>NC_141689.1:166961997-171761997 GCF_964263255.1 Lissotriton vulgaris | reverse complement strand
AGTCGCGAAATTGAGCTGGCTTCAGAGGGTCCATCGGGGAGCCTGATTTAATAAGTTTAGTAAGTTGGTCAAATCTTTCAGTGGATATTTCAGGAATAATAGATAGACTTGACACAGAGCAGGGAGTAACCTCTACTCCATTGCTGGGCTGGATTTCAGCATTAAAGGCTGAATAAATGGTCTGGATTTTTTCCACAAAGAAGGAGGCAATTTTCTCACATTGGACTGCTGAGGTAATTGTGTTGCCAGAGGATTTTTTTGTACTAAGTTCTTTTAAAATTCTAAAAATCACTTTAGCAGGATTGGGGTTAGTTTTTATCTCAGTGGCATAGTATGCTGCACGAGTTCTACAGATAGCTTTGTGATAGATTTTAAGCTGTATGAGATATTCAGCTTTTTTTTCAGGGCAGTATGCTTTCCTCCAATTACGTTCATGACGTTTACAGGTCTTTTTAAAGCCTGCCAAATTAGCGTCATACCAGGGATTGGCGTCCTGAGTTCGTTTTGTACACAAAGTTTCGGGAATGAGCTTGTCAAGGGCCTGGGTAAGCCAGGAACAAAACGAGTCATATCCCGAATTAGCATCAGAAAAGGCGTTAAAAGAATCACTTTCTAGAAGGGAGTGAAATTCTGAGAGGCGAAGTTTGCGCCATGGTCTCTTGCGTATGACTGTCTGGGGTTTATGGTTATTGGAGGTAGATATGGAGAAAGATAGTATAACCATTAGGTGGTCCGACCAGGCAATAGGCATTGGAGCAGGGCAGTGGGGCGAGTCAATATTAGTAAAAATAGGGTCTAGCGTATGGCCGCCAACGTGCGTGGGGCCTATCACTAGTTGAGTAAGCTGAAAGGCAGCCAGGTCCGCCAGCAGGGTGCGGATCATTGGTTCATTTTCCAACTCAAAATGGAGGTTGAGGTCACCCACTATGTTAAAATTGGCAGATCTCATAGCGCAGGCTTCCACAATCTCCAAAAGGGACGTATTAAAGCCACCCATGGGGCCAGGGGGCCTATAAATAAGTAACCCTGAAAACGTAAAATGTGCATTAATAGAAATATTAAAGTAGCCACATTCCGCCCCTTTAAGATTAAGTTTCTCGAAAGAGCAGGAATACATAGTTTTGGTGATAACCGCAATACCGCCTCCTCTTGAGGCTCTATTAATCAGCATGATCGAGAAACCGGGTGGAAGGGCTAGATTAGGAATAGTCATCAAATCGTCACACATCGTATCACTTCACCATAGGAAAATATTTGTTCAGGCTCTGATTGGATCACGATTAGACTACGCAAACGCTCTCTTTCTGGGTCTACCGAAGTATCTTTTGACCCGTTTGCAAGTAGTACAGAACTCGGCAGCCCGAACCATTTATGGACTCCCGAGAAGAGCCGGTGCCACTGTATTACTTAACACCTTACATTGGCTACCTACTCCAAAGAGGATCCTTTTCAAAAGCCTGACACTGGCCTTCAAAGCTCTACATGGCGTAGGTCCCAAGTATATCGGGAAACGCCTTTCTTTTTACCAACCCAGCAGGACCCTGAGGTCAACTGTCTAAAATGACGGTCCCTGTCATTAGGCGTGCTAGAATGGGAGACCGGTCGTTTCGTTACCTGGCCCCGCGGGCTTGGAACGAGCTACCACTATCCCTAAGACAGGCCACCAGCCTTCTGGCTTTTAGGAAGGGTTTGAAAACGTGGCTTTTTACTAAATAGTTTTCTGTCTTTCTTAGTCTGCGTTTCAGCTGTTATGTTGCTTTTCTACCTGTAGATACTCTTCGCCAAAGCGCCGGGAGGCTCCATGGAGTAGCCGAGCGCTATAGAAGAAAAAAATTAACATAACATAACATACGTGGTTTAATAGTAGCTGTAAACAGGCCAAGAAAACTCTTATAGAGGCTATTAAACATAAATCTCATAGTGCCATCAAAACAGCTAGGGCCCAGTACAAGAACAGTACTGCTTCTGCCAAGGTTGCCCGGGGAATGGATAAATGGGACAGGTTAAAAACAGCCCTGGAATCCAAGGATCCAAGATCATTCTGGAACATTGTCGTCACCTGTAGTACCGAGGGTCGGACTCCCTTGCACGCGAGCATAGCGGCAGAGAGCTGGGGTATCCATTATCAAGCCTTGTATTCTTCAACACCAGATAGTGGTGCCAAGGTAGTAACATCTCCCTCCCTACTGCCAACCACAGATATAGATTCCCCATAAATTTCCCTGGCTGAAGTAGAAACTGCAATCAAAAAAATTCCTATAGGAAAACCCGCAGGTCTTGACAATGTCACCAGAGAGCTATACAGAAAAGAGCCTAAAATCTGGGCCCCTTACCTGTGGCTGATTTTTAATGCCATCCTAAAACTGATGAACTTACCTGAATCGTGGCTGGGAGCTGAGGTAATCCCAGTATTTAAGAAGGGCTGTCCTTTTCAACCATCTAATTATAGACCCATCAGTCTAATAGACATATGTCAAAAGGCCTTTGCAAGGATTATTCTTGACCGAGTTCAGACCTGGCTGCATGAAAACAAAATTATGCCTCATGTTTAGAATCAAAACTTTGACTATGGACCAGATATTTAGGCTCCAACTCCTCCTGTGGAGCGCCTTTGACCTGGTTCCCAGGGAGACCTTGTGCAGAGTGTTGTGTGAGTTGGGGATACCCCCATATCTCTAGAGATTATTATCCGGCTTCATGTAGGGAACTATGCCAAAATTAGGTATGGGAAAAGGGGGGATCTCACTACCCCAATTCCGGTTAACAGGGGAGTTAGACAGGGATGCGTTTTGGCCCCCACTTTATTTTAATTTACATCAACGGTCTGGTATGCGCCCTGAGCCAATTCAAGAACATCGATGCCCCAAAGTTGGCTCGGCATTATGTGCCTGCGTTGATGTTTGCTGCAACACACTACTCCTGTCTAAGTCCCCTATGGGGCTACAAAGAATAATGGATGGATTCTCACTTTTTTGTATGGAGAGGGGGTTGGAGATAAATGTCCAGAAAACCAAATATATGGTTTTTAACCCCAGGAAAACACTTATTCCGGCCCCCATCTGAATGGCTCACTCCTAGAGAGGGTTAGCGAATTTGAGTACCTGGTGGTTACCCTAAATGAAAAAATTACCCAGGGGCCCCAGGTCACAAAGGCAAATCTTAAATTAACCCAAATCTCGGGGGTCTGGCCAAAGTTTTCAAGGACACCCATCACAAACCTTTGAGCCCCGTCTAAAAGATTTATAAAACACAGGTGAGAAATGCAACACTGTATGGTGCTAAAATATGGGGTCATTCAAACATATAACCAATGCTGATCACCAAAAACAAATTTCTTAGACAAATAGTTGGTCTCAAGGTAAGCACCCCCTTATTTCCTCTCCGCATGGACCTAGGAGTAAGACCAATCACCCAGGTTGTAGCATGTAGGCCACTTCTTTTTTGGCGAAGGATATGGGCTACCCCGGAACTAGTTCTATATAGAACTGAGCTAGAGGATATCCTTAGCATTTCAGGGAACAGGAAGTTTCCATGGCTTATGTATGTTAAAAACTGTTTGATTGCTCTAGGATTTTGTGATCTGTGGGAGAATCCCAGACTAGCCTGTGTAAGCATTACTAGGAAGGCCTTGATAAGAAGATATTGGGATGTTCAAATGGACACATTGTACCTCAGTCCTAGGGCTGGCTCCAGGCTGTCATAATTCCTAGATGTGAAATGTACATACATGCTGGAGACTGTACTTGACGTTATTTATCCAACTCTGGCCAGGAATCTTTATTTACAGTTTCGACACAGTTGTCTCCCGCTCAATGCATACACTAATCAATGGGTACCCGGGCGGGACCAGGGCTGCCCTGCTTGTCCAGCCAAAGAGGTGACTGACATGCACATGCTCTTTTTCCGCAAGGATATGGGAAAACATGTCAGTAAGAGCTTATAAACATGTGCAATAACTTGGGCTCTGGGCACTGTAAGGAAGTCTACAGACTTTTAATTCAAATACGGACTTGAACATTGTATTTGCAGTTTCCAGGTTTTTGTGTCGCAATGTGGTGGGCAAGGGTAAAAATTGTAAAACTGGAAGGATTTTTAAATATTTATATTGTCATTTCTGTAAATAATTACATTTTTCAGCTTTTTAACGGTTTTAAATATTTGGTAAATGTTTTATTTCTCTGCTACTCTTTTATGGCTCACGCCGAAATAAAGAATTTTTTACTGACTGACTGACAAGGAGAAATAATTATATGTCTACTTGTTGTGTCTCTGATGGGAAGGCATATCATTTGATGCATTTGCAGGCCTACCTGTGTTGGTAAATCTGGGAATGTGTTAGAATGCAAAGGTGGATGCGAGGGAAACACCCACGCCTCCCTGCCCCAGATTAATACAAGGCAGTAATTTGTGCTGTCTTGTGTTACTCTACATTTATCAAGCCATGAAGGACCATGCAAGGTGGCGTTGCGTGGCTTCTTAATTTGCATTTAGGTTTTGTGTCCCCTTGCATGGCTCAAGTATGGTGCAAAAACTTGATAAAGCTGGCCCTAACCTTATTCATATATGGAAAGCTTCTCACGTGAAGGAACTTCACATTTATGGCATCTAGCTTGGTGGTATCTGGACAGTTAGGTTGGTTTACCCAACAAACATCTGAGGCCCATCTGAGGCCTAAATTCCAATCGTCCCAGCAATGAAAGTTACTCGATGCATCGAAATTCAAAGTTTTTGTTTTTTAAGCAAAGGTTTTGCAGCTGATATATCCCTGTGAATGACTGTCGGTTTGAGTGACCTGTGTTGTACGGGCTTCTTGTCTGCCCTTCCCTGTTTTAATAAATGTACATTTGCTGCACATGCAGGGATTTCCACTTACTTTGCCTTGAGACAGTTCAAATGGTAATCATCCTCACCTCATGCCAGTTTGTTTCACTTATTTTGTGCTCATGCTGTTTTTCAGTAAATGTCTTTTTCTTTGCCACTGCAATATTTTACAGTTTAATTAATTGTGAACTCGTTAAGCAGTAGCCACCGGGAAAAGACAGCTTAAAATTATTCAATGTTCATTTTAAGTTCCTTCCTTCTCTCAGCAGGTTTTCTCTTTGTGGGAAGCTCATTACTTCATTTTCGATTTCATTAAAAAACTCTACAATAATCAGTTTTCACATACGGTGATCAAGTCTAGTTTTCCTGTATGGATAGATCCAACCAGTGCCGTCTTAATGCATGGGCACGCTGGGTAGTTGCCTTGGGGCCCCATGAGCATAGGGGCCCCAGGCGGACCCGAATTTCACACTAATTTTCCATTACACATTTTTATTCCTGTGAGTGGTTGTGTAGGCAGGATCCTGGACACTGCTTTGCCCGGGGGGCCTATAATGCTGTTAAGATGGCCCAGTGACAGTGCTTTCTCTCCTTGGGAGGTACAGGATCCATCAATGTGGTGCTGATATCCTCCACCTTGAAGCTATGGGACCTGCTTTTCATGATGTTGGTGTACTTTGGGGCATATTACCAAGCAATAGCGATAATTATCGCTATTGCTTGGTTAGAGACAAAAATGTATCGCCGACCTGCGGTGATTTTTATCGCAGATAAACCTTGGTATTACCAAGGTTTATCGCAAATGCGATAAAAATCGGCCGCAATGCATGAATATCGCTGAAAAGTCCGTGATATTCATGCATTACTGAGCTAATGCTCTTAGCCATGTTATCCACCTCCCATTGGATAACATGGCTAAGAACTGCTCAGGGCAGGTGTTAGCTTTTGGAGATATTCGCGCTTAGCGCGAATATCTCCAACAGTTGGTAATAGGAGATAGCGATGTTAGCGACTGCTAACATCTTGGCACGCCCACTTTGCATGTCATTAGTGATAAATTTCTCTGACATGCAAAGTGGGGCCCAAGATGGTCGCTATCTCCTATTAGCTGTCGTTAACTGGTGTTGGCAACAGGTAGGCAATAGGGAGATAATTTTATCTCCACTTTCTTGGCTTTTAAAGCCAAAAAAGCGGAGATAAACCCCCTTGATAATATGCCCCTTTGTTTTCATCAGCTCCAACCACAGTGAGAGGTTCCAGTAGGTGAGGACTCTACCAGGCTTTAACATTTGATTAGCATGTCCCTTTGTGAAGTTGAACTGGTGAATTTGCTAGGTCTCTGCGGACAGGGGGCACATGGCGTATAGGATGCTGTCATAGTGTCCATTGAGCAGTGTAGGGACAAACGCTTCAAGGGGACGATCTTGTGTGGCTGTTTCTTAGCCCTCTCCTCTAGCCACTGGAAAACCTCACTGTTGCACTCTATGACCCAGGATTCCTCGATTGGGGACTCCTCCACTTTAGTAGTAGCAATGGTCATGACAATGCTGATCTCCAGCATGCGGAATCCTCAGCTAGTCACTGGCCCACCAATTTGTGCCAGTAAGGGGCTTCCCACCTCTCTATGACAGACTTGCCCAGGATCAGCAGGTGCTCATCCGTCTGATCATAGCCGGCATCCACCTTCCTCCAGTACCTTGTGGCATCCTCCCCTATGCGAAGATAGGGGCCTGGGGTCACGAGCTGGACTAGGGCACATTATAGCACTGCACTGAGAAATGCTTATTAAAAGTGATAGTTTTCTACAACTGGTAATATGAACTCACATATCTGAATGTGATTTCATATGCGATAGTGAAGACGAAAGAGTTTTGTTTCCCTAAGATCACACAATTTAACCGAGGAAGTCAGTGATTTATGCAGGTATTCTGGTTTCACTTTCACAAATCAGCCAGTAAATTGGTATGTATTTGTCATTTCTTATGTTAATGCTTTATTTTTAACTTTTAGTGCATTTTTTTACAGTTCTTAAAATGTAGAGAAAAACAGTGCCTCACTTGTGTGGGTAGGCCACGTGCCCATGACAGGAAAGGGCGCAAAGCACATGGCAGACAATTCACATTGTTCCTGTAAAAAACAATGTGTTTTTTGCAATGTGGGCAGGTGTTGATTTTGGGTCCCCGTTCAGGTGGCACCAAGGAAAACTACCAGACCAGCACATTTTTTCTAATTAGACACTTGGGGGAGTCCAGGGTGGGTTGCCTTGCGTGGCCTTCATCAGGTTTTTTTTACCCAGAATCCAGTGCAAAGCTCTAACTTGTCCAACAAAATCACATTTTCCTTGTATTTCTGTGAGGACGTCCTTGAATCTGCAGGCAGCCACAAATTTCCTACCGCCTAGCGTTTCTCCAAGTCTTCTGAGAAACACAGTATCTCATTTGTGTGTGGATGGGCCAAGTGCCCACGACAGGGAATGGCCCAAAACGTACTGTGGAGACATCACATTAATCTAATACAAAACAACCTGTTTTTTAAGGGGGCAGCTGTGTGTTTGGTCCCAGGCTCAGCGGCCACCTAGGGAAACCTAATAAACCCATACATTTCTGAAAACTAGACACGTAGGATAGTCCAGGGAGGTGTGGCTTTTATGGATCCCCCAAAACTTTCTTACCAAGAATCCAGTGCAAACCTCACATTTGGCTAAAAAGTCACAGTTTCCCCACATTTCTATGTGAGAAAGTAGTGGGATCACCAGGCCAGCACAAATTCCCTACCACCCAGCATTAAACCTCAATTCTGTGGGTGAGCCGAGTGCCTGTGACAGAGAAAATCCCAAAACACATTGTGGCGATAATGATAACTGTGGTAGGTGTACTAACAGCCATGGGGTCGGCGACTATGTTGTGAAACCTGCCAAACCCAAACATTTCTGAATAGCAGTTACCAGGGGAAGCCCAGGATGGTGTGGCTTGTGTGGATCCCCCAAAGTTTTCTTACCCAGAATGTGAAATGTATTTCTGTGACATAAACAAAAAGAATTTGGAGGGATCCACAAAATTCCTACAACCCCCAATGTTACTCTATCTGTTCCAATAAAACGTTACCCCACTTGTGTGCCTCAGCCTAGTGTCTGCGACAGGAATAAATCACAAAAGGGTCTATGGTAGTCCTTGCATGAGGACTACTGTTGAGCTTGGTGTGATCTATTCCTGTGTCTAGTGGGATCCCCCCCTCCCCGAGGGCAGATCAACCTAGAAACAGCTGACCTGTCCTCAGGGGCAGGCAGAATACAAAACAAACAATGGCCAAGGGGATCGACCCTTTCATAAATGGTTGCCCCTCTTCCAAACATAATCCCAGGAGTCTAGTGGGCTTCTGCCACCCCAGAGAGCAGATCGGCCTAAAAGTGTCCGACCTGCCCTCAAGGGGGGGGGGGGGGGAATAAAATAATATAAGCAACCCATGTACATGGGGTTTCTCCCCACAAAACAGAAGCGCCTGTTTTTTTGTGGGCTTCTAGCCCCCCCCCAAGGGCAGCTTGCCCTAGAAACGGCTGATCTGCCTTCAGGGGAGGACATATTTTTTTAAAATGCCCCTACATGGTGAGTGCCCCTTCCCTAAGTGGTTGCTCCCATTCTACAAATATTACCCTGGTGTCTGGGGGACTTCTGCCCCCCCCCCCCCCCCCCCAGATAGCAGATCGGCATAAAATGGCTTATCTACCATTCAGGGTCAGAATACCAAAAGAATTATCCCCCAAGGGGAGCTACCCTTTATCAATGGGTCACACCCTATAATCATCAGACAAATACAATCCCTAGCATCTAATGTGTTTTGACCCCTCTAGGAGGGGCAGATGAGTCGAAACAAATGTCGGAACTACCCCCAGGGGTCCGAAACAGGGATTTGCAATAATCAAAATTAAATCAGCACTCCTTGCCCAAGGGGCCGCTAGCCCAACAAAAAACACAGCCCTGCAGGTCTAGTGGGATTTATTCCTACTTCACAGCCGCTGACCCACCCGTAATTGTGGGGCAGAAATCCGCTAAAGACAGACACAGAAAGAAAGGAAAAACTGATTCATTTCCCACTGTTTCTTTCTGGTTATCATACTCCCCCCCTCCCAGGGAAGACTCACCAACAACGAGTCTGCCCTCCTGGATGTGATGGAAGCAAATGGTTTCCAGCTTATCCCCGGCACCATCTGATGATGTTGGTGCACCAGCATTGTTGATGACATCAGAACACCCAAGGGGGATTTTTAGGGTGGCAGTGGAAGTGCTGCCACCCCAATGGAGGCATGTCCGAGAGGCTGTATGGGGGAGCGCCTGTGATCCCAACATGGGTGGGTGGTAGGAAAACCTTGAGCCGTCTTTAGCAACACCAGCACTGGTGCTGAGGATGGCTCCAGGCCATCTTCATCACCCAAGGGATTACATTTCATTTGAACTGCTTTATGAGCTTTTAGGGCTCAGCTTACGAATGACTTACAGGTAATAAAATGGAAAGTTTAGACCTGCTGAAATATGTTTTGCCAGGTCAACATGGCAAGTCTAAGTTGCAAACTCAGGCTGCAATGGTAGGCCTGGGGATATGTTTTTTACAGGACTACTTTAGTGCATGGCACAATGAGAGCTCCTTCCTATTAGCAGCCTTTAATGTACAGGTCATGAGTACATGTGGTACTATATAGTAGTGACTTAAATAAATTAAATGTGCCAATTCGGGCTATGTCAGCTCCAACATATTTAGAGAGGAGGGCAGGAGCACCTTACCACTGATTAGCAGGAGTAAAGTATGCAGAGTCCTATGGCCAGCAAAAATAGATTTAGCAAAAGAAGGCAAAAATCCAAGGGAATACCTCACAAAACTGGGCATTTAAAAAATCATTAGCTTTTATTATAGAAAATGTTGGAGACTCCAGTTTGATAATAAATTAAGAAAAGCAAGTACTAGAATTAAAATGTATTAAAGAGATTGGGGTTGTATACTAATCATATGTGGAATGCGACATCACAACAGAGATATATATTTTTGTGATTTATTTAGTTGATCCCAGACAAAACCTGCATTATTTCCTTCCTAGAAATGATGTGAAATACCAGGAAAAGTACATTAAAAGAATAAAACAATATGATGCAAAACGCAGATCCAGCACCTCGTGCCCAAGAATGTCACCAAGACACATTTAGTGCTAACAAATAGCATCAAACGGAACGCGACGGACAACTGCCCATTTTGATTAGGATGTGGTACTCCAGACTCAAGCCTACTCCTGCTTTTTTCTACCCTTCCCCCTGCCCTTCCCAGTCGAGATTGATAATTTTCATGCCCACCCCTGCAATCTTTCAGCTGTATTTTACATTTTTTGACAACTTTCCCTTCCCTGTGATTTTATTTTTAATTTTTCCTCTATCTTTCAGTCATGGCAGAAGCAGGCTGTGGATCCCTGGATACCCACTCCAGTTGTCTCCATGCTGAACATTTATTGGGAACAGGGGGTGTCATTTATCTTTTTTGTGGGCGCCACCTCGCCTTCATGTTGGTGACAGATGTTGTGCTACAGCCTTGTTAAAACTAATATATGCTGTAGGAAAGCGCAGCTCAGTTTGTGCCTCCACACTGGGATCTCATGCAATCAGTTTTCTACATATATTTTCATTCAATCTATCTATTTATCTTCTATCTATCTATCTATCTATCTATCTATCTATCTATCTATCTATCTATCTATCTATCTATCTATCTATCTATCTATCTACTGATCCATAGGAAATTGGGTTACTGGTTGGAGAGGGGTAAATCCTACTCAAGCAGAAACCACTATTCCGGTCACGGCGAAGTCACAAATTTACCTTGGCTTAACCCTCTGGTAGCTTGGGACAAATGCAGTCAGGCTTCACTTAGAGGCATTATGTAAAGTATTTATGCAGCACTTCAAACAGTAATAAAGTGAAAACACAAAACAAGAAAAATCCCACACTAAGTTAGATAGAGTCAAATTTAATAAATTAAAATCCAATCAGCAGTGCCATAGAGTTGAATTTCCAAAGTTTTAAGTAAAAAATTGTGCCCAGAAGCTGACTGGAACTCCAAAACGCGTAGGACATCGTGTCTATAAATACATTTGCACTAAATACATGTAGCCGCGGCTCCAGTGTTTTGACTCGCCTTGGATCTGAGGAGTGTAACATTGGTGACAGTGGGTGGAGATATATATATATATACATCCAACACACAGGTAGCCCCAAACAGAGTGTAGCCTCAGGCAGATATTTTGTTCACCTTCTTTTATTAATGACAACTCGCTGGCAGACAATCCAACAGGTACGGGCATCAGCATCTTTCCATTCGCCAGACGCTTTTCTGGATTCCTTTTCCCTTCTTCAGTGGCGGTAACAGGAAAAGGAAGCAACGTTGCTTGTGCACCTTATATAATCCACAACCTGCCTCAGTGGGCGTGGCCGCCCTGCAGCCTTCTGGTTGATGTAGTGCGCATTATTATCCCAAGTGGGTTTGCTATCTCCTTTTCCGTGAAAATTAAAACTCAGTTAAATACCCATGTGGGTTGATGCACTGTCCTGTTGCGGTGCCTGTTCTGCTTTACAGGTGTCATGTACGAACATCGCACCAGCTCCAGCCCTGTACTGGCTCTGGCATGCCTGCCTCCCGTTCTTCACCAGCGCCGAGTAGATGCCGATGCGGGCCCGCAGACAAGCGGTGGGTGTCACTCTACGACCGGGCAACGGCCGATACATATCCAACACACAGGTAGCCCCAAACAGAGTGTAGCCTCAGACAGATATTTTGTTCACCTTCTTTTATTAATGACAACTCGCTGGCAGACAATCCAACAGGTACGGGCATCAGCATCTTTCCATTTGCCAGACGCGTTTCAGGATTCCTTTTTCCTTCTTCAGTGGCAGTAACAGGAAAAGGAAGCAACGTTGCTTGTGCACCTTATATAATCCACAACCTGCCTCAGTGGGCGTGGCCGCCCTGCAGCCTTCTGGTTGATGTAGTGCGCATTATTATCCCAAGTGGGTTTGCTATCTCCTTTTCCGTGAAAATTAAAACTCAGTTAAATACCCATATGGGTTGATGCACTGTCCTGTTGCGGTGCCTGTTCTGCTTTACAGGTGTCATGTACGAACATCGTACCAGCTCCAGCCCTGTACTGGCTCTGACATGCCTGCCTCCCGTTCTTCACCAGCGCCGAGTAGATGCCGATGCAGGCCCGCAGACAAGCGGTGGGCGTCACTCTACGACCGGGCAACGGCCGATACATATCCAACACACAGGTAGCCCCAAACAGAGTGTAGCCATCAGACAGATATTTTGTTCACCTTCTTTTATTAATGACAACTCGCTGGCAGACAATCCAACAGGTACAGGCATCAGCATCTTTCCATTCGCCAGACGGGTTTCAGGATTCCTTTTCCCTTCTTCAGTGGCGGTAACAGGAAAAGGAAGCAACGTTGCTTGTGCACCTTATTTAATCCACAACCTGCCTCAGTGGGCGTGGCCGCCCTGCAGCCTTCTGGTTGATGTAGTGCGCATTATTATCCCAAGTGGGTTTGCTGGACAATGCATCAACCCACATGGGTATTTAACTGAGCTTTAATTTTCACGGAAAAGGAGAAGGAATACAATCCCTTGAATTGAATGTAGCCACTGAGCCATTGAAAAGCAATTTTTTGAAACCTGGTTGGAATTAAGAGGGCAAATTTTACATGTCTCTCTCTTTGCATATTTGCATACTGTAGGATTTGCACACTTGCGCAGAGAACAAAGGAACTTCAGGGATCAAGAATTCTGATTAGAGCAGAGGACGGCCCGGGACCAGGGTTTGATTCCCGGCGCTGCAGGTTTCTGGACCAGTGTCAGCGGACTCGATAATTCTCTCGCCTCGGTGCCCACTCTGATCAGCGATCACACTCGGCAACTCTGGGCATTAGCTTGCCTCATCTTCACTAACGGCCCCACCAGACCGCCGGGGATGCCTGGTCTCACCCTGGAGATACCCATTAAGGGACCATCTCTCAGGGAAGCCAGGAAGGGTTTCGCAGAGGTCGAAGCGCCTTGGGACCCTCCGGGTAAGTAGTGTGCTATATAAATGCCTATACATTTACATTTACATTTATCTCTTTGTAATGTGAACACAGGATATGTATACTTTATATTCATAAAATGCTTTTGCTATTTTTTTAAATTAGCAGTAACCTGACCTTTACATTGATATTATTAACGGGACCTGCACCTATTTGCTCGCACCGGCCCTCTGAGGTTGGATGTGAGCGGCTACAAGCAGGACTCTTTCGTTTTATATATGTAGATATATATATATATTACCTACTGGTGGTCGCCAGTAGGTAGTTATAGTTAGGACCAAGTTTCCATAAGAAGAGCATTTTTTGTTTTGCTTATAACTTTGGCTTCGTTTGATGAATCTTAATGAAATTGTTAAAACAAATTCTTTGTTCATATCAGCTCCTATGTTGAAAGTTTGGGGGTGATTCATCAAGGGGGTGCGAGACAAAAAGGGTTGTCCAAAAACGTGTTTTCTCCATGCAATTTCCATAGGAAACTTTAGACAAGGCTACAGGTCGAACGGGTGAACGGAATTACACAAAATTTGGCAGGGCGAAGGATCTTGGTCCAGAAAGCATGCTTTTGTTTATTTGGTGTAAATCCATTCAGTAGTTTTAGAGAAATATCGAGATTTACAGATATCGATATTTGGGAATTCTGACATCTGATTGGCTGAGGCGTTACGAGCACGAGCTTGCTGCTTATTGGCTGCGAGCTGTTCCAACTAGAAAGTGTTGGCAGCCATTTTGAAATGCCGTTAAAACAAGTAAGGGGGAAAAAGGGCTAAAAGAGTAGGAAACAGGAGGATAGGAGCACTGTAAACTCTGTGGGGGAGTGCAAAGCGAAGTAGTCACTCCTACCGGTCTGAAAGTGCGCTGTTGCTCAGAGTGACATGGTGTTGAGATGAGATGCTGCTACTCTAGGGTATGAAACCGAGAGCCTAAACTGTGAGCTCATTGCTATGAAGTGATGTGCTCTGGTCTTTGTAGCATATGTGTGCAAGTAGTGTTAGGATGCGTTTATACCATACAGGGAATGGGAAGCGAACTACTGACCCCTACTGTGCATTTATACTATACTGGAAGTGGGAAGCGAAGTACTACTGCCTACTGGTGTGAAGACTCAGGAATCAAACCGAGCTGATTGCTGTAAAACAATGGTCTCTGAGCATTGTAGCATACTGGCCGCTGGAGTATGACTGTGTAAGTAGTGTCATTATTTGTTTATACTATAGAGGGAGTGGGAAGCGAACTACTTACCCTTTCTGGTCTGAAGACTCGGGGATTAAACTGTGAGCCTAAAGCGTGAGCTCATTGCTGTAAAGTGATGTGCTCTGGGCACTGTTGCATACCTGTGGAAGTAGTGTTACTTTGCGTTTACACAATACCTGGAGTGGAAAGCCAACTACTAACCCGTACCGGTCTCAAGACTCGTGGATGAAACTATGAGCTCATTGCTGGAAAGTCATGTGCTCAGTGTAGTATTCCAATGTAAGTCATAGTAGAATAATAGTATGTAATGCTACTAGAATGTAAGTATGTAGTGTTAGAATGTAGGGCTGTTATGAGGGGAATCTTGGGGAGTTTGTACACGTTGCTGGAGAAGACGGTTGACTTGCTGTCTGCTCCTGTTGCTGGCTGTTTAAGTTGTCTTATGTTCCTGCAATAAATCTACCTATCGGATCCACTTCTGTCTGCCTCTTCACTACATAAATTTGGCGACGAATCGGAGAAGGTAAAAAGAAGGCATCACTCACCAATTATTCGAGCTTCCATGCGTTCTGCTGAAGAATCGTTTTCTTTGTGAAACTGTTTCTACTCATCCCAGGGTCGTCGTCTCATCGAACTATGTCATCTGACCTCTGGAAGGATTTATATTTTTTTATTTTGGGCTTCCTCTGCCTCTTCACTATACTCTGGTTGCTGTACTACATGTGTGCAAGTAGTGTTAGTATGCGCTTATACTAATTATGTAGTTTTGCACTAACCAATGCATCATGGCCCTATGGAGAGCCACCTTGCTGCCTGTCATGAATTCCGCTTTGCCGAAGCAGTTTCTCGCTCACTCCCAGCGCTATCAAATAACGACCATCACTTCAATACAGTTCCTGTTATTTAATATTCATAACAGCTCCCTCCAGCAACACTGCTCTACGTGTTTCGGTCTCGCAGAGACCTTGATCACAAGACTTCTGTTACCTTTCGTTTTGCTGTAAGTGTGTTTTAAATAAAAAGTGCAATGGTGAAAAATGGGGGTGGGAGGGAAGTTTTTAGATTCACACGGTGACATCATTTCCTCTCATGACCGCTAAGGATTCTGGTATATGTAGTATACATTTAATTTTAATTTTCAATGCCCAATTTCTGCCGGATCTCTAAATGTTGGTCTGAACATTTGATCTGGTAGTTTTCAAATTCTATATACTTGGTCCCTCAAGTGGGTAATTAAGAATATATTATTGGATCAACCAGTATTATATAAATTAGCTTGTTAGGTAAGCTAAACGAGCCACTCCGGTGTTAGGGTTTCAAATTTCATTTAATGGCACAAAAAAGACGTGTTTTGATCTCTGTGACGTCTTGGTCATATATATATGAGCCGTTAGTCAGTAGGTGGTTATAGTTAGGACCTATTTTCCATGGTAAAAACATTTTTTTTTTTAATACTTTATTCGATAAATATATATCATAAAAGTACAGGCATAAAAATACATAGGACTATTTACCAAGCATTACTACAATTTCATTTAAAATCAACAGTGCAAACAATTTAAAAGAGAAATAGAAGGGGGTCTACACAGAATTAAAAATACATTCTTAGAGTGGATCTTGCCAGACATTAGATAGAAGCCTTGACCGAATAAGCCATGCGCTAGCCAAATACTTAGCGACCCCACAAACAATGTACGTAGAGGTAGTATTGGTTAAAATAATGTGCAGAGCTGATCTATAATCCCTAACTCCCAACTCCCTACACACTGGTTTCAACCATTTTGCTCTAACCTGCTTGTAGGCATTACATGCAAACAAAGAATGGCAAGGAGATTCTTGTGGACATGAACAACCTGGGCAGCTTAAATCTTACATCCTCCTGATCTTCCACCCTTCCATAAATTTTTTGAGGGGGGGGTACCATATCTTAGTTTCAGGAACAGTGTTTTGTCTCTAGTAGTCTGGATGAAGTCCAGGAATGGTTCTAACTTCTTGGTAGGTTTATGTTCAAGGAAGTTGTTCGTCAGAGGTCCCCAGCTTGTGTTCCTGAGGTCCTTGGCCTCTACCCAATCCCAGTATAATTTTTTAACAATTTGTTTAGAGGGAGGGGACTGTGAGGCCCAAGACTCATCCAAACCTATAGACTCCGCCAGCTTCTTTAGATTATTAAGCCACTTTACTTTGTTGGATACATTTAAAATAATTAGCTCTTCCAACACTAGAGCATATTTTGCTAGTTCAGGCGTCCTTCTTAGGTGCACCCAGAATAGCAAAGGGCGAAGTTGAACTATTTCTGAAATTGTTCTTTTACTCATGTCTAGGAATAGTGGTTTCAGAGGGGTCGAGGGAGGAAGCGAGACTAAGTCTCTCATAAACTTGTTCTCTGCGGTTGCCAATGCCTTGGTATTCTCTGCACCCCATAGTTCAGAGCCATAAACTGTTGAGGCTAAAGCTTTCCCCTCGAAAACTACCAGGGCAGGGGCTACTGGTCTACTGATATAGAGACGCTGGTTCTTTAATATGGCTCCTGAGACCCTTTTAAGATTTAGGACCATTTTTGATATATGCGAGTCCCATCTCATGTTGTTACAGAGCCTCACCCCAAGTTAGTCAAATTCGTCCACCACCTCTAGGGAGATCCCATTCAAGGAAAGATGAACTTTCCTAAGATTTCTCTTAGTCGATAATACCATCAGCTTCGTTTTCGTGGTGTTAACCGTTAACCCATGGGCTTTACAAAAAACGCTGAAGCGGTCGAGCAACTTTTGGAGACCCTTGGGGGTCTTGGACATCAGGAGGGTATCGTCCGCAAAGAGGAGTGTGGGGGTTTTCTCCCCGGCAAGGACA
The DNA here is from genome assembly GCF_964263255.1 of Lissotriton vulgaris. Taxonomy (NCBI): domain Eukaryota; kingdom Metazoa; phylum Chordata; class Amphibia; order Caudata; family Salamandridae; genus Lissotriton; species Lissotriton vulgaris. Next base: position 171,745,027 of record NC_141689.1, on the reverse strand, counting down.
GGGGCATCCGAAGGGTCCTCCCGCAAATGGTCCACCACCCCATTTATAAAGAGGGAGAACAATGTCGGAGCCATCACACATCCCTGGCGCACCCCACTATTTACTAGTACCCTCCCTGTCAATTGGCCCTGACCCCCCCACCTTATTTTAGCGTAATTATCTTCGTGAAGCTTGATGACAAATTGCAACAAATAACTAGGGAAACCCATGTCCAATAGGACCTCCCAGAGTTTGGCACGTGGGATAACATCAAATGCTGTTTTCAAGTCTATGAAAGCCAAGTACAGGCTACCCTTAATGATGGATACTGACTTCCAATAGACTGCACAAAACCAAAATACCTGATCCATCGCACCAACATTGTGCCTAAACCCCGCCTGGAGGTGAGTAAAAATGTTATCAATTATTAGCCATGACTCTATTCGATTGATAATGACCCTGCCAACTACCTTTTGAATGGTATTGATTAAACGTATTGGTCTGTAGTTGGCAGGGTCCTCTCTATCACCCTTCTTGTATATAGTGATAACCTCAGCGCCCTTCCAGGATTCTGGGACAGGGTGGCCGTGCTGGATTAGGTTCATTAAACGGACTATAAGGTCTGCCCATATTTTGGGGTCGTGCAATAATAGATCCCCCGGCAGGCCATCTGGGCCTGCTGCCTTCCCTGGTAATATTTTAAAATGGCATCTTGGACTTCCCTCGGGGAGAATGGCTCTTCCATAACTGGTGATGTTAATTGACCTTGGACACTATCCTCACAGTACAATTTTAAAAAGTGGGAATACCATTGATGTTCATTTATGTGATTTGAAATCGGCTCTTCCCCCCTTCTATCAAGGACATTAATCAATTTCCAAAACAAAATAGAGTTTTTCCCACAGGCTGCAGCCTTGAGCTGCTGCCAATGCTCCTCCTCCCAATCCTTCTTGGCTGAGGTTATGCTTCTGTGATACTCCTTTCTAGCTAATCTCACTGCTATGGGGTCCCTACTTTTTATAGCTAACGTAATGGCCTTCCTCTTTCCTCTACAATTTGCCGTATACCAGGGGTTACCTTTAAGGGGTTTTTGTTTTGACGTGGAGGTCCCCTGCGACCTCTTAAGGAAGCACTCTCCTATATTGTCTGTTAAGTTCTTGTACAAGACTGGCAAATTTGGTACGGGAGGATTAGGTGCTGCTAAAGCAATGGCTGCAAGGCTACAAGTTTCAGTTATAACTCTTTAATACTATTAAGTTTCCCCTCATCACACCTAATTACATTCCATTTTAGCTTCCGATTACAATTGGAAAAAAAGACCTCTTTAGTAATCATCTCTATACCTCCACTCTTAGCAATCCCATTTACCCAGAGGATTTCCATACATAATGGGTTGTGATCACTGTCTGATGATTTCCTAACCTCCATGTCAACTAGACTTGCCCAAGATGGAATGTCTATTAAAATATAATCAATTCGAGACGGGCAACCTATCCTATTGTAAGTCATTGCCCGTCACAATCACAGTCCGCCCGTTGAGAGCCCGTAAATTACGTTCTAGGACCAGCGCATTCAGCTGGATGGCTCTGGCTGTCCATTTCTAAATAGGATCAAGAGTTAGGGGGAGTATAGTCTGCCTCCAGTCCTCTGAGCTACAACCTAGTGCCTCTTCATCGTCCAGGGGTTCAAATGTACAATTAAAATCTCCCCCACTAGTACTTTAGACCTAGTTGGAAGATCTGATAACCACACATCTAGCAGCTCTATTGTGGGCGAGATTAAGCCACCCTGCAAGCCTCTTGCATAGACACAAAAAAGTTCGAAAATGATACCCCAGAAGGATTTTTTAGGGAGATATGCAAGATGTCGTTGGAATGGGCTTTGTGGGTGATAACAACACAGTTCAGGTCCACCTTGACCCAAATATGCAGGCCACCTGAGGGGCGACCTTTGCCCACCGTAATGGCTGGAATAAAGTAGGTGGAGTACCCATTTTTATATTGCGGGGTCAGGCATCAGGTTTCTTGGAACATACATATGTGAAATGTATTAATAAAGTTGTTCCAATCAGGGTTAGAAAGATTTTATTTTAGCCCAGCTATGTTCCAGGACAGAATGTTAATGGAGGTATGAGCTACTGGTAATTCATTGATGATAGCTGGAGTACTAAGTTCCTTTATTCCTAAGCTAGGACTAATGATTCCCAAACTGGCTGTATCATCCCTATCAATTTCAAGTCTATCCCCTTGGGCAGCTACCAGCTCCTTCTTTCCAATTTGCCTGAGTGGCTGGATTGAGAGTCAGTCAACTGTTTCCAATCCATTATACCGGTTGTAGCAGGGGTTTATGGGATAATTAAGCTGTGGGCCATGCCATTCCCCATTATACTGGTTGCCACCTGGAATAAACCTCCCTGCTCTTCTCCGCACTATGTTCCAACCTCCATCATCGTCCCCACCCCAATTGAATGTATTTTGCACCCTCATAGCCTCGCACCTCATCCCCCCCTCACATGATTGGAGGCCCTCAGCCAACTCCACCTATTGTCATGGTGTTCAGTAGGCATGTAGAAGTATGACAGGGGTTTAGCCATTATCGTGGAGTTTTTGTCACATGGGGGCCCAGAGCAAATGTGCTCCACCAGTCGCGGGTCCTCAAATGTGACCACAACACAGTCTCCCTTTAGGCTTTTCTTATTCTCACCCACCCATGGTGCTATCTCCACCATAAGTATTTTGCTATTGATATTAGGGGGAGGAGGAATATTTCTGTTTAACCAATGACACACTTTATTTTTGAGTGCCCATAAAGATTCAAGCTCAGGGACACCTGTTAAAACTAACACATAGGGACAGGCGTCAGGAGGTAGGCTGATGTTCCGACGTATCTTAGGTTCCTCGGGATGGGGCAAAGAGGGTTTGGAGACTGGAGTAATAGGACCAGCTACATTCTGTGGTTTAATGTGCGCGTTAGTGATTGGCTGGTTAGCGCAGACTTTATTACCCTTAGGAGTAGGAATTTTAGGGGGGGCGGGTCTTAGGGGAAGGGTTTATCCCTACAGATTGATTCTTAGTCGTGGGCGGGAGGCTACGAGCAGGAGCCGGTACATTAGGTACCCTTTGAGCGTGGTTACTATTTAGGGATTTTAATTCATGGTGGAGAGCCTGGAGCTGCTGTTCTATGCCCTGGAGTCTAGTCTCCAAGGGCGAAATTAGAGACTTGATGAGATCAGATAAAGTACTTATGAGTGAGCTAGTCTTATCCTCTAGATCCTCTGAAGTGTCATCAAGACTACTGCCATCAAGAATACTAACTAAACTGCTAATCAAGGCTGTGTCATCTGGAATACCCATTGGTAAGGGGTGGGATACATGCTGTGCCTCTTCTATCCCTGTGTTATCACCCAAGTAGTTCTTCCCCTCCTCAGTACTACTACTGGTGCTAGCCATATCACTAGGGCATCCTACCAAATCTTGTTTGGCTGTATTGTCACCATTAGCCTTGGTAGTTATTCGTTTAGATTTGGGAATTGCACCTTCCAATATACCCCTTTGGGTATGGGTGTTGTCATGGTGGACAACAGCTGGTAGGGATGCTAAATTATTATACAAGGGAGTCGATATTAAAGAGGTCGAGGGGGGTGGGTCCAAAAGAACTGAATGGGTACTGGAAGTAGTGTGAGTCACAGCATTAACCTGCGTAGGATAGGATTCAGGGATGCTTGAAGTTTTAATTGGGGTGCGCTCAGAGGCTATATTACCCAATGACGACCTTTTAGCTTGCGCAAGATCCTGGGACACCCTTCTCTCCATAAGTACTATTCCCTGTTCGATTAGGGAATTAGTACAGAGGATAAAATTATCCAGTGTACCTGTTAGTTTTAAGGCACCTGCCGCAGCCTTGCTTCGGGTCTCACGAGTAGACATGGCCTTTACCAGAGAGTGGCAGGCTAGCAGTAAGTTACAAGATCAGATAACTAGCAGAAAAGGGTACGGGTAAACAAGGCGCTCAACGTAACTTGGACCTGCAATGAGTATCAATTACCATAGATTAGGAGAAACTAAAAAGAAAGCCAGTAATATAGAATCAATAATAGGTCACAACAATAGGAATATACTTGCTATACAGAAGTCTTTAGACTCAAGGTGAATCAAGGGTCCTTGCCCAGTCAAGTCTCTACAGGCCTCGGAGGGCCACAGAGGGCCCGCCCTTTGCCCGGGCTTCGCCCCGTGCTCCGTCCCGCGCGTGTCCCGCGGTAGCGTTATGGGCGTTCCTTATATGGAAGAGGAGGAGGGGCGGGAAGAGGCACCAGGTGCGCGCGATGACAGAAGCACAAAGAAGCCTGGGCCTCACAGTCCCGCACCCCAATGTCCAAAAGAAATTAACAGCGTCAGTACAGGGTCCGGTTTTCGAATCACCAGCAGTCCCACAGGTGAAAGGAAGAACTTTAAAATGCCCGGTGCAGGGGAATCCTTCACAGCGACTTCGAGCGGCATTTTTTCTTTTGCCAACATCTTTTGCGCCGTTTGACCAATCTTTGGATAATTATTAAAACTAATGGGATACTCTGGTCAGCTCCTGTCCTGAAAGTGTTGGGATAATTCATAAAGTGGGGGCCGAGAAAAAAGGGGGGTCCCAAAATGTGATTTCTCCCTGAAATTTTTAAGAAAGCTACAGCCCGAACTGCTGAACGGAATTAGACCAAATTTGGCAAAAAGGTATCTCTTGGTTCAGAAAGCGTCCTTTTTATTTAAATGGTGTAAATCTGTTCAGTAGTTCCTGAAATATTCATATTTATAAATATTTATACATCTAGTGACCGTGGTGTAACCCTCCCGAGCTTGATTCTGATTGGCTGCTAACACTTCAAACCAAGTGTTGGCAGCCATCTTGTGATTCGGTGGAACCGAATCACAAAAAAAAGTCAAAGAGTAAAATAAGGAGGCAGGGTAGAAACACCCTGACCCCCTAGGCCTGCACACCAAGGGCCGCCAAAAAAGCATTTAAAAAAATGGCGGGATTTGTGTATGGTATGCGAATCCGGACAAAAAGGCAAAAAAAAGCAGTGTGGGCTCACGCACTTCGTTCGTTTTAAGCCTCAGGGTGGACCAGGTCCCGGGGGCAATCCATAATTACGTAATAGGGGCCTTCAGGGGCCCCCGCAGTCACAGGAACCTCCACAGCCCCGGGGCTTTGCTAATAATGCATGGGGGCATGCGGCTCCCCGCAGCCGGGGACGGTCACCTCCCTGGGGCTTGGTGAAGAAAATGTGTGGGAGGGCTCCTGCTCCCCAACACTGGCCTAGGGCCTGCCACCTACCCAGGGCTTTTATTTATTTAGGGAGGGGGCCTCACAGGCCTCCCTAAGCCCCAGGGACTGCCACCTCCCGGGGCCTACTTGAGCCCCCCACACATTCCCCCAGGGACCACCACCTTCCGGGGTACACTTTTTTGGAATATGGGGGTCTGTTGCCACCACCTCCCATGAGCTATGTTGAAGTTGAGAGGGGGCACCCCTCCTGGAGCCCTTCAAGGCCGCCACCCCCCAGTGCTGGCTCCTGAGGTGCCCAGCCCCGGGACATTGCAGTTTGCAATGGCAGGACTGGAGCATTTCTCCCGCCCTGTCATTGCAAACTTCTGCTTCGCTTCATGGATGTGAGAGCAGGAAACCTGCTCTCACTTCCATGAAGCGAAGCAAAATTGCTTTTCGCAAAGAGAGAGCTGCATGTTAGCAGCTTCCTTTGCCCAAAAGCAATGCCGGCTCCCAGAGGAGGCAGGGAGCCGGCTGGGACCACGGGGGCATTGGGGCTCCCCCTGCGGTCCACAGCGTAAGGGCAGGGCCAGGTGGATTGGGTCCCCGGGGCCAAAATTGGCTAAGGGAAGGGGGCCACGTGGCTCCCTCCCATAAAGTTTTTAAAAAGAGGCAATGCCAGTGGTATGGGGTCCCTGAGGCATAAAAAGGCCTCCAGAGGGGGCCGGGCAGCCACCCTCTTTTAAATGTAGATTATTTTATTTTTAAAGTGTCCATGCCCCAGGGGATTTTGTCCCCACGGCCGAAATCGGCCTCAGGAGGGGGCTGCGTGTCCCTCTTCCAGTTTAAAAAAATGAAAATATGAAAATGGCTTAGGCCCTGGGGGATGGGGCCCCTAGGGCCCAAAAATATTAAAAGAAGAGCGCCACACAGCCCTCCTAAAAAAAGAGAAGCTGGCATCTCACCGGAGCCCCGCCCCCTCCCTACAGCACTCTGCAAGTGCGCGTCCTGGTGCATTCTGGGATTGGGGATTAGGGGGCACATGCATCATTGCTTATTGCGGTCACAAAGGGGCAGATTCGCAGAATCAGCCCCTTTGCGACAACAATTTTTGCATTTGGGATGGATCGTCCCAAATTTAATAATCGTTATTTAAGTAATCGCTAAATTTGCAATTGCTTAAATTGTGATTGCATTTAGGGAATCGCAAATTGCGAATCGCTAAATGCAATGAAACAACATTTTTTTTGCGATTTTGCTATTAAGAAATGCAAATTACCATCAACTTAAAGTTGATGGTAATTTCTGAACACTTTGAAAAATGCACAAAAGTGCATTTTTCAAAGTTCTATATTGCACACAAACATGCCTTGGGGCATATTTGTGTGCAACATGTTTTTTAATTGCACTTTCAGGGGTGCATCAGGGTGTCCTTTTGGCACCATTGCACTCTTGAAATTGCATGCGCAATTTGCGAGTACCTATTTGGTACTCACAAATTGCTCATGCAATTCCCATTGATTCCTCTGGGCCCATAGGAATGAACTTGAATCAATTCATTGATTGGTAAAATTCGCTATTGAGAAATAGCAAAATGCCAGGGTTGATACATGTGCCCCTAAATCCCCTTGAATCGTAAGGTTCCTTAGGGGCCAACTAGACCCCCTAGGTACCTCCAGTAAGCCCCACACAGTGGGATTGCTGAGAGGTGGTCCGAGCACGTGATTTTCACCACTCTGCAAACGCGCCTCTTGGCGCACCGCTGGTGGGGCGATGAGCTACTTTTGTGTCCTGAAGGAACTCAGGACTGAAGTGGACGTCATCCTGCAAACAGCAGTGCACCAAGAGGTGCGTTTGCAGAGGTGTGTAAAAAGGAGTCGTATCCTCGGACCACTCTCAGCAATCCTGCTGTGTGGGGCTTATTTGAGATAGCAGGAGGGCTAGTTGCCCTCCAGGAATCCACAGGAGGCAAGAGGACTTCATCCCCAACCAAGAGCGCGCCATGAGTGGTATTTGCAGATTAGTGGAGAAAGGGGGCATGGCATGTGCACACCTTTCAACAATCCCACTTTCTGGGGCTTACTGGAGGTATCAGATAGGCTAGTTGGCCCTAAGGATCCCCAGCAGTGAAGGGGACTTTAATCCCTACCCAAGAGCATGCCAGGAGGGGCTTTTTCAGAGTGGTGGGCAAAGGGGGCAGGGCCTGCTATGACAACTTAGCAATCCTGTTGTGTGGGACTTACTGGAGGTAATAGGAGGGATAGTTGGCCCAAACTACCCCTCCTGTTCCCTCCAGTAAGTCCCGCACAGTGGGATTGCAAAGAGGTCTCCGTAGGCCATGTCCCCCTTTCTCCACCACTCAGCAAACACCCCTCGTGGCACACTACGGGTTGGGTGATGAAGTCCACTCTACTCCTGAAGGGACTTTGGGGGTGAAGAAGCTCTCCTGGTACCTCCTGTAAGTCCTATGCAGCGTAATTCTTGAGCACTGTTCAAAGGCCCAGCACCCTTTCTCCACCACTTTGCAAACGTGACTACTACTTAAAGAAGCATTTGCAATGTAATAGGTTTCGCATTTGCAAGAGTTAGAGCTAGTGGCGTTGTAAATGTAAATGTTTTTGACTAATGTTTTTTGGAGTGGAGTGAAGTGGATGTACGTTGTGTGCAGTGGAATTATGTAATATGTTGTGCAGAGAAAATATGTGAATAGAAAGTATCTGCTATTTAGTGTATAGGAATTATGTAGGATGGGATTATGTGTTATGGAGAGTAATTATTTGGTATGGTAGTCTGTGTTGTGGAGAGGTAACCTCAGGTTTAGTCTTCCTCGTTTCCATAGAAGCTATACTATAAACTCAATGAGACAACAAAATAGAAGGAACTACTGTGGTGCACTTCTGGACCTAGTCAGAGGTATGAGCAGGGCCACTGGAAATATACAACTGTTTGGCTGTGCCAACTTTCACATAATTATACGTTTTCTGCATTTGCCACATAATCCATCATCTGCTGCATAATCTGCATAAACCTTGTTTCTAGCTCAAACTGTACCAAAAATGTAGCGACAAGGGTTACAGCATGGTGAAAGGCCCTTTCCAAACCAAGAAAGATCAACTGTTACTTATTGATAAACGTGGGTTTAAAATTGGTACTAATGGTGTGCAAACCAGTCTTGCTTCTTTCTGTGCCTCTCTTGCCTCTTACCTCTTTCTGCATTTCTGTTGCTTCTTCCTGCACCTTTCTTTCCTTTTCTGCACTTCTCTTGCCTCTTTCTGCACATCTCTTCTACTTTCTGCACCTCTGTTTCCTCTTTCTGCACCTCACTTGCTTCTTTCTGTATCCCTCCTGCCTTTTTCTGCACTCTTCTTTCCTCTTTCGGCACCCCTGTTCCCACTTTCTGTACCTCTCCTGCCTGTTTCTGTACCTCTCTTGCCTCTTTCTGCACTTCTCTTGCCTCTTTCTGTACCTCTGTTGCTTCTTTCTGCACTTCTATTACCTGTCTGCACCCCCCTTGCCTCTTTCTGCACCTCTCTTGCTTCTTTCTGCACCCCTCTTTCATCTTTCTGCACCCTTCGTCCCTCATTGTGCAACTCCCTTGCCTCTTTTTCCACCTTTATTATCTCTTTCTGCTCCCCTTTGCACCTTTGTGTACCCTTTTTACATCTTTCTGTACTTCCTTTGTTTCTTTCTGTACCTCTCTTGCTTTTCTGTATCCCTCATACCTCTTACTGCATCCTTCTTCCCTCTTTCTGAAACTCTCTCGCCTCTTTCTGTACCCCTGTTCCCTCTTTCTGCACCTCTCCTGCCGGTTGCAGCACCCGTCTAGCCTCTTTCTGACTTCTCGTGCCTCTTTCTACACCTCTGTTGCTTCTTTCTGCACTTCTTGTGCCTCTTTCTGCACCTCGGTTGTTTTTTTTTTGCACTGCTCTTGCTTCTTTCTGTACCTCTCTTGCAAATTTCTGCACCCTTTCTTACCTCTTGCTGTACCCCTCTTGCCTCCTTCTATACCTGTGTTGGTACTTTCTGCAATGCTCTTGCTTCTTTCTGCACCTCTTTTGCCTGTTTCTGCAACCCTCTTACCTCTTTCTGCACTTTTCTTGCTTCCTTCTACAGCTCTGTCGCTTCTTTCTGAACTTCTCTTGCCTCTTTCTGTACCCCTCTTGCCTCTTTCCGCACCTCTGTTGCTTCTTTCTTACCTCTTTCTGCACCCTTCTTAAATCTTTCTGTACCTCTTTTGCTTCTTTTGGCACCCCTGGTTCCCTTTTCTGCACCTCTTTTGCCTGTTTCTGCAACTATCTTTCCTCTTTCTGCAGTTCTATTGCCTCCTTCTGTACCCCTGTTCCTTCTTTTTGCATTTCTTGTGTTCCTTCCTGCACCTCTCTTGCTTCCTTCTGCTTCCCTCTTGACTCTTTTTCCACCCCTCGGCTTTCTTTCTGCACCTGTTTTGCTTCTTTCAGTACTTCTTTTGCCTCTTTCGGTACCTCTCTTGCTTCTTTCTGCATCCCTCTTGCCTCTTTTTGTACCCCTCTTCTCTCTTTCGGCACCTCTCTTGCCTATTTCTGCAACTCTCTTGCCTCTTTCTGCTGTTCTCTTGCCTCCCTTTGCACCTCTGTTGCTTCTATCTATACTTCTCTTGCTTCTTTCAGCACCCATTTTGCCTCTTTCTGCACCTCTGTTTGTTCTTTCTGCACTGTCACAGGGGAGACGCCATTGCGATAACAGCCACAGCATTACTTAACCTCTCCTTCAGTCAGGGGAAAGTACCTAAATCCTGAAAACATGCCATAGTGCGCCCTTTGATAAAAAAACACACATCTAGATCCAAAAGACCTGGGAAATTTCGTTCCCACATCAATTCTACCCATTTTATGAAAGATGGCTGAAAGTGGGCTTTAGATCAGCTCACAGCACCGAATCCACCCTACTGCTTGTCACAGAAAAATTGAGGAGCATTCTTGACCAAGTGGGTGAGGCTGCCATCCTACTACTAGACCTGAGCGCAGCTTTCGACATGGTGGATCACAAGACGCTCGCGCTCAGGCTAGAGAGAGCAGGGATTCAAGATCATGCCCTAAAATGGATTGTATCATTCCTGAAAGACAGATCCTTCCAAACCACAGAAAGCGGACACTTATCGGACAACTTTAAAGTTATGTGTGGGGTCCTACAGGGTTCCTTGCTGAGCCCCACATTGTTTAACTTGTACATGCAACCTTCTGGCCGACATTTTCCAGGAATTTGGGTTGTCAGTTATAACATACACAGAAGACACCCAACTGGTAATTTCAGTAACAAATGACCCCAAATCTAAAAACATCTCAGTATCACCATGCATGGAAAAGATAGCCAGATGGATGACCTGCTGCAGGCTAAAACTTAACAGGGACAAGACAGAACTTATGCTCCTAGGCAACATTATAACACTGCAAATCGTTATTAACTGGCCTAAAGAACTAGGACTACCACCAGGGCATAAGAACTCCATAAAAAACTTGGGAGTTTGGTTGGATTGCAACCTCACAATGGAGAACCAGGCCAGGAAACTAGCAGCCACCTGTTTTGAAATCCTGAGGATGCTCCGAAAAATCATGGACCTTATACCAGAGAAGGCTCAGAGAACTGTGGTACAAGTGCCGGTGGTTTTGCGCCTGGAGTACAAAAACTTTCTCTTCCTGGGGTTATCTAGATACGTACTGAACAGACTGCAGGTGGTACAAAATGCGGCAGCCAGACTAATAAGAAACACACCAGGACACGAATCAACACAAAATGCCCTGAAATTGTTGCACTGGTTGCCGGTGCAGGCCAGGATCAACTTTAAAACATGTATAGCACACAGGGCCTGAAAGGAAAAAGGATCAACCTTACTAAAATCCCTGATCACACCCTATACACCAGAAAGAGCCCTGAGATCCTCCTCAGGCCACCTGGCCAAAACCACCAAGATCAGGAGATCTAGATGGGGAGGAAGATCTTTTACGCACTTGGTGCCGAAACTATGGAATTCGATGCCAGTAGATCTAAGACTAACCATTGAGGAATTGGCCTTCAGAAAGAAACTCAAAACCTGGTTTTTCCCAGGCTGAGGCTCGGTTTACACAAACTCCTGCTCCATAGCGCTGGGAAGCCCACAGGCAGCTACGCGCTTTATAAGACTCATAAACATAAATAGCTCTTGCTTCTTTCTGCACCTCTCTTGCAAATTTCTGCATCCCTCGTGCCTCTTCGTGTACATCTCTTGCTTCTTTCTGCTCCTCTTTTGCCTCTTTCTACACCTCTGTTGGTTCTTTATGCACTGCTCTTGCTTCTGTCTGCTACTCTCGTGTATACTTCTGTATCCCTCTTGCCTCTTGCTGCACCTCTGATGGTTCTTTCTGTACATCTCTTGATCCTTTCTGTACCCCTATTGCCTTTTTCTGCACCTCTGTTGCTTCTTTCTGCACTTCTCTTGCAAATTTCTGCACCCCTCGTGCCTCTTTGTACACCCCTCTTGCCTCTTTCTGCTCCTCTCTTGTCTCTTTCTGAACCCCTCTTGCCTCTTTCTGCACCTCTTGCTTTTTTCTGCACTTGTTTCCTCTTTCAGCGCACCTTTTGTTTCTTTCTGCAGCTCTCATGGTTCTTGCTGCCCTGCTCTTGCTTATGTCTGCTGCTCTCTCTAACATTTCTGCACCCCTCTTCCATCTTTATGCAACTCTGTTGGTTCTTACTGCACCTCTCATGCTTATGTCTGCACACCTTTTCCCTCTTTCTGCACCTCTTTTGCCTGTTTCTGCACCTTTCTTGCCTATTTTTGCATCTCTGTTTCTTCCTTTTGCTTTGCTCTTGCTTCTTTCTACACCTCTTTTACCTCTTTCTGCACACATCTTCCCTCTTTGTGCACACCACTTTCCTCTTTCTGCACCTCTCTTGCCTCTTTCTGCACCACCTTTGCCTCGTTCTGCATCCCTTTTGCTTGTTTCTGCTCTTCTTTTGCCTATTCTGCACCCCTCTTGCCTCCTTCTGCACCTCTCTTGGTTCTTTCTGCACTGCTCTTGCTTCTTTCTGCACCTCTTTTGTCTGTTTCTGCAACTCTCTTGCCTCTTTCTATACCCCTGTTGCTTCTTTCTGCACTACTATTGCATGTCTGCACACCTCTTGCCTCTTTCTGCCCCCCTTTTGCCTCATTCTGCACCTCTCTTGGTTCTTTCTGCACTGCTCTTGCTTCTTTCTAACACCTCTTTTGTCTGTTTCTGCAACTCTCTTGCATCTTTCTGTATATCTCTTGCCTCCTCCTGCACCTATGTTTCTTCTTTCTGCACCTGTGTTTCTTATTTCTGCACCCTTCTCCCCTCTTTCTGCACTTCTCTTGCCACTTTATGCACCTCTGTACACTTTTTTTGCACCTCTCTCCCCTCTTTTTGCAGTTCTTTTGTCTCCTTCAGCACATCTGTTACTTCTTTCTGCACTGCTCTTGCTTCTTTCTGCACCCCTCTTGCCTCCTTCTACACCTCTTTTGATTCTTTCTGTACTGCTCTTGCTTCTTTCTGCACCTCTTTTGCCAGTTTCTGTAACTCTCATGCCTCTTTCAGCACTTCTCTTTCTTTTTTCTGCACCTCTTTTGCTTCTTTCTGTACCCATGTTGCCTCTTTCTGCACCCCTCTTCCCTTGTTCTGCACCTCTCTTGCCTCTTTCTGTACCCCTGTTACCCTTTTCTGCACCTCTCTTGCCTGTTTCTGCAACTCTCTTTCCTCTTTCTGCACCTCTGTTTCTTTCTTCTGCACTTCTCTTGCCTCTTTCTACACCCTTCTTCCCACTTTCTGTACCTCTTACTTCTTTCTGCACTTCTCCTAACTCTTTCTGCACATCTCTTCTATTTTTTGCACTTCTCTTGCCTAATTGTGCACCTCTTTTGCCTGTTTCTGTAACTCTCTTGGTTCTTTCTATACTCAAATGGGAAGGGTAAGCTGTCAAGTTTAAAGGTCTGCGTGATCTCTTGACTGAGGTATATGACTACTTTTACATGTATTCTTACATGTGTTATGCATCTTAAGATGGTACCTTAAAATGCAGGTAACTTCTCCTATAGGTGGTCAAATCTTCTCAGTTCTGCTCTGTCATTTGGTTGCACAGGCAGACATGTGTTATGTATATATGTGTTATAGAGCCCCTCAAATATACTTTTGAATACCCATGTGCCCTGTACTGTGAGCAGAAAGAAATACATACACCTTTTTGTACACAAATTTACAGAGTATGCTGTTTGAAACACAGGTATTCAAGTATTTGTATGTTTGTTTTCATTTAACATGTCACTAGGTAAAAGCATAGACATGCATGCATACCTTCAAAAACTTGGTCAGACTTACAACAGTGATATGCTTAGAATTGCTGCTTTATATTTGTTAGGCCTGACGTTCTGAGCAGTTGATTAATAGTGAACCTTCAAGAGAAAAGTGAGGTGTAAGATGTCATCAGCAGTGCATTGCGGGGAGAGAGTTATAGTTAGCGCAGCTAACTATATCGGCCACATTTCTCTGGTTTTGTACGAGTGAAATGTCAACCTAACTATAACGTCCCTGAAACCTGCAGTTTTTCAGTGAAAAAAAATATATAAATAATCTAGCATAAAAAAAATAATAGTTATAATTAAACAATATTAAGAAAAGTGTTGAAGTCTTGGAATAATAGATTTACAATGCCCACTCCAGTTTAGGCAACAATAGTGGAAACATAGAGTTTCAGGGTGGTTACATTTACTATTTGCACTTTAAACAGGTCAACAGTAAGGAAATTCCAACTCCAGTCTCTGCAACAGTAGGGAAATCGTTGGAATTCGGAGGGGTAACATTTACTAGTCCCACTCCAGTCTGTGGAACAGGAGGTAAAGTGTTGGACTTTTGAGGGGTTAAATGTACTTTTCCCACTCCAGTCTATTCAAGAGTAGGGAAAGCATTGGACTTCGGAGATATTAAATTTACTATTCTCACTCTTGTCTGTACAAAAGTGGGGAAAGAGTTGGAGTGTGGAGAAGTGTGACTCAGGGGTTAGAGGCGGCAGACCCGGAAGCTGAGATCGGCCCTGGACCAGGGTTCAATTCCCCGCCCCGACGGGGGTTGGGCTCAATAATTCCACGGACTCGATTATTCTCGCTCCGGTGCCTACTCGACTCACGGGTTCACACTCTGCGACTCTGGGCAATAGCTTGCTTAATCTCCACAACGGCCCCTCGCGGAGGGATGCCTGGCTTTCACCTTGTGGATACCCTGCCGGGGTATCTCACAGGGGAATACCAGGACGGGTTCCCTAAGCAAGCGCATAGATGCCTGCGATGTGGGCGATTTGCGCTATATAAATACATGTACATTTACATTTACATTTCAGAAGGATTACATTTACTATTCCCACTCCTTTCTGTGCAGCAGTAGGAAAATTATTGGACTTAAGAGGGGTTACTATTATTATTACCACTCCAGTCTAAGCAAGAGTAGGGAAAGTATTTCTCTTCAAATACAAGACATATTTTATTAGCCCTATTAAATGTGAACAAATATAAAACCCTTAACATGAACATTATCAATTAACCTCAAAAAATATTTAAAAAAACAATTAAAAAATGTACATGATTATTTAACAATGTCATAATTAATTATCTAAAGGTATTTATTTATTACTTAAGTAACTTCCCATACTATTCCTGCACAAACCTAACATGTAACTAAAATACATATGTATGACATAATCTACATAATTAATAATCAATAAACTAATTACAAATTAATAATTATTTGTAAAATATGTATTACTTAATTAGCATTCCACCCTACAAGCTAAGGAACCCACAACTGTCATATAACTAACTTACATAAATATTTCAGAATGTACATACTAAATGATCAATTTAATGATTAATAATAAATAAATAATTGATAATAAAGTGTTACTTAGTTAATATCCAACCCCATATCCCTACAAACCCAACAGCCCACAACCAAAATATAACTAATATATAAAGGTGTTATACATTATTAATAATCTATTAAATAATTAATAAAGTAATATTTAATTGTTAATAATTATTGCCAAATTAGCTTTCCACCCTATACCCCTACAAACCCAGCAGTCCACACCTGAAACATATCTATAACATATCATTATTACACTATTTGTGTAGCTAATAATCAAATGATTATTAATACATCAATTATTAATTAATTATTACTTACATATCTTCCCACCATACATCCCTATAAACCTAGCAACCCATTACAACACTATAAATTACATTTAGCAATAAAATGAAAGATTATAAATTCCTTAAAATTGCAACCTATAATTAAAAATATTATTAACAATTATACATAAAATAATAACATATGAAATGAATATGCGAACTAAAACACATAGATAAAAAATATTTTTTACAACTATATTATTGAAAACAATATTAAAAATAACAATATTCCTGACAGCAATACTACTTACCTGAAAAGAAAAATTGGACAACGATCTTTTTGCGTCACAATATTTTTATATCACAATATTTTTCCACACAATATTTCTATATCTCTGTATTTACAACTCAATATTCTGTCCAAATTCCTTAAGTCAGAGTTTGCCAATCCTGCCAACACCTATTCCTCCTTTTTCTCACTTTCTGGGAGTAATACACTTAAGACTAACTGCCAGCTACACCTATTCATGTGACTCAGGATTCAGGATGTAGGCACCAAATGGTTGGGACAAGAAAATAAAAATGTTCTGGAAGTGGCATTTTCAGAATTACGACTTAAAATCCAATGTTACCATTAAAGAGGGTTTAAAACTAAAATTATTTAGACACCAAACTCGATATCCTTACCTGCTTCCAATTGAAAGTTATCACTTATTTAATATAATTAGTTAACCCAATGGTATCCTATGGGAGAGGTAGTTCTTGAAGTAGTAAAAACAAATTTAATAATGTTCACAACCAGAAAATGTAAAAGATAAAAGTAGATATTCAATATTTAAATATATTGCTCCCTGCCCTCCAGGCTGTGTACGACCTATCCTAGGGGTGATTTATGTGTATTAAATAAGAAGTTTTAGGCATTGAAAAAGTTGTATTTTGTCAGGTCAAAATGTGTGTTAAAAACTGCACAAAGGCTGCAATGGCAGGCTTGAGACATGTTTGAAAGGGATACTTAAATGGGTGACACAATCAGGCCCACTAGTAGCATTTAATTTAAAGGCCCTGGGTACATGTAGTACCAATTTATTAGGAATTTACAAGTAAATTAAATATGCCAATTGGGTGTAAGACAATTTTAAATGTATGTTTACGAGAGAGCACAAACACTTCAGCAGTGGTTAGCAGTGGTAAAGTATGCAGAGTCCTAAAAGCCAACAAAAACGAGTTCAGACAGCAGGAGGGTGAAGGCAAAAAATTTGAGGATGACCCTTCATAAATAGCCAATTCCAGCACCATCTATCTATCTATCTATCTATTAAATTGGTAAGCCACCCTATCTGATGATAGGATGACTTATCAATTTAGAGATTTAATTGTGAATAATATCATGAAATTCGCAATGCTGGATTATTTTGCAGGATATTTAGCTCCACTAAATAAATAAAAATGACATTGCTGAATATGAGCTGCTCTGCGTCAAAAGTATGCTCATCCCCTACTTGTGCCCTTGAATTTAAAGCAAGGAAAACAGGCTTTATTGTATCTGCAATTTTTAGATAATTCGAATGTTTGCTGTTCTTTATCTTGGTTTTTAATGGATGTGCATCATGCTCATTTATGAAATTGTATTGACATAACTGATTATGTTCTTATTCCTGTTACACATTCTTTTATTGTAATTTTATGATTGATGTTGCAAATCGAATAAAGATATCTTGGTTGATTGATTGGCAGTGCTGTTCTTAGAACATTAATGATCTCACCTGAAATGCTCACATTTGTAGGCCCATCCTTGATTCACAAATCTACCAATTATTTCATCCCAGAGTTTTAAAATATAAATTGTAATCACAGAACCCTGTCAGCAAAGCATTGCACTGTTCTTTCTTCATGTTTGTGTTGTTGAACCTACTCTGTAGTTTTAACACACTACAAAACAAAAGATATATTTTAGAATGCATGTTTTTAATTTCCTTACAATGCAGTTTGTATTTAATATTAGATTTATAATATCATACATTGTTGCATAAATACATTTAAATGTTAGCACGTTATCTCCAACAAAAACACACATTTCTCAAAACAAATTCTCCAAATTCCGAAAGATTACTACAATCAATGAATAAATCATATACAAATACATAACAAGTAATATGTTTAATATGGGCCTAAATTGCTACATCAATGTTCAAAGGAGATTTATAAACCACAAGACAAGGGTTTGTGAAATTCAGCAGAACACCTGAATGGCAATGTATGGTTCTATATTACACAGTAATGCATTATGTATTATATATATTTTGCACAGTAGAGGTCTCCACTGAATAATTTTCTTTAAGTCATAGTTTTCATAGAAAGAGCATTTTTGTTTTGATAAAAACTTTGGTGTCGTTTGACAAATATGTACAAAATGTTCAACAAAAAGCATTCCAACCCATCCTTCTTTTGCTCACCATGCCACATCAGATTAGACCCAGCTATATGTAGACCAGTCCCTTCAATAGAAACAGTCCAGCATAAACTGCCAAGCCAGAACTTCTCTGCATCAGAACACAAGTACTCTAAGACCGGTTTCATCCTGATTGACTATATAAACATGTGTTAGCAGTGAGTACTACTACAATTCATGTATTTTCCTTCTTTCTTTAGGCCATTCTACTTTTCCTTATTGTATCTTATTGTAATTTATATTTATAGAGCGCGTTATCACCAGCAGGTCTCTAAGCACTACCAGAGGGAGTACCTATCCATGTTGGTAGGGGAGTGGCGGCTGTTACCTGATGCCCCAAGCTTCTGAGAAACGAACTGTCTTCAGAGGCCACATGGAGGACCAAGAGGAATACCACAAGTCCTGAAGCAAGGACCCGCACTGGTGGGAGATGGCAAATTGGGGTGGCCGAGCAAAATGGAGGCCATTGAGTGGGCCTTTTGTGGGTTGGAAATGGAAGCACGTGGATGAAGCTTCTTCCACTTCCCAGCCCCTGGCACCAATGGCAAGATGTCAATGCCTGAACCATCACAGGAAATTTAGTCACCCCCACAGCACCCAGTTGCCATTCCACCCAAGCCACAGAGGTCCCATTCCTCAAGCACGTGTTGCAAGGTCTTTAGACCATAGCTCAGGAAAACAAGCAATTAATTGAGAGTTTGAACAGGTTTGAGACATATGTTTTCAATAGGGAGGGGATATGTTTTTTGTTGTGGGTGGTGTGGCTTGTTGCAGTTGGGGAATGTGTCATTTTGAGTTTATTTAGGGAAGGTTTGTATCTGTTGTTAACTGTTTGGGGGAGCAGTAGGTATATTTTTAAGTTTGTTTAGGGAGTAAGTTAATCTATCATGGGTGTTATGGCTTCAGGTCAGGAGACAGGAGACACAAAGAGGCACCTTGCAGGTCTTGGCCACGATGTAGGAGAATCCTCTTTGGCCAGTTCTGACTCTGTGGATGCATGGGGTTTTGGCAAGGGCGAGGTTGGCGGATCGGAGATCTTTTTTGGGTATGTGGAAGGAGATTCTTTCGCTGAGGTTTTGGGGTCCGGTGTTGTGGAGGCATTTATAGGCACGGGTGAGTATCTTGAAAGTGACTCTCTTCTCGACGGGGAGCCAGGAGAGGTTCCTCAGGTGTTGGGTGATGTGTTCGCGTCGAGGGAGGCCGAGAACGAGTCCGGCTGCGGTGTTCTATATGGTCTGGAGCTTGCGGAGCAGAGATTTGTTGATCCCAGTGTAGAGGGCATTGCCGTAGTCGAGTCTGCTTTTTATGAGGGCATGGCTGACAGTCTTTATTGAATCAGGGGGACCCATTTGAACACCTTTCAGAGGATACAGAGGGTGTTGAAACAGCTGGAGGCGACGGCGTTGACCTATTGGGTCATGGAGAGGGAGGAGTCGAGAATCAATAAATCAATCAAGAAATTTGTATAGCGGGGAGTTCGCTACTGCTCGAACAGCCAGGTCTTGAGTTGCTTCCTGAATGATGCCGAAGTTCCGGGCATGGTCAGTGGGAGTGGGAGGACTGCCAAGGGTGGTGGGACACCAGGTGTTGTCCCATGCAAAGGGCGAGGTTCAGAGGATGAGGACCTCCGTCTTCTCCGAGTTGAACATCAGGCAGCTGCTGCTCATCCAGGATGTGACGACCTTCATTCCTTCCTGGAAGTTGAATCTGGTGGTGGTGGGGTCCTTGGTGAGGGAGAGGATGATCTGGCACAGTCAGCCAATATCCACAAATAAAGCAAATCACAAATCAAACTAGACTGATTTTCACAAACAGTGAACAGGAAAAACAATTGAGGAACATCAATAGGCGCAATTGGCCACTAGTACTGGATGATCCCGTCATAGGACATACACTGCCCAGATTCCCCACCATCACGTACATAAAATCTGCTTCTATGCGAGATGTTCTGATTAAAAGCAGTTCAGAGATGGGGAAAGGGGGACCTGGTTAGCCAGCAGAAAATGTTTTTTTAATTGCACAATTTGCAGGATTTGCAATTTTGGGGAAAACAAAGCCTCTTATCTGACTCCCATTTGCTATAAACTGATTAAGATAAACACATTTCTTACATGCAAACCTGATTATGTAGTTTATGTGCTGGAGTGCAGTTGTGGACTCCGGTACATTGGGAGTACTAATCTACAGGCCCACAAATGTATATTACAGCATTTCAGGCCCATCTCCAACTCAGATCCCACTTACCCTTTTGCCCGCCACTTCAAAGAGAAACATGAGAACAATTTGAATCATCTGAGGTACTATTTATTAGATGCAGTCCCTCACCATAGGGGAGGAAGTAACATGGATGTTCTGTTAAGAAAATTGGAAACTCATTACATCTTGGAGTTAGATACCAATATACCAGGGGGGCTCAATACTAGTGAGGATCTGTTTACCAGTTTGTACAGTTGATAGGTGTCAGGTGAATCAAGTCACTCTTACCTGTATGGCACTGTGCTCTTACCTGTAAGGTGCTTGATGGGTTTTGCAGAGACGCTATGAGCCAAACTCCCAGAAACCTATCCTACCTCTTGTGGTTTTTAGTATTACGCCAAGATGCTAGATAGCTAATAGGGAGAGTGGCCGGATCTGACGCTAATGTGAGTTCTTGTAGTCGACCTGCAAAGCAACAAGCTCACCTTTAGAATCTTGTCTACAACAGACTTAACACTCTCCTACTTTAACCCTATGATACTCTTAAACTTTATTCTAGATTTAGGTGTCCTACCTGCGATCTACTAAGAGAGGCTTCGCGTCCTGGAAGTGGTGTGGAGTCTGGTCGGGTTAGCAGAGATGATGGAAGATGACGTCCTTGATGTTAATTCAGCATAATATTCCGTTTCACTACAAAGATACAATTGCACAATTATAAACAATTCTATCAAAGAAGATCTTAAACCGACTTCCTCTCTACTTTCACTTACTTATTGCTAACTGTAATGTATTCCACCACTTCCACGTTTTCAGTTTTCTTTGAATTACTGCTTCAAGAAATATGGAGAAAGACATATAGCAACAACTATAAACTGTTTCACAACAAACACATTATTCCAAAAGTCTTTCTTTCCGTTAATTTTCCCTCTTGTAAATTCAGAAGGAATGTTCCAAAAATTGTTCTTGTCCCAAAACGAGTTGCTAGCGTTGGGCGCCTTTGAATTAAAGAATTTGTACTTATCTTTCTTTATTCCGATGCTGCATAGTCCTGCATTGCTCTTTCTTTTTTTTTTTTTTTTTTAAACCTTTATTTACGAATGCACAATACACAGCGTCTGCCTACAACCCCACAGGGCCGGCCGCTATGACATTAACCGGCTGAATGAAAAATAGATTCTGAGGCAGTACGTTGCTGATGCAATCTGTCAAGTCCACATTGTCGGTGAAAGCAAGTAGGATAAGAAAGGTTTAATTTTGTGTTTTTGTCGAAAGAACACCAACACACAAACACATGGTATCATAGTGGCAAGGGTTGCCGGAGGTGGGGGAGGGAAAAGTGATGTGGGAAAAAGGATGCTGGCAAGGGGGGGGGGACACGTGCGGGAAAACAGAAGGTGTAGTGGAATTAGAAGAGGAACGTAAATCATGGCGAGGAGGGGAAAGGGACCTCATAATCAAGCGGAGGAGAACAGATATCTCCGCGATAAGTATTCCACTGAGCCCAAACTCTGGACCACTTCCCTGGACGTCCTCGGGCCTCATACACAGTCTTCTCTCGGAACATGGACCAGTCCATGTTCTCTTTCCAGGCACTTAACAATGGTAATCTAGGGGAGCCCCAGAGCTGCGCGATATCTCTCTTCGCGACCATGTTGCCCAGGGTAACCCAGAGTGTCTGGGCAACATTACAATCAGACGGTTCCCACACATTCAACAGACAACGACGTGCTTCGGGAAGTAGTGGGATCCCCATGACACGACTCATAACATCATGCACCCTGGACCAGTACGCTGCAATCATCGGGCATTCCCACAGAACATGAAGAAAGGTACCATCCATCCCACACCCACGCCTGCATCGTCCATCCGAAACCAAACCCATTCGCACCAGACGCACCCCAGTCAGATATACACGGTGGAGGATCTTCAACTGGACAAAGCGAAGCCGTGCCGGAATAGCCACCTCCTTAGGGGAGGAAACAGCTGACTGCCAGTCCTCGTCATCTAATTCGAGTCCGTCAGCCGTCCAGGCAGCCCGGAGCTTCTCAAGCTGGTCAGCTCTGTTGTTAATAAGCTTTTTGTAGATTAAGGAGATGGTACTATCTGGGACATGGCCGTCTAGAACTCGATCTTCCAGGGGGGAGGACTGCGGAATATCGGTACCAGGTGGAAAGACTGAAGACAAGGCGTGCCTCACCTGCATGTACCGGAAGTGTTCTCTATCATCGAGCCGGTATTCCAATTTGAAGGACTCAAAGGACTTAACCGCGCCCCGGGCCCACAGGTCCTCCACCGTGCTGATCCCAATCATATCCCATTTCTCAAACCCTTTCGTCTTCCACAGGTTGCCCAAGCGCTCCGAATCATACAGTGGCGTCTTACGTGTCAGCCTACCACCCCAGCCCGTGGCCACGGTAGCGTCCCTCCATGCCCGCACTGCACATTTCGTCGGGCCCGTAAGGAGTCGAAAGGGTGCCTTTGAATACAGAGCCCTATTAAAATTGCCACCAGGCAACAATAGTTTATCCAAGGCAAAGGCGGGAGCGGGCTCCGGGGCATAGGTCGCATGGTTGATGGCGCTCAGGTGTGAGGCCCAGTAGTACCGTCTAATATCCGGCAATGCGATACCCCCATCATACCAGGAGAGCGCGAGCTTGGATAGGGCAATGCGGGCCCGGCCATCCCAAATAAGTTGTCGCTGTAAACTCTCGACTTCACGGAAATAGCGAGCTGGAACAGGGTCGAAGAAATTTTGCAGGGCGTAAAGAAATCGGGGGAGCGACATCATTTTAAAGAGTGCCGCCCGGCCCAATGGAGATAGAGGCAAGTCGCGCCAACGTCGAACGTCTTGCTTCAATCTACGGAGCGGAGCATACAAATTTCGCTCGTAGCGGACCGATGAGGTCGTGGATACATAGATCCCCAAATACTTAAAGCCGTCGGCCGCTACGAGAATGGGAAACCGGCGGGGGAGAGGCGGCTGCGAACCAGCTATAACGTAGACACAGGACTTGTTCCAGTTAATGACAAGTCCCGAGTTCTTACCGAAGGACGTGAGAACGTCGAAGAGAACGTTGAGCGACTTCTGAGGGGAAGTAAGGTAAAGGAGGATATCATCCGCGTATAAGGAGACACGATCCTCGAGGTCTGGGGACCATCGGATCCCTTTGATAGAGGGTTCCCACCGGAGCCATGCGGCAAGGGGTTCGAGCGCCAAGGCGAATAGGAGCGGGGAGAGCGGACAGCCCTGACGTGTGCCACGGCCTAAGGGGAAGGGGTCCGAGCATCTTCCATTCACCGCGACCTGAGCAAGTGGCCGTTCGTAAAGAAGCTTGACCCATGCGATAAAATTAGGGCCAAAGCCAAATTTAGCGAGGGCCGCCCATAGGTAGGGCCATTCGATAGTGTCAAATGCCATTGTGGCGTCCAGGGAAGCGACCACTGCCGGCTCGGCGAGGATCGAAGCTCTCGCGAGAACGCTGTGGAGTCTACGCAGATTGAGGGCAGTGTTCCTATGGGGGATGAAACCGGATTGATCCGGGTGGATCAGGTCGCAAATCACCTTAAGCAACCGATTGGCCAGTACCTTAGCAAGGATTTTGGGTTCCGCGTTAAGGAGGGAAATGGGGCGGTACGAGGCGCAGCGGTCACGAGGTTTGCCGTCCTTATAAATGACGACTATGGTAGCGAGGCGCTGCTCAAGGGGGAGGCATCCAGCCTCAACCGCCTCGAGAAACATTTGACGCAGGTGGGCGGCCATCTTGTCGGGACAAAGTTTGTAAAGTTCAATGGGGAGTCCATTAGGGCCCATCGCCTTTCTCGAGCGAAGGGATCGGATTGCAAGGGCAATCTCATCGACAGTAAAAGGGGCCTCCAGGGCAAGGCAGTCCTCATCCGACACAGTGGGCAGGGCGATGTCACGTAGCAGTAGCCTGGAATCGGCCTCATCTCGATCGCTAACAGGCGTGTAAACCTTTCGGAAGTGGTCCACAAAGCAATCAACAATTTCACCCGGATCAGAGACACTCTCACCAGATTCACGAACAATGGCAGGAACAACACGACTCGCACGTTCAGTCTTATCCAGCCACGCAAGGAGCTTGCTAGCCTTGTCACCCACATCATACAGTCGGCCTAATTGATTCGCCCGCATCAATTTAGCAGCATCCGTGACACAGGCTTTATAGTCTGCCTGCTTCAATTCCAAAGTGTGCAGCAGTGCAGGTGTGTCATTCCCACCCAGCTCACTCTCAAGCGCAGTAATTTCGGTTTCAAGGGCCACAACAGCCTCCCTCTTGACCCTACGCTCTGTGGCAATGAATGATAGGGCGGAACCCCTAATAACCGTCTTGAAGGCCTCCCAAAGAACAGTAGGGGAAGTGACCGAGCCCACATTCTCAGAAAAGTAGCAATCTATTGCCTTAACCAAATCTGAGCGGAGCCGGGGGTTTCGGAAATGCCAGGGAGGAATAGGGGGGACCCTGTTGCCAAGTAAACCGCCCACAGAAATCGTAATCAGCAAGGGGGAGTGGTCCGAAATACCCCGGGGAAGATGTCGTATCTCTCGAACAGTGGACAAAGTGGAGGCCGACATAAGAAAATAATCGATACGGGAGAGGCTACCATGCGCACCAGAGTGAAAGGTGTATTGCTGAAGCGTGGGGTGCAGTGAGCGCCAGACATCTACCAAGCCAAAAGTATCTGCCATCTCACTAAGCCACATCTGGGACTGCAACAATACCCTAGGGGGAAGTCGATCACATTCACCGGACATTACAGAATTAAAGTCCCCTCCCAGGATCAACAATCCGTCCGGAAGCCCAAGGAGAGTCCTGCCAATATCAGCATAAGTGGTAGCCTGCAGTCCCGGGGGGATATAGACAACAACAAACACGATCTGTTTACCCTCCCACCTCCCAGAAACAGCAGCGTACCGCCCACGGTCATCAAGGATAACCTCGTCAATAGCAAGAGCAAGGGAAGACTTTACCATAATACCCACACCCCGAGAGCCTGAAGTGAAACCAGCATGTGCAACCAGGCGATAACCCCGGCGATCTAAGGCCTTGCAAGCATTTCCAATCAAGTGGGTCTCCTGAAGAAATACAACATCTGGGGTGTGGCGCCTCAAGAATTGCAGTACAATGCCCCGCTTAATCCTATCACCCAAACCGTTTACGTTCCAAGAAAGAACCCGCATTTCACCCCCCCCCCCATTGTGGCAAAGACATTCCACCCCCACCCACCAGCAGAACCCACAGTTCAAAGTCAATGCAGAATGTGAAATACCATGAAAACCAAGACAGAACAAACTAAACAAAACACAACCCAGTCCCCGGAAACCAACCCCAAAACCGAAACCCGTTACAACACCCCCCTCCCTGCACCCCTGCTGACTAAAAAGCCACCCCCAACTGCAGTGTGCCTGTCGCCCCATATTATCTACACAAAGAACCCCCCGAGGAGGAAGGGAGAAATCACCCGTTCCCGCACCGTCACGGGCTGTAACATAAAGCACAAAGTCAATTTACACAGTACGTTGCATAGTCTCAACCAGAACCTCAGGGGCCCCAATTACTCCTGGGCCGCTGCACCGCCTTCCGCACCACCAGGGCCTCCGCTTCCAGAGTCATCTGCCGGCAACGAGTCCAACCAGTCGGCAGCACGTTCAGGCTGATCAAAAAAGTAGGCACGTTCTCGAAATTCGATCCGTAGCCGGGCCGGAAACAGCATGGCGTATTTCAGTCCCCGATCTCTCAAGCGACGCTTCACTCCAAGGAACCCTGATCTTTGCCGCTGCACTTGGGGAGTGAAGTCGGGATATATGGAGACAGAGTTATTGTCATATTTCAGAGGACCGTGCTTGCGGGCGGCCTGGAGGATAGCGTCTCTGTCCCGGTAGTGAAAAAGCCTCGCAATAATAGGCCTCGGTGGGTTTCCTGGCTTCACTTGTCCTCCTGGAAAACGATAGGCGCGCTCCACGGCAAAGAACTTACTGAGTCCAGCCGGAGCCAGTTGAGCGACAATAAGTTCCTCGACCAACAGGTCGGTCGACACAGCACCATCACATTCCGGCACTCCGACCAGGCGTATGTTGTTCCGCCTGGCCCTGTTGTCATAGTCCTCCATCCGCTTGAGCAGCAGATCGTGCGAGGCACGCAGATTGCCAATCTCAGATTGCGCCTCAGCCATGTCCGTCACCAGACTCGACGCTTTAAGATCCAGAGCCTTCACCCGCTCGTTCGTTTTGGCTAAGTCAGCCCGAATAAGAGTTACATCCACCGCCACCGTGTCTATTTTGGACACTACGGCTCCGAATTGCTGACTCATATCGGCCTTAAGTCCAGTGATGGCAGCCAAAAGATCTTGGAGCGATACTTCCGACGATGATGGCATGTCCGTTTGAAGTCCTTCAGCACCAACGCTTGTGGCCCCGGGGGAGCCTCTCGGCTGGGTGTAGCGTTCGATCATATTAGACTGGATCGATCCCCCCCGGGTCGCAGCCTTCCGGCGTTTTTCGGCCTCCGCTTTCGTCGCCATCTCACGTTCAATGTCGGCCGGATAGCCAGGAGAAGCGGCGAGAAGGAGGACAAGCCTCGAAACTCCGACTTGCCAGTGAAATGGGAGTATCGCGACCTCCGTGCCAGTCCTTCGGAGGAAAGTATGGGCTGTGAGGACAACAGGCGAAGGCGGAGTAGGAGGAGACAAGAACAAAGAGATGGAAACCGAAAGTGAAAGCAGTGCACCTCCGGTGGGCCAGATGCCAGTCAGCCGTTGTTGTTCAATTACAAGTCGGCCACAGTGGGTAGCCGAGTCCCCGGTCGCGCCCGCGGGCAGGCCAGAAAGTTGCAGATGTCAGAAAAATGGTCCCCAGGGTCCGTTTTCGACCAAAAAAGGATCGTTAGCATCAGTGTAGATCGCGCTGCAAAAGCCCGTCAAAATGACCAGGATAGGTGAAGGATAGATAAAGAAGGACGGCGCGGGTCTCGGGAGCTCTCTGCTCACGCGACCATCTTGGATGCCCGCGTAGCTCCTCCCCCTGCATTGCTCTTTCAAGCGAGTTTCACCAAAGCTGTGACCTTTGAAGGGATCCTGAAAGTCTTCAGAGGATGCGCAATGTCTTACCGAAGAAGGCTGGAAGGCTAAGCGCTTTCCAGAAGGTCGGGTGTGGTTTTTATACCTGAACCACACCCGAACATCAAGACGCATGCGTGCAGTCTGCCGCTTGGTTTCTCTCTATGCGTAGAGAGAAAGATAAACAAACGCGTCTTTCCAACTTTCAGCTGAAGCGGGAGCACAAGTCTCAGAGTCTCAAAATCGAAGCATTACTTTGCATATTTAAAACATGACGAAGCACACCGCCAAGAGTCACTTCCAAATCAACAAATTATTAACAAGTTACATCGCCAAGAGTCACAAGAGAAAATAGGTATAAAACAAGAAAATAATGCATGCACTTTCCAAATCATGTTTAAAACCATAATAAGCGTATTTACATATTGATAAACACAAGGAGTGCTGGATGCACGGGACAGGGGTGGGTTTCATAAACACAGAATAAGTTCTACCTTTAAATGTGTGTGTAACTGTTTTTTACTTCAATGGGAATTGAGGAGGCTGTGAGTGTGGAATCATGACAGTACCCCCCTCGTAGAATCCCTCCTAACACTGTAGGAACCGGTTTGGGCTTGTCAGGGTATTTAGCATGGAATACTTTCAGAATCTTAGGAGCATTTTGCAGATTTACCAATGGTTCCCACGTTCTTTCCTCGGGACCGTAACCTTTCCAATCAACTAGGTAATGTAATTTACCTTTCACCCTTTTAGAATCTAGGACAGCTTTTACTTCAAATTCTGGAACTCCGTCAATATCAATAGCTGGAGGATGACTAAGACCTCTGGTTCCTGGATTACAAGGTTTAATCAAAGAGATGTGAAATACTGGATGAATGCGAAACCTGGCAGGTAATTTTACTTTTACACAAACTGGGTTGACCACTCTTTCTATAGGAAAGGGGCCAATGAATCTAGGGCGAAAAGTTTTGTGACATTTCAACCTAAGGTTTTTAGTTGCCAACCAAACCTTGTCTCCTACTGAATACAGTGGTGACTTATAACGATGTTTGTCAGCATACAATTTTTGGGTTTCCTTTGCTTGTGCCATATGTTGTTGTGCTTCTTGTTGAATACCAACTAGATCTTTTACATAATCAAAAACTGCCGGAACTAGAGTTGAACCCAAATCTGATCCTAGTATTTCCTTAGGGTGATAACCAAATGTGCAAAAGAATGGGGACATACCAATAGAAGAATGGTCAGAATTATTGTATGCAAATTCTGCGGCCCAGAGAATCTCTGACCAATCCTGGTCATGAGTGACTAACATGCATCGTAACAGCTGTTCGACAGTTTGATTTGTGCGCTCTGTTAATCCATCAGTTTGTGGATGATAGCTAGTAGAGGTACGAACTTCCATATTTAGAGCCTTCCCCAAATTACGCCAAAAATGGGAAATAAACTGTGGACCGCTATCGGAAATTAAAACATATGGTATTCCATGTAATTTTACAACCTCTTTCATGAATACTTGGGTTAATTCAGAAGCTGAAGGAAGCTTAGTAAGAGGTATAAAATGAGCATAGCGGGTGAAATGATCTACCACTGTGAGACTTGTAGTGTAGCCTGACTTAGAGCGAGGTAACTCAACAATAAAATCTAACGACACTGTGTGCCAAGGTTGAGGTGGCAAGGTTAAAGGTAAAAGGAAACCACTAGGAGCATGATGTACAGGCTTGTTTTGACTACAAACGGTACAAGTATCCACGTAATATTGTATGTCTTTGTACATTGAAGGCCACCAAAACTTTCTCTTGATCAACTGATACATTTTTGTTACTCCAGGATGTATAGACAGAGAAGTATCATGATACAATTGTAAAACACGTTTCTGAAGAGATTCAGTAGGTACAAAAACTTGATTATTCATGTATAACAAATTTTCTTTCCACTGTAACAATGGATAGACTTTGTTCCATTCTTCTTTTGATTGTGACTGAAAGGCTTCCTTAAGATCAAAAACTACATCAGAGTCTACAAGGCCTACAAGAAAACGTTCAGCAGGAATGATCGGAATTACAGGTTCTTGTTTTACATTCATATCATCACTAACTCCAATTCTTGATAAAGCGTCCGCTTTATTATTTTCTTTTCCAGGACGAAAGGTGATGATAAAGTCGAAATCATTAAAGAATAAAGTCCATCTTAACTGTCGAGCTGACAAAGCCTTTATAGACTTAAGTGACTGCAGGTTTCTATGGTCAGTATAAATTGTCACAGGATGTCGGGCCCCTAGCAAGTAGTGTCGCCATTCTTTGAAAACAGCTTTTATGGCTAATAATTCTCTATCTGCTATGGCATAATTTTGTTCCGTGGGATTTAATTTCCTAGAGTGATATGCAATGGGATGCATTTGACCGGTACTTGTACTTCTTTGGGAAAGAATACCTCCTATAGCAAATTGAGAAGCGTCAGCCTCAACAATGAACGGTTGAGTAGGATCTGGGTGTTTTAGAATAGGAGCGGTTGTAAATTGAGATTTTAACTTCTAAAAAGCTGTTTCAGCTTCTGCATCCCATTCAAATTTTGTGTTTTTTCTCAGTAATTTAGTAATTGGGGTGATGATTTTTGAGAAATCCTTAATGAATCGCCTATAAAAATTTGCGAATCCCAAAAAGCTTTGGACTTGTTTTACACTATTTGGAATTGGCCAATCCATTATGGCTTGCACTTTCTTTTGATCCATTTCTATGCCAGAAGGACTGAGGATATACTCCAAGAAATCCACGGTGGTAACATGAAACAAGCTTTTCTCTAATTTAACAAATAAAGAATTCTGTAAAAGCTGTTTTAAGATGGCTCGTACTTGCTTCACATGCTCAGATGTATTTTTAGAATAAATGAGGATATCATCTATATAGACGATACAACATACGTCCAGAAATTCCCTTAAAACCTCATTTATGAAGAATTGAAATGCTGCTGGAGCATTACAGAGTCCGAAGGGCATGAGTTGATACTCATAAAGTCCAAATTTCGTACGGAAAGCTGTTTTCCATTCATCACCCTCTCGGACTCTTACTAGATGATATGCTCCACGTAAATCTAACTTTGTGTAAACTGCTGCATCTTTGATTTGGTCAAGTAAAGTCAGAATCAAGGGCAATGGATACCTATTCTTGACAGTCATGTTGTTAATTGGGCGATAATCGATGCAAGAGCGCAATTCTCCCCCTTTCTTCGGTATGAAAAATAAAGGGGAAGAGACCGAAGACTTAGAATGTCTGATAAAACCGTTTGCAAGATATTCATCTAAGTATGCACGTAAATGTTCATTTTCTTTCTCTGTAAGGGCATAAATTCTACTACATGGTAATGTAGCTCCAGGAATTAGATCAATTTGACAATCATAGTCTCTATGAGGTGGTAAGGTATTGGCCTTTGTTTTGTCAAATACATCCAAGAGATCATGATATTCTTCTGGAACCCCTGTAATCGTTAATACGCTCTGAATCTTTTATGGGAAATTGTAGCCCTGAACTATTAGTTTTGTACCCGGATATTGACGAAAACACCTTGCATGACAGTAGTCAGATTTAAATAGAATAGTTCTATTCATCCAGTCAATGTAAGGGTTGTGGAGAACTAACCAAGGAATACCTAAGATTAGACCAAACTGAGGGGCATCAATAATATCAAAGGTTATATCTTCACTGTGTTTTGTTGCACATGTCATAGTCAAAATCTCAGTGTTGTATTGTATTGGACCAGAAGTCAATTCTTTTCCATCCACGGCCCTGACTATTTCTGGAGACTTTTTCTCAGTTCTTTGTAACCCTAATTTCACAAACAATTGTGTGTCAATAAAATTGCCTGTAGCTCCTGAATCTATTAAGGCATCTACAGACCATGAGCGATTCTCATCCAACTGAGATTGAAGTAGAACTCTAATACTGAGATGGCTATGTGAGATGGTTGGAGCATTAGAGGCCAAACTAAGTTGCTTACCCGATAAACTGACCTCCTGATCTACCGAGTTTATTAGTTTTCCGACTGTGATATTGTGTTGACATCAGCTGACTTTGATTTTGGTCTTGAGGGTCGAATTGGGCACTCCTTAACGAAGTGTCCAGTTTTTCTACAATACATACATTGATTCAATTTTCTTCTCTTCTCTCTTTCATCTTTGGACAAAGGCCCTCTAACTGTCCCTATTTGCATTGGCTCAACCGGATCTAATCTTGCTGTGGATTCATGTTTAAGATTTGTCTTGTCTTTTGATAGAAATATTTTGAAATCTGTCTTTCCCTTTTCTCCCTTCCTTTCTATGATGCGATGATTGAGTTTAACTACCAGATCGATAAATTCCTCACAGTCTGTGGGGGGGTCAAGAATTTGTGTTACCATATCTTTCAATTCGTCTCTCAACCCTGTATAGAACAAGGATACACGTTTATCTTCTGGCCATTCTGCCTCAATAACTAATCTGTTAAAGGAAGAGATATAATGTAAAAGATCTGAGGACCCTTGTTTCAAGCTTAGCAGTTCGTAATCAGCCGACTGCACAAAGACATGTTTGGCGAATAATTTTTTCATGGTGTTTTTAAAGCGCCTTAAATCATAGAGAATCATAGAGGATTGCATCATTTCTCTCTACATAAGGTACAGACCAAAGACCTGCTTCACCACCCAAATATGAAAGAATAAAAGCTACTTTCGCAGAATCATCTGGAAATGCTGTGGGTTTGGCTACGAAATGTAGGTGGCATTGATTTAAGAATATAGAAAACTTGTTACTGTCGCCATAAAATCTCTCTGGAGGTGCAAGGGGTACAGGAACAGGAGTAACCACCTGGATTTGGGTGTTTGTGGAAGGGGAACTCGATGCGTTACCACTATACAAAGTCTACATCGCAGGTTGAAAGGTTGCTGGTTTAATAAGTCCAAGAAGTTCTAGTAGTTTGTAAGTTACTTTGTATTTCTGAAACATCCCTACGTAGTTCTGCGTTTTCGTGTCTTAACTCAGCTAACATAGCGGCTATATCTTGTAGAGACACATGTGCTGTTTGGTCCATAGCGCCTGGGCAAAACTGTATCCGTGGGCTTAGCCTTCTGTCAGGTGAATCAAGTCACTCTTACCTGTATGGCACTGTGCTCTTACCTGTAAGGTGCTTGATGGGTTTTGCAGAGACGCTATGAGCCATACTCCCAGAAACCTATCCTACCTCTTGTGGTTTTTAGTATTACGCCAAGATGCTAGATAGCTAATAGGGAGAGTGGCCGGGTCTGACGCTAATATGAGTTCTTGTAGTCGACCTGCAAAGCAACAAGCTCACCTTTAGAATCTTGTCTACAACAGACTTAACACTCTCCTACTTTAACCCTATGATACTCTTAAACTTTATTCTAGATTTAGGTGTCCTACCTGCGATCTACTAAGAGAGGCTTCGCGTCCTGGAAGTGGTGTGGAGTCTGGTCGGGTTAGCAGAGATGATGGAAGATGACGTCCTTAATGTTAATTCAGCATAATATTCCGTCTCACTACAAAGATACAATTGCACAATTATAAACAATTCTATCAAAAAAGATCTTAAAATGACTTCCTCTCTACTTTCACTTACTTATTGCTAACTGTAATGTATTCCACCACTTCCACTTCCACGTTTTCAGTTTTCTTTGAATTACTGCTTCAAGAAATATGGAGAAAGACATATAGCAACAACTATAAACTGTTTCACAACAAACACATTATTCCAAAAGTCTTTCTTTCCGTTAATTTTCCCTCTTGTAAATTCAGAAGGAATGTTCCAAAAATTGTTCTTGTCCCAAAACGAGTTGCTAGCGTTGGGCGCCTTTGAATTAAAGAATTTGTACTTAGCTTTCTTTATATGCTGCATAGTCCTGCATTGCTCTTTCAAGCGAGTTTCACCAAAGCTGTGACCTTTGAAGGGATCCTGAAAGTCTTCAGAGGATGCGCGATGTCTTCCCGAAGAAGGCTGGAAGGCTAAGCGCTTTCCAGAAGGTCGGGTGTGGTTTTTATACCTGAACCACACCCGAACGTCAAGACGCATGCGTGCAGTCTGCCGCTGATAAACAAACGCGTCTTTCCAACTTTCAGCTGAAGCGGGAGCACAAATCTCAGAGTCTCAAAATCGAAGCATTACTTTGCATATTTCAAACATGACGAAGCACACCGCCAAGAGTCACTTCCAAATCAACAAATTATTAACAAGTTACATCGCCAAGAGTCACAAGAGAAAATAGGTATAAAACAAGAAAATAATGCATGCACTTTCCAAATCACGTTTAAAACCATAATAAGCGTATTTACATATTGATAAACACAAGGAGTGCTGGATGCACGGGACAGGGGTGGGTTTCATAAACACAGAATAAGTTCTACCTTTAAATGTGCGTGTAACTGTTTTTTACTTCAATGGGAATTGAGGAGGCTGTGAGTGTGGAATCATGACAATAGGGTTTTGATTGGTTCCCAACATGATTATGATACCAACTAGTCTCCGTCCACTTATTAGGCATTGGTTTCACCCCAAAACAAGCTGGTGAAATGTGTTGACTAGTGTAAGGTAACGAAAATGACAAAACACCTGTGCCACTTTAGGGCTCATAAAAAAGTAAAAGAATAAGAAAAAGGAAACCTATTTCAGGATTATTGTCAAACTTTACAATAATTATTGCTGCTATTTAATTTTCTTTATAGCGCTTTGGCACTTTATAGTAAGGCAAGGAGGTGATGCACATTGGCACTTTACTGTTCAGGCACTTTCAATGGAGCACTTTAGAGAAAAATACAAAAAGTATGTATGCCAATAATGTAGATGTGAGGCAACTCTGCACAAGTAAAATTATCATTGTGTATGGAAATTTCAAACGTTGACAACACAGGTTTTAACTGGTATTTTACTGTGATTATAAAAACCATAAGAAATATATATTTTTGGGGCATTCTTACATTTGTATATTTATCTCTGTATATATTTATGAATGCACATATTTATTTATATTTATATATTGATATGTCTCTGCAGTCGGTTTTCAGTGTCCATTGTACGGTTTAACAAACTTTTCACTTAAAATAAACTGATCTCACAATGTACACTGTCATGTGATCAAGGCAGTGGTAGGTCAAAACGCGTAATGGCACGACACTTTCAAAACTAGTGGCCCCCTCTGATCAGTTTTGGGGTGATTCGTCAAGCTGGGGCAGAGAAAAAAAGGTATCCCAAAATGCATTTTCCCCATGTAATTTTCCATAGGAAACTTTAGACAAAGCTACAGCCCGAACTGCTGAACAGAATTACACCAAATTTGACAAAAAGGTAGCCATTGTAAAAGAAATGGTCCTTTTTGTTAAATGGAGTAAATCCGTTCAGTAGTTCCTGAGAAATTTGAAAAAGAAAAAGTTTCTATATCTAGGGACGCTGTGGATTCACAAACCCTCCCGAGCACGAGCGTCATTCTCATTGGCTGCCAACACTCCAAAGTGGGAACTGTTGGCAGCCATTTTGTGACGAGTCACAAGAAAACAGTTTAAAAAATGTTTAAAAACAAGAAAAGGGGGCAGAGTAGAAGCACTCTTTTTGAAACTGATTTCGGCGGGAAGCGCGATGGGGTCGTAAATCCCACCAACATTTTTACAAAAATAAAGTGCAGGCTTCCGTGCTTGATTTAAATGAGGCCCCCGGGTGGGCCAGGTCCTGGGAGCATTGCCCAATTCATTATTGCGCGGGCCCCTGCACCCCTGAGGACCACCACCTCCCTGGGGCTTCTTTTTAATTATTCTGTGGGAGGCCTCCAAGGCCCCCCCAAGCCCTGAGGACTGCTACCCCGGGGGCTTTTCGTAAATATGTGTGGGGGCACACGGCTCCCCCGCTGCCCCAGGGACTACTTTAAAAAGAAATTAAACCTGTGTGGGTCGGCTTGAGCCCCCCACATGCCCCAGGCACCCCACCTCCCCGGGGCACTAATAATGCAAATTAGGAAGTCCATTATGGACCCCTGAGCCCCGGGGACCACCATCACCCGGGGCTATGTAAATAAAGGGAGGGGGGCTGAGCAGCCCCCCTCCAGGAGCCCTTCATGGCCCTGGGGAATGCTACCCCTCAGGGCCGGCTACTGAAGTGTCCCGGGCTGCATGTTAGAAGTTCCCCATATGTAAAAGCAATCCTGGCTGCCGCAAGAGACGGGGATCCTGCGAGACCGTGTGGGTGTTGGGGCTCCCCCCACGGTGCCTAACCATGAGGCCAGGTCCCAGAGAATGGGGTCCCTGGGGACCAAAATGGCCTGGGAGGGGGGTGGCAGTCCCCCTCCTCTGTATATAAAACAAAAGTATATTTGGGCATGCCCCGAGGATGGTGTCCCTGGGGTGAATGTAAATTAATGAAAGTGGACGTTTAAAAAAAATATTAATAATTGGAGTCGCAACCCTAGCGCATCGCTCAGCAAGGCACCTAGTGTGAACGGAATGGCCCCTAGTGTGAACACGATGGGTGCATGGTGTTCAGCACGATGGGTGTGCAGCGCTTAGCGCATCCCCCTAATGTGAATGCGATGGGTGCCCGGCGCTCAGCGTGGACCCCCAGTGTGAACGCGATAGGTGCACGGCACTCAGCGCGGCCTCCAAGTGTGAACGCGATTGGTGCGCGGCTTCAGGTCACGCTTGGTGCGCGACTCCAAGCAAAAATATATATTTTTTTTATATAAACCTAGGTTATATGTTTGGTTATTCGGTGGCTCTAAAAAGAGCCCTTGTGTTTACTATGAGTTTCTTGCAGCTACATGATAAGTGCGGATGCAGAGCTTCATGTTGTTGAGAAACACTCTTGCAGTTGCTGTTATATATGGAGCCCATCCTATGGTCTCTGAGGTAAGCAGAAACAGATTTATTGTTATTTTTTCGAGGACAAAATTAATTGGACCGCTTCCATTTCTGTCTTTGGCATATGCTAGAGTATACAAAGACAGTTTGGGGGAAAAGCAACATCAACTGTTCAAAGGTGTCCTTCATTAGCAATTCAAGACCTACACCAGTCAATGTGCCTAGGTCATTGACACCACAATGCACAATCATGAGGTCAGGGGCTTGGAGATGCAAAAAGGTTTTAACCAAAGGCATCAATTGGTGCCACTTTAATCCTCTCTGTCCAATCAATTTAATGTCTACATTTTGCAAAGCTAGGTTTTCGTCAATACCTCTGTGTTCAGCATACCTTTTACACCAGAAAACATAGCTGTGCCCAACAATCCACACTGAAAGCATCTTGAAGTGATAACTGTAGTTAATGAAAGGATGCCTGTAGCTGAGGTAGTCATTTAGTAGAATGAGAGATATCTAAAATGGTGGACAAGATTCTGTTTTAAAGAAAGTAGAGATGTGATTGGCTGTTTCAGAACATGGTAAATTCAAAAATAGGGTGCACGTTACTTTGTTTAAAAAGTAAGTTTCTTATTGGTTAGTAAAAAATGTTTGAAAGGTACAGCAGAAAGGATAATGTCATTTTTGTGCAATGCTAACCACACCTGCTGTTCTCATTTGCAACATTTTGTGGTGAACTTGTGACCTCTGAGTTAAGTTGAATGTTGTATGACCTGTTGCTATGGAAACTGACATTAAGCAGAAGGGGTGAAGAAGTCAGTTAAAAAGGGTTAATATCTGTGACTAATGGAATTGTGTTTTACAATTTGAAAAACTCTGGGAAGCTATGTCATTTGTTGCTTATGTATATTTGTATGGAAAAGGAGAGGGAAACCTTCCCATTTTTGGTTTTACCTTGCAGAGTCTGGTGATTTATATTGACTGTGTGTGAAAGAAAATCCTATCTGAGTGTGTGAGATTTTTCATTCAACAGATTTATTTGCAAGGTGAGTTATATATTTTTGAGGTTTATTTAAAAAATATTTGACATTATTCTAAAACTGTGTTGTTTGAAATATAATATTAAATGTAGAGGTGTATATTGGAATTAGTTTAATTGTCCTTGAAGTTTGTTTAAAAACAGTCTGTACAATAAAATATATTTTTTAAGGCTGTTCAAAGGTATAGCTGAATGATGCTTCATATTTTTAGATATATGTGGTTTTAAAAAAGATCATTAAATGTGTTGTCAATTGCTCTTCTTTCTTAAGTCTGTTGTGCGGTATAGTTCAA
This sequence comes from Lissotriton vulgaris, assembly GCF_964263255.1. NCBI lineage: Eukaryota > Metazoa > Chordata > Amphibia > Caudata > Salamandridae > Lissotriton > Lissotriton vulgaris. Next base: position 171,707,779 of record NC_141689.1, on the reverse strand, counting down.
TGATGTCCCATATTTGAAGATTGAATGGCCAAGATGTAACTCAAAAATAAACCACCATATATTACCTTTTGTGGCATGTTGGACTTATCTACTTAACTAGATAGTATGTCATGAGTTATCTATGTGTTCAGATACTATTTATACAGTTGCATGTATGCTTAGTGTACTGATGGAATGACTCAGGTAGTAACTCATGCACTTCTACAAACCCTTGAGCACTACATATACAGTTCAGTAATCTCTGTGTTACTACCTAAGCACTCCTCTAATCACCTAGTCAGTGTCAAGTCCTTATCTAATCACTGCACCAAAACCAAAGCACTTATACATTCACCATGCACTCTCCTTGCAGCATTTTAAGTATCCAGTCACTATCCATGTACTCATGCAATGCTCCAGGCACTAACACATGCAATGCTACACATCCATGCAGTCCTGTAACCACCTACACAGTAATAATTCACTTCTCCAATTACCCAGGTAGTACCCATGCAGTACAGCAATCACACTGTCACTCCCCGTGTACTCCTCCAATCACCCAGACAGTGCTGTGTCCTTATCTAATTATTCCGCCAATACCCAAGCACCTATTAATTCACCATACACTCTCCTTGTAGTACTCTAACCATCCAGGCAGTACCCATGTACTTATGCATTTACCAGGCACAAACTCATGCATGTCTACAATCATTTGAGTGCTACCTCTACAGTTTAGTAATCTCCCTGTAACAACCTCTGCACTCCTCCAATTACCTAGGCAGTCCCATGTCCTTATTTAATCACTGTACCAAAACCCAAGCACTTATAAATTCATTATGAACTCTCCTTGCAGCACTCTAAGTATCCAGTCACTATCCATGTACTCATGCAATGACCCAGGCACAAACTCATGCAGTTCTAAAATCAAATTAGCATTATCCATGCAGTCCTCTACCAATCTACACACTACTGATTCACTCCTCCAATTACCCAGGTAGTACCCATGCAGTCCAGCAATCACACTGTCTCTCCCGGTGCACTCCTCCAATCACCCAGCCAGTACCATGTCCTTATCCAATCACTCTGCCAAATCCAAAGCACTTATAAATTCACCATGCATTCTCTTCCCAGTACTCTAATCATCCAGTCAGTACCCATGTACTCATGCAATGACCGAGGCAGTAACACATGCACAGCTACAATCACATGTGCACTACGTATGCAGTCCTCTAACCACCTAGGCACTGTTCATTCACACTCTTCCAATCACTCAGCCACCACTTATATACTAATGCAATCACCCAGGCATTATCTATCCACTCATGCAATAACTCAAGGATTACAAATATAAAAATCAAGCGGGCTGTACTTATGCACTCATACAATCACCATGCACTACCCATGCACTCTTTGAATCAATTATGTTCTACACATATACTCCAGTTTCATCCAGACATAAGCATGCAGTTATTTCTCTTTGTAAACCTGATATGGTCGTTCTGAAAATAACTCTTTTTTTCTTCTTTTTTGTTTTTACATATTTTTCTTTTTTTAAATATTTTGTATTTTTTTTGGTGTTTTTGGAAAACTGAAAAAAAGCAACAGGCTAAAGTCTTAACTTTTGGAATTGTAAAATCAATCAAAAAAAACATTTTTAGCAGTGATGTTCCAAGCTGCAGAACAAACAGCACCCACAGACAGTTCACCACAATATAGTATGGTGTTGCATTTTATGCAGTGCTGTTTTAAGTTTGCGAACTCTGAGCATATGTCCGGCCCTCAATATGATGTAGTTGACGCTCCTGAAGTGCTGGGACATGCTCCCTGGTAACCTTGCTGCATATTTTGTTCAGCATATCGCATCTTCTCTCGTGCTAAATGTCTTGGATGTATTGTCTGGAGGTGCTTGTACATGCTTGATGTTCCACAAGAGTATTTTATTTATCGCTTCCTCTAGACAAAACCCTTGAAAATTTCCAGATGGTGGATTCTGGTCTCTTTTTAGGAGGTGGTTCTTCAATCTCTTCTTCATCAGAAGTATGTTGTTGCTCAGGATTAGAAGAAGCCATTTCCAAAAATCACCAAGTAACACCAAGAAAATTTACAGACTAGCTGCAAAAACACAACAGGTGTCTTTCCAATGAAGCTGTAGACAGAATGATAAAAATGAATGAGGTCCTTGAACTGCTATAATGGAAAACCTTATGAACCAATGAATTGCTTTCTTATAAAGTCACATGGGAGTCGCACACTCGGCACGCAACCAGCGCGCACCCGAGGCGACTTGGCAAAAATATATTTAACAATAATATACGTTCATTACAAGTACAAATATATCATTTTTATAAATAGATTAGATATTCTCTTGCTCTCATATACACAAAAAAGTTATATACATATATTTTCAAATCACCCGGCGCAACCCCATACGTATATTAGGTTAAGCGGGACCCGGCACCGCGCACCCATTGCATATCAAAAGCGCACATGACGCAACCCCATATGCATATGACGTTATATGTCACACACCAAGAGTGCATCCTTCACGACTTTAGCAATATGCCAGCTTAAATCCACGCACCCCACCGAGAAGGCTACACGATGGGTGAGCAACTCCACTTTTTCCTAAAAAAAAATTATATATTCATATTTTAGAAGACACAAGATATTACATAATTAAAAAATATATATATATAATTGAAGTTCCAAAATATCAATAAAAAACATCAATTTACAGAAAAAGGATACGTTTTATAAATATTATAATCTAAAATTACAATTTAAAAAACCTTTGAAATTCACTGAAAAAACCATAGGTTTCAGGGACGTTGTACTTAGAAGTTCGCATTTAAAAAACCATTGAAATTCACTGAAAAAAAACAAAAGTTTCAGGCACGTTATAGTTAGAAATTAGCATTTAAAAATAGTTATAGTTAGTTGGACATTTCACTCGTACAAAATTATAGAAATTCAGCCGTTATAGTTAGTTGAGCTAACTATAATTCGCGTCCCCGCAATGCACTGCTGATGACGTCACACATTACATCATTCATGACACCGTCAGTGGCATCACTGATGACATCTCAAATGACATCACTGATGACATCATCCAGTGTCTGTGTGTTTCTTTAAATTTTAATTCAATCAATCAATCGTAGCATTTATATAGCGCGCTACTCACCCGGAGGGTCTCAAGGCGCTTGGGGAGGGGGTGTCCGCTACTGCTCGAACAGCCAGGTCTTGAGCAGCTTCCTGAAGGCGAGGTGGTCTTGGGTCAGGCGGAGGTGGGTCGGGAGGGAGTTCCACGTCTTGGGGGAGAGGTAGGAGAAGGATCTGCCTCCTGTGGTGGTTCTTCGTATGCGGAGGACGGCGGCGAGGGCGTCGTTGGTTGATCGGAGCTGGCTTGTGGGAGCTTAGAAGTTGAGGCGGCTGTTGAGGTATCCTGGGCCTTGGTTGTGTAGGGATTTGTGTGCGTGGGTGAGGAGTCAGAACGTGATTCTCTTGTTGACCAGGAGCCAGTGCAGGTCTCTCAGGTGTCCGGAGATGTGGCTGTGTCGGGGGATGTCCAGGATGAGTCTTGCTGAGGCGTTCTGGATTCGCTGGAGTCTCTTCTGGAGTCTGGCAGTGGTTCCTGCGTAGAGGGAGTTGCCGTAGTCCAGTCGGCTGGTGACGAGGGCCTGGGTGACCGTCTTCCTGGTCTCGGTGGGGATCTACCAGAAGATCTTACGTAGCACGCGCAGGATGTTGAAGCATGATGAGGAGACAGCGTTGACTTGTCTGGTCATGGAGAGGGAGGAGTCCAGGATGAAGCCCAGGTTGCGTGCGTGGTCTGTTGGTTTGGGTGCGCTGCCCAGGGCGGGGGGCCACCAGGAGTCGTCCCAGGCGGTGGGCGAAGATCCCAGGATGAGGACTTCCGTCTTGTCTGAGTTCAGTTTCAGGCGGCTGTTCTTCATCCACTTGGCTACGTCTTTCATCCCCTCGTGTAGGCTGGCTCTGGCGGTGGCGGGGTCGTTGGTGAGGGAGAGGATCAGCTGGGTGTCATCGGCGTAAGAGATGATGTTGAGGTTGTGTTGGCGTGCGATGGCCACAAGGGGGCTCATGTAGACATTAAAGAGGGTGGGGCTGAGCGAGGAGCCTTGCGGAACGCCGCAGATGACTTCGGTGGCTTCTGATCTGAACGGGGGAGGCGGACTCTCTGAGTCCTTCCGGCGAGGAAGGAGATGATCCATTCTAGTGCCTTCTCTTGGATTCAGACGTTGTTGAGGCGCTGCTCTAGGGTGCGGTGGCAGACAGTGTCGAAAGCCGCGGAAAGGTCCAGGAGGATGAGGGCCGCTGTTTCCCCGTTGTCGAGCAGGGCTCGGATGTCATCAGTGGCTGCGAAGAGGGCGGTCTCGGTGTTGTGGTTGGCCCGGAAGCCGGATTGCGAGTGGTCGAGGGATCCATTCGTCTCGAGGAAGGCGGCCAGCTACATGTTGACGGTCTTCTCGATGATTTTGGCCGGAAACGGGAGGAGCGAGATGGGGCGGTAGTATTTGAGTTCGGTGAGGTCCGCTGATGGTTTTTTCAGTAGAGCGCTGAGTTCGGCATGCTTCCAGCTCTCCGGGAAGGTCGCTGTGTCGAAGGAGGTGTTGATGATGTCCCGCAGGTGGGGCGCGATGACGGAGTCGGCCTTGTTAAAGACGTGGTGAGGGCAGGGGTCGGTTGGAGATCCAGAGTGGATGGAGTTTATCGTGCGTAGGGTTTCCTCGGTGTTGATCGGGGTCCAGGCGCGGAGGCTGGTGGTGGGGGGTGCCGGTGCTGTCGTGGGGTGCGTTGGTTCTGTGCTGAAGCTGTTGTGTATGTCCGTGATCTTGTTGTGGAAGTAGGAGGCGAGGGAGTTGCAGAGGTCTTGAGATGGGGTGATGTCATTGTTTCCGGCGCTGGGGTTGGAGAGCTCTTTGACGATGTTGAAGAGTTCCTTGCTGTTGTGGGCATTGTTGTCCAGTCGTTCCTTGAATGCGGTTCTCTTGGTGGTGTGGATCAGTTGGTGGTGTTTTCGGGTGGCGAGCTTGAGGGTGGTCATGTTGTCTGGTGTTGGGTCTCTGCGCCAGGCTCTCTCGAGGGCTCGGCAGTTCCTCCTGGAGCTCTTGAGTTCGTCGGTGAACCATGGTGTTTTCTTACTGCCGGGTCTGCTGGGTGGTGTCCTTAGTGGGGCGAGGTCATCTGCGCAGTTGCTGATCCATTTCGTGAGGTTGTTGGCAGCCTGGCTGGGGTTCGCTGATCTGGCGGGGGGGTCCTGGCTCAAGGAAGCGGCGAGCTGGTCGGCCGTGATCTTGTTCCATCTTCTGCGTGCAACCTGTTGCTGGTGGTGGTGGGTCGTGTTCTTTCTGTAGCTGAAGTGGATGCAGCTGTGGTCCGTCCAGTGGAGTCCGGTGGCGTGGCTGAAGGTGATGTCCTTGCTGGAGGAGAAGACGGGGTCGAGTGTGTGTCCGGCGTAGTGGGTGGGGGTGGTCACCAGCTGCTTGAGACCGAGGATGGTGAGGTTGTCCAGCAGGGTGGCGGTGTTGCGGTCATTGTTGTTCTCCAGGTGGAAGTTGAGGTCCCCGAGGAGGATGTAGTCAGCGGAGAGGAGAGCGTGCGGGCTGATGAACTCGGCGATGTCTTCGCTGAATTGTGTGCGTGGTCCCGGGGGTCTGTAGATGAGGGTGCCTCTGAGGGTGGACTTAGGGTCGGTGTGGATCTGGAAGTGCAGGTGTTCGGCGGTTGTGAGGGTGTCGTTGGAGTTGCTCGTGATGCGGATGGTGTTCCTGTGGATGATGGCGATGCCTCCTCCGGTCTGGTTGCCGCGGTCCCTCCGGATGATCTTGTAACCGTCTGGGATGGCGATGGCGATGTCGGGCGCTGAGGAGGCGTTCATCCAGGTTTCCGTGAGGAAGGCGACGTCTGGTGATGTTGTGTCGAGGAGGTTCCAGAGCTCCACGGCATGTCTGTGGAAGGAGCGGGTGTTGAGCAGGATGCACTTCAGGTGGTTGCTGCTGGTTCTCGACTTGGTGGGTGCGGGTGCGGTGCAGGTCCGGTTGCAGGAGAACTTGCAGGAGTGGCAGCTGAAGGGTCTGTGGGTGCGCCTCGGAGTGGCTTGGTAGCATCCAGGGATCCCGCCGGTGTTGAGAGCGATGAGTTCGGTGGCGTTTTAGATCAGTCGGGTCGTCTTGCGTCGGTGGGGGCCAGGAGTCCTGGCACTGGGCGCGGTCCAGGCGCGGACGGGTGCAGACGGGCTTACCTTTGGCGCGCCTTCGGCGCACAAACGGCGCGCCCGCTGCGCATCAACGCTGCGCGTACGCACGGTCGCCATTTATGGCCAAGTGGGAGGGAGCGAGGAGCAGCTGGGAGGCGGGAGCGGGGAGGGCACAGAAGGAAAAGGGGGCGTGGCCGCAAGCACGGCGGCGGGAAGCGGGGAGCGGGGCGGGGGGCACAGGGGCAGCGAGGGAAAGTGTACAGCACTAACAATTGTGTATTATATATATGACAAGGTGTATTGAAGAATGAGTGGGTCAATAAGTGTCTGGATGTTGGATTTTGTAGGTGCGTGACTGACTTTTTAAGTTAGTTACATGTGTCTTACTGAATGCATGGGTTAGTGACTAAACTGTGTGAATGTCTGTATCAATGTATTTCTAAGGTTTTTTAAAAGCTAATTTCTAACTATAAAGTGCCTGAAACCTGTGTTTTTTCCAGTAAATATAAATATATATATATATATATATATATATATATATATATATATATATATATATATATATATATATATATATATATATATATATATATATATATATATATATATATTTTGTGGGGAGAGAAGCAGGCATGGCTCCTCTCCCCAGGCTGATTTCGTCAGCTAATTTCAAAAGGGGATGGGACCATGTAATCCCCCTTCCTGGCTTATAATTGGCCTGTGAGGTGGCTTGTGTACCCCCTCTCCCTTTTTATAGACGTCCGAGTCCAGTGGAGCCCATCCTGTGTGCCTGGTCTTAATAAAAAGGCGAAGAGGAACATGATGCACCCCTCCTGGTGTGGATTTCGGACCCAGGGATCCCATCCCCCAGATTAATGGCCAAAAGGGGAGAAGGGACTATGTTACAGTCACAGAGACACCTTTGCACTATGGCGCAAAGGTGTCTTCATGGTGCACGGCAGCTGGTTTCAGGGCCGGCGCTAGAGAAAGGGGAGGAGAGGGACATAATTCTGTAAATATAGTGCTCTCCTCCTCTCTTCTTTTCACGCAGTGCAGCACAGCATTTGCAGTTTCTGCACTGCGCTGCGTGAATAAGTGATACATCTGGCCCTTTGAGCACTAAGAGATTTCCTACCCCAGTATTGAACCACTGTTAATGTTTTCTAAGCCTGCATTCAAACTTGTTATATCCTATGTTTTCATGGTTGTTGATGCTGCTCAAATTAAGTCTAGACAGGGAGCTGAAATTTATCTCATGGAACACTGCCGGATTCAAAGATTATAAGGAGAAATTGGGTTTCCTTCATGCTCAAAAGGCAGATATAATCTGCTTGCAAGAAACTTGGGTCGATGGAAGTTTCGTTTTGGATAAAGATTAGTTTGTTTTGGATTTTAACGCAACCAGCACTAGAAGAGGTCATGCTAAGGGAGGATTAGCATGCTTATTATCTAATAGATTGCAATGGAACTATTCACACTATTTGGATCCAGGAAAACTGTTTCAAGCAATAACTCTGAAAGATGTATTTGTAGATTGCCCGAATAGATTGCTGATTGTGGTAAACATTTATATTCCCCCCAACTGTTGTTTCAATAATGGTTTAAAATCTTTATTCACTTTTTTAACTAAAGTCTTGGAGATCTCACCAACTCCGCATGTGTTAATGTTTGGGGACCTAAATTGTAATGTATCTAACTGCGGGTTGGAGTTGTTTAGAAATATCCCATTGGAAGAGTCTCTGAATATACCTTCAGCCCAGTTTCCCCCCAACATAAAAACTAACAAAAGAGGTAAACTTATTTTAGATGGTTTACTTAAAGCGGATTGCTTAATTGTAAATGGGAGGCTTCCGTCTGATATCCCGGCAGCTTTTACTCATAAATCTAATAAGGGAAAATCTATTATTGATTTTATCATGATAGATTATGCCGGTTTTCACCTATTAAAGGATATGAAGGTCATTGAATCGAATCTTAGTGACCATAATGTACTGACGCTTTCTGTTTCCATTAGTCTTCAGAAAGTGGTTCCATGGAGGCTGGATATAGATTCTGTGAATTTTGATTCCAGCTCAGGGAAATGTTTTTGGAACCTCAGTACTGTGGAAAACCTAGCGCCTCTTTTGTGCGTTACTGTCGAGAATCTTCCTCTCTGGGAGGGGAGAGAGCTGTCTTGTTTTGTTAATTTTTTAGATTCTGTAACCGCTTGTGCAAAGGAGAAATCAGGTGTGAAACAGTCCTTTGTAGCCCCTTACCCTTTGCGGGCTATAAATAGAGAAATAAATAAAGTTGTAAGGGGGGAATTTTTATGTTTTACCCAAGAAGCTAAGTCTAAGTTGTCCATCCTGAAAAGAAGGAGAGTTAGGCTTAAGGCTCGTTTAAAACGATCTAAGGAAGACGCCCTCTGGATTCAATTGAGGGAAGCTTCTTTTAACCACCAAACTAAGACCTTTTGGTCCTTAATTGGCAAAGGCTGCGGTACTAGAGCCAGTCCTACGCCCATTGCCATTGAGGAACAGGTGTGGGTTCACTATATTGAGAAGTTGTACAGTAATAATAATTCTCATGGTATTAATGTTGAATTCGATAATGCTGCTGTTACACTTGACTGTCCAACAGAAAAGGAAATTGAATGTGCCATTAAGAATATGCGTTCCTCTGGTGCGATGGGTCCTGATAAAATCCCAATTTTAGTATTAAAAAACCAGAGTGAACTTTGGAGTAAAATACTCTTTCCAGTGTTTAAATTCTGTTTTTTAAGTGGAATAGTCCCCCCCTCCTGGAAAGGAAGCATCATTGTCCCTTTGTATAAAAAAGGGGCAAGAGATCTACCACAAAATTATCGCCAAATTGCCTTGCTTGACGCCATTGGTAAGGTGTTTGCAAAATGTGTGCTTTCTTTAATTAACGATTGGGTATCTGAACATAATATCCTTCCCCTGGAGCAAACAGGTTTCAGACAAAATCATGGAACCTTAGATAACCTGACCGCATTGCAAGTCATCAATGAAAAATATGTGAAAGTTCGGGGTGGTCAGGTATACGGCGCCTTTATTGACTTCTCCACCGCTTTTGACAAAGTAGATAGAAATTTGCTGTGGAGAAAGTTAGTTAACCTTGGTATGCCTGCTTCCCTTATTAAGTTAATTCGTGCCCTATATTCTGACACTTGGTGCAGAGTTTTACTTGGAGGTGATCGCGGCGTATCCAAATTAATCCCAACATCTAATGGGTTGAAGCAAGGTTGCCTTTTGGCTCCGTTGCTATTTTCATTATATACTGTTGATTTACCCATCACTCTTTCTGCCTGCGCCGGTATTGCCCCATCCTTGGGGGGTGTTCCAATTGCATGCCTTATGTATGCAGACGACATCCTAATTTTGGATCTCACCCCAAAGGGCCTAAATAATCGGTTGCATGCACTTTTTGAATATGCTGAAAGTCATTTTTTATCAATAAATACGGCAAAAAGCAAGGTGATTTGTTTTTCTGGTAGAAAGAAGCCTAAATGTTCTAACTTTCCATGGGTTGTGGGGGGGGGAAAACTAGAATGTGTGAAATCTTATACTTTCTTAGGTAAAATTGTCACTCACAATCTAAGTGACAAATCACACATAGACAATAATTCCCGGAAGGCTATTTCTCAGGGAAAGAGCTTAGTTTCCCTATTTAAAGCCACAGGTAGAAGGCATTTTTCTATTCTCTTAGATGTTTTTAGAGCGAAAGTTCCAGCCTCCCTGTTATATGGAATTGAATTAGTTGATCTAAAAAAATGGAGTTTTCTAAACTCTGCGGAAGGAAAAATTCTTCGGAGTTTAATGTCTGTAGGCACCGCAAACTCAACTGCTTCCTTGCGACAGGAATTGGGTTTACGTAGCAGCAGGGTTCAAGGTCTTGCTAGTATCATACGCTGGGTAGTAGCTTTATCTAAAGGTGAACCCAATACCTTAAGAGACCTTATAAAAAATGAATTACTAGGATCTTTTAATGACTTCTCATCAATTGTAAAAAACTTTAGACTTGCTGTGTTACAATTGAAATTGGATGAGGAGACTTTATTTTTACTGTCCTCTCATCAATTAAAAACAGTTTTGAAGTCAGCCTCTTGGGAATTGGGGTTTTGTCTTGATAGAGACTTCTGTCTTGCGAAAAAAGGTTGTACGCCTGTTATTGAATCTTATACCCTGCGGAAAGCACAACCATATTTGTACTGGAACATCTCCCATGGCGTGAGACGCCTGGTGTACTTATTAAGACATAATTTGCTTCCGCTAAAAGTTTTACAAGCCAGCTGGTTTGGTTGTTCGGCACGCTGTGATCTTTGCCAATTACATGATCAGGATCTAGATCACGTGATGTTCGTTTGCCCTACACTGATGCCTTGCAGGCGTAGATGGTTAAGATCAATCTGCCTACAACTTAACATATTATCAGCGTCTTCGTTTAAGGCAGCCTTGATTAACCCTCCTAATGAAATGTTTGTTTATAAACTGTACAACTTTTTTAAATGTTTTTTGGACCTGTATTAAGATATCTCATGTGATTGTGATGAAAATATCTTCTTTTCTTTTTTTTAAGTATTTGTGCTTTGTATGTATATGCTGTTTTATGTGGACCTCATAAAGAGTTCCTTATCATAATAAATAAACTTTGAACATTGAAGTCTAAAATCAGATATGATCAAGAGAAACATGTGAAAGAAATTTGTTTGGATGTTGGTGACAAGGTAAAAATTAGAAGACCATGTAAAGTAAAGGGGTCAAAATTTGATCCTGAAACAACTGTTGTTCAAGTCAGCAAACATGCTGTTAAGGTACTTGGCGGAAAATGGTGGAGTAAAAGAAGTGTTGCCAAGGTGAAAAACTCAAATTTGGATCTTGTTGATGTTGAAGGAGAAATGGATGTTTTGTCTCCATACATGAGTGACTTGCGGAGTTCACAAGGGGATGGTAGAAGTCTAAGTAATTCTGAACCTCCTGTGGAAAACATGGCAGTTAACAAAGGTGATGTGTGATTATCTAATGTGTCTGTTTCTTGTTCCAGATCCAGTTCTAGAATTAGGTCTAAACCTAAATACGTAGAAGAATATGTCACTTAATTTTCCATGTTCTATTCTAAGGAGCATGTACTTTAAAATGTTTTTTAGTTTTCTTTTGTTTCTATTTGTGGGAAGGGAGGTGTGTTATATCCTATGTTTTCATGGTTATTTTGTATGTAGTGTGTTCTCCATTAGACTGTCTTTATCCAAGTGCTTGGGTTGCTAGGTGATCATAGAATGTTGAGCTTCTGATCTTCAGTTGAAGACTGAAGCTTGATGGAAGAACACTCTGACTGATCTAGTGCTGTACTTGAGATTCAAGAATAAACTTAAATTATAAGTTTACTCCACTTGTTCGTGATCTTTGGACATGACAAAACTTCAGTAACTTTGGTTTAACCAAAGACGCTCAGACTTAGGGGCATATTTATTAAAGAGTTGCATCACCCTTGTTCCATGCAACAGGGAGCAAGGCTAATTCAACTCTTAAGTTAGATTTATCGAGCCATGCCGGTGATCTTGTGTGGCCCTGATTGGCATGATAAATCTAGAGTAATGCAAGGCAGCACAAATTGCTGCTTTGTGTTACCCTGCCCCAGGGAGGCGATCCATGGGGGTAGCGCGGGTGTTCCATGGTAGAAGGGTGCCTGCGTTGGTGCTAGGCAGCTCATTGGGTGCCAGCATAGAGAAAAGACAGGAATGCACTATATAATGTAAAATATGGTAGATTCTTGCCCTTTCCCTCTGCGCCGCACCCAAAAGTGATTTGCTGAGCTGCGCCAGGTGATTTTGTTCATAAATATGTGCCTTAATCTGCACTACTTTGATTCCATATTATGGCGACTATAACACTACCATGAATTTGTCATCACCCATTTCATGTTTTCCATCACAATCGAAGATAACTTGTTTTTTAACTAAAAGGGTCGGCAATAAGTATATGTATTTCTTTAAAGGTCACCAACCAGAGATTTATTTCCCAATTACTATGTTCTGCATGTTTTATCGTTACACAGTCACTTGTATTTAATTGCCAAACTTTAATTTATGTTGCTATGTTCATGCTGGACTGTATTAATTGAAAACTTGGGTATGTAGATTCAATTTTCACTCATCTATCCTTACAATACACGACAGCTGGTTAAGACATGTTTCTATATTTAATATGAAGAAGAGACTGGGAGAGCTTCTTGTCTATGCATATCTGTCTATCTATCTACCTATCTGTCTGTCTCAATGTCTATCTTTTTATCTACATATTGTTATCATTCATATTTGCATTTTGCCAGCACTATATACAACTTTCATTATAAAAAATTGAATGAGTAAGTTTTGTGACCTTCATTTCTTAACTGACAGTGAGCAATGTTTTCATAAATATCTATTTGTAAAGGCATAATTAAAATACATCCATATGTGCACATCTACATAAATATACGAAAGTGTATTTATAATTTAGCACTTGCATCCCTGCGTGTTCTCTTGCAAATAAACAAGGGCTGATATTAATTGCTTCAGAAAGGATAACAGTGTTCTCCTAACGCAATTATTTCTCTCTAAGCCAGGTTCTGGAATTACATTTCATTTGCGGTTTGCATCTGAACAGGGGTTTTCTTTTAAAAAGATGAACTGCAGAGTTATCTGTGCTAATTAAGATTGGAGCAGCGATGGTGGTTGTGAAAGTGTTAATGCTTTATTTTGCAGGTGTAAATAAATCAAAAAGTGTCAGTGTTTGTAAAAAACTGCAGATTATACAAACATGTCCAAAACAAATAAACGATGCAAGGAAATCGCTTGCACTTTATTAGGGAACGTTAAATGATTTAAGTGTGCTGTGCAAGAGCAGTGACATAAATAGACTCTCCACTAATGGGAGTTTTCAGGTTATAAAGATGGATGGTCTCTTCAGGCTGCCAACATAAAAATATATTTCTATAAAAATAACTAGAGGTGCAAAATGTCGAGGTGTCATTGGGAAACTGGTTTATGATTCAGGGAACACAGGGCCATATTATCAAGTCAGGGCGATACATTATCGCCGCTTTTATCGACAGGAAACTGCCGCTAAAGCGGCGATAATGGGCTTGATAATATGCCCTTGTAAATTCCCATAGAAGCCAAGGTTAACACCAGAACCTGGGCTTCTATGGGAATCTACAAGCTATATGCACTGTGACCCCCAAGGGGGGGTCAGCCATATCTTTTTCCACAGCAATATGGGGTTGTAGGGGGCCGGCCATGTTGAAGAAACTGGGCCTTTGCACAATCCGGTGCTTCGAGACTTCCTTGTTTGAGCGGGAGTGTAAGTAATTCCCAGGATATTTGGGCTTGTTTACCAGCCCAAACCAGGGCGACCATTAGATGCACAGTCATTTGAACAATGATTGATTCACTGGCAGGGGCAGATTAACAAACAGGTAAAGTAGTTTTGGGAGTACAATCATCTTCGCAATAGTAATCCTGTTGGCCAATGATATTGGCAATTTGGACCAGGCCATCACCCTCTCTTCCATCTAAGCCACAGCAAGGCCATAGTTAATGTTCCAGAGTTTCTGTGTGTCCCGGCTGAGCCAGATCCCCAGGTATTAGGCTGTGCCATGAGCCCATGCCATTGGATATTCCATACTGAAGGTGTGTGTGCCGTCTGTTAAGGGAAATAGTGTTGATTTGGGTCAGTTAATCTGTATTCCGGACAGTCCCCCGAATTTAGTGATTCCTCGTACCACGTACCACAGGGTTTACGTTCTCCCTGGGGTTGCGTATGTAGAGCGTGATGTTGTCTGCAGATAAAGAGATAATTAATCCTCTAAATGTAAATCCCAGTCCTCTAGCAGCGTGGAGTTGCCTAAGTCATTCTACAAAGGGTCTCATCGCTAAAACGAAGAGGAGGGGGGATAAGGGACAACCCTGCTGCGTGCCCCGGGTCAAGGGGAATGGAGATAAGATTATTCCATTTACACATATTCGGGCAGTGGGAGTGGAGTATAGGAGGCGAACCACAAGCAGGCCATCTTTGATATACCCAGTAGTCCCACCAGGGGTGTTGGTTCTAATTCTGAGCCAGCAATTTCTCAAAGTACCTTGAAAATTCTGACCCAAGACTAGCAGTGGGAGTGGAGTACAGGGGGTGAATCTGTTGTATATACTTTGGGCTGAATGGATGGTGAAAAGGTACAACCATTCCAGCGAATCCAACACCTTAGTGGCATCTAGGAGTGCTTCCAATGGTGGTACTTGGTGGTACTAGGTGGTGTAGGACCACAAACAAAGTGTGCAAATTGTGTGCCATCAAGCGTTTGGGTATAAGTCCTGATTTGTCCAGTCTAGCTATGAGAGAGGGAGTGGCTGTAATTGGTTAGCTAGCATTTTCGCATACATTCTGTTATCTATATTGATACGGGATAATGGATAATATGAATCTCGGAGGTTCAGGGTTTCCCAGGTGTAAGCAATGTCAATATTACTGCGTCCATCGATTCCTGAACGACTGCAAGGAGATGTGGCACTAATATAGGTGCATAGCATTTATAAAAGAAGCCCATCAAGCCACGAGCCTTATCTCCTGAAAGAAGATGTATGACCTGGATGATATCTTCAGCGGTGACAGGCTCATCAAGGTAGGCCAGATGTGCCCAGCCACAGCAGCTCGATCGAGTCTACATTTTCAGATAGTCCTTCAGCCGAGCTGTTTTTTGTGACATAAAAGTTTGTTAGGAGATCAAGTATGGTACTTGTTCCCCACACCAGGTTAGAGTCCGCCTCTAGGAGCTCTAATATATAGGATGAATTGCGTGGAGGTGTGACGATAGTGGCAAGGGTTCTACCAGGACAGTCCCCCTCCCCATGACGTCTAGCTGTGGTGAATTTCCCTAATAAATGTGTTTCCCTTTTAACCTCATGTTCAAACTCTGTAATTTTCTCCCTAAAGTTTGCAAGATGTTCAGGCCCGCCAGTTTTATAGTATTTCTTTTTAATTTATTTGAAAGCTTTATTTTATTTGAAAATTAAGTGCGAACAAGACCCTTACTGGAGAATCTGTCCAACCTTCTGATGTGCGCTTATGTAGAACAAGATCGGTTTTAATTTACAATCTAATCTTGGCGATTTTGACGGTAATATCAAATAGATCTTGTGCAGCATTTGCAATACTTTAGGCCAAATCCTTGATCATTAGTTTATGTAAGTATGTAAGGGTAGAAGCTTTGCCTCGGCATCCATAAATCAATGAGTAGGTCTATGTCATCTCTCTCTAAAAACAACCATCTTTTTTGTATTTTCTATTTTACCTTATATATGTGTTATCTTTTTGCTCTACATCCATATTTTTTACATGCTTACAATTAACTGCCTGGTTCCATTTTTTTTTCATTTTATGAATGTACTTTTTTGCGAAACTGTATTCTAGCAATATTTTATACAACCCAGAATCACGTTTACTTTATTTGTTTTTTTCTTGCTACTCTTTAAACCCTACTCACTTTATTTGCAAGTTGTGTTCTGTCATTCCTGTACTTCCCTACTCTTGTGGGAAATGTACATCTGTACTGTCGACTATTTAAATAATGTACAAACCAAGTGGAGGTGCTAAGACAAGTACATCTTTTCTTTAGGGTTTACATGACTACTGACTTGCTTCTAAGTTCACTAATGGCATTGTCCTCGGGAGGAAGCCATTCATCTATGTGGGTTCATCTTTAAAAATGATCCCTTTTAAAAGATTTCTGTCTATCTAGTGATATCATTTAATGTGTTTAGGGGAAACACTTCTGCATTTTAAGGACTAGAGCAGGGTCAAAACTGATTCGAGTATGGTTGGGTACAAACCGAGGTGGCATGGTGAGTAAAAGAACGATGGCCTGTAAAGCTCATAAGGCAAATATCAGTGGTTAGAATTCTTGCAAGCATTCATCTCATCACCTTTTGTGTTTGACTTGGCAGATCACTCTCATCCCTGTCTTCATAAACCATGCAGCCAGTCAGAGCCAATATAATGCAGGCAGGGAGGGTGATTAGAGGGGATATATGATGTTACAACGCGGACTGTAACAACGCATACCGTTACAACGCATCTTTTACAACGCGAATACTGTTACAACTCATGTATTTACAACGCATTTTTTTACAACACAGGTACCTTTACAACGCATACCATTACAACGTAAGTATTGGTAAGTATATATTAATATTAATATTATAATCGTAAATTAATTTTCAAAAATATAATTTAATGTAATTTAATGTAATTTAATTTCAATTAATTAATTTATTTAAAATTAATTTTACTTTATTTTTACCCTGTACCCCTGTACCCCAAAAACTCAAAACTAACCCTCAACCCCAAAAATAAATTAAAGTAATTTAATTTAATTTAATTTCAATTAAGTAATTTAATGAAATATTTTAATAATTTAAAATTAATTTTACTTTATTTTTACCCTGTACCCCTGTACCCCAAAAACTCAAAACTGACCCTCAACCCCCAAAAATAATTTAATGTAATTTTATTTAATTTAATTTCAATTAATTAATGTAATTAAATATTTTAATAATTTAAAATTAATATTAATTTATTTTAACCCTGTACCCCTGTACCCCAAAAACTAAAAACTGCCCCTGAACCCTAAAAATACCCCGTTACCCAAAAACTAAAAACTGACCCTGAACCCTAAAAATACCCCTTTACCCAAAAACTAAAAACTGACCCTGAACCCTAAAAATACCCCTTTACCCAAAAACTGAAAACTGACCCTGAACCCTAAAAATATCCCTTTACCCAAAAACTGAAAACTGACCCTGAACCCTAAAAATGCCCCTTTACCCAAAAACTAAAAACTGACCCTAAACCCTAAAAATACCCCTTTACCCAAAAACTGAAAACTGACCCTGAACCCTAAAAATACCCCTTTACCCAAAAACTAAAAACTGACCCTAAACCCTAAAAATACCCCTTTACCCTAAAACCCCAAACTGACCCTAAACCCTAAAAATACCCCTTTACCCCAAACATATAACATTTAAAATATAATTATATACTTACCAATACTTACGTTGTAATGGTATGCGTTGTAAAGGTACCTGCGTTGTAAAAAAATGCGTTGTAAAAACATGAGTTGTAACAGTATCTGCGTTGTAATAGATGCGTTGTAACAGTACTGCGTTGTAAAAAATGCGTTGTAACAGGTGTATACCGATTAGAGGCCTTCGGTGGAGCGGATGGTCAGGTGGGGCCCACCTTGGCCAGACTGGGAAGAGAAGTAGCCTGTAGACCAAATGTGCAGGTTCTGAGTACGTAATTGTCCCCCCTCCCAGGCCCAAATCTTCTACCAGCAATGCCCGGGCACAAAGGAATCCTGGGTCAGATACACCAAGGGAACCAGAGGCTTATTGTGATGCTCAGCTGCAGGCTGTGATTTGGATGTGGAGGATCTGATCGAGCCACCCAATATACCAGGAGGCACACACTCCTGCAGGGACAGAAACAGTACCTGCCTAGTTAGGCTACTGTTGCAAGTTTACTGGTGCACCCCATAGACATAGGACTGAGGAAGATCTATCAGGCGATACCAGGAATTCAATTCTGTGAGAGATGGCCAGGACATGTCACCTTCCTACCTCTCTGAATTCCAATACCTTTCTGGTGATCCTCAAAGCTGAATTATTTGATCTGAGCACACTAACCTTCGGCCCAGACAGCCTCCAGATCTCTCCCAGCCTGGATTGATCACTGATTAGAGTTTACAGACCCAGATGGAACTGGGTGCAGCTGATAGTTGGGCTTTGTGTATTCCTCCATGAGAGACACACACGATGGGGAGCTTATGTGAGCCTGAATGGGCCTTCACTGGTAGGTTGAGAGGCAGGAGCTGGGCCTAGTCCCACTTACACCTCAATAGGTTTTGTCCTGCTTCCGCACAAAGGGCTGCACACATCCTAATGTTAGTCTAAAGCCAGGACAGGGAAGGCAGGATGCCTGGGGACTTCAAAAGGAAATCTCTAGAGATTCTTCCCGACTTCAAAGGCACAATTTGGTATAAATATTGAACCTCAGACACCAACCCTTCAGTATACTTCTGGATCCGTGGATACTCTGCCACAAAGAAGGACAAATGTGCTGCTGAAAGTACTGCCACACTGCTGGACTGCTGCTCTGAAGTAATCTGCTGCCCTGCTGCACTGACCCTCTGCATGCTGCCCTCAGACCTGGGTGAGAAGGACTGTACCTGCATCTCTTGAACCCAGAACAACAGATTGTATCCAAGGGCTAGCTGGCTGGCCTCCTGATCTGCAGCCTGAGGGACACAACAGTCTTCCAGCAACTAGAGTTCAGCGAAGGGTTTATGAGTGTTCAGAAGTATGATGGCGCACAACAGGTAGTGGTTGGGACAAAATAATTGGTGGTTATGGTTGGTGCAACTTGGTCAGAGAAAACCCTGAACTCTGAGAACCAAGGGTGGAGAGAGTCCTCCCTTGTAGTAAAATGTAAGCAATTATCGCATCCGGCGATAACCACCACCCCGATAATACGGTTCCCAGGGTACTAAGCTTAAACTCCTGTGGCTACATACGGCATTACCCGCCGTCAGCGCAGCATTTCACTTTGCAAGATCACCACACACAACGCACCGCTGGGTGCCCTTCTCTTTGTGTGTCAATACCCGACTAGAACCGGGTTGGAATTATCACCGGTTCCCCGACTCCACTTTTACCGACCCGTTTACAGCCCTGAAGAGTCACGGGTTAACACCCTTCTTGACGAAACACGTGTCGGCGGGTTTTCTTGTTCCAACCACCCACCCTCCAATAAAATGACACAAAAAGAACACGTTTGTACGACTCCATCCTTGACATTTGTCTGTGATCAATCATATCACATGCACTCGTTGTGTGCACTGGACTTTGCTTAAGTCTACCAGCAACCTTGCACCTGCACCTGGACCTGCCCTCTGTGAGACTACCCTGCCAAGTGGTGCCACCCCAGTCCTGCACCCCTAGATGTGAACATAAGGTGCATGCCAGCCTCTGTGGATTCAGCAGAACTGACACATAGTACATAACCAAGTAGTACTGATGCATTGCTGCTATAGCGTGGATCTGATCTGATGCGGAGACCCACATCGCATCGCAACCCACAGCATCACTTAACTCGCTGCGGGCACATCCTTGATGCAGGCCCTCACATCCCCTGTCCGGTGCAGCCTCAATGATGATGCCAGACTCAGCATCACAGCCTTGCTGCTTCTCAGAACTGACACATTGTCCTCACTGTGCAGTGCATCTCAAGGATGGGTCAACAGGATCCTCAACCATGAGAGGATCTCGCATCACAGTCTTGCTGTATCTCGGAACTGAGGTATCACTTTGGCTGTGCAAAACATCGTCAATGGAGATCCTCACAACACTCAGCAAACTGGGATTTAAGGTACTCTGTTCAGCAGACCTGACTGGGATCATGTCGTCGGCCTATGCTCCATCGTCATCAGTCTCAACATGTAACTTTGTCCAGGTCCTTGTGTTTTTTGGTGCTATTTTTACTGAAAGCTTTAAAATTGAATATCTATGGCTCTATTGATTAGATTGTTGTAGTTTTGGTCTTGTTTTGTTTATAAAACAAATCTAAATTTTCCTAAATATGTTGTGAGATTCTTTTCTGGTGCCTTTTCACTGTGTTACTGATTGAAGTGTTGCACAAATAACTTTAGAGTTTGGCACTAGAGAAGTAGGACAAGATAAGCTTTCCTCCCATAAAAAGTCCCTTATCAGGAAAAACCGTTTGACCCCAGAAAGGTATATGCACAAAGAACAATTGTTTGACAGAATGCTGAACAATGTAAAACATTCACCACAGTCCAGAGATCTGGGCCTAAATCCCTTGTTTCATTGCTCCCCAGCCCATTCCAGTTTATACCCAGCCATATGCAAATCAGTCTTGACCCTGCTCCCCATGAGAACAGTCCAGCCCGAACTGACAGGACAGGTCCTCTCTGGACTAGAAATAAGCATCCTGGGACCGGTTTCGGGGAATCACCCCTGATCAGCCAGGATAGCTTGACTCCAGTGGCATGGAGAGCACAAGATCCATATCTGGGCATACTCATCCTAGTCGTGTTGACAAATGCAAAAAAGAACAATTGATGGACAGAAATCGGCACAATGTCAAACATTCACCCGAGTACAGAGATCTGGGCCTAAATCGATTGTTTCTTAGCTCCCCATGCCATTCCAGTTTAAACCCATTACATAATGTAGTTTTTATAAATCATTAGAGGCCACACCTTTTTTCTCTCTGTCACAGAGAGTATTGTGTACTGACGACTGTCATGTATTGTTTTGCTGTTATGGTAACTGTAGCTAGCAATCTGTGTGCATGCTGAGTGCATGTGTGTGCAATGATTGTATGACCTGCGATAGTAGAATGCAGTGTTGAGTGAGAATCTCTGTTCTGGAATCAATGGGAAGCCTTTTAGATACCCCTGGTTAAGCATTCCACAAGCTCAAGGGTGGATGCTGCTTCCCCAAGGAGTGTAGATGTGTTGAATGCATTTCTGTAGCTGGTCGGTGAAGACCCACACAATGAAGGAAATGAGAATGGAGACAGGCCTCCACCTATAAATGAAATGAGGTCCTTGTTATCAAAGTCGTTTGCTGATTAGTTCTTCCTGAGGGCTAACATTTTGCAGATGGTAGGGGTAGGGGTGGGACTGTAATTTATGTTTCCTCAGGCAGAGCATGTCCTTTAGACTGTCTCTGATTACTTATTCAGGAAGGCGGATGACTTCTTTGCGGAGAGATCTCACACTTCATTGTACCATTGTTTTATATCCTGCTGCTTGGCAACAACAATATTGCTATCTGCTCCGAGAGTCGTTGCACCAAGTCCATGACTGAGAAGCAGCCAGAACAAGACATTTGAAAGAAAAACAACCCAAACCGTTTATGAAACTTTGGATATGGATCCACATATTCTGTCTGGAACAAATGCTTTGGAGTGGGATCCAAACCATCATACTTTGTTCCAGTTCCGAGGTCTTCAAGGTGCTCCACAGAACACTTACAGGTCTTCTGAGTGACCAAAGCAGATGTATGCATGGTAGCCAGTCTCCCACAGTACCTTGTCCTGGGTGGCCTGAGGACCTACCTAGATCCTTGCAGGCTGCCTGCCTGTGTGGTGAGGGAAGGTAGGAGCATGCCTGGCACTGCAGGAGCAGACACTGTCCAGACGGAGAGGCCCAGAATGTTACTGGCATATGGAAGAGCCAGAGCGATCAAGTTACTGTGAGAGAGCAAATCCAGGAGCAACCCTTGCATTGAAGGGGTTCACCATTATCCCTAAGCAATAGTACTTCCACAAAATTAAGTATCAAGTGTGATTGACAGCCACCATGACTGAGAGATTGGCACTGCCAATGTCAACTACAACTGCTGAAGACGAGCGCTGCCAGAGGGATCCACCATGCTGAAGTCCTCAAAGGCTTCAATTTCCAAGCAAAAATTCTTGCCTCTGCCCTAACAGCACATAAGCTGCTGCTCTAGGAACAGAATTGCTGTTCAATTCCTATCAGACTACAATTCCAAGATGCAGTTAACCTTTGGGCTGGAGACCTTTGTGAGATTGAGAGACTGGATAGCTGACTGCGTCTGCTACATGAACTGAAACTGTTTAAAATAACCTTCAGAATTGGAAAGCGAACTGGTTGAG
Organism: Lissotriton vulgaris; assembly: GCF_964263255.1. Lineage (NCBI taxonomy): Eukaryota > Metazoa > Chordata > Amphibia > Caudata > Salamandridae > Lissotriton > Lissotriton vulgaris. The sequence continues at coordinate 171,685,852 of NC_141689.1, read as the reverse complement.
CACACATTATGCATTCGGGGTGACTAAGTGAATTGCACTGAGGGCAGGGATTACCTATGCTGTAGAACTTCATTAGCAGGGGGAGGGTACAGAAGGGTGTAGAGTCATAAGATCATAAACAGTATTTCACCCATTCATCACATTCCACTAATTGCACTGTATAGATTTAACTAGTGCTGTGTGTTTGAAGTACCTTCTTTGATTAAAAAGATAAGCACTGGACTGGACAATACATTACTGTGTCTGTTGGTTGACTCTTGAGTTCTGAGTGCTTGACCCCCACACTACCTTATCCTAACAGTGAAGTCCAGAAAGGGAGTACTTTGGTGGCAGCTGGCAACATTAAAAAATGGTGAAGAACTCACCATAAATACTGCTGGCTGCCGGGCCCTGATGGAGCAAGGTTGCACACGCAAAGTGAGTTGCTTGTATTCAGCCCTCTAGAAGATAATATTAATGTACTAACTAACATGTTTTGTTATATTAATATTGCATTACACAACATTTCTAGTATCTAGGGGAAGCTTGACAATGTGCTTTTACTAACTATGATCCGCTTGCATTAGAATTATTACTGCTACCCTGGATTTTCTACTGCGCCTGCGTCTGTCACACTCATGTGACACGACGTATTACTTCGCTTGGTGGAAAACTTTTGCTTCTGCGCACTAGAACTAAGATGGCTGTTTTGTGTCTTAACGTGCAAGAAGCTTGCATCGCTGCTTTTGCTAAGCTGTTTGTTCTGCCTAACCTTTAATGCAATAGTTAAAATAAAATAATGGGAATAGAACCAGTGCCAGAATCAGACATGAACTGAGAAACTATGAGAAAATGACCTCCTCACCCTGCCAGAGGAAGCTGAATTGAATAATTTGTTAAAACATTGTATGTTATTGTTACATTCACTGCCGGGTGGAATAAAAGTACATGAGAAGATGAAGTCATGTGAGGGAACATTTAAATACATGATTGACAAGTTACCTCATATTAATATGGTGTGATGACTTCTCCACGTCTTTTGACCAATAAAATTGTGTGATTCACATATTTGCAACATTGAGGGGTGGTACACTGACCTGAGAAATAGTATAACTAGGGTAGGCTTAGTTAGTTAGATTGTCCGACTTGTCCGAATAGCTGACCTGTCACTGACCCAATGCACTCAATAGGTGATCGAGAGCAGAGGTGCTGGCGGAGCACTCTGTCAGAAGATTCGAAAACCCAATTGGGGTTCTGGAGAAGAGTTCGATGACCAATCGGGGTTCGACTGTTAGCTGCAGAGAGGGTTTACAATGCTGGCATTTGAACTTTAGCTGTGGTGCCGATCTTAGCCTGTGGTGGTCCAGTCCTGATCCAATTTGGTCCGTAGCCTGTCCTGATTCTGGTCTGTACCTGTTTTTTCTCGCTGGCACCTGCACTTTGGGATTCCTATCCTTTATCCCAGCCCATGGCCAGGGTTGGTCTTCACACCATTCTAGGTAACTATAAAGTGTGGGTTTGTCATTGCACTGTTTTCCCTTTTCTAGCCACCCTGTGTTTTATGCTTAACGATATTTTCTTTCCCAAATTATTGCACATGTTGTTTCAATTTTCATCATTCTAATAAGAAATTATTGATTTGTAATGGTTTCAACATTACTTTAGATAAAAGAACTTAAACTTTTCTCGAGTTTGTGGTTATTTATGAAATGCTAAATGTTATTTTACAACCTATTTTCTTTCTAACTCCCTTGATCCTCTAGGACTTTAGGTATCGGTGACTTGAATTGGTAAGTCAAATGGTAAAGATTCAGAATGGTAACATTTGTAATTGATTGAGTGCAAGTTTACCTGTTTAAATATATACTTAGTTTTATGGGCCCGGGTGAATATGTTGAGCAGGTGAACTTGCCCTCTATCAGCCCTCCGTCCGCTGCTCCTATCCCCGTGCTGATCTTGAGGGTGAAGAGGAGCATGAAGGAAAGGAAAGGACTTCCTTCCAAGTGCAGCATGAATCCAACCAATCCTTGAGCTGCTCTCATGCAAGTTTCAGCATGAGAGCAGCTCCAGGATTGGTTGTAGCAGGCTAACGCCACACTCATTTTGAGGCTGGGTGCCTGTATCTGTTTCTCAGCCCTGTGATTGCTGGGTCTTAACTGTGCATGTCAGATTGGCTGGCTGTAGGCAGCTGTCCAATCTGACATGCCCACTGAGCTGTGGGAGACATCCATCAAACTGCTAGAATATTCCCCTCCTCCACCCTCACAATCAGCAGCGCGGGCCAGCGGCACATAGAATTACAAAATGATAATGACCATTAAAATATTGTTTGTTTACCGATGTGTCAGCAGGTGTGGCGACGCTCTATGGTTTATGAAGAGAAACCGCTGCTGGCCTACTTGCCCCTTCTACCCAGGGCAGATGTGCCAAAGGCCTCAGTCTCCACGAATGGGGCCAATACCCTTTGTTTGCCCTGTGCCCATAATCCCCCTGTGAATGTAGTTTTAAACACATTTTCTCTCTCTTATTTTCTCTTAGACACATGTTACTTGCCCTGTAACACTTGTGACAGTAGTTCTAGTGAGTGAAGAGTGGATTCTCATTGCTCCTGCAGGACCACTGTGTACAGTTTATTGTTTGTCATCCTTGGCCCTTTTTTCGGTCTTTCATCTTTGGGTCATAGCAGTACAGTTAAACAAACCATCCTTAAACGTTATTTGCACTGAGATATTTAAGACCCTTTTAAAAAATAGATATGTTCGCTGTTAGCAACAACTACATTATTGCCTTAGGGCCCTAGGGCTTGCCTTTCCTAAACTTTTCTAAACTTCCTAATAGTTATAAAGCAACCTATTTGTCCGTATTCCTTTAAAAATAAAAGTGATAACAGTGATCGATTTCTTCCTCTGCACCGAGTCATTTCTGCACAGAACGTTTTATCTGAGCTTTCCAGACCATAATGTATTTGTATGAATGTGACATTAAGAAATGACAGCGGCACCGATAAACAATCACCTTTCCTGCTGTCTGCTTCAGGCACCTCTGTTGACAGGCAGTTTTTTTTATCAGCTATCAGGTTTGACAGGAATCCAACTTTTGAATGACAGTTTTTTCTCTATTGATGTCATTGAAAAAAGATCATTGCTTGTAATGGGGGATGAAAGAGGGCATTTTAGAACCCATGTACCATATATATTAGATTTGTCAAGCAAAGGCAGCCTGAATGTCCCATTTCATTACTGATCAATCTATTTTTTAACCTAAAGTTCCAAAAAATCGTAATAACAATTTTAGTACTTGTCGGTGATAACCAGCTGACTAAGGCAAAACGTTTTAAAATGTAATGCATAGAAAACGGAGGTGCTGTGAATTGCTTGGCTATTTCCTCTGATGGTTTGGCCTGTATCCTTGACTAATGCTTCCTGCCCTTCCGGGAGCTACAGAATCTCACATTTCTCCTAGATGCAAACCTTTCTCTCTCCAAACAGGTTAATCACCTCTTTACCACCTGCTTTTTAGGTCTTGCCTGGACAGTGCTTACGCTGTCCATGCTAAATCTCTTGTATTAAAAAAAAAAACATAAAAGGGGCTTAGGAGCCACCCATTACTTACATTGGCTGCTTACTACATCAATTTGGTTACCATTGGATGGCTCCTACGTGACTCTCAAGTCACTCTATCTACCATTGGCTGGCTCTCACGCCTCTCTCTTTTCCTTGCTGGTCAGCGCATCCTACTCGTCTCTGTCTACGACTGCTTCCGGTGGCCAGTTTCCTTCTTTTTGCTGTAGCTCTATGCCTCTGGAGGTTCTTTTTAGGTCTCGACTAGACCGCACATGTGCTATCTCTTTCAGCATGAGATCATCTCCTGGAGCATGGCCCTAGTACTGCTGTACTTGCACTGCCCGTGTTTTTGAGAGAGTGTATCTTTTGCAGCTGGCTCTGTCATCTGCATTGGCGTCTCCTCCTCCATCCCATTGCTGTGAGTTTAGTTTCCTTATTCCTGGCTTGTTTCAGGACAGACCAAATGATCTGGTGGAATACCACCAGTATGCCAGGCGCACAGCTGTAGCTAAAGTATTAATTTATCGTCAATCATGCAGACACATTTTTTATGAGACAAATGAATCCAGAAGATGATCAACAAGTAATTATTCACAAAAATAATCACATGATACAGCGAACTGAAATGCTACTAGTTGTATTGAGAAGAAAATTGTGTCATCAGAAAAAACACATTATTTTCAATCGTCAGAAGATGTGGTATTATATACATAGAATCAAACATAAATAGTGTTGAGAGAAAATGAATATGACAGTGAATGGTGAACGATGAAAACATAGAAGAATAGAAACAATAACCAGAATGCCTATGCTCAGACAGTAAAAAAAGAAGAAAAGAAAGATGTAAGGAAAGTAACTACCGCAGATAGCCACTTGGTGTGTACTGCAATTGACCATAAAGAGACACACGTACAATCTGCGAAATATGAAATGATGGCAGACATCCATCAATCATATAGTGGTGATAAACAAATGGAAACGACAAATACAAATGGTTTAGAGAAAACACAGCAGTTCAATCCTATCATTGAGGCCCCCAGGTGTGAGGGTCTGTAAATGCTTAATCCACCAAGCTTCTCTCTGTGCTAGCAATTTGTGGACGTCTTGGCCTAATTTATGTGCTAACACTTCTAAAATGGTGAATTTCAATTGGGCATTAGAATGTTGATGTTTTGTCCAATGTGTCATGAAGTTTGACTTAGTGCTTTTGGTGCGGATGGTACTCCTATGTTCGGTGATTCTAATTTTAAGTTTCAGTGAAGTTTTGCCTACATATAAGAGTCCACACGGGCATTTGATCATGTAGATCGTGTAGATCACATTAGATGTGTTACAATCCCCGAGTGTGGATGATGAATGGCATTGCCTACTATTGCGTTGTTGCAGTGTACACAGTTGTGGCATTGACGCATGCCGCGAAATTGTTGTTGTTGTGGCTGTGTAGACGATAAAATATCTTTAATATTCTTGCTGCGAGTGTAGGCAAATAATGGTGCTTCTGTAAACAGCCCATTGAAGTCTGGTTCATATTTAAGGACATCCCATCTAGATTTAATAATCTTCTGAATGGCGTTCGATCGAGTGGAAAATTTAGATACAAATACATGTCTAGCGTGATCACTTTTGGCTTTTGTTTTGTAGCAGAGTTATACGATTTTGTGACTGTGTTTTGTTGGCTGCTACTGACAAAATAGATTGGGGATAGCCCCGCTTCTTGAACTTTTCATTCCGTTCTTGTAGAGCGATCACCAGTTTATTTTGATCCGAAGTGATGCGTTTCATTCTAAACATCTGTGAGTATGGAAGATTTTGCATTAACTTAGGTTGGTGAAAGCTGGAATACAGTAACAAGTTGTTTTTCTCCGTAGACTTAGTGTACACAGATGTTTCAAAACACTCATCTCCTTTATGTATCAGCACATCCAGATAAGAAATGTTGTCTTCACTGATGCTATAAGTGAATTTGATCCTCTCATTTTTGGAGTTTAATTCCAAAATTGATTGTTCCAAAGCCTCTCTGGAATCTTTCCAAATTAGGAAAATGTCATCAATAAATCTGACATAAAACACAAAGTTGGAGCTCCAGTAATCTTGTTTGAAGATGTGCTCGTTTTCAAACTGTGATATGAAAGTATTTGCATACGAGCAAGCCCCTGAAAAACCCATCGAGGTTCTACTCACTTGTAAATAGAAGTCCTCTTTCCACTTGAGGTAACTGTGTTGGAGGCAAAATGTTAACAACTCAAGCAAGAAAACTTTATGGGTAATTGTAGCAAAGCCCATTCACAGGCTTCTATGCCATCCATCTTTCAGCAGAATGGATGTGTACAATGATGTAACATCAATAGTACACATGTACCATGAGGTGGAATATTGATCCTGAATTTCATGTAAACGGTATAAAAAATGGGTGGTATCTTTGACATAACTGCACCAGGATTGAACACATTTTTGCAAAAAATGATCCACCAACTGTCCCACTGGTGCGAAAAAAGAATCACACCCGGAGACGATAGGGCGAAAAGGCGGGTCACTCAAGCTTTTGTGGATTTTAGGAAGCATGTACAGCCTCGGTCTCCTAGGAAAAGTACTGTGAGGAAACTGGGTAGACTAGTGTTAATCCACGACATTTGGTCTGCATGCTCCAGTATTTGAGCCAAAGTGTCCATGATCATTGTTGTGGGGTCATGATCTAACTTGATGTAGTGACAGTATCCGATAAGTGTTCTAACACTTTTTGTTCATAGAACAAGTGTCCCTTGTCTGCCATTTGAAAAGTAATTCTCTCATCATTAGATAGTTGTCGCAACATATTCAATACATTTTTTTTAAATTTGATTTGATACATGGTTGAAGATCGAGTTTGACAAGGTCATGTCTAATGAGATTTTCGAATGTGTCAAGTAGCTTGTGGGAAACAGGTGCCACGAAGAGACTCTTAGGTTTGAAAGAAAAGAGTTCAGGGTCAGTGTCTTGACTGAATGGCATAGTGCTGTCCATGGTGGGAACTAAATTGGCGAAGAAATTTTATAGTCCCAAATTCCACATGAATTTGAAAGTTGAGACTTCTAGCTCTAAATGGTTAGTGTGATACATAGGTACATAGGATGTACCTTTGTTCAAGACATTTTCTTAATCTGGTGTCAATGGAAACGATGAAATGTTAATCACAAGGGTTTCCCCTTGCTCCTCAGGCTTCTTGCTGCCTGTTCTTGCTCTTTGTCTCTGACTCCTCCTGTTTTTTTTGGGTCTGGTGGTTTTCCTCCTTTTGGGCCCTTCTCTAAAAAAGGAAACGACTGTCAGGACTTTGTCTGTGTTAAGGAGGGGCCTGCCCCATTTTTTGAGCCAGAAGGAATTGCTTCGGGTTGGACCACCAATGAGGTCTAGACGGATCCATCTCATCGTCTGCGACTGACTGACTCTTGAGAGGATGTGTTAGGTTTTTGGTACGGGCATCTGCGGGCATGCACCTCTTCAATAAGTAATAAAATAAAATCAAGAGAACATTTATTAAGTACCGCCTGCCATTTTTCCATAAAGACCTGAGTGGTTTGATTGGTAAACGAAGACCACAAGGAATTCTCTGTACTTTGTGGTACTGTATGAGTGTAGATGCATGCAAACGTTGCCTAAGTGCTCGACGTGTGATGAACCCAAGTTGTCTGATCTGCTGGGTGACTGAACTGCCCTGGGCATTAAATGACAGTGCATCTTTAATTAAAGAATATATATCTTGTACTTGTGCATTGGTGTAAGTGCGTGTGTCAGCCCTGTTGTCAGTAAGGTTTGATATGCAATCAAAGGACATGTTGATTATTCAAGAGTGGGGTGCTATTGACCGGGAATGGCGAATGATTTCAGGACAGGACATCATCTAGCCATGGGAGCAGTGAGGAGAGAGGAATGGGCGATGCTGAACCATAGAGTGGGGGTGACTCTGCAATAAAGAGAAGCAGGTCTAATACACCCCTTATACCACATTACAAAGAACCCCACAACCAGTCACTAGCAAACCACAAACCCCGCTCCCTCATTTTTTTCTTCTTGTTTAGCAAAAACTCGATCTGAAGGTTTTGGAGCGCTTTACATGACCAGCAGTTACATTACAGAAGAACACACTCATTTTTTTGTAGGTGAAGGGACATTAAGTGATTGGCTCTGAATCACAGGATGTCAAGACCATGCAGAGATTCAAGCCTGGCTTCCCAGCTCCACGTTGTGGCAGTTCTGCCCATTACATCACAACCTCTGTTTTGCTACTACTCTTGGGGGTATATTCACAAGAACGTGTGATAACTACCGCAAGAGTAGCATAACGCAACTTTCAACATCGCAGCCCATCGCAGGAAAATAACCCTGTGTCAACGTGGAATTCACAACGCGGCGGTAGCATGCGATAGACAACAGATAACGTGGCGAATGTCCACGTGAAACATGGATGCACCCTGCCCCAGCGCAGAGGCCAACTTGAACCAATCAACCCCCCCACAGACTACCAGCAATGAACAACGGGGTCATGGAAGGCAAAGGAGAAGAGGGAGAGGAAGACAGGGTGCAGACCACAGGGAAACAAGACCAGCATCACAGAGGTGACAGAACACTACCAGCAACTGACCCACTAGCAGACCACCTCAATTGCAGTCGGAGTACCGAGGAGGCCAATAGGCGCTGGCATGGCGTGACTACCTAAGCCAGGCACCAACCCGCTGCCAACAGGAAGTCCGCAATGGCGCCAGGAGGTGGCAGTCCAGCACCACCGGAGAAGCTCGAGGAAACCCAGTCCACAGTCATCAGTGTGGAGACAGTGCAAGGAGTAGGGAGTACAGACACAGTTCGAGAGGACCTGACCCAGCATCAACAGGGAGTGCAACAAACAGGGACTGGGGGAACGGGAAAAGATGGGCACAATGGCATACATGCGCAACCAGGTGTAGCACACTGCACACCCACAAAAACCCAAGATCATGTCCCAGATACCCTTGGCACACTACAGCACACACACATAGCACAAACAGCACACCCACATTGACGACAACATGGAACCACACGCATAGCCGACACTGCAGAACAGAGGACACAACTGGCTCTGCACATGCACAGAGACATGCCTACTACATCTGACAGAGACGGACACTGTGAAATCGAAATGTACGCGTACAACCTCCCATCCGTCATGTAGTCCAAATGTACACTGGCCGGCTGAAGAATCCAGCAACCCCAAACAGTCACAATGTACATTGCCACACAGAATGCATGCAAACCAGCACAATGCGCCAACATATATGTCAACAAAAAGTCAACACGCACCTCCCCATCACATCGCAAAGTGGCACACAACACCTTCAGCAGAGCGCAGAATACAACACATCAGTGATGCCGGAGAGGACCACCACACCGTCGACACCGATGCCCTACAACAGCCCATGTGTATCTCAAGTAACCCAATCAGCTACTCACCAAGTCTGCAACAGACCACACATCAGGTCCCCGCGAGCACAGCTGGCTCACGGCACTTCACCCACCCACACATCGCACCCCAATGCCATGTGTCAGCACGCCAAAATGAGGTGGCCCAACAGGTGTGGGTGGGGGCCGAACCCATGGAATGCGAACCAGGACACATACATAGGTATCAATCACCCTTCAGGACCCACCCACACCCCACTAAGGAGACCCACACTGCCATAGAGACACATGCAAAAGCAGATTCACAGTACAGAAACGCCCCCAGGGGAGCTCAAATAGCAGTCACACACCCATGTTGGCTCTGCGTAAGACGGCCCTGGCCACTCCCCTTATGAATTCAGTGGGTGATGACTAAGCTACATGTCCAAGCTCCAACACGCTGCCTGGGGTGAAATGTCTGCATCCGATGTACACAGCACAATGTAATGTTGTAGGGCCCAGGGCCTCTATGCATACAAAAAGACCACAGGGAAACACGCAGATATAATGTTGAACTGGCTACGGGCACAAGCACCCGGCCCCTTTATTAGCAGGGCCACATGTACAGTGACACCTGTACTGGATGTGTGTGGGGTGAGTGTAAGCTATTTCACATGGAATGTCTGATTGTCGCGATCGCTCTCGCCGCCACGGCCAGAAGAAAGAGACGTCGAATAGAGCGTCCTCTCCAGACGGACTACATGTCCCAGAAGGCTAAGCGGCTTTGGAAGGCCGGTAAAAGGGCTGAGCCTATATAAGCTCCTCCCCTGCAGCAGGAAGTTGCTTGACAATTGTTTTTACAGTTTTGGTGATGGCGGAAGGTGTTGTCCCCGCCGGATGTATGACCTAGAATTCCTGCGCCGACGAAGAGCCTGCGAGGTCAGAGGATTCAAGCCCAGCGCCGACGAAAAGCCTGCGAGGTCAGAGGAGAAGCGGTTTTCCTGCTGCAAGTCGCAAGTATACTATAGAAGAACGGGCTCGTTCTTCTTTCTAAACCTTTTTACTTTCTTGATACTATACTGCGTGGTGCGCGTTCTATGTTTCTTTATCGCACCAGAGTTTCCCGACTTGAAAAGAACTGGTTCTTACTTTGTATACTTTTTTTTGATACATTAGACATCTTGTTTGTTCCCAAGAATTATTGAGAGCAAAACGAGACGGGCAATAAACGCCCGCAACCAAAATCACTTTTCAGTACCGGAGGGTAGAAGAGTCTCTCTGGAATCTATATACTCTATTGAGGGAAGTGACTATAACTTTCCTTTCAAAAGTATCTGGTTATCTCGGATTCAGGAACTGCATGATTACGGTGTACGACGTTACAGTGTTACCTTTGGTAAGTGTAGTAACCCAGGGCCAGGGGGGATTGACATTAGGCGGGCAAGGTACTCACTCCTGCTCTTTGTCTCTCCACGCTGCAGTACGTTCTTGACCGAGATCTCGCAGATAACTCAGACCAGACCCAGAAGAGAGTGCCGCAAACCCCGACTCTTCTACACCTTACCACTTCCCGGCTTCTCGCAATACACGCTCAGAAAGTGGCTAGTACATCACTACTGGGTGTTGTGTTGAGACAAGTCGAGGGGACTCTCATCCAATCGTCTCTGCTGGTCATTTGCATAAGGTTAGTGGCGCGCGTTAGTTCTTGCGCTGCTTACAATCACGACAATGTTGCTGGCAACTTTCTTGAACGCTGGACACCAGTGCAACGGAAACAGTAAATACATGCATAACAGAGTCAACTGCTGAGTAACATGGAGTGAGCCTGAGAAAGCACAGAGGACAGCCAGCATGCAAACAGAAGTGTCCATGAGTTGCAGTGCACTGGGGTTGGGACACTAGTGATGAGTGCGCTCATGTGAAGAAAAAGTCTCGGATTGTGTCCCTTCAATATATTCCTGATGCAGATAAAGTAGGGTGTGCTAGGCCTGCATCATCTTCCCCATCAATGTCTCAGGGCCCCAATACTGTTTAAGGTGATATAGCTTTGCAACCGCTACACATCACAAAAAGGGCAATGGCCTGCGGTGCACTGAGTCACTGGCACCTGGAGTGCTGAGCAGGGTATCAGGCCGATGATGGTATCCACAACATGTCTGAGCAACTCCGTAAGTCTGTCAGGACCACCGTTCCAACTCTGGCAGATGGCGGTTGGTGGTGGACCTTGCGGTGGTGGTGTGTGCTTCCTGCAGTGATGCAACATCCAGGCCGGTGTGGACTCGCTTTGGTGTTTGAGCCCTGGTGGGATGCATTTGGGCCCGGAGGCTGCGTACAGCGCAAGGCCACAGAGAAATGGCATAGATGACCCCAAGGCCTATGGTTCAGGGTCCATCCAACGTCTCTGGAGAAGGGGTCCTGGACCAGACCAGCACAGAGTTAGTAGCCCCGGATGCAGTGCGGCCGGCACGGGCACCCAACCACGGGACGTTGACTTGCGGTGCAGTCAGATGGGCCATGCGACCTGAGCGGGTCACCTTCAATGTCCTGGGTGTATGTTGTGGAGGCTTGCGGGGGACAATGGAAGGTGTCCTCCAGGGCATGAGGCCAAAAGGTTTGATTTAATCCAGAAGCAGCAAATGGAGGAGTGGAATGTGACAGCCTCGTTGCCACCACCAATTCAGTATCAGATACATGAGGATGAAAACTTCCCCCTAGTCCATAGACTCAGACGCCACCAAATTCCGAGCAGAGAGTGTCCATGAATGTCGAGGAACAGACTTAGCGACATTGGGGCTGAGAGGGGTGCAGTCCGTGATGATGCTGGTACACTGATGTGAACTCAGCCATTGCTAACTCATGACTCTGTGACCTACTGGACCGCAGTGTAGGCCGGAGGCAGCGGTCAGCAGTGGCTCACCGGCACGTGTCGTTGACTCGCGATGCACAGAGCTAGTGACACCAGGGCAGTTGTCGATAGTATATGAACACCTTAGTAACGATGATCCTTTTCTCTCCGCCAAAATGCAAGTCATCATCCCCTTATGCCTCTCCTTGCGTGCAATGATATGTGATCTGCCTTTGCATACTCGATATTCAGTTCCAAATCGATGACCTATTCGAACGCAGCCTAGGCCTAAAGCAGTGTAGGCCAGAGGTAGCGGTCAGCACGGGCTATTTACATAGTGTGGCGGGCATAGGTTGGTGGCCCCACCGGCCTGCATAGTCCAGGTTCAGTGGCACCACGTGTTTGGTCACCTACGTGACTGTGACCCGAAGTTCATCCAGACTGAGCCACATCTTCCTCAGACTGAGCCGCATCTTCCTCTTACTCCTCTCCGTGCGACCACTGGTGTGGACTTTGCCTTTCGTGAATCGCAATAAGGTGCTGGATGTTTGACTTACTGGCCCGCAAGGTAGTCCTGGTACCTTATCCATGTGTCACCCGCTGGCATTGAACAGGGTTTGTGGCAGCATGTGTTGCCGGCTGGCGTTGACCAGGGTTAGTGGCACCACGTGTCACAAGATGCCCATATGAAACTATGCATCACGGATCAGGAGGGGGTCCGATGCTGTGGCTGCTGGCCCAGAGTTGGTGACACTGCCATTCAGGAGCCAGGACACAGTGTCACATATGTGACCGACTCGGCCGCAGAGGACGCCGGGGGAATATGTAAATGAGGAAGGAGAAATGTGGGCCAGCGTCGGAGGGCCAGCGATGGTCTGAGAGGCTGGTAGGGTTGTGGGCCTCGGGCTTGGAGCTCACACAGGCATGTGGTGTACCCTCCTTGACACACGCCGGTGTAAGCTGGTGATCAGTGTGGCCTGGCTGCACAGGGTCGGGCCTGACGGGTTAGTGGTCCAGCGTGCCGGGGTACAGCAGGTGCAAAGGATCATAGGCAACTCCACTAACAAGGATGGCATCAGCTTTGTGGCGGGAATAGCCCCTCTGGCAGAGACATTGGGATTAACGGAAGAGGACCACGCCCAGGGCTACGTGCATTTTATTCACACCCCTACTCTGGCCTGCTGTACGCTGGGCCAGCCCACTCCGCTCATGCTTACGGGGGCGTGACAGGCAACATTTCACCGAGGACCCCCACTGGCTGGGGTGACATGGTTGCGTCCACTGTTCACTACACTCCAAACACCTGAGGCGTATGTCGCCGTGGATATGAGTGTGTTCTGCATACTGCGGTCTGTCCAGCACATCGCCGCCACCCTTGGCATTGTGTACTTTCCCAATCATGGTTCTACTGCATCCTTCACACATGCCTGGTTGCCACCTCTCCCCATATTCGGCTATTGTGTGGCTGAGGTGCCATGCTGTTGATTGGTTAAGTTCACGGCTTGCCCAGATTACCATTGTAAGTTGTTCTATTGTGTCTGGTGGGTGGGCATGTTGTTGTACATGTTGGTTGATATTTTGTGACGTGTGTAATTGCCAGAGTTGTGGATTACATGGTTGTGGAGTTGAGGTGATTGGGGTGTTAATTTGCCACTTGTCAAGGGGCTGTGCATTTCCCTTGGTGCCATCCTGTGAATGCTGGTTGCTGGTGGACTGTCAGAGGGTGAAGGGATCATGCACACTGGCTGTGTATTTGGAGGCAACATTGGTGAAGGTCCCACGGTGTTCTGATGCTTTCTGCACATTGATGTGTGACGTGTGCTTCCTGTTGCGCTGATTGTGTGCTGTGTCACCAGGGGGCACATTTGGGACATATGTGCAATGGATTGCCCCCATCACGTGCGTGCATTGGGCTATGGCGTATGGTCCTTGCTTGGTCTCCAGCGGTTCTTGTGCATTGTGTTGGACGAATGGGGACTGGGGTGCCAGGGTGATGGTGATGTCTAGGATAGGTGTGGGGGTCTTGGAGTGGCTGGCTGTGAGACTCCACCGACTCTGGCGGGTGTTGGTTGGGGTGTGCTAGGGGCCAATAGGTGCAGCACAGCCAGCAGCTTAGTGTGGAGTGGGATGTTGGTTGTCCGCTGTGTTGGTGCCATAGGCCTGTTAGGCGATGATGGCCAGGATGTGAGGATAGTTTTCCCTTTCAGCCTGTAGTGGACCGTGACATTGTCAAATGTTGTTATGTGAGGGAGGTGTGTTTCCTGGGGGGGCGCTGTCTTTGTCTGTGCTGCCTCTGTGGTGATCCCGGGCAGGGTGTGCCGGGTGAATGGTGTGCCCTCATGGGTGTCCAGGCTGCATGATGAGTGGCTTCATGGCATCTATTGCCCTTCTGATGATGCCCTGGGCTGGGCTCCCTTTTGTGGTGCTGGCTGCCATCGGACTTTACACCAGGTCAGAGCAGGTGTTAATTTCCTGCTGCTAATGTGACTTATCGCGTGTTTTATGTTCTTACCTCAGATCTGGCTCGTCATTGTGAATGTTGAGGTGTCGTGTTTTTGCAGATTTTTTGCACGGAACTGCCGACCCTGCATCTCATTAGCAATAGTTGCAGGGGTACCTGTGGCAATGTTTTGTGGGGCTGCTATCGCTGGAAAACTGGTGCTGTGTGCTTTTAGCACCAGCTTGTGAATGGGGGGGTATATTTATCACAACTTTGGCTGCGATAAAGCGCAGTTAATTCAGCGATAGCTCCTTGCAAATATGCCCCTTGGTATGTCTTGCAGTACCACAGAGTACTTCGGGCTGCATGCAAGGTGCACACCCTTTTGTTCCTACAAACTCCTTTCCATTAAGGACTTGTAGCAATGCATTGATTTTGCATAGCGGTTTTATCTCAATATTCCAGCACCCAGGGCACAGTATGAGGCATGGTGATTTTGACAACAGTACTGAGAGCACATGTCTTCTTGTCTGGGTCACTTTCTCTTCCTACTGATGATTTTTAAGACTCTTTTAGGCTTTGTTTCTCACAATGGAGCTCATTGTTTCTCCCTCCGGCTAGCTTCCATTATACTTTGCCCTTCGCCTTCCCACCATGCACTGTCTCTGCACATGCCTTTTAGTTTTATTTCTCTGTCTCCCACCTTTTAAAACCACTTAATGTCTGAAACCCTGTTGCTTTTGTAATTTAGCCATATTGCAGAGCACCCGAAAGGATGATAATACTTTTAAGGTTGGGTTTCGTGGTTTAGTTTATCAATGCATCAACACCATCGATTGGTGTTTAAATCATGGTCACAGGTTTGAATCCTGGCAAGACATTCACATTTCACCATTCATCAATAGGTAAAATGAGCCAGAATGTTAGATGGCTTTGTAATCACTTCCCGCAATACCACTCTGCATAATTACACTCCATGACACATAATCAAACTCCACATCATTCCACTACGCCCATTACCACATAATTACTGTCCACATAATTCCACAGCACACTGTGCCACATAATTCCACTACACATAACTACACTCAATGCCACACAATTCAAAGATACACAATTTCACTCAACACAATTCCACAACAAACAATTCCAATCCAACCCACATAATTCCACCCCACACCACATAATTGCAATCCACACAATATAATTCAACATCATGCCACATAATTCTACTCCACTGCATGCCTCTCCATGCCACACAATGCCACTCCATGTAAATCCACACCATGCCACATATTTACACTACACACATTTCAACTGGACACCACATACATCCACTCCACTCCATAACCCATGGCTAAATAACATTAATATTGACAACACCGATAGCTCTCGGATTGCTGAAACCTTTTGGCCTTTCTTTTGCTTGTTATTTTACTTAACCCCTTCGAGGCTAATGACGAGCTGGGCTCGTCATGGCGCTTACCTGTCGTGCGCGGATGACAAGGCCAGCTCGTCATCAGCCCCACCCTCGGGAGAAGCGCTGGCGCTCCCCCCGAGGGTCTGCGATCTTCGTTGTGCTGCTGGGGGCGGCAGCGGAAGAGCTTCCGCTGCACCCCCCGCCCCCCCCCCGTGGGAATCCCTGATGACGTCAGCGCGCACAGCGCGCGCTGACATCATCAGGGATTCCCTGCGCTCGGGAAGCCATTTGCTTCCTGAGCGCTGGAGAAGAAGGTGGGTTTCTGGTGTCCGGCGGGGGTTTGGGGCAGCGAAGAGGCATCAGGGGAGAGGAAAGAGATTTTCCTTTCCCCTGATGTCTCTTTGCAGGGCATTTCTGCCTCACGATCGCGCACAGCGTCGCGATTGTGCGGCGGAAATGCCCCCACTAGCACCAGGGATTGTTTATTTAGCTTTTCGGAAGCGACCCCTTGGGCAAGGGTCGCTTCCAGGTGGGCAACAATGTAATTTTCGATTTTCTGCCCCCCCTGGGGGCAAATCGGCCCGTTTTTTCGGCCGTTTTGCCCCCAGGGGGGGCAGAAATTTCCCACTAGCACCAGGGTTGTTTTGTAAAGCCAAGATGGCGGCGATTGTTTTTGTTTACGTTTTTCTGTCCCCCCCTGGGGGCAAATCGGCCCGTTTTTTTTGCCGTTTTGCCCCCAGGGGGGACAGAAAATGCCCACTAGCACCAGGGATTTTGTTTTTAGCTTTTAGGAAGCGACCCCTTGGGCAAGGGTCGCTTCCAGGTGGGCAACAATATAATTTTCGATTTTCTGCCCCCCCTGGGGGCAAATCGGCCTGTTTTTCGGCCGTTTTGCCCCCAGGGGGGGCAGAAATTTCCCACTAGCACTAGGATTTTTTGTTGGGGCAATGTGTTTGTTTTGGGAAGCGACCCCTTGGGTAAGGGTCGCTTCCAGGTGGCCATGATGGTTTTTTTGTTTTTCTGTCCACCCTGGGGGCAGTTTTGCACCCAGGGGGGGGGCAGAAAATGCCCACTAGCACCAGGGAATTAAAATTTTGTTTTTAGGTAGCGACCCCTTGGGCAAGGAGTAGTGCTTGGCTGGCGGTGTGTGCGGAGTGGCGCTTGGCTTGCAGTGTGCGTGGAGTGGGGTTTGGCTGGCGGTGCGTGTGGAGTGGCGCTTGGCTGGATGTGCGTGCAGTGGTACTTGGCTGTCTGTGCACGGAGTGATGTTTGGCTGGTGGTGTGTGTGGAGTGGTACTTGGCTGGATGTGTGCGTGGAGCGGTGTTTGGCTGGTGGTGAGTGGCGCTTGGCTTGCTGTGTGCGTGGAGTGGTGCTTGGCTGGCGGTGTGTGTGGAGTGGTACTTGGCTGTCGGTGTGCGCTGAGTGGTTTTTGGCTGGCGGTGTACGTGGAGGGGTACTTGGCTATCTATGCACAGAGTGGTGCTTGGCTGGCAGTGTGTGTGGAGTGGTACTTGGCTGTCTGTGCACGGAGTGGTGTTTGGCTGGTGGTGTGTGGCGCTTGGCTTGCGGTGTGCGTGGAGTGGTGCTTGGCTGGCGGTGTGCGTGCAGTGGTACTTGGCTGTCTGTGCACGGAGTGGCGCTTGGCTTGCGGTGTGCGTGGAGTGGTGCTTGGCTGGCGGTGTGTGTGGAGTGGTACTTGGCTGTCGGTGTGCGCTGAGTGGTGTTTGGCTGGTGGTGTGCGTGGAGTGGTACTTGGCTATCTATGCACGGAGTGGTGCTTGGCTGGCGGTGTGTGTGGAGTGGCTCTTGGCTGGTGGTGTGTGTGTGGAGTGGTCATTTGCTGTCTGTGCATGGAGTGCTGCTTGGCTGGCGGTGTGTGTGGAGTGGCGCTTGGCTGGTGGTGTGCGTGGAGTGATACTTTGCTGTCTGTGCACGGAGTGGCGCTTGGCTGACGGTGTGTGTGGAGTGGCGCAAGGCTGGTGGTGTGCGAGGAGTGCTACTTTGCTGTCTGTGCACGGAGTGCTGCTTGGCTGGCGGTGTGTGTGGAGTGGCGCTTGGCTGGTGGTGTGTGTGGAGTGGTACTTGGTTGTCTGTGCACGGAGTGGTGTTTGGCTGGTGGTGTGTGTGGAGTGGTGTTTGGCTGGCGGTGTGTGTGGAGTGGTACTTGGCTGGATGGTGTGCGTGGAGCGGTGTTTGGCTGGCGGTGAGTGGCGCTTGGCTTGCGGTGTGTGTGGAGTGGTGCTTGGCTGGCGGTGTGTGTGGAGTGGTACTTGGCTGTCGGTGTGCGCTGAGTGGTGTTTGGCTGGCAGTGTGCGTGGAGGGGTACTTGGCTATCTATGCACGCAGTGTGCTTGGCTGGCGGTGTGTGTGGAGTGGTGCTTGGCTGGTGTGTGTGCAGTGGTCATTTGCTGTCTGTGCACGGAGTGCTGCTTGGCTGGCGGTGTGGGTGGAGTGGCGCTTGGCTGGTGGTGTGCGTGGAGTGCTACTTTGCTGTCTGTGCACTGAGTGGTGCTTGGCTGGCGGTATGCGTGGAGTGGCGCTTGGCTGGTGGTGTGTGAGTAGTTACTTTCTGTTGGTCACTACACACATTGCTAGTTGAGTGACACTCTATGCAGTCCATCTTTTTCTGTAGTTGCTGTGTCAGATATGTGGGCGTGTGAAAGTGATGGGCCCTTGAATGGCGCTGGCGGTGTAAATGTTTTGTATGTGTCACACGTACAAAAGGTATATGAATGTCCTTACTGCCCCTGTGTGATGGGGGTACTGTTAGGAGCAAAAGACTGACTGGCACCAAAGGGGTCTGGCAGTAAAAAAAATTCAAAAAATTAACCAGTGTCTTGATGTTAAACCTCATCTAATCCCAATTGGTCTAAGCCCTATTTGGTGGCCCATCTTGCCGAATTTAAATTTGGGGGGCAAGTTTGTGTGTTGTTTTTTGAATTGTCATATTGTTTGTGAAATGTGGTAGTTATTTTTTTTTTCTTCTCTATTTTTGTCTTGTTTCAGGCTTTTGCTGTTTGGATTGTTGTAGGTTGCGTGTCTGTTAGCAGCTTGTGTAGTTGCTTGTGCTTGGTAAGTGAATGTATTTTGTACTACTTTCCCTTGTTGTTTGTCTTATTGAAAAAGGTTGTACTTCTACCACTTTGTGTGGCTCTGGTTTTTTTTGTTTTCAGTATTAGTGCTTGATGTGTACTTTGTTTTCTAATCTGTCATTTCTTTTTTTCTTTCTAGTGGGATATCATTTCTTTTTGCTGTGTCTCAACAGAGTAGGTGCTGGTGAGTGTAGCTATATTTGGTTAGAGTGAAATAGTTTTGGATTGTATTTATCTGTTTGTGAAAGCCTTACCTTGTTTACTTCTTACTTTGCAAAGTGTAGGTTGTTGTTCACTTGTGTGTGCAGTCTTCTTGCTTTTGAAGGATAATGGCTAGTCGCAGGATTACTGCTCAGCAGGTTCTTGGTTTGCTTTTTGAGTCTTCCTCTGACCATGGTTCAGAGTCTGACTCCGATTTGGACTCCCAGGTGGGGGCAGAAGATTCAGGCAGTGAGTTTTCTCTTCGCATGGTATCATCATCGGAAGATGAATCTTCTTCTAGTGCTGATGAAGGGCCTATGTTAGAGGAGGACATTGTGATGCCGGTAGTGGGCCAAGAGGCACCTGTGCTGCTGCCTAGGGCCGCAAGGTTTCCTTTCTTTTTACGTCGGCAAGAGGTAAGTGGGCTGGAGCCTGCGCCCAAAAGGCTTCACATTGCTGTGGTGCGCAAAGAGGCATCTGGTGCTTTTCGTCTTCCTGCTGGTGTAGTGCAGCAAAAGGCATCTGTGGCTGTTAGGCTTCCCGGTGGTGTAGTGCAGCAAGTAGCATCTCAGGCTGCTGGGCTTCCCGTTGGTGTAGTGCATGATGCGCCCTCTGGGGATGCTATGTCTTCTGTTGGTGTTGTGCAGCCTGAAGTATCTGTGGCAGTTAGGCTTCCCATTGGTGTAGAGGGGCAAGAGGCATCTGGGTCTGCTTGGTTTCCCGGTGGTGTAGTGCAGCAAGAAGCATCTCAGGCTGCTGGGCTTCCCGTTGTTGTAGTGCAGGAAGAGCCCTCTGGGGATGCTATGTCTTCTGTTGATGTTGTGCAGCCAGAAGTATCTGTGGCTGTTAGGCCTCCCGTTGGTGAACAGCAGCAAGATGTTTTGGTGCTGCAGGCTGGGGCGGCTGCTCCCCCCGTTGATATGGATGGCCTCTGGGTTCCCCCTGGCATGGTGCAGCCGGCATTGCCAGAGTTCACTGGTGTTCCTGGGTGTAGAGTGAATACTGAGAATTTTCTGCCAATACATTTTTTTGAGTTGTTTTTTGACAATGTGTTTTTGCAAGGGATTGTTGATCAAACCAATTTGTATGCCGAACAATATTTGAGGGCCAACAGTGCCAGCCTTAAGCCCCATTCTAGAGCAATCCGGTGGACTCCCACAAATGTTGAAGAGTTGAAAAAGTTTTTTGGATTAACTTTTTTGATGGGCTTGCTAAGGAAGCCATCAATTACTTCATATTGGTCCACTAGTCCCTTGATGGCAACAGCTATATTTCCAGCAATCATAAGTCGTGATCGGTATACGCTTCTTCTTCGGATGTTGCATTTTGTTGATAATAGTTTAGCGTTGTCACGTGATCACCCTGATTGTGACCGTTTGTTTAAAATTCGACCTGTCCTGGATCACTTTGTTGATCGTTTTTCTGAGATCTTTGTCCCTGGTAAAGAAATTGCAGTGGATGAGTCTTTGCTGTTGTTCAAGGGCCGCTTCGTTTTTAGGCAATACATTCCTAGTAAGAGGGCACGCTATGGAATCAAAATGTATATGCTGTGTGACAGTGAGACTGGATATGTCTACAATTTCAGGGTGTACACTGGTAAGGAGTCCAGCATTAACCCTCCTGGTTGTCCTTCTACTTTTGGAGTGACTGAGAAGATTGTATGGGAACTAGGTAGAGGATTATTTCACAAAGGCCACCATTTGTATGTAGATAACTTCTACACTGGTGTGCGGTTGTTCAAGGAGTTGGCCAAAGTGGGCACTGTTGCTTGTGGCACAATGCGCAGTAACCGGAAAGGTTTCCCAAAGGAACTTGTTTGCAAAAGGCTTGTGAGGGGACAGTCTACTGCATTGCGATGTGGCGAGCTTCTGGCTGTGAAGTTTTCAGACAAGAGAGATGTGTACATGCTGACTACTATCCATGACGAAAGTACTGTACCTCAGCCTGTTTGGGGTCAGGGTGCTGAAGTGCGCAAACCTGTGTGCATTGTAG
This sequence comes from Lissotriton vulgaris, assembly GCF_964263255.1. Lineage (NCBI taxonomy): Eukaryota > Metazoa > Chordata > Amphibia > Caudata > Salamandridae > Lissotriton > Lissotriton vulgaris. The sequence continues at coordinate 171,664,934 of NC_141689.1, read as the reverse complement.
ATTACAATAAGTTCATGGGAGGTGTTGACAGAGTAGATCAGAGGTTGGAACCTTATGCTGTTCTTCGAAAGGCTTACGTTTGGTACAAGAAGTTGGCTATCCATCTGTTCCACTTGGCAATTTTTAATGCTTTTGTTGTGTATCAGAAGTCTTGTCCTCAGAATAAGATGCCTTTTGTTAAGTTTCAGGAGTCTATAATAGGCAGGCTTGTACTTTTGGAGGAGGCAAGTGTTCCTAGATTTGGAGTGGTGGAGGAAGTGGCTAGATTGAAAGATCGCCACTTTCTTGAATCTATTCCTTCCACTCCCGCAAGAAACTTTCCGACTAGAAGATGCAGAGTCTGTTGGCGAAGAGGCCTGCGGAAGGAGTCTCGTTTATACTGTCCTGACTGTCCTTCTAAGCCTGCATTGTGTCTGTCAGGTTGTTTTAAATTGTACCACACGCAAAAGAAGTTTTGGGAGTTTGAATGAGCTCTAAATTGAATTGCCTGGTCTGCATTCTGTAAGAAATTTTTAGTTTGTTTCAAGGATTGGCATTAGTGCAAAGTGTTTAGTTTAAGAATTTGTGTTAGCTGTTTTGTAGGTATTTCCATTTGTTTAGTGTTTTTTTCAAAAAAAGAATTCTCAATGTGTTTGTGGTGTGTGCCGGCTGGTGCTTGGCTGGCGGTGTGTGTGGAGTGGCGCTTGGCTGGTGGTGTGTGTGGAGTGGTACTTGGCTGTCTGTGCATGGAGTGGTGTTTGGCTGGTGGTGTGTGTGGAGTGGTGCTTGGCTGGTGGTGTGCGTGGAGTGGTGCTTGGCTGTCTGTGCATGGAGTTGGGTTTAGCTGGTGGAGTGTGTGGTTTGGTGTATGGCTGGTGGTGTGTGTGGAGTGGTACTTGGCTGGATGGTGTGCGCGGAGTGGTGCTTAGCTGTTTGCATGGAGTGGTGCTTGGCTGGCGGTGTGTGTGGAGTGGTGCTTGGCTGGTGGTGTGTGTGAAGTGGTACTTGGCTGGTGGTATGTGTGGAGTGGTTCTTGGCTGTCTGTGCACGGAGTTGTGCTTGGCTGTCGTTGTGTGCTGAGTGGGGTTTGGCTGGCGGTGTGCATGGTCTGGTGCTTGGATGGTGGTGTGGGTGGACTGGCGCTTGGCTGGCAGTGTGTGAGTAGTTACTTTCTGTTGGTCACTACACACACTGCTAGTTGAGTGACACTCCACGCAGTCCATCATTTTGTGTAGTTGCAGTGTCAGAAATGTGGGCGTGTGAAAGTGATGGGCCCTTGAATGGCGCTGTCTGCTGGTGTGAGTGTTGAAATGTGATGGGTCCGTGGCTGGCGGTGTGAATGTTTTGTATGTGTCACACGTACGAAAGGTGTATGAATGGCCTGTAAAGAGGTTGGTGCCTTGACGTGGCTTTACAGCTCACGAGCTGTGAGTCAGTGGTTCAGTTTATCATACTTTCAATTATACGCAGTGTATTTCATTTTTTTGAAATTACTTGCGAATACAATTGTATGTACTGAATCATCACTCACCCTCGTGCCAAATCCAACCAGAATGTGTGTGTGCTTGCGGATTAGATGGCTGTGCAGTAATGTTTGTCTTTTATCTCTTTCTGAAGTAGGGTGTACCTTGTCTCTTATTGTGATTGTTGTAGTGTGTTGCTGTTCTTTCTGGATGGTGTCAATGGTCTGGTTTGTATCAGGTATGAAAGGCGCGTGAATGGCCTGTAAAATGGTTGGTGCCTTGTCGTGGCTTTACAGCTCACGAGTTGCGAGTCACTGGTTCGGTTTTTATGCATTTTTTTATTGACAGTGCATTTCATTTTTTGAAATATCTTGTTAATAAAATTTTATGTACTGAATCATCACTCGCCCTCGTGCCAAATCCAACCTGTATGTGTGTGTCTTTCAGGAATACTTAGCCGTGCCTTGAATGTTTGCCTTTTGAGTAACTTTGTTACGGTGAACATTATAGCTATAAATAACTTACTAAATTTAGTTATTATTGTTAAACCATGGAAGTATATGGTCATATCTTTCTGGTGAATTCTATTGTGGATTTTTATCCAGAATCTCCTGCAAACTTGAAATTGTCTGTCACAATTTCCTTGAATCACACGCTCTCAAATTGAAAACTTATTTTTCCACTGTATGATTTGGACCGCTTCCTGTTGCTGCCACTATGCCTACCCAGGCAAGTGAGGTACCATTTTTATCGGGAGACCTGGGGGAACGCTGGGTGGGAGGAAATTTGTGTGAGCCCAGTGATGCCACGCTTTCCCATGCAAAAAAGTGTGAAAAAACCGTTTTTTTTTTAGCTAAAATTGAGGTTTGCAAGGGATTCTGGGTAAAGGAACGTTGGAGGATCCACGCAAGCCATAACTCCTTGGAAGCCCCCGGGTGTCTACTTTTCAGAAATGTGTGGGTTTGGTAGGTTTCCCGACATGGCCGTCTCGCACGGGGCCAAAAACCCAGGTACCCCCTCTTTCAAAAGCTGGTGGTAATGAATGTCAATCCCACCAGCTTTTGAAAGAGGGGTTACCTGGGTTTTTGGCCCCGTGCGAGACGGCCATGTAGGAAAACCTACCAAACCCACACATTTCTGAAAAGTAGACACCCGGGGGCTTCCAAGGAGGTATGGCTTGCGTGGATCCTCCAACGTTCCTTTACCCAGAATCCCTTGCAAACCTCAATTTTTGCAGAAAAAGTCAGTTTTTTCACACTTTTTATGCGTGGGAAAGCGTGGCGTCACTGGGCTCACACAAATTTCCTCCCACCCAGCGTTCCCCCAGGTCTCCCGAGAAAAATGGTACCTCACTTGCCTGGGTAGGCATAGTGGCTGCAACAGGAAACGGTCCAAATCGTACGGTGGAGACATTACAATAACCAATAGCAAGATTACCTTCTTTTTTTTGGGGGGGGGACTGAGTTTTTGGACCGGGGCTCGGCGGGCATCTTTGGAAACTACCAAACCCAAACAGTTCTGAAAACTAGACACCCGGGGGAGTCCAGGGAGGTATGGCATGCGTGGGTCCCCCAATGTTTTCCTACCCAGAAATCCCTGCAAACCACAAATTTAGGTTAAAAAAACAGTTTTCCATACATTTTTGCGTGGGATCGCCGTGTCGGCACAAATGTCCTACCACCCTGCGTTCCCCTTGTTCTCCCGAGTAAAATGATACCTCACTTGTGTGGGTGGGCCAAAGGCCTGTGACTAAGGCAGGGGGGCTTAATTTGTTACACTGAAATACTACTTTTTTCAACATTCGTTTTTGGCCTGTTCTGCTTTGGGGCACCCACACAAGTGAGGTATCCTTTTACTCGGGAGAACAAGGGGAGCGCTGGGTGGTAGGACATTTTTGCCGGCACGGTGATTCCACGCAAAAAAGTTTGAAAAGGTGATTATTTTACCTAATTTTAAGGTTTGCAAGGTGTTCTGGGTAGGAAAACGTTCGGGGACCCACGCATGCCATACCTCCCTGGACTCCCCCGGGGGTCTACTTTTCAGAACTGTTTGGGTTTTGTACTTTCCAAAGAATACCACCGAGCCCCGGGCCAAAAACTCAGGTGCCCCCCCCCCCAAAATCAAGGTTGTTTTGTAATTTGGTATTGTAAATTCACCACCGTACAATTTGAACCATTTCCTTTCGCAGCCACTATGCCTACCCAGGCAAGTGAGGTACCATTTTTCTCGGGAGACCTGGGGGAACGCTGGGTGGGAGGAAATTTGTGTGAGCCCAGTGACGCCACGCTTTCCCACGCATAAAAAGTGTGAAAAAACTGACTTTTTCTGCAAAAATTGAGGTTTGCAAGGGATTCTGGGTAAAGGAACGTTGGAGGATCCACGCAAGCCATACCTCCTTGGAAGCCCCCGGGTGTCTACTTTTCAGAAATGTGTGGGTTTGGTAGGTTTTCCTACATGGCCGTCTCGCACGGGGCCAAAAACCCAGGTAACCCCTCTTTCAAAAGCTGGTGGGATTGACATTCATTACCACCAGCTTTTGAAAGAGGGGGTACCTGGGTTTTTGGCCCCGTGCGAGACGGCCATGTCGGGAAACCTACCAAACCCACACATTTCTGAAAAGTAGACACCCGGGGGCTTCCAAGGAGGTATGGCTTGCGTGGATCCTCCAACGTTCCTTTACCCAGAATCCCTTGCAAACCTCAATTTTTGCAGAAAAAGTCAGTTTTTTCACACTTTTTATGCGTGGGAAAGCGTGGCGTCACTGGGCTCACACAAATTTCCTCCCACCCAGCGTTCCCCCAGGTCTCCCGAGAAAAATGGTACCTCACTTGCGTGGGTAGGCATAGTGGCTGCAACAGGAAACGGTCCAAATCGTACGGTGGAGACATTACAATAACCAATAGCAAGATTACCTTCTTTTTTTTGGGGGGGGGACTGAGTTTTTGGACCGGGGCTCGGCGGGCATCTTTGGAAACTACCAAACCCAAACAGTTCTGAAAACTAGACACCCGGGGGAGTCCAGGGAGGTATGGCATGCGTGGGTCCCCCAATGTTTTCCTACCCAGAAATCCCTGCAAACCACAAATTTAGGTTAAAAAAACAGTTTTCCATACATTTTTGCGTGGGATCGCCGTGTCGGCACAAATGTCCTACCACCCTGCGTTCCCCTTGTTCTCCCGAGTAAAATGATACCTCACTTGTGTGGGTGGGCCAAAGGCCTGTGACTAAGGCAGGGGGGCTTAATTTGTTACACTGAAATACTACTTTTTTCAACATTCGTTTTTGGCCTGTTCTGCTTTGGGGCACCCACACAAGTGAGGTATCCTTTTACTCGGGAGAACAAGGGGAGCGCTGGGTGGTAGGACATTTTTGCCGGCACGGTGATTCCACGCAAAAAAGTTTGAAAAGGTGATTATTTTACCTAATTTTAAGGTTTGCAAGGTGTTCTGGGTAGGAAAACGTTCGGGGACCCACGCATGCCATACCTCCCTGGACTCCCCCGGGGGTCTACTTTTCAGAACTGTTTGGGTTTTGTACTTTCCAAAGAATACCACCGAGCCCCGGGCCAAAAACTCAGGTGCCCCCCCCCCAAAATCAAGGTTGTTTTGCAATTTGGTATTGTAAATTCACCACCGTACAATTTGAACCATTTCCTTTCGCAGCCACTATGCCTACCCAGGCAAGTGAGGTACCATTTTTCTCGGGAGACCTGGGGGAACGCTGGGTGGGTGGAAATTTGTTGATCCACGCAGATTCCGGAACTTTCCACCACAGAAATGTGAGGAAAATGTGTTTTTTTTTTCCAATTTCTTAGCTTTGCAAGGGATTCTGGGTAAGAGAACCTGGGGGTAGGCAGTCGAGTGACCCCATCCTGAATTCCCCTGGGTGTCTACTTTTCAAAAATGTATAGGTTTGCTAGGTTTCCCTAGGTGCCGGCAGAGCTAGGGTTCAAAAACAAAAGGTAGTCTCTTTGCCCAAAACGTGCACAATTTCACTGAAAAATTGAGTTGTGACCACGTTGCGTTTTGCACTGTTTCCTGTCGCAGCCACTATGCCTACCCAGGCAAGTGAGGTACCATTTTTCTCGGGAGACCTGGGGGAACGCTGGGTGGGTGGAAATTTGTTGATCCACGCAGATTCCGGAACTTTCCACCACAGAAATGTGAGGAAAATGCGTTTTTTTTCTCCAATTTCTTAGCTTTGCAAGGGATTCTGGGTAAGAGAACCTGGGGGTAGGCAGTCGAGTGACCTCATCCTGAATTCCCCTGGGTGTCTACTTTTTAAAAATGTATAGGTTTGCTAGGTTTCCCTAGGTGCCGGCAGAGCTAGGGTTCAAAAACAAAAGGTAGTCTCTTTACCCAAAACGTGCACAATTTCACTGAAAAATTGAGTTGTGACCACGTTGCGTTTTGCACTGTTTCCTGTCGCAGCCACTATGCCTACCCAGGCAAGTGAGGTACCATTTTTCTTGGGAGACCTGGGGGAACGCTGGGTGGGTGGAAATTTGTTGATCCACGCAGATTCCGGAACTTTCCACCACAGAAATGTGAGGAAAATGTGTTTTTTTTCCAATTTCTTAGCTTTGCAAGGGATTCTGGGTAAGAGAACCTGGGGGTAGGCAGTCGAGTGACCCCATCCTGAATTCCCCTGGGTGTCTACTTTTCAAAAATGTATAGGTTTGCTAGGTTTCCCTAGGTGCCGGCAGAGCTAGGGTTCAAAAACAAAAGGTAGTCTCTTTGCCCAAAACGTGCACAATTTCACTGAAAAATTGAGTTGTGACCACGTTGCGTTTTGCACTGTTTCCTGTCGCAGCCACTATGCCTACCCAGGCAAGTGAGGTACCATTTTTCTCGGGAGACCTGGGGGAACGCTGGGTGGGTGGAAATTTGTTGATCCACGCAGATTCCGGAACTTTCCACCACAGAAATGTGAGGAAAATGCGTTTTTTTTTCCAATTTCTTAGCTTTGCAAGGGATTCTGGGTAAGAGAACCTGGGGGTAGGCAGTCGAGTGACCCCATCCTGAATTCCCCTGGGTGTCTACTTTTCAAAAATGTATAGGTTTGCTAGGTTTCCCTAGGTGCCGGCAGAGCTAGGGTTCAAAAACAAAAGGTAGTCTCTTTACCCAAAACGTGCACAATTTCACTGAAAAATTGAGTTGTGACCACGTTGCGTTTTGCACTGTTTCCTGTCGCAGCCACTATGCCTACCCAGGCAAGTGAGGTACCATTTTTCTCGGGAGACCTGGGGGAACGCTGGGTGGGTGGAAATTTGTTGATCCACGCAGATTCCGGAACTTTCCACCACAGAAATGTGAGGAAAATGCGTTTTTTTTTCCAATTTCTTAGATTTGCAAGGGATTCTGGGTAAGAGAACCTGGGGGTAGGCAGTCGAGTGACCCCATCCTGAATTCCCCTGGGTGTCTACTTTTCAGAAATGTATAGGTTTGCTAGGTTTCCCTAGGTGCCGGCAGAGCTAGGGTTCAAAAACAAAAGGTAGTCTCTTTGCCCAAAACGTACACAATTTCACTGAAAAATTGAGTTGTGACCACGTTGCGTTTTGCACTGTTTCCTGTCGCAGCCACTATGCCTACCCAGGCAAGTGAGGTACCATTTTTCTCGGGAGACCTGGGGGAACGCTGGGTGGGTGGAAATTTGTTGATCCACGCAGATTCCGGAACTTTCCACCACAGAAATGTGAGGTAAATGTGTTTTTTTTTTCAATTTCTTAGCTTTGCAAGGGATTCTGGGTAAGAGAACCTGGGGGTAGGCAGTCGAGTGACCCCATCCTGAATTCCCCTGGGTGTCTACTTTTCAAAAATGTATAGGTTTGCTAGGTTTCCCTAGGTGCCGGCAGAGCTAGGGTTCAAAAACAAAAGGTAGTCTCTTTACCCAAAACGTGCACAATTTCACTGAAAAATTGAGTTGTGACCACGTTGCGTTTTGCACTGTTTCCTGTCGCAGCCACTATGCCTACCCAGGCAAGTGAGGTACCATTTTTCTCGGGAGACCTGGGGGAACGCTGGGTGGGTGGAAATTTGTTGATCCACGCAGATTCCGGAACTTTCCACCACAGAAATGTGAGGAAAATGCGTTTTTTTTCCAATTTCTTAGCTTTGCAAGGGATTCTGGGTAAGAGAACCTGGGGGTAGGCAGTCGAGTGACCCCATCCTGAATTCCCCTGGGTGTCTACTTTTCAAAAATGTATAGGTTTGCTAGGTTTCCCTAGGTGCCGGCAGAGCTAGGGTTCAAAAACAAAAGGTAGTCTCTTTGCCCAAAACGTGCACAATTTCACTGAAAAATTGAGTTGTGACCACGTTGCGTTTTGCACTGTTTCCTGTCGCAGCCACTATGCCTACCCAGGCAAGTGAGGTACCATTTTTCTCGGGAGACCTGGGGGAACGCTGGGTGGGTGGAAATTTGTTGATCCACGCAGATTCCGGAACTTTCCACCACAGAAATGTGAGGAAAATGCGTTTTTTTTTCCAATTTCTTAGCTTTGCAAGGGATTCTGGGTAAGAGAACCTGGGGGTAGGCAGTCGAGTGACCCCATCCTGAATTCCCCTGGGTGTCTACTTTTCAAAAATGTATAGGTTTGCTAGGTTTCCCTAGGTGCCGGCAGAGCTAGGGTTCAAAAACAAAAGGTAGTCTCTTTACCCAAAACGTGCACAATTTCACTGAAAAATTGAGTTGTGACCACGTTGCGTTTTGCACTGTTTCCTGTCGCAGCCACTATGCCTACCCAGGCAAGTGAGGTACCATTTTTCTCGGGAGACCTGGGGAAACGCTGGGTGGGTGGAAATTTGTTGATCCACGCAGATTCCGGAACTTTCCACCACAGAAATGTGAGGAAAATGCGTTTTTTTTTTCAATTTCTTAGCTTTGCAAGGGATTCTGGGTAAGAGAACCTGGGGGTAGGCAGTCGAGTGACCCCATCCTGAATTCCCCTGGGTGTCTACTTTTCAGAAATGTATAGGTTTGCTAGGTTTCCCTAGGTGCCGGCAGAGCTAGGGTTCAAAAACAAAAGGTAGTCTCTTTGCCCAAAACGTGCACAATTTCACTGAAAAATTGAGTTGTGACCACGTTGCGTTTTGCACTGTTTCCTGTCGCAGCCACTATGCCTACCCAGGCAAGTGAGGTACCATTTTTCTCGGGAGACCTGGGGGAACGCTGGGTGGGTGGAAATTTGTTGATCCACGCAGATTCCGGAACTTTCCACCACAGAAATGTGAGGAAAATGCGTTTTTTTTCCCAATTTCTTAGCTTTGCAAGGGATTCTGGGTAAGAGAACCTGGGGGTAGGTAGTCGAGTGACCCCATCCTGAATTTCCCTGGGTGTCCACTTTTCAAAAATGTATAGGTTTGCTAGGTTTCCCTAGGTGCTGGCAGAGCTAGGGCTCAAAAACAAAAGGTAGTCTCTTTGTCCAAAGAGCGCAAGATTTCACTGGGAAATTGAGGTGCGACCACGTTGCGTTTTGCGCTGTTTCCTGTCGCAGCCACTATGCCTACCCACGCAAGTGAGGTACCATTGTTTTCGGGAGACCTGGGGGAACACTGGGTGGGTGGAAATTTGTTGATCCAAGCAGATTCCAGAACTTTCCTCCACAGAAATTTGAGGAAAATGTGTTTTTTTTGTCAAATTTGTAGGTTTGCAAGGGATTCTGGGTAACAAGACCTGGTGGTAGGCAGTCAAGTCACCCCATCCTGAATTCCCCTGGGTGTCTACTTTTCAAAAATGTATAGGTTTGCTAGGTTTCCCTAGGTGCCGGCAGAGCTAGGGTGCAAAAACTACAGGTAGGCACTTTGCTAAAAAAGGGTCAATTTGTAACTGCAAAATTTAGGTGTCACCACTTTGCATTTTGCGCCGTTTCCTGTCGCAGGCACAAGGGCGACCCACACAAGTGAGGTACCGTTTTTATCGGGAGACTTGGGGTAATTCAGATTTGTAAATCAACTGTTATTACCAATTGAGCTTTTGCGCATTTCTCCCTTTCAATGAAAGACATTGTGTAACAAAAAAATAATTTTGAAAAATGACCAATAATTCTCATGCAAGTATGAGTATTCCCAATTTTGAAAATTAGCAATAATATACTGTTTCTGAACTCTATATTTTGTACCCAATTCAGAAATACATAGGTGTCTTTCATACAGATTTTTCCATGTATACATTTTCCAAGACAAAGTGCTCTATACCCAGTAAATGAAAAAATACCATTGCAAGTTGCTGCTCAGTTTTTGGATCTGGGTTCGTCGGGTTCTTGGTGAAACTACAAGTCCTATATATCCCCACAACCAGGAAGGTCTAACGGATGTAACGGTATATTGCTTTCTAAGAGCTATCAAAACTAGAAAAAGTTATAGGTGAAAACGTTGAGACAAAAGGCTGTTTTTTTCAACAAATTTTCAATTATTCCAATATTTAACTGTTAGTTTCTATAAAGAAACCTTCATGGATTTAGACAAATGACCCCTTTCTGAATTCAGAATTTTGTCTACTTTTTGAAAATGTACAGCTTTCTAGGATCCATTATTGCTTTCAAACTCATTTCTACCATTAACTGGAAGGAGGTGGAAAGCTCTAAAAATAGCAAAAATAGGCTATGTCCCAGAAAAATGCCAAAACTGTGTGAAAAATGTCGGTTCTCTGACAAAAGACTGTCATTTCCTAAAAGCTGAGAAAATGGAGATTTCAGCCCCACAAACCCTTTTTTGATAACATTTTCAGGGAAAAACCCAGAGGCTTTCATTTGCAGCCCATTTTTCCCATTTTTCTGAAAAAAACAAAAAAATCACTATATTTTGGTTAATTTCTGGGATCCCTCCAAGGTAATCCACAAACCCTGGGCACCTTTAGAATCCACATGATGTTGGAAGAAAAGGACGCAAATTTGGCGTGGATACCTTATGTGGTCAAAAAGTTACAAGGGCCTAAGCGCGCACTACCCCAAATCGCCAAAAAAGGGCTTAGCACAGGAGGGGAAAAGGCCTAGCAGCGAAGGGGTTAAAGACAGTGAGAGTATCATTTTCTGGCTCTCCTCTTCTTCACGAGGCACTCTCAATTCAAACAGCAGTCATGGCAGCTGTTTTTCTTCCAGCACAGCAGTTGAGCTGTTTCACCCAAATACTTAGCAGCTTTTGACTCAGTGACAAGAGTTACAAAGACCAAACTGCCTCGGCTCTGCAGCTGGTTTTGAGAGGAAGGGAACGGTATGGAAAAAAACCTCCATTTTCACACGTGGTTTGTTAGGTGCTTTCGCCCTCATTAATTACTGTGCTTCTTCCTACATATGAAAGGATAACTGTGCTTTATTCATAGTTTTGTGTCGATTTCTCTTTTATGGTTGTTAAGTTTGGAGGCGTGCACGTCCATGAAGTTTGTCTCGCAGATGGGCCTAGTCTTTTGTGTTTGAATTCTTGACAATCTAGTGTTTTCTTCAGCTGGAATGCTTGCAGTGGCGGTTGGTGACCCACAAAAATGGTGAGTTGACATAAATAAAATTAAACAATACAATCATATGCATTTACCAAAAAAAAGTTTCACTTACCTTTTCAGCCTGCAGCATGTCCTGTCCTTGTGTTCTCTAGTTGGATTCCGACTCCTCCAGCGTGAAGTCCCGTAACTTACTTATCTAATCCACACACTGCTCTCATGCTGCATGAAAGAAGTTTCTGGATTGGCTGGAGCAGGCTGCTTCAACGCTCAGAAGAGCACTGAAGGAGGGTGCCTGCTCTCCAACCTGGCTATCTATGACAGCCAGGTTGAAGAGGTTGAATTTTGCTTGTCTGTATGGCCAAACCGACATGCCCAATTTACACCGAACGGGCCAATCATCATTGCTGCCAATCAGCAGCAATGACTCACTGGCCCCGCCCCTCTACCCTCTCAGTATGGCAGAAAACCAGAAAACTAAAATGGTAATAAAGTCCTTTCTTTACCATTTTATTTTTCCAGCTTTCTGCAGCTGTGTAGGGAGGGGAGGGCAGCGCTCCTCAGTTCCCATGGAGGAGCTGCAGCTGAATGCTTGTCTATGGAATCTTTAACTTACAGGGTCAAGCTGGTTCAGTCATAGCACTTTTTTCACTTTAAGTCATGTTGCACAGCAGGTCAACTGCTGTGCCACATGTAAAAAAACATTGACAGAGCCAATAGATTTTGCATATACTAAACGGTTGTATGACGGAACAACAACTCCCTAAAGCACCCTTGCCTTAACAAAATGGTCTTAACAACAACTGCGCCTTTACCACACATGCCTTTACAACACATTTTGTTGTACAGGCATGATTGGTAAAGGCATATGCATGGTAAAAATCACACCCCAGCCCCCCTCACCCTAAAACCCAACCCCTAGCCCTGCAATCTACCTGCCCCAGCACTAAAAACTGCCCAACCCCACCCTGAGCCTTTAAACCCAGCCCTAATATCCACCCCAACCGCAGCCCTCACTCCCTAAGCCCTTAAACTGACCTCCAGCCCTGAAATGGCCCCTTCCCCCACCCTAAAACCAAGCCCCCAGCCCTAAAACCGAACCCGATCCCAGCCCATTGCCCTGCCTTGAGCCCTAAAACCAGGCTCTGTCCTCCAAACTACCACCCCCTAAGCCCCAGCCATACTTTCCAAGTCACGTCCCAGTCCTCCCTCTCCCAATCCTTCCGGTTCCTCTCCAAGCCCATCCGCCCTGCATCTAGAGTGCTGACTACCTTAATCATGGTTAAGGCATATACATGGTTAAGGCAGGCATTGTTTCACCTGCGTTGACACAGCACATGTGGTTTAGCCAGAGTTGTGAATGCTGTTTCACAGACGAAACCTATTGGCTTTGCCAATGCTTGTTTTGGTTCAAGTGCTGAGCAAAATGTTACTGCTGCTGTCGCTGTCTGTGCATTTGCTGGTGGTCCAGGCAACTATTTTAAGTTGATGGGACTACTGCAAAGTTATTTGTCTTGGTTCCCCTACACCTGATAAGGCTTCAGTGCATTCAAAATGCTGCAGCCAAGTTGGTACAGGGTCTGCCACACAGTACCTCTTCATCTGTGGCCCTAGAATCCCTCAGAGCTTACTATGACATGAGAACTAGCTGTCTCAAGCAGAAATGTTCCCATTACTCCCCAAGCAGCAATCTTCTGTAAAGCAGTTAAAACCTGGCTTTTTACCCAATAGATTCCAGCTGTAGATTAGAATAAAGGTCTATTCGATAGCTCCCCTTTCAGGAGGCACTCAAAAGTGTCTGACAGGTAAACTAAAAATAGCAACCCATGGATTGACTTTTACTTTTTAATTTTCATCTATATTCACTCCACTGTTTGGTAACTTCACCAGAGTAAGGACATCCGTGTGAGGAAAAGGATAACTAAGACGTGGAGGTCTTCTGGCATCCTTTTGAAATCAGAGAGTGGGAATCCTCTTACCCGCTAGAACAATTATTAGAAAATATTATACACTATGCTAGTTGTAAGAAATATGCCTTTTCCTCATGATCATCCCCAATTTTTCAAACTCTTATGGACTCCAATTTAGCAGGCATGGCGACTCTGTCCACTGTCAATGTGTGTGTTCTCTCACTGTAATTGTACTGTAGAATGTACCAATTCTATTATTTAACTCTACAGTAAATCCCTTGTAAAGTAGCACAGAAATGGCACCAGTGGCATAGAAAGTGATGGCTCTTGAGGGAGGGAGTAACTGGCAATTGGGGAACATATATGTATAAATGGAAGTGGTTTAGAGAATATTAGGAGGGATTCCAGGAGTTTGAAGGAGAGTTTTGGGAGATACGTGCCTCACCACATAATATTGAGTGTATTGCTATTCACAAACTGCACTTCTATAGTTACTACTGCCAAACACTATTTAAAACTGTTCAAATGTACTCAAGCTCAGAGATGGTGTAGGTCCAGGATGGCATACGGCCAAACAGTGGTACTGCAACCCACCGACAGGAAATAATGGAGACAGGGACTTAAAAAATAAGTCAGCAGAACTAATATTAAGTTAAAATAACTTTCTTAACTTTTTACAAATATAAATACATTTGATTTAATGTTAAATAATTATAAATAAAACTTAATATCGATGTATTATAAAATTTGTTAATATTCACTTTTAATTTTGCTCACCAATGCAACTTTCTTTTTTTAAAATTGCATTATTTTAAATTGATTCAAGACATAGCTTTAAATCATTTTAATTATATAAAATATAAATATGCATTAGGTAGAATTTTTTTCTTTAGATAAAAAAAATGTTTTTATTAAAAAATCAGGTAATATTGTTTCAGCATTTTCAATTAATTTACATTCATATGTGGGTGGGAAAACGGGGCAATACCAGCACAATACTGTTCACCTATCTTCACACACTGCACACCTATTCGGAAATGTATGGCGGTACAACATATTTATATTTAATGTAGAGTGCTCAGTATTGTCAAAACCATATACTCCTCCTTGTTACCTTCCTCGTAGGTAGTGAACAACTCGTTGTTGTTCTCTACGTGCCGCACCGCATGTTATATATTGCAGGTTATTTGGGATGTCCTAAGTTGTTGTTTACTGGGGCCATTTTCAGCTTTCTGACTCCCTGCCCTGTTGTTGTTTACCTTTTCAGCCCATTCACAGTCGGGCCTGCTACTGTCCAACCTAGGGCAGGGACTCACTAGTAATCTAGTGTTTCTCTAGAGGCACCTGCTTATCCATTACATAGTTCCAGCAAGTAACCCGAGGACTCCAAACCATTCTTTTGCCCATCAATTCCAGAGAGGATTTGACACAGTGAGGTGGGGGATGTTGCTGATATCCAACTGGTCGCTTATACCACTGGTTGCACCCTATATACATATATCGAAAGGGAACACCCACATTTAGTTGGCCTTTACAGTGTGTTGCTAGCTCAGAAAAATGGACCACATCTGAAGTAGAGGAAGCAGAACAACTAAATAAGAAGTACAATTCAGAATTTGATTTACAAATATATTTGTGCACTTAATAACCAGTTGGAGAGGCAAAACCACAGTCCTGATTAAGAAAAATAATCTGTAGAACTTCACCCTTACATATACATGTGTTAATATTACACATGTACTTTTTCCTGAAAACATTACTTGTCTTAGTAGAGAGAATGGCTAAAAGGTAGAAAAAGGTGTTTAGGAGGTAGAACAAAAACATAAACAAAAACATAAAATGGTGCTAAGAGATGTCACTGTGAAGGGGTTGGCTAAATGAGATGAAGAAAATGAAGCATTTCAGAAGGAAAGTTTAGGGTCAACACTGGCACTGGTGGGGGAGGAGCTTCGCGGGCAAGCAAGATGGCCGCATAAGCTCGGAGCTCCGCAGACCCTCCGACCCTCCGCAAATATCCTGGACGAAATCCTGTTCCACAGCGGTGGATTCCAATTGGCGACTGGTCACGGACGCGGGAACCGCTTTCCGCTTCCAAATCCGACATTTCTAGGCAAAGTTATGTCGTGTTGAACTTTGTGCCAGGGATGCGCCATTGTTCTGTAGGTGGCTGCTGATCAAGACGACGCGGAGCATGACCGATATGCGAAGCGAGCATCTCCTGTTCCTGCTGGCGGAGTGCATGTAGCTGCGGAGTTGCCTATTGCTGACTTGGCCCTCGTGGAAGCTACGCATCGTGCCTACTCAAGTGCCTACTGTATCCTCGCCGTATCGCCCTTTGTTCTCTCCGGACCCATCATGGCCGGCAGGGGTGGTCCCGACAGGACGGCGAACCGGGCTAGCAGAAAGACGATCCAACCCCAGACGAATAAGATCGACCGATATGCCCAACAAAGGACCTCGCCTTCTGTAGTGGCTCAGTCTAAGGACTCCTTACGCGCGAGCTCACCCGAAAGGTCGGAGCCCACTTTAAGGGACATTATGGGGGCCATTACAAGCATCAGGACTGAGATGCACAAGCAGCACGAGGTCCTGGCACATAAGGTGGACACCCTGGCCATTGATCTCAACTTGATCAGGGCCGACCTGGGCAAAACTAATGATCGAGTAAAATCCCTCGACATCAAGACCTCCAGCCTCACGACCGATGTCTCGGACCTGCAAGCGGAGGTCTGCACCCTGAGGTCGGTTAATGACCAGTTCTCGAGACGGCTGGAGGACTTTGAAGGACATGCCAGGTGGCAAAATGTGCGCATTATTGGTATACCGGAGGGTGCGGAGGAAGCGGCCGTCGATCTCTTTGTTGAGGACTTGGTGAAGACCCATCTCGCTCCAGCTGGTCTCAGTCACTTTTTCTCAGTGGAACGGGCCCACAGAATACCTGGCGGCCCTCCGAAGACGCCCGATTATTCAATTTCAGAGATCGGGATGTGATTCTCCAGGCTTCGAGGCGACATGGGCCTCTCAAGTTCCAGAATGCTGATGTGAACTTCTACCCGGACTTCACCAGGGCCGTTCAGAGACAGCGTCAAAGCTTTGCGGGGGTGAAACGGCGCCTCAGGGACTTGGGGCTGAAGTATTCTATGCTGTTCCCCGCTAAACTGCGAGTCGAACGTGATTGCCGAGCCCTATTCTTTGACATGCCTGAGTCTGTGAGGGACTGGCTGGACACTTTGCCGCACCGCCAAGAAGAACACGAGGAACACTCCGAAGGCGCCTCTGGTGGCCCTGATCTTCAGGAATAGTGCTTCTCGCACTGCCTTTAGCGGTTGGTGTGCCCGTTGACTGTGACTGATAATGCCAAGCTGTTGCACTTTTGCCTATCCTATTCTTACATGGCAGGTGGCAGGGGGGGACTGCGGGGGTTCCTTACTCCTCTAGGGTCTTTCTTGTAGATTAGTTCATGGGGCGACAGGCACACTGCTGGTTGGGGGGGCTTTTTAGTCTGCTGCAGGGGTGCAGGGTGGAGGGTGGTGTTGGGGATGGTTTTGTATGTTCTCTTTGTTTCCTTCTTCTTTCTCTTAGGCAATGGGTCGTATGCTCTGTTCTGTTTCATTTGTCGTTGAGGCTTCTGGGGGTTGGGTGGGACTTGGGAAATGACGATGGGGGGTAGGAAATTGCAAGTTCTTTGTTGGAACGTCAATGGCTTGGTTGATCGTATTAAAAGAGGGGTGGTATTGCAATTGCTTAAAAGACATATGCCGGATATTGTTTTTTTGCAGGAGACACATTTGGTGGGGAACACATGTAGAGCGCTCAATAGGAAGGGCTTTAAAATGGTGGCTCATTCGGGGTTCTCTTCGGGGTCCTGGGGGGCGGGTGTTATGGTGCGTACGTCCCTTCCTTTTGAGATTGACTCCACTATAGTTGACGAGAGGGGGCGGTACGCTGCTGTTGCGGGACGATGGGAGGGGCGTGCCCTAACATTGGTTTCGGTTTATGTTCCTCCGGGTTTGCAGAACAACAACTTTCAGGACCTTGGTAGCGCCATTTTGAATCTGCCCGCAGGGTTGTTGATTGTGGGGGGTGATTTTAACTCAGTTTGTTCCAGATCCTTGGACAGACATCCGCCTAGAGACCTCTGTAACACGCAATTGTGGTTGCCCACCTTTCTTGATACATTGGGGTTGGTCGACTGTTGGAGACTCCTGCATCCCACCCTGAGACAATACTCATTTCATTCTGGCGCTCACGGTAGCCTCTCCAGGATCGATTACGTCCTTACCTTGGTGGCTCACGCACCGGCGATCTCCGAGGCGCGTTTTTTGGCGAGGGGTATTTCGGACCATTCCCCGCTGTGGGTCTCATTCGACTTCAATATTGTCATGTCGGAGCGACCCGTGGTGGTCAATCCGTGGTACTTTCGAAACCCCAAGACTCGTGGTCTCCTGGCTAAGGCTATCGACCTTTATTTCACGGAGAATGTGGGGTCGGTTACATCGGCTGCAACTTTGTGGGAGGCTTTCAAAACTGTCTTGCGAGGTGAGGCCTTTACTCCTATAGCAGAGGCCCGTAGAAACAGAGATGCCGACATAGTGCGTGTCGAGGCTGAGATCATGGAGTTGGACTCCCGATTAGAGGAAGGCCCTGAGCCTGACCTGTTGCATAACCTCTACCTTAAACAATCGGAGTACCATGACCTTGCTACCGACGCTGCTCTTGTCCTGGGCAGGGAACAGCAGGGCCGGATTTACGACGTTGGCGACAAGGCCGGGAAGTTGCTGGCCTGGCTTGATAGGAAAGAGCGGGCCAGCCGTGTCGTCCCTGAGATACTGGGAGAGGAGGGAGTGTTAGTCACTGACCCGAGCGCCATTGCTGAGTCCTTTTCGGATTCCTTTCAGGGCGTTTACGCCTCTGTCTCGGATCGGTCTGAAGCCGATTCTGTTGCTTTCCTTTCTGACATCGATCTCCCGTGCTTATCGGACGCGGATCGAGACGATCTAGACAGGGACATATCCGTGGATGAGGTTGCACTCTCAATCCACTCATTGAGGTCTGGCAAGGCGCCGGGCCCCAACGGCATTCCGTTAGAACTGTATAAGATTAAACCGGATGTGGTTTCCCCACATTTGCTTAATATGTTCCTTGAGGCGCGGGAGGCGGGCCTACTTCCCCCTGACCAGAGGTTGGCCACCATCGTGGTCATCCATAAGGAAGGGAAGCCGAGAGACTTGTGCTGATCGTATCGTCCCATCTCTCTTTTGAACGCGGAGCCTAAGATTCTTGCCAAAATGCTCGCCAACCGTTTGATTGGCGTCATCGATGACTTAGTGCACCCGGACCAGTCGGGCTTTATTCCACACTGCAACACTGCTCTTAATCTGCGTCGACTTCACGGTGCCCTGGCTAGGGCTCATACGCTTGAGGAGCCGGCTGTCCTGGCGTCATTGGATGCCACGATGGCTTTCGACTCCCTCGAGTGGAGTTACCTGTGGGCAGTGTTGGCGAAGCTCGGTTTTGGTCCGGAATTTGTGGGGTGGGTCAAACTCTTATATGCCGAGCCGCTGGCTAACGTGGTTGTCAATGGCCGAGCTTCTGCGACTTTTGCTCTTCAGAGAGGCACCAGGCAGGGCTGTCCTTTGTCGCCCCTCCTGTTTGCACTCGCGCTCGAACCACTTGCGGCCCTGTTACGGACCCATCCCGACCTACATGGTATTAGATGGGCCCCTGACTTCGAGGACAGAGTCTCACTGTACGCAGATGATATTCTCTTGTACCTCACTTCCCCCTGTAATTCCCTCATTGTGGCCTGTGACATGCTGCGACTTTTCGGTCGGTACTCCGGCCTAGTGATTAACTGGACCAAGTCTCACTTGTACGTCCTGAAAGGGGGAACGCCACGCCTTCCAAGGGTTGCGACATACAGGTGGCGAGCCAGGGCTTCAAATACTTGGGGATTTATATCTCCACTAATTCAAAAGCGCGCTATGAGCAAAATTTGCTTCCCCCTCTTCTCCGCCTTCGGCGTGACGTAGAGGGATGGCGCAAAACTCCCGCTCTCCCTGCTTGGGCGCGCGGCGTTGTTTAAAATGATGTCCTTGCCCAGGTTCCTATACGCCCTGCAAAATACCCAGGATCCGGTTCCAGCTCGATACTTCGGTGAGATCGAGAGCCTGCAATGCGCCCTACTTTGGGACGGCCGCCCTCGCATGGCTATCACGAAGCTTACGCTACGATGGGGGGATAGCACTACCTGATGTGCGAAGGTATTACTGGGCCTCCCACTTGGCGCCTATCAACCACGGTCTATACGGTCCGGAGAACAACCCAGGGTACGCCCTGGATCGGTGACTCCTGGGCGGCGGGAATTACTACAGGGCACTCTACTCAAGGTCTCTCGACAGGCGGATGTCTGGTCCAACGAAAACCGCGGTCCATATTTGGAGGGCGATCACTAAGGCGCAGGGATGTAAGGATAGATTGACTAAGGCAACCCCATTGTACGACTTGGACATCCTGGGCAAATTGTGGCATACCAAGGGCTTTGATAAGTGGGACCTGATTGGCATCTCCAGGGTGGAAGATATGTTGCTGCTTGGCAAGGTTAAGACTTTTGCTCAGTTACAAGCAGAATTCCAGCTGGGTGAGGCGGAATTCTTCCGGTATGCTCAGTTGAGGCATGCATTGCTGTCCGCCAAACCGGAGGGGGAGGCGATTCCTGACAGCTCCTCTTTGGAAGATAGGGTGCTGGACGGCCATATGCCTAATAGTGCCATTTCACTGTCCTACAAAAAGTGTATCAATGTCCGTACAGACCTCCTCATGGGTGTGAGGGACCAGTGGACACAAGATGGGATAGAAATTGATGACGAGGATTGGCAGAGTGTGGTATCCTCCCCTAAGGAGGTTGCTATCCCTTCCCGTCTTCGATTGGTGCAGCTCAAAATCCTGCACAGGGTTTATGTTACTGGTCCCAGACTTGTGCACATGGGCTACTCTGTTGATGGACTTTGTAGGCGCGGCTGTGGCGCCCTCGCCACTTTCATGCACATCCTGTGGGAATGTCCTGCAATAACTTACTACTGGTGATGCGTGCACTCGATCATGAGCGAGGTGACTGGGGTAGAAGTGCATGCGGAGGCCAGGAGATGCCTCCTTAACATCTGGGGTCCGACGGATCACAACGTGGCCCAGACCCAATGGGTGACCCTTGGCAACATGGTAGCTAAACGGGACATCGCGCAGATGGTGGGAGCTACAGCGGCTCCGAAGGTTGTACAGTGGAAGGCCAATATGGATTGGTGTATGTTCCAGGAAAAGACCGTGTATGTTGCCAGGGGTAAACCTAAAAAGTGGCAGAAACTGTGGGGGGCTTGGAATGAATACAGAGGGGACATTTGCGTACCCCCAGACCCCGCCCCGCGGGAGGAACACCTGTCACGTAGCTTGAGACACCAACTGAAAAACGTTGCTATCCTGTGTTTTCCTCCCTTCCCATTCCTAGTAATCTCTTCCGTTGGTCATAACTGTGCTCACTATGCCCTCCTGACCCCCCCACAACGCCTCACTGTTTCTTACATTCCATTGCCTCTGTCTTTGCGCCAGTTTTGGCGCTCCTTTTCTTTTTTCCCTATCTCTTCTATGTTTCTCATATAAAATTTAAAATCAACCTCATTCGTTCTGATGTACCGATTCTTGCACTTTTGTTCCTTTGCTTCGAAATGCTGCCTCGCCTCCGGGATGTCAGGCTGAATAGCTGTGTGCACTGTTCTTAAATAAAGGTTTTAAAAAATTAAAAAAAAAAAAAAACTGGTAAAGGTTTAGAATAATGGATTGAAAAAAAAAAGCAGAAAGGGAAGTTGGGCGACAAAAAGAGTAGGTTTGTCAGACAATAAAATGAAAGGATAGCCATCCATGTCATGTGCAGAAACAACTGTGTTATGGGATGGGATTTCAGTAAGAGGTCAGTGTAAATAAATATGCAGAGCACAAACTACATACTAACAAATAAGGTGGTCAAGAAACAATACAGAGGTATCGTCCAGTTTTAGGCCGGTCCTACGCAATGCGCATGCACTGCATAGGAGACCTTTAGCCGTTGTGCAGCACATACTCGTGCTTGTGGCAGCATACACCTTGTGGGAGCGCGCAGCGGCACACCACAAGCACGAGTATGTGCTTTGTAAAAAGAGCACACTTCTGTCTCCAGCGCGCCGCCTCTTTCTCCCGCTGCAGCGCGAGGCGCGCATGCTTGTTAATTGATCTCAGTTGGTCTTTCTCTGCCTCCTCGTCTCTCTGTTCTATCTGTTCTTTCTCACTCTCTACCTTTCTGTCTTTCTGCCCCGTCCCTCTCTTTCGTTTCCGTTCTCCTTCATCTTTAGTTCCTTTCATGGGATCTTATGTCAGACTCTTTCTCGTTTTTCTTTTTCATTCTCTCTTTCTTCTCTGACATCTACCTCTCTCATCTCTCGCAAGTTCGCTGTCTCCCGCTCTTTCCCACCGACTCGTTTGGCCGTTTATCTCTTCTTTCTCTTTCATTCACTCCCTCCAGCTCACCCGCTATTGATTTCTCTCCTCTAACTCTACATTCTTCCATCTATTTTTATCTTCCCTTTCATTCTCACTTACTCTTCGCTACTTAGTAAGCACTACTATATAAATGCAAATACTTACCTCTTCTCCCTTTCCCTGTCTTTCCTCGCACTTGTTTTGCCTTCCATTCTACCCTTTGCCGGGGCTCTACCGACCCCTAGAACTTTTGCAGACTTTCACTCTTTCCTTCTCACCACCCCTCTACCATCTCTTTAGCCATGTTATCATAAGCCCCTGACCTCTTCATATCTGGCACCACGTGACCCGCCTGACCGCTATTCTATTCCATTCCTTTCATTTTTGTGCTGTTTACATGAGACACACAAGGTCGAGAAATAGAAAATAAGAGAACTCTTAAAATTAGCCATCAAGCCCCCTTCCCCATTAACTTCCAAACACGGGAGAAAACTCTGCATTGTTATACAAAATTGATTTACTGCCGGCCCATCTGTTCTGACCAGGCGGTATCTGCAGCACTGCCCCACAAGGTGGGGCTCTGCTGCAGCAGCAGCCTTGTGATCCACAGAGGGCCTTTAAGGTAAAAAGTATCATTATATACTAGCCCGGCTGCAGGTGGAAAGCACACTGCGACAAACACCCATGCTTTTAAAATGAGAAAAAAAACCTTCATATTCGCCTCAAATTATTTCAGATCATGAATGAGAAGAGCACTAGAGCAGAGACATCGGATATACGCTTAACATACATCCACCCTCCTGGTCAGGCACAAGTTTTAAACAAGCATTGGCTTAGCCAATAGGTCTCGCCTTTGGGACCTTATAAGTTCAAGTTCAAGTTCAAGAATTTATATAGCGCACTACTCACCCATAGGGTCTCAAGGCGCTTGGGGAGGGGGTTCATTATTTATCGAATAGCCAGGTTGTAAGTTCTTTTCTGAAGGAGATGTGGTTCTGTGTAAGGCGGAGGTGAGTGGGGAGTGAGTTCCAGGTCTTGGCCGCCAAGTAGGAGAAGGATCTACCTCCCATGGTGGATCTTTTGATACGCGGAACTGTGGCCAGGCCTTGATTGGATGATCTAAGTTGGCGGGTGGGTGTGTAGAAGGATAGTCGAGTGTTGAGGCATTCGGTCCCTAGTTTGTAGAGGGCCTTGTGTGCGTGGGTGAGGAGACGGAATGTTATTCTCTTGTTGACGGGAAGCCAGTGGAGGTCTTTCAGGTGGCCGGTAATGTGATCTTGGCGAGGGATGTCCAGAATTAGTCTCGCTGAAGCGTTTTGGATGCGTTGGAGTTTTTTCTGTAATTTGGCTGTAATTCCGGCGTAGAGGGTGTTTCCGTAGTGTAGTCGACTCGTAACCAGTGCGTGGGTGACAGTCTTTCTTGTCTCGGCGGGGATCCAGTGGAAGATTTGTTTGAGCATACGAAGTACGTTGAAGCAGGAGGGTGAGACGGCGTTGACTTGATTGGTCATCAAGAGTGAAGAGTCTAGGATGAAGCCAAGGTTACGTGCGTGGTCCATGGGTATGGGTGCTGAGCCCAGATCCGCCTGCCGCTTTGTGCATGCAAATGCAAAGCATGCATATTTAACTTTGCGGCGGGTGCTGCTTAAAGTTGCACCCGGTGCAATGTTAAATATAAGGTATGTGACCGCCAGGGTGGCGGTCACATCCTAATTCCGATGGAGGAAACACCGCTTCCCCCTGCGGACGATCCCTCCACCTCGGGGGTGGCGGACGGATGCAAGTCCATCCGCCTTCCTAATCGATGTCTTAATTTGGCTAAACGAGATAGAATTCTTTGCCTCTTAATAGGAGTTCAAACCCTTAACATTCCAAGTAATAACTTTTAATGACATAGATTATTAGAGACACATTGATCCAGAAAAACGAGAAATAAAGAAAAAGGAAAACCCAAATTATTTAAGCGATAGTAAAAGATGTAAAGAGAACTAGTATTTAAGTAAATGTCACAATAAAGAAGAATATAAGAACCAGAGAAGAAATCAAAGTAGAAAAGACCACAAGAAGGCAAGAAGAAAACAACACCCAATAATAGAATAAGAAGAGAAGATAAGAAGGGAAGTAGGAGAACTAATAGAGATAGGCCTTAAACTATTCTGAAACTAAAACAAAGTTTATTCAAAAAAATATCGCCAATATACACAAATTTAAGATCGCGCAATATGAGGGTGGGGACAAAATTGGTAAAATCCTGGCATACAAAGTGGCTGAAGACAGAGCTAGTACCATAATTACAAACATCCGAGGCTCTGATAATAAGATATACGATCAACCACATGATATACTGGAACAATTTGTGGATTTTTATAGGACTTTATACAGCCCCAAATCTATCCCAAACGAAATTACCGAACAGAATTACTTATATGAGACCTTAACAACCTTACTTTATTCTTCGGAAATAGATTCGCTGTCTGAAGATATTACAGGGCAAGATATACGTCAAGCTATTGCCACTTTAACGATAGGAAAAGCCACAGGAGAAGATACCATCCCTCTAGAAATATACAAAATATGTCTAGAGGAACCATTACCCTTATTACTGCTGGTCATACAATCCATTGGGGTGACTGGGAGGGCCCCCAAGTCATGGAATAGAGCTAAAATAATCTTTTTCCTTAAAAAGGGCAAACCAAAGGAAGAGAGGGGGTCATACAGACCCATCTCTTTGATTAACGCAGACGCAGAAATATTTGCAAAAATTTTAGCTACTAGGCTAGCTCCTCACATGGCCAAAATAGTTAATCCGCAGCATCACGGATTTGTCACCGGGAGAGATACCACCACCCATGTCAACATGGCCATAACTGCGTTCGACGTGGCTGAGACTGATTCCACCCCACTTGGCATGATTCTGCTGGATGCTGAAAAGGCCTTTGAACGAGTGGGGTGGTATTATCTCTGGCACGTTATGACTAAGATGGGGTTCAGTGGACACTTTTTAAAGTGGACTAAGGCATTATATGATAATCCCTTAGCCCATGTTAGCTACGGGGGACAGACCTCCACAGACTTTAAGATTTCCCGGGGCACTCGCCAAGGTTGCCCCTTATCACCTTTACTATTTGCCCTTTCACTCGAACCATCTTTATATTCCCTTCGAGCACTACTTAAAATTGCCCCTTTCAAATCTAACGAACAAACATTGAAAATCACGGCATATGCCGACGACATTGCCATTTATTCCTCTGATATTATTAAGGCACTACAAGAGATTAACATTGAGGCTTGTAAATTTGGCAAAGTATCCGGCTACATGCTAAACACAAACAAAACGCAAATCATAGCCAATCACACACCAGCGGTAAAAATCCCTGAGATTTGTAAAACTGGCACTTACCTAGGAGTCAAAATTACATCTAATATACGAGAAATAAACAATCTTAACTAAAACAAACTAGTCAAATCTACTCCCATATTGCTAAAAAAATGGCACAGATTGCCTTTGAACCTAATTGGCAGAATTAACCTTATCAAAATGAAGGTACTACCTAAATTTTTTTACCTCTTTCGCTCTATTCCATTAGCACTAAACAACTCTTTTTTTAAGCAACTGGACGGAATATTTAGCAGCTTTATCTGGGGATACAAAAAAGCCAGAAGATCGTTGAAACTCTTAAAAAAACAGTATAGATAAGGGAGGCCTAAACTTCCCCGATGTTAAATTGTACTTTTGGTCTTCATTTTTCAGGCGCCTCCGGTCTCTACTACACACTGAGGACACTTTCTTTTTCCTTTCTTTTATGATAAAATCTGACTCAAAAATGTTTCTACTACGAGCGAACGACCCTAACTACTACTAGAGGGTGAAATTCAAGACCGCCAAAGATATTTTTAGTATATGGGTTAATATTCTATCCTACTGCACTACATCTTTTTATCATTAGAAACTACAGTTATGGGGCAACCCGGGTCTCCTGGGAATTTTCAGCGATGGCATGGCCCTTAGATGGTCTGCTCATGGAATTAAGGTTTTGGGAGATTTGTACGGCGCACAAGGGTTTCTAGACTATAATACACTTCAAACTCTGTATAATTTGACGGAAACAATGAGATTTAAATATTTACAAATACATGACTTTCTAATAAGGAAGAACCAAATCTACAACATTTTAGATTGTGATATCTGGAACTGTTTTTAACACCTTAGGTGCCGCGCACGTTCGGCGGCCAACGGCACCACTACCTCCGTAGTGCTGCCATCGGCCGTTCAACGTTCGAACTGCACCTGCACAATGGAACGTCCAGCACTGGAG
Organism: Lissotriton vulgaris; assembly: GCF_964263255.1. NCBI lineage: Eukaryota > Metazoa > Chordata > Amphibia > Caudata > Salamandridae > Lissotriton > Lissotriton vulgaris. The sequence continues at coordinate 171,639,332 of NC_141689.1, read as the reverse complement.
CTGGACGTTCCATAGCTGCTAAGGTGATATTCTACCAAAAACAAATCTCTGATAAGTGAGGTCTACAAACACCTTTGTGCCACCAAAACCGACGATTGTCAAAAATTAGCTGAAAAATGGAGTAGCAAAACCGGTTTAAACATAACTCCCAAACAAATATCATGCTCCTTATCTAATATTAATAACTCTGTATGATCGTCCAGTTTAAGGTTTCAGCAGTTTCGAACAACATGTATGGTATACTATACACCTGAAAAGATCTCTAAGTGGTCCCTTAATAACATTCAAGGCGATCGTACCAAATGTCCTAAATGCTACGCTTATGCAGCAGACTTAGGACACATGCTGTTCTCCTGCCCAACTTTAAAAGATTTTTGGGGGAAAATACTCAAAGTTTTGGAAGTTAAGAAAATCTTCTTACCCTCTCTTACAATACCAATAGTCTTACTCGACATCTATCCTGTTCCCCTTGCTCAATCTGCCCTGGTAACTATCCTTATTTCCTGTGCCAAACTTACACTGGCTAGAGTCTGGATATGTCCTAAACCCCCTAGCATCTGGGAATGGTGGTCATTAATCAACGAAATTCACTCTATGGAGTTAGGGCTCGCAAAACTCAGAGGAGTTCGCTCATTAAAAAAATTCGAGAAAATCTGGGGACATTTTTTCTCTGAAGACTCTTTGGTTACTTAACCTTTTCTTTTTGTTGGATATCTATTTTGTTGCTGCAGACAATTATGTTTTTACTGTTTTTGCTTTCAATATTAATAATTGAATTACGTTGCAAATATGGTCCAAGTGGAAAATGAAATATATCTTTGTTAGGGAATAAGCCACATTTATTTTGTAAACAATTGTTTTTTTAATTATTATATGTACACAGTCATGTCTTCCTAATTAACTTGTCAATAAAACATTTTTTCAAAAAAAACAAAAAAAAAGGGAAGTAGGAGAACAATTGGGAGCAGAAATATGATCAGCAGACAAACAGAAAACATACCTACTGAAAGGGGAAATCAAGGAAACATAATCAGGAGAACACAAGGAGGGGGTGGAACCACCTGCAATAGGCATCACATCCAGGGTCGACCAAACGGGTAATCAGGAAGACACCACGACACAGAGGTAAACAATCTGTGGAGACAAAAAGTAGTGAAGGTAGGAAAGATTACTGGAGAGAACAGTGGTAAAATTAACGAACAATGAAAGTAAACATGTTTACAATAAAATCTTTGACTTTGTAAAACCAATAACTGTAACAACTATTTGAGATACCAGGCAATTCAAATCGTTGAGTAACAACCATTAGGAAGAAGAACAGAGTCCAGAGAGACCTAATTAAAAAGAAGATAATACAGTCTCAAGTATGGAATGAAGAGGAAGGACCCGAGTACTCCATATTAGTTCTTTTACAAGAGTTTATGAAACGTTGAAGTCGCTATGGATCCTCGTACATCGTTGTTCTATTGTTGTACGTGAGCTTGAAGTGGCATGGGTGTAAAAGGCTGTATCGAGCCCCCATTGATCTTAGATCAACTCTCATGTTCAGAAAAGCCTTGCATCGGTTTGCAGTGGCCTTGGTGTAGTCCTGTGCAAAGAACAGAGATAAGCCTGACCATGTGATTCATTTAGAAGCTTTGACTGCTGTTAATACCTTCAGTAAGTCTGTGTACTCTAAAAAATACAAGATGACTCCTCTTGGGCTTTGTGAGGTTGAGGACTGAGAGGGGACTCGGCCTAGTCGATGTGCACGTTGGATATTGTGCGTCGTACAATCCAGCATGTGTAGTAATTTGGGGTAAATGACTTGAAAAAAGCGAGAGTGTCAGCTCCTTCAATACCCTCCTAAAGGCCGTAGATGCGAAGATTATTCCATCTGTTAAGATTCTCAAGGTCCTCCACTTGCATTTGGAGCAAGGAGACTTGTGAATGCAGATGAGAAACAGTGACGCAAGTTTCTTTTAAAGAGGAAACACTTTGTTCCACTGGTGAGACCCTCATTTCAAGTTGAGACCAGTTATCTGTCAATATTTTGCAATTTGGGGTTAGTTTCTTCCATGAAGGGTCTCAAAGACCTAATTTCCTCCAACATAAGCTCCATAGAGACTGGTGAGGTTGATTTAGGTGGAGAAGGAGGGTCTTTTTTTAGCCGTTTTGTGTTAGATTTTCCTGGGGCCATAGAAGAGGATCCATTGTCATCTCCAGACTTTGAAGGGAAGACATCCGAGAGTCTTCTAATCTGGGGAACTCAGAAAATACCTTTGAGTTTTTAATAAATATATGCCTTGGTTTAAAAGATGAAGAGTGTGTGGTTTTTATTCTGCCCATAAGACGCACTCATATCACTATCCTCTAACGAATGCACAGAAAGAACAACTCTGTGAGACAGAAAGTAAGGAAGAGTTTGAGCATCCGTTAAGAGAGAGTGAAACCAGCAAGAAACGAATGGGGTCCCTTTATGTGAGCACGGAAGTACAGGTGTTCATTTGGGTAACGCAAATATTGAAGCGTGTTGAAGCCGCCTTCAGAGGGAGAGTGCCTTTTGGAGTTAGAGCTGGGTACTAAGAGAGTTGAACAGCAAAAGCATAATTGTTATTCTGCGTGTTATGAAAAATATGTGGGAGTGGGAGTCAGTAATTAACATGCCACAACAATTGGTGAAGCTCCAACACAAGAGACATAAAGTTCCCAGTCCTGGAAGTACAGAGGCAAAAAATAAGAAATTATTATAGTGTTAAAGTGAAAAAGGCAGCAGTGTGAGAGAACATCGCCATAGCACCCTATGCAACACAAAATGGCTGCCTCACACTAAACAATGCGAATGCTTCAATAATGACAATTAGGGTAAAGTTTCTTCAGAAAAGGCCATCTCCTGCTTAAAAAACAGCATAGGCATGTTTTAAGGCACACTCAAAAGGCAAGTGGGTAAATTATGCAGCAACGAAGCTTCATTGCCGTTGTCTTGCGAGAAAACGTGCGTCACGCAAAAAAACAAAATGGCGGCTGCGGCAGAATCAGAGCCGCGACCGGGCTTACTGCAGCAAATAAATCTCTCACAGCAACGTTTTAGGGACCAATAAAAGCATCGAGATTATCCCATAATCTTCATACGTCAAAATTTGTGTCCTTCGCGACGAGAAGCTGCCTCGAAACGCGGAGTCCACCAGACACCTTCACGTATGCTATCCTGGCAGGGTGGCACCATTTGCTACAGGGGGAAGTCACCTTTTCTTCAGGCAAATTTAGAAAGGGAGGAAACACACTATTCAAGCATCCAGTTCTTGACAACAATCCTTTTTTGTCTTGCTGTGGGTCTTTGGTTTGTAAAATAAATGAAGGCTTCTGTGGGAGATCATTGATGTACCCAACTTCTGTGCCTTGGTCCACTGGAAGACTTTGAGAACAAGTGAAGCATTTAAGCTCAGAAGGTACAAAACAATGACAGGTGTGAGCCACTTGGACTAGCCAACACATGCTCCATCACAGCAATCTAAAGTCATGCTTAGTTCCTGGTCAACCAAGACCACTGACTTCCAATTGGCGCTTTTTATTTTTTTGGAGCATTAATTGCAACATATTTAAACTCCCAATCTGCAGTTCCGCTTATCTTGATTTACTTATTTTTGTTTAATTTTTACTCATTAAATTGTCTTTGAATTTCCAATATTTTTGACAAATCTTTGGTATGTTCTCAACTTTAATATTGTATGGAGGTGCTTGGTATGGACATGTTTTTCTTTAAGAGATTGCCTACTCCCAATATCAGAGTTTCCAAGAGTTTTGCATACATTCTCTGAGAACTATTTTGTGACTTACTGAGCCCGTGCTTAAGTTGGTAGGGCAGGGAACAGCAATCAAAAGTGCAGCAGGTGCAGTGACACAGGGGCCCATGTCTGTGAAATGCCCAACTCACCACAATCATGGCAGTATTTTAATATGAAACTTGAAAGCAAAAGGGCCTTTGCTAGCCTTTAAGAAGGGGTATATTTTTCCAAATTAAAAACCTTATTTCTGAAAGATAGGAAGTCATAAAATTAAATAACTGCAAATTTAATCTAATTTTCTACCATTCATACTGAAGGATCACTGATAGAATATCGCAGAGGAAAATATCGACCTAACAAAATATCGAGGACAAAATATCGAATGCCAAAATATCGAATTCCTATCTACAAACAGGTAAGTATAAAAATATTGAATCCAAAATATGGTTGTAAAAAATATAGGGGCCTTTTAGCAATAACTTGCGATAAATATTGGAAACCTCGCTTAGCGTGCATTTTTTCATCGCCTCCTATCGCTGGATTTTATCGCAGAGATAACGCAGTATTACCAACGTTTATCTCCAATGCGATATACAATCCAGCTATAGCGGCGAAACCCATGTTTAACGTGAGATTTCCAGCTATAAAAATCCTATTGCTAAGGAAAATCTCGATAATAGGCAGGTGGTACTTAGCCGTAGAATTCACCGCCATTGACTAATATTGCTAAGTCAGGTTTTTACCAGGTGCAAAATCCTGGCGTTATTGTGCATTTTTTTTATCACGTCACGGGTTTTGCTAATAGGCGATAGCTGTGTTAGCGACTGCTTTCAGCCGCTAACAGGTTGGGTACGCCCACTTTGCATGTCATTAGCGATAAATATCACTGACATGCAAAGCGGGACCCAAACCAGTCGCTATCGCCTAAAAGCTGTCGCTAACTGCTGTTAGCGACAGCTTGCTTATAGGGCGATAAAAATATCACCACTTTAGGAGGAAAAAAGTCCAGCTAAAGCGGCAATATTGCCCTATCTAATATTCCCCATAGTTAGTCAAAATATCGAATTTTTTAAAATGTCTTAAAAGTAATTTAAAAATAAAGAAATAATATATATACTTAACTAAAACATACTTATAAATACTTAAATACCCTTAAAACTAATACATAATTATTGTAAGTTAAAAGAAAATAAACATACATGTTTATTTTTTAATATATATATATATATATATATATTAACGTAATATTAATAAACAATATTCAATATTTTTGGCGTAAAATAGCGGGAGGCTAAAATTTAGGGAAAGCATTGGATAACGTAGGTGTAATAATTATTTTAATAAAAATAAATTAAATATCAATAAAAAAATAATTACAAGTAATTACCAATTACATATTATTTAATAATCAATTATAAATACACATCAATATTAGTTATTAAAAATTAAGGACCTATTCATAATTAATTAGCAATTAATTATTTTTCAATATCAAAAATGTATAAATATGAAGCAAATATACCAATTAATATTAATTAATAGTAAATTAATTATCAACACACAAACATTATTTTAATAATTAATAAATTACAATGAAGGGGCCCCTTAGGATGTCAGGCGGATTGCCCCCGCCAGGCTGGCGGTAGCCACCGCCGGCCTGGCAGGGGCAATCCACCCGACATCCTGTCCTGAATTCCCCCCCGCCATATTAGAATGGCGGGGGGACCGCGGCGGACAGAAAGACCGTCCGCCGCATTTCCACCCGGTCACCTTTCGGTCGGGCGGAAAAGAATTAATATGGTGGCGCCGTCTAATAGACGCCACCAGCCATATTAGGATGGCCCAAATCGGATGCCTTTCCGTGGCAGCGATGCCACCACGGAAAGGCATGCGGTCTTCACTTTGGGGGCCCCCTGCGGGCCCCCAGCGTGAAGGAGACTGTGGTACACCCCTTCATTTGCATAAACAAAGCGGCAGGCACCGCGCGGTGCCTGCCGCTTTGTTTATGCAAATGCTGTAATGCATTTTAAGCATTGTGGCGGGCGGTGCTGAGAGCACCGCCCGCCACAATGCTAAAAATGCAGGATGTGCCCGCCACTGTGGTGGGCACATCCTAATGCCGCCCACGGGACCCCCGCCCTTATGGAGGGTGGTCCCATTCTACTTATGCCCCTCTAGGATGACGGGCGGACAAAGTCCGCCCGTCATCCTAATAGACCCCTAAATTACTTCCCATCCTATTCCCATATAACCCCAACACCCTCTACAAATATTAAATTAATACAATTAACATAATTATCAATTAATCAATTAATAAAAATGAATTACGAACTAATAAAAACTAATTGCCAAATACAAATTAATTAAAAATAAATTAATTATTAATACCAATCAATAAAAAATCATATTTACTTAATTACAAATAAATTACTTCCCACCCTTTTCCCCTAAAACACCACAACCCGCTACATAACTAAAACGCAAAATTAAATTAAAAATAATTAATAATGCCTAAAAATTATTATTTCATTTACTATAATTAAATTACTTCCCACTCTATTCCCCTATAAACCCGCAACCCGCTGCAGAATTAAATTAAGCAAAATTTAAATTACATAAAATTCATTACTTAAAAAAAATTAAACATACATTACAAAAATAATATACACTTTTAACAAATATACTAACATACAAAACACTAAAAGAAATCGATATTATTAAAAATTCTATATATTTTAATGCCTATATTATGTACTTCGATATTTTGACAGTCAATATTACTTACCCGCGTTTCAATATTTTTAACCACTATATCATGTCCATTCGATATTTTGTCCATTCTATATTGTGACATCAATATTATGTCCATTTGATATTTTTTTTTTCGGTATTTATGTCTAGTTTTTCATATTATCCATACTGAAACAATTGCTCAAACTTTAAAAGGACAAAACTTTGAGAATCAGAAAATAGAAGTCAAAAGTTAGATGTGTTGCCTGACAAATTCGTCCTAATTTACATTTTCAATTTTGGCATCAAAACGGTACTCAAAGTAGATAATTGGATTTGTAAGAGTCCCAGTCTTGTTAGAGATAGGTGAGAAAGTCTCAGGGAGACAATGAAGGAAACAAAGGGGTGCCTGTCTGTTTAAGATGACTTTGTACTTTCCATTCTCTAAACCGTAATATGAACACAGTGCAGCCCATGAAGTCTTGGGGGCCCACTAGGATGGCGGGCGGACTTTGCCCGCCCGCCATCCTGTCAGTGAAAGGGACCGCCCGCCATAAGCACACAGCACCGCCCGCCACAATCGCAGGTAGGCATGCTGTGCACTTCCATGCACAGCATGTCAGGCACTGCGCGGTGCCTGCCATGCTGTGCATGGAACTGCTGGGGGGTACCATAGGCACCCCACATGTGCACCCCCATCCCCCCGTAGTCCCTGGGGGCCCTCCAACAGGCCCCTGCAGGGAGTCTCCGCATGTCTTTCTGTGGCGGCATTGCCGCCACGGAAAGGCATTGTTTAAAGCCCATGCTAAACCCTATACCATATAACACTTTATAAACCCTTTTCCGCCCCGGTCGCAAAGCGACCTGGGTGGAAAAGTGGTGGACGGTCTTTCCGTCCGCTGGGGACCTCCCAGTCATACTAATATGGTGGGGGGTCATTCCAGAGCGGATGGCGGGCGGATTGCCCCCTCCAGTCCGGCGAGGGGCAATCGGCCCGCCATCCTAATGGGCCCCAAAGTCTCACTCTCATAGTTCTGGAAGTTGTTTGTAATAATTGGACTTATAAACATCCAAATCGGATTTACTGTGTGGAATCGTGCAAAGTGTTTTGCAAATTGAAAAAATGAGTATATTCACAAGACTAAGGGTTGGCACTGGAAAGGTGAGAAAAGTATTATCGATTTAAGAGTACAAGAATGGTGATCTAAGCAGAGACTATGAACAGCTTTAAAAATTTGAATAAATTAGCTGGAGAGAGAAGTTTTGTTTTTCCCCAGGGAGAGTATCTGTGTTCATCAATATCTTTGAAGATTAGCTCTAACCACATTCACATTTTAACAGCTAAAAAGAGGCTTTTGCAACAAATGCAAATAGGAATTTTGTAAAGAAAAAAAATCAGATTATATGTTGAATTCAACAGTTTCAGCCTTTGCTGTGCATGCCTCTGGCAGTTTAAAGAAATGATTGAAGGTTTCCTTTTAAAAATCGGCATTTATTTCTGAAATAGGTGCTGAAAAGCTTTTTTATTTCTGTAATGATAGGTAAATATAAAGTTACAATGTAGTTATGTTTCTTTTTGACAGACATTATTATATAGCATTCAACAAACGCTACTTATTGTAATAATATAAACCGTGACAAACACTTCCAAGAAGGGCTCGTTCTATGGAGTTTATCAACATTACTTCCTCCTTTTTACCTACTGTGGATTGAGATCTACTTCCATAGGGTAAACCAACATATATATATATATATATATATATATATATATATATATATATATATATATATATATATATATATATATATATATATGAAAAAAGTCTTGTCCCCAAGAAATTGAGTCCGCACACTGGAATTCAGGTTGGCAACTTGCCATTTAATTATCCACTTCGAGCGGGCATCTTAGTCCAATTGTAGCTCTCCTCAATTTAGCCCATATTAACGCCGACGCGTTTCGGGGAATCTCTCTCCTTCTTCTCGGGCGTATGGGTAATTCGGCACACCGCAAGAACACGACTCCTCATTTGTTTATCATCAGGTCCCACGTGACTTGCCTGGTGTGTCACGCGGGGCATTGTGGTCTTCGTGGTCTATTGCCCTTCAGTGGGCTTGTGGCTGTGTCGTGGTTTCTGTCAGGTGGAGCCGCCCTCTGGTGGGCTCTGGGCTGACATGCCCGCTCGCATGCCTTTGGATTTCCCTGGTTTCTCTGTCAGCCGGTCTTTGACAGGTCCGGCCGTCAATCATCCCTCATTGTAGGGCGGTGCGTAGACTCTACGGCCGGGACTGCCGTTACACATGAAAAAAGTCTTGTCCCCAAGAAATTGAGTCCGCACACTGGAATTCAGGTTGGCAACTTGCCATTTAATTATCCACTTCGAGCGGGCATCTTAGTCCAATTGTAGCTCTCCTCAATTTAGCCCATATTAACGCCGACGCGTTTCGGGGAATCTCTCTCCTTCTTCTCGGGCGTATGGGTAATTCGGCACACCGCAAGAACACGACTCCTCATTTGTTTATCATCAGGTCCCACGTGACTTGCCTGGTGTGTCACGCGGGGCATTGTGGTCTTCGTGGTCTATTGCCCTTCAGTGGGCCTGTGGCTGTGTCGTGGTTTCTGTCAGGTGGAGCCGCCCTCTGGTGGGCTCTGGGCTGACATGCCCGCTCGCATGCCTTTGGATTTCCCTGGTTTCTCTGTCAGCCGGTCTTTGACAGGTCCGGCCGTCAATCATCCCTCATTGTAGGGCGGTGCGTAGACTCTACGGCCGGGACTGCCGTTACACATGAAAAAAGTCTTGTCCCCAAGAAATTGAGTCCGCACACTGGAATTCAGGTTGGCAACTTGCCATTTAATTATCCACTTCGAGCGGGCATCTTAGTCCAATTGTAGCTCTCCTCAATTTAGCCCATATTAACGCCGACGCGTTTCGGGGAATCTCTCTCCTTCTTCTCGGGCGTATGGGTAATTCGGCACACCGCAAGAACACGACTCCTCATTTGTTTATCATCAGGTCCCACGTGACTTGCCTGGTGTGTCACGCGGGGCATTGTGGTCTTCGTGGTCTATTGCCCTTCAGTGGGCTTGTGGCTGTGTCGTGGTTTCTGTCAGGTGGAGCCGCCCTCTGGTGGGCTCTGGGCTGACATGCCCGCTCGCATGCCTTTGGATTTCCCTGGTTTCTCTGTCAGCCGGTCTTTGACAGGTCCGGCCGTCAATCATCCCTCATTGTAGGGTGGTGCGTAGACTCTACGGCCGGGACTGCCGTTACACATGAAAAAAGTCTTGTCCCCAAGAAATTGAGTCCGCACACTGGAATTCAGGTTGGCAACTTGCCATTTAATTATCCACTTCGAGCGGGCATCTTAGTCCAATTGTAGCTCTCCTCAATTTAGCCCATATTAACGCCGACGCGTTTCGGGGAATCTCTCTCCTTCTTCTCGGGCGTATGGGTAATTCGGCACACCGCAAGAACACGACTCCTCATTTGTTTATCATCAGGTCCCACGTGACTTGCCTGGTGTGTCACGCGGGGCATTGTGGTCTTCGTGGTCTATTGCCCTTCAGTGGGCTTGTGGCTGTGTCGTGGTTTCTGTCAGGTGGAGCCGCCCTCTGGTGGGCTCTGGGCTGACATGCCCGCTCGCATGCCTTTGGATTTCCCTGGTTTCTCTGTCAGCCGGTCTTTGACAGGTCCGGCCGTCAATCATCCCTCATTGTAGGGCGGTGCGTAGACTCTACGGCCGGGACTGCCGTTACACATGAAAAAAGTCTTGTCCCCAAGAAATTGAGTCCGCACACTGGAATTCAGGTTGGCAACTTGCCATTTAATTATCCACTTCGAGCGGGCATCTTAGTCCAATTGTAGCTCTCCTCAATTTAGCCCATATTAACGCCGACGCGTTTCGGGGAATCTCTCTCCTTCTTCTCGGGCGTATGGGTAATTCGGCACACCGCAAGAACACGACTCCTCATTTGTTTATCATCAGGTCCCACGTGACTTGCCTGGTGTGTCACGCGGGGCATTGTGGTCTTCGTGGTCTATTGCCCTTCAGTGGGCTTGTGGCTGTGTCGTGGTTTCTGTCAGGTGGAGCCGCCCTCTGGTGGGCTCTGGGCTGACATGCCCGCTCGCATGCCTTTGGATTTCCCTGGTTTCTCTGTCAGCCGGTCTTTGACAGGTCCGGCCGTCAATCATCCCTCATTGTAGGGCGGTGCGTAGACTCTACGGCCGGGACTGCCGTTACACATGAAAAAAGTCTTGTCCCCAAGAAATTGAGTCCGCACACTGGAATTCAGGTTGGCAACTTGCCATTTAATTATCCACTTCGAGCGGGCATCTTAGTCCAATTGTAGCTCTCCTCAATTTAGCCCATATTAACGCCGACGCGTTTCGGGGAATCTCTCTCCTTCTTCTCGGGCGTATGGGTAATTCGGCACACCGCAAGAACACGACTCCTCATTTGTTTATCATCAGGTCCCACGTGACTTGCCTGGTGTGTCACGCGGGGCATTGTGGTCTTCGTGGTCTATTGCCCTTCAGTGGGCTTGTGGCTGTGTCGTGGTTTCTGTCAGGTGGAGCCGCCCTCTGGTGGGCTCTGGGCTGACATGCCCGCTCGCATGCCTTTGGATTTCCCTGGTTTCTCTGTCAGCCGGTCTTTGACAGGTCCGGCCGTCAATCATCCCTCATTGTAGGGCAGTGCGTAGACTCTACGGCCGGGACTGCCGTTACACATGAAAAAAGTCTTGTCCCCAAGAAATTGAGTCCGCACACTGGAATTCAGGTTGGCAACTTGCCATTTAATTATCCACTTCGAGCGGGCATCTTAGTCCAATTGTAGCTCTCCTCAATTTAGCCCATATTAACGCCGACGCGTTTCGGGGAATCTCTCTCCTTCTTCTCGGGCGTATGGGTAATTCGGCACACCGCAAGAACACGACTCCTCATTTGTTTATCATCAGGTCCCACGTGACTTGCCTGGTGTGTCACGCGGGGCATTGTGGTCTTCGTGGTCTATTGCCCTTCAGTGGGCTTGTGGCTGTGTCGTGGTTTCTGTCAGGTGGAGCCGCCCTCTGGTGGGCTCTGGGCTAACATGCCCGCTCGCATGCCTTTGGATTTCCCTGGTTTCTCTGTCAGCCGGTCTTTGACAGGTCCGGCCGTCAATCATCCCTCATTGTAGGGCGGTGCGTAGACTCTACGGCCGGGACGGCCGTTACACATGAAAAAAGTCTTGTCCCCAAGAAATTGAGTCCGCACACTGGAATTCAGGTTGGCAACTTGCCATTTAATTATCCACTTCGAGCGGGCATCTTAGTCCAATTGTAGCTCTCCTCAATTTAGCCCATATTAACGCCGACGCGTTTCGGGGAATCTCTCTCCTTCTTCTCGGGCGTATGGGTAATTCGGCACACCGCAAGAACACGACTCCTCATTTGTTTATCATCAGGTCCCACGTGACTTGCCTGGTGTGTCACGCGGGGCATTGTGGTCTTCGTGGTCTATTGCCCTTCAGTGGGCTTGTGGCTGTGTCGTGGTTTCTGTCAGGTGGAGCCGCCCTCTGGTGGGCTCTGGGCTGACATGCCCGCTCCCATGCCTTTGGATTTCCCTGGTTTCTCTGTCAGCCGGTCTTTGACAGGTCCGGCCGTCAATCATCCCTCATTGTAGGGCGGTGCGTAGACTCTACGGCCGGGACTGCCGTTACACATGAAAAAAGTCTTGTCCCCAAGAAATTGAGTCCGCACACTGCCCAGAGCCCACCAGAGGGCGGCTCCACCTGACAGAAACCACGACACAGCCACAAGCCCACTGAAGGGCAATAGACCACGAAGACCACAATGCCCCGCGTGACACACCAGGCAAGTCACGTGGGACCTGATGATAAACACATGAGGAGTCGTGTTCTTGCGGTGTGCCGAATTACCCATACGCCCGAGAAGAAGGAGAGAGATTCCCCGAAACGCGTCGGCGTTAATATGGGCTAAATTGAGGAGAGCTACAATTGGACTAAGATGCCCGCTCGAAGTGGGTAATTAAATGGCAAGTTGCCAACCTGAATTCCAGTGTGCAGGCTCTATTTCTTGGGGACAAGACTTTTTTCATGTGTAACGGCAGTCCCGGCCGTAGAGTCTACGCACCGCCCTACAATGAGGGATGATTGACGGCCGGACCTGTCAAAGACCGGCTGACAGAGAAACCAGGGAAATCCAAAGGCATGCGAGCGGGCATGTCAGCCCAGAGCCCACCAGAGGGCGGCTCCACCTGACAGAAACCACGACACAGCCACAAGCCCACTGAAGGGCAATAGACCACGAAGACCACAATGCCCCGCGTGACACACCAGGCAAGTCACGTGGGACCTGATGATAAACAAATGAGGAGTCGTGTTCTTGCGGTGTGCCGAATTACCCATACGCCCGAGAAGAAGGAGAGAGATTCCCCGAAACGCGTCGGCGTTAATATGGGCTAAATTGAGGAGAGCTACAATTGGACTAAGATGCCCGCTCGAAGTGGATAATTAAATGGCAAGTTGCCAACCTGAATTCCAGTGTGCGGACTCAATTTCTTGGGGACAAGACTTTTTTCATGTGTAACGGCAGTCCCGGCCGTAGAGTCTACGCACCGCCCTACAATGAGGGATGATTGACGGCCGGACCTGTCAAAGACCGGCTGACAGAGAAACCAGGGAAATCCAAAGGCATGCGAGCGGGCATGTCAGCCCAGAGCCCACCAGAGGGCGGCTCCACCTGACAGAAACCACGACACAGCCACAAGCCCACTGAAGGGCAATAGACCACGAAGACCACAATGCCCCGCGTGACACACCAGGCAAGTCACGTGGGACCTGATGATAAACAAATGAGGAGTCGTGTTCTTGCGGTGTGCCGAATTACCCATACGCCCGAGAAGAAGGAGAGAGATTCCCCGAAACGCGTCGGCGTTAATATGGGCTAAATTGAGGAGAGCTACAATTGGACTAAGATGCCCGCTCGAAGTGGATAATTAAATGGCAAGTTGCCAACCTGAATTCCAGTGTGCGGACTCAATTTCTTGGGGACAAGACTTTTTTCATGTGTAACGGCAGTCCCGGCCGTAGAGTCTACGCACCGCCCTACAATGAGGGATGATTGACGGCCGGACCTGTCAAAGACCGGCTGACAGAGAAACCAGGGAAATCCAAAGGCATGCGAGCGGGCATGTCAGCCCAGAGCCCACCAGAGGGCGGCTCCACCTGACAGAAACCACGACACAGCCACAAGCCCACTGAAGGGCAATAGACCACGAAGACCACAATGCCCCGCGTGACACACCAGGCAAGTCACGTGGGACCTGATGATAAACAAATGAGGAGTCGTGTTCTTGCGGTGTGCCGAATTACCCATACGCCCGAGAAGAAGGAGAGAGATTCCCCGAAACGCGTCGGCGTTAATATGGGCTAAATTGAGGAGAGCTACAATTGGACTAAGATGCCCACTCGAAGTGGATAATTAAATGGCAAGTTGCCAACCTGAATTCCAGTGTGCGGACTCAATTTCTTGGGGACAAGACTTTTTTCATGTGTAACGGCAGTCCCGGCCGTAGAGTCTACGCACCGCCCTACAATGAGGGATGATTGACGGCCGGACCTGTCAAAGACCGGCTGACAGAGAAACCAGGGAAATCCAAAGGCATGCGAGCGGGCATGTCAGCCCAGAGCCCACCAGAGGGCGGCTCCACCTGACAGAAACCACGACACAGCCACAAGCCCACTGAAGGGCAATAGACCACGAAGACCACAATGCCCCGCGTGACACACCAGGCAAGTCACGTGGGACCTGATGATAAACAAATGAGGAGTCGTGTTCTTGCGGTGTGCCGAATTACCCATACGCCCGAGAAGAAGGAGAGAGATTCCCCGAAACGCGTCAGCGTTAATATGGGCTAAATTGAGGAGAGCTACAATTGGACTAAGATGCCCGCTCGAAGTGGATAATTAAATGGCAAGTTGCCAACCTGAATTCCAGTGTGCGGACTCAATTTCTTGGGGACAAGACTTTTTTCATGTGTAACGGCAGTCCCGGCCGTAGAGTCTACGCACCGCCCTACAATGAGGGATGATTGACGGCCGGACCTGTCAAAGACCGGCTGACAGAGAAACCAGGGAAATCCAAAGGCATGCGAGCGGGCATGTCAGCCCAGAGTCCACCAGAGGGCGGCTCCACCTGACAGAAACCACGACACAGCCACAAGCCCACTGAAGGGCAATAGACCACGAAGACCACAATGCCCCGCGTGACACACCAGGCAAGTCACGTGGGACCTGATGATAAACAAATGAGGAGTCGTGTTCTTGCGGTGTGCCGAATTACCCATACGCCCGAGAAGAAGGAGAGAGATTCCCCGAAACGCGTCGGCGTTAATATGGGCTAAATTGAGGAGAGCTACAATTGGACTAAGATGCCCGCTCGAAGTGGATAATTAAATGGCAAGTTGCCAACCTGAATTCCAGTGTGCGGACTCAATTTCTTGGGGACAAGACTTTTTTCATGTGTAACGGCAGTCCCGGCCGTAGAGTCTACGCACCGCCCTACAATGAGGGATGATTGACGGCCGGACCTGTCAAAGACCGGCTGACAGAGAAACCAGGGAAATCCAAAGGCATGCGAGCGGGCATGTCAGCCCAGAGCCCACCAGAGGGCGGCTCCACCTGACAGAAACCACGACACAGCCACAAGCCCACTGAAGGGCAATAGACCACGAAGACCACAATGCCCCGCGTGACACACCAGGCAAGTCACGTGGGACCTGATGATAAACAAATGAGGAGTCGTGTTCTTGCGGTGTGCCGAATTACCCATACGCCCGAGAAGAAGGAGAGAGATTCCCCGAAACGCGTCAGCGTTAATATGGGCTAAATTGAGGAGAGCTACAATTGGACTAAGATGCCCGCTCGAAGTGGATAATTAAATGGCAAGTTGCCAACCTGAATTCCAGTGTGCGGACTCAATTTCTTGGGGACAAGACTTTTTTCATGTGTAACGGCAGTCCCGGCCGTAGAGTCTACGCACCGCCCTACAATGAGGGATGATTGACGGCCGGACCTGTCAAAGACCGGCTGACAGAGAAACCAGGGAAATCCAAAGGCATGCGAGCGGGCATGTCAGCCCAGAGCCCACCAGAGGGCGGCTCCACCTGACAGAAACCACGACACAGCCACAAGCCCACTGAAGGGCAATAGACCACGAAGACCACAATGCCCCGCGTGACACACCAGGCAAGTCACGTGGGACCTGATGATAAACAAATGAGGAGTCATGTTCTTGCGGTGTGCCGAATTACCCATACGCCCGAGAAGAAGGAGAGAGATTCCCCGAAACGCGTCGGCGTTAATATGGGCTAAATTGAGGAGAGCTACAATTGGACTAAGATGCCCGCTCGAAGTGGATAATTAAATGGCAAGTTGCCAACCTGAATTCCAGTGTGCAGGCTCTATTTCTTGGGGACAAGACTTTTTTCATGTGTAACGGCAGTCCCGGCCGTAGAGTCTACGCACCGCCCTACAATGAGGGATGATTGACGGCCGGACCTGTCAAAGACCGGCTGACAGAGAAACCAGGGAAATCCAAAGGCATGCGAGCGGGCATGTCAGCCCAGAGCCCACCAGAGGGCGGCTCCACCTGACAGAAACCACGACACAGCCACAAGCCCACTGAAGGGCAATAGACCACGAAGACCACAATGCCCCGCGTGACACACCAGGCAAGTCACGTGGGACCTGATGATAAACAAATGAGGAGTCGTGTTCTTGCGGTGTGCCGAATTACCCATACGCCCGAGAAGAAGGAGAGAGATTCCCCGAAACGCGTCGGCGTTAATATGGGCTAAATTGAGGAGAGCTACAATTGGACTAAGATGCCCGCTCGAAGTGGATAATTAAATGGCAAGTTGCCAACCTGAATTCCAGTGTGCGGACTCAATTTCTTGGGGACAAGACTTTTTTCATGTGTAACGGCAGTCCCGGCCGTAGAGTCTACGCACCGCCCTACAATGAGGGATGATTGACGGCCGGACCTGTCAAAGACCAGCTGACAGAGAAACCAGGGAAATCCAAAGGCATGCGAGCGGGCATGTCAGCCCAGAGCCCACCAGAGGGCAGCTCCACCTGACAGAAACCACGACACAGCCACAAGCCCACTGAAGGGCAATAGACCACGAAGACCACAATGCCCCGCGTGACACACCAGGCAAGTCACGTGGGACCTGATGATAAACAAATGAGGAGTCGTGTTCTTGCGGTGTGCCGAATTACCCATACGCCCGAGAAGAAGGAGAGAGATTCCCCGAAACGCGTCGGCGTTAATATGGGCTAAATTGAGGAGAGCTACAATTGGACTAAGATGCCCGCTCGAAGTGGATAATTAAATGGCAAGTTGCCAACCTGAATTCCAGTGTGCGGACTCAATTTCTTGGGGACAAGACTTTTTTCATGTGTAACGGCAGTCCCGGCCGTAGAGTCTACGCACCGCCCTACAATGAGGGATGATTGACGGCCGGACCTGTCAAAGACCGGCTGACAGAGAAACCAGGGAAATCCAAAGGCATGCGAGCGGGCATGTCAGCCCAGAGCCCACCAGAGGGCGGCTCCACCTGACAGAAACCACGACACAGCCACAAGCCCACTGAAGGGCAATAGACCACGAAGACCACAATGCCCCGCGTGACACACCAGGCAAGTCACGTGGGACCTGATGATAAACAAATGAGGAGTCGTGTTCTTGCGGTGTGCCGAATTACCCATACGCCCGAGAAGAAGGAGAGAGATTCCCCGAAACGCGTCGGCGTTAATATGGGCTAAATTGAGGAGAGCTACAATTGGACTAAGATGCCCGCTCGAAGTGGATAATTAAATGGCAAGTTGCCAACCTGAATTCCAGTGTGCGGACTCAATTTCTTGGGGACAAGACTTTTTTCATATATATATATATATATATATATATATATATATATATATATATGTATATATATATATATATATATATATATATATTACCTACTGGCGATAGCCAGTAGGTATATATAGTTAGGATTTTTTCTCTATGGAACTTTTGAAAATTATATGTCTAATAACTTTGGCGTTTATGGACGGAATCGGCTGAAATGTTCAGGAAAATGGCACATTTTGTTTCTGAGCAGCCCCTGAAAGTTTGGGGGGGTTCCGTCAAGGGGGGGCCGAGAAAAAAGGGGGGTCCCAAAACGCGATTTTCCCATTCATTTTTCCATAGGGCCTTTGGCCTCACTTTTAGCTCGAACGGCTGAATGGATTTGCACTATGGCTGAGATACCCGCCACCCCCTCTCGACACAATCCCCAAGGATGGGAAACCGGAAACAGTTCTGAACTTTTGGAAGACGGGAGGGAGTGACCCTCCCGGCCGTATTTATTAAAATATGAAACAAAATTAAAACATTAAAATAACAGTTTCATATTATGTACAATTTCATTACCACATTGCGATGTTTGGCTAACCTTAACATATTCTCTAATACAAAGGTTCTCCTAGCCGAACTAACATCCTACAAAACATTTAACTTGAAATTTTGAAATTGTACATCCTAACGTTTAAGGGCCAACGGCAAGGTCGTAACCGGTGTCAAGATCCCTAAACCAGAAACATCCCCCTCACTTGTGAGGGGCGACCGCACAGAGGTGTACCTCAAGTGCAACTACCAATTTCCCTTGACTTGACGGGGGCCCCAATAAACTCGACGCCACTTAAAGGTCGTCCGAGGACTCGTGTGAGGTATCTAGAAGGTAGCGTAGACCCCACCCCATAACCCCACACAACTTACCGCATCTGCCGTCGCAGATGTCCTGGCCCCGGGAAATTCTCCAGGAGGGGGCTGTAGCCCCTCCTACCCAGGAAGGGGCCTGGACCGCCTTTCCTTTCCTTTCGGCGGCCCATCCTTAGAAGGGACCGCCTCCCCGTTGAGGGGCCAATGGCCACCTCCCTCGAGCGCTCCCATCCGTAATGGGTGATGCCCACTCATAGGGATCTTCCAATTAGTGCTCACCGATCATGACCTTACCGCCACAGGCCGGATAGTTGACCGGCTATCCGGACCCCCCACAACACTCCTACCTAAAGGTCATGTCTTAAAGTCTTTAGCCAAGCTATGAAGTCTCCTATGAGTAACTTGTTCCCCACCTGGGACAAATGAACACCATCCCCCAAATACATACTGTCACCAGTAACACAACCATGCGAAATAGAATGCAGTGTATTGGAACGGAACAATCTACTCACTTTGTTATTAATTTTTCTTACTGAATGATTCAGAGCAGAAACAGAAATAGCCCCCCGCCATACTTTTCGTGGGATCATATGGGACCATGCAATTGTGCACCCTGGAACTCTCCTTGCTAACCAACTTACAGAGGAAAGCATCGCCTCAAGAAGAAGTCGTCTACCAGTGGTGACCAAATCATTGCCCCCAAGATGTACTATGACTATAGACGGCGGTGACCTCGTCCGCCCTAGCAAACCCTCGAAAAATTATTGAAACTGGTCAATACAGAGTCCGCCCCTTCCGTAGAAGGACACACTGTACCCGTATTCCCCAGCCACGTGAATCATGTCACCCGCTTTGAATACGTCCGCGGCACGCCTCACGTATGAGTGGCCCACGACCCACACCTCCTTTTTCACAGCCGGTGATGTCTGACCGCTGGCCCGGTGTTGGGTCGACTGCATAGTCCGCCCCGCCTCGTAGGCTTGCGCAACTGAAACCAAACAAAAACAAGAAGCGTGAGTACATCATTACAGCTTCACAACATGTGCAACCGCACATACCTTTTATAACAATTGGAGGACCAACGCCCCACACGTTTAACTTGTTCTACATTCAGACCCCTGGCTGTAGCCTCTGTAGCAGCCCCTATCCGAAAGGAATGGGTCCCAAACTCGCCCGGGTTCAAGCCCGCAGCGGCAATCGACATCGCAAGCACCCGCTGAAACTGAAACCTCGTCAGTGGGGTGGCGTCAGCGTGTCTCAACAAGGTCCCCCCCCATGATGCCACCCTTTGTGCTAAATATTCCTCTACACAACTCACCGGGCACATGGAGGACCCGGGAATCCTTTGTATGATTATGCAATCACCCATCGCACCCTGATCGGTCTTAGACCCGACAAACGAGACAGTCATTGTCCCCCCTCTGACCTGAACGTGCTCTCGGCACAGTCCCCCCATCACATCCTGCTTGTTCCTTGCCACTAGTTTGCTTACCCGCATAGCCCCATGGAATGCCAGCGTAAAAGCGGCTCGGAATAACACTGTTTCATACTGGGATGAACACGTTGCAGGGAGTATGGATAATAACAGGGCCAACCTATCCAAACCTATCGGGCGCCTTTCATCTACTCTGCGACCCTCAAGGCGTTGCCACCCACGTAGCGCTTTTTGCACAACGAAAGACGCTGTCGGGTCCTGGATCCCATGAGCCCTAGCCACAAAGGAAATGGCGGCCCGATGCCTCTGGGCCGTAGCCACCGATTTGCCTGCCTGATGTAAAGACAGCAGAAATCCTACTACAGACTCTTCCTGACCCCAAAGCTCCCCCCTAGCAGCCCCCAAAAAGGCCCAATAGGAACGGAACGCCCCTTCATATGCCTTCCCCGTCCTGGGTGCTAAACTCTCTCCCACGAGGTTTTGTAGTTCGGGGCACCGAGAGATCAGAGAGCTTCGGGGAAGGGTGCCGCCACCGGGTCCGCTGTGGGCAGGAAACCCCAGAAGGCCTGCATACGAAAACGAGAAAGTGCATCAGCCGCATGGTTCAGCACCCCCGGCACATGTCTTGCCTTAAATAGCACATTCAATTGCATACACAGTAATACAATTTCCTTGAGCAATCTCAGAATCCATTTGCATCGTGCTGCCTGGCTATTGATACATTCAACCACGGTCATGTTATCAGACCAGAATACCACAGAGTGATCTCTGAACCCCTCGGGCCACGTTCTCAGGGCCACCAGAATGGGAAAAAGTTCCAGGAAAGCAATGTTACTTGTCAGTCCACTATCGTGCCACCATGACGGCCATTTTTGTGCCGACCAGTGAGTGCCGAATATGGCACCAAAACCAATGCTCCCTGCCGAGTCTGTCCACAGCCCCAGCTCCTCAGAGGACACGGCCGGTTTGTTCCAGACAATTCGACCATTGAAATCCGCCAGAAATGCCAACCAAATGCGCATGTCCTGGCGAACCTCTGCCGAGAGCCTCGTGCAATGATGACCCTCCTTCCGGCCGACCATGGCTTGAGCGATCGAGCGGGAAAAGGGGCGGGCCATCGGTATAACTCTTAGGGCAAAATTCAACTGTCCCACCAATTGCTGTAATTGATGTAGCTTAACCTTAGACTCACTTATACACATTTGCAGGGATGCCCTGAATTTTAACACTTTGTCACCTGGTAAACGAAAACAACCTTCTTTGGAGTCGAGCTCGATCCCCAGAAACTCGAGGCAAGTCGAGGGACCCACAGTCTTACCTGGTGCCAATGGCACGCCAAACTGATTCATCAAGACACAAAATGCAGTCAAAGCCTGTCCACATTCCGGATCCCCGGCTGCCCCCAGAAACAAAAAGTCATCGAGATAATGCATAACATGTTGAAACCCCGTCTTCCTTGTGAAGACCCATTGCAGGAAACAACTGAACTTTTCGAAATAGGCACAAGATATAGAGCACCCCATCGGCATACACCTATCCATGTAATAGTGACCCTGAAACATGAAACCAAGGAGACGCTGATCGTCTGGGTGTACCGGGAGCAACCGGAACGCTGACTCGATATCGGATTTTGCCATCAGCGCACCGGGCCCCAGGCGATTCAATATGGCTACGGCCCCATTGAAGGATGCGTACCGCACCGAACACACTTCCGGGTCTATCGCGTCGTTTACGGAAAGACCACGTGGGGCTGATAAATTATGTATCAGCCGAAACTCACCCGGGTCCTTCTTGGGGAGCACCCCTAAAGGGGAACAAACAAAGTTAGCAACTGGTGGCACGTTAAACGGACCGGCGACTCGACCTCGAGCCACCTCTTTCCCGATCTTTTCCTGTACCACGGACGTATGCTGTAAGACCGATATCTGGTTTTTACATTTCGCTATACCCTGAAACTCCCCCACTGGGATGCGGAAACCATATGAAAACCCGTTCCGCAACACCCCAGCGGAAGCGTGATCCGGGTATTCGCTGAGCCAGGGAATCATTGCCATGGTATCAATCGGGGTAGGTAAAGGCGCCCCTCGGACTATGTTAGACCTGTTTGGCGCCTCCTCTACCCCCGTTATCACCCGTTTTGGCTCTGCACATGGACTCAGGATGGGATGAATGCCCACACCCACCACATTCGTGCCTAAATTTGCATGACCCCTGGGGCCTAGTACATTTACCCCTGTTAAAGTTCCAACAAACCCCCCTTTTACCTGAGTTGCCGATTGGCCTCGAGTGGTTGTCGTTACTCGTACCTGATCAAAAGGGCGTCCCCGCATATTGGCGGGAGGATTCACCAACGTTACTCCCTACCAATGGCAACTTCAACATACCAGTATCTTCCATTTTGGACCAGGACACAGAATCATAACAATCCCAAGTTAAGTTTTTATCATGTTCTTTCGCTTTTCTGAAAATATTATCGTAACAGAACCAATGGTTGCCCTCGTGTGAAACAGAATACCCCATGGTCCGTGACTGATAAATCGGCAATTCGGACAGCAATTCGGGCCTACGTTCACCCAAGATGGATGTAAAAACCCCCCATGCTTTGCCCCAATTACCAATGTTTTCATTTACCTTAAAGGCGGCCATCTTCGCGTGCCAAACACTCGGATGCATGAGCTCCTTCTGGCTCTTAACATGTTCCATCTCATAATGATCGGTAAGCAACGAGAAGATGTTTATATACTCCCCTGCCCATATCTTCTCTTTGATAGCCAGAGGGACATGTTGACCCAACTTTTCCCTTCGAGAGGGTGCCGACTCATCCCTCGCAATCGGCAATGGCCGCTTACCTGAACCGGAAGCTGTATCTGCGACTGGACCTGTCCCAGGTGGTTTCTCTACCGCCGCAGCCGGCGATGGTGCCTTCGTCGCTTCCCTTGTTTCACGCAGTTGCTTCATCAACACCTGCGCTTCATCAGCCGTGGCGCCCTCGCTACCTTTACCCAACCACGCTGCTAATTGTGCTGCCAGCTCGGGCGGCATATCCTCCCCGGACACGGGGGTGACCACCACGGGAATCGGATTCCCTTCCTCCGGCACGGGAGTGGGTGCTTCGAGTGGGGTATTGGGAACCGGGATGTCTCCCCCAGCTGCTCCCCTTCTGGGCCTCTTGCCTTTTCCTCCTGGAGCTGCTCCTGCCAAAGGACGTTTCGGCCCCCCTTCCTCGTCTTTATCCGCCATTCGCTTCTTTAGGTCGGTCACCTCCTTCATGAGAACACGCAGCATCTGGTCGGTAGTCATTCGCTTACCCACCTTCTTAGGCATTCTCCAACAAAGTATCTGCAAAACAAACAAGAAAGATTACAACGCTCAAAATTGGCTCTTCGTTCCGTCTCGAGCTCACGTGCAGCGAGGTGGTGCAGCTTCAGAGCACAGGAACAAGAGGATGCTTCCTTGGCTTGTTGCTCCTTTTATCCGTCTTCAGGGCGGGCGTAAACCCGCCCCTGCCTGCCCCAAGGGCGTGGCCGGCCGCGCCAGTGTCTAGGCCAGCCCACTCCAGGGCGGGAAAAAGGCGCGCCCCGGCTACGCCGCTTCGGGCATACCAGCCGAGACTCGCCTCCCGCCCAAGATGGCTTCCCGGGGGGATCGTGGTACTCCGCCATACGTTCGGGGGGACCGAATGGTCGCCCCTTTCCAAAAACTTGGCAAAATTGTAGGGACTGTTAGCCCGATGTGCCTTTGCTGGGTCTCAATATATGTGCTCCAGTGGATTTTGAGAAATTAACGTTTAAAAAAACAGATATATCTGTGACAGCGTCCCGGGTAGCGCTCCAGATCGTGTACTTTTCGCGTAACGGAGCTTTGCAAAGCGAAGCTGATTGGCTCTCCGGTGTCTGTCAACATTCTAAACAGTTCGGTGCGGCCGCCATCTTGTCTCTCGGTAGGATTGAGAGACAAGAGGAGGAGAAAAACGAAGGGGGAAATTAATGAAAGGGGGCAAGGTAGACCCCTCTTGACCCCCTAGGAATGATGTTAGGGTTATTAAAGGGTCCCGTGGGGCAAATAAAAAAAATTTGATTTTTCGCTGTAGAAGCGCTTCTCGGTTCACGAACCGGGTCGCAAACTGGTAGCGAAACGTGAATTCGCCATTTTGTGTTTCGATTTAATTAAATTACTAGATGGAGGAAAAGCAATGTGAGTATTGGGTATAAGGGGGTATGGGAGACGTATCCTGACCCCCTATGTTTTCTGAGGGTGGTTGAGGAGGCTCATATATGTTGATACTTGTCTTCCAGCGGTTGCGCGTGAGCGTTTTTTTTTTTTTTTTTTGCCGCTTGACTTCTGTTAACGTTCGATTCAAAGGAAATTAGGAAGTGTTGATCGCCATTTTGACACTGCGAGTAAATATATTGTTAAAAATAATTGTTATAAATTAATCCGTATTGATAAACATTGTCTGCGCCATCTTGCTTTTTTTCCAATGCCACACTTTTGTCGTGCACGGCAGCCATTTTAGATGCCTTGACCAGACCCACTCTCTGCACGCCACCGATCCTCAGCATGGCTCCCCACCCTCACAAGCATCTCCCCCACGCACTGGTCACCCATGCTCTCTCTCTCATGCATGGGCCATAAACTTCCCCCCATCTGCGCTGCTCTTCCCTGAGTATCACACCCTGTGCCCGCCCGACACCTCCCTTTCAGCCTATTCACTACCGCACCCTGTGACACTCCTCTTCCTCTGTGTCTGATTGTCCAGGCCGGTCCCAGGCTATCACCTAGCCCTGCGGATGTAGTTTATGGCCCCAACTGTAAAGAATCACCCCTGTTCAAAGGAGTTACAATAGATCAAGGTCGCCACCTCATGAGATCCGTCACACCACACGCGTTCCTACTATCTGATAACGATCCTGTATTGTGATTGGGGAGGGGATTCTCACTGTAAGGGTGTGAGGGACCGAACCTGAAGCGGAAGATTCCAGGGATGCCTTTTTGTACATCAAAGTCTTCACAATTATGTGTCACATTAAAAATATATAGCACTCCAACAAAGTAGTAGGATTCTAACACTTTAATAACTTATAAATATATACAACGCTCCAACAAAGTAAACACGTTAAAAAAAAACTTTGTTAAACAACTATTTATATGACATTGCTTTAACCAGGATAGACAAAGAAATGACACAGTGATGTAAAAGTTTCTGAAAGAAATGCCAAGAACGTCCCATGTGAAAGTGAATTTTATCTGGCAATTTTTTTCTTTTCCTTCTCATGAAAAGAAAGTTAATGCCAGGTTCGTTACCTGCCTCATCTGCAAAAAAAAAAACTCTCGAGAGGGACCGAAAAAAAATATTGCTATGGTAATCATACCATGCATCGGCACATGGAGAGGTGGCACCCTCCTAATTATTCTAAAGCACAACTTCGAGATTTGGTGGATAACCCCCGACCGGCAAAAACATCCATCAATGACTTAGCAATAAGTGAGTCAGAGGCAAGGGAAACGGTCCCAAATCTGCAAAAGAACTTTGGGCAGATGAGATTGACTTGTGTAGCATGTGGAAAATTAATTTCATGCAGAGAGATGAGTATTACTTTAATAAATAGATCATATGAAAATCATCAATGTCCAAAACGTCCTAGAAAGTAATTTTTGTCATTTTTGAGGAAGAGAGATAACCTACAGTGGTACGGGGTCGTTTTCGTTCGTACTAGGGGGGCCAGGTGACATTCCTTCGGGGTGGCTTAGGGGCATTTAAAAAAACTTCCCTGATACAGGTAGCATATAAAGTAGAGGCTAAATACCAGGATCTTTATCGATTGCTTTATGCTGTACAAAAATGAAAAACACACAACAAACCTGGACCATTCATATTTTCAATGTTTCTGCGTACTATACTTTTTAACCCTTAACTAATTGAGCTGCTTCATTTCACCTGCTTTTTAAAAAAAAAAAAAAAAAATCAGAAACAGTGGCCTTTTATTCGAAACTTACCAATCTACGCGTTACAACTACGTTTGCTTTTTCAAAAACCTTTAATAAAAATGTTGGTGCCCAAATACGGGCCTACAACCCCGTGGGCCGGCCACGGAGCAGGCTGGAACTGTAAATGGGGGGGTGGGGGGTATTTATTTGTGGAAAACATAACAGAGAGTAAGTGGTCGTTGATTTCATAGTAAAAAGTGCGACAAGTGCAACAAAATCATATCGATAATTCATTGTGAGCAAGTACCAAAAGTGTCGACAATTCGAACCTTCAATAATAAATACAGTAATCAATGATGCATTAGAACTTAATATCAATTCATTGTACGAACGTGTAATCAGTACCAGTCCCATGTCAATTCATTGTTCGAACGTATAATCAATACCCATCCCGGATCAATTCATTGTCCGAACATATAATCAGTCTTATCCCATATCAATTCATGTGCTAAAAACTGCATACATATCTCATGATATCAAGGCTGAGCAATCGGGCACAACAAGGAGTTGAGAGTTTCATTTGTACCGGCACCATTTTGGGTGAGGTCAGGAAGGTCCAAGTATAGTCAAAATGTCTCCACCAACTCGTGGTTGGACCGGGACCTCTTTCGGCAGTCCAAAAGTTTTCATTGAAGGGTAGCAGAGGGGACTGCCGACATGAACCATCAGTCAAAGTGGGGTGGGAGGCTACAATCTCTCCTACCGGGTCATACTGGTGTCCCACCGGAACTGATCAAGTTGGTAGTCTTGCAGGATTTTGGTCATTTCAAGACTGAGGCCGGCGCCGGCATGAGCGCGCCGACGTCCCGCGTCTACGTCGTGGTCGTTCCGTGGGTGATCATGGCAGTCATTCCCCATCGGGGGTCGGGGTCCCCCGTGGCTCTTATAGAATCTTCAAAGTTGAGGAGAATGATCCTGGACGCAGGACTCATTTTCTAGTTGAACTCAGAAGCGCCGTTGCACCGCAACAGTGGACGAGACCCCCGCTGGGTGAGCGGAGCATCATTGCCTCGCAATAGTGGACGAGACCTTTTGTTGGGTGAGTGGAGCGTTGGGGGTGCTGAGGGGCCCCCACTTGTGGGGGTGGGAGAGGCTTGTTCGAGGCGCCTCTCCCTCCCAGCGCACCCCACGCCGACACCTGGCGTTGATATCCGTGATGTCCGGACCAGGCGATAAGAGGGGGGGGGGTCGGAGGCAGAGGCAAGACATCCCCCCCCGTGGCCTGCAGGGCGCTGCTTCAGGCCCGAACGGGGAGCTCATATCAAGCACACGTGGGAAGCGGTTCAGCGAGCCCGTCTAGAAGAACACCCTCCGGCCTGGCGGACTGAAACTTCATGGACTCACGCCAGGAATTCAAGGCAGCGAGCACGTCGCCAAGTGTAGGAACACCTTTACAGTATGCTGAGGGGGGGTGGGAGAGGCTCGTTCGCGCCGCCTCTCCCTGCCAGCGCACCCCACGCCGACACCTGGCGTTGATATCCGTGATGTCCGGACCAGGCGATAAGAGGGGGGGGGGGTCGGAGGCAGAGGCAAGACATCCCCCCCGTGGCCTGCAGGGCGCCAGAAGAGAAAGGGAGGACCAGCACATTCCGGGCCGACCATCCCACGACTTCTCCGGCTGATGGCGGCTAGTCGGGCCCCGCCCTGCACGTGTCGAGGCCTCATCTTCTGGATGGGCGTAACCGTGGACCTGTTGTACTTCGGGAGTTTCCAGAATGGGGGTAGGTATCTGCTGATTTGTATCTATTTCATGTTACCGTTATTGGGCGTGGCGGGCGGTGGGACAGACATGCTTGGAGCAGTGGGGGGGGGTGGCGGAGGTTAGCTACCTCGTGGCTGCCGTAACGTCAAGCTTGGCTTCTCTCACCACTTCCATGTTTCTTATTTCTAGCAAAGTCAAAAACTCATCAGTGGCCTACTGATTTTGTTCGATTTCTTTCCCTTCTTTTTCAAGTGTGTTTCATTGTAAAGTGCTGTTTAACAGGATACAGTGTTTACTTCGTATTTTACATATGTCTTCTTTATTAGGGGCACTCTCCGGTTGAGCCAGATGATGTACCTCTAATAAATGGTCCGGGTGGAACTAGTTTCTCAATCAGTGGGGAGTAGATGGGCATGACAGATTACAACGGGGGACAAAGGTCCGCATTACCCACCCTTCACTACTTGCAAAGACTAGACAGAATATTTCTATTCCACATTATTTTCAAACAGAGAATACCTCGTTAGAACTATTCCTTGAACAATAAATGTCCAGCCAATCAATCAGTCAGTGGGGAGAAAAACAGGCATGACGGATTACAACGGGGGACAAAAGTCTGCATTACCTATCCTTCACTATCTGCAAAGGGAGACAGAATATTCCTATTCTTCTCTGTAGACAGGGAATATCTCAAAGAGCAATAATCAATAAAAAATTAACAACTTTAAGGTAAATACTTACAATATGACTACTCAACGAAGTTAAAAAGTAACGGATATAGGTACTTGAGAGGTTTTCGGTGGCAGATAATCTACAATATACACTTGTACATATGAGTCTGATACAGGGCGGATCTCTGTATAACTATGGATAATTAGATATTAGGATGGCATACAAAGCTCCCAACCTTCTTACTTTTTCTCTTAAAGGGTTTCAAATTGGGGACAAATATTAGGCTGTGCTCTAGAGGTTGACGGTGTTGCTCCACTGGTACTCGGGCCTTCTCATGAAGCAGAAGGAGCCGCTCTCAATCTCCTTAACTCTTCCCTTGCAAAGTTGACCGGATTCTTAGTCTGCAACTGCTTCAGCATACTTGCAGTTCCACACAAGTCCTTTTTATTGGGGTCTCCTCTTGAAAGCAGTCTTGCATATGCGGCAAGTAACTTTTCTTGCATTCACCTTTTTTAAGACTTGTGAAAATTAATTTCAAAACATTCAATAAATACGGTGTTACTATGTATTGTGTCAAATGCTTTATTAAAAATATGCAGAAAATGTTCCCTTTATTTGTTGTTAAGGTCTTTACAAGAGAATTTGAAAGGAGAAAGTAGGAGATGAATAACACGTGTAGGATGTTATATCTCAAACTGCAAAAATTGATAAAGAGGGTGGACCAAAGTCTGCATGATGAATGCCAGTAGAAGCGTTTCAGGCACACTGCGAAGATTTTTAAAAATATAAATATTGTCAAGTTTTACTTTGACTTGTGATGTTTGATCTCATTTAGTCACTTCAATCTAATTTTAAACACTAATTTTCTTTTTGTTTTGCAGATTAACTACAATACTTATTTTGGACTCCATATTATATGTTATTTATTATATTGTTTTGTTACTTATAGTTCTAGTTATTTATTGTAGTGTTATCTTTTAGTTATAGTTCTGGTTATTGTTTTAATAAAAGTTAATTAAAAAAGTACATACGTCTGTTTTTTTGTGGGGGTAGCAGTCATCAATAGAAATGATATTTATAATTTGAAGTATAATGCTGAAGCTCACTCATTAGCAACATATTGTGGTGAAATTTTAACCTATGTGCTGACGTAAGTGTTCCATAAACTACTACTATGGAAACAGGCAAAATACTGTTTGGGGGTAGGGTATAATACGCAGGAATGCTGTAAAAATAAATGGGCAAGGGCTGTTTTGTTTTCCACTGTTGCAACATAAAGTGATCGATAAAAATCCGATAATCAGGCCTATCAGCGACTAAGACAGCAGGCCGAGTCTCTTTTGCTCAACGGCTCCCTCATGGGATGAAGAAACGCCCTTTTTCACGAAATAGGAATATTTTACTTGCAGGACAGTTGGTAATTTCCCGTGAAAATACATTAGCCTGGAACATTGTTAGTGATAAACTGTAAATGCATCTGGGTCCTTTGCTTAAAAAAAAAAATATAAAATATATTTGTGAATTAGAATAAGAATATATGTTACAGCTATAGATATTTGCTATTAAAAAACCATTGAAATTCACTGAAAAAACCATAGGTTTTAGGCCATGTATAGTTAGGGATTAGCATTTACAAAACCTTAATTTACTCGCACAAAACCATTGAAATTCGCATATATAGTTAGATACAAAAACTATATATCGCGCACCCGCAATCCACTGCTGATGATGTCACATATTACATCATTCATGACATGGTCAGTGATATCACTGATGACATCACTGATGACAACTCAAATGACATCACTGATGACAACTCAAATGACATCACTGACAACATCACTGATGACATCAATCATGTGATAATACGATCAACCTCTTCAGACTCTAATATAACCTTAGATACACTCAGAGTAAACAGACACTCACAGACTGTCACTCATCCATGGAGTTACTCACACACCTAGTCAGTCATGCACTGAATCAATCACACCTCCATTTCATCAACTATACAGTTATACACACCTTACGTATTCAAACATATACTAACACATATATACTCTCTTATACAATTCCTGATACAAGTTTTCAATGATCCATTCAGCCACTCACACATTCACTGGCTCTTATACACAGTAATTTATATATGTGAACTCTCACATGTACTGTGTTTTACATATGTACTTACTTTGACATGTAGCACTGAGATATCCATTCACTCACCAATACACTCGTACACAGTCAACCACCCATACAGCTGTTTCCACATGCAGTTTTGAACCCATAGATCTAGTGAATCAACTGTTCACACATGTATGCACAGAGTCCCATACCTCCCAGCCACCCCCACACACACACTCACTCTCCCATACAAATACTTGGGCAACCAATCAGTAACCCATATAGTTACTCATATAGCTACTGATCAACACACGCAGCAGTTCATAGAACAACAGATATAATGATGCACAAATTAAGACAGTTTAGTCACTAACCCATGCACTCAGTGAGACACATTTAATCACTCTCTCATACAGTCAGTCATGCACCTACTAAATCCTTCATCCAGACACTTATACATCCACTCATTCTTCAATATGTAAGACATATTTTAACTTTACAGAAACATACAGTCACTGGATGATGTCATCAGTGATGTCATCAGTGATGTCACTGACCATGTCATGAATGATGTAATATGTGACATCATCAGCAGTGGATTGCGGGTGCGTGATATATAGTTATTGCATCTAACTATATATGCGAATTTCAATGGTTTTGTGCGAGTAAATTAAGGTTTTGTAAATGCTAATCCCTAACTATATATGGCCTAAAACCTATGGTTTTTTCAGTGTATATATATATATATATCTATATATATAGGATATATAAAGGAAACATATGTATTGTATTCTAGCACAACGATGATTTCCATACTCAGGTGGGAGTAACTTCCAACGCAGTGCTCGAAACTTCAGAAATCAATGTGAATCTCTGTGCCTGATTCACAAATATGTTTTCCATCTGCAGGTGACAAATCTAGATCTCCCGAGTAACAAATACATTTTGTGCACTCCAGGGGTAGAGAGACCCCGTGCAAAGTTTGGGTGAAGGTGCATTTGATGATGTGAGGCTGGTTTAGGAGGCAAACCCTGTATGCTCCTTGAATCACCAGAACACAAAGCATGGCAGACTCACAGGATGGCATAATTCACATAAATTCAAAAGTTCTTGTGGCCTGGGTGATCATCGTTTCATTGATGGAAATCCAGGTGGCTCGAGATTTAGGGACCAGCTGATGTAGACATCAGTCAAATCCTCATGAGGCTCATGATGATCGATATGTTATGTTAGGAAGACTTTATAAAGCGCACGGTCACCAAAGGTTTAATGGCGCTAATTGAATGAATGTTGAGGGCCCAGTACAGAATTAATAGGGTTGCACGAAAAGCCATGTCTTAAAGGCCTTTCTGAAGCCCAGCAGGTTGTTGCTGGGAGTGGGAATGAATTCCAGAGCCTGGGTGCCAAGTAGGAAAACCTACGACCACCCCGCCTTTTTAGTTTGATGGTGGGAATGGTAAGAAGATGCAGGTGTGCAGATCGCAGGTTACGTATAGGGGCATGCTTGGTGATCCGACTGTTAAGAAATTTAGGGCTCATACCTTGCAAGGTTTTGAAGACTATGCAGCCTGTCTTAAAAATGACACGATGTACTATAGGCAGCCAGTGTAGTTTGACCAGTAAAGGCCTGGCCGATTGCCATTTCGGCTGTTTATAGATCAGTCTTGCCGCCTGATTCTGTACCATTTGGAGGCTTTTAAGCAGGCCCTGAGGGAGGCCAGTGTACAGGGAAAGTCTGGGCGTGAAAGAACCAGGGCAATGATCACTTGAAACAAGGCTGAGCAGGATAAAAAGTGTGAGAAAAGTTGGGCATTCCCCAATGCTTAGTGGAAATTTGTGGCCAGCCTGTCCCTCTAGGCTTCCTCTTTTTGAGTCTTGGGACTTCAGCTAATTAATAGCGCTCATGGACATTTGTAACAAGCAAACTGCTGGTTTCTAATGTGCAAGCACCCTTTTGGACATTTCATCCCATGTCCTGTTGCAATTCACAACGTGTTTAGTTTGCAAACCTTGATATGCAGTCTGCCGTTTTTCTTAGCGAGAAGTTCCATGTTCTAAAGATTAGCAAGATATATAGGTACAAAATCCCCTCTACAAATCAAGGGGCAGATTTTTTTCGCATTAACGCAGTATAGGAGTGTAAGTTGTTGTGCTGTATTGCATGAAGGGGAGAGAGCTGAGAACTACAGAAACACTCCTTAGAGGCATAGTCCTCTTTCTATGTGTGCTGCAGAATGAGAAGATATTTCTCCTTGTTACACCTCACTGGGGAAGACAGAGCATTTTGGCACATTGCCAGGTTTACAAGCTTTTGTAAATCATGCAATGCATCAAAATCTCCTCCCTCCATCCATGGAATGCCTTCCAAACGTAAGGTAACTCACGGCAGCGCACAGAGCTGCCCTGCATTACTTGTATTGTATTTACTCAACCATGCAAAGTGGCTTTGTATCTCTTAGTAAATGCCACAAAGGATTTTGTGTTGGAGCGGCACCACAAAAGTGATGCAACCCCAGCAGAAAACCGTAGTAAATCTGCACCCTATAAGAGGTCTTATTAAACCCTTCAGCTATTAACACTTCTCCCAAATATTAGCTCATGCTATCATTTGAGGTAGGGCCAATAGTAAGGTGCAAATTTAGAAATATAAATGCAGAAGCTGCTCTCCAGAAAAGTGGAATGAAGAAGGCATTGTCCAAAAATATTTCTCCTGAATCTGTATATTAACTCTGGATTCATTGGTCTTTTAAACAATCCAATTGGCTTCATGTAATTTGAATTAACAATAATTAATTACTAACAAACAACAAATGCTGGAATGAAGTCCAAATGGAATACAGATGAAACACAGACAAGAGAAAGCCATGCCTTGTCTTAAAAATTGACAACTACTAGTTAGCATTTTTGAAACAAAGTACTGATGTAGAGTTGAGTCCCAACTTTGAGGCAGAAACACATCCAGCGAATAATTAGCTGAAGAGCTGTCAATTTCTAGCTCCAGACAAAAAGATAGTGATGCAATGTAGCATATGGACAATACTTTTGGGGGCCTATGGGCCCGATTCACACAATGAACTTAAGACTAAATCCTAAACTTACTACTATTTGGTATTCACAGAATGCACTTACTACTTTCGGAATTCACAGAGTGAACTTACTACTTTCGGGATTCACAGAATGAACTTACTACCTTCGGTATTCACAGAATAGATTTAAGACTACTAACTTTACGTCCGCACTTCCGGCGTCGGGGCAGAGCTTACGGCCTGGAGGCGAAACTTGCAGGTTGGAGGCAGAGCTTCCGGCTCAGAGGTGGAGATTTAGCCATGGCTGAAATCTCCACCTCCGAGCCGCAAGCTCTGCCTCCGGGCCGTAAGCTCCGCCCCCAAGCCGCCCCCTTAACTTCATTCTGTGAGTCGGGCCCCCATATCTCTATTTCTCCTCATTACTTCCTCTTTCCATGTGGAGGAAACATCCTCTCAGAATTGTTTTTGTGCAGGAAGGTGTCTTTTCCTACACAAAAACCATCCTTCATGCAACGCAGGCTTGCTTGCTGCCCTGTGTAAGTGTCCATGCATCAGCACTAGGCTGCCAAACAGGCGCCAGCGCACTGGAAAAGGCAGGAATGCGCCATCTTGCCGTAAAAATGACATATTCCTGCCCTTTCCCCATCACTTATTGCAGCAAGTTGACTTGCTGAGCTGCACTGCCTGGCATTCTCGTAAATAGATCCCTTGGTGCACCAGGGGATTTCTTTACTCTCATCTAACCATTTGACCCACAAATTGTTCCTTTCAATGAGGTATGGAGTTATGTAAACACAGGATATATTTTGTTAATACATAATGTATAAATACAATACCAGGCCCGGAATCCACAACAGTTGGAATTTACAAGTGATGAGCATGTCAAAAAGGTTTTAAAATAAATGATGTATGCCTTTGAACTGCATAAATAAAAAAGAACAAAATAAGAAATAATAGAGTGTTAATGTGGTGCAAGTAAATTAATGGATAGTCTACAAATATGGAATAGATCAACTTAGTAAAGGATTTAATTAAGGGATGAAGAAATAAAAGTCCCTTCCCCCTACAAAACTAAAAATGTTTAATGATTGAAGACCTATAGGGATCTGCCTATACAATGTGTTGGTATGAACAAAGGATGATGGCCCTCTGCTTACACAAACAAATCCATTTGGCAGTCATGACATTTAGGACCTGCACATTTTAATTTTAAAGCGAAACAGATCATATTATAGCAGACCAAGGACCGTGTTTAAACACTGGTGCCATTTTTTTTAGAGGTTCAAGCTCAAGGAACAATATCTTTCTGGCTCATGATCTCTCTTCTACATTAGATATTGAATGGCCCCCATATTTTCCAAGACTGTGACTTCTCCACTATAAGAAATGCTATGTGGACAACATATTTGCTAATCCTTGAACTTTAAACTGGTCTTTATACTATGCACACATGTTTTCTGCGGCTGTATCTTTAATATTGCAAGTCTTGTTTTTTCTTTATGTGTTGAGTGTCTGGCATTGCTAAGTCCTCACTCATCCCTTGGAAATATGTTTTCTCACAGCTGGTAGAGGTAAGTCATTCTCATGCCAGCCATGAGAGCTACACAGGGTCAGGTTCTTTATTTTGCTAAACCATGCAATGCAAAACATAATATTGCTAAGATTATGACTTTAAAGTCCATCCACATTTTTTGCTGTAAAAGCTGATGGATTTTGCTCTTTAGTACAAGCCATAATAAAATAGGGCTCAAATATGAGTTTGGCAGTCCCACCTCTGCCGTACCGTTGGATTCACTGCCGCCAACTACGTGGTCCAGCAGGCGTATTACAATATTATCGGTTTGCTATTCGAAAGACTGCCAGAGCACCATTGACATCGACAGCAATTCACAAACCACCTCAACGGTGTTTAGGGTAAAGCAGCTATCATAAGTCGGGACAGAGAAGTTTCACCACTATCCACAAGTTGGCTTTCCAATGAACCGACCATGGCGGGAAGACCGCCTGCTTAGAGTCGAATTGAAGGATTTAGGATGCATACTCACCCATTGCCATTTCTTCCCTTCAGATCCCTTTCTCCAGGTCCTCCCTTCACAGCAGCATCTTGACCCCAAAACACACAAACTACCCTTTTGGAGCTGAAATCCAGGTAAGTTCGTTTTGCACTATTTACCCATTGACTGGACGGGGCACATATGGTCCAGACGCCAGCAATAGGAAAGTACTGGTAGTAGGTATTTTTTTTCATGTGTCATGCATATGTGTAGCCTGCAGTCAAAATATACAGACCAGCATCGATACAAAGGAAAAAATATACACTATCATCAGAATCACCACCAGAAGGAATTTAAAAATATGGCAGGCGGGAAACTGCTTCCACAGCGGTCTTCTAGGAACTGCTGCCACAGCAGTACAGCAGTAAGACTGCCGAACTCATAATCAGGCAGTACGTAGTCTTTCGAAAAGGAAGATCTGTGGGAACTTGCTCTACAGATTAAGCCATTCTCTCCAGCACAATTGGATTGCAGGAAAGATGATAGCCATTAAGGTTTTGCCCACAACATCTAGAGATTGTGTGGTGAAGAGCTGGATTGTGAAAAAAAGAGATGTGAGCCCCTAGATTGTGAAAAGGGCCCATGGACTTTAGAGACGGTGGAACAAGTGTCCATCAGAGCATGTGCTACAGCCCCAACAAACCAGCAATTCTCTGGATATCTGTATAAGGTGTACTTTAAGGTATGTTCCACTCAACAACAGAGGAATGCACAGCATACACTACCGTATTGGGTGGATTGTCAGGCATGATCAGGACTCAAAATACATCTATTATTACGGACAAGGTGCAGGTTGCTCTTAATGTAGTCTAATTAGATAGCCTCATGATGAGCTGCAGACTTACAAAATGGCTGATTCAGTGCCGATCTTTACTTGTCAACCTTATTTATTAGTGGTAAGGCGTGGGTTCCTTCAACACTTCATTCTTTTAAATGGTTGCAAACTCTTGACCAAATGGCAGCTGCTGGGTGGAGAGCAGCTGTTCCATCAATATGAGACATCCACTGGTCAGATGTGAGCAGAAGGATAAAAAACATCCATCGGGTAGCTTCCAAGCTACCTGTCAAACTACGATGATGTCTAATTAAATGAAGATGAGGCTCTCCCTATTGAGACCAAAGCCTCAAAGATTGAAGACGTTTTAGAGACATTAAGGAACTATTGAAATATTTAATCTGTAACGCTTTTCAAGAGGCGGCCAGCCTCTGAAATATGAAAAATGCAGTCTCAGGAAGAAACCAGACTCTGAAAAAGATGAAGATTCTAGAGACAATAGTCATAAGAGTGGTTGCATCACTCTTGCACCATGCAACGTGGTGCAAGTGTGACACAAGTCCAATATGTGATATATGAGCCCACGCAAGGCCACCCAGCGTAGCCCTGAGTGGCCTCATAAATCTGGAGTAATGCAAGGCTTCGCAAACCTCTGAGTTGGTTCACTCTGCCCTGGGAAGGTGTTCTATTGGCTTTGTGTGGGTGTTCCCTCGCAGGTCCAATGGTTTTTTATGCATTCCCAGATTTACCAAAAGTTGTAAATCTGTGAATGCATCAAAAAGATACACCTTCCCAGGGGAGGTGAAACAAGGAGAAATATATCTTTATTTCTCCTCTCATTACTTGCTCTGTCTGTGTGCTGCCTTTTGCAGCACACACAGAAAGAGGAATATGCATTTCAGGATAATTTTGTGCAGGAAGGTGCCACTTTTTGCAGCAAAACAATCCTGCATGCAACACAAGTACCGTTGCCCCATGGTGTATGTCTCTAGGCAGCCAAAATGGCATAAGTGCAGGGAGAAAGGCAGGAATGTGCCGTATTCTTTGAAATGGTGCATTCCTGCTCTTAACCTGTAATGCAGTACAGTGCAACAAGGTGACGTGATGCATTGCATTGCATTACTTTGCCATAAATACTTTACCAAACCTTGTTTATGCTCTGGAAAGTTGCCTAAAAGTAATGCAAAGCAGCGTGAAGCACTGCTTTGCATTGATTAGCATCAATGGGGCGTCACATGAGTGAGACATAGGTGTTCCCAAGCAACCACCCAGGTTTGTTTACCCTAATCCTATCTACTAACAATGGTAGACAGGGTTTTGCATTATAAATTGATGGCACTGGAAAGCAGGTGTTGGTGAAAACATTTCTCTTTTTTTAATGACTTTGCATGCGTGCTGTACAGAGTAGAAGCGGCTTCAGCCTCAACGCCCCACTGTTTCCAGAGCAGGAAAAAGGAGAAAGAAAACAATAATAATGTTGTTATTATCATTTGTATTTTCCGGGCTATGAGGCTGAGTTAGGAAGGGCCAGGGCGGGTGCCACAGGGGGAGTAGTGGTTCATGCACTTAAATACGCATGACGGTTTGGCCGTCCGTTTTGGGCCAGCCATACAGTCATGCGCACTTTGCATGTTCTCCACATGCTGTAATACAGAGCTGGGGTGGAGAACAAGCACAGCGGCATTTCCCTGTCTGTGCACCGAACTACGGCGCTCAGACCAATCAGAACGCTGTATTGCAGCATTTTGATTGGCTTAGGGGAGCCTGTGTGCTTCTGGGACTCATCAAAGAAGTAGGAGAGACAGAGGCGAGACATATATGGCCATGACGGAGGAGAGGCGGAGGCAGCCGTTAGGAGGTGATTTTTTGAGCATTTATATTTTGTTCTCTCCATGGCCCCATTCACTGCCAGCCGCCACTGATACAATACATATACAAAGTAGGAACCCTTCCAGTACAAAACCTTTTCTAGACTCATGCACACACCCTTGCACTATGGCACAAAGGTGTGCGCGTGGAGCACGGCAGCAAAATTCTGCAGAGGCGCTAGGGAGAGAGGAGGAGAAAGCCATAACTCTGTGAATATGGCGTAATCCTGCTCTGTCCCTGTCATGCAACGCAGCACCACATTTTTGGCTGCTGCGCTGCGTTGTGTGATACTTTTGTAAACCTGGCACGGTGTGTAGACCAATTCATATTCCTGCTACGGTATCATCTTAGGATGTGGCGCTCACGAGTCTCTTTTCCAAATTTCTATTCCCCCTCCACCCTCAGTTTGCCTTTTCACAAGCTCCCCCCTTTCTTGGCTCTTTCTGCACTAGCTTCAAACAATTCCTTTTACCATATTTCTGGAATGAAATATGAGTAATTTCTTGCACAGACGAGACTCCCAGCTGAACTGTGTATTAAAAATTGAAAACAAGCAAGAGTGGAGGCAGTAAATCATTTCAGAAAAGGGAATGGGAGACAGGCAATGGCTGAGAAACAGCCAGCACCACTTAGCGCCATACATTTCACAAAAACATATGATTTACAAAAAAACCTTTGTCCTCGATTTACTGAGTGTGTGGACCATTTGTTGAACAAACCCTGCTTGGGTGGAATATCAATCTGTAAATGATTCCATGAAAGAAACATTAGTCGGTTTACTATTTCATGGCTTATAGGAAAAATATTACTATGCATCGCTTTATATTTTTCTCCGATAGACCTTTTAATTGGGTTTGGGAATGGCCTCCTGTAGTAGTGATGAGTATCCAAGGCAGAACTCAGCTAGTAGGCATGTGGGTTGCTAAAATTAATGCTTAGCAGACGTTTTTTTGGGGGGACCAGGCAAAAACCTATGGGGCATATTAGCAAGAACCTCATTACGATTATCGGCATTTTAGCGGTAACTGCCGCTAAAACGGCGATAATGGGCTTGCTAATATGCGGTATAGAATTCCAATAGAAGCCCGGGTTAGATGTGCAGGATGCCCCTATATGTGGGACCCACTTCTTACATTTCTGCCAAGGCATAGAAGTAGCGTTCATGAACACCTGATTCAAATACAAAAAAAATCCTAGCTTTTTTATGCAGTGTCTCTTCCTCTCTGGTAGCTTTCCCGTGAGCCCCGTCTCATTGCTAATAACAGAAACACTGTTGCTTTATATAAGGGACTAGCAGCCTGTCCCGACGTTGTCCGGGTATGAATTGCTGCCGGACAGTAGTATATTGTTTTGTAGGATTTCGTTTTGATAGCATTTCTTATCTGTTGCAGGCCTGTAAAACGCTCCGATTCACAGTGCACTGCTGATGCACTTAAGAGTGCGCGTTCAGTAGTGTGTGAACTCGAGTTTCCCTACTTTATTTTTCCTTGCAATATTATATACCGCAAACTCAACAACATGGCATGAGCACAATTTACATTACAGAAGAACACATTTATTTGTGGTAGGCACGGGGAGACAAAGCGATTTGCCTGGAATCACAGGATGTTGAGCTGATGCCGAGATTCGAACGTAGCTCCTCAGCTCTAAAGTTCGCAATTCTAGAACTTGTGGCGAGAGGTGTGTCTAAAAGTGTATGTCGGTGCTGGCCATCAATGAGAGAGGCCTGTGCATTTTTTCAAATGGGTGGTGAAAAAATATGAGTATGTTGCTGGAGATGTGGGCCGCCGTGCCACCAATGTACTTACTGGGGGAGGGTAAACACCCATTATTCCGCAACTTTTTTCCGCATACCATCACTCCGCATACTTTCATTACGAAAGTACCATGACTCCGCAATGCCATTATAACGCATGGCATTACATTTTATATGCATTTACCACGCTTACATTTACAATGAAATTCGTTGTAAATGCATGAATGGTAAAAGCATGTTTTTTTTTAATTTTTTGGATAAGGTAAGTATGCGTATAGGGGTATATGTTTTGGGGTACTGAGGTATATGTTTTGGGGTGTTTGCGTATTTTAAGTGTTCAGATATAGTTTTGGGTTATGGGGTACAGGGGTAGTTTGAGGGTTCAGGGATAGGTATGGGTTTTGGGGTATAGGTGTATTTTTAGGGTTCAGGGCTAGGTTTGGGTTTTGGGGTATAGGGGTATTTTTAGGGTTCAGGGGTAGGTTTGAGTTTTGGGGTACAGGGGTATTTTAAGGGTTCAGGGCTAGGTTTGGGTTTTGGGGTACAGGGGTATTTTTAGGGTTCAGGGCTAGGTTTGGGTTTTGTATTTGTATTTGGATACAGAATTTGTAAAGCGCGAGCTACCGCTCCGAAAGGAGCATCTTTGGCACTGATGCAGTGTAAAAAACAATATTAAAACCTAGATAGCAGCCATTACCGAACTGTCTGGCAGTTTTTAATTGTTTCCTGAAGGCATTCTCCTGAGTCAGAAGTCTTAGGGTTTTGGGCATGGCGTTCCATGCCTTAGAGGCCAGTACGGTAAGAGTCTTATCTCCCTTGGTTTTGTAATTAAATCTAGGGATATTAATTAGGTTGCCGCCTGCAGACCTCAGACATCTTGAAGGATTATAGTTTACAAAACGTCTCACAAGATACTTTGGGCCTATC
Source organism: Lissotriton vulgaris (assembly GCF_964263255.1). Lineage (NCBI taxonomy): Eukaryota > Metazoa > Chordata > Amphibia > Caudata > Salamandridae > Lissotriton > Lissotriton vulgaris. The sequence goes on along the minus strand of NC_141689.1, from coordinate 171,598,755 downwards.
TTGTTTAAGGCTCTGAAAGAGGTCAGCAAAATCTTAAAGAGGATTCTCTTATGTAGTGGCAACCAATGCAAGATCTTAAGTGCACTGGTAGCCAAAGATCTTCTGGGTAGTTTAAGGACCAATCTCGCAGCTGCGTGTTGAACACTTTGAAGTTTTTTTATCGTAGATTTTTTGACCCGGCCATCAGGCCATTGCAGTAATCCAACCGTGACAATATCAATGCTACTGCCACTGTCTTTCTAGTGTCCGTAGGCAGAAATTCAAAAAACTTTTTCAGAGACTTAATTATGGTGAAGCAGCTTCCTGCTGTGTTCCTTACATGCTGGTCGAAAGAGAGGGCGGAATCGAATAGGACCCCCAAGTTTCTTGCAGTTTCCATTGATTAGGGTGGAGCAGGTGAGTCTTCAGGCCACCAATCCTTGGGACAGAACTGGACATCTTTTCCTAAGGGAAGAATCTCAGTTTTGCTGGCGTTACATTTTAAATGGTTAGTATTCATTCATCGGAATACTTCCATCAAGCAGCTCTTAAAGTTTTGTTCCGTATTTGTGGAATTTTTATCCATAGAAACCACTAACTGGGTATCATCAGCGTAAGATGTGACAAGTATCCCATGTGATTCTATTAGTGTGATAAGGGGGATCATATAATCGTTAAATAGTAACGGGCTTAAGATGGAGCCCTGTGGGATCCCACATAGGACTTTTTTTTCTTTGGATAAAAAAGAGCCTAGAGAGACTGTTTGAGATCTATCAGTCAAAAAGGATGTTAACCATGTAAGAGCAACTTCTGTTATGCCTATGCTTTTCAGCCTGCCCAACAGAATCTCATGAGAAATAGTGTCGAACGCTGCCGTGAGGTCTAATAAGATCAAGACAGCGTTTCTTTCCCTCATCCTGCAGGAATTTGATCGAATCCGTAAGTTCAATAAGAGCAGTTTCAGTAGAATATTTCGGACGGAAACTTGACTGCTGAGGATGTAAAATGTTATGGGTATCAACAAAAGTTTTCAGTTCTTGGTAAACTATCTGTTCTGTGATTTTACCCAGGATAGGGAGGAGAGATATTGGTCGGAGATTAGTTAGGTCAGTGGTAGATTTGTTGGCTTTCTTCATTAAAGGCTTCACGATGGCCTTTTTCCAGTCAGGAGGAACCACTCCTTAGCTGAGAGAGGCATTGACTATTGCATTAACAGTCGGATTTATTACATCAATTATCTGATGGAGTATTTGGGGAGGACAGTCAGAGGGGGCTCCTGATTTACATGCTAAAATTACCTCATGAGTTTTCATAAGAGAAGCCGATTGAAAGGCATTCAGGGTGTGAGGGTTGTTTTCCTCCAGCATTAGATGGCTATTCCCATAGGGGAGAGACGGGACTGGGAAGGGGTAGGTTTGGGTTGGGGGGTACAGGGTTATTTTTAGGGTTCAGTGCTAGGTTTGGGTTTTGGAGTACAGGGGTATTTTTAGGGTTCAGGGGTCAGTTTGGGTTTTGAGGAACAGGGATATTTTAAGGGTTCAGGGCTAGGTTTGGGGTTTGGGGTACAGGGGTATTTTAGGGTTCAGGGGTAGGTTTGGGTTTTGGGGTACAGTGTTATTTTTAGGGTTCAGGGGTAGGTTTGGGGTACAGTGGTATTTTTAGGGTTATGGGGTAGGTTTGGGTTTTGAGGAACAGGGGTATCTATAGGGTTTAGGGCTAGGTTTGGGTTTTGGGGTACAGGAGTATTTTTAGGGTTTAGGAATAGGTTTGGGTTTTGGGGTACAGGGTATATTTATAGGGTTAAGATGGGTTAGTGTTTAAGGGTGTTGGGGTATTTTAAGGAGTAAGGGTGGGTTATGATTATGGGGTGCAGGGGTTTTTAAATGGAGCAGGGTGGGATTAGCACACGATATAAGACATGGCATGAAGGGCGGAACGTACCACTCTCCCCCAGCGTTTGTCACGCCCGCAGCACACGCCCACAGCACAACGGAGACACGCCCACAAGGGACTACTTTGTTGGCACAGTTATTTTACCTTTTAAATGTATATGGTGGGCGTCTGCATAGCCTATGTCCTTCTGCTGCAACTGCCCTTTCCAACGCTATATTGGGTGTTGTGATTGGTGCTGTGGTTCCAGAGATTACCCGCCTCAAAGGTTTGGGCTCTCTCTTTATTATATTAGTATAGATAAATACCCCCTGCCATACATTATAATGATATTGCACGCCACCAAGGAGTGCCATAACCATATAGATGAATGAGGCCAAAAGCTGAGTTCCTTTGTAAGGTTATGGAACTCTGAGGGGATTTGCAATATCCTTTTCATGTATGGCAGGGGATACCATATCCCATATAATACAAGCTCACGCCATCACCTTTGCACAAACTACTTAAAACCTTGGTGCATTGCTCCTTTAAGTGAAAGAGAGAGCATGTTTGCAAACATGAAGAATACAAATGAAACCTCTAGTGCAGAATTAAAGCCATCAATAACCTGTTAAATATTTGCTACAAAAATATATTAGAAACAGTTCAATACAGGTTAATGTTGTTAAAAAACTGCAGTAGCTGGAAATATGTAGTAACATGCAGAGGCATTCTAACTTTTATATAATTATCTAAGGAGTGCAAAAAATAAACTGTGTTCTTTCTGCTTATCACTGTAAACTAGAAAAATTGAACAAAAGAAAGAAAAGCAATGTTCCATTTTCTTTGCTTTAAACAGCTGCTCCATGAACATCAGAACTCGACTCATCACAAGTCGCCAATTATAAAGAATTAGAGACTGGCGTTTATGTAGGGATTGCAGAATCCCATCTATACTAATATAATAAAGATAGAGCCCAAACCTTTGAGGCGGATAATCTCAGGAACCACAGCACCAACCACAATACCCAATACAGCGCTGGAAAGAGCAGTTACAGCAGAAGGACATAGGCTATGCAGACACCCACCATATACATTTAAAAGGTAAAAGAAGCGTGCCAGCAAAGTAGTCCCATGTGGGCGTGTCTGTGTTGTGCTGTAGGCGTGTGCTGGGGGCGTGACAAATGCTGGGGGCGTGTGGTTCGTTCCGTCCTTCATGCCATGTCTCATATCGTGTGCTAATCCCACCCTGCTCCCTTTAAATACCCCTGCACCCCATAATCATAACCCACCCTTACTCCTTAAAATACCCCTATACCCTTAAATACTAACCCATCTTAAACCAATATACCCTGTACCCCAAAAGCCAAACCTATCCCTAAACCCTATAAATACCCCTGTACCTCAAAACCCAAACCTACCTCTGAATCCTAAAAAAATACCCCTGTACCCCAAAACCCAAACCTACCCCTGAACCCTAAAAATACCCTGTACCCCAAAACACAAACCTCGCCCTGAACCCTAAAATATCCCTGTACCCCAAAACACAAACCTCGCCCTGAAGCCTAAAAATACCCCTGTACCCCTGTGATTCCAGGCAAATCGCTTTATCTCCCCGTGTCTCCCCGTGTCTACCACATATGAATGTGTTCTTCTGTAATGTAAATTGTGCTCATGCCATGTTGTCGAGTTCGCGCTATATAATATTGCAAGGAAAAATTAAGTAGGGAAACTCGAGTTCACACATTACTGAACGCGCACTCTTCAGTGCATCAGCAGTGCACTGTGAATCGGAGCGTTTCACAGGCCTGTCACAGATAAGAAATGCTATGAAAACAAAATCCTACAAAAAAGAATATACTACTGGCCGGCAGCAATTCATACCCGGACAACGTCGGGACGGGCTGCTAGTATTTAATAAAATCTGACCACCATTAGATTTTGTGTTTATTAAATATAAAATAAGTCTTAGAATGGAGTATGTAGTTGAAACAGGTATAAATGTATACATGAAAATGTATAGGCATTTACTTTTACTACGTGCAGTTACAGCCTAACCTGTATCAATGTAATTGTGAGCCTAGCCTCTCGATTGAATTGTCCATCAGAGATAACTCACCAGTAAGGAACTATCTAATGGAATCACTGGAGACCCTAGGACTATCAAACCTATGGGAGTTATTATTATTATTATGTTTTTTATATAGCACCTGAATCGACCCCCGAAGGGGTATCTCCGTGCTTGCCTTGGGAACCCGTCCTGGCTTTTCCCTGTGAGATAGCCCCTACAGGGCATCCCCAAGGTGAAAGCCAGGCATCCCGCCGCGGGGGGGGCGTTGTGGAGATTAAGCAAGCTTAATGCCCAGAGTTGCAGAGTGTGAACCCATGATTAGGTCAGGCACCGAAGCGAGAATTATCGAGTCCATGGACATTTGAGCTCAAGACCCTGCCGCGTCGGGAATTGAACCCTGGTCTGACCTCTGCTTCAGGGTCTGCCTGCTCTAACCAGTGAGCCACACTTCTCCAACCGATGTTGGTACCTTCAAAAAGATGGTATCGAAAGTCACCTTAATGAGGACAAAGCCACCCTAGCCAAGAGACCGCACGGATGGGTGGTGCTGTAAGGCTACACAGCTCTCAAACCACAACTGTATCTCACCACGGGTCTCACACAAATAACAAAAAACAAGTTCCTCAATGTGCGCCTCGGTAAAATACCCATACCGCCTCACCTAGCACCCTGGAAAAGGGAAAACACAGCAAAATTGTTGCCGACTCTGTTCTTCCGGAAACGAGGACCTCATTCACATCATTTGCATCTGCACAAACCTTCTGGACATAAGATGTTCCTTGCTTCGAGCCTTATGGAATCCGAAGGGCATAACAAGCTGCAGACAGGCTGTGATGCTTTGTTTTAACCCCGTAGAAATCCAGTAAAACTGCAGGACAACATAATTCTTGGACATAGTGGCCAGCAGACTAAAAGAGACAGCCACAGGGTCTACCGGAAGCACTAGCCAAATTAAAACAACAGTAGGCACCTTGTCCCTCCAATCTTAATGGACAGCATCAATCCAATTTGTGATTTTTACATTTTAACCACGTGAATCTACTCGCTCTTTTTAAACTTTATCTTTTTCTATTGACTGCCTTTTATATAATTGTACTTTTTAGAATTGTGAGTTTTTATTAACTGTAAAGTAAAAAAATGCTAAATCCTAGTCACTGGAGGATCATGCAGTTTCTGATATCACAAATTCCATTCTTAAATGTTATGCACCATACCTTGTGTGCAGCAAGTTGTGCTTAGCAGTGACTAATTTAATATTTAAAATCAGGTTTTCCTATGTGTCAAAAGGGTAATCTCTGACAGGTCTCCGTAGCAGCGTTCAAGCCACTGCTGTTAGAATACACAGGGTAGACCTAATGACAAGTTTTTACTGACATCGCAGTGAATGGCACCATCAGTAAATCAGTCCACAGGAGGGATTTACCTTTCCACAGCAGGTGTGTATTTTTGCACCATATACTATGGCCTTATAGGAAAGGTACTTGTGCCAATCAGGTTTAAGTCAATTTCAACACGTTTAAAAGGGAAGCACAGGCACTTCACACCTGTTGATAAGGGCTAAAGTACAAAGATTTCTAATAACAGCAAAAGAGGTTGAGCATAAATTTGGAGAAAACCACACAACCAAAGTGTTATACCACTTTGCAGAAACACAGATTCTAGAGGACAGCTTCCTAAAGAAGATTCTGGGGCTTTCTGCAGGAATTACAATGTATGCCTGCCATGAAGAGGATGGCTTAATATACATTTGAATCACTATTATGGGCCCGATTACAATGCCAGTCAGATGAGTGTTCGACGAGCATCGTTGACACAGTGGAGAAGATTGGAAACATGCCTCTTAGAATTGAGGCTTGTGCTGTGGCACGGAAAAGGGCCGCAGCACAAATCCCAAGGCCAAAAGGCTTGTTTTTAAACATGGCTGCACCAATGGATTTTTAGACGGGCACCAATGATGCCCCAGGGGCCCATAGTGGTGGGCCACAGGGGCCAGGGTCCTGCCAGGGGACCCAATAGAGCCTTTTCGACTAGCCTTTTCACATTGGAAGAATCAACATGAAATGGCTTGCGGAAAGGTGAATCGTAGTCACCACGGCAGTGCCTGAGTAATGCATTCCGACCAACCACCCGACGGGCTCCTTAAGCCCATCGAAAGATGTAAGTTGGTCACTGGAACAATGCGGTCCAACCGACCGCATCGTAATGCGGTGGTCTGACCATGGATACAGACATCGGTGGGACAAAACACGGACGGCACATTGGTGTCAGTCCCACTGACATCGTAGACACCCCCTAAATGTGTGACCATCTCTTATAGCTGTCTGTGTGGTGTGATCCCTGCGTTTCTCTAACAAGGTTATTGCTGAGGGGGAATCATCCTTTACAACGCATCCATTACTTCGTGCTACACTTACAACGCAGTCATTAAATCGCAACATCCTTTACAACTCATGTCCCTACAACACATGCATTACAACACAAGACACTACATCGCATGTCACTACTACGCAGGCATTACAACGCATACCATTACAACACATACCATTACAACGCATAGTACCCCTACACTACCCAAAACGTACCCTACTGTTGCACCCCCTGGAGTTAGAATAGTAATTTTTACCCCTACACTATCCAACACTTACCCTACTGTTGCACCCCCTAGAGTTAGAATAGTATACTATCCAATACTTACCTTAAATGCAATGTAATGGTATGCGTTGTAATGGTATACGTTGTAAAGGTATATTGCGATGTAATGGAATGCGTTGTAAAGGAAGTTTCTAAAAATGCGATGTACTGTCATGCAATGTAATGGAGTGCGTTGTAAAGGATGTTGCGATGTAAAAACTGGGTTGTAAACGCATGCATTGTAAATTTATGCTTTGTAACATCATACATTCTTGCTGGGTATGTTGTGAAGCAACCGAAAGTTTATTTTGTTGTCTGATTATATTATGTTAGAATCACTACAGCTCATTTAGATTTCTTATATTCTGTGGAGAACCGCACTTGATTTCAGTCACTGATGTCAAATTGTTTAGAAAAAGCCATTTAGCTGATGCTATTTTAGAGAAAGAAACTATTGCATTGCTTACACTATCAGTCAGGGTTTATATCCTTACCAGTCTTTCTAATAACATGAAGCCTTAATTGGGCTAGATGACGAGCTTTCTGGACTGAATTTTACATTCTCTTTTTAAGTAGGGGTGTATGAAATGTGTGCAATTTTCTTTATGCTTAATTATATGAAATGTTGGTAAAATTATGTGAAAGTACAAATAAGTACAAAAAATGAAAATAATTGGCCTGATTCTCAAACCCCACATGTTTTAGTACTATAGAAAGTACTAGAAAGTGAAATTCACAAGATACGTGTAGAGATCTGCGTATCTGCCCTCCATATACTTATATGTGCAGAGTTTGCTGCCCCAAATGTGGAGTCTCTGGGTTTAGAGAACACATATGTATAGGGAGTGTGGAGTTGTGAATTTTGTGAATACACAAAATAGTAAACATACCAAAAAATGTAAGTTTACCTTTGAGAATCAGGCCCTCTGCATTTAGCATTATATATTAACTTGAGATGTATCTGTTCATCCATTACAGATCTGAAAATGTATTTCTTGCAAAGAACAACAGGTCCAAAAACCCCAACTACCAGTCTTTCACATTGTTCCTGCGATCTTCCACTATAATTTCCCCCGCAAATGAAGCGCATTGTGCAATGAGGCCTATTGAAGTAAATTGATGAGTTTCACATAGCAAGAGGTTCTTGAAGTTACTCCAATTATGTCTGCATAATTGATAATTCACATGATCCTAGTTTTAAGATGGGCATAGTTGCTGAAGAGCTCAGGTCTCAAAGAACCAGGGTCCTGGAAGTAAGCGTTCCACTCTATGATTCCATGTCTATACAAATATCTATTTATTCTTTAGCAAATCCTTCTCAATTTCTCCTCAAGACGTTTTTGCATCCAGTTGCATTTATTTCTGGTCACAGAAAGGATTCAAGAATGTAAACCTACTATTGTCTGCCTATTAACATTATATAGGACAAGTATCTGCTTCCCAGTCACTCCTCACCAGATTTACAAAGGGCTGTGGTACATTAGATTGCGTCATGCAAGGTGGTGCAAGGTATTGCAAACAAGCGTCTGCGTCCCTTTCCCTAGGGCCACTCACAGTGGCCACACACGCCCGTTGCGGCCCTGGGGCACCTTTTGTAATACGGGCCCTGATTTTGTCAAACCAAAATCGAGTTTTAGCACATCTGCATAATTATTTTGCAAAATTATCATTAAGGTTAGGTAGGAAAAATGAAATAGCTGCAAATCGTAATGCTGCTTGCAATACAGTACCTACGTAGAAACAAGACAACTGCATCACGTTGCGCAGTTATTTTTACAGCGCGTGCAAAAATGTTGCCTCCAGCTGTGCGACCGAAAATCCACCTTTTATTAGTCGTGACGAGGAGCCTGCAGCTCACCTTAAGAGGAAGTCACAGAGAGACCACGAGCGAGCCCCCCCACCAGCCTGCCTTCCTGTGGTGCTGTTTTATGGTGGCTCCAGCCCTCACGGCCCCTTCTCCTGTGAAAAGTGATACAGAGTGTAGATGAAAAGCCCCGCAGCTCCACGTGGAGGGAGGTGATTTAAAAGGTCGTCCTTTCCTCCCGTGGTCATTTTATCAGCCCTCGGAGGAACGACCAGGCCAAGTGTGTTGGCGAAAATTGACATGCTTGAAATCGCATCTAAACTCCTGGGGAAGGGTGTCATTAACTCAGCAGCCACAGGAAAACGAAACACTTCTTCTGAAAAGTCCTGCTAGTTACCAGGGCTCTCTGAGGAATACGAATGAGGCCTTTCTCGCATTTTCTGCATCCTGAGCCGCCGCTCAACTTATTTTCCTGGTGTTAAGTCGGCAGCTTGGGCGGCAGAGGCGAGTAAATTAAAGGAAGCAGCACCGCATGAGGGAAAACATTGCAAAACAGTCTGATTGTGAGCTGTATGCTAAAAGTGTTATAAAAATAAGCATTGGCAAAGGCAATGGTTCTCAGCTGTAAACCTATTTAGCATTCCCGACGCTTTTAATGCTTTTTCCCCCCTGGTCGCCTCAAATTCATGCACAACCACAAGTGTTGTCTTCCAACTCATTTTGGTGTATTTTACAAAATCGATTCAAAGAGAGGTGGGTACCTACTCAAAGTTATACAATTCAGTTTCCTACATAGCACTTGCCTCGTATCTAAATGACTGCACATCATTTTGTAGTGATGAAGGTCCGGACACACAGGGAGGTTGTAACTCAGGATGTTTTATTCATGAAGATAACATGTAATAAAGTTCAGAACATCAAGTAGCTATGTAGTAGATCAGAGCCTCACAATAAATGTTTTAAACAGCCAGACATAAAATGCATAAAGTGAAATCACAGCAAATGTACAAATAAGCTTAAATGTTGCAGTAACAGATCATATATTAAATGTAAAGGATAAAGGAGTACATGTCACCACGGAGAAGGTAAGCTAAGTAATAATGGCAAAACATACATGTGGCGGGGGCGTGGCTTAGCCAGCGAGCATGGCGGTCGTGTAGAGCGCGAGCTCCGACCAGCCTTGTTGAAATCCTGCAAGAATATCCTCCCCTGGTCCTTATAAACAGGTCCAGATAATCCGGATCGGTGCCTGAACCCAGTGGCTGTCCCCTGCCCGCGATTGGTGGCGTGGGATTACTTCTAGCTGCCAGGGCGTCGCCTGAGCTTGAAGGGCCCCGGGGCGGCCTACACAGCCGGGGCCTCGATTTTGGAGTGGCCCGACGGCGTGGAGCGGCTGCACCGTAGACGACGGCGGCACGGACCCGCCGCATCTTCCGGGTTCCGGGGCTTTCACAGACAACATTTGTTGCGGACCAGCGGCAGATGGTGCTTGACGAGCCGAGCCCACCGGGGGCCCGACTGGGAGTCGCCGGATACACACAGAGCGGGGGAACTGTTGAACTGCCATGGAGCGGCGGTGCCTGATCACCGAAGGGCGCGCCTGAACAGATCAAAGACTCTACTGCTGCCCCAGGTCAGTGTTGCCACGAGTGGAGCCGTGGTGGCAGAGGACGACTACTCGGGGGTCGTGTTGGACCTCGGTGTGACGCAGTTGGCGGCGCTGAGCTTGGACTTATCTCCAGACCGGCGACGCCGGGGTGTGCTAGCTGGTTGGCGCGGTCGGGGCCCCCTCGCCATAGCGGGGAACGCTTTTGGGGTGTCTGCTACCTCCTCCCCCCTACCATCCTCGGGGTGGGAGTCGGACGGTTGGCGGCCATATTTGGACTTGGGACCTCGTGGTGTGCCTGAGCCGCGCGCCGAGAGCAGCATGACGAGAGGTAGCAGCAGCCAGAGTAAGCAGGGGCTCATTGAAAAATTCACAGAGGCGGCTAGCGCGAAGGGCACCCCGGCGCAGGTACCGGACAATGCAGCACTCATGGCGGCAATCACACAGTCCGGGATGTCCTGGACGCCAAGATTGGGGCGGTGGGCTCGGACGTCATGCTCATCCGGCAAGACCTGCGGAACGCTGTGGAGCGAATAGCGGGCACAAAGACACGCATAACGGAGGTGGAAGACGATGTTTCCTCCCTGAAGAAGAGAGTCATGGTCCTTGAGAGGACGCAGAGGGCCTTGTTCAAAGGGCGGAGGAGGCGGAAGGACGGGCAAGGCGTAGTAATCTAAGGTTTATTGGCTTCCCAGAGGACTGTGAGAAAGGGAACGCTGAGAGCTTCCTTACACAATGGCTGGAGAGCTGGATTCCACCTGAAGTTCTCTCTTGCTGCTTTGTGATTGAGAGGACCCATCGGGCGCTGACAAAAAAAACGCCGCCTGGCGCGCGCCCGCGCCCTATGATCGCTTAACTCCTGGGGCCTCATTTATGAAAAGTGACGCATCGCTGCGTGAAAACAGCGATGCGTCACTTTTCACTGCGCACTCCTTACGACATTCCTGATGCGTCATATTTAATGTATGACGCATTATGTCACAAGGAGTAACAGATACGTCAGTATTTCTGACCTATCTGTAAGCGCAAAAGTGACGCATTGCTGGAGTGTGTCACAAAAGTGACGCAACTCCAGCAATGCGTCCTTTCACATGGGGAAGGCCCCATGTGAAAGGGCTTGCGTCAGTCTTACGCCTGCTGTGAGGCAGGCGCAAGATTTTGACGCAACAGCATCCTAAAAGTGATGCAGTGAAATCTCATAGATTTCACTGCGTCACTATTACAAGGCTTTTTGAGGGGGAACGCCCCCTCTGCATACATTATACCGGACGCAGGTATAATGTGGCGCAGGAGTTTAAAAAGTGACGCATCTACCTAGATGCGTCACTTTTTAAATATGGCGCAACGAGGCGCATTTTTTACACCACTGGTACGTCACAAAAAGTGACGCATCGGCGGCGCAAAACTGACGCAAGGCCTTCATAAATAAGGCCCCCGAACTATGCAGACAGAGACACGATCCTAAAGCAGGCGAGGCAGAAGGGCAAGCTGACATATGATTTTTTCCGGACTATACAAAACAAGTGCAACAACAACGCCAATCTTTCGTAGCGGCCAAGGCCCGTCTCAGGGGTCTGCAGCTACAATACGCCCTACTTTATCCTGCAAGGCTGCGGGTGATCTTTCAATCTCGCACTTTCTTCTTCAACACCCCAGAGGAGGTCTTTCAATGGACGGATGAAACTGTGAAAATTCGAACCAACATGGCAAAGGGAGGAGAGTCTGACTCCTCCGCAAGTAATTCGGCAGGGGGAGGCCAGGAGAGTCAGCGTGAGTGCAGAAGCCGTTCGCGCTCAATCCGCAGCTCGAAATCTGTATCAGCCACGCGTCGAGACGGGGGAGCCCAGGACGCCCAGGAGGATGTGCCTTGACTTTTGTTAGACCTGACTAATAACGTGCTTGAATGCTATATGTGTAGGGACGAGTCACAATGCTGTTGAGGCTGGTGTCCCACAGGGGTTGGTTGGGAGGGGGCGACGGCCTTGTTCCATATGGGCTGCTGCGAGGGGTTAAGTTGGAGGGGATGGTACTTGGCTCCCAGTTGGGGCCGGGATCATGCTCCGACTACAACAGGTGCTTCCACGTTCGGGAGGTGCGGGGTGAGGGGTGTGCGGGGGGAAGTTGGGGTTTGATTACGTGGGAAGGGGAGAGGGTTTGCGCTGAAACTACTGCTTGCTGACTGGCCTCAATGTAGCCAGGGTTGCCGGCGTAGCGTGAGGCCGCGACACATTGCATTACTTCAAAGGTTATGGCTGGTGAGGGAGTGCGGTTAGGCCCGGGTGGGACACAGATCATGTGCTGGAATGTGCGGGGCATGTTGGATAAAGTGAAGCGAGGGGCTGTGTTTGCCTGGGCTAAGAGGAGGGGGACGGATATACTCCTCCTGCAGGAAATGCATCTGCTCGATACCAAGGCACTATGCTTACAGAGGAATGGGTTCATACACATATACCACTCGGGCTTCACGAGAGGATCACGGGGGTGGCGGTCCTTGTCCACCGAAGGGTCCCATTTACACATAAACGTACGTGGACAGACCCACAAGGTAGATTCGTATTTGTGCATGGAGAGATCAGGGGTGACCCAGTCCTTATTGGTAGTGTATACGCCCCGCCTCCGCTGCAATGGCCCCTATTCGAGAAACTGCTTTCCCTATGGGTTGACATGCCAGACTCCATGTCTGTCGTGGGAGGGAATTGGAATGACGTTATGGATGTCGCAATTGATAGGTGGCACACTGCAGATGGTGATCGTGCGGCGGCGGGTGGGGACAGCCACACGTCCCGGTTGCGGGCCCTGGCCACGGGTTTGGATTGGGTGGACACGTGGAGACACAAACATGGCATGCGCAGGGAGTATACTTATTTCTCGGCAGCACGGGACTCCTTCTCCAGGCTGGACTACATTTTTGTTCCAAGGGGCATGGTAAATGGGGTACTGTCTGCTGAAATCCTGCCAAGGGCGTTGTCTGACCATTCACCGGTGTACATGATACTAGACACTGGACGAGCCCGGCACCCATTCAGATGGCGTTTGTCACCGTGGCAACTGACGCAGGGACCTTACCGGGCCCATATGACATGTGAAATTGCTCACTTCCTGTCGGTGAACGTGGGTACAGTGGACACCGCGGCAATGCTCTGGGAGGCGATGAAGCCCACCATGCGCGGTGTGGACATCTCATGGTGTGCGGCTGCGCGCAAAGAGAGGCGTAGGGACCTAGTGCGGCGCAAGGCGGACTTAGAGGCGCTGGAGCGAAGGGGCAGAGAGGAGGACGGTGGGGCGGCCAGGAGACAGTTGGTTCTAGCTAAGCAGCAATACTCAGCGGTGCTTCTAGATTAGGACAAGCAGGCATGGCTAGCCACGAGTAGTCGTATATATCAATGGGGCGATAAGTCCAGTAAGATGCTACATAGACTGTGCCAAGGTGCCATGCACGCCCAGCCCCCGCCCCAGATAGTGGGACTTGATGGGGAGCCCCTATTGGAGCCGGCGGCGTTGTCCGATAGCTTCGCCGCATATTATGAGGCCCTCTACATGCCACGGGAATGTATGGAAGCGGAGGTAGTACAGCGCTTTATAGATGACCTTCCACCTAAGGCCGTCACTGATGAGGCGCGCGATGTATTAGACCGCCCCCTGTCGGACGAGGAGCTCGCCACTTCGCTGGTTGAACTGAACCCGGGCAAGGCTCCGGAGCCAAATGGGTTCCCTAGCGAGTTCTTTAAACACTTCATGACTCAGCTGAGCCCACACTATCACCCGGTCATAGAGGAGGCACAGGAGACCGGCTCGCTGCCACCGGACTGATGCCATGCAGAGGTGGTGGTTTTTTTGAAGCCTGGGCAACCACCAGAGGCTCATGCGTCCTATCGCCCTATATCTCTGCTCAACACAGAGGCCAAGATACTAGCCAAGGCCCTCGCTAATAGACTCAAGCCATACATTACCGACCTGGTACATCCGGACCAGGCTGGTTTTATGCCACAGCGGGCTACACGCCATAATATACAACGGGCGCAGGTCGCGGTGTCGGCCTGGAGAAGGTTGGGGGAACAGGCAGCGCTGTTCTTAGCCCACATGGATAGGGCATTCGATTCCCTAAGCTGGACGTATCTTTTCGCTCTCTTGGGGCGTCTCAATCTGGGCCCTCGTTTTCTGGCATATGTGCGGCTCCTCTATACAGATCTGACAGCGGCGGTGCGGGTGGGGGGGCGATTTCACGCTCCTTTCGGCTCGAGAGTGGGACGAGACAGGGCTACCCCCTCTCCCCGTATCTCTGCGCCCTGGCTATGAAGCCTCTCGCGGCGTGGGTGAGGATGGACGCTCAGCTTGTCCTCTTTTTTCTTACCAATCTGGAGCGCTCAGAGCCTAGGCTTCTGCGAATTCTGCAAATTTTCGGCGAAACTTCTGGGTTATACTTAAATCCTCAAAAATCAACATTATGGATTCTGGGCGGCCCGCAGCAGGTTGGGGACTGGGCGGGGGAGCTCCAAACAGCCACAGATGGCATGAGATACTTGGGAGTGTTCCTCTCGGAGTACGCCGCCGTTGCTATGGAACGTAATATTACCCCGGTGTGGGAGCGAACGCGAGAAGACATTAAAGTTTGGTCCAGAATGCCACTCTCCATTCATGGTCGGTCGGCCATCTTTAAGATGGTGGCACTTCTGCGTTTGATTTACCAGCTACAGAATCACCCGACTCTGGTTGCGCGGACTTGGTTCAGGTGCCTTAACTCGGCGCTCAGCCGATTTCTGTGGGAGGGTGGTGCGGCGCGAGTTGCCCTGCGGACCTGCTTCCGGTCAACTTATACCGGGGGCTTGGCTACCTCGGACGTCCTCTCCTTTTACCAGGCGTCCCACTTATTGGTCCTAAACGACTGTTGGTATGCTGACAGAGGCGACCCCGCCTACGCAGTTGAGAGGGCTTTGATGGGCACAGTATCCGTCCATACACTATTATACTCAGCGCCGCTCAGGAAGGCTTTGCCATCAGTCACACAGGTGGTTTTCCAGGTCTGGAGGCAGATGCTACGTAGAAAGGGTTGGTGGAATGTGCTAACCCGGGAGACCCCGCTCTGGCATAATGGCTGCCTGCCCCAGCTGGCCTCCTTGATGGGCTTTCGGGGCTGGGACGCGATCGGCATCTCTACCTTGGGGGATGTCATGTCCAGGGGCGTGCTCAAGTCCTTTGATGATCTGAGAGTAGAATATGAGATGCCGAGGACCCAGTTCTGTAAATACCTTCAATTTCGACATGCTCTGACACCGTATGTTGCGGGGTTGGAGGAACTGCCTGAATAAAGCCCGATAGAGGCCAAAGTCTGGTATGCGGGAGTTACCGGACAAGAAACTGTCCCGAATATAGCAGACGGTGGTCAGACACTGCACCACTGACCTGCAGCACCTCAGAACAACATGGGAACAAGACGTTGGGGACATGGATGAGGAGGATTGGGTGGAGGCACTGGAGAGCCCTAGGGGAGCGGCAATATCCACGCGCCGGCGACTCATACAATTTAGGTACTTACACTGCACATATTATACTAGGCAGCGCTTGTGGAGGGCAGGTCTAATTGCGTCCCCGGACTGCCTTAGGTGCGGGACGGAGGTTGGAACGCTTCTTTATACAGTGTGGGAGTGCAGGGTGTTGCAGAGATTCTGGACAGGAGTGCTTCGGTGCCTGGATGAGGTCCTCGCGTGGGTACTTCAGAGAGACCCTAAACTGACTTTGCTGCATGTTATTGCTGGGGTGGGAGGCAACAGGTACAAGCGTAATTTGCTCCTATTGGGATTAACCTTGGCTAAACGAGACATTGCGCGCTCATGGAAGGCGCCCCAGGCTCCCTCTCTAGCGGCCTGGAAGCGGGGCATGGGCTTCTGCATGGGGATGGAGCAGCCTGTCTTTGTGGCCAGGGGGTGCCCGCTCAAACATTATAGGATTTGGAAACGGTGGGCGGACTATCGCGGGCTGAAACTAGACCCGCCCCCCGAGGACACCGCAGACCAGCCTCGGATTTAGCCGGACTACCTGGGCACTACATCGCAATTGTCAGTGCATGTGATATACTATGTACTGAAAGTGTTTTATCTGGCAGAGCAGGCAGCAGCGCGCAGGGGGAGGAGGGAGTTGTGGGTGGTGGGAGGGAGGGGGGGATAGTTTGTTGTACCCTTGATTTGCATCTCTTCATTTTCTTCTTTGTATAATGTCACAAATGGAAACGATTGCATGTAAGCTCAGATCAATGATGATGGTGATGGACTCTGGGTGACAGAGCTTTACAGAATATATGCCTGATATGCACTCAATAAAAATCTGTTTAAAAAAAAAAAACATACATGTGGCAATGAAACTCACAGTGAAACGTATTGCGTTACAATAGATGAATGTTCAAGTAAAGGGTGAGTGTGTCATCGTAGTCCTGATTAACACACTGACATTCTCAAGCAGGGAAAATTGGTTGATAAAGCATGTTGCAGACAATGTCTTGTACACCCAAATGTACAGTACCATAGAGGGCATAGCGCGAGGTAAAGTGAGAAGCTTGCATGGTGGAAGAATGACCAAGAGCGCAAAGTATCAGCCGCATCCCGATAAGCAAGGGTGCTCACTTCAAGGTCCTATATTGATGACAGCGGAGCACAGTCACATCGCAAAGGCACCTTAATGTCGCTAATACACTCAACTGGCAGGCTTAAGAAGACACTGTGTGTGTGAGCGATGGACACACTTCCGATTCTCTCCACAGCAAAGCTGCATCTCAGTAAGATGAATAACGCAAGATGGTGGTGCGACAAGTGATGTCGTGTCGGCTGGCTAACGGCACCCAGAGGCGCCAAAAAGAGTTTCACCAGAAAGTCAAGGAGTGACACAACAGTGGGCTCCTGTGAGGTGAATCAAAAATTTGCTAGCATTCATGACAAGAATTTTCAATTCTATTAAGGACACGGAGGCGAGGATTACACTTCTCAATCTTTACTGCAAAAAACACAGCAGCCAATGAAAATGGATATTTTCACAAATACAGTAAAACAAACTTCATTTCTCATGAGTACACATGAGTATAGGCACGCCCCCATAGTCCATAAGAACCCCTTGCGTGCTCCCATCATCCTCTTTCTTTGAGGCGAAACAAGTCCAACGAAACTTGAACATTCACAACTCCTTCAACGTGGAAGAACACCTGCAGGTCAACATCCTGATATCCGACGTCGGTCAATCCGACTTCTTATCAGATCCTGAAATAAAGGAAATAACACCACCGTAATCACTAAATAATAGGGTGGGCAAGCTTATTACATACTGTACATTAAGCCGGGTGGGATAATCCTCGCCTCCGTGTCCTTAATAGAATTGAAAATTCTTGTAGCGAATGCTAGCAAATTTTTGATTCTATTACAGGTCCGGAGGCTTCAGATTATGCTAGTTTAACGCTGATTAAATACCACTGAAGTAATATCTCCCACCGGCTTATAATAAAACGTTTTAAACGTTGATTCAGAAGACTAATCTGCACAACGCATTATATCTTGGATAGATGAACCCAAACCATATGATTTTGATGCCATAGCGCCTCTTACTGAATGAGCACCAAAGATCTGTGTATCAGCCCCTGCTTCTTTCATAATGAAGCAAAGCCATCTGGCAATAGTGGCAGCTACCACCGGTTTAAAGGGCTTTTGGATCGCAATCAACAACTGAGTAAAGCCCTGCGGCCGCAAGGCCTTGGTACATTCCTCGTAAGTCTTCAAACATTGGACCACACATCATTTTTCATTTTCTGGGAAAGAATTGTAAGAAATATGTCGAGACAATGTTTTAGTACGACCTGTAATATGGAAAGAAACCCCTTCCGGGGTAAAGACTCTACCTGTTACGTCGAGTGCTCTCACATCCGAAGATCTTCTGCAAGATGACAAGCAAAGTAACATGGCCAATTTCGCCGACAACTGCTTCCTAGACAGAAGAGCATTGTTCGGCCATTTATTGAATAGCGGAATCACTAAAGAAACGTCCCACAACCCGGTATACTTGGGTTTGGGAGGGTTAGCCACCCTGATTCCTTTCAATAACTTGCAAACTACCGGGTGCATGCCTACCGGTTTCCCGTCTACCTGAGCATGACCCGCTGAGATAGCGGAACGAAAATTATTGACCGAACGGTACAGCTTTCTCTGACAGAAAATTCAACACTTGGGGCAACTCTGCCCCCACGGGATCCAGGTGCCGTCCCACGCACCAATCCACCCAGTTCTTCCAGGCCGCGGAATAACGTTTCCTGGTGGAAGGAGCCCAGGCCTGCTTGATGAACTCGGCAGTTTTGCTCGAAACTCCCGGCAACTGCCACTGTACCCGGAAAGCCTCCATGCCATCATCGATAGCCTGCCCTCCAACAGCAACGGGTGCTGTTCCTGACGAGGCCCCTGCAACAACCACTTCAAGTCCAGTAGTAATCGTGGACGATCGCGGCTCCACTGCAACAACGTGGGAAACCACACCTGCGACGTCCACCACAGAGTCACCATGACTATTTCCGCCCTTTGTCTGATCACTTGAGTCATCACCCTGGGGATCAACAAGAACGGGGGAAAGGCATATTGAATCCCCTGAGACCAATCCTGCAGGAAAGCATCGGTCGCTGTCGCTATCAGGTCCGGTCTCTAGCTGAAGAACCGGGGAATCTGATAAGTCAATCTGGAGGCGAACAGGTCCATCTGAAAAGGACCCCAAATTGCTTGTAGCCAATGAAATACTTGGGGAAGCAGCTTCCAGTCGCTGTAATCCCTTAAATGTCTGGAATTCCAGTCTGCCACCTGGTTGGCCTGACCTGGAATGTACTCCGCTATCACCGAGATTTGATTCTGTGCCAAAAGTCTTTGGCTATTTGAACTAGAAGAGGCGACCTCGTGCCGCCCAACTTGTTGATATACCTCACTGCGGACACGTTGTCCAAACGGAGGAGGATGCAACAAGATGTCTGCTTCGGGGATAACGTGCGGATCGCAAACGACCCGCTAGTAGTTCTAAACAGTTTATGTGAAGTTCGAGTTAGTGCGTTGACCATCTGCCGCCTGTGGAAACCTCTCCACAGCGCACGCCCCAGCCCCACCTGCTGGCGTCTGACTCGATTATTTTCTCTGGCTGTGATCCGAAGATCGCCCTGCCGTTCCAGGCGTCCACGTGGCCTAGCCACCACTGAAGCTCGGCTCGGACCTCCTCTGAAAGGGGAACAGAGTCCGTGTACGAGAGTCCCCTCTGAAGATGCTTGATCTTCAGGCACTGGAGGGCCCTGTAATGCAGCGGCCCCGGGAATATCGCTCGAATAGTTGATGCCAATATCCCCACTACTCTGGCCAGCGACCTCAGCGTGACCATTTGATTGTCCAGCAACTTCACAATCTCCTTTTTCAAATCCCTCAATTCGCTTGGGGTAGACACAGTTGCACAGTTGATCGTGAACCCCAGGAATTCTATTACCTGTGTCGGGACCATCGCCGACTTCTTTAAATTTATCACAAACCCCAAGTCCTGGAGCAGCGACGTAGTCATGATCAAATGTTGCTGCAGGACTGACTGATCCTGCGCCATGATCAGAATATCGTCTAGATAAATGATCAGTCGCACTCCTCTTTCTCTGACATAGGCTACCACCGGTTTCATCACTTTGGTGAAGCACCAGGGAGCAGAGGAGAGACCTAAAGGAAGGGTCAAATATTCGTAGCATTGGCCGTTCCAGAGAAAATGCAGGAACCTGCGGTGTGGAGAAAAAATCGGTATAGAAAGATATGCATCCTTGAGGTCCAAACGGGCCAACCAATCTTTTTCTTGCAACAAATTTGCTAACAAATGAATACCTTCCATTTTGAAATGGTTGTAAGTCAGGTACTGGTTGAACTCTTTGAGGTTGAGCACTAACCTGTTGCCACCCCCTTTCTTCTGGACAATAAAGACATTGCTGGAGAAACCGCGATGGCCTCTCTGACATTGAGCGATCGTGCCCTTCTTCAGCAATTCTGCCACCTCTAGTTGGGAAAAATGGAGAGGTGGTGGGGGGGACGCTTGCGCCGAATGAGAGTAAAACTCCAGCTGAAATCCCTGAATGGCCTGCAGCACACAAGCGTCCTGAGTCAAAGCTTGCCACTGTGGCAGACAGTGCTGCATGCGCCCCCCCAATGGAAGTAGAGAGACATCTGTTAGACTCACCGGAATTTTGGTTCGACTTGAAGCTTGCTCTGTTGTTCCCCGACTGGAAACGTCCTTTGTTAAACCTCCTTCTGGATGGGTAGAAGGTGCCACCGCGGGTGGAGTCCCACTCTCCACGCCCGCGACCAAAGTCTCCTCGTTGGGAGCCTTGCTGAAAACCTCGGCCTGACGAGCGACCCCGCCTTGCCCGGCCCAGTTGAAAACCCCCTGAGTGAGGGCACGTTTGATTCCACTCTGTGCCTTGTCCAAGGCGATGAATGTCCCCACGTATTTAGTGACGTCTTTGACAAAACGGTCTCCGAACAAAAAGCCCCCCGCCAGAGGGCCTGGTTCAGCTTCGGCAAGTTCAGTTAGGTTACTGTAAATGTAAATGTAAATGTACATGTATTTATATAGCGCAAATTACCCACATCGCAGGCATCTAAGCGCTTGCTTAGGGAACCCGTCCTGGTATTCCCCTGTGAGATAACCCCGGCAGGGTGTCCACAAGGTGAAAGCCAGGCATCCCGCCGCGAGGGGCCGTTGTGGAGATTAAGCAAGCTATTGCCCAGAGTCGCAGAGTGTGAACCCGTGAGTCGAGTAGGCACCGGAGCGAGAATTATCGAGTCCGTGGAATTATTGAGCCCAAGCCCCGTCGAGGCGGGGAATTGAACCCTGGTCCAGGGCTGATCTCAGCTTGCGGGTCTGCCGCCTCTAACCCCTGAGCCACACTTCTCCACTGTCCATGTCTCCGAAGAGATTGCGCAATTCGCATGGCCCACCAGGCAAATAGCGCGCTGAGCCCAGCCTGCTAAGATGTCTGGATCCACAGGAGTTGCCCCTTCCTTGGCCACCAGGGCCATCTCTAGAATTTTCGCCAGGGGCCCCACAACGTCAAGCATTTTATCTTGGTATCCCCGCCAAGCCCGGTCTAACCCCCGTTTGGAAACTTCCTCAAAAAGTTTAACATGCTGGCATCTATTTCCAGAGTGTCCGCCACGCCGTCTGGAAAATCTGGACGTGGGCACTCTGACCGCAACCTGTTACCGACCTCTCTATTGAAGCTCTTCCTGAGATTCTTGTGAAGGTATTCGGAAACTGCCTGCGGCGGGACCCAGTCCGAAAATCGAGGATGTACTATGTCCGAAGGGTCAAAGTTAAAGGTTCTGGCAACCTTCTCTTCCGCCGTTTTGGGTGTAACCTTAGCCTTCTTGGGAGGTGGAGGTTGCTCCACCGAGGTGTCAGTGTCCGTGTTGGTATCCGTATTGGTGGTGGTGGGTGGTGGTATCAGTGTCCGTGGGAATCGGCCTTTTATTCTTCGCTTTACCACCAGTATAAGGCTGGTCTAATGCCCCTCTTGCTGGTAGGGAAGCCAAGCATTGCGCATGCGGCCATTGCGTTTGCTCGGCCGAACCTGTGGCTGAAGAAGAGGCTACTTGCTTTCCTTTTTTCTTCATGTCATATCCGTGGCGTATCGCAAAACCTTCCGGTTGTTTCCATAAGGGGCGTAGGGCCACCGCAAGTGCCTGCTGCACTGTCTGAGGGACCTTCGTCTCCATGGCTCGATTCATGGAAGCTTGGACCGAGGCATCCAATGCTTCCACAATGTTGTCCTCCAAGACAGCTTCCTGCTGTCCCTCAACAATCTCCTCCCCATCTGCATATTCCTCATCCGGGTACCGTACCCAATCTTCCATGGTGCAGGTAAGCACCTCACGGTATAAGGGAGAACACCTTAGAATGTCTCACACCTGGAGGGGTAATGGGGGGGTCAGCCCAAAGCACACTGATATAAATGAAAATTCTGGCAACGTTACCCAAACCCCCTCAGCGAAGCTGTAATCAATTAGGTCAGTGACCTCGGCCCTTAGATCTCCTGAGCGTGTGCACACCCTGGGCCTCCGCTATTTTACAACCAAGTATCTCTGGCGATCTAACAAGGAGCACGCCGGTGTGTGGAACGTGCGTTCCTGTAAGCCAGGGTATCGCGCCGAGGTGCGCAGCCCAAAACCGACCAAAAAACCTACTAAAATAGCCCAATTTGGTCAGCGTTTCGGGCGCGCGCGTCGGCCGAGAGCCACCCGGTCTAAACGTCAGGGCGTATCAGGATAGCCCATGCGTGCCCTCAGGCTGCCGGTACCGGGCTCTACTGAAATGTGCGGCGGCCCCTTGCCGGTCAAGGACCGTCTCTATAAGCGCTCCGTAGCGTGCTCTCCTAACGGAAATAATTACGGCTGAAAGCCGAACGGCCCAAAGCGAAAGTGAGAAAACCAAAGTCAGAGAATTACAATTATTTCGAACAAAACGAGCACGAATAACAAGAACAAATGTGCTAAAGCTTTAAGACACCAAGTATAAGCGGATGTTGCGCAGTAACATCAAATCATAACAATATAAACCCCAACAGTACCCCAAACCACAAGCAGAGTGAGGGGACCAGAGGGAAGGTGCACTTAACTCTGACTTGTGAGCAGAAAAGAAAGAGGATGATGGGAGCACGCAAGGGGTTCTTATGGACTATGGGGGCGTGCCTATACTCATGTGTACTCATGGGAAATGAAGTTTGTTTTACTGTATTTGTGAAAATATCCATTTTCATTGGCTGCTGTGTTTTATGCAGTAAAGATTGAGAAGCATAATCTGAAGCCTCCGGTCCTGTAATAGAATTCGCGCGGCTGTAATGAAGTAGGTGAGCAGTGCGTGCAAAGTCAACCGGCAAAATAAACAGATTCAACGGCCAATCGAACAGCTGGGAGTTGAATTCTGAGGGGAGACAAAATAGACAGAAAACTCACCACAGTGGCGATGTGAGGATTAGTGGCATAATTGTGCAAGCCACACACAAATTTCTTGAAGCACAAGTAAACAGTCAGAAATGGTTTACCTCATCCTAGAACCCACATTAAGTAACAGAAACTGGGCGAAGATTGTAGCCAGCACAACAGATGTGTTGATTGTAGGAAATATTATCCACAACATATGTGTTGATTGTAGAAATCTTTCCATTGTAGGTGACCCCAAAGCAGAGAAACTAAGAGAACAGACACTGTAGCCATGACCAGTACATCTCCTCACGAGAATGTGTACAGGATCACACAATGAAGGAAGTGCAATCCAAGAGCGTAGGTGGGAGGTGCACAGGATCACACAGCTCAATGTAGTGGGAAGGCAGTCCGTTCGGCTGCTACATATTTCTGCTGTTGACAAATCCAAAATGAAGCAAACAGCTATCTGTGAGTAGTAGAAAATGCATAGGAGTGCCGGAGGCTGCGGTGGTAAAGCCAAAGTCCAAAATGAGTAACAAGAATGAGCACAACACGCCTGTGCTAGGGCGGTCCGATATTGAGGACACTGTTAGGGCTTGAAGGCGTTGTGCTTAATGCTTACTTGTTTCATGTTGTCTTCTATTGTTTCTTGAGAGAGACATGTTTCTTCTTTGATGATGTAACAATTGTTCTGTGTCAAACACTCCTGTTTCTTGGTCGTGGTTGATCCTTTCCAGTGGATACTTCACCTTCTGAATTTTGTTGCAGTTGCCACTGTCGTTTTTGTAAATTTCGCCATCACCGGGTCCACTTGTAAGTCAGGTACCTGAGATCTATTAGTAGCTGTAGGTTAGTCACCTCGTTGCCAAAATATGTAGTAGATCAGAGCCCCACCAGGAGCTGGCTGTCTGCTGCTTAGCCAATGACCAACTGTCACTCGGCCTCTCTCAGTCCCAACATTCCGAGGCATCATCAGACTAAAACATTCTAATAAGTCAGAGCACAGGCACTGGCTGAGCAGGGGAGGTAAAACACCTTACAATATATATGCAGGATACTATACATTTACCAAGGAGTACCTGATAATTCCCATAGTTTAAGCTCCACTGGACAGATTTATTCATATGTTATGTGAGTACCCCCAGCCTTAGTCAATAGTTATCCAGACTATCAAACATGATCACCGACTCACAGACAGATAAAAACGATGTACACCTGTAAGAAGCAATTGCAGACAGGTTCGAACCACATGTCCCCACTTCCTCTAAGGAGAACAGGTTGGTGAATGGAGTTGCTGCAGTGGGCAACAGCAGAAATCACAGAAAATATTTTTCCGCATTCAACATAGATGGGTGGACAAGCACATAGCAGTCAAGACTGTGTATCACGAAACCTTACACAGAAATCGGATGACATGACCACATTGAGTGCGCACTAAGGGTCTGGTTACAAGTTAGGCGGTGTGGCGCCACGTCCGCCCCACTGCCGAAATGCCAAACCCATGGTCGTGCCTCCTGCCAGATTGCAAGTGTTTCTTGTGTCTGGCGGACTTTTTTTGTACGTTTCCATGCTGGTGCCTGAGAAAATGGGCACTGCAATGGGAATACCAAAAGCAGTTCCTGCACGGCATGGACTGTAAAGTTCATGCCATGCTGGAACAGTTGTGCATGCACCCAGGAGGACCTGTAGGGCCTCCTTTGTTTCCTCTGCACCACGTGTTTTCATAGCGGTACAACAGCCATGAAAACCGTGGTGGAGAGGACATTTGTAATATGCTTGGTGGGACAACGGTGGTCCGGCCAAGCATATTACTACCTCTACACCCCGCACCTCTGCCAGGGAACAGCAGCCCCCTGGCAGCTGCTGTGGGGCAATGTTGGTCTGATCTCCCTAATTGTAATAGGGCGGTCGGGAGTCCCCTGAGAGTCTGGGGTCAGTGGACCACCAGACTTGTATTCAAACCCTAAGCGTTCATCACAACCGTCCTCCCAGATAAATACAAAATCATCCGCAAAGACTGCATCAACTGACCTGGAGGAGGCATCTCCATTGTACACAAAGACACTCTTCGCCGCACAACCAGCTACGATGACTACTTAGCCTGCATGGAGAACCTCCACTTTCAGATCCAGACCACCCTGAACACCAGACTCTGCTGCATCCTTGTCTACAGACCTCCTGGAATACGCCCTCCCCCAGTGAAGCCAAAACCAACATCATCACTCACCAAGCTCTCACTTCAAAGGACTACATCCTCCTTGGTGACCTCAATTTCCACGTGGACATCCTAGAATACCACAACACCTCATCCCTACTGGGGAACCTTGCCACCATCGGATTCAAACAACTGGTCAGAACACCAACCCACCCAGCAGGACACATACTCAACCCCATCTTCTCAGCAAGCAACATCATTTCCATTTGCCACACCTCCAAGCCACACTGGATCAACCTCCACTGCATTCACTTGTCCTTCACCAAACCCACCATATGCCACCACATCTACCGTGATCCACGCGGTGGAACAAGGTCACCGAATACCAGCACACCACCTCCCTCAGCAAAACCCTACCACAGATATCCACGGACGCCAACGTCTACATGCAACCTCCACCGCTGGATTTCTGACTGCCCCAAAACACTGCCCCGTCTCAAGAAACCCTCAGGCAAGCAGCCCTCCAAAGAAGGCAGCTAATTCTCCTCTGCCCTCCAAGCGTCTAGGCGCACCTGCAGACGGCTCAAGAAAAGAAGGAGGAGAAGCAGGATCACAGCAGACCATCCAGCCTGCAATCCACCATCACCCCAAACCATGGCCTCATCAGGACAGCAAAGAAAGCAGCCATTGAGAATGGCATCAATGCCAAAACATACCACAGCAAAGAACTCTTTGCTGTTGTCAAAGAATTTGCCAAACCCAGCATGGAGAAAGGAGACATCTCTTGTTCCAGGACCTCTGCGACAACCTCACCACTATCTTCCACTGCAAGATCAAGGAGATTTATGACGCAACACAAAACTCTCCCACTCCACCCGTAACCACAGCAACCAATGGATACAGCCCCAGCAGACCTTCATCAACTGGACTACAGTCACATCTGACGACACCTACAGAATCATGATTAAGCATGAGTGAATTTTGCGAATTCGCGATCCGCGATCCGCAAAATTCGCGAATTTGTGCGAATTTGCAGATTTTTGTTTTTTTGCGTATTCGCGGGGTTTTTTGCGTGTTCGCTGGGCTTTTTGCGTCTTCGCGAGCCGCTTGCATAGCGAAGTTACCCATGCAGTCGTTTATGGGAGAGGGAGAGAGAGATAGATAGATAGATAGATAGATACATAGAAAGAGAGAGAAAGAGAGGGAAAGAGAGAGGGAGAGAGAGAACGAGAGAAAGAAAGAGAGGCCAGATCTCTGAAGGGCCAGATTCCTGAGTTGCCCCTACAGAACATACAGCTTTTTATTTTTAGCAAAATGCATATAAAAATTGTGCTGTAAAGGTCTCTTTTAGTTGAACCCCTCCTGACAACTCAAAATGGGTGTATTTGCCATCCTCTCCCTTCTTCCTGTTTTTTATATCTGTAAGTGCTTCCTGATGAGGTTTAATTCCTTGGACAGGTGCCTCGTTGCCTACTTGTAACTATTCTCTGACCCTGCTTCAAGGGTCAGAGCAGGGTCAGAGAATAGTTGCAAGTAGGCAACGAGGCGCCAGGAAGCAATTAGCAGAAGGTGTCCAAGTTGAAGTTAATTTGTTTGTAACCGTTTTGTAAAAGGTTACAAAGAAATTAGGTTCAACTTTTGCACCTGCTGCTGTAACCCTTGATTGGCTGAAAATTCGTCCCCGCTGATTCGCGGACTTAAACGCGATTTCGCGAGATTCGCGGATCGCGAAATCGCGGAAAACCCGCAAATTCGCCCGCGAAACGGATTTTACGCCCACCCTTAATCATGATGAGCATCCACTCTGGAGCCCCATCTGATCTCTGCCCTCACCACATCTTCAACAGAGCCGGCACCTCCATCGCACCCAAACTCTGCTGCACTATCAACTGCTCCATCAAGTCCACAACTTTCCTGGCAGACTGGAAGCATGCAGAGATCAAATTCCTGCTTAAGAAACCTTCTGTTGACTCGACGGACCTCAAGAACAACAGACCCATCTCTCTGCTTCCCCTCCCAGCCAAAGTCATCGAGAAAACCATCAACCCCCAACTCACCGAGTTTGTCGAAATGAACAACATACTGGACCTCTTCCATTTGAGTTTCATAAGCAAATACAGCACTGAGACCATGCTTCTTGCCGCTAGAGACGACATGTGGAACCTCCTCGAATGACCTCTTGGCCGCCTTCAACACCATCTTCCACCACACCCTATGTGCAAGACACGGCATCCATGACAAAGCCCTAGAATGGATCTGCTTCTTCCTCACCGGCCAAATGAAGAGTGACAGACTTCCTTAGTTCAATTAGAACAGACCAGACAGAGATCAACTGTGGATCAGCTGTGGAGTGCCTCAGGGATTCTCCCTTAGCACCACCCTTTTCAACATCTACATGGCTCCGCTTGCAGCCATCGTCAGAAGCCACAGACTCAACATTGTCTCTTACGCCGACACCAAGCTGATTCTCTCCCTCACAGGTGAACACACAACTGCCATGAGCAACTTCCATGACTGCATGAAGGCAGTCGACACCTGAATGAGGAACACCTGCACCAACCTTATCACAGGCATGACCAACGTCCTCATCCTGGGCTCTACCCTTCCACTGGGATGGCTCTTGGTGGCCCGCAGCACTCGGAATCCCTCCACACCCACAGACCACGCCCAAAACCTTAGCATCATCCTGGACTCCTCGCTCTCAATGAACTGCCAAATCACTGCCGTCTCGTCCTCCTGCTTCCACACTCTCTCTCTCCTTCATAAGAGCTTCACATGGATTTCCACCAAGTCCAGGAAAACAGTCACCGATGTGCTCTTCAGCAGCAGACTCAACTACAGCAACGCACTGTATGCCGACCATCCAGAATACCTCTGTCAGACTCATTCTAAACATTGCACACCACAACCATATCACAGCCCACCTGGGGAACCTTCACTGGCTACCTATCAACAGAAGAATCACCTTCAATCTTCTCATGCACGCCTACAAAGCCCTTCACAATGCCGGACCTGCGTACCTCAACCAGCGACTCTCCTTCTACACTCTAACCAGACCTCTCTGCTGCACTCAACTGGCCCTGGCCACTGTCTCATGGATCTGCAAGACCACAGCTCCACAGCTGGAGGAAGTAAGATCCTTTTCCTACCTCACTGCAAAGACCTGGGATTCCATGCCTCAGCACCTTAGGCAATCACCATTGCAACCTCAATTCAGAAAGTACCTTAAGACCTGACTCTTTGACTGGACCGCAGACCCAGCCCCATGCCCCCAGCTCCTTTAGACCCTCACAGGTGAATAGTCGTGCTTGCCAAGAAACTGATTGATTGATTGATTGAGGTTCCAGGTAGTGAGGATGAGGTGTATGGTCACTGCAATACCCACATGATGTACCCAAGTCAGGTAGGTGCTAATGCATCATTCTTCTGCTTTCTATTTGCTGTACTAAAACCAAAAAAACACCACTGGGTCTGGGCCCCCAACAGCAAGGCTGAGCCACGGATTACTATTGAACAAAGAAATGCCAATACTGTCTCACTATTTTCAATAAATCATAGAAACGATATGAATTATACACTATGGTACATTGACACGGTTATGTCTGAGTGAATCTTTTGTTTTATTTTTAGATTTTTTTTCTCAAAGAAGACATTTGGTTATTATTTCACCAATTGATTATACAATACAAGACCTCCTATACACAATATATAAATGTACACAATATTTACAAACAAACCTTTATGCAATTACAAAAATATAGATTTTTACATTAAAAAAACAATCATACCCTCATACATACACAGCCATTCATAGCTTAATACACATACATACACACTGGAATTGAAATATTCACAGTAAGCCATAAAAAATACATTTCTATCAATAAAGTTTTTGTTGAGAGAAAGTTTTTAGATTACTCCTTTTGTTTAGATGGCATAAATTGTCTACACGTTTCGAACTCACACAAATGGGGGAGTTCTCATCAGGACAAAAAGCTCTAAAGATTTAAAGCTGGCTGTGGGGACAACAAAAAATCCAATGGAACAATAAATTTGTGATCAAGATCACGGAGGACTGTAGGACAGAGGTGCAGCCTGTCTTGTTATTTGGTGGCTGCTGTCCGTATTAGGGTTCACGGAGGGCGGGTGGACTCTAGTAATACGGCGCTCTTGCCGACCCGCTTAATTCAAAGGGCATCACTTCCCTTAACGTTGTGTTGAAATGCAGCCTGCCGTGTGAGCTCCACAATTGGGCACATGAAATCCAGATCCACTTAAGAAAAAAAGCATTCCAGTTTGATGTGTGAGGCAGAAGACATGTGTACTCATATGTATCAATGGATGAGGGATAGTTGCAAGACTGGATAGGGGTAGCCAAGTCACCCGGATCCACAAACCATATTACACAAGACACTAGAAAATGTATCTTCATTGAGAAAGCAAAGGCTACATCTAGGAAGAAGATTCACATTCCCAAAGAAATTGATGGATTTTATACAAAACTATGCACCCTCGCACTCATTGCCAATACATGAAATGGCGGAAAGCAAACTGCATATTTGCATGGAATCAATTCTGCTATGTTTGGTAGCATAGACTTGTTACATAGACAAAACCACAATGAATATGGTTCTGGAGACAGTCTTCACCTTCACTTAGCCTTACAACGTAAAACAACAGTGGTATTGTTCAAGTATAGAGTGATTCAGGGAAGCGAGGACAGTCAAGAAGAAACACTCGCAAGCACTCTCCTCAAAACCACCCACTCAATAATTGCGACCTGGTAATAATAGGCAGTAGCAGTTTACCACAATAGTTTAACTACAGCAGTAAGGATTTAACATATGTGTGCATGTAAGTTGGGAGAAGCATTCACCTCTGGGGAGATAAGGAAGTCCATGTCTCACTCTACAGTTCCAATGTTGAGTGAGAAAGGTTGGGAGTCAATTATAAGAATACAGCCAACATATAGTGACTGTGTGTAAGACAGTCAAAAAGTCCGCAGGAGATATGTGAGGAGAAATGCAAAAAAACAATATTGCTGAATGCGAGGGAGGAGCCAGAGACAAACTTGGCTGTAACTTGGCTGTAAATTGAAAAAATAACCATCAAACAGTTTCGAGCAATGTATTTGAAGTCCCTACTACCTTAAACACTGAATCTGCCCTCAGTAACCCAGAAGGAGAAGTTTTCTAGCTGGGTGCCATCTTGGTTTGGGAGGCTTTTATCAGAATGACATTTGAGATCCACCATTGGTGCAAGTAAGATGCAGAGCTCTATAATCGAGGCTCCGTGTTGAATCAAAACACCACAATTGACAGTTGTGAATCTTCAGTAAAAGATTTCGAGGTACATTCTCTGTTGGTGTAGAACTTATGAAAATCTTGTTTTCCTCGTGGGGTTCCTCACTGAATTGTTATCACGAGTCCTAATTGGGCTTAAATGTGCCATCACACTGTCCATGAATCCTCTGTCTTAGCAGACATACTTTAAGAAATAGAAGACAATCAATGACAAATCTCAATGGGTAATGTTCTACTCTAAAGTTTATATCTAGTGATCATACCAGCAATGTCACATAAAAAGGATGTCTATGAGTGTATGTATATATTAGAGCCTTGACCCCAGACTCCAGGTGATGGAAGTCTCTGAAAAAAATACCTTGCCAGAAGAGGCTGTTGTTATACCATACTTTCTTACCTCCACAGACGGAAATGTGGAATTCTATTTGTTTCCAGTACCAATATTGCAAACTATGACAGCACTCTAGCTAGATGAACCCAGGGAGCAGAATTCTATCTAACATCCATAAAGGTTGAAAATTCCACTCACAAAACGATCGTTTCTGAGCTGGATGCAACTCAACTGAACACCAGATATGTACCATCTACCAGCTAAACTGACACAGAAAGTTAATATATTGTCAATGTGTGAGTAGAAGATTGTGCAACACTCTGGTGTAAAACTTATAGCATTGCTTAGCACTGGCTGATATGAAAGATGTATGCAAACAGTTTGACGGAATGCTATCAGATGGAATCATCGCATAATCAAGCAGTTGTTATGCTTCTCTGTTTTATCCCTGAGTGCAACGGTAAATGTGTTGCTATCTGACCAATGCACCTGATCAAGACTTCATGGCACATTGCACTGTTTAACAGGATGTCAGTTTAGTCCTTAAGACCATTATAGGGAGTGGATTATATTTTGATGAGTCCATAAGGTTATAGAGGAGTCTGCCTAATCTATCTACTTACATTTTATGACTTCTACTATATGCCCCAAAGCATATCAAGTGCTACAGTTACATTCTAGCACTTGGTGGAAAATAGTTTAGGATACATGAGTCTTTTGGATGTCTTAGTGAATGTTAATGACAACATGGGGCCAGATTCCCAAAGGAAAGTTTACATGCAGAAATCTACATTTATGAAGATTTTCATCTAAGACTAGGTTTAGATGTCCCCCCAAATGGAATTCACCAGGACAGGCTAAAATCTACATTTGGGTTTCTACTATATGCCTGTTCTCCACCCTGGCAGTGCAGGTTTCCACAGCTGCGATGGAGCAACTCTTCCATTGAATCTGCAACGTTCTCTGAGGACTGGAAGCATGCTGCTGTCACGGCCCTCCTCAAGAAACCGTCAGCAGACACAAATGTACAGAGCAACGTCTGCCCCATCTCGCTGTCCCATACCCAGCTAAGGTGATAGAAAAACAATCAACCAACAACTCATCAATCACCTGGAACTTCACACCCTTCTTGGCCACTCTCAATTGGACTTTTGAAGCAACCACAGTACAGGGGCAGCACTCATCGCCGCCACAGATGAGATCCACCCCCTAGTACTAACCATTTCACTAATGAACTGTTAGTCATACGGGGTAATGCACTGAAAATTGAATTGAAGAGTCCAACCAAATCGTATCTGGAAGCATCCGGGTGCATCGTCCTCGGTCGGTTGGAGTCTTTTGATCCAATTTGGTTGAAAACTATTCCCAAACCCATTCGGTCGAGAAGCTTTCCAAAACGCATCAGAATCTGGCCCTTAGTTGGAAGATTGCAGGACTTCAGTCTAAGATTGTTCTGCCCGAATGGTTAACCTTCATAAAGGGTTATGATTTTTTTATGTTCCAGGAGACTTGGGATATCTTGCCCTCTACGATTGATGGCTTTCAATGTCTCAGTGGCCCTGCTACACCTTCCCACAATGGCTGCAACTGAGGGGGTCTGGCTGTCTGGGTGAGTGTAATTACTGGGGATTGGGTTTGTTCTTTAGAGACTCAAAGTAGTGACTTTCAAATTGTATCAATGAAGAATAACATAAATATGTAAATATAAAACAAAGGATTTTACTAGTATCCTAAACACATAGGGCCCGATTATGATGCGGTTCGGAAATCATTCCGACTGAATTGGTTTGGGAATGTTTTCCGACCGACTTGGATCGGGAGGGTCCGATCGACCGATGACGATGCAACCGGATGTTTACAGATACGATTCAGTCGGACTCCCCTTGACTTCAATGGGAGCCTTTGCTCCGACAAAATGCATAGGCACCCATTGGAGAAAAGGGGGGCTGGGGACAATCGGGCACCCTGCTGCTGGCACCCCCTGGTACCTGCCACACTGTGCATGACTGATAAGGGGTGACCCATGGGTACCCCACGTGCCCAATAGGGAAGGCTTCGGGTGCCGGGAGGCCTGCTACGGGCCCCCAAAGTCTGATTCTGACTACTGATTTGAGTCATATGGCATGATTCGGAAAGGCTGTCTGAATCCAGCATCGTAATCGTTTGTTCGGAAACGGGGCCCGTAGAATCTTATGAGTTTCTTCTACGCCGCTCAGTCATTCCAAATGCCGTTGAGTTCAGATTAGGATATTCCTAATGCCTAACTCACATCATAATTGGTTGGTCAGAAACCTTTCAGATTCGGGGGTCAATTCCGTTCGCGTTTGGAAGGGCTCCCAATCAATTCGGGTCTGCCAAATTCGATCCAGATACCTTATTTCAGATGATTTGTTCACACTTCCGAATGACCAAGTACGATGCCTGGAAACTGTTAGGGCTGACCGAATTGGTTTTGAAAGCATTCGGCGAGATCGATCCTTTCCGGAGCCTATTCATACAGCTCTATGGACTCAGTTTCTGAGCAAGTGAGTACGATGACTGATTCGGACTGCATTTCTGATCGGTTTGCCAGGAATGAAATGGCTGCCGGTATCGGTCTTTGGGGGCCCGTAGCAGGCCCCCCTTCACCCGGAGCCCTCCGAATCGGGCCCATGGAGGGTACCCATGGTTCCCCTCTTCCTACCCATGCACAATGTGGCAGGCACCATGAGGTGTCTGCCACAGGGTGCAAGGTTTCCCCCAACCACCCCTTTCTTTTAAGGGAGCCTGTGTTCACGTTCTAAACACAAGCTCCAATTGAAGTCAATGGGAGGTTGACTGAATCGGATCCGGATGCATACAGATGCATTATACTCAGCCGGTCAGACTCCCTGATCCACTTTGCACAGAAAACATTCCGGTACCGATTCTGCCAGTATGCTTTCTGAACGAGATCGGAATAAGGCCTCTGGTTGGGAAGACACGTTCCTGATCTGATTCGAACAAGCAAATGCCATTAGGAGGCCTTCCAAACCTCATCCTAATTGACTGCTAAGTTTCCTGTATTGTTTTATTAGCACGCTTTTAGATCAGATCACCTCTACTAGGCAAACAGCATATCTTTGTCTGGCAGGAGATTTTAACATGAAACTTTTCATCAAACATAATGCACATAAAACTGACATACAACCCATAGCAACTAAAGTCTCTAAAAGCCATGACTTGTTGACTTATCTCATTGCTGGAAATGTTATAAATATGATGGAAGCAGCAGGGACAAATGATTCTGCTGCCCACACCTATAGAGGTTTACTAGGTTGTGTGTAATAGATTACGTTTTTATAACACGCAACCTAGTAAACATACTACTGTATGGGACAGCAACTATATCAGCTTATGGCGATCATAATCCCTTTGAGATAGACTTACTATCATTCAATGGTAGAAATTTGGGAGCCCATTAGGATGTCGGGCAGATCGCCACCACCTTGCGGGTGGTGGCGATCCGCCCGACATCGTTGTCCGCCCGCCACCTGACCGCCACCCATTTCCCCCGCCATATTACTATGGCGGGGGGACCGCGGCGGACGGGAAGACTGTCCGCCGCTTTTTTGCCCCGGTCGCCTAGCGACCGGGCGGAAAAGGTTTAATATGGTGGCGGTGTCTATCAGACACCGCCAGCCCTATTATTATGGGCTTTGGGAAATGCCTTGGCAGGCGGTCTTCACTTTGGGGGCCCCCTGCGGGCCCCTATGGTGCAGGCGAGGTGGGGTGCACATGGGGGGTACCTGTGGTACCCCCCTGCACTTGCATACACAATGCGGCAGACACCGCATGGTGCCTGCCGCTTTGTGTATGCAAATGCATCACATGCATTTTTAGCATTGTGGCGGACGGTGCCAAGAGCACCGCCTGCCACAATGTTAAAAATGCTGTGTGTGCCCGCCACTGTGGTGGGCGCATCCTAATACCCCCCACAGGACCCCCGCTCTTATGGCGGGTGGTCCCATAATCCGATAGGATGGCGGGCAGACTAAGTCCGCCAGTCATCCTAATGACCCCCTTAAGGTGGACAAAGGCAACAGTAAACTCCAGCCATCAACAGATCTTCTATGATTGATTTGGAGATTGCGCAATCCGTCCCAATTTTTTGAGAGAATAATCAGGGAGAACATGGAGCTGGTGAAACAATGTCTAGAGGGAGATTATGCTGCCCATCAGGTAGTTCGGATATTTAATGGCCTATAATTAAGAATAAGGTAGGTACTGTTAAAGCCCTCCCACCATTCAGCTAGCCCCCCCTAGATGGTTTAACCACAACTGCTCAGGGGCAAACTGTAAGTTATGTCAGGCTCTTGCAACCAAACCCAGAGACCCAGCAGCAGTGGCCATCGCACGGAAACAATATCATGATAAAATATAACACTGAGTATTGTGCCCCTCTACTGTCCAATGTTTTACTGTTTTTAACAATTTAGCTAATTCTCCAATGCCTGCTTCATGGTCGACCTCTATTATGGTGCCCGTATTGTAAAAAATGTGATCTGGTCTCAACCTGGTTCCTATAGGCCTATTTCATTGATAGATACCACAGTTGAAGTCCTGGGGAAGGTCATATACAATGGAATTATGGATTGGCTTCAAACCAAGAGTCCACTTTCAATGTCAGTACGGGTTTCGGAAAAAAAGTGTGGACGATTGAGCAATGTCTAAACCTGAACCTGGTGCTCAGTAAATACACCGCTTCTAAACGATCCCCACTCTATCTGACATTTAGGGACTTGACCCAAGCCTTTGATTGTGTAAACCGTTCAAAATTATGGCACTTGCTTATCGTGTGTAACATGAACGAAGCACCAGTGAGCTTTCTGGTGTATTTGCACACTGATATGAAGTTGGGAATCAAAATGAGCAGACAAGGAGAGGTGACTGATGGTATCAATATCTGTCAAGGAGTGAAGCAGGGGTGTGTGTGTTGGCCCCTCTCCTATTTATTCTATACATCAATTCACTCCACCCTTTGATAAGTAACATTTCACCCGATTGTCCAAAATGAAAGCTATACTGTTACTAAGTCTTTTAAAAGCAGATGACGCGGTGCTCATGGAATGCACTCCCAGGGCACTGCGTCTCCCCTGGTGCTTGCCTTTGTTGAATTTAAGGCCACCCTTGATCTTTGGACAACATTTCTAAATCTCACATTATGGTGTATGGCCCAAAGTGGAAACAGCTTACCTCTCTATTTGTCGGTGATACTTGCTTGAGCAGCACAAGTACCTTCTCTAATGTGGGGGTTACTTTTTCAACTACAGGGTCTTGGATACCCAACATCATATAGCACACTGTGCAGTTGGCTTGGTATCTTGGCCCACATGCATCATTGTAGGAATTTGCGATTCCTAAATTGCGAAAATTAAGGAATCGCAATTTAGGAATCGCAAATTCCTATGCATCAAAAAATCGCAATTTTTTTTGCGATTTCCTAATTTTCCTTATTTGCGATTCCTTAATTGTGAATCGCAAATAAGGAAACGCTTTACATTGATTCCTATGGGCCTAGAGGCCCATAGGAATCAATGGGAAGGCATTCTCATTTTGCGAATTCGCAATTAAGGAATCGCAAAATGAGAATGCACTTTCAAGGGTGCAGGGGGGGTCCAACAGACCCCCCCCTGCACCCCTGGAATGTCATGTAAGTACATTTTACTCAAACACATGTCCCAAGGGCATGTGTGTGTGTAACATGTAAGTTTCAAAAATGCATTTTTTTGCATTTTTGAAACTTTTCGCAAATTACCATGAAGGTGTACGTCATGGTAATTTTTCCCTTAAAAATTGCGAATTTGCAAAATTAAATTAATCATGCATAGCATTTAAGAAATCGCAAAATTTGCGATTACTTAAATGCTATCGCAATTTGAGAAATCGCAAAAAATTGCGATTTCTTAAATTGCGAAACATGAAAAACAAATGATGCATCCCAAAAAGTGATTTTGGAATCGCAAACGGACGATCGCTTGATGCATGTGCCCCATTGTCTTCTCCAACATATGGGCCTTGGGCCCCTTATTCCGATACTGCAAGTCTACATATCCTACTGTGTCTCTATCGCCATGTATGGGGCCAGGCTATGGGGTATAACAAAATGTGAGGCTATTCAGAGGGAAGATAATTGCTTCTCTAGGAGTCACCTCCCAGTCCCCATTTCAACATCCAGTTTCATTTATCATAAAGAGCTGGGCCTGTTTTTCTTGGAAAATTCTACTGGAGCTTGTCCGGCGCTATTGTGGCTAGTGATTAGGAAAAATGTTGAGGCAAGCGTATCAAGAGGCATTATATTGGATTGTTTGTAATGTGAAAGAGGCTTGTTAATTCCCTTGCTCTCATACATTAAATCTGTATACTGTACAATTGGCATG
Source organism: Lissotriton vulgaris (assembly GCF_964263255.1). Lineage (NCBI taxonomy): Eukaryota > Metazoa > Chordata > Amphibia > Caudata > Salamandridae > Lissotriton > Lissotriton vulgaris. Next base: position 171,561,658 of record NC_141689.1, on the reverse strand, counting down.
GAACGTGGTTTTATGGAACAGGAAACCTGTAACACTCTCAGCAAAAAATATGTACAGCTAACCCTACATGAGTACATGAACACTTACGAAGTAAATGGGAAATGGGCAAATGCAATGATATAGACTATCTGAGTAGAATTCAACTAAACCTTCCATCTATAGTGAAATGTTTGCTATGTTTTCCACTGGGCTTTATGAAGAACCTAGACAATAGTCCCTGTCCCTGTGATGGCAAGTCGGGGCAATAAATGTTGCATTTAGTATTTTTTGGTAAATATTATGCAGGATTTACCAGGTTGCTTCCACTTTTAACCCGTTCCGTGCTCCCGTCGGCCTACCTCGTGGGTGCTGCCGTTGACGGAGCCCCGCCCACTCTGTAGAACGCCCGCACCATGGCGAAAAAAACGCCGCAGTTAAGGCGTTAAAAAAGAAATATCTTGACTTCAGGGCAGGCATGTCAGATTAGCCTTCGTTCATCTATTGGAACTGACCGACAATGAAATAATTGTGTATGTTGGCTCATTTTAGGTCGAGCCAAGGCAGTGCATGCGCTGTCTCTAGACGTGCTGTATCTCCGTCTGTGGGCTTTCATCTCACCCATGACAAGCCCATCACTTTCATTCGTACCTTAGGCTGCCTTTATAAATTCCTTTGGTTTGGTATTGAAATGCTTTATTATGTCCCACATTTTGGCTGTTTGGTTCCCACCATGACTCACCCACACTGTTACCTGGATTATTTCACGATCGGCCATATATAGTGTTGGTGCACTACTTTTTCTTTTGCCTCGGCTTCTTTTCTTAGTTTCCTGCTTGTGTTCCAAGCTTTGCTCCTATCTCCAAGTGCCACCCATTCTCTGTATCGCCTTTACTCCCACCCTCTCCCGTTGTCTGTATCGACCACCTCCCTCATCCTTCTTCCTCTCCCTTTTCTGAGCCCATAGTATTTAAAAAAAAATACATGTTTTATATTTACTCTCATTCATTTCGTAGGCCTTTTATCTCTGTATTGTATTTATCTCCTATGGTCTTTCTGAGCTTCATTATTTCTCTAGCTTTGTATTTCACTGACTCTTCCTTTCACCTCTCCTTCCTCAGAAATGACCAGACACTATGGGCTCCATTAGGATGGCGGGTGGATTGCCCCCGCCAGGCTGGCGGTAGCCAACACCAGCCTGGCGGGGGCAATCCGCCCACCATCCTTCCCTGTATCCCCCCCCGCCATATTAGAATGGCGGGGGGACCACGGCGGAGCAAAACACCGCCCGCCACTTTTCCGCCCCGGTCGCATTGCGGCCGGGGCGGAAAATTATTAATATGGTGGCGGTGTCAAGCAGACACCGCCAGCCATATTATGATGGGCTGAGGGTGATGCCTATCGCCGCCACAGAAAGGCATGCAGTTTTCACTCTGGGGGGCCCCTGCGGGCCCTCAGAGTGAAGGAGGGGTTGGTATTGCACATAGGGGTACCTGTGGTACACCCCTTCATTTGCATTTACAAAGCGGCAGGCACCGCGCGGTGCCTGCCACTTTGTTAATGCAAATGCAGAAATGCATTTCTAGCATTGTGGCGGGCGGTGCTGAGAGCACCGCCCGCCACAATGCTAGAAATGCAGGATGTGCCCGCCACTATGGCGGGCACATCCTAATGCTGGCGTCGGGACCCCCGCCCTTAAGGCGGGCGGTCCTGTTGACCGATAGGGTGGCGGGCGCGCACAGCCTACCCGCCATTCTAATGGAGCCCTATGCGTGAGGATGTTAAACATCACTACACAGTTACCTAGGGAAGTCTGGCCACTCTGGAAGTTCGCTTGAACTTCAGGTCTGTCAGGTGACTGTAGTCCCTGGGCTGTGAATGGGGGTCTACACCCCGCGCTGTCGCCCTCCTGTTGACCTGTCAGTTGTCATTCACACCCCATGTTTCTCGGGTGTCTCACCGAACTCTCCTAGACTGTCAGGAGGCCGCAGATGGCCTTCGCGGACTCGCACCATGGGTTCTTGTCCACGGAGATGCTGTTTCTCTTCCTGGAGCGCTTCTTTTGGCCCCACCTGCACAAGTATACTTAGCTCAGCACGCTGGTGCTCACCGTCAGCTTCTTCTGTACCTACTTTGGGGAAACCGAGAAACCAAGTTATGGGGAGGAGAGCCCAGAGGTGGTGTAGGATCTCCAAGCAGAATTTGAACTAAGAGGTGACGGAAGCCTGGCCATTCAGCATGTGTAGTACCTGGTTTCAGACAGCCTCTGTGTCTGGGTGAGTTTGCGCATGGCCTTCCAGTGCCAAAATATTTGAATAAGCCCAGAGTGCTGAAAGCTTCTTTCAATGTTCCCCATTGACTTTCAAAAGTTCTCGTACTAGTAAACGTAGATTGGTAATCTCTTAGAATGTACCCAAACACTGACCTCAGACCATGACACATTCTCAGAAGTCCTTATTTTATGTACAGTCATGGTGATTGTTTCATAGAGAACATCTAGCAATATTTTATTGTACACAATATTCTTTAGTTGCTCACAATTGTATACGTAACGTGACCTTCATCCTTGTAATGTATCCATAACATTCACTCTAGTTACTTTCACTCGACTTTCAACCCCCTTTCACTACAACATCACTTCAATTCTGTATACTCCCATTCTCAAGTCTAATTTTTCATTTGCCCTCCATTCGCCATCACCCTTCTTCCTCCTTATATTTTGCCAGCTTCACCTATTTAACTCCTCCTCTCCCATTATCTGTTCTACCATGCCTTTGGTGAGCAGTCAAAATATCGGAAATTAAATATCGACCTACACTAATATCGAGGTGAGAATATCGAAGGGACAGAATATCGATGTTAAGAATATGGATGGACAGAATATCGACACTAAGGTAAGTAATATCGATTTTTTTTATATCGATGTAAGTAATATCGAACTAAGTAATATCGATATCAAACATATCAATGTTACTAATATCGATGTTACTAATATCGATATTTATATTATTGTTATGTATTTAATATGTATGTGTTATATGTGTATTGTTAAGTGGTCTACTTTTTTTAAAATATATGTATACAATTTTAATATGTTAATAATATTTTTTTAGGTTATTTATGTTTTTAGTACCGTAGCGGGTTGTGGGTTTATAGGGGAATAGGGTGGGAAGAAATTTAATCATACAAAATTAATAATTAATTTTTAGGAATTATAAATTAAGTGTAATTATTTTTTGCGTTTAAGTTCTGTAGCGGGTTGTGGGTTTATAAAGGAATAGGGTGGGGTTTCATTTAATTGTAATTCAGTAATATTTATTTATTTATTTATTTAATTTGTATAGCGCGTTATAACCACCGGGGCCTCTAAGCGCTGATTGTCCAAATTACCTAGTAAGGCTCAGCATATTACTTGATCTTGGCAGTACACCTAGTGGCTGCTCCATGCTTGTTTAAATAAAACAGTTTTTAGCTTTTTCCTGAAAGTTAACAAATTGCGTTCCTTCCTTAGATCTGGGGTCAGTTTATTCCACAGAGCTGGGAGTGTTTTAGAAAAAGCACGTCCCCCTACCGTGGCCAATTTAAACCGGGGTTGGGATAGGAGAGTAGCATCTGATGAACGTAAAGTCCTGCTCGGCGTATAGAGGGAAATTCTGGACTTTAGGTATTTTGGTGCATTCCCGTACAGCGTCTTATGCACTATACACAGTCCCTTGAAAGCTACTCTCTGCCGAATTGGGAGCCAATGAAGCTCCTGCATCAGAGGGGATGAGTGGGTCATCCTGGGTTTCTTGTAGATCAGCCTGGCTGCGTCGTTCATAACCCCCTGTAGCTTATCCAGCAGCCGCTGGGGTAGCCCTATGTACAGAGAGTTTCCGTAATCCAGTCTGGCCAAGATTATAGCTGAAACCACATGTTTCAAGGTGGAAAACGATAGCAGTGCCGATATTTTTCTCAATTGCCGCATTAAGCCAATGCAGGTTCCTACTACAGTCGTGACCTGTTTTTCCATGGATAGTTTTCCATCGATGTACAGACCCAGACTTTTAACTGTAACCGCTGGTTTCGGTGGTACACCCAGCTCTGCAGGCCAGAATTTCTCGTTCCGGGGGTTGCCCGTGATGGAAATGGGCAACACTTCCGTCTTGTCCGGGTTAATTTTTAGGGAGTTTTTAGACATCCAATTAACCGTGGCTTTTAGTATGTCCTGTAGCCTGGTAGACGCTCCTGGACCTTCATCTAACCGGATGATAATCTGGGTGTCGTCAGCGTAGTTGTAAACTAGGCAGTCCATCCTGTTCAGGAGTGCAATCAATGGCTGCAAATAGATGTTGAAGAGTAGGGGTGACAAAGCAGAGCCCTGTGGGACCCCGCAAGTAATAGGCGCGGAGGTGGAAAGCAGGTCCCCCAGTTGAACTCTTTGTGTCCTGCCCTGCAGAAATGATGCAAGCCATGCCAGGGCTGTACCCCTGATACCAAAAGACCTCAACCGCGACAAAAGTTGTTCATGACACACGGTGTCAAACGCCGCGGAGAGATCTAGTAGTACCAGGGCGCTAGGTGTTTTTGTATCTGCCCGGCTCCTCAATTCATCCAGAATTGATAGCATGACTAGTTCCGTGCTATGGTTAGCACGGAACCCTGCCTGATTGGCCTCCAGCAGGTTGTTACTTTCTAGATGTTTTGAGAGCGATACCAACACATGCTGCTCAATTACCTTAGCCAGAAAAGGCAACTGGGAGATGGGACGAAAGTTCTTTAGACACTTTGTGTCCGATCCAGGTTTTTTTAATAAAGGGATCAGTCGAGCCTCTTTAAATGCTAGAGGGACCTGTCCTGTGTAAAGAGAAGTATTCAGTAAGTGCAAGACTTCTTCTTCGATGCCTGGTAGTGCTAGCTTGAATACTTCAGGCGGGCATGGATCCACCAATGAACCGGATTTAACTCGGTCCGTGATCTTGGTCAGTTCCTGCTTTACAATTGAAGGGAACTCGGCTAACGGAGTGAGAACTGGCGGAACAGTATAATCAGGGGGGCTAGGACAAGTGAGGGGTGTAGTAGCAGCGATTTCTCCCAGAATGTCGGAGATCTTACTCACAAAGAAGTCCTGGAACTTCTGACAATCCTGTTGGGTGAACTCAGTGCTTTGCTCTTTGTTTGTCCTGAGTTCTGACAAAACCTGAAAGATTTCCTTCTGTGGATTCCTAGCTGCCACTATTCTCTCCTTGAAAAAGACCGCCTTTCTGGTTTGGATGGCTGATTTGTAGGACGCCAGGGAAGACATATAGTCTTTCTTGGCAGTGGTGTCATACTCCTTCCGCCATGCACGTTCTTTCCTCCTCACCCCACGTTTCATGTCACGTAGGGAATCATTATACCAAGGGGCCCCAGCTCCCCTATCCACCTTCTTCACCCTGCGAAGGGGTGCCACCAACTCAATGGCTCTCCCCAATTTGTGGTGGAGATGTCCGCAAAGGGCATCAACGTTGGCGTCCTGCTCCTTTAACGGCGGAGACTGTTGTAGGAAAGACCTCATTCTCTCTCCATCAAGATTTCTCCATTTCCGGGCCATTTTCCAACCTTCACCCAGCTTGGGCGGATGGCCGTTCAGAAGGATTTTACATTTTATTAACGAATGATCAGACCAAACGCATGGCAAGATCTCTGTGGCGTCCTGAACTGGCATAGTAGTCCAGATTAGGTCAAGCATATGTCCCTTCTCATGAGTCGGTCCATTCACCTTCTGAGTAAAGTCCAAGGAGGAAATTGCCTCCTCAATTAGTAGTGCTTGACCTTCTTTAGGGGATTTCTCCCAGTGGTAGTTAAAGTCTCCGACGACGATCATTTTATCGTATCTCGACCGCAAATCCTGAAGCAGTCTAGTAAACAGCACAGGGAAATCCGGCAAAGCCCCAGGCGGGCGGTAAACCACCAAGAACACCACACACGCCGCCCCCTGTCTGAGTTTGACTCCTAGGATCTCTGCGCCCCCCAAGGTTTCTGATAAGAATCTTTCAGCGCGGAGACGTGCTTGATAGAGGAGAGCTACTCCCCCTCCTTTTTTGGCTCCCTCCCTATTAAAGTGGAGTGCCAAATAATTGTCTGGTAGGGCCGCCACTAAATCCGGCACTGAACAATCCTCCAGCCACGTTTCCGTGAGTGCAAGGGCATCCAGCTCTCCGTCTTCCAATAATGAGAAGACCTCCAGCTTGTGTCCCTGCAGAGAGCGCGTGTTCAGAAGACCGAACTTTAACGCATGAGCCTTGGCGTGGCGCACCCGCGCTGTGGTACTCCTAGGAGAACTCAACAAGCCCTCCCGAACCAACACATGCATACAGCTCTGATCGGGTTGAGACTTACCACAGTTGAGCTCCATTAGCTCACCTCTGGAGTACGACAAGATTGTACCAGGGGTTCTGGCCCCGGGCCCCGGATGGTCACTGATGGGCAAAGATGGGCTCGCCTCTGGCGCGCCCGCTGCGCGTTACCGCTGTGCGTCATCGGGGAACGTTTAAATAGCACCCAATCGTGCTATGGCTTTGCAAGAGCAAGAGCTAAACCGCCAACAAAGATGGCGTCCCTTTCTGGCACTTCCCCTCCCAAGATGGCGCCTAATCCCCAACTAACGAGCCGCCAAACAGCGGTGCAACTTCCAAAAATTAAATGTGAGTGTGTCCTAACAAGCCCCGCTAATCATGAGCACATTCCAAAGCTTATTTAAAAAATACGCAAGTAAAAGCGCACAGGACCGCGCTGCAAGCGCCGAGCATGTAGCGCAGTTTAAAAAGGGTTTTTCAATGCAATAAATGTCCACGAGTCAATGGCAGTAGTTGGAAATTATTTCAAGCAACAAGCGCAGCAGCAGCAGAGTATCGAGTGATGCCTCGCCTACACTAGCGCTTACCTGGACAGGTAGTTTATTTTAATTAATTACTATTGTTAATTAATTATCAATTGGTAATACATTTTTATTAATTGGTCATTCATTTTTAATAATTGATTAATTGATAATTATGTTAAGTGTATTATTTTATCATTGGAGTGTGTTGGGCGTTTATAGGGGAAGAGTGTTGAAGTAATTGAAATCTAATTAAGTAATTATTAATTTTATTGTTGGGTATTGATAATTAATTTATTGAGCATTAATTATTAATTGGTAATTATTACAAATTATAATTTTTGGTCTATGAAAATTAATTTATTTTTGTTTTATCATGAATTGGTAAATAAATATTACCAAATATTATTGATTGATACATTTAATTAATATATTAATAAGTAATGTTTTAATTTGTAAGTAATGTTTAATAATTATTATTTTTGATATAAAAACAATTTAATTGTTCGATATTTGTTAATTGGTAATTACGTTTGTTCAATATTTAATATTTGGCAATTAATATGTATTAATGAATATTAATTGGTATGTATTATTAATTTATTGTTAATTAATTATTCATTGGTAATTATGTTTTCATTATATATTTATTGGTATTTTTTAAATAGTTTAGAGTTATTTAATAACTAATTAATTAATTATTAAAACAAATATTTTCTTTATAAGTATGTTATTTTTAACTTCTTCGCTATCCAACACTTTCCCTACTGTTCCACTCTCTGAAGTTGGAATAATATTTTTTACTCCTACGCTATCCAACACTTTCCCTACTGTTGAACTCACTGGAGTGGGAATAGTAATTTTTACCCTCCCGCTATCGAATGCTTTCCTTACTGTTGCACTCTCTGGAGTTGGAATACTAATTTATACCCTTACACTATCCAACACTTTCCCTACTGTTGCACTCACTGGAGAGGGAATAGTAATTTTTAACCCTACGCTATCCAACACCTTTCCTACTGTTGCACACCCTGGAGTGGGAATAGTAATATGGCTGAGATACCCGCCACCCCCTCTCAACACAATCCCCAAAGGATGGGAAACCGGAAACAGTTCTGAAGTTTTTGGAAGAGGGAGGGAGTGACCCTCCCGGCCGTATTTATTAAAATATGAAACAAAATTAAAACATTAAATCAACAGTTTCATATTAATGTACAATTTCATTACCACATTGCGATGTTTGGCTAACCTTAACAGATTCTCTAATACAAAGGTTCTCCTAGCCGAACTAACATCCTACAAAACATTTACTTGAAATTTTGAAATTGTACATCCTAACGTTTAAGGGCCAACGGCAAGGTCGTAACCGGTGTCAAGATCCCTAACCCAGAAATATCGCCCTCACTTGTGAGGGGCGGCCCAGAGGCGTACCTCAAGTGCAATTACCAATTTCCCTTGACTTGACGGGGGCCCCAATAAAACTCGACGCCACTTAGAGGTCGTACGAGGACTCGTGTGAGGTATCTAGAAGGTAGCGTAGACCCCCCCCCCAAACCCCACACAACTTACCACATCTGCCGTCGCAGACGTCCTGGCCCCGGGAAATTCCCCAGGAGGGGGCTGTAACCCCTCCTACCCAGGAAGGGGCCTTGACCGCCTTTCCTTTTCTTTCGGCGACCCATCCTTAGAAGGGACGGCCTCCCCGTTGAGGGGCCAATGGCCACCTCCCCCGAGCGCTCCCATCCGTGTTGGGTGACGCCCACTCATAGGGATCTTCCAATTAGTGCTCACCGATCATGACCTTACCGCCCGACCAAAATAAATACGACAATGCTAACTAAATGACTAAACTAAAAAGACAGTGGCAACTACAACTTTATTAAAAGCATGCTTACCAATGAACACTAAAGCAGAATTTCTTTATTCGCGAAACATAACACAAATCGACCATTCTTTATTACATACTCAAAATCATCACAATAATACCACAACCTGTAAACGAAAATCAGAGTTATCCATCAACTTTATTCAAAACCACTTGCTGTCCTCAGGGGCTGGTGGGTGGGTCAAAATTGGCTCTTCGTTCCGTCTCGAGCTCACGTGCAGCGAGGAGGTGCAGCTTCAGAGCACAGGAACAAGAGGATGCCTTCTGGTCTTGCTTCTCCTTTTATCCGTCTTCAGGGCGGGCGTAAACCCGCCCCTGCCTGCCCCAAGGGCGTGGCCAGCCGCGTCAGTGTCTAGGCCAACCCACTCTAGGGCGGGAAAAAGCGCGCCCCGGCTACGCCGCTTCGGGCATACCAGCCGAGACTCGCTTCCCGCCCAAGATGGCTTCCCGGGGGGATCGTGGTACTCCGCCATACGTTCGGGGGGACCGAGTGGTCGCCCCTTTCCATATGGCTGAGATACCCGCCACCCCCTCTCAACACAATCCCCAAAGGATGGGAAACCGGAAACAGTTCTGAAGTTTTTGGAAGAGGGAGGGAGTGACCCTCCCGGCCGTATTTATTAAAATATGAAACAAAATTAAAACATTAAATCAACAGTTTCATATTAATGTACAATTTCATTACCACATTGCGATGTTTGGCTAACCTTAACAGATTCTCTAATACAAAGGTTCTCCTAGCCGAACTAACATCCTACAAAACATTTACTTGAAATTTTGAAATTGTACATCCTAACGTTTAAGGGCCAACGGCAAGGTCGTAACCGGTGTCAAGATCCCTAACCCAGAAATATCGCCCTCACTTGTGAGGGGCGGCCCAGAGGCGTACCTCAAGTGCAATTACCAATTTCCCTTGACTTGACGGGGGCCCCAATAAAACTCGACGCCACTTAGAGGTCGTACGAGGACTCGTGTGAGGTATCTAGAAGGTAGCGTAGACCCCCCCAAACCCCACACAACTTACCACATCTGCCGTCGCAGACGTCCTGGCCCCGGGAAATTCCCCAGGAGGGGGCTGTAACCCCTCCTACCCAGGAAGGGGCCTTGACCGCCTTTCCTTTTCTTTCGGCGACCCATCCTTAGAAGGGACCGCCTCCCCGTTGAGGGGCCAATGGCCACCTCCCCCGAGCGCTCCCATCCGTGTTGGGTGACGCCCACTCATAGGGATCTTCCAATTAGTGCTCACCGATCATGACCTTACCGCCACAGGCCGGATAGTTGACCGGCTATCCGGACCCCCCACAAAACTCCTACCTAAAGGTCATGTTATAACGTTTTTAGCCATGCTAAGAAGTCTCCTATGAGTAACTCATTCCCCACCCGAGACAAATGCACACCATCCCCCAAATACATACTGTCATCATTAATACACCCATGCGAAATATAATGCAGTGTCTTGGAACGGAACAACCTACTCACTTTGTTATTAAGCTTTCTAACAGAATGATTCAAAGCAGGAACAGAAATAGCCCCCCGCCACACCTTTCGTGGGATCATATGGGACCACGCAATTGTGCACCCTGGAACTCTCCTCGCTAACCAACTTACAGTGGAAAGCATCGCCTCAAGGAGAAGTCTCTACCAGTGGTGACCAAATCATTGCCCCCAAGATGTACTATGACTACAGACGGCGGTGACCTCGTCCGCCCTAACAAACCCTCGAAAAATGATTGAAACTGGTCAATACAGAGACCGCCTCTTCCGTAGAAGGACACACTGTACCCGTATTCGCCAGCTACGTGAATCATGTCACCTGCCTTGAATACGTCCGCGGCACGCCTCACGTATGAGTGGCCCACGACCCACACCTCCTTTTTCACAGCCGGTGATGTCTGACCGCTGGCCCGGTGTTGGGTCGACTGCATAGTCCGCCCCGCCTCGTAGGCTTGCGCAACTGAAAACCAAACAAAAACAAGAAGCGTGAGTACATCGTTACAGCTTCACAACATGTGCAACCGCACATACCTTTTATAACAATTGGAGGACCAACGCCCCACCCGTTTAACTTGTTCCACATTCAGACCCCTGGCTGTAGCCTCTGTAGCAGCCCCTATCCGAAAGGAATGGGTCCCAAACTCGCCCGGGTTCAAGCCCGCAGCGGCAATCGACATCGCAAGCACCCGCTGAAACTGAAATTTTGTCAGTGGGGTGGCGTCCGCGTGTCTCAACAAGGTCCCCCCCCATGATGCCACCCTTCGTGCTAAGTAATCTTCTAAACACTTTACCGGACACATGGAGGACCCGGGAATCCTGCGTATGATTATGCAGTCACCCATCCCACTTTGATCGGTCTTGGACCTGACAAATGAGACAGTCATTGTCTCCCCTCTGATCTGAACGTGCTCCTGGCACAAACCTCCTGTCACATCCTGCTTGTTCCTCGCCACTAGTTCGCTTACCCGCATCGCCCCATGAAATGCCAGCGTAAAAGCGGCTCGGAATAACACTGTCTCAAACTGAGATGAACATGTAGCAGGGAGTCTGGATAACAACTGGGCCAACCTATCCAAACCTATCGGGCGCCTCTCATCTACTCTGCGACCCTCAAGGCGTTGCCACCCACGTAGCGCTTTTTGTACAACGAAAGACGCTGTCGGGTCCTGGATCCCATGAGCCCTAGCGACAAAGGAAATGGCAGCCCGATGCCTCTGAGCCGTGGCCACCGATTTCCCAGCCAGATGTAAAGACATCAGAAAATTCACCACCCATTCCTCCTGGCCCCAAAGCCCCTCTCTATCAGTCCCCAAAAAGGCTAAATAGGACCGGAACGCCCCTTCATATGCCTTCCTCGTCCTGGGTGCTAAACTCTCTCCCACGAGGTTACGAAGTTCGGGGCACCGAGAGACCAGAGAGCTTCGGGAAAGGGTGCCGGCTCCGGGTCCGCTGTGGGAAGAAAACCCCAGAAAGCCTGCATACGAAAACGAGACAGTGCATCAGCCGCCTGGTTCATTACCCCCGGGACATGTCTTGCTTTGAATAGCACATTCAATTGCATACACAGTAAAACAATTTCCTTGAGCAGTCTCAAAATCAATTTGCATCGTGCTGCCTGGCTATTGATACACTCGACCACGGTCATATTGTCAGACCAAAATACCACAGAGTGATCTTTGAACCCTTCGGGCCAAGTTCTCAGGGCCACCAAAATGGGGAAAAGTTCCAGGAAAGCGATGTTACTTGTCAGTCCATTGTCATGCCACCATGCCGGCCACTTTTGTGCAGACCATCTTGTGCCGAAGATGGCACCAAAACCTATGCTCCCTGCCGAATCTGTCCACAGCCCCAGCTCCTCAGAGGACACGGCCGGTTTGTTCCAGACGACTCGACCATTGAAATCCGCCAGAAATGCCAACCAAATGCGCATGTCCTGGCGGACCTCAGCCGAGAGCCTTGTGCGATGATGGCCCTCCTTCAGGCCGACCATGGCTTGAGCAATCGAACGGGAAAAGGGGCGGGCCATTGGTATAACCCTCAGGGCAAAATTCAACTGACCAACTAACTGCTGTAATTGATGCAGCTTAACCTTAGATCCACATATACACATTTGCAGGGATGCCCTGAACTTTGACACTTTGTCAGCTGGTAAACGAAAACAACCTTCTCCGGAGTCTAACTCGATCCCCAGAAACTCGAGGCAAGTAGAAGGACCCACAGTCTTACCTGGTGCCAATGGCACGCCAAACTGATTCATTAAGACACAAAATTCGGCCAAGGCCTGACCACATTCCGGATCCCCGGCTGCCCCCAGGAACAAAAAATCATCGAGGTAATGCATCACATGTTGGAAACCCGTCTTCTTTGTGAAGACCCATTGTAGAACACTACTGAATTTTTCGAAATAGGCACAAGATATAGAGCACCCCATCGGCATACACCTATCCATGTAATAATGACCCTGAAACATGAAACCCAGGAGACGCTGATCGTCTGGATGTACCGGGAGCAACCGGAACGCTGACTCGATATCCGATTTTGCCATCAGCGCCCCGGGCCCCAGGCGATTCAAAATGGCTACGGCCTCATCGAAGGATGCGTACCGCACCGAACACACTTCCGGGTCTATCGCTTCGTTTACGGAATGACCACGTGGGGCTGATAAATTATGTATCAGCCGGAACTCACCCGGGTCCTTCTTGGGGACCACTCCTAAAGGAGAACAAACAAAGTTAGGAACCGGGGGTACACTAAACGGACCGGCGACTCGACCTCGAGTAACCTCCTTCCGGATCTTATCCTGTACCACGGTCGTATGCTGCAGGACCGAGAGCTGATTTTTACATTTCTCCACACCCTGAAAGTCCCCCACTGGGATGCGGAAACCATAAGAAAACCCGTTCCGCAACACCCCAGCAGAAGTACGATCCGGGTATTCACTGAGCCAGGGAATCATTGCCAAGGTATCAATCGGGGTAGGTAAAGGCGCCCCTCGGACTATGTTAGACCTGTTTGGCGCCTCCTCTACCCCCGTTATCACCCGTTTTGGCTCTGCACGTGGACTCAGGATGGGATGATTGCCCACACCCACTACATTTGTGTCTAAATTTGCACGATCCCTGGGGCCTAGTACATTTACCCCTGTTGAAGTTCCAACAAACCCCCCTTTTTCCTGTATTGCCGGCAGGCCTCGAGTAATTGTCGGTACCCGCACCTGATCGAAAGGGCGTCCCCGCATACTGGCGGGAGGATTCGCCAACGTTACTCCCTACTAATGGCAATTTCAACATACCAGTATCCTTCATTTTAGACCATGACACAGAATCATAACAATCCCAAGTTAAGTTTTTATCATGTTCTTTAGCCTTTCTAAAAAGATTATCATAGCAGAACCAATGATTACCCTCGTGTGATATCGAGTACCCCATGATTCGTGACTGATAAATCGCAATTCGGGTAGCAAATCGGGCCTTCGTTCCCCCAAGATCGACGTAAAAAACCCCCACGCTTTGCCCCAATTGCCAATGTTTTCATTTACCTTAAAGGCGGCCATTTTTGCGCGCCAAACACTCGGATGCATGAGGTCCTTCTGGCCCTTAACATGCTCCATCTCATAGTGATCAGTAAGCAACGAGAAGATGTTTACATACTCCCCTGCCCATATCTTCTCTTTAATAGCCAAAGGAACATGCTGACCCAACTTTTCCCTACGAGAGGGTGCTGACTCGTCCCTCGCAATCGGCAATGGCCGCTTACCTGAACCGGACGCTGCCTCTGCGGCCGAACTCGTCCCCTGTGGCTTCTCTACTGCTGCAGCCGGCGTGGACACCTTCGCTGCTTCCCGTTTCTCACGCAGTTGCTTCATCAGCACCTGCGCGTCGACAGCCGTGGCGCCCTCGCTACCTTCACCCAACCACGCTGCTAGTTGTGCTGCCAGCTCGGGCGGCATATCTTCCCTGGACACGGGGGTGACCACAACGGGAATCGGATTCCCTTCCTCCGGCACGGGAGTGGGTGCCTCGAGCGGGGCACTGAGACCCGGGATGTCTCCCCCAGCTGCTCCCCTCCTGGGCCTCTTGTTTTTCCCTCCCGGGGCTGCTCCCGCCAAAGGACGTTTCGGCCCCCCTTCCTCGTCTTTATCCATTCGCCTCTTTAGGTCGGTCACCTCCTTCATGAGAACGCGCAGCATCTGGTCAGTAGTCATGCGCTTTCCCGCCTTCTTCGGCATTCTCCAACAGAGTATCTGAAAAACAAACAAGAACGATTACAACGCTCAAAATTGGCTCTTCGTTCCGTCTCGAGCTCACGTGCAGCGAGGAGGTGCAGCTTCAGAGCACAGGAACAAGAGGATGCCTTCTGGTCTTGCTTCTCCTTTTATCCGTCTTCAGGGCGGGCGTAAACCCGCCCCTGCCTGCCCCAAGGGCGTGGCCAGCCGTGTCAGTGTCTAGGCCAACCCACTCTAGGGCGGGAAAAAGCGCGCCCCGGCTACGCCGCTTCGGGCATACCAGCCGAGACTCGCTTCCCGCCCAAGATGGCTTCCCGGGGGGATCGTGGTACTCCGCCATACGTTCGGGGGGACCGAGTGGTCGCCCCTTTCCATTTATACCCCTACACTATCCAACACTTTCCCAGCTGTTGCACTCCCTGGAGTGGGAATAGTAATGTTTACCTACCCGCTATCCAAAGCTTTCCCTACTGTTGCACTCTCTGGAGTTGGAATAGTCATTTTTACCCCTACGCTATCTAACGCTTTCCTTACTGTTGCACTCCCTGGAGTGGAAATAGTCATTTTTACCCCTACGCTATCCAACACTTTCTCTACTGTTGCTCTCTCTGGAGTGGGAATAATAATTTTAACCCCTACGCTATCCAACATTTTCCTTACTGTTGTGTTTTTTGGAGTTGGAATAGTAGCATTATTTAGTTAATGTACTATTTAATTAATCTTAAAAATATTAAAAGTACATTGAATTTTTTTAATTTGTTATAAATAAATATTTAATTTGTATCTATGTTATTGTTTTATGTGTATAGATTAATTTATAATTTATAATATTTTTAAATAATTTATGTTATTAAAATAATTATTAAAACGGATTATTAAGTAAGTATATATTATATATTATATGTATACATGTAATTAATGTTTTATTACATTATATATATTACTTATTAATGTTAAACATTATAAAATATTTTTAACTATGTTTATTTTATTTATAACTATTATTTCATTTATTTTACATATTTTTTTATCTAAAAAAACGTGATATTTTTAATAACAATATTTTTGACATCTATATATTTTTTCAACATATTTTTGTAATTACCATGTTGTAGATCGAATATCAATATTCTTGACATCGATATTCTTGCTCCGTTATTTTTGTAGGTTGATTTTTAGACCTTCAATATGTTGTCAGTGATCCCTGCTTTTTCCCTACCATTACCAACTTGTAGAAATCCCTTCCCCTTTAACGTCCTTTATCTTGCTAAAACCACTTACTCCCCTCTTACCTACTCTCTGCTGTCTCCAGCTCACTCTGGCTGCACCCCACCCCTTCTTCCCTGCCCACTCACCCCACCCGCACCCCTCTCCATTCCACTTCCCTCTCCGTCCTCATTGTAAAGCTCTGTATAACATACTTTCTGCATGTTCTGCCTCTGCCCACACTCATTACTATGCTGATTTAAATGCTTTCCATCCTCTGTGGTAATGGCGTCCCTTCCGGCATGTGTTGCATGTGTGGGTTATTTTTCACTCATAGCCAGGGGTCACACCATACCGATGGAACAATTCCAGGGGGAGGAGTTGATTACATGGCCCCATAGCTCTGCAGTTTCCGGCATCTTTGTTTTTTTGTGCGTACACTAATGTGCACACTGGCCTATATCCACAACTGTCACATAAAAAAGCTTTAAACACTACATATGTGCCACAGGGATCCCCTCTCTCTAATGGCAGAGGCTGCACCACAAGCTGGCTAACAAGGTGGGTCGGAGTCTCTCTTCAGACACTCTAGCTACGTTCTTGTACTTTCAACCCCTTTCACTTGAACATCACATATTTTCTGTATACTCCTGCTCTGAAGTCTAATTTTTCATTCACCCCCTTACTTACTCAATGCAGAACTCAATGCAGTTCTATTGTATTCCTATTAATGTGTTAAGGCCAGATGCACAGAATTAACTTAAGACAAAATCCTAAACGTACTACCGTTTTGGAATTCGCAGAAAGCACTTATTCATTTTGGTATTCACAGAAGGCACTTACTCATTTTGGTATTCACAGAAGGCACTTACTCAATAGTGAGTAAGTCCCTACTGTGAATACCAAAATGAGAAGTTCACTTACTCATTTTGATTTTTACAGAAGGCACTTACTCATCAATGAGTAAGTACCTTCTGTGAATTCCAAAATGAGTAAATGGTAGTAAGTTTGAAACTCACCATGGAAAAGACAGGAGCGCTGATCTTTGAGAACAACAACTTCTTCTGGGCAACACCTGAGGGTCATCAGAGCTTGCCCCAACACCATCACCCACTAACCAGGCATGAAACCTGGGAATCATCGTAGACGACAAACTCAACATGGCCTGAGAGTTCTCATAGTTGAACACAGTTACCTCCTCCTGCTTCCACATTCTGGGTATCCTCCAAAAAGTCTTCAAATGGATTCCCAAGAAGACCAGGGGCACAGTCACTCAAAAGCACTATGGAGCACATTTGCTAATTGTTGTTTGTTGATTCCATAGGACTCCAAATGTAGCGATCTCTGTACTACCATTGTAGCCCCTTTATATTAAGCTACCATCACTCAAGCCTTAGTCACCAGTAGACTAGAGTACAGCAACATACTTTATTCTGGAATCACCAACCACTTCCTCCACCTTCTCCACACCATCCAGAACAACACAGTCAGATTCATGTTGGACCTCTCATGCTGCACACACATCGTGTCTCACCTCAGTGAACTTTACTGGCTGCCGATACACAAACACTGCCAAATCAAACTCCTCCCACATGCATACATGGCACTGCACAACATAGGACCAGCTTACTTCAACTGCTACATCCACTTTCACCATCCCAACCCTCACATCTGCAAAAGCAGAACAGGATGCCTAGCCTTCAACCTAGCACCCACAACTGGAAAGGGGCGACCACTCGGTCCCCCCGAACGTATGGCGGAGTGCCTCGATCCCCCCGGGAAGCCATTTTTGGGCGGGAGGCGCGTCTCGGCTGGTATGCCCGAAGCGGCGTAGCCAGGGCGCGCTTTTTCCCGCCCTAGAGTGGGCTGGCCTAGACACCGACGTAGCCAGCCCCGCCCTAGGGGCAGGCAGGGGCGGGTTTTCGCCCGCCCTGAAGACGGATAAAAAGAGACGCAAGACCAGAAGACGTCCTCTTGTTCTTGTGCTCCGAAGCTGCACCTCCTCGCTACACGTGAGCTCGGGACGGAACGAAGAGCCAATTTTGACCCACCCACCAGCCCCTGAGGACAGCAAGTTGTTGTGCAATAAAGTGAATTTATAAGTTTGTTTTTTCCATTTCGTTTACAGGCTGTGAAAGTATCAGTTTGTTGTTGATCATAATAAAGTATGGTGAATATCGTCTAGGTTGTTACGATTAAAATGATTTGATGTAGTGTTGCATTTTTAAGCATGTTCTTTCGGTCGTAGCGACCAATGTTTTCATAGGTTTGAGTAAGAATTGTCGTATTTATTTTTTGGTAGGCGGTAAGGTCATGATCGGTGAGCACTAATTGGTAGATCCCTATGAGTGGGCGTCACCCAACACGGATGGGAGCGCTCGGGAGAGGTGGCCATTGGCCCCTCAATGGGGAGGCGGTCCCGTCTAAGGGCGGGTCGCCGGAAGTAAAGGAAAGGCGGTCAAGGCCCCTTCCTTTGTAGGAGGGGTTACAGCCCCCTCCTGGGGAATTTCCCGGGGCCAGTGTCATCTGCGACGGCAGATGCGGTAAGTTGTGTGGGGTGGGGGGAGGTCCACGATACCTTCTAGATACCACACACAAGTCTTCGAACGACCTTTAAATGGCGTCGAGTCTTAAGTGCCCCCGTCAAGTCAAGGGAAATTGTTAGTAGTTGCACTTGAGGTAAGCCTCTGTGCTGTCGCCCCTCCCAAGTGGGAGGGGTAAGTCTGGTTAGGGATCTTGACACCGGTTATGACCTTGCCGTTGGCCCTTAAACGTTAGGATGTACAATTTCAGTGTTTCTAGAGAATGTTTTGTAGGATGCTAGTTCGGCTAGGAGAACCTCTGTATTAGAGATTATGTTAAGGTTAGCCAAACATCGCAATGTGATAATGAAATTGTACATAACATGAAAACGTTTAATGTTTTTAATTTTTTGTTTAATAAATACGGCCGGGATGGTCACTCCATCCCACATCCAAAAACTTTAAGAACTGTTTCCGGTTTCCCTCCTTTTGGGGATTGTGTTGAGAGGGGGTGGCGGGTATCTCAGCCATATTGGAACAACCGCCCTCTAAACATAAGAGCCTCTTTCTCGCTTCTTGAACTCTGCAAGAAGCTGAAGACTAACACCCAGCAGACAGCGTACATACCTGCTCTAGTGCCTGGATACCCTTGGGGTAATACGCTGGGCTTTACAAATCCAAGGGTCAGATGTACATCGGCTTTTATTGGTCCCAAATGGAAAATCGGGTCATTTGCAACCGCTAAACAGCTTTTTCCACATGTACTAACCCTATTTTACGAGTTAGTAAACTATTAATGGTCACTGTCAAAGGCATCCCTTCCTAATTGCAAGCCGCAGGGGAATACATGATTGTTTTGTGACCGGAATGGGGTCTCAAAAGAAATGCAGTTTATTACCTACATCAAATTGGTGGTATCTATTTGCAAATGGGAAGGGGTCCTCCTTGGGACCCATTCCCCTTTATGAATGGTAGCAAAAACGTTTCTTAAGAGCAGGCAGTGGCCCCACGGACCACTGCCTACCCTTTAAAAATTAAACAGAATGGTTGAAATTTTTATTTTCTAAGTGCAACCGGTTTTCCTTTAAGGAACACAGGCCGTATACAGACATGGTGGTCTGCTGTCCCCAGTTGGCCACCATCCCTGTGCTAATGCCCTTTCCCAATGGGTTGCACATTGCGACCTGACTCGTTAATATTGATGAGGCAGGTCAATTGTGACCCCATTGGGAATCGCTAAAGTGTCTGAGACACATTAGTACATTTCACTTTGCGAGTGTCTAATTGTGAGTCTCCAAAAATCACAATTAGAGACTCGCAAAATGAAATGGTTGTTCATCTGACCCCAAATAGCATTACGTAACGACATTCCTCACCCTGTTGAAGGACTCCAAATAGAAGGCAATAAGTAAACAACATTCACATGACCCAAATCACAAATATCTGACACACAACAACACTACAGACTTATAAATAAAGCACATGCCTTACTCTAAGAATTCTTCCTCTTGGACTGCTGAACTAAAAAAATTGCAAAGAACACCCATAGACAAATGCCACTTTGTCCTTCCCACTATCCTGCACAGATAGGCAGGCATTACAGGATTCTTCCTCTCTAACAACACGTTGCAATCAGTATGAACATATTGCACTTTAAATTGTTTACATTTGTTTTTTTAATAAATTTTTTATTGATTCAGTTCAAAGTCATGTATACAATATAAAATATTCAACATACATAGAGATAAAGAATTAATAAATGTTCTTAACATCAAATAAATACAATCTAAGCAACATATTTATCTTATTAAATACCATAAATAATAATAGCTAATGATCCAAATAATCTATCAAAGTCTGCCAAATTTTGTACCCTCTTCTCTTTTTCCTAATTGATTTAATGCGATAGAGGTTAAACTCCAAATTAAAAATATTATAAAATTTTGCTCGCCACATTTCATATGTAGGTGCTTCAGGTTTTAACCACATTGGTGATATACAAAGGCGAGCTACAGTCATGGCCATGAATATGATATATCTATTCTCTTGATAACCTAGAAACAGTTCATTATCATTCGATAAACCAAAAATAATCATCTCTCTAGAGATTTTTACATCGCATTTTGTAATATGTGCTAAAAAAAAGTTCTATGGATACAAAAAATGGTTTTAATATAAGGCAGTCTGAAAATATATGTATGATATCTGCCAAATCACATTGACACCTATAACATTTCCCATTATTTGCGTTACTCCATTTTAACATTTTAAGTGGTGTGTGGTAAAGATTAAATAAAGTTTTGTAATGTTGAGAATATAAATTGGCAGAGAGAATAATTTTATCAGCCATGAATATTGATTCTTGAAATGGTACTGCAGATGTGCCTAGTCTCGTACACCATTTTGATGCCTGCTGTTCCATATCATCCCAATGTAAATTTAACAGGTAGTTGTAAATAGTCCCTATGCGTGTTGGTTTTTTTATTATTTCCATAAATTCATTGGAACATAATGGTACAATATGTGGGTGTGTGTAGATAAAATTCCTTATTTGCAAATACTTAAAGAAGTCATGTTTCGAAAGATTGAATTGGTCTCTTAACTCCTGAAATGAGGCAATAGTACAGTTTTTAACCAAGTCACCAATGGCTATTATACCCTTCTCCCGCCAGATACCCATAATACGATCCCTGAAAATTACCGGGAGAAGTTCTATAGAGTTGCACGGAGTATAAAAATTAATACGACCCAATGAGATGAGCTTCCGAATAGAACGCCATCCTTTGAAAGCGAACAATATAAGTTTGAATCTAGTTCTTTTGTAATAACTAGGTTCTATAAAACGAAGTAACATTTGACGAGATTGTGGACCTAATAAAAGAGAGAAGATATCAGGGCTTTCACATGAGGGTGGAGTTCCACCAATTGAGAAATATTTAACATTTTGTATAAGACATGCCAGATAGAAGAGTGCAAAATTCGGGACTCCCCAGCCCCCCCTTAAGATTGGTAAAGTCATAAATTTAGATGCTCTCCGTGTTGCTTTCCCACTCCATAAAAATCGATCAGTTATAGATTGCAATTTCTTCAATTCTAATGTGGGTATTTCCAATGGTATTGCTCGGAAATAATATGAAACTTTCGGAAGAATAGTCATTTTTCAGACATTGCGTCTCCCTACTAATGATAGATGCAAACATTCTATTTTGTCAAGTTGCTTTTTTACTGATGCTAATATATCTGCCCAATTTGACAGAACTAACTGTTGAGGCATAAGTCTAATTTTAATACCTTAGTATTTAGCCTCTATAGTAACCCTGCTATCATTAGTACATAGGCCTGCTGAGCGTATAACCTGAGTTTTTTGGCTATTAAGTTTGTATCCGGACACATTGCCGAACTCGCCTGTCAGATTTTCTATTTCAATTAGTGCAGATTCCGGATCAGAAGTTACCACTGCAATATCGTCAGCATAAGCTAACACCTTTATATCGCCTCCCGGTAGAGCCATGGGTTGAATTTGTTGAGATGACATTAATGCCTTTAACAAGGGTTCTATATAAATAGCAAATAATAAGGGTGAACAGGGACATCCCTGTCGTGTACCCCGCGTGATATTGACTGCCATAGATTCTTGTCCAGATATACAGATCTTAGCCTTCGGGTGCCTATACATAATTTGTAGCGAAGATATAAGTTATGTTATGTTATAAAACATTTTATTACGTGCTCTGCTACTACAAAGTATCCTGGCGCGATATGTAAGCACTAAGCTGACCCAATCCAAAAGACAGAAAGAAACAGAAAAACTAAATACTGAGGTTAAAAAGATGGGTTTTTAGCCCTTTCTTAAATCCTGCTAATGTAGTTGATGATCTCAAAAAAAGCGGCAAGGCATTCTAGGCCCGTGCTGTTTGGACAGAAATTGACTGACCACCCAGTCTCGCATATCTGACTTTAGGCATGGACATCAGACGGAGATTGGCCGATCGAAGAGCACGATGAGGAGTGTAAAAAGTGAACCTCTTGTGCAAGTATTGTGGGCCTTGCTGATGCACGGCCCGAAAGGCCAGAACCAGTGATTTGAACATAATGCGGTGTGCCACTGGGAGCCAGTGGAGCTCTCGAAGATGGGCACGTGCACTAGTTCTTCGTGGAAGATGGAACAGAAGTCGCACAGCCGCGTTCTGAATGATCTGCAATCGCTTTATGAGGTATTTAGGGAGACCACTGTAGAGAGCATTGGCATAATCGAGCCTTGACAAGATCAAAGCACGCAAAACAGTCTCCTTTGCCTCCCTGTGAAGAAGTGGAAGGAATCTCTTGAGGGACTTGAGGGTCGCAAAACAGGTCGCAGTAAGTTTTTTTAGATGAGCTTCAAACTTAAGATCCTGTCCAAACCAGACCCCCAGGTTTTTGGCCGGGCCTCCGTGATAGCTAGGACATGCAAAATCAGTCGGCCAAATAAGCTCCCTAAAATTGGCCGGAAAATTGCCATAAAATAGTAGCTCTGACTTGTCCTCGTTGCATTTGAGCTGGGCTGAGACAAGCCATCGGAAGACATGGGTCAAACAAGAACAGACAGCCTGAGCATCTAAGCAGTCCTTAGGCCAGGTGAACAACAGCTGTGTATCATCAGCGTATGACATTATTTTGGCTCCTCACTGCTCAGCCAGATAGATCAACGGGGTCATATAAACGTTGAACAGCAGTGGGCTTAGCGTCGAGCCCTGTGGTACCCCGGTGGTGAGCTTCTTGGGTGATGAGGCAAATGGGGGCAGCCAAACTTGCTGTGACCGCTCAGACAGAAACGAAGACAGCCAGGCCAGAACCACACCAGACAACCCCACCTCTGCCAGCCTAGTCAATGTGGTTGTGAACCAAATCCCATTTTCCCCATAACTGCCCACAAAAATACCCATGAGACGCGGTCAAATGCTTTTTCAGCATCTAAAAGCACCAATCCGACACCTTTATGTTGTGTAGTAGCATAGTCTAGTGTTGCAATAACCTGGTGTATATGGTTGATAGTGCCGCGTTCTGGAAGGAAACCATGTTGTTGTTGAGAAACTAAAGTTGGGACAATTTGGCTCAACCGATTGGCAAAGATTTTAGAATATAGTTTCGCGTCCGCATTTATAAGAGAGATGGGGCGGTATGATCCAGGTAAATGCGGAGATTTATCTTTTTTATGAAATATAACTATGCTAGCATCTTCCCATGATGGTGGGGGATGGCCCTTTTGAGCTTCTAGAAATGTTGCGAGCATGTCTGTTTTAATTATAGGGAATAGAATTTTGTAAATTTCTAATGGAAGTTTATCAGGGCCACAGGCCTTCCTGAGGGCTAATTCTTTCAATGAGGTCTCAAGTTCTTCAATTGTAATGGGAAGCTCTAATTGTTCCTGCTGTGCTGAATTTAAATGGGGCAGTTCCAAATTATCTATGTATTGATTAATTAAGTCAGAAGAGGAGTCTTCTTGGGTATAAATATTTGTATAGTATTCATAAAACACCTGTAGTATCCCCTCTGGTAATTCTACACAAATTCCCTGATTATTTTCTATAGAATTTATGCGCTGCATATTCTGTTTCCCGCGCATTCTCTGTGCTAAACATCTACCTACATTTTCCCCATATTCATATCTTTCTGCGCGGAAAACCTTATATTGTTGTGCTATATCCTGACTCCAGATTCCATTTATCTTAGCTTTGTGTTTCGCGACTTCATTTTGTGATGTTTCACTATTACGCTGTAGTCTAATATCGTGAATTAAATCATGCTCTGCATTGGCTAAATCTCGTATTAATTCTATCATTATATTTTTCCTTTTCTTTTGTATACTCCAACTATAACTAGAAGTTTCGCCGCGTAACCCTGCCTTAAAACAATCCCATACCATTGCATAAGATGTAGAGGCTCTGTTATGATCGAGAAATTGCTAGTCCCAGTCCATAATTTGATTCACATATGTCTTATTAAAAGTGAAGGGTCTTTGTGTTCTGTGAGTATTAGATATAGGTAACTCCATAACAATTGGGGCATGATCTGAGGTGATACGTGGGTTAACAAACATATTGGATCCTTGTGCCATATATCTGGGTATGAAAATATAATCTATTCGGACAAATTTCTTATGTGGTGAAGAAAAATAGGTATATCCAGGGTCTTTCAGATGAGTCACAGGCCATCCATCAATCAGCCCATGTTGAGATAGTAGTTGACTTAGTGCCTTAAAAACCTTGGGCTTCCTACCTAGATATCTAGTGAATTTTGGATCCCATGTGTTCAGTTCCCCATGAATATTGAAATCACCCAATACAAATAGTGGAGTACTCCATAGGGCTAGTTCTACATTTAAATATTCTATAACTGCAGTGTCATCCACATTGGATCCATATACTGTACAAATCGTTGTCACGACATTACCAATTACACATTCCACAATCGCCCAACGTCCTACACTATCTACTTTAACCTTCCCCGTCGTGATTACGAGTCGTTGACCTAAGATAGCCACCCCTCTGATTGTTGTGAGGCAGCCAACACTATAAATCCAAGATCGGTTAATACTTGTCTTTTCACCCATGGTATATGCGTCTCTTGAATACATATTATATCAGGTTGTATTAACCGAATTTCATGCATCACACGTTTACGCTTTTGCACATTATTGAGACCGCATACATTCAAAGAACATATACAAAAATTAGAGTTTGCCAAGAGAAAAATAGAAGTTTACTGCAAATATTAAATTATACCATTGTACCATTCCAACAACATCAAAAAAACTATTCATTTCAGCATGATATTGACTGAGTTTTTCCCCCTTTTTCACCCCGAGCACACCCCCCGTGAACAACCCACCCCCCCTGACCCCTCCCCCAACACTGCTCCCCCCGTGACCCTTCCCCAACATTAAGGCAAAGGGGCCTATTGCCCCGGTGATGTATGTGAGAGCGCCACAGATGTTTGGGCGTGACCAAAAGTCCGAACATTAGATAGAGTGAGTCTATACCAATTGTTTACATTTGAAGGTGTGTTAGTAAGAAACCTGATTAGTAACACACTTGTTATAATTCCATCTTTCTCCTCATCAATTAATTGTTCCTTAAAATGAATATACAACAACAAAGACATTCACCAACATTTTGAATTAATTTTTTTGATGTGTCACTTGTGTTTTTTATGTAGGCAGGCTGTGTATGATTGGTTGTTGTTGTAGGGAGTTTCACCAGTTGATAGGTGTGATTGTTTGGCCATGTGATTTATATTGTTTGTAACTTATAATAAAATAATAAAAAGTATTACATTACAAAATGTATTTCTTTTGACCTTTAAAAATGGTTTACATTTTAATTTCCTTTTATTCTCTGTGTAGCTTCAGTGTTTTTCCCTGCAGTCTTTAATTTCCATGAGAGTATGTTGAAATAAGAATGACTGGACATGTGATGGGAGGACTACTTGCAATCTGTTTAATTACTTGCATTCACTCTGGTAGCATTCCAACCGCTCTTTTATTCCCATCCATGCCACTTCAGTTTCGACCATTCCACATGCAAATCAGTCTTGACCCTGCTCCAATAGGAACAGCTCAGCCCAAACTGAGAAGCCAGGTCCTCTCTGAACTGGAACGCAAGCAAACAAAGACCACTTTCACCCTGATTCGGCCTCTTCAGTCTGGTGTAACTTGGTTCCAGTGACACAGTGACCACAGGACCCATATCTGGGCATATCCTTGCCACTTAGGGTGGTACATCAAACAACACAGAAAAGGTGATGGTAGGAATGCTTGTAGTTTGTCTAACAACTGCCAGTCACTCGGGGTAGAATTCTTTTGCCCACTGTCACCTTAGTTTGGACCCAGCCACATACAAATCAGTCTTTTTTTTTAAAAAACATTTTTATTTGCATTTTATCATAACTCAAAAGTACAATCATGTTATTAGCAGTGCGCACATCCTTACCTCTCACCCACCCCTTCCCCCACAGTACATTCTTAATTAAATCTGTATCAAGCCGACTGGAAGTCCATATCACCCTGGTGCAATTGTCTCTCAGCGTCGTACCCTGAATCCACCGGTGGGCACTCTTGTAAGTGTTTTTTTAACTACTTTGAACATTTCCCTTATAACCCCCCATCTAATCAATGATAGTGTCTCCATTTACCCCAAACCTCGCGGAACTTCTTCAGGCACCCCCTTGCTTTGTACGTGACTCTCTCTGCAGCCATGTACAGGTCTAACCATCTTCTCCATTCATCTAATCTCGGTGGTTCCGGTGTCCCCCAGTGTTTCGCTATGTCCCTTTTGGCCACCACAAGGGCCAGCACCAGGAAGGTCAGTAGAGGACGTGCTAGATCTACGTCATTTGTCATGCCTAGGAGGGCCAGCTTGGGCTCCGGTTGGAGAGGAGTCTCCAATACCTCACCCAGTTCCACAAAAATGTCGGTCCAGTAGTCTTGTATCTTGCTGCACGCCCACATGGTGTGATAGAAGTCTCCATCCAAGTCCTTGCATCTAAGGCACCTTGCATATTCCGCCCTCCCCCTCTTATGGAGTCTTACCCTGTCATATTAGGTTCTGTGTAGAACATTAAATTGGATGAGGCGCAGTCGGGACTTCATTGCCACCTCTCTGGGATGCATCAACACCACGTCCCAGTCTATATCATCCATGTCTCCCACGTCTGCTTCCCATGTCGTTCTGAGCTTGGCCAGGTCACCTAGCATATTATTTGTTAAAGTTTTATATGTGAGCAAAACCGCTTTCCCCTGAATTTGTACCTGTAAGAGCCGTCCCTCTAGTGGTGTGTAGTCTGGGAGTACATCCGACCGGATGTTTTGGGCCCGCCAGGCATGTCGTTGCTGCCCATATTTGAAGAACTGCGAGCGATGCAGTCCAAACTAGGACTTTAGAGCCATAAACGATTTCAGTTCCTCCTTGGCCACTATGTCCCCCAGGGTGGAGATATCTATATTGTCCCACCGCTGGAAACCTTTTAGTTTGTTTAGTTCTGTTAGCCAGGTACAGTGCCAGATCGGCGTCAGTCGCGTGGGTTTCATCCCCCAGCCTGTGCGTTTCACCGTCCTCCTCCATAGACGTAAGGTAATTCCCGTAATTGGGAGGAGCTGTCCCCTCCGGACACCAGTACAGTATTTGTCGTGGTGACATCTTATGTCTTTCAAGGGCGTAGGTGGGACGGTCTGCCTGTGCGTGTAGCCATTCAATAATCGGGGCAATGTGTTCCGCCCAGTAGTAGGTCTCCAGGTTCGGGAGTGAAATCCCTCTGCTGTACTGATGCCTCTGGAGAGTGTTCAGTGCCACTCTGGGTTGTTTGCCCATCCAAAGGAATGCCCTCAGGTCCGCATGTATTCTGGTGAATACTTTTTGAGGGAGCGGGTAATACTCGTTTTGCAGGGCGTACAGGTACTTGGGCAGTATAATCATCTTGTAGAATGCCGCTCAACTCAAAAGTGTGAGAGGAAGCTGCCTCCACCGGGTCATGTCCGCGGTGGAATTCAGTATGATTCGTTCTAGGTTCCGTTGGTACGACAGGTGTCGGTCCAGGGTGACATATACACCGAGGTATTGAAAGCCCGCTACTGTCTTCAACAGTTGTCCCGGAACCGCCGGCCAGTTTCCCTACCTCTTGGGATCATATAGGATCGATTTGTGCCGGTTGATCTGGTAGCCCGCATACCTTCCGTATTGCTCTAATTCGAGGAACATTTCCGGTATCGTTGTCTCCGGATATGTGATATACAGTAGGATGTCATCCGCATATAACAATATTTTCTCTTCTGCAGAATCCATCTCACTCCTTTTAAAACCTCTAATCTCTACATTTTGGTGAATCCTAACTGCCAGCACCTCAATTGTAAGCGCAAAAAGGAGGGGGGATGATGGGCAACCCTGTCGGGCCCCCCTCTGGACTTGGAACTCTCGTGACAGAACCCCATTCACTCTTACCCTGGCTCTAGGTTCAGTGTATAGGAGTTGGACCCACTTCCGATATTTGGGGCCAAACCCGAATTTCTGGAGGACTCCCTCGAGAAACGGCCAATGAACAGCGTCGAAGGCCTTCTCGGCATCAAGGGATAGAAACCAATGTTGGTCCTCCCTACCTCGCACCTCCTGCAGCCAATTGTGGGTACGTCGGAGATTCAATCTGGTGGCTCGATCCGGCAGGAATCCTGTTTGATCCAAATGGACCAGGTCCGGTATCACCGATCGAAGCCGCATCGCCAGGATTGTCACTAACAGCTTCGCCTCAATATTCAGGAGAGAAATGGGGCGGTAGGACGCGCAGTCCTCCTGCGATCTTCCTTCTTTATGTATAGGGATAATTATCGCCATGGCCAGATGTGGGGAAAGTCTCCCCTCTTGCAAAGACCCCTCAAAGAGTCCCTTCAGGTGTCGTATCAGTAGGTCCGCAGTGCGTTTAAAGAATTCTGCCGGGAAGCCGTTAGGACCCGGAGTTTTACCTGGTCGCAGCCTGGCCAGTGCCACCGAGATTTAATCTAAGGTGATGTCGGCCTCTAGTGCCTTAAGGGCTTCGGGAGACAGAGTCTGTAGTTCCATTCGTTCCATGTATTGCAGAGCCTCCTCGCATGTCCCCTGCTTCCTGGCCCTGTAGAAGAATTCATAGCGGGCAGCAAATGCCTCTGCGATTTGAGTATCAGATCTAATGAGCAACCCCTCAGGGTCTCTGATTTGTTCCACCCATCCAGCTGCACGCTCCTCTTTACTAAGCCATGCCAGCAGTTTGCCTGACTTATCCCCCACATTGTAGTGGCGGTGGAGGGTAGCCAAGGCTTGGGTTTTGGCCTCTCCTAGCTTCAATTCTCTGTATTCTGCCTGTTGATCTGTCAGTCTCCTGAGAGTCTCAGTATCCTTGGAAGACTAGTATTCCCTTTCCAGGTCTAGGATACCCACTTCTAGGGCAACTATTTCCGAGTGGAGCTTTCTCTATTCGTCCGGCAATCTGTTTTGCACCCTATCCCGCATTACCGTCTTTAGTGCCTCCCAGAATGTCACCACAGAGTCGACCGTTCCCTCGTTTTCAGCAATATATACTTTCACATTTGCTCTCAGCCCTCTCAGGACATTTGCGTTCTGTAGGTCCCAGGCCGTCAGCCGCCAGGAAGCTCTACTCTTATTCCGTCCCATGCCCCTCTTGCCAACAATGGAGAGTGATCGGAGATCCCCTCGCCTTATATTCCGCTGAGTTGTCCACAGTCAGGTTGTGTCTGGACATAAATAGGTAGTCCAGTCTCGAGTACACCTTGTGTGAGCCCGAGAAAAAGGAGTAGGTTGCCTGATCGGGGTGCAGCCACCTCCAGACATCCGTAAGCCCTATGTTGGCAATCAGTTGGGACAGGGGTGTTCGGGTCCTATATCTGTGCGCTGTTCCCGTCCGATCCTGCCCTGCGTCCATCACATCATTAAAATCTCCCCCAAGAATCTGCATAGTATCAGCAGTATCCAGGAGTATATCCACCACTTTCTTGAGTGTGATGGCCTGGAGTTTTGTAGGTGCGTATACTGAGAGTATAGTGTATGTGCGTCTGTTCCATGTCCCCTTAATACCCACATAGGTCCCCAGAGGGTCTGACCAAGTTTGTGCTACACAAAACAGGGTGGTCTTTTTTACGATGATGGCTCCTCCTCTCGAGTCTGTGGTGTATCCTGCGTGTGCTAATACCTTGAACTGTCCCCTGGCTAGGAAGGCGCAGTTATTCCCTTTAAGGTGGGTTTCCTGCAACAGCGTTATGTCTGGATTCAATCTTTTAATGTATGAATTCACCAACCTCCTCTTGATTTTACTGCCAAGCCCATTGACATTCCATGTCAGGACGCTGAATCGCCTCTGGTCTCTACAATGTGTCTTGTGTGCACCCGTCAGTCTGAGGTATGAGATGAATAATGCAGTCGGTCTCCTGTGTGGAGGCGTCTTGTGGAGTCCTGAAGTGTGCGGCCGCTATCACATGATTGTCCCTCTCCCATTCCCAACTCCCCCCTCCCTCTCCCATGTCCAACCCCCAACCGGACACCTGCTCTTCAATCCCTATTAACTGAAAACATCTATTGCCGTTCCCCCTGCCACCCACCCCACCACCCTCCCCCTTTAGTCTCCGCTGGGACACAGCCAAGACTGCCGGCAGAGTAGGTCTGTCACCCTCCCTTGGGTCCCCCCCCACTCGACCTAGAGGTGGACTTTACATGGCGGTGGAGCTTCCAGCCCCCACCCGGTCAATCCAATCTGAGAAAAAACATAGCATTAAAGTAAGTAACAAACAATATGTAAAGAGGGTCATTTCAACTTGCATGCCCCCTCCGTGATGAGCTGCCTCAACACGTGTGAGTCCGGCCCCTTATCAGGAATGCGAGTTTTGTGTTCCGTTGCCCAAATCTTCCACCTGGCCGGGCATGTCTTTCTCAAGCTCCCTGATGGCCATCTCTAGAGGATGTAAAGAGCATCCTTCTGTGTCTTCCGCGTCCGAGGTTCGGTCTTCCGACTCAACCTCCTCCTCTGAACCTTCCTGATTGGCCAGACAAGTGAATCTAGATCCAAACGCTTCTGCTTTCCCCGCCGAAGAAGTTGAGTGCTGCCTGCTTCATCTCGACATATCGGCTCCAGGGTAGGGTGTGGTCTGCGCCCGTCTACTTGTGCACGGCCCATTGAGTCTCTGAGTCTTTGGCGGGCTGGTCCTGAGGCCAGCGGCCATCATGTTGTCTCTTGCTCGGCGGTTTTCATCAGTGGCTCCTCTAAATATTGAACGTTCCTCGATCCACTGCCAGGCCTCTTCCAGTTGGTTGAAAAAGTGTGTTGTGCCCTCAAATATAACTTTCAATTTCGCTGGGAAGAGCAGCACATATGTTATGTGCAAGTCTCTCAATTTGGCTTTTGCTGTATCAAAGGAGCGTCTTTGTTTCTGGACCTCCTGGCTATAATCTGGGAATACCTTTATGGTCGCATTTTCTAGTCGGATCTCTCCCCGCTTCCTGGCCTCTCTAAGATTTAGGTCCCTATCCGCAAAGTTCAGGAAACGTGCAATGACCGGTCGTGGCCTAGCTCCCTCAGGTGGCTTCGCCAGTAGCGCTCTGTGTGCCCTCTCGATGATGCCTGCGGGAATGTCTTCTTCAGCCAGGAATGTAGGTAAGTCACCATGTCCACCCCCTCAATGCCTTCTCTAAATCCTACAAAGCGGAGGTTGTTGCATCGGGCTCTGTTTTCCGCATCATCCACTCTCCAGAGCAGTTGCCGATGTGAAGCTTGTAGTTCCGCCATATCCTTTCGTAGAGTACATAGGGAGTCTTCCGCCTCCCCAATCCGCGTCTCAGCTGTTGTCACCCTTTCCGTTAATTTTCAGAAGTCCTGGCATAGGAGCAGCACCTCCGAGCCCACTTCTCCTATTTTGACTTCCAAAGCTGCCCTCGAATCTTGTATGTCTGTTCTGGATGCTTGAATCGCCTCCAGTAGCATTGCAGTGTCCGAACGTGCGCCACATTGCAGTGTCCAAACGGGGCCATCTCTTTCTGCGGTCGGGCCGTGGCATAATTATCAATGTTTTCCTGCCATGCCGGATTGAGTATCGGATCCCTTTTCCCCATCTCACCCTCTTGAAGAGTTCCTTTCCACCCGATAGGTTCCTCTCATGTTTCACACCAGTCGAACTGTTGCAGCCAGGGAGAAGAGGAGGCGAAGGAGATGCGTCGGCCCCCTCGGACCCGGGGTCGATGGTGGGGTGGTGTGTCAGTGGTGGCCAATCCCTCTGTTGTCCTGCCTTGGAAACACTGTTTGAGGTCTGGGTCCGTCGAGCTAGAGCTTCACTTCCACAGGGGTGTCCCATGGTGCCCTCGTTCTTCTGGGTCACCCGTGTCACCATGGCCTCCTGCCGCCGTCTGTCGGTTCGGTGGCGCTGGCCCTCCGCTCTCCCACACAGTTTCAGAGCGATCTTCGAGTGGGTGCTTCTTGGGGCACACCCCTGATCGGCGTCGTTGTTGCGAGGACCTGATGGCCACCACGGCCCGGCGTCTCCTCCTCCACGCCCAGTCACCAATCTTAGGGTGCCGCAGCATAGCTGAAAGGATGGGGGGAGGCCAGTTGAATGGTCCGCCCTACGGTAGCCCCCAGCTGTAGACCGCCATCCGTTGTCCCCTGTCTCCGTATATTCTGGTGGTCCGATGTCCAAACCTTCAGGTGCAGGCCTGAACAGTCACTGCAACTGAGGTTCTGTGAATTCTGAACCCTTGGGTTCCATTTTGTGCATGGTAGCCATTTTGTGGTTGCCCTCACATAGGCCTATGACTGTGGCTAAACAAGTCTTTAGGACACGTACACCTTAGCTTGAGTTTGTGCTGACTCCTGTTTGACCTGAGTGAACTGACCCTGTTGCCTGAAGCCGACCTTGCCAAACCAGTTCCTGCCCTTTAGCTGATCAAGATTAAGGATCAGAGCACAGGACATCGTAAAGTTTTACTGCACACAAACATGCCTTATCCTATCAGCTCCCGACATCGCCATCGCTATCCCAGAGGGCTACAAGATCGTCCGGAGGGACCGAAACGCCAACCAGATGGGAGGAGGCATCGCCATCATCCACAGGAACACCATCCGTCTCACGACCAGCACCGACAACACCCTGACCAGTGCCGAACACCTGCATTTCCAGATCCACACCAACCCGAACACCACCCTCAGAGGCACCCTGATCTACCGACCCCCTGGACCACGCACACAATTCAGCGAGGACATCGCCGACTTCGTCAGCCCGCATGCCCTCCCCTCCGCTGACTACATCCTCCTGGGAGACCTCAACTTCCATCTGGAGAACAACAACGACCGCAACACCAGCACCCTGCTCGACAACCTCGCCAACCTTGGACTCAAGCAACTGGTGTCCACCCCCACCCACCTCGCCGGACACACACTCGACGCAGTCTTCTCTTCCAGCACAGACATCGACTTCAGCCACGCCACAGAGCTTCAATGGACGGACCACAGCTGCGTCCACTTCACCTTCAAGAGAACGACGACCCACCAACACCAGCAACAGGCCGCCCACAGAAGCTGGAACAAGATCACAGCAGACCAGCTCGCCACCTCCCTGAGCCAGCACCCTCCTGCCAGCTCAGCGAACCCCAGCCAGGCCGCCGACAACCTCACGAAGTGGATCAGCAACTGCGCGGACGAACTCGCCCCACTGAGGACCCCGCCTAGCAGACCCGGCAGCAAGAAGGCCCCATGGTTCACCGACGAACTCAAGAGCTCCAAGAAGAACTGCCGAGCCCTCGAGAAAGTCTGGAGAAGGGAACCGACACCGGACAACAGGACCTCCTTCAAACTTGCCACCCGGAAACACCACCAGCTGATCCGCGCCGCCAAGAAAACAGCATTCAAGGACCGGTTGGACAACAACGCACACAACTGCAAGGAACTCTTCAACATCGTGAAAGAGCTTTCCAACCCCAGCGCAGGAAACGACGACATCACCCCATCGCAAGACCTCTGCAACTCCCTCGCTTCATACTTCCACAACAAGATCGCGGACATACACAACAGCTTCAACAACCAACCAACGCACACCATGACCGAACAACCACCCCCCACCACCACCCTCCACGCCTGGACCCCGATCAGCACCGAAGACACCATCCGCACGATGAACTCCATCCACTCCGGATCACCGACCGACCCCTGCCCTCACCACGTCTTCAACAAGGCCGACGCTGTCATCGCACCCCACCTGCGAGACATCATCAACACATCCTTCGACACCACCATCTTCCCTGAGAGCTGGAAACACGCCGAACTCAGCGTTCTACTCAAGAAACCAACAGCGGACCCCACCGACCTCAAGAATTACCGCCCCATCTCGCTCCTCCCGTTTCCAGCCAAAGTCATCGAGAAGACCGTCAACAAGCAGATGGCCGCCTTCCTCGAGACGAACGGATGCCTCGACCCCTCACAGTCCGGCTTCCGAGCCAATCACAGCACCGAGACCGCCCTCATCGCCACCACCGATGACATCCGAGCCCTGATGGACAATGGAGAAACAGCGGCCCTCATCCTCCTAGACCTCTCCGCGGCATTCGACACGGTCTGCCACCGCACCCTAGTACGGCGCCTCAGCAACATCGGAATCCAGGACAAGGCGCTGGAATGGATCATCTCCTTCCTCGACGGAAGAACACAGAGAGTCCGCCTACCACCGTACAAGTCAGAGGCCTCCGAAGTCATCTGCGGCGTCCCTCAAGGATCATCTCTGAGCCCCACCCTCTTCAACGTCTACATGAGCCCCCTCGCGGCCATCGTACGCAAACACAACCTCAGCATAATCTCCTACGCCGACGACACCCAGCTGATCCTCTCCCTGACCAACGACCCCGCTGCCGCCAGAGCCAACCTGCACGAAAGGATGAAAGAGGTAGCCGAGTGGATGACGACCAGCCGCCTGAAACTGAACTCGGACAAGACGGAGGTCCTCATCCTGGGCTCCTCACCCTCCGCCTGGGACGACTCCTGGTGGCCTCCCGCCCTGGGCACCGCACCCAATCCGACAGACCATGCACGCAACCTGGGCTTCATCCTGGACTCCTCCCTCTCCATGACCAGGCAAGTCAACAACGTCTCCTCGGCGTGCTTCAACATCCTACGCATGCTACGGAAGATCTTCTGGTGGATCCCCACCGAGACCAGGAAGACCGTCACCCAGGCCCTCGTCACCAGCCGACTGGACTACGGCAACGCCCTGTACGCCGGTACCACCGCCAAGCTCCAGAAGAGACTCCAGCGGATCCAGAACGCCTCAGCCAGACTCATCCTCGACATCCCACGAACCAGCCACATCTCCGGACATCTGAGAGACCTTCACTGGCTCCCCGTCAACAAAAGAATCACCTTCCGCCTCCTCACCCACGCACACAAAGCCCAACACGACCAAGGCCCGAGCTACCTCAACAGCCGAGTCAACTTCTACGCTCCCAAACGCCACCTCCGATCAGCCAACCACGCCCTCGCCGCCGTCCCCCGCATCCGAAGAGCGACTACAGGAGGAAGGTCCTTCTCCTACCTGGCCGCCAAGACCTGGAACTCCCTCCCTCCCGATCTGCGCCTGACCCAAGACCACCTCTCCTTCAGGAAGAAGCTGAAGACCTGGCTGTTCGAGCAGTAGCGGCACCCCCCCCCCAGCGCCTTGAGACCCTACGGGTATGTAGCGCGCTTTATAAGTGTCACTGATTGATTGATTGATTGATTGATCCTACTTCTATCTGTTTCTTCTTTTATGGTCTATTTACGATATGGGTTGTGGTCCTTCTTATTATGGGTTTGTCCGGCTTGTCTCAAGAAGAATGTTGGGTTTGTTCAATGATTGATTATGGGCTTGCAAAAGCAAGGACGCCCCTTACTTTTATGCTGAGTCTTGTAACCCTGAGCATATATAAGGCCTCTGTTTTCTGTATTCCTCAGACTACCTCATTCTATTGCTACGGCTTCTGTGTGACGTGGCCTCACTTATACGTTTAATAAAGATGTCTTTTCATATTTCAGCTTCTGTGCCAAGTCCTTTTTTCTATTAGTAAGTATTCCCTGAGAATTAAGATTTCAGTTCTTCAAATGGCGCGGCCAACATGGGCTTCATCAGAGAAGTGACTTTCTGTGGGATTGATCTTGTCAGAGGACTGAAATCTACTGAGGAGGACAGAACAGGATTCTACTAAGGAGGTACTCTGTGCACTGGGATTCTGGAGATTCTTTGTTTCTGCAGTCCAGTATATTTCTGATCTTCCTGATTTTGATCCTCCACATGATGTCACTCCTGACTGAGGACCCTTTTGGCGTGAGTATTCTAAAAAAGACTGTTAGGTCATGTAGAACTTGGCAGTTAGAATTTGGATAACCTTTTGATTAGTAAAAGTAAGAGTTAAGTATAAGTGGGTCGCTCCTAGTCCTTAGTTTTTGGTTCTTTGGGTCTTTGATTTGGTTATTGCAGTTACCAAAGCCGAGGGGTTGGTAACTTGGTTTTGATTTGGTTGCTGCAATAACCAAAGCTGAGGGGCTCGTATATTTGCGAGTGTATTGGTAGAGATAACCCCTTCAAGTTTGTGTAGTGTAGTTCCTAGTTTCCCACTAGGCCCTGCGCATTGGAATAACATAAACAGTAGTATCGACGTGGAACTGCGGATATTCCAGGCCTCCACTGACTATGCTAAACTTAATTTGGTGTGTTACCAACTAGCTCAGAGGTCACTGGAAACTTTCTTCTCTGCATGGGAAGTGATCAGCTTCCCTGGCACAGACAAGAAGGGATTCAGCTTTCCAACAACCGTGCAACATGACAACTTTGCTCCTCAGATCAAGAGTCAATCTCTAGGGTCGTGTGAAACAATAGACAGGTATTTCACTCAGTCAGTCTAGTGCAGTTTACTTTCACGATATGTAGAGAATAGAGAGACGGGCGTTTGTCAATAAAGGGTTAACATTTATTGAACAGTCTTTCTTCTCGTACAAGAGAAATGTATTGCCACAATTGCAAGACTTGTTATTATAAAAAGTACGTACAGTTAGATAAGTATTGCGAAATAGAACTGTAAAAGCATTGATATGGTTTCTTAGCCATACAATGGTTTAAAAGTAATAAAACATATATACAGTCATATATACATTAGGCTAACATACTCAACTGGTGCTTCTAACTAAGCCTACCCCAGTGTGCCTGACCTAAGCCTAACACGTGGAAGGGGAGTAAGTAAGTAGCTTTAAGTTAAGTTGGTTTTGCCAAGGTTTGCTTCAAGAATTCTCGTCTAAGGGTTTAGTCAACACCATACCTCTGAATAGAATGATGGAGGTTTGGTATCTCCTTCAGGGGTCACTCTCGATATCCCAGTCACCCGCAAGGGTAGACCGGAAACGCCGGAGCTGGATTTCTCTGCAGGAGAAAGGCAGCGGCTCTTCTTCAGCGCGTCGAGAAAGGAGGGGGGACAGCGTCCGCGGGCAGCTGGAATCTGCTGGATGTCTTCGCAGAGGGACGGCTGTTCAGCTCCTAAGCGTACTGCACCATCGTTCGCCCTTTAGCAGCGATAATGGTATCAGTAGCTTCACCACCAAGGGGACAGCAGGCTGCAGCGACAGGGTGCTAGCTTCACCAACACGGGGTCTTGCAGACAGCTAGCAACAGCAACAGTAGCTCATTGCTTAAGGCAACGTTGGTAATATTTATACCTGACAGGTGCCGGGTTTGACGCAAGTTTGCTGGACATAAGACGTCAATTAAAGATGTCACTAGGAAGTGATAGTTATCAGTTGCTCATTAGAGTTCCATTACTAATCAAAACACAGCAAGCGGGGATTTCCAGGTTTGCTGAGTTTTTATCTTGTTGAAGAACTCGGAGTGTTAATCTAGGAATATCAGATAGTGACTTCTGCTCTGTCATTGCACTAATTGGTCGCAAAGGAAGTGGCAGAGAACTATGCTGGAATGTGGCTCTGTTCGTGTGAGGCCAGAGATGACTTTTCTGAAAATCGCACTTGAACGGTTATGCCAATATAGGGAATAAATGGATTTATAGCCGAATAGGGGCATAAGGTCACAGTATTGATCAGGAACCTAGATAAACACGCAACACCCACTCCACTGGTTCATGTCCATCAAAATTACTAAAACTAAAGCAATTAGATGCATGTGTAACATTGCCCACCCCAAAATACATAAATGCATTCGAAATAGGCGTACTTGTAATACATTAATTTTAGGTACTGTACATTTTTTGAAGCATAGTAATCATTCAAAAAATTATTGCAAATGAAATCATTGAACGATTATGCAAAAAGAATTACACATGAAGTATCTCTAACAGAAGAAGGGCGAGATAAATCATCACATATAAATGCATTGTAATAACATGTGCTAGAGGCTGATGTAATGTTGTTATGTCTCTAGATGTGTTTAGAAATAGAAGTGTGAAGCTTCTGTTCTCTAAGAATAGTTTTTACGTTAAGCAAAGAATTGTTCGTGCCAAAAAAAGGTCAATATTAAAAATGTCCAATTCAAAAGAATTAATGCTTGAACGGGGAAATAGAGTTCCAAAGCTTTTAGCAGTTTTTGTTGATCAAAACTGAAGGCCGAATTCAGAGTTCATGGGAACGCTGTGTGTCGGAAAGCTTCTTAAAAGTTATTGTTTCTGTACGGGTGAGAACATCGTATCAGACAGGCTCTCAAAAAATTGGTCTACAAAATCAGGTGATAGTTCAACCAAATTAGATAGCGCTGTAACTTGGCAGGTGTGAGAATGATTGCTGTCATCATAGTCGGGAGCAGCAATGCTCACAGAACGTTGTACCTGGATGATGTTGCTTTTGTCACTCGCTCCACTGTTACCACTTGGTTGTAGCACAGGAGTCTCCACGAATGCCGTCATCAGGATTGGTAGCCGCTGGGGACAACACAATGCGTGAACCGTTATTGGACTGAGCAAAGTATCGACGTCCATTGGTACTGCTGATGGAAGTGAAAGACAGATGTCCAACACGCATTCATCGCCGCAAAGCATACACCGTAGCACAGGTAAAATGCAATTTTGCCATATCGGTCTGAATGAAAGGAACCAGGTCATGTTTAGATCTCTCAGCCTGGCCAATCCAAGGACGTTAGTTATCCTGTCCCGGTAGTGCATTGCTAGGATTGTCTCTTCCATTCCCATGGGAGCTATGTCTGAGCCGAGGCTTGCCATAACGAAGCAGGAGGGTCAAATATAAAATCCCTGCTACAAGTCCCAAAAATAATGGTATCCCCCCAAAAACAGAGTGTACAAAATTAGGAACGATTCCCAAAATTGCCTGGAAGGGTGTTAGCAGTCCCGTAAAGACTGTCTCAAATATGCCTGGGATGCTTGTAGCACTAGACATGTTAAGGAGTTGGCTCAACATTTCTACGAAATGCACGGGACAATTTGTTGATAAAAGGTCATGAACTTCAGTAGCTGTCCTTGCAACTAGAAGATCATACGTCTCTTTGATGACGTTATAGGCACTGTTGTCTGTAAAAGTACAGATTTCATTTTGCTTAATGTATCAATTCGTATAGAATAGAGATTCAGACGAGGCCAGATGGGAATCACTGTGTCTGCAGGCCCACTCGGAAACAATGCTTGCATACAGCATTTGACCATGGATGTTACTCTTACTAGATAACTTTTCCCTGGCACGAGGCCACAACATCTGTGATCCGTTCTAAGAATGTAACTCCCGTTTGAAAGTTGCATAAAGAAGGGCTCTATCTGAGTTGCAGGTGTGACTAGCTGGTGGCATGAAAGGTTGTTAGAATTTCCATCACATGCTCCGTGTAAATTAATACCCTGACACAAAAGTATACCGCTTAGTGA
Source organism: Lissotriton vulgaris (assembly GCF_964263255.1). NCBI lineage: Eukaryota > Metazoa > Chordata > Amphibia > Caudata > Salamandridae > Lissotriton > Lissotriton vulgaris. The sequence goes on along the minus strand of NC_141689.1, from coordinate 171,522,126 downwards.
ATGTTTACAGTTGTCACCACTAAGAAATACATTTTTGTCGCTGTCACTATAGCAAGAATGTGTGTATGGTAATTTCCATTCAGATTTTACATATCCTTTACCCAATTGTTCATACTGGCCAGCAGGTATGTACTCAAGGCACTTTTTAAATCGGAAAGTTGTTATTGGAATTGTGATAATTCCGTGTATTATCCATTCAATGACAGGACTCTCTGACATTGTCAATGGTAATCTCTCGAGTTTTTCGATGCTCAGGATTGTATAGTCTGCTCCTTTCTGTGCCAAACTGATCTGTTTATCAGTAAGGTTAAAAATGGAAAATAATGACGTTGTGTTGATTAAACGCCAAGGCACATAGCCTGAACGAAGATTTTGCAGCGTCCAGCCTAATTCTATAATAGAACGCAATTGCGACTGGCCATGTTGTAACATTAGCAAGTCTCTGTCTATCACATCAAAGGCAGAGGATACAATATTGTCCAACGAATATATTCTGGAAGACAGAGTCATTAACCCATTGTCTACTACAGAAAGTGATTTCTCCAAATGAATACGATCAATTTCTCGTATTTTTTCAGCAGTTTCAATTTGTTTGACTTTCCAAGCCTCGTTGTAAGCAGCATAGATACTGGTCGCTAAGAAACGCTTTTGACGCTGTTTGCGTGGTCCAAGAATGAAATCGCGCAAATCAGCACCATCTTTTAGCAAAGACAAGTGTTGCTTAATTTCAGCCAGTGTGGACGAAGTTAGCCATTCAAGGCAGAGTTTCCCTACACTGTATGTTGTTATTATCCCTGGATGTTGTCTCTGGGTGTATCTCGAGTCTAATCTGGTCATTTTTAACCCCTGTGTTTTATTCAGGAATCTATCTTGACAGCTATTTGTGTCTGTAGGCCAGATTAACCATTTTTTCCAATCAGGATTTGTTCTGTTGAAATGTAAAATTTTTGACACGTCTAACTCAATATCTGCAGTTACATTTTCTGGTATTGGCTTTGGTATAGACGGTGTTTTAAGGTCTTTGATCTTAGCTAGGCCAAGACAAGATGTTTGGTGTATTGTGTCATTTAAAAACAACATTTGTTCTGGTATCATGCAGGTTCTAAATAGTGCGTCAATGCCTTGCACCTGCCAATCTTTTGTACCCCAAATTGTTTTCGTTTCAATATTATTTTTCCAATAATCAAAACCAAATGTCATAATTTTGTCATAAAATGCTTCTGAATATATCAATTTAGAATTTGTCAGCATTGTTTTCATTCCTGTTTTATCTAACAGTTTGTAATAAAACGTTTCTGCATCACTGGTGTTAAACCCTGAGAAGTATTTGAATTTCTCAAAAAATGCTTTAGAACTGCTTTTAGGTGGTGTAGAACAATGTTCCCATTGATTATACATAAAAACATTTCTAGGCTGTGCAGATTTATGCAAGTAATGATCCCCATAGTGGGTGTAACAGAATAACTGCTCATAACTAGATGAACCTTGTAAATAATCATGATCTGTGAATCTAGCTGACATTACTAAATCAGACATCATGTCATTAATACTGTCAAAGTCCCAATCATCAGAGAATGTCCTAGGTGTCACAAAGTCACTTAAGGAAACCTTTAGTTGATGAGGATACTTCAGGATTTCGACCGGACCATAGATCTCATAGTCTGTTTTCTCCCATACTACCCCACCAGGTATTGGAATTGCTGTGACATTTACTGTTGACAGTTCTCTTTTCTTCACGGGGGATGATCTGTGTGGTTTCAGGACTAGGTTGATGTTCTGACTTGCTGTGTCCATTGTAATATATTTTCCCTCAATGAATTTTCCCAAACACAGTACCATGATGAGCCAAAGCAGGAGGAAAAATACACCTAGACCGAACCAGAACTCTAGCCAAGGGGAAATAAGGTAGATTTCCTTCAGTTGATGAAAGAGTTCTGTTGCTTTTTCTTTAAAATACTTTTTTGTTTCTGGCATCACTTCGGGGTCGTTTTGATCTTCAGAGAAGTTGTCGAAGTTGATGAAATAACCAGAGGCAGTTCTGTCAATTGATGGGATTGTTCTTTCAATCTGTCTCTCGGTATCACTTTCTGATGCCACATTATTGTAGACTGGTGTTGTTTCTTGACGAACTGTTTCAATCTGTGTTTCAAGAGGCACGAGTTCCATGGCATTATTGCATAGTCCTTCATTGTGCACTGCAGGCTGATCGAATGTGATTAGTCTTTCAGTTTGAACCTCTTGGATTGTTGCAAGTTTGGGTATTCTGTTGTTTCTTGGGAATCCACTGGGCCTACTGTTGGTTATAGGCCACATGCTTGTGGTTTTACCAGATCGATAGACACAACTCTGTTCTCCTTTTTACCAGCAAGGGGCGGTAGCACAACTGATCTTGTTCCGGTGACTGCCAAGACAGGTACTGCTTTTCTGTAAGAAGGCCCAAATTCCTTCTTAACCGCGATCTTTTCTCTGACTAGATCCCCAATCTTTGGAATCCAGACAGGCCTTGCTGGGACTGTTGCTGGTGGTGCCTCGTCAGTGGTACTTGGCTGTTGCTTTAACTTTATGTTGCTTAAAGATTTTCTTGTTTCATTCAGTTCCTGTAAAACAGCCAAACGATCCTTTACATCAAAGTGTGTTGTTTCTTCTTGTACCACTGACATCTGACTATCGAGGTCCTGAATACGCATTCTAATTCCGAACAATAGTTCGTATGGGCTGAAACCTTTTAGAGAATTTCTTGGCATGTTGTTAAGACTAGTCTGGACACTTATTAAATGTTTGACCCGCCCAGCGCCTGAACCTAATACCTTCGCTGTTATAGATTGCTTTATGTCCCGGTTTTTTCTTTCTACCACACTATTCCCTTCGGGGTGCGACGGACAAGAATACCGCAACCCAATTCCCATGCTAGCCATGGCCTCCTTATTAGCTCGAGAGCTACAAGCAGGACCGTGGTCAGAATGGAACGTGGTAATTGCGTATATGCCGATATGGACTCGCAAATCTTTAATAACCGTTCTAGCGTCAGCCGAGCGCTGGAGGCCTCATTATTTAAGTGCTTTTAGTCTTAATGGTGTACACTGGGACGCGCTTCTCTTCTTTGATTGCGCAGATAGACCGCCTTATGCTGTCTAGCAGGGATCCTGAAATTACACTGGCCTGTTCATTACTGCGATCTCTGTTGCAGTTTTCACAATTTTGAGCAAAACATTGAATATCTATGCTCATTCCTGGCCACCAGTACTCTGATTGTAATTCTTTCAGAGAGGCTTTGATTGTTTGGTGTCTCAGACCCAACCCCATGTGTGCTTCCAGTAAGATGAAGCCCCTCCTGCTCCTGTTTGGAATTACTCTGTCCCCCACTCCAGGGATTCGAGCAAAATTAACGGAGTTTGCATCTATTACGTATGCATAATTGAGTGGATAGTTTACGGGTAGTGCTGCACAGTCGCCTTTTACGGTCGTTTTTACTGCCAGCATGGTTTCCCCATCTATGTATTTACCTGTACGCTTTTTTGTGGCTACGGAAGCCGGTTTAGTTGCTTCCGCTGTGGCTGTATTAGCCAATGAATTCCCTGCAACGTGAACGCCATCATGTTGAAGACTCTGTGCGTGAATCACGTGAGTCTTTTGTAGTTCTTTGTGTAAAAGAGCTACCTGTTTCCAGAGCAATTTATGCTTTATTGTGGCACCTGTGTCATCTTTGTAGTCGTTTTCGATCCAACTCTGCAGTTTATTGTTGTAAGAGTTGACGCAAAAATGAGAATCGCACACCATAAGTGTCGGGAATTCACGTTCTGCATTTTCGAGCGCCATCTTTAAAGATCTGATTTCAGTTCTCTGAACCGAACAGTTTCTTACAGATTCAGTTTTTGTTACTTTCGGTCTGAATTTACCGCACAGCCAACAACCTGTAATGATCGCACATGCTGCATCGTAGAATTTTCTCTCTACGTTGAAATGCTGTACAAAGCTATCTGTATAGATTATACAGGCGTATTGTGGGAGAGGTAGAATTTCGATTGGCAGAGGATATTCTTCTTCATATTCTAAATCATTCAGTTCTTCGAATTGCAGGACGAAATAGTATTTCACATCTTCCGCTCCTAGAGAATCTATGCACTGTATCCATTTCGGATCCAGTGACACTGTCGGCAGGTTTACTGGGCTGAATAGCGCCTCGAAGGCGGATTCCGCTGTAAGGATATTAATCCGTTTGCCGTGTGCTAGTTCTTGTTCATTTGCTAATGCAATTTGCACTGCGTTCACAGTTCTTTCTGTGTGACTGAATGTTTTTTCTGCTTGTGTGTACAAGTGAGATTTAATTGAAATTGGTACCTTTTCTTCCTCATTAGAGGTTAGGTATGTGAATCCGCATCTTCCTGGGATGACTCGGATTACAAGATCGCGTGTGTTGTCACGTGTATCTAATTTTGTTTTTGCTAACATGTCTGTTTGCAGTGATCTCAAAATTTCTGTGTGTTTTTGAGTCCAATTGATTTGTTTAAAATCAGGTTTAATTAGTTCGTAGAGAGGTTTAATCCTCTCTGCGTAATTTAGGATGTAAGTTCTTCCGAAATTCAGAAAACCTAGTATGGATTGTAAATTCTTCAGCGTTTTTGGAGCTTGGAGTACAGCGCACTTCTCTAAGAAGTTGTCTGCTAGGCTTTTCCCTTCACTTGATAATTCGTACCCTAAAAATAGTACTGTCAGATGGGCAATTCGGGACTTTTTAAAGTTGAATTTGTAACCCTCTGCTGCGAACCCAAGTATGATGGTGTTCACTCTTTTCAAGTGAGTATCCAAGTCATCGTCTGTGAGATAGATATCATCTACGTAAGATAATGCTTCATCATCATAGATTTGTAGTAACTCTGTTACCCTAGCTGAGAATAGTCCTGGGCTGTTCTTGAACCCCTGTGGGAGTCGACAGAATTTTTCTGTGACCCAAATGCAGAGAAAGCGGTCAAATATCTGCTTTCTGGTGCAATGTTTTGACAAAAGAAACCATTAGATATGTCTAATGTCGTTTTGTATTTTTTCCTAACTATATTATTCATTAGGGCTGCACTATGCGAGTTTTGTACTGCAAAAGTTTTGCAACATGTATTAAGATGTCTGTAGTCCAAAACTAGACGATATGAATTGTCTGGCTTGGAGACAGGAAACAAAGGATTGTTCATTTGAGAGGTGCATGTTTCAATCCCCCCCTTGTACTCAAGTTGATCTAAGATCTCCCTGACTTGTTTTTTAGCTTCTTGCTTTATGGGATACTGCCGTTGGGCAGTTGGTTCACTTTTTAATTGGATTTTGTGAGGAGGTGAGTCCTCATCCCATCCTACATGATTTTTATACAATGCAGGTGCCTGGGCCACTGCCCATTTCCTTGCATATGTATATTTTTTGGGAATCGGAATGTGATTCGAGAAGGCAGGCATAATCACTTCTTCGCCACGAGGGCACTCCCTGACAAACTCTGGGGGCCAATCTTTTTCAGCTAACAGAATATCATAGCCTTTTGAGAGCTTATCCCAAAATAGACCCTTAATCTTCCTAGTCTTATCACCCTCTATACGCAATGTTATTTCGTATATTTTATGGGGCTCGCTAAGTCTGGTGTCGGCAGTTTCAACCTGAATGAATTCATTCGTGTCCACTGTCTCCAGATGACTCATCAAGATCTTGCGCGCTATACTGATTTCTGCTGCACTGTCCAACATTGTCAATGCCCACACCCCGTTTTTCAACTGTGTCCTCAGTATTCTCGGCATGGTTGATTACTCTAATACTGGCTACCTTCTTTTTCTGAAATTGAGATTTTTTACTCTGAGCAGGTTCCTTGTCTTTGGACTTGTTGTGCTCTCCTGGGTTCTGACCGTCCTCTTCTTTCCGTGGAAGAGATCGAGAGGGACGTGTATCAATACTTTGATATCTATCAGGTTTTTTCAGATTATCCCTATTTCTAAGGTTATATCTTTTCTCAGAGGGCTCCCTCTGGGGAGACTGGCGTTCTCGAGTCGGAGTTCTTTCCCTCCGTCGAGGAGACCTTCCTCTGGACTGGAAAACTTTTTCCTTGGGAGTGGATTGTTTATTTCCATCCCAGCTCTTTTTAGGAGTGTTTAAATTATTTTTAATAAATAATTTTTCCGGATTTTCGAGCAGTTGGGGCTTTACCGGTTTCCCACCCAAGCTGTCTCTACCTAATTCTTCATAGCACTTTTCTATGATTTTTGCAAGCTCAACAGGATCTTCTATAACTGTTTCCTTCAACTTCTGGCGGATCGCCACAGATGCTGCTTCTCCTTTAATGTTGGCTAATAATATAGCCGAGACCTGCTTGAAGTCTTTCAGTAATTTCATACCTAGATTTAAAGCGGGCTCTGGACCGAATTCATTTTGAATCTGTTTTAGCACTTCTGGTACTACCGCCATAGACGGAACACCGTGTGTTTTTGTGTAAATGGAAGCAAAGACTGTACCCCAAGTGTCACAGTCCTCCACGTGTGGTGCGATTCCCATAGGAAGGCAGATGGTCAAGATTCTGTGTTTCTCAATAGGGGTAGTATCAGGAAATACTGCCTCTATTTGAGTGATTTTCTGTGCTAACCAGAAAGGAATTTGTTCCCGTTTTACGGGTGTTTTACCAAGACATGACTGTATGTTCTGTGGTGTAATTTTGTTTGTGTTCCCCTGATGAGGGGTCAGCTGTGGTGTATTAACAGCTGGTTGGACTATTGCAGTCCGCATTACATATTGGGCTAATTGCCTATGTATTTTAATTAGTGTTTTGAGCTGTACTAACAGCTCTTCCTTAGACATTTTTACAATGTCAGGATGTGGTGTGTAGCTGGCTAGAACCGGCCACGTGGCTCCTGGTCTACCTAGTAGACCGAGCCTAGTTATGTGATCATTGTGTTTTAGGGCGCCATTAAACCAGAGCAGGTGCTCTTGAAATTTAAGTGGAATTTCAATCTCCTCGAAAGGAGCGTACTCTTCCGGAGGTTTCTCTATTTTGTAATAGTGAAACTCTTTTGTTATAGCGTTTACCGCTGGAAAGTTTATCCATGAATAGAATACCTCTGTCTGCCGATACTCGTGAGCCTCTATCACGAAAATTACTGTACCACCTTGAGGTGTCAGTCCGTTTTCTATAAGTTTTAAAGTTATAGACCTTCTTAAGTGGACCGGGATGATAATAGCATCCGGTTCTGTCTGTAGGAGACTCGAGTCCTCCTCAATTAGTAGGGATGCCAGCTGCTTCCCTTTCTTCTTCACTGTCTGACATTTTATAAATGCAGGCTTTGCAGAGTAGGTCTCCAAGGAGACAAAGATTAGGTGCACAATATTTTGGAACACTGTATCCTTCAACGTTGAATAAACCAGAGCTTTACATAGGAATCTCTTCCTACTAAGGTCGGGCAGGATTTTAACCTTTCACCCACTCCAGACGTCTATTGGAGTATTTACGGGAGAAAGGGGTCTGTGTGAAATATGCACGACTGAATTACTCTAACGTCTTGCGTTAGTTTATCGCCTTACCAAACGTTGGGCGCCATGTAGTGTAGTTCCTAGTTTCCCACTAGGCCCTGCGCATTGGAATAACATAAACAGTAGTATCGACGTGGAACTGCGGGTATTCCAGGCCTCCACTGACTATGCTAAACTTAATTGGGTGTGTTACCAACTAGCTCAGAGGTCACTGGAAACTTTCTTCTCTGCATGGGAAGTGATCAGCTTCCCTGGCACAGACAAGGAGGGATTCAGCTTTCCAACAACCGTGCAACATGACAACTTTGCTCCTCAGATCAAGAGTCAATCTCTAGGGTCGTGTGAAACAATAGACAGGTATTTCACTCAGTCAGTCTAGTGCAGTTTACTTTCACGATATGTAGAGAATAGAGAGACTGGCGTTTGTCAATAAAGGGTTAACATTTATAGAACAGTCTTTCTTCTCGTACAAGAGAAATGTATTTCCACAATTGCAAGACTTGTTATTATAAAAAGTACGTACAGTAAGATAAGTATTGCGAAATAGAACTGTAAAAGCATTGATATGGTTTCTTAGCCATACAATGGTTTAAAAGTAATAAAACATATATACAGTCATATATACATTAGGCTAACATACTCAACTGGTGCTTCTAACTAAGCCTACCCCAGTGTGCCTGACCTAAGCCTAACACGTGGAAGGGGAGTAAGTAAGTAACTTTAAGTTAAGTTGGTTTTGCCAAGGTTTGCTTCAAGAATTCTCGTCTAAGGGTTTAGTCAACACCATACCTCTGAATAGAATGATGGAGGTTTGGTATCTCCTTCAGGGGTCACTCTCGATATCCCAGTCACCCGCAAGGGTAGACCGGAAACGCCGGAGCTGGATTTCTCTGCAGGAGAAAGGCAGCGGCTCTTCTTCAGCGCGTCGAGGATGGAGGGGGGACAGCGTCCGAGGGCAGCTGGAATCTGCTGGATGTCTTCGCAGAGGGACGGCTGTTCAGCTCCTAAGCATACTGCACCATCGTTCGCGCTTTAGCAGCGATAATGGTATCAGTAGCTTCACCACCAAGGGGACAGCAGGCTGCAGCGACAGGGTGCTAGCTTCACCAACACGGGGTCTTGCAGACAGCTAGCAACAGCAACAGTAGCTCATTGCTTAAGGCAACGTTGGTAATATTTATACCTGACAGTTGCCGGGTTTGACGCAAGTTTGCTGGACATAAGACGTCAATTAAAGATGTCACTAGGAAGTGATAGTTATCAGTTGCTCATTAGAGTTCCATTACTAATCAAAACAGAACAAGCGGGGATTTCCAGGTTTGCTGAGTTTTTATCTTGTTGAAGAACTCGGAGTGTTAATCTAGGAATATCAGATAGTGACTTCTGCTCTGTCATTGCACTAATTGGTCACAAAGGAAGTGGCAGAGAACTATGCTGGAATGTGGCTCTGTTCGTGTGAGGCCAGAGATGACTTTTCTGAAAATCGCACTTGAACGGTTATGCCAATATAGGGAATAAATGGATTTATAGCCGAATAGGGGCATAAGGTCACAGTATCGATCAGGAACCTAGATAAACACGCAACATTTGAAGCTAGATTAGTGAGCTATAAGATGCCTGGTCTTAGCAAATTTAGTACTGTAGCTTTGGAACTTTGGAATTTGTGTTGGCCAACTTTTGGTTTGTATAGTTTTGGATATGCGAATTGCAATTTGTGTAGACAGGTAATGAGGAGAATTTTCTCTATTTGGTCCTTAGGAACGGTGCACGTACGAAAAGTACCTTAAGCACTACTTTGATTATAATACTTGCGTATTCCGCAGTAATTTTGGCATGCCTGTTTGTAAGCTCACATGGAAAAATGTGTTGCTTTTTTGGAAGGTACCATAGTGTGATGTGAAGTAAAATTAGCCGGCTCCCCTAGCGGGAAATATCTAAATAGGTTTAGATTTACAAACATATTTCTTCCTTGGTGATTTTGTATCCCCAGGGAATTAAAATATGGACATAATACAAAACAAGGAACCTTTGTTCTGCGCAATGTTATGAATGAAGATATGCAGAGCGTTTTTTGGGTGTTCTGCTAGCCAAACCTAGTGAATTGAGTGTATTTTCACTTCTTGGACATACATCAGTCTGTTGGGCTGTTTTTTCAGTCTTTTGAAACACAATTGAGAAGCGTTTCTTGTAAATATGACTTACAACTAGTATTTGCAAATGGTTTGGTTTAAGTACAGTCTGTGGGCTGTCCTTTGTTTTTGGTTTGTGGGTTAAATGTGTGTTTAAATGTCTATGTGGTTTTCACATTAGTGCAAACTTCTGTAAGTAAATAGCGATGGCTCTATTCACGAAATGCATGGCTAAAGCGCGCTGTATTGTGTGTCCTGGGTGTTTTGATGCCTTTCTGTTTATGTCTGAATTGAGCTCAATGTCTGTTCGTGGTTTTTCTTGATGTTTTCAGTCTATTAAGCAAAATGTCTAAGGGCCAGATGTAGGTAACACATTTTTACCGACCGAAAATTACCGATTTTTACCGAATCAGTATTTTCTAAAAGTGAAACGAGATGTAGGTCAAAAATCGGTAAATAATACCGATTCGGTAAAAATCGGTAACCCCTTTACGGTATTTACCGAATTGGTATATTCCGAAACGGCAAATACCGATTCGGTAACTCACATGCAATCCTATGGGCCCGGAGGCCCATAGGAATGCATTGAAACTACCGACTCGGTATTTACCGAATCGGTAAATACCGAGTCGGTAAATACCGAGTCGGGGATACAAAATATCAGGCAGTTGAGGATACAACCATTCATGTGTCACCATCCCGCCCCTCAGCCAACCAACAGAGCAATAGACCAATCCTGTGCATGGACCCCACCCAACATCTAGGAAGTGGCCACACCCATGCAGGTGCAGTGTAACTGATCACACAGGAGAGCAGACACACAGAGACAGGCAGTTGTGAAGCAGAGCCCTGCAGGAGAAAGACATGGAGCCCCAAGACTCTCAAAAAGAAGGCGCAGAGAGGAAGAGGAAGCTGAAGTTCAGCACTGGAGAACTGCAGGTGTTGGTGGAGGAGGTAGTCAAGCACTACCCAAAAATATTTGGAAAACAGTCCCTGCATGTACCAGAGGCTGTCAAGAGGAGCACCTGGCTGGGGATCCAGACTAAAATCAATGCCATTGGAGTCACAAACAGGGAAGTGGAGGACCTAAAAAAGCGATGGTATGACCTAAGGATCACCACTAAGAGGAAACTGGCTGCAAGAAGCAAGGAGTCAAATTTAACAGGTGGAGGGGAGAACAAGGCTCCTCCACTAACAGACCTGGAAGAGCTAGTGGAGTCCACACTGGAACCAGACTGTGTCCTGGGGATTGGTGATGCAGACAGCTCAGCCCGAGCTGCAGCTAAGAAAGGTAAGGGACATGTCCATCATCCCACGTCCCCTGCCTGTGTTTCTCCCCCAATGTGGCTATGTATTTAGGAAATCCAGTTCAGACTTTAGTACTCACCTGCAAAGCATTATGGGAGTGGTAGTCATAAGAATACCCATATGAGCAGTCAACATGAAAAGTCGTCAGGCATGCCACACAATACAATCAGACAAATGGGAGAAGCAGTAAATAGTGATGGCAAAATGTAATTTAATCATGATGTACACGGTGAAAGCACCACTAAGATACTGTCCATGTCTGTCCACAGGAGAGACATCACGCAAGTCACAGCAGGTGAGGGAGAAGACACATCCCAAAGGGATAGCAGTGAACAAAAAGGCAGGGATGCTGGGCCCAGCAGTGCAAGACCTACAGACACACCAGAGGCAGACGACACCATGCAACTGGAAGCATCTCCTGTGCTCATAGGCTCACCACTACCGGCGTCGGAAGAAACACACACACCAGCAGACTCTGAGGTGTCCGAAATCCTCAGGCCAGTGAGGCATGAGGGTCCCCCGCATAGGATCCTGCAAAATCCTCGGATGAGGAAGGGGATTGTGAGGAGTCAAGGCAGTCCATGTCAGGGAATGCACCAGCTCACACATCCACTCCTGACAGGCCATCTGAAGGTAGAAGACGTCGTAGGGCCCGGGAATCAGGCGGCAGTGGCCGTGATGAGAGTGTTTTCCAAGGCCTTGAGACCACAATGGTGAAGGTTCAGCATCTGCAATCAAAAGGGGTCAGTGCAGTACACAGGCAGATGCTAATTCTCAACACCAACTTCACAGACATGAACAAAGGAATAGGATCAATGGCAGACAGCATGAGGGACATGGCAGAGGGAGTCAGGGACATGTCTCAGTCTGTCATGACACTCTGTGAAGAACTTCGGGAGGACCGTGCACAAAGGCGCAGGGAGAGCCATCGTACGCAGCAGCAGACAAGCGGCATACGGCAACTAGCAAATGCTACTTCACTTATGTGTCGCCGGTCAGTTGCAATGCAGGAGGGGCTGGTGCACTGCTGTACTGACCTCACACGGGGAATGGGGAGAGTCACTTCAGCGATGGAAGTGTTGCTGACAAACCAGTCAGCCACCACAGGGGCAGAAGGTGTCGGTGACACAGACACTACTAGTAGCAGGGCCAGCACCCCTGTCCATGAAGTGAGGAGGAGTAGCAGACGCCAGAGTGCTGGCGCTGCCACAGCAGACTTTGAACACAGCCCAGCTACTGCAGCACACAGGGCTGTACATGGGCACAAGCAGTGAGTCCAGCAAGTTCAGTTGGACATGTGAGGTTGAGGTAACCCCTGTACACCCAGTAGTGCCAGGCACACTAGTATGTGACATTTTTGGATCTTCTATTTTCTATGTAGTGCTAAATAAACTACGTGCATTGAGGTACAACATGTGCTTTGTCTCCATACCTACTCAGAAGTAGTTGTGTGTGATTTCTGTCCGTCTCTCTCTTCCAGCTGTGGGAGTTGGTACTCCGACTGTGTTGGCTGCTGGTAGTGCCTGGTCATCGTCATGGTCTTCATACTCCTCCAATTCCACCTCTGTTCCCCTCTTAGTTGCGAGGTTGTGCAACATTGCACAGGTTGCAATAATCTTACAGCACGTTACAGGTGCGTACTGCCGTGCCCCCCCACTTTTGTGGAGGCAGCGGAACCGGCTCTTCAGGAGGCCAAAGGTGCGCTCCGGGTGGATTTATGTGCCACATTGTAACGTCTCTGGCTGGGGGTTGTGGGGTTGAGGTAGGGTGTCAGGACAAAGGAACGGAGTGCATATGCACTATCCCCTAAAGTGGAAGACAAAATTATACATTACTCAGATGCACACATTGACATACATCTGCTTCATCTCTCAAGGGAGTGTCACCCATTTCTTTACCTAGAAGGTATCCGTCCCCAAATTCGCCCGCTGTCAGGCGGGTATAGATCTCACTGTTTTGGACGATATATGAGTCGTGGGTGCTTCCTGGGTATCTGGCCACTATATCGGTGATGATGAACTTGGCATCACAGATTGCTTGTACATTGATTGTGTGTGTTGACTTCCTGTTCCTGTATATGTGCTCTGTGGCAGCTGGGGGGCAAATGGGGATGTGGGTCCCATCAATGCAGCCAATCACGTGTGGGAAGTTAGCCATGAGGTAAAAGTCTGTCTTGGTCCTGAGCAAGTCCGCATCTGTGTCTGGGAAGTGGATGTAGTGATCCATTCTTTGTATCATGGCGTCCAGGAACCTTCTGAAAAAACACAACAGGCAGCTCTGGGACACCCCACCTACCGCTGCCACTATACTCTGGAAGCTCCCAGATGCTAGGAGGTGTATGCTACAGAGCACCTGGACATGGGGTGGGATGGCATGGGCCCTTGGTCTTGGGTGGTCCAGGAGTGGATGCAGGTCCCTGATCAGGTCCATGATGGTTTCAGGGTGCAGTCTGTATCTCTGCAGTATCTCTGCCTCTGTCAATTGGAAGAGTGTAATCCTTTGCCTATATACCTGTTCCTCCCTTCTCCATTCCCTCTCACCTGCTACCTGTAGCCTTAGCCGTCTTGCTATGACCTAAAAAGCAGCCATTCTAGTTCCAGTGTTGCATTTTGGGGCCCTTTTTTATAGGCTGTACCTGATTACCACCTGCTTGCAGTCCATGGTAAATACCAACTTCAAATTACCGAATTTCGGAGCAATTCGGTAATTTAAGGCTCACCTACATCTCGATGGCGTGGTATTTTTCAGTTCGTAATTTCTGATTCGGTATTTTTACCGAATCGGAACTTTTTCCGACTCGGTATTCGTTCCGATTCGGTAATTTTACCGATTCGGAGATTTCTCCGACTCGGTATTTGTTCCGATTCGGTAATTTTACAGATTCGGAAATGTTAACGATTCGGTATCTTTACCGAGCCGTTAATCTACCGATTCGGTATTTTTACCGGTTTTCGGCGACCTACATCTCTTTTTCCTAATACCGGTTGGTAACGGCCGAAAACACCCGCCCGGTATTAGGCGACCTACATCTGGCCCTAAATGCTTAAAAACATAAAATTAAAATTCACATTCACTAGGAATGAAAAAAGCCTCAAAAACGAAAATTTTGTGTTATGTAGAAAAATAAACTTACAGCATTTTTCTTAGATACATCGTATTGGATATTACCAGGCAAACACATCATCTGAATACATTGGACCTTGCTGTATTGCACACGCATTTTGAAACTTGAAATGTCTTCATTTTAGTTTTAATTAGACAGCCACCGTGCTTATGTTACAAACATTGAGAGACAAACTAAATAAATAGGAATATTTACTTAGCCAGGACTTTGTCCTCGTTTACACAGGTTTGCATTTCAGAATGTTGTTTTCAAAAGGTTCCAAAACTAAGGTTCATTATTTTGTATTACAGGAAGACATTCCAAATAAAGGTTTCCTCTCCTTAAGCATTTTTTTTGTAAGCATATTCTTGGGTCTGTTGCTAATTAAAAATTGTCCTTTTTAAAAAAAGATAAAAAGTGGCGCAAACATTTTGTCATGTTATAAGTTAGGCTTCCGTGCTTAGGCTTATAAAAGAATGCGTCTAAAATGGTAGTCAAGGGATGCAGCTCGCTTTTATATGTGGTATTATCAAAAATGATTGGGTTTATTAAAAATAATTATTTAATTATGAAAAATAATTATTAAAAATAAGTGCTATAAAATTTGTTTTTTACTATTCATAAAGCTTAATGCTCATACTAGGACCTTATAGCATTATAATTTAATTTAAGTTGTGCTGTCCTGCATAATGAGGACATTAGCATATGGAATTTTTAATTAGCGCAGGCGGAAAAAAACATATTTTTCTAAGGATTTACATGGGATATGTCTAATGTCCAATCTCTGCAATTTGTAAAGAACATTCTGAGGATGATTATTATGTAACACAATTATAGGACATTTATTTTTAAGTGCCCCAAATATCAAAGTTGAATTTGGGTAAAATAGACCATTTAAAACAGCATTCTTGCCATTTATAATAGCTTTAAAGTGCTTTAGGCTTCAGTAAATGCATACATTTAGGTATAATACGAATTTGCAGGCTGTCCCCATTTGGGGTTTGCTTTTAAATGGCCCAGCGAGATCCATTTAAGGTTGATGAAATGAGTACCATTGCAACAAGCATTTGTTCTAAAAACTTGTATGTGTGTTATTAGGTTTTGTGAATTATTCACAGTAAATGTAGTTTAATAATCTGGGAATAGAGATAATTTTTTTTAGCGCCTTAAAAGGAGAAATTATTTTTCAAAATAGAGTGAATTATTGCAGGTTAAGAGGAATCAGGAAGGCCTTCTGTCTTTGTCAGCCTCACAGTGAGCAGAAGCTGGGGGCTGGGAAAGCTGCAGAGGCTCAAGTTGCGCTGAAATGCTATCTTTAGTTTCCCTGTAAACAACGGAAGAGGCTGTCATGTTGACATTTGTGACCTTTTAAATTAGGGCCTTGTCTCTGTGGAATGCAGAATGACCTTGCTAAACAAGCCTCTAAAAGGTGGGGTTTCTGGTTTCTCCATAAGAACATCTGTAAAATTAAAGAAATTAATTCCAAAGGGAAATATAAAAAAGGTTTCTTTGGAAGTCCCAACATCATGTTAAATGCTCTGCAGAACTGATACATTTGTGTCTCTGCTCTAAAAAACAAAATAATGTCTGCTAGTTGCTTTTATTTGACAGAAAACGAAGTGTTGCATTAAGTCTTAGACAGAAAATAAGATGCAGACCTTTACTAAAATTTTAAAGGCTACATGCCTAAGTGAGAACGATTTGCCAATTAAGTATTATTCTTCACAGTGGAAATTGTAGGTGCCAAATTAATATGGGGTGTCAGTGTAACAATTTTACTTTTAGGAAGGCAAAACTAAGGTGGCTTGATGTTGCAAGCTGACTGACAAGATGGTAACAATTAAGTAATTGAAATTTATTTTTGTGTTTGTTAATGTGTATCAGGTTTTGTCTTCTGATTAAAAGTTATATTTGATATTTGTTTGTTATAAGAAATGTCTCTCTTTTGTGTGTTGTGTGTATGGTTTTTTTTTCTTCTGCCTACAGATCATTCATGGTTTGTTCTGGGTGAAATAAGGAAGTCAAGACACGTGAGTTTGGTTGGTTGAAAGGAGATGTGTTTTTGCGTAGCTCCTTTGGAAAGAAATGTTCATGTTTTTGTTTGTGTATTTGGTCCTATCATGAATTGTTCCTGCTGGTCCTGTGTGTCAGAGAAACATAGTGGGTTGTATTTGACAGCCAAATTTCCACTAAATGGTGATTTGCTGTCAAAAGGAGGGTGAAGATTTTAAACCTGACAAATTAAGCAGGCCCGAATATTTTTAGTACATGACCTGGTGTTGTGCATCACCGCTCATTTATATATGCTATTGTTTTGTCCTTGATATACAGCAAGTATATCTGATGGCTTGACATGTGCGTTTTGTGTGTTTTTTTATTTTTACTTTTTGCATGTTTTTGTTTTATGTTGCTGCTCTTGATACTATTACAAGTTTACCTGTGTTGTGACGGGATATACATGACGATGCGTATCGCTCCACAACAGTTGGGTTGATTTGCTAAATTCCACAGATATGATATTTTCATTTTGTGAACACGACACAGACAACACTTCACCAGTGTATGTCAAATTTGGCTATAATAGTATTTAAGAAAAATAAAAGAGATATACAGGATCAACGTGGGTCACCAGCTGTTAGTCACTTACTGCCACCTTCCCTTAAGGAACAGGCAGCCCTAAATTTACGTATCCTGATTGGACGTAAGGATAAATTATAGATTTGTGACTCTTGTACATGGTGACCTAATTTCTATATTACATTACTCAGTTTTGTTCTGCTTCCTAATTTGAAACTGGAACAGGATCACAGCCGACCAGCTCGCCGCATCGATGAGCCAGAACCCTCCCGCCGGCTCAGCGAACCCAAACCAAGCCGCCAACAACCTCACGAGGTGGATCAGCAACTGCGCAGACAACCTCGCCCCACTGAAGACCCCTCCCAGCAGACCCGGCAGCAAGAAAGCATCCTGGTTCACCGACGAACTCAAGAACTCCAAGAACTGCCGAGCCCTTAAGAAAACCTGGCGCAGAGACCCGACACCAGACAACATGACCACCCTCAAGCTCACCACTCGAAAACACCACCAACTGAATCACTCCACCAAGAAAACCGCATTCAAGGAACGACTGGACAACAACGCCCACAACAGCAAGGAACTCTTCAACATCGTCAAAGAGCTCTCCAATCCCAGCGCTGGAAACAAAGACATCACCCCACGGCAAGACCTCTGCAACTCGCTCGCCTCGTTCTTCGACAGCAAGATCGCAGACATACACAACAGCTTTAGCACACAAACGACGCATCCAACGACCACACCAAAGCCCCCCCACCACCCTCCGCGCCTGGAACCTGATCAACACCGAAGACACCATCCGAACGATGAACTCCATCCACTCTGGATCACCAACCGACCCCTGCCCCCACCACATCTTCAACAAGGCCGACTCCGTCATCGCACCCCACCTACGGGACATCATCAACGCCTCCTTCGACACCGCAACCTTCCCTGAGAGCTGGAAGCACGCCGAACTCAGCGCCCTACTGAAGAAACCATCAGCAGACCCCACCGACCTCAAAAACTACCGCCCCATTTTGCTCCTCCTGTTTCCTGCCAAAGTCATCGAGAAGACCATCAACAGACAGCTGGCCGCCTTCCTCGAGACGAATGGATCCCTCGACCACTCGCAGTCCGGCTTCCGGGCCAACCACAGTACCAAGACCGCCCTCATTGCAGCCACCGACGACATCCGAATCCTGCTCGACAACAGGAAAACAGCGGCCCTCATCCTCCTGGACCTCTCCGCGGAGTTCGACAAGGTCTGCCACCGCACCATAGTGCAGCGCCTCAACAACATCGGAATCCAGGAGAAGGCACTGGAATGGATCACCTCCTTCCTCACTGGAAGGACACAGAGAGTCCACCTCCCCCCGTTCAGATCAGAAGCCACCAATGTCATCTGCGGCGTGCCAAAAGGATCATCGCTCAGCCCCACGCTGTTCAACATCTACATGAGCCCCCTCTCAGCCATTGCACGCCAATACAACCTCAACATCATCTCCTACGCCGACGACACCCAGCTGATCCTCTCCCTCACCAACGACCCAGCCACCGCCAGAACCAACCTACACGAAGGGATGAAAGACGTAGCCGAGTGGATGATGAACAGCCGCCTAAAACTGAACTCAGATAAGATGGAAGTCCTCATCCTGGGATCTACGCCCTCCGCCTGGGATGACTCCTGGTGGCCCCCTGCCCTGGGCAGCGCACCCAAACCTGCAGACCACGCACACAACCTGGGCTTCATCCTGGACTCCTCCCTCTCCATGACCAGACAAGTCAACGCCGTCTCCTTGTCATGCTTCAACATCCTACGCATGCTACGTAAGATCTTGCGGTGGATCCCCACCGAAACTCAGGCCCTCGTCACCAGCCGACTGGACTACGGCAACTCCCTCTACGCCTGAACCATTGCAAAACTCCAGAAAAGGCTCCAGCGCATTCAGAACGCCTCAGCACGACTCATCCTGGACATCCCCGACACAGCCACATCTCCGCACACCTGAGAAACCTGCACTGGCTCCCCGTCAGCAAGAGAATCACGTTCCGGCTCCTCGCCCACACACACAAAGCTCTCCACAACCAGGGCCCAAGATACCTCAATGACCGCCTGAACTTCTACACTCCCACCCGCCAGCTCCAATTGACCACCCACACCCTCGGGCCGCCCCCGCATCCGAAGAGCCACAACGGGAGGAAGATCCTTCTCCTACCTAGCCACCAAGATGTGGAACTCCCTCCCCACCCACCTCCGCCTTACCCAAGACCACCTCGCCTTCAGGAAGCAACTCAAGACCTGGCTGCTCGAGCAGTAGCGGACCCCCCTAGCCCAAGCGCCTTGAGACCCTCCGGGTGAGTAACGCGCTATACAAATACAATGTTTGATTGATTAAGTAGTATATGGCTTTGTACCATAAAGGAAACCAGGTTTCATTTTTCCCTGAAGAAGGAACTTGGAACATTAGCTGAGATTACCGTATATGGTGTAGCGGCCAGCGGTAGAGTTTAAATTTGTGTATTATTTTGACCTTTTGTGTATCACCCATTCTCTTGGTATTGTGTCACATCACCCAAGCGCATCGTGCCTAGTTATTGGGATTTTAGCTGTGTCCTGGTTCCATTTCCCTTTTCCATATTCTTTTCACCTGTTAGCCCATTTTTTTTTATTGTTGGTGAATTATTCAGGTTCACACTTCCAGATTGCAGTAATGTACCATGGACCCCCATCTTATGTATAATTCCCTTTTGTATAACCAGACTGTTTTCCCTGACAATCTGTATTATGCAATTTTTCTTTTGAGATGTTCTAGATAAGGAATTTAGGAACACCTATATGTAATCATTGAGATAAAATGTGTTTACCCCATTAGACGATGCCACTATATGTGAGGACATCCATTCAGATAGAATTCCCATGTCGCTATCTACCCTTAGATGGTGGAGGATATGCTCTCACACGGAAACCCAATTGAAGAACCTAGAGGCACTGTTTTGCCTACTGCCTTTGTTTTTGTATTGCCTTTGAGAATGACAGTGTATTTCAACGCAGAATTGTCCCATGGCGTATGGTCACTCCTTTGAAGATTTCAGGCCACCTGCTTGCAGTCCCCTTGTTATACAATGAACTGTTTAAAGCATCGCACTTGCTCCATCAGACGGCATTGGACATCACAGAACCAGAGTTTCAGTGCAAAAGAGCGAAAGAGAAGGATTAATGTTGTTTTGAGGCTTCAGTTTTCCAACTGTCATGTGTTGGTAACCTCTGACAGTGTGCTGTCCCTTGAGTCTCTTGGCCTGTGTTTTGGCCACACACACCCCTTTTCCTTTGCTCCAACGGAAGTGCAGTTCACCGGAGGATCCAAGATTGGCAAAAGGCACTTTATTCTGGTGCCCATGAAAGAGCAGCTTGAGCGTCCTCTGACACTGAATGATGAGTGTTGGAGTCTGAGAATGGTCCCGGGTCTGCACAAAATGATCTGTGCTCATGGTCAATGAAGATCACGCTATCTGTAGTGTCTGCCGCAGAGAAGAGACACTGGTGCACTGCATTGAGACATTGAGACTTTTAAGTGAGCTATGAGTGTTTGCCAGGAGGGCACTCCAACAGATACTGAGAAGCACCATTTACATGAAAGGCCTGAATGAAGAGGCCCATGCGAAAGAAAACAACAAAAGAAGATTTTATGGACAATAGAAGCCTGCCAGAGAGGCTTTTGAATGGACTCTGGGCAATAGTTGGTTTCACAAGAGGTTTCCGTGTGATTGTATAGACTGATTGTTATTGTTTTGCTGGCATTATTTTAAAGTAGTATTCTGTTTAGTAAAAACAGAATAAAGTCTATTCTCTGTAGAAGAGTATCCCCTTTTTCACCTCAGAGCATTGATGAGGATCACCACTGTTTCACCTGAACATATAATAAGTTACTGAAATGCATAGGAGCCATAAAAATGTCACTAGATAATTTTAGGATTTGCTTTCTGCTTAGTGTTGTGAAAAAATTATCATTTTGTTTGTAATAGTGGTCATTACTTTCTCCTGTTGTCTATATGTTCTTAATAACGTGTTTTCTAGTGTTTTTAAGCATGACGTTGTCTTTTATCGGTTGAATTGTTTTTGCTACCCAATTGACATCTGTACCCACCTCCCAACCCATGTCTCTTCCTACTACTACTTCTTTGCATTCTTTCCATACTTTACCTGAACATTAACTGGTTAGGAGGTCAGAGTTTACTAATAATTCCTTTGTACAGCTTCTGCATCAACACCAGTTAGTAGTGAACACCACTAATTGTTGGGTGTGTGGTCTTATGCCACATACTACAGATAGAGGTATTCCCTATTTTGGTTCTGCCATTTAGTTACAATGGGTCTGTATGGGCATATCAGACGATGTTTATTTATGCCAACGAAGTCTATCCCTTGTGTTCCATGAAAGATAACTCGAGTAATAGTGCCTTAGTGAAGGGAACATTGGATAATATTGATATCGACTCAGACAGAGACTGAGTGATTGCCTATGTAAGGGCAAAAGGAGGGTCTGAGGTTCTGTGAATTCTGAACCCTTGGGTTCCATTTTGTGCATGGTAGCCATTTTGTGGTTGCCCTCACATACGCCTATGACTGTGGCTGAACAAGTCTTTAGGACACATACACCTTAGCTTGAGTTTGTGCTGACTCCTGTTTGACCTGAGTGAACTGACCCTGTTGCCTGAAGCCGACCTTGCCAAACCAGTTCCTGCCCTTTAGCTGATCAAGATTAAGGATCAGAGCACATGACATCGTAAAGTTTTACTGCACACAAACATGCCTTATCCTACTTCTATCTGTTTCTGTTTCTTCTTTTATGGTCTATTTACGATATGGGTTGTGGTCCTTCTTATTATGGGTTTGTCCGGCTTGTCTCAAGAAGAATGTTGGGTTTGTTCAATGATTGATTATGGGCTTGCAAAAGCAAGGACTGCCCCTTACTTTTATGCTGAGTCTTGTAACCCTGAGCATATATAAGGCCTCTGTTTTCTGTATTCCTCAGACTACCTCATTCAGTTGCTACAGCTTCTGTGTGACGTGTCCTCACTTATAAGTTTAATAAAGATGTCTTTTCATATTTCAGCTTCTGTGCCAAGTCCTTTTTTCTATTAGTAAGTATTCCCTGAGAATTAAGATTTCAGTTCTTCAAATGGCGCGGCCAACATGGGCTTCATCAGAGAAGTGACTTTCTGTGGGATTGATCTTGTCAGAGGACTGAAATCTACTGAGGAGGACAGAACAGGATTCTACTAAGGAGGTACTCTGTGCACTGGGATTCTGGAGATTCTTTGTTTCTGCAGTCTTTTCCCTGAGAATTAAGATTTCACTTCTTCACAACGCCATCTCCCTGTCCTGCACGCGTTGCTCTGCTGCCACAGATGGTCACATATTGAGTTGGAATGTACCCTAGAGCACTGCGTATTACTACATCTAGGGTCTGTGTTTTAACATCTACTATTAGGTGCCAAATTACATACATGTGGAAAGTGTACCTAATGCTGAATGGTTTTGTGGTTGTGTACTGAGGATAGATGTTATTGTTTTTAAATGTTAAAGTCTGAAGCAACACAAGAATTTTAGTTTGGTGTATTTTTCTTTTTAGAGCGGTGCCTCTTACATCCTGAGCCGTTACCAGGTGGTGTCAAGCCCGCCCTGGTGTCAACCCGCTGTGCCCCACTGCCAGGAATAAGACTCAAAGAATTTCCGTGGTATTACCGTTCCTGGGGGTGCAGAAATTCATTGAGGCAAGAACGGTATACCCGGCAGGTCAAGGCAGCGCTGTGCCGCTTTAGCGCAAGGTTAGCGTTCTAGTCTTTCACAATTCGGGCGGCCATTTCGTGCGCTCCATCCCTGAGTACTGCGCACTTCAACCGTCATACTGAAGCGAGCGGCAGCATTCCGGAGAGTCTCCTCAGATTCTCATTCTGGTTGTCGTTCCTCAGAACTTTGTCTTTCCGAAGAGGATTCGTTTTGGACAGCTCCTCGCAACCTGTTTCGGGTCTTCCCGGATTCACAGCTTTTGCCTTGTTTTGACCCTCCGCTCCAGTAGTTGTGAGGTAAGCCGCTACGGACAGCTCCTAGCGGAAGATCCTTCAGCGTTGGTTTTTCCCTCGACCAAGTTCGTCATGTACATCAAACTGATATTGCTAATTTGGAATTAGAGACTTGTCGGAACTGGTTGCTTAGTCAGTTCCTGTCAGTAAGTGTTCCGGTTCAGTTCCTTCAGCTTCATGGCAGCAGCCAATACGTGAACTCTGTTTCTAAGAGTCATTGGAGACTTAGTTGTTTGATTCACTTGAGCTTCAACTGAACCTTCAGAGACATCAGAATTGTTCTGTCGGACCTAATTGGGATGTTCAAAGCCATCAGGTGTTTCCACTTCATCCTTGAACTGTATCCAGTCGGAGAAGTGTTTAGGGGTTATAATATATGCGCATATAGGTTATACCCTTATTCACACACACACCAAGCAAGGTCCTGGCATCAGCAGAATAAGACGCCGTTTTCCATTGTCATCTGAGCGTTCAAGGAGAGCAGCTCAACCCACACTCTTATCAGGTACAACTTGGAACTGTGATATCTCAAAAGTGTAAAGTTGCTTGAACTGTGTTGTAAATGGCAAATTCCACTCCTTGAAGGGACGTATTAATTTGTGGTTACTCTTGTAGGTGTCTTCAACTCCACCAAGCCTAGACGACACCAGGGTGTGGCAGCCTCTCTTGTTTGTTATCCACTTCCCCTTTCCCTTTCGTTCCTGGGCTCAGAGTTCTCTGGGTGCAGGGGCAATTGGGAGTTGGGAACTTATCTTCTGAAGGCCCTCGTTTGATCGCCCCCACAGACCATAGGAGTTCAGGTTAGTCCTCTTGACAGATTGAAGTGCCAATAGACACATTGTGCCTTCTGTCTGGGCGAGATGACTGAGGGTTGGGATATGAAGGCCTTGACCTCAGTGCTAGAGGGAATGCAAAAACAGTTGAGCGACACTCAGGAGGAGATTAAGAAATCCAATCAAGAGACTAGTTATCTACGGCAAAGATTAGATGAGTTAGCTACTAGTACCAACCCCAGTTTTGAAAGATCGAAGTTTCAGAGTTTTGCTTCCCCCTCATCTTCCTCAGAGTTAACAACCCAAGTGGTACATGCCATGTCACCCACTATTCCATTAGCTCCTCCAGAGAGGTTTCAAGGGGACCCACATAAGGCCCAAATTTTTCTGACACAATGCTCGTTGCATTTTTTGTGCAAACCCATTTTGTTTAAGGAAGACCAGTCAAAGGTGGCTTTTGTTCTGTCTTATCTGAGTGGAGATGCAGCAGCGTGGTCTCTACCCTTGGTCTCTGCTAATGATCCGGTACTCTACAAGTTTGAAGATTTCAAAGCAGAATTCTTACGCATTTTCGATAGGAGGACCATTTCACAGGCCACCGACAACGAATTGCTGGATCTCAGGCAGGGCAATAAGGAGTTAGTTGCTTATATTGCACAATTTAATCAAATCATCGTGGAAACCAGCTGGCCCGCGGCCAAGAGAGCCGCTATTTTTTACAGAGGACTTAAGGAGGAGCTCAAGGATGGTTTAGCTCAAATTCCTAAGAGACCCACAGATTTGTCGGAGTTGATCGACTTAGTTTTACACATCGACCAGCGCCAGTCTGAGAGGCGGAGTGAGAGACGCAAGGATTTCAGATCAGCCCCGCCAAGGTTGGACCGAGCTCGAACCGAGGTCAGTAAGAGCCATGAAGGCACCCAGGCCGAGAACCAATGCAAATCGGCTCAGTACGAGGCCCTCTCAGTATGGAAGAACGAGAGAAGCGTCGAGCGGGAAAACTGTGTATGTATTGTGGTCTGCCGGGCCATTTTGTTCGTGAATGCCCGAAGAGACTGAAGAAGTCTACGATGGTAAAAGATCGGCTCCACCAGTAGACGGGGTTGCCCTGGTGGAAGCGACACAAGAGTCGGCCCCAAAATCGCAGTCTGGCAAATACCTTACAATGTGCAGCACCTCATCTCATCTTGTCCAGTAGGATTCAGTTTGGAGAAGATGTTCACCATCACGTCTCAATTATGATTGATTCTGGAGCCACTGGGAATTTTTGCGATATTCAATTTGCTAAATCTCTGGGAATTCGATTTGAGAAGAAATTAAAGCCTGAGTTGGTGCGAGCAGTTGACGGAACTAACCTGTCTTCAGGACCCATCGTAGCAGATACAGAGACCATTACCGTATTCGGTCCAGGGAGCCATCGGAGTTTGGTGCGATTTAATTTGATTGATGCTCCGCAGTTCCAGCTAATCCTTGGTCTGCCTTGGCTCACCGAACATAATCCCAAGATCGATTGGGCCAAGCGTACATTGGAGATGTCATCGGAATATTGTCAAGAACACTGTAAGGCATCCTCTCCGGGGGAACTTCAGCAGTCCCTGTCCTCTAGTCTGGCGGGTCAAGTCCAAACAATTTGCTCTCTGGAGATACCTGAGATTCCGGAAGAATATCTAGACTTGAAGGAGGTGTTCAATGAACAGGAGGCACAGAAGTTACCTCCTCATCGTGTTTACGACTGTCGCATAGAATTGGAGCCTGGAGTAGCACTTCCGTGCAGTCGCATTTATGCCCTTTCAGAACCGGAGAACGAACACCTCAAGGAATACATTGAGCGGCATTTGGCCAATGGATTTATACGGCCATCCCAGTCCCCGGTGTCGTCTCCGCTCTTTTTCATTCCTAAGAAGGATGGATCTCTGCGGACCTGCATTGACTATAGAGCACTCAATTTGGTCACAAAAAAAAATCGCTATCCTTTGCCCCTCATTTCGGAGCTCTTGGACCAGGTCAAGGAAGCATGTATTTACACGAAACTCGATCTCCGAGGAGCTTACCATTTGGTTCGCATGGCAGAAGGAGAAGAATGGAAGACTGCATTCCGCACCCGGCTGGGCCTATTTGAATACCAAGTGATGCCTTTTGGGCTCTGTAATGCGCCGGCTGCGTTCCAACACTTTGTGAATGATATCCTTCGGGAATATTTGGATCGCTTCGCAGTCGTGTACATTGACGACATTTTGATTTTTTCTAACAGCCGAGAAGAACATGTCACCCATGTGCGAGCCATTCTGAACAGATTACTCGAAAATCAGTTGTTTGTGAAACTCGAGAAGTGTGTCTTCCACTCATCCAAGGTAGAGTTCCTGGGATTCATTCTGTCTCCTGAAGGAGTGTTCATGGATGACACCAAATTGCAAGCCATCAAGGGTTGGCCAGCTCCTCGATCCGTCAAGGAGATACAAAGTTTCCTTGGATTTGCAAATTTCTACAGACGGTTCATCCATGATTTTTCCAGCAAGGTGAGCCCAATCACTAAACTGTTACGGAAGAACGAAAAATTTGTGTGGAATTCAGCGACGGAAGAGGCCTTTCAATCTTTGAAGGAGGCATTCACCACCGCACCGATCCTTCAGCATCCTGATTTAAATGTTCCATTCTTCGTGGAGGCAGATGCCTCGAATCTGGCCATTGGAGGGATTTTATCACAGCGACACAAGAACACTGGTCAGCTCCATCCAGTTGCTTACCATTCGCGAAAACTCACTCCTGCTGAGACTAACTATTCGATTGCTGATAAGGAGTTATTAGCAGTGAAGGATGCCTTCCAGGTTTGGCGACATTATCTTTTGGGAGCCA
Organism: Lissotriton vulgaris; assembly: GCF_964263255.1. Taxonomy (NCBI): domain Eukaryota; kingdom Metazoa; phylum Chordata; class Amphibia; order Caudata; family Salamandridae; genus Lissotriton; species Lissotriton vulgaris. The sequence goes on along the minus strand of NC_141689.1, from coordinate 171,495,832 downwards.
AGCATCCCATTACAGTATTCACAGACCACAGAAATCTCCAGTTTTTGAAGTCAGCTCGAACTTTGACTCCGCGACAATTAAGATGGTCTCTATTCTTTGCAGACTATGACTTTGTCCTAACCTATAAGCCTGGAGCTGCAAATGCAAAAGCAGACGCCTTGTCTCGGTTGGAGTTTGGAAGTGAGGCTGAGCATCAGGAAAAAGGTTTTGTTATTCCCACCGAGAAAATTGTGGCCACCGCCGTTGAAGACGACCTGGAAATCAAGATTCGGGTGGAATTTTCACAGCAGAAGTTTGAAGGTTGGGTGAAAGAAGGTCCTGATCGTGAAGTCAAAGAAGGGAAGCCTTACCAGTCAGGGAAGATGTTCGTTCCCAGTGAAGATCTTCGAGTCCGGATAATTAAGCAATTTCATGACCATCTGTTAGCCGGCCATAAGGGAGTAGCGAAGACTTCGGAGTTGATCAAGAGAGAATTCATTTGGCCCGGCATGGAAGCTCAGGTAAGACAGTTCATAGCCACTTGTGAGCAATGTGTCAAAGGCAAAGTCATGAGACAACTTCCACAAGGCCTGCTCCAACCCATCCCTGTGGCCCCTTCCCCTTGGCATACCATCTCCATGGATTTTATCGTCGATCTCCCCTCCAGTCAAGGTAGCACAACTATTTGGGTGGTGGTAGATCAGTTTTCCAAGATGAGTCATTTCATTCCGTTAAAATCCCTACCAACAGCTCCTCAACTAGCAGAGTTGTTTGTCCAACATGTAGTCAGGTTACATGGGATTCCCAAGGTGGTGATCTCGGACCGTGGACCTCAATTTGTGTCACGTTTTTGGAGATCTTTTTTAAAAGGAATGGGGGTGGACTCTCGCCTGTCCACCAGTTTCCATCCGGAAACAGATGGACAGACTGAGCGGGTAAACCAAGATTTGGAGCAATACCTCCGTTTGTACCTTATGGATCGGGAAGGCGACTGGCCCTCCTTACTCAGTACTGCGGAATTTGCGTACAATAATTCCGTCCATTCAGCCACAGGTTTCTCCCCGTTCTTTTTGAACTCCGGTAGGCATCCAAACATGAGGGTAGGAAAAGCTGATGTTGAGGTCCCAGCGGCCCAAGAGGTACTATCGAACTTACAACAAGCTTATCAGAAGGCCTTTGCTAATCTTTCCAAAGCCAAAGCTAATTATAAAAGGTCAGCAGATCGTAAAAGAAGGGACAGTCCTCAGTTTAAAGCGGGAGAGTTGGTTTGGGTCTCTACCAAACACATGAGGCTTGGGGGGACTAAGAAGTTCCAACCGAGGTTTGTAGGCCCTTTCCCGGTGGTCAAGATGATAAACCCTGTCAGTGTTAGAGTCTCCCTTCCCAGCTCGATGAAAATCCATCCCACTTTTCATGTTTCCTTGGTCAAGAAAAGTCCGCCCCAACTAAGGCGGGAAACCCCTCCAGCACCCATTTCAATCCAGTCTTCTGAAGAGTTTGAGGTCAAAAGAATCCTTGATTCCAAGATTAAGAGGGGAAAGTTGTTCTACTTAGTAGATTGGAAAGGCTATGGTCCTGAGGAGAGGTCTTGGGAGCCCAGTGATAACGTGCATGCTCCCAGATTAGTGACAGCTTTCCACAAGATGTTCCCGTTGAAACCTGGAAGGGGGGTTTTGGTGGGGGGTACTGTCAAGCCCGCCCTGGTGTCAACCCGCTGTGCCCCACTGCCAGGAATAAGACTCAAAGAATTTCCGTGGTATTACCGTTCCTGGGGGTGCAGAAATTCATTGAGGCAAGAACGGTATACCCGGCAGGTCAAGGCAGCGCTGTGCCGCTTTAGCGCAAGGTTAGCGTTCTAGTCTTTCACAATTCGGGTGGCCATTTCGTGCGCTCCATCCCTGAGTACTGCGCACTTCAACCGTCATACTGAAGCGAGCTGCAGCATTCCGGAGAGTCTCCTCAGATTCTCATTCTGGTTGTCGTTCCTCAGAACTTTGTCTTTCCGAAGAGGATTCGTTTTGGACAGCTCCTCGCAACCTGTTTCGGGTCTTCCCGGATTCACAGCTTTTGCCTTGTTTTGACCCTCCGCTCCAGTAGTTGTGAGGTAAGCCGCTACGGACAGCTCCTAGCGGAAGATCCTTCAGCGTTGGTTTTTCCCTCGACCAAGTTCGTCATGTACATCAAACTGATATTGCTAATTTGGAATTAGAGACTTGTCGGAACTGGTTGCTTAGTCAGTTCCTGTCAGTAAGTGTTCCGGTTCAGTTCCTTCAGCTTCATGGCAGCAGCCAATACGTGAACTCTGTTTCTAAGAGTCATTGGAGACTTAGTTTTTCGATTCACTTGAGCTTCAACTGAACCTTCAGAGACATCAGAATTGTTCTGTCGGACCTAATTGGGATGTTCAAAGCCATCAGGTGTTTCCACTTCATCCTTGAACTGTATCCAGTCGGAGAAGTGTTTAGGGGTTATAATATATGCGCATATAGGTTATACCCTTATTCACACACACACCAAGCAAGGTCCTGGCATCAGCAGAATAAGACGCCGTTTTCCATTGTCATCTGAGCGTCCAAGGAGAGCAGCTCAACCCACACTCTTATCAGGTACAACTTGGAACTGTGATATCTCAAAAGTGTAAAGTTGCTTGAACTGTGTTGTGAATGGCAAATTCCACTCCTTGAAGGGACGTATTAATTTGTGGTTACTCTTGTAGGTGTCTTCAACTCCACCAAGCCTAGACGACACCAGGGTGTGGCAGCCTCTCTTGTTTGTTATCCACTTCCCCTTTCCCTTTCGTTCCTGGGCTCAGAGTTCTCTGGGTGCAGGGGCAATTGGGAGTTGGGAACTTATCTTCTGAAGGCCCTCGTTTGATCGCCCCCACAGACCATACGAGTTCAGGTTAGTCCTCTTGACAGGTGGGGTGAGGCTTTGTCTTCCATATTACGAAGGTAAGATGGAATCAAGCACCATTTAGGGGCGTATATGTAGGCAGAAAGTTTTGTGGCCACATATTAAGAGTGAACTTTATTGGTCGTTTCTCTCCAAGAATCTCTTGTGTTCTGTATTTTTCAGAAAATTGAAGATATCAAGAAGGAATCGGAATTGTGAGATGTTGTACTCACACCATATCCTTTTTTTGTATTGTAAATAATAGTCATTGCAGTTTTGTTGTGTTGAGGTCCTGATGAAAGCACATGGCTGTATCTATTGCCTTAACGTGCTGAAACATGTTGACCGCCACTGCCTAGGACAGCTATTTTTGAAAACTAGTCCTGGCGTTCATGTTTTTAATCTTTGATCGTGACTGACACAAATAAGAAGAGTTAGTCTGTTCACGCACCAATTTTATATTTTCACACTTCACTTTCACACTGCATTTAATAAAATACTCACGAAAAAAACATTTTCTTTGGGGTCCCATGCATTACATCTTGCTCATCTTGGAAATACACCCATTTGACATTCGCAAGCTCTAATGCCTATAGAGCTAGTCTGTCATTCTATACATCAAGGATACCCAAATGATAAAGCTTATCACCAGGCTTGGTGAATGATGGAATTCCATACACATAAATTCTTATGTTGATTTAACTTCATAGTTTTGATTCTTGGTGGGAACTTCCTTTTTTAGTTCTCTAGTTATTTAGACGCGGGAGTATATTTTGTATGTTTAAGTCAGTTTAGGGGCTACATATTCCAGTTAGTCTTTAAATGTTGGCCTCCGACCCTAATTCAATCTCTCTTTGTGTATGTTGAGAACAATTAAGCTGCTAGACATATTCAACATACAAATTGTCCTTGGAAAGTGTCACTTTTGCGGGTGTGGTGAGAAGTATACTTGACATCAGTAGGCATAACTGCTCAGTTGTCCGAGTAGGTAAAGACCAAAGTCATTATTTATGAAGCCATTGTGTTGTCCTTGCATCACTCAAAAACAAAACAAACGCCTTACAGCCTGATTCATCATTGGGCCGTTTTGCGAGTCAGAAATAGCGATTCATAAGGAATCGCTATTCCAGACTTGCAAAATGGTATTCATGTAGGAATCGCAAAAAAAAATGTGATTCCTACACATTCCTTATTTGCGATTAGCAAATTGCTAATCGCAAATAAGATTGCGATTTGAAGGATGCCAGGGGTGTCCAAAGGACACCCTGTAGCACCCCTTAAATGCACATTTGAACAGGTGTTGCGCACACACATGTCCAAAGGACATGTGTGTGTGTAACATGCAAAAGAAAAAAATGCACTAAAGTGCTTTTTACTCTTTTTTCGCAATTTACCACCAAGTCAGACTTGGTGGTAAATTGCGATCAAATATTGTGATTTCACAATTTCTAATTAGTTGATGAATTGCATTTAAGGAATCTCTATTAGAGATTCCTTAAATCCAATTCTTCGCAAATATGCGATTTCGGTAATAGCGATTTTTGCATTTGGGATGATGAATCCCAAATGCAAAAATCGCACTCGCAAAGGGCCAGATTCTCAGAATCTGGCCCTTTGCGAGCCGATTTCGGCTTCATGAATAAGGCTGTTTGTTGTATTTACAAAGCAACACATGGCCTTATTTGCATGGCTTTGTAAAGAAATGTAACACAAGGCTGCTTTCTCCTTGTTATTTCCTCTTTTCACAAACGCTGCATTCTTCAGCACAGAGAAAGAGAAACATGCCTCTAAGGATTAGTTTTGAGCACAAAAACAATCCTTCCTTAACACAGACACCCTCGCAGTGTGGTGAAAGGGTGACTGCTTTGGTGGTACTAGAGAGCAGAAATGCTCCATATCTTTTTAAATATTATTAAATAATTTCTGCTTTTTTCCTTTCATGCAAACCAGCTCATCAACTTTGCCTATTGCCTTGTGTGAAAGTTTAGGAAATGTGACACCAAATCTCATGAATAACTTATTAGTTTTCTAGATTATTTTGCATGTTACTACAGGTTTATACCCATACATTCTAAAATATGCAGCCCATGGACGGGCTTGGCAAAATAATGTGCTGATACTAGAAAGAAAAAAAAAGTGAATAGAAACCTGCATTACCCTTCTACATAGTTGTAACGACCAGATTTTCGGACCAGATAGAATCAGCTCACCAAGACACCACCAAGCCAACCGAAACGTAACCACCTCCCTCCTCAGGACCTACTTACCAAGACGCCTGGGTACCTACCTGAGGATGGGGAATTAGCAATATACAAGCTCATATCATCAAAAACACCACTAAATCTGAAGGATTACTAGGAATATTCACTATTTACTAAGGAATTCCATATTCCACACCACACTCATACCTTATAGTCTTGCGGCAACTCAGGACCAGACTAGGCTACCCTCCTATTCATAATGAAGGGGGCGGTTCCGATTACTTACCATTACACACTGACCACAATCAGTGCTCACTCAAGCCACAATCCTGTGGATATACACATTGACCACAATCAATGTTCTCACTAATGCCACTCTCTCTAGCGGCAATCTCACTACACACCATATCCTTCCGGTGCTCTCACAAGCCACAATCCTGTGGGTATACACATTGACCACAATCAATGTTCTCACTAATGCCACTCTCTCTAGCGGCAATCGCTGTCCTATGAATACCTTCAGCTCTCTCTCTCTCTGTTGGGAAGTTTCATCATATACTACTGGGAATTTACAGTTTAATCCTTTCACACAAGAATGGCTGAATTACGATATGCAAAGGTTATTTCCTGATTCAAGTGCTCCCTGCTCCCTTGCTCAGTTACCACTTACCCGGACGGGAAACGCATCCGTCCACATAACAGCATCTGACTAGAAGAAAGGTTAACTGTTTCAAGCAAATAACAATTACACAATGGTTCACTAAGAACTGGGGTCCCTTTATTATGCAATAACAAATTATAACAACAATATAATACTGCAATATAATATATAGCCTGAAAAGCAAAGGAAAGAATTAGTTTGTGTGTGCACGCTAATAAGAAAGGGTCGACGTCACCTTATGAGTACGAAGTCTGGACTCAGTTGACATCTGGGTTCCCTTCTCGTCTGTGCCTTGGCTCATCTTAGGATCACCCCTGCAGTCACGGATACACGTCTGCACCGCTATGCTCCCCTCCAAGTCACTGGAACCTCCCTCTTGTTCTCTGTTTTGTCTGTTTCACTCTCGCTGTTCTGCACTACTCCTCTCTCCTCCCGATCACGGACTATCTTCACCTTCCAACTTCAATCTTATAAATCAGTTTCTGCCGCTCTAGTATTCGTTCGCTCCGCTAACTTCTTCACTCTGCATGCTCTGATCTCAATGTCAAAGCTCACCAGCTGCTCCAACTAAAATAACTTCAATATTTCTGAGAGATCATCAGCCTTTGGTCTTCTTCGGATTTCAAAATGGCGACTGTCTGCTTTAAGTTGATTAACTGCAATGATGCTAACGACTAACTGCCGTCTATTAACTGACTCTCTGACCTCTCCATACTTTCGCTAATATGGAACCTTGTTCATGCATGGAAATTTCCAGCCAGTAACCTGCCGCCCACCAAATTCTTGTACCACCCCGTGCCAAGGACACGTTCTCAGCCGGCAGGCCTGATGTTATGTCTTCAACAAAAAGAAAAATACAATCTTTCGATAAGGGCCAGTTCGAGCCGGTTCTCTTCAAGCGAACAACACCTTATAACTAAAACATTACATTTGACCTAAAAGCGTCTCAAGCAGCCGAGGCAGAAAGAAAGATGAAGTCTCTCTCGTTCGAGGCCTACAAGGCCCGAAATAAGCATAACTCCATCAGAAATATACTAGGAGCTTTACAAATGGACGGAATAATACTAATACTAAGGAATCTATCCCCTAACATAAACTTATAGGCCCTAGAAATAAAGAAAAGAATAGGGAATTATGTCAAACACCTTGTAAATAGGCCAGGTCTGAGGCTATAATCATCCTATGAGAATGATAGCAGGCTAAAGTCACCTTCACTCAAAAAGGGGGACAAAAATCCGGTCAGAACATTTCACCCTTGACTTTAGACTACTAATCATTCGCTAAATGGAACTAACATCTGTCGAAGAATAATATGAAACAAAACTGACAGATCTATTTCTAGTACTACATCTGCAAGTTTGAAGTAAAGAAGGAATACACTGAATAAAACAGAAAATAGCAACTAAAATGCAAATAGTAAGCAGGATACCCCCTAATATCTGACGTAAGAAATGTAAATCTGGTAACCAATTAAAGAGCCAGTCAAACCAGCCCTAGTCAATGTGTTTTCTAACTTCTTTGGTTAAGTTGTGTAGTTTGCCAATGTGAGCCTGAATGGACCTAGTGTGGTCTGATAAATTGAAACAACAAAGACCTTCACAGTCAGAACAATCATGTCCATGTTTAAGTAAAAGGGAGTCAATAGAGGCTCTGTTTTGTAGAATTGCTCTATGTTCACCCTGGGCGTCCAATAGCATGTCAGATAGAATTGTAGAAGTGTGATTGATGGATTTAACCATCCAACAGGCCATTTTTCCAATAGATTTTGCATTGTATACTGCCAGGGCAGGGACACCCAAAATAGAGAAAGCCAAACTAAGATATTCAGATTCAGAAAATAAATGTAGTGTAGAATCACAATTGTCCTTTAACATTACTGCATCACGGACAACACAGGAATTCACATTAGGATGAGAAGAAAACATTAGCAAGCTTAATCTAGTAATAGCACAGGGTCCTCCGGTAATATTTGCAGGAATGTAAGGCCAAGATATATTGCCACAAGAGAAAAGCCATCCGGAAGGTAATAGCATTGTACGATAGTAAAAGTAAATGTGTTGTATTTGTATAGCACGAACAGTAACCCGTAAGCATCCCGGCGCTTGTACTCCTACCACAAGGGAACCCCTCCTGGCTTTTCCTTGTGAGGTGTCCACTCCTGGGCATCCCATGGTGAAACCAGGCATCCCTTCTGCATCAGGGGCCATTGTGGAGACTAAGCAAGCTATTGCCCAGAGTTGCAGCGTGGGGCCCATGCTTAGATTCGGCACTGAGACAAGAATATCCAGTCAGAGGAATTTAAGCCTGATCCTGCCAAGGGGGGAATCGAACCCTGGTCCCTGGCCAGCGTTCTGCATCAAGGTTTGCCGCTCTAACCATTGAGCCACACTTCTAGTGACTAGGGGTAACTACAATACTTTTGCAGGTCATGTTATTTTTAACAGAAATACATGACTTCGATGATCTCCGGGAACATAAAGTTCTATCATGATCTGTAAATGAAGTAGCACCTTTTAGTTTCAAACAAACACATTCAGTTATGGCGCTTGGATCACAGGTAAGAAAGAAACATAAATCACCCTGCGTGATATTATATGTAGTTATTTGAGAATGAATCAGTGGTACTGGATCTAATAGCACAGTACATAAAGGACAGTATTCATGGGTCTCGAAATCCCCAAGAATAATATTAGGACGGGCATTTGATATATTAAAAATATGGGCAACGGTCTCTAAAGAAGCCGGGACGGCAACCAAACAGGTTGCTAATATGTCTGTCACCAAACGCATCGGTGTTAAACAGAAATGTGGGGAGTTTGTCACCCTTCGTGCCAGGTTAGTCCAAAAGTTAGATGATGAATCTCACACAGCGAAGGAACGTGGCACTCTGATTCTCCAGTCAACCAGAGTCTGGGGGTTCCTTCCTCTCCCGACGTAGCAGGCCAAAAGGAGTCCAACGCCGGCACATCCTGCAACAGCAGTCCAGAGAATAATCTGAAAGAAAATCAAATACAGGCATTATTCATTCTCGTAAGTAACATTTGTCAGCTGGGACAGCTTCCCAGCTATCTTTCCCAGGTCTCATGACAAGTACTGTATTATCATGACCGGCTGCAATAATTTCAGCTTGTTCAGGGGGATTTTTAGGTGATTGCACCCACACTCTCGCTCCTGGATTATCAGTGGAGCCAAAACCTTTTTGTCCTCGAACAGTTAGCAAAGTTGGGGCGGTGCCTTTTTGAATCTAACCACTGAAAACAGGCATTATCAATAATTGAGCAACTCGGTCAGTTTTATGAATCGGTAAATCAATCTCACTGCTATTTAGCAGGAGTACCTTAATCTCTACCTGATAGTCACTGTCAATGACACCTCCAAGCACTTGAATGCCTTTTAAGGCCAGGCCTGATCTTGGGGCGATTAAGCCAAAATTTCCAGTTGGTATACAGACACCAATGCCAGTTTCAATGATAACTCGATCTTTGCCTTGCACAATAATGTCATTCATGGCATGCAGGTCTAAGCCTGCGGAACCTGGGGTTGCTCTGCATGGAGCCAGGGCTCCAGGGGAAATTTCCCAATACATTACAGTATTTTTAATTGTGTTTGGTTTAGCATCAACAGCTGGAGGAAATAAACGCATTAATGGGGAATCAGCATTTAAAAAGGGACGATTATTCAAAATTAACAGTGCCTAAAACAAATATTCTCTCCAATTTTTATATTTATTATCAGTTAATTTACGCAATTGATCTTTTAGCAAACCATTCATTCTTTCCACAAGGCCTGCTGCCTGTGGGTAGTACGGTATGCGAAACACCCATTCAATGTTATTCTCCACACAAAATTCCTGTATCAATCTTCCTTTGAAGTGGGATGCATTATCAGATTGAATTTGAAATGGGACACCATATTACAGCATAATCAATTCCAATGTTTTAATGGTATTTACTGGGGTAGCCCGTTTACAAGGAATGGCCACTAGAAGACCACTGTATGTGTCGACAATAGTGCATATATATTGACAATTTTTACTCATAGGGAGTGGACCAATATAATCAATCTGCCAAATCTGAGCAGGTAATTTACCTCGGTGTAACTGTCCTCTAACAATTTCGGGTACTTTTCGTTGTATAGAATGTTGACAGATAGGACAATGCAATATAGTATCTTTGATCAAATTTAGAGGAATATAAATTCCTCTATCAGCAGCCCACCTGCTAGTGGCTCTTTCTCCAAAATGTCCTGCTTTCTGGTGGGCCCATTTCGCCAATCCCGCCAAATCAGAATCCTGCATGTCCACCACTGCCTCAGCAATTTTAGATTTCTCATCTGCAATGTTGTGAAAGAATTTGTCAAGGGAGTCTATTGGTGTATGAGCATCCATATGAAAGATTGTAACAGTACTTTGCGGAAGCAATTCCCAAATTCCTTGCCATAACTCTTTACCCCAAAGTTCTTTAGAATGCAGTTCCCAATTATGAGCATGCCATGTTGGTAACCAGACCGCCAGTCCATTACCAGTGGACCAGGAGTCATTAAAAATTTGACACGTACCAGGTAGTTCCTGTTTTAAAACTTGGTAAACAGCATACAATTCAGCAAATTGACTACTTTTTCCTTCACCAGTTGTACTCAGCAATTTTTGTGTGATAGGATTATAGGACACTGCCTTCCAATGCCTTTTCTCTCCTATGTACCTCACTGAACCATCCGTAAACCACACATGGTTTCTGTCCTCCGCGGACAGATCATCAAATGGCTTACCCCACTTAACAGGGGATTCCTGTACTATAGGTATGGAGCAATCACTCCCAGTCTCATTCGATGGCGCCTGCGCAACTTGCTCATGTAACGTCTCAACACCTTTCATTCCCACGTGTGCCCTGTCTTGTATGTACCAATTCCACTTAATCACACTTGCTTCTTGAGCATTCGATGAGTTTTTGGGGAACTCAAAACCCACTGCATAATAGGAATTTCAGGTCTCAACATTACATTATGTCCCAAAGTCAATTGCTCGGTATCCACCAGAGCCCAATAACATGCAAGTAACTGTTTCTCAAAAGGTGTATAACAATCACCAGCATCCGGTAACTTTTTAGTCCAGAAACCTAGCGGTACTTTATTTCTGCCTTGTTTTTGCCACAAACTCCAATTTGCATAAGGACCTTGCACAGACACATTCAAATCCACATCACCATCACGAACGGGCCACAGATCCAAAGCATACTGGATCGCTTCTTTCGCCAAATCAAACGCATCTTGCTGCGGTTTTCTCCATTCAAACGCATTCTTTTTACGAGTGACTCTGTACAAAGGGGCTAATATCTGACTCAAATGTGGGATGTGTTGATGCCAAAAACCAAATAAACCAATAAATCTCTGGGCTTCTTTTCGGTTCTGAGGAACCGCAAAATCAAGAATTTTCTGCTTCACCTGTGGAATCACTTCTCTATTACCTTTATGCCAATTGATGCCTAAAAATTTTACACTTTGTGACGGACCTTGTAACTTGTCGGGATTGATTTCCCAACCCTTTTCTCGTAAATGATTGATAACCTGATCTAATTGAGTCTGAACTTGATCCTGTGTCTCACCTTGAATCAAAATATTGTCAATATAATGACAAATTTGTATTTGTGGGTTTATGGGTATTTCAGATAAATGTTCCGCCACCAGCCGGTGACAGATCGTAGGACTGTGTACATAGCCTTGAGGAAGACTTCTAAACGTCATTTGACGTCCATTCCATGTAAAACTGAATTGTTCCTGACACTCAGGGGCAATTGGAATTGAAAAGAAAGCATTGGCAATATCAATAGACGCATACCACATTCCTGGATGCTTCTGAATTCTCTCAATTAAAGTAAGTAATCATGTCTGGTACTGCAACAGTCAAAGGGGGTGTATGTTTATTCAATTCGCAGTAATCAACAGTCATACGCCAAGAATTATCACTTTAACGCACAGGCCAAACGGGATTATTCCAAGCAGAAGTAACCGGAGTTATAACTCCTGCATTCACTAGATCCTGAATTGTAGCACTGATTTCTTCGTGACCACTTGGAATACGGTACTGTTTTTGGGAAATTACTTTTGTAGCCTGGGGAATCTTTATAGGAGGCATTCTCAAATGGCCAACTCATACAGGTCTGGATGATATATAACCTCTACTTCCAAATTGATAACAACCATCATCTAAATGCAATGTCATACCTTTTAGGATATCGATTCCAATTATGTATTCCAAAAGTGGCACAACTAAAACAGAATATTCTTTTCGGGGAATTCTACCTATTTTCATCTCAACATTTGTTTGTACTGCGGCGGTCTCCTTTCCACCTAAACCAGTAATTGTGAAAAATTGTCCTTTAAATTTCTTTGACTTTCCATGAATTAGAGTGGCCTCCGCGCCTGTATCTACCAATGCTCGGGCCCTTTGTATATTACGATGTCTCCAAAAATTTCAATATCTACATAGGGTCTATTGCCTTTGTTAGCCCAACTGCGTACTGGAGCTTGACCTATTTCCTAGTCATTTTTATTGCGTTCTGACAACCAAGACAAATCAGGGTAAATACTCTAAAAAATTTTGACGATGTAATTTCCTGTTCATATCCATCCCCATTACGAAATGGATTATTGTCATCTACATAGCATTGTGAATTTCATTCAGAAAATCTATGTTGATCCTCTCTTCTCCTCATCTCGGGGGACTGATCCCTTTCATCCCTGTATCTGCTTTCAACACGGTCGTCTCTCCCCCTCTATCTTTCCCCCTCTCTCCCCCTCTCTCTTTCACGCAGAGGGGACACATCTCGCTCATTCCGTCGTCTATCACACCGATCAGAATCATCACGACGTCTATCATCCCCACTGTCATCAGAATATTCACGATCACTTTCATTCTTCCGTACACGTCGAGCACCCTCCTTCCGATCCAAACCACGCTTGCGAAACATATCCCACAAGCGATTATTAGGTTCATTATCAATGTCTTCTCTCTTCACACCGTCAGCCAGCAAAGCAAGAAACATTTCACATCTAGAAAACTTATAATTTCCAGCAGTACGACCCTCAGGTCTGGACTGTCCTTCAGGTTTAAGCCATTCGCCCAATTCACCAAGGTGACGTACAGATTCAAGCACTAAGGACAACGCATTACCAGTCTGATTGATCAACAAAGTCATCATAACTTGCTCATAAGCAACAGGGGAAGAACGAATAATGCGGTTTCGCATGGAAGATGTCAACAAGCCATTCAACAACCTGTCAGAAGTACTCAGAAAAATTGCGTTTTTCATCACCTCCTCTTTCAGTCTTTGTGCCCCATCGCGTAACGTATACCATGGCTTATCAGTCAGAGGCCAATCAGATTCAGTAGGGTATTTGTGATTACAACCATCAGTAGTTAACTGAAGCAAACTAATTTGACCAGCACCATTATAATTTCGGAAATGATCTTCAACAGTAGAATCAGAACTCAAAGAACAACATTTCAAAGCATCTCCCGCATCCAACATGATGCCAGCAGCACCCAGTTCATAGAGACGCACCATCCATGTAAGTTAGGCCTCACCGGGCCCCTGTCGAAAGCGTTGCAAAATGTCACTAACTTCCTGTTGTGTAAAGTCTTCTAAACAATCCAAAGGAATACCATTTAGATTACCAGGAGCCTGCTGTAATTTTCGCCGAAAAACCGGATGCGCAGAAATTTCATTACGAGCAGCAGAATAAGCTCGATCAGTAGAATTAGAGGGACATTTAGATTGAGAAATGTCATCAGACATAGAACACCGACCATGGTCACCGGAATCATCAAATTTGTCAAAAGTATTAGATTTACCGTCACGTCCAGTGCGAGAATACTCGTGCCTGTCAGACTCCTCAGTAGAGGATCCAGAATCATTTGAGTCCCAGACATTACCGTCCCATTCATCAGGATTCCAGTCCAGTCCGGATTTCGCCACGACCAGACGCACTTTCCGTTTGCAAACTCGACCACGACGATTCTTATATTTATATTTAGCAATACGAACAGCAGCTCGTTCAGCAATTGTCTGATAAGTCTTGAGTTTGTCGGCCAGCAATTTATTCTGACATCTCAAAAGAGTGTGAGCATTCTGCACTTCAACAAACTTCTCTTCAATCTCAGCATATTGTTTGTGTAATTTCAAAAACTTCTCATGTACAATCCTGTATGCAGATTAAACAATCCAACCTCTACGTCCCAAAATAGGAAGCTCATCACCGGCGCTTTCTGCAAACAAGCAATCACATTATTCGGATCCGCCAGTTCCAAACAAGAACTCCAATTTTCACTTAAACCAGTAGAATCGTCCCACTCACGGGCCAATGCCTCGGAAGGCGTTAATTCCCAGCCGGGAATTTCAACAGGCAATTTAAAAGTAGATTTAGACCTTCTCAAAAACATCGTGCCAAAAAAGAAAAAGATATATACAACTATAAACAAATAATATACAAAATGTACTCTGTACTCGCCAAGTGCAAACCAACAAGATAGAAACAACACCGCGCAAACAGGCTTACGTAAACGGTTCGTGACGCCAGATGTAACGACCGGATTTTCGGACCAGATAGAATCAGCTCACCAAGACACCACCAACCCAGCCGAAACGTAACCACCTCCCTCCTCAGGGCCTACTTACCAAGACACCTGGGTACCTACCTGAGGATGGGGAATTGGCAATAAACAGGCTCATATCATCAAAAACACCACTAAATCTATAGGATTACTAGGAATACTCACTATTTACTAAGGAATTCCATATTACACACCACACTCATACCTTATGGTCTCGCGGTAACTCAGGCCCAGACTAGGCTACCCTCCTATTCATAATGAAGGGGGCAGTTCCGATTACTTACCATTACACACTGACCACAATCAGTGCTCACTCAAGCCACAATCCTGTGGGTATACACATTGACAACAATCAATGTTCTCACTAGCTCTCTAGCGGCAATCGCTGTCCTATGAATACCTTCAGCTCTCTCTCTCTCTGTTGGGAAGTTTCATTATATACTACTGGGAATATACAGTTTAATCCTTTCACACAAGAATGGCCGAATTACAATATGCAAAGGATATTTCCTGATTAAAGTGCTTCCTGCTCCCTTGCTCAGTTACCACTTACCCGGACGGGAAACGCATCCATCCACATAACAGCATCTGACTAGAAGAAAGGTTAACTGTTTCAAGCAAATAACAATTACACAATGGTTCACTAAGAACTGGGGTCCCTTTATTATGCAATAACAAATTATAACAACAATATAATACTGCAATATAATACATAGCCTGAAAAGCAAAGGAAAGAATTAGAATGTGTGTGCACGCTAATAAGAAAGGGTCGACGTCACCTTATGAGTACGAAGTCTGGACTCAGTTGTCATCTGGGTTCCCTTCTCGTCTGTGCCTTGGCTCACCTTAGGATCACCCTTGCAGTCATGGATACACGTCTGCACCGCTATGCTCTGTCTCCTCTGCTCCCCTCCAAGTCACTGGAACCTCCCTCTTGTTCTCTGTTTCGTCTGTTTCACTCTCGCTGTTCTGCACTACTCCTCTCTCCTCCCGATCACGGACTATCTTCACCTTCCAACTTCAATCTTATAAATCAGTTTCTGCCGCTCTAGTATTCGTTCGCTCCGCTAACTTCTTCACTCTGCATGCTCTGATCTCAATGTCAATGCTCACCAGCTGCTCCAACTAAAATAACTTCAATCTTTCTGAGAGATCATCAGCCTTTGGTCTTCTTCGGATTTCAAAATGGCGACTGTCTGCTTTAAGTTGATTAACTGCAATTATGCAAACGACTAGCTGCCGTCTATTAACTGACTCTCTGACCTCTCTGTACTTTCGCTAATATGGAACCTTGTTCATGCATGGAAATTTCCAGCCAGTAACCTGCCGCCCACCAAATTCTTGTACCACCCAGTGCCAAGGACTTTTTCTCAGCCGGCCAGCCTGATGTTATGTCTTCGACACGAAGAAAAATACAATCTTTCGATAAGGGCCAGCTCGAGCCGGTTCTCTCCAAGCGAACAACACCTTATAACTAAAACATTACATTTGACCTAAAAGCGTCTCAAGCAGCCAAGGCAGAAAGAAAGATGGAGTCTCTCTCGTTCGAGGCCTAAAAGGCCCGAAATAAGCATAACTCCATCAGAAATATACTAGTAGCTTTACAAATGGACGGAATAATACTAATACTAAGGAATCAATCCCCTAACATACACTTATAGGCCCTAGAATAAAGAAAATAATAGGGAATTATGTCAAACACCTTGTAAATAGGCCAGGTCTGAGGCTCTAATTCTCCTATTAGAATGATGGCAGGCTAAAGTCACCTTCACTCAAAAAGGGGGACAAAAATCCGGTCAGAACAATAGTGAACTAACATTTACTTTAAGATGAACTGTGCAGTGCCAACAACCATTCAACGTGCAAATCAACAGTTATTACATCCACAATGTTGTCTTGTGATACCCCACCATAACAATTGTTTGTCAGCAGTCATAGTAGTTAGTACGAATCAGGTGCAATTGTGCATCATCTGGATGAAATGTAATCAAAACCAGTTGTTTTTTCCAAGCAGCGACGTTTCTGTTTCCCAATCAAAACTATTCAGCTTATGAACTGGAGTTTCTAGCATGGAAATGGGCGATAAGGGAAGCATATCATGTTTATCTGTTTTATGCAAGATTTACTGTCAAATTTAACAACACCTATTAACCTGTTTGACTGTTCCCTTGAAAAAGTCAAGCTAGATTCAATAGGGCACTCATAGAGTATCCGTCTACAATAACCCAATGCAATACTTCTCTGGGAAAAGTAATATTGATTCGAATGCTCTTGTCAGGAGACCAGAGACACTGCCATCTTCAGAGCAATGGACAGAGCTACTCGAATGAGGAATGAAAGTAGTATGCAGCTTCCTCACTGTCCAGCATCCTTAATCTGTGAGCAACCTGAGGCAGACATCATTGTATAGCCTACATCTGCAAAGTCTCTGGATAAGAGCCAAAAATATACTGCATTGGTGTGTTCCTGGAAATGCCAGAATTACCCAGAGTAACAAAGGAAAACTTGTAAAAGAGAGATGGCTGTCAGATCCGGGAACAACTGAAGTGAATAAAGTAAGAAGCAAGGATGAGAGAACAAAGTGAACCGTCAGATTTCAGAAATTCAGAACTGTGCATCTCCCTATGAAAGTACTTTATGCACATACGGCCACATGCATCATGCGTCAGATCCGGGAACAACTGAAGTGAATAAAGTAAGAAGCAAGGATGAGAAAACAAAGTGAAACGTCAGATTTCGGAAATTCAGAACTGTGCATCTCCCTATGAAAGTACTTTATGCACTTTCGGCCACATGCATCAAAGTTAGCATTTGCGATTTCTTAATTGCAAAAATTAAGGAATCGCAATTAAGAAATCGCAAATTGCTATGCATCAAAAATTCGCATTTTTATCTGCGATTTCTAAAAATTCCTTAATTGCGATTCACAATTTGCGAATCGCAATTAAGGAATCCCTTCCCATTGATTCTTTTAGGCCAAGAGGCCCATAGGAATGAATGGGAAGGCATTCAAAAATTGCGATTAGCATTTTGCGAATTGCAATTTGTGAATGCATTTTCAAGGGTGCAGAGGGGAGTCCAAAGGATCCCCCCCTGCACCCCTGAAATTTAACTTTAAGTGCAAGTTTCACACACACACATGTCCCAAGGACATGTATGTCTGTAACATGAAACTTTCAAAAATGCATTTTTGTGCATTTTTGAAAGTTTTCGCGATTTACCATGAAGGTCAACTTCATGCTAATTTACCCCTTCCTATTTGCAAATTCGCAAATTAAAAATGTTCATGCATTGCATTTAAGAAATCTCAAATTGCGATTTCTTAAATGCAATCGCAATTTTAGAAATCGCAACATGGTTGCGATTCCTAAAATTGCGACAAGCATGATGCATCCCAAATTTGAGAATTGCATTCGCAAACGGCCAAAAATTGCGATTTGCACCGGTTGCGAATGCAATTCTCAATAATGCATGTGGGCACTAGTGATCTCAATGGATATCCAGCAATTGATGACATATTTGAAGAGGTTTAATTGGCCTTACCTGGGAGTGGATGCACAAGTCAACTCCATTACTTGCACAGCCATGCCCAGGAAGGTGCTCCTATAGAACACCTAAAGCGACATGAGTTATTATGATTTCCTTTCCCTGGAGATGTGCAGCACGTGGCTACAGAACAGTCTAGACATTTCTGATCATTTCAACAGTACTGCTTTAGGTGTGCGCTGGCTTTCCCTTCATTGTTTGCAAGATTTGTTTATTGGCATTTCTTATAAACAAGACAAGGAACGAATAGCAGAACACCATAGCAACAGATAAAGGACGACACGAAGACGGCAAGAGGGAAAACCAGCGGGTGCTCAAATGCAAGCCGAGATTTCCCATCAAAAGTTAAAGAGGGTCTACCACTGATATGATTCTTCGGTTAAAGAAGTTTTATGGTCATTGGTGGCCAGATACGAAACACTCAGATGCCGGGTTTGGATCAAAACATGCCTTGCCTATATTTCATTAGTATGCATAAAGGATGGATACTGTAAACTCAAAATCCCTACTTTTAAACAGAATTATTTTTATGAGAACACTTCTTTCAGTGTTACTCCGAACAAATGGCCTGCACGACTAAAATGCATTTAACAGAAGGTAAAAACTAAGATCAAAATATTCAGTTTGCCATCTCCAAGAAACAAAGTTAAAAATCATTTTATAGCACTAGACACTTTCTATAACAAATATCAACTACTGTGACAAAAATAAAATGAAAACCAATTAGTTTTCAGTAACACAACAAAAGAGATGTTAGAAAAACAGCAGGTGCCGAGCATTACTGCTGTGCACAGTTCATTACAAACCCTGCTGAGTGACACTTCACAAGGATCTAAAACTAACAACCAATTAGCCCTCAGAAGTACACATATTTGCCTACCACAAAACATCAAAGGAATGCAATGTCTTAAAAGCCATACCAGTTTCCAAATAATAAAACATCTGACACACGATGATGTTTTCGTAAAGAAAAGAACAGGTACACAAGTGGAACAAGTAAACAGCTTTGTCAGACTGTCAAACACCAAAGTGAAAAATGAATTTAGGAAAGGCTTTCAGAGTTTTCAGAGTGCCTGCAGATTTCCCTAAAAACAAAGCAAACATTAATAAAACATATTTTTTAAACAAATATATAAATACCTATATTAACTTTCAGCTAATTGGGTGGTGTTGAAATCAATTTAATAAAAAGTAACGGATGTGCAAACACAATAGAATACTACCAGTTACATTGGAGGACATGACTCCACATATGGGCAACAGACTAAATATGAATCCCATAGGTGCTACATAGCATAACCTCTCTTGCTGAAAATAATCAACTATCCATCTGTGCTTATCTCAATTAAAGGTACGTAGGGCAAACTATTTGAGAATTATTACTGTGTTGAAAAACTTAATTTTAAAAGTAATAACTTAGGTGTGTTAGTTTAGATGTGGTAGTTTTATATTAAGGTTCTAACATGCCGATTTTTATATCTCGGCATTAGCATCACAGGGATGCCGAACTGGAATGTTGTAGGGTAATGTTACTCAACATTCTATATTAGTCCATGCATATATTTGAGGCTAAGATGAAGGGTAGCCTTTATGCTATCATATGTTACGAAGAGATGTGTGTCAACTGGCTTATTGCAGTTGGAGGTTGTCTACACACCCATTTCAAATACTCAAAAACTGGAAGAAACCTTTATCAAACCTATAAACGTGCTACCACACCAGTTTACACAAACACCAGTCAAAACATGGCAAAATATAAGCAAGGAAAGCTATTAGGCTTGTAACTAGCAGCAGGAGTGTTTGTTTATTTTTTATGACACCAAGTAAGAAATTATTTAGGAGATTAATGGGGAGTTGAAGGACATGTGGTATAGAGCAACATGTCTGACACACAGTTCAACAAAGTATGTCAGGAAAATCAATGCACCCAATACATACTGTTGGAGAGAAATAAGCACTCTACTTAAGAGACGTTCAGCTGCCTATTCTACAAGCATTGTTGCCGAAAAACACAGTACAATCACACAAAATTGAGGTATACAATATCAATCAATAAAAATATAGGAAATTAAATATCTTTAACAAAAATACCGCCTTCCTATTCTTAACTAATAAAACCACAAATATCAAGAACAAAAATATTGCTGTTAAAAATAGAATGTTTTACTGATATTGAAACAAAAATATTATTAACAAAAATATTGTTACCTTTAAATAAATAAACAAATAGTCAAAAATGTTACATCACACAATATCGACCAAAATGATATTGCTAAAATAATAACATTATAATTATTAAACAAAAAAACATAAAAATAACAGGTTTTTATGTTAAAACATTACAAAAGAGCATGAAGAAACATATACACATATGTATATTACGATGTCAAAATAAATATAAATCACCCAAAAAGAAAAATATAACTCAATACATAACATAGTTAAAAAATATTTACAATGTCTTGACTACAAACATTTATACAACAAGATATTTTATAAAAATATAGATATATATATATATATATATATATATATATATATATATATATATATATATATATACATATATATATTTTCCATTGCCGGTTCCTTTTGCCACTCAAACAGCGCTCAAAACGGGTGCGGCGCCCTGCAGCTGAACCACGCTGCTAATCCATTCTCCACAGCTCCCTCACGAAGGAAACAAATGGGTCGCACTCCACGGGTTATATTTTGCAATTTTTTTATTTTCTCATTACATTCCACAGGCAGATGTTACGATCTACGCGTTTCGGTATTTCAAATACCTTGCTCACGATCAACCGTTCACTTAACTCCCCCTCCATGATATACTTGCATTACATTGTATTCATTACATCACTTCCTGTTAGGGGTTTGTCAGTGCCTCTTAGCTTTATGGGACATGTAGTTTTTTACCAAAATGTTAACCTTACTCCATATTTGCCCAATTTTTGCAAATTTCACATCACATTGATTATGATTTGAGATATTCTGACACACCAATGATGCTAGTAACTCAAGACTTATACAAACTGAAAAACACAAAATATAAAGACAACCTAACTGAATTGGCGAGGAAGGCACTCGTGGAGCTCGCTACAGACAATCAAATTGAAATAAAAATGGCCGATAAAGGCGGAAACGTTGTGATACTGGAGAAAACGGCATATATCATGGAAGCGCATCGTCAATTAAGAAACACAAAGTACTATGACAAATTGAAAAAAAAACCCACCATGGAAATAAAAGAAATGGTGGATGTGAGATTGTCAGAATGGACAGAAAAGGGCTTAATTGATGAAGAGGAAAGAAAATACCTAACAGTTGCGCATCCAGTAACAGCAACTATATATTTCCTCCCTAAACTGCACAAACAACCAAAAATGCCCCCGGGACGCCCAATCCTGTCTGCTAAAGGCTCACTCCTGGAACCCATTGCCAACTATATCGACTATTCCTTAAATCCGTTTGTATTATGCCTGGATTCATATATACAAGATACAAGTGATCTACTCAGGAAACTTGAGAATACCCCATGGCAAGACACATACTACCTGGTATCCATGGACGTCATCTCCCTCTATACCAACATAGGGAATGACATGGGTCTAACAGCATGCAACTACTTCCTAAAGGAAAGGAAAATGGAATTTGCAAACCACAACCAAATGATCTTGGACATGATCCAGATCTGCTTGACGAGAAACATCTTCATGTTCGGGGATGAACTATACTCCCAAAACAGCGGGACGGCGATGGGATTTTCCTTCAGTCCCAGCTATGCCTGTTTAGCGATGGGATGGTGGGAGAAGGAAATCGCTTGGAGTAACAGCAATGAAATAGCACTGAATAAAGTAATACGCTGGACTCGATATATAGATGATTTACTCATCATTTGGGATGGCAGCAAAGAAGAATTCCAGAAATACTTCGACATCATGAACAACAGCATACCAAACCTCAAGTTTAGCTATGAAATAAGCAATGAGAGGATTGTATTTCTGGACACAGAGATCTACATACGAGAACATCAAATACATACAACATTGCATCGTAAATGTACTGCCACCAATTCTACATTAGAAGCAACCAGCTTCCACCAGCAATCCCTGATCAGTAGTTTCCCTTACGGGGAATTTCTGAGAATCCGAAGGATTTGCAGCGAAAAGGATGAGTGGGAAAAACATAGCACTGCAACCTCGGAGAGATTCAAAAAACGCAAATATAACAATGGCATAGTGAAAAAATGCTGGGAAAGAACAGATCAAAAAAGCAGAGAGGAATGTCTTCAGAGAAAATCCAAAAAACTAACAGAGGAATCAGAACCAATACGCATGATAATGAACTATTCAAATGAAAGCAAATGAATTGCAAACATTCTCAAACGCAATTGGAAAATTCTTCAATTGGATGAAACAGTGAAAGACATTGTGGGAACACATCCAACGATCACCTACAGAAGGGCAAAGAACCTCAAGGATCATCTGATTCATAGCCATTTTAAGAAAACAAAAAAGGATGAGTGGCTAAAAACAACGGGGTTTGTGAAATGCTATGCCTGCAAGGTGTGTCAGATTGCCAAACCGACTAAACAAGTACAAATGTCAAACAAAAAAAACTGGGAGATAAAGGAACTGATCACGTGTAAAACAACACGTTGTTTATGTCGTTGAGTGCCCATACCCCATGAGGTATGTGGGCAGCACAGTGTGCGAACTGAAAAAACGCATCCTTGAACACGTTCGTGTGACCATCCATAAAGACAAGGCTAATGCAATAGCTAAACACATGGAACTGTATCATCGAAGTGACTGGAGCCAATTAAAATTCTTTGGTCTGGAAAGTGTCCCCAAGAATGAAAGAGGGGGAGACAGAGAAAGGCTCTTGAGACAAAAGGAATCCCGCCATATCCTAAACCTACGAACCTTAACGCCCTATGGGTTGAACCAGTCTGAAGAGTTATACACACATTTGTGAGAGTTTCGCTTTGATAAATTGTTTGTTGCCCAATATATACTCACAGTATCATGACTGGGTATGACACGCAAAATGTATAATGATGAGAATGGAAATGTTACTAATGTTTGAATTTCATAAGCGGGACTCTAATACTATGATATGAACCTGAAAAAATCAATATGGTGAAACTTTGGTGACTAGAGGGTAGTCCCATCAAGGGGCAATAAGAGCCTAATTCTTAGCAATCAAAGATACCTAAGTCACTGTTTCTGAATTAAGACTATCGAATTAAACATGTAATGTCATCCCACTTGAGGGAAAATATCAGTAGTAAATATTGCAACTGCTTATGTACTAACGGAGGTAAACTAGTCATCATATCAAACATGAAATGAAAAACTATTAATCAATCCCACTAGAGGGATCCTAGCATCATTAGTGTGTCAGAATATCTCAAATCATAATCAATGTGATGTGAAATTTGCAAAAATTGGGCAAATATGGAGTAAGGTTAACATTTTGGTAAAAAACTACATGTCCCATAAAGCTAAGAGGCACTGACAAACCCCTAACAGGAAGTGATGTAATGAATACAATGTAATGCAAGTATATCATGGAGGGGGAGTTAAGTGAACGGTTGATCGTGAGCAAGGTATTTGAAATACCGAAACGCGTAGATCGTAACATCTGCCTGTGGAATGTAATGAGAAAATAAAAAAATTGCAAAATATAACCCGTGGAGTGCGACCCATTTGTTTCCTTCGTGAGGGAGCTGTGGAGAATATATATATATATATATATATATATATATATATATATATATATATATATATATATATATATATATATATATATATATATATATATATATATATATATATATATATATATATATAATGTAAACATATATATATATATACATACACATATATAGCTATATTTATATACATAAATGTATACACACACACATATATAAATAAGATACAATTCAAAGCATCTAACTACATATTAAGCATTACATAAAAACATAAATTAGTATTCACCATACAATAACATAACTGTAAAAAAATCAAACCAAAAGATAAGTAACCAATAAAGTTAATCTCCCAATAAACGTAACCAATAAAAATCATACAAACATTGAGACCAATGATGTTAACTGTACACAAGTTATATCAGCCAAATACTCCAAAACCTGCAGGAAGAGGAAACTCTCTCCGATTCTCTGAACAGAAACTGAAAGCAGAAGTATATATAAACTGATAATTACCTTGCTAAGTAATTAAACTTATATTTATCGTACAACTTACTATTAATTAAGGTAAAAAATGTAAAATACATAATTAACAAATTCAATAACTTCTTTGTCTTTACATGCACTTACTAAAAGAAATTACTGCAACATCAAGAAAGTGACAAGCTACCGAAAAACATCACCGGTCACAAACCAGGTAAAAAATGTAAAAAAAGTAAGTAGGTGCAGATTATTATAAAACAGAAACTCACCATCAAAGAGAAAAAAATAAAACCTATTGACCTCAACGTCTACTAACTACAAACAACCAAACATTCAAAAGGAAACTGATGTTCTTTTTTTTCTACCAACAGAAAAGAAGCCACTTGGTCCACATTACTACACCCACAATTATAAATCTCTAAAGAAAGTGTGAAGCATTCTAAAAGAATATACGTGTAAGTATACATAAGAAAACTAGTTACATAAATTTACATGTAAATAACAAATGTATTAAACATTTTAAAATTGTAATTCTTTTCACAATTTCACAATTTTCAGACATAATGACAGAAAGAGTGAAATATATCATACCACAGAAAATAAAGTTATTATTATGTCACATGGGCTGTACCCACAACCAAGAAAGTACATCAACGGTAACCATGAAATGGAAATGTACCAAGTATTACTCTAATGCATGCTGAGGGAGGACCACTACAAAAGGGGATGTTGTAATTAATGTAAGGAAACACAACCACCCCCCAATTGTGACAGAAATCGAAGTAAGGAAGGTATTGCAGGATATAAGAGAGGCAAACACTAACTCCCAGAAGCCCACAACAAAAATACTAAAAGATATACTTCTTAATATCCCCAAACACATCACAGGCAAACTAAACCTATACCCACCCTAATACGCTAAATTGCATGAACTAAAAAAATCAACCAGTGATACACCTCCTGCCCCTAAAATATCCCAATATACAAAAAAAATACCCGGGGCATCAGCCCGGCATCCTGATGTAAAAAAGGACCGCCCACCATAAGTCCGGAGATCCTGTGGGGGTGATTAGGATGCGTCCGCCACACTAGCGGGCACATCCTGCATTTTTAACATTATGGCGGGCAGTGCTTTTAGCATCACCCACCGCAATGCCAAACATGCGTGTTGTGTATATGCATGCACAACGTGGTAGGCACCGCGAGGTGCCTGCCATGTTGTACATGCACATGCAGGGGGGTACCATAGGGGCCCTCCATGTGTCCCCCACGCCCCAAACATCTTCAAAATCCAGATGCCTTTCCGTGGCGGCATAGCTGCCATGGAAGGGCTGCCTCCCGCCAGCATCCTGATATGGATGGCAGTGTAGCAGACACAGCCACCATATTAAATCCTGTTCTGCTCGGTCGACTTGTCGACCGAGCGGAAAAGCGGCGGACGGTCTTCCCGTCCACCGCAGTACCCTGCCATACTAATATAGCAGGGGGAAATGGGTGTCAGGCAGGGAAGGACGTAGGGCGGATCACCACCACCATGCAGGCTCTGTCGAATCGCCCTACATCCTAATGGACCCCATGGCGTGAGAATAGCATTTTCAACCCTTTTGTGTCCCACTCCTTCTTCAAAATAATATAGATTGGAGTGGGAATAGTAAATGTTACCCATTGAGGGAAGACTTATGAGTCTGGAAATCCATGGGCCTCAAGACTCATGGAGGTGCGAAGGTGGTGGCCTTCCGACCGCCCTATTACAATAAGGTCAGTTGGACTGCCATTGTTCTGCTGCAGCTGCCGGGGAACCTCCTTTCCCTATGTATTATGAGGCCATTCCACCTGACCAATGGACTCCTTGAACCCGTCGGAACCAAGTCAGAATAACCAGCTGGTTTAAACCCTGACCTCCATCTGTGTAATACAGTAGTCAGAGTTTAAACGTTAGGTGTTGGTCGGAGCCAGGCCCTTAATGTTTTTAATAAAATGTAATAATGAAAAAAAAATCTTTTCAAAATTTCACAATATTAATTTGCATATTATTGAAAAAAATAGTTACATTTAAATTCAAATATTAATATTTTAAAAATGTTCCCACCCATATACCTAAAAACCCAGCATTCCAAAAATAACATATACATTAATTTTACACATTAGTAACACTGAAAATTTCACAATTTTGAAAATTATAAATTATTTTAGTTTACATGTTAAATAAAAAAATCCCAAAACACATAAGATCAAACAGACTGCAATAAAATACAAATAAAACAACACTAACAAACTATATTCTATACAGCAATATTTTCTGAAATAATAGTTTTTACAACAATTTCAAAAAACACACTTTAAATTATATACTTGCCTTCGATATTCCTGTCCACCATATTTTTGGCATACTGATGTTCTTCATACAATTTTTGGTATCGCAACATTTTTTATTCAATATTTTGTCCAGAAAGCAATAAAAAATAATCCTATCAACGCCAGATCCAGAAGGTGGCAAAATATGAAAATGATGGGATGTTAGAGAAGTAAATAGAAATTATTGAACAATTAGTAAGAGAGGGTGTTGTGGAATGGGATATATGACTAAGGCTAATAAGATATTTCACATACTATGTTTTCAAATTCCATAATTAAAGGCAGATCACAGAAGAATATCTAGATTTTATCTTTTCAATCTTTTGAACTCTTCCGCCGATCATAAGAATTTAATATCTCTTGTGAACTTTGCTGTCTCTCTACAGGCAAAATTTAATAAATCTGAGTTTTTTCTTCTCTTCATCAGTAGCAGTGATCCACCTTGGTCACCCTTGCCTTTTCATGTAATCAGGAGTCCATCTTGAGAGAACACAATACAGAGAGTTATCCTGGTAAATGTGAAACATTTCTCTCTCTTTCTTTCTCCCTCTCTCTCACTCTCATTCTCTGCTTCAATCTCATCTCTCTCGCACTTCTATCCCTTTTATCTATGTTATCTTGGTTCCCTTTTACTGCATGGTATAGCTCTTCTTAGACTTCTAGAACCTCTGTGACCAGTAATAATGAAAATGATTCAGATTTACTACTTTTATATATCAGCCTCACTTTTACTCAGGCTTCTTTAATGGTTCCCTATTTCCTCAATTGCTTAGTTTAGCCCCTTCGCTGCTCATGACGAGCTCAGCTCGTCTTGAGGCACGGTTGAGCTGTGCTTTTGACGAGCTGAACTCGTCATGAACAATGGGAAAACAAAAAAGTCAGCATATGAGGAGAATTACTCCAGCAGCAATGGTGTTAGTGTATTTTGTGTATTGTCTTTCTTTTTGTTTTTTTTATAGTCTTTTTATGGAACAGTTGCTTGCACACCATTACAATTGTTGCATATACAGAGGTATAATACAGTTGGTTAATGGGGAGGATGGTTGCATATTGAGAGACCAGCCCACTTGGACAAGAACATCCCATGATCGCAGACCTGCCACCCAAGACCTGTTCCCATTTGCAGCGCCCATTTCCAGTTATTACCAAACTGTGCCTGTACTCCTCCCAATGGGCCCAAATATTTTCCCATTTTTTGAGGCACCCCCTGCTTTGGTAGATAACCTTCTCTGCCTTCTGACACCACTCCATATTGTGTTCCCAGTCCCCCACCCTGAGTGGGACTGCTGCTCCCCATGTCTGTTCTATGTTTCTTTTTGCTACCCCTGAGGACAGCATAAGCCAGATTCCGAGGTACTTAGGTCACCTCTCCTCTCCCGTTGTTCCCAATATGTGACATTTTGCTTCTAGTGGGACCCGGGGACCCGTGGCTGCAGTCACAATCCTTGTCATTTCATCCCAATATTGTTGAATGTTTGGACAGGCACATACTATATGAAAAAAGCGACCTTCTTGCCCACACCCTATGGCACACTGGTCTGATTCACAGTGACCCAATCTATGTTGGAGTGTTGTTGAGGTATACAACCTGTGCAAGATACGGAGATGGACCTGTCAAAAGTGCAACCTCATGGCTATTTTTCATGGGCATTGCAGTACCTCTGCCCAGTCATCATCTTCCAGTAGCCCCAAGTTTGTTTCCCACACCTCCCTCGGGGGGCCCAGGGTGTCGGCGAGTTGTTGATGAGCTTTTAGTATGTGTAAGAGATGGCCTTTTCCACCATCGGGCCAAGTACTCAGCTATCTGCGCCACTTCTGGCAAATGAGATTGCATGGCATGCCTTAGTTGTAATTGTTGTAATTGTTATGATACATAAGCTTTCGGTGTCCACCATTTGATACTCGGTTTTTATATCCTTGAATGAAATTATTGCTCCATCCCAGCAGACGTCACCCAGGTTTTCAGTTTCTATGAGGCTCCATCTTTGGAAGCCCTGCAGCTGTCACCTTTCATAACCCATCATAGCCCTAGAGCGATGTCTGAGCTGTAAGTTTATTACCCCACCCCAGCAATTTCATTGCCTCTCGCCATGCTTGCACTACTGTCTGCGTGTGTTTTGGGAGCTGTTTCTCATGACTTTTTCAGTTGAGCACAGCTGGATAGCCTTCTGCCCCCATGGAATATTGATCCATCCGATATGCAGACTCAGTGGTGGACGCAAATGATCAGTCATTGATATTTATCAATTTAGATACCAGGTAGTAGCACCTAATGTCTGGAACTGCCAGGTGTCCCTTGGACACACCACGCTGAAGTTTGCGCAGCGCTATCCGCTTACCTCCCTCCCATAGCAAGCCGTGGAGTTTGGGATCTATTGTCCCAAAGACGTTGTTCGGTATTTTGCAGGTGGGTTTCTGGAGCCCGTATAATAAACACAGCCAGGCCATCTTATTAAAGAGGATGGCCCGACCTACCAAAAAGATCGGAAGCTGCCTCCAGTGAGCAACATCCTCCTGTAACCTCCTTAGCTGCGGGAGTAAATTAAAAAATACAAATCAGAGAGGAAGCTTGCCGGCCAGCGGAAACACCAAGGACTTGTCCCAGTTTATCTGGTATCCTGAGTAGCTACCAAACAGCCAGAAGATATGTAGAAGTTTGTGGACTGTCTGCCGGGCTTGGGGAAGTATAATAGACCATCATCATCATGCAGAGAAATATACTCCTTCCAGCCTCACACTCTCTCAACGAATGGATCTTGGCACACCCATGATGCGAGTGGTACGAGTGTCAGCACAAATATCATGGGGATAGGGTGATGCCCGACGAGTCCCCCTAGTATGAATGACCTGGACACCATTCCTTTGACCCGGACTCTTGCCATCAGGTCCCGGTAGAGGAGTCTGACCTATTCGCAAACCTTTCCCCAAAGTCCATTCTCTGCAATACAGCAAACAAGTACTGCCACTCGATGCTGTTGAATGCTATACGTGCATCTAATGAGAGAAGTGCAGCTGACTCAGTCGGATGGTTCGCGTTCATTTGCAAAGAGCTGCTGGAGGCTCGAACGGGTGCTCCTATGTGACATAAAACCCGACTGGTCTGGGTGGAGAAATTAAGGTTAATTGTCTTTCTTGGCCATTCATCCCGTTATAGTTTCTTGTCCACTCTTAAATTTTCCTTCCCTCATAAATCAATGCTGAGGGAAAGTATCCTTAAATGC
Source organism: Lissotriton vulgaris (assembly GCF_964263255.1). Classification (NCBI taxonomy): domain Eukaryota; kingdom Metazoa; phylum Chordata; class Amphibia; order Caudata; family Salamandridae; genus Lissotriton; species Lissotriton vulgaris. The sequence continues at coordinate 171,466,173 of NC_141689.1, read as the reverse complement.
CTGTGAGAACCCATTTGCTTGAGGCCAGTTTCACACTGGTGCATCACTTAGATTGTGAGGCACTGAGGTTCAGTATCAGTCTGAACAAATCCTATACATTTCAAGGATTGCTAGTCTACCGACCCCTGGCCCAAGGAGGAGCTTTGTTGATAAAATCCAATCCTTTATGGAATCCAGTATAAGGTATGCACATTTTATGTTGGTAGGGGACTTCAATTTTCATTTAGAGTTGTCCTCAGATGCAGACACAGGTTATCTGGTGGACACTCTTAATAGTTTCTGTTAAACCTGGCACCTTGGCATTGGTCTCCCTTCCATTTTTACTGTTGCCTCATGTGTTTTTGCTGATGTTAGATGCTTTGGGCACTGTGCCACCGCTGTCCAGTGCCACAGTGCAAGTGCTCCCTATTGTAAATTAATGTATGAATTTGTGATTACATGATTGTCTGGTTTGGTTTACCTGTCAGACTCTAGTACAGTGCACCAGGAGTGGCCAGGGAATGTAAACCAAACACTGCTGGTGGGCTTGCAGCACTGGTTGCCACCCATAGAAGCGGCCTGTAAAAGTGTGTCTAAGGCCTGCAATTGCAGAGCCTGTGTGCAGTCTGGTACTGCCATGCTGATTGGGCAAGTGCCCCCACTTGCCAGTCTCTAAACCTTCCCTTTTCTTCATGTCAGATACCCCTATGGTAGGACCACGGGCAGGGTGCATGGTAAGTATAAGGTAGGACAAGCCGTGGTGTGTGTGGAATATCCTAATAGTGAATTACAGCCATTGTCGCGTTTTTCACTATTGCAAGGCTACCTGGTCTCCATAGGTCAAAATGGGCAGTTAGATTATTACATTTTATAATCTTAACTGACTCAGAGAACATGGTAGAAATTCGAGTTTAGTATGCCTGAACTCAGAATGATAAAATACATCTTTTAGTGAAGTTGGTTTTAACATTCTGTGTTTGAAAATATCACTTTTAGAAAGTAGGTATTTTCTAGTCTAACTATCAAAGCCTGCCTCTGCTAGGTTGTGTATTCCTTGTCTGGAGTTTGAGTGACAGGGCTGGGGGATTCCAGGAGACAGGGTGAGTCAGCCCAGTGTTGAATAGAGAGACCTGAATCTAGATGGGTGGGATGAGTTCCACCTGGGACCTGATTAGGGCTGTGCCTTCCCTCCACAATGCTGGCTCCACCTCCTGTGGTGCGTCTGTTGTCTCTGCCCTGCACAGTAAATGGAGAGAAGGAGTCATGTCAACAGAGTGCTCCAGGGCTGTGCCTTCCCTCCACAATGTTGCCTCCACCTCCTGTGGGGCGTCTGATGTTTCTGCCCTGCACTGTGAAAGGAAAGAAGGAGTCCTGGTAACAGAGTGCTCCAGGACTGATCAGAACTGGTTTGGACTAGGCAAAGGCCCCTCTGCCCTCAGAGGACAAAGGATTTTGGGGTATAAGTACTAGGACCCTGATCCCAAAAATTTAGATCACTTTTGGACAACAAGAAGAAACCTTTGCTGAGAAGTGGAACCGGAGAAACTGAGGAGAGACTATTCCTAAGCTGAAGTGCTGCTTGGGGGATTGGCCTTCAGTGATTGCCTGACTGCCAAAGAAAGGAGAGAGGAACTTTGTGTGTACTTTCATCAACTTGTGAGGATCTCCAAGGGCTTGAGAATAGACCTTGCTTCCTGTTGAAGTCTCTGGGACAACAGACTTCCCCCACCAGCCCCTCAAGAGTTATTTTAAAGGGCCTGCAGTTGTGCTGAACTTTTTGAGGACTTGCGTGTCCCAAGGAGCTAGAAGCGCGACTTAAGAACATGAAGCGTGTTGCCGAACGGCTGCTGCCGCTTCGCAACACAAAGCGCCTTGGATTGCCAGAGAAGAGGATCGACGTCGCAGCTGATGCTGCCACATCACCGGAAAGCGTGTCGCAGAGGAACCGTTGAGTTATCGCAGGTCCACCAAAGCGCCTCGAATCGCCAGGAGAAGAGGATCGACGTTGCAGCAGACACCGCCGCATTACTGGGAAGCATGTCGCAGGGTCTGTTGCGGCTCATCACTGGAGAAGAGGATCGATGTTGCATCAGACGCCGCCGTATCTTCGAGAAGCATGTCGCATCAAGAGGAAAGCGCTATCTTTGTTTCTTTGCACCAGATCTCCAACACATCACCGTCCTTGCGTGTAAGGGACAACTGCATCACCTTTCCTGCAACACTTTTGTTGCCCTGCGTGTCGCATCTTTAGGTAAATTGACTCAATGTGTCGCATTTTAAGATCTGAAGAGAACTAAGCTAATTCTACCATTTTAAGTACAGTATTGGGGATTTTTGTCGTTTGTGGTCTTGTTTTAAATCTATATAAAGAATACCTATTTTTAATGTACAACTGTGTGGTGTCCATCTGTAGTTTTGTCACTTGATTACTGTATGTGTTCACAAATGCTTCACACACTGCCTCTGAGATAAGCCTGTCTGCTCATGCCAAGCTACCAAGGGGATGAGCAAGTGTTATTTTAGGAGTGTACCCCCTTACCCTGACTAGACAAGCAAGGGTCCCTATTTGTCACAGGTACCTACCTATGCCAACTAGAGACCCCCAAATTTAACAGTTTCAATTTACTCCAACAAAATAAAGCACCCACTTCTATAGCCAACCATACATTGGATGGTATCTTTACAAATAACGCTGAATTAGACACAGACTTTTCAGTCACCATGAGCGGAAAATCTGTCCCGCTCGCGGATTTCGCGGATTTTCGGTAAATTCGCAATCCGCGAGATTCCCGCATTTCCCGCAAAATACGCGAACGAAAATCCGCGAACGGAATGGATTGGTTCAAAAGTTTAAGCTGACTTTTGTAACTCTTTTAGAATGGCGCCGGCAAGCTGACAGAGCCATTCTAAAATAGTTACAAAAGTCAGCTTCAACAGGAAGCTCTAATAGATAAAGTAAAGCAGGTGCTGCTCAAATTAAGTTACACAATCATTAATCACCCCAAACTTGAGGTGAATTGGCCACTTAAATATTTACTGATCCAAGTATTGAGTTCAGGGCACTACCCTGACATCTGGAAAAAGGCCTCTATTCTTCCTTTGGTGAAAAAACCCTCCCTGGACCCCAAGTTGGCGGACAGTCATAGACCAATTTCCTGACACCCGTTCCCAGCTAAGGTGTTAGAGAAGGCCATGAATCTGGAAATTCTAACTTTTCTGGACACCCAACAACTGCGGGACCCCACTCAATACGGGTTTAGAGTGAAAGACTACACGGAGTCCGCACTGGTGGCCGCATCAGAAGGAAGTAGAGCGAGGTTGGACAAGGGCGGCAGAGCTGCATTAATTCTACTAGTTCTCTCTGTCGCCTTTGATATGGTCTTATGTGCTTCATAGGAAATGCCTGCACTCCTTAGGCTTCAGGAGCACTGCACTATCTCTGCTGAGCTGATTTCTCAAAAATAGGCAACAGTGGATCGAGATGGGAGATGTAAAATCCAGCCCCTTTTCCCTCCCTTGTGGGGTGCCGCAGGGTTTGACGCTTAGCCCCACTCTCTTCAACGTGTATATCACCCCCCTGATGAAGCTTATTCTGAGCTTTGGCCTGACTGTCCTATCTTATGCAGATGACAAAGATAGTGGCATCTGTCTCATCTCAGTTTGAAAATGATGCTAACAATTTCTGCAGTTGCATGGCTTCAGTTGCAAGCTGGATGAAGGAGAATTGCCTTAAATAGAATTCAGATAAAACGGAGGTACTGCTCTTTGGGAATGAGACCTCCTTCTGGAATGCATCCTGGTGTCCCCAGGAGCAGGGTGACCTGCCCAAGCCGGTGCAGAAGGCAAAAAATGCTGCAGTCGTTTTTGACACCAAACTATGCTTTGCTGCTCATATCAATGCAGTGACCTCTGGGGGACACTTTATGTTACGGGTCCACAAAAAATCCTTCCTTTCATCCCAACGGACCTTCAGAAAACCTTAATGCTGTTACTTATAGGCTCTAATCTGGACTACTGCAATGTCCTTTATCTTGACACCTCAAAATACCTGGTAAAAAAATTGCAGTCATTGCAGAATGCGATAGCCAGAACCCTTCTGAAAATCCCTACGTTTAAACAAGTATCTCATCTATTACACAGCCTTCATTGGCTACCGGTGGAGAAGAGAATCTCATTTAAAACTCTGTGCCTAATGTACAAGGCTCTTCACTGTAATGGCCCCCTCTATTTCAAGGAGCGATTTACCTGGTATGCGGCCAGAAAAACGCTCAGCTCTAGCTCGGCGCATATGGTCCTGATTCCCAGAATTAAACGAGTAAACTGGTGCAGCAGAACACTGACCTTCCATGAGGAAAGTTATGGAACTCCTTTCCTCTTGCCCTCCGGCACCAACATAGCCTGCAGCTATTCAAAAAGCAGCTAAAGACCTGGCTATTTCTGCCTGTAAATATCAAAGTCACTCAGACCTAACTCGACTTGATGCTCCTTCCTCAGTCCTTGATTCGCCTAGCGCTAAGACACCTTTGGGTAATGCACGTTCTATAAAATTACATCATTGATTAATTCTCCTTTTTTTGCTACTTTACCACCTGCGTCCCTTCCCACTACCCACCTCAGGCAATCCATCCTACAGCCAGTATGGATCACATGCTTTCCTGGCTCCAAAGTGGTGTTATCTCCTTTGTGCTCCATTCCATGTTTCTGAACTTCGTCACTGCTGGAGTTCTTCTTACTGACAGTTTGGCTTTCCTCCTCCCACCCTCTGGTCTGACTCCATTGTTGGAGGTGTTTTTCCTTCCTAGCATCCGAGTGCTCTCTCTTCCTGTGGCTCTCTCTTTTTCTGCCATAGTATCCTGTCCCTCTTTTGTGTCCATCCTCTCCTGTGTGTGTTTCTGCTATCGTTGCCACAATGAGGCATCCTATGACACAGGATAAGACCTATATTTTCTTAAATACACATCTGAAGACACCTTCTAATATGGGCACTTTTAGCCTACACCCAAATGTCAATATATTGTGTAAGATAGTAGGATTTGACCCTGGTAAACCCCCTAGATTTTTTTCCTTTGTAGCACATCATTTTTGTGTCTCTGCTATTGACCCTCACCAACTGTGTCTTACTCACTGTAAGCTTTCCTAAAATAGATCTTAGAGCCAACCACCACTTCTCTGCTGTGGCAGAAGACTCTGCACTGCTTCACATGAACATGTGTGTACACTGGTGTGCACAGGTGTGTAGGCTGGCCGAGTGGGACTTCTGTGCAACTCTGCTGGTATCTGAGCACATGTAGTTTGTCACAGAGGTAATCTTGACTACATTTATTATGGCATGTACAGGTCTTTTAAGTTAATTGGGCATCCAAAAATAAATAATTCCATTTCTTTTTCACTATACTGTTAGTCTAGAGTGCATTACTGTGATTGTGTATCAACAGTGATATCAAATATCCCAACAAGTGTATCACAACATTCACCGATTCAATGGCACCCCACAAACACAACACAGAGGAGGACACGAGCAGGTCAGCTGCTACGCTGTGGACCTTTGCTAAAAAAAATACTTAAAACAATTTGAAAGAAGATTGAAAGCAAACCACCATGAAAATGACAAACAGACATGTGAAGCAGCCCTGAGATCATACCACCAGTGGATCAAAGAAACCAGAAGAAGGCCCAAGTTGAGTGTACAGACAACATCTCCAATAGGGACAAAGAAATCTCTTGATCATCAAAGACATCACCTCACCAGCCTCCACCTCGAATAACATCACACCTGACCAGGAGATTTGTGACAACCTTGTGGAATTCTTCAGCAAACAAAACCAAAACCCTCTACAGCAACTTCGACCTCCAACCAATCCTTGCACCTGTACCCCTAGCCTACCCACAAACAACCAGGAAAATACCCTGAATTCTTGGGAAACATTCACAGCTGAAGAAAAAGTCAACAACATGAGGACGACCCTCTTCAATGGATCACTGTGGATCACTGTCCCCACCACATCTTCAATATAGGTGCCATCCCTATCAGTGAAGTCCTCACCCCCATCCTGAACAATTCCATCACCACCAAGACCTTTCCGGATGCCTGCAAAGATGCAATGGTAAATGTGCTGCAAGTTAGGGACAATCCGGGAGCTAGCATCGCCTCCCCATTGGAATCATCTGGGATACCGGTAGGTAGCTTATGACAGAAGGCTAAGCTACACACCTAACATTCCTTTCGGGCAATGCCATGACCAATCAAGACCAAATATTCACAAACGATCTAGCACATGCCTTATCATGGGATCTCAATGATGCTAACAATCTGTCTAAGTTAATGCAGTAGTGCAACTATATCTTAATGGTTTAAAAGCTGAAAATGCAACACTGAAGGAAGACTTGCAATGAGAGAGGACTCATTTCACATAATGGAGGGATACTAGACTCCAGGATAGTCTCCCAGTTTTGACCCAGCCTGTTCTTGGAGAACCATTTCAGAGAGGTGTGTTTACAACTACTGACCAGAATCTGCATGTATCTGTCTCTATACCCAGTAAGTCCTGTCTGCTTTGCAGCTCCAGAACACTTTCATGATGACAGTACTAAATGTGCAGCCTTTTGAATTAATGCCAATTACATTTCTTATGAAAACCTCAGGTGTTCCCCCAATGACGCTGCTAAAGTATTGTTTGTAATCTTTTATTTGGGAGATGTATCCGTTAACTGGGCAATTCCTTTAATAGAAACAAACAATCCCCTTTTGTACAAGTGTCCTGCTTTTACCTGACAAGGACTCCGCAGGCACTCGCCGGGAGCTGTTACAGACCGGAAATATTTTAAAATTTGTTGAATAACTCTGTGTTTTTTAAAATTGAAACCTACCTAAACAGCCGAGAGCGTTCTTGAGCATACGCCGGCTGGAACGATTCCCTACGCCATTCCTGGCGCCCGTCCTGGCGCCCGTCCGCGACCGACCGGGACCAGGGGCCCTAACCCCTACATCTCCCACGCGCCACAGACAGTGTTACTCAAGTAGTAGATTGAGAGACCTTTGTCCCGTTATATCTACCCTCTGTTATCATACAATGGAGCCACAGGACCTAGGTCCATGCCCTCATTGCTCATTTAGAGGAAGCTGCTTAGCGCCAGCTGCCCTTAACCCTGAAGCGACTCTTGTTAAGGGGGGTCTTCTAAACTGCAGATCCGTCAGCAAACAAACTCTTCAGCTATGGGATCTCATATTGGAGGAGGACTTGCAGATACTGTTCTTAACGGAGACCTGGCTGGGAGAACACTCTGATCCAGACATAGTGGACACTATCCCACCAGGCTACACCCTCCACAGACTTGACAGGATAAAAGGTAGGGGAGGCGGTATTGCCATTATTGTTAAACACCCATTCGAGTGTGTCTTAAAGCCAGCAAAAATTGATGACAGCGAAGCAGGCGAATTCAGCATAAAAATGACTCAACATGAGAACATCTCGGGCATCCTAATATACAGACCCCCTGGGTCCCTGGGCAACTTCCGCAGTAGCCTACTAGAGGGGGTTACTCAGACCGCTATCAAACACAAAAAAGTTTTGGTGCTGGGCGACTTAAACCTACACCTAGAGGATCAAGGACAAAAGGAGGCAGAAGATGTGTGTCTGGTCCTACAAGAACTACAGCTTAACCTGCTAAGTGTCGCAGCCACACATCAAAGAGGTCACTGTTTGGACCCCATTTTTGCGAGCTGGGATATGATAAAAGTACTCACCCCTTGTCAGCTCCCGTGGACTGACCACTTCCTGGTCCCATTTCAATGCTTCTACCATACTGCTAAGACCATTGATAATGGGAAAGGAAACACTATGAAACGCAAATGGAGACAATACTCCAAAGAGAACTTTATAAACGCCATCCAGAAAGCACAATCTCTTCGGTCCACGGATAGTGAACAGGCGAACAAGGATTTTAATCTACTTGTAACCACCACCTTAGATGAGCTAGCTCCCATGTGCAAGGGCAAAACAAAAGAGGGCAGACAACGCACTGCCCCTTGGTTCACTACAGAACTACAGCAATTAAAATCGAACTGCAAAAAGCTTGAAAGGACCTGGAGAAGGAACCCGAGTGTACAAGCAAAAAACAGTTATAGCTCAGCCCACCGGAGCTATCAGTACGCGGTGCGTAGAGCAAAAGCTAAATACTTTCAGACACGGATTGAGGATGCTGAGTGCTCCTCACGAGAACTGTTTAGGATTTATAAAGAAATATCTCTAGTCTCTAGCTCTAATACCCCTACTAAGACCTCCACGGAGGGATGCAATAAAATCGCGGACTTTTTTTCTAATAAAGTCAAGAAGATCTACGCCTCCTTCTCTCAACAACCAGAAAAGGGTATAGACTTTATAGCAGACAGCTCACTGACAACCCCTGATTCCTCACTACGAAATTTCGATGTCCCCGCTGCTGACAAACTAATAAAGATCTGTCGAAGTGTGAAGTCTGGGTCCCCTAATGATCCGGCCCCGGCCTGGGTATTCTCAGAGGGCCTAACAGCCCTGGAACCTCACATTAGACATGTCCTACAAACCTCCTTTTCCACTCAACGGGTACCGATGGAGTGGAAGAAGGCCATAGTACTGCCAATAAGGAAAAAACCAACAGTAAGCCTGGAGGTACTGGAAAACCTCAGACCCATTTCCTTATTGCCGTACGTAGCGAAGGTGGCTGAGAAGGTGGTTAACGCTCAGCTCACAGAACACCTGGAAAAATGGAATGTACTCCATCCCTCACAATCAGGATTCAGGGCGGGCTACTCCACGGAGACGGCCCTCCTAAGAGCTACTGAGACCTTAAGAGCAGGGGCAGATGCAGGTCATACTATGGCCTTGATTATGCTTGACCTAAGTGCGGCTTTTGACACCGTAGCACATTCCATCTTGCTACGGTGTCTGCAAGAAGCCGGGGTCGCTGGTCCTGCGCTGGGCTGGCTACAATCGTTTCTGACGGAAAGATGTTTCCAAGTACAGCAAGGGACCTGCCGCTCAGTGGAGATGTCACTAGACCAGGGAGTGCCTCAGGGCTCAACTCTGAGCCCCACTCTTTTTAACCTATATATGGCCTCACTAGCGAAAGTTGTACATTCCTATGGGGTGGAATTGGTGTCGTATGCTGACGACACCCAGCTGCTTATCTCCCTATCGCAGAACACCTCCAACACCCCTCACAACTTTAAATCCTGTATGCAGGCTCTAGCAGAATGGATGGACGCCCACTGTTTAAAACTAAATGGCTCTAAAACAGAGGTGTTGGTGGTAGGGGGTAAAAGTGAAAACTGGTCAGCTGAGTGGTGGCCTTCATGTCTGGGCCCTACCCCAATACCATGTCAGGAGGCAAAGAATTTAGGGATCTGGATGAATCCTGCTCTCTCATATGATGGCCACATCAGGCGTCTTGTGGGCAAATGTTTCGGAGTACTAAAGACTCTAAACAAAACTTTAGACCTCCTCCCTCTATCGGCCAGAAGGACACTAACGCAGGCACTGGTGACCTCGCGATTAGACTATGGCAACATCTTATTCCTTGGGGCTACCGAGGGCAGCATAGGTCGCCTACAAGTCATACAGAACTCCGCCGCCAGACTGGTGCTAAGAAGACCCAGGAGAGCCAACTCGAAAATGGCGCTGGATGCGCTTCATTGGCTACCTGTGAAGAAGCGTGTGCGGTATAAGTGCCTCCTCTTCTGTCACCGTATTGTCTGGGACAGATCACCGACTTACCTAAAGAATCTAGTCAGCAGATACGAACCAACTAGGACCCTCCGTTCAGAGGGCGCCGGACTGCTGACAGTCCCTAGGATTAAGAAAGCCAGAATGGGTGGACGCTCCTTTGCACTCCAAGCAGCTCAACAGTGGAACAAACTTCCCTCTGCACTGAGACTGGAGAGCAGTGAAACGCGGTTTAGGGCTCTGCTTAAAACTCATTTATACTCTTCATAAATCCTGGTAGTTTGTCTGCTGATCCTTGGACAGCGTCAGCGCGGGGACACGCCGCGATGGCGTTACTGAGCGCTCTACAAACTCTATATTATTATTATTATTTTAAACCTCCTATGACTAAGTTATTTGCAAAACATGTTTTATCCAAGCAAGTGACAATGAGGTATTAAACCTACAACAAGATTGTAAGGACCTGCTGACTTATAACACTGCTTTCAAAAGACTGGTGGCATATACAGGCTAGCCAGAAGAGAAAAGAGCATCCTTATTCTATCTAGGGTTAAGAGATGACCTTAAAGGGGCGTGGCTTGGACGCCGATCGGGATGGCGGCGTGAGCTCGCAGCTCCGCGCGGAATCCCGCTAATTCTCCTGTTTTCGGAACCCTAGGCGACCCGAAGATGACGCTCCTGCCCTCTGAAGTGTAAGGGGACAGCTGGGCACAATCGGAGAGTCGTTAGGGGACTGCTGGCCCCGAGAAGACCGAGTTGAAGAGGCGGCCGAGGTGTTGCCGAGGGTGCGAAGAAAATGGCGGCGAGGAGGTCGGACGGCCCCGAACTTCAGCCCTGAGCCAAGTTGTCGCCGACTGGCAAGAGATCCTGCAATCGGCTGATCGAGGCACTAGGATCGGCGGTGTTGTGTCCTGAGACCAGGGGACGCTGACCTGACTCGCCCAGGAGCTTGGGGACCTTCGTTGGCCACCGCCCTAAGACTCATCCTTCCCCCCTCAGGCTTCCGAGGGGGGCGACGGAACGGAGCTCGTCTAACTGGTCTTTGCTCCTGAGAGCGTCGGTGGGGACATTGCACTGCCCGGTGCCCGGAGACTGGCACGGAACTACGGGCGCCAACGCAAACCGGGCTCCTGGACCTGTGACGCAGCACCCTGGAATGGCGGCGATCGGAGGGCCGATGGCCGAGAGACGCGCTGAGGGGGACTCGGCGACATCAACTCGGCTGAGCGAGAGTCCCTCCCCGGAGCTTGACCAAGAACAGCGGCTGAACCGGCGTTTGGATGCCATACTTGATGCGATCACCTCAACTAAGGAAGCATTGCACCAAGACATTGCCCAAGTGGCCACGGGCCTGGGGCTGCTACGCGCGGATCACGCGAAGCTGGCGGACAGGGTCAAGGACCATGACCAACTGTTGCTGGACCTGAAACCATCGGTGGTGACCGCGGAGCACAGGATCACGGACATATTGGCCCGACTGGACTCGCTGGAGCGGAGGGCGGAGGATGCTGAAGGCCGCAATAGACGGAACAACGTGCGGGTCGTAGGCCTGCCGGAACGGATTGAGGGGGAGGATGCGGTGGCCTATATGGAGAACTGGTTCCGCACTGTGGTAGCGCCGGAGGGGCTTACTCCTTTTTTCACTCTGGAGCGAGCTCACCGGGTACCTGCTCGCCCGCCGGGGCTTGGCCGCCCCCCCCCGACCGATGGTGGTGCGGCTCCTCCACTACAAGGACCGGGATCTCCTCATCCAGCGGGCCAGGATGTCGGGCCCGTATGAGGTGGAGAACAGTAAGGTTACGATCTTCCCGGACTACACTCAAGCGGTCCAGAAGAACAGGGCATCGTTCCTCGCGGTGAAGAAGGAGCTCAGGGAGGAAGGCATCCAGTACTCCTTGCTCTACCCGGCTAAGCTGCGGATCATAATGGATGGCTCCACGCACTTTTTTCAGACTCCGGATGAAGTTTGGCAATGGCTGGAGTCGTATAGAGCGGGGACGAACAGATCGCATAAAAGTAGGAGAGACCAACCTAAGCAGCCCCGGGTGAGGCAATCACAACGCATCAGAACCCGCAACAGGCGCCAGCGGGAGAAACGGGAGGCTCAAATGGCGGCGGAGAAGAGGGATGCACTCGCAGCGACGGCGGCCATTACAGGGTCGCAACAGAACAGTGAACGGGCAGAAACGGACTCGGGAGGGGAAGGCAGCAGGACGGGAGAGGAACTCTCAGAGGCGGAAAGCTCGAAGGGGCCGATAGTGACCCCACAGACATCGGATGGTATCTTCTGCGGCTGAGATTGAATTGGGACTAGATCGAGACTTCATGGTAGGGTGGTATCCTGTTGATGGAGGTCGGGATGCCGGGAGGGGGAGCTGTGTGCTTCGGAGGGGATGAAGGCGCGGGGCGCGGGCTCCGCTTGCTGGGGTCGGCGGTGACTCACCCCCCTTGGGCCCTTAAGGCCGACTGTGGTGGAGACCACAGGGTAAGAGTGCGAGAAGTTGGTTCAAGGTTTGGATGGGGGCGGCCATTGGGTTCGTGTGCTCTGTCCTGGGGAGTGGGGTTTGGGAAGTTTTTCTGTTTTGGGTATGTTCGGGGGGGGGCAACTGCATTGGGGGGGCTATGAACCTTCGTTATTTGAATCGGACTGTACGAAGCTGGAATGGGGACATTACCTAATTTGAAATGCCTGACGTGGAATGTCCGGGGGCTACGAACTATGGTGAAACGTCACAAAGTCCATGCATATCTAGTACGCAGGGGGGTTCAGATTGCTATGCTCCAGGAGACTCATCTCACCAAAAAAGAGTGCGCTGCCTTGCAGAAAAGATGGCGGGGCCAGGTATTTGGCACCACTTACTCAGCGTATGCCAGGCGGGTGTTGATCTGGGTGAGGGCGGGGATACCCTTTCAAGTGCTGAATCAAGTAGTGGATCCGGAGGGCCGGTTTGTGGCGGTGGAGGGGAGGTTATATGGACGGGATGTGGTTTTCTGCTGTGTATATGCACCGAACACTGATCAAGCTCGATACTTTGATAGCCTCTCGGGGTCCTTGGCCTCTTTCCTGGCGGGCCCGATAGGGTTAGGGGGGGACTTCAATTCGATCACGGATGTGGCTCTGGATAGGTCCCATCCCCCCCTGGTGGACTCCCCGGTGCGCAGGCTGGCCGCGCACAGGAAGGACTGGCAGGATAGATGGGGGTTGCTGGATGTCTGGAGGGAGCGGCACAGGGGAGCCAGGGATTATTCCTTTTATTCTGCTCTCCATGATCTGCATGTCAGGATTGATTCGATGCTCTGCGGTGGATCCCTAGCCCCACTGATTTCCCATGCGGAGTACCTGGCTAGGACTATCTCCGATCATAACCCCCTATTGGTACACATTCAGTGGCAGAGAGAGCGCTCAGTGATACCAACATGGCGGCTTCGGCAGGAGACGCTTGAGGATTCTGTGTTCAGCGACGCGGTTCGGCAAGGCATTGATAGCTATTTCGGAGTGAATGACGGCACGGCCACGAGTAGGTCCACTGAATGGGATGCAATGAAAGTGGTGGTGAGAGGGGTGTGTTTGGGTAGGTTCTCGAATGCTCGCACGACTGTGTTGAATGACCTCATGAAAGCGGAAGAAACTTTGAGGGACTTGGAGCGCCGCAGGCCGGCTAGACCAGATTTACAGGCCCAGTTGTTGTAAGCGAAGGAAGTGGTTGCCACCGAGACGGAACGTTTAAGGTGTTATGACTACAGGCAGTATATCATCAGGGCACATGCAGAAAGGGACAAGGTGGGTACCCTCTTGGCCAGACTAGCTAACCCGGAACTTAGGGGCTGCCCGATCCTCGGCATTAATAATGCGCAGGGAGAAATGGTGTACTCCCAGGCAGCGGTATTGGAACGTTTTAGGGGTTATTATGAGGAATTATACCAGAGTCAGCTGGGAGTGGAGGTTCAGGACATCGCGGAATACTTGGGGGAGAGGCAGCTTCCGGTCCTGGACGAGGAGGACGCGAAGGAGCTGGGTAGCCCGATCACGCTCACAGAAATACGGGTGGCCATCAAACATATGGCCCGCAACAAGACGCCCGGGGTGGACGGACTGCCGATTTAATTTTATCAACAGTATGTGGACAGCTTGGCTCCCAGGCTGCTGGTGGTGTATACGGAAGCTTTTGAGGCTGGGGCATTGCCTGCGTCCATGCCGGAGGCCTTGATTGTACCGCTCCTAAAGCCTGGCCGGGATGCCGCGGATGTGAGGTCTTATCGCCCGCTATCCATGCTGACGGTAGATTATAAGATTCTGAGCCGAATCCTAGCCACCAGGCTGGCCCCACATATGACGGGCCTGGTACACAGGGACCAGGCCGGGTTTATACCGACGAGGAGCACGGCGCTGAATATCGGCCGCCTTGTGGGAATAATGGACGCCATCTTGGACGGGGAGGGAGCTCCGGCGGTCCTGTCCGTGGACATCGAGAAGGCCTTTGATAGTTTGGAATAGTCTTTCCTGGATGGAGTGTTAGAGAGGTTTGGCATGGGCGAGGGGTTCCGCAGGTGGACGAGGGTCTTATATACCTCGGCAACGGCGAGAGTGCGTTTGGGCGGCCTGGTGTCTGCGGCGTACCCGGTGGGCAGGGGCACACGACAGGGATGTTCTCTCTCCCCCCTATTGTTTGCTCTGGCGATGGAACACTTGGCGGTCCATGCGAGGTCAGGTGACAGGTACGCGGGGATAGCCAGCGGCGGGCAGTGGCATTATATATCGCTATATGCGGATGACTTGCTCCTGTACCTAGCTGACACCTCGGGGGCATTGGTCGGAGCGATGGATCTGTTGTCTGAGTTCGGCCGGCTGTCGGGCCTTAAGGTCAATTGGGCGAAGACTTGTGTGTTCCCGCTGCGAGCGGGATCGCCAGTCCCTGGCAGCGATTTGGGCGTGGTATGGGAGCCCTCTTGCTTCACCTATCTGGGTGTTCGCATCTACCACGCGACTGCGGACTTATTGGAGGGCAACATTGGTCGCAGTGTCCGGGCACTGAGGGGCAGCTTGTCTTTCTGGTCGACCCTCCCGCTGACGGTTCTGGGTAGGATTGCACTTTTGAAAATGGTGGCGCTCCCCCGCTTCCTCTATTATTTCCGAACGCTGCCTGTCTGGATTCCCCAGGGGGTCTTTAGAGACCTGCGGTCAATGATTATTGGCTTCCTGTGGGGGCATGGCCGCCGCAGAGTGGCCCTAAGCACGCTACTTCGCCCCAAGCTGGAAGGGGGCATGGCTGTGCCCGACTTCGAGGTGTATTATCTTGCGGCGCAGCTGCAGGTCCTTACACAGAACGTAGCTAGGGTGTTTCGGGGTCCAGAGGAGGACCGGGATCGGGGGATACAACGCCAAGTGCTGTCCTACATCATCATGCAACAGAGGGTCGAGTTGCGGGCCCTCACCATGGAGGAGCGGACGCTCCGGCTGTGCTGGCAGAGGAGCCTTCGGAGAGCGAAGGCATCGCGGCCTTATGCACCGGAGATCCCGATCGGAATGCTGACGGCTTTGCCGCACGGGGGAGATTGGTCCCCGTTGCTGGATTGGGAAGAGGCGGGACTGCAGGTAGTAGGCGACTTATACATGGACGGGGCTTTGGCGCCGTTCGAAGCGCTCCGGGACCAGTTCGGGATGCCCGATGGGGGGTTCCTCCTACACGCGGCAGTGGTGGCTGCCATACAGAAGCACTGGAAAGGGGGGCTTATGGAACCAACAACGACTATGGCGTGCCAATATGTGGTGATGGCGGCAGGTACGTTCAAAGCTGTGACGTGCCTCCATAATAGGATGCTGAATGAGGGACTGGAACCACTCCAAGGGCTCAAGGCTAAATGGGAGGAGAGCGTGGGCCGGCCCATACCGGATACGGCATGGGGCCACATCCTGCGGCGCACGTGGAGTGGCACGAGAAATGCACGCTTTCAGCAAGTGCATTTCTATGTGCTTCATAGGGCTTATTTAACTCCTGAGAAATTACAGCGGTACTTTCAGGTGCCGGATGCCCGATGCCCACGGTGTTCGTCTCTGGGAGCGGACATGGACCATTTGTTTTGGGGGTGCTCACACCTGGGGACCTATTGGGCGGAGGTAGGGGAACTCCTGAACGAAGTGACTGACAGGGAGGTGGAATTCGATATGGCGGCGTGCCTGCTGCTCTGGTTCCCGCATACTTAACACACCAAGGTGACAAGCAAATTCATTGACCTGGGTCTGATATTGGCGCAGAGGGAAATATCGTGGCATTGGAAGTCCAGGGGGGGACCCTCACTGCGTAGATGGAAGAATGAATTGCTGCGGTGGTCTGACTGCGAGAGTGTGCTCCGGATGAAGCAGGCTGTCAAGATGGGGAATGAGAAGGTATTGGATGCGGCGCGTGCATGGGAGTTGGTGGTACAAGCTTTGCGTGATTCTTTGGTAGAGGATGAGGATGATGAGAACTAAGCCGGTGGACACCGCGCGGCGAACACAACAGTATTGTACCACGCACTGTAGTGGATCCATCCAATTCGACAGGACGAGGCATACACCTTAGCAGTTGCCAGGGGAGGGGGGGTTTTGGGGGGTCTGGTTAATGGGAGTTTGGGGTGGGCCGGAAGCCATTAGATGGTAGCCCGTTAGGGCATCTTGGATCTACTAGGATGGTGGGTACTGTGTGGAGTGTGGAATGGCTGGGGAGAGCGGCCAGGCGTGACAAACCCATAGCGCCTAGGGCAGGTCCCGACAAGGGCGGTACCACTGATTATCACTGGGATGGCTGACAGGAGTGATGTTGTGGGTGGGGGGGTAAAAGCAGATACGCAAAACGACATTTCAACCATGGTCCCTATGGGACGTGCACCGTGATGTTTTCCTATTGAATGAAGTAATATGCCGCCCGGCCTCCGGGATGCGGGCTGAATGGCTGTGTACGATTTGGATTTCTTATTGGACGGGGGGATGTCACGAGTGACCTGGCTGAATAATTGTATCCTGTGGTTTATAATTCTGCAATAAAAATATATTTAAAAAAAAAAAAAAAAAGAGATCACCTTAAAGATTCCCTCTCGCACATCGATTGATCTGCCTGACAATTGTACAGAATTTATTGATCTTGTGGTTAAGCTAGATCACCGATTGGGCGAGCAAAAGGGAGACTGATCTCGCAGTGACACCACAGTAATTGTTCTCAAAACCGAGAAGTAGTCAGGTAGTAAGACTCTTGATACTTAACCTATGCGGTTAGGAGGTATAACAGGCACACTATCTAATGCAGAAAATGAACGTCACTGCAAGTTAAGCCTATGTCTTTATTGTGGCAAAGCTGGTTATTTCACATGGAAATGTTCTGCAAAACTAAAATAAGACTAAGGCTGTGGCTAGTTTAGAGGTCGATCAAGAACAAGAACTAAGGCTCTTGATCAGAAGGGAAATAGTTTCATTGAGAGAAGTCGTACAAGTCTCACAATATCTGCCCAATGTAGTAACAAAAGATCTGTGGCATCTGACTATCCGAGTCACAGTAATCCTATCCACACAGCAGAGGCACATAATATCCATGCTTATTGACTCAGGAGCCACAGGTAATTTCTTTCATCTGACCCTAGCTGCCAAAACTTCCCAAAGAAAAACCTAAGCCTGTACAAGCATTAGATGATTAAGACTTCAGGACTAATTTGTTTTCAGACAGAGTCTTTAACCATACTGAATGACTTATCTTTGTACCTAATTGACACTCCCACCTTTGGGATAGTGTTGGAAGTATTTGGCTAGAACACCACAATCCAAAAATTAATTGGGTTCACCACACTGCAACCTTAGACTCACCATCTGCATTGCTCTTTGGTCCAAGGAAAGGAAAACCTTAAAATACTCAAAGAATACGAGTACTTTCAAGACGTTATTGACCCTGTGAAAACCACCCACCTGCCCCCACACAGAGCCTTTGATTGCTGCATAGTTTTCCTCCTGTGAGTAACGCTGCCCTGTAGTAGAGTTTAAATCTTTACAGTATCTGAAACTCAATAGCTCCGCAAATATCGGGTTGAACAGGTAGAGATAGGTTTCATACGCCACTCCAAGACTCCTCTGTCTTCCCCACTTTTCCTTTTACACAGAAACAAAAGGGGTAGTGATAGTAGTGGTAGGGATAGTGTTAATTATAGGGTGGTCAATAAGGAACCACTGTCCTCTCCCGTTAATTTAGTTACTACTTAATCAGGACAGAAATTCAACCATTTACACGAAACTAGATTTACGGGGTGCTTGCCACTTAATCTGTGTACGAGAAGACGTTGAATGGAAAACCGCCTTTAGGACTAAGTTCAGGCTGTTTGGGTATATTGCCATGACCGTTTTGGATGGTTGTGCCATCGTCTACATAGATGACATTCTGATTTACTCAAACTCAGAACAAGAACTTGTACAGCATGTACGAGCAATCTTGCAGCACCTTAGGGAAAACACTCTTTTTGCTAAATTAGATTAATGTTGCTTCCATGTGCTGTCTGTAGAGTTTCTGGTCATCATTTACCTCCAACAGGCATCACTATGGACCCGAAAAAGGAAGTAGCTATTACCAATTGGCCAACTCCAACAAATGTCAAGGAAATTCATCCTTGGCTTTATCATTGTTTCATTCGGCACTTTTCAGAAATAATGGTGCCCTTCACAGAGTTGCTAAAAAAAGGGGCATTCATGTGCGTGGTCTCTAGAAGCCAATCAGGCGTTGCAACTGCTAAAAAATAAATTCACCACTGCACCCATTCTTCGGCATCCCTATCCAGCTCAGCCCTTTTACATCAAAGCTGATGCTTCGCAGGTAGTCATAGTAGGAATTTTATCTCAAAAGAACGCAAGAACTGACCACATGCATCCCATAACCTTTTATTCCAAATCCTTCTACCAGCGGAGCTGAACTATACGGTAGCTGAAAGAGATCTTCTGTCCATCAAACTGGTGTTCACTGAATGGATGCATTAGAGGGGGTTAAACATACAGTCACAATATTCTAAGATCATAAAAATGTACAATTCTTTAGCTCCGTTAGGGTGGTCACCCCGTCAAATGTGGTGGCTGCATTCCTTTAGTGGGTTCGATTTCATCATTACCTATCGCCCAAGGACCAAGCAGTTACAGTCTTATGTTCTTTCTAGACTGGGGTATGCTCACTCTTCCTATTCCAACTCAGACTCCCCTGAAAATCATTCCACTGGAAAAGATAGTTGCAGTCAGCGAGGCTGACACCTTGATGGTGGCCTTACATGAAACCAGGCTGAATAATGGATCAAAACACCTAACCATACTATCACTGACAAGATGTTCATTCACACTCAGAAATTGTACATCCCTACTACAGAATTAACACATTAGGTAATTCAATGGAATCACAACACAGCATTAGCAGGGCACACAGTCTGCACTACGGCAACGCCCTCTATGCAGGAACCACGTCTACACTCCAGAAGAGACTCCAGCACATACAAAACGCCTCCACACGCCTCATTCTCGGACTCCCTCGCCACAGTGTCAGGTTGTCAGCAGCACAAGTATGTAAAGAACGCCACTAACCTTTCTCTTATCACCAGCAGGGACAACGGGAGATTAATAATTCCCCAACTTCCCCTAAACGCAACCCCCAACAGAGGAGCTGGAATCCTGCTGTGTGGAATCGAGCCCAGGGGAATAGGGAAAGGGAATAAAATAATAAACTTGCTTCTACCGCTCTGGTCTCGTCAGGGTCTGATCTGGGAGATAGTATGGCACTTGTTTTGAAGTGACCCTGAAGGACAGGAGGAGAAAACACAACAGATGTAATGGGAGCGTATTCTAAATGCACACAGTAAAACTGCAGATATTTTCCCCACTCACCAGAAGCTCAGTACCTGGAATGTAAGAAACAAATCACCACATATTGCAATCCATAGCGGTGATTTTGATCATAAGGTCATGACAGACACAAACATAAATGAGAATAAGTCATCAGGAGATTAGCTCTCTGAACTCGTAGCCTACAGTCTCTCCTGAGCTTTAAAATGGAAAGTCTGTGTTTGTCAAGAAAAAATAAAAAAAATACAAACAGACCAAGCGGAGTTAGTACTACACGTACTTAGAACCACCAGCCTGTAATGCAAACAAGGATACCTGTCCGCTCACTACCGCAGATAATCGCAGGCTGCAAGGCAGATGCGGTACATAAACCAGAACAAAGTTCAATAAATCCTTGGAGCATCTGGTGCACGCTCCGGTGTTCTCTTATTACAATGCGCAAAAAATAAAGAGGGGTCAAATAAGAACTGAAGCTGTGAAAGGAAAAGAAAACGTGGTCACGTTACTTTCACGATACAGGCGACACTCAAATAAGCAGACTCTAGGGATCACAGAGAGACACTGGTATGAAGCGTCCGCTTCTTCCCGTTATTAGCTGCACCAATCCAAAGCATGGAGGAGATTCGCAATGCGGTTCTGATTTGGGAAGAAAGCCGGTACTCGGGGCGGGGTGGGGGGAAGGGGGGGCAGGAAATGCTGAGCGTGCTTCACGTTGGAATCCGGTGGGGATTACCATCCACCATGACGGGCTTCTCCAAGATGGATTGTCAAGCACCGGTGTAGGACATAGGATGTGCTTATGTATGGCCTGCCCTCTGCCTTCCATGAACTTGCTCCATTTGCTGCTGGGAAATGTAGTACCTAGTGCCTTTTCTCATTGTAAACTATGGAGGAGATGCGTAACTTTTGCGGAGAATGGACTTTCTCCCTGTCTTCAGTTGGGTAATCGCTACACACAGCCACATCACCACCCACCTAAGAGATCTGCACTGGCTCCCGGTCAACAAGAGGATCACCTTCAAACCCCTCACCCACGCTATTGACCCTGTGAAAACCACCCACCTCCCCCCACACAGAGCCTTTGATTGCTGCATAGTTTTCCTCCTGTGAGTAACGCTGCCCTGTAGTAGAGTTTAAATCTTTACAGTATCTGAAACTCAATATCTCCGCAAATATCGGGTTGAACAGGTAGAGATAGGTTTCATACGCCACTCCAAGACTCCTCTGTCTTCCCCACTTTTCCTTTTACCCAGGAACAAAAGGGGTAGTGATAGTAGGGGTAGGGATAGTGTTAGTTATAGGGTGGTCAATAAGGTGATAATTAGGAACCACTGTCCTCTCCCACCCACCTTCACAAAGCACTCCACAACACCAGACCAGCATATCTCAACGAACGACTGTCCTTCTGTACCCGAACCACCAGCTTTGCTCCGCTGACCTCGTCCTCGCCACCGTCCCACGCACCCGTGGAACGACCACAGGTGGCAGATCATTCTCCTACCTCGCCGCAAAGACATGGAACACCCTCCGCCCACCTGCGGCAGACACAGAAACTGCTGCCCTTCAGGAGACTCCAAAATGCCTGGCTGTTCGACCATTAACTGCCTCCCCCTCCCATAGCACCTTGAGACCCTCACGGGTGAGTAGTGCGCTCTACAAATGATTGATTGATTGATTGAAAACTCTAAGGAATTGTCAAAAAACCTTCTGGTGTGGAAGGATAGACAAGAATACATATCTGGTTGCCCAACTTGTGCACAAAAAAGGAACACCCACACTGCACCTGCAGGCTTATTACAGCCTCTGCCTATACCCCCAGTTCCTTGGCACATCATTGGCACACCATTAGTCTGAATTTAGGTACTAAACTACCATTTTAGTTGTTGTTAAAGTTATCAAAAATGACACATTTCATCCCCCTCAAAAAGATACCTACTGCTGCAGAATTTAGTCAAATATTCATTGATCATATATTAAGACTGCATGGTCTACCGACTAAAATCATCTCAGATTACCACGTTCAGTTCACAGCTAAATTTTGCCGAACACTATGATACGTTAGAAATAGAGGTTGCATTGTCATCTACCTTCTACCCACACACCGATGGGCAAACTGAACTGGTCAACCAATCCCTACTACCATAAGGTGCTTACTATCCACTAACACAGGACAATGGGATCAGGCCTTTTCACTAGCTGAATTCATTTATAATAGGAGCACTCACTCAGCTACAAGCTACACACCCTTCTTCTTCATGTCAGGACAACATCCTCAGGCCCTTCCCATTGATATATCAGTAGCTTCTACTATACTTCATTCAGTCATGGAAAGATTAGGATACCTGCATGAGATAATTATTTTAGTCACTGTCAAGTTACGGCTTCCCCCTGAATACACTATCCACCCAGTGTTTCACATTTCACTGATCAACCCATACCTCCTGCTACACGAGAAGATACCCCACCACCACCCATTCTGGTTAACGGCCAACAAGAGTATGAAGTTCACTGTATCCTGGATTCTAAACATTCTCAGTAAAAACAATATTACCTTACAGATTGGAAGGGTAATGACCCCTTAGAGCATGCCTGGGAACCGGGCTTCTCTTTTCACCACCCCGCTGTCTGGCGAGAAGATTTAATGCCTTATGCCCCACCAAACCATGACTTGTAAGACTGCCTTTGAGAAGGGCGACTGTCAGGATTCCTGCCACTGCTCACCTAGCTTGTCTATCACAATATTCTGGCATGACTCATAGCATTCCTCCCAACACTTATGAATGAATAAATGTCTGTGTTAAAATTAAAGGAAAGATCCGTAGTCCAAGTAATGTAGTTCAGGATCACAGCTTTATTCTTCAAGTACGATCCATATTAAGTCTCATGCTAGGCCTCATGTAATGCCCCACCTGGAGCAGCTACATCACTGCTAAGCCCATCACACCAACTCATTACTTCTTCCACTCAAACACTCTCAACGTTCTGATGACATCACATAGACTGAGCAGCAAGGCAAGGGCATGAACAGACAGCATGCATCAATCACTTATTAGATTATAACACGTCCCCCCCTCATCAGAATAGTAAAAATACAAGCATGCAAGATCAATGTACATTCATGCAATTTGACAAATTTAAACCAAAATGTGTGGTGATGGGCATACACACATACAAAAAGTCAACAAGCTTCAAGAATAACACAAAGCTTAAAGACGCAACATTAAAGGGTAATATTGCAACCCCTAACCACAGGATGATATGAATACTTCAACCAAAAACAAGAGTAAATCCAGAGAAACTAAAAAGCATTCTCTCCTTCCCAAACAAGAGTAAATACAGAGAAACTAAAAAGTATTCTCATCATTCCAAAACCAGGATAAATCCAGAGAAACACGGTTCAACTCCTCATACGAGGTAAAAACCAATTCAAAGGGTAAAACCAAAGAGGCAAGTCAGAGAAGCTACAAGAAAGGTAAACCTCAGATGTGCGTACCCGTCACGCACAGTCCAAAACCTCATATGAGGTAAAAATCAATTCAAAAGGGTAAAACCAAAGAAGCAAATCAGAGAAGCAACTCAAAAGGTAGACTTCTCATGTGCGTACTCGTCATGCACAGTCCAACACCTCATATGAGGTAAAAACCAATTCAAAAGGGTAAAACCAAAGAAGCAAATCAGAGAAGCAACTCAAAAGGTAGACTTCTCATGTGCATACTTGTCATGCACAGTCCAACACCTCATATGAGGTAAAAACCAATTCAAAAGGTAAAACCAAAGAGGCAAATAAGAGAAGCTTCAATAGACGGAATCTTCTCTAGTGCGCACCTGTACACACAGTCCAACACCTCATAGGAGGTAACAACCAATTAACAAAAGCGTACACAGTGACCAGGAACACTATATTCTATCTCCCTCAATTCATACAGATGCAAGACAAACACTACCCACTCTCCCCCTTTACATACAAATTAAGTATCAGGCTCCAGTAAATTACACAAACATTCAATACAAATACAGGTTCCAATAAATAATACAACATTGGATACAAACACACCCAAAATTGAACTCACAACAACAACATTATGAAAAAACGTAGTGTCCCAAGAAAATAATAAGCTAAAACAAAGAAGGTAGTCTCTGTGGTCTGCAAAGCAAGCATGCTGGGCTTGAAGAACATGTAGATCAGCGGTCTTCAATCTGTGGGGCGCGACCCC
The DNA here is from genome assembly GCF_964263255.1 of Lissotriton vulgaris. Taxonomy (NCBI): domain Eukaryota; kingdom Metazoa; phylum Chordata; class Amphibia; order Caudata; family Salamandridae; genus Lissotriton; species Lissotriton vulgaris. The sequence continues at coordinate 171,442,447 of NC_141689.1, read as the reverse complement.
CAGGGGGGTCGTGGAGTCCTGGGAAGGGGGTCGCAGATTCTGCAGAGTGCAGTTCCTGGCATTTGGGCTGATCGAGGGTGCTCTGGGCGGAGGCCTAATTCACACCGAGGTGTGAAAAACATCAACGCCTCATTAACAAGTGACTGTGTGTGTGTCCCTGAAGCTGTTTCAGCCGGGCTCACATACACGAGCTGGGGGGAGCTGGGGGGGGGGGGGGTGGCTGGGGGAGTGGCTGTAGTTTAGCCCTTTTGCCTTCAATGGATGTTGCGCACCTGGAGCCTGTGGGTCCCGTGACACGTCCCCCGCCCCCAGCAGGGAGGCACAGAGATGCCCTCCCGTGCGCTGGAAAGAAGAAGGACGACGACGCAGAGAGATACTGATCCCCCCCCCATGAGAGAGGCACAGAAAAGGTGGGTGGATGAATGATGGGTGGATGGATGGATGGATGTAAGGCTGAAGGATGGATGGATGTGGATGGATGAAAGGCTGAAGGATGGGTGGATGCGTGAAAAGGTGGGTGGATGAATGATGAGTGGATTTATGAATGAAAGGGTGGATGGATGAATGATGGATGTATGGATGGAAGGATGAAAGGGTGGATGGATGAAGGATAGATTGGTGAAGGATAGATGTATGGATGGAAGAATGAAAGGGTGGACGGATGGATGGATGAAAGGGTGGATGTATGAATGATGGATGGATGGATGTGTAAAAAGATGGGTGGATGAATAAAGGGTGAATGGATGGATGAAAGGGTGGGTGGATGAATGGTGGATGTATGGATGGAAGGATGAAAGGGTGGATGGATGAAGGATAGATTGGTGAAGGATAGATGTATGGATGGAAGAATGAAAGGGTGGACGGATGAAGGATGGATGGATGAAAGGGTGGATGGATGAAAGGGTGGATTGATGAATGATGGATGGATGGATGGATGTGTAAAAAGATGGGTGGATAAATGATGGGTGAATGGATGGATGAAAGGGTGGATGGATGAATGATGGATGTATGGATGGAAGGATGAAAGGGTGGATGGATGAAGGATGGATGTATGGATGGGAGGATGAAAGGGTGGATGGATGAAGGATGGGAGGATGAAAGGGTGGCTGGATGAAGGATGTATGTATGTATGGAGAGGAGGATGAAAGGGTGGATGGATGAAGGATGGATGGATGGATGTGTGAAAAGGTGGGGGGATGAATGATGGGTGGATGGATGAAAGGGTGGGTGGATGGATGGATGGATGAAAGGGTGGATGGATGATGGATGGGAGGATGAAAGAGTGGATGGATGAAGGATGGATGTATGGATGGGAAGATGAAAGGATGGATGTATGGATGGGAAGATGAAAGGGTGGATGGATGTATGAATGGATAAAAGGTTGCATGGATGAATGATGGATGGATGTGTGAAAAGGTGGGTGGATGAATGGTGGGTGGATGGAAGGAAGGGTGGATGGGTAAAGGATGGATGTATGGATGGAAGGATGAAAGGGTGGATGGATGAAGTGTGGATGGGGGATGAAAGGGTGAATGGATGGATGTTTGAAAGTGTGGGTGGATGAATGATGGAGGGATGTGATGAGGTCTAACAGGCGCATTTATGGTTGTCAAAAGTTGATGATGAGGAGTACCAGTTTCTAGAAACTTTTGTCGGAAGGGGGTCCTTACGCCTAAATAGGTTTTACAAGGGGGTCTCAGCATCAAAAAGTTTGAAGACCTCTGATGTAGATAAAGGTAAATCGCAATGAAACAGTACCTTGATGGAAGATTATTAACAAAAAAACGATAATTTCTTTTCCATTTGCTTGGAACACAAAATCAAAGTGAAGCAGGATAGTCCCGTCACCGAAGAGTGTAGGCACAAGCAATGTCAAAGTTGTGATGACAATCCAGTCACAGGTTGACGAAAAATGAATGCTGAGTCAAATTGTAAAAAGTGCACTAAATGTGCGTGTCACCGCAGATAAGCAAAAGAGATGGCACGCTCTGTCTGTTCCACAAACTGCATTGCAAAGAAAGACATCAGATAAGCACAATAACTTACCGATAAATTCCACACAAAAGAGTCACGTAAAAACTTACTTCGGAACGCCACAAGAGAAATCAGATAATAAAGAAAAGACTCAACAGTACCTCTTGAAAGGTTTTCATTCTCGATGCCCTCCGCTTTAACCAAAAGCATGTAAAAAGGATGCAAACAGAATAATTCACCGGGCATGGCAAGACTCCAACTCCTCTGAGGTACTGGTTCACTTCAAAGAAAAACAACATGGCAGCACGTAATTGACGGCGTCCCGGGTGGCTCACAGCACGTCAAGGCAGGAAAGCATCCTCAAGCAGGCACAACAACGTGAATACAATCATGTCAGATTGGCCACTGCTCTGCTCCTTATGACGATCAAAGCAGGAATCCATAGCGCACAGACCAGAATGTCGGAGAAGTTCAAGGAGACATCGCAACTCTCCGTGACGAAGGTAAGGCTGCGTGCGCTACACATGACATGAGCCCCATTTTTAAATAGCCACATCACAGTTAAACTGTCACCGTCACCGAAAACACAAGTTGTTGAAGAAAAATTGGTTGTGTTTTAAATCTTGCCGCTCGTGACACCCATTCACATGTTCAAAAGTCACAGGTTCTCAAAATACCTCACAAGCACGAATAGACAGCAGGGTGACATTCTTAAATCCATGAGTCACTACACCATGCATGAACCGTGGGCTCCACATCCAAAATGTGCCTCCTTCCAATATTTCAGAATTGACGTCCTGGCAACTATCAGTGAAGGTTAGAGAGACCATGGCCCACAAACAAGAACTACAGGGCTTCTCACATGTGATGGTGAAGACTCTCAAAGCTGTAGTCTCGCTGGACGCTCTCAACACTGCAGAAAGTCCAAGGAAAACTGGCACTTACGTGGTAGGGCGACCATTGTTATGGTCACTGGTGGGGCATTAGTGGTGCTAGTTTGTTGAAATCCACAGTCCTTAGATGTCTTTAATTCCACAGATTGTAATTTCTTCAGTTTCAAAAGTCCAATGTCCATTCCAATCCACATTTACATGAGGTTTCTTTAGTCCAAAGTCCATTCTCCACAGAAAATGGCACATAGGTTCTTAAAAGTCATAGCCAGTGTTAAAATTAAAGGAAAGATCCGTAGTCCAAGTAATGTAGTTCAGGATCACAGCTTTGTTCTTCAAGTAGGATCCATATTAAGTCTCATGCTAGGCCTCATGTAATGCCCGACCAGGAGCAGCTACATCACTGCTCAGCCCCTCACATCAACTGATTACTTCTTCCACTCAAACACTCTCAACATTCTGATGACATCACATAGACTGAGCAGCAAGGCAAGGGCAAGAACAGAGAGGATGCATCAATCACTTATTAGAATATAACAGTCTTGTACCCAGACTTTTGACAATATTACATGCTGTTGGTAAGAGCTAGCTGCACCTGGTGTTCCCCAGTTTGTGTGAAAAGGCTTAATAGCTTTTTCAAATGTTTTCTCATGCATAAGAAAGGTCGGGTTTCAGGTACCACAGAAACATCCAGAAAAACCACCAGAATAAGCATCAAGTAACCAGCATAAATTACCTCAATGTGAACCATCCATAAAATAGCCCTCATCAAATTAATCCTCTGCACCTGTTCCTTGCTAAAAGCAATTAGAATGTAACCTTTGTGAACATTCTATAACACTTTCTAGAAGACAGCCTCATCAAATTCATCTATTGCACCTGTTTATTGTTATAAGCAATCAGAATGCGACCTTTAGTGAACATTCTAAAAACACATTCTAGAGGGCAGACTCATCAAGTTAATTATCTGCACTGTTCCTTGTTACAATTAGAATGTGACCTTTATCAATGTTCTAAAGCTGTCCTAGTTTAAGACCGTCCACAGTCTTCCCCTTTGCTTAGCATCTTTGCCTGCCACTTACCTGTTTCTCGGCTTCCAGAACTCTGTCTTGCCAGCTCCCTTGATCCTCCCGCTTTGACCTCACCACGAAGAACGTCCCCCATTAGTCTTGAACATGGATAGAAAAAAGAACAAGAAGAAAAGGAGAGACGCATTAACGGATCTGATTTTACTACACGCTGAGCTCAGTTGGCCATTAAAACCCAGCTATCACACTACATAGAAACCAATAACATCCTAGACAACTCTCAATCTGGATTCTGCAGCAACCACAGCACCAAGACTGTCCTCCTTGCTGCCACCGACGACATCCGTGCCCTCCTCGACCAAGGCCATACTGCAGCCTCCGTCCTCCTGGACCTTTAAATGAATGAATGAATGAAAGGAATCATTTATCACGCAACTTAGCCTAAGGGCATCAAGCAGCCTTCAACACAGTCTCCCACGCTACTACAGGACGAGAGCAGGTGAAAGATCCTTCTCCTACCTTGCAGCCAAGACGTGGAATGAACTCCCCCTTCATATCCGACGGAGCCCGACATTGCACCAATTCAGGAAGGACCTTAAGACCTGGCTCTTCGAATGACCATAATGGAGCTGCCCACACCCAGGGCTTTGAGACCCCCATGTTTGAGTAGTGTTTTGCAATGTTCCCTCTAATTTTTTTCCTCTGTGTGCGGCAGTGTAAGGTCTATGTGCGCTGCAACCAAGGCTGTGTGCGCCAGTAACTCCAAACTTTTGCTGAAAAAAGTGAAAAGACTGCGTTTCCTCACATACAGATCCACGTGAACGGTGTTAAGGCAGGTTTGAAACCGTCCCACATAGCAATTTGAAACCTTAGCAGCTATGTTGCTGCATTCCTTTTCTTAATAGAGCTAGGCTGCGGGGTGATTGTGTGCATTTCTTCAAGTTTTCATATTGATTTTAGCTCATGATGGGCGCTGCGATTAACATGAAATCCAATGCTCTATTTGAGCAGGAAAAAGAAAATTATAATAACGTTACTATAATTTTACTTTTCTCAGTTTCAGGGTTGGGTTGGGGTAGGGACGCATCAGGCTCTCGACTAACACATTTTAATGCTAGTGTCCGCATCACCGCATTAAAATGCATTAGTCACGTATTCTAGCGCCCCTATGACAAAACTGCAATTGAGGTACACTGCCGATGAGGCAGCACCAGCTCGGTAAAATTGCTAAGATTATGCTTCCCTGCTTTTTTATTTTAAACATGTGTCCCAGTTTGGCAGAAATAGCCAAGGCCAAGGCCCACAGATAAGGTTCGGCGTTCGTGGCAGGGCGGTTAGAGAAGAAAAAGACTCTGTCTCTTCCTGTTGCCCAGAGAAGACAAGGACAGTGTCCACTTCTGCTCTGCCACTGGCAAAAGCACTCACTGATATCTGAATAATTCATGTAAAAGCGTCAAGGTAACCATGTTGTTCCTGCTTACATTTCACATGCTTTACTTAAACTTGCATTTCCTATGAGTGTTTGCTTTTTCCATGATTTTGTTACTTTTTTTTTAGGCAGCATATTATTCTTGTCTAATGCGTAATTTGAATTGTGTCGCATCCAGGAGTTTATAGCGGGCCACAATTGGGTTGTAGCTGAAGGCAGTGCAAGTTTATATCAATGGGGCAGTATGGTATTTGTATTTGTATTTATTTATTTGTAAAGCGCTAACATTCATCCTGAGAGGACATCACGGCGCTGAAGAACATTGCAAGTGATTTGGCATCAGCTCTGTTTGAAAATTATTGATCTGACCTGGGGAAGAGGAATGTTTTCAGTTGTTTCTTAAATGAGACAAAGCAGTCATTTGTTCTTATTTTAGGGGGTAGCTCGTTCCACTTTGTTGCCGCAATGTGAGAGAAGGCCCGCTCTCCCATCCTGACAGTACGAGCTCGGGTGATGACTGCTCTTCCTAACGTCATAGATCGTAGGTGTCTAGAAGGTTTATGAAATCTGACCCTGTCATGTAGGATGGTGGGGCGTGTGCCGTGGAGTACCTTATAAGAAATGCACAACAGCTTAAAGATGGCTCGTTGCCGCATTGGGAGCCAATGAAGCTCACGCATGCAACTTTTAGCTGAATCAAATTTTCTTTTATTGCAGATGGCTTTGGCAGCGGCGTTCTGAACCAGCTGTAATTTAGAAAAGAGATAATCCGCCATACCTACAAACAGAGAATTACCGTAGTCCAGCCTACTCATCAGTAGTGACTGGACTAAGGTTTTCCTGCAATCCGTTGGCACCCAGGGGAAGACACGTCTAAGCAACTTCAAAAGTCCAAAGCTCTTTCCACAAGTTGTAGAAACATGGGATTTCATGGATAAATCCCTATCCAGTATTATACCTAAGTTTTTTGCTTTAACAGTGGGGTTGGGAGGCAAACCCAAGTCACTTGGCCACCAGCTGTTGTCCCAGGCCTGTGTGCCTCTGCCGAACAGTAAGATTTCGGATTTGTCGGCGTTTAGTCTAAGACAGTGGTCCTGCATCCAAGTTGCTAATTCGGTCAAACAGTTCGTCAGTCTAGTTTTGGAGTCATCATTTCCATCAATGGTGACCATCAGCTGAGTGTCATCAGCGTAGGAGCACATTTCTACGCCCCACTTTTTGCCAATGGTTGCCAGCGAGGAGATGAATACATTAAACAAAGTTGGGCTCAATGACGCCCCCTGGGGAACTCCATATTTTATGAGTCGTGGAGGGGATGTGTAGTCACCCAAACGTACTGATTGGGTTCGATCCGCTAGGAACGATTGTAGCCATCCCAATGCTTTGCCCAGTATTCCTTTCTCTGCCAGGATGTTCAACAGTTGATTGTGGGGTACAGTATCAAAAGCCGCTGATAGATCAAGAAGTATCAGTGCGACTGTTCTACCCTGATCTACCCTGGTTCTGATACTGTCTGTCACCGCTAAGAGTGTAGTTTCGGTGCTGTTGTTTGTCCGGAACCCTGTCTGTGAATCGTCCAGCAGGCCATTTGCTTCAAGAAATGTGGACAGACTTCTGTTGACTAACTTCTCCAGAACCTTTGATAAGTAAGGTAGCTGGGATATTGGTCTGTAATTGGCCGGATTGTTTACGTCTGCTCCAGCCTTCTTTACTAAAGGGGTGACTAGGGCCTGTTTCCATGAATCTGGAAATTCAGCAGAACTAAGGGAGAGATTGAGTACTCTGGTAACTGCTGGACATATTACGGGAGTTAACTGGGAAAAAATGTGATGTGGACAAGGGTCAAGTGGAGAACCCGACTTGACCTCAAGCATAACCTTTTCTACCTCCTCTTCTGAGAACGGGCCGAAACCATGGCAGCTGGTGTGTGCAACGGTTGGTACATCCTGTTCATGGATTTCGGTCAGGTGATTTGGAAAGGAGGCGTAGATGGTGTCAATTTTTTCGCAGAAAAAGTCGTTGAGCTTATTACAATTTTCCTGTGAGGGGGTAAGATGTAGGGAGAGATTGGTTGGGTTGCACAATTCTTTGACGATTTTAAAAAGTTCTTTTGAGGAATTTTTATTCTCAGATATTCTACGTGTGAAGTATTCCTTTTTCGCCTTTCTGATTGCCCTGTGATAGAGTGTTTGAGCCTTCCTGAAGTTATCTTTGGTCTCATCTGTTTTGGATAGTCTCCATTTATGCTCAGAGGAAGTACAATTTCTTTTTAGAAGCTTAAGTTCAGGTCCGTACCATCTCTCTGATTTTTTGTTGCCTGGTGCATGACGAGATTGAGTGGTCGAACAATGTTCAAGAGCATTTTTGATATTTTTGTGAAGGAGATCGATCTCCTCAGGGATATTGGTGCTTGTGCACGAGGGGTGTGAGAAATGATTTCTAAATTTATCAATGGTGAAAGATTTCCAGTTTCTCGTGCTTACTGTAAAAACATTGTGCTTTTTGGTCTGGGGGATAGGAAGATTAATACAAAAAGTAATCAAGTAATGATCAGTCCATAACAGTGGTATTAAAGGGTCGATGTCTATAGATTCAATATTAGAGAATATCAAATCTAATGTATGCCCTGCAATATGAGTTGGTTGATGGACTCTCTGAGATAATTGAAGGATAGCCATGTCTTCCACTAGTAGATTCGTCAGGGAACTACTACTGTTGTCCAAATGTATATTAAAATCTCCAAGAAGGAGGATATTCTTATTCTTCAAACAGACAGGCATGATTTGTGTAAGTAATTGTGTACTAAAATTTAGAGTGCAACCTGGGGGATTATAGATTAAAAAGCCTCCGAATAATACATTGGTGTTCATGGACACAGTAAATGCCAGGACTTCATATTTTTCAGCCGGCACGATAGTCTCTTGCCTGCATGAGAGGTGGTCTCTGAACAATAGAGCTACACCACCACCCCTTTTATCGGCTCTATTAACATTCAATATCTTATAGTCTGGGGGAAGGGCTGTGACTATATCAGGGATATTATGGTCATCTAGCCAAGTTTCCGATAAACACAATAGATCGGGTTGATGTTCATTAAGAAGATCCCAAATATAGGTGGAGTGTTTGGGTAATGATCTTGCATTCGTGTATAGGCATTTAAGGGGAACTGTAGGTAAATTTAGTGTCACAGGGGACAGCGAGGGGGTGCATTCCCATCTACAATTATAACAGCTGAATGGGCCATAAGTATCCATCGGACCCATGTGGGCACAGTCAGATGTATTTATGGCCGTCATACCAGCCAGATCCAGCAAATTACGGCGTGTATAAGTGAAGTTCCCGCTAGAGTCCGGCATCTTACCCATGATTTGGGCAGGGGTCCTGGCCCCTGTCCCCGGTCGGCCGCGGACGGGCGCAGACGGGCTTGGCTTAGGCGCGGCTTCGGCGCGCATCCGGCGCGCCCGCTGCGCCAGCCCGCTGCGCCGTCTGGCCACCTGACACATTATATAGAGGGGAGGGAGAGAAGAGGGCGGGAGGACGGCGCGACTAGAGCGCTGTCCCCGCCTCACTCAATATGGCGCCCACCGCCGCCGAGTATCGGCTGAGAAGCGGCTGGGCAAGTGTTAAGAAGTTTGTTAAGGTGTCAGAGTGCCTATGCTTTAATTCCCCTTATTCTCAAAGCCCCCCAGAATAAAATAGTGCAGTTTTAAAAATTTCTTAAAAACGCTCCAATGCTCCAAGTTCAGGTCGCTAAAAACGCTAATTACACAGATCACAGTATTGCAGCTCGCAGCCCCAGTTCCCTCAACTAGGGAGAGCTTCTAGAGGCACCGAGCGCAAGAAAGGGGCTGATTAAATAATCTAGGAGGGCGGGAGGACGGCGCGACTAGAGCGCTGTCCCCGCCTCACTCAATATGGCGCCCACCGCCGCCGAGTATCGGCTGAGAAGCGGCTGGGCAAGTGTTAAGAAGTTTGTTAAGGTGTCAGAGTGCCTATGCTTTAATTCCCCTTCTTCTCAAAGCCCCCCAGAATAAAATAGTGCAGTTTTAAAAATTTCTTAAAAACGCTCCAATGCTCCAAGTTCAGGTCGCTAAAAACGCTAATTACACAGATCACAGTATTGCAGCTCGCAGCCCCAGTTCCCTCAACTAGGGAGAGCTTCTAGAGGCACCGAGCGCAAGAAAGAGGCTGATTAAATAATCTAGGAGGGCGGGAGGACGGCGCGACTAGAGCGCTGTCCCCGCCTCACTCAATATGGCGCCCACCGCCGCCGAGTATCGGCTGAGAAGCGGCTGGGCAAGTGTTAAGAAGTTTGTTAAGGTGTCAGAGTGCCTATGCTTTAATTCCCCTTATTCTCAAAGCCCCCCAGAATAAAATAGTGCAGTTTTAAAAATTTCTTTAAAACGCTCCAATGCTCCAAGTTCAGGTCGCTAAAAACGCTAATTACACAGATCACAGTATTGCAGCTCGCAGCCCCAGTTCCCTCAACTAGGGAGAGCTTCTAGAGGCTGGTGTTCAGTGGAGGAGAGGATGTGGCACTATGTCATAGCTGCCAAATTTGGAACTGGAGAACCAGGTTCAGCCTTCAAGACCAGTCCACCAGAACACTCTCCTGAGGGAGCACATTCCCTTGCTAGACCTTAGAAGCCCTGGTGCCTTTGCACCATCCTGTGTACTCTAATGGTGGCAACTGTGGGTTAACCATAAAGGCCTGTCAACCACAATCCCTACCAAAGTTCACCTCCAGTCTTGCGGGCATGCCTATGAAGCAGCACACCCTAGCGCGACAGTCACGGAGGAAACAGGACCCTTGAGCAAGGTGGCTGTAGGGCGGTGCGATCGCACCGGGCGCTGACTTCAGGTGGGGTGTTATGCTTGCAAGTATATTATGTTTCTAAAAGCACTTGCTGCCTCTTTCCTGGCCTCCAGCAATTTTAGGCAACAATAAAAATGGCATGATAACTCTGGTGATTAATGTTCTTCCTGAGAGAGATGGTGTGTCAAGTGGAAGGTTTGACTCAAGGAAAGGTAGCACAGAGGGCTCATTTGCCTGCTGTAAAGAAAATGTACCATCCAGATCACAAAGTGCACATAATGTAAATGGGTCAGTGGGTTACTGCTTTGGTCAGTGAGATCCTTTTGGTACTTACAGTTTATAAGTCAAAATCCTGACATAGAACAGTGAGCTATTAACTGTCATCTAAGAGCTGCATGTTTTTCTCCAGTCTGATTATTCTAATGTTGCAGAAAGGGTTCATTTGAATAGAAATCAATTCTGGTTATTAAAGAGAACCCCTACTCGTAATAATACGTTCTAAATTCAGTGTGTTTCTCCAGACCAATCACTATTAAACGATACTGCCTACTCGTATGGATGTCATGTGATTCCTACACCTTGTAGTCCTTTGTCTTATGTAACATTTCCTATACAGAGATTCACACACATATGATTAATATTGTCTCTGTGTAATGAGTGTGATGTAAAGTGATCTGACACCATACACTGGTATGGGTGGTGCTGTAAATCAAGTTCAATTCATCTGAGCAAGAGTATTGTTATGGAGACTTGAGGGGCACTGTTAAAGGGTGGTAGTGAGGGAATCAGTTGCAGAAGGAGTCATTGGGGGGGGCACCAACAAACATTGTCGCACAGGGCTCCACCAGCGCTAAAGCTGGCCCTGCCCTTGAGGCCAGGCCGCCTCACCCATTGGTCCCTCCGCTGGCCTTATTTCTGCAGTAGTAGCTGTAACTCACCAGGGGTCCGCAATGCAGGATTTGCAAGCTCACCAAACTAAGTTCACAAACTTCACGGTCTCTCTGCTTCATGCACAAGCACTTTTAACATGTGCTGCCTGCTTTGGGGCGACTGGAATTATGCAGCAATGGAGGAAAAAATTATACCACAGTGTTGACTAAATTATGCAGTAAAAAGAAGGCTGCAGCATAATGCAGTATATTTTCTGATACTTTATTATTTTTACAGATGGTAACAGTCTCTGGAAAAATGTTGCCTTATTAGAATCAGTGTAACATACAAATCCAGCAGTGACAAAGGCGATCAGACAACCCTTGCAAAGGGCCGTTCATTTAGCAGAAACACTAGTCAAGTTATTTTGTAATTTTTGATCCGTTTGCGCTACAAACAATTTTTTTTTAAATCATCAAATTATGCAACATATGATGCATTATGCGGTAAATATTGCAGAACCAGAATTATATAGAAACCATTTGCAAACTAGGATATTTTGCCATTCATGCTTGAACTGCTCTTGTTGAAAAAGGGAGGAGAAGTGCGGGTGACAGAAACTGCATGGCTCGGAGACAAATGGTTTGTGCTTCCACTTTTAAGCTTATGTCACCTGGACAGAGACATTTTAAGGCAAGCGCTTTATACTCTCCCTTCATTGGTGCAACAAGCATTTAAGAGCTGGATTTCATATTAGAACGTGAGGAACACTTTTCCCTTTGGCATACCTAGCGGCAACAGTTTCCCAATCCCCTCCGTGTCCCTCCGACAACCCCGCCCCCCGCTCCGCCAGCAAAGAGGAAGCAAGGGACCCTGACGGCAGGAGCGAGGTGCCATTCCATGAAATCCTCCTCTGGACAGTAATTATAACGACCCTCGGGAGCGCCCCTCAGCGCTGTCCCCCTCCATGAAGGGAGAGGCAGAGAGCCTTGCACCGAAGGGCAGTGCTGTTTGACCCAGCTCAGGCCTTATGAGCCCGGAGGGCTTCAGACTCATTCGAATGTAGGGTGAGTCATTCTACTGTTGGCAGCTGTACTGCACACTGGTGGGAAGCTGCATTGGGGCACCATGCGGATGGGGGGGTCCCAGCGTGGTCTCTCCCAGATCAGTGCTGTTCCCCCCCAGGAGTTCAGAGGCTGACGTGGGGGCCCTAGTTGTTGTGATCTCCTTCTTGGGGGCATTTGTTTGCCCATGATAGCACTGTCAGGGATAGTACTTGATGGAGTCCCCCCAGTGGTGGCTGGTGAACTTTGAAAGTGGTAGGACGTAAAATTAAACCCCCTCATACTCATGGACCCTGGTGCCACCGCACCTTTTACACCAGTGACAGCAGACATGCTCCACTGCTGCTGTGTTCTTGTTTAATATTTTGGGGTGCTCATTTACCATGCTTACCAAGTGATTTCTGGCCATCAAAATCCATTCCCAAGTTCAACCCCTTTACCTCACCTACTCTCCAAACCCCACAGGTCTCCCTGCACTCTCCTATCCTCGTATTGCAACCTTCCCCAGCCTCACAGACCCTTTCACTTCTTCTTTTCCTCACATACTCTTTCTCTCTCTCAATCCTAAAAGTCCTTATTGCTCCCTCATGCACGCACTGTGTCACCACAGTCTCCATCGCTACTTCTCTCCCATCCCCACAGACTATCTTTCAGTCTTCCATCTGCATAGATCCTTTCATACTCTCCCATTCTCAAAAGCATATAAAGCATGCACCATTTACGCACATGCCCTTCCATTTCACTCATGATCTTACCTTTCTCCCATTTACCCCCTTCCCGTTCTCCATTTACAGTTACTATTTGCACCCCCTGCTCAGGATGGAAAAGAGGTGCACTTGGGGCAGTTATAAGATAGAGTTATCATGGATAGCGGACACGAGTTTGACATGGGGCTCTCCTAAGCCCCCTCATTACCTTAAATACTGAAAGAAAGCTCAGTAAAAATATAATTGCAGTACTTCATCTACGAAGTCTAATTTATTCAGTGTCTCACTTAATAAATGTGTTTCTGCCAAAGACATTTTCAGAGCTGATCCTTCCAGCTATCCTTTGTACGGGTGATGACCGTGGCCTGGGCTGGTAGATCAAGGCTTATAGGTGCTGAATGGGTCATGATGGCACAGAGCTGATTACTGTACACAGGCTCTGTGTCTGTTGGGCAATGTACATAGTGGCGCTATTAAAAGATGATCGCTCTTGCATTGTTTCTTTCTTAAGGGTGCTGGTTGCTTTTAGTGCCCTGCAGGGTCATTTCTGCGCCCTGCTGATTTATCATTATGCTTGTTATGTCACCACATCTACGTACCCTGCCGTTTTCTCCTTTACCTCTATCCCTCACTGCTTTTTGCCTCCTATCTGTCTCCCCATCCTATACATGCCTTTCAGGTCTGCCTTTTCTCAACATCCAGTGCCATCCATCATTTTCTTTCTCCCTCTCACAGTGCACTTTCTTCCTTCCACCTTACGGATTCTTCTCTTTTGTTTGGCCGCAGTTCTTGTTCTTTGCCGTTACTGAGCATGGGACAGGGACATCGTCCTCAGTCAGCACTGCAACGGGGCCCTCCTCTCACTCTACTCCAACTTGTACAGGTGCATCCCCCTTGAGCTCGGCACCAGTGGGTGGTTTAGTGTGGGGACCATATCCTCCTGCCGCTGGGAAATTATCATCTGCCTTTTAGGTTCGGGTCCCAGTTGAAGGGGAAATGTGATTTAACCCCTGGCCTGGTTCTTTCCGCGTCGCCCAGTCCTCAATCGCTGTCCCTATCTTCATTAACAATAAGAGTGCGTGATGCGCGCCAAGTGACTCACTGCAGCGCTGGTGTTAGTTACCTCGCACGTCGCAGTGCCAATCTGAATTCCAAGCGCTGAATCCACTACTCATTTGTGCAAAAAGTGAACATAAAATGAACTAATTTTATCACGCAGATCTTCACAAAGCTCTTCCCAACATACCTGGGGTGTAATACAGAAATGGTCTAGGTAGTGTTTTTTTCCAAAATTAGATTGTGTGCTATTTCACACATGTATTTTATTGTGTGTTGCTGACTTCGCTTTGTGTACATGTGAGACAAACCACTGCCCCCAGTCAGTGAATAGCGAAGTTGACTAATTACCATGTAATAGGTAATAGGAGCACCGGAGAACTGGGTACTTGCTATCCATTATGGGGATTCATGAGTTTGTGTGCACTACCTAACTGCTCCCTAATCATGTCCTGACGATTGTGCTGTAAGCTTACAAACACAGCGTGTGCTTTTAAGTGATTCTAAAAGCACACGCTGTGTTTGTTGCTGCATTTCTTTTGTTTTCTAAAGCGTGGCAGCGGGCAGATTTGTGCTCGCACAGCCGCACTCTAGAAAACAAAAGGCATTTAGCAAGAGGAAGCACTTGCTAAATGCAGCGGCGGTGAGAATGCTCTTGGTGATGTGTGCGCGCCACAGACACAGGAGTGCGCGCTCTGGGGCACGAATGTGGGCGGCCGCGCAGGCGCGCGGCTTCGTGGGAACACTGGTGTGTTGTACACATCCCTGATTTATTGATTGAGCTACAACATTGTGTTGCAAATGAAGTAAGCAGCATTTTTGTTCAACCTCTACATACTGTTGCCAGGGCTCTGCCAGAGAGGACTTGGTGAAGCTAACTTCATCCAAATTTGCTTGTTGGTTTGATTCTGAATTAATACTCTACAGTTTTAAAAATGTTGATAAATTCAGCATCTGCGGACAATCTAAATGAAAACAAACAACAACAAAACTAATGGTGGGTTGAGATTTGAAAAGCTTTTGTGAGGTGATACCTTAAGGGATAGCATTAACGCTAGACTAAAGCCATACAATTTGCTTGTTTATAGGTACCACATCTGCCGGTACCATTCTTCAGACTGTAGGAATGCCTGCTGCAGTTTTGCTGTTGAGTAGCAGAGCCACAACATCTTTGAAAGAACACGCTCTCTCCATCCCAACCCCCTTCCCCCTGGGATTTGCCACCGGAGCAGTGTCTTTTCCTGTAAACTGAGTGTAAGTCTCGGGAGGATTTGGGAACTAGCGTTGCTGCCCCATTGGAACCATCTGGGGTCCAGGTAGGTGGCTTAGTCATGCAGAATGATATTAACAAGCAACTTGCTCACTATCTCATTGCACACCAGCTCCTAGACACAATGCAATCAGGTTTGCGGCTTAGTCACAAAACTGAGACTACCCTCTACCGAGCTACAGACATTAGGCTGATGCTTGACCATGGTGACACAGAAGCCCTCATACTGCTCATCTTCTCTGCAGCTCTCGACATGGTCTCACACTCTACCCTAATCATAAGACTACATGAAATGGTCATCCAAGGACCTGTCCTCAACTGGATCTGCTCTTTCCTCATAGGATGAACACAAAAAGGCAACCGGTACATCGGAGGCAAGAACCTCATATGTGCAGTACACCAACGATTATCTCTCAGTCTGACAATCTTTAATATCTACATGACCCCATGGTCATACCTCAGCAGATCACACAGCATCAACATACTCTCCTACACAGGCAGCACCCAACTGATACTCTTCCTGTCAAGCAATGCACAGACTACAAAAATCAACTTTGCCACTTGCATGACTGCAGTAGTCACCTGAATTAAATCCTACTGCCTCAATCTCAACACAAACAAAACGGATGCAGTGATCTTCAGAAGAAAAGCCTCCATGTGGGACTCCACCTGGTGGCCAGCTGTCCTTGACCACACACCTACCTCCACTACTGACACCAGAAACTTGGAAATCACAGTGGAGGACAAACTGGACATAACAGCCCAAGTAAACTCAGTGATCTTCACATGCTTCCGTATCCTGAAAATGCTACAAAATATCTTCAAATGGTTACCAGAAAAAAACTAAAAATGGTTACCCAGGCCCTGATTTCCAGCAGACTTAACAATGGCTACACACGCATTAATCACCAAGAAGCTCATAAACAGGCTCTATACCATCCAAAGTGCCACAACATGGCTCATTCTAAACCACAGCCATATCAGACCACATGTCAGAGAACTCCACTGGCTTCCCATAAACAATTGTACCCAACTCTAACTGCTCATACCCACATACAAAGCACTGCACAACATGTGTCCTGCCTACCTCAATATCAGTTTACATTACTTTCTTTTAATAGCTTTATTTGAGCATAAAATATGATCATAATAGCAAATTTATAATAATCACACACTACATTACTGACCCTGATGACTCACTTGATTGTGTTGACTCTGGTGGCTTTATTGTCATTCGCAGCAAGGATGCATTCCGGAACATGTTCAAATGACTCGCTGACTCAGATGACTCATTTGTTTGTGCTAATTCTGATGACTTCATTGTTGTTTCCTTTTGACAGCAGGTGTAAGTTCTGTGTCATGCTTGAGGGCATGACCTTCTGAGACAGCACCTTGATTTAAAGAGGTTGTGCTCTTTCAGTTATTATTGCCTTCCATCTTTTGTTCTTGAAAGGAACTGACACATCGAGGAGCCAAACACCCAAGAGGTTTTCTCGATTTCAGTGGACTGTTCTGGTCAGATCAAGGCTGCACGTGTTTCCTGACACAGAGCTCTCTAACTGATTGCTTTCAGTCCCAGCTCATCTTCTTCAAACATTTATACTCATCTTCTTCAAACATTCAGATGAGGTACCACCTTCTGGTGCTCGAGAAGAAATTCTTCTGGTGAATTGGGAAAAAACAGCACTCCAGTAAGGTAGCGAATTGGGGGCACGTTTATGTCTGCCCTAGTGCTTGGTTAAGGGAGAGCAACCAAACATAGCACAAGAGACACTTTGGAAACTAACTCCTAGGAGAGATTTGTCTGAATATATAGTGGGAACATGCAATTAACCTGGAAAAAAACTTTTACAGCTTTTTATTCATGATTATCAAAAGAACATTGTGTTATTTAAAATAAGAAACTGTAATCCTGGATTTGCTTGCTTAGGGGCTGATTATGAGTTTGGCAGTGACGGGACTGCCCCATCGCTGCACTGCCAAACCTGCGTGAGAACCGCCTGCTGTATTATGACTTTTGTTGTCACTGACTGGGTTTTTTGGGCATTCCTA
Organism: Lissotriton vulgaris; assembly: GCF_964263255.1. Taxonomy (NCBI): domain Eukaryota; kingdom Metazoa; phylum Chordata; class Amphibia; order Caudata; family Salamandridae; genus Lissotriton; species Lissotriton vulgaris. The sequence goes on along the minus strand of NC_141689.1, from coordinate 171,425,291 downwards.
CGGTGATTCCTATAAAATGGGCACCGTAATGGGAACGTCATAGGAAGTGCCAGCACCGCATGGACTGTAAAGACCATGACATTCTGGAACTGGTGGTGCATGCACACAGAGGGGCACATAGTGTGCCTCCCTGTGTCCACCCACATGGAGTGAAGCCTTTCTTTCCTCATTGCCAATGCTTTCATGGAGGAAAGACCTCCATGTAATCAGTGGCGGTGAGGAAAGTCGTAATATGCTTGGTAGGACCTCAGTGGTCCTTGCAAGCCTATTACTGCCTTAAGGCTGCCGCGCCACTGCCAAGGAATGGTGAGTCCTTGGTTATTGGCGTTCCTAGGGCGGTACGACCACCAGGGTGGTCATAATGTGGCAGTCAGAAGACTGCCACTCCACCACAAGTCTGGCAGTCAAACGATCATCAGATTCTTAATTAGTCCCTTAGTTGAATGAAATGTAAAAACAACACTTCTTAAAAGTTGACTAACCTTTTTCCTTCCAGGTCTCCTTCCCCACAGAATTTAGCTGAACTTCCCTTCCCCCTCATTTGGTCACATTGATACTCTGGTGAAATATAAAACTCAGAGTCGGTGCTGGCAAAAGGAAAGCATATTGAGAGCATTGCTTCTGAGGAAAAGGGCCTGAAATAAGGACTCCATCAGGTCCTGGGCTTTATTTGAAGGGCTGTTGTTAATTGCCTGATAACCTCTTCTCAATATTCTCAATATCCAGTGGGAATCTTGGCTCGTATAGATTTGTGCCTTCCTCATTTACTTCAGGCCATACACTGAGGTAAAATGATCAACTTATTTATGAGAGTTGATGCTAATACCTTGTTTTCAGTTGCTATTGTTATACAGTTTGCTCCTATTTGCAGTGCCCCATAAACTGGCATTTTGTACCTTACACATAGCAACTAGGTCATCCCAAACCTCATACTGATAGTATTTCCACAACATTAGCCCATAATCTTTCTTGCAACTGACTCTTTTTAGGACAACTTGGAGTGTTTGGTGTAGACGGGTGTAGGCTAGCCTACACTCCCTATCAAAACAGGGCTGGGGTCCCCTCACTAATCCTAACTAATTTAATCAGGTAAACCCTAATAAATTGGCCCAGCCTTTCAAAATCTCTAACAATCCATGCTAATAATTGCTTATATTTATGACACCTGTTCATCGGGGTAATTGATCTTCATAAAGCTTACGCACAATCCCTGGCAGGTCTTCCCCTCTCCATACTAACCTTCGTTTGTTATCTTTAGTGTTGAGCTCCCTGGTTGTTACCATTGTGAACAACTAACTCATTTACAAAGTGTGAACAGGCTTTCCCTGAATATCTGGCTCTACAAAGTCCGTGGGAGTCAAAAGGATCTACTGGAGCTGACCACTACTGGGGGTTAATCACAATATAATTAATGATCGACTGAGAAAACACCTATTGCCAACCCAACTTCATTTGAAAGCTACAGACCTACTTCTCTTCTTCCACTGATCAGCAAAGTCCTTGAGAAGCATGTTAATAAACATCTATCTGCCTATCTAGAAACCCACAACATCTCGGACCCTACACAAATGGGTTTTAGAAAAGGGAGCAGTACTGTAACTGCTCTAATTGCAGCCATTAAAGAGTTAGGAAAGATTCTAGACAGGGGTGGCACAGCCGCCTTGATCATGCTAGATCTAAGTGCAGCATTTGATACCTTCTCTCACTCATTTAGAGGTAAAAGAAGTGGAAATAGAGGATGGTGCCTTAAATGGACTTATAGCCTTTCTGATGGACAAACGTTTTATGGAATGTGAGGAAGTCTTCTCTTCTGATGTTTTTCCTCATACTTGCGGGGTGCCTTTCCTGAGCCCCACACTTTTTAGGGCTCGCCTATTATATCCCGCAGGGATTAATAGGCGAGTTTATAGCAGTTGAAAAAACTCTTGAAACCAAGGGCTTTGGCAGGCGGATTACTGACAGTGCATGTTCCCGTGCCCGCGCTCTTGCGATTTGCTCCCCCCCGGCCGCCTCGCATCATCGCATCAGACCCGCCGAGAGCTTCAGACTTCAAAGGAATGCTCTGCCCCCCTCTGCCACTTCACACGCTCCGCAGAATCAGCCCTCCTCCCAGCGCTGCCTGTCCTTCAAAAGCAATTCATGGCAACTTGTTTTGTGAGACATTGACTGTTAAAGCCCTTTGATTTCTTATAACCTCTGCAATTTCATATTTCACCAGCTGTTGAATGGGGTGTAGTGCGACATGGTTTCTTTTTAATGAACAGCACCACATTTTACATGTTTACACCTCGTCTAAGCTTGTTTTAGCAAAAAGAGTACATATTATATCTGTCTGAAAAGCTCAAAGGGCTGGCATGCTGTCAGTGGATGGTACATTGTTTGCATTTTAGTATATTGTATACTTTGTGCAAAATTTGCAAAAGGCTAGTATAATTATGGCATTTTACTCCACATAAAGCAGAACTTGTTGTGCCACTGACGTTGTGCCAGCCCTTTCAGCTTTTCACACGTAATATCAAAGTATCTCCTCCATTTGCTAAAGGGCCATTTGGATACTGTGATTTATTTTAAATATGTGTTTGTGAAAGTGCTTAGCTGACAGGATTGAGGTTTCTAAACATATTTATATTGTAGAACTACACATGCCCAACCATTGGAATTTTTATATTAGAAAGGATTTTTGGAAATAAACACACACTGCTGATTGCATTTACGGTTTATTTTCAATAAATACTTCGGACTGTGCTTAGCAGGCATGATAGTTTGATAGGAATTTATTTATAATTAAGAATAAAACGTACTCAGGCAATGTTATACTTACAGGAGAAACACACAGTTTTTTACTAGGATTGTTTTTGTTTATTGAATTAGGACTTGCTGGGCTACTTAACAGTGTCTCAGCCCTTACAGCTTAAACACATTGGCTAAACCAATAACTATAGCTAAACACTGTTTAGGCCCCAAATGCGAGACTTATTGACTTTGCGTGCAGCACCTTTCCGTTGTGTGTCTGTGTAGGTGGGGGCACAGTTTTTAGTCTCTACATTTCTGACTAAAGCAGACTAAGCAGTTTCTTTCAATCTCTCTTATAAGTGAGTCAGTAGTTAGCACATTAAAAGGCAGAATGCTTCATCTTTGAGGCAAGGTTATTCAGAGTAATACACACAAACTTTGCCCCGTGCTCACCTCCCACCTCTTCTTCCCCAGTCACACTTCAGATGTGGTACATTTAGCTTGCATGCAGCCAGTCAGTCGCAAGAGCTGCACACCAGCCGCCCAGTGTGCAACCTCCTGTGTTCATTGTCCTGTGTGCATTGGCTTGTGTACAACAGTATGTGTGCAACGTCATGAGTGCATTGTACTGTGTACCTTCCTGTGTGCATGGTCCTGCGTGCTCTACCCTGAATGCACCACCTCTGAACACTGTTGCATGTGTACTGCCCTGTGTGCACGTCCCGTGTGCACTGCCCTGGATGCACCACCTCTGTGCACTGTCCTATGTGTCCTGTCCTGTGTGCACTTTCTCCACTGATAACAAAGCCTCGCTATTGTGTTCAATCTCGGGGGTGCTACTGTGGCTGGGCGATGCTCGAGGGCTTCCGTCTGTGATACTCCCTGTCCCCACAGTTGGCAACACTCCACAGGCCCTTACAATATGTCCAACATACAACCACACACACACAACCGCACACACAACCGCACACACAAATGCACAGACAACCGCACACACAACCACACATACAACCACACACATACAACGACAAACATACAACCACACACACACAACCACACACAACCACACACACAACCACACACACAACCACAACCACACATCCAAACACACACACAACCACACACACAACCACACCCACACCCACAACCACACCCACAACCACACCCACAACCACACCCACAACTCCACACACAACCACACACACAACCACGCACACAACCACACACACAACCACACACACAACCACACACATACAACCACACACACAAAACCACACACACAACCACAACGACACACACAACCACACCCACAACCACACACACAACCACACACACAACCACACACACAACCACACCCATACCACCACACACACAACCACACCTACACCCACAACCACACATACAACCAGACACATTACCACACAACCACACCGTCAGTGCACAATTTCACCAGACACAGACACCATCAGTCGTCATTGCACGCTTCCACCAGGCACACAGCACCAGACGTCAATGCACGCTTTCATCAGGCACACACACACCACCAGCCGTCAGTGCACACTTTTTACCAGGCACACCCCACCAGCCGTCAGTGCACGCTTTCACCAGGCACACACCCCAGCCGTCAGTGCACACTGCCACCAGGCACACACACCACCAGCTGTCAGTGTACGCTTCCACCAGGCACACACACCACCAGCCGGCAGTGCACACTTCCACCAGGCACACACACCACAAGCCATCAGTGCACAATTTCTACAGGCACACACACCACCAGCCATCAGTGCACACATCAATTGTTAACGCATCCACAATTAACTATTGAAGCAATCGCAGTATGACGCATTTTACTTTTAAACATATTCATCTAAAGTGCAGCATGCCACCATTGCTACAAATATAAATACACTTTTTGTGGGCTACAAATTATAGACTTTTGTTGCAATTGGTTTTGCAATATTTAGCCGTGCCAATAGCTCAAACTTAATTAATGCGAGACCTATTGCATTGCAAATGCTTGTTAATATTTATGTTTACCCCTTGGTGGAGAATGATTGGTCTTTTAGCCTGGACCTAGTATCATATGCGGACGATGCAGAAATTATTATGGCACTCAACTCCTTCTCTAACCATACCCAACCACAGCTTGGCAAATGCAGATCCAAATAACCCCGCCAATTTCCGTCCAATTTCGCTTCTTCCAGTCTATTCTAAGATTCTGGAAAAGCACGTAAATAAACAACTCACCAGCTACATTGAATCTCGTAATATTTTACATTACTTACAATTGGGCTTTCGCTCGGGTTTTTCTACAGAATCCACACTTTTAGGAGTCTCTGAAACCATTCGTCATCTGGTGGACAGAGGGGAGACCGTGGCACTTATTCTACTAGATTTAAGTGCCGCATTCAATACGGTCTCCCACCCCCTTCTGGTTAACATCCTCAAGACTTCTGGCATCACTCATTCTGCCCTTGGATGGCTTAGCAGCTTTTGTCTGATCGGACGTTTCAAGTCTTCTCGGCTACTTCTGCGTCCAAAATCCACAATCCAGCATACGGTGTTCCCCAAGGTTCCATCTTGAGCCCCCTTCTCTTCAATTTGTATGTCAGACCCTTGGCTACTATTGCGGAGCAAGCGGGGCTCTCCATATATTCATATGCAGATGACACACAGATCATCTTTTCACTCTCCACCAGCCATCACTCCACTACATCCTCCCTCTGCTATGGTCTCAACAACATTGCCTCCTGGATGCATGACAGCAAGTTAAAATTGAACGGAGGGAAAACAGAACTCCTTCTATTTGGCTACAACACCGCCTTCTGGGGACCCTCTCATTGGCCTGTTCAAATGGGCACCCCTCCTAACCCATCTAAAACAGCTCGCAACTTGGGCATCATTTTTGATGTTATATAAACAATGAGATTCTATCAATGTGAAGTGGTGATAATTTTTGGGTGTTTTTATTCTTTTCGGGTCTAGTGAGATACTAGGCTCTCTCTTAGGTCTAGAAAGACAAGAGCACTATGTGCTTTTTAAAATACCCCTCACACACTAAAAAGTTCTTTAGTGTCATGCTTCATCATAGGGGTCTTCCCGTCCCTATAACGGGGCGGGGTGTGCTATGACCAAACGGACTACGCGGGAGCACTCAAGTTGTGACAGAGGCTATGTGTAGGTGTAGGGGTGTCAGTGAAATGTAGGGACCTAACAAGTGAGTGCAAAAAGACAAAAAGTTAAAAATTCCCTGGCTCACTAGAAAAAATATATTTTATTCGCTTCTCTAGCTGGGGACATTAAGAAGGGGATTGTGAGGTAGAGCAATACCTTGCAATCTAGTCGACATGTTTCGTAAGCAGTCCCCTACTGCTTACTCATCAGGACCATATAGTGATCCCTACTACTGATAGCTCAGTTCTACAGTGGTATGCCTACTGTCCTACAAACAATGCAGCAAAAACAGGCTGACTGTTTGGGCTTCAGGGCATGAGTTGGCCCCAGTGAAGCATGGTGATTCTATCAGCACCTCTACGCTTCCTCTCTTGTTTTGGCATCATTTTTGATGACCAGTTGTCCATGAGGCAACATGTTGTTAGAGTCTCTTCCACTTGCACAACTATTCTCAAATGGTTGAAGAAAATCACATGGATGCTTCCTTTGGACACCCAGAAAACCGTAATCCAGGCGGGCAAAGAGGTAATCCGTAAATTGCAGACGGTTCAGAACATGGCAGTCCGTCTGCTATGTAAACTACCCTACAAGTCTTCTACCTCCCCTTCCCACCGTAGCCTTCATTGGCTTTGCATTGATAGTCGCTGTAAATTTAAGGCACTCTGTTTTATACACAGAATTAATACTGGCAAGGCCCCTCAATATCTGAATATCTCTGATTCATCTGTACTCTCCCTCCCGCACTCTTCGTTCTTCCAATCAACACAAACTCCAGATTCCCAGGATTAGGAGAGCCAGAATGGGTGGTCACTCTTTTGCTTTTCTGGCCCCATCCCTGTGGAACTCTCTCCCTCTACCCCTTCAGATTGAACCTAATTACCTAAAGTTCTGCAGGGATCTAAAAACTTGGTTATTCAATCAATAAACTATTTCGGCAGGCACACCTCCCTTGTTGGTTTAGCGCCGGGAAACCTCCAGGTAGCTACGCGCTCTATAAAATAAAATATAATAATAATAATAATAATAACAAAGGCCACTCAATGGATGGGCACTAATTTACTTACTTTGATTGGCAGAAAGACTGTATTCATGATTATGGGAAATTATCCATCAAAAGGGTTAGATATTGAGTGACCATAGCAACTGGGTGATCGTCCCAAACCAAAGTAGGCTTTAAAGAATCTGGGATTATGGATTGAAGGAAGGCATAATTTGGAAACTCAGGCTCACAAACTGTCAGGAACTTGCTTTGGCAGCCTCAGATCATTGAAGAAATCTCTCACATGGTTTTCACCATCTACAAAGAGAGTGGTGGTGCAGAGTATGGTCACCTTGAGACTAGACAATGGAAACTCCCTGTACACTGGAAGTCCTAATTTTGTTATTAAAAGACTACAGGTAATACAGAATGCAGCCGCTAGAGTTTTATGGAAAGTTCCCAAACACCAGGCAGAAAGCCCAGAATTGGCAGCCTTACACTGGCTGCCAGTACAAAAGAGGATTCAATTCAGGGCCATGTGGACAGCCTACAAGATAATTCATGGCACCAGCCCTCCGATTATTTCTAAGTTGATCTCTCCTTTGGCCCCACACTAGCTCTTCAGTCACTTTCTTACAGACTTTTCAATGCCCTTGTGATCTGGAGAGCAAGATTCAGGGGCTGCTCTTTTTCCTTTTGTGTACCGAAATTGTTGAATGGCTTAACTATATCCCTGAAATTGAAACAGTCAGAAGTAAAGTTCAGGAAAATATTGAAAACATACCTGTTTTAGATAGGTCACTTGTGCTGTCTTAGTCTGAAGTAGCGCTGGGAAGGCTGGTCAAGGTAGCCAAACTACGTTGAATCGAAATGAATTGAAGAATAACATCCACTATCTCGCCTTCCTCCAAAACCAATCTGCTCACAATATCTACAGTGACACTGATATGATCAATAAGGGACATTTGTCTTAAAAACTGGATCATTCCCCTTTCGGTTTCCATGTGTGCTTTTATTTGTAATTGAGATTGCCTTCCCAGCATTGGGACAAATATTCCAATAATTGAATTCCAAATATCAATAATACCCTGTACTTAGAATGCCTTCATTCAGTCCCACGTCATTGGTTCTAAGGTAAAAAATACAAAATGTTTCTCTCTGCCTCCGAATTTCATTCTCACATCATCCTTGAAAAAGTTTCTCCTTCGTCAAAAAAAGCCACTTCAAGATCCTTTCAGGACGTTTTTCTCTCTGCAGTGTTGGAATAGTGTCACCTGAACCTTCGTCCGTATTTCAGTGTCTCATTGTTGGGCTATTAAAACACTTTTTCTGGGGGTCTCTGGAAAAACGTATGCGTATGGAGTTTGGTTGGGAATGAGTGATTTTGTCTCAAGTTATACGGTGATTTTTAACCTCTATATGTTAAAGTTTTAATTTTTGGGATGTATTGCTAATAGGATTATGGAACTTGATGTTGTTTTTTTAAGGTATTCATGAAGAAAATAAGAATAAAGAAATAATGAATGATATGTTTTTGAAAGTAAGAAAAAATTTTAGAAAAGTAAATTATGTCAAAATGATAATGTATGAACAATTAAATAAATATTTAAGGGAATTAGTTTGCGACCATGACTACGTAGGATTAATTTCCCTAATTATTGTAGATTGTTGAGTGGGAATGTTAATTTCATGTTTGATGTTTTGCTTCACCCATGTTCCCAAACATAAAATAATATGTTAAGGGTCCCCTTTTTGTGACGGGCCCCTCCAAGCCATTGTCACACCATATGTGCACACACTGCACATATGGTGAAGAACATGATGTTATTAGGTCTGTTGTTCTGCTAAAACTATAAGCATTATATATTTACTAAAAGAGCCTTTATGACAGCTTTCTTCTTCCATTGGTTTGTTGTTGTACCATTTACATTTAGCATCCCTTACTACAGCATACAGCAGTCAGCAGTCAGCCTTCTTCAGCCGCTGCAGTCACCTTGAGATTTTGCTCTTTAACAGAGCACATCCATAGACACGGAAGCTCCCTTTAGTGCCAGTGTTTTTTATTTTTACTTTATAATTACTTTTGCGCTGTCTTTGTGTTTAGAGCCTGATGTGAAAGTAGGATGCTTTTTACCAGATGTGAGCAAAGGGCTCATTCCAACATTATCAGTTGCTGTCTCCTACCAATGCAGTTGAAAAATCCTTTTTAAGTCCTTTGTTTATCTTTCTGTTGATATTTCACAGAATAACAGATTATGTCCATTTGAAAATGTTCTGTATTATGTTATCCTCTTTTCTATGCGTTGAGTACGCAAACCAAATTTTCAATATTTTAGGAATGTGAATTCATAAGTGGACAATTCTTTAGAACATGTTTACTTTGAGCTTAGGGCCTGATTTAAATCTTGGCAGATCAGGTCCAGCCTTCGCTTTTTCAATGGTTTTCCCACCCATAGACATGGTGGTCCACCCGCAGTATTTAGATGTTGGTGGGTTCATAGACGAAAGACTGCCGTAGTCCTGCCTCTCCGGTTGGAATATTTGCCAGCGTCGATGGAACCACAGCTAAAAGCAGTTGGTGGTGGGACTCCAGCCAAGATTCCCACCGACATGATTACGATGTGCCTTTCCATCGAGGCAACTTTGGGTTGGTTGAATCTAAGAAAATACGGTTAAGAATCACCTTTTTTCCTATTTTCCCCTTCCATTTCAATCCTGTACCCCCTCTTCCAGGACCCTCCTTTGCAGCACTGACTTCAGCACGAAGCAAAACATCTCCATTGTCACAGAAATCTAAGCTATTGTACAATTGTCCTATGCAGCATGTATTGACAATTGCTATAGCCTCTTATACTTCTGCTCTTACAAGCAATATTTTCATAGGTGTCATGCAGTAGAATTCATTTTCCTACTCATTAAAGTAAAATGAACATACCTGGATTGACACATAAAATAATTGTTGTTGTGGTGCTTGGGGTGTTGTGCTAGTTGTTCCTGTGGGTGTTCATTCAATAGTGTGTGTTTGTTGTGTGAGGGCCATGCAAAATGTAACACACATTGTCTACATATGGTTTTCATGCAAACATGAAACATATGTGTTTTGTCACAATAATAAGTTGCACTTACCAGTCACCACATTTTAGTTCCCAGCTCTATGGCCGTCAGAACTGGGCTTTTTGCCGGTCCCTACAACTAAAGTAAAAAACCTGGGAGTCATTTTTGACTCCAAGCTCACATTTGAAAGCCATGTAAATCAGGTTACCTCTGTATCTTTTTATACATTAAAACTACTTAGAAAAATCCTTCCATTCATTCCTGTCAATCTACGCAAGTTGGTGATCTCTGCGCTGGTTTTGTCCAGAGCCGATAACGGCAACACTCTTTTTATCAACCTCAGGACCAAATGCTTGAATAAACTACAGATTATGCAAAATGCCGCTGCACGCATCCTGCTAGATATTCCAAAGCACAAATCTCTTCTGCTGTGCTAAAAGAATGACACTGGCTACCAGTAAAGACATATGGAGTTTAAGGCTCTTTAAATAGCATTCAAGGCTACCCAGGTCCAGCCTTTTTCAAGCAGAACCTCCGTCGGTATGTTCCTATTCGCCGTTTATGCTCAGTGGAGTCCCATAATTTGAAATCCCAAGGTTAAGGAAAAGTTCCTTGGGTGGGAGAAGCTTTCTGGTCGGTAAAACTCTCTTCCTCAGAGGGTAAAAAACTAAACACACCTGTTGGCTTTCAGGAAAGCACTAAAAACATGGCTGTTCAATCTCTGACTCTGAATCAAGACCCTATGGCACTTTTCACTGGACGGCTAGCGCCTTGACACCTTCAGGTAATTGTATGCGCTTTATAAATCTTTTTTTTTCATTTCATTTCACTTCCACTTCAAAATGCACATCACACCATCAGGTCTCCGCTGCCATGTCATCACCAGCACAACGGCTTGGTGCAATCCCACCAGACTGGCAGCAGCGCAGTACTGTCAGCCAGCAGAGAAGACCACTGCAGCAGTATTCTTCAGTCTGTAGCCGCAACAGCTATATACTACAGGCGCACCACCGTCAGCTTGTCAGAGTACTTGGGAACACTGCTGAGGCGGGACAGAGCTACTCCCGCTAAAATCTAAGTTTCAGCATTGGTCCTTTAATAAACTTTGTCCAGCCAAGAACAATGGCTTTTATCGTGTTTAAGCTGCAGTACTTGTAACACTTCTTCTTCCATCCTTTCTGACCTTCCTACTTTCTTTCTTCCCTTTGTTTTTTCTTAAATATTTTCCTACTTTCTCTCTTGTCTTCTTAATTTCAGTTTTTTTGCTTTCTTAACTTCTTTCTTTCCTTGTTTTCACTTTCTTTCTTTGTTGCATTCTTTCTTTCTTTTCTCCCTTCTCTTTCTGTCTTTCCTTTCTTCTTGCTTGATTTCCATTTTCCTTCTTCCTTTCTTTCCTTTTTCTTTACTTTCCTCAATCCCTTCTTTCCTTCTTGTCTTATTTCCTTCCCTTCCTTCCTTTTTTTCCTTTCTTTCTTTCTTTCTTTCTTTCTTTCTTTCTTTCTTTCTTTCTTTCTTTCTTTCTTTCTTTCTGACCCTGTGCCTTATGGGAGCAGTCCAGCCCGAACTGCCAAGCCATGCCTTCCCTGGACCGGAAACAAGCTTCCGAGGACCGGTTTCTGGCATTTCAGCCGTCTTCCTTTGATGTAAGATGCTTTAATAATGTTCCTAATATTTTGAATGAGAACTCTTCCATTGTCGGATTTTGCCGTGGCCCATTGCACTTCATTTGTTTGTACTTGCGGATACCTTCCGCCTCGCTGCTTGCTGCCAGAGCCATCTCGCATCCCGCCTCCCGCCGCACGGCTCCTTTGACTCCTGGAGAGCTGCCGCAGAGTGGAGGGCGGGTCAGGGGCACTACAACCCCCAGCAGGCATAGCGCCCACCGTGCATCATCCACAAGCGCCAGGAGGCGCATTAAAAAGGCGCACACCCTGCAGAGCGGGGGAACTCTTCCATTGTCGGATTTTGCCGTGGCCCATTGCACTTCATTTGTTTGTACTTGCGGATACCTTCCGCCTCGCTGCTTGCTGCCAGAGCCATCTCGCATCCCGCCTCCCGCCGCACGCCTCCTTTGACTCCTGGAGAGCTGCCGCAGAGTGGAGGGCGGGTCAGGGGAACTACAACCCCCAGCAGGCATAGCGCCCACCGTGCATCATCCACAAGCGCCAGGAGGCGCATTAAAAAGGCGCACACCCTGCAGAGCGGGGGAACTCTTCCATTGTCGGATTTTGCCGTGGCCCATTGCACTTCATTTGTTTGTACTTGCGGATACCTTCCGCCTCGCTGCTTGCTGCCAGAGCCATCTCGCATCCCGCCTCCCGCCGCACGCCTCCTTTGACTCCTGGAGAGCTGCCGCAGAGTGGAGGGCGGGTCAGGGGCACTACAACCCCCAGCAGGCATAGCGCCCACCGTGCATCATCCACAAGCGCCAGGAGGCGCATTAAAAAGGCGCACACCCTGCAGAGCGGGGGAACTCTTCCATTGTCGGATTTTGCCATGGCCCATTGCACTTCATTTGTTTGTACTTGTGGATACCTTCCGCCTCACTGCTTGCTGCCAGAGCCATATCGCATCCCGCCTCCCGCCGCACGCCTCCTTTGACTCCTGGAGAGCTGCCGCAGAGTGGAGGGCGGGTCAGGGGCACTACAACCCCCAGCAGGCATAGCGCCCACCGTGCATCATCCACAAGCGCCAGGAGGCGCATTAAAAAGGCACACACCTTCCCTCGCGGGACGCGAGCGGGACGCCGGTCGAAGCCCGGGCCAAGGGCGGGCCCGTTTCAGCCCGTTCCAGACTGAACCAGGCTGGGCTGGGTTATCCCCCTTGGTTTCTATCGATCAGACGCCGCCTTTTTTCCATAAAGGTACTGACATTTGTTTACTGACTGCTGACATTTGAGTACTTGGAACCCAGCCTTCTAACCTTTATAATAATGACCAGAGGCTCCAGGAGCAACACTGCTCTCAAAACTGCTTCGTTTACAGGTCCTATTGACCTGTTCATTTCTAAAACTACTGAGGCTATTAACCAAAACATCTCTATGTTAGAACGTAGGGTATCCCAGGATCTTGCGATCGCCCGGAGATCCTCTATGGGACTCATAGCAGCGGCCTTAACTCCACTCCCATCAGCTTCTCCTATACCGATTCTAATACAGTCTGGTACAACAGCCCAAGTTCATTCCATCCCAAGTGCTGTTGACCTATCAGCTACCAATCTGTCACTGGAGTTGGAATCGACTGGGAATCTCGAGACTAACCCGGACCTTGAGCAGATTTTGCTTGAAGTTCCTGCACAAGACCCTGTGCAAGATCCTGTACAATTAACCCAGCTTAGGGGAGTTAGAGAAGGTGCTGTTCCTAAACAGCCAGAAGCACAAAAAAAGGGGAACAACACCAGACACCATCACAACACCAATAAAAAGAAAGGGTCTACCGTTTTACCATCTAAGAAAGCCCAGTCTATTAATAACTGTGCACCATCTGTTTTACCTAATCTGGAATGTCCCATATTGGACAACGCTCAAGAGGGTGGCTCCGGCCTGATTGATTGCGATACCTCACAACTTTTCGCCAGATTTAGGGATCTACTAAAACATCATCTCCAACCCCTGGAACGGAGTATTATGGCAATTGAAAAGCAACTTGCTATACTCACTACCAAATTATCCAATCAGACGAGGGCGGGAACGGTTAATCCCGGGCGGGCCCAGGTAGCGGACAATTCTGGGATTATAACAGCCAATCCAGTTAGACCGCCCGTTATGTCCAAGGCTCAGGCAAAAACAAAAGAAACTTTAACCCCCCTATTACCAGCTTCAAATAATTGTGTAAATTCCAAGTTAAAAACCAAATCCATATCTCAGTCACCTTTATCTAGTCAGCAAAACTCTCCTCTTCCTCCCCCTGTAGTTCCACCAACAGCTGCTAACCCCACCGCAGCTAAGGTGTCTTCACAGCCATCTCAAATTAAACCCTCGGCGCCCCAAAAATCAAATCCTCCAGAGGGCAAGAGGGGGCCTAGATCTAAACGCCCTGTTCATCTGCCACCCGAGGTCTCCCCATTCACGGTAATCCTAACGGGAGTACCCGAACTAGCAGCAGGAACAGACGGACCATCCTGGTCCCTCCTGAATAAAATTCTTCAATGGCTCAGTATCAATAGGCCATTACAGCCCCCAAATACCAGTAGAATTTCATCTGTTCGTAGAGTATCATGAGTGGGGGCGAGTACCAAGAGTATTCAGGGGGATTGCGTCATTGTTACTTGTGAAGACGCATCCACCGTGAATCATATTTGCTCGTGGCCAGATTTGGAGAAGAAAGGGGGAATTGATACCCACAACTCTCTTTTTTCTACCCTCCGGTATGTAACTATCATCCCCCAATACCACCACCAAATTGGGTTCTACCTCCAGAACAAGTATGGAACTATGGAGGTCCTTGGCTGACCCAAAAGAGTGGGAGCAGGGAATGGGTCCCTCGTCCCTGGTACCCCAACAAAGGCCACTATTTGGGTGAAGGGTGGCAAGGTATTCACAATGACAACAGATTCGACTGTCTTGAGATGGTTGACTGACTTTATGCCTCACCATCCTCAAGCCAGTCTGCCATTAGTCAGACAGGGTCTGACGTACCTGTGCAACTTGTCCACGATAGTGTTTTGGCAGTATACCCTCCGGATTATGTTCCGTCTAGTGGACATGTGGTCATACGGGAGGATTTTGTACAGGAAGGAAGCCCAGCAGAATTTCTCCCACCTAAAACTAACCCAAGTGATACCCAACTCCCTAGCTGTGGGCCTACAGTCGGGTATCCACGGAAAGGTGTTTCATGTACTAGTATTGAAGCGCGTGTGTCTTCTGATGCCCCCAGAATAGTCGTAGGTGAGAGTATCACGGAGGCTAACCTGACTACACCCCGCGCCTCCCAGTCGGGGCAAGCTGTATACGGTCCCACTGAGTCTATCAGCCTTACCCTTATTTCCTGGAATATTGCCGGTATTGCAGGGAAACTAGACACACCCTTCTGGTCCAAGTTCATGGGGGAAGGATTTGATATAATCCTCCTCCAAGAAACTTGGTGCCAAGAACAAATAAATATAGAAGGTTACTCACCTCACTGTCTTAACGCTACTAAATCTAGTTCAGGCAGGGCCAAGGAGTGCCTTTTATTACTTTTGTCTAATAAGCTGAGTAATTGTGTAGTCAGAAGTAGCTCGATTGTGGGAACCCACAGCCAGGTAGTGAGGGTTGAATGTAGCAAGGGAAATGACTTGGTCCTTGTAAACTTTTACAATAACATCTTTGATGCCTCCAGAGGGAACATCTTATTCCCCCTGGAAAAGGAAATTGCAAGGGTTCTGGGCATCTCCAATAGAAGGGCAGATGTTCTATGGGCAGGGGATTTTAATCTGCAGCCATGCCATCTCTCAAAAGGGAATCCCTGCGGCTTTGGAACCGAAATGGTTACTTACTGGGGGAGTGCGGATGAGAGTGAGGATTTCCTTCACTTCCCACATTGCCATTATGGCTCAATCTTAAATAAACTATTAACCAAATTAGACCTACATCTGCTAAGCTGTAATAAAAACAGCTTGAATTTTACTTGTCCTACCTTTACAGGGAGGGATGCCGGGACATTCATAGACCATATTCTGTACTCCAGTACAGGTGACTTCCTAAATCTGTGTATCAGAGAGGAAAGTCTAAGTGATCACAATAGCGTCTTCGTTACCTTTCCGGGACGAGGTGCAACATCAATGACTGGAGAAACATGTTCCACTGAATTAGTACCCATCAGACCAAATGGTCTGAGGATCAGATGGTCTGGAAAAAACTCTTTGGCCAAACAGAGAGAGGTCATAATTAATTGTAAAACAGAAATCAGCTACTGTTTAAAAAATGTTATCAACCCTGACTTCTTATTGACACAATTTATCAATATTAACATCATTATTGAAGGTATTTTTACCAAGATATCCCCTTCCAATAGAGCTACAAAGCGGGGATGGTTTGATAAACCCTGTGCAATTGCCCTACGGGAACTGAAGAAGGTTCTAGGTAGCAAGCCCCGAGACAGTAATGAGATAAAACAATCAAGGGTCAACTATCAAATGGCAATTTCTAATAGGAGAAAGGTTCTACAAAATGAAGCTTGGGATAAGTTAAAGGAAGCAGTGGAGACCAAAAATAGTAAACTCTATTGGGAAACAATTAATAGCCCCTTTCTAAATACTAATGGTATCCCGGAAATAACTTCATATGTTGTATGCAACGATTGGATTACTCATTTTACTAATATTTTTAATCCAGAAGGGACACCACTAGCTGTATCAGCAACTGAGGCATCATCCTGGATACCTCTACCCCTGGGAATAACCCTGGACGAGGGTCATGAAGGGCTCTCTAAAAGTAAGGGGGGAAGGCCCCGGGCCCAGATGGGGTCCCCATTGATCTTTTAAAAGCAGAACCGAATTTGTGGGTTCCTATTTTGGTGAGGACTTTTAACTGTGCGGCAGAAGGCAACATCCCTCCCTCCTGGGGCCAATCAGTTATTATCCCCCTATTCAAAAAAGGTAGTAAATCGGAGGCTTCTAATTATCGTCCCATTTCTTTATTGGACGCCTCAGCGAAGGTCATGAGCAGAATTTTGCTCAAAAGGCTAGAATCCTGGGCAACAGATTCGAATATTTTAACAAAAGTGCAATATGGCTTCAGGAAAGGCATGGGCACCCTGAAGCAATGTGTTAATTTAGACCTCATTTTTAACAAATATACTGTAGCTAAAAAGGGCAATCTTTTCTTATGTTTTGCTGACCTGAGCAGCGCGTTTGATTTAGTTGATCACGCTATCCTTTGGGAGGTTTTGTTAGAGTCGGGGGCACTGAAGGAAATTATTCATTTTCTGGCCAGGCTTTACATGAAACTCTCCTGTAAGGTTCGTTATGGTACCCTAGGCGAATGTACGCCATTCTTCAAAGTTTCAAGGGGATTTCGCCAGGGCTGCGTACTGGCCCCTCTTTTATTTTCCCTTTTTATCAATTGTATTGACCGTAACCTGGTCGCTATCCCAGCAGACGCTCCCCAGATTGGAGGTAAACCTGTCCCACTCTTACTATATGCGGATGACGCTGTTCTTTTATCCCGCACTCAGATTGGGTTACAGCGAATAATTGATAGTTTTATGCTGTTTATTCAAAACAGGAGGCTCCGTGTGAACAAATCCAAGACTTATGTGATGTTGTGCGGGCAGGCTGCAAATAAACTGAAACATAGCTTTTTCTTGGATAGTGATAGGATGACACACGTTAAATCATTTTGTTATTTGGGAATTACTTTTACTAATGAAGGGTCATGGGCATCTGAGTTCGACAACATCAGACTGAAAATGTTGCAGACCACTAGTAGTATATTCCAATTTGCATCCAAGCTTGGATCGAGAAGTATTCCAGATATGATCAATATATATAACATCCGTTGTGTTTCTTCTGCATTGTATGGGGCGGGTGTGTGGGGCCATATTGAAGGCCCCTCGCTCCAAAAAGATGAAAACAAGTTTTTAAAGAGACTGTTATGTGTCCCTCCTTCTGCCTCTGTACAACTAATCCATGATGAGGTAGGGGTCGAGTTTATCTCTGACTTAGCAGCCGTTCGGCCACTCTTATTGTGGCGTTCTATTTGGGCTAAACCAGAGACTCGATTCACTCAAGAGATTATTCTTGATTGTATAGGATTGGATCACTCATCATGCATACAGTGGTTGAAATACATTCATTTCTGGTATAAAACCTTATTTGAAATTGATGTTCTTCTTGACCCCGAACTGGCAGTCGCAATCTCCAAAAAAGAAATTAAACAAACATTTTGAAACTTTAAAAAGAACGAGCGAGATAAGGTGCATGGTAAGCTAGCCGCCGTGAAGTTCTACAAGGAATTGAATTTAATTCCGGGGCTTCAAACCTATCTTGCGAATGTGTCCTGGCCCTCCCATCAATTTGTGTTAACCCGAGTCAGACTGGGTATTGTACACCACCTTGTTGCATTCCCAAAACAGAAAATAAGATCTGACATTCCCTGTCCGTGCGACAACACTTCACGACAGAGCTGCTATCATTTTCTACTTTTTTGCAAATTTTATCACTTTTTAAGGGTAAAGTATCTAAAACCCATCTTGTTAAAATACAATATTCAATCTTCAACGAGCGCTTTGATACTATTATCCTCCTTGGAGAACGTGGATATTTGCTTCTTTGTTGCTACATTTATTCTGACATGTACAGCTGCCAGGAAGAGCATAATGCTGCTATAATTTCATATATTCCTGTCTGTACATAAATGTCTTTGTTTATGTTGTATATAGAATTTTAATCCTGTTTTATGCCCACAGTAAGTAAATGTATGGTCCTTTTTTCATATATCAAATTAACCTTCCCCTGTCTTCCGAGCCATATTTTATCATTTGTTCATCCGATTTCTTGACTTAAAATGTACAGCTGCCAGGAATAGCACTTGGTGTGTTAAATATATTTATTCCTGTCTGTACATATATGACTTTTTATAGCTTTTTAACTATGCTCTATAATTTTAATTAATTATATATTGTTGTCCAGTGTATGTCAGTATATGTTCCCTTCTCTACTCCTGAGTATCTAAGTCATTTTTAGAAATTATTACATATGGAATGAATTGTTTTTAGTTGTTTTGCTTGTATGATTTGTATTTCTCAAATCGAATAAAAGCTTATGACTTGACTTGAATGAGGACTGAATCTTTAGTTGAGGTTATTAGTCAGGGAAGTCAGGAGAAAATGAATTTTCGGAACTATCTGTCTTTTGCTAATACCAATGTTCTGAAATCAAAATATTAATGTCTATTTCTGAATCTCTGAAATAAATGAACATAATCATTTGAGATAAAATGTTCCTTCTTTAAAGTTAAAATTTTGAATAAAGAATTAAACAAAGTGAATAAAGTCTGTTAGACAAGCTAAACTTTGCTTTTAATAAAAATTAGATAAATGGAGAATTAAGCTGGTCTTGTATTTTCCTACGCCTAATTTTTTACTAGCAGATTCGTCAACCATAATGGTGGTGTGTCTAAATAAATGTTGTGTTAAATAAAACCATGGTAGAACTCATTTTAACTGCAGGTGTAAATAGTATAAATATTTATTTTTCGATTTAGATGCTCCACTGTGATACAGCAACACTCCTTCGAATTTCACCGATCCATGAAGTAGGATGAAAGTGTTTTGTGAGTAACTCACAGTGTTATGGGCCCCACTGATGAGTAGATGTATGATTTGGTATTTCAGGGAAAGGTGATATGGTTTTAGAAATTATTTCTGGAGTAGCGCTGCATCATCACGATGAGGGGTTTTCGGTCACACTGCATCCATTCAACTGTAGTTTTACTTTTAGCCAATGTTTTGTGACTGTGGTGCAGGCCTGCTAGCTTACCGAACTATTACGTTTTCTAAAACCCACAACAAAACAAAAACAACATTACCAAAAGGCTGACGGCCAATACTAGAACTATTGACTTTGCCCATGCTTGTTTTTTGGTCTAGTGTTAGCCAAGACCTTTTGATTTTACAAAAATAATATGCAAAATATACTTACTTATAGGGGCTTTCTGCCAGTCCTTTTAATCCATTGGTCTGCAGCTGTGGCATTTAAATTTTTATTCTGCCCACAACAGCATACAGCGTGGGGAAGTGAGTCAGCACATGTAAACCACTGACTAACTTCGAGTTATAGCATTCTGCCCTTTCTCAAGAAGGACATGCACACACAAAATAGTTCCATTGTGTGTCTGACTCAACAATGGGAATGGGAATGTGTGCTCTATTAAAACAAAAGTATGTTTGCTTTTCACTTATTGACAATGTTATTTTTTGGATTGATGAGGTCCTGGCAGATTCTCCAACAATAAAGTTTTGCAAAAGCCATGACAAAACAAAACAATCATTGACAAAACCAAAAAGATGGTGACTAATTCTTAACCTAATGGTTTTGCCAATGCTTTACAAATAATGGAGCTGACACCCAGTTAATCATCAGAGTGAAATACTTGTCAAATTGTTTGTTTAGTCTGCAATTGAGGTAATGTCTGCTGTGGCTTTATCAGCCAGTGGGGAAGAACTGTGCAAAGCTCTACCTTGCCAAGTTTGAATTACATATTGAAGACAAACTTAAAATATATCATTAACCATTTTGCCCCACTCTATGCTTATCATATACTCCAGCTAACACACAATGTTGGATTGTTCCGTCTCAATTGAACTTCAGATTTCTGCTGCAGTAGTTATTGCAATCTAGATCAATGTTCTCTCCTGGAAAATTGTGTACTGATCCATCAAGAGTGGCTTAAAGAAACAGTGGTGTTCCCAAATTTCAATTTCCTCTAATAATTCCTGTAGGAAACTTCAGCTTAATGGAATAACATCAAACTTGGCAAAAAAATGCAACTTTACTCCCAAGCGTGCTTTTTGTGATTTGAAATCCATTCAGCTGTTTGAAAAATTAGCATTTTAAGAGGGACTCGGTTTGAGTATGAAGGGGTTAAAAATTAAAAAGTTAGGTAAGACCTGGACAATTGGTGCTAGATATGATATGATTGGCATATTTAAAAGGGACTAGTTAGTCCTGATTGAATGGCTCCAAGATGAACAATATGTTGCGGCACCCATTACAGAACTCTGGAACATGGTCCGTGCATCTAGAAAATGTATTAAAAAATATATAGAGGGCAGGGTGAGCACACCTTGATCCCCAGGGACATCTGGCGGTCCCAAATGGAGCCACCTTGATTGGCTGGTCACAAGATGCAAAACTTGTTGATGCAGTCATTACAGGACTCAAAGAGGTGGTCCTCATTGAAATGCATAGCAGCAAATGACAGATTTTGAAGGTCACAAAAAAGAGTGTGTATCCAAATAGGAACATGAATAATGTGTTATTTGTGTTATAATCATTTTAGAAACTCTGGTGAATTTTGAGATGATATTACCTTCTGAAAATGTTGACCCTCTGCTGGGACTTGGTGAACCATGTTAGAGTGTAAACTGTATTCTCTCATGATTTTCTCATAGAGGTTACGGGCGTTGCTCCAAAAACTAAAATGAGAACACATTTTCTTCAAGTTCACACTATCTCCCTCAGCCATGTGAGACTAAAGGGCCAAATTGATATTTTGGTAGTGTATACACTCCGTCGCGACAGAGTATACACATCCCCAACTTAATGGTCCATCCATCCATTTTAATTGGGGGTAAAACATAGGGTTGGCTACGTGGGTGATTTCTTTGTCAATGACATGGTAATACCTCTCTGGTGGCCCAACAGAGTAAGGGCCATTCAGAGAAATGCTATAACGCTCACCCACACAATCCAGATGGGTTGATTCATAGCCATCTTTTACAGCCCATCACGGCCAGGTAATCCCTGGCACTGAGGGACAGTACAATGTAAATGATGCTCCCTCCTTCGTGAAAGAAAACTCCCATGGTGAGAGGAGCATTCTCTTTTTTTTATTTCCGAAAAGAAGATCCTGTTTTGGGATTTTTTTTCTATATTTATATGACAAAAGTGTGGCACACCTGAACATTATCTTGATTGAATCAATGCTTTAAAACGGATAGTATTACTTTACAAAGCAATGATATGAGCGGGGTGATGATGTGTATTAGACATTTTGGTTAGTGCTCTAGAAAGCTAAAATGAAAACACATTTTCTTTGAGTTCTCAAATTGCTATGTCTTCCATATCAATAAACCATTCTGAAATCCAGAGAGAAAAATGTATGTCAGTTAACTCCCTAGTAATCAACTGTACTATCAACACTAAGTTCTAATGAACAAATAGAGCACTAACATGTTATATTCAAGATAAAAGTGAGCCACTGCTGATTGCCATTTAGTTGGAATAGTAGCTGTTCATTTTAAAGCCGTTTCTAAGGAGACAGATTAAATAAATGTGTATTTTGATATTAATTCAACTATGAAGCCAGTAGGTAAAAAATGTGTGGAGGTTCGGGTTTTTAGTATTTAGTTATTCTGTGGTGGAAATATATATATACATATATATATTTCCACAAAGTTCCCCAAATTTCCCAATATATATATATAGTACGAAGCTGCAGGTGCACGTCAGAATTTTGCAGTATATAAGGGCTATTCTCCACAGTGACCCTGTGTACCCAGTGGCAAGGCATTTCAAACAAACTCAAGCGAATGACATCAATTGTCTTTCCTACTATGTAATTAGTGCCATCCCTAAATCCCGAAGGGGTGGTAACAGGGAATGCCAACTTAGACGATTGGAAACTAAGATCATCTTAGAGTTCGATAGCAAGTAGCCTAATGGGTTAAACAACACAGAAGAAATGCACAATGTTTTATAAAGGGGGCTTTTATACTCATTTTTATCATTTTTGTGCATTGGTGTTTTTTCTGTATTCTAAAGTCATCACATTCCGTGGGTTATTAGTATAAATAACGTTTTTTCAGGAATTTCCCAGGCTATTCTAGACCAGCACAACAAAATGATATTGATCTGATTATATATGTGCATTGGTCAAGTACAATCTGCTGACACAAAGAATGAAATTCTTTTCCCGTTTTTAGATCTGTTTTTATGTATAATGAAGTTTTTAAGCAAACAATGTCTTATAAAATGTCTTTTAATAGTATTTTCCTTCAGTGGAATTTTACTGTTATCAATATTTTTTTAAATGTTTGCATTATAAATATATTAAAACTGGTCTATATGTATATTTTGTATCACACTTTATATTTGCTTTTTTTGCACATTAGGCACTAGTTTGAACAAGGAAAGATTTTTTAATTTTCTGCTGCTTATCACATATGCACTTTACTCCAAGTTTACATATCGGATTTATCCTGGAATAAGCTTCTTTATCTAAGATAACCGAAAACTTGAAACTTTGGAAATTTACGTGAGGATTTATCCAGTGATATTTATTCATCTGAATAACATATGTATTTATTTATTTATTTAAATATTCAGATTTGGCATTTAGGCACATAGATTTTATAATTGTATATAGCAAATCTATATTTTCTTGACAACATATATAGACACTCAATTATATACAAGTGTTTTCGGCTTTTCATATAAACTGCCATTCTAAATAAGTCTGTTTTCCATGAATACTATCATGTGACTTAAAGAGGTGAAGGGGGTGGTTACTAAACACATATAAAAAATGCAATGGCGAAAAACAAAAACCTTATCGTTACTCGGCAAGGACAGCACTGTGCTAGTCCTATGCTTAAAATCTTTGCTGTAGACATGGAAAAAGACTTTGTCCATTTCTATCTTGGCGTGGATAGCACTGTGCTAATCCTATGCTTAAAAACTTTGATAGAAAAGGAGACATTTGAGATGAGCAGATCTAGAGTGTCGCTGGTGTTGAGAGTGCTCTATACAGGAGTTGCTTTCCATCTAAACTTGAGAACTACCCAGAGCTCTCTGCTTCTTTTTTGCAAAAAAAATTATAATATTAATATATAGAAGTTGAAGTTTGGGGGATTTATAGAGCACGCGTTTACCAGAAAGGTTTCATGGCGCTGCCATATATATATATATATATATATATATATATATATATATATATATATATATATATATATATATATATTTCTATATGAGCTTAGCAAATGCGCTCCTGTGCTTCCAGCAGTCACCCTCACACCCTCCATGCTGTCCAGCTTGGTATAGCCTCTCAGCCTCTGAACTCCCCTTTCTCCTGCAATTTTTCAAGTGCCCGACGCGTTTCGAGGCTAAATATATATATGTATATAGATATAGATATAGAAATATATATATATTGCATGTGATCAAGGGCAACCGCCCGAAACGCGTCGTCTGCCACGCTGCTGTAACCTTCATGAAATAAAGTACCTTTTGCCAGCATTCCTGGGATTCGTTGGTCTTTTCCTCGTAAGGTTGCCGAGACATTGGTGATTCAGGAGTGACCTTTGTTGCTTATATATATATATAAATATAAATATATATATATATATATATATATATATATATATATATATATATATATAAATATATATATATATATATATATATATATATATATATATATATACACACATATATATATATCTATAGATATATATATCTATATATAGATATAGATATATATCTATACATATATCTATATACTCATTTTAGGAATTGTGGTGTGTTCTAAGGTGATTTTACCATGTGAAAAAGCCTTCTGCTGGGATATCATGAATCATGTTTGAAAGAAAACTATTATCTCATGCTTTTCCCACAGTGTTTTGGAAGGGGATCTATAAGCTAAACTGAAAACATATTTTCTGTAAATTCACATTATCTTTCTCAGTCATGTGAGAATGAAGTCTGACATTCTCAGTAAAACATGTACATCCAACAAGGACAGAGACTGTCAGTTGATTCCTTTGTGTTCTACTGCAGCCTCCTAGAGTTTTATACAGAACAACTAGAGCGCTAATAGTCCTACTTATTACAAAGGTATGGCACACCTGAAGCCATCTTGATTGGAATAAAGTGGTAACTTTTAAAACATTTAATTTAAAAAGAAACAAAATGAGGGGGTATATTTTGCCATAGTAAGTATGATTAGTGCTGCAGAAAGAAAAATTAGGGCACATTTCGAGTGACTTCTCAAATCCTCTTCTATTTCATTAAAAAATTCTGACATGCAGTCTCCCAAGATGGCAACCAGAGACAAAAGAGCCCAAATGTAGCCCAAATATCACCCAGATGTAGCCCAAGTATAGCCCAATGACAGAATGTCCCAGAGTGTTCTAAAGAACAACTAGAGCACTAACAGTCTTACTTATGACAAAAGTATGGCACACCAGAAGCCATCTTGATTGGAATGAAGTGGTAAGTCTGAAAACATTTAATTAAAAAAAGAACAAAATGAGGGGGTTAATTTTGCCATAGAAAGTATGATTAGTGCTGCAGAAAGAAAAATCAGGGCACATTTTGAGTGACTTCTCAAATCCTCTTCTATTTCATTAAAAAATTCTGACATGCAGTCTCCCAAGATGGCCACCAGAGACAAAAGAGCCCAAACGTAGCCCAAATATCACCCAGATGTAGCCCAAGTATAGCCCAATGACAGAATGTCCTAGAGTGTTCTAAAGGACACCTAGAGCGCTAACAGTCCTACTTATTACAAAGGTATGGCACACCTGAAGCATCTTGATTGGAATAAAGTGGTAACTCTTAAAACATTTAATTTAAAAAGGAACAAAATAAGGGGGTATATTTTGCCATAGAAAGTATGATTAGTGCTGCAGAAAGAAAAATTGGGGCACATTTTGAGTGACTTCTCAAATCCTTTTCTATTTCATTAAAAAATTCTGACATGCAGTCTCCCAAGATGGCCACCAGAGACAAAAGAGCCCAAATGTAGCCCAAATATCACCCAGATGTAGCCCAAGTATAGCCCAATGACAGAATGTCCCAGAGTGTTCTAAAGAACAACTAGAGGACTAACAGTCTTACTTATGACAAAAGTATGGCACACCAGAAGCCATCTTGATTGGAATGAAGTGGTAAGTCTGAAAACATTTAATTAAAAAAAGAACAAAACGAGGGGGTTAATTTTGCCATAGAAAGTATGATTAGTGCTGCAGAAAGAAAAATCAGGGCACATTTTGAGTGACTTCTCAAATCCTCTTCTATTTGATAAAAAAATTCTGACATGCAGTCTCCCAAGATGGCCACCAGAGACAAAAGAGCCCAAACGTAGCCCAAATATCACCCAGATGTAGCCCAAGTATAGCCCAATGACAGAATGTCCTAGAGTGTTCTAAAGGACACCTAGAGCGCTAACAGTCCTACTTATTACAAAGGTATGGCACACCTGAAGCATCTTGATTGGAATAAAGTGGTAACTCTTAAAACATTTAATTTAAAAAGGAACAAAATAAGGGGGTATATTTTGCCATATAAAGTATGATTAGTGCTGCAGAAAGAAAAATTGGGGCACATTTTGAGTGACTTCTCAAATCCTCTTCTATTTCATTAAAAAATTCTGACATGCAGTCTCCCAAGATGGCCACCAGAGACAAAAGAGCCCAAATGTAGGCCAAATATTACCCAGATGTAGCCCAAGTATAGCCCAATGACAGAATGTCCCAGAGTGTTCTAAAGAACAACTAGAGCGCTAACAGTCCTACTTAATAAAAAGGTATGGCACACCTGAAGCCATCTTGATTGGAATAAATTGGTAACTCTTAAAACATTTAATTTAAAAAGGAGCAAAATGAGGGGGTATATTTTGCCATAGAAAGTATGATTAGTGCTGCAGAAAAAAAAGTAGTAAAGAGTGAGTAGTAGAGAGAGAGTAGTAGAGAGTGAGTAGTAGAGAGTAGAGAGTGAGTAGTAGAGAGTAGTAGATAGTGAGTAATAGGGAGTGAGTAGTAGAGAGAGAGTAGTAGAGAGTAGTAGAGTAGTAGAGAATGAGTAGTAGAGAGTGAGTATTAGAGAGTAGTGGAGTAGTAGAGAGTAAGTAGTAGAGAGTAGTGGAGAATATTCCAAAGTTTGGCACAGCACCACTTGCACAATAAGTCCAATCAAATAATATCACTTACAGTCCTTATTGAAGCGCTGAATCTTGGTGTATATTCAAATGCTTTTATTTTCCTTAAGTTTGTGTACCACAGCCAGCCGACGCGTTTCGTTCTGTACATCAGAACTTCTTCAGGGCGTTCTTATTTCCTTCAAGTTATGTTGGTATCCTGTTGTCATATAACTAGATATTTCTTCTAAATGTTAGACGAGACGTAAGTACATTCTTATTCAAAGTGACTAGGTATCAATTTCACCCACACAATTCGGGCAGACTTGAGTAATTTATAGCATCCTCAAAGTCAGTCTTTCAAAAATTCCAAAGTATAGGACACGATAATCCAAATCCAAATGTTTCTCAAGAAAAGTCATTTTCAATCGTTTGGAATATCGGCGTGTGCCGACCCAGGGACCCCCAGTATGCAAGGAGAATTAGTCCCCCCTCTGCAACCGCGCCAGTGGCCTGTGTTGCAGAGAGGTGTGAAAAGGGGCATAGCCTCATTACACCTCTGTGGAATGCAGCCCCCTGGCGCATACTGGAGGTTCTAGGTGGGCTAGTTTGCCCCCAGGTACCCCTAGTATGCAAGGGGAATTAGTTCCCCCTCTTCAAACATACACGGGGGCTGTGTTGCAGAGAGGTGTAAAAAAGGGTGTGGCCTCATTACACCTCTCTGCAATGCAGCCCCCTGGCGCATACTGGAGGCTCCTGGTGGGCTAGTCGGCCCCCAGGGACCCCCAGTATGCAACGGGAATTAGTACCCTCTCTGAAACGCACCAGGCGGGTGCATTGCAGAGAGGTGTAACAAGGGGCATAGCCTCATTACACCTCTGCAATGCAGCCCCCTGGCGCATACTGGAGGTTCCAGGTGGGCTAGTTGGTCCCCAGTGTCCCCCAGTATGCAAGGGGAATTAGTTCCCCCTCTTCAAACATGCATGGGGGCTGCGTTGCAGAGAGGTGTAAAAAGGGGCGTGGCTTCATTACACCTCTCTGCAATGCAGTCCCCTGGCGCATACTGGAGATTCCTGCTGGGCTTTCAGGTCTTATATAGTTAGGAATTAGCATTAAAAAAAAACTTTGAAATTCACTGAAAAAACATAGGTTTCAGGCCTTATATAGTTAGGAATTAGCATTTAAAAAACCTTGCAAATTCACAGGAAAAACCATAGGTTTCAGGCCTTATATAGGTAGGAATTAGGATTTAAAAAAATCTTTGAAATTCACTGAAAAAACCATAGGTTTCAGACCTTATATAGTTAGGAATTAGCATTTAAAAAACCTTTAAAATTCTCTCAAAAAACTATAAGTTTTAGGGGTGTTAGAGTTAGCTGGACATTTCACTCATACAAAACCATTAAAATTGCTCCTATATAGTTAGTTGTACTAACTATATTTCGCACACCCACAATCCACTGCTGATTATGTCACATATTACATCATTCATGACATGGTCAGTGACATCACTGATGACATCTCAAATGACATCACTGATGACATCATCCACGTGACAATCACATACACCTTTTCGTACACTAGTTAAATCTTTCCTCACTCTTTGTAAAATACAGAGTATCATATTTGAATCCATTGTTACAGCACTGCAAGTATCTAAAAACCCACTCAGTGATTCATAGATGTATACACACATCTAATCACTTACCTGTAGATTCACTCATACATGCTGTCAATGAACAATAGAACACTATCAAAAATACTTATACACCTAAATCGACATTACACACAGCACACATCCTATTCACATATGAAGTCATCCTACTCACTTATGCAAACAATGGATCATACTTACATATTTACTTAGCTACACACTTATACAAACACAACTTCATCTATTCATTTAAATAGTAAGTCATACTTAGTGATGTCAGGTTTCGACGGTGCTGGGTCGCTGTCCGCCTAATGCGGGACAAATGGCAACCGCAGTGGACAAACCACATTTCCCAGCATACCGGGTGACATCGTCACGTTGCAAACGTCGGTCACACACAGACCCGCAAAATAAGACTCAGCCGGTCCTCGGCAGCGGTGCCGATAATTCCAGTCATGAAGTTGGTCGGATCTGTAAGGCGGATTAGCGGTAAGCTCCTGTTCTGACCATCGCTGTCTGTCAGTATTACTTCTTCCCGTTCTGGGTTGGAGGAAGTAAGGATTTGATTCGCTGACTTTGCACGCGGCTGTGTGCACCTTCACAGACATAGGAGAACCTTGTGAGTTTAACAAGGGTTCTCTTTCTTTCTCTCCCTGTTGGCCGAGACGGCTTTTCGCGTTCTCGATGCAGGGAGAGACTTGTTGAAGGTCAGTTTAGACTGCGACTATAATTGTAGCCCAGCAAGATACCTGCACTATTTTTGACTCTCATAAGGTGATTGGATTCGAAGGGATTAACACTGCATTGTTTGTATGTTATACTGGGCTCAAGACACGGATGTGTCCAGAAGCAGACTCTTCCCTTCTGGGATAATCAGTACAAGGTGGCAGGACTACTGCTGGACGAATATCGTAAAGTAACCTGCCATATCTTTCTTTGTGATATACTTTGCCCCAACATGTTTTTTTGCGCTTTGTATCTAACACTACAGGGAGAGGAGCCACGGGGTATGTGATCTAGGGACTGGTCAAACCTAAAGAAGAAACACCGTTCATGAGTGGTATGTGAAAGGTATTATAGGTGATTAACATAGCTTCTCATGACACTGTAGCTCATTGTGGTTATTTGCATTTATTGTTACAGTTGGTTTCCATCCCTGACTGCAACCCATCATTCCTCCCGAAATACAAAGCCTCCTGTATTTTCCTTTTCAGGTAGGGGCTTAGATTAAAGGTGTATATAGCATGAAAGGATTGTATCAAGGTTTCTTGTAGGGTTGCTGGGAGGGTGTTTTCTAAACCTTTGTCCTTTTCGTTGCAGATCTCCCTCCCCGCTGTCCCCTTCCATTCCCGCCCTCACGGGACCCCTTCTGGCAGTCTGTGGTTCTTATTCCAGGCTCTAGGGGAGTCGTGTGGGGGAGGTTATAGGGTATTCATCACAGCCATGAAGAGAACCAACGCTTAGGCTGACAGAGAATTATAAAATCATTATTACAAGTATAAAGTTAACCATACAGTCACTCACACAATCATTGAGTCTTACACTGCCTTTTATTTTTCTAGTTTGTTGGACATGTACCATTGAGAAATATATTTGCTCATCATCACACACATAAAGATATTCACTCACCCAAACAACTGTTAGAACATGTAGTTTTAACTTCATATATCTAGTGAATCAACTATTCACACATCTTTGGGCAGTCACACACCGCCACCAAACCACACACACATTCACTCTCCCATACAAATACTCAGTTAACTAATCACTAACTAATATAGACTTTCACATAGCTAGTAACTAACTGGAGAACCAGTTTACACAACAACTGACAAATTGATACAGATATTTAAACAGTTTAGTCACTATCCACTATATTTAGTGAGACACTATAAATTGGTCAAGAAAACAGTCAATTGCACTGCTACTAAATCCTCCATCCAAATATTTATTTTTATATATCCACTCATTTTTCAATACAAAATGCTATATATATAATGCATATTTAAATAACGAAGCAAACCACATTCACTGGATGATGTCATCATTGATGTTATCAGTGATGTCATTTGAGATGTCATATATATATATATATATATATATATATATATATATATATATATATATATATATATATATATATATATATATATATATATATATATATATATATATACATATGAAAAAACCATAGGTTATAATGCCTGAAACCTATGGTTTTTCATATATATATATATATATATATATATATATATATATATATATATATATATATATATATATATTCACTGAAAAAACCATAGGTTTCAGCCACGTTATAGTTAGGAATTAGCATTTAAAAAACCTTGCAAATTCACACATGTTATAATTAATAGGACATTTCACTCATACAAAACCATTATGAGTCCCGCAAGGTTCGGGTCTCAGTCCATCCCTTTTTAACCTGTATGTACAGCCCCTCGTGGCAGTGGCCAGGGAATGGGACCTCACGCTGGTGTCGTACGCCGACGACACACAGCTGGTAATCACCCTTACTGAGGCCCCCTCAACCTCTGCCAAGCGATTCAGGGATGGACTGGCTGCAGTCGCCCATTGGATGACAGGTAACTGCTTACAACTCAATGCAGGGAAAACCGAGGTGTTGCTCCTTGGCAAGAACAACAGTTGTTGGAACGACCAATGGTGGCCATCCTTGCTAGGCCCCATTCCTCCCCCTAAATCCTTGGTAAAAAATCTGGGACTCTGGCTGGACTCCTCGCTGAGCTACCAAACTCACACCAAAAGAGTAGCAGCTACGTGTGTTGGCCTACTAAGAAGCCTCAATCCCATCCTTGGGTTCTTCGACCCTAAAACACGTCAGCTCATAGTCCAATCCATCATCCTCTCCCGGCTGGACTATGCTAGCGTCCTACTGTTAGGAGCTAACAAAGCAGAGACAACTAGGCTTAAACGTATTCAGAACTCTACAGCCAGAGCTATAGTTGGCCTTCCAAGGAGATGCTCTGCAAGAGCCACCATACGAAGACTCCACTGGCTCCCAGTGGAAGCATGAATCCAATTTAAGGCACTTACCACTGCCTTCAAAATCCTTAAAACTGATGGCCCTGAACTCCTCCGCCCGCTCCTAACACCCTACACCCCCCAGCGCAATTTGCGCTCTCTAGGTCAACATCTTGTAGTGGTTCCCTGCACAAAACTCTGTTGTGTCGGGGGTCGCTCCTTCAGAGCCATAGGAGCAAAACTCTGGAATTCCCTTCCCCCGCACATCCATTGCCTTGACAATCTGCCCCCTTTCCGCAAGGCAATAAAAACTCACTTGTTTCCACTGCCTTAATCCCTGACCTCCCCCCCGCCCCCCCCTCAGTAGGTTATGCTATGGTTTCTCAGCGTCGGGACGCCACGTTGCTGGGGCAGCTGTCGTGCTTCAACAACCTCGTAACATAACATAACATAACATTAAAATTTCCCTGTTCAATGGTTTTGTATGAGTGAAATGTCCAGCTAACTATAACATGTGTGAAGCCTATGGTTTTTTCCAGTGAATTTGCAAGGTTTTTTAAATGCTAATTCCTAACTATAACGTGACCGAAACCTATGGTTTTTTCAGTAAATTTCAAAGGTTTTTTAAATGCTAATTCCTAACTATAACATGGCTGAAACTTATGTTTTTTTCAGTGAATTTCAAAGGTTTTGTCAATGATAATTTTTAAATGTATTAATTGTTATATTTTTTATACTAATTTACTACATTATTTTAAAGTATTTACTTTTTGATATTTTATTTTTTAAATTACAGTACATATTTTTGATATAAATTGAAAAAAAAGTTTAAAAAAATATTGAAATTGTAATATATTTTTTTTGTATTTAATATTTTTTATTTGTATTTATCTTATATAGCAGGCAATGATATCCTATGGTAAGTACAGATAAATTTACTTTTCAGGAATAGTAGTGAGGGGAAAGATGCAGCACTGAGGTATCTCCTGATAACAGGTGAGTAAATTGGAATTCGTAGTTGGACTGATTTTTGAGGAATTTTTTAAAGTTCCAAAACTCCACACTTAAAAAAATTTCCAAGTGAAACCAGTCAGTGCTAGCCTATGGAAGGAAATTCAAGTCACTGTAACTATGATTAGAATTACTTTACAGGATCAATAGTGGGCTGAACGATGCAGCACTGAGGTCTCTCCTGATAACAGGTGAGTAAATCGGAATTCGTAGTTCGGCTGATTTTAGAGTAATTTTTTAAAGTTCCAAAACTCCACACTTGGAAAAATTTCCAAGTGAAACCAGTCAATGTTAGCCTATGGAAGGAAATTCAAGCTACTGTAAGAATGGTTAGAATTACTTTTCAGGATCAGTAGTGCGCTCGAAGATGCAGCACTGATGTTTCTTGTGATAACAGGTGAGTAAACCGGAATTCGTAGTTCGGCTGATTTTACAGGAATATTTTGCTCAATAGTGAAGGAAGGGGGTGGGGCCTGAGGCAACATGTGTGCAAACATGCCCTGTGGCGTGTATCAGATTGTGAAATTAATTCTTCTTCGATCCTGAGGTCCCCTGTGAGCCAACTAGCCCACCAGGTACCTCCAGTACGTGCCAGGCAGCTGTGTTCCAGAGAGGTGTTCAGAGTGCACACCCCCTTTTTACAACACTCTGCAACACAGCTCTGTGGCACTTACTGGAGATATCTGTTAGACTAGTTGCTCCATAGGGGACCTCTGGATTGAAGAGGAATTAATTCCCCAACTTAAAACGCACTCACATCACCTCAAGCCCCGGCCCCTACCTTCACCACTGTGCAACCGCGCCCTGTAGCATGTTCTAAGTTGGGGGATTAGGTCTCCTTGCATACTGGGCGTTCCTGGGGGCCAACTAGCCCACCAGGAACCTCCAGTATGCGCCAGGGGGCTGCATTGCAGAGAGGTGCAATTAGGCCATGCCCCCTTTTACACCTCTCTGCAACGCACCCCTCTGGCACGTTTGCAGAGGGGGAACTAATTTCCCTTACATACTGGAGGTCCCTGGGGGCCAACTAGCCCACCAGGAACCTCCAGTATGCACTCAGGAAGGTAGAGTAAAGTACAGAGTACAGTACAGAGTATGGTACTTCGTACCCCGCGATTTAAAAAAATAAAAGAACATTTTTGGGCCCTGGGGGTCCTTGTGGGACCCTCTGAGAAGGCCTAGGGGATCAGGGTGTTTCTACCCTGCCCCCTTTGCGTGTTTTGCACGTTTGTTTCACTACTCACAAGATGGCTGCCAACACTTCCTGGTTTGGAGCGTTCACAGACAGTTGACAGCCAATGAACATGCAGCTTGTGCTCTGGAAGGTACAGAGTACAGTACAGAGTACTGAACTTCGTCTCTAGATATCACTAGGATTTTACTTTTGATTTTCTCAGTAACTACTGAAAGGATTTACATGATTTAACAAAAAGCACAATCTGTGAAACAAACTCTACCTCTCTGCCAAATTTGGTGTAATTCCGTTCAGCCGTTCGGGCTGTAGCCCCTGCTAAAGGTCTCTATGGAAAATTGTATGTCGAAAACACGTTGTGGGACCCCTCTTTTTTCTCGGCCCCCACTTAACAAATCACCCCCAAACTTTCAGGGAAGGGGCGTAGCGGTGCAGGCCATTTTCTTGGAGAAATTTGGGAAGATTCATCAACCGGCGCCAAAGTTATTTCAAATAGAATGTTGTGGATTTCCTATGGAAACTAGGTCCTAACTATAACTACC
The DNA here is from genome assembly GCF_964263255.1 of Lissotriton vulgaris. Lineage (NCBI taxonomy): Eukaryota > Metazoa > Chordata > Amphibia > Caudata > Salamandridae > Lissotriton > Lissotriton vulgaris. Next base: position 171,391,394 of record NC_141689.1, on the reverse strand, counting down.
TAGTGGCGGCCGATATATATGAATGTCTGACATAATATCGACAGACAGAATATCGAAATGCAAAAATATCGGAGCAAAAATATCGACAGCAAAAATATCGAAATCCTATCTTCATTAAGGTAAGTACAAAAATATCGAAAAAATAATATCGTAGTACAAAAATATCGGAATCAAAAATATCGTTTTTTTAAATGTATTAATGATAATGTAAAAATAATTTTCAAATACATATAATTTTACAACTATTAAATAAAAATATTAAAACAAAATTCAAACTAATACATATACATTTAAAATAAATAAAACACATAATAATTTAAAGTAATTTTAATTTTTTTCATGTAATTTATTTGATTTAATGAAATTTTTTTTTGTTTTTACCCTGTACGCTTGTACTCCAAAAACCCAAAACTGACCCTGAACCCTAAAAATATCCCTGTACCCCAAAAACCCAAAACTGACCCTGAAACCTAAAAATACCCCTTTACCCAAAAACTGAAAACTGACCCTTATCCCTAAAAATACCCCTTTACCCAAAAACTGAAAACTGACCCTGAACCCTAAAAATACCCCTTTACCCATGAACTGAAAACTGACCGAGAACCCTAAAAATACCCCTTTACCCAAAAACTGAAAACTGACCCAGAACCCTAAAAATACCCCTTTACCCAAAAACTGAAAACTGACCCTGAACCCTAAAAATACCCCTTTACCCAAAAACTGAAAACTGACCCTGAACCCTAAAAATACCCCTTTACCCATGAACTGAAAACTGACCCTGAACCCTAAAAATACCCCTTTACCCAAAATTAATTAATATTATTTAATTACCAATTAATTATTAATTAACAATAACAATAAAGTAAATATATTAGCACATTTGCTGTAATTAATTTAATTTAATAATTAATATTATTTTTCCCAATTAATTAATTAAGAATAACAATAAATTATATATAAAAAGAATTACTATAATTGATGTAATTAAATAATTCATATTAATTAATTACCAACTAATTAATAATTATAAATATGTAAAAAAATTATATTAATTAATTAACTAATTAATAGAAATTAATTATTAATTAAAATATGTACAAACATATATCAATCAATTAATTATTATTAAATTACTTCCCACCCTATTCCCCTATAAACCCATAACCCGCTACAGAACATATTTATCAATTAATCAATTAATTAAAAATAATTAAAAATTATTTCTCAATTAATTAATTAATAATTCCTACTAATTAATAATTAATTTAACATAATTAAATTACTTCCCACACTATTCCCCTATAAACCCACAACCCGCTACAGTAGTAAAAGACAATATTTAATTAAATTACATTAAAAATAAATAATAAAACATAATAAATACAATATAATATACACTAAATTTATTTAAAAATTGATATTAGTAACATCAAAGTTATTAATTTCGATATTATTGACATCGATATTTACAACTTCGATATTACTGATATCATACAAATATCGATATTAAGACTGTCGATATTACTTACCTTCGATATTTTGTCCCATCGATATTTAAACTTCGATATTTTTGTATATCCATATTTAAAAATCGATATTTTGTCTGTGTACCGATATATATATATATATCCAACTAACAGGTACCCATTTGAAGAGAATTCCCACACAAAGGTAGAAATCAGCTCTATTACTTTATTTTTTTGGTAGCCTGCCAGCAGGAAACATCAAGGAACAGCATTGCTTCATATAAACCAGCAGGCCGCTTTTCAGGTAAAGACCTTTCTTCAGTGACATTCAGTTATGTGAGACCAACAGCGCTGCTGTGAGTGCACGGTTTTAACTTCCAACAATATCCATGTGGGCGTTGCCATCCTCATGGCCTTATGGGTGATGTAGTGCAGTCCATGTTTTCCCCAGTGGGTGCGTTGCTTACAGTCTCTTGATAAAACCAATAATCTTGCAAATCCAAGACGGGCCTGCCCACTTTATGACTGCCAAAAGAGCTTGCAAGCTGGCTCCCTCGCTGTAAGGGCAACCGGTCACCTTCGTTCCTGTGCTGCAGCATCTGCGTGAGGCCGCAGCTGACCCGCCAACAGCGGTGGGCGTCTCTTTGCGACCGGGTTGCGGCCGCAAATAAATCCAACCAACAGGAACCCATTTGAAGAGAATTGCCACACGAAGGTAGAAATCAGCACTTTTACTTTATTTCTTTGGTAGCCTGCCAGCAGGAAACATCAAGGAACAGCATCACTTCATATAAGCCAACCAGACACGTTTTAGGTAAAGACCTTTCTTCAGTGGCATTCAGTCCTGTGAGACCAACAGAGCTGCTGCGAGTGCACGGTTTTATCATCCAACACCTGTCCATAGATATATATATATTACCCACTGGGGGTCGCCAGTAGGTAGTTATAGTTAGGACCTATTTTCTATAGGAAATCCACAACATTCTATTTGGAATGACTTTGGCGCCGGTTGACAAATCTTTGCGAAATTTTAAAAACTGGTGAGGCGCTCTGGTCTGCTTCTATCCTGAAAGTCACGGGGTGATTCATCAAGCGGGGGCTGAGAAAAAAGTGGGGTCCCAAAACGTGTTTTCCCCATGCAATTTTCCATAGGAACCATTAATCGCAGCTACAGCCCAAACTGCTGAACGTAATTATACCAAATTTGGCAAGGTTTTGTTGGGAAAAGGAACTGACGAACAGTTCCAGGAACTTGATTAGCATATTAATAGAAAACACAGAAAGAAAAATAGCAAACTTCTTTTAGAAATTCAGACCTGTGAAGATGAAATTAAACAACTGAACTTATCTGAGCCTACTGTAAAAAACTACATGATATTGGATGAGGTTTTAAGTAACTTACAAGCTGACATAAAGAGAAGAAAGGCCAGAAAATTTAAACGTGATGAGAATGATTACAAAACAGGATGTATATTTACATTCGCCCGACGTTTTGACAGGTATCGATCAGAAAGGGTATGACAACTTGTGCAAGTGATATACAGTCCTCTTCTAGTAATATTTCAAGTAGTGAAAATGAAGAAACAAGATATTTACGAGTGGTGGCACCAGTAGAGAATAGTTTTTACAGGAGGTACGAAGGATGAGAATAGGAAATCGAGAAACAGGAGTGAGATTTCGGGATACAGGTGGACAAAGACAAGGAGAGGAACAAGAGGGAAAAGAAGAACAAAAAATAAGACAAGGAATGAGAACCCGCTCATGGAAGAATTGAATACCTCCAATACCAATACTAAAGAAATTGAGATTATCAATCTTTCCTCGTGTGAATTATCGACAGATATGATCTCACTTTTGATGAGGGGTTTGGGTTTCTGCCCGTCTACGAAGGTAGACTGGTATATGAATAAAGTTGATATATTCATATTTGTTAGAATGCTTAAAATAAAGAAACATTTTGCAACCCAACCTTCTTTTGTTAGAACGGAATTGAGTAATCTTACTATTCAAGAAATCCATGATACAATATTATTATTATTATAACTAACGGAGACTGAGGAAGACCCCGTGACTATTTCAGAGTTACGTGAAGATTTGGATATTACTGAGAGCCCAAGTGTGGGTAGTGGGCTTAATAACAAGTCTAAATGGACTCCTCAACTTACTTCAGGGAGTTTGATAGATGCTTTTTACAAAGCGGTAAACTTGGATATAGATAGATTGATTGCAAAACAACGAGCAGATACTAGAACTTACTATAAAGGTAACCTCAAGTGGAAAGAAAGGAATGCCTTGAAGGCTTTAACAGACAAACCGGAACTTTCAGTTAGAATGGCAGACAAGGGAGGAAACATCGTTGTGATGAATAAAACAGACTATGACGAGGAAATTCTAAATCAACTTAATGATGAGAAATACTATGAAAGAGTGACAGTGAACTCTTTACAAAAAGTGACAAATCATATTAATAAGAAACTTAAAGATTGGTATGATCTTGATTTACTTGAATATGATGAGTATATGTACATCAGAGGGGATTTCCCTCAATACCCCTGCTTATATAGCTTACCCAAAACTCATAAAAATAGACAGAAACCATCAGGTAGACCGATAATTTTGGGTATAGGGGGGCCCACTGAAAAACTATCACAGTTCATAAACTTATACCTAAGACCTTATGTTCAGAACTTGCCCTCTCATTTTGAGGATACTAAACATGTACTAAATTTAATGACTGATATTGTGTGGGAACCAGGAATTATATTAGCTACACTTGATGGTGTATCATTGTATACGAATATAGAGCATCATTTTGGAATAAAGGCAATAGAAAGCTTTTTGAATAAGAGACCAGCAGAATTTTATGAACACACTAAAATGCTCTTAGACATGACCAGGTTAGTTTTAGAAAATAACATTTTTTTATTTGATGATGAATGGTACAGACAGAAGCTTGGTACTGCGATGATTTCCAGGTTCGCTCCCTCTTTTGCCAACCGATTCATGGGGTGGTTTGAGGCAGATTGGATCTGGAGCCCCAAGGGCAGCAAGTGGATTGACCACATTTATCACTGGGGGCATTTTATAGACGACTGCCTCCTTATTTGGAGAGGTACTGAGGATGGCATTAAAGATTTTTTTTACATATTTGAATACTAATGATGTTAACATGAAATTTACAATTAATTTTGATTTGGATCATCCTACATTTCTGGATATTGAATTATTTGCTGAGAAGGGCAAACTATGTAGCAGAATGTATCGCAAGGAGACTAGCTATAATGCTTTATTACACACGAGTAGCTGTCACCCGAGAAGTCAGATAAATGCAATCCCATATGGGGAAATGTTACGGGCACGCAGGAACTGCTCAGAGCACTGTGATTTTGAGAAAAATTTGGAAGATATTGTACACAGGTTTGAGTCTAGGGGGTACAGTAAGACGGTTATCAACAAGCTAAACAGAGGGCACATAAACTTAGAAGAGAGGAGACCTTGAAAACAAATAAGAAACCGTTAACATCAGGAGATAATAAAGAGACGATAAGAATAATCACTAATTTTGGAAAAGGCAGCCAAAAGTTATATAAAGTACTTGTCAAATATTGGCATCTTTTGAAGAATGATAACGATATTTCCCCATTTCTGAATGACAGACCGAGTGTTACTTTTAGAAAAGGTGTCACTTTGTCTAATATCAAACATTCATGAACTGTTATACAACATTTGTTGTCTATGTTATAGTGTAAATATGTACAAAAATGTATGTGGGGAGTACCATTAGAAGACTACGAGATAGGATGGTTGAACACTTTTATGCCTTAAAGAACGGGGAAACAAGATACCCGATAGCAGCACAAGCAGTGCAAAACCCCGAAGACAGAGAGAATCATAAATTCAGCTATCACAGAATTGATCAGGTCAAACCGGACAGGAGGGGTGGCAACAGGACACGCAAATTGGAACAATATAATTATTATGATACTTTATTTTGGATATGACTATTGTATAATGTGGTTAGCTGTCTAATGTGCACAAATTGAATTAGCAAACGCTTAATGTTAATAATATATTATAATATTTCGAAATATGATATTATAGTATGTACCCGTACTAGACCTCAATATTATGTTTTTACTAAGAAAAATGTTCATTAAGGAGTAATATTCCCTCTATTTTGTCTCTGTCCTTATTCCTTGACACTATCACACTTACAGGGTGTGGACTCTCTCTATACCTATTCTAGTACTCACATTTACTCTTAACTACTTTAAGTCTCTACCAACATATGTTTAGATAGGAGGCCTTGATGGGCTTAATCGAAAGTATTTGTGTGCATACAACTCCCCAGTTATGATTTAATTTCCATTGGTAGGTGCCGGTGAAATGGATTGCAATAAAGGTTAGTGCTATATGTTTTTCTTGACTTTCTAATCTTGGTGCGATAAATGGTTACATTGTGTAAAAACGGCATTAAACTTGATAAAAACCTTGTAGCTTCGGGGTTTCGCTTCTGGCCTTGTAAACACGAGGTTGCCGGTTCGACTCCACTGTTGACTGAACTAGATCTTTTTGTTAATTTTTACTGTTATTTTGTACACATAGAAATAGTAATTGTTGTGGTGTGCGCTCTAGTCTACGAGCGTGTACGCGAGGACGCGTCACGCCGTAGACGAGAGCGGAAGGCGCACGCATGCGCAGAAGCTGGCGGAGGAAAGGCGCGAAGGGATAATTGGCAGTTGGCGACCGGAGCTGATCGGTACAAGACGCTCGACACTCTATGTTAATGGGAACTTGTGTAAATGCTAATAAAGAGTTAACGAATATACACAGGCTCAAGTGTATGCTGTGGGGGCAAGAAGAGGAACTTTATATTGGCGACGAGGCTGAGACACGGACACCACCGAGCACAGAGGAGAGGAGCAACCAACATCACCAGCCCCACACCAGCCTGCGGGACAGAACAGCAACCAGCAAACAGGCACAAGCATAGAGCGCGGCAGCAGCGCAAAGGCACTACGTGCGAGGACACTAGCCACAAGGAACCAGGTCAGTGCTCACAAAAAAAAAAAGGGCACATACCCAGCACCCTGGCAACCAAAAGCACCACCCCACAGTCAGAGGAGGTGGCGCAAACAGACAACCTCACGCAGGCAATAAGGGATAACACCCCAGGGAGCCCCAGGGGTCAAGGTGACACGTCAGGGAGTGCAGGAGCACCCAGTGGGCCCGACCAACTCATAGCCCAAGAGGCAGACCACAGAGGTGAAGCCAAAATGGCGAATCAAGCATCAGCCCTGTTGGCCCCCATCCCATTCCTACCCAGACCAGGGGAACCACAGTTAAAATGGGAGGATTGGAGGGAATACTTTAAAAATTACATTGAGGCACTAGAGGACGAAAATGGAGAGGGATATACCCCGGCAAGGAAAAAGAGACTGTTACTCCACAATTTAGGCCCGGAAGGGGTGAGAGTGTTTGCAAACATAGTGCCCAAGGAAAGTGGTGCAACAGAGACAGATGTCTTCAAAAATGCACTGGAAGACTTGGACAACCATTACCGCCCAGCGGTCTGTGTTTCCATAGACCGTTACAATTTTCAACAAAAGAAACAAGAGGCTGGCGAGTCCATAGACGACTACGTGGCCGCGCTCCGACGTCTGGCCATCACGTGCCAGTATGGTGCTCTACAGGATGAGTACATCAAAGACCAGATAGTCATGCATACCACCAGCAGGGCCGTCCAGGACAAACTATGGGCACAGAACGAAACCTCGCTCAAGGAAGTCGTGGCAATGGTGAAAAAGGCGGAAATGTCTAAACGCGGCGCAGATGCGGCCAAAAGGGAAAGCACGCAGAGGCAGATGATTAACAAGATAGACGAGGCCTCAACGTCCAGCAAACAAAGAGGAACGTACGGAGAACAGAGGAAGGATACAAAATGGACTGGGAAACAGACGGTCCGCCCCAGCACAGACAGCAAATTCTCGTGTTATAGATGTGGTAGCACGGCGCACTCTGCTCAGGATAAACGCTGCCCTGCGTTCCACGCCAAATGCGCGTTCTGCGGCCTGGTCGGCCATTTTGAAAAAGTATGCCGCAAGAAGGGGAAGAGGACCACGGTCAAGTGTGTGGAATCGGCAACTGCGGAAATCAGCGAGGAAGACGACCTAGAGGATGGTGAAATGGTGCTGTGTATTGAGGACCAGGTGCTGGAGGTGACAGGGAAGCGAAGAGACAAGCCCCGCACGGACATGCTCATAGGGGGAGTGAAGGTACACGTGGCTGTCGACTCAGGTTCTCCCTGGACCATCGTACAAAGATCCATATGGGATGAAGACTTCGCACCAGTAGTGGGGCCAGACCTAATGCCGCCGGACATCAAACCCATCTCGTATACAGAGAACGCCATTCCCTTGGTGGGGTGCCGAGACTTCACGTTCGAATTCAGAGGGAGGGCGGCCACATGCACTCTGTACGTAGCAGAGAAAGGCCCTTCGGTGCTTGGATGGAGAGACGCAGGGGATCTAGGAATCATACTCAACCCGGGCGGGAAAGAACAGATACTATTAACGGACGAGTGGCCCCTCACGAAAGAAGGAGACTGGAAATCTGCATACCCCAAGGTTTTTGAGGGTACAGTCGGAAAACTGGACAAATTTGTCCACAAAATGGTCCTCAAGGAGGGGGCAGTACCAGTAGTACACAAAGTCAGGAACATCCCCATATCCACAAGTGAAGCGGTGCAACAAGAACTTCAGAGGCTGGAGAAACAAGGCATCATAGAGCCGGTGGACAGTTCGGAGTGGCTATCCCCCTTGGTGGTTGTCAAGAAACCCAACGGGAAGGTTCGTCTCTGTGTGGACCTCCGAGAGCTCAACAAAAACCTCATCGTGGAGAGGTTTCCCCTTCCCAGAATTGAGGAGATGCTGGCAAGAACAAAAGGTGTCACCCATTTCTCCACCATAGATCTCACGTCGGCGTACTATCAAATTGAGCTGCATCCCACGAGTAGGAAGTACACCTCCTTCATTACGCCATTCGGGTGCTATCAATTCCGGAGGATGCCCTTTGGTCTGGCATCTGCAGCGGCCGTATTTCAGAAGTTGATGCATAGGTTGTTCAAGGACATGTCCGGGGTGCAGTACTTCCAGGATGACATTCTGGTGATGGGCTCCACCAAAGGAGATCACGACAGAAAACTAACCCGAGTCCTAGAAGTGCTGCAAGACAAAGGCTTGACTGCAGAATGGAGCAAATGTAAGATTGGAATGCACTCAGTCACGTACTTGGGTCATGAAATTGGGACGCATGGTATTTCACCGAAGGAACAAAATGTGAAGGCCATCAGGAATGCCAAAGCTCCGAGTACCAAGGAGGAAGTGCGGTCATTTCTCGGAATGGGCGAGTATTATAGCAAGTTCGTGAGGCACTTTGCCACCAGAACATACAGAATGAGGCAACTCATCAGAGACAAGGCGAAGTTTGAATGGGACTCGGAAGCGCAAACAGAATTTGAAACGATAAAGGATTGCATCAGCCAAGCCGTTCCACTGCAAGGGTACGTCCCCACAGGCAAAACCATAGTGATGACGGATGCAAGTGACAAAGGCTTAGGGGCGGTCTTGGCACAGGAAAGGGAGGATGGATCCATTGAAACCATCAGCTTTGCTTCACGCGCGCTATCTCCGACGGAACAAAGGTACAGTGTCATTGAAAAAGAGATGCTGGCGGTCACTTGGGCCATGGGCAAGTTTCGACAGTTCATTTGGGGCACAAGATTCAAGCTTCAAACGGATCACAAACCCCTGATCAAAGTCCTGACGTCCTCGGGCCATGATACTGCGACCCCGAGAATTGCTAAAATGACACTAAAACTGCTTGATTACACTTATGACGTGGAGTATCTACCGGGAACTCAAAACAGGGTTGCAGATTACCTCAGCCGAGCTGTGGCGATGGAGGATGCGCCGGAGGAGGCCCCGGACAAGGAGGAGATGGTGGCCAGCATGGAAGACCATGAGATGACGATCAGCTGTCAGGAATGGGCGGCTGCTTACGAACAAGATGCGGAGAAAGTAGAGATAAAAAGACATCTTATGTCTGGATGGCCAGACAAAAAGAAGCTCACAGAAGGAGTGCGGAGGTTCTACGAGATGAGAGAGGAACTGTCCCTGAGTGATTCAGGAGTCTTCCTATACAGAGGAGAAAGGGTAGTACCACCGGAAATACTGATACCCAGATTGTTGAAACAACTGCATGAAGGACATCTGGGCATCGTAAAGACCAAGGCACGAGTCAAGCAAATGTATTGGTGGCCAGGCATGGATGTCCACATAGAAAGACAAGTGAGAGAGTGTGGACAATGCCAAGGAGCGGACAAAATTCTACGACCACTCAGACCAGCCTTGGGAAAGTTCGAAACCCCACAAAACCCCTGGGAGAACGTGGCCATCGACATACTTGGGCCTGTCCTGGACAGCAGAGTTGTAAACAAATATCTATGTGTGGTGATAGACAAGTATTCGAAATGGCCTGAAGTGGACATACAAGAGTCCATGGATACGGACACAATACTGAAATTTCTGACGTCTTTGTTCTTAAGAGAAGGTATACCCAAATCCATTCTTAGTGACAATGGACCGCAATTTGTCTCGGACAAGTGGACACGATTTATGAGGAGGAACGGGATTGAGTCAAAGCACACGGCCATCTACCACCCAGCATGCAACGGCCAAGCAGAGCGGTTCAACCGTGTGCTAATGGGCTCCATACAGGCAGCCATCTCGCAGGGAAAAGACTGGGAGACCGAAGTAATGAGCATGCTGTGGGCCTACAGGATCACCCCCACGGTGGTGGGGTACAGCCCCTTCCAAGTACTAAGAGGACGACTTCCGTTCACCCGGGATAATGTCGTGTGGAGGGAGAAGACCATCACCAGCAAGTGGTCCCCGGCAGTGGTTCAGCACAACCTGGAAAAGGCCCAGAAGATTTATGCTGCCCATTATGACAAACGACGAAACACAAAGGATACAGAGCTCGAAGAGGGAGAATGGGTCAAGGTCAAACTGCCCACTCTACAAAAGAAAGGAGAAAGCAAATATAGTCAACCCTTACAAGTCAAGGAGGTGCGAGGCAGGGCAGCTCTCCTCAGCGACGGCAAGGTGTGGTCCCAAGACCGCATGGCTAGAGTCAACAAGATTATAAGGTGGCCCAAATCAGAGGAAGAGGAGATGCCAGTGGAGTCGGGAGAAATAAGACCCTCCTGGTTGCACAACGCAAACGAACTATGTGAAGGTGTAGAAGAAGACAGAGTAATGGAATCTCCCATCTCAGAGTCCATCAACAGGGACTACACACCGGCTGGTGAAGGACAAGGGGAAGATCTGAGAGACGGTGAGAGAGTACTGGGTGAGAGAGAAACAGAAGACAACATACCGGTAAGATACACCCGCAGTGGGAGAGCAGTCACCATGCCCTCCAGATATAGAGACTTTGAAATGTAGAGACTTTGAAATGAGTGGACACTAGAACAGAGACTAATATTGTTTATTGTTATTGTTAAAGGGGGGAGATATGTGGTGTGCGCTCTAGTCTACGAGCGTGTACGCGAGGACGCATCACGCCGTAGACGAGAGCGGAAGGCGCACGCATGCGCAGAAGCTGGCGGAGGAAAGGCGCGAAGGGATAATTGGTAGTTGGCGACCGGAGCTGATCGGTACAAGACGCTCGGCGCTCTATGTTAATGGGAACTTGTGTAAATGCTAATAAAGAGATAAAGAATATACACAGGCTCAAGTGTATGCTGTGGGGGCAAGAAGAGGAACTTTATAATTGTGTCGACTCTTTTCTTTCGAATTAACATGTAATTCTCGATTGATTACAGACATTGATATTACTATATAAGATTGAGAATACTGCTTGCTTCAATTGGAGTGGTATTAGAGGGTATATGCACCTACGGTAATAGAAGACGGACATTGAATATGAGTTGGAATTGACTCTACATTTATATTAGAATTAAAAATTTCGACAGGAATGCATGAATACAGCAATGCACTGTAAAAATATTTCAGTAGGTCATATTAGAGATGGTTAAGATTTGGTGAATCAATAATACGGTAGTAGGAACATGTTTAGATATGGCGACCGGAGTTAGACTGTTTATAAACAGCCAAGATGGCACATGAGTAGAACGCGAGGAAGAGAATAGATTGTGTCAAGGACGAACACGTCTTGTTGGTGAGTTTTGTTACAAATGTCCCCGCTTTTTCTTTAATAGCAAGTCGGAATATCAAGTACAGATTAGAGTACGTGTTTACTAATTACAGGTCACGTACTCGTGATGCGGTGAACACTTTGAAAACAGTACAAATTTGGAAATACTTGAGGTAAGACGTCAATGTATAATTCGGTAACTTTCAATTTTTGAACAGCTCAGCTTATAACGAATGGAACTTTTGACTAAAATGTGCATTGACTATTAATTTTGCAGGCTCTAATATTTCGATTACCAGATACTTGTCCGTTGATTGTGACAGAGTAGATTTATTACAATAACAGTCTGAGGTAAGCTATTTAAAGTTATACACAGAGGTTTTTTTTGGGATATCTGTTTTTTTGTGAGATACAGTTAAGACATGATAATACTAAGAGCAGGCGCCATATGGGGTTATGTTGTACTCGATATGCAAGTGTACTTTACTGAACTATTAAGTACTGGACCACACGATGTCAGGTATATATTGTTTTGGTAGAGGCTATAGAGCAAGCAAGTAGCCTTAAAGATATATTGTTGTTTTTTACAGGGCTACTGCCTATTTCTATTTTCTATTTCTGGATTTGGTGAAGCGCAACAGCTACCCCGGCAAAGGGGTGTCCCGGCGCTAAGAACAGGCACGCAAACTGAGGATAGAGGGGGAGGGGGGAGGGGGAAACTAGGGAGCGGGGAAGAGGTGAGTCTTAATTGCTTTGCGGAAGGCTGGGAGGGAATCAATGGAACGAATGCTGAGGGGGAGATCGTTCCACAGTTTGGGGCCAAGGACGCTAAAGGAACGGCCTCCAGTTCGGCAGAGTCGAATCCTAGGGATTGTTAATCCTATATACATAGGATTAACAGAACTAAGGAATACGTGTTTATTAATGGTAAATAGTGATTTCGTAATTTATTTTAGGTCCTTTGGATTTGGATTGGTGGTGCACTAGGGTGATAGAGTGAGATAATTAGGTGAGGTCATCTCTTGCTATACTTTGTTTGACACTTATTGGTGGTGTGGTGGGTCTTTCTGATCCTTCTTCTCTGACCGACTTTAGCTGCTGAAATTTACTATTTAATTATGTAGTAATGCTATATTTTATTTGGTTGCGGCCCTGAGAAAGTCATGCTTGCATAAATCAATGCATGATGAAACATGTGTTGGCTGCACTTTTTGGAAGTGGCTGTGTGTTCGGAACACTGACTTACTCAAAATACTTGGAACATTCAATTACTCATATCTAGGTTTTGGATTACTCTGATTGGAGCACAGTCAGTTTTGTAACTGCCAAGGATTAACTTTGTTGGATTTATTTATACTTTGGATTTACCTAACATTACATAAAGAAGGATTTATTGTGGAATCTGGAAGGAACTTATTTTGGAATTTGGAAGAGTTGTCAACACCTACACTAGATTCTGTGATGTTATTATTATTATTATTATTTTGAGAATACTGAACCAAATACATGAGGGTTATTATAATTATTTTGAAAAAACTGAACCAAATACAGGACACTGTTGTTTGAGGCTGTGTCTAACAAATTATTTCTTTATTTTTGAACTATATTTCTATATGATTGGTTTGCATAATACTGATTCAGAGTGTGCTCAGGAAGAAATTGCTTTGTAATATTGGCAGAAAGGTAGACCTTGGTTCAGAGTCGTGCCTTTTTGTTAAATGATGTAAATCTGTTCAGTAGTCTTTTAAATATTAAAGGAAAAACATACATATATATCTGGGTGAAGCCTAACGACACATCTCATCGAGAGACCTGATTGGCTGTCAGCACTTCATCCTTGAAGTGTTGGCAGCCATTTTGGGACCAATATACATGATAGCACCTCATTAAAAAGCATTGCAGCTAATATAAGGTTTTAAGACTCTAGTTACATTATAAATCATTTGTGGATGGTACCATACTCATTTTAGGAATTATGGTGTGTTCTAATGTGATTTTACCATGTGAAAAAGCCTTCTGCTGGGATAACATGAATCATGTTTGAGAGAAAACTTTTTTCTCATGCTTTTACCACAGAGGTTTGGAAGGTGATCTATAAGCTAATCTGGGAGCATATTTTCTGTAAATTCACATTATCTTTCTCAGTCATGTGAGAATGAAGTCTGACATTCTCAGTAAAACATGAACATCCAACAAGGGCAGAGACTGTCAGTTGATTCCTTTGTGTTCTATTGCAATCTGCAGAGTGTTCTAAAGAACAACTAGAGCGCTAACAGTCCTACTTATGACAAACGTATGGCACACCTGAATCCATCTTGATTGGAATAAAGTGGTAACTCTTAAAACATTTAATTTAAAAAGGAACACAATGAGGGAGTTCATGTTGCCATAGAAACTATGATTAGTGCTGCAGAAAGAAAAATTAGGGCACATTTTGAGTGACTTCTCAAATCCTCTTCTATTGCATCAAAAAATTCTGACATGCAGACTGAACATGCACTTTCAATGCCAGCAGCAGACCTCCCTGGTGAGCATTAGCTTTACTACAGTAATCTAATCAGCAACTAGAGTGATAACATTCTGAATTTATGGCAAATGTGTGACACATCTGAATGCCTTCTTGATGGAATCAAAGTAAAAAACTGAAAGTATTTCCTACTGAGGAGACTGTAGTAAATGAGGAACTTAGGAAACTTCATAACACATAAGTCTCCCAAGAGGGCCACCAGAGACAAAAGAGCCCAAATGTAGCACAAATATACCCCAGATGTAGCCCAAGTATAGCCCAATGACAGAATTTCCCAGAGTGTTGTAGAGAACAACTAGAGCGCTAACAGTCTTACGTATGACAAAAGTATGGCACACCTGAAGCCATCTTGACTGGAATAAAATGGTAACACTTCAAACATTTAATTTGCAAAGGAACAAAATGAGGGGGTTCATTTTGCCATAGAAATTATGATTAGTGCTGCAGAGAGAAAAATTAGGGCACACTTTGACTTCTCAAATCCTGTTCTATTTCATTAAAAAATTCTGACATGCAGACTGAAACATGCACTTTGAATACCAGCAGCCGGCTTCCCTGGTGAGCAGTAGCTTTACTACAGTGATCTAATGAGCAACTAGCGTACTAACATTCAGAATTTATGGCAAATGTGTGACATATCTGAATGCCTTCTTGATGGAACCAAAGTAAACAAGCAATTAAAATGCAATAGGTCTCACCCTCGTTTAAGTTAAAGCAATTCTGTTTGTAATTAGGTGGCTTTTTAGCTCTGCTTGTATTACTGTTTTTCAAACTTTCATGTACATAACATACATATGTATGATTATATGTATATGTATGCATGCATTTATATTTGTATTTATACAGATATGCATTTTATATATATGTTTATATATGTATGTACATATTTACACACACACATATATATAAATGCATATGCATATATGTGCATATACATATGTGCATATGTGTGCGTGTAGAGAGAGGTCGAGAGAGGTAGAGAGGGGGAGGTGTAGAGGTAGAGGTGTAGAGGTAGAGTTAGAGAGGTGGAGGTACAGAGGTAGAGAGTAGAGAGTGAGTAGTAGAGAGTAGTAGAGAGAGTAGCAGAGAGTGAGTAATAGAGAGTGGTAGAGTGAGTAGTAGATCGTGAGTAGTAGAGAGTGAGTAGTAGAGCGAGTAGCTGAGTGTAGTAGAGAGTGAGTAATAGAGAATAGTAGAGCATGAGAAGTAGAGAGTGAGTAGCAGAGAGAGAGTAGTAGACAGTGAGTAGTAGAGCGAGTAGTAGAGAGTGAATAGTAGAGTGAGTAGTAGAGAGTAGTAGAGAGTGAGTAGTAGAGGATAGTAGAGAGTGAGTAGTAGAGAGAGAGAGTAGTGGAGAGTAGTGGAGTAGTAGAGAGCGAGTAGTAGAGAGTAGTAGAAAGTGAGTAGTAGCGTGAGTAGTAGAGAGTAGTAGAGAGTTAGAAGTAGAGTGAGTAGTAGAGAGCAGTAGAGAGTAGTAGAGAGCGAGTAGTAGAGAGCGAGTAGTAGAGAGTGAGTAGTAGAGAGTGAATAGTAAAGAGTAGAAGAGAGTGAGTAGTAGAGAGAGAGCAGTAGAGAGTAGTAGAGAGCGAGTAGTAGAGAGTGAGTAGTAGAGAGTGAATAGTAAAGAGTAGAAGAGAGTGAGTAGTAGAGAGAGAGCAGTAGAGAGTAGTAGAGAGTGAGTAGTAGAGCGAGTAGTTGAGTGTAGTAGAGAGTGAGTAATAGAGAATAGTAGAGCATGAGAAGTAGAGAGTGAGTAGCAGAGAGAGAGTAGTAGACAGTGAGTAGTAGAGCGAGTAGTAGAGAGTGAATAGTAGAGTGAGTAGTAGAGAGTAGTAGAGAGTGAGTAGTAGAGGATAGTAGAGAGTGAGTAGTAGAGAGAGAGAGTAGTGGAGAGTAGTGGAGTAGTAGAGAGCGAGTAGTAGAGAGTAGTAGAAAGTGAGTAGTAGCGTGAGTAGTAGAGAGTAGTAGAGAGTTAGAAGTAGAGTGAGTAGTAGAGAGCAGTAGAGAGTAGTAGAGAGCGAGTAGTAGAGAGCGAGTAGTAGAGAGTGAGTAGTAGAGAGTGAATAGTAAAGAGTAGAAGAGAGTGAGTAGTAGAGAGAGAGCAGTAGAGAGTAGTAGAGAGTGAGTAGTAGAGAGTGAGTGGTTGAGAGTAGTAGAGAGTAGTAGAGAGTGAGTAGTAGAGGGTGAGTAGTAGAGAGTGAGTAGTAGAGAGTGAGTAGTAGAGTGAGTAGTAGAGGGTGAGTAGTAGAGAGTGCGTAGTAGAGAGTGAGTGGTAGAGAGTGAGTAGTAGAAAGTGAGTAGTAGAGAGTGAGTAGTAGAGAGAGAGTAGTAGAGAGTGAGAGTAGAGTAGTAGAGAGTAGTCAGTCAGTGTCAGTCAGTGTCAGTGTCAGTCAGTCAGTATCAGTCAGTCATTGTCAGTCAATCGGTGTCAGTCAATCAGTGTCAGTCAGTGTCAGTTAGTCAGTGTCAGTCAGTCTGTGTCAGTCAGTCAGTGTCAGTCAGTCAGTATCAGTGTTAGTCAATCAGTTTCAGTCAGTGTCAGTCAGTCAGTGTCAGTCAATCAGTGTCAGTCAATCAGTGTCAGTCAGTGTCAGTCGTTCCACGCACTCCTGTGCGATGCGGCACCCACGGAGCGGGTGCGGCGAGATGTGGGCTCCGTCGAAGTAAGGAAAGGGAAGCTGACCACCTGGTCAAGGATGCCTCCGTAGGTGAGCAATACAGTGTCAGTCAATCAGTGTCAGTCAGTGTCAGTGTCAGTCAGTGTCAGTGTCAGTGTCAGTCAATCGGTGTCAGTCAGTGTCAGTGGCAGTCAATCGGTCAGTGGCAGTCAGTCAATGGCAGCTAGAGCATGTCTGCTAACCTGGTTCTCTGGCTCTAAAGTAGCTCTGCTGACCTGGTTCTCTCCCTCTAAAACAGCTCTGCTGACCTGGTTTCTCTGGCTCCACAGCAGGTCTGCTGACATGGTACTCTGGCTCTAGAGCAGCTCTGATGACCTAGTTCTTAGGTTACAGAGCAGCTCTGCAGATCTGGTTCTCTGGCTCTACAACAGCTCTGCTGAGCTGGTTCTCTGGCTCTAAAGCAGCTCTGCTGATCCAGTTCTATGGCTCTAGAGCAGTTCTGCTGACATGGTTCTCTGGCTCTAGAGCAGCTCTGCTGACCTTGTTCTCTCCCTCTAGAGTAGCTCTGCTGACCTGGTTCTCTCCCTCTAAAGTAGCTCTACTGACCTGGTTTCTCTGGCTCTACAGCAGGTCTGCTGACCTGGTACTCTGGCTCTAGAGCAGCTCTGCTGACCTAGGTCTTAGGCTACAGAGCAGCTCTGCTGACCTGGTTACCTGGCTCTACAACAGCTCTGCTGGCTTGGTTCTCTGGCTCTAAAGCAGCTCTGCTGACCCAGTTCTATGACTCTAAAGCAGTTCTGCTGACATGGTTCTCTGGCTCTGGAGCAGCTCTGCTGATCCTGTTCTCTCCTTCTAGAGCAGCTCTGCTGACCTGGTTCCCTGGCTCTACAACAGCTCTGCTGGCCTGGTTCTATGGCTCTAAAGCAGCTCTCCTAACTTGGTTCTCTGGCTGTAGAGCAGCTCTGCTGACCTGGTTCTCTGGCTCTAAAGCAGCTCTGCTGATCTGGTTCTCTGGCTCTAAAGCAGCTCTGCTGGCCTGGTTCTCTGGCTCTAAAGCAGCTCTGCTGACCTGGTTCTCTCCCTCTAAAGTAGCTCTGTTGACCTGGTTTCTCTGGCTCTATAGCAGCTCTGCTGACCTGGCTTCTCTGGCTCTACAGCAGCTCTGCTGACCTGGTTCTCTGGCTCTAGAGCAGTTCTGCAGACCTGGTTCTTAGGCTCTAGAGCAGCTCTGCTGACCTGGTTCTCTGGCACTAAAGCAGCTCTGCTGACCTGGTTCCATGGCTCCACAGCAGCTCTGCTGACCTGGATCTCTGGCTCTAGAGAAGCTCTGCTGACCTGGATCTCTGGCTCTGAAGCAGCTCTGCTGATCTGGTTTTCTCCCTCTATAGCAGCTCTTCTGTCTGGTTTCTCTGGCTCTAGAGCAGCTCTGCTGACCTGGTTCTCTGGCTCTAAAGCAACTCTGCTGGCCTGGTTCTCTGGCTCTAAAGCAGCTCTGCTGGCCTGGTTCTATGGCTCTAAAGAAGCTCTGCTGGTGTGGTTATCTGGTTCTAGAGCAGCTCTGCTGACCTGTTTCTCTGGCTCTTAAGCAACTCTGCTGACCTGGTTCTCTCCCTCTAAAGAGCTCTGCTGACCTGGTTCTCTGGTTCTAAAGCAGCTTTGCTGACCTGGTTCTCTGCCACTAGAGCAGCTCTGCTGACCTGGTTCGATGCCTCTAAAGCCGCTCTGCTGACCTGGTTCTCTGGCTTTAGAGCAGCTCAGCTGACCTGGTTCTCTGGCTCTAAAGCAGTTCTGCTGAGCTGGTTCTCTCCCTTTAAAGCAGCTCTGCGGGCCTGGTTTCTCTGGCTCTACTGCAGCTCTGCTGACCTGATTCTTGGCCTCTAGAGCAGCTCTGATGACCTTGGTCTCTGGCTCTAGAGCAGATCTTCTGACCTGGGTCTCTGGTTCTAGAGCAGCTCTGCTCACCTGCTTCTTAGGCTCTAGAGCAGCTCTGCTGACCTGGTTCTCTGGCTCTACAATGGCTCTGCTGACCTGGTTTCTCTGTGTCTACAGCAGCTCTGCTCACCTTGTTCTCTGTGCTCACAATGCATGCACCCGACTTCGCAAAAATATATTTAAAAATAATATAAGTTTATTATAAGTACTAATATATTATTTTTATGAATATATTTGAAAATCTCTTGCCCTAATATGTATATTAAAGACACATACATATCATTTTGAAACATAAATTTTTTTTTGCGGGTGTCTCGCACCCAGCGCGCCCCAGCACGTATATGACGTCACACGGGACCTGCACCGCACAAGCGCCTCATACTGTAATGCGCATGTGTCACGAATGCGCGGGAGTAGGAGTCATGGACTGGTCGCATACCAATCGCGCACATCACGTAATATTAAATGTATAAGATGTAACTGAAAAACACGCAGCCGTTGTACACCGTACGCAGATCCTTCACGACTTTTCTGAAATGGCGGCTAGAATTCACGCTCCCACTGTGAAGTGTAGACTTTGAGTGCCTGACTGCCAAAAACATTTGGGAATTTTTTATTTTTTAAAGAAAATAATATAAATATATTATAATAAAAAATGAAAACAAAAAAAAATAATCAATATATCAGTTTGAATTGAATTCTTTTTGCAATTTTCAGAAACATATATAATATTATTTAATGAATAAAATATTTATAAATGAACAGTTAAAAAACTGTAGAAAATCTGTACAAAAAATATAGGTGTAACTACTATCACACTTAAAAATTAGAATTGAACAAACCTTTGAAATTCACAGAAAAAAACCACAGGATTCAGGGGTGTATAGTTAGCTGGCCATTTTACTGGTGCAAAACCATAGAAATTCCTCCGTTATAGTTAGTTCTGCTAACTATAACTCGCGCGCCCGCAATGCACTGCTGATGATGTCATATATTGCATCGTTCATTACATGATCAGTGACATCACTGATGACATCATCTAGTGAATGTAGTTTAGTTTGAATTTAAAGATGTATTAGATATATATAGCAATCTGTATTGTAGAGTGAGTGGATATATCACTGTCTGGATGGAGGATTTAGTATCTGTCTGACTGTCTGTTTAAGTGAGTAATTAAAAGTGTCTCACTTAATACATGGATTAGTAACTAAATTATGTGAATGTGTGCATCACTGTCTCTGTTGTTGTATAACATGCTGCATCAGTTGGTCACTAACTACATGAGTGTGTATATTAGTTATTGATTAGTTGGGTGAGTATTTATATGGGACACTGAGTTTGTGTGTGGTTGGATGGGGTGCATGTAACTCTATGCATAGATGTGTGAATGGTTGATTGACTAGGTGTTTAGGTTTAAGAGTGCATGTGGAAAGTAGAGTAGAGTGGAGTGGAGTACATTGGAGTGGGTTAGCATAGGGTGGAGCAACGAGTAAAAAAACTGGAGTGGTGTGTCATATAGTAGAGTGGCACAGAGTGCAGTAGACTGGAGTGGCATAACATACAGTTGAGTAAAGAGTCAAATGTTGTTTTACTTTTTACTTTTTTTTTAAGGTACCAAAATACAACCCAGGGTACCGCGGTACTCTGTGAATTTTTTTAGAATATATACAGAAGCAATATATAATATGCCCTATAATTTTCACTGTACACCACTTTTATAAAGTGGTAATAGGTCGGGAAACATTATAAAAGCTACTACATTTCTATATCGAAGCACCTAACCCAGGGAAAGTGGACTTAATACAAGATGGCTGTCTTTAACTTTTGTAAAGGCAGTCATTATCCAATAACATCATGACTTGTTCTCACCAAGTACTATGGTAGTTTCGCTAAATTCCACAAACAACCATAAACACACATATCTCTAAGTTTAAATGCCTTATATCTTTAAAAATACTTACCCAACTTGCCTGTAATACCAAAAAAGGATCCTTTCCATATGTGCCTGTCGCATAACTCCAAGAAGTCTATTAAAAATGTATTGCAGAAAAATGCGTTTTGGGACTTCCCCTTTTTTCTTTGCTTCCCCATGCCGCCATTGCAGGAAAATCAAAAGGTCCGCAAAGTTTCACAGTGATCAGTCAAACCGTGGCAAAGTCATTAACGAGCAGAAATCTGAGAAACATCTTTCTGAGTGGTTTTATCATCATAATGACAGCCTCCCAGCCTTTACTATTGCAGGACCACTAGAAATATGTGGGAAGGTTATCTAAAGTATTCAGCAAAGCTATCTAAATTATGCAAAAAAGTCAAATTATGTGGCACTTTCCCCTGCTGAATTATTTCCATCCTTTTGAGCAACACAGCGGGCCTATCAGCAAGAAATAGCGATATTTATCGCTAAACGTGGTTAGCAACTTTTTTTTATCGCTGGCTTTCGCTGTATATTTTAGCGGAGAAAACATGCTATTAGCAACGTTTTTCTCCATTGTGCTAAAATATCCAGCGATAGCGGTGAAATGCGAGAATATCACTGGAAATCCAACAATATTCTCTCATTAACGCCAATGGGGGCTTAATCTGATAATCCACCCCACATTGACTATACAAGTAAGTCAACGTTTTAGAAGCCGTTAGTTTATAGCGATAATCGCGCTTAGCGTGATTTTTTTTATTGCTTCACCTGCCTTCCTAAAAGGCGATAGCTGTGTTAGCGACTGTTTTTAGTCGCTAACAATTTGGGTACGCCTACTTTGCATGTCATTAGCGATAAATATCGCTGACATGCAAAGCGGGCCCCTAACCTGTGGCTATCGCCTAAAAGCTGTCGCTAACTCCTGTTATCGACAACTTGCTAACAGTGCGATAAAAATATTGCCGCTTTAGCAGGAAAAAGTCTGGCTAAAGCGGCGATATTGCCCTTGCTAATGTGCCTGAGCTTTCTTTGTGAAATCTCCAACATATGCAAATTATCTCGCAACTTATATGGCAACTGCCATAAAGCCATTATTATATTCTGCAGCCACAGAAACACATCCATCCTCTGGCCCTCTGCATTGTGAATTGTTTTATCAAGAATCAAATAATGAAAGTAAAAACTAAACATTTTAATTCCAATCAGTGCTCATTGTTAGCTGCAATTTGAACTCTCCCAAGTAAACTATCTCTAAATAATCATGTCTTTTAGAAACACATTGCGCATAAAATTTAATATGGTTCTAATGTTGGCATATATGGGTGCTGGCAACATATAATAAAAAGGACTCTGCCTTTGACCTTGTGGTTTATGATGTCACCAGAACCCTTTCATTTCAATATGTTACACAATTACCCTTTAAGTAGCCTGTCTTTCTATATTTGCATATATATTACTGAGTAGCAGAAAACACTGGGCATTTATAGTTAGCCTTATGTTCCATTGAAGAAGTATTTTTTTATTTCCCTATAACTTTGGTCCCCATGGAGGACACGCACCGATCCAGCATTTCTTCAACGTATACAGCTTATATCTGGCATGCCATTTTTCACGCAGTTCACTGTAGGGTTAAAAAATTTAAGAGTGGTGTTATAAAGATGTGTTATCCCATTTTTAGGGGCTATAGGATAAGGCATTTTGGTTCCAGCTGTAGAAAAAGACGCTCTATGGATTTACACCAAACGTGATAAGAAAGTAGAACTTCACTCTGAAGTCATGCTTTTCATGGTATGTGTAAATCCATTTGTCAGTTTCTGAGATTCGTGTTTGAAATGGCATCAGATGGGCTTTAAACAGCAACATGTTTATTAGAATATTGGAATCATTCCAATGTAGTCGTTCACAGCTGTTGCTGTGAACTAAGGCCTCACGGACCTTGGTAGTAGCCAATAATGTGTTACCAAATAAAACTGCTGACACCAAGAATTACAAAAGTTGGGGGTAGATAATTTAGTCAAAACTAATCTTTCAACCAAAGAACTAGTTGCTATAGATGTATTTCGCTTTCTCATGTGTTGTTTTTCAAAAATTGTCCAGCTATTTATCAATACTGTGGAAAGATGGGACTTTTCAGGCGTATGTAAGGGGTGAGAAGTGGAAAAGCATTAGTATAAAAAATGAGACTGAAGGTAATGACAATGACAGAGACAATAGTAACATGGGATTTGTCCTAGTAGTTAAAGACACCACAACTCAAAATACTAAACTAATTGTTGACCCTGACATTGATGTTTTAATTGAGGAAGCTCAAATCAGAATATTGTTAGACACTGGTGCTCGCATTCCTATTGTTTTGCAAGACAAATTCTAGTAGTTTTTAGAAAAGAAAGAATTGCATCCTCCAGTTGTATTAACAGTGGCTTTTGAACGGAGACAAACAGATTTGCTTAGATATTTTTGGGTCTCCATTTGAGTTTTAGAAGACGTTATTGAGGGCAAGGTGTACATCACAAAAAAAGGAATCAACATTTTTGGTTGGGCACATCAGACAGAGTTTAATTTAACCACTAAACCTCCGATCGCTGTTCAGCACTAGCACCGTAGACAAGTGGGAGCAGAAGTTTGAAAATGTGTATCATGGCTGTTTAGGTAGAATAACAGACTTTGGCCACACCATTAAAGTAAAGCAAAATGCAAGCAATGTGCTGCTGAGTATGAGAACAGATTTAACAAAAGTTTAAAAAGATTTGTGTGACAGAGGTATTATTGAAAAGGTATAAGCAACATTATGGCTTTCTCCTATAGATCCAGTAAAGAAAAAGACTTGAGACTTTCGAACATGTGTTGACTTAAGAAGTATGAAAAAGCCATATCGATTGACAATTTTCATCTTCCAAGAATGGAGGAGTTGATAACTAAAATTGGATCCTCTAGCTGGTTCACGAATTAGAACTTACTGCTGCCTGTCATCAGGTAGAATTAGGTGCCCAATCCTGCCATCGTACAGCATTTGTTACTCCTAATGGAGTTTTTCAATTTTGCAGATTACCATTTGAATTGGCTTTGGCAGCAGCCGTTTTCCAAAGATTCATGACTGAAATGTTCCAGAACAACCCACACGCAGTCGCTTTTCAGGATAATTTCCTCATTTTTCCAAGAGGGAAGCAGAACATGATCAAGCTCTCACTGAGCTTATTAGCATCTTGGAAAAAAGAGGAGTAACATTAAAGAAAGACATTTTTATTTTTAAGATGTGAAAAATAGAATATTTAGGACACATTTCTGAACAAGGTGTTAAACTATCACCTGGGTTGGTCAGAAGTATTATAGAAGCCACAGTACCAAAAATTCCCTGGCATGGGTGAATTCCATGCTAAGCTTATGGGAGATTATGCAAAAACCACCAAGTGTTTTGGATCACTCCTATTGAAAGGACCAGCCTTTATATGGTCTAAAGATTGTGAAGAGGCATGTCGAGCAATAAAAGAGAAAATACCCACGCTCCTGCATTACAGCCATTTGTAGAAGGAAAACAAACAGTTGTAACGGTGGATGCTTGTGGGTAGGATTTAGGGACTGTATTATCGTAGACTGAAGGAAAAAATTACAACATTTTAGGATTTGCTTCAAGTACTTTGTGCCCTTGGAGCGTAAATATTCAGTTATTGAATAGGAACCTCTGACGTGGGTGTGGAAGAATTCACGCAATATTTGTAGGGAAGACCATTTATGTTAAAAACTGATCACAGATTTATGGTTGACATTTTATCAGTAAAGAAAGTGAAACGCACTACTGCGGGCATAGCAAGATTATCTGCCAAATCTTTGGAGTACACATTTACAATAGAGTATATCCCAGGGAGGAAGAACTGTAGGGCAGACTATTTGCTGAGATTACCTATTGTAGACAATGAAGAACAAGATTGCAAAATGTAAATTGAGGACTGTTTTGTAGCTTGTATCATGGATAGCAACATGACTGTGGATGAAAAGGAATGGGTAAATGCAATAGACAATGATTGCATTCTCAAAGAAGTAACGTCTTTGATTAGGAAGTGGTGGCCTAAAGTAAAACAATTGTCACCAGAACTACAATTGTTCTAGAAAGCATCAGATGAACTTTCCATCGAAGATGGAAAAGTAGTGAGAGGAAACAAGTTAGTTCAACCTGAGTGTCTAAGCCAGAGAATAGTAACCACAGCTCATTTTGGTCACTTGGGTTCTACCACCACCAAGAGAAAAATAAGAAATTATTTTTGGTGGCCAAGAATGGACATGGATAGTGATGATTTTGTTAAAAGATGTGCAAGATGCGATTTCAATGATAAAATGCTGGTTACCGAAGGAGTGGTTGAATCATTTGTTCCCTCGCCAAGCAGAGCATAGAAGAAATTGGGGGTTGATTTTCTAGGTCCATTTTACATATTGCCTCAGAAAATGAAGTATTTTCTGGTTATAGTGGATCACTTGTCTAGGTGGGTGGAGGTAGAACTTATTACTTTTCCCACAACCAAAAGTGTGAACAGTTATCTTAACAAAATATTTACTGGTGAAGGTTTCCTGGAGGAGACTCTGACTGATAATGGACTCCAATTTATCTAAGAAGAGATGAATCAGCATTTTTGTACATGTGGAATTAAACACATTAGAACCCCTTTGTTATACCCACAATACAATGGCAAAGTAGAACGTTTTAACAAAGTATTAGTGGAGTGTGTTCAACCAGCTCAGAGAAGTAATACATGTGTGCTTCAAGTCCTAAAAGATTTAGGGGTCGATTATGATTGCGGTGATACCGCATCCTCCGGCCCGGTGGAAGCCACCGCCGGCCCAGAGGATGCGGAATCACCGCTGCGGACCTCCAAAACACCCACCGCCAGATCATGATGGCGGTGGGATCAGCAGTGGATGACCGGTCCGTCCGCCGCTGATCCGCGGGGTGTTGTCCGCAATTCGGTGATGGTGTCTGCAAGACACCGCCAGCCAAATTACAATGGGTTTGAAAACATGCTTTTGAAAAGCATGTGGACAATAGCTTCTTGGGGGACCTTGCGGGCTCCCAGGGTGTCGGGGTGGGGGGTGCACATGGGGGGTACCTATGGTACCCCCCAGCATTTGCATGTACAAAGCGGCAGGCAACGCGCGGTGACTGCTGTTTTATGCATGCAAATGGAAAGCATGCATATTTAACCCGCTGCAATGTTAAATATACAGGATGTGTCACATCCTAATTTGCACGGAGGGACCGCCGCTCCCCCTGCGGATGGTCCCTCCACCTCGGGCGTGGCGGATGGACGCTGGTCCGTCCGCCATCCTAATAGGCCCCTAAGTGGGGTGATACCGCACAACACCTCATGTAGCTACGTCTAAAAGCCCATTTGAGCTCATGAGGTGGAGAAGAGCTTCTATGGAATTTTGTTCAATTTTGATGGTTAAAATGTCCCATGACGGATGTGATTTGAAAGAGGTGTGCAAAACTGCAAACAGAAATTTTATGATTTCAATAAAAAGAGAGCTGAGTCTAAAGGTTCCGCTGAAATTATCATATTGAAAATTGGGGATTGGTTAAGAATTCAAAATCCCATACTGGTAAAAAGGTCTATCTAAATTCACAACACATAAGTGTTAAGCTCAACTCAGAGAAGATCGAAGTCCTCATCCTCGGACCCTGCACCTACGCCTAGGGCAACATCTGGTGGCCCTCAGGAATCCACCCACCCCCACAGACCACGCACGAAACCTCAGCATCATCCCTGACTCCTCCCTGTCCATGAACCGCCAGATCAACGCCGTCACCTCCACCAGTTTCAATTGCCTATGAGTTCTCCACAAGACCTTCAAATGGATCCTCCACAAGCTCATAACCAGCAGACTGGACTACGGCAATTGCCCTATACGCAGGAATCAACAGAACCCTCCCAAACAAAGTCCAAACCATCCAGAACGCCGCAGCCGGACTCATCCTCGGTACACCATGTCACAAACACATGACCCGTCACCTACGAGACCTCCACTGGCTCCCCGTCGAAAAGAGGGTCACCTTCAAAGTCATCACCCATGCCTACAAATCCGCCAGCAACATCAGACCCAAATACTTCAACGAGAGAATATCATTCCACGTACCCAAGAGGAACCTCCGCTCCGCTGACCTCTCCCTGGCAGTGGTCCCCCCATCCGCAGAAAAAGAACAGGAAGGGGGCCTTCTCCTACATCGCAGCCAAAACCTTGAACAAGCTCCTGGTGAACATCAGATGCTCCCCAGTCCTGCACACGTCCAGGAAGGACCTCAAGAGTTGGCTCTTCAACTGACCCGGAGGTGCTACCCCCTCAGCGCCTTGAGCCCCTCACAGGTGAGTAGCTCGCTTTACAAGCCCCTGATTGACAAACAAAAAAAGCACAGAAGTTTGTTTCAGATCTAGAAATCTACATGATAATGTCACAGCAGTTTATTATCAAAAGTGAAATTTTAATTCCATTGTTTTCTTTGTTTTTTCCCTTTCTTTTCCTCTCCTCTACTTCTTTAATAAAAAAAAAAGAGCAGGGTATAGGTTGCTATATTTATGTCTGGTTTAGTCTAAGGCTACATGTATGAATGATCTTTATTGTATATGGTTATTTAATACCTTTACAAAGTACAAAAAATGAATAAAACAATCATTATTATGACTAAACGGATTTCCAGTGCATAAGAACAACTTATGAGAATATACCCAAAATGTCAACGATTCTTCTAATACCTCTGATTCCTATCAACGTTCTGATTACGTTTAACCGGATCTAAGAAGAGGGCTGAACCTTGATTATAGCAGCTGTATGTTATTGTTAATTATAAATACACCGGTCATGGGTGAATTTAATACAGTTTGTGAATAAATATTTAAAATACCGACAATTACTCAGGATCTTCAAGAATTAGCAGCTTTGTAATTACGTTAAACGGAGTCTAAACAGAGCAAAGAATAATAAATATAGCAGCTGTTTGGTCTTCCCGCAAGGCTGCGATTCATATTAAAATGTAAGTAAATATCTTAAAAAGCAAGCTGTAATAAACTACAAGTATACCTAACCTATATACAAAGTCCTTCCAGGTCTAACAGCCATGTATTTATGGTTAACAATTCTGGGTGGGAGCATATGCATGGAATACCGGTTTGCTATTCGCTAGGCTGTGGTTCATTTAGTCCTGGAGGGTAAGGCTTTCCAAAAAACAGTATTTGGTGTTGTATTTTCTGGCAATATCGACCTTCAGCTCATAATGAATTACTTCGCACAGCGTATGTCACCGTTCATACTGTTAAACTCAGTTAAGCACTTTCAAAAAAGTGTAAAAACAGTCCTCAGATGGTTCTCAATACCATTGAATACCCTTAAACCCCAAACCCGAATTTACTAAGTGTGAAACTGCTTTCAAGGGACAAGATGTTCATAGAACATGGTCATGTCACAGCTTAAAGTGCAAGTACAAATAAGAAGTACCGTTCAAGTCAATCTTTCCTCCTTCTTTTGGACATTTCTTTGAATAACAGCATTAAAAAATTGACGTTCCACTTAGCCAGATAATAAGATAAGAACAGCTTGCCTGCATGAGCGTATTCCCATATTCCTAAAGAGTGCTTTTAAAATAATGTTCCTTTGCGACAGGGGTATTGGACAGACGCTTAAGATGTGGGCCAGTGTTTCTTGTTTGTATCCGCAAAGCCTGCCGGTTAAATTCTGCAACTGAGTTTTCCAAAAGGAAAAAAATCTTTGTACTCCATATTACCAAAATGGAGTGACATAAATTGATGCTTTAATGTTAATGAAAAGTGCTCTGCCAGATGTCTCTGAGGACGTAAAAAAGAATTAGGGTATATTATATTGTCCAGGCGTGTCTCTTTTTCACTCGTGCCTTTTTGTCTGTTAGCATCGATGCAATGGCCTTCAGCACTTGATTATTATTATTATTATTAATACTGTTATTATTAGGGGACAGGTGTGGCGCCACGGCCAGGGCGACTGGCGCTGGACGCTGGGGCTCATGGTTCAATCCCCGGGTCCAGCAGCAGGGGTCTGCCCAGCACCATGAGACTCTGGGCAATAGCACACTTCATCTTCCCAACGGCCACCAGCGCTTTGAGACCCCTTCGGGGGTGATTTGTATGCTATACAAGTACTGGTTTTATTTATTATTATATTTGACGCACTGATCTCTCAGAGCCGGAGCAGTCAGGAGCAGACTATAGCTCCATATAAAGACTAAAGATCAAACAATCAGGTTTTCAGGAGTTTCCTAAAGCTGAAGAGGATTAGGTTTGAGCATTAAATGGTGCTTTCCCATAGCTGCTAGCCATATTCTTGAATACCAAAATCCATAGGGCCTCATTAGTGCGGTGCTGCCCTACGGCAAAAGAAAAGGGCAGGAATGCGCTGTACCTACCAGATACAGCGCATTCCTGTCCTTTTCCCCTGCTCTGCCGCAAAATGGTGCAAGGGAGCCTGCATTACAGGGATGAATATTTTTGAGCAGGAAAGGAAACCTTCCTGTACAAAAACAATCACAAGAGGCTTTATCCTCTTTCCATGTGTGCTGCATAAAAACGAGGAGAAATAAAGATATTTCTCATTGTTGTGCCTCCTTTACACCCCCCCCTGGGGAGGCATATGTTTTTGGTGCTGCCTCAGATTTACGATTTATCGTAAATCTGAGGAACTGTCAAAAATTCATGAGTGTCGCTGGGAACACCCCCAGCAACACCAATTGCACGCTCCTTTAACCGGTTCGATGCTGATGACGGAACCGCTCCGTCATCAGCTGCGGGTGCGCTGTGCTGATGATGGAGCGGTTCCGTCATGGCCCGGCCGCCGCGCCTGCGCGGCGCGTTCTATTAGGCGGGCGGGGCCATGACGGAACCGCTACGTCACGAGCACAGCGCAACCGCGGCTGGTGACGGAGCGGTTCTGTCACCAGCATGCGGCTGCCGTGCGGCCGCCCCACCTGTTTAGCGCTGCGGCGGAATAGCCGCCGCAGCGATGTGGTTAATGCAGAAAACTGTGATAAAGGGAATGATTTTTATGAGAAATCATTAAGCCAAACCAAGTGGCTCAGTGCTGCCTTGCAATTATGAGGCAGGCTCCTGCCCCATGGAACGTCACAAAAAGTGACGTTCCGGCAGCACAAGGGGCCTCATAAATGAGGCTCTTAACAGCCATGTTTAAGTGACATCTCCAAGTGCCTATAATATTGCTGTGTTGCTGCCCCTCGATTTCCCACCAGCATAAATTGTTAATGGATCCCCTTTCAGAAGCTCGCAATCCCCAGCAATTTTTTAAAAGCACTTTTGCACTGATATACTTGATTTTTTAAGCCAAAATCTATGCAGACTTGGACCAGTGAAACTGACTTTGGGATATTGAATACTGATCTGTAAACTTTCGTTTGGCTCTTGTTCAGCGTGGCTATTTACCGCCCCCGTATAATTTCTGTGCCGTAAGGCAATGATGGCAGGTGCAGAGCTGACATAACCTCAAGTAGATGAGTTAATGACTGTCAACTCCGCTTCTGTTTTAGCGTTTATTCTGCATTGGCCTGCAAGGCTGAAAATGGGGTTTGCTGGTCATTTGCTGATCCACAGTTAACCCCAGATATTTATGTGGGACTATTTTGCTTGTTACTTGACTGCCATTTCCTATTATAACTTGCACCCAGGTTTCTGTGTATAGTTCCATATTCACTCTTAAAAGTTCTTTTGGCATACCCCAATCTTCTAATTTTCTCCATAGTCGACCTCTAAGCACATGGTCAAAAGCAGACTTGAGGTCTACAAAACATGTGAATAAACGTGATATTTTGAGTTTGGCCTTCTCCATCAGGAGCGTTAATGCTGTGAGATGTGTTAATGTCCCCATGCCTGCTCAAATCAGTTTCTGTTTTAGTGTTTATTCTGCATTGGCCTGAATGGCTGAAAATGGGGTTTGCCGGGCATTTGCTGATCCACAATTAACCCCAGATATTTATGTGAGCGTGCTTCCCACACTTTTTTCTCCTTCTAAAAACAAGGCACGGGTTTTACATTTAAAACCGAACAACTGACTCACTTTGGTTTTGTTCAGATTTAAATCTAGATCTTGCTTGACCATAGAGTTTTTTAGGGTATCGATGTTCTGTTGGGGACTATTGGTGTTTTGCTTAATGGGTCGATATTGTTCGTGTATTAAAAGCAACCCATCTTCTCTGCAACAAGGATTGGCAGATAGCTGTCTTCCAAATCTGAAGCGTCAACTAAATCTGCAATATATAAATTAAATAGGCTTAGAGCCAAAACACATCCTTGTTTGAGGCCATTCTTTGAGACTATTTTGCTTGTTACTTGACTGCCATCTCCTATTTTAACTTGCACCCAGGTTTCTGTGTATAGTTCAATAATCACTCTTAAAAGTTCTTTTGGCATACCCCAATCTTCCAGTTTTCTCCATTGTCGACCTCTTAGCACATGGTCCAAAGCAGGCTTGAGGTCTACAAAACATGCAAATAAACGTGATATTTTGAGTTTGGCCTTCTCTATTAGGAGGGTTAAAGCTGTGAGATTTGCTAATGTCTCCATGCCTTCTCTAAATCCTGTCTGAATTTTTAGTATTAGTTGTTTTTCTTCTACCCATGATTTCAACTGTTGAAGGAGACAGGATGTGTACAGTTTTGCCTCAACATCGATAAATGCTAAGAGTCTATAATTAAATTGTGATGTTGAATTTCCTATTATACTAATAGAGTGAGAGATATTGTCTTCCCAAGGCTCACGTAATCGATTTGAGTGTTACAGATTGTTAAACATTGTGGTCAAATAATGTGCCCAGTAGACTACATCTTCTTTGAATAGAGGTTTTGGAATTCCATTTGGTCCTGCTGCACCCTCAGATTTTAATCTTTTTAAAATTCCTATAAATTGTTCCACATCTCCCAACAGGATGGGTTGGTCTTTCTTTATATTTGACTTTGGATTCTCAGTGCATACTCGAGTCCCGAGGGAATTCACAACAGGATTTCCTTCTTGTTCAGTGTTTCCGACACTGTATACATAGCAAGGACATGAGCTTCCCACATTGCTGTATCAATCCCGGCATTATTCTGTCTTTCTTTTCTTATTGTCAAACCATTCACTTGCTGCCATAATTTTTTACTGATCTGTTGATTACTGGAATCAAGGAGCTTATTCCACAGATCTTCTAAAAACCTTCTTTTTTTCTCTCCAGCAGTTTTTTTTTGTATTGAATTTTCAGATTCCGTGGTATGGTTTTATTAGGTCTCTTGCCTTGTCTTAGCTGCTGTGTCACGAATCTTACTTTCCGTGTTATTAGCAATTATTTCTTCTTAGCTCATTACTGTTATACCAGAGCTGCCTTCCAGGGTCTCCACCAATATTTAATCCATTTAAGCACTTCAATGTTTTAATTTTTATTGAAAATGTTAATAATGAATCTCTCAACTGTATCCATGCCTTAGCATGCTTATTTAGTTCCATTTCTGCTGTTTTTTAATTTGCAGTCTTACTTTTTTTTAAACTTGATTGTTCCGGCACTGCAATGGACTTCTGCCATCAACTTCTCAATCTCCCGACCCGCCATTTTAAGCTTTATAAATTGTGTGTTACGGGTGCAGAGATTAGGTTGTTTGTCAGAGTCAGCTGAGTGCTCTTATACAGGATCCTGATCGGGGTCAATGATCGCTCTCTGTACACGGGTACATTTGAAAGTGACATACCTGGAGCAGTGCTGCTTTGTTGTTTACCCTAAGGGTCAATTTTTGAGCTTTTCCTGCCACTATTAAAGGTGATCAATGCAGGCAAATCCTCCTCTGATTTGGTGTTCAGTATTCCAAATCCTAATTTCTCCAGCCTCTTCCTAAAACTTAATCCACTGAGGTTGCACCTATTGGGGCTGACTTTAGTTAGGTCTGTACTGTGGAGTGGTGTGGCTCACTGGTTAGAGGCGGCAGACCCAGAAGCAGGAGTCGGCTGGGACCAGGGTTCAATTCCTGACGTGGCAGGGTTGTGGACCAGGGTCAGTGGACTCGATAACTCACGCCTCAGTGCCTACTCTAACCAGGGGTCCCATTCGGCAGCTCTGGGCATTAGCTTGCCTTATCTCCACAACGGCCCCGTCAATGCCAGAAATTCCTGGCTCCACCTTGGGGACTCCCAGTAGGGACCATCCCACAGGGAAAGCCAGTAGGGACCATCCCAAAGGGAAAGCCAGGACGGGTTCCCCAGAAGTATACTGTGCCAGGATACTCCAGTAGTAGTTGTGTGCATATTGAAGTCACCAGAGATGAGTATTATTGCATGCTTGTTTTGTTGCTGTAAGGCAGTGTTGCCATACAAGCCTCTTTCTTTGCTTTATTTGGATGTTTGTAAACATTTATAAGCAGCACTACTGTGCAAGTCGGGCTTGCATCCTTGGGTTCTAATTTTGATAGCTTGAAGCCAATTTACTCCCAGATCAATTGTTCTATGGCCAAATTGAATTTGGTCACATGGCATGTCGCTCGTCCCCCTTTGGGGTGTCCATATTTCAAAGATTTCATCGCTAGACAGTGGAGCCCTACCTAACCTACTATAGGCAGTCCTTCCAGACACCACGTTTTGTGCATCAAAATAACATCATAATTCTGCAGAAATGATCTTGCGTCTACACCTTGTAGGAGGTTATTCAACCCATGAGTATTCCAGGAGCAGATGTTTAGACAGGATGGCTCTATAGTTCAAGGCTTTTTTTAACCGTTTGCAATTAATGCAATTTTCTTACACGTTCATTCTTATACTATGCACTTCTTGCTTAGGTATGTGTGCACTGATGTTCTATTTACAAAGGGACAGGTGTGGTGATGTCAACGTTCCAGGTATCATCAGAGGCATGGAATGTAAGGACTTCTGGAAATGGGTGGGGGATGAGCGTTCTATACCTTTCACTGGCAGTTGCTTTCCGTGCCACCTATTTGCAGGACGCATCTTTGTGTCTCTGTATTAAATACATTTTTATAGCCTACAGAAGCTCGTGACGAGCATCTTTACACAGGGCTGTCTTGCATTTGAGTGGTATGGACAGAATTCAGCAGACTTCTTCCTCTGAGAGATTAGGTCACACCTCAGCCGGAAGGTGTATTTTCAGTGCAGAAAGGTAGGCGGTGGCCCTCTGCGGGTCCCTGAATACCCAGCTGAAAAACTGCGATTAGCAGCGAGTATTAGAGCACAAACACCATTTAATATTCCGGCCTAATTAACACTTCTGGTGGCGGAGATGCCTGCAAGGAGATGAGAGCAATGAGAGAATAAATCAACAAAGAAGCACATATTCAAAGGAAAGGCAACGCAGAGAAGCCATAAAGGAACACGTTTTGAGCAAGGAAATGTATCCTTTGAGCATGACGACTTTTGTCAGCATGGTAGACATTTCCAACAGAGGGCTTCTCTCTGAGGATAATCAAAGAGCCCCCCGCGGAGGTACCGGGACACCTCCTCGGCTCCGCCAAGTCCTTAAATACAGCATCTCCTGGAGCCATGCGGGCACTTTGAAGAGGCAGACGCCATGTCTCTGTGATCCCGGGTCTCTGAAGACAGTCGCAGTACACGGTGATCAGAGGCGTCTATTCTGCAGAGAGGCGTCGCAGCGGTCGCTCGTCGTCAGGCGCAGGCCTCGTACAGACTGCGGGGATGTGAGCGCGCTAACAAGATGCGCATCCTTGGAATGAGTGTGATACAGGGAAATGTTCTCGTACGTTTGTGCACGCGGACCCCTTTCAGCCAGCACTTTCAATGACTTCCAAGGAAAGCTTCCCGTAAGGAAGTGAAAGGATGTAGACCTTGTCTGCAGCAGAAGCAGGGTTAGTGATACCGCTAGGCAACAATGTAAGGTAGGGAGGAAGAGAAGGAGGGGGGAAGGAAGGAGGAAAGGAGGGAAGGAAGGGAGGAGGGAAGGAGAGAGGGAGAGAAGTAGGGAAGGGAGGAAAGAAAGAGTGAAAGGATGTAGACATTGTCTGCAGCAGAAGCAGGGTTAGTGATACCGCTAGGCAACAATGTAAGGCAGGGTGGAAGAGAAGGAGGGGGGAAGGAGGAAAGGAGGAAAGGAAGGGAGGAGGGAAGGAGAGAGGGAGAGAAGGAGGGAAGGGAGGAAAGAAAGAGTGAAAGGATGTAGGCATTGTCTGCAGCAGAAGCACGGTTAGTGATCTCTAGGCAACAATGTAAGGTAGGGAGGAAGGGAGGGAGGGGGGAAGGAAGGGAGGAGGGAAGGAGAGAGAGAAAGAAGGAGGGAAGGGAGGAAAGAAAGAAGGAACGAAAGGTTTAGGGATTTATAGAGCGCATGGCTACCCACAGGCATAGGCAAGCGCTAAAACAGGTAAGGAGACTATCTTGTTTAAAGGTTAGGGGAACAACCATGTTTTAAGTTTCTTTTTAAAGCAATGTTCCTTTCCAATCTACCGTATCTCTGGATCCATACTGTTCGAGAGTTTGGGCACCAGGTGTGAGAACGATCTTCCATCCACCTAGATCTCTTCATTTGATATTTTGATATTTATGTGTATTTGTAAAGCGCAGACGTTCGCTCCCAAGGGAGCATCATGGCGCTGAGCAAACTGCAGAGGATAACTGAAAAAGTGGGGTGTGATGAAAGAATGAAACTAAATGGCAGCCAAAACAGAGGAGTCTGATTGTTGGTAGACCCATGTCATCAGAAAGTTCGACCCTGATCCGAGTCAGCGGCAGGGTGAACAGTGGGGGATCAGAGTTCGTAACATGGTGGGGCCTCTACCATAGATGGCTCTATGAGCCAAGCAGAGAGACTCACATTGAATCCTGGCCTGAACTGGAAGTCAATGTAGCTCCCTCAAAGATGCTCTTACTGACCGGTGCCTGGGTATCTTAAGTAGCAGTCTAGCTGCTGCATTCTGTACCACTTGTAACCCGTCAGTGACATATTTGGGCGAGCCAAGGTATAGCGAGTTCCAATAGTCAAGCCTCGAAACTACCAAGGCTTGCACCACTTCTTGAGTTCTCTGGGAGTAGGCTCAGAATTTTCCTAATCATCCGGAGTATCCCAAAACAGGTACTCACAAGTTTTTTGACTTGCATCTCCGTGGTTAAGTTCTGGTCGAGCCATATCCCCAAATTTTTTATGGAAGTTTTGGGGGAAGTGGAGGACCCCAGTTTACTTTAAATCCCGACCAGGAAGGTACAGAGGATAATCACTAGACTGTCTGCTCTTCAAAATTGCAGCCGTCTAGTGGATTCT
This sequence comes from Lissotriton vulgaris, assembly GCF_964263255.1. Classification (NCBI taxonomy): domain Eukaryota; kingdom Metazoa; phylum Chordata; class Amphibia; order Caudata; family Salamandridae; genus Lissotriton; species Lissotriton vulgaris. The sequence goes on along the minus strand of NC_141689.1, from coordinate 171,355,460 downwards.
AGTGAATAAAACAGGAGGGAAGGGAGGGAGGGAGGGAGGGAGTGAGGAAGGAAGGAAGGAAGGAGTGTTGTGTGGCTGGTGGGTAGGACAGAGGGACTATGTATGACTGACCCGGGGCCAATGTGGCAACCTTCTGTCACTGACGACCTTGAATGTGATCGCTCAGGGCAGCGTTGGTATACTGATCCTAAAGAATCCTGAGGGACAGCCTTTTTCACAGCATCTGTGAAGCAGCCCTGCAGGGTGTTAGCTTTTCTACCATCAAACAGAGGTAGAACAGGGAGCTGAGACCTTCCTTGGAGAGGACCCTGAAAAGGAATGGTAGCACAATTGAATGTTGGACTTCGACGCCAGGGGAACCAAGTGCTGGGCCGTATGCTGCTAGGCCAGCATCAAAACAAAGCCATGCAGATTCACCAGTGCCACCAGGGTCCCAACATGAGGTGGAGTAATGTTAGAGTAATCCAAACCTGATGCCCTTTGGGTAGGCAGTAACAGGGATTCGCGCTGCAGGTCACCATTGGTAGGTTTACCTACACTTGTGTGTGATAAGGAACCATGGAGGACACAGACTTCTATCCACTGGTGGCTCCTGCTTCCTCTGCTAAGTTTGTAATTCCAGTTTAGCAACCCTCGGCACAATGGGATCAGGTGGTCCTATCCGGGTCTTCTGCCCCAGACCAGGTGGTGAACACATCAGGATTGTCCTTGAGAAAGCAGGCCACCCTGCTGTTGAAGAACAAGGCTACCCTACTCTTGGAGAATTAGGCCACCTTAGTCTTGGAAAATGAGGAGGAGACCATTAACATCAACAGTGCATTATAATGTGAGCCATAAGAGAGGGAACAAGTTATACTGGTGATGCATGTTCCCTCAAAGAATAACTGGGTGCTCTGTTTACCCAACAGTTCCTAAAAGAAACAACCTTCTCTATAGTTGAAATGTACCTTGTTGTATCAGGTGCATGAATCATAGGTAACACATACTTCTGAGTTTTTCTCTCAGTCTGAGTCACTAATACAACTCAACGTTTAAGACAAATATAAAGAATTCCTCAACCCTGATAACAATAAGGAGACACCAAATGGTATTTATTTTGGTGATTACAAAGGCAGCACATTTGACGCATGTGCTTCAGTAAGACTGAGAATGGATCAGCGTGCTAAAATTATGTGTGTATGCTGCTATGCCAAAGAGCCAGAAAGATGGCATTGGTTGGCCACTGCTGATGCCCAGAGTGTGCTGCAGACACAGACAACTCAGGACAATATTCAGACAATATTCAGAGTAAAGCGAGAATGTGATCACATGATAATAGGCCAGTTCTGAGCAGTAGGTTCTCTGTGTTATGTAAAGTGGTTACCCACTGCTTCTATAGCTTGGCTTTTCATTGTGTGCCCATGCGTTGCACATAGTGAGCCACAAGTCAAGTAACTGTGGTTTGCCTAAAGTGCTGCACATGCTGTGTAGGTCTGTTATTAACACTTCCATTGATAACATGTGTTGTCACTCTTCATTCAAACTGGTACTAGCCAGTAATGTGTTGAATCAGTGGACATAACTAGCCTACCCACCTGCACCCAGTATGCCAATATTTTTATGCCTAAACGTGGGCGAGACCACAAATACCAAAACATTCAATGGGCACAAGGTCTCTCGATTAGCACTAACACTTTCCAAAATATTTGAGACAACAAAAATCCTCTCCTCCAACAATACAGAGCAACAAGTAGTTTTCTCAGTTGCTTAGGAAAGGGGAACCCATCTGGGCTGACCTCAGACCAGACACCCCTATGGCAATGTAGACGATGACAGGGGCTACCGGCACTGACTGCGAGTTAAGTGACATCTCTGAGGACAGGTGAGGGGCTCAGAGGGGTGGCCTGGTTGGAACCCATGGGCTCGCTCGGGCCATTGCTGACACAAGCCACGTGGACAGTGCGTAGATCTGCCAGAGTAGAAGAACCTGAATGCAGCGTCGGAGGAGCCCCAGGTGAGAGTGATTCTCCTCGCTACAAGGCACCCCAATTATGTTATGTTATGTTTAGGACTCTTATATAGCGCACGGCTACCCCGAGGGGTGTCCCGGCGCTTTGGCAAAGAGAACTACAGTGGAGAACACAATACAGCGAATCGCAGAGGCTGGAGGCAGAAATCATACTGTAAAGAGCCAAGTTTTCAGCTCTTTTCTAAAAGAGAGGAGACTGTTCGACTTTCTTAAGGAAACAGGTAGCTCGGAACCAAGTAACCGAAGGAGCTCCCTCCAATCCAGGCAAGTTTAATAGAGGGAACAATGGCTTTGGCCAACGAGGCCGACCGCAGAGTCCTCCTCAGTACATAGAAAGCCAGGCGCTTCCCCAAATACTTGGGGCCAATCGCATTAAGGGCCTTGAAAGCCAAGGTCAGAACCTTAAAGGTGATTCTTTGAGCAAGGGGCAACCAGTGCAGTCTCTTCAACAGTTCTGAGGCTTTTCCCTGCATGGGAGACCAAAAATGGCTCTTGCAGCCGAGTTCTGGACTATCTGCAAACGGGCCAGCAGATATTTAGGCAGCCCAAGATACAGGGCATTCACGTAATCAAGTCGCGAGCCAATTAGAGACTGCACAATTATTTTTTTGTGTTGCAAAGACAGCAAAGGAAGAAACTTCCGGAGCATTTTCAAAATGCCAAAACATTTCCCTGTCAGACCGATAATTTGGGGTCCGAAAGAGAGGCCGTCATCACACTGCACACCAAGGTTTTTGGCTTTCACAGAAGACACATCAGTCTTCCAATTGGGATCCGGCGGACATCCGAAGAAAAGCAACTCCGATTTATCGGACTTGCACTTCAGACTGTGCCGCCGAAACCAATCGAAGACCGCACCCAGGCATTCCCTGATCAAACTACCATCAAAAGCCTCTCCCTTCTTAGACGTAAAAAGGAGCTGGGTGTCATATGCATAGGATATGATCCGGGCACCAAAGGACTCCGCAACCGCCGCCAGAGGGGCCACATACCCAGTTATGGGTCTCCTCTATACACCTGCCAGTATCCATTCACCACATCATGCCGCCCCAGCGGTGTGCCAGGATTGGCCAGGCTGCCCCCCAGGGTCCAGCAGAATTAAGTGCAGCCTTGGCCTTGCCCTGTCGGGTGGTTCTGCTGGACCCTGGGGGGCAGCCTGGCCAATCCTGGCACAACGCTGGGGCGGCATGATGTGGTGAATGGATACTGGCAGGTGTATAGAGGAGACCCATAACTGCCCCTCCTGAGGACTCAAGGCACTGGGACGCTTGGCATTACATGAGCACCGGCAGGGACTGTGCTGACATCCAAGTGCGCTCTTGTGGGAGATGAAGGCCTGACTCATCTATCCCCTGCACAACCATTGTATGTGGGAGCTGAGAACAGTATCTAGGAATAAACTTTGAGTGCCTCCCATCGATGGACACTACAGGGCCATATGAGGGGCAAACAGAGTCATTAATTGCCTACATGTGCTGCTACGGGAGAGGGGGCAATATATCTGTCACAACCATCAGATCTTTGCTGCTTCTCAACATGGGCTTGGCAGACCGGTCCTTCATTCCGCTCTTAATGGCCCTCCCATGCCCCCATCTTGTCTCCCACAGACGTTTAAAACACTCCCCTCCATTTTTGGCCTCAGAGCAACAAAGAAAGGACAATACTGAAATAAAGAAAAGACTATACTGCTTTCGGTTCTCAGACTGGAACCCATGAAAGCACACTGCCCACAACAGCCTTATTGAAGGCTAGCACTCTTCGTTTGGGTTCCTGCAATGTTACAACAGGTCTGGCTCCAGATCTCCAACACAACAAGCCCATTAAACCTTAGAGAACTGTCCAATCACACCAGCTCTTTATATCGATGACTTTAGGATCCCAATCTTAGTTCCTCTATCTAGCTACCTAAGACTACATAATGAGGTGTCCTTCGAATCCCTGAGATCACAGTGAGCCTTGCAAGGTTGTGATCGACCACGTGACAAATATCTCTACACTAACAATTATCTCAATCTTCATGGACACATCATAGCCATGGCCAGCTCTGCTAACCCTCCACTGGCTCCCCATGGAAGAGCAGGCCCAATTCAACATTGCTTGATTTGCACACAGAGGCACTACTCCTCACCCTGCTATCTAAACGAGAAACTGAAAATCTCTGGAGCAAATGGGGGTTCCAGAAAGGCCCAATCCCTGCTACTCGAGCCCCCCATCTTCAGTGGTGAACAATACTGAACCTGTCTTTCTCTGGAAGTGCCTCTAGAATCTGGAATTCTCTGCCTCCCTCCCTTCATCTAACCACCTGCCTAGTAATCTTCAAAAAGGACCGCAAGCTCCTCCTTTTTGACAGACATATTGGTTAATTCACCCTCAACCAGACGTAAGCACAATCTCTGATTACGATCTGACCTACCATCGCTATAGGAGCCCACCATCTAAATTGATGGTTTAACTGTGTATTTCCTCCGCCCAATTGCTGTAACTGTGATTACGCCTGCACACACCCACCTAAGTAATCGTCTGAGTTTAATTACTAATAATGTAACCCACTGTAACCCTTATCAATTGCTTGTTGTAAAGTGCTTTGATGCCTTCGGGCCATGTCCGCACTATATAGAATTGTACAAATAAAAACATAAATAGATAACATCTTTATGTATTAGCATGTTGATCACAAGCAATTGAAGGCTTTGTATGATAAAGTACAGTGGCCTAAAGTGGACATTGACATTGAAAGATTTGTAAGATTGTGTGTCACATTTGAGACATTGGATAAATCTCTTAACTTTTAATCCACCATTGAGTTAATTAGGTTGTCCTAAGCTTCCTTGGGAAGTAATTGCATTAGACATCATGGGACCCATTACTTGGCAGGATGGCTCATGTAAATATGTCTTAGTCCTAGTTGACACCTTTTCTAGGTGGTTGGAAGTCAGTCTCTCTGGAAGTGTTAATACTAAAACTGTAATTTCGGGGCATATTATCAAGGGGGGCGATAGGCAATTTTCGCCGCTTTAGCAGCAGTTTTCGGCCGCTAAGCAGCAAAAATTCTATCTCCCTATTCGCAAGCTGTCGCTAACAGCAGTTAGCGACAGCTTGTAGGCGATAGCGAGCGGTTTGGGGCCCGCTTTGCATGTTAGCGATAATTATCGCTAATGACATGCAAAGTGGACGTTCCCAAACCGTTAGCGACTGAAAGCAGTCGCTAACATCGCTAATGCCTATTAGCAAGGCAGGCTTAGCGAGAGCAATATTCGCGCTAAGCGCGAATATCGCCAAAAAGCACCTGCCCAGACCGGTATACACCTGTTACAACGCAACTTTTACAACTACCTACTGTTACAACGCAACTTTTACAACGCATACCATTACAACGCATTGCGCTGGGGGGCGCTCTAGGATAGGGAATAAGTATAATTTACTATCCAACACCTTCCCTAGTGTCCACTGGGACTGGAGTTGGAATAGTAAATTATACTTACCACTATCCAGCACCTCTAAGCGCTATGCGTTGTAATGGTATGCGTTGTAATGGTCACGTTGTAATGGTAGGTAGTTGTAATGGTATGCGTTGTAACGTCATACATCCGAATATCGCTGAATTCTCAGCGATATTCACGCTATCGTCGGAAAAATTATCGCTTTGGAGATAGACGTAGCTAATAGCACGTTATCTCTGCGATAATTTCTGGCGATGCTTAGCGATAAATCGTTGCTAAGCCTAGTTAGCAATAAATATCGCTAATCGTTGGTAATATGTCCCTTCATTTTTAGATGAAATATTTTTAAGGGAGGGATTCCCGGCTGTAATGTTATCAGACAGAAGTGTGCAATTTAAGTTGAAATGAAGAATTATCTCATGGCTTCAGGGATTCAAAAGCAATTACTGCATTATATCATTCCAGTGGCAACGATATAGTTGAGTGTGTGGACCGTAGTATCAAAGGCATTTTAGAATTTGCCATTAAACGTGGTATATCATTAGATGATGAAGTAAAAAACTGATTTGGGCTCATAGAAATATAATTCATAGCATGGTGGGTAAAAGCCTGTTTTCTTTATTGAAAGGTAGAATACCTCATTCCAAATTAAATCCTGGGTAGATGAAAAGAAGCGAATTGGTTGGGTGTGACATTGAGGAGGTAAAAAGATGCATGACAACATCTCAAAGGAAAAACAAGGTGTATAATTGTTTTAATCTTTCTTCTCTTAACCTGTACTTTATCCGGGGTTGTTTTCTTCTGCGCTTTACCTCTTAGTATCTTCCCCCCTCCCCGCCTCCGCCTGCCTCTTGGAATATTCCCCTAGAGTTCACCTTGGAATGTTGAACATGCTGTCAGTTGCGGAGAGTGGATGACAGAATAAAGGTGCTTGAACTTACCTTGCCTCGGTCTTCATCTTTATTACAACAATTATGATCATAAACATGGCACCAAAGAAACAAAGTTCTGTGAAGGACAATGGGTGCGTGTTAAGAGTGGAAGAAAGGTTGTGAAAGGTGAGAACAGGTTTAGTGAACCGAAGAAAGTTGCTAAAGTAATAAATAATACAGCTAACATTATAAGCCAGAGGGTAGGAAGAACCAATGACACATGCACTGTTGCAAGCTATATTCACCTTAGGGGGGCATGTCACCAGGTGAAATGGTTTTATAATGCACTTCTACAAATCTCCCTTATCCTCCTTCAAAAAAGTATGTGATAAATGGGTATCCGCCCTGAACAGAGAAGTTACAGATGGAATGGAAAAAAGTACTGGTGTATCCAAAAAAGGTCTCCCAGAACTCTAGGCTGCACTATATTCATTTTAATTATACTCGTAGGACGTATATGACACCTCACAGGATTTGGATCACATTTGGCGGGGAGATGCCTAACTGACCAAGGAGCAATCATGGAGATGCTGATTTTACACACATGATCTGGAGCCGCACAGTCGTTAGTAGGTTTTGGGATGCGGTTGTGGAGCAGACAAGAATGGTAGTAGCGGGTATGTTTGAGCCCACTATGGAGACCTGTATCCTGGTACTTCTCCCTTGGACCCCCAAGCGATTAGTGGGTACGTGATTTATAGACCTAGCTTTAGTTTTGGCTAAGATGAGAATAGAAATGATAAAGAAATCGATAAATAGCTGATTGGAAAAGGGATGTAACCCACTGGGTGGGAACGGAAGAGAGGGCCTTCTCTAGGGAGGAGGCCACAGAGCTATGTAGGCATGCAGGCCCATGGAGGGGGGTATTAAAAAACTAGGATTATCCGGAAAGACACCAAACCCTTAGAGAAGAGGCTGAATTCAGCTCTCACTTGGATAGCACTAACAGTACAGACTTATAAGGGCAGCACAGTAACCACACTGTTGCAAGGATTCTGTACACACAGAACTATGCGTAGGATTATGGGACCTTAGTGTATAGGGACTGAGTCATCCTATCACCTTAGTACCAATGAGCCCAGGACCGAGCTAGTGTCTCACTTGCTCTCCTACTCACTCACAGAGAAACAAGTGATTAGACACACCAGAACACAAAACTGCAGACTCTCTCAGGAATCGAGGTTACAAGACACACCCTTTTCACTATCACTCTTGTCCTTGTCCACAATAAGATCTGACAGAGACACGAGCAAGCTTAAAGTATTTATTTTAACTAACAAGCTCTATTATGAAGTATACATGCCACAACAAGCAGGAAAATGCATAACACCAATATGGTAAGTATAGCAATTAGTCCATAAATCATGAAAGGAGCTGTCATTATAAAAAGACAGAATAGCCTAATCTCCTTCCCCTTGTATAGAAGCAGAATTATTATTTATCAGAAGATCTCTAGGCGTTATCTGCAGACCCTGTACCGAAGTCTATAGATGGTAGATCTACATCATAGATGCTCTCTTTCTCTTCTCCCTGGAAATGTCCCCCTACCTATTTGTGTATTCCAATAAGAACAACTAACCTTTTCCCAAACAACAGCTGCATCTATCTGTTTTGTCTATGTGCTAGGGCCTGACAAGAACAGAATAACAAGGGGCATTGTTGTTCGAACTTGCTCACAATGTTCAGATTAAATCCCAGGAACCTGAAGAGTGTGAACACAGTGATAGGTTCTCATGTGAAAACGGCAGAAGAGGCAGTTGCAAAATAAACTTGTGTAGTAACGTGCACAAAGTAGCGGACAATCTGCAGCATGCTCATGCAAACTTAGAGAAAACGACAATGTCACCATGGGTCATGTGACGACACAGTGTTGGGACATGTTGCTCCTCAGAGTATACTGAAAGTTGAATGTCTGTGGTTGGGAGATGGGGTCCCCTACCCTCCTGACTAGGCTCCCCAGACTTACTACGATACGCTCAATAAGCGCTTGAATCGGCATACCACCCTGCATAGTTTGTTAGTTTAATATACACATTCTTTTACATTTCTTGAAATTATGTTTTGTTATCCCTTTTGAATTGCATCGTGAGGACAGTACTACTATGGCAGAGGCTCCCTCTCTCCTATCAGACTGCACCCATAAACAGCGAATGGGCCTCGGGACGTCATTACCCCACAGTGTCCAGTTAATTATACAAACTTATCCACAACCTAGGGCCATATTCTTACTGATTTGAATTAGTTGTTGATCTGGAAGTACCTGCTATTCACACTTTGGGACTGTTAACAGACTATGGGCCAGATGTAGGTCAGCAAATATCGGTCGGTAAAGGCCGATTTCGGCCGTTACCAACCGGTATTTACAAATGGAGATGTAGGGGCCTTAAAATGTACAGAATCTGTATATTTACCGAATCGGTAAAGTTACCGATTCGGTAAAATACCGATTCTGTAAATTTACCGAATCGGTAAATCAATATGTAGGAGGCACAGAAAACAGTGCCACAGGCCTTTACCGATTCGTTATTTACCATGCAATTCTATTGCATGGTAAATAACGAATACCTGTGTACATGCACATCTGTGCATGTACACCTGTGCCATGTGGCACACAGACATGCCCTAAGGGCATGTGTGTGTGTCACGTGGCACACAAGTCAAAATCAGGGGTGCAACAGGGTGTCAAAGTGACACCCTCTCACCCTTGCAAAATCGGTAATTTTACCGACTCGGTATTTACCAATTCGGTAATTGACATTGATTCCTATGGGCCTACAGGCCCATACGAATCAATGGCAATTACCGAATCGGTAAATACCGATTCGGTAATTACCGAATCATACAGATTCGGTAAAAATTACAGATTTTTTACCTACATCTGCTTTACCGAATCTAGAATACCGAATCGGTAAAATTTGGTATTCTAGAGTCGGTAAATCAGATTTACCTACATCTGGGCCTAAATGTTGGATAATAACTTAAGTTTATAGTACCTGTCAAAATATGAGCCATTGAAATGTGCTGATTGTATTCTCAAAATGCTAATAAAAATATGTTTTTAAAAAAATACAAAAAAAAGTCATGAATAATACAGCAATACAGTGAATTATGGCATTTCAGCCGCTTGGCTCCCGTTAGAAATGTTAACATTTATGAAGAGCAAAGAAAGTTTGGTATGAAGAATTATTGGTGGTTGGATGAAAGAGATTTATCTCCTGATGAATTCTGTAACCAGGATAATGAGAGAAATTAACCGGATGTGCATGAAGACGAAGAACCTGTTGTTCATGATACTGATGGTATGGTTGAAGAAACCTCTGATCATAATTCCAAACCAACTACCAGTTCCAATTCTCTGGATATGGGATTGTGTGAAAATAAAATCATTAAAACATCTAAAGGAAAAATTGTTACAAACTCAAGAATTTGGAGTTGTTTGAATGTTAGTAGTTTTTTTAAAATGTATTTATTATTTAAGGGGGTATTGTGTAGTATTGTCGTAAGTGTATTTGCTTTCTAAGTTAGCATAGGGTTAAAAGCACTGCTTTACTCTTGTTCTATGCTCTAGAACTGTTTATAGTAATAAGGTTTAGAATGCAACCAGCATCACTCCTGCTGGGATACTGACAAAGAAGTACACTCGTCAGGGGTTGGAATAAACTTCTTTCTACCACGCATACTTTGGATCTGGGTTATTTACGTAAGGATAATACAACCGGCAACGAGGTACTCTGTACATCCTTAGCATCTGTTTCAGACATTGTTTCCTTTATTTCTTTATTCACCGTGGGCATAACTTAGACACAGGATCCCTTCCCTTCAACACCCGGAAAGTACTCTCTTCGGCAACAGAATGATGGGTAATACAGTACATCCATGGTCTTTCTCCCTACACATTTCTCCACTCCTTTCCAGATTTCCTGGTGCATTCAATGTCATCCTTAAGTACACAGTTGTACCTCTCAACCTGACTATTTCCTTGAGGTTCATTTAGGGCTATAGCCACATGTTGAATACTACACTTTCCCAGAAACTCCTCCATCTCACGAGACTTCAGCGGAACCTCATTGTCTGTTACCAAAACCTCAGGACTCCTTTGGCAGGCAAAAACTTCCTTAAAGAACTCCATTCCAACCTGCAAAGTTGCCCGAGTGACCATATTGATTTCTGGCCAATTGGTGTGGTAGTCAATTATGACCAACGCAAAACAAGCATCCTGTGGTAAATAAATGTAATTACAGTAGTAATCAAACGTCACTTTCTGCAATGGAAGTTTGAGCCATGGCACAGATTTCAATGGGGCGGGGCATGGTGTTAACATCTTGTCACTGCTTATATATACACTACATTCTGTCACCACCCTTTCTGCCATCCTATCCATTCCTGGACACCAAAGATTTCCTCTCACAAGTCTTTTCATAGCTGACATACCTGGGTGTCTTAACATTTCATCCTACATAGACCTTGACAACACACACTTCTCTTTTTTAAACATTAATTCACCTTCTGCTTCCAGATCACTCACACTCATTGGAAAGGCCTAATTTCTGAAGGTACTTCCTTTTCTCTGGGCCACCCTTCCAAGAGATATTTTTTTACAATTTCCATCTCTCATCTTCAACACAACTTTTCCTCCATTCCTCTTCCAAAATACTTCCAAATTCCCCAGTCACATAATCTCTAAAGTATGGAACCATCCCAATATCATCATGCACTTCAGAGATCTTGTCACTTAGACATGGGAATTGAGACAGACAATCAGCAGTAACATTGTACTTGACTGGTACATACTCCCCACTGAAGTTGTTCTCCTCTAATCTAGACTTGAGCCTAGCTATGCGTGCTGTGGCATTCCAGCCACCACCAGAGGGCAAAATCGCCACTAAATGTGTGTGATTCATTCTGAGTGCAAATCTACTTACCCAGAGATAATTCTGGAAGTGTTTAATACCCCACATCCCAAAAGCTCTCGCTCAATGACAGAATCCCTTCTTTCTGTGTCACTAAGTGCCTGAGAGGCAAAAGCAACACACCATTAGTCTTTTCCACATTTCTGAGACAAGACCCCACCAATGCCACATAAGCTATCATCAACCGTGATAATACAAACTTTGTCCCGTTCTCACCAAATCTGTAGTAATCCTCTTAAGTCGGGAATATTTTCATATGAAAGATTAATTGTTCAATGTACCAGTTGATTGCTTCAGGCAAATCCTCTGAAGAGACTAACTTCTATTAGAACTTGGAATATGCTGCATAGCAACAGGCTACTGACAGCATTTAAATAAATACAAGCAATACACACACCAGCACTAACAGAGTTGCAACCATTATATAGAGAATGGTGCATTTCTACTCCCTGATGAAGGATACCATCCAAAATGCATTGACGAAATTGAGTTCATGAACAGAATTTCCATACAACTTGGAAATTGTTGAGTATCAGCCGCAAGTATATTATGAAACTACGTTGGAGTAAATGCATAAGATAATAAGCATTAACAGTCAATAAAGAAAGGAGTTCGCATATTAAATCTATGCATTAATGACATTATTTTGATTCAACAAATCTCCATAGGATTGCAGTGCTCTATAGAACTATCGTGTTGGCAAAGAGTTCTGCAGTGATGGAGGGTAGGTAGGGAAGAATTAATAAATCTGTAAATGTGTGAGAAATAAATCTCAGGCTGAATGCGCAGTCCAATGTGAAGAGTTCCGTTGAAGATGGAAATTTGTCCTGTTCTAGAAATTGTTGTTGATGGTCATCTCTGTATTCCAAGAAGCCACCTCCAAACACAAAGAATACCTACACAGGGTGGAATATGCCTACACATCTAAGGGACTCCAGGGACTCACTATGGCAATGAACTGTCTCATTGCGGGACTTTCACAGGCCCAAGGCTCATATGGATGATGGGCACCTTTTACTGTGTCACTTATCGGCTTAGTGGTGCAGAGCTCAGTGTCTCAGAATGATGAAGGGCCACTTCACAGGGTTACACTTTGGCCTCAAATTACAGAGTGCAGGGATTCATGCTGATGACTGTCATGTCTTTGTCTGAGTGTTCCTTGAGCGTGGCTCAATTTGAAAGCCAAACACTGTCCATAACTCTCCTCTTGCTTGTAATGTTTCATCCAGCTCCTGCTCTTTAGTGTGCCTACAGTTCTTGGGTGTGACTCATAAATGGCACCCTTGTTCTGGGCCACTCTGCTTGCGTTTTAGACTTCTGAACAGGAGACAGCAGCATCTCTTCATGTTTCAGCTCTTCAGACTCTAGACAAACTGATCCCAGAATTCCTTTCGTTCATAGTTCTCGCCATTGCTTCACAGTCTTTTTTAGTATATGCTGTGATATCAAGTTCCAAGTCAGATAGGGTCGGTTAGGGATTCAGTTTGCATGAATCCTATACATTTTAAAGTTTTGCCTTATGATTCAATAATTAACACTCACCAATTTGAAGTTGCCAGTACTATACTTACTGTAGACGCATTGTATAATCCTTAGTGTCTTTAGATTTTCATCCTGATTATCCTAATTTGAGATCATGACACTTTAAAGGGTATAGATTTCCATAAAGTACCACTTTAAAACTCGAGCATTTTCAATGCAAGACCATAATGCTTAAAGACAAAGGAAATTCCAGAACTTTCTATCATGGGTAAGTGCTAGCATAGATGAATGTTTCTGTATAAAGTACTGTTAATAATATTTCTGTAGGAGCCTTAACAGAATCGTGTTAACCTTGCTAGTAGTACATCCCCAGAACAATCAAATATTTGTAGACAGCTAGTACTGTGCAAAATTCCGTGGAGGGAGGTCAGGGCAAGCCCATTTAGTAAGTATACAACTATATAGGCAATTTTGAGGTCAATTGTGGACATGGCAAGTAATGAATACTGTATAAGCTATTGCCTTTTCCAATGTAGAAATCTTAGTCTCAATACATCACATCGATCATGCATAATGTGAGAAGACCCATAACAAACACAACTGGTGTGTTCCAAGCAGCAGAGGAGATGTATTTTGTCTCTGTCTGTCCCTTTACCCTTTCCCTCATTCATGTGCATCTCTTAATCTCATTATACATTGTGGCAGTAGTCTCAAGTGAGTGTATGAGTGGTGGACCCACATTGCTCCTATTGAACCAAAGTTGGCACAATATATGTTAGTGTATATTATTGCCTTAAAGTGATAGTGCCTTATGGCATTCCTCTTAAAGGGTCACATGCTGGCGTGGAACACCCAATTAAATCACATATGTGTCTGGGCAGGCTCTTCAGACAGGTCACAGCCTGACCTATTCTAATGGGGGGACATGGAATGATCTCCCTGCTTGCCAACAGTCTCAACTGGTCCCAGATAATCTCCATGCCACTAGCCTCTGACCCACAGTGTAAAAGGGCCCTTATTCAAATAGGAACAGAAGTGTTTTTTGACCTGGTACTAGGGATATGAACCTGATCCTTTAAAGTATGGGTGTGCAAAGCTTTAGGGAGTTGAATTGTGATCAATGGATAAATGGAAGAAGCCTGCTTTAACCCAGTCCTGGAAACAGTTGGTATATCAAACTTCCCAACAAAATTAAAAGATGTTTACAAAATTCTGGGAGAAGCAAATCCTTGTAGAGTCTGTTTATTTTTGAGGTAGCCTTTTGCCATGGCAACCATTGTGAAGGTGAAACGGTCTACTTGCCCAGTATGTATTCTCAACATTCTGTTATCAGCACAAAACACAGGTTGCACAGTACTGCATAAGACCAGAGTTTCATATGACTGGCTCACCATTTTTCCATTCCATCATAATAAATTCTCTTGTCTGCTCTCTCTCAGGACACACCGGCTGGAACTGGTTCATAGTTTCATCTGAAATACTAAAGGTCCTTCCTAGGAATGTGGATTTCAAGCCAAACAGCAAACATGGTCTTACAGTAAATTTCAGACTGAGGAAGAAATCTAAATGAGTAGTTTGAGGTTCATGTAGAAAAGAGTAATGTGGTGGCCTATGACTACCACTATCTTTGTTGGGCGTCCTACAATCTTAGGGGTTTCATACATACACATCCTTCCGTACTATGTATACCACCTCACATGTACCCATGTTCTCACATGCAAATGTACAACGCACTCGGGAAAGAGGAGGGCTAGTTGTGCCCTATTACATGGGCTCATCAGGGAGAGCCAACAGGCAATCCTTATAGTAGGCTACAGGTAAAATGTCCTTCATGTCCGTACTGGAATCCTCTGAATCAATCATTATTCATTTTAAAGGTTGAATATGGGGACAACAGTTGCATACATTTTGGGTGGTCATTAAAAACCCTGTCAGTGAACAGCATGCCATGCTCATGTAGAACATTGATCGGGCAAATTGTTACTGGATCCACTTGCATCAGCATCATACTGGATCTGCTAGAACTATTAAAATAATGAAGTGGTTCCGTAATGACTTTGTGCCAGGAACTTAAGTTTCAACCCTACTGCTAGTGATGGCTAACTATCTCTTTTGTGCTAACTATCTCTTATATTGATGTTTGTGATGATTATTGCAGAACCACCGCACTTTAGCAGACACTTAGGGCCAGATGTAGGAAAAAGCAGTTTTGCGAGTCCTTAGTAGCGATTTGTAGGGAATCGCTATTAGGGACTCGCAAAATGCCTTGTAGGTAGGAATCGCAATATTTTTAGCGATTCCTTAATATTCCTTAATTGCGAATTGCAAATTGTGATTCTCAATCGAGGAATTGCTCATGCAAGTACCCGATAGGTTTCTCGCAAATTGCATGTGCAAGTTCAAGGGTTCCGGAGGGACACCTTGTTGCACCCCTGAAATGTGCATGTGTGCACACATACATGCCCCAAGGGCATGAATGTGTGCCACATGTTACTTTAAAAAAGGAAACCAAATGGAGTATCATATCTCCACATCTGAGGGAACACAGGCCCTACCCCTGGGAAGAGCCACATTTTATATTAAAGTTTGACAGGCCTACTCTATAAGCATCAGGGGCTGCAAAACCTGATGCCACAACCAACAGTTTGCCCCTGCAAGGATGGTCAGGGACTTTCAGTCCTAGACACACTCTTTAACCCCTTAACTGCTGGGTCTCACCCCCGTGCTAAGCCATATTTTGATTATTTGAGATGTTTGTACTTAGAGCTCTATAACTTTTTTCCACATATGGCATCAACGTAAAATATGCATCTTTTTTTCCATCATACTGGGATTCCAAAGGTACCCAGGTTAGTAGATTTCCCTGGAGGGGTGTGAGAAAATTGGCAAAATATAGATACATTTTAAGTTTTGGGGGGAAAACAGGTAAAAGTGATCTAGATAAAAGTGTCTGTTTTTTTCCTGACAATGTTATCAACAAACGGTTTGCTGTGTGAAAAACACCACCTTGCCAACTTTCAGGAACATGCAGAGCTTAATAAAAAAACTAATTTATTACCACAGTTATGGCATTTTCAATTAGATAGCCAATTTCTCCTATTTTTTGGGCTCTCATCTGCTTCTGGTTTGTGATGGAAACTAGTATTAAACCAATGGGTGAACCAGAAAAGCTATAGATTTCTGAAAGGTAGACAACATTCAGAATTCAACAAGTGGTCATATGTGTAGCTCCCTCAAGCTATTATTAAAGAAATTAAGTGTTGAAATAAAAAATATTAAAAATGAGTAGAAGAAAGCTGCCATTTGTGATACTGTTTTCATCTGTAACTTTTTGTCATGATGGCCGATTTACGAAAGAAATATATACCATATTACGTCTGCAAAACCCTTATCCTTGTACCAATACATAGGATTTGTAGGTTCTCCAAAAATCCAAGGTACCCAGAGTCATCAACTGAGCTACACCTCACCATGGTTTTTCTTTCTGTACTGAGTATAGAACAATTCATATGGTCAAATAGGTAAAGTGAAAAATGGTTACCAAGGAAACCTATGCAATTCTAAAATGGGCATAAGATATGGAGTTTAGGAGCAGTAGTTAGTTGCACATCTCCGAATTGTTGGGTACCCATATTAACATAACATTTATAGGGTATTTTTCAAAATGCCTTCTTTCTAACACACTGGCTTACATTTTGAAGGCACAAATCCGGCTAAATGCAATTGCTGAACACATGTTACATGTTACCTCACTTGTGTGGTTAGGCCTCGAGCCAGCGACAGGAAATGGGCCAAAACACAAGATGGATGCATCACATTTTCCCAATCTAAACTGCCCTTTTTCTCCCAAAGAGGGTAACTGTGGATTTTGGTCCCTAGCTCAGCTGGCACCTAGGGAAACCTAGCTAACCTACACATTTTTTTAAACTTGACACCTAGGGGAACCCAGGTTACTTGTGAGGCTCTCAACAGGTTTTTGTTACCCACAATCTCTTGCTAACCTCAAGCTTTGACTAAAGAAACACATTTTACTCACATTACTGTGATGGAAAGTTCTGGAATTTGTGGTGTGCTACAAATGCCTTTCTTTCCACCATTTCCCAAGTCTCCTTATAAAAATTAGACCTCACTTGTGTGCTTCGGCCTAGTGCTTACGACAGGAAACAGCCTAAAGCGCACCATGGACACATCATGTTCTTCCCTCAAAACTTTCGGAAGGTGGATAGCTGTGGATGTTGGGCTCTCGCTCAGCTGGCACATACGAAAACCATCAAATTTGCACATTTTTGAAAACTAGATATCTGAGGGAATCCAGAATGCAGTGACTTGCATGGGTCTCACCAGGACTTTTTTTATCCAGAACCCCTGCAAACCTCAAACTTTGGCTAAAAAAGCCCTTTTTGCTCACATTTCTCTGATGAAAAGTTCTGGAATCAGTGGAGAGCCAAAAACCTCCTTCTCCTAAGCATTCCTCCAAGTCTCCTGATAAAAATTATACCTCACTTGTGTGTGTCAGCCTAGTGCCCATGACAGGAAACAGCCCAAAAGTGCACCCTGGACACATCATATTTTTCCAATCAAAACTAACCGTTTTTTGTATAGTGGATCGTTGTGGATTTTAGGCCTTAGCTTAGCCTCCACGGAGGGAAACCTGGTACATTTGCACATTTTTGAAAAACAGATACCAGGGATAATCCATGGTGGAGTGACTTGAATTTCTCTCACAAGGTTTTTCTTTTTACAAGAATCCCATGCAAACCTCAAACTTTAACTAAAGAAACACATCTTCCTCACATTTCTGTGATGGAAAGTTCTGAAATCTGCGAGGTGCCACACCTTCCTTCTACCTAGCATTACCCTATGTCTCCTGATAAAAATGATACCTCACTTGTGTGAGTAGGCCTAGAGCCCACAACAGGAAACGACCTAAAATGCAACATGGACATATCACATTTTTCCACTCAAAACTGACCCTTTTTTGGAAAGTGAGTAGCTGTGAATTTTGTGCCCTAGCCCAGCTGGCACACAGGAAAACCTTTCAAATTTGCACATTTTTGAAAAACAGATATCTGAAGGAATCCAGAATGGATTGACTTGCATGGCTCTCACCACGTTTTTTAAAAATCCAAAATCCCCTACAAATTCAAACTTTGGCTAAAAATACTCATTTTTTGCTCACTTTTCTGTGATGGACAGTTCTGGAATCTGCGAAGAGCCACGAACCTCCATCCACTCAGCATTCCTCCAGGTCTCCTGATAAAAAATAATACCTCAATTGTGTAAGCAGGCCAGGTGCCCGCACAGGACATAGTCCAAAAGGCAATATGGACACATCACATTTTCCACTCAAAACTGTCTCCTTTTTGTAAAGTGTGAAGCTGTGGATTTTGAGCCCTGTTCAGCCAGCACCTAGGGAAACCTAGCAAACCAGCGCATTTACAAAAACAGTGGGCTTTCTGCTTCCCCAGAAGCAAGTTGGGGACACAACTCCTGCCTACCCCTTGGGGGAAAAATGACCGGTTTGTCCCTTTTGGGTGGGGCGTGGCCAATGCCTGCACCACTTTATTTTGCTCCAAAGGAAAAATCCCTGGTGTTAATAAGATTTACTATCCCAAAGGGGTTAGTTTGGGGCAACCTCCCCTAACTGGGGCAAGCCTCCTCTCTGCCCTCGGGGGCAGAAAGACACTATTTACCCCACTGTGGCTGGGGTATGGCTCGATGCCAGGGCAAGCTGTCCATGCTTTTGCTTGTTTTGGTGCCATTTTGATATCTCTGGTGTCTAGTGGGGTTTCCCCACACTGGAGGTGGGTGGCAGATTGAAGTCTATTGGGGCTGGCTTCTTCTGCAGTGTCATCCCCAAACATTTTTCTTTTTGGCTGAGATTGTTTTTGAAGGCCTTAAGACTGTGCACTTTACCGTTGCTGACTAGCGCTAGAGTGCTTGTGCACTATCCTCTGAACGTAGTAATATTGGTGCCCAATTAGCATATTTAATTTACTTATAAGTCCTTAGCAAAGTGGTACTATGTATATCCAGTGGCTGTAAATTAAATGCTACTAGTGTGCTACCCATTTAATTAACATTTTAAAAGATGTCCCAGGTCTGCCACTGCAGCCTGAAGGCAGCTTTAAACTGCCATGTTGATTAGGCATTCAGACCCACTTGCTAAACTCCTCTTCTGTTACATATACATCATCCCTAAGGTAGGCCTTAGGTAGCAGATAGGGCAGGGAGCTATGTGATTAAAAGGTTGGATATGTACTTTAACGTTTTGCATGTCCTGGTAGTAAAAACTCCTACATTCATTTTTAACTACTGTGATGCCTAACCTTCCCATAGGACAACATTATGGCTCCTTAATACCTTTAATACGCTGTAATTTCCCATTGGGAGCTGATGGCTATGTCATGTTTGGTGTCCAAGACACTTTAATGGCAATTTATTACAATTTTGAAAATGCGACTTTCAGAAAGTTATCATTTTCCTGCCCTTCATTCTTTGGTGCCTATCTTAGGTCAAATGACTAGGTGTAACTGACAGACTTTGTGAAAGCCTCCTTCGGTATTCACAGAAGGCATTTAGGAGTCCGAAAGTTAGGAGTCCTAACTTTACTACTACTAAATTGAGAAACATCCTAACTTTAAGACTTTCGGTATTGACAGAAGGTATTTAGGAGTCCTAAAGTTAGGACTCCTAACTTCTGCGAATACCAAAATGAGTAATTGCTTTCTGTGAATACCAAAATGAGTAAGTGCCTTCTGTGAATCCCAAAATGGTAGTAAGTTTAGGATTTTGTCTTAAGTTAGTTCTGTGAATCGGGCCCACAATTTCAGATTTTTCTGGGTTGCATTTCAATAGATTGAGCCGCAAAAAAGATAAAACTTTTGACAAACAGGTATTAATCTCCTCGCTACTGAAATCACAACCTTTATCATGCATGAATAGCAGTTGAGTATCATCGACATAAGATACTATCTTAGCGCCGTGCGACTCTGCTAAAAGAGCAAGAGAGGCCTTATAGATGTTAAACATTGATGGACTCAAAATGGGCCTCTGCTGGATCCCCACCTTCATAGGGGGATAGAGGCTGAAAAAGGGGGGGACCAGATTTCTTGATGGTGGTCGTTAAGGAAGGAAGCTAACCACTTGACCACCATACCCCTAATGCCACAATCTGATAGGTTTGCAAGAGCCGGTCATGGGGAATGGTATCGAAAGCTGCGGAAAGGTCTAAGAGCATGAGCACAGCGCTTCCTCCACCATCCAATTTCTCTTTTATGGTTTTAGAGACTTCCAGTAATGCTGTTTCAGTACTGAGATTAGCCCTAAAACCATACTATCACGGAGAATATGGTTAGCCCCTAAATACTCAGTCAGTTGTGAATTTACATATTTCTCCAAGGTTTTGGAGAGGAATGGCAGCAGAGAGATGGGCCTGTAGTTTGCAGCCACAGTGGGATCTGCAGAAGGCGTCTTCAGCAAGGGGATGATTTTGGCCCTTTTTCAGCAGTCAGGAACCAGCCCCTGTTGCAATGAGGCGACGGACGCATTTAAGGGGTTTGTCGGTCATTGTTGATAATGATGTTCTCTAAACAGGTTTATATATATGCTCTTGGGATTTCTAACCCATGAAAGAAAGATGGAACAATATCCGCTTTGATTCTAGCTGCAGGTGCTCATCTGTAGAATACATTTTGAATTATAGATTGAGATAAACAACTCAAGCCAACACTACAAGCAGATTTTGAAAATTTAGCAAAGTTAATTTGTGCTTATGTAGCACCATATGCAGCTTCAGACAACTGCCTGGGAATGCTAACAGAAAACATAAAAAAAAAACAAATATGAATACTGCATACGCTCAATATGGCTTACCCAGATGCCAGTTGTAAAATGCTGATTGGGGTCCCTCCTCTCCTGTCCTGCTTAATCCCAGTACAAGTGTTCTGCTAAAGCATAAACAAAGAAGAGGCTCATTAAGTGGTTTTTTACTGCTAATGAATGTTCACATTAAATATTTAACTTCTAGTTGCAATTATTTTCAGCAACATACTTTTTATGTTTACATATTTTCATTATATTTTTCATGAATAAAAACAAGAGAAAGGCACATAATGTCAGATAATGCTGAGCCAGTCAAATGTGTATGCAAGGGCTCTGTCACTCTTAGTAGCTGTTTTTAAGAGCGCAAATCACAAATAACAAATGCTTAGGAATGTTCTTTTGATCAGCGGTCAACATGTAACTAGATATGTTATGGATCTGTAAATAGTGGAGGAGCTGTTGCACTAGAGTATTCTGGAAGTGTAAGTGAACATGCCTCATTAGTAGGTAAGGAGAATAGTAGAGGGCAGGCGTAAGGTGCAGGGCAGCCAACAAAAGCATGGCAGTTCGGGCTGGACAGGTCTTATGAGGAGCCGGATCAAGACTGATTTGCATATGGCCTGGTCGAAACTGAGGTGGCATGGTGGGCAGAAAAGATTGATCGGGATGCAGCTCAAGGGATTGCCTGTGTGTAAGATTGATTCAAGCTTTCCCACCAGCACCTTGTTGTTTTTTGCATTTGATGCCCTAAGTGCACCGGGTATGCCCAGACGTGGGTCCCGGGTTCACTGTGGTACTGGAACAAAGTTAGTACTGGCTGATGTGTCCTAAATAAGGCTGAAATCAACCTTTGGCTGCTTCCATTCCATTTCAGGGAGGACCTGGCCTAGCAGTTGACTGTTCCCATAAGGAGCAGGGTCAAGACTGAAATGGATATGACTCGATCCAAACTCAGGGGGCATTCTGGGCAACAGTGATGGACTCGGATGCGGTCCTAGCAATTGACAGTGGCAGAGATTGATTCGAGCATTCCATCCATCACCCTGTTGTTTTTGCAGCCATAAAAGTAGGGCAGAGAAGAAGATGTATTGTAGCGCAAAGACTGTGTCATCTTAAATAAATTGTTTTTAGCTCACTGGCAGATCATGTTAGGTAATTAGATTCAAAGAAATATGTTACAATGAAATTGAACTTTTTAGGATCTCAACATTCCTAGTGGAGCCAATCATCTGTGAAAAACAGATCAGCTCTCAGTTGGAGAGACCCAACTCGACCAAGATGATCTCATCAATCACCCTTTCCCTCTAAGGGAAATATTGCTGAGATGGTAGCAGTCAACCAACTAAGGTAGTTGATCAAGTGCTAAAGGATTACTTCTCAGGATTAAGGCTGCAGTGTAGTACTGAGTTAATCTACAGTATTAGCCGGCAGTGCATCCCAAGGCTAAATTCTATAGCTGGTCATTTTCAGCCTAGATGTTGAAATATTGCATGTAGCTGAATCCACTTTTCCTGATCACCAATAGAGCAGTACACACACTGAACTACACAAACCTTGATGTATTCACCCCTTAATCAATTTTTTCCATGATAAAATATCAATGCAAACAATATTGTGGCAAAAATATTGTGATCTAAATATTGATTTTACATTACTTAGATTGAACAATAAAAGATTTTTGGCTACAAAATATTATGGCCCAAAATATCACAATTATGTACATTAAAAAATACATGATTTTTTTAAAGCAATTATTGCAGATACTAATAATAAGTAAAATATATAATATGATATAATTTAATATAATATGTTTTCAATTCTACATCCAAAGTAATAAACATATATACATGGTGGTCGGAGTCTAATCCCTACAACAGAGGTGGTACCAACGGAGGCACCGCCGTAGAGATTAGGAAATCAGTTTTCCACAGTCTTTTCATGGCGGAAAGTGACTGTTAGAAATGGGATTTCTGGTTGGCTAGGGCTTGCGCCTAAGCCAGGCAGCAGCCACCACTTTAGTCAGGGAAAGGGAAGGGAAGACAACCCCTGCTCACCCCCTTGGTGGCTTTGCACGAGCAGTCAGGCTTATCCCAGAGGCAATTTGTAAAGCGTTTGCGCAACACACACACAGCAGCAACTCACTAGGCACACCACAGAAGAACTCCACACAAGGTTATTTATAAAAATAGCCTTTTTATTATCCAAAGCACATTAGAATAGTAATCACACAATATACACCGTGCCAACTGGCACTAGGAAATATTTACAGGGGATTATTTACACATGACAGAGCCAATTTGGCCACTGTCAGAACCATCACAAAACACAAATAGGAAATGTAGAACATAACCAGTAATTACTGGCAAAACACTGTACTCAGCATTATATCATGCAACATAATCCTATTATGCACTGAACATCACATTAGGCGTAAAACAACATATGTGCCAACCTCCTAAGCATTAGCAAATTAGGCAATAATATCTTCACCAGCATAAGCACATTATGCAAAAACTTCATAAGCAGAAATCACATTAGAGGCATAAATCAGGGTGCGTAAATCACATTTATCATAGGGACAACATAAATCACATTCGGGCCTGGCACCCTACCAACCTAACTCTGACCCCCTGGCCAACTGGCCTTCTCAGAGAGCTCAAATGCCCTATGTCCCAAACGTCAGGGAGGCTGACACTGCAGCAGAATTAAAAATGCGCAATTGTGCTGGCACGACTGTGCCTCCTCGGTCCCCACTGTGACTCCTAGCAATGAACTGGCCTAAACGTTGCAGCTGCCGCTAATTGTGGTGCAGCTGTGCAGAGACTGTGGGCACTGGTACTCATTGTGCCCTCTGGGACTCTCAACACAAGAATTGCCCACAAAGTTGCAGTTGCCCGCTACGGCGGTGCAACTGAGAACCATAGATCAGGCTCGGGTACTTCAGTGCCCTCTGGACCCCCACAGGGGCCCTCCAACCAAATATGGCCACGTGGCAGCTGCCCGTGCTGGTGTTGTATTTCTATCTAGGACCCTAATTCGATATTCCTGATTCATGCCCTCATGTGGTTATAATAAATAATATCCTTATAAAGGCATACGAATCACATCCATATTTAGTAACAGCCCATGCAGTCCAAAGCATGGCAAGGCTACTCCCATGGACTCCTAGAAAGCACAACGCGTTCTTTAAACAAACCAAACCTCCAGCAGCCCGGGAAAATCCCCTGCTTTGTTTTGATTTGCAGAAGAACTCCTGGAGTCCAGAAAGAACTGTCAGTTCTTAGGGACGTCTTATGTCCAACCTTACGTCAAACCCGGCACCTTTCAGGTATAAATATACCAACGTTGCCTTAAGCAAACACACAGTGGTGGGAAGCAGAGCAACGTTCTACTTGTCCGAGAGCCCAGCTGTTGCCAGAGCCAAAGGAAGCCGCCCCTCCCTTTTTGACGCGTTGGAGAAGCTGCCTTTTCTCACGCCGAGAAATCCAGCTCCGGTGTTCCCAGGTCACCCTCGCGGGTTGTCTGGGAGACTGAGCCCTGAGAAGCGAGATACAAGACCTCCTTCATTCTATAACCAGCGTACGGAGCTGATTAAAACCTTAGAGAGAATTCTTGATTCTGATCCTTGGCAAAAACGTAATTTAACTTAAAACTGCTACTTACTTACTCCTTCCCACGTATTGGGCTTAGGTCAGGTACACTGGGGTAGGCGTATCTTAGAAGCATCAGTTGAGTTTGTTAGTCAATGTTTTTATGTATGTATATATTTTATCCATTTTAAAGTATGATATGGCTAAGAAACCATATCAGTGCTTTTACAGTATTATTTCATAATACTACTTTTACTGTACGCACTTTACTTTATAATAAGTATTGCAATCGTGGCAATTCATTTCTCTTGCATGAGAAAGAAGACTGCTCAATAAAATAACACCTTTTTATTGAAAACGCCTGTCTCTCTATTTCTCTGCATTCTGGTGGAACTAAGCATGCACGACAGACTGAGTGAAATAGCTGTCTATTGTTTTCACACGACTCTAGAGATACACTCTTTATTCTGAGGGAGCAAAGTTGACATGTTTATGCGGTTGTCAGAAACTGAATCCCTTCTTGTCTAATCAGGGAAGTTCACTCCTCCCTGTTCATTCGAGAAAGTTTCTAGTGACCTCTGAGCTAGCTGGCAAAACTAATTAAGTTTAACATAGTCAGTAGAGACCTAGATGACCTCAGTCCTACATCTACACTGCTGTTTATGTTATTCCAATGCGCAGAGCCTATTGGGAAAATAGGAACTACACTACATGGCGCCCAACGTTTGGTAAGGCGATGATCTAACGCAAGACACTAGAGTAACTCAGTCCTGCTTTTCACACAGACCCCTTTCTCCCATAAAAACTCCAATAGACGTCTGGAGTGGGTGAAAGGTTAATATCCGCCGGAACTTAGTAGGATGAGAATCCTATGTATTAGTTCTTGGTTTAGTCAACGTTGAAGGATACAGTGTTCCAAAACATTGTGCACCTAATCTTTGTTTCCTTGAAACTTGATCTGCAACAAAACTTTCTGTCAGTAAAATGGGAGAAAGTGAAGACGAAAGAGAGCAAACTTGAATAACAGCTCACTCATAGCGGATGACACAAACAGCTAAGAAAATGATCCAAATGCTATACTCATTCCAGTCAATATAAGAAAAACTATAACTCTTAAACTTATAGAAAATGGACTATCACCAAGAGGTGTTACAGTCATATTCGTGATAGAGGCACATGAATATCGGCAGACAGAGGTATTCTATTCATGGATACATTTTCCAGCAGCACACGCTGTGACAAAAGATTTCCACTATTACAAAATAGAGGAACCTCCGGAAATATACACCCCTTTCGAGGACGTTGAAATCCCACTAACATACCAAGAGCACCTGCTCTGGTTTAATGGCGTCCTAAAACATCAAAATCACATCACCAGGCACGGTCCACTAGGTAGACCAGGAGCCACTTGGCCGGTTCTAGCCAGCTATGCAACACACCCAGACATTGAAACAATGTCAAGCGAAGAACTCCTAGTTAAACTAAAAGAATTAACAAAGGCATATAGAGAATTAGTTTAATTGGCAAGGGACAATACAAAGTACCTCCAGAAATTGAAGGAGACAGATATAACAGACCAACCATTTGAACTCGCCAGAATCAGAGAAAAATCCTATGAAGAACTAGGAAGAGATAGTTTGGGTGGGAAACCAGTAAAAGCTCAACTAACTGAAAATCCTGAAAAAATATTTATTAAAAATAATCTAAATACTCCAAAAAAGAATTGGGATGGTAATAAACAATCCACTCCCAAGGAAAAACGATTCCAGTCCAGAGGAAGGTCTCCTCAGCGGAGAGAAAGATCTCCTGGCCGAGGAGGCAAGTCTCCCCAAAGAGAACCCTCTGAAAAAACATATAATCTTAGAGATAGGGATAAATTGAGAAAACCTGATAGATATCAAGATATTGTTATTGTTATTGTTATTGCATTTCTTATATAGCGCCAGAATCGACCCCCGAAGGGGTATCTCCGCGCTTGCCTTGGGAACCCGTCCTGGTTTTTCCCTGTGAGATAGCACCTACAGGGCATCTCCAAGGTGAAAGCCAGGCATCCCGCCGCGTCCCTCTCGATCTTTTCAGACTTCCTCACAGAAATCGGAAAGAAGAGGACGGTCAGAACACAAGGAAGAGCACGTCCAGTCCAAAGACAAAGAACCTGCTCATCAAAGTAAAAAATCACAATTTCCCAGAAAGAAGGTAGCAAGTATTAAAATTAAACATGCCGAGGATTCTAAGGACACAACTGAAAGAGAGTAGGCCCAGACAATGCTAGACAGCGCAGCAGAAGTGACCATAGCTTGCAAGATCCTGATGAATCTTCTGGAGACAGTGGACACGAATGAATACATTCAGGTGGAAACTGCAGACACACGAGTTAGTGTGCCCCATACACTATATGAAATAACATTACGTATAGAGGGAGATAAAACTAGGAAAATAAAAGGTCTCTTTTGGGAGAAACTTTCTAAAGGCTATGACATCCTGTTAGCTGAAAAAGACTGGCCACCAGAGTTTGTCAGGGAGTGCTCTCATGGCGAAGAAATGATTATGCCTGCCTTCTCAAATCATATTCCGATTCATAAAAAATACACATTTGCAAGAAAATGGGCAGTGGCCCAAGCCCCTGCATTATACAAAAATCATGTAGGATGGGATGAGGACTCTCCTCCCCACAAAATCCAGTTAAAAAATCAACCGACTGCACAAAGGCAGTACCCAGTTAAACAAGCCTGCTGCAAAACTTTTGCAGTACAAAATTCACACAGTGCAGCACTAATGAACAACATCATGCGCAAAAAATATAATACAACATTAGATATCTCTAATGGATTCTTCTGTCAAAACATTGCACCTGAAAGCAGGTATTTGTCCGCTTTCTCAATAATGGGATCGCAAATTTTCCGACTCCCACAGGGATTCAAGAATAGCCCAGGATTATTCTCAGCAAGGGTAACAGAGTTACTACAAATATATGACGATGAGGCATTATCATATGTCGATGACATCTATCTTACAGATGATGACCTGGAGACTCACTTAAAAAGAGTGAACACCATAATTCTTGGGTTCGCATCAGAGGGTTACAAATTCAACTTTAAAAAGTCAAGAATTGCCCATCTAACAGTCCTATTTTTAGGATATGAATTATCAAGTGAAGGCAAAAGCCTGGCAGACAACTTCTTAGAGAAGTGTGCAGTACTCCAAGCACCGAAAACGCTGAAAAATTTACTATCAATACTAGGCTTCCTGAATTTCGGTAGAACATACATTCTAAATTCTGCAGAGAGGGTTAATCCTCTCTATGAATTAATAAAACCTGATTTCAAACCAATAAATTGGACTCAAAAACACACATAAATTTTGAGATCACTACAAACAGACATGTTAATTAAAACAAAATTGCAAACTCGTGACAACGTACGCAACCTTGTAATCCGAGTCATCCCAGGAAGATGCGGATTCACATACCTGACCTCTAATGAGGGAGAAACGGTACCTATAGCTTACAAATCACACTTGTACACTCAAGCTGA
Source organism: Lissotriton vulgaris (assembly GCF_964263255.1). Lineage (NCBI taxonomy): Eukaryota > Metazoa > Chordata > Amphibia > Caudata > Salamandridae > Lissotriton > Lissotriton vulgaris. The sequence continues at coordinate 171,327,741 of NC_141689.1, read as the reverse complement.
AATGAAATTCCGCTCCACAGAAAAAAATCAGACAGCGTTCAAACTGCTGTAGCAAAAGAAAGAGCCCTAGCCCAAGGCAAGAGAATAACTGATTATACAGCAGAATCAGCCCTTGAGGCATTAACAAGTCCACGTAATCTGAATACAGTGGCATGAGATCCAAGATGGATACAATGGGAAAATTCTCCTCTTGCTACAGAAGACGTGAAATACTATTTTGACCCGAAATTAAAATAACTAGATCTAGAATATGAACAAGAATATCCTCTGCCAATCGAAATTCTGCCTCTCGAACAATATACATGTGTGATCTATATGGACAGATTTGCACACCATTACGATGTAGAGAAAAAATCCTACAATGCAGTGTGCGCGATTTTTAAAGGTCGCTGGCGCTCTGGTAAATTCAAACCGATGATTACCAAAACTAAATCACTAAGAAACTGTTCAGCTCAGCGAGCTGAAATAATATCTTTCAAGATGGCGCTTGAAAATGCCAATTCCCCACACTAATAGTGTGCGATTCGATTACTGCGTCAAGTCATATAACATTGACATGCAGACATGGAGCAAAAGCGGTTACAAAGATGACACAGGTGCTACAATAAAGCTTAAAAAGCTTTTGGAACAAGTAGTTCTTTTGCAGAAAGAACTACAAAAGACTCACGTGATACCCGCACTGAGTCATCGACGTAATGGCGTTCACGTTACAGGGAATTCATTGGCTGATAGAGCCACAGCGGCGGCTGGTCAACCGGCTTCCGTAGCCACTAAAAAGCGTTCAGAAAAACAAATAGATGAAGAAACCATGCTGGCGGTAAAAGCATCGTTAAAAGGTGATTATGCAGCATTACCTCTCAACTATTCACTCAGTAATACATACATAATCGCTGCAAACTCCGTTCCTTTTGCTCAAATCCCTGGAGTGGGGGATAGAGTAATTCCAAACAAGAACCGGAGAGTTTTCTTGATTGAAGACGCACACATGGGACTGGGTCCGAGGCACCAAGAGATCTCAAAAAATCTCCAATAGAATTACAATCAGAATACTGGTGGCCGGGGATGAGCTTGCAAATTTACAAATTTGCAATGGATTGTCCAGACTGCAACAGAGATCGCAGTTGTGAACCGGACCAGACTATTGTCAGGACACCTTTATTAGAAAGCATCAGGCGATCTATATGCAGAAATCCAGCAGGAGAAATGCGTCCCCATAATTATTAAGACTGAATTCACTTAAAAATGTGGCCCCAGCGCTCGGCTGACGCCAGAACTGTTATAAAAGATTTGCGAGTCTTTATCGGCACATACGCAATTGGCATGCTACATTCTGATCAGGATCCTCTGGTTTGGCTCTCAAGCTTACAAAGAGGCCATGACCAGCAGGGGCATTGCATTGCGGTACTCTTCTCCCTTCCATCCTGAGGGAAATGCGGTAGTGGAAAGAAAAAACCGTGACATAAAGCAATCTATAATGGCGAGGGTATTAGGTTCGGGTGATGGGTGGGTACAACATCTAAGTGTCCAATGTAGTCTTAATAACATGCCAAGAAATTCTCTAGAAGGTATCAGTCCATACAAACTTTTTTTGGTACTAGAATGATTATCCAGGATCTGGATAGTCAAACTTCAGTGGTACAAGAAAAAACTTTTGATATCAAAGATCGTTTGGCTGTTTTACAGGACTTAAATGAAACAAGAAAGAGTCTAAGTAACATAAAGAGTAAGCCTCCAACCACTGAAGAACCACTTGTCCCAGCAAGACCTGTCTGGATTCCAAAGATTGGGGATCTGGTCAGAGAAAAGATCGTGGTGAAGAAGGAATTTGGGCCTTCTTACAGAAAAGCAGTACCTGTCTTAGCTGTCAGCGGAACAAGATCAGTAGTACAACTGCCACTTGCTGGTAAAAAGGAAAACAGAATTGTTTCCATCGATCTGGTGAAACCACAAACATGTGGCCGATAATAAATAGCAGGCCCAGTGGACTACCAAGAAATAGCAGAAGACCAAACTTTGCTACAATCCAAGAGGTTCAAACTGAAAGACTAATCACATTCAATAAACCTCCAGTACATAAAAAGGGACTATGCAATAAAGCCATGGAACTTGTGCCTCTTGAAACCCAAATTGCAACAATGCATGATGATACACCAATCTACAACAATGTAGCATCAGAATGTACAAATGTAACAAAAGAAAATGCAAAGATCAATGGAAATCCGGAAGCGATCCCACCAATTGACAGAACTGCATCTGGCTATTTTATCAACTTTGATGACTTTTCCGATGATCCAAGTGAACATGGAGACAAGCCAGCAACAAAAACTTTCAAAGAAAAAATGACCGAGCTGTTTCACCAACTAAAAGAGACATATCTGATTTCACCATGGATTGAATTTTGGATTGTGTTAGGTGTACTTTTCCTCCTGCTTTGGCTCATCATGGTTTTATGTTTGGGTAGATTAATTGATGAAAAATATAGGTCAATGGACACAGCAAGTCAGAACATCAACTTGGTCCTAAAGTCTCACAGATCCTCTCACATCGAGAAAAGAGAACTATCATCAGTAAAAATCACAGCCAACCCAATACCTGGGGGTATTGCATGGGACAGAACTGACTATGATATTTATGGCCCAATTGAGCTCTTGAAGTATCCACACCAGTTTAAGATTTCCTTAGGCGAATTTGTGAAACGGAGGGGCAGATTTATATTGGGAATGCGCCACGTTTGCGTCACGCAACTGCGGCGTAAACGTGGCGCATCCCTACGACCCATTTACAACGTGACGCATCTAGGCAGATGCATCACGTTGTAAAGGCCTGCGCCACTTGTGGGCGTTCCGGCGCAGGGTGGGAGTTCCGGGACAGGTGGGCCTCGCAAAAGTGGCTGAGTGAAATCTATAAGATTTCACTCAGTCACTTTCAGGCCAATGCAGCATCAAACGCCTGTGCCTGCTTGAAGCAGGCGTAGGTCTTGACGCAGCATTGTAAATATGGGGCACCCCCGAGCCTTGCTGGAGCTGCGTCGCGCTTGCGACGCAACTCCAGCAATGCGGCACCTTTACGGCACAGATGCGTCACACATCTGTGCCGTTTTTGCCCCATGGTGCGCCGCATTGTAAATGCGGCGCACAATGGGTGGCGGAGCAGCGGCGCAAAATAACTGGCACATCCCTGGGGATGATGTAAGATTTAGTAATGTCAGCCTCATTTACAGAACATGATTATTTACAGGGTTCATCAAATTATGAAGAATTATACTGTTACAATCACTAAGGTCAACACTATTTGCAAAAATCTGCACAACCTAGAAATGTTTTTACTTATAATCAATGGGGGCATTGTCCAACTCCACCAAAAGGAAGTTCGAAAACATTTTATGAGAAATGTACATACTTCTCAGGGTTTAATACCAGTGATCCAGAAACGTTTTATTTTAAAATGTTAAATAAGACAGGAATGAAAACAATGTTGACAAATACTAAACTGATTTATTCTGAAAAATTTTATGACAAAATGTCAACATTTGGTTTTGAATTTTGGAAAAACAACATTGAAACAAAAACCATCTGGGGAACAAAAGACTGGCAGGTACAAGGTCTAGAATCATTATTTAGAGCCTGCATGATCCCAGAACAAATAATATTCCTGAATGATACCATTCAACAAACTACTTGTCTTGGTTTAGCTAAGATAAAAGACTTAAATAAACCGCCTATTCCGAAGCCCATACCTGATGACAATAGTACCACGGATATGGAAATAGACGTATCCCATATTTTTCACCAAAACAGAACAAATCCTGATTGGAAAAATTGGTTGATCCGGCCCACAGACACAAACAACTGTCAAGATAGATTCCTGAACAAAAGACCGGGGTTCAAAATGACTAGACCAGACCCAATATATTCCCAGAGACAACATCCAGGGATAGTTGCAACATACAGTGTAGGCAAATTATGCCTTGAATGGCTACAGAAATCCACACTGGCTGAAATTAAGCAACACTTGACTTTACTTAAAGAAGGTGCTGACTTGCGAGATTTCATAATGGGACCTCGCAAACAGTGTCAAAAACGTTTCATAGCGGCCGGTATATACGCTGCATACAACGAAGCTTGGAAAGTAATGCAAATTGAAACAGCAGAAAAATCACTTTCTGTTGTGGACAATGGGTTAACGACTCTGTCTTCCAGAATGTATTCACTGGACAGTATTGTATCATCTGCCTTTGATATAATAGAGCAAGACTTGCTAATGTTACAACATGGTCAGTCACAATTGCGTTCTATTGTACAGCTTAGCTGGACATTGCAAAACCTACATTCAGGCTACGTGCCATGGTGTCTAATCAACATAACGTCATTATTTTCTATCTTTAACCTTACTGATAAACAAATCAGTTTGGCATAAAAAGGAGCAGATTATACGATTCTGAGCATTGAAAAACTTGAGAGATTACCATTGACAATGTCAGAGAAACCTGTCATTGAGTGGATAATACACGGAACAATTAGAATTCCAAAAACAACTTCCCAGTTTAAATATTGCCAAGAATATATACCAGCAGGCCAGTATTAAAGGTTGGGTAAAGGTTATATCAAATCAACCTGGGATTTACCTTACACACAAAAATGTTATAGTGAAAGGAAAAAGGAGGTATTCCTTAGTGGCAATAATTGTAAAAAATCACTATGCGGTACACTTTTGTGTCAAGGTATTAACTTGCATGGAGCCTGCTAAGGGTCTTCAAAAAACCTTTCACGTCACCTGCAAGGCACTCCTGCAACACAGATAGAACCATTCTTCAGACAACTCTCCAACAGTAGCTACGTTATAATAACTGACCACAGCTGTTGTGGAATGGTGCCAGGAGAATGCCATCTCGTAACTGTTACTTCCAGGGTCGTTTGCTGTATGCAAGTATTGTATCCAAACAGCAACCCAGACATGGAGGCGGCAATATGGCCTCATGTGAATATCTCTTCTATTCGAATTGATACTTTAAGCAAAATGAAGTCTATTCTTTTACAGACAACTGTGCCTTAGACCTCGTCCAAAGAAACGTATGAACTGCAAGTTGCAAGGACAGCGGCAGAGATACATACCCTTTTATCGACAAATTGCCCCGTGCATTTCGCAGAAATTTTAAGCCAAATTTTAAACATGTCTGATACCAGTGGCATCGCACATGTATATAAGACAATTTTTTCGTGACTGTTAACACCATTTGAAACAGTTCTGGACAACTTCCCGAATTGTGTCCATTCTGTCTTTGGCGGCCTACCTTTAATTTTGGGACTCGTAGCAGGAATTTTATTTTTATTCCTTCTGCTCCGATATGGCAAGCCAATCCACAGACAAGACTCCGGCAACGATGGAAGAAACGATCCTAGCAATTCGATACCGAGACCGTATCACTAAGGTCCTGGGATTAGCCCGGCTAAGAGATCTGAGTACAACTTGGTTTCTTTCATTCAGACCAATCTGGCAGGATTGCATCTTACCTGTGCTTCCATGTCTGCTATGCGGAGAAGAATGCGTGTTGGACGTCTGTCTTACACTACTATCAGCAGTACCAATGGATATCGATACTTTGCTTTGTCCTGTAACGACTCATGCAACGTGTTGTCCCCAGCGGCTACCTATTCTGATGACGGCATTCATTGAGACTTCACCACTACGAGTAGGTGGCGGTGAAGTACGAGAGGAAAGCAGCACCAAACAGGTACAACCTTCTGTGAGCATTGCTGATCCAAACATCGATGATAGCAATCACGCCCAGAACTGCACAGTTTCAGTATTTTCGAACTTGGTCGAACTTTCACCTGATGTTGTAGACCAATTTTTTGCAAGCCTATCTGATATTATGTTCTCGCCTGAACAACGAGAATAACTTTTTTTAAAAACAACAAGCACACAGCGTTCCCTGAACTCTGAATTTGGCCTTCAGTTCTGTTAAACAAAGCAAACTGAAAACATTTGGAACTATTTTTTCCCTGAAAGCGAAACTATTTTTCTTTCAAATCAAAAATATTTACCATTTTTCCGGCACATGGTACTTTGCTTAAAGTAGAACTATTCTTAGAGAACAGAGCTTCTATTTTTAGAGACATCAGAGACAATATTTTACCTCAGCCTCTAGCACATGTACATTATCATATAAATATGTGATGGAATGGTCTCGACCTTCTTTTCTGTATACAGAGCCATTTCATGTGTAATTTTCGCAATTCGTTCAGCTGATATATATGCAATTAACTGAATGAAAACCCTGCTTAAAAATGTACAGTACCAATACTCATTTTCGTGAATAAACCATACACCATTTCAAATGCAATTATGTATTTTGGGGTGGGTTGGAAAACACACATGCATCGTATGTTTAATATTGCTTATTTTTTAGTAATGATGGGCATTAATACGTGGAGTGGGTGTTGTATTTCTATCTAGGACCCTAATTCGATATTCCCGATTCATGCCCTTATGTGGTTATAATAAATAATATCCTTATAAAGGCATAAGAATCATATCCATATTTACTAATAGCCCATGCAGTCCAAAGCACTGCAAGTCTACTCCCATAGACTCCTAGAAAGCACAACGCGTTCTTTAAACAAACCAAGCCTCCAGCAGCCCGGGAAAACCCCCTGCTTTTGTTTTGATTTGCACAACTCCTGGAGTCCAGAAAGAACTGTCAGTTCTTAGTGACGTCTTATGTCCAACCTTACGTCAAACCCGACACCTTTCAGGAATAAATATTAACCCTGGGTGTAGTGTGCGTAGTGGGGCTACGCGAAGCTACGCAAAGTGGGTGAGAAACTACGCCCACCTGCGCACTTCACGTAGCCCCACTTCGCGCCGCATGCCCCCTTCCCCTACATAGCTAATTGAATTAAATGGGCAAAGATAAATACATAAAATACACTTTCCTTGTCCGCTGCGTCCCCGGGCTCCCTCTGCTCGTTCGCAGCGCCGTCTTCTAACCAATGCGCATGCGAGGGCGGCCGTGCATGCGCATTTCTCGTGAGAAATGTGCATGCGCTGCCGCCCGGGAAAACTACCAGGACATGTCACACACTTAAGGTACATGTCCTATCTTTTACCTATATTGCATCCTGCACATAGGGCCTACTAGGGCCTACCTTAGGGGTGACTGAAATGTAGTAAAAGGGGGGTCACAGACATGGAATACACTTTAGCTGCCATGTCACTGGAGCAGTAACACTGCGAGCACGGGCCCTACAATGGCAGAGGCCTGAGATAGGTTTGCAAGACTACTTTAGTGGGTGGCGCAATCTGCGCTGCAAGCCCACCAGTAGCATTTAATTTACCAGCCCTGGGTATATGAGATACCCCTTTACAAGGGATTGACAGGTAAACTAAATAGGCCAAACTGGTGTAGACCAATCTTACCATAAGTATCACAGAGAGCACAGGCACTTTACGCTGGACAGCAGTGTTAAGTGCCCAGAGTCCTAAAACCACCAACACCATGTCAGAGAAAAAGACTAGGAGAAAGGCAAAAAGTTTAGGGATTACCCTGCAAAAAGGGCCAAGTCCAACAATCCTTTTATAATGAGATTGGAAAATACTAAAGCTATTCAGCCTGTACAGTTGCAAGGTTATGACACCAAAATGTTTTCATGTGCTGACAACATCCCTTTGGTGACCCCTAATACGACCATTGAGGTCCATGAAGAAGAGACTCTGAGGTCTGGGGACATCTTGGGGTACTCTTTAAACAGAGGGAAGACAAAAATTATTATTAATGAGAAAATAGCAATGGTAGTTACCCGGGTTATTAAAAATGCTGTGTTTCTGGGTGTTAGCTGAACGGCTAACCCGGATGAAAATCATTAAGGAAAACCTCGCTCCTTTGATGAGTAGGACAAAAAAGGCGCTATTTTGGTGAAATAATTTGCATCTTTCCCTGGTGTGTAGATGCAATGTAATCAAGATGATTTTCCCCCCAAAATCTTATTCTTGTTTAGAGCCGTAGCTTTGAAATTCTCTAACCAATGGTTGAAAACAAATTGAAATCTCATTTTTATGGGCCTATTTTAGACCAAGGAAACAGTTTAAATGTTTGCCACTCTCGAAGGAGAGGAGTCTGGGCCCTCCCGAACCTTAAGCTATATTATTGCGTCACTTCTCTACAATATTACACAATCCTAATAATAATATTAATAATAGGAAAGCTTATAAAGCGCCTGGTTATGCACCCCGGCGTGTCCCCGCGCTGTAGTAAGTGGAAACAGCATGCCGTCAACTCTGCTTACTGCAAATTAGCTACTGTACAAACAGATGGGTCTTGAGATTTCCCCTGAACCTTGCCTCTGATGGCTCCAGACAGAGCTCCAGCGGAAGTTTATTTCAGCTCCTTGCTGCCAGGAGCCGGAAGGACCTGCCCCCCTTGTGGGCCTTTATAATTCTGGGCATCACTAATAAGCCACACCCAGACGATCTAAGGGAACGGGCCGGCCTGTACTTAGTGATAAGGCTATGTAGTGGCCTCGGTGCGTTGCCCCCAATAATACGGTGGCACATACAAAGAGCCTTGAACTCAATTCCCCTTCTAACCGGGAGCCAGTGTAGTGCCTGCAGCGTGGCTTTCGAGGCAGATCTTCTAGGGAGCCGCAGGACCACCCGGGCGGCGGCATTTTGTAACACCTGAAGGCAATCAAGGCTCCTCACCGTGGCACCCAGATAGAGGAGGTTACCATAATCCAGTCGTGCGGTGACAAGAGCCTGCACCAGCGTCCGTCTAGCCTCCGTCTGGAGGAGGTCCAGCACTTTCCGTAGACCTTTCAGGACCCCAAAACACACCCCCACCACCCTACTAATCTGGGGCACAAATGTTAAATCAGCATCGAGCCACACACCTAGATTTTTGGCTTGCTGGCAGGGCATGGGAACTGGTCCCAAACAAGAGCATCCCGGAGGAGAGGTGCTGGAGAATATCCCCACTCGTTTTAAACAGTTAATGTGTGTAGAGGCGCTAGGTTGTCTTTGGCAACAAGTAGAATTTAGCTACTAGAAAAAAGTGCATTTTAAGACTCTGTTGGGCATGTTTAAGGTATGGACTGTGACACGGAGATTGATGGGTATTGGGAGATGGAATATTTACACACGCATTAGGAATAATAAGAATGAGCCAGAGATTTCTAGCTGTCAATATATGACTACGTGAGTACCAGCGGTACTAATCAAACAAGTTTTTTTTCTTGTGCTTATATTATTTCCTTTAATGAACTTAGATTAGAGTTTGATCACAATCAGAAGGACTTTTTTAAATACCTCCAAATAAGGGATTTATTGCAACGGACGGGGGGTGGGCCTGCAAGTGTTTTTTACATTGAACTTATAGACAGACTGATGGGCCAGGAAAGATGCCGAATTGGTATATTATATCATCTTTTGAATAACTCCATGAAAGACAATATGCAAAAATATACATTAAAATGGCAAGATACATTAGGTATAACTGAGACGGTAACTAACAAGCCGTTTGGCTAGCACAGTCTGTTTTAATGGCTGCAAGCCTACAAGCTCATTTTTATAAAACCCCTTTTTTTATAATGCGCACCATATAGGATTGCCAAACGGGGGGAAAGGTATCCTGTTGTCCCCCCGGTGTGCTCTATATGGAGCACATATTGTCCATGTTTTTGCCACATGTCCTGTCCTCTCTTTCGTGATAAATGAAATGTTTAGATTTTTTTTAGAGAAAAACATAAATTGATGGTGACATTAACCCCCTCCTTGATGTTATTGGGAGTTCAAGAAGGCGGGGGAGGGAGGGTGGGACTCTGTTATTTGTTTCTATGGCTATTTTTAGATCGTGCATTGCTTCTGATTGGCGTGCTGCTAACCCCCCCAACTTTTCAGCAATTGCTAGCCTGGTTATTTTTGGTGCATAACCAGGAAAAGGCTATCTATGCTATAAAGGGCCCGCGAGCGCGGAAGGAGGGGCAGAGAATCTGGGATCAATTTACTAATTGGTAGGGCCGGACTGGGAACCAAAACCGGCCCTGGCAAAGCGCTCGGCTGCCCCCCTTCCCCCTCCCCACTATGGGGGGTTCGGGTGCCGCCGAGCGCTTTGCTAGGGCTGGTTTTCGGCCGATTTTGTTGCAGGGCCGATTTTGCAGCTATGCTGCAAAAACGGCCCTGTAACAAAATCGGTCCCCAGGGGCTCAAAACCGGCCCCCACTCTTGCGGTGCACCGGGGGATTGCCCGGTGCCGCTATGGCCAGTCCGGGCCTGCTAATTGGATTAACCAATTGGTCAATTAATGGAATTACAGGGGTATCCTCGAAATGGTATTTAGCTGTTATTGCACAAGTCACTTTAATAGGTCAAGGAAGGCAGGTTTTGCACTGATTTCTATGCAACTATATGTAGCTGTGGCTCACTAATTGTCACGTGTCACTGTAAGGGGCATGGGAGGTTATGTGCGGAGACAGAATATTTCTGGACGGAATCATAGGTGTTTTTCTGATATGTTAATCTGCTGTTATTGCACTAGTCATTTAATGGGTAAAAGAGGCCACTTATTCAGATCGAAGTATGTTTTAGTATAATGAACTGTGGTTTTTATTATCTGTCAAGTGTCACTTTAAAAGGTTTGGTGGGTTTTGTCATGTGGAGGTGGATTATCTCTCTGCTATGATGAACTTTTGTTGTGTCATAACCTGCATTTTATTACCTATCTAGGCCATGTTCCAGTAGTTGTGCCTTTTTTTTATAATTATACTGGTATTCAACGTGTGGGGTCAGGGTAGGTTGTGTTTTTTTAAATGTGTATCTATGAAAAACAGCAATAAATATAATAATTTAAAAAAAGAAGATATAGTGTATAGAAGAAGAATCCAAAGGTCAGTAGGTTAAATGAACACAGAAAAATTCTTAGATAGTTCGGTATTATGGTAGGGAGTCGACCAGGAGGGGAGAGTAGGGGCACAGAATTTCCCCAACGTAGTGAACGGACATGTCACTTACTTTCATGACAATTTAGCACTTTACAGAACAACTACAACCTCAGTAACACAAGGTATGTAAAGGCAAAAGAGAAAAGAAAGTGGCTAAATGTACCTAGAAGACAGCTGTGCTCCCCTAAGTGCATTAACATCTACTGGATTATGAGTGGATAGTCCTCCTTTGTAACAGGTCTGGGAGTACCAAGGGGAGGAGGATAGTATTGTCTTTGCATGAAGGACTTCTACAGGATTTCTTAAAGTATGTGCAGGGTGACTATCTTGGTATAGAAATGTTACATCCTGGTAAGGAATTCCAGAAGACTTGGATAGGTTACAGATGATAAGTTTATTCTTCTTAGATGGTTAGATAGGTTTTCCAGTATATAAGTAATCAAAGCCCCACCAGGAGCATCCTCTCTGCTGCTCAGCCCAGGATCCAACTGACAGTTCACTCACAGCATACCAAACACTCCAATGACATCACACTCACACTAACATTCCACTCACACTAGCTGAACAGCAGTGGGAGAGAAACAGGAAAGATGAAAGGTAAAAACCTTAGATATAACACACCTTCCCTCTTTATAAAATGAACAAAGAGAAAGCAAACGTAAATAGCAACATTGCAATAACATCACAGTATAATCAATAAAAATAGCAGTAGAAAGATTGTAAATGCACATAAGTATGAAAAAACATACTAAAAATAAGCAAGGTGAAATGTGACGTAATAATAAGCAATGAAGGATTAACATGTAATAAAGTGCAAAGTGAGAACAGTATGACAAATAAGACACACACACATCTCCTTCCTCAGCAGAGAAAACTGAAGAACTTTCAAAAGGAAGGAAAAAGTAAAAACTGAAAAGCAAATTGAGAAAATTATATAAGCAAGAAGTAATAATACCACAAAAGTAGCAAAGAAGTAGTGCACAAGTGTGACCACCACGACTACACCAACTGGACAGGCTAGCGAGAAGTATGGAACCACTGAACACATCAACAGGAAGAAGGAAACAAAGGAAGAAATGTAAGTAAAGAACAAAAACAGGTGGCATACACCTAACACATCAACCAAAAGGAAGAAACGTAGAAAAGGGTCTGCGGTCTGTGTAAACTGTCCCACACCGAAGATAAGAGTACAGTCACACCTAAAATTAGACCACAAGTGAAGAATTGCAGGGAAAGTGCGATCTGGGAAACTGAACTAGATAGCAAAGAAAATTCAGTAACACCTTAAACTAGACCACATAAGTAAACATACGTGCAATAAAACAATAAACAGTAAATAACAAGTACTCATGTAAAGAATCAGAGGTACAAAAAAATGCTCCAGGAAAATGCGATCTGGGTAAACTGATCTACACAGAAAAGAAGTTCAGTCACGCCTCAAGTTAGACCACGTATGAAACTGCAGGAAAATACGATCTGGGTAAACTGAACTACACTGCAAAGAAATTCAGTCACGCCTCAAGTTAGACCACGTATGAAAACCTGCGCACTAAATGGAAAATGCACTGTAAGTATCATCATGAAAACATCAGAGGTACAAGAAAAAATTGCTCCAGGAAAGTGCGATCTGCGTGAACTGAACTACACAGCAAAAAAAATCCAGTCACATCTCAAGTTAGACCACATACAAAACCTGCGCACAATATAATAAAGGTACTGTAAGTGAAAATCATGTACAGAACCATGGAAAAAGAAGAAAAGCACCACATCAAAATACAGAGTAGAAAATGTAGAAAACCTGCATGCCAAGCAAAATACATTAACAAATGCTTCAGTATAAAATGGCAGTACTACAGTAAAATAAAAAGTGCATAAACACATTGTATAATTGTAATAGTATTAAAAAGCATAAGAGAAAACGTAGTAAATATGGGAGCCAAAAATGAGAGTAAAACAGTATGAAAATGAGCCTGTATAAAATGAAGTTCATCTCTTACAGTTGAGGCAAGGAAAACAGCAAAGCGTCTTTAAATGTGTGTTTTTTAGTCCGAGGGCAAAAGGCTGTAGACAAAATAATAATAATAATAACGACCCCCGAAATACCTCAACAGCATGGCTCCAAAATCAAAAACTGAAGGTCGTAGGCTTTTCTTTTTAAGAAGAAGGTTTGCGCATCACCGCACAAGAAGTACTCGGAAATAAAGTAAAATGCCGCCGGAAATGGTTCTCCTCTTGTGCTGCCAAAGTTGTTCTGATGAATAATTTTCCATAAGTAATGAAATTGTTCTTTAACCAAGTGACACCTCTTACAATTTTGAAAATCCATGAAGGAAACCACAACGGAGATGTAAATCTCCATGATGACATGAATTGCAGCCGAAAAATGCACAAAGATACAGGTCCAAAGCAAAATGAGAATGAACTTTATTGAATGAGCAGGGCGGATGGCAATGACTGAAACTGCAGAGTATGCTACCAGTCTCAAGATGGCGGCACACAACGGTGACGCTGCACCGGATGGCTAACAGCACCAGCATGCACCAAAACATCCACAACAGTCAGGATCCTTGAAGGAACACGTCACAGAGGATTACATGGAGGAATGGCAGAGGAGCTGGAAGCAGGTAAGACAGCGCGTGCTGAAAGTACGTGCTCTGTAGACAGCTCGTGACATATTTTAAATGTCAATAAGCAGTTAAACTGAGACACGTTAAGGGGCAGTAGCGAAAACATTGAAAATACAGGCATGGCTCACCCGAAAAGTCCTCCATCAGCATAATTTAGGCATTAGTTTGTAAGTACAAAGGTATTACTTGCTGACATGAATAAATCCTCTTTCCTGCCCAGATCGCTCCCAATCTGCCGGCACAGAACACGTAGTCAGGATATGTGAACTGCTCCATTCAAACAGCCAACACAGTGAGGCAGAAAGAGTCATCATGGTCAAGTCGAAATCCAAATGAGGTGCCAGGCACACAGCATAAATAGTGATTCTGCTAACCCAACGGAATTCACTGCCACAAATACTGTGAACGGAATGCCTCTTGATATGAAGATGAAGAAATCCGAGCAGGGAGCATAAGCCCAGTCAATTGCAACAGAGTGTCAAAATTAAGACAGTAGATGTCTAAGGCAGAAGGAGTAAGGCAGGAGGAAACAGAAGCAAGGTGTATGGCAGCAGTAAACAGACAGCAGTAACACGCCCAGTCAGAAGCAGGCTCTAAAAATCAGGAAGCTTATACTCTGTCAATGGCAGCAGGAATCAGGCAGAAAGAAGCAGGTAGCAGGAAACTTATGTCCTGTTTGAAGCAGACAGTAGGATTTATGCAGAAGAAGCAGGTTACAGGAAATCTACGCCTTGTCCATGGGCTGTCCGGTGAAATATGGACACTGGTGGGGCGGGAGGGCGTACATTCCTTAAGTAGGTTCGTTTTGAGTAAAATCATGAATAAAAAGTACCTTTAAGAAGCTTGAAGAAGGTCCTCATACGTAGTTTTGATTCCACCTCGTCGCCAAATTTATGTTACATCCTGGTAAGGAATTCCAGAAGACTTGGATTGGTTACAGATGATAAGTTTATTCTTCTTAGATGGTAGGTAGGTTTTCCAGTATATAAGTAATCAAAGCCCCACCAGGAGCATCCTCTCTGCTGCTCAGCCCAGGATCCAACTGACAGTTCACTCACAGCATACCAAACACTCCAATGACATCACACTCACACTAACATTCCACTCACACTGGCTGAACAGCAGAGGGAGAGAAACAAGAAAGATGAAAGGTAAAAACCTTAGATATAACAAGAAACTCACTGTGTAGTTAATGACTTCTCACTGTGAACCGTTTTCTGGGCTTGGTCATGCGAGGGGTTGTGATAAGGTCTTGATAATCAGGTTGGACCCCTGTCGATCGTTATGCTTAAAGGAGAGCATGTGCGTATATCTGCAGGATGTCCATGTACTTTTACTGCACCAACATAAACCACGGTGCATTGGTTATTTACTTCAGCGGACACACTGCCAGGACTTAATTGCAGATCGGCTCATCAAGGGGGAAGGTATGATGCATTGTATTGTGATGATTGCCTTGGATTGTGTTGCCTAAAGAAAGGAACAAGTATTGTATTGCCTGCCAATATACTACCAATACCAAAGAATTCATACATGGAGATATAAAGATATCGCATTAGCGGTTTGTAGCAGCTCGTAGCAGCACCAGGAGCCAGAAGCCGGTGAACGCAGAAAACGTGGGAAAAAAAACGTGGAAGAAAGCCTTGAAGCCGGAGCTGCCGCTGCAGCAGTATACGGAGAAAAGAGAAGAGGAAAAAATAAACGGAAAGGAGTTCGAACCGGGTTAAGCCTCCGGGAGTCGAGTGGTTGAGGAGCTGAGTAGAGGCAGAGACGCAAGACGAGGCGAAAGTGCAGGTTGGTGCAGGTTGGTGCGGCTTCCCTGCTTCCCTGCTTCTTGCTTCCTCGCCTCTCCCCTCAATACCTGCTTTGCTACTGTCATCTCCCCTCACCCACAGACTCGCTGCAACCCGCTATCCTGATATCCCGATATCCCGCACAATCTCCCCACCCCCACACTGAGATCACTAAGAGCACGAGTCACAAAGGAGTGTGGGAGACATCGGCAAGGCTGCGGAAAACCTCACTGCGGAAATCGCGAAATCCGTGTCACCGCTGACACATCGCTGGGACATTGCTGCACAAGTCACTTCATGGGATACTGTGGTATCAAGGGGCAACTTTGTACTCCCAATTCTGTACCTCCGGAAAATAGGGGAAAAGGACTCTCTAAACCCCTGCAGAGTCCCCACAAAGGGAAAGCCAAAACCAGTTGCGCCAGCAAAGTATATCTTGCTCCAGTAACCAGCAACCAGTAACCCGGTAGTCCGTGCCAGCAAGCCTTGTGCAGTGTCCTCCCACAAACGGACAACAACCAGGGGGGGCAAGTACAGCCCCCTCCCCACTGTCTTCCCTTTGTCGTGAGGCCTCTTGAGCAGCATTGAGGGGCCCAGTGTCCAGTGCCCTCACCTAAGCCATAATCAAGGCAAGATCTTCAGGACTTAACAGAAATAACTCTGGACAGCCCAGCGTGACAGTGTATCCGTGAGCGCGGCCGTCGTTAGAGGCCGCTGCGAAGTAAGAGCCGGGGGTGGTGGTCTAGGCTGGTGTGACTAGGTCCGACTCCGCCAGTGGCCCCCCCTGTGTGCTCCGCTCACTCACGCTAGCTCGCGCTAGCCTATGCTCGCCCCCCAGTAGGCTTCCAACAGATGGGCGCAGACACTGGGAGAAACGCCAGATCTATTTCACATTGAGGGCATCAACCTCATTTCAATTTACTTATTACAACTATCCTGACAACTATCCTGACATTAGAAGAAACCCACACCCCAACTACGCCCTCACTACAATGCGCACTAGGAGCAGCCTTCAATTGCAACCCATACATCGCCCACACAAGTCTGCCAAACGCCAGAAATCAAAGTTGTTGTTCCCCCTTGGAGGCAGGTCGCGGCCACCAATCTCTATTACGCCCATTGCGGCTTGAACGAACCGAAGAGGCCGACGAGAAGTTCTTACAGGCCCCAATGGAAGCCCCCCAGGGCGTAAAAACGCCAATCAACCTTCCCGCAAAACTCGCTTGTCCTTAACATTTATCAAAAACTAATAACAACGGTAATGCAGACGTCAGAGATCACTTCCTCCGGATCAGTCAACTAAAAAAATCCGTCCCTCAACTCTCAAAAGACGAGAATATAAAACTCTCTCATCTATCAATACATTCTCCAGTCCCCTCTAACCCAATTTCCCTTTATCCTGAAATAACTATTTGTCGCAAGACCACAGCTAGCGATACTGTTTCTGCACCAGTCAATCCATCAGTCAGCTATTCCCTCTTTCATCCGACATTACCCTGCTGCTTATCACAGAGAAACAACTTCTACAATCATGTCCAAGTAAACCGTCTGATTTCACTCCATCTTCGGTAATGGCTGCTTCACCAGCTTCGTCGCACACCAACAATCTTGTTTGTGATTCCGATCTAGAGAAAGGAAATCCATCTCCCCAGCTGGGAAAAGACAAAGATAAAGTCAAAACAACGGGACACACCTCAGCTGATTCTATAATCTGGATTTCATCGATTCACTCCCCTATTCAATCATTAAAGCTTTCATCCTTGCAAAGTTCACTGCCGCATGACAACATGCCAAATATCCCAAAGGATATACCAAACGATCACACTCAAAAACGTAGTTTTGATGTTCCGTTGCAAACATCTACTCCGATTCCAAACGGAGTACTTCACTTCACTCTCTCCAGTGATAATAATTCTACCGAGGCGATGACCAATATAGATCCATCTAATGTTTCATTTGCAACTACCAACAATCCCAAATCTGGAATCAAAAACTGCAGTCTAAATCAAGCATCAAACAAAAATTCCCCCAAAAATCTAATCTATTCATCCACCAACTCACCTTTCGTATACAATTTTCTCACTGGAAATAATCATCCTTCGACAGGCCTTAGACAAGGGGCCTCTCAAACTAATTCAGAAATGCCTAAAGTTGAAGCACTTCTCGCAGCCACTAACCAAGCTTTGAATTCTATGGCTAATTCTGCCCACATGCATGCTGACAAGCTTGACACTCAGATAACTATCCTCCAATTATTAGCAGACTCCATAACGGGTATAGACTTAAAATTGGACCAGCTAAACTCGCTGATACGAAGAGCCAATAAAAAAAGTGACTCAAAATTACCTTCCCACAGTGAACTCAATTCAGGAACTAATTACAAACACAAACTCATATCCAAACTATGCTCAAATCAGCTGTAATTGTGAGCCCTTAATAAAAAAAACATGAGTCTCTGCCCGAAATAATGTCCACTTTAATAGAAGATCTGAGGACAAAGTCTCTGACTAGACCACAGAAATCAAGCACTCAGACTCAATCTCAAACCCAAGAAACTTCTAAAACATTAAAATCAAGCTCTAACAATCAAGATTGTCCTAATAACAACAACAATAGTCCAAAACTGGATCAACCACGACCCAATCCCACAACAAATCTCCACTACGACCAGCCTTTTTCTGCGGCTCAAGATCCCACTTTAGGCCCTCAAGGAAACATTTTTATTCCAACAACGTTACCACTTCTTCCTCACAATCACAGACTGTTGGAGACACGATTACACAACCTAACATTGAAGAAATGCCACCTATCACATCAAGCCTTTCTATGTCCTCAACTAAGACCAAACAAACTCTGTAGGAAGGAACCTCCTTGTCTAGAAAGAACAAGAAAAAACTGAAGAAATTAAATAAGGCAAGAAAAAAGGGTAATACATTATTACAATGGCTTGGTACAAACAAGAGGGACCCATCTATGAATTTGAGAAAGCAGCTAGAAAAACCAGCCGATTCATGAAAAGAAAAAATTGAAAATCTGAAAACATCTTTAAATCATACACAGAAATTATTAGACCTAAAGGAAACTAAAACAACTAAAAACAGTAGTAATAATAAAAAATCTCATACCAACCATCTCAGCCAAAATGATAATCCTATTAAACTCACTAACACAAGTCCCTCTGCCACCACTGGTGAAAAAAACAAACCTTCTAATCGAAACCTGGGACAAATAACAAGAACTTAGACTTCTACAGCCAAGAATAGAAGAAGAACAGCCCTATAATGAGGCCTTTACAGAGGATGTTAGACCTGACAACCAGACGCCCTTTGTCAAAAAATCGGCTACGGGAAGTGACTTGCCCACAAGTACCTGCCCCTTGACTTTAAAACCAATTGCTCAAGAAAACTCTGAGTATTCACGCAACGAAAAGTCCCTGACGGATCCTCTAATCCGCAGCCCCAACCAGGCACAATTATACAAAATGAACTCCAACAACCAAGAGCCTCGACCCACACAGCCACAACACAAAAAAATATTTCTGTCCGGAATATGTATCCCAGGGTCAATGGGACATTTTAAATAGAGGAAACATTCGAAAGCTATGCTTGCACCTTCCAGGCTTAGAAAGTGTTAATTCAGCGGACATCAAAACAGTGGCCTTTATAGACCCCGTAATGGGACAGAAAAACGAGTCAACTGTGGTTACTTTTTTCAATCCAGATCAGGCTGCAAGACTAATGAAGAACGCAAAACAACTGAGCGAATGGGGCATTCAGGCTGGCCTTTATACAATCACCAACTATCTGACCTTTCTAAAAAATACCTCTGAATCTACAACGACTGACAACATCAGACCAGACTTAAACCAGGAAAGGATGAACCAGCAGTTACCACCGACACTACGTGGTCACAGACAGGAATCAGATCAGATCAGAAAGGACTTTATTCGATTAAATCAATAATCATAAAGGCAACAACATGAAAATTACAATTTACAATTTACACAAGAAATAACAGATCCATTATATTACATTAGCACCAATGGATTTTCGCAATTTAAGCACATGCTTAAAAAAACTTGAAAGTACGGCAACGGTAAAAACTGTGTCCATTCTCTGGCATTCTATAAAAGCTAGACGACATCTGTTAAAATTCATATCTTTAAGCAAGGGGATTATACATTTTCTGTGAGGCATAGTGTAAAATTTACAAAAAAATAAAATATGAATATCTGATTGGGGTGAGGAATCATCACATGGGCAGGTAGGCAAATTTCGCGACCATAAATTCATTTGTGGGAATGACAAGAGTCTGAAGAGGATGTTTAGTCTGAAACGGGTCAAGAGGAATCGATCATAATTCGACATCATCAGGGTTAAATAGGGCTGTACTTTTACACCAGATAGTACTAAGTTATGCGAGGAAACTGTCTGTTTACTCATTTCCACTCGTCTTCTCTTATCATCAAGGTATTCCAAACTCAGTTTTTTCAACAGTTTTCTGGAGATGTTGCCCATTGATGGAGGATCCTCATAGTATTCACGGCAACCAATTTCAATCATGAAATGTTTGATATAATTTAGCCAGTCAACACTACCCACATTGTCCATATTTAGTATATCCTGTAGCACAGCCCGATTTACCACACATTCATTTGTAGTCCATACCCTGTGCCAAAGAAAGATGGGCTGAATTCTGATTAGATCTGAAATATACGGTAGACCCAGTTCAGTATGACAAATATATGTCGAGACACTCTGTGGTACTGCAAGGATATCCCTTAAGAATTTGTTTTCGGTTAATTGTATTGATTCTATGTTAGAGAAACCCCAAATACCCGCACCATACAGTGCAACCGAGGTACATGTAGCATTATATATGACCAAGATTTCTCGAATTGGTTTATGACCCAGCTTTTTAAAAAAAAATCTTTATGGCCATTATTGTTTTTTGGAACAACAGAGTTCTGGCCTTTACAGCACTTGTCCATCCCCGGATGCATGAAATAGTATGCCTAGGTAAGGGAAAGTAGTAATATTTTCCAGGGGAACATTATTTAAAAACATTCTTTTCATTTGTACCCTGGATCTTGTGCCACAGTTCATGGGGTATGTTTTACTGCAATTAATTTTCAAATCTAAATTCAACATGAACTTTTCGAAGGATATTAGCAGTTTTTGTAAGGCCAGGGGAGTACGGGCCATTAAGACGGCATCGTCCGCATACAAGAGTGCAGGGATCGACCTCTTACCCACCATAGGCATATCCCTGCACTCCTGCAGGAGACGACACTCAAGTCCGTTTATATAGAGGAGAAATAAAAAGGGTGCCAAAACGCATCCCTGACGTACTCCACGTCCCACTCCAAAATTCCTGGTACATTCTCCCCCGCGGCCATATCGGACTGAGGCTGATGCTCCTGAGTATAATTCTCTCAGGAAGCCGATAATCTAATCTTCCACACCCAACCCTTTCAAAATTTCCCACAACTTTGAATGTGACACACAATCAAATGCCGAGGATAAATCAACAAACATAAAATATAACCTTTCTCCTTTAACCCTCATGTACTTTTGCTGGACAATCCTTAGATTCAAACATTGTTCTACAGTTCCCATGCCCTTCTGTAAACCATACTGTAGATCGCTCATGATTTCATTTTCCTCTGCCCAGTTTTGTAGTCTAACCAGGATGATTCTACCATGAATTTTTATAGCTGAATCAAGAAGGGAGATTGGCCTATAACAAGCACAGTCTTGTTGATCACCCTTCTTGTATATTGGAACGATAATCGAGGTAAACCAAGATGGATTCAGACCCTCCGCGAGAGCAGCATTAAAAAGCTGTACTAACAAGGGGCCCCAAAGCTCGTTGTTCACTTTATATAGATCTGCAGGGATCCCATCAGGGCCGGCAGCCTTGCCTCCCTTCATGGCCTTCAACCCCATCATGACTTCCTCCAGAGTTATCACCAATTTGTCATCCCCCATTCCAACGTTACCCATTTTTGAAACATTTATAGAATGATAATCATCTTGAGACTTGTACAAATTTGAAAAATGTTCCACCCATTCATCCTCAGTAATTGCTAGCTCTATACGAGCTTTGTGATTATCAAAGAGGAAGGGGGCGTTAACTGCCCTCCAAAAAGCAGATGCATCCTTCGATTGGGCGTAAGCATGGGCGAATTTTGCGAATCTCGCGTTCGCGAATTTTGCGGATTTGCGAACTCGCAATCCGCAAAATCCGCGAATTCCCGCGAATTTGCGGATTTTTGTTTGTGTGTGTTCGCGCGTGTTTCTGCCAGTTCGCGAGGGTTTTTACAATTTCGCAATTTGCGAACTTACCTGTCGGGTCGCAAGTTTTGCGAACTTGTTGTTTCTACGTGTCCAGCCTGTTTGGGACACTCTTCTTCATCACTGCCACTCTCTGTCACCACTGCCACTCTCTGACTACTCATGCCACCCTCTGGCCCACCCATGCCACCCTCTGTTTCATCACCACACCCTCTGGTTGTCCAGTGTACATTATTTTCGGCAAAGCAAAGCACACCTTCCCTGCCTCAAGTGACCTGAATTAATTTGGGGCTGATTAATGTGTCACAGAATATTTTTTTAGCTGGCACCTGCTTCCTTAGTGCTTCCTGATTAGTGATCTTTTGAACTTGCTAAGTGCTTTCATTGTTGCAAAATTAGTTACAACACCTGCCCTGCCCCAACTGACAATAATGAATTAGGGGCTGATCAATGGATTTTAACTTCCAGCCTGGCTCCTGCTTGTCTCCCTTAGCTGTAATTCAGGACCTTTGTGGCATATGTGTAACTATTCTGAGGTTCAGAGCAGGGTCACATAATAGTTGCAACTGGCAACTGAACTCTGGAGGGGCCCCTCAGGAAGCACTACAGGAAATGGCTACTAATGATGAGCCTGAACTTTTGAACCTGGTAAGTAGTTTCAGTTTTGCTAAGATCGTATTTCTGCAATTTAGCACTTACTCGCGGGGTGCGAAGTTGTACTGGCAAGCCGCGAACTCACGCGAACAGTGCGAGCAAGCCATAAAATCCGCTGCTCGCGGATTTGCGGAAGATTCGCGGATCTCGCGGATTGCGAATTTACCGAAAATCCGCAAAATCCGCGAGCGAAACGGATTTTCCGCCCATGCTTAATTGGGCGGCCTCACAGAGTGCATATAGGGCCTCCTTTTTTATAGCTGCTTTTCTATTTTTCAGGGCCTCATTATATTTTTTCCTTAACCCTCTTATTACTAATGGATCACGGGGAGACCTATGAATAGCGTGTTTCAGATCAGTTAATGCCCTTGTACAGGCGGTATCAAACCAACTTTTAACACTCCTGTTCCTATTCTTTACCTCCACCCACAGGCTATTTTTAATTTCAGAGGCTATTCTATTGAAATGTTCCAATATCTGGTCACAGTGAGACGCTTCCCCTAAACAAATAGCGAAACTATCAGAGCAAACATTCAAAAGCTTCTCCAAGAACCTATCTGGTGCGACCTTGCCCCATTTTAAACTATACCCATTTTGCCTCCCCAGAGTTACGTCAGGGACATTACGTGAGTCAAAAATGTGCTCAAGATGTTCAGAAAAAGGATTGTCGAACACTATTATTTGGGGCAAATGGTCGCTTAGGGGTAGTTCTAGAGTCTCTGACTTAACAATCCCGTGACAGTAACTGTTTGATGTAAGGATAAAATCAATAGTAGATGATGCCCCTCTACCAATGAACGTGGGGCAAAGGGAGTTGGATTTTGGGCTATTTCATTTGCATAACCCAGATCATGCGCAAACACTAATTCATTAAGTAAATCCCCGGTCAAGGAGTGATCAAAGTGTGTTAAACTGATATCCTGTTCTAACATGAGGCCATAAATCCCCTTTTTTCCCTTTGTACAGAGTGGGCAATTAAAATCCCCCCCCCCATAAAATTATCAATTCCCTATCAGACTTGTCTATTTCATATTATATGTCCTCCCTGAGCTTTTTTAAGATGTTGGGAATTTCATCTTTCGGAATGTTGTTGTAAAGATTTATCACAACAACGTTGATTTCCTTCTTAGAACCTAGGGTTATTACCTGGTAATAACTAGATTTGGGCATAAAATGTACTTTCTCGTACCTAAGCCGATTGGAGATAAATGTAATTAGGCCTCCCTTTGCACGACCATATTGGACCCCCACAGCCGAAGTGAAAAAAGTTCTGTAGCCACTTAAGTACACTGGTTCCATAGACCAGGTTTCTTGTAGGGCCACAATATCCTTCCCGTTGATTACCGTCTCCCACGATGGGTTATTAATTTTATTACTTAATCGTGCCACATTCCAAAATAGGAATGTACAGGATTTCCTTTTCTCCTTTGCTTCAATAAGTCCTAAGGAAATATTGCCTGATATCTTATTAGATGAGGGACCTACTTCTCCATGATTACCACTCATGTGTAACTCCAGAGTACTCGGTGTTTTACACAGAGGCTCTTCAGAGTCTACATGATTTATATTTAGTGGCTGTTCTGAAGGTGGGGTAATCTTATAGCCCTCTATTGGCCTACGCACTGTTGAATTCCCCTTAGAATCAGTAACATTCCCTACTCTCAGTAACTTCTTACAATTATCCTGTTTTTGTCAATCGACGTAATCTAAGCCCGAAAAGGCGTCAAACCGATTATGGATTGGTAAGTTGTAAACTGGTAGGGGAGGACCTCTATTATCCCAAAGGTGATTGTATCCAAAGTTTGGCCCAGGAGTTGGTGGATAAATAGGCCTTTATTGAAAATTAAATTGCCTCTGAGTTTGGAAATGGGGGGTCTGACTGTGTCCGTATTGATTTAAACCGGACCAGTTTACAGGCTGCCTTACTCTATCCCTATTTCCAGAGTGTTGCCCTGTGGAATAGGGATAAAAGTAGCTGAGGTAATGGGTTGAGATTGAATCGCTACTTCTCAAGTTATACCAATCTCCGATATGTCTGACAGCTCTATGGTCCTTAAAGTTTACAATAATGACATCCCCTTTCTTATCTTTGGGTCGAGGGCCCACCCACGCTGAACGCCTCACATTAAGAATTTCTCCATTAATTTGGGCAAGCAAAGGTCTATTATTACGCAGCCAATAGGTCAATTTGTTTCTTAAAGCTCGATGATCTTCCCTAATGCCCTCAATTAGCTCAGGAACGCCCGCCATGAATATTGTATAGGGGGCTGCTTCGGGTGGTAAGTCTATGTATCTCTGACGATACCCCTTTCTATTATGGGAATTCCCTGTCTCGTTCTCCTTAATAGCCTTATCGTGCAATGGCTCTGCTCTTTCTTCTACACTTAAGTTTTCCCCCCCTTGGGGGCCTGCTATACTTGTGGCTTTAATTACAGGGACAGGCTTCTTTTGTGACAATTGTGGTGGCAAAGCTTTTTCCGTTGCAGGACCGGATGCTTTTACCCCAATTTGAACAGTTTTAGTAGAGGAGATGGGGCAAGGTGGAGCTTGTTTAGTAACTGCCTTCATTGTAACGCTTGGAGCTATAGGTTTTATAGTGTTTACTCCCTTGGCCAGATCTACTAGCAATAGTCTATTATTTTCTACCTTTTTATCTAACTGTGCTAGTTGAGTGTTACACAAGTTAATTTTTTCTAGCAAAGGCTGTAACAATGATGTTACCAAACTCTCAAATTGTGCTAACAAACCACCCTCAGAAGGGGAAGAGGAATGGGTAATCGTTTGAGAGACAGTAGGAGGGGTTGATGAGATAACTACATCATTCACAGCTAATGTGGGGCTCCTCTTCGTCAGTTTAGCTTCCCGGGTCTTCAATGAACAGCCCCTTCTTTTTTTGTTAATATCAGAATTAATATTAGGGGGTGTCATATGAGTTATATTGGGAGAGGAAACAGGGGAAAATATGGGAGAGTTTGATAACCCTTCATCATCATAGCCACTGCATTGGCTCAAAAGGGAGACTTGCGTACTAATAGGAGTGCTTTGTATAGAGACCTCAGTGGTGGAATATTCTGAAACTTCCCCTTTATCCACCCTCTCCCCACTATTTGATGAAGCATTATGTTCTATAATACCATGCGTTTGGTTTGGCTTTGAAACTGTCCCTATATGCCCCAAGGGAGAGTCTTTGTCTGTCTTTGCCTCCAATAACGGGCACCTTTTATTATTAACTATATACGGGTTTTGCTTCCCCCGCCTTCTTAATTTTGCCTTTTTAAATACTCTAGTCGGGCGTATGGGAGATGTAGGGTGCTCTATTACCTCAATGTCTGGCTGGTCATCAAGACTTACGGCATGCACCTGTGCTATTGCTGTAACTACTTTCCCTTGAACAGTAGACATAGGTGTAAGTGTAGGTGTGTCAGCCACCACCAGTTGTACCACATCCTGTATAAGTGAGGGACCTCCATGACCTAGGGAAGCCCTTCTATCACTATTAATGTGGGTTATTTTCTTAATCAAGTAGTTATCCATAGGCCCTGACCCAGATACCGTTTTTTTACAAGTGTCTGCTTTGTCCTTGGACGACATACCAACTAATAGTAATGTACGTACTGAATTATAACCGAGGACCAACGTCTATGGCCAAGTCCAGTCTCTACAGGCCTCGGAGGGCCACAGAGGGCCCACCCTTTGCCCGGGCTTCGCCCCGGGCTAGGACCCGCGCGTGTCCCGCGATGCGCGTTTACAGGTCTGATTATAAGAATAGAGGGGGCGTGGCACTGGGAGGGGGCGCGGCTCGGCCGGGAAGAGGAACCAGCTGTCGATGACTCCAGGAATGCTGGTCCTCGCAGTCCCGGTCACCGCGCCTCTCCCTCCTCTGCGGCCACAAGAGTCTCTTACTCGCCTCGCCTTGGGTCGCAGAAGGGCAAAGATCCACACGCTGTCCTCGTGTGTCAGGACAACAGAACAGGATTTAAATGCGGTCACAAGCGGCTCCCGCGAAGCGGGGGCCACGAGAAGTAATGAGCAGGTGGCAGGGGGCGCAGCACTGGGAGGGGGCGCGGCTCGGCCGGGAAGAGGAACCAGCTGTCGATGACTCCAGGAATGCTGGTCCTCGCAGTCCTGGTCACCGCGCCTCTCCCTCCTCAGCGGCCACAAGAGTCTCTTACTCGCCTCGCCTTGGGTCCCAGAAGGGCAAAGATCCACACGCCGTCCTCGTGTGTCAGGACAACAGAACAGGATTTAAATGCGGTCACGAGCAGCTCCCGCGAAGCGGGGGCCGCGAGAAGTAACGAGCAGCTGGCAGGGGGCGCGGCACTGGGAGGGGGCGCGGCTCGGCCGGGAAGAGGAACCAGCTGTCGATGACTCCAGGAATACTGGTCCTCGCAGTCCCGGTCACCGCGCCTCTCCCTCCTCTGCGGCCACAAGAGTCTCTTACTCGCCTCGCCTTGGGTCCCAGAAGGGCAAAGATCCACACGCCGTCCTAATGTGTCAGGACAACAGAACAGGATTTAAATGCGGTCACGAGCGGAATCAAAAACAGCACCCTGGATTGCGACCCCGCTTCAAGTTACAGCTACAACAGCAGGAGGACCACGAAAATGTGTATTCAAGCTGAATAAATCCCAAGATTGGTCTTGGCTTTCCCAGGCCTTAGGGTAGTGCACAGACAACTTCGCACAAAATTAATCCAAATTATGACATAGCCCACTGCCTAAATATATGCTCCTGGAACATCCGGGGCCTAACAAAAGAGAAAATCGGACGATTAACTACAGACCTCCGGAAGACCCATGACATCTTTGCTATCCAAGAGACCTGGGCCCTGGAGGAAACCATCTGGGAAGATTTCACCATAATGGAATCCTTCGCCATTCCATCCACAGCAGGCGGACATGCATCCGGGGGTGTGCTGATCGCTGTGAAAAATACATTAGTCTGAAAATTTGAAACACTCCATAATGGCGAGGGCGACTACATCTTCATTAGCATTGAGATCAAGAGCCACGATAAGAGAAAAACCAAGCAAAAAATCATCCTTGGCTGTGTCTACCTGCACCCCACAAAAATAAGACGAGAGTCCACTTTAAGCAACATGTTGCCTATAATAAACAATCTTGAAGCCCTATTTCCAAACGACCTGTGGCTGCTAATGGGCGACTTCAATTCCAATCTAATGAATACCGACCTCACCCAATCCTCTCAACTATTATCAGCAAACGAAGTGTGGGAAATCCCAGAGATAAAATCTCAGTATAAACGGAGGGAAGCCGATGGCATAAAACTAGCAACAAAACTAAATCAATCCGGATTGCGCATTCTCAATGGAAGGATTGCCTCGGACCACCCAGCCGCATATACTCACATATCCTCCTCCTGTATGGCTACTCTTGACTATATATGGATATCACTCACCGCTTTCCACCGGGTATGTCAGCTTTTGATAATTCCATCCTCAGATAGCGATCATGCTATCTTAATATGCAAGATTGCCCTTAGGCAGCTACATCGCCCAAACATTCACCAGCTTGGGATGGAATCGAATCTTCAGAATGTAAAAAAACTGAGATGGTTCGAAGGCAATCGTGAAGTAATAGAAGCAGAAGTGGATAATCTTTTGTCTAAATGGGCTCTGGCTGGCATCAGTCATTCGTCAGCATCCTCTTGGGAAATTGCAATGACCAACTTCAGAGATCAATTAGCATTAAAACCGACAAATAGCCTTCCGAAGGACCTTCCGGCTTTGATTACTTTGTTAGAACAAAAACAACTTATAATCGTCACAAAAAGCAGATTAAATAAGTTGCAACGTACCAACGCGAATAATGAAAGTGAATATAAATCAGTGAAGAGTGCCATATCAGTTGCTAGAAAAGAATACAGGAAGGCTCGGTTCGTCCTAAAGAAATTGGAAGAAGAGCACCACTGGGCGACAGCCTTTGAGATTATAAAAACTAAAGACCAAAGAAAATTTTGGAACTGGGTAAACAAGACCACCAAAGCTATTAAACCTTCCACTGCAACCAACATCTCTCCCGCTGACTGGGAGACTTATGTCAAAATACTTTATACAGCACTGCGTGCTTTGAATAGCAATAGTAGCAGCCTAGCCCTGCCTGATCAATCAATCCCTCAGGACGATACAATCTCCTCCACTAAGTTAACAACAGATGACATAGCAGGAATAATAAAGATATTGCGCTCAGGAGGCGCCCCCGGACCTAATGGCATCCCTACTCAAGTATTCAAAGCCTCCGCCCAGAAATGGGCCACGATACTGACCCCTCTTTTCGAGGCCGCAATACCGGGTTATCCTATTCTGGCCTCTTGGCAAGGATCACTCCTCGTCCCCTACCATAAAAAGGGCTCGCGCTCCAATCCCGATAATTACAGAATAATAGCCTAACTCGATGTGGACGGGA
Source organism: Lissotriton vulgaris (assembly GCF_964263255.1). Taxonomy (NCBI): domain Eukaryota; kingdom Metazoa; phylum Chordata; class Amphibia; order Caudata; family Salamandridae; genus Lissotriton; species Lissotriton vulgaris. Next base: position 171,299,012 of record NC_141689.1, on the reverse strand, counting down.
AGGCATACGCTACTGTCCTTTTAAAGGAATTCACAAAATGGGCAGAAAATAACAACCTAATTCCTTTCACCCAAACTGGCTTCCAAAGAGGTAGCCATATCGAGGACAATTTAATTTGTATGGCTCACCTGATGGAAACCACACTAGCATCAAAAGGCAATTAGTTAAACCTAGGATTTATCGACTTTCGCAAAGCCTTCGACAGCGTGAGTCGGCCCAAACTGTGGGAAAAATTGACAAGATGGGGCATCCCACGGTCAATATTGAACGCACTAATAGCCCTACACAAAGACACCTGGGTCAAAATAAGAGTAACATCGAGATGGTCCACTTCTAACAAAATCTACACTAGCAGAGGCCTAAAACAAGTGTGCACCCTGGCACCATTACTCTTCAACCTGTACCTCGCGGACCTCCCAGAATGGTTGTCTTGTTCCAGAGCTTTTCCCCCGAAATTAAACAAAGAAAAATTCAAACTCTGCAATACGCAGACAATACCATTCTCTTAGACCAAACCCAGTTGGGCCTTCAAAGACTGTTTGACTCCCTTGCCCAGTACTGTAGCATCCATATGCTAGAGATAAATGTCACTAAAACCAAAGCAATGGTAATATCTTCCACGAAAATAAAAAAGTCCATGTGGTTTATTGAAGGAAAACCACTGGAGACTGTTATCGCATATAAGTATCTGGGCGTCTGGATCGAACCTAAAGGGGGTTCTTCTGTCCACACAACTGAGATGCAGGCAGTTGCTCGTAGCTTGGAGGGGGCTTTTATAAGAACGAAGAACGCTCTGCACTCTCAGGGCTTAGTCCCACTGATAAAACTAATTACTGCAAAATTACTTCCCACAATGTCTTTTGGAGCAATACTTTTTAAAGATAAAATGAACAACTGGCTAGACAGAGGGCAATCATCATATTACTGCAGGGTCTATCGATTGCCAAACTCGACCTCCCACGCCCAAATTCGGACAGAATTCTCTTTATCATCTATGCGATGGATTATGAGCGCGCGGTACATCACCTACTGCCTAAAGGCCAAACAAGCTAGCCCCCTCACCTTAAAGAGCTGCATATGGTCAGTACTTAGTAACCCCAAGACATCGTGGAATAAATACCTGACATTCTGCCTCGACTCCCTCGAAGCAACAGATATATGGTCAACTTCCTTGCCCATCGAGGTGAAATCAAAGCTCCTAAGAAAACAAGCAAAAATCATATCAAATGACCTCGACGCGCAACAGGTACTCCAGCTCTTCCATGGCTCCTGGGCCTCTAAACTATATGCCTCGATAACTTTACCGTCTTATCTTGCATCCTCTATAAAACTACATACAAAACACCAACTAACGAGATTCCGTTTCGGTTTAATTCCGCTGAAGGCATATAGGTTTGGCCAAGGATATAAGAAAGAAGCGTCCTCCCAATGCCGCTTCTGTAATCAGGAAGAGGAAAACCTCATCCACATCTTGTTTATCTGTCATCGCCTACGAGCCCAAAGAATTTTATGGCTGAGACCAATTTGGCTTCTCCATAATATCAGGACATGTCAAGAAGCACTAGACGTTTGTATGAGGGGGGACTCACCTCAGATGGCGACACGCTTTGTAAAGTTTATTACAGAAATTAACTCTTCGATCTTACCATCTGACCAAGTTTGAGCTATACTCTCCAAGTGACATTCCCATTGCTCTTTTTACCAACAATCTCACTGATTTTTAATGGACTTGATTACTTCTTTTCTATAACAGTCAATTTTGAACGTGTATATTGCAATGATTTTAATTAATTGTGCAAATACATTTTTTTACTTTACTTTACTATCGCTTCAACATGACACAAATTGTGCCTCTTCAAACGTAATTTATTGCATTTGGTGCCTGTGTAATCTAATATACACTGGACAGACATATCAACCTGTTTAAGGCATGGATTAGACAACACAGAAGCCATATCCGGTGTATAACGTAGAATGCCCCATCAGTACAACATTGCATGGAGAAGAACCATTTAGCTGAATAATAACGTTGGAAGATTATTGAAAAGGCGGTGGTTCCCCACAGAGGCGGTGATCTGTTCTTGATCCTACAGAGCTTAGAGTGCAAATGGATCGACAGGTGCAACTCCATCGGACATAAAAGTCTAAAGGAATCACAGAAGTTTATCATTCTCAGCCACTAACCCGACACATCATTGAGACATTGGTGCCTCTAATACATAAATCATTACATCTTTACCTGCATTAGGAATTATGGCTGATGCTCCAAAATACCTTCTAGATAAATCTAGGCAGGTCCAGGACCTTTGTCTATAACCTTAAAATTGTCATACACGATTGACCGAGAATCATGCCTTTATGGTTAGAACAACTATGAGACCAACAATCGTGCAGGTTATAAGATGAACAAATGTAAACATGTATATATATTCACTGTCCATGATTCTATTCAATTACTGCTTAACATTCTGTTTATGAGTGTGTCGCTGTTATGGTGTGTTATATATGATGGTTATACACTCCTGGTTGCATCATGAATTGACATTGCTAATGATTAATGTGAATCAACTTTAGTAATAACTGTGTGCACAATTGTAACCTTGCCAGTGTCTAGACCTCATAATGAGCTATCACAATTTGGTGTTTTAACTCAGATGACCATCGGCCATGCCAATGTACACTGCTACAGATATTCGCCTATTGGATAAACACACATGCAATATGCTTATTCAACACCCATAGCCAATGATGATCTTAAAGTAATTTAGTTGCCTGAATTGTTACAATATGGTGATCAACAACATTGACAAACCATGACAACTTCATTAATGCTAGTTCTGGCCTTATTACAATAACCCTGGCTTTTCTAACAATAAGAAACTGTTGGGTGTGTTTAGTGCCAGTGACGCGGCACGAACCACTGCCGCTACGGAAGAATCCAGCAGTCATCAATCTAGCGGCGTCACATTAGACTTGCAGGTAGTCACGTGAGTGTGAAGCAGGCCAAGCCCCCACTTCGGTAAAACGCATAGCCGGACTCCCGAACCCGGAAGTCAAGGCTATTGGTATGCAGAGCACCCTCGAGCAAACAGCCCTATCTCCAGCTTGCCGATCGGAAATGAAATACCGACAGCCAGTCTTTTACTGTAAGTTCTCTCCGCACTTCGATGCTGAGAATCCGAGCATCCCATTGCAAGTCTTAAAATGTTGCATACATGCTCCTTTCTTTAGGCATCGCAATCCAACACCTCACACCTCCCGCACTCACGAGCAGATTGGTCATTAAGTCCTGACCGTCTGTCCTCTGAAGTGAATAATCCCTGTCAGGTGCAGTACAAGTACATGGACATCCTGCAAATATGCACACCTGCTCTCTATTAGGCATTAGGATCGACAGGGGTCCATTATCAAGATGTTCTCACACACCCCTGCGTGAACATACCCAGAAAATGGTGCATGGTGAGAAGTCATTAACTACATGGTGAGTTTCTATAACAAGATAGTCAACCTGCACATACTTAAAAAAGTTCACTAAAAGTCCTTAACACAATGACAATACTGTCCTCCACCCCCTAAGTACTCCCAGACCAGGCACAAAGGAGGACAATCCACTCATATTCCAGTAGGTGGTAAAAGAACTTGCTCTGTGCGCACTAACGGGAGCACAGCTGCCTCCTAGGTAAGGTTAGCCAGCTTACCGAACGTAGCCCTCATTCCTTATTACTTTTCATGACATTACGCTTGCAACAAGGTTATAATTTGGCACCGCTTACAGTCCACCTGGTTTTCTTGTCCTGAAGAGACCCTCATATTTCGAGTAGGGTTGAAACGGCGTTGACAACGCCTAGGGATAGTCTATTACAGAAAGCACCAGAGAACATTCTGTGGAATTGAAAAGAAAATACATAGACATCCTTGTATATACCAATAACCATTTTCTGACTTTAAGTTACTATAATGTATTTGTAAAATATATGTTTGGGTAAGGTCACTACACTGGGGTCTTATTTGAAATTTGTCTCTCTAAAACCACTACTCTCTGAGTTTTTGCATCATAATTAAAATGAATATGGTCATATTATTTGGATGAACTAATGAATAAATGTATTACTCAGTTCATCTGAATTGAGTATAATTTAATACATCCAGTTGGCTACTTCCCTTTAATTGAAAAATAATTGTATTTGTGTTGTTTAAATTCATTTACAGCAGATATTTCTGCCTTATTGTTATTCTTTTCCCTCCTTTGACTAAACAAACACAAAATATGCGATTAAATGAGATTGTTTTCTAAAGGAGTTCCATGTGAAAACTATAATTTAATACTCAGTTTGCATGGACATATGGGTCTCTATTGTTTTTAAAAAAAATTAGGACTAAGACTCGGTACATAACAGCGTGACAGGAGGCAGCGGGCAACAGGAGGGCAGGGTCTAACAGGAAATGGGGGCATGGCTAAGTCCTAAGTGGGAGAGAAATTTGTTTGTTAGAAAAGCTTTTACTTCTTTCCTAAAGAAAGATGTGAATGGGTTGCACCTGGTCTCAATGGAGAGAGAGTTCTAGATATTTGGTGCAATGCCGGAGAAGGATCGAAATAGGTTTTTTTTTCTTGAATTTTTGTAGCTTAAGCAGTAGGGAGCTCATATTTCTAGAGGATAGGATTCCACCAGAAAGGGGTTTCTGGGACAGGTAGAAGGCAGGCAAGTTACACAGGCAATGTTAAAATCTATACTGGCCTCGAATGCTATCTAATTCAGAGCTTACGGTCAGAGGGGATGTGATCACTTTTTTTAGATCCTGTGATGAGCCCAGGGGCTGCATTAAGAGTGGCCTTAAGAGGAGCAAGTGAGGTTTTTGGGAGGCCCACAAGGGTAGCACCGTTATAGTCAAGTTTTGAAAAAAAAACTAGTGCATTAGTTGTGGTTGAGAGGAAGGGAAGGAAAGGGGAGGAAATATTTTAGTTTCCTAAGGATATGCAGCTGATGGTTGGCTCCTCTAGTGATGGTGTTGATGTGTTTTTGCATGAGAGGTCTTTGCCGAAGGTAATACCCAGAGTCGATGACGTGTGGAGTGCAGTTCAAGGCAGAGAGAAGGTGGAGCCATTCTTTGACGTTGGAGGTGGGAGTGGGAGGTGCGATCAGTTTGAATTCAGTTTTAAGGGCACTGTGTTTGAGGTAATTACGAGTCAGCCATTGTTGTGTCTATGTTAGGGAGTCGTTGAGAGTGGGGCTGTCCTCAAGGGAGGTTATTCTCATGTAGAGTTGGGTGTCATAAGCTTACAAATGGCAGGAGATGTAGGAGCAATTGAGAATATCAGTTAGGGGTTCCATGTAGAAGTTGAAAAGTGTTGGAGAGAGGATAGAACCTTGGGGGATGCCCAATGATAGAGAAGCCTGGTCCGATAGAGAGTGATTAACTAGAAAGTGCTGTGAACTGTGGTGTAGAAAGGAGGAGAACCATTTTAGCTCAGTGCCGGAGAGGCCCACGCAATGTTCTAGCAGGTTGTGCAGGGTAGCATGGTTAATGGTGTCAAAGGCTGCAGAGAGATCCATTAGGATCAGGAGGCAAGGTTCATTCTGATCAAGCAAGCGCAAGCCTCATCTACAACGTGGACCATGGCAGTTGATTGGTACTGGTCTAAAAGATGAAATTGTTCATTACGCTCCATGCAAGACTAAGACTGCAAATAACATGATGATGTCAACATAACCTCTACTCTCAGTGATTGGCTTAGAAATACGTGTTCTGTTGTCAACAACTGGGCTCATAGAGATTTGTATCTTGGCACAATTTTTAAGTGTCATAGAGCAGTGAATAATGAGAGACAGGGGTTTCCAGGAATAGCGCCTACAAGTATGAGAGCTGTTGGGGCCAATGGGGCTCACACTGGACTGAATGGGGTTTCCATGGGTACCTGTACCAGGAGAGAAGAATGAGAAAGTGGGGATTTTAAACTTGAATATTACTGGTATTCTATCAAAGTTAGGCAACCCAGATTGGAGGGGGTTCATTGGTGATTGAGCCACCCTTTGGTTACAAGAACCATGGGCTGGGAGTCTTTTTATTTAGACAGGTTTTCTTCATACTGTACTAATGCTATCCCCTCTAGTTGGGCGCAAAGGTGGAGCTAACAACTATACTGGGTATTGTGAGTTAAGTGTTTTTAGGCTCTCAGTTTTACCAATTCCTGATACTTGACTGTAGAGGAGAGAGAAAAATTGTGTTTATTTATTTTTCTAGTAACCTTTTACAGTTCAGTGCCAGTGCGATTATCAAACTGGAAAATGATTTGAATGAGGTTTTATATATGGTAGATGGGGACCAATTTTTAGAATGATTAAGGGATTTTAATGTGCACAGATGTGTTTATCTTGCAAAAGAGGTTTGTGGGCTGGAGGATGCTGACAGCACTGTTATGTCTCATTTTATGCACAATGAGTGTAGCAATGCATTAAATAGCCTTATGTTAAGCTGACGAAAATGGCAAACAGTTTTATAAAGTCGCTGGGTTTAGGCGGAATAAGTAATTAAAGACGGCGCTAGAGAGCCACAAAATCGAGCCAGAAAATTGAGTGATAGATTTGCCTTTTGGAAGGTGATCAATGCACCATTTTTTAAGGATTCTAGTGATCTAATTATCGAAATGTTAATTCCACCAGAGAACTGGGATAAGCATTTCTCTTCTATATATATTCTGTCCCCTGCATTAGAAGCTGATTTTAATACATAAAGAAACAGCCTATTCTGATAGCTTGGGGTGTATTGCCTTCTCGACTGAAGAAGTCACAAGCGCAATCATTGCAATCATGGGCAGCAGCCGCAAACCCTGCGGTGGGGTGGAGTGGGGGCGTATTTCGACTGACGACGATGAAGGAAAATTAATAATTTATTTAATTTTACCTCATGGTTGACTGTCCAATCCCCCTATTCATGCCCCATCACCCTGGCGCTCTGACCTGCACGGGCCGCAGCTGATGGGCAGTAGGAAAAGTAAAACTTTCAGGCCCGATGGGGTGCCCTTAGGTTTCTTTTTGGGAAATATTGCCCTATGGGCACCGGTGTTAGCAACTGTTTTAAATTCAGTGGTTATCGAGAGTGCCATGCCCACCACTAACCAAACTGTTATTGTTCCAATTTTGTAAAAGGCTTGCAGAGCAAATTCACGCTGTTAGAGGCCAATTTCTTTATTAGATTCCACACTAGGGATTGTAGGAGAAATGTATTATCCCGCCTCCAGGAATGGGCAGATGAGCATATAATCAGTAAGACACAATATGGTTGGCAGGAAGGGAGTGGCACTTTGAACAATGTTCAAATCTTTCTCTTCTGATAAACAAATATTTAATGGCGAAAAAAGGGTCTGTTTATTTATCATTGATGGACCTTAGTTCCACATTTAATTGTGTACACGCATGACAAGTTGTGGGAGATCATGAAGGAAATTGGGTGGTGGAGGCCCTATTAACATCTGTAATGCAGTTGTATGCTAATACTAAGGCCAGAGTTATGTATAGTAATAATGAGAAGTGTACGGATGAATTTGGGATTCATAGAGGGGTTAGGCAGGGTTGCATTATGGCCTCTTTTCTTTTCTCCCTATATATCAATATTATTGAAATGTTTCTTATCTCAGTGGTGGGTGATTATGTTAATGTAGGCTCATGTCCCTTGCCCATTTTGCTTTATGAGGGCAATGCTGTACTCATAACACGTACAGGAATCGCATTACATTGCCTTCTGGACAATCATATGCCATTTACCCAGAATCTTGATTTGAGTGCTAACAGCGGCAATACCTTTACTGTGATCTTAGGAATGGCAAAGAAGAAATCCTGTTCCCATTTTTTCAGTAGTCAAAAGATTGACACAACTTATACCATTTATAACGTAAACTTACCATTTAATTACCTGAATAACTGGGGTCACCTAAGGAACATAAGAAAAATCATACTTTGAGAAAGCCATCGTGGCAGTGAAAGGTTTGCTGCGAAGTTGGGTCAAAAGCTGATAAAAGAGTCACTGAATGTTTCTTCAGCCAAATGTGTATCAGTAGCAAGCTATGTTGCAGGGCTCTGGGGACATGCAAATTGCCTTAGAACCCCTCATCCAAGACATAAAACTAAACAAGGGAATTAAAGGGGTCGGAATAATCGTCGTAAAATTAGCCGTGTACGCGGACGACATCCTAATAGTAACCGAACAACCGAAATCCTCCATTAAAGCCCTAATGAACACAATCGCACTGTACTCCAAACTATCAGGATACAAGCTAAACAATGAAAAATCAGAATGCAAACCAAAAAACATACACTGCACTAGAGACTCGCTGGGAGATTCTAGCTTGACTTGGTAGACGGGAAACAATAAATACTTAGGGATTTTATTCGGAACAGACCCATACAGCTCCCTACGCCACAATGAAAAGATCCTTCTAGAAAAAGTAAAAAAACTGTTAGAGGCACGGAGCCCGAAATTCATCACATGGTGGGGTTGAATAGAAACAGTAAAAATAATGATCACACCGATGGTCAACTACATGTCAAGTATGCGCCCCCTCCTCCTTACAGACGATTTCCATCGAAAAATCTACACCATACTCACCAAATTTCTATGGCGGGACAAGAAAGCAAGGATCAGCATTAGGGGGGTCTGAACCTGGCAGATTTCTAAACCTACCAACTAGCCTTCCTGGCAAAACAGGGTACACAGTGGGTGTCCCAGTCGCCAGACTACTCCCCAGTGTGGCTACAGGTAGAAAAGGGCATCGTAAACAACATGCACCCACTCACACTACTCATAACAAATTCCTACCCATACATGTCCAAGCAGATATTTAAAAATACTAAGATAGCACTCCAAAAGATAGAAAGGAAACTGTAGGTCACAACCATGGGTACCAAATCACAATCTCTATGGACAAATAGCAAAATCAAATATAATGGGAAGAGCCTTAATTCTGAGTCATGGACAGAGTAGGGCATCTGCTTTCCCCATTACTTTTGCGGACCTGAAAACCAATTACCAACTAGAAGACCTAAACCTTTACAGATTTCTAAAAGTAAAGGCAGCCCTATCATAGACCAAACTAATCAGCACCCAACCCTCGATCTTCCGATAAGTGGCTAACATCAACAAACTAGGACCAAGTCCCACACATATATAAGTTACTGCACCCAAATAACACTAAACTCAATGCTAAAACAAACAAAGTCTGGGACAAACAGCTTTACACCTGACTAAGCACCCAGGAGTAGGAAACTCTCTGGGCCTCGGCCACACAAAACAAGATCACACCAGTCCTCACACAAACTAAGCTCTGGCTATTCCACAAAACATACTGGACCCCAGACTGCCTACACACACTTAGCCTTAGAGAGGACTCCCTCTGCTGGAACTGCAACACACAGAAGGGGTTTTAGCACACCTCATCTTCCACTGCCCAACATGAGGTACTGGGTTTTCTCAAAACCGATACTACTACAATAACCCAGCGGTGTCAGGGCAACACCCAAAGACCCCGGATTCCCCTGTCTTGGCAAACAGAGACACGGGACACTTCTTGATGACGTCAAAGACCAAAGTTTATTGGTTGCAACCAGGGAAAGAGGTCTACGAAGTACACACAGGAAGTTCGACATAGACTGCACCAACTCAATGAACGAAACTCAGTCTTTTATGCCGAAAATTACGCCTCTGGCAACATTACAATTTACATTTGGTGCATACAAAACTAACCAATGGACAAGTAGCATTTCAAAAAGTGGCGAATCACGACAGTCAAAGTTAATCCCATTTTCTGTTGTCCAGCCCACCAAAATGATCGCACATATGCTAAGTTTCCTGTTCGATCAGGCCGGACAAACCCACCATAAAACCATCAACCTAGATCGATGAACATGTCGTAAAGGAAAAGCAGAAACAGATGGAAAGGAGATAGAGGAGCGGGAACGGTGTGCCATACAGTCAAGGCACGTCCTGCTCTTTGATCTTTATCAGGCCAGCTGCTGAACAAGGAACTGGCTCAGCGGGATTCGCCCCAGGCGAGGAGTCAGTTCGGCCAGGTCAACCAGAAGTCAACTAAGGCGTACGTGTCAAGGACTCGTTCGGCCACAATCATAGGGCCTATGTTAGGGCAACCATACAAGATGGCTGCCACATACAAGATGGAACCCGAAGGTTCAAACTAAATCCTCAAATCGAGAGTGTTCTCCTATATCGATTCATACGAAAACACTCAGACTGGAGCTCAGCAGTCAAGTTACCAAGGGCACCGGCAGTCTCAACTATGGTGGACTCAACCACTCTCGTAAGCTGATGAATGTTCCTACTGTTAGCCATAGGTCCCCAAAACGGCAGAAAACCCTTGAAGAAATCACCCAATTCTTGTCCTGCAGTGTCTTCTTGACTAAAGACACCTCTAGCAATTCTCATCTTGTGATAATCTGCCGCAGCTGTAAAAGTGGGGGGTAACAAAAAGGAAACAAAACATGTGCCCGAAAAGTTGGCGGGCAACCATGTATACGCTTTGTCATAGCAAACAAAGTAAGTACCCTTAGCAGCTAAGAACGCTGGGGAAGACTGAGATGGAAACACATAAGTCTCAGCGCAAACACTCTTCCCTAACTGAGCCTTCGGATTCTTACCGTTGCCCTGCGGACATTAGTAGCCCTTATGGGGCGCTATCCAGATCGGTAGGGGACTTTTCGCTCGCTGGTTAATACTCAGACTAACTCCATATCCAGTTACATTCCAACCACTATATGGTTGCCTCTCATCTTTCGGAATAGTCTCTACTGCATTAGTCCCTTTAATCATGTCGACTATACCTCTAGCTATAGGACTATTCTTCGGATTATCTCTCGGTGAACGTAAGGGGTCAACACTGTGGGCATATATGAACATAGTTCTATAAGCTCGAATCGAACCATTCAAACTAAAGGGCAGGACCAAATAAGGAATTCCTTTATCGGTGGTATGAGGCATCAAACCACAAATCCAGCAGTTCGTTGTATTGATCACTAACTGATGCTGGTGCAAAAGCTGTATGAAGGAATTATTAGCGAATTCCTTACATCTGACTACCTCATATTCAGGCAAAGGGTGGAAATAATGAGAGGAAACAGTAGGTGAAGGTGCAGATTGCACAGTGGGATTAGACGTCATTTTAAAAACAAATGCTACATAACTAATTATGAAAATTACGAAACTCAGTAGTAAAAGTATGCATGGTATCAAAAAACATTTCTTCGACATTATTTTGCAAATGCGTTTTCTAAAAGTCAGTGTCTGCACAGGTCTCTCCAACTCAAAGAAATCCATCCTAAACTAAAGTTGCTGCCCGCGGTGGTTGGTTGATTCTGCTTGAGAGTGCCTCTGCTGCACCCAGGAAGACTGCCTCGGACCAACAGAACCCAAGACCTAGTGTCTCAGGCTTACACTCCCAAGACTGGTAGCAACCACGACCCTAGCAGCAATAACCGGATGGCAGTTCAGAAAAACAAAAATACGTAGATCCTTGGTGGAGAGTTAACCTGCAAACAGTAAAAAAATCAACTTTATTAACTTTATTTGTCCTTAGTTCTCGATCTCAAATTGTATCTATTTCTTCCAGGTAATTCTTGATCAGCAAACAAAAGATGAGGCTCGGTAGTGTCCAATCGATCTGCAGAAGGTATTGATGCTTGCAAAAGATAGTCACTTTCCTGTTCTGAGTTAGTCCCAATCAAACCAGCATCACTGAACGTCACAAATTTCGGAACTGTCTCAGTTTTAGAATCTGCAAGACCATCTTGAACCCACTTATCATACGGCAAAGGTAAGGGTGCTCTCTTCGTGTGGGAGCCGTGGATCCAGTGACGCTTCCCACGTACTCGCACCGCAGATCTCGTCGACAAAAGGACTTGGTAGGGCCCAGTCCAACGGTGCTGCTCGTTCTTCGTTCTCTGAAAGTTCCTGACGAAGACCCAAGAGCCGGGTTCTATGGCGTGCCCTGGATCTTCTGTAGCTTGTGGGAGAGAGCCGTATACCTGTTGGCGTAAAACACTCATTTTAGTTGTCAATTCACGCAAGTAATCAAGCAAAACAGGATATTCGAGGTCGCTAAACCTCGTCGGTCTTGGTACGCCCCAAATATTCGCCGGGCGACCAAACAAGACCTCATACGGACTCAAACCCATTCGCGAATGCACAGTCATTCGGGTGGACAAAAGTGCTAATGGCAAAGCATCTGGCCATTGTAAACCAGTGCTCTCTTGAATTTTGGCCAATTTAAGTTTCAAAGTGCCATTGTAGCACTCGACTAAACCAGCTGATTGGGGATGGTTTGCAGCGTGGAATTTCTGCCTAATTCCGAGACCATCACACACTCTCTTCATCACGTGACCCACAAACTCACTTCCATTATCACTCCAAATGATTCTCGGCAAACCAAACCTAGGGAAAAATTCTTTTATCAAAGGTTTGGCAGTGGACAAAGCAGTGTTGTCCTCAAGGGGGTAAGCTTCTACCCATCTAGAAAAAGAGCAAACAACCACTAACACATACTTCAAGTTGTTGCATCTTTCCATATGGATAAAATCTAGCTGCAAGGCCTCAAACGGATACGTAGGAGGAGCAAAATGTCCAGCTGGTGTTGGAGTTCCCTTGCCAAGATTATGCATCAAACACACCATACAATTCTTGACCAAATTCTCTGCACATCTAGGTATTCCCACATTCTGCCAAACCGGAGCCAACAACTTGCAAATCCCTTTCACACTAATGTGTGCCAATCCATGCGCCATTGTAACAACTGGAAGCACATACGTGTTTGGCAGCAACCATCTTTGATGTTCGGACAAATCAGTCCAACAACCATTCGAATCCAACCTACCCTTACTCTCTCTCCATTCATCCAACTCTTTCTCGGTAGCCTCACTCTGGATAATCTTCACGCTCTCAATTGTATCTTCGCACATGCTCTTCTCTGGAACCCATCTCGCAGGACCCACAACATACATTCGACTCGTCACATTCCTAGCAGTTTCTTTCGCAACTTCATCCGCAAACGCATTACCACGACCAACATCATCCGTGATCTTCTTATGGGCACTGCATTTTACGATCGCTATTTGCAAAGGTAACGTAAGAGATTCAAGAAGTTCATTCACCAGCTGCCCATGCTGGATTTTCGTCCCATGCGATGTCAAAAATCCACGTTCACGCCACAATCGTCCAAAGCTATGAGCCACTCCAAAAGCATACTGGCTATCAGTATACACATTCACTCGTTTCCCTTTCGCCAACACACATGCTCTCGTAAGTGCAATTAATTCCACTGCTTGCGCGGAGTTGTGCGGGATACGTGCAGCTTCGACAACTGTATGTAAAGTCGTCACGGTATATGCTGCAGTGGTATCACCATTTGGTAATTTAAAACACGAGCCGTCAACCCACAAAGCATCATTACAATCAGGAAGAGGAGTATCTCTCAGATCTATCCTCCCTTTCGTCTCTTCTTCTGTTTTCAAGAAACAATCATGTTGCTCTTCGCTATCATCGTCTGTCTCAAGCGAAATCGGCAACAATGGAGCCGGATTTAGGGTATTGCACCTCTTGATGTGCACATGGCTCGCTAACAACGTAAGCTCATACCCTGACAATCGAGCACTAGTCAAGTGCTGTGTCTTCGTCCGATTCAACAAGGTATCCACAGCATGTGGAACCATGACCACTAACCTATTGTCCATAACTAAACCAGCAGATTGTCGGATCGAAACAGCCGCTGCTGCAGTTGCTCTCAAGCAACTCGGCAACGCTCTAGCCACAGGATCTAAAGTTGACGAAAAGTACGCACATGGGCGTTGCTTCCCACCAAATTGTTGAGTCAAAACCGATAATGCACATCCCTCTCTCTCATGGACATACAATGTGAAAGGCTCGCTGTAGTCGGGAGTACCTAACACAGGAGCCAAACACAACGCGTTTCGTAGATTGGAAAAACTCTTTTGGCATTCCTCAGTCCAAGGAATCGGATTTGGAGTATCCTTAACCATTAGAGCTATCAAAGGTTTCGCTAAAAGAGAAAAATTTGGAATCCACTGTCTGCAGTACGACGTAATACCCAAAAACGCACGCACTTCTCTCTGTGTCGTAGGGACACTCATTCTCGCAATAGTTTGGATTCTTTCTGGGGTCAGTTTCCTTCCCTCCTTCGATAAGAGGTGACCTAAATAGGTAACTTCTTGGCGACAGAATTGCAATTTCGAGAGAGAAACTTTATGATGGCATTCAGACAAATGAGACAACAAGGACACAGTGGCATCCTTACATATGTCTTCAGTATCGGCAGCGACCAACAAATCGTCAACATACTGGATAAGGGCCGCACCATCAGGAAGAGCTAGCAAGTCAAGTTGCGTCTTCAAAGCTTGACTATAGATAGATGGACTCTCGTAATAGCCTTGAGGAGCGCGCTTAAAGCGGAAACTTCGTCCTCCTAAAGAGAATCCAAAGATATCTCTACTCTCTATGGCAATCGGGATGCTGAAGAAAGCATTCTTCAAGTCGATCACCGAAAACCAGGTAGCAGAAGCTGGAATCAATGTCAATAATGCAGTAATGTTGGGTACAACAGGAAATTGTGGAACAACAATTTTGTTCACTTCGCGAAGGTCGATAACAAACCTATATACAGGAGGCTGTGAAGAATCAGTTCTCTTCAGAACAGGCAAAACCGGACTATTACACACATTACCTCGAGTCTCTTTAATAACCCCCTTGTCAATCAGATCATAAATGATCGCTAAGAGCGCTCGTTCACCATCACTTGAAATACGATATTGCGGAATGCGTGGTAACTGAGCATTCACTTTCAACGTCCCAACATATGGAGGAATGTCTAACAGGCCCACATCATTTGGACCCGTAGCCCATAACGAATCTGGCAGCGAAGACAATTCCGGTGGAAGACAATCTTTCGAAACATATATCGGGGAAATCACATTCTCACCCAAAGTAAGATGTACTCCTGACGGAGAACAGTACAGAGTCGCATATAATCTCTTCAACAGATCAAGGCCTAACAAGTTCTCATTACAACCTGTAGTCAAAAGAAGGGGTGCTTCAAACCTACGAGGACCAACAGAAAGAGGCAATGGAACGGAAATCGGATTCATAACGGGGGCGCCAGAAAAACCTATAGAAACATTATTAAAGCCAGACAAAGGTGCGCCAGGGAGTTTGGAATGCATAATAGAACTCTTCGTAGCACCAGTGTCTAGCAGAAAAGGCTCTGACACACCTGATGCAATCCCTTCCACGTAAGGTCCACTCTGATCTACCGGAACTGAAACAACTCCCTCTCTTTGTCCATGGCTGTCCTAACAATCATTACCTTGCTCTTCGTCGCCTTCAGCATAGTAATCATCTACGTAGTACTGTGTAGACCTACCAGACAAATTCTGCTGTTGATCGAAACTGTTCATTGAATTCTGCGGAGGCAAAGGGCGCGCGTTTTGTCCGCGACCTCTACCTCTAGGCGCTTGTTGAGCACCTCTACCTCTAACACCAGGAGCACTATTAGTACGTTGCAACAAAACCGGACAACTATTCTTGTAATGGCTGCCTTCTCTACAATATGCACACTGATTAGGCCCATACTGAATACGCTGTTGAGGAGTCTCGTTCCTTTGCGAGTTCCTCGAATACTGTGGTGATTGCTGATAATCACGCTAATTATTAACACGAGGTGGATAAGCTTGTTGTAGAAGAACCTTAGTCTTCAATTCCTTAGTCTTCTTATCCGCTCTCTCTAACTCATCCTTACGTCTATTCTCATAGTACTGAGCCGTAGCAAGAATTTGCGCCGCAGTAGAAACAGGCCAAGCACTCTCGGAGTCCTTCAACTTAGTACACAACTCAGGAAGAAGATTGTGCACAAATTTATCAACAAATAATCTCTGGCCACCTTCAGTAGCCATATCTTGACCGCTGTGGTCAACAAAAGTTTCCTCGAAACGTGAGAAAAAGTCTGAGACAGACTCGTCTTTCTTCTGCTTACAAGCCGACAACTTGTCCCAATTAACACGGACTTCAGGCATTAAAGTCTTCATGAAAGTGATAATTCTACCAGGAAGTTCGGCAATAACATCTTCAGGCTTAGCACCTCCAACTTGTCTATCGTTCGCAGCAACAAGATTCACCCACAAACCACCTAATTCATTGTCATGATCTGTATATCGAATAACATTCCAGATGGACTGTGGAACAACATTCCCAAACAACATATCTATATCCGCCAAATTCATAACGCACAAACTCACAGTTTGCGTAAGTTCTTTATAATATCCAGCAGGATTCTTTCGTGGATCTGGCAAAGTCTGCTTAAGCGCCAGAACTTCAGCACGCTTCCATGGAATATGAACCCATACTCGCTGAAAGTGCGCAGCCATAGGAGGATTAACATTGGCATCAGCAGGTCTCCATATCGTTGGAACCTCTCGCATCGGATATTGACGCGCATGTCTCCTAACTGATGAATCTGGCTCAAACAGCCGATCAGTAGGGACATCGCTTCGCAGCGACAGTAACGTCGACACCGCTTTCTCGATGTCGTGTAGACTCACTATCGTCCCTTTAGCAAACTCTGAACGCAATCGAGACAATTCTACAGGAACTCTATCCAACTCGTCCATCCATTGTTAATGGAGGAACGCACACATAAGCTCAAAAACATAACGCTGCTTTGGTGCTTCCCATTGTCAGAAAACATCCATAATACCTTCTAGGTCATACTGGGACCTATACGTCACCCATCTACGTGCCATATGGCCCAAAACCACTCGCTCATCTGTATCAGGCAATTGGCTACGTGACTGTCTATGCTCACTCACAGGAGACATACCCATTTGTCCCAACAAAGGAGATAGGAAATTAGAAAAGGCAGCGGTCACCCGCTGTCTAGGAGAAGGAACAGTCGGAAAGACAAGAGGAGACGAAACAGTAGTGGTGGGATCCATAGTCGGAACAGGCATAGAGGCAGTAGTAGCAGGAAAAGACAAAGTTGGCAACCCTTGAGAAGGCTGCCCATAAGGAACAACGGCCAACGAAGAAGCTGGCTGTGGAGGAATAACAGGAGGCAAAGCAATAGGTGCTTGCGCGGCCACAATCTGTTGTGGTGGTGCCGTAGCATCCTGCGCATACGGTGGAGGTGAATTTAGCAAATGCGACATCAAAGGGTCTTTCACAAGCTCCTTATCGTCTTTCTGCTCTTTAGCCGGCAAGACTGGGTAGCATCTGTCTACCGCTAACTTCCTCACTCTAAGCATCAGCTCGCTATTTTTCTCTTCTTCATCATTTCTGTATGCAACGGCAGCTTGCACCATTGACATACCCTTTCTAGTCTTCTTCGCTAACTTAATTTCTTTCTGTTTGGCTTCTTTGCACCATATGCGGAAAGAGTCAAACATTGCCGGGCGGGCTTTCTTCTTGAACAACATCACTTCAAGGTTATCTAGGACTTCTGACTCAAAACTACCATAACGGGCCACTGTAGGACACCGTCATCCTTCGCATATTTTACCCAAATCTCATTGTAGCTAATAGGACCTACACCATGTTTCACGTACAACTCGTATGTAGGAGTTCCCATCGGAGGAACCGGACACGAATCCTCTAACCGGGAATCCCTCAACGTACCACAACTAAACAAATTCCTAAGACTGCTAAAACCAGGCATCTTGCTCACTAGTCTAGCTTCAAACAACAAGGGTAATCTAAAATCGATAAGCTCGTGAATACACGAATCCCTTGGCTTTGGGGCCTGCAGGTACCAAATCAAAGCTATCCACTAAAGGATACAAAACAAACTAAGGACTAGGAGACACTCCCTTTATACTTAACTGAGTTGTCGATGGCGTCAACAGAAGACCCGTCAATCGTCTCGCTCTACAAACGTCTAAGGCTCCAAAACAGGGCGACAGTCAGGGCAGCAGTCCTTCGTAGCCGTCGGGACGCGGGAAACCTCGCAGCGAAGACCTTCAGAACCACGTCGACATACAGGGGTCGCTGAAGTGGCTGGCCAACCTCCGGAATTTTCTCACGAACCTCTGGCTTGGACCGGTACCGCTGAAGTCGCCCCACGTTGGGCGCCAATTGAGGTACTGGGTTTTCTCGGAACCGATACTACTATAATAACCCAGCGGTGTCAGGGCAACACCCAAAGACCCCGGATTCCCTTGTCTTGGCAAACAGAGACACGGGATACTTCTTGATGACGTCAAAGACCAAAGTTTATTGGTTGCAACCAGGGACAGAGGTCTACGAAGTACACACGGGTAGTTCGACAGAGACTGCACCAACTCAATGAACGAAACCCGGTCTTTTATGCTGAAAATTACGCCTCTGGCAACATTACAATTTACATTTGGTGCATACAAAACTAACCAATGGACAAGTAGCATTTCAAAAAGTGGCGAATCACGACAGTCAAAGTTAATCCCATTTTCCGTTGTCCAGCCCACCAAAACGATCGCACATATGCTAAGTTTCCTGTTCGATCAGGCCGGACAAATCCATCATAAAACCATCAACCTAGATCGATGAACATGTCGTAAAGGAAAAGCAGAAACAGATGGAAAGGAGATAGAGGAGTGGGAACGGTGTGCCATAAAGTCAAGGCACGTCCTGCTCTTTGATCTTTATCAGGCCAGCTGCTGAACAAGGAACTGGCTCAGCGGGACTCGCCCCAGGCGAGGAGTCAGTTCGGCCAGGTCAACCAGAAGTCAACTAAGGCGTACGTGTCAAGGACTCGTTCCGCCACAATCATAGGGCCTATGTTAGGGCAACCATACAAGATGGCTGCCACATACAAGATGGAACCCGAAGGTTCAAACTAAATCCTCAAATGGAGAGTGTTCTCCTATATC
This sequence comes from Lissotriton vulgaris, assembly GCF_964263255.1. Taxonomy (NCBI): domain Eukaryota; kingdom Metazoa; phylum Chordata; class Amphibia; order Caudata; family Salamandridae; genus Lissotriton; species Lissotriton vulgaris. The sequence continues at coordinate 171,280,107 of NC_141689.1, read as the reverse complement.
GATTCATACGAAAACACTCAGACACGTTATACTCGCCATTTGCGGTCTGTAGAGACCAAAATCGTCCATTTCCGACGATCTTCATAAATCGGGTTTCGAAACTATCGAACCCAATTCGGACCACGGAACCACAAACACTCGAGGTTTTCTGGGGAAGGGTGTTTGACTTTATAGACAAGGTGTTCAATTGCAAAACAAAGAGAGACTTCGCCTCCCTTGTCATCGCTTTCATAAGGACGGACCTCACATCGGAGAATGAACTAATAAACCTTTTATTGACAGCAGCCGTCAAAACGGTGCTAAACAACTGGAAAGACTCAATCAAAGCAAACTTCCAAGGTTGGCTAAACTTGATTACGTACCTCAGGGGAGCGGACAGCTTGGCGATGCAGTACTCCCCTTGGAATGCGTCTTCCCGGAGTCTGTGGGAAGCCGTAGACAGGTCCCGGTCCCTCACAAACCCCCATGATCAGATGGGACCGAAGCTTCCAGCTCTGAAAGAGCCTCGGAACAGACCTCAAGATCACAGGAACTGGGAAAACTGCGATTTGCACTATGAACTCAGAGCCGCGAAATGGCATGTGCTTAGCTAGTACCTAGCTGGTGTACAATACAATTTTTATTTGTCCTCATTCTGCCAATTTACTTGCTGGCTATACTCCTCCCCTTCCCTGGTAAACCAGGTCAGGTTGGAGTCCTTCCAATCAAGAAAGAAGCCGTTTCCATTTTCCACCCTGCCCATAGCACGGAAGGAACATAGGACCAACGGCTATACATTGGCTTAATCATTGGACCTCAGGTTTTTTGGATCCAATCCACCAGATTAAGCCATACTTTCTCTTTACTCCGGGAGGCACACCAAAGGTCCTGCTTACTTATATATATATATATATATATATATATATATATATATATATATATATATATATATATATATATATAGTACTTTTTTTACATTCCAGAAAATCGGGTGGAAAATTCGCCTTCCATGATTTACAAATCTCTCTTCTTCCTAATAGGATTACATAAAAAATGAATCTTGCATCTTGCCTACTATTACTAATTATATATACCAGGACGGGACTTATTCTCACAGGGATTCCTGTAACCACTGTAAAAAAATGTACACACCTCATACCAAAACTTCTCAATCTCGGGACAAGTTAAAAACATGTGGAGATCATCGGCCGCAGGGTCCTAACATCTCGGGCATTCATAATGTGCTTCCCCCAGTGCTGACACACAGACTGCTGCCATGCGCAGGCACAGGCACCCTTGCACCACCATGGTGCAAGGATGCCTGCTTCATGGGAAGATTGTTTTTTTGCAGGAAGGGGCACCTTCCTGCACAAAAACAATCAATTGAGGTGATTTCCTCTTCCAATGCATGCTGTGAAATGCGGCATGCATTGAAAGAGAAAAAACAGGGAAAATTGAAAACATTTCTCCTTGTTGCACATTGATACCCCACCCCTGGGGTATCAGTGGACATGGGTGTTGCGAGGGTACACCCACAGCAACACCCATGTCACACCCCTAATATGAAAATGGGAGATATGTACAAGCAACAGCCTTTACCTGTGCTTGTAAATATCATGCAGTAGGTTGCACTGCCAGTGTGTCATGCATTGTGATGCCCCGGCGGAGCAAGGGGCTTGTAATTCTGCCCCTAATTTTTTTCAAGTCCCCGAAACCTTGCAAGCCAATAGTAGGGGATATTATAAAACCCTACTAAATACATATATTTCAATAGCAGGAGACACACAGATGAATTAAAGGTGACAGCCTCCCAGCATGCTACCCCACTAACCTGCAGTATCATACTATCATGAATTAATTTGGTCATTAACTAACAGCATGGACCTGTTTAGCCAGATTTCATTTAAACACTATCCACATTTTAGTATCCCTTCTACTTAACCTGACTGGTTGCCCTTCCACCTGGTGCTTGTGATAACCAGACTATATTGAGGAGCATGGATAGTTTGATGCCGCCCAGTATGGCTCCAGGAAGCATAACAGCACAGAGCTGGCACTGATCTCTGCATCAGAACAGATTAGGCAGACAGATGAAGCCGGTGGCAATGCAGCATTGGTGCAGCTTGCCCTCTCCAAGGCGTTCGACACCATCAACCATAAATAACTGCTGAAGTGTCTGGAGGTGACAGGCAGAAAGGGGGATCAAGAACAATTTGTTGCATTATCCAAGTTTGAATCATCCAACTTCAGACTTCCTTGTGGAGTTCCCTAGGGCTCTTAACTTAGCCTTATTTTTTAAAATATCTATGTGGCCCCTTTGGCACAACTGATAAACTCATTGGGTGACACCCTAATTATTGTATATGTGACAAGTAACCCCTCGGATACAGCCGCACAGTTTCATGATTGTCTTCTTCATGCTGGACAGTGGATGGCTGTGAACTGTTTAAAACTTAACTCTAATAAAACCGAGGTTCTCCTCTTTGGAGGCAATGCGTGTTTTTGGTCACCCTCTTTCTGACCTCAGGAACTAGGCTCTCTTCCTGTCTCAGCAAACAAAGTAAACAACTTGGGAGTCACTTTTGACTCCAAGCTTACATTCGAAGGGCATGTGAATAACTTTACCTCAGCATCCTTCTACACTCTAAAACTTCTCAGAAAGTTGTTCCTATTATTTCCCACAATCTTAGCAAATTTGTCATATCATCTCTGGTTTTGTTCAGAGTTGATTACTGTAATGGTCTTTTCGTTAATTTGAGGAAAAAATGCCTCACAAGACTTCAGATTGTGCAAAACACCATGGCTCGCATACTGCTGGATATTCGCAAGCATAAATCTGCTGCCTCTGGGGTCAGACAACTACACTGGCTTCCAGTAAGGAGATACATTGAGTTTACGGTTCTTTGCATCGCTTTCGAAGCATTGCAAGCAGCAGAACCAAGCTTTTTTAAACAAAATCTCCAATGGTACATTCAAACTCAGTCGTTTTGATCTTCTCTTGCCCATTATCTGGTGATTCCCAGGTTCAGGACAACCACCTGGGTCAGCTGAAACTTTCTAGTCAGCACCACCAGACTATGGAATTCTCTTCCCTTCGATTTAATAAGGGAAACTCAACTGTTGACCTTTAGAAAAGCTCTAAAACCCTGGCATTTTAATCTTTGATCTTGCAGGTCAGGTCTCAGTGTTCAGATGTTCTGTGAGCTAGCACCTAGGCACCCGCGGGTATTTGTTTGCGCTGTATAAATCTACTTTTCATTTCACTCGAAGAAAAGCACCGTACATTTGATTTTTTTTTGTGGGCTTTATGCAAAAACAAGTAAAAGTTTATCATACCCCTGTATGTTAAAATGTTTACACTTTACTCAATGTATGCCAGATCTTGAGTATCTGCAACAACTTTGGACTCCTTTTGTTTGTTTTTCCATTGCAAAATGTTTGGGCGAAGTGAGACAGATTTGCAGTTTTCTGCTGCTGGATTATATTGTTGGGAATAATGACTGTGTGAAATCTAGTGATACATTGATTTAATGTAATGAGTTTTAATATGTTAGCCGTGGACTGCTTGTTAATTATTCAATTTATATACATGCCTGGTTTTAGTGTATATTTTTAATGGTTTTTCTAATAATCTATTTTGATGAAATGTTTTATGGCTCAGGTTCTATTGATGCCAATAAAGATTGATCTGATTTGAAGTACTTTCTTATACCTGGGGAGAGGAGTTGGCCTAACAGCTACGGCAGTCGTCCTCGAATCTGGGGAACTGGGTTCAAGTATCGGCAATGACGCTGAACATCCTGTGATTCTGGGCAAAGCACTCAAACTCCCCGTGCCTAACAAAAATGAATGTGCCCTCATGTAATGCAACTGGTGCTATGTAAATCACTTACCCTATTCAGCTCAAGTTCGCACTATATAATATTCTGCCAAAAAAAGAGTAATCTAATTAACCAACTGTAATGAAAATACATATCAACGTTCAAAAGATATTATTTAATGTAATAACCAACTAACAATGACATTTGATTTTTTTTTTTATACAAAATTATAAATATAGTATAATGGCTTCCCACTGCACTCCCCTACACACCCACCAATAATTAAAGAACATAAATATACATGTATTATTACCAAAACAATAGCATAACAATTGTAAACAATTTCAGACCTTTAACAATTATATTACAACATAAAACATTCAACATCATAACATTTTACAACATAATTAAAAAACAATAATATATAAAACTATATTTAAAATAAAAGGATGAAAAACACTTAAACCCTGGTATTGTTAGCTGCTTAGGGCCCGATTCACAGAACTAACTTAAGACAAAATCCTAAACTTACTACCATTTTCGTATTCACAGAAGGCACTTACTCATTTTGGTATTCACAGAAGACACTTACTCATTTCGGTATTCACAGAAGTTAGGAGTCCTAACTTTAGGACTCCTAAATGCCTTCTGTGAATACTGAAAGTCCTAAAATTAGGATTTTTCTCAGTTTAGTAGTAGTAAAGTTAGGACTCCTAACTTTAGGGCTCCTAAATGCCTTCCGTGAATACCGAAAGTCTTAAAATTAGGATTTTTCTCAATTTAGTAGTAGTAAAGTTAGGACTCCTAACTTTAGGACTCCTAAATGCCTTCTGTGAATACCGAAAGTCTTAAAATTAGTTAGTTCTGTGAATCGGGCCCTGAGAGAAGAGACGTTCAAATTTCTGCAGCATTAAATTAGTGAATTCGAGTGGGATGGCTCTGTAGAAATAAAGAAGTTTGGGGAAAAAAATAATTTTAAGAATGTTTCACCTGCCCAATATAGATTTTCACTGACTTTTGAGTCGGTATCTGGCACGATATTCTCTCCTAGGTATTTTGCCTTGACGGCAACTCTACTATCTGGCCAATTGATTTTTTTGTTTAGGATAATCTGAGTCTTTCCTTTGTTTAGTACCCACCCAAAGATGTTCCCAAAACCATGAGCCTCTCGCTCTATAGCTATAATAGATTTATCAGGGTCTTGGGTCACTAAGGCTAAATCATCTGAATAAGTACTGATTTTAGTTTCTAGGCCATATCTGCTTACTCCCAGGATATCTAGATTGTTTTCTAGCTTTTTTTATAAATGGATCTATATACAATAGGAAGAGCAGTGGGAGCAGGGACAGCCCTGTCATGTCCCACGTGTGACTTGCCCGGTTAGGAGCCCGTTTATCGATACCCTGGCTGTGGGGCTAAGGTATAGAGTTTTGATAGCTTGAATAGCCTTTGGCCCAAAATACATCTTTCTCATGATGCACCAAAGAAATCGCCAGGAGACCCGATTGATTGTTTTTTCAGTATCAAGAAGTATTAGTGCCATCGGGTCCCCTGTGTTCTGTACTGCATCAAACAAAGTGACGGTCCTCTGAATGTGTTCTTTAGTGTCTTTTTTGGGAATTAACCCGTGCTGCCACTCGGAAACAAGATGTTGAATTATATTCTGAACACAGACATTTTGGAGTAGATTTTGTAATCTCCATTGATGAGTGTATTTGGACGGTAGGAGCCCTTTTCTAGAGGTGATTTATCTTTTTTAGGAGGGATTATGATCTTAGCTGTTGCCCATCATGAGGGTGGGGGTGCACCATTAAAAATTAGGACTATCAGTTCTTCAGGATATATTTTATCTGAGGGGAGAAGATTTTATAGAATTGGACCGGAATGCAGTCAGAACCAGCCGCTTTGCCATCTGGTAGATTTGTCAGTGCCGTGGCTATTTCCACCCGAAGAGGGAGAATCCTCTAGTTGACAATGATCCTCTGCACTAAGACGCGATAAAGTGACTGAATCTAGAAATGTATTGATCTCTTCTCGCCTGGATTCCTGTGACACAGCACCCTCTTCTGTATACAGGCCTTGACGGAACTCCCGGAAGGCCCTTAGAATTTTATTTGGGTCACTAGCAGTTTCTCCTGAAGGAGCCGGTATAGAGTGTATACCATTAGTGGTAACCTGCTGCCTAGTTCTTATGGCCAGCTGATGACCAATTAGCTCGCTACATTCGTATATTTTTTCATGTGCGGCTGCCCATAGTGCAGCAGCTTTCTCAGCTAGTATTAGACCGGTTTCTGCTCTAATAGCTGCTACTTCTAACTGTGCTGGTTCAATTTCAGCCCCTATCTGAACAGCACCAATTAGTTTCTCCTCTGCCTTTACCAGCTCGTTCTCGAGCTCCAAGGTCTGTGCCTTTTCTCTTTTATTTTTTCTTAGGGAAAACTGTAAAGTCTCCCCTGAAAAGCACGCTTTTCAGAGCATCCCAAAAAACCATGACTGGGTCAGACCCAATATTCTTTTCAAGAAAATCCTGAATCCAGCTTTTCTTGTAAGTCTGGTATCCCATATCGAACAAAAGAACTCTCTGGAAGTTCCAGTACAAGACTTCTTTACGGAACATCAAGCCCTTTATAACTAAGATAAGCAGATTATGATCTGAAAAATATCCTGGGGCGATGTCAATATCGCTATCGCGGATCAAGGAAGGCGATACCAAAAAATAATCTAACCTTGCAAAAGAGCGATGAGGGGCCGAATAATAAGTATTCTGTGGCTGGTTTGGTTTGACATTGGACCAAGCATCGATGAGCCCATGTTTGTACATTAAGTTTCCTAAGGCTTGTAATACTTTTGGCTTCCGGCCTGTAGAGCATAAAGTGAAGGAAATATTCAGGCGTTAGCCAACATTTTGCTATAACCCATCTCCCGAGAGAGTCAGACTTAAAGCAAATGGGTTGTAGTAAGCAAATGCGTTGGGTCAGAATCCCTACACCTCTCACACGCGCTCCCTGTGTTTTCCCCCCAATTAAACTATTTCCAAGTGAATTTAAAAGGTGCACCTGTGATCCCTCAATATGTGTTTCCTTGAGGCAAACAACGTCGGCCCCATCAATCGTAACCCTTGGGACACCTTCTGTCTCTTCCAAGCGTCATTTAAGCCACAGATATTCAAGGTGACAATACTAAAGCTTGTGGCATTAGTCATATTAAAGCATTACAAAATCCCAAAATAAAAACATAAGAAATACATCAGAAATACGTATGATGCCCAGTCAATGCTGCCGAACCCATCCTGGCCCTAAAAATACAATTTTCCTGGTGATAGTGGAGCTCCAAATCTTTTCATTTTCTGTTTGTTTTGTTGCAAATTCATGCTTAAAGTGGCAAGGAGCAAAAATATAAATAGAACCCTATCGCCCCACCCTGCCCTATCCCTCCACCACACCCCCCACATCCCCACAACCCCCAAAAAAATAGAGAAATCAGGTAATACCTGAATGATGAACGCCTGTAGTAAACTCGCACCACCAGCCTCGCCACCCTGCCTGCCATGTTTTTCAGATGGAGAATTTGGATTTCTTTGGGCCATTAAAACTAGAGTGACACCAAGAAAGAGGAAATAAAGAAGAGATATAGAAGAGATATAGAACCAATGCCTTGTCAAACCACGAAGCATGAATGCACCCATCCTCCCTAGACCCTAGACCCTACTAGTAGCCGGAAAAAATAAAAACCCACAGAAAAGACAGGAGGAGACCCTCTGTCAAGAACCTATCAAGGCCTACCAAGCTTAGCACTAGCAAGAAGAATAAGTGAGAGGAAATGAGGGGACTGTAGGCTCTAAGTGACAGACTTATTGTACGTAATGTTTGCTAACATTGCCCCTTTCTAGTGTTGATATCGCTGAGTTATTCTTGGGCTTTGATTTCAGATATGAAAGTACGAGAAGACCCATTCACAATGACTTTTAGTTTGGCAAGATTCATTAAGAATACTTGTGCTCACGGCTGCTGAAAAGGGATGAAACATACGCCATAGCGTGGTAGAAGTCAGGCTTTGCAAAAAAAGACACACCATCAAAGCCCTTCTGAGAGTTAGGTCGAGCCTGGTTGTAAACCTGCTTTTGAAGCAAAAAGTTTCCAAAAAACACCAAAAAGGCCCTGGGCTTTTCTCTTCTGTTGTCGATGTTATTGTGCTGTTTCTTCAAGGTAAAGGGAAAGCAATGAGCTTGCTGAAACTTGTGTTCCCAGTTCTATTCTGAGTGTTCTAGAAAGGCCCAATGCAGAAGTTTCACTATGTAGCACTGCCCTAGTTTCCCTAGTAGGTGGAGGTTATTTCGGCGCTGTCTGTTCTCCTGGTCTTCAATCTTCCACATCACATGACATCTGTCATGCATGCACTTCGGGAGGAGCATAGATCTTTCAAGGTGGTGACTTCGGTTTCCAAGCTTTTGGTACGGCCTTCGACCATGGTGACCCGTTCGCCTATGTCGGAACAGATTTTATTCAATTTTCTCATGCCCCCTTGCAATTTCTTGGCAGCACCCTTGGCTAGCTGACTGTCTGATCGTAATTTTTTCTGGAACTGTTTGATCAATACCAGTATAGACATCAGAGAGGGTTTTTCTGTTGGTTTCAATGTGGTTCTCACTTTCTCAAGACTTAGGGTCTTGGCTGGTTCCTTGCCGTAAGGAAAGGTGAGCTGCGAACCGGAGTAATCCCATTTTAGCTGACTGCACCTCTTTTGCTTACTAAGCACACTCTTCGGTCGTTGTACCGTTCCAGTTTCTTTAAGAGGATTGCTCGTGTAGTTATCAGATAGATCCCCATCGCTTGGCAGTCTTCAGCCACGGAGTCAGAACCATCTGACACCGAAAAGAAGTGTTCACCTGTAAGTTCGGGGGACAGAGCACCCTGAGACACGGGGATACTATTAGTGCCTTAATCGAAGGTTGCAGAGCCAATCTTTTTCAATTCCAACCCGCCGTGGTATAATCATCTTGAGCTAAGGGGTGTAGCAGGGATTCCGTTCTCTTACAGAACTGTGCATAGAGATCAGGAACCTCAGTGAATTAGGGTGACCCATACGTTGTTGGCCTTATATCATGACACTCGAGTAGTATATCATTCAAAGTTTAACGCCTTCATTCCCGTTTCCGGAAAAAGGCTTCAAAACGGGGATCAGGTCTGACTTGGTTGAAGTGAACAGAGAAGGGGGTTCCCCGTGGGTATCTTAAGGATGTAGGCAGGTAGAAGGGGGGAAGAAACCAATAATAGAAAAAGAGAGTACCCTGCCTCAAGATATGTAGGCCCTAACTATGGGGTCCTGACTGATATGTATGGAGGGGTGATTAACCAAGGGGTTGACAGGACATAGAATAATCACATGGTCGAATCAAGAGGACTAAACAGTTCAATTTTAAGAAAATATATTTTTTATTTTTATTTTTATTTTCTGATACTAAGAGTTAAAAAACTTTTTTTAGGGAGCAATATATATTTTTTGGGGGATATATCATAAGTGCATATAAGTCATAAATCAAACAGACAGATATGGAAACAAGAAATTCGTCCTACCCAGTAACAGCCTAAATTCACACGCACATAATCATTCACTTCATCCCTATTCACACTCTCTCTCCTAATTTCATACACCAATCGCTCTATCATTCATTCTACTTTTCCTTGCAGTTATGGCACATAGATGGTCAAGTCGGGATGTTCATCCGGGTGGTTGGTTTTAGCTACGGGTCCTGGTGTAATGAGGACAGTAACTGTGTTCCAGGAGACATACGCCGACGCGCGTTTCGGTGACCGGCCAATGAGGCCGCACCTTCGTCAGGGCAAGGGGCAGTATACTGGGGCGGGCACAAAGGTTAAAACTCTGCAATATAGAGAGCAGAACAAAATACATTTTTACTATTCTGTTTAGTCATGTACATATTCAGAATAATGATCTTTTTTTTAAAAAAACACAACAACCAGTTTTCATCCACATAGATTATTTCATTTTTCAAATGTTTAGAAAAGCATACTTCCGATATTTCAATCAATTGCTTTTTCAGTCTAAACAGTTTTGGAGCAAAGCTCCTACATTTGGCCAGTGATCGCTATGCCATGTCAACCCTCTTAAGACACTCCCTTGTACAGATTCCCTAATAAGTGGAATCTGGAAGGCATCATGATGGCCTTGACTGTATGGACCTTGGAGCACATTTAGCACAAAAAGGGACATCTTCACTTACATACAGCTGTTATCACACACATTCACTTGTATTTAGGTTTCTTTCAGTACTCCTCTAGGGTATACGCATGACTTGTTGTAACAGTCCAAAAAGAATTTTGGGACAGCACTATAGTTAACTAAGCCTGGTTAGTTAGAGTAGGTCCTAGTGGAGAGTGGCCAGATATTTATGACCAAGAGTACAGTTGTTAAAAAACTTTCTCCGCCATGTAAAGTTAATACATTCAATATTTTACCTGATTCCTTATTGGGTTCTGCTGTTCAGGGATAGCAGACTTGAGATGACATCATAGGGTGCATGAGCGTCTACGCTGTAACTATTTCACGAGACAGGCTATTTACAGTTCGATTCCTATGGGGAGCAGATGGAAAACCTATTTTATTTCTAGACAGGTCAAAATTAAAGTGCTTAACCCGAACCTTAATCTTTTCTAAGCTTCATATCATACGGATTTTATATGGGTATCTCTCTTCCATTTCTTTCATTTCTTTAGCTAGATAGGGACTATATGTATAGACTCCTACTAGAAGGAAACCTGTCTATTGTTGATCGCGCTCAAAATGTACTCTATGATGTTCTAATCACCTACCAGAATAGTTTGGTTTCTTGGCGTTATATTTTAAAGCACCTTCCGATTTTAGCGTTCATCTGGTTTCTAGATGGCAGTTCAAGATAGCAGTAGGCAGACACAGGGCCTATCAAGAAAAGCATAGTTATATCAATTTAGAGTACTGGCCACCCCTAGTAGATAGTTATCGCTATGAGGGGATTGTGGGGACATTTGTTAACACATTCCAACACTATTCCCCGTGGCAGGTGTTCTAATCAGCTACAAGACTGGGAAGCAAGCTTTTGGTGTTAATCCGTTTCTTTTCGAGGTGTTTAATGTCCAGGGGTATACACTTGTATAGAGCCTATACATTATATATTGGTGGTGAAAGGGTGTTTTAAGAACCTGATCCACGCAACCCTCTAGATTTTAGTACATCTAAATCTTTATCCGGTTTTGTTTACCTTTCAGGATTCAAAGCGGTGTTAAAACTCTCGAATGCCACTCGTATTCAAGTATATGTATTCTGTCTCTAACTGGGTTCCGGGGGCATACGACTGCAATATTCCAGTAGGCACCTATATGTCTGCGAACGGAAACAGAGATTTTAAGCGGCTAGTAACCTCAGTTGTCCCTCTTCATTTTTTTGTTGTTATTGCTATCGTATTTACCTCTTTGTAGGCGGGATGATCGTATCTGGATAGCGGTTTTATTCTGTTTCCCTGCTATTTAGTAGAAGTGAACAGATCTCGTAGTTCCAGACCACTTTCATATGGAGCTGACTGCTACATCGCCTAGAGGGGGATAGTGGAGAGAATTTAAAAGCGGAGAATACCCCTGGTGGTGTTCCGAAATTCGCGAGACTCGGTCAAAGCGCTTACCTTTTTCCCAGACGCCCGTGTCCTCAAATTGGGGTTCCGCCGACTAAGTCTGTCGGCCAGTTGATCGATGTCGGCTTCTCTCACGTTTCTGGCGTTCTATTTAAGTATCGTCGTGTTCGCGCTTCATGGGTTTTTTAGGGAATCGCCGGGGCAACACCCGTCCCCCACCGAGAACCCCCCAAACGAGGAGTTACCATCAGGGTCGCGGACAGCCGCAGATGTATGTGCAGACTCGCCATCATCAGTATTGGCGAACATAAGGGGGCTCCCTGTATTCAATCTATCCAATGAAACTGTAGATCCCGAGGCCATCCAACTTCTATCTAGGGGCCTGTCATTCGTGCCATCCTCCAACTTCAATAAATTTGAACTAAATAAAGATCTACAACTATTCTTTAGGAAAATACGCCTCCAGAAGTTTTTCCTGGAAGCCCCTCCTACCGACAATGAAAACAATAGATCTGGTTGTAAACCCCCATCTTCATTCACACCTTCATTGGAGATGGTTGGACCTGAGGTCAATATATTTGAAAAAACTGTCATGCAGAAGATCAACAAGATGACCAAATATGTGCCCCTACCTAAAGCCAATCTATCTATCAAAGAAAAGAAAGCCCTAAAGGATTTGGAAACAAACAAAATATCACAATTAAACCTTGTGATAAAGGTGGAGGGATAACAGTCCTAGATACAACTGACTACAAAAAGAGAATGAATGAGCTTCTATCATCCTCAGGCCACTACATACGTGTCACCAGGAACCCCGAAAATGCCCTCAAAAAACGGATATTGACTATGGTCCAAAAAGCGGTTAACCAAGACCACATATGTGAAGCTGAGGCAGAATATTTGACGCCATCTAACACCAAAATACCTATTATATATGGTTTACCAAAAACCCCTAAAAATAGTGTAGATCCTCCCATGCGACCAATAGTCTCTACTATTGGCTCTGCCACCGAGCCATTATCGAAGTATATCGATAAATTTTTAAACCCAATGGTGACAGAACTAAAATCATATGTACGAGATACTGGGCACTTTATCCAGCAAGTGGAAAGGATGCCATTTCTCGAAAACTCTGAAATAATGGTCACGCTGGATGTGGAGTCATTGTACTCAAACATACCACAACAAGGAGCATACAATGCAATTGAGACTGTACTCTCCAGAAACACCGGCATAACCAATTCTGAATTCATCTTACAATGTTTGAAAGTGGTATTATTTGAAAACTACTTTGAATTCGATAACACCATATACAGACAGGCCTCCGGTGTCAGCATGGGAGCGAGCTGTGCCCCGAGTATTGCCTGTCTGTATATGGGGGAATTCGAAAGGATGAATATCTTTAACGAAATAGCCCCCTTTTTCGAGAACGTCATGAACTGGAAACGGTTCATTGACAACATCTTTTTTATCTGGAAAGGGGCAGAAGAACAACTGACTGAATTCATTGATTGGCTCAATTTGGCGGATATTAATCTGAAATTTACCAGCCACACCAGTAGGTCTAGAATTGAATTTCTAGACATCTGGATTGAACATCAAAACAATGTCATCAAAGTCTCGCTGTATACCAAACCAACAGCGCGAAACACCTTGCTCCAATATGGTAGCTTCCATCCGCGCAGCCAGAGGGACAGTATCCCTTATAGTCAGTTCCTTCGGATTAGAAGGAACTGCACGGACCTACAAGATTTTTTGACTCAAGCGGATATACTCCAGGAAAAACTACGATTCCGTGGATACCCCCCAAGACTGATCAGAGAGTCATTTAAAAGAGCCAGATATACCAACAGGGAAGCTATGTTTGTGGAGAATAAATCGGAGAAACTGAATCAACTGGTGTGCGTCACCCGTCACTCCGAAATGAATCATATGATCAGGCAGGCCGTAAATTCAAGTTGGCATATCCTAAACCTGGAGGATAACAAAGCACACCTTCGACGACCCATCTTTGCCTTCAAGAAAAATCAGAACTTAAGAAGCCACTTAGTAAAAGGAAAAATCCAGGAACCTCCCACAAACAAACAAACCACCTTAACAGGAATGGATCCTATATACGGCAATCATAAATGTGGAACATGCCACATTTGTCCACAGGCTATAGTGGGTGATACAGTTATCACTAACACACGTACCATCTCAGTCAGCAGGAATGCCACGTTAACCAACTGTCGCACCAACAACATCATTTACCTTATTTTGTGTCCGTGCAATCTCCCGTATGTTGTAGAAACTGGTCGAGAATGCCGGACACGCATAGGTGAGCATAAGTCCAATATAAGAAACAAAAAGACGACAGCTCCTATTGTGACTCATTGGTTAGAGAAAAGCCATACAGATACTGAAATCCATTGGTTTATCTTAGAAAAGATAAAGGCCAACCCTGGAACTGATCCTACATGCCTCCGAAAGAAACGGGAGGTCTTCTGGATCTTTTATCTGGACTCTGTCAAAAAAGGCCTGAATGAGGAATGCCCCTGGCATCAGGCGTTTCTTTAACAACATGATGGCAGTTTAGTGGTTGTAAAGAGAGTAGTCCCACCAGTATGTCTAAACAACCGACTTAAGGATCACCCTCCTCTCTAATAATCACAGAACTACATGTAGTTCTGATTAAGTTTGTGTGAAACTTGACTACTGGGTTCACCAGTATGTTTAAACAACCGATTTAAGGATCACCCTCCTTTCCAACAATCATGGAACTACATGCTGCTTTGATTGAGGGTGAAACTTAACAATTGGTTTTACTACAATAACCGTTTTTCTTACATCACATAATATCTTTCTAAAAGAAATAGCGCCGTCGATATATAAAATAACGCGTCAGCAGTTGCCGACACTGATGTGGATACTATAACCCTCATGAACTCAATAATATAATAATAATTATTGCGGCAAGAGACGATCGGTTACACTATGATGGCCGCCGCATTCCCTCAGATTATCATCAATACTATCGTCATCGGTTTACACAATATGGCGACTGAGGAAACAGAGGTAGCGAGAGTCTGCCTTTTGTTTCTATTATTCTAATCGGGGCCAGCTGAGAAGGAAAACCCATGAAGCGCGAACACGACGATACTTAAATAGAACGCCAGAAACGTGAGAGAAGCCGACATCGATCAACTGGCCGACAGACTTAGTCGGCGGAACCCCTATTTGAGGACACTGGCGTCTTGGAAAAAGGTAAGCGCTTTGACCGAGTCTCGCGAATTTCGGAACACCACCAGGGGTATTCTCCGCTTTTAAATTCTCTCCACTATCCCCCTCTAGGCGATGTAGCAGTCAGCTCCATATGAAAGTGGCCTGGAACTACGAGATCTGTTCACTTCTACTAAATAGCAGGGAAACAGAATAAAACCGCTATCCAGATACGATCATCCCGCCTACAAAGAGGTAAATACGATAGCAATAACAACAAAAAAATGAAGAGGGACAACTGAGGTTACTAGCCGCTTAAAATCTCTGTTTCCGTTCGCAGACATATAGGTGCCTACTGGAATATTGCAGTCGTATGCCCCCGGAACCCAGTTAGAGACAGAATACATATACTTGAATACGAGTGGCATTCGAGAGTTTTAACACCGCTTTGAATCCTGAAAGGTAAACAAAACCGGATAAAGATTTAGATGTACTAAAATCTAGAGGGTTGCGTGGATCAGGTTCTTAAAACACCCTTTCACCACCAATATAGAATGTATAGGCTCTATACAAGTGTATACCCCTGGACATTAAACACCTCGAAAAGAAACGGATTAACACCAAAAGCTTGCTTCCCAGTCTTGTAGCTGATTAGAACACCTGCCACGGGGAATAGTGTTGGAATGTGTTAACAAATGTCCCCACAATCCCCTCATAGCGATAACTATCTACTAGGGGTGGCCAGTACTCTAAATTGATATAACTATGCTTTTCTTGATAGGCCCTGTGTCTGCCTACTGCTATCTTGAACTGCCATCTAGAAACCAGATGAACGCTAAAATCGGAAGGTGCTTTAAAATATAACGCCAAGAAACCAAACTATTCTGGTAGGTGATTAGAACATCATAGAGTACATTTTGAGCACGATCAACAATAGACAGGTTTCCTTCTAGTAGGAGTCTATACATATGGGGCCCGATGTAGGTAAACGGGATTTTCCGATTTCAAAATACCGAGGCGGGCCGAATCGGTATTCTGAAATCGGAAAACGAGATGTAGGAAAAAAATACCGAATGAAAACCGATTCGGTCGGCATCGGTAATGAGATTCGGTACGTTCCGATTCAGCTCGGTCCGAATCGGAAATTACCGAATCGGCCAACAACGAATCGGAAAACACCGAATCGGCTACCACCGAATCGGATATTTCCGATTCGGCGAATACCGATTCGGTAAAAGCCGATTCGGTAAAAACCGAATCGGCAATCATAGACCCATGGCGAAAAAGCCCATAGGAATGCATTGCATGAACCGATTCGGCTTTTACCGAATCGGATAATACCGAATCGGATTTTACCGATTCGGATTTTACCGAATCGGTAAAAGCCGACTCGGCAATAGGCGATTCAGCCAATGAGGTGGCTCCCCCTCCCCCACCCAAACAGGGAGTGGCAACCCTGGCAGGTGCAGCCAATTAAGAAGTTTCTAGAAGTTTCTGGAAAGCCTGCCTGAGCCCAACACACAGTTAGCAGCAGTGGGAGAAGGAGGTTGCAGACTGAGCAGGAGCAGGAGAAAATGGCAGATCAGGCAGGAAGCCAGAAGTCCTCCCAAAAGAGGAAGCCCAAATTCACCACCACAGAACTTCAGGTGCTGGTTGAGGAGGTGGTGAGGGTGCACCGCCAGCTCTTTGGCAAGCTGTCCCTCAACGTGCCAGACAGCACCAAGAGGAGATTGTGGGCCGACATCGCCCAGAAGGTCAATGCTGCTGGAGTCACCCCCAGGTCCATTGAGGAACTTAAGAAAAGGTTTTACGACCTCCGCAGCCTCACAAAGAGGAAGCTGGCCGACCTCCAAAGGCAGGCTGGACTCACCGGAGGAGGCAAGAACCCGGCGCCACCCCTCACCGAGCTGGAGGAAATTGTCTCCAGCACCATCGAGAGGGAGAGCATCGTAGGGATCGGGACCCTGGACAGCACTGCGATGGCCAAAGCTACAGGTAAGAAGCATGCGCATCATGACACACCCTACCAGACACCTCCCCATTAGACACAATGCATAGGCAAACACCAGCACTGTACTGTCACCAACATACAAGAGACAAGCATCATGGTACATGTAGTCAGCAGAAGTTAGCCAAATATGTCAGTGCAGAATCACAAGACAGGAAACAGTGTGACACGGTGTAAGGAGATGCAAGGACATGTAGAATGCCATAATTGTACTGACTGTAATACATCGGCACTCAGTTTACAAATGCTTCTTTGTACCTAGGGGCACCATCAGGCGGCACCACTGTGGCAGCAGAGGGAGCTTCAACATCAAATACTGCAGTGGCAGGGCCGAGCACCAGCCAGCCTGGCCAGGAGGAGGAGGATGAGGATGAGGAAGGAGACACCCCAGGGCTTGGAATGGAGGGAGTCCTGGTGATTGATTACCAAGCAGTGCACTCCCCAGTACTGGCCAGCACACCCCCCTTGCAATTTTCACCTGAAAACTCCCCTACAAGGCAGACCATTCCGCCGACAACAGCACCTGCCACAACCGTGGCCTTGCCACCCGTCCTACCTGTCCTGGGAGCAGGGGCTCCGGGACCGGCCAGCACCACACCCCCACCAGTGGCACCCCTGCCCACTCAGCAGGCCGGAGGCAGCAGTGCCAGACGCCGTGCCACCACCACCACCACCACCACCACTGCTGCACCAGCACGGGAGGGCAGTGTGTTCCTGGGCCTGGAGGGCCAGATGGTCAAAATCCAGCGCCAACAGGCCAGATCCACCATGGCCTGCCAACGCCAGCTCCTGCAGCACAACCTGCAGATGGGGGAGTTGGTGAAGGGTTTCCAGGCTGTTGTGGACAGCAACAAGGAGGTGGCAGCAGGGTTGGGCAGGCTGACCACTGCCATCACCCACTCCTCTGCCAGGCAGGAGTAGCATGAGGTTGCGCGCAGGAGGGATGCCCGGGTGCTCAACCGGGCCATGGCCCGCCTTGCAGCGGCGACCGCACAGCTGTGCCATCGAAGCTCAAATCAGGAGTCGGTGCTCAGTCAGCATACGGCTGAGCTGACCAGGGGGATGGCCAGGATCACCACGGCCATGGAGGCCATGTTAATATCAAACGCCGCCTCCAATCCTGCCCTGGACCTGGGTGATGCTGGAGACAGCAGCAGCCGCAGCAGCCCGGCCAGCGCTGCATCAGAGCCAAGGAGGAGCACCAGGCGATCCGCTGATGCTGCAGGCCATTCGGAGGGGGCCGAGGGACACCCCAGTGGGTCTGGAAAGCGGGCCAAAAAATAGGCTGGCAAGGGGGGATGAGCAAACCAGAACCCTGGACTTTATTTGTTTTTACAGACTCCATTTTGTTGATGCACTTCAGTGATGTAACTGTGGTGCATCACTATTAAAAATGTTATTTTCCAAGCAACATTTAGCTGTCTTTGCATCTGTACTCAGTCAGAAATAGTTCTCAGTGATCTCCTCACGTCTGTATCTGCCATCACATGGCGTACACACCCCAGCTGGCTGTGTCAGTGGCACAGCTTCGTCGTCGTCATAGTCCTCGTAGTCAGACAACTCCACCTCAGTGCCCTTCTTGACCGCAAGGTTGTGTAACATTGCACATACAGCTATGATCTTGCAGCAGGTGATGGGGGTATACTGCCTTGCACCTCCACTCTTGTGCAGGCATCTGAATCTACTTTTCCAGATGCCAAAGGTCCGTTCAACAACATTCCTGGTGCGTATGTGGGCCCGGTTATACCTCCTTTGGCTGGGTGTGGAGGGGTTGAGGTAGGGGGTGAGTATGAATGAGCGGAGGGCATATGCACTGTCGCCTGGAAGAGAAAGGGGTCACATTAGACACATGCATACATGTATTACACCTACCTACTATGTGTTATGGGGGTCTGATGATGTGGCTCACCTAGGAGGTATCCTTCTCCAAAATCGCCAGCCATCAGCCGTGCATATATGCCGCTCTGTTGGAATATATAGGAGTCATGGGTACTCCCTGGAAATTTTGCTACCAGGTCTGTGATGGTGCACTTGGCATTGCAGATCACCTGCACGTTGATGGTGTGTGTCGATTTCCGATTGCGGTATATGTATTCGGTGTCCGCTGGTGGGCAAATCGGAATATGCGTGCCATCTATGCAACCGATGATTTGGGGAAACTGCGCCATCTGGTAGAAGTCTGCTTTGGTTTGTAGCAGTTCTGCGTGGGTTGCAGGGAAAGAGATGTATTGGTCCATCCTGTCTATCATGGCGTCAAGGAATATGTGGAAGAACCTTGACAGGCTGCTCTGGCTCACCCCTCCTGCTGCTGCTGCTCCACTTTGATAGCTACCAGACGCTACCAGGTGTAGGCTGCATAGCACCTGGACGTGCGCAGGGATGGCGTGTGCCCTTGGGGTGTGGTGGTCCAAGTATGGCTTAAGGTCCCTGATGAGCTCAAGTATGGTGTCAGAGTCCAGCCTGTATCTCTGTAGGATCTCAGCCTCAGTGAGCATGAACAGGGTTATCCTCTGTCTGTAGACCTGTTCATTTCTTAGCCATTCCCTCTGTCCTTCCTGCTGTAGCCGTAGCCGCCTCGCAATGGCATAGAAAGCTGCCATCCTGCAAGTTGCAATGCATTTTGGGACTGTTTATATGGGTTGGAGTTGGTTACCACCTGATTGCAATCCATGGTAAATACCGAGTGAATTCTACCGATTTTGAGCCGATTTCGGTGTTTCTGTGCCTCCCTACATCTCCCCAACTGTCGGAATCGGGGAATTTCCCGATCGGAGAATCATACGAATCGGCATGATTTCCGATTCGGCTCATGTCCGATTCGGTATTTTTTCCGAATCGGTACATGGACCGAATCGGTGATTTTCCGATTCGGTGTCACTAACGAATCGGTAGTAGGACCGAATCGGTGATTTTCCGATTCGGTGTCACTAACGAATCGGTAGTAGGACCGAATCGGTAATTTTCCGATTCGGTGTCACTAACGAATCGGTAGTAGGACCGAATCGGTGATTTTCCGATTCGGTGTCACTAACGAATCGGTACATGGACCGATTCGGTCTTTGTAACCGAATCGGTGTTTTTCCGATTCGTTACATATCCGATTTTCGGTATGTACGTATCGGATTCTTTCCCATTCGGTACTCATTCCGAATCGGTTTTCTGTCCGATTCGTTCTGTTTTTGGTTCCCTACATCGCGATGGCTGTTTACCGATCGGTAAGGGCCAAAAATCGGTATTTTCGGCCGATACCGATCGGTAATGCCCTACCTACATCGGGCCCATAGTCCCTATCTAGCTAAAGAAATGAAAGAAATGGAAGAGAGATACCCATATAAAATCCGTATGATATGAAGCTTAGAAAAGATTAAGGTTCGGGTTAAGCACTTTAATTTTGACCTGTCTAGAAATAAAATAGGTTTTCCATCTGCTCCCCATAGGAATCGAACTGTAAATAGCCTGTCTCGTGAAATAGTTACAGCGTAGACGCTTATGCACCCTATGATGTCATCTCAAGTCTGCTATCCCTGAACAGCAGAACCCAATAAGGAATCAGGTAAAATATTGAATGTATTAACTTTACATGGCGGAGAAAGTTTTTTAACAACTGTACTCTTGGTCATAAATATCTGGCCACTCTCCACTAGGACCTACTCTAACTAACCAGGCTTAGTTAACTATAGTGCTGTCCCAAAATTCTTTTTGGACTGTTACAACAAGTCATGCGTATACCCTAGAGGAGTACTGAAAGAAACCTAAATACAAGTGAATGTGTGTGATAACAGCTGTATGTAAGTGAAGATGTCCCTTTTTGTGCTAAATGTGCTCCAAGGTCCATACAGTCAAGGCCACCATGATGCCTTCCAGATTCCACTTATTAGGGAATCTGTACAAGGGAGTGTCTTAAGAGGGTTGACATGGCATAGCGATCACTGGCCAAATGTAGGAGCTTTGCTCCAAAACTGTTTAGACTGAAAAAGCAATTGATTGAAATATCGGAGGTATGCTTTTCTAAACATTTGAAAAATGAAATAATCTATGTGGATGAAAACTGGTTGTTGTGTTTTTTTTAAAAAAAGATCATTATTCTGAATATGTACATGACTAAACAGAATAGTAAAAATGTATTTTGTTCTGCTCTCTATATTGCAGAGTTTTAACCTTTGTGCCCGCCCCAGTATACTGCCCCTTGCCCTGACGAAGGTGCGGCCTCATTGGCCGGTCACCGAAACGCGCGTCGGCGTATGTCTCCTGGAACACAGTTACTGTCCTCATTACACCAGGACCCGTAGCTAAAACCAACCACCCGGATGAACATCCCGACTTGACCATCTATGTGCCATAACTGCAAGGAAAAGTAGAATGAATGATAGAGCGATTGGTGTATGAAATTAGGAGAGAGAGTGTGAATAGGGATGAAGTGAATGATTATGTGCGTGTGAATTTAGGCTGTTACTGGGTAGGACGAATTTCTGTGACATTATTGTTTCCATATCTGTCTGTTTGATTTATGACTTATATGCACTTATGATATATCCCAAAAAAAATATATATTGCTCCCTAAAAAAAGTTTTTTAACTCTTAGTATCAGAAAATAAAAATAAAAATAAAAAATATATTTTCTTAAAATTGAACTGTTTAGTCCTCTTGATTCGACCATGTGATTATTCTATGTCCTGTCAACCCCTTGGTTAATCACCCCTCCATACATATCAGTCAGGACCCCATAGTTAGGGCCTACATATCTTGAGGCAGGGTACTCTCTTTTTCTATTATTGGTTTCTTCCCCCCTTCTACCTGCCTACATCCTTAAGATACCCACGGGGAACCCCCTTCTCTGTTCACTTGATTCCCAGCCTTGAGCTGTGGGGGTTTGTTTGGGTTCGTCTAACTGAATGGACCTAGAGAACGTATGAGTGAAATTTGAGTGATTGTGTGTAAAAGTTGGGACAACTTGTTTGAGACTTCAAAGTGATACACGCATGACCTGTTCTTAATACCATTTTAGGCCTAGTAAACTGGGAGGAAAAATAAATTAACATCATACTTAGGCGATTGGTCTCTTTCTGACTAACCCCTATAAACTAGTTAAGCCCTTGTCGGCCTTATACCAATCTCTCCCCAAAAACTAGAATGGACACCATAAAAACATTTGGCTTCACGGATGATGACTTTGCTAAAATGTTAGGCCTCCCAGTGGATGGCAACCAAGACTTCACTGTACCCAAAGGACTAAATGGAGATTGGAACAAACTGTTAAATCTCCGGAAAAAATCTAAGAGAACAGAACTACATGCTAAGTTCATGTTAGACTATTTACGAGCTGGTACTATCCCCATTGGGCTTAGAGTCCGGAACATCCCTGGAATGTTCATCGAAATCAGACAGTTCCTGGAGCGATGGGCCCTTATTTCTAACCGTTGCTCCAGGGACTGGATGATGCTGATTGTGGAAACAGCACGAACTGTGATGGAGATTCTTGAAAAAGAAATAAGAGAGTTGGAAGATAAGTTAAAGGAGGGAGATTCAGTGGATGAGGGAAAAAGGAAACTTGAAGAAATCCAATTTGAACTGGAATCCTTCTCAGACTACCTTCTAAAAAGGAAAACAGAAAAACTAAGGAAGGATGTCCGAATGTTCTCACAAGAAAGGGCCTATCCCTACCTGGGGACTAACTTCTACACTAACCAAGAAGAAAATGCCCCTCGAGGACAGACATCAAGGTGGGGACAGGGAAGAAAGGTCACCACCTTTTCTGAAACAACCGACTCTGAGGGGGATACCCCAGAGGAATATGACCCGAGCTATGAACAAGGACATAACCCAAATCAGGGGCACAACTCCAACAGGGGGAATAGAAATGGAGGATATGACCGCAACTACCAACCTAACCGTTTTTTAGGGAATCGCCGGGGCAACACCCGTCCCCCACCGAGAACCCCCCAAACGAGGAGTTACCATCAGGGTCGCGGACGGCCGCAGATGTATGTGCAGACTCGCCATCATCAGTATTGGCGAACATAAGGGGGCTCCCTGTATTCAATCTATCCAATGAAACTGTAGATCCCGAGGCCATCCAACTTCTATCTAGGGGCCTGTCATTCGTGCCATCCTCCAACTTCAATAAATTTGAACTAAATAAAGATCTACAACTATTCTTTAGGAAAATACGCCTCCAGAAGTTTTTCCTGGAAGCCCCTCCTACCGACAATGAAAACAATAGATCTGGTTGTAAACCCCCATCTTCATTCACACCTTCATTGGAGATGGTTGGACCTGAGGTCAATATATTTGAAAAAACTGTCATGCAGAAGATCAACAAGATGACCAAATATGTGCCCCTACCTAAAGCCAATCTATCTATCAAAGAAAAGAAAGCCCTAAAGGATTTGGAAACAAACAAAAATATCACAATTAAACCTTGTGATAAAGGTGGAGGGATAACAGTCCTAGATACAACTGACTACAAAAAGAGAATGAATGATCTTCTATCATCCTCAGGCCACTACATACGTGTCACCAGGAACCCCGAAAATGCCCTCAAAAAACGGATATTGACTATGGTCCAAAAAGCGGTTAACCAAGACCACATATGTGAAGCTGAGGCAGAATATTTGACGCCATCTAACACCAAAATACCTATTATATATGGTTTACCAAAAACCCATAAAAATAGTGTAGATCCTCCCATGCGACCAATAGTCTCTACTATTGGCTCTGCCACCGAGCCATTATCGAAGTATATCGATACATTTTTAAACCCAATGGTGACAGAACTAAAATCATATGTACGAGATACTGGGCACTTTATCCAGCAAGTGGAAGGGATGCCATTTCTCGAAAACTCTGAAATAATGGTCACGCTGGATGTGGAGTCATTGTACTCAAACATACCACAACAAGGAGCATACAATGCAATTGAGACTGTACTCTCCAGAAACACCGGCATAACCAATTCTGAATTCATCTTACAATGTTTGAAAGTGGTATTATTTGAAAACTACTTTGAATTCGATAACACCATATACAGACAGGCCTCCGGTGTCAGCATGGGAGCGAGCTGTGCCCCGAGTATTGCCTGTCTGTATATGGGGGAATTCGAAAGGATGAATATCTTTAACGAAATAGCCCCCTTTTTCGAGAACGTCATGAACTGGAAACGGTTCATTGACGACATCTTTTTTACCTGGAAAGGGGCAGAAGAACAACTGACTGAATTCATTGATTGGCTCAATTTGGCGGATATTAATCTGAAATTTACCAGCCACACCAGTAGGTCTAGAATTGAATTTCTAGACATCTGGATTGAACATCAAAACAATGTCATCAAAGTCTCGCTGTATACCAAACCAACAGCGCGAAACACCTTGCTCCAATATGGTAGCTTCCATCCGCGCAGCCAGAGGGACAGTATCCCTTATAGTCAGTTCCTTCGGATTAGAAGGAACTGCACGGACCTACAAGATTTTTTGACTCAAGCGGATATACTCCAGGAAAAACTACGATTCCGTGGATACCCCCCAAGACTGATCAGAGAGTCATTTAAAAGAGCCAGATATACCAACAGGGAAGCTATGTTTGTGGAGAATAAATCGGAGAAACTGAATCAACTGGTGTGCGTCACCCGTCACTCCGAAATGAATCATAAGATCAGGCAGGCCGTAAATTCAAGCTGGCATATCCTAAACCTGGAGGATAACAAAGCACACCTTCGACGACCCATCTTTGCCTTCAAGAAAAATCAGAACTTAAGAAGCCACTTAGTAAAAGGAAAAATCCAGGAACCTCCCACAAACAAACAAACCACCTTAACAGGAATGGATCCTATATACGGCAATCATAAATGTGGAACATGCCACATTTGTCCACAGGCTATAGTGGGTGATACAGTTATCACTAACACACGTACCATCTCAGTCAGCAGGAATGCCACGTTAACCAACTGTCGCACCAACAACATCATTTACCTTATTTTGTGTCCGTGCAATCTCCCGTATGTTGGAGAAACTGGTCGAGAATGCCGGACACGCATAGGTGAGCATAAGTCCAATATAAGAAACAAAAAGACGACAGCTCCTATTGTGACTCATTGGTTAGAGAAAAGCCATACAGATACTGAAATCCGTTGGTTTATCTTAGAAAAGATAAAGGCCAACCCTGGAACTGATCCTACATGCCTCCGAAAGAAACGGGAGGTCTTCTGGATCTTTTATCTGGACTCTGTCAAAAAAGGCCTGAATGAGGAATGCCCCTGGCATCAGGCGTTTCTTTAACAACATGATGGCAGTTTAGTGGTTGTAAAGAGAGTAGTCCCACCAGTATGTCTAAACAACCGACTTAAGGATCACCCTCCTCTCTAATAATCACAGAACTACATGTAGTTCTGATTAAGTTTGTGTGAAACTTGACTACTGGGTTCACCAGTATGTTTAAACAACCGATTTAAGGATCACCCTCCTTTCCAACAATCATGGAACTACATGCTGCTTTGATTGAGGGTGAAACTTAACAATTGGTTTCACTACAATAACCGTTTTTCTTACATCACATAATATCTTTCTAAAAGAAATAGCGCCGTCGATATATAAAATAACGCGTCAGCAGTTGCCGACACTGATGTGGATACTATAACCCTCATGAACTCAATAATATAATAATAATTATTGCGGCAAGAGACGATGGGTTACACTATGATGGCCGCCGCATTCCCTCAGATTATCATCAATACTATCGTCATCGGTTTACACAATATGGCGACTGATGAAACAGAGGTAGCGAGAGTCTGCCTTTTGTTTCTATTATTCTAATCGGGGCCAGCTGAGAAGGAAAACCCATGAAGCGCGAACACGACGATACTTAAATAGAACGCCAGAAACGTGAGAGAAGCCGACATCGATCAACTGGCCGACAGACTTAGTCGGCGGAACCCCAATTTGAGGACACTGGCGTCTGGGAAAAAGGTAAGCGCTTTGACCGAGTCTTGCGAATTTCGGAACACCACCAGGGGTATTCTCCGCTTTTAAATTCTCTCCACTATCCCCCTCTAGGCGATGTAGCAGTCAGCTCCATATGAAAGTGGCCTGGAACTACGAGATCTGTTCACTTCTACTAAATAGCAGGGAAACAGAATAAAACCGCTATCCAGATACGATCATCCCGCCTACAAAGAGGTAAATACGATAGCAATAACAACAAAAAAATGAAGAGGGACAACTGAGGTTACTAGCCGCTTAAAATCTCTGTTTCCGTTCGCAGACATATAGGTGCCTACTGGAATATTGCAGTCGTATGCCCCCGGAACCCAGTTAGAGACAGAATACATATACTTGAATACGAGTGGCATTCGAGAGTTTTAACACCGCTTTGAATCCTGAAAGGTAAACAAAACCGGATAAAGATTTAGATGTACTAAAATCTAGAGGGTTGCGTGGATCAGGTTCTTAAAACACCCTTTCACCACCAATATAGAATGTATAGGCTCTATACAAGTGTATACCCCTGGACATTAAACACCTCGAAAAGAAACGGATTAACACCAAAAGCTTGCTTCCCAGTCTTGTAGCTGATTAGAACACCTGCCACGGGGAATAGTCAAGGAATGTGTTAACAAATGTCCCCACAATCCCCTCATAGCGATAACTATCTACTAGGGGTGGCCAGTACTCTAAATTGATATAACTATGCTTTTCTTGATAGGCCCTGTGTCTGCCTACTGCTATCTTGAACTGCCATCTAGAAACCAGATGAACGCTAAAATCGGAAGGTGCTTTAAAATATAACGCCAAGAAACCAACCTATTCTGGTAGGTGATTAGAACATCATAGAGTACATTTTGAGCGCGATCAACAATAGACAGGTTTCCTTCTAGTAGGAGTCTATACATATAGTCCCTATCTAGCTAAAGAAATGAAAGAAATGGAAGAGAGATACCCATATAAAATCCGTATGATATGAAGCTTAGAAAAGATTAAGGTTCGGGTTAAGCACTTTCATTTTGACCTGTCTAGAAATAAAATAGGTTTTCCATCTGCTCCCCATAGGAATCGAACTGTAAATAGCCTGTCTCGTGAAATAGTTACAGCGTAGACGCTCATGCACCCTATGATGTCATCTCAAGTCTGCTATCCCTGAACAGCAGAACCCAATAAGGAATCAGGTAAAATATTGAATGTATTAACTTTACATGGCGGAGAAAGTTTTTTAACAACTGTACTCTTGGTCATAAATATCTGGCCACTCTCCACTAGGACCTACTCTAACTAACCAGGCTTAGTTAACTATAGTGCTGTCCCAAAATTCTTTTTGGACTGTTACAACAAGTCATGCGTATACCCTAGAGGAGTGCTGAAAGAAACCTAAATACAAGTGAATGTGTGTGATAACAGCTGTATGTAAGTGAAGATGTCCCTTTTTGTGCTAAATGTGCTCCAAGGTCCATACAGTCAAGGCCATCATGATGCCTTCCAGATTCCACTTATTAGGGAATCTGTACAAGGGAGTGTCTTAAGAGGGTTGACATGGCATAGCGATCACTGGCCAAATGTAGGAGCTTTGCTCCAAAACTGTTTAGACTGAAAAAGCAATTGATTGAAATATCGGAAGTATGCTTTTCTAAACATTTGAAAAATGAAATAATCTATGTGGATGAAAACTGGTTGTTGTGTTTTTTTTAAAAAAAGATCATTATTCTGAATATGTACATGACTAAACAGAATAGTAAAAATGTATTTTGTTCTGCTCTCTATATTGCAGAGTTTTAACCTTTGTGCCCGCCCCAGTATACTGCCCCTTGCCCTGACGAAGGTGCGGCCTCATTGGCCGGTCACCGAAACGCGCGTCGGCGTATGTCTCCTGGAACACAGTTACTGTCCTCATTACACCAGGACCCGTAGCTAAAACCAACCACCCGGATGAACATCCCGACTTGACCATCTATGTGCCATAACTGCAAGGAAAAGTAGAATGAATGATAGAGCGATTGGTGTATGAAATTAGGAGAGAGAGTGTGAATAGGGATGAAGTGAATGATTATGTGCGTGTGAATTTAGGCTGTTACTGGGTAGGACGAATTTCTGTGACATTATTGTTTCCATATCTGTCTGTTTGATTTATGACTTATATGCACTTATGATATATCCCAAAAAAAATATATATTGCTCCCTAAAAAAAGTTTTTTAACTCTTAGTATCAGAAAATAAAAATAAAAATAAAAAATATATTTTCTTAAAATTGAACTGTTTAGTCCTCTTGATTCGACCATGTGATTATTCTATGTCCTGTCAACCCCTTGGTTAATCACCCCTCCATACATATCAGTCAGGACCCCATAGTTAGGGCCTACATATCTTGAGGCAGGGTACTCTCTTTTTCTATTACTGACTTGGTTGAACCCTTCAGCCAAACCCAGAAAACGAAGTTGGCAAGAATCAGCACTTCTATGCCACATCAGCCAACCCTTTGGATCCAAACTGGATACATTAAAGGATGAATTGTGCAATAGAGTTTGTAACTCATGAATGGACAATTCAGTATGATTACCCCAACCTGAATATTCCTCCAATTCGGGGATAATTGGTTTATATAATTTTTTAGAAGTAGCCAATCCAAAGCATATTGTTTGGGAAATTGTAGAATTTAGAAACAACATGTGATTCGGGATGAGACATGCACGGTGCAAAGCCTCAGTGTCTTGTACCTGCCAATCTTTGGTACCCCAAACCGATTTATAGGCAGTATCATAAGAAAAAGGACCGCAGTGATCTAAATAAACACATCCCAGAAATTTATTAGAAATGTACAACTGTGTCTGAGGCGGACGCGCAGCAGTTGAATCTTTAATCTGCTGGCAAATGTCACATTGAAGGACATAATCGCGCGTCTGTTTGTACAGTCGCCGCCACCAGAACCTCTGTTGTAGCTGAGTTACAGTGGCCGAGACGCCCGCATGCGCAGACGCCACACCTTCATGAGCCGCTGTAATCAAAGTAGCTCTGCGATCCGAGTTGGGAATTAAACGTTCACCAACATCAGGAATTTTCACATAAGGAACCTTATCAGGACTTAAGTGGTATGTGTACTTCGAAGGGAACCCCGCAGGATATTTACCTCCCTTCTCAGTGGCAGCAACAGCCGCCAAAATGTCATCATCTATCTTACTTTTGGACCGCGTGACTGCTGCAACTAAGTATTTCGATACTGCTGACTTCGCTGCTTCATCAGCAAGCGAGTTACCGACAGCGTGGACTCCCACGCGCTGATGGCCAAGAGTATGAATCACAAACACGAGTGGCAACTTTTCTTTAAGTTCCGCCACTCGGACCCAGATCATTTTATGTTTTATTGTGCTACCTTTGGAATCACAAAATTCATTCTGAATCCAAAAGAACAAGTTTTCATTGTAAGACTGGACACAGTAGTAAGAGTCACTTACGATCAAATTCATCACACTAGGATCTGCGTACTCTAATGCAAGCATCAGAGCACGAAGCTCTGCTAATTGTGCGGTGCAGTCCCCAAGCGTCTGCGTGTGCACGACACTGGACCTGAACTCATCGTTCACCATGGCACCGACCACAATGGCGCATGCGGAAACGTAGGCATGTTTAGAGCCATGCGCAACCTGCGCCGAACCATCAGTGTAAATGATGCAATGGAAATCCTCCAACGGCCGCATTGCTAAAGGAGCAGGATGAACAAATTCATACTGTAAGTACTCCTGCGACCGTAAAGTGGTGTCAAAAATAAACGTGACATCCTGGGACATCAAGGATGGAGCCCACTGAACCCACTGAGGGTGCAAAGCCTTAGAATTAGGTACACTGGCTTTCGTAACTGCCTCCAAGGCAGGACACGGGGTAACAACCAACATGCGTTTTCCCTGTGACAGGGCACGTTCCTTGAGAATTGCCATCTGTACAGCCGTCAAAACTTTCTCCACAGTGGAAAAGCGCATTTCAGCCGAAGTGTACAAGTGTGACTTGTAAGCCATAGGTACTGTATCTCCTTCATTAAAAGTTAGGTACGTTAAACGTACCGTCCAAGGGACAATTCTTATCACCAGGTTGGTCTGGTTATCACAAGTCTATAGATATTCAGAAGCGAGCAAATCAGCTTGCAAAGATTTCAGAATAGCTGAATGCTCAGGCAGCCAGCATGATTTGGAAAAAGATGGTTGTATCAAAGCATACAAAGGCTTGATACGCTGGGCATATTCCGGAATGTATGTCCTTCGGAAATTCAAAAAGCCCAGTAAAGATTGTAATTTTTTCAGTGTTGTCGGAGAGCGCAGCTGAGCGCATTTCTCCAGGAAGTGAGGTGTCAAGCCTTTTCCTTCATTGTTCAGTTCATAGCCTAGAAACAACACTGTGTACTCTGCAATGTGCGATTTCGCAAAGTTAAACTTGTAACCCATGTCTGCAAAGTTACAAATAATACTGTTCACCCGACACAGATGCTCCCAAAGTTCCTCGTCTGTGAGATAGATGTCATCCACATAGGAACAAGCATCTGGGTCGACCCTCTCCAACAGAGAGACAATGCGGGCGGAAAATACTCCAGGACTATTCTTATAGCACATTGGGAGACGCCGAAACATTTTTTGGACACCGCCGCATGTGAAAGAAGTCCATTGGGAACTAAGACTGTCCAATGAATGGGCATAAAAAACAATCGGAAATGTCAAGCGTGGTTTTGAACCGCTTACGCACAAGACTATTTACAAGGGCAGAGCCGTGAGTATTCTGTACTGCACAGTTACGGCAATGCGAGTTTAAATGCCGGTTCCAAAACCAAACGATAAGAGCCGTCCGGATTGTTTACAGAAAAAGGGGGTTATTCATCGGTGACACACATGTTTCAATCACACCCTGATATTCTAATTGTTCAAGGATCGCTGCGACCGAAGCTTTGGCTTCACGTCGTATGGGATATTGAGGTTGAGGCTGCGGCTGAGACCGTAAAGGAATATCGTGGCTTGGGGACAATTTATCTCAGCCACACTGATTGCGGTACACAGCCGGTGCAAGCGCCAGAGCCCACTCTTCGGCAAAGTGCAGCGCTTCTACTCTCGAAACAGTGTTCCCGAAACTGGGGAGGATTACCTCCTCCCCTCTCGGAGCAGCGAGCAAAAAAGGTGGGGGCCAGTCAGCCTCCGAAAGCAAAATGTCATACGTAGACGAAAGATTTTCCCAAAATACCCCTTTTAATGGTACGCTGTATGTCACCTTCAATTAACAGCACAATTTCAAAAAGTCTATCAGGGGGAGCAACTCTTGTATCAGCTGTTTCGATCACAACATGTGTCAGTCGCTGTCACCTTCAGTAGTGGACGGAGAGCCTCTCTCACTATGGTAATCTCCGCCGTGCTGTCCAGCAAGGTCAGAGCCCACGTCAGATTCCGAAGCCGCGTTCTCACAATCTGGGGCATATTGATGCGCTGTCAAGGCTGCGACTTTTTTCTTGGCAAACTGCGGTCTCTGAGGCGTAGAGCCTTCCTGCTTGTCTGCACCGTTGCATGGGCGGGGCTGACAACGTCCTTGCTGGCCACCCCGGCCCCTGCCGCCCCCTCCACCACCGGTTGATGGAGCCAATGAGTCCTGAAAGGAACGAGGAGAGCGTTGGTCAGAAGCCTGAAACCGATCAGGAGATTTAATCATCCCGCGGTCGCGCAAATCATAAACAGGTTCCGACTGCGCAGGCAAGGGAGACGCAGGGCGAGATGTCTGAGCCTGTTGTTGCTGTTGCTTACCCTGATTCTGTTTTTTAGGCCAATTTTGTTTTTTATTGGTATTGGGTTGAACCGCCGCTGCCGAAGTCTGTCCCTGGGGCAGCATCTTCTCTTTATCAGAAAAAGGCTTAAGACCCTTGGCATTGCGGCCAACCGTTTTATAAGCCGCCACAATTATCCTCGCTAACCGACGGGGTTTTTCGGGATCGGCAACCGCCTTTAACGCGTTAGCCACCTGAAAGTTCACTGCATCTCCCTTGACATTTGCAAGGATCAGATCGCAAACCACATCAAAGGTGCCACACAGCCGCATACCCAATTGAACCGCAGACTCCGGTCCGTGGTCATCTTGAACATGTTTAAGGACCGTAGACAGATTGGACATAGACGGGGTGCCATAGCACCTCGAATAGACCGCTGCAAAAGTCTTACACCAAGACTCACAGTCACAAAGCTCAGGGGCTAAAACCTTCGGCAAGCTAAGCGTTAGAATCCGGTGTTTTTCACCAGGAGTCCTATTCAGAATTACCGCTTCCAGCTGGTCAAATTTCTCGGCAAGCCAGAAAGGAAAATCATCCTTATCTTGGGTCTTTCTGCCCATTACGAAATTTACCATGACAGGACTGATTTTCAAACCAGCCTGTCCTGCCGGAAGGGCTGCATCTCTAGGGGCTGCACCTTGAACATTACGACTCGTGTAATGTACAAGGGCTCGAATCACGGCAATAGCGACTACATGAAGTCGCCTAAGTTCACTTAAGTTACAAGTGCGGTGATTAGGTTGAGGAAGTAAATCCAGCCAAAACGGGCCAATTTGCGCCCGGAATGGACAAAGGACCTCATCTCGGAGCGGTTAAAGAATGGGGTAGGGCGCCACCAAACCAAACTCCATGCTGCCAAACGTCAAAAGGTACTTCCTGTGCTCTGTACGGAGCATATTCAGCAGGTACAGGTGGCGCAGTGTACAAGTGGAACACACCAGAATTTGCGGAGGAGAAGATCACATCATCAGCTACCAGCTCTCTGCATGCGAAGCACCATCAAGTGTGTTTTTGCATTCTCAGTAACTCTATCTTAAACCCGCTTAGAGCCCAATTTTGGCAGCAACTGTATTTGTGTTCTGTCTAGTGGTGCGAGGATCAGAGCTCCCAGCATCCTTGTGTTAGGTTATTCTTAGAGGGTTACGCACTCACTGTTCAGACAGTGTACCAAGCACGACTGATATCAGAGCAATAACATATTATTCTGAAATAAATCACATCTTTCATCTAGGTTGAAAGCTACAATAACAATTATGTGTCATGTGCAAACTGAAGCCAAAGGAAAATATGTTGTTTAAACACTTAATAAACTCATGCTAACTTAACACAGTAGATAGAAAAGCAGCATCTATATGACAGGGGACTGTCACGCTGGTATTCCCATCAGTGGTGGCCAAGAGGAGAGCTGCGGGCTTGAGATTAATGACACATCCGGCTTCTTGTGGCTTCAATTGTCCCAGGATCATAATTACTGATGTGCCGTATTCACCCTCGCCCTCTGGGATTGGTATAGATTCTCCCTTAGGGGCCGGGGTCTCACAGCAGGTCTATTTAAATACCCGTCCCCCAGCAGATCTCCCCGCAATCTTTTTGTCACCCCCATCCTCTCGTTTACCTTTCTGAACGGTGTTCGGGCCGGCACCTCCGCATCAGTAAGTTCGGTACTGCCAGGCGCAGTTTTTGCCTTTGTCCCGCTTACTCCTCGGGACAACATGCTCTGTCTGAGACAAAGTTGGGCTTCATCGAAGGCCCGCACAGCTTCCACTGAAGTTGTAGAGCAAAACAGAATAGCAGCAGTGGACCAAAATTAAAGAATGTCCCAAGCCTTTTTTAGAGCCGTAACAGTCCATAAGATGCCAGCAGCATTACCGGCTCCAATGACGCTTAGCGAGCGGCAGCGGCCTCTTCCGAGCAAATTCAGAGCCTTGTGAAGCTGCGTCCCTGATCCAGGCAGCATAGCCTATGGCCAAATTTCCTTGCGGAATGGGCAGCGGTGTAGCTGAGAGTCACAAAGGTGCCATCTTGCTCCTACACACTGATCCAATTGCACATCTGCATCTTTCAATGTAATCGTTTTTATCATACTAGATGTGTTTTATCCTCTTGGAGGGCGTAGAGGAGCATTTCAGCAGAGAGGACTGTTCTGAAACTAAAACAGTGCCTGACATGCAGCCCTGCCAAACCCAAAGATCACATATAAATCTCTCTGCTCATACAGTGAGGGTAGATTAGCCAGCTAAACAATTTGCCATGGTTAGGATGTTTGTCCTATATATCTTGCTAGTAGTGCAATTTACTTGAATGTTCTATTTACTTTGCTTAGTTGCATTGGCCTAATGATCACAGCACATTTGCTACATTAATTAAATGTATTGCAAACTTGCTTCTTGTCTTTCTTGTGCTTACCACAGGCATGACTATGTGTGTGAACAACGAAAGAGATAGGATCTGATTCCAGCTTCTCTTGGAGGCTAGAGTGTCATGTTTGAGGTTGCCGACATCACTTGCTTCCCTGGGTAGGTTAGGAGTTCATGTGAGGCCCTGTGAACTAGCTAGGATTTGAGCCGACAGATACTGACGGAGTAGAGAGACTCAGGGCCAGACGTACGACCATTCCGTTTTGCGGGTCATAAAATGCAATTTTTTGAAACTATCAAAACTTAATATACTAATTTGTCTCAAACAGATTTTGTGATTCCCAATGGGGTCATAAATGCCTTGCCTTATCAATATTCGTGAGGCAGGTCACAATTTGAAACACATTGAGAATGGGCTACAATCACAGGAATGGTGGCCTGGAGGGATCAGCAGACCACCAACCCTGGCTTTGCTTTTTAAATAAAACAATGTATTATTTTTTTCAAATTCAACCCTATTTTATTTAAAGGAAAACATGATGCCTTTAAAAAAAAACAAATGAAAAGGTTTCTTACATACATTCACATAAGCGAATGGGTCCTCTGGGGACGCCGTCCCATTTGCGACTGACTTACCACCTACTTGAAGTAGATGGTAAACTGCTATAATTTTGCAACCACATTTGTGGTCACAAAACAATTGTGCACCCACTGAAACAGTGATATTAGGAAGGGATGCCCTTGGCATGTCTCTTCCTAATAGCGACTCACAAATCCTATTGTGCGAGTCAGTAATAGGTTCCCAACGTGCAAAATGGGGCTTGTCCATGATACAACCCTTTTTAGCGGTTGCAAACGGCCCGAATTTCTGTTTGCAACCGCTAAAAATGGTCCTATATCTGGCCCTCAGTCCCTACACTCTGATGTCCTGTTGTCCTAGTACACTGTCCTGCTTTATCAGAAGGATCCGTGCAACAGTCTGTAGACGAGGGCACCAATTTGCTGCAATATTAATTTTATGTTTATGCTTGTAAGCCACAAGCAATCTTCTTGAATGCCTGCACACACCAAATCTTAGAATAGAGGTCTTTAACATGATGTGTCTATGGGTGTAGGGGTCTCCATTTAGGCAGCAGGGCTAAATGGTATAGGGATACGACCGATCTTGAGCCGCCCCATCCCCTTTAAAGATAATTCTTGCCCTTCTGCCTTTTGGGCCTATTTGTTTGTGACAGAAAAACATGGTGGTGTGGCCAATGTTCAATGGGAAGTGCGAGCCTCTGAGTGATATTATCGTGAATGTCTCCCTAAACCTGTCAAATGGAAAACCGCAGGCACAGATGTGGGTATCATTCCAGTCAGCTAGGATATGGATACAAGGAGATCTGTAAATCACAGGTAAGCACCCAGTGAGATAGTATTAATGAAGTGAAGAATGTTCAGTAGAGGTCCCAGTGGATAACACAGAGATAGACATCTGATTCCCACAAGCCAAGAGGCAGAAAACAAAAAATGTCAATTCTGGAATCAGGAGGTATCCAGTCCAGAGTTGGAGGATGGCTACGAGAACACATGTGATGCATGTTCGTTTAAGGCTGCGGCAGATTGGATTTTGGTGGCTGGAGAATGGAGAGAAGTAGGCCAGTCTGGCTCATAGGTTGAACTTCCGGGTCAGACCAGGCAGTGGCAGTATTTAAAGAAAATCAAAACTGTAGGAAGCTTCTTTGCATTGTTACATGCTGCATTGGCTTTCTGCTTGTTGTTAGTTAATTCACAACTTTGAAGAACCGGGTTTTAGAACCCAGCAGCGCCAGGGGCACGCCCAATGTCTTCGGGTTCACCTGTCTTAGAATACAGAGACACAGGATACTTCTCAGTGACGTCAAAGATCAAATTTATTGGCTGCAACCAGGAACAGAAGTCTACGAAGCACGACACGGGTAATTCGCTAGAGACTGCACACTTTCGTATTGCGAGACATCGTCTTTTATGCCAAAAATCAAATTCCTGACTAGCAACAATTATTTACAAACTGTCCAATCACCAAGTGACATTTCAGAAGGTATCGCATAACGACAAGCCCACTTTTCAGTTGTCCAGCCCATCATCAATTACAAGGCAAACCCAACATTCTTGCTCGGACAGGCCGGACGAACCCATAATAAAAGACCTCAACCCAAACCATAAATAGGCCATAAAAGAAGGAACAGAAACAGATGAGAAGCAAGATAGAAAAGGGTGTGCATGTACCATAAACTCAGCAATGTCCTGCTCTTTGATCTCTATCTTGACCAGCTGCCGAACAAGGAACTGGCTCAACAAGGTTAGCTTCGGGCAATGGAGCCAGTTCGCTCAGGTCACACAGAAGTCAGCTAAAGGTGTACGTGTCCCAAAGACTCGCTCGGCCGAGGTCATCGGCCTATGAGAAGGCAACCACAAAATGGCTGCCGTACACAAAATGGAACCCGAAGGTTCGAACGAAATCCATGAATTCATAGTGAATCCATCAATCGAACATGACGAAAACACTCGTACATGCCGCACTCATCATTTGCGGTCCGCTGATACCAAAATCGTCACAATACGACGACCTTTATTGAACGGGTTCAGAATCACGGAACCTCAGACCCTCCTTTTGCCTTACATAGGCAATAAACCCAAACTCATGTCAGTCTGAATCCAGGTCTATATTCATCAGATCATCAAGATGTTGCTGTAGCATCATCCTAGTACTTAGTAACTCTCTCTGGGCAGGTCTCCTCGTACACGAAGTAGCACAAAGGCCACATATAGCAGGAGCACACTGTACGCAAAGACAGAACAGGAAAAGGATAGCTAAAACAATCCCAATGATCATCAGAATCTTCCATCCCCAGGTGGATAACAATCCCCAAAACCATCCCAATAACGACCAATCCCCTTCGTCCACATGTATAGACTCAGAGTTCTTATGTAGCTTGGAAATGGCTTGGTACACTGTCGGGGCGTTGTCTGGAATGAAAACGCAGCAGCTCGATTGAATCAATTTACATACCCCTCCTCTATCTGCAAGTATGACATCTAACGCAACTCTGTTCTGAAGAGTCATAAGGCGATCCGACTGGAGCTCAGCAGCCAAGTTACTAAGGGCACCAGCAGTCTCAACTATGGTGGACTCAACCACTCTCGTCAGTTGTCGAATGTTCCTGCTGTTAGCCATAGGTCCCCAAAATGGCAGAAAACCCTTCAAGAAATCTCCTAATTCTTGTCCTGCAGTATCTTCCTTACTGAAGACACCTCTGACAATATGGCTGAGATACCCGCCACCCCCTCTCAACACAATCCCCAAGGATGGGAAACCGGAAACGGTTCTGAACTTTTGGAAGGCGGGAGGGAGTCACCCTCCCGGCCGTATTTATTAAAATATGAAACAAAATCAAAACATTAAAATAACAGTTTCATATTATGTACAATTTCATTTCCACATTACGATGTTTGGCTAACCTTAACATATTTCTAATACAGAGGTTCTCCTAGCCGAACTAACATCCTACAAAACATTTAACTTGAAATTGTACATCCTAACTTTTAAGGGCCAACGGCAAGGTCGTAACCGGTGTCAGATCCCTAACCAGAAATACCCCCCCCACTTGGGAGGGGCGACCGCACAGAGGCGTACCTCAAGTGCATCTACCAATTTCCCTTGACTTGACGGGGGCCCCAATGAACTCGTCGCCATTTAAAGGTCGTCCGAGGACTCGTGTGAGGTGTCTAGAAGGTAGCGTAAACCCCCTCCCCACCCCACACAACTTACCACATCTGCCGTCGCAGGTGTCCTGGCCCCGGGAAATTCCCCAGGAGGGGCCCGTAGCCCCTCCTATCCAGGAAGGGGCCTTGACCGCCTTTCCTTTCCTTTCGGCGGCCCATCCTTAGAAGGGACCGCCTCCCCGTTGAGGGGCCAATGGCCACCTCCCCCGAGCGCTCCCATCCGTAATGGGTGACGCCCCCCCATAGGGATCTTCCAATCACTGCTCACCGATCATGACCTTACCGCCCGACCAAAATAAATACGACAATTTACCTAAAATCACTAAATTACAAAACAACCATAACTATTACAAGTATGATTACTGATCAACACTAGTGCAGAATTACTTTATTTGAAAAAACATACTGAAAATGACCATTCTTTATTGCATACTCAAAATATCACGACAATCATCACAACCTGCAAGAAATAGAGTTACCACACCAAAACTTTATTAAAACAACTGGCTGTCCTCAGGGGCTGGTGGGTGGGTCAAAATTGGCTCTTCGTTCCGTCTCGAGCTCACGTGCAGCGGGGAGGTGCAGCTTCAGAGCACAGGAACAAGAGGATGCTTTCTTGGCTTGTTGCTCCTTTTATCCGTCTTCGGGCGGGCGTAAACCCGCCTCCGCCTGCCTCCGAGGGCGTGGCCGGCCGCGTCAGTGTCTAGGACAACCCACTCCAGGGCGGGAAAAGGCGCGCCCCGGCTACGCCGCTTCGGGCATACCAGCCGAGACTCGCCTCCCGCCCAAGATGGCTTCCCGGGGGGATCGGGGTACTCCACCATACGTTCGGGGGGACCGAATGGTCGCCCCTTTCCATATGGCTGAGATACCCGCCACCCCCTCTCAACACAATCCCCAAGGATGGGAAACCGGAAACGGTTCTGAACTTTTGGAAGGCGGGAGGGACTCGTGTGAGGTGTCTAGAAGGTAGCGTAAACCCCCTCCCCACCCCACACAACTTACCACATCTGCCGTCGAAGGTGTCCTGGCCCCGGGAAATTCCCCAGGAGGGGCCCGTAGCCCCTCCTATCCAGGAAGGGGCCTTGATCGCCTTTCCTTTCCTTTCGGCGGCCCATCCTTAGAAGGGACCGCCTCCCCGTTGAGGGGCCAATGGCCACCTCCCCGAGCGCTCCCATCCGTAATGGGTGACGCCCCCCCATAGGGATCTTCCAATCACTGCTCACCGATCATGACCTTACCGCCACAGGCCGGATAGTTGACCGGCTATCCGGACCCCCCACAACAACTCCTGCCTAAAGGTCATGTTTTAAACTCTTTAACCACGCTATGAGGTCTCCTATGAGTAACTCATTCCCCACCCGGGACAAGTGGACCCCATCTCCCAGGTACATGCTGTCCCCCTTGATACAACCATGCGGAATAGAATGCAGTGTACTTGAACGAAACAATCTACCCAATTTGTTATTCACTTTCTTCACTGAGTGATTCAGAGCAGAAACCGAATTCGCCCCCCGCCACACTTTCCGTGGAATCATATGGGACCATGCAATTGTGCACCCTGGAACTCTTCTCGCCAACCAACTTACTGTGGAAAGTATTTCCTCGAGAAGAAGTCGTCTACCAGTGGCCACCAAATCGTTGCCCCCAAGATGGACTATGATTATAGACGGCGGTGACCTTGTCCGCCCTAACAAACCCTCGAAAAAGGATTGAAACTGGTCAATACAGAGCCCGCCCCTTCCGTAGAAGGTCACCCTGTACCCGTATTCCCCAGCCATGTGAATCATGTCACCTGCTTTGAATACATCCGCGGCACGCCTCACGTATGAGTGGCCCACAACCCACACCTCTCTTTCCGCAGCCGGTGATGTCTGACCGCTGGTTCCCAGGTGTCGGGTCGACTGCACAGTCCGCCCCGCCTCGTAAGCTTGCGAAACTGTAAACCAAACAAAACAAGAAGCGTGAGTACATCATTACAGCTTCACAACATGTGCAACCGCACATACCTTTTGTAACAATTCGAGGACCAACGCCCCAAACGTTTTACTTTATCCACACTCAGACCCCTGGCTGTAGCCTCAGTAGCAGCCCCTATCCGAAAGGAATGGGTCCCGAACTCGCCGGGGTTCAAGCCCGCGGCCGAAATTGACATCGCAAGCACCCGCTGGAACTGAAACCTCATCAGTGGGGTGGCGTCAACATGTCTCAACAAGGTCCCCCCCCATGATGCCACCCTCTGCGCCAAATATTCCTCTACGCAAACAACAGGGCACATGGGAGACCCGGGAATCCTATGTATGACTATACAGTCCCCAATCGCACCCTGATCGGTCTTGGATCTGACAAACGAGACAGTCATCGTCTCCCCCTTAACCTGGATGTGCTCATGGCACAGTCCCCCCACCGTATCCTGCTTGTTCTTCGCCACCAGTTCGCTTACCCGCATAGCCCCATGGAATGCTAGCGCAAAAGCGGCTCGGAATAACACTGTTTCATACTGGGATGAACATGTCGCAGGGAGTACAGAAAATAACAGGGCCAATCTATCCAGACCTATCGGGTGTCTCTCATCTACTCTGCGACCCTCCAGGCGTTGCCACCCACGTAGCGCCTTCTGTACTACAAAAGACGCTGTCGGGTCCTGGATCCCATGAGCCCTTGCCATAAAGGAAATGGCGGCCCGATGCCTCTGGGCCGTAGCTACTGATTTGCCTGCCTGATGTAAAGACAGCAAAAATTTTACGACAAGCTCTTCCTGGCCCCAAAGCTCCCACCTAGCAGAACCCAAAAAGGACCAATAGGAACGAAACGCCCCTTCATATGCCTTCCTTGTCCTGGGTGCTAAACTCTCTCCCACGAGGTTTTGTAGTTCGGGGCACCGAGAGACCAGAGAGCTTCGGGAAAGGGTGCCGCCACCGGGTCCGCTGTGGGCAGAAAACCCCAGAAGGCCTGCATACGGAAACGAGAAAGCGCATCAGCCGCTTGGTTCAGCACCCCCGGGACATGTCGCGCCCTAAAGAGCACATTCAACTGCATACACAACAATACAATTTCTTTAAGCAATCTCAGAATCCATTTACAACGTGCTGCCTGACTATTGATACACTCAACCACGGTCATGTTATCCGACCAGAATACCACAGAGTGATCTTGGAACCCCTCAGGCCATGTTTTCAGGGCCACCAAAATAGGGAAGAGCTCGAGGAAGGCAATGTTACTCGTCCGCCCGCACTCGTGCCACCATGACGGCGTTTTCTGAGCCAACCATTGTGTACCGAATATGGCGCCAAAACCTATACTCCCCGCCGAATCTGTCCACAGCCCCAGCTCCTCGGAGGACACCGCCGGCTTGTTCCAGACAATTCGACCATTGAAATCCGCCAGGAATGCCAACCAAATGCGCATGTCCTGGCGAATCTCTGCCGAAAGCCTCGTGCGGTGATGTCCCTCCTTAAGGCCGACCATGGCTTGTGCGATCGAGCGGGAAAAGGGGCGGGCCATTGGTATTACTCTGAGGGCAAAATTCAACTGGCCCACCGTTTTTTGCAATTGATGCAGGTTTACCTTAGACCCTCGAATACAAGTTTCAAGTGATGCCCTGAATTTTAACACTTTTTCTTTGGGTAACCGAAAACAACCTTCCACCGAGTCGAGCTCGATCCCCAGAAACTCGAGTGAAGTCGAGGGACCCACGGTCTTACCTGGTGCCAATGGCACACCAAAATGATTCATTAGAACACAAAATTCCTTTAAAGCCTGTCCACATTCAGGATCTCCGGCTGCCCCCAGGAACAGAAAGTCATCGAGATAATGCATAACATGCTGAAAACCCGTCTTTCTCGTGAATACCCATTGAAGAAAACAGATGAACTTTTCAAAATAAGCACAAGATATAGAGCAACCCATTGGCATACATCTATCCATGTAATAGCGACCCTGAAACATGAAACCAAGAATACGCTGATCGTCTGGGTGTACCGGGAGCAACCGGAACGCTGACTCGATGTCTGATTTGGCCATCAGCGCTCCGGGCCCCAGGCGATTCAACATGGCGACGGCTTCATCGAAAGATGCGTACCGCACCGAACACACTTCCGGGTCTATCGCATCATTCACGGAAAGACCTCGTGGGGCTGACAAGTTATGTATTAGCCTAAACTCACCCGGGTCCTTCTTGGGGACCACCCCTAATGGGGAACAAACAAAGTTAGCAACCGGTGGAAAATCGAATGGACCGGCAACACGCCCTCGAGTCACCTCTTTCCCAATCTTTACCTGTACCACCGCCGTATGCTGCAGGACCGACAGTTGGTTCTTACAACTTGCTTCACCCCGAAATTCCCCCACTGGAATGCGGAAACCATATGAAAACCCGTCTCGCAACACCCCAGCGGAGACATGATCCGGGTATTCGTTGAGCCAAGGAATCATTGCCATGGTATCAATCGGGGTAGGTAAAGGCGCCCCTCGGACTATTTTAGACCTGTTTGGCGCTTCCCTTACCACCGTTATCACCCGTTTTGGCTCTGCACATGGTCTCAGGATGGGAGGACTGTCCACACCCCCCACATTCATGTCTAAACTTGCATGACCCCTGGGGCCTCGTACATTTTCCCCTGTTAAAATTCCAACAAATCCCTCTTTTACCTGTGTTGCCACTCGACTTCGAGTGGTGCTCGTTAACTGCACCCGTCCGAAAGGGTGTCCCAGAGGTTTGGCGGGAAGACTCCCCCCCGCTACCCGCCAACAATGGTACCTTTAACATGCCCGAGTTCTCCATTTTTTGCCAAGAAATGGAGTCATAACAATCCCAAGTCAGAGCAGGATCGTGCTCCTTGGCCTTCCTAAAAACATTGTCATAACAAAACCAATGATTGCCCTCATAAGCCTGAGAAAACTCCATAATACGTGTCTAATAAATAGGCAGTTCTGTCAACAACTCAGGCCTTCGCTCACCCATAATGGAGGTGAAAATGCCAAATGCTCTGCCCCAAGTACCTATGTTCTCCTCGACTTTAAAGGCGGCCATTTTTGCGCGCCAAACACTCGGATGCATAAGCTCTTTTTGGGCCTTCACATGCTCGATCTCGTAATGATCAGTAAGCAAAGAAAACATGTTCACATACTTATTAGCCCAAATCTTTTCCTTAACTTCAAGTAAAACATGCTGGGCTACTTTCTCCCTTCGCGAGGGTACAGACCCCTCCCCCGCAATCGGCAGTAGCCGCTTACCTGAACTAGGTGCCGTACTTGCTGCCGAACCTGCGTCCACCGCGATCTCAGCCACCGGAGCCTGCGGGGGAACAAAAGATGGTGCCTTCGCAGCCTGTCTAGATTCCTGCAATTGCCTCATCACGCCCTCGCTATCCTTTCCCAACC
Source organism: Lissotriton vulgaris (assembly GCF_964263255.1). NCBI lineage: Eukaryota > Metazoa > Chordata > Amphibia > Caudata > Salamandridae > Lissotriton > Lissotriton vulgaris. The sequence continues at coordinate 171,237,228 of NC_141689.1, read as the reverse complement.
ATGCTGCCAGTTGTGCAGCCAACTCTGGAGGCATATCTTCTCCGTTCACAGGAGTGATTACCACGGGAATCGGGTGCCCTTCCTTCGGAACGAGGATTGGCTCCTCTATCGGTGTATCGGGAACCGGGGTCTCCCCCCCCCAGGTGCCCCTCTCTTGGACCTCTTGCCTCTCCCGCTAGGAACTACTCCCGGCAAAGCTGGTCCGACGATTCGCTTCGGGCCTCCCTCCCCGTTCTTTTCCGCCATCTGCTTCTTCAAATCAGCAACCTCCTTTATGAGCATGCGGAGCATCTGATCGGTACCGACCCGCTTTCCGACCTTCTTGCCCGGCATTCTCCAACGCAGAAATCTGTAAAACAAAGAACAAAATTACAACGCTCAAAATTGGCTCTTCGTTCCGTCTCGAGCTCACGTGCAGCGGGGAGGTGCAGCTTCAGAGCACAAGAACAAGAGGATGCTTTCTTGGCTTGTTGCTCCTTTTATCCGTCTTCGGGCGGGCGTAAACCCGCCTCCGCCTGCCTCCGAGGGCGTGGCCGGCCGCGTCAGTGTCTAGGACAACCCACTCCAGGGCGGGAAAAGGCGCGCCCCGGCTACGCCGCTTCGGGCATACCAGCCGAGACTCGCCTCCCGCCCAAGATGGCTTCCCGGGGGGATCGGGGTACTCCACCATACGTTCGGGGGGACCGAATGGTCGCCCCTTTCCACTCTCGTCTTGTGGTAATCTGCCGCAGTTGTATACGTAGGAGGCAACAGGAACGAAACAAAACATGTGCCCGAGAAATCAGGGGGCAACCATGTGTACGCTCTATCGTAACAGACAAAATAGGTACCCTTAGCTGCTAAAAACGATGGGGAAGACTGGGACGCAAAAACATACGTCTCAGTGCAGATACTCTTCCCTAACTGAGCTCTCGGATTCTTGCCATTACCTTGCAGACGGTAATGACCCTGATGGGGTACAATCCAAATCGGAGAGGATCTTTTCGCTCGCTGGTTCTCACTCAGGCTAACTCCATATCCAGTCACGTTCCATCCAATATACGCTAGTGTCTCATCTCTCGGGATAGTCTCATAGGAGCTAACTCCTCTAATCATATTGACTATACCCTTAACTAGAGCACTATTCTTCAGATTATCCTTCACAGAACGTAGGGGGTAAACTTCACGAGCATAGATGAACATCGTTCTGTATGCCCACACAGAACCATTGTAGCTGAATGGCAGGACCAGGTAAAGAATACCTTTATCAGTAGTATGAGGCATAAGACCACACACCCAACAGTTAGTCGTGTTCACTACTAGCTGGTGTTGGTGCAGAAGTTGAACAAAGGAGTTATTGATGAATTCCAATCTCCTAATGAATTCATGTTCAGGCAGAGGGTGAAAAGAATGCGAAGAAACAGTAGGAGGAGGTATGGGTTGTGTAGTGGGTGCAAACGTCACTTGAAAAGAGAATATTGTATATCCCATCAAAAACATCATTTAGCTAAGTAACATAAAAATACACAATATTAAAAAACACTTTCTGCTCAAGATTGTACACATTTTGCTCTTAAAGCTCATTCTTTCAACAGGCCTCTCCATCTCGAAAAACTCCATCCTCTAACCGTGCTGTTCGCGGCGGTTGGGTCCTCTGTGCTAAGGAATGCATCTGTAAGTCCAGGGAACGCCCTAGAACAAACCAGAACCGTCGACCTTGTGTCTTCGGCTTGCACTCCCAAGTCTTTACACCGCGACCCTACAGCTGAACCCGGATGGCGGTTCGAAAAACAAAAATCGGTCAAAACTGTTTCTCGGAGGAGAGAGCATAGATTCAAAAATAGCAAAGAAAAGAATTTCACTTTATTAGTCCCACGACTATTGGTCGCAAATTATAACGGCCTTTGCCAGGCAATGTCTGATCATGGAACAAAAGTTCAGATTCAGTTGTATCCAGTCGAACTGACGGTGGCACAGCTTCTTGCAGAAGATCGTCGCTTTCACGCTCAGAGTTTGTCCCAATTAAACGTGCATCGCTAAAAGGCGGAAAACGAGGCACGGTTTCATTTTCAGAGTCTGGAATACCTTTCTGGACCCACTGGTCGTACGGCAGAGGCAAAGGAGCTCTCTTACAATGTACGCCATGGATCCAGTTCTTTTTGCAGCTCACTCGCACTGCAGATCGCGTAGATAATAGCACCAAGTAGGGTCCGGTCCAGCGGGGCTGATCGTTCGTTGTCCGCTGAAAATTCTTGACCAGAACCCAGAAACCAGGATTGATGGCGTGTCCTGAATCTTCAGAAGTCTGAGGCAATGTATCATGAACCTGCTGGTGTAAAACGCGCAATTTAGCCGTCAATTCGTAAAGATAGTCAAGCAATACAGGATGCTCAATTTCATTGAATTTGGTCGGCCTCGGCACTCCCCATATGTTTGCCGGGTGACCAAAAACAATTTCATAAGGACTAAATACCACTCGTGAATGTACAGTCATCCTAGTTAACAAAAGTGCTAACGGCAAAGCATCGGGCCATTGTAGACCAGAGCTCGCCTGAATCTTGGCCAATTTCAACTTAAGGGTGCCATTATAGCATTCTACCACACCATCTGATTGGGGGTGATTTGCAGCGTGAAATTTCTGTCGAATTCCTAAACCTTCACACACTCTCTTCATCACTTGACCCACAAATTCATTCCCATTGTCACTCCAGACCATTCTCGGCAAACCAAACCTAGGGAAAAATTCCTTAATAAGGGCTTTAGCTGTGGACAAGGCAGTATTATCTTTCAGGGGATATGCTTCTCCCCATCTTGAAAAGGCACAAACAACTACGAGTACATATTTCAAGTTGTTGCACCTCTCCATGTGGATGAAATCTAATTGCAAAGCCTCAAACGGATACGTCGGAGGTGCAAAATGACCAGCTGGAGTTGGAGTTCCCTTACCAGGATTATACATCAGACAAACCATACAATTCTTAACCACATTCTCTGCACACTTAGGAATTCCAGCATTTTGCCATACTGGAGCCAACAACTTACAAATCCCTTTCACACTGATATGAGCCATCCCATGCGCCATTGTAACCACTGCAAGCACGTACGCATCGGGTAACAACCATCGCTGATGCTCTGACAACTCAACCCAACAACCATTCAAATCCAATTTACCCTTACTTTCTCTCCATTCATTCAACTCCTTCTCTGTAGCTTCAGCCTGAATTGACTTCACACTCTCTATCGTATCTTCACACATACTTGTATTCGGAACCCATCTCGCCGTACCCACAACATACATTCGACTCCTTACATCTCTCGCTGTTTCTTTCGCAACTTCATCCGCAAACGCATTACCACGACCAACGTCATCAGTAAATTTCTTGTGTGCACTGCATTTCACAATCGCAACTTGCAACAGCAAAGTAAGTGACTCAAGAAGTTCATTCACCAACTGACCATGCTGAATCTTAGTTCCATGCGAAGTCAGGAACCCACGCTCTTTCCACAAACGTCCAAAACTATGAGCCACACCAAACGCATACTGGCTGTCAGTATATACAGTCACTCGTTTCCCTTTCGACAACACACACGCTCTTGTCAATGCAATCAACTCTGCTGCTTGCGCTGAATTATGTGGGATACGTGCAGCTTCAACAATCGTATGCAAAGTCGTAACAGCATATGCCGCAGTCGTATCACCATTCGGAAGCTTGAAGCCCGAACCATCAACCTATGAGGCACCATCACACTTTGGAAGAGGAGTGTCCCTAAGGTCAATTCTACCTTTCGTTTCCTCCTCTGTCCTAAGAAAGCAATCATGCTGTTCAGAAACATCTGTCTCTACTGAAATCGGCAACAACGTAGCTGGATTCAACGTATTGCATCTCTTTATGTGCACATGACTCGCTAAGAGTGTCAAATCGTAACCTGACAATCGAGCAATAGTTAAGTGCTGTGTCTTGGTCCTGTTCAACAGGGTATCCACTGCATGTGGAACCATCACAATCAACGTATTATCCATCACCAAACCAGCAGACTGTCGAATAGAAACAGCCGCTGCCACTGTAGCTCTCAAACAACTCGGCAACGCTCTAGCTACCGGATCCAAAGTCGACGAGAAATACGCACATGGACGTTGCTTATCGGCAAACTGCTGTGTCAAAACTGACAATGCACATCCTTCTCTCACATGGACATAGAGTGTAAAAGGCTTACTGTAGTCGGGAGTACCCAACACAGGAGCCGAACACAACGCATCACGCAATTCTGAAAAACTCTTCTGACATTCGTCAGTCCAAGGAATAGGATTCAGAGTATCCTTAACAGTAAGAGCTATCAAAGGTTATGCAAGAAGCGAAAAATTCGGAATCCACTGTCTACAATACGATGTAATACCCAGGAAAGCACGCACTTCTCTCTGTGTAGTTGGCACACTCCTTTTCGCAATCGTTTGAATTCGTTCTGGGGTCAATCTTCTTCCCTCCTTTGATAAGAGATGACCTAAGTAGGTCACTTCTTGTCGACAATACTGCAACTTCGAAAGAGACACTTTATGATGGAAATCAGACAAATGACGCAACAACGACAAAGTAGCCTCTTTACAAATCTCTTCATTATCAGCAGCAACTAACAAATCGTCGACATACTGAATAAGAGTAGCACCATCAGATAAGACAATCATATCAAGCTGTGTTTTCAAAGCCTGACTATAGATAGATGGACTCTCACAATAGCCTTGAGGAGCGCGTTTGAACCGGAAACTTCGGCCTCCTAAAGAGAAGCCAAAAATATCTCTACTCTCCTCGGCAATCGGGATGCTGAAGAAAGCATTCTTCAAATCAATCACCGAAAACCAGGTAGCAGAAGCCGGAATCAGGGTCAGTAAAGCAGTAATGTCTGGCACAACAGGGAATTGCTGAACTACAATCTTATTCACCTCACGGAGATCGATCACAAACCTATATACAGGGGGTTGCAAAGAATCAGTACGTTTCAGAACAGGCAAAACCGGACTATTGCACACATTACCTCTCGTTTCTTCAATCACACCCTTCTCAATCAGATCATAGATGATCGCTAGAAGCGCTCTTTCACCATCACTAGAGATCCGATATTGAGGAATACGTGGCAATCTAGCATTCGCTTTCAGCGTCACAACATATGGTGGAATCTCCAAAAGACCCACGTCATTAGGACCAGTAGCCCAAAGAGAATCAGGAAGAGAGGACAATTCTGCCGGAAGTCGATCTTTAGACAAGTACATCGGAGAGATGACTCTCTTACCCAATGTAAGCTGTACTCCTGAAGGAGAACAATGTAGCGTCGCATACAATCTCTTCAACAAATCCAATCCCAACAAGTTCTCACCACAACCCGTCGTCAGAATAAGGGGTGCTTCAAATTCACAAGGTCCAACAGAAAGAGTCAAAGGACTAGAAATCTGATTACTAACTGGGGCGCCAGAAAAACCTACTGAAACATTCGTCAAACCAGACAAAGGTGCGCCAGGGAGTTTAGAATGCATGATAGAACTCTTTGCAGCACCATTATCCAACAGAAAAGGCTCTGACACACCTGATGTAATCACTTCAACATAAGGTCCACTCTGATCTACTGGAACTGAAAGAACTCCCTCTCTTTGTCTATAGCTGTCCTAGCAATCATTACCGTCCATATTCTCACCTTCGACATAGTAGTCATCAGCATAGTACTGAGTCGTCCTACTAGACACACCATTCTGTTGATCAAAACAATTCATCGAATTCTGTGGAGGAAAGGAACGCGCATTCTGGGGGAACACACCACGTCCCCTACCTCTAGGAGCTTGCTGAACACCTCGACCTCTCACACCAGAAGCAACATTCGTGCGCTGTAACAGAACCGGACAACTATTTTTGAAATGACCCTCTTCCTTACAATACGCACACTGATTAGGGCTTACAGGAAAACGCTGTTGAGAAGACTCGAACCTTTGCGAGTTTCCCTGATACTGCTGAGGTTGCTGATAATCACGCTGATTATTACGAGGCGGATACGCTTGCTGCAAAAGAACCTTCGTCTTCAACTCTTTAGTCTTCTTGTCGGCTCTATCTTTCTCATCCTTATATCTATTCTCGTAATACTGTGCAGTAGCCAATATCTGCGCTGATGAAGAAACAGCCCAAGAACTCTCAGAATCCTTCAATTTAGTGCACAACTCGGGAAGCAAATTATGCACAAACTTATCGACAAACAACCGTTGACCACCTTCCGTACTCATGTCCTTGCGACTATGGTCAATAAACGTCTCTTCAAACCTAGTGAAGAAATCAGACACGCTTTCATCTTTCTTCTGCTTACATTCAGACAATTTGTCCCAGTTTATATGCATAGCAGGCATTAAAGTCTTCATGTAATTAATAATCCTACCAGGGAGTTCTGCAACTAAAGGCTCAGGTTTAGCACCACCAACTTGTCGTCCATCCGTGGCACCAATATTATTCCATGTATCACCTGACTCTTGCGCATGATCCGTATGACGAATAAATCCCCACAAAGGCTGTGGACCTACATTTCCAAACAACATGTCTATATGCTAGATTCATAACACATGAGTCTGCAGTCTGTGATAATTCCTTATAGTACCCTGCAGGATTTTTACGAGGATCAGGCAAAGTCTGTATAAGTGCCAAAACTTCAGCTCACCGCTTCCATGGAACATGTACCCAAACACGCTGAAAATGAGCCGGTGCTGTTACAATACCAGCCTGAGCATTGGCCTGAACTGCTTCTTTCCACACCGGAGGAACCTCTCTCATTGGATACTGTCGCACTTTTCTCCTAACAGAAGGATCAGGCTCAACAACAACTGAGAAGGAGACTCACTCCTAAATGACAACAATGTCACAACTGCTCTTTCAACTTCGAAACCCCCTATAGTTCCCTTCGCAAACTCGGACTGTACACGGAACAACTCAGATGGAGTCTGTGCCAAATCACCATATTCCCTTTCTTCACGAAGGAAAGTACACATCTTATCGAAATCATACCTCTGCTTCGGTGCTTCCCATTGACGGAAGACATCCATAACAGACTCTAAATTATATCTCGAAGAATTAGTAACCCATTTACGCGCTAAATGATCCAATACGTCCCGCTCATCGGGACCAGGCATTTGGCTACGCAACTGTTTATGCGCAGAAGCTGGGGTCATACTCAATGACCCAAAGAGAGGAGATAAAAGACCAGTAACAGTGTCAGTCATTCTTTGTCGAACAGAAGGAGAAGTTGACATAAGAACAGGAGGAAAAACAGGAAGAGACAAAGTAGTATCAGAAGGAGTATCAGAAGAAGTAGAAAATACAGGAGACAAAGTCGTAGGAATCGAAGACTGAGCAGGTAGCATAGTTGGCGGCCCTTGAGAAGGCTGCACCAGAGGAATAGGAGCCAACTGAAGAGAAGCTGGCGGTTGTACAATAGCAGGAGGCAAAGCAACTGGGGGTTGCGCAACTAAAGGTTGCAGATGTGCTGTAGCACTCTGCACATAAGGGGGTGCCGAACTCAACAAATGTGACATCGAAGGATCTTTCTCAAGGTCCTTCGTTGCACCTTGCTGATGAGGTGGCAAAGCAGGATAACACTTCTCAATTGCCATTTTACGTTGCCTGTGCAACTGCTCACTCGCTTGATCTTCTTCGTTATCTTTAAACTGTATAGCAGCTTGCATTATTGAAATACCTTTCTCTCTTTTATTTCTCTTCGCTAATTTAATTTCTTTCTGTTTGGCTTCCTTTCGCCATAGGCGGAAAGAGTCAAACATCGCCGGCCGGGCTTTCTTCTTAAAAAGTTTAACTTCTAGATTATCTAAAATCTCCGTGTCATAACTACTATATTGGGGCCACTTTAGGACACCATCCTTCCTAGTATATCTAATCCATACTTCATTATACGTGATGGGACCCACGCCATGTTTTAAATAGAGCTCATAGGTTGGAGTTCTAATCGGAGGTACTGGACACGAATCCTCCAATCGGGAATCCCTATTATAACCACAACAAAATATCTTTCCAAGTCTGCTAAGACCAGGCATCTTCGCTCACTAGTCTAGCTTCAAACTTCAAGGGAATATCGAATACGATAGCCTCGCGAATACACGAGTCCCTCGGCTTTGGAGCTTGCAAGTCCCAAATCAAAGATCCCAAGGGGATATCCAAAAACTAAGGACTGGGAGACGCTCCACTCATACTTAACTGAAGTATCGATGACGTCGCCAGAAGACCCGTCTATCGTCTCACTCTACAAATCATCAAAGGGCTCCAAGACAGGGCGACAGTCAGGGCAGCAGTCCTTCGTAACCGTCGGAAAGCGGGGAACCTCGCAGCAAAGACTTTCAGACCACGACGACATACAGGGGTCGATGAAGTGGCAGGCCTTCCTCCAGAATTTTCCCACGAAGCTCCTCACGATCTTCAGGCTTGGACCGGTACCACTAAAGTCGCCCCACAGTGGGCGCCAAACTGAAGAACCGGGTTTTAGAACTCAGCGGCGCCAGGGGCACGCCCAATGTCTTCGGGTTCACCTGTCTAAGAATACAGAGACACAGGATACTTCTCGGTGACGTCAAAGATAAAATTTATTGGCTGCAACCAGGAACAGAAAGTCTACGAAGCACGACACGGGTGGTTCACTAGAGACTGCACACTTTCGTATTGTGAGACATCGTCTTTTATGCCAAAACTCACATTCCTGACTAGCAACAATTATTTACAAACAGTCCAATCACCAAGTGACATTTCAGAAGGTATTGCATAATGACAAGCCCACTTTTCAGTTGTCCAGCCCATCATCAATTACAAGGCAAACCCAACATTCTTGCTCGGACAGGCCGGACGAACCCATAATGAAAGACCTCAACCCAAACCATAAATAGGAGATAAAAAAAGAAACAGAAACATATGAGAAGCAAGTTAGAAAGGGGTGTGCATGTACCATAAACTCAAAAATGTCCTGCTCTTTGATCTCTATCTTGACCAGCTGCCGAACAAGGAACTGGCTCACCAAGGTTAGCTTCGGAGGAGGAGCTACACGAGCATCCACGATGGCCGCGTGAGCACAGGGCTCCCGGGACCCTCACTGCTCTTTGCAAATTATCCTGACACTAACCTGATTTTTCAGATGGGTTACTGAAGATGAACCTCAGCTGATACCTTTGCTCTTTGAAGAATTTGATTTGGACGCTGGGAACCGCAGTTACGTTGGTCCGAACTTTTGAGGCCCACCTTGCGGTGGCTTGGCAAGCTGGCACGCCGCGACAAAGTTGAACAACAACGGCTGAGGGGTCTTCCCCCAGTAGCCCTGCATCAACTTTCAGTTTTGCTTTCGGTCCTGGCACTGTCAGATCGCAGGACTGTTCCGTTCTGTCGGAGGTCCGGCCTGGCTCTGCCTCATCATTGTGTGCCTTCGACTCTTAACGCTTCTGTATCGAACTGCATTGTCACCTCGGCCACGCGAGCCTACTCTTGTAGACTTTTGGTGACTTGCCTGCGAGCGGCCATTTTCACCAGGTCTCACGGGCCCCTCCGGGGTGCATCTTCCAGTACGGCTACTAGGGCCGACAACGAGAAGCGGAAAACAAAGGCGCCTATTCGCGGGGGACCGATTCAAACTAATATCATGGATCGTTATACCCAATCTAAAGGATCCCCCGTAGGTGCCTCCCGCACTCCAGAGGATGCCAGGAAGACCCGGCTGCGCTGACCGAACTGTCTCTCCAAGACGTCATGAGCACCATTGCCAATATGAAGGCTACCATCAGCCAGCAATATGAAGCTCTGGCTCATAAAATCGACACGGTTGCCATCGATGCCACCTTGATCAGAACCGACTTGTCTAAAACTAACGAGAAAGTGAAATCACTGGATTTGAAGACTTCTAGCCCTACGGCCGATGTGTCGGAACTACAAACGGAAATCGGCAACCTTAAATCATCCAACGACATCATGTCTCATCGACTGGAGGATTTTGAAATAGGGCAAGACGCAACAACATCCACGTCATTGGTGTCCCTGTAAACCCCGAAAATCCTTCAACGGACCTCCTGGTGGAAGACCTCGTTCTGAACCACCTTGCCCCTACAGGACTGAGCAACTTCTTTGCCGTGGAATGTGCCCACCGTGTGCCCGGTGGAAAGCCAAGGCCGGGCGCCCCTCCGAGGCCTATCATTGCCAAGCTCTTTCATTTCAGAGACCGGGATGCTATCCTGCAGGCCTCGAGGGTGAGCGGCCCAGTAAAATTCGAAAACACTACAGTCAGCTTTTACCCGGACTTCACTCAGCTTGTTCAGAGGCAAAGGATGGGCTTTCAGGGTGTGAAGCGAAGACTTCGAGACTTGGGCCTGAAATATGCTATGTTGTTTCCTACCAGATTTCGTGTTGAGTACGAGGCCCGGACGTTTTTCTTCGACCGGCCAGAGAATGTAAGTGACTGGCTGGATTCTCTGCCTGCCCGGAATGATCGAACTGAGCACCCTGGTGGCGCCGAGGGTGGTGAGCCAGAACAGAAGTGACAATGCGGTTCCCGATTTCCGAATACTTGACTTTTCACAGCTGGGTTCGATTATTCTACCATTGTTGTATTTCATTGTCGTATACCCGAGGGTGGTGGGGGTGGCGAGACTCTTTCCTCCTCCAGGGTTCTTCTTGTAGATTAGTGTAATGGTAGGGCGACAGGCACACTGCAAGTTGGGGTGGCTTTTTAGTCTAATGCAGGGGTGCAGGGTGGGGGGAGTTGTAACGGGTTCAAGTTGGGGGGTGGGGGGAGTGTTTGGGGGTTTGTTATCTTTTCTCAAGGCAACGTATTGTTCCTTTCTATGATCCAGCTATTGTGTTCCTTGTGGGGTGGGTTCCACATTTCTTGCTGGGATGGGGGTAGTGGGTTGAAGCTAATATCTTGGAATGTCAACGGGTTGGGTGATAGAATAAAACGGGGAGTGGTGCTACAATTCTTGCGTCGCCTGTCCCCCGATGTCGTTCTTTTACAGGAGACACATCTGGTGGGGAACACGTGCCACGTCATGAACAGGTGGGGTTACCGTCTCGTTGCACATTCTGGGTTCACCACTGGTTCTAGGGGTGTTGGCATTCTTGTTCGGTCCTCTCTCCCCTTGGAGATAGACGACGTAATCCTCGACGACAGGGGGCACTACGCCGCCCTCACGGGTAGATGGGAGGGTAGGACTGTTTCGCTGATCACTGTATATGTTCCACCGGGTCTACAGACCTCCACTTTCTCAGATATTGGGCGAATAGTGCTGGGACTCCCTGATGGTACCCTGGTTATGGGTGGGGACTTTAATTCTGTTGTTTCCTGCAATGTAGATCGTCACCCCCCCAGAGATCTTGCCAAGTCTCAATCATGGCTGAGTGGGTTTTTGGAGACTTTTGGTCTGGTGGACTGCTGGAGGTTGATGCATCCAGAGCACATACAATACACTTTTCATTCTGGGGCCCATGGAAGTCTTTCCAGACTTGATTATGTTCTGATGCCGCCGGCGCAGTCCCCTTCTGTCAGAGAGATCAGACACCTTGCCCGGGGCATTTCAGACCATTCCCCATTGTGGCTCTGTATGGACACTAGAGTGTGTGGTGCAGGACGAGTCGCTCCCATAAACCCCTGATATTTACGTAATCCTAAGACCCGTGCTGGTTTGGTAAAGTCCCTGGATCAATATTTCCTTGAAAACGAAGTGTCTGTGTCCTCATCTGTGTCACTATGGGAAGCTTTCAAGACGGTCATTCATGGGCAGGCTCTATCCTTAATTGCTGATGCTAAGAAAACTAAAAATCAAGAAATTGTCCGTCTTGAGACAGAAATAGTCAAGCTGAAGAGTGACTTGGAATCAGGCGTTACCCATGCCACGCCCTTGGTCTGAAACAACTGGATTACAAATCCCTGGTTACGGATGCTGCCAAAATAATGCAAAGGGAGCAGCAGGGCAGATTGTACGATGTTGGGGACAAGGCGGGTAAATTGATTGCGTGGCTTGATAAGAAAGAAAGGGCGAATCGTGTGGTCCCCGTGATTCAGAAACTGAATGGAGTGTGTGTGACTGATCCGAGTGAAATAGTGGGGTGTTTTGTGGACTATTTTCATACAGTGTATTCTCCGGTCTCTGATAGAGCTGAGGAAGACTCTCATTTGTTGCTACGCGATATTGCACTGCAACGCCTATCAGAGGCTGACCGAGACCTAATGGATGCTCCACTGTCGGCGGATGAGATTGCAATCGCCATTCGCTCCATTCGCTCTGGCAAGGCCAAGGGCCCCAACGGTCTGCCCATCGAACTATACAAATTGCGCCCTGATAAAGTTGCACCATATCTCCGAGATATGTTCCTGGAGTCGCGAGATCTTGGCTCTCTCCCTTGTGATCAGCGTTTAGCTATGATTGTGGTAATTCCTAAGGAGGGAAAGCCTCGGTATCGCTGCGCTTCATAAAGGCCCATCTCACTGTTGAACGCTGAACCTAAAATCCTAGCTAAAGTGTTGGCTAATCGGGTAATCACGGTGATTGGTGACCTGATCCAACCGGACCAATCTGGTTTTATCCCGCATCGTAACACCGCACTCAACTTGCGGCGTTTGCCTGGCATCCTCGCGAGGGCGGAGTCTCTTCATGAGCTGGCCATCTTGGCTTCTTTGGACGCCACAATGGCCTTTGACACTATAGAATGGCCGTATCTCTGGGCCGCCCTCGCGAAATTTGGTTTTGGTTCCGAGTTTATCGGGTGGGTGAAACTTCTATACGAGGAACCGCTGGCTCAGGTGGTCGTTAATGGCCGAGTATCTGATTCTTTTACTCTTGGGAGGGGTACGAGACAGGGCTGCCCGTTGTCCCCCTTACTTTTTGCGCTTGCCTTAGAGCCTCTTTATGCTTGGCTCCGATGGGAGCCTTCGATAAAGGGCATCCAGTGGACTCCAGATTTTGAAGATCGGATCTCGCTTTACGCTGAGGATATCCTGTTATACCTTACCTCTCCCCGAACATCGCTTAATGTTTTGTTCGATGTTCTCACTTCGTTTGGCAAGAACTCAGGTCTAGTCATTAATTGGACTAAATCCTGTGTCTATGTAATTTCAGGTGGTCTTACCCCTTTGCCTCGTAGATTTCCCATCCAGGTCTCGGGATTCCAATATTTGGGGATTTTTATATCATTAGACCCCGCTGTTCGCTATGAACACAATTTGCTTCCCCCTCTCCAGAGGCTGAAACTCGATGTCGTTCGCTGGCGTAGATTACCATTGTCGCCGCTTGGTCCCGCTGCACTTTTTAAAATGATGTCCCTGCCACGTTTTCTGTATGCGCTCCAGAATTCATTCGACATTATCCCTGCTGGCTATTTCCGGGATGTGGAGAGCTTGCAGAGGCGGCTTGTCTGGGACGGGTGTGCGAGAATCGCCCTCGTTAAGCTAACCCTCCCCTGATATGACGGGGGCATGGCGCTCCCAGACATCAGGCGGTATTATTGGGCCTCTCAGTTGAGCGCGATTAACCACGCAATGTATGCACTCAGCCCAAATCCTGCATTTGAGATGGATAAGCATCAGTTGCCGGGTGGGAATTATAACAGGGCGCTCTACTCTAAGGTGGCAGGGAGAAATTTAACAGGTCCCACTAAGATTGCTGTGTGAGTCTGGTGTGACGCGGATGCGGCCCTGGGTTGGAAGGATCGATTGACACGCACGACTCCTTTGTATGCGTCTGAGAGATTGGGATGCCTCTGGACAACAAAACATTTTGAGAAAAGGGATATGATTGGTATTAGCAGGGTATGCGACCTCTGGGCCAAGGGTGCAGTTAAGACTTTTGAAACGTTGCAGCAGGAATATGAGTTGAGTGACAGGGAGTTTTTGAGATACGCATAGGTTCGTCATGCCTTGACCTCGGTCTTCACTGCCTGTGCCAATATCCCTGAGTCCTCCCTGCTGGAAGATCGTGTGCTTGATGGTCATGTGCCTGATAGTACGATTTCATTGATATACAAGAAGTTGATCAATAATCGGGCGGATCTCCTTGTACGCCTCAGAGAAGTCTGGACTGGGGATGGGCTGGAACTGGATGATGAAGACTGGCAGTTTACATTATCTTCACCTAAGGATGTGGCTATTCCCGCCCATCTCTGCCTTGTCCAACTTAAAATTCTCCACCGTCTGTATGTCACCGGTCCTCGCCTGGTTTCTATGGGTTATTCTGCTGATGGGCTATGTAAGCATGGTTGTGGAGTGATTGGTACCTTCCTCCATATTATTTGGGAGTGCCCGGAGGTGGTCGCATTTTGGAACCGTGTGCATGCAGTGATGGAGAGTGTCACCGGAGTCGCGCTGTTGCCTGAAGCCCGGCGATGTCTGTTGAATGTGTGGGAACCAAATGATTATAGTGTCGCTCAGACCCGGTGGGCGACCCTTGGGAACATGATTGCCAAGAGAGACATTGCACAGTTGTGGGGTTCCCGGCGGCCGCCCACTGTGTCAGTATGGAAGGAAAATATGGATTGGTGTATGTTTAGAGAAAAGACTGTGTATTTGGCTAGGGGCAGACCTGGGGCGTGGACTAAAGTCGGGAGCCAGTAGAATGCCTACCGCAGAAATGTATGTACACCCCCGTTTGATGACAATCTGGACATCTCCCTCTCCCCCTGATCCGACATTCCATGTCTTGATTAAATTTTGTTCCTATTCTTGGCTCCCCCACTGGTCCCCTGACCCCCTCCACTAACTATCAGTTCACACAACTTTGCACTTGGAGGTCCCTCCCGTACGAGCACAATTCCGTGTACAATGTTCAATGCCTTGAGACTTGTTTTTTTTTCTTTTCTTTATTTCTCTTCTTTTGTAAAAAACAAAATAATATTTCATTATGACTCTATCCTGTGTTGCTACGGATCTTATCCTGAATCGCTGCCGGGCCTCAGGGATGTCGGCGAAAGAGCTGTGGTATACAATGATTACTTCTACTTTCACTAGCGGCTGGCCCCTGTGGTTGTAGGCCCTTGTGTGTAACTTTATTTGAATGCACAATAAAGTGAAAAAAAAAACAAGGTTAGCTTCGGGCAATTGAGTCAGTTCGCTCAGGTCACACAGAAGTCAGCTAAAGGTGTACGTGTCCCAAAGACTCGCTCAGCTGTAGTCATCGGCCTATGTGAGGGCAACCACAAAATGGCTGCCGTACACAAAATGGAACCCGAAGGTTCGAACGAAATCCATGAATTCATAGTGAATCCATCAATCGAACATGACGAAAACACTCGTACATGCCGCACTCATCATTTGCGGTCCGCTGATACCAAAATCGTCGTGATACGACGACCTTTATTGAACGGGTTCAGAATCACGGAACCTCAACTTTCTGTCTCCCACCATTGCTATTTTCCTTCTTTATTGTTTCTTTCTTGTTTCTCAGTTTCTGACCTTTCTACCTGTTATGCTGATCTTGCTCTTTTGATTTGATTTTAGCTTTGCCTTATTGTGTTTTCCCCTTTTGCCTTCCCTGCTAAGAAGAGCCCTATTCCATAACGTGATTAATTCCCACTTGGGCTAGGCTCACTGCAGCTCACCTTTATGAAGTCAGTGAGTGTACTTGTTTACTATTTGGTTATTGGGAGAATTTTGTGCTTTTTTCAGTAATAAAATTCTGCACTTTCCCTGCTTAGAAAGTCATTGTATTACAATAGAGACTAAGGGCCATATGTATCATCAAACTATTTTGCATTTCCTAAATAGCGAATTTTAAGGAATCGCTATTTAGGAAATGCAAAATGGTATGTATGAACAAAATCGCTTTTTATTTGCGATTCCTTAAGCTTCCTTATTTGCGAATTCGTATTTTGCGAATTCGCAATTAAGGAATAATTTCCAATGCATTCCTATGGGCCCGGAGGCCCATAGGAATGACTGCAAAATAATTCTCAAATTGCGAATTTGCAATTTGCTAATCGCAATTTGAGAATTATTGCAAGGGTGCAGGGGTGTCTCAAAGACACCCTGCTGCACCCCTGAAAAGAACATGTGTGTGCATAGGGTGCACATACATGCCCTATGGGCATGTGTGTGCATCATATGCCACCTTTAAAAATGCCAATTTGTGCATTTCTAGAAGAATTCGCAAGTTACCATCAACTGTAAGTTGGTGGTAATTTGCGAATTCTTAAAAAACATTTGCAAGCTAAAATTGCTACATACATAGCATTTAAGGAATCGCAAATTTGCGATTCCCTAAATGCTATGGAAAAATAGGGAATCACAAAAGTTTGCAATTCCTTATTTTGGGAATGTTTCATACATTCCAAAACGTGCAAAACGGCCGTTTGCGAGTCGCAAAGGCCGAAATTTGGCGAATTTCGGCCTTTGCGATTCAAAAACGGCTTGATACATATGGCCCTTAATGTATACTAGTGCTACAATCAGAGACAGCCATGCTGAAAAATACCTGGCAGGCAGTGTCTTTCTCTCTCTCTCTCTCTCTCACTCACATTTGCCTTGTCCTCTGATGTTTGGCTTTGTCTGGCAAGTCTAGGCTGTGTCCATGGTGCAGACAGAGCGACATTCTGGAGAGAGATGTGGATTGTTGCAATCCAAAACTTAACAGCCACTGTGTCAAAGGCATATGTCATTGAAACTGAAGTAATACATTCCTTCAAGGGGATCACATTATGCTGTAACTGAAAAATTCAAAATTATTCTGCAATGGAAAATGGCTAGAGAAAAGTTAATCAGTCTTGCATGCAATGCTTATAAATGCAAAGAATCATTAGGCATGCAACTTAAAAATGCATGAGGACTGGAAAAAGACATATTGAAATATATTAGATTTGAATAGCTGGTAATCTTGAATCATGTTCAGATATTTCCTTTTATAATGGAGATAATGTTGGAGTCCCTGGCCTAACAGCATTAAATATTTTATAATCAATATCGATAGGAGGAATTCTTCTTCCACAATACCAAAACCAGGTTGCAACCATGTTTGACGAAGTATCAGGCCTTTCTACTTTCAATTTCAAAATGTAATTAATCCAGTATTGTGTTTACATAGTGTTTGCCTCACGCATCAAATAAAGAGAAGGGCCAATAGTTTAAAGAGAACATCCTGTCTCATTCTTTTCAAGAACATTTTAGAAAGGTCTACTCTGTGTGCCACAAAGACAAGCGTAAGGGGTTCCTGGACGTTACATCTCACCAGCCAAGGATTTGTGGTTTAAATACTTCCACTGAGGTCTCTGAGGTTGTTCTTGCTTTAAAAACAAAGCAGCAGCAGAAACACTCCCTGCCCAAACACATCCCAATGGACTTATTCAAAAACAGCCCTCCCTTGTGGGCCCAGCTACTGTTAGAAATTGGGTTTCTGGTTGGCAGAGGTATGCACCCTGTCCAAGTAGTGACCACAATCCAAGTCTGGGGTAGTGTAGTACACACTAAAAGTTACCTGAGCTCACGCTCTAGTAGCTTGGCACAGAGCAATCAGGCTAAACCAAAGAGGCAATGTGTAAAGTGTGTGTGCACTCAGATACAGTAGCTCAGTGAAAACACCACAAATGTATTCCACAACAGTTTAGCAAAATAGTCAAAAATATTTATCTAAGTAGAGCACGACAAAAACAATACAAATCCAACATATACAAGTCAAGTTATGAATTTTTCAAGATTAAATCAAAATGCAGTGCTTAGAAATTAATAGCTCCACCTGGGGTTATATGATTGTGATTGATCGTGGCAAATCCAAAAGTTCCGTCCGACCATGATGGAGTGTGGGCCGGATACAGTCGTCACACACACCAGCTCACAGAACCTTAGATGCGTGTAAGCGTCAGGCCAATGCATTGAGCAAAGGATGGGATGCGTTACTGTCTGAGGTAATGTGTTGTTTCCGAAGTCAGGCAATGTCATTGAAGCATTAATGTCAGGACTGCTGTGTGTTAGGCCGATATGTCAATGTCAAACGGCTGGGCTGTAGGCGATGTGTTGTTGTGTTGAAGGGAATTCATTGGGGATCGAGTGAGGTGCAGGCAGGTCCAAAGCTGACCTATGGGAGATATAGGCCTTGTAGTAGTGAAAAATGAATTTAATAGCTTTTTCACTACCAGGACATGTAAAATTTAAAAGCACTACTTCTTAAATACACTGCACCCTACCCTTGGGGCTGTCTAGAGTCTACCTCAGGGTGATTTATATGTAAAAAAAGGGAGGTTTAGGCCTGATATGTAGTTTATCTTGTCAGATTGAAATGGCAGTTTAAAACTGCATACACAGGCCCTGCAATTGCAGGCCTGAGACATGTTTGCAGGGCTCCTCATGTGGGTGGTGCAGTCAGTGCTTCAGGCCAACTAGTAGCATTTGATTTGCATGCCCTGAGCACAGGTAGTACACTGTACTAGGGACGTATCAGTAAATCAAATATGCCAATTATGGAGAAACCAAATGCAATTACATTTTAGATACATAGCACTTGCCCTTTAGCACTGTGTAGCAGTGGTAAAGTGCCAGAGTCCTATAGCAAATAGAAACAAAAAGAAACAAATTCAGCAAAAAGGGGAGGAGAAAGGTCAAAGGTTTGTGGGCGACCCAGCAGAAAGGCCCAATTCTAACTCTACCAAATGTTGTTGAGACTGCCATAGAAGTCATTTCTCATTGCCTGAGACCACAATTGTCCCTAAATTTTAAAGGGGGGACAGGAGCAACCCTAGCTGCTATCGGCCAATCTCCCTGCTTTATTCAGCTGTCAACATTATAGAGAGAGTATTGTTAACCAGACTGGAATCCTAAGTAACAGAGAACTCAACACTTTCAGAGGCCCAGTTTGGTTTCCGCTAGAGGATGGGAAATATTAAACAATATTTATACCTGCTAATTGGCAAATACACAAATACAAACGGGGGCATGGAACACTTGGCATTTATGGGCCTGAAATGTGCCTTTGATACAGTCAAAAGATCAAAGCCCTGGTCCATTCGGCTGAAAAAGAGGTGGAGAATTCCCTAATACCCCTACTTTGAACCATGCACACTAATGTCACAGCAAGGGTACGTACAGTCTAAATGATGAGTGTACAAGGTTTATTAAGTCTGAAAGAGGCATGCACCAAGGCTGTGTTATGGTATATCCCTGTTAGGGTTTGCTCCTTGCAAAGAGCCTGCCCCACGTTTTAGTCTTACTTTTTGGATCTGATATGATATTTGAATAGTGTTGATTTCATTGCAAAATGTCAGCTCATTATTCAGTGTATTATAGGCATGAGCATAATGTCATTTTAAGTTGTAACGTTCTTAAAAGTTACTGTGGCAGAAAGAACTCTAAATTCTATTCTTCCCATGCAGGTTAGCGTTGGTTTTGTCAAGGCTTGTTTATGTTGCATTTAGTTTTCATTTCCAGGTACAGAAAGCCCATCCTAGAGTTATATTCAAATTAGCGCTGCACGTTTCTAAACTGTCTTTGCTCCAAGGAACAGCGCTACCTGCTTGCGCTCGTTGGAAATCTCCCGGCTTACCTGTGGATCCCGCATCGTACAGCTTCATGTTTCCTCTCCCTTCATCTTGGCTCCATCCGGCACCGGATCTTCCTGCTTCGACGCCTCGGTCCACACCCGCATCTCTTCCTCGGCGCTTCCCTTACCTGGCGCTTCCAGTCTTCCGGTGCCCTTCAAGAATCGGCTCTCCTGCAACAAAGAAAAGAAAGACAGTAAGATTATCATGCCAAGGGCTTTAAGGAAATACAAGTAAGTGCAGTATTCATGTACGTGAAGGACACTATCAAAAGCAATATTGGAATTCGATAAACGGCGCTATGGGCAAATAGACATTAAAAACCCCGGATGAAAGCAGAAATCTTTGCATAAGGCATTCAATTGAACAAGAGTCACAAGACATGCTAAAGAGACGCCGTTCCATTTGTTTTTTTATTATCTATATTTGGCAAGCAAAGATGATCCACTTCACAATTTGATATGAACAATGTTTAAATAATCTGCGAGCAGGATTAATAAGGAGACTTGTATAGGGTGATTACTCAGTGAGTACTTTGTTTAGGGGGTCTTTAATAGATAATTGGTTAAACATAAAACTAGCAAAGGTAAGGTGCCCAATTTGTATGTTATTAAGATGTTATCATTCTTTTGTTTTTCTTAAAAGGACAAAGTCTATTTCCTGATAAAACCCATAGCTCTGGTGAGCTAAAGAACCAGAGTGGAGAGGTATTTAGATATGCATATGCAAAAAAACAGTGTGTAATTAGAGAAGACATAGTAGAAAAGGGGTTTAATTGTTGGCTTTTTGTTTATTTATGTCTTATAGAGTTCACAGACAGAGTGCAGTCTCATTACAGTTCATCTGCAGTTATCTCTGGAATCCACTACAAGAGGAGCTGTGCTTGTTTCTCTCTTTTATTATTTTCTCCACTTCCCCCTTCCCTTGCGTTTCTTGTTTCTGCACACTGTTCATATCCAGTGTTGTAGGAGCGAGGGGTGCAGGGGTGGGTTCGAACTCTCATCAGCTTCCCAGCATTAGTACTCTGGATTTGCAGGTGAGCGGGTCTTGACAATCCCTATTCAAGCTGTACATTACAAGCTTGAGAAATACCTAGTGAGCACTGGGAAAGCTGTATTGCAGCTAAGCAATAGCCCAATTCCCATCCTACTGTACACAGATGATGCAGTCCTGTTGGCTAGGACTGCCAATGGTCTCCAGGCCCATCTGGAGGATTTACCTAAGTCATTCACAATGAAATATGGACCAAAAAATGCAAGAAAGTGTGCACATTTTGCTGACAAGACTCCATTCGAATGGGTGTACATCTTTACTTACTTGGGTGTTCCACTCCATTCTTATCCTGAATGAGGCCAGTTATACACCACACGACCTCAACAGTCCTCTTGATCGATTGAGTTTATGTTTAGATTTGCTTCCAAAGTGGGGGGGCAAGTCAATAAAAGAGATACTGATTCTGACCACTTATTATAGTAAATGCATGCCTGTGGTCTCATGTGGAACAAGGTTCAGGGGCACTGAGAAGTTAAGCGCTTTCAGGGAGCGAAGAACCATTTTTTGAGAAGGTGGCTCTTGATACCACGTAGGAGCTTCACCTTTGCCTGCCAGAGAGTTGGGGCTCTCCTACTTCAGAGATCAAATTAAAATCCACCCACGGATGTCCATGTGAGTTAAAGAGGAGACAAGCTTGTTGTGGGCTATACTAAAGGAATATTTGTCCCGAGATAAGGCACTGTCTAAACCCTGTTCGGGCTATATGTTTTGCTGGACGTTTCTGTGCTTTTTACAGACCCGTAAAGTATGGGACCTAAAACAAGAGAGAAGGGCAAGTGTATTTCCATCATTGAGAAAATATTAGACTGGTGACCAAGCTGTGCAAACCATCTGTGCTCTCCCACATTGATTAACTGCCCTCTAAGAGCAAAGAGCCCTACCTTCTTTTTGAAAGGTCTCCTTGGCATGGGATTTACTTGCCACATATCAGACTGGACACTCTCTATAATTGTGTTTTGCTCCAGCAGGTGCCTAGCCTTCTAGGAACTAGCTACTAAGTCAATTCGTGATAATAATAGCTCAGAACAAAGCACAGTTTTGCACATTTTTTTCTGCTCCTAGGAAATGTTATCTACTTCTGATTTTAATATGTATAACATCAAACAGTACAGGCCAGCACTATACTTCCAACAGAAAAGTGCTGTTTAGTTGTAATTAAGTTTAATTGAAGTGCTTTTTGAAAATGAGAACGTTTTACGGTACAACAGACAACTGAAAACAGGATGGATTATATATTGAAATATTATGTCTATGTTGCATTTGTAATTTATTTAAGAAAAAAGGTTTCTAATGACCAGATTTTTAGTGGAAAATGTTTACGAATTCTAGATTATATCGTACACACACAATTTGTCAAATTAATATTTTTTTTAACGAGTATTGTATTTTATTCTGAAATTGTACTTTTTTGAAGTTTAAGACATGTTGACTGGCATTATGTTCAGATACTTCCTTTTATAAGGGCGTAATGTTGTAGTCTCTGGCGTAACAAGCTAAGATATTTCATAATCTATATCGAGAGTCAGAAAGCTTCTGTCACAGTCGCAGGATCAGTTTGGAACCTTGCTTGACAAGGTATCAGGGCTGTCTACTTTCCAGCTCAAAATAGGATGGACCCAACTTTGCTTGCCATGAGGCTTGTATCATGCATCAAATAAGGAGATGGGCCAATAGTTCCAAAAGTACATTCAGTCTACTTCTTTTTAAGAAAGCAGAAATAAAACAGGCAGAAAGACCTCTTCAACAAACAGACATTCAATTAGTCTTACCTTAAATTCTAAAACTGAAGTGAAGAAATGTATGGAGGCCGCATGAGGTACAGGAGCTTGCCTCTTGCATTGGCTGATTTGAGCCTTCCTTGTTTGCTTAAAATCAGGGCTCTTCAACCTTTCCCATGCTAAGAGCTACTTTTGTTCGATGAAAATAATTCTAAACTACTTGCTTTGGTTTTATAGTAGTGACAGCCTTGGAAAAGATTACCTTAGCAGACACCCTATGCAAGATTACTAGCACTGATCATCTCAGTGCATCACTAGTGTTACCAGCAATAATGTAGAAAAGGCCAGGTCAATTTGGACTGACTTACATCGGTAACACATAACAGCCAAAGCTGCAATGCCCCGGGTGTCAAGGGAATGAAATTACTAATAAGTCTCCCTATCACCACATGATTTATCACTCAGATATCAGATTTAAATATATTTTTGGAAAGTCAATCACTTTTCTCCAAACATTAGCTTTTATGTTCTGGAAATATACACATTGTCCTCTCAAATGCACACTTTTCAATTTTGCAATACATACATTAATCCAAAAGCTTCTAACTTAGTAGGCTGGGCTGCACACATTTCCAGAAAACCTTGGCTGCCCATTAATAACATTACATACACAATTCAACTGTCTACAACGTTTGTATCTCTAGGATTGTGTAAAAATTAACCCATGCATTCACACTTTCTTAGCCAAATTTAATAATTACATATCATTATGGTTTTGTATGATTTATAGATTCCTATATTCGAAAATAAACATTATGGGACCACTTTACAAAGGCATTTTGCAAAGGATTTGTAAATTAGTACTTCCGTAGTACTGTTATATATATACTTACGTGCCAGTGTGAACTGCCTGCAAAATATCGAAAATGGGAATACAATGGTAATATTCAGGAAATATTCAAATACAAGATTACAAAAAAATTGCACTACTTCCTGTACTCATAAATGGTTTTAAAGTGAAGATGACAGACTCTTATAGGAGCGTGAGGATCTAAACCTTACATTCAATGTTATGCCTTGCTTTTACGATCCTTATGTGACCAAACAGTCATAAACTTTGGAGCATTTTCATGGTTTTGGCGAGCAAGAGAAATGCAGACTTACTTAAGCAATACGTTTCATGTCTTTTACTTTTATGGAGAGTGTGGTTAGGTCAGTTGCAGTTCATCTTTGCTTCTGAAAAACGACACACCAAACCTATCCCAGTTGGTGCATTACACAGTGAGATAAATTCACTTCAAAGATCCTTGCGTGTAGAGGTATTTGTGCAGAGCCCGTTATCAGAAATGTAGGGGCAGATTTACAAGCCCCTTGTGCCTCTTTAATGCGCCGTTGCGTCACTTTTGTGACGCAGCGGCAGCACAAAAGATGCGCCATGGTACGGGGTATTTGTAACGTGACGCATCTGGGAGATGCGTCACGTTGTAAAGACCTGCGCCATAAGGAGGCGTTCCGGCGCTGGGGGGGAGTTCCTACGCAGGAACGCCTCCCAAAAATGACTGAGTGAAATCTACAAGATTTCACTCAGTCACTTTTAGGCCAATGCTGCATCAAAACCCTTTGCCTGTTTGAAGCAGGCGTAAGGCTTGAAGCAGCATAGGGCCCCCCAGAGCATTGCTGGAGCTGCGTCACGCTTGTGACGCAACTCCAGCAATGCGCCACCTTTACGGCACAGTTGCATCAGGCATCTGTGCTGTTTTTGCCCCATTGTACTCCGCATTGTAAAGGCGGCGCACCAAGGGTGGCGGAGCTGCGGCGCACAATAACTGGCGCATCCCTGGGGATGCGCCAGTTATTGTAAATCTGCCCCTTTGTACTTATTTTTGGCATACCCAGGGAAATTATGTGCATGCCCAAATTGTTACTAGGATTCTCGAAGGATTAGTGCTTTCCGAACGCCGACCGGTTACGACAAGGGACTCCGTCCTACCCCGCGTGGCTATAGGCCAATTTCTTCACCTTTCGTTCATGGGATTTGATACTGCACATCTTCAGCCTTCCACTTAGACTTGGACACCGGGAACCACTGGTCCTCTGCCTCTCACCTGACATCTTCTGAGTACCTGTCTTGGACACACTGCCCTCGGCGATGGGAGTCTCCAACACTGCACCAGTTTTTCTCCCTACACCTTATGAGGAATACTTTTGGCCCTGAGGAGAATCCCCCTTGACCCACAGGGATTCGAAACACGTAGGCCTCTCTCTTTTGGTCTGCCCCTGCCATTCGAGTGCTGATCTGCAATTGTGTTGATTTTCTGTACACAACCCATATAAAATATATGTCTTTGATAGAATTTACTGTCATGAATCAATTGGAGTGTACTGTTTTATAGAAATTATTGTTGTGATTTTTTTTCTGTTGTTGTTGGTTTTAGAGCAGACCCCCTTACTTCTCACACTGGTACACTGAACCTTCCAGATTGTGCGGAGTATCCTGTATGAATGTGTGAATGTGAGCGGAATGACTGTGATATGTCTGATTAGTGAAGGTGTGTTTGTGATTTTATCGTGCTGTGTCCGAATCTTCTTCGTGCGTTTGCAATACTTCCATTGAAATGATGTACTAAGTACCATATGTTGCATTTTACATATATATATATGGTTGAATAAACAGCTATTTAATAGCATTACCCAGCTTTGAATTGACTTTCTTCCCTGGATGCTACTTAGTGTATGAAATCACCATGTCAGTATTGGCATACCCTTTTGTTACGTTGTCAATCTCCTAGCGGCCTGTGCCACTGTGTTCCTGCCTTTGAAGTTCAGTATCCTGGCCTACCATCAGTCTAGGAGGGGCACCTGGCGGTGTGTGCTTCACCGGACCCAGTGTGCGCGTGCAATTGCAGAGTAGGGCGACAGATCCTCCGGTGCAGCCAGCGCAGTGAGACGGAATTCCACAAATCCTGTGGGGTTGAACCCTCTATTCCCTCCGGAAATCAAATCATCCTGATATTATTGCACCAGGAGTGACCATCTATGACATTTGGCTTGTCTTCCAGCTGCTGGACCCTTTCTGTGAGAGAACCAAAGGGTGGCTGTGGGTCTGTACTAGCGGCTCCTAGACAGTCACCCTTGTGTTCTTTACTCTCTCTGACTGTTTCCTTTGAACTTCTCAGAGAATCTCAGACTCCGGTGCCACCATATCAATTCTGCCCCCCAGGTCCAGTCTGGTCTCCTAGATTTCACTAAAGATGGCTTCCAGCGTGGCCTGCAGTGTTGCTCCACCAGTGCCATAAGCTAGCGCCAGGTTCATGGTTGGGTGGCCAGTGTTCTCAATGCTCGAAGTGGCCTTCCTAAGTTTGGCATGCACCATCCCCACACTTCTGTCACAGGGGATTTCAGCAGGCACCGCACATGCAGGAAAGAGTGAGTCTGCCTTGGGGGGAGAGCTTAGGTTAGTCCCACAGTCTCGCAGCACCTTGTGTCAAGCTCTGAGGCACTCAGGGGGCACAAGCAGCCATGCTCTCCCCAAGAGTGAAGACCCTGCAGACCTCTGCCCTAAAGGTCAGCCATAGGGGTATGTGACACCATTGTGCAGCTCCTGTGGGTGACGCAAGCATTCAGGTGAGGCCCGGCGGGTGCCAGGTGCCCACTTACTCACAGGCCCGGGCCCTTTATTGGCCACCAATATGTTGGGAGGGGCCACAATATGTTGGGGACCCTCTCTCACTGCCCGCTTCTCGAATGTTGTTTTTCAGTGGGGAACTCCCCCACATTATCTCAAGGGCTTTAGACTCACAGAGCAGAAGATTATGACTCACAACACCGGCCGCTTCCAGTCCCACTCACCGCGGCAGCATCTGCTGACTTGCCACTTGCCACTGCCAGGAGGGGAAGGAAAACAAGTGTTAGCCTCAGTAATGGCTGCCCCCAGCACCCCACCAAGCGCACCAGCACAAGTCTTCAATTACCGTGACCGTTGTGCTTCAACTCAGCTGTGCTGCATGGGCCTCAGTAGTGTGACATGCAGCTTCCAGCCTGGCACAACAGCTTCGACAGTCTAAGGCTCTCTTCTCTGCCATCAGCAGCCCTGAACTGTGGCGGGGGCTCAGTGATGTCACAGAAATTATGTTTCCACCACTCTGGAGCCTCACAAGCTCATGTTAGACATCTTTTGGTGCCTGGCCACACCCCCTATTGTTTAAATAGCTTTTAATATTCAGAATAGGTTACATATAGTGTTGGTTTTATATTTATATTGGTTCATTATTACTTTTCAGTTATTGCTAATATTTTCAATGTAATGTTTTCCTAATTGTTAAAACTTTTTTAGATGTTTTATAGCATATGTAAATATATATTCAATTTATATTACTAATTACAACTATTTATTTTTAAAACTATTATGATTTAGTATTTGAATATTTCAAATAAGTTATACATAATGGCATACATACCATTTTTTTATATTCCTACTTTAATGTTGGGAATATTCCTCCTACAATACTTCTGACTTAATACTTTGCTAGTTTATTTATGTATTCGATATTTTTGACACAATATTCTGGTATGTCGATATTGTTCTCGATATTTTGTCATACAACATCTCATTGCTTTCAACAATCACAGCATTGACCTGCAAAATCCCTTATGGCTCCAAGCAACCCCCCTTCTATTCAGTCACTAAATGATTCCGCAGTCCCACTTAACTCTTTCAGTTCGAATTATCACCTACGCTGACAACACTCACATTAGTTTGAAAACCACGGGTGAGGTTAACAGCTGATACTCTTGATTATTTGTCCGAGTTTTAAAGATTGAAGTTGCATTAACCAACTGATACTGCTGACAATTATCTCCAGGTAGATCCTCCTTTGTTTAGATCATTATAACCCTGCCCTCTTCCCTGGGTCCAGAGCCAACTTCTATTGCTTGTGTAAATATCTTGGCATTAACTTTGACTACATTCTCTCAGTGTTCAACCAAGTCAATGATGTTTTCATTTCCTGCTTCTTTCATCTTCACACTCTAAAATGTTTCCTGCACTTGTTTTCCTTCCCCTATAAAGAACACATTCTGAATGTCTTCATTTCAGTGTGGCTGGGCTGTTACAACTCAGTGTCAGGACTTATCTTTCTGAACAGTTCGCAAACTGCAGCTGTCAACATTTTATATGGTACAACCCATGACAATAATTGAGATCCGAGGACCAATTTCTCCTAGATATTCCAGATTTTATCACTAGTCTTTAAACGGCCATGCCAATTCCATGGTGGCTGCTGTCAAATGAAACGTAGTGCCTCTTACATTACAGAAAGTATCAGCTCTGCTGAGTTTTTGGAAGGGTCAGAAGACCCAACCCTTTTATACATTTATATAATTCCAATCTCTGCTCACCTTTTTTGTGGGCTATGGATTGTGTTTTTCGCAGCAGCACCAATACAACCATTTGTGGGAACATTCGGGCTTTAGAAAACCTGCACCTAGTCTAACACGAAAGGACCCTGACACTTCACAGTCATTAGCAAATAAACATTTAATTATCTATCACATTTGTGTTTCTAATGCGATGTTTGTTACTGGGAGTTCCGAGGAGTAGTGCAGGAACCTGCTCTTTACAGAAACATGTTACAGCAGCAAACGAGACTTTAAAATTTACAAAAAAGACAAGAAACTTGCTCCGATGACATTAAAAAAAACTTCCAATCAGTGAAAACTACTTAAGACTGAAAAATAAAGATCGAATACAAGTTCTATTAGTTATACAAGAGCTGTACAACCAGCTTGGCAATAAGTGTTGTTGATAAAGTGCAGAAATCGAAGGCTCATGGTACCTACTCTTCAATAGTTTGCCCTACACTGAAATGCTTTCCAAGGCCCTAAAGAGGTTAAAGTACCACCCGGACTTATGCACTTACAGACCCATGCCAATCATAAATATGATGTGAAAATACGGTCCGAAGTACTGACAACTCAATCACGTACGGTAATGACATCTTTGATTCATGAGTCACAAGTTGAATTTGTCCCATCTCAGTCATCCTGGAATCAGGCACAGCTGAGAACCTTGGCACTTGTTAGGTAGAACACTAGAGAAGGAGACAATGGTTCTCTCACCTGACCGGGGTTTTTTAGTGTTTGAAGTGAGGCTACTTTTTTCTATTTGGACAAGAGTTTACCAAGTAATTCCACTGGTAATACACCTCATCAAATGGGCAGATGAAGTAAGGGTACCTTTTTGTCCAGACCTATCCAATTCCATTGAGTTGCCAATCAGGATTGCCCATTCTCCTCCTTCTTTCATTCCTACAGCTGGAACCTCTCTTCACTATAAAACTCCAGCCATAGGTTATTCATGGTTCCATGATACCTACTGACCTGATAAAGTCACGTCAATATGGAAATGGCAAAATAAAGAGCTATATATTAAAACCATGCGCATTACCCACCGTATAGCACATGCCCTGTCTATCTTCAAAATATGCTGACTATATACCGTCCCAAATGATTGCTTAGATCTATGGGCAGTATGCAGTTGGTGGTGCCCCGTATTCGCAGAGCGCGGATGGGAGGGCAGTCTTTTACGTTCCTAGCCAGTAAATACTGGAATGAACTTCCTATTGAAATTAGGATGGAACCATCTGAACTACGGTTCAGGCTGAAATTGAAGACATACTTGTTCCCCAAACTCTAGTGATTGTAATTCCCTTCTTCCTTTACCCTTCTGCTTGGTTTGTCCTGGGAGTTCTGACGGATTGTATTCATAGCGCGGGGACGCACTGTTTCTCTGTGTAACCAGGCGCTTAATAAATGTTTTTATTATTATTTATTATTACATATCCCTCCCTGTATTTCGTAATCTATAGTTTGTGCGTAAAACCCTGACACAAAATAGATTAGAGCAAACGTGAAGCCTGCCATTGTCTCACCTCGCAAACAATATCAGACTCTATGTCTACGATATGAGATGGGTTACCAGTGACCTGGAGAATCAGGGTGTCCACCTTAACCATGGACTGTATAACATGGTAGAGGACAACATGCTACCCGTGATTGCAAAATACCAAATTTGACTGATTAACTTAGCAATGTGGGGCAGGATATAAACTGTGAAGATGACACTGGCTCAAGATTTAACTATGCCTTCAGTATAGTACCTATCTTGGTTCATGCATCACTACTTTACCAAATCAACCCCATTTGGGATAAAGGTGCCATTTTTAGGCAGGCATTGACATGGCGTGCAAGATAATAACACTGTTGGATGAAGTGGATACAATATACTTATACATATAATTACCATTGAAGTAGCAAAATGTGAGGATGAAATTTGTGACATAAGGATACAGACATCAGAAGTATAACTCCAACTTCCAGACCTGTTATTGTGAAATGCTAAACAAGGCGTCACAACGAGGTGCATTAATTACTATTTAATAATATTGACAGTATGAGAAAGTGGAATTTTAATTGAGATGGAGGCTGGCCTATTTTAAGTAATAATGTCACAATTCCAGTTAGGTTCAGTGAACGTTTCATGAATTTTAACCGGAGCTCAACCTCTGGTACATAAGGCACAGAGCAGACCAGGTTATGAAATTGTGTAAAGTATTTAGAAGTATCAAACCAGCTAAAAAGTCAAAAACCAAACACAACAAAATCCCATTTCCATTTACAACAATAGAGAATAATACTCTAATAAAATGACATCAAGAAAAAAAATCCCTGAAGTGTAACCAGAAATATGAATGTATACAGTTTTAATTAAAATAGCAACAAAAACATTAACGCCCCCATTAGGATGACGGGCGGACTTTGTCTGCCCGCAGGGACCGCCCGCCATAAGGGCGGGGGTCCTGATGGTGGCATTAGGATGCACCCGCCACTGTGGCGGGCGCATCTAGCATTTCTACCATTGTGGCGGGCGGTGCACTCAGCACCGCTGCCACAATGGCAGGAAGGCATGCTGTGCACTTCCATGCACAGCATGGCAGGCACCTCGCGGTGCCTGCCATGTTGTCCATGGAACTGCTGGAGGGTACAGTAGGTACCCCCCATCTGCACCCACCACCCCCCCTCGGAGTCCTTGGGGGCCACAATGGGCCCCCAAAGCAGACTCTGAATGCAGGGCATTGCTAAATGCCCATCCTAATATGGCTGGCAGTGTCTGATAGACACCGCCACCATATAAACCCTTTTCCACCCTGGTCGCTAGGCGACCAGGGCGGAAAAGCGGCGGATGGTCTTTCCATCCGCCGCGGACCCCCAGCCATACTAATATGGCGGGGGTCATTCCGGCATGGATGGCGGGTGGATCGCCCCCGCCAGGCCATCGGTGGCTACCGCCGGCCTGGCGGGGGCGATCCACCCGCCATCCTAATGGGCCTCTAAGTGCCATCTGCGGTCATCTGGTTATGCTTGCTAGGACCGAAGAGTGAGTTAAGGCCAAACAGGGTGGAGCACAGGTCGGATATATAAACCAGGTATGACCTGGTTGGATTATCTGAAATGGAAGTCATAAATCCTCAGCAGGGCAAGGCAGAAGACTGTGACCAAGAAGGTCTCCACAAGGGCGAGGAGCTGTTGAACAAGGTCTTAATTAAGCTGTTGACTGTTGGTGAGAAAGCTTCAAGTGGGAGAAATTCAAAGTTTCTGTCCAAGGAAGAGCCATCATGGACATATACTTTTGTCTCCTGTGCCTGTTGACGATTTCTATATAGGGACTTACAGGCACATGCATCAAACTCCAAAATAGAGATTCCTTATTTGCGAAATTTAAGGAATCGCAAATAAAGAATCACTATTTTCAATGCATGAAAGTATTAGCGATTAATCTATGAATCTCTAAAAATTTAAATGGCTTATTGTGATACAACCTAATAAACTCTCAAATAAAGAAAACCTAATTGCGATCATGCAAATAGCGAAATCGCTAAAAGCAAAATCGCAAATTGAGAGGTCGCTTTTTGATGCATAATGATGACATCACTACCAGGAAGTCAGCCAGCCCATGCTTCATTCAGTGCTAATTTGCTGTGAGAGGATTACTGTATACCCCTGAGCACTCAATAAAGTAATGTAATCAGTGTATCCAAATGTCCTTGTGCTCCAAATCGTTCAGTAGACCACAAAAATACCAATTACAGAATAACAATTCAGTCAGTAAATGTCTCTTGATTGTCCTTCAAGGTTTATTCCAAGATTCCAAGTGAATTCCAAATCCAAAAATTATTTCTTCAATACATCAATTCAATGAGGATAGTAAAGTTGCCAACACGTGTTTCGTCGTGTGCACATTCCACACATAGACTTCCTCAGGGCTGGAAAAATTATTTTCAATCCTCTCTTATACTTCTGATCTCCTCTCCAACGTAAATTCGACCCAATGTCCAATATCGTGAATTTATTTCTTCACGTGAAATATCATACTAACAGAGTCTAAGTCGTTCCACTCCAATACTGCGTGTCTGTATGCAGGGGCACCGGCGTTGTACAGCGAGGACACTTGCCGCTGATGTACGGGTCGGGATGTTTACGAATTTAACTGATACTGACTAACCCTCGGTCCCATTACTACTTCGATTTTGGCTTGTAACAGAGACACTACTGGAATATTATGGATTCGTCTGGGGACCGGGCTGAATAATTCTGATACGAGGTGCCCCTGCATACAGACATGCAGTATTGGAGTGGAACGACTTAGACTCTGTGAGTATGATATTTCACGTGAAGAAATAAATTCACGATATTGGACATTAGGTCGAATTTACGTTGGAGAGGAGGTCAGAAGTATAAGAGAGGATTGAAAATAATTTTTCCACACTCCAAAGCTGGAGGTGCAGAGCAAGGTCACATGTCACACTGCAGGAAGAACAATCTACTGACATCTAGGGTGGTCTGGAGGCCCAGGTGCTCCAGGTGCAGCGCCTGCAGACAGGAAACATGCGGTTAGTGCAGGCACAAATTAGC
The DNA here is from genome assembly GCF_964263255.1 of Lissotriton vulgaris. Classification (NCBI taxonomy): domain Eukaryota; kingdom Metazoa; phylum Chordata; class Amphibia; order Caudata; family Salamandridae; genus Lissotriton; species Lissotriton vulgaris. Next base: position 171,204,998 of record NC_141689.1, on the reverse strand, counting down.
AAGATTGCAGGTAACATCGCTGGACTGACTGATTGCGTGAGGGAACTCAATACAGCTGTGGTGGAGGGCAACAGGCAGACGCAGGAGCTGACAATGGTTGTTGGACTTGGCCCTTCTGGCAGGTTCACCCCTGAACTTTTTGCTTTGATGAGTGACTTGGTGTTAGGTATTTTTGACTTCTGCGCACTTTCTCTGTGTCCCACTGTAAAGTGTGTGCGCACTCTGAGTGCGTGTGGTGAAATTGGCATGCCCTCCCATGGGAATGCATGGGGAATGTATAAGTCTGTGGTAGTTCCTGATGCGTGGGGAGTGCAGGGTCGAGTTTGGTATGTACAAACTTGTGTGATTAAATCCTGCGCGATGATGTGTGCAGATTTATTGTGTCTAGTGTGGAAGTGCCACTTCTAGAAGTTGGCATGTTTGTGTCGTAAATGTGAATTGACTGCCTGGCTTGTGATTGGCTGGAGCTGGCTGGTGTGCCTGGCTCCAGGAGTCAGGATGGGTCTGCCCCGGTGGTGAATAGAGAGATTGACAGCTAGATGGGTGGGAGGAGTGCACCTGGGACCTGAATAGGGCTGGGCCTTCCCTACACAATGCTGGCTCCACCACCTGTGGTGCGTCTGATGTCCCTAGCCTGTCCTGTGAATAGGGAGAGGGGCTGAGCACAACAGAGTGCTCAAAACCAGCTGTGTCTGGTTTTCCCTTAACCCTGCAGCCTGAGACAAAGGATTTATGTGTATAAAAAGGGGCTGTAACCCCTTTGAAAATGTTCTCATTCCTGATCCTACCTTGAGGGGGGCCTGCTGCTGCTGGGTGCTAGGAGGACCGCCACTGGGGACTGCCTCCCTGCCTGGAGGGCGGTGTGAGCTGGCCCAGCCTTTGCTCCCCCACCTCCTACCAAGACTTTTTCTGGGCTTTGCCTGCATTGTGGCTCTGGTTGCTAAAGCGCCTGGGAAGGGCTGGGTTTCTACCTTCCAGGAAGCGCTGTTGTTTTCCTCTGCAGCCCGAAGCTGCAATCCCCCTTTTACGAGGGATTCCCCGGCGCGGGGATCCCCCCTTTGCTGATTTTTAGCCCACGAGCGGGAGCCTACCCCGCGCATTTATACTTTGTCTTAACCCCTGAAGGGTGCCCACACCTCCAGGGGCCTTATCTTAAATGGGAGCCTACCCCATATTTTTGCCGAGAGTGGAAGCCGGTTAAAATCACTGCCAGCGGCCCAGGAGCTCCGTGAGTGCCATTTCCCCTCGGCTGCTGACGTCAGGGGATCGCCGCACTGGGATTGGCCCAGTTGCTAGGGGACACCTGGGGGTGTCCCCTAGCAACCCAGGGGCTCGAGCGTGACGGCATTGGAAGAGGCATCCCCTGAGCCTGGCGGCTCGATGCCCAGGGCCGCGCTGTCATTGGCTGCCGCCAGGAAACCGGAAGCGGACGGGAGCGTACCCTGCGCTCCAGTGAAAAGAAGCTGACGACCGGGTTCGCGGGCAGAACGGGAAGCGAAGCAGGTCTCCCATGCAGTGCAGAGAGCCCTGCACACAGCAAGAACCCGCCCGAGCACCAGGAGACCCGAGAGGAGCTGACGGCCGGGCCGAGGAGCAGAGACACCACCGCAGACAACGCAGGAGCCCAAGTGCTGCGAGAGCCGGTGAGTGGAAAACAAGTGCTGGTGTTGCCATTTTGGAGCCCCGGAGCGGGGCTCCAACGTCGGGGGCATTCCTGTTGGCTAGTGAAGCGGCCCCGGAAGGCAGCAGGCCGCTCCCCCTTTAATCTCACTCCAATGCGAGAGCATCTGGGTGTTCAGAGCCCCGATGCTCCAATGTTGGTGGTAGTATTTCATTAGAGCCCACGAGGTTCCACCTGATTTGGGGGCATTTTTTAGTAAGAGCCCGAGAGGCTCCTACATCCACTGGGGCACTGTTGTTTTGAGCCTGGGAGGCTCCAACGTTGCTTGGACACACTTTTTGTCAATTAGAGCCTGCGAGGCTCCCACGTGTTTTGACATACTTTGTGTGCTTAGTTTGTTCCCCTGAGGCGGAAAGCCGGGGGTTAGCCTGAATGTTTTAATAGTGCTTGAAATTGTTTTTACCTGTGTTCTTCACTTCTGGGAAGATTAAAATTCCCTTTTATTCATATTCCTGTCTGCCCTCGCAGTAATTAGAACCCCAGGTCCACGCGCAGCGATTAACAGCTGACGCGAACGGACACAGGGATGGCCGCCATCTTGGGTTGGTCGGAACAAAGGTAGCGCTCCAGTCTTGCGACGCCTACCGCCCTCCCATGTACAAAAAACGGCGTTTTTCTCCCCGCGCACTCATACTTTGTGTGCTTAGTTTGTTCCCCTGAGGCGGAAAGCCGGGGGTTAGTCTGAATGTTTTAATAGTGCTTGAAATTGTTTTTACCTGTGTTCTTCACTTCTGGGAAGATTAAAATTCCCTTTTATTCATATTCCTGTCTGCCCTCGCAGTAATTAGAACCCCTGGTCCACGCGCAGCGATTAACAGCTGACGCGATCGGACACAGGGACGGCCGCCATCTTGCTTTGGTCGGAACAAAGGTAGCGCTCCAGTCTTGTGACGCCTACCGCCCTCCTCCACCAGTATATGAGTAACCACAGGTCCCGTCCGCGCAGCGGGCGGGCGGGCGCAGCGGGTGCGACGATGGCGCGCCAAAGGAAAGCCCGTCTGCGCCCGTCCGCGCCAAGTTCGCGACAGGCGCGGGAGGGGCTGGTTATTCACACTCAGCCATTCCACTCCAGGCAAGTGAACTTACCAACCTATTTATGCCCATAGGCTGTCCCCGTAGGATAGAGATGGTGAAAATCAGAGGACCATTCTCATGTAGATTCTGTCAGTGGTCGTCACCCTGGGCCTCTATTAAAAAACAGTCCCCTTTAAATAATACCCCATGACTACATCACATTTTAAAGGGGAGCTAATAAATTCTCGCTCCATGGGCTGTCACAGTCAAGATCTAAATGATCTTATTGTACATTCAAATTTAGACTGTCTCTTTATAACAGAGACCTGGCTGACAGAATCCAGCAATCCAGATGTAGCAAATGCCCTCCCACCTGGTTATACCATCTTTCGACAGGATAGAATGAAAGGCAAAGGAGGAGGAGTAGCGATTGTACTCAAAAGCCATATAAAATGTCACACCTTTACTCTAGGTCCCCTGAAAGGGATTGAAGGCTTGGGCTTCTCTATCAAGCTGAATGATTCATCTTCCTTCTCAGGAGGATTGATTTATCGCCCTCCAGGTAGCCCCTCTGCATTTTTAGATTCACATAGTGACTCTTTAGGACAATTTTTAGTCCAATATCCTCATTTCACGCTCCTGGGTGATTTTAACTTACATCTCGAATCTTCATCTGACGCACAGGTTCAGAATTTTTTCCAAACCTTGGAGATTTTTGATCTCCTTCAAATAGTCACACTGCCCACCTATCAAGCAGGGCACACCCTGGATGGAATTTGCTCTAATTTTCCCCTCTTAGAAATGCAGCCCCCTGTCCCACAGATTTGGTCAGACCATTGTTTGGTCCCATTTCATATTAAACTCACACAGCCCCAACCTCTAACTAAATTGACCCATAATTCAGGGAACCATGTTAACTGGACGCGAGTCGAGAATAACTTGAAGCTTAATCCCATTGCTACTGCAACTATTCCCACCATGCCTGGTGATGCTGCCCAGGGTTCCAAATGATTTCATACATGGATGCGTCAAGAGATCAAGGACAGAGTGCCACAGAATCGCCCTCAAAGCAAAGCGAAAAAAGCGAAGATTAATGCCCCTTGGTTCACAGCCGAACTAACAAAAATGCATCTATTGTGCAGAAAAAAGGAACGTAGCTGGCGAAAAACCTGTGACCCAACAGAAAAAAGCTTGTATACTCAGCAGAGAAAAATGTATCTTGCGGCAATCAAATTAGCTAAAAAGACTTATTACACCAATGCTATCAATACAGCCAAGCAAAAGCAAAAAAAAATATTCGCCATTGTCAAGTCTTTCACACATCCTAGAGCTCTACAAACAGAAATCCCGCCGTCTCTAGAATTGTGCAATCAGATTGCGAATTTTTTTGAAGAAAAAATCTTATTGATAAAAAACGACTTCCAAGCTCCCTGTCATGTCCTGTCTGCAACTTCATTGGATTGTGAAAAGAATCTGAAGATAAGCCTTAGAACTTTTACCCCGGTCACGCTCCCACAGACCCGGGAGGCTATTATGTCATGTAAATCGGGTGCTCCCTCGGATTCATGCCCACCTAGAATCCTTCACCAGCTAATTAAGATTGTCAATCCTATCATTAACGAGATTGTTAATGCTTCCCTGAGCACAGGCGTTGTGCCTAGAGAATGGAAGCATGCTATCGTGAGACCTCTCATGAAAAAAGCAAACAAATCTCCTATAGACCTTACGAACCTACGCCCGATCTCACTCCTTCCAGTTCTGGGCAAAATCACGGAACAGATGGTCCATAAAGAATTAAAAAATTACATAGACACACATCACATTCTTCACCCGCAGCAATCGGGCTTCCGTTCATCCCATTCCACGGAATCTGCCCTGATCGAACTCACTGACTCAATAAAGCTATTGCAAGATCAGGGAAAGAACGCCGTCCTAATTCTACTAGATCTCACAGCGGCGTTCGATACCATCTCCCATTCTATATTGATCAATAGACTTAGGGAGATAGGAATCACGGATGTTGCATTGGATTGGATAATTTCCTTCCTGACAGACAGGTCCCAGAACATCTCCTTGGGCACTTTCCTTTCTAAAGAGAAGAAGGTACATTCTGGAGTCCCCCAAGGATCAATATTGAGCCCCTTATTGTTCAATATATACATGGTCCCACTCATCTCTCCAATCGAGTCATACAGCATATTAGTAACATCATATGCCGATGACACTCAGCTGATTGTTCCTCTGGAGAATAATTCTACAAATGCTGAGTCAAATTTTAAGAGGTGCTTAAAAGACGTCTTCTGCTGGATGAAGAAAAACCACCTTAAATGTAACACCAGTAAGACGGAAATTCTGCCCATGGGTAGAAATCCCCAATTCTGTCCCAGCAAATGGTGGCCCGAGAACATCCCTGCGCCACCACAAGTAGTTACATCAGCAAGAAATCTTGGCGTTCTTTTCGACGCCGAATTATCTTTTGACCAACATGTCAGGAATGTTGCAGGTAGTTGTTTTAATATCAGAAAGTCATTGAAGAAGTTCTTTGACTTTCTCCCCATAGATTCAAGAAAGGCAGTGGCAGTGCCACTCCCTAAAAGAATACTGTTTAAAATCTTAATAATAGCATTTCGTGCATTCAATGGCACAGGCCCGACTTACCGCATCAAACGGTTTCCTCATTATAATCCTGCAAGGTCCTTAAGATCCTCAGGCCAGAACCTGATTAAGCCACTAAAATTCAAACTCAAGACCAAAGGAGGCAAGTCTCTGTCTTTTCTATCTGGGAAAGCGTGGAATTCTATTCCCTCCCACCTCAGATCTCTAACCCAGGAAAACCATTTTAGAAAACAACTTAAAACATGGATCTATTCCCTTTCTGACGATTATGTAATGTCCTCCATTTAGCTGCTTTCTCTGTTTCCAATCTTTTTCTGCACACTTTGTAGTCAGTGCCAAGATGCTCCTTTCGGAGCGATAGTTTGCGCTTTATAAATACACAAAAATATACAAATATACAAAATATACAAATATATCAGTTGTGCCAGAGCCCACGAGGCTCCCACGTTGTTCTTGGGCACAGTTGTTTATTGAGAGCCCCAGAAGAAGAGTCAGGAGGCACGCTGGTGACAGGCTCAGTTCCCCAGCTGCCCAGCACTTAATGGGCAGCTGCTACGTTTAGGCCCTGAGAACTGTTGCGCATTCTTCTTTGGCTGCCTGCGCAGCCAACCCGGACATTCTGCACATTGCTCCTGTGAGCCCCTGAGAGGCCAGGTTGGCCTGGGGTCAGTTATGTGATTTCTGCGCAAATGTGTGATTACTTGCCTACTGTGATTTCTGCATGATATGCAATGCCTCTTTGCCTATACCTCTAAATATTTGTATGCTTAGAGGTTGTGTTTCCTAGTATAGGTTATACTAGTGAGTTCATGTTTCCCTGCGTGATATATGCCTAAAGTGGTTTGGATTGCGTAGTGTGTACTTACCTTTTTACCAGTGGTTACTGGTTGTGCACTACATTTGCTATTTGGTGCTACAATTATTCTATGTTCTAAGTGCTACTGCTACAAAGTGCTATTTCTACAAAGTGCTAGTTCTACCAAGTGCGTATTCCTGACAGTGGTCCATGTGACCGTGTCCTGTGTATATAATCCCCTGTAAATTCCGCCCGTGCCAGTGGCACAGTGTAAATTGTGTGTTTATTATCTAATGTGTTTGGTATAATACAAAGGCTATTTTTATATATAACCTTGTGTGGAGTTTCCTTTGGGTGTTGTTGCTGGGTGCATGCGCAAATGCTTTACACACTGCCTCCGGGATAGGCCTGACTGCTCGTGCCAAGCTACCAAGGGGATGAGCAGGGGTTATCTTTGGCGGGTGACATCCTTGCCCTGACTAGAGTGGTGGTTTCTGCCTGGCTTTGGCGCAAGCCTTAGCCAACCAGAAATCGCCATTTCTAACAATGGTGATGAAGGAGGGACAAGTGACACAGACGAGACACCATCACCAGTTGATGCAGCTCCTGCATGGCTATACACAAGCAAACACTCGCCTGAGCACTAGCACTGCGCTGCTGGCCCATCGGTCCGTCAACATGTAGATTGAGATGTCCCATCGTAGTGAGGATGTGGCCAAGGCACTGGACCAGGTGACAAATGCGGTGGAACGAATGCATGCTGCCACTGTTGGGGCTAACAACATGACGGGAGAAGCGGGAGTGAGGAGGCCTCAAGTCTCAGTAGTGTGTCAGTGCCTGTCCCCACTTGCAGGAGGCACAACACTCGCAGCACAACACCCTCAGTATCCAACATGAGGGATGAAGATGAAGCAGGTGAGGGGTGTCTGGGTGTGCGTGGGAGGAGGAAATAGACTGGCATATCCAGAGACATTCAACAATGGTGAGGTAACCATTGCCAAATACAATACTAGTGACTGAATTTCAAGTCAAATGTGTATGTCTTTCTTTCATTTGTCAGTAATGCTATCCATGTGCTACTATGCACCTGATATGTGTGCCTCAACACCACAAGATAGTTATTTTGAGAAAAATATAGTTAAGTCAAAAGAGCTGTGTATTGTCTCGTCATTACTCACATCAGAAATAATTTTGTGTGATTTCTGTACGTCTCCTGCTCCCTTCTGCTGCGCTTGCCCCTTGTGCTGCACGCAGTTGTGCCCCTTCCTGGTTGTGGTTGTCCGACTCGCTGTTAGAAACCTCACTGTGGCAATGTTGTGTAACATGGCACATGCAGCCACAATCTTGCAGCATTGGTAGGGTTTTGTACTGTAATGCTCCTCCTGTCTTGTGTAGGCATCTGAAGCAGCTCTTCAACAGCCCAAAGCTCAATGATGTTCTGGGTGAAGATGTGCGAAACATTGTACCTCTGCTCATTGGGGGTTGTTGGATTGAGGTATGGGGTCATGATGTAGGTACGCACGGCATATGCGCTGTCACCTACAGTGAAGTAAGCAAAGGGTCGTGATGGTAATGCATTGGCATACGTACAATGTCTGTGTGAAGTCATAACACATGTTTACCAGGCAGATGTCCCTCTCCGAATTCACCCCTGAGCAGACGAGTGTGTATGCCACTTGCGATATATGTAAGAATCATGGGTGCATCGCAGGTATTGAGCCACAATGTCAGTAATTATATATTTTGTATTGCAGACTACCTGTATGTTTAGCAAATGAGAGCATTTCTGATTCCCAAATATATATAATTATTAACTGCTGGTGGACAGATTGCTACATGGGTACAATCAATGCAACCTAATACATGTGGAAAGCGAGCAAGCTGATAGAATTCCTGTTTGGTCTTATTCAGTTCATGTGTGGTTGTGGGGAAGGTAATATGGTAGTTGATCCTTGACATCATGGCATGTAGGGTTGATTTGAAGAAATGTGAAACGGAGCTATGTGACACCCATCTAGCTACCGCTACTACCCCCTGAAAACTGCCTGACTCAAGTAGGTGCAGGCAACATTGGACCTCCACGAGTGGGTATTGCATTGGTCCTACGAGTCTGACGCCGCAATATGGGATCCAATTCTTTTATTAAGTCAAGGATCATGGCACCATTCAGCCTATACTTGTCGTATATTTCCTCATCTGTTTGACCTAGCAATGTAATCCAGACTCTGAAGATGCGCTCCTGTATTGTCCTCCTTCTGTGTGCTGCTGCCTCATCCTCCTCACCATCAGGTAAAGTGCTGCCATTGTTAATGGTTCTGAGGCATTCTGGGTGTGTTTAAGTAGGTTTCTGTTGAATTTCAGCTGTATAGTATTTTCACTCTTAGTTACCACCTGGTGGTGTTCATTCTTAAATTGCACTTGCTAAATTGCGAGTTTCTGTGAAAACGCTATTTGAGAATTTTTATGCATATGATTGTGAATCCTTAATTGAGAATCGTAATTAATGAAATCGCTAATACGGATTTGCAAATTATGTCTCAGAATTATTTGAGAATCCTTATTTTTGCGATTTTTGGTGTTTTTGCAGAATTTGGGATCATGTATTGGATTACAGTGATTTGCAATCGCAAACAGGCTTATTTTGCGATTTGCAAATTTTGCGAACTGATTATTGTTCGATACATGTGCTTATTATCACTTCAGTGGGACAAGACTGCAAGCTATAGCTGAACAGGGACCCTCTCCTCCATCTGCTGGAAGCTGGTAAATCCTGAATCTTTGGTTCAGTGGCAATACATCTTTGTAAGATTGATATGGCAGGTTTTCCCGGTGCTCCAGAGGTCTTTGGATCCAAAAGGTTCTTGAGTCCCAGGTTTTCCAGGATGTTAGGAGGAGTACACTTTCACACAGGCAAGGGTCCCAGGATCTCAGGAACAGCACTTGGGATCAAGACTCACTCCAGGATCCACAGCCATACTAGTTAGAGATGGTAGCTGAGTTCTTCAGGAAGACCTTGTTCTTGGAGCTGTGAAGCCCTCTAGTTTCAACGGTGGTTAGACAAGTGTCTCTTGGAGTTCACTTCTTTTTACTAGGTAGAGACGGGAGCGGTCCAGCCCTTCAGGTCTCCTCACAGGTCTGGACAGCAGGTGCAGTCCTTCTTCTTTCTTCCACAGGTCCGGTAGTCTTCTAAAGAAGGTTACCAGGGGTACCACATTTTTGGCTGGTACTACCTTGTGGTTGGGGAAGGCTCCTGGCAACTCCCTGACTATTATGGAAAAGTTCTAAGGTGTAACATTTTCCCAGTTGTGCAGCAGTTTCTGTTTGCCGTACAATAAACACCCCACACTACACCTCGCTATGTCTAAATCTAACATGCAAATCTCTTTTTGCTCTGTGCGGAGCCTGTCTGCTCACCCCAGAGGTGTGTCCAGGGAAATGAGCAACCCCTCCTCTGTGGTCACCTCAAGTTTTAAAAGCAGCTCATCTCCCTCTGGAATTGGTGCCTGCCCGGCTGTGGGAACAAAGAAGGTTCCTGTCCAGGTGTTGGTTAACATTGGAATTTGATAGGGTAGGCCGCTTTTAAGTTATCAAGATCCTGGGCACAGCTCAGATGGCCATTCTACCAGAGTAACAGAAACAACTCCCTACACCCAAGGCATTTGCCCTGCAGTTTTTACACCTCACAGGGAGGGCTATTCATCTGCTGTGTGCACCTTTAAGGTAAATAACCTTATTCTTAATACTCATCCAAAGTGGTTTTACTATCAAATTGGTTTTATAAGAACCTTTAAAATGAGACGTTTAAATATATTTCTCGCTATTTCCTAACCAAAATGAGCATTATTAAATGTAGTTATGGAACATACTATTTTTTTGAGGGACAGCCAGACAGGCAAGTAAGCTTTTGTGGAATTTTGCTGAAAAAGCATGTGACATTATAGTGCTACATGTCTTACTTTTACTACGATGCACTTTGCCGTACGGATTATAAGTCCTACATAGGGGCAACTTATTAATATTAAATTGAAATTTTTGGCCTGTGAAAGGAGCTTAGTCGAATCCAGGCTACAATGGTAGGCTTGCAACCATGTTTGCAGTTTCATTGTAATGGGTGGCACAATGGGTGATGCAGTCCACTAGTGACATTTAACTCACAGGCCCCAATTACACTCTGTACCATACCCTAGAGATTTATGTGCTAGTTAATAAGCCATTTAGGAGTAAGACCTTGTTAGAGGCCAAAGCACACTCACTAGGGCCAGTTTAGCTGAGTTTCAGTGCACAAAGACAAAACCCAAGCAGCATCAATCCATAAAAATGGTGGTGATTATGCAAAAAGAGGCATTTTCCTGAAGCACGCACACAAAGATGGGAATGCTTAGACAGACCACATTTGAGCAGTGTGTATACTTACCAGGCAATCCATTTTATGTCTGTGACAAGTCCACATGTTGGCTCACTGATTATAGCAGAAGAGGAGATGATGGCAGGTTACTGAGGGGCTGACAGCGCTGAACCTTCAAAAGAAAATATGACATGATGTTGATGAGCTTATTCAGGCTGATTCATTTAGAATATTATTAGGCATGGAGTACATAGTGGCAGTGCTGAGGAACACAAAAGATATTCAATTTTCGTGAGTTGGTTGTGATATTGATAGCAGTGTGGCACACCTGTGTGAGTATTAGGGGTGCACTTAAATGTGGGCCTGGTAATCTCGCTGCCACAAAACGAGGAACTCTTGGTCCAGATGTTGACGCATTTCATATGGAATTATTTAAAAGTAAATTATAGTGGATGAATATTAGTATAATACAATTAGACTCGATAGTAGAGGATGTAGTAAATCTTAGTGTTACATGCATGACATATTTGTCTATCAGAATGAAGGTTGGACAGTGTAACATGAGTGGGGAGTTCTAATGTAGAATCAATGTTCTACATTAGAACTCCCTACTTATATAGGGATTTTGGTCCGGCCGGATACTGGGATTTCGTGGAACTGGAAAGCCATATAGTGGGACACGGTGCAGAGTGGATTGGATAAAGTCACTGAAGGAGGTGAGTGAGATGCGATCTGGGTCTCCTTTGCCACCTGTATCCTGGAAAACATCTCCTTCATCCATCTCTTCTCATGCTGCACATTTTTCAGTCCACTATAGTGTGCATCTAGACAGCTTCAGTCACATGGCTGCCTTTTTCACTCCACTGAAGGAGTTTGGAGGCAGTTGTCGCTCTCTGAAGTGATTTACTGCAAAAGTCACAATATTGGCTCTCTACTTTTCAGTGACGCTCTTACCCTTCTCCCAAAGTGGGGTGGGCTGTTAGCAGTAAAGTCATGCAGATTAAGGGGAACAGGGTAGAGCATCAGTTGTGACCTCTATAAATATGTCCTTAAAGGGTTAATGTCTGCCATTTGTGTGGGAGGGTGTGTGTGTGATTGCTGTTTCCCTATTCTTCTCCTTTCAGAGTTTTCCACATCGGCGACCTTAGTAGGTTACCAGCCTTATTTACAACTGTATAACTGTAAATGAGGCTTTTAATCTATTACTTTAACTACGTCTAAGCTACTAGATGTAAATAAATACAAGCAACCTGAAAGATAGTGTTAGAAATGGGATCTCTGGTTGGCTAAGGCTTGCGCCAAAGCCAGGCAGGGACCACCACTCTAGTTAGGGCAAGGGAGTTACACTCCAAAGATAACCCCTGCTCACCCCCTTGGTAGCTTGGCAAAAGCAGTCAGGCACCACAATAGGGGCGTAAATCACACAGTGAAGTATAATCTCACTAACACAAGCCAAAATAGGTAAAACAACCTAATTATCATGAACCATATTTAGAGGTATCCAAAGAGGTGCGTAGAACACACTATATACAATACATTTCCTAGCACCAAAATCATATTAGCACATAAATCACAAAAGGGCCTGGTGCCCTAGCAATGTAACAATCCCCCTTGAGCAACTGGCCATCTCTAAATAAGGGGCTCAAATGCTCCATGTCCACAAAGTCAGGGCTGCTGCCTGGGCAGCGAAAGTCAAGGGTGCGCAACTGCGCAAAACTTAAACGTTGCAGCTGCCCACTACTTACTAGGAAACTGAGAACCATGACATGGGGGCCTAAACTATGCAGCTGGCACTAAGTGCTGCGCAGCTGTGGAAGGCCTGGCACCTCTGTGCTACTTCTGTCCCTCTCAGGGACTCTCTTAAGAATTGCGCCTAAACGGTGCAGCTGCCTACTGCTTTCTGGGCAGCTGGGGATAGTCAAAATGCGGCATGGGCTCTCACTGGCCCTTAGAACAAATGCGCCGCACGTTGGAGTCATCAAGGCCCTGGAAATAATTAGCAGGATGTTGGAGCCCTCTAGGCTTTGAAAACACTTATGTCCCATGGAGCACACAGGCTCCTGTACTAACGATGCACAAACTGGGGTGGCACGGACCCCTGAGGACCCCACTGGGCCCCCTTCAGTAGATATGCCCAAATGTTAGAGCCAACTAGGCTCGGGACTTAAATATGCCCCCCAAACGTTGAAGCCACACAGCTCTGAAACAATTAGGTCCCGAGGGCGAGCACTGGCGCTAAAAATAACCCTGTCCCCATGGAGCCACACGGGGCTCTGGAATACTCCTGGTACACGGGGGAGCAGCCCACTGCCATACAGGGCTGCTCAGGCTCGTGCCTTCAACAGGCACCATCACAACAGAGAGGCCCAACTTACAGGTCTCTCCCAGTGGCGGCGATCTCCTGCTCTGCCATCGGCACATGGGGCTTCCTCCTCGCAACGGGAGCCCCGTAGGGGCAATGTCCGGACTCTGGGTCCCCTTTCGGCGCAGAGGCACGCGGGGCTTTCCTTACTCCTGGGAGCCCCGCCATATCGGTGCCCTGGTTCACCCGGTCCCCCATCTCGGGACCGGGACTTAGCGTGGAGCCCGCGAGGCTCAGTGCGGCTTCAGGCGACGTTCCCCAGGCTGCCGGGCGCACGCGGGACTTCCTCCTTGAAACCAGAAGTCCCACCGCCGTCAGGCACCTGGTGGCCTGACTTCCTTTTTGGCGCGGGCCCCGGCGGTGAATTCTCCTTTGGGAAATGAGGGGTGGGCTCCTTCGAAGTGAAAAATAAAACTGGTATGCGGGGTGGGCACCCGCTAAGGCTCCTATAAGCGGGATAGGCATCCGTGTTAATTTATAAAATAAATCGGAGACGCAGGGTGGGCACCTGCACACTAGAGATCATCAAATAAGCTGGGTGGGCACCCACGTTGCAATAATAAATGCAATAATAAATGCGGCAATGAGGGGTAGGCTCCCTCCACATAAGGGGCAAATTAAGATAACGCCCCAGGCACTAAGGGTAAAAGAACACCCAGTTTAACGGAGCAACTGGAGCAAAAGGGTCCCAAGAAGTCCTGGGCATAAAAGATGGAGCAAAACAGCTCCTAGCAAAGAAAATCTTCCAGGCATCCAGGGGCAGGGCAGGGCAGGGCCCCCAGGGAAGCAAGCCTTCCCCTGGGCCCCAGCAGCAGCACGCCCCTGGTAGTTTCAAGTCAAAGAACAAGAACATTTACTTGGGGTCACAGCCTCTTTTTTGTACAGTAAAATCCCTTTGTGACACAGCACAGGGCCAAGAGAGAACCAGTTACAACTGGTTTAAGGAGCACTTGACCACTTTGTTTTGCTCAGCTCCTCTCCTCTATTCACAGGACAGGCCAGGGACATCAGACGCACCACAGGGGATGGAGCCAGCATTGTGGAGGTGAGCCCCAGCCCTATTCAGGTCCCAGGTGCAACTCCTCCCCCCTATCTACATGCAGATCACCCTATTCACCACCAGGCAGACCCATCCTGGCTCCTGGAGCCAAGCATACCAGCAAGCCCTTGTCAATCACAAACCAGACATACAATTCACATCAGGCAGGCAGACACTGCACACAGAAATGCCAACTTCTAAAAGTGCCACTTCTCCAGTAGACACAATAAAACTGTGCACATCGTTGCTCAGCATTTAATCTCACGAGTTTGCACATACCAAACTCGCCCCTGCACTCCTCTCACATCAGGAATTACCATGGACACTCATATCCCCCATGCATTCCTATGGGAGGGCAGGTCAATCTCACCACTCGCACTTAGAGAGCGCGCGCACTTTACACTGGCCCACAGTGCCAAAGTGCGCAGAAACCAAAAATCACTACCATTATGTCATATTAAAAGGCAAAAAGTCCAACAGATAGGCTTAACAATTGCATGCTGAATAAAGTTCAATATAGATACTAACTCCATAAATTTATATCTAAAAGAATCAAATTAACTTGAGTGAATTATTTTATAAGGCAACTGTATAAGTGTCTACATTTTTCATTGATTTTTCTTCCTGTAAAATTACCACCTGTGCGCTTACAATTAAATGTCAATATAATAACAACCATCAAGCAGGTGTTTCATTTTATTTGAAAACATGAGAACCATATCGATCTCAACAACAGCATGAGGTCCTGCAATAATTACAAACCTTTCTGGGTTGTGGAGACGACAGCACTCATGGTGGAGGATGAAATACAGAATAAAACCATTTTAACAAATCACATTATTGTCATTCCTTCCAGGCCTATCTCTGTTTAGTAGGATCCAAGATGAAAGCCTAGGAGTAAGGGTCCTGCTGCTCACAAAGGAAAAACCCTTATAAATCAAGAGGAAACTACAACGTTTCAAGTGTAGTTCTTATCTTGATGATTTGGAAGACTTTACATTGAATCCATTATTCTAGTCAAGTTATTCAAAAGTGACTGACCTTCAAAATGCAATATTCTTACAAATCTGTGATATATAATACACATAATAATATATATAAATAATATTATATAGTATAAATATAAAGAACACACTTGACTCACAAGACGTCTTGATGGCCACTCTTTAATCCACCAAGTGTAAGTCAGCCATAGGTACTGTAATCTACCACAGTTGTGCATACACTGGGGCATATGTACAAGCCCCTATCGCCACCACAACGTCAGCACATTCTGGTAAAAATGGCGCAGCCTGGCGTTTCAGAGGTGGAGGAGAGAGGCGTTAAGCCAGGAAGGCTAATGCCTCTCTCCTCCACTTCCTTGTACATATCCCACACTGTGTCTGCAATCCTTTATTTAAAGTGACTACAATGGCTATGTTTTGTTTAACCTATTGACCTCCCATTAACGTTTTAAATCATTTGGGATCAATTGGAAGAGATACCCTTAAAGTTGGTAGCCATCTGCTTTTTAGACTTTAGGGCTGATTACTTTCCACAAACTTGATAGACATCCCCCTTATTACAAGTGCACAGGATTGGCTGGCTTGTGATACGGCGGATGGATATCTGTCACGTTTGTGATGGACTAAAGTGACCATGAAGCTCTAAATAGGACCCTTTGTGCTGGATCATTATAATGTTTTTTTGGTTCCAGCAATTCCTATTTTGGAGCCCCTTGTTTGAAACAACTGTGAATTGTATTACCAATTTTCTAATAATTCAAGCCTATAGTTTTAAATTAAACCTAAAGTTTCACAGAAAACATTCGAAATAAAGTTGGCTTGGGGCCCGAAAAGCCTTATCATGACACAGAGAGATATAGAGGTAAGGGAGGGAAAGAGTTTCTGATAGAGAAATCAACTAGTGTGATAGAGTGGGAGAAACAAAAAAAGTTCACTTCACGAGAGGGCCTCTTACAATGTGTGGCCCTGGGCAACTGCCACTTTTCCCATGCCTTAAACATCTCTGCATTTGTGTTTTTGCTGCAGCCACCTCCCACTAAAAGAACTGCAGAGCCACCCGAGACCATGTTCAGATTGCGTGTTAGAATACTGAACAATACAAACAATATTCTGCTACAATTCTCCTGTGACCACAGATCTTCCAGGTGCAACTTGTGAACAACATTCTAGTAAGATCTTTTAGATGGATGTTAATATGCCAGTCTTGCTTGCTGATCAGACCCAACCTTAAATCTGGGCATGAAAGCTTCAGGCGTACACTCTCCTCCTGCTGCTGACACTAATGACAGTTAGAAAATGAAGTCAAGGAACTCAGAAAAGGAGTTTCTCATCTAGAAGATACAAGTTCTCAGCAGGAAGGTTCAGAAATCCATACCTTATTTTTCACAGGCAAGAGATCACTGATAAGCTGAGCAGCTCAGTGACCAGCCTTTGCTTTGTTAAAGATACCCGCAAAAGCCTGATATTTTACGGGTAGACTAACTTCTTTTTCGACCACCGCCGCAACACACCTTGGCGACGCCAATGCGGTCGCAGGAGAATCACTTGCCTTCAGGCAGTGTACTCTACAAGCCTCAGAAGAAAACCTCACCTCCCTACCTGCCCAGTTCACCTCTGGCTTGTGCTTACAAAACCAAGGCATCCCTAAGATAAGTTCATACTGTGGTGCATCGATGATGTTGAGCACTATATCCTCAGAGTGTTGCCTCCCATCCACTGATAGAACTAGACTAATTTCCTCTGTCTGTGAAGTGATCTTTCCTGATTTTAACAGCTTCCCGTCCACCGCCACCACTTCTTCTGGAAACTTCCGTGCTACTACTCCAATGGACAACATGCGAACCAAACCACTGTCAATGAAGTTGCCCATGGCTCCTGAATCTAACAAGGCCAGCACCTGATGTACTTGTGACCACACAACCAAGCCTCCTTGTAGCACTATATGAGCCTCTGTGGCTGACGGAAGGTCAGACGCAAGAGAGGGTATCTTCATTCCTGCCTTCTCATCTTTGACGATACAATTACAGGTGATCCCAGTATAGGACCATAGAAGGACACACAGAGAGCGAATTTACAATTCAAGAAGACATACTTTCAGAAAATGATCGGATTACAATGTTAATTATTCACATGGAATTCACAAAGAGCACAATATGCGTATAAAATGTTACATTTTTAATTGGTAGGTTCAATATTCTTCAAATTTTGACCAAACATACAATACCCCAGGGGAAAGGGAATGTGAAAGGGGGGAAGGTGAAGGATAATTGAGGATCAGGGAACATCAATAATAATATAACACTGGTCAATAGGACCCAACTCATTTAAACACAATGCAAAACATGTTGCCTCTCATATTCAGCCACATTGAGCACATGAATGATAATCAGCATAATGTGTAAACAAGTGGAAACAAGTGGGTGGGATAGAGTTCGTCGACGTTTCGACCCCCGATGTTCTAGGGAAGTTTGGAACCCTTAGGCTGGGGTCTTCATCAGGACAGAGGCGGAAGGGAAGGGCATCCGTGGATCAATGGGCTTCATGGTTCAATCACTTCATGGTGCTCATACCCTATTTATTTCTTCCTATATTTCGCTCGCTTGGAGCTACGGCCCAACAACACCATGAAGTGATTGAACCGTGAAGCCCAAAACTTCCCTAGAACATCGGGGGTCGAAACGTCGACGAACTCTATCCCACCCACTTGTTTCCACATTTTGATAATGATCAAAGTCGTTCACTTGTTGTGTGGCCTTTATGTGGGCAGCTCCAGGCCAAGTGCGCAAAGTCCGCGTGGGGTGCTTGGCAACGCAGGCATGCGTGCGGTCTGGAGGGGTCTATTCTATGTGATTTAGCGGGTGTAACGTAGAGCCTACGGAGAAACTTGAAGTGCAGCAATCTAGGTTTGCTATTTAACGATACCGTTCCAGGGACCCTGCAGCATGCTGACCATTGCTCGTCTGTGATGGAGGTGCCCAGGTCACATTCCCAGGCCGAGCGGAACCTTGTATCGTCTAATGGCATCACATCTGAGCAGGCCTTATAGAGCTGTGATATGAGGTGTAGTCCCTTATCGCTGTTTATCACCAATGTTAAGGGGGAAAAAGAGGGTGGCTCCAGTGGATAGTCTGGGAATTTAGCATGTAGTGCTGCACGCAGCCTGACCAACACAAACCTGTCCATGAATGAGGCCTCCGAAAGTGCGGGCATGCCTTTCGGGTCAAAGATATGGCCATCAGGAAAAAGATCTTCCATTGTGTGGAAGTTGAATTTATCGCAAGTTTTTTGGACTAGTTTCTCAGAGGTAATGGGCAGGAAGGGAGCATTCGCTAGGCGAAGGGAGGAGGAATAGAGGGTACTCGTCTGTGTAATTTTACTCACTGTCAAGTTTGAGAAAGGTCTATAACTAGTATACATAACATATAAACAAATAGTGATATTGGAACCCTCTATATGTAAATGATCATGGACCACTTTGTTGTACTTTTATTCAAAATTTATTATATTTATTTGATTTTATAAAGGGTATATACTTTTTGTTTAAAAATTGAGTTTTTTTATATAAAAGGTAACTGATCAAAAATAATTTATCATTGAAAGTGCAAAACATACATATGACAAGACAATAAATTAAACATGAAGAAGATGAATGAACATGATGTAGGCAAAGCGGTAGATACACACTTTGTGTGTATCTACCACGTTGTACTTTTATTCAAAATTTATTATATTTATTTGATTTTATAAAGGGTATATACTTTTTGTTTAAAAATTGAGTTTTTTTATATAAAAGGTAACTGATCAAAAATAATTTATCATTGAAAGTGCAAAACATACATATGACAAGACAATAAATTAAACATGAAGAAGATGAATGAACATGATGTAGGCAAAGCGGTAGATACACACTTTGTACACACTTTGTGTATCTACCGCTTTGCCTACATCATGTTCATTCATCTTCTTCATGTTTAATTTATTGTCTTGTCATATGTATGTTTTGCACTTTCAATGATAAATTATTTTTGATCAGTTACCTTTTATATAAAAAAACTCAATTTTTAAACAAAAAGTATATACCCTTTATAAAATCAAATAAATATAATACATTTTGAATAAAAGTACAACAAAGTGGTCCATGATCATTTACATATAGTGGGTTCCAATATCACTATTTGTTTATATGTTATGTATACTAGTTATAGACCTTTCTCAAACTAGATATTCTTTCCCTATGTATAACTAGTGGTTTTCATATATAGGGGTCCTATATTTCCTAAAGCTATTTTACTCACTGTCAGCCATGCCCAGCTGGTAGTGTAAAAGGGCTGTATGATCTTGGGATCACGGAAGACACCCGAGGGTAGAACCCAGGCCAACACATCAGGTT
The DNA here is from genome assembly GCF_964263255.1 of Lissotriton vulgaris. Taxonomy (NCBI): domain Eukaryota; kingdom Metazoa; phylum Chordata; class Amphibia; order Caudata; family Salamandridae; genus Lissotriton; species Lissotriton vulgaris. The sequence goes on along the minus strand of NC_141689.1, from coordinate 171,185,751 downwards.
GAACAACGTCGGATTCGGGGCGGAGATAGGTGATTCTAGCATCAGGGTAACCAGGCATTCGCAAAACTGGCTTGTGCAGTCAAATAATATAGGCGCAGATCAGGTACGCCGTACCCTCCCCGGTCGTAAGGAAGAGTCATCACTTGCCATTTCACCCTGGGTGTTCTGTTACTCCAAACCAATTTGATCAGCAGGGACCGTAGAGTAGTGAAAAATGTAGCGGTCAGGGGAATCAGAATATTCTGAAATAATTACAGAAAATTAGGGAGGAATGTCATTTTTATTAGGGCTAAATGCCCTGCCATATACAGTGGAAGTTTAAGCCATGAGTCGATTCTTGTCTCCAGTTGGGAAATTGCTACTTCGTAGTTCCGGCGTATTATCTGTTCAGTATCGTGATGAATGTGGATCCCCAACAGTCAGTGCACCACTCTAGTGGGAATTCTGAGGTCCATTGATTCATCCCTGGAGTGAGCGGGAAGATAATTGATTTACCCCAATTAATTTTGAGGCCAGAGAAATTGCCAAATCGGAGGATCTCTCTGAGTAAAGGGTCAAGATTAGTTTGGGGGTCATATACATACAGAATTGTGTCGTCAGCGTAGAGGGAGACTAACAGAGGGCCCGTCCGGAATACTAGACCCCTGTGAAGGTGCTTTTCCTGGAAGTGTCAGATCAGTGGATCCATCGCCAGAATAAATAATAAGGGGGAGAGAGGGCATCCCTGACGTGTTCCGTGTGTTAGACCAAAGGGTGCAGAGAGCGTCCCGTTTAAGCTTAGCCTGGCTACAGGTAGTGTGTATAGCAAAGCCGTGGTATCTATAAAACCCTGGGGCATACCCATGCGTTGCATTATTGAAAAGAAAAAGTGCCATTCTAGGGAATCAAAAGCCTTCTCAGTGTCCAATAAAATTGCCGCTGCGGATGTTTCCGGGTCTAATCTATGTAAAGTGTTAAATAAGGTTCGAAGATTGAAAGCAGTGGACCGATGAGGAACGAATCCAGACGGGGCTGGGGAAATTATGAATTCCATTAATAGGGATAGGCGGCATACCAGGGCGTTCGCTAGAATTTTATAGTCTAAATTTAGTAACAATAGTCATCTATAAGAGCTGCATTGGAGGGGATCTTTCCCGGGTTTTGGGAGCAATATTATTACGGCTTCTCTCAACGTGGGAGGGAGCTGCTGGGATTCTAGGGCCTCTGCATACATATCTAATAAATGAGGGGTCAACAGGTCCTTGTATGCTTTGTAAAATTCGGGCATGAAGCCATCCAATCCCGGGGCTGTAGAGGTGTTCAAGGCATCAATGGCCTTGTGTATGCTATCTGCAGTAATGGGCTCGGCCAAGAAGTCGTGCATACATTTTTCCAAGTAAACTAATGCAATGCGTCTAGTGCAGCCAAGTCCACTTCCAGACGGGACAACGTGGCCCGTAAGTTTCTAAGTATCCCAGCACTCTCTGAGATACATACGCCCCTCATGTAGGCTTTGAAGCCCTCCCATAATACTGCGTCTGAGTCCACTGAGCCCGTATTTATATCGAAGTAATCTTCGATAGCTATATATAGGTCCTCCCTAAACTGCTTGTCGTGTAGTGCATGTGACAGGAACCTCCATTGTCGCTCGTAGCCCTCGGGGCGGGGGCCAAGCATTCTCATTAGTACTGGAGAGTGGTCGGAATAGGACCTGGGCAGCGTGTGTATATTGTGGAACCATCTGGAGAACTCGGGGGGAGGCTAACCAATAGTCGAGTCGTTTCCAAGTATTATTAGCACCTGTGTAATGTGTGTGTGTGGTGTGGTTAGGGTCACGGGCCCCCCCCAGATCCATCAATGAGAGGCGGTCACATAAGGAATGCTGGGCCCTGCGCGCTCTAGGCTTTGGATCAGGGGCCGTTGACGTGCTGTCTAAGAGCGGATCAAACGTTACATTAAAATCACCTCCCAGTAGCAGGGGAACGGGGCCCAATTTCAATAGCTTCGCATATAGTTCATGAAAGAAGTCAGGGGAGTCTGTGTTGGGGCCATATATACCACCCAGTCAGAAGCGGCTGGTGACATTTGAAAGTGGTGAGGCGAAACATTATTGTTGTAGTGCACTGTAGTGAGCGAAGCCCAAACAACCTACGGGGGGTTTAGGGGGGTTCCGAGTGGACAAACAGTGCATTTTCAAACAAATTTGAGGAATCAGGAAGGAGATATTTAACTGATTTTTTATTCTTTTAATTCACTATATGTATCTTTTTAATGGATGGGGATGTCTTTGTGAATTTTGTTTTCTTTTGTGGTAACCCCTTCTTTCCTTGTATGGTCGTAACATAGTAATTTTCGTGTTAGATGTTTGCAAATTCATTATGTGTTTCTGTAATATGTATCATGTACTCTTTCTATATTTATATGTGATTTTATATATTTTCTTGCAGCTCTGATGAAGATCACGTGTAGTGAACGAAACGCATTGGCTGTCTTTTGCTATCAATAAAAAAATAACGACGTTCTGGATTACATACATTTTTTAATTGGATTTGAATGAATTCTAACTTTGCTGTGTACTATTATCTGTGTGTTTTGGATTACTATGAAACTCTTATTGTTTTCTCAGATCGAGTTTTCGTCATTTTTCTGAGTAACAACAAAATGTGTAAATATGGAGCAGTACATTTTTGGCGGTTGTGCTGCTACTGGTCGTGCTGGTGTGCGTGTATGACATTTTTAGTTACGCTTTTGAGCATGTCGTTCACCAAAGCATCGAACCACCTACTACGCTCAACATTGGGAATTATTCATAAAACCTAACACACGTCCCACTCTTTCCACAGAATTACATGCTCAGTTGATAAGTCTTTTCAAATGGCTCTTTATCAGAGGATTTGTGTTAAAAAACTGTCAATCTCAGATTTCTGCAAACACCCGTGTGACATTAGACAAAACATGATAACACTACTGCAGAAAGACAATACTAGGAGATTCTTTCATAGATCATATGACCTACGCTGCATGCACCAACACTTAAAGACGGTTATGTCCGTGTTGTGTGCTATATTGATTACTGGGCGGCTCTCCTTGAACATCGCTCGATAGACAAGCCTTAACTTGAACAGCACACCGTCCAATTCACGAAAACGGTTGCTAGTATTGCACAAACTCACAAAATGGAATCTTATTTCTACAAAGCACACACCATTCCCCATGAGAAGTTGAGAATTCACATGCACAGAACCAGCGCACGGCGGCATAAATTGTTTCATCAATGCACACAAATACACAAAGGGATCTCTTGATAGCACCAGAGACTGCACATCACAAGATACATTTTATCTGTACAGACACAAACTACACAGCAGGACGGGAAGTCTCCGCAAGATCTGGCACACTTTTTATTTATTTGCCCTTATTACACTCTACCACGGAAACTATATCTTAAACCGTGCCTCAAAAACCTGTACTTTGCACAAATTAAACCTGCACTTTACTATCTTCAATTGCTGAATTGTGACTGCACTTTATTTGTCTGTAACTTTTTAAAATCAGCCATCACCTTTAGGAAAAGTATGGATGGATAATTATGCTGTAATGTCTTAGGAACTTTTAAATTTTATAAATGAAATTATTTATGTTTTTATTGTACTTTTAAAAATGCTTATGCTCATGTTGCCCGCTGCTTTCTCTTTTTTTTTTACCGTATATCGTGTACTGGATCTCTTACTTGTCAAATGAATTATCCGGACTGTTTTTAACTGTTTATTGTATGTACTTTTATGATTGTAATGTCTACAATCGAATAAAGTTATTTGAACTGAACTAAACACAAAGGGATCTCTTGATAGCACCAGAGACTGCACATCGCAAGATACATTTTATCCGTACAGACACAATAAACTACACAGCAGACCTCTTAAGTGCACTACTCAAAACACAGCAGGAACGCCACAGCTTGAATTCTCACACGGAAAGTGTTAGAAGGACTGCACACAGCACACCGACAAATAAGTGAGAGTTATTACATGCAGGCCGGACCTTCACATTACTGCTGCTCCCACATTTATTGCTCCTTCCTCGCGTCTGTCAGCATTTCCTGACTGCGTATTATGGAGCACATGGTGCATAGTCTGTGTCGATCAGCCTGCGCGGAGTAGATATAAGCAGCAGACTGTCGATAACAGGCCTGAAATCAGCGCACTGCAAGTAATGCATTTTCAAAAGGCGGTTGCAACCCAGGGGCTGCCATGACTGGACACTTCTTTCAAACTGCACACCCAGGAGTCCGCAGAGCAACGCCTGCTTCTGCGTCAGAAGGTGCTCTTTCAAAAGTTACGGTCCTTGTATAATTCCCTGTAAACAAGCGCAGGCCAACAGAAACACTTTTAATTGCACGCCGGCATTTAATATATAAATGAAGAAATATTACTATCCTTGTTCCGCCTTCCCAGTCCCTGGCACTCCCTTGGACGCTCGCTGGCACCCCACTCCGATATGCCATAAACCCCAACGCTGACAGTGTGGCTGGAGCTTTTACTCTTCCATAGGACACAGAAATCTCCGGAGAGTACATAAAACATGTTAAATAGTGCACTGCCACAATTTGACAAATCATGGGGACACTTCATATGATTTACTTCTAATGAATTCCCGGAGTTGACTTGGCCAACATATATACAAGTACGCTGCCTCACACGACCAGTGGCGGCCGCCAGTACCAAACGTGGAACTCAGGGGGGAGCAAGGGGGGAGATTGAGCGTGGGGACGGGATTAATAATAATTTTAAAACGTACCTCACGGCTCGCAATACTCGCAGGGGGGTTGTGGGGGGAAGGGGGCCGGAAGGGGGGGTTAAAAATAAAGTTTTAAAAAACAATTAAACTTACCTGACCGGGCAGGTCCGCGTCGCCTCTTCTGTGTGCTCCTGGGCCGGGGTCCGGTGCATTGGAATGGCGCCTTCTCAACGTTTTGCATGAGTGGCTGTCAACCCCTGGCTCTCAGCCAATCCAGGCGCTGCTCCACTGCTTCAGCAGTGCCAGGGTTGGCTGAGGGCAGGGATACTCCCTGCCTGTTAGGAGACCGGGGGCTGCGCATGAAGCAACCCTCGGTCTCTAAAGGGAAAGGCCAGTGCGCATGTTTGGGCTGATCTTAAAAATGATCAGCCCCAAATCAAACATGCGCACTTTTGCGCACTGCTGTCACTCAACCCTGACAGTGCTGCCAAAGCCCCGCCCCCTTCAGCATCCGTGGTGTGTTCTACTTCTGATGCTAATTCCAATCAGGAGTCCTGATTGCGGCAATTAGTGTCAGAAGTAGAACGATTGTAGAAAAAGGGTAGGGCTGATGGCCTGTTTCAAGATTGCCCGGCGTTAACCGCCTCTATACCACTCTAGTTACCAAACAAAGAGGCAGGCGCTGGAGACTGGAAAGCAGAAAACAGAAGTTTTTATTCCGACGGATCAGAACACATCAGATCAGACAACAAGGTATCGTCTTGAGGTGCTCTAAGAGCCTCTCTGAGGTCTGGCCTCTTATACCCTGGTTTATGACGTGTGAGCATTCTTTATTGCATAAAAAAAACTCTGTGAACTCACAAAAAGACATCCCCGTAATCCTCGTGTCAGACCCACCCCCACATGTATCCACAATAGAGGTCCTCACCCTGCTGATAATAAGAGGGGGCTGTCACGCAGCTGAGTGTTCCGCCGATTCTTAGGATGTGTGCGCCTGATCGTATCCCAGGGGGTGGGGAGGCCAGGATCAATAGTGGGCCCTTTGAAGAGGAGCGACTCCATACAATAGGGGGCAGTAAACTGTATCTCCCGGCTAGGCGATGGCCTCGGACCTGTGTGGACAATCGGACTCGGGGGAAGGGGTCATCAAAGGAGAGGTATTCATGCCGCATGGACAATCAAGCGCGGAGGGAGAGTTTACCAACAGAGGGGTATTCATGAAAGGAAAGGAGGTGTTGGTCAGGCACGAGCGTGACTCCCAAGGACAGAGTCATGCAGAAGAAGAAGGTTTATGACTTGCCCATGTGAGGGGGGGGGGGGGAAGCCAGGGTGCGCGGAGGATGCTCGCAGGGTCAGGGGAGCACGCTGGCGATCGATCATGGACAGGGAGACCATGATACCTAAAATGGCTGTTGTGCATGTTGTACGTGGGTGACAAGCTGGCGCAGATGATGTTCAGCTCGTGTATTAAAATTCCACAGTCCTCCCTTTTAACATGTCTCACCAACTTGTCAGTTTGGATTTATCCCCATAAGGCCACGTATTTCTACTTCATAGAGGGGACTCATGCGCTCATTTCTGAAGTCCAAAGTCTTTGAGCACATACAGTTAGTAACGAGTGCACACAAGGATGGCAGGCATTGGATACTTAAGCAACACACACATAGTATCACAATCGGTATCAATAAAAAGGTAAACAACCTCCAACCCCAGTCCTTCAAAGTGTCCCAGAACCAGCTCCCAAGCGACCATCCTTCTTGTTCTTGGTGAACCTCCGAGGAAAGTCTGTGGAGGTGTTCAATTGCTTTGTAGACTGAGGGCGAGTTATCTGGCACGTAGGTGCAACAGCTAGATCCGATGATGCGGCATGCTCCTCCTCGATCGGCTAGAACCACATCTAGAACAAGGCGGTTTTGAAGGGCCACAAGGCGGACCGCCTGAAGCTCAGCCGTGTTGTTAGCGAGGATGCCAGCCGTGATGTTGATCGTTGTTTCTACTGCCTGGGTCAGGTGTCGGATAGCGCGACTGTTCGCCATTGGGCCCCACAGAGTAACAAGTCCCTTTGCTGCATCCAGAAACTGTGCTCCAGTGGAGTCGGCTTGCCCAATGTCATTTGCGCGCCTCTGCCGGTGATGGTTAGCAGGGGCTATATGTGGGAGGGAGAACGAAGGCGATGTAGCAGGTACCCTTCCAACCTTTCGGGAGCCAGGTGTAAGCTTTGGTGCCACAAACAAAGTACATATTTGGAGAAGCAACAAAGGAAGGGGGATCAACTGAGTCCAATGTTCTGGTGATGCGGCAAGAACTGTGACCCACCAGCTGCGTTCCCCGGCCTTCGAGGCACACAAGACCTGTGACATTGATAACGGACAGGGCCACAGTCAGAGTGGCGGCAGTCTGTTTCTGCAGATGAGAGAAGGTGGGTCTAGCTGGATTGTGGAGCACTTGCACCTCAACACGTTCTTTGGCTGGGATGTTCATAAGGAAGGCGGCACCCGAGGGCACAGGTCACAGGGGAGCAGAGGTCCTTCCGGTTTTGTTCAGCCAAAACCCATAGTAGAACTGTGATACTGTCTGGCCGGAAGAGGCGCTGTCCTTGTGGCTCTCTTGCATGAGGATCAGCCAGGCGAGGCAGGAGCCGTGAACTGAGAAAGGAGAAGGGATGAAGGGGATGGAGTGTCCAGTGGCATGCGGGAGCAACCCGCAGATCCAGCAGTTTGTGGCATTTGCAGCAAGGTTGTGTTGATGCAACAGTTGCACGAAGGAATTGTTCCAGAATTCCCTGCGCCTTTCTCGGAGCTGAGGCGACAGGGAGATCAGGTGATGCTCTTTCATGGGGGCCGGTTGTGCAGTGGGCAGCAATGCCTGATGAGCGGGTGTGCTTTCCTCCAGAATCCAAAAGGAGGTCATGAGGAGGAGGCAGAAGAGGAAGACAATGAAGAGGGCGATTGTCTTTGATTTGTGCAAATTGTCAGTCTTTGGGTTTCTATAGTGGGTATTTCCGGTTGCTTCCATCATCTTCTTATCTGGCGCTTCCATCATCTTCAATGTGCTCGGTAATGGGCAGAACCACAGACTTCGTTTAGCTTCTCTCCGGGTAACCCTTAGTTGTGCTTAGGTCACCGTTCTGAGATTTAACTTAGTCCGTGGCCTACTTAGCCGAAGCTCCCTCCTTTCGACGCAGGAAATACCCTTCTCTGGATGGCACAGTGAACGCTCTCCCCCTGAGCCTCAGAGCAGAACCAAACCTCCTGCGGTTCAGGAAATCTCTCAAAACCCTACTCTTCCGCTGAGCCATTATCTCTCCTGACTTTCTCCCCCTGTGAGTAAGAGGTTCAGCGCTGGGATACCTTCTGGGTGACTACGCGCTCTAGAAAAACCTAAATAAATAAAAATAAGTGCCTCGGTATCGGGATAACAGTTCAATGCTGGCCGGTCTTTGTTCAGGAGCTCTTCTTGGGTGTTGACGTTTTCTGTTGTGGCCAGGGTCGGGGAGACCTTCCTGCAGTGGTGCGCGTGCAGCCAGTGCCTCTTCCCCTCCACTCGAAGCGCCGTCCGGGTGGTGATCAGTACTTGCCAGGGGCCCGTCCACCGGGGTTCCAGACTCTTGGCCCGTTGAAAGTTCCGGACTAATACGTAGTCCCCCGGTTGGATGTCGTGGCCTGGGCCCCTGGAAGCATCGGGGATGGCCTGCTGCACCTGTTGATGAATGACAGACAACGTTTTAGTTAACTTGCCCAAATAATCAGACAGTAGGACGTCCGGGACGTCATGAATGGAGGTCGGTTTGGGGGCAGTCCAGAGGTTCATCGGTCGCCCGAATACAACCTCGTAGGGGGTCAAATGGTGTTTGGTGGGAGTGGAGCGCATCGATAGCAATGCCAGTGGGAGGGCATCTGGCCACTTAAGTCCAGTGGTGGCCACTATTTTTGACAGTTTCAGCTTCAATGTGGCATTATGTTGCTCCACCAAACCGGCGGATTGGGGGTGGAAGACTGCATGAAACCTCTGCTTCACCCCCAACCCTTTCAAAGTCAAAAGTCAAAGTCAAAAAGGCTTTATTTCGACATATAACAATATCTTAAAAAGCATACATACAATAAAAAATACTTTTCAGTGCAATTAAAATAAACCGTAATTTTCTGCTATCAGAAAATGGATCTATAGGTTTTAAAATAAGCATTTAGTTTAAAACAGACCATGGTAAAAAATGTAATTAAACAATTTGCCTAAGTCTTTTTGACCGGATTCGCCATGCCCACCCAAGGTACTTCGAGGTGGCACATGCGTAAAAAGTACGAGTGTCCGAATAGAGAATCCTTAAAGCCACGTTGCAATGCCTAGTGCCCAGAGTACGACACATGGGCTTGAGCCATTTTAACCGTGGAACTATATATGCAGGACACTCAAATAAAAAGTGGGGGACAGATTCTCTACGCTGTGGGCAGAAGGGACACCACGGAGCAGTCTGGTATGGGATTTTCCAGTGACAAGTAAATTCCATTACAGGGAGAAGACCAGTTCTGAATTTAAAGTACAGGGACCTTTCCCAAGGGGCTGAGATAGTGTCCAGATACATTTCTCTAAAGGGGGTATCTTTGGACTCCATGAAATTTCTAGTCGAGTTGCATATCGAGGTGGAGGAATTCCTTCTGTTTATTACCCAATTCCAATAAAGTTGTTTTATTGTGGATTTGGGGGGGGCTGACTGTTGGTGCCATGCTTCTTCCAGCCCCAGATTGGTAAGTAAGGCTTTAATATCCGTTAGCCACTTTATTTTCGCCCACCCTGTCGATCTTAGTATCTCCCGTAGACCATCCGCATAACTTGAGAGTTCAGGAACTCTCCAGATGCGAGCCCACAGAAGCAAAGGGCGTAACTTCGCTAGGTCTTCTATAGCCCGACAGCCCATGTCCAATTGCAGAGGCAAGATGGGGACAGAAGGGCCAAGGGACATCAGGCTTCTCAAGAAGGAATTCTCAGCTCGAGTAAGGTCTTTCAAGTTCGACATTCCCCATAATTCCGCCCCATACAAGGCAGCACTTACTCCTCTGGCCGCGTAGATGTCCAATACTGCAGCTATGGGTTTAGTTGAGGCTGCTCTCTGCTCTTTTAGCAGGGTCCCGGTTATTCTTTTTAGGTTTAACAACATCTTGAGCAGATGCTGGTCCCATTTCATGGAATCCACCAACCTGATGCCCAGGTAATCGAAGGTTTTAGTCCTGTCCAATGCCACGGAGCCCAATGTTGGCGGAGGGCCCAATTTTTGCGGAGGGTTCAAAATAAGGTACTTTGTTTTGTCTGTATTTATACAGAGTCCTCTTTGTTTACAAAAATCGTCAAAGCCTGAGAGAAGCTGTTGTAGGCCCATTGGCGATTTTGACAGGAGCAAAGTATCGTCCGCAAAAAGCAGGGTGGGAATGGAGCGACCTGCCAGACGAGGGGCATCTGCTGGAATCCTTAACAAGTGGTCCACCACCCCATTAACATAGAGCGAAAAGAGTGTTGGGGCAAGAACACACCCTTGCCGCACTCCTCTGTTCACATCTATTCTTCGGGTTTTTTGGCCATTGGGACCCCAGCGAATTTGGGCGTAGTTGTTTTCATGAAACTTCATGACCAGGTGGAGCAGGTAAGGTGGCAGGCCAAGATCATTAAGAACCTTCCATAGATTATTTCTGGGGACCAAATCGAAGGCCGTCCGGAGGTCGATGAAGGCCAGATATAATGTACCTTTCCCAATTGTAACGACCTTCCAGTGGATCATAAGAAGCCTTAGCGATTGTTCAATTGTTCCAGTGCCAGCACGGAACCCTGCCTGAAAATCCGAAAGGATCCTATTCTCATCTGCCCATTGCTGTATTCTTGTTAAAAGAACCTTGTCGGCGACTTTTTGTGAGCAGTCGATCAGGCTGATTGGCCTGTAGTTCCCTGGATCTTCTCTCGAACCTTTTTTGTGAAGGGGAACCACTTCAGCGGCCATCCAAGAGGCAGGCAGAGGTGCGCCCTCCAAAGCAGCATTCAAAACCGAGGAGATCAGTGTGCTCCAATCATCTATGTCAGCTCGGAGCAAGTCACCCGGAAGACCATCGGGGCCAGCCGCCTTGCGTGGCACCAGAGATTTTATTGCACTTTCCACTTCTGTCTTAGAAAACAGACTTTCCTCGGATCTTTCCATCATTCTGAGGGGCTGTGGTAAAACGAAATCCAACGCTTCAACTGCGGTTGCCGTATACAATTTCGAAAAATGTGTGAACCATAAGTCCTCGGTTATATTACAGGTGATAACTGTATCAAGGGGTCTGTTCTTCTTGTGAACTAAGTCCCAGAAAGCTTTTGCGTTTTTTCCGCCACTGGCAGTTCGGAGATCCTGCCAGAACTTGTCTTCCCAGTCTCTCTTTGCTGTTTTAAGCTCCGATTTATAGCCCTTCCGTTCAGTGGATATGAGGGTGGCATTTCCACTTTTCACCGCCAATATCAGGGCTCTCTTCTTGGCACGACACTCCTTCGTGTACCATCCTGACTTGCCTTGTTGGTTATTACGATTAGGGTTCCCATTTTTTACTTTGGCCTTGAAAAGGTCCCCAATTGAAAGTGAGACCTCACAGAACAATGCTGTAATCTGATTAGGGCAAATAGGCTGACTTTTTAAAATGGCACAGGCTGTGGAAGTAACAGTTCTGATACATGCCATTTTCTCCTCATCTATTGCCACTTTGTCCCATTTCAAGCGTCTTAAGCAGTTTGTTGGGACCACTCCTCCCAATGGCCCTGTTGCAAGAGCATCATGGTTTCCACTTCCAGGGAAGTTCTCTTTCCACCAGGTTGATAGGGTCAAAGAAAGGGCGTTATGGTCACTGTCCAGGGAGGGTAGAACTACCATATCCTTCATGTGAGCCCACAAGGAAAAGTTTAGAAGGATATAATCGATCCGGGAAGAATGACCGACCCTGTTATATGTATGAGCCCCCACTAGGTCTGATGGTGTCCTCCCATTGGCTGCCCTTAGGCCGTGCTCTAAAGTGAGGGAATTTAGTTGGATAATTCTGGGGGTCCAACTATTTATGATGGGCAAGTCAAGTGACGGGACACCTCTCCTAGAATCTTCATCATTTAGATCCAGGGATTCATCGGGTAACAAAGGCTCGAATGTGCAATTGAAGTCCCCCATGACCAAAATTAGGGAATCGCTACAGCACTCACCCAGGGCTGCCTCCAGGTCCAAGAGCGTTGGTGACAAAGCTCTCCCGGAGGCCCCTCGTGTATAGATGTTAATAATCTCCAGCTTTTCTGCTCTCCTCGGGCAAGTTACAGTGAGGTGCATCAAATCTGGAGTTTTTTGGGGGTGATGGTGTACCCTCCATCCCAAAGTGATGTTTATCCAAACCAAGAGACCTCCGAAGGGGCGACCTCTTCCCGAAGCTGGAATTTCTGCCGGGACAAAAAAGGTGGCATTACCTACTCGGTGCCTTGGTTCTGTGCACCATGTCTCTTGAAACGCGCAAACTGAGTGGGGTTCAACGAGCGCCACCCAGTCTGGGACATCTAGCTTACTGCTTAAGCCTGCCACATTCCAACTAATGATTTTCAAAGGGGCATGATGCTGGGGCTCATTATAACCGCTATTCCCACCCTGAGGACCCGAAATTTGAGGTCCAGCCACTGGTTCAAGTTTATCTGTCCCATCACCTGGAGGAATGGGTAGGATTGGGGTAGGCGAGGGATGGGGCACAACAATATTGGTCAGCGGTACCTCCCCTATCAGAGAAGTTGAGTTAGCCCTTTGGGGGGAGACATTTGTTACCTCTAAGGTGTAAAGTCACCAGCCCCAACCCTGTGGAGTGGTTGGTTGGGAGGGGGTCCATACCCTTGCTCTAGGATCCAAGGTTGGGTAATGAGGGAACCATACACCTCTACCCCCATCTTGAAAGAAATTATTATTATTATTGAGCCCCATTAAGGGGGGGGGTGGTAAAAATACCCCAAATCCCTAGTTTGTATGTCGCAAAAGTTGTGCTGCGACTGTTGGCTACAAATCATGCCAGCAGCTCTAGGATCATTGAAATTGATCAACACACAGTCCCCGGTAATAGCCTTACGTCTGTTACCAATCCAACCCACCCGTCGGACGAAGGCTATTCTGCCATCAATGTGCCCTGGGAGGGGTCTATTAGCTTTTAGCCAGGAGAGCGTCTTGTGTTTGAGTTCAGAATAGGACTCGCAAGAACCCTCTTCAAGCTCGGGTACCCCTGTTAGGATAACCACATAAGGCTTACAGCCAGGCGGAAGGCTAGCATTTGGCGTACGCCGTTTTATCCTGTCTTTGGCTGGGGATTTTGTTGTGGTTTTTGCTGGGGATTTGGGCGCTGCATGCGAAGCAGAAGTAGGAGGGGATGTGATTATGATTGTGGCGCCCTTGCTTACGGTCACTGTATCTCCAGTTGCCTTAGTTTTGGAAGTGGTAGGCTTGGGATTTGCAGCAAATTTGACCTTAGGTGCCTTTGGTGCATGGGTGCTGGATTTGTTCATTGGACGTGCCAAACTAGACTCAGGGGTAGGGGTCGATGGGAGGGGTATGGTTCCCGTAATAGGTTTGGGAGCCTTAGCCAAGGCAGGCGTTTTTAAACTAGGTGAGGGCTCAGGGAGGGCTGTCGGAATAGACGGAACTGTTGGAGCGGCACCACTCCTTAGCCCACCGTTTTCTTTAGCCTGGGTTTTAGCGTGAAATTTAACTAACGATTTCACTGCATAAAAGTTGTCCAGCATTGACTGCTCAAGTGAGGCTAGTTTGCGTGTAAGGCCATCGATCTTGTCTACGAGTGGCATCACCACAGACTTAATAATGCTCTCGACTTGGGGGAAAATGCTAGCATCTATAGGAGCCAATTGCCCAGGAGTACCCTCGACAGCAGAGTCTCCAATATGGGACGCTTGGGGTTTTGAGTGAGGAACCTGATTCGGGGTAATACCCCCTTTTGGTGTGATGTTCCTACTAACCTTACTGTGAGGTTTTAGAGAGCCTCCCCTACGGGGACTAGTGGGACGCTTTCTCTTCTTTTGAGGAACGGTGCCTAGGGTTAGATTCCCTACAGGTACAGTTTCAGGGACTACCACTCTAGGAGTGTTAGCATCAGAATGGCCTGCAGTGGATGGGGAATTCCCAGCTAAATTAACAAGCACATGGGGGCTCGAATCATCAGGGGTATTGGAAGTACGATCTGGAATCTGCCTCTCTGGTGATGGAATACTAAGAAGAGAGGAAGTGGAGTGTGTCGGGTCGAGCACAATACTTGGAGCTGTGGTGGTTACCCTTTCTAGGCTAGCCCTAATCCGACTCACTCTCTCGTCAATGGTGGGGGAATCAACTATTAATAAGGGAGTTGAAGGAATATGACCCGGGCTATCAGCTAGGGCAATGGCGCCCAAAGAAGAGCGCTTATTAGACGTGCTAAATGAGTCCCGAGACAACCTTCGCTCTGCCAAGATTATCTCCTTCTCAACTATGGAAACAGCGCGGGTTATGAATTGGTCCATAGTACCTAAAACAACGTCTCCAGCAGATTTCTTTGTCTTGCAAGACCGGGTTCCTGAAGCCATAATCCTGGTGGCTGGATATCCGCTTTATGGAGCCAAGGGATGTGGCCCAGCCCGGCCTCCTCCGGCCCCGGACGGCCACAGACGGTCCCGCCCTTGTCCCGGGCTTCTCCCGGTCGCTCCCGCTCGCTCCCGCGAAGCGGTAGAGCAAGCGTTGGTATATAGATTGTGTGATTGGTGAAGGGGCGGGGCTTGCAGGGAGAGCGGCCCAGGTGTTAGCTGCCGGGCTATCAGGGACTCCTGGGATATGGAGTCCCTGACCACGCTGCTCGCAGCCCTGCAAGGCTTACCGGCACCCTTGGCGTCTGCACGCACTCCCGATATTCCTCTGCTTCCAAGCAACGAAGCGGGACCCGCGGAGCGGGTCCGGCGAGGAGTCGCTGAGTCCACAAGAAGAAGGCTGTTCCACCAGCACACGGGCAGCAGGTACGCAGGAAAAGAGTCCCAATGAAGCGATGGGAGCGTGGGCTTTTAGCTCCGTAGGTGAAGGGGCGGGGCTTGCAGGGAGAGCGGCCCAGGTGTTAGCTGCCGGGCTATCAGGGACTCCTGGGATATGGAGTCCCTGACCACGCTGCTCGCAGCCCTGCAAGGCTTACCGGCACAATTGGCGTCTGCACGCACTCCCGATATTCCTCTGCTTCCAAGCAACGAAGCGGGACCCGCGGAGCGGGTCCGGCGAGGAGTCGCTGAGTCCACAAGAAGAAGGCTGTTCCACCAGCACACGGGCAGCAGGTACGCAGGAAAAGAGTCCCAATGAAGCGATGGGAGCGTGGGCTTTTAGCTCCGTAGGTGAAGGGGCGGGGCTTGCAGGGAGAGCGGCCCAGGTGTTAGCTGCCGGGCTATCAGGGACTCCTGGGATATGGAGTCCCTGACCACGCTGCTCGCAGCCCTGCAAGGCTTACCGGCACCCTTGGCGTCTGCACGCACTCCCGATATTCCTCTGCTTCCAAGCAACGAAGCGGGACCCGCGGAGCGGGTCCGGCGAGGAGTCGCTGAGTCCACAAGATGAAGGCTGTTCCACCAGCACACGGGCAGCAGGTACGCAGGAAAAGAGTCCCAATGAAGCGATGGGAGCGTGGGCTTTTAGCTCCGTAGGTGAAGGGGCGGGGCTTGCAGGGAGAGCGGCCCAGGTGTTAGCTGCCGGGCTATCAGGGACTCCTGGGATATGGAGTCCCTGACCACGCTGCTCGCAGCCCTGCAAGGCTTACCGGCACCCTTGGCGTCTGCACGCACTCCCGATATTCCTCTGCTTCCAAGCAACGAAGCGGGACCCGCGGAGCGGGTCCGGCGAGGAGTCGCTGAGTCGCTGAGTCCACAAGAAGAAGGCTGTTCCACCAGCACACGGGCAGCAGGTACGCAGGAAAAGAGACCCTTTCAAGATTAGTTGGATGACCTCAGCTATGAAGTGGGGGCCATTGTCGCTCCATAAAATTCGACAAAGGCCATAGCGAGGGAAAAACTCTTTCAGTAGTACTTTGGCAGTAGTCATGGCAGTGTTGTCACGGGTTGGATAGGCCTCTACCCATTTGCTGAAGGCACATACAATGACTAGTACATACTTTAAGCCCTGGCATCTCTCTAGCTGGATGTAATCCATCTGGAGGACCTCAAAGGGGTGATCAGGGATCCCAAACCCTCCCCGGGGCACCACAGTTCCTTTCCCGGGGTTGTGTTGCAAACAGATAAGGCACTGCTGGACCAGGCGTTTGGCTGAGTCGGGGATTTTGTCGTTGTACCAGACTTTGGAAACGAGTTCGATCATGGGTGCAGATCCTATGTGTGCGGGGGAATGTGCCATAGTCAGTATCGGGATCAGGTATGAGTCAGGCAGCAGCCATCTGTTTGCATCTTTTGTCCGCCAGCAGCCCTCATCGTCCTTCAAACCCACCCGGGCCCACTCGGTCAGTTCGTGAGGGGTGCTGGCCGACTGGATGTCTCTAATCATTTCCCTAGCGTCAGTCCATTTCTCTGCTTGTGACCTGGTCACATACATGCGTGTCACCGTCTTATTCTCAGCTGTGGTTTGTGCAGTGATGTCGGCCAGTGCGTTCCCTTGTCCGACTAAGTCTGTCACCTTCTTGTGTGCCTGGCATTTGATCACTGCTAATCGTTTGGGGAGGAGAACTGCTTCAATCAAAGCAGAAACCAGATCTCCGTGAAGGATGGGTGTGCCGTGGGACGTCAGGAATCCCCTTTCCCTCCACAGGAGCCCAAAATGGTGAACCACCCCGAAGGCATACTGGCTGTCTGTGTATATGTTTGCGGTGGTTCCTGTTGCTATGATGCATGCTCGTGTGAGTGCTATCAGCTCTGCCGCCTGTGCAGATCGTTGTGTGATGCGGGCTGTCTCAACTACTTTTCGGGCTGTCGTTACCGCATAGGCAGCTGAAGTGGTGCCATCTGGGAGTTTGAGGCATGAGCCGTCTACCCATAGCTCTCCATCAGGGTCTGTAAAAGCAGTGTCTCGGAGGTCAACTCTACTCCTAGTCTGTTCGTCCGTGAGGGTCACACAGTCGTGTATGGGAGGCACGTCGGGGTCATTTCCAGGCAGGGGCAACAGTGTGGCAGGATTCAAAGTCGTGCATCTCTTTAGTGTGATGTGGGGTGCAAGTAGCGTCAATTCGTACCCTGTCAGTCGTGCGCTAGTCAGGTGTTGAGTCTTGGTTTGTTCAAAAGGGTGTCGACCGCATGGGGTACTAACACGGTGAGGGAGTTTGAAAGTACGATTCCCTCGCTCTGACGGATAGAGACAGCAGCGGCAGCTACTGCTCGAAGGCAGGCAGGCAAAGCTCTGGCTACAGGGTCAAGAGTGGCAGAGAAGTAGGCACAAGGGCGCTGCTTAAGACCAATAGACTGTGTTAGGACAGACAATGCACACCCCTCCCTTTCGTGGGTGAAGAGGGAAAAGGGCTTGGAGTAATCCGGTGTTCCCAGGACGGGGGCCGAGCAAAGGGCATCCCGTAACTTCTTAAAGGATGCTTGACACTCAGGGGTCCAAGGAAGCGGGAAGGGGGCATCTTTGCCCAGCAAGGCAAGTAGAGGTTTTACAATGAGGCTGAAATTTGGTAACCATTGTCTGCAAAAAGAGGTAAGGCCAACCAAAGAGCGGACTTGCTTTTGTGTTTTTGGGATGGGGGTGTCTAGGATGGTTTGGATTCGATCGGGCGTAAGTTTCCTTCCTTCTTTGGACAGGAGCTGGCCTAGGTTTGTCACTTGTGGCTGGCAGAACTGTAATTTCTTTTTGGAGACTTTGTGGCCATTTTCTGCGAGAAAGTGTAGGAGTTGGACAGTGGCTGTGATTGCAAGTGGGGTGGTGTCAGCCGCCAAAAGGATATCATCGACATATTGGATCAACACCACTCCATCTGGTAGCTGGACGGCGTCCAACTGTCTTTTGAGGGCCTGGCTGTAAATGCTGGGACTTTCAGTGTACCCCTGGGGAGCTCTACAAAATCGGTACGAGCGGGATTTTAGGGTGAAGCCGAAGAGATAACGGCTGTCTGGGTGGATGGGGATAGAGAAAAACGCATTTTTGAGATCAATAACAGTGAAGGTGGTGGCAGTGGACGGGATGAGGGTCAGAATGGTGGTGATGTCTGAGACTACGGGGTATTGGGGTACAACCACTTTGTTAATCTCTCGCAGGTCGATGATGAAGCGGTACGCTTTCTCATCTCCCTCGCCTTGCTTCTTAACAATGGGTAGGATAGGGCTGTTGCAGACATTGCTAACCACTTCTTCGACCACTCCTGCATCTACCAGAGACTGAATGATCGCTACCAGTGCCTTCTCGCCCTCGGGCGATATCCAATACTGTGGGAGTTTCGGGAGCATGGCGTCCTGTCTTACAGTTATATGAATGGGGTCAATCATCATTCGTCCCACATCAGAGTCATTTTTGGCCCATAGGTACGGGGGCAGGGTGTCGAGCAAGGACAGATCACAGTCAGTCAGGGAGTACATGTGTCGTGTTGGGCAAGATTTAGGCACGCTCGGGTTGTCGTGCAGGATGACTCGGACTCCATCTGGGGAACACCTGACAGTAGCTCGAAAATGTTTCAGTAAATCAATGCCCATAATGGCGTCAGGGGAGTTGGAGGAGAGCAAAAATGTTGTGGCAGTGGTGTTGTTATCTAGGTCAAAGGAGATAGGTACGGACAGGGGGTTAGTGGAGGGCGTCCCATCGAAACCTATCGATGTAATGTGTGAGCCAGACAAGGGTGCCCTTGGAATCAGTTGTTTCGATAACACACTACGTGTCGCCCCAGTGTCTACCAAAAATGGAGACTCTGTACCCAGGACCTTAGCAGTGACGTAAGGACCTTGCTGGTCAACACAGAGCTCGACTGGATCCCTCCCTTGCCCCTGGCAGTCCTATGCAAAATCGGGGGCATTCTCACCATCGGATAGTTGATACTGGTTCTGTCGGGGACGGTCAAATGTGTTCGATCTCCCTGGTCTGTCATTGTTGGTGTCGTTTGTGTACCCTCGTCCTTGTCCCCTATTTCTCGGCCCACCCGCTACGTCCTTGGGGTCCCTATTTCTGTTCATCTCTAACAGAACCGGACACTGGGATTTCCAATGACCGAATCCTTTGCAGAAGGCACACTGGTCCCCGCTAATGTCTCTACGTCCAATGTGGGGTGTCGGGGTGTGGTCTTTGGGAGGTGGATTTCTAGGGGTGGTCGATTGGTAGTTCCCCCTGTGGGGTTCCCGTCCGACCGCTATACCTTGTATCTGGGCTATCACCCTCTCTTTCAAATCTTTCTTCTTTTTCTCGGATGCCCTATCACTCTCATTCTTCTGGTGCTCGTAATACTGAGCCATCTGAAGGATAGCTGCGGGTTTGGAGGCCCCCCAACTACTCTCACTCGTCTGCAGCTTTTGGGAGACCTCTTGCGATAGACCCTTTACATAATTTTGCACAAACAGGTGTTGTCCGGTTGCGGTGGTCATGTCTTGGCCACTGTAGTCGGAGAACACTGTCTCGAATCGGGAGAAGTATTCCGATACATCTTCCTGGGGTTTCTGACGATAGGCCGTGACTACCGACCAATCTACCTTTTTCTCTGGGATCAGTGTCTTTAACTTCTGAACTAATTTGTCTGGGAGTTCTAATATGTCCTTTACTGGTTTCCTTCCGGGCTCTCGCTGTCTATCTAGCTCACTGAGTTGCTTCCAGGTATGTCCGAACAGATCCGTGTGGTCAGCCTTCCGGATTTGCTTCCACACGTCAGCTGGCAGGCATAACCCGAAAAACAAGTCAATGTCCGCTAAAGTCATTATCGTCGAACCCAAGGCTGTGCCTAATTCGGTATAGAATGCTGTCGGGTTCTTTCTTAAATCGGGCAGAGTTTGTCTAAAGGTTAAGATATCTTGTCGGTCCCATGGTTGGTAAACCCAATTGTACACAACCCTCCCCTTTGCATCTGCATGGTTAATATCGTCGTTTGTTCCCTGACCACGTGGCGGAACACAGTAAGGGGCCGCCTCTCTGATGGGCATCATAGTGTTGGCTACTTCTACTGAGGACTCGGTTGTTTCAGGGACTGTAACCTTGACTTCTGGTTTCTGTTCCGTGAGGTCGCGGAACACCTCAAGCATTTGCATGAAGAGGTCCGTCGCATCACGTTCAGTCCCATCTCCAACATCAATCTTTCTATATAGTGCCGTCAGTTTAGCGGGGCCCATACTCTGATACCTATCCTCATATGCGTTCAGGGTGTGGTAGCTGAATCGTAAAATGAAATGCCGTCTGTGGCTGTCGGCATGTGAATTATACATGTTCATTGTGTATTCTTCGCTCTCCTTCCGTTCTACTAGTGTCTTTGCTATTTTGTCAATCCCATCCCGCTCATCTTTACTCAACCTATTTGGTCTGGCTGGTGGTTGCTTGCTAGCCTCGGGGTCATCTGGCGGTGTTGCTAATGTGGCTGGTGCGGAGGCCGTGAGGGCTGGTGCACTAGCGCTAAGGTCGCTCTCGTTCGCACTCAGGGCTTGCAGGTGTTGTTGGCAGGGGGCATATGGAGGGGGCATGTAGATGATTGAGGGACCTAGCAGTAACTCATCGTTCGCCCGTTGTTTGGAGGGCAATTCAGGGTAGAGCGTAGAGGGGGTCCTAACAGGACATTGACCTGTCAACCCTGATTCTTGTTTTTGTGTAGCTTCCTTTCTTTCTTTTATTTCTTTTTCTAGTTGCTTAGCGGCTAGGTGGGCTGCCTTTCGTAATTCTTTCCCTATTTTTGCTTCTTCTCTTTTTCTTCGTTGTTCCGTTTCTTTGCGTCACATGCCGATACTATCGAGCATAGTGGGCGTAGTCTTATTTTTCTGGAGCGCTATTTCTAATGTTTTTATTTTATGATCATCAAAGGAACCTATCAGTGGCCACTGACTTTCGGGGTTCTTCTTTGTATATTTATGCCATAACTTAGTATAAGCTATAGTGACTAGTCCATGCTTAGTGAACATGTCCTTATTAGGGGTGCCCTCCAGTGGAGCTGGATGGTTCATCTCTAATAAGCGGTCCGGGCTAAACAGGCTACCAATCAGTGGGGAGAAGATAGGCATGACGGGTTACAACGGGGACAAAGGTCTGCACTACCTCTCTTATCACGGCGTGCAAAGACTAGACAGAATATTTCTATTCTCCGTTGTTTGCAGGCGGTGAATACCTCAAAAGAACCAATACCGAACACTTAATGTACAGTCAATCAAACAATCAGTGGGGAGAATAAGTAGGTACGACGGGTTAAAAGTTTGCGTTACCTACTTTTTCTCTACCTGCAAAGAGAGACCTTGTTCTTCCCTGTTTGCAGACAGAGAATCTAAAGACAACAATCCGCGAACAACAGTTCGGGAAAACAGTGGGGGAGGAAGATAGGCACGACGGATTACAACGGGGACAAAAGTCTGCGTTACCTATCCTTCACTGCTTGCAAAGGGAGAGCCTGTTGTTTCTCCGTTTGCAGACGGTGAATCTCCAGAAGAACCAACAAAAGAGTAATACTAGTATTATCCAAATCAAACAATCATTTCGTAATTTTGTCGCGTTTACACGACCGTACCCGGACCGCATGGACAGTTTCCTGTCTTCTGAATCCAGCGCCCGATCGTCCTCTATTCTTCGTGATGTTCGCGGCACTCCTGATGGTTCCCAGTCAGAACCGTAGATCACTCGAGAGAGGTCTGTTCAGAACTAGTGAAGTTTGGATGATCGGCTCTCAGACGAGGGTCTATCGGACAGGAGCTCTCCCGATCGTTGCAGTCGTTCACTCTGTCGTCGGGACCTCTCCCACTGGATCCACGTGTCGCTGATGGGCCCCACGCTTTGGGACGCCAATTGTAGAAAAAGGGTAGGGCTGATGGCCTGTTTCAAGATTGCCCGGCGTTAACCGCCACTATACCACTCTAGTTACCAAACAAAGAGGCAGGCGCTGGAGACTGGAAGGCAGGAAACAGAAGTTTTTATTCCGACGGATCAGAACACATCAGATCAGACAACAAGGTATCGTCTCGAGGTGTTCTAAGAGCCTCTCTGAGGTCTGGCCTCTTATACCCTGGTTTATGACGTGTGAGCATTCTTTATTGCATAAAAAAAACTCTGTGAACTCACAAAAAGACATCCCCGTAATCCTTGTGTCAGACCCACCCCCACATGTATCCACAATAGAGGTCCTCACCCTGCTGATAATAAGAGGGGGCTATCACGCAGCTGAGTGTTCCGCCGATTCTTAGGATGTGTGCGCCAGATCGTATCCCAGGGGGTGGGGAGGCCAGGATCAATAGTGGGCCCTTTGAAGAGGAGCGACTCCATACAATAGGGGGCAGTAAACTGTATCTCCCGGCTAGGCGATGGCCTCGGACCTGTGTGTACAATCGGACTCGGGGGAAGGGGTCATCAAAGGAGAGGTATTCATGCCGCGTGGACAATCAAGCGCGGAGGGAGAGTTTACCAACAGAGGGGTATTCATGAAAGGAAAGGAGGTGTTGGTCAGGCGCGAGCGTGACCCCCAAGGACAGAGTCATGCAGAAGAAGAAGGTTTATGACTTGCCCATGTGAGGGAGGGGGGGGGAAGCCAGGGTGCGTGGAGGATGCTCGCAGGGTCAGGGGAGCACGCTGGCGATCGATCGTGGACAGGGAGACCATAATACCTAAAATGGCTGTCGTGCATGTTGTACGTGGGTGACAAGCTGGCGCAGATGATGTTCAGCTCGTGTATAAAAAATTCCACATGATTAAATTGTAAATGTGGCCGTGGCATTAGTGGGGAACGCCCCAACGCCCCCAATGGACGCATCGCCACTGAACCCAGTGCGATCTTGTAATAATAAAGAGTGCCCACGACAAGAACAAATCTACCAGAGTCATCGTGTACAACATAGTGGCTTATGGACCAGGATAGCTGTACCTCTGGCGTAATTAATATAATTCACGAAGTTGCAGTTTGGGACCCAAGCGGATGCAAACCGGGATCGGTCCTTAGAGGTGAGGTGAGTTTCTTGTATCAGTGCTATATCTACGTTGTGCCGATTTAAATAATGTAGGACCTGCCGTCTTTTCCAAGTGATTCAGAAAAGGGGGTGGTGATGAACAGAGTGTCTGAATTAAGCAGACCACTCTTACCCAGTCCAAAGATCAGGGCTTGATCCATCACCGTTTTTTAGCTCACTGCACCATCCCAGCTCAGAACTTGGCTATATGCAAATTAGTCTGACCCTGGCCCAGTGCATCATGGGAACAGGGCAGACCAAACTACCAAGCCAATTCTTATACTGGGAAGGAAACAAGCTACCGGGGACCGGTTTCTGGCATTTCAGCCGTCTTCGGCCCGGCTTGCTTGAATCCTGATGGTGCAATGAGCTAGGGACTCACATCTGAGTATACCCTTCCACGCTTATGGTGGACAAAAATGATTCAGAAAAGGGGGTGGTGATGAACAGAGTGTCTGAATTAAGCAGACCACTCTTACCCAGTCCAAAGATCAGGGCTTGATCCATCACCGTTTTTTAGCTCACTGCACCATCCCAGCTCAGAACTTGGCTATATGCAAATTAGTCTGACCCTGGCCCAGTGCATCATGGGAACAGGGCAGACCAAACTACCAAGCCAATTCTTATACTGGGAAAGAAACAAGCTACCGGGGACCGGTTTCTGGCATTTCAGCCGTCTTCGGCCCGGCTGGCTTGAATCCTGATGGTGCAATGAGCTAGGGACTCACATCTGAGTATACCCTTCCACGCTTATGGTGGACAAAAATGATTCAGAAAAGGGGGTGGTGATGAACAGAGTGTCTGAATTAAGCAGACCACTCTTACCCAGTCCAAAGATCAGGGCTTGATCCATCACCGTTTTTTAGCTCACTGCACCATCCCAGCTCAGAACTTGGCTATATGCAAATTAGTCTGACCCTGGCCCAGTGCATCATGGGAACAGGGCAGACCAAACTACCAAGCCAATTCTTATACTGGGAAGGAAACAAGCTACTGGAGACCGGTTTCTGGCATTTCAGCCGTCTTCGGCCCGGCTTGCTTGAATCCTGATGGTGCAATGAGCTAGGGACTCACATCTGAGTATACCCTTCCACGCTTATGGTGGACAAAAATGATTCAGAAAAGGGGGTGGTGATGAACAGAGTGTCTGAATTAAGCAGACCACTCTTACCCAGTCCAAAGATCAGGGCTTGATCCATCACCGTTTTTTAGCTCACTGCACCATCCCAGCTCAGAACTTGGCTATATGCAAATTAGTCTGACCCTGGCCCAGTGCATCATGGGAACAGGGCAGACCAAACTACCAAGCCAATTCTTATACTGGGAAGGAAACAAGCTACCGGGGACCGGTTTCTGGCATTTCAGCCGTCTTCGGCCCGGCTTGCTTGAATCCTGATGGTGCAATGAGCTAGGGACTCACATCTGAGTATACCCTTCCACGCTTATGGTGGACAAAAATGATTCAGAAAAGGGGGTGGTGATGAACAGAGTGTCTGAATTAAGCAGTCCACTCTTACCCAGTCCAAAGATCAGGGCTTGATCCATCACCGTTTTTTAGCTCACTGCACCATCCCAGCTCAGAACTTGGCTATATGCAAATTAGTCTGACCCTGGCCCAGTGCATCATGGGAACAGGGCAGACCAAACTACCAAGCCAATTCTTATACTGGGAAGGAAACAAGCTACCGGGGACCGGTTTCTGGCATTTCAGCCGTCTTCGGCCCGGCTTGCTTGAATCCTGATGGTGCAATGAGCTAGGGACTCACATCTGAGTATACCCTTCCACGCTTATGGTGGACAAAAATGATTCAGAAAAGGGGGTGGTGATGAACAGAGTGTCTGAATTAAGCAGACCACTCTTACCCAGTCCAAAGATCAGGGCTTGATCCATCACCGTTTTTTAGCTCACTGCACCATCCCAGCTCAGAACTTGGCTATATGCAAATTAGTCTGACCCTGGCCCAGTGCATCATGGGAACAGGGCAGACCAAACTACCAAGCCAATTCTTATACTGGGAAGGAAACAAGCTACCGGGGACCGGTTTCTGGCATTTCAGCAGTCTTCGGCCCGGCTTGCTTGAATCCTGATGGTGCAATGAGCTCTCATCTGAGTATACCCTTCCACACTTATGGTGGACAAAAATGATTCAGAAAAGGGGGTGGTGATGAAAGATAGATGATTTGCATATAGCCAGGTTCTGAGCTGGGATGGTGCAGTGAGATAAATAACGGTCAATCGATCAAGCCCTGATCTTTGGACTGGGTAAGAGTGGTCTGCTTAATTCAGACACTCTGTTCATCACCACCCCCTTTTCTGAATCGTTTTTGGCCACTATAGGTGTGGCAGGGTATACTCAGACATGAGTCCCTTTCTCACTGCACCATCAGGATTCAAGCAAGCCGGGCCGAAGAAGGCTGACTTGCCAGAAACCGGTCCCCGGTAGCTTGTCTCCTTTCTGGTGAAGAATTGGCTTGGTAGTTTAGTCTGCCCTGTTCCCATGATGCACTGGGCCAGGGACAGACTGATTTGCATATAGCCAGGTTCTGAGCTGGGATGGTGCAGTGAGATAAATAACGGTGATGGATCAAGCCCTGATCTTTGGACTGGGTAAGAGTGGTCTGCTTAATTCAGACACTCTGTTCATCACCACCCCCTTTTCTGAATCGTTTTTGGCCACTATAGGTGTGGCAGGGTATACTCAGACATGAGTCCCTTTCTCACTGCACCATCAGGATTCAAGCAAGCCGGGCCGAAGAAGGCTGAAATGCCAGAAACCGGTCCCTGGTAGCTTGTCTCCTTTCTGGTGAAGAATTGGCTTGGTAGTTTAGTCTGCCCTGTTCCCATGATGCACTGGGCCAGGGACAGACTGATTTGCATATAGCCAGGTTCTGAGCTGGGATGGTGCAGTGATATAAATAACGGTGATGGATCAAGCCCTGATCTTTGGACTGGGTAAGAGTGGTCTGCTTAATTCAGACACTCTGTTCAACACCACCCCCTTTTCTGAATCGTTTTTGGCCACTATAGGTGTGGCAGGGTATACTCAGACATGAGTCCCTTTCTCACTGCACCATCAGGATTCAAGCAAGCCGGGCCGAAGAAGGCTGAAATGCCAGAAACCGGTCCCCGGTAGCTTGTCTCCTTTCTGGTGAAGAATTGGCTTGGTAGTTTAGTCTGCCCTGTTCCCATGATGCACTGGGCCATGGACAGACTGATTTGCATATAGCCAGGTTCTGAGCTGGGATGGTGCAGTGAGATAAATAACAGTGATGGATCAAGCCCTGATCTTTGGACTGGGTAAGAGTGGTCTGCTTAATTCAGACACTCTGTTCATCACCACCCCCTTTTCTGAATCGTTTTTGGCCACTATAGGTGTGGCAGGGTATACTCAGACATGAGTCCCTTTCTCACTGCACCATCAGGATTCAAGCAAGCCGGGTCGAAGAAGGCTGAAATGCCAGAAACCGGTCCCCGGTAGCTTGTCTCCTTTCTGGTGAAGAATTGGCTTGGTAGTTTAGTCTGCCCTGTTCCCATGATGCACTGGGCCAGGGACAGACTGATTTGCATATAGCCAGGTTCTGAGCTGGGATGGTGCAGTGCGATAAATAACGGTGATGGATCAAGCCCTGATCTTTGGACTGGGTAAGAGTGGTCTGCTTAATTTAGACACTCTGTTCATCACCACCCCCTTTTCTGAATCGTTTTTGGCCACTATAGGTGTGGCAGGGTGTACTCAGACATGAGTCCCTTTCTCACTGCACCATCAGGATTCAAGCAAGCCGGGCCGAAGAAGGCTGAAATGCCAGAAACCGGTCCCCGGTAGCTTGTCTCCTTTCTGGTGAAGAATTGGCTTGGTAGTTTAGTCTGCCCTGTTCCCATGATGCACTGGGCCAGGGACAGACTGATTTGCATATAGCCAGGTTCTGAGCTGGGATGGTGCAGTGAGATAAATAATGGTGATGGATCAAGCCCTGATCTTTGGGCTGGGTAAGAGTGGTCTGCTTAATTCAGACACTCTGTTCATCACCACCCCCTTTTCTGAATCATTTTTGGCCACTATAGGTGTGGCAGGGTATACTCAGACATGAGTCCCTTTCTCACTGCACCATCAGGTTTCAAGCAAGCCGGGCCGAAGAAGGCTGAAATGCCAGAAACCGGTCCCCGGTAGCTTGTCTCCTTTCTGGTGAAGAATTGGCTTGGTAGTTTAGTCTGCCCTGTTCCCATGATGCACTGGGCCAGGGACAGACTGATTTGCATATAGCCAGGTTCTGAGCTGGGATGGTGCAGTGAGATAAATAACGGTGATGGATCAAGCCCTGATCTTTGGACTGGGTAAGAGTGGTCTGCTTAATTCAGACACTCTGTTCATCACCACCCCCTTTTCTGAATCGTTTTTGGCCACTATAGGTGTGGCAGGGTATACTCAGACATGAGTCCCTTTCTCACTGCACCATCAGGATTCAAGCAAGCCGGGCCGAAGAAGGCTGACTTGCCAGAAACCGGTCCCCGGTAGCTTGTCTCCTTTCTGGTGAAGAATTGGCTTGGTTGTTTAGTCTGCCCTGTTCCCATGATGCACTGGGCCAGGGACAGACTGATTTGCATATAGCCAGGTTCTGAGCTGGGATGGTGCAGTGAGATAAATAACGGTGATGGATCAAGCCCTGATCTTTGGACTGGGTAAGAGTGGTCTGCTTAATTCAGACACTCTGTTCATCACCACCCCCTTTTCTGAATCGTTTTGGCCACTATAGGTGTGGCAGGGTATACTCAGACATGAGTCCCTTTCTCACTGCACCATCAGGATTCAAGCAAGCCGGGCCGAAGAAGGCTGAAAGCCAGAAACCGGTCCCCGGTAGCTTGTCTCCTTTCTGGTGAAGAATTGGCTTGGTAGTTTAGTCTGCCCTGTTCCCATGATGCACTGGGCCAGGGACAGACTGATTTGCATATAGCCAGGTTCTGAGCTGGGATGGTGCAGTGAGAAATATAACGGTGATGGATCAAGCCCTGATCTTTGGACTGGGTAAGAGTGGTCTGCTTAATTCAGACACTCTGTTCATCACCACCCCCTTTTCTGAATCGTTTTTGGCCACTATAGGTGTGGCAGGGTATACTCAGACATGAGTCCCTTTCTCACTGCACCATCAGGATTCAAGCAAGCCGGGCCGAAGAAGGTTGAAATGCCAGAAACCGGTCCCCGGTAGCTTGTCTCCTTTCTGGTGAAGAATTGGCTTGGTAGTTTAGTCTGCCCTGTTCCCATGATGCACTGGGCCAGGGACAGACTGATTTGCATATAGCCAGGTTCTGAGCTGGGATGGTGCAGTGAGATAAATAACAGTGATGGATCAAGCCCTGATCTTTGGACTGGGTAAGAGTGGTCTGCTTAATTCAGACACTCTGTTCATCACCACCCCCTTTTCTGAATTGTTTTTGGCCACTATAGGTGTGGCAGGGTATACTCAGACATGAGTCCCTTTCTCACTGCACCATCAGGATTCAAGCAAGCCGGGCCGAAGAAGGCTGAAATGCCAGAAACTGGTCCCCGGTAGCTTGTCTCCTTTCTGGTGAAGAATTAGCTTGGTAGTTTAGTCTGCCCTGTTCCCGTGATGCACTGGGCCAGGGACAGACTGATTTGCATATAGCCAGGTTCTGAGCTGGGATGGTGCAGTGAGATAAATAACGGTGATGGATCAAGCCCTGATCTTTGGACTGGGTAAGAGTGGTCTGCTTAATTCAGACACTCTGTTCATCACCACCCCCTTTTCTGAATCATGTTTGGCCACTATAGGTGTGGCAGGGTATACTCAGACATGAGTCCCTTTCTCACTGCACCATCAGGATTCAAGCAAGCCGGGCCAAAGAAGGCTGAAATGCCAGAAACCGGTCCCCGGTAGCTTGTCTCCTTTCTGGTGAAGAATTGGCTTGGTAGTTTAGTCTGCCCTGTTCCCATGATGCACTGGGCCAGGGACAGACTGATTTGCATATAGCCAGGTTCTGAGCTGGGATGGTGCAGTGAGATAAATAACGGTGATGGATCAAGCCCTGATCTTTGGACTGGGAAAGAGTGGTCTGCTTAATTCAGACACTCTGTTCATCACCACCCCCTTTTCTGAATCGTTTTTGGCCACTATAGGTGTGGCAGGGTATACTCAGACATGAGTCCCTTTCTCACTGCACCATCAGGATTCAAGCAAGCCGGGCCAAAGA
Organism: Lissotriton vulgaris; assembly: GCF_964263255.1. Lineage (NCBI taxonomy): Eukaryota > Metazoa > Chordata > Amphibia > Caudata > Salamandridae > Lissotriton > Lissotriton vulgaris. The sequence goes on along the minus strand of NC_141689.1, from coordinate 171,156,746 downwards.
AGGCTGAAATGCCAGAAACCGGTCCCCGGTAGCTTGTCTCCTTTCTGGTGAAGAATTGGCTTGGTAGTTTAGTCTGCCCTGTTCCCATGATGCACTGGGCCAGGGACAGACTGATTTGCATATAGCCAGGTTCTGAGCTGGGATGGTGCAGTGAGATAAATAATGGTGATGGATCAAGCCCTGATCTTTGGGCTGGGTAAGAGTGGTCTGCTTAATTCAGACACTCTGTTCATCACCACCCCCTTTTCTGAATCATTTTTGGCCACTATAGGTGTGGCAGGGTATACTCAGACATGAGTCCCTTTCTCACTGCACCATCAGGTTTCAAGCAAGCCGGGCCGAAGAAGGCTGAAATGCCAGAAACCGGTCCCCGGTAGCTTGTCTCCTTTCTGGTGAAGAATTGGCTTGGTAGTTTAGTCTGCCCTGTTCCCATGATGCACTGGGCCAGGGACAGACTGATTTGCATATAGCCAGGTTCTGAGCTGGGATGGTGCAGTGAGATAAATAACGGTGATGGATCAAGCCCTGATCTTTGGACTGGGTAAGAGTGGTCTGCTTAATTCAGACACTCTGTTCATCACCACCCCCTTTTCTGAATCGTTTTTGGCCACTATAGGTGTGGCAGGGTATACTCAGACATGAGTCCCTTTCTCACTGCACCATCAGGATTCAAGCAAGCCGGGCCGAAGAAGGCTGACTTGCCAGAAACCGGTCCCCGGTAGCTTGTCTCCTTTCTGGTGAAGAATTGGCTTGGTTGTTTAGTCTGCCCTGTTCCCATGATGCACTGGGCCAGGGACAGACTGATTTGCATATAGCCAGGTTCTGAGCTGGGATGGTGCAGTGAGATAAATAACGGTGATGGATCAAGCCCTGATCTTTGGACTGGGTAAGAGTGGTCTGCTTAATTCAGACACTCTGTTCATCACCACCCCCTTTTCTGAATCGTTTTGGCCACTATAGGTGTGGCAGGGTATACTCAGACATGAGTCCCTTTCTCACTGCACCATCAGGATTCAAGCAAGCCGGGCCGAAGAAGGCTGAAAGCCAGAAACCGGTCCCCGGTAGCTTGTCTCCTTTCTGGTGAAGAATTGGCTTGGTAGTTTAGTCTGCCCTGTTCCCATGATGCACTGGGCCAGGGACAGACTGATTTGCATATAGCCAGGTTCTGAGCTGGGATGGTGCAGTGAGAAATATAACGGTGATGGATCAAGCCCTGATCTTTGGACTGGGTAAGAGTGGTCTGCTTAATTCAGACACTCTGTTCATCACCACCCCCTTTTCTGAATCGTTTTTGGCCACTATAGGTGTGGCAGGGTATACTCAGACATGAGTCCCTTTCTCACTGCACCATCAGGATTCAAGCAAGCCGGGCCGAAGAAGGTTGAAATGCCAGAAACCGGTCCCCGGTAGCTTGTCTCCTTTCTGGTGAAGAATTGGCTTGGTAGTTTAGTCTGCCCTGTTCCCATGATGCACTGGGCCAGGGACAGACTGATTTGCATATAGCCAGGTTCTGAGCTGGGATGGTGCAGTGAGATAAATAACAGTGATGGATCAAGCCCTGATCTTTGGACTGGGTAAGAGTGGTCTGCTTAATTCAGACACTCTGTTCATCACCACCCCCTTTTCTGAATTGTTTTTGGCCACTATAGGTGTGGCAGGGTATACTCAGACATGAGTCCCTTTCTCACTGCACCATCAGGATTCAAGCAAGCCGGGCCGAAGAAGGCTGAAATGCCAGAAACTGGTCCCCGGTAGCTTGTCTCCTTTCTGGTGAAGAATTAGCTTGGTAGTTTAGTCTGCCCTGTTCCCGTGATGCACTGGGCCAGGGACAGACTGATTTGCATATAGCCAGGTTCTGAGCTGGGATGGTGCAGTGAGATAAATAACGGTGATGGATCAAGCCCTGATCTTTGGACTGGGTAAGAGTGGTCTGCTTAATTCAGACACTCTGTTCATCACCACCCCCTTTTCTGAATCATGTTTGGCCACTATAGGTGTGGCAGGGTATACTCAGACATGAGTCCCTTTCTCACTGCACCATCAGGATTCAAGCAAGCCGGGCCAAAGAAGGCTGAAATGCCAGAAACCGGTCCCCGGTAGCTTGTCTCCTTTCTGGTGAAGAATTGGCTTGGTAGTTTAGTCTGCCCTGTTCCCATGATGCACTGGGCCAGGGACAGACTGATTTGCATATAGCCAGGTTCTGAGCTGGGATGGTGCAGTGAGATAAATAACGGTGATGGATCAAGCCCTGATCTTTGGACTGGGAAAGAGTGGTCTGCTTAATTCAGACACTCTGTTCATCACCACCCCCTTTTCTGAATCGTTTTTGGCCACTATAGGTGTGGCAGGGTATACTCAGACATGAGTCCCTTTCTCACTGCACCATCAGGATTCAAGCAAGCCGGGCCGAAAAAAGGCTGAAATGCCAGAAACCGGTCCCCGGTAGCTTGTCTCCTTTCTGGTGAAGAATTGGCTTGGTAGTTTAGTCTGCCCTGTTCCCATGATGCACTGGGCCAGGGACAGACTGATTTGCATATAGCCAGGTTCTGAGCTGGGATGGTGCAGTGAGATAAATAACGGTGATGGATCAAGCCCTGATCTTTGGACTGGGTAAGAGTGGTCTGCTTAATTCAGACACTCTGTTCATCACCACCCCCTTTTCTGAATCGTTTTTGGCCACTATAGGTGTGGCAGGGTATACTCAGACATGAGTCCCTTTCTCACTGCACCATCAGGATTCAAGCAAGCCGGGCCGAAGAAGGCTGAAATGCCAGAAACCGGTCCCCGGTAGCTTGTCTCCTTTCTGCTGAAGAATTGGCTTGGTAGTTTAGTCTGCCCTGTTCCCATGATGCACTGGGCCAGGGACAGACTGATTTGCATATAGCCAGGTTCTGAGCTGGGATGGTGCAGTGAGATAAATAACGGTGATGGATCAAGCCCTGATCTTTGGACTGGGTAAGAGTGGTCTGCTTAATTCAGACACTCTGTTCATCACCACCCCCTTTTCTGAATCGTTTTTGGCCACTATAGGAGTGGCAGGGTATACTCAGACATGAGTCCCTTTCTCACTGCACCATCAGGATTCAAGCAAGCTGGGCCGAAGAAGGCTGAAATGCCAGAAACCGGTCCCCGGTAGCTTGTCTCCTTTCTGGTGAAGAATTGGCTTGGTAGTTTAGTCTGCCCTGTTCCCATGATGCACTGGGCCAGGGACAGACTGATTTGCATATACCCAGGTTCTGAGCTGGGATGGTGCAGTGAGATAAATAACGGTGATGGATCAAGCCCTGATCTTTGGACTGGGTAAGAGTGGTCTGCTTAATTTAGACACTCTGTTCATCACCACCCCCTTTTCTGAATCGTTTTTGGCCACTATAGGTGTGGCAGGGTATACTCAGACATGAGTCCCTTTCTCACTGCACCATCAGGATTTAAGGAAGCTGGGCCGAAGAAGGCTGAAATGCTAGAAACCGTTCCCCGGTAGCTTGTCTCCTTTCTGGTGAAGAATTGGCTTGGTAGTTTAGTCTGCCCTGTTCCCATGATGCACTGGGCCAGGGACAGACTGATTTGCATATAGCCAGGTTCTGAGCTGGGATGGTGCAGTGAGATAAATAACGGTGATGGATCAAGCCCTGATCTTTGGACTGCGTAAGAGTGGTCTGCTTAATTCAGACACTCTGTTCATCACCACCCCCTTTTCTGAATCGTTTTTGGCCACTATAGGTGTGGGAGGGTATACTCAGACATGAGTCCCTTTCTCACTGCACCATCAGGATTCAAGCAAGCCGGGCCGAAGAAGGCTGAAATGCCAGAAACCGGTCCCCGGTAGCTTGTCTCCTTTCTGGTGAAGAATTGGCTTGGTAGTTTAGTCTGCCCTGTTCCCATGATGCACTGGGCCAGGGACAGACTGATTTGCATATAGCCAGGTTCTGAGCTGGGATGGTGCAGTGAGATAAATAACGGTGATGGATCAAGCCCTGATCTTTGGACTGGGTAAGAGTGGTCTGATTAATTCAGACACTCTGTTCAGCACCACCCCCTTTTCTGAATCGTTTTTGGCCACTATAGGTGTGGCAGGGTATACTCAGACATGAGTCCCTTTCTCACTGCACCATCAGGATTCAAGCAAGCCGGGCCGAAGAAGGCTGAAATGCCAGAAACCGGTCCAAGGTAGCTTGTCTCCTTTCTGGTCAAGAATTGGCTTGGTAGTTTAGTCTGCCCTGTTCCCATGATGCACTGGGCCAGGGACAGACTGATTTGCAAATAGCCAGGTTCTGAGCTGGGATGGTGCAGTGAGATAAATAACGGTGATGGATCAAACCCTGATCTTTGGACTGGGTAAGAGTGGTCTGCTTAATTCAGACACTGTTCATCACCACCCCCTTTTCTGAATCGTTTTTGGCCACTATAGGTGTGGCAGGGTATACTCAGACATGAGTCCCTTTCTCACTGCACCATCAGGATTCAAGCAAGCCGGGCCGAAGAAGGCTGAAATGCCAGAAACCGGTCCCCGGTAGCTTGTCTCCTTTCTGGTCAAGAATTGGCTTGGTAGTTTAGTCTGCCCTGTTCCCATGATGCACTGGGCCAGGGACAGACTGATTTGCAAATAGCCAGGTTCCGAGCTGGGATGGTGCAGTGAGATAAATAACGGTGATGGATCAAGCCCTGATCTTTGGACTGGGTAAGAGTGGTCTGCTTAATTCAGACACTGTTCATCACCACCCCCTTTTCTGAATCGTTTTTGGCCACTATAGGTGTGGCAGGGTATACTCAGACATGAGTCCCTTTCTCACTGCACCATCAGGATTCAAGCAAGCCGGGCCGAAGAAGGCTGAAATGCCAGAAACCGGTCCCCGGTAGCTTGTCTCCTTTCTGGTCAAGAATTGGCTTGGTAGTTTAGTCTGCCCTGTTCCCATGATGCACTGGGCCAGGGACAGACTGATTTGCATATAGCCAGGTTCTGAGCTGGGATGGTGCAGTGAGATAAATAACGGTGATGGATCAAGCCCTGATCTTTGGACTGGGTAAGAGTGGTCTGCTTAATTCAGACACTCTGTTCATCACCACCCCCTTTTCTGAATCGTTTTTGGCCACTATAGGTGTGGCAGGGTATACTCAGACATGAGTCCCTTTCTCACTGCACCATCAGGATTCAAGCAAGCCGGGCCGAAGAAGGCTGAAATGCCAGAAACCGGTCCCCGGTAGCTCGTCTCCTTTCTGGTGAAGAATTGGCTTGGTAGTTTAGTCTGCCCTGTTCCCATGATGCACTGGGCCAGGGACAGACTGATTTGCATATAGCCAGGTTCTGAGCTGGGATGGTGCAGTGAGATAAATAACGGTGATGGATCAAGCCCTGATCTTTGGACTGGGTAAGAGTGGTCTGCTTAATTCAGACACTCTGTTCATCACCACCCCCTTTTCTGAATCGTTTTTGGCCAGTATAGGTGTGGCAGGGTATACTCAGACATGAGTCCCTTTCTCACTGCACCATCAGGATTCAAGCAAGCCGGGCCGAAGAAGGCTGAAATGCCAGAAACCGGTCCCCGGTAGCTTTTCTCCTTTCTGGTGAAGAATTAGCTTGGTAGTTTAGTCTGCCCTGTTCCCATGATGCACTGGGCCAGGGACAGACTGATTTGCATATAGCCAGGTTCTGAGCTGGGATGGTGCAGTGAGATAAATAACGGTGATCGATCAAGCCCTGATCTTTGGACTGGGTAAGAGTGGTCTGCTTAATTCAGACACTCTGTTCATCACCACCCCCTTTTCTGAATCGTTTTTGGCCACTATAGGTGTGGCAGGGTATACTCAGACATGAGTCCCTTTCTCACTGCACCATCAGGATTCCAGCAAGCTGGGCCGACGAAGGCTGAAATGCCAGAAACCGGTCCCCGGTAGCTTGTCTCCTTTCTGGTGAAGAATTGGCTTGGTAGTTTAGTCTGCCCTGTTCCCATGATGCACTGGGCCAGGGACAGACTGATTTGCATATAGCCAGGTTCTGAGCTGGGATGGTGCAGTGAGATAAATAACGGTGATGGATCAAGCCCTGATCTTTGGACTGGGTAAGAGTGGTCTGCTTAATTCAGACACTCTGTTCATCACCACCCCCTTTTCTGAATCGTTTTTGGCCACTATAGGTCTGGCAGGGTATACTCAGACATGAGTCCCTTTCTCACTGCACCATCAGGATTCAAGCAAGCCGGGCCGAAGAAGGCTGAAATGCCAGAAACCGGTCCCCGGTAGCTTGTCTCCTTTCTGGTGAAGAATTGGCTTGGTAGTTTAGTCTGCCCTGTTCCCATGATGCACTGGGCCAGGGACAGACTGATTTGCATATACCCAGGTTCTGAGCTGGGATGGTGCAGTGAGATAAATAACAGTGATGGATCAAGCCCATATCTTTGGACTGGGTAAGAGTGGTCTGCTTAATTTAGACACTCTGTTCATCACCACCCCCTTTTCTGAATCGTTTTTGGCCACTATAGGTGTGGCAGGGTATACTCAGACATGAGTCCCTTTCTCACTGCACCATCAGGATTCAAGGAAGCCGGGCCGAAGAAGGCTGAAATGCTAGAAACCGTTCCCCGGTAGCTTGTCTCCTTTCTGGTGAAGAATTGGCTTGGTAGTTTAGTCTGCCCTGTTCCCATGATGCACTGGGCCAGGGACAGACTGATTTGCATATAGCCAGGTTCTGAGCTGGGATGGTGCAGTGAGATAAATAACGGTGATGGATCAAGCCCTGATCTTTGGACTGGGTAAGAGTGGTCTGCTTAATTCAGACACTCTGTTCATCACCACCCCCTTTTCTGAATCGTTTTTGGCCACTATAGGTGTGGCAGGGTATACTCAGACATGAGTCCCTTTCTCACTGCACCATCAGGATTCAAGCAAGCCGGGCCGAAGAAGGCTGAAATGCCAGAAACCGGTCCCCGGTAGCTCGTCTCCTTTCTGGTGAAGAATTGGCTTGGTAGTTTAGTCTGCCCTGTTCCCATGATGCACTGGGCCAGGGACAGACTGATTTGCATATAGCCAGGTTCTGAGCTGGGATGGTGCAGTGAGATAAATAACGGTGATGGATCAAGCCCTGATCTTTGGACTGGGTAAGAGTGGTCTGCTTAATTCAGACACTCTGTTCATCACCACCCCCTTTTCTGAATCGTTTTTGGCCACTATAGGTCTGGCAGGGTATACTCAGACATGAGTCCCTTTCTCACTGCACCATCAGGATTCAAGCAAGCCGGGCCGAAGAAGGCTGAAATGCCAGAAACCGGTCCCCGGTAGCTTGTCTCCTTTCTGGTGAAGAATTGGCTTGGTAGTTTAGTCTGCCCTGTTCCCATGATGCACTGGGCCAGGGACAGACTGATTTGCATATACCCAGGTTCTGAGCTGGGATGGTGCAGTGAGATAAATAACAGTGATGGATCAAGCCCTGATCTTTGGACTGGGTAAGAGTGGTCTGCTTAATTTAGACACTCTGTTCATCACCACCCCCTTTTCTGAATCGTTTTTGGCCACTATAGGTGTGGCAGGGTATACTCAGACATGAGTCCCTTTCTCACTGCACCATCAGGATTCAAGGAAGCCGGGCCGAAGAAGGCTGAAATGCTAGAAACCGTTCCCCGGTAGCTTGTCTCCTTTCTGGTGAAGAATTGGCTTGGTAGTTTAGTCTGCCCTGTTCCCATGATGCACTGGGCCAGGGACAGACTGATTTGCATATAGCCAGGTTCTGAGCTGGGATGGTGCAGTGAGATAAATAACGGTGATGGATCAAGCCCTGATCTTTGGACTGGGTAAGAGTGGTCTGCTTAATTCAGACACTCTGTTCATCACCACCCCCTTTTCTGAATCGTTTTTGGCCACTATAGGTGTGGCAGGGTATACTCAGACATGAGTCCCTTTCTCACTGCACCATCAGGATTCAAGGAAGCCGGGCCGAAGAAGGCTGAAATGCTAGAAACCGTTCCCCGGTAGCTTGTCTCCTTTCTGGTGAAGAATTGGCTTGGTAGTTTAGTCTGCCCTGTTCCCATGATGCACTGGGCCAGGGACAGACTGATTTGCATATAGCCAGGTTCTGAGCTGGGATGGTGCAGTGAGATAAATAACGGTGATGGATCAAGCCCTGATCTTTGGACTGGGTAAGAGTGGTCTGCTTAATTCAGACACTCTGTTCATCACCACCCCCTTTTCTGAATCGTTTTTGGCCACTATAGGTGTGGCAGGGTATACTCAGACATGAGTCCCTTTCTCACTGCACCATCAGGATTCAAGCAAGCCGGGCCGAAGAAGGCTGAAATGCCAGAAACCGGTCCCCGGTAGCTTGTCTCCTTTCTGGTGAAGAATTGGCTTGGTAGTTTAGTCTGCCCTGTTCCCATGATGCACTGGGCCAGGGACAGACTAATTTGCATATAGCCAGGTTCTGAGCTGGGATGGTGCAGTGAGATAAATAACGGTGATGGATCAAGACCTGATCTTTGGACTGGGTAAGAGTGGTCTGCTTAATTCAGACACTCTGTTCATCACCACCCCCTTTTCTGAATCGTTTTTGGCCACTATAGGTGTGGCAGGGTATACTCTGACATGAGTCCCTTTCTCACTGCACCATCAGGATTCAAGCAAGCCGGGCCGAAGAAGGCTGAAATGCCAGAAACCGGTCCCCGGTAGCTTGTCTCCTTTCTGGTCAAGAATTGGCTTGGTAGTTTAGTCTGCCCTGTTCCCATGATGCACTGGGCCAGGGACAGACTGATTTGCAAATAGCCAGGTTCTGAGCTGGGATGGTGCAGTGAGATAAATAACGGTGATGGATCAAGCCCTGATCTTTGGACTGGGTAAGAGTGGTCTGCTTAATTCAGACACTGTTCATCACCACCCCCTTTTCTGAATCGTTTTTGGCCACTATAGGTGTGGCAGGGTATACTCAGACATGAGTCCCTTTCTCACTGCACCATCAGGATTCAAGCAAGCCGGGCCGAAGAAGGCTGAAATGCCAGAAACCGGTCCCCGGTAGCTTGTCTCCTTTCTGGTCAAGAATTGGCTTGGTAGTTTAGTCTGCCCTGTTCCCATGATGCACTGGGCCAGGGACAGACTGATTTGCAAATAGCCAGGTTCTGAGCTGGGATGGTGCAGTGAGATAAATAACGGTGTTGGATCAAGCCCTGATCTTTGGACTGGGTAAGAGTGGTCTGCTTAATTCAGACACTGTTCATCACCACCCCCTTTTCTGAATCGTTTTTGGCCACTATAGGTGTGGCAGGGTATACTCAGACATGAGTCCCTTTCTCACTGCACCATCAGGATTCAAGCAAGCCGGGCCGAAGAAGGCTGAAATGCCAGAAACCGGTCCCCGGTAGCTTGTCTCCTTTCTGGTGAAGAATTGGCTTGGTAGTTTAGTCTGCCCTGTTCCCATGATGCACTGGGCCAGGGACAGACTGATTTGCATATAGCCAGGTTCTGAGCTGGGATGGTGCAGTGAGATAAATAACGGTGATGGATCAAGCCCTGATCTTTGGACTGGGTAAGAGTGGTCTGCTTAATTCAGACACTCTGTTCATCACCACCCCCTTTTCTGAATCGTTTTTGGCCACTATAGGTGTGGCAGGGTATACTCAGACATGAGTCCCTTTCTCACTGCACCATCAGGATTCAAGCAAGCCGGGCCGAAGAAGGCTGAAATGCCAGAAACCGGTCCCCGGTAGCTCGTCTCCTTTCTGGTGAAGAATTGGCTTGGTAGTTTAGTCTGCCCTGTTCCCATGATGCACTGGGCCAGGGACAGACTGATTTGCATATAGCCAGGTTCTGAGCTGGGATGGTGCAGTGAGATAAATAACGGTGATGGATCAAGCCCTGATCTTTGGACTGGGTAAGAGTGGTCTGCTTAATTCAGACACTCTGTTCATCACCACCCCCTTTTCTGAATCGTTTTTGGCCACTATAGGTGTGGCAGGGTATAATCAGACATGAGTCCCTTTCTCACTGCACCATCAGGATTCAAGCAAGCCGGGCCGAAGAAGGCTGAAATGCCAGAAACCGGTCCCCGGTAGCTTGTCTCCTTTCTGGTGAAGAATTAGCTTGGTAGTTTAGTCTGCCCTGTTCCCATGATGCACTGGGCCAGGGACAGACTGATTTGCATATAGCCAGGTTCTGAGCTGGGATGGTGCAGTGAGATAAATAACGGTGATCGATCAAGCCCTGATCTTTGGACTGGGTAAGAGTGGTCTGCTTAATTCAGACACTCTGTTCATCACCACCCCCTTTTCTGAATCGTTTTTGGCCACTATAGGTGTGGCAGGGTATACTCAGACATGAGTCCCTTTCTCACTGCACCATCAGGATTCAAGCAAGCCGGGCCGAAGAAGGCTGAAATGCCAGAAACCGGTCCCCGGTAGCTCGTCTCCTTTCTGGTGAAGAATTGGCTTGGTAGTTTAGTCTGCCCTGTTCCCATGATGCACTGGGCCAGGGACAGACTGATTTGCATATAGCCAGGTTCTGAGCTGGGATGGTGCAGTGAGATAAATAACGGTGATGGATCAAGCCCTGATCTTTGGACTGGGTAAGAGTGGTCTGCTTAATTCAGACACTCTGTTCATCACCACCCCCTTTTCTGAATCGTTTTTGGCCACTATAGGTGTGGCAGGGTATACTCAGACATGAGTCCCTTTCTCACTGCACCATCAGGATTCAAGCAAGCCGGGCCGAAGAAGGCTGAAATGCCAGAAACCGGTCCCCGGTAGCTTGTCTCCTTTCTGGTGAAGAATTAGCTTGGTAGTTTAGTCTGCCCTGTTCCCATGATGCACTGGGCCAGGGACAGACTGATTTGCATATAGCCAGGTTCTGAGCTGGGATGGTGCAGTGAGATAAATAACGGTGATCGATCAAGCCCTGATCTTTGGACTGGGTAAGAGTGGTCTGCTTAATTCAGACACTCTGTTCATCACCACCCCCTTTTCTGAATCGTCTTTTCCAAGTGTCATTCAAGCCCCTAACATTCCACGTGGCCAGGGTGATATTGGATGGGCCAACAGTGTGCCCTACTTGTGCCATAGTCGCAGGTGAGTCATAATGTAGTAGAACAGCCTATGTCTATACTCTGCTAGTATGTCAATGTTCGTAGAAAGTGCAGTTCATGAAGAACAATTCCCACCCTGCCACCCCCCACCCAGTCGGAAAGGCAAGATCCAATTGTTAATAATAACCCCTTGTACCCAGAGCATACAGACTTTATGCAAAGTTAAACCTGAGGGGTACATGATGATTCGATAAACACAGGTCAGTGGTGTACACCAAAAAGGGGGATGTTCGCTATCCTGCAGTTAAGTAACCAAGAACAAATAATGTCAATGCATCATAAAAACACTGTTAAGGAACACTTGTGGCAACAATGGACCAAAAGGATACTGTTCAGCTGGGGCCAGACGTGGAGAACATGTCCTCACTGGCATCAGATCCACTCAGCGGGAGATAGGGGGCAACAGCGTCCGGCGAGCTCTTGTTGTTGAGCTTGTATGTATGACAGAAGTCTTGTACTTCCGCCGGGCTTTCAAACACAAGGGAGCGTCCATTGATGTCCACACGGAGTCTGGCGGGATATAGCATTCCGTATTTCAGTCCCAAGTTTCGAAGATTAGCTTTAACACCTTGGAATTTCCTCCTGCGTCTTGCACCATAGTAGTAAAGTCAGGATACAGTGACAGTTTGGAGCCTTGCCAGTTGAGTTCACCTTTTTCTCTGGCTATCCACAGTGCAATGTCCCGATCCCAGAAGTTTAGTATCCTGGCGATGATAGGCCTCAGAGGAAGGCCAGGGTTGGGTCTTGGGCCAAGCGACCTGTGAGCGCGTTCTACCACAAAGCTTTGGGTGCACGCCTCTCGCCCAAAAAGGTCTATCAGGATGGTTTCAACCAGGTTGTCCATCCGTCCAGTCTCTGTAGTCTCCGGTACGCCTACGATACGGATATTATTGCGGCGGCTCCTGGCCTCCAAATCCTCGTTTTTTATTGCCACTTCTTTTAGTATTTTCTCCATCCTGTTGATCTTCATCAGGGACTGGGCCATGCCGTCTTCCAAGTCGTGTACTTTGAGTTTAGCGCCTAGATCAGCTTTGTGTAATCAAGTCGTTATACATTGTATAATTGCCAAACCCTTAACCAATTGTGTCATGAAGTTGCTGAAAATCGCTGTGGTTCGACTGGTTATGGTACGTACTAACAAGACAAACAAACACAAACAATATAACATACATTACACATTTGTGCGTCATGATCTCACCGGGGAGGAGGGGGGCCTGTATTCACACCCTTAAAATGAAAAGAAGAGTTGTGGCTGTCATTGACAAATGCTGTTGAAAGTGGAATAACACATTTTCTAAAAGCGAGGCTTCACCGCTATGGCGCGATGTCTCGTTAGTTGCTTTGAGGCTGACCATCTAGCGGCAAGTGTCGCTCTTAAAGGGCCCACCCCATCACTTACTTCTTCAAGGCCGCCCTCTGCCTCTTCGCCTAATCAGCTGACCCGGGAACCGCATCTTGCTGGTGCGCGTCCCAAAGGGCTTTTTTAACCCCTTCACTGCTGCAGCTATTCCGCCGCAGTGCTAAGGGGGCGAGGCGGAAGAGCGGCGGGCGCATGCTGGTGACGGAACTGCTCCGTCACCAGCATCGGTTGAGCTGTGCTTATGACGGAGCGGTTCCATCATGGCCCCACCCGCTCAATAGAACGCTCAGCGCAGGCACGGAATTCGCGCCACGCATGAGCGGCGGGCGGGCCATGACGGAACTTTTCCATCATCAGCACAGTGCCACCGCAGCTGATGACGGAGCGGTTCCGTCAGCGCACAAGGGGTTAAGCTGGTGCGTTTCGGATTGGCTCCACGTAGTGCTCATGATTAGAAAAACTAGACCGCTCAGGGCCTTTCAAAATGGCCACCTTGTTGGCACAGATTGGGATCTATTAGGATATTTTGAAAAATGGATCCAATCTCTCTTTGTCCTTTTACAATTCAGAAGGCAAAGAGTAATATTTATTTTGTATTTAGGAAAATGTAAAAAAATGTATGATGACTGGAAGAGGATCCACATTGGTATCCATTCAAATACACAGGTTTAATGTTTACAAACCTTCATTGAGGTTCACGAAGGACAAATTGTGATTAGTTGCTTTTTCATTTTGAAATGGGGTACGTTTTTAGCAAACGATTTGGGACTATTGAATTGGGTAATAGAAAACCTCAGAGAGAAAAATGGTAAATATGGGATTGCGCTAAAAACGTTCACCCATCGGCTTGATGGCGGTATATTCCTTACTCAAGGATAGAAGTTCACCCATATCTGGTGTTTATCAAGGATTGATATCTTGTTGGTGGAAGACAAGGTGTAGTGTGTATAAGTCAAGTGACATGAACCTGATAGGTAGGTAGTTATTTCAGTTCAAATGGAAATATTTCATCATCCCAGTTACCGTATGTATTTAACTTCAGGACATGCTAGACTAGACTGCCTTAGTATGATGGACCCTCCAAAGTGGTCATCCTGAAAAATTATTTTAGAGAAACTGGCCCCATGGGATATTGTCATTCAGGCCCAGGGTGTGTGTTTTGAGTTGAAACTCCCATCTCTGTACTGTTAAAAAAGTCTCCTTTCTGAATTTTCTGTGTCCTTGATGTGTTCCAGGACTACACACTTGAAGTCTTTTCTATTAACAAGATTTCACCTGATTATATTGGGCTGGGTCCTTGCTGAAAAGAGTCACACATGAGTAATGGTTTGCTGAAGGAAGTATGGATGAGCTGTCAGGTCTTGCAGCTAATAATCAACTCTGATAGATTCAGCATCAATTATCCATGTGATCTCAATTTACATGATCTCAATATCTATGTTTTGAGGTCTACTTTCCTAAAATAAAATTAGACTGTAAATCAGCTGAAAGAGATACATTATTGCAAAAACAAGCTATGATAAATTATTTAGGCAACCAAAGTTTTGAAGAACATTGGGCAATTGGGTTATTTTGTAGACAAAAGAAGAACACAAAATTAAACAAGAATGGGAAAAAGAAGGTTATTTATATGATCATACAGACTTGATTTGTTGCTCATGCCAGTGCTGTTACTGCAGTTTTGAGCAACTTCAGATCATCACTTTCTTAGATGAGAGGCATTCTTGTCATGTCTACATGTACAACCATCTGTTGCTTTACAGCTACGTTTGTGCTGTATAAATCCATATCTATAGTTGCATATATATTAGGCCTGGCCATAATTTGAATGAGGGGTTCTTTAGCACGCCTACATGGATGATGCTAAATGTGCCATGCCAATATCACTGGTGAAATTGTATGGATAAAATACAATTTAAAAAGTGTCATTCATTCATGTGACAAATGTGACTCAGTGTTCAAATTCCCAAGCTACCCCGGAAGTCTAAAGAACGAGCTCCGGGCATCCCCATGGTTGCGGTGACACGGACAGACCCGTCTGACCGACTATAGGAGCCCCTCTTCGGAGAAGCCTGCCTCCGAGATCCGAGAGGGGGAGGGGCAGAGTCCGTGGCAGGCTGAGACTCTCTGGGACCGGACCGCACCGACTGCCGGATCCCCAGCGCTGACGTGCCCCGCATCACCGCAACAAGGTAGTAGATCCTGTCCAAGACCCCTATAACGGAAGGAGGGACCCCAGGGCACCGGAGAGAATGCGGCCGCCATATTGGTAAAGCGGACCAGTGCCGAAGTTCCTAGAGGGTCAGGGGTGCGGAGCAGGACGTAGGGAACAGTCACAGCCCAGAAGACAGGGCAAAGCAGAAGGCCAGAAACTTAGGGGTTGACTCCCATGGCGGACAGGACAGCTTAGCGAGGTGCAGTGAACGCGGCCGCCATATTGGTAAAGGCGGACCTGGTGCAGAAGCTCGGAGAGGGTCAGGGGTGCGGAGCAGGACGCAGGGAACAGCCACAGCCCGGAGGACAGGGCAAAGCAGAGGGCCAGTCACTGAGGAGTTGACTCCCACAGCGGCCAGGACTGCTCAGTAAGAAGCCAGCATGATTTCTGCCTGACTCTATAATGGCGCCGAGTCTGGAACCTGAGTTAATCGGAGCCTGCCCCCCTGCAATTGTTGTTCTGCTCAAGGGGTTCTCTGGTCTGATTTGAAGCCCCCATGCCAAGCCATGGCTGCTGCTCTGTGTAAACCCTCCCAAATAAGTTTTGGGAAGTTTTACGTCAGCGTTTCTCATGCTCCTCATGTCCTGAGCCCACTTTTGCTGCTCCAGCATCACCTTTTGCCCTACTAAGTGGTAATCGAGCCTGTTAACTGCTGAGCGCCACAGGAGGGCGGGAAGACACTCACTTTCTTCAGCGCAGCGAGTCCTCTGCTGATACACCATTTTGGCCTTTCACAACTGCGCAGCAGAACTACCCAGCCTCAAAACGGCTGTTTCACGACCAGCTCATGCCGCCTGACCTGAAAATGGCGGAATGTGAGACCTCGACGCCGCGCGCAGCGCGCACCTACACGCCTAATTACTGAGCTGTATTAAGTGAGTCCACAGCCTGTCTTCCAGATGTTTCTTCTTCACAGCCAGTGCTTCCTTCAAGCAATCGGTCATCCCTGCGGGCGTCTGCGAGTAATGCATTCCTCCATCAAAATCGCCATCCGCTTAACTCTTTAATTATGTGGTATTTATTTTGAACAATTTTACAGCTGCGCAGAAAATAGTGCCAGCTGCACCGTTTAGGCCTTTTTACAGCTGCGCAGCAAGTAGTGCCAGCTGCATCGTTTAGGCCTTTTTACAGCCTGACGGCACACTAACCCGGTTTTTCCACCATAAACGTTTGGATTATGCGCCCCCTTTTTGCCCTCTTTTTTCTCCTCACTACCGCTCTCCCAGCAACACCCCTCTTATCTCTCCCCCACCCTCCTTCGCCTCAGCTTCCCAACATGGCCACCTCTCGAGTTAAGTCTGGAGCCAATTGCTACAAAATCATTTATCCTCCCGACCAGACTAAAGCTACAATAAAACGACTTAAGCATAACACTATTGAACGTTTCCCGGACTCCCTTTTTGTGGATCAATTTTACAATGGTCGTCTTGGGAAGCTCAAAAACGATTTCATCTTCTTCACTCGCGACATACCCTCCTGGTCCAACAGTTTTTACAATTCCCTTAACGTCACCTCCTCCTCCTCTATCCCTTATGGGAAACAACAAAAAATTTCCCCCTCTGGGTGCTTCAATGGCTACCTCACTATCTCACTCTATAACAACGGTACTGTCATGATCCAAGGCAAAGACTCCTGCCTCTCGATCTTTGACCACCTCTTCCCCTCCTTACTCCCCGTCTCTGCAACCCGGTTTCCCCTTGACTCTCCTTCCAGCTCCACCCATTACTCCCTTTCTCCTCCGCCGACCCCTCCCCACTCCAATTGGCTGCACTCTCGAGAAGCGCAGGTCGGCCCTCTTCCCTTCCCCCCCAACTTACCTCATCTCCTAATCCTCCTCCCCCACAGTATGTCCCCTCCCGCATTACTTCAGCCTTACCACTAGCTAACACGCTCCTCGTCCCATCTGCACTTTCACGACACTCCAATCTATTCTCCTCCCCCATACTTCTTCCCTTCACCCCCCTCTTTAGTCCACCTCTCCTCCAACACTCTCCCCCAATTAACTTTCCCTATGCTCCCCTTAGCCCTCCTTCCATCCCTCCTCTCCACCCCTTCATCCCCTCGTCATTCACCCCGTTTTTGCCACATTCCCACTGCATCTCTCTCCACCCTCCTACTCCTCCAGTACTGCCTCAATACCCCCTTTCCACGCCTAGGAACACCTTCCATCTCCCTCACTCGGGCCCAGCAGAACCACTTCCCCTCCTCAACTTCCCTTTCTCTCAACCCCCCTCACTCTGCCAGATGTCCGGTCCCTCAGTGCTACCTCTCCTAACTGACAGGACCTCCGCAACCAATGCACCTCTTTTCCTCCCAAACCTCCTACACTCCCATGACGCCACACAGGCCTCCCCCTCCTACTTCCCTACCGACGTGTTCCGCACCTTTCTCCCTCTAAATTTGTCCTTAATTCCTCTCCCTCTTGCAACACCAACAATGACAACTCTCCCTTAACCCCCAATTCACTTACTCCCGCTCCCAACCTCCACCTTTCCCCACCTGTGAACCCCACCCCCCAACACACCTCCTGTCCCCCCACTTCTCCCTGCCATCCACCACCAATTCCACCCACCCTTATTTCAATCGAGCCACCCAACCTTCCGTGCTCTGCCTCTTTCTCACTGGAAAATACGCTAGGCTCTCTGATCACCTCCATCTCTCAGCTTACAGCTGCCATTTCACTTTTATGCGCTAAGATCTCCACCCCTCCATGCACCTCTACTCCCTCCCAACCTCCCCAGAGATACACCTGGCCCCCTCACCCCAATACAGCCAAGCTCAACCTTTCGTCTGCAAATGTTGTTAACTCACACAAGCCCTTGAACGCTACCCTTCTTCAACAGGCAAAGCCTAGCAACCCCACTGTCTACACTATTCCGACCATCACCTCTGTCAGAACAAAGCGACCACCTAAACCCTCCCGAGCACCCCCGCAAATGTACAATATCCCGATCACCATTCAGAGCCCAAGTGCCCCCGTCACCAAAACACTCTTGACAGAGCTGCGCTGTATGCTTCACAACTGCAGATCTGCAGTAAAACACAAACTTGAAATCTCCGACACCATCACCCTTCACAAACTTGACATGCTCTTCCTCACAGAGACCTGGTTCAAAGATACCTCTCACTCTATGTTTGATCTCCTAGTACCCACAGGTTATTCCATATTTAGGAATGACAGAACTGAAAACACGGGGGGAGGTGTTGCAGTCATCTTCAGAAACGCCCTCCAACTTAAGGCGTTTCCTAGCAGCTCCTCCCACACCTTTGAATGCCTTTCTCTTGAAC
Organism: Lissotriton vulgaris; assembly: GCF_964263255.1. Taxonomy (NCBI): domain Eukaryota; kingdom Metazoa; phylum Chordata; class Amphibia; order Caudata; family Salamandridae; genus Lissotriton; species Lissotriton vulgaris. The sequence continues at coordinate 171,138,830 of NC_141689.1, read as the reverse complement.
TTCAATTGCAACACCGTTCACCGCTCAGATTCCATATCATTTACCGCCCGCCTCGTAGTAGTAGCTCTTCGTTTATAGAAGATCTCAAAGACTTCATAAGCGAACAATACTCTCAAAGTGACAATCAGACCATCGTGGGTGACATCAATCTCCACTGGGGCGCACCGCAAGACTCCTCTGCGAACTCACTGGCCACCTTCCTCTCGGCAAATGATCTTATCCAACACTGCACTGAACCAACCCACTCTAAGGGCGCAATCCTGGACCTTGTTATTTCTAAAGCAGGCATGCTTTCTACTACTACCCCTATTCATGTAGATTGGTCTGACCACCACCTCATCCCATTCTCTCTTCAACTTTCACACTCTATAACTCTTGGCCAACCCAAGAGGGCCATCTCCTGGTTCCGTGATGCCAAAAACATTGATGTCGGTCCCCTCTGTGAATCAGCTTTGCTTTCACTTCCAAGGCTAGACCCGAACATAGCTGTTGACGATCTCACCTCCCAATGCCTCACAGTTCTTGCAGCTGAAATTAATAACGTCGCTCCACTTAAAAGCAAAAGGATAAGGCCCACTCCCTCAGCACCTTGGTTCAACAAATCCCTTTATGAGGAAAGGAAGCTGCTAAGAGTCCTGGAGAAGCAAAGGAGGCAATTGCCTTCCACTGACAATTTAGCCTTGCTTCGCACAGCAAGATCCAAATACCACAAGCACATCTTCCTTGAGAAAGCGACGCACTTCAAAACCCTCTTTGATTCCGCCAAAAATAGACCCAAAAAACTATTTGATCTCATCAAGACTCCAAGCTGCTCTCCCCCAACCTCCAAGGTGGAGGATTCTACAAAGAGAGCAGCGGATTTCACTATTTTCTTCGATGGAACTGTGAAATCACTTGTGGATCAGGTTGCTCATCCTACACCTCCAGAGGAGCGCAAATCCTTAGCCATTTGGCAGAGCTTTGACCCCATATCTGAAGATGCCCTTCTCAAGTGCATACGCGAAACAAAGCCCTCCAACCATTCTCTTGACCCTATCCCCAGTGCCATTGCCTTTGACTTCTATACCCATTCCCTCTCCTATTGGACCACTCTGATCAACATCTCCCTCTGGCAAGGCTCCCTTCCTGTCTCCTTCAAAACTGGGCAGGTCACCCCTCTGCTGAAAAAGCCCACTGCTGATGCGAATGACCTCAACAACTTCCGCCCCATCACCAACCTTCCCTTTCTTGCGAAGATCACGGAAAGATGTGTAGCCAAACAACTCTCTCGTCATATCAAGGACAATGATCTTCTTGACAATTGTCAGTCCGGCTTCATCCAAAACTGCAGCACTGAAACAGCCCTACTGCAAGTGGTTGATGATGCGCTGAGGATACTCGACTCAGGGGGGTCCTGTCTGCTAATTCTCCTTGACCTTTCCGCAGCCTTCGACACTGTTAATCACAACACCCTCCTCAATATTCTTCAACAGAGAATGGGCTTGGAGGGCACTGTGCTTAAATGGTTTGCATCCTTCCTCTCTGACAGATCTCAAATGATCAAAATAGCGAACAGTCTTTCTTCTCCTGTGGCGGTGGATCAAGGTGTTCCCCAAGGCTCTATACTTGCACCCACATTGTTCAATCTCTACTTAGAACCACTGGGAAACCTCCTAAGCAAATCCGGGATTCACTATCATCTCTATGCAGATGACACTCAACTCTACCTCAAGGTTGCCTCCACTCATGACCTCTCCATCCTAAGCTCCACTCTCGACTCCATTCAAAACTGGATGTCATCTTATCATTTTTTTTTATTTTTTTTTAATATTTTTATTGGCAAATTCATACGCAATACAAATTCCCGGAGAAAAAACAGAATACAAAATATATCAATTCATGTCATAACTTGAATAAAACAAATAGTACAAAAAAAACCATTTAAAATATCAATGGTATAGTAACAATATATGGAAGGAAAAAAAAAAGCCGGGTAAACAGAGAAAAATATCAAATTAATTAATCACTGGCAGAATCTGAATAGCCCCTCTCATTAGTATACCATCTAAAGATGGGGTCCCAGATCTGTGCTACAACTGCTCTTACTTTTCTACCTCTAGTAGCATATATTGCAATTTCTTGTTTATAAATTAAAAGGAATCGACTTAGCCACATACGAAAAGTAGGGGGTTCCGGGTCTTTCCAACGAGCTGCCAGAATGATACGAAAAACGGCATACCCCAGAAAAACAACCGCTTGTTCCTCACTATTATGTCCCAAAGAGTCATCATGGCCTAATATATATAGAGTTAATGAGTCTCTTATCTGATGTCCGTAGACCTGGGCCCAAAACTCCAGTATTATGGTCTTTAACCTTGTCAGTTCCGAGCATTCTGAGAACATATGTAATAAATTGGCCAGTGGTTGTTTACATCTTGGGCAGTTATCGTCGGCCCGGAGACCCCAAGCAAATAATTTTGCCGGTGTGTAGTATAAATTGTATATAACTCTATAATATTGTGCTTTTAAGTTGGAAGCTATAAAGTATTTTGCCGAAAGAGCAATTGAGAGATCAATATCAACATTGGGGTTTGCTAGTTTTACAGCCCAGGATTGTTCGGTTCGTTCAAGATCATCAGGGGTTTTAGCCATCAGCATCTGATAAAGAGCCCCTATTCTTGTAGTTTTTTTACCTATAGATTCAAGAAGTGGCATGTTATCTAATACTGTTATTATTGGTATAGCGTTACGAATACTCGACAATATTTGAAAATATTTGAGAAAATCATAAGTGGGAATGGAGTATTTTTCTTGGAAGGATTCGAAAGAGATGGGGATATTATGTCCTAAAAAGTCACCGACTGTACTGATACCTAAACGCTCCCACCTCTGCGAGGTAGTATTGTTAAGAGAGGGGGAGATAATCTTGCTATGCCACAAAGGGGTATACTTCGTAAAAGTGGGAATAGATAGATATTTAGAAATAGCTTTCCACACAGCCCATGCATCTAGAATTGTTTTCAGTTTAATTTTTTTTTATAATACGAGGACTCTACCTGCCTTAAAAATAACCCCTTGCACTTATCACCAAGGCTAAGTTCATAGATCGAAGAAATGTATGAGTCTGGGGGCAATGAGATAATTTTTTTACCAGTTAGTAGGGGGTCCATAGATTGAATTAATGTTGCCCATAGATATAGTTCTAGATTAGGAATAGCTAGTCCTCCTCTGTCCTGTGGTAGCGACATCAAACGGAGGGCTCTTCTTATCTTACCATAACTCCACATAAATTTAGAGATGGTAGAATCGATGGTCTTAATGAAGTTAGCTCCAGCTAACAGCGGGATTGCTCTAAAAAGGTAGAGGATCCGTGGAAAGATATTCATTTTTATATAGTTTGCCCTTCCAATTATAGATAGATGTAGGTTGTAAGTATGGGCGAATTTTGCGAATCTCGCGTTCGCGAATTTTGCGGATTTGCGAACTTGCAATCTGCAAAATCCGCGAATTTTTGCGAATTTGCGGATTTTTTTCTTTTTTGTGTTCGCAAGGATTTCTGCCAGTTCGCGAGGGTTTCGTACCAGTTCGCAATTGCGAACTTACATTTCGGCGCGCAACGGTCGCGATTATGTTGTTTCTACGTCTGGTTCATCATCACAGGTTCCCAGCACCCTCTGTTTCACCACTGCAACCCTCTGTTACATCAATGCCACCCTCTGGTTCATCATTACTGTAGAATATGGGGGGGAAAAGCAAGCACACCAGCCCTGTTTCAACTGAGACGAAGTAATTTGGGGTTAGTTTATTAATGTGTCACTGTTTTAAAATTCCAGTCTGGCACCTGCTTCCTTATCTGTAATTTTGCTTTCTGTTGCAGTGCATTTTTTTCCCCAGGACCTTTGTGGCCTACTTGTAGCTATTCTATGAGCCTGCTGTGAGGGTCAGAGCAGGGTCATACAATTGTTGCAACTAGCAACTGAATTCTGGAGGGGCCCCAGTCAGGAAGCACTACAGGGAATTGTAACTAATGATGAGTTTGAACTCTTGCCCCTGCCGAGTGCTTTCAGTTTTGAAAAACTCGTTTTTCTGCAATTTCGCGGGGTTTGCGGGGCGTGAATACGCGTGAGATCGGATTCGGAAGCCGCAAATTCGTGCAAATATGCAATTTGTTTTTTTTGCGGCGTGTTAGTTGGCAAGGTTTTGTGCGTTTTTGCGAGCCGCTCGTAGCGCAAGGCGCGAAGTTACCCTCGCGGTCGTTCAAGGGCGCAGCCATCTTATTTGCCTGACGTATTTCCGTTTCCGGGCGCGAAGTGTAATCTCGCAAAGTCTGCGGCTTGCCAGTAAAGTTTTGCGCGTGTTCGCAAGGAAAATCTCGCGCAAACGTACCCGCCCGGTCGTGAACGGGCGCGGCCATCTTGTTTCTCATTCATTGCTATGGTTCTGGGCATGGTCTTTGTATCCTCTGGCAATCTCTGCCATCCTTTGCTTGTTTGAAGTTTTTTTTGATCTATTTTACTTATTATCCATCCCTCTATTTTTCTAGCCCTATATTTTTGTGTTTACTGCTACTTTTGGTTAATTTTAAACTACTTTTGTAAACTCTTTTCTTTTCTTCTCTTCCCTATTCTATTTTCTTTATTCCTTTCCGCCCAGACCATGGTGAAGGGAGCCGGGAAGCATCCCGAGAGGGGAAGGGTCCCGCACCCCGTGTCCGGCTCCTGTGCGGGCGTTTGAGGGGGGAGGAGGTCGTACCCAGGGAGATCTTTAGCCCGGAGGAGGTGGGCCAACTCATTTTTTATGTTCAGCGCCGCCTCCCCAGGACCATCATGGGAGGCGGCAAGATCAGTGCCGGGTACGGGGCCCGGGAGCGCCGGAAGCGGTGGGAGAAGGTGTGCCAGGCCATTTACCACCACTCTCGGGTCTGGCGCACCTACAACCAGGCCACCCACCGCTGGACGGATGTCCTGACCCATGAGCGAGATCTGCTTCACCTCCTTGGCATTGAGATCCCCGGGCTTGGTGAGTAGTAGTAGCTATGTCTTTACTACTATGTTTTCTCCTGCTGTGTTATTATATTGCAAATGTTTGTTTTTTACCAAGAGCAATAATGCTGCTCATTACATTGTAGGTAAATTATATTTCAAAATCTTCTGTGCATTTCAGGTACACTGCTCTCCTTCTTCTCAGTAGTGTTGCTACTATGCTTATTTGTTTTAGATTTTGTGTTCATTTCATTGGCCTGTGAAATTATGTATGAGTGTAGTTTAAAGAACTGCGTAATGCTACACACTAAGGTTCAGATTTTTAATTACCGGCGCATACCTGCAAAGTAGCAGGGATGCGCCAGTAATTGTGCGTCACGCCACCATCACCCATGGTGCGCCGTATTTACAATGCGGCGCACCATGGGCCCAAAACGTCACCAAAGCGTTACGCATCTGTGCCGTAAAGGCAGCGCATTGCTGGAGTTGCGTCACAACGATGGTGCAGCTCCATCAATGCTCTGGGGTGCCCTATCTCCCCAATGCTGCGTCAAGCCGTACGTGTGCTTCAAGCAGGCGCAGGGTTTGAGTTACGCATCATTGTCCTCAAAGTGACTGATTGAAATCTTGTAGATTTCCCTCAGCCACTTTTAGGATGCGTTCCTGCGCAGGAACGCCCTCCCTTGCGCCGGAACGCCCCCTATTGGCGCAGGGCTTTACAACGTGATGCATCTCCCATATGCGTCACGTTGTTAATATACGCCGCACCATTGCGCCTCTTTTGTGCTGTCGCTGCGTCACAAAAGTCACGCAACAATGGAGCAAAAGAGCCGCAAGGGCCTTCTAAATCAGCCCCTACAGACTCAAGTCCAGTCCTTCCTTTGTACACATGGCGATAAGAAGAAATAGTGGTGGTGGATTACCAGTTTGAGTATTTTAATGACTGGTTAATGTAGTAGGAAACTTTAGTGTTGTCGCTGATCTTCAATCACGATGGACTTTGGCTGTCACTTTGCGTGCTGCGGACTGCTGCCTGCCAGTCCTAGGCAAACCTTTTTAGTACTTTGTTTAGTGAGTTACATAGGGTAGTTTCCAATTCGACGGTCCGCAAATCAAGCAATACAAAAGTAATGACGTAGTCGACCACATGAGATTGGTCAATAATATATCCCGTGGAGTCGTTCCCTATTTGCTATTTCGCAAAAATATTTTGCTACTTTGTTAGTTATTTTGAAATGTTTGAATTGGTTGAGAAATATCATCCATGTTTTCTGTTTTTCTTTCTTTCATGTTGTACATCAGCTTCCCCCAGGGGCAAGAGGAGGACACAGGAGGAGGAGGAGGGTGCTGTTGACGATGCAGGCCAGGACCGGGCAGGCGAGTGCTCCTTTGCTGGCCCCCGTAAGTTCTAATTTTAATATAGAGTACTTATTTTTCCCTAGCGTTCCTCATTCGATTTTTTCAAAATCGTCTTTCATCTTCTTGTAGACAGGATCTAAATTCTTATCCTGCCTCGACTATGACTCCGTGTGGTATTACTAGATTATTCTTATTAGTCTGTCTGTGTAGCTAACTAAGATTGCACATTTGGCATTTCCATTGGACTCCCATTCTAGTCAGCAAAAGCTCTATGCACTGAGTGCAGTCCTCTGGGATTGTCCATAATGTCTTTTCAAGTATTCTAAATGTTTATGCTTTGACCATTGCCAACAATAAAAAGGTGAATGACCACCAAGAAAGAATAAGATACTACTTTACTTTTGGTTTGGATAGGAGGACAATCCATTCTACTACTGTAGCAGGGACAAATCTGCACAAACAGAACTATGGACACTAAATAATGCATCGCTTTTTAGCTTATCAATTATAATAGGTGCTGTAACTGTTAGACTTTCCACATACCTCAGTGATAACAGACTTTGTAGTTGAACCCCCAATCTCCTTACTGACTAGATAGTGTGGCAGAGTCATTTAGCTCCTAAAGTCACTGATGGCAGAGGCACGGACTCATGCTTGCAAAAATTCGAAAACCTTTAGCTCATCCACTCTAGTCTGGAGGACCAAAAACCACAGAGTCTATTTAAGTTTAACACCTTGGCTGCTAAGGGTTTTCCCTCTGGGTGCTGCTGTTTACATTTTCCCATTATTCATGACAAGGTCAACTCGTCATAAGCACAGGGCAGGTAAAACCCATGACGAGTTGACCTTGTCATGAGCACTGAAGGGGTTAAAAGCTTTATTAAAAGTAAACACATTTATTAAATTCAAGTTTGTCATAAAAGTGAACGTGTAACTGAAAATGGAAAAGTGCTTAGTGCTGACGATTAATTGGACACATTTCTTGTGGTCGAGCCGAGCTCTCACCTGGTTTGAACTTGATCCTGCTCGTGTTCTTAGAAGTCAAGCTTCTGTCTGTTAGGAGAAAAAGTGGTGCGTGTTAAAAAGTAAAAAGCAAACATTCATCAGTTGTGCCAAAAAGTGCAGCAAGACAGCAGCCTTCCCTGGAAAAAGGGACATTTTTACTCTAGAGTACACAGTCATAAATTATTAAATTGTATACTGTTTTTTTCACATTTCTTTCTTCCTCCTAGACCAAATATTATATAGTAGTGAGTGGTGTATTCTAACATTATTAAATGCACTTTGTAGGTGGAACATCTGGAGACGGGGCCAGCGCGGAGGTGGTGGTGGCATTGGACGAGGAGGACAACTCTGGGGAGGAGGCGGTGCAAGTGCCGGACAAGGACATGCCTGTGAAGGTTCACACGGTGGTGGCGGGCAGAGGTAAGCTATACATTCCTTAGTCATTGAGATTGAAGACTGCAGAGTGTGCTTTCTGCACGGGTGTATTATAAAAAAAGCAGGTAGTAGCCTCCTCTAAATGTACTTCGACTTAGCTGTGAAGTTTTTGGCGAGAAGAATCCCAATCAGATCTGAGGTGAACTTGATGGATGGGATGAACGAAAAGCGAAAGAAGGGTGTAAGTAAGTGTGGAAGCACGAGAAATGTAATGATGACTGGCAAAGAAGAATTATATGTGTTTGCTTGGTCCCAGAGGTGGCTGGGAAGGTAAGAAAATGGTATGGTGCATGGCTGGGTGAAAGATGAAGCAAGGATGGGTGGAAGGAGAACAGCCTGGGTGGGTGAGACAGAAACTGTATGTGTGCATATACTTTGAATGGATGGATGCCTGGATCATTCATGGTACTATCTGACTCTTAGATAGCATATGTGTATCTAGAGAGAGTAGACGGTCACTGGATGAACTAAGTGTTACTTTGAAGAGCATGTAACACCGCACCCGCACGTCCGTTCCAGTGTAGGAAAGCCAAGGAAAAGAAGTATTAACGTTGTCCAAATACTACCATGAATAGTAGCAGTAGTTTGTATTGCAACTGCAAGCACAGCATATATCTGGTTATTACGGTGGACACTCCCTACCTCTCTTAATAACTTTAGTTTAGTAGTAGTACGTCATTCATGTGTGGTGGTATCACTGTTCACTCAATAATAAGCAAAGCACCTAAAGTCATCCCATATGTCATCAAATACATCCCATGTGAAGTGATAGATAATCAGATAATTTATCTTCTTCATTTTCCTTTTCTAATACTCATTTGCACTGTAGGGTGAAAGCTAAATTAATTAAGCAGTAGCCCTTTTAACAGAGTATTCTCAGTGGCACCCGTAATAGAAAAGTAAGAGCTTCACCACCTGCATGTACTGGACCGGTACAGTAACCCAAGTCTGTCTCACTCACCATGGTGTGCGTCTGTTTTTCTCGGGTGCAAGTTCACTGCGCTGGCATTATGCCGGCTTGCATAAGATAACGTACCAATTTTCCTAAACAAGAGAGAAGAAGAAGAATAAGAGTGGTGTACTGTCATAGTCGACTGTAATGGAAGTCCATAGTGCTCGTAGAATTTGTTCCTGAAACTCCCACTAATGTTAGAGCAAGGATGAAGAAGTCGGAGGTTACATAGATACTGTCCTCAATAGTTATGTACTGTGCTTTCAATTTGCTACTTGTACTGTGACAACTTTCTGCTCAATCATTTTATGTTAATCTTAAGGAGCATTGGTTACAGACTATGTCTTTCTTTTTTCATGTAGTTGCTCCTTCCAAATCCAAGACACCATCAAGGAGGAAGGAGCTGGCTCGAATGGCCCGGCAACGGAGGCTGGATGCCACTGTCGCTGAATATCGGCGGCTGGTGGCCCTGGAGGAGGAGGAGACGCAGTCTGGTACAACAACAACGTCCACTGGGACAGCTGCATCCTCCTCCGTGCGGGCTGCCATCCAGCGCAGTGCTCCAGCGGTACGGAGCCGGGCTACCAAAGCCAAACGCCACCGCTGAGCAGCAAAGAAAGCAGCTGCCCCTCACAGGATTTGCAAGGCACACCGGCGCCGCTTATCCCTCAGACTGTCCTACCTGGAGCAGGAGGTCCATAACTATAAGAACGTGGTGGAGGGCCTCCGCTTCGAACTTGCCACCCTCCGCAAGGAGCTTGATGCCCTGTCTGCTAATTCCAACAGCACCCTGCCATAGTGTCCCTTGCCCCTTTTTTAGAGACTTTTGGGGGTTGGGAATTGGGAGTTGGGATTTTTGGGGACTTTTGAAGGACAATCGTTGGGGTTAGGGAGGGTCTTGCGGGAGATTATTTTGTTAGGGCTATAAAAATATACTTTTTGAAACTTTATCTGACCATACCTGTTTTTTACTGCTTTTCAGTCTGGTGGGTGGGGGTTTAACAGTAAGTTTGTTTTCCTGAATAGTCCTAGGACTTTAGTAGTACTACCGTCAATCCAATCTCTCGTCTCTCCTAATACTCCATTATACTACCTCCAACCAAACGCCTATCTTACCTGTAATTTCTGTTTGCAAGGAGGGCTAGGCCCAGGGCTGGCTCCACGGGAAACAGCGAATAAGGTTGGCAATCCTGGGCGGATAAAATTTCCTCATAGCGGTGGTACTAGTGGTGTGACACAGTGGCAGTTGCATGCCTATGAAAAAAAAGAAAATGAAATCTGGTTTGTCCTCCTGAGCAATACAACGGTACAATAGAGAATATAGCAGGTGACAGAAGTACACTAGAACAGTGCCACATTGTAGCCTAGCAAATGTTAAAGTATAACTAATTCGGTTGAAGTTCTTTGACATTAGCCATGGGTCTTTGTCAATCAGAGTAAGAATATATCCTCGGATTTCTTCACCAGCCTGTTGCTATCACCTTATCCTCCCCAGCAAGTGTGTGGATTTATTGCTGTAATTTAGTCACACATCAATGAAAACCACACAGCCCGGGGGAAGAGGGTTAGGGTTTGAAAAAAGGATGGGTACGGGGGTTTTTGGGAAAGGTTTTGGGAGACAAGAAAAAATAGCACAGCATGGACAAACAATTGTGAACATAAAGAAATCTTTGGGTACAAACCTATCCATCAATCTTTGAAAGTGCATGCACTACTGGATGCATGTCAGTGAAAAGTAAGTAGTACTTTCGACAACTGTGGAAGAAAGAATGCGACAGTACAGGGCGTGTGTGGAATTATTGATAACTATCTTCAACATAAGGTCTCTGTTGCCAGATACCTGAGAGAGCCTTGCTGGTCACTATAAATCCATTCACAACACTCAATGGGGTTGGTCTGGAAGGTATAGTAGATAGAAAAGGAGAAATTGCTCTTTTTCTAGGTGTCCCCTCACTCACCAGGGTTTCCCCTTGGTGACATGCTTCATCATTGGGGCCATCCCAGTCCTCTACGGGCTGGGGTGTGCTGCGACTTGCGAATTACGTAGGAGCACTTACAAATGACTATGTGTGGTGCAGATGTGATAGTGGAGTGGACTAAGTGATGTGTTAAGGGATCAATTTAGAAGCAGAGAGAGATCCAAGAAATGAAGTCACAGTCAGAGAAAAAGACAAAGGATACTGTATCTGTATGTTGTTGTGGTTGTCCTGTTGAATTGGGTAAGTAAGTTGCCTGCAGAAAAAAAATCCTCTTATTAGCGGCACTCCTCCATTGCAGCCGACGCTTCGTCCATCGATGTTGGTCACCACCAGAAGACACCCTGTAAAAAAAGCACAGCATGGACAAACAATTGAACATAAAGAAATCTTTGGGTACAAACCTATCCATTAATCTTTGAAAGTGCATGCACTACTGGATGTATGTCAGTGAAAAGTAAGTAGTACTTTCGACAACTGTGGAAGAAAGAATGCGACAGTACAGGGCGTGTGTGGAATTATTGATAACTATCTTCAACATAAGGTCTCTGTTGCCAGATACCTGAGAGAGCCTTGCTGGTCACTATAAATCCATTCACAACACTCAATGGGGTTGGTCTGGAAGGTATAGTAGATAGAAAAGGAGAAATTGCTCTTTTTCTAGGTGTCCCCTCACTCACCAGGGTTGCCCCTTGGTGACATGCTTCATCATTGGGGCCATCCCAGTCCTCTACGGGCTGGGGCATGCTGCGACTTGCGAATTATGTAGGAGCACTTACAAATGACTATGTGTGGTGCAGATGTGATAGTGGAGTGGACTAAGTGATGTGTTAAGGGATCAATTTAGAAGCAGAGAGAGATCCAAGAAATGCAGTCACAGTCAGAGAAAAAGACAAAGGATACTGTATCTGTATGTTGTTGTAGTTGTCCTGTTGAATTTGGTAAGTAAGTTGCCTGCAGAAAAAAAATCCTCTTATTAGCGGCACTCCTCCATTGCAGCTGACGCTTCGTCCATCGATGTTGGTGACCAGACGACACCCTGTCCACTGCCTGCCTGATGCTGAATTGTGGCTCGCTAATGTGAAGCCTGACTCCATCCTTTTTTCCCCATTGCACAGACTGAAACCCGGCCTGTAATTATTCAACGAAAAACAGGAAGTGATATAATATTACAACACCACTGATAAATAAATATAAGGTATGTAGGCTGTGGAGTGCAAAAAGTCACACTTTGATTTTCCATAGTAGACAGTACAATATTTTTGAAAGTGCGTACTCTGTCAGAGTCACCTTTTGAAGGATAAATAAGTATGGGCAAATTAATGTAGCGGATATTTCCCCTCAAGCTAGGTGTCCTGTAAACTGTGTTTTAGAACAAAATTAGATCTTCCCAGCAGTGCTCCCACCCAGACCCTTACTAAAGCCAGTCGCAAAAATGTAGAAGACCCCCAATCAAATCTCAAAAAACTAGGCCTAGCAGAAAACTGGTGACAAAACGTACTTTGAAAGTAAAAGTAGGCCCAAGTACCCCCTTACCCACCGTGGATTGCATTCAAACCATTTGCAAGCAACCAAGCAAAAGTATCCATAGCCAGCATCGCTCCAAGACTCGAAAACCCCCCCACCCAAACACATGCAATAGAAATACTGCTAACCCTAACGAACCCTAAGTTAAGAATAGTGGCAAAGGCTTTCTTTAACTATGCCAAATCCCCCCTTTCCCACCATGGATTTTCTTCAAATGACTTGCAACCAAAATTACACATTCTCACGAGTGCTCTAAGACCCCAGAACTCAGTTGCAAAAATCTAGAACACCCCGAAACACATGCAATCCTGCTGCTAGGGCTAACCCTAACAAACCCTAAGTTACAAAAAGTGCCAAAAGGCTTTTCCGCGAGGATTTTGTCCCAACCACTTCTACCCGGTATTAGACCTTCCCAGGAATGCCCCAAGACCCGCCAACCCACCCACCAAGAAGCATAACACCCCCAAACAGGCCAAAAGCAAAATCTCATACTTGCAATATTTCTCGGCCTTCGGTCCAAACGCCCTGCGTAGCTAGGCCATAAGTCGGAGTTGCCACCACGGATTTCCTGAAAAGCAAATGCAATCAAGATTAGAGTGTCCCAGCAGTGCTCCCAGACCCCGAAACTCACCCACAAACACCAGGAAGCCCCCCAAACAGGCACCCGAAAATGCTACATTGAGCAAAATGTCAGAAATAGCAAAAAAAAAATCGGCCTGGATTTTGTCCCAACCACTTCTACCCGGTATTAGACCTTCCCAGGAATGCCCCAAGACCCGCCAACCCACCCGCCAAGAAGCATAACACCCCCAAACAGGCCAAAAGCAAAATCTCATACTTGCAATATTTCTCGGCCTTCGGTCCAAACGCGCTGCGTAGCTAGGCCATAAGTCGGAGTTGCCCCCACGGATTTCCTGAAAAGCAAATGCAATCAAGATTAGAGTGTCCCAGCAGTGCTCCCAGACCCCAAAACTCACCCACAAACACCAGGAAGCCCCCCAAACAGGCCCCCGAAAATGCTACATTGAGCAAAATGTCAGAAATAGCAAAAAAAAAGCGGCCTGGATTTTGTCCCAACCACTTCTACCCGGTATTAGACCTTCCCAGGAATGCCCCAAGACCCGCCAACCCACCCGCCAAGAAGCATAACACCCCCAAACAGGCCAAAAGCAAAATCTCATACTTGCAATATTTCTCGGCCTTCGGTCCAAACGCGCTGCGTAGCTAGGCCATAAGTCGGGGTTGCCACCACGGATTTCCTGAAAAGCAAATGCAATCAAGATTAGAGTGTCCCAGCAGTGCTCCCAGACCCCGAAACTCACCCACAAACACCAGGAAGCCCCACAAACCGGCCCCCGAAAACGCTACATTGAGCAAATTGTCAGAAATAGCAACAAAAAAAATCGGCCTGGATTTTGTCCCAACCACTTTTATCCGGTATTAGAGCTTCCCAGCAATGGCCCCAGAGCCGTCAACCCAGGAGAAAACGAGTAGAAGACCCCCAAACAGCCAAAGAGCAAAAGTACAAAAATGGGGACTTTGTCATTTTTTTCCAAATTTCCCAAATCACTCCGCGCGCGCTCTGCAGCTAGGCCCTAACTCCCCTCTGCCACCATGGATTTGCTTCAAATCTCTTGCAAAGCAAAGTATATATAGCCAGCAGTGCGCCCAGACCCCGAAACCCACCCACAAACACCAGGAAGCCCCCCAAACAGGCCCCCGAAAACGCTACATTGAGCAAAATGTCAGAAATAGCAACAAAAAAATCGGCCTGGATTTTGTCCCAACCACTTCTACCCGGTATTAGACCTTCCCAGGAATGCCCCAAGACCTGCCAACCCACCCGCCAAGAAGCATAACACCCCCAAACAGGCCAAAAGCAAAATCTCATACTTGCAATATTTCTCGGCCTTCGGTCCAAACGCGCTGCGTAGCTAGGCCATAAGTCGGGGTTGCCACCACGGATTTCCTGAAAAGCAAATGCAATCAAGATTAGAGTGTCCCAGCAGTGCTCCCAGACCCAGAAACTCAACCACAAACACCTGGAAGCCCCCCAAACAGGCCCCCGAAAATGCTACATTGAGCAAAATGTCAGAAATAGCAACAAAAAAAATCGGCCTGGATTTTGTCCCAACCACTTCTACCCGGTATTAGACCTTCCCAGGAATGCCCCAAGACCTGCCAACCCCGCCAAGAAGCATAACACCCCCAAACAGGCCAAAAGCAAAATCTCATACTTGCAATATTTCTCGGCCTTCGGTCCAAACGCGCTGCGTAGCTAGGCCATAAGTCGGGGTTGCCACCACGGATTTCCTGAAAAGCAAATGCAATCAAGATTAGAGTGTCCCAGCAGTGCTCCCAGACCCCGAAACCCACCCACAAATACCAGGAAGCCCCCCAAACAGGCCCCCGAAAACGCTACATTGAGCAAAATGTCAGAAATAGCAACAAAAAAATCGGCCTGGATTTTGTCCCAACCACTTCTACCCGGTATTAGACCTTCCCAGGAATGCCCCAAGACCTGCCAACCCACCCGCCAAGAAGCATAACACCCCCAAACAGGCCAAAAGCAAAATCTCATACTTGCAATATTTCTCGGCCTTCGGTCCAAACGCGCTGCGTAGCTAGGCCATAAGTCGGGGTTGCCACCACGGATTTCCTGAAAAGCAAATGCAATCAAGATTAGAGTGTCCCAGCAGTGCTCCCAGACCCAGAAACTCACCCACAAACACCTGGAAGCCCCCCAAACAGGCCCCCGAAAATGCTACATTGAGCAAAATGTCAGTAATAGCAAAATAAAAATCGGCCTGGATTTTGTCCCAACCACTTCTACCTGGTATTAGACCTTCCCAGGAATGCCCCAAGACCCGCCAACCCACCCGCCAAGAAGCATAACACCCCCAAACAGGCCAAAAGCAAAATCTCATACTTGCAATATTTCTCGGCCTTCGGTCCAAACGCGCTGCGTAGCTAGGCCATAAGTCGGGGTTGCCACCACGGATTTCCTGAAAAGCAAATGCAATCAAGATTAGAGTGTCCCAGCAGTGCTCCCAGACCCCGAAACTCACCCACAAACACCAGGAAGCCCCACAAACAGGCCCCCGAAAACGCTACATTGAGCAAAATGTCAGAAATAACACAAAAAAAATCGGCCTGGATTTTGTCCCAACCACTTCTACCCGGTATTAGACCTTCCCAGGAATGCCCCAAGACCCGCCAACCCACCCGCCAAGAAGCATAACACCCCCAAACAGGCCAAAAGCAAAATCTCATACTTGCAATATTTCTCGGCCTTCGGTCCAAACGCGCTGCGTAGCTAGGCCATAAGTCGGGGTTGCCACCACGGATTTCCTGAAAAGCAAATGCAATCAAGATTAGAGTGTCCCAGCAGTGCTCCCAGACCCCGAAACTCACCCACAAACACCAGGAAGCCCCACAAACAGGCCCCCGAAATTGCTACATTGAGCAAAATGTCAGAAATAGCAAAAATAAATCGGCCTGGATTTTGTCCCAACCACTTCTACCCGGTATTAGACCTTCCCAGGAATGCCCCAAGACCCGCCAACCCACCCGCCAAGAAGCATAATACCCCCAAACAGGCCAAAAGCAAAATCTCATACTTGCAATATTTCTCGGCCTTCGGTCCAAACGCGCTGCGTAGCTAGGCCATAAGTCGGGGTTGCCACCACGGATTTCCTGAAAAGCAAATGCAATCAAGATTAGAGTGTCCCAGCAGTGCTGCCAGACCCCGAAACTCACCCACAAACAGACGGAACCCCCCCTAAGAGCACCTCAAAGGCAAGCAAGTCAGCAAAAACACTAAAACTAAAAAATTTGCGCCTCGGATTTGGTCCAAACCACTTTTATCCGGTATTAGAGCTTCCCAACAATGGTCCCAGAGCCGTCAACTCACCTGCAAAGAGGTAGAAAAACACCCCCACAAGTGCTGAGTCTTTCTTCATTGGGCGTAAACCAGCCCTCTGGTTTGATGGAAATAGGAGTCTGAAGGATAGAGGAGCATGTTCTTCTGAACTTGTGAACCTGAGGAATGCAGACTGCGGCAACTTCAAATCAATTAGCAAACCAGTGAAGACAGTTCTGCTGATGGGCTTGTTTTTGTGATTATCTGATTAAAGTTTGAAATATATTAACTGTACACAACAAAGAAAGACAGACACACAGGAATAAAAGTGAATAAGGACGAAAAAGAAAGTTATTGATTCGTTGTCTCATTTTCAGGGCTCGGTATCACGGTCCAGGAATGAGAATAAGGCTTCGTCATCATACTCTGCGAATTCAGGCAGAGTGAGCTCAGTGTCACCTGACAGAGTAGAAATTCCCTCATCTATGTGGCTGCCCACCTCGTCTTCATCCGGCGTGCTTTCTCGTACTCTGAAATCTGCTGGTATGAGGTGCTGATTCATCTTGATCATTGTTAACCTCTCCACATTTTTGGGCGAGAGGCGGCTCCGTTTGGGAGTTACAATGCCACCAGCAGCACTGAAAACACGTTCAGAAGACACGCTTGCGAGTGGGCAAGACAAGTAGTTTAAAGCCAGGTTGGTGAGCTGTGGCCCCAATTCTTTTTTCCCATGCCAATACGCCAATGAGTCAGAATTAACATAGACCTCTGTTGAGTCATTCAGATAGTCCTTCACCATCTACTCAAGGTCCTCATCCAAGGTTCCTCCACTTTGCTTAGCTCTTGCTGTGCCTCTGACCTTTTGAGAACCAAACCCACGCAGAGCTAGCCAATCCTCTTCAGCCTCCAATGTTTCTGTTGTGTCTGGTGCAGATGATCCGGTTGCCGGTGTCTTTAACGGCCGAGAGGTCACTTGTGCCACAGCCACAGGTGCAGAAGTGGATTGTTTTGACCGGGGATGGCCTGCTGATGTACTGCCATTTCCTTCAATTTTCAGCCGTTCTCTTTCAAACCTCTTGGCTGACAAGGCTAGCCAATGTTTGTACTTTGGAACATGTTCATCATCAAAAGGAAAGAATGCTTGGCTTGCCAGCACCTTTTTGCAGCGTGGATCCAGAATAATAGCACAAATGTAATGCTCTTCTGAGTGGATCGCTTTAAGACGTTCATCACCTTGTAGGAGCTCTAATAATTTCTGAGCCAGAACAAAAGAGTCCTGGTTTTTTACATCTTTTTCAAACACAGAACACACCTCCTTCAGTTGGTCCTCCAGCATGTACAACAATGGGATAGCTTTTCCCAAATTACAGTCCTCCTTGCTGACTGCACGCGTGAAGAAGTCAAAAGGACGAAGCATGCGTGTCAGGCTTTGAACTATGTTCCATTGCGCCGCACCCATCCTCAGGTCCTCTGTACCCTCTGTCAAGAAATATTGATCGAGTACCGTATACTGCTCATACAGACGCTCAAGCATGTAGAAGGTTGAGTTCCAACGTGTTACCACCTCCTGGATGAGTGCTTTCACTGGCATTTGACGTTGATATAGCAGGCTCCTCAGCTGCTTCCGGGCCTTAAAAGAATGGCTGAAATGGTTGCACATTTTTCGGCAGGTGTCCAATACTCTGTACGCTGCACTGCCTTTATTACCCAAGAATTTTTGGACAACCAGGTTTATACAGTGCGCCAAACACGGCACTCTGAAATAGTCACCCTGCCTCATGGCCTTAACTATATTGGCGCCATTGTCTGTGGAAACATAACCAACCTTACGTTTTAGTGGGGTAAGCCAGTTAAGGACCTTTGTGTTAAAGACATCCAAAATGTTTTCTGCTGTGTGACGTTTCTCCAAACCAAACATGGCTAGTGTTGCATGTTTCCGAGCAGCTTTAAAAACAATGTCCGTTTCAACACCTGTGTTTAGCTTTGCTTTAGCCCCTGAAAAAGAGACCCAGTGTGCAGTGATGCACATGTAATCAGCGCCTGCGCCACTGGTCCACATGTCTGTTGTCAGATGTATAGTGTGAACAGCACTCTTCTGCAAAGCTGCCCCAATCACCTTCAGAACATCTTCATGTAGTGCTGGAACCGCAACTCGGGCAAAATAGAACCGGCTAGGAAACTTCCATTTAGGGCACAGCGCTGCCACTAATTCTAGAAAACCAACCCCTTCTACAAAAGAAAAAGGGAGAAGGTCCAGAGCTAACATTTTAGCCAGCTTAGTGTTATACAGACGCGTCAGTGGGTGGTTGCGTTCATATTGCGCTTCTGTAAACAACATCTTTTTAATGTTGCCCTGGACCAAAGATTTACGGGATGATGATGATATCTTCGACCCAGTTACGCTCGCTGATGAACTTTTTCGCAATGGTGTATCACTCTCTCCCACACTCTTAGTGTGGCTCACATGGGGTGTGCTGCTGACAGGGGTACTGGGTGTAAGTGAAGGGTTTGACACGTCTTCTTCCTCCTCGTCATCATCAGATGAAACAGCATTACATGCAATTCGGGCTTCCTTGATTGCCTGTAGGTGCGCAAACCATTTGACAGCGTGCTTTCTTTCAAGATGACCTCTCTGGCCTCCGGTACCATAGTTGGAACCCAACTTACCACGACTAACTCGAAGCTTACACATGCTACAAATGGCTACGGTTTCATTTTTTGGGCAAACACTAAAGAAGTCCCAAACTGCAGACTTGAAATGTCTTTGGGGGCCAGAGGAGGCGGCGATACTGGTGGTGGTGGTCCTGCTGCTAATGCCAGATGAAGTGGAGGATGTGGATTGCCGAACTTCAGTACGTTTTGCACTTTCACCACCACGAATTGAGGTCGAGGTGGATGGGGGTCCCTTCTGGCGACTAAGAAATATGGAAGCGGTAGGTTTTGGTGTACTAGTTAACTCCAATGATTGTGGTGTTTCTTCCATTGCCTCCTCGTCGACATCATCATCACGCTCAGCAGCTTCTCGGGATAGGGTCAAAATGACTCTTTGCTGCATGCCCGCTGGGGCTGCAGTGACCATTATGATGACTGGATCGTCGTTGTGAAGGGCTCCATCAGCAGCAGTATGCGTCACTTCTTGTTGAGCCTCATCACACTCCATAGCTATGAGTTTTTCGACGACCTTCCTTTTACGCTTAGGTATCTTTGTCAGATCATGGTGTGCCTCACTCTCAGGCTGCGGTGGTGGTACCCAATCGTCATCCAGATCATCAGTAGGAGGTGGGCTTGAAGAAGATGTAGACAGTGACACCCCCCTTGATCTTTTCCTTGCTAGGGATGTGGAAGACAATGAATGATCATCAGGAGGAGTGGCTTCCTCAAATGATACCTCGGTCTGATTGTCAATTTCCTAATGTGCCCCTACTAAGGGAGGGACAACTATTGTGGGAACTTGTTGTGACCCTCCATGCACCTCTGCTTGCGCATCTCCTTGCGCTGCCTCTCCTTCCACATGTAATTGGGCTTGTACTACTTGCACATGTTGTTGTTGTGGCTGTGGTTGTTCAACACTTGTCAGATGAGTTACAACAACCTGTGTTGATTCAGGGACATTGCTGCTACTTTCTTGCGATGAGCCAACATCACTGGTCGATGGTGATTGGAGAACTACACTGACTGCCTCTGAAGCACTCAAGGGCTTTGACTTAAGTTGGCGTGGTGGTGGTGGTGGCACTGAGCCCAATGGAGCGGGGGTGCTGCTCCCAGCTTGGTCCCCAGCAGATCCCGCTGCTGCTGCAGGCGTACTTTTTTTTTTGCTCCCAAAAAACGTGGCGGTTGGCACACCAGCCTCCTGGGTAACTTGCTTCTTCTGCTCCTTACTAGCAACTTTCTTGCTAGAGGAGCTACGGAGACCTTTTTTTGGGGCCATCTTCTTCAGAGCAGGTCAGACAGCAGGCCGCAGTTGCACGAATTGTAGAGTTGTCTGAGGCCAGACGTGACGTCGCGTGACGTTATGCTGCACACACACACCGCTGCAGGACTTCTTCCTGGCACTGGTGGTTCTCTTGAGTCTTTTGCACCTAAAAACAATGGAAGACAGAGGAACATCAGTTCAGTTATACACCCCAAAAAAATCGAAAAAAAACCCAGAAAAATCAGCACAATCCCATTCCATCCATGCCCTCCATGCTTTTTAAGTTCAAGACACCCCACAGAAAGACTAGGCCCATGCTAGACTCAAATACCCCTGGTGAAAAGGCCACAAGTACAGCCCCAAAAAACGAAAATCACTGAAAAATCAGCACAATCCCATTCCATCCATGCCCTCCATGATGTTTAAATTCAAGACAACCCACAGAAAGACTAGGCCCATGCAAGACTCACTACCCCTGGGCATAAAGGTTGAAAAGTAGGCAAAATGGTTGCAGGCCTAACAACAATGCCTGCATTCAAAATGGCCACTTGCCTCTCAGCATATGGCCAGGGCCTGTAGCAGCACTCAAAATGGCCCCCAGCCACATGGCCTGTCCCTCCCAATGAACACCCCCAAAAATCGAAAAACACTGAAAAATCAGCACAATCCCATTCCATCCATGCCCTCCATGATGTTTAAGTTCAAGACACCCCACAGAAAGACTAGGCCCATGCTAGACTCAAATACCCCTGGTGAAAAGGCCACAAGTACAGCCCCAAAAAACGAAAATCACTGAAAAATCAGCACAATCCCATTCCATCCATGCCCTCCATGATGTTTAAATTCAAGACAACCCACAGAAAGACTAGGCCCATGCAAGACTCACTACCCTTGGGCATAAAGGTTGAAAAGTAGGCAAAATGGTTGCAGGTCTAACAACAATGCCTGCATTCAAAATGGCCACTTGCCTCCCTGCACATAGCCAGGGCCTGTAGCAGCACTCAAAATGGCCCCCAGCCACATGGCCTGTCCCTCCCCATGAACACCCCCAAAAATCGAAAATCACTGAAAAATCAGCACAATCCCATTCCATCCATGCCCGCCATCATGTTTACGTTCAAGACACCCCACAAAAACACTAGGCCCATGCTAGACTCAATACCCCTGGTGAAAAGGCCACAACTCACAAGTACAGCCCCAAAAAACGAAAATGACTGAAAAATCAGCACAATCTCATTCCATCCATGCCCTCCATGATGTTTAAGTTCAAGACACCCCACAGAAAGACTAGGCCCATGCTAGACTCAAATACCCCTAGTGAAAAGGCCACAAGTACAGCCCCAAAAAACGAAAATCACTGAAAAATCAGCACAATCCCATTCCATCCATGCCCTCCATGATGTTTAAATTCAAGACAACCCACAGAAAGACTAGGCCCATGCAAGACTCACTACCCCTGGGCATAAAGGTCGAAAAGTAGGCAAAATGGTTGCAGGCCTAAGAACAATGCCTACATTCAAAATGGCCACTTGCCTCCCTGCACATAGCCAGGGCCTGTAGCAGCACTCAAAATGGCCCCCAGCCACATGGCCTGTCCCTCCCCATGAACACCCCCAAAAATCGAAAATCACTGAAAAATCAGCACAATCCCAATCCATCCATGCCCTCCATGATGTTTAAATTCAAGACAACCCACAGAAAGACTCAGTCCACCCACCACTGTGTACCCCTGGGCAAAAGGCCCCAAAACAGCCCAAAAATCGAAAATTCCAAAATTGTACTTGCAGCAACTGTAATGCCCCAAACAAACTTACTTGTAAAATTTCTAATCCAACAGTGATCCAAAGAAAGTCAAAAAGGCCTCAAATCCAAATATCCAGCAGCATCCACAAAAAGTAATCCTTCCAGCTCCAGATCCAAATGAAAAGTGACCAGGAGATGGACAAAGCACTGGGAGGAGCCTGCTGGACAGGAACAGGAAGTTGAAGACTGTGGGGCACTTCCTTCCTCCCACCCCCCCTCACCCCCTCCCCAAAATGGACTCCTCGCTAAAAAAGTGCAGGCAAATGTCAATCCTAAGGAGTTATTCAGATAAAAATCATCATTTCAAGAAAGTTTATGCTGCTTGCTGGTGGATTTCTTGTGCAGAATTGCAAATTTTATATCTTCGCTTGTGCGAGATTGTTGCTGCTCGCCGCATCTCAAATCTCGCAATTGCGAAGTACCGCGAGACGTGATCTCGCCGTACTCGCGTTGACAAACTCTCGCTGTGCAAGTTGGCAAGCCGCGATGACGTAATCGCGCTCGCCAAATTCCTGCGGGATCCCGCAGCAAGATCCAAAATGGCGCAGCACTCGCAAAATATAGAGAAAAACAACTCGGCAAACGATGATAAACGCCGCGCGCCGCAAAAATTGTATCACCAACGCCGCGCGCCGCAAAATTGTATCAGCAAGAAAAAAAAAATCTGCTGCGTGCGAATTTGGCGGATTTTGCGGGAAATTCGCAAATCTCGCGGATTGCGAATTTACCGAAAATCCGCAAAATCCGCGAGCGTAACGGATTTTCTTCCCATACTTAGTAGGTTGTCTATTCTTTTAAGATCTTTTTTAATTTTATCAATGAGGGGGGTGTAGTTCAGATAATTAATTTTATCCACCTCAGTAGAGAGGCATATTCCTAAGTATGTAGCCTCTTTAACTTTAGGAGGACTTTCACATTGAATATTTTTAGTAGCTAATACCATAGTTTTATCCCTATTTAGGGAATATCCTGAGAAGGTGCCAAAGGCCTGGGTAATTAATTCAATTTCCCGAATTGCACCGGTAGGATTGGTGGTTATGACGGCCACATCATCAGCATATGCCATGACTTTGGTGGAATATGAGCCTACTTTAACTGGTTGGATTGAGGGTGTCAAAAAAAGTTTTTGAATAAGGGGATCTATGTATAAGGCAAATAAAATCGGGGAGCATGGACACCCCTGCCTTGTACCTCTTTGTACCTCAATAAACTCTGACTCAGCGCTGCATATATAGATTTTTTCCCTAGGGTTGATATATATGGCTTTAATGGCTTTAATGAAGTTGTTTCCAAAGTTCTTTCGTTCCAAGATGTTCCATAGAAACTGCCATGATACTCGATCGAAAGCCTTTTCGGCATCGAGGAGAATCATCGCCATCTCGCCCCCCGTGGTGCCCATGATATCAAAAAGGGTAATGGCTCTCCGGGTATGATCTGTAGTACCCTTTCCGGGAATAAGGCCGTGTTGCCAAGGGGATACGAGATGTTTGATGACCCTACTCAGCCGATTAGCTAGTATTTTGGCGTACAGCTTTGAGTCAGAGTTTATCAAGGATATCGGCCTATATGATGAGGGGAGATGAGATGGTTTTCCTTTTTTGTGGAAAATTACTATATTCGTTTGTTTCCAGGAGTCCGGTGGGACTGAGTGATACTGTACTCCGAGAAACAAATCTAATAAAAAGGGTATTATTTGACTACCTAGGATTTTATATAAATCTAGGGGAATTTTGTCAGGGCCTGCCGCTTTACCATTGGCAAGTTCGGATAAGGCAATCTCTACCTCCGTAAGCGTGATTTCTCTGTCTAGATTTGCTTTGTCCTTGTCATCAATCATAGTGCTTGGGTCTTGATCTGGGAGCCAGCTGTTCAAAAATGTTGTAATATCAGCATCAGAGTATGAAACATCACTGTGATAGAGTTTCTGATAGTATTTTTGGAATACATTTACAATATCCTGCGTGGATCTGTATTCCTTGCCCTCAAATTCAATCATCTTTATGCTACTATATGATTGTTTTTGGCGTGTTCGTAATGCTAGCTGCCTACCAACATTTTCCCCTGATTCATATAGCTTGGTTTTATTTGCCTGATAGGTTTCGGCAGCTTTCTGGATTAAGGAATTATTAATTTCATTCTTTAGAATCAGTATTTTTTTAAAGGTTTCTGAAGTTGAGTCACCCTGACCTATCTGGGTGGCATGATGAGTCTCAAGATCAGAAAGTTCTTGCATGAGCTGTGCATTGATATTATCCTCATTCTTCCTTTTATTAGCTAGAAATGAGATAGTTTCTCCCCTTAATGCGGCTTTAAAACAGTCCCAGACAGTTATTCTTGACGCACTGAACCGATTACAATCGAAAAAACCTTGAGCCCATCTTTTAATGTATGTTATATATTCCTGATTGACCAAGAGTCTTCTATCAAACGTCCATTCGGTCTTTGGTTTTATCAATTTGGCAGTGTCAAAGATGAAGGTAAGTGCATTATGGTCCGAAATCGTTTTGGGGGACTTAGTTATATCAATAATAGCCAAACCCTCTAAAGATGACATAACGTAGTCAATTCGGACATATTTGTTGTGGGGATGAGAAAAATATGTGTGACCATCAGTGTTTTTACCTGACAGATCCCACATATCAAGTAAGTTATGACTTTCCATCAGCTGCCTTAGTGCATTAAATACCTTTGGTTTGCGCCCTTTATAACTTAAGGACAAGCAGTTATCGACGAGCACTCCTACATCGATATTAAAGTCCCCACAAAAAATTAGTGGACCTGACCAGGAGGCCAGTTCGATTTCTAGCTCTTGAAAAATAGTAGGATCATCAATGTTTGAACCATATATTGCACATATCGTAAGACCAAATTTTAGCCAA
Organism: Lissotriton vulgaris; assembly: GCF_964263255.1. Taxonomy (NCBI): domain Eukaryota; kingdom Metazoa; phylum Chordata; class Amphibia; order Caudata; family Salamandridae; genus Lissotriton; species Lissotriton vulgaris. The sequence goes on along the minus strand of NC_141689.1, from coordinate 171,114,158 downwards.
TCTACGAGTCGGAGACCCATTATAGGTTTAGCTAAAATAGCTACTCCTCTGGTTTTAGACAATTGGGTTGTGGCTACTATGAGGTTATACCCAGGTAATTTAAGTAGTTCTCTGTCGGCAGCTGCGATGTGTGTTTCTTGCAGGCAAAGTATGTCTACAGGGTTCTGACGTGTTAGCTGAAATAACTGAGCCCTTTTGCTTCTATCATTAAGGCCTGCCACATTCCATGTACATAGACTCACTCTCCCCATTTAATATGATACAAACCTATCCCGGTTTTAATATATTGATCACATAAGTAAAAGCTAACCTTATGTTTTATACTGATTCTTTGCTTTCTACCATATTGGTACCAATCAAAATAGAATCTTTGCATATATTTTACCTTACGAATGAATTTGCACATTTTCTTTTTTTTGCATTTTTCCCTCCCCACCCCCCCTCCTTTTCTACCCTCCCCCTCCCTAATCCCCTCCCCCCACAGTCCACCCAATGAGGCATTTAGACTCTAACAAGAGTCTGTTGTGATGGAGAGACATCCCTACCCAGTGCCACACATATAAATCTTATATCTTCTTAGAACCCTTAATTGGGCTAAAAAAGAGGTGCAAAAGAGGTGCAGAGAAAAAAAAATTCAAAAAACAAATATAAAAAGGGAATGGAACCTTATATATGCCCTTATAAAGAACAATAAGGACCCTATCAGGGCAGATCAGTACAGATAAAATGCCAGCTTCCTCTGAATCTGAGAGGCCAGATAGTCCCAAAGACGGTTAGGAAATATCTAGAAATATCGAATATGTAATACCATTAAAGATACTTTTACAACTATTTCCAAAATCAACTAGATTTCTAGATCCTAAACTTGTATATCGATCGGTTGGGTTTAATTCCACCAAGTTTGCACAATAAGGCCCAGTGTCATAGAGAAATGATTAGATGTGGCTTTAGTTCAGACTGTCTAGGAAGTCCTTTGCTTTGATTTCCGAGGTGAAAAATTTGGTTTGGCCCTTATATATGACTTTAAGTGTGGCTGGATTATTCAGATAAACCTGAGTCTTTTTCTCCAGAAAAGGCTTAATCAGTTGACGGAGCCGCCACCTCCGCTCCACTGTAGTGTGGCAGAAATCGGGGCTTACAAAGTATGAGATTTCACCTCTAGATCGATGGGCATCTGGTTTTACTTTCTCAGCGATAGCTTGACGGAGAAGGAAGTTTCCAAAATATACTAAGATTGCCCTTGGATATTTGCCCTGCGAGATTGAGGCCCTTACTGTAAACGGTGTTCTGTGGGCGCGTTGGACCTCTAGCTCCCAGTTCCAAGTGGACAATTCAGGGAATGTATCCTTGAATAGCTGGATCACAAATGCGCGTACATTGTCACCCTCAATTTTTTCCGGAATACCTAGTATTCTAAGGTTGTTGCGTCGCATACGATTCTCCATTTCCTCCAGTTTCCACCTAACATCCTTAAGTTCTGCCTCATGAGCGTCTACTTGCTCTTTAACAACAGTGGCTTCAGCTTCATTAAATACTATGCGATCCTCCATATCGATCAATCTTGCATTAGAGGCTGCCACTGATTTGGAGAGTTTGCGCACTACGCCTTGAACTTTGTGTAATGCTTGTTGAGCACTACGCCCATCCTTTGAGGTCTGTTCTCTATGGGAAGCTATCGCTTGAAGCACCATGTCCATAACAGATGTTAAAGTGGCATTTTGCTGTTCAAGAGAGGGGGTGCCTTCGATATGGGCTCTAGAGGAGAGATCCTGCAAGCCAGAGGCTATTGCTGGAGAATAATCCCAGAGCAAACCATCAGCGCCGTGGTGGCTTTTTTTCTTTCCTAGCACTGTATGCCTCCTATCTCTGGATTCGCCTATGGCAGCATCAAGGTCGCTTTCCCGTGAACTCACGTTAGAGCCAGTATAAGGATCAGAGTCATCTCATCAATTGATTCTGAATCCCTCCAAAACTGAATTCCTCCTCTTCTCCTCCTCACTCTCTCCTCCCCCGGTTCAATCATGGATGGATCGGATGAATCTACTCAACAATAAACCCATCATTGTCGACAGCGCAAAATCCCTTGGTGTCATTCTAGACAAAAAACTCAATCTAACTCCCCACATCAATTCTATTGCAAAATCTGCTCGCTACCAACTGCGCCTTCTTTGGGGAATCCGTCACTTCTTCCCGGAGCAGGACCTTATAACCCTGGTGCAATCGCTGGTCCTCTCCAGACTAGATTACTGCAATTCTCTTCTTACTGGCCTCCCCAAATCTCACCTGTCCCCAGTTAAGTCTGTCTTCCATTCAGCAGCTTGTTTCATTTATGGGGCCAAAAGAAGCGATCACATCACACCGATGTTATCCACCCTCCACTGGCTTCCCTTCGAGGCTAGAGCTATCTACAAGACCGCTTGTATCACCCACAAAGCCTTGCACTCCTCCTCTCCCCGCTACCTGGCGAATAATCGTAAACTCTCTGGAGGCTCTAGACCTTCACGCAATGCGGAGAATCTACTGCTTGAACCTCCCACTTTCAAGAAGGAAAGAACAATGGCCCAATCCTTTTCAGGCAACGCAGTGAGAATCTGGAACTCGTTTCCGCCTCAGCTCCGGACCACCGCCTCCTCCCAGGCCTTCAAAAGGGACCTCAAAGTTCTCCTCCTCCAGAGATACCTCCAAAAGTAATTCACATCCTCTTGCTATTTGGAGGAAGACTTCCCACTACTGATATTTTCTATTTTCCATGACCATGGAAGTGCCTTCCCAGTGTTTGTCCTGTGGTTGGAGTGTCTGCCTTTTTGCAGTATTCTCCATGTACTTGTGTTCGGTGCCCTTTTGTAACATGCACACACAACTTTGCCCTTGTAACACACAGTTGCTACCTCTCACATGTTTTTAACTTTGATACTTGCACAAGTGCCACCTTGCCTACGTAACGCTTGTTCTTGTGCCTAGCACTTATTGCAGTATTATACCTCAAATTATACTCTGTTTTCTCTTATAACTACACACTTGTCACTTTTCCTCTTGTGCATTTTTGACTACCTCATGTATTTTTGGTTGCTCACAATTTTTACTACCTCAAGTATTTTGTTTGCTCACAATTATCACTATTACCTTTACTACCTCATGTATTTTTGGTTGCTCACAATTTTTACTACCTCAAGTATTTTGTTTGCTCACAATTGTCACTTTTACCTTTACTACCTCATGTATTTTTGGTTGCTCACAATTTTTACTACCTCATGTATTTTGTTTGCTCACAATTGTCACTATTACCTTATGTAAGTAACGTATGCTTTTGTAATCTGCTCTTTTGTAATGTTTCTCATTATGTTTCATTTCTGTTCCTAATGTGAAGCGCTCTGACGCCTTCGGGTAAAGTCTGCGCTATATAAAAATGCATAAATAAATAAATAAATAAAATAAATAAATAAATGAGGGCTCATTTGAGGCTTGAATCCCTGTCAGGGCTTCAGGATGCTGGATGATGGATACCGTCTCTCAAATGCCCCCCTCTGTCATAAGTGTGCACAGATTACAAGAATGAATTACAACCAGGGTGAAGACCCCAAGGATCTGGTTCTCAGATGAATGTTGAAATGGTGACCTGCAGGTTTAGGTAGACCCCCTTTTCTCACCTGTTATAGGAATGCTCTCAAATTGTTCACTTATTTATCCATCAACTAATTTACACAGATGGTAAACTCAACATTCAAGAAGCTCATCATCTCTTGCAGAGTATCCAAGAGATTATTTATGAAATGATCTACTATCTCTACATGGATCCCCAGCGGTCCATAATCATTGACCAAGGCATGAAGAACCATCAATATGCAAACAACACACACATTTCCCTAAACATTTTCTTGATCCACAACAAAGCTGCATCAGTATAATCCTGAACTGGTTGAAAAGCACATGTCTGAAGCTGAATCAAACAAAGGCAGAACGCTTCCTGCTTGCTGTTAGAAATATGATTCCTGCTTGCTGATGATTCTATCCCTGGAGGCAAAGTGCTAGTTCCGATGTAATGCACTGATTTTACGCCTGCAATCAGATCAATGGGCCAGTTCTCTTACAGACAGACAGAAGATGCATCACAATTCATATTGCAAGAATCTGAAGCTCTTCCAGTGAGCCAGGCACAGAAGCAGGAGTACAGACTTTGATAAACCTGAGTCTCAAAGAACAGGATGCAAGCCAACAAGCCCTTGGAGATAACTTGGATGAAATGCAGAGTCCAGCTCTTCTTCAGCAAAGTCAGAGAGCAGCAGGCAGCAAAATTAAATGAAGGCCTTAAATATAAGCAGTCCAGTTGAGTCCTTTAAGAAGCACAGCAGTTTTTCTGTCAGACGTTCTGTTGAAGATCCAGAAGAGCCTGATTTTAAGAAGTCAGAGACCAAGTACTTATAATGAAAGTGCCTTTAATGTGGGGGCGACTTAAACACAGATCTCTGAAGTGCAAAAGTACCCCTTTCAGTCCAGTCCAGTCTGCCAGGCTATCTGTGGGGAGTGATAAGTCCTTTGTGTGGGAGGATGACACTGCCTCTTCATGCGAGCCTCTCCCTTCCATCCTGATCAGGCAAGGCCATAATACAGATGCATATAGATAGGTACTCAGAAACATCTATCCTTCCTGTGTTGAGGCTGTCTAGAGGGAATGCATAAAGTGTAGCTGTCACCAACCCCAGACATATATTGGAGATATGCTGTCAGGCACACAGAACTGTGAGGGCAGAGAAATGTCCAATTTCTAAAAGTGGCATTTCAAAAGCAGTAATGTTAAATCCAACTTCGACAGTAAGGAGGGTTTATCATTATCATTCCAAAAATATGAAACATGAAAAAACTACTCTACTTTAATCAGGAATTACATCTTGAAAGTGTATTAAGGAATTGCTAATGCTAACATATGAGAGGAGGAGGTCTCACACTAGTGAAAAACTAAATAAGCTGTTTGTCACCACCAGGACATGTAAAACTTAAAGGTACATGTCCTATCTTTTACTTACATAGCACCCTGCCCTTGGGGTTGCTGAGGGCCTACCTTAGGTGTGACATATATGTAATAAAAGGGGAATTGAAGGCTTGGCAAGTATTTGTAAATTGCAAGTCGAAGTCGCAGTAAACTGCACACACAATCATTGTTGTGACAGGCCTGAGACAGGTTTGAAAGGTTCCCTATGTGGGTGGCACAATAAGTGATGCAGGGGATGCAGGGCCACTAATAGCATTTGATGTTCAAGCCCTTGGTATATGGTATACCACTTTACAAGAGACTTACCAGTACAGGAAATATGCCAATCAGGTATATTCCAAGGCCATCATGTTTGGGGGAGCAGCACACACACTTTAGCACTGGTTTAGCAGTGGTAAGGTCCTCAGAGTCCAAAGGTCATCAAAAGAGTCAGCAAAAACAGGAGGTAAAAGGCAAGAAGCCTGTAAGAAGACCACCCACGACAGGTCTAACGCTTACCGGAGGCACAAAACAATGTAATTTAAGCTTAGCCGTCTGGAAAAGACCTAGACATAGTCCCCTCACCCCTGGACCTCCAAGCTCAAAATCACAGCAGATTCAATTTGATTCACCATCAAAACCACATTGTCATGAAAACGAAGGCAAGATGTTATCATCTTTGCCATTTTAAAAAGGTGAAACCCGACTTACCTGAAACTAACTCCAGGACAACATTGTAATTTAAATTAGTCTGAAAAACTGCAAGAGGACAGGGAGTGTTCTGATGTTGAGGGATGGTTTTCCAGATCCCTTGGGCACAAGATGAGATTATCTGCCTTTAGATCTTCTCCTTCCTACATTTCTTCCTCTCTGGTCTGACAATATTCTGGGTACTGGTTTGATGAAGTCCTCCTATGGTTCAGAGATCTGAACACCCTCTGTTCAGATCTCTGTGGTTTTCCAGGTGTAAAAATCCTAAAACATACAAACATGTGCTTTGCATGTCCTGTGCATTGCAACGTAATGACCAACACCGCTAGTGTATGCATCCTGAACCTCTTGTACATTATCTCTGTTTTATACGGTATGGGACCAGGATATTGTTGCATAAGGAACATCTGACAAAAGTAACATGTCCTTAATATCAGCTATATATATATTGCTCCATTGGAGTTAATATTACAAACTCCACACACAGTGGAGAGATTTTTTGGGAAACAACCTCAAGTCCACAATATGTATTTCAGGCGATATTTTGTTACTCATAGTCTGACAGTGCCGCCTTTTTGCAGGACGCACCTTGTTTGCACTATATCAATCTTAATATAGATAATTAAGCAGCTGCAGTCACACAACCATTAATGCTGTCGCAGACTGCAGAAGCAGCTATGGTGCACTGTACTGAACAATAACGCTTAACACTCCTGCTGTACAGTTATTTATATATCAGTTCATAAAATAAAGATTACCTTACTGCAGTTTAATAAATTACTTTCTTTACCTATGAGCCCTTTATGATTTAGTTCTTTTCAAACTATAAAGCACAGTGTGCTTTTAATCTTTATTTTAAGAACCGTAAAGGTCAAACTACGTTTGAGACTTAGAGATAATTAGGCAAACTATTGCAAAGAACAACATTAGAAAGAAAAGAAGAAAGCTGTTACTAGTTCTACACAATAGAGCTGGAAAGAGCAAGGCAGACATCAGAGAGACTACAGCAATCTTTGCAGTAGGGGTGCTGGAAGAATTAATTATGCTGGCATGTGTCATGGAAAGGGTGGGAGGCTAATGTGAGCGAAGAAAAAGTGCTGTTCTTTCTTTCACTACCATTGTTCTTTTATTCTGATACATTTTTAGACACGTATATCGTTTTCAGTTCCTGTCCTGTTTGTGGAAGTTACCAATGACAGCTGTGCAAGGAAGGTTTGAGTAGGGGGTAAAATGCAAAATGGACACATGCAAGTATGAAGACAGGGGTGACATGTAAAATGGACACACACATGTATGAAGACAGTGTTGACATGCAAAATGGACTCATGCAAGTGTGAAGAAAGGGGTGACATGCAAAATGGACACATGCAAGTATGAAAACATGGGTGACATGCAAAATGCACATATGCAAGTATGACGACAGGGCTGACAAGCAAAATGGGCACATGCATATATGAAGACAGGGGTTACATGCAAAATGGACACATGCAAGTATGACGACTGGGGTGACAGGCAAAATAGGCAGATGCATGAAAGAAGACAGGGGTGACATTCAAAATGGACATATGCAAGTATGACGACTGGGGTGACAGGCAAAATGGCCACATGCAAGTCTGAAAAAAGGGGGTGACATGTGTGGAGGGACGGGAACCGGATCTTGAGGAAGTTATTAACAACTTCCGGTACAGGCTGCCAATCAGCTGCTCGCAGCTGACGAACCGACGCCCTTAAAACGATCTGCACTTTCAGTCGCGCAGCGGACGCGCTGGATGTAAGGCAGACATAGAGTAAGCTCAGCTACAAGGAGCGCTTGGGAAAAGGCTCCGTTTTAATTTCATTTTAAAATAACCTCCACACACTCAGTGCTTTTAACTCATTTACTTGCCTATTTGCACATCTTGTTTTAAACCTTTGCACACGAACAGACTGTATTAAGAAAATACCCGCATTACCTCTTGCACTGTGTTCCATGTCCCCGGTCCACCGCCAAAAGTTTGGATTGTGTGGAGGGACGGGAACCGGGCCTTGAGGAAGTGATTAACAACTTCCGGGACAGGCTGCCAATCAGCTGCTCGCAAAATTGACAATATCTATGCTGACTTTGATAAACAAACTAATTCGCTGCTAAACTCAGAATTTGAAAAACTCCCAAAACAACACCCTCCCCAGGTAATCATCGCAGCCAACAGCGACACCTGTTTAGATAAATGGACCCCACTTGACATCTTCACTTTCCGCAATATCCTTAGCAGTATTAAATCAGGGTCCGCTAAAGATCCTTTCCCCCCCCCCCCGGTACTCCAAACACTAGACCATTCTACACTCAACCTAATCATGGAACTACTTAATACTTCTTTAATTAAAGCTAGGGTCCCAGCAGCCTGGAAGCATGCCATGATTGTGCCCCTGTTAAAAAAAGCTAACGCCGATCCGGAGGTACCAGTTAACTTTCGCCCCATCTCTCTTCTCCCAGTCCTCTCCAAAATTCTAGAGAAACGTATAAATATCCAGCATACAAATTTCACGGAGTCACAAAATTTACTACACACGTCCTAGTCTGGTTTCAGGGCAGGATTCTCTACAGAATATACACTTTTGGGTGTCACTGAAATCATCCGCCAACAGGTCGACAAAGGAGAAACCGTGGCACTTTTTTTACTTGATCTAAGTGCTGCGTTCGATACTGTTTCCCATTCTATCCTCCTCAACACCGTCCATTCCTGTGGTATCACTGGCCTGGCACTCAAGTGGCTATCCAGCTTCCTATCAAACAGGACCTTCCAAGTTTTCTCCTCCTCCGCCAATTCCAAAACTCATATATCACAGTATGGAGTCCCCCAAGGCTCCATACTGAGCCCCCTGCTCTTCAACATATACGTTAGCCCCCTGGCTACAATAGCTGAGCAAGCAGGGCTCACTATATACTCCTACGCAGATGACACTCAGCTCATCTTCTCACTCTCTTCTAACACAACTTCCAACACATCCGCACTTCGATCTGGACTAACAGACATAGCTGAATGGATGCAAGCCAACAAATTAAAACTTAACAGTGAAAAAAACGAACTTCTCCTTTTTGGTAATAATAAACCCTCTGGGGCCCCCACCACTGGCTGTCACAGATGGGCTCACCCCCGCCCCCTTCCCAATTTGTGTGCAAACTTGGGGTCATTGTCGATGACCAACTGACAATGAAGCAACAATTGGTCACAGTAGCTTCCACTTGCCTTGCACTTCTCAAATGGCTTAAGAAAATCCTCTGGAGGCTCCCTCTGTCCACCCAAAAAACTGTAGTACAAGCCCTGATAACATCCAGATTGGACTACGGTAATGTTTGGTACTTGGGCGCAAGCAAGGAAGTGCTACGCAAGCTACAGGTTGTACAGAACTCTGCCACTAGATTACTCTGCAAACTCCCCAATAAAACTGCTATCTCAGCCTCACTACGTGACCTTCACTAGCTCTGTATTGACAGTCGTGCCAAATATATATATATTTTTTTTGAAAACCTTTATTTTAGCATTCAGTAGAAATACAAGCATGGGCCTACAACCGCTGGGGCCGGCCGCTAAGCAAATTAAAATTCATTGATATCACAATTCGACACAGCTCATCAGCCGACAACCCAAAGGTCCGGCAGCGATTCAGAGTAAAACTTGTATTGGAATGCATAGCTGGATTTAAATAATGTATATCTCTCGCTATGTATAGATGTGTGCATATTACAGATCAACTATCTTTCTAGTAATCTGCGTCCCTTTTTATTTTTCCCACTGCTTCCATCCGTCCAGCAGGTGTGAGATTGCGTTTGGGAGTTAAATATTGCATACTTTGAACAGGAATGAGCTGGCTGCCCCTGTCCAAGACATCGTTTGATCATATTACCATTGACGGCTTATAGAGTATTAACATAAGAGATCAGGTAAATATATAACCACGGGCAGCGAATAGTCACGACTCTGTCTAATATCTTACAATTAAATTTGTTGCCTCGTGCAGGGTCTATCATATTGAGAATCCCCTCTAATCCCTGCTTACCGTCTCATTGATCATTTCTGAACTTGCAGGACTATCCACATGTCTTGCCCAGAGTGTTCGATCTATCGTGCTTGACCTCAGATAAATATGTCCTAGGTCCACCCCACTTATAATTGTTATTTCTATTATTAGGATTACCATCAGTCTATAATTACATGTTCACCAAAAATATATGAAGATTTCACCTTCCGTTATTTTACTGCATGGATAGAGTCTCCATTGTTGTAAGTATATTGTCATCTATTGAGTGCTATGTTATGTCATATTGCGATCTCTCTAAACATGTAATGAGAGCCACTTGATCAAATATGTTTACAATCTCTATCATCTTAAAGGGTAACATGTAATTTTGTTTACCTTGAATTTAGTAAGTATTAGTCTGACTATAGAGGTGTCATTAGGTGTCTCTGTATGACGGGGCCTGTTTCAATGACCTATTTATGATCAACTCCTGCTGAGTCAGATACTGTACAATCGCTAGATACTATTCTGCCAATCATTGGCTTTGAGTGAACAAATCGTTAGTCATGGTCAGTTAGAAAGTAAGGAATGTCGTTTTAATATGTTGATATTAGTAAATATGTTTTTTTGCCATTTATACCTTGTTATATATTTATTAATATGTTGACATAAAATCATGAATCTATAGATAACATTTTTTTATTCTCCCTTTATGAATGTATTTCAGGATTTAATCTGTGTCTCCTGAAGAAGGCGGTTCTCTGCCGAAACGTGTGTCGAGTTTTTATGCTTTTTTCAATACCTGAGTTGCTAAATATATGTTTTTGTCGATAAATTTCACTGTATTGAATATGAGTTTTATGCTATTTTGTTTATTATAACTGTATGTAACCTAGGAATTTTTAATACCCATCATATGGTCTGACTTTTTGGTCATTCATAATATGATTTTTAAATATATTGATTAAAAATATAATTTTTATAAAAACTGTTAATTTTTTGATTATTCCTTCTTGATCACTGGTCTGACCTGATTGTTCACACATATTCGTAGATGTCCTAGGATTTTTTCTCGCACCTGTTGCTACCCTGCCCTAGGAGTCATTAGATCGATACTACCCAGGGGGTCCTTGCTACTTTCACCTGTTTACCCACAGCTTGTCTGTGTAGGGCTGTGCTTCTTTGTATCATTACAAATTGTATCAAAGATTGTCAGTATTGACTTCAGTATTACTCCTGCCCCTTGCCTATATATTTGTTCTATACCGTTATCCTCTTTACACCATGGCCCAACTACCTACCTTTGGGTTCTCTGATGAGGTGTTTGCCTCCCTTGTCGGAATTAGGTCTGCGCCCAGTAGTAGTGGCGCACCTAATATCACCAATAATGAGGATAGTCGTAAACTCCTTGAACTCAAAAAGAAATTGACACGGATGGAAGCCCATGGGGAGTTTATGTTAGCTTATCTTAAAAATGGCATCATCCCCATGGGTCTCAAAGTACGGAACATTCCAGGCCTTTTTGTTCATCATAGGCCATTTCTAGAGAAATGGAGCCTCATTGCGAACAGGTGCTCCCGAGATCTTATGATCCTCATAATTGAAACCGCCTAGGAGTTAGCTGCAGACATCAAGAAAGAAATTGAGGATTTAGAGACCAAGCTTAAGAATTCTGGTGGTATAGACGATGCAATGAGGAAAATCGAAGAAGCTAACAAAGAACTGGAGTCATTTAGTGCTTACCTAAATAAACGGAAGAACGATAAACTAACAAAGGATAAGCGTTTTTACACACTGGAAGGAACTTACCCATATCTGAGGCAAGACTTCTATAAACAAAATCACTACGTCGACGAAATTAGATCTACTCCCCAAAGAGTCAATAATTTCACAGACTCCTCAGATTCAGAGAATGAGGGACATAGCAATTATTATGAAGCAGAGAACAATTATAACCAATATAATGGACCTCGCGCTAAACAGCCTTTTTTAGCCAACAGGGGCCCAAGACGAGGCAGACCCAGAGTCCACTTCCAGAATCAATCCAGGGGCAACTTTCAGCAAGCCCATCACCAGCAACAACATCAACAACACCCACACCAACCACAGGAACCCCAATTCATCCGAGAAACACGCAATCGCCAGTATTGGGGCCAGGGGATGTAATCCCCATTTTCAATCTGTCCTCCAAACACATAGACATCCATACTGAGTCATTGCTCTCGAAAGGCCTATCATATGTCCCTCATGCACAAGTCAATGTATTTGAATTACAAAAAGATATCATCTCTTTCTTTCGAAAGATTAGATTAAAGAAGTTCTTCTCTTCCTCAATGCTGGATACCAGTAACACAACTCAGAGAACCAGCCAGTTATCGTTACCTTCCACTTTCAATCCTTCCTTAGACCAGTTAGGGCCAGAGGTTGCAAGCTTTGAATTAGTTGTTCTTCAACAACTAGAAAGATCTCTTCGATTTATACCCAAACCTATTTACAATTTGAATAGAGAAGAATCAGTAGCTCTTCAGAATCTTAGAAAAGATAACAAGTTGATAATTAAGAGCTGCGATAAAGGCGGTGGTATCGTATTGCTAGATAGTGCTAAGTATGAACAAAAGATGTTAACTATGCTGTCAGATACTGCCACCTATTCCAAGATTAGAACCAATCCTCTTGCCTCAACATCTAAAAAGATACTTAACCTTACATTAACAGCACTCTCATCAGGTGATATTAGTCAAAAAGAATTTGATTACTGTAGTAATGAAGGCTACACATTGAGTAGGTTCAAGCAGGATTTATTCATAAGAAGGACAGCTTAAACAACCACAGCTGCAAAGAGATGTCTTCATCATCCAAGATCAGTAACAGATAACAGTCAAGGGAAAACATTCTAAAGTCCTAACACTCTACTGAGTGACATGGGGAGATTCCAGATAACATGAGGTAATGGAATACCACACACCTCCCCCCCTTTGGAAAAAAAGAAACAAAAAAAACAAAAAAAAAGAAGAAAAGAGAAGAAAAAAAAGAAAACAAGAAAATACAAAAGAAATCAGGTTCTAATGTCATCTTTAAACTTTGAAGGAGCACATTTAATGCGCTCACTACGTCTCAGTGAGATGTCTCCATGCTCAACACTCGATTGATTATCAAAAGAGACACAAGGAACAGGATGCGCCTCAGAATTAAGCATAGCATCAGAATCATTTACAAACACCTTTTCTAAATTGTCATAAACTTCATGCGTACCAGAGAAACCATCAGGATTATGGTCTGAAACAGGTTTGTCTGAGCAAAGACTGTCAGAGACAAGTTTGTGTGGAACAAATTTCTCTGGAGAAGTAGATTTCTGTGAAGGGGTAACGAGGGGTTTGCATAGAGAAATCCTTCTTAAATTCCATATTTTGCCCCCCTCGACTCTGACAGCTTTGCTAAAAACTTCAATGACTCTGATAGGGTCAGACCATCTGGACACATTCTTATGGAACAAACCACCCATTTTTACACGCACTCGATCACCAACTCTTACGCGGCAAGTATTGTACTTCTTTTTGGCCGAATGCTGGATCATACTTTCCTGGTGCTTCTGAATTTTCTCCCTCAATACCTTAAAATCTACCTCGTAGGGAGAATCACCTTTTAGCCACCAGGGAAGAAGTCGAGAGCCTGGTTTTCTCCCACGCAATAGTTCAAAAGGAGATAGCCCAGTGACTGAATTGGGAGACAACCGGTAAGTTAGTAAAGTTGCCTGAAGCGCTTTTTTCCATTTTAAACCACTTTTAATAGCCAATTGGCAAGATTCTTTGATGACTCTGTTGAACCTCTCAACTTGGCCGTTAGCTTGCGGAAAATAATTAGAGGTTCTTTTGTGAACAATACCACAATTCTTGAGAAAACACTCAAACTCATTGCTAATGAATTGTGGGCCATTGTCAGAGACAAGTTCCTCCGGTAAACCTTCCCTGGCAAATATCTCATCAAGAAATTCAATAACATGCTCAGAGGAGGTTTTTTCAACAATTTTAAGTTCAGGCCACTTAGAGAAGTAGTCAATTAGGACTAGAGCAAACATATCCTTACCAGGCTGATAACTAAAAGGTCCAATAATATCAATTGCCAACCTTCGCCAAGGACCATTGGCGTACTCAATGGGAGAAGTATCAACAGCCAAACTCTTCACAGATTTGTCACTCAACGAGCAAGGAGAACAATTCCTGACCCAATTATCTACCATGGAATCAATACCAGGCCACCAGTAGTGTTCCCTAATCCTTCTTTTGGTGGTGGACATTCCCATGTGCCCCTCATGAGCTAAGCTGCAAATTTTCTCTCTGAGACTTGTGGGAGGTATGATTTTATCTGATCTGAGAATGATGTAGAATCCTCTCAGTAGAGAAACAGAAAAACGTTCTTCTTAGTAGGCAAAATCCAATTTAGCCAAAAATAGGAAGAAAAGTAAGCGAGTGAACGCTGCCTTCGAGGAAATCACTGCTCCCGACGTCGCCAATAATTGTGTAGTAATGAAGGCTACACATTGAGTAGGTTCAAGCAGGATTTATTCATAAGAAGGACAGCTTAAACAACCAAAGCTGCAAAGAGATGTCTTCATCATCCAAGATCAGTAACAGATAACAGTCAAGGGAAAACATTCTAAAGTCCTAACACTCTACTGAGTGACATGGGGAGATTCCAGATAACATGAGGTAATGGAATACCACAATTACCTCAACAGTCATCAACATAAAACAGCATGCATTTATGGCATGCCTAAGATTAGGGGTGGGCGGCCAGCTACGCTCCGTGCACGGAGTGTGCGTAGTGCCGCCTACTCCGCATTTTGCGGAGCTGGCGAAGCCAGGCGGCACTACGCACGCTCCGCAGACGGAGCGTAGCTGGCCGCCACCCGCCTCCCTCCCGCCCTCCCTAAATACTTTAAAATAAAGGAATGCAATAATTTAAAAAGCACTTACCTTGCCGCCGCTGGCCGCCGCGTTCCCCGGGGCTCGTTATCTTCCATCTTCCGTCTTTTTCAGTAATGCGCATGCGCGGGTGGCCGCGCATGCGCATTTTCACGAGAAAATGCGCATGTGCGGCCGCCCGCGCATGCGCATTACTGAAGAAGACGGAAGATAGCGAGCCCCGGGGACGCGGCGGGCAGCGGCGGCAAGGTAAGTGCTTTTTAAATTATTGCATTCCTTTATTTTAAAGTATTTAGGGAGGGCGGGAGGGAGGCGGGTGGCGGGGCTGGCGGCCAGTAGTTTTGCGGAGTGGGGCTACGCGGAGTGCGGAGGTGGGCGTAGTTTCTCGCCCACTTCGCGTAGCTCCGCGAAGCCCCACTCTGCCAACTCCGCCCAGGGCTACCTAAGATCCATAAAGATCTCACAGAACCCCCCTACAGACCCATCGTTTCAACGATAGGCACAAATATAGAACCGCTCTCTAAGTTCATTGATTCTTACTTGCGTCCTCATGTATCTAAAATTACCTCTTACATTAGAGACACAGGTTCAATGATATCAAAAATAGAAAATCTGTCCTTTGACCCTAATAAAGACTTGTTAGTCACAATGGATATTGAAGCGCTCTATAGCAATATCCCACAGCAAGAAGCTATACTAGCTACTAGTTGGTTTATTGACACCTTTAACATCTTATGTCCCAAAGACTTTTTATTGGATCTGCTTCAGATTGTCTTATCTGAGAATATTGTTGAATTTGGAAATTCCCTCTTTCGCCAAATCAAGGGCGTCAGTATGGGGGCATCTGTTGCGCCCTCCATCGCCAATATCTACATGGCAGCCTTTGAAACTAAATTTATCCACAATGAGATAGCACCATTCTACGAGTCTATCTCCCATTGGTCCAGATATATAGACGACATCTTTTTTATCTGGACCAATGGGAGAGATTCTCTCCATGAATTTCTTGAATGGACTAATTTGACGGACATAAATCTCAAATTTACTGCTCAATTTAGCGACACCCAAGTCGAATTCTTAGACATAATCATTAAGAATCAAAACAATAAACTCATTGTTGATTTGTTTATTAAATCCACAGCGAGAAATACTCTTCTTCATTTTAGGAGTTTTCATCCACGGTGCCAAAGAGAGAGTATCCCCTTCTCCCAATTTCTCCGAGTCAGAAGAAATTGTTCCAATTTGGCAGATTTTGATATCCAGGCTAAAATTATGAGACAGAAATTTCTAAATAGAGGTTACCCACATAGGTTGGTCCGAGATTCGTATAAACGAGCTAGATTTTACGATCGTGACCACCTCCTCAGAACAAAACCACCAGTAACTAATGACCAACTGGTATGTATCACAAAACATTCTACCCTGGACAATACAGTAAGACATATTGTCAACTCAAATTGGCATATTCTGAATTCGAACCCCACTAGTAGTAAACTAGATAAACCCATCTTCGCACACAGGAGAAATAAAAATCTCAAAGACCTCATTGTGCATTCTCGGTTTACGACAGGTAATGTTCAGTCAGAATTTGTACAAAGATCAATCAATAATAATTTCCCTGTTAAAGGCACTGTAAAATGCTCATCCTGTAAATCCTGCAGTAACATCATTGAAGGTGAGTTTTTTAAGCATAATGGTTGTCGGACCTCTGCCCTAGACATGTGGAACTGCAAAACCATGAACTGTATATATTTCATTTTGTGCCCATGCCAGCTTGGCTATGTGGGCGAAACCTCCAGATCCGTCCAAACTAGGCTCACAGAACACAGGTCAACTATTCGGACTAACAAACATCTAGCGCCTCTGGTGAAACACTTCACTGAAAACCATCATGCTCCAGACGAATTTAAGTGGCGCATCTTGGAAAAAATCAAACTCCCTAGCAACAAAGGGGGTGACCAAGTCAGAAAGAAAAGGGAAGTCTTTTGGATTTTCTCCCTGGGAACTTTCAAAAGAGGCCTTAATGCCGAAATTCCCTGGGAGAATGCTATCCTTTAGGTACTTTCAGTTATCTAATTTCTAGTACAGTAACCGATTCTCTATTACAATTGTTCCCCCATATATATGTTTATTTTACACACATATAATTCATGATAGGTATAATCAATAACCATTACCAACTGATCATTTTGGACCTTTCTTATTTTGATTGTCCGTTAGTGTTCATAATAATAAGATCTTTATTGTTCTGAGCTGAGCAATATTGCTTAGAACATCCTGATTAACAACCCATATAAATTTCCCATAAATATAAACGTTTATACCCACTGGATTGAGAACTCGACTGTGTCTAAGCGCCATTTTTAGTTGGGACAAACTGAGAACTTGAGCGTTTTTACGCGCCATGTTTAATTAGGACATATTCAAGACCTCTGAAACTCCACTAGTCCTATTTCCAGATCGATTGGCATTAGGAACCACCGAATATATTGCAAATACTATATCTCCCTTTCGCTGGTTCTTCTATATATGTGTTATATTTACGCATATATATTTATGGTAGTCATGGCAAATATCGACTGACCATATTGGATCTTTTTTTCTCTAAATTATCTTTAAAATTATTATTTTTCCTGAGATGATTAGTATTACTAATAATACTGTGATAAATAAACCTTATATGTTCTTTACAAATGGACATGCCTCTATGCTCATGGGATTGATAAAACTCGAGCGTTTTATACGCCATTTTGAATTGGGACACGCTTAGGATTGTTCTGTCCCATTAGTCCTACCTTGAGATCTATAGGCACCACGAGTGCTGCCGGCTTTTTCGCGCCAAACATTTTCTTTAAATAAGACATTAATCATCCGGTAGCTACCTTCTATTTGCGTGGAGGACGGGTCCCCACACTACGGACGTCGGAGCAGCACCATCTTGTTGCACGTCTTCTATCAACTTATTTACGGTAAGAACCTCGTTGCGTTGGGCACGCTGGGTGCACTGAGACTTCGTTATATTATATTCTATCTCGCTTTTTACAAATAGCGAGATTTAAACTATACTGATTCCCTATCGTGACTCTATTTTCAGAGGCTGGTTGAATTTCTATAACAAGGCGTCATCACCATTCGACTTGCATCAGGCTTGATACTACACACTGTTATTTTATTTTTAAGGTAATTGGGACACTTATAATAATTTTTTCTAGCATTAGCTTAATAGATGGAGATAATCATTGAGACCGAATATATTACCAATGATTAGTAAGCCCGTATCTCTCTATTTTTTATCCCATATTCTCTTCTACCCGGCATGAAATACCAGCGCTACTGCCATCAACGTTTTTCCAAAGATTAACCCCTTTACATCATATATCGCCTTCTCCATCTGAGAATATTCAGGTACTGACATGGCGCTTGTGAATCATGTGCCCTCATTACGCCTTATTTAAATAATGTATATCTCTCGCTATGTATAGATGTGTGCATATTACAGATCAACTATCTTTCTAGTAATCTGCGTCCCTTTTTATTTTTCCCACTGCTTCCATCCGTCCAGCAGTTGTGAGATTGCGTTTGGGAGTTAAATATTGCATACTTTGAACAGGAATGAGCTGGCTGCCCCTGTCCAAGACATCGTTTGATCATATTATCATTGACGGCTTATAGAGTATTAACATAAGAGATCAGGTGAATATATAACCACGGGCAGCGAATAGTCACGACTCTGTCTAATATCTTACAATTAAATTTGTTGCCTCGTGCAGGGTCTATCATATTGAGAATCCCCTCTAATCCCTGCTTACCGTCTCATTGATCATTTCTGAACTTGCAGGACTATCCACATGTCTTGCCCAGAGTGTTCGATCTATCGTGCTTGACCTCAGATAAATATGTCCTAGGTCCACCCCACTTATAATTGTTATTTCTATTATTAGGATTACCATTAGTCTATAATTACATGTTCACCCAAAAATATATGAAGATTTCACCTTCCGTTATTTTACTGCATGGATAGAGTCTCCATTGTTGTAAGTATATTGTCATCTATTGAGTGCTATGTTATGTTATATTGCGATCTCTCTAAACATGTAATGAGAGCCACTTGATCAAATATGTTTACAATCTCTATCATCTTAAAGGGTAACATGTAATTTTGTTTACCTTGAATTTAGTAAGTATTAGTCTGACTATAGAGGTGTCATTAGGTGTCTCTATATGACGGGGCCTGTTTCAATGACCTATTTATGATCAACTCCTGCTGAGTCAGATACTGTACAATCGCTAGATACTATTCTACCAATCATTGGCTTTGAGTGAACAAATCGTTAGTCATGGTCAGTTAGAAAGTAAGGAATGTCGTTTTAATATGTTGATATTAGTAAATATGTTTTTTTGCCATTTATACCTTGTTATATATTTGTTGATATGTTGACATAAAATCATGAATGTATAGGTAACATTTTTTTATTCTCCCTTTATGAATGTATTTCAGGATTTAATCTGTGTCTCCTGAAGAAGGCGGTTCTCTGCCAAAACGCGCGTCGAGTTTTTATGCTTTTTTCAATACCTGAGTTGCTAAATATATGTTTTTGTCGATAAATTTCACTGTATTGAATATAAGTTTTATGCTATTTTGTTTATTATAACTGTATGTAACCAAGGAATTTTTAATACCCATCCTATGGTCTGACTTTTTGGTCATTCATAATATGATTTTTAAATATATTGATTAAAAATATACTTTTTATAAAAACTGTAAATTTTTTGATTATTCCTTCTTGATCACTGGTCTGACCTGATTGTTCACACATATTCGTAGATGTCCTAGGATTTTTTCTCGCACCTGTTGCTACCCTGCCCTAGGAGTCTATAGATCGATACTACCCAGGGGGTCCTTGTTACTTTCACCTGGATTTCAGGATAAGACAGAGGTTTCATTTTATATTATATAAGAGAGGATCAGGTGCCATACAATCAAACAGGAAAATGCGGGGGGCAGGGTGAGAAGCAGGATATACATGTAAAGACCACTATAATGGAGATTTGGTGCCAGAGCATATAGGTCGGTACAAAAGAATACACAATATACATTTCCATGTTGCGCCAATACTCGAGGCCTGCCCGCCCATGAATCAGGATATCATAAAAGCAAAAGCACGAAGTACAAGCATTCAATAAGAATCTGAATGATTCGTAGCTATACTGACCTTACGAGAAAGAAAGAGAAAAAAGAAAGGGCATAGAAAATAAAAAAGGCAAAATAAAAAAAAAAACTCCAGCACCCCACCCTGCACCCCTGCAAATGGCTACAGGCTAACCCCACTAGCAGCCTGCCTGTTGCCCCTAACAACTAAAACCCCAAAGGGAAGGAAAAAGAAGAACGGAGGAGGGTATATCCATGTGGGCTCCCAGCCCCTTTAGACCCCCCACCTGTTACAGCCACCCCCTATCACTAAAAGACAAACTTATGACAGCAATGTAGAGAAATTAAAGGGTACCGTGAGACACCGCCCAGCCTCTTAGAGCAAACAGTTGCAGGTCCAACACTTGTAAAAGTCATGCCAACCCATCCCGATCCAGCCGATCTCAACCTTGGCCCTTCCGAACAAAAACACGAACACCTTCCAGCGAGACCCAAAGGCACACAAACAAGCAATAGAGAAGAAAAGAGTCAGCAGAAATCAGCCCATGGCTACCAGCAGGCAGTGAGTCCTCAGGAACTGTATATGCAGACGAACTCGCCCTCCGAGATGAACAGTCCCAATGTGTCTTGAACAGGAGTCGCAGCGTCGCCAGGAAAGGAGAAGATGACCACAAAATGGATGGAAAGTCACAGACAAAAGTCTGCGGGAGGGGAACGCCTGACGATATCTCCAAAGCCGGTAGTGGTGGAAAGTTCAGCAATACCATGCCATCCTCGGAAACACCGTCCACCAGGGCACCATCCGATGGTTCCAGTACTCGGTTCTTCACGGGGTTCTCGCACGGAGTCAAAATGGCTACGTTTTGAATGGCTGCAGAATCCCGTTTCAACAATAAGACCGGGCCCGGTCCCACCAGGAGCATTTCAGATAGGCGCGTGTCCAATTTGCTCAACAAAGTATCCAAATGTGAGCAGAATGCTCAAAGTTCTGCCAGTATTAACCTCAGCGAAGGCTCATGCACCGTTCGATCCATATTCTCATGCTCGATATCAATCACTATCACCTCCCCGGGTGAATCCGGCATCCTCGGGGGGGACAGACAGGATCTCGAACATGCAAATGCGAAGGGTGGTAAGTCTTTGTTCGCAACCACAGTCAACCCAGTTAAGGCCGCAGGCCGGTGACCCCGAACCACCGAACCCCGGCGGGTGGGAACCTGGTCCACGGGACGGGGGCCCCCACCCGCAGCCAGCAGCATGCAGACTCACTCCTCCGTCGATACTGAGCAATGAAAACGATCGCCACCAAATCCGGGCTGAAACAAAGCCTCCACTCCAGTCGACCGGGCCCACCCTGAGTCTGCTGGCCGATGTTGTTGCACTACAGCCCGGATGTGAAAGTACTCCAGACCCCGGCTTCACCGCTGGAGCAGGCAGCAAACTTAAACTCGATGCAACTCCGTCAAACAAGCCGATAAAAGTTTCTGGATTTCACTATCGGAGTGCGGGACAGTTCATGCACACAGAGACTAGGCGTTAAGTCAGGATAACATGCAGGATATCGCGGCGGGTTACGAGGGTCGACGGAGCCGGGAGCCTAAGCAACCATCTTGCTTGCTGACGAAGCTCCTCCTCCAGTCGTGCCAAATTTAAAGCCCTATGCTACATGCATAAAATCAATTTTAGTATAGCACCCCACTACCTAAAGTCCTTAGTGCACCCTTATCGCCCCTGCCTTCTCCGATCCTCTAGTCAACACAAGTTCCAAGTCCCTAGGATTAGACGGGCCAGAATGGGTGGACGCTCCTTTTCCTACCTGGCTCCCTCACTCTGGAACTGTCTCCCTAATCACCTATGCACTGAACAACACTATCTCAAATTCCGCAAAGACTTAATAACCTGGCTTTTTATTATTATTATTTATTATTTTGCGATTTCTAAAGCGCCTGGTGACCCGTAGGCATCCCCGCGCTGTAAATCTGTGAAGACCAGGGGAGGGGGGAGAGGAAATGGGCTATTTGGGAATCAGGAGGGTTTTGAGTTTTTTTCGGAATAAGGCGTGAGAGGGTTCCAGACGTAGACTGCGTGGGAGTGAGTTCCATCCTGTGGAAGCTCTGACCGAAAAGCGGCGACCGCCGGTGCGAGCCTTCCTGAATTTTGGTACAGTGGCAAGATGTTCGGCGTCGGAACGAAGGGGTCTGAGGGCTTTATATGGAGTAACCATGTCTCTCAGAGCGGCTGGACCAACACCATTGATGAGCTTATGGGTGGTGCACAGGGCTTTAAACTCTACTCTCTGGCGGACAGTGAGGTTCCGTGACAATTGTAAGTGGTGTTTTCGACTCGCCCGAATATGGTCGAGTCTGGTATCTACGAACCGCAAATGACGAGTTTAGTAAGTGTGCGCAGTTTAGCTGTGCTAACTTAAACCGTTCGTTTGTTACGTGGGTTATTCATCTGTACCCACGGGTTCCATTTTAGATACGGCATCCATTTTGTCTCTTGCCCTCAAGTAGCCAGCGAACGGACGTTGTCCGTTTCGCGACCCTGGGATTCCCAAGCTCCGCGGAAGACACATGTCCTTTGAAAGTGTCTTTATGACGAGGGGGATGATACTGTAAGGCAGATGGCCCCGCTCGAGGCTCATCTTGCTGTGCCGGTCTATTGTCTCAGCCGTGCATCTCATTAGGCACGTCCCTTTGATGCCTGTAGCTCGTGTTTTCCGATACCTCCCCTTTTACACCCTTTCCAATCTCCCCACTGTTTCCATCTTCCTCTGCACCTGTCCTTGTTCCTTCTTCGATCTGTTTTACTGCCGATTGGAATGTACTAATGGTGGGAAGATGGGTTTTTACAGTTGGGAACCGCCAAATGTTTCCGCACTTATGCCCCGGACCTTGGATGTATCAAAGTGACCAAAGTGACCCCTCTCGGGGATAATTATGGGAACCGAGTTGTAAACCTTTGTGTACCATGCAACCTTATGGGAGAAATTTGTATAAAAGGAGCGATCCTCAGTAGCAATTTGAAGCAGTCTCCTCGAACTTACACTTGTTGTACTTCCTGTGACTTCTGTGTTCCCTGCAGTAAATAAACCTCGAATCTTTGACGCCGAAGGAAGTGTCCCGTGTCTCTGTCATTCGTACGCCGGAGCAGGTTACCCACGAAGGTTTCAGGTGTTGTCCCCTGGCACCGCTGGGTCTTAAATAACCCAGTCCTTCAGTTGGCGCCCAACGTAGGGCTGCATCAGTGGTACCGGTCCAAGCCCGACGATCATGAGGAACTTCGTGTGAAATCTCCGAGGGAAGGTGCACTCCGCTTCATCGATCCTGTTGTCGAAATAGGTGGCCCGAAGACTTTTCCCGCAAAGATTCCCGCCTCCTGACGGCTGCGACGGACTGCTGCCCTGACTGTAGACCTGTTTTGGCGCCTGGCGTAGACCTTGGTATAGCGAGACGATTGACGGGCCTTTCTGGTGACGCCATCGATCTTTGAGTTAAGTATTTGTGGGTCGCTCCCAGAGTTCTTGGTTGTGGTTGCTTAGTTGTTGCATGGTTCAATTGCATTTGTAGTTCTTGGTACTTTGTTGTGATATTTGACGACTGCAGCCGCCAAAGACCGAGGGTTGTTGCTCTTTGCAGGGACTTGGTAAATCCCGTAACCCTTGAAGTTTGTGAAACTCGGCTAGTGTGCAAGATGCCTGGTCGCAGTACTTTGATCAGTTGTTTTAGACGTTTTGGTACGGATTCCCGACTGGAGGACTCTTGTCCGATACCTCCGGTTGGAACTCCCACTTATGAGCTCTACAGTAAGCACGGGCTAGGCCCGATTACTTTTAATGAATACTGGATTCGTTATACCAAAAAAGATGGTGCCCTTAGTTGGCCACCTCATGGTAGTTTCGAGACCACGATCTTAGAAAATCTTGAGGCTAAATTGTTTGAGAAAAAGTCAAGGCCGGCCATGTTTGATGCCTTTCGGTTGTGGCGTAAAGAAGCCCGACAGAAAGAGATCAGACAGACTAAACGTAATCAGAGAGATGGTGTTGCTACTATTGTAAAGAAAGCAGAGCAGTTTCAGCGTGATAAGGAGGATAAGGAAAAGGAAGTGTTTGATAAGCTACAGCGTATGTCCATAGATAAGTGCTATCCTGCTTTGCCTATGGAGTCGGATAAGAAGGAAGAATCAGTTGAGGATCCTTTAATGTCCTATCTTATGAAGTCGCCACCTCCGTATGTACAGGGTACTGCGCTTCCTGTGGTTCCCCCTGTACCTGTTCCTCAACCTGTTCCTCAACCGGCACCCGTTCTTCCGACTGTTCCTGCTCCTTTGCCTACTGCTATTCCTACTGCTCCTCCGCTTCCACATACTCCTGCTCCCGCTACTGCTCCTGCTCTACTTACTCCTGTTGTTTCTTCTGTTTCTACCCCTTCTCTTGTTAGTCCTTTATGCTATACTTCTCCATCTACTCGAAGTCGTACTCCTCCTGTTGCGGCTAGCTTCTTCAATTCTCTTGGACCTGTTCTTGGGTCCGCTGGTTCGGACGGTCCTCAAAGACGTAGTCAGCTTCCCGGTAATAGGGAACGTGCTGCGCTATATAACATGGCGATGGGTTGGATGGCGCACCCTCTTAGAAATCCTCCACGTGCTGTACTTAATACGTTCTGTCAATTCAATGTACCGACACAAAGGTACGTGTTCGAGGAAATGTGCAAGGTTCTGCGTGATCAGATATCGGACGATGCACCTGACGATGTGTTGACCGCTTTGTCTGATCTACAGCTTCAATTCTCGAACGGACTGATAGTGGATACTAACGTTCGACGTGCTGTTGAGCGGTTGTTATCTTTCCGTCCCACTCCTATACCCCAAGCCTTGTTCGTTGAGGATGTTGAGAGTCAGTTAGATGCGTCTGGTCAGTTTCCTATGCGTGAAGTTCCACCAGCGTGGATGCCAGGCGACGCTGGTGCTGCTCCACCGATCTTGCCGCATTTCCAGAGAGTATGGATACATCTCCCATGGAAACGCTCTGAAGTTTTACAGGTGAAGCAATCTTTGCCTGACCCTTGCAAAAATCCTGCAGGGTACTATAAAGTATTGTCGCAGCTTGTAGACGCTACGATAATGAATCTTGCCGATATTGATATGCTGTTTGGCAATGTCGTATCGCAACCGGTATGGGCTAAGATTCGTCAGGAAAATCATGCCAACGAATTAGGTGGTGATTGGGCTGCCATTATAGCGGCGGATGGGTTGCAAACTGGTGGTGCTAAACCCGAACAGTTGATTGCTGCTCTCCCTCAGAGAATAATTACGCTAATGAAAACACTTATGCCAGCTATGAGGGTGAACTGGGACAAATTGTCAGCCTGTAAGCAGAAAAAGGACGAGAGTGTCTCTGATTTCTTTACGAGATTTGAGGAGGCATTCATCGATCATAGTGGTCAGGATATGGGCACTGAGGGTGGTCAACGGTTGTTCGTGGACAAATTTGTCTCTAACTTATTGCCCGATTTGAGCAATAAATTAAAAAACTCTGAGAGTGCGTGGGCCGTTTCTACCTCGGCTCAAATATTGGCTACGGCACAGTATTATGAGAACAGAGAGAAAGAAGAGAACGACCGCGCTGATAAAAAGACGAAAGAACTTAAAACAAAAGTGTTGTTGCAGCAGGCCTATCCTCCGCGTTCAAATCAGAATGCTCCTCAGCAAAATAGATCGCAGTCGCAATCGAATAGGTCACAACCTCGAAATGACTCCTCTTCCCAAAGATCTTCGTTAGGGTACAATCAGTGTGCCTATTGTAGACAGGAGGGTCATTTAAAATTCAATTGTCCTGTTCTAAACGATCGTAATAGTGGTAACTCATCTAGAGGAGGTCGTGGTGGTTCTCAGCAGACATCACGTGGTAGAGGTTGTGGTGCTCAAAATGATTGTTCAGATAACTCATCAAATTCCAATAATTGTTTTGACCAACGTGGATCATCGCAAGGACGATCTGCGCAGTACAATGTGGATGATTATTACGTCGATCAGGGAACTGACGACAGTAATTACTAGGACAGCCATAGACAAGGAGAGGGAGTGGTATCAGTTCCGGTTGATCAGAGAGGGCCTTACGTCGCAGTTGCTACATCGGGCGTCGTACCGTCGTTGAGCCTTTTCTGTTGGACACTGGTGCAGCGAAAAGTTCCATAATGCATTAGAAACTCCCTGGCGCACCTTTGTCTGGCTTAACCAATGTTTCCGTTGGATTCTCTGGCGCCCCCGTTAGCAATCCAGTTTCACGCCCTTTGCCCCTTACCATTGGGCCTCGTGAGCTGAAAGCTCCGTTGATTTTAACTACTGGTTGTGGTGAAAATCTTTTGGGCCTGGATTTGCTAAAACGTTTGTATGCAACTTTGTATTGTTCTCCTGCGGGTGTAAAGCTTACGTTAGGAGAGAGGGTTGTCTCTCCTATGTACTTGTCTCTCGATAAGCTTCCACCGGAATTGAGTTCTCTTCCTGCATCTTTGTGGGCAACGGGTCCCAATGATGTGGGCCTGCTTGACATCTCCCCTTATGTTGTTCAGCTGAAATCTAATGTACGGATGCCACGTATTCCTCAGTATCGAATTTCTCTTGACGGTGAACGAGCATTGTTAGCGATCATTTATGATCTAATCGAGAAAGATGTTATTGAAGAAACGCAGGGAAACGTGTGCAACAGCCCTGTACTGCCTATTCTGAAACGTACTGATCCTTCAAAACCGCCTGTTTATCGTTTTGTTATTGATTTACGGAAGGTAAATAAAATTGTGATTCCTCAGTTCCCTGTTGTGCCTGACATCACGGCGCTACTGACTCTGATTCCAGCCTCTGCATCTTGGTTTTCGGTGATCGATTTGAAGAATGCTTTCTTTAGCATTCCGATTGCCGAAGAAAGCAGAGACCTTTTTGGTTTCTCTCTTGGTGGTCGCAGCTTCCGGTTTAAACGCGCTCCTCAGGGCTACTGTGAGAGTCCATCGATTTACAGTCAAGCCTTGAAGGGTCAACTGGATGCGTTTTCGTTGCCGGCTGGTGCGGCCTTAATCCAATATGTCGATGACTTATTGGTGGCTGCAGATACTCAGGACATTTGCAAAATTGCTACGGTGTCGTTGCTGCAACATCTCTGTGACTTACATCACAAGGTGTCACCTTCTAAACTCCAATATTGTTGTCAAGAAGTAACCTATCTAGGTCACTTATTGTCAAAGGAGGGAAGACGGTTGACCCCAGAGAGAATTGCAGCAATTGCGCGAATGACTGTGCCAACAACCCAAAGAGATGTGCGTGCCTTTCTAGGTATCACGTCGTATTGCAGGCAATGGATTCCAAATTTTTCATTGCTAGCGAAACCATTGGTGGCTCTTACGTGCAAGGATGTTTCAACTCCTTTACCATGGACGGAAGAATGTCAGAAGAGTTTTTCTGAATTGCGTGTGTTAGGTACCCCTGACTACAGTAAGCCGTTTACATTATATGTTCACGAGAGGGAAGGTTGTGCTTTGAGTGTCTTAACGCAACCTTTTGGTGGTAAGCAACGTCCATGTGCATATTTTTCCTCGACCTTGGACCCGGTAGCTAGAGCATTGCCGAGTTGCTTGAGAGCAACAGCGGCAGCTGCGGTGTCCATCCGACAATCAGCAGGATTGGTCATGGATAATATGCTTACGGTGATGGTTCCGCATGCGGTCGACACTCTTTCGAATCGTACGAAAACTCAGCACTTGACGAGTGCGAGGTTGTCTGGGTATGAGTTGACGCTGTTGGCAAGTCATATTCAGATAAAACGTTGCAATGTTCTGAACCCGGCGACTTTGTTACCAATTAGCACAGAGTCAGATGAAATAGCAGCCCATGACTGCTATCTGAGGACTGAAGAGGAAACAAAAGGTCGAGTGGACCTTAAAAACACTCCTTTGGAAAATCCAGACGGAACTTTGTATGTGGATGGTTCATGTTTCAACTTGCCGAATGGTGATGTGACTACTGCGTATGCTGTTGTGACTTTGAATACTGTCGTGGAAACTGCGAGATTGAATCAGAACTCTGCTCAGGCTGCAGAGCTGATCGCTCTAACTAGAGCGTGTGTGTTAGTGAAAGGGAAACGTGTGAATGTGTTTACCGACAGCCAATATGCATTTGGCGTCGCGCATAGCTTTGGACGGTTGTGGAGAGAGAGAGGTTTTATGACGTCGCATGGTACGAAGATTCAGCATGGACAACTTGTGAATGATCTTTTGGATGCACTTACATTGCCTAAGCAGGTAGCGATTGTTAAATGTAGTGCACATCGTAAGGTGACGGATGATGTTGGTCGTGGTAATGCATTTGCGGATGAGATTGCTAAGGAGACTGCCCGGAACCTTAGCTCTAGAATGTATGTGACGAGTTCGGTTAGGTGGCCTGCAGAGACTAGTATGTGTGAGGACACTATCGAGAGTGTGAAAGCGATTCAAGATGAGGCCACCGAGACTGAAAAGACGAAGTGGAAAGAAAGTACGGGAAAGTTGGATGCGAATGGTTGTTGGGTTGATTTGTCGGAACATAAGAGATGGATGTTACCGGATGCGTATGTGCTAGCTGTTGTGACAATGGCGCATGGGTTAGCACATATTAGTGTGAAAGGTATTTGTAAGTTGCTGTCCCATGTGTGGAAGAATGATGGTATCACGAAATGTGCTGAACGGTTGGTTAAGAATTGTATGGTATGTATGTTGTACAATCCTGGTAAGGGAACCCCAACTTCTCCTGGCCATTTTGCTCCCCCTTCATGTCCTTTTGAGGTGATCCAATTAGACTTCATCCATATGGAGAGATGCAACAACCTGAAATACGTTTTAGTTGTGGTTTGCGCGTTCTCCCGATGGATCGAAGCCTACCCTCTTAAAGACAATACTGCCCTGTCGACTGCGAAAATCCTACTGAAGGAATACTTTCCTCGGTATGGAATGCCTCGGATTGTATGGTCTGATAACGGAAGTGAGTTTGCGGGGAGTGTGATGAAGAGTGTGTGTAAGGGCCTTGGAATTAATCAAAAATTCCATAGCGCCAATCATCCCCAGTCAGCTGGTTTGGTTGAAGGGTATAATGGCACCCTTAAACTGAAGCTAGCGAAGATTCAGGCTACGACTGGTCTTTCGTGGCCTGACGCTCTACCCTTAGCTTTATTGTCAACTAGGGCAACCGTACACTCCCGAGTAGGCCTTAGTCCCTATGAAATAGTGTTCGGTCGTCCTGCGAATGTCTGGGGGGTCCCTAGACCGGGTGTGTTCTCTAGTCTTGAATATCCAATGTTGATTGACTATCTTCATGATCTGACTGCTAAACTGAGGTTCATTCACCAACAGGTTTACGAAGCATTGCCGACGCAGACGGAGGGTCCAGGCCACCAGCTCCAGCCCGGAGACTGGGTGGTAACCAGAAACTTTGCCCGTAAGAAGAATTTGGAACCTCCTTGCCACGAGAACTGCCGTCCGTTTAGAGGGCCGAAAAAATTGGGTGCATGCCACCCATACGAAGAAAGTTCCTATCCCTTTCCCGGCAGACTCGTGGGTGAGGAGGGGCATTGCTTCAGCTGAATCCGAAGGATTGCCGGCTTTTGTACCTTTTAGCGATGCACAACCTGTCGGAGAATCCTCAGTGCAGCAGAAAGACACTGTTGAACATTTGTCATCAAAAGACTCGAGACCAGAACATTCGACTGATCAACAGGACTCTGTTCCCTCATCGGATCCTTTGTTTGATGAACATACACGTCCTGGGAAAACTCGATACTTTTTGCGTTCTAGCACTAAGGACAAATAAAAAGATTTTGTTTTGTCCCTCGACAAATTGCATATCCCGTTTTCCACGATCAGTCTGAACACCCGTATCATTGTAATTATTTTTGTATATATTGAGTTTTGTTCCATATGTGTTTTTTTGCTTCCACAGCTGAGAGACATTTTGCATATACATTATAAATAAAGGCCGTCGGGCCGCGCGTGTACTTCCTTCTGGTTAGTAGGTCTTGACGCTAGGTTAAAGACCGTCGGTTCCTGGGAACTCCTAGGGATTGACTACTGCTACACAGAACGAAGTGCGTCAAGAAACGTTGCGGACGGTCATAGGGGATGGCGTTTTCAAAGCTGATGGACTTGGAAGAAGCTCAGGCGCAAAGATTCAAACTGCAACAACTTACTCGTACCAAATGTTTTATGTTTCAGATGTTCGTATTGCTTTTGACTGTTTCTGCACTATTGGCGGGTGGGGTGTATTACATGATGTCGTACTTCTTACCTTCTGCCATACCTACTCCTACTTCTGACCCTAAACTTACCTCCACTGCATCCCCTCATTCTTTCCATATCCTACCTGAACACGAGCAGGCTAGACGTGCAGAATTCCGAAATAATTCCTTTATTCAGCTCCTTCATCAGCACCAGTTAGTGGTTAATACTACTAATTGTTGGGTGTGTGGACTGATGCCACATACCACGGATAAGGGAATTCCATATCTGGTTTTACCGTATAGTTCCCAGGGTTCAGCTCGAGCATTTCAAACAATGTTTCGAAGCGCACTAGATTCTTACCCCAGTCGAGAGCCACGTTCTCCCTACTTTGGCCCTGGCTCGTATCATAAGCCTTTGTCCATAGCGATAGAATATTTAGGTAGAGATATCTATGAGCCGTCGCTCATCCCAGAGGAAGAGGTACAAGCCTATAGGGTCCTGAGTAAGGTCGAGTATAGTGCGCTCACGAGTGAAAAACAGCTTAAAAGCTCGCCTCCGATATGGGTCGTACCCCACATTGGTAATTTTTGTCTAATGGGTCGTGGCCGAAGATCGAAAGCTCGACTCGGAGAGAGTGCTTGCACTGAAAATTACATTCTGCCGATGGTCTCGTCCCCTGTGTTTCTGGCTGCCAAGGGTACATACTTTGTTTGCCATGATCGTGCGTATGCATGGTTGCCCTCCGACTTTGTGGGCTCATGTTTTATCGCAAATCTGTTGCCTCCGACGTTCACTGTAGACGCAGACTATCACAAAACTAGGGTTGTGAGAGGCGTAATTAGCGAAGAGGACACTGCCGGTCAAGAGGCAGGAGACTTTTTCAAGGGTTTCCTCCCGTTTTGGGGGCCTATGGTTAATAGTAGGAACCTGAGACAGTTGACTCGAGTGGTGGAATCGACAGCTAATATTACTGCCAGTGCCCTTGGTAATATCACCACAGAACTTCAGGCGGATAGACTTATGACGTTACAAAACCGTATGGTTTTAGACGTGATCTTAGCAGATCGAGGTGGGGTATGTAAGGTGATCCATTCGAGCTGCTGTATTTTCATTCCAGATAACGCTCCGACCGTCTATCAAGCCATCTCAAAGTTGCATAAGATCTCTGAATCCATACACGTGGGTGTAGGGGATTGAACGCTACTTGGGTGGTTTTGGGGCCTGATGTCGACTTGGGGTTGGAAGATTCTGATGATCATCGGAGTTGTTGTGGCGTTCCTGTTCACGTGTTGCCTTTGTGTGCAGTGTGGTCCTGCCTTATGTGGCCTTTGCGCTACAAGGTGTATAAGACAGCCACCTGTTACCAAGGGGACTCGGTTGGACAGGGCTATGTTACAGCAACATCTAGATGGTTTGATGAATATTGAGTATGATTCCGACTAGTGCTTGCCTACATGAGGGCAAAAGGAGCGTCTGAGGTTCCGTGACAATTGTAAGTGGTGTTTTCGACTCGCCCGAATATGGTCGAGTCTGGTATCTACGAACCGCAAATGACGAGTTTAGTGTGCGCAGTTTCGCTGTGCTAACTTAAACCGTTTGTTTGTTACGTGGGTTATTCATCTGTACCCACGGGTTCCATTTTAGATACGGCATCCATTTTGTCTCTTGCCCTCACGTAGCCAGCGAACGGACGTTGTCCGTTTCGCGACCCTGGGATTCCCAAGCTCCGCGGATGACACATGTCCTTTGAAAGTGTCTTTATGACGAGGGGGAT
Organism: Lissotriton vulgaris; assembly: GCF_964263255.1. Lineage (NCBI taxonomy): Eukaryota > Metazoa > Chordata > Amphibia > Caudata > Salamandridae > Lissotriton > Lissotriton vulgaris. The sequence goes on along the minus strand of NC_141689.1, from coordinate 171,082,399 downwards.
GATACTGTAAGGCAGATGGCCCCGCTCGAGGCTCATCTTGCTGTGCCGGTCTATTGTCTCAGCCGTGCATCTCATTAGGCACGTCCCTTTGATGCCTGTAGCTCGTGTTTTCCGATACCTCCCCGTTTACACCCTTTCCAATCTCCCCACTGTTTCCATCTTCCTCTGCACCTGTCCTTGTTCCTTCTTCGATCTGTTTTACTGCCGATTGGAATGTACTAATGGTGGGAAGATGGGTTTTTACAGTTGGGAACCGCCAAATGTTTCCGCACTTATGCCCCGGACCTTGGATGTATCAAAGTGACCAAAGTGACCCCTCTCGGGGATAATTATGGGAACCGAGTTGTAAACCTTTGTGTACCATGCAACCTTATGGGAGAAATTTGTATAAAAGGAGCGATCCTCAGTAGCAATTTGAAGCAGTCTCCTCGAACTTACACTCGTTGTACTTCCTGTGACTTCTGTGTTCCCTGCAGTAAATAAACCTCGAATCTTTGACCCCGAAGGAAGTGTCCCGTGTCTCTGTCATTCGTACGCCGGAGCAGGTTACCCACGAAGGTTTCAGGTGTTGTCCCCTGGCACCGCTGGGTCTTAAATAACCCAGTCCTTCAACAGGGAGCCAGTGTAGGGCTTTGAGGGCAGGCTTGGCTGAAGCTCTGGGTGAGAGGTTCATAATGAGCCTGGCCGCCGCATTTTGGGTGCGTTGGAGTTTGGCCAGGGTGAATTCTGGTGCCCCAAGATATATGGCGTTGCTGTAGTCGAGCCGGGCTAAGATAAGTCCCTGGACCAGTAATTTTCTGGATAGAGGGGGGAGAAGAGGGAGAATCTTGCGAACGGATCGCAGGAGCCCAAAGCAGGTGCCTGCTGTTTTGGCAGCCTGAGTTTTCATTGTGAGGTCAGGTTCCAACCATACTCCTAGTGTTTTGATCTCTTTTTTTGGTGAGGGAATTTCTCCAAAGGCGTCCGGCCAAACTGATGGAGGGATGGACGTCCATTTGTTTCCCAGGAGCATGATCTCGGTTTTTGCACCATTCAGCTTCAGGGAGGAATCACACATCCAGGTGTGGATGTCCTGGAGACAGTTCAGCAGGCTGTCTGGGTGGTTATCCAGGTGAGACAAGGAGACCACTAGTTGAGTGTCGTCTGCATAGTTTATTATTTTTATCCCGTAGGGGGCCACTACATCTTCCAGGGGGGCCATGTATACATTAAACAGGGTGGGGCTGAGCGATGACCCCTGGGGAACTCCGTTCTTGAGTGATAGTGGTTCAGAACGTGAGTTGCCGTCCCACACCTGAAAGGAGCGGTTGGATAGAAAGGATTCGATCCATGCTCGCGCAGTTCCCACAATTCCTGCCTTGGCCAAGCGGTGTAAAAGGACACGGTGATCCACCGTATCAAAGGCGGCACTGAGGTCCAGGAGGATTACTGCCACTGATCCTCCTGAGTCCAGGATACACCTTGCCTCCTCGATGACGGAGAGGAGGGCAGTGTCCGTGCCATGGCCGGGACGGAATCCTGTTTGGGATTGACACAACAGATTGTTTGTCTCAAGAAATTGAGACAGTTGCGAGTTCACTAGCTTTTCCGCCATCTTGCTGATACATGGGAGCAGCGAGATAGGTCTGTAGTTAGCCATGTCGTCCGGGTTGAGATGGGGCTTTTTCAACAGGGCCTTGACGACTGCTTTCTTCCAGTTGGGGGGCACCGTTCCTTGGGAGAGAGATGTGTTGATAAGATCCCTGATGGTGGGGCTATGTTGGGGGACACAGTTTTTAGGAATCTAACCGGGGCTGGGTCAAGGGGAGAACCGCTTTTCATTTTGTCCAGCGTGGAGGTTACCTCGGTGAGGGAGACTGCTCTAAAAGTGTCCCGCTGTGGCTGTTGTTGCAGGCCACTGTGTCCGTGGGGGTAGGTGGACTGATGGTTGGGAGGGAGTCAAGTATCCGCAGGATTTTAGAGTCGAAGTAGTTGGCCAGATCCTTGCTTCTGTCTGGAGGGGGGGAGTGAGAGGAAGGTGCTATTGGGGTGTTTAGAAGTTCTTTGACTATCAGGTATGATTCTTTTGAGGAGTTTGTCGCGGTTTTTATTCTTTTGTCATAGAATGCAGCTTTAGCTAGCTTTAAGGCTGCTTTGTAGCGTCTTACCGCGCTATGGTACATGTCTTTGTTACTATGGAGCCAGTCTTTTCTCCACAGTCTCTCGGCCTTTTTACACTCTTTACGGAGCGCTCTGAGTTCGGAGTTATACCATGGAGCATGGTCCTAAGTCCTATTTTTGTTCTCTCGATTTTTGATAGGGATGATGCTGTCAAGGGAAGAGGAGATCCAGTCTCTGAACTGAGTATCAGCAATGGAGGGGTCAGCTGTGAGACTGGGGGTAGTGGCGTCCAGAGCAATGGCCCAGTTTTCCACCGAGAGTCTGGCCCAGGATCTGTCCTTGGTGTAAGTTGTGGGTTTTAGGGGTTTCTTGAAAGACCCAGGAAGGTGGGCCAAGACCAGGAAATGATCCGTCCACGGGAGGGGGAGGGAATTAGTGAACTGAAGGGAGGGAATGTTCGAGAACACAGGGTCGAGCAGGTGTCCTTTCGAGTGCGTGGCTCTTGAATTAAGAAGGAAGAGGCCAAGGGCTCCCAGGTCACAGATTAAATCAGAAGCCCCTGTATCTAGTGGATCATCAAAATGTATATTGAGGTCTCCTGTTATCAGGAAGTTAGATGTTAAATGGGCCAGGGATGAAACGGTTTCCAGGAGAGCGGCAGAGAAGGGGCCGAAATGCCCTGGGGGCCGATAAAACAGGAGGCCTGACAGGGAGTTGGTCGGGGAAAGCAGTAGCGTAAAGAGGCAGCTCTCCGACTCCTGGCTCTGAATATCGCTGGATCGACAGGTGAAGTAGTCACGATAAATTATGGCTAATCCCCCTCCTCGACCAAGAGGGCGGGGTTGGGACATGATAAGAAAGCCCGGGGGTAAGGCCAAGACTCTGTCGGAGTTAGAATGTCCAGTGATCCAAGTTTCGGTTAGGAAGAGTATGTCCAGATCGAGATCGACGATCAGATGGTTGATGAGTAGGGCGTGCTTGGGGAGCGATCTACAGTTGAGTGTAGCTATTTTGAGGCCTGGGAGTGGGACAGGCCGACTGGGAAGGAGTAAGTTTCCTGGTTTACAGATATTACATCTAGTGAGAGGTACATTGGGGTCGTACATTACATGGCAGGTGCTGTTTCTAGTAGGTCTGAGGCTGAGAAGATCTTGACGAGAGTAGCTTATCCTTGTGGCGGTAGGGTCCGGCATAGAGACTGGCCCTAGGCCCGGTCGTGCATGGACGGGCGCAGACGGGCTTGCCCTAGGCGCGCCTTCGGCACGCAAACGGCGCTCCCGCTGCGCTCGTCCGCTGCGCTGGTATGGCCGGCACATTTGAGGTGGAGGGAAGGGGGCGAGGCCTCGAAGTGGGCGTGTCTACCCTTCGAGCGTCAATGGCGGTTGGCGGGGAGTTTCCCTGTCTCAGCGCTCAATCGGCTGTATCAGGCGCTAGAATCGAGCGCTTTGCGTGCAGGTGAGTGAAGTTTTTAAAAACAGTGCAAGTGAAGAATTTCAATTTTTAAAAGCATACGACACAAACAACACACCTCCGGCTTCCGCCTCAGAGGTCAACAAGAGTGTGGCAGCGCTAGTAAGCAGCGTTTAAGTACTGCAAGGGGGCGTGGCCTCGAAGTGGGCATGTCTACCCTTCGAGCGTCAATGGCGGTTGGCGGGGAGTTTCCCTGTCTCAGCGCTCAATCGGTTGTATCAGGGGGAGTTTAGGCGAGCCTGCTAGGCGCTAGAATCGAGCGCTTTGCGTGCAGGTGATTGAAGTTTTTAAAAACAGTGCAAGTGAAGAATTTCAATTTTTAAAAGCATACGACACAAACAACACACCTCCGGCTTCCGCCTCAAGGTTTTAGTCAGTAGCTCCCCCACCACCTTATTTACCCTAGCCTTCATCTTTCTGCGTTCTCTAGCACCGGAAAACTTTTAGGTAGCTGTGCGCTGTACAAATATAATATTATTAATAATAATGATAATAATAATAATAATAATAATAATAATAATAATAATAATAATAATAATAATAATAATAATAATAATGATAATAATAATAATGCAAAATGGACACATGCAAGTATGAAAACAGGGGTGACATGCAAAATGGGCAGATGCATGAAAGACAGGGGTGACATTCAAAATGGACACATGCAAGTATGAAGACGGGTGACATGTAAAATGGCCAATGCAAGTATGAAGAAGGGTGACATGCAAAAGGGACATATACAAGTATGAATACTCGAGTGGCATGCATAATGGACATATGTAAAGTACTTCTATGCATACTCCAAGGTGATGCTGCAGAGTGCCGGCATCTGTAGTTTATTACTGATGGGGCTAAACAGCCACTGGTGGCTGACTCAGAGGAAATTGATGATTGGCAGATTTTAGGATAACTAAAGCATCAAGCTGCATCATCTACAAAGTTCTTAGGACTAGCACCCCGGCCTATCTCGCTGACAAGCTCACTGTCTCTTGTGCCTCCCAGCACACCCAGAGCCAGGACACTATTAACCTGAATCAAAAGTGCAAGAAACAATAAACAACACCACAGTCCTTCCCTATCTATGTAGCAAAGATCAGACCTCTCTGCTCAACTAGCATCACCTGCCTAGATTACATCTCTAATGATGTCCCTTTCTTCATCATGTAAAGCGTTCTATTGACTTTGAGTCATGCTTGCGCTATACAAGTACCAAATACATACATGTATGACTACGTAAATAGCTGAAAGTGGAGTTAGTTTATTCAAAATGGTCCTATTTGTTTTAAACCTGGCACTCACAAGGCATAAAAAACACTGCAATACTTAATATGAGCTCAATATGAGGAGAACCCATTCTTAAAACCCACATCAAATGCAAAGGTTAGTATACTGTAGACTGTTTTATACTTCGCAAGATAGGTCTACTTAGTTTTCCCTGTTAATACCACCTTGCACACCTCCCAACTGGAAAAAACAGGACTAACAGAAACCATACCCATCACCCTATATCGTTGTTTAAAAACCTGTATAGTAGAAAGCAGAGATTATGGCTCAGATTTTCAAAGGTTTTGCATCAGGTTTGCAACAGTTCTTTGACATAGACCTGACACAAAATCTGTTTTTATATTTACAAAGCAACTGCATTGAAGCCTGCGTTTGAAGTGGGCGCAGCTCTACACTTAGACCGGTAGAATCTTGGCTGTTTAAATGGTCCACCTTTCAACCATTGCCCCTTGCCTCACTGCCCCTGCTTTTGCTCCCCACCCAACTAGCTGGCCCTAGCTGAAGTGGCTCCGCCAGTGACCTACAGAGCGGGAGCTGTTCAGAGCTGTACAGGGGTGGCGGCAGAGCAGCCGTGGTGTCGCGCGGGTACCGAAGCGAACAGGGGAATCGGACTCTGGATGCCACTTTCCTAAAGCAAACACCCGGGGGTGAGCTTGCAACTGGACCTCTTGAGCATTGAGTCTTTTTCTACGGCATCTCACTATCCAACCCGCAATCATTCTCTGAGATTGCCCCCAGTGACTCTAGTGTCCCGACAGTAGGCAGTTTGGCCGGGAGTCACAGTCCCATCCGAAGGCCCACCCATTAGCCCATCCCCTCGAGGCCCATCTGCTCTAGGATGCTCCAGGGCTACTTCAGCGGCCCATGAGTGTGGGAGTTGTACTCAGCTCCTAATAAGAGAGAGTCCCAGGGTGCTCACAGAGGGAGCCTGGCTAGGTCCAGGTGCGGCTTGCGATCTGCTCAGGGGATCCCACTCCCATCACCATGAAATCGACGACACGAAAAAAAATAGGAAAGGTCAACGATCATAGAGCTTCCCGAGTCGAAGCAATTAATCACTCCTCATCGCCATCCTTCTCATCTACTACAGTAGGATCAGAACCATTCTCTCCTTCTTTTTTGTTCAATGCCTAAGGCAATCAGTGCTGTGGCTAATTAAGCCATATTATGTCTTCTCCCCGACAAACCGTTACACGCTGTTATTTAAGCGATCTCACGTTCTGCCCTTTCTTGGGACCTTTTGGACCTTTGTGCCTCTGTGCCACTCATTCCCCCCCATTTTTTCTGACCATTTCTGCCCCTTTCTTGGGACCTCTGTGCCACTTGTTTCCGCCCGTTTTTTGTGACCTTTTCTGCCCTTTCTTGTGACCTTTTTGCCTCTGTGCCACTGGTATCCCCCCGTTTTTTCTGACCACTTCTGCCCTTTCTTGGGACCTTTGTGCCTCTGTGCCACTCGTTTTCCCCGTTTTTTGTGACCTTTTCTGCCCTTTCTTGGGACCTTTGTGCCTCTGTGCCACTCGTTTCCCCCCGTTTTTTGGGACCTTCTCTGCCCTTTCTTTTGACCTTTGTGCCTCTGTGCCACTCGTTTCCTCCCATTTTTTGCGACCTTTTCTGCCCTTTACTGGGACCTTTCAGCCTCTGTGCCACTCGTTCCCCCCCGTTTTTTGGGACCTTTTCTGCCCTTTCTTGGGACCTTTGTGCCTCTGTGCCACTTGTTTCCCCCGTTTTTTGTGACCTTTTCTGCCCTTTCCTGGGACCGCTCTGCCTCTGTGCCACTTGTTTCCCCCTGTATTCTTGTGACCTTTTGCCTTCTGTTTCCATGTTCGCCCCTCGCCACTGCGTTCCCTGCTGCCCCACCCCCCTGACTGCCCATTCGCTACCCCACCTCCCGCCTCCCAGCTGCTCCTCCCTCCCACCTCCCCATATAGGCTGGCTGCTGCGCGGTGAGGAGTGTGAGCCTTGACCCTTCCAGGTAGGTCGCTCCCCCTCCCACAGCACCGCCTGTGCCCGTTCTCTCCCTCGCGTGTCTCTGTGCCCGGTCCTTCCTTCTGCTCCCCTCGTGGCCCCCGTGTCTCTCTGCCCGTTTTGCCTTCTGTTGCTTAGCAGCCCCTACATTCCTGTGACCTTTCTGCCCTTTTCAGGGACCTTTCTGCCTCTGTGCCACTCGTTTCCCCCCATTTTTCTGTGACCTTTCTGCCCTTTCTTGTGAGCTTTCTGCCTCTGGGCCACTCGTTTCCCCCCATTTTTTGTGTGACCTTTCTGCCCTTTCTTGTGAGCTTTCTGCCTCTGTGCCACTCGTTTCCCCCTGTTTTTTGTGTCCTTTCTGCCCTTTCTTGTGACCTTTCTGCCTCTGTGCCACTCGTTTCCCCCCGTTTTTTGTGACCTTTTCTGCCATTTCTTGTGATTTTTGTGCCTCTGTGCCACTCATTTCCTCCCTGTTTTTTGTGATCTTTCTGAGCTTTTTTGTGACCTCTGACCCTGCTCGCAGGCAGGTCGCCCCCACGCCGCTGCTCATCACCAGACTGCCTGGTTCCTGCCTCCCTGCTGCCTCCTTGTTTCCTGGGTTTTTTCCTCCCCTCTGCCCTGTGCGCCATTTCCCCCTGCCCCCCCGCAGCTCCTGAACTGGCCCTTTCCCGCTGTTGCTTCCCTGCGGCCCCGCCCCCTCTGCACACCCATTCGCCTCCCCGCTCCCGCCTCCCAGCTGCTCCTCACTCCCAGGCCACCTCATATGCAGGCGGAGAAGCGGCAGCGCCTAAGGCAAGCCCGTCTGTGCCTGTCCGTGCCTGGAATGCACCCAGCGCCAGAATCCCTGGACCCCGCGAATGCCACAACACCAGAATCCGCTACGATGCCAGCACCCTCCACGCACTCAATGCCAGCCGAAACCACACCTGCTTCCAGGCCGCCCTGAAACGGACCCATGGACCCTACTCCTGCCACACCTGCAGCTTCACCTGCGACAGAACCACCAAACCTCCAAGTACTGGACTCAACCACCACCCCTGCATAATCCTTAACACCCGCTCCGCACGCAAACACGCCATCGAGCTCTGGGATCTGCTCGACACCTCCGCCCCAGACGTGGCCTTCCTGACCGAGACCTTGTGGAACGACTCCTTGGTGCCCGACATTGCCATAGCCATCCCAGCCGGCTACAACATCACCCGCAGGGATCGCGCCAAAGGAATCGGAGGAGGAATAGCCATAGTCCACAAGTCCACCCTCAAGGTCGCCACCCACGCAGACGACACCCTCAACACCGCCGAACACCTTCACTTCCGAATCCACACATACCCCAACACCACCCTCGGAGGAACACTCATCTACAGACCCCCGGACCCTGGGCTCAGTTCAGCGATTCCATCGCCGACCTCGCCAGCACCCATGCACTCGGCTCCACAGACTACATCCTCCTCGGGGACCGGAACTTCCACCTCGAGAACAACAACTATGCCAACTCCGCCACCCTGATCGCCAACCTCGGCCTCAGACAACTCGTCATTGCACCCACCCATACAGCCAGCCACATGCTGGATCCCGTCTTCTTCACAGGCTCCCACATCGCCTTCTAGCACACCACCGAACTCCACTGGACTGGCCACCGCTGCATCCATTTCACCTTCTCGAAACCAACCATGCACCACCGCACCCAAAAGCTGCCTCGCCACTGTTGGAGCAAAGTCACCGAAGACCAGCTGATCACCTCCCTCGCCAAGAACCCACCCACCGACCCAACCAACCCAGATGCCGCAGCCCGAAACCTCAGACAGTGGATCGACGACTGCGCCAACACCGTCGTCCCGCTCAAGAAACCCTCCAACAGCCATGCCAACAAGAGAGCAACCTGGTTCACCGTCGAGCTTAAGACCTTTAAACGTGCATGCCAGAAACTGGAGAAGACATGGCTCCACGAACACACACCGGACAGCCACGCAGCTCACAAGGACACCACCAACTCATCAGATCAGCCAAGAGATCCTCCTTCAAAGACCGCTTGGATAACAACGCACACGACAGCAAAGAGCTCTTCAGCATCGTAAAGGAACTCCCCAACCGCAGCGCCAACGCCAACAACATCCCGCCCTCACAAGAACTGTGCGACTCACTAGCCATCTTCTTCCACCGCAAGATCGCTGACATCCACGACCGCTTCAACACCATGACCGCCCCGACTACACCAGACTCCACCTCCCCTGTGAACACCACCATGGCCAACGGCCCGACCTCCTGGTCCAACATCAACGACGACGAGACACGCAAGGTCATGAACTCCATCCACTCAGGATCTCCGTGTCACCCGTGCCCACACCACATATTCAAGAAAGCAGACGCAGCCATCACACACCAACTACGGAAGGCCATCAACATCTCCTTCTAAACAGCGACATTCCCGCAAAGCTGGAAGCACGCCAAAATCAACGACCTCCTCAAGAAGCCTAACGCGGACATCAAGGACCTCAATAACTTCCGGCCCATCTCCCTGCTCCCATTCCCGGCAAAGGTCATTGAGAAAATCGTCAACATGCAGCTGGCCCGCCACCTGGAAGACAACAAGATCTTGGACCCGTCCCAGTTCGGATTCAGACAAAACCACAGCACCGAGACAGCCCTGATCTCCGCCTCAGACGACATCAGGCTCCAGTTAGACAACGGCGAAACATCAGCCCTCATCCTCCTGGACCTGTCAGCCGCCTTTGACATGGTCTGCCATTGCACTCTAAAGACACGCCTCCTAGAAGCTGGAATCCAAGAGAAGGCTCTTGACTGGACCACATCCTTCCTCTCCGGCAGAACCCAGAGCATCTGCCTCCCACCCTTCCGATCCGAAGCCACCTACATCATCTGCGATGTCCCCCAGGGCTCATCCCTCAGCCCAACGATGTTCAGTGTCTACATTGCCCCCCTCGCACAAGTGGCCCGCCATCACCACCTCAACATCATCTCCTACGCTGACGACACCCAGCTCATCCTCTCCCTCACCGAGGACCCACACACCGCCAAAACCAACCTCCACGAAGAAATGAAGGCTGTCGCCGACTGGATGAGGAGCAGCCGTCTGAAGCTGAACTCGGACAAGACAGAGGTCCTCATCCTCCGACCCACCCCCTCAGCCTGGGATGACTCCTGGTGTCCGACCACACTGGGAACAGCATCAACACCCACGATCATGCACACAATCAAGGATTCATCCTCGACTCCTCCCTCTCCATGTTTAAGCATATCAACGCCATCTCCTCCTCCGCAGGATCTACAAGTGGATCCCAACCGAAAGAAGAAGAACGGTGACACAGGCTCTCGTCAGCAGCAGACTGGACTACAGCAACACACTCTACGCAGGAATCCCAGCTAAACACCTATGACGACCCACCTAAGAGACCTACACTGGCTCCCAATCGACAAGAGGATCACCTTCAAGCTCCTCACCCACGCACACAAAGCACTCCACAATGCCGGACCAGTCTAACTGAACAGCAGACTCAGCTTCCACACCCCCACCCGCCAGCTCTGCTCCGCCAGCCTCGCCCTCGCCGCTGTCCCCAGCATCCAACGAACGACCTCCGGCGGCAGATCCTTCTCCTACCTCACCGCCAAGACCTGGAACACCCTCCCTACCCACATACGGCAGACCCAAGACCTACTCGCCTTCAGAAGACTCCTCAAGAACTGGCTCTATGAGCATTAGCAGCACCCCCCTCACCCCTCAGCGCTTTGGGACCCTCACGGGTCAGTAGCGTGCTTTACAAGTAATCTCATTGATTGATTGATTGCAAGAGTCGGACTTGCGATCCTGCTAAATGAAGAATTTGATTGGGACCATGATGAAATAGAGCTCTCTCTGCCAAACGTGCAGTGTGTTTACATTAAGTATGTAAAATGAAAGTACAGAGACTGCCTTAGATGTATTACTCTTCAACATATACATTCCACCTGGCTTTTCAAATGATTCCCTCTTGGAGAAATCTTTCTCGAAAGTCAACCAAATGTTGGAGTCCATGGTGTTCCCTCCTACAATCATTCCCGGGGATTTTAATGGAAAAGCTTGAATGTATTATTGAACAACGGGGGACGTAAACACAAGAGGAAGTATTTTTAATTCCAATCCCCATATTGCCAGCCAAAATAAGAGCAGATAAACATGGGAAACAGCTACTATCCCACATCGCAGGAATTAATGGCATCACCCTCAGTAGAAGAGTAGAACGAGATATCCCAGCAGCATTCACTAGAATAGGTAATCATAGATCCTCTATTTTAGATTACGTAATCTTCAGCATAGATCTGTTCACGAAAGTTTGGTCATTAACCAATCAGCACACATACGTAAGCAATCATGCATATTTGACTTTGGGAATGGAAATTCGAACACAATCTACCTCTGCATGGTCTCTACATTTTTTTAAATGGTCAGGCTACTGTAAACCATAAATCAGGCAGGATTCATTGGAATCTGAAAGCAATTAACAGAATTAGCATTGCAATTTCTTCCTTTCTGCCAAAAGTGAAAAAAACAACCCTATAATCAGATACGAAAACACAATGCAATCAATTGTGGCCTCCCTTCAAGCAAATACAAATAGCACAGATAAAGGCAAAACTGTCCACCACGGAAAGCGATCAGACCATCAGTCAGTCAGACCAGAATGCAATTTTCTGTGCCATAAGACAAAGAGAAATAGGAAAGGTGAACAAACTCCTTCAACGAATTAAAGAAAAAGAAAAGCAAGCCCAAAAGGATAAAAACTGGGTAGACATTCATATTGCAGTAAAAAGTGGAAACAATAAGGCATTCTGGAATATAGTTCCATATAGTTAAGAAAGCCAATTCAAGTGTTGCCAGTTCCATCATCCTAATGGGAGAAACATGTCCTAAACGTATATAATCTAACAGTCAAATACAAGCCATCTTTCAGCCAGTACTACATGGAAAGGGAACATCTGATCAGGGCATGTTAACTATTTCAGCTACGCAGATTGCTGTCAGACCATCCGCAGCAATGGGCCCAGTTAACACTCCGATCAAAGATCTTCAATGAAACCCAGAAGATTGGAGTACATTTTTCATTCCTCTTTTTCATTACTGCTTAGATACTGGGAATATACCAAAATCCTAGCAAGGGAGTGCTGTGTTTCCCCTTCTAAAATAAGGCTCTTGATCAAATCCAATTATTATAGACAAATTGTTTTTTTAGATGAAACTGGAAAGATATTCGCAGTATGCGTATCGGACCACTTAAAAGACTTGGCATTCTCGAACAATGTGATTCCTATGACACTGGCTGGCTTCGGCCCTAAACATTCAGTCACAGACAACATTTCTATCATACAGACTGTCCTCGAAAAGTATGTAGGCCCCGATTCACAGAACTAACTTAAGACAAAATCCTAAACTTACTTCCATTTTGGTATTCACCGAAGGCACTTACCTCATTTAGGTATCCACAGAAGGTACTTACTCATTTTGGTATTCACAGAAGGTACTTACTCATTTTGGTATTCACAGAAGGCACTTACTCATTAATGAGTAAGTGCCTTCTGTGAATACCAAAATTAGTAAGTGCACCTACTCATTTTGGTATTCACAAAAGGCACTGACTCATCAATGAGTAAGTGGCTTCTGTGAATACCAAAATGAGTAAGTGCCTTCTGTGAATACCAAAATGAGTAAATGGTAGTACGTTTAGGATTTTGTCCTAAGTTAGTGCTGTGAATTGGGCCCGTAGTGCAAAAATCACGAATAGTTTCCTGCCCTTTTATAGACTTTTCAACTGCTTTTAATAGCGTGGATAGGCCAAGGCTATGGAAAAAACTAGAGAGCTTAGGGATCCCCAACAAACTCCTCACAATACTCATATCCATACTAATAATATAAAGAGAGAGCCCAAACCTTTGAGGCGGGTAATCTCAGGAACCACAGCACCAATCACAACACCCAATACAGCGTTGGAAAGGGCAGTTGCAGCAGAAGGACATAGGCTATACAGACGCCCACCATATACTTTTAAAAGGTAAAAGAACAGTGCCAGCAAAGTTGTCCCTTGTGGGCGTGTCTGCATTGTGCTGTGGGCGTGTGCTGGGGGCGTGACAAACACTGGGGGCGTGTGGTACGTTCCACCCTTCATGCCATGTCTCATATTGTGTGCTAATCCCACCCTGCTCCCTTTAAATACCCCTGCACCCCATGATCATAACCCACCCTTACTCCTTAAAATACCCCAACACCCTTAAACACTAACCCATCTTAACCCTATAAATATACCCTGTACCCCAAAACCCAAACCTATCCCTAAACCCTAAAAATACCCCTATACCCCAAAACCCAAACCTAGCCCTGAACCCTATAAATACCCCTGTACCTCAAAAAACCAAGCCTACCCCTGTATCCTAAAAATACCCCTGTACCCCAAAACCCAAACCTAGCCCTGAACCCTAAAAATACCACTGTACCCCAAAACCCAAACCTACCCCTGAACCCTTAAATACCCATGTACCCCAAAACCCAAACCTACCCCTGAACCCTAAAATACCTCTGTACCCCAAAACCCAAACATAGCCCTGAACCCTAAAAATACCCCTGTACCCCAAAACCCAAACCTAGCCCTGAACCCTTAAAATACCCCTGTACCCCAAAACCCAAACCTACCCCTGAACCCTAAAAATACCTCTATACCCCAAAACCCAAAACTATATCTGAACCCTTAAAATATCCCTGTACCCCAAAACCCAAACCTAGCCATGAACCCTAAAAATACCACTGTACCCCAAAACCCAAACCTACCCCTGAACCCTAAAATACCCCTGTACCCCAAAACCCAAACCTAGCCCTAAACCCTAAAAATAATCCTGTACCACAAAACCCAAACCTACCCCTGAACCCTAAAATACCCCTGTACCCCAAAACCCAAACCTAGCCCTGAACCCTAAAAGTACCCATGTACCCCAAAACCCAAACCTAGCCCTGAACCCCAAAATACCCCTGTACCCCAAAACCCAAACCTATCCCTGAACCCTAAAATACCTCTGTACCCCAAAACCCAAACCTAGCCCTGAACCCTAAAAATACCCCTGTACCCCAAAACCCAAACCTAGCCCTGAACCCTTAAAATACCCCTGTACCCCAAAACCCAAACCTACCCCATAACCCTAAAAACACCCCTATACCCCAAAACCCAAAACTATAGCTGAACTCTTAAAATACCCCTGTACCCCAAAAGCCAAACCTAGCCCTGAACCCTAAAAATACCCGTGTATCTAAAAACCCAAACCTAGCCCTGAACCCTAAAAATACTCATGTACCCCAAAACCCAAACCTAGCCCTGAACCCCAAAAATACCCCTGTACCCCAAAACCCAAACCTATCCCTGAAACCCTAAAATACCTCTGTACCCCAAAACCCAAACCTAGCCCTGAACCCTAAAAATACCCCTGTACCCCAAAACCCAAACCTAGCCCTGAACCCTTAAAATACCCCTGTACCCCAAAACCCAAACCTACCCCTGAACCCTAAAAATACCCCTATACCCCAAAACCAAAAACGATATCTGAAACCTTAAAATACCCCTGTACCCCAAAACCCAAACCTAGCCCTGAACCCTAAAAATACCCCTGTACCCCAAAACCCAAACCTAGCCCTGAACCCTTTAAATAACCCTGTACCCCAAAACCCAAACCTACCCCTGAACCCTAAAAATACTCCTGTACCCCAAAACCCATACCTATCCCTAAACCCTAAAACTACCCCTGTACCCCATAACCCAAAACTATATCTGAACCCTTAAAATACCCAAATACCCCAAAACATATACCTTAGTACCCCAAAACATATACCTCTATACCCATACTTACCTTATCCAAACAATAAAAAAACATGCTTTTACCATTTATGCATTTACAACGAATTTCGTTGTAAATGTATGCGTAGTAAAAGCATATAAAATGTAATGCCATGCGTTATAATGGCATTGCGGAGTCATGGTACTTTCGTAATGAAAGTATGCAGAGTGATGGTATGCGGAAAGAAAGTTGCGGAATAATCGGTGTTTACCCTCCCCCGGTAAGTACATTGGTGGCACGGCGGCCCACATCTCCAGCAAAATACTCATATTTTTTCACCACTCATTTGAAAAATGCACAGGTCTCTCTCATTGATGGCCAGCACCAACATATACTTTTAGACACACCTCCCGCCACAGGTTCTAGAATTGCGAACTTTAGAGCTGGGGAGCTACGTTCGAATCTCGGCATCAGTTCAACATTCTGTGATTCCAGGCAAATCGCTTTGTCTCCCTGTGCCTACCACAAATGAATGTGTTCCTCTGTAATGTAAATTGTGCTCATGCCATGTTGTCGAGTTTGCGCTACATAATATTGCAAAGAAATATAAAGTAGGGAAACTCGAGTTCACACACTACTGAACGCGCACTCTTAAGTGCATCAGCAGTGCACTGTGAATCGGAGCGTTTCACAGGCCTGTCACAGATAATAAATGCTATCAAAACGAAATCCTACAAAACAATATACTACTGGCCGGCAGCAATTCATACCCGGATGTCTGCACGGGCTGCTATCAACAATGAAATCATAAACCAAGGACTTATAGAAATTGAAGACTCACTGTATCTATTAAGCCAGAAGTCCTTACAAGATTTCAGCCTGCCGCCAGCGGTCCGAACTAACCTAACTGGATACCACAATATCGCTACCGCACACAATATTCCAGAGCTAAATAACTACCTTGCTCAACACTTGCCTAACTTAGTTCCCGATCAACAACTCGTCTACAACACCATAGTGATAGTGTTGAAAAGAAGCAAGGCAAACTATTGTTCATAGTCGCCACCGGTGGCACAGGAAAGACTTACCTAATCAACCTCATACTTGCCAAAGTTCGATCTTCTGGGAATTTGGCTCTAGCTGTTGCTTCATCTGGAATAGCTGCCACTTTGCTAACAGCTGGGAAAACAGCACATTCTACCTTTGAACTGCCTCTAACAGTTTCCCTTGAAAGGGATTCAATATGCTCTATTCGGAAAAACTGACCTTTGGGGACACTGCTTCAAAATGTGTCTCTTATCATGTGGGACGAATGTACAATGATACTAAAACCATTGCTGCCTAGCCTTTTTTTACCCGGACAACGTCGGGACGGGTCGCTAGTCTTTGCATACAGCAACATGGTGTAGAGTAAAAATGGAGGAGATAGGAGCTTAACCAGTCCAATCCCCACAATGAATGGTTTGAAACAAGGATGCCTCCTCACTCCCTTGTTATTCTCCATTTACATAAGTACCAGAGTACTTTCCCCAAATTATTAATTTCCCACAAAACTTGCGCAAAGTGATATCTATAGCCTGATGTACGCAGATGACATAGTTATATTCGATCGCACCCCAACTGGTCTGAGGAAATAGAAATTTTTAGGTAGTCAGTGTGACCCCCACTCGCACCCTATCCATGCACCCGTGCCCCCTGTATGTCATGTAATTCCCTTCCCGTGTCTGCCATGAAGACGCAATTGCATTTGCGTCCAACGTTAACATGTCATCTACCAGGCCCTCCATGAACAAAACGATAATTCAGCTTCAAAGCCTACGTTTCCAATGTATTTACATTTACATGGTGCACTTTTAAATATCGCAAAGCACACGTTTTCCACGTTTTTCTGGCTCAGTCGAGCCAGGCCCTTAATTGAGGCTCTGAGTCTCTTCTGTCTCCGAAAGCTGCAGTTTAGGTATGCATCCCTGACCTCTGCCTTACTTCCTGCCCAGCCAAGCGGTGCCCGGCTCGGCCTGGCCTGCCTGCCAAGACGGTATTTTGCCTACAGTTATCTGCTCAGCCTCCGCAAAAAACACATTCCAGTCTAGGGAAATAGGTAAACATATTCCCGGCTGCAGAGCAAAGGGCCCTGTCTTCCTGTCTCCTTGCAAGTGATTTACCGAACCCGTTACCATGGTAGGCCCATGGCCCCCGTACATGCATGATGAACCATATGCACGCGCTAGCATTCAGTATTGAACGGCCTCTGCCCGAGAGAACTTTAGCTTCATACAACACATCCTCCAAACACAAGATATCAGATATGCTATAGGTGCAGGTCGTTCTGACATCCCAGACACCAAGACTCCTCTACTAGTGCTAAAGTCAAGCCCCCCAGCTCTCCCCAGTTACACGTCATGCTCAGTTGCGCACGCATTCAGGGTAAAGGTTTCTGCTGACCCTGCAGAATTTCTCTATGCATCCACCCCCCTATGACACTTCTGTGACGTTTCCAGTACACACCTCCGTGTACGCCCCTGTACACGCCTTCTTTTACGCCCATGTGTTCTTATCTCTTCTCTTTTCACTTGTTACGCCTACTGTATTCATTTCAATTATACAGTTTTACTATATATAATGTGTGATGTTAATAAAATGTTGAATATCCCTTCCTAAACCTTAGTGGTGATGGAACCCGATGTCCAGTATCTCGAGACACTTAATTAAAGCCCGTATGACTCAGATATCACGGACTCTGCCTCTCATTTTATTGAGCTATCCTTTATTGTCATATAATGTTTAGAAAAATAGTCCCGGTAATTTTATTTACCACAGGTCTACAAAGACATTTTATTGACCTAAACAGATACGCAAAAAAAGCTTTTTGGTCCCTAACATCTCTAAAACTAAAATGTTACACTTTAGAGGAAGAAGTACATTTTCACACTTTACCTGGTTATTGGGAGGTAAACCAATTGAGATAGTGAGTATGTTTATTTGGGCAGAATCTTCTCATATAACCTTCGAAAAGCTTCCCGTTTTCAGCACCTGGGGCGAAAGGCCGATTCCTATGTTGGGGCATTATAGAGATTCTTTTACTCAACTGGGAAGAGACATGTTAAATCCCTGCTAGAGGTTTACGGTATGAAAATCCCACCCATTCTATCGTATTCTTTGGAATATTTACAGATTAAAACCTGGCAACCAATAACAGTGAGAGAAGAGATTATCATAAGGACACTGCTGGAAGCCCGTACGTTGCGTGGCCTTAGACCTAAATTAAAGCCCAAAATAGATATTACGGTACTGGAGGTATTGGATAGAGGCTGCAGAAAGATTAAAACACTATATAATCTACTAATAAATGAGATTCAAGATGACATGGAGTAAACAGAGAGCGGTTGGGCCACGAAACTGAATAACCCTGATGTAGATATTGATTTATCTATAGAATTGAATAAAAAGCTCTTTTGGTCTTCAAATTTAAGGGCTCAGCATTTTAAGACATTATTTAAGCTATATCATACCCCGTCAAAATTATTTGAGTGGGGTGTTAGACAGGACGACTGCTGCCCTAGATGTGGCTCACACCAAGCAGATATAACTCACATGTTCGTCTCTTGTGGGAGATTAGATCCTCTTAAAGAGGAGATTTCCAAATTCTGGGAGGGGCTGCTAGGTCATAAGATCGATCTATCCCGACATTGGTATTGATTGGTACTGACTCAAAATTGGGTCTTGATAATGATGAGGAAGCCCTTGTCTTCCTGTCAGTAGCGGTTATGCGAATTCTGATCACGGCAAATTGGAAGGATGAAAACGCCCCCTCCTTTCAGATGTGGTTATCAAGACTTCTTTGCATCCATAATATCGAGTCCTGTCTGTATGAGTTCAAAGGAGCTAAAAAACGAGAGATGGGAAGACGTATATGGGCGCCCATACTGAATTGGAGGGAAGTTAGAAATGTTACATGAATAGTACTTGATCAAAGCTTCTTCTTTTATCACTGTATCTCTATGTAATTGTCTTAACTGTTATTATTATTCTAGCCACGTATTCTAAATTATTATTATGAATGGAATTTATATCTATTTGGAATAACCCTTGTATTTATGTAGTCTTATGTACATATCTGATTCTAATGCTCTATTTTGTGCTTTTTAAAGTATTAAGATGTATATTGCAATGAACCTTTAATAAAAATAAAAAAAATAAAAAAAGGAAACTGCTGGAAGTTCCCCAATCAATCCCCTTACAAGCCTTATGCCTCGAGCTTTCCTTAACAAGCAGACATGCTCAAGCTATTTCTAATATTATACGGTGGGCTTTTAACCTCTTACATGTGCCTCCCGGTTCCCTAAGACATATATTAAAATTAGAGACATTTAGAGTAGAATCGGCACCACATACTTTTAATAGGTACCTTAAAGTAGCGCCCTTGAGGCATCACAATGCACTACAGCACTTTTGCAGGCTTGGTCCCTAGCACATCTGACGCTCTTTTTAAAACTCATGACGACGAGAATAAGTTTAGTTTCAGATAAGGAGTATTGTACTCAATTAAAGCATTACAATAAATTGGCGGAAAAAAATGTATATAAAACTTCAGAGCACTATTTAAAGTTTCAGCTAGAACACAGAGTAAGGCGCTGTATTCTTCTTCTGCGATTAGGAATTCTCCCTTTAAAAGTTTACTCTCCCAGATAGAATTCCCTTAAACATACTTCAGGTATTTGTGACTTGTGTAACGGTGGAGTACAAGACCTTCGCCACGTAGTTTTAATTTGCCCAAATTCAACTTTGGTAGAAACTTGACAGCGTTTTATAAAACCCATCCGCTTTAGACATAATGCTATTTCAGCTCAAGATTTCATTACGTTGTGCAAGTCTCCCCCAAATAAATTTGTTTGCTATAAATTGTTTAAGTTCTTAAAGAGTTTTTTTAAGTTGTTTTAAAAAATGCATGAATCTAATAACCATAAATCATGTGTCTTTATTCGTCAATTTTAATTTACTAAGTCTATAACGTGTTTTAAATAAAGCTTTAAAAGTATAAATACAACTCTTTAACCCCTTCGCTGCGGGGGTTATTTTCCCGCTGTACTGGGTGGGAGCGGGGCGCGCACGGCGCCCGCATGCTCATGATGAGCTGAGCTCGTCATGAGGCACGGCGCTCCTGTGCTCATGACGAGCTCAGCTCATCATGACCACACCCGTTCCCGTGAAACGCTCAGCACAGCAGGGGAATTATCCCCGCTTGCGAGCGTTCCACCGCTCATGATGAGCTGAGCTCTTCATAAGCACCGTAGCGCCGTGGCTCATGACGAGCTCAGCTCGTCATGAGCATGGAAAGAGTTATTATTATGTATTTGTACTTGTTGACCTCAAACAAGGTCTGAATCAAATAATATTTTGGTTGGACTTGATTTGATACAAAGCAATGCAAATTTCAATTTCGTTGCTTTGTACAAAACAGAACTGTATAGTTGTGTAGTTCCTATATATCCTATACGGATCTGCACGTTCGAATAACATAAACTGTCGGTTTGGTGGCAGACTGGTTCCGAGCAGACCCACCGGATATGGTAGCCTGTTTGCATTAGCTAGGTCACAGTGCCACTAGGATCTTCTCTTAGGGGGAAGAGGATAGTTTCTGGCAACCTCAGAACATGACAACCCTCATCCCTCAGGATTGTGGAAACAATATATTTTTCACTCAGTCACTCATGCTCACTTAGGGGCCGATTAAGATGGCGGACGGATTGCCTCCGCCAGTCCGACGGTAACCACCGCCGGCCCGGCGGAGGCAATCCATCCGCCATCCTCACAGAAAAGACCCCCGCCACATTAGAATGGCTGGGGGGTCTGCGGCGGATGGCAAGACCATCCATAATATCGAGTCCTGTCTGTATGAGTTCAAAGGAGCTAAAAAACGAGAGATGGGAAGACGTATATGGGCGCCCATACTGAATTGGAGGGAAGTTAGAAATGTTACATGAATAGTACTTGATCAAAGCTTCTTCTTTTATCACTGTATCTCTATGTAATTGTCTTAACTGTTATTATTATTCTAGCCACGTATTCTAAATTATTATTATGAATGGAATTTATATCTATTTGGAATAACCCTTGTATTTATGTAGTCTTATGTACATATCTGATTCTAATGCTCTATTTTGTGCTTTTTAAAGTATTAAGATGTATATTGCAATGAACCTTTAATAAAAATAAAAAAAATAAAAAAAGGAAACTGCTGGAAGTTCCCCAATCAATCCCCTTACAAGCCTTATGCCTCGAGCTTTCCTTAACAAGCAGACATGCTCAAGCTATTTCTAATATTATACGGTGGGCTTTTAACCTCTTACATGTGCCTCCCGGTTCCCTAAGACATATATTAAAATTAGAGACATTTAGAGTAGAATCGGCACCACATACTTTTAATAGGTACCTTAAAGTAGCGCCCTTGAGGCATCACAATGCACTACAGCACTTTTGCAGGCTTGGTCCCTAGCACATCTGACGCTCTTTTTAAAACTCATGACGACGAGAATAAGTTTAGTTTCAGATAAGGAGTATTGTACTCAATTAAAGCATTACAATAAATTGGCGGAAAAAAATGTATATAAAACTTCAGAGCACTATTTAAAGTTTCAGCTAGAACACAGAGTAAGGCGCTGTATTCTTCTTCTGCGATTAGGAATTCTCCCTTTAAAAGTTTACTCTCCCAGATAGAATTCCCTTAAACATACTTCAGGTATTTGTGACTTGTGTAACGGTGGAGTACAAGACCTTCGCCACGTAGTTTTAATTTGCCCAAATTCAACTTTGGTAGAAACTTGACAGCGTTTTATAAAACCCATCCGCTTTAGACATAATGCTATTTCAGCTCAAGATTTCATTACGTTGTGCAAGTCTCCCCCAAATAAATTTGTTTGCTATAAATTGTTTAAGTTCTTAAAGAGTTTTTTTAAGTTGTTTTAAAAAATGCATGAATATAATAACCATAAATCATGTGTCTTTATTCGTCAATTTTAATTTACTAAGTCTATAACGTGTTTTAAATAAAGCCTTAAAAGTATAAATACAACTCTTTAACCCCTTCGCTGCGGGGGTTATTTTCCCGCTGTACTGGGTGGGAGCGGGGCGCGCACGGCGCCCGCATGCTCATGATGAGCTGAGCTCGTCATGAGGCACGGCGCTCCTGTGCTCATGACGAGCTCAGCTCATCATGACCACACCCGTTCCCGTGAAACGCTCAGCACAGCAGGGGAATTATCCCCGCTTGCGAGCGTTCCACCGCTCATGATGAGCTGAGCTCTTCATAAGCACCGTAGCGCCGTGGCTCATGACGAGCTCAGCTCGTCATGAGCATGGAAAGAGTTATTATTATGTATTTGTACTTGTTGACCTCAAACAAGGTCTGAATCAAATAATATTTTGGTTGGACTTGATTTGATACAAAGCAATGCAAATTTCAATTTCGTTGCTTTGTACAAAACAGAACTGTATAGTTGTGTAGTTCCTATATATCCTATACGGATCTGCACGTTCGAATAACATAAACTGTCGGTTTGGTGGCAGACTGGTTCCGAGCAGACCCACCGGATATGGTAGCCTGTTTGCATTAGCTAGGTCACAGTGCCACTAGGATCTTCTCTTAGGGGGAAGAGGATAGTTTCTGGCAACCTCAGAACATGACAACCCTCATCCCTCAGGATTGTGGAAACAATATATTTTTCACTCAGTCACTCATGCTCACTTAGGGGCCGATTAAGATGGCGGACGGATTGCCTCCGCCAGTCCGACGGTAACCACCGCCGGCCCCGCGGAGGCAATCCATCCGCCATCCTCACAGAAAAGACCCCCGCCACATTAGAATGGCTGGGGGGTCAGCGGCGGATGGCAAGACCGTCTGCCACTTTTCCACCGGTCGCCTTCGCGACCGGCGGAAAAAGTGCATACATATGGTGGCGGTGTCTGCGAGACACCGCCAGCCATATTATGATGCCGGCTGTCCTTTGCCTTTCCACGGCGGCATTACCGCAGTGAAAAGGCATACAGTCTTTGCTTTGGGGGCCTGTTGCGGGCCCCCAGGGTGAAGGGGGGGTGGGTGGTGCACATGGGGGTGCACTATGGTACCCCCCTGCATTTACATGCACAAAGCGGCAGGCACCGCGAGGTGCCAGCCGCTTTGTGCATGTAAATGTAAAACACGCTTTTTTAACCTTGTGGCGGTTGCTGCTTCAAGCAGCACCCGCTGCAAGGTTAAAGATCCAGGATGTGGCCGCCAGGGTGGCGGTCACATCCTAATTGCACCGGAAGGACCGCCGCTGCCCCTGCGGACGGTCCCTCCACCTCTGGGGTGGTGACGGAAGCAGGTCTGTCTGTCATCCTAATGAGGCCCCTAGTTTGTCTCAGAGACAAACACCTATCAGGACTTCGCTCGGTTGAGACCAGCATGGCGCCCTTGCCATTTTACCTGCTCGCCGGATATTCTACAAGAAGCCTTCTACTGTTCTTGTCTCAGCACATGCGGTATGTCTTCAGCATCTTGCCTTTATAGGCCCCCTTCCTTGTCAGCTATCTCCCCTAGGCCGCCTATCCAGAAGTAATCGGGCTTCCTAATTAACACTAGATCCTTAGTGAAAAACAATCTCGCCTTCTGCGATTTTATCACAGCAAGAAAGCCCACATGGGTGTTTCTCACTGAAACTTGGGCCATCGAGTCTTCGGGAGCTGACTTGGTCGAGGCCGTACCAGATGGATATTCTTTGGCCAGACTGGATAGAGTAGGGCGCCGAGGAGGAGGTCTTGGAATCTTGTATACGATCTCTCATACATGTCACACCACTCAACTTTCCAGGCCCTCCGACCTTTTTTAAGCCTTGCACTTTCTTATAAAATCCCCAACGCCAAGCCTTTTGTGGGCATCCTGGTCTATAGACCGCCCGGATCTAGGACAGAATTTAGTCAGTCTTTACTCAATTTGCTAGAACCGTATTTTGGGGCCCCTAATCTGACAGTTCTTGGTGACTTTAACTTTCACCTAGATAACCCGGACTCTAAAGTCTCCTCAGACCTTTTGGACTCACTATCTGCATGTGATCTTGTACACATGGTTAAACATCCCACCCATCAAGCGGGTCACATTCTGGATGCGGTCTTTTCTAATGATGTGAGGCTTCAAACAGATGCTCCCATTCCATTGTCCTGATCTGACCACTTCGCTGTCCCTCTTGAACTTTCAATTGCTCCTGCTCCTACTAAGAAGGCCATCTCCACCCATACCATTCTTAGGAGGAATTTGAAGAATATTACCAGTACCTCGCTGGCCCCTCTGATGAAAAACTATAATACAGCCCTCTTTGACGACATCAACGCAGCTGCTTTAGAGTTTTCTAAAGCTATTAGTACAGCAGTTGATGTGTTGGCTCCTCTCTCCTCTTGCTACTCTGCAAGAAAGAAACCCTCCTCACCTTGGTTCTCGGAACCTCTCAGGCTCATGAGACAAAAATGTAGGAAGCAAGAAAGGCTCTGGCGGACGAGCTGGAACCCGGATGAGAGGGAAAAACATAAACAACTCCTCAAGGACTACAAGCTTGAGATTATCAGAGCTAAGCAAGAGCACGTTGCCAATCTTACAACGGCTCTTTCCTCTCCCAGGGATCTCTTTAAAATAGTGGACTCGCTCTGTACGCTACAGACGCAGGACCCTGTAGTATGTAATCAGGAATTCTGCGATCAGATTGCAGGTTTCTTTCATTCTAAGATTGCGGACATATATAGGGATCTTGAATTACAAAGATCCGTTACTCCTCCTCCGCCTGTCCCTCCCTTTCCTGTCACGGAGGAGATCTCTTCCAACACTCCAAAAAAATCTGTCAGAGTTTCCACCGTTGTCCCATCAGGAACTTGACCTGCTCTTAAACAAGACAAGGTCTGGATCTCCACTGGACCCTTGCCCCCTCAAAGTTCTGAAGGAGTGCAGAGACCCCGTCCTTCCCCCCCTGCTGGATATCATGAACACGGTCATGAGAGAGGGCATTTTTCCATCTCAATGGAAGAGTGCGGTGGTTAAGCCTCTTTTAAAAAAGTCTACTCTAAATCCCGAGGTGTTCAAGAATTACCGCCTTATTTCCTTGCTTCCTGCGCTGGCAAAGATGCTGGAGATGCATCTGAATCAACATCTGGCGGCTTTTCTCGACTCCGCGGGTCTCCTAGACCAATCCAAGCATGGCTTTAGGAGATAGCATAGCACCGAGTCAGCCCTCACGGTTGTACTGCATAACATCCGCATGGAGGTAGACCAGGGACATTCCACCGTCCTGGTCCTTTTGGACCTCACAGCAGCCTTCGATACCCTGTCTCCCTCGGTTTCAACATCCCGGCTGAGGGAGATAGGGGTGGTAGGGGCGGCTCTGAGTCTGCTGACCTCCTTCTTAGACCAGAGGGTTCAGAGGGTCAAGCTGGGAGAGTTTCTATCTCCATCCCTACCTGTGCAATGTGGCGTCCCACAGGGGTCGGCATTAAGTCCGACCCACCGCTTGCCAGGTTAATTAGATCTTACGGGATGGAGGTAGTCTCCTATGCCGGTGACACACAGATCTTGGTGTCCCTCTCCCACCCTGGAGACCCGTCCCCGGTCAACTTTAGGAACTGCATGCAGGCAGTGTCCCAGTGGATGATTTACAATTCGCTAAAGTTGAACGGGAAAAAGACTGAGATCTTGGTGTTTGGCTCCAACATTAACATCTGGTCACCTGAATGGTGGCCGCTCGAGTTGGGGTCTTGTCCCACTCACTCGGGATCAGTACGGAATCTAGGGGTAATGATTGAACCTTCCCTTTCCATAACCCTGCAGGTTAATAGAACTGTTGCCACCTGTTGGGGAATCATCAAAATTCTCCGTAAAATAAAACATTACTTGTTTCTCCAGGCGCGGCAGCAGGTGGTAGTAGCACTTGTCGCCTCGCGTCTTGATTATTGTAATGCCCTTTACATCGGCATGAATAAGAGCTTGATCCAACGTCTTCAGACTGCTCAAAATGCGGCAGCCAAATTCGTTCTTGACGCCCCCAGATTGGCGTCATCAACGGCAGCCAGGAAAACCTTACACTGGCTTCCGATTGAGGCTAGGATCACTTCCATGACGCTCTGCCTAACCCACAGTGCCCTCTCTGGGAAGGGTGAGGGTGGGGTCAGGAAACTGTTGCTACCTTATGCTTCAAGCAGATCGTTACGTTCCTCCTCTAAGAACCTGCTGGTGGTCCCCCATTTTCGAAAGAGTCGATGGGGTGGGAGGGATTTCTCTTTAATTGCCCCTAAGCTATGGAATACTCTTCCTTGTGACATCAAATCGCAGGCTTCTGTCCCCGCTTTTCGTAAAGCATTAAAAACGTGGTTGTTCGCAAAGGCGTACCCGTAGATACTCTTTATTTGATCATATATTTTTTTCTGTTAGGCGCCTTGACGCCTTCGGGCTAAGTAGCGATTATAAGAATCTCTTCATTTCATTTCATTTCAGATACACAGAATAAACAGTCTGGGCGTTTCAATTAAGATTTATTGAACAGTTGTTATTCTAGTGTAGAATATATTTGGTGTATCAATCATTTGACAGTAGCAGAGATATATGATGAGCAGTACTACGAAAGTAAAGGTATAGTACAGTTCTACCATCTTGCAGTAATCATGAATATGTACGAGTACATAAAACACATGATAAGAAAGTGCGTACGCCTACGTTATCTCCCTAACTAGATGTACCTAAATTCGCCTAGCATTGGTGTAGGTGTTATGCATTATGCCAAGAATCCCTCTAAGCTCTAGTCAACCCCCTTACCTGAGTAAGGTCGAATATGGACCCCGTCCTGGTCGCTAGTTGGACACCCCGCGAGGGATGTTAGACCACTCCTAGCTGGAGCATCTGCTTGCAGGAACCTCAGCGCCTCCGGTCAGTGTGTCAGCCGGGAAGTCACAGTCTCCTCTGTCTGTCTAAGCAAGACATGATGTATATATACCCACAGGTCTCCCCAAGGGTCCTACCTTGCTGGATCACTGTGTCGGCCAAAAGAATGACGTCACGCTTGAACTTTAAGATAGATAATATACAGGAGATGTCCATCCTGATGTGAGTCCTGCTGTGCTTCCAAGAAGCCTCATGCATAATGTATGAGTATCGAACCAGTGAAAAACCTGCATTCTGAATGCAGTGCCGTATCTAGGTAAAAGGTCTATAAACCGTTATGTATGAAATGTAGGGAAGGATATAGGTGAAAGGTTGCAGTATTTACCTGCGCCTATAGAGGGCACATATAGGGAATGTAACAAAACCTTGTCTTTCTTAGCATCAGGGAGGGAGTACATGAGTGTTCTCCTGGATCCAACATGGAATTTTACGCAAACACTTATCTACAAAGACTTCTGCACATTGGTTTGCTCCAAAATGTTGTGCCTGCCTGAGCTGGTGTAAGAAGGAGGAATATCTTGATTTCTCCTCTTTATTTCCTCTTCAGACCTGTGCTTGTAGAGTGGTGTGGCTCACTGGTTAGAGGCGGCAGACCCGGAAGCAGAGAACGGCCCGGGACCAGGGTTCAATTCCCGACACGGCAGGCTCGTGGACCAGGGTCAACGGACTTGATAATTCTTGCCTCGGTTCCTACTCTAACCAGGGATCACACTCGGCAACTCTGGGCATTAAGCTTGCCTCATCTCTACAACGGCCCCCCACAGACGCAGGGGATGCCTGGTTTCACCTTGGAGATACCCAGAAGGGACCATCTCACAGGGATAGCCAGGACGGGTTCCCCAGCGGTCTTCAGCGCCAGGACACCCCGAGATGGGGTAACAGAGCGCTTTACAAGTATCATCATTACATATGTGCTGCATTCTGCAGCAGACATACAAAGAAGTAAAAGCCTCCCAGGATTGCTTTTGGGCGATTCTGACGATTTACCCCTTTGTGAGATCCCTTTACATGTGAGTTGTTTATTGCAGAGGTTACCTTATATTTTACCAAGTGAGATCGGATGTGGCATGAATAGCTCTGCCCCTGTCAGTTGGAATGTATGCTTTGACATAATATGGATTTTAACTTGTCTATACACAACTTATACATGATAAAAGTGTGAACCAGCATTGGCCAAATCCTCTTACATTGGCAGAAGATGATATCTGCTTTCAAGTCCAGTTGCTCCAGGTGGCGGGTATTTATTTTTGAGCAGACCCTATCATCCCAGGAATTCACCTACAGTTCTGGTGCATACCCTGCTATGGGAAGCTTTTGGGGTTTCCCCTGTGATTTGCCCGAACGTCCCTCCCTCTTCTCTAGGTCACTGGAGGGCTTCTTGAACACCTCATCTGTGGAGAGTTTCAGAAATCAACATTGACACATTCAGTGAGCGCCTGCCACAGTTTTGTATGCACGCTTTTCCACGCTTTCCTCCCAAATCTGGAACTCCCTCCCCCTTTCAATCCGTTCCACTGATTCGCATTCCCACTTTAGAAAGCTGCTTAAAACATGGCTATTCCAGCAAGCCTACTCCTCCTAAGCCTCCAATCCATAGAGCTCCATCCCAGAAGCGCCAAGAAACCAACCAGGTGAACGTTGCGCTATATAAATATTTTAACATTTAACACATTGTTGCTGCTTTTGACGAAGGCGTGGTACAACAGAGGACGCTTCTCCATCACCACATTTGCTGTAAGCACTTGTAGCTTGAATTTAGAAACTGAGATATTACTCTGCCTTCCTGCTGCCGTGATGTCAGATAGGTGGGATTGAAAGGGGTGGATGGCTGAAAGGGACAGCTCATGGCTAAGGACTGACACAAAAACTAAATTGCTGCCAAGGGGCTAGCTGCAAGCCTGGTGCTCTAGAGACTGTAGAGGGGTGTGCGTCTATCAGGAAATGGCAAATCAGGATGCAATGTGTGTGCCTGGCCCCTTTTTATGATGTGTTTTATGTTTTCAAATCAAAATGCACATGTTGTATTTTCAGGTTCTGAGATAAATAAATGTGAAAATTAGATTCAGACCCAATAACACTTCCAGAGATCCTGGGGATGATTCCGGGAACAGTCATTCTAATACTGCAGAACAGGAACAACTTGTAATTTTGGATTTCGTGCCCAGAAATACTGGCCTACATCAGTATTACCAGGTCCATTTTTCAGCAAAACCTTTCAGAAGAATCTCGGTGCTGTGTTGAATGGCTGTTCCCTGCCCCACAAGCAAAATGAAAGACAAATAATTAAAGATGTCCCCCTCAAAATGTCAAACTTCTTAATCTGTGCATTCACTCACTCACTCCTTCGCCCATAGTTCAGCCACTCTCACTTTAATAGAAGAAAAGAAAAAACTCATAAAAGAATCACCTTGGTTAAGCATACACTCCCCAACTACAATCCTGGGAAAGCAAATTCACCCTAAATCTTGTGTGATCTACAAAACCAGGGGGACAGCCACCAATTCCCTGAGTATAAAGGCTACTTGTGACCAGAAAAGGATCATTAAACCTGCCTGTGTTTTCTAAATTTTATATCTCTAACTTTGTAATGAATGCAATATATAAAAATGTACACAAACATATACACTCACCTTATTCACCACATTGCAGAATGGTAAGTAGTCTCTCTGCTGCGGTCTGCACTTATGGATACGATTTTAGTTTCCAGGTTTATCTTTAATGAATCAGTTTCCGGGGGAATGAAATAGCATTTTTTGTTTCTTAAATCCATGGCTCCGTTTAGGCATCCAGATAGAGCAATGTCCTTCTTCAACAAAAATATCCGGGGGAAATTAACAGATAATGTTCCCATTCTCTGCCATTCAGGATTCAATTACAAATGCAGAGAAGGTCTTCCCAGTGGACACCCTTGCACTGGCAACTTCGCATTCCTAATGGCTACAGGGTGAACGTCTTCTTGTAATTAATTTCCTTAACTCAGGGGGGAGGACTTGAGGGAGATGGTTTTCACCTCTAGTTATTTCAGGAGGGAGATAATGAGCAGAAATCTAACTTTCGGCCTTAATCTTGAGCCGGATAGTGCTCCCTCACTGCCCGCGTAATTAGCATTTTGATTTCTTTAAACACCATTTCTGATTAGATGGCCACACAATATAGGATTTTATTGTAGGTTTTATATCCTTGGTGACCAAGGGATGGGCTATGTTTTTTCAATGAGAGAGAAGAGGTGGTGAAAAGTTTGCTATTTTATTTAACCTGCTGGAGCGATAGCCCTTCCACAGAGCGCCTCAGACACAGTAACATTAAGAGCCGCCATCTGCAATGATCCACTGACATCATAAACACTATTAGAACATTGGCGTCTGGTAGCAGGCCGGAGCTCCAACATTCCAATGTTTGTCATTTACAGCAACTGCTGTGAACAAAGACCTCATGGAGCCCGAGGGGATTCAAATCCTTATTTTTATTTTGTATTTTAGTCATAAATTAAGGCCTTGTTGTTCTAAAACTCCCTCGTGCCCTCAGCGCGAGACAGTGTCAACCCATCTCTCCGGCGCGAGAGCACCCTTTGTCCCCACACCCTTCTCATTGGTCCCCCAACATTCAACTCTCCCTCTGGTCTCTTTCCAACCACCAACTGTCATTCCAGTGATTTCTTTCCTTACCCACGCACCGCACTAGGTGTGGGGCTGTAGTTAATAAACCTTTACTTGATAATTTACTTCAGTCTCCTTCTTCGATTTACAACAAGTGGCGACGAGCGGAAACCACAGCCCCTTACCGTGGATTCATTGTATTCCAGCAAGATTTATGGTCAACTTCAAGAAACAAGGAAGGCGCTGCACTAGAGTTACAGAAGAACTGGCTTCTTACCTGGTTTCGTTTCAACCTCTAAGGCGTTGTGCTTCTCTGCTGATTGAGAGCATTTGAACGTGTTCTGGCTTCTGCCTGCGGATGTGTGACCATTCAACGCATTCTTTTTATCCAGTGGCGCATTCCATTCACGAACTCAGCTTTGCAACTGAGTGTTCTTAGGCTCCCAGGCAACCGGACAAAGGTATAATGCTTTCTATGCTTCTGCTCATCTCCCTGGGGCTTTCAGCTGAGTCGTGTGTCTACTTCAACAATTTCCTGTCAGCGTGTTTTCGCGCCTACTGATGCCTCTCTATATGCATCTTCTGCGCATGCCCAGGAACGCACTACATCACTGAAACGCAGCGTCAGGCTCCATCTTAGAGTCATTTTCATCGGATATTTGGTGAGTTTGATTCACGGTGATGTGCACACCTATGAGAATAATTATAAATGCGATTTCTTCATTAAACGTTTCTTCTAAAATATAAAATTGATTATAAACAACTTTAATAGAAAACTGCCGTCAGTGCATTTACAGTCAATATCCTCTTAACTTCAGTGATGGTGAAGTCGATGCCTTCTGCAATTAAAGTACTCTTGCTTGTGAAGGAAGCTTAAAGCTTGGGCAGATGGTTTAAATAATCATTACACACGTATCCTAGGTTCTCCTGTCAGACTTCATTTTCTTCTCTGTCTACTATTTTGTGGATCGTAGTGATAAGTGAGGAAGAACACCAGGTTTAGTGTAAGAACAACTGCAACGCGGACCTTCACTCTTGCATTTAAAGCTGGAAATTGTTTCACTCCCTTCTTTCACTTTAATTCGTCATGGGTGCTCTAAGTTCCTTGAATCTTGAGCAGCCTCAAGCGTTTCTGCCCCTGAAAGGTGCTCCATGCATGCCATGGAAAGAGTGGAAAGAGCATTTCACAAATTATATTGAAATGGTAGAGGATGAGGACTTCACAGCTGAAAAGAAAAAGAAAGTGCTTTTGTACTGTTTAGGTCCAGGTGGTGTCAAAACTTACAACAACATAGAAAAAAAAGTGAGAGAAGCAAAACAATGTTTATAAACATGCCTTAGATGATCTTGATGCTCATTTCTCGCCTATTGTATGTGTTGCTGTTGACCGATACAAATTTTCTTGGAGGAAGCAAGGTAAAGATGAGAGCATTGATGATTATGTGGCTACTTTGAACAATTTAGCATTAACCTGCAGATTTGGTCAACTACAAGAAGAATTTCGTTTGTGATCAAATTATCATGCATGCTAGCAACCCAAAAATCCAGGATAAACTCTGGGTGAATGGAGAATCTTCTTTAAAGGAGGTTGTCGCTTTGGTTAAAAAGGCAGAACTAACGGGCAGATGTGCCAAGGCAGTTTTAGATGAGCCAGTGTTAGTTAAAGCAATTAATTCATCCAATGCTATCAAACTAAGACAAAATGTAAAATATAGGGAACTTGCACATGATTATCACAGGAAAGGTGAACATTACAAAACCAAACACAGGAGTGAGAAGAGTCACAGTATGAAAAACAATGAACTCTCTGAACTCAAGTGTTAGCGATGTGGTTCTCCCACCCATTTAGCTGACTCCACAAAATGTCCTGCTAGACAACAGAAGTGCATGTCATGTGGTTTAACAGGTCACATTGCTAAAGCATGTAATAGAAGATCTTTCAAACAAAGCAAACATTTTAAACACATTCAACAGGAAAGTGACTCTGCTGAGGAAAATTCTGAGTACCAACTACGTATTCTTTATTGAATATGACGTATTGGAACTCACACCCACAAAGAAAAAAAAACCCATGTGTGATGTAAAATTGGGTGGTGTAATTGTGAACTTTATGGCTGATTCTGGTTCTCCTTTCACGATTATCAATGAGAATGTATGGAATCAACAATTCACTGACAAAATTGGTACATCACTAGAGAAATCTAATGTCATTGCTAGATTTTACACAGGCAACAACATTGAATTTTTAGGAACACGAGATTTAGAATTCGAATTCAAAAACAGGAAAGCATTTCGCAGACTTTTTGTGGCAAAGAAGGGACCTTCGGTTATTGGTTGGAGTGACCAAGCGGACCTTGGCATCATCCTCAACCCAAATAGCGCCGATCCTGTTTTGTCAATTAATGAGTCATGTAAACATACCATGCACAAAGATTTTCCAGAAGTGTTCTCTGGTAAAGTTGGTCTCCTTAACAGTTTTCAACATAAAATTGAATTAAAAAACTCTGCCTTCCCATGCATTCACAAGGTAAGACATTTACCAGTTTCGGTAAGAAATGATGTTCAAGTCGAACTGAATAGACTGGTCAAAGATGGGATGATAGAAGAAGTTGAGTCGGCGGAGTGGGTTTCTCCCTTAGTGGTGGCCAAACGTCCCAATGGAAAAATTAGACTTTGCATTGATCTCAGGGATCTTAACAAAAATATTATTGTAGATCAATCCCCGCTACCGTGTATTTGTGAAATTTTCAATGCCACCAATGATATGTGTGTATTTTCTATTACTGATTTAAAATCCGCGTATCACCAAATACCTCTACACGCAGATAGCAAGAAATACAATACATTTATCATCCCATTTGGTTGTTATCGTTTCACCAGAGTAACGTTTGGTTTAGCCGCAGCGCTTTTTCAAAGGGTCATGACCTCCATCTTTGAAGGAGTTGATGGTATCAGGTTTTTCCAAGACAATATCCTGGTCATGGGCAGCAACCAATTGGAACATGACACACACCTTAGGCAGGTTTTTAACAAACTGAAAATGCATGGACTAACTGTTGAATTAGACAAATGTAAAATTGCTCAGGACAAAGTGGTATATCTGGGGCACACCATTAGCCACGATGGTATCAAACCAAAACAAGGTTTAGTGGATGCCATTCTCAATGCCCCTGCCCATCCAGCAAAGAAGATGTCAGAGCCTTTCTAGGATTAACTGAGTATTACTCAAAATTCATTAGAAATTTTCAGAAAAAACGTACAGTATAAGACAATTATTAAAGAATAGGACAACATTTGAGTGGTCCCAGGAATGCCAGAACACCTTTGAAACAATCAAAAAGGAAATCAGTGATGCACCCTTTCTCAAAGGATTTGATCCCAAAGCGGAAATCTTTGTAACCACAGATGCCAGCAACAAAGGACTGGGTGCTGTGCTAGCACAGAAAGATACTTCAATCCATGAATGGGTTGTGGCTTTTGCTTCAAGGTCGCTCACCCCTCCTGAGGAGAAATACTCAGTAATCGTACGTGAGATGCTGGCCTGTTCATGGGCGCTCAATTACTTCAGAGCATAGATTTGGGGATACAATATACATCTTCGCACAGACCACAAACCCTTAACCAAAATCCTGTGTGCCTCAGGTTTGCAAAATGCTTCACCACGACTAAGTAAAATGTCTATCAAATTGCTGTATTATACCTACTCAGCAGAATATTGGCCAGGTATTAAGAACAAGATTGCGGATTTCCTTAGCAGACTACCTCTTTCACACAAGGAGAATACGGATACTCAAGAGGAAGATGAAAAAGTGGCTCTACTTTTCAACTCGGATCTTGATGGAATCTCTGCAGGAGAATGGGAACAGCACATGTCTCGCGATTCCACGCTCCAAGGCATATGCAAATTCGTCAACACCAGTTGGCCAGAGAAGCGCCATTTTCACGACAATGTCAAAGTTTATTGGGAAATAAGAAATTAACTCAGTTGGGAAAATGGTGTGTTGTACAGAATTGGAAAAGCTATAGCCCTCATCACACTTAGAGAAAAAATTCTCAAACTTTGCCATATTGGTGACCTTGGCATTTCAAAGACATAACAGAGAGTCAGAACCAGTTACTGGTGGCCTGGTATTGGACAAGCAGATTGAACCCCAGGTAAGAAACTGTGTAGAATGCTATGATTCGGATAAAACCCTTAAAACATCCAAAGTTTCTCTCTCTCTACTTCAACCCCCCCTAATGGCATGGAAGAAATTGGGCCTGGACATCGCGGGACCCATTGAAGGACATGATGGAAAAATTAAGTATATTTTAGTGGTCATAGATCATTTCTCCAAGTGGCCTGAAATAGAAATTGTTTCGGAAATTGACAGCTCAACAATCATTTCCTTCTTGGATAAGCTGTTCTTGAGTGAAGGATTACCCAAATTTGTGCTCACTGACAATGGTCCACAATTCTGCTCTGAAGCGTTCAAGTTATTCCTTGAGAGAAATTTATCACCCTCTCTGAACGCTTCAACCGTGTCTTGAAAGGACACATACAGCTATCAAGAAATGCTAACTTTAACTGGGAAGAAGAAGTGTTCAAACTCATCCGGGCCTTCAGGATATCTCCTTGTGCCAGCACCCGTAATGCACCATTCGTTCTCATGAGAAGCAGACAGCCCCTTAGTATAGACCTAGGCTGGATGCCTACTTCCAAACAACTAGAATGGTCACCAGACAAAATCAGGAATAACATAATCAAGGCGCAAAAATACTACAAAGAATGGTATGATTCCAAACATGGGGCAAAAGAGCATTCATTCAAGGTTGGCGACCTTGTTAAAGTTTGTTTAGAAAAGAAAGTGAGAAAAGGAGAAAGCAGATTCACTGCTCCTCTTCACATTGATGAACTTTTTAACAATGCGGCCAGACTCAGTGATGGGAAAGTATGGCACATGAGTAGATTGGCCAGATATCATCATGGAGTCAATGTACCCAATCAACTGCAACATAATTCTTATTGCAAAGATTTTTGGGTTAATGTTGATAGGAGCAATTTAGAACATGGTTGCACGCCCAAAAATGAGATGTCACACGATCTCCCACCTGACACTGACTCTGCTGAATGTCACTCATCAGACCAGTCTGTTGATGTCAGTCCTCGCACTCCGATACCCAATCGGAGTTGCTACAGTGACTCACACTCTGACTCTGAAGTCATGTCCGACGGTCATAGCTTCAGTGGTAGGTTTGGTAGAACCAGTAATGATCCTCACTCTGACACAGAAAGTGTTCCTGATCCCCACTTGGTCACAGGAAGGTTTGGGAGAACCATCCATAAACCCAAACGGTATGAAGACATTGTTTGTGACTAAAGGCAAATAGTTAAATATACTTTAATGTTTTTGTTATATCACATTACGTGGTTTATTTGTTAAAACTTGCAAGAGAGGAAGATGTGTTGTATCCTAGTACTGTAACTCCCTCGTGCCGTCAGCGCGGGACAGTGTCAACCCATCTCTCTTGCGCGAGAGCACCCTTTGTCCCCACACCCTTCTCATTGGTCCGCCAACATTCTACTCTCCCTCTGGTCTCTTTCCAACCACCAACTGTCATTCCAGTGATTTCTTTCCTACCTAAGCACCGCACTAGGTGTGGGGCTGTAGTTAATAAACCTTTACTTGATAATTTACTTCAGTCTCCTTCTTCGATTTGCAACACTTGTTTTGTTTGTTAGAACATTCTGCCCTCTAGTGGCGGAATGTTCATACAACCTTGTAGCCCACCTAAGCTGGACAATACCTCCCATTAAGGCCCCGCTCCCTAGTTAGATAAGCTGCCCAGCTATGTGACCATACTCGAAGTGGACTAACGGCAATAGTTGTTGTCTTCGGCCAAGTCAGTTTGTCCTATTTGGAAGGACAGCACCTTACCATGGCACCTGTCAACGGGCGGACACTCAATGAAACACAAGGACTGCAGGTCTCCTTTAGAATCCAAACACCCTGCATTTTCCCAGTAAAACTTTGAAAAGAAACATTGCAATCAAATTAATACACAACATATTTTATGGGTAACATGTGTAAGAACATGGATTATTATTAGGGGTGGATGATTGATTTAACCATGTTTTAAAAATGAAAGGGAGCCCAGGCACTTTACTTATTTTTAACGGAGGCAAATTGCACAGAGTTAAAAAGCAGCAAAAATAGGATTTAGAAATCTGGGGTGACCCTGACAAAAAGGCAGATTTGGGGCAATGAACCACCGGAGTGTGAAACACTCGAAGAGGTTACCTACTGCGCTGACCCCGTTCCTTGATACCTAGACGGACCTACTGAGGTCTATAGTGTGGGAAACACTTTGACGTCACTCCTCTACCAAAGCAACAGTTTGTTGGATACCACACCATTGCACAGTGGAGCAACAAATATGGGGACCAAGTCTTCAAAGCATAAATCGGATTTTCAATTCACTTGCAAATATTAGGGTACCGATAATCCACTCATACCACTTATACTATTGAAGAGATTGTGAAACTAAGATCTAAATAGAGAGGAAAGGTTACCCAGCAACTAGAGGGAGTGTGTGGCAGAATGTCAGAAGATTTGGATCCCTGTGCACCACCACTGTTACCTGTGGCCTAGCCCCCAGCAGCAAATAGGGCAGTTTGTATATATCTATACATGTGATGTTTATATAACATAAATATCTCCAAAAAGTAACAGGGTGCAAAGGTAAGAAGTGAAGTTCAACCTCTTGAGGTTATTGGGTGTTCAAACATTTTACAATGTTACTTGTGGTACCCCAGTTTTCTTCCCTATATTGATATCCACATAACATAAGCTCATGCTGCCCTTACCTCCTGTGTGGAATTTTGGGGCTGAATACCTTTGTTTTTAGAGCCCATCTCATTGGTATTCTTTTTATCTACAACAGGAGGATGAAAAGCTGAGTGGACTACTAGGATCTGACTATGTGACCATGAGTTCAAACACAGATGACTACAACAGGTACATTAGTCCAGAAAAGAGTGACACACACGTCTGTCTTCAAGGCCCATCTGAGACACTGACCTCTAATGTACACAGTTAAAGGGAAAGCAGATTCAATACAACCTCAATACGGGGCTTTAAGATTGGTTCACGAATTTCCTCATAATAAACAATTCATAAAGCTATTGCATTAGCCTGCTAAGCATATAATATAAAATCATCTGCTGAATTTCACAGGCCCTGATAATTTTAATTAAATCTACACCTAAATATTTGGAATGACGAATTGCAGCTGCATGCATGGGCTTGACATTCATGGGGAAATAGCTATTATATCCATTTTATCCCCTTGCTTTTAATGTTATACAAAAACTACCGACTTTTCTTTTTTACCTGAAGGAGCTATTGCCACTGACATTTCCATTTGACTTAATGCTCAGCTAAAGGACAAACAGAATTTGCACATAATATGATGAAAGTCATGAAAGGTGCTATTATCTTTAATGGGCCCATTGTGGTGATTTATAATCGCAATTCTCTGACACATCGCATTAGAAAACTAACCTTAAATAAGAATGCAGAATTCCAGTGACTCGAAAATATTTCTATAACAAAGTTAAGCTTAACAATAAAATACAGGACCTCCTGAGCATCGTGTCATGGAAAAGGTAGGGAGTTTGTCAGCATCCCCATCAATCTGGACCTTGAGAGCCAGCGGCATGTCTAGATGGACGATGGGTCGACAACATCGACCTCTCTTACTAAGATGCTCTCAGGCCACGTCTGACCTCCAGACAATATTTCCAGAGCAGTGAGGTGGTGTCTGCAGACTTGACTCATGGAGAAGAAAGGTGGGTTGCAAGTACCTTGATGAAAACAGTTCCCAGGACATCTGACTTTAAATATTTATTCTTCTTAGTATATGCCTACAGGTTCAATATATGCCAAAGATTAATTAAGTAGTATCTAGAAGGAATTAACTGTGTGGAATTCAACATTCAAAACACTTATCAGAGGCTGCAATTCACATTCACGCTTGCGTTATAAACAATGGGTGCAAGTTATGAAGAAACGGCAATATTTCAGAAAAGGAAAAATCTCATGCATTATACTAGAGAATATTCAAAAATATTTTACCTGAATGTGATATGCTTTCTTTCGTTTTGTTTGACACAGAATACAAATAAAAACCTTTTTTAAAAAAAAATAGCTACACATTACTACCACACGAAGAGTGTTAATGATTTCCACCACTCAGAGAGGTGAGCACCACTCAGAGAAAGATTCCTTACAGCTAGCTCTGCTTATTAAGGTGGGAGGCGGAGGGAACCGTGGAGGGGGGCATGTCGGACATGTGTCTGGGTAAGCAGGTAGCGGTGTCATCCCATCTTGTGCCACAGGACTCTGCACATTCATTTTTGGCTTGTTCCTAGTGATGGAGTGAGAATTCGCACATAAAGCGACTTGCTCTTTGTCATGAACCTCGTTAACTTGTAATAGTACTAAACACTCCTGTTCGTCATTAATAATACACTTTTCAGTACACGCTGGTGTCCTAGAGATGCTTGCATATGTGTTTACTAACCGTAACACCGCTTGCATACTACAGAATGGCCGCTTCGCAGAAATTCAGTCTGCGCATGCGTCGGTCATACCCATGTGATGTGAGGCACTCGCAGATTTGGAGGGAGAAGTTCGCTCATGCACATTGTAGCTGACATGGCCGCCTATTTCTAACCATGCGACCTGCTTGCCTCCGCTGCTTTGCATTTCTATCTTTTCCCGCATAATCATTAATCGCTATAGTTATTCTGAAGTAAGGGGTACAGAGTAGATTATCATGGTGTACAGTGTATTCTATTTTTCTGTGTTATTAATTTGTTTTCGCTTCCTTTTCATGTACCACGCATCCATGGGCCTGGGTGAGGGAATAAACTCCATATTGAAACCCGTTCCGACCCTGTCATGTGATGAGGGAAAACCCACACTGCGCAGAAGCAGAACCAAGCCAGCTGGCTTCTGAAGGAAGATGCGCCTGGGAACCCACCTTGGTCCTGGGAGAAGATGCTGCAATCCACCTAAAATTGTTACATTTGTTTCTGTCCACTGTATGCACTATTGTTTTCCTCTACACGTATGCCTGGGAACAGGAATGTAAGGGGCGGGTAGGGAAAATTAATATTCATTGTGGGAACATAGAATTTAGGAGGTAATAGTGACCTAATCACCTCTCCTGACCAATCATAAGTCGGGACCCTGTCACTTGCAACATTTGTGGGTGGTCTGGGGACCCAAAAAGGGGTATAACTAGCCTAGTTAGTTAGGGAAAATTGTCCGACTTGTCCGAATAGCAGACCTGTCACCGACACCACGACTCTATAGGTGATTGATACAGAGAGCTGCGGAGCGCTCTGTCCGAATTTTCCACAAACTCCAAGGGGTGGAAATAGTCCTAAGTGCTGGCGAAGCACTTTTGCTGGGAGATTCGAGAACCCAATCGGGGTTATTGGCGGATTCCGTGCAGTGAGGGGGTAACGCAGGCGTTGCATCCGAAGCTGTGGGGGTTGGTCGTGCCCTTTGGTGAGCCCAGTCCTGACCCAAATCCTGAGGGGTATCCTGTCCTGAATTTTCCGTGAGCTGTTACCTGGTCAGCTACTGGCATCCTAAATCCTTGAGGGTCCTTGTCCTCGTCCTTTCCCGAAGCTGACCCCTGGCCAGGGTTAGTCCTCATTCCCGTCTTAGGTAAATATACCTGTGGGTGTCCGTCTTCTATCCTTTTCCTT
The DNA here is from genome assembly GCF_964263255.1 of Lissotriton vulgaris. NCBI lineage: Eukaryota > Metazoa > Chordata > Amphibia > Caudata > Salamandridae > Lissotriton > Lissotriton vulgaris. The sequence continues at coordinate 171,042,465 of NC_141689.1, read as the reverse complement.
CCTACTCTTAATAAAGCCTCTATGCCCATGATATTTTCTCTCTGATCTCTCCACTGATGCATTTGCAAATTGTTTATTAGCATGTTCCAATTTTTCCCTTTCCTTTAGGACATATTCGAAACTGTTTTTTGGCTTAATCAAAGTGTGGTGAACAATAATAAATGTGTGAGGACTAAGCTAGATAGAACAAGATTAGGGTTTGAATCACTTATAGGCTATAGAAATTCACTGACTAATGTGTTTAAATTTGCCGTCCCTAGTTTAATCCTAAACTGAATAGCATGTTCCCTGTTACCCTTACCCTTTAGAAAACTCTGTTGCCCTAGATGGTGTTTTCCCTCATCCATAGCTACATTATCTTTTTAATTCTGCTTATTGATGTTTTAATCAGCATTTGCCTCATAATTTTGTGACTTTAAATTTTACATTTCTATATAAAGATTTTAAAACGCCTTAGGTGTCTGTGGTCATTCAGAAAAGTACAAACTGATGTTATGTGAATAAACCAAGTGTTTTTAGAAGTATTATCTCCTGTCCTCGACAGCTCCTGATCCAACAGGAGGAGCGAGTGCCTGTGGTAAGTCAGGTACCATGGTAATAGTGTTACAGGAAACACACATAGAATACTGATAGTGGGGTGTAAAATCACCCGACTTACAATATTGTATTTCGTAATCACGTCATGGGCCCAAGTGCGTGAAAATCTGGTAAACTCTGAGCCGGGTGACCTGCGCGCTCTATCAGTATTTTCTGGTAGCAGAGGATGGTTAGGACTAGTTAGGATAGGTAGATAAGAGAGTTACAGGTGAACCTTGAAAATTAAAAATGTGCTGCTGATTTTTATATACATGCTGCTATAAAGAGGATTGTTGTTACATTTAAATGCCAAAGAATAAGCTTATTATATTAAATGCAATGTTGAGTATTTTACTAACCAATTGTGAGTAAGTGTTTTATGTTGTGGGGATCCCCGGGGAACAGAAATAGCAGGTGGTGAGTAGAATCCACTTGGCTGTAAGGTAACTGGCCAAGGGAGAGGTTAGTGCATGGTTAGGTAGAACTGGAAGCGCTAATCAGGTTTTCCTTCTTTTCAATTTTTATTTGAAGTATAGATGTTAGCTACCAAAACCGTGGCGAAACTCTCGTTGTGATATCACCTAGTAAGGGTCACAGACGGCAGGAGTAATAGGTTCTTGGAGCTTGAGTGGCAGCAAGGGAGGAAATTGGTGAAAATTGACTTAGTATATATCCCGGAAAGAAGTGGATTAGTCAAAAGAGTAGCAGGTTCTCTATTGCTTGTGTGAAAAGGATAGGCGGAAGGGATCTATCCGTAGTGAATGAAAAGTAGACAAAAGTGGTTTACTTGCAGTAAAAGAAAGACTCTCTTCTTTTCTAAAACCCTTAGGCACAGTGGCAATCGTTTTACGTTGTTAGCAAAAATCTGCACTCACACTTTACGAAAAATTCAAAGTTTCCGTTACCTTGTAAAGGAGGGAGTCGGTCGCAAGGCTGCGCTGACGTCACTCCGTGCCGCGCTGGTATTGGTTGAGCCAGCGGGTGTGTAGCGAAGCCACAGTTGTAAGGGAGGGGTGAGCGCCGCAGAGTGAGACCGAGTTTCACGAAGGGGCCGCGCATCCACTGGTCAACAGATTTTGAAATCTCAGTGCTGATTGGTTGTTGGAAGTTGAAAGACGCACTAGCATTGAAAGCACAAAAGTAAACAAAATTTTCCGAACCGAGCTTGTAGGCTGTTTCAAGAGGTGTATGTGGTACCCTGAATTTTCGCCTGATCCCAGGAATCTAGGTTGTCATAAGGAATTAATGAGCAGAGGTAGACCTCACAATATGTACGGAGTTAAGAGAAAAATGTCTTTTGCCGAAAAGATAAAGAATTATTTAAAAAAAGACAAGCCCATTAGAACTAAAGAAGGAGTAATCATTCCCCCTCCTAATACTCCCGCCTCATTCATGATGTTTGATAAAGGGTGCCATACTTGTGTGTGGTTAGAAAATTGGGTAAAGTACACGGAAGGTGATGGAGTCCTAGCCTTTCCCCTCGATGGTACTTTTAATGGTAGGATCTTGTTTAACTTGAGAACCCGAATGAATGAATTACATCCCAGACCCAGACTAACGCAGTATGAAGCTTTAGAGGAATGGGAAATTGAGGCTCTAGAGTGAGACAGGCCCCGAATGGATAAGGGAGTGAGTAAATGGTATCCAAAATTACATCGGGAAACAAAGGAGCAGAAGATGAAGCAGTGGAGACAGAATATGATGGTGGAGGGACTGTTTCCAATGTTTGGGGTAACCGAACAAGCAGGTGGGAAAAAGACAGAGAAAAGTCGACCTTTAATGGCCATGGGGGACTCGGAGGATGAATATCTGGAGGATTTATTGATGAAAAATCCACCTCCTTATGCTGAAGCTTCAGGAACACTAAGTTCGAAAAATCCTTTTCTCCACCATGCCAGAAGTAGGAGGGCAAGCGAGACAGATATAGCTGGTATTTGTAGTAAATCCAGGAATAGTGATGAGTTTTGCAGACCTAGTACAGCAGTCCCAAATTACCGACCTTTTGGTGAGGATAGACCAGGGTCAGCCATCCCCACTGCCCCAAATATATACCCTCCTTTGGTGCCTCAAATACTGCATGATAACTCGTCAGAAAGAGTTTTACAAGAAAGGGAAAGAGATGCCCTAATTAAGCAAAGAAATGATCTGATTCAGACTATAGCTCAGATACATCCCAGTCCTGATGCCCTGACAATCCCTGTAACTATCGGTCCCGCTATACCCCTTTATGGGGATAGGCAGGCTAGTCCTAAAACTCCTGTCCTTACTCCGATGCCAGCTCCCCCCAGAAAGGAGCCACTTATCGTAGATGACCAGGCAAGCGAATGTGAGTCTGTAATCTCCCTAATGGATCTGCCCATAAGAGAGCCAAGTACCAGTGGATCTCGGTCAGGGAGTCAGACCAGGGCCAAGGAAGTCCTAATCGAAACTACATCAGGAATCCAGAGTGCCACAGTGGTGACTCCAGAGGAACTAGATAGATGGACAAAAGAAATGGATTGAGAAACTTCCCCGCCCAAACCTATGGATATTTACAGATTAAGAATAGAAATGGAGGAGTCAATGGCTGGGAATGTGGGATTAGACAGATTAAACACTCTTAACGAAGAAGAGTTGCTGTTTATCAGCAAAAGCCTTACTCGAAATACTAGAGTGCTCCATGAAAAACTAATGGACGCTGCTGCAGACATGGGGATTGATGTAAGTCGATCCAAAGTCCTGCAGAAACCGTATAGGGCAGAATTTTCAGACAAAGATTTAGAAAACATGAATACGTCACAAAAGAAAACCCAGATAAAGGAATTGTTGAACATACTACAGAAATGGGGAGATCTGGATAAGTGGAAAGCCAGGTGGGCAAAGAAAAAGGAAGAAAGTAGGGCAAAACCAAAAGCTTCTGAATTCGTGCTAAAAGAAGTAGGTCAAGCAGGAAAACTGTATCCCATGAGGGAAGTGCCAGGTGGGAAATATGTACATGTCCCGTGGTCCCGGCATGACATTGTGTCGTTTACCAACGATTTCCCAAAATTAAGGGAGAAGCCAGTGGAGTGGTATAGACAGGTGGAGCGGTTTGTGAAAGTTCAAAAATGTCTCCTGAAGGACCTGGATGGGTTCTTTGACATTGTAGTTCCGGTAGATTTATGGACTGATTGCAAAATAGCCATTGATTGGCCCAGTGAAGAATTAGCAAGAGACTCCCAAACTGGAGCTCCTTCCCCAGATGTAATGAGAAAATATGACCAAGTCATACAATTTCTGAAAAACAAGGTGCCAGCAAAGGAAACAGATTGGACACAAATAGATAGAACTACCCATGACCATAATGAAACGGTCCATTCCTATTATGAGAGGCTATTGCAGGTATTCAAGACCTACAGTGGCATCGATAATATTGAAATGAAGGACATGACTCATTTTATTTATCGATTCATGCTAGGGTTGAGACCAGAAATATCCCAGTGGATCAGAGATAATAAAATCTGTTGGCAGGGAAAGCCCATAGATGATGTCCTCAAGTACGCTAAGTACTGCGAGGATGAAATGGAGAACAAAAAGAAGTCCCTGAAGGAGAAAGTGATGTGGGCACAGGTGAAATTGGCTGAGCAACAAGAGAAACAGTTAAGTAAAGTAAATAGCAATGCTCCAAACACTAACTCTGGGGGGGGAGGGGAGGGAAACCTCGAGTTAAAATGAGTAAAGAAGAGGCTAAGAAGAAATTTCCCTGTCACGGGTGCGGGCAGATAGGGCACTGGAGAGACGAGTGTCCACATTTACAAGCTGGTAATGCCCCCGTAAATGGTTTAAATCCACAGGTGCAGAAAGAGGGGCCACGAAAGAATCAGCAACAGGTAAATCCACCTCCTAGACCAAATTTTAAGAATCAGGCTCAACAGAATGAGAGGGTTGAAGTGTGGGAAGGACAGAATGAGAGAAATCAGGCAACCTCACAGTTCCTGTTAAATGATACATTTATCTGTGATGAACCATCCTGACGGGGCCTGAGGGGGGAGGAAGGGGAGTGCGTGCTTGGCGCATCCCTACCGGTAGACCAGTCAGGACCATACATTGAAGGAAAGGCTGAAGGAAATGATGTCACCTTTCTGTTGGACACTGGTGCTACCCTTTCGACTGTGAGAACAGCGGACGTTCCTAGCCTACCCCTCTCGGGAGAAGCAATCCAAGTAGTGGGAGTATCGAATCAAATAATTAGCACTCCTGTAACTGAACCCATGGAGATTTCTATAGGGAATTTCCAAGAAATGCACAGATTTGTGGTCTGCGATTCCAGCCCAGTAAATCTACTGGGACGTGATTTGTTGTGCAAAATGAACTGTACAATCTTTTGCACACCAAAGGGTGTTGAAATTCAGACCCCAGATGAAGATGGCCTGTACAAACTGATGGTGTTAAGACCTGATACAGCAGTCAAAACTCTAACCATTCATGACTTACCTGAAGAACTCCAGCAAAACGTGATACCAGAGGTATGGGATTTCACCAGGAGAGATGTAGGATTAATGGCAAATGTGGACCCAGTTAGAATAGCCATTAAACCCAATGCAACCTACCCAAAAACTAGACAGTATAAGATGAGTGCAGAAGTGAAAGCTGGATTCGCACTCGAAATAAACCGATTATTAGAGGCAAACATAATACAGGAAGTAATGAGCAGTCCTTGTAATTCACCCATAATTGGAATTAAAAAGCCGAGCGGAAAGTACAGGGTAGTGCAGGACCTGCGAAAGGTAAACCAGATTGTTGTACCTTGTTGTCCCATTGTGCCAAACCCTGCTGTGATTCTGTATCAGATACCTTGGAATGCAGAATGGTTCACTGTCATAGATCTGTGCCACGCATTCTTTTCCATCCCATTACATCCAGACAGCAAATTTCTTTTCTCATTTGAATTTGACAGTCATGTCTATGTTTGGAATCGTGTCCCCCAGGGGTACACAGAAAGCCCCTCAATCTTTAATCAGATCCTAAAAAGATGCCTTGAATCCTTAGTCCTACCAAAAAAGTCCGTCTTGGTTCAGTACATAGATGACCTTCTAGTGGCGTCTAAAAGTCAAAGCGACTGTGTTACTGATACCATTGCCCTGCTGAATCATTTGGGCAGAGGAGGACATAAAGTATCACCTGACAAATTACAGTTTTGTAAGGATTCAGTAAAATATCTAGGACACCAAATAGAGAAAGGAATCAGAAGAGTCACTTCAGAAAGAATTAAAATAATTCGAGATATGGAATTGCCCAGAACCCAGAAGGAAGTCAGAATGTTCCTAGGAGTTGTGGGATACTGTAGACTGTGGATTGTGGGATTTGCTGTCCTAGCCAAACCTCTGATAAAAATGACTAAGAAAGGGGCAGACGATCCAGTTACTTGGGATGATGAAAGCATGACAGCTTGGATACAATTGTGAAACTGTCTGTGCTCTGCTCCTGCACTAGGAATGCCTGATTACTCCAAGAACTTTGAGTTATTCTGTGATACACAAGACAATTGTGCACTCTCAGTCCTAACCCAAGAGTACGGTCTGACTAGACGTCCTGCGGCCTACTTTTCAGCCACTCTGGACCCAGTGGCTGCTGGGCTTCCCGGGTGTCTGAAGGCAGTGGCTGCCACATGCACGAGTCTAGAACAGAGTGAAAACATTGTCATGGGACATCCTGTAACGGTCTATGTTCCACATTCAGTTGTGATTCTGCTAACCCGGACAAAAACCCAATATCTCACTCCTAGTCGGCTGACTAAGTATGAGAGGATTCTTATTGGTGCAGAGAATGTAATAATTTCCAGATGCAACATTTTAAACCCTGCCACACTGTTGCCCCTTACCCAACATGCAGAAGTGGAAGGTGAAATTGAACATAATTGAATTGACCTAACTGAGTTTAGTACAAAACCTCGTCCTGATATAAAAGAAACGGCCCTCCCCATTGAGGACCTAGTGATGTTTGTGGATGGCTCCTGCTTGAGACATGAGGATGGTGGGTTGAGTGCTACCTATGCTGTAGTCACTCTGGAAACGACCCTAGAGGCATCATATTTAAGTGAAGTCAAATCTGCCCAAGTGGCCGAGCTAATAGCATTGGCCAGAGCTTGCAAACAAGGGAAAAACAAACGGGTAACCCTATATACTGACAGTCAATATGGTTACGGTGTTGTTCATGACTTCGGCCAGCTATGGTTGCAAAGAGAATTCATGACTTCCTCAGGTACCCCCATCAGAAATGGAAAGGTGGTGCAAACCCTACTGGAAGCAATCCATTTGCCCAAAGAATTGACAGTAGTCAAATGTGCTGCTCACAAATCTGGTAATGACGAAGTGACAGCCGGAAACAGATACGCTGACCAAATTGCCCAATACTGCACCCGATATAAAATGTCCCTGAAAATCCAATTATGGGGGGGCGGAAACAGCTGCCAACTTATGGTGTTTGAGAATGTATCTACCTGGAGGGAACTGAGAGAGTTGCAGCAAGCAGCAGATGAGGATGAAAAACTCAGATGGGAGACTGAGGAATGTCAACTCAGGGAAAGGGATGGTATCATGGTTAATAAGACCGGTGTGCCGGTGTTGCCAGACAGTATGGCTGACCCAATGGTTCGGATGATTCATGGAGATACCCATATTGGAAGGGATGCAATGTCCCGTGTGTTTGACAAAGTGTTCTACAATTCAAAGTTCAGAAATATTGCGGATATGCTCTGCCAGAGGTGCCTGGTGTGTCAGCAGTTAAATGCAAGAAAAAAGACAGTGGTAGAGCAAAGCACAATTGGAAAGGCAGAAGGCCCCTTTGTCAGATTACAGGCAGATTTTATACAGTTGCCCATGTGTAAAGGATACAGATATGTCTTGGTAATAGTTTGCCTATTCTCAAGGTGGGTGGAAGCATACCCAGCAAAGAAAAACGACGCCATTACCGTGGCTAAGTTGTTACTCAGAGAGCTAATACCTAGATTCGGTTTTCCAGAGACAATTGAAACAGACAGGGGTGGGCACTTTGCCAACGCAATCCTAAAAGAGCTCTATACAGCGTTCAAGATTGAGCCTAGACTGCACTGTGCATATCGTCCAGAGGCTTCTGGAATAGTGGAACAAGTGAATGGTACTATAAAGTCAAGATTGGCAAAAATGTGTGATACCACAAAATTGAACTGGATAGAAGCTTTGCCCTTTGTCTTGATGGGATTGAGGAGCATCCCAAACCGAAAGACAGGCCTGAGCCCCCATGAAGTACTAATGGGAAGAGTGATGCGACAGGCATGGGTACCTGGACACAAACTGCTGATTATTTCTGATGATTTGGTGCTAGAATACTGTAGGCAGCTGGGTGACCAAGTGCGTTCTATCTCTCACCAGATTGGAGAGACTGCTGATGAATGGCCAACCACTCCAGCCCATAAACTAAGACCTGGAAATTGGGTGGTGTTGAAGAAACACACCCGGAAGAGTTGCCTTGGCCCAAAGTGGGGGAAACGGAGGCAAGTGATCCTTGTAACTACCACTGCGGTAAAGTGTGCTGGAGTACCGAAGTGGATTCATGCCAGCCATACCAAGAAGGTAGCAAAGGAAGAGGCGGCTGAGGCTGAAGGTGGTACAGCTGAGGAGACTCCAGACGAGGGTCCAGATCTAGCTAACGTAATACTACCGAGCACCAGCCAAGACGAGTGGTTTCCAGCAGACGACCTGATTCTTGATCCAATAAGAACCAGAAAATATTTCTACCTAGATAGAGAGTGGGATAGTGAGGATGAGACAGGATTAGAAGAGGAAGGTCAGGTTAACGAGACTCACATAAGACCTGATCAGGAAATAGGCCAAGTAGGGACAGAACAAGTCATCGACACTCCTCCAGAGACTCCAGAAACTGGAAAGGGACAGATAGTAATTAAAGCTGAAGTTCATGCAGAAGAAAATCAAGGGGTCGAAGTGCATGAACAAGAACAGATAGAAATAGACGAACGTGTTCAGGAAGCAGAGTCCAAATTGGTTGAAAAACAAGATCAAATTCAAACCATACCTGAACAAGGCCAGCTTAGAAACCAGGCAGAAGAAACCGATGAAATACATGGTCCTAGTCAGACAGGAAAGGAAAAAGACAGTGCCAATACAATAGTGCCACAGCGGAGTGAAAACAAGAGGGTTCACGAGGAAGGCCAAGTATCCTCGACCACTAAAAGGCTCAAAAGAAGGAGAGACCAAAATATATAAAGAGACTGAAACTAAGACTGAAAACTGTAGAAGAGAAATTAGAAGACCGAAAAAGAGCTGCTAGTGAAAGACAAAGAGACGGAGCTCAGCAAAATAGACGCGGTACCAGAGCAAAGAAGCTAAACAAAAACTATCGAAGTCCTGAATGGACCTTTTTGGTGTTGGAAGAGATCGACGACCCTGAAGAAAGTGACAGAAGCGATCACGATTCGATTGAGGATCAGAGCTCTGAGGTAGAAGACCCACCCTGAAAGGTGAAACTGCGTGAGCCTCTTGAAAAAAGAAACAAAGAGGGGTTGGAAAGCCACCTAGAAACAAAATGTCTGATTCAAGTGTAAATGGAAGACCGAGAGGGAATTGTTGTAAAACTTGCTGTAAAATATGCTTATGCAGTGTAGCAATAGTTATAGTAATATGGATAGGACTAACAGTCTTTATACCTTTCATGATAAGTAAAGATACTAACCTGTACCCTACTAAACCGATAACCCCAGATTCAGAAGTTGTACATACTGAAGAAACACCACAAAGTGTAGAAAGACGTGACAACTCAGTCAGCCTGAGACAAACACGACCTGACTTAGAAGCACCAGATGAGGAAGGACTACATTTTCACCACATGACAAACCGATCACATTTAAATGTCTTTGCAAATCTTTTAGTGCATTACGTAGAAGCTATGGAAATAGAAGATTGTTATGTCTGCATGAAGCTACCTACTTCTGTAGCTGAAGGCGTGACCTATCACCACTTACCTCTGACCTATGGAATTTCCTGTAGTATATTAGCAAGCTTATTTTATAGAAGCACTTTACAGTACTATTATTCAAACACTGACGTGATTTTTTCTGAACTGCCTGTTCGGGGGCACCTGAATATTGTGCATGTCAGAAGTGAGGTGACTCGTTACATGGGAGAATACTTCCTGACTATAGGTGACATAGATTTAAATGAAGCTCGAAGAGATAATTTGACTTGTTCATTACATGAGCAAGAGAAAATGTTCTTGAAAATGGCAGAAAAGAGAAGGGAGAGTTTCCAAAGAAAGGCCAATGATAAGAAACAGAAAACTCCTAAATGGGCTGAAACCATGGAGGGCACCTCAAATGGCGATGCAAATCCTGCGCTGTTGTTGGATTTTGAACGAAAAGGGAAACTCTGTCTTCATAGAGAGAAGACTAGTTACTATAACAATGTATTCATCGGTTCCAGCGAATGCGAACATAATTACAAGGTAATTGGAGGTTGGGGTTTCAAAAATGGGTCGGAACCTGTGTTTCCAGGAATTTATTATATATGTGGAAACAAGGCTTATTTCAAATTGCCGGATCACTGGTATGGAAGCTGCTATTTTGGCATTGTCTTCCCGAAAATATACCATGTGAATAACGCTGCTGGAAGCAATGAAGACACTAATGGCTTAGTGCGTAGTAGACGTGAGAGTGTAGGAGAAATTATAGGTGATATTTTTAGTGCACTGATACCTGGAATGGGGGTAGTTCTGAATACATACCGTATCTGAAAATTGTCTACAGTAGTGGATCGGTTGTCAACTGACACTGCTGCTGGATTTCTGTTGGTCAATACTGAAATGGTTGCGATCAGATCGATGGTTTTACAAAATCGCCTTGCTCTTGATACCTTATTGGCAAAAGAGGGCAGGGTCTGTAGAATGCTGAAGGCGCAACATTGTTGTACTTACATTCCAGATAAAAGCGTAGAAATTAAGAAATATGTGCAAAACATAACTAATTTGGAAAAAGAACTTAAACCATTGGAGGTTGATAGTGCCTGGAAAAGACTGACTGATGGTCTCTCTTCTGTAGGTAGTTGGTTCACTAACATAGGCCGTAGTTTATTGGGAAAGATACTGATGCCAATAGCTGGAATAAGTCTGATTGTGTTTATTATAATAATTTGCTGCAAATGCCAAAAATGCAGAAAGAAGTACATTGTAAATAGGAGGGGAGTGAAACGGAATGTAGATGAACTCGAATTGGAGGAATTAAGGAACCAGATATATAAAAGGGCTAAAGATTCCCATCCCAATAAAGATGCTGAAAAACGACATAACAATACATTTGTTGAGATAGAAATGAGTGAGAAAAAATGAAGTTGGCATCTGTTTCCATTAATAGTGATGATAGTAAATATCATCAAAGAGGGGATTGATGGAGTGAGAATTCGCACATAAAGCGACTTGCTCTTTGTCATGAACCTCGTTAACTTGAAATAGTACTAAACACTCCTGTTCGTCATTAATATTACACTTTTTCAGTACACGCGGGTGTCCTAGAGATGCTTGCATATGTGTTTACTAACCGTAACACCGCTTGCATACTACAGAATGGCCGCTTCGCAGAAATTCACTCTGCGCATGCGTCGGTCATACCCATGTGATGTGAGGCACTCGCAGATTTGGAGAGAGAAGTTCGCTCATGCGCATTGTAGCTGACATGGCCGCTTATTTCTAACCATGCGACCTGCTTGCCTCCGCTGCTTTGCATTTCTATCTATTCCCGCATAATCATTAATCGCTATAGTTATTATGAAGTAAGGGGTACAGAGTAGATTATCATGGTGTACAGTGTATTCTATTTTTCTGTGTTATTAATTTGTTTTCGCTTTCTTTTCATGTACCACGCATCCATGGGCCTGGGTGAGGGAATAAACTCCATATTGAAACCCATTCCGACCCTGTCAAGTGATGAGGGAAAACCCACACTGCGCAGAAGCAGAACTAAGCCAGCTGGCTTCTGAAGCAAGATGCGCCTGGGAACCCACCTTGGTCCTGGGAAAAGATGCTGCAATCCACCTAAAATTGTTACATTTGTTTCTGTCCACTGTATGCACTATTGTTTTCCTCTACACGTATGCCTGGGAACAGGAATGTAAGGGGCGGGTAGGGAAAATTAATATTCATTGTGGGAACATAGAATTTAGGAAGTAATAGTGACCTAATCACCTCTTCTGATCAATCATAAGTCGGGACCCTGTCACTTGCAACATTTGTGGGTGGTCTGGGAACCCAAAAAGGGGTATAACTAGCCTAGTTAGTTAGGGAAAATTGTCTGACTTGTCCGAATAGCAGACCTGTCACTGACCCCACGACTCTATAGGTGATTGATACAGAGAGCTGCGGAGCGCTCTGTCCGAATTTTCCACAAACTCCAAGGGGTGGAAATAGTCCTAGGTGCTGGCGAAGCACTTTTGCTGGGAGATTCGAGAACCCAATCGGGGTTATTGGCGGATTCCGTGAAGTGAGGGGGTAACGCAGGCGTTGCATCCGAAGCTGTGGGGGTCGGTCGTGCCCTTTGGTGAGCCCAGTCCTGACCCAAATCCTAAGGGGTATCCTGTCCTGAATTTTCCGTGAGCTGTTACCTGCTCAGCTACTGGCATCCTAAATCCTTGAGGGTCCTTGTCCTCGTCCTTTCCCGAAGCAGACCCGTGGCCAGGGTTAGTCCTCATTCCCGTCTTAGGTAAATATACCTGTGGGTGTCCGTCTTCTATCCTTTTCCTTCCTACTCTTAATAAAGCCTCTATGCCCATGATATTTTCTCTCTGATCTCTCCACTGATGCATTTGCAAATTGTTTAGTAGCATGTTCCAATTTTTCCCTTTCCTTTAGGACATATTCGAAACTGTTTTTTGGCTTAATCAAAGTGTGGTGAACAATAATAAATGTGTGAGGACTAAGCTAGATAGAATAAGATTAGGGTTTGAATCACTTATAGGCTATAGAAATTCACTGACTAATGTGTTTAAATTTGCTATCCCTAGTTTAAGCCTAAACTGAATAGCATGTTCCCTGTTACCCTTACCCTTTAGAAAACTCTGTTGCCCTAGATGGTGTTGTCCCTAATCCATAGCTACATTATCTTTTTAATTCTGCTTATTGATGTTTTAATCAGCATTTGCCTCATAATTTTGTCACTTTAAATTTTACATTTCTATATAAAGATTTTAAAACGCCTCAGGTGTCTGTGGTCATTCAGAAAAGTACAAACTGATGTTATGTGAATAAACCAAGTGTTTTTAGAAGTATTATCTCCTGTCCTCGACAGCTCCTGATCCATCAGGAGGAGCGAGTGCCTGTGGTAAGTCAGGTACCATGGTAATAGTGTTACAGGAAACACACATAGAATACTGATAGTGGCGTGTAAAATCACCCGACTTACAACATTGTATTTCGTAATCACGTCATGGGCCCAAATGCGTGAAAATCTGGTAAACTCTTAGCCGGGTGACCTGCGCGCTCTATCACTAGTAAGCACTAGGCACATTGAAAGCAGTGCAGTTAGCATACCCTCATCATTGGTGCAACAGGTGCAGTGGCACTGCTGAGCTAGTAATGTCAGAGGCAAACTGCACCCCAGTAATGGCTTTTCATGGGGGTAGACAGGGCTAATTTTCCTTGCCTGAACTAGCAACCAATGCACAATTAATAGGCGTTAGGAAAGGGCGACTGGGCAAGTACAGGAAAAGTGTCTCGTCATTGTGTTTTTTTTAGGTCTCGCCTGGCGTTGGAGCACGCATGCACTTCTCGCCTGCGAGAGATATAGTAAACAAGTTAGTTTGGAGAAGAGGTCTCGATCCCTGCCCCTCATTTCCATTGGGTAGCGTCAGTGTTTATGGTAAACGCTGGCTTTCCATTGGAAAGGAGGGTTTTTAGTTGGCTCCCTTTGGCTTTTTGGTGGACTGCCTCGCCTGCTTCACGGCTGTTGTCCAGACTTTAACAAGCAGATAAGAAAAGTCTTCACAACAGCTGTGAAGCACGCACAAAGCTCAGATGCGTATGGGGTCACGAGGCAAACAAGGGAATAGCGAGCGCTTGTTATTTATGTATTTACCCTTTAGTTTAGTTTCGTGTCCGCAGGCTTCTTGAAAGATGGAGGATGTTGAGTCGCAGGGAGAGCAGGTCGAGATCTGCCTAAGATCACACTATTGCTTGTTTATTTGAAGTCAGCACCAGCGAAGCTTGAAGAGAGGGCCTTGTCATGTACTTGTGGCCGTTATCCTTCAGATCTTAGCAAGCCAGAGTGCCCGGGCCATGTTCTAGGTAAGACGTAACTAACATTATACAGCACCGCAAACACAGCCGTCAGGGCTAATGGGGCCACAGGATTTATGGGGTCTTTAAAAACATCAGTCCTGCAGCCAGGCGCACAGTGGCGGCTCATTGTGTTTACAGGAGATTTAAATTATGGTGGAGGTAAAGGGGGCGGCCATAATTGGTTAGTACCAACACAATGCAAAGTGCTGGCACTGCGCTACCATACATCATGTATACAAAGGGGCAATCGCAGTGTTTTCAATCAAATCCACCAAAAAGGGCAGTCGATGAAAAATTATGAAAGTTTGCATATGTTTTAAGTAAGTAAAATGTTTGACAGCTCTATAAAAAAAACCTTTACAATACGATTTCAGAGACATTTACCCCGAAACGTTTTCCAATGAAAACTGACAGGTTGTTCCAGGCCGCAGCCCCATCAGAACCCACAAATCAACTTAAGACTTGACAACCAGAGCTGTTGGTAAAAGAGGCCATGTTTATTATAAACCATCACATATAAACATGACACTATATCATCAATAAGATTCAAATTTCATATAACATAGATTTATCAATTTTGGTCACTGAATGATATTTTCGTTTATGTTGATCATAGCTTCATAATTTATCAGTAGAAATGACAGAACTTAATTTATCGACCAAGAATGTTCTCTATCGCTTCAGGTCTAAGGGGCATTCTGGCTCGCACCCCCCAAATGAGAACCACGCAAGGTGCAACCCACATGCTTCCTTGAGAGGTGAGCCCCTGCCATTTGGCTCTTGTCCGCCACCTGAGGGGCCCACCCCTCCACCACCAGGCTTCCCATTGGGGCTCGTAGAGTATAAGCCAATTCTTCACCGGAAAGGAGACAAGCTTCCGGGGACCGGTTTCTGGCATTTCAGCCGTTGTCGGCCCGGCTTGCTTGAATCCTGGTGGTGCAGTGAGCAAGAGACTCATGTCTGAGTATACCCTGCCACACTTATGGTGGCCAAAAACGATTCAGAAAAGGGGGTGGTGATGAACAGAGTGTCTGAATTAAGCAGACCACTCTTACCCAGTCAAGAGATCAGGGCTTGATCCATCACCGTTATTTAGCTCACTGCATCACCCCAGCTCAGAACCTGGCTATATGCAAATTAGTCTGACCCAGTGCCTCATGGGAACAGGGCAGACCAAACTTCCAAGCCAATTCTTCACCGGAAAGGAGACAAGCTTCCGGGGACCGGTTTCTGGCATTTCAGCCGTTGTCGGCCCGGCTTGCCTGAATCCTGGTGGTGCAGTGAGCAAGGGAGTCATGTCTGAATCGTTTTGTCCACCATAAGCGTGGAAGGGTATACTCAGATGTGAGTCCCTTGCTCATTGCACCATCAGGATTCAAGCAAGCCTGGCCAAAGACGGCTGTAATGCCAGAAACCGGTCCCTGGAAGCTTGTTTCCTTCCCAGTATAAGAATTGGCTTGGTAGTTTGGTTTGCCCTGTTCCCATGATGCACTGGGCCAGGGACAGACTAATTTGCATATAGCCAGGTTCTGAGCTGGGATGGTGCAGTGAGCTAAAAGATGGTGATGGATCAAGCCCTGATCTGTTGACTGGGTATGAGTGTTCTGTTTAATTCAGATACTCTGTCCATCACCACCCACTTTTCTGAATCGTTTTGTCCACCATAAGCGTGGAAGGGTATACTCAGATGTGAGTCCCTTGCTCATTGCACCATCAGGATTCAAGCAAGCCGGGCTGAAGACGGCTGTAATGCCAGAAACCGGTCCCCGGAAGCTTGTTTCCTTCCCAGTATAAGAATTGGCTTTGTAGTTTGGTCTGCCCTGTTCCCATGATGGACTGGGCCAGGGACAGACTAATTTGCATATAGCCAGGTTCTGAGCTTGGATGGTGCAGTGAGCTAAAAAATGGTGATGGATCAAGCCCTGATCTGTTGACTGGGTATGAGTGTTCTGTTTAATCCAGATACTCTGTCCATCACCACCCCCTTTCCCGAATCGTTTTGTCCACCATAAGCGTGGAAGGGTATACTCAGATGTGAGTCCCTTGC
Organism: Lissotriton vulgaris; assembly: GCF_964263255.1. NCBI lineage: Eukaryota > Metazoa > Chordata > Amphibia > Caudata > Salamandridae > Lissotriton > Lissotriton vulgaris. The sequence continues at coordinate 171,026,570 of NC_141689.1, read as the reverse complement.
TCATTGAACCATCAGGATTCTAGCAAGCCGGGCCGAAGACGGCTGTAATGCCAGAAACCGGTCCCCGGAAGCTTGTTTCCTTCCCAGTATAAGAATTGGCTTGGTAGTTTGGTTTGCCCTGTTCCCATGATGCACTGGGCCAGGGACAGACTAATTTGCATATAGCCAGGTTCTGAGCTGGGATGGTGCAGTGAGCTAAAAAACGGTGATGGATCAAGCCCTGATCTGTTGACTGGGTATGAGTGTTCTGTTTAATTCAGATACTCTGTCCATCACCACCCTCTGTTGTTTAATTATTTTGTCCACCATAAGCGTGGAAGGGTATATTCAGACGTGAGTCCCTTGCTCATTGCACCATCAGGATTCAAGCAAGCCGGGCCGAAGACGGCTGAAATGCAAGAAACCGTTCCCCGGAAGCTTGTTTCCTTCCCAGTGAAAGAATTGGCTTGGTAGTTTGGTTTGCCCTGTTCCCATGATGCACTGGGCCAGGGACAGACTAATTTGCATATAGCCAGGTTCTGAGCTGGGATGGTGCAGTGAGCTAAAAAACGGTGTTGGATTAAGCCCTGATCTCTTGACTGGGTGAGAGTATTCTGCTTAATTCAGAAACTCTGTCCATCACCACCCCCTGTTGTTTAATTATTTTGTCCACCATAAGCGTGGAAGGGTATACTCAGACGTGAGTCCCTTGCTCATTGCACCATCAGGATTCAAGCAAGCCGGGCCGAAGACGGCTGAAATGCCAGAAACCGGTCCCCGGAAGCTTGTTTCCTTCCCAGTGAAAGAATTGGCTTGGTAATTTGGTTTGCCCTGTTCCCATGATGCACTGGGCCAGGGACAGACTAATTTGCATATAGCCAGGTTCTGAGCTGGGATGGTGCAGTGAGCTAAAAAACGGTGTTGGATTAAGCCCTGATCTCTTGACTGGGTGAGAGTATTCTGCTTAATTTAGAAACTCTGTCCATCACCACCCCCTGTTGTTTAATTATTTTGTCCACCAAAAGCGTGGAAGGGTATACTCAGACGTGAGTCCCTTGCTCATTGCACCATCAGGATTCAAGCAAGCCGGGCCGAAGACGGCTGAAATGCCAGAAACCGGTCCCCGGAAGCTTGTTTCCTTCCCAGTGAAAGAATTGGCTTGGTAGTTTGGTTTGCCCTGTTCCCATGATGCACTGGGCCAGGGACAGACTAATTTCCATATAGCCAGGTTCTGAGCTGGGATGGTGCAGTGAGCAAAAAAACGGTGTTGGATTAAGCCCTGATCTCTTGACTGGGTGAGAGTATTCTGCTTAATTCAGAAACTCTGTCCATCACCACACCCTGTTGTTTAATTTTTTTTACATTTGGGCATAAATAGAAGGGGAGCTGTATAATAAAATATGCGTTGTGTTATCTTGTCTCATCCTTCCATCATTGGGCTCTCAATAAAATGAGAGTTATTCTGTTGATTAATAGCAATACTAGTTGCATAACGCCCTACATGGAATAATATATTGTTACTATTTTCATTAGTAGGAGCACGTTGTAGTAATGTCTATTGTAGTTGTAACACTGTGGGAATTGGTATATACAATTGGCATTACTTAATAAAGAAGATATTGTGTTTTCAACGTTAATAAAAAGAGAAACAAATGTGTTTTGTTTGTTTCAAAGGCAAAATATGTCTTTTTTTGGAGTCTGCGCATTTGCAAAGAACTTTTAACAAGTGAAATTTATTGCCAGCTTAAAAATTAAACATATGCTTTCGCCTCTCTCCAAAACATTGTAATTATAGCCTGCAACCAAATTTTGATTACTGCTGGTCGGCGCCCTTCATTTTTACTTACTAATTAGAGTCATAGCTTTTACTATGCATTTCCATATGAGAATATACAACAATTAAATACTTCCTAGGAACACAATAATTGTGGTTTACATAAAATGCCTCCCACGGGCTTTTAATTTAAAATATAATCCCACTGTCTGAAAAACATTCGCAAGAAAATGCCTGAGAGCTGTAATATGTGCACCAGGTTTATACCACTTTCTTTATCTTGAAGCCTAAAGATTTAATAAGCATACTAGATTCAAAACACAGAATTTAAATGTATCATTAACAGTGTTCTGTTTGCAGGTAAATGTGGTGGCAACATGTTTTTTCAAAGACCACAAATATTTGCTTGGTCTGTTTTTACGTATCGATAATAAGTATTGCTATATGATCACTGTTACTAGTGGTAGAATAATTGTACTTTTAAAATCTGTAAATATTTTATGTATTTTCTTCACCAGAAAGCATCCAATTATCAGCCATCCACATGCAGTAAACAGTAAATTAGTTAATCCTGGCTAGGACCATAAGCCTCTAAAACCCAACACATTGCGGATGATTACCTTTATTTCTTCAACGATAGACCACAAGTTCCTTGACACCATGGTTGCTGAACCCGAAGCAGCCCTGGGAAATGTTGTCAGACCGGCCCCTAAACAGTGCATAGCGAGTGAGCGCAATAAGCAAGCCTGACTAGTACAATGAGGCTTGGGGGGGTTCTCCCCTCCAAGAAAATGTGGGAAAAAATTGCAAAAAAGGTGCAATCCATAACACATTTTTCATTATGTATTCAATTGTATTGGTTTTTAAAGCATCCTATATGCTGATTGTTAGTAATGGGGGTCTCTAGTTGGCAATGGTTTTCACACTTGTCCAAGTAGGTACCCTTCTTCCTAGTCAGGGTAAGGGGGATACACTTCTAAAATAACACCTGCTCAACCCCTTGGTAGCTTTGTATGAGCAGAAAGGCTTATCTCAGAGGCAGCTTGTAAAGCATTTGTGCACATGTACAGTAATACAGTGAAAGCACTGCAAATGGACATCACACACAGTTTAGAAAAATAAGTAATCTTTATATAAACCAAACAAGACCAAAACAACAAAAATCCACAATGCACTAATCGAAATATGACTTTTAAAATGTAGAAATAGTTCTCTTCATATAAAATGGTTGTTGCAACATGTTCAACACAAAACAACTTGGATGCTTCAAAATCACAAGTAAAAAGGGTCACAGGAAAGGTGATGTGTCTTTTCCTTACACACAAGGAAGGTGATACATTGGTTCCTTGCTCCGGAGGAGGTGATGCGTCAGTTCCTAACTGCTGCGCAGGAGAGGTTATGCATCCGTTCCTTATCGGAGAGGACGCCTTTGGAGATCTTCCTCAAGGAGGGGACACAGCACACCGCAAAGTCTTTGTCTTTTCCTTGGCGGAAAAAGCCTCTGCTGGCCAACCCCAGACAGCACACAGCAAAGGGGCAGTACTTCTTGTCACTTTCTCCAGCTCTTCTCCTTGGCAAAGGTTCCTCTTGAACCCCAGAAGTAATCTAAAAGTCTGGGGTCTTGGCCCCACTTTTTATAGCACAAATTCCTTTGTTCTCTTGAGGCAGAGAAGCTCTTTGCACAGCCAAAAATAGTTCTGTCCTATCTGGTGCAGCTTCCTGGCAGGAGGTGGAGATCGCATTGTCCAAGGCAGACCAGGCTCATTCAGGTGTGAAAGAAATCTCCTCCCCTACTTTGAATGCAGCCCAGGTCTATTCAGCATAGCCCTGACTCATCCTGGAAAGGCAGGACACACCACAGCCCCCCAAGGTTCTGTCTGAACAGAATGCACATCCCCATCGCCTGTCACTCCAAAGCAGGACAGTCAATACACAAATGTAGGAGAGGAACACTGGATGGCTAAGCAGGAAAATACCTACTTTCTAAAAGTGGCATTTTCAAACTCAGCATATAAAAATCATCCTTACTAAAAGATGCATCTCTATATTCTGAGTTCAGGCATACCAACCTTTACCTTCCTATCTTGTCCCAATGGGAAGTTATATTTCTAAGATGTTGGAGAACTAGGTTATCTGCAGAGGATCATTCCCAACCAAGTAAGGTCTTGTCTCCCCTCCAGCGATACGCTGGCTCGCCCGATTTTTTGTCACCTTCTCACTCCCAACCCCCCCCAGATAGGTACCGGGAATTCCTCTCACCCGCGCCCTGAATCCCTGGAGCAGAATGCTATAACGAAGTAATTATTGGTGCAATCTTTCCATTACGTAATTTCTAAATGTTTGTTCATCTCACGATGTATCTTAGCTTGTGCAGATGCACCCTTTTAAAAGAAATACGTAATTTTTAAATGTTTGTATTGTCTCACTACTATACAGCCATCTTGGTAGCCACATCGTTCTCATTAATCAGCTTTTTCCACAAAAGCCTCACCAGGGCCCCCCCCCATACACCACGGGGCGAGCCTTGTAATAGATCGCTATGTAGCACACCGCTCTTTGGGCACGCCATAAAGTTGATCTCTATACCCGACGACAAGCTACACACCGTTGCATGCATGCCACCCTCCTGTGAGCATTTGTCACTTGTATCGGTCGCTAGGTACCATCGTGTATGACGCATGACAGAGTAAATCTCCCAGTGGGCTCCATTTTATAATGCATGATACTCAGACCATGTATGTTTTGTGTTTATTTTAATCTCTTCTCCTACAGGATTTTTCTCGCCAGCAGCAAGTGTCTGTAAGTAAATAGACACACCCCGTTTTAATTTTTATTTTCCACTTTTTCCCCACACCTTAGCACGTTTGTTGGAGACTATCACCTGTGGCACCACTTTTGCCACTCACTTCACGTTTCTCCTGGTCCTGGCGAAAGTCCCGCCCAATTGTTTAAGGGACTGAAACATGTAGACCTCATCACATAAGCCAACTCTGAATAATACTTTTACTATTTGTAGTTGCACCACATATTTTTAACTGATACCCTGGGCCGCCAAGAATAAAACAATAGGCAAGGATTCCCAGAGGTATATTTTAACACTCAAGTAAATCAAAAGGAGACTAGCTAAAGGTGGGGTTAGTCTGACATTAATATTGTTATTGTCATAGCGACTCGGTATCGTTTTGCCAATTGGCGGTGGCACCTGTTGGGTGTCTTTAGAAAGCCCTCACCCACCAACCTAGTTGGTGGCATGCTTCATCATCGGGCCCACCCAGTGACACCTAGCGTGTCCCGGGTGTGCTTCGACGCCTGATTACAGCGGAGCAGGTATGTCACTGTGTGTGCGGTGTGAGATGTTCAGGTAGGTGAGGTTAAAACGGCTTGGCGGATGGTCCCTGGGGTAAGGATACTTTATTAAAAGGGCCTCCGTCAGCGGTTAAAAATAAGGCTGTGGGACGTTAGAGGCGGGTTACGACCTCCTACGTCCTAAGAGTGTCAACATGTTTCAGCCAGTGCCTTATTACTAATCTGGCTTTCCTCAGGACAATAAAATATGTGTGGGTTAAAAATAGGGGTTGTGTAGTGTAGTCTATGTGTCTACACGCCCTAAAGTGTATATAACTGTGAGAGGGGGGATTCCCTTCTCAAGATCACGCTTTTAAGGCTTGCTTTTGCTCCAAGGTTATTGAAGTGGCAATGGGTGGCCAGGATTTCTGGCCAGCACCAGCGTGGGACCTGTTGTGCCTCCTTCGCAGAACCGGTTCTGCGAAGGAGGCACAACAGGTCCCACATAGTTATAGTTATATACACTTTAGGGCGTGTAGACACATAGACTACACTACTACTTACATATAAACCGGGGATTTGGACTACCTATCTGGTCCTCTCTCTCCCTCTTGATTCTCGCACATATTTTAACACTCACCTTCATCCACATCACACAATTGCACGACACCCGCTCCGCTGTAGTCAGGCGTGGAAGCACAACCAGGCGGCACTCGGCTGCCTGGTTGGACCCCGATGATGAAGCATGACACCAACCAGGTTGGTGTGTGAGGGGTTTATAAACAAGACCAATTGGGTCCAGCCACAAGGCTGTATTTACAAGTGACCTAGAATAACAGCACATATTCTATGCATACAATGGCCTAGTCCACATTGATTTTTCCATATTACACTTGTGGACAGGACAGGCCCCTAAAAACCCTTGCTCTCTCTATTGTTTATCTATGCAAGGTGTAACGAGCCACAGTATGAAAGACGGCGCTCAGGTCCAGGAGAACTAAAGCCATTGTTTGCCCGTCATCCACTCCCTGTCTGATAGCCTCCGTGGCCATAAGTAAAGCGGACTCAGTAGAATGTAGAGCTCGGATTCCAAATTGAGAGGGATGCAGGAGACCCGCCGCTTCCACATGGGCCATAAGCTGTTGGTTTACCACCTTTTCTGCCACTTTAGCCAAATATGGCAACAGCGAGATAGGTCGTAAATTGTCAAGCTTATCGGGGCTGATATTAGGTTTCTCCTGAAGAGGAAGAACAATTGCATTTTTCCAACTCTCAGGCACCGTATGACTTCTAAAAGATACCTCCAAGAGATATCTTATGTGAGGCTCAAAGATGGCAATACTCTCGCCAAGCAGTTTGGGTGAAGCAGGGTCTCTGGGCGAGCCAGACTTTATGCTTAGACAAATCCTGCTAAGCAGTTTGGGGGGAGGGATGGTGAAGCTATCTAACCACCTGCTATCTCCGATTTCTCCAGTTTGCTCCACAAATTCTGCACCCGTCTTTGCAGTCCAAGGGAAGGAGGAATACATTTTTTCCACCTTCTCCGAAAAGAAGACTGCAATATGGTTACATAATTCCACCGAACCCTTCATTGGAGCGACTGATGCTACCAAGGACGAGATCTCCTTGTAGATCTTAAAAAATTCTTTGGTGGAATTTTTTTTTACGTTTATCAAAATGCGTTTATCAAAATACTAAATAAACACTAATCCTCTATGGGTCCCGGAGTAGCGTGCTACCCACTGAAAAAACGCATTGATGCCTCATCAGGGGTAGTAAGCGCTATATAAATGCACTTACAATACAATACAATACAATATTCACCTAACCTTTCGCCACACTCTTTCCTCAAACTGAGGTACCCTTATATTCCTTCGTTTTGTTCTCATGTGCTCTATATGCATCGAGGCACAGCATCGTCTATGAATAATTATGGAAAGGTCAGAACTGTCTCCCTTATTGATCAGTTTGTATGTGATACTGCTGGGTGACAAGCAGAGCATCCTGAAACATTTTTCTTATTATGAAGATAATCTATTTCTGCTGCATTTGTTTTGTATTCTTATAAAAAATAAAACAGAGAGAGAGGTAATAATTGGCAAATCTGCAAGTTGCCTCACGAGGGAAAGGTTGACCAAGTATTGAATGAAGGAGGGCACCTCGCATGCAGTATTTATGTCTGTGTTCATCCAGGCTTTTAAATAATTGGGTCCTGCCACTCAAGTATTGTGCTTGGATCAAGCAAATATCGTATTGAACAGACCCGGCCTTGCATTCTGTTGGAACACTGTAGGTTTCAGTTATGATTTACATCTTTAATGCATACTCTAAAGGCAATAGTATGTAATAGACAGACAATTTTACAATGAATAAAACCAAGCTCCACAGTAACCACTTCGGACACATCCTAATGTTCCTTGGCTTCTGTTGTCATTTACAGTCCTCAAACCATTTTGCATATCTACCTTCTCACATGGTAGCCCCTTATAATGACTTTGGCAGTCTGGCACCATCGCCCCACTGCAAGACCGCCAAAGCCATTTGCACACCGCCCACCAGATTAGGAGTTTAATCCTGGTCTGGCGGTTGGTGCTTTCACGGTCCTATATGAGCCTTAGAAAAGCACTGCCGTGGGAGCACCATGGCGATGCCAAAGAACGTTTCTACAGGGCATGCACTGCACCATGCCGTGCAGTCAATGCATGCAGGAACTCGGGGTGCAAGCATACAGGGAGGGCCCCCTTAGTTTCTTCACTGCACCCTGTTCATGGCAGGCTCACTGCCATGAAAAGGAGGGTGGTGAGGAAACTCTTATTATGCTTGACGGTGCCGCAGCGGCACCACCAGCATATTGTGGCCTCACACCACTGCAACACTGCCAAGGGATCACGGATGAAAAGCGGCTGCAGCGGTCCAACCGCCAAACTTGTAATAGAGCGGTCAGACTGCGGTGTGGTGATGCCCACACTGCTACCACGTCAACTGCGGTCCTTAGGACCGCTTTATCATAAAAAGCCCCTGAGTCTGAGGTTATCTTCCCCTTGTTTGCTCAATTAGAAGATGTGTCATTCTCTCACTTTCTACATTCTTTCAGGAGTTATTGTCATATCTGCCTTTATTTTAGTATTTATGGGGTATTTCTACATAGTTCACAGTTTCTGTGCTGTGCATTTTATTGTATTTTATAGGCAGCCAAAGTCTTTCCTCCATCACCAGAGCACCAGTTTGCATATGTTGCAAGTGCACTATCTCTTTTCAAGCTGTTAGGTTGGACTTTCCATTACCAGTGGTGGTGTTAATATTGAAGTCAATGCACGCAATGATACATGTGTGAATAAAAACGAAATCGAATCACTGTTGTCGAAATCACCCGAGATGACCTCTCAATCAACCCGAGTAAGAAAAATGTGGTCATGCAGCCCCTGCAACTTAGGCCCGAGGCAATGGATTGACAGATCACAGGTGGGGTGGCACTTATCCAGCAGAACAAATGTGCGTACAGGAAAAACCCAGATTAGTCCAACAGATAAGGAGCAACACCACATTGCTCTGTGGAGATTGGCCCAAATACAACGCACATGGCCGGAGGGGCGGACATTCCCGAAACTTCACAAAGTTAGATGGAACATGAAGTTAGGAACACTCAGCCAATCAGGACACAGACCATGCAGTGATCATGCGCTCCCCATGCGGGACATCTGGACATGTTACCCACTGACCCTCACAGTGTCCATGCAAGGTCGTGAACCACCTGCATGTGTCATCAGGTGGGAGTAATTTATGGCTGCATGACTAGGCCCGCATTCCTCTCCTTTAACAGGATCTGTCTTATGATGCTTCAAGAAATGTACTTGAAGGTGCTCAAAACAAATGTACTTTGAGTCAGTCCCCAGACCTGTATCTGTATGCTGCACTGTTTAGAAAAAACACTGTTCCTGTTTTGCCAAATGCCTCTTGTCTGTTTTTTCAAGGTAAATTCATATTCAAGCAACAGTGGGGTTTAGAGCAGCAATCAGGGAGCTATATCGCTGCAGCGATATTTCGTTCTGGCCTCTTCCTGTGAGAAGAAGATGTTGATCTCATCCTTTAAACTCGAGTGCATCCGTCTTAGCAAACTGGCATCTTTTAGGCTCTTTCTCGGGATGACATGCTTGCAGGCACATTAACTCCAATTTCTAGTTCCCTCTTAATTCCAGATTCTGAGAACCTGATTCACAACGGGCATCGGCACACATGGCGGAGGCGGAGGCCCCGCAGTCATGGAGGAGTTTCTGCACTTAAAGGATTCTCATTGCGGAGATTCTGCCCCAAGTGCAGAGACTCCCTCATGACTGTGGGGCCTCAGCTACGAGTGCAGAGGTCCTTTGTGAATCAGGCTCTGAGTGTTTGTTTAACCACTCCATGCCCATGATGAGCTCAGCTCATCATGAGCCGCGCTGCTCCGGTGCTCATGGACCATGGAACGCTCGCACGCTGAGCTAATTCCCCTGCTGTGCTGAGCGTTCCATTAAACGGGCGTGGTCGTGACGAGCTCAGCTCGTCATGAGCACCGGAGCACTAAAGTGCATTTTTCAAAGTTCCATTTTACACACACACATGCCCTGTGTGTGTGCAAGATGTACTTATAGGCAGATTTCAGGGGTGCAACAGGGTGTCCTTTGGACGCCCCTGCACCCTTGAAATTGCATTCTCAATTTGCGATTCTGTAATGGAGAATCACAAAATAAGAATGTCTTCACATTAATTCCTATAATGGATGGGGAGGTATTCCTTAATTGGGATTCTCAATTAGAGAATCGCAATTAAGGAATTTTTGGGGACATGCATCAATATTGCATTTTGCGATTCCTTAATTGCGAAAAATAAGGAATCGCAATTAAGGAATTGCAAACTGCAATGCATCAATAAATCGCTATAAAAATAGAGATTTCTTAAAATTCCTTAATTGCGATTCTCTAATTGAGAATCACAATTAAGGAATACCTCCCCATCCATTCTTATGGGCCTAGAGGCCCATAGGAATGAATGGAAAGACATTCTTAATTTTCAATTCACCATTAGAAATTCGCAAATTAAGAATGCAATTTCAAGGGTGCAGGGGTGTCCAAAGGACACCCTGTTGCACCCCTGAAATCTGCTTAGAAGTACATTTTGCACACTCACATGCTCCAAGGGCATGTGTGTGTGTAAAATGGAACTTTGAAAAAAGCACTTTAGTGCATTTTTCAAAGTTTTCGCAAATTACCATGAAGGTCAACTTCATAGTAATTTGCTCCCCTTATTTGCGAATTCGCAAATTTTTAGACTTTTGATGCATTGCATTTAAGGAATCTCAATTTGAGATTCCTTAAATGCAATCCCAATTTAAGAAATTGCAATTTTGCGATTTCTTAAATTGCGAAAATTTAAAAAATGTTAGGGCATCCCAAAAATGGGAATCGCATTCGCAAACGGCCGAATTTTGCGATTCGCACCATTTGCGAATGCAATTGCCTTTGATGCATGTGCCCATATAAGAAATCGCTATTTTTTTTTAGCAATTTCTTGAAGCATTGCAGTTTGCAATTCCTTAATTGCGATTCCTTATTTTTCACAATTAAGGAATCGCAAAAAGCAATATTGATGCATGTGCCCCTAAGTATCTTAATTGCTGCATTCTTGTTCTCTTTTTCCTGTAGCCAGAACACTTTTGATTGCAGCTGGGCATTTTTTATTGTTTGCTAGGCGACCCATAAATCCACATCTATAGCACTTCAAGTCATTGATGTATTCAGTTTGTTTCCTTTTGTAGGTGGATTTGGATTTCTTTTCTCGAGTTGATACAGACTTCTTGCCACTTGTGGGACACCCCCGCGCCGCACGGCCACCAGCTGCTGCGTGTGTTCCCCTCTGCCTGCCTTCTGCCTCGCCGCCGGCCTCGCTGACGCCGTGGTCGCTCCCCTCTGGTTTCCCAGTTGTTTTGCCCTAAATTTGTGCTTGTCTGTTTCTGCCGTCTGCTCGCGTATTTTGCTGTTTTTCCTTGTTTTACCCTAAATTTGTGCTTGTCTGTTTCTGCCGTCTGCTCGCGTATTTTGCTGTTTTTCCTTGTTTTACCCTAAATTTGTGCTTGTCTGTTTCTGCCGTCTGCTCGCGTATTTTGCTGTTTTTATTTGTTTTGCCCGTAATTTGTGCCTGTTAATTTCTTTGTATCCCCTGTGCCGTGTCCAGTTTCCTTCCTGATTGGCCGCCTACCTCGCCGCCCTCCGCTCTCGCTTCCCGCCACCGACATTGGCCCCGCCCCTTTTTCTCTTCTGTTCCCTCCCCGCTCCCGCCTCCCAGCTGCTCCGCCCACCCGCGCACTTCGCCTTAAATGGCGACCGTGCGGACGCGCAGCGGTCACGCGCAGCGGGCGCGCCGATTGTGCGCCGAAGGCGCGCCAAAGGTAAGCCCGTCTACGCCCGTCCGCGACCGGATCGCGACCAGCGCCAGGACCCCTGGCCCACGAAGACCCCGACCGACCCGCCTGACGTACTCCGCCGCCACCCTCACCGCTCTCAACACCGGCCGACTCCCAGAATGCCATCAAGCCTCTCCACGACGTACCCACGGACCCTTCAGCTGCCACGCCTGCAAGTTCACCTGCATCCGGACCTGCCTCGCACCAGCACCCACCAAGCCGAACACCAGCAGTACCCACCTCAAGTGCATCCTGCTCAACACCCGCTCCGTCCACAGACATGCCATCGAACTCTGGAACCTCCTCGACACCACAGCTCCAGACGTTGCCTTCCTCACGGAGACCTGGATGAACGCCTCTTCAGCTCCCGACATCACCATCGCCATCCCAGAGGGCTACAAGATCGTCCGGAGGGACCGAAACGCCAACCAGATGGGAGGAGGCATCGCCATCATCCACAGGAGCACCATCCGTCTCGCGACCAGCACCGACGACTCCCTGACCACCGCCGAACACCTGCATTTCCAGATCCACACCAACCCGAACACCACCCTCAGAGGCACCCTGATCTACCGACCCCCTGGACCACGCACACAATTCAGCGAGGACATCGCCGACTTCGTCAGCCCACATGCCCTCCCCTCCGCTGACTACATCCTCCTGGGAGACCTCAACTTCCATCTGGAGAACAACAACGACCGCAACACCAGCACCCTGCTCGACAACCTCACCAACCTGGGACTCAAGCAACTGGTGTCCACCCCCACCCACCTCGCCGGACACACACTCGACGCTGTCTTCTCATCCAGCAAGGACATCAACTTCAGCCACACCACAGAGCTTCAATGGACGGACCACAGCTGCGTCCACTTCACCTTCAAGAAAACAACGACCCACCACCACCAGCAACAGACCGCCCGCAGAAGCTGGAACAAGATCACAGCAGACCAGCTCGCCACCTCCCTGAGCCAGCACCCTCCTGCCAGCTCAGCGAACCCCAGCCAGGCCGCCGACAACCTCACGAAGTGGATCAGCAACTGCGCGGACGAACTCGCCCCACTGAGGACCCCGCCCAGCAGACCCGGCAGCAAGAAAGCCCCATGGTTCACCGACGAACTCAAGAGCTCCAAGAAGAACTGCCGAGCCCTCGAGAAAGTCTGGAGAAGGGAACCGACACCGGACAACAGGACCTCCTTCAAACTTGCCACCCGGAAACACCACCAGCTGATCCGCGCCGCCAAGAAAACAGCATTCAAGGACCGGTTGGACAACAACGCACACAACTGCAAGGAACTCTTCAACATCGTCAAAGAGCTTTCCAACCCCAGCGCAGGAAACAACAACATCACCCCATCGCAAGACCTCTGCAACTCCCTGGCTTCATACTTCCACAACAAGATCGCGGACATACACAACAGCTTCAACAACCAACCAACGCACACCATGACCGAACAACCACCCCCCACCACCACCCTCCACGCCTGGACCCCGATCAGCACCGAAGACACCATCCGCACGATGAACTCCATCCACTCCGGATCACCGACCGACCCCTGCCCTCACCACGTCTTCAACAAAGCCGACGCTGTCATCGCACCCCACCTGCGAGACATCATCAACACATCCCTCGACACCACCATCTTCCCCGAGAGCTGGAAACACGCCGAACTCAGCGCCCTACTCAAGAAACCAACAGCGGACCCCACCGACCTCAAGAATTACCGCCCCATCTCGCTCCTCCCGTTTCCAGCCAAAGTCATCGAGAAGACCGTCAACAAGCAGATGGCCGCTTTCCTCGAGACGAACGGATCCCTCGACCCCTCACAGTCCGGCTTCCGAGCCAACCACAGCACCGAGACCGCCCTCATCGCCGCCACCGACGACATCCGAGCCCTGATGGACAATGGAGAAACAGCGGCCCTCATCCTCCTAGACCTCTCCGCGGCATTCGACACGGTCTGCCACCGCACCCTAGTACGGCGTCTCAGCAACGTCGGAATCCAGGACAAGGCGCTGGAGTGGATCACCTCCTTCCTCAACGGGAGAACACAGAGAGTCCGCCTACCACCGTACAAGTCAGAGGCCACCGAAGTCATCTGCGGCGTCCCCCAAGGATCATCTCTGAGCCCCACCCTCTTCAACGTCTACATGAGCCCCCTCGCGGCCATCGTACGCAAACACAACCTCAGCATAATCTCCTACGCCGACGACACCCAGCTGATCCTCTCCCTGACCAACGACCCCGCCGCCGCCAGAGCCAACCTGCACGAAGGGATGAAAGAGGTAGCCGAGTGGATGACGACCAGCCGCCTGAAACTGAACTCGGACAAGACGGAGGTCCTCATCCTGGGCTCCTCTCCCTCCGCCTGGGACGACTCCTGGTGGCCTCCCGCCCTGGGCACCGCACCCAAACCGACAGACCATGCACGCAACCTGGGCTTCATCCTGGACTCCTCCCTCTCCATGACCAGGCAAGTCAACAACGTCTCCTCGGCATGCTTCAACATCCTACGCATGCTACGGAAGATCTTCTGGTGGATCCCCACCGAGACCAGGAAGACCGTCACCCAGGCCCTCGTCACCAGCCGACTGGACTACGGCAACGCCCTCTACGCCGGGACCACCGCCAAGCTCCAGAAGAGACTCCAGCGGATCCAGAACGCCTCAGCCAGACTCATCCTCGACATCCCACGAACCAGCCACATCTCCGGACATCTGCGAGACCTTCACTGGCTCCCCGTCAACAAAAGAATCACCTTCCGCCTCCTCACCCACGCACACAAAGCCCTACACGACCAAGGCCCGAGCTACCTCAACAGCCGAGTCAACTTCTACGCTCCCAAACGCCACCTCCGATCAGCCAACCACGCCCTCGCCGCCGTCCCCCGCATCCGAAGAGCGACTACAGGAGGAAGGTCCTTCTCCCACCTGGCCGCCAAGACCTGGAACTCCCTCCCGACCGACCTGCGCCTGACCCAAGACCACCTCTCCTTCAGGAAGAAGCTGAAGACCTGGCTGTTCGAGCAGTAGCGGCTCCCCCCCCCCAGCGCCTTGAGACCCCACGGGTATGTAGCGCGCTTTATAAGTGTCACTGATTGATTGATTGATTGCCTGTTTTGATTTCATTAACAGTGTCTTTACTCTTTTGCTTGTTGTCGGTTTCAAGTTTTTTTTTTGCTGGGTGCTAAAATGGCTTTCGTACACCTCCCCGTCAGTTCTTCATGTTTTACAGTTGAGACTCCCACTTGGCCCAAAGACTATTCTGTATTGAGGAATTTGCGGCATGCATGACAATTTGGTCTCTGATGAGCTCATCATGCAATGAGCCAAAATGACTAGTAAAGGCTAGATTTTTTGCGACTGAAACCTATCCCTCCACTTTTTCATCTTCCAATTGTTTCCTGTGGTAGAATTTATACCTGTCTATTTCCACCCTAATGGTATGGGCATAATAAACTTCCAGATCTTCCATCACATTTACAAAGACATTGCATCCCTCATGTGATTTTTTTTGCAATGCGAGTGTGCACTCTCAAACCTAAAAGTTCCAAGTAGTGTAACATAATTTTCTTTTTTTTATGGATGGAAACCATCATCCTCACCAATGGTAGAAATAAAATTAAGAAAGTATTCCTTCCATTGCTGCCACTTTAGTTCATTCTCACCAGAGGATAAAAGTTTGAGGTGGAGTTAAGTTGAGTGCACCTGTTGAAGCCATAACCCCAATTAGTACAACAAAGGAGGATAATAACTCAATAGTACATAAAAATCCAATGGCTTGCAAACATATAGCTGAAATGTCACTTACAGTACTTGGAAACTGGAAGCACACAAAAGCAAGTGCTAATCATTTTTTTTTAAATTGACTGAAGATAAAACAGTCACAGCTGGAGAAACGAAGAAGCATGATAAAAAATGCTAGACTATAGCATGTTGTTAGTCGTTACATCCAAAATGTCTGCATTCTCTTTGCACGCTAACGTGGGCTCACTTGCTAGATGTTGTCCGATGTGGGCAGGGATGTGCATGGATAATGGCGCTGGGAGAACGGCTCGAGGTGAAATGGCTGGAATGCTGCAGTGAGTGGAAAGGCCGTTCGATACCCGCTGCATAAGCGGTTGACCTCAGAAACCACACTGAAAGTCTAAAAACAGTGCAGTTTAAAGAAATAAAGTTACCCCACATAAAAGTGTTCCACTTGAAGTTGCTGACACAGGTGTACATTTTTGAAAGTGTAGATTATTCCAATTGGCTATGTAGTGTTTCATTGAAGTTGCAGACACAACTGTGCTGGGGCTACTCGTCGCCACAAAATTGTAGTAAATCCAGACACTGCTGAGTGTAAGTAACAGGATTTATTGAAGAAATAAAGCCCAGCAACAGAAGTAAAAGCAACCTTAAAGCTTCTCATCCCACCACCTGGAGGCACGTATTACTATTCCCTACATTCTAGATTGTTGCTAGGTCCATTGGGTCCAGGCCCGTGCACAGTAAAGAAAAGTGACCAGGGGGGAGGGGGAGAAGGGGAATACCGGGACAAAGCAATGAGTGTGGTCTGTTCAAGACCATTGGGGAAGGAAGGAGGCAACCATGGTCATCCAAGTGGGCCCAAGTCAAAAATGAGGACCAGTACCAGGATCCTGATACCTCAGCCTACCTGTGGGAAGGATCCCAATGAACTTACCAGCCTCGAAGGAGCATCAACAACCCCCCCAACAACTGCAGGAATGCATCTGAGGAACTCAAGGACACCTGATAGCAGCCGTCCCGGGTCTCATGTGGATGGCTTACCAGAAGCTTACAGGAGCTTGCCCTTCAGCACCAGTGAAGGAGGAATGCTCAGACTTAGTCACTTGTATATTACTGGTCTGGGTAAGACTGGTTTATGGGCCAGATGGCCCCTTGGGAACCTTCCTGCCAAATATCCGTTGTTGCTGGTACACTTTTGGGTTTAATAATGAGTTGGAGACGGGACTCCTCTCTCTCGGGGGACTAATGGAGCAATCTGTTTCAAATATAGAGGAAAAGATTCATTGATGGGCTTTTCGCTGCTGAGGTTAAAATGTTCTTTAAGAACAGGGGTCTTAACAATTGACCAAGGGAGCAGCCAGCAAATTTTAATACCCCCACTTTGATCCAGACCTCGAATGCCATTGGGTGAGCGAAGCGAGTAACTCCTACAACCTCTAAATGAGGTCCGTTATTAACACCTTCCATTCATCTTTAAGACTTTCATGTATGCATCTATCTATTCATTTTTTCATACTTTCATCCATCCATTCAACATTCCATTCTTTTACCCATCAGTTCATCCATCCATTATCCTTACATCCATCAGTCCATTCGCCCTGGCATCCATCCTTTCATCCTTTTTACCCTTCCTTCTCGTCACAGTTTCTTCTTTATTTTCATATGCCCTTCATTTCACCCTTCCTTTCAGCCCTCTCTCTCTGTATTTTAAGAGCTTTTGTCTGCAGCACTGCAGATAGAAAAGGCTAAAAAATAACTGTGCGTGTCAACACCACACCCGCTTAAGCAGCAAAAGAGGGGGGTTCGCGACAACACTGCAATTGACCTAGTAATGAATGTAGAAAGGAGAAGACAAATATTTCATGATTTAAATGTTGGACATAGTTCAAACAAAGATCACAAAGCCTCTCATCCCTAGGTATTCCTTCCCAAGCCCCTGTAACAACTCTTAGCAGAAACAAGTTCAGCCTTAGTCAAAAAACAGTTCTGCGCACACCATGGGGAAGGTTCCATAAAACATATAACTGAGTTGGGCTTAACCTGAATGTCACCTATAGTGGGTGGGGAATAACTACTACCACTTGAGTGAAGGGAGTGTGACTCAGAGACCCACCTATGAAACACTAGAGCTCTGACTTCGGGGTACAGTGTGTATTGTTTGGGAATGTCATATTTTACTATGTGTTTGTACAAATACTCATTTTTTCCTAGAAGCAAGTATTTGACTGGGCAATCATTCATTGCTGCTGCTGAGTGTATTTTGAGTTGTGTGTCTGTGTTCACACACCTGTGTCTATCTTCCCTCGCAGAAGCCTTAGACTGGTCAACCTACACTACCACTGAGAATCAATGCTGAAAAGTGGTACTAGGCCCAGTCATTCCACATCCATAGTAGGTCAAGCCCAGCCTCATCCTCAACGGTAGAGTCCAGTAGCACATGCTTGCCCCATGACCCTCTGAAATGGGGTTTGATACCCAAAATGACAACAATTGCTCATCAAAAAAAGAAATAAAAGAGTGAGCCAGCACAGTCTTTTGACATAGACCTTCTTCTTTTCAGCAATGTCAGACATGACACTCCAATTTGACTGCAGTATTAGAGGTATCATATTAGAGGAATCATATGGATGCACTATCTACATCGCCCCTTAAATGGTAGAGAAGTTCCATTTGTTATAACTCTATGACTTGCAACAGGCAAGATGATGATTCATTGATATTTATAATTCAGATAGGATTCAAGTTTCACTTCCTGTAGTTCCTGATTCATGGCACAAGGACATGGGTATCTTTTATGTTTTAAGGGAAGTTTTTCATGAGCTGGACAATGCCTGACATTAGAGGTTGTTTCCTTTATGACATAAAATGTCAAAATCTCAAATAAAAACTATAGACCAGCCCCTAACCATATGCCATCATAAACGTCTTTAATATTCTGGCCTGATTTTTAGAAATGGAATTAACATTTTTGTTAATGACAATTGATGCCGGGTTGGCACATATGAATGACAAGAAGCTGTGGTACTGATACTGATGGGCTATTATGCAAACACATTGCACTCACTGAAAACTACAATCTCAAAAAGGTGTTTAAACTTGGCCTGGGGGGAGTTCCGTGAAACCAAAAACCTCAGCCGTGCTATGCGTAGTCCTGCAAGCGGTGGAGTGCAATATATCGTGCAGTTTGCTGGATGTTTGTCCCCCGCTGGAAAATCATCACGAACGGCACCATGCGCAGTGTAAGAGAGCACTGCTTCTTTCTGCTGTGAGAGTAGATGTTCCTGCATTGAGAAATCTAGCCGGGACGTGGTCTAGCATTGGATTTTCCTCACTCGTGTTCGGCAACTTAACCTTGGCAAGCACAATTGTGGAAAAAACTGTGCTCCACAGAGCGGAGTTTATCAGAAATCCACGGAATGCGGAAAACTCTACAAACGAATAGAGTGGAGTTCACCGCTCAGGCCTAGGTTAAACCAAAGGTTTTTATGAAGGCTAAGTGAGGAGAAAAGAGATTGGTGTGCTCAGCCCCCTGGCTTTCTCAAAAAGCTTTCTTTTGGTGTGAAAGATCAACAAGGATTTTTATCTTTTCATCAATCTCAGGTGCCTAAATGGTCTGATATTAAACAGACACTTTAAGATGGATGACATTCATTGCTTAAGGCATTCTCCATTAAATGTTTTGGTAATTAAATTGGCTCTAAAGGCCTTTTGAACTATCCTCAGCCTCATAGCCATTCACCAAGTCCCTGCACAACGTCAATGGTGGCTCTGTTGAGAAGAAAGAATATTCAAATCATATCCTATTTAGATTACATCATGTTCATGATATAAAACAGATTTGTTTTTGAGTGTAAAATTCAGCTGGTGCATGCATTATGGTCTGTTTTCAATGTCTATTCATACAATCTTTTTCCCTTCTGCATTACAAGACTTTCAGAGATTACGGACTCTACATTTGTGAAAAGGCTGTCCGTTTCACCCGATGCAATCAAGTTGGTGGCAAACCAAGGCAAAACCTTGAATGAAAAATCTATATAACAGGCTGCAGACAATTCCAGCATGCTAGGTTACGGGAGATGTGTGGCAAAGTGATAATGGGGGAAGGTGTTTTCAGAAATGAAATACAGCTTCAAATAAATTGCTTAGTGAGGCTTTCTGGTTCTAAGTCAAAAGTCTGGTACAAGGAAGGGTCAATAGTTGTGTTCTGCTGCTGCTGTTCAACAGCCAGGTACATAAACAAGTCAAGGGTTGCATATTGCAAGTGGCAAGAAGAGCAAGACAAATATTTCAGACAATTCAGTCTACAAAACAGTATGCTGCTATAATCAAAGTATCCTTTGAAGTTATCCAGTCAAGTAGCCGACCTGGTATAGATTCCCTCAGGGCCAAACAAATTGAGTGTTGCTTTTAGTATTTTCCATTTCCTTAAGAGTCTTTGGTACCCACTGGGGCTGGATGTTTATGTCTCCTATCTCAATCCAACTCTTCTCCGATTCTGCAGGTAGCAGCTGGATCCAGAAGGGAAACATCTGGATGATTTTTCTATCCTTGTGTAGATATTCAAGTATTTGCATTTTTCTCATTCTACGTGAATATCAGATGTCTGTTCCAGGTTAGGAGTTGCAGAAACTGGTTGCACTAGAGGTCCTGTTTTGGTCTTCAAGAATGTGGTATCCCAACACTTTGAGTTGATTCTCCCAGGTTACTTCTGACATTTTCAGTACTTAATGGGTACCCCACTCTCCTTACAAGTTAGTGCTGAATGTTAATCTTCATCTAATTACCTGGTTTATGTTCTACTTTCTTTCTCAACTGCCTGATAAAGTGTATTTTTATTTGAGGAAATTGTCCACCAAACTGACTACTCTGTTGCGCCTCCTATCCTTTACAATGGTCTGGTATGTGATAACATTAAATGTAGGAAAAGGTGTTTTATTCCCTGAGTGTGTCTCTTTCTATGCCACCAGACATACTAAAAGTTTTCTACCACTATTTCTTCTCAAAGTGTTTTAAACAATACCAAATTATTATAGCTATATGTTCCCTTTGTTAGGAAACACCCACCATAGCTTGTTGATTGCCTTCCGCTGATCAATTTTTAATTCTCTTTAAGAAGACCCACTCTGATTTTCTTGCCAGCTTTTGCAAAGTAGGTCAAGTGTTTGATGGTGGAAGCAGAAATTGATAGATCATTTTGTGATGCACATTGAGACTTTTTTGTCTTTTGGAAAGTTGGAAGATATTATTTTATGATTTCCCAGCACAAGATGGTAGCTCATGTATATCATCATGTGATTAATATATTTTGTACTTGTAATGATTGAGCTTCATGTCAAAGAATTGCCAAAGAATTTCAAAACCTTCCCTTTTAGGTAGATACCAAAATTTCATTACCAAAATAAAATCTGACAGAAATAGTGTGTGCTATATATCATTTATGAATATGTCCCTCCATTGAAGCTAAAAAAAAGAATCCACACCAAATCAGATGATATTTTTGGAAACAATTTTAAGGACCTAGTATTTCTGTCAGTAAAACATTTGCTATCAATATTTTAACCCCCTTACCACAGGTGACCCGAGGTGTACACTCTGTTAAAAACATAAAAGCAAATAATATGCTCTCCCACCTTTCCCATAAGGTGTTTGTTATTTCTAGTCTAAGGAAAAGGTGTGGCAAACTACCTGACTGGATATTGTCTGTTTGTGGCTACTTTAGCATTTTCTACTGTTGGTCAAGGAAGTTGGTCAGCAAAAAACTACTTTACCCTTCAAGAGGAGGAGCAATGATTGAGGGAGGGAGGTCTCTGCACATCTGTGTATGATAGCCGCAGTCCAGTAACACTAGAATGTGCCTCCAGGGCGGTAAGACAATACTTCACATACCATTGCTTTGTGATATTTCACGACACACCATTTCCATTGGATGCACTTACAACTCATTTTTATTTATTGCTTATAGTGCACATACTTCACTAGAAATTACATTGTTTTTTGTACATTTTATTTTTGGTTCCATTTTAAATTATGAGGATGTTACTTTTCATTAAAAATAGATGCTATACTAAGTGTGAAAAGAGTTTTAAGTCTGTTACTTTATGTCATCTACCAATATGGCGTTATTTTCTGTCCAACAAACTGTCAGATTAACAGATTTGCTCTTTGAAAATAATTAAATTCAGCTGTCACTCACTAAATAATTTAAATAAAGGCTGTCCAACAAACTGTCAAATGAACAGATTTGTTTCTCTTAAAATTTAATTTTAGGATTCAATCGCTTAAAAGTGCAAATGAAAAACAGTGAAACATATTTTTTACATTCTGAAAGAAAATCGCCACTTTGAAGCATATAAACCAGCAATTGCACTATTGTAGCCTTTTTTATCTAGACAGGACCTGTCCAATCGAGCTGCACCATGCTGGCAACACTGTGCCATCTATCAATGCTCTTAGGTAATTGCAATTCAAAAGCCCAATCCAAATGAGCCAAATATTTATAACTTATATTTGAACATTTTAATGAAACAAAAGGTAATAATCTTTTGTTGGAAAAACACTGGGTCTGATTATGAGTGCTTCAGTCTTAGGACCGCCGCACTCACAGTGGTGCAGCAGTAGCGGTCAACCATCTGCCAAATTTTGACTTTCACCATCATACTGGAGGTGGACCACCGGCTGAGGCAGGGAACCATCATTCCCTGGCAGTGGACAGCGTAGGCGCAATCTAATATGCTGAGCGTAACTGGCACAGTCCCGCTGAGCATATTATGATTTTTCCCACCGCCAGCCTTTTCATGGCAGTGAGCCCGCCATGAAAAGTCTGGTGGGGGGTATAAATGGGGGCCCTACAGGGCCCTCATGCCCCCCTACCATGAGGATGCATTCTTGCCTGCTTACACCCCTGGTTCCAGCATGGCATGGACTTACCAGTCAATGCTGTGCTGGAACATTTTTGCCATTCCCATTGTGGTGCCGTTTTTATGTCACGGCCGTGAGATAGGCAAAAAAGGCCATCCGCCTGCACCTGTTCAACTAGTCATCAGGTGGGCGGTCTTTGTGCGGCTTTAGCGCTGCTGCACCAGTGTAGAACTGGCACAAAGCGCCAAAGTTGTAATCAGGCCCACTATCCTTCCTCTGGAAAGTTAAAGGGTCAAAGTCAGATACACATCAAATTGATCAAATCCGAGGATACTAATCTTTCTACATTTCCAGCAGGTAAAAACTTGAAGTGCTCTAACTGTTTTGCTTTGTGATGCATGGACAGAGCTGTAACTCTGTGGACTTTGTGAAATGGACCTGAGAGCACAACCACTGCTCCTATACAAAATATGTAGAGGTAAGAGAAATAATTGAACCTTTAAAACATGTTGCTAGTTCTTCCAGTGATCCTTGGGTTCTATCCTAAAGGGAGCATCTCAAAATATTTACCCTCCTTCAATGTATAAGGCCAGCTCCCAGTTATCCAAAATAAGAAGAATGCAATCCATAGAAAGCATCAAGTGAGTAGGGATCACCCACCACAAACCAAAATCTTTCCTGAAATTAATATTGCTGAATAACTCCAGTAAACTGTTTCTAAAGAAACTTTCGTTCCATATGATACTAAAATACCCATAAAAACATACTAATTATTTCCACTACCAAAAACCTACTAACTCTTGATAGAAGATATGTGTGCATGATATATGGTACTTATAATATATATCTCCATCCAGTAACCCAAGTATACATCATACAAGGGGAGGGTAATGAAAATAACATTCCTTTCGTGTAAGGTTTGCATCAGACAAACTTTCAACAACTGAATTTTTGACAATAGTGGCAGAAAACCCCTCCAAAATCAAACAAGAAAAATAACAATTCATTCTGAACTGTCAATGATAACAGTAATCATAACACTATACCCTAATTCACTAAAACTGAGACACTTTTTTGATTTTTGATCGGTCTGGAGCAAAATGAAACAAATATTCATATTAGAAGAAAATAAAAATAGTTCTGAATTCGTTTTTGTACCTCCAGGGTATATTTACAAGCATTACACAGTAGTTATGGAACTGAATAATATAACAACAATAAAAAAAAAATTGGCATCAGTATTAACTACTTCATGGATAATTGGATTGACTGTCTGAGCAGGGAGGTCACAGCAGGCTATTATGATTTGTTATACAGTGGTGAAACTGCATTGAAGGGGATACAAAGACTAAGAATGCAATAGAGTGATGGCATAACTCTTTTGCATCTACCTTTACAAAATCTCATCTTTTTATAATTTTTGGGATATTTTAGAAAGGAACTAAGGGCCCGATGTAGGTATCAAATACCGGTCGGAAACGGCCGATTTCGGCCGTTTCCGACCGGTATTTGGCCTACTGAGATGTAGGGGACCTTTTTTTGTCCGATTCGGTATTTTACCGATTCGGTAAAATTACCGAATCGCAAAAATACCGAATCGGTAATTTTACCGATTTTTAAATTTGGGATGTAGGTGGGACTACTTTCTGTCCCACAGGCCCTTAAGATTCGGTATTTTAACACCCAATCCAATTGGGTGTTAAAATACCGAATCCAGGTGTGCATGCACACCTATGCCATGTGACAGACAGACATGCCCTTAGGGCATGTCTGTGTGCCACATGGCTCACATGCCTGTTTTGGGGGTGCTAGAGGGTGTCAAAGTGACACCCCCTGCACCCTTGCACAAATCGGTAATTACCGAATCGGTAATTACCGATTCGGTAATGCCCATTGATTCCTATGGGCTTCAAGGCCCATAGGAAGCAATGGGGGATACCGAATCGGTATTTACAGAATCGGTAAATACCGAATCTTACAGATTCGGTATTTACCGAATCTGAAATACCTACATCTCCCCCCCTCTAATTTACCACTTCATAAATACCGATTCGGTATGATTCGGTATTTATGAAGTGGTAAATGTAGATTTACCTAAATCGGGCCCTAAGGGCCTTACTTACAAAGAATGAATGCAGCGTGGTGCATCAAGCCATTTGGCTGCACCATGCTGCGTTAATTCTGAAGCACAGGGACGCGTCATATCTATGATGGTATGATGGATCTCTTTGCTCTCCCCTGCGCTGGCGCACAATCAGCTGCCATGCACCGATGAAGGCACCCTTGCACCATAAATTAAGGGCCTAATTACGACTTGTGCAGTGAAGCAGCAGGCTGCCACTCCAGCGCCCTGCTCCCACACCTCCCAACTCAACCGCCGCCCGCCAGATTAAACGTTTTCTCCTGGTCTGGCAGGAAGTCCTTTCAATCAATCAATCAATCAATCAATCAATCAATCAATCAATCAATCATATCATTTGTAAAGTACACTATTCATCCCGTAAGGGTCCCAAGGCGCTGGAGTGGGGAATGCTGCTACTGCTCGAAAAGTCAGGTCTTGAGGAGTTTTCTGAAGTTCAGCAGGTCTTGGGTCTGCCATAAGTGGATAGGGAGTGTGTTCCAGGTCTTGGCGACGAGGTGGGAAAATGATCTGCTGCCGGAGGTCGCTCTTCAGGAGCGGGGGACTGTGGCGAGGTCGGCGGAGCGGAGCTGGCGGGTGGGGGTGTAGAAGCTTAGTCGTCTGTTGAGGTCCGTTGGTCCGGTGTTGTGGAGTGCCTTGTGTGAGTGGGTGAGGAGCTTGAAGGTTATCCTCTTGTTGACCAGGTGCCAGTGCAGTTCTCTCAGGTGGGGTGTGATGTGGCAAGGGATGTCGAGGATCAGGCGTTCAGAGGCGTTCTGGATGCGTTGGAGCTGTCTCAGGAGTTTGGCCGAGGCTACTGTGTAGAGGGCGTTTCCGTAGTCCAATCTGCTGCTGACGAGGGCCTGCGTTTCAGTGGGGATCCACTTGTAGATCCTGCGGTGCATGCAGAGGGTGTTAAAGCAGGAGGAGGAGACGGTATTGACCTGTTTAGTCATGGAGAGGGTGGAGTCGAGTATGAACCTGAGGTCGCGTGCATGGTCGTGGGTGTTGGAGCGGTTCTCAGTTTGGTCGGCCACCAGGAGTTGTCCCAGGCCGAAGGGGTGGATCCGAGGATGAGGACCTCCATCTTGTCCGAGTTCATCTTCAGTAGGCTGTTCCTCATCCATTCAGTGATGGCCTTCATTCCTTCGTGAAGGTTGGTTTTGGCGGTGTGGGGGTCCTTGGTGAGGGAGAGGATCAGCTGGGTGTCATCAGCATAGGAGTCGATGTTGAGGTCGTGCCGACGGGCAACATGGGTGAGCAGTGCCATGTAGATATTAAACAGAGTTGGGCTGAGGGATGAGCCCTGGAGAACGCTGCAGATGATCTCAGTGGCTTCGGAGTGGAAGGGGGAAGGCGGACGCTCTGTGTTCTGCTGGAGAGGAAGGAGGCAGTTCAGGGCCTTCTTTTGGATCCCGGCGTTGTTGAGTGTGGTGGCAGACCGCATCGAAGGCGGCTGACAGGTCCAGTAGGATGAGGGCCGCCGTTTCTCCATTGTCCAGCAGTCATCGGTGGCGGCAATGAGGGCAGTCTCTGTGCTGTGGTTGCTGCGGAACACTGACTAGGAAGGGTCCAGGATGTTGTTCTCCTCGAGGTAGTGGGTCAGTTGTTCGTTGACGGTCTGCTCAATGACCTTTCCCAGGAACGGGAGCAGGGAGATGGGCCGGAAGTTCTTGAGGTCCTTGGGCTCCACCTTGGGTTTCTTGAGTAAGGCGTTGATCTCGGCGTGCTTCCAGCTCTCCGGGAAGGTTTCTGTCTCGAAGGAGGTGTTGATGACTTTCCGGAGATGGGGTGCAATGGATGTGCTGGCTTTGTTGAAGATGTGGTGTGGGCATGGGTCTGAGGGAGATCCGGAGTGGATGGTGTTCATGATCTTGATGGTGTCGCCGATGTCGTCGCCTTTGGTGGTAGCGTGGTGGTGCAGTTCCAAGACTCATAAGTGAGCCTTAGAAAAGCAGCGCAGAGGGATATCAAAAGCCTGTTCCTGCATGGCATGGTCTGTGCAGGCCATGCCGTGCAGGAACAATGAGTGTATAAACACAGGGGGCACACTATATACCCACCTGCATGCATCCACAAGCCCAGAGGCTATGATGTGACCTGTAGGACGCCCTTAGTTTATTAACTGCAACACTTTTCATTGCAGGCTCACTGCCATGAAACCTGTGGTGTTGAGGAAACTCGTAATAAACTTGATGGTGCTGCAGCATCACCACCAGCAAATTCAGAGCCTCATACTTTTACAAGACCGCCACTGATCTCGGATCCCTGGTGGTAGCAGAGGTCCTTTGGCAGGCCAAAATCATAACACAGTAGTCGGACTGCCGTTGCGGCAGTCGGCGCACTGCCACTGTTGCACCACCCAAGTCCACAGACTACCAAGATCAAAATCAGCTCCTGAGTCTGAAGAGCTGTAATGAAATGAAAACTACAGCAAAATATTCCCATTGCTTAAAGTCTAACATGCTAGTCTTAATCCTCCTTACTATGCATACCCAACACCTTACTAAAAAGGTAAGAAATTGATTTTATTACTTGATGGTAGCAGCTGCTTACATTCTCTGCCGTCTTCGACTCGACTGACTGACGAAACAGAGGTAAAACCTGCAAGGGAAGTAAAAATGGCCACAATAAAAACCTATGTAACACTTGTTCTAATAAAAAGAAATATGCTGCTGCAATGTTTCAAAATGTTGTGAAATTATTTTGTAATATTTAAAATTATTTAACATATGTTAAAAATAAATATATTACAGAATTTTTGTTTTCAAAAGTAAAATGTGTATGCAATAACAAATATGTTCACGATTTTTAAACTTATAATAAATTATTCATTTTATCCAATTTTAATAAGCATCTTTAAATACCTTAAAGGGTTATTTTTATTTGACTAATTAGAATAATGTTTTAAAGCATTTTTAATAATTTTAATGTCCTCACATTTTCATATGAAGTTTTGACATAAGGTGTGTTGACTGGAGATACATTAACTACGGATGAAATTGTCCTGATCTAGTAAAACATTGTGCTAATCTTTATCCATGTTGCACACACAGATGGCATTCACCCTGATATGTGCTGCATTCTAGTTATTTGCAGCACGGCATTTAAACTTGTTTTGATGGACTACACAGGTCTGCATAACATCAAACCATAATATTCAAAGACATATGCTCATGCTGCCCAGCTTAATTCTTAGCAATCACTGATGTCTGACTGGCTCCCATTCTCTTCCATGTTCTTTAAAATAATATCAATAATAATAATAATAATCATCATAACAATACTAAGAAGAATATCAATGATAATAATAATCAACATAATAATAATAATAATAATACTAATAATAATAAGAATATCAATGATAATCATCATCATCATCATAGTAATAATACTAGGAAGAAGAACACATCAAAGATAATAATAATCATCATCATTAGCAGCAGCAGCATATTACTACTACTAATAAAAAGAATATCAATGATAACAATAATAATAATAAAAAGAATCATCATAAAATAAATATCAATGATCATAATAATAATAATAATAATAATAATAATAATAATAATAATAATAATAATAATAATAATAATAATAATGATAATAATAAGAATAATATCAATGATAATCATCACCATCATCATCATAGTAATAATACTAGGAAGAAGAAGAAGAACATCAAAGATACTAATATTCATCATCATCATCAGCAGCATATTACTACTAAACATAAAAAGAATATCAATGATAACAATATTAATAATCATCATCACCATCATCATAAAAGAATATGAATGATAATAATCATCATAATAATAATAATAATAAGAAGAATATCAATGATAATCATCGTCATCATCATCATCATAGTAATCAGAAATCTTAATTTTAATCAGATCAGACCAGCCTTGATCTATTTACAACTTTTGCACAATGATAGTATTCCCCAAGTTATTGATTCTTTTTAATTAACTGTTAAATATAGAAAATGTACGGATCTGTAACGGGGCTTACGCAATGAATTCTTTCAGTTCCTGGTCTTTATGTAATGAAGAAATGATATCCTTGCACCTTTGCACTTTGTTATGATATGTGTTTTTAACAAAAAGTATTATGAATTGATAGCATTACTGTACATGTACTTTTATGGTTTTGAACAAAAACCGAAATAAAGTTTTATTGAATAGTAATAATACTAGGAGGAAGAAGAAGAACATCAAAGATAGTAATAGTAATCATCATCATCATCAGCATATTACTAGTAATAATAAAAAGAATATCAATGATAATAATAATAAAAAGAAAAACAAAAGCAAAACAAAAAAAAGAGGTTCTTATCTATTTTGCTATTTCATTGGGATGTTCTTAGCAGGTTTGAGTGCTCCATTCATTTATATACATCTTTTCTTGTAAATATGTAAACATACGTGATTGTGGTTTAAGGAGGTCCTTTGCAGAGCTTCAGATTAAGCACAGAACCTTGATGTTATAGAAACAAATAGAAAAATAGCACCAGAGTTCTAGTTCCCTATCTTACATTCTTGCTGCTGAATTCTGCTGAGGCCTGCAGGACATGGGTGCAGATTGCGGAAGGGCCAACTCAGGGTTTTGTCCTTCCAAGGTGGACACATGAGAATCATGACATGGAGTCACAGTCCCTCCAAATATGTACAAGTGCTAAATGCTACAAAACCCTGTATTATCCACTATGTAAAACCAAATACTTTCACGACAAAGACTGTGACAGTGACTGTGGTGGCATTGCTGCAAAGCCTTGTGTTTATCATCACATTCCTTTATGTGATGGTGTGCGTCACGATCCTTACAAATCATAATGTTATCTATCAGTTGTGCCTTTCTCCATATGAACTCAAATTAAAATGAACTTCATTGTCAAGAACAAATACGCAAAGGTTGCATGATATCTAAGCACTAGAAGCTTTGAGTACACATTTATTTTTCAGTTTTTAAGCAAGTTGTGCAAAGTTGTACAACACACCTCGGTAAAGTGAGGTAGACATGCCTGACATTACTTTTCCTGCCAGACGAGAGGATGCTCTATAGTCCTGGCAGCTATTTCAGTCTCTCTCTGTTCTCCCAGGATGAAACATAGTTTTTCTTCAATTGTTCTTAAGAAATATCTCTTTTTCTCAAGCAGGCTCGTGCAGCGCCCGTGTCTTTGATATAACTCTGACAGCGCGGCGCTCTACCTCTCACTTCTCCGAGTCTGTTTCCTTTGAGTTTCCACTTCTGTATGTGTCGACCGGTTTCAATCAGTGTTTGCTTGTGTGTGTGTGAGTGTCTGTGCTGTGTACTCCTGACAGTGACAGGGTAAGCTGCTGAGCTGTGTCTTGTCTATGCTTCTCTTTTCTGATGTCTTCCCCGTATGTCTGTGGATTTTGCTGCAATTATTGAAAGGCAGCTGAGAGAGGTGGCAAAGGGTGCCCGCCCACAACTTTATGTTGTTAAATGTTTTCATTTGTTTCAGAACCCCACGAGCGTATTGGTCTTGCAAATGTCTCTTCCTAAAAACATGCTGTCATGATTCACTTATGCTTTTTAGTACAGGCTTATTTCCATTCCGGAGGCGTTCTTAACATGTATTATTAAAATAACTTAGCCTTTAATTGACATTTAAGCATACATAACATGCAGCATGTATCTAGTGGATCTGCTTACTTCTCCCTGGAAGAGTTTCACTTTTTCTAATGGCTGATTTAGAAGTCAGAGACTGTTAGTAACTTTTTGTGTTTGCCTCAGTGCTGGAAAGTCCTTCTGTATCCCAGATCCGGCATTAATTTCTGGGTCGAATCTGGGATCGGCCGACACACGTCATATTGCCTAGTGTTTTTTCTGACCAAACCAAAACAAAGAGCTAATTTGAAGGACCATTACCCATATTATGTTCACGTGTTATCATGGCTAGATGCCATCTGGAGCCTGTCACCTCGATGCCAATGCCAGGAAACTTAAGGGCATATTTACAAGTTCTGGTGCATCTCTGCAAATCAGCAGGGATACGCCAGAACTGATGCGTCACGCAATTCCCTCCTTGCGCCACCACAGATGCGCCGCATTTACAATGCGGCGCACCATGGTGCAAGGAAGGGTAGATGCGTGACGCATCTTGTGGCGTACGAGTGGCGCATTGCTGGAGTCGCGTTGCAAGCGCGACGCAACTCCTGCAATGCACAGGGGCTACCCATATATAAAGTGGTGCGTCACTCCTTACGCCTGCTTCAAGCAGGCATAAGGATTTCACGCAGCAGCGTCCTAAAACTGACTCAGTGAAATCTTGTAGATTTCACTGCGTCTTTTTTATGGGGCTTTCCTACGAGGGAACGCCCACCCTGCGACAGAACGCCCACATGAAACCTGACACAGGTTTCATGTGGCGCAGGGCTTTACAACGTGATGCATCTGCCTAGATGCGTCACGTTGTAAATAAGTCGCAACATGGCGCATTGTTTACGCGGTACAAAAGGGGGTGGTGATGGACGGAGCATCTGAATCAATCAAACACTCACACCCAGTCAAAAGATCTGGGTTTAATCCATCACCGTTCTTTAGCCCACTCTGCCACCCCAGTTCAGACATGGCTATATGCAAATCAGTCTGACCCTGTGCCTCACGGGAACAGTCCAGCCCGAACTGCCAAGCCATGTCTTCCCTGGACTGGAAACAAGCTTCCGAGGACCGGTTTCTGGCATTCCAGCCGTCTTCAGCCCGGCTTGCTTGAATCCAGTAGCAAAGTGAGTCACAAAAGTGACGCAACGGCGGCGTAAAAGTGTCGGAAGGGGCTCGTAAATCTGCCCCGAAGCAAGTAGCTAAGACCTGACAAGTACTTTATAGAATCCATGGCTTGGAGGGAGGGTCGGTCTGCCTATCTGGCACCGCCTGATGGGCTGGTCCTACAGGTCAGTGTTTGGCCCATTTTGTGGCTGTTTATGGCCCTGTTTTATGTTCTTCGGGCTATACTTTTCTTCTGATTTTACTGATTTTACCACATACATAGCCTCTAGTATGCACATACGCATGCAGTCTCCCATACTGTGGAAAACACCTGCACAGCCTGTCTTTACAAGTTAGAAAGTGCCTTGATTTGAAAATGAGGTCACTTTTTTAGAGACCTCATTCCATAAAGGAGGCCACTTTTATTCGGTGCCCAGGCCTATTTTCTGTCCCATTCCAACCCTGCTTGGAGGCAGGTGATTGACTTGTTCAACTCCCGATGTAACAGATGTGCATGCACTGAAAGAATGCAAGGTTTATTTGTGTGTGAGTAATTATTCAAATGGCACATACTTATTTATTTTTTATATAATTCTTTTATAATGCTACTCATCCCAGTATAGTGTCAGAGCTCATTACATCATACAAACAAGATCATACAAGTGTGTATATCAATGTACAGGAAATGTGACCTAAGACTATGGGGCTTATAATGTGTAGTAATCACATATATCCGATTCTTGTAGACCTTCCATGTTAAGAGTGAATGTTAGAAGAAACACAAAGCCAAGATATAAAATGTAATGCAGTGATTGGCATTGTCTGTACAAATTAGACTTTATGACTTCTCAAAGTCTTCTTCCCAAGCTAAGAATAGCAACAGATTGAAAAAGAAAACAATAAGGACCTAAACCCATGACTTACAGTTTGCATGCAGCTCATCGATAGCCATAAATAGCTCACTGTGCTATATTAGAAGGATTGTAACTTACGAACTGGAAGTAACAAAATGAACTAAGTGTCAATAGCAGCAGCCCACTTACTCATCAACATAGAATACAAATCTGTGATATGCATGTTATACCATATACTTTGCGCTGACACATTAACCCAGTCACGGCCGGCAAGACTCGTGGGTGCAGGGGCGGAGAGCTGTGCGGGAAGGGGGGATTTAATAAAAAAAAAAGAATTTAAATTAAAACTTAACTTTGCCTCCATTCCCGCGTCGCGTCTCCTCTCACTGCTGCTTACAGGAAGCAGGCAGCCTCCCTCCCCTCCCCTAAGCCAATCACAATGCTGCAATGGCTGCGTTGTGATTGGCTGGGAAGCCGACCACACAGACGTCTATGGGGAGGTCATTTTCTCCATGCAGGAGGCATGCAGCATACATGGAGAAAACAGGAGAGCGCCTATGACTAGTTTGGTCGGCCATGGGCAATCCAAACAGTCAGCACCCACAACAGTGGGCAAGCCACTCTTCACCTGCCTAGAACAGGACCGCCCACCGGCCAGCCCCCAACCAAACCCTTCTGCTTTCTCACAGTGCGAGAAGCAGAAACATAAAATGGTATTATGAATACAATTTTATGTTTCTGCTTCTCACACTGCAAGAAAGTAGTGGGGCTACGCTCCTCTGCCCACACGGAGGAGCCGCCCCTGCAATAACCCACTTTGCTTCTTTGAGTGAAAACATTGACTGGACAAAACACAGAACTCTCCAGAATTGTTTTAACTGCCAGAGTTATCTCACTGCTATTATAATGCCCTCAAAATCGCTGGACACTAAAAAAGACCTCTGCAGCAGGTGCCCAATCTTGTAAGATATTTTAAAATACAGCCTCTTTGTGACCAATTAAGTAGGCTAAAACAGATTTGCTGTCACAATTTCCTTGTAACAGATTTATTTTTAAATCAATGTATAAGTTGACTGTTAGAATTTACTTTCTAAGATCTGCCCCTCATGACTACACCCCCTTTCCTCTACTACACATTGAAACCCAATTTATGGGTGCCTGGAGTACATTTTTCAAATGGCATCACTGGTTTGTGGTATGTTACATTTTTTAGACAAATTGCATTGCTGCCATTCTAGGCACAGATTTACTAAACATTCATGCAATGCAACACAGCATAGCAAGTTGTTGCGCTGCATTGCATGAATGCGATAGAGTTTGACAGCATCATATTTAAAAAATAGGGGCACTCGAGCTCTCTTCCTGCGCTGGTGCACTTGTGGCTGCCAGCAGCGGCCCATGCAGGTAAGAGCAGTGAGGTGGTGGGGCCGGGTGAGGGAGGGGGGTTTGACTGATGACCACAAGGGAAAATTAAATAAAAAATACATTTTCCCTCATCATCTTCTGTTCAAATTCCCACCTGGCCTGCCACCACTGCCCCACTTGCATGGACCGCTGCTGGTGGCCGCCAACGCAGGCACCCTTTATTCCTATCACCATGAAGCCTGCGTTGTGGTCAGGATTGTTTTTTTGCAGGAAGGCATATCTTCAGAGGCATATTCCTCTTTCAATGTGTGCCCCAGAATGCAGCACACATATAAAGGAGAAGTAACAAGGAGAAATGAAGATATGTATCCTTGTTACTTGGGTAGACACACCATTTTGGAGCAAAGATAGGTTTACTGCCTTTAGCAAATATAAGTTTGCATCAAAATACATGAGCTGATGCATGAGTGGGCCCATGGTTCACCAATATAATGCCTACCTGACACAGTGTAAGGCAATGCAGCATATGGCGCTGCGTTTAAAAAAAAAACGAAATTTTACAATGCAACTCAAGGCGATGCTAATCAGCCATTGTGTGGCTTCGTACATTTTGTCTAGCATTTTGTTTCATGCTGCGCCAAAAACAGGCTGCAAGCACAAAACAAAAGGTTTATAAATCTGTGCCCTAATGTCAGTGCAGGCCTTGTAATAAAATAGATCAGTGCCCCAATTAAAACTAGCACAGTGAATTAAACCTGATGCTTAAATGTACCTCGGTAATGAAACCTCTTACATAATAGTAGTTGGGAGTAAGTTAAAAAAAAATGGTTCAAAATTAAAAATCATAAGACAACATTCAGTCCAATAAGAACATATTAAAAGATATTTTTAAACAGTACTTGTTTAAAAATAAGTTTCAATATATTTAATTTGACTGTTCATTTAATGTTGCATTAACGTTATATTCAAACTTAGCGGAAGCATTCTGAAATCTTTGTCTATTAATCTGACAGGCTATTTAAAGCTCATGTCTGGCCCTTTTCAGAGCTCAAGCCATACCCTGTGCCAAATGGCTCTCTACTGTGCATATTACTGAAGACCACTCGTGTGCATCAGCGCGGCCGACAAGTGCTTTTAATTTCCTCCAGCTGACTTGGAGCTGTAGCTCTTTGGATTTTAATATTTTTGGTGCTCTGAAGCTGAATACTAGCTTCAGCGGACGTGTACTTATGCCTGCACTGTTGTTCTGCGCGAAGGCTGACAGCGCTCGCATTCATGCTGTGACGCTCACTTTTCTTCTGCTACTTACCCGCTCCTGACCCCGGTCCGCCCCGGCTGTGTGCCGTTTGTTGCGGAGGGTCCCTGCAAGAGCGCCACTTCCGCTTCGCGCCACTTCCGCCCTGCCTCCAGACCGCGCAGGTGAGCGGTCTAGTGTCTGCTGAGCTAGGGCTTATAACGTGCCCTGCCGGCCCCACTGGTTGACTCTGTGGCCTGAAGACCACTCGTGTGCATCAGTGCGGCCGACAAGTGCTTTTAATTTCCTCCAGCTGACTTGGAGCTGTAGCTCTTTGGATTTTAATATTTTTGGTGCTCTGAAGCTGAATACTAGCTTCAGCGGACGTGTACTAATCCCTGCACTGTTGTTCTGCGCGAAGGCTGACAGCGCTCGCATTCATGCTGTGACGCTCACTTTTCTTCTGCTACTTACCCGCTCCTGACCCCGGTCCGCCCCGGCTGTGTGCCGTTTGTTGCGGAGGGTCCCTGCAAGAGCGCCACTTCCGCTTCGCGGCACTTCCGCCCTGCCTCCAGACCGCGCAGGTGAGCGGTCTAGTGTCTCACGTCGGACGTTATAAATGGCCATCTGGAGGAAGCGCAGCGGGAGCGCCGACTTCGCGCCGAAGTCGCGCATAAGTCGAGCCCGTCTGCGCCCGTCCGCGACCGACCGAGGCCAGGGGCCACGCATGCTGTTCCACGTCTGGTCTACTCCTCTCAGGCACTTCGTGCCTTATCCCATCACGTCTCCCTTGCTCCCCATGTCATAGCTACCATTCTAGGAAATAATATCCTATCCTCTCCCCCGTCTACAATTCCTCCCTCCCCTTCCCTTCCCTTTTCCCCTCCTCCCCCCGCTGCACCTCGGCTGACTCAGTCCAGTCCTAGCGGCAGAGATCCCCTCTCACTACTTTATCTCAATACTCGTTCCCTTCCCAAACATCAATTAGACATATTCCAACTCTTAGAAGGAGGTCTCATTGACATCTTGCTCCTTACGGAAACTTGGTTAAACGCTGACTCTTACCCAGATATCTTGGCCGCCATTCCTGCGGGTTACTATATCCTCCATTCTAATAGAAACTCCGGCAGATCTGGCGGCGGAGTTGCCGCCATTATTCGCTCTCACCTACAATTCATTACCCTCACCACTCCACTCATAGCCAATACGGACATTCTTACATTGAAATTTACCTCTCCCAACTCCTCATTTATCTGCATATTAGTTTATCGCCCCCCCGGTCAACATGCCCCTTTTCCCATCCCTATTTAGCAATATGATTTCGCAAATAGCCATCAACTCTGCTAGGGTTTTAGTGGTAGGCGACTTTAATTATTGGCCATCAGACCCCCAAGAATCTTCCCTCTCCCGTGAGTTCACTGACTCACTGCTTGGCCTAAACTTCTCCAAACATATTTCTGTTGCCACACACAATAAAGGCCATATATTAGACCAGATCTGGTCCACCAACTCTGACATTTCCCCTCCCTTGGTCTATCCTTGTTCCTGGTCCGATCATTTTTTCATTTCTTTTTCCTTACACCTATTTCTGTCTACTTGCCTTCCGGTCCCCCATAATTTTCAGGCCCGAAACTGGAAACATGCTGACATTCCTCATTTTCACTCGATCCTTGCTTCAACATCTCTTCCTGACTATTCTGATTTGAATTCACAAGCAACTTCTTTCGATCAGTGGCTGTCCTCTGCCTGTGACGTCGTTGCCCCCATCAAACTGTTAAGTCTAAACGTCCCCACGACGCTCAGCGCTGGTTCACTTCTACTCTGAAGGCGGACAAACTTCGCCTTAGACAGGCTGAGCGCCGCTTGCGGCGTAATTATGACCCTTTACTCAAAATCAGTTACATTGATCTACTAAAAACGTATAAAAAATCGATCATTTCGGCCAAACTCTCCTATTTTTCTCAGAAGGTCTTGACTTCGGCATCCAAGACCAAAGAAATTTTTTCTATTGTAGCTGAGCTTTCCCTTCCTGACCGGGTCACTCCCCAGCCCCTACCTTCTCAAGCCCTGTGCAATTCTCTTAATTCTTTTTTTTCTGACAAGATTTCCGCGATCAAAAACAATATTCCCTCTACTACTCTGTCTCACGATTCTGTTCTCCCTTCCTCGAATCCTCATTCTTTCTCTAAATTTCCCCCTATATCCTTGGACATTTTTCTTTCACTACTTCAGACTGTGAGCTCTGGCTCGCCTAATGATCGCTGTCCTACGTCTATTCTAAGAGCTGCCTTTGTGGCCTGTCCCGGCCCCCCTCTTGATCTCTTAAATAAATCTCTCTTGTCAGGCTCTGTCCCCAATGCTTTTAAAAGCGCTGTGGTGGTCCCCATTCTAAAAAAACCTGGTCTTGACCCTACCACGTTGGCAAACTATCGTCCCATCTCCCTCCTCCCTTACTTGGGAAAGGTCTTGGAGACTTATGTCACCCGCTGCCTCAGTGCCTTCATCGAGGAAACACACTTCCTCGATGACCGGCAGGCCGGTTTTAGACCTGCTCATTCCACTGAGGCAGTGGTGGTGGCAGTTATGGACACGCTGAAACAGGGAGCTGACAAGAACTTGGCCCAGGCCCTTGTACTCTTAGACCTTTCAGCCGCATTTGACACGGTCGACCATGGAATCCTGGTCGACCGTGTCAGAAATGCTGGCATCTCTGGCCTGGCCCTGTCATGGGTGGTATCCTCTCTCCATTCCCGCTCTCAATCTGTTCGCCTTTCCTCTTTCTCTGCCCCTCTATCTTCTCTTTCCTGTGGTGTCCCCCAGGGTTCTGCTTTGTCCCCGCTTTTGTTCAATCTTTATATGCAGCCCCTTCTTGTCTCTCTTCGTCAGTTTTCAGTTACTGCTTTCAATTACGCAGATGATCTGCAGCTTATTTTTCCTATCAATTCTTCTCCTTCTTCTTGTTCCAATTTTCAAAATGCTATGCTCTTCATCTATGAGTGGATGAACCTTAGCCAATTAAAGCTCAATCCAAGCAAAACGGAGCTGGTGGTGACCGGCGGTCCTCTCACTCCCTGGTCTCCCAACTTTTGGCCTACCGCTCTGGGTTCCCCTCCTTGTCCAGTGAACACCGTGAAGAGCTTGGGGGTTACCATTTCTAGTGACCTCTCGATGCGGCCACACATCAACACCGTCACTTCGGCCTGTTTTTTCCATCTCCGCCAAATCGGGAAGATTCGCAGGTTTTTATCCCAAGAGGCCCTTATTCTTGTTATCCTCGCCCTCATCACCTCACGTCTAGACTATGCCAACTTCCTATACGTGGGGGTTCCTGCCTGTCACCTTTCCCGACTCCAACTGGTTCAGAACCAGGCAGCCAGACTAATCTTTCAGCAACCTAAACATCAGCATGTCACCCCTCTGCTGAAGACTCTACACTGGCTCCCAGTTGCGTAACGGTGTGTTTTTAAAATGGCCTGTACCATTTTTAAATCCCTGCTTACCTGTGCCCCTGCCTTTATCTCCTCTTGTTTGCACGCCTATGTTCCTCCCCGTCACCTCAGATCTTCGGCTCATAATCTTCTGATCACTCCCAGGTTCAACCGTAAAAAACATGGGGGCGCTTGTTTCTCTTTTCTTGCTCCCGCTACCTGGAACTCCCTCCCTCTTGTTATTCGTCTGTCCACCGACTATTGTTGTTTTCGCAGTTCTTTGAAAGCCCACCTGTTCCGTCTGGCATACGGTTAGCTGCCCTGACCCTGATTGTTCTTCTCCCGCCTGGTCCTGAGCGCCAAGAAACCAATTGGTGTATGTGCGCGGTACCAAATCTCTTTTAATAATAATAATAATTAATAATAATTACTAGCATCTTTTCAAAGGAGCAGCTACCCACACATCTCTTCCACGTACATTCATGGAGAAGGCACAGTACACAGGCTGGCTACATAGTTGCTGGGCTCATGCCAAAAAACTTTGTGGTTACAAGTGAAACTGATTAAGAATTCACTGTCAATCTTCCCTGAAAAGGGTGGTCCCTCAGCTCTATTGATGGAAGGGTGAGGCAGAAGCCGGGAAAGACTCTCTGAGTAAATCCTAACCCCAAGCTATGATGCTGGTGAAATTCCCAATACAAAGACCAAATAAATCATGGAACCCGTTGAATCATCTGCTGACAAAACCAGCTGACAACAGAGAACATAAGCACATGCCAGTTAGTGAGATATTCAGCCTAGATATTGAATAGATATAGCATCTCCACCTATTTTGTATATTCTACACCAGGACAGTTAGCATGGAGAATGAAAAGGAGTGTCCCCTCTTCTTTCAATTCTATGTTTGTGGTCACAAACAGTTGTCTAGTATTTCAACTTTTATATAGCACTTACTGCCCCTAATGTGGGGCACTGAAGCGCTTACCTACATAAGTAGAATGCTACACTGTGTAGATGTGTGGTTGGAAAGATGTCTTCTTTGTTTGTTTTCTCCCTATGTGGGAAGTGTTTCCATGTTGTGTATGAGGAGCACTGAGCGCAGTTATTGTGTTACGGTACACATCGATTAGCAACGCGACGGATGAAGAAGTGTGAGTTAGGTGCATGTACACAGATACACACACCACGTCACCCTGTACTTATGTCTTTATAAAATGGACTTGAAAGGATGATCGGCTCCATTCGTGATCACAAAAAATGTAAATGTAACTGTACTGCCCAAACCCCTGGTTTTGTGCTTTTCTAGGGGTCCTGATGCCATAGCATTGCACTGCAGTGCGTACTCACCCAAAAATCAGTAGCTGCAGACACATGACTTGTTTACAGGTGGCACCTCTTTCCACACAACTCACTAGAGAAGCTACCATGTACAAATAAATATGCCAGCAATAATACACTCTCTTCCTGCAGAACCTTCAAGAGATTGTCAGGCCCAGAGCAAAGATATGTTTATAATTGGAATCCATTTGCCTAATACAAATGTAGCATTACTATTTGCCTCATACAGGGAAGAGAAAAATCAGAAAGGAGTGCAGTAGCTATAAATTAAAGAGAAGGGTTTTCAAATATATAAAGGGCCTGAATGAGGCTCTGCTCTTTCTTCCAGGAGCTTTCATCTTGGTATACTCCCTTATGCTTGCAGAGAACACACCTAGACTGACACTCCCCCCCCCCCATTGGAAGAAAAGATTGTTAGGTCCCTGTGCAGGTGCATGGCATGATGATTATGTGTAAGTTGGGAGGTGGCTAGAAAGACTGGGATATCAATGCAAAGGTCTGAGTGAATGGCTCGTCTATTCACCATCCATCCATGCATTAACTAATCAAATTACTAATTAAAGGCTCATGCATCAAACATTTATGACCTATTCATCCAACATCCAACTGTGATGCATTCATGCATTCTTTCTTCAATACATAGGGCTCCATTAGGATGTCGGTGGATTTCCTCCGCTAGGGTAGCGGTGGCCACCGCCACCCTGGCGGAGGCAATCCGCCCGACATCCTTCCCTGCATTCCCCCCGCCATATTACGATGGCGGAGGTGACCGCAGCGGTGGGAAACACCGCCTGCCTGTTTTCCGCCCTGGTCGCCTTGCGGCCGGGGCGGAAAAGGGATAACATGGTGGCGGTGTCTATCTGACACCGCCAGCCATATTAGAATAGGCATTTTTCAATGCCTGTCCGTGGCGTAGTGGCACTGATGCATTATCCAACAATGCACGTACACACCCAACTGTTCATCTATGTCACCACATCTGGACTCAGGACTCAGCCATTCATGTACTCCACTCATCATGCCATTCACCCATGCTCACTTTCACTCGCTTACACAGCCAAACAATATCACACACAAACTCACCAAATGATTATGTGTATGTTTCACTTCTAAGATAAAAGTCAGTCTGAACAATTGACTTAGTAAATGCATGTGTTTCCATTGGCCTGGTGCTGGTCTTGGTTTATGTTACTAAAT
Organism: Lissotriton vulgaris; assembly: GCF_964263255.1. Lineage (NCBI taxonomy): Eukaryota > Metazoa > Chordata > Amphibia > Caudata > Salamandridae > Lissotriton > Lissotriton vulgaris. Next base: position 170,986,218 of record NC_141689.1, on the reverse strand, counting down.
CATTTACTCTCACCATTTCTTTGTGATGTTTTAACTTTTTCACCCAAACCCTGGCAACATTGTTGTCTATGGAAGTGTATTTCAGTATGATTGGCTGTCTCTCACTATCTTCAACCCAACTATATAATTAATAATGCCATCACAAATAGTACTCCTGCGTATCTTGCAGGCAAGCTTACCATCCCTGGATTCTCAGCACACCCACAGTATGTCATCTTACGGTAGAATAAGAAGTGTAAAAAAGGATCTGGAACAACATCCCGGTATCCATCAAAACCACCTCAACACTGCCCTAATTTACAAAAATGTTGAAGCCTCCCTTCTTTAAAGAATACTAAAACACAATGTATTAACCCTTCAAAAGCTTACTCTCTGATTACTAGTTGAATCTATGTTTCTCTCTGCTGTCTTTTGGCGAGGTTTGCTCTATAGAATAAAATATACATGTATTCATGTTGGAAGAGATTAGGGTATTAGTTGAGAGGGAGAGAAACTACCTCAAATAATGATCACTTTCCTTGTCAGGGTGAACTATAAAAAGTCACTAAGCTATCCTGTGCTTAACCCTCTGGTGGCTTGGCACAAAGCAGTCAGCCTTAATTTAGAAGCAGTATTCAAACAGTAATAAAGTGCAAACACAACACATGATTCCAAGCTAATTTAGAAAAAGAAATTGCAATCAATTAAATGACACTTCAACGACAACAAAAATATATGATTTTGTTTTGAAAAGAGCTTTATTGAACAATTGCAGTGAGTTATAGTAAGTGTACATGCTATAAAGCATTATTCTCAAATTGTTAGGATACAGATCCTGGACATGGGCCATTATCATTGTTCAACTAAAGAAATACAATAATCTGCAAGCAGCTACATCTTTCTTCCATTAGTACCTCATTAGATATGGGGTGCTATTACTTCTGGCAGACCGCGCATCGTCTTGCAGTCCGTGGAAGAGGCATCTGTGTCTCCCTAATGTAAGAGATACATTCGATGTTGGCCCCAAAAATCCTTACTGCGAGACCTAGGATGCAGTTTCATAGCATATGTTTCTCCATGATCTCTACAGTTTATCATATCTTATACAATTGATTGTATAGGGCATCCAGAAAAAATCAACTCTCCTCTTACCCAGGAGAAGCACCATCGAGGTAAATCATTGCATTTCTTTGTGTCTGTCAATAGTTGCTCCCAATACTTAGCATGTCAACAAATTTGGTCCAAGATACTAACCCTTTAGGACAAGTCTAAGGGCCGTATTACAAGTTTGGCAGCCTTCCAATGGGACCGCCTCCACGTCGCTCCCAGGAAGACCGCCAAGCCTGTGGTGAGCCTGCCTGCCCGGTTAGACCTTAATCCATGTGCGGCGCTGCAGTGGTCTCATGGCAGCGACCGTATTGGGCTCATAGGAGAGCTTTAACAACAGAGCTCTGCCGTGAGAGTGCCAGCAGCATTTTCCTGCATGATGTGGCATGCATCATGTCATGCATGCCCCCCGCATGCATTCCAGAGTTCAGATTCGGTCAGGGCCCTTTTATGGCCCCCTTACCTGGATCTCCACCACCCGTTTCATGGTGCAATCCCCACAATGAAATGGGCGGTGGATATGCAAGTAAGAATATGCTTGGCGGTGCTGCATCGGCACCACCAGCATGTTCAGACCCTTTGCACTCCGCCACCACCACCACTGTGGGATCCAGGATCCCAGTGTAGGTGGCAGTCCCGTGGCTGTCTCACCACCACCATCGCAATATGGTGGGCAGACCCATGGTGGTGGGCAGACCACCGTCGGATGTACAGCAAGCCCAGGAACGCTGTACGTGTAATTAGTCTTAGAGACATGCAAATACCCCACAGTGATCATATAGTGCTTTTTTTACAAAGCACCTCAGTGTGTCGGGGGCAAATTTAGCAATACCTTCAGGGCTAATATAGACCTGATGTAAGAATTTGAACTGAAACGTTTATGACTCTGACCTATGCACAAAAATAGAACCAGCAGTTGTCAAAAATTGGGCCTCCCGAAGCCCTCTTCCCACTCTGATCTGTTTCTATATGCCAGTGTGGAAGTACACATATTCATCTCAGCGTATATAAAGGAAACAGAGCTACCCAGTCCCAGCGTTTTCGATAAAGCATGGTAAGCTCAGGTGGAAGACTGGGAAAGTCTCATAGCGAATCGAAGACAATAGTAAAATACCACCACCATTATGATGGTGCAAGTTGGATAGGAATCTGACCAGTCATTTCGACTGACTTCTGACGGGCGCGGAGAGCCTGTCTGCCAGTCGGAATGATTTCAGTAATCAAAGGGCGCCTTTTGTCAATCCAAGGGATTACAATGTCAGATTCTGACAGCCTTTCTGTGCTGGTCTTTCCGGCACAGAAAAGCTTTGGAATATGACTTTGTACGCCCCCTGCAAGACCCCCATGGGTGCGCAGCGCCCGGTTGGAGGCCCCTGTTGATCCCTGCACCCTGTGGCAGGCACCTTTGTGTGTCTGCTACAGGGTACAGGGATGAATTGCACCTCTTCATGTTACAATGAGAGCATGCATTCGGATAGGAATGCATGCTTCTATTGTAAGGAATTAATTAATCGATTGGGACCACTGACAGGAGGTCGATCGTTCCCAGTACCAGAATGAGGTCCGCCTAACATTGTAATTAGACCCTAAGGGCATATTATCAAGAGACATATTGCCGCTTTTTCTCACATAGTGCCAAAAAAACAACTATTTTTTTAACTCACTATTTACAAGGACTCGCTAACAAGCTATAGCACGAGTTTCATTGAGTTAGCTGCCTTTTTCTTTCTACTTTGCATGTCAGCTATATTTATCGCTAATGACATGCAAAGTAGGCGTTTCTCACCTAATCCTCATGGAGTCCGTCGCCAACACAACATTGGTCTATTATCAATGTGGGTCAAGCGATAAACAAAACCGTGCTTACTCCGGTTATCGCCGGAATTTAACACCGGCTTCAAACTTGACTAAGCTATATTCTCAATGGGAGGTGGATTGACATGTTAAGTCCACACTCCCCTATCAGCAAGGTTTTCAATAGTGCACTAACATTATTGCTGCTTTTCTCACGCAAATGCCGATTAGCGCGTTGCTAATACACCGCTAACACGGCGATGTAATCCAGCGATAGACAGCGATAATGAAAATCTCGCTAAGCGCGATTTGTGATAATTATCTCATGTCCTTGATAATATGCAAGTTAATGCTTTATAAAATCAATTTAAAAAAAACTCAGCTGAGGGAAGGTTTTGGAACTAAAACAGTTAAATATACTATTCACACTCCAAGAAAATTAAGTCAAGCAAGGTGGTGGACACTAAAGGAGCAACATTTTCTAATCCCATTTCAATGCAACTTAACTCAGGGAAGGTGTTGGACACTACAGAGGCAACATTCACCATTCCCATTGCAATATAACTTATAGCAATGAACGTGTTTGACACTAAATAAACACACATTGCAATACTCCCACTACCAAAAAAAAAGAAACCAAAAATACAGCACACTACAAAGTTAACATTTACTATTACCACCACAACATCAACAAAGTTAACAAACATCTATGTAAGCATCTAAGCATCTAATAAAAAACATGTTTATTCCAAATTGAATAAAACATCCTAATTTAACATTTTTATTATCCACATAACTTTTAAAATATATTTCTTATAAAATTGGATAAAAAATTTATAAATGAAAGTATTTAACACAGTACAATATTTAAAAACAATCAGGCTCATTACGATGTTGGGTGGACGCATTGCGGATTGGAACTACCGCACCATAGGTCTGTGGTTCTAACCACACAATTTGGATGTGACAACCCTATGGGCATTTGGAGACATATATTTTTCAATAGCAGCTTGTGTGGAACAGGCCGGCAGCACAAGCTGCCATTAACAAATGTATGTTTTTAAGCATCACTGCACCGCCTGGCAGGCACCATACAGGACCTGCCATACAGTGCTGGGATGTTTACCCCCAGGCCCAATATCAGAGGGCCGGGCAGAAAGGGAGCACTACTAGGGTCAAAGTCACTTTCTGACAGCCTTTCAATATCAGAAAGGCTGCCATGGAAAGGCTGTCGGAAAGTGACATCTAAATCCTGAAGGGGGTGCTGAGGCTGGCTCCGTCGTCATTATGGGATTATGTGTGTTTTGCTTCGACCGGCTCCTTGAGCCCATCAGTGGTACAGGGAATGGTCCCTCCGCCCGATGCTTCAGCCGCAATTGCAGATGTCGGGAGGACTGCAACCAAAAGCCAGTTGGTTGTCGTCCACCCGACATTGTAATCAGACTCATAATGTAAATGTAATAAAAAATATATTACTAATTATGAATAATATAGGTCAAAATGTATTTTTAAAATATATAACACACTATCTACATTATTTTTAAAATAAGTAATAAATGTGTATGGAAACATAGGAATGCAATTTTTATTTTAAAATGTCCTATTTATAAAATAATTTTCCTAAATGTTTGTATACTTTTTTATTTACCCAAATAAACTGTTTTCAAATTTGGCATGATGATATATATTTTATTATGTCTCTCCATTTTTACAACATTCAAACACAATGTTATCATAATTTTTAGTCATCCAAAAAAATAAAAAGGTTAAATTATAAAATATTGTATTTTAAAGTACTTCAAATATTGTAAAAAATATTTAGCCACACCCATATCTAATAATCGTCAACACCTCACTTCCAAAAAATCAAAATGTAATTTATCAAATTTACTAAATAGAGATCTAAAAATAAGCACTAACACATTTTTTTCCAAATACTCCCAATCCATATAAACCAAACATCCAGCTCCTAAAATGTGTATTTCTAATTTTGTTTTAAATTAACATAAAAATTAAACAATAATACTTAATTGTATCAAATACTTCCCACCCCAAACCCCTATACACCCAACAACCCCCTTCTATTTTTTTTCTGTTTAAATAACATTTTTAAAATAAACATAAAATATATATACGCTAATACATTATTTTAAAAATACTGCCCACTCTTATCTCCTGTAAATCTTATATCCCATTCCTAAAAAATATAATTATGGTGAATCAAAAAATAAACAAATGTAATTCATTAAAAAAAACATTCTTATGAAAAAATTTGAAAAAAAGTTGTAAACAATTACTATAAATAAATGAAAACCTATCAAAATATAAATACAATTACACACTATTTACCATAAAAAATTTAATTATTATCAAAGATAATAAATACATTGATATTAAATACACAACACCTACAGCAATATTTTTGACAACAATACCATAAAAAATGATATTTATGTGTCACAATATTCTTCACAGAATATTTGTGCTTTAAATTTGGTTTATTAGTTTCAGAGAAGAACAAATACAGTGCATAGCGATATTGAGTCCACGAGAGAATGCAAACGACAGACTGAGGCAACCACTTTACAAAAAAGTGCACAGAGCCTGCAGGGGCTGTCGGGCCCCCAAATGTCCTCGGGCTGCGTCGCCATGATGACTTGTGGATCTAGACAAGGATCTCCTATGAACCCAACCTGAGAATAACAAAGCAAACAGACCTCCCCCCACACCCAACCCCCCCCCACCCCAACCAGTGTGCCGATGTATGCGAGTTAGATAGAGCGTAAGTGTGGAGCGTTCACAGCGCCTCCATCTAGGATTCTGTGGTGGCTTGGTTTGCATCTGTTAGGCGGAGTAGGCGGAGGTATCTCGGGCACGTTATGTCGTTGAACTCCTGGGATGAAAGTGTTAAGAGTGGTTGCCAAATCATGTGGAAAGTGGCCGTGGTCTGCGTTAGTGTGGCTTGAATGTGTTCCATCCCCGGTGTGTACCAAAGTTTGTGCAACAGGCTGTGTGAGTGGGCCGTGAGTTCGTCCCCCAGAGACACAGGATATGTTGGGAGGCTGCCTGCAATGCGGACCCATGGATTTCAGCTCGAATGTGAGATTATTTGGAAGGCCTTAGAATGGTGTATGTTGGAAACCGTGGGATTTCGGTGTCAAGGGAGGTGTCCATGTAATTGAGGACAGACATCCAATATGCCGTGACCTCTTTGCAGTCCCAGAAAAGAGTCAAGAGTCTACTTATCTGATTCACCAAGGTCTTGCGCGGGAACAGAGATGCTAGAACCCAAATCCCTTTGAGCAATGTCAGTGGGTCAGATCTCTGAACCCTCCCTTCATTACTCCCAGGGAAGGGTGTGTGGATAAAATAACAAACAAGAAGAGAATGGTCCTGCGAGGGTTCCCTCTGGTCTCTGCCTTCTGGTAGTTGGGTAGATGTGAGGAACCTAAAAACAGTAACATAACATTACACTCCTACTCACTATTCATTACTAGTCTATTCTTATGTGCATGCCTTTTTTCTCTGCTCACCCACCCTAGTGCTGCAGGACCTTGCTTCTCCTCATGTGTATGGCTTGGCTTCTGCTCAGCTACCAGTTGACACTAATATAACAACAAACACCAATGAATTAGTCTAGTTTCTTTAACTGGGGCTGAGTCTTACCTAATTCGTTGAATGGGAAAAGAGCACTTACTTCACTGGCAATCGAGCATTCTGTTAAGCTGGGGTTCTGTTTAATTGTCTTTTCTTTTCGTTATCTTTTATAGTTTGGCTGATGAATAACTCTGTCCTTTTTTTTCTCCTTCGCAGGTTTACTGGGTCCTTAGAGCTTTATCTCAGCCAATATGGTAAGTACTCTCTTTCTTTACTTTATACACGTGTTAAGTCTTTCACGTATTCAGGCTTGTTAAACTTCTGGAGTCTTTTGAATTGAGTAAATATATATATATATATATATTCATTTGCATTGATGCATCATTGATAGAAAATAGATTGCGGTTTTGTCACTTAGCTTGCTTTCTCTTGATGACTTGCGCTGCCGGCGCCTCTCGCCCGGAGTTGTTCTTCGGAAGAAGCTCGAACTCTCTGGCAGGATACCGGTGAAATATCCTCAGCAGTTTTCTGTCAGCGGCGAGACGTTATCTTCAAGATAGCTGCTTCTCAATTGTTAAACTGGGGAGACTGGAACTTACACAGGAAGAGCGCACCTCAGGCAGTCGACGGGTGTCAAGGTTTCTCGACTAGTGAGGCGGCGCTCGCAATTCTCTACAAACTCGCGCTTGACTAGTTGCGCCGAGTCTGCTTCAGCGTTTCTGCTTACTCTTCGAGTTACTGCAATACTCTGATTATGAACTGTGACTAATCTTCAACTTGACACGACGAACTTCCTCAGCTAGGGTCTTCAGTGAAGTACGCGTTTTTCGTGACGCTCGCGCTTCACATAGTAATCTCAGCAGCTAGGATCTGGCAGACTAGAACTTTCATTGTCCTGTACGCTGGCCACGGCGGCGGCCATCTTACATCTCCAGAATCGTACTCTATCTGCCCAAGTGTCTGGAAAGCATTCTAATTTTCTCCCTAATGCAGTTGGATTGACGATGACTGAACCCACAGCTTGAGTCCTGACAAAAAGCGTACCTATCTCACCACACCCCCTCCAACAGGTCGAACTTCGAGACGGGTTACCCCTATGTAACCTAGCTGGGATTAAGTACCAATATGTGGCTAGCTTCATGGCTGACTCCCTACCCGCTATGTTCCAAGCCGTGTGGTTGGCCCTGTAGTAAATTGACTGCCACTCCCGGGTCGTGAGCGTTCTCCCTAGTTCCCCTTCCCAGTACTTCTGCCTGGCTGATCGGTGTGTCTCGGAGGGAGGAAAAAGCATCTTGTAAAGATTTGTACTCAAACCACGGTCCGATTCTTTTGTATCTAGCTATTTTTCAAATCCAGCCGTACACCTACCAACTAAGGGGCTAATCTCGGGTTGTGTGAGCCAATGCCATAGTTGGAAATATTGAAAGAGCTGTGGCGATTTGACATCGTAGAACTGTGACAGTGTGGAGAATGGTAGGAAGCCCTCTAAGTCAAAAAGATGCCCCGTCAATCTGCAGTTGGAGCCTCACCATTGTGGAAACATGTGGCATCGGTACCTGGAGAGAAGTCTGGGTTATCCAGTAGAGGAGTTAGCAGGGATGGAAATGATGTGAGTTCCTGTTTGGTAGCCACCGAGTCCCACACACCCAGTATTGTACGTGTTATGGGTGATTTCTGGAGGTAGCGCAGTCTGTGAGTGCGGCAGAGGAATGGTATTTTCCATAAGGAGGTCTGGGCCATAGACCTATCTTGGAAAAGCCACCTCGTCTCTGATTCGGGCCTGTACCATTCCACCAAATATCTTATCTGTGCCGCTTGAAAGTATTGTTGCAAATTTGGAATACCCAGGACCCGCCTCATCCATCCCTCGAAAAGCTAATTGTTTGTTCATACGTGGTCTCTTCCCCACCCAGATAAAGTGCTGAATCGCTCTTGCAGCGTCTTAATAGTCCCGGCTGTAGGTAGCACTGGAATAGTCTGAAAGATATATAGTATCTTGGGGAGCGCAGACATTTCCCCAGCCGCAATCCTCCCCAGCAAGGACAATGGTTGTTTCTGCCATCGCCCAAGATCGCTACGGATCTGTGATGTTACTTTGGCGTAGTTTAGGGCCACCGTTTGTTCCGTGGACTGTGTGAGGATGATACCTAGGTAGGGAAGTTGCTCCTGAACTAGTAGTCCCCCTTCGTATGTGGGTGCCTTGTGTCGTGCGTGGGCATTTGTACCAAGTGGTAGTATCAGCAATTTCCCTCTATTCATTTTGAGGCCCAACACCATGCCAAAGGCCTCCACCTCTTCTAGAAAGGCCGGCACCAATACCCTAGGTCTCTCAAGTGCTACCAAAATGTTGTCTGCGTAGAGGCCGATTGGGTGTGGCTCTCCGAAAGTTATTCCATGGATAGTGGGGTTATCGTGCACCCTCTGTGCTAGTGGCTCGATATAGAGTGCAAACAGGAAGGATGAGACTGGGCACCCCTGCCTGGTGCCACGTTGGATTTCGAAGGGTCGTGAGCTCAGTCCGTTGATATGGATCCTCACCTGTAGCTGATGGTACCAGCTTGCAGCCCACGCTCGAAAGCGTTCCTCAACGCCAAAGTGTGTTAGATCTTCTTGAGAAAACCCCAATCAACGCAATCAAACACCTTCTCAGCGTCAATGGCAATGAGCACAGAATCTGATTGTTGGAAAGGGGCTTTGTCAATCACGTGGAGGATACGTTTGGTGTTGTCGCTGCATTGTCAACCGGGGATGAAGCCTGACTAGTCCGGCTCTATGATCCCCGGTATACAAGGTCCAAGCCTTGAGCCTAGTATCCCCGTGAAAAGTTTGAGGTCGAGGTTAAGTAAGGAAATCGGCCTGTAAGCGGAGCACTCGGTGGTGTCCTTGCCCGGCATAGGCAGCACTATGATGTCGGCCTCTAGCATGTCAGATGGGATGGAACCGGGGCCCTGGAATGAGTTAAAGAGTTTAGTAAGAATCACGGCGAGTATCGGACAGAAAACTTTGCTAAAACCGGAGGAGAAGCCATCCGGACCAGGCGATTTCAGGGGTTTGAGGTGGGAGATGGCACTGACCATCTCCTCAATTCTGATAGGTGCATCTAAGGACCATGCATTTGCTGTGTTCAGCGCGGTGGTGGTTGTGCCATGCAGGTAAGTATCGGCACGGTCTACTGGTGTGGGGTCTGCCCTGTAGAGAGATGCATAATAGTCCCTGAATGCCCCCGCTATTTGTGCCTCATCGTGGATCTCCTCCCCTTCCTTAGTCAAAGTCAGAAAGTCTTGTATAGCGCAACGTATCACCATTAGGTCTCAGGGCACTTGCAGACATAGTCAGAACTCACCAGGTGGCTTTAGTTGGGAAACAGCCAGGTCTTTAATTCCTTATGGAAGGACAGATGATCTGAGATGGACAATATATGTGAGGGAAGCTTGTACCAAAGATGGGGTGGGGGAGATAAGAAAAAGATCGACTGCCATGTCTCGTGGTGTGTATTCTTAAACGGGTTAAAAGACATTTTGAACTAGATCTCAAAGTTATGGTAAGCTGGTATTTTCGCAACATTTTGCCAAGATACCCTGGGCCAGTGTGATAGAGACTCTTAAGTATGAGGCAAAGAGTCTTAAATTTGCCTCTCAGCCTGATTGGTAGCCAATGAAGAGATTTCAGATTGGCACAGGAAGATAATCTCATAGGTAGGTTCAGAATAAGTTTAGCAGCAGTGTTTTGGAGGGGTTGTAGTTTGGCATAAAGGCCGTTGTTGATAGAAGCCAGTAGGGCATTGCCATAGTCCTCTCGACTCATAATCAATCAATCAATCAATCATTGCATTTGTATCGCGCACTACTCACCCAGAGTGGCGTGCGTGATTCGTTTGGTAGCCACTTAAAAATCTTCTGCAGCTTGCGCAAGATGCCATAGCAGGTGCCTACTACACGGTTTAAATGAGCTTTCATCAAAAGTTTATTGTCAATAGTGATCCCCAGATTACATATAGTAGGTTTGGGAGATGGACAGAGACCCAGTGACTGGGACCACCAGTCAGTAGGCCAATAATCTTCAGCCCTTTCAAACAGAATTATTTCCTTTTTGCTGTTGTTCAGTTGCAGTTTATTTTGACCCATCCAGCTGTCAATGTGGGTCATACATTTCTTGAATCGGATGATAGTGTCCAAAGGGTTAGGGCCGAAGGTTATCAGCAATTGGGTATCATCGGCGTATTATACCCTTTCAAAGCTATAGGATCTGATTATCTTGGCCAAAGGAGTAACAGCATGGGACTCAAAATGGATCCCTGCGGTATTCCAAAGCATACTGATCTGCTGCATGCTGCCACAGGGCCAAGCTGCACAGTGGTAGAACGATCTTTTAAATAGTTGTTAAACCAATCCAAGGCCTTCCCCTGGACCCCATCTCCCAGAGCCGTTGTAACAAAATGTCATGGTAGATGGTGTCAAAAGTGGCTGATAGATCCAACAGCACCAGAATGGCCGATTCTTTCTTATCTAGGGCAAGCCTGATATTGTCGATCATTTCGACTACCGTCGTTTCGGTGCTGTGCGCCGCACAGAACCCCGATAGAGAGGGATCGTGGAGACTATGCCCTTCTAGATGGCTAGTTAGATGTCTATTTACTAAGGCTTCAAGAACTTTCCCACAATAGGGAAACAACGAGATGGGACGATAATTGGCTAGTTCACTAGCATCTGATGTAGGCTTCTTCAGGATGGGCCTGACTATGGTTTTCTTCCATTTGCCCGGGACGATAGCTTAGTCCAGAGAAAGATTGAAAATCTCTGTAAGCGTTGGTATCAGAGAGAGTGCCAATTTCTTCATCATTCGTGGGGGAAAGGGATCTGTGGGAGATCCGATTTGATTTTGACAATAACCTCCAAAACCTGCTCCCTGGTTACTGGTAGGAATTTGGTCAACAGGGAGATTTTTAGGTCACTCCTGTTGGTTGTCTGCAGATCGATCCCATCCTCCTGCGGAAAGGATCGATATATAGCCTTTATTTTCTCTTCAAAAAAGGAAGATAGTTTGTTGACCCAATCCTGAGAATGAGCCACAGAGGATTGTATGGCTTCAGGGGTAGTGAACTCTTTCATGGTTTTATAGAGTTTTTTACTTGAGTTGGCTGCGTTGTTAATACTCCCTGCTAAATATATCTTTTTAGCTTCTTTGATCTTATTTAGATATGCATGGTGACTTGCTGTGTAAAGTTAAAATTGTTGAGCGCTGGACCTTAGTCCGAAGTGCGCTCGCTAGGAGGCGTCCTGTTTTATTCCCCCCCCCCACGTAGTATGTGTGTCGCAGTCTGAGTGCAGCGTATTCAGCCCGAACTGTATCTATACTTGCCAGTTGAGCTCTGGCGATTTTGGGCTGCTTCCAAATTCTTGAAGCTCCCGTTCGATAGTGCACCCATTCCAGTTCAACCTCTTTGGCCGCTGGGGATTCCCGTTTTGTTTTGCGGTCTTTGACCTCCGCTGCCCCTCCCCACTGCTTTTAACACCCTCCGCACCGCTGCCACAGGCGTGTCCGGCCGGTCATTAAGCTCGATATAATCAGTGAAGCATTTACGGAGTTGTTGGACTAACTTCTCATGTTGTAGGAGAGGTTCCCTCAACATCGACTGACCGGGTGGTCTCTTGATGCGCGGGACTCTACATGTTATTTCCACAGCCTCATGATCGGAAATGGCAGCCGGAATGATATCCACATCCACTGCCCGAGTCTCCAATTCAGAGGAGCCTATGAAGTGGTCTAGTCTGGCGTACTGGTGATGCACATGAGAATAAAAAGTGTAGTGCGAGGTCTCGGGATGCTTGACTCCCCACAGGTCCCTCAGCCCTCTCTATGTCAACCACTCAGTCGCTGCCACCAAAATGGCGCCGGTGTTGCCAAAACGGTGGCCCGATCTGTCTTTTTCTTTATCTATTACCAAATTGAGGCCCCCCTTCATAAGTAGGAAACGGTCGGGGGAGCGTAGGGCCTCCGACAAAGCATTTTTGATAAAGGTCTCCTGACTCGTGTTAGGGGCATAAAGGGATCCTACCGTCATTGTCATGTCTCCCACTGTGATGCTGTGAGCAAGGAGTCTGCCCTTGATCTCCCCAACCTTATCTTCAACCCGACCATTAAAGTGTTTGGCAACCAGAATCGCGACCCCTGCCTTTTTATAAGGAGTTGAGTAGAAGAACTGTTGAGGGAACTTGCGGGACCTCATCCTATGCCAATCTTTAGTCAGTAAGTGGGTTTCTTGGAGTAAGCAGATCACGGCACCTGAGTTTTCTAAATAGGACAGGGCAGCACGCTGCTTAATGGGGTTGTTGAGCCCCTTCACGTTCAGTGTGAGAACTTTCAACGTGGCTTCAGACATCTCATTACCAGGATGTAATTCTTGCGCAGCCCACTATCCGCCTTACACGGGCCACAAACCCTGTCAGCACACTGGTCCCATCCCACCCCCCCCCGCCCAGCCATTCTCTCAACTCTCGCACCCCAACCTGAATACCCGCCTTCCCGCCTCCCCCTCCCCAACACCCAACCAGCCTGCCTCCTAAACCCCCCCAACAGACCAACTTTACCGAGACGCCCCCCATCCCCCCACCCTGACCCCAAAGCTGCAGCCCCCCACCTCCTACCCTCACCCCAACAGAGAAACCCCAACTTTGTTTCATAGTCCCTGGCCAGGTAACACTCAGCACAGGCCTGTAGTGAAGTTGTGTGGAGGAACGTGTGGCATCGGCAACCTTTTCGGCCTCCCGCCCTCCCCCTCCAGACCAGCATAGTTGTAATGCGAAAGATTCCCCCGCCTAACGAAGTCATTCTGCTGAGGATGTGTCCCTGGACACCTCTTGAATGGCTGAGGCCTGTTCCTGTGCTATGGTGGCAAGATCCGGTTTCAGTTGTGCTCCGGGTGAACGTCCCCGGGGACCTCAGAGCACCCGTCCCCCGCAGGCTGCTGACTGTCCCAGGAGCGCCGGCTAGCACAACCCTCCGCCTCTCAACCCCTTACTTATGGGCGCTTGCCAGCCTGAAGATGGGGGTGGTCGGGTGAGTTACATAGGCCCCGCCGCCCCGCCTCAAGTTTTGTGCTGCTCGCAGTGGGGCCTCTCCGCAGTTGCAGTTTCCAGTGCTGCCTCTCTTGTCTCGGCCGGGGGGCAGCCATGCCGCCCCTGTGGTCAAAGGGGTGATTAGCTGCGCAGACCGCATGGCCCACTCGTGGTGAACTCTGTATGACTGCTGGCGCATGTTCGGACAGCAGGCCTAGACGCCAAGACCTCGATTTTCGTGTCGCCCGCGGTCGGGTCCCACTCAGCCGCCACTGCCTCCCTCGCTGACGCTTCGCACCTCCGGCCCTCCGAGGCCGACAATCACCAGGTATTTGCCCGGCAACTCAGGATCAAGGCCGCTTGTGTGCCAGGAACATCCCCTTGCAGCGCCCGTCTCACTCGGCCACCATTTCGTGGCGGCACACATCAGAGTTCATCGCCGGACCTCAGTGGCTTTCAGCTTTACTAGCTGCACCGCATTCGAGCCCTTTGTCTCAGAGGCACTCCCAGCTCTGATCCTTGCCAGCACGGGGTAATGGTGCAAAGAAAAGGCCGGCAAGGGGGATTCGGAGCGGGGAGCCTCACTGTCTTGCTACCTCTCAGGTCGCCATCTTGGCCACGCCCCGATACAATATTTTTTATTTGATATTTTTTCCAAATACTGTTTAAAAGTAACCTTACGAATTACACAGTGATTGTGATCGTTGTAGTGACTGCGAACAGTAAATTCTAATTGAAAATTCAGTACCCAGTGAACTTTTTATTTGCTGATACTATGAGTGCTTAGCATATTGCTTAGCCTGAGGAGGCTAGAACAGTTTTGGCCCAGGGAGGAAAAGCGGCCATCATACTACTAGATCTCAGCGCCGCGTTCGACACGGTTAACCATGCCACTTTATTACACCGTCTTAGTGGCATGGGAGTGTCGGACTCGGCACTGTTATGGCTCACCTCCTTCCTAGAGGAACGCTTCTTCCAAGTTTTTGAAGGGGAAACTACCTCCGCCAAACAGCCACTCAGGTGTGGGGTGCCTCAGGGCTCTGCCCTGAGCCCCACACTTTTTAATGTCTATATGAGGCCCCTTGCACAGATTGTCCATCCATTTGGCGTCCGTATTTACACCTCTGCAGACGACACTCAGCTTGTGGTATCTTTGAACAATGCTAAGGGGTCGTCTAGCACTCTGAGTCCATGCCTTGAGGCTGTTGCCAGATGGATGGAACTTTCCTGTCTCAGATTAAACGGCGAAAAGACGGAAGTCATGCTGTTGGGTAATCCCTCACCTACCATCCTGACCCCCATCTGGCCTTCCTGTCTAGGTCCCCCCCCTCCCCCCAAACCCCAGAGAAAGAGCCTGGGAGTTTGGCTAGACAGTTCACTTGATTTCACTGTCCAGGCTACTAAGACTTCTGCCACGTGCTTCAGACTTATGAGAATGCTCCGGAAGGTTCTCCCTCTATTGCTGTTCCAGGTGAGGAGAGTCATGGTCCAGGCCCTGATTCTCTCACGCCTGGATTACGGCAATGCACTTTACCTTGGAGCCCCCCTTGCTACAATTACCAAACTCCAGGTTACTCAAAATTGTGAGGCCAGACTACTTTTTCAGATTCCTCGCTGGCAGTCGGCCAAACCTGCCCTGAAGAAGTTGCATTGGCTCCTGGTAGCGTCCAGGATACAATTTAAATCTATGTGCCTGGTTCAGAAGGCTCTTCGTAAGTCAGGTCCATCCATCATGCTCCCTTTGGTCACTCCATACTTCCCTTCTAGAGCTCTCCACTCCAGTGTGCTACATCTGGCCACCACCACAAAAGTAAAAAAATCCCGCTGGGGTGGTCGCTCTTTTTCGCACAATGCTGCAAGATTGTGGAATGCTCTTCCGTTGGTCTTGAGAGAAAATAACAACCTGACAGCTTTTAGAAAGCTATTAAAAACGCATTTGTTTGCAAGAGCTTAGCGCCCTGCCCTGCCGCCTGAATGGTTCTAGCTAAAGCGCTGCGAGGCCTCGGGTAGTTACGAGCTATATAAGTTTAATTTTCATTTCATTTCATTCAGTTTTCATTTGGTTTTACTTTTCATTGTGTGTGTGTATATTTGAGGCTTAAAGCATCATTCTTCTTGAGAAAAGAAGCTAACCGTTTTGTAGTCCAAAACTCTTAACCAAACCTTAAATCTGACCCTAACACTGAGCCTAAATCTGACCTTAAAGGTATGTTTACAGTGCTCTATTCCGAACCAAGCACAGAACACTAAACTTAATCCTATCCTTACCTTGAATCTTATCTTAATCTGAATGGTGATACCACTTCTTACCTCAACTATTACCTTTACACTTACATTTTTTGATTTATTGTCATTAGTGGTATTCCACTTGGTGAATGTAGTGTCTTCTATGTAATGGTCCATTAGCTCAAAATAAGTAAACCAAACAACTGTTCAAATGGAGATATGATTCTAAAGGAGGCGCCCTCGTATAAGTATCTGAGTATGACTTTTATTTATTTATTTTATTTTACAGATTTGTAGAGCGCGTGGCTGCCCGTGAGCGTCCCAGCGCTAAAAAACAAGAACCTAGTGGGGGTGAGTCTGATGGGAAAAGCCATGTTTTGAGTGCTCTGCGAAATGAGAGAAGGTTGGGTTGGGCTCTGAGGTTTGTGGGAAGCGAGTTCCATAGTTTGGCCGCGTTGTATGAAAACAGACGCCCGGCGGGGCGGGCTTCCCTGATCCTTGGTACAGGGGCTAGATTGCAGTTAGAGGATCAGAGCGTTCTTGAGGTGGTGTGTGGTGAGATAAGGTTTTGGAGTATAGGGGGGGCCTTGCCGTGCAGAATTTTGTAGGTCGTGCAGAGAGCTTTAAATTGTATTCTCTCCTGGATGGGGAGCCAGTGTAGGGCCTTCAAGGAGGGTTTGGCTGAGCAGCGACGATGGGTTCCTGTCAGAATGCGGGCTGCGGCATTTTGGGCTGTTTGAAGTTTTGCCAGAACTTTTTGGGGGGCCCCCAGGTACAGGGCGTTGCCATAGTCCAGGCGGGATAGTACAAGGCCGTGGATAAGAAGTTTGAGGGACTGTTCCGGAAGCAAGGGTAAGATTTTTCTTGCTGATCTAAGGAGGCCATGACATGTTCCAGCCGTTTTCCGCGCCTGGGCTGAGAAGTTGAGCTCTTCGTCTAACCAAATGCCAAGGCTCTTGATTTCTGGTTTAGGAACAGGGGGAGGACCCAAGGCTGAAGGCCATATGGATAGAGATTTGTTGCCCAAAATTATTATCTCCGTTTTATCGTTGTTTAGCTTGAGGTGGGAACTGTTCATCCATTTCGTTATTTCGATGAGGCAGGTTTGAAATGAAATGAAAAGCAATTTTATAGAGCGCAACAGTTGCCCTGAGGCGTCCAGGCGCTAAAACTAGAACAGTG
Organism: Lissotriton vulgaris; assembly: GCF_964263255.1. Classification (NCBI taxonomy): domain Eukaryota; kingdom Metazoa; phylum Chordata; class Amphibia; order Caudata; family Salamandridae; genus Lissotriton; species Lissotriton vulgaris. The sequence goes on along the minus strand of NC_141689.1, from coordinate 170,969,278 downwards.
TCTTCCAGAGAGACGATCCAGGAAGGGTCCGAATTAGTTAAACAAGAAGGTCTTGATCTGTTTACGAAAACTCGCAAAATTGGAGTTGCTTCTCAGGTGACATGGAAGAGTGTTCCACAGTCTGGAAGCGTTGTAGGCAAAAGAGCGGCCTCCTGATCTAGCTCTGTATATCCTAGGGACTTTTGCCAAAAAGGCATTTGATGAGCGAAGTGATTTATTAGGCTGATAGGGAAGAATCAGGGCATGATTAATTTCTGGGCCAGTCTTCCAAAAGGCTTGGTGGGCGATACAGAGTGTCTTAAACTTTATTCTATCCCTGACGGGAAGCCAGTGAAGAGTCCCTAGGCCATGCCTTATCGAGGTTCTGCGTGGGAGTCCCAGCAAAGTGCGGGCTGCACAATTTTGTGTCCGCTGTAGTTTTAGAAAGCTGTACTCCGGGGCCCCGAGGTACAGAGAGTTGCTGAAGTCAAGGCGAGATTGAATTAGGCCTTGAATCACTATCTGCTTGGCCTCAAAGGGGAGAAGAGGAAGGATTTTTTTGATCGTCCTAAGGAGGCCAAAGCAGACCGCAGATACCTTGGTTGCCTGGGTATTAAAAGTCAACGATTTGTCCAACCACACTCCCAGACTTTTTATGTTATCTCTGGGAGTGGGAGGAGCACCCATGCTCAGAGGCCATAACAGCTCCAAGGTGGTGGGGGCTGCAGGGCCTAGGAGCATGAGCTCCATTTTATCATCGTTGAGTTTCAGGCAAGACATGGTCATCCAGCTCTTGACCTCCTCCAAGCACGTCGCTAGGTTGGTTTGTGGTTGGCAGTTGTTCCCTTGCACAAGGGAGACCACTAGCTGAGTATCATCCGCATAGGTAATGATGTTAATCCCATGCGGACGAACAATCCCAGCCAGTGGCCTCATATATGCATTAAAAGGCATAGGGCTCAACGAGGAGCCCTGCGGCACCCCACATCCCAGCGGTCTGCTTGAAGAGACGGCCGAGCTTTCAAACACCTGAAAGGTGCGATCACTCAGGAAGGACTTAAACCAGCCCAGGGCTTCTCCTGAAATTCCCAGATCGGAAAGACGGTTTATGAGGATTTTATGGTTTACCGTGTCAAAGGCAGCGCTCAGATCGAGGAGGATCACTGCCACTGATCCTCCCCGATCCAAAATCCGCCTTGCCTCTTCTGTCACTGCCAACAGGGCAGTCTCCGTCCCATGTTTGGGGCGGAAGCCCGTCTGGGAGATGTCAAGCAGATGGTTGTGCTCGAGAAACTCAGTCAGAAGGATGTTAATATGTTTCTCGAGAATCTTGGCAAACCAGGGAAGCAGTGATATCGGGCGGTAGTTACTCAAATTGCCTGGATCCAGAGTGGGTTTTTTCAGAAGTGCCCGCACCATGGCATGTTTCCAAGCCAGTGGCACCAGCCCTGTCCTTATGGAGGAGTTCAAAAGCTCCAAAAGTGTGGGAAGGATGATATTGTCAGCTTGGATCAGTGCACTGGGAGGGGCAGAGTCCAGTGGGGAGCCGGATTTTACTTGATGCATCAGGAGCCTAAGTGTATCAAGGTTCATCAGGGTAAAATTGGCCAGATGGTTCTGAGAAGGATTTCCTATTTTTGTGTCAGGGTCTAATTTAAGAGTGGGAGATTCTATTGCCGGATCCGGGAAAGAGAGATAAATAGTATTTACTTTGTGAAAAAAGAAGTCGACTAATTCATTACAGCGGGAGGTTGGATTATGGTTGCCTGTCGGAGGAGATGGAGTCGTAGTCAGGGTTTTTAGTATCTTGTATATCTCCTTGGGTTTGGACTTCGCCATCATTATTTTGCCATTGTAAAAGGCGGATTGAGAAGCTTTAATTTCAGATTTATACGTCCTGATGGCTTCCCTATAAGTGGATTTATCTGCCTCATTAAAAGTCATGCGCCACCTCCTTTCCAGTCTCTTACAGACACGTTTCCTCTCCCTGAGCTCCTCCGAGTACCAAGGCGCAGTTTTTTTCTGTCTTTTTGGGCCCGATGTGCGAAGAGGAAGGGCAATGTCCAGAGAGTTTGTGATCCATTCGTCAACTAGGTTACTACTGACAGAGGGGTCAGCGACAAGAATGGGTCTGGTGGTGTTAAGGATGTTGGACCAGTTGTCTATGTGAAGCTTAGGCCAGTTACATACTTGACACGGAGTGGGGATAGAGGCGGGTGCATTATGTGCGGTCCAACTAAAGGGTACCAAAAAATGATCTGTCCAGGGGAGATGATTAATTGTGCCCACCTTAAGATGTTCGCAGTTGCTAAATATGGGGTCCAAAAGATGTCCCTTGATGTGTGTTGGGGAAGAAACAAATTGCTCTAGTTGCATTGCAGCTAAGCTTGCTGTGATTTCTGTGGCGGTGGTGTCTGAGGTGTTGTCAAAATGGACATTAAAGTCTCCAAGCAGTGTAAAATTGGAGGGGGCAATGACCAGTTCTGCCACTACGGTGGGAAGTGCTGTTTGGAAGGTTTTACATGATCCTGGAGGACGGTAAATAAGGATACCGGTGAAACTATCGTTGGGAGAGAATTCGATAGTGAAAGATAAGCTTTCACAGTCAGAAATGGACTCCGGGGAGTAGCGAAGGTTGGGAAGGGAGTGGTCTTGCTGGCTTAAGGAGACCACCAGTTGAGTGTCGTCAGCATAGGTCAGTAGTTTAATTCCGAAGGGGGTGATGACTTTCTCGAAGGGGGAAATATAAACATTAAAAAGGGTTGGGCTCAAAGATGAGCCCTGGGGGACCCCGCAGCTGATGGCTGTGGGTCTGGACGTAAAGGTGCCCTCGGCCACCTGGAAGGATCTGTTTTTGAGGAAGGATTCTAACCAAGCCAAGGCCGTTCCTGCAATTCCAAGATGACTGAGTCTTTGGATCAGAATTGAGTGGTTGACGGTGTCGAGAGCAGCGCTGAGATCCAGGAGGATCACTGCCACTGATCCTCCTGAGTCCATGATTTTCCTTGCTTCTTCGACTACCGCCAATATTGCAGTCTCTGTACTCTGGCCTGGCCTGAATCCGGTTTGGGAGGGTTCCAGTAGTTTATTGGATTCGAGGTATTGGGAGAGATTGTGATTGACGTGCTTCTCGGCTATTTTACTGATGCCTGGGAGTAGGGAGATTGGCCTATAGTTGCCTAGTTCCAGCGGGTCAAGGTGAGATTTTTTAAGCAATGCTTTTACCATTGCTCTTTTCCAGCTAGGAGGGACGATGCCTAGGGTGAGAGAGTTGTTAATTAATTTAGTCAGATAGGGTAAAATAGTGGGTCCGACTAATTTCAGAATGTTAAGTGGAGCAGAGTCAGTGGGGCTACCACTTTTGATGGAGTTGAGTATGAGAAGGGTAGTGTCAGTTGTAAGCGGAGTGAAGGATGACAGCTGAACAGTAGATACTGTTGATGACTGAGTGGGCTGGGCGGCGTCCGGGGAGGCTGTGTGGGCGTCCAAAGAAATAGGGGGAAGTGATTTGATGATATTGATGATTTTTTAATTAAAAAATTCAGCAAGTTTGTTGCAGCGAGTGGCTGATGGTTCAACCAGGGGGGGGGCTCCGGTATTTTGAGGAGTTTCCTGGCTATTTTATGATTTTATTTTCTCCTCGAAATAGTTGACTTGTGCGGCTTTGATTGCTTTTTTGTAGGTGAGGAGGGTAGTTTTATATTCGGTTTTCCTAGTGGGGTCAAAGTTTTTCCTCCAGTCTCTTTCTGATCTCTTGCAAGCTTTTTTTAGGAGCCGCAATTCGTCAGTAAACCAGGGGGAGGTGGCTTTACTCCGAGGATTACTGGAGATTTTTTTGGGGAGAGTTTTGTCCAGAGTGTCTCCTATCCATGCTGAAAATTCTGCATCAGCGCAAATGGGGTTAGAGTCAAGTGCAGGAGGGGAGCTCTCTAGGTCATGTTTCCAGATTTCTACGTCTAGTTTGGACCAAGATCGTAAAGGCTTGCTAGGAGGGGCAGTGGAACGCGGGGTGCGAGTAATCTGCCAGTTTAAAGGGACTAGGAGGTGGTCGGTCCAAGGGACTGGAAAGGGGTCGAGGACAGTAAGATCGTTGATGTTGGTAAATACCGGGTCCAGCAGATGTCCTAGAGTGTGGGTGGGAAGATGGCCTAATAGTTTGAGTTGAAGGGTTTCGAGGTCTGCTATCAATTCGGCGGTAGGTTTGGCTTCCTTTTTGTCAAAATGGATGTTTAGATCACCCAGGATCAAACATGAGGAGTTGGTCGCGGCCAAAGTGTAAGATTGCTCCGTGAGGGATTCGCAGAATTGACCTAGAGGTCCTGGGGGGTGGTAGATGAGGAAGCCTGATAGAGATTGACAGGGGGAGATCTGGATGGAAAACAAGACGTTTTCACAGTCAGGGAGGGGACTGCCTTGAAAACGGCATGAGAGCTGGTCTTTGTGAATTATGGCAATGCCCCCACCTTTTCCCTTAGGGCGGTCCAAATGGTGAATAAGGAAGCCTGAGGGAAGGGAGTTGACAATGTCGGGGTCAGAGTCCGGGCCTAGCCAGGTTTCTGTTAGAAAGAGCACTTCAAGGTTATAATTTTCCAGAAGTAGATGGATTTCTGTCAAGTGCTTGGGAAGGGATCTGCAGTTAATAAGGGCCATTCGTATTGGGATAGGGGGAGGCAATTTAGGTACAGTGGGGGTAAATCTGTACGGGCAGTGGGAGCATCGATTGAGGGGGTGGTCAGTGAGTAGACCATGTAGGCATGAGTCATGTACCTTTTAATTTAGGTGGAGTAGGGCGTCCCTTTCGTAACTCCGTGCCTGGTCGATGATTGCAGTTGTATTGCCTGGCTCTGAGCTCTGCCTAGCGCGGACGAGCGCAGACGAGCTTGCCTTAAGCGCGCCTTCGGCGCGCCATCGTCGCGCCCGCTGCACTCGTCCGCTGCGCTGCCTGAACTGACACATGATTTATGGAAGGAGTTCGGGGCGTTGGAGGGGTGGGCGTGGCCAACAGGGGTGGGCGTGTCCCGTGGCTCCTCGAGGCCGGTGATGGCGGCGTGCGAGCGATTCCTGCCCCTAACAGCGTTTAGATCGGCTGTTTTGGGGAATGCAAGTAAGTGCTGGGGAGTTGGTGCAAAGTGATTAAAAGCAATTTAACACAAGTTTTAAAAACAATTTGCAGATTCTGTAGAGCGTGGCTCCCGGCTTTCCGCCTCAGGAGGTTCAAGTATAATGCGGCGCTAGTGGTCAGTGCATGTATTTATACCTGGTGGGGGGTGGGCGTGGCCAACAGGGGTGGGCGTGTCCCGTGGCTCCTCGAGGCCGGTGATGGCGGCGTGCGAGCGATTCCTGCCCCAAACAGCGTTTAGATCGGCTGTTTTGGGGAATGCAAGTAAGTGCTGGGGAGTTGGTGCAAAGTGATTAAAAGCAATTTAACACAAGTTTTAAAAAACAATTTGCAGATTCTGTAGAGCGTGGCTCCCGGCTTTCCGCCTCAAGAGGTTCAAGGTTAAACTGAACAGCAGAGGGGGCAAAGAACCCATACTGTAAAAACATCACCTCCTTCCAAAACGTAGAAGCAGAAAGTAGCGGTGCTGGAGATATGGGGGATGGCAAACATTGAGAGTAACTCAAATTTCAGAAACCAGTCACCCCCTCTCTTGCTCTTAGGTACCAGTAGGTACCGTAACTTAATGTATTCCCCCTCTTAAGAATGTTAAAAATCAATTTTTAACAAAAGTTGCAATGGAAATTCTGTCTAGATGATTTTAAAACTTGAGCAATATCATCCTTTAAGCAGTAAGAATGAAAACTACGAGCCTGATTACGACTTCGGCAGTCTGGACTGCAGAGGCTGTGGTCAGGAGAACATCGCTATGTCTGTGGTGTTCAGACTGCCGCATTATGAGTGGACCGCCGGGTGTGCGGTCCAAGGTCGGCAATACCACAGCGGCAGCATGGCTCAGTCATTAAGATGGGCCGAAGCAGATGCCGCCATGGTGCAGTGCCTTCGGCATGTCCGTGCACTGTGTGTCATGCATCATATCATTCATAGCATACAGTACATGGACTAAGATCCTGGCGGTGTTGGCGGTGTTGACGCAGGCTGGTGCTGGTCCACCCGCCACACATGTAATTAGGCAGGCAGACCGCCTAAGTCGCGGCGGTCGGACCGCCACCACGTGTATGGCAGTCCTATAACCGCAATACTCATAATAAGGCCCCTTGTTGAATTGCTGGAACTCCACTGCATCTTCTCTAAGCCTACATTTTTGGCAGAAACAGATAATATCTAATAAAAAAAAGTTCCAATGCAGTGTGCAAAAGAAATCTGACCTAGTGAGAGAGTATAGACCGGAGGACTCAGGGAATATGTGCAAATATTTTAACATACATGATTTTAGATGTGATGCCCCTCTATTGATATCAAAAAGGGAGTTCGAGGAAAAAGGTGTCTTGGAGTCAAGAAGGAGAGATTCAGGCTATTTGAGTGCTAAGAACTCTTCCTCCATTCTGAGAGGATTGTGGAAAAATGCATCTTCATTTCCTGGTCTGTCCAGTATACTGATCCCTGCAATGTGGCTGGCAATAGAGCGGGACCAAAATTGGCATTTGCCCGGGCAGGGAGAAAGGTAAATATTCAAGATGCTCAAGGGAACCGAATCTGGGGCTTAGGCATGAGTTTCTCTCAAGTACATGTATTATTGGACTGTTTATACTTTTCCTCTTTTTCAGAACTATGCAATTGAGTCTAGGGCAGATGTGATGCGACTTGTATATAACGTGCAATTCTTTGATTTAACTTGCAGTGAGAAGGTTTGTGTTGCCTTTAAATGGGGTAGAGGGATTTGATAGGTTATTTTGTATGCCCTTTACAGTTTGGCAAGCCATGTGGTTTACAGAAACATATATTTTACTACTGAAACAAATGTCCAATGCGGTAATAAATTCTATGTAGTGAAGGTGCACCAAACCACAGTAACTAAAATGCATTGAAACTTGATCGTCTGGACTACTTGAGTCTGTGATGCAAGAGTTTTAAACATGGTCTAAAGTTCAAAAGGAGACCAGGAGAAGGGGAGGTACTATTAACGCCAAGGGTAACGTCTTCTAGATGGTGATGCTGATTTGTTGGGCAATGGACCCAGCACCCATTTTGAAGTCAAGCATCATTTAGCATAAGATTCAGTCTTTAAATATATGAGCAAGCCCAGCTTCCTCCCAGATGGCTTTTAAAAGTGTATTCTTTATTTTTTCAGTTGTTTATAAATTGATTTCCTACAGAATCTAGCTGTCCCTGAAGAACTCAGGAGTATATTTTGAAGTCTTCATCTGAATTTTGCTTTGAAAACTCGTAAATGTGAGTTTTGTCACATCTAATCTCTAGTGGGATGTGCTGTTTGCAGAAGACTTGAGTTTGTGGGACCTGTTTGAATACTTGAGATGTCACAATCTTTTTGATTTATACGATGAAATGATATCCCTATCCTACATGCGCTGTGTCTAAATGGTAAGATGTCTGAAACATTAGGAAAACATAACAGATGTTTACCTAACTGGATCAGCAGCATATTGCTCGATTTAATTCAGGGCTGTGTTTGTCATGCAGTTATGAATTTACTTCTCCCTTTATTGTAATTGAACAACAGAACAGACGTGGGAAGCTTCTGTGATAGCTCCCTTTGCATTTTTAATTGCTATTGCTGCAAATAGCCACTCCTCCTACTGTGCAGGTCTCATGCTTACAGAAGAATTGACAAAGGAAAGGAAGGCATTGCAGGCCCATGCACGCCCCGTTTGTCTCTGTTATCTTATTGGTTCAACCCCTGCCTTCATCCTGCTCTTCATTAAAGCACAGTGCAAGAGTTTATAGTGCAAGAGACACAATTAAATGTTGCTGATTTTATGCTTAGGTTCTCTTAAAAAAGAGAAATCTGTATTGGCTGCTATAAGGTGCGTCCTGTCTCCCCCTAATTTGCCATGCAGTTGCATTACAAATCAGCAGTCTTAGGGGCTCATTACGATGGCGGTTGGATGAGCATCTGAGCGCCACTGAAGCAGGATTGAAACCAGCTGACAAGGAGCCGGCTGTCCAACTGACCATATTTTGATCAGACCCCTGTGCAGGTGTTCGGAAAGTCATTTTTCAAACATTCGTCCAATGTGTGCCAGACACCATGCCGTGCCGGGCACAAGGTGCATGGATATTTGGGGAGACACTACATGTGCCATCCTGGCTACTTAGCAGTGGGCCGAAAGTGACAGGGGCCTTGCTTGGGGCCCAAAAGTCCCTTTCTGAGACCCTGTTCAGGCTCTGGGAAATGGACATCGTGATCTTGTTGGCGGTGCCTCAGCAGACACCGCCTCCATTCCGGATCACAATTCCTACTGCCGCCCCATCGGGAGCAGTCGATTTTAGCAGAGGTGGCAGTCCGTCACCCGAAAGACAAGGGCCCGACCACCTGAATCCTAATGTGGCAGTCGGCTCATAAGGCTGTCTGTCAGTCAGACTGCCACCAACGGCCTGTCGGTGGCGGTCCCAGCAACATCGTGATGTGCCCCTTACTACGCCTTATTGGAACACCATCCCATTGGCCCCATCCCATTGGTCATGCAATCACTAACAAACCTTTTAAAGTATTGTTCTTTCATTCTTACAGCTTGTGGAGAAGTGTGGCTCAATGGTTAGAGCGGCAGACCCTGATGCAGAGGTCTGGCCTGGACCAGGGTTCAATTCCCCGCCTCGGCGGGTCTTAGGCTCAAATTTCCCCGGACCTGACAATTCTTGCCTCGGTGCCTATTCCAATCATGGAGTCCCACTCTGCAACTCTGGGCAATAGCTTGCTTAATCTCCACGACAGACTCTCGCAGCGGGATGTCTGGCTTTCACCTTGGGGATGCCCAGTAATGGGTTATCTAACAGGGGAATACTAGGACAGGTTCCCTAAGCAAGCGCTTAGAAACCGGTCGGGGATACAGCGCTATATAAATGGATCTACATTTACATTTACATCTCACCAATACATTTGACACACTTCTCCTTGAAATGTGCCAGCACTGCTCACCAAAATCTGATGCTTTTCAGCTATGCAACCGATTTTGATGTCATCTAAGGACCGTATCCCCTTTGGGCTCAGTTGTATGCCATCTTTTTTGCAACTACATTTTCTAATATGTATATATTTATCTCCGACTTTCTAGTTAAATACATGAGTTTTGGAAAGTGCAGTTGTATAAAATCCAGCTCACGACTTAATGATACAGCTCCCTTTGCTAGCCCATCAAGTAATTGAGATTGTGTTCTCTTCTGTTTTTACCTAGCTACTTAAAGACATTGTATGAAGCCATAATTGTAGCTCCTATGTATAGAAAAAAAATACAAAATACTGGCATTTAAGAGCTGTGTGAGAAGTGCGGATCAACAATTACATGCACTGAAGAACACATGTTTGCACATATTTTAAATAAAACTGCTGAAGTCAAGATCTGCAAAAAATGGTTTTGCAGTGGATAAAAAATCATCAAACTACCAATTACAAACTAATTGAAACATCCCTTTGAAAATAAAATCATAAACCATTTTTCTACTGGGGTATGTTTTGGACCAATATCCCTAAGAGAGGGTTGTAAAGCAGATGCTGTTGTTTGCAGCTCTGCATCATGACTATAATACATTTTTATAGTGTGGTAGATGTACTGATTCTATACAGGTCAAACTTTCAGAATGATTTGCAAAAATCCAGCTTCATGTAAAGGAGTGATGTCTAATTTCGCCTGTCAACCGCAATGATGGAGGAATTTAAGCCACAAAACACCTAAAGTAAAGTTAAAAAGACAGGACCTAAAATGATTTAAAAAAAATGTAGGGCCTTATTTACAAGAACGTTCTACAGCATGGCACTGCAAGCCATTTGACTGCGCCACGCTGCAGCACTTTCCAAGCACAGGGATGTGTCATTTACAAGGATAAGACAGATCCCTCTGCTCTGCCCGGCGCTGGTGCACAATTAGCTGCCATGCAATCAATCAATCAATCAGTGACACTTATAAAGCGCGCTACATACCCGTAGGGTCTCAATGCACTGGTTCAAGCACCCTTGCCCCACTGTGCAAGGATACCTGTATCTCGCGGATTATTGTTTATGTGCCAGAAGGTGCACCCTCCTGCCCATAAACAATCTAAAATGGCGTTTTTCAACTTCTATGTGGGCTGCATTACCAGACATAGAACTTGTTAAACGTCATTTTTTTAATGATTTATTATGTGAAGGAAGGCACACCTTCCTGCATATAAACAATCATAAGAGATGATTTCTTCGTTCTATGTCTGCTGCAGAAAGCAGAACTCATAGAAAGAGGAAACAAACGAGGAGGAATGCATGCATTTCTCCAAGTTGTGCCTCGCTACGCTTCTCCTGGGGAGGCGAAGCATTCAGACCAATTTCCAGGTTTACGATTTCTAGTAAATCTGGAAATGTATCAGTTTCTGTGGCTGTTGTGTGGGAACACCAACACCCAAGGAATGCCCCCTTCACTCAAAGTGCTGCATGTAAAGGGGCCGTATTTACAAGGACAGGAAAAGCCAAGCAGGGTGGCTTTTTCGTGTCCTTGTAAATAAGAGGGAAGCAAAATGCGCCGCTGATGCGTCACAAAAAAAGGGACGCACCAGTGATGCTAGGGGCTTGTAAATATCCCCCTAGTATGGTGTGATAGACATTAGGTGGAGCATTCAGGACCTCCTTGGTCCGTTGTCTGCTTCACTAATGCCTGCAGCCCATATTCACCTAGTGGGTGTGGTACGTCACAGCCAGTTTTCGCTTTGAGAATGTATACCACCCCCTTTCGGACTTCAGTATCTGTCCAAAGGATGAAGACCCTCATACTTATCCTTGTATGCTGCAGTAGAGAAGGTGCCATCTGACATCCATTTTACATATTTTAGAAGTGTGACCAATGGGCCATTGGTTACATCCCCATCGCGCACTCTTTGTTGGTTCCTCTCTGTAAATAAGGACTCCTGTGTTTACTTTGACAACATTTTTATTGTTTCAATTGTTGTTTTTTATGATTATATTCATCATAAACGATTTTCAAATGTTTTCGTGAATTTTTTTTTTTTCCTTTTCTCTTATCATATGCATTTCTTTTCAAACACATGTGTATTTATACGCTCCAATGCATTTCGGGCGACACCTGCCCTTCCTCAGGGAGCAGTAGCTGTTAAGAATATAAATGTAATCACAATCACAATCCACATATTTATATACATATTTCCATATTGTCACAGCTATACACAATATAAATTCACGCCATGCATGGATCTTAATGGGGTGTCCTAGTGTGTTGGGGATTATTGTGACCAAAGTACACCCGTGCTGTGATACGTATGCTGAATAAAAACTAAAACAAACGCACTCACATAGAAGTCTGTGTACGTCTTATATTCCGAATCTGTGTGAAGAAAAGATTATTACCGCGAGTCAGTATAACCGTTCCACATGGTGCTTGCTAAATTAACCGAGTGCGGTCGGTTCGTGTTACTAACCTTAACAAAATTCCATTCGGCTGGATGTACGTCGCTAGGCTCTACCGGTCACGCCGTCTGCCGGTGTTCATGCTCCCGTATTGGTGCATGCGAGGTTACTTCCGTATTGTGCTGACTCTAGTATGGACAAGGAAGACATACTATGCTACGCGAGTTTAGGAAAACAGACTGTGTTCGGGAAACACTGGTTTAAAAACCAACCTAAGTTTGTAACGCACTAATAAATCACAGAAACGGGGGTGAATGAATATAAATGAAAATAAATAAAAAAAACGGCTCTATGGAAAAAGTGTACTGTGTTGTATATGTAGTTTCAATAATGAATTGACGGTGTTTACGGGTTAAAAGAACTGACTACAAGGTCATTTCCCAAAACAGAGTGGATGTATCATGTGGTGTGTGTATAGAATCTGTGATGTGATCCTGAATAAACATTTAATATTGAATTCGCACAACCTTACACCTCATTGACCATATTGTAGGCTATGTTGCCTACTTCCAAGATGAATCATATTAGACACAGTCTTGTAATTGTATGACATTTCAGATTATAAATAACAAGACAATTCGATCCATTCATTGAGTCTGTTCGGTTTCAAGGATCCCAATTGATGGATCCAGTGATTCTCTCTTCGCAAAAGGAATTGATTATTGTCTCTTCCTTCCTTTCTTTCAATGGTTTCCAACACCAAGAATTTTAATTGAGAGATATTATGATGAGCTTCCATGAAATGGGATGCAACCGTAGATTTGCTGTTCTTAGTGCGAATATTGGATTTGTGTTCCACTATTCGTATCTTGAGTTTTCTTTCTGTCTTACCGACATATACCTTTCCATAAGGACATTTAAGTAGATAAATAACATTAGAGGTGTCACAGGTTGCTGTGACGTTTAGTTTGATGTTATGTCCCCTCATGGGGTGTGTTATCACTTTGCCTTGGATGACATTATTGCAGTTACTGCAGTTGTAATACTGTACCTCTGTGTGGTGTTGAATTCGGTTTTTTTTGTTTGAGTATCTCTCCCAAATTCTTGCCCCTGGTGTAAGCGAACAGTGGGGTTGACATGAAAATGTTGTTAAAGTCAGGTTCCAAGTTTAACATTGGCCAATGTTTGATGATTGTTTTTTTTTTAATTGACTGCTTGATGTAGAAAATTTTGAAACCGCTACAATCCTTTGTTTGTCTGCTCTGACTTTTGGAGTAAGTAACTCTTCTCTTGTTTTCGTGAGTATACTTTTTTCAGCATTTCTGATTGTGGGTTCTGGGTATCCTCTCTCCTTGAAACGTTCTCCCATTTCCTTTATTCTAACTGTTGCTTTCTGGGGATCTGAAGTAATTCGTTTGACTCTGGCCATTTGGGATAACGGCAGGTGATCTTTTAATGAGTTTTGGTGGAAACTTGAGTGATGTAACATATTGTTACGATCCGTTGGTTTTCGGTATATGTCTGTTGCAAATCCTTCTGGGGTGAGTTTGACTTCCACGTCTAGAAACGTTACTCTGTTTTTAGAGATCTCCCATGTCAATTGGATGCGTTCATCGTGCGTATTTAGTACTGATAACGCTTCTTGTAGTTGTAATTCAGTGCCTCTCCATATGATAAAATATCATCTATAAAACGTACCAACATCTTGGTGTTCTTCTTCCATAGTTCATTAGAAAATATGTGCTGTTGTTCGTATTGTCCCATGAAGATATTGGCATATGCCGGTGCGGCACAATTACCCATAGAGGTACCAGCCAACTGTTGATACCATGTATCACCGTACCTGAAATAGCTTCTATATAGAGTAAATAACATAAGCTCCATGAGGAAAGTTTGAAAGGACTGGTTCAAGTCTGAATGGACTAATGCTTGTTCGATTGCTTCTATTCCTGAAGCATGCGGAATAGAGGTGTACAGTGCTTTCACGTCAGCTGTGCATAGAACTAGTTCTTGATCTGTCTCAATAATTAAAGTTCGGAGTTTGTTCAGAAAATCTTTTGTGTCCTTTATGTGAGTGGGTAATTTTTTGACCATGGGTTGTAGGTATTTGTCAAGAAATTGACCAATTGGTTCATGTATGCTGTCGCAGGTTGACACTATTGGTCTCATTGGTGGATCCATAAGATTTTTATGAATTTTTGGGATCATGTGTATACATGGACTTTTGGTTTTTTTTTTGATCAAGAAGTTTTTTGTTCTTTCATTAATTGTACCTTCTTCCGCTGCTTTCTCAATAATGATTATGAGTTCCTGTGTATACTCATTGGTGGGATTATCCTCCAGTGTCATATAGGTATTGGTGTCTGATAGATGATCCATTATTTTATTTTCATACATTGTCGTATTCATGATGATCAGAGCTCCACCCTTATCTGCTTTAACACACATGATTTTATCATTGTTGGCCAATTTCCTTAGGATGTCATTGTCTTTTTGTGTGATGTTTTTTCTGTATCTTTTGTTGGGTCTTATTTTGTTCAGATCTTGTTTCACCATTTTTTCAAATAGGTCCAGCGTTTTATGGCTGATGGGTGCCTGAAATGCACTGTGTGGTCTCAATCCTCTTAATTGGTCAGACTCCTCCTCTGTTTTTTCTGGGAGGATGTTATCAAAAAAATGTCTGAGTCTCATTTTCCTCATTAATTTAAAGAAACTTACTTCAAGTTCCTGTTTGTCAGTGTCAGTTGTGGGGACAAATGATGTCCCTTTCTGTAATAAGTTTTTTTCTTGTTGAGTTAGGTTGTGGTCTGATATGTTTATTACTAGTTGTTTTTGGCCTCCGTCTTCTTCTTCTCCTTGTCCTTTTTGGGTGCCGTCGTGCTCCTGGTGTTTGGATGTTCTTTTTCTTTTGTTTTTTCCCCTCCTGGGTCTTCGGGTTGTGGTAGGCCCCCCTCTAAAAAAGCACTGGTCGTTGCTGTTGTTGTTGGTCTTTCCTCAGTTCTGGGTGTGGTTCGGGATGTGCTTTCCTCAGTTCTGGGTGCAGTTCGGGAAGTACTTGCTTGTTGGGGTCTTCCTTGTTGGGGTCTATTAGAGGTGTCACTTCCTGATGATGATGTATCAGTGAACTGTGTTTGTGGTCTGTTCCTTCTTCTCTGGGCATACACCTCTGCCCAGGTGTATACCTCCCCAAGTTTATAATCCAAGGTGTCCCTTTTGAACTTCCTGATCTTACGTTCGTTTATCTCTCTGAAATGTTTCGCTATTTGATCATTGATCTCTTCCAGTGTTTTAGACCATTCCTCTGTTGTCATCATGCTGGTTAATTCAGTTGTTACCTCAGCTATTTCTTTTGTAAGTTCTTCCAGGATCCCAGATAATACCTCAATGATTAATAGGATTAGGTCCAGGGAACACTTATTTAAAATTGCAAACCATCTATCTTGAAAATTTTTGGAGTTTTTGCATAGCGAGGGTTTCAAAGCTATGCGGAGGCCGCGTGGAATTCGTTGTGATCGATGGTACCGTATTAGTGTGCTGGCATGGAGTTTTTGATTCACCTCTCTTTTTGATAAGTAATTTAGTTGTCTCAATTGCTGTTCCCTGGTCTTATTGGTGGTTGATTGTGTGAATTCCTCCCGTATGAGAGCATATATTTTGGATGCTTTATCCTCCTTGAAAGCAAATGTACTTGCTCTTGCATCTGTACTTTTTTCTATTTCCTCATAGGACATGTTTGAATTCTATAGATTAAGTGGCGTGCTATCGATTGCCTGAGAATCCATTTTACATACACATCTCACACAGTCTCAATATAAACATTACAAGTCACAAATCCATTTGCACCTTGTAGTGTCCTTTTTAGGTCTCACCTAGCGAACTCAGCGCGCACTGCTTCGTGTTGTCGGTTTGATGTGCGAGGGGAGACAAACCATGAACGCGCACGAACAGGCGAGGTGCAAGCGCATGACGTCTCAGCTCTGGCGTCTGTTAAACTAGTTACTTTTTTGTTTGGATACCGGGTCTTGCCTAGTGCCTGCGCGATTGTAAAGCTCCCTACTGCCAATTATAATCACTCCCTTTCCCCCTCCCCTGTTTGCCCGAGGATAGGGTGCCCATGCATCCACATTTGCTGGATGTGGAAGTGCAGCTGTCAGGGCTGGTGTCACAAGCACGCATCTGTGCTGTGCTGGCAGTTACGCTCCTTTAGCTGTGCCCCGTCAGCTGTCTGCGAAACCGCTGTGACTGTTTCAAGTGCTCCCACCCCTCCAACATTTTCAGTTACTCAAAAATGTATGGATAAATTAAACGCAAAAAGTATCCCAATAATAGTAAACATTGTGTTTTTTTTTTTTTAATAAGCGGGCACCTAAATGCATCAGGAAAGCTGCACCACCGTCTTATAAGGCACCAGTAGGTTATACACATGTTTCATAGCGTCAAAACCATCAAAAAAAGTGCAGTTTATTTAGGGGTGAAGGACATGTCCAGGGCTGGAAAAGAAAATTGTCCCAGAAGCCATAATTTACATTATTGTTAACAACAAAAGAAAATGGTATCGAGAATCCTGAATATTAAAGTATTTGTATATTTCATTGGTCGCATCATGAGTGTTATTTTATGGGGTTAAGGCACTTGCTGCAGAGGTCTGTGTGTCTAGAAAGTGTCATGGTAGAAGGGTGGGGTGATAACTCTGGTGGTAATGCGCTTGGAAGAGAAATCAGCGCACAAGCTGGTCACACGTTTGGCTGAACATAAAATAGTGTCAGTGCACCTGCTGGAAAACATGGAATGTAACATGAAGATAAAATTCTTATCTTTAGGGGGAGACTTTCGCTTTGCGGAGTGGCATGATATTTGGGGTACTTGTTTTTAAAAGCCCTGCTTGCTTGGGATGCGCTCTGTTCTGGGCAGCCATTTTTTATCTGCCATACGCTGACGGAGGTCAGCGTTCCACTCATTGCACACCGCCCGATCCCTGCCTGCATTTAAGGGATGTGGGCTGGTCGCGCGGGGCTGTAAGAGGCTCTGAATTCTTTTATGTAGCATTGCTGTGTTTTTAAGCTGAATTGGGGAAACTTTGCACTTTTGGGGGATATCAGTCCTTCTTGCTGCTAAAAACTGCTGCTAACTTGATTTTAACATAAAAATATTTTAATCGGAAACAGTAACAGTGTTGGGGAATTTGTTAAAAATTCTTATCTTTAGGGGTGAGACTTTCACTTTGCGGAGTGGCATGATATTTGGGGTACTTGTTTTTAAAACCACTGCTTGCTCGGAACGCGCTACGTTCTGGGCGGCCATTTTTTTTTCTGCCATACGCTGACGGACGTCAGCGCTCCACTCATTGCACGCCGCCCGATTCCTGCCTGCATTTAAGGGATGTGGGCTGGTCGCGCGGGGCTGTAAGAGGCTCTGAATTCTTTTATGTAGCATTGCTGCTTTTTTTTAAGCTGAATTGGGGAAACTTTGCACTTTTAGGCGATATCAGTCCTTCTTGCTGCTAAAAATTGCTGCAAATTTTATTTTATTATAAAAATATTTTAATCGGAAACAGTAACAGTGTTGGGCAATTTGTTAAAAATTCTTATCTTTAGGGGGAGACTTTCGCTTTGCGGAGTGGCATGATATTTGGGGCACTTGTTTTTAAAACCCCTGCTTGCTCGGGATGCGCTCCATTCCGGGTGGCCATTTTTTATCTGCCATACGCTGATGGAGGTCAGCGCTCCACTCATTGCACGCCGCCCGATCCCTGCCTGCCATGGATGAACGCCTCTTCCACGCTCGACATCGCCATAGCCATCCCGGAAGACTACAACATCATCCGAAAGGACCGCATCAACCAAACTGGAGGAGGCATCGCCATCATCCACAAGAACACTATCCGCATCACAACCAAATCCGATGACAACCTCACATCCGCCGAAACACCTTCACTTCCAGATCCACACCGACCCCAAGACTACACTCAGAGGAACCCTCATCTACAGGCCACCAGGACCCCGCACACAATTCAGCGAAGACATCACTGACTTCATCAGCCCACACGCTCTCCCCTCCGAGGACTACATTCTACTGGGAGACCTCAACTTCCACCTGGAAAAGAACAACAACAGCAACACCACCACCCTTCTGGACAACCTCGCCAATCTCGGACTCAAACAACTTGTTAATACCCCCACCCACTATGCCTGACACACGCTCGACCCAATCAGCTCACCTCCAGCAAGCACATCTCCTTCAACCACACCACAGCTCTCCATTGGACGGACCACAGCTGCGTTCACTTCAACTACAAAAAGACCACGACCCACAACCTCCCTCAACCAATTCCCCGAAGAAACTGGCACACAATTACCACCGACCAGCTCTTCACATCGCTTCACAAAAAACCCTCCTGCCAAATCATCAGGCCCAAACCAAGCAGCCATCAACCTCACACAATGGATCACCCACAGCTCCGACGAACTAGCACCCTTGAAAAACCATCAAATCAAGCAAGGTTGCAAAAAAGCCCCCTGGTTCAACGACCTGGAGAAAAAACCCAACCACTGATAACCTGGCCACCTTCAAGAACGCCACCCGCAAACACCACCAACTGATCCGATCCACCAAGAAATCAGCATTCAAGGATCGACTTGAAAACAACACCCATAACAGCAAAGAACTATTCAACATCGTCAATGAATTTACCAACCCCACCGCCGGCACCAACGACATCACTCCATCTCAAGTCCTCTGCGACTCCCTAGCATCATTCTTCCACAACAAAATCGCCAACATACATAACAGCTTTGAAAACCAGCCCGGAGACCAGTCCAACCCACCCACCACTGAACCAAAACCCCCCTCTAACAACCTTTGCACCTGGAACCCAATCACCACCGAAGACACCATCCGCCTGATGAACTCCATCCACTCAGGATCGCCAACCGACCCATGTCCCCACCACATCTTCAACAAAGCAGACTCCATTAT
Organism: Lissotriton vulgaris; assembly: GCF_964263255.1. Taxonomy (NCBI): domain Eukaryota; kingdom Metazoa; phylum Chordata; class Amphibia; order Caudata; family Salamandridae; genus Lissotriton; species Lissotriton vulgaris. The sequence goes on along the minus strand of NC_141689.1, from coordinate 170,950,859 downwards.
CGCACCCCATCTCCGAGACGTCATCAACTGCTCCCTCAATTCCGCGACCTTCCCGGAAAGCTGGAAACATACCGAACACAGCGCCCTTCTGATGAAACCCACAGCAGACCCCACCGAACTTAAGAACTACCGCCCCATCTTGGTCCTCCCATTCCCTGCCAAAGTCATTGAGAAAGCCGTCAACAGTCAGCTCGCCGCCTTCCTCGAATCCAACAAATCCCTCGACCCCTCACAGAACGGCTTTCGAGCCAAACACAGCACCGAAACCGCCCTCATCACAGCAACAGACGACATTCGAACACTGCTGGACAACGGAGAAACAGTTGCCCTCATCCTACTTGACCTCTCCGCAGCCTTCGACACAGTCTGTCATAACACCCTTATACAACGCCTCAGCAACGTCGGAATACAAGGAAAAGCACTGGACTGGATCATCTCCTTCATCGCAGGAAGAACCCAGAGAGTCCGCCTCCTCCCTTTTAGATCAGAGGCCACCGAAGTCATCTGCGGCATACCACAAGGATCATCACTCAGTCCCACCCTCTTCAACGTATACATGTGTCTCCTCGCATCCATCGCTCACCAACACAACCTCAACATCATCTCCTACGCAGACAACACCCAGCTGATCCTCTCCCTCACCAAAGACCCAAACACCGCCAAGACCAACATACATGAAGGAATCAAAGAAGTAGCCGAGTGGATGAAGAACAGCCGTTTAAAACTGAACTCAGACAAAACGGAAGTCCTCATCTTAGGATCATCCCCCTCTGCCTGGGACGACTCATGCTGGCCACCGGCCCTGGGAACTGCACCCACACCTATGGACCACACACGTAACCTGGGCTTCATCCTGGACTCCTCCCTGTCGATGACCAAACAAGTCAACGCTGTCTCATCATCATGCTTCAACAACCTACGCATGCTCAAAAAAATCTTCAGTTGGATCCCCACCGAAACAAGAAAAATGGTCACCCACGCACTAGCCACAAGCCGACTGGATTACGGAAACACCCTGTACGCCGGAACTACAGCCAAACTACAGAAAAAACTCCAAAGCATCCAAAACGCCTCAGCCAGACTCATACTAGACATCCCCCGCCAAGCTCACATTTCCAACCACCTGAAAGACCTCCACTGGCTCCCCATCAACAAGAGAATAACGTTCCGTCTCCTCACCCACGCATACAAAGCCCTCTACGATCTAGGACCCGAATGCCTCAACAGGTGCCTGTCCTTTTACACCCCCACCCGCCAACTACGTTCGTCCAATCAAGCCCTCGCCGCAATTCCGCGCTTCCATAGATCCACCATGGGGGGAAGATCCTTCTCCTACTTAGCGGCCAAAACCTGGAACTCTCTCCCCACCCACCTCCGCCTTACACAGAACCACCTCTCCTTCAGAAAGCAACTAAAAACTTGGATATTTGATAAATAAAGGATCCCCCCTCCCCCAAGAGCCTTGAGACCCTCTGGGTGAGTAGTGCGCTAAACAAATTACTGAACTTGAACTTGAACTTGAACACTGGCTCAGGGTGGAAAGCCGTGCTAAATTCAAAGCCCTGTGTTATATGTTAAGAATCAAGAACGGCTCTGCACCCAAATACTTGCAAGACATGGTGCGTCCATATCATCCCGTCCGCATGTTACGCTCTTCCACAGAAGAGAAATTTGAAATTCCCAGCTTGAAAATGGTGAGATTGGGAGGGCGCTCTTTCTCTTTCCTTAGCACAACCCTGTGGAACTCTTTACCTGACATATTGCGGAAAGAGAATTTGTACTCACTTCCGCAAGCAATTGAAAACTTGGCTTTTCAACCAATAATTCTAATTTCGGTTTTCAGAATTTCTTTCAGGACCTCCGCTGGGAAACCCTTGTTGGGTAGCTGTGCACACTAGAAAATTAAATTAACATAACATAACATAACATTACAGAACTAAATTTTACTTGAGATAGCTCAGTCGGTTAATGCTTTTATTTCAGGCATCCGTCAAGTTTCAATCGTGATCATAAAGCTTGGTAACAACTTGTAGCATGTAACCTTCAAGGCATATATTTTAAACATTGAAGAATTATCTAAGGTAGTTGAATGTAAGCCTCTGGGTAGTTATAACTACTTATAAGTGTTATAAATATTAATTAGTCTAATTTTCATAAGTTGATCCTGTCTGAGTGTATTGGAGTAGGGCTGAGCCGAGTGACTGCCTGTGGCGTAGATGCTTGTGAGCATGCCATCCATCATCTTCATTTGTTCTCAGTGACACACCCTAAGTTTGGGGATACCCAAATGTATGTGGAATGCTGTGAAAATTAAACACTATGGTGGAGCTGTCCTAGACATTCGTATTTCAGTGGACGATACTGCATGTAACAGTCAGTTGAATAATGCATAATGCAGATCAGCTATTATAGATCTCTGATGCACAAGATTAATTAGGAGTACATTGGTCATTTTGCAGGTCGACTCTTCTCAAACAGGCTGGACCAGGTGTAGAATTGGACTCTAATGTCTTGGCATGACTCCAACTACACACACCGGTTACACGTGGAAAGTCTAAACAAGGTGAAATTCATGGAGTAGATCCTGCAATATGGAAACCAGAGAGCCTGCGTTGACTGGAGATAATTGGCTTTGGCAAGACCACCAGCTGTAAAACCCCTCGAAGTCAGCAAAGCTGTGATTTGGTCTTCGTTTATTGGAGATTGAGGATTGCACCTTGCGCTGCACATTAGCTAGGTCACTTCATAGTATTAGAACAGAAAAAAACAAGCTTTAGCAATGCAATACTTCTCACCTTTGTGAGAGTTTGAGCTATTGGCATTGTAAATGACAATGCCTTTTATTTATGTGTTGGATTTTAATGGCAATAGCTTAACACCATGCACGCTAGCGGAATTCCGCTCGCACGCTGGGATTTGCGAAAACGCACTTTACGTGACGAGCTGGGCTCGTCATCAGCGTGCGAGGAGGCTACGCCATGACGAGCCCAGCTCGTCATCAGCCTGGAAGGGGTTAAACTCTCGCAAATGCGAGACCTATTGCATTACAAATGCTTGTTGTACTTTGGGAATGCTTGGTTACTCTTGCAAAGCCTGTCACTTTCAACACAACAGGCTTTGAAAGGGTAAACCTCTTTAGCACAGCAGGACCTTTGTTCTAAGCCTGGAAAATTATACGACTGTGGCAGAAAGTCTGCATTGACATTTTCATCAACAGGGGTATTTGCATCCGGACTTGTGTTATTTGCATGATCTGGCCAACGGATTCACAGCATTCTTTTCTCAGACTTGGGACCTCGACTAATTGGTCTTCTAAGGGTGTTTGTAAAGTTGTGCCTCGTGCTCAAACATTTAAGCAACTATCACTTCTCTTCGTATGAGCATTTGCAACAGAAGCACATCTGAGTTCATTTGTAATGATAAATGAAATTGTATTCTACTCACTGGTTTGATTAATTGATAGTTTTTCTACTATTCATATAGGTATTTGAAATATACCATTATTTCTTTCTTTTAAATATTTGAATATTTTAATTAACTGTGCATAATAAACTATAAATATTAACACTCTCTTCTCTCTAATACGTCCTCTTCACTGCTCTTATATTTGTTCGCGAATATCTGGCAACGGTTTTAGTAAATATGGAACAAGGGCAAACAACGGTTAAATGTTGAGCACTATAGTAAAGCTCTGTGTTATTGTCATTGATTGTCAGAAATGTACAGCAGCGGCCCGTGCAGGCAAGAGAGGTGGGGAATAAGTAATACATTTTCCCTTGTTGTCATCTGTCGAAATAGCACATCCCCCGCCCCCCCGCCCCGACCACACTTACCTGCACGGACCGCTGCTGGAAATGTATGTCTTTCAAATCTCCTCTATCGAGCACTCTTCTAGCCTGATTTACAAAGGGCCTCTGAATTCATGGTACCGGCCCCGCAGTCATGGGGGAGTCTTCGCACTTGGGGCCATATGTATCAAGCAAATTCGCATTCGCCAAGGCTGAAATGCGCAGAATTTCGGCCTTTGCCAATGCGAATTTGCTGAATGGTATGTATGAAGCAAAAATGTGGTGCAAAACAAGGAATCTTAAAATTTGCGATTCCTTATTTTGGAATTGTATATAAGGAATCACACATTTTGCGATTCCTTAAATGCAATGTATGAAGCAAAAAAAATTGCAAAATGTCCTTAAGGAATGGCAAATTACCCCCAACTTCTAGTTGGTGGTAAGTTGCGAATTTCTTAAAAAATGCACATTTTTGCATTTTTCAAAGTGCCATGTGATGCACATACATGCTCTTAGGGCATGTATGTGTGCCACATGTGCACCCATGCATATTTCAGGGGTGCAACAGGGTGTCCTTTGGACACCCCTGCACCCTTGAAATTATTCTCAATTTGCAATTAGCAAATTGCAAATCGCAAATTGATAATAACTTCCCATTCATTCCTATGAGCCTCCTGGCCCCTAGAAATGAATGGGAAAGTATTCCTCAATTGCGATTCGCAATTTGCGAATCACAATTAAGAAAGTTTAAGAATTCCCCCAAAAAATGCTATTTTGTACATACATACCTATTTGCAATTCTCAAATAGCGAATTTCTTAAAAATCGCTATTTGGGAATCGCAAATCAGGTTGATGATACATATGACCACGCGGTGCCTGCCACATTGTTCTTTGAAATGCTGGGGGGTACCGGTACCCCCCATGTGCACCCCCCCCCCCGGAGTCCCTGGGGCACGCAACGGGCCCGCAAAGCAGACTCCGCATTCCTTTCTGTGGCGGCAATGCCACCACAGAAATGCTTCGGAAAAAGCTCATTCTAATATGGCTGGCGGTGTCTGATAGACACTGCCACCGTATGGAACCCTTTTCAGCCCAGTCGCAAGGCGACCGGTGTGGAAAAGCGGTGGACGGTCTTTTCGTCCACTGTGGACCCCCCAGCCATAATAACATGGCGGGGGTCATTCCAGCATGGATGGCGCGCGGATCACTCCCGCCAGGCCGGCGGTGGCTACCGCCGGCCTGGCGGGGGCGATCCGCCCGTCATCCTAATGGGGCCCAAAGTGTCAACGTGTTGAAGTGTCAACTTTGACCAAGGACTCAAAAAGGATCATTCTACAGGAAGAAAAATGGCATCCATAATACCAGTGGTAAAACACTCAGAATAAAAGGCGGAAAAACACAGTGCAACAGTTATGGTAATGACAAATGGGCTCGATAATCTTCATCCTGTGTCCTCAATAGAATTGAAAATTCTGGGCGCGAATGCTAGCACATATTTTATTCTATTACAGGAGCGGAGGCTTCAGATTATGCTAGTTTAACTCCTATGAAATCTACAGAAGTAATATCGCCCACAGGCTAATAATAGAACTGTTTAAACATAGATTCAGAAGACCAATCAGCAGATTCCATTATATCTTGAACAGTAGAACCCAGCATGTATGACTTCGAGGCCATCGCCCCTTTCACAGAATGAGCATCAAACATTTGCTTGTCAATAACAGCCTCATACATGATTAACCTCAGCCATCTAACAATCGTGGCCGATGTCACAGTTGTGAAAGGTTTTTTCAAAGCAATCAATAATCTCGTACAACCAACAGGCCTTAAATTATGGGTACATTCTTCATATATCTTTGGACATTGAACTACACATAACTTTGCATTAGTAGGAAAAGCATTATAGTCAATACAATGTGAAAAAGTTGTGGTTCTGCCATAAATAGTAAATAAAACTCCTTCCGGAGTGAATACTCTAACTGTAAAGTCGAGAACACTCACATCCATAGTATGATGGCAGGCAGACAAGCACAAACGCATGGCCAATTTGACTGACAACTGTCGTCTAGATAGCTGATGGTTGTCCAGCCATCTGTCAAACAAAGCTCATACCAGGAAAACATCCCATAAAAAGGAAGATTTAGCCCATGGAGGATTCGCCACTCAAATACCTTACAGACCAATGGATGCATACCTACCGGTTTACCATCAATTTGGTTGTGTCCTGTAGCAATTGCCATTCGGAAGTTAGTTACAGACCAGTACGATAGGCCCTCTGAAAAGAAAATGTATTATTTGGGGCAACGCAGCCTCCGACCACATCCACCTGTCGTTCCAGTTACCAACCCACCCAGTGTTGCCAGCCTTAAGAATATCGCTCTCATGGAGAAGGTGCCAATGGATGTTGAATGACCTCAGAAGCCATCGCCGAAATGCCTGGCAATTGCCTAAAAGCTTCCAGGTCATCATGGACAACTGCCCCAACATTACCATTGGGCGCAATTCCCCCTGAGGGCCCTGGAGCATCGTTTGAGACCAGGGAAGGAGCAGTGGGAAATCGCACACTACTTCCAACAGCATTAGAAACCTTGGATGGGACTTCTACAGAGGAGTGACTAGGACTATCTCCATCAATTGACTGACAATGTGAGTCGCAACCATGGGAATGAGGATAAAAGGGGCAAGGCATAATTTACAGTCACTAACCAGTTCTGTGAGAATGCATCCGTGGCATTTGCTAGAAGATCCGGTCTCCAGCTGAAAATCTTTGTAGCTAGCGATTCAATCTGGAGGCAAAAAGGTCTTTCACACATGGGCCCCAGGGTAACTGTATCATTTTAAACAGGGATAGATGGAGCTGCCAGTTGCTGTAATCCCTCAGAGCCTGGAGTTCCAGTCGGATTGGCCCGGGATGTACTCCGCTACTACGGAGATTTGATGGGTTAAACAATAGTGCCAGAAGTCATTGGCAATCTCCACCAACCACAGGGACCTCATGTCCCCCAGTTTGTTGATGTATCTCACTGCTAAGATGTTGTCCATCCAAAGTAGTATGCAACACAGCACTTATTTGTAGTAGAAATGTCCAAATTGCAAAGGACCCCCCGCCACCCAAAAGCTCCAAGCAATTGATGTGAAGGGACAATTCCTAAAGAGACCATCTGCCTCAAGTGAATATTTCCCCACAACGAGCCCCTCAGCCCCTGCGGCTGGCATCTGACTCTATCACTATTTCCGGAAGAGATCCGAAGACGGCCCTGCCATTCCTGGCATCCACGTGACCCAACTTCCAATGGAGTTTGTCTCTCACTTTGTCCGTCAGCTGCACCTGGTCCGTGTAGGACAAACCCTTCTGAAAGTTAAGAATCTTCAGGCATTGGAAATTCCAATAATAAAGGGGGCCCGGAAATATGGCTTGAATCGATGAGGCCAAAAAGTCGACTAGGCAGGCAATAGCATGCAGGGATACCATCTGCTTTGAAAGAGTTGAATAAATATCCTTCTTCAAGTCTCGCAGTTTAGATTTGGGTAGTTTGAGTTTTGCCGCTTGGGAGTCTATCACAAACCCCAGAAATTCCATCGATTGGAAGGGGGAGAGAACGGACTTGGATTTGTTGATGACGAAGCCCAACTCCTGAAGAAGGGAAACCATCACCTCTAAAATGTAGGGTGGCTAGGGACATCGACTGAGCCTTGATAAGTATGTTGTCTAGGCATTATCAGCCGTATTCCCTGCTCCGTCAGGTGGGCTACCACTGGCTTCATAAGTTTGGTGAAGCACCATGGAGCCGAGGAAAGTCCGAAAGGAAGGACCAAATATTCTAGGCACTTCTCTTTCCACATGAATTGCAGAAAATGTTGGTGTGGCGGGTAGATGGGAATAATAAGGTAGGCATCTTTTAAGTCTAAACAGACCATCCAGTCCCCATTCCAACAGATGGATACTCTTCATCTTGAAATGTTTGTAAGTGATGAACTTATTGAACTCCCTCAAATGTAAGACCAATCGGTGTCCACCTCCCCTCTTCTGCAACAGTAAGACATTGGACATTGCTGCAGAAAACCGCAGGTTTTGGAACCCATGGAGCTTTGCACAGTTCTCTACTTGCGCCATAATTGGCCTTAAGGTGGCTGCCAGAGCTTGGTTGACTGTATAAGGGAATGGGTGTCTCTATGGCCCTGTTAACAGACTGTTGGACAGATGCACTAAAGGCATCCGTGAACTTGTCTTCCAGATAGGGTCACTGCTGCTCCTCGTAGTAGCTATACTCATCCTCCTCAAAAGTGGGAGTCCTCAATCTTGAGGTTGATAATATCTACCACAGACAAACTAAGTCTATCCCAGATGAATTATTCAGGGGGGGCCCTCCTCAGCGCACTAAAAATATTAAAGTCAGTCAATATGACCCCTTAGCAAAGCTGTACACTCAATTATTGCAGGCCTTATCTATAGGGTGACAGGACCCAACAATCTTTGAGCTTGCACTCAGCTCCCAGGCTTATTGCAGCCTGAGACAGGCATCACAACCACTCTGCCAGGGTTAGATTGGCACAGAGCGGCAACCGGCGTTTGAAAACACAGAGCGAGGAGGAACCGGTAAAAATAAATGGCGCGTAGTACAAAATAAGCCCAAACATAGCCGCCAATTAGAGTGCTTGCTTCAATGGGAGTCTGACTCCTGTGGGAGCAAGATGGCCCAGGGGCAAAAGCTCCGTGGGCCAATCAAAATGCTCTTTTTTTAAATTGGCCCTCCTGTAAGACTCTAGCAAGACTTTCGCGGACCCAACCTTTCAGATATATAAATATTTTTAGACCTTAAGTTTGATAATTAGCGTTATTGAGAGTTTTTTGTGCATGGAAAGTTATTGAACAGATTTACACCAAATCACAAAAAGCCCAGCCTGTGGACCAAGATCTAGCTTCCTGCCAAATTTGGTGTAATGCAGTTCAGCAGTTATTGTGGTAGTGCTTCTTAAAGAAGTTTTTGGAAAAGGCATGGGATTTTGCTTTTTTTGGAATCCCCCCTAGTTTCTCGGTCCCTGCTTGTCAGAGCACCCTAAAACGTTCCATGCACAAACTATGCTAAAATTAGCACTGTTTTGGAAAGTATTGTGAAGATTTGTCAAATGATGCAAAGGTTATTAGAAACACAAAAAAAATCATTTCCTAAGGAAACACTGACCTAACTATAAGAACTACCCAGTAACGACCGCCTCTGGGTAATATATAAATACATATCGCAACACATCTCAGACGGGAGCTCCACTGGCTCCTGATGCACAAACATGCCAATTTCGATCTTCTCACACAAAATTGAAGACACTCCACAACTTAGACTCCATCTACTGGAACAGTCACATCTCCACCCTCCAAACACTCAGACACTTCTACACTGCAAGACTCCTACTTGCACACTTTGCAGGCACACAGAACCAGATCATGAGGTTGGGTGTTCTATTACATGATTCCAAAAGCGTGAAACAGATTCCCACTCCACATCAGAGCCTCCACTTCTCTTCTCCAATTCTGCAAGACGCTGAAGTCCTAACTTTCCAATTAACCAACCTACTATAGGCAGCAGGAAGCCCTTGTGGGTGATTGTTCACTTTATGAATAAAAGTACCATAATATGTTATGTTGATGCACACAGGCCTGAGAAAATGCACTCCAATAAGGAGGGTTGGTTTGGATGATCCTGTATTTTGATGAGGTAATCAGGCAATAATATAAAGAAACGGTAATCTTCTATAGGGGCACTGCATGTATGGACTGTACACATCACCCATCCTTACTGTTGGCACACATGGTCATGTAAGAGTGAAACCTTTAGATTTTACCCGAACAACAAGTCTTATAGCAGCACAGAGTTGTTATGTGCGAAGAAAAGGGGATGTAAGGGAGCATACTACCTGGCACACCAGCACACAATTCACTCAAAGGTACTGTGGTAAATGCAGGGGCACCCAAAATACGCATAGAAGAGGACAAATATGGATATCAACATTTTCAGCAATTACATTATATCAGTCATACAAAGAATAAATTGCAAAGAGAAATAATACCACAAAAAAAAACTCCGCCACATTGCCTTTGTTTGACAAAAAGAGACGTCTCATATATAGGGAAAGCCTTTGCCACTCGTAACCACAGTCAACATGTGTACTATGCATATTCCATTCTGCTTGATTCAAAACAATGGTTCTTCAGCATGAATGAATGAAAATGTTTTTTGTATAGCGCAACGTTCACTCCAAGGAACATCTTGGCGCTTTTGGACAGGGACCGAAGAAAAGACAGGGAGGGAGGTGGTGCAGGATAGAGGATGATAGAGGAAAGATCAGATTAATGCTAAGATTTCCTGATCTGTGGTGCTGAAGATCCAGGTTTTTAGTAGCTTTCTAAAAATGGGTTTGTTGTTAGTGTGCCTTAGTTGGGTGGGCAGGCAGTTCCAGGCCTTTGCTCCTAGTGTGGCCAGGGTTTTCCCTCCTCGGGTTTTCATTTTAAAGTAGGGGATGGTGAGTAAGTTCTCAGTGGAAGACCGCAAAGTTCATTTGGTTATGTAGGGTCTAATTTTTTTTCTCAGGTAGTGTGGCCCACTTTTAATAGTGGCTTTATAAGTGATGGTTAGAAACTTAAACAGGATCCTTTTATGAATTGGTAGCCAGTGGAGGGTTTTTTCAGAGCATGGGTCGAGGATGGCCGTTTGGGGAGTCCCAGTACCAGCCTAGCCGCAGCATTGTAGACCACTTGTAGTTGTTTTATCACCATTCTTTTAGTTCCTGCATATAGACAGTTGCCATAATCAAGGCGAGATAGAATCAAAGCCACTGCAACAGTCTTTCTAGCGTGCAGGGGAAACAGATCAAAGAATTTCCTTAGCATTCTTATGATTTGAAAACAAGTACCAGCAACTGTGAGTGCCTGTTTGTGAAAGGAAAGTGTGCGGTCAAATTTATAGCCTAATTTTTGGCCGTGTCTACTGTGGCGGGCGGAGGGTCTGAGTTACTGGGCCACCACCGGGTTGGGTTAAAGTTGTTAGCTTTCCGAAATAGCATAATCTCTGTCTTGGAGCTGTTGCACCTAAGATGGTATGACTCCATCCATTTCATGACCGAGTTGAGGCAGTGGTGACATTTTTCTTCTGCTGCAGTAGAATTTATTTCCAGGGTGAGAATCAATTGGGTGTCGTCTGCGTAGGTGATTGCTTCAATGTTGAAGTAGTCAATCAAGGTGAGCAGTGGAGACATATAAAGGTTAAAAAGGGTCAGACTCAGGGAGGATTCCTGTGGGACCCCTGAGGACAGTTGTTTCCCTGTGGATTGTACTTACCCAATGTGACGACCTGGTTCCTATTTCTAAGAAATGCGGTTAACCATTCATGGGCTTTATCGTTTATTCCATTTTTTTTTTAGTCTGTTTATCAAGATGTTGTGGGAGACTGTATCAAAGGCCGCAGAGAGATCCAACAGAATCAGCACCGCCTCTTTGCCTTGATCTGGAGCCCATTTCAGGGTATCTGTGGTGTGGAGCAGTGCTGATTCTGTTGAATGCCCTGCTCTGAAACCTGATTGCTTGGGATGAAGGCTATTGAAGTTTTCCAGGAACTCATTCAGCTGTGTGTTAACCATTTTCTCCGCTTTTTTACTCAAGCACGGAAGAAGGGAGATAGGTCTTAGATTGGAAAGAGTAGTGGGGTCTGATAGTTTCTTTTTTTTGAGGGGTTTTCCAAAGATCAGGGATTTTAGCTGTTTTAAATGTAGAATTTATAATTTGATTTATTACGGGTTAACAATCTCAATTAGTGCGTGAAGGATCTTAGGCGGGCATGGATCGAAAGGGGACCCTGATTTGCATGATAAGATAGCCTTCTTTGATTCCTCTAAGCTAATTTCTTTAAAGCACTTGAGTTCTACTTTTGATCCTAGGTTTTGAGCTGAGGGGTCTTGAGCTGTGCAGTCAGTAAAGTTGTTTTTAGCTCACTGATTTTATTTTCAAAGTATTCTTCGATATCGTTGCATAGTTCCTGTGAAGGGGGTATTTCAGAGTCTCGGCTGGCTGGGTGCGTAAAGGATTTGACTATTGTGAAGATAGTCTTTTGGTTGTCATCTGCCCTTTCAATCAGGTTCGTGTAGTGCTTCTTCTTTTCCACCCATATTTGTAGGTGGTAGGAATTTAATCCTAGTCTAAAAGATTTCAGGTCCTCCATTTTATAGTGCTTTCTCCATTTTTTCTCTAGGTTCCTGCACTTGTCTTTCATGGTTTTTAATTGGGGTGTGAACCAGGGGGCTGACCTACGTTTTACGTTCTTGCCTTTCTTCCAGGGGGCTAGCGTGTTTGCTATTGAAACCATCCATTTATTAAACAGATCATTGTCCGTATCTGGGTCATTTGTTAGGATGGGTTTAGAAGATTCTGCTAGAGCCAGCAGGTTTGGGCTGGCTAGCAAATTTTTCTAGTTGCGAACGCGGGGGTGATGATATCTTTCCCCATTATAGGTCCATTTTCATAGCATAGGTTAAAAGGCACCAATTTATGGTCAGTCCAGATGAGGGTAGACGGGGGGATGCTACTATGTTAGTAGCATTTGAACATATCCCGTCTAGGGTATGACCTGCTTGGTGAGTGGGGCCTTTATTGTGAATTTTAAGGCCAAGGGAGTTGGTAATTTCCCTGAAGTTTTTTGTATTTGGGCAGTTCTCCAATTCTAGGTGTAGGTTGAAATCACCTAGAGCTGTGAAATTGGCATAACGTGCCACGAGGGGGCTCAAGTAGTCGCCAAGGGTGTCTAAGAAGTGGCCTATGGGGCCAGGGGGCCTATACACCAATACTCCAGCGAAGGTGGTGTAAATGTTCATTTTAATTTTGAAGCTGAGACTTTCTGCGTCCTTTAGTTCTGAGGTGTGTGACGTACTACAATTTAGATGGCCTTTATGAATAATAGCAATCCCTCCCCCTATTTTTCCGGTTCTGTCCAATCTGGATATGGTGTATCCCTGGGGAAGCGCCTGCGCTAACTCAGGGTTAGAGCAGTCGGAATGCCAGGTTTCAGTGATAAACAGGCAATCAAAGGTATTGTCAACGAGCAGGTCATATACACGCGTCGCATGTTTAGCAAGGGACCTGGCATTTATAAGGCCACACACCAGGTGGCTTAGAAGGGTCTTGGATTTGAATTGTTTTGTGGGGTTTCCCCCATAGTCAGTGTCCGTGGCATCAGTCATTTTGCTCTTGTTGCCCATCTGGGAATGTTCTTTTGACTCTCCGGGGGTCATGAGAGGGTGGTTTTTAGCCTGGGGGTTGAGACTATGTAACTCTTCAGTGGAGTAGGTTATTTTTGGCAGTAAGCCGGCAGCATGTCTGGCCACGGTCGCCGGTCCTGCGAGGACAGGGGCAGACGGGCTGATCCACGCCATGCTGTGGGTTTATAGTCTGTTTCCCTGCAACCACTAGAGCACCAACCCTGCCCAAAATGGCCACTCTAGTGTGTCAGTGCAGGAAGTGAGGGTGCGTGGCCTCGAGAATACTCCCTCCACTCAAACAGCATGAACGGCTGCGGTGGAACGGGGAAAACAAGTGCACAAGGTGTGTGAGTGACGACGAGTAATTTTAAAAGGTGAGCGCGGGCTCTTACAGAGTCTAAGTCACAATGTTAAAATGAGCGCGGGCTCAAACAATGTTTAAATCACAAAGTTAGAGTTTTTCAAAATACAATTTTTAGATTTCACACAAAGAGAGAATAAAGTGCAGAGCACTAGCGCCAAGGACCCTAAGCCCTACAATACTTTAGGCAAATGTCCAATTCAGGCGGGGGTGGGGGGGGACTCCATATATAGTCCCCTAAAGTCAGCTCGCCTTTTCCAGATCTTGTAGTGCTTCTGAGGGCACCCCCTTGATTCAAGGACCGGGATTTCTAGGCCCACACAAAAGTCCAGACCCCTTTTCCATACCCCGATCAATGGTGGGGATTCATCTTTCCAGGCTCAGGCAATCTCTTTTCGCCAATGTGAGGCCTAGAAATAAGAAGTGGTGCTTGTACCTGTTGCCTCCCAGACCCTATGTAATATGTAACATGGCCATCCTCGGAGAGGAAGGAACGTCCCACCCCAAAACCTCAGATAGGCATACAAACACCCCCTTCCGGAACCTCGACTGTGTAGGGCAGGACCACACGGTATGTAGGAAAGTACCCTCCATAGACCCACATCGTAAACAATGTGGCAATGCAATTAGCCCAGCACGCCACATTCTGTATCTGGTATAATGGGCTCTATGTAGTTACTTAAATTGGATAAGATGCAGGCGGGTCGCAATTGCTGCACTGCACAGAGACTCCAGGGCCTCCACCAAGTCGTCTTCCTCCAGGAGACCCAGTACACCGGAGTACGTGGATTGGAAGCAGTTCCTCAGTGCCCCACCACAACTCACCGCCCCCCCCCACTGAGAAAATGTGCAAGAATAATGTTTAATTGACGAAACCACGTCAGCTTGATTGGATAGGGGTGATTTTGCAATTGATAAAGAAGACGAGATAGGGATACCATTTTGAAAATAGCGGACCAGACAAAGAGAGACAGGGTCATGTGAGACCACACATGTGTCTGGTCACTCACCTGTACCCACAGGGGAGCCAATGCAATATCTGAGATGCCGAGAGAAAGACACCCAAATACTAAAAGCCGTCCGGACCACCACTACCTCTCGTGACCAGTAGCCCAGCGGGGCCCCAACCCAAAGTAGCCAAAGAAATTATTTTCCCTGATTCATGTAGAGGCTGGAGGTCTTGCCAACGATCTGCACAATGCGAAGAAGGGGCGGACCAGTCCAGTCGAGATCCACGAGAAAAAACAAAACATAGCCCGCATAGAGTGCTATGCAATCGGAGATTCTTAGGTGCCCATTCGAAACCGAGCATCTGCACATCTATTCGAATCCAAGCTGCAAGCTGCTCCATAGCAAGCACAAAGAGATAGGGTGAGAGTGGGCAGCCATGGCGCATCCCCTGCCCAATGGGAAAGCGCCTGGAGCTGAGTAGGTCCCTCGGACCGAGGCGGTTATGTCCATATATAGTAGGTGGATAAGATTCAGTATCCCGGGGGCCAATGTTTAGACGATCAAGCAAGGCACAGAGATATGTGCAACTAAGGGAATCGAAGGCCTTGCTCATGTCCGCCAGGAGGAGTGCGGCCGGGCCCCCAAGTCTATCAACTGCGGCTATAGCAGTATGTGCACGCCTGATATTATGCCGCGTGGCTCGGCCTGGCATAAAGCCTGCCTGATCCGGGTGAACCAGGTCCGTAATGTTTGAAACCAGGTGGTTGTTGATCACCTTGGCCAACACTTTGGCTTCCACATTGAGCAAAGAGATCGGGCGGTAGGACGAGAATTGTTCGTAGGATGACCAGGTTTGGGTGATATTTTTGGATAACTTGCAGGTGACGCCATTTGGGCCTGCGCCTTTCCCAGCCACTTGTCAAGCAACACAGTTAGTAGTTCTCCTAACTACAAAGGTGCATCCAGCGCGTCACGCACCTCATCAGATAAGGCCTGAGGGGGAAAAACATTGATGATCTTCTGAAGAAGTTTCACATGGAGAAATTCACGGGGAGCATACAAGTCTGCGAAATGTGAGGCAAAGCAATCAGCAATGACGGATGGGTCTGTAGGAACCGTCACGCCTGGACCTCATAGGCATAGGAGCGTCTGAGGGTGCAGCGTCTGTTGACACAGCAAGGCACTAGATTTGTCTCCCCAGTCAAGTCAAGTCAAATCAAGAGATTTATATAGCGCGCTACATACCCATAGGGTCTCAAGGCGCTAGAGGAAGGGTGGGGAATTACTTGTCGATTATCCAAGTTTTAAGTTGTTTTCTGAATGCTAAGTGGTTCTGAGTAAGGCGAAGGTGAGTGAGAAGTGAGTTCCAGGTTTTAGCTGCCAGGTAGGAGAAGGATCTACCTCCCATGGTGGTTTTGTTGATGCGAGGAACAGTGGCAAGGGCTGGGTTGGAGGATCGTAGCTGACGAGAGGGGGTGTAGAAGTACAGTCGTGTGTTGAGGCATTCGGGTCCAAGTTCGTAAAGTGCTTTGTGTGCGTGGGTTAGGAGGCGGAAGGTAATCCTCTTATTTACGGGGAGCCAGTGGAGGTTTTTCAGGTGACCAGAGATGTGTTCTTTACGCGGGATGTCTAGTATGAGCCTGGCTGAAGCGTTCTGGATGCGTTGCAGTTTTTTCTGGAGTTTTGCGGTGGTACCGGCGTATAGTGTGTTTCCGTAGTCCAGTCGGCTCGTAACCAGTGCGTGGGTGACCGTTTTTCTAGTTTCGGTGGGGATCCAGCGAAATGTTTTTTTGAGCATGCGAAGAATGTTGAAGCAAGATGATGAAACGGCGTTGACTTGTCTGGTCATCGAGAGTGAGGAGTCCAAGATGACTCCCAGGTTCCGTGCGTGGTCCGTCGGGATGGGTGCTTTTCCAAGGGCTTCTGGCCACCAAGAGTTATCCCAGGCGGAGGGGGAGGTGCCTAGGATGGGGACTTCTGTTTTGTCTGAGTTCAGTTTCAGACGGCTGTGCTTCATCCACTCGGCTACTTCTTTCATTCCTTCGTGTAAGTTGGTTTTGGCGGTGTTAGGGTCTTTGGTGAGTGATAGGATCAGTTGAGTGTCATCCGCGTAGGAGATGATGTTGAGATTGTGTTGGCGAGCGATGGCGACAAAGGGGGCTCATGTATACGTTGAAGAGGGTGGGGCTGAGTGACGATCCTTGTGGCATGCCGCAGATGACTTCAGAGGCCTCTGACTTGAATGGTGGGAGGCGGACTCTCTGGGTTCTTCCGGTGAGGAACGAGGTGATCCATTCCAGTGCTTTTCCTTGTATTCCGATGTTTCTGAGGCGCTGTAGAAGGGTGCTATGTCAGACTGTGTCGAAGGCTGCGGAGAGGTCGAGGAGGATGAGGGCGACTGTGTCTCCATTGTCCAGGAGAGTTCGAATGTCGTCTGTTGCTGCGATGAGGGTGGTCTCAGTGCTGTGTTTGGCTCGGAAGCCGGACTGTGAGGGGTCAAGGGATTTGTTGGTTTCGAGGAAGGCGGCGAGTTGGTTGTTGACAGCTTTCTCGATGACTTTGGCCGGGAATGGAAGAAGCGAGATGGGGCGGTAGTTTTTGAGTTCGGTGGGGTCAGCTGTGGGTTTTTTCAGAAGGGCGCTGAGTTCTGCGTGTTTCCAGCTTTCCGGGAAGGTGGCGGAGTAGAGGGAGCAGTTGATGACGTCTCGGAGGTGTGGAGCTATGATGGAGTCTGCTTTGTTGAAAATGTGGTGAGGGCATGGGTCAGTTGGGGATCCTGAGTGGATTGAGTTCATCAGGCGGATGGTGTCCTCAGTGGAGATGGGGTTCCAGTCATTGAGGATGTTCAAGGGGGGTGAGGGTGCGGTAGAAGGTTGGGTGGGTTGGTCTCCGGGTTGGTTGTCGAAGCTGTTGTGGATGTCTGCAATTTTGTTGTGGAAGAAGGAAGCTAGGGAGTCGCAGAGGGCTTGAGAGGGAGTGATGTCGTTGGAGTTGGCTGAAGGGTTGGTAAATTCTTTGACGATGTTGAATAATTCCTTGCTGTTGTGGGCGTTGTTATCTAGACGGTTTTTGAATGCGGCTTTCTTGGCAGACCGGATTAGTTGGTGGTGTATGCGGGTGGCGTTTTTGAAGGCGTCCCTGGTGCTGGTGTTTGGGTCTTTTTTCCAGGCCTTCTCGAGGGAGCGACAGTGTTTCTTCGATTTCTTAAGATCATCGTTGAACCAGGAGGCGTTTTTGCTGCCTGGTTTGCTTTGACGTTTTTTCAACGGTGCTAGGATGTCAGCGCTGTTGGATATCCATTGGGTGAGGTTAATGGCTGCTTGGTCGGGGTTTGAGGAGTGGACAGGAGGGTTTTGAAGAAGCGATGAGGAGATATGGTCGATGGTGATTTTGTTCCAGTTTCTTCGCATGGTGGGTTGAGGATGGTTGTGGATTGTGGTCTTATTGTATGTGAAGTGAACGCAGCTGTGGTCAGTCCAGTGAAGAGCTGTGGTGTGACTGAAGGAGACATGTTTGCTGGAAGTGAAGATAGGGTCGAGTGTGTGATCAGCAATGTGGGTGGGGGTAGTGACCAGTTGTTTGAGTCCGAGGTTGGCAAGATTGTCCAGAAGGGTGGTGGTGCTGCTGTCGTTGTTCTTTTACAGGTGAAAGTTGAGGTCTCCCAATAGAATGTAGTCCTCGGAGGGGAGGGCGTGTGGGGTGATAAAGTCAGTGATGTCGTCACTGAATTGTGCACAGGGTCGGTAGAGGAGGGTGCCTCTGAGTGTGGTCTTGGGGTCGGTGTGGATCTGGAAGTGGAGGTGTTCGGCGCTGGCCAGGTTGGCGTCAGAACTGGTTGAGATGCGGATGGAGTTCTTATGGACGATAGCGATGCCTTCTCCTGTTTGCTCGATGCGGTCCTTACGGATGATCTTGTATTCTTCCGGGATGGCAATGGTGATGTCTGGGGCTGAAGAGGCATTCATCCATGTTTCTGTTAGGAAGGCGACGTCCGGTGAGATGGTGTCGAGTAGATTCCAGAGGTCGATGGCGTGTCTGTGGACCGAGCGGGTGTTGAGCAGGATGCATTGTAGGTGGTTGGTGTCAGGTCTCTGATTGGTGTTGGTGGATGAGGAGTTGGTTTTGGTGCCGTCGAACTTGCAGGAGTTGCAAGAGAAGGGTCCGTGGGTGAGTCTGGGAGCGGCTTGGACGCAGTTGGGGGAGCGGCCGGGGTTAAGGGCTAGGAGGGTGGAGGCGTCGTAGGTAATGCTGGAGGGCTGGGCATTGCGAGGGCCAGGGGGTCTGGCGCTGGGCGCGGTGTAGGCGCAGACGGGCGTAGACGGGCTTACCTTTGGCGCACCTTCGGCGCGGCCGTAGCGCGTGGACACTGGTATACCCGGCTACGGGTGGTGAGCCACAAAAGCTGTGCCTCATCCAGGAGTTCCCTGGCATATGTCTGCTGTACATTCAACAGGTGTCTGCGCGCGATACATCACTCTGTGTCCCTACCTGCGTGCTCCAGATCGAGTAGCTGGGCCTCAATTTGTAACAATTTGTACCGGCACTGTCGACGTTTCACAGTACAAAAGGCAGTATCCGTACCCCTGAGAGTGGGCTTCATTGCCTCAAATAGAATGACTTGGGATTCCACTGTGCCTGTGTTTAGTAAAAATAATCAACCAGGGATTTAGGAATTGGTGATCTATACGTTTCATCACGTAACAGCCACGGCGACAAACACCACCAGAACTGACAGCGCCAGAGATAAGAGGAGGGAGACCGGATAGTGGTCTGATAAACCTCTAGGGAGAATTTCTGCTGCAGACAATCTATGAGTGTGCACCCCTGAAAGGAAAATATAGTTGAGGTGAGAGAAGGACTCATGAGCCTCAGAGAAATAGGTGTATGCAGACGCGGTGGGGTGTAGAATCCTCCACGAGTCAACCCATCCAAATTCCTGAACTATGGGAAATAATTTTGAGTCCTGGGTCCCCACTACTCGGGCCGTGGCACGCCACCTATCTTGTGATGGGGACATAGCATCGTTCCAATCTCCCTCCACCAGGGTCAATCCCGACGGAGGATCAGTCCAGAGCGTTGTCAGTTTTTCAACAAAAGACCATGAAAGAGTGCGGAGGGGGCATAGACAGTACCTAAAACAATGGGTTCCCCATACAGTGTCCCATATACCACAATTAATCTATTCTGGAGGTCAGACCAACTTCGGCTATGAAAAAATGGGACGCTGTGATGTATAAGAATTGCAACCCCCTGGGAGCCTCTAGTGGAACCAGCGTGTTACGTGTGTGTAAACCCAAGCCTACCTACACAAGGTGTCTTGCTACCTGCTAGGTGGGTCTCCTGCAGGAATAGAATTGTCGCCCTGTGACGCTTAGCTTGGCGCAGCACAGCTCCCCGCTTGATTTTATCAAGCAGACCATTTGTATTCTAACTAAGAACCAGGAGCTCTTTACTTCCGTTCCCAGCTAGGTCTTGCGGCATGACTGGCAGTGGGATGTGGAGGGGAATGTAGCTAAGTGAGTGGCAGTAGTAATCCCCAATCGCACATAGCAGAAGACATAGTGGCATTAATAAAAAGCATCACAAAACCCTGCATAAATTCCCCTACAAACCCCCCCTCCCCAATACCTCCCGAACATGGAAGTATCTCTTGCGGCATAATCCAGGCCAAGACCCCAACAGGTGCTAGCAGGAAAGAGCAGCCAATGGATCCGAAGTAAGAGTCTTCTGTCCATAAAGAGTCAAATAACTGAAGGTCAGGGACTCAGTATGCAATGCAAGCCTGCAATACAACATACAGTAGGTATCATATTAGAATGAATAGTTACAGTTCTCGAAGCTACTTCGTTCAAGACACTGAGGGTGCTGCTTGATCTTCTGAAAGTCTCTTACTGGATTTACTGCTAATCTTGGGCCTCTTCTTAGATCGCGAACAACGTCGCTGTCTGCCATCCACCCCAGGGGAGCCACGACCAGTCCACTAGACAACGAGTCGGAGTCGATTCTGTGCAGTGTGCAGGGTTTAATCCGCACCGTCTCTTCAAGCCACTGGAGCAACTCCTCCTGGGACTCCAAAAAGTCGGTGCGTGAGTGGTACGTCAGTAACGCCACCCGCAGACGAGCCGGATACTGCAAAGAGTATGGAAGCTTGAGACCTCAAAGACGAGCCTTGGCCTCCAGGAAGGACTGTCTGCGCTGCTGTACGAGCCTGGTATAGTACAGAATGATTAGGATGCGCTGAAAGTCATGAGTAAGTAAGTCCCTCGCTCTTGTCTGCTCTAGGATTACATCTCTGTCTCTATAATTAAGGAGACGGGCAATGAAAGGGCGAGGACGGGCACCTGGCTGCGGCTTCTGTAGCAACGCACGATGAACGTGCTCCAACATGAAGCAGGATGAAAGCGAGTTGGATACCAGCCAACCACTGAGCCACGTGGTGGGGAACTCTTCTGCGTTGTTACCCTTGCATCCCTCCGGGAATCCAATAAAGCAGCGATTATTGCGGCGAGCATGTCCCTCTGCATCTTCCACTCGCGTTGCCAGGCCTTGAGTGAGTGATTCAAGTGTAGACACTTTTTTCATGAACGTGCTAGTTGCATCTTCCATGTCCGAGATGCAGGATCCTGCCTCCGTGATACGCTAAACAACATTTTGAAGCAGCATAAGATCTGCACCCACTGCACCAATCTTGGTCTCCAATGTTTCCCGCGACTGCTTGATCTCTGCCAACAACGCAGCACTGACTGGCATGTGGGCTTCCGGGCCACCCAGTGAGGGATCCGATGTCACTGTTTCAGCATATTTATCAATGATACATTGCATGGAGGACGCAGCAGGCGGCTTGACTTTGGCCATTATAAAATATCACAGGGCCAAGAAGGCGGTTGAACTGTTTGGATAGAGCAATCTCCCACAGGGTGCGCAGATGGGTCACGGACAGCGGGGGCCAGGTATTTCACCCACAGCGGGGGAAGGGAGGGCCAGACCAGGCAGGGCCACCATACCCACAAGCCACGCCAAACCTCAGTTGGCCGCCTCCGCTAGTTAGGTACCCCAGCCTCCCCTAATGTGTGTCAAGGCACAGCTCCCAATCCACCATGCAATAGTAGGATAGATTGTTGGACAGCATCCCTCAGTCACTGACATCAAACACAGGACACTGGTGAGGGATTAAACTGTAGGGTGACACACTGGCCAATGAGGAGTGCGAGGGGACAGCAATGGCACTCAGCACTCCCATGCAAGCAATGCCCCAAAAGAATACAAGAGGTGGGCTGCAGTACCAGCCTGTTCATCTGGTGGCAACACAATCAATCAAGACTGTCATAGGTGGCAGATGGTGTCTCCCGTGCTGTAGAGGCAACTGCACAGTTATTGTTGTCAGGCCCATGCGAGGGCCCCGGTGTCAAAATTCAGAAGCCCCAAACACAGTCCAGGTAGGATGGTAGTGTGCTCAGCACAGGCCCTAGAAAACTCAGAGTGCCCACTCTGCCCCACAGCAGCCTCTGGGCGTGGGCAGGCGCAAGCATGCATGGTCTCTTTCCGGGAATCCAGGCCACGCAAATGCCTCCACACAGCCTTGGACGATAATCTCCACCCCTGCCCACTGATTGCATTCACCGGGTCAGTGGGAGGTGGCTGGGAGGGATTCCACAGGCCCAGTCGATCTGCAGGATGTGGGCGCTGTTCTTTTTGGAGACAGTGACAAGTCTTGCAGCCACGTTGAGGGAGGCTCTTAGTGGACCCAATCTGGATCTTGGCAGATCACATAAGGTTGTATTCTCCTAGTCTGTTCTGGGTATCTCTATAGCTTGCATGGCTGATTTGAGGTTGGCAGCAGGGAGGAAGGGTATTAGTTTTCTAATAAAGTACACATGAAAGTTTGCTCCTCTGGTTGCTGTGCTGATGTGTTCCTGCACGGTGAGATTCTTGTTGAGGGTTATTCCCAGTGAACTTGTGGAATCTATGATGTGTGGTAAGCGGTTGAAGGCTGTTAAGTGTTTCATACAATCTTAAATGTCGCTGTGTCCTCATAGTGGGGTAATTAGGAATTTGGTTTTGAGCGCATTAAGTTTGAGGTGGTTTCTGGTCATCCAGTTGTGGGTTTGTTAAAGAGTTATATTGAGTAAACAGATATCGTCTGGGGATGATATTTCTAGGTATAGTTGGGTCTCATTTGCATATATGTGGTAATGAACACTGGAGAGTTTCAGAATTTCGGTTGATAAGGAGGAACCCTGAGGGACTCCCAGGGTGACAGCAATAGTAGTGGACAGAGATTGGTTAATCTTGATTCTTTGAGTTCGTCTACCTAAGAAAAAGGCGAACCACTTTAGGACAGCCCAGGATAAACCCATTCTGCGTTCAAGTAAGTCCAGGAGACTGTTATGTTTGACCCTATCGAAGTCTGAGGCTAGGTCTAGGAGGATCAAGGTTTTGTTTCGATCTAGTATTCTGATCGTGTCATCAACAAAATGTGTCAGGACTGTTTCCTTGCTATGGTCCTGATGTAAGCCTGATTGGAACTGATCAATGAGGTGGTATTGAGCTAAGTGGCTGTATAATTAGACCTCACGTGGTGGACTCCCCTATCTGGCAACAGAAGCTGATACACAAATAAATGTGTGCATCTCTGGCTATACATATTAGAATTTACAAAAAGGATGTTTTTTCACTGGATACGTAACCTGTACGTAATCAGGGACACAACGTTAGAAAATAGAAATTGTAGAATAATACCTTGCTCCAGCATATTTACAACTCAGTATATTTTTTAGCTTTGAGTATCAGGCAAGAGGTGCCTCACAGCCATCCAAATCTAAAAGGATTACTGAAATCGCTAGATTGATAGATACAAGAAACCAACTCCAATCCATTGTGGCCCATTTTCCTGACTAACGCACATCTCAGTGCCAAAACACGCGTCGAACGCAAGAGATCAAGACTTGTGTGCCACAAAGTTTTCTCTTAATTAATATTGAAATGGTTATTATTGCATTTATCTGAAATGAAGAACAGTCACAATTTTTAATGGGCACTAGTTTCTTTGAAGTATGTTGAAGTTTGTATGGGACCATGTCTTTTTAAAGAAATGAATTTTCTTACTTTATTATCAATACAAATTATGTCTATTTGGTAAAATATATCAAGATCTAGTTGGTTCTGCTTTCATCCAGACTGGTTTGTTATTAATTGTTGAAATTTCAGTTATGTTTATAATTTTGTAAGTCAGTACACTAGCTAGGTCTAGGAGGATCAAGAGGCAGTGTTCATTTCGATCTATTATTCTGAGAGTGTCATCAACTTTGTGTGTCAGGGCTGTTTCCGTGCTATGGTCCTGACGGAAGCCTGATTGGAACTGATCAATGAGTTGGTACTAAGCTATGTGGCTGCTGTGAGAAGTTAGCCCGGTTATGTTGTCCACTAGTTCTGGTGGGCACCTTGCACCAGTCTAATCGACCCTTATTTATGGTGGTTGTAAAGTCAACCTTATAGAAAGCTATCCTAGTGGTAGCATGGACAAGCAGTCATCAGGTTAAGACTTCAGAGAGCGTATTAAGAAAGTTGTTTTCCCAATTATAATCCCTTGAGTACCAAATGAAATGGACACCACACAAGGTATATATCAAATATATATATATTTTTATTCTAAACACAACCCCTCTGCACTCATGAGGTCAGAGGTAAAAGTACAATACAAGTTACTCAATTACCATACGATAAGTTGCACAGTATACGTAATGCCTTAGGGGCCTCACAAACCGTATACTAAAATAGTGGAATAAGAACCATGAGAGAATTAGAAAGCAGGCCTGGGCCCTGTGGAATCGCTGGGGCTACTCTAAACAACCAAAGGTTAGGAAGTAGGAGGCCCACGGGAGACGCATGCAGTGTCTAAACACAGCCGCGGGTTACCATTGACTTTCTATGGGAAACGTAGAAGTTACAAATATACAATTTAAGGACCCTTCCCGATGGACTACGATGGAACCCTTTTAAACTAGGACACTTCGAGAGTCAAGACCCACGGGACCACCGGAGTAATCGTGTTACCTCACCCAGGGAAGCCGGGTGCATAGGTGTCTTTTTGTGTTGGGTTTAGTTGTTGTTTTCAATGGAGAGCTGAAAAGAAGTGCTGCAGGCAACCAGAGGAAAAGTGTCCGGGTGGATCCAAGGGTTGATCGAAGATCTGTCGAACCTGAAAGCAGAAGGGACAGAGTCTGGGTCGCTTGCCAGTGACCAGGGCGGCGATAGGAAGATGCCACCAGATGTCGGGTGATTTCAGGTGAAGATGTGAAGTTTGTCTCTTCAGCCACGAGGACCAGAAGGTGTAGATGATGACCAGGAGCTGGATTCAAGCTGTCCCACAAAGGATCTAGTTGACTGCAGTGTCAGTATCCGGACTAGACCCAACAAGCGTTGGCAAACGTAATCCATGCAGGATGTCAAGATTGGCTTTGGAGCAGACCAGCAAGGTCTGAGGAACTTCTACTTTGTACAGAATTTGGAGCAAGCCTCGAGCAACCAGGAAAACAAGTTAGATGTAAATGAATGTCTTCGGGTGGCTCACTAGCCAAGAGACTAGGAATTGCAAAGGCACGTCAAGCTGAAATGCAAAAGCGGGGCCCATGGATCACTCATGGAGTGGGGGCCTCTGAGCTTCAGTGCAAATGGTGCTTCGGTCTGGGGCTTCAAATACCCCAATGCACAACTTTGAGTTACCTTGTGAAGTGAGTGCAGCTTGCAAAATGCAGGATGTCCAGGAGTTCTGGTCCAACGTCTCTTGTGTCTGCCATGGGTCTCAGATTTACTGTGAGTGCAGGTTGAGTCAGAGATGTCTGGAAGTCCATGTCCTGTGTTGAAGATTCTTTGGAATCCGGCGGGAGCCTCAAACATGCAGACCAGCAAAGTTGCCGTAGGTGCCTATTTGAACAGGGTGGTCAATCCTTGACCACAAGGGAGATGTCTTCCATCTTCCAGTCAAAATGGAATGTCGAGGGTCCAGGATTTATGTTTCAGAGTTTCGTCCAGGGTAATCTAAATTCCTAGTGACTGGGCTACTATACTTATGCTAAGTTTAGGGGCTGGACTACCCTTAAGGTCCCTCCTATGGGTGGACCTGGGAAGGGGGTGGTTACACTCCTTTCCCTTTGTCCAGTTTCGCACCAGAGCTCGGGCAGAGTGCCCCAGCAACGGGTTTGAACTGGTAAATGCATGGAGCACCTTGTGTGCCCCAGGCAATGTCTGGAAAGCATTCACTGAATGCACTAAAGCCTGTCTGGGGAGGTGCTGGCAACTCCCTGGACAGGCATCCCCTGCAGGAGTTTCGTCCAGTAACAGGAGGTCAGGCTAGTGTCTGTAGCAGCAGCATCCATTTTGTGATGCTGAGGCTCTGTTTAACTTTAACCGGGTAAACCAGTAACTACATGTCTTCTCCCTCTAAAAGGGTGAAATGCTACCCCCGCCACAAGGACTGGCCGGGGGTAGTATTTCAAAGCATTTGACACCTTACACGACATGTTTTGATAAAGGCAAACCAAAGTTAGCATTAATCGCGAGGATTATAATGCACTCAAGAGTACATGGTATTGCCATATCATGGAACAACCATAAGGAGATGGTTCTGAAAGCTTCAGAGGGGCCCAGCTCATACTAGGGCACCCTCTCACATAAGACCAAGCACTCTGCCTCCACGATTGTTAAGGCCTGCCATAGGAGTGATTTATAGGTGTATATGTGTCTATATGTGTATATGGATATAGGTATACTATATCTAAGTAAGGGGTGATTACACCACCTTACCCAGGCTGTGTGAACAGACCTGTGGTGTCAGTTTGGAAGGCAAACCAGGAGTGGCACAATACATGCTGCAGCCCCTGGTAGGCCTAGGGTGCACCTATGCCCTGGGTACCTATGGTACACTATACAGGGGCTCACAAGGGTGACCCAGTATCCAGTCTGGCATGTACCTAAAGTACATGGTATCAATTTAGAGAGAGAACAGCTGGGCTGTGGGCTTGATTAGCAGGTCCACAGCCGCACTAAAGTCGAAAAACCAGAGAATCACAGCAAAAAGTGGGGGTAAACATAGGAAGCAGACCCTACTCTTCTAAACCCCTCCATCCCCCAATGCAGGGACATTAAACTAACCTTGATCAGTTGATTCTTCATGTTCTAAGTGGAAATATCTGGAAAGTCCATCTGCATTGGCATGGTTACTCCCAGGTCTATGTTCCACAGTAAAGTCCAGACCCTGTATGAAATGGACCACCTGAGCAATTTTGGATTTTCACCCTTCATCTGTTTTAGCCACAAGAGGGGCTTATGGTCTGTCTGAACTTTGAAGTGAGTACCAAACAAGTATGCCCTCAGCTGCTTCAGTGCCCAAACCACAGCAAAGGCCTCCCTCTCAATAGCTGACCAAAGTTTCTCTCTAGGGGTCAGCCTTCTGCTAATAAAAGCTACTGGCTAGTCTTGACCATCTTTATTCAATTGTGATAGCACAGACCCTACCCCCAACTCAAAAGCATCTGTTTGAACAATGAATTCTTTGGAGTAGTCTGGACTTTGCAGAATTTGTGCAGTGCAGATGGCCTGCTTCAGTTCATCAAATGCCTTTTGACAGCTGACTGTCCACTGAACTTTCTTAGTCATTTTCTTGAAAGTTAAGTCATTAAGGGGTGTCACTATGGTCCATACCCCTTGACAAATTTCCTGTAATACCCAATCAGGCCCAAGAAAGCTCTGACCTGAGTCTGGGTGGTTGGAGCAGTCCAGTCCATTATGGTCTGGATCTTGCTCTGCAATGGTTGAACCTGGCCTCCACATACAAGGTACCCCAGGTATACAACCTGACTTTGCCCTATCTGGCACTTGATAGCCTTGATAGTTAGGCCTGCCTTTTGCAGGGCCTCCAAAACATTTTTCAGGTGGATCAGGTAATCTTCCCAAGTGGAGCTAAAGGCAGCAATATCATCTAGATAAGCTGCACAGTAGTCATCCAGGCCTGAGAGGACTTGGTTCACCAACCTTTGATATGTGGCAGGTACATTTTTCAGACCAAAGGGCATTACCACAAATTGATAATGTCCACCAGGGGTTGAGAATGCTGTCTTTGGCTTTGCAAAATCAACTAGTCTAATCTGCCAGTAGCTAGCTGTCAGGTCAAATATGCTCAATAACTTGGCAGATGCCAATCTGACAATGAGCTCATCTGCCCTGGGTATTGGATGGGCATCTGTCCTAGTGACAGCATTGAGACCTCTGTAATCCACGTAAACCCTCATCTCTCTCTTACCATCGAGTGTGAGGTTTAGACACAAATGGACTTCTGGACTGGCCTAAGGGCTCCCTGAGGGTTCAATGACTTCCAATTCCAACATCTTTTGGACCTCTGTCCTGATACAGTCCCTGACATGATCAGGGTGCCTGTAAATATTACTTTTAACAGGCAGACTGTCCCCAGTGTCCATCTCATGAGTGCACCAGGTAGTCTGACTTGCAGTCAGTGAAAACATATGTCTATAGGCCTGCAGAACTTGTCTGCAGTCCTGCTGCTGTTGGTCAGTGAGGCTGTCTGCAAAGGCTACACCATCAACTGAACCATCATCAGGGTTCTGAAAGAGCAGGTCTGGGAGAGGGTCACTCTCTTCCTCCTGTCCTTCATCAGTAGCCATTAGCAAGCCCATGTCTGCCCTGTCAACATATGATTTCAGTCTGTGGACATGAAGCATCCTGTGGGGGCTCCTTGGAGTTCCAAGGTCAACCAAATAGGTTACTTCGGCTCAACAATAGTGTGGGGTCCACTCCATTTGTTCTGGAGAGCAGCTAGGGCCATAGGCTCCAACACCAACACTTTCTGTCCCGGCTGGTAAAGAGTCAGCACAGCCTTTTGGTCATGCCAGGCCTTTTGCAATTCCTGACTTGCCTCAAGGTTTTTGGATGCCTTTTTCATGTACACTGCTATCCGGGAGTGGAGACCAAGTACACAGTCCACAATGTCTTGCTTGGGAAATTTGAGAGGTAACTCCCATCCTTCCTTCACCAGACAAAGGGGTACTCTTATAGGTCCAAACAAAAGTTCAAACGGGCTGTAGCCAACTTCCTTCTGTGGGACTTCTCTATAAGCAAACAAAAGGTAGGGCAGCAGGATGTCCCATCTCCGCCTGAGGTTTTCAGGGAGACCCTTAATCATGCCCTTTAAGGACTTGTTGAATCTCTCAACTAGACCATTGCATTGAGGGTGATAGGTTGTGGTGAACTTGTAGTTCACTCCACACTCCTTCCACATTGCAGTCAGGTATCCAGACATGAAGTTTGCACCTCTGTCTGAGACAATCTCCTTAGGGAAACCCACTCTTGAGAAAACTCCCAGGAGGGCTCTTGCATTAACAGGTGCTGTTGTGGTCCTAAGGGGAATAGCTTCTCGGTATCTGCTGGCATGATCCGCTACTACCAGAATAAATCTGTGCCCAGAGGCTCTTTGGGATCCATTGGTCCAACAAAGTCAATCCCTACACGTTCAAGGGGAACCCCCACCACAGGTAATGGTATAAAGGGGGCCTTTGTAGTGCCACCTGATTTGCCACTGGCTTGGCAGGTGACACAGGAGCGACAAAACTCCTTGGTGTCTTCTGACATGTGAGGCCAGTGAAAGTGAGGGAGAAGCCTGTCCCAAGTCTTGTTCTGGCAAAATGTCCTGCAAGGAGAATATCATGGGCTAGTGTTAAAAGGAAGCCCCTGAATGCCAAAGGTATGACCAACCTCCTGGAAGCTCCAGGCTTGGGGTCTCTAGCCTCTGAATACAGGAGCCCTTCATCCCAATAAGTTTTATGGGTCCCACTAGCATTCCCTGCAGCGCCGGCAGCAGCTTGCTGCCTGAGGTATTCAAGAGAAGGGCAGTCCAACTGCGCCTGCCTCAGATCTGCCCGGGAAGGTCCTTTTGTCCCAAGAACCTCAACCTGATCAGGTTCAAGTTCTACTAGGAAAGTTCCTTCCTGGGTCTCACAATTAGCTTCCTCAGAAGGCTGAAGTCTCTAGGCCATTGCCAAGCAAACATTCTACAGGGAGTTTTGAGCTAACCACAATCTTCTTGATGCCAGTTACCCCACCCCAGGAGAAATTAACAACTGCCATACTGTGAGTGATAGTGACATTGCTAGCATTGGTCACTAGGTAATTTCCACCTAGTATGATCTGTCCAGGGTTCACAAAGATGGGTGTCACCATTGTGACACTAGCACATGTGTCCGTGTAGGCCTGAGCCACTTTATCATTAATTAAAGGAGTTTGTCTGTACTTGCCCAAGTTATTGGGACTCACAGTAGAGGACATGATGATGTCCCCATCACAGATCAAAACAGCTTGAGTTGGTATTCTGACTAGCCCAGAATCCATCTCAGTTCCCAGGGTAAACCCTACTACACCCTTCTGTTGAGAACCACCACTTGGAGCTGAACTAGGGGGAAAAGTTGCCTTAGGGGCAATGGTGGATGGAGCTGTCTCCTTCTTGGCACAATCACTGGTCCAGTGAGTATTTACTTTACAAATCTTGCACCAAGGTTTCTTTGGGCCTTCTATCTTTTTTAGTTTGTTGGGAACCCCCACCATTAGAAGCTTTTTGGGGACTGTGAAAAGACGTCTGGTCTTTTGCTTTATCCCCACCCTTTTGGTCTTGCTTCTTCTGATCACCACATTGGTTCTGTACCTACTGCTCAACCCTGCTTCTGACCCATTTGTCTGCCTTCAAAACTAATTCTTGGGGAAAGGTCAAATCAGAGTCAACCAGGTGCTGATGCAATAGCTGGTTTTGACAGTTATTAAGAATCTGTTCTCTCATAATAAGGTTATACAACCCTACTCTCCTACAGCTGCATAATTAGGAATGATGCATTTCTCCAGTAATTTTGCTAGGGTAGGAATAGTGGATATTGGATGATAGTTATCTGGGATTGTGTGGTCAGCTGTGGGTTTTTTACAATGGGGGTTACCTGACCTGCTTTTAGACAGTTCGGAAGGGTTCCGTGCAGTATTGAGTAGTTTTGATCTTGCTGAAGATGTTGGCTGGAAGAGGGTCACTGAAGTGATTTGATGGTTTAAGTGTTGTTAAGATCTTTGAGTAATTGTGAAAGTGTTCCAAGATGCTTTGTTTTTGAGGGTACGTCCAAGTTGGTTAGGGGTTTGTACAAAATGGGGCAAGTGTGGGATAAGTGGAGGTATCATTGTGAGGTGTTCCTTTTCTGTTTTGAATTAATTTTCTATCTTTTTAGATTTTTCAAGGAAGTAAGAGGCGAATATGTTGCAGTTTGGTTGTGAGTTGGGACCTAGTGTGGGTTGTGACCTAGTGTGGGTTATTTAGAGGGTTATTTAATAATTTCGAAAAACTTTTCTTGGGCGATTTCTTGCATTGTTTAGTTGAATTTTGAAGAAATTTGCTTTTGAGGTTCTGATGTGTTTGGTGTAGGTGCTCCTCTCTGATCTCAGTTGTTTAAGGTGCTCTAGGGATGGTGAGGATCTCTATGCCCGTTCAGCTAGTATCAGGTTGCCTCTTTGTTGATTTAAGCTCACATTGTACCATGGTTTGGAGTCTTTAGAGGACAGACCTTTTACCAGAAAGGGGGCAATTGCATCAAGAATGCTGGTCATCGAGGCGTTATAGTGGGTCGTGAGGTCATGGACATCTGTCATGTCCGCTGACGGCGATAGAACGTTGTTGCTGAGGGATGTCAAATCATTGAAGTTAATGTCATGAGTATTCCTTTTCCTTCGTTTGGGTTTCTTAAGTTGGGGTTTATGTGTCTTTGTTGGTTCGGTGATAAAGTGGTGGTCCGTCCAGACCGATGGGACGATCAATTCAAGTGTGATGGAGTTTGTCCTAGCAATGTCAAGATCCAGTGTAGCACTCAGGTTGTGCGTCGGGCTGTCGCTGATTTGGACCAGGTTGAGGTCAGAAAGGACGGTTTTTAGGCTATTAACTGTGGGGTTGTGGTGGTCGTTCCAATGAAGGTTGAAGTCTCTGAGGAAGAATTGAGAGCAGTGTTGCCCCACATTGAAAGAGAAGATTTCTATGATTTGTTAGATGAATGCGTGGTTGTAGCCTGGAAAGTGGTAGATCAAGTGTAATTTACATAGTGGACTGTTGCTGCTCACAATATTAATGCTGAGGAAACTGCTCTGATGAGGCTGTAACGTTTGATTGAGTCTTGTAACAAATCCATTCGAAAGTGGCCGCACCAGTGGTTAAAAGTTGGTGGAGGCCTCCTTAGAACAATTGTGGGCACCAACACTTATGTTTGTTCCAAATTAATAACTGCTCTTTGCTCTTCTAGGTCTCAGCAAGAAACCAAAAGTGAGTTTACGGAAATTTCCCAGATGAAGGAGATCAGTGCCAGCGTATGCACTGCCAGGAGCAAACAACATGCTTCATTACTTTATTCACCCTCACACCGCATGTCAGGAAAACAAACTTTCAGAGCCTTGTTGTGGGCACGTAATGAACAACATGGAGGTTCACTCGAGCTGATAATGCAATGTGATGCAGCTCCTCTAAAGTGTGACAGGCGGACAAACCACCAGCTGCAGTTTCGCTCCAGGAGAAAGCATGAATTATGAATACATTAAGCAATGTTTCCTCCAAGAGACATTTCCATCTTTTTACCTAGCAAGGCTGCGCTGTTCCATAGGTCTGAGCAGTTGTAAGGGCAACGAAATGCCAGCAGGGTGAGAGAGCTGGTGTGTCCCACTGAATAGGACTGAAGGGACATGGTCTGTCGGGGAGAGGCGGCATGTGCAGTATCCTAAACTCCCTGGTTACATATAGGTAAATAATTCTGGGCTTAGTTCATGGTACAGTACAAGAGGGTTTCCACAATTGCAGTAAAAAGTGCGAATGGTCAGCCGGAGTTGTGAGTAAACAACACTTTAATAATCACACAAATACATATATATAGTGAAGCTCAGGATAGCTTTTAACATGTTTACAAGTCTCAGAAACCAATGTAAAAAACAAAATTAATGTACAGTATGGTTACAAAATGAAAAGTAAATTCCACTGAAACTCGCAAGTTATGGCTAGCTGCGCAATCCAAATCTTGCACAAGAGCCATGCAAACCATAACTTGTATACCAAAGGTAGTGCTCATGATGTCACCATTGATGTAATAAAAGCAATTACAAATATTGTAAATATTCTTACTGATGACATTAAGGGGCTTTTTTACAAGTCTCTTGCGCCACCGGTGTGTCAATTTTCCCCAAGTTAAAAGTGAGGCACTGGTGGCGCAAGCAGCTTGTAATTAAGCACCTAAATATCACATTATGCTTAACACTATTGTATTGTGCTATAGTGCTTGTGTAGCATTTTCTAAGCCTATGTAAGATGCTGAAGCGCTTTTCTACACGGATAGTAGGCTAAATCATATGGATGTGGTTGGAAGTGTGTTGTCTTTGCTTTGAGCCTAAATACAAAGTGTTTCTAAGTTGTGTGGATCACAACTGAGGGACAGTTATCATTTTATGGGGCACAACACCTAATGGTGTGATGGATGAGGAAATGTGAAAAACAGATGTTAATTTATTTTAGTTTGTGGTATGATGGCAGCTCTGATTAGTTCTGCATGTACTGTAGAACTAATCAGAGCTAATTAGTTGTGCATGTTTGTAATGGCAGGATGTCTTTTATGCTCTCAATCTGTTATTGCTTGTTTTCTGTTGCAGGAGGGCATCCACTCTGAGATGTTATGGATCTGATAGAGGTAACAAATGTACAGAGTGAGGTGAGTCAGAGCTCTACATGGATAGGCTGTGTTATGGGCCTCTTTTAAATGATGTCATTATGAGGCATCAAGTAAAAATATTTAGCAAGATGCAGTGCATTATAATCTCAGTATTATTGGTGCAGGAATTTGTGGCAGATCTATTGGGCTTCCGCAGGCATGCCTGGCTAATATTGAGTGGTTAGGTAAGCCATAAAGCATATCCTATAATTGAGTTCCCACATTGCCAGAGAGGTTTCACATGACCTTTCATATATTACATGCCTGTCCTGTAGTGTTGATGAATAAAGATCAGGTAGCGAGCTGGTAAATGATATCATATGTTATTTTATGTTATGTTATGTTATTATGGGTCTTCTATAGCGCACGGCTACTCCAAAGGAGTGTCCCGGCGCTTTGTGCTCCAGACCCAGTAAAAGAGACAGGTAAAACATAACAAGAATAAAAAGAGAGGCAGAACCAGAGGATAAAACTAAAAAACTCTAGCCAGTGAAAAGCCAGGTCTTTAAACCCTTCCTAAAAGCGAGCAAATTAGATGTGGACCGCAAGGACAGCGGTAAAGAGTTCCACAACTGAGGGGCCAACAGACTGAAAGACCGTCCTCCAATACGGGCTTTCTTTATACGGGGGACTACTGCGAGTGCCAGTGACTCCGATCTTAAAGATCGTGTCGGCTGGTAAAAAGCCAGCCTCTTTTGAAGGTATTGGGCACCCGTGGCATGTAAGGCTTTGTGAGCTAGTGTCAAAGCTTTGAATATTATCCTCTTCCGTATGGGGAGCCAGTGTAGGGTTTGCAGCAAGTTCGAGGCACTGGCTCGACGATGCAGGCCAAAGATGGCACGTGCAGCTGCATTCTGGGCCACCTGCAAATGCTGTAAGAGGTATTCCGGAAGACCCAGATACAGGATATTAGCATAATCCAGTCTGGATCCAATGAGGGCCTGAACAGTTATTCTCCGATGTTCCTCAGAAAGCAGCGGAAAGAACTTTCGGAGCATCCTGAGGATGCCGAAGCATGTTCCTGTGAGGGTCAGCACCTGGGATTTGAGCGTGAGCCCGTTGTCAATTTTAATTCCCAAGTTCTTAGCCGACTCAGAAGAGTGAGCTGGAGGGAACATGTCAGCAGGCCACCAACCATGCCAGTCCGGTTTCAATGGGCATCCAAAGAAAAGTATCTCAGATTTATCTGAGTTGCACTTGAGGCTGTTCAGTTGGAACCAGTTAAAAACAGCCCCAAGGCACTCACGGATACTTTCACCATCGACGTCTTCGCTCTTCCGGCAGGTGAAGAGGAGCTGGGTGTCGTCAGCATATGAAACGATCTGGGCCCCGTAGGACTCCACCAATGCCGCCAGAGGGGTCATAAAGATGTTAAATAGAGTAGGGCTCAGTACTGAGCCCTGAGGAACTCCGACTCCCAAAGGCGACATTTCGGCAGATCCAGGGGAGGCCCAGACCGTTTGTCGACGGTTGGCTAGGAAGGAACGAAACCAGCTCAGCACCGTCCCCCTCAGACTGATGTCATGTAGTCTTATGAGGAGATCCTCATGGGGGACGGTGTCAAAAGCCGCCGACAGGTCTAGCATAACTAACATCACCCTGCCTCCGGCATCCAGCGACTCCTTAACAATCTCTGAGACCTCCAAAAGCGCCGACTCAGTACTTAGGTTAGGTCGAAAACCCGATTGAGACGCGTGCAGAAGCTCATTGGACTCCAGGTAGTTGGAGAGCACGCTATGAACATGTTTCTCCAAGATTTTAGTGAGTGCTGGAAGGAGCGAGATCGGTCTATAATTTGCCGGGACTTCAGGGGCAAGGCTAGGCTTTTTAAGAAGAGGAATAACCATGGCCTGTTTCCAGGAATGCGGTAAGGCTCCCTGACTCAAGGAAAGATTCAAAATGGGGTTGGCTAGGGGGTTGACAACATCTGCCATTTTAGCAAAAAATTTGGCTGGGCAGGGGTCGCGTGGCGAATCAGATTTAAGATTCCTCATAAGTGCTAGTGATGAGGATACCGTGAGAGGTGGGAAGTTCGCCAGGACAGGGCCAGAGGTAGGCAGAGGGGCTAACTCTTCCGGCAAGGTCGAAAGATCGACTATCGGTCTCGGGGGGAAGGAATCCTGTATCTGCCTAATTTTGGTGGTAAAAAAATTAGCAATAGTATCAGCCCAAGTCTCAGCCAGTACTTCCTGTGCTGCGTTCGATCGCGGGGTAGTGAATTCCCTTACGATCGAGAAGATCTCCTTACAGGAGTTAGCTGCTTCCTCGATTCTTTTAGCGAAGTAGCATTTCTTTCCATGCAGGACTAGTCTATGATAGGATTTAATCATAGATCTGTAAGTCAGTTTTGCCTCTGCATCATATTGGGCTCTCCATGTCCGTTCGGCGACTTTACATTGTCTGCGGGAGTGGGCCAACTCCGCAGTAAACCAAAGGGCCGAGACCCGTTTGATAACGGATCGGGGGGGCTGTGGAGGGGCAAGCTCATTCAGTCTAGCTAAAAGCCAGGTCTGCAGGGTTTCGAGGTCATTGTCCAGATCACCAGTGTAGGACACAGGATGGTTCACCAGGGCCTGGGCTAACAGATCTGGGGTCACCCGATGATAAGCCCTGAAATTGCTTCCCTGCTGTCTCATAGCAGTAGTTGCTAGTTTCTCGATGCCAGATATTTGGAAGTGGGCAAGTTGATGATCGGACCATAATACCGGCAGCAGTGCAGTGACCTCAATTGGTGAAGTGGAGAAGACCTG
Organism: Lissotriton vulgaris; assembly: GCF_964263255.1. Lineage (NCBI taxonomy): Eukaryota > Metazoa > Chordata > Amphibia > Caudata > Salamandridae > Lissotriton > Lissotriton vulgaris. Next base: position 170,914,995 of record NC_141689.1, on the reverse strand, counting down.
GTCTAAGGTGTGACCTTTGTCGTGGGTCGGACCAGAGAGATAGGGGAGCAAGCCCAAGGCAGACGTGACGTCAAGCATCTTAATAGCATCCTGGTCATGACAGTCTTCCATATGGAAGTTAAAGTCTCCCGCCAGTAAACACCATTCAGATCTCAGAACTAATGCAGACATGACTTGCTGGAGTTCCTCAAAGAAGGATCCCGCATGTCCCGGAGGTCTATATACTAAAAGCCCCTTGACAGATTGTTGAGGTGATAGGGATAGGGAGAAGGCAAGGGATTCGGCGCCCGTGATGGTCTCCGTGTGAATGACCGAGCATGTGAATGTTTTTTTCACCACGAGGGCCACTCCTCCCCCTCTACCCTTATCTCTCTCTTGTCTAAAGATATTATACTCAGGGGGGATGGCAGCAACGATGTCAGGATGAGAAGACTCATTGAGCCATGTCTCAGTAAGCATAAGACAGGTAGGTTTGTCCGTGGAAAGGAGATCAAAAATCTCCTGGGCATGTCTATGCATTGACCTGGTGTTGAGGAGTAAACAAAGATGCTTAGTGCTTCGCTCCTTCGTGTGGAATGTGGGGGAAGGTACGCTAGTAAGATGCCAATTACAGCCTGGGCATTTGTGCTTACCCCTATAGCGACCAGGGAAGACTGAATAACAGGACGCCGCAACTGAGCGCAAGGAGTGGAGCTCCTGGGATGAGTAAGACAGCATATTGATACAGGGGTATGAAGAGTAGGGACTAAGAGATCCTGCCACGCCGTACGCCTCCGGGGCGCAGACGGGCAGGACTCTGGCTCGACTCCGGCGCAGATCCGGCGTGTCCGCAGTACGCGTCCGGTACGCGGAGGAAGAGGTAAGCGTTTTATAACGCTACTAGAGCGCGAGGGCGGAGAGTCCTACCCCCAAGATGGCGGCCAAAGTCAGATCCCAGCCCTCGGCGTCAATACTCGGCCGAGGGCGGTCTGAAAACCACATATGGTGGCATGGATTCTATCAGACTGAGTCTGGACGACCATCAGAAGGACTAAAGTTACCGTTCTCCAACTTGTAGTTAGGTATAGAAAGTTGAGCAGACATAGGGAGCTATAGTTAGAGTCCTACAGCTCATTAGGCATGGCGTGGTCTTCCGACACACTCAACACACATAGGTGTTCCAGGTGCTAAAGACGCACAAAAAGAATAGAGCCACAGAATCACTTTGACATGCTGACGGAAAATAACTACACCTTCCCAACCGTATGATCTACCTCTCAATTTAATATTAGAATATTGAGTTGAGAGGTAGGTCATATGGTTGGGAAGGGTTAGTTATGTTCCTTCAAAATGTCAAGGTCATTCTTCGGCTATGTTGATCAGAGGTCCCTAGTTTGGGTAGTGTGTCTGTGTCTACCTTCTTGGCTTGGTATGCTGGTTGAAATTGTTCCATAGCTCTAGACCATACTTATATTGACAGGAGGGATTACTGTTCTGCGTTCAGTCCAAGGGTCAGTTGTTGACGTATTTTCTCAGGTGCAACCTGAACTTTAAATGCTCGTGGGGGAATATCAGTGAATTTGAAGGCTTGGCGGCTTGTACCAAGAAAGCAAAGTTGCAAATTGATTTTTTATTATAAGGCAGTAGGATGATCAGTGGTGGTAGCCAGGAGTGCAGTGTTCTTTTCTGTTTGCATTGCTTAATTGTAACTTGTTGATATAGTTCTAATTTACCATAGGAGGCTCTGTGGAACTATGAAAAGTGCCTTAAACATTGATGATCTACTTGGAGGTAGCCATTGTTGCAGCGTTTTTGATTTGTTGTACTTTGTGTATGATGAAACTCGGTGCAAAAGTTTAGCATAGTGAAGGTTGGATAAATGTGAAAATATCTGATGGTTCTTATAGGTATCCAAGATATGAAAAGATGTGTTGCAGTGTTTTCACTGTGAGAGGATGGTCCTTGTAACTTCATTGACATATAGTATCAGGAATAACTCTGAGTCTATAGTTTTCCTTTGTTTTCCACTTCTACTGACAGTTTATGGAGCATCATGTTCTGTGGGACATACAGCAATAGGCTAGTATTTGTGATATTGCCCACTGGTCATGACCTCTGCCTTTGGGGGTGTTGAGTTTTAATGGCTATCATCATCCATGCTTTTAGAGCTCTACTGGTCAACCATTTTTAGACGGATTAGCTGTAAAAGGTATAGTGAAGCAATACATCTGGATAAACTCTCAGGAGATTAGTACATTATACATATCAACAATATAATATAACATAGCAACATAAGCAGGTTCAGTAAGGGCATTACCAAGATGTTGAATTGGAGAGTAGAGATGATGGATCCCTGGGAATATGAAAGGGGGTATGAAAACCAAACTCTGACTGTCTTCTAAGAATAAAGCAATCTATTGCAGCCCGAACTGCCATTCCATGTCTTCCCTGGGCCAGAAACAAGCATCCTGCATACCGGTTTCGGATTCATAATCCTCATCAGCCAGGCTATCTTGAATCCAGTGGTCGAGTGCACAAGGGACCCACGTCTGGGCATACCGTGCCAATTCAGGGCGAACAAAGCGATACCAAAGGGGATGGTGGACGGAGCGTTTGAGCAAATAAAACACTCACCCCCAGTCAATTTATCTGGGTTTAATCCATCATCATTCTTTAGCTCACTCCACCACCCAGTTCAGACATGGCAGTATGCAAATCAATCTGACCCTGTGCCTCATGGGCACAGACCAGCCTGAACTGCCAAGCCATGTCTTCCCTGGACCGGAAACAAGCTTCCGAGGACCGGTTTCGGATTCATAATCCTCATCAGCCAGGCTATCTTGAATCCAGTGCCATTTCAAGAATGTGCTCTTCCACCCAGATTAATGGGCCTCACACTGGAGATCTTGGATTTCCCCTAATGGATTTGGAATATCCATATTCAAACGTGTTAGTGGGTGATATTTAGCAATTCCTTTTACATGAGGCAGGCAGCTCCCCTGAAGTTGTAACAAATTTAATCTCCAAATTATGAAAATATGAAAGTCATCTGTAGGTTCCTTGTATGCCTCATATATCTGCAGCTGACATTTCGTGAAATGGGATGCTAACATAAACCTAGAATACATTTTATACATTAATTCTTTCGAGTGAAATATATCAATCTGATTAACTACTAATAGTGATTCGGTTCTGATACGAAATGTAGCTAATGTGCACACTTGATATATGATATATGTTTCCTTGTAAGTGTACACATAATCTAATGTTAGCATAGGGTATGGTTTCAGCTGAGTATAACTGTATTATATATAGCTGCTCAGTGCAGTGAAATCTTTCACACATAAAGAGTGAATGCACCTATATAAATAAACCAGTTGCAACTTGATTTTTTCAGCCCAATAAATGCATTTGGCTACATACATCTAACTTAAGAAAAAAATATAGAGAGCTATGGACACGTCACAATAATAATAATGCTATAGAATAGAAAGCTCTACTATATTGTATTTCTGAAGCTGCAAGGAAACTGTGACCAAACCCATGAACACTTCAGGTTTGCATCAGGTGATGTAACAACCGCACAGATACAGAAGTGCTCCTCTAGACACAAACAGAGCTTCGTACATCTGTTATCAGAGATCCTGTCTGAAGTAATTCAAAGAGCTGAACCTGTAAATTGTTCAAGGACCCCTCAGGAGAGGTCTGCAAATGCTTCCTCTTCCCCTCTGGATAATGAGTGAAGTGATTTGTTGAAACACCTACAGTGACACATCTACAGCGCTCAGCAAAGTGCTGCGAGAATATGCAAATTTCCCCCATGAAGCATATCAGTGGCGGAGCTTGTCCTCCCTGGGGCGAGAGTCAAGCATTATTATCGGCCTCCCCTTCCTGCCATACGACAGGGACGCAGACTTTCACATTCTCACAGTCGCCGTGTAATGAGCAGCGCAGAGGTGCACTCGCACTGATTATGCAGTGCCCTGCTGCCTCTTGGATGTGACAGACAGGGCAGCACGAGTTAGCAGAGAGCAGGACCTGCCCATCAATGCGCTGTAATCATATGGCTGAGATACCCGCCACCCCCTCTCAACACAATCCCCAAAAGGAGGGAAACCGGAAACAGTTCTTAAAGTTTTTGGATGTGGGAGGGAGTGACCCTCCCGGCCGTATTTATTAAAACAAAAAATTAAAACATTAAACGTTTCATGTTATGTACAATTTCATTATCACATTGCGATGTTTGGCTAACCTTAACATATTCTCTAATACAGAGGTTCTCCTAGCCGAACTAGCATCCTACAAAAACATTCTCTAGAAACACTGAAATTGTACATCCTAACGTTTAAGGGCCAACAGCAAGGTCATAACCGGTGTCAAGATCCCTAACCAGACTTACCCCTCCCACTTGGGAGGGGCGACAGCACAGAGGCTTACCTCAAGTGCAACTACCAACAATTTCCCTTGACTTGACGGGGGCACTTAAGACTCGACGCCATTTAAAGGTCGTTCGAAGACTTGTGTGTGGTATCTAGAAGGTATCGTGGACCTCCCCCCACCCCACACAACTTACCGCATCTGCCGTCGCAGATGACACTGGCCCCGGGAAATTCCCCCAGGAGGGGGCTGTAACCCCTCCTACAAAGGAAGGGGCCTTGACCGCCTTTCCTTTACTTCCGGCGACCCGCCCTTAGACGGGACCGCCTCCCCATTGAGGGGCCAATGGCCACCTCTCCCGAGCGCTCCCATCCGTGTTGGGTGACGCCCACTCATAGGGATCTACCAATTAGTGCTCACCGATCATGACCTTACCGCCTACCAAAAAATAAATACGACAATTCTTACTCAAACCTAAGAAAACATTGGTCGCTACGACCGAAAGAATATGCTTAAAATGCAACACTACATCAACTCATTTTAATCGTAAAAACTTACACGATATTCACCAAACTTTATTATGATCAACAACAAACTGATACTTTCACAGCCTGTAAACGAAACGGAAAACATACTTATAAAAAATTCACTTTATTGCACAACGACTTGCTGTCCTCAGGGGCTGGTGGGTGGGTCAAAATTGGCTCTTCGTTCTGTCCCGAGCTCACGGGTAGCGAGGAGGTGCAGCTTCGGAGCACAAGAACAAGAGGACGTCTTCTGGTCTTGCGTCTCTTTTTATCCGTCTTCAGGGCGGGCGAGAACCCGCCCCTGCCTGCCCCTAGGGCGGGGCTGGCTACGTCGGTGTCTAGGCCAGCCCACTCTAGGGCGGGAAAAGGCGCGCCCCGGCTACGCCGCTTCGGGCATACCAGCCGAGACGCGCCTCCCGCCCCAAAATGGCTTCCCGGGGGGATCGAGGCACTCCGCCATACGTTCGGGGGGACCGAGTGGTCGCCCCTTTCCATATGGCTGAGATACCCGCCACCCCCTCTCAACACAATCCCCAAAAGGAGGGAAACCGGAAACAGTTCTTAAAGTTTTTGGATGTGGGAGGGAGTGACCCTCCCGGCCGTATTTATTAAAACAAAAAATTAAAACATTAAACGTTTCATGTTATGTACAATTTCATTATCACATTGCGATGTTTGGCTAACCTTAACATATTCTCTAATACAGAGGTTCTCCTAGCCGAACTAGCATCCTACAAAAACATTCTCTAGAAACACTGAAATTGTACATCCTAACGTTTAAGGGCCAACAGCAAGGTCATAACCGGTGTCAAGATCCCTAACCAGACTTACCCCTCCCACTTGGGAGGGGCGACAGCACAGAGGCTTACCTCAAGTGCAACTACCAACAATTTCCCTTGACTTGACGGGGGCACTTAAGACTCGACGCCATTTAAAGGTCGTTCGAAGACTTGTGTGTGGTATCTAGAAGGTATCGTGGACCTCCCCCCACCCCACACAACTTACCGCATCTGCCGTCGCAGATGACACTGGCCCCGGGAAATTCCCCCAGGAGGGGGCTGTAACCCCTCCTACAAAGGAAGGGGCCTTGACCGCCTTTCCTTTACTTCCGGCGACCCGCCCTTAGACGGGACCGCCTCCCCATTGAGGGGCCAATGGCCACCTCTCCCGAGCGCTCCCATCCGTGTTGGGTGACGCCCACTCATAGGGATCTACCAATTAGTGCTCACCGATCATGACCTTACCGCCACAGGTCCGGATAGTTGACCGGCTATCCGGACCCCCCCACAAAACTCCTACCTAAAGGTCATGTTTTAACGATTTTAACCAAGCTAAGAAGTCACCTATGAGTAACTCATTCCCCACCCTCGACAAATGCACACCATCCCCCAGATACATACTGTCATCATTAATACAACTATGCGAGATCGAATGCAATGTCTTGGAACGGAACAGCCTACTCACTTTGTTATTCAATTTTCTAACAGAATGATTCAAAGCAGGGATCGAGATAGCCCCCCGCCACACTTTTCGTGGGATCATGTGAGACCACGCAATTATGCACCCCGGAACTCTCCTCGCTAACCAACTTACTGTGGAAAGCATAGCTTCCAGGAGAAGTCGTCTACCGGTGGTGACCAAATCATTGCCCCCCAAATGCACTATGACTATGGACGGCGGTGACCTCATCCGCTCTAACAAACCCTCAAAAAATTCCTGAAACTGGTCAATACAGAGACCGCCCCTTCCGTAGAAGGACACTCTGTACCCGTATTCCCCAGGTACGTCAATCATGTCACCTGCTTTGAATACGTCTGCGGCCCGTCTCACGTATGAGTGGCCCACGACCCACACCTCCTTCCTCACAGCCGGTGACGTGCGACCGCTGGCCTGGTGTTGGGTCGACTGCACAGTCCGCCCTGCCGCGTAGGCTTGCGCAACTGAAAACAAACAAAAGACAAGAAGCATGAGTACATGATTACAGCTTCACAACATGTGCAATCGCACATACCTCTTATAACAATTGGAGGACCAGCGCCCCACACGTTTCACTTGTTCTACATTAAGACCCCTGGCTGTAGCTTCAGTGGCAGCCCCTATTCGAAAGGAATGGGTCCCAAATTCGCCCGGGTCCAAGCCCGCTGCGGCAATGGCCATTGCAAGCACCCGCTGAAACTGAAACCTCGTCAGCGGGGTGGCGTCTGCATGCCTCAACAATGTCCCCCCCCATGATGCCACCCTTCGTGCTAGGTAATCTTCTAAGCACTGTACCGGACACATGGATGACTCGGCGTTCCTGCGAATGATCGTGCAGTCCCCTCTCCCATCTTGGTCAGTCTTGGACCTGAGAAAGGAGACAATCACCGCATCACCCCTGATCTGAACATGTTCCCTGCACAAGCCCCCCGTCACATCCTGTTTGTTCCTTGCAACTAGCTCACTAACTCTCATAGCCCCGTGAAATGCCAGCGTAAATGCAGTCCGGAACAAACAGGTCTCGAAAGGGGACGAGCATGTGTTAGGGAGTGTGGCCAGTAACTGGGACAACCTGTCTAAACCTATCGGTCGTCTTACGTCTACTCTGCGACCCTCTAGGCGTTGCCACCCACGCAGCGCTTTCTGTACTGTAAGAGACGCTGTTGGGTCCAGGATGCCATGGGCCCTGGCAACAAAAGAAATGGCGGCACGATGCCTTTGGGCCGTAGCCACCGATTTCCCAGCCCTACGTAAGGACATCAGAAAAAGTACAACCCACTCTTCCTGACCCCAAAGTCCCCCTCTCTCTGCCCCCAAAAAGGCTAAATAGGCCCGGAACGCCCCTTCATATGCCTTCCTTGTCCTGGGTGCTAGACTCTCTCCCACGAGGTGACGAAGTTCGGGGCACCGAGAGACCAGAGAGCTTCGGGGAAGGGTGCCGGCTCCGGGTCCGCTGAAGGAAGGAAACCCGAGAAAGCCTGCATGTGAAAACGAGACAGTGCATCAGCAGCCTGATTCATCACCCCTGGGACATGTTTTGCTCTGAATACCACGTTCAGTTGCATACACAGTAGGACAATTTCTTTGAGCAGCCTCAAAATCAATTTACAATGGGCTGCCTGACTATTGATGCATTCTACCACGGTCATATTGTCGGACCAGAACACGACAGAATGATCTCTGAACCCTTCTGGCCAAGTTCTCAGGGCCACCAGAATGGGAAATAGTTCGAGGAAAGCAATATTACTCGTTAGCCCCTTCTCGTGCCACCATAGGGGCCACCTTTGAGCAGACCACTTTGTGCCGAAGATGGCGCCAAAGCCTATGCTTCCTGCTGAATCTGTCCATAGCCCAAGCTCTTCTGAGGACACGGCTGGCTTGTTCCAGACGACTCGGCCATTGAAGTCCGCCAAAAATGCTAACCAAATCCGCATGTCCTGGCGGACCTCAGCCGATAACCTCGTGCGATGATGACCCTCCTTTAGGCCAACCATCGCTTGGGCAATTGAGCGGGAAAAAGGGCGGGCCATTGGGATCACCCTCAAGGCAAAGTTCAACTTTCCCACTAATTGTTGCAACTGATGCAGTGTAACCTTAGATGCATTCAAACATACTTGGAGGGCTGCCCTGAATTTTAACACTTTGCTAGCTGGTAAACGGAAACACCCCTCCCTTGAGTCCAACTCGATCCCCAAAAACTCGAGGCAAGTCGTGGGACCCATAGTTTTACCCGGTGCCAATGGCACGCCAAAATGACCCATCAACACACAGAATTCAGCTAAGGCCTGAGCACATTCGGGATTTCCGGCGGGACCAAGGAACAAAAAATCGTCAAGGTAGTGCATTACATTTCGGAAACCCGTTTTCTTCGTGAACACCCATTGCAGGAAAGTACTGAATTGCTCAAAATAAGCACATGATATAGAGCATCCCATTGGCATACACCTATCCATGTAAAATGACCCCTGGAACCCGAATCCCAAAAGACGCTGATCGTCTGGGTGTACCGGGAGCAACCGGAACGCTGACTCGATATCTGATTTTGCCATCAACGTCCCGGGCCCCAGGCGATTCAAGATGGCTACTGCCTCATCAAACGATGCGTATCGCACCGAACAAACTTCTGGATCAATTGCGTCGTTCACCGAAAGGCCGTGTGGAGCAGACAAATTATGGATCAAACGAAACTCACCTGGGTCCTTCTTGGGGACCACCCCTAACGGAGAACACACAAAATCCGGTACCGGGGGTACACTAAACGGGCCAGCGACCCGTCCCCGGCTAACCTCTTTCTGAATTTTTTCTTGCACCACAGATGTATGTTGTAAAACAGAAAGTTGATTTTTGCAAATCCCTACACCCTGAAAGTCCCCTACCGGGATGCGGAAACCATGTGAAAAACCGTTCCGCAGCACCCCAGCAGAAGTACGATCCGGGTATTCACTGAGCCAGGGAATCATTGCCAAGGTATCAATCGGGGTTGGTAAAGGCGCCCCTCGGACTAGTTTAGACCTGTTTGGCGCCTCCCTTACCCCCATTCTCACCCGTTCTGGCTCTGCACGATGACTCAGGATGGGACGACCCACACGTACTACACTCATGTTTGAATTTACACGATCCCGGAGGTCTGGTACATTTCCCTTTGTTGAAATTAAAGCAGAAACCCTTCCTCCCTGTATTGCCTGCGGGCCTCGACTGATCGTCGGTGCTCGTACTTGGTCGAAAGGGCGTCCCCACATTTTGGCGGGAGTAATCTACAACATTGCTCCTAACCAATGGCATCTTTAACATTCCTGATTCTTTCATTTTATCCCATGTTACAGAATCGTAACAATCCCAAGTCAAACCTTTGTTATGCTCCTTTTCTTTCCTGAACAGATTGTCATAACAAAACCAATGGTTACCTTGATACGCTGTCGAGTAACCCATAATTCGTGATTGATAAATGGGAAATTCAGAAAGCAACTCGGGCCTACGTTCCCCCAAAATCGATGTAAAAATACCCCACGCATTGCCCCAGTTGGCAATATTCTCATTTACCTTAAAGGCGGCCATTTTTGCGCGCCAAACACTCGGATGCATTAGGTCCTTCTGACTTTTAACATGCTCCACCTCATAATGATCAACAAGCAAGGAGAAAATATTCACGTACTCCCCAGCCCAGATCTTTTCTTTTATAGCTAAAGGCACATGTTGTCCCAATCTCTCTCTACGAGAGGGTGCTGACTCGTCCCTTGCAATCGGCAATGGCCGCTTACCTGCACCAGACGCAGCTTCGGCCGCTTGCGGTTTGTCTATTCCCGCCAACGGCGCAGTCACTTTAGCTGCATCTCTCTTCTCACGAAGCCCTTTTATCAGCGCCTGTGCCTCGGCAGCCGTGGCGCCATCACTACTATCCCCCAACCAAGCTGCTAGCTGTGCTGCCAGCTCGGGGGGCATGTCTTCTTTGGGTGTCGGGGTGACGACAACGGGGATTGGATTCCCCTCCATTGGTACTGGGGTCGGCGCCTCGAGCGGTACAGAGGGGACCGGGACGTCTCCACCGGCTGGAACCCTTCTCGGCCTCTTAGGTCTCCCTCCAGCCGGCGCAGGGCCCGAATCCTCCTCCCCGTCCCGTTTCGCCAACCGTTTCTTTATGTCGGACACCTCTTTGCAAAGGGCCCGCACCATCTGGTCGGTCGTCATTCTCTTTGCGACTTTCTTTGGCATTTCTTCGACGAAGTATCTAGAAGACAAAGAAAAAGATCAAAACGCTCAAAATTGGCTCTTCGTTCTGTCCCGAGCTCACGGGTAGCGAGGAGGTGCAGCTTCGGAGCACAAGAACAAGAGGACGTCTTCTGGTCTTGCGTCTCTTTTTATCCGTCTTCAGGGCGGGCGAGAACCCGCCCCTGCCTGCCCCTAGGGCGGGGCTGGCTACGTCGGTGTCTAGGCCAGCCCACTCTAGGGCGGGAAAAGGCGCGCCCCGGCTACGCCGCTTCGGGCATACCAGCCGAGACGCGCCTCCCGCCCCAAAATGGCTTCCCGGGGGGATCGAGGCACTCCGCCATACGTTCGGGGGGACCGAGTGGTCGCCCCTTTCCATGAGGGTTCTCCAGCAGCAGACTCCCAGCACAAAGCATGAATTATGAATGAATGTTAGCATGTTTAGTTCAAATGCAGTTTCTATGTATTCAGTCCCGTCTTGTGAAGCACAGTGACAATCAAGCAGGGACAAAGAAACGAGCGCCCCAGTAACTAGCGCTATATTTACTAGACTCCTGTATTCTGGTAGAATTGCAGAACAGTCAAAGTCTGGAAGAAACACAGTCGCCACATCTGCAATTAAGATGTGGATATCAAGGTACGAAACACTTTGATAATATCGCAATAGATACATTTGCAGCACAAATAATAACAGTAGAATGCACAATACAATGGAATGCACCACAATGTTGTGGCCTTTGGCTATTTACAACACAGACTTTTGAAGATGCGGAATGAACACACAAACCTAAAAGTCACACAAACTTGAAACACAATGTCAATTAACTTAAGTGTGCACCAGCAATCTGCAAATTAATGGGACAGGCAACTGGTTTACTGCAGCCGGAAAGGTACACATTTCTCCTGGTATAGAGTTGGGCTGAAAGGGCACAGCACAGACCACAATGACTATTTAATATGTGAGAAAAAGGACCGCTTTATTGAAGACAGGTGCAGCTCACATAACATTACCTTTGGCCTTTGCTTACAAAACGACACCTCGCTATACATTGATTCACCTATGTATCCTTCTCCCCCACCGATAAGGTTTCCCCACCCTTATCTTTTCATTGTAAGTATTTAAAAACCCATACTTGGTCATTAACTGTTGAACTTTAACCCACTAACTCTTCTCTACTTCCCTAAACATTTACCTAACTAAGGGGCATATTATCAAGTACAGGCGATAATCATCGCCTGCGCCAGATATCGTGCTTTTTTTTTATCGCATACTTTCCCCGAGGAATTACGCATTGTTACCGTGGTATTATTAGGAGTTTGGGAGCAAGCAAAACCGGCCCTGAAAGTACGCGGTAACTGCAGCTAACATGCGGTAGTGATTCATGTGATGCGGTGGCATCGGGCGTTAGTGACAATAACATTTCAGCTAACGTGAGAATATGCCTTAAAACCCCCTTCAAACCCCCTTAAAACACCCTCTATGACACGATCACTGGCACAATTAACCTGGCAGCCGCCTCGCACTCTACAGCATGAAAAACACTCTAAAATGTATGTAATGCTACCATTAATGTAATGTGACATGCCGGATGCTGTGATCTTATGTTGTACTACACAACGGCACCCTTGTACATGTTAAGGGGCCAATGATGTAGCTAGTGCTCTACCTCTTTGGTGTCTGTGAGGGAGATCAGGGCTAGTCTCCCTCGTACCACCATGTTTAGTCAGGTTTTAATCAGGTGTTAAAAACCTGCGTTCATCGTGGGATAGCGCTCGTTTTTTTTATCGCAGGAAAGCATTGGTAATACAGCGAAGTGCTGTTAGTGACTTTTAACGTGTTATTTTGGTTAGGAACGCCTACCCTGTATGTCACTAGTGATAAATATCGCTGACATGCAAGGGGATAGAAAAAGCAACAGTTAACGCCTGAAAGCTTGCTCTAATGCATGTTAGCGCAGGCTTGATAATAGGGCGATAAAAATATCACAGCTTTTTTGGCAAAAAGTCCAGCAAAAGCATCGATATGGCCCTTGATAATATGCCCCCAAGTCTCTCCTATCTTAACCTTATTGCCTGATCCCGAAGAAACTTGCTCCCAACCATAGAGTTAAACTGTAAACATTCTGAAAACTAGCTACCAGACGCCTTTCATCTGCTTCAAGCGACAACCCAATACAATGCACTTCCCCCCAGTGCACCTGTGCTCAACAAAATAACCTATAACTCAACCTCTTTGATGCTTATGACCCGCTCAGCTCATCATGAGGCACAGTGCAGCTGTGCTCATGACAACCTGAGCTCGTCATAACTACCGGGGAACGCTCACGCGGGGCTAATTCCCCTCCTGTGCGGGCGTTCTACATGAATGGGTGGAGTCGTGACAAGCTCAGCTCGTCATGAGCACAGCTCCACTGTGCAGCATGACGAGCTGGGCTCGTCGCGAGCACTGCGGCGCCGCGCATGGCCCCTCCCACCACACCGTGGGGGAATTAGCACCGCGTGGCAGAGGCTAACTCTGCCTATAATAAACTTCCGCAGGATGGGAGGGAGGAAAACTCGGTAAACTAATCTCCCCCTACAACCTACGAGCTGCCATTTCACCTTACCAAAATGGTGACACGGCCTATAAAATTTGCCGATTTTATAACCCCACACCTGCCAGCCTAAACATCTAGCCTAAAGAGAGCTCATTGGGTTTGGGCTACACTATCAGCCCAAAAGGCTCAGGGGTCACTGTTTGATCATTCAAGTACGAAATTACTTCCAAACATTCAAATAATTAATGAAATAGCAAAAACGGATGGAAGGCAGTGAAGGTGAAGGTGGAGGTCCACAGATTCACCGAGGTGGCCTGATTGTTCGGGCATCCCAAGACGGCATATTAATTACGCCAGGTGATTGGAAGCGATTAGAAGCTTTGGAATACGGTGATTCTCAACCGGTTTCAACCTGTCCACTCCTGAATCAAGCTAACAAACGAGGAACTTACCCAAGGTCCAGTATTTCTGGTCATTTGCCGACCGCACAGGAAGTGCTCGCACTTTACATTGTCCTGATGACCCCAGAATGAGGCGCGAATAACCCTTGTAGCAAGCGGGGTTGAAACGTAGACTACATCATCACCTCACACTTATGAGACTTAACTAGAATTGAGGAATCCATCCCATCTGTGAAGAGATTTAGGGAACTTTTGATCATGTTAGACTGTAAAGGTCTTTCTTCAATTGTATTGTGATTGTGCTATTGTCACACCACCTTTACCCAGTCCCCCACGTACCCAATCACCCCCCTCTTACCCAATTACCCTTTCTTTCCCCTCACTGAGAGCACGCTCAATTTTAATAGTACACAGATAACTTTGACTAACAAGTGTTACGTTTGTATTTGGTTGACTTAATATTGTGAGCAATAGTTTTGGAGCTATATAACTGGTTTTGAGTCTCCATTTTCTCTATGCTCATTAAATTCATAGTTTGCAAAAGTTATATGATGACTATGGGATGAATTTTTGCTATTTCATTAATTATTTGAATGTTTGGAAGTCATTTCGCACTTGAATGATTAAACACTGACCCTTTTTCCTATGTACTTAACCAATGGCCCAGGTCAGGCAGTTTCAGGGTAGACCCCGTTGAAACTCAACAAAAAGCCCAGGGGTGCAAGCCTCCCTGGTTTTCGGCCGCTATCCCCCCCACCCCCCCTCCCCTCAAGGCCCCATTGTGCCAGCTACTTAAGCCCTTCGCTGCTCATGGCGAGCTCAGCTCGTCATGCAGTACACTGGTCGTGTGCTTATGACGAGCTGAGCTCGTCATGAACCATGGGATATGACAATTTCCAGCACAGGAGAGGAATCAGCTTAGCAGTCATGTGGTTAAAAATGAGCATATCTAACAACCTGTGGCCTTTTGAGACACTGGGACTCAGCCACCTCGCTGAAGGATGGCCAAACCTGATGATGAAATAAGCCAGATCACAGTGTGACCCACAGCAGGGATACACAAAAGCCCACAGGCTCGCCCAAGACCAAATAGGTCTCTCTCTTAATCCAAATTTCTTGGAAGCCAACCGGGCCTTGGAATTGACAACAGTGGGCTGGACCATGAAGAAACAGGGAAATTTTGAGCTGCACAGAAGGCTTATGTGGCTGCTTTCAGGAATGAGGGGGTATCAATCCAGTCCTTTTGGCTATCATATCAGAGAGGCTCTCTCGTCCAATGTACCAGTAGCTCATCCTTTAAATTCCTGCACTGCCACCAGCCACTGCTCGCTCAAAAGCCTGGAGTACCAGCAAGGGAGGAGGGCAGCCCCCATAACTGGAGCTCTGATGATCTGGGTGGACGGACAGAAGGTCAGAGACTGTGCAGAGATCTGGGAGATCTTGGAATCAGCTGAGCTGTGAAGATCAGTCTTCTCCACTCGTCACTTCATTCATATACCCTTGAACACAAAGCGTAAAGAAAATCAAAGAGGAATTAGTAAAGGGGAGAAAAGTAAATGAAAAGATGCCAGAGTAAGAACAGGGCTTAGAAGGAGATAGGGGAAAGAACAAGCAAAGACAGAAAAGTGAAAAGAGTCAGAAAGGTGATTATTAGAAACTAAAGCTATTTAAAGAAGTCATCGTGAAAATAACTGGAAGAAACATGCAAAAGCCTAGACATTGAAAGAAATGTATAAATAAGAACAAGCGGGATGATTGGCAAGTGGAAGCGAAAATCGTATAGTAAAAGAAAATAAATTCAGGGAGAAAAATCAAAACTAGAATGCAAAAAGCAAACAAGAAATGATAGGGAAGGTTGTCGACAGAAACAAACCAGGGGTTGAAAAGCGGGATAAGAGTAAATGGGAGGGAAATATAAAAAAGCCTCTGAGGGTTGCAATGTAAACATGTGTGTGAGATTTCTCATGAGGTTAATGCAACTGCATCAGCATTTTACGAGCAATCAGGAGCTCTATAGTCACTTATCTTGTCAGATAATTTAGTTGGTTAAGATTCCTACTGCAGACAAATGATAGCTTGTAATTCTCAAGTTCTACCCCAGTCAGAAAAATGTGGCCGCATAATTCTGCTGCAGATATAAATGTACAACCAAGATAAAGGATGTAAACCCAGTTAGAAGACTCACTGGATGGATGCACCCATTCCCTAGATTTGATAGTTGCGTGTAAATTACAAGTACCAATCATAGTGTGACTTGTAAGTGGTCAATGTGCATACTGTATGGATCTCTGCTTAGCATGTTTGTCACACATTTCAGCACTATGGAGAAAGCTCATCAGCATCAGTCTACCAACACTGTGAACTAACTATAAATAGATAGAAAGACTAACTCATACAATTCATAAATGTTGCCCTAGAAACCAGCTCAAATTCCAGCCACCCTGAGGTCTGCCTCCACTGCCCTACACTCCAGCACCTATGGATCTTGTTTACAAGGTCCCTTGTGTTAAATCTGCCACTGGACAGAAAACAGCATTGTCTCACCTGTAGATGTGTTAATTGGTCTACTGCCTATCCTCTATAGCTCATGTGCAGATATACACAAAGTGCAACATTGTCATTAACCCTGGGCGAAGCACTAAGCTACGCTCGCGGAGTTTGCGAACTCTGCGCAACTTCGCACTACGCGAGCTGCACGCAGCGCAGTGCGAACACGCGTAGTGCAGCGTAGCGTAGTGCAGCGCTCATTTTTTGCTTGTTCGCGGTCCTGAACGTCATGTTCGCGACTACGAGCAAGCAAAATGACATCCCGGCGAGATTCTCAATGTGGGGAGGTAAGGTTTCTCATTGTGAGTGGTTGCGAATGCTCGCGACTGCTCTCAATGAGAAACTACCAGTTTGCGTTGAGAAAGCTGCAGCTCGAGTAATAATCTACTCGAGCAGCAGAAAACTACAGCTCGCACTGTGCAAGATGCAGTTTTCAATGGTTGCACAGTGCCGGATGCTTGTCCGCACTGTGCAATCACTGAAAACACATCTTGCACAGTGCGAACATGCTACAACGCAGCTCGTGGAGTGCTACGTGAAGTTCGCGTAGTGCGAAGTGCACTTCGCGTAGCTTCGCGTAGCGCTACTTCGCGAACTACGCCCACCCTTAGTTGTCATGGGCCCTAATGCAAGCAAGGGAAATGGGCCACATTCTTCCCTCTGGAGAACGGACCATAGCCATTAACCACCCCTCAGTATTACTGTCCCAAACCTACAAGCATGAACTGAACCAACTATGGCAGCCATCATCACCACTTCCGCCCCATGGTATTTGGATACGTTTGGCTATAGTGACTGGAAGAAAAATGACTGTATTATACATATGGTGCACAGTCTCAGAATGTGACGTGGCACCCTCATAACTAGAGATAATGTGCTGTTAGCCATGGACTGGAGCCTGCCATGGGGACGGGGCATTAATGAAGGATGGACAAGCAGTTTGAAGCAGCCGGTCCACCTTCCACAGTGCAGGTGGCACCTGCCCAGCTTTTAAAAGGGAGATCAAAATCTCCCTGGAGGCGCATGCAGGAAGTGACTGTAACATCTGGAGGGGGTTGTTTGGAGGATACATAGGACCCCCTTTCCTCCCTTTGCACGGTCACCTATAGGGGTACTGACTGTGCCCCAGGTCTTTGTGGCGCAAAGTCAGCGCATATCTTGACAGCCTCTTTGCTTCTGTGTCCCCATCAAAAATATGGTGTTGGCATAGAGGCAGAGCTTTTTCCTCATTAGCATGGAGATAGGACAATCTGTGGTACAAGATGCCATGCATGTCTCTACAGCCCATTCTGTAATAATAAATTGCCCTGGGGGCAGAAGGTGTGCACACGAGCCTGTTGTGCCCTCGGGAACCTACATGGACCAAGGAGGTCCACACACAGGTGTAAACATCTGCAATATTCATAGTCGTGACCTGCAAGAGTTCTAATCTTCACACTGTAGATGGCCTTAATCACTCTGGTAGTGGCACAGACATTGTGACAAGATCAATACCAGTGTCAGTGACTAAATATCAATCACCTGTGGTCTGTAGTACCATGTATTGTGAAGTTTCATTAACTAAGGTACCAGCCACTAAAGTGGAGGACACTAAGAGCCTGACTGTGCCCAACATGCGCACACGTCTGTTGTGGGGAATTTATGGAGTCCTGCTCTTTGTTTGCATTCTAGCATGTGTAATCTCGAAACGATGATTAAAACAACAAAGCTACAAGTCACAGAATAAAAACAAAAAAACAGGTAAGAATTAAAAACAGGTAAGAATGAGCTATTCTCACTTAACATGGGACAATAAGAGATTTTACAGCAATTGAATGGGTAATTACATTTATGAGGCACACTATGCTGCTAGTCAGTCACTAGGCTCTATGGACAACAGAGGGAAGGAGGGGTTGATGGTTATGACCTGGAGTGACTACTTCACTCCAGCTCATAACAGATACTATCTCCAGTCATGAACGTATTACATTCGAATCATCAGTTCTGTTTGTCTAATTATTTCAGTGAAAGTAAAACAAGACTACAGCACCCAGAATGCATTAGGATATCACACCTAAATACAGGATTACAACTATAGCTAGACTGACCAGTAGGGAGCTGATCACCCTAATGGTTATTATTATAGGGGCAGACAAGATGGGGATGCAAATAGACTGCAGTCTAGGTTTGCTTTCTCTACTATGTATCTGAATCCTATTTGTGCTCAGGGAAAATACATTCTTGCTTGGAATTCTTCTCTGTGGCAAGGGATCCCATGTTAACTGTGCATTTTGGGACCTGTAGTTTTGTTTTGTGTTTAATTGTAGTTTTAAAAATCCCAGCATTGAAAGTTCTGTTGGGTAAAAGGCCCTGATTGACTGACAGTTTCATACAATACATGGATTGGTTTGTCAGCTGTGAATTTTGCATCCTCATATTTTTAAACTCACACCAATATCTGCATGTGGGGTACCAAAATCCCAGAATAAAACATATTTTTGGCTGAACAAGGAAGCAGAATTGGTGACGGTAAACCGCATGGAACCTATGACAGATTATAAATTTGACCTCAAAGATTGATCCGTCTCTGATTGTAGTGCTCCAAGTGCAGTCTAATCAAGAGGTTATGATTTAATGAAGGCATTGGTGATTGCAGCCCACTTCGTGAAGGGCAAAGGCTGCCTCACCTGTGCCCGTATTGAAGGAAAAACCTGTACTTGTGGGGGCAGAATATCTGTATTCCTATGCATTTTCTGATTCTGAACTCAATTTAATCTGTGTCAGATGTGAGTGCCTCTTCAAGCTCCGAGTTGTAGTTTGATACCTGCTTCTAGTACTTTTGTGTTGCCGGTGTAAATGCAGGACTACAAGTGTCAAATTTGCAATTAAAAGCCAGGACTCGATGAGCTGATCACATGACGAATTCTGAAAGCTGTGTGAAGTAATACTTTGGAAATCCATGCATCTGCTGCCAAGTCTCAGAATTGTATTTTTTCATTAGAGTGTATTATGAAATGTCAAAACAAAAACATCATATTTTGACTGCCCAGAGGGATTTCTCTTACAGAATATATATAGACGAATACAAGACGACCATAAACCAATTACGTTAACAAGGACTGTCCTGTATGTCTATCGTACATCAAGAGGCGCAGCTGGGTGATGAGATCTCAAATTCAGGGAAGTTGAAAAAGTTCCACCTTCCGATTCAACCTAGTTGTGTGTGATATGTTACATCCAACAACTCTTTCCAACCATCGAATTGTAAGCTCTTACTTGCAAATCAGTAGGCTCTTGAGTGTATATCTGAGGCAAAGGAGTATGCAAACTTTTCCACGCTCTCTTGAAAGAAGAAGGCCACCTACCTCCAACAGGACGGGTAGCACCCGTAGGAGGGCTTGTAGTGGGAGCTACTGAGAATAATACCTGGGATTACAGAATAGAACTGTTAAGAGGCCCACACGATGGATGACAAAGTCAGTTAATTTTGCCCTTTTAGCCAATAACACTTTTCATGGATTCGTCGGTCCAAGTGCTCAATTCTAAAACCAAGCATTGGCAAAGTCAAAAGATCTTGCCTGTGGGATATTTTGACGTTGCCAATGTCTTTTCAGAAATGCTGTACAGCATCAGCAACATGCAGTGCAGCATGGCAAAAAGTTCAAAAAGTAAAAAAATCAATGTACAATGATATGCACTGACCTGGTAGGTATGACTGCTCTCCCTCGCGCAGCACCGCCACTGAATGTTGCCCCCTGAACTCACTGATCGAGGGTGTTCAAGGCCCTCCTCCACCTGCAGGCTTCTGCCTGTGTCTCATCCCTGGTAGTCCAGTGGAAGAGTAGTCTGATCTTCTGCTGTTCTGCCTCTATCTCTCGGTCCTCTTTTTTCCGTGCCCTCCTTTTCCCTCTTGCCTCTTTCCTCGGTGCTCACTTTTTCCCTTCCTTCTCTTCTTTCCATTTTTCTGTTTTAGCCACATTTCTTTTTTATTTTACTGCATGTGCTACTGCTGCACCACGGCCCCTCCACCCTCCAGTGTGTCCTTCCCACCTCCCATCTGACTTGCCCTCCCCCGATTCTTACTTAATGGTGGCCTCCGCGCATCCGTACACAGCGGGCATGCACCTTGTGCACCAAAGGCAAGCCCGTCTGCGTCCGTCCGTTACCCGACCGTGACCAGCGCCAGGGACCCTGGTCCTCTGAGCAACCATCCAAAACGACTCCAGCACCCTTCACGCTCTCAACTCTAGGCACAGCAACTACTGCCAGCTCTCAAGGGCAAACAACACCACAGCACTTTCTCCTGTCTACTCTCTGCTGCACCTTCACTCACCATCGTGCCCTAGCAGGATCCTCCAGCCTACCGGACATTTCCACTCACAAACCTCCTCAACGTACATTCCCTACATAAGCACCAAAGGAAATAGCGTCTCCTACAGCCACGCCACGGAACTCCTCTGGACAGATCAACACCGCATCCACTTCTCCTTAAAAAAAAACTCCAGACCATAAAAATGCCACAGCCAGACTGATCCTTGACATCCCCCTTCGCAGTCACATCACCCAACACCTCTGCGATCTCCACTGGCTCCCAGCCGAAAGACAAATAACCTTCAAACTCCTCACCCGCACATACAATCCCCTTCACATCAGACGATCTACATACCGTAACTACCACCTCTCCTCCTACACACCCAAAAGACACCTCCAATCAGCTGATCTCTCCTTGGCCACCATCCCACACATTTACAAGACCAGATTGGGAGGAAAGTCCTTCTTCTACCTCACAGCCAAGGCCTGCAACAACCTTCTCCTCCCCCGCTGGCAAACTCCCACATTGCCCCAGTTCAGGAAGGACCTCAAGACCCGGCTCTTCGGATGACCCCTGCCCTAAACGGAGACGCTCCCCCTCCCTATCGCCTTGAGACCCTCATGGATGAGTAGCTGCGCTTTAACAACCCTGATTGATTTATTGATTGATTGAATGACATGGACTCCTCATTTTGTAGCCACAGACATGCTCCATTACACAGGTGCAGCTACAAAGCGATGCAGGGGGCATTTTCCTTTTATATACTGATTGGAGATGGACATGTAAATTAAGTTAAATAGAAGTAGCACAAAAGCATTTTTAAGGCATATGAGTCGGCAGCATAGACTGAGAGGCTTATTTACTAAGATATCACGTAGCGCAATACAGCAAGTCACTTTGCTGTGCTTCGTGATAGGGACTGGGCAGGAATGCACTGTACTTAACAATATATGTTGTATTCCTATACATTTCCCAGTGCTGCTGCACAATGCGCTGCCTAGCGCCTAAAAAGGAACCCTTGCATCATGGTGCAAGTGTGACTGCATTGTAAGCAGGATTGTTTTTGTGCAGGCAGGGACATCATCCTGCACAAAACAATCCCCAGAGGCAAGACACATACACATAGAAAGAAGAAAAAACGATGAGAAATAATAATATTCAACCTCGCTATGCCTTACCTGGGGATGCACAGCGGTTTGGTGCATTCACAGGTCTACCACTAATGATCTGTGAATGTGTCAAAATCCATGGGTTTTGTGAGAGAACATCTGCACACCACCCCTGGAACGCCTCCCTCTGACAGAGTAATGCAAGGCAGTGATTTGCACTGCATTGCGCTACTCAGGATTGCAACAGTAATGCAACTCTTGATAAATATGACCCTCATGGTGGAGGTAGTGGGCAGCAAGGAAGAGATTGTGTGCAGAGGAGGGTAGCAACAGAGAGTGGGGGTAGGAGATGGCAGCGACGTAGGGTGCGGAGCAGCAACAGAGGTTGTGTGACAGTAACATGGGGGCAGATGTATCATCCGTTTTTTTGGTCGCAAACGCTGCGATTCGGAAAATAGCAGCGTTTGCGACAAAAAAAACGGGATTTGGAATGTATCATGCAAAAAGCCTCGCAATACTAAGGAATCGCTAATTTAGCGATTCCTTAATATTGCGAGGCTTTTAAGAAATGGCAAATTGCGATTCAATATTTGAAATGTATTAAGCATTTCAGTGTTGCGATTTTTGACTAAGAATTCGCACATTACCATCAACTTGTAGTTGGTGGTAATTTGCGAATTCTTTTCAAGAAGCACTTTTTTTAAATTCTAAAGGTTCCATATGACGCTCATACATGCCCTAAGGGCATGTATGTGCGCCATATGCATATACATGTCAAATTCAGGGGTGCAGCAGGGCGTCCTTAAGACACCCATGCACCCTTGAAATTATTCTCAATTTGCGATTAGCAAATTGCTAATCGCAAATTGAGTATAAATTCACATTCATTCCTATGGGCCTCCTGGCCCATAGAAATGAATGGGAAATTATTCCTTAATTGCGATTAGCAATTTGCTAATCGCAATTAAGGAATTTTAGGAAATCGCTAATAAATAGCGAAATTCTACATTCATACCATTTTGCACTTCTCAAATAGCGATTCCTTAACAATCGCTATTTGAGAAGTGCAAAATGGTATCTTGATACATCTGCCCCATGGAGTGGGAGGGTGGGAGGGGGAAGGAAGCAGGAGTGGGTTGGGCAGAAGCAGCACTGGAGGGAGAAGCACACAAGCGAGAAAGCAATGGTGGGAGGCAAAGCCTAAGAGGTTGAACGCAGCACAGAGGGGAGAGGTAGAAACACACATGGCAAAGAGAGCAACACAGAGCATGGTGGAAGGGGTAGAGGAGAAGTAAACAAAGAAGATAATTTAGTTCCCTAAAGGGGAGCAGCAGAAGGACACAATTACAAAGGCTAAACTCCATGGACGAGACAAATGCAAGAAGCACAAGATGAGGAAAGCAGACCCCCACAAGCAAGTAATGAAAAGCAAGCTAATGAGAGTGAATACAGTCAGCCAATGGTAAGCAAAGTGCAGGCTGTAATAGGACACAATAGATCTTTGTTAACCAGACAGCTGTCTGGTAAGCATAACTCCATAAGCCATGTTCTAAAATGCAACTCTCTGTTCGCTAAACTTCCAGGATGGGCACAAGATGCCACACATGGGGTCTTCAAGCAGCCACTGGAGAGAGTGAAACTTGGCAGGTTCTCTAGTTATACCCCCTGGGTATTTCTCCATCACGCCAACAAATGAGTAGTAAGTGCCTTCTGATGAGACTATTGCATGTACCCATTGCTGAGCTTTTTACATTTCTGAGTCATATTGTGAGTGGGATAAGGCAGTAAGCCAGGGCCTTGCTGCTTTGAAGAAAATGTAATTTTGTGGAGGGATATTGGAAATTGCTATGCACAGCTGCAGAGCAAGTCACAGTTGTGAGAGAATTATGTATGCACCTGGCAAAATGTGTTCCTGTGAAATAATGAAACAAAACTTGAGAAAAGCACGCACTGCAGTAAGAAGAAATCCCTTTTTTCTAGGATAAGGTTTCTTGACAATGTCCCGTCCATCCTTGCATGATAGCTGGTCCGGTTGCAGGGAGGAAGCCCCAGTTCCAGTTGCAGCTCTGATAGTTATGCCCCTAGATTTGACCTCCTATCCTGAGGTCTGATGACATATACTCTATTATCATTGTGTTTACTATTGTCTAGCAAGACTACATTGTAAGTTAGTCTATGTAACCAGCTCTGTAGCAAGGGTGCAATGAACTCCAGTGCAAGCAATTAAAATGTCCCTCTAACTGTTGGTTAGGTAGAAAAAGGCAATAGTAATCAAACTATGACAAGGTCCGCTTAGACCTGTCCCAGCTTCTTTATAGATATGTGAAGTAATCGGAAAGAAGCTGGAACTGTAGATAAGTACGTTACTTTATTTAGGTTAAGATGTTAAGTAGTAAGTTATAATGACAACCCCATCAGGAGCAGCTGTCCTGCTGCTCAGCCCTCACCCAACTGACATTCACAACACACTAACATTCCATTCATCCAACATTCCACATCTCATACATACAAGCTGAGCAGCAGGAAGATATAAGATACAACAATATGTTTTTCTCTTTAGTAGAAAGTGTGAAGATTTAGACACGTGCAGAAGTGTTAGTATTATGTCTGCCTCCTATATTTTTATCGACCCTTACAGTGGAAGCGTACATGTTTATATTGTTTAAATTCTAGTAGCATATTACTAATTCTAAGGAGGCTGTCAGCATACCTCTTTCAGTGGTCCTGGGAGACCCCCACATCCATCTCCGGTCCCCTGCTGTTTACGCTGTCTCGCTCAACACCAGCGAGGGACGCGGGTCACAGGACCACAAATCCCGGCATCCCCTTAGAGGCGCCTGCTGCACACGCCATCAGCAATCACCAGGAGGCACTTGAAAAGCAAAGCGGGGCTCACTCACTGCGGGACGCGCGCAGGCGTGCCCCAGGCGAAGTCCGGGCCAAGGGCGGGCCTCCCTGCTGCACACGCCATCAGCAAGCGCCAGGAGGCACTTGAAAAGCGGAGCGGGGCAAGAAGCTCCTAGGGAATTACAATTCTAAGGAGGCTGCCAGCATACCTCTTTCATCGGTCCTGGGAAACCGCCAAACCCATCTCCGGTCCCCTGCTGTTTACGCTGTCTCGCTCAACACCAGCGAGGGACGCGGGTCACAGGACCACAAATCCCGGCATCCCCTTAGAGGCGCCTGCTGCACACGCCATCAGCAATCACCAGGAGGCACTTGAAAAGCAAAGCGGGGCTCACGCACTGCGGGACGCGCGCAGGCGTGCGCCAGGCGAAGCCCGGGCCAAGGGCGGGCCTCTGTGAGGCCATGAGAGGCTGGAGGAGGCTGGGCTGCACCTGCTCTCCAACCCCTAATCCCTGGGACCCGCATCTAAGGTACTGTGGCTGTGTCCTCCAGACTGCTAAACTTTTGGAATTGTCCTTTCTTTTACTGATATCCAGTTGGCGCAGAGTGTATTACAATTCACTCTGGACTGAGAGCACTGAAGAACTTTGTATGTGTAGATTCCTTTGCTTACCCTCTTGGGTGTTAGATAGTACTTTCCTGCATTGGTTCACTTAAAAGGGGGAGAAGAACATGCACTGAGAAGTAACAGGCCCCGGTCTTGTCCAAATCAAATATTAAACTGAACTCTATTGACAGGATGCTAGAAAAGGTTCTAGGAGCCGTGGCAACTGAAATAGATCGGACCGAGAGACGACTGTCACTGACCCCAAATCTAGATATTGCACTGACTGACCCGAGTATCTTACAAATTTCAGGGGTTTCAATAACTGACCTCTCCAGTGACCAAACACCAATAAGAGATGTAGTTATCTCCGAGCCACCCAGGGTTATCACTCCAAACCACTGTGCAGAAAAGACAAACCCAAACCTAAGGCAAAAGCACCTGCAAGAAGGAAGAAGCCCCATGGTGTGGCCTCTGATAATGGGAAATCTGGGATGGGGAACCCAGAAGAGTGCATGGAAATCAGCCACAGTGGGTTACAAAGCTGATGGTGGATCTACAGATCCAAATGAGGGATATAGTTTAGGATGAACTTAGATTGTTACAAGAGAGGGTTGACGAATTGTCTGTACTTTTTAATGATTGGATAAGTACAAGGGGGGGGTACCCATTGTACTGCTGGGCCAGAATGCGGGTCAGGAGTCCAGACCACCATAAGCAATGCATTGGTTAAACCTAGCCTTAAACCCAATGAACAAGCCCTGCCTTCAAAACCAAATGGGGAGATTCACACATTGGAGGCCACTAGAGATGGCCCTGCAAGGTCCACACCGGTCAACTCTAACCAAGCTAATTGCCCACCCCATTGTATAAATCCACAGGGCTACAACAATCAAACAATCGGCAGGCTGGGGGTGGCGTCTCTAAAAATATTGAAGCTACCAATCGCTTTGTATGCCCTCCAGTTATAAATCTACCTCCCGCATCAACCCCGTATGTCCTCATTCTTGCAGGTATCTCTGAACTTAGAAGGGATCAATCTGAATCCCACCAAGAATTAAAGAATAAACGTGTTCACTGGCTTGTAAACCACAGATATTTTTGCTATGAGGATGTGGAATAGAGCCTAACCACACGCAAGGTGGGATGGATAGGCAGACGATATAAAGGTGTACATGGAGATTGCATAATAATTAATTTTAGAAATCCGTTGATGACCGAAACATTTTTAGCTAGAGAGGATGGGAGAAAAATGGGAGGTATTCAAGCACTCCCTTAGGGTTACTTCTACCCCCCCAATAGGCCCTACCATGAAATCAGGCATTCAGAGCGGGTTGGAGAAATGTTCCCAATAACCGTGAGCTGATATTATCAGCATTGACAAAAGCAACCTATTTTTAACATTCCCACTGTAAATAGATGTAGCTGCTTGGATGGAGTAGACTGACTAAAGGAAAATCCCTCTACTATTAAGGCACAAATAAGTCCACCCCAAATAGAAACTTATACCCAGGTTAGTGATATAGGACCGTGTATACCGCGCGGGAGGACCCATCCTGTGGGAGCACGAGCGGCTCCCCTGGTTGCACCCACAAAGACGGTTACTCGGTCCGGAGGGATAATCCTAAATCTTGTCTATCCATGGAGTCAAATTTCAAGGATGAAAGTGGGAAGATAGAGGCCGTATGGCAAAAACCCCCCCAAGTGCCTGATTCACCGAATCCCCCTAATTGTTCAGAAACAAAGGTCCCAGCATGGAACATTGTGGGTCTGAATAATAAGTTAGATGACCCTAATTGGGGCTCTTTCATTAGTCAATTTGAGATCTGCATGTTTCAGGAAACATGGTCTAAAGGGGAGGTCCCGAAGTTGGGTTTTACCACCTTTAACATCCCGCAACATCTGGGGATAAAGGGAGAACATCAGGGGGCCTTAGCACATGGGTGGGGGTTCATCTAGGATATAGGGCCAAGGAGATCGACACAGAATTAAACGATATATTATGTGTTATACTCCAGTTTCCTTTAAAGATTTCCGTTGTTCTTTTAAATGTATATTCTAGACCTACGGGTCCTGGGAAAGGAGTCTATCATATTGGAAGAACTAACTATGTTCTTAGGTACCATTGCCGAAAATCATATGGTGATCTTAGGAGGGGATTTCAATTGTCAGTTTGAGCCACTAGAGGGGATGCCCCTGAACAGCCTATATGATGAGGATCATTTTTGGGCAATCCCGGAGACTAGATGTCTACCAGTTAAAAAATGGTCCTCTCTGGTTATTCAGTTGAACTGCCTTGTCTTGAATCACTCCCTAAGAGCTTGCACTGGTAGAACCTTGTCTGAAACATCAAGTAGTTATACCTTCCATAGAAATGACTGTGGCTCTCAATTAGACTACATCCTAATTGATTCCAAATCCTGGGATAGGCTAATCGACTTTAGGTTTGTACCACGGCTAGATAGTGACCATCATGCGCTAGTACCTGAACTAAAGGAGCAACAGTCTTGCGCACACATATACAATAGTAAATCTAATAGAGGAGTATGTTAAGAGAAATGGGACCAATCCAACGGTGTAGTCTTTTCTCTTTATCTTGTCTTTTTAATCGTTCATCAGGTATAAATTGGAAACAGCTAGCCGATACGTGTTTCGTTGTAGACAAAAGTATTCTACAACTCTTGAGGGCTGCATGGCTGAATCCAAGATTGGAGAGCCCACATCCGGTGATAATTCCAACCCGGCAGGGTAACTAATCCTTGATAATCAGTGTTTGGGACAGAAGAATAAAGGCCAGTTAGTACATCGGTAAATGTAGTGACGCCAGAACCAAATGAATCCCAATAGTTTTTGAAAAGGCTAATCATCCATGTGTATTCACGAAAGGAGTAAGGCAAGGACCGGCTCAATCCCGGTGAAGCACGAGTGCGTGCTCTATCAGTCTATATCACAAGGTGGAGACCGCTGTCTGGCGTCTGGTAACAATCAAGATGCACCACAATTGTAATTTTTACCCCTACGCTATCCAAAGCTTTCCCTACTGTTGCACTCACTGGAGTGGGAATAGTAATGTTTACTCCTACGCTATCCAACACTTTCCCTACTATTGCACTCTCTGGAGTGGGAATAGTAATTTCTACTCCTACGCTATCCAACGCTTTCCCCACTGTTGCACTCTCTGAAGTGGGAATAGTAATTTTTACCCTCCCGCTATCCAACGCTTTCCCTACTGTTGCACTCACTGGAATGGGAATAGTAATTTTTACCCCTACCCTATCCTACGCTTTCCCTACTGTTGCACTCACTGGAGTGGGAATAGTAATTTTTACCCCTACGCTATCCAACGCTTTCCCTACTGTTGCACTCTCTGGAGTGGGAATATTAATTTTTACCTCTACTCTATACAACGCTTTCCCTACTGTTGCACTCTCTGTAGTGGGAATAGTAATTTTTACCCTCCCGCTATCCAATGCTTTCCTTACTGTTGCACTCTCTGGAGTGGGAATAGTAATTTTTACCCGTACGCTAGCCAACGCTTTCCCTACTGTTGCACTCACTCAAGTGGGAATAGTAATTTTTGCCCCTACGCTATCCAACGCTTTCCCTACTCTTGCACTCTCTGGAGTGGGAATAGTAATTTTTACCCTCTCGCTATCTAACGCAACGCTTTCTCTACTGTTGCACTCACTGGAGTAGGAATAGTAAATGTTATGCCTATGCTATCCAACTCTTTCCCAACTGTTGCATCACTGGAGTGGGTATAGTAATTTTTAGCCTCCTGCTATCCAATGCTTTCCCTACTGTTGCACTCACTGGAGTGGGAATAGTAATTTTTACCCCTATGCTATCCAACGCTTTCCCTACTGTTGCATTCTCTGGTGTGGGAATAGTAATTTTTACCCTCCCGCTATCCAACGCTTTCCCTACTGTTGCACTCTCTGGAGTGGGAATAGTAATTTTTACCCCGACGCTATCCAATGCTTTCCCTACTGTTGCATTCACTGGAGTGGGAATAGTAGAGAAGTGTGGCTCAATGGTTAGAGTGGCAGAACCTGATGCAGTAGTCTGGCTTGGACCACGGTTCAATTCCCGCCTCGGTGGGTCTCGGGCTCAATTTCCTCGGACCTGATAATTCTTGCCTCGTGCCTATTCTGATCATGAGCCCCACTCTGCACCTATGGGCAATAGTTTGCTTAATCGCTACAACGGCCCCAAAAACGCTGAGGATGCCTGACTTCACTTTGGGGGTGCCCAGGAGTGGGCTCCTCACAGGGAAAGGCCAGGAAGGGTTCTTTGGTGGTATTTGTACAAGTGCCGAGATTCCTCCGGGTAGTCGTGCGCTATATAAGTGTGTAATTATCTTATCCTATAGTAATTTTTACCCTCCCGCTATCCAACGCTTTCCCTACTGTTGCACTCACTGGAGTGGGAATAGTAATTTTTACTGCTACACTATCCAACGTTTTCTCTAATGTTGCACTCACTGGAGTGGTAATAGTAAATGTAACACTCCTGCTATCCTACGGTAAAAATATTGTATATTTTTTATTAATATTATGTTCATATATATATGTATTAAAAATTAAAATTGTTTTTTGCTTTACTTCCATTAATTATTTATTAATTGTTAGGGTATTTAAGTATTTTAAGTATGTTTAAGTTAATTATATTTATAATTTCATTAATTTTCAATTACTTTTAAGACATTTAAAAAATTCAATATTTTGACTAACTATATTTTTTACAACAATATTTTTGATTCGATATTTTCGTACTTACCTGTTTGGTGATAGGGATTCGATATTTTTGTATTCTATATTTTTTCCTCGATATTTTGGTAAGTCTATATTTGTGTCATCGATATTCTTTCAGTGATCCCTGAAGTATGATTGCAGTACCCCGATTGTTTACTCAGTGGCAGGTTTCCTATTTTTCATGTGGTGCACACACAGGATATTCATAAAAACACCCTAAAAAAGAGCTAGGATGTGTTTTTCGTTGATATGACGCAATCTTATTATTAAATAGCCGGGATAAATACCTATTTGTGGTTCTCTCCGTCAGCTTTATAATCAGGCCTTGTTTTTAACATGATTAGATTATGGAGAGCATGCTTGTTGGCCCCTTAATCATGCTATAGGGACACAGTAATTTACTAGTCTACTTCCGCAATTACTGCAAAAAAAACGTGTGCGGAAGTAGCCTGCATTACAGGGGGTTCTTAGTGCTAGGATCTATTGTCTGTAGTATGATAAGAATATCGGTCATCTTTTTTAGAAATCCTTTTCATGTACATTATTTATTTTTTTGAATTATGCACTTTCCAAAGGTGAATCCTTGTTCCTTGCCTTGAATAACCCTCTGTGATTTTTACTGCTTTTTGCCCTTTCTCTGTGAACTAATAAGAATTGTAGGCATTTTTAACTGAGCGTGGAATCCGTTTACTTCACATGTGCGCAAATAATGTTCATAATTGTTTTCCTTTTTTTAAAAAAATATGTAAATGATTTTTGATGTAATTTTAAATGTATTTATATGCATTGTGTTTGTACTTTTGAGGTCATATTGACCGAAATAAAGTTTATTGAACGGAACTGAATATGTAAATTGATATGATGTATGTACGTTTTTCAGGTCTGGCTTTAGCCAATACCCTCTGATTTTTTTAAATTATGTGTGCAATATAATTACTTAAACTGCCATTCACATTTTGCTTATAGCCACTACGACATACAACATGGGACAATGGGTCGGCGTACTACACAGCTGGTTAACTTCACTTTGAGTGACTGCATTTTGCTCTTTCACAATGAGCACATTCACACTTGAGGTAGTATCCTTCAGTGCCAGTGTTTTTGTTTTCACTTTATAATTACTTTAGCGTTGCCCTTGTGTTTTGAGTCCGAGGTGAAAGCAGGATGCTTTTGAACTGATGAGAGCATAAGCCGCATTCCAGTTTATCAGTTACTGTCTCCTGCAAATGCTGTTCCTTTTTAAGTGTCCTTTGTTTATCTGACTGCTAGTATTTCAAAGCATAACAAATTGCTTCTGTTTAAAACGGTTCTATAGTAAACTATTCTCTTGTTGCAATACATGCAGTACAAAAACCAAAAGCTTTAATATTATACGTGAGAATTCACAAGTGGACAATTTTTGGAACACAATTTCACTAGGGGTTCTTTATTAAACTTTGCACATGCAGAAAACCAGCCTTTATCATCTTTAATAGGTAGTACTTATAGCACTTCTTAAAGATGTCTTTCTTTCTTTCTTTCTTTCTTTTGTTCTTTCTGTCTGTCTATCTTTCTTTATTTCTTTCTTTCCTTGTTTCTTTCTCTTTCTTCCCTTATTTACTCTCATTCTATATTGCCTTCTTTCCTTCCGTTTTTCATTGTCCTTCTTTCTTTGATTCTTTCTTTTCTTTTTAATTTTAATTTTCTCCCTTTCTTACATTCTTTCTTACATTCTTTTTCTTTCTTTATTCCCTCCTTTCTTTCATTCTTGCCTTCTTTCTTTTTTTTGCTTACCTTTCTTGCTTTCTTTCTTTGCTTAATTCTCAAAGACAGTAGGCTGGCTGCAAATGGCGGAACAATTAGCTTTTTTAGTTCTGTGTTAGCCATGAACTTTTAAATGTACTAGAATGAGGTGTGTTGCATAGTTCCCAATAGGTATTTTCAGCCACACTTCATCCACATTTCTGCAGTTGTGTCACTTACAGTTTTCTCCAATCCACTTACGCATGCATCAAGGGACAATGCATCAGTCAACTTCAGCCATTGGCTGACTACACCATGAGTTATCACATACTGCCTTTTCACAATGAGCACCTCCTTACACAATGTAGTACCTTTCAGTGCCATTGAAAATATAGATAAATGCCTTTTTGAGACCAAAATAATTTTTGCCTTTAGTCAATTTTTTCTGGTTTATAACCAATAAAGTTTTGCAAAAACCATGATATAACAAGAATTGCCAAAATTCTTACTGACAAAGCCAGAACTATTGGCTTTGCCAATGCTTATTAAGGGCCTGATTACGATTTTGCCAGACTGAGAGCGGGCTGCCACGCCAGCGCCCTACTCCCAGACCACCGAAGTCAACCGCTGCCCGCCCGCAAAATGACTAGTTTCCTCGTTGTCTGGCGGGCGGTGTGGCAGTCCCATTGCAGTGCCTATTGAAAAGGCACTGCAATGGAAGTGCCTAAGGGCGTTCCTGCATGGCATGGACTGTGCAGTTCATACTGTGCAGGAAAGGGGATGCATTCAGATAAGGGGACACAACATTTACCCCCCTGCATGCATTTCGGTGCAAATGGGCAGCAGGGGCCCTGTAGGGCCCCCTTTGATCAAGGAGGGCTCACCGCCATGAAAAGGCTGGGGGTGGGGATACTAGTAATATGCTTGGCGGTGCCGCAATTGCTCTGGTAAGCATATTGCTTCCACAGACTGCCACAAAACCATCAGAGATAGCAAATTCCTGACGGTTGCGGCAGTCCCAAAATGGTCCTAACGCTGTACTGATCAGAGGGAGGTCAGGCGTCTGGTGCGGTGGTCCCCGATCGCCACCGCACCTCCACCACGGGTTTAACAGTCCGATGGACTGTTGTACTTGTAAGCAGGCCCTTAAACTTTTTAAGGATTTAATGTCTGCAAGTACTGTTTTACTTGAAATTGGTAATCAGAAACTACATACACCCAGGTATCTGACCAATAATTGTACGAGCTACACACTACGATTATCATTCCAGAGGACGCGCTGGTTTGCAGCAACAACCAGTCAGAGGCTGGTCCGGGAGCAGCAAAGGAAAGTTGCCTTCAGACTTACACTGCTCATCATTCCTGGGCAAGAGCTTACATAGAGAACATTAGCACAGCATTTGGAAGCAGCAATAGGGTGTTAGGATGCTAGGAACCTGCTAACCATATTGGTAATGCTCATGTTGTTTTCTCTGACCATTTAATGGATTGCTGCAGTTATTTTCTCATTCTGTATGATTACCATTCCTATTTATGCACTACACTTGGGTTGCAGAAGTAAACATTGTATAGTCCATCCTCCTTTTTTAGTCCTACTTTAAGTATGTTATTGATTGATGAAAGAGGGTTTGGAGTCCCATTGTGCCCCTGAATTCATCAAGTAGCATTGATCATGATACAAAAAACTGTCTGTAAACAGCACTGCTTAGTGTGTTGTGTAGGGACTGCAGTCCAACTGGATTTCTAATTTGTATTGTTGTATTGAACGAGGGGGTTAGAAATCTAACCACTGACACTTGGGGAGGGGGGATTAGGAGCATCAGATCATGGCAATTGGGTAATTGGCCCATCAAGGCCTCTGTGCCCTGGTGCCTCTGCACCTGCTACAAAACATAAAGCTATTCCTCGGGATGAAAACTTGTCCCAGAGAAACAGCATGCAATTTCATAGCTTAAATTTCAAATAAGGAATTAGTCCAAAAACCCTTGAGAAGTGCAAATAGGCAGACAATGCTACTAACAGGGAGTGCGACTGCATTAAACACTTAAATTAGGAGTCTCCATAGCTATGAATAATAGGATTGAATTGACTTGTTTTTTTGAGAATTGAGAGAAGATGGCTTTAGTATCTAATTTAACAATTTTATAAACGCTGGTTGGCTAGTTATATAAGAAAGGAAACTGCATGGGATGTGAGGAGAGCATACAAAAGGAGAATTAAAACTGAAGCAGCCAAACGAGGTTGGCACTTGGAGCAACACGTGTAACGAGGATCACGCTGTGCAATACTACTGCGAGAGACAATCTCACAGAATTAATATTGTGGATTATAAATAAATTACAGAGTGATAGGAACAAGAATGATTCTGATGTTGTCTACGTGACTTTTTTTCTTGGAAATGTTTGTGTGAAGGATAATTACATTTACTGACTTCCTGTACCCACATTATACGAAGTACAATCCAATCCCTAGTCCTGTATCCTATGTAGTACACACCAATCCCCTCACCATTACATGCAGTGCTGCAGTATGTAAAGCAATTCCTCCAGGCCTTGTCTGTCATGCCCAAACATGCAAAGGAACAACAGCAAAGCAGTGTCTATGATTCCACAGTATGTCAAGTACCATACCGTGGTAATTATCTGCAGTGTCACATTATGAAATGCACTATAAAGAGGCCAGTGTGAACAGAGCCCAGATTGTGTCTGTCTTGCCCCAAGTATGCAAAGAACCACCCAGCGGTGCACTGCCATCTTTATGATTTTTAATAACCACTGACTCATGTCTGTAGCTGATCCTATACAGAATGCTCGAGTGCAGGCTGGGTCGTATCTGCAATTCATGTGCACACGTGAACAATAATATCTGGTGCAGCTGCAACGTTTTTCTTGAGTTACCAATTTGACAGCACTTTGATGTAACTCAGTTCATGATGGTTTAATACGTGATAATATTGCTTTGCCACATGACAACAATATTGGCTGAATAAACAGTGCACAGAACAAACTGATATCTTTCATGTTGACAACCAGCTAAGATATGAATTGGGCCTTTGGAGTTCCTCTCAGGCAACACAATGAACACTTAGGCTTAATAAGCACGCTGTAGGGATGACTTACGTAGCATATAACAATCGTTTTTCTTATATGGCAAATTCACCTTTCCCTGTAATGCTTATTGGCCTATCGACGCACAGGTGTGCTACCTGGAGCTATATATTGTTTTTATCTATTTGTGGTTGTGTACTAAGCGCTGCATTTGAAATTTCAAGCCACGGTTGAAATTGCTGTATTAATGTACAATAACCTTACAGAAGAGTGAAACAAGCTTACAAAATGCAATACCATTTTAGGGACAGAGCAGAAGCGCTCTTGCAATGAATTGCATTGTCACAGTGCCCAGTCACACCAGTAAAAATAAAGTCGTCAAAAAAATAAACAATCTGGGGTGATTACAGGGAAAAGAAGACGTTATTGCAGACACCAAAATATGCAATAAGTACAAATGATTCTTTTTTTTTAAAAAAAACTTTTTTATTTCATGACATGAGGTCAGCGTAGCAATATGATTTAAAGAAGCACAACAATACCAAAAAAAAGAGCGTAATCATCATACAGGATTGGAAGAAAATAACATAGGAAGTAGAGACAAACTCTTAAGTCAAGCTAACTTAATTATTACATATTATAAGAGTGAAGAAAAGGAAAAGGAAAACATTCCAATAATAAATGTAGCCTTATCTAAATGTCCATGCCCCCATTTTTATATAAATATCTATACAAATTCTCCCCAAATTTTTCCAAAATTGCATAGTGCCCTTTCACCCCGAATTTTGGCTTGTGAGTATTCCATGTTATATGTGTCCTTAACTATAGCCCACCAATCTGCAATCACAGGAGGAACTTGTTCAATCCATACTCGAGCTATAGTTAGACTGGCACTTGCCACTAAAATGTTGATAAGTTCTCTAAAACTCTGATCGCATGATTGAGGGTCCAGTAAGATATAAATAACCGTAAATGAAATAGGTCTTTTTAGTTTTTAAGACATAATCCTTTCCAGTCCTTCCCAAAATAATGATAACGATGGACATATATAAAACATATGCATTAGAACAGCTGCATATAAATCGCATTTCGGACATCTAGTCCTGTCACTACTTAAACTATTTGAGTTATTTATTGCCCATTCCGAGATGTGTGAGGGGGTATATTAACGAAAGCAAATAGTTCTATATGATTGCAGTCTTAGATTGGAGGAGTATACTGATTTGTGAATAGTATCCAATGCGAGAGATATTGAGTTCGCCGTGATAGTAGTCCTCAATTTCTGACTCCACTGTGTGGCTAGTTTCCCCCAGTCGCCTTCCTTTTGAGAGTTAATTCTTTTATATGCAAAACTAATCAGTGATCTATCCTTTGCTAAGTAAATACATTCCCAAACATTAGAGTCAGTCAGTTCATTAAGTTTAAGGTTGTGTAAGAAATAATCTTTGCTTTGATAGTATTTAAAGCGCATATTCTCTATAACATTATACAGTAGTTGAAGTCTAACAAACGTTGAGAATCCAGTATTATCATATAAGTCCCCCAGATCTTTGATACACAGATGTGCCCATTGCCTCCCTCCCCCATCATGAAATATTCCCGGGAGGGCTGGATTGCCCCTTAGAGGTAGTTTTGGGTGATACATCGATATTTGAAATTTATTAGTAATAGCCTTCCAGTTGTATACTATGTCCCGTGCGACCTTAAATTTAACCCGCTTAAAGTAATTTGGATCGTTGATTCGGTGTAAAAACATTTTGGACTCAGCACCCAACATAAATACTTAATAGAAAAAAGGTTCCTTATCCGGATGAATCAGGCTGCAGATACGCCCTAAGGATGCTGACCAAAAGTATGTCTTGAAATCAGGGAAGTCCATGCCGCCTTTTGCATAAGTTAATTTAAGTACCTCAATTGCACGCCGTGCTTTTTTATAGCCCCAAATGAAGGTGCTAAGAATGCCGTTTAGGAGTTTAAAAAAAAGATTATTAATACGCAGTGGGATAGATCAAAATAAATAAATTAACTTGGTGAGAATCTTCATTTTAATTAAATTAATGTTACCAATTAAACTAAGTGGAACCTTGTGACACTTTTTTAGAGTACTAGTTGTATCTTTTAACAGTAATTCATAATTAAGCTTAGCTATATCTTCTGGACTAGCTGATATTTTAACTCCTAGATAGATGGCAGTTGCGCATACTCCCTGAATTGGGTCCTTTGATGTATGATTCATTATTATTTGTGTTTTAATAGTATTCAGCCTGTAGCCAGAGACTATACCGAATATCCTAGCCTCCTCTATAATCCCTATCATTGCCTCAGCTATATTCGGGGAGTATATCGCAATATCGTCTGCATACACCGTCATCTTAAGGGTATCTAAACCAGATGAGAACGGTATTATGCACAAGTTATTTTGTAGTGCCACTAAAAAAGGTTCGATAGAGAGAGCAAATAATAAAGGTGATAATGGGCATCCTACAGCTACATAGTAAAGTATAGGGGAAAACTAAAGAGTTAATAGGACTCAAAAATAAATATTTCAAATATGTTTATGTTAAATGTTGATATAAATTAATTTTATATATTTATTTTAAAAGTAGAATAAAATAAAAGAAGTATAACACTATTGTCTATAATTGAAATTAAAACTTCAAAAAAGTTGAAATATCTCAAATTAAAATACAATTATTTTTCTAAAGTTTAAACAGAAACTTTATTCCCACATAAGCAGAAAATAGACAATGTTTAATATGCATTATCAAATATTACAACTGATGTTTATCTGCTGAAAATTAATGGTATTATTATTATTAAATACATTATATAGCTATTTTAAGTTTTTGGATTCAAAATAGAAAAATAAAATGTCTTATAAGAAAAGAATTAATTTGCTCTATTTTTGTTATATTTTCACTTTCAATTGAGGCTGTTAATTATTTTAAATAGTAGTAATTTGATACATTTTCTATGCGGTTTTACTGGAATTCTCTACTTAGATTATTTTTTATGGCAGGGTGTTGCAGTGCCAGTGGTTGGCTATGTAGGGTGCAGAATTTACTACTGTTTTTAGTAGTAACTCTGATTTTGTGAATTCCAAAGGGTCTGATTCACTTTTGTGCACCTTCAATACTTTTGGCTATTCACAAAACATATAAAAATATAGAAAACATAGTTTTATTTGTATTTCTTGAGGATTTATGTATTTTTACCCATATATTTTCCAGCATTCTGTTAATAAAATAAGTTTTTGAACTATTTTACTATTGGTACTGTATACTGAATTTTACATGAGTAACTTATTTTATAAATGACTTAAGCTTTTGGACATTTGGTGATTTGCAAAACATTTTAGAAAGGTTATTAATTTCAGATATAATCATATCAGACAACATGTTACTATTGTCCAAAAATGGCTCCATCTTATTTATACAGTTAGATAATTTATAAATATCTTTCTGTTGGGAAAAGGGCAAAATGGATTACCCTCAGATAGTGAAGGATGTAGCCCTCCGGGAACCCTATCTTGACATTATTTTAATACCTAGAGATAGGGCTTTATATTTTAAATTCAGAATAGGCATCCTCCCCGTGGGAGAACTGACT
Source organism: Lissotriton vulgaris (assembly GCF_964263255.1). NCBI lineage: Eukaryota > Metazoa > Chordata > Amphibia > Caudata > Salamandridae > Lissotriton > Lissotriton vulgaris. The sequence continues at coordinate 170,876,965 of NC_141689.1, read as the reverse complement.
GCACACTGGAAGATCCCGGCACAAACTGTATCTTCCTGCTCTTTTTGCCCTTCTAGGATTGAGTCAGTGTCCCACCTTTTGTTTGAATGCCCCGCCTATAAAGCTCCTCGCACTAGGTGGTTAAAACCCTTGTGCAAAGAGTTGGACACCAGACATTATAGTGTGGCTTTGCGAATTTTGAAGTCTGATACACGGCCCCTATTTGTCTGTGGTATAGCGAAGTTCTTAGCATGGTCGTGGATTATTAGGTCAAAAGGCTAATGTATATTGTTTAATCTAGGTCATCTTGTTAGACCTTTTTATGCAATTTATTGCCGCCATTTGTATAGTATTTAGTATGACTGTATTTTATGGCTAGGCTTTTATCTTTGTATCCCTACTGTAATGTATATGTATTGCTTTTTAAGATATTTTTATATCGAAATAAAGCCAATTTGACTGATTGACTGATTACCCTCAGACTATTGAGCAACCCAATCCATACGACAGTTTTTCCAATCATGCACAAATATACCCGTATTATTTACTCTATTGTTTTTGTTATTTAATAAAGGAGAATTCAAAAACGAACTCTCTACTTAGCAGATGCATAAAAAAAAATCTGAAAAAATGAATATTGAATTATAATCTCATCATATAATACCTAGGAAATTGATGTAGTAGACATTATGAAACTTCTTTAAAAGAAAAGGTAGCTAATATATTCCTCTCCAGGAATACCCATCTAGATTTATCTATCTTGGGAAAACGCTGTACCAAATCCAAATCTGACGATATAGAAAATCTAATTTAAGTAAAAATTAGGAAATTTAAGCACAACCTTTAAAATAACATCTTTGGAAGTTTGACGTTTAACATGGACACCTTACAAAACAATAGGGAACATAATAATTTTAATCTTATCTAGCTTCTCCTATGAAGAGTAGCAAAATGGGAACCACTTTGCAATTACATGATCAAATTTGATTTCAATGTATTCTGAATTTCTCATAATCAATTCTTTATATAATTAGTAAATCAAACTTCAGGATATTTAATTTTATAATGTCTCCAAACCAAGTTATGGGGGCCAATTAGGATGTCGTACACAAAGGCTCAGAATGAAATTCTGTATTGCAGAATCAGATTCGGAAGCATTGCTTCCGAATGAATCGGACACAATTCCCAACGATTGATTACGATGCCTGGAAACCAATCGGGCAGTCCAAATCAGTTCTGAAAGACTTTCGGACACCCTTAGTCTTTTGAAGCTGAATTGTACAGCTCCATGGACACGGTTTCTGAACGAGTGATTACGATGACCAATTCTGACAACCATTCCGATTCGGTCTGCCCGACATGAAATGCCTGAAGGAATCTGTCTTTGGGCCCCCCTTCATCTGAAGACATCCGGTTGGAGCCTGTGAGGGGACCCAAGGTACCCCCGTCTTCCCAACCATGCACAATGTGGTAGGCACCTTGGGATGCAAGCCACAGGGTGCAAGATTTTCCCCAACAGTCCCTTTTTTCAATGGGAGCCTGTGCTCTCATTCTAAACACAGGCTCCCATTGAAGTCAATGCGAGTCTGACCAAATGATGATGGGAAGCATCATAATTGGTCATTCAGAGTCGCAGGACCCCATTCATACGGAAACAACTCAAAGACTGATTTGTTCAGAATAGTTTCCAAACAACATCATAATCGACCCCATAGTGTTAAAATATCATTTAACCAGTACCTATGTAGGAGGGGAATAATAGAATTTATCAATATTGAATTTATAATCCTGATAACTTTGAAGAAAAATCAATCTCAAAGACAATAGCTGGTAAACTATGACTAGGATCCCAAATGTATAAAAGAATATAATCAACATACGCAGAACATGTTTATCATCCAAATTCTGTTTTATGTGTAGTAAAATATTTTAAAAGCCAAAACAAATTAAGGCAGTAAATAAAGGTAAAAGCTTGTTCCTTACATCACATCCTCCTGCCCCCGACACTAAAGTTGTCAGACATCTAAAATTGATCTGACTTTTAGATTGGGGAGCGAACCCACACACCCAGTTCTCCAAATATAATTGTTAAAATAAAAATTACACTGTATTGCAAAATTAGGAGCTGCATCTGCATTTTCCTTGGGAATGTCCACTACTTGGTGCCTGTCTGGCCTGGTCCGGTAGGTAAGAAGCAGGAGTGTTGTTGAGTTCAGCTGTCGTCTTTCATTTATGCTGGAAACTAGAAGAAGGCATGCAGATTGTAAAGGATAAGCTTCATGAGTAGCGTCTCAAGAAGACTTAGATGAAGAGCAAAAAAAGGAGACTCAGAGTTTCACCTCTCTCTATTCCATATAGCTGAGTACTAGGCCTCAGACTTTTGGTTTACCTTTGAACAGAACACAGAAGTCAATAACGTCTTGGTTATAGCTGTTGATGAGGTAGTACTGCGGCTTCCTCCCTGAGTTCTCCCATCCTTCTTCTGAGTCCTGATACCGAGTACCTCAATCCAAGACCAGTCATCATCATGACCCAAGCAAGATAGACATGTAATACACTGCTGTTGAAGAACAAGTAGAGAAACACAATTGCAGTATTTTGCATAACTTTTTGTTTATTAGCTAAAGTGACTTTTCTGGTCTCCGAAGAACCAGAAAAAGGAGAGAACCCTGCAATTAAATCTGGCTACGCATGAAAGCGCCGTTCAACACATCCAGGGAAAAAATTATTACCCATTACTCAGGCCCCAAACATTGCAAGTCAATTAACATCTCAAGAAATTGACCATGTTACAGTTCAACAATACACCCTCCCTCACTGTCAGCTTCCACATCAGTCACAGGCACTCAATAATCTGTTTACCTATTGATGCAATGGTTACCTGTTCCAATCCAAACACAGTAGTAGGTACACTATCTCCCCTCTAATGCAAGCAACAGATTGGAATATGACATTCTTGACAATCAAATGATTGTCTTGGCAGCCATCCGAGAAGATGAAAGAATCAGAAGAATCATAGGAGGGGACCAAAGAGGTTAATTCATTTTCGCTAACTAAGTTTGTGAAGGCCAATAACCTGATCACCCATTCCTCAGGCCCCAAAGATTGCAAATCAATCATCTCAGCAAGTTCCCACATGCGAGTTCAACACCCTCTCTCATTGACCGCTGCCACATGAATCATCAGTCAACATCATCACCCACACAATCAGTCACACCCAGTTGCAATTGTCGAAGTTACCTCTCCCAATGCAAGCACAGGTAGTTAAGGTAATAAGTATTTATCTCTATAACAGAGTGGAATTTGGTATTTGGCAGGCAGTCTTCTAGATAACAAACAATCATCTAGGGCAGACCTTCCAGTGCTAAGTGATGCAATAGGCATGCGAGAGGGCAGGCATTGTCCCAATGTCATGAAGGAATTGTGGAGTCTTAATAAATGCACACTAGTCCAACAGCAATCCGGAAATATATGTGACTATAAAAATGGTGGAGCAGCATTAATCTGACACAAAAATAATAATGTTCCACTTTTCTTTTTGTGAATATAGAACTAAGTTCAATTAGAAATAATTAAAATGTTCAATAGGGTCACTAGAATACTTAGTCTGGGAAGTAGAGTTTATCCTCAAACTCAGGTGGTTCACACAGGAGGTGGTCAGCATACAAATTTGATTACATTTCAGACATACCACCCTCCTCCTCCTCCTGTGCTTCTGTTTCAGGAATGGTGTAATTGTGTGGTATAAAATGTTGGTTCATTTTGATCATAGTCAACCTCTCCACATTTTGAAGTGGGAGACTGGTCCTTTTTGCTGTAACAACCACAACATCTGCACTAAATACATGTTCGGCAGACACACTGGGGACAAAAAAAGTCTAATCCTTTATTGCCGGCCTGGCCATTGGTGCATCAGATTTGGATCCACATCGACCTATTTTGAATCATCCAAATACTCCTGGAACATCCTGAGGATGGTCATTGGTACTGCCACTTGCTCAACCTGTTTTGCCAACACCTCTGCACTGGACTTGAGCCCTGCCTCTTGAAACCAAAACAATACAGAGGTTGGGTCTGATCCTTCTGTTGCTGGTGTTCTGGTTGATGGTGTTGTTGGCTGCTCTGAGACACGTCTGCCTTCTCTGGAAGTTGAAGGTGCCACCCCAGAACTGCCGGGTAGGACTCGAAGTTCAAGCTGTGCTTGCTCTACAATTCACCTCTTGTATTTTAAAACATCCCCTTCAGAAAAAGGAATGACAGTGGACAGATTTGTTTGGTACCATGGATCAAGTAGTGTGGCACAGATGTACTCTTTGGACTTGATGATGTCATGTTGCAGCCTTATATTACAAGCCAAGCGAAGGATTCAAGTCTCAACCAAGGCATGTGCTTCTATGTTTTTATTCACACCTGTGGGTCAAACCTTTTAGACACCTTCTTTACCTGGTATTATAGGAGATGCAACAACGGAATAGCTTGACCCATTGTACTGTCCTCTTTGCTAACGCCCCCTGTGAAAACCTCAAAAAGCAGTAGCATCTGTGTCAGACATTTGAATAGATCCTATTTCTCCATATCCGTGGTCATAGTTTTCCTACTGCATCCCCTCCTCTTTGAATGGCATAGTCATTTATCTGTTGGTACTGCTCAAACAGACATTGCAATGCATAAAAGGTTGAGTTCCATTGTGTAGGCATCTCCTGCTGACTATGTCTTCTTTTTTGATGAAGTCTTGCACCACCAGGTTGATGCAATGGCCTAAACTATGTTACTGCCGTTGTCCTTGATAACAATCTCAATTCAGGGGCCTCTGGAGCACAACAATTATTTCACCTTGCTGTTAAAATCCTCCAAGATGATTACAGCTGTATGTGATTTCTCCATGGTGAACATGGCCACTGGTGCATGCCGCCAAACTCTCTTAAAACTTTCTCCAGGACTGAGACTTGCAGATATCTTTTGCTTTACCACTGCAAAGGAGATCCAATGTGCAGTGGTGCACATGTAATCAGTTGCCTGGCAACCAGTCCACATGTCTGTCGCCAGGTAGATGGTGTGAACAACACTTTACTGCATAACTTGTCCAACCAATTGCAGCACATCATGATGCAGTGCTGGAAAAGCAACTCTGGCAAAATAGGTCCGACTTGGTACCTTCCATTTCGGGCAGATGGCTGCCGCAAATTTTAAGAATCCCACTCCTCCCACAAAAAAAGGTAAGAGGTCCAGCACTAACATTTTTGTCAGCTTCCCATTGTACAATCGTGCGGCTGGCTGGTTCCGCTCATAGGGCTCCCCCTGTCTAAACATACCCATAACAATAGCCTGGATTTTCTTCTGTTCTGAGACCACTGACACAGGTGTCTTTCGAGATGTAGATGGTAGCGATAGAATCAATGTGTGTAGTGGTGGTGCAGTCTTTGTATGCTGTGGTGTTTCCATCTCATTCAGAATCTTGTGTCATTGTAAATTCGCAGAGATGGGTAAATCTGCTGGCGCAGTGCTGGGGACAGGGCTGGTTTGTGAGATGTCACCTTCTTCTTCCTCATCATCATCACCTTCCACCATGATTGGACTTGTAGCTGATGTTCTCCTGCTCTCCTCACCACCACGACCACGTTCATCAATTTTTTAAGGTGTGAGGTTCCGTGACGATTGTAAGTGGTGTTTTCGACACGCACGAATATGGTCGAGTCTGGTATCTACGAACCGCAAATGACGAGTTTAGTGGGTGTACGCGTTTTCGCTGTACTAGCCTGAACCGTTCGCCTGTTTCGTGGGTTTCTCTATCTGTACCCACGGGTTCCATCTTAGATACAGCATCCATTTTGTCTCTTGCCCTCAAGTAGCCAGCGAACGGACGTTGTCCGCTTCGCGACCCTGGGATTCCCAAGACTTTTGCGGAAGACACGTTTCCTTTGAAAGTGTCTTTATGATGAGGGGGATGACACTGTAAGGCAGATGGCTCCGCTCGAGGCTCATCTTGCTGTGCCGGTCTATTGTCTTAGGCGTGCATCTCATTAGGCACGTCCCTTTGATGCCTGCAGCTCGTGTTTCCCGATACCACCCCTTATACACCCTTTCCGATCTCCCCACTGTTTCTGCCTTCCTCTACACCTGTTCCTGTTCCTTCTTCGATCTGTTTATTGCTGATTGGAATGTACTCATGGTGGGAAGATGGGTTTTTACAGTTGGGAACCACCGAATGTTTCTGTACTTATGTTCCGGGCCCTAAATACATGAAAGCGACCCTTTTTGTCTTTACGATGGGAACCAAGTTGTAAACCTTTGTGTACCATGTTAATCTATGAGAGAAACTTGTATAAAAGGAGCGACCCACAGTAGCAATTTGAATCAGGCTCCGTGAACCTACATATGATGTACTTCTCGTGACTTCTGTGTTCCCTGCAGTAATAAACCTCGAATCTTTGACGCCGAAGGAAGTGTCCCGTGTCTCTGTCATTTGTACCCCGGAACAGGTTACCCACGAAGGTTTTAGGTGTTGTTCACTGGCACCGCTGGGTCTTAGAAAAACCCAGTCCTTCAGTTGGCGCCCAACGTGGGGCTGCATCAGTGGTACCGGTCCAAGCCCGACGATCGTGAGGAACTTCGTGTGAAATCTCCGAGGGAAGGTGCACCCCGCTTCATCGATCCTGTTGTCGAAACAAGTGGCCCGACGACTTTTCCCGCGAAGATTCCCGCCTCCTGACGGCTGCGACGGACTGCTGCCCTGACTGTAGACCTGTTTTGGCGCCTGGCGTAGACCTTTATTTATTTGCATGTTTTTATGGCGCTGCGAATCGACTCCCGAAGGAGTATCTCCGCGCCTTTGGCAGCAACTAAAGAGCAGCAACTCGTCATGATCTAATTCAAAGCCCTAAACCAGCTAATAATTAAAAAGGAAAGTTTTGAGTTTCTTCCTAAAAGGGAGATGTTCCCTGCATACTCTGATTGGTACAGCGAGACGATTGACGGGCCTTCCTGGTGACGCCATCGATTTTTGAGTTAAGTATTTGTGGGTCGCTCCCCTAGTCCTTAGTTGTGGGTGCTTAGTTGTTGCATGGTACCATTGCATTTGTGGTTCTTAATACTTGGTTCTTTGTTGTGATATTTGACGTCTGCAGTCGCCAAAAAACCGAGGGTTTTTGCTCTTTGCAGGGACTTGGTAAATCCTATAACCCTTGAAGTTTGTGAAACTCGGCTGGTGTGCAAGATGCCTGGTCGTAGTACTTTGTTCAGTTGTTTTAGAAAATGTGGTGCGGATTCCCGACTGGAGGACTCGTGTCCGATACCTCCGGTTGGAACTCCAACTTACGAGTTATATAGAAAACATGGGTTTGGTCCAATTATATTCAACGAGTGTTGGATTCGCTATACTAAGAAGGATGGTGTCCTTAGTTGGCCACCTCATGGTAGTTTTGAGACTCCGATTCTAGACAATCTTGAAGCTAAATTGTTTAAGAGAAAAGCAAGGCCGGCCATGTTTGATTCCTTTCGGTTGTGGCGTAAAGAAGCCAAACAGAAAGAAATTAGGCAGATAAAACGCAATCAGAGAGATGGAGTTGCTATGACGGTAAGAAAAGCAGAGCAGTTTCAGCAAGATAAGGAGGAAAAGGAAAACAAAGTTTTTGATCGGCTTCAGCGTATGTCCATAGATAAATGTTACCCCGCTTTGCCAACGGATACAGATAAGAAAGAGGAATCAGTTGAGGATCCTTTACTGTCCTATCTTTTGAAGTCACCACCTCCGTACGCACAGGGTACCGCAGCTCCAGTGGTTCCCCCTGTACCTGCTCCTGTACCTGTACCCCAACCTGTTCCTCAACCTGTACCCGTTCTTCCGACTGTTCCTTTGCCTACTTCTGTTCCTACTGCTCCTCCGCTTGTACTTCCTCATACTCATGCTCCTGCTGCTGCTCCTGTTTTACTTACTCCCGCTGTTCATTCTGTCTCCGACACTTCCCTTGTTAATCCTTTATGTTATTCTTCTCCGTCTACCCTACGTCGTACTTCCTCTGTTGCTGCTAACTTTTTCAATTCTCTTGGACCTATTCTTGAGTCCGCTGGTTCGGACGGTCCTCAAAGACGTAGTCAGCTTCCCGGTAATCGGGAACGTGCTGCGCTGTATAATATGGCGATGGCTTGGATGAAATATCCCATTAGGAATCCTCCACGTTCAGTACTGGATACGTTTTGCCAGTTCAATATACCGACACAAAGATACGTTTTTGAAGAAATGTGTAAGGTTTTACGTGATCAAATATCGGCTGATGCATCTGACGATGTATTGACTGCTTTGACTAATCTACAGCTCCAGTTTTCGAGCGGAATGATAGTAGACTCTAATGTTCGACGTGCTGTTGAGCAATTGTTATCTTTTCGTCCCTCTATAATGCCTCGAGCATTATTTGTGGACGATATTGAGGGACCGCTAGGCGCGTCTGGTCAGTATCCCATGCGTGAGGTTCCACCAGTGTGGATGCCTGGTGATGCACAGGCTGTTCCTATTGTTCTGCCACATTTTCAGAGAGTGTGGATACATCTTCCATGGAAGAGGTCGGAAGTGTTGCAGGTGAAACAATCTTTGCCTGACCCTCGCAAAAATCCTGCAGGGTATTATAAGGAATTATCGCAGCTTGTGGATGCTACGATAATGAACCTTGCCAATATCGATATGCTGTTTGGCAATGTCGTACCACAACCGGTTTGGGCAAAGATCCGTCAACAAAACCATGTGGCAGAATTAGGTGGTGATTGGGCTGCTCTCATTGTGGCAGATACACGACAAATTGGTGGGGCTAAACCTGAACAGTTAATTACTGATCTCCCTCAGAGAATCATTACCCTAATGAAAACACTTATGCCAGCTATGAAGGTGAATTGGGATAAGTTGTCCGCTTGCAAGCAAAAGAAGGATGAGAGTGTCTCTGATTTCTTTACGAGATTTGAGGAGGCATTCATCGACCATAGTGGTCAGGATATGGGTACAGTGGGAGGTCAGAGGTTGTTTGTGGACAAATTTGTCTCTAACTTGTTGCCGGACTTGAGCAACAAATTAAGAAATTCTGAGAGTGCATGGGCCGTTTCTACTTCTGCTCAAATATTGGCTACGGCACAGTATTATGAGAATAGGGAGAAAGAAGAGAATGATCGTGCTGATAAAAAGACAAAAGAGCTAAAAACCAAAGTGTTGTTGCAACAAGCGTATCCTCCGCGTTCGAATCAGAATGATTCGCAACAGCGAAATAGATCACAGCCACAGTCTAATAGGTCGCAATCTCGAAATGACTCCTCTTCGCAGAGATCTTCGTTGGGGTACAATCAGTGTGCCTATTGTAGAAATGAGGGTCATTTAAAATTCGATTGTCCAGTCTTACGTGATCGAAACAGTGGTAGTTCATCTAGAGGAGGTCGTAGTGGTCCGCAACAGGCATCACGTGGTAGAGGTCGTGGTGTTCAAAACGATCGTTCAGATAATTCGTCAGATTCAAACAATTGTTTTGATCAACGTGGATCATCACAAGGAAGATCTGCCCAGTACAATGTAGATGATTATTACATCGATCAGGGAACTGACAACGGTAATTACTAGGACAGCCATAGACAAGGAGAGGGAGTAGTATCAGTTCCGGTTGATCAGAGAGGGCCTTACGTCGCAGTTGCCACCTCGGGCGTCGTTGAGCTTTTTCTGTTGGACACTGGTGCAGTGAAAAGTTCCATCATGCATTCGAAACTCCCTGGCGCACCTTTGTCTGGCTTAACAAATGTTTCCGTTGGATTCTCTGGCGCCCCTGTTAGCAATCCAGTTTCTCGTCCTTTGCCCCTTACAATTGGGCCACGTGAGCTGAAAGCTCTGTTGATTTTGACTACTGGTTGTGGTGAAAATCTTTTGGGCCTGGATTTGCTAAAACGTCTATATGCGACTTTGTATTGTTCTCCTGCGGGAGTAAAGCTTACGTTGGGTGAGAGAGTTGTCTCTCCTATGTATTTGTCTCTCGATAAGCTTCCACCGGAATTGAGCTCTCTTCCTGCATCTTTGTGGGCAACGGGTCCCAATGACGTGGGCCTGCTTGACATCTCCCCTTACGTTGTTCACTTGAAGTCAAATGTGCGACTGCCACGTATTCAACAGTATCGTATCTCCCTTGATGGTGAGCGAGCACTGTTAGCGATCATTTACGATTTGATCGACAAAGATGTTATCGAGGAGACTCGGGGAAACGTGTGCACTTACATTGCCTAAACAGGTAGCGATTGTCAAATGTAGTGCGCATCGTAAGGTGACGGATGATGTTGGTCGTGGTAATGCGTTTGCGGATGAGACTGCTAAGGAGACTGCCCGGAACCTTAGCACTAGAATGTATGTGACGAGTTCGGTTAGGTGGCCTACAGAGACTGGCATGTGCGAGGATACTATCGAGAGTGTGAAAACGATACAGAACGAGGCCACTGAGACTGAAAAGACGAAGTGGAAAGAGAGTACGGGAAAGTTGGATGTGAATGGTTGTTGGATTGATTTGTCGGAGCATAAGAGATGGATGTTGCCAGATGCGTATGTGCTAGCTGTTGTGACGATGGCACACGGGTTAGCACATATTAGTGCGAAAGGTATCTGCAAGTTGTTGTCCTCTGTGTGGAAGGTTGATGGTATTACTAAATGTGCTGAGAGATTGGTTAAAAATTGTATGATATGTATGATGTACAATCCTGGTAAGGGAACCCCTACACCTCCTGGCCATTTTGCTCCCCCTTCATGTCCCTTTGAGGTGATTCAACTAGACTTCATCCATATGGAGCGATGCAATACCCTTAAATACGTTTTAGTGGTGGTTTGCGCATTCTCCCGATGGATTGAAGCCTACCCTCTCAAAGACAACACGGCTCTGTCCACTGCGAAAATCCTACTGAAGGAATACTTTCCTCGGTATGGAATGCCGCGGATTGTATGGTCTGATAACGGAAGTGAGTTTGTGGGGAGTGTGATGAAGAGTGTGTGTAAGGGCCTCGGAATTACTCAAAAGTTCCAAAGTGCCAATCATCCCCAGTCAGCAGGTTTAGTTGAAGGGTATAATGGCACCCTTAAATTAAAATTAGCGAAGATTCAGGCGACGACTGGTCTTTCGTGGCCTGACGCTTTACCCCTAGCTCTGTTGTCAACAAGGGCGACTGTACACTCTCGAGTAGGGCTCAGTCCCTATGAAATAGTGTTTGGTCGTCCTGCAAATGTTTGGGGGGTCCCTAGACCGAGTGTGTTTTCAGATCTTGAGTACCCAATGTTGATTGATTATCTTCATGATCTGACTGCTAAACTGAGGTTAATTCACCAACAGGTCTTTGAAGCACTGCCGACGCAGACGGAGGGTCCAGGCCACCAGCTCCAGCCCGGAGACTGGGTGGTGACGAGGAATTTTGGAAGAAAACGCAATCTTGAACCTCGCTTTACTGGACCCTACCAAGTCCTCCTTGCCACGAGAACTGCTGTCCGTTTGGAAGGCCGAAAACACTGGGTGCATGCCACCCATACCAAGAAGGTACCTATACCTTTATCAGCGGACTCGTGGGTGAGGAAGGGCTTTGCCTCGTCTGAAACTGAAAGACTGCAGTCCTTCGTACCTTTTAGTGACACTCAGCCTGTCGGAGAACCCTCAGTGCAGCAGAACGACATTGTTGAACATTTGTCTTCACCAAACTCAAGATCTGAACAATTGACTGATCAGCAGAACTCTGTTCCCTCATCGGATCCGTTGTTTGACGAACAGACACGTCCTGGGAAAAGCCGATACTTTTTGCGATCTAATACCAAGGACTAATAAAAGTTTGCTTTTTGTCCCTCGACATCTACGTTATCCCATTGCCCCGATCAGTCTAAACACTCGTACAACTGTGATTTTGTAAATATTGAGTTTTTTCCATATATGTGTTTTTTGCTTCCACAGCTAAGAGACTTTGTATATATTTGTGAATTAGGATACCTTGCCTCCGGGTGAACCGTAGGGCCGCGCCCGTACTTCCTTCTGGTTAGTAGGTCTTGATACAAGGTCGAAGGCCGTCGGTTCCTGGGAACTCCTGGGGATTGACTACTGCTACACAGAACGAAGTGCGTCAAGAAACATTGCGGACGGTTTTAGAGGATGGCCTTCTCAAAGCTGGTGGACTTGGAAAAAGCTCAGGCGCAAAGATTTAAACTGCAACAAATTGATCGTACGAAATGCTTTATGTTTCAGGTGTTCCTTCTGTTTCTAACTGTTTCCTTGTTATTAGCGGGTGGGGCGTATTATATGATACAGCACTTCCTACCTTCTGTCATACCTACCCCTACTTCGGAACCTAAAACTACCTCCACTGTGTCCCCTCATTCCTTTCACATTCTACCTCAACACGAGCAGGTTAGACGTGGGGAATTTATGAATAATTCCTTCATTCATCTCCTTCATCAGCATCAGTTAGTGGTTAACACTACCAATTGTTGGGTGTGTGGGTTAATGCCACATACCACGGATAAGGGAATTCCATACCTGGTCCTTCCTTATAGTTCCCAGGGTTCAGCTCGAGCATTGCAAACAATGTTTCGAAGTGCACTAGATTCCTACCCCAATCGAGAGCCACGTCCTCACCACTTTGGTCCTGGTCAGTACCATAAGCCTTTGGCCATAGCGATTGCCGATCTAGATAGGGATATCTATGAACCGTCGCTTATCCCAGACGAAGAGGTGCGAGCCTATAGGGACCTGAGTGAGGTTGAGTGTAGTGCGCTCGTGGGTGAAAGACAGCTTAAGAGCTCGTCTCCCATATGGATCGTACCCCACCTTGGTAATTTCTGTCTAAAAGGTCGTGGCCGAAGCCCGAGAGCTCATCTTGGAGAGAGCGCTTGCTCTGAGACGTATGTCTTACCGATGCTCTCTTCCCCTGTGTTTCTGACTGCCAAGGGTACGTACTTCGTCTGTCATGACCGTGCGGATACGTGGTTGCCCTCTGACTTTGCGGGCTCATGTTACATTGCAAATCTGTTGCCTCCGACGTTTACCGTTGATGCAGATTACCACAAGACTAGAGTCGTGAGGGGCGTGATTAGCGAAGAGGCCACTGCCGGTCAAGAGGCAGGAGACTTTTTCAAGGCTTTCTTTCCGTTTTGGGGACCTATGGTCAATAGTAGGAACCTGAGACAGTTGACCCGAGTGGTGGAATCGACAGCTAATATCACTGCCAGTGCCCTTGGTAACATCACAGCAGAGCTTCAGGCGGATAGGCTTATGACGCTACAAAACCGTATGGTTTTAGACGTTGCATTAGCAGATCGAGGTGGAGTATGTAAGGTGATCCATTCGAGCTGCTGTATTTTCATTCCAGATAACGCTCCGACTGTCTATCAAGCCATCTCAAAGTTGCATAAGATCTCTGAGTCCATACACGTGGACGTAGGGGATTGGACGCTACTTGGGTGGTTTTGGGGCCTGATGTCGACTTGGGGTTGGAAAATTCTGATGATCATCGGAATTGTTGTAGCATTCCTGTTCACGTGTTGCCTTTGTGTGCAGTGTGGTCCTGCCTTATGTGGCCTCTGTGCTACGACGTGTATGAGACAGTCACCTGTTACCAAAGGAACTATGATGGATAGGATGATGTTGCAGCAGCACTTAGATGGTCTGATGAATATCGAATATGATTCCGACTAGTGCTTGCCTACATGAGGGCAAAAGGAGCGTCTGAGGTTCCGTGACGATTGTAAGTGGTGTTTTCGACTCGCACGAATATGGTCGAGTCTGGTATCTACGAACCGCAAATGACGAGTTTAGTGGGTGTACGCGTTTTCGCTGTACTAGCCTAAACCGTTCATCTGTTTCGTGGGTTTCTCTATCTGTACCCACGGGTTCCATCTTAGATACAGCATCCATTTTGTCTCTTGCCCTCAAGTAGCCAGCGAACGGACGTTGTCCGCTACGCGACCCTGGGATTACCAAGACTTTTGAGGAAGACACGTTTCCTTTGAAAGTGTCTTTATGATGAGGGGGATGACACTGTAAGGCAGATGGCTCCGCTCGAGGCTCATCTTGCCGTGCCGGTCTATTGTCCTAGGCGTGCATCTCATTAGGCACGTCCCTTTGATGCCTGCAGCTCGTGTTTCCCGATACCACCCCTTTTACACCCTTTCCAATCTCCCCACTGTTTCTGCCTTCCTCTACACCTGTTCCTGTTCCTTCTTCGATCTGTTTATTGCTGATTGGAATGTACTCATGGTGGGAAGATGGGTTTTTACAGTTGGGAACCACCGAATGTTTCTGTACTTATGTTCCGGGCACTAAATACATGAAAGCGACCCTTTTTGTCTTTACGATGGGAACCAAGTTGTAAACCTTTGTGTACCATGTTAATCTATGAGAGAAACTTGTATAAAAGGAGCGACCCACAGTAGCAATTTGAATCAGGCTCCGTGAACCTACATATGATGTACTTCTCGTGACTTCTGTGTTCCCTGCAGTAATAAACCTCGAATCTTTGACGCCGAAGGAAGTGTCCCGTGTCTCTGTCATTTGTACGCCGGAACAGGTTACCCACGAAGGTTTTAGGTGTTGTCCCCTGGCACCGCTGGGTCTTAGAAAAACCCAGTCCTTCAGGTGCTCCTCCCACTTGAGTTTGTGGTGTTTTTTCATATGGGTCATCGGTCCTCCAGTACCATAATGTGTACCAGGCTTACCTCAATAAACTTTAGTGTGGCAAATGGTGCATACTGCAATGCACTCCCCCTCTTTGCTAACTGTAAAAAGGTCCCAAACTGGGGAGGAGTACTTACTATGCCACTGCCAATGTATCAACGTGTAGAATTTGATATTGTGTTTACCCAGGAAACAAACTGAACAATCAGGCCCATACATCGCTTCACCTTTACAATGCGGCTGTTACATCAACCGCATTGTTACATCGCAGTACCTTACAACGCAAGTTCTTACAATGACTTGCTCTAGATGGCGCTCTAAACTAAGGACTAGTATAATTTACTATTCCAAAACCTTCCCTACAGTTGCACACACTGGTCCAGCACGCCATCCAGAGCAAGTTGTTGTAACAACATGCATTGTAATGGTACTGCGATGTAACAATGTGGTCCCTTTAACGACCTTGTTGTAAAAGCATGCAATGTAATGATATACATTCAGTTTACCCACGTGGCTCCGCCACACAGTGTTGCTAAACATTGTTCTAGTTTCTTGCATATACATATTTATAATATCATTGTGATCCTGGTGTACCCTATAATTGGGTGGCATTGTATTATCAGAATTGCTACAGTGGGCGTGGGTTGGAAAGAGTGTTGCACAGCATAAGGGTGCTCTCACTCTGTTGGGGGGGTTAGGTTTAGAATTGTCCACAGTGTGCATACTATTGATATCATAACAATACCAGTGGGCCTACTTCTGCTAGTAATATTCCCAGATGTGTTTTGTGCCCTAAAGTACATGATGCTTATGTTATAATGATTAAGAGCCAGATGTAGGAAGGCTATTACCGGTCTGTAACGGCCGAACTCGGCCATTACCGACCAGTTATAGGCTTTTCCTATGTAGGTGGCAAATTTACCTATTCGGTAAATAATGGTATTTACCGATTCGGTATTTACCGAATCATCATTTACAGATTTGGTATTTACCGAATCGGTAAATGAGATGTAGGAAGCACTTTAAAGAGTGCTTTTGTGCTTTAAGGATTCGTTATTTACCACCAACTATTAGTTGGTGGTAAATAACGAATACCTCTGTAAATGCAAATCTGTGCATTTACACCTGTGCCATGTGACAGACCTTAGGGCATGTATGTGTGCCACATGTGCACACAAGCACTATTCAGGGGTGCAACAGGGTGTCAAAGTGACACCCTGCCACCCTTGACTCTTTCCCTATTTTACCGAATCGGTAATTACCGATTCGGTAATTGACATTCATTCCTATGGGCCTCCTACATAGGATTTACCAATTCTAAAATACCGAAACAGTAAAATTCGGTATTTTAGAATCAGTAAATCCTATTTACCTACATTTAGCCCTAAATGTTTTGAATGCAACTGTTATGACCATACA
The DNA here is from genome assembly GCF_964263255.1 of Lissotriton vulgaris. Lineage (NCBI taxonomy): Eukaryota > Metazoa > Chordata > Amphibia > Caudata > Salamandridae > Lissotriton > Lissotriton vulgaris. Next base: position 170,860,916 of record NC_141689.1, on the reverse strand, counting down.
CCCTATGTGAAGTCTCTTTTGTGATGCTCATTGTATTTATCACAAGTGACTGCTTTCCCTTTGCTTTACACCTTGCTACTAAGAGAAGCCTGACTGCTCAATGCCAAGCTACAAAAGGGTGAGCACAGGTTATACAGCAAGTATAATCACACAACCTTGATGGGAACGGTATGTTCTGCCTGGCCGGAGGCATTGCTTCAGCCAACCAGAAAGTGCTGGTTCCAACAACTACTGACATATAAATTGCCAATGTACTCTGAGGGAGCACTCACACATAAAGTGCCACGTGCATCATACACTGACTCATCACCATAACTCAGAGACATCAAATTATTATGAAATGAGACACATCTCCCTTCATCAAAAAAAAAAAAAACACATTGACATGGCACCAGTGGCGGCTGGTAGGGGACGGTTGCGGGCTTGGGGGGTAGGGATAGGGGCAGGAGTAGAACAAAATATAAAAGCCTTACCTGTGGGTCACCAGCCTCCACCTCTTCTCTGTCCGTGCTGCATACTGCCTCTCAGAAGCACCCAGGCTCCCAGACTCCCCTAGCCAATCATTCAGCTGCATTACAGAAGCGCTATGATTGCTTGGAGCACTGTGGTTCGGTGGTCCAGGAGGAAGTTGGAGCCTGAGCATGTTCTCCACCCCAGCTGTACAATACAGCCGGTGGGAACATGCAAAGTGTGCATGATGGTTTGGCCAGCCCAAGACAGCCATTTAAACCGTTATGTACCCATATGGGGCAGCCACCACTACTCCCCCTGCTGGTGTCACGCAAGACCAGCCCTACCCAATCATGGAGCTTAAAGACAGATGTTACGTCCTGGCAGACTTGGGTGGAATCTGGAACACAGAATGTGGTGAGACCAGATTCCACACAAGGATGGTTGGCCCGGGCATCATAGACTAGAAGTGGTGCTGTTCTATTTCAACTCAATGAACTTCCCTTTTCAAATGCCATATCGGTATCGTGCTTATTGGGAAAAGGTCCTAATACTGGCAAAGAGGATGCGATTCAAGCCCAACCGTATATCAGATGCCAGCAATGTTGGCATTGGTGCGGTTTTAATGCAAAATCAGAAAGGACAGTTGGTCACTATTGCTTTTGCATCTAGCACACTTATAGGTGCTGAGAACAATTACTCGGCTTTGGAAAAATAAACTTTGGCGTGTTGGTGGGCAATTGAATATTTTCGAGTATGTTTATGCTAGGGTATTCAAGGTGAGAACAGATCCTCATCCCCTAGTGGATTTATTTACAACAAAAGGTTGTGGCAAAGCAAAACCCAGAATTGTCACGTGGCAATATAAATTACAAGACTTTCATTTCAAAGTTGAGTATTTTCCAGGTGTAAAACATACTTTGGCAGACTGTTTGTCAAGATTGCTTGTGAACCAGAGTGTTGAGATTGAACACTATGATGTAGAAAGAGGGGTATCAATTTGTAGAGTGTCCAAGGGATGCATTAAAGAGGGTCAGTGGAGAATGGCATGTGATAGTGTGAAGTTTTGAAAAAGGTCTTGGGTAATGTCAAGTCGATTTGGTCAAGCAACAATGTGTTGAAGGAATGTCTATTGCCTTTCCTACATTTGGCACAAGATTTGTCTATACAAGATGACATATTAATGAGAGGACAGACATTGGTTGTACCAGAGAGTCTTAGACAGACTATATTAAATATGACTCATGGAGGTTATACAGGTATGAGTAGTATGAAGAGAAGGATTAGGAGTGCATTTTGGCAGCCTGCTGTGGATAGATGGATTGAAAGGAAGGTCATGTTTTGTGTAGAATATGCTGTCAATGATAAATCTCAGAAGTCCTTGACATATGAAAGATCTCCAGTTTCGAGGCCATCTCGGGTGTGATGGGGAACAACACCATGTATGCCATAGTTTTGATTGATCAATTTTCTCAATAGCCTGAAGTCAAGTTAGTACTGCAGGTTACATCAAGAGTAGTAATTCAATTCTTGAATGACATTTTTGAGAGAGAAGGTTTTCGGGAATCATTACTTACGGAAAATGGTGTGCAGCTGACATCCAATGAGATGAAGATGTTTCTCGAAAGTCATGGGATTAAGCCAAGGCGTACTTCAGATTATTATCCCCAAAGCAATGGATTTGTGAAGAGGTGGATTAGAGTGTTAAAGGAAGGTTTACAACTCGCCATTATCAAAGGCAAAAATTGTCAACAAGCCTTAAAGGAGTTATTATGGAGTTACAGAAATACCCCTAGAAGTGATGGAGACATATCTCTGTGTGAAAAAATTAGAGGAAGAAAGAGTGCATGCAATTTAAATCAGAGGTGGATAATGGAGTTATATGAAAAAGTGAATGAAAAAGGGTCGTCGGGTGTCAGTCCAGGTGTGGGGGATCTACACAATAACAAACAGTTGCAGCCTTTGAGGATGAATGATTGGGTACGAGTGAAAAAAGGGAGGTTGGCAGGGTCTGGTGATTCAAGTTACTCATCACCCACGAAAATAGTCAGGGTTGGTAAACAGGCTGTAGAATTATATGATGGCAGTGTGTGTGTGTAGAATAGCAAAGTTGTGAGTCCTGTGGTGGTCATGGCCAGACGATGATGATATTAGAGCAAGATGCATGCAAATTGGTGGATGGAGATCAGTTGTCAGGCGAGCAAGGATGAATGGCAGAGAGAGGTGAGATGAAGACGACGACTGGTGTGGTGCAAAGATTATCAGATGGAATATTAAAGAATAGCTAGTGTCTGCACTTCCCACAAAGGCACCTGTGATTATTATCTGTGGAAAATTGAGTATCTGTAAATAGTTGTATAGAGTTCAATTTAGAGTGTTGTAATGTTATTGCAAATCTTTAATTGTTAATGGAAAGGGATGTGTTAGGTACTGGCGGACTTGGGTGGAATCTGGAACATGGAATGTGGTGAGACCAAATTCCACACAAGGACGGTTGGCCCTGGTTTCATGAAGAAAAAGTGTTGTTGTTAGTTCATCCCAATAAACTTACCTTTTGAAATGCCATGGCAGTATCGTGCTTATAGGGAAAATGTTCTAATAGCAGACTAAAAATTCAATCATAATATTGTTCTGTTATTATCATTTTATTTTTACTTTGCTCTGCTCTTAGAGTAGTGGGGCGACACACCTCTGCCTTCACGGAGGAGCCGCCCCTGCATGGCACTCAACAAAATACCACAGTGAGTTCAGAATATCAGTGCAGATTTTGGAAGCACAGTTAAGCAACCACAACATATCACTGCCTGCAGCTGTTAAATACAAAGAAGACACTGTTGCAGTTTGTACATTGGTGCTAAACAGCAGCACGGTGCCACTTTAATCCATTTCATTTGGCAGCGGTCAGTGCTGCTTTGGCAGCAAAAGTCAATGTTTGTATTTTATATACATAGACAAAATGCAAACAATGATGTTTGCTGCAGAAAATCAGCACTAACGGCTGCCAAAAAAATGAATCAAAATAGCACTAAGTGGCTGTATCATGCCAAATAGTTCCTCTGTGCAAATTAGAAATGCCTGCGAAGTTTATTGTATCTGTTTCTTTATGCTCAGTGTTTTCTCTACTCTGTACTACTCTAATACATTGTAATTTCCAATTTTTACTCTTCTTTCTTTCTCTTCTTTTTTAAACTCGGAACCATTAGCGCTCTCTATTTATTGCCATTTGAATTGTATCTCAATATTTAATCATGCTCTATTAAAAATAATATTTGCTTCTCTTTTTAATTAATTTCATTCCTGTTTTGTACAGTGCGTTGTCAGACTTTCTTGGTTAGTTTGTGCTTCATGAATTTCAATATAAAGGTAAAATAGTTTGGTGTCAGGTTCTAATGGATTCGTGTGGAAATTCTGTAAGCCAGCAAGAGGGCACTATGCTGTCGTGCAAGCTGGATTGATTTAGAAAGTCATGTGTTGGAGGATGTAGAGGACGCTGCAGCTAAAGAGGCGGATTATTGGCCAGTACCATTAAAATATCCATCCTCCTTCACACCTGTATGGTTGTCTTTATATGAGGTTCTAGATGTGACCATCTAGACAGAGCACAAGGGGAAAAAATAACGACAAATTCACTTTGATTAAAGCTGCCTTGTAAATAAGGCACCTTTTCAAGCTGTACTTAGCGTGAAAGGGGATGGCAATGGGTGTTGTGGTGGGCGTTCTACCGCAACACCCATTGATTTTGGCACTGCCCCCTATTTACAAGGGCAGCGTAAATAAGAAGTCACCCCTAAAATTAAAACAAGGGAAAACCTAGTCTTAAATTGGTGAAAAAAGGAGAAATGCTTTATTTCTTATCGTTTGTGCTGTTTCCATGTGTGCTGCGTTGTGCAGCACACATAGAAACAGCAAAAGGCCATTAATTGTAGGAAGGAGTCCCTTCCTGCACATAAACAATAATCATAAACAGTCTTTTAAAAAAAATACATTTTGCAACTTCTATGTGTGCTGCATCAAGCAGCACACATAGAAGTGACAAAACATAATTTAATTTTTTTTTACGTGCAGGAAGGGACACCTTCCTGCACATAAACTAACTTCCCCTCAACGCAGGCACCCTTGCACCATGGTGCAAGGGTTCCTGCGTTGGCACTAGGCCGCTAAATTTAGCGACAGCAGAGGGGGAAATGCAGGGCTGCACCATACTGTTGTAAATATGGTGCAGCCCTGCGTATCAGAAGTGGCGGAGCGTGGCGTTAAGCCAAAGAAGCTAACGTCACACCACTTCATTGTAAATATGCCCCTTAATATTCTAGATAAGTGACACAGAAAAAGAGGTTGAAAAGACAAAGGAAAAAGAAACAGATGAAAATTGAAAGACTATTTAGGAAAAGGAATGTGAATAAATGTCAGAAGCTAAACAATGCATTTCGCTTTGAAGATATAGGTTTGAGTCTAAGCCTGAAAACTGAGCAGTAGAGAGAACGAGAGCCAATGCTATCTGCCATATAATAGAACAAAATAAAGAGGAAAATCCTAATATCAAGCAAGGAATTTTCTTCCTTCTTCTGCGACAAAATCTCTGCCCTTGGAAATGAACTTAAATCTGCTACTAACAACCAAAATCAATATCCGCCTGCTCCACCTTCTCTCTCCGCGCTGTCCTCCCAAACCTCACCCAAAAACCTAGCGCACTGGTCCAAGTTTAAAACCTAAGATGAACATTCTATCTCGAGAATTCTTGCCTCCTTAAAACCGAACAATCATTTCAATGAACCTCTCCCCTCTAACTGCCTAGCTGTCGCCTCTCTGGCTAGTAAAGAATAGCTAGTATCTGCACTTCGCACAAAGGTACCTGTGATTATTATCGGTGGAAAATTGTGTATCTGTAAATAGTTGCATAGAGTTCAATTTAGAGTGTTGTAATGTTATTGCAAATCTTTAATTGTTAATGGAAAGGGATGTGTTAGGTACTGGTGGACTTGGGTGGAATCTGGAACATGGAATGTGGTGAGACCAAATTCCACACAAGGACGGTTGGCCCTGGTTTCATGGAGAAGAAGTGGTGCTGTTAGTTCATCCCAATAAACTTACCTTTTGAAATGCCATAGCAGTATTGTGCTTATAGGGAAAATGTTCTATTCGCAGACTAAAAATTCAATTATAATATTGTTCTGTTATTATCATTTTATTTTTACTTTGCTCAGCTCTTAGAGTAGTGGGGCGACACACCTCTGCCTTCCCGGAAGTGCCGCGCTTGCATGTTACTCAACAAAATACCACAGTGAGTTCAGAATATCAGTGCAGATTTTGGAAGCACAGCTAAGCAACCACAAAATATCCCTGCCTGCAGCTGTTAAATACAAAGAAGACACTGTTGCAGTTTGTACATTGGTGCTAAACAGCAGCACGGTGCCACTCTAATCCATTTCATTTGGCAGCGGTCAGTGCTGCTTTGGCAGCAAAAGTCAATGTTTGTATTTTATATGCATTGACAAAATGCATACAATGATGTTCGCTGCAGAAAAACAGCACTAACGGCTGCCAAAAAAATGAATCAACCTCAATAATCAACGCCTCTCTCCTACAGGGCTCAATTCCTGACTCGCTTAAAGCTGGCCAAGTTACCCCCATCCTAAATAAAACAACGCTGGACCCTGCCTACGCTGAGAACTATAGACCCATATCCAACATCCCTCTTCTTGCCAAAGTTCCGGAAAAATGTGTGCAACAGCAGCTAAGCCTACACATCAACATCTTTCAACTGCTAGATGACTTCCAATCAGGGTTCAGACCTGGTCACAGCACAGAAACCACCCTGCTCCACATAGTGGATGACGCCCTCCAAGCCCTCGACCTAAGACAAACCAGTCTCCTAATTCTCCTAGACCTGTCCTCTGCCTTTGATACGGTTAACCACAAAATTCTCCTAGTACACCTCAAACTTAGATGGCACGGTCCTTGAATGGTTTAGATCCTTCCTCCAGAACCGCTCTCAGAGAGTCCTCATCAACGTTAATCTATCCGCCCCCTCTCCGGTTACGGTTGGAGTCCCCCAAGGATCAACCCTCTCCCCTACCCTCTTCTACCTTTACCTTGAACCTCTCACCAAGGTGCTACGTGCCACCAACATCTCTTACCTTATGTACGCTGACGATACTCAGATCTACAAAAAAATCTCTTCCCCTGAGGACATTCTCTCCTTGAACGAGGCCCTGAAGCTGACAGTCCACTGCCTCCCCGCCAACCGGCTAAAACTCAACACAAATAAAACTGAATTTCTCCTGATCTCCCCACCCAAACCCAATCCAGACATCCAGGAATGGATCAAGACCATCACAGCACCAAACTGTCCTCCTACAATTGTTAACTCAGTAAAATCTCTTGGAATAACCCTTAACGGCAGCCTGAACATGCGCAGCCATATAAACTAGATGGCCAAAACAGCCAGATTCCACCTGAGTTACCTAAGAAAACTAAAACCCTTCCTCGATGTGGCCGACCTTAAAATGGTAACTTAGGCACTAGTCATTTCCAGACTAAATTATGGATGCTCTACTCTCGCAGGGCTACCCAAGAACTTCCTGGCCCCTTTGAAAGCCTGCCTCAACACTGCCGCCAGACTCCTAACTGGCTCAAGGAAATTTGACCACATTTCCCCCCATCTCAAAGCTCTGCACTGGCTTCCCCTAGAAGCCAAAATCCAATTTAAACTGGCCTGCATTACTCACAAAGACCTTTTCTCCAATTCCCCTTCATTTCTCGCACAAAAACTTGTAGTATCGGGAGGAGCCAGAAACTCTCGATCTGCCAAAGACCAGCTGCTGCAACCAGCATGCTTTTGGAAGAAAAAAAACCTACAATCAGCCATTTTCTGGGGCTGCGCCAAGAATTTGGAACTCTCTCCCACCCGCCATTTGAAGACTTCCGTCCTTGGCACACTTTAAGAAGGAAACCAAAACCTTCTTAATGGTAAAATACCTCGCCTAATGAATACTTTACAATCACCACATTGACTTGCCCCACACTCCACCTCAGCAATATCCATGACTTCCACGGATAATACCTATTCTGCACTCTTGGGCATCCCCCCAAGAGCTGAGACTGCATACCTTCTTGTATAATGTATCTACTCGTTTTAATGTTTATATCACATGTAGCCTGGACTTTAACCCCTTGCGTGCGGGGCGTATTCCCCGCCTGTGCTGACTCCGCCTTGCGCGGGCGGAGTCATGACGAAACGGTTCCGTCATCAGCACAGCTCAACCGACGCTGATGACGGAACCGTTCCGTCATCAGCATCGAAGGGGTTAAACGTGCAGCGTGCTTTTCTTGTACAATGTATCCCCTACGGTATGCAGCGTTTAGAACGCAAGCATTACCACGGAATACCTTTACAACGCGGGCGTAACAACGAAAGTTGTTACCACGCATTGCACTGGGGGGCGCTCAAGGATAGTAAATTATTTAATTTACTATCCCAACACCTTCCCTACTATCCACGGGGACTGGTGTTGGAATAGTAAATTAAATTAATCAATTTTGCGCCCCCCAGCGCAATGCGTGGTAACAACTTTCGTTGTTACGAACGCGTTGTAAAGGTACGCGTTGTCAATGTATGCGTTCTAACATCATACATCCACCCTCACGAGTCTAGTTGCCGCTCTATAAAACTAGCACATCTGACTATGAGAAAGCACAGCAGGGAGGATCAGCTTTGTAAGGCCAGTTTGGCCCAATGCCTGACACTGGCACACATACCAGCAGCCACTTACATGACACAGCACAGCACCACGACATGAACATCACATGGGCCACCGCTGCCACAGGCCCTGTACACATGCATCCGCTCCCAGCCAAAGTCACCCTCCCAAATACTCACCCCTGCCTTGCTGGCGATGCTCCTTCAGACGTGCATCCAGCTCAGGAGAGTCACTGCCAATATGCGGCCCTTCAGTGATATCATGTTGCGCCATGCCAAACGCCCAGTGCACGGTAGAAGCCCCAATGTCATCTCTGCCTCGTTCTTTGCCAGCCGCCTGATGTTGTCCCACCTTTTGTTATTCAAAAAAAGGAGGGAGAAAGGGTGTTCTACATGTGTGTAGGGCGGGAACTCCTGGTACCCTTCTGAATATTTAAACAACAAATGGAGGAGTGCCCCCTATAGGTATAACAGAGAGATACTCTGTACCCAAAGCTTAAAGATCAATAATGCACAGTGTGCCCAACCTTTTTACAGGACATATTATGTCCTTTCAGAAGACCCCTCACTCACCAACCTAGTTGGTGACATGCTTCATCATCGGGGTCCCACCCCGCAGGCCGAGTGCCAGCAGGGTGTGCTTCGACACCTGACTACAGTGGAGCGGGTACTTTTCTTTTTTTATATGTGCAGTGATACTAAAGGGTGATAAGCGATTTAAAAAGGGGCCAATACTACTCACTCCAAGACTTTATTCCTGACTTGTGGCCCTTTGCAAAATCGTGTCATCTTCTCCCCGTTCTGGAAGAAAAACCTGTGGACAAAGAATTCAGGGAAATGGGGTTGGGATCACAAAGACAATAGACAAACATTTTTTGTACATAGAACATATAAAGTGTGCTCCTAATGGCACTACCAGGAAACTGTGTCTCTATTACAAGTGCTGACTGCCAATCTGGGAATGCAAACAAAACATGGTTGCTTATAGTGGGGAACCATACCAGTACTGCTCTGATTCAACTGTACATCTGTAGTTAGCCCCCATGGGTCTGTTATCCCGTAGCCTGGCGTTAAAACCGAGCGTTTTTTTGTGCGGGTGGGAGATCGCCTCAGTAGGTATTCGCAAGTGCCGTGATAGCAAAAAAAGCTGTGATGACATTAACGTTAAGAGAAGCACACGTGTCTCACAAACACCCAGGATTTGCCACATATTGCAATCCTAAAGGTCGGATTTCTCATTAATACTGGTAATGTAGCAGTAAGGGACCTAGGAAAATGTCAGAAAACTGTCAGCTTACTCAGAAAGCGGTAATTGGCTGCTTCATGGGCGTCCGGGTTCCAAGAGCCGTATGCTCACGTAACCTGGTTGGTAAAAAAATTGCGAGCACGGGATGAGTGCCGGAGCGTTAAAGCGAATGCCACAGCAAAGCACCCATAGGATCAAGTAGCGTGGGACTTACTTGTGGCTTCTGCTCATCAGTTAGGTAACCTACTTGGTTCCTTTGCGGTACGCCCTGCAGAAGTAACAGGCAGCCTGTTCCAGCGCCAGAGATATACTGAAACTCCTCGCTTCCTGGAGTGGGCGTGGTTAGATGTGACCAGGGTCACGTGGATATGTGGGCCAATCGCAAGCGAGCACAACGTTTGGGAGACATGCTTGCAGGTTGCCATGGTGCCTGGGGCTCCGTGTGAATGTGCGCGTTATCATAAAGCATTAGGAATTGACGTGCAAAGCTCAAATACCATATTTAGCAGAGTGCTCCAAAACAAAGCTTGAGCGAAATGCAGGATAGTTTATGGTGAGGAGATACTGGCACAACAAAGCTATCTGCATAAATAATCAATGTATTCAGGGACATGTTCCGCCACTCCAGAAATGGCCAAGAAAATAGGTCGGCCGGGAACTGGGACAACCTTTTTGTGTACTTTAGGGAGGAGATATAGTTTAGGTAACACAGGAAACTCAACATGCAGGAAGTCAAATTCTTGTTTGGAAATCATCCCCTCTCTTTTCCATTTGTGCAGTAGTTTTTTTAGGGATTCTTTGGCCTCATTATAGTATTTCCCTGTTGTTTTTGTGTAACATGAGGAGTCATTAAGTTGTTTCATGGCCTCCTCAATATAAGCATCCTGAGGCCAGATTACCACATTTCCTCCTTTATCAGCGGTGGTAACAATGTTTTTGTGGTCTTTGCTAAGTTTGGAAATTAGAGATGAATATTTTAGTTCATGTTTGCTCTTGTATCTTTTCCTGTGTTTAATTTTGGAATTATGGAGAAGAGAGCCGCAAAGCGCTTGGAAAAAGCAGAAAGAACGTTTTTAAAAACCCAACCAACAACAGGGGCAACAACTTCAACAACACCCTCCTCAAATCCTGTGATAAGCACACTTAAACAACTATTCCTACAGTTAGAGAAGCTTCTAGGAAAGAAATGTCCCGTGGTTGGGAAATTATTACCCTCGAAAAATATTTAGAATTGGGTTTAGTACCACAAGGGTTGCGTATTTTTACCCTACCCAATCATCCGGATACAAGCCCCGAGATGCTTGAAGAATGGGGTCATAACAATATGGAATGCTTACGTACAATGATACTAATAATAGTCAAATACGCAAAGAAAAATGTGGAAGAATTACACATGAAAATTAAGGAAATAGAACAGCTAATCACAGCAACTGGAGAGGGAGAGGATGAAATTAACGAACTACGCACAATCATGGAAAAAAAGTTGATAAACATGAGAGTGAAATAGAGGAAAGAAAACAGCGCAAATTCAGAAGAGACGAAACTGACTATGAAAACAGAACTATATTTACCTTTGCGAAAAAATTCGACATCTTGAAAAAACAAGCAAGCACAAAACAAACAAATGCACAAGGTTCCCCTATCATAATTCCAAGTGAAACAGAATCTGATATAAGTGAGGGAGAACAAAGAGCGGCAATTCCAAAATTAACCAAAAAATACTTTTTTTTAGACGAGATGCAATTGCTTTATCAAGACCAACAGAATCCGAAAACGACAGGAAGAGGACGAGGCAGATGAAATGTCAGGGGCCGTGGCCATGGAAGGGGTCAATTCGTAAACAAACCCCAAAGCGCAAAACCAGAAGAGGAAGAAAAACAAAGATACCCGCTGCGCAACAGAACAGCGAAAAGAAAATAGATCGCGATAACAAAAATCGATATGTACAAATACATAAGGAAATTAAAGCTCAAAAAAATCTTTAAAAAAAATCCAATGGATAAATCTATTACAACATTTACAAATCCAAATGAGCAACCAGCAACACTGGCAATCTCTGAAATACCAGATATGAGAACTGCATTTGAACTAGTACACCAAGTAGAGGAAACTGAAATAACGGACACACAACTCCTAACAGAGATGGGCATTGAATCATATATTCATCCTAAAACAAAATTCAAGAATAAGTCCAAGTGTTGTCCTGTCCTCTATCCCAGTAATCGCATAGACATATTTCAAGATTTAGTAGTTGCAGAATTGGATACCATGAAAAATACAAACACCAATAGAAAGGAAAATCTTTCATGGAATGAATGCCAAGCACTAAAATCCTTAAAAGAGAAAAACATCATTGAAATAAAACCAGCCGACAAAGGCAGAAATATTGTGATTCAGGATAAACAAGACTACATTGAAGAGGCAAATCGCCAATTAAATGATGAGGCCAACTACACAATGATTTCAGAAAATCCAATAGCAGAAATGACGAACAAAATACACAAACAAATTGTGGATTGGCATGATAAAGGACTATTAAGTATTAACCCAGGATGAGAAGAACTTTTTAACAGTCACCCATCCAATAACTCCAACTATATATTTTCTGCCAAAAGTGCACAAAACATAACAGAAACCACCAGCACGTCCAATAATATCAAGTTGTGGATCTTTATTTGAAAATATAGCATCATATGTGGATTTCTTTTTGGCCCCCATTGTACCAACCTTAAGTTCATTTATAAAGGACACGGGTGATTTTCTGAGAATTCTAATGGACACTGCCTGGCAACCAGATTACCTACTGGTGACAATTGACGTTGTCTACTTGTACACGTCTATAGACCATGCAATCTCTTATTTTCTGAAACAAAGACCTATTGGCGAGATTCAACACACTAGAATGATCATGAGCATGATTGAAACATGCCTAACCAACAACGTGTTCATGTTCAACAACAAAATGTACTCACAGAAACGTGGGACAGCCATGGGAGTTTCCTTCTCTCCCAGCTATGCGAATCTTACCATGGGATGGTGGGAGAAATGCGTGGCTTGGAGAGAAGAAAACGACCAATACACCACTCACGTGGTACTGTGGTTAAGGTTCATCGACAACCTTTTTCTGTTTTGGAAAGGTACAAAAGATTGGAATACATCAAAATCCTCAATGAAAATGAAGTGGGTCTCCAATTTACAATTCACATTCAAGAACAAGAAATAGACTTCTTGGATACAAAAGTGTACATAAAAAACAGTAAACTTCAAACTACTCTGTTTCGTAAAAAACATCAACGAACAGTATCCTACATGGGTCCAGTTTTCATCCGGAATCCTTAAAACGAAGCATTCCATACGGAGAATTTCTCGGCATGAAAAGAAACTGCTCAAAAACGAATGAGATGGAGAACAAATTCAAAGAAACTAGAACACGATTCTCCAAAAGAGGCTATAAACATAGTGACATCATTCGTGGAGAAGAAAGGGCAAGATTGAAAACAAGAGCAGAAACTTTAATAGCAAAGAATAAAAAATCAAACCAGCAAAATGAGGAGGATATTTCCCGTTTGATTTTAACTTATTCAAAAGAAAGTTGTCAAACTAAAAACACACTTATAAAATACTGGAATATGCTCAAAAAGGATCCAGATATTGGAAAGAGGATTGGGGACCAACCACTCATCTCTTACAGGAAAGCACCATCGATACAGGACATACTGGTGAACAGTCACTTCACAGTGAGAAAAACTGAAACCTGGTTGGAAAAGCGCCAACGTGGATTCACAAAATGCATTTCATGCAAGGCATGCATAGTTGGAAGAAATCTAAAATCCCTAAAAGACCCCAATGGGAATACCTTTGAAGTAACTACCAAGATTACGTGTGAATCTCACTTTGTAGTATCCTTATTGTTAGGGTTCGAGGGAGAAGGAGACCTTGAGCTGTGGTTAGAGTCAGGAGCACAGAAACAAGCATAGTTTCCACCCGCTCCCCTAGAGTCAGGCTCACAAGACAAGAAGTATACACTTTGCACACGCTCCCTTATTCCTCTAAAGGGACGCCGAGCACGTAGCTTGATGCTTGGCTTACTGATCATGACCACGTCCCCCTTCCACTTCCGTGTTGCTCCCTGTCCCGGGGAAGCAAGTTTCTGTGGCGTCTTTGTGAAGCTTCATTGCTGCTTTGGTTATTATTATTATTATTATTACTGAGTTTTATATCGCGCCTGGTTACCCTTGGGCATCCCCGCGGTTCCTGACCTCTCTCTTCTTGGTGTGGCGGTAATTATTCGTGGCAGCCTTCCCCCTTCCCTTCGGCTGCATTCTTCCCTTTCCGCCATTTCTTACGTGTAGCCGGACATTTCTCATATATCTGCTTGCCTCCCATTGTCGGTTGCTGTTCGGCTCGTGGCATTTGTTTTTCCTTGTGCCCATTGGAGGGAGTCACTGTTCCGCTCTGCTTCCCTATCAGAGCCGGACGGCACACCTCGGCGAGTGTGTCTCTGCTCCGTCCTGCTGTGGCAAACAGGGCCGGGCGGAACATCTCGGATTCCATGTTTGTTAAGAAGGGAGTCGCTGTTCTGTTCCACACTTCCCCGTGGAGCCGGATGGCACACCTTCGTGAGTGTGTATCTGCTCCGCCACGCCTCCCCTTGCTGGCCGGTCGGAACACCTCATCCCCTTCTATTTTTCTTGTTAGTACTATTTTCTTCTCCCAGTGTCTACTGTTAGAATGGTGACTGAGTGAGTGTGTAGGTCTCTTCCTTTAGACCCCTGGATATTCTATCTCCTACCCTCATTACAGCCATTAACCAGGAAGTTCTTGAATGTGCTAAAGGACCTCCGTTTCAAGGAATACATGACAACGCACACTGGTGAGTGTGAGGTGGCTATAATCACAGCTCAATGTTTAGAGCGTTTATAAACTTGCATGAGAATTAAGGGTGCTTATTGTTCTTTCCTTCTAGCATCTGTGTTTTCTGGCAGCCATTCTACAAGACCTCAATCCTCATCCTTTGGGGAGAGAGGTGGACACTCCTTGGTTTTATTCCCCCATACTTTTAGAGAACAGCATCTTTGAGCGAGTTTCTAAAGTTCTCCTTTGAGTGCTGTTTTTTGGAAGTTGAGGGACTCATCTTCGCTCCTGTGGATTTGGCCTTGTTCGTGACACTTATTAGAATGTGAATGTGGAAAACGTTATATGGGATCAACTGTTTGTGCTCTAAAAAAAAGGATTCTGGAACACATTAGGGCGATCCAAAACAAGGACATATCGTATGCCATAGCGAAACACATGATCAGCCACAAAAACAAAACATGGCTAAACATCAAATACTCAGGGATTGTCATGGTAATGGATCATGAAAGAGGAGGAAACAGGCTCCAAAAATTGAGACACCTAGAATCAAAACTCATCATCCGCTTCAAAACAAAGCTTCCAAGAGGTCTGAACGGGGATGAGGAAATTCATGTACACTTATGAGACTGCCCATCACACAGTAACTCTAACCATACCTATCACAATGTAAATATGCTAGTATCCTGGACTTTGCAGTTAACTTTAAGACTATAATTCTTACAGACTTTTCAATACATTGTGAAAGAATTGAAATGAAACGTAAAATTAGTGAACCAATTCTAGGATTGGAAAAGTGTAATAATTTGTCACATGTTGATTAGTAGTTATCAGTATTATTATTATTTTATGAATTTTTTATTATTTCATCTTATGTATCGATGGGACATGCCTTGAGGTATTCGTGCCAAGTACACACGCCGATTCATTGAAATGAGCACTCAGCTCATAGAAACCTATACACAATCCAACAAAGTTTGGATTAAAGGCACTTAGCCTAAATATGTGTAGAACCCAGCTAAAGGCATGTGTAAATTACGTAAATTATTGCATAACATGCACCGCAGCTGCAATACCACTCAGGTATGTACAACCAGTGATCAGTGGGAGGAAAAGCGCAATACCAACAGGCAGCGCCATAGATAATTGTGAAAGTTAACTACAGAGCCCACAATGCATCATAACGGCAAAAGTGGAGTCTCGGTATAAATAACTAGAAACCAATGAAGGACTTGTAAAGCTACTGTGAACAGGAACTGTAAAGTTCGAAACGCGTAGGAGTGCGAGATGGAAATGGGTCAATAAACCTGCTTTTCAAACTACTCAGGAAGAGTGCGGCGTAATTTATTGTTCTTGCTCGGATATATATATATATATATATATATATATATATATATATATATATATATATATATCATATAAGATGAGAGGAGCAACAATAGCTGGTGCTGGCGGCAAGGTTTGAGGTGCCGGGTTTTTAGAGACCCGGTGGTGCCAGGAGACCACACCCGAAGACCTCTGGGTTCTCCCTGTTCTGGACTACAGAAACACAGAGTCTTCTAGTTGAAGTCAGAGATCGAGGTTTATTGGTTGCAACCAAGTAACATGTGTCCTAGAATTACAACAGCACGGGCTGTAAGTTCTCAGGAGACTGTTCGTTTTTACAGAACCAGCCTTCTCCTTATATACAGAAATAACAGCTGCGGGCAAGAATTCTTGAGTTTATGATATGGTTATACACATATTTCTACAATAATACAAAGAGCGAAGTCATGCTGGTCAGCACATATTTTAGATGTCCGGATCGTGATGGATTACCCCGCCAGGCCCAGAATTCCCATCAGATATCGATGAAACACCAATAAGGTCGGGCACCCTCCCATCGTAAAACTGGTCATAAACAAGAATCATGGACAGGTGTATGTGTATGGAAAACATGGTCTGTATGTAGTGAATGGTTTATGGCATGTTGTGCCTTGATGATATCTTACTCGGCCACTGGGCGAGGAGCTGCCCAAACAGGTTTGCCTGGAGGCAGTGGAGTCAGCTCGGCCAGGTCATGGGGAAGTCAGCTACGGTGGACGTGTCCTTTCAGATCAAACTCGGTCTTAATCAATTGACTATATGAGGGCAAGTCATAAGATGGATGCCGTTTACAAAATGGAGTCTGAGGGTTCGGAACGGAAACCACGATTTAAGGGTGTTAGCATCACTCAATCATGACGCAAATGCATAGGGATAATGTCCTAATCATTACCGGTCCGTTGATACCAAATTCGTCATGGTACGACGATATTTTGTGATACGAGTGTTTGGACCTCGGTACCGGTGGAACAGCAGGGTCCGGAATTTCAGTACCACAGACCCTCCTTTTGCCCTCATATTAGGCAATACCTCATGCTAATCTGAGTCCAAATCTGTATTGATGAATTCATGGAGATGTTGCTGTAGCATCATTCTGTTGCTCAATTCGTCCCTTGATACAGGCTTCCTTACACATGAAGTAGCACAGAGGCCACATATTGCAGGAGCGCACTGTACAAACAGACAGAACATAAACAGAACGGCCAGGATCATCCCAATGAAGATCAGAGTTATCCATCCCCAGGCAGAGATCAATTCCCACAGCCACCCTAGCAGGGACCAATCCCCTTTCTCCACGTGAAGGGAATCAGAGATTTTGTGTAATTTGGAGATGGCCTGGTACACTGTCGGAGCATTATCGGGGATGAAAACGCAGCAACTAGATTGGATCACTCTACATACACCACCACGGTCTGCAAGTATGACATCTAGGGCAACCCTGTTCTGAAGGGTCATAAGTCGATCCGACTGAAGCTCAGCTGTCAAGTTGCTAAGGGCACCGGCCGTTTCAGTCACGGCGGACTCAACTATCCTCGTCAATTGTCGAATGTTCCTGCTGTTCACCATAGGCCCCCAAAATGGCAGAAAACCCTTTGCGAAGTCTCCAAACTCTTGACCCGCAGTGTCGTCTTGACTCACGACACCCCTAACTGTCCTTGTCCGATGGTAATCTGCCCCGGCCGTGTAGGTAGGTGGCAGCAGAAACGAGATAAAGCATGTGCCCGAGAAGTCAGGGGGCAACCATGTATAGGCTTTGTCATAGCAGACGAAATAGTTGCCTTTAGCCGCCAAGAATGGAGGGGAAGTTCGGGAGGCAAACACATATGTTTCCGTGCATACGCTCTTCCCCAACTGTGCTTTGGGATCCCTGCCAATACCTTGCAGACATAAGTGACCTCGGTGGGGCACTATCCAGACTGGGGATGATTTCTTTGTTTTCTGGCCTTTATTCAAAGAGATCCCGTATTTAGTCACATTCCAACGGCTGTAGGGAGTGAGTTCATCTTTAGGAATCGTTTGATACGTGTCAACATCCCTACTCATATTTCTTATTCCTACCACTAGTGCCTTGTTGCTGGAATCGCTCTCTGTGGAACGGGGCGGGTATGGTTCTAGGGCAAACAGGAACATGGTCTGGAAAGCCCACAGAGAACCATAATAACTGAATGGCAGGATGAAGTATGGAATGCCCTTATCTGTCGTGTGCGGCATGAGTCCACAGATCCAACAATTCGATGTGTTCATTATAGACTGGTGCTGGTGTAGGAGCTGGATGAAGGAGTTATTTACGAACTCTAGTCTTCTGGCAGACTCGTGTTCAGGAAGAGGGTGAAAGGAGTGTGAAGAAACAGTTGGAGGAGGTGTGGGCTGAGTGTTGTTTACAAAGGTGACTTGAAACGTGGATAAAGTATAACCAATCAAGAACATCGTTATGCTACATATCATCAAAATACATATTATCAGGAATCTCCCTCTAGCCATTACAGTGAATATTTTCTTGTTAAAGTTCATGTGTCTAGCAGGTCTCTCTACCCTCGGAAACTCCATCCTCTGGTTGCTGCCCGCGGTGGGAGGTTGCTTCTGCCAAGATGTGCGCTCTGTCCAGTCCGGGGTAATTCCCTCAGACTGACCAGAACCGTTGACCTAGGTGTCCCCGGCTGCACTCCTCAGACTTCAACCGCGGCCCTAGCAGTACAACCGGATGGCGGTTCGAAAATCAAAAATGAGCTAGTTCCCTGGGCGAGAGAGCTGTAAAATCAAAAATAGTTCATGGGAAAAAGGGAAAATCGCACTAATTTGATTATGTCAGTTCCTTGGTCTTGACCTCAGATTATATCGTTCTTTCCCAGGTACGGTGTGATCTTCAAACAATGTTTCAGGTTCTGTAGTGTCCAACTGCATTGACGGTGGCACAGATCCTTGTAAAATACAGTTCGACCCAACAACCATTCGCATCTAATCTACCCTTGCTTTCTCTCCATTCATTCACCTCTTTTTCAGTAGCATCAGCTTGTATAGATTTCACGCTTTCGATGGTATCCTCACACATACCGACATCAGGGGTCCATCTAGCAGGACCTACAACATACATCCGACTCATTGTGTTCCTTGCAGTCTCTTTCGCGACCTCATCGGCAAATGCATTCCCTCGACCAACATCATCTTGAATCTTTCTGTGTGCACTGCATTTCACAATTGCAACTTGTAGGGGCAAGGTCAGTGACTCGAGAAGGTCGTGTACTAGCTGGCCGTGTTGAATTTTTGCACCATGTGACGTCAGGAACCCACGTTCACGCCACAATCTTCCAAAACTGTGGGCTACGCCAAAGGCGTATTGGCTATCAGTATACACATTCACTCGTTTTCCTTTCGCCAACACACACGCTCTTGTGAGTGCGACTAACTCTGCTGCTTGCGCGGAATTGTGGGGGATGCGAGCTGTCTCTACAATCGTGTGTAATGTTGTCACGGCATATGCTGCAGTCGTATCACCATTTGGCAACTTGAAACATGAACCATCAACCCATAAATTATCATTACATTCAGGGAGGGGAGTGTCCTGCAAGTCTACTCTCCCTTTTGTCTCTTCCTCTGTCCTAAAGCAGCAATCATGTTTTTCAACCTCATCTGTCTCTGCTGGAATGGGTAATAACGTAGCAGGGTTGAGTGTATCACCCCTCTTTATGTGAATGTGACTTGCTAACAGTGTCAATTCATAGCTGGATAGTCGAGCACTAGTTAGATGTGTTTTCGTCCTGTTTAGTAGGATATCTACTGCATGTGGGACCATAACGATCAGAGTATTATTCATGACTAACCCAGCAGACTGTCGGATACCGACAGCTGCTGCAGCAGTGGCCCTCAAGCAACTTGGTAATGCCTTAGCTACAGGATCTAGAGTCGCAGAGAAATACGCACATGGGCGTTGTTTGTCCCCAAAGTGTTGCGTCAAGACTGACAATGCGCAAGCTTCCTTCTCATGGACATATAATGTAAAAGGCTTGCTGTAGTCGGGGTTGCCCAACACAGGAGCCGAACATAATGCCTCACGCAACTTATGGAAACTCGTCTGACAATCTTCAGACCAAGGCAAAGGATTGGGTGTGTCTTTACGCATTAATGGCAGCAAAGGTTTGGCCAATAGTGAGAAGTTCGGTATCCATTGTCTACAGTACGATTTAATGCCCAAGAAGGCACGCACTTCTCTTTGTGTCCTTGGGACACTCAGTTCTGCAATTGCCTGTATTCTTTCTGGGGTCAGTCTCCTTCCCTCCTTCGATAAGATGTGACCTAAGTAGGTTACTTCTTGTCGGCAAAATTGTAATTTGGAAAGCGAGACTTTGTGCTTCATGTCACATAAATGATGTAACACTGACAATGTCGCTTGTTTGCAAACTTCTTCGGTGTCTGCAGCGATCAGCAGATCGTCCACATACTGAATTAAAGTTGCACCATCCTGCAGAACAATCGTGTCTAGTTGTGTTTTCAGAGCCTGACTGAATATTGATGGACTTTCGCAGTAGCCCTGAGGAGCGCGTTTAAAGCGGAAGCTTCGTCCTCCTAAATTGAAGCCAAAGATATCTCTGCTCTCCTCGGAAATCGGGATGCTGAAGAAAGCGTTCTTCAGGTCAATCACTGAAAACCAATTGGCTGAAGCTGGAACCATTGTCAATAAGGCAGTAATGTCAGGGACGACTGGAAACTGTGGTACAACGATCTCATTCACTTCCCTGAGATCAATCACAAATCGGTACACAGGGGGCTGTGAAGGATCGGTACGCTTTAAAACAGGCAAAACAGGACTGTTACAAATGTTGCCTGTTGTCTCTTCGATGACATCTTTCTCGATCAGATTGCAAACGATCGCTAACAAAGCCTTTTCACATTCGTTTGATA
This sequence comes from Lissotriton vulgaris, assembly GCF_964263255.1. Classification (NCBI taxonomy): domain Eukaryota; kingdom Metazoa; phylum Chordata; class Amphibia; order Caudata; family Salamandridae; genus Lissotriton; species Lissotriton vulgaris. Next base: position 170,840,406 of record NC_141689.1, on the reverse strand, counting down.
TTCTATATTGGGGAATGCGTGGTAACCTAACATTAGCTTTCAATGTTATGACATATGGCGCTATTTCCAAACGACCTACATCATTAGAACCATTCACCCAAAGTACATCCGGAAGAGATGACAATTCGGTTGGAATATTCTCCTTTGCCAAATACATTGGAGAAATAACTTTTCTTCCTACGGTAAGCTGTACTCCCGAAGGGGAGCAGTATAAAGTTGCATATAATCTCTTTAACAAATCCAAACCTAACAAGTTTTCGCCACAACCTGTTGTAAGAATGAGGGGTGCTTCTAATTCGCATAGGCCAACAGAAAGGGGCATGGGACTGGAGATCGGGTTTCTAACAGGGGCGCCAGAAAAACCTACTGAAACATTCATTTCGCCAGACAAAGGTGCGCCAGGAAGTTTTGAGTGCATAATAGAACTTTTTGTAGCACCAGTATCCAGCAGAAATGGCTCCGACACTCCGGATGTAATCACCTCGACATAAGGTCCATTCTGATCTACTGGAACTGAAACAACTCCCTCTCTTTGTCCATGGCTGTCCTAGCAATTATTACCCTCATTCTCGTTTTCTGCGTAATAGTCATCGGCATAGTACTGAGCTGACCTGGAAGACGCATTATTCTGTTGGTCAAAGCTATTCATGGAATTTTGAGGCGGAAAAGAAGTGGTATTCTGGGAGAAATTTCCACGGCCCCTACCTCTAGGAGCCTGTTGAACACCTCTACCTCTTGCGCCGGAAACACCGTTTAAACGTCGCGCAAGAGCTGGACAATTACTTTTGAAATGACCCTCTTCTTTACAATAGGCACATTGATTTGGGCCATACGGAGAACGCTGATGGGAAAACTTGTTTCCTTGCGTGTTTCTCGAATACTGCTGTGGTTGCTGATAATTGGGCTGACTAGGAGTGCGAGGCGGATAGGCTTGCTGGAGAAGAACTTTAGTTTTGAACTCTTTAGTCTTTTTGTCTGCCTTATCTAGCTCGTCTTTGCGCCTATTTTCGTAGTACTGGGCTGTGGCTAAAATCTGCGCTGACGTGGAAACAGCCCAAGCACTCTCTGAATCTTTCAATTTCAGGAAGCAGATTATGTACAAATTTGTCTACAAACAATCTTTGGCCACCCTCGGTAGCCATATCCTGACCACTATGGTCGACGAAGGTCTCCTCAAATCTCGTGAAAAAGTCAGACACATTCTCATCTTTCTTCTGCTTGCATGCAGATAGCTGTCCCAATTTACACGCAATTCAGGCATTAACGTTTTCATGTACGCGATAATCCTACCGGGAAGTTCTGCTATTAAAGGCTCGGGTTTAGAACCACCGACTTGTCTAGCATCGGTGGCAGTAATGTTAGCCCATGAGTCACCTAGTTCTTGATCATGATCTGTATGACGAATCTTACTCCATAAAGGCTGCGGAACAACATTCCCAAACAGCATGTCTACATCTGCTAAATTCATTATACATGAGCTGGCAGTCTGTGATAATTCCTTGTAATACCCAGCTGGGTTTTTACGTGGATCAGGTAGTGTCTGTTTGAGTGCTAAAACTTCAGATCTTTTCCAGGGGACATGTACCCATACACGCTGAAAATGCGGCAGAATTGGTGGATTTACATTCGCATCACCTTCCCTCCATACTGGAGGAACCTCTCTCATGGGGTACTGTTGCGCCTTTTTCCTATCTGACACGTCATCTTCATACAATGATCTAGAGACATTTCCCTTACTCCTATAGGATAACAATAAATCTATTGCTTTTTCAACATCGGCACCTACAATCATACCTTCATAGAACTTAAAACGCATGCAGAATAATTCCTGCATTTTGCGCTTGGGATCGTTTGTCTCCAAATCTTCACAAAGATATACACACATCTCTTCAAATACGTATCTCTGAGTGGGCGCATCCCACTGACGGAAAACTTCCATAACGGACTGAACATCATATTTAGCAGTGTCAGTAACCCATTTGCGTGCTAACTCATTTAGCACTTCTCTTTCCTCGTAGTCGGGCAGTTGACTACGCAACTGTCTACGTCCCGTTTTAGGGGTCGTTTTAGGCGACCCAAAGAAGGGTGAGAATAGACCAGTGACAGTACTTGCCACTCTCTGTCTGACAGAAGGAGAAGCTTGCGGCGAGGCAGATGCGCCAGAAAAGACAGGCTGATGTAAAGAGGATGTCGAGGCAACAGCAGAAGAAGTCGAAGCAGTGGCAGAAGTAGTATCAGGATAAACAGGTGGAGCGGTAGGCAAAGTTGTAGGAGAAGTAGACGGAGTATGTAGCAAAGGCGGCGGCCCTTGAGAAGGCTGTGCCGGAGAAGTAGGAACCAGCTGAAGAGGAGCTGGTGTTTGTGCAAGAGCTGCTTTTCGTGGGCCGGGGCGCGGTATAACAATACGCCTCGGGGGTCCAACAATGCTCGATGTATATGGGGGTGGTGAATTCAATAAATGGGACATTAATGGATCTTTCTCGGATGTTCCCTTTGAATCTTGTCCTTCATGGGGCAACATCGGGTAACATTTATCTACTGCTAGTTTCTTGCTCCTAAGCATTCGTTCACTTTCTTGTTCTTCCTCATTATCCCTGTATGCAACGGCGGCTTGCACCATTGACATACCTCTTCTATTTTTCTTTGCTAATTTTATTTCTTTCTGTTTGGCTTCTTTGCGCCATAAGCGAAAAGAGTCAAACATCGCCGGCCGGGCTTTCTTCTTGAACAATTTGACCTCGAGGTTGTCTAATACTTCTGAGTCAAAACTACCATATTGGGGCCATTTTAAAACACCATCCTTGCAGGTGTATTTTATCCACACTTCATTATACGTGATAGGACCTACTCCGTGCTTTATATATAACTCATATGTTGGAGTTCCAATCGGAGGAACCGGACACGAATCCTCTAATCGGGAGTCCCTACTACAACCAAGACAAAACAAGTTTCCAAGTCTGCTAAGACCAGGCATCTTCGCTCACTAGTCTAGCTTCAAGCTTCAAGGGATTATCTAATTATGATATTGTCGTGAATACACGAATCCCTCGGTTTTGGTGCTTGCAAGAACCAATACAAACCATATCTCTGGGATACCAAAACTAAGAACCAAACTAAGGACTGGGAAACGCTCCACTTATACTTCACTGAATATTGAAGATCGGTGACGTCACTAGAAGACTCGTCTATCGTTTCGCTCTACCAAGGATAACTGGGTCCAAAACAGGACGATAGTCAGGGCAGCAGTCCTTCGTAGCCGTCGGGACGCGGGGAACCTCGCAGCAAAGACCTTCGGAACCACGTCGACATGCAGGGGTCGCTGAAGTGAATGGCCTTCCTCCGGAATTTTCACACGAAGCTCCTCACGAACATCTGGCTTGGACCGTCACCGCTTGATATCGCCTCGAGTTGGGCGCCAACTGAGGTGCCGGGTTTTTAGAGACCCGGTGGTGCCAGGGGACCACACCCGAAGACCTCTGGGTTCTCCCTGTTCTGGACTACAGAAACACAGAGTCTTCTAGTTGAAGTCAGAGATCGAGGTTTATTAGTTGCAACCAAGTAACATGTGTCCTAGAATTACAACAGCACAGGCTGTAAGTTCTCAGGAGACTGTTCGTTTTTACAGAACCAGCCTTCTCCTTATATACAGAAATAACAGCTGCGGGCAAGAATTCTTGAGTTTATGATATGGTCATACACATATTTCTACAATAATACAAAGAGCGAAGTCATGCTGGTCAGCACATATTTTTGATGTCCGGATCGTGATGGATTACCCCGCCAGGCCCAGAATTCCCATCAGATATCGATGAAACACCAATAAGGTCGGGCACCCTCCCATCGTAAAACTGGTCATAAACAAGAATCATGGACAGGTGTATGTGTATGGAAAACATGGTCTGTATGTAGTGAATGGTTTATGGCATGTTGTGCCTTGATGATATCTTACTCGGCCACTGGGCGAGGAGCTGCCCAAACAGGTTTGGCTGGAGGCAGTGGAGTCAGCTCGGCCAGGTCATGGGGAAGTCAGCTACGGTGGACGTGTCCTTTCAGATCAAACTCGGTCTTAATCAATTGACTATATGAGGGCAAGTCATAAGATGGATGCCGTTTACAAAATAGAGTCTGAGGGTTTGGAACGGAAACCACGATTTACGGGTGTTAGCATCACTCAATCATGATGCAAATGCATAGGGATAATGTCCTAATCATTACCGTTCCGTGGATACCAAATTCGTCATGGTACGACGATATTTTGTGATACGAGGGTTTGGACCTCGGTACCGGTGGAACAGCAGGGTCCGGAATTTCAGTACCACAGGTTCAGGACACCCTTGCAGTTTATGTTTACAGCAAACACTCTCCAGAAGAGAAAACGCCGCACACTACTTCGATAGTTGAATCAGTGGTTTATTTTCTGTAGGTTCCCCACCTACGCGTTTCGGACATCAAGCTGTCCCTGATCACGGTAACAAACATTTGTCCATCATTACTGTTTACCTTAAGTAACTGTAGACACCACTTGGCTGTTAAGATGCATTGTGGGCTCAGTAGTTTTTTGGATCAAAATTATTCCAAACAGTGCACTGTGAATTGCCGGATCGCGGCATTTTCGCGGCACAATTAGAGCTATTTAATTATATTTGAAGGATGGTCTTAATTGTGCATAATGTTTGTCCTGTGGACATTGTGTGATTACATTACTGAGTCTGCTCATGCTGACTGGCGCAAATTACCTCTATATGGGGGATGAAGGACTGAGTGTCCTAGTCTGCAGGTTTTGGCTGAGTGCCTTTTATTCCAATTGTGCCGTTTCATGCTTAGATCTGCAGCTTTCACTGTGCAAAGACAATTAAAAATTTTTTATATAACTGTCACATGTATTGCATTTGATTATCTTTTATGAGAAACAAAGAGTTAATGATTGTCACAGAGTATGTCTATAGATGGTATACAGTTCGTCAAAATTATTATAAGTGTACATAAAGTTCCTCATCGGCGTTAAGGCCCCACGGGTTTCTAGTTTTGAATCTTATTATTAGTTTCGATTCAAGCCTTCTTAGTTGAGTGACTCGATCGCCTCCTCTTTCATTTTCACCCACTATGGCAATTCCAGCATATTTCATGTCTTTCCAAGTTTTGCCTGGATGAGTCTTTAGATGTTTAGCTGTTGCATAGGTTAAGTCATTGTTTTGGATAGCTCTAGTGTGTTCAAGGATTCTCTTTTTTAATGGGCAGATTGTTGAGCCAATATATTTCTTGCCACAAAAACACTGTATTTGATAAACCACGAATTGCGATTCGCACGTTATTTTATCCTTTATTTCGAAGGTTCTGCCTCTGGGATCTACAAGAGTTTTGATATTTTGGACAATTTTGCACGCTTTGCATGTCGAGCATTTGCTGAAGCCCAGTTGTCGTTTTTCTAACCAGCTTAAAGTTTTTATTTTCTTGAAGTGGCTGTTTACTAGCGTGTCTTGGATGGAAGGGGCCTTGCGGTATGAGACTAGAGGTCTGTCACCAATCAAAGTACCTATCTCAGCGTCTTTCTTGAGCACATTCCAATATTTCAGCACAATTTGGCGGATTTTGTAGCTTTCCTTTGAATAGGTTAAGATTAATCGTGGTTGATCTTCTGTGTTGTTTTTTGTGGATTTATTCCTGGGTATTAAAGTTTCAGCTCTTGATTTTGCTCTTGCTTTTTGTTCGCCTCTTATTATGTCCGCCTGTTTGTATCCTCGTTTGGAAAAACGGTCTTTGGTTTCTTTGAATTTATTTTCCATTTCATTTTCTTCTGAGCAATTCCTTTTCATCCGTAAAAATTCCCCGTAAGGGATGCTTTTTTTCAGTGAGGTTGGATGAAAGCTGGGTCCGTGTAGCACACTATTTGTTGACGTTTGTTTCCTCAATACTGTTGTTTCCAATTTGTTGTTCTTGATGTAGATTTTCGTATCAAGAAACTCTATTTCCTCTTTTTGAATGTTTGATGTAAATTGTAATCCAACTTCATTTGTGTTCAGGATTTCAATATTGAATTGAAAATTGTAATCCAACTTCATTTGTGTTCAGGATTTCAATATTGAAATCCTGAACACAAATGAAGTTGGATTACAATTTACATCAAACATTCAAAAAGAGGAAATAGAGTGTCTTGATACGAAAATCTACATCAAGAACAACAAATTGGAAACAACAGTATTCAGGAAACAAACGTCAACAAATAGTGTGCTACACGGAACCAGCTTTCATCCAACCTCACTGAAAAAAAGCATCCCTTACGGGGAATTTTTACGGATGAAAAGGAATTGCTCAGAAGAAAATGAAATGGAAAATAAATTCAAAGAAACCAAAGACCGTTTTTCCAAACGAGGATACAAACAGGCGGACATAATAAGAGGCGAACAAAAAGCAAGAGCAAAATCAAGAACTGAAACTTTAATACCCAGGAATAAATCCACAAAAAACAACACAGAAGATCAACCACGATTAATCTTAACCTATTCAAAGGAAAGCTACAAAATCCGCCAAATTTTGCTGAAATATTGGAATGTGCTCAAGAAAGACGCTGAGATAGGTACTTTGATTGGTGACAGACCTCTAGTCTCATACCGCAAGGCCCCATCCATCCAAGACACGCAAGTAAACAGCCACTTCAAGAAAATAAAAACTTTAAGCTGGTTAGAAAAACGACATCTGGGCTTCAGCAAATGCTCGACATGCAAAGCGTGCAAAATTGGCCAAAATATCAAAACTCTTGTAGATCCCAGAGGCAGAACCTTCGAAATAAAGGATAAAATAACGTGCGAATCGCAATTCGTGGTTTATCAAATACAGTGTTTTTGTGGCAAGAAATATATTGGCTCAACAATCTGCCCATTAAAAAAGAGAATCCTTGAACACACTAGAGCTATTCAAAACAATGACTTAACCTATGCAACAGCTAAACATCTAAAGACTCATCCAGGCAAAACTTGGAAAGACATGAAATATGCTGGAATTGCCATAGTGGGTGAAAATGAAAGAGGAGGCGATCGAGTCACTCGACTAAGAAGGCTTGAATCGAAACTAATAATAAGATTCAAAACTATAAACCCGTGGGGCCTTAACGCCGATGAGGAACTTTATGTACACTTATAATACTTTTGACGAACTGTATGCCATCTATAGACATACTCTGTGACAATCATTAACTCTTTGTTTCTCATAACAGATAATAAAATGCAATACATGTGACAGTTATATAAGAATTTTTTAATTGTCTTTGCACAGTGAAAGCTGCAGATCTAAGCATGAAACGGCACAATTGGAATAAAAGGCACTCAGCCAAAACCTGCAGACTAGGACACTCAGTCCTTCATCCCCCATATAGAGGTAATTTGCGCCAGTCAGCATGAGCAGACTCAGTAATGTAATCACACAATGTCCACAGGACAAACATTATGCGCAATTAACACCATCCTTCAAATATAATTAAATAGCTCTAATTGTGCCGCAAAAATGCCGCGATCCGGCAATTCACAGTGCACTGTTTGGAATAATTTTGATCCAAAAAACTACTGAGCCCACAATGCATCTTAACAGCCAAGTGGTGTCTACAGTTACTTAAGGTAAACAGTAATGATGGACAAATGTTTGTTACCGTGATCAGGGACAGCTTGATGTCCGAAACACGTAGGTGGGGAACCTACAGAAAATAAACCACTGATTCAACTATCGAAGTAGTGTGCGGCGTTTTCTCTTCCGGAGAGTGTTTGCTGTAAACATATATATATATATATATATATATATATATATATATATATATATATATATATATATATATATATATATATATATATATATATATATATATATATATATATATGTATATTTGCAACAGCAGCAGTCTTACACCACACCGACATAACCACTGTGGAGATAGCAGAAACAGCAAAGACCACGCAAATCCAAACTTATTAATTTCGGCAGTGATTTATTCAAAGAAGAGTCACCAAATCTGACGCGTTTCGGGCATCCGCCCTTGCTCACAGATCGTCAGGTAATGAACCATACACCATTTAAGTACGTTTTTTTTCCACAGTTTTTTTCTCATTACATTTTTTTCAAAAGAGCTACACCATGTGATAAATAGAAAGCTAGGACACACTACAAGCTATGGACATATGTAGTCTGTTTTCCAAACAATTAAAAAACCTCATCAATGCGTTAAAATTAGATAGATTAAAATTCTAAAATTAATACTGAGTACCTGGTATTTACACATGTATGAGCAATGATATATTTAAAATCAATATTATGCTGCGAAAAAATATATATATTAATAAAAGCATAAATGCAATAACCGACTGTAGTACTGTGCAAGTTGACATAGATGTCATATGTGCAAAGCAAGCATTGTACAAATTAGTGCAAATTTTGCAAGTAAAGTGCAAGCATAAACTGTGCAAATAATGCAATCATTTGTAAACCAAGGAAATATGTGCAAACTCGCAAAAATATAAACCTTAGTTCATAAGAATCATAAAAATGCTTGTCACAGTAACAACTAGTATCTCTGCATAAATGCATTGACGGTCACAAATATAATAGCAGCAAAATTAGGATATCAAAATTATTTAAAAAACTCAGGATGCAGATAGGTAAATAAATGAAGAACCACAGCATGATGGGGAATTATAAACTAGGAAAACAAAAACAAAAATATTCGTGCCAGAATGTCTATGTCCTAAAAAAGGTGCAAAATGAAGTGAGTCCTATTGTAAAGGATGAAAAGGATCTCGTGTGTAGGAAAACCATAAAAATATTAAAGAATAAGTGTAATATGAAGGCGAAATTCAGAAAATTTAACTGGCAAGAGAGGCAGAAAAAGCAGAGCACTCCACTAAAATTGGGTCAGGAAAAAAAAGAAGAATATAATGGTTATAAAAACACATGTAAATCTTCTGTGGTATTCAACCCATTGGGGAACCTCCTGTCTAGTTCGAGGATCATCTGTGATTCCAGTCTCCTAAGCATTCTGTCTCTATCTGCGCCTCTCCGTGGTTTAGGAACCGAGGCAATGACATAATATTCAAGGCACTGTAAATTGTTATTATGGATGGCTTTAAAGTGCCTGGCCTCCGGATATGTGCCATCATTGTTAACGATGGCACGCAAATGCTGGAGAATCCTGGCATGCACCTGTAGCTTAGTGCTGCCAACATATCTAAGGCCACAGGTGCATGTCAGGACATAGACAGCGTATTCTGTCTTGCAGTTGAACGAACCCTTAATGTTCGTCATAACTGGACTGAACTGTGTTGAATACTGGGTGTTTTTTTCCCAAATTTACATGCCCTACAAGTAAAGCATCGTTTAAATCCCGGCCGGGATTTCAACCATTCTTCTTTCTTCCCAAGCTCAGGGAATTCATGGCTAATTTGAGACCTTAATGAGGGTCCCCTCCGATAGGTCATAGTAGGGCTGTCTGGGAGTCTGGGTGCCAGGACTAGATGGGTCTTTAAGACAGGCCATCTTTGTTTAATGATAGATATAATTTTCCTGGCCTGTTTGCTATAGTTGGTAATTAGCCTGGGAGCTTGATCATCCAAATTAGTTTCAACTTCCGAAGAACTATTTGGAGTAGAAGATAGCAATGACTCACGAGTTCTAGCATTAGTCTTTAGAATTGCTGACTTCAAGATGGATTCCCTATATCCCCTGCATCTGAACCTATCCAGGGCCTCATTAGTACAGATAGCAAGATCAGTGTCTGTACTGCAGATTCTCTTTAGTCTGAGCAACTCCCCAAAAGGAATGTTATCAATTATATGTTGTGGATGAGCACTGCTGGCATGCAAGATGTTATTGCCAGCAGTGCTCTTTCTGAGGAGTTTTGTTGCTAGAAAACCATTGTGGATGAATATTTTTACATCAAGAAATTCGCTTCAAGATTACTGATGTTGGAAGTAAATTTTAAATTCTCCTGGTTGACATTAATAGATGAAAGAAAGGTTTTAGCACTCTCATAATCACCCCTCCATAAAACAAAAACATCATCTATATAACGCGTCCACTGAACCACATGTTTATCAAAGGTAGCTCCATGTGTACGCCTGAGGACCTGTTCCTCCCACCAGCCCACGTGAAGACACGCGTAGCTGGGAGAGAAACAGGCCCCCATAGCAACATCACGTTACTGGACATATATATCGTTACCAAATAAAAATAAATTATTGTTAAGACACCACGTTGTGAGTTCAATTATCATTTTGTTATGATTATAACAGTTAATAGGTCTTTTTCCAAGAAAGTGCTCCAAAGCCACTAAACCAGTTGCATGTTCAATACTGGTGTAGAGCGATTCAATGTCTAAAGTTATAAATAGCAAATCATCGCTCCATGGAATACCCTTGATCTTTCTGATAAAGTCTCCGGTGTCTTTGATATATGTTGGTAGCTCTTTGACTAGATCTTGTAAAAAGTCGTCAATGTATTCAGTGACATGTTCCGTCACTCCAGAAATGGCCGAGATAATAGGTCGGCCGGGAACTGGGACAACCTTTTTGTGTACTTTAGGGAGGAGATATAGTTTAGGTAACACAGGAAACTCAACATGCAGGAAGTCAAATTCTTGTTTGGAAATCATCCCCTCTCTTTTCCATTTGTGCAGTAGTTTTTTTTAGGGATTCCTTGGCCTCATTATAGTATTTTCCTGTTGTTTTTGTGTAACATGAGGAGTCATTAAGTTGTTTCATGGCCTCCTCAATATAAGCATCCTGAGGCCAGATTACCACATTTCCTCCTTTATCAGCGGTGGTAACGATGTTTTTGTGGTCTTTGCTAAGTTTGGAAATTAGAGATAAATATTCTAGTTCATGTTTGCTCTTGTATCTTTTCCTGTGTTTAATTTTGTGATGTAGTTGTTTAAGATCTTCCACCACTATATCCTGAAAAACATCATTGGAGTCTTTAGGCATGATTGGAGTAAACCTAGATTTAGGCTTAAAAGGACTGATATTTGCGCCAACTTGTTCAATAGAGGCTACTCTGAGTTCATCCTGAGTTGAAACTGAGTTGGCATCAGGTGTGTCATTTGTCGCCAGTTGGTGTAGCATTAGAAAAGGTTTGGTGTCTCTAGCCGGTAATGCTGGATTCCTTAGCATAGTTGTGGGGATTTTGGATGGTGCATTTTCACTGGGACCATCCTTAATACTAAAAAACTTTTTCAATTTGAGTTTTCTAATATAACGGTAGATATCAACTCGAGTCTTGGCATAATTAAAGTCTGAGACAGGGCAGTAGATTAAGCCGAGGCTAAGCAGTTATTTTTCAGCCTCGGTGAGGGTCATTGTTGACAGAATAATAATAGCGTTGTCATCTATCGTTTTTTGCACCAGTATTGGCTTTTTGGTTTTTGGGCGATTTTTTGTTTTTTTCGGCGCTCACCCCTCCTTTTGTTGCGTCTTGACTTTTTTTCTGCTGCCGAGTCAAATGTCTGAGTGTTTGTAGCCGGTCCGACACTAAAAAGTCCACTTCGTCTCCCAAGTCGAGAATTCTGGAATTAGGGTCTATTGCAGCAGAGCTACCATCATCGACGATGGGCCACTTGTTAGTGATTCCTCATCGCTGGTTTCCACGTTAGAGTCCAAGGCAGTCGATGTTGAGGCTCCAGGTTGATTTAAAGGTTTAGCTTGTTTTGTCTGCTGTGCAAATTTGGTTTTCTTGGCATTCTCAAATTTGCGAGCGAAAGTATAAATCCGCCCCTGCGCGTAATCCTCCTTATCGCGGGCAAATTTATATATTTTTCACACTTTTATTTTTTCTTCTTGTTTTGACAGTCTTTCTTGGATCTCATTACGTGTTTTAGTGATGATGTCGTTCGGTTCAAATTTAGCCAGCAATCCATTGATCTCATCGATTTCCTTCATCAGTAGATCCCTATCGATGGAGGCATATTTGACTAAAATTTGAACTAATTTGGCAGATGCTTCCAAATTGCTGTGGCCCCATTCCCTCAACATATCGGGATTTGGATTGTCATAGCTTGGGGCTAGTAATATGTGAAGACCCCGCAGAACATGTCCCTCCTCAAGATATTTAGTTAGCGATTTGTGCTCCCACCATTTTATCATTTCTTGGCACATGCATTTCTCAAGGCGCTTTAGTGCAGTTCGTATCTGACCTTCATTGCTGTTGTCCTGTTCGTTTGGTGTATTCCTGTTATTAACCCCAGAATTGGAAACCACTTTAAGGAGATTGGAATGGAGTGCATCCACTGCTGCCTCTCTGTCTCGTAGAATTTCAGCTGACATGTTAGAGGTGAACTCTGAGTTATTTCGTGTTTTTTGAAAGCGGGAGACTTGAACTGAATGAGCTACCAAAGTCTAACCGCTCGTGCTGCATACTCCTTCCCACCGCACTGGTATTAGGATCACTCACCGCTGAAAGCCTTTTGCAGTACACGCCATCCGATATTGCAACGGCGTCACCGTGTGTTTCTTTCACCGTGGGTTACTTGATCCGTATGAACGCGGGGCTGTCGCTGTAAGATTTCCTTGGTAGAAAACGAAGACACGTCGGTTGAACGCTACAGCCAGCTTGTAGGGAGTGGATTTGCCTCGGAATCAACAGCCTTCCGAAATGAAATGCAACAGCAGCAGTCTTACACCACACCGCCACAACCACCGTGGAGATAGCAGAAACAGCAAAGACCACACAAATCCAAGCGTATTAATTTCGGCAGTGATTTATTCACAGAAGAGTCACCATATCTGACGCGTTTCGGGCATCCGCCCTTGCTCACAGATCGTCAGGTAATGAACCATTCACCATTTAAGTACGTTTTTTTTCCACAGTTTTTTTCTCATAAATTTTTTTTCAAAAGAGCTACACATGTGATAAATTGAAAGCAAGGACACACTACAAGCTATAGAGGTCAGGACATAGACAGCGTATTCAGTCTTGCAGTTGAATGAACCCTTAATGTTCGTCATAACTGGACTGAATGGTGTTGAATACTGGGTGGTGTTTTTCCCAAATTGACATGCCCTACAAGTAGAGCATCGTTTAAATCCCTGCCGGGATTTCAACCATTCTTCTTTCTTCCCAAGATCAGGGAATTCATGGCTAATTTGAGACCCTAAGGAGGGTCCCCTCCGATAGGTAATAGTAGGGCTGTCTGTGAGTCTGGGTGCCAGGACTAGATCTATTTTTCCTGGCCTGTTTGCTATAGTTGGTAATTAGCCTGGGAGCTTGATCATCCAAATTAGTTTCATGTCCCATAAGGCCTGTGTGAGATACAGGAAGTGATGTAACTTCTAAAAAAAAATTTTTGTCACTTTATTTAAATGCCAAAAACATGTCGACTCAGTTAACCTGTGAGCAAGGTCTCCGTAGAGACCGAAACGCGTAAGGTGTTGCTGGTTGCTGAATAAAAACTTACAATCGACTAAAAACCAGTGTGGTTGGAACTTTAATGACACACGGGAGTGCACGAGGAACAAACCTCTCTGCAAGGAGAAAAATTGAATTTATATATATATATATATATATATATATATATATATATATATATATATATATATATATATATATATATATATATATATATATATATATTACTCCCAGTACGCCTTCAAAACCATGATCCTGTGTAAAGAAGAAAAGCACTCCTGGGGCGTGTCTGTTGTTTATTTTCACAGAAAAACTCGCACACCCAACAGACGCGTTTCGGATACAACCTTTCTCGATGTTTACTGAAGCGTCTGGCTGCCATGTTTTTAAACATTACATTGCCTGCAACAACATAGAAAACAGACTCACATGTTTACCAATGTACTTACTTGCAAATTAGACGCCATCTTAAAGTTCCACATTGAACGTTAGGTATATACTGAGCACCTCTTCGGAAAACAAAATACATATTTTGTATCAGTAAATAATAGTGTTATTATACAACAAAAACATGCCCTCAAATGGGCTAATCTGCGCTCTGTCGGCAAATACTTAAATCAATCTAGCCCTGTATGGGCTTTGTCCCATTTCCCTAATATGTTGCAGGTTCCACTTAATTGCCTCAATGGGCTTACTATATACACATTTACATCATCAGAAAAGCAAGATTGGAGAAAGAAAAGAAGAAGGTTCATGATCAATATATACATATCTACATCTTATTTACATATTCCTTACAGATTCCAGATTAAACTCCCATATACTTCATGACACATTGCCAAGCTTCTCATTCTCCTAGATGTATGGCTAGCTCCTCACTGCTATTGAGGCCCAGGGGTACCTTTGTTTGGAGATCCACTATAAACCTGGACTCCAATCTCCTTAATCTAAGGACTCTGTTGCCTCCTCGGGGATTCAATGGAACCTGGTCCAAACAAAAATAGCTCAATAAAGCTCTGTTGCGTTGGTGTACTTTGTCGAAATGACGTGCCACTGGGTACGCCTCATCACCCTTAGCTATTGCCCTCATGTGCTCCAAAATTCTAATTTTGGCTGGATGGATGGTGCTGCCTACATAATGTAGGCCACACGGGCACATGAGGCAATATACCACATAGGGGCTCGCACATGTAAGGAATTTCCTTATACTTCTCTTGACCCCCATTTTCGGAATTCTATATGTAATAACCCTTTTGCTCCCCTTACAGGCTTTGCACTTCCCACACGGGAAGAACTCCTGCTTCTTACCAAAGGATAAACTCGGGTGATCCATCAGATGGCTATGAATAAGATTGTTTTTTAGTGACCTAGCCTTTCTGAAGGTCACTGGAGGGTTAGAGGGGAGGTTGGACCCTAACACACAATCCATTCTCAGGATATGCCAGTCTCTTCTCAAAATCCTTTTCAAATTCCCTGCATCACTGGAGTAAGTTGTAATGAGACAAAATTTGCCCTCAAATATTATCAGAGTTGCTACTCTTGTTGGTATTGGTCCCCTGTTGTAGTAATGCTTCTCTCTTTAGGGCATTAGCCCTTGAATAAGCCTGGTCTAGGACTTGGTTACTGTAACCTCTTGCTCTGAAATGCCCCAGACTTTCCTTCGCGGATTTCTGGAACTCAACCTCATCTGAGCGATGGCGCTTGATCCTAACTAGCTCTCCATAAGGAATACTCCTCATTAGATTAGGAGGGTGACTGCTCGAAACATGAAGGACAGAGTTCCCAGCAGATGATTTACAATATAATCTGGTTTTCAACTGACCCTCATCGACATAGATGTTTAAATCTAAATAGTTCACTGAGACCGAGCTAACTTTCCCGGTGAACTCCAGATTGAACTCATTAACATTAAGGACCATGATGAAACTCAGGGCTGACTCCGTTGACCCATCCCACACAATGAATAGATCATCGATGAAACGGTACCAACATACCACCTGTTTGGTCCATTCCTCATTGGCCACGCCCCATGCCACCTGCTCCTCCCACCAGCCTATGAACAAGTTCACATAGCTAGGGGCGAAGCAGGTGCCCATGGCCGTGCCCGAGGTCTGTCTGTACATCTGTGTCTGCAATAAGAGGATGTTATTAGTAAGGCAGAATTGTGTAAACTTCAAAATCAAGGTGTTGTGTTCCACATATTTCAATGGGCATTTCTCCAAGAAATTCCTTAATGCCCTTAGACTATCATAATGTGCTATTGAAGTGTACAAGCTTGTTATGTCAAGTACTATTAATTTGTAGTTCTCATCCCACTCAAAAGATGCCAAATGTCCCAACAAATCCTTCGTGTCCCTGATATACGATTTCAATAATTTTACATGTGGCAAAAGAAAGAAATCCTCATAGATGGACATGTGTTCAGTAAGACTCCCCTGTGATTTCACGATAGGTCTCCCTGGTGGACACGACCTGTCCTTATCCACCTTGGGGAGGTGATAGAAGGTGGTAATGGTGGGATTCAGGTGTCTTAGAAACAAGAATTCATCCATGTCGAGAAGATCCATATTATGCCATTTAGTAATCAGAGTATGATATTCTACTGTGCTCAAATGATATTCCTTGGCATCAATAGTCACGTAATTGCGTTGATCGTTCAGCTGCCGCTGAGCTTCTTTATCAAAGTTTTTCTTTGTTTGCAGGACAATGTTCCCGCCCTTATCTGAGGGCTTGCAAATAATTTCACGGTCACCCTTTAGGCCTTTCAGTGCTAGTTGTTGTTTCAAGGAGAAATTACTCTCTTTCTTTATAACACTTTTGTTATTACCCACAAATTGCTACTTGCGCCGTAGCTGGCCCAAATCTCTTCCAACTGCATCCGTGAAGATATCAATAGCGTCTGGCATTGTTTGAGGAAGAAACTGTGATACAGGTTTAAAGTGCGTGTTCCCCCCACACTGTTCAATTCCTGTGATTTCAAGTTGTTGTGATCTGTTTATAGATGTTAGAGCATCTTCTGGAACCTCAGTCCTCAGCTCTTCCAACATCATGATAGCATTCAGATCTCTTTTTTGTAAGTTGTCTGTGTCACAGCGGCTATCCACCTTCTTTTTAGATCTAACCGGCATAGGTTTCATTTTGAAATATTTGTGCAATTTCAGTTTTCGTGTAAACTTGAATAAATCAATGCGTGTCTGAGTAAATTCAATGTTTCTACGGGGGCAAAATGTCAGACCTAACTTGAGAACTGATTCTTCCGTGTCAGTAAGCACTTTGTCCGTCAAGTTAATGATGGCGAGGTTATCCTCCATCATTACCGTTTCCTGTTGCAGATCTTTAGCTTCTCGTTGCTGGGGGGGAGACATCTCATCTTCCTACCCCCTGGGCCCCTCCTTGCCTTCCTCTCCCTCCCCGCTCCGGGGGCTTTCCCCTGTCGCCTTTCTGCCAAGATTGGCGGATTAGTTGAAATTCCTGGCGAAAAGGAGTTCGCACCAACCCTGATCGTAGGGTGCTTCGATTCTCATCTTAGGAAGACTCATTTTCAGTAACCTCAGACTCTGAGGTGACCGCTGTTTCTGCCCCTGTTTGCACTTTTGTTTTGATGCTGCTGCTCAACAACTCCTCCCTAGGATTGTCGTACTTCTCAGCAAAAGTCAGCACCCTTCCTTGCGCATAGTCATCCCCTCATAATCTTTTCTTCTTATGTTTTTAGACGTTTTTTCATTTGTTCTTTGAAATCTGTAAGTTTTGCTTGATCTTCTTCCTTCTTCAAAGTTTCCTCCATCGCCTCTATATCATGCAATGCTTGTCTCGATTGCTCCACGCAAATTTCACCAGAATTTTTAACATTCCTCTGCACGATTGTGCAATGTGTTCAGCCCATTCATCTAAAAGTAGGGTGTCTGGGGATTCGTAAGCTGGCACTGCGTATATTCTTAGCCCTCTCGGGACCTTATTCACTTCAATATATTGTTGTAGTGAAGTCCCCTCCCACCATTTCCTTATTTCACGCTAGTATAATCTCTTGAGCGCTATGCATTTGGTGTGTAGGCTAGTTTTACCTGGTCCCCCGGGTCCTGTTTATGCTCTCCCCTCTCCTCCTTCCTCTTGAACATGTTCGAGGCAGCCTCCCGGCGCTCCGATTCACAAAAAATGTTTACAATTTGTTACTTCAATTTCAGCCAATCTGTGTGCTCGTTTCACCCAGCCTTGGCACGGTGAATAAAAGTAAATAATATCAAATTCTCCTTCCTTTGATCACCAGCAGTGATACACTCGCAGGCGGGTGCTTTTAGATGCGAGGTGTTCCCGCACTATCAATTACTCTCAGTACGCCTTCAAAACCACGCTCCAGTGTAAAGAAGAAAAGCACTCCTGGGGTGTTTCTGTTGTTTATTTTCACAGAAAAACTAGCGCACCCAACAGACGCGTTTTGGTAACAACCTTTCTCGATGTTTACCGAAGCGCCTGGCCGCCATGTTTTTTATATTTATATATATCCACACCCTCCTCCTCACGAAAGAGCAGAGGCCACAACGGGGGACAGTCTGGAAGCAACTTTATTCTTTACAAAAATGGTGAATGCATTTCGGCATAAGTGCCTTCCTCAGTGCCCAAGTTTTCAGGAGGCTTCCTTCATGACAAGTCATGGCAATATTGCAGTCCCGCAGCCTTTAGTAATCCAGTGCATAGGCTCTACCCCAAACGATGTTTTCCCACCTGTTGCAGCTCCCGATGTAGTCGCGGACTGCAACACCCAGAATGAAATGATCTGCTGCCAGGTAAATGCTGTGTGGAAAGGCTAATACACCAAGTGTTCAGGCGGTTAGGACTGTAGTATAGTAGGATGCCAAATCTTCCTGCTTGCAGTAATAAAATAAAGCTCTTCCTTATGTCCCCGCACCGCTTCAGCCCCAAAGCGCAGGAACGTCCTCGGCGGGGGCAGCGACGCCAATGCATGCCGCCCAGGGTGAAGCAGAATCTTCTCACCACCGCACTGTATGTCCCCAAACCTCGAGGTGGGCCACGGCCAATCCAATACCTTGGAAGCACATAATTGCCGAAGCAAGAACCAGCAAATGTCCGGGCTAACTTGTGAAGCGGGGGCCTTCAAACTGCGCTACTGTCCAACGCAGAAAGTAGATCCACACCCTCCTCCTCACGAAAGAGCAGAGGCCACAACGGGGGACAGTCTGGAACCAACTTTATTCTTTACCAAGATGCGGGCACAAGTGCAGGTGGAGCTGCAGCGGGGGAGCGACCTAACTGGAAGGCTTTTCAAAATGCCAGATGGTTCGGCATGGCTCTAATAGTAGCCGGGAGTGAGTTCCAAAGTTTGGCTGCCAAACAGTGGAACGACCGCCCCCGGCCAGTAGGTAATTTATATATTTATATACAGACCAAGATGCTGGCACAAGCCCAGGTGGAGCTGCAGCGGGGGGTAGTGACCCACCTGGAAGGCTTTTCAAAATGCCAGATGGTTCGGCATGGCTCTAATAGTAGCCGGGAGTGAGATCCAAAGTTTCGCTGCCAAACAGCGGAACGACCGCCCCCAGCCAGTAGGTAATTTATATATATATATATATATGCAGGTGGAGCTGCAGCGAAGGGGAGCGACCTACCTGGAAGGCTTTTCAAAATGCCAGATGGTTTGGCATGGCTCTAATAGTAGCCGGGAGTGAGTTCCAAAGTTTGGCTGCCAAACAGTGGAACGACCGCCCCCGGCCAGTAGGTAATTTATATATATATATATACAGACCAAGATGCTGGCACAAGCCTAGGTGGAGCTGCAGCGGGGGGGAGCGACCCACCTGGAAGGCTTTTCAAAATGCCAGATGGTTCGGCATGGCTCTAATAGTAGCCAGGAGTGAGATCCAAAGTTTCGCTGCCAAACAGCGAATGACCGCCCCCAGCCAGTAGGTAATTTATATATATATGCAGGTGGAGCTGCAGTGAAGGGGAGCGACCTACCTGGAAGGAAGGCTTTTCAAAATGCCAGATGGTTCGGCATGGCTCTAATAGTAGCCGGGAGTGAGTTCCAAAGTTTCGCTGCCAAACAGTGGAACGACCGCCCCCGGCCAGTAGGGAAGTGCCTTCCTCAGTGCCCAAGTTTTCAGGAGGCTTCCTTCATGACAATTCATGGCAATATTGCAGTCCTGCAGCCTTTAGTAATCCAGTACTAGGGTCCGCCCCAAACAATGTTTTCCCACCTGTTGCAGCTCCCGATGTAGTCGCGGACTGCAACACCCAGAACACCCAGAATGCAATGTTCTGCTGCCAGGTAAGTGCTGTGTGGAAAGGCTAATACACCAAGTGGTCAGGCGGTTAGGACTGTAGTATTGTAGGATGCCAAATCTTCCTGCTTGCAGTAATAAAGTAAAGCTCTTCCTTATGTCCCCACACCGCTTCAGCCCCAAAGCGCAGTAACGTCCTCGGCGGGGGCAGCGACGCCAATGCATGCCGCCCAGGGTGAAGCAGAATCTCCTCACCACCGCACTGTATGTCCCCAAACCTCGAGGCGGGCCACGGCCAATCCAATACCTTGGAAGCACAAAATTGCCGAAGCAAGAACCAGCAAATGTCCGGGGCAACTTGTGAAGCGGGGTGGAGCTGCAGCGGGGGGAGCGACCTACCTGGAAGACTATATATATATATATATATATATAAATTACCTACTGGTCGGGGGCGGTCGTTCCACTGTTTGGCAGTGAAACTTTGGAACTCACTCCCGGCTACTATTAGAGCCATGCCAAACCATCTGGCATTTTGAAAAGCCTTCCAGGTAGGTCGCTCCCCCCACTGCAGCTCCACTTTCATATATATATATATATATATATATATATATATATAAATTACTTACTGGCTGGGGCGGTCGTTCCGCTGTTTGGCAGCAAAACTTTGGATCTCACTCCCGGCTACTATTAGAGCCATGCCGAACCATCTGGCATTTTGAAAAGCCTTCCCGGTAGTGCGCTCCCCCCGCGCTGCAGCTCCACCTGCGCTTGTGCCGGCATCTTGGTCTGTTTTCTGCCCATTCCTGGGCATTGCTCTTTCCCTCACCCCCGGGCCCATTGCTCATTTCCCGCCGCTGCTGCCCCTGCGGCCCTGCCTCCCAGCGCCCATTTGCAGTCCCCTGCCTGCCGCCTCCCAGCTGCTCCTCCCTCCCAGCTCCCCTTCAAAAGGCGGCAGCTGCACGGTGAGAAGAGCGACCCTTGCCCTCCAGGTAGGTCGTTCTCCCCCCGCTGCAGCTCCACCTATGCTTGTGCCCGCATCTTGGTCTGTTTTCTGCCCATTCCTGGATGCTGCACTTTCCCTTGCCACCCTCGTGCCCACTGCTCATTTCCCGTCACTGCTGCCCCTGCGGCCCCACCCCCGCTGCCATTCGCAGTCCCCTGCCTCCCGCCTCCTAGCTGCTCCTCCCTCCAAGCTCCCCTTCAAATGGCGGCAGCAGCGCGTCTGTTGCATGGCCGCGCGCAGCGGGCGCGCCTAAGGTAAGCCCATCTGCGCCCGTCCATGCCTGGACCGTGCCCAGCGCCAGAACCCCTGGACCCAGTGAACGCCAAGACACCGGACTCCACTACGACGCCAGCAGCCTCCACGCACTCAATGCCGACAGAAACCACACCTGCTTCCAGGCCATCCCAAAACGGACCCACGGACCCTTCTCCTGCCGCACCTCCAGCTTCACCTGCGACAGAACCACCAAACCTCCAAGGACTGGACCCAACCACCTCTGCTGCATACTCCTTAACACCTGCTCTGCTCGCAAACAAGCCATCGAGCTCTGGGATCTGCTGTACACCTCCTCCCCTGATGTGGCCTTCCTGACCGAGACCTGGTGGAACGACTCCTCGGCGCCCAAAATCGCCATAGCCATCCCGGACGGCTACAAGATCGCCCGCAGGAATCGCCACCAACGCAGACGACACCCTCCACACCGCCGAACACCTGCACTTCCAGATCCACACTGACCCCAACACCACCCTCAGGGGAACTCTCATCTACAGACCACCAGACCCTGGGCTCAGTTCAGCGATGCCATCACCGACCTCGCCAGCACCCACGCACTCGCCTCCACGGACTACCTCCTCCTCGGGACCTGAACTTCGACCTCGAGGACAATAACGACGCCAAATCCGCCACCCTAATCAACAACCTCGCCAACCTCTGCCTCAAACAACTCGTCACCGTACCCACCCACGCCGCCGGCCACACGCTGGACCCCATCTTCTCCACAGGCACCAAGGTCACCTTCGACCACACCATGGAACTCCACTGGACCGACCACTGCTGCATTCATTTCACCTTCAAGAAACTAACCACGCACCACCACACCCAACAGCTGCCTCGCCGCTGCTGGAGCAAAGTCACCAAAGACCGGCTGATCACCACCCTTGCCCAGAACCCACCCACCGACCCCACCAACCCAGAGCCACAGCCCTCAACCTCAGACAGTGGATCGGCGACTGGGTCAACACCCTCGCCCCACTCAAGAAACCCTCCAACAGCCACACCAGCAAGAAAGCCACCTGGTTCACCGACGTGCTCCAGACCTCCATACGCACATGCCGTAAACTGGAGAAAAGATGGCTCCATAAATGCACACCTGACAAAGACGCAGCCCACAAGGACGCCACCCGAAGACATCACCACCTCATCAGATTATCCAAGAGATCCTCCTTCAAAGACAGCTTGGACAACAACGCACACAACAGCAAAGAGCTCTTCAGCATCGTAAAGGAACTCTCCAACCCCAGCGCCAACGACAACAACATCCCGCCCTCACAAGAACTGTGCGACTCACTAGCCATTTTCTTCCACCGCAAGATTGCTGACATCCACGACAGCTTCAACACCACAACCACCCCGACTACTCCAGACTCCACCTCCCCTGCGAACACCACCAGCGCCACCCGCCTGACCTCCTTGATCAACGTCAAAGACGACGAGACATGCAAGGTCATGAACTCCATCCTCTCACAATCTCCGTCAGACCCGTGCCCACACCATGTATTCAACAAAGCAGACGCAGCCATCGCACCCCAACTACGGAAGGTCATCAACATCACCTTCGAAACAGCGACTTTCCCAGAAAGCTGGAAGCACACCGAAATCAGCGCCCTTCTCAAGAAGCCCAAGACAGACCCCAAGGACCTCAATAACTTCAGGCCCATCTCCCTGCTCCCGTTCCCGGCAAAGGTCATTGAGAAAATCGTCAACAGGCAATTGGTCCGCCCCCTGGAAGCCAACAACATCTTGGACCCGTCCCAGTCCGGATTCAGACAAAACCACAGCACCAAGACAGCCCTCATCTCCACCACAGACGACATCAGGCGCCAACTAGACAACGGCAAAACATCAACCCTCATCCTCCTGAACCTGTTGGCTGCCTTCGACACGGTCTGCCATCACACTCAAAAGACACGCTTCCTAGAAGCCGGAATCCAAGAGAAGGCCCTTATCTGGACCACGTCCTTCCTCTCCGGCAGAACCCAGAGCGTCCGCCTCCCACGATCCCGATCCGAAGCAACCAACATCATCTGCGGCGTCCCCCAGGGCTCATCCCTCTGCTCGACGCTGTTCAACATCTACATGGCTCCCCTCGCACAAGTGGACCGCCAGCACAACCTCAACATCATCTCCTATGCCGGCGACACCCAGCTCATCCTCTCCCTCACCAAGGACCCACACACCACCAAAACCAACCTCCACAAGGGAATGAAGGCCGTCGCAGACTGGATTAGGAGCAACCATCTGAAGCTAAACTCGGACAAGACAGAGGTACTCATCCTCGGACCCACCCCCTCAGTCTGGTATGACTCCTGGTGGCCGAATACACTGGGAACAGCACCAACACCCAAAGACCATGCACGCAACCTAGGATTCATCCTCGACTCCTCCCTCTCCATGGTTAAGCAGGTCAACGCCGTCTCCTCCTCCTGCTACAACACCCTCCGCATGCTCCGCAGGATATACAAGTGGATCCGACCGAAACAAGAAGAACAGTGACACAGGCCCTTGTCAGCAGCAGACTGGATTACGGTAACGCACTCTACACTGGAATCCCAAACAAACACCTACAACGACAACAACACATCCAAAACGCCTCCGCCCGACTGATCATTAACATCCCCCGCCGCAGCCACATCATCCCCCACCTGAGAGACCTACACTGGCTCCCTATCGACAAGAGGATCACCTTCAAGCTCCTCACCCACGTACACAAAGCACTCCACAACGCCGGACCAGCCTACCTTAACAGCACACTCAGCTTCTACGCCCCCATCCACCAGCTCCGCTCCAAAAGCCTCGCCCTCACCGCTGTCCCCTACCTCCAACGAATGACCTCCGGTGGCAGATCCTTCTCCTACCTCGCCGCTAGGACCTGGAACACCCTACCTACCGACATACGGCAGACCCAAAACCTACTCGCCTTCAGAAGACTCCTCAAGACCGGGCTCTTCTAGCAGTAGCTGCACCCCCTCCCCTCAGCGCCTTGAGACCCTCACAGGTAAGTAGCGCGCTCTACAAGTACTCTGATTGATTGATTGATTGATTGATTGATTGATTAAAGACCTGGCTTTTCCCAACTGCTGCTGTCTAATCACCATGCTACACCGTCAGGCTCCCATCTTTCGGTCTCTGGTTGCGCTGGGAAGCCTCATTGCTGAGGCAGACATGCGCGGTACAAATCCTAAAAAAAATTAATAAATAGGGTGGTTAGGGTGTGCTATAGAGGGAGTGTGAAGCGAAGTATTCACACCTACCTTTGTGAAAGTGCTGTTTTGCGCACTGTGACATGGTGCTGAGGTGAGGTGCCGGTACACTCTGGGATGAAAGCGTGCGTGTAAACCGTGGGCTGAGTGCTGTAAACTGATGTACTCTGGGTGCTGTAGCATACTGGCTGAAGAGAAGTATTTACCCCTACTGGTGTAAAAGTGCTGTTTTGCCCACTGTGAGATGGTGCGGAGGTAAGGGGCCAGTAAACATGGCGATGAAAGCGTGTGCCTAAACTGTGAGCTGAGTGCTTTGTAGCATCCTGGCAGAAGCGAAGTATTAACCCTTACCGGTATGAAAGTGCTGTTTTGCCTAGAGTGAGATGGTGTTGAGGTGAGGTGCCGGTAATGTCAGGGATGAAAGCTTATACTTAAACTGTGAACTGCGTGCTGTAAACTGATGATGTGCTGTGGGAGCTGTTGCATATTGACTGAAGAGAAGTATTTACCCCTACCGGTGTGAAAGTGCTGTTTTGTCCACTGTGAGATGGTGGTGAGGTGAGGTGCTGGTACACTCGGGGATGAAAGCGTGTGCCTAAGCTGTCAGCTGAGTGCTCTGTAGCATAATGGCAGAAACTAAGTATTTAACCTTACCGGTGTGAAAGTGCTATTTTGTCTAGAGTGAGATGGTACAGAGGTGAGGTACCGCTAAACTCGGGGATGAAACTGTGCGCCTAAACTGTGAGCTGAGTGCTGTAAACTGATGAGCTCTGGGCGGTGTAGCATACTGGCTGCTGTAGCAAATGTGTGCAGGTGGTGTTAGTATGCGTTTAGAGTATAGCGGGAGTGGGAAGCAAACTTCTCGCTGGTACCGGTCTGAAGACTGGGGGATGAAACTGTGAGTGTAAGTTGTGAGTTTATTGCTGTAAAGTGATGTGCTGTGGGATCACTGACAGAATATATAATGCCAAAATATCGACCTACCAAAATATAGTGGAGAAAATATAGAATGCAAAAATATCTCATTCCTATCTGCAAACAGGTAAGTACAAAAATATCGAATCAAAAATATAGTTGTTAAAAATATAGTTAGTCAAAATATTGAATTTTATTAAATGTCTTAAAAGTAATTTAAAATTAATGAAATAATAAATCTAATTAACTAAAACATACTTAAAAATACTTAAATAACTTAAAATTGTTAAATAATTAATGTAAGTTAAAAAATAAACATAGTTTTATTTTTTTATACATATATATATATATATATAAATTAATGTAAAAATAATAAAAAATATACAATATTTTTATCGTAGGATAGCGGGAGGGTAAAATGTACTATTACCACTCCAGTAAGTGCAACAGTAGAGAAAGCGTTGGATAGCGTAGGGATAAAAATTACTAGTCCCACTCCAGTGAGTGCAACAGTAGGGAAAGCGTTGCCTAGCGGGAGGGTAAAAATTACTATTCCCACTCCAGAGAGTGCAACAGTAGGGAAAGCATTGGATAGCATAGGGGTAAAAATTACTATTCCCTCTCCAGAGAGTGCAACAGTAGAGAAAGCGTTGGATAGCGTAGAGGATAAAAATTACTATTCCCACTCCAGAGAGTGCAACAGTAGACAAAGTGTTGGATAGCGTAAGGGTAAAAATTACTATTCCCACTCCAGGGAGTGCAACAGTAGGGAAAGTGTTGGATCGCGTAGGGGTAAAAATGACTATTCCCACTCCAGAGAGTGCAACAGTAGGGAAAGCGCTGGATAACGTAGGGGTAAAAATGACTATTCCCACTCAAGTGAGTGCAACAGTAGGGAAAGCATTGGATAGCGTAGGGGTAAAAATTACTATTCCCACTCCAGTGAGTGCAACAGTGGGGAAAGCATTGGATAGCGGGAGGGGTAAAAATTACTAATCCCACTCCAGTGAGTTTAACAGTAGGGAAAGTAATGATTTAATATATTAATAAAAATAAATTGAATATCAATCTCAATATAAAATTAATTAAAATGAATTACCAATTTAATATTATGTAATAATTATTCAATTTGAAATACAAATAAATATTAGTTATTAGAAATGATTCACCTATTCATAATTAATTAACAAATAATAAATTTTCAATAACAAAAACTAATTACTAATAAAAATTAATACCAATTAATAATTAATTAACAGTAAATTAATTATCAATACACAAAAAGTGTTTTTAACATGTAATTAATTACAATTAAATTACTTCCCACCCTATTCCCCTATAAACCCACAATCCGCTACTGAAAATAAATTAATACAATTATCATAATTATAAATTAATCAATTAATACAACTTAATTACCAACTAATAAAAATGAATTACCAATTAAAGATTAATGAATAAATTAAAAATCAATAACAATAAATAAAAATAAAAAATTACTTAATTACAATTAAATTACTTCCTATCCTATTCCTCTATAAACCCACAAACCGCTATGGAAAATAAATTATTACAATTAACATAATTATCAATTAATCAATTAATAAAAATTAATAACTAATTAAAAATTAATTAACAATAAATTCTAAATGAATACCAATAAATAAATAAAAATATTTATTGATTTCAATTAAATTACTTCCCACCCTATTCCCTTTAATTATCTACAGAACTAAAAAGCAAAATGTAATTAAAAATAATTAATAATTTCTAAAAATTAATATTTAATTTAATATAATTAAATTACTTCCCACCCTATTCCCCTATAAACCCACAACCCACTACAGAATTAAATTACGCAAAAATTAAATAACATAAAATTCATTACTTAAAATAAATTACAAAAATAATATACACTTTTCACACATATAATAATATACACTTTTCACACATATAATAATATACACTTTTCACACTCCATCTTGCCTGTACCATTAGGGTACGCAGGAGCAGAGCTGGCGGCCGTTCTTTCAGGTCTCTTGCCCCTGCTCTTTGGAATTCCATCCCCGTTGAGGAACGTGCTATACAAAATCATTGGCTTTTCCGAAAATATATTAAAACCTGGCTGTTCGCCTCCATCTAAACTGCTGACCCTTCGGCTGCCTCACAGTACCTTCTCTGTTTGCCTCCGCACTGTGCCCCTTGGCTGGTTTTGTCTGCAAGCGCTGGGATGCCCTGTTGTTGGGGCAGCCATGCGCTATATAAGTAAACTTAACATAACATAAGATAACATATACTAACATACCAAACACTTTAAAAAAATCGATATTGTTGAAAATGGGATATATGTCACAGATCAGAGCAGCAGATGGGGAGAAAGAAGCTTCTGGTCACAGGACCTGCACGGGGATTGCACTCGTGAAAGTGAAGGATGCAAAGGCCTCCATCAAGCATCATAGCTAATTTCCGACTGTAGATATGGGGAGAAAGCACTCCTGCCCAGCCTCAACAAAACTCACATTTGTTTTGGGCTGATTACCTTTGCCATCGCACCAAAGGGCGCCGGGGTCCCTCGAGTGAGCTGTCCATCAGAGTGGGTAATGGGCGGGAAGACGGTATACACCGCTAGTGTGTGGGGGGTCAAACGGGGGGGCTTCTTTGCGAGTTCACATGCCTCTTGTGTGAATAAAAGGTCAGGCACCGATCAGAGCAGCATATGGGGAGAAAGAAGCTCCTGGTCACGGGAACTGCACAGGGATTGCGCCCGTGAAAGTCAAGGATGCAAAGGCCTCCATCAAGCATCATAGCTAATTTTCGACTGTAGATATGGGGGGAAAGCACACCTGCCCAGCCTCGACAAAGCGCACAATTTTTTGGGACTGATTAAGGAGTTACTGAATTTGACCTTCAACTCAGGCACCTGCTTTATCTTTATCTGTAAGTGCTTCCTGTTCACATTTAATTTTTGTGACAGGAGCCTCGTTGTCTACTTGAAACTATTCTCTGACCCTGCTTCGAGGGTCAGAGCAGGGTCAGAGAATAGTTGCAAGTAGGCAAGGAGGCGCCGCTCAGGAAGCACTTACTGGGTTACAGCAGCTGCCCAAGTTGAAGCTAATTTCTTCGTAACCATTTTATAAATGGTTACAAAGAAATTAGCTTCAACCTGCGCACCTGCTGTAACCCTGTAAGTGCGTCCTGAGCAAAATGAGTCCCGCTCGCGGATTCGCGGATTTTGCCGCGATTTCGCGCCATTTGCGAAATCGCGGAAAATCCGCAAATTCAACAAGCGGAACGAATTTTCCGCCCATACTTAGGCGCCACTAACTTTAGGTACCAACAGTGGAACAGGGTCTTGATGCTTCAATGGATGATGTTAGAACTGGATATGAGAGGGTAGATGAAGGAACTTTCTTCTACTAGGTGCAATAAACTCTAGGTCCCAACAGTGGAATGGTGTCTTGATCCCACAATAGACGATGTCCGATATTACTTGTTGCTGTTTTTTCACAGAACTTCCTTTTTTGAGGTGCATCAGACTCTGTGCTTCCGTAGTTAACTGCTGCACATAATTATTGGGCCTAGTTGACTGCTATCACTGGAATACACTGAGGTACAGCAGGTCCGAATAGTAAAATGGGGTCTTGATTCTATGATTGAGTATTTCAGAAGTTAAAGTTTGTGATAATTTCTGTGTACCCCCTCCAATGAGGTGCAAGCAACTCTAGGTCCCAACAGTGGAACGGTGTCTTGATCCAACAATGGATGATGTTAGAACTGTATCTGAGAGTGGAGATGGAGTTACTCCCTTCAACCAGGTGCAAGCAACTCTAGGTCCCAACAGTGGAATCGGTGTCTTGATCTCAAAAAGGATGATGTTAGAACTGCATCTGAGAGTGGAGATGAAGGTACTCCCTTTGACCAGGTGCAACCAACTCTAGGCCCCAACAGTGGGACGATGTCTGATGTTACTTTCTGTTTGTTTTTTTCAGAACTTCGTCTGTTTTGGTGCATCACACATGCTTCCATTGCTAACTGCTGCACATGATTATTGGGCTTAGTTGACACTAGTCGGTGGAGTACATTGCGGTATAGCAGGTCTGAACATTGAAACAGGGTGTTTATTCTATGATTGAGGATGTCATAAGTTAAAGTGTGAGTAACTACATATGTTTTAAGGCAGTATATGTGACTGCTGGAGTATATAAATGACTATACGTGAGAGTAAGGTTTTTGAAGAGTGGGTGTATAAATGAGTGTCTGCTTGTGTCAGTGTTTGTATAAGACAGTAAGTATGTGTTAGTATCTGCATAAAGGCTGCTTTAGTAAATTGCAGATCTCTCCCAGCCCACGCTCATGACATATGGCTATCTCTCGAAACCCACAATTGGGACCTATTGTTTCTTACTGAAACTTGGATAAAAGACTCCTCCAAACCGTACATCACTCTTGCTATTCCCCCTGGTTATCATTTTTCTGGCATTAATCGAGACAACTCTAAGACCGGAGGAGGTCTGGCGATTATTGCTAAATCCCATCTCAAATTAAACTTCACGAAAATTCCCAACCTTGGCATCATCGAAGCCGCACACTTTTCAATCATGGACTCCGCTTGTTCCATCTGTGCAGGCATACTGGTCTATAACCCCCCGGCCGTCACCTCCTCCTCCCTTATTACTCTGATTCATTCTATTGCCGATTTTTCTCTCAAACACCCCCATTTTACTGTGTTAGGAGATTTTAATATCCACATTGATAATCCTTCTTGCACACTAGCCTCCTCTTTGTTAGAAACCTTACAAGGACTCACCTTGCCCCAACTAGTGACTGGCCCTACTCATATAGCAGGCCATACTCTTGACCTAATTTTTTCCAATCTTTCTTCCCTCACCACCCTCCCCCCCACTCCTTTGACATGGTCCGATCATTATCTCATCCCTTTTTCTTTCACAGCCCCCACCCCTCCTCCCCCTATCCCTCTTAATCGAGTTAAAGGACGTAAATGGTCCAAAGTCACATGTAACTCCCTGGAAGCTCATCTACATTTTCACCTTAAACAGTTAAATGACCTCAATTTAGAAACAGTGAGATTCAATTCGGTTCTCTCCGATGCACTTGACTCGGTTTCCCCTCTAGCCCCCGTTACTTCCTCCAGATCCCGCCCTTCTGCCCCTTGGTTCTCCCCGCTGATGCGTGAGGAAAAGAGCAAGTGTAAGCAGCTGGAACGTAAATGGAGATTGAACTATGATCCTGTAGCCAAATTGGCCTACAAATCTGCCCTGAGTAAATTTCACAAACTAATACGCTCGTCTATGAGAGCTTATTTTTCTAATTTGATCCAACAGGCGCAGAATTCCTCTAAAACTCTTTTCTCCATAGTGAAAGACTTCGTAAATCCTCCTGCTTTGAAATCCCTCTTTACTCCCACTCAAGATCTCTGCAATGGATTGTCCGACTTTTTTCAAGAGAAGATAGTTAAACTCTCCTCCTCCTTCGCAGCAATGACTCCTGATCTCCCTGATGATCGCCCTTGCCTCCCCTCTTGTTCCTTTAATTCTTTTAGCGAGCTAACCCCTGATCTCGCGTTAGCCTTATTACGCAACGTTAAGTCTGGTTCCCCCCTGGACCCAGTTCCTGCCAAAGTCATGGGCAATCTTGCCCCTATCCTTGTGAACCCGTTTCTTTCCATCTGGAATGCCTCTTTGTCGCGAGGCCAATTCCCCTCAGTTTGGAAACAGGCCAGGCTGGTCCCCATACTGAAAAAACCTGGTGCAGACCCTCTGCTTTTTAGCAATTATCGACCTATTTCTCTCCTGCCTAAACCTGCCAAGATACTGGAGAAGGTGGTACAGAAACAAGTGGCACTGTACTTAGAGTCAAATCAGCTGCTACATGATTCACAGTCCGGCTTTAGATCCGGCTATAGCACCGAGACTGCGCTGCTTGAAGTCTCTGAAATCATCAGGGAATCAGTGGATAGGGGCGGGGAGGTCATGTTGGTCCTCCTCGACCTATCCGCGGCTTTTGATACTGTCTCCCACAAAATACTTACCACCCGCCTTCAGCAGCTAGGGGTTGGTGGGACAGTGCTGGCCTGGATTATTTCTTTCCTGTCTAGCCGTTCTCAAAGGGTCACGATGCACCCTTTTGAATCCGAGGACAAACCCCTCTTGTGCAGAGTGCCCCAGGGCTCTGCTCTGAGCCCTCTACTTTTTAACGCTTACGTGGCTCCTCTGGCCAAGGTAGTTGAATCCTGGGGTGTCAGGGTGGTCTCCTATGCTGATGATACTCAGCTTATCTTTTCCTTTCGAGACCATTCTGACTCCCTCTTTTCCAACTTTAGAAACTGCCTTGGTAACATATGCTCCTGGATGTCAGCCAATCACCTTGCCCTTAACACCGACAAAACCGAGGTTCTTTTTTCAGTAAAAAATCCCCCCCCCCTGCAACCCTCTGGTGGCCTACCATCCTGAATCCCCCACCCTCTCCTGTGAAGGCAGCCCATAACCTGGGCTTCATTTTTGACAACTCTTTGACCGGAAAGGCCCAAGTCAACAAAGTGGTAGGGGCCTGTTTTTCCAAACTTCGCATGATCAGAAAAATCTTCCCCTTCCTCCCTCAATCCTCACGCAAAACTGTAGTCCAGGCTCTTATTACCACAAATCTTGACTATGCTAATAGTCTATATGCAGGTGCCCCACACTATCTTATTGACCGCCTGCAAATAGTCCAAAACGCGTCAGCCCGGCTCATTGGTAACATCCCTGCCCGTACTTCAGTCAGAGCCTACCGAGAAGAACTTCACTGGCTTCCCATTTCACGACGCATAGACTTCAAAATTCTGATCCTGACATTTCGGGCTATTCATGGTACTGGCCCGCTCTATCTGAAAAAGCGTCTCAAAATCTCTGTTTCAGCCAGACATCTTAGATCCAATAACCTTCGTCGTCTGTTGGTGCCTAGATTCAGGCTCTCTCGGACTGGCAGCAGATCTTTCACCGTCACTGCCGCCAAGCTCTGGAACAGCCTTCCCCTTGACCTCAGGTTCTGCGAATCTGAGCCAGCCTTTCGCCGCAAACTCAAGACCTGGCTGTTCACTAAGCGGTAGGACGTGGTACTGTCAGCTTCTTGCTTTCTTCCCATTTCCATTGTGAGATATGATTTTGGTTACTCTTCATGGGGACAGTCATGTAATCTTAGCGCCGGGACACCTCCATCGGAGGTAGCTGCGCGCTCTATAAATTTCCAAAATAAATAAATAAATAAAATGTGGTGTATGTATAAATAACTGAGTTGGTGTGTATAAATGTATGAGTAAATGGTTATGTGATTGATTCTTTGCATTACTGACTAGCTGTGTAAGTAACTCTAGGGATGAGTGGTGGAGTGTGACTGTATGTATAGGTGTATGAGTGCATATTATAGTACTGTATTGATGAGTAACTGCATGTATAAGTGACTGGATGTGTGGGTAGACCTTGGAAATAGTGGGTAGTATGTAGTATCTGGCATTGTTGTGTGTATGGTTTCAAAAATAGTAGTCTGTATTTTAGAGTGGGTGTATCAAAGTTTATATTAGAGTATCAGTATATGCATCAGATTATCACTTGGATGATGTTATCAGTGATGTCATCAGTGATGTCATCAATGATGTCATCAATGATGTCATCAGTGATGTCACTGACCATGTCATGAGTGATGTAATATGTGACATCATCAGCAGTGAATTGCGGGCGCACAAGTTATAGTTAGCTAAAAAACCGTATATCTTATTTTTTGTTGTTGAGAAAACTGGAGTCCCGTTCCGGTAGTGTACCAAGCTCCATCAGCAGGTGAATACTATCCGCCATATTGCTAAACTCGTAAATGATGTGCATTGCAGTTTTGTGGCAGCGCGTCCCGCGTAATATTATATACTTTTAAGCTGCTACTTTGGGATGCGATGGGTATGCAGTACCAAGCCGTGCGTTATGTCATGTATGTATGGGGTCGCGCCCGCTGCGCATTGCGTATGCGATGAGTGCACGCTGTCAGGCCCTGTTTTACGTCATAGACGTCTGGGTACGCCATTCCCCCATTTTTTTTGTCTCAAAACTATATCTAAATAAATTTAAATTGTATATGAGAGCAAGCGATAATCTAAAATATTTTAAACATTTATATATTCCTAACTGTAATAAACTTATATTATTGTAAATATATTTTCTCAAAATCGCGTCGGGTGCGGCCTCCTTGCACGCTCGGTGTGCGATTGCCATGTTACCTTAAAAGAAAGCATTTGATTGGTTCATAACATTTCTCATTGTAACAGTTGGAGGACACCACCCATTTTAGTCATTCTCTCTACAGTGTTTGATGAGAGACCTCTTCTGCTTAGTAAGCTTTTTTGAAACGTTTTTTGCTGTGTACACATATCTTATACTACACACAACATGCAACGATCATCTTGATCAATATTCATGGTCTGTACAGTAACCTTCCACGTGTGATGGCCATGCATCTAAAAGGTTTCATCAAAAAAACAAATGTGTGTTAAACGATACCCCTGGTGTGTGTGTGTGTGTGCCCATTATTGTGCTGTGATATTTTGGGACTGATTAAGGACTTACTGAATTTGACCTTCAACTCAGGCACCTGCTTTATCTATATCTGTAAGTGCTTCCTGTTCATGTTTAATTTTTGTGACAGGAGCCTCGTTGTCTACTTGTAACTATTCTCTGACCCTGCTTCGAGGGTCAGAGCAGGGTCAGAGAATAGTTGCAAGTAGGCAAGGATGCGCTGCTCAGGAAGCACTTACAGGGTTACAGCAGGTGCCCAAGTTGAAGTTAATTTCTTTGTAACCATTTTGTAAATGGTTACAAAGAAATTAGCTTCAACTTGGGCACCTGCTGTAACCCTGTAAGTGCTTCCTGAAGCACTTACAGGGTTACAGCAGGTGCCCAAGTTGAAGTTAATTTCTTTGTAACAATTTTGTAAATGGTTACAAAGAAATTAGCTTCAACTTGGGCACCTGCTGTAACCCTGTAAGTGCTTCCTGAGCAAAATTTGTCCCGCTCGCGGATTTTGCTGCGATTTCGCGCCATTTGCGAAATCGCGAAAAATCCACAAATTCAGCAAGCGGAACGAATTTTCCGCCCATACTTAGGCGCAACCAACTTTAGGTACCAACAGTGGAACAGTGTATTGATGCTTCAATGGATGATGTTAGAACTGGATATGAGAGGGGAGATGAAGGTACTTCCTTCTACTAGGTGCAAGAAACTCTAGGTCCCAACAGTGGAATGGTGTCTTGATCCCACAATAGACGATGTCCGATATTACTTGTTGCTGTTTATTCACAGAACTTCCTTTTCTGAGGTGCATCAGACTCTGTGCTTCCATAGTTAACTGCTGCACATAATTATTGGACCTAGTTGACTGCTATCACTGGAATACACTGAGGTACAGCAGGTCCGAATAGTAAAACGGGGTCTTGATTCTATGATTGAGTATTTCAGAAGTTAAAGTCTGTGATAATTTCTGTATAACCCCCTCAATGAGGTGCAAGCAACTCTAGGTCCCAACAGTGGAACGGTGTCTTGATCCCACAATGGACGATGTTAGAACTGTATCTGAGAGTGGAGATGGAGTTACTCCCTTCGACCAGGTGCAAGCAACTCTAGGTCCCAACAGTGGAATCGGTGTCTTGATCTCAAAAGGGATGATGTTAGAACTGCATCTGAGAGTGGAGATGAAGGCACTCCCTTTGACCAGGTGCAACCAACTCTAGGCCCCAACAGTGGGATGATGTCTGATGTTACTTTCTGCTTGTTTTTTTCAGAACTTCGTCTGTGTGGTGCATCACACTCTCTGCTTCCATGGCTAACTGCTGCACATGATTATTGGGCTTAGTTGACACTAGTCGGTGGAGTACATCGCGGTATAGCAGGTCTGAACAGTGAAATAAGGTGTTGATTCTATGATTGAGGATGTCATAAGTTAAAGTGTGAGTAACTACATATGTTTTAAGGCAGTATATGTGACTACTGGAGTATATAAATGACTACACGTGAGAGTAAGGTATTTGAAGAGTGGGTGTATAAATGAGTGCTTGTGTCAGAGTTTGTATAAGACAGTAATTATGTGTTAGTATCTGCATAAATAAGTGATGTGGTGTATGTATAAATAACTGAGTTGGTGTGTATAAATGTATGAGTAAATGGTTATGTGATTGATTCTTTGCATGACTGACTAGGTGTGTAAGTAACTCTAGGGATGAGTGGTGGAGTGTGACTGTATGTATAGGTGTATGAGTGCATATTATAGTACTGTATTGATGAGTAACTGCATGTATAAGTGACTGGATGTGTGGGTAGACCTAGGAAATAGTGGGTGGTATGTAGTATCTGGCATTGTTGTATGTATGGTTTCAAAAATAGTAGTCTGTATTTTAGAGTGGGTGTATCAAAGTTTATATTAGAGTATCAGTATATGCATCAGATTATCACTTGGATGATGTTATCAGTGATGTCATCAGTGATGTCATTTGAGATGTCATCAGTGATGTCATCAGTGATGTCACTGACCATGTCATGAGTGATGTAATATGTGACATCATCAGCAGTGAATTGCGGGCGCACAAGTTATAGTTAGCTAAACAAATGTATATCTTATTTTTTTTGTTGAGAAAACTGGAGTCCCGTACCGGTAGTGTACCAAGCTCCATCAGCAGGTGAATACTATCCGCCATATTGCTAAACTCGTAAATGATGCGCATTTCGTATATGACGGTTTTGTGGCAGCACGTCCCGCATAATATCATATACTTATGAGGTTGCTACTTTTAAGCTGCTATTTTGGGATGCAACGGGTATGCAGTACCAAGCCGTGCGTTACGTCATGTACGTATGGGGTCGCGCCCGCTGCGCATTGCGTATGCGACGAGTGCACGCTGTCAGGCCCTGTGTTACATCATAGACGTCTGGGTACGCCATTCCCCCATTTCTTTTGTCTCAAAACTATATCTAAATAATTTTAAAGTGTATATGAGAGCAAGCGATAATCTAAAATATTTTAAATATTTACATATTCCTAACTGTAATAAACTTATATTATGGTAAATATATTTTCTCAAAATCGCGTCGGGTGCGGCCTCCTTGCACGCTCGGTGTGCGATTGCTATGTTACCTTAAAAGAAAGCATTTCATTGGTTCATAACATTTCCCATTGTAACAGTTTGAGGACCCCACCCATTTTAGTCATTCTCTCTACAGCGTTTGATGAGACACCTCTTCTGCTTAGTAAGCTTTTTTGAAAAGTATTTTGCTGTGTACACATATCTTATACTACACACAACATGCAACGATCATCTTGATCAATATTCATGGTCTGTACAGTAACCTTCCACGTGTAATGGCCATGCATCTAAAAGGTTTCATCAAAAAACAAATGTGTGTTACACGATACCCCTGGTGTGTGTGTGTGTGCCCATTATTGTGCTGCCTATCGGCCTGGGTATTGGTGGCTCGAAGGAGTATCATCAGCCACGGGCAGAGTGCACATCCTAGATCACATGTGACAAACAGTAAAGAGTAATGTGTAGCTTTGTGTTGCAGTATGCTCTGTTGTCAGGCTTTACGAGCGTAGTTGTGTGTCATATGTGAGACTTTCAGATTCACGTTTGACATCCATTAATTGACTGTAATGAGTGTTATCACTGTGTATGACGTAGCCTCACTGCTAGGATGACCAACTGGCATGGGTGCAAATATAGGACAGTGAGTGCAAAAACTCAGGGCACAGAGTCAAAATTTAGAACAAAAGTTCAGGTCAGAAGGTCAGAATTCAGGACAAGAATTCAGTACAAAAGGTACGTTTTGCATACACATCAGAGGAGGTCGCGCAATAGTACATAAGTAAATAGACAACCAACACAAGCACAAGTCAAAATTAGTTTATTTTAGGTTGAGAGAACCTTGCACTCAATGCATCTGTTGTGTATGCGAATGAAACACACTTGTTTTGCATATTAAAAAAAAAAGTGAAGAAAAAGATCACAGCTCAAGGCTTCTCAGATCTTACATTCCTCCTCGGCCCCACTGGAAAAAAACACCAGATCCGAAATGCTGTCGCTGGGCAGAGAGGCCCATTATCATTCTGTATGTGATAATTAAGCCAACATACAGAATGATAATGGGCCTGATAGCAGTCTGTGCTGGTCTGGGAAGGGGCTGCTGCTGGCCACAGATCACAGCAGGAGTGTGAGCTGCCCCCCTGCAGTGAAAGTTACAGGCTGCTTGCAGGGGGCAGCTCACACAAATGTTTGAAATTACAGACAAAAGACATCCGTGGAAGAAACCCTTACAGACAACAGACAAGAGGACAAAATTATGGGCAGTTCATGAAATTTACTACTCACTGCTGATCCTCCCTCCATCCAAGCACATTCACATGTGTGCGCTTTGCGATAGCAACACTTTCAATAATACCGTACACCATTGACATGCGTGTCTGCGCATATCCACATGCTTGGGAACGACATGTGATGTTGGCCAATCAATGTTTTCAGACAACATCTCATTAGTGATAGTTGCTCCCCTCCCGGTACATGCTACATTAATGTAAATTGTGGATTGAGCGGCGTCAAAACTGCAAAAGGGACACACACATAAGTACACTTCATGGCCAGGCAGGAACTGAATAACGCCCAGGTCCCCGGAACAATTATTCACATCCCTTTGCTGGCCTTGCCTACGCAAGCCCAGCCCACTTTGTGTACGTATAAATAGGATAACAAAGATGCCACATGTTCCACACTGCCTCAGGTGATATGGCCGCATCCACCTCGAATATCACAATACGCAACAAAAAAAGGGATCCATGAGGTGTACACCATTCTGGCAATCAAACCTCCATTTGAATTGTGAACTCTGCTGGCCGTCGTGTTTTGAACACACAACAATGACAGCAGGTGAGCAGTGGGGCCTAGTTGCACAGGGGCTGCAATTGAGCGCAGTGCACCAGGAGGGGTGGAGTGCATCAGCCTGGGTGTGCAGGTGCGAACAAGCGAAGTTGCTGTGCGTAATGATGTGATCTCTGACCTCATTCAGTCACATCTCTGTCTCATTTTAAGGACCTGCTGGACAGAACTGTTGGCCTGAGCCTGCGGGCAACTCTTCCCTACAGACACGTGGCGTTGGCTTTTGGGGCGCTGTAGTGAGCTGATTACTAATTGTACATGTACACAGGCTTGCGCCACTGCATTACACGTGCACATTATGCTTCTAGCATGCGCTCCTTCCTTTGCATGTGAATGTTGGCATAACATATTATTATTTAACCTTGTGTATTCTTGTGCACTCCAACTCCTTTTTGAACCATGATTACCACTAACAGTTGGTAGGTCGTACTACAAGAAGGAAGGACACACTCAACTGGTGTTCTCTATTAAGCTTGAAATATACCTTCAAGTATCTCAAGACGTTTCTAGCATTATATTATTTGTCCCTTTTCGGACACTGAGTTGGTTGTGCCAAAATGGGCGGAGTGGGTGCTCAGCCCGTGATCATGCCCTGAGCATTCTGACACCTTCCATCATGGCATCAAGACAGCGTCCCCGACTGGAGACCTGATGTGCCATCCTGAGAGAGGCAGCCTGGAGTCGTAGCTCGCACCAGCACGTCGTTGGACACACCGGTGGTGGCAAGTGAGCAGGGAAGCTTCAGTGAGGTGAAATTGAGCACAGTGTGGGGGAAGGGGCTGGGGTACAGTAGCCTGGGTGCACAGGTGCAGGCAAGCAATGTTGCCGTAGATAATAATGTAATCTCTGGCCTCATTCATATCTGTGTTTCATTTAAAGGACTTGCTGAACCACACTCTTTCTCGCGGATCCCATTGTCCCAGACACACGGGTGACGGGAGGTGAACATTGAGGGCTGGGTGCAGTAGGCCTTCGCTCTGTCTCCTACCCCCTCTGTTCTTTTGACTTTCCCTCCCCTTCTCCTTTCCACCCACTCGCTCTCTGTCCCATTCTCACTTTCTTCCTTTCATTCTGACTACCTCTCTTTTTCTCCTGGCCATTGCACACATACTTATGTTTCTGTTTTGTCTTGCAAGTTTTGTACGCTGCTACCGGAGGAGTCCCACCCACTTATTTCATGTTATACTGTTGTTTGTCCGAATAAAGTTGCGTTTCCATTTATTTGCGTTGTTTTAATAAAGGTTATTTTTTACCAATAAATAAGTGAGTGCATGGGTCTTCTTTTCTGACAACAGTTGTCTGTAATTTATTGTGAAAATCGGCGGTTGATAGGAGGTTATGAGAGAAAACATTTGTAATTGTGCTGTTCATCTACCAAATATAAACCAACAGACTATTACATAAATGAAACCTGGGTAATTCTACAAGTGCAAGGGTTCTATGAGTGTATCACTTTATAACACCATGAGTACTGCCTGTGTGATTACAGAACCAATAAGGCACTGCCTAGGGCCACTGAGGCTTCAGGTACTGGCGAGGCCCACCCAGTATATTTAAGTAAATCCCCGGAGGGTGGTGATCCCCAGACTTGAGTTGGCTTGAAGCTCTCTGAAAAATTTGTAAACAATACCCGGGGAGGTGGCGATCCCCTAGTAGGCGGTGAAGTGTCTCTGTGCCCTCCTGCGCCTAATTTAAATTTGAGATTAAGGTCCCCAGTGCTGCAGAGACCCTGCAATATAATAATAGGATTGGCCCTGGAACATTACTCACCAGGGGGCTCATTTAAGTGAACCGGGCGGTGAGACACCGCTTTATTATTTTTTCCAATTTTACCATCCGGATCTGTTTTATTGAAGCGATACGAGGTTTTCCTCCTCTTGCTTCAACGAGGCATACAAGGATTTGCTTTCACAGGGTGGAAGCTATGCTCCCGCCCTGTAATAGCAAACATAAATGACCCGCGGATGCACACCCCGGGACATTGTATAAGCTGCGCCTGGGAGGGGATGCTCCATAGGGCCATGATGCATTGCTTACTGCATAACTACAGAATTAGTATAAATGCATAGTAACACTACTTGCACATGTGTAGTACAGTGCCCATAGTGTAGTGAAGAGGCAGAAGAAGCTCAAAATCAAAAAATATAAAT
Organism: Lissotriton vulgaris; assembly: GCF_964263255.1. NCBI lineage: Eukaryota > Metazoa > Chordata > Amphibia > Caudata > Salamandridae > Lissotriton > Lissotriton vulgaris. The sequence continues at coordinate 170,800,297 of NC_141689.1, read as the reverse complement.
TCTACCAGCGGTCGGATGACATAGTTTGATGAGTCGACGACCCTGGGATTAGTAGAAACAGCTTCACGAAGAAAATGGGTCTTCAGCAGAACGCAAGGAAGCTCGAAATATTGGTGAGTGCTGCCTTCTTTTTACCTTCTCCTGCTTGTCGCTAAATGTATGTAGTGAAGAGGCAGACAGCAGTGGATCTGATAAGTAGATATATTGCAGTAAAAGAAGACAGCTTAAACAGCCACCAACAGGAGCAGACAGCAAGGCAGCCGTCTTCTCCAGCACCGTGTACAAACTCAACAAGATTCCCCTCATGACAGCCCTACATTCTAACATTACATACTTACATTCTAGTACCATTACATACTAACATTCTACTATGACTTACATTGGAATACTACACAGAGCACATGACTTTACAGCAATGAGCTCATGGTGCAACCCTTGACCTTCCCAGGCAGGTCGCTCCCCCTTCTGCAGCTCCTCCAGCTCTTGTGCCAGCAACCTCCCTCTGCCCTCCTGGGCACTGTTTTTCCCTTGCTCCCCCTGCCCACTGCTTAATTTCCCGGCTCTGCTGCCCCCGCGGCCCCGTCCCCCCCACGCCCATTCACCGTCCCCTGCCTCCCACCTCCCAGCTGCTCCTCCCTCCCAGCTCCCCTTCAAATGGCGCAGGCTGAGTAGTGGATGAGCGCAGCAGGTGCGCCAAAGGGGCACCTAAGGCAAGCCCGTCTGCGCCTGTCCATGCCTGGACCACGCCCAGTACCAGAACCCCTGGACACCGCGAACGCCACAACACCAAACTCCACTACAACCCCAGCAGCCTTCATGCACTCAATGCCGGCCGAAACCACACCTGCTTCCAGGCCACTCGGAATCGGACCCACGGACCCTTCTCCTGCCACTCCTGCAGCTTCACCTGTGACAGAACCACCAAACCTCCAAGAACTGGACCCAAACACATCCGCTGCATACTCCTTAACACCCTCTCCACACGGGAACACGCCGTCGAGCTCTGGGATCTGCTCGACACCTTCACCCCAGATGTGGCCTTCCTGTCCGAAACCTGGTGGATCGACTCCTTGACGCCCGACATCCCCATAGCCATCCCAGACAGCTACAAGATCACCCACATGAATCACGCCAACTGAACCGGAGGAGGAATAGCCATCACCCACAAGTCCACCCTCAAGGTCGCCACCCACGCAGACAACACCCTCCACACCGCTGAACACCTGCACTACCGTGGGCTCAGTTCAGCGGCTCCATTGCCGACCTCGCCAGTACCCACGCACTCGCTTCCATGGACTACATCCTCCTCGGGGACCTGAACTTCCACCTGGAGAACAACAACAACGCCACTGGTCCGCCACCTGGAAGACAACAACATCTTGGACCCGTCCCAGTCCGTATTCAGACGAAACCACAGCACCGAGACAGCCCTTATCGCCGCCAAAGACGACATCAGGCGCCAACTAGACAACAGTGAAACATTAGCCCTCATCCTCCTGGACCTGTCGGCCTCCTTCGACACGGTCTGCCATCACACTCTAAAGACACACCTCCTAGAAGCTGGAATCCAAGAGAAGGCCCTTGACTGGACCAGGTCCTTCCTCACCGGCAGAACCAAGAGCGTCCGTCTCTCACTCTTCCAATCCGAAGCCACCGGCATCATCTGCGGCGTCCCCCAGGGCTCATCCCTCAGCCCGACCCTTGTCAACATCTACATGGCCCCCCTCGCACAAGTGGCCCGCCAGAACAACCTCAACATCATCTCCTACGCTGACGACACCCAGCTCATCCTCTCCCTTACCAAGGACCCTCACACCGCCAAAACCAACCTCCACAAGGGAATGAAGGCTGTCGCCGACTGGATGAGGAGCAGCCGTTTGCAGCTGAATTCGGAGGTACTCATCCTCGGACCCACCCCCTCATCCTGGGACGACTCCTGGTGGCCCGCCACACTGGGAACAGCACCAATACCCACTGACCATGCACGCAACCTAGGATTCATCCTCGACTCCTCCCTCTCCATGGCTAAGCAGGGCAGCGCCGTCTCCTCCTCCTTCTACAACATCCTCTGCATGCTCCGTAGGATCTACAAGTGGATCCCGACTGAAACAAGAAGAACGGTGACACAGGCCCTCGTCAGCAGCAGACTGGACTATGGCAACGGACTCTATGCAGGAATACCAGCCAAACACCTACGACAACTACAACGCATCCGAAACGCCTCCGCCCGACTGATCGTCAACATCCCCCACCGTAGCCACATCACCCCCCACCTGAGAGACCTACACTGGCTCCCCGTCGACAAGAGGATCACCTTCAAGCTCCTCACCCACACACAAAAAGCACTTACAACGCCGGACCAGCCTACCTTAACAGCAGACTCAGCTTCCACACCCCACCCGCCAGCTCCGCTCCGCCAGCCTCGCCCGCGCCGCTGTCCCCCGCATCCAACAAACGACCTCTGGCGGAAGATCCTTCTCCTACCTCACCACCAAGACCTGGAGGAACACCCTCCTACCCACATACGGCAGACCCAACACCTATTAGCCTTCATAAGACTCCTCAAGACCTGGCTCTTCGAGCACTAGCAGCACCCCCTCCCCTCAGCGCCTTGAGACCCTCACAGGTAAGTAGCATGCTCTACAAGTACTCTGATTTATTGATTAATTGATGGTTTCATCCATGAGTCTTGAGACCGGTAGGGGTAAGTAGCTCGCTTCCCACTCCCTGTATTGTATAAACGCAAACTAACACTACCTCCACAGGTATGCTACAGCGCCCAGAGCACATCACATTACTGCAATGAGCTCATGGTTTAGGCTCACGGTTTAATCCATGAGTCTTCACACCAGTAGAGGTGAGTAGTTCGCTTCCCACTCCCTGTATAGTATAAACGCTTACTAACACTACTCACACAGTTATACTAGAGCGGCCAGTATGATACAGCACCCAGAGCCTATCACTTTACAGCAATCAGCTTGGTTTGATCCCCCGTAGGCGTGAGTACTTTGCTTCCCACTTCCGGTATAGTATACATGCATACTAACACTACTAACACCGGTAAGATACAGCACCCACAGCACATCACTTTACAGCAATCAGCTCACAGCTTAGGCTCACAGTTTGATCCCAGAGTCTTCAGACCAGTAGGAGTGAGTAGTTTGCTTCCCACTCCCGCTATAGTCTAAACGCATACTAACACCACTTGCACAGCTATGCTACAGCGGCCAGTATGCTATAGTGCCCAGAGCACATCAGTTTACAGCAATCAGCTCACGGTTTAGGTGCACGGTTTCATCCCTGAGTGTACCGACACCTCACCTCAGCACCATCTCACTCTGGGCAAAACGGCACTTTCACACCTGTAGGGGTGAATACTTTGCTTCACACTCCTTCTATAGCACATCCTAACCACCCCACAGAGGTCACAGCGCTCTTACACTCCTCTTTCCTACTATTTTCTCCCTTTTTCCCCATACTCGCTTCAACTGAATCACAAAATGGCTGTCAACACTTCCTAGTTGCAACCGTTCGTAGCCAATAACCAGCAAGCTCGTGCTTGTAACGCCTCAGCCAATCAGATGGCAGAATCCCCAAATATCGATATCTTTGAATTTTTATATATCTTCAAAACTACTGAACGGATTTCCACCAAATAAACAAAAGCGTGCTTTCTAGATCAAGACCCTTCTCCCTGCCAAATTTGAGGTAATTCCATTCAACCTGTAGCCTTGTCTAAAGTTTCCTATGGAAATTGCATGGAGAAAACACGTTTTCAGACCCCACTTTCTTCTGCCCCCCTCCTTGCCGAATCACCCCTAAACTTTCAACATAGGAGCTCATATGAACAAAAAGGATTAGTTTGGAAAATTTCATGAAGATCCATCAAATGACGCAAGAGTTATAAGCAAAACAAAAAATGCTCTTCTGATGGAAACTTGGTCCAAAATATAACTACCGACTGGCGACCGCCAGTAGGTTTTTTGTATATATATATATATGATCAGTGAGCAAGGGCACGGACGTGCCCGAAACGCGTCTGATGACAGCTTTTATCCCCATGTTGTGAACATAAATTTAGTGGCTTTAAGAACAACTTGCCTCGGAGTGCTAATTTCGTCATCTGCGTGCCTTTCTGTGCGGCAAGCACATTGGAGACGGGCTGGATTTATATATATATATATATATATGCATATATATATATATATATATCTATATATATATATATATATATATATTACAGCTCCACTCTCTCTCCACCACGGCTTCCGCCAGGAAAGAATCGCACTCGCGGGGACTTGTCACCATAGATTTATTTCAGCAACAAGTACCAAACAAACAGACGCGTTTCGGAGTGAACCTTTCTCTATGTTTACCGAAGCGCCGTACATTCAAAGTATTTAAACAGTTTCACCCCTGCATGATCATCAAGAGGACTAACATGCATGTTTGTCGTACCTCTAAATCAGCGCCATCTTTAAATGACTTACTGATCAACTTTAGTATAAACAATTCATTTGTAAATCGGATTTAAAAACCAATCACGCCCATGATGGGCAATCACTTCCAAATTCATGTAAGCTAATAAACCCCTGAATGGGCATATATAATCATCAGGAGTTGATTAAATACAGAATGACTAGAGCCTCTCAACAGTTATCTAAATCAAATCATCACAAATACTACAATTAGGACACATTCCATCCTTGATAGACATTGAAATGAAATAAAACTAAAATACAGAAGGGATAAAAAAGGGGGGAAAGAAACAAGAAATAGGAAAGAGGAAACAACACATGACGTGTAGCCGTCACAAGGATAAAATCATCTATATCATTATCATTACTTTCCTATCTTATACGGTACCCGTTTAAAGAATCTAAACAATTTAAAACCACAATGCAGAGATCATACTATTCACCCAGATGTATGGCCAGTTCTTCACTACTGTTAAGACCATGTGGAATTTTGGTACGCAAATCAATTATATAGCGTGACTCTAACCTCCTAAGCCTCACAATCCTGTCCCCACCCCTAGGATTGTCGGGGACATGATCTAGACAGAAATAGGCGAGGACATCCCTATCCCGTTGATCTTCTTTGTCAAAATGTCTGGCGACGGGGTACGCCTCGTCACCCTTGGCTATCGCCCTCATGTGTTCTAGAACTCTGATTTTGGCAGGATGGATTGTGCTGCCTACATATCGTAGGCCACACGGGCATACGAGGCAGTAAACTACATAAGGTGTTCTACATGTCAAAAATGTTCTTATATGCCTCCATATACCTGCACTAGGGATTTCATAAGACAGAGTATGTTTACTCGCCTTGTAGGCTTTACAAAGGTTTTGTAAATGATCATTTTTAAATGTATGTTATGTTATGTTCTGTTATGTTAACATTACTTGTAAAGCGCAAACAGCTGCACTTGCGAAGGGGCGTCCTGGCGCTGACAGAAAAGCAACTGACAAGACGGATGGGCCAGAGGGAGAGACTATGGTGCAGGAAACAGGTAGGTTTTGATGGCCTTACTAAACACCAGATAGCTGTTGAGGCTCTACAGCGGAATGAGCGGCCTCCAGCGCGGACTCTGTGTTCGGGGAACAACTACCAGGTGTTTGCCCTGGGAACGAAGATGGCATGAGGGAACAAAGGGCAGAAGAAGTTGTGCCAGGATGTCGGGAGAAGACAGTTTCAGGGCTTTAAAGGCAATACAGAGAGCCCTAAATTCAATACGCCTGGCCACCGGCAGCCAGTGCAGGCACCGGATGGCGCCAGACACCGAGCAGGACCTGCGCAGACCTAGAAGGGTTCTTGCTGATGCGTTCTGTACCCTTTGAAGCCTCAAAATTCCTGCCTTTTTGGACCCTAAATATAGCGAGGAGGCATAGTCCAGTCTAGAAAGAACAGAAGCTTGAATTATGATCTGGGGAGTCGGGGCATCAACAAACCCCAAAAGAGGTCGAAGCCCCCGCAGGAGTCCAAAGCAGGTACCTGCCACTTTTTTGGTTTGGACTTGAAAGTTAAAAGTTGAGTCGAGCCACACTCCCAGATTTTTTACAGCCTCCTTAGGAGGGGGGCGCAGCCAAGGCTTGCAAGCCACCACTAGTCACTCTACTGACCATGGTCCTTCCCCACCAGTAATACCTCTGACTTGCTGGCATTAAGTTGGAGGCAGTTGGCGGTCATCCACTCGGCAACTGCCGCTAGGTCACCCTAAAACCTACGGGCGTCCTGCTCGGTGTTATTGGAGAGTGCCACCACAAACTGGGTATCATCAGCATAGGAGACCATGGTCAGTCCTCTGCTCTCGGCTACAGGGGCTAGAGGTTGCACGTAAAGATTGAAAAGCAGAGGACTGAGGGAAGAACCCTGTGGCACCCCTTGATTGATAGGGTGCATGCCCGAGACGAACAGGGGAACTGTCACCACAAATGACCTTTCCCAAATGAAGGCCACTCCAATGCTGGTCCGGTGATGTCGCTCCAGACGGTGCAGTAGAATGGCATTGGACACCGTTTCAAATGCGGTGCTCAGATCCAACAGGATCAGCGCCGATATTTGGCCAGCGTCCAGGGCGGACCAGAGAGGTTCTGTCACAGCCAGGAGGGCAGATTCCGTGTTGTGACCCAGTCGGAAGCCATTCTGGGAGGGGTCTAGCAGATTATTCCTGGTCAGGAATTCCGACAGGAGGGATTTGACATAGGCCTCAGTAGTCTTTGCTGCCCAGAGAAGCAGAGAGATAGGGCGATAATTCTCTGTCTTGGCAGGATCGAGAGAGGTTTTTTTTAACAGGGGTACCACCATGGCCTGTTTCCAGGCCCTGGGCACAGTGGCTGTGGCAAGCGACCCGTTTATCACTTGACCCATGGATGGTAGAATGGTAGGAAACAACTTCCTAAATTGGTCAGGTCTGAGCGGGTCCAAAGGGGAACCAGACTTGACTTTATTGAATAATATTAGCAGTTGTTTGGCGGGGATAGGTGGAATGTTATCCAGGATGTTGACATTAGGAGAACCCCGGGCCGTGTGTATGTTAGTGGGAGTCAAACGGAAGGACCAGTAAATGATATCCACGTTACTGACAAAGAAGGTGGCCAGGTCCTCACACTGCTCATTAGACTTGATGGTTGGACCTGCGGTCTGCTGGGTTTGAAGGTTAGACAGTAGTGAGAACAACCTTTTTGCTGGGTTGTCACTTTCACGGATTTGTTTGGCAAAATAAGTGGCACGGGCTAATTGAATGGCCCTGTGGTATTTCTTGATCGCCACCTGGAAGATGACCTTTGCGGTGGTATCAAAATCCTGTCTCCATACGTGCTCTAACCTTTTACAGTTTTTACGGGTCTCTGCAAGCTCATCTTTATACCATGGTCTGGTTTTAGATTTACGACTGGAGGACCATTTCTCTGGAATTAATCTATCTAATGGCTGTCGAATCCAATCGGAGAACACCCTATAAGCCTCATTGGTATCTACCGGGAGACTAGGGCAGGTAGCCATGAGGCAAGCATCAAATTGTTCCGAGTTCAATTTAAGCCATGGGCGTTTGAGCGAGGTTGACCGAACCTCACTCTGTGAAGGAGATAAACTCTGGAGTGACATGGGGACAAGATAATGATCTGACCATCCCATGGGAATGGGCTTCTGCACTATCAGTGAGGGTATGGTCGTGAAGACTGGGTCCAGGATGTGGCCGGCAATGTGCGTAGGGCCTGACACCAGTTGCACAAGCTGGCAGGCCGCTAAGTCCACTACAAAATTAACCATGTCTGTGTCTTCACAATTATCCAAAGGGAGGTTCAAATCTCCAGTGATGGTAAAAGTAGCCGCAATAACCACTAGTGCACTAATTGTCTCTGCGAGGGCGGTCCTAAAGTCCCTAGATGGACCAGGGTGCCGATATACCAGGAGACCTGACATTGTGTAATTAGGGCTCTGGGTAATATTAAAATGTGCGCATTCACCCCCTGTTACAACCTGTTTAACAAAAGTGCAGGGGTAACAAGATTTTAAAATTACCGCAATTTACCCCTCCTCTAGGATCCCTGTTCAAATTAAGGTTGCAATAGCCTAAGGGAAGCGCAAGAACTGGCTCCACAGTCATGGCATCCGAGAGCCATGTCTCTGTGTAAAAGAGAACGTCGGGGTGGAGTCCTCTAATAAGTCAAGGACATCAGCATGGTGCTTAGCTAAGGAGCGACAATTCAAATTAAGATTGCTGATATGCTTGCTAGGACGCGGGAGGTGGCGGCCAGGAAATCAGCCAAGTGCGGGTCTAAAGCCGCACTGAGTACAACAAAAAGGGCCCCCGGAAGTATCCCCATAAGACAGTCTGCAGTTACTCACCGCGCTTCTGATTATAAGAAGGTCATTGCGGGTGTAAGAAAGCCTGTCCCCAGCGGGGGTGGCAGCATGTCTGGTGTCTGGCGGTGAACTGGCGCGGACGGGCGCAGACGGGCTTGCCTTTGGCATGCCCTCGGAGCGCCGCTGGCGCACCTGCTGTGCGTGTCCGCTGCTTTTCCGCACCATCGCCCCCTTTTCACTGGGCTTGTGCAAGGTTTTCGACAACTAGACCGTCTCCTCACCCAAAATGGTGGAGGAGCACAACACAGCGGAAGTGGTCCCTACCAGACTCGACTCCCTTCACACAAACAGCCCACTAATGGCTGGTGGTGGACCGGGGAAGTACTGGTGGGTTTTAAGTCCCAGATACAGTAAGTTACAAAGAACAGACAGTGTAAATGGCAGATGCACAAATTAAAAAGTTAACAATAGGCAAACATAGAATGGGACATGAAAGCACAAACACTGGTGAGCAAATTTTTAAAATTCACCGCAGATCACACACAATCGCAAAATAAAGCCGCACTGCGTCCTGCAACCGCGCTCTCCAAGATTGCGGCAGTTACATGCTGTGAGCATGAATCCCAGTTGCTTCCTCGCCAGCCCCTTTTCACGGGGCTGGTGTGAGGTTTTCAACAACTAGACCGTCTCCTCACCCAAAATGGCAGAGGAGCACGGCACACCGGAAGTGGGTCCCTACCAGACTCGACTTCCTTCACACAAACAGCCCGCTAATGGCTGGTGGTGCACCGGAGAGGGACTGGTGGGTTTTAAGTCCCAGATTCGGTAAGTTACAAAGAACAAGCAGTGTAAAGTGCAGATGCACAAATTAGAGGAATTTTTTAAAGTTCCAAAACTCCACACTAAAAAAGAATTTCCAAGTGAAACCAGTCAATGTTAGCCTATGAAAGGAAATTCAAGTCACTGTAAGTATGGTTAGAATTACTTTTCAGGATCAGTAGTGGGCTGAAAGATGCAGCACTGAGGTTTCTGCTGATAACAGGTGAGTAAATAGGAATTTGTAGTTAGGCTGATTTTAGAGGAATTTTTAAAGTTCCAAAACTCCACACTTGGAAGAATTTCCAAGTGAAACCAGTCAATGTTAGCCTATGGAAGAAATTCAAGTTACTGTAAGTACGATTACAATTACTTTGCAAGATCAGTAGTGGGCTGAAAGATGCAGCACTGAGGTCTCTCCTGATAACAGGTGTGTTCAGAGGCCACGCCCCTTTTTACAACACTCTGCAATGCAGCTCCTTGGCGCTTACTGGAGGTACCGGGTGGGCTAGTTGGCCCCTAGGGGGCCTCTGGATTCAAGATGAATTAATTCCCCAACTTAAAACGCACCACAGGGCGTGTTTGCACACACCTCACCTCAAGCCCCACTCCCTCCCTTCACCACTGTGCAAACGCACCCTGTGGCGCGTTTTAAGTTGGGGAATTAAGGGCTAGATGTAGGTATCCAAATACCGGTCGGTAACGGCCGAAAATACTGATTTTCGGCCGTTACCGACCGGTATTTGGATACTGAGATGTAGGGGATGTCAAAATGCAGATTCGGTAATTTTACTGAATCTGTAATTTTACTGAATCTGTATTTTGACATGTAGGTAGCACTTTTAACAGTGCTACAGGGCTTTAAGGATTCGTTATTTACCACCAACTATTAGTTGGTGGTAAATAAGGAATTCCTATGGGGCCCTTAGGGCATGTATGTGTGCCACATGGCACACAAGCCCTAATCAGGGGTGCAACAGGGTGTCAAAGTGACACCCTGCCACCCTTGAATTATTCAGTATTTACCGAATCGGTAATTACCGATTCGGTAATTGACATTCATTCCTATGGGCCTAAAGGCCCATAGGAATCAATGGCAAATACCGAATCGATAAATACCGATTCGGTAAATACCGAATCCTACCGATTCTGTATTTTTTACCGAATTATTACCTACATTGGATTTACCGATTCATAAATACCAAATTGGTAAAATTCGGTATTTATGAATCGGTAAATCCAAATTACCTACATCTAGCCCTAAGTCCCCTTGAATACTGGGGGTCCCTGGGGGCCAACTAGCCCACCAGGAACCTCCAGTATGTGCCAGGGGGCTGCGTTGCAGAGAGGTGTAAAAAGGGGCGTGGCCTCTTTACACGTCTCTGCAACGCAGCCCCCTGGCGCATACTGTAGGTTCCTGGTGTGCTAGTTGGCTCCCCAGGGATCCCCTGTATTCAATGGGAATTAGTTACCCCTCTGCAAACGCGCCAGGGGACAGAGTGGTGCAATCCGTCACCTCAAGCCCTGCCACCTACCTTCACCACTGTGCAAACACGCCCTGTGGCGCGTTCTAAATTGGGGGATTAAGTACCATTGAATACTGGGGGTCCCTGGGGCCAATTAGCCCACCAGGAACCTCCACTATGCACCAGGGGTCTGCGTTGCAGAGAGGTGTAAAAAGGGGTGTGGCCTCATTACACCTCTCTGCAACGCAGCCTCCCGGGGCATACTGGAGGTTCCTGGTGGGCTACTTGGCCCCAGGGACCACCAGTATTCAAGGGGAATGGGCTCGATTGCAGAGTGGTGCAGGGAGGGGGCGTGGCCTCATCCCCATCCTGTTTTTTTGTATTTTTATTTTAAGAAGGGGGGCTGTGTAGCACCCCTTCTTTTTATTTTTATTTCTTTAACGGGAAGGCGGCGGGTGGCCCCCTCCTGTGGCTAATTCCAGGCCCCAGGGACCCCATCCCCCGGGGCATGGCCACATTATTTAAATATTTAAATATTTTTAAGGAGGAGGGCTGCATAGCCCCCTCCTCAGGCCACTTGAGGCCCCAGGGACCCCATCCCCTGGGGCTAGCCTACCTCCTTTTTTTTTATTATTTGGGGAGGGGGGCCACGTGGCCCCCTCCCGGGCCACTTCTGGCCCCGGGGACCCTATCCCCCGGGGCCTGGCCCTCCTCCGTTGGGGACTGTGGGGGGTCCCCAAGCCCCCCAAGGTCCCTGCCGGCTCCCCGCCTCCTGCGGGGACCGGCATTGCTTTTCTACATGGGGAGCAGTTAACATGCTGCTCCCCATGTAGAAAAGCAATCGGCTTTGGTTTTTGGAAGAGAGAGCAGGTTTCCTGCTCTCTTTTCCAAAAACCAAAGCAGTTTGCCATGGTAGGGCGGGAGCACCCCGGACCCTGCAAGAGTCAGCCCTGAGGGGTGGCGGTCCCCAGGGCCACCACAAGGTCCAGCAGGGGGGCCGCGTGGCCCCCCTCCCAACATTTAAAAGCCCCGGGGGTGGTGGTCCCCAGGGCTGGGGTGTCCTTCACGGACCCCCCAATTTAAATATGTAGTGCCCCAGGGAGGTGGCGGTCCACACACAGGTTTTTTGTTTTTTTTTAAAAAGAAGCCCCGGGGGTGGCGTCCCCGGGGCTGCAGGAGGCTGTGAGCCTCCCCGCATTCATCATGTTAAAACCCCGGGTGTGGCGGTGCCCGGGGATCGGGGGCCTTAGATGCCCCCCATCATTATACATTTAAGCCCTGGGGTGTGGCGGTCCCTGGGGCTGCGGGGTGCCGTGTGCCTCCCTGCCATAATACATACTTTGCCCCGGGGGTGGCGGTCCCCAGAGCAGTGTGGGGGGGATTGGGCCCCCCACACTTTATTTTTATAAAGCCCCCGGAAGTTGGCCCCCGGGGGCTAATTAACATTAAAAGCGCTTCGTTTTTTTTGGGTATCGGCAAAATACAGGATAAAAATTCTTAAAAATTCTCAAACATTCTTAACTCCGCGCAAAAATCTAAAGAAATCTTTGCCATTGTGGAGGAGTTCTCACACCCGGATAGGGTGACCATCAAACCCCTCCCATCTCAGGCACTATGTGATTCCCTTAACCAATTCTTCACAGATAAAATCAGCAAAATCAAAAACAGTATTTCCTCTGGATCCCCTGTGATGTCCCTCACAGAGGTTACTCCCTTTTTTAACCCCCACTCCCTGACCCAGCTTCCCCCCATTTTAGAAGGAGATTTTCTCTCTCTGTTTAATAAAGTCTCATCTGGCTCCCCCACGGATTGTTGCCCACCTGTGATTCTCGTGCTGCCTTTTCGGCTTGCCCTGCCCCTCCGCTGGCCCTCCTGAACAACTCCCTCCTGCTTGGTGAGGTCCCCGGCCAGTTTAAGAACACTGAGGTGGTTCCCATACTAAAAAACCCCAACGCTGACCCCGCGGTTATGGGTAACTTCCGTCCCATCTCCCTTCTCCCTTACCTGAGTAAGGTACTTGAAACACATGTAACCAGTGTCCTCAGCTCTTTTATCGAAGATTCCAACTTTCTAGACTCCCAGCAAGCAGGGTTTAGACCTGCCCATTCTACGGAGGCAGTCATCCTCTCTGTCATGGAGGAACTCCGTAGAGGTGCCGACTCCAATATTAGTCAAGCCCTGATTCTCCTGGATCTGTCGGCGGCCTTTGACACGGTCGACCACACCATCTTAGTCGACCGTGTCAAAGAGGCGGGCATCAGTGGGACGGCCCTTAGCTGGGTCTGCTCCTTCCTGACGAACCGCCACCAATCTGTCCGACTTTCCCAGTTCTTGGCTGACAGGATGAAGCTCACCTGCGGCGTCCCGCAGGGTTCGTCCTTGTCACCACTCCTATTCAACTTGTACCTCACCCCCCTGATCTGCTCCCTCCGGGGAAGGAATGTCACTGCATTTAACTATGCAGATGACATTCAGCTTGTCTTCAACCTCGATTCCTCGGACGAAGCGGCCCAGGACTTTCAGTCTACCCTTTGCCACATCAGTAATTGGATGGGTGCTCACCATCTTAAACTTAACCCCGACAAGACTGAGCTTGTTCTTGTCGGAGGCCCATCCAACCCCTGGAACTCCACCTTCTGGCCCCTTTCCCTTGGCCCCTCTCCCTGCCCCGTGGACAAGGTGAAAAGTTTGGGAGTTTACATCTCCCATGATCTCTCAATGAAGCATCAGGTCAGTGCCACTGTGTCCTCCTGTTTTTTCCAGCTAAGGAAGATCCGGAAAATAGCTCATTTCTTGACCACCGAAGCCCTCACTTTGGCACTGCTGGCATTAGTCATCTCCCGGATTGACTATGCCAACGCCCTGTATGCAGGCATCCCACAATATCAAATCAAAAGACTACAGCTGGAACAGAACCAGGCAGCCCGCCTGATCTACCATCAACCCAAACACCACTACGTCCGCCCCCTGCTTAAAGCCCTTCACTGGCTCCCTGTATCGGAGCGCTGCAAGTTCAAATTAGGCTGTTTGACCCACAAATCTCTGGCCGGCATCGGCCCTTTCTTCATCTCCTCTCTTCTGCATCCTTACGTCCCCTCCAGGCACCTCCGATCCTCTCACCATGCGCTCCTCCAGACGCCTAGGTTTAGATGCAAAAAACACGGAGGTCTCAGATTTTCTTTCCTGGCTCCCTCATTCTGGAACTCACTCCCATTGGAACTCAGACTCTCTCTCTCCTACCCTCACTTTAGGTCTCTCCTCAAAACTCACCTCTTCCGCAGCATCTACACATAAGTACTCATCACCTTCCCTTCATGCCTTCCTCCCCAAATAAGTGAACAGCGCCAAGAAACCGTCCGGTGTAAGCCGCGCTTTACAAGAATTTTTTACATTTTTTTACATACATACGCGTACCCTACGCGCATCCCGTGATTTATTTTGGCCTTGGGTGTCCTTGTGGGACCACCTAAGCAGGCCTAGGGGGTCAGGGTGTTTCTACCCTGCCCCCTTTTCTTGTTTTTCGCATTTCTTCTTCTGTTTTCTTGTGCCTCTACCGAAGCACAAGATGGCTGCCACCACTTCCTGGTTTGGAGTGTTGACAGACAATTAGCATAAAGCTCGTACTCAGGAGAGTACGCGTATCGTACTTCGTCTATAGATATATCTATGATTTTACTTTTGATTTTCTCAGGAACTTCTGCACGGATGTACACCATTTAACAAAAAGCGTAATCTGCGAACCAAACTCTACCTCTTTGCCAAATTTGGTGTCATTCCATTCAGCAGTTCGGCTGTAAACGCGCTTAAAGTTCCCTATGGAAAATTGCATGGGGAAAACACGTTTTGGGACCCCCCTTTTTTCTCGGCTCCCGCTCCACGAATCACCCTGATTCTTTTAGGGAAGGAGCGGAGTGCCCCATCTTCTTGGAGAATTTCGCGAAGATTCGTTGACCGGCGCCAAAGTTATTCGAAATAGAATGTTGCGGATTTCCTATGGAAACTAGGTCCTAACTATAACTACCAACTGGTGACCGCCAGTAGGATATATATATATATATATATATATATATATATATATATATATATATATATATATATATATATATATATATATATATATATATATATATATATATATATATTTTTTTTTTTTTTTAAAACACTTTAGCCCCTCGTACCCGGGACTTGTCTCAAAGAAGAGCACTCGAAGTCGTTTTAGCGTGGCTAGTCATTTTATTCATAGCTCTGCAGCATAACAAGGATTACAAACGCGTTTCGGCGTTGCCGCCTTCGTCAGAGTAAACCATCGCATTTTTTCAAAGTAATTTAAATAAAAATGTATTGTGACTTCCTGTCACGTGTGTTAAAAGTAAAAATAAAAAACGGCACATTTCATACAATTCCATCATTGGAAATGGCGGCCATCTTGTAGTGGTCAATATCGCGCTAAAGCAAATTCATATATATACAATTTATGTACAATCATTAGTGCTTTTTAGCGAATTCTCAAATCATTATGTGATTATACTAATCAATTCCTTAGTAATGTCAATTCATATTGAGATACAATGTTATATCACAAATTTCTGGTCGCCTTTCATTTCTAAAGGCCGTTGTCCTGTACAGTTCTCATTATCACTCATTCTATTTAAACAACTATTTTTGCTTTAAGAGTTTGGAACTGTAAAAGGCTGGTTCACAGATATTGAGAGTAGGAGTAACCTTGGTTATGGTGTTCAACGTGGCCCTGGTAATAAAGCCCTGAATGGGCATTATCGTGTTCTAATCAATTTTTTGTCAAATCTTGAGATTTGGGAGACAGATTTATTTATTTCTTTTCTCAGATGTGACCTCCCCCCAAAAAAATGGTTTGACGATTGGCTAGACGTGGGTCCACATTTCTTCCTCATTGTTCATGCCTCCTGGGTTCTTAGTCTGCAGTAGGATATGAACCTGGATTCCAAGTTTCGCAGCTCTTTTACCCAATCTCCACCTCGTTTGTTCTTGACCAGTTGATCAAGTATGAAGAAGGTGAGTAGGTTGCTGTTGCTTTTATGCATCTCCTCAAAATGCCGAGCTACTGGGTAGCTCTGGTCTTTCATTGAGATAGCTCTTCTATGTTCAAGAACTCGGAGTTTAGTCTGTTTGATCGTGCTCCCTATATATTTTCTCCCACAGGGACACATCAAGCAATATATGGTGTAGTCCGAGTTGCAATTGAGCAACTTGGATATTAGTGTTTTATTTGTTTTCCCAGGTATTAGGTAGTCTTTCACTTTGTGTGAGTTTCTACACGCCTTGCATTTCATGCAAGGGTAAAAACCCACTACTGATGGTTTTCTCCTACTCTTACACTCAAAGTGGCTGCTGACAAGATGGTCCTTAAATGAGTTTCCTTTTCTATATGAGATCAGGGGATATTCTGACAATGTCTTCCCTATTACGCTGTCTGTCTTCAGGATTTTCCAATTTCTCTTCATAATGTTGAAGACTTCTGCCGATTTTTCTGAATAGCCTGTGATCATTCTGATCTTGGATTCACCAACTCTAGGTTTATCAATCAGTAGGTCATTCCTCCCCACTGCATTGCTCTTCATTTCTGCCTGGTCTAGGATTCCTTTGCAGTATCCCCTCTGACTGAATCTTTTCCTGGACTCTCCTCGCGCTTTCTCAAACTCCTTATCTGTAGAGCAGTTTCGCTTCATACGCAAAAACTCTCCTAGGGGGATATTATTTATCACACTGCGTGAGTGATAGCTTCCCGGGTGTAGAATGGTATTGCCCGATGTGGGCTTCCGATATACTGCAGTTTGAATGGCATTCTCCTCAACATAGACTCGAAGGTCCAGATAGAAGACCTCCTCTTTACTGATGTTACTCGTGTAGTGGAGGTTTAGGTCATTTTCATTTAGACCCCTGATGTACTCCTCTGCTTCGCCCTAAGGACCACGCCATACCACGAACAGGTCGTCTATATAGCGGGTCCACAGTATAATTCGATCCAGCCATCGCTCATTTTCCCCCGCCCAGGCCACATGCTTCTCCCACCAGCCCACGAATAGATTCGCGTAGCTGGGGGCGAAGCACGTGCCCATTGCGGTTCCCTGAAGTTGTAGGTAGAGTTGTCCTGAGAACAAAAAGATATTGTTTCTCAGGCAGAAATCAGTTAGTTCAAGTAGCATCCTATTGTGACTGCGGAATTTGAGAGCACTCTTTTCTAAGAAACTTTTCATTGCCAGCAGCCCATTATCATGTCTAATTGAGGTATATAGACTTGTGATATCGAGTGTAATTAAGATCATATCTTCCTCCCATTTCACCCCCTGTATGATACGTAAAAAGTATTTCGTATCTCTCAGGTAAGAGCTGAGGTCCTTTACAAATGGAGAAATGAAACTGTCAATATAGGTTGAAGTCTTTTCTAGTAGACTGTCCTTGGCGGACACAATTGGTCTTCCAGGAGGCCACACTTTACTAAAAAAAAAAAATATATATATATATATATATATATATATATGTACATATATATGCTTGAATCCTTCCCAGAGAAGAGCAGCCAACTTCACCAACAGAGCTCAGTAAATTTCACGCCACACAGGACGTGCCGGAATGAAATAAGCAAAATAATTCTACCAACAGTGTACCTGTCTTTCTTCCCACATTAGGTTAATTGTTTGCATTTCATCCAATATAAATTATACATTTGAAGAAATTCATGATTTATAAACAACATTATTCATGCATTATTTCTCCTTTGTTCTTTTCACAAAATGATGTGGGCCATCGTCATAGCCATAAAAAAAGAGTCCTGAAATTCTCTATATATCCTTCATAGATAAAATCAATGCAGGCTCTTTTAAAAGACCTTCATGCTAACGTGTGTCACATTGATAATGGTTTATTCACAGGATCACAAGAAAATACTGGTATAGTACCCAATATATATCACTTCAACCAGGGATATGGCAAGATGAAGAGAGGGAGTGTGTACTGAGGGGTGTGACAGGACATATCCTTTTCAAATGGTATTTAGGTATATAAGCTAAAGTAGCTTAAACAATATCCATCCTGATTACCAAGCAGTCCTACCATTGAACCCACTAGTAAGAAGCAAAGGTTTCCATTTGAGGAGAACTTCCATCTTGCATATTAACTCCCTAAGTGCCATTCTACCTTGATGTATTAAGGTTAGCCTGCCTCATTCTGAAAAATTTAATAATAATATTAATTCAGGACCAGATAGCACACATGGTATATCTTATTAGATCACAAATATACTGGGGAAGAAAAGAACAACCATAAGAAATTATGAAAAAAGCTCACAGGAAACTGTGCAGAATATGTGTGTGTAGTTCTTCGTCGATGTTCATTCATGGGCAATCAGACAACCAGCTGGCATAATAAATCTAGATTCTAATCTGCGTAACGCAGAAATCCTATTATCCCCCCTGGGATGTCTAGGTACAGAGTCAATGGCAAAAAACATTGCTTTTGTCCAGTCCCCATCATGGAAATCTCGGAAGTGTCTTGTTGTGCTGTAGCTCATGTCTGTGTTGGTGACTGCTCGCCAATTTTCTAGTATCCTCTTTTGTACTGGAAAGGTGGTTGAGCCTATATTCCATTTGGCACACAAGCAAGTGATAAAGTACACTACTAAGTCAGTCTTCCATGTGATAAGTTTGGAGATGCGCCACTTCTTTCTTACTTTCTCCAGTGTAACCTCCTGGAATTTAGTGCTATGTTTGCATGCCTTACAATGTCCGCACCATTTGAAACCTTTGCTTTGGTGAAGCAAATTCAAATTTCTTGGTGTCAGAGGGCTGTGTACCAGCATGTCTTTTAAAGATACTTTGCACTAGAAGGTAATATTAGGGGCATCTCCAATCCTTGCCTTCAACATGTTGTCTTGTGTCAGTATTGCCAATCTATTTTTTAAGATCTTTCTCAGCTGTATCGACTGCCAATTAATCTTAGTGATGAATCATATTGGTTCACTGTTAGATTCCATGTCCTGTTCTAGCCTTTGGTACAATGTCTCTTCTCTTGTTTTGGAGTCCGCTTTTTCGCTAGCTTTCTTGAGAGCCTTCTGAGGATATTTTCTTGCAACCAACCATTCAGTCATTTTAGCTTTAGTTTTTTTGTAGCTCAACTCTGAGTTACAATTCCTTTTTGCTCTTAGAAACTCAATGTACGGAATACTCCAGCGAAAGCTAGGTGGATGGCAACTATCTGCATGTAAAATAGAATTGCCAGCTGTATCTTTTCTGAATAATACGGTGTGTAAGTTTCCCTCCATTATAGTCAATCTGAGCTCTAGAAAGTCAATAGTTTCTCTGCTATATTTCATAGTAAACTTGAGATTTACTTTGATCTCATTTAGTGTGCCAAAGAAGGCTTTTAAATCAATTTTACTTCCTTCCCAGACAAAATAATTATAGCCAATGTAACGCAACCATACACTGACATTATTGGTCCATTCACTCAGTTCACTGCCCCGGAGCACCTGCTCCTCCCACCAGCCCACAGCCCTATTAGCGTAACTGGAGGCGAAGCAGGTTCCCATCGCAGTGCCTTGTATTTGTTTGTAAAGGGTCTTCTCAAATAGAAAAATGTTCTCCTTTAAACAGATGTTGAAGTATGATGTAGAACAGTGACATTACTGTTCCTAAGAAAGTATCTGCATGCATTAACACCATCATCATATCTGATGCTGGTATAAAGGCTCTCCACGTCCAGAAATTAACCAGCACTCATATTTCCAACATAGATTTTGTGTCTTTTTAATGAAGTCTTTTCTATCCCTTACATGTGAGTTGAGATCCTGTACAAAAGGTAAGAGGAAATGGTCAACAAAAATAGATTTGTTTTCAAACAAACTTTTTTTGGAGGAAACATTGGGGCGACCAAGGGGGGGTTGTAGCAATCCTTATGTATCTTTGGTAACAAATATAGTGTAGGAATAGTAAGTGTATACTTTCTAAGTATTGCAACGCATCCCAGCTTAGGAGTTGGTCCTCTTGCCAGTTTAGTGTATCTTGTTCGGACATTCTTGAGATATTCCTTGTCTACTTTGGTATAGCATGTTGTGTTTCTAAGTTGTCTGAGTCCTTCCTTCACATGGTCTGCTCTATTAATAATAACTATGTTACCCCCTTTGCCTGAGGGTTTGATGACAATAGTCTGATCTTTTTGAAGGGCAATTAGAGCTGCCCATTCTACCTACTGGCAGTATACACACACACATAAAACACATAGCTACAATAACCACTTCGTAGTAATGTGTCAGTTACACTTTCCATTGAAGAGGCCTTTTCTATATGCCTACATTTTGATGCCATCAATGGATTTGCACGAAAACACGCAATATATGAACTCAGTCAATTAAGTTTTGGCATGTCAATTTTCATGAAGGTCCTTACATGGGAAACAAAGTTAAGGGTGGGTGGAAAAAATGGGTGAATTCCCGTTTTAGCTTCCTTAGGAAATATTGCTCTCATCTAAGGCCCAAAATGCTTAAAGGATTTAGATCAAACTTGGCAGGAAAGTGGAACTTTACTGAAAAAGCATGCTTTATTGTTTATAATAGGTTCTGAGTGGTCTTTAAAGGTTTGAATGGTTAAAACTTTAGTGTATCTATGCTGTTTAAATCAATGAGCCAATTATCTCAATGACATTTATAGACTACTAGCGGCCCGTCCCAACGTTGTCCGGGTAAAAAAGGGCTAGGCAGCAATGGTTTTAGTATTATTGTACTTTCGTCCCACATGATAAGAGACACATTTTGAAGCAGTGTCCCCAAAGGTCCGTTTTTCCGAATAGAGCATATTGAATCCCTTTCAAGGGAAACTGTTAGAGGCAGTTCAAAGGTAGAATGTGCTGTTTTCCCAGCTGTTAGCAAAGTGGCAGCTATTCCAGATGAAGCAACAGCTAGAGCCAAATTCCCAGAAGATCGAACTTTGGAAAGTATGAGGTTGATTAGGTAAGTCTTTCCTGTGCCACCGGGGGCGACTATGAACAATAGTTTGCCTTGCTTCTTTTCAACACTATCACTATGGTGTTGTAGACGAGTTGTTGATCGGGAACTAAGTTAGGCAAGTGTTGAGCAAGGTAGTTATATAGCTCTGGAATATTGTGTGCGGTAGCGATATTGTGGTATCCAGTTAGGTTAGTTCGGACCCCTGGCTGAAATCTTGTAAGGACTTCTGGCTTAATAGATACAGTGAGTCTTCAATTTCTATAAGTCCTTGGTTTATAATTTCATTGTTGATAGCAGCCCGTGCCGACGTCCGGGTATGAATTGCTGCCGGCCAGTAGTATATTTTTTTGTAGGATTTCGTTTTGATAGCATTTCTTATCTGTGACAGGCCTGTGAAACGCTCCGATTCACAGTGCACTGCTGATGCACTTAAGAGTGCGCGTTCAGTAGTGTGTGAACTCGAGTTTCCCTACTTTATATTTCTTTGCAATATTATATAGCGCAAACTCGACAACATGGCATGAGCACAATTTGCATTACAGAGGAACACATTCATTTGTGGTAGGCACGGGGAGACAAAGCGATTTGCCTGGAATCACAGAATGTTGAACTGATGCCGAGATTCGAACGTAGCTCCCCAGCTCTAAAGTTCGCAATTCTAGAACTTGTGGCGGGAGGTGTGTCTAAAAGTATATGTTGGTGCTGGCCATCAATGAGAGAGAC
The DNA here is from genome assembly GCF_964263255.1 of Lissotriton vulgaris. NCBI lineage: Eukaryota > Metazoa > Chordata > Amphibia > Caudata > Salamandridae > Lissotriton > Lissotriton vulgaris. Next base: position 170,779,009 of record NC_141689.1, on the reverse strand, counting down.
CTGTGCATTTTTCAAATGAGTGGTGAAAAAATATGAGTATTTTGCTGGAGATTTGGGCCGCCGTGCCACCAATGTACTTACCAGGGGAGGGTAAACACCGATTATTCAGCAGCTTTCTTTCCGCATACCATCACTCCGCATACTTTCATTACGAAAGTACCATGACTCCGCAATGCCATTATAACGCATGGCATTACATTTTATATGCTTTACTAGGCATACATTTACAACGAAATTCGTTGTAAATGCATGAATGGTAAAAGCATGTTTTTTTAATGTTTGGATAAGGTAAGTATGGGTATAGAGGTATATGTTTTGGGGTACTAAGGTATATGTTTTGGGGTATTTGGGTATTTTAAGGGTTCAGATATAGTTTTGGGTTATGGGGTACAGGGGTAGTTTTAGGGTTTAGGTATAGGTATGGGTTTTGGGGTACAGGGGTATTTTTAGGGTTCAGGGGTAGGTTTGGGTTTTGGGGTACAGGGTTATTTAAAGGGTTCAGGGCTAGGTTTGGGTTTTGGGGTACAGGGGTATTTTTAGGGTTCAGGGCTAGGTTTGGGTTTTGGGGTACAGGGGTATTTTAAGGGTTCAGATATCGTTTTTGGTTTTGGGGTATAGGGGTATTTTTAGGGTTCAGGGGTAGGTTTGGGTTTTGGGGTACAGGGGTATTTTATGGGTTCAGGGCTAGGTTTGGGTTTTGGGGTACAGGGGTATTTTTAGGGTTCAGGGCTAGGTTTGGGCTTTGGGGTACAGAGGTATTTTAGGGTTTCAGGGATAGGTTTGGGTTTTGGGGTACAGGGGTATTTTTGGGGTTCAGGACTAGGTTTGGGTTTGGGGTACATGGGTATTTTTAGGGTTCAGGGCTAGGTTTGGGTTTTTGGATACAGGGGTATTTTTAGGGTTCAAGGCTAGGTTTGGGTTTTGGAGTACAGGGGTATTTTAAGAGTTCAGATATAGTTTTGGGTTTTGGGGTATAGGGGTGTTTTTAGGGTTCAGGGGTAGGTTTGGGTTTTGGGGTACAGGGGTATTTTTAGGGTTCAGGGCTAGGTTTGGGTTTTGGGGTACAGAGGTATTTTAGGGTTCAGGGATAGGTTTGGGTTTTGGGGTACAGGGGTATTTTTGGGGTTCAGAGCTAGGTTTGGGCTTTGGGGTACATAAGTATTTTTAGGGTTCAGGGCTAGGTTTGGGTTTTGGGGTACAGGGGTATTTTAGGGTTCAGGGGTAGGTTTGGGTTTTGGGGTACAGGGGTATTTTTAGGGTTATGGGGTAGTTTTGGGTTTTAGGGTACAGGGGTATTTTAAGGGTTCACGGCTAGGTTTGTGTTTTGGGGTACAGGGGTATTTTAGGGTTCAGGGGTAGGTTTGGGTTTTGGGGTACAGTGGTATTTTTAGGGTTCAGGGCTAGGTTTGGGTTTTGGGGTACAGGGGTATTTTAAGGGTTCAGATATAGTTTTGGGTTTTGGGGTATAGAGGTATTTTTAGGTTTCAGGGGTAGGTTTGGGTTTTGGGTTACAGGGGTATTTTAAGGGATCAGGGCTAGGTTTGGTTTTTGGGGTACAGGGGTATTTTTAGGGTTCAGGGCTATGTTTGGGTTTTGGGGTACAGAGGTATTTTAGGGTTCAGGGGTAGGTTTGGGTTTTGGGGTACAGGGGTATTTTAAGGGTTCAGGGGTAGGTTCGGGTTTTGGGGTACAGTGGTATTTTTAGGGTTCAGGGCTAGGTTTGAGTTTTGGGGTACAGGGGTATTTTCAGGGTACAGGGGTAGGTGTGCGTTTTTGAGGTACAGGCGTATTTATAGGGTTCAGGGCTAGGTTTGGGTTTTGGGGTATAGGGGTATTTTTAGGGTTTAGGGATAGGTTTGGGTTTTGGGGTACAGGGTATATTTATAGGGTTAAGATGGGTTAGTGTTTAAGGGTGTTGGGGTATTTTAAGGAGTAATGGTGGGTTATGATCATGGGGTGCAGGGTATTTAAAGGGAGCAGGGTGGGATTAGCACACAATATGAGACATGGCATGAAGGGTGGAACATACCACACGCCCCCAGTGTTTGTCACGCCCCCAGCACACGCCCACAGCACAATGCAGACACGCCCACAAGGGACTACTTTGCTGGCACGGTTCTTTTACCTTTTAAAAGTATATGTTGGGTGTCTGTATAGCCTATGTCCTTCTGCTGCAACTGCCCTTTCCAACGCTGTATTGGGTGTTGTGATTGGTGCTCTGGTTCCTGAGATTACCCGCCTCAAAGGTTTGGGCTCTCTCTTTATATTATTAGTATGGATAAAACAATGTGGTTGGCTAGATTATGTCTGAAAAAAGATATTTCTTGTCCATATTGATACCCACAAGTTGCTTCCGACTTGTGAGTTTCACTCTATGAAATGAAATTTGTACACAGCCTTTGGCAGGCAACTTCTAAGGTTGTTAATCAAAGGGTAGTGGTCTTGGGTACCCAGAGACATGGAAACGCTACAGAAATCCCCCCAAAAGAACCGTTTTTAGCAAGTGAGTTGCAAGTCAGACTCAACTCACAAGCTTGCAGTTAACCATTTAAGGAGCTGGTTGAATGGCTATTTTGTGCCTGACTTGAGAGTTGCTTATAACTCAGAAGTTTCAGGCATTGTAAAAAAAAAAGCACACTCAAAGCCAAACATTAAAATAAGTGTCTGACTCTGTTTGGCAGATAGGAAGTAGAGCACAATGCCTGGCCCTGTGCCCAACCACTGGTGAGCAGTGGCCTCTTCAGGCTGGGCACAGGCTCTGTGGCCAACACTTTCTGCACAAGAGCTATTGCAGGTTAGGTTCACGAACAAAACAGATAATTGCACCAGTTACCAACAAAATACTTAACTCAAGAGAAACATGGTGACTGTGAGTTATGTCATTTGTTACATGTGTTTATAAACATAATTAAACTCACACATTGACACACACACACACACGCACACACACAACGACACTAAAAAAAATGAAATGTGGCCCAATAACTTGTTATTTAGAGAAATTGTACTAATAAACATACCGTACACGTAAAGTTGGCCTGGGAGAAAGTTTAATCAGGCTGCTGTATTTGGTGTAATATTAGGAATTTTACGTAACAAAATGTACGTGCAATTACACCATTACGTCAAATCTTGTAATTTTGGAGAACATATATACGAGATTTACTGTGTGGCCAATTTGTGAACGCGAGCGGCCATTCATGCAGTTCTTTTACTCAAGCAGACTGTTCCGGTATTGTTTGAGTGAAAAACGACAAATCTGAACGCAAGCTGCAGTGTATTTAATGCAAGCAGCAGTTCCTTTAACGTGGCTGTCAACAAACATTTCAGGTAGATTTTTTACTCGAGTGGAACATTGGGAACTTTTTCAACACAAAACTACACATACAAATGCAAGCAGCTGTGTTTTTACACGAGCAGCAAAACGAACTTAAAAACTTAAAATTACATTTGCGAGCCGAATATTTTTTGGAACGGGCCATTCAGGTCATATTCAAGTTTGAGATGGATTTAAGGGTAATTATGTGTAATTTTTCATAATTTTGTGATAATTTCATGTAATTATGCTACTACAAATTACATGCGTTTTGCAAACCGCTAATGGGAAAGGTCATATTTCGGTTTATTATCACTGTAGAGACAAATTGACAAGCTAAATCACTGTTTACTGCCCCTTATATTGCAAGTTACAATTACTTTATGCATGAATCAACTATCCTAATAGTCACAGAGCTTTTTATTGATAATCCAAAAGTACACAGAGCTTAGTTAATGTGATTTACCTTGCCACAGAAATTTCACACCTTGCATCTTGATTTTGGTTAAATACCTTTTAAAACATATTTTAAAATGCCAAGGTATGAACCATATAAGTAGATGTGCAGAGTATGTTATGCTATTTATTACCAATCTGCAGCGAGAGGAGGGAACCATGACACACTGGAGGCTTTGCGTCTCATCAGTAATAGTCTCTCCCCACACTTTACAAAGGCAATAAATGGTAAATAATTGCACATTACACTCTGTATATCTGCATGCATGTATTTCAGTTTTTAATACTTTACTGATATATTTGAGTGGTAGTGAGGTGCAAGTGTAAAACCTCACTTTTCCATAATAGCCATGCCACTCACCATTATGTTTGTTAGGTTTGAAAAATTGGGAAATATATTTTTCAATAATATTACCTGCAATTCTGGATTTTGGCCCGAATGTACAACTTCTATGCCTATATGTGATATTTATGGTTTTTCAAGATAGTCCTTTTAGTTGTAATTTCAAATGTTTTATCTCTGAAATACACAGCTAAAAATTGTTATTTTTAACACTTTAAATGCTGTAACAGCTTTTTCTATGCAATCATAAATGTAGGATTTGGAACAGTTAATGTAGCATATACGATTATTATAGAGCGAATGTAGCATCAAACCACAGGTGTCCCACACAGTAGGTGGCGATATGTTATATCAGGGTAAGGTGAGATGTTAACGCGCGTCGATGGCAGAGGTGAACTGAGTACTGGACTGAGTGGGTTGCAGAAAAACGGCTGTAAGTGAGATCTGTGCAACGGAGTTCAGCGGGGCAAGCAGCAATGGGCAGCAAGTGGTCGGTTTTTGCAGAGTTGAAAGGTTGCGCTGAGTAGGCTTCAACCATGATGTCAAGAAAGGAGGTGGTTGGGCATCTAGTTTTCAACTACTTGCGTTTCTTGGTCTCTTGGCTACTGCTGCTTCTGGGAATCCAAGGGGCATATTACCTACAAACAGCGATATTTATCGCTAAGTAGGGTTAGCGGCAAAATTATTATCACCTCGCTTCACCGATTTTTATCACTGAGATAATTTGCTATTAGCAAGGTTTATCTCAAAAGTGATAAAAATCATCCGAAATGCGTGAATATCGCTGACAATACAGCGATATTTATTAGCGTGAAACAGCTCTTAGCCATGTTATCCACCTCCCATAGGATAACATGGCTAAGAACTGGTATTAGCAGGCGTTAGCTTTTGGAGATAGGCGCGCTTAGCGCGAATATTCAAATGTTTTCGCCTTTGTAGGTAATAGGCGATAGAGATATTAGCGTCTGTTTTCAGTCGCTAACATTTTGGCACGCCCACTTTGCATGTCATTAGCGATAATTATCGCTGACATGCAAATCGGGCCCCAAAATGCTCGCTGTCGCCTACAAGCTGTCGCTAACTGGTGTTAGCGACAGCTTGGTAATTGGGCGATGACATTTTCGCTGCTTTAGCTGGAAAAAGTCCTGCTAAAGCGGCGAAAAGGCCCTTGGTAATATGCCCCCTGATGTCTTCATTTTGGATGCCCGATGAAACAGTTTGATTGCTAGGGAGGCTCTCCCAGATGCTCATATTAATCAATTAAAATAGAAATGGTTATTTTTTTAAATACCTCATAGTGCTTTCTTAAGATTTTACATTTGCTTGTCACATATCATTTAAATCCATCAATAAAACCTAAAACATAAACCATACAAAAGCATATTTTTTTCTGTTAAACGTTTAACATAAAATTGAGAATATTTTCCATTTACATAATTTTGAAAAACCTCTGGCATATCACTGGGCAAACACCACTGGCAAATAACAGATAGGCTCTGACCATTCTTGGAGCGTCTGTGTCATCTGTTTTTCTTGTTCACACCTCTAGTACTTACTGATTGTCACATGTGTATGGTCAATTGGCAGTGTCTACAACAGGCAACCGGCAGCGTCCCAATCAGCTGCCATTACCTTTCTCCTTGTTTATAGTGTGCCAAAAAAAATACTTTGTCATACTGATTAGAATGTCACTTTATCATCTATTTTTTATCTTTCTATGTAGGCTTGTTGTCCAGATTACCCATGCTCCTGCTGTGGTTAATATTATTGTGTCCATGTTGGTTTCCTCCATGTTAATTTCTGAGACCTTTATGCACATAATATTAATAGTTGCCTTCCTAGATTTATGGTAATGCTAGACCTGGCCCTTTTTGCAGGGTTATCCCCAAACCTTATGCCTTGCTATTTTTATGGCCTTCTTTTGTTGGCTTTAAAACTCTGGACACTTACCACTGGCTAATCAATGCTAAAGTGCATGTGCTCTCTCCCGGAAATATGCTATGATTGGTTTATCCCTTTTGGTATATTTGATTTACTAGTAAGTCCCTTGTACAGTGGTATACAATATATCCAAAACTTGTAAATAAAATGCTTCTAGTGGGCCTGCAGCACTGCTTGTGCCACCCACAGACGTAGCCTTTCAAACCTGTCTCAGGTCTGCCACCCCAGGGCCTGTGTGCACAGTTTACTGCTACTTTGACTTGGCATTTAAAATTACTTGCCAAGCCTTAACCTCCTCCTTTTATTGCACATGAGTCACCCCTAAGGTAGGCCTTAGGTAACCCTATGGGCAGGGAGCTGTGCAAGTAGAAGGTAGGACATGTGCCTTTATGTGTAGCATGTTCTGGTAGTGACAAACAGGCTATTTAATTGTCACTGCTGTGAGGCCTACACCTTTTATAGGCTAGCATTGGGAATTCCCTGATATATTTTTTAAGTGGTAATTCCTGATCAGAAATGAGTAGCATTACCATGTTTGGTATGTTTATAATAGTGCTGGTAAATCCTACTTACTGGTGTAGTTGGATTTTATATTGCTATTTTAGAAACGCCACTTTAAGAAAGTGGGATTTTCTCTGGGCTTATGACTCTTTGAGCTTTGCAGCCTGCCTCCAATACACGTCTGGGCTAGGTGACAGCTACACTTGGTGCATACCTTCCAGACAGCCACAACACAGGAAGGGCTAGGTGTGATTGGGGATGCATCTGCCTTCATCTACATACTGATTGTCTTCCTGGGCTGGAAGAGGTAGGGGTGCTTCACACTTAACATTTGTATAGGTTGTGTCCTGCCCTCATACAAAGGGCTGATCTACCCCCTACTGGTCGTCTGGAGCCAGGGCTGAGTTGAAAGGGATTGGTGTGTACTTCTGAAGGTTCCTATGAAGTCACCCCTTGATCAAAGTCATCTTTTAGTATAATACTGGGGCTCTGATCCCTTGTTTATAGACACTGCATAGGACTTGTAACCATATGCTGCTGCCTCTATAAACTGCACATTGCCAGAGGACTGCTCTGCTGCAAGGAGGAACCACCGTTGGGACTACATGCTTTGTTGTGCTGGCCTGCTGTCTGCTGGGCTACTGGAGGGACTTTGTACATGTTAAAGATAGGGAATGCACACCTATTCAAATCGTAATCCATTAATAATCCTCATGATACTTTGTTGCATGCCCCTTGGAAACGCGCCTTGCCCAATTGGCATTTAAAATTAAAATACCAACATTTTGGGGTCCAATCCAAAGGCACAGCTCACTGGTGCTTTGATCCTTTAATTCTGTGCAAATCACTCCACCCGAGCTCATCACTCCGATCGTTTTCAACCTTCAGTTCTTGTTGAAACCAACACATTATTCTACTAATAACTCCCCTTCAAATGTGTCTTTCTTCTAAGCACCACCCTGTCCCATTATTCCACTCACACTTTCGAGCTCCCAAACCTTTTATTTTCAGCAAGTTGACTCCAATTTGAAGGTTGAAAACGAGTGTTGCCAGAGGTTTCTTGGAAAAGGTAGGGGATAATTTGATTTATTGCTTGGACACTATTTTATTTATTCAATTTGTAGAGCGCACTGTCACCTTGCAGGTATCCTGGCGCTAAGCAGCTTAAAGAGTAGGAGTGAGTCAGGCAGAGGCAGACATCTGATTCTTAGGGAAACAGCCAGGTTTTAACACGTCTCCTAAAAGGGAGAAGTTCTCCAATTTACCTAATCTCCCAGGGGAGTTTGTTCCACAGTCTGGCTGCTGCCACACCACAGGATCTACCCCCTGACCTGACTTTCTTAAATATTGGCACCTTCACCAGTCTTGCCGAGGACGAGCGGAGCAGTCTCGAGGGAGTGTACCAATCAAATTGTTTGCGCAGGATCACCGGTCCGCCCCCATGAAGGGCTTTAAGAACCAGGCAGAGCGATTTAAAGTGCACTCTCTGTCTCAGGGGGAGCCAGAGCCGCAGAGGCAGAAGACCTTCTAGACAGACCTAGCACCAATCTGGCAGCCGCTGATTGGTTTCTTTGTAGTCTGTCCAGGAGGAAATTAGGGGAATCTAGGAGGAGAGCATTACAGTAGTCAAGCCTACTGAGGATGGTACACCTCGCCACTAAGGCGCGCGCCTGAAGGGTAGAAAAGGGAAAATTTTGCGAAGGGACCTGATGATTGCAAAACAGGTGGCTGTTGTTTTTGTAACCTGGGCTTCCAGAGAAAGCTTGCAATCAAACATAATGCTATGAGTACAGCAACATGGGAGTGATGAGCTTGGGTGGAGTGAATTGCATTTAGTTAAAATATTTGGTATATAGAATTGAGCACAGATAAGGGTTTTAAAACAAATTTAGAGAAATTGTACTAATAACACACGCTGATGCAACTGCCGATTCTAGGCTCGGCATAAGCATTACTCACTGCCTGGATCTGAGAGGTGATTGCCACACTGGCAGCCATCAGCTACGCGCTGCCTTCGTTACCCCAGGTACTGTGCCCCAAGGCTGGAGGAGGCCCAGAGAAATCACAAGGCTTCCCCACCCTCATGTCTAAGGGGCACTACCTATAACAGGCGACGTGAGCTCACTGCTAACTGAGCCAGATTCTGTGGTCCCGAGTGGGCCCGTGGCACATTTTAGTTACAGAGTGCCCACTCCAGAAAGATTGGTTGCCCCCCTCTTACCATCTGGCTCAGGAGGGCAACACCAAGGCTGTGATCGCCTCCAAGGAGGGAGTGCATCTTGCCTCTTGTCTTTGGGATTATAATGTTTCCCTCTTGCTGATGACTCGCCTCCTGTGATTTCTATTGTGGATGGGTCATGCAGGAATTACCGTAACCAGGATAGTAGGCGTACAGATATTCTGTGCTTTATAGTTACTTATTGTGTATTTATGTGTTTTTCTCCTACAACCTGCATTACCTGTGACGGCCTTGTTAATCCAGCATTGCCTGCACTAAGTAGAGGATTCATTTTGTTTGCAATATATGAGCCTTTCTTTGAAACTACAATTATCACACTATTTATGTGATGCATATCTTTTTTGGTCTTGGGTTCTATATAATATAGACAACAGTGGCTGCTGACTACGAACGGGTGGTGGGGGGTGGATTAAAACCAAATAAAAAAACGTACCTTTCCTGCGGCGCTGCCACCACCTTTCCTTCTTACTCTTCAGGTCTGCAACAGCACCGGAAGCATTCAGGCTTCCTGGCTCTCCCAACCAATCACAGCACAGCAGGAGCAGCATAATGATTGGTTTAAGCATCCTGGTTGGATGCTCAGGCAGTACCTGGGGAGGCTGGGCATGTTCTCCACTGGGCTGTGCAACACAGCCCAATGGCGAACATGAAAAGTGCGCTTGTCGGTTTAGCCGGCCCCAGAGGGCCAGTCAAACTGTCATGTGCACTTACAGGAGTGCAAACCACTCGTCCCCTGCTCTAGCATCACAGAGCCAGCCCTGCCCGATGCCGCAAAGAAAATTATAATGTTCTGTTATCATCATTTTCTTTTTTGCACTACTGAAGTTTCAGTGGGGTGACTCTCCTCCGCCTTAGCAGAGGAACCGCCACTGCTAGACAACTATTTTTATATAAACCTTTGTGGAGTTCGTTTTGTGGTGTAGTCATTGTGTTGCTGTGGGAGTGTGTTGCAGAAATGCTTCACAGATTGCCTCTGATGATAAGCCTACCTGCTCTGCACCAAGCAATCAGAAGGCGAGCACAGTTTATCTTTGGTGTGCAACTGACTTGCCCTGACTAGTGTGGTGGGGCGTTCTGCCTGACCCTAGCCAATCAGAGACCCCATTTCTAACAGGAAAGATTTTATATTTGGCAGATGGAGTAGAATCCGTATAATTGGCTGAAGACAGTATGTCCACCCCTCTGATGGACTTAAATCTGCCAAATTTTGTGAGCACCACTGGCCCAGCAGTGACCTCCGTACCTTGATAGGAACTTCCGTAATGGAAGTTCCTTTGAGTTACAAAAACTTTGGGGGACGGCTGCTTTCATTTTTGATAGCCGTGCAGCAAACTTTAACAAAGGTTATGTTTTTCAACATCAAAGTCCCGATATGGGAGTTTATTGAAAAACAAATGCATAATGAGCCTCACACCATGGGAGTTTATTCTAAGTGTGGAGGGTTACTAATTGTTCTTTGGTGTCCTTTGCTGACAAGATGGCCAATGTAATGCCCTTCCTCTCATGGCCCCAACTCAGTTGGGGCATATGAGGGAGAGAATTCCATTATTGGAGACAATGGGGCTCTGCCCAAAGAATGCTGGCATTCCTCCTGATTGCAAATGTGGGGTGCAGACTGAGGGATTCGAAGACAAAGTACTCCATCATGTCCATGATGGGGACCCTGTCCACTCTAAATTTGCCCCTTTTTTCATCAGCAGGGAATGAATCTATCATGGGTGTGAACATTGACTTTCTTGAATGGAGCATCACAAACATGCAAACTTTTTTATATAAAACCCGATCCACTCAGATAGCCTTGCCAGGCTTTGCTTCATATAGGTTGCCTCCTTGAAGCAGGTGCTATCAAGAAGAAATTTTTCAATTACTCAAAAAAACATGCAGTTTGTGTGTGCTTAAGTGCACAACATACATCCACAGAACGGGGATGTTCTTTCTATGTTACGCTTCAAGTAGACATCCTATGCTGGACAGTGTGCAGGGACCTCTGTGAGGCTGTGCGAGGCAGCCTTTTAGACCAACACAGCAAAGATGCCATAAACAGGCTTGTCATATTAGATAAGGTTCTGCACTGTCTTTTCCCTTTTGCGTAACACAGCTCAGCAAATTCGGCTGCTGCACTGTATTGTCAGACAGATTAGGAAATCTGTCTATTAGTCATTTGGGACCCTTTAGGTGGCTTCATAAATTAGTATACGGAAATTGGGTGTGAGTTGTTGTCTCTCTGTTACTGTTATGGTGAGCACTTGTGATATTTCATTGATAATCCATGGTCTCCAAATAGTGCCCTTCAAGGCATTTTCTAAGTATATGTGGTGATTTTTTCCAACTAGACCTCTGTTTAAATCGCTGTACTTTGCCCAGCCGAAGACCTACCACAGAGCTATCTGCCAAACCCGGGCTGCTTATTACGCAGCTGAGTTCTCCAATAGCCCCAACCCCTCCAAGTTAATCTTTAAGGTACTTAAAGACCTGATGGGGAAACGGGCTACCTCGCGTGAAATCTGCACGGACTCGCACTGTGAAAGTTTGGCATCCTTTTTCGTCGAGAAGGTGCAGACAATCTACCGAGGATTCATACCATCTGCTTCCGGGGATGCTCCTAGTTCTGTGAAGGTCTCGGTATCTGAAACTCTATCCTCCTTGCCGGCCATGTCTAACGAGGTATTCAACACTCTTAGCCTCAAAATTAAATCTGGTTCCCCCTTAGACCCGCTGAAGCCGGAGGTCTTTACTCTCCTCCCGCCCTTTTGTCGTGAGCCCATCTTGGACCTGGTTAATCTCTCTCAGTGAGGGCATGGTCCCTCCCTCCTGGAAGCAAGCTGTGGTCAGCCCTATTCTGAAGAAACCCAACCTTGACCCCTTGCTCCTGGAGAATTACCGGCCTATCTCCCTCCTGCCTTGGACCGCTAAGGTCACTGAGGCACACGTGAATTCCATCCTGTCTGCCCATCTCTCGCGTAATAATATTCTTGACGAGAGTCAAAATGGGTTTCGCTCGCAGCACAGTACTGAAACGGCCCTGCTTTTTATGACCGAACATCTGCGGTCTGTGCTGGATGCTGGGCAGACAGCGGCGCTCCTTTTGTTAGACCTGAGCGCCGCGTTCGACACGGTGTCTCATGACATCTTGATGCGGCGCTTGGAGGAGGTAGGTATCGCTGGGAAGGCTCTTCAGTGGTTCCGCTCTTTCCTCTCGGACCGGTTTTTCAAAGTAGCTATTCCACCTGGCCAGTCCTCTTTCCATCCTTTGGGTCTGGGAGTCCCTCAGGGCTCTGCTTTAAGCCCCACACTGTTCAATCTGTATGTGAAACTGCTGGCCGCTGTCGTCAGGCAATGTGGCCTTACCATGACATCGTACGCCGACGACACGCAGCTGGCGGTGACACTCAGTGGGGACCCTGAGGTGAATGCGCCCAGATTCCGTGCAGGACTTATAGCTGTGGCTAATTGGATGCGTGACAACTGCCTACAGCTTAATGCGAAGAAAACCGAGGTCCTGATTTTAGGGAAACAGGCGGAACTTTGGGGAGACCAGTGGTGGCCTCCCGAATTGGGGGTGTCTCCTACTCCAGCGGCCGAAGTTAAAAATCTGGGGGTCTGGCTGGATTCCAACCTCTCTTTTACCAGCCATACAAAGAAGACAGCAGCTACCTGTTTTGGTATTCTGCGAGGACTGAGACCTGTCCTCAAATTCTTCGACCCCCCCACGCGGCAACTGGTGGTTCAGGCCTCTATCCTCTCCCGATTGGACTACGGGAGCACCCTGCTGCTTGGAGTCAATCAGGCTGAGGCTACTCGGCTTCAGAGGGTGCAGAACGCCGCTGCACGGGCCATTGTGGGCCTTCCGAGACGATGCTCCGTCTCTACCGTTCTGACCTCCCTTCATTGGCTTCCGGTCAGACAGAGAATCAAATTTAGGGCTCTCTGTCTGACATTTAAGATCCTGAAGCTTTCCTCCCCTCCCGCCCTTGCGGGCCTTATCTCTCCGTATGTCCCTGCGCGCTCCATCAGGTCTGAATCTTACCATCTGGCGATTAAGCCAAGATTCAGACTGAGTAGGATGGGAGGACGCTCTTTTCGCATTCTGGCGGCTGATTTATGGAATTCTCTTCCTGTCCACATCCGTGCCCTAAACAGCCTAACTCTTTTCAGACGCGCCATTAAAACTCACCTGTTTGCCTCTGCTAACTGATTCTTCTTTCTCAGCTCCTCCTGTTATGTTGTGGCTCTTGATCAGGCGCCAGGACGCCCCTTCGCTGGGGCAGCTGTGCGCCAAATAAAAGTTATTAACATAACATAACATAACGTTTATGGTTGTATGAAAGTGGAATCTTATTTGGGGTGGGCTACTGTCCTACTCAAGAAATAATAACACCTATTGCCAGGTTGAACCCTCAAAGTAACTAAATGAACTTGAGCTCAACCCCCTATTAGCAAAGCTACAGAGTGGACAAGCCTAATTTAGTGCAATGTGTAGATTATTTCTACAGTACCAAAACTGCAATAAATTCAAAACACAAAGCAGTAAAAATCTCAAAATGAATTAGAAAACGGAAGTAAACATGAATAAACACAATGACACCAACACTACACAAATCCCATAAGGAGAACAGGAGATATGAATTTTTTAAATGCAAAGGAAAAATAGCGCCAAGAGGCACCTAGCGCTAATGGTAGACTGTGGAAACAGTAGACCAGGGTGTGATTTGAGTGGGAACATGATGGAGGTCTGGTTGAATTGAGCAAAGAACAACGGTCCTTGACAATGAAGAATAACAATTTCAATAATTATAGGCCACAATATGCGCTATAATGAACATAAAGTCCAGCTGGACTTCAGAATTTATTGATAACTAAATAAGTCAAATCAAACAAAACAACAATAAAGCAGTGGGACACAGTCCTGTATCCACAATACTAAACATACAATACACAGTACAATTAACTAGGGATTTTCAGGCATTTAGAAGGTACAGGAGCAAAAAGGTAATTTTTCAATCTATTTGCTTCACATATGTAGAAAACACATGATTTTTGGAACATGAGGTCTGGTTGAAGACACAAAGTGAATTGATCCTTGTGAAAGTAAAACGTTTGAGAGGATCTCTAAGTTCCATTTCAGAAAGGTTTTCAAGAAAAGCGGTGAATTGAACTTTGTCACTGTTGGTATAGAAAACTCGTACGCGTGCCGGCTGCACCTGAATTTGTAGCTGCTGTCATGGACGGACGGATACCAGAAGCAGGTTGATCCCATTGGAACTAAAGAGCTTTAGAGATCACTCGTTGAAAATGTTTGATGTCCCAGAGAAGAAGGAGGATTAGACTTTTTTTCAGCAGTGCAGGGACCTTTAAATAGGACAAAGCTGAAATCCAGTCCAACATTGGAACCGCCGGTTGGATACTTTTCCCAGCGGGCCCTGCTGAAGCTTTGGAGTCCTATTTTGCATATTTGATAGGATATTACCATAACTGTCTACAGGCAGTCACCCCCAAATGGAAACAATCATATATGGATCTCTCAAAATCCTTATCATGATAATGAACACAATTTACAGTGTATCTTGAAGACCCAACACTCACTCAAAGGAAAACAAACCTAAGGCACTCCTCAAATCCTAAAGTAAGTCAAAGCCAGCTCTGAAGTTTCCTTCAGCATTGGTAAACCCAGAACTGTAAACACAATGATCTTAAAATCCGATTGTGTAGACAAATTTACCACTTCCACTACAGGCATCGTAAGCCTATTGTGCACAATGTTGTTCCTGGCCCCTAGAAATCAGTAATCACTACTTGATTAAAATGACCTCTCTGGAATAATGTATTGAAAATAGTAGCTGTGCATGTCTGACCTTTCACCATAGTGTAGTTGATTTATTTATTTATTTTTGACATTCATAGAGCGCACTGTTACCCGGAGGTGTCCTGGCGCTGATGAAATGCTCCCAAAGGTATTAGCCGAACGAGATTACTGTGTGAATAACCAAGTCTTGATGCCTTTCCTGAAAGTCATAAGCTCCGTGGTATTTCTCAGGGCAAAGGGCAAGGCGTTCCAGGCCTTTGTGGCCTGGAACAATTGCCGCTTATCGTCTAGATTTACAGGGTGGTGGTTTCTATGGTGAGACCATGCCCTGAGGATGAGTGTATAGATGACTCGCTTCTAGGTCCCACTAATAAAGAATCTCTTCCACAGTATGTCATCCAGGCAAAAGCATGTCATTCCTTAAGGAGAACTCATATATAAAGAGGCCTAAATATCCCTGGTCTATATATACCCTCAGCTCAAAACACAAGTCACCAGAGGCCAAAACTTCCTTTAACACTCACATTCTGGGGTGCACAATTATAGTTGTGCATTTTCCCTTGTGATGTAATTCTCACAACTGGTATAGGTATTAACATTTTCTGCGTGCCATTCTAGACCTTCACACTGCTCTCATGGACGTCACTTTAGGGGGGGCTGCCAAAGGTCGCAGTTGCAGCCCCTGGTTTGCCCACTGCAAACACTGGCACTACGACCCCTGACTGAGATGGCAAAATCTGTGCTGGAAACACGGTGGCAGGTCGTGCTTATGGACTACACTCACTTTGTTTTCTCCTTTTTTGATTACACTAATAGTGAATAATGCTTCATTAGTCACTAAAAGTGTAATAAAAAATTGGGTATTATTATCTGGAATATGATCTTGCTTGGCACTTGAGGTAAGTAAACCAATGGTTTAAAATGTATGTTGTGTCCGTTTACGTGTGAGAGTGTAAGTGCGAATGTGTGTATGTGTAAACACGCGTGTGTAAGTGAGATTGAAGGTCAAAGGGTGTGTGATGTACCTTCAACTACCCCTAGCATTATTTTCAATTATGAATCAATTAAGCAGGAAGCTCTATAAATAAGGCCCTGTGATGTGAGACATCTGTGCATTCATCTATCTATTTTCTGTAAGTGGCTCAAGGTAGCTCACGCGCCATGCATCCGGTTTTACTGTTCCTGCAACACATTTCTTCTCCAGTGAATTCTCACGTCCACACATTTTCTGGCACAGAGAATGTCTTAGTAACATACAAGAAAGAGACACAAATTGCAATAAAATACACTGAGATAGTTTTGAGATCAGTGACATCTAACCTCGGGGTTACATTCATCCAAACATTTAATTGGTCTTTTAAACTTAGTTTCGGTTTATTCATCTTCTTTAAACTTGGTCAAACTTTCTAACTACAACTAGGCTGCTCTGTTTCATAACTGTCTATTTTTATCAATTCTGACCTCTTTTCTTCAACATTCTGCACTGAAGATCAAAACCGCGATCGTTACGAAACGTTTTGCCAGCTTTAAGGATATTATGCAGTACAAGTCTAGTGTTCTTTTTCGTTTTTTGCAGAGAATCAAAACTCGTGTACAGAAAGGACAACTCAGGTGAACTTGAAGTTTTAAGTCCATAAAACCACCCTTTAGACAAAGAGTAGATGAGCTCAGAATGTGAACTCCTAGGAGCTGCATCAGTGCCAGAACGAAGGGCTCCTTTGGGATGGAGGTGAAATGTATCTTAGACACACTAGTCATATTCCCTAGCTCTCCATTTCAAGTTGGGTTAACTTCTGGCCCAAGATTTAGTAAGGCCCTGCACCAGTACAAAGCAATGCAAAGTGATGCACGGTATTTACATTTTGCATTGGAAAGTTGATCTTTCTCATAAAAAGCACCTTGCGATGCTTTGCGCCACTTTATATCAAGGGGGAATGACGAGGGTGTTACTTGGGAGCATGAGCACAAACACACATGGGGTTTGATGCAAAAACCCTTTCTACTTATTTAGCCATGCTTGCTTTTTTAAAAAAAATAATGCCTCCTTGAATCAGGGGTTTTCAAGAAGAAATGGGATTAATTTCGAAAATAAAAAACCCATGCATTGAGTTTGTGCTTAGGTGCACAGCACACATCCATAGCATGGGGCTTTTCTACGGTATGCTTCCAGTACAACTCCTATGCTGAACAATGCACAGTGACCTCTGTGACCCTCTATGAGGCTGTGCTATCAGAACAGGGCATGACATCAGCAGCAGGCCTGTCTTATTAGATATAGTCCTGCACTGGTTTTCTCATTCCACAGTGCAGCAAATTGGTTGCTTTGCAGAAGTGATTAGGAAATCTGTCTCTAAGGGCCGTAATAGGACCCACAGTCGGGTGGCAGGCCAAGAGTATTACAACTGCGGTGGTCGGACCACCACTGGACCGCTGCAAACGCCTGGAACCTGTGATCCCATGGCGATGGCACAGCGGTCTGAGATAGCAATATGCTGGCGGTGCCGCTGCAGCACCGCCAATCATATTATGAGTTGCCTCACTGCCCTCCATTTTATGACTGTGAGTCTGACATGTAAAGGGTGGCGGTGAGGAAACGGAGGGGGCCCTACAGGGATCCCTGTTGCCTCTGAACTACGGGGTGCCCTCCTGTCTGCATGCACCCCCTGTTCCTGCATGCCATGGACTGCACAGTCCATGCCGTACAGGAATGTGCTTTGCTGCTCCCATTGTTGTTCTTTTCCAAGGATCAGCTTTAGAAATGTTCTGTTGTGGGCCTGACAGGCACAGACCACAACACCAGGATTAAATTCCTAATCTGGCGGTGGTTTGCGGAAGCTCGCTGCGAGACCGCCAAAGCCGTAATCAGGCTCATAGGGTCCGATTAGGATGGCGGATGGACTTTGTCCGTCCGCCATCCTGTCGTGGGAAGGGACCGTCCGCCATAAGGGCGGAGGTCTGATGTGTCCAATTAGGATGCACCCGCCACAGTGGCGGGTGCATCCGCATTTTTAACATAGCGGCGGGAGGTGCTGAAAGCACCTTCCGCAGCAATGCTAAAAATGCATGTTGTGCGTTTCAAAGCACAGCATGACAGGCACCGTGCGGTGCCTGACATGTTGTACTTTGAAACGCAGGGGGGTACCATAGGTACCCCCTATGTTTACCCCCAGATCCCCCTTCACCCTGGGGGCCCGCAACAGGCCCCCAAAGCAAAGAGCACATGCCAGGCATAGGACCGCAGGCATCGTAATATGGTTGGTGGTGTCTCGCAGACACCGCCACCATATGTACGCACTTTTTCCGCCGCTCACAAAGGCGACCGGCGGAAAAGCGTCGGACGGTTTATCCCACCCGCCGCTGACCCCTCAGCCATCCTAATGTGGCGGGGGTCATTTCAGTGAGGATGGCGGGCGGATTGCCCCTGCCAGGCCGGCGGTAGCTACCTCCAGTCCGGCGGGGGCAATCCGTCTGCCATCCTAATCAGCCCCTTAGTGTCTTAGCTCTCAGTGGTAGCCCTTTGGGCTGATTCATAAATTAGTCTTCGGAATTTGGGTGAGAGTTATTCCAGAAAATTCTGGATAAGTGAGGAGTAAGTAGAGACTATACAAAATGTACAGATAATATCTGTGAATCAGACTCTAATATTTTTATGACTGTTTAATCTGCAAGTAATGGAATCCAGACCAAAAGTCAACAAACTTGGAGCTTGCTTCTCTCAATACCACACATTCACAGCTTATCACCATAGGCATGCCCTCCGCCATCTTTCTCCCTCTCATAAGGCCATTTTCTTTATCACCTCCTTCATAAATATATAAAAAACAGGCTAACGGATGTGGCATTCAATTGTCTGCCCTCTGGCAGCAGGTTCAAGGCAACAATGTGCTCACTCTCTGGGTCAACCGTTATAAAATACCCACTTTTATACAAATTGCTTCCCTGGATGGAGGAGCACATAAACAACCACAAATATTCAATATATTATCTGATATGAATAGAGAGTTTTCAATTATTCAATTTAAGAACAATAAATCATTCCAATATATTGATTCTAATACAGTGCTGTTAAAATAATTAAATTACAGAGAACCAGGGTGATTGAAAAGAGTTTATTGGAACATTCCTCTAATTGCCTAGCCTTGCACTCCTTAGAAGTAAATAAAGACACCAGGGGTTTGTGATCTGTTCTAAGCACAAATGGTATGCCCCATAGAAAACATTTAAAATAATTTTTTGCTCAAAAACAGGACAGCGCCTCCTTCTCAATTGTGGAGTAGTTAATTTCCACATATTTTAGTGTCCTGGAGGCGAAGGCTATGATTTTCTCTTTTCCTCCTTGCATCTGGGAAAGTGTGGCCCGATGCCTCTATTGCTGGTATCCCTGGTAAGGAATGTGTCTTTGGAACTATCAAAGTTACCTATGCAGGGTGCCTCACCAATAGCCTTTTTGAGTTCCATGAATGCTCTATTGTGAGTGGACAACCATTCAAATGTGTTCTCCTTTTTTAGCAGGTCTCTGATAGGTTGTACTAGTTGGGAATTTGTTTTTTTGAATTTGGACATATATTCTGCCAACCCTAAAAAGGATTTTATTTCCTTTTTATTGACAGGAATGGGAGCAACTAACACTGCCTTAATGAGATCCATTTTTGGTTTCATGCCTTTGCTGGTCAAGGTGTGTCCTAGAAATTCCACTGATGCTACCCCTATCTTGCACTTGTCCTTTTTAATAGTGAAACCTGCCTCACTGAGCTTGGTGCATACCTCTCTTAAGTTGCAATTGCGTTCTTCCTCATCTGATCCATACACTAAGATATCATCTTAAAAACAGATGGATTTGTTTGTACCCCTTAGAAGATGTTGCATTATTGTGGTTCTGTGGTTCCGTGGTTCCATGGTTCTGAACCCGTTTGATGAAAGTCGTCGGATGTAGACGATTTTGGTATCAGCGGACCGCAAATCACGAGTGCGGTATGTGCGAGTGTTTTTGGAATAAACGATCAATGGGAACACTACGTATTCAGGGATTTCGTTCGAACCTTCGGGTTCCATTTTGTGTACGGCAGCCATTTTGTGTGGTTGCCCTCACCTAGGCCGATGACTATGGCCGAACGAGTCTTTGGGACACGTACACCTTAGTTGACTCCTGAGTGACCTGACCGAACTGACTCCCTTGCCCGAAACTGACTTCGTTGAGCCAGTTCCTTGTTAGGCAGCTGGTCAGATAGAGATCAAAGAGCAGGACATTGCTGAGTTTATGGTACACGCACACACCCTTCTATCTTGCTTCTCATCTGCTTCTGTTCCTTCCTTTATGGCCTAATTATTGTTTTGGGTTGAGGTCTTTTATGATGGATCCGTCCGGCCTGTTCGAGCAAGAATGTTGGATTTTGCCTTGTCATTTCTGGTGGGCTGGACAACGGAAAGTGGGATTGTCGTCATGCGATATGTTTGAAATGTCACCCTCCAATTGGTCAGTTCGTATGTAATCGATGCTAGCCAGGAATGTGATTTTTAGCATAAAAGACGATGCTCCGCTCTATGAATTTGTGCAGTCTCTAGCGAACCACCCGTGTTGTGCTTCATAGACCTCAGGCTCTGTTCCTGGTTGCAGCCAATAAATTTGGTCTTTGACGTCACCGAGAAGTGTCCCGTGTCTCTGTATTCGTTTCGGGCGTTTTCCCTGGCGCCTCTGGGTTCTAAAACCTGGTTCTTCATTATCCTTTGAAATGCTGCTGCGGCCAAAGCTAACCCAAACGGCATTCTTAGGAATTTGTAGGTTCCAAAAGGTGTGGTGAATGCCTTGAGTATTTGAGACTCTGGATGTAGTGCCACTTGATGGTACGCTGATGTGAGGTCTAGTACCGAAAAATACTTAGCATTATTTATCACAGACAACATTTCATTAATTTTGGGCAGGGGATACCTGTCTATCCAAATGTTGGCATTGGGGCTTCTGAGGTCCACAAACATGCGGATGTCGTTACCACCCTTTTTTGAAGTGATCACAATTGGGGCCAACCATTCAGAAGTTTCTACTGCTTGAATTATGCCCAGCCTTTCTAGTTTCACAAGTTCCCTTTTTAATGGTTCTCACATTGCTAAAGGTATGGACCTGGTCTTATGGGTGACTGGAGCTGCATCTTTTTTTAGCTTGATTGAATGCATGTAGTTCTTTAACAATCCCAGCTTTTCAGAGAATACCTCAGGAAATTCATTGCATATCTCTTTGCCTGTTAATGGGTTGTCAACCAGTAAAACTTGTTCTACATTGTTGGGGTCAAGCCTAATGCCTAACTCCTTCTGGTGTCTCCACCCCAGTAAATTACTTCCCTTCTTAGTAATGTAAACCTACCATAAGTTTCTCTGTCCTTAAACGTGATACACATCTTCACCATCCCTACTAATGGAATGGGATCTTTGTTGTACCCCCCTGGGTGTACATCCGGGTTTTCTAACATGTATTCACTTCCTTTAAACAACCTTAGAAAAGACTTTTCTTCAATTAGGGTGTACGGGGAACAGCAATCAGCAAAAGCCTTGACATTTTTCCCACTCAACTGTATTTTACAGACCGGATAACTAATTACCTCATCTTTACTGTGCACCTAAAATATGAATTTGTTATCTTCAGCTTCGGTGGCTTGATCATAGACAGCATGTACACTTTTGCCTACCTCTTTGGTATTACATACTTTAGAAAAATATCCCACTCAGTTACATTTCCTGCATTGAACTCCTCTGGCGGGACACCTAGGAAAGTTAGCAGGTTGATTGGCATTGCCGCATGAATAACATCTGAAATTTTCTTTTTTAACTTTAGGTTTAAACACATTGCTCTTGTGTTCTACTTTTAAAACATCACCCTCTTCTTTAATTTCATTAATATGTTTCTCTTCTGATTCCAACTCTTTGATATTTTTCATTTACTTGACACAAAAACAGTGTGCTCAATACTCTTAGCTATAGCTATAGCCTCTTCTTACCCTGGGTTAAGAGTTAACAATCTCTCCTGCACCTTGTGGTCATTTGTGCAATGGACCAATTGATCCCTGATGAGAGAATCGGCAAGTGCACCAAATTCACAAGTGGCAGAGAGTCCCTTCAAGGTGGCTATGTAAGAGGTTACCTTTTCATTTTTTCCTTGCACCCTTTGAACAAACTTGTGGAGCTCCAAAAAAACATTAACCTTTTCCTTGAAAGGTGGTTGTGAACACATCCACATCCCCTTAACCTCCCTCTTCCCCTCCATCAGCGAGATCTTCATATATCTTCCTCCCTTGCGTGCCCAGATTTTGCAATAATATGTGTTGTTTCCATACTGAGGAAAATTTTTCACCTCCTATAGCAATTAGGTATGAATGGAACATTTTAACCCACCTATCCCACGGAATTTCTGGTTCCCCTTCATCATTCAGGAAGGGAGGCGTTTGATTCATGTTGGTAATAGACATTTTGACTAAACGTGATACAATTCGGGAACTGTATCAGAAAGGAGGTCCAGCAGGACTGGGTCCCCGCGCAGGTCCCAGTCCCGCCGTTTTGGCGTCCCAGGAGGAAGGCGGGGACGGGTGGGAGTCGGGAAGCACATAGGAGAGCCCCGACAACACGGACAAGAGGTTTGGGCCCC
This sequence comes from Lissotriton vulgaris, assembly GCF_964263255.1. Classification (NCBI taxonomy): domain Eukaryota; kingdom Metazoa; phylum Chordata; class Amphibia; order Caudata; family Salamandridae; genus Lissotriton; species Lissotriton vulgaris. Next base: position 170,756,780 of record NC_141689.1, on the reverse strand, counting down.
ACCCTGCTCCAATACCCGGCTGGTCCTCTCTGCCGGGCCTGCGGTGCAAGGCTGCTCCACGAACCCGGGCCCAGACCGGAATTAGGCCTCTGCCTCTTCACCCTCTATTTGCGGAGCAGAGGCCTGGCAGCTGATGTGGACGAGCCCTGGCGAACCCGTGGTGGGCACTGGGCGTCCCTGGACTCTGCACACGGAGGGCGGTGATTGTGGTGGCCGGCGAGGACCAACAAAGGAGCGGCATGGGGCGCCTCTCACTACCCCGCTATAAGGCGCGGCCCGGAGACCAACAGGAGTGGCACTGGATGAGTGTCGGCCCCGAGCAGAGGTCAGTGCCCTGAGCGGGCAGTGGGTCACTGGTGGAGAGGGGGAAGAAACATCAGCTACCGCCACCACAAGGACTTTCCTCCTGATCCGTTGAGCGGCTGGGGGGGCCTCCCGTGGACCGCGACGACCTTCCCTGCGTGGGCATTCTGATTGTCCTGAGAGCCTGCTGGTCGGAGTTGGACGGAGAGGCGACGCCTGCTGGGGGGTCATTGTGCTCAGAACGCTTGGGACATCCGGGCCTCCGCATCGTCCTGTCACTCAGAACTTTTAGGGTGCTTTTCCGACTACAGCACGCCCACTCACCCATGATGTCGGGCTCCAGAGGGGGAAAGAAAGGAGACCGTACCTTGCCCGAGATGCTGAGTAGAGGAGCCCCGCGACAAGACAGAGGTCAGACGGCCCCAAGCCCCCCGACTAGCTCTCGGGGCGCGGAGGGGGGGGAACCCCCAGTGACCAGATCCTTTCTGGAGTTGTTGTTCGGCACCCTCAGGGAAGACTTCCAAACGCTAAAGCAGGAAGTGGCCGGGGAGGTTCGCAAAGTGAGAAGAGAGGTCGACTCCCTTGGAGAAAGGGTGTCCACCGGGGAGGAAGCTGGCCATTCCCGGGACGAAGAGATCGCGCACCTGCAACAGGAGGTCCTGCGGCTCAGAGATCAACACATCGACCTCCAGGCCCACAATGAAGACCTTGAGAACAGGTCCAGGCGCAATAACATTCGGGTACGTGGCGTCCCGTCTAAAGAAGAAGGGGAGGACATAACTGCCTATCTGAGAGACCTGTTCCGAGACATCTTGGGAGAGCCCGGAGACTTCCCTGTAAGAATTGATAGAGCGCATAGAGTGGGCTCGCCTCGACGGGCTTCGGCGCCACCGCCTGATATTCTGGCCTTCCTGCCGGACTTCCCTTTGAAGGAGACCCCTGAGTTTCCGAGGTCAACAGGTGGCCCTCTTTCAAGACTTGTCAGCGATCACACTGCAGAAACGCAAGTCATTCAAAATAGCCACAGACTTTCTGCGAGAACATGGCACGCAGTACTCCTGGGGCCACCCCTTTAGACTCATTTTCCGGTGGAACGGGACTCTACACCAGCTGCGGTCCCTGCAGGACGTTTGCGGAGTCATGGGCCTCATAGCGACGGATGAAGATGTTCCCACCCCCCGCCGCCGGCGCAGCACCAGAGATGGTTGGCAGACAGTTCGGAGGCGGCGCTCCACATCCCCGCCTTTGCGACCCGACTCACCCACAATCCGAGCGGGGATGGACAGTGCGCTTCATGAGGTGACCAGAGAAACGTCTGCTGGTGATGTGGCCTTGACGGCCTGAACATACTCCGGAGGGAGATCACATTGGCCTCATCATTAATGCAGGTGCGAGGGTTCCGGGGACTGGGGGGTCCGGGGGGGAGTGGGTTGTGGCTGGACGTCCATTTCAGTAACTTTCCACGGGCTTGTACAGTATGGACCGGACTGGGACAATGATGCTCGTTGAAGGGTTGAGCGAGAGGGGGGAGGGAGAAGGAGAGGGTAAGAGGGTGGGTCTTTGGTTAATGGACTCAATGGACAGGGGGGAGGAAGGATTGGAGTTGAGTTGTTGGGGGGAAGTTCGGGGGGGGATTCGGGAAGCGCGCTACTTGGTTGAGTGCTCTTGTTACATTTGTTTAGACTTCACTCCATTTCTGCAAAATTTTGGGAATCGCGCGGGTCTCTTGTTGCATTCGCCACATCCCACACCACCAGTTCACACTGTTATTGCTGATGACGGCCCCTGGGGACACGTTCGGCTTGTTGAGCATCACCCTTACGTTAATCACTATTGGCCCTTGAGATAGTTACCCTCAATGTAAAAGGGTCGAACAACCCGGTCAAGCGGAAGGCAGTGCTGTCCCTCCTTGAAAGCACTCAGGCAGACATCTGTCTCCTACAGGAGACACACCTTTTAGCCAGGGATTGCCACAGGCTGCGCTCATCGAAATTCCCAGTACAGTTCTTTTCCTCCGGGGCCACCAAAACAGCGGGGGTGGCAATCTTGGTGGCTAGGAAATTTAAGGGGGAGGTCTTGCACAAAGTAGCGGAACAGAAAGGGAGGCTCCTGGTTTATAGGGTCAAGATGGAGGTCTGGTGTTTACTATAGGTTCGATTTACAGCCCCAACGACCACCAGGATAGGTTTCTACAATCAGCTCTAGAGGAAGTAGCGGTCACCCCGGATAGGCACATAATTATCGGACGGGATTTGAATACGGTCTTTGACTCATCCTTGGATAGATCGGCACAGCGACGCCCACAGACAGGGGAGATCTTGCAGCTGAGTAAATCCTACTTGGGTGATCACGATTTCCACGATTTGTGGCGGCGCCTCCACCCTGCTACCCAAGCCTACTCCTACTACTCACATGCACACAAGTACTACGCGAGGTTAGATCATCTCCTAGTGACGGGACCGCTTTGTGACTTAGCGACGGCCTCCGACATGGGAGTTCTTACTTTGTCAGATCACGCCCCAGTGTCGGGTACTTTTCAGCTACCGCCGGTGTCTCTCCCAAGGGGGGTTTGGCGCCTCCGGGACACCCTGTTGCACAGGCAATCGGTTGTAAAGCATATACAAGACTCGATTGGCGACTACCGTCGGCACAACGATAATGTCGACACCACCCGAGCGACAGAATGGGCCGCCCTGAAGGCGGTGCTCCGTGGTGAGTTTATCGCCGTCTCCTCGGCGGAGAATAGGGAACGACAAAAAAAGAGAGACGAACTTACAGGCAAGGTAAGGGAGCTGGAACAAGTGCATCAGAGGACGGGAGCCCCCAGAGTCTGGAGGCAGCTTAAAGCAGCCCGAAAACTACTATCCGCCCTGGACATGGACAGAGCGGAATACGCAGCGTTGCGCCTGAAACGCGCGTATTACACCGGCGGTGACAGATGCGGCAGGCTCCTGGTGAGCAAGCTCCGTGTTAAACACCAAAACCATCGGGTGAAGAAGTTATCAGTTACCAGCGGGGCGACGGCCACGGAAGATGACCAGATTGCGGACGGCTTTCGTCAGTACTACGCGGATTTATATACTGGCGAGCCCTCCTCGGCACAACCCGAGGCTGACTACCTGGCCTTGGTCGATCTCCCCTCCCTTGCCCCGGAACAGGCAGAACACCTGGAGCGGGACATACGGATAGAAGAGGTGATTACGGTTATTTCCCGCCTCAAACACGGGAAGGCCCCGGGACCCGATGGGTATACCCCACTCTTCTATAAAACGTTCTGCCCGGAACTGGCGCCACTGCTGACGCGACTCTTCAACTCCTTCGCGGAGCCGGGGGCTATTCCTCCTGACTTGCTTCGAGCGACGGTGTCGGTTATCCCCAAGCCGGGGAAAGACCGGACAGGATGCGGTTCCTATCAGCCGATCTCGCTATTGAATGTGGACCTCAAGCTGTATACTGGGATTCTGGCGGCACGTTTAGTCCCTCATCTGCCGGGCCTGATAGATTCGGACCAGGCGGGGTTTATCCCCGGTAGACAGACTGTGGACAACACCAAGAGGGTAGTCCATATTCTGCAAAAGGCCTCCCCTATTCCTGGGGAACGAATGCTTCTCTCGGTTGACGCGGAGAAGGCGTTCGACCGGGTGCATTGGCCGTACCTGGAGAAGGTACTCTGCAAAGTGGGTATAGGTGAGAAATTCCGCACTTTGGTGTTCAATTGTTACAGATTTCCATCCGCAGTGGTTCGAGTGAATGGGTACAACTCTCGACCATTTGCGATAGAGCGGGGCACCAGACAGGGGTGCCCGTTGTCGCCGCTACTTTTCGCCCTGTATATGGAGCCATTTGCACAGAGAATTTGGAGGAATCCGGATGCAACTGGGGTGCGGATGGGGAGGTTCATTCATACCGTTAGCTTGTATGCGGACGACGTGATCCTGACGCTTGACGACCCAAGAAGGGCCCTTCCGGCTTGCATTGCTGAGTTAGACGCCTTCGCCGCGGTGGCGGGTTTTAAAATGAATATGGGGAAATCGGCGGCCCTTGACATCTCGCTGACCCCTGCCACAAGACTCGAGTTGCAGGGCCTCTTTCCCATGCGTTGGTCTAAGGAACTGGTTCCTTACTTGGGCTTACTGTTAGTGCCCTCTCTACCTGCTATGGTGACAGCCAACTACGCAGCTCTAGGCAGGAAAATTAAGGAGGAGCTGACCCCTGGAACAAAGGAACATTATCGTTACTGGGTAGAGTGGCTGCAGTGAAGATGACGCTCTTACCGCAGGTGCTGTATCTATTCAGGGCATTACCTCTGCAGCCCCCGAAGGGGTGGATTGGTCAGGCTCAGGTGGACATTGCACGCTTTGTGTGGCAGGGCCGCAAACCCAGACTCAAGAGAGCCTTATCCACACTGGCGCCTGAGTCGGGTGGACTCGGCGTACCGGATCTACACAAGTACTTCCAGGCAGCGCAGCTGCGGTACTTAGTGGAGTTGAGCAAGTGGGAATCTGATAAGCACTGGCTGTTCCAGGACCAGGCGGTAGCGGGTAGGCCCCTGCAGGAGATACCCTTCCTGCGCAGGGTGCATCGTCCACCCAATCTTTACGCGTCTTTTATCACGCGAGTCCCGCTGCGAGTTTGGGACGCGGTGAATGCTCGGCACAAACTCACCACCTTCCCGTCTCCGTTCACGCCAGTGGTCGGGAACCCGGACTTTCATCCTGGGATGGAACCTGGGGCCTTTGCGCGCTGGCGGATGGCTAGATGCAGTGCGCTGTTTCACATATACGGCCCGGAGGACGCCATATCATTTCAGGATCTTAGCCGGGAATACCGACTGCCTGAGACCGAACGGATGCGATATCTGCAGGTACGTCACTGGGCGCTTCGGCCGCAGGTACGTGCCCTGGCTGACCGGAAGCTCACTCCTTATGAGATGTGGCTGGTGACGCGCTCCTCGGATGCCAAACTCATTTCAGACCTATACAAGCTTTTGCAACCACCCCCTTTCCACATTTACAACCCTGGGCGGGAACGCTGGGAACGGGAGCTGGGTAGGGAGTTGAGCCACATGGACTGGGACCACATCTCCTATTGAGCACGCCATTCTGCATACCACACCGGGCTCACCCAAACATACACCAAGATATCCACATATTGGTACTACACACCAGAGAGACTTCATGAAATGAATCGGAACATTGCAAACACCTGTTGGCGAGAGTGCGGGCAGATTGGCACACTCACGCACGTTTTATGGGACTGCCCACTATTGAGTCCCTACTGGAAGGAGGTCCTAGATGGCATAGATCAGTGCTTTGACATAGAACTCCCTCGCTTCCCAGCCTATGTCCTACTGGGGTTACCCAACGGCTTGATGTAACCTCTGAGGTCTAGAAAGGGTAGACAGATAGCGATCGCCCTGGGTTAAGCGATTTAGAACATACTCCTTTACTGACGCTCCGCCACACTCCCTACCACGGTTGGCTGGTTACACAGGCTGTGGCACTTTCTGGGAATGGAGAAGCTGTCCCTCACGGTGGCGGGAGAGGTGGATAAGTTCGAGGAGCTGTGGCAGCCTTTCCATACTTTACTACAGTCAGAATTCAAAGAAATCACCTGCCCCCGATATCTTCACCTACTACGGCTAACATCCTTGACTAGCCCGTCCACCTAGCTTGTACGGGTGGGTTGCCTGACAAGAGGAAGGGATACATTGCAGATGTGAAGGCATGTGGGACATTCGCACGGCGCGGGGGGGAGGGGGGAAGGGAGTTGGGGGGCGGGATGGGAGGGGGGGAGTTGGGGAAGGGGATGTTGGCTGTTGAACTTGTCGTCACCGCATATTCATTTGGACCCATGCTAGGAAAGACGTGATATTTGTAGTGTCTTACAAATTGAGGGCGCCCGGGAACAGAAGCTTTGCATTACCCTTCAGTGACAATTGTTTTTTATTTGTTTGTATGGTTTTTCTTTTTCCAACTATGTAATAAAATGCTTTAAACCTAAAAATGCTACAGGCTTATGGCTCCACACGTGAGGCGACGTACTGTGAGGAACTCCTCTCAGCGCCGACAGGATCCCTCGCCAACTGCTCACAGGATCGCCGAAGGAGCGACGCTGCTCTTCCAAGCGCTGACAGGATCCCATGACGACTCCATGCAGGATCGTCTCCTCAGTGACCATCCTCAAACACTGAGGAAGACCTCTGGATGTCCATATGGAGGAGCCTGAAAACAAAGCAGATCAGTCCCCAAAGTGAAGGTATCCGCCCGAAGATGAAAGGACGCATATTAAAGCAGGCTGGCAGAACAGCCAGGGGTGAGGAATGAGGTTCCGTGACGATTTGAACCCGTGTTTTCAGCATTGTCGCAAATACATAATTTTGGTATCAGCGAACCGCAAATGGTCCATTTAGCATGTCCTGGTGTTTTCGCTATGCTACGAGTACGAGTACTCCTGTTGCAAACACATTCCTAATCTACCCATGGCATCCATTTTAGATTATGGCAGCCATTTTGTGTTTCTTGCCCTCACATAGACAATGGACACGCAATGACCTTTGATTACTTCGTTTCGATTAAGGACACGTAGGCTTTAGCCGGAGATTCACCTCTCTAGTGACACGTGCACCTTAGAACAGAACACGCCATGGCTGCATGACTCGACAGAAGCTGCCTCCTCGGCCCGAGGCCAGTCCTGCTATACTGGTTCTCGTGTTCGTTGGCCTGATCATGATTAGGCGGCCGAAGCTGGTAGCCTTGCCCATTTACGACCCACAAACATCTCTTATCCTGCTTTTCTATCTTCTGCACCTGGCTCTGCTCCTTTCCTTCTGGGCCTTTATTAGGGGGAGGTAACGAAATTTACGATGAGGTGGTCCGGGTCTTGAATGAAAAGTTGACATGAGATTATGATGGAAAAGTGGGAACCCCTCGTTCGTAATGTTTTGACATCAGATATTGTCGACGATTCCTGTGCAACGCCAAATATTTATTGTTTAGGACACAAAGGTTTGGGAATGTATTACATGTAAAGAATTTGCCTCAAGCTCAATTTTTAGTATATAAGGAGCAACCCTTTTTGTACAAATCGAACAGGCTCCTAGATACTGCCCGTGTGTAGTTTCTGTGACTTCTGTGTCCCTGCAGTAATAAACCTTTGGTCTTTGACGCCACCATCGAGAAGCCCGTGTTTCTGTTTATTTGTGCACCGAGACAGGTAGAACTCCGGGGTCTTCGGGTGTTATCCCTGACACCTCTGGACGGAACCAAAAAGTCCAGAACTCCAATTGGTGCCCAACGTGGGGCGACGTCATTCGGTACCGGTCCAAAAGCCTGAAGAGTTCGAGAAGCTTCGTGTGAAGATTCCTGAGGGAGGCGCCCCACTTCATCGATCCCGGCATATCGCAAAAGTGGCCCGACGTTCTCTTCCACGAGGGTTCCCGTTCAGGACGGCTGCAGTGGTCCGTTGCCCTGACCGTCGCCCTGTCTTGGACCCGAGGTGCAGTCCTTAGTACGGCGAGACGTGACGGGTTTCTCCTTGGTGACGTCTTCAGTGCCTCAGTTAAGTATTAAGTGGTTGCTAGTTGGTTACTTCGTAAGGGTTGTTCCTGTTTGGATAAGATCCTTTTAGTTCTTGGTTTGGTTTGGTTTCGTAAGATTATCACTGGTTATTCTAGTTACGATAATCTATTGGTTTAGTTTCGGGTATCGATACATTTGTTCGCTTTGGTAGGCTTTGGTTCGAGTGCACATTTCTGTTCGTGTTTTTGTTTGTTCTGTGTTCCGGGTTATAAAATGGTAAGTCGGAAAAATTGTATGTTGTCGTGTTTTGGTAGCAACAGTGATTCCCGGTTGGAAGACTCATGTCTGGTTCCTCCGATCGGAACTCCTCTATATGATCTATATTGTAAGTTTGGTGTGGGTCCTATATCGTATAATGAGGTATGGGTCCGATATACTGAAAAAGATGGTGTCCTTAGTTGGCCACTGCATGGTAGTTTTGAACCACAAGTCATTGATAATTTAGAAACAAAATTGTTCAAGAAGAAAGCCCGGCCGGCAATGTTTGATTCTCTTCGTTATTGGCGAAAAGAATCTAAACAGAGAGAAATTAAAAGGTTGAAGAGAGAACAGAAAGAGCAAGAGTTGACTTTAGAGCAGTCTGTCAAACAGCTGCAAGTCAACGAATCCGAGAAAGCAATGGAGGTGGCTAATAGAGAGCGTAATCTAGCGATAGACAAGTGCTATCCTGCCTTACCATCGAGTACAGCTAAGATAGTAGAGGACCCCGAAAATGATCCTCTGTTGTCTTACTTGTTACGATCACCCCCACCGTATGCACAGGGTGCTACGGCTCCACCTTTACCGAATGTTCAAATACCGGTTGCTGGACAACCTGGTATTCCTGCTCCTGCTTCCCAGAATCAAGCTCCTGTACCCCCTGTTGTCAATGTTAATGTTCCTTCGGCACCCCCTCTTCCAGGGTTGCCGGTTTATTTGCCTATACCTGTGTCACTTACACCTGCTAGTTCACAGGCTACTCTGCCTGCTACTCCAACTGTTCCTGCTCTATCTGTTCCAACTGCTACTGTGTTTTCTGCTTCTGCCAGTATTATGACTCCACTTTCTGTTCGTCGAAGAATCACTGATTCTGTCTCGAATATTCTATCTCCCTTCTATAAAACTCTGATTAAGACTCCTACTTCTGACTCTGTACAGAGACGCAGTCAGCTTCCCAGTACTGAAGAACGGGGAATATTAGATTCCACAGCTCTTAGATGGATATCGAAGAGTAGGAGATATAGTACTAGAGATGTATTAGATACATTTATGCAGTGGAAAGAACCAACACAACGATATGTGTTCGACGAAATGTGCACCCTTTTACGTGAGGAATTAGAAGAAGATGACTCTGATGCGAATTTAGAAGAATTAATTATTGTTCAGAAAGAGTTTGCTGCTGGTATGATAGTTGGTCAGGATATAAAAGAAGCGATGGAACTAATTTTAAGTTATAGGAATGATCCATCACTTCGTTCACCAAGGGAGTTAGAGAAGAGTAGTACTAAGCAGAATCGCCAATATCCAATGAGGGAGGTTCCTCCAATTTGGCGCGAAGCTGTGCAAGCTAATGCAAATCTTGGTATAGCAGCCGCTCCAGCGCAATTCCAAAGAGTGTGGATACACATTCCGTGGAAGCGAGCCGAAGTGTTAGCAGTGAAACAGGCCTTGCCAGATCCGCGTAAAAATCCAGCCGGATATTATAAGGAGTTAGCACAGACAGTTGAAGCTTGTGTGATGAATTTAGCAGACATTGACATGTTATTTGGGAATGTGGTTCCGCAACCAATTTGGGCTAAAATTCGTAAAGAAAATCATCCAATTGCTCTGGGTGGTGATTGGGCAGCTATAATTGCAGCGGATGGTCAGCAAATAGGTGGTTCCAAACCCGAACCTCTAATTGCTAACCTACCAGGTAGAATAATTGACTTAATGAAGACTCTGATGCCAGCATTGCGCGTTAACTGGGACAAGTTGTCCGCATGCAGGCAAAAGAAAGACGAAAGTGTCTCCGACTTTTTCACAAGGTTCGAAGAAACTTTCGTAGATCACAGTGGTCAGGATATGAGCACAGAAGGAGGACAGAGACTATTCGTTGATAAATTTGTACACAATTTGTTGCCAGAACTTAGTAATAAATTAAAAGATTCCGAGAGTGCGTGGGCTGTCTCTACGACTGCGCAAATTCTTGCGACTGCCCAGTACTATGAGAATAGGGATAAAAAGGAGAAGGAAAAGTCAGAGAAAAAGACGAAAGATTTAAAAACTAAAGTTCTTTTGCAGCAAGCATATCCGCCTCGCACAAATCAGACTAATACACAGCAAGGGCCATATCAAAGGACAGATTATGGTTCTCAAAGACCGCAATACCAGTGGAATCAATGTGCGTATTGTAAGAAAGAAGGTCATTATAAGAATGAGTGTCCAGTCCTAGCACAGAACAACGCTGCAGCAGCTCAGAGAGGTCGTGGTGGTTTTGTACAAAATTCTAGGGGTCGAGGACGAGGTGCTATGCCTCCACAGACAAATGATCGCCCTTCTAATCATTTTGATCAGCGAAATGGACAGTCTGCTCAACAGAATAGATCTCAGCAATATCATGTTGAAGACTATTGTGAAAATGATGAGGGATTTCAGCAAAGTGAGTACTAGGACAGCCATGGACAAAGAGAGGGAGTAGTATCAGTTCCAGTGGATCAGAGTGGGCCTTATGTCGCAGTAGCAACATCAGGTGTAGTCGAACCGTTTCTGTTGGATACTGGTGCAGCAAAAAGTTCTATCATACATGAGAAACTCCCTGGCGCACCTTTGTCTGGCTTAACAAATGTTTCTGTAGGTTTTTCAGGTGCCCCTGTTTACAACCCTGTATCCGGTCCTTTGTCTATTTCTGTTGGACCCCGTCAATTGAAAGCACCTTTGATTTTGACGACCGGTTGTAATGAAAATCTGCTTGGTTTAGACTTGTTAAAACGCCTATATGCGACATTGTACTGTACTCCGGAAGGAGTACAGCTTACGTTGGGTAGAAGAATCACCTCTCCAATGTACTTGTCGATGGATGCACTCCCACCAGAGCTGCGTTCTCTCCCTGATACTCTTTGGGCGACTGGTCCTAACGATGTAGGTCTTTTAGAAATTCCACCATATGTAGTCACTTTGAAAGCAAATGTAAAATTTCCACGAATCCCACAATACAAAATCTCTAGTGAAGGTGAACGTGCACTTTTATTGATTGTGCAAGATTTGATTAAGAAAGACGTGGTTGAAGAAACTAGAGGAAATGTCTGTAACAGTCCTGTATTACCAATTCTAAAGCGTACTGATCCTTCAAAGCCTCCAGTATATAGGTTTGTTATCGATCTCAGAGAGGTTAATAAAATTGTGATTCCACAGTTCCCTGTGGTTCCAGACATCACTGCATTGTTAACGTTGATTCCTGCAACAGCCACATGGTTTTCAGTCATCGACTTGAAGAATGCCTTTTTCAGCATTCCGATAGCCGAGGAAAGCAGAGATATTTTCGGTTTCTTTCTAGAAGGTCGAAGCTTCAGATTTAAACGTGCTCCACAAGGCTATTGTGAGAGCCCATCCATTTACAGTCAGGCATTAAAAAGTCAGTTAGATTCCTTTGTACTTCATCCTGGTTCTGCTTTAGTGCAGTATGTAGATGATCTCCTAGTGGCTGCCGATGACAAGGAAACCTGCAAAGCAGCTACAATTTCTTTATTACATCATTTGTCCAATTTGAATCACAAGGTGTCACCTTCGAAAATGCAATATTGTTGCCAAGAAGTAACCTACCTAGGTCATCTCTTGTCAAAGGAGGGAAGGAAGTTGACCCCAGAGAGAATAAAAGCAATTACACAGATGAATGTTCCTCGCACAAAGAGAGAAGTACGTGCCTTTTTAGGTATTACCTCTTACTGTAGGCAGTGGATCCCAAATTTTTCTCTTTTAGCAAAACCATTGGTAGCTTTGACTGGGAAAAATGTTCCGAGTCCGGTGCCATGGTCCGCTGAATGTCAGGAGAGTTTTTCTGAGTTACGAAATGCACTATGTTCAGCTCCTGTATTGGGTACACCCGATTACAGCAAGCCATTCACGCTCTATGTCCACGAGAGAGAAGGTTGCGCGTTGAGTGTTCTGACACAGAGATTTGGTGATAAACAACGCCCTTGTGCGTATTTTTCATCAACACTAGATCCGGTAGCTAGAGCGTTGCCTAGTTGTTTAAGAGCTACAGCAGCAGCTGCGGCCTCCATTCGACAATCTGCTGGCGTGGTGATGAATAACATGCTAGTGGTCATGGTTCCTCATGCTGTGGACACACTCATGAATCGAACTAAGACGCAACACCTTACCAGTGCTAGATTATCCGGCTACGAGCTGACACTGCTAGCAAGTCATATACAGATCAAAAGATGTAATGTATTGAATCCAGCAACATTGTTGCCGACTAATCAGGAGTCGAGTGATTCTGAACCCCATGATTGTTGTTTCAGGACAGAGGAGGAGACAAAAGGACGAATTGATTTAAAAGACACTCCGTTGTCAAATCCAGATGGCAGGTTGTATGTTGATGGGTCTTGCTTTAAATTGGAGAATGGTGATGTGACTGCTGCCTATGCAGTAACGACTTTGAGTACGATTGTGGAGACTGCAAGAGTGAGTCAAAATTCTGCCCAAGCTGCAGAATTAATCGCTCTAACAAGAGCGTGTGTTTTAGCAAAGGGAAAGAGAGTGAATGTGTTCACAGATAGTCAGTACGCGTTCGGCGTGGCCCATAGTTTTGGCCGTTTGTGGAGAGGTTTCATTACGTCCCATGGGACTAAGATTCAACATGGTCAACTAGTTAACGACTTGTTGGAATCTCTAACCTTGCCGATTGAAGTTGCGATTGTGAAATGCAGCGCTCATAAAGCAATCACGGATGATGTTGGTCGTGGGAATGCTTTTGCGGATGAGACCGCTAAACAGACAGCTAGGAATATGATGAGTAGGATGTATGTTGCAACGTCTGCAAGATGGATTTCGGAGTCTGGAATGTGTGAAGACACAGTGGAAAGTGTGAAAGAAATTCAGAAGGAGGCGACTGAGGAGGAAAAGCTTGCATGGAAAGAGAGTACGGGTAAATTGGACTCGAGTGGGTGTTGGATTGATTTGTCGGAACAACAGCGTTGGATGTTACCTGATGCGTATGTGCTTGCAGTGGTTACAATGGCGCATGGAACAGCGCACATTAGTTCTAAAGGGATCTGTAAGATGTTGGCCCCAGTTTGGAAGAATGATGGGATTAGTAAGTGTGCAGAGAGAGTGGTGAAAAATTGCATGGTATGCCTGATGCATAATCCTGGCAAGGGAATCCCTACACCTGCTGGTCACTTCGCTCCCCCTTCTTGCCCCTTTGAAGTGATCCAGTTAGACTTCATTCACATGGATCGTTGCAACAACTTAAAATACGTCCTAGTGGTAGTTTGTGCTTTCTCCAGATGGATCGAAGCATATCCACTGAAGGACAACACTGCCTTGTCAACTGCCAAAATTCTTCTCAAAGAATACTTCCCTAGGTATGGAATGCCACGGATTGTATGGTCAGATAACGGAAGTGAGTTCGTAGGGAAAGTTATGCAGAGTGTATGTGCTGGTTTAGGGATCAAGCAGAAATTTCACAGTGCGAACCACCCTCAGTCTGCTGGTTTAGTTGAGGGTTACAATGGCACCCTCAAATTAAAACTTGCTATAATACAGGCATCCACGGGTTTGTCCTGGCCGGATGCACTACCCTTGGCTTTGTTATCCACGAGAGCAACTGTACATTCTAGAGTAGGGCTTAGTCCTTATGAAATAGTCTTTGGTCGCCCGGCTAATGTTTGGGGAGTGCCAAGGCCAAAAGAATTCTGTTCTCTGGAATATCCAATGTTGATTGATTACCTTTACGACTTGACTGCTAAATTGAGTCTTATTCACCAACAGGTTTTCGATGCATTGCCAAAGCCACCGGAGAGTCCAGGTCATCAGCTGAAACCAGGGGACCACGTTGTTGTAAGGAATTTTACAAGAATGAAAAATCTTCAACCCAGATTCGTCGGCCCCTTCCAGGTCCTGCTAGCGACGAGAACTGCTATTCGTGTGGCCGGTCGGAAGAACTGGATTCACACGACGCACGTCAAACGTGTGCCCCTGCCACTTCCTTACGATAACTGGGTGAAGAAGGGAATTGGTGCCTCTGAGTTTGAACAGATACCCGGGTTCATCCCTTTCAGCGATGCCGAACTAATAACTGACACGTCGAACTCTGGCTCTCCTCCTGAAATTACTCCTTTGAATTCTGAACATTTATCCTCTACATCAGAAGAAACTTTGCCATCTGCGAACTTAAACAGTGCAACACCTGCTGAAAATACGCTGTTTCCAGATCAAACAACTCCTGCAAAACTGAGATATAATTTACGGTCTCGTAATATGGACAAATAAAGCAGGAAACTGCCTATTTTTACACATTTGAAATTTTGACACTTTGCCTCCAGCCAGGAAGTTTGCTATTAATTTTGTTGTTTTAAAATTGCCTTGCCGTCTGGGTAGCCGTAGGGTCGTGGCTGTGTGCCTAGTTGAATCTGCGGGGGTCAGACACAAGGTTGATCTTTCTGTTAGTTCTGGGAACTCCCAGGGCTGATAGAGGCATTTTCATCTACGTACACATCATCAGTGGTCGCGAGCGGATTGTAGAAGATGGAGCTTCCTGAGCTGCAGCGAGAGAATGTAATTTATGTTCGCAGAAATAGACTTCACAGAATTCTTCATAGCAAATGTTTTCTGATGCAATGTGCTATTACATTTTTAATTGTTTTGATAACGTTGGTGGGTGGAATCGTTTTTGGTGTGAATTTAATTTTTATGCCGGTAACTACAGTACCTCCCCTTGATCCTGCTACGTCTACTGTTTCTTCTATGCACTCTTTTCACTCATTTCCTGAACACGAACAAGCTCGACGCTCAGAGTTTATCAATAACACATTTGTACAACTCTTACACCAACACCAACTGGTAGTCAACACTACAGACTGCTGGGTGTGTGGCTTGATACCCCACACTATGGATAAAGGCATTCCCTATCTGGTTTTGCCTTTTAGCTACAATGGATCATTTCAGGCCTTTCAGACCATTTTTGCCTATGCCCTTGAGACCTATCCTCCGCGTCCACCACGTTCCACTAAATACAACCCTGCCAACAAAGCTTTAGTCCAGGGAATTATTGACATGATAAAAGACATCAATAATACTCCATCTTACCCTAGAGATGAATTACGGGTATATTTGAGTTGGAATTCTACAGAGTATCGCCTTAGTTTGGGAGAAAGCAAGGGTAAAAGCTCCACTCCAGTCTGGGTCGTGCCTCACCGAGGTCAGGTCTGTTTGCAAGGAAATGGGAGAAATCCGAGAGCTCAGCTAGGGAGGAGTGAGTGAGTTGAGACTTACGTGTTTCCGTCTAACTCTTCCCCTGCCTTTCTGACTGCTAGGGGTACCTATTTCATTTGTCAAGACAGAGCGTATACATGGCTGCCTGCTGACTTTTCAGGTTCATGTTATATTGCTCGACTGTTGCCTCCAACGTACACTGCTTCTTCAGACTATCACAAGACCAGAGTAGCAAGAGGTGTCTTCAGTAAGGAAGATACCGCTAGTCAGGAAGCTGGAGACTTCTTCAAAGGTTTCCTTCCGTTCTGGGGGCCTATGGCCAATAGTAGAAATATACGTCAGCTAACACGGGTAGTTGAATCTACTGTTACCGAAACTGCTGGTGCCCTTAGCAACTTGACAGCTGAGCTTCAGGCGGATCGACTCATGACGTTGCAGAATCGTATGGTTCTAGACGTAATACTTGCAGATCGAGGTGGGGTATGCAGAATGATCCAATCGAGCTGCTGTGTCTTTATTCCCAATAACGCTCCAACAGTCTATGAGGCGATCTCTAAGCTACACAAGATTTCCGACTCTATACACATAGACAAGGGAAACTGGTCCTTCATGGAGTGGTTTTGGACTCTGATATCAGCGTGGGGATGGAAGGTTCTGATGGTCATTGGTGTCATCTTAGTATTCCTATTCTCATGCTGCCTGATTATCCAGTGTGGTCCAGCTTTGTGTAGTCTCTGTGCTGCAACCTGTTTCAGAAAACCACCTGCGTTTGGAGAAAAGGCACGAGAGAGGATGATGATACAACAGCATGTCACTGACCTGATGAGCATCGAATTAGACTCTGACATAGACTGAGTAATTGCCTATGTAAGGGCAAAAGGAGGGTCTGAGGTTCCGTGACGATTTGAACCCGTGTTTTCAGCATTGTCGCAAATACATAATTTTGGTATCAGCGAACCGCAAATGGTCCATTTAGCATGTCCTGGTGTTTTCGCTATGCTACGAGTACGAGTACTCCTGTTGCAAACACATTCCTAATCTACCCATGGCATCCATTTTAGATTATGGCAGCCATTTTGTGTTTCTTGCCCTCACATAGACAATGGACACGCAATGACCTTTGATTACTTCATTTCGATTAAGGACACGTAGGCTTTAGCCGGAGATTCACCTCTCTAGTGACACGTGCACCTTAGAACAGAACACGCCATGGCTGCATGACTCGACAGAAGCTGCCTCCTCGGCCCGAGGCCAGTCCTGCTATACTGGTTCTCGTGTTCGTTGGCCTGATCATGATTAGGCGGCCGAAGCTGGTAGCCTTGCCCATTTACGACCCACAAACATCTCTTATCCTGCTTTTCTATCTTCTGCACCTGGCTCTGCTCCTTTCCTTCTGGGCCTTTATTAGGGGGAGGTAACGAAATTTACGATGAGGCGGTCCGGGTCTTGAATGAAAAGTTGACATGAGATTATGATGGAAAAGTGGGAACCCCTCGTTCGTAATGTTTTGACATCAGATATTGTCGACGATTCCTGTGCAACGCCAAATATTTATTGTTTAGGACACAAAGGTTTGGGAATGTATTACATGTAAAGAATTTGCCTCAAGCTCAATTTTTAGTATATAAGGAGCAACCCTTTTTGTACAAATCGAACAGGCTCCTAGATACTGCCCGTGTGTAGTTTCTGTGACTTCTGTGTCCCTGCAGTAATAAACCTTTGGTCTTTGACGCCACCATCGAGAAGCCCGTGTTTCTGTTTATTTGTGCACCGAGACAGGTAGAACTCCGGGGTCTTCAGGTGTTATCCCTGACACCTCTGGACGGAACCAAAAAGTCCAGAACTCCAGGAATATCAGCTGTCCCCTGCACAGCACCAGTTCCCTCATCGCCAAATTGTTAGAATTAAATTACGGAGAACCAGGGTGATTGAAAAAGGTTTATTTGGAACATTCCTCTAATCGCCTAGCCTGGCGCTCCTCAGCCCACAATCTCAACATTCCAAGGTGGGCAGTGCCAACTCGAAAGGGGGGTAGGAACATACCAATAGAAAAGTGGGAAATGGGGAAGGGAAAGATTATAACAAGTGCATAATGCACAATAATAATAGCACATGGGGTGGCATTACAAATAAAAGAGCAGAGCAACGTCCTCATATTTTTTCCTACCTTTTTTCTTTATTATTGATTGATAAACATTTCATCAAAAGAGTGTACAGCTTGATATAGATTCCAATACAGCCTACGCATTTCGTCCCTTTGCTCCGGACTTCTTCAGGGCAAACAAATCATGTTTCAAGCAGAACTAATCAAGTTCCCAGTTCTCCTTTTAGCGTAATAATTTCTCAAGGTAACCCTTGCAGTAGTGAGTCAAAACTATTTGTATTTTTGTACGTCTGAACTGTACATAATTTTTCCTCTGTGCCCGAATATAGCCATGAGATTATTTCCTTGTTTTCAGTTTCTCTTAGTCCACCGTAATCTGGTATAGTTTATTTTTGCGCATCTCTTCACGTAACTCCTGTGTTTTTACACTTCCTATTACGGCCCCCAAACGCTCAATCCGCATTTCAGATGCTCTGTCTTCATCTTTAACGGGGCCTACACCTTGCCAGAGTACTTTTTATGCTAAAAGGGGAACTGGGGACTGATTATATACATAACACTTAAACTTACATCTATTACCATCTAACTTTCTAAGTATCCTACCTCTTAACATGTTAATTTGTTGCTTCCTTCATGTTTACATTTTTTACCACTCCCCATTGTCCAGATTCCCCTAATTCCCCTATGCTCACTTACCTCATATTAATGTATAAATATGGCAACTGAAACTGTCACACACCTGCTCTAAGCAACAAACATACACATAAATCTCCCCCTTGAGCACCTGTGCACAACAGAAAATTGACCTGTAAAACAAGAGATTCCCTTAGCCCCCCGTTTACAGGAAACGGAACCTGAATAAGGGTCCGAGAGGGTGGGACAAACTCACTGGCTCTGTAACGGTCACTGTGTCACCAACAAAATGGTGACCGGTGGCATAAGATGACGATTAAATATTACATTTTGCGCCCAATTGTGCCTAGCACAACACAAACTCAAATCGAGTCCAAATGTCCCCTGGGCTGACCCATTACCCAAAATACCTGGGGGACAAATCTCCTTTCAATAGTCTGCCCCCCAAGGGATTTATGCTTTGGGCACTCTGCCACTGCTAATCCGTGCCACAGTGCAAGTGCTCCCTATGTTAAACTGATATTTTAATTGGATTCCATGATTGGGTTATTTGATTTATCTGTCAGCCCCTAGTGCAGTGCACCATGTGTGCCCAGGGCTTGTAAATCAAATGCTGCTGGTGGGCTTGCAGCACTGGTTGTGTCACCCACAGAAGCAGCTTGTAAAGTGCATCTCAGGCCTGCTTTTGCAAGGCCTTTGTGCAGTCTAGCACTGCCATGTCGACTTGGCCAAGTGCACCCACTTGGCACTCCCTAAACCTTACCTTTGCTTCATATTAGACACCCCTATGGTAGGCCCAAGGGCAGGGTGCATTGTAAGTATAAGGTAGGACATGCCCTGATGTGTGTAGCATGTTCTAATAGTGAATTACAGCCATGTTTGTTTTTCACTATTGAAGGCTACCTGTTCTCATAGGCCAGAATGGGCAGTTAGATTATTACATTCTTATAATCCTAACTGACTCAGGGAACATGGTAGAAATTCGAATTTAGTATGCCTGAACTCAGAATTATAAAGTACATCTTTTAGTAAAGTTTATTTTAATATTCTATGTTTGCAAATACCACTTTTAGAAAGCCGGTATTTGCTTGCCTAACTATTTGAGCCTGCCTCTGCGGGGTTGTGTATTCCTTGCCTGGGTTTGTGAGTGACAGGGCTGGGGAATTCCAGGAGACAGACTGGGGCAGCCCAGTGGTGAATAGAGAGATCTGCATCTAGATGGGAGGGAGGAGTTGCACCTGGGACCTGAATAGGGCTGGGCCTTCCCTCTACAATGCTGGCTCCACCCCCTGTGGCTTGTCTGATGTCTCTGCCCTGCACTGTGAAAGGAGTGGAGGAATCATGACAACAAAGTGCTCCAGAGCTGTATCTTCCCTCCCCTGTGCTGGCTCCACCTCCTGTGGGGCGGCGGATGTCTCTGCCCTGCACAGTGAAAGGAAGAAGAGAGTCATGTAAACAAAGTGCTCAGGAACTGGTTTGGACTAGGCAGAGGCCTCTCTGCCTTCCGAGAACAAATGATTTTGGGGTATAAATATTGGGACCCTGATCCCAAGAAATTAGATCACTTCTGGAACAAGAAACCTTTCTGCCAAGTAGAAGAACCAAGGAAGCTGCAGGAGTTTGGACTGCCCCTCAGACAGTGTGCTGTTTGCTGGGTTGGCCTGCAGTGGTTGCTTCATTGCCAAGGGAAAGGAGAAGGAACTTTGTAAGAACTTTCATCTACAGAATATTATCCAAGGGCTTGAACTGAGGTTGCCTCCTGCTGAAGTCTCAGGGACAAAAGACTTCACCTGCAGCTTCCTCCTGAATTTCCTTGCTGGGAATTCTGAATCCAGACACTTGCGTGCCGCTGGGAGCTGGAAGAGCGACACATCAAGAAGAAGCGTGTCGCCGCCGCAACTGAAATCATCGCAACGCCGGAGAAGCGAGCTTTTGCTGCATCTCCCTGGAAGCGTGTGTTTATCAAAGCTGTCTGCTGTCGCATCAACGGAGAAGCGCGACACCATCAAGTCAAGTCAAGTTAAAATTTGTATAGCGCACTACTCACCCAGAGGGTCTCAAGGCGCTTGAGGGAGGGGGGGTACGTTATATATCAAATATCCAAGTTTTGAGTTGTTTTCTGAAGGAGAGGTGGTTCTGTGTAAGGCGGAGGTGGGTGGGGAGAGAATTCCAGGTTTTGGCCGCTAAGTAGGAGAAAGATCTTCCTCCCATTGTGGATCTTTGGATGCGTGGAATCGCGGCGAGGGCTTGATTGGACGATCGTAGTTGGCGGGTGGGGGTGTAGAAGGTCAGGTGCGTGTTGAGTTATTTTGGTCCTAGGTCGTAGAGGGCTTTGTGTGCGTGGGTGAGGAGACGGAATGCTATTCTCTTGTTGAGGGGGACCCAGTGGAGGTCTCTTAGGTGACCAGATATGTGATTGTGGCGGGGGATGTCAAGGATGACGCTTTTGAATGCGTTGGAGTTTTTTCTGCAATTTGGCCGTGGTTCCGGCATAGAGGGTGTTTCCGTACTCCAATCGGCTTGTGACAAGTGCATGGGTGACCGTCTTTCTTGTTTCTGTGGGGATCCAACAGAAGATCTTTTTGAGCATGCGTAGGATGTTAAAGCATGATGATGAGACGGCGTTGACTTGTCTGGTCATCGAGAGGGAGGAGTCCAAGATGAAGCCCAGGTTGCGTGCGTGGTCCGTTGGTTTGGGTGCGCTGCCCAGGGCTGGTGGCCACCAGGAGTCGTCCCAGGCAGAGGGGGATGATCCTAGGATAAGGACTTCCGTCTTGTCTGAATTAAGTTTTAAACGGCTGTTCTTCATCCATTCGGCTACGTCTTTCATCCCTTCGTGTAGGTTGGTTTTGGCGGTGTTTGGGTCTTTGGTGAGGGAGAGGATCAGCTGTGTGTCGTCAGCATAGGAGATGATGTTGAGGTTGTGTTGGTGCGCGATGGATGCGAGGGGGCTCATGTAGACGTTGAAGAGGGTGGGGCTGAGCGATGATCCTTGTGGTATGCCGCAGATGACTTCAGTGGCCTCTGATCTGAAAGGGGAGAGGCGGACTCTCTGGGTTCTTCCGGTGAGGAACGAGATGCTCCAGTCCAATGCTTTTCCTTGTATCCCGACGTTGCTGACGCGTTTTATGAGGGTGCTATGACAGACCGTGTCGAATGCTGTGGAGAGGTCCAGTAGGATGAGGGCAGCTGTTTCTCCGTTGTCAAGTAGTGTTCGAATTTAGTCTGTGGCTGCGATGAGGGCGGTCTCGGTGCTGTGTTTGGCTCGGAAGCCAGATTGTGATGGGTCAAGGGAGCCGTTAGACTCGAAGAAGGCGGCGAGCTGACTGTTGACGGTTTTCTCAATGACTTTGGCAGGGAATGGGAGGAGCGAAATGGGGCGGTAGTTCTTAAGTTCGGTGGGGTCTGCTGTGGGTTTTTTTCAGGAGGGCACTGAGTTCGGCATGTTTCCAGCTTTCCGGGAAGGTGGCGGAGTTGAGGGAGCAGTTGATGGTATCTCGGAGATGGGGTGCGATGATGGAGTCGGCTTTGTGGAAGATGTGGTGGGGGCATGGGTCGGTTGACGATCCGGAGTGGATAGAGTGCTTCAAGCTGATGGTGTCCTCAGTGCTGATTGGGTTCCAGGCGCAAAGGTTGGTGGTGGGGGGCTGCGGTTCGGAGGTAGGGGGGGTGGGCTGGTCGCCGAAGCTGTTATGTATGTCAGCGATTTTGCTGTGGAAGAACGAGGCTAGAGAGACGCAGAGGTCTTGGGAGGGAGTGATGTTGTTGGTGCCGGCGTTGGGATTGGTAAACTCTTTGACGATGTTGAAGAGTTCCTTGCTGTTGTGGGCGTTGTTGTCGAGGCGATCCTTGAATGCTGATTTCTTGGTGGATCAGATCATCTGATGGTGTTTGCGGGTGGCGTTCTTGAAGACGGTCATGTTGTCTGTGGTTGGGTTTATTCGCCAGGCTTTCTCGAGGGTGCGACAGATCTTTTTGGATTTCTTAAGTTTGTCATTAAACCAGGGGGCTTTTTTGATACCTGGCTTGCTATGATTGTTTTTCAAGGGTGCTAATTCGTCAGCGCTGTGGGTGATCCATTGTGTGAGGTTGATGGCTGCTTGATTTGGGTCCGATGATTTGGCGGGAGGGTTTTGGTAAAGCGATGTGGTGAGCTGGTCGGTGGTAATTTTGTTCCAGTTTCTACGGGGGATTTGTTGTGGGTGGTGGTGAGTCGTGGTTTTTCTGTAATTGAAGTGGACGCAGTAGTGGTCCGTCCAATGGAGTCCTGTGGCGTGATTGAAGGAGAAGTGCTTGCTGGAGGAGAAGATTGGGTGGAGCGTTGTCCGGCGTAGTGGGTGGGGGTGTTTACTAGTTGTTTGAGTCTGAGATTGGTGAGGTTGTCCAGAAGGGTGGTGGTGTAGCTGTCGTTGTTCTTTTCCAGGTGGAAGTTGAGGTCCCCTAGGAGAATGTAGTCCTTGGAGGGGAGGGCGTGTGGGCTGATGAAGTCAGTGATGTCTTCGCTGAATTGTGTGCGGGGTCCTGGTGGTCTGTAGATGAGGGTACCTCTGAGTGTGGTCTTTGGGTCGGGGTGAATCTGGAAGTAAAGGTGTTTGGCGGCTGCAAGGTTGTCGTCGGAACTGGTTGTGATGCAGATGGTGTTCTTGTGGACGATGGCGATGCCTCCTCCTGTTTGGTTGATGCGGTCCTTTCGAATGATCTTGTAACCGTCCGGGGTGGCTATAGCGATGTCGGGCGCTGATGAGGCATTCATCCAGGTTTCTGTAAGAAAGGCAACGTCCGGCGTAGTGGTGTCGAGTAGGTTCCATAGTTCAGTGGCGTGTTTGTGGACAGAGCGGGTGTCGAGTAGGATGCACTTCAGGTGGTTAGTGTCGGAGCTCTGTTTGGCGTTAGTGGATTATCAGCCTGATTCATGTACATGCCGTTTTGCGTGTCCCTAATAGCGAATCATAGCGATTCGCTATTGAGGACACGCAAAACGGCATTCATGTAGGAATTGCTACTTAAATAGCGATTCCTACATGTTCTTTATTTGCGAGTAGCAATTTGCTACTCGCAAATACTCCCCATTCATTCCTATGGGCCAAGAGGCCCATTGGAATGAATGGGGATTGCTACTCGCAACTGAGATAGCGATTTTAAGGGTGCCAGGGGTGTCCAAAGGACGCCCTGTAGCACCCCTAAAATGCACTTTTGGACAGGTGTTGCGCACACACATGTCCAAAGGACATGTGTGTGTGCTACATGCAACTTTGAAAAATGCTTTTAAAAGCATTTTTCTAAGTTTTCGCAATTTACCGCGAGGTTTGACCTCGCGGTAAATTGCGTCAAAATATAGCGAATTCGCTAATTTCTATTGGGTCATGAATAGCATTTAAGGAATCTCAAATTGAGATTCCTTAAATGTGATCGCAATTTGAGAAATCGCAATTTTTTGCGATTTCTCAAATTGCGAGTACATGACCCAATGATGAATTTCAAAAGCAATTTTTGCGGGTGCAAACGGCCGAATTCTGCGATTCGCACCGTTTGCGCCCGCAAAAATGCTTCATGAATCTGGCGGTTAGTGTGGGTCCTGATGCAGTCGAACTTGCAGGAGTGGCAGGTGAAGGGTCCATGGGTGTGTCCAGGGGCGGCTAGGTGGCAGTCTGGGAGACGGCCAGAGTTGAGTGCAGAGAGGGTTGTGGCGTCGTATGTTATGCGGGTGGAGTGGACTTTGCGGGAACCAGGGGGCCTGGCGCTAGTCGCGGTCCAGGCGCGAACGGGCATAGACAGGCTTACCTTTGGCCGCTGCACATATGTTGTTCTGACATAAGTGGATGGTGGAGGGGGGCGGAGCGAGGGAGGAGCAGCTGGGAGGCGGGAGCGGGGTGGAGAGATGGGCTAGGAGGCTCAACAACAAGATGGCAGCAAAAACTAAAGCGAAACAGGACGAGATTGGGGCACAATCAGAAATATCGCTATGAAATGGGCAGTGGCACCGGCACAATCAGGCACAGACAATTAATATTAGCAATGCGAGCAATGCTAATTAATTAATAGCAGCAGTGAACAGTATAGCGCTAATGCGAGTAATGCACAATTAAATATAAGCGGCAGTGAGCGGTATAGCGCTACGATATAGTCAATGTGAGCAATGCACAAATAATAATAAGTGGCAGTGAGCAGTAAAGAGCTACAATACCCAGTTGATCAGGGAGCGTGAGGAGCGACCGCTTCTGAACAAGTCAGGACGGTCACAGCGCTAAGCTACACGAGTCGGTCCTTAACTTTCAGTGGGAGAGAGGAGCAGCTGGGAGGTGGGAGCGGGGTGGAGAGATGGGCTAGGAGGCACAACAACAAGATGGCAGCAAAAACAAAAGCGAAACAGGACGAGATTGGGGCACAATCAGAAATATCGCTATGAAATGGGCAGTGGCACCGGCACAATCAGGCACAGACAATTAATATTAGCAATGCGAGCAATGCAAATTAATTAATAGCAGCAGTGAACAGTATAGCGCTAATGCGAGTAAAGCACAATTAAATATAAGCGGCAGTGAGCGGTATCGCGCTACGATATAGTCAATGTGAGCAATGCACAAATAATAATAAGTGGCAGTGAGCAGTAAAGAGCTACGATACCCAGTTGATCAGGGAGCAATACGATACCCAGTTCATCAAGCGTGTCGCAGGGCCTGTCACGGCTCCATAGTACAGAGTCGTCACAAATTCAAAGCATCTTCTGCCATTTCATACCACCTTTTCCAAGTCATTTCACTTTAAAGAGATGTTCATCAAGCCCAATGTTAGGACCTTTTCCCTTCTGGAGTTCATGCCTTTCTGCCAGTTTTATAAATGAATTTCCTACCATCCATATAGATAATTCAATTGCTTCCAGACCCACTACTTTCCCTGAAGAGAACAACACATATGGGATACTGTCAATGGCTGTATTCCCTTCCCTATTTTTCCATATGCACATACCAGTGAAAACACTCAAATGACCATCTGCCCAATTGCGTAATACCATCCCACCCTCTTCACCATTGCTGCGGTTCTTCTGTGGCCACCCTGATCCTGAAAGAATGTGTCCCATACTCCCCGTGGACTTCTCCCAGGCCTGCTAAGGCTCTCCGCAATACCCACAGCTACCGGTGTGCCAACACCCATGCCCCATTTATGTGGTGAAAGTTTGCACCGGCCTCTGCCCCGCTAAGTGATCGCCACCACGGGCCAGATGTAGGTGGCCATTTACCGGCCGGTAACGGCCGATTTCGGCCGTTACCGACCGGTAAATGCAAATTGAGATGTAGGGCCCTGTATTTTACAGAATCGGTAAATTTACAGATCGGTAAATTTACCGATTCTGTAAAATACCGAATCGGTATTTTATCAGATTCGGTAAAATTGATATGTAGGTGGGACTCTTCTGAGTCCCACAAGCATTACAGAATCGGTATTTTACCATCAAATTCTATTTGATGGTAAAATACCGATTCCGGTGTGCATGCACATGTGTGCATGCACACCTGTGCCATATGACAGGCAGACCTGCCCTTAGGGCAGGTATGCCTGCCACATGGCACCCGAACCTTTTTTGGGGGTGCTAGAGGGTGTCAAAGTGACACCCCCTGCACCCTTGTCAAAATCGGTATTTACCGATTCGGTAAATACCGACCGGTAATGCCCCATTCATTCCTATGGGCTTCAAAGCCCATAGGAATGAATGGAGCATTACCGGTCGGTATTTACCGAATCGGTAAATACCGAATTTTACCGATTCGGTAAAAGGGAACATCTGGATTCCCTACATACCAACCCCTCACATTTACCGAATCTTAATTACCGAATCGGTAAAATTCGGTAATTTTCGGTAATTAAGATTCGGTAAATGTTACTTACCTACATCTGGCCCGTGTTCCTTACCAAAACGAGCATAACTCCTTCCTTGGAAAAGCTTGTAAGGACACCCTCTTTCTTTGAGCTTTCTGGTCTGTTTTCAAATGCCGAAAGCTCAATTCGATCTTGCCTGTCCTCTCTGTGATGTCCACCCACTGTAGCCCAGTGTATCCTTTTACCCCAGCAATTTAGAAACCCTGAAGGCCCGAAAAACATCCATGACATGAGTGTTAAGAACAAAATTGTCTCCCACTTGTGCTGGCACACTGCTGGGGGCCCCTTATGACCCCTTATGACCTGACCTAACAAAGGCCTAGATAACTGCTTCCTTACCCTTGGCCTACCACCTTTATCTCATGCTCACCCTCTAGCATCCTCCTTCCTAGTTCCTCAGATGATGCCTACAACCCAAGAAAAGTTTGCCCTTGAATGGAATCCAAGCCAGTTTCTCCGCTATTTTTACCTTTGACAATCTTTTTCCCATTAAATCAAGAATATACTGCAGTATGTCCTCCTCCCTGTTCCATAACTCTTCCCTCCATGCTGCCCCCTGCTAAAAACTACTGTCACGCCTACCAATATGATTTCCTGGTGGAATCTGTCAACGACCCTACCACCAACTGAAGCATCCTATCTTTCTTATGTTCCACATGTCCTCCAGCACATGGGTCCTGTCATTGTCACCCTCTTTGGCCAGCCCATGGATCCTCTCCCACTGTGAATGAGACAAAGCATACACAATGAAATTGTCCACCCCTGGTACATGCCTCGCCTTGAAGGTTACATTGTTTCTTAAGCAACCCATCACAAACACTCACAACAACTTAAGCACTTGTTCATCCCGTGCTGACTGCCTGTTTACTACATGTACCGCTGCCATATTGTCTACTCTGAACAACACTTCTTGGTGAGCCAATTCCTGCCACCAAAGTGTAACTGCCACCACTAGCGAAAAATGCTTCAGGAAAGCCAGGTTCCTGCCCCGTGTTTCCATCCCATGGGTCGTTCCTCCACACACCACCTACCCTGCCAATATAACCCAAACCCACCTCCACTCGAAGCATCAGAGTATATCTGCACATCCCATTTACATTCCAGTAGTGTTACCACTGGAATGCTGTTGAACGCCTGTAAGAATTTTTTGCCACATGTGCAGACCCTCTCTGGTCCCCGACAATAACCTCATGTGGTGATGAGAAAATGACAGACCCACCAAAGTCATGCCTAGTCACCTAAAAAACGTCCTTCTCGTTTGGGCTACCCTACACACAAAGTTCATGTGGCTCAACAATACTTGCATCTCTTTGACAGTCATCCTTGGCTTTTCCAACATAGCTTCTATCAGCAGTTGCATGTGTAGCCCTTTTTCCACCAGGAGGCGTGCCTCCATGGATACTGAGTTTAATTCAATGCCCAAAAAAGAGATGACCACTGTCTGCCCCATCATCTTCTCAGGTACCAGCAGCACCCGGATGTCACCCATGAGCTCTTGAAAACTAGCCAACTGCAGTTGGCAGTCTGCCAAACTCGGTAAACCAATGAAGAAGTCATCAAGAAAATGAGTCATTGTCATCTTTCCTGTGTGTGAAATAAAAACTCACTGTAATGTAGGAAGGAATTGAATCTTGAAAAAAGCTAACATGATATCACACCCCCCATGAGTAACACCTTGGCGAAGGACCATTGACCTTCAAGTTGTATGCCTAACAACTGAAAGTCGTCCGGGTGTACTGGCAGCATCCAAAATGCTGACTTAATGTTGCACTTCTTCATTAGGGCACTCTTACAGATCTGTTCCACCAAGGCCATTGCCACAGTCACCAAGAAATAGGACAAAGAAGTGATTTCACCTGGAATGAAATCATTTACTGAACTGTTCTTTGGCCACAACAAGTCTTGTATAAGGTGAAACTGGTTGTTTTCCTTTTTCTGCACCACCCTAATGGGGAATAGGATTAAAGTGGGGAGAGGCCAAGTCACAATTGGCCCTGCTATTCTACCCCCCTGTACCCCCTTCCCCAGTTCCTCCCTCACTACTTGTATATGTGTCTGTGCCGATTTAAAATTCTCCGCCCATCTCGCTTCTCGTCATAACCCAGCTTGGACCCCTCCCATAAACCGTCTCTCCACAAACACACTTTCTGTGTTTCGTGATAACGTGCCAGCCAAAAGTCCAATCAGTCACCCTTAATTGGTTTATGAGACTTTCCCCATATTGTCATATGATCGACCTTTCCTGTTGCCTGCCACCTGTTGTCCATGCTGCCCCATGTATGCCCTCTAACCCGGAACCACCGCCCTCCTCCTCAAGCCTCCAACCAATCCAGAATACAGCAGCAAGATTGATCCTGGGCCTGCACAGATGATCCCACATCCCCCCCACCCATGCAGTCTGCACTGGCTTCTCATCAAGTACAGCTGCCACTTCAAACTGCTCACCCACGCCTGCAAGTCCCTCCAAAACATGGTACTGATGGAGCGTAAAGGTTTATTTATTTAGAAATTCTTTTTATTGAATCACACACAGAGAGAGGAAAGAAACATCAAGGAATATTATTTACATTCAAAGTGTCTCAAAGACACCCAGCAAACTTATTGAGAAATAATCATTGTCCACATAAATTGTGCCAGAAGAAAAGTCCACGTCTCGTGCTAATGTCCCATTGGTTAATAACATTCAAAATATCAGGACATTCCCAGGTGTCTATTTATCCTGAATGTAGAAACAGAAGATTGAGAAGGTGAAAAAAAGGGGGTGGAAAGGAGGAGAGAAGAGAAGGGAGTGAAGAGGGGTGTTCTCTGGGTCACGTGGGGTGGTCAGCCCTTGTCAGAGCAGCATGCTCGGCTTCCCTGTTAGCGATTTACTTGATCAGTTTGCAGTGCCTCCGTCTTCTCAATAGTGGCCTCCATACCATTTAGGGGGTGAGAGTCAAGGTAGCTTTGGTGTGGTGCCCATATGTTCTGAGGGCATGACAGTGCGGGCATTAGGTCCCAGTAGTCAGACAGTTGGTTATGGCAGAATGCCACGTCCCAAAGCCATTTGGTCACTCTTGGGCTGGGCCTGCGGCCCCAGCGTATTGCTATTCTCTGCTTGGCCAGTAGCAGTAACATAGTCACCAATTTCTTGTGCTCCACAGGCACTCTGCACACATACCCCAGGAAGGCCACCAGCGGGGAGCTTTCAAGTCCACAGTCCATCATTGATTCCAGCGAGTTAAAGTTGCAGTCCCAAAAGTTCACCACCTCCGGGCACTTCCAGGCCAGGTGCACAAAGGAGGCCTCAGATGCCATCCAGGGGTCCTATGTAATCTATGGAGAAACCGGAAATGGATGAGCCGCAGCCTGTAGCTATGTGACATATCCTTAATCTGTGCGCAGCAGTAGGCCCATGTACCCTCTTCAAAGGGATATCCCAGTAGCTGCTCGCATTCGCGCTGCCCAATGGGGACACATATTGGCGATGCGTGCTGCATTTCAGCGAGTAATACGTTTCCCAGGTGTAGGGTTTGCCAGGAAATTTTCTAAGACTTGGAATGTTCGTGGTGCCATAGGGAAAGAGGTACACATTGCACGTAGTGCTGCTAGCATCTGATAGTATGTCAGCCTGTCCAAAATCCCAGTATTGTCGTCTCCGACTGCCTCATCTGTGGTTATAAAAACACCATCTGGGAATGCTTTCCCCATCGTTTGGAGTTATAGCTTCCTCTTTGGCACACTCTCTTCTCCACAGTGAAGGGTATCCCCAGGTGTCCTGTAAGAGGTATCGAGGGGGCAAAAAGGGTCTCCTATTGTGCTCTGCGTCTGAATTCCCGCCACACCATACCGTGCAGCCTACCATATCAATAGCAACTCAGGTCTGTTTTGGGGTACAAACAGCGACATGTGTATGGTGTCAGGGCAGCCCGATCACTCTCAGGGGTGGTGTGCGCCATGAAAGAGTTGGGTATACCCAGTGGAATCCAAATTGAGCCTGTGCACAGTTGTAGTACAGTTCCATATCTGGGGTGCTAATATCTTCCTGTTCAAACTGAACCGTGTGGATCTCCCAGGTGATCCGGGGCTGCTTACCTGCCCACGCCAAAGATATTAGATTCGAATGGAGATGCCTGAAGTCGGCTGTGAGGGGAAGGGGGAGGTTGACAAACATATACAGGAACTTCAGGAGGATCACCATCTTGGCGATTGCCAGCTGTCCTGCTAATGACAGGGAGAGTGCCCACCATCTGTTCAGTCTGGTTTCCAGCCAGTCCATAAGCCTGCCATAGTTATGGCTCCAAAGTTCATCAGTGCTCCGGCTGAGCCATATTCCCAGAAATATCACTGGTGAGTCCGCCCATTTGAGCCGAAACTCTGACCTCAATGTAGCGCTGGCGGAGGTAAGCGGAAAAATAATGGATTTTCCCAAATTCATAGCAACACTCAAGAAGCCTACAAAACGGATGACTTCCCGAAAAAGGGGATCCAGGTTTTCGACCGGATGTTGGACATATAAAGTCACATCGTCCAAGTACATAGACACCAGTATCACTTGGGGGTAAAGTCAAGGCAACAGTGGGCATGATGCTGCAGAAGCCAAGCAGCGAGTGGCACCGTCTCTACCCCGAAAAAGAGGGGAGAGCGGGCACCCTTGCTGTGTGCCATGGGCTACCGGGATAGGTGGGGACACCAAGCCATTGATTCTCAATCTCCCCCTAGGGGCAGACGATAACAGGGCAATTTGTTTAGGAAAGCAAGGGCTGATGCCAATGCGCGAGAGGAGTGTGAACGGATAAGGCCTATGCAGGATATCAAAGGCCTTGGTTGCGTTTAGAAAAACAGCAGCAGCAGTGAGGGAGTGTTCCACCATTTGCATTGTTGCAAAAGAGGTGCGGCGGTTGTGGGAGGTGCTGCGTCCGGGAAAGAAACTGCATTGATCCGGCCTCAGCACCACTGGCAGGAGGGGGACAGTCTGGTTGCCAACAGCTAGCAAGTATTTTATTGTCAAGATTGATCATCGACAGTGGCCTGTATGAGTCGCAGAACTGTGGGTATTTATCCAGTTTAAGAATTGTGACAATTAATGCCTCTTGAAGGGTGGGGGGTAGCCTGCAAAGCGCTAATGATTCCTCATACATGTTGAGGAGATGAGGCACCAGAAGCTGTGCATATTCCTTGTAAAAAGAGGCTGTGAGGCCTTATCTCTGGGCATAGCCCGGCTGACCCCGATTACCTCCTCCTCAGAGAACGGCTTGTCGAGATAGCTAAGCTGCCCGTCGCCAAGCCAAGCAAGCTCTATCGATTCAATGACGGGAAGCAAATCCTGGTGCGCCTCTGACTGTCTTGCCAAATACAACGAAGTGTAGAATGCCAGCATTTCTGCCTGTACTGGCTCCTGGCCGGCAACCACTTCATCGATATTGTTACGCAACTCACTAATATATTCACTAGCCCATGGTTTCCACAGGAGGCTTACCAATGTCTTCCAGGCCCGGTCCCCTTCACCGCAATGTCAGGCCCGTGCCTCTTTGCCCAAATAGTGTGTCTCTCTGGGTGCAGCCTCCTCAAATCCAGCAATTCTCTGTTTAATACGCCCCAAGGTTGCCGATTGGTTCGACTCAAGGTACTCCAGTTCGAATCCACGAATCTCAACCTCCAAGCTCTAGAGGTCCTTCCTGCGCAAGCAAAGCACACCGGCCTGCTTGTCCCTGCACCACCCCAGATTTCTTCTCCTCCGTTGGCACCTGTACTTACTCTGGCAATCAAATCTCTCCTTAAACGCATTACTTCAATATCCCCTTCACCCCCGGTGCTGTCCCCAACACATGCCTTGCCTGTGTGTATTGTGTTCCGCCCAGCGCCTCCTACACCCTTACCTGGCATCAAGGTCGGCCTCCACTTTGAATGCAGCTGCCCAACCAGTTGTGATGGCCCACAGCCACCTGCTGTTCTCTGCACTCTCCCCAGGTCCCAAGACGCTCCTGTAATACACTAGCCACAACTACATAATCTGAACCCCCTCCACAGCTTTGGACCACCACTCGCATCCTTCATGCAATTCATCCTCCACCAGTTCACTGTCTTCCAAACTTTTATCATCGTAATGGAACTGTGTATGCTCCTCACTGACATTCTACAGCCTGTCGGCTCCCCAGTGCAACCATACCATTGTCATTCTTCCAGGTATTGCACTCCTTGAGGGAGGCTAGGGTGCTGAATTACGCTCTCCTGTCCACTCCTCTACCATTTGACGCTGTGCGAGGTCTTCAGCAGCCCCAGGTACCGCATGTGCCATCCTGGTTGATGTACTATTGAGGCCACCCCGAACCTTCGTGTGGCATTGTTGTAGCCTTCCCACGCCAACATCCAACTTGCCCCCTAAGACCCTACCATCTCTTCCCCTCAGGGTGTATGAGTCGCATATGACTCACCCAAGTCAGCGTGTCCACATGCATCTGACCTTGAAAAAGGAAAGGTAAGTTTGACATGCCATGGTTAGTTTCCCTATCTACCCACCTTTCCTCTTGCTCTGGCACCGAACGCCAACTCTCTCGCCGCAACGCACTCTAGTCCGACTCTATACCCCTCAACCCACATGCCCCCAATTGTGCCTAGCCAAACACCAGACCAAAACGAGCCCAAATGTTATGTTAAAAATTTGTTAGAGCGCAAACAGCTGCCCCAGCAACGGGGCGTCCTGGCGCTAAACCATGAAATAACAGCTGAGGGGGAAGGGAAGGAGCAGCGAGAGGCCTAGGACATAGGGAACAGATGAGTTTTAATTGCCTTACGGAAGGCAAGCAAGTTATTCAGGGAACGAATGTGCAGTGGCAGAGAGTTCCAAAGTTTGGCCCCCAAAACTTTGAAGGAGCGGCCACCCATTCGGCAGAGCTTAGTTCGAGGAACCGATACAAGGTGTTGACCTGAAGAGCGCAAATTGCGCTGAGGAGTGTAGGGTACCAAGAATGGGCGAAGGAGTTCAGGACATTCAGATTTAGGAATTTTAAAAGCAGTGTTAAGGGCCTTAAATTGAATCCGAGATTCGATTGGCAGCCAGTGAAGTCTTTGAATGGTAGTTCTAACGGAGCATCTACGGGGCAGGCCCACCACGGCCCTTGCCTGAGTTTTGAACTCGTTGCAGCCGTGTTATCTCTGCTTTATTTGCGCCTAGAAATAAAACACTGGCATAGTCCAACCGAGAAAGGATAGTGGATTGAACAATCCACTGGGCTGACCCATTGCCAAAAATCCCTGGGGGGCAACCCTGCCTTCGGTCACGCCCCCCCACCCCACCTCCCCCAAGGCCTATTTTGGCTGCTGTGCTGCGTTCTGTGACACCTTTCAGAATCTGGGCCACAGTATATGTTGATCACGCAGGCAAACTCTGATATTGTTCAATGGGGACAAATAGGAAAGCTACTACAAAGGCCCATATTTTGATGCTGTTGTGTTTATTCAGAAAGGATGTGGCTATGAATGGACTGAAAGATTATTCACAGCACTCTATAAAGGTACCTAATAAATAAAAACAATTCTATAAATTCATTTTATTGCCACCGAAAGGTAGTGCAATCTTGCCAGAGTACTGACTCTGAGGTGCGACACAGGACTAATTCTCTTAAAGAGAGGAAAGGAAGTATAAACGTAACCTAATGAAAAGGCTTACAATATCTCAACAGTTTCAGCATGAACAAATGTGTCAATTTACTTTGAAGCAAAACAGCAACGCTTCCAATCATATGCAAATCAGCCAATGTTTATGAAACAGGAAACACATCAGGGGTGTCACTTCATCTTAATGGGAAATCCAGTCAACCACTGATGCAGCCGCTGTTTCCAATATTGAAAATAAATTGAAAAAAATACTCTCAAATGTCGGCACCTGCAACTTTAGCCCATCATTCTATTTATGTCTGAAAGCAATATATCTGAACAAGCTATAAACTCTTACAGTTAATAGCAGGTGATTTTTATTCTGAGTTCTACAAAGCAACCAGGGGACACAGTTCACGTTTTTCATCAGACTTGGAATTTTTTTTTAAATGCTTTTGAAATTGTTGAAAACATTAATTTATTTTTGAAACACGTTTTAGTGTAATTTTCCGAAATATTAACACAAGTTCCAAATAAATGCGCAGTAAATAAAATTCCAACTTACACGGCAATTACAAAAAAAATATTTCTAAAAGATACACCAAGGCCATACTATGAGTTCACGAATAAATGACTTGCCTACCAATGCTGGAATTGCTCACACACAAAACAAAGTAGCAAATGTGCCATGCCCTTCAGCTGGAGAGTGGTGAGGGTGTGGTATGTAGTTGTTGCTGCATTTTGGAGCACTGGTGTAGTAGCTCGCTGTTATTTACAGACAGCACATTTTCCATTGAACAACCACTAAATTTGTGTAATCATACAGTTTTACTGGTAAGGAGATAAAATGCAATAAAAATAAATGTCCGAAAATTGAGACTCAGTGAATCTTTATCATGTGTGCATCACCATGCAAAGTGTCTTGATTTGTTATGATCCTATTAAAATATTTGCTTCATCACACTTCAGAATCACAAAAAAATGCCTTATTTGTGCTTTCCTAATTGCTGATATTTATTGAAATATGTGTCTAGATTATTTCCTTAATATTTAAATGCTTCTGTGTGTTAGAAAGAAACTGACTTGCTACAGCCTTGATTTACAGAAAGCAGCAACAGTGATCAAAGTTTGCCTCTTTCTGTTTATGAGCAATGCTCTGACACTGAGACATACTGGGACACAGACAGAGCATAAAGAGAGGCACTCATCCCTACTCTGAGCATGTGCAATTGTTCATGATAAATGTTTTGTAAATGTTTTTGTACTTGTATAGCGCACAGCTACCCGCAGTGGGTTTCCCTGCGCTTGTACGAATACCGCAAGGGAACCCTTCCTGGCTTTCCCCGTGAAGTGTCCACTCCTGGGCACCCCCATGGTGCAGACCAGGCATCCCTCGCATTGTGGGGGCCGTTGTGGAGACTAAGCAAGCTATTGCCCAGAGTTGCAGCGTGGGACCTATGATCAGAATAGGCACTGAGGTTACGTTAAAAACATTTATACCGCGCACGTTCACCAACGGTTTCATGGCGCTGAGGCGAGAATATCCGGTCAGGGGAATTAATTAACCCTGAGACCCGCCGGGGCAGGAATCAAACCCTGGTCCCTGGCCAGAGCTCTGCATCGAGGTCTGCCTGCTCTAACCATTGAGCCACACTTCTCCATGATACCGCTCTATACCAATACTTAAGAGGGATCCTAGCAGGAGGGGTGCACTCCTGTACTACCTATCTTCCCCAGACAGAATATTTTGAAAAAGGACTCTCACTCACACAATGTGTGGCATGCTTCATCATCGAGTCCAATGTGTGGCATAGCTACTGATGCCGGATGGGCGCAAACCCACTTTTGCGGGGGGGGTTAGGGGGGTAAAGTTAGCTTGAGAGCACAGGCATTCTCTCAGTCAATGCATGCCTATAATACCACTGGTTACCTATTGTGGGAATACAACATCACCTTTCCCCCATTTTTTGAATATATAGAGTGTACAGTAAATCGCACTTTTAAATCAATGTGTTGCGTAATGGCAGTGATTGACTAAGCAGGTGCTTCCAGGGCATCTCTGTCAATAAACCACTCGAGGAGCAGCGACCAGGCACGGCTTTAGCGCTTGTAGAGCCCGGTGCAATAATCCTTTTGGCTCCCGCCCCCAATGACTTCCTTCTCCGCGTATTCCCTCACTAGCAGCCCGTCCCGACGTTGTCTGGGTATGAATTGCTGCCGGCCAGTAGTATATTGTTTTGTAGGATTTCGTTTTGATAGCATTTCTTATCTGTGACAGGCCTGTGAAACGCTCCGATTCACATGCACAGCTGATGCACTTAAGAGTGAGCGTTCATTAGTGTGTGAACTCGAGTTTCCCTTCTTTATTTTTCCTTGCAATATTATATAGCGCGAACTCGACAACATGGCATGAGCACAATTTACATTACAGAAGAACACATTCATTTGTGGGAGGCACGGGGAGACAAAGCGATTTGCCTGGAATCACAAGATGTTGAGCTGATACCGAGATTCAAACGTAGCTCCCCAGCGCTAAAGTTCGCAATTCTAGAACTTGTGGCGGGAGGTGTGTCTAAAAGTGTATGTCGGTGCTGGCCATCAGTGAGAGAGACCTGTGCATTTTTCAAATGGGTGGTGAAAAAATATGAGTATGTTGCTGGAAATGTGGGCCGCCGTACAACCAATGTACTTACTAGGGGAGGGTAAACACCCATTATTCCGCAATTTTCTTTCCGCATACCATCACTCCGCATACTTTCATTACGAAAGTACCATGACTCCGCAATGCCATTATAACGCATGGCATTACATTTTATATGCTTTTACCATGCATACATTTACAACGAAATTCGTTGTAAATGCATGAATGGTAAAAGCATGTTTTTTTCAAATGTTTGGATAAGGTAAGTATGTGTATAAGGGGCATATGTTTTGGGGTACTGAGGTATATGTTTTGGGGTGTTTGGGTATTTTAAGGGTTCAGATATAGTTTTGGGTTATGGGGTACAGGGGTAGTTTTAGGGTTTAGGGATAGGTATGGGTTTTGGGGTACAGGGGGATTTTTAGTGTTGAGAGCTAGGTTTGGGTTTTGGGGTATAGGGGTATTTTTAGGGTTCAGGGGTAGGTTTGGGTTTTGGTGTACAGGGGTATTTTAAGGGTTCAGGGCTAGGTTTGGGTTTTGGGGTACAGGGTTATTTTTAGTGTTCAGGGCTAGGTTTCGGTTTTGGGCTACAGGGGTATATTTAGGGTTCAGAGGTAGGTTTGGGTTTTGGGGTACAGGGGTATTTTAAGGGTTCAGGGCTAGGTTTGGGTTTTGGGGTACAGGGGTATTTTTAGGGTTCAGGGGTAGGTTTGGGTTTTGAAGTACAGGGGTATTTATAGGGTTCAGGGCTAGGTTTGGGTTTTGGGGTACAGGGGTATTTTTAGGGTTTAGGGATACGTTTGGGTTTTGGGGTACAGGGTATATTTATAGGGTTAAGATGGGTTAGTGTTTAAGGGTGTTGGGGTATTTTAAGGAGTAAGGGTGGGTTATGATTATGGGGTGCAGGGGTATTTAAAGGGAGCAAGGTGGGATTAGCACACAATATGAGACATGGCATGAAAGGCGGAACGTACCACACGCCCCAGCGTTTCTCACGCCCCCAGCACACGCCCACAGCACAACGCAGACACGCCCACAAGGGACTACTTTGCTGGCACGGTTCTTTTACCTTTTAAATGTATATGGTGGGCGTCTGCATAGCCTATGTCCTTCTGCTGCAACTTCCCTTTCCAACGCTGTATTGGGTGTTGTGATTGGTGCTGTGGTTCTTGAGATTACCCGCCTCAAAGGTTTGGGCTCTCTCTTTATTATATTAGTATTGATAGATTACCACTCCCCAACTGTGCCCCTCATTAGCTATAGCCCCTTTCTCCCGAACATTTTTTTTTTTACAGCGCTACTCGTGGTTCACTTAAACTCAGTTCTGAGATCTGCACCATACGCGTTCTTTGCAACAGTCGCATCAACCCTCTTCTCTACTTTATGAGTCAACGCGCTCACCTGTGGACACCAGTGCAGTGAGGGGAACAGCTTTTCACCTCTCATCTTCCCTCTGCTACCAGACACCCAGCCATGAGGGGAACGGCTCGGGGGCATTTCGGCAGGATCGGGCCGTGAGGGCAACGGCACTAGCGGCTAAACTACAACCCCCAGCAGGCACTGCCTGACACTTGCTTGGGACATCATCGCAGCGCCTGGAGGTGCGATATCACTGGAGAAGCCCTCCCGCAGCGCGGAACACGCTCACCTGAGGTCACCAGTGCCGTCAGGGGAATGGCTTTACACCTCTCATCTTCCCTCTGCTACCAGACATCCAGCTGGGAGGGGAACGGCTTGGGGGCATTTTGGCAGGATTCCGCCATGAGGGCAACGGCATTAGCGGCTAAACTACAACCCCCAGCAGGCACTGCCTGACGCTTGCTGGTAAGTCATCGCGGCGCCTGGAGGTGCGATATCACCGGAGGTGCGATAT
This sequence comes from Lissotriton vulgaris, assembly GCF_964263255.1. Taxonomy (NCBI): domain Eukaryota; kingdom Metazoa; phylum Chordata; class Amphibia; order Caudata; family Salamandridae; genus Lissotriton; species Lissotriton vulgaris. The sequence goes on along the minus strand of NC_141689.1, from coordinate 170,718,801 downwards.
CACCGGAGAAGCCTTCCCGCAGCACGGGACACATGCGGCTTGGGCCAGGGCGGGTCCGTCCGTGCCCGTCATGGGCTGGAAGAGGCTGGGCTGGGCCACCACCCTGAAATCTTGGCACCAAGACATATACAGTAATAGCAAAGTTGGACTTAGGGCGGACAAACAAGGTACGGTCTTTGACATTTTATGTTCAAGTGCAAACTGAGCACAGAATGAGTAAGCTCAAGGCCACAGGCTCTCTGGTGGTTGGTGGGGTCACGGGGACTCTTGATGCCTTTTTAACAATAGCGGAATCACTGCTGGTTCATCAGATTCAGCTCACGGAAAAAAGACTTTCCCTGGACACCATTGTAGCTCAAAAATGCTTGTCCATGGGCAGTGCAGCTATGACTAAATCTCCTAATGACGGGGATCATTTGTGTTTAGCCTCACTTGGCGGTAACAATAATATAGAAAGAGCCGTCTCCATTGTTGCGCCACCCCTGTCATCACCCTTTTTGCAAGAACCTACAGAGGCGCAGTCTCTTTGAAGTAGCTCTTTACAGAACGCTGTGGGGGATATTGATTCAGGCTCATCGCAGGGGGCTGGGGCTACAGTGCTGATTACACCGACAGTAAGCAATGTAACTACATCAAGATCAGGTGGGGAGGTTATTACTTGCTCAAAAAGGGCATCCAAATCTGTTACCACCACAAAGCGACAAGCCGCCAGCAAAGCGAACCAGGGGTGGGGTGTCTTTTAATTCAAAACAAAAACAGAAAAAGAAGCCCAGACCAGAGACCCATGTAACTAGGCCCCTTGATACAGCAGGTTTTGCAGATAACCAAATGTCCTATAATGGTGAAGGTGCCAGTGTGGGGCTGGGGGCAGATCCCGAGTACTGGAAAAGAGTGGAAACGGGGCTAACTGTTCTTTTGGGGCCCTTACTAGTTAAACCAAGGTCAATAGAGGAAAAATTGTCGTTATTCTTGGCCCAGATTAGAGCACCTGTTAATGAGGCAAGCCGGTGTGCACCTAGCCCTTGTGGGGAATCAGAGGTTCCCAAATCACCAGTCGCACCCACCACAGCAGCGGGAAAGGGGGGCGAAAACGGGGTTAATGAACAGCCATACCAAGTTCCCCTGGGAGGAAATAGAAATAGCACAAGCATCACCCCCAGGGAACATGAGGATTTGAGGGCGGGGACTGCAGGCAACACCTCAGTTCAACAAATAGCCCCCACTAAAATAGGGGGTAGAACCACCAGACATCAGCACTTTAGGGAGTTGTAAACTTATAGTGTCCGGGGTACCACAGATCTGCCTGTTGTAGATCTACCCCCCGCCTCATGTCCATATACAGGAGTCCTGAAGGGCGTCCCGGCCTGTATGAGTGACGGAGAAGAATCCAACTGAAAGTTGAATAATAATGCACATCCTGATGGCTAGAAGGGTGTCTTGGATTGGCAGTTCCAGGAAAATCTTCCCAGGGGACTGCATGATTGTGAATTTAAGGTATCCTGAGCTTGCACGCAAGTTGCTCATCCAGAGTAAGGGGCTTTATCTAGATGAGGGAGGCTCAGGCATCAAAATTCTCCCACTGGGCTTCTTTTACAGACATAAGATGAACCCGAACAACCAGCATGAACACAGGGGGCACTTGGTGGGAGCGTATGGGGGAGGCCTCATTGTCCCGGTACATAACCTGTTTGCCCCCCTCAGTAATGCAAGAGATTTAAATGATATCGATTGACTGGATGTGCCTGGGGGATTTACGGGTGTTTATGCTCATGGAAACAAAGTCATAGCTATAGACTCGGGAGGGACGGATGTGTCGAGCACAAATGGGGAAGCTATTAGTCCTACTACCTCAGATCATCTAGTAACCCGAAAGCAAGAGCTTAACCACCCAAATATGGAACTCCACGGGCCTCAAACCCACCACACATTGGCCAGCTTAGATAGACAAAACGGGAGAGATTTTAAAATGGTTTCCTGGCATATAGACGGTGTATCTGACAAATTCAAAAATGAAGATTGGTTAATTTATATTAGGCGATTTCATATTATCTGCTTACAGGAAACAGGGGAAGTAGAGAATAGTACCTTCCATTTAGAGGGTTACAAAACCTACTTTTTACCAACCCGCAAGGCAATGTTGGGGAGAGCAAGGGGAGGATTGACCATATATGTTGATCTCAGGATACAGGGCAGACGGATTGACTTGGTTTGGAATTCAGATATTATGCAGGGGCTTAGGTTTTATAATAAGGGTTACAAGTTAGTTTGTATTAATTTTTATAATGCAACCTCACCGGGTCAGAGTACTGCAAGTGTGGATGAGTTGGACAGTAGACTCACCCCCATACAGGAGCAAGGGGCATTGGCGCTTCATTTGGTTCTAGCTGGTGACTTTAATTGCCACCTATGTCCTAATTTGAAAGTTAACTGTGGGGATTGGTCATCATGCATACTGGAAGAGGGCCCACATATGGAACATACGAAGGAGGGAAAGGCACTATGTAAGTTATTAAATACGCACGCCCTCACACATACCATGGACCTGGTTGAAGTTGGAAAGGACAAAACGATCCACCCCACATTCAAAGGAAGAAGATGTATCTGATTTACTGATTTTATTTTTGGCTCCATAGCACTTTAAAACTGGGTCTCGAGTTTCAGAATTTGTTTGAGTATTTTCAGTGACCATAATCGGCTGGTTATGTCCCTTGTGAAGTTAAACCTATGTAAGAAGCTACCTAGGGGTGGGGAGGGGTGGGGGTGTGTGCCACAGGTCAAGGCAGGAGGCTGAGATGGTCACAGGCTAATGGCAAAGCCTTTTACAGAGCACTATTGAAAGATGGTGAACAGGTCATAGCGAACTGTTTAGACCCGAATGTGGAGGAGGTTGATCTAGTTAGGGCCTTCGAGGGTGACGCTCAACTAATTGGCGGTCAGCTCAGAACTACATCACACAGAGCTAGATCGGAGGACCCAGGGTGGTTTGACCAACAGTGTTCGCGTGCTTTGAGAGAGCTGAAAGCCGCTCTAAAATCCTCCCAAAGAAATAAGGCTAGGGTGACCCTTTGTAGGACAAACTATAAATTGGCCGTTAAAGGCCGTAGAACCAAATTACAACAGCAAGCCTGGGAGGACAAGGGAGGCTACGGAGTTGAAGGATAAATTGCTTTTTGGAAAGTTATAAATAACACTTGTTTCCAAGAGTCAAACAAACCCAGGATCGCTAACAATATCTTGCTGGGGCAATGGCCCAAGCATTTTTATGGGCTCTACAATCACTGTTCGGGTGAGGCCCAGTCGGAGGATGATAGGGGGGAACGGAATATTACCCTGATAATTTTCTCTCTGGCCAATATTAAGGTAGGGATTGAAGGCTTGACCCGAAACAAGGGTCCAGGTCCTAATGGGATTTTACCCGACTTTTTCTTAAGTAAAGTAGATCTCTGGGCACCCATCCTGACCAGAGTAATTAATGCAGCAGTAAATACAGTCATGCCTCCATCTTGGTCCACAGCCACGATTGTTCCCATCTTTAAAAAAGGCAACAAGGATAGCCCACTTTGTTATTGACCAAATTCCCTAATTGACGTGTCAGCAAAGGTTTTAGGGTGGGTTATCCTCAACCAGTTAATGGACTGGGCTGAGGATAAGCATATCATAACTGACACCCAATTTGGCTTTAGGCCAAGGAAGTCAACCACTGACCAATGTCTTAACTTATATCTTCTTGTAGCCATGTATACCAATGCCAGCCATGAGACTGTGTACCTGGCATTTATGGACTTCACGGCAGCTTTTGACCGAGTTAATCGAAGGAAATTATGGGCAATCATGGATGACCTTGGCGTGGACCCCGGACTTATCAACATTCTAAAATCCTTGCATCAGAATACCACCGCCAAGGTCAGATATAATCAGGAGGGAAGTACCACAGAACCCAACCCACTTTAAAGGTTGATACACACAGGATTAGTTCAAGAGGGATCCATGTCCTGCTTTATGCGGATGACGCAGTTCTCCTTGCTCGCACGTCCAAAGGGCTGCAGATTTTGATAGACAGCTTTTTTTCTTTTATGGAGAACTTAGATTTGTCCCCCAATCTGTGTGAGTCATATATTATGGAAGTGGGCAAAAAAGCAAGCAGAAAGTATGATTATATGATCGGTTCTCATCGCCTGGGAAAGGCACACTCCTTCTCGTACCTGGGGATTTTATTTGATTGCCGTCTAAATTTAAAAAATTTACTTGAGGAGAATTGTTGTACGCTAGCTGGTTGCTCTGGGTCGATCATGAATTTTGCACATAGGTTAGGTCGTTGGCCACCTGAGCAAATTTTGCGATTATACAGCTCTATGTGTTGTGCCAAAGTCCTCTATGGAAGCGAGGTATGGGGATTTATTGACGTGCAGCATTTACAAATAGAGGAAAATAAGTATCTTCGGCGCTTACTCAAAGTGCCTCAGAGTACACCATCCCATATTGTCCATGAAGAACTTGGTGTTTGTCACATTGGCGACAGGTTGGGAGTCAAACACCTAGTCTGCTGGGCTAAAATCTGGGCAAACACATTCAGTAGGCAGGTCATAGCAGACTGCCTCGCCCGCGACCAGGAGCTCAACATCCCTTGGCTAAAGTATGTGAAGGAGACCCTTGAAGGAATAGGATGTACAGATCTTTTTACTAATCCTGCAAAAATATCTGTGCAGGATAAGGGCGTGGTTAAGGACCGGTTTTTTAAGCATGTCATAACACTTAGGGAAGATAGGGAGCTGATTAAACCGACAGTGAGAGAACATCTTCTGACAAAAACATCCGTGGGCATTGAACCTTATTTGTCTCACTTCCATAATGCCCATGAAAGATTTTTAATGACACGGTTTAGGCTAAATCTTCTGCACCACATACTAGCTGACCCGGCAGGATACACATTGTCTACAGAGATGAAGGGACCATGTGGCTGCGACTATTGGTCTCCACAGGATACACTTCACTTTGTTTTACTATGTCCATTTTATTCTCAACCTAGGAGCCTCTTTTGAAAGGGAATTTTAAAGAAAGCTAGATTTAAACATGCAAGGGTGGCCCTGTTATTTTTTTAAATGTCAGCAGATGCACTGACACTGTTTTGTACTGTAAATGTTTTAAGGGCAGTGGTCAGGCTTAGAACAACAAAGGGCATTGTGGGAACATAGGTGGCCCGTGATGTCACTCTTTCGATGGTCTCATGAAGGAACCTGATGAGAGGAGGGGCTCTTAATTATAGTATATTGAATATGTATCATTTTAGATTGTTGAATTGGTTCTTGTTTTTTAACTATGATGCATTTTACTTGTACTTTTATGGTATTATCTCTACACCGAATAACGTATTGTGATTGATTGATTCATATTACCTATTTTAACAACCCCTGGGAGTTAATTATAACCTCCTATCAACACCATGAACAGAGAAGGCCAAAGGGAGATTCAAATTGGTCCATCGAATATTCTCACATAGCACCAAATGCGATTTTCCAAACAGTCAGACCACACCTACCAGTTAGGGATACATACTAACATATGTCCTCTAACTTACCTCCTGAAGTCTGTGTACCTCCACTAATGCCATTTATTTATTTATTTATTTATTTATTTATAGCAACATTCATCCATAAGGATATCACTGCGCTATGTAGCGAGAACTCGTGGTAGGGGGTGGTAGGACTGTAAGATATTAGGTGAGTGGGCATTCTAAAATCCTAACTTAGGTACCTGGATCTTTTCAGAGCTCTGAAAATTGCCATCTCCTCTCTCCAATTGGATGAGGGAAAACTTTCTTGAAGCGTCCATTCCCTTGAACAAATTGTTCTCCCAATCTTGCCTCGAACCCAAAGGCCTTGCATTTGTTGTCACTATGCAAGTGTTTCTTGGATGAAGAGGAAGGTTTGATGCCTCTTTCCAAAATGTTCCACTCCAATCCCCATAGTAGCTTCAATTGATCAGGCGGATGAATCAAGCTCTCAAACTGCCAAGACCAGAAACCGTGCAGGTGAAGGATCAATAGGTATGAGGAGGTAAGGCCATGGAACCATGGAAATACAGAATACCATATGCCCCTGTAATTTAAGTACCACGCCTGTTGGAGCATAGATACAATTATCTGTGGGATAGCTGATATCATGAATTCTGGAAGTCCTACCTTGTCCAGCTCTGTCCTGAAACTCACTTTGATGATCACTCTGTCCTTGGAAGTATTAAGCTTACACTTTTACTAATTGATAAGGAATCTATGATGACTCAGCCACTTCAGCATCAATTCCAAGCCTCTCTCTGTTTGCAATACTGATGGAGCAAGCAGAAGTCAATTGTTCGAGTATGGGAAAATGGTCCATCACTGAAGATGGGGCAAGACTATCAATGGAATTACTATCAATGTAGAGACGTGTGGGGGGACTGAAGCCAAAACCGAAGAACCTGGAATTTAAAGGGTGTGTACTGCACACAAAATCTCATGTGCTTCTTGTGGCTTTAGGCGATGGGAAAATGGAATTGTGATGGGAAAATGGAAGTATGAATCCATTAAGCCCATAGCCACGTTGCAGTTGTCCCATTGAATCAGTGGCATGATTTTCTGGGGAGTTTCCATCTTGAATGGTATCTTCTAATCCCACTAACTCAGAAATCTTAGGTTGATCCTTGTAGGAAATCCACCTTTTCTGCATGATCACCTTGGGTTTATTTCCTTTTGCTGGAACCTATATTTTGCTGGTTTTAACACTCCTTGCACCTGTTAGACAGTAGTAAAGTGCTTCTGCTCTCCTTTTAAACTTGATTGAATTGGATTACTCCTAAGTGGCATGTTTAGCTTGCCCGCTAGTCCGAATTATATGGTACAAAGTGGCAAGGCCTGGAAGTTAAATACCACAAATGGACTGCAGCTCCATCCGTGAAAAGCACTACAGCGGGAGTGCAAACATAATTTCAGCACTACCATTATAGCCTGACTGCAATACAGTCTGTCAAAATAAACCAGGTAAAAAATGTAATTGTAAATATTTAGTAGCCACTCCTGTGTAGACCGTGTAGCCCACAAGGCAGAGTGCATTGTATGTAAAGGTAAGGCAACCAGTGGGTTTAGCTCAGTTAATGTAGTGACTGAGGGTTCACCCTGACAAGGGGTGTGATTGTTCAATTGGGTGGGTTGTTTACTCACAACAAATAATAATACAATTTCTTATAATCACCATCCTGAATTACTCAGTTACAAATGGGACCAGAAAAATGATAAAGTCATTTCCTTTCTCTCTTTTGTTCTGTAATTCTTGGATAAAATTCTGAAAGGAGTTTAGGAATGTTGCCCTCTTTTCTATGTTCTTCAGCCATGGTGTTGTCTTGAAACATGACTTTGAAGGGGTTGATAGAACTTTTATGTCACATCCCCCAACTGACCACCTGTGACACCCATGCATTTGAGGTAGATTTTTTCCAGTTGTCCTGACAATACTCAATTTGCACTCCCCCTGGAATGGTTGGCAGATTCATGGCTTAGTCAGGAGTGAGACTGTTTTATGGTTGTTGGACTCAGCCCTTTTTGCAGGCTCATCCCCAATCTTTTTGCCGTCACCCTCCTGTTTTCTGACCTGTTTTGTTTTGGCTTGTAGGATCCGCATACTTGTGCTTTTGCCTTTAAAGATGGTAACCTTTGGCTTACACACAATTGGCAGACTCAATTTACTTGTAAGTTCCTAGTGATGCCCCGAAACCAGTCCAAGAATGCTTGTTTCCAGTCCAGACGGACCTGGCTTGGCCGTTCGGACTGGACTGTTCCCATGAGGAACAGGGTCAAGACTGTTTTGCATATGGCTGGGTTTAAACTTGGGTGTTTGGTGAGCAAAAGAACAATGGATTAAACCCAGATCCATGTGACTGAGGGTGAATGTTTGCATTCTTCAGCTTTCCGTCCATCATTTGTTCCTTTTACTTTTAGAAAGTTGTCATCTTCACATCTCAACCATTTGATGCCTACAGCCTGTTCCTCGGTCAGCTGGCCAGGAGTAGCTAACATTTTGTATTTGTGTATTACTCCCAGACAGTTAGATAAAGGGGGAATATGTGTTGGCATGAAGGGCCATCTCTGACTTGGTGAATGGGAGGAGCTGTCACCTACCACACTTGCACATCACAAAGTATCTGTCCAGTACACTCATAAAGTGTTTTGACACTAGTCATTTGTGATCCCAGACCATCTGGGGCCGGAGTAGGGAAGTAGGAAATTCCAAGCACCTCTGGGGGTGGAAACCTCTAGAATCTTCTCAAACATCAAAGTGAGCACCAGTTATAAATAATGGACCCCCTGCCCCAACTTTACAGCACAACATTGAATCTGTCAAAGACACAGAAGGAATGCTGTGCTGCTCTGCAAGACGGACTGCTGCTCTGTTGCCCTGCTGACTTGCTTCCTGACTGAAATGGACTGGGCCTGCATCTTGATCCTAGGACCAGGAAAGTGATCCATGGGCTAGTTGGCATGCCTCCTGACCAGGGACAGGCAAGGCTCCAACTATCTTGAAGCCAGCCTTCTGGGCTCTACTTGCTGAGAGTCCTGCCCCAGAAGTAGTGCTTCCTCAGTCATGGACCCTTTGAAGTGGGCCTGAAGGTAATCTGCTGGCCCAGCTGTGGTTCTGCGGGCTTAACTGATGTAGCGTGATGCATCTCCTTGCATTTCCACCTCGTAACCACCACTGCGCGTTCCATCCCTCATGCAGGACCCCACCTTATAGCTCCTCAGCGTCTTCGAAACCGCTGCTACATGACACATCCTCGATGCAGCGTCACGCAACGCTCCACAAACCAGGATTTCAGTTACTTTGATCAGTGTGCGTAACTTGGTCTCTGTATCCGGCCTGCACTCCATTGCAGTTGGCCTGTACTTATGACTTCGTCCCTGTCCAGAGCGACCAGATCACCACAATTGGTGCTTCGTTCTATTAGGCACTTTTTTCACTTTAATCTTTAAAATTGCATACCTCTAGTTCTACTGATTGGATTTTTGTCATTTTGACCTAAAATAATCTTTCACATTTTACTCTATTGCTCTAAGTTGCTGTGGGAACTTTATTTTGTTGTTTTCACTTTATTACTATTTAAAGTGCTGCATAAATACCTTACACATTGACTCTAAGTTAAGCGTGACGGCTTAAGCCAATCTACCGGAGGGTTAAGCACAGGTTGAATTAGAGATTTCTTATAATTTCCAACTGACAGCAATTGAGGCTGCTGCTCGAGCAGGGTTTCAACCCCCTCAACCAGCAGCCCAGTTTCCTACATTGGTGATGCTTGTTTCTACTATGTTGTATTAAAACTCTTTCCTTAGTTCAAGCTTTGATTTGACTGTTGTTGCCTCCTTGTCTAAAAGAAACCTGTCCTGCTAAATACTGCTGCTGTTGCTGCTTGAAAGAGAGAGAATGTGTTTTCTCTTTAAAAAGAAAGTTGATATTTTCTTCCAATTGAAAACCAAACAGCTTAATACTTTTGAATAGTTTTTTCAGGCTGTTGACTTTGGCAAGTTTCTGTGTGCCAGACCTTCAGCATTAGTCGCTTAAATGGCAACACCAGGGCTCCTTCTGTCAGTGCAGCAGATCTGACAACACCAAACGGGACATTGAAAAGAAAATCTATGGGGCATATTTACAAGCCCCTATCGCCAAAACAACATCACTTTCAGTGACGGATGTTGTGATGGTGATAGGGGCCTCGCCTTATTTCCAAGGTAGCGTTAAGCCAGTTAACTTGGCTTAACGCTGCCTTGTAAAAGGCACCCTTTCACAATGTATTCAGTGTGAAAGGGGAGGGCAATGGGTGTTGCGGTGGGAGTTCCATCGCAACACCCATTGATTTTGACGCTGCCTCCTAGTTACAAGGGAGGCGTAATAGGAGGCAGCACCAGAATTAAGACCAGGGAAAACCTGGTCTTACCCACTTTGTCTGCCGCTGTGCAGATAAAATGACGCGTGCGCAGTTTGGACTGCAGACGGCCATCCTCCGCACACGCCCACTGTGACATCTGACGGCCGGCCGACGGCCGACACATGGAAAAGGTTAAACAGGCGAAACGAGGAGATTGCTTTATTTCTCCTCGTTTTTGCTGTTCCCATGTTTGCTGCCTTGTGCAGCACACATATAAACAGTATATTGCCTATGATTGTTTATGTGTTTGGAAGGTCCCCCTTCCTGCCATAAACAATCATTTTTAAAAAATGCTGTTTTGCAACTTCTATGTGTGCGGCATTAAGGCATTTAAAGAATGTTTATGTGCAGTAAGGGAGACCTTCCTGCACATAAACAATCTTCATCTCAACACAGGCATCCTTGCACTAAGGTGCATCCTTGTACTATGGGTGCAAGGATGCCTGAGTTGGAGCTAGGCAGCTAAATTCAGCGCCAGCGCAGGGGGAAACGCAGCTCTGCCCCATATTTGAGTGAATATGGCGCAGCCCTGCGTTTCTAAAGTGACAAAGCATGTAGTTAGCCTTCTTGGCTTAATAACACGCTTCACCTCTTTATTGTATGCCCCTATTTGTTAATACCATGCCTTTTAAGATTGAGAAATTTTCTGATCCTACGACTACTCGTTAGCTTAAATAGAGCCATGACATCTGTAATCAATGACTGGGAATTGCAACCAACTCTCAAAGCTAAAGGAGACCCCATGTACACTTTCTTCTGAGAGGCGTCCACCTTTTTATTTGGTGAATCTTATTACATCCTCAACATGGGGTTGTATTATAAGATTCACGTGAAGACCCATCTGAAACTGCCTCCAGAAATTCTTTTTAGAACTGCCTGCAAGCTATGATGCTAAAAAAAAAACATATTCACAAAAACATAAGCCAGAAAGGAGTGTAAAATGTCTGTTCAAATGTATTTCTCTTTCGTTCCTCTGGCAATTACACTTTTTCAGAGCTTTGTGAGCCCAAACTTGCAGCCCAATCAGGGTCCATTGCTTCAATCTGGCCTGCACTACTAATATTGGTGTTTTGACATAAAATATTTTTTTGCAGTGATGAAAATTCGTATTCGAGCTGCCTTACGATAGATTTGACCTTAGACGCCATATTTACTGTGATGTTTTCCGTACACCACATGAATACACATGCAATTTCATGTCTCACTTAAATAAACATGAAATGTGTTCAACGGGGAAGGACAAAGACTTTCACGGATTGTTCTAAAGTAAACAAATCCCAGGTTAAACCTTGCTGTGCAAGGGAAGACACTTACTATGTGACACCTACTTGTTCATGTGTAGGCAGTTGCTCCTGAGAAGCCACATGTAGTAGAACTGTGTGATACCTGTCAAATGTATTTAGTTCTGATTATTTTAATTTATTTCTGATTGGTTCAGAACATGTGTACCATGTACTACTGTACTGAATATGAGAAATCCTTTATTTAGAACTCTTTAAAATAGTATGATTTATTGAAATACGGTTGAGCCCCTTTTCTTTTACTTTCGAAGGTGAAGCTGAGCTGGATTTCTCCTTCGCCATTTTATGATGTATTTTCATGACCTGTACTTTACTGAGTTCTTAGTTGATTCTGTACTTTAGCTGAAATTGCACTCTGATTTTTCGACTAAATAATTTTGACCATATTAAATTATCCAGTATACTTAAAAATTTCTACAATAAAACATTTAAACTTAAGAATTCATCGTCCGTCATTCCTGTAGGACCAAGTGTGTCCTACACTTCTGTTAATTGAAATTGGGTGTCTCGATTCTTTAAATTGAGATGAGTCCAGCGGGGAGCACCCAAGTCCGTCTAGCCATACACCGATCCCAATCCATGAAGGCACACATGAGGGCAAGATCAAATAGGTGTCATTCGTCAACACTACTCACTAAGCAGTTACTAGATTTCATTTTAGATGTTCCATTGGTATTCTGCTTAGTTTCTCTTCTCCTCATACTTGTCCTTCTTGCCCTTATTAACAGGAGATTGAGATGAAGATGAAGAAGAGGAAGACTCCTATGTATGTTTTCTCTTCCTTGTGTTCTTCTCACATTTTCAAAGAATATGTTGCTCACAACTAGACAGTGCTGCAGCTTCTACATTTGGTCCAAGACCACTCACAGGACAACAGTGTGCTCCCACCAACTTACCTCAAAGCGAGTACTCTTCTTCATTTCGGGTCTGCAGCTCTCGGCATAAAAAGAAAGTTTGTGCATGCACACAACGCCATTCCTAGCGCACACATGTGACAACTAATCATGCGGTGCATCGGAGGGGTACTTACTGCGCAATCCTGCAGGATGCCCAGCTCTATGGTAGGGCAATTTCCCCGAAACGATACCTGGCATCGCATCTCCATGTCACGACTCATTCTAATAATACCTCGTATTTTTCTTGAACCCAGCAGAAAGCAGATCTCTGGGACCTGGGCATTTCAGGCCCAGGTACAGCAGGGGCAACTAATCCTGCATCCTTGCTCCTGTCACAACAGGAAAAAGAAAACCAGGAGGCTGCAGGGTAAGCAGAGTTCTTTAGTCTTGTAGTCCAGGGGCAATGGGTGGAAGTAGGTACACAACATTTCCTGTTTTGCTTTTCCTTCCATTAGGGTTCTTTTTCTTATATATGTAATGTCTGGGTACAAGAGCATAGGTAGCAGATGTAATGGATCTTTAGTGGTAGACTCAGTATTGTATTAGTTATGTCACGTATTGATTACGCAAACTCCCTCTACGCCGGAATCCCTGCATATCAATTACACCGGCTACAACTGGTACAGAATCAGGCAGCCAGACTTGTTTACGGCCAACCCAAATCACACCACGCAAAACCCCTGCTTAAAAGTCTCCATTGGCTCCCAGTTGCTCAGCGCTGTCTCTTAAAACTAGGCTGCCTGATCCATAGAGCCCTGTAATCCCAAGAACCCGCCAACAGAATTCAGCTCTATGTTCCCTCGCGTGTGCTTTACTCTGCTAGCTTGAACCTCTTGTCGCCTTGCTCATTCAAACAGAAAAAACATGGTCGACTACGCTTCTCGTTCTTGGCACCTCAGTTCTTGAACACCCCCTCCTCCCCCCGAGCTATGCCAAATTCCCTCCTATCCACTGTTTAGAAAATCTCTCAAGACATGGGTCTTCTCCCAGGCTATTAATTATTAACTTTTCGCCTCACCTGTCCACGCACCTCCGTTTAGCTCCAAGAAACCGCTGGTGAATGTGCGCTTAATAAATAATTTTATCATATCATATCATATTGTTCATGTTAAGGACCTCAGAGAAATCAAAGAATGGATGAATTGTGTTTGTAACCTGAGACCATGGGGCCCAACACTACAGTAGGTGCATTAGCACAGTGTGCTACCCGGCTCAACTAAGGAGTTATGTTTTCAAAATAGGTTGCAGATTCAGCACAAGATGTACTGTTTGAAGAATGTATTCTGCTAGTGATCACATGCTGTTGAATGGAGGTCAAAAAACTTAGTTACTTTGTATCCGTTACAAGTCTTTGCCATTCATGATCCTGCTGAGAGCATTCTCTGAAAGCTGCCAAAAACAGAAGAAGCACAATGGTAATGAGTAACACAAGTTTACAGTAGCTCCGCACAATGTAAACAAAGGCCGAATGCATATCTTTTACATTGCATGTGAAAATAACTTTGTTTAACAAGTACAGAATATTCACAAAATGTAAACTTGGACTTTTACATCTATTTAGACATGTATGATATCAATCCACAAGGTGTAGATTTACCCATTGGAAATCCTTACTCCATTGTGCAGGGAGTAGACTACACATGGGGCATTATCAGTATGTAAATATTCACAACCTATTCTAGCATCTATTTCTAACTGGTAAATCGTAGTAGAACTGCTATTAGGAGCATGAGTGTGCATGGGAAGGGGGGCTGCAAATCAGTTGAGGGTGCATGTGTGTGCATGGGAAAGGGGGGGTGCAAATCAGTTGAGGGTGTAAGAGAGAAAAAGGTCTCATTGAACAACTGTAATGGTAATTCTTCACACACAGTTATAAACTCGGGGTTGTCATGGAAAGGGGGCAACTGCACTAGTGACGCAGTGAAAGGTACCAAAGTGCAACATTTTCTCATGCACAATTGTGCACAGTGTGCAATATAGATTAACGATGCATAGCGAGGTATGTTCAAAGTCAATAGAAGATTGAAAACAAAAGAACGGAGGATCCCAATGAAATAAAGAAGTCAGGAGAAGTTTAAGTTGTGAATGAGATCTTAAGGAGCAAAAGAGTCATTTAACCAAAGCATATCCACAAACACAATCAATTTGAAGATGCAATCCACGTGGAGAGGTTGGGAATAGCTGCTGAATGCATCAAACTAGTTGGATCACTGACTAGGATGTAGATGATAAAGTCGGACAATTCCAAACGATATTAGCCTTACACGAACATTAAAATATACCATGGCAACGACGTAGAGAATGCTTAACAAGAACAAACCTTAGAAATGTTCATTTCGTAAATGCATAAATAACAAACATGCAGCTCATTAGTCCACAGAAAGGTCCTATTTTTTTCATCCTGCTTACATGACTCGGCCTCATATGTTTTTCTTCTTTTCTCTTTTCTCTGTCCTTCTAATTCCCTTCAATAAAAATGCCTTTTAGAACTACTGATTTAACTGTAATTCCTGCCATTGTCAGAAAACATGCTGCTAAAAGAAAATGTATTTCTTTTTTCCTCTCACCATATGATTTCATGGACAGGTCAACTGCATTGTGTTTATAATAAAAACATGTTTAGTAGAATTAAAACTTGTTATAGAAAATATTTCCCCTGATCTAACCAGGACACTGGGTATAGAAAATGTTTCATTTATTTGACTACTCTATTGTATGGTGGGACGATGAATAACTTGCACCTGTTTTTGCAACATGTTTATGCTTTTATGTAATATGTTTTCCTAGATAGAGAGGCAAGGCTATGCAATTCTATTCAATCCAATATTTGATCGATTGATGCATGCTTTCTATGCACTCCCACCCTGCCATGTCCATTAGCACTTCAATGTGCTTGCCTGAATTGATGTGAGCTACTACTATCAGTTATCTTTTTTCTCCTTTGCTTCCTTACCTTTTGTGAGGAGGCTTACTTCCTTATGTTAAATCATAGCTAGTGCTGTGAATACATTTCCTTTTACTACTGCAATTGTCAGGGAACTGAGTTTTCCTGAACTACTCTTAATGAGGAGTTAGCTCTTGTGCGACTATTTACTGATGCTCCGAATCTTTGCATTTTTCCAATAGGAACTCTTTATGGAATAAGTGGTATTTTTCTATGATGCCTCTAACCAATTTTTCTTGACATTTCTGTCAACTGTAACTGGATATATCTGATTAATTTGAACAATTGTTAAAAACTTTATGAAAAATAAAACATAAAACTTACCAGCCCTCTCATCATTGACTGAATTTTAAACTGTGGTAAGTTGATATTTTTATTTCCACTCCATTATAACACAGTTGCAAAGGTCTTTCGACAGAGAGATGGAGTTAGCGCGGAGTTTGAGTTTTCTTTCATAGGTTAAGGGTAAAACCATTTGTAAATTTCTGCGCTATCATAAACCCTAAAAAAGGAAAAAAGCGATATAAGGAAAGAGAATGAAGCCCTGGAAAGGTGAAGGATAACAAGCATAGCATAAAAAGTCCTAAATACTGAAGGAAATGTCATAGTAGACAACTAAGAAGGCAATAAGAAAGGCACCAACTAGCAAGACCAAGGTGTATCTTGAATGAAGGAAATCCCACTTGTATGGAAGACTTGGTCCAGAAGATGCTAAGGAATAGCTTTGGGAGGAGAGGGATGGATATAATTTCTGCCTTCTAGTATTTAATAAAGTTATGGGGGCATATTACCAAGTGCATTTTCACCGCATTAGCGGGACTTTTTCCCGCTAATGCAGCAATAATTTTATCGCCCTATTACCAAGCTGTCGCTAACACCAGTTAGCGGCAGCTTGTAGGTGAAAGCGGGCATTTAGGGGCCCACTTTGTATGTCAGCGATAATTATCGCTAATGACATGCAAAGTGGGCGTGCCAAGATGTTAGCGACTGAAAACAGTCACTAACATCTCTAACTCCTATTAAAAACTTTTGGAAATATTTGCGCTAAGCGCGAATATCTCCAAAAGCTAACGCCTGCCCAGAGCAGTTCTTAGCCATGTTATCCAATGGAAGGTGGATAACATGGCTAAGAGCATTGTCACGATAATGCATGAATATCGCTGATTTTTCAGCGATATTCATGCATTTCGCAGGATTTTTACCGCTTTTGAGATAAACCTTGATAATATCAAGGTATCTCAGCGGTAAAAATCATCGGTGCTCGGCGATATTTTTTTCCCGCTAACCAAGCAATAGCGATAATTATCGCTATTGCTTGGTAATATGCCCCATGATTTCTTCAGCGGGAATTAGGGAACCAACACCAGAGAGGGCCTGTACCCCATGGGTGTGAGGTGTTTAAAATTAAGAACAGCACATTGTGAAGTTCTTCAGTCAAACATAGTAAGCAGCACAACATATAATCAAAAGACATCTGTCAGTCAGTCAATAATTCTTCATTCGGCTAAAAAGCCATAAAAGTTTAAAATAAAAGGCATACAATAAATATCAAATAGCCCCGCATCAGACATATACATCAAGATACTCAAGAGTGCTTCATAACAATTATTAAATCATAAGAGCATGGATGACTAACGTGATAAAGTAGATCTAAAAAGTAGGATAAAAACATACATGTAAATCAGATTGAACAACTCTTTACCTTTATAAGCATTAGAATAACAGCATCAGAGCTAGTCTAAGCTAGAATAAAACTGGCATTCAAACAAATTACACAATTAATTCACTATTCACAGCAGTCAATTAGTTGCCAATCTCATAAAATACCATATAATTTCCTAATTGCCAAAAAAACTCAAATGTAATTAATTAATGCATAAAGCATTTGGACCGACCCTGATTGTTGCAAGAACACAATTCTAATCTGATAGTGTCATATATTAGCTACATGTAAATCAGAGCTAAAAAGATGCCAGCGGGGAAGAATATAAAATGCAAACAGCAGTAAGTGAGCACTACTTTGATTAGACACATTATCACAAGAGCATTTATGGAGGTTCAAAAACATTAAGCTCCACCGTTGGCATTTACTTTTGTTATTTTCAATCATTTCACTCACTGGTTCATGTCATAACCTGTGGGCAAACTGAAAAACCTCTATGGCTCTACAAAATTCTTGTGATCTGGAATTTAGGAAGTGAGCCAGGTTTAGCGATGAGTTCAAATGAATTCCCAAATATTCAGAGTGTTAACCTTAGCTAACTGGTCACACTTCAGTAGATACAAGTTGTACTGAGTGTTAGAGGGACCACAGCCCAGAATGAATGATTTGTAAAAGTTCACCTTCAAATCCGGATTTTTCATAAAAGACATCAATAAAGTAAGTAAAGTTGTAGACCATTTGTGGTTCCCACAATGAGGACTGAGTCATCTGCATATAACAGAATTGAAATGGGGCAATTCCTCCTCTGAGACATATCCTTTCCCTTGTGAAATGAGTGATGGCCCACCATAATAATATTGAATAAAATCAAAATACAGCCCGGCGCACACAGCGGTTAGAGTTAATTAAGGAAATGCACTCACTCTGTGGTTCATAACAACCTTAATGGAATGACCCCAATGTAGGCCTCATAATATGGTAACTTACACCGCACGCCTCCTTGCTCACCTGGAGAGCTGCTGCAGTGTGGAGGGCGGACCAGGGGTACTACAACCCCCAGCAGGCACCGTGCCCCCGCACACCATCTACAAGCGCCAGGAGGTGCATAAAATTGGCGCACAACCTGCAGAGCGGGGGAACTTTTTACCGCTGGGACCTGCCGTGGCCCTTTTCCTTTTGGTGTCCACAGAATACCTGCTGCCTCGCTGCTGCCGCCGGAGCTATCCCGCATCCCGCCTCCCGCCGCACGCCTCTTTGCTCACCTGGAGAGCTGCTGCAGTGTGGAGGGCGGGCCAGGGGTACTACAACCCCCAGCAGGCACCGCGCCCACCGCGCACCATCAGCAAGCACCAGGAGGCGCATAAAATTGGCGCACACCCTGCAGAGCGGGGGAACTTTTTACCGCTGGGACCTGCCGTGGACCTTTTCCTTTTGGTGTCCACAGAATACCTGCTGCCTCGCTGCTGCCGCCGGAGCTATCCCGCATCCCGCATTCCGCCGCACGCCTCCTTGCTCACCTCTAGAGCTGCTGCAGTGTGGAGGGCGGGCCAGGGGTACTACAACCCCCAGCAGGCACCGCGCCCACAGCGCACCATCTACAAGCGCCAGGAGGCGCATAAAATTGGCGCACACCCGCCATCGCGGGACGCCGGGCTAAGCCCGGGCAAAGGGCGGGCCGTCTCTGGCCGTCCGGGGACGGAGGAGGACGGGACGGGCCACCCCTCTTTCGCCTTTACAAGCCCCCTAGGCTGTTGGGAAGGTAGGACATCTACACTATGTCTACAAACTGTGACAAATCGGTGTCTGCGGGGGGCAGTAAAGGAACACTTGAGAGCTACTTTACTAGGGCTGCTACGGACCTGGATAAGGATATTGTGATGGCTGAGCGCAGGATTGAGCGTCGTTGCTCCATTGAATCCCTGAAAAATAGACCTCTGTCGGATTTGGTGCCTGTACCCGTTTTGCCAGACACAGCCTCTGACTTTTTCAGCGAAGACCCACTGTCTTTGGACAAATTCCCCTTACTCCTTAGAGACACTTCGCCGCTTCATGCTGTTGTAAATATTGCTCCTTCACCCAATGTGCTGACCCCAAGCATCCCTATTACAGGACCAGATGTAATTAACGTGCCCTCTCTTCCAGCTAGGGAGTTACCTAAAAAGAAGGGCAAGTTGCCCTATGTACCCAAAGCTCATGGCCCTCCACCATCTAAAAGGAGAAGGGGGGGGTACTTCAGAGGTCTAAGCTCAGTCATTCTGAGTTTGGCAAATCCCTAAAAGCTAATACTCCAGCTGTATCTATGGCCAAGGACCCAGTAATTTCTGCTGTTGTACCACCGGCTTCTGTGGTGTTAGATTCAAATGATATAATACCTGTTACCGATTCATTATGTGAACCAAGGCCAGCCCTTCCCCCTCTAGAGAAAGCCTTATTGTCTGGTACCTCCTGGGATTCTATTGAGCACCTATTTAGGTCCTTTATGCACCCAATACTAGATATTCTGAAGAGGGTGGAACAACGGCTGGGGAACCTTGAGTAATTGTTTGCTGATAATGCTGGGGCAGGGCCTTCCATGATCACCGAAAAGTTAGTCTCCCCACTGATGGTCACAGCTCAGGCTCTAATTGCTCCTGTCCCGACCACGGCAGCCCCCAAGCGCCCTATCAAGGGCACAAACACAGTTAATAAACCCCTTGTTAATACCCATTCGGGAGCATCAGCAACCGAGCGAGCTTACCAACAGGTTCCTCTGGTGACAGCAGTAAAATCAGCTCCACAGGCTGCTAGAGAACCTCAGAAGGGAGGTGATAATCCGACCTCCCTGAACAAGCGAGTGGGAAGGGGAAGGTTGAGCTGACCTACCAATGATAAATTGCAGGGCCCCAATGTTGAATTACCTCCCGATGCGGTGCCCTTTGTGGTCGTGCTTACAGGAGTCCCTACCCTAGAGGTTGGCAAAAGGGAGGGGTACTCCCAGTTAAAAAATAAAACTATGCACTGGCTAGGACAAAATAGACCACTCCCATATTATATTAATGGTGAGATTGTTCACGTCAGGCGTCTCCCCTGGTTGGGCAGCAGGGAAAAAAATCTAAAGGGAGACCTTATTGTAATAAATTTTAGAGACCCAGAGGCAGTCAGATTTATACTGAGTGGGCCCACGGGGAACTTGAGTAATGCCATAGTTCCATATGATTTAACATACTTTTATCCAAGATCCCTCATGACCCCCCCTTTCTAACCTGGAGGACTAGCTGATACACAGTATAACATGTACATGCCATCTAATAACAGTTACACAGGGCAAGTTCCTAGGCCCTTGCCCATCAGGAACGATCTTGGGTGGAACACAGTTCCCGTTAGAAGCTATAGTATGCCGCCTAGGAGGTTGGATCACTTACATGGGAACAGGAGAATGGATCATTTGATTCCATTTACCCCGTTAGAAGTTTCTAACAGATTTAATATTTTCTCCTGTCTCGATGGGTGTGATTGACAGCCGGGGTACTCTGTTAGCAGTCTAGCATATGAGAGTCTTTTATCAGTGCAATCCACTGAGCCTGCAACTGCTCTCCCTTCCGTTGACTGTTGCTCAATTTTAGTGGGACCTGAACAGGGGATATCTGTGGGTTTAAATGTTGATAAAGCCACTCAAGGTGAATCATTATTTTCAGGCTTACCTGTAAGCTCACTATCTTCTTGCACTGATGTCAGCCCAACTCTCTGTTTACCCTGCCCAGCCATATCTAGCTCGGAGGGAGGTGGGAAGGGGGCAATTGACCAGTGTTTACCGTTGTTACGGATATGCTCCTGGAATATTGCTGGCCTTGAATCAAAGCTTGATCTGCCTGACTGGGGGACCTTCATAGACCATTCTGATATTTAGACCTTCCAGGAAACCTGGGCCTCTCGGCCTATATTTCGCGCTGGCTTTTTGAACTATTCTAGACCAGCTGTGAAAGGTGCAAGGGGCAGACCAGTGGGTGGTCTAGCTATCTGGGTACGCCAACATGTGGGAGTAACAGTGGAGGAGCTCCCGTTGGATAACCCCGATATATTGGCCATACGGGTAAACTCATCTTCAGGACTGAATATGGTGATTGTAAATATCTATGTGCGGGGCATCCAAGGGGGAAAATGCTCACCTGTTGCACTACTGTTGGAGGGTCTCTTAAGTTCATTGCCGGTGAATACAAATAGGGTGGTATTGGGGGACTTCAATACCTGTTTTGAACCTCTGGGGCAGGATGATGGAATGTTCACCGAAGATGAGGATTCTTTATGGGGCATCCCGGGTTTGGAATTACAACCTATTATGAAATGGACCCAATCAGCCATATTTTTGAAGGGTCTATGTTTGAATCAGGGAATGCGTGCAGTCAATGGGCGACTGAAGTCCAATAGGATGGGGGCAATGACCTATGATAATGGCAGATATGGCTCCCGCATTGACTATATCCTGGTGAATGTGGAAATGTGGCCCAGTCTACTGGATATGGTGGTAGTAAGTAGAGCCGAGAGCGATCATAATCCCTTGGTTCTATCGATTAAAGAAGGTACCTTTGCAGAGCTCTCTGTGGCAGAGGCGTCCCTGCCACAGGTCTCACTATCTAATAATGAAAGAAGGGTTAGTTGGCCTAAACTAGCCCTTGATGAGGAGGTTCTGTCAAGGATTAGAACCATGCTTGGGGATACAATGCTTCAAATCAGTGGGTTCTGCCAAGAGTCGGCCCTTCTGGACAATATCACCATATTACATAGGGATCTCTTTCTAAATCTTAAAACTCTTTTTGTTAAGTGCACTGGCCCTAGAAGAAATAAGTTGAAGCCCCTAACCTGGTTTGACAGTGCATGCAGGGAGTCACAAAAGGCGCTGCATGCGGCTCTAAAGTCAAGAGATCAGAGCTTAATCCGCAGTTGCAGGGCTACCTACAAAGCTGTGCAGGCCACTGCCAAGAAGAACTGGGACGAGACCCGTTGGAAGGAATTGTTGGAGGCTTGCCTGAGTAATAACATGATTAAATTCTGGCGGCAGCTTAAATGGGGCAATCGCCCACAGGATACATCCCCCTCAAATTGTGTTGAGCCAAGGGAATGGGTCGAATACTATGGGAACCAATTCAAAGCGAATGTCACTAGTTCTCCCACTCTGCTGCCCATCACTATTGACGAAGCTCTGGTTTTTACTTCTACTGAACTAAGGGCAGTGTTAAGGGTTATCCCGGGGGATAAAGCACCAGGACCTGACTGCATGCCAGCTGATTTGTTTAAGCAGGAACAGGACCTTTGGGTCCCATACATTGTTCTTTTGGCCAATGCTCTGGCAAGGGGTGCAAAAGTCCCTGACTCTTGGCTGGGGGCGGAGATCCTCCCAATTCATAAGAAGGGTGATCGCTCAGTAACGGCTAAGTACCGACCTATTAGCCTTATTGATGCTGTACAAAAGATTGTGGCTCGCCTACTTC
This sequence comes from Lissotriton vulgaris, assembly GCF_964263255.1. Taxonomy (NCBI): domain Eukaryota; kingdom Metazoa; phylum Chordata; class Amphibia; order Caudata; family Salamandridae; genus Lissotriton; species Lissotriton vulgaris. Next base: position 170,696,587 of record NC_141689.1, on the reverse strand, counting down.
TGGGTAGGATCCAGAGTTGGATCTCCGATTATGATGTTTTAAGTCCTCTCCAGGCGGGTTTTCGGCAACATATGGGGACCTTAGAGCAAGTTTTTAGATTTATGCTATTATATTGGAAGGTGGTCTACCTAGGGGGAGGTCTGCTGTTTGCGGCATTTGTGGACCTTAGGTCCGCTTTCGACCTAGTGCCTAGGATTAAGCTCTGGGAAGTCTTGTTGGACTTGGGCATGCCCAAAGAGCAGGTGGCGCTGCTTATTAATCTGCATTCAAACACCTATGCCAAAGTAAGATGGGGTGGTCCAGGGGAGGTCACCGACAGTTTCAAAGTCGCCAAGGGGGTTAGACAAGGGTGTGTGTTGGCCCCCACCCTTTTTTCTTTGTTTATTAATGGGGTGACTAAGTATTTTTCTAACTTTCCAACTTTCCTAGCTGGAAAGAAAATTCCCCTCCTCATGTTCGCGGACGACACTCTTATTATTTCTAAAACGAGGCAGGGCCTTCAGTCCGCGCTGGCCCGTTTTGAGTGTTTCTGTAGCGAGCATGAGTTAGAGGTGAATGTCTCCAAGACCAAATTTATAGTTCTGCGAGGCCCCAAGGCTGTGAAGGCCAAGGTGTCGATGAGCGGAGCCATTTTGGATCAAACTGAGGTCTTTACATATTTGGGTGTCACATTAAGTGAGAACTTGAGCTGGAAACCCCAATTGGATCTTATGACCCTGAAACATGCTCAACCTGGGGGAGCCTTATTGAAGGAGCACGCAAAAACTCTCACTAAACCTCTGGCACCGTTGGTAAAAATCTATGGCTCCAAGATAATTCCTGCAATTATCTACGGTGCAGAACTGTGGGGGTATAGTGATTTATCCTCTCTGAGGGTGGCACAGAATAGGTTCCTCAGAATGGCAACTGGTCTCCCACAATCAACACCTTGCTTACCCCTGCAGCTTAATTTAGGTGTTAAATCTATTGAGGACGTGGTACGATATAGACCACTGGCGTTCTGGCGTCGTCTGTGGACTACACCCGAATTAACCCTGTTTGCTGAGGCCATCGTTGAGGTGAGGGGGCTTGAAGGGGCCCATAGGGTACCCTGGTTCTCTCATCTCAGGATGCTTTTGAAAAATCTGAGCCTGGAGGCACTATGGGTAGATCCAGCACGTGCTACCTTTCCATCAAAAAAGGCACTCAAAGATATTTATTGGCACTGGATCGCTGAGAGGAGATCCACCATGGTTGTTGGTCCTTCCATGTCACTGGAATTTTTGGTTGTTAAGGATGTCCCTAAATACGAAGCCTACTGGGACTTAATAACCAAGCCAAATGATCGTAAACTGTATCATCAATTACGAGTAGGCTCGTTACCCGTGCGGGGGCTTACGCACTCCTGGTCGACTGGTGGCAGCGATAAGTGTCCTTTCTGTGTAACAGCAGTAGAGAATATTGAACACTTTTTCTTCTGCTGCCCTATGTATTCGTTACCCAGAAAAGTTTGGCTTGTACCAGTTTGCCGCTTATTAGGTACTAGATCTGCCGTTGCAGCGACTAGGATTCTAAAAACAGATACTTCTGCCCCCATCGCTATTGGTGTAGCATAATTCGTGAGTTGGGCTTGGTCAATCCGCATTCGCAACCTTGGTAAATGAAGTTCCCATTGTATATGTTTTTATGAGTTTTTAGATGCAACTTAGTATTGCTCTTATGTAGTCAGGGGACCTTTGTACATCATTGTCTCAATTTAATACTTTTTTAACATGGTTTTAAAATGTAACGTATTTATTATCTTATATGTAAAATTGTATGAACTGTTTTTTTTATGTATTTTGTCTTTTATGATGCAAATCGAATAAAGGCCTCTTGACTGACTGGTAACTTACACCTTTTCCACCCCAATATTTTCAATTAAGTGCCACAATTTAGAATGGTTAAATTAAGTCAAAAGCACATGAGAGGTCCATAAACGCTAAATGTAAAATTACTCCCCTGGCTTTGATGTATTTCCCTGTTAAGAGGTGGAGATTACAGCAATGCTCTACAGTGCCAATACCTAGTAAAAAAAAATTGTATTTCAGATAAAATATTATAGGGCAGATTTATGTTGGTAATGCGCCACGTTTGCGTCACGCAACAGCGGCGTAAATGTGGCGCATCCCTACGACCCATTTACAACGGGACGCATCTAGGCAGATGCGTCACGTTGTAAAGCCCTGCGCCACTTGTGGGCGTTCCGGCGCAGGGTGGGCGTTCCGGGGCAGGTGAGTCTCGCAAAAGTGGCTGAGTGAAATCTATAAGATTTCACTCAGTCACTTTCAGGCCAATGCTGCGTCAAAACCCTGCGCCTACTTGAAGCAGGCGTAAGGCTTGACGCAGCATTGGACAGATTGGGCACCCCCGAGCCTTGCTGGAGCTGCGTCGCACTTGCGACGCAACTCCAGCAATGTGCCACCTTTACGGCACAGATGCGTCACGCATCTGTGCCGTTTTTGCCCCATGGTGCGTCGCATTGTAAATGCGGCACACCATGGGTGGCGGAGCAGCGGCGCAAAATAACTGGCGCATCCCTGGGGATGCGCCAGTTATCATAAATCTGCCCCTATGTTCTTCAGCCCAGTTCTCTATTCTAGACAGAGGGCGTGACCCAAGATCCCAGTGTTAAGAGTCCAGTAAAGAAATACAACAGTACCAACTAGGGAGGTTCCCTTATCTCCTTTCTTGAAACTAGGTACTATAATTGCTACTTGGCATAAAGGGTACCTCTTAGAAGACCTATATTGCTATAGTTAGAAGCCAAGACTTGTAAATATTACAATAACATTATTTTATTTTCCTTTTCTTTTATCTTTTTTTAACATTTTACTTTTTTAGAAATGTATACATATGTGCATTTTATCACATAACAATACATGCAAAAATTCATAGATATTCATTATACATTTTATAGGTTTCAAACAGTGCGATTGAATAAAGTGCAATTTAGAAAAAGTTGTGCCCCTAATAATATCGTATCTTGCTAACATACATTCTTTCACACATACCAGTCATACAACTACATTCATTATTCTTTTTTACCCCTTCCATGCTCATGACGAGCTCAGCTCGTCATGAGGCACAGTGGAGCTGTTCTTATGACGAGCTGAGCTCGTCATGAACAATGGTATTCATTGGAGGGCAGCACAGGAGGGGAAAAGTCACAGCAGCCAAGGTGATAAAAGTACATAGAAACATGAAAACAGAACTTGACAGAATGAAACGATAACCCAAAGGTGCATATGGTGGTTCACTGTTGGTACACAAAATTGAGAATTCCACCAGTTAAACGTTGATCTGTGTGTTATTGACCAATCTTTGATGCATTGTCCAGATCTTATTGGGATGTACGGCCTACGTACGTTTCGGTGATAGTGTATGATAGGATCACCTTCCTCAGGGCCAGGATGATTAAACACAAAAGACTTATACAGACGACCAATATACAAAGGTTAAAAAGAAGAAGGGGCAATAAGTATTTTCTTTTCTATTTCAAGTCGTTTCGTACGCTGTGTGGATACGCCTGGGACCCCCTGCTACGGCGATCTCTACAACACTGAAAGTGGAGAGGACAAACCCCTCAATCAAATTTTTGGCAACTGCACGTACAAAGCTACATGTCCAGAACCATATGAAGATATAACATAAATGTACATCGCTTATCCTACTAATACACGGTATTATCCAGTCTACAATCAAACCATGGAATCATTTACAAAATCGACCTATTTTGCACAGCAGATTTTACCCCACCTGTAGCAGGAAGAGTGGACCCGTATCTCTTCTCCTGTACACTTTTGTGACTTGAGATAGAAAAGAAAATACTTATTGCCCCTTCTTCTTTTTAACCTTTGTATATTGGTCGTCTGTATAAGTCTTTTGTGTTTAATCATCCTGGCCCTGAGGAAGGTGATCCTATCATACACTATCACCGAAACGTACGTAGGCCGTACATCCCAATAAGATCTGGACAATGCATCAAAGATTGGTCAATAACACACAGATCAACGTTTAACTGGTGGAATTCTCAATTTTGTGTACCAACAGTGAACCACCATATGCACCTTTTGGTTATCGTTTCATTCTGTCAAGTTCTGTTTTCATGTTTCTATGTACTTTTATAAAGAATAATGAATGTAGTTGTATGACTGGTATGTGTGAAAGAATGTATGTTAGCAAGATACGATATTATTAGGGGCACAACTTTTTCTAAATTGCACTTTATTCAATCGCACTGTGTGAAACCTATAAAATGTATAATGAATATCTATGAATTTTTGCATGTATTGTTATCTGATAAAATGCACATATGTATAAATTTCTAAAAAAGTAAAATGTTAAAAAAAGACAAAAGAAAAGGAAAATAAAATAATGTTATTGTAACATTTACAAGTCTTGGCTTCTAACTATAGCATCCTTTTATATGAAAATGTTTTCTGGATTTATTCCTTTGACAAAAGCAATATAGGTCTTCTAAGAGGTACCCTTTATGCCTAGTTCACTCTTGTCTCCCCCCTCTTGGCCTATAATTAACTGGGAGAACTCCTCTTTCTTACTATAATTGCTACTTTCCATGAATCTAAAATGTAACCTACAACCACCACTCTCAGTACATTCGTAATAAGTGGGGCCTATAAAGGTATATTCTCTTTAAAAATGTCTATTGGGACTTCATGTGGCCGAGGAACTTCCCCAGAGAGATTTCATTGGATTATTGAGGCAACTTCTTCAATCGAGCTGCAAAATGTTTGTTGTTCTGCAGTGTCCAATGGTGCATTCGCTCCATTTTATGGGTAATTGGCCTTCTTGGAAATCAGAATCAAAAACTTTTGAAAAATACTAACCCACAACTCAGCTAGAATTAAGGACTCAACCTTAGGAGTTAAATAGTCAGTAATATTGGGGTGGTTAACGACTTCCGAGATTCTTATGTTATCCTTTGCATCCCATGCCCCGGCAATTCACCAGTTATAGTTAGCTCTGGAAACTATAACTTATGCCCAAAGGGAACTATACCTCGAGCCCCTGCCATGCACAGTTTTCTTACTAATAATTATGTTTCAAATATTGCAGTGATATTATCAATTCTGTCATAGAAGATGTCATGAGTGATGTTATATACAGGGTAATTAGAAGAAATATAAAGATACTCTTTTTTGATTAGTTTTTCAGGATGATCTGTCAAGTGGTTGCTTAGAAATGGGGTGTCCCAAAACACAAAATCCCCATGCATTTTCCAATGCGTTCTTTAGGCAGCGCTAACACAAAAAGTGATTAATAGAATCACACTAATTTTGGAAGGAAGCTTGGATTTGGTCCATTAAGAATGCTTTTTGTGATTTGGTGAAAATATAATCAGTTATTTTTAGGAAGTTAGGGACCAATATATTTGCATATCTGGACGGTACGAGGGACTCTTGTGAATGTGCTCCAAACCCAATTCAAAAAAACCAGCATGTTCTGATTGGCCTAGGAGGATTTTACTACCTAGGGTCACCTTGGGTCATCTCACTTCCGTAGGAGGGAGTGCTCTGAATGGCTGCCCGCAACATATGTAAAAATGTTGCAGGCAGACATAACACGACTAGAGACTTACGTTTTCTGAGAGTATTTTAGAAAAAAAACACAATGGCACAAGGTAGGGCTATCCTGCCACCATTGCCTTGTTGTGGGGCGCCTCAGAGGAAACCCCCTTGCTAAAATATATATATACATATATTTCAAATGCTGTGATCACAGGGTAAACTCTTTGCTAAGGGTTCACACTGTTTATAGTACCCACTTTTCTATTCATGTTCACTTCATTTCTCATGAGAGGTTCGCTAACTGTGAAGGGCTTGATAGAAGCTAAAGGCTGTCCATAGTAGGGCATTACTTATGTAACAGGGCTTGTGTATCTGGAGGAAGTCAGTTTTCTTTGGACAGTTGTATACAGATCAAACCTGTGTGCAGTAGGGGTTACCCATCTCTGTGTGGTTGATTGTCACCATGAGCTTGGTAACCCATGAAGTTTATGGTATTGCCTCAACTTTGGTCTTGACAGAAGCTTGCTTCACCTAAGGAGATTTTATGTGTAATAGCATTGATGATGCTTCATATTATTCTGAGCTATTTTCTACTTACTTAGATACCTCTAATGCCATGCTCCTTTATAGAGTAATGTGTGCAGAAGTAGTTTTGATGATGTCATCCGTGATGCCTTTTGAGATGTCATCAGTGTTAGAAATGGGGTTTCTGGTTGGCTAGGGTGTACACCTCAGCCAGTCAGAACCCACCACTCTAGTCAGGGTAAGGGAATTACACCCACAAGATAACCCCTGCTCACACCCTCCATAGCTTGGCATAGCATTTAGGCTTATCCCAGAGGCAATGTGTAAAGAATATATGCAACACACACACCTATGACTCACTAGGCACACCACAAAAAGAAACTCCACACAAGGTTATATAAAAATATCATTTGATTTGTACTTAAAATACATTAGACCACAATCACATAAATCACTGTACCAATAGGTACTTGTCATGGTGTCATATAGATCATAAATCATTGCGCAGGTTATGTAAATCAGATTAGACCATATGCACATAAATCACAGATTACATAATCCAATATTCAACTTGCCAACTGGGCAATAGTCACAATAGGGAGTAGATCATGAATCCCTTTTCCATAAGGCAATTGTCATAAACACAATTAGTGCACTAAAGTAAATACTTCTGAGTTGCACAAGTCATAAAGACATTATGATGCACCGTCACTGTGTCGCTCATACCCTCCCACTACACATCATTGCATCAGGACCCCAACACATGGAGCATAACCGTAGGCCATGAGAAATGCTGCAGTTTATGGTAGAGACGTAATCTCTACTTGGTTAAGCATACATGTGGCAGGTTTTCATATGGCCAGCTCCATAGTAGGGCCCCCAGGGAGGTTCAGACACGAGGGGAGCTCACACACTTCCCACATCAGCAGGAAAACCTCACTAGGTCCCCCGCTCATATAGCGCTCAAAAGCCAGCCGCCCACATGTGTGGAGCAGCTGCTACACATAGGGCAAATGGTTTAGCCCACGACCACACTTGTTCAGCCCTCACTACCGGTGGGCCCTCAGCACCTGGGGCATTGATGTCGGAAACCTCCTCAGGTCCTGCTGCGGCCAGGAGAGCCCTCTCTCGGTACTCCCCTGGGGAGCCAACCACCTGCTGGCAGACATGCTGCTCGTCCTTCCCCAGTGGTAAAGGAGAAACTCTGGCAAGCCCAAGAGACTCCTTTTCCTGGGGTGGCTTTACAGGCAGGGCAGACTTCTCCGCTGCCGGATGCAGCTCAATCTCTTTTGCGCCTTCCAGGCTGGGATTCTCCTGCTCCAGGGAATGGGTGGGCCACACTCTGATTCTGCAGATTGCTAGGCAATCTCTCTGGCCAAATGCTGTGCAGAAGATGCTGTGGCTGCTCTGCTTTCCAGCGGCACACCCCATGCTGTTCCAGATGGAGGATTGGAGGAATTACCACACTGTCATGGGCATAACCTCTCCCCTCCTGAGGATCTGCACATAGCTACCACAATGCATGATCGGGGAAATGTCAGTTAGCAGTGTTCGCAGGCAATTTAAACACCAATAAGCGACCACCACACGCTTCTTGCAGGCCCTCTACTTGTAAGGATGAAGAGCACTGCGCTCACCATGCACATCTCTCCTTTTGAAAGAGGGGAATAACTCAGTGCTTTAGTATAGCAGAACTCACAGTGCTCTTGCAGAAATAAAGCACACAAAGCATTTGCAAAAGCAAGCACACAAACCTCTGTGAAGGTAAAGCTTTCTAGAGCAGAGCACATGGAAACTTTGATATCCTTGAGTTTCCAGAACAGGAAGCCAGCACACACAGGCCCTTGGAGAGGCCTTCACAAGCAGAATATCACAGCAGGGCAAGAAGAGTCAGTCCTTTTGCTCCACCACAGACAGACTATACATTCAACATAGTCTTCATATTTTTAATTCATATGCATTATGACTTTCAGTCAAACTTTTTTTCTCAGAAATATTGAGTGTTCATATAGTCATTGCACTATTTACAAAAAATTCACTGCAATATATACATTGTAAAGCATTAGATTCTTTGGTGTACATCATAGTTCGCCCAATGCATTTCGGGACAACGGATAGGTCCCTTCGTCAGGGGCAATGCTGTAAAATAACATATACAGACGCATAAGTTCAGTTTGTATGTATATAATCCAGATTCATAATTCATTGCACTTTAAAGAAACCTCCACCTAAAGAGAACACCCAAGGTGTGTCTAAATAAAAACCTCCAAAAATCAGAAAATGGTACTCACATATACATAACTAAATCATGTCTTGGTCTGATCTTCCACGTCCAACACAGTTCTTAGAAAATGAAAAAAACGGGTTTTTCAATTCAATCTATCAATAACTACACTGGAGAAAACAAACTACACAGAAGCGCTCCGTCAAGAATGTATTCGAAAAAAGAATCAATACCTGCTCTTCAAATTCAACAAAACGCTAATGTGTGGACACTCTCCCACTCGATATGTGCTTGCTCTTAGAAACCTGTAGGCAATATAAACCCATAAAGAGGTCGTAAGTATGCGTGTCCGCGTTAAAACACACCAACTAGTAAGACATCAAAGTCCCAGTTCTTACCAAAATTCCAAACACGTAGCTCGTAAGTAGACCTCCGTATAAACTTGCCAGCAACCGAACTCACCGGCGTGTGTGGAAAACCTCTCATTTCCTGGTATAAAAATTCAGCCGTGTTACCCTATTGGAGGTTCCCATGACGGAATACGCCAATGGTACACGAGTTCTCAACATATTCTGTAAACGTCACCGGTAACTATGGTGACCGTCCTCTCCGTTCCCCTTTTGTTCACCTTAAAAAAACTGCAAACATCAGTAATATACTGGCCGTATATAAATCGAGAGACTATCTGAATCCCACAGTTACGTCCAGTTCAATTTATACAGCGTACGATAAAAACTCAAGGAACACAAGTCTACAACCATCATATCGCCACACATATCAGATCGTCAACAAACTTTATGTAAACAAATCCGACGCTACGCAATCTCCAACTTTTCGCATGCCAAATGAGCACAGACATAGAACGCGAGTATACCACATATTTTCACATATCAACAACCTTTCTTAGAGACAGTACGACGCAACGATATCTCCAGTTCTGCAGATGACAACAAGCCTAGGCTACCACAAATTAGTGCTTACATTGAGAAAAGAAAAAAGGAAAGGAAAATTCATAGTAACAAAAGCATTATGCATAAAGTAAACCACGTTTTTCAAAGGATTAAACAAATCATAGACCAACATTATTGCATATATGAATTATGATCAAACATAAACATTCATTATTTATATTTCAAGGAAAAGCATCATTTTTGTCTATGGAAACACAGTAATTACATTTTATAAAAAGCTACTCAATTCAATCCGGTCATTCAGTCCCCCGGGGGTCAGAGTACCCAACATTTTAATCCAAAACGATTCTCTCTGCAATAATTTTTTGGTTTTATCAATACCCTCCTTTAGTGCTACAATTTCAAGGATAGTAAATCTCATTTGTGCTATAGTGTGTTTTTTATCTAGCCAATGTGTAGCCAAGGGTGATGTCAGAGATTTATTTCGAATTCTACTTTTGTGTTCTGAAATACGTACTTTCAATTTACGCTCAGTCTTTCCGACGTATAGAAGTCCACATGGACATTTGATGGTGTATATGACCTGGTTATTATTACAATCCCCTTTAAATTTCAGTTGGATCTTTTTTCCAGAGTGCGGGTGAGTTATCATGTTTCCAACAATAACATTATTACAATGCACACAATTTGTGCATTTTTTCATGCCTTTAAAGTCCTTTTTGGTTGTACTCTCAGGGTGTTTAAGCAATTCTTTCAGGTTCTTAGAACGAGTATATGCAAACAAGGGTTTATCTTTAAAGCTGTTGTGAAAATCATTTTCTTGTTGGAGAAGCTCCCATCTCTGGTGTATGATGTTTTTAATCTTTTGTGAATTCACAGAAAATTTTGAAACAAATACATTCCGTTGTTGCGTTCCCTTATCTGTTTGTACTAATAAATCAGAACGATCTTTATCCATTGCTTTATTTTGTGCTGCATCCAGAAGATCCATCGGGTATCCTCTTTTTTTGTAATTTTCTTTGTATTCCTGAATGTCCACGAAGCATTCATTTTGTTTAGTAACTATTCTTCTAATCCTCAAGAATTGAGAATACGGAAGGTTCTTCAGTAAGTTCTGTGGGTGAAAACTTTGAAAAAGGAGCATACTGTTCTTGTCAGTAGGTTTTCGATATAGGGACGTATTAATCTGTATATCATCCAATTTAACCATTACATCCAGATATGCTATTTGAGATCTGCTGACTGTATGCGTCACTTGAATTCGTGGATTCCTCAGGTTCAGGGTGTCAATATTTTGTTGTAATTGAATTTCAGTTCCAGACCATATAACAAATATATCGTCTATATAACGACAAAAAAATTCAAGATTTTCTGTCCATTCTTTGTGAGCAAAGACATGCTCCTGCTCAAACTTTGCCATAAAGGTATTAGCAAATACCGGGGCCCCAGTAAAGCCCATTGATGTTCCATTCAGTTGCATATAAAATCTTTCAAACCACTGAAAGTAACTGTTCTTTAGACAAAACTGTGTTAGTTCTAATAGGAACACTGGGTTAATTTCCATTTCAGGATGTTGCAACAACATCCACTCTTCAGCTTCAAGACCTTCAGTGTGGCCAATCGATGTGTATAGTGACACAACATCTATGGTACATAAAATGTACTCTCTTCCTGCTTTCAACTTGATTGATGCCAACTTCACTAAGAAATCCGTTGTATCTTGTATATATGTATGCCATTTCTGAATAAATGGTTGTAGAAAAAAATCAATTACTCGCCCAGCTGGTTCAAAAATAGAATTGCAACCTGCCACAATTGGTCGGAACGGTGGGTTTTCCAGTGATTTGTGCACTTTAGGCAACATATAAATCTTGGGTCTGTTTGGATTTTGTGTCATAAGAAATTTTGCCATATTTGGTGTAATCCAATCCTCGTCTATTGCTTTATTTATCAAAGCTTGTAATATCTTTTTTATCTCATTCGTTGGGTCTTGTTGTAACAACAGGTAAGTGTTAGTATCATTAATATGATCTTCTACTTTACTTTGATAGTACTCGGTGTCCATCAGTACCAGTGCCCCACCTTTATCCGCTTTTTGAAATGTTAATTCAGTTTTCTTGGATAATTGAGTCAAAATACTTTTCTCAAGTCTGTTTAGATTGTTCGGTATTTTCCTGTTGTGTTTGTAGTTCAGTTTTTTCAAATCCTTAGTTACCAGTGTCTCGAAGAGATCCAGTGTTTTGTGTGAAGTGGGTGCTTCAAATGTGCTTTTAGGTCTGAAGATTTCTAATTTTTTCTCTCCACGGTTTTCATCAGTAGGGACCACATTGTCAAAGAAGTTCCTTAGTCTCAAAATCCTCATGAACTTGTAAAAGGCTATCTCATCTTCAAATTTCGAGCCCATGTAAGTAGGGACAAATGTTATGCCCTTATTCAGGATTCTCTCCTCGTGAGTGGTTAAAGGATGTTTAGAAATATTTATTATGAGGGTTTCCCCTGGCTCCGTATTCCCTTTTTCAGTTGTTTTTCTTTTTCTTTGTCCTCTCCTTGTTTTTTTGTTGTTAGATCTTGCTCTGGTGGTCGATCTATTTCCACAACCTCGGTTAAAAAAGACACCTGTGGACTAGAGGTACTGGCTTTATCTGTTTGAATTGTGCTTGATGGATGTGTTGTCTTTATTGGTGGGCGTGATGCATCTATATCACGATCTGTGGCTAGACTTTCCTCTGAAGAAGTTGTAGTTGTAGTTGGTCGTCGGGTAAAGCGTCTTTGGGCATACACCTCTGCCCAGGTGTATGCCTCATTCAACTTATAGTCGATTGTGTCTCGCTTAAACTTCCTCAATTTAGTCTCCTGCAGTTCTTTGCCATACTCATCCAGTTTAATGTTCAGATCGCTTAGAAATCTGCCAAGTTCATCCTCAGTCATACGTTCAGATAAATCAGACCTAATAGTTGAAATTTCAGTTTTAAGTTCGTCAATTGTTTTCGCTAATTCTTCGATGATGAGGAGAATTAGATCTAATGAACATTTGTTCAGTATTTGATACCACTTTTCCATGAATTGTGGATTATTTTTTAAGCGGTATAGCATGGGTTTAATTGATAGTCTGAGTCCCCTCGGGATTCGTTTGACCTTGTGGTATTGAACCAAAGTTGAAGCATGTAATCTCTGATTGAGTTCGCGTCTAGATGCAAATTCCAGTTGTTTTAGTTGATGGCCTATAGATGCACTATGCGCCTGTAGATTGGTGACTTCACTGATTAATCCATATACTTCTGCTGCTTGTTCTGTTGTGTATCCTCTCGTAGTCGCCCTGTTTTCTGTTAATGATGCTATTGCTTCAAAAGACATCTTGATTGTAACGTGGGTGCTCTGGTGCTATAGTGGGTACGTGAAAGAAATAAAACTGTTGTGTACCGAGCACACCTTATTCATGAAAAATTCTTTTAACTGTTTTATTCTGATCTGTGTGCTGTAACTGAAAGAGTATACCCTAATACTCTACTCGTAACATGGAAAATTTGGCTGGTCAACACACTGTTGACACAGGCTCAGCTACGCACTACCTTCATACAATTTAATGATCAAACTATACATTCAACATAGTCTTCATATTTTTAATTCATATGCATTATGACTTTCAGTCAAACTTTTTTTCTCAGAAATATTGAGTGTTCATATAGTCATTGCACTATTTACAAAAAATTCACTGCAATATATACATTGTAAAGCATTAGATTCTTTGGTGTACATCATAGTTCGCCCAATGCATTTCGGGACAACGGATAGGTCCCTTCGTCAGGGGCAATGCTGTAAAATAACATATACAGACGCATAAGTTCAGTTTGTATGTATATAATCCAGATTCATAATTCATTGCACTTTAAAGAAACCTCCACCTAAAGAGAACACCCAAGGTGTGTCTAAATAAAAACCTCCAAAAATCAGAAAATGGTACTCACATATACATAACTAAATCATGTCTTGGTCTGATCTTCCACGTCCAACACAGTTCTTAGAAAATGAAAAAAACTGGTTTTTCAATTCAATCTATCAATAACTACACTGGAGAAAACAAACTACACAGAAGCGCTCCGTCAAGAATGTATTCGAAAAAAGAATCAATACCTGCTCTTCAAATTCAACAAAACGCTAATGTGTGGACACTCTCCCACTCGATACGTGCTTGCTCTTAGAAACCTGTAGGCAATATAAACCCATAAAGAGGTCGTAAGTATGCGTGTCCGCGTTAAAACACACCAACTAGTAAGACATCAAAGTCCCAGTTCTTACCAAAATTCCAAACACGTAGCTCGTAAGTAGACCTCCGTATAAACTTGCCAGCAACCGAACTCACCGGCGTGTGTGGAAAACCTCTCATTTCCTGGTATAAAAATTCAGCCGTGTTACCCTATTGGAGGTTCCCCTGACGGAATACGCCAATGGTACACGAGTTCTCAACATATTCTGTAAACGTCACCGGTAACTATGGTGACCGTCCTCTCCGTTCCCCTTTTGTTCACCTTAAAAAAACTGCAAACATCAGTAATATACTGGCCGTATATAAATCGAGAGACTATCTGAATCCCACAGTTACGTCCTGTTCAATTTATACAGCGTACGATAAAAACTCAAGGAACACAAGTCTACAACCATCATATCGCCACACATATCAGATCGTCGACAAACTTTATGTAAACAAATCCGACGCTACGCAATCTCCAACTTTTCGCATGCCAAATGAGCACAGACATAGAACGCGAGTATACCACATATTTTCACATATCAACAACCTTTCTTAGAGACAGTACGACGCAACGATATCTCCAGTTCTGCAGATGACAACAAGCCTAGGCTACCACAAATTAGTGCTTACATTGAGAAAAGAAAAAAGGAAAGGAAAATTCATAGTAACAAAAGCATTATGCATAAAGTAAACCACGTTTTTCAAAGGATTAAACAAATCATAGACCAACATTATTGCATATATGAATTATGATCAAACATAAACATTCATTATTTATATTTCAAGGAAAAGCATCATTTTTGTCTATGGAAACACAGTAATTACATTTTATTAAAAGCTACTCAATTCAATCCGGTCATTCAGTCCCCCGGGGGTCAGAATACCCAACATTTTAATCCAAAACGATTCTCTCTGCAATAATTTTTTGGTTTTATCAATACCCTCCTTTAGTGCTACAATTTCAAGGATAGTAAATCTCATTTGTGCTATAGTGTGTTTTTTATCTAGCCAATGTGTAGCCAAGGGTGATGTCAGAGATTTATTTCGAATTCTACTTTTGTGTTCTGAAATACGTACTTTCAATTTACGCTCAGTCTTTCCGACGTATAGAAGTCCACATGGACATTTGATGGTGTATATGACCTGGTTATTATTACAATCCCCTTCAAATTTCAGTTGGATCTTTTTTCCAGAGTGCGGGTGAGTTATCATGTTTCCAACAATAACATTATTACAATGCACACAATTTGTGCATTTTTTCATGCCTTTAAAGTCCTTTTTGGTTGTACTCTCAGGGTGTTTAAGCAATTCTTTCAGGTTCTTAGAACGAGTATATGCAAACAAGGGTTTATCTTTAAAGCTGTTGTGAAAATCATTTTCTTGTTGGAGAAGCTCCCATCTCTGGTGTATGATGTTTTTAATCTTTTGTGAATTCACAGAAAATTTTGAAACAAATACATTCCGTTGTTGCGTTCCCTTATCTGTTTGTACTAATAAATCAGAACGATCTTTATCCATTGCTTTATTTTGTGCTGCATCCAGAAGATCCATCGGGTATCCTCTTTTTTTGTAATTTTCTTTGTATTCCTGAATGTCCACGAAGCATTCATTTTGTTTAGTAACTATTCTTCTAATCCTCAAGAATTGAGAATACGGAAGGTTCTTCAGTAAGTTCTGTGGGTGAAAACTTTGAAAAAGGAGCATACTGTTCTTGTCAGTAGGTTTTCGATATAGGGACGTATTAATCTGTATATCATCCAATTTAACCATTACATCCAGATATGCTATTTGAGATCTGCTGACTGTATGCGTCACTTGAATTCGTGGATTCCTCAGGTTCAGGGTGTCAATATTTTGTTGTAATTGAATTTCAGTTCCAGACCATATAACAAATATATCGTCTATATAACGACAAAAAAATTCAAGATTTTCTGTCCATTCTTTGTGAGCAAAGACATGCTCCTGCTCAAACTTTGCCATAAAGGTATTAGCAAATACCGGGGCCCCAGTAAAGCCCATTGATGTTCCATTCAGTTGCATATAAAATCTTTCAAACCACTGAAAGTAACTGTTCTTTAGACAAAACTGTGTTAGTTCTAATAGGAACACTGGGTTAATTTCCATTTCAGGATGTTGCAACAACATCCACTCTTCAGCTTCAAGACCTTCAGTGTGACCAATCGATGTGTATAGTGACACAACATCTATGGTACATAAAATGTACTCTCTTCCTGCTTTCAACTTGATTGATGCCAACTTCACTAAGAAATCCGTTGTATCTTGTATATATGTATGCCATTTCTGAATAAATGGTTGTAGAAAAAAATCAATTACTCGCCCAGCTGGTTCAAAAATAGAATTGCAACCTGCCACAATTGGTCGGAACGGTGGGTTTTCCAGTGATTTGTGCACTTTAGGCAACATATAAATCTTGGGTCTGTTTGGATTTTGTGTCATAAGAAATTTTGCCAAACACATTTGAAAAAACTGAACTACAAACACAACAGGAAAATACCGAACAATCTAAACAGACTTGAGAAAAGTATTTTGACTCAATTATCCAAGAAAACTGAATTAACATTTCAAAAAGCGGATAAAGGTGGGGCACTGGTACTGATGGACACCGAGTACTATCAAAGTAAAGTAGAAGATCATATTAATGATACTAACACTTACCTGTTGTTACAACAAGACCCAACGAATGAGATAAAAAAGATATTACAAGCTTTGATAAATAAAGCAATAGACGAGGATTGGATTACACCAAATATGGCAAAATTTCTTATGACACAAAATCCAAACAGACCCAAGATTTATATGTTGCCTAAAGTGCACAAATCACTGGAAAACCCACCGTTCCGACCAATTGTGGCAGGTTGCAATTCTATTTTTGAACCAGCTGGGCGAGTAATTGATTTTTTTCTACAACCATTTATTCAGAAATGGCATACATATATACAAGATACAACGGATTTCTTAGTGAAGTTGGCATCAATCAAGTTGAAAGCAGGAAGAGAGTACATTTTATGTACCATAGATGTTGTGTCACTATACACATCGATTGGTCACACTGAAGGTCTTGAAGCTGAAGAGTGGATGTTGTTGCAACATCCTGAAATGGAAATTAACCCAGTGTTCCTATTAGAACTAACACAGTTTTGTCTAAAGAACAGTTACTTTCAGTGGTTTGAAAGATTTTATATGCAACTGAATGGAACATCAATGGGCTTTACTGGGGCCCCGGTATTTGCTAATACCTTTATGGCAAAGTTTGAGCAGGAGCATGTCTTTGCTCACAAAGAATGGACAGAAAATCTTGAATTTTTTTGTCGTTATATAGACGATATATTTGTTATATGGTCTGGAACTGAAATTCAATTACAACAAAATATTGACACCCTGAACCTGAGGAATCCACGAATTCAAGTGACGCATACAGTCAGCAGATCTCAAATAGCATATCTGGATGTAATGGTTAAATTGGATGATATACAGATTAATACGTCCCTATATCGAAAACCTACTGACAAGAACAGTATGCTCCTTTTGCAAAGTTTTCACCCACAGAACTTACTGAAGAACCTTCCGTATTCTCAATTCTTGAGGATTAGAAGAATAGTTACTAAACAAAATGAATGCTTCGTGGACATTCAGGAATACAAAGAAAATTACAAAAAAAGAGGATACCCGATGGATCTTCTGGATGCAGCACAAAATAAAGCAATGGATAAAGATCGTTCTGATTTATTAGTACAAACAGATAAGGGAACGCAACAACGGAATGTATTTGTTTCAAAATTTTCTGTGAATTCACAAAAGATTAAAAACATCATACACCAGAGATGGGAGCTTCTCCAACAAGAAAATGATTTTCACAACAGCTTTAAAGATAAACCCTTGTTTGCATATACTCGTTCTAAGAACCTGAAAGAATTGCTTAAACACCCTGAGAGTACAACCAAAAAGGACTTTAAAGGCATGAAAAAATGCACAAATTGTGTGCATTGTAATAATGTTATTGTTGGAAACATGATAACTCACCCGCACTCTGGAAAAAAGATCCAACTGAAATTTGAAGGGGATTGTAATAATAACCAGGTCATATACACCATCAAATGTCCATGTGGACTTCTATACGTCGGAAAGACTGAGCGTAAATTGAAAGTACGTATTTCAGAACACAAAAGTAGAATTCGAAATAAATCTCTGACATCACCCTTGGCTACACATTGGCTAGATAAAAAACACACTATAGCACAAATGAGATTTACTATCCTTGAAATTGTAGCACTAAAGGAGGGTATTGATAAAACCAAAAAATTATTGCAGAGAGAATCGTTTTGGATTAAAATGTTGGGTACTCTGACCCCCGGGGGACTGAATGACCGGATTGAATTGAGTAGCTTTTTATAAAATGTAATTACTGTGTTTCCATAGACAAAAATGATGCTTTTCCTTGAAATATAAATAATGAATGTTTATGTTTGATCATAATTCATATATGCAATAATGTTGGTCTATGATTTGTTGAATCCTTTGAAAAACGTGGTTTACTTTATGCATAATGCTTTTGTTACTATGAATTTTCCTTTCCTTTTTTCTTTTCTCAATGTAAGCACTAATTTGTGGTAGCCTAGGCTTGTTGTCATCTGCAGAACTGGAGATATTGTTGCGTCGTACTGTCTCTAAGAAAGGTTGTTGATATGTGAAAATATGTGGTATACTCGCGTTCTATGTCTGTGCTCATTTGTCATGCGAAAAGTTGGAGATTGCGTAGCGTCGGATTTGTTTACATAAAGTTTGTTGACGATCTGATATGTGTGGCGATATGATGGTTGTAGACTTGTGTTCCTTGAGTTTTTATCGTACGCTGTATAAATTGAACCGGACGTAACTGTGGGATTCAGATAGTCTCTCGATTTATATACGGCCAGTATATTACTGATGTTTGCAGTTTTTTTAAGGTGAACAAAAGGGGAATGGAGAGGACGGTCACCATAGTTACCGGTGACGTTTACAGAATATGTTGAGAACTCGTGTACCATTGGCGTATTCCGTCAGGGGAACCTCCAATAGGGTAACACGGCTGAATTTTTATACCAGGAAATGAGAGGTTTTCCACACACGCCGGTGAGTTCGGTTGCTGGCAAGTTTATACGGAGGTCTACTTACGAGCTACGTGTTTGGAATTTTGGTAAGAACTGGGACTTTGATGTCTTACTAGTTGGTGTGTTTTAACGCGGACACGCATACTTACGACCTCTTTATGGGTTTTTATTGCCTACAGGTTTCTAAGAGCAAGCACGTATCGAGTGGGAGAGTGTCCACACATTAGCGTTTTGTTGAATTTGAAGAGCAGGTATTGATTCTTTTTTCGAATACATTCTTGACGGAGCGCTTCTGTGTAGTTTGTTTTCTCCAGTGTAGTTATTGATAGATTGAATTGAAAAACCCGTTTTTTTCATTTTCTAAGAACTGTGTTGGACGTGGAAGATCAGACCAAGACATGATTTAGTTATGTATATGTGAGTACCATTTTCTGATTTTTGGAGGTTTTTATTTAGACACACCTTGGGTGTTCTCTTTAGGTGGAGGTTTCTTTAAAGTGCAATGAATTATGAATCTGGATTATATACATACAAACTGAACTTATGCGTCTGTATATGTTATTTTACAGCATTTCCCCTGACGAAGGGACCTATCCGTTGTCCCGAAATGCATTGGGCGAACTATGATGTACACCAAAGAATCTAATGCTTTACAATGTATATATTGCAGTGAATTTTTTGTAAATAGTGCAATGACTATATGAACACTCAATATTTCTGAGAAAAAAAGTTTGACTGAAAGTCATAATGCATATGAATTAAAAATATGAAGACTATGTTGAATGTATAGTTTGATCATTAAATTGTATGAAGGTAGTGCGTAGCTGAGCCTGTGTCAACAGTGTGTTGACCAGCCAAATTTTCCATGTTACGAGTAGAGTATTAGGGTATACTCTTTCAGTTACAGCAAACAGATCAGAATAAAACAGTTAAAAGAATTTTTCATGAATAAGGTGTGCTCGGTACACAACAGTTTTATTTCCACCACAGACAGAAGCAGCAACTGCAGGCCCACCCACACATCACTCAGAAAAGGCAGCGCTCCTTAAACAGTCCTTCCACTCTTCTTCTTGGAAGGGAACTCTTGTTCCTTGAAGTAATCTGAAGTCCTTGGTTTTAGTGAATGGCAGGGGTGTAAGTTATAGTTAGCTACGCTAACTATAACTAGTGAATTTATGTGTTATTTTAATTCAAACTATAATGTCACTTTAACATTTGTTTTTTACAATGTCTATGGTTTTTTAAAACTGTAACTTAAGATATAATTTTAATTTCTAAGTACGTCACTTTGACCACTGTTTTTTTTCAGTGAATTCAAAGTTTTTTTAACATAAAGTAATATTCTATTACCATAGGTAAAGCTAACTACACCGCTGGCCAAAAACTGTACTTTCTGGGGAGGGGGAACTGATGCCATATGGAGCCCTGGGACCCCATTCCTGTGGCCAACCACTAATAATAGGGGAGGGGTCACATGACTCGCCCTCCCCAAGCCTTAATATGCCCTTGGTCCATATTTCACAGGGCCTAAGGCATAACAAAGGGTCTTCTTAGGCCCCAGGCATTCCATCCCCTGGAGCCCAGTGCCATAAGAAAGGGACAGGGGACTGCATGCCCCCCTCCCTGAGCCTTGACCCTGGGGACACCCTCCCCCATGTTTGAATTGTATTATCAGGAAGGTTCCACACAGCCCCGTCCCAAAGCCTTAATAGGACCCAGGGACCACACCACCCAAAGTCAAATGCAATACATAAGGAGACGGGGCTGCGCAGACCCCCTCCCCAAGCTTTATTAGCCCTCAGTGACCTCATTTCCAGGGCCAAAAACAGTCAATTTTTAGGAGGGCGCATGTAGCACACCTCCGCCAAAAACATTGAGGTATTTAAGAGCATATGATTATATTTGCACAAAAATAAAATATCTGTGTAAGAAATTGGCATGTTAGTCAAGTGGGGTATTGACCCTGCTCAAGCTACAGCCACAATCCCTGCTAGTTGAACCACAAAATTCACTAATTTATGCTGGGGTTAACCCTGTGGTAGTGAGGTTCCGTGACAATTGTAAGTGGTGTTTTCGACTCGCACGAATATAGTCGAGTCTGGTATCTCTGAACCGCAAATGACGAATTTAGTAAGTGTGCGCAGTTTCGCTGTGCTAACTTAAACCGTTCGTTTGTTATGTGGGTTTTTCATCTGTACCCACGGGTTCCATCTTAGATACGGCATCCATTTTGTCTCTTGCCCTCAAGTAGCCAGCGAACGGACGTTGTCCGCTTCGCGACCCTGGGACTCCCAAAATATCTGCGGAAGACACATGTTCTTTGTAAGTGTCTTTATGACGAGGGGGTTGCTACTGTAAGGCAGATGGCGCCGCTCGAGGCTCATCTTGCCGCACGGACTTATTGTCTCAGCCGTGCATCTCATTAGGCACGTCCCTTTGATGCCTGTATCTCGTGTTTCTCGATACCTCCCCTTTTACACCCTTTCCGATCTCCCCACTGTCTCCGTCTTCCTCTGCACCTGTCCTTGTTCCTATTTCGATCTGTTTTACTGCTGATTGGAATTCGCTAATGGTGGGAAGATGGTTTTTACAGTTGGGAACCGCCAAATGTTTCCGCACTTATGTTCCGGACCTGATGTGTTTCAAAGTGACCAAAGCGACCCCTCTGGGGGATAATGGTGGGAACCGGGTTGTAAACTTTTGTGTTCAATGTAATCCTATGGGTAAAAACTGTATAAAAGGAGCGATCCACAGAACCAATTTGAAGCAGTCTCCCCAAGTTGCACGCTGTGTACTTGTCGTGATCTCTGTGTTCCCTGCAGCAAATAAACCTTGAATCTTTGACGTCCAAGGAAGTGTCCCGTGTCTCTGTGATTCGTACGCCGGAGCAGGTTACCCACGAAGGTTTCAGGTGTTGTGCCCTGGCACCGCTGGGTCTTAAAGAACCCAGTCCTTCAGTTGGCGCCCAACGTGGGGCTGCATCAGTGGTACCGGTCCAAGCCCGACGATCGTGAGGAACTTCGTGTGAAATCTCCGAGGGAAGGTGCACTCCGCTTCATCGATCCTGTTGTCGAAATAAGTGGCCCAAAGACTTTTCCCGCGAAGATTCCCGCCTCCGGACGGCTGCGACGGACTGCTGCCCTGACTGTAGACCTGTTTTGGCGCCTGGCGTAGACCTTGGTATAGCGAGACGATTGACGGGCCTTCCTGGTGACGCCATCGATCTTTGAGTTAAGTATTTGTGGGTCGCTCCCAGAGTTCTTGGTTGTTGACACTTTAGCGAGTGTTTTTGTTGTTAACGCTGTGTGAGTGTTTTTGTCGGTGACACTTTGCTAGCGTACTTTGTTGTGTTGTTTGACGACTGCAGCCGCCAAAAACCGAGGGTTTTGTTCTTTGCTGGGACTTGGTAAATCCCGTAACCCTTGAAGTTTGTGAAACTCGGCTAGTGTGCAAGATGCCTGGTCGCAGTACTCTGTTTAGTTGTTTCAGACCTTGTGGTATGGATTCCCGATTGGAGGACTCGTGTCCGATACCTCCGGTTGGAACTCCCACGTATGAGCTCTATAGTAAGCATGGGCTAGGCCCAGTTACCTTTAACGATTACTGGATTAAATATACGAAAAAGGACGGCGACCTTCGTTGGCCACCTCATGGTAGCTTCGAGGCCCCGATTTTAGATAATCTAGAGATTAAATTGTTCGAAAGAAAGTCAAGGCCGGCCATGTTTGATGCCTTTCGGTTGTGGCGCAAAGAAGCCCGACAGAAAGAAATCAGACAGACTAAACGTAATCAGCGAGATAATGTTGCTACCATAGTGAAGAAAGCAGAGCAATTTCAGCGAGATAAGGAGGTTAAGGATAAGGAAGTGTTTGACCGATTACAGCGTATGACTGTAGATAAATGTTATCCTGCTTTGCCAACGGAGTCGGAAAAGAAGGAAGAGCCAGTTGAGGATCCCTTAATGTCTTATCTTATGAAGTCGCCACCTCCGTACGTACAGGGTACCGCAGCTCCTGTGGTCCCTGCCGTACCTATTCTACCGCCTATTCCTCCTCCGCCTGTTCCTCAACCTGCACCCGTTCTTCCTACTGTTCCTGCTCCTTTGCCTGTTGCTATCCCTACTGCTCCTCCGCTTCCACATACTCCTGTTCCCGCTACTGCTTCTGCTACTGCTCCTGTTTTGTTAACCCCTGCTGTTGCTACTGTTTCTACTCCTTCTCTTGTTAGTCCTGTATCGTATGCTTCTCCCTCTACTCGTAGTCGCAATTCTCCTCTTGCGGCTAGCTTCTTTCATTCGCTCGGACCTGTTCATGGGTCCGCTGGTTCTGATGGTCCTCAGAGACGTAGTCAGCTTCCTGGAAACAGAGAACGCGTTGCGCTGTATAACATGGCGATGGGTTGGATGGTAAATCCTCAGAGAAGTCCACCCCGTGTTGTCCTCGAAACATTTTGTCAATTCAATATAACAACACAGAGATATGTGTTTAATGAAATGTGTAAGTTCCTTTATGATCAAATAGCGGCCGATGCGCCTGACGAGGTGCTCACCGCTCTGTCTGATCTCCAGCTTCAGTTCGCAAATGGGCTGATAGTGGATACCAACGTTCGACGTGCTGTTGAGCGATTGCTATCTCTTCGTCCCGCTCCCATCCCTCATGCATTATTTGTTGAGGATATTGAAAAACAACCAGACGAGTCTGGCCAATATCCTATGCGTGAAGTTCCGCCGGTTTGGATACCAGCAAATCCAAATGCTCAACCTCCGACATTGGCGCACTTCCAGAGAGTATGGATACATCTCCCATGGAAACGCTCGGAAGTGTTACCGGTGAAGCAATCTTTGCCTGACCCACGCAAAAATCCTACAGGGTATTACAAAGAATTATCACAGCTTGTAGATGCTACGGTAATGAATCTTGCCGATATCGATATGTTGTTTGGCAATGTCGTACCGCAACCGGTATGGGCAAAGATTCGACAGGAAAATCACCCGGCTGAATTAGGTGGTGCTTGGGCTGCCATTGTAGCGGCAGACGCCGGACAAGTAGCTACTACTAAACCCGACCAGTTGATTCTTGACCTTCCTCAAAGAATTATTACGCTAATGAAAACTCTTATGCCAGCTATGAAGGTGAACTGGGACAAATTGTCAGCCTGTAAGCAGAAGAAAGATGAGAGTGTTTCCGACTTCTTTACGAGGTTTGAGGAGGCATTCATCGACCATAGTGGTCAGGATATGGGCACCGAGGGTGGTCAGAGATTGTTTGTGGATAAATTTGTTTCGAATTTATTGCCCGATTTGAGCAATAAATTGAGAAATTCGGAAAGTGCATGGGCCGTTTCTACTTCGGCTCAGATATTGGCTACGGCACAATACTATGAGAATAGAGAGAAAGAAGAGAACGACCGTGCTGATAAAAAGACGAAAGAGCTCAAAACTAAAGTGTTGTTGCAACAAGCGTATCCTCCGCGGTCAAATCAGAATACTTCGCAACAGAATAGGTCACAGCCACAATCGAACAGATCCCAAACCCGTAATGACTCCTCCTCCCAAAGATCCTCGTTAGGGTACAATCAATGTGCTTATTGTAGACAGGAGGGACACATTAAATTCAATTGCCCTGTTTTGAATGAACGTAACAATGGTAACTCATCTAGAGGAGGTCGTGGTGGTTCGCAGCAAACATCACGTGGTAGAGGTCGTGGTGCTCAGAATGATCGCTCAGATAACTCATCCAATTCTAATAATTGTTTCGATCAACGTGGATCATCGCAAGGACGATCTGCGCAGTACAATGTAGACGATTATTACGTCGATCAGGGAACTGACGACAGTAATTACAAGGACAGCCAAAGGCAAGGAGAGGGAGTGGTATCAGTTCCGGTTGATCAGAGAGGGCCTTACGTCGCAGTTGCTACATCGGGCGTCGTTGAGCCTTTTCTGTTGGACACTGGTGCAGCGAAAAGTTCTATCATGCATTCGAAACTCCCTGGCGCACCTTTGTCTGGCTTAACAAATGTTTCCGTTGGATTCTCTGGCGCCCCCGTTAGCAATCCAGTTTCGCGCCCTTTGCCCCTTCAAATTGGGCCACGTGAGCTAGAAGCTCCGTTGATTTTAACCACGGGTTGTGGTGAAAATCTTTTGGGCCTGGATTTGCTTAAACGTTTGTACGCAACTTTGTATTGTTCTCCTGCGGGTGTAAAGCTTACGTTAGGAGAGAGGGTTGTCTCTCCCATGTATTTGTCCCTCGATAAGCTCCCACCGGAATTGAGTTCTCTTCCTGCGTCTTTGTGGGCAACAGGTCCAAATGACGTGGGCCTACTTGATATCTCCCCTTATGTTGTTCAGTTGAAATCTAATGTGCGATTGCCACGTATTCCCCAATATCGTATCTCCCTTGATGGTGAACGAGCACTGTTGGCGATCATCTATGATTTGATCGAGAAAGATGTTATTGAAGAGACTCGGGGAAACGTGTGCAACAGCCCTGTGCTGCCTATTCTTAAACGTACGGATCCTTCAAAACCGCCTGTTTATCGTTTTGTTATCGATTTACGGGAGGTGAATAAAATTGTGGTTCCTCAATTTCCTGTTGTGCCTGACATCACGGCGCTACTGACTCTGATTCCAGCTTCTGCATCGTGGTTTTCGGTGATTGACTTGAAAAATGCGTTTTTCAGCATCCCGATTGCCGAGGAGAGCAGGGACCTTTTCGGTTTCTCTCTCGGTGGACGCAGCTTCCGGTTCAAACGCGCTCCTCAGGGCTACTTTGAAAGTCCATCTATTTACAGTCAAGCCTTGAAGGGTCAACTGGATGCGTTTAGGTTGCCGGTTGGTGCGGCTTTGATCCAATACGTCGACGACTTATTGGTGGCTGCTGATACTCAGGACATTTGCAAAATTGCTACGGTGTCGTTGCTGCAACATCTCTGTGAGTTAAATCACAAGGTGTCGCCTTCTAAACTCCAATATTGTTGTCAAGAAGTAACCTATTTAGGTCACTTATTGTCAAAGGAGGGAAGGAGATTGACCCCAGAGAGAATTGCAGCGATTGCGCGAATGGCTGTGCCAAAAACCCAAAGAGATGTGCGTGCCTTTCTAGGTATCACGTCGTACTGCAGGCAATGGATTCCAAATTTTTCATTGCTAGCGAAACCATTGGTGGCTCTTACGTGCAAGGATGTTTCAACTCCTTTACCATGGACGGAAGAATGTCAGAAAAGTTTTTCTGAACTGCGTGATTCATTGTGTTCGGCTCCTGTGTTAGGTACCCCTGATTACAGTAAGCCGTTTACGTTATATGTTCATGAGAGGGAAGGTTGTGCTTTGAGTGTCTTAACGCAACCTTTTGGTGGTAAGCAACGTCCATGTGCATATTTTTCCTCGACCTTGGACCCAGTAGCTAGAGCATTGCCGAGTTGTTTACGAGCAACAGCGGCAGCTGCGGTCTCCATCCGACAATCAGCAGGATTGGTCATGGATAATATGCTTACGGTGATGGTTCCGCATGCAGTCGATACTCTTTTGAATCGAACGAAAACTCAGCACTTGACGAGTGCGAGGTTGTCTGGGTACGAATTGACGCTCTTGGCAAGCCACATTCAGATAAAACGTTGTAACGTTCTGAACCCGGCAACTTTGTTACCAATTAGCACAGAGTCAGATGAAGTAGCAGAACATGACTGCTACTTGAGGACTGAAGAGGAAACGAAAGGTCGAGTGGACCTTAAAAACACCCCATTGGAAGATCCGGATGGCACTTTGTATGTGGATGGGTCATGTTTTAAGTTGCCGAATGGCGATGTGACTACTGCTTATGCTGTTGTAACATTGAATACTGTTGTTGAGACTGCAAGGTTGAATCAGAATTCTGCCCAAGCTGCAGAATTGATTGCTCTTACTAGAGCATGTGTGTTAGCGAAAGGGAAACGTGTGAATGTTTTTACCGACAGTCAATACGCGTTTGGTGTTGCTCACAGCTTTGGACGATTGTGGAGAGAGAGAGGTTTCTTAACGTCGCATGGTACGAAGATTCAGCATGGCCAGCTTGTGAACGATCTTTTGGATGCATTGACTTTGCCTACGCAAGTTGCGATTGTTAAATGTAGTGCGCATCGTAAGGTGACGGATGATGTTGGTCGTGGTAACGCGTTTGCGGATGAGACTGCTAAGGAGACTGCCCGGAACCTTAGCACTCGAATGTATGTGACGAGTTCGGTTAGGTGGCCTACAGAATCGAGTATGTGTGAAGACACTATCGAGAGTGTGAAAGCAATTCAGAATGAGGCCACCGAGACTGAAAAGGCGAAGTGGAAAGAAAGCACGGGAAAGTTGGATGCGAATGGTTGTTGGATTGATTTGTCGGATCAGAAAAGATGGTTGTTGCCTGATGCGTATGTGCGGGCCGTTGTGACAATGGCGCATGGGTTAGCACATATTA
The DNA here is from genome assembly GCF_964263255.1 of Lissotriton vulgaris. Lineage (NCBI taxonomy): Eukaryota > Metazoa > Chordata > Amphibia > Caudata > Salamandridae > Lissotriton > Lissotriton vulgaris. Next base: position 170,669,580 of record NC_141689.1, on the reverse strand, counting down.
GCGCGAAAGGTATTTGTAAGTTGCTGGCTCCTGTGTGGAAGAATGACGGCATTACGAAATGTGCTGAACGTCTGGTGAAGAATTGTATGGTGTGTATAATGTACAATCCTGGCAAAGGAACCCCAACTCCTCCTGGCAGTTTTGCTCCCCCTTCGTATCCCTTTGAGGTGATTCAATTGGACTTCATCCATATGGAGCGATGCAATAACCTGAAATACGTTTTAGTTGTGGTTTGCGCATTCTCCCGATGGATCGAGGCCTATCCTCTCAAAGACAATACTGCTTTGTCTACTGCGAAAATCCTACTGAAGGAATACTTTCCTCGGTATGGAATGCCTAGAGTCGTGTGGTCAGATAACGGAAGTGAGTTTGTTGGAAGTGTGATGAAGAGTGTGTGTAAGGGCCTTGGAATTAATCAGAAATTCCATAGCGCCCATCATCCCCAGTCAGCTGGATTGGTTGAAGGGTACAACGGCACCCTTAAACTAAAGCTAGCGAAGATTCAGGCTACGACTGGTCTTTCGTGGCCTGACGCTTTACCTTTGGCATTACTGTCAACTAGGGCGACTGTACACTCCCGAGTAGGGCTTAGTCCCTATGAAATAGTGTTCGGCCGTCCTGCGAATGTGTGGGGGGTTCCTAGGCCAGGAATGTTTTCTGATCTTGAGTACCCAATGTTGATCGATTATCTACATGACTTGACTGCTAAACTGAGGTTAATTCACCAACAGGTTTACGACGCATTGCCGACGCAGACAGAGGGTCCAGGCCACCAGCTCCAGCCCGGAGACTGGGTGGTGACAAGGAACTTTTCACGCAAAAATAACCTGGACCCGAGGTTCACCGGACCCTACCAAGTGCTCCTGGCCACGAGGACTGCCGTTCGTCTCGAGGGACGTAAGAATTGGGTGCATGCCACGCACACCAAAAGAGTCCCCATCCCTTTGCCGGCAGACCCGTGGGTAAGGAGAGGCATTGCGTCATCTGAAACAGAAACATTGCCGGCGTTTGTGCCTTTTAGCGACGCACAGCTTGTTGAAGAATCCCCAGCGCAGCAGAAAGACACTGTTGAACAATTAGCATCAAAAGACTCAAGACCAGAACACTCAACTGATCAGCAGGACGCTGTCTCTTCAACGGATCCTTTGTTTGACGAGCAGACACGTCCTGGGAAAACCCGATACTTTTTGCGATCTCGCACTAAGGACAAATAAAAAGATCTTGCTTTGCTGTATCGACGATTGCATTACCCTGTTTTCCGTGATCAGTTTTGAACTTTCGTATTACTGTAATTATCTTTGTACATATATTTTGAGCTTCACTCCTTGTACCTTTTTGCTTCCACAGCTGAGAGACTTTGTTTTTGCATACATACATATTGTGCATTGAAGGCCGTAGGGCCGCGCGCGTACTTCCTTCTGGACAGTAGGTCTTGACGCTAGGTTAAAGGCCGTCGGTTCCTGGGAACTCCTAGGGATTGACTATTACTGCACAGAACGAAGTGCGTCAAGAAACGTTGCGGACGGTCGTAGGGAATGGCATTCTCGAAGCTGAATGATTTGGAGGGAGCTCAAGTCCACAGATTCAAGCTGCAGCAACTCAGTCGTACCAAATGTTTCATATTCCAACTGTTTGTATTGTTCTTGACTGCTTCTGCATTATTGGTGGGTGGAGTGTATTACACGATGTCTTACTTCTTACCTGCTACACCTACTCCTACTCCTTACCCTAATCTTACCTCTACTGCTTCTCCCCAACAGGCTAGACGTGTAGAATTCCGCAACAATTCCTTTATTCAGCTCCTCCATCAGCATCAGTTAGTGGTTAACACTACTAATTGTTGGGTGTGTGGGTTGATGCCACACACTACGGATAAGGGAATTCCATATCTGGTGTTACCGTATAGTTCCCAAGGGTCAGCTCGAGCATTTCAAACAATGTTTCGAAGCGCACTGGGTTTCCACCCCATTCGAGAACCACGTTCCCCCTACTCTGGTCCTACCTCGTATCAAAAACCTTTGTCGATAGCAATAGAGGATTTGGATAGTGAGATCTATGATCCCTCGCTTATTCCCGAAGAAGAGGTACAGGCCTATAGGGTCCTAAGTAGAGGTGAATATAGTGTGTTCACTAGCGAAAAGCAGCTTAAAAGCTCGCCTCCGATATGGGTCGTACCCCACACTGGTAATTTTTGTCTTATGGGTCGTGGCCGAAGATCGCAAGCCCGACTTGGAGCAAGTGCTTGCACTGAAAATTACATTCTGCCGATGTCCTCGTCCCCTGTGTTTCTGGCTGCCAAGGGTACATACTTTATCTGCTATGATCGTGCATACACATGGTTGCCCGCAGACTTCATGGGCTCATGTTTCATTGCAAATCTGTTGCCTCCGACGTTCACTGTAGATGCCGATTATCATAAGACTAGAGTTGTACGAGGCGTAATTAGCGAAGAGGATACTGCCGGTCAAGAGGCAGGAGACTTTTTCAAGGGTTTCCTCCCGTTTTGGGGACCTATGGTCAATAGTAGGAACCTGAGACAGTTGACTCGAGTGGTAGAATCGACAGCTAATATTACTGCCAGTGCCCTTGGTAATATCACCACAGAACTTCAGGCGGAGAGACTTATGACGTTACAAAACCGTATGGTTTTAGATGTCATCTTAGCAGATCGAGGTGGGGTATGTAAGGTGATCCATTCGAGCTGCTGCATTTTCATTCCAGATAATGCTCCTACTGTCTATCAAGCCATCTCGAGGTTGCATAAGATCTCCGAATCCATACACGTGGATGTAGGGGATTGGACGCTACTTGGATGGTTTTGGGGCCTGATGTCGACTTGGGGTTGGAAAATTCTGATGATCATCGGAGTCGTTGTAGTGTTCCTGTTCACGTGTTGCCTTTGTGTGCAGTGTGGTCCTGCCTTATGTGGCCTCTGTGCTACAACGTGTATGAGACAACCATCTGTTACCAAGGGGACTCGGTTGGACAGAGCTATGCTACAGCAACACCTCGATGGTCTGATGAATATCGAATATGATTCCGACTAGTGCTTGCCTACATGAGGGCAAAAGGAGCGTCTGAGGTTCCGTGACAATTGTAAGTGGTGTTTTCGACTCGCACGAATATAGTCGAGTCTGGTATCTCTGAACCGCAAATGACGAATTTAGTAAGTGTGCGCAGTTTCGCTGTGCTAACTTAAACCGTTCGTTTGTTATGTGGGTTTTTCATCTGTACCCACGGGTTCCATCTTAGATACGGCATCCATTTTGTCTCTTGCCCTCAAGTAGCCAGCGAACGGACGTTGTCCGCTTCGCGACCCTGGGATTCCCAAAATATCTGCGGAAGACACATGTTCTTTGTAAGTGTCTTTATGACGAGGGGGTTGCTACTGTAAGGCAGATGGCGCCGCTCGAGGCTCATCTTGCCGCACGGACTTATTGTCTCAGCCGTGCATCTCATTAGGCACGTCCCTTTGATGCCTGTATCTCGTGTTTCTCGATACCTCCCCTTTTACACCCTTTCCGATCTCCCCACTGTCTCCGTCTTCCTCTGCACCTGTCCTTGTTCCTATTTCGATCTGTTTTACTGCTGATTGGAATTCGCTAATGGTGGGAAGATGGTTTTTACAGTTGGGAACCGCCAAATGTTTCCGCACTTATGTTCCGGACCTGATGTGTTTCAAAGTGACCAAAGCGACCCCTCTGGGGGATAATGGTGGGAACCGGGTTGTAAACTTTTGTGTTCAATGTAATCCTATGGGTAAAAACTGTATAAAAGGAGCGATCCACAGAACCAATTTGAAGCAGTCTCCCCAAGTTGCACGCTGTGTACTTGTCGTGATCTCTGTGTTCCCTGCAGCAAATAAACCTTGAATCTTTGACGTCCAAGGAAGTGTCCCGTGTCTCTGTGATTCGTACGCCGGAGCAGGTTACCCACGAAGGTTTCAGGTGTTGTGCCCTGGCACCGCTGGGTCTTAAAGAACCCAGTCCTTCAGTAGCTTGGTACAAAAGCTATCAGGCTTAACTTAGTGGCAATGTGTAAAGCATTTATGCAGCACACAAACAGTAATACACTGAAAACAGAACACAAGAAAAATCCCACACCAATTTAGCAAAATAGAGTCAATTTTAATCAATGATTTGACATCAAAATGACCAAAATCCAATCAGTAAAACCAGAGTTATTAATTTTTAAACCTAAGGTAAGAACTAGTGCCTAAAAGATCAAAGTGCCAACCGCGGATATCTAGTTGAGCAAGACTGGCTCAAAGTTAAAAAACTATGGCAGACCGTGATGGAGCATTAGTCGGATACAAAAAGTGCCTGAGAAAGTGGAAGTTTAGCGAGTGAAGGCTGCAGACGGTGTCCAAGGCAGAGGTGTCGTCATCAGGCTATCGCTGAATGAAGTTGCGAAACAGTGGCCCTGATCCTCATCGACCTCTCCGCGGCGTTCAACACAGTCTCCCACAACACCCTCATCAACAGACTCCACAACATAGGCATACAGTAAAATACCGTTAAGTGGTTTGCCTCCTTCCTCACAGGATGCACACAGAGCATTCAACTGCCTCCCTACACCTAAGCACCCAAGGATATCATATGCAACGTACCACAAGGATCATCCCTCAGCTCTACCCTGTTCAATGTCTACATGACCCCCTCGCAGACGTCATCAGATCCCATGGACTAAACATAATCTCCTAAGTAGATGACACTCAACTGATTCTCTCCCTCACCAAGGACCCCTCCAATCCCAAACCCAACTTCTACAGTGCCATGAAACACATAAGCGAATGGATGACAGACAACTGCCTCCAACTCAACTCCAACAAAACCGAAGTGCTAATCTTGAGGAAGAACACCTCTGTATAGGACCGCAGTTGGTGGCCTGCAGAACGCAGCCCCTCATCCACACCGAGAGACCACGCACACAATCTCGGCATCATCTTCGACAGACTGCTTACCAGGAAATAACAAGTTAATGGAGAATCTTCAGGTGGATTCCAACAAACACCAGAATGACCGTCACCCAGGCCCATTTTCACCAGCCACCTCAACTACAGCAAATCGCTCTATGCCGGTATCTCTACCCAGCTCTTCAGAAGACGCCAGATCATACAGAAAGCTGCAGCCAGACTCATCCTGGACTTCCCCAAATGAACCCACATTGTCCTCCACCTGAGAGAACTCCACTGGCATCTCATCTAGAAAAGATGCCAGTTCAAGAGCCCTACATACTCCTACAAAGCCCTCCACGATCTAGAACTTGCCTATCTCAACCATCGACTGAACTTCCACAAACCGGCCTGACACCTGAGCTCCTGCTCACTCACCCTCCCACACACTACCTGCATCTGCCTCTGCATCTCCTACATCGCAGCCAAGACCTGGAATGACCTTTTCCTCCAGCTCCGTACAGTCCCCTCACTGGCAGACTTCTGAAAGAGACTTAAGACCTGGCTCTTCGACAGAGACACAGAGTTCAGGTACCACTAGAGATGACAGTGTTGCACTCTACAAATGCGGTTTGGTTAATTGATTTTTCAGAAGTTGAAAATCTCCAGCAGGACAGGGCCTGATACTGTAGCCGATGAAACCTCTGGGAGGCCAGATACCCATTTGATGAAGGACTTTTGAACAGGATTTGCTGCTGTGGAGAAGTTCGAAGCAGGAGCTGCCGCAAAGTTAGGCTTACCGGGGATGCACTGTGGGTGTATAGGTGAGCAGGTTCGTTCTGTCCTTCTGCCGGTTCTCAGACCAGATCTTAGCCAAAAATGTTTTAGGTCTCAAGTATTGGATTTTGGCATCTGGGCACCTTCAACACCATCACCAAGAGTCCAGGACTGGAGGGGTACCACATGTGGGTTAGGACTCACTTGGACTGTGTCCAGGTGTGAGTGAAAAAGTTCAAGTTCAAGTTTAAAATGTGTATAGCACACTATTCACCCAGAAGGTCTCAAGGCGCTTGAGGGAGGGGGGGTGCTTTACTTATCGAATATCCAAGTTTTTAGTTGTTTTCTGAAGGAGAGGTGGTTCTGTATAAGGCGGAGGTAGGTGGGGAGAGAATTCCAGGTCTTGGCCGCTAAGTAGGAGAAGGATCTTCCCCCCATGGTGGATCTTTGGATGCGTGGAATTGCGGCGAGGGCTAGATTGGACGATCGAAGTTGGCGGGTGGGGGTGTAAAAGGACAGGCGCGTGTTGAGGTATTCGGGTCCTAGGTCGTAGAGGGCTTTGTGTGCGTGGGTGAGGAGACGGAACGTTATTCTCTTGTTGACGGGGAGCCAGTGGAGGTCTTTCAGGTGTCCGGAAATATGAGCTTGGTGGGGGATGTCTAGGATGAGTCTGGCTGAAGCGTTTTGGATGCGTTGGAGTTTTTTCTGTAGTTTGGTTGTGGTTCCAGCGTAAAGGGTGTTTCTGTAGTCCAGTCGGCTTGTGACCAGTGCTTGGGTGACCGTCTTTCTTGTTTCGGTGGGGAACCAACGGAAGATTTTTTTGAGCATACGTAGGATGTTGAAGCATGATGATGAGACGGCGTTGACTTGTCTGGTCATTGAGAGGGAGGAGTCGAGGATGAAGCCCAAGTTATGTGCGTGATCCGTTACTTTGGGTGCGTTCCCCAAGGCCGGATGGCCACCAAGAGTCGTCCCAGGCGGAGGGGGATGGTCCTAAGATGAGGACTTCCGTTTTGTCCGAGTTCAGTTTTAAACGGCTGTTCTTCATCCACTCGGCTACTTCTTTCATCCCTTCGTGTAGGTTGGTTTTGGCGGTGTTTGGGTCTTTGGTGAGGGAGAGTATCAGCTGGGTGTCGTCTGTGTAGGAGATGATGTTGAGGTTGTGTTGGCGCGCGATGGATGTGAGGGGACTCATGTATACGTTTAAGAGGGTGGGACTGAGTGATGATCCTTGTGGTACGCCGCAGATGACTTCGGTGGCCTCTGATCTAAAAGGGGGGAGGCGGACTCTCTGGGTTCTTCCGGTGAGGAACGAGATGATCCAGTCCAATGCTTTTCCTTGAATTCCGACGTTGCTTAGGCGTTGTATAAGGGTGCTATGACAGACTGTGTCGAAGGCCGCGGAGAGGTCAAGTAGGATGAGGGCAGTTGTTTCCCCGTTGTCCAGTAGAGCTCGAATGTTGTCTGTTGCTGCGATGAGGGCCGTCTCGGTGCTGTGTTTGGCTCGGAAACCGGATTGTGAAGGGTCGAGGGATTTGTTGGATTTGAGGAAGGCGGCTAGCTGACTGTTGACGGCTTTCTCGATGACTTTGGCAGGGAATGGGAGGAGCGAAATGGGGCGGTAGTTCTTAAGTTCAGTGGGGTCTGCGGTGGGTTTCTTCAGGAGGGCGCTGAGTTCGGCATGTTTCCAGCTTTCAGGGAAGGTAGCGGAGTTGAGGGAGCAGTTGATGACGTCTCGGAGATGGGGTGCGATAATGGAGTCTGCTTTGTTGAAGATGTGGTGGAGACATGGGTCAGTTGGCGATCCTGAGTGAATGGGGTTCATCAGCCGGATGGTGTCTTCAGTGGTGATTGGGTTCCAGGCGCAAAGGTTGCTGGAAGGGGGTTATAGTTCCGAGGTGGGTGGGGTGGACTGGTCGCCGAAGCTGTTATGTATGTCAACGATTTTGCTGTGGAAGAACGAGGCTAGAGAGTCGAAGAGAGCTTGGGATGGAGTGATGTCGTTGGTGCCGGCGGTGGGGTTGGTAAACTCTTTGACAATGTTGAATAGTTCTTTGCTGTTGTGGGCGTTGTTGTCGAGTCGATCCTTGAATGCTTATTTCTTGGTGGATCGGATCAGTTGGTGGTGTTTGCGGGTGGCGTTCTTCAATGTGGCCAGGTTGTCATGAGGTTGGCTTTTTTCGCCAGGCTTTTTCGAGGGCGCGACAGATCTTCTTGGATTTCTTGAGGTCATCATTGAACCAGGGCGCTTTTTTGCTACCTTGCTTGATTTGGTGGTTTTTCAAGGGTGCTAATTCATCAGCGCTGTGGGTGATCCATTGTGTGAGGTTGGTGGCTGCTTGGTTTGGGTCCGATGATTTGGCAGGGGGGTTTTGGTGAAGCGATGAGAAGAGCTGGTCGGTGGTAAGTTTGTTCTAGTTTCTGCGGGGAATTGGTTGTGGGTGGTTGTGGGTCGTAGTCTTTTTGTAGTTGAAGTGAACGCAGCTATGGTCTGTCCAATGGAGAGCTGTGGTGTGATTGAAGGAGATGTGCTTGCAAAGCTTTATGGGGCGCTTTCTCTAGCCTCATGCATACTAGAACAGTGGCTCTTCTGCTGTGCCGGAGAGAGCTGCGCAACCTGCTGTCCTACACGGGGGCTCAGTCCCACCTGGGTCCTTCTGCTTCACCAGGCTCATTGGGGGGCCCTTTTCCCGCCGGACCCCAGGTAAGTGCTAAAGCGCGGAGAGCCCACCCCTGGCTGCTTAGTCCGATCTACGGGGGCCCACTCCCACCCAGGCCCCTTGCGCCTCTGCTGTGCCCTTTCAGGGTCCCAGTCCCACCCGGGACCCCATCTGCCTTCCTGGGGGGAGGGCCACCCGGGGAGCCCACCCCCTGTGACTCCCGCCGGCTCCCCGCCTGGCCAGCACCCTTGTCTGCTGCCGCGGGAGCTGGCCCTTGTATTCTGGTCTGCCCGCTCCTGCGGGTAGACACGGATGATCCCTCCGGTCCAGGCAGCACTCCCCTGGCCTCCTTCTTCTCTTTGGGGCCTGGGGATGGGGTCCCGTGCCCCTAGGCCACATTCATGGGGGGCAAAAAGGCACCCCTGGCTTGGACTTGCTCTCTTTGGGGCCCAAGGATGGGGTCCCGGGCCTCTAGGTCACCTTCGTGACATGGGGCATGCCTGGGCCCAGAGTTGGGATCCCGGGCCCTGACCCCTTCGGAGGTCTTCATGGGGAGCGCAACGATGCTCCCCGACTGTAGCTTCTCCCGCGAGGGGGGGGTTTGTGCGACAGCATGCCCCCCTCCCTCCACAGTCCGTGGGGGCCGAGGTGGGCCCCTGGCACCCTGCCTGGGGTCATCTTCACGGGGAACGTGAAGGCGCTCCCCGGCTTTATCTTCTCCCTCAAGAGAGATGCACGACAGTGCCTCCCCTCGTCCCTTGGCCTAGGGGGGCCAGAGTAGGCTCTTGGTACCCTCGCATTGGGGGTCAGTTCACGGGGAGTGCAACAGCGCTCCCCGGCTTTCTCTTCTAGTCAGAGCAGCTCCCGGGACATGACCCACCCTGGGGGCACGTGATGGACCGGGGCGGAGCCCCACGCACTTCGTTGTTGGTACTTCCAGAGGTCAAAGGTTACCTACAAGAAGAGAACTTTGTGCTGGGGGGCGGCGTGTGCAGTCCATGCAGGCGGAGGCAGGATCCCAGCATGAAATAACGGCCTCCTAAAGCGTTAAGAACAACCAGATATTCAGAGAACCAGCCTGCGTGCCTTTTAAGAACCGCAAATGCAGGAATAGTACCCCGGACTACTGGGGGCAAAACCTGACATACTTCAAATAACGGAGGGGCCAGAAATGGTTTCTCTTTGCTGTCGGGGCATCCTGAAGTGCCCACGCTAGAGCCTCAACTGGCCCGTGATGGAGTGGAAGACACCACCAAGCTAAAGGGTTTGCAGATCTTAGAGGGAGGCGCCCCACCTGCCATCTGAAAAAAAGCCAGCAAGATATCGCTAGGGTCCTGGGAACAATGGAGCCTGTGCAGGGGGAGGCAAGTACCAGGAATGTTGGAGTGCTGAGCAAAATGACAGCCCCCTGGAAAGCCAATGCCACTAGAAGACCGGAGGGCACGGGCTCTCAGAGACCATGTGGCAGGAGACCCTGGACTACGTCATTTTGAAACAAACACAGAGGCCTGGGCAAAAAGGAGGAAGCAGAGAAGTGATGTGTCGCTGTGTGATAGGACAAAAAGAGACTTCCTGCCTGCCCCCTCTCCAATTCTTTAAAAGTGTTTGCACAGGAAGAGAAGCTCTCTCTGGGGTGTGGTCTCCTGAGGCAGACAGGGCAGACAGTGCTGTATGTAAGATCGGTGCAATATCACAATTAAGCGTGCATTCTCAAAATAGAAACAATTTATTAGCAATGAATTAAAGGCACAAATTAGACAAATTAGACAAGAAGGGGTGAGTGAGCAAACCGTGATGAGTGCCTGGAAAGTTTGCAAGGATCAGGGTAGAGGAAGCAACGGCGATGATGGGAGGGCAGCCGGCGGCCTGCAATCTGCTGACCCTCATGGCGCTAAATCCTGTGGTTGGTCAGCATCCAATAGTAAGGAGATGCAGATATCCCATCCAGGATATCTAAGCGGTAACTTAGTAGGGCAGGGGGGTGCCTGCGTGATTGAAATCAGGGGCTGATCGAATCTCAGCCTGGATAGGCGTGGAACAATGTCCACTTCGGGTTGATAATGGCGCCTCAAGGGGCGCGATGCCAAGTGAACAGTGAGACGAACTTCGTGTTGATGCAGCAGAACCAGTGTATACGGGTCAATTGGGAGGTACGTGGCCAATGTAAACTTGGAAAAATTCCAGTCACTCGTTCCATTGCCTTGTCCTGATGAGATCCCACTATTTCACAGGGATTGAAGGGTCGTGGACACACGTCTCTAATTCATTGCTAATAAATTGTTTCTTTTTTTATGAATACACGCTTAACTCCAATTTTTGATTGGAAAAAATTGTGATATTACACCGATCCTACATGTATGGGACCTTTGTTTCTCCTAATTTGATATCTACCCTTGGTCCCTTCTGACTCCTAGGGTCTCCTTGTGCCTCTTGTTTATATTTCATATTTGTTGAGGCAGCTAGGGGCACAAAAATGGAGCAAGAGGGAAAGTAAGGTTAGAGGTCAGAGGTTAGAGGCGGCAGACCCGAGAGCAGAGGACGGCCCGGGACCAGGGTTCGATTCCCGGCGCGGCATGTTTCTGGACCAGGGTTAGCGGACTCGATAATTCTCTCGCCTCGGTGCCCACTCTGATCAGCGATCACACTCGGCAACTCTGGGCATTAGCTTGCCTCATCTTCACTAACGGCCCCACCAGACCGCCGGGGATGCCTGGTCTCACCCTGGAGATATCCATTAAGGGACCATCTCTCAGGGAAGCCAGGAAGGGTTTCGCAGCGGTCGAAGCGCCTTGGGACCCTCCGGGTAAGTAGTGCGCTATATAAAATGCCTATACATACATACATACACCTTCGGGAGACAAAGACAAGTTCTGACATCAAAAATCCTTTCAATAGAGACCAAATAGAGGGGTGTCATCAGTTTAGTCAAGGGTTCATTCAAAGGAAGGCTCCGATTTAGAATGGCAGCTGGAAAGAAGATCAAGGGCAAGGTTAACATGTCAGGTAGAGAAATGTTTCGGATCTGGGAGCTAGCATGGCAGATACCGCTCATTAATATACTAAAAAAGGGGTTACTTGTCCAACACTTGGAATCTGAACAGCAGCACACTCTCAATCTGATGTACAACAACTTCAAAATACTAACCAAAAGAGATGCACACAGTCATCCTTTCTTTCTCCTAGAAAGCACTTTGGGGCATATTATCAAGAAACGGCGTTAACATTATCGCTGCTTTAGCGGCAGAAAAATGCTGCTAAAGCGGCGATAATGGGCTTGATAATACGCCCTTGTGAATTCCCATAGAAGCCCATTTTCTGGCGATAATGGTAATGCAGTGCTTGATAATATGCCCCTTTGTACCTAGTGACTATGTGACACCCACCATAGAGCATGGGAAAATGCATGTATTTCCCTCAGATAGTTTCTACAGGCAAAATGTGTAGAACAATGTGGGGGTCGGACCTTGCTGGTTCGCCTTCCGAGCTACAGTCTGTATATTCCTTCCTCCATTTCATTTACCACCTCACTGAATATCAGTCTTGCAGGTGAGATGTGAGAACAAACAATCACCAATTGGTTAAGTAGAATGATCATGGATAGGGCTCTATCTGCTTAGAAAATCCTTTTTCCATTTTTTGGAAGTGTGTGATGCAATATTGATCCAAACAATCAGTCAGAATGTGGCTCCAACAGCTTTAAACATCCTCACTGCTGCTTAGCTCCTAAGGTAGTGCTTGTTAGATGCAGGTGGTTCTTAGACATCAGCTCCAGCACTCATTTTTGTGGGTGGGATTTCTTTTTCATTATAACATTTTGATCCACAGCAAGGTGAGGAAGAAGGATAAAAAAAGTGGAAGAAACATAATGACAAAGAGAGGAAGCAGAGATGAGAAAACTGGAAAAAGTGAGAAAGATAATGGTAGTATAAGTGGAGGAATAAGTAGGCATGAGGTGGAATTAGGAATAGGCAGGTTTGGCAATTGGAAACCTAGCATTCGACAACTCCAACATTAAGGTGCACCAGAGCACTCCTAAGGAAAACTTAGGGTCCCGGCAAATATGTTTTTTTAGCATATAAACCCTGGTGTCAAGAATTCCATATTAATAGAATGATCAAAATTGACTTGGGTTCCGTTATCAGAGGAACCTTTAGGTTAGTGATCAGATTACAAAATCCTGCAGTCTTCTTGTCTGCAAAGCCACTTTCAAGTGATTCAACGCTCTTCATGAAGGTCTGGGATTATAGACATTTTTTCTCTATATCTTGGCACATTTAGGATTTCCTTATATATACAAATTGACTGCTCAGCAGTTAGGCTATATATCTCAAATGGTGCATCCTCCTGATATCCCTTCTGTCTACCACAAACATACCCTTCTTTTTAATAACAGGTGTGCAGTGGGCTAGACACATGCTTCCAAAGCTGAACAGTCTAATGGCAGGTGTACTGTTTTATATGGGAACTTCGTATAAGGCCAGTGGAATTGAAAGTTTGGAAACTACTCCTAGGACACCAGTTGGGCATATCAACTCATCTTATGGGCCATATTTATCATAGGGTTACCTCGTTTTTGCACCACACAATGGATGCAATTTATCAAGCCACAGAAAGCCATCTTATATGACCAGAAGTGGCTTGATAAATCTGGAGTAACACAAGGCAGTGCAAATCGCTGCATTGCGTTACTCTTCCCCGGGGAGGTGTTCTGTGGGTGGTGCGTGGGCGCTCCCACGCAGCACCCATGGATCTTGGCGCATTCCCAGATTTACCATTATAGATAGACCTGGGAATGCATCAAAATGCTTTGTTTATTTCTCCTTGTTATTTGCTCTTTCTATGTGTGCTGCATTCTTCAGCACACAGAAAAAGAAGATAATGCCTCAGGGGACTGGTTTTGTGCAGGAAGGTGTCCCTTCCTGTGCAAAAACAATTCTGCTCACAACACAGGCAGCATTGCACCATGGTGCAAGGGTTCCTGCATTGCCTCTAGGCAGCACATTGTGAGTCAGCACTGGGAAAAGACATAATGTTAAATACTGTGCAATTCTGCTATTTCCTTGTCATGCAGCGTAACAAGGTGGCTTGCTGCCCTACCCTGTGTGACTTGTTTATAAATATGCCCCTATGCATTTTTCAGAACTGAGATGTAACATCCATCTACAGGCGGTAGTCACAACACTACTGGCCCCATTATGATTAGCAACTAAAATTGGGTGGTAATACCTTATTTGGTATTATTTTTAGAGGCGGATGGAATTACCAATCCATTTACCGACTATTAAAAGATTGAGGCCTGGAATGGGGAATACCGTGTACAATTAACCAGATGTTTACTGTATATTTTCCTGAATTTAGGTTCTTTTTAGGATCTCGCTTAGCGACGCAGCGCATGTGCTGCACGCTCTGGCGAGTTCGATTTTGATGTGCGCACGTACAGACAGGTGGTGTGCAAGCAGTGTTTCAACACAGTGCGCGCCTCGCGTGTTTTCACTTTGCACACAGTGTTTTAAAACAGCGCGCCCCTGGCGCGCTTTCACTTTGCACACATGTTTTAACACAGCGCGCGCATGACCCGCTTTCACTTTCCAGCGTGGAGGGGTGCTAGGGGCATTTTGTTCATGTTTTAGTGCATACTATAGTTTTTGTGATTTATTTTCCTATTTTCTCAGATTCAATCTATTTCTCCTTCAATTCTTGCTCTGTCTCCTGTGCTATCCCATGTACTTGCACTTGTTCTTACACCTGCCCTTGCTCTTCTAGCGCTCGGGGAGACTCACGTTGTTGTATGGCGTTTTAGGATCCGAGCGACATTTCCATATTCATGCCCTTATATAGGTACAATTCACATTGCCCTAATATAGGCATAGAAATCATATCCATATTTAGACATAGCGCATGCAGCCTAAAAATACAGGCATGGCTACTTCCACCTGTACCAAAAAGCCACAACGATTTCTTGGGAAATCGGCTTAAGCAGTCAGGGACATCCCCTTGCTTGAATATTGATTTGTCCAAGAACTCGTGGAGTTTTCAAAGAACTACCATTCCCTTGGGGTTCTTTACTGATGTTATTATGCCCGACTTTACATCAAACTAGGCTCCTTCAAGGTATAAGTATGCCTTCACTTGCTCTAGCAAGACACAGTGGTTCGGAGCAGCTCGACTATCTACTTGCACGACGCAGCTTGCTATAGCAAGTGCCGAAGAAAGCCGACCCTCCAGCTGACACACTGATCAAGATGCTTTCCTTTCTCTCGCCGAGAATCCATCTCCAGTATTTCCAAGCTCCCATTGCGAGGTGTTGGAAAATCGAGTCCCGGGACAAGAGATACCAGACCTCCTTCATTCTAAAATAAGGTATGGAGCTGATTAGACTTATAAAGAGAAATCTTGGATAGATTGTTGGCAAAGAAACTAAAGCTATGCTGCACCACACTTACTTCTTCCCTCGTACTAGGCTTAGGTTAGGTACATTGGGGTAGACGTATTTTAGAAGCACCAGTTGAGTACTTTTAGCCTTTGTTATTTATGTGTGTATTTATCTATGGTTTAGAAACCGTACAATGTACGCATGATATTTTGCAGCCTGTATTACAATTGTAGCAGTTCACTTTACTTGCATAAGAAGACTGTTCAATAAATCCCTTTTACTGAAAACACATGTCTCTCTATTTCTCTGCTCCTCTGATGAAACAAAGCATGCACAATTGACTGAGTAAAATATCTACCTATTGTTTCCACGACTCTAGAGATACATTTCTTATTCTTGAGGAAACAAAGTTGTCATATTTATGCGGTTGTCAGAAACTTATCGTTCTTGTGTATTCGAGAAAGTTTCTAGTGACCTCTGAGCTAGCTGACACTCACAGTTAAGTTTAATATATCCGATAAAGACTTAATCGACCTCAGTCCTACGTCAAATGTATAGGATATATTATTCCAATGCGCAGAGCCTATAGGGAATATAGGAACTACACAACATGGCACCCAATGTTTGGTAAGGAACTAATTTAACGCTAGATACTAGAGTAACTCAGTCGTGCTTTTCTCAGAGACCCCTTTTTCCCCGTAAAATACTCCAATATACGTCTGGAGTTGGTAAAAGGATAAAATATCCGCCATAACTGAGTAGGACGAAAATCCTATGTATTAGTTTTTGGTTTTGGTTAACATTGAAGGATATAGTGTTCCAAAATATTGGTCATCTTATCTTTGTTTTCTTGAAACTTGCTCTGCAAACTTTCAGCCAACAAAATGACTGAAAACGAGACCGGTAAAGCTGCAGCAGCTGCAGCCCAACATGGCTTAGACGTTACAGGTTTCCAAATAAGACGACCCGGATCCTATAATCATCCTGGAAAACTTAAGGAAAACCATCACTATAAAGTTTATAACAAATGGCCTATCATCAAGAGGTGGTAGTGTAATTTTTGTGATGGAGGCACATAAATATCAGCAGACAAAGTATTCTATTCATGGATTTTCTTCCCTGAAGCAAATACAGTATCACATGTTTCACTACTACAAAGAAGAGGAATATCCAACGGAATACACTCCTTTCAAGGATGTTGAAATTCCACTAACTTACCAAGAGCATGCGCTCTGGTTTAAAGGTGCCCTACAACATCAAAATCACATTACCAGGCTCGGTCCACTAGGTAGACCAGGAGCAACATGGCCGGTATTAGCCAGCTGCACACCACATCCTGTCATTGAAGAAATGACTGGTGCAGAACTATTAGTTTAACTAAAACAACTAATCAAAATACATAAGCAATTGGTTCAATATGTCATGTGGACTCTAACAGTCCAACCTCCTATAAGGATTCCACAACAAAGCCCTCACCAGAGGATCACAAATAAAATCACACCACAGACTATACAATTAGTCATTGGTAAATTGCCTGCAAAAAGAGAACAAATTCCATCCTGGATAGCTAAAATAATTACTCAAATCGAGGCAGTATTTCCCGATACTACCCCTCATGAGAAACACAGGATTCTAACAATCTGTTTACCAATGGGGATCGCAACACACCTGAAGACTGTGATACTTGGGGTGCAGTCTTTGCTGCAATCTACACAAAAACACATGGTGTTCCATCGATGGCGCTAATACCAGATGTCCTGAAACAGATTTAAAATGAATACAGGGCAGAGCCTGCTTTAAATCAGGGTATGAAACTACTGAGAGATTTTAAACCGGTCTCAGCTATAATATTAGCTAATATTAAAGGTGAAGCAGCATCCGTGGCGATCCGCCAAAAATTAAGAGAATTTGATTTAACTGAGCAACCATATGAACTGTCCAGAATAATTGAAAAATCCTATGAAGAACTAGGTAGAGATAGTTTGGGTGGGAAACCAGTCAAACCCCAACTAACAGAAAGTCCTGAAAAGGTTTTTATTAAAAACACTCTCACTACTCCTAAAAAAAAGTGGGAGAACACTAAACAAACTTCTAAAGAGAAGTGTTCTCAATCCCGAGGTAGATCTCCTCAAAAGGAGCCCTCTGAAAAGAGGTATAATCTCAGGAACAGGGATAATTTGAAAAAAAAGATACTGGTATACGTTCCTCTCGTACCTTTCAGACTTCCTCACAGAAATCGGAAAGAAGAGGATGGTCAGAACACAAGGAACAACGCGTGAAGTCCAAAGACGATCAACACGTTCCAAAAATATAAGAAAGCTTAATTCACCAAAAAGAAGGTAGCAGGTCTAAAAATCAGACATGCCGAGGATCTTGAGGGCACAACTCAAGAATGGGGAGTGGGCCCCGACAATGCTGGACAGCGCAGCAGAAGTCACCATAGCTTGCAAGATCTTGAAGGATTATCTGGAGACAGTGGACTTGAATAAGTACATCCAAGATGAAACTGCTGATACCAGGGTTAGTGTACCCCATAAGTTATGTGAAGTAACGCTCCTGATGGAGGGGGACATAACTAGGAAAATAAGAGCACTCTTTTGGGAGAAGCTCTCTAAGGGTTATGACATTCTTCTAGCTGAAAAAGGCTGGCCACCAAAATTTGTCAGGGAGTGCCACATGGCGAAGACATCATTATGCCAGCCTTCTCCAATCACATTCCAATTCGCTTAAAAAACACCTATGCCAGGAAATGGGCTGTAGCCCAGGCTCCAGCATTATATAAAAACCATGTAGGATGGGATGAGGATTCTCCTCACCATAAAATCCAGTTAAAACCTTAAACAACTGCACAAAGGCAGTATCCAGTTAATCAAGAAGCTAAAAAACAGGTCAGGGAGATCTTAGATCAACTTGAATACTAAGGGATGATTGAAACATGCACCTCGTCAATGAACAATACTTTGTTTCCTGTCTCCAAACCAGACAATACATATCGTATAGTTTTGGACTTCAGACATTTAAACTCCTGTTGCAAAACCTTTGCAGTACAAAATGCACACAGTGTAGACCCAATGAATAATATTTTGCGTAACAAATATAAAACTACATTAGATATATCTAACGGTTTCTTCTGTCAAAACATTGCACCTGAAAGCAGGTACTTGCCTGCTTTCTCAATTATAGGGATACTTCTGTCGTCTCCCCCAGGGATTCAAAAATAGTCCGGGTTTATTTTCAGCTAGAGTAACAGAGTTACTACAAATGAAGGATGATGAGGTTTTATCTTATGTTGCTGACATCTATCTAACAGATGATGACTTGGACAGGCACTTGAACAGAGTGAATACAATTATACTTGGCTTCGCATCTGAAGGGTATCAATTCAACTTTAAGAAATCAAGAATTGCCCACCTCAATGTCCTTTTTCTGGGATATGAGTTATCAAGTGTAGGCAAAAGCCTGGCAGCCATCTTTTTAGGAAAGTGTGCGCTGCTCCAACCTCCAAAAACGCTGAAAAACATACAGTCAATTCTAGCTTTTCTAAATTTCGGAAGAACATAAAATCCAAATCACGCAGAAAGGTTTAAAACTCTGTACGAATTAATCAGACCTGATTTTAAACAACTAATTGGACAAAAAAGCACACAGAAATGTTGCGTTCAGTACAAACAGACATGTTAGCAACAACACATTTACAGATGCTCTTAAACGTACGCAACCTTGTAATCCAAATCATCCCAGGAAGATGCGGATTCACGTACTTAACCTTAAATGAAGGTGAAAAAGTACCAATTGCTTATAAATCACACTTGTTCACACAAGCTGAAATGAAATTCACTTCTACAGAAAAAATTCTGACAGCGGTTCATGCTGCAGTAGCAAAGAGAGAGCCCCCGCACAGGGAAAGCGTATAATGGTCATTACACCTGTACCTGCCTTAGAGGCAGTGACAAAAGCAAGCATAAAAAATGCAACGGCTTTATATCCAAGATGGATACAATGGGTCTCTTGCTGCAACAGACGTTGAATACGTTTTTAGGACCCCTATTTGAAAACACAAGAATTTATACAATATGAACAAGAATGTCCTCTGCCCACTGAGATTCTGCCTCTAGAAGAAGTGGAATGTATACAGACAGATCAGCACAACCCGCAATTGGGGGTAAACAAGCCTATAGTGCCACATGCGCAATTGTTAAAGGTCGCTGGTGCGATGGTAAATTCCGACCTATGGTCACAAAAACTCAATCACTTGGAGATTGTACAGCTCAGCGAGCTGAACTACAAGCATTTAAGATGGCGATTGAAAATACTGATTGCGAATTCCCCACACTCATAGTGTGCGATTCATATTACTGCGTTCAATCTTACAATGAATACTTCCAGAATTGGATTCAAAACAGTTTTAAAGATGCAAAAGGTGGCAAAATCAAGCATAAGTTGCTTTGGGAACAAGTGGTTCAATTACAGAAAGAACTACATAAGACTCATGTGATCCATACACTGAGTCATCGGCGTGATGGCGTTCACGTTGCAGGGAATTCTTTGGCTGATGAAGCCACGAAGGCAGCTGTGCAAACAGCTTCCATAGCTGCAAATACTCGTTCAAAAACAAAAATAGACAGCGAAATAATGCAGGCTGTCGCCTCTTCCAACAAAGACAGCGGTAAAACTTTACCAAAAGGCTTTCCACTAAAATACTCATATATAACTGTTGCAAATAATGTTCCTTTCGCTCGAATCCCTGGAGTGGGGGATAGAGTAATTCCAAACATGGAACATAGATTAGGACTAATTTTAGCAGCACATGAAAGGCTCGCCTCTGCACACACAGGTGTTTCTGCTACAGTATCAATATTAAGGCAGTGATACTACTGGCAGCGCATGAGGAGGCAGATTAGAAACTATGTTTTGGAATGTGAAATCTGCCAGAAAATGAAGGTTTCAACAGTGAAACGTCTGGCGCAGACGCCCCTTTTAATTTCAGATAAACCATTAACATGCGTTTATCTGGACCACTGTGGTCCCTTACAGAGGGATGGTAACTGTAAATATAGCATGGTCACAGTGGATTCATGCTCAAGGTTCATTTGAATGTGGCCTCAGCGCTCGGGTGACGCCCGAACTGTTATAAAAAATGTGCAAGTCTTTATCAGCACATAGGCAGTCAGCACGCTACATTCTGACCAGGGTCTGCGTTTAGCTCCAAAGCTTACAAGGAGGCCATGGCCAATCTGGGCGTTGCATTGCGGTATTCTAGTCCATTCCATCCTGAGGGAAATTTTGTAGTGGAAAGAAAAAAACGGGACACAAAGCAATCTATAACAGCTTGGGTATTAGGCTCAGATGACGGGTGGGTCAAACATCTAATAAGTGTCCAACGTAGTCTAAATAATCTGCCAAGAAGTTCTCAGGGTGGAATCACTCCATATGAAATCCTTTTTGGTACTAGAATGATTGTCCAGAACCTTGATCGTCACACTTCAGTGGTAGAACAAAAACCCTTTGATATCAAATACCGTTTGGCTGTTTTGCAGGACTTAAATGAAACCAGGAGAAGTCAAAGCAACACATTACAGAAGCCAACTACCACTGAAGGGGAACCACCCGTTCCAGCAAGACCTGCCTGGATTCCAAAGATTGGGGATCTAGTCAGAGAAAAGATTGCAGATAAGAAGGAATTTGGGCCTTTTTACAAACAACCAGTACCTGTGCTAGCAATCCATGGATCAAAAATAGTGTTACTGCCGCCCCTTGCTGGCAGAAAGGAGAACAGGTTTGTGTCTATCAACCTGGTAAAACCACATCATGTGGCCAATCATAAGTAGTAGGCCAAGTGGACTCCAAAGATGTAGCAGACGACCAAATCTTGCTACTATCCAAGAAGTTCAAACTGAGAGACTCATCACTTTTGAGGAATCTGCAGTGCGAAAAGAAGGACTAAGCAATAAAGCCATGGAACATGTGCCTCTTGAGACCCAAATGACAGTTCATCAAGAAACGCCTATCTACAATGATATAGCATCTGACTATACTAATATGACAAAAGATCCAGTAGCTCCAGTGATTTCAAGTAATCCTGATGCAACACCTACCATTGACAGAACTGCCTCTCGCTATTTCATTAACTTTGATACGTTTTCCGAGGATCCCAGTGAACCTGAAACGACCCCAGCAAATAAAACTTTTAAAGAACAGGCAACAGAACTTTTTCACCAACTGGAAAAGACTTATCTGGTTTCACCATGGGTTGAACTTTGGATTGTGCTAGGCGTACCTTTTCTTCTACTTTGGCTGATTCTTGTATTAAGTTTGGGAATGCTGACAAATGTAAGATATAGTAAAATGGACACAGCAAGTAGGAACCTCAACTTACTCCTCAAGCCACATAAATCATCTCATAGTGAACAAAGAGACTTAACATCAGTGAACATCACAACCGTTCCTATACCTGGTGGTATAGCTTGGGACAGAACTGATTATGACATCTTTGGTCCTGCAGAGTTGTTGAAGATTCCACACCAATTCAAGGTTTCCTTGAGTGACTTTGTTTCACCCAGCACATTTTCTGATGATTGGGACTTTGAGACTGTTAACAATATGATGTCAGCCTTAGAGATGTCTTCAAAATTTACAAAACATGAATACTTAGAAGGTTCATCAGATTATGAACAAATGTACTGTTATAATCACTATGATCATCATTATTTGCACAAATCTGCCAACCCTAGAAATGTTTATACTTTTAATCAATGGGAACACTGTTCAACGCCACCGAAGGGTAGCTCAAAATTTTTTGATTGAAAATGTCCAAACTTCTCAGGTTTTAATGTCTCAAATCAGGAAACATTTTACTTTAAACATGTTAATAAGACAAGAATAAAAAGTATGTTGACTAATACTAAGCAAAGTTATTCTGCAGACTTTTATGCCCAACTGTCCTCGTTAGGTTTTGACTTTTGGAGCGACAATATTGAAACAAAAACTGTCTGGGGCACAAAAGACTGGCAGGTGAAGGGAATAGAAGCTTTATTTAGAGCCTGCATTATCCTTGAACAAATAATGTTTTTAAACGACACTGTCCTACAGACATCCTGTCTTGGGCTAGCTAAGATAAAAGATTTGAACAAACCATCCATACCTACACCTACACCTGATAGTAAAAACACTAAGGAAGGAGGGATCGACGTAAAAACAATTTTTCTTAAAAAACAGAACTGATCCTGATTGGAAAAAATGGTTAATCTGGCCCACAGACACAAACAACTGTCAAGATAGATTCCTGAATAAAACACAAGGGTTTACATTGACTAGGCCAGATCCAAGATATGTCCAGAGACAACATCCAGGGATAGTAACAACATATAGTGTAGGAAAACTGTGCCTTGAGTGGCTACAAAAGTTCACACTGACAGAGGTGAAACAACACTTATCTTTACTTAAAGATGGCGTTGATTTTAGAGACTTCTTACAAGGTCCTGCGAAATGGCGTCCTAAACGTTTTATATATGCTGGTATATATGCCATTTATAATGAAGCTTGGCAAGTGAGACAAGCAGAGACTGCAGAACGAATATGAGAAATTGATCATATTAATTTAGAGCTATCTCTCTCTTTAGTTGACAATAGGTTAACGACTTTGTCATCCAGAATGTATTCTTTGGACATCACATTACCCTCTGCCATAGACATAATGGAACAGTACTTGCTTATGCTACAGCATGGTCAGTCACGATTGCTTTCTATAATGCTTTCAGGCTTGACGTTACATAATCTTCATTCTGGATATGTGCCATGGCGTCTAACCAACACCACGTCATTCTTTTCTGTATTTAACCTTACACATAAACAAATCACTTTGGCACAAAGAGGAGCAGGCTATACGGTGCTGAGCATTGAAAAACTGGAAAGATTACCATTAACTGTTTCAGAAAAACCTGCAACGGAACAATCTCTCTGCCTGACACAATTTTCCATTTTTAATATTGTTTGAAACACATACATGGTGGCATGTATGAAAGGTTGGGTAAAGAATACATTAAGTCAACCTGGGATTTACCATATACATACAGATGTTGGAGTGGGGGAAAATAAGTATTTCTTAGTGGTACAAACGGCAAAAGCGCACTAAGTGGTACACTTTTATGTCAGGGTATTAACTTACATGGAGCCTGTGACGGTTCTTAGACCAACGTATCCTGCCACCTGCAAGGATCTTCAGCTGCAGTGATAGATCCAATATTTAGGCAGCTTTCTAACGGAAGCTATATTATGTTGAATGATCACAGCTGCTGTGGCATGTTGCCAGGAATAGCCTATCTCGTAATTGTGTCAGCCAGGGTCACTTGTTGTATGCAAGTATTGTTTGCTAAAACTAAGACAGACGGGGAGTCGCCATTAGGGCCTTCACTGAACATCTCTTCTATAGGAATTGATACTTTAAGTAGAATGAAAGCCATTCTTTTACAAAAAAGTGTGCCACAGACCTCGTCCAAAGATACGTATGAACGACAAGTTGCATGGTCCTCTGCAGAGATACATGCCCTTTTATCCACAAACTGCTCTATACATTTCACAGAAATGTTAGGTCATATCTTGAACATGTCTGATACCAGTGGTATTGTACATGTATTTAAGACAGTTTTTTCGGGACTGTTAGCACCATTTGAAGCAGTCCTCTGCATATTTCCCAACTTCATGCACTCTGTGTTGGCTGCCTGCCTCTCATTTTGGCACTCGTAGCATGAATACTATTTTTGTTCCTTCTGCTCCTATGTGGCAAGTCCAGTCACCAGCGACACCCAGATTACCCAAGAGAACACTTTCCTGGCAATGAAGTGTTGCGAGTGCATGATACAGATTCTGAGCTTGGCTCGTTTAAGAGATCTGAATACCACGTGGTTTCTATCATCCCGACCAATCTGGCAAGATTGCATCTTACCTGTTCTACGATGCCTGCTATGTGGAGAAGAATGCGTGTTGGACATCTGTCTGACACTTCCATCAGTCCTGCCAACGGATGTTGATACTTTGCTTGGTTCGGTAACGGCCCATGCATTATGTTGTCCCCAGCGGCTGCCAATCCTGATGACGGCATTCATTGAGGTCTCACAGACGCAATCTGCTGACGGTGAGATGCGTGGATCAACAGGCACACAGGTACCATCTCCATCTCCATCGAACATTGCTAATGCGGCTGATGCTGACGGCGATGCTTCACATTTTTGTTCAATCGGTCTGCTTAACGAAGTGGTCCAACTTTCACCTACTGTGGTAGACAAATTCTTTAATAGCTTAGAAGATTTGATGTTTTCTCCAGACTGACTTTTCAAAAGTAATACACAGCGTTCTATGGGACTCTGTAATCGACCTTCACTTTTCAAAACAAAACTTCTAACTTTAGAACTCTTTTTCTACGATTTGACTTTTTTCTAAAATTGAATTTTTTTGGGGCACAAAGTAATCTGCTTAAAGTAGAACTATTCACAGAGAACAAACATTCTTTGAATACTTCCAAGAGACAATATTTGAACTTGTCCACAACCAAAACAATTTATATATTATGTAACGGAATGGTCTCGACTTTTTCTTCTGTATTTAAGCGCCATTTCATAAATGTACTTTCATGGTTCATTCGGATAGCATTTCCAATGTCATACTATATGCTTTGAATGAAAACGTTGCTTTTAAAATGCGTACAGCACAAATGCTCATTTTCATGTAAAACCATTTCAAATGCATTTTATGTATTTTGGGTGTGGTTTTTACTCATCATGCTTTAGATATGTTTTAAATGCTTAGAATTTAGTAATGTCGAACATAATAAAGTGGAGTGGGTGTTGTATGGCGTTTTAGGATCCAAGCGAAATTTCCCAATTCATGCCCTTATATAGGTACAATTCTCATTACCCTAAAATAGGCACATAAATCATATCCATATTTAGACATAGCCCATGCAGTCCAAATGCAGGCATGGCTACTTCCACCCGTACCAAAAAGCCACAATGACTTCTTGGAAAATCGGCTTAAGCAGTCAGGGACATTCCCTTGCTTGAATATTGATTTGTCCAAGAAATCATAAAGTTTTCAAAGAACTACCGTTCCCTTAGGGTTATTTACCGATGTTATTAGGCCCGACTTTACGTCAAACTAGGCACCTTCAAGGTATAAATATGCCTTCATTTGCTCTAGCAAGACACGGTGGTTCGGAGCAGCTCGACTATCTACTTGCCCGACGCAGCTCGCTATAGCAAATGCCGAAGGAAGCCGACCCTCCAGCTGACGCACTGATTGAGACGCTGTCCTTTCTCTCACCGAGAATCCAGCTTGAGTGTTTTCAAGCTCCCCTCGGGGGGGTGTTGGGAAATAGAGTCCCGGGACAATAGATACCAGACCTCCTTCATTCTAAACTAAGGTATGGAGTTGATTAGACCCTAAAGAGAAATCTTGGATAGATTCTTGGCAGAGAAACTAAACCTATGCTACACCACACTTACTTCTTCCCTGGTACTAGGCTTAGGTTAGGTACAATGTCGTAGGCGTATTTTAGAAGCACCAGTTGAGTACTTTTAGCCTTTGTTATTTATATATGTATTCATCTATGGTTTAGAAACAGTACGATGCTTTTACAGTATTATTTGATAATACTCTTCACGCTATACGCTTTATACTTTGCAGCCTGTATTACGATTGTAGCAGTTCACTTTACTTGCATGAGAAAGAAGACTGTTCAATAAATCAATTTTATTGAAAACGCCCGTCTCTCTATTTCTCTGCTCTTCTGATGAAATGAAGCATGCACAATTGACTGAGTAAAATATCTATCTATTGTTTCCAAGACTCTAGAGATACAATTGTTATTCTTGGGGAAACAAAGTTGTCATGTTTATGCGGTTGTCAGAAACTAATCCTTTCTTGTGTATTCGAGAAAGTTTCTAGTGACCTCTGTTATGTTATGTTATGTTATCAAGTCTTATATAGCACGCAGCTGCCCCAGCAAAGGGTCGTCCCGGCGCTTTCAGCATAAGAGGTAAAACAGACACAACAACCTGGAACCGTGGCAACCAACATACCATCGGAACTAAACTAAAGGAAAGAGAAAAGTTTTAATAGCTTTCCTGAAGACAAGTGGACACTCTACGCTGCGAATCTTCTCAGGCAGGGAATTCCATAACCTAGCTGCCAGGCAGCGAAAAGACCACCCTCCCGCAGTGCAGCGCTTGACCCACGGGATAAGAACCAGGTGTTGCCCCGCAGAACGTTGCAGGCGGGAGGGTACATAGGAAGTAAGCAAGTTACTCAGCCAGCTAGGTCTAGCAAATTTCACAATCTTAAAGGATAAACACAACGCCTTGAATTGAATAGGCTTCTCCATAGGGAGCCTGTGAAGCCTCCGGATGATGCTAGCAACGGGGCAGAATCGCAGGAGTCCCACCAGGATTCTAGCTGCTGCATTTTGAACACGTTGCATCCAAAGTATTTCAGCCTTATTTGCCCCCAACAGAAGAGAGCTGCCATAGTCCAGGCAAGATATAATGGTCGCCTGGACAACCAGCTGACGTGTCGATGGATCAAAAAACTTCAGAAGAGGCTTAAGAACCCGCAGAAGGCCGAAACACATATAAACATCAAATACAAAGTAAAAACCACCGCAATGGAGCGCACACCGCTAGCCCCTCCTCCGGATCGCCCCTCGGGATTCTGGTACTTGTAGTTCAGTAGTGGATCACCCAGGTGGGTGCAAGTCGGTACTTGTTGGACTGATGAATCTCTAGACCCGATACATGTCCCGGGTTTTTGGGTATCGCCCGAGACATGGCTCGGGTTTCGGGATAACTTCCCTCATCAGTAGAGAAAATGGTTTAGGGGTGGAGGAGAAGGCCGCCAAACAACAGTCAATGGCCTCGATGCCCGAACCGGCACGCAGGGCAGCATCCAGGAGCCCGTCGGCTCAAAGCTCAAGGGAGCCAATTAGTAAAAACCACCGCAATGGAGCGCACACCGCTAGCCCCTCCTCCGGATCGCCCCTCGGGATTCTGGTACTTGTAGTTCAGTAGTGGATCACCCAGGTGGGTGCAAGTCGGTACTTGTTGGACTGATGAATCTCTAGACCCGATACATGTCCCGGGTTTTTGGGTATCGCCCGAGACATGGCTCGGGTTTCGGGATAACTTCCCTCATCAGTAGAGAAAATGGTTTAGGGGTGGAGGAGAAGGCCGCCAAACAACAGTCAATGGCCTCGATGCCCGAACCGGCACGCAGGGCAGCATCCAGGAGCCCGTCGGCTCAAAGCTCAAGGGAGCCAATTAGTAAAAACCACCGCAATGGAGCGCACACCGCTAGCCCCTCCTCCGGATCGCCCCTCGGGATTCTGGTACTTGTAGTTCAGTAGTGGATCACCCAGGTGGGTGCAAGTCGGTACTTGTTGGACTGATGAATCTCTAGACCCGATACATGTCCCGGGTTTTTGGGTATCGCCCGAGACATGGCTCGGGTTTCGGGATAACTTCCCTCATCAGTAGAGAAAATGGTTTAGGGGTGGAGGAGAAGGCCGCCAAACAACAGTCAATGGCCTCGATGCCCGAACCGGCACGCAGGGCAGCATCCAGGAGCCCGTCGGCTCAAAGCTCAAGGGAGCCAATTAGTAAAAACCACCGCAATGGAGCGCACACCGCTAGCCCCTCCTCCGGATCGCCCCTCGGGATTCTGGTACTTGTAGTTCAGTAGTGGATCACCCAGGTGGGTGCAAGTCGGTACTTGTTGGACTGATGAATCTCTAGACCCGATACATGTCCCGGGTTTTTGGGTATCGCCCGAGACATGGCTCGGGTTTCGGGATAACTTCCCTCATCAGTAGAGAAAATGGTTTAGGGGTGGGGGAGAAGGCCGCCAAACAACAGTCAATGGCCTCGATGCCCGAACCGGCACGCAGGGCAGCATCCAGGAGCCCGTCGGCTCAAAGCTCAAGGGAGCCAATTAGTAAAAACCACCGCAATGGAGCGCACACCGCTAGCCCCTCCTCCGGATCGCCCCTCGGGATTCTGGTACTTGTAGTTCAGTAGTGGATCACCCAGGTGGGTGCAAGTCGGTACTTGTTGGACTGATGAATCTCTAGACCCGATACATGTCCCGGGTTTTTGGGTATCGCCCGAGACATGGCTCGGGTTTCGGGATAACTTCCCTCATCAGTAGAGAAAATGGTTTAGGGGTGGAGGAGAAGGCCGCCAAACAACAGTCAATGGCCTCGATGCCCGAACCGGCACGCAGGGCAGCATCCAGGAGCCCGTCGGCTCAAAGCTCAAGGGAGCCAATTAGTAAAAACCACCGCAATGGAGCGCACACCGCTAGCCCCTCCTCCGGATCGCCCCTCGGGATTCTGGTACTTGTAGTTCAGTAGTGGATCACCCAGGTGGGTGCAAGTCGGTACTTGTTGGACTGATGAATCTCTAGACCCGATACATGTCCCGGGTTTTTGGGTATCGCCCGAGACATGGCTCGGGTTTCGGGATAACTTCCCTCATCAGTAGAGAAAATGGTTTAGGGGTGGAGGAGAAGGCCGCCAAACAACAGTCAATGGCCTCGATGCCCGAACCGGCACGCAGGGCAGCATCCAGGAGCCCGTCGGCTCAAAGCTCAAGGGAGCCAATTAGTAAAAACCACCGCAATGGAGCGCACACCGCTAGCCCCTCCTCCGGATCGCCCCTCGGGATTCTGGTACTTGTAGTTCAGTAGTGGATCACCCAGGTGGGTGCAAGTCGGTACTTGTTGGACTGATGAATCTCTAGACCCGATACATGTCCCGGGTTTTTGGGTATCGCCCGAGACATGGCTCGGGTTTCGGGATAACTTCCCTCATCAGTAGAGAAAATGGTTTAGGGGTGGAGGAGAAGGCCGCCAAACAACAGGAGGAGGGGCTAGCGGTGTGCGATCCATTGCGGTTGATTCTACAAATGGGCTCCCTTGAGCCTTTAAGCTGACGAGCTTCTGGATGACGCACCTGCGTGCTGGTTAGGCATCAAGGCCTGTGATGGTTGCTTGGCGGCCTTCTTTTCCACCCCAACTACGTTCTCTACTGATGAGGGAAGATATCCCGAAACCCGGGCCATTTCTCGGGTCTAGAGATCTTCACAACAACAAGTACTTACTTGCACCTACTGAGGTGAACCACTTACGAACTATACGTACCAGAATCCTTAGGGGCGATCCGGAGGAGGGGCTAGCGGTGTGCGATCCATTGCGGTTGATTCTACAAATGGGCTCCCTTGAGCCTTTAAGCTGACGAGCTTCTGGATGACGCACCTGCGTGCTGGTTAGGCATCAAGGCCTGTGATGGTTGCTTGGCGGCCTTCTTTTCCACCCCAACTACGTTCTCTACTGATGAGGGAAGATATCCCGAAACCCGGGCCATTTCTCGGGTCTAGAGATCTTCACAACAACAAGTACTTACTTGCACCTACTGAGGTGAACCACTTACGAACTATACGTACCAGAATCCTTAGGGGCGATCCGGAGGAGGGGCTAGCGGTGTGCGATCCATTGCGGTTGATTCTACAAATGGGCTCCCTTGAGCCTTTAAGCTGACGAGCTTCTGGATGACGCACCTGCGTGCTGGTTAGGCATCAAGGCCTGTGATGGTTGCTTGGCGGCCTTCTTTTCCACCCCAACTACGTTCTCTACTGATGAGGGAAGATATCCCGAAACCCGGGCCATTTCTCGGGTCTAGAGATCTTCACAACAACAAGTACTTACTTGCACCTACTGAGGTGAACCACTTACGAACTATACGTACCAGAATCCTTAGGGGCGATCCGGAGGAGGGGCTAGCGGTGTGCGATCCATTGCGGTTGATTCTACAAATGGGCTCCCTTGAGCCTTTAAGCTGACGAGCTTCTGGATGACGCACCTGCGTGCTGGTTAGGCATCAAGGCCTGTGATGGTTGCTTGGCGGCCTTCTTTTCCACCCCAACTACGTTCTCTACTGATGAGGGAAGATATCCCGAAACCCGGGCCATTTCTCGGGTCTAGAGATCTTCACAACAACAAGTACTTACTTGCACCTACTGAGGTGAACCACTTACGAACTATACGTACCAGAATCCTTAGGGGCGATCCGGAGGAGGGGCTAGCGGTGTGCGATCCATTGCGGTTGATTCTACAAATGGGCTCCCTTGAGCCTTTAAGCTGACGAGCTTCTGGATGACGCACCTGCGTGCTGGTTAGGCATCAAGGCCTGTGATGGTTGCTTGGCGGCCTTCTTTTCCACCCCAACTACGTTCTCTACTGATGAGGGAAGATATCCCGAAACCCGGGCCATTTCTCGGGTCTAGAGATCTTCACAACAACAAGTACTTACTTGCACCTACTGAGGTGAACCACTTACGAACTATACGTACCAGAATCCTTAGGGGCGATCCGGCGGAGGGGCTAGCGGTGTGCGATCCATTGCGGTTGATTCTACAAATGGGCTCCCTTGAGCCTTTAAGCTGACGAGCTTCTGGATGACGCACCTGCGTGCTGGTTAGGCATCAAGGCCTGTGATGGTTGCTTGGCGGCCTTCTTTTCCACCCCAACTACGTTCTCTACTGATGAGGGAAGATATCCCGAAACCCGGGCCATTTCTCGGGTCTAGAGATCTTCACAACAACAAGTACTTACTTGCACCTACTGAGGTGAACCACTTACGAACTATACGTACCAGAATCCTTAGGGGCGATCCGGAGGAGGGGCTAGCGGTGTGCGATCCATTGCGGTTGATTCTACAAATGGGCTCCCTTGAGCCTTTAAGCTGACGAGCTTCTGGATGACGCACCTGCGTGCTGGTTAGGCATCAAGGCCTGTGATGGTTGCTTGGCGGCCTTCTTTTCCACCCCAACTACGTTCTCTACTGATGAGGGAAGATATCCCGAAACCCGGGCCATTTCTCGGGTCTAGAGATCTTCACAACAACAAGTACTTACTTGCACCTACTGAGGTGAACCACTTACGAACTATACGTACCAGAATCCTTAGGGGCGATCCGGAGGAGGGGCTAGCGGTGTGCGATCCATTGCGGTTGATTCTACAAATGGGCTCCCTTGAGCCTTTAAGCTGACGAGCTTCTGGATGACGCACCTGCGTGCTGGTTAGGCATCAAGGCCTGTGATGGTTGCTTGGCGATCTTCTTTTCCACCCCAACTACGTTCTCTACTGATGAGGGAAGATATCCCGAAACCCGGGCCATTTCTCGGGTCTAGAGATCTTCACAACAACAAGTACTTACTTGCACCTACTGAGGTGAACCACTTACGAACTATACGTACCAGAATCCTTAGGGGCGATCCGGAGGAGGGGCTAGCGGTGTGCGATCCATTGCGGTTGATTCTACAAATGGGCTCCCTTGAGCCTTTAAGCTGACGAGCTTCTGGATGACGCACCTGCGTGCTGGTTAGGCATCAAGGCCTGTGATGGTTGCTTGGCGGCCTTCTTTTCCACCCCAACTACGTTCTCTACTGATGAGGGAAGATATCCCGAAACCCGGGCCATTTCTCGGGTCTAGAGATCTTCACAACAACAAGTACTTACTTGCACCTACTGAGGTGAACCACTTACGAACTATACGTACCAGAATCCTTAGGGGCGATCCGGAGGAGGGGCTAGCGGTGTGCGATCCATTGCGGTTGATTCTACAAATGGGCTCCCTTGAGCCTTTAAGCTGACGAGCTTCTGGATGACGCACCTGCGTGCTGGTTAGGCATCAAGGCCTGTGATGGTTGCTTGGCGGCCTTCTTTTCCACCCCAACTACGTTCTCTACTGATGAGGGAAGATATCCCGAAACCCGGGCCATTTCTCGGGTCTAGAGATCTTCACAACAACAAGTACTTACTTGCACCTACTGAGGTGAACCACTTACGAACTATACGTACCAGAATCCTTAGGGGCGATCCGGAGGAGGGGCTAGCGGTGTGCGATCCATTGCGGTTGATTCTACAAATGGGCTCCCTTGAGCCTTTAAGCTGACGAGCTTCTGGATGACGCACCTGCGTGCTGGTTAGGCATCAAGGCCTGTGATGGTTGCTTGGCGGCCTTCTTTTCCACCCCAACTACGTTCTCTACTGATGAGGGAAGATATCCCGAAACCCGGGCCATTTCTCGGGTCTAGAGATCTTCACAACAACAAGTACTTACTTGCACCTACTGAGGTGAACCACTTACGAACTATACGTACCAGAATCCTTAGGGGCGATCCGGAGGAGGGGCTAGCGGTGTGCGATCCATTGCGGTTGATTCTACAAATGGGCTCCCTTGAGCCTTTAAGCTGACGAGCTTCTGGATGACGCACCTGCGTGCTGGTTAGGCATCAAGGCCTGTGATGGTTGCTTGGCGGCCTTCTTTTCCACCCCAACTACGTTCTCTACTGATGAGGGAAGATATCCCGAAACCCGGGCCATTTCTCGGGTCTAGAGATCTTCACAACAACAAGTACTTACTTGCACCTACTGAGGTGAACCACTTACGAACTATACGTACCAGAATCCTTAGGGGCGATCCGGAGGAGGGGCTAGCGGTGTGCGATCCATTGCGGTTGATTCTACAAATGGGCTCCCTTGAGCCTTTAAGCTGACGAGCTTCTGGATGACGCACCTGCGTGCTGGTTAGGCATCAAGGCCTGTGATGGTTGCTTGGCGGCCTTCTTTTCCACCCCAACTACGTTCTCTACTGATGAGGGAAGATATCCCGAAACCCGGGCCATTTCTCGGGTCTAGAGATCTTCACAACAACAAGTACTTACTTGCACCTACTGAGGTGAACCACTTACGAACTATACGTACCAGAATCCTTAGGGGCGATCCGGAGGAGGGGCTAGCGGTGTGCGATCCATTGCGGTTGATTCTACAAATGGGCTCCCTTGAGCCTTTAAGCTGACGAGCTTCTGGATGACGCACCTGCGTGCTGGTTAGGCATCAAGGCCTGTGATGGTTGCTTGGCGGCCTTCTTTTCCACCCCAACTACGTTCTCTACTGATGAGGGAAGATATCCCGAAACCCGGGCCATTTCTCGGGTCTAGAGATCTTCACAACAACAAGTACTTACTTGCACCTACTGAGGTGAACCACTTACGAACTATACGTACCAGAATCCTTAGGGGCGATCCGGAGGAGGGGCTAGCGGTGTGCGATCCATTGCGGTTGATTCTACAAATGGGCTCCCTTGAGCCTTTAAGCTGACGAGCTTCTGGATGACGCACCTGCGTGCTGGTTAGGCATCAAGGCCTGTGATGGTTGCTTGGCGGCCTTCTTTTCCACCCCAACTACGTTCTCTACTGATGAGGGAAGATATCCCGAAACCCGGGCCATTTCTCGGGTCTAGAGATCTTCACAACAACAAGTACTTACTTGCACCTACTGAGGTGAACCACTTACGAACTATACGTACCAGAATCCTTAGGGGCGATCCGGAGGAGGGGCTAGCGGTGTGCGATCCATTGCGGTTGATTCTACAAATGGGCTCCCTTGAGCCTTTAAGCTGACGAGCTTCTGGATGACGCACCTGCGTGCTGGTTAGGCATCAAGGCCTGTGATGGTTGCTTGGCGGCCTTCTTTTCCACCCCAACTACGTTCTCTACTGATGAGGGAAGATATCCCGAAACCCGGGCCATTTCTCGGGTCTAGAGATCTTCACAACAACAAGTACTTACTTGCACCTACTGAGGTGAACCACTTACGAACTATACGTACCAGAATCCTTAGGGGCGATCCGGAGGAGGGGCTAGCGGTGTGCGATCCATTGCGGTTGATTCTACAAATGGGCTCCCTTGAGCCTTTAAGCTGACGAGCTTCTGGATGACGCACCTGCGTGCTGGTTAGGCATCAAGGCCTGTGATGGTTGCTTGGCGGCCTTCTTTTCCACCCCAACTACGTTCTCTACTGATGAGGGAAGATATCCCGAAACCCGGGCCATTTCTCGGGTCTAGAGATCTTCACAACAACAAGTACTTACTTGCACCTACTGAGGTGAACCACTTACGAACTATACGTACCAGAATCCTTAGGGGCGATCCGGAGGAGGGGCTAGCGGTGTGCGATCCATTGCGGTTGATTCTACAAATGGGCTCCCTTGAGCCTTTAAGCTGACGAGCTTCTGGATGACGCACCTGCGTGCTGGTTAGGCATCAAGGCCTGTGATGGTTGCTTGGCGGCCTTCTTTTCCACCCCAACTACGTTCTCTACTGATGAGGGAAGATATCCCGAAACCCGGGCCATTTCTCGGGTCTAGAGATCTTCACAACAACAAGTACTTACTTGCACCTACTGAGGTGAACCACTTACGAACTATACGTACCAGAATCCTTAGGGGCGATCCGGAGGAGGGGCTAGCGGTGTGCGATCCATTGCGGTTGATTCTATCAAATACAAAGTAACCAAGAGGCCAACACCAGGATTACAGCACTCCCTAAACTAAGGGAAACAAAATCCTCACTCCCCTGTATAGATCTGCCCCCAGCCTTCATTCCCTATGTTGTTACTCTAGCTGGCGTACCAGAGCTGGACACAGGTCGAGGGGAGGCACACTCCAAACTTAAAAATAAAATAATTTTCTGGCTAAATAAATATAGGCCTCTCTCCTATCAGGAACACAGTGAAATTCTATTCACACGCAGGGTTAGTTGGCTGGGGCGGATGTGTAAGGATATTGCGGGGGACTATGTAGTGATTCATTTTAGAGATACCCGGATGGTCCAACATATTTTGGATTGGGGTTACTCAAGGGAGTCAGATATTTGCCTCTGGGATATTTCTACCCTTCTAGGCCTATGCAGGATAAAGAGGGAATTGTGAACAAGAATGTTGATTAAGGAATCAGAATGGTGCCACGTCAAACATTGGCTGAGAACACCCAAAAACGATGGCGTACAACATCCCTGTTATTAACAGATTTAGCTGTCTGGACCTGGTAGACTAACTAAATCCTAATAGCAAAAGACCCATTTATACTGAAAATATTGAGGATAAACAGGGAAATATACAGCAAGTTGAGTCCCAAAGGAATGGAGAGATGATTGAGGGAAACAAAGCCTCTGATAAGATTACCATCATAACCTGCATTCCAAGACCTCTGAGTAAGACATATTGGGGTATTTTTACTAACAAAACTTCTGTTACAGGTGGGCCTGAACCATTTCACCCCTTTCCTGCAGGCCGTGACTATGAATTTAACATCCCTGTGGGTAACAGATTCTCTGCATTAAGTTACATAGATTGACCACCATTAACATTGTGTCGAGCAGGAACTGTTTCACTTGAATTGGCGAGCAAGGGTGTGAGGAACTCTAGCAGAGAGGAGGGCTTTCCTGGCCAGACAGCTTGTTTGTACGGGGCAAATATGTCATGGTACTTATAGAGTGCACTGTCACCAGACGTCACCTTGTGGTGTTGCCTATACGGCTTCCTGGCGCTGATACTCATACTCCTGTGGAACCCCTCCTGGCTTTCCCTGTGAAGTGTCCACTCCTGGGCACCCCCAGGGTGAAGCCACGCATCCTTAGTGCTGTTGGGGCCAGTGTGGAGGCTAAGCAAGCTATTGCCCAGAGTTGCAGCGTGGGGCCCTTGATTAGAATAGGCACCGAGGCGAGAATTAACAGGTCTGTGGAAATTGAGCCTGAGACCCCGCCGAGGCGGGAATCGAAACCTGGTCCCTGGCCAGACCTCTGCATCAGGGTCTGCCGCTCTAACCATTGAGCCGCATATACACCACCATCCACCCCTAATCGTGGTCTAGCCAGTACTGTAGAAGAAGTGGGTAGCCCCCTACATTCAGATTCTTCTTGCCTTATTGAGCCCCAATCGTTGGCAGATTCTTCGGCCCCTGTTCTATCTCATTTGCCACTTATTGGTTCCTGGACTATAGCAGGGTTGGGAACGAAGCTGTCAAACCCAGAGTGGGGAGAGCTGATGGACTCCTATGATTTATATCTCTTTCAAGAGACTTGGTTGCTGACCCCTCCAGTTAGGGAGGGTTACGCATCCTTTCATGTCCCGGCAGTCCAGGGATTGAGGGGCAGACCATCGGGGGGATTATGTACCTGGGTTGATGTCCATTTGGGATGCTTAGTAAAGGTCTTAGATTGTCACTGCCCGGACATTCTCTGTGTGCTACTGAATTTTACAAGTGGCACATCGATGGCAGTGTTCAATATCTACTTGCGCCCCCCATCCGCTCCAGCTGGGCGTATCTACTCTTGAAGCACTGGAGGTTCTTTTTCATTCTCTTCCCCAGTCGGTTCATAAAATCATGGGTGCAGACCTTAACTGCCATTTTGAACCACTCTCGGGCATCCCTTCTATATCCTCAGAAGAGGACGAAAGTTGGTTGATCCCGGACTGCACCATGTACCCTGAAAAGCTCCTACTACCATTGGCCCTTGCGATCATTAAGATGTTTTTTTTATATTCACTAAGGGCTTGCAATGGTAGATTGGCCCCAGATGTTCCAGGTACTAGTACTTTTAATAGACCAGGGGGAAGCACGACAACAGATTATATATTGGTGAATTTTGAGTTTTGGGCCTGCCTTAGAGCTTTTTCTGTGATTCCAAGGGTTGACAGTGATCACAATTTACTGTCATTAGAATTATCAGCCCCCCTGGGTTGTCGCACTGAACTTGAATGTGAGGAAACTGCCATCAATCCTAATTTAGTTTTAGCAGCAGGAGTTTTAGATGGGA
Organism: Lissotriton vulgaris; assembly: GCF_964263255.1. NCBI lineage: Eukaryota > Metazoa > Chordata > Amphibia > Caudata > Salamandridae > Lissotriton > Lissotriton vulgaris. Next base: position 170,633,175 of record NC_141689.1, on the reverse strand, counting down.
GAGGATTGCGTTGGCGCCCGACAGGCTAGCAGAACTTTACCAACTCGTTCTCAGCTCCCTTATAGAGCTATCCAACCTCTTGGGTACCACCAGTGATCTTCCTCATCCCTACTCCCAGGGGCTGCAGCGTATTCATAACAAGCTCTTTGGCTCCCTGGCCAGTTATTTCTATTCTAGTGATCTCAAGTGCCACAGGATAAAAAAGCGAGATCACTGGTTTAACAAAACATGTAGACACGCGAAGAGGTGCCTGACCAGGGAGGTAAAATCGGGCACAATCCCCAGTATTAGAAAGGCAAGGGAGACGTACAAATGCCTGATCAAGGAGGCTAGGTCTGAGTGGGAAGCCGCAAGGTGGGATAACATCAGGGCGACACTGGAAGCCCGAGATTTTAGGTCATTCTGGAATCTTGTGCGAGTTTGGTTGGCCGAGGGGAGGTCTGCCATTATCCCTAACCTCAGTGAAGATGTTTGGCTAGATTATTTCAAGCCCCTTTATTCACTTGGCCATAGTGAACACCATGGATAGGCCGTAACCCAAATTTGCCCCCCAGAACTGGCTCTCCTGGAGGCCTCGGTCCCAGTCTGTCCACCTTGCTCTATCCATGAAGTGCAGGTGGCCCTCGGAAACTTAAAGTTAGGGAAAACACTGGGCCTTGACAGGATCCCTGGTGACATTTATCATAGTGAACAAAAGGTCTAGGCCCCCTACATCAGTGCCTATTTTAACACCATCCTTCAGGGCCTGGAGATCCCTGGCACCTGGTTGGGAGCCGACATAATCCCCATCCACAAGAAAGCCTCCCCCCTCGACCCGGCTAACTACCGCCCCATAAGTTTGATCGACGTCCTCCAGAAAATTTTTGCCCGTCTTTTGTTATCAAGGTTGCAGAGTTGGATGGAGTAACAACACATCCTAACCTCCCTTCAGGTGGGTTTTCGTGCGAAGTTTTCCACCATAGACCAACTGTTTAGATTACAGTTGGTCTACTGGAATATGGTCACCATTGGGGCGGGTAGTTTGTTCTTGATTTTTGTGGACCTTAGGTCCACATTTGACCTGGTACACAGGGACAAGCTTTGGGCACTACTGCTGGAAATGAGCGCTCCAGCCTATCTGTGCCACCTACTCAAATGTCTGCACCAGGGCACATACGCAAGGGTGAGGTATGGGAGGAGAGGGGAGTTGTCGGCCCCCTTCCCGGTCGAAAGGGGAGTAAGGCAGGGGTGTGTCTTGGCTCCTACCCTCTTCTCCCTTTTCCTTAATGGGCTAATAGATCATCTTTCGGGGGCAAAATATCTGGACTCTCCCAGTCTAGCAGGACGAAAGATACCTGCCCTAATGTTCGCTGACGATACTCTCCTGGTGTCAAAATCGTCAGGGGGTATACAGCGCACACTAGAGGCATTTTGCTTGTTCTGCCGACTGAGAAATTTGGAGATTAATATCTCCAAAACAAAGTTCATGGTCTATAATAATAAATCAGCTAATTGCCCCCACCCACATATGAATGGAACGGTCTTGGACAGAGTGTCTACCTTCGAGTATCTGGGGGTCACACTCAATGATAAGATGGACTGGGGGTCTCACAAGGCTACGGCCAACCTAAAGCTGGCTCAATCATCGGGTGGTATTTTAAAGGTTTTTAACGACACCTCATTGAAACTGCTCAGCCCACCCCTCGAGATCTACAAGGCTCAGGAAAGAGGGGGCACCCTATATGGTGTAGAGCTATGGGGCCATACTAGTGCTGCCCCCCTGATGCTCACAGAAAACAGCTTTATCAGGCGCCTGCTCCGTTTGCCTGTGAGCTCTCCCCTGATTCCACTGCGGCTGGATTTGGGCTTGGTACCTATTCAGGAGATAGTAGAAAATCGCCCTCTTCTGTATTGGAGACGCCTCTGGGCGATTCCTGAGCTTTCGAGCTATATGGAGGATCTGAGAGACATTCTGCAGAAGGGGACCTCGGGGAAAATACCTTGGCTGAACTATATTAAGCACCTCTGCCACGCCCTAGGTACAGCAGATTTGTGGTTGTTTTCCCAAAGACACCTGTCCATTGCTCTCCAAGAAACTACTGAATGTGGCTTTAAGGAGTCACTGATTGGAGTCTATAACAAGCAATCTCTCCATGGACAGGTTGACTGACACTTTCTTGAATCTTAAGGCCCATCCTCTTTTTGAAGTCTTCCTGGATGATATTCAGCCTCCCTTGGCTAAGAAACTTTTTACATACTTTAGGCACGACTCATTGCCACTGAGGGCTGTAAATGGCGGAATGCCCCCCCAACTGCGAGCACTTGCCCGGGGTGTTCGAGCTGCAGAGAGACAGACCTGCACGTTCTGCTCTTCTGCCCCTCATACGCCAGGGCAAGGGAGAAATGGATTTTGCAGCTATATAGGGCTAGGGGCTTTAGGGACTACAGGGAGGTTTTTAGGATCCTTAAATATGATACTACCCCCCTGATAGTGTTCGCCACAGCCAGTCTATGTGGTATACGAGATGTGCAATATTAAAGTTGGAAGCTCATACTCCGCTTTAAGGGTTGCCTTAGGGGGTGTTATACTTCTTTTATAATATTTTATATATTGATATTCTTGTGTTTTAATTGATGTCTTTAACATTTGTAGGAACTGTTTATATGAGACTTTTTAACATATTTAAATGTAGTATCATTAGTTCTAATCGTTATTCTAATGTGTATTTTATGTATGGCCTTTTTATGGTATGTTTACCGAAATAAAAGTTCTTTGACTGACTGACTGACATATTGGGCTTATGAATGTAGTCCTGGGGAGGGACCAGGGAATTATGATATGGACAGGCAGCAAGTCCCACTTCAGGAAATCACAGACAAACCACAGAACTCACAGATTCTATCCTGGAATACAGCAGGCCTTAGCTCAAAATTGGACTTCCCAGACTGGGGAGAATATATAGATAAACATGAGCTATGCCTGTTCCAGGAAACTTGGTCAAGGACAGGATTACACAGAGTGGGCTACGCTACATATATTATTCCCGCCATCCAGGGGGCTTGGGGGAGACCCTCGAGGGGCTTATGTACTTGGGTCAGCGTACACATGGGATGCAACGTCAATATACTAAAGACTTCTTCCCCTGACATCTTGTGCACTCTTCTTTCTTTTTATAACTCCTTGAAGATTGTACTAATTAAGGTTTACTCACGACCAGTGAGGCAGGGGCACACCTCCCAGAGGCTTGATTGCCTTGCCACTTTTCTCCACACTCTATCAGAGAATAGTCAAGTTATTATTGGTGGAGCTCTTAACTGCCAATGTGAGCCCCTCAATGACATCACTACACCTATTGAAAGTGAGGAAGACTTAGTATGGGTGATCCCAGAAACTAACATCCAGCCAATAAGGGCATGGACTCCCCTAGTCCTACAGATGAACTCAGGCATATTTAGCCATTCACTAAGGGCCTGCAATGGCCGATTCCCCTCCGACAGTCCGGGGAATTTCACTTAGTAAGCTGGGATAGGCATCTATAATAGATTATATCTTGGTAGATGTCCAATTATGGCATAAGACTAGAGATTTTAGGGTCAATTCCCTATATGAAAGCGATCAAAACCCGCTGGCCCTAGAAATAGCTCTCCCCGTGCTCAAGGACCAACAAAGTACATCCCCACACCCCACCCTAGTATTGATTGAAGGAGGCAGGAGGGTACGTTGGAGGGTCTTTGCACAGTCAACAGAAAAATTGGCCACCTTGTTTCAACAAATTGCTCCTTTTTCAGAAACTGCTTTTCAACTGTCTGCAAATAGTTGGGGCTCGTAATCACAATTGCCGATGGAAAAAACCACCAGGACTTGCTATCCACACTGGCACTGTTTTTTATAACAGTGATAAGACTCGGCAGAATCCCAAACCCAAGCATCTATGGTACTATAAATCATGTAGGGAAGCCAAGCAGGCCATAGTACCTTTTATTAAAAAAAAATATAAACCACAAACAAAAGAAGGCAGGGTCCAATAGAAATAAAACGTAGCTGGAGCAAAAACAAGTAGGGAAACAGGCAAATGGGAAGCTACTTAATCATCCCTAGATAACCATGATATGCGAGGTCAAGACAGGGAAACCTGAAGACCATTCGGCCATAGGACCTAATTTGGGGGAAGAAGTCTGGAGATCCCACTTTAAAACCTTATATTTGAGGTCTGCAGAAGGAGCAGAAGACCCCTGTGAAGTATCAGCCACTGTAGAAGTAAATTCCTCAAATTCGAATGGACCTCCCTGCACAATGAAGGAGATTACAGTGGCTTTGGGCAACCTACTTCCAGCTAAGGCACCTGGGCTAGATAGGATCCCTGGTAATCTATTTCGATCTGAACTAGCAGTTTGGGTACAAAAGGTACACCTCTCAATCCAGCAAACTATTGCCCAATAAGCCTTATAGATGTTATGCAAAAAACCTCCTCCCGTGTACTTCTGGGCCGTCTGCAGTGCTGGAAAGAAGAAAAAAAATTACTAACACCTTTACAAGCCGGATTCAGGGCCAAGACCTCGACCATTGACCAGATCTTTAGATTGCAACACTTCTACTCTCTAAATCACCTATGGGTATGCAGCGTGTACTTGAAGAATTTTGGGCTTTCTGCAGGAAGAGGGGGCTGGAGATAAAGCTCCAAAAAACAAAATATATAGTCTTCCATGCTAATACCACCAATTGCCCACATCCTCAACTGGAAGGCAGGGCCCTAGAGAGGGTGTCTGTTTTTGATTATTTGGGGCTCACACTGACGCAGTCTACAGGGCTATTCTAAGAATACATAATAATTTCTCCCAGAGAGTGGCTCACCAGCAGAAATATGCAATATGCAGGCCAGGGGAGCTTCTTTATATGGGGCAGAACTCTGGGGCCACTGGCCATCAAATTTGCTATCCATGACAGAGAATCTATTTCTAAGGCAATTGTTGGGCCTCCCTAAGAGTACTCCATTAACACCACTTAGGATGGACCTGGGGATTGGCCCCATAGCTAATGTAGTTGCCTCTCGACCTCTCCTATATTGGCGCCGTCTCTGGAGCACACCAGAGCTAGTCAACTACAGGGACGAACTGAAGGATGTCATGACCCTTCTGGGTGCATGGAATGTACCATGGCTAGTACATATTAGGAACTTCTGCCAGGCATTGAGGAGGGCAAACATGTGGCTAACACCTGAAGAGATCTGCCCCACGATCCCCAAAAAGGCTTTATTTGCCTCTTATAGAGAACACAAATTGGCCAAACTATGCCAGAGTACCAACTCCAGTAGCTTAACCTCCAGGTTTCTGGATGTCAAACAGCAATACAAGCTGGAGCCGGTACTTGACAGCATACAACCACTATTTGCAAAGAAACTGTTCCTTCAATTCAGACACGGGGTGCTCCCGCTTCGAGCATTCCCTAAGAAATGGCAGGGAGCACCCAAGCTACAATGCCCAGGGTGTGACACAGTTGAAGAAACAGATCTTCATGTTGTTCTCTTTTGTTCTGCCTATAGAATGTAGGGATTAGACATCACATCAGGCCTTTAGACTCCTCAAACACGAAACTGATCCATTATTCGCGTTTGCCACTTCCAGGTTTCTATTTTTGATGTGGTGCATCTGTCGGGACATCTTAAAGAAAAAGAATTTAGTAAACCCATAATTGAATGAGCATTAAATAGGCAATCTTGCCACTTTGTGTACCCCCATAGCTTCAATATTGCCTCGTAAACTTCTAGTTCTTTCTGGGATGTTTTGCCTATCCACCTCTTTTTAAATGTTCTATACTTCAAACTTTTCTAACATGTTTTCAAAAAATATGCCCTTGGGCAATCATTCAATTTTATTATATATTAATTAACAGGGGGGGATATTGCAATTGTCTTCACCACGGTGTAAAATACATATTCATTTTTGGATAATGCTTGCACTATTTCACTATTGAAAACTGACAAGAAGGAGCACAGTTATTGCTGAATTACAAAGTCTGTATAAATTGCATCTGCACTCCTGGTTCTATGATGGTATTTTAGTATAACCTTTGCAATTTTTTTCTTTTGTATCATTTGTATCAAATGTACTTTTAATATTTTTATGCGCTTTTATGGCCGTACAGCCGAAATAAAGCTTTCTTTGACTGACTGAATTATATAACATTTTTCAAAGAGATTTCTTTCTTTTTGTTTTACGTCTTTCATTTGGAAGGCATAAATGCATCGAAAGTCAATAGGTAATAACAGTTGCTCTACAATTCTATGTTACCCTAGGTCACCCAATAAAAATGGGACCTCACTTGTGTGGGTAGGTCTAGTGCCTGCTACATGAACACACCTCATTTGTACTGTGAAAATGTACGCTTTTTTTGCAAAGTGCCTACCTGTAGATTTTGAACCCTAGCTCTGCCAGCACCTAGGGAAACTAGCAAAACTATACATTTTTAAAAACTAGACACACAGGGGAATCCAGGATGGAGTGACTTGTCTGGCTCTCACCAGCTTCTGTTACCCAGAATCCCTTGCAAACCTCAAACTTTGTAAAAAACACATTTTCCTCACATTTCTGTGGTCAAAAGTTCTGGAATCTGCTTGGATCCACAACATTCCACCCACCCCACATTTTTCAAAGACTTTCAAGAACAATGGTACCTCACTTGTGTGGATAGGCCTACTGCCTGAGACAAGAAACGGCCCAAAACACAACATGGATACACCACATTTTCACAGTGAAAACTGACCATTTTTTTTGCAAAGTGCCTAGTTGTAGAGTTTGAACCTTTGCTCTGCTGGCACCTAGGGAAACCTAGCAAACCTATGCATTTTTTAAAACTAGACACCCCGGGGAATCCAGGATGGGGTGACTTGTCAGGCTTTCACCAAGTTCTGTTACACAGAATCCCTTTCAAACCTCCAAGTTTGTAAAAAAACACATTTTCCTCACATTTCTGTGGTCAAAAGTTCTGGAATCTGCTTGGACCCACAAAATTCCCTGCACCTCGCATTTCCCAAAGTCTTCCAAGAACAATGGTACTTCACTTGTGTGGGTAGGCCTAGTGCCCGCGACAGAAAACGGCCCAAAACGCAACGTGGACACACCACATCTCCACAGTGAAAACTGCCCCATTTTTTGCAAAGTGCCTAGCTGTAGATTTTGAAACCTAACTCTGTTGGCATCTAGGGAAACCTAGCAAACCCATACATTTTTGAAAACTAGACACCCATTGGAATCCAGGATGGGGGGACTTGTCTGGCTTTCACCAAGTTCTGTTACCCAGAATCCCTTGCAAACCTCAAACTCAGTCAAAAAACCCACATTTTCCCTCACGTTTCTGTGGTCAAAAGTTTTGAAATCTGCATAGATCCACAAATTTCTTACCAGCCAGTATTCCCCGAGGTCTCCCGATGAAAATGGTAACTCACTCGCGTAGGTTGGTCAAGTACCCGCGACAGGCAAGGGCCCAAAAGTATTGAAGAGACATCAAAATTACCTATCACAAAACCACCTGGTTTTGGAAAGGAGGGTCACCTGGGTTTTGGCCCCGGGCTCGGCGGCCATCTTGGGAAACTTCCAAACCCACACATTTCAGAAAACTAGGCACCCGGGGGAGTCCAGTGAGGTATAGTTTACGTGGATCCCCCAACGTTTTACTACCCAGAATTCCCTGCAAACCTCAAACTTAGCTGAAAAAAATCCACATTTTCCACATACTTTTGTATGGAATCACCGTGCCACCACAAATGTCCTACCCCACAGCATTCCCCTCAGTCTGCTGAGTAAAATGAACTCACTGCCTGAATCTTGCACTCCCTCTTCTCCCTCAGATGCACTGTCAGTCTCATAATCATGGTCAGAGGAAGATTCAAAAAGCATACCAGCTGCTGAGCAGTAATTCTGTGGCTAGCCTTTAATCCCCACTAACAAAGGTAACTTTCAAACAAGTCAACAACAACAAACACTTTGTAGAATAACTAATACAAAATGTGGCTTTATCACAAAGACCTTTATAGTCCAAAACTATATAACTCACTTGTCAGAAGCAGATAGACTCACCACTACCTACCCTGCACAAACACAGCAAGGACCAACAATATCCCACATGAAAAGAAAAGAAAATTACACAGAAGATAACGCAAAAGATATTGCAAAGAATTTCACGCTCAAAACACAAACTAAATATGCTGTTGTTATGACACCCCTTACAAAAAATTCACTCATGCATGACAATAATACTCAGATGGAGTAAACACAACTAAAAGGTTTAGCTTACCAAATAAATGAAACTACGTAAAACTGAAGATCAACTACTGCTGAAACCGTAAACAAGAGCAAAAAAGTGTTGCACTAGAATAAAAAAGGAGAAATAAACATTAAAATCACCTCTGAAATTACTGAACCAGTCCACACACAATCTAAAAGCCACGCTAGTGGGTAGGTGGGCCTAAAAGCAAAAGGCCAATCTGCCCCAGTTGGGGGCAGAAACAGCCAAAATATTCAACTGTATGTAATGTAATGTATGTGGTCTTGTAAAGCGCACTGCTGCCCTGAGGCGTCGTGGTGCTGTAGACCGCTGGGGAACCCGTCCTGGCTATTCCTGTGAGATGGCCCCTACTGGGTATCTCCAAGGTGAAACCAGGCATCCCCGGCGAATGTGGGGGGCTGTTGTAGAGAGGAGGCAAGCTAATGCCCCGAGTTGCCGAGTGTGATCCCTGGTTAGAGTAGGCACCGAGGCGAGAATTATCGAGTCCGCTGACCCTGGTCCACGACCCTGCCACGTCGGGAATTGAACCCTGGTCAAGGGCCGTTCTCTGCTTCCGGGTCTGCCTCCTCTAACCAGTGAGCCACACCACTCCACATAAACTCATAAAGGGGAGCGACCCTTGTCCATGGGGCCGCTCCCCACAAACATTTATATAAAAGAATAAATCCCTGGTGGCCTAGTGGGACTTCTCAGAAATTTTTGGGTCAATCTACCGGCCACCAGAGGTGCAGAAACGGCCACATTAAAAGCCCATCAAAGGGGAGCGACCCCTGCCCAAGGGGCCATTCCCCACAAACATTTATATTAAACTGGGGGGCGCTAGAGGACGCAAAGCAAGATGGCCGCTCTGTAGAGCTGCTCCGCTGAGCTCACAATCTACCATTAATCCTTAGTATCCAGATCTGCCTCCTGCCTTAACAGACTGCTATAGCCTCCATGACTGCTGTGGTGCATTCTGGCCGAACATCGAGGCCGGATTCGATGACATTGTGAAATTGGCTGCCTATGCGACACTGGGTCTGCGCTGATGGTGTGGCGGCTTGGGGATGTGCTCGGACCGGACGCCTGAGGTAGGCTGCGTCTGCGCTGGTGGTGGGCCGGGAGGGCTAGGGGTGTGCTTGGCGCCCTGGGCCTGGTGAGCTGCGTACCGTATGGTGAGGCCGGATGAACCGGTAGGCGTCTGGCCGATGAGAAATTGTTGGCTGGTAGGACGTGCAGTCACTGGGTCTCTGCCTGTGCGGCCTTTTGTCGCAGGCCTGTTTGGGTGCTGTGCTCTGTCCCCTGGCCTCGCGGCCGACTGATGTCGGCAGACCCGCTTTGGGCTGCTAACGTGCGCCGACCTGCTCCCCCAAATGTCTGCCCCCTAAGCGCTCTCTACCAGGCCTACATACAGCCTCTGCACACATTGGCTCCAGCCTTCCTTCCCACCTGGGGGACCCTCCCGCTGCCATCCGCCCTGAGAGTTTTCAACTGCAGCTTCTGCAGCGACGCTTCACCGCCAGTTCTGCCGCAGTCTGCCGAGCTACCCCCGGATTCCACATCAGGCGCTGCCTGCATGCTTGCGGCACCGATCGCCTGTTTTTTCCTCACGTCCCTGCTGCTGACACCTGGCGGAGACGGATATCCTTTCGCTTTGCTACGTGGTGCCTCCTCCTTCAGACTTGGTGCCAACCTGCTAAATCAGTCCTTGTGCAGTCATCAACTTGGGGCACGCTTCTTACTGATGTGATTGGGGGACCTGCGTCTTGCTCACAATCTATCCATCCTGCTGCAGCTCACATTGGAGGTACTGCATCACTCTTCTTTGCTGCAATTGTGCCCTACCTGGGATATTGTGGAGGTCTATGTTCCACTGCTGTATTGACGCATTGGGTATACTGGACTGCGTGCCCACCATTGGGAAAAGCCAACTATGTCTCACTTTTGAACCCCGAAAGACTGGGAGATCTGCTCAGCATGCCGCCTCAGACTCAGAGGCAGACACTCCTAATGATCACCTTACTAACATTGATAAAACACTGCTTGCGGTACAGGCAAGCCTGCAATCCATCAATGGCAAGCTAGACCATCTCAATCTCCACATGGATCATATGTCATCCAAACTTGACAAGCATGCACAGAGCCTGGGGTAGGCTGAGACGCATATATCGAATGCTGAAGATGGGCTACAGCAGGTTACCAACAAGGCGGCCTCTATGGAGAAAGTACTCGCCGTCATTCAAGCTCACAATGAAGAATTGGAAGCTATATTGCGCTGTAACAATGTGCGCCTGCCTGAACCTACGAATACTGGCCGTCTGGAAACGTATGTGGAGAAGCTACTATGGGACATCTTTGGGTCAGAACAGTTATCGCAGTTTCTCATCGTGGAGTGTGCCCATCGCTCCCTGGCTGCAAGACCTCCTCCGTGTGCTCCACCTCGACCTATCATTGCCCGTCTGCTAAATTATAGAGACCGCAATGCTATTCTCTGCCTTGCTCGAGAGAAAGGCACTGTCACACATGAAGGTAACACTCTTGTCTTTTACCCCGATATCACACAGGTGGTACAGAAAGCCTGTAGGGAGTACTAGCCCACCAAAAAACGTCTCTTCTCAGAGCGTATACCACATTCTATGCTCTATCCTGCCAGGTTGCACGTTGAAGAAAATGGGAAATGAAAGTTCTTCAATTGCCCGAAATCGGCTTTGGATTATGCTAAAACTGTATCCTGGCGCAACCGGTCCCCCAGGCAGGCGGGAGGCGACGAAACTGCGGATCATGATGACACGACGGATGGACAAGGCTGACTATGACTCTTCTGCACTAGAGTGGCGTAATTCCACCAGTTCCTCATTCAATATTGTACTGTATTCTACTTGATGGGGCCTCGGTTGGGCTGCGAAATATCCTAGAATGTGGCATGTTTATGTAGCTTGATAATGACTTTCTGATTATACCAACATCGTCTTGTTGTTTTTTAGAGCAATGTTATTGCCATGCTACGGGGAGGGTTTTCCCCCATGTTCGAATCGGATATGTGACTTAGGGGCTGGGACTGGAAAGACACAATACCTCGGCCACCTGCTACCTACACCAGGAGGGACTTTGTGCTCGGCGCCCCCCCTCTATGGGTGTTCCCCATCACTGGTTGTTCCCTTGGTACTGTGCTGGGGATTTGTTCCTGGGTGTTCAGGATGGCTTTAGCGTTTTGGGGATGCAGAATTGGGTGGGGAGTGCTGTGGTGGGAGGAGGGGGGTTAGGGCTTGTTCATGTGGTCAGATGGTTGCTTACTACAATGGATATTGCTCATGATTTCTGTTTACATTTTGGACATGTGGTACATTCTCTAACTAATATGCTTTGCTTTCGATATGCACTGTAATTGTATGATAATTTCCTGTCTAACATGGAATGTGCGGGGGCTAAATTCAGCAAAAAAGATCCGTCAGGTGATAGCTCACTTAGATCGCCATCACGTCAGCATTGCCCTGTTGCAAGAAACACATTGGACATGACATACTGATCAGCTGGTTGGGTTTCACTGGGCTGACGTTCGCCTTGACTCATACTACTCCTCTTACAGTCGGGGGGTCCTCACATTGATAGGAAAGGGTCTCTCTTTTATAGCTCACAGCATACACACTGATTCGGCGGATCGGTATGCTATAATGCTCGATACACTTGCAGGTAAATTGGTCACCATCGTTAACTGTTATGGTCCAAATATAGATGACCCTTCTTGCGGGTTTACGAGACTGACCAGATGCAGTGATTTTCTGAGTGGGAATATGAACACGTACCTAGACCCCAGCAAAGATAAGTCTAGCCGTAGAGAGGGTCAGTCACCAGTGGCAGCTCATATAATTAACTCTGGGCTGGTGGAATTCGGCCTACTGAATATATGGCGACATAGACATATGGAAAAGATTGAAGGCACACATATTTCGATGTCGCATGGCAGTTTGTCTCGCCTCGATTACTGGCTGGTGAGCGAGGGAGTGGCAGGTTGGATGACTGAGATGGAGAGCCTGCCACACACTGTCTCGGACCACTTCACAGTGCAACTCACTCTCTGTAATCCTCTGACAACTTCTAGATCCTTCACTTGGCGTTTTCACTCCTTATTGGACCCTCTTTATTTGGAAACCATTCGCAAGGCCATTACACAATACTTTGCTGACATACAGGGTCTCTGGATAGTGCTGGACTACTCTGGGAGGGTTTTAAGGCCACTATTCGGGGCACTTGTGATGGAGCGAGGTAAGAAGCAAAATTTTGTATTCCCCTCGTGAAGTTACTTTCTTATAACAGTAACATGAACTAATAGTGTGGTTTTGAAAAACTAACCAACATAGAATAGAATGCACACACAAAATACACTTGGGATACTAAATTACTTGTGTTGCAACCATAATAGACTAACTGAGTGATAATGTGATGTCTGAAAATAAAGCAAAGGCTATAATTTAACCAAAAAGTGGCATCAATGTGCTTACTGTTTGTCTATTTGTGGCAAAAACATGAAGACAGGTGAGCAAACTACACATAAATGTGGCTTTATTTGCTAGGTTATAACTAACAGGGATACCTTAGTAAAGGGGGAGGTAAACAGAAGGGCTATAATTCAATAATTACCTTTCAATTGTGTTTGTTTCTATAATAGTTCCCGTTGTGGCCTGTGAAGCCTAGTCCAAGATGGACGATTTCCATGACTCCGAGATTAATGTGAAGCATGCATACGCTTGCTGAGTGGAGCTGCAGACGCGTATGAGCTGACTGTGCTGAATGGAACAGGTCAAGGACCATGTGCTCTGAAACCCTGACTGACTGCCAATAAAAATGGACATCCGTATTGGAAACCCTGGGAAAAAGGTTTAAAATTACAATTTAAAGGATACGATGTAACTTATAACCTTAAAGACAATGGTCAAATTCATTTAGCTGACTCTGCGGAAGTCAAGTAAGAAGAAGATGATATAGATAGTTTAGCTAGGGGAAAAGGGTATAAAAGAATAGGTCAGGAGTTTAGAAAAAAGTTCTCTTTTCGATTTCTATCTGCGTATCCTGACATGCAGCCGGAATGCTGAATTTCCTTGGAGCATAAGAACTTAAACTTTTTTACTTCAAATTTTGTTCGAATGAGTACAGAGTCTTTAGATGAGGGTAAATAGCTTGAGGGAATAGAAAGACAAAATTTGGGAACTATTATGTATTTTGCTAATATTTATGTCCAATAATCTCAATAATAATGTGCTTATTTCTGAGCTTCTGAATTAAATGAAAATTAAATGTATGAGATAAATTTCTTTTCTTTTCTTAAATCTATTTCTATTGAATGAATAAAAGAAAATGAATAAATATAGCTTATGCTAGAAAATCTATCTTTAAATAAAAATTAGATAAATGAAGAACTAAGCTGGTCTTGTTCATCCTTAGTCTAATTTTTACTAGCAGATCTATCGACAATCAAGTGTGGTGTGTCTGAATAGTTTGTTGTATTGGAAAACCATGGTAAACAATTTAAACTGCATATGTATATATTATAAATAGGTTGGTATAATTGTAGACTCTCCGCTATGATCCAGCAGCTCTCCTTTGATTCACACCAAACCATGAAATAGAGAGAAAATGTGTATGAGTGACTCGCAGAGTTATGGGCCCCACTGATGAGTAAATGAATGATTAAATACTTCAGGAAAAGGTAATGAGATTTTGGAAATTATTTCCGGAGTAGCGCTGCATCAGTTTATTACTCGGTAGCAGAGCATAGGTTGCTAAAGAATTAGCTAGGATAATGATTAGAGCGATGTGTATTGGATTTGATGTACAGAATTATGACTAACATCTGTTGAGTTTGTATTACGTTATATGTAGTCCGAAAAGACTTCCGGAAAGTGTGGGAAGCTGGTCACTCTGTCTGCAGGCAGAGGAAGTGTGGCAAGTGAAGTCGCACATCGCATAGTCTGTTTCAAAGTAGTGGTATCGTCTTATAGCACAAGTGGTATTGTCGTACATCATAAGTTTAGGGACTTTACGTGTGAAAGGATAAATGTATAGCGAGGACAGTCTATAAAATTTTAGCCTTCAAGTACAGGGATCATTGTGTATCCTGATTTAAAACTTACTGCTGAAAGAGTAATAGAGCTTAACCCGAGCTTGTGAGAAGGGTAAAGGTAGAGGTAAGCGCTGCTTTATCAGTGAGTGTAAAATTCTGTGGTAGAGAAGAGGTAAGCGCTGTCTACTGGAAATACAGAATACTTCTGCGATTGAGAAAACTAATACTTTGGTTTTGTGAAACAGACGCATGGAGTTGTTTTGTGTAAGTTACTAACCGATTTAGCTGTATAAAAGTGTAAATACGGCTTCTTGATATTCCTTGTAAAGGAGGGGTCAGTCACTGCTGACGTCAAAAGTGTTGCACAGGGATTGGTCCACGTGACCAAGACATAGTAAAGGCTGATTGGTGCATCACGAAAAGCAGCAAGATTATTGGTTAAGCACTAAAATAACGTATCTTGTTCTAATTGGTACGATAGTGTGAACCGCGCTGTGATAGGTTGGTGTTATGAAGCAGCATACAGAAGAGTGAGCGATCTTTTGGTAGACAGGAAGTTTTGAAAAATAAAATGGAGTTTTATTACGGAGAAGAAAAAGAGAAACCTTCATGGTTTAAGAAGTTGAAAAATGCATTCAAGAAAGATAAGGCAATAGTAACAAGGGAGGGAAAATTACCTCTTCCGCCAAAAACGGCTGCTTCCTATATGATGTCAAAATATCGCTATCAAAGATGCATTTGGCTGGAGAATTGGGCTAGATATACCAAGAATGATGGTGCGTTAGCATTTCCAGAAGTAGGATCATCTAATTTCGCAGTTCTATGAAATTTGAGAGAAAAGATGATGAAACTTGAGCCAAGACCTAGACCAACTCAGTTTGAAGCACTAGCTGAGTGGGAAGATCATCGAGGAGTAAAAGGTAGATTAAGTGGATTATGGGGAGAAACACATGAGAGTAGACTGCTAAAATGGAGAAATGCTGTCATGTGTGATGGAATGTATCCGGTTAGGTATGTAGATGAAATGGAAAGGCGAAAATGCACAGAGAAGAAAGGATTATGGTGAGAATGAATTAGAAGATACGGTGCTGGAGGAGATATTAAATAGGAGACCACCACCATATCAACCAGGTTCTATATGGACCACTCCAAATGCTCCACCGATAGAGTATCCTCCCCAAAATGATTCTAAAATTTCAAAGACCTTCCAGAAAGAGTAGAAATGAGATATGATTCAACCACCCCGTTAGTGGAAACTAGACTTACTGGTACTTCTAAACAAGATAAG
This sequence comes from Lissotriton vulgaris, assembly GCF_964263255.1. NCBI lineage: Eukaryota > Metazoa > Chordata > Amphibia > Caudata > Salamandridae > Lissotriton > Lissotriton vulgaris. The sequence continues at coordinate 170,617,590 of NC_141689.1, read as the reverse complement.
GAAAATCAAAGGAGTGTAGCCAGAGTAGAGAGACAAACCGAATAGCAAGCGAGTACTTCTGAATATATACGTTCAACAAATGAATTGACAGAAAAGATACAGGATCTTACTAAAAATATAGAAGCTGTAACGTCCCAGTAACAATAGGTCCTGTAATTCCAGTATTCTAAAATCAGAAAATAAAAGAACCAACGTTAACAATTCCTTTAAATCAGAGTTTACAAAAGGTAAGAGAAAAGATTTATACAGATTTGTCTGAACTTAGACGAACCAGTAATGTGACACCACCTGAATTGACTTTTAATCAAAGTCCACCATATAAGTTTCCAACCAGAGCAGAATCTGATTCTTCAACACCAGAAATAAATGTAGAGAAAATAGATTTAACAAAGACTCCAGTAGGACCATCAGAACAAGAATTAAGTGATTGGCTTAAAACTCTGAAATTAAAAGAGCATGAACCAAAAGATTTAGATGTGGTTAGACTAAATATTGACATGAAAGAATTAATTATTGGAACAGTTGGGGAAGATTTTGGAGAAGTGTGGCTCAATGATTAGAGCAGCAGACCCTGATGCAGAGGTCTAGCCCCGGACCAGGGTTCAATTCCCCGCCTCGGCGGCTCTTGGGCTCAAAATTCCACGGACCTGATAATTCTCACCTCGGTGCCTATTCCAATCATGGAGTCCCACTCTGCAACTCTGGGCAATAGCTTGCTTAATCTCCACAACGGCCCCCACAACGCTAAGGATGCCTGGCCTCCACCTTGGGGGTGCCCAGGAGTGGAAGCCTCACGGGGAAAGCCAGGATGGGTTCCACAGCGGTATTCGTACAAGCGCCTTGAGACCCTTGCGGGTGAGTAGTGTGCTATACAAGTATCAATTTATTTATAGATAAAAAACTTACCAAGACAATGAATTGATGTTTATGTGTAAAAGTATTTCCTGGAAAGCGAAATCTATACAAGATCAATTGGAAGGATTAGCAAATGAATCGATGTAGATTTTACAAAGAATAAAACATTACAGAAACCTTATAGAGTAGATTTTACCCCAAAAAAAGACATTGAAAACATGAATACTGCAGGAAGACTAACTCAAATAAAAGAACTAATTGTCTTACTAAGAAGATGGGGAGATGTGAACAAATGGAAAGCAAAATGGGCAAAGAAAAAAGAAGAGGTCAGTTACAAATCAACATTAGCATTCCCTGTGAGAGAGAAAGAGACAGTAGTAAATGAATTTCCTATGAGAGAAATACCAGAAGGAGGGTATGTACATGTTCCTTGGAGTAGGCAGGACATATTATCATTGACTAATAAATTTCCCCGATTGAGAGAAAAACCAATAGAATGGTACTGACAGGTATACAGATTTGTAAAAGTTTCAAAAGTATTATGGGAGGATCTAGATGGATTGTTTGACATACTGGTACCAGCAGATCTATGGTCTGAATGCAAAATAACAGTGGACTTGCCGAAAACTGAATATCCACAAGTTAGAGTGACAGGTGCTCCTGGACCTGAGGTAATGCAGAAGTATGAGCAGGTGATACTGTTCTTGAAAAATAAAATTCCACCAAAAGAGTCAGATTGAATAAAAATTGATTGGACATTGCAGGAATCGAAAGAACCTGTACATGCATTTTATGAGACACTGTTATTAGTGTTCAAGCAGTACAGTGGTTATGAAGAGCTAAATTAAAAAGATATGAGTCATTTTGTATATCGTTTTGTGTTTGGATTGAGACCAGAGATCGGAGATATGATCAAACGTAATTTGATAGGATAGCAAACATGCTCGGTGGATGAGGTATTAAGACACACAAAATATTGCAGTGATGAAATACAGGCTAAGCAGAGAAAACTCAAAGAAAAGGCAATGTGGGCTCAAGTAAAGGTAGCAGAACATCAAGCAGCACAATTGGAAAATAAAAATACAGACGGGAGTCAAGGGAAATTTAAAGGCAATTTTAATAAACCAAAATTAATAGGGAATATAGATGAGCTTAAGAAAAAATATCTGTGTCATAATTGTGGCAGGATAGGGCATTTGAGAAAAGAGTGTAAGTGCCCACCAAGAGTTAATCCCGAAAATACATCATTGAAACCGCAGGTGCAGAATGGGGTAAATCAACAGCAACCGCAACAGGAGCAGGTAGTTACTCAGCAAAGTCAGGTGCCACAACGCCACTTCCACGCAGTGTAAATCTGCAGAGATACAGTGCAGAGACAGGATTCAGCGGAGGCAAACAGGTAAACCGATCGCCCAGAGTGAATGTGAGTCAGCAATATTGGTTACAAGAGGATGGCGGGAGTGAGTCGGATGACAGTTTCTGACGGTGCCTGAGAGAGGAAGAGGAGTGTGTGCTTGGAGGCACTCTTGTGGTAGATCAGTCTTTTCCACTTTGTGAATGGAAAAGTGAATGCTGTAAAAATAACTTTCCTAGTCGACACTGGTGCTACCCATTCTACTGTTAGATCAGTGGAAATTCAAAATCTTTCTCTCTTGGGTGAGACAATCCAGGTTGTAGGTGTAGCTAATAGACAAATTCAGACCTCCTTAACAAAACCAGTTGAGGTAGTGTGCAATAGCAGTCCTGTAAATCTGTTAGGCAGAGAAATTCTATGCAAGATGAACTGTGCCATATATTGTTCAACAGATGGCATAGAGCTCCAAACTCCAGATGAAGATAGTTTGTACAAAATGACTATGGCCGTGATAGAATCAGAGAAGAATGAATTGTTTCTTGTGTTTGATCGAGAAAAGATATCGGTGGAATTGAAAGAAGCAGTAAAAGAGCGAGTGTGGGATTTTACAGGAGAAGATATTGGATTAATGAAAGATGTAGATCCTGTAAAAGTGACTTTAAAGAAGAGTGAGTTACCCGAACATTCCCCAGTATAAAATGACAGCAGAAATAATTAAAGGAATAACGCCAGTGAAAAATAAAATGATTGAACAGGGTATTTTACGAGAAATAGAAAGAAGTCCTTGTAATTCACCGATAATGGGATTGAAAAAGCAAAACGGAACATTTAGGATTATACAAGACCTTAGACAGGTTAATAGGATCGTTGTCCCATGTTGTCCGATAGTACCAAATCCAGCAGTAATTCTAAATCAAATTCCACATGATGCAGAATGGTACACTGTAATTGACTTGTGCAACACGTTCTTTACTGTTCCATTGCACCCAGAAAGCCAGCCAATATTTGCGTTCCGGTTTGGAGATCATATTTGGCATGGTGCCGAATTCCTCAGGAGTATAATGAGAGTCCATCCATTTTTAATCAGTTGCTAAAGAAGTCATTAGAAATGTTGAACATGCTTGGAGACTCCGTATTGGTTCAGTATATTGATGACCTATTGGTGGCATCTAAGACAAAAGATGAATGTACATCAGATACTATTGCATTATTATATCACTTGGCAGAAAAGGTACATAATGTGTCTCCTTCGAAATTACAAGTTTGTCAGAAAGAAGTGCAATACTTAGGTCATAAGAATGCTAAAGGGACTGGACAAGTTACAGCAGAAGGAAACAAAATGATACAAGGAATGCAGCCTCCGAAAACACAAAGACAAGTTAGAATATTTCTAGGAATGGTGGGTTACTGCAGACAGTGGATTAGTGGATTTTCACTGTTAATAAAACCCTCACAGAGATTAACTAAAGCAGACATCAGAGATCCTATTGTACTGAATAAGACTGAAATGGAAGCATTTGATCGGCTAAAAACAAGCTTATGTGAAGCTCCAGCTTTAGGAATGCCTGACTATGAGAAAGATTTTGAGTTGTATTGCAGTGAGCGAGAAGGATGTACATTGTCAGTATTGATTCAGAGACATGGAAAATTAAGGAAACCAATTGCATATTTCTCAGCTGTTTTAGATCCAGTTGCAAAAAGCCTTGCCAGGTTGCTTAAAAGCAGTAGCAGCTACAAGTGGGAGTTTGGAACAAAGTGAAGGAATAGTGATGGGATTTCCTGTGAGGGTATACGTACCTCATTCTGTAGAAATTCTCCTCACCAGAACAAAAACACAGTACCTTACGAATAACAGAATGACAAAATATGAGAAAACGATTCTGGGAGCAGACAATGTGACAATTTCACGTTGTGTAAACATAATCCCGTCCACATTGTTGCCTGATGCTATGGAAGTTGAAGTAAGAAATGAGGTTGATCACTAATGTTTGGATGTTCTTGAGTATTGTACTAAACCCAGACCAGATATCAGAGATGAGCCATTGCCTGAGTCAGACTACGTAATGTTTGTGGATGGTTCGTGTCTGAGAAAAGAGGAGGCTGTTTTATGTGCTGCATACACCGTATGTACAGTGGCAGATGTCCTGGAATCATCTTGTCTGAAAGGAATTTGTTCTGCCCAAATAGCAGAATTGATTGCTTTGATTCGAGCATGTGAATTTGGAGAGGAAATACGAGTTACCATGGTGACTGATAGTCAGTATGGATTTAGGGTTGTCCATGATTACGGACAACTGTGGTCCCAAAGAGCTTATTTGACTTCTGCAGGATCCCCCATTAGAAATGCAGAATTTGTAAAAATTTTGATTGATGCTATTCAGTTGCCTGATAAGATTGCAGTGGTGAAATGTGCTGCCCATAAAAAAGGTGATGACTACATTACCAGAGGCAACAGGTACGTTGATTCCATTGCAAAATACTGTGCCAAAAATCTTGCATCCATAAATCGGGACAGGAAAGAAGAAAATGTTTTACGCCCTTTAATGCTAACCACAATAGTTGAAACTTGGCAGGAAGTAAGACAAATTCAGGAAGAAGCTAGTGAAGGTGAGAAAAACATTTGGCTAAAAGCAGGATGTCGACAAAGAGAAGAAGATGAAATCTTGGTTTATAAAGATGAAAGACCAGTAATGCCTGATAGCATGATCTCAAACATGGCCTGAATGTACTATGGTCAAGGCCATGTTGGGAGAGACGCGATGATAAGGTTGTTCTGACAGACATAGTATAATCCAAAGTTTAGGATGATAGCTGAGAGTCTATGCCAGAGATGTCTAGTATGTCAGCAGTTTAATCCCAACCGAAAAACAGTTGTGAGTTTGGGAACCATAGGACGGGAGGGAGGTCCATTTACTTAAATTCAATGGGTTTCATTGAGTTACCTCCTTTTAATAGACTCAGATATGTGTTGGTAATCATTTGTCTGTTCTCTCCGTGGGTAGAAGCTTTCCCCACCCGAAGAAATGATGGTCTAACTGTTGCAAAATTGCTGTTGCGTGAGATTATACCACAAAACGGTTTTCCAGGAACAATTTAAACAGATCATGGGGGCAATTTCCAGAATGAACAGTTACAGATGATTTGTGAAGCATTGGACATGCATCAAAAACTGCATTGAGCTTACGGACCAGAGGCTTCAGGGGTAGTTGAACAAGTGAATGGAACAATAAAAAACAGAATTGCAAAAATGTGTTTGGCAACAGGACTAAAATGGCCGGACGCATTACCACTGTTCTTATGACCTTAAGGAGTATACCTGACAGGAAAACTGGACTAAGTCCACATGAGATTTTGATGGGCAGAGCGATGAGACAAGCATTTGTACCAGTTGATAAACTGTTAACTATAAATGATGACATCATACTGGATTACTGCAAAAATCTGTCTGACGTGGTAACTTCTGTATTCCATCAGGTGGGAACTGAGTCAAACATGAAAGAGAAAAATCCAGCTCATGATCTAATTCCTGGAGATTGGGTTCGGATCAAGGTACACCGAAGGAGAAACTGTTTGGTGCCTCATTGGCAGAGACCAAGACAGGTCATTTTGGTTAGCACAACTGCTGTTAAATGTGCTTGAGTAAAGAGATGGGTGCATGCTAGTCACACCATTCGTGTACCTGAGCCTGAAAATCTACAAGAGGAAGGTGAAAGCACAACTGATTCTGATTCTGAAGGAGACCCAGAAAGAAATCCAGAAACTGAAGCTCAACAAGAACGTCGGCATCTGGAGGTATCAGATGCTAGCTCTGCATCCGAAGGAGAAGGTGGAATTGCTAAAATACCAAATTTTGAAGATCGACCTGAAAGTCAAGATTTGGTAAGATCTGATACCAGTAAAGACTTTGAGCAAAGTGAAGATAAAACTGGTAATCAAGAAAATACTGAAGAACAGTCAGAAAGCTCTGAAAGCAGGAACCAAAATCCTGACGCTGGAAAAGAGGAAACAATTCACGACAAGGATGAGATTCCAGGTACCAGTTATGGAGATGTTCCTAACAGAGTTAAAGTACTGAGTAAAGAAAAAACAGATCCTAAAAAAAAAAACAGACACTATAAAGTTCATAATAAATGATACTGTTGAAAATACTGAAAGTGAAACTGATGACAGTGGAGATGAAACTAAATTGAGAAAGAGTTCAAGAAAAAGGGCTTGGAGAGTGGATCATAACACTACAGAGCCAAAGACAAAGCGAGCTCGTAAAGGAGATAATTGGCCTAGAGAAAATGATGGACTAAGCAACAAAACTAGAAGATCAAGTAAATGAGATAACAAGCCAGGAAGAGTTTTTAAGAAAGAAAATAGAGGTTGTCCAAAGGTCACAATGAGTGAGAAGACCAAATCAGAAATATAAATCATCTGAATGGACTTACATGTTTTTGCCTCCTATTGAGGAAGACAACAGCAGCCAGGAAAACCTAAATTTTGCAAGTCAGGAAAAAGAAAGTGAGTAAAAGACTGAATTTTAAAGAAAAAAAAGAGATATTTGATCTGGAATTACCAGGTTAAAGGTGAAAACTTGAAGTACTGGCATATGACAACTACAGTGAGAGTAAACTGAAATCTATTTGAGGCAGAAATCTGAATAAAGAGAATTGTAAAAACAATTGCTGTGTGAAAAAAATGGCTACTACTAATAAAGTTACAAAATGTTCAATATTTAGAAAATGGTGCAAAATGTGGTTCATATGTATTGGATTATTAATATTAGTATGGTTGGTTTTAGCTATTATTATTCCTTTTAGAGAAAATTTTGAAAAAATGAAATCTAATGTGACTATGAATGGGAAAAGCAATGAATTGAAATGAGATAAACCACATGTATACAAGCCATAAATTATTCAGGATAAGTCGATTAGCGACTTTTCCAAAAACACATTTTCAAGATTACTGTCTGAGTATGTTAAAACCATGGACGCAAGTAACTGTTATGTCTGTGTGAAATTGCCATCATCAGTGTCAGAGGGGGTGACCTATCACCACTTACCACTTACATATGGGATCACATGTAGCGTAATAGCAAGTTTGTTTTACAATACAGGGAAATTAGAATATTATTATTCAAATTCTGATGATGTTTTTGCAAGATTGGGAATTGTATATACTATGAACAAAGATAAGCCTTCAAAGGTTTTTGGAGAATTTTTCTTAGAAACTCAAGAACTGACCCATGATTACGCCTTTAAACATAATTTTACTTGTAAATTGAGAAGTGAGGAAAAGGCATTTTTAGATATGGTGGAAGAAAGAAGGAATATTTACAAAAGAAATGAAAGAGTGAAACATGTCAAATCTAAATATTGGGAAATTGAGGATGAGAATCTTGAGGGACGAAATGTAAATATGGCTATAGATATTGATACTAAACAACAAGTGGAGGAGTACCCCCTAAAAGCGTAACAGAGAGAGGCTCTGTACTTAGAGCTTAAGGCTCATTTGAAGCACAGTGTGCCCAACCTTATAGCAGGACAAAGCATGTCCTTTTAGAAGACCCCTCACTCACCAACCTGGTTGGTGACATGCTTCATCATCGGGGTCCCACCCCGAAGGCCGAGTGCCAACAGGGTGTGCTTAGACACCTGACTACAGTGGAGCTGGTTTTTCTTTTTTATATGTACAATGACTCTACAAAGTGATAGGTGGTTTAACAAGCATTTACAATGCAATGGTTTCGCCTTTGGAAAAGTTAGAGCTATTGGCATTGTAAATGACAAAATTTGTATTTATGTGTTGGTTTTGAAAACAGATAAATACATGGCATTGTGATTTACATTGCCATTAGCTTAATCTCTCGAAAATGTGAGACCTATTGCATTTGCACCCACACATACACACAGAGCCACACACACACACAGAGCCAACCGCACACACACACAGAGCCAGCCGCACACACAGAGTCAGCCGCACACACACACACAGAGCCAGCCGCACACACACACACAGCCAGCCGCACACACACACACACAGCCAGCCGCACACACACACACACAGCCAGCCGCACACACACACACAGCCAGCCGCACACACACACACAGCCAGCCGCACACACACAGCCAGCCGCACACACACACACAGCCAGCCGCACACACACACAGCCAGCTGCGCACGCGCACACAGCCAGCCGCGCACGCACACACAGCCAGCCGCGCACGCACACACAGCCAGCCGCGCACACACACACAGCCAGCCGCGCACACACACACAGCCAGACGCACACACACACACACAGAGCCAGCCGCACACACACAGACAAGGCCAGCCGCACACACACAAACAGAGCCAGCCACACACACACACAGAGCCAGCCACACACACACAGAGCCAGCCACACACACACAGAGCCAGCCGCACACACACACACACACACACACACACACACAGAGCCAGCCGCACACACACACACACACAGAGCCAGCCACACACACACACACACACACACACAGAGCCAGCCACACACACACACACAAAGAGCCACGGTTTTACTAAACATGGTAAACATCCAAGATAATTCAAACTACAAGTCATCTGCCTAGATCAAAGCTCATTGAAGATAGCTGGAAAAGTATTTTACTAGAAGTCAAACTACCCTGTGCTCCTGGCAATAAGCTATGTCGTGTAAGTGGGGTTTATACCCGCTTTAATCCGATGAATGGTTTGAAAAGGTTACACACTAAAATCAAACTAGTTTGTTAATAAGGCCACTAGGGGGCGCAGAAACGAAACTTGATAAGAAAAGCCCTGTAACCCTGGTAGCAACCTCAAATCCAATGGCGGGGTGGTCAACCACCTATGGACTAATAATTCGTGAGGGGGCACCACAGACAAGAGTATATGAACTCCAGAAAGCATTCAATCGAAACAGGACTTAAAGCGGGCGGAGTCCCCAGACGCTGTAGCATTCTCGAACGGACAAGTAATCGGATCCCTAAAATCTTGTCCTTAACTTTACAGGGGAAAATATGGACTATTTATGAACAATTAATGTAATCTAGGTCAGTTTATATTTCACGTTTTATTGAATCTTTTATTGAATCTTTCATTTGCAGGACAGTTTTTGTATTTTCTTTTCGTTTGCCATTACTCTTGAAACGAGTCTCCGGGGGTTTATAATGGTCGTGAGAGCGCACACTGGTGCTCAGACTCGAGGGAGTGAGTTTCGTGCAGTGTCCGTCAGTTGCTCAAGCTTTTTTTTTTTTTTTTTACAGTTTTGACATCCATTCGCAGAGCACTGTCCAGGCGGGTTTTAGGTGCATGTCGGGTATGTTGAATATGGATGCGTTAACGAAGCCTCAGACTTTAAAGTAACGATAGGGTGACACGTTATGCACGCAGCAGTCACCAGACTGCCTGGGATGTGTTCTTGATGAGCCAACAAGCGAAATTAGTAACGCAAGACCAATTTAATCTTTTGGTTTCTGTGAATCCCCACCTTATCACCTTTGGAAGTAAGGTGCCCCTAACCTTGCATAGAAAACGAACACAAGTAAACAAACCTAATCCAGCCTAGCCGTTCTGTGTTAAGGGCAGACAAAGAAAGCAACTTCTCAACCTGTTCGGTCGACAGCAAGCGCCTTACCCAGTTCGTTCCAAGCAAACTGAAAATACCTCCTATGGCATGCCTGGGCGACCTTAACTCTCATAAGAGGATCAAGTGATTCACCACCCCCTCTTAATCCTTGCGGCCTAACCAGGCATTAATCTCCAGAAATGCAGTACATTTGGTCAGTCCTAGGGAAGCCTGAGAAATATTCAGTCACTCCTGTAGGTAATATCATGGGTGGATCCGGATGGGTTTGGAGGCTCGAAAGCCTCATCTGCCGCTGTATTCAATACTTGTATGAACTGCAGAGTCAGCCCCGGGTTGTCTGCGGCTAACTACGAGCAGCAAAGAAAAATAAAGCGGAGCTCAGTCGAGGCGCTATACACACCCCCCGTCCCCAAAGTACGATGCGAACGCCACCCAAAAAATAAAAAACATCCATCACGTAAAACGCAGTAGTGTAAATGCTCAGGCCAATTCATACATTTTCTTAGAAAAGGGTCCAACTGATCGCTACGATGGCTTGGTAAACGGTTCAGGGGAAGAATCCAATTTGGTACATAATCTAGTTAGTGGTATTTCACCTGCTGTACATGCACGGAAATCAACCTAAATAGATAAATGGAGGGTTTACAGAGCACTTCTCCGAGGAGACCAATACACGGAATCGGAGATGGGTGCAGACAGCACATGCCTGCCTCGGCAAAGATTACATTTGGGGGTGTGGACGGACGTTTTTAAAACAGTGACGTAGATATTTAGCCAGTGCAACTCTCAATGGGCCTCGTAAGCTTCCATAGTACTGGTACTGAGATTTGGCAGCACTGGCAGGAACAGTGGGGGGCGAAAGCTGCAGTGGCCTCCTGAGAAATATCTTGGGCTCTGCTAATTACGTTTCTTTTATTTATTTTCTATGCAAATTAAGAACTGCGTCCCTACAACACCTGTCATCTCGTGGTTCCAAAGTCAGCGAATAAGGCAACGTTCTGGTATATAGCTTGGAGATCATCAAAATCCACAGATGACAAAGCTTTGAAAGAAAAAGTATATACACAATACACAGTGACTCAGCAGTCGAGAAGAAACGCGAAGATCTCTTTAGCAAACAGTACCAGCCTTCTGACAAAATCCCTTTTCAATAGATTGGGGAGAAAGGCGGATTTTATTCCCTACGTTTTACAATAAGCGTTAACTATTCTCTTGACAGCGATCAGCGATCAGAGAACAATCTGAACGGTCTTTAGCAGTCCCTCTGGTGTGCAGCCAAGGAGCATTCTAATGCGATGCGAGGCTCTGCCTGGCTTTTTCCACTGCAGTCGACGGGAACCCTGCATCGAGCATGTTGAAATATTCAGCTCATGTAATACAGACGCACGGTGAAAACGGGAGAGAATGTGCTGGAATAGCACTGCGCAACGAAAATCGAGATGGGGTAGGAATTCCCATCCAGACAACAGTGATCTTTCGCCAGCTTTACAGCAAAACCCACTGCATGGCACATGACAGAAAGCAGTTGGCAAAAGCAATTAGGATGGAGGGAAGTGAGCAAGCAAAGAGAAACAAGTCAGGTCCCGGACCGGCAGCCAATCACAGCGGCCCGGGGAATGACGTCACGGGGGTGTCCCTGGCCGGCAGCTAATCACAGCGCGGTCCAGGCAACAAGGGGCGGGACTTAAAAAAAGACACGGAAACGCCCCCGAATCGCGTTCTGACGGGAAAGAGTGATTGACAGCCAATCTCTTCCAATGGCTAGCCTCCATTTAGCCAATGGAAGAGAAGGCGGGACAAAGCCTCACACTGTAGGATCATAAGATTTTGCCCTGGTGAGCACTGCTACGCAGTGCTACGGCCAGGGCGAAACATAATAAATGACTGATGTAGTGAAGGTTAATGAGTGCATTTATCCCCCTCAAAGAAATGCTTCAGATCATGGTAAATTCACAATGGACAGGGATAACAGTTGCCAATGGAAGACGGATAACACAAGGCCGACAGACACTAAGTTACGAAAAGTAAACAACTTTCGACACACGTCATACTATTGTCCCAAAAATACACTTAACAAAAAATATAAATGTCGGAATCAAAAACTTCAAAGCTCTTTATTATATATGTAAGCTTTCATTTTCGTGTAGTTAGGGACATGAACCAAAATGTACTGAAATAATGTTTCTATGTACAACAAAACCTAAATTGGCGCATGGTCCACTGATAGAAAACCGGTTGGGGTTTATTTTACTTTTCCCTCACCTCGTAAATATGCTTTCCAGTTACGAGAAATCCCTTCTATACACTCTCATAAAACATGGATGCCTCTTTCGCCCCTCTTTAGAAGAAAATATTTTAAAAAACTTCACCAGCTTTGTAATTTCTGAAGCTTGGTATTTAAAACAATCTGTTTAAAAAAGAATTAGTCATGGTGATCGGGGCAAGGCTATCTGCAGAACAGAGCTAGCTTTATTCGGGGGCCCCCTAAAAGGCTAGGGCCCAAGGCAGGGGTTTGCCCATGCCTTAAAATGTCTCCACTGCTGTGTAGGCCAAGGGTTTCTGACTCTGTAGGTGTAGTTCTGCTGAACGATCTTTAACAACATGTGCACCAGAAAGGGTACCTGAAAGTACAACTTTTGTAAGAGGATACACAGATATGTACTGCAAAAGAAAAAGCAAAACACAAAGCTAAATGGAGGGAGGGAAACTGGATTAAGGGAAGTCAGAAAGGGATGGAATGAAAAAAAGGAGACAGAATGAGTTGATGCAAACGAGGTGGAAGCATAGAATGTGAACAGAAATAAAGAAAAAGCGAGAGAGAAGACAGAACCTGAAAGAGCGAGACAAACATGAGGAAGAGAAACAATTGAAGTAATGAGATGGATGAAGACAGAGCGAGTGCTATGAAGGGTTCAAGCAAAGGAGAGAGACAGAGACATGTGGGAGAAAGAGGAAGAAGATCTAAAAAGAGGGAAAATCTAAAATTCTGTTGAAAAAAATTAATGTTGGGGAAAGTTGAGATGGCAAAGAAAGACATGTAGACAAGTCTGGATGGACAGGCAAAGGAAAGACGGGGCGGATTCACTGGAATGGAGGCGGAAAGGTATTTTGCCAATAACAAGTCAGGTCCCGGGTCGGCAGCCAATCACAGCGGCCCGGGAATGACGTCACGGGGGTGTCCAGGGCTGGCAGCCAATCACAGCGCGGCCCAGGCAACAAGGGGCGGGACTTAAAAAAAGACACGGAAACGCCCCCGAATCGCGTTCTGACGGGAAAGAGTGATTGACAGCCAATCTCTTCCAATGGCTAGCCTCCATTTATGGAGCTAGCCAATGGAAGAGAAGGCGGGACAAAGCCCCACACTGTAGGATCATAAGATTTCGCCCTGGCGAGCACTGCTATGCAGTGCTACGGCCAGGGCGAAACCTAAAAAGGGCCCAATGCTACTCACTGCAAGAGTTTATTCCTGAGTGATTGGACCCGCATAAAAAGAGTGTGACACCTATGTCTAATTAGATAGACTTCGGTTTCTAAGACGTGTAGTGTTTAAAAATAGCGACGTGTGCTATGTGATTTTAAAATTAGGTCTACATGTTTCAACCTTCTTATGATTGTAGGTTTTCGTCAGGACCAGAAAAGGTGACCTGGGCGGTATGCACACGCTAAGGTGCGCCCTGCCCTCGATCACGTGAAGAAAGGGATCCACAAAACTGTGGACCTTTGCAAAAATATAGATAGTCTTCTCCCCGTGGAAGAAAAACTGTGAGAACGGTGTAAGCCGCTACATGGGCGTCCGGGTTCTAAGAGCCGTGCTCACATCACTTGTGGCTTCTGCTCATCGGACTGGAAACCTACTTCCACGGGGCGTACCGAACAGGAACCAAGTGTCACAGATTTTACAGAACAGTTCAGACAGATATAGGAGACTCTATATAAGTCCCAGGGCAAGAGTGACTTGGTGGAACTCGATGCCTATTCATCACATTTGGCTCTCCGTGGTTATCGGAAGAGCAGAGGGATTATTTGGGTCAAACTATCACAGTGGATAACGTCCGCACGGCCATTGCCTCTCTCCCAAACAAAAAGGCTCCTGGCCCGGACGGCTTTACCCCTGAATTTTACAAGGCATACGCTGAGGAATTTGCCCCCTTTCTGCTGGAAATGTATGTGTAGGCATACGACTCGGGCGTCCTCCCCCGTCCCTTTGTGATGCCTTAATTATTAACCTATTGAAGAAGGACCAATCATCTGTTCACTGCACCTCATATAGGCCACTATAGCTCATTAATAATGATGTAAAAATTCTAGCAAAAATACTGGCTGCTAGCCTTCAACCGTTGATGCAGAATTTGGTCCTACCAGACCAATCTGGATTCATTCCCACGCTATCTACATCTCATAATCTTCGCACTTTATTTGCTCTGTTCCACACGCGCTCTCCTGAGTTGCCGGCGGTAGCTGTCATGCTTGATGCTGCTAATGTGTTTGATTCAATTAAATGGGGCTAATTGTTCTTCATCGTTCAGCGAATGGGCTTCTCTCCCTTCTTTGTTAACTGGGTCAGATTACTCTATGCACAACCCATGATGTGGGTCCGAGTGGGAGGGGTCATACCTCAGACCCGATCTCAATAATCAGAGGCACTCGGCAGAGGTGCCCATTGTCACCGCTGCTGTTTGCCCTAACACTGGAACACCTGGCCTGTCTCATTCGGCAATGTCACAAACATGCAGCTATCAATCTGCATTGTCGCCCGCACATCATCTCACTTTATGCGGATGACATGCTGCTTTTTATCTAGGAATGCCGCACCTATTTGGCGCCGGTCCTGCGGGAGTACATCCGGTTAGCTCGCTTCTCTTGACTGGCTATGACCTTGACTAAATCAGTGGTAATTCCACTGACTACATGTACACTTCCACATGAGCTAGAATTCACCCTTGTATGGGCGACAGAGTCGGTTAAATATTTGGGAGTCTGTATTTACCGGGATCCTGATACAGTTCTCCAGGAGAATTACGGCACAGCTACAACATTGTTGGAACATCAAATAGACAGATGGATTCATCTTCCACTCTCTCTCGCGGATCCTCAGGCTCTTATAAAGATGGCGGTATTGTCAAAATGTTTATATCTTTTTAATAAGATGCCTATCCCTCTCTCTCAACATTTTTTAAGACATTACGTTCACTGCTTCTTCGGTTAATCTGGGGAGGAAGCAGGCTCGTGTGGGCTGGCGAACTCTTGTTCTGGATTATTAGCATGGTGGATTTAATGTACCTGACATTTATCTATATGATTTATGTGCGCAGGCGCATTTCTGGTTTACACCTCATGATTTAATTCCACATGTAGTAGTAGAGCGCTGGGATGCGCATCTCACACCACTGAGCTCCATCATCACACTTAGCCGCCAACTTACGCCTCACGATGCAATGAACATCATCAATTTGACGATTGCTGCCTGGCAGTCACTGGGTCGCTTAGCTAAGAAACTACCTTTATATTCTCCACTGCTTCCCATAGCTTATCTAGCAGACATTTCGGTTTCACACGAAGAGGGGTTCATGCACATCTTGGCTCAGGCGAGCATTGATAAAATGCAGAATTTATTTCCTAATGGCACATTTCTGGCACCTGCTGATTTAGACTACATCCAGTATAAAACCCTGATGTTCACATTCTCGCTTCACAGACTGAGGAGAGTGGCACAGGCCCACTTCCCAACGGTATTTGAAAATGAACATGTAGGAAATGAATACAAGGTGGATCTATGTTAGCAACAATATGTGACCAGAAACCAAAGGTTATTCAAAAATACATTATTTTATTTACAGATTTCGAATATAAAAGAGTAGTTTTTAGAAAAATATTTTCACTGTAAATTCAAGAATCGATGACAATTAATACAGTGTGGTACAATCAAAGTGCATTTACTAACTGGTGTTTGATTTAGTTAATGAAATGTGATACATGTAAATTAATATAACTGGTTGCAACCATTATTCATACCTATTTATCTAGTCATACATGAATGTTGGTTAACTTTTGTGTTATGTCCGAATGGGATCAAACACAAGATATGTATCAAAGGCTAAACACAGACAGATACATTAGAGTGGATCAATACGAAATTAGTATTAAACTATCATACAATATGGTCACGGCTAACATGGTTACAATCTATGTGCGTTTTGGCGGGGCGCCTTCATCAGGTTGCCATATATGTCTTAAAAGATATACAAAGAAATTTCAGTTTGAGGAGCTTCTAGTGTCTATGGATATATCTTCTACCTCTCAGATTTGACAACCGTGCTTCTAGATTGACATTAACTAGATGCAAAGACGGGTCACATAAAAAGTTTCTCCAGGATAATCAACAGCTATGGAGAACACAGACCAGAAGGGTTAATGATTTCCAATATTTGAGGTAATCTGATCTGGTAAGGGGGAAGATGTTATATAAGCTAGAGGAAGACCTCTGTTACAGGCAGCTCATAGAAACATTTTGAAATGTTTATACAAGCGCAGTTCCCAATATGAGGAGGGGATTTGATACCATCAAAGAAGTTTATTCATTGGCCCGGAACTTTAAAAGAGGTAGAGAGAAATAGGATGGTAGTCGATAATTGCCGGGAAAGGGGTAATTCTGGGTTTTCACATCGTGAAGTATTCCATCTTCGGACTCCATGCTCCACTTTCGTGCTGCACAGCGGTTCTGTGATTATTAACTCAAAACACCACTTCCTGACAGTTCCTGCGGAACCTCTGAAGTCCTTAGCCTTGGACACCTTACTCATCAGCCCCACTAGGCACAAACTTGTTTTTTTTTAAATTTCTTCTTTGTCCTCCCATAATGTCATTTGTTTGCATAACTGTTGTTGTGTCTTATATGACACTTTATGAAAATTATAAAGAAATAAAAAAAGAAATTAAAAAAAAGTATTTATATTAAACACAATCCCTGGTGGCCTAATGGGCCATCTAAAATCATTTTGGGCCAATCTGCTCCACCGGGGGAAGGGGGGGGCGAACCGGCCACACAAATTACCCCCCCCCCAAGGTGAGCCGCTTCCTGCATGCATTAGAAATATATTTTTTAAAAATCCCTGGTGGCCCAGCGGGCCATCTAAAGAATAATTTCTGCCAATCTGGGGCAAAAACGGCCAAACAAAATGTCCCCCAAATGGGAGCGACCCAAGCCCAAGGGGCCGCTCCCCGCATTCATTGTACATTTAAAAAAATAAACTAAAATTTTAAAAATCCCTGGTGTCTAGTGAGAATTCCTGCTGCACAATTGCGCGATCGTTCAGCAAAGAGACATCAGAGGAAAGAAAACCCTTTCCTTTCCCCCAATGCCTCTTTGATTGCAAAATTCCCCTCTCCCCGAGGAGAAACTCACTTTCTCCTCCTGGAAGCGCTGGAAGCCAATGGCTTCCACCGCGTCCAGTTTCATCTAATGATGTTGGCGCGTGGCGCTGATGTCATTAGATGACGTGGAGGTAGGTGCGGGGGCAGCAGAAAGTCTTTCGCTGTCCTCCCCGGTGTAGGCAGCATGTTTGGTGGTCCACGGGGGGAGCATCAGCGCTTCCCCCATGGGTGGGTGCTAGGACAGCCGGGAGCCAACCTGAGCACACGCCCACCGTGTTTTAGGACGGCTCCCAGCCGCCTGAGCATGGAAAGGGTTAAGCATATGCACTGCTCTACTCTGCAAACATGAACACAAACCTAATGACCATTAAATAAATATATTATTAACTATCTGCTGCAATCGCTTCTCCATACAATTTTTAAATATTTACCTGTTCTCCTGCGTAATTATTTTCATTAATTTTATGTTGCATGGCGAAATTTATTAACACCCAACACAAACTTTCAATTTTACAACCACTGAATTGAATAATTGCATACCATTTCTGATCAGATGAATATTGTTTTTAATATTCATCCTAGGCAATTGTGACTGTTCACCTGGAAAAATATGCAGGGTCATGAGATGAGCTGTTTTTCTCTTTGCAATTAATTCACTTGTCACTGCGGTATGCCCGCCACATACACTCTGCCCCTTTTTTCATTAACAGTACTTTTTACAAGGAGGGTTTATTCTGCTGGTATTTTCTTAAATGCCTACATAAAAATATGAGAACGATTCTTAGCTCCATGTGAGTGTGTAAGTTCAACAGACCCATCTACAGAGATTTTCCTAAAGGCACTTCTAAATTAATTAACTTTAATTCAATATTACTCCACTTTGGTATAATATTGCTTCAGTAAATACTATTCAAGAGGCGGCTAATGAGTGTTTCAGAGCAGAAGTGCCTGGAAAGTTTGGAAAAAACACAGAAACTCGTGAAATTGTGGATATATACAAAATTGTATTTGGCGTATTACTACCCTGTCAAGTACAGGAATAAATGTCTTTACAGGGTGGCGATTGGAAGGGAACAGCATAAAATTAGGGCTGATGAAGGTAAAGGGGCTTCTAATGGGCCATGGTGCAGGAATTAATACTCCCCTTCCAATGTAAAGGTATTCTCAACCCCCTCCTATTCTGGAAATGTTCTTTCCCCTGCCTTTGGACACAGTGCAATCATTTGAAAAGCATAGACTTGCATTCTCTGCCAGAAAAGGAGATTAGCTGTTGAAATCCCTTGCAACACAGGTATTACCAGTGGAAAGAACCATTCACTGTCAAAACTCACTGCTCTGGTGAGTGTTGGAGGTGGTGGGGAGGGAGCAGCGGGGATGAGTGTGTGGGTGTCGATTGTTCTGTCAATAATAAGAGTGTTATGATTGGAGCTCGTGCTAGCATTAGCCTGTGTTTATACTGTCCTCCATTTTGCCTCACGTCACAATATATTCCGTTCTAAATAAAACTTGTCCAGTTTCACTTGAGTCAGCAGAAAGTGTTCTTAGAGAGGTTTCCTCGTTGTACTGAATGTAGGACAGTTCTTTCCGTCCCAGGCTAAGCAAAACAATGTGTCAGCTTAACGGTACCGCTAAGACTGTAAGACTGATTTAAACTTAATGTTCCACTATGCTGAGAGAATCTTCTAATGTATTCTGTAGTAAAATGTGTCTTCTAGGATGTTTCCTATTGGTCCAAACCCTGCAAATCATGTATTCCCACTTTATGGATGAACCTGTTTGTCTGAAGCACTATTTAAGAGAGTAGATTTTCCTCCCAAAAAAGACCTCTTTTCCCCACCTCAGAAGCTGAATCTATGGCGTATTGTACCTATGAGTTAGATACTTTGCTGCTAAACTTGCTTATGGCATCCTATTAAAATCTGGGTATTAATCTATATATATAAAAACAAAAGTATGTCTGTCCTTTATGCATTACTACACCATTCATCCGATCGGCATGAAACTTTGGGAAGTTGTTGAGTACACTCCCGCCAAGGTTTCTGGCAAAAAAAATGTGTTACATATCAGCTCCCTGGCCCCCCAGGGCGCTCATAATATTTCCAATACTGAACGTTTACAGTTTCCGGTGCGACTCGCTTTTGCAATGACCATCAACAAAGCACAAGGACAATCACTGCAAGTGTGTGGACTAGATTTGGAGAATCCATGCTTCTCACATGGATAACTGTGGCCAGCTCACGCGCCGGAAAACCTTCTGATTAATCTTTCGAGTACTGAAATAGACAGCGTATTTGCGAGCATCGTCGACAGTTATATCCCTCAAAACTGAAATCGATTGGTCAATCTACATCAGAAGCACAAAAGAAAAAGGCATTACGAGCTTCAGAAACAGACGAGCAATGGGAAGCAAGATTAGAAGCTGTTCGAATACAAACTGCTCAAGCCCGTAATTCTCAAACGAACGAGCAATGAGAATCAAGATTGGAAGCCGATCGAGTACGCACTGCTCAAGCCCGTTCTTCTCAAACAAACAAGCAACGAGAAGGAAACAGATTGATTACGCGCTGCTCAAGCCCGCTCGAAGGAAACAGGAGAGCAACGAGAATCAAGATTGGAAAACGATCAATTACGCACTGCTCAAGCCCGCTCGAATGAAACAGGAGAGCAACCAGAATCAAGATTGGAAGCCAATCGAGGACGCACTGCTCAAGCCACACTAAGAAATGTTTTCCATATTAAAATGAATACGTTTCAATAACAATGACACAATGTAAATTGAATGTTATCAAAACGAGTTTCCTTGAATTTCCTTTCTTCTGAGATTGCAGCAGCGCGTGACGGTAAAGCTAAAAATCATTGAAACAACAGCCTTTGCCAGTTGTTCTTATGAGAATGTTGACATCCTGGTAAATGTATTCTCTTAGCTAGAAAGAGTAATGGTTCCAGTCAGAGAGCACCAAAGTTCGTATTTTAACCACACCACTCTCCATCCTAGATGTTAGCATGCCTCATGAGTTAGAATTTGACATAGATTTCCGCACTGACAGAACTGGTAGCAGATGTGATGGTTCAGATGGGAACAGACGTATAACTTAAAATAAAGCAGCAGCATAGCCAGGTATGGTACCATCATGGTCGAAACAGTTTGCCCTGAGATTTAAATTGACCAATCCCAATCCAACCCTGGTTCTGGAGAAATTAGGTGTTTGACAGAAAAACAATGGTTTGAATATCAGTTGTGACTGCATGTGGAATGGGAGAATGAAGTAAACTGCACAGTTTATGCTGGGAGTTGTAGTAAGCATGGAGAAAAAGAGATGCAGTGGACGATAATTGAGGATAGATATTGCATCGCTCTGATTAACAGATTTGTTGAAGTTATAGTTATTGGGGTTATAATGATGTTTTTTACCTTTTGACAAGCCTCAAGTTGAAAACTGAATCTGTAAACTTTCCTGCTAGGAGAGGTTTACTGTGAAGTGCTATCAGATATACCGGATTAGAAATGTAACTTTTGTGTGCAAGTCCATTAACAGAGCTCAGTGGTGATTAATTCCTTAGTGCACAGGAAGTTGACATGCTGAGTAGTGACTTTGGCAGGCTGTGTCTGTAGAAAACGTTGTGTAGTCAGAGCAGACAGATAGAGTGAAAGATTTAAAAAGAAAATTAATATTGATTTGAGTTTTGCATCAGCTAGGTGTCGCACAGTGATTAGCTGGTGGACGGCGAAGCTGCGCTGTGGTAGGGTGATCTTTGACAGAGTCGCACTGGAATTGGTGGACAGATACGGGTGATTGTAAATGTGAGAAGAGTGTAAGTTTGAACTGGGACTGCATTCGAAAGTGGTTATAATGGAGAGCCCATTGTCCAAAAGAGAGAAGGATGCAAATACAGAAAAATGGTTTCCTACCAAAGGCACACCAGCTCGGGAAATGGCGGCAGGAAAAGTTTACATACGTGGATGTGGTCTAACCAATAGCACAAATATACATCTAAAGACGGGAAGTTTGGAGTCCCTTTGAGTGGAATTTTGTACATCCCCTGAATAGAGAACCTGAGGTAAAGAATATATGGTTTAAAACTGGGACCTAGAGGCACCAAATATTTGAAAACAAATGGCGAGTGAGAAGAGGATAAAATTTGAATTTAAGTTCCAGAGCAGAGTTCAGAGAACTGTGGTCCATGAAAGAGAGAGTTAAGGTGAAGCGAAGGGGAAAAGAGGAGAAGGGGAAGAGGTAAAGGACTTTCCCTTACAAGAGGTACAAGGACGAGTGGATGTACACATCCCATGGTCCCAATTAGATCTTTTCCATTTTACTAATTCCCTTGCAATACAAAGCTTGGAGAAAATCCTGATAAGTGGTACACCCATATAAAGAAAATTGTGACCATTTCTAAGGTATTGTGGGAAGATTACATGTGTTGGTTGCAGTATCGATCCTGAAAGACCTGTGGGGAAAATATAAGAGAGTTGTTGAATGGCCCACACAGGAACCACCACGTGTGCCAAGGACTAATGCCCCTTTGCTGCCTGACACAGGATCACACACTTTTCCTTGGCGTAAGCCCTTTGATAAGGCTGATGCATGCTGATATCAATGACCAGGTACCACGGGACAATGAGAGCATGGAAGCCTTCCAGGAGTTAAGAAATGTTCTTTGAAGTGCACCTGCTCTTGGAAAGCCAGATTATACACGAGATGTTGTTCTCTTTTGTCATGAAAGAGATGGGTGTGAACTGTCTGTACTAACACAAGCCCATGGGGACACCAAGCATCCAATCTGCTATTTTTCAACTACTTTTGATTTGGTGGCCATAGCTTTGCCTGATTGTCTCAAAGCAGTTGCAACGTTTAACCTTAGCATTTAACAAACTGAGGGGATTGTGATGCACTATCCCTTGAATGTGATGGTGTTGCATTCTATTGAGATCCTCATGACTCATGCCAGAACTCAGCATTTGACTGATGTGACATTTAACTTCTACACTACTGGGATAATCCATGTGCCAACATGTAATGGCCTTACTTGACAGGTAAATTGAGATCCTCATGACTCGTACAAGCATTTGACAAACAGACGCCTAACCCACAATGAAAGAATTATTTTGGCAATGGAGAATGTTTCCATTATTACCTGTTTCGTCCACTCTGCTTGCTTGACTTCTCACTCTCTAATTTAATGTCTAACTATACCAGTTATGCTATGTACCTACATGGCTGGCATAATCTTTGGATGCTTCCCCCCTGTAAAGTTTCTTTGGCTTTACAGCTTCTGCTACCCAGCCCTAAAGCTCTGTCGATTGCCATAGAGTTACTGCAACTCCTGGACTATTACCAGCACTTCTTTAGTGAAAATTTGCCATGTTCTTAACTCGTGTGAGGGGTATGGCTGGTGTTGGTTTCACCTCGTATCAATTGTCACTTCAGTCCTTTAGGGGATACTGAGAGGATGTGCACAAGTAGATGTGTACCTAAAGACTCACCAATGCATGCAATGCTGACATTGACCCCACAAAGATACCTCTGGTGTTTTTCTAACAGTTACCCCCATTTTCCAAAATCAAAGAACATGTGCTCTGAGCTCCTGTCACTCATAACTGCATTATTTTCTAAGTGTGGAGTCTTGGGAATTAGCAATGGAATCCACCAAATATTCCCTTTTGAATCTCAAGCAACAATTTTTGTGAGGCCCAAAAGATGGATTATGATCCTTATCACAGTT
Organism: Lissotriton vulgaris; assembly: GCF_964263255.1. NCBI lineage: Eukaryota > Metazoa > Chordata > Amphibia > Caudata > Salamandridae > Lissotriton > Lissotriton vulgaris. Next base: position 170,594,698 of record NC_141689.1, on the reverse strand, counting down.
GGACACTTGCATAAGCTGTTTCTAGGTTTCAGCAAGATTTAGATCTTACTAGGCAAAAAAAAGTATTTTTGTTAAATAAGATCAATGAATTCAGACTCAAGAAAGAAATACCCTTGTCTACTAATGTGAATTCTAATTCAGACCATGACTGGTCTTCATCACTTTCCAATACCATCGTTCACTCAGATTTGTTGATTAATACTAGTTTTACTCTGTCGTATACATTAGATGGAGAACCCCGAGAGACCTCATACCTTTGTGACAGAATGTAAATTGCCTTTCCTGGCTAGCCCTTAAGCATTTTATACTTTCTCATTTGACCACAGAAGATTTACTTTGGGCTAATCTCTACAGTGATAATAACTTCCTGGACCATTTCACAGAGGTTTTGACAAAAGGCACACAGAGCAATGCGTTCACATGGTATACTCTTGCTTCATCAAAGAAATTGAGAACGGGTAACCTCCATCAGCTAATTTCAATGAAGTCTCTATAGGGCAAAGAGGATTGGTAAATCTGTGGCAGCCATCTCCTATTGGGGCCTGCATGAGGAAAAGAATGCTTTATCGCTAGTTGTGAACCAACCTGGTACAAATGAAGCTCTTATCGACCTCACTCTACGAATAGAAGTGCAACAGTGACATCAACAGCGAGAGCAGAGATTGGAAAGGCAAATGTATCCAGCACTGATGGTTAAGGTGTTGACAGAAAAACCTGGTAAAGAACCTATGCAGATTGACCTAAAAAGGACACCATTGACTCAGAAGAAAAAACATGGAGAAGAAGGAAGGGACTGAGTTTGCCCTGCAGAAAGGAGGAACACTTTGTGTTTGTTGCTGCACTTTGCGGCTCAGAAACTGGGTAAGTCACCCTTGAACTGCAAACCTTGGGTGAGCACTTCACTGTCTTCAGCATTTTCCACTGATGCAGCTCATTTCCATGCTCAGATGCTGAGTAACACATCACAATACTCTACTAAAGTCTATGCTTGATTGTGGTACTTCTGGATGTTTTATTGAACAGGACTTTTTCAAGAAGTATACACTACCTCTTTGCCACATATATCTCAGAAGCAATTTTAGGAATTGATGGGCAACCTCTTTCATCAACGAAAGTCCAATAGGAATTGAGAACTAACATAATACTTTTGAGATAGGGAATAGTGAATCTGTCAGTTTAGATATAATTGTTTCCCATAATCATTGGAACTATCTGGCTAAAAGATCAAGGAAGATACAATCCTTTCATAAACTGGCAAAGAGGATATATGGAGATGAATTCAGATGTTTGTAAAGTAAGCTTGTAGCTTTGCCACTTGGATCAAACAGGCATACACTAACTTGTTTTGCGACCCAGATGACCACAGAAGAAAGAAGCATTCCTCTTGTCTGTAAAAAATCTGAGGACGTGTTTAGTAAAAAGGCAGCGAATGGACTACCTTCCCATCATGGATATGATTTTTAAACAAAGTTCCACATTCCTAATAGTCACATATATGTTCTTATACATAAGGAAAGTATACAGTTGTAAATCAAAGGGATTCATTCAACAACAGGATTCCCATCTTTGTCTTTCCCAAACCAGATGGAGATCATAACCCCATATACAGACTATCATGAACTCCATGAAATCACCTTCAGACCTTTTAGACCAGGTGAAAGATGACAAGAGATTTCAAATGCTAGAACTAACAGGAGCCTAAAAACTTGTCAGAATTAGTCACTTTTAATCCCAAATACAGTCACTATGACCACTTAGTAATGCCATTTGTCTGATGTTACACTCAAAGAGCTTGTCAGCGCTTCATTAATGATGTACTGCAATATACACATATATATTGAGCTATGCAGATGACATATCGGTATTTTCTGAGACTCAAAAAGAGCTAAAATAAAACTTAAAAGATATGTTTGCTCATTTACAGAATATGGATTATACACAAAGCCTGAACAATGTATTTTTGAAGTCAATCAGATATCTTTTCTTGGAGTCATCATTTCAGGCAAAGGTATTCAGGATGGACTCCAACAAGGTGAAGTCTGTACTGGATTGGGCAGTACCCATCACTATAAATCAAATGCAACATATTATGGGTTTTTCCAACTTTTATAAACGGAAGTCATTGAAAACGTATCCCAGATAGCCAAACTGATCACTGATCTGACAAAAAAGGGCAAACCCTTTAGCGGGGCCCTGAATTAATAAGATTATACAATGAAAAAGTTAAAGGGGACCTTCATTTCATCTCCAACTCTACAACATTCTGATACTATACAACTCTTCTTTGTTGCAACAGAGGCATCAGCTTTTGCAATTGGGACGATTCTCTCACAGGAAGATCCAGCGTATCAGGAAATCCATTCGGTGACCTATTATATCTTATCATTATGAGCAGCAGAAAATAATTATAAGATACACTTTTTGTAGTGACACCATCATCTGAAAGGTTTGAGTTTCTCTGTGACAATTTGGACTGAACACAAGAATCTCAGATTTCTTAAGTCAGTGAAATACGCCAATGCTAGGCATGCTAGTTGTGCCATGTTCTTCTCATGGTTCCACAATACCATCACCTACCATCCCTAAAGTCATTAGGGCAAAGCAAATGCTCTAGTTTCAGAAAGGTAGAAAAACATAACACTCCTTAGGCCATGACCACTATGCCAGCTTTACAAACAGAGGAACGAATTTCAGTTCAAGGCATACCCCTTCAAAACTTTCTAGAGCCAAGAAAAACTGAACATTACACCAGGTTACAAGAAAATCTCTTTAGAAGGAGCAAGCAAAAGGATAATTTCTGTTAGGATAAGAAAATGTATATCCCTGAAATACCATAACAAGAAAGATTAATTACCATTTGTCATACTAATCCCTGTTCCGGTCATCCAGGGGACACATCCACCAAATTTATGTGCAGGTTGTTTTAAAGGCCCAATCTAAAAAAGACTTTACCGAACTATATTAGTGTGCATGTTACTTGTACCTAGATTAAACCATCCCACCAAAAGACAGCAAATTTATTGGCACCCAAAGCATCTATGGTCCAGAATTTCGATAGATTGTATTGGATCTATCAAAATCTAGGGATAGATGTAGGTAGAATAGATTTACCGATTTTTAATTACCGAATTTTACCGATTCGGTAATTAAAAATCGGTAAATCTAAGGGGTGGGTATGTAGGTATTCCAGATGTGCTGGAATACCGAATCGGAAGAATTCGGCTTTGAAGCCCATAGGAATGAATGGGCATTACCGATTCGGTATTTACCGAATCAGTAAATACCGAATTTCACAAGGGTGCAGGGGGTGTCACTTCGACACCCTCTGGCACCCCAAAAATAGGCAAGTGCGCAATGTGGCACACTTTAGGGCATGTCTGTCTGTCACATGGCTAGGTGTGCATGCACACATGTGCATGCACACCTGAATTTGGTATTTTAACACCCAATTGGATTGGGTGGTAAAATACCGAATTTGTAGGGCCTTTGGGACTCAGAAGAGTCCCACCTACATCTGGGAATTACCGAATCGGTAAAAATACTGATTCGGTATTTTACAGATTCTGTAAATTTACCGATTCGGTAAATTTACAGAATCTGTAAAATCTGGCCCCCTACATCTCAAGATGCCACATACCGGCCGGAAACGGCCGAATTCTACCGTTTCCGACCGGTATTTGCCACCTACATCGGGCCCCTGGTGAATTATTTTTTAAAGATTTTGCAGTTGGTTCTGATCAAAGGATTACTCACAGCTGCAGAACGTGGTCGGCTTTTTGCAAAATATTACTGCAACAGATGGAAACTGTTAATTATAAGTTCATGAGTTACCATCTGCAAACAAATGGGCAGACGCACAGACTAAACCAAAAAATATAAGAATATCAGCATTGTTTTTCAAATGAAGAATAGGCAAAAATCGGTCCACTGGCAGAATTTCCTTACAACTCACTGCATAGTTTCCTGGGTTTACCACCTTTTTTGCTCCAATGTGTACAATCGATTAGTCCAACCTATCTGTTTTAGCACCGTAAATATGTCTTCAATTCAGAACAATTTACAATTCAAGGCCGGCAAAACAGCTATACAGAACCTTTTTTGCTCCAAGGCTAACTATAAGGAATTTCCTGGCAGTCACCAACTCCATGCTCCTTCATACAGAATAGGTCTCCACAGCTAATTTGGTCACAACTGACGTGCATTCCAAGCTTTCACAGTGCTTTGTTGTTCCATTCACAGAGGAACGTCTCTTCAGAAAGGCAGCAGCAATATGAGAAAGGCCACAGCCAAATTACTAGAGAGCTAAGAGATTCGCCCACTCATGCTAGTTTCTAGGGTTAGGATAACCAAGGAATCTGAAAGAGCTATGCTGCTTCTATTAATAGCTGCAGAATGCCACCCTGACTTTGAGTTAGAGTCTATTTTAGACTCCTGATATGGGCAAGGAGTTTTAGAATACCTTATTTTCTTGAAGAGCTTTGGAGCCGCAGCCAGCTCCTGGGAACCAGCTTCCTTTGTACATGTGCCTTGACTAGTAAAACAGTTTTGAGCAAAGTTCATAGAGAATTCTTCTCCTAAGAAAAGGGTGGTGGAACTTTTGCCATTGGGGCACTGCAGGTATGAGGAGTTCTATGTGAAGCACAGAGCTTTACATTGAACAAGTGCATTCATAATCTTGGGAGTTTCAGCCAGGCAGACTGTATGTGCACTTATCTCATGAGAGAGAGAAATACACATATTCATAAAAACAGCAATTTGCTGTAGAGGAGTGAGGGGCTCGCTGCAGGTGGAAGGTGAAGTGGGAGGGTGGGCTAGTGTCACATGGCAGCTGTCTCCTGTAGTCTTTCAGATTCTAATGCCAGCCAATGTGTGCCTTGTTCATCTAGACCACCCCATTCTGCCCATCAGAACCACAAGACTCTTCCGCCTGCTGCCCATCATCACCGTGTACCCTCAAACAACCACCCTCAGTACATTCTGTGGCAAGTAAGCTACCTAAATCGTGGCTTGTGGGCAGGTATAATTTTGCTCAAATTCGCCAGTGGCAAAGTCTCAGATCTGGCCTGACTCTGTAGATGAAGATAAAACCTCATTCATTTTACCTTTAACACAAACTCTACCTCAAGATCAATAATGTGTACCTAAGATCTTTCACTAAGGAACTTAAACTACATTTTATTTGCAGTGTGTCTGACTTGAAGGATTTATCACTGGGCTGGTGAGACAGATGGTAGAATGCGCTATAACATGGTATTTGACACGCCATAGTTCAATAAGTATGTAACATGTAATTAATTATAAATGAAAATACAATTATAAAAAGTATAAATATTAATCATAATAATCTCATATTAGTATTACAATAATGATATGTTAATATTGTACAAAAACAACAACATATATAATAATGATAATAATAATAATAATAATATAACTATAAAAATAATCATATAATAAAATTACCGAGATTTAAAAACGTTCTTCTCTAACCAAGTTCCAAAATGGCAGCCTATCATGTGTAGTAAAATCTATAAGGTGTTCAGTCCTTGAGTGACATATAAGCTCTGTGGGGTTAAAACACCACCCTATCAACATAATTTACTGATGCAGACGGTCTCTTTCATGGTAGTGCCCTCCTGAAAAAAATAAGACCTTTTTAGACAAACCCCTCTACTATCATTAAACGAAGTAGTTTGGGTCCTTCTAAACCTTTAAACGGTGCCTTCCTGAACATGTTTTGTGTTGTAGCAGAAGGAGCACAGCCGTGCCTCTCTTGGACAGTGGCGAGCTGGGTGAACAGTGGGACTTGAGGGAGTGCATTTGTGAAACATGCCACGGCCTTTGTACTGATGTAGGGCAATACAGTAACCATGACATTGGGAGATGTGAATTCGTGATGTGTTGAGCCTAATAATGCCTTTATTCTTTGCAGCCTCCTTAAATTGGATTTTTGGTGTGCGTAAACTCCATCTCTCCCAGTCCGGATGAAAGGCCAGCCTGAGCCAGGGGTGATTGCAGGCACCGACTATCTTCTTTATACCGGGCAGAGCGCATTGTCTTTTATGGAGCGCGTTGTCTCCGCACTTCAACCACACTCCAGCCCTGTGGGGCTTCAGAAGGTCTTCTTCGAGAGCGCTGCGTGGAATTGTCGACAGAGAGCCTTTGAAGCATCTCTGCTGAGTGTTCCAGGGGTTCAAATAAAACCTTCGGGTTCTCTATGCTTTTCTACACTTCGGTTTGCAGACAGCGGGAGGAACGGACAGTGGCGGGTCTGAGGACAGCAACCCCCCTCCTCTGCCTGACACAGCCTGCAACATCTGAACACCGAGGCGGGCTGCAGGTTAGCGTCATCGTAGCACTACCCTGCAGGGTATTATTATGATATGAATGCCCACCCTCCTGAGACAAGGAATTCACATATCAAGTGTAATTAGTTCATAGGGGTGTCTGGTTCAGAGCAGTGCCATAAGAAATAAAAATGTTATTAAGCGCCGCATAAAAGGTCAATAGCCACTAGTTACTCAAATCTGTAGTTGCAGCATTTTTTTCACATAATTATGGGTTAACCACATTTGAAACATAATCCATAATCGACTGCATAATTTACAGATTTAACCAAAAAACAATAAATGGAATAAAAGTTCCAGAAAAAAGTGCCACAGGTCGTGCTGACAGATGGAACCATGTCACACAATGTGCCACATTATGCTACATATCTTGCCTTTTCCTTTCACATAATGTTGTCCTTCATTACTGCATACTTCCAGTGGCCCTACATCTAACAGGTATGGTTGTATACCACTATATCGAGCAACAATAAAACTGCATCTAGTACATGGCCTACCACTAAATTGTCATGCTAACGTATGACTCTCAAAGAGAGCCTCTATCTAATATTTCACTTTCTGAATCTCATATCCCCCTGCAATGATATAGCAACAGGTGATAACAAAACTTTTGTAAAGTCATAAAGGCCTTCTCGGCCATGCAGACAAGCCTCCCTTTGAGCCTGTCAGCAAAGCTCTGCTTGTCTCCTTTGACTGAAAGCAGAAAGCACTGCTGCAAGAGGAGAAAGGAATGCAGAGAAGGTGGTTGGGGCTTCGCTTTTGTTGTGGAGAAGTGTGACTCAATGGTTAGAGCGGCAGACCCTGATGCAAAAGTCTGGCCCGGGACCAGCGTTCAATTCCCGCCTGGGCGGGTCTTGGGCTCAAGTTCCTCGGACCTGATAATTCTCACCTCAGTGCCTATTCTAATCATCGGGTGCAACTCTGGGCAATAGCTTGCTTAATCTCCACAATGGCCCCAACAGCGCTGGGATGCCTGGCTACTCCTTGGGGGTGCCCAGGAGTGGACATTTCACAGGGAAAAGCCAGGAAGGGTTCCACAGCGGTAGGCGTACAGCGCCAAGACACCTCATGGTATAAGTGCGCTATACAAGTACGAATTCATTTCATTTAGCTTTTGTTGTCTATTTGATATCACTGAGAACCCCTCAGTGAACCCCACAATTCACTGCTCATCTATAATTCTATATATTCAATGTTTTCCTCTATTTTCTTACCTAACCTTATTAACTACTGTATTCATCAACTATAGTTACCTATACCTTCCTTGTGATGTAGTGGCTAGGACTAGGCAATGGATGCAAAATTAAAGCCATGCATTATATTCATAAAATAAAGTGTGGGTAACCTACAGGTGTTGCTGTGTTCCTCTTGATGCATATATGTACTGGTGGCTCCATTTGAAATCACGTTCAACATCACCAGGGACCAATGTCATCAATTTTAATTGGTTTTAGGTCATGCTTTAGAAACTGCTTTGTGAACAAAAGGTCGGGGGATATGGACTCTGTAGCATCTTACATTGGGCATTTTTTCATTTGCTGTGGCCTTTGTCAGCTTTTTCCTCTGAATCCTTCTACTTCCCAATATCTGCCATGATGATACCAGATCTATCAACTCATCAACCTGGACATTAGTGGGAAACCTGATCATTCCATGAATGTTCACTGGAATGGTGCTCCCTCAAAACCTAAAATAGTAAGAAACCCCTTAACACACCACTGATATCCTAGGTCTATCAGCTGCATTGAATCCCAGTGGTCTTACCATTAAAGAACTTGCAGCATTTTGTATGGGGGTCACCTCTATTCACAAGGTTAACTACAATGGGACAGTCCCAGAGAGGTGTTTGTTGCTGAAGCTCAATCTCTTGTTTTTGGATCATTTGGTCCACATACATTATCCTTCCATACCAAATCATGAACTTCACCAGTAGCTTTTATGGGAATTTGCACCACTGCCGTCATCTTCTCAAAATGTCTTTCAAAAGACGTTTTCAGCTTTCATTGTACCAAAGTGGAAGGAGAGAAAAATAGAAGGTTGAGTACTTTGACTGCAATATTCTTTTCACAACGGAAAACAGAATGTTTCAATATATAAAACATTCTTAAAGTTTGCCAATTAGACATATATAACAATTAATCAGAAGAGAACATAGCAACTAAAGATCTCTTAAGTCCAATTTGGTTTGGGGTCATAGAGTAGTTGTAAAGTTAAAAACAGGGTTGCCTAACAATGAGGAATAAATTATGTAATTTGAAATCAAGAAACCCATCTTTTTTTTCTGTTTAGATGATGTATTCCTAGATGTAGTGGAGGAGGAGAGAAAACCACTCCCTGATCTCCTGTCATCCAAGGAGAAAGATGGGTCAGTAAAGGGTGTAAACCTCTCTCCTACCCTGACCCCAGAGCAGCAGAGGGATTCTTACCAGCTCTTGGGACGGTTTGCCTCCCTGTTTACCCTCACTCCTGAGCTTTCACACTTGTGTACCCATGACATTTGATACTGATGACAGCCCCCTGTCAAGAACACAATTTACAGACTGTCAGACAAGGTGAGGGCCAGCATCAAGGCAGAGGTCTCCAAGATGCTGACATTGGGAGTGATTAAGCATTCCAGTAGTCCCTTGTCCAGCCCTGTGATGCTGGGTCCAAAGGCTGCCCCACTGGACGCCACATCTGAACTGTGGTTAAGTGTGGACTACAGGGGCTCACTTCAGTCAGAAAAACTGATGCTCATCCCATCCTCGGTGCAGATGAGCTCATTGATAGTTGGGGGCTACCACATTCCTAAGTACATTTGACTTGACTTTGAGGTTCTGCAACAGGCAGACCTGACTATCAAGGCCAGTAAATGCCAGATAGGGCAGGACTCAGTGGTGTATTTAGGGCCCCTTTTGAGCAGGGGTAAGCTGCAGTCCTCCCGACAATATCTGTCACCAACAACATAGTGACCTCAGACCTCTTGTAGTGGGGCTTCAGTCGATTGAGGTGGAGAACCCATTGGGGGTTTCTGGGGATTTTGACGTCCACCAAGTAGGTGGCCTCTGCCTTCCTCTCAATCAACTCATAGGGCCATGGGCGATGGTCTTGGAGGGCCCTAGGCTCAATTGGCTCCATTACCCACAACTTCTGGCCGGGCCAAAACTCGACCAGAGTGGTCTTCTGGTCATTCCATTGTTTCATCACCTAGCATGTAGCTAACCACGTATTGGGGAGGGACTTCCTGGGAGCTCTCTCCCAACCCTCCTTCACCAAACTGAGAAGTCCCTGACAGGGTAACCATGAAGCAGTTCAAAAGGGTACCTCCATGTAGGCAAAGGGTAAACAGGGCAAGAGGAAGTCCCACTTTTGCCTCATTTACACTGGAAGGCCCATAATTAGGGGTCGGCAGAACTCGCAGAGTTTTACTCTGTGGTGTTCCGCAGAGTTACATAAAAACTCCCACCCTCAGTTTAATCAGGAAAGGGAAGTCCCGCACCCTCATCTGCACCAATAATGTCCTCTCCACAGGTCTCAAGAACCAAGCAGGCTAAAAAAAAATCAAGAGGGAGGGAAGGGAAGAAAAAAACAAAAAACAGTACTGGTGACTGCTTCAATTTAAACGGCTAGATGAGTAACAAGGTCTTGACAAACGTATCAATGAAACAAGAACTTTCCAAGAGACAGGAATTAACTATTGCTGTAGCAGGAAGGTGCTGTGCCCTCTCTGATGGAGTTTATGTGCGAGGGATTGTTTTCCTATTAAATGAAAGCTTTTGGTGACGTCCAATGCAGAATCTGATATATCACTGTAACTCACTCAAAAAAGAAACACGCCACTAGCTCACATGACTTTCTGTTTACACATACCATGTTCTGAAACACTTTACAAAATGACAATCCCATTCTTGCAACAAATACAAAAGCATACTATGGGCCTCATTTATGAGGCCTTTCGTCAGTTTTGCGCTTCCGATGCGTCACGTTTTGTGACGCATCAGCGGCATAAAACATGCCTCCTGTTGCACACAATTTACAAAGTGACGCATCTAAGCAGATGTGTCACTTTGTAAACCCACGTGCTACATTATACCTGTGCTAGGGATAATGTATGCAGGGGGGGCGTTCCCCCGCAAAAAGACTTGTAGAAGTGACGCAGTGAAATCTATATGCACAGGAGGCTTAGGCTCTCTGTCAAGGAGGATGTCCTCCTAGTAGATCTAATGATCTCTAGAGGCGTCACCAGCTCCCTGGGCTTCTGCCAGTCACCTAGTCCCTCAGGGGTGGGGTACTATCTCTGCGCTTTCCAGAACTTCTCCCTGGTGTGCACACCCTCAACTTGCCACCCAAAAAGTTCAGCAGCAACAAATGATGAACGGAATGCTGAATGAATCAAACGTTTACCCCAATCAAGAGATCTGGCTTAAATCCATTATTCTTTTGCTCGCTACGCCACTCTAGTTTGGAGCCAGCCATAAGCAACTCAGCCTTGACTCTGTTCCTCATGGGAACAATCCAGCCCAAACTGCCAAGACGGGTCCTCCCTGGACTGGAAACAAGCATCCTGGAACCAGTCTCGGGGTAACATCCCTTATCAGCCAGGCTAGCTTGAATCCACTGGCACAGGCATCAAAGGACCCATGTCTGGGCACAACCATCCCACTTAGTGGGAAAATTGTAGTGCGGCAACAAATGATGGATAGAATGCTGAATGAATCAAACATTCACCCCAGTCAAGAGATTTGGATTAAATCCATTGTTCTTTTGCTCATCACATCACTCCAATTTGGACCCAGCCATATGCAAATCAGTCTTGACTCTGTTCCTCATGGGAACAGTCCAGTCTGCACTGCCAAGCCGGGTCCTCCCTGGACTGGGAACAAGCATCCTGGGACCGGTTTCTGGATGTTACCCCTCATCAGCCTGGCTAAGTTGGTTCTAGTCACGCAGCAAGCAAGGGACCCATGTCTGGGCAAACCCATTCCCACTTAGGGCGAAAAGTGCTGCAACAACAAAAGATGGATGGAATGCTGAATAAATAAAACATTCACCCCAGTCAAGAGATATGTGTTAAATCCATCCTTTTTTTTCTCCCACTGCCATTTTAGTTTAAACCCAAGCATATGCAAATTTGTCTTTGACCCTACTCACTCCCCATGTGAAAAGTACCACCCAAAATGTAGGGCCAGGGGCGTGGCCAAGATGGCGGGCTGAGAGGACGCACTTGCCGTGAGCTCCCGGGCCCCTGGAAACCCTGCACCGTTTACAACCGCTGATCTCCCCCGGATCGAGCGGTAACCGCACCTGGTGATCCCCGTGGTGGTGTAGAGCAGTCGGCGAGCCCCAGATGTCCCACCGCGGTGGTGATTCCGCTCGGCAACCGACTGAGACGATGCCCACTGATCGGCCTGCGGGAGGCCCGAGAGCCGCGAGACCTTCAGGCTTGGGGTCCCGGCGGCGTGATCCAGCGAATGCGAGTGGCCTGCCGGCATACCTGCACCGCAGCGACTGAGGGGGTGCCGAGACGGCCTCCGCCGGCGGAGCGGAGCGGAACGGAAGGAGACAACAAAGGCGTAGCCGGCCTACGACGACTACGCAAGACCGGGGCTCAAGCAGGCCTACTCCACGTGGCTGCTCCGGCCCACCCCTGGCCGTGGCGGAGTAGAGTCGCGCTTCCGGAGTATTTGCACATCCAGGCGGGCTGACCCTAGTTGCCTCTCACCCTGTGGGCCTGCCCTTCGACTGTGTGTATCGCATGAGGACCCGTGACGGAGTTCGGTCTCGTTCCCTGGGCGTTGGCCCCATTGACTGTAACGGGCGGCCATCTTGGAGACCTCGGACCGGCCGTCCAGCCTTGATCGGGGGCCCCTGCGCTGCAGTGCTTCCTGACCGGCGATTGAGTGCCCGGCCGGCTTCTACTGCTAGGCTGCCCTGACCTTAGGCGCCTCTTCACCGAGCTGCGACCATCGGTGTCTCCCGCCTCGCCAAGATGTCGAACGCCAGGGGTCAGAGGAGAGGCGACCGGACTTTGCCGGACATGCTGGGACGCGGTGCCCTGCGCAGCGGGGGGAGCCAGGCCGCCCCGAGCTCCCCGGCCCATTCCAGAGGCGCTGACGGCGGGGAGCCCCCAGTTACTCGATCGTTCCTGGAGTCGCTGTTTAGCTCCCTGAGAGAGGATTTTCAGTAAGGGTGGGCCTAAAAGTCCGTTTCGCGGGCGAATTTGCGGATTTTCCGCGATTTCGCGATCCGCGAATCTCGCGAAATCGCGGTAAAATCCGCGAATCAGCGGGGACGAATTTTCAGCCAAGCAAGGGTTACAGCAGCAGGTGCAAAAGTTGAACCTAATTTCTTTGTAACCTTTTACAAAAGGGTTACAAACAAATTAAATTCAACTTGGACACCTGCTGCTAATTGCTTCCTGGCACCTCGTTGCCTACTTGCAACTATTCTCTGACCCTGCTCTGACCCTTGAAGCAGGGTCAGAGAATAGTTACAAGTAGGCAACGAGGCACCTGTCCAAGGAATTAAACCTCATCAGGAAGCACTTACAGATATAAAAAACGGGAAGAAGGGAGAGGATGGCGAATACACCCATTTTGAGTTATCAGGAGGGGTTAAACTAAAAGAGACCTTTACAGCACAATTTTCATATGCATTTTGCTAAAAATAAAAAGCTGTATGTTCTGTAGGGGCAACTCAGGAATCTGGCCCTTCAGAGATGCGGCCTCTCTTTCTTTCTCTCGTTCTCTCTCTCCCTCTCTCTTTCCCTCTCTATCTATCTATCTATCTATCTATCTATCTATCTATCTATCTATCTATCTATCTATCTATCTATCTCTCTCTCCCTCTCCCATAAACAACTGCATGGATAACTTCGCTAAGCAAGCGGCTCGCGAAGACGCAAAAATCCCCGCGAACACGCAAAAAACCCCGCGAACATGCAAAAAACCCCGCGAACACGCAAAAAAACAAAAATCCGCAAATTCGCACAAATTTGCGAATTTTGCGGATCGCGAATTTGCAAATCCGCAAATTCGCGGATCGCGAATTCGCAAAATTCGCCCATGCTTAATTTTCAGGCTTTGAAGCAGGAGGTGGACGGAGAGGTCCGGGAAGTCCGGAGGGAAGTGGACTCCCTGGGGGAGCGAGTTAACACTGTGGAGGAGGCTGGTCATTCTCGAGATGAAGAGATCACCCACCTGCAGCAGGAGGTCCTGCGGCTGCGGGAGCAACAGATTGAGCTGCAGGCCCACGCCGAAGACCTCGAAAACCGGTCCAGACGGAACAACATCAGGGTCCGGGGCGTCCCTTCCAACGAGGAAGGTGACGACGTGGCCGCCTACCTGGGGGCCCTCTTCTGCGCAATCTTGGGGGAGTCAGAGGACTTTCAAGTCCGTATCGACAGGGCGCACAGGGTGGGCCGCCCTCGCAGGGCCTCGGCGCCCCCCCCTGACATTTTGGCCTTTCTGCCGGACTTCCCCCTGAAGGAGCGGATTCTCCGCGAGGCGCGGCGGCAGCAGCCTTTCCGCTTCAGAGATCACCCGGTGGCTCTCTATCAAGACTTATCTACGGTCACGCTGCAGAAGAGGAAATCTTTTAAAATTGCCAGGGACTTCCTTCGGGAGCATGAAACGCAGTATTCTTGGGGGCACCCCTTCCGCTTGATCTTCCGGTGGAATGGGACATTGCACCAGCTTCGGTCCCTCCAGGATGTCTGCGCAGTATTGGGAATCACGGCTTCGGATGCAGACACCCCGGTGCCGCGCCACAGGCGAAGCACTCGAGACGGCTGGCAGCAGATCAGGGGAGAGGCGCTCCCCACCGCCTGAGCGGCCTGACTCGCCCACGATTCGGGCGGACATGTCGAGCGCTATCCAGAAGGCCTCCAGGGCGACGGCGAACAGTGATGTGGCCTTGACGGCCTGAACTTACTCCGGGGGGAGTCTACATTAGCTTTTCATCGTTGCAGGTGCGGGGGTTCTGGGGGTAGGGGGGGACAGGGGTGCTGGTGGTGGTGGCTGGACGTCCACTCATTCGACTTTCCACGGCCTTGTCCGATAAGGACCGGACTGGGACAATGACTTTTTTGAATTGTTTGAGAAGCGGGGGGTGGGAAGGGGAGTTGCAGGGGACAGTTTTGAGTTGGGGGGTCTGTTGGAGAGATGGGAGTTGGGGGCAGTGTGGAGCTGGGTGTGCGAAGTTCCCCGGGGAAGGGGGGGTTCACTTAGTTGGGGGGTTTTGGGGTTTGGGGACTGTATTGTGCCGTAGAGATGTTTGCCCTCGCTGTGAGTTGAGGTTTTTTGTTGTGGCCTCTGTGTTTCGCCCGCTGGGCCTTGCCCGCCTTCATTTACGTTTCTGGGGTTCCCCTCCTTGATGGCCCTTAAAGTTGTTACTCTGAATGTGAAGGGACTGAATAACCCGGTTAAAAGACGGGCCGTCCTATCTCTGTTGGAGAACTCTCAAGCCGACATCTGCCTGCTGCAGGAGACCCATCTGCTGGCCAGGGATTGTCCCAGAATGCGCACCCTCCAAGTTCCCCACGCAGCTCTTTTCCTCCAGTGCTTCTAAAACGGCAGGAGTGGCGCTCTTGTTCTCTAGAGGGTTCAGAGGGGAGGTTTTGCAGAAGATGGCGGAACAGAAGGGGAGACTTCTGGCATATAGGATCAAGGTGGGGGGCTTGGTGTTGACTGTAGGCTCCATATACGGCCCCAATGACCATCAAGACCAATTTTTGCACAGGGCATTGGAAGACGTGGCATCCACCTCTGATAGGCACATACTGCTAGGGGGAGATCTGAATTTGGTCTTTGATGCAACTCTGGACAGGTCTGTGCAACGGCGCCACCAGTTGGGAGAGCTTTCGGGCTCGGTTCGTACCCGACTGGAGGAGCTCGATATGCACGACATGTGGCGCCACCTCCACCCCGCGACCCGCGCATATTCCTATTTCTCTCATGCACACAAGTCCTACGCGAGACTGGATCATCTTCTAGTGACGGGCCCGATGTTCGCGCTAGCCTCGAACGCCGACATGGGGGTCCTCTCTCTCTCCGACCATGCACCGGTGGAGGGTACCTTCTGTCTACCCCCGGTGGCTCGTCCGAGAAGGGTCTGGCGTCTTCGGGACACGCTGCTGCATAGGCGATCGACGGTGCAACAGATTCGCGCGGCCATAACGGACTTCCAGTGAGTGAACGATAACGACGACACCACCCGCGCGACGCAATGGGCTGCCCTAAAGGCTGTGCTCCGGGGCGAATTTATCGCTATCTCCTCGGCGGAGAATAAGGATCGCCAGCTCAAGAGGGACGAGCTTACTAGGCAGGTGCGGGAGCTGGAACAGGTACATCACAGAACGGGTGCCCCCAGAGTCTGGAGGCAATTGAAGGCCGCCAGGAAACTCTTGTCTGCTCTCGACACAGACCGGGCGGAGTACGCGGTGCTTCGCCTGAAGCACAAGTATTACACCGGTGGAGACAGGTGCGGCCGTCTCTTGGCACACAAGCTCAGGGTGCAACACGAACAGCACCGGGTGAAAGAGTTGATTACTCCTACCGGGGGGTCAGTCACGGAGGACGAGCAGATTGCGGACGTTTTCTGTAACTTTTACGCTGACCTCTACACTGGCGAGGCCCCCTCCGCACAGGCGGAGGCGGACTATCTGGAATCGGTGTCGCTCCCGTCGTTGACGCCTGATCAGGCTCAGTATCTGGAGCGGGAGATCGAGGAGGTGGTTACGGCGATCTCCCGGCTTAAGACGGGTAAGGCCCCGGGACCGGATGGCTTCATCCCTCTTTTTTATAAGACCTTCTGTCAGGAACTTGCGCCTCTATTGACGCGTCTCTTCAATACATTTTCGGAGCCGGGTGCCATCCCCCCCGAATTTCTCCAGGCCACGGTTTCCGTGATCCCGAAACCGGGCAAGGACCGGACTGCCTGCGGGTCCTACCGCCCTATCTCGCTACTGAACACGGACCTGAAGGTTTTCACTAGCATACTTGCAGCACGTCTGGCACTTCATCTCCCGGGCATGGTTGACCCGGATCAGGCCCGTTTCGTGCCAGGCAGGCAGACAGTGGACAACACGAAGAGGGTGACTCATATTCTTGAGAAGGCCTCCAGGATCCCCGGGGAACGCATGCTCCTCTCCATTGACGCGGAAAAGGCGTTCAACAGGGTGCATTGGCCCTATCTAGAGAAGGTCCTGGGCAAGTTTGGGGTCGGTGAGAAGTTCCGGCACTTGTTTTTCAACTGCTACCGTTTTCCATCTGCGGTGGTCCGGGTGAATGGGGGCAGCTCTCGACACTTTCCAATAGAACGCGGCACGCGACAGGGATGCCCACTGTCCCCTCTGCTCTTTGCTCTTTATATGGAGCCGTTCAGTCAAAGGGTCCGCCAGAACCCCGATATCACAGGGGTCAGATGGGAGAGTTTCACCATTGCCTTAGCCTCTATGCGGATGACGTCATTTTGACGCTCGATGACCCGCGGAGGTCCCTGCCTGCATGTATCGCGGAACTAGACCTCTTTGCCATGGTGGCGGGCTTCAAAGTGAACCTCGGGAAGTCTGCTGCCCTCGATATCTCGCTGACTAGTGCCACCAGAGCTGACCTGCAGAGGCTTTTCCCTCTGAGCTGGTCTGGGGACCGGATACCGTATCTGGGGATCCTCTTGGCACCCTCACTCCCTGCGATGGTCACGGCCAATTACACGGCCTTGAGTGCGAAAATCAGAGAGGAATTGGCCCGATGGGGCAAGGGCACGTTGTCGCTGCTGGGCAGGGTGGCCGCAGTGAAGATGACCCTTCTACCTCAGGTGCTATACCTGTTTAGGGCGCTCCCGCTACAGCCCCCCAAAGGATGGCTCGCGGAGACTCAATCGGCCATCGCACGTTTTGTGTGGCAGGGCCGTAGGCCTAGGATCAAACGGACCATAGCTACGCTGGCACCTGAGTCTGGAGGACTAGGGATACCAGACTTGCAGAAATATTTCCAGGCCGCCCAATTGCGCTATTTGGTGGAGTGGAGCCGGTGGGAGTCGGATAAACACTGGCTGTTTCAGGACCAGGCGGTAGCAGGCAGAACGCTGCAAGAGGTGCCTTTCCTGAGACGGGCCCATCGGCCCCCTTACCTTTATGCCTCTTTTGTGACGCGGGTCCCGCTTCGTGTGTGGGACTCAGTGGCTACTAGGCATGAACTCACTACCTTTCCCTCCCCTTTTACGCCGCTGATTGGCAATCTGGACTTTGGCCCGGGTATGGAGCCTGGTGCCTACGACCACTGGCGGGCGGCCCGTTGCTGCACCTTGTATCATCTATATGGCCCAGAGGGTGTCGTCCCCTTCCAGGACTTGCGTCGGGATTATGGCCTCCCCTAGACGGAACGCATGCGGTATATGCAGGCGCGCCACTGGGCGCTACAGCCTCAAGTGCGCGCGACGGCAGACCGGGAGATCACGGCGTACGAGCGCTGGCTGGTCACGTGCTCGTCGGACGCTAAGCTCATCTCCGATTTGTATAAGATGCTGCAGCCCCCCCCTTTCATATCCACAACCCGGGTAGGGAGCGCTGGGAGCGGGAGCTTGGTCGAGTGCTGAGTCATACTGAATAGGACCACATCTCCTATCGGGCGCGCCACTCTGCCCATCACACGGGGCTCACGGAGACCTTCACCAAGATTTCAACCTATTGGTATCGTACTCCTGAGAAACTACATGAGATGGATCGCTCAATCCCTGGGACGTGCTCGCGTAACTGTGGTCAGACTGGCACGCTTACTCATATCTTGTGGGACTGTCCCCTTCTGGCTCCTTACTGGGCGGAGGTCCTCAGTGAGGTTGACAAATGTTTCGGGATAGAGCTACCCCGCTTCCCTGCCTATGTCCTATTAGGATTGCCGAATGGATTGATGTACCCTCTCAGATCTAAAAGGGGTAGACAGATAGCGATAGCCTTGGGGTCAGCTGTACAGAACATACTTATACACTGGCGCTCCACTACGCTCCCCGCTGTTGTCGGCTGGCTGCACAGATTGTGGCATGTCCTTGGAATGGAGAAGCTGTCCCTAGTGGTGGCAGGAGACGTAGATACTTTTGAGGAACTGTGGGCACCTTTCCATAATCTGTTATGCTCTGAATTCAAAGAAATCACCTGCCTTAGGTATCTTAGACTGTTGCGGCTGACGCAGCCGCCGGACCCGCCTAATTGACTGGTCTAAGCCGGCATCTGGTAGCGGGGGCAAACGATAGGCTGCTACGAGGGGAGAGCGAGTGGTTGACGGCACAGTACAGAGGGTGGGGCGGGGTGTGGGAGTTGGGGGGTAGTTGGTTGGATAGGAATGGGGCAGGGTTGTTTCCCCCACCCTTTATCTTTTTCCTCTTTTCCCTTTCCTTCCCTCCCCCCCCCCTTTTTTTTTTTCTTTCCTTTTTCTCCATCCACAGGAGCGCGAGCTATGTTTCCGAGCATGATGGTGCCCACTGCGGCGAAAGGACTGCTTTGATGTATCTAATGTATCATACGCACTGGTTTTGAGGGCACCTGTGGTTTTCTTAATTTTTTATGTAGTTCTGTTGTTTCCTTCCTTACCCTGCTTCAATAAAATACTTTAAACCTAAAATGTAGGGCCAGGTCCTTCCTGAATTTGAAACAAGCATTCTGGGATCGATTTCAGGGTTTCACTCCTCATCAGCCAGGCTAAGTTGCCTCCAGTGGAATGAAGATCTTTGTGACTGGGTGTGAATGTTTGCATTGTTCAGCATTCCGTCCATCTTTTGTGCCTTTTACTTTTAGAAAGTGTGAATTTTCCTTGCTTTCCCATTATGTGTTTCTGCCTGCCTGTGGAATCAACATCTGGTTTAGACCGACAGGGGCTGTTTGTGCATTTACTTTAGACAGTCACAAAAAGGAAGCTGAGGTGTGCTCCGCATATTCTTAAGGCCCATCTTAAAGCTGATCCGCATTCCTAAGCAAGAGTGGTGGGAGGAGTGGTCACTGACATCTGAATACGGCTGTACATGTTCTCTCTCAATGCTGTCTCCATCCCACTAGAGTGTGTCTGGAGCTAAGACAGGGCAAGGCAGGAACTTGTGAGCTACAAAGACTTTTCTTTGAAGAATGCCTACTTCAAAGGCCAAAAAGAAATATAAGTATTAGATGTAAAACCCCAGACTTTTAAAACACTTCTGGACTGAGGACTCTGCCAAGAAGAAGAGCAGAAGAGCTGCCTCTTTGCTATGTGTTGCTTTGCTGGTTTGGTCTGCAGTTGCTGCTTCTGTCTGTAGGCAGTGAAAGGACTTGACTTTCTTTCTATTCTTCTTATCAAATGTTCTCCAAGGGCTTATGTGTGCTTGCCTCAGTTTTCATAGAGATCTGCAGTATATCAAAGATCTCTTACCACCAGATGACTACCGTGGGTGCTCTAAGTGACAAGAGGTTGCCAGTCGTGCCTGAAGTCTGAGTGTGTGCTTTTTAGTGAGCCACACATGCACTCACTGCACTGAGCTGCCTTGTTGCCCAGTGGTTTTCCCCAGTGTTCCATTTTCTACAACCGGCAAGCTGCAAGGTACTGTCTGTAACATATGGACTCGCATGGTCCCAGCAACTTGAGGGCACCCTGCATGCGATACCATATTCCCCGACACTGACTTGTAAACCCTGGCCAACATGTTTCTTTTTGCACTCTTGTCATTAACTCCCCAGATGCTGTAATTGGTTTATTAGAGGTGCACTAGCTTCAACAGTCATTGTTATCCATACTGTGGGGAGTGTTTATGTAACCCTAAGTACAACGAAAGCATCCTGCTTGAAACAAGTGACATCTAAACTTTTGTATGTTGGATTTTAATCGTTTTTGTCTCGTCTTGTTTTATTAATGAGAGGCTATTTTTCTAAACTGGTGTGCTGTCCATTTGTAGTGTTTTCACTGAGTTACTGTGAGTGTTATGTACAAATATTTAACACACTGCAAGACAGCTTGTGTCAAGTTACCAAGGGGTTGAGCAGGGGATATCTGGGTGTGTAACTCCCTTACCCTGACTAGACGGATAGGTCCCTATTTGGACAGAGTGTATACCTCTGCAAACTAGAGACCCCCATTTCTAACACCTGGATACTAACCCAGATATCCACTTCCTCAGATAGCTTCCTGGGGTCAGTCAGCTTCTCATCCACCAGGTGCTGGTGCAGTTCTAGAAAACAAAGGGTGAGCATGTGCTCCCTTAGACTTCGGTTATACAGCCCATCATAATCGTTAACTTAGCTGCCCCTCAACAAACCATTTAGTGCCTTACTAGTGTAGTCTAAAAGGTCTTCCAAAGAATGGTGTGGAAGTTTCTGGCTATCCGTGAACTTCTGCTGATATTTCTTAGGGTTCAGTTCAAATTTCTTGAAAAGAATGGCTCTCACTTGATTTGGTCATCTTCCCCTAGTGTGAGTACTATATCCCTCTGCACTGCAGGCATATATTTCCACAAGCTAACCCCAGTGCTCCTCTGGCACCGTGTGCACTCTCATGGCAACCTCATATGCAAGCGACATTCACGCACCCTATAAAGACATTAAACTGGCCCGGTGAGCTGACGCTCAGCATTGGTTCTCCCAAGAACTAAAAACTAAGAAACTATCTTTGCGCCAACTTGAGGGAAAGTGGCGCCGCTCTTATTCCCCTGACTTAAAATCTGAGTTTATCACGGCCAGGAAGGAGTACATGAAGGCCATTCTTGCCACTAAATCTGCTTACTTTTCCTCCCGTTTTCTAAATTCTATTGACAAACCTAAGGCACACCCCCTCCCGTAATCTGCGTTCTGCTCACCAAGCCCTCCTCCAGACACCTGCCTTCAAACGCAAACGCTCTGGTGGTTGCAGATTTGCTGTTCTTGCATCTCGCCTTTGGAACACCTTCCCCTTTGATATCAGGTCCTGCCCGGATCTCATGTCTTTTAGGATAGCTTTAAAAACATGGCTTTTTAAACAAGCGTTTCACTGATTCCCCTCTCCTCACGTACTCAGGCCCCGCTATCTGTCTATTCTAGAGCCAGGAAACCAATCGGTGGCAGTGCGCTCAACAAATACTTTTTAACATAACATTACATAACATATGCAGCCACATATGTCAATATCTTCCCCCACCACAAAGTTTGGTCTTTGGGTATGCACACCTTTTTGTCACCATCAGACACTACAGGTAAGGTGCTACGATTCAGAGCCTTGTCTTGTCTTGATTTCTGGTTCTTTAAAGCTTCTCTCATGCTCAAACAGAATTTTCTTTTCTGCCAAGGCTCTCTCAGTTTTCTTATCCTCTGATTTCAGTTTGGCCATTTGGAGCCTGAACTCCCTCTCTGATTTTCTGTCCACCTGCTTCTCTGGGGACGGGTTCTTAGAGGACATACTGCTGCTTGCCCTCACATTGGGTTCCCTCTCAACATGTAATGGGGCATCGACCCCTGAGCGTTCCAGCTCAGGGCACACAGCTGTGTCATCCTCCATTCTAAAGTGAAGCTCCCTTCATCTAGATCTTCCACTTCAAGATCCTCATCCTCAGAGCCCTTAGGCTGGGATTGCATCCTCATGACCTTCTGAAAGGCCCGAGGAGCTATCTTAAGATACAGCTTGGTGGCCTTCTTTCTAGCACGTAGCCCCTTTCCTTGCACAATTTCTGCAGCTCAGCCCTTCTGGGGTAATCAACATTGAGCAGCTCCACTTCTATACAAAAAGAGGTAGGGAACTACAATTTATAGAAATGCAGAACTGACAATCAGAAACTAGAGAGAATTTGAGGAGGTTTGAATATATCTTGAATTATTTATGAGATGGTAGCGTGACGCATAATTACTATATGACAATCCACAAACACAAGTCCTAATCCTCACTGCTGATCCCCAGAGTAAGAAATTGGGTTGTTGGTTGACTAGGGTGTGAACCCTGGTCAAGCAGCAACAACAATCTTTGTCAGGGTGAGGCACAAGCCAACCCTAAATTAACCTGTGCTTAACCCTCTGGTAGATTGACACAGAGCAGTCAGGCTTAACTTAGAGCCAATGTGCAAAATGCTTGTGCAATACTTAAAACAGTAAGACAGTAAAAACACCACACAAACAAATCCCACACAAAGTTAGAACAATAGCACTTTCTTTAATAAATAAATCAAGACCAAAACAACAAAAATGCAATTAGCAGAACGTGAGATATCCATTTTTAAAGATTTGGATAAAATATAGCCAAAAAGCACAAAACACCGACTGTGGATATCCAATTGTGCCGGACCGGAACAAAGTCACAAGTTCAGGCAGACTGCGATGGAGCTGTGGCTGGCTACAGGCACCCAGTTGGCAGATGAACAAATTACCATAAATCCTGGTTTGCCGGGATCCATTTTGAAGATGTGACTTGCAGCCGAAGAGATGATTTGGTTCTGAGTTGCAATGAGGCTGCGATGCCAAGACCTGCATCATTATTGAAGATCCTGTCAATGGGGCTTGCGATGCGAAGTCCGGCGCACAGTCGGAGCAATGAGTTGGCTCAAAAGGGCTGCGAGGGTACTATGCAGAATCCGGCGGCGTCACCGAGACTGACATTAGTGAGTGATTTGTAAGCGTATCCCAAGGATGAGTCGCTCAATGGTGTGATGCTTTGGTTTCAAAGGGCATTGAAGCATTGCTGGTCTTTGTGACATTCCAATCCACATAGCAGCAGTGATGCGTTGGTTCTACTTGGGTTTGTACTGAGCAGCAGAGAAGATGTGTATGCTTTGCTGGATCCATGTAGGCTGGCAAGCACCTCAGGCCCCCTTCCAAGGGTCCATGACTGGGGTGACACCATTTGCCAGTGTAAACTCACAGATGACCGAGAGTCCAGGTACAAGGTTGTTGTAAGCCTGTTATGTCCCTGAGACTTCAGATCAGGAGGCCAGCCAACTAATCTTTGGAGTCACTCTGGGTTCTGGGTTCAAGAGATGCCACCCAGTCCATCTCACCTAGGCCACAGGGCAGCAGGTCAGCACAGCAGGGCAGCAGTTCCATTAGAGCAGCAGTCGAGTAGAGGGACAGTCCTTTCAGCATCACAGCAGTCCTTCTTCATGGCAGGATATCCACAGGTCCAGAAGTTTATTGAAGACTGGGTGTCTGAGGCCAAGTTTATACCCAGTTCTGCCTTTGAAATGGAGGAGAAGCATCTAAAGGCTTTCCTTTGAAGTACAAAGGTGCCCTGCTTCCCCTGCCCTGGCTCCAAAATACCTACAGGGGATATGTTATGCAGCCCTTTATGTGGAGGCAAAATACAGCCTATTCAAGTGTAAGCAGAGCTGGGCACAGCTCCTCCCTCTCAACCTGCCGCTGACGGCCCATCCAGGCATACCTAGGTTCTCTATTGCGTGTGGCTGTCTAGGAGGAATGCACAAAGGCCATCTGTCAACTATACCCAGTCATGTGAACCAGAGACAGGCTACAGGCACAGAATGGCTAAGGACAGACAATGCTAAAAGTGGCATTTTCAAAACTGTACTTTAAAATCCAACTTAACCATAAATTAGCATTTGAAATTACAATTTCAAACATACCAAACATGAAGGGATTGCATATTCCTATTTGGAAATTACACTTATAAATTTGAATAAGGTAACTCCACTGATAAATGTTGCAAAGGATTAAACTGCACCACTGATTCTTGTCAAATACTGGTTTGTGAAAGCTCAGAGGTCGAGCCTGACTAACCTTTTTGCCATCTCCTTACAACTGTCAAAGCTTTGAATGATATTGCTCCCATGCCAACAAAGGAACATTCAGGCATTCTAAAGTCCTTCAAAAGAGCACATTACAAAACACAGCCATATTGTATCTGTAACTACATTACAACATAATCCTATGGGAGAAGTAGGCCTTGCTATAGTAAAAAACGCATTAAAGAGTTTTGGACCAATAGGACATGTAAAACTTGAATGTTCAGTCCTACCTTTTAAAAACATTTCACTCTGCCTTCTGGGCTGTTCAGAGGCTACCATGGTCCTGGCAAAGGGGTTTATTTTGCCAGGTCTAACTAACAATTTAAAACTGAATTGACAGGCTCTGCGATGGCAGACCTGAGACATGTTTACCAGGCAATTAAGTAGGTTGCACAATCAGTGCTGCAGGCCCACTAATAGCATTTAATGTACAGGCCCTGTGCACAGGTAGTGCCACTTCACTTCAGTAAAGTAAATTAAATATGCCAGTTGGGTATAAGCCAATATTATCATGTTTAAAGGAGGGAGCATTTGAACTTTAGTACTTGTTAGCAGTGGTAAATACTAGATCAGCAAAAATAAGGGAAAGATAGCAGAAAGCTAGGGGGAAGGCAACCCTAAGGTTGACAGGTCTAACATCTAAGACCAATGACATTGTGGTTGTATGGGGTAATAATCAAATTGAGGGAATAATAAAAACACTTTACTACACATATAAATTGTTACAAATATAGTTTGAAGTACTGATTCTTCGTTTGCTTTTAAGGGTGTAGCAGTGTATTTTCGTTGCACATTTTCAGATACTATGTTATGTAAGGAAACAGAAAGGCTTCACTTCACTTTAAAAGTCTTTTGAAAGATTTACGAGTCCCATAGTCTATTTCAGGTGGTTGTAGATGTTATTGGAAGCAATTCATTGGTATTCAATGTGAGCCTTATAATTCTGATGAATGCTTTTTACATTTCAGTTTCAACACTTCTATTGTAGCCAACAGGTGATGTTGCTACCCCTTCCTACTGCAAAAAGAAAAAAGTGTTAGTGAGAGGCCTTTTACTTCGACCCTTGGCAATCTGTGGTTTCCAGGCTACTTCTGGTGTCCCAGTGCTCTAAAATTTTTTGCAGTGTATGTGGATGACTAACTAACTTTCCTTGGCATTGATTTAATCAAAAGGTCTTACCAACTAAAGCAGAGATATGTCAACAAAAATTATTATTCCTCTGTTTGTTGACTGCATTCCATAAAAACACCTGTAACATGGGGCCTGTCAGGCAAGTTTTCTTGGGCCTGTGGAACTCAGGAAATTCATTCTAACAAGTGTTCTTGTTGTCCTTAGACCCACAGCACCAGAATATATTATAAGCTCATTGAATTGACAAGTAACTCCTTTTTGCACCTTGACTCTCTTAAGTAGCAAGGTTAAACCCTCAAGGTTTACTCTTGTAAGGTGGTGCTGGGTAGATTAAATGTAAGTACAAATTTCACAATCACATATGTTGTATACCGAGATTTTGAGTCATTTTTGTTCTCTCTAAAACTTCAAATGATTGGAATATTTTGCTTTCAATTATATTTGCAAAACATTTATATTTCACAGCCAGAAACGTGTGAATGTTGTTCTTGTTATTATAAAGATTATAATTACACCTTTGGCCATCTCCGTCCTTTGTGTTGGGCTCTTATGAGACACCAGGTGTCAGTTGTTAGTGTTGACAACTGGGTGAAATCTAGACTGCTTAACACCCATTTATCTCATGGACTGGTTTCCCATTCGTTTTTGTAGTGAAACATTTTTGTCTCAAACAAGCAATAAACAATAATATAATACATTTTATACTGTTCTAGCCTTGTTCCTCTGTCTTTTTTTTTTTTTTTTAATTTTTGTAAACCTTTATTGTGCACAAGTAAAAGAACAAATACGGGCCCACAACCATCAGGCCGGCCACGACAACATTTGTAGCACCAAAGCTCGCATTACGGTGACACAGTAACACAATAGGACAAGAGGCAAACATGTAACAGTTACACTGTGTATCATCATAGTACCGTGTCCAGGATCAGTGAAGGTTTGTTTTACTTTTTGTTGCAGCTATCAAGTCCGACATTATAATATTACATAAACGACAAACTAAGTGAAAGAGCCCGTGTAGGTGAGATAGTCCATATCAACCATTACGTCGAGCAATCAAATTACCCAGAAGTCTAGTCACCCTAGGCGGAATGGTGGCTTAAAGTACCCACAGCAGATGCACCAGACCTAACGTAACTCCCAACGTCCACCGCCACCCACCCACAGCTGTCCCCGACACGGACTCGAAAAAGAAGAAAGAAAGAGAAGACGAACAACGAAGAAAATAAAGGCGCCATAGAACTGAAACGGAAACAAATAAATCCCCCAACCCCCCACCCTACACGCATGCAGAGGCTACGGCCTACCCCCCCCCCCCCCCAGCAGTGTGTCTGTCGCCCAATAAACCCGAAATATAGAACAAGAAAAGAATAAAAGAGAAAGAAAAAGGAAGAAGTATAATACCTGGGATATAGGGAGTAAGAAAAGAATAAACTAATCTATAACTCCCATGAAATAAGAAAGGTGGGGAGGAGCCTAACTAACACCAGGCGTCCCGGTCTCTCCAGCCGTCACCAATTCTCCTACACCATATGTAGCAATAACTATGAAACCATCGCATCAAAGGAGAGTCATAATCGTGTACACCCGGGCCCCCACCGTGCACAAAACCGCCACCCCCAACAACAATAAGTAAACAATAGAACCGAGCAGTTGCAGTCTTAGATGGGGGAAAGCATCACACACTACGCATACAATATATCAAAGAGCGTTCCAGTCCAGGTCACCGCCAGCCGATCAGACAAACCATCTAGAGGAACACCATTAGCCCTGTCCTGAACGTCGCGGTCCCCCTAAACATGGCCGCCGCTGAAAACATCCCCCAGGAAGAACAAAGGAGCAAGATGGCCGCTTCTGACAAGGTAGACACAGATGAGGAGGAAGTGGGTGTCCCCAGCCACCAGTCAGCGCAGTTCCCACAATGACGGGCGCCTCTCCCCTCTCATGATGACACACACTCCACCAATGTAAATATGAGGCTACGAAGGCAAGGGCAGCGAGGGAAGTCAGCGGTTGAGGAGTCATTAAGGGAAGCCAAAGGGAAGCCTGCGTAGACACAGTTCCAGTTGTCGAAGTGGAAAGAAACTTTGTATCTATAGTCTCATAGGGAAGGAGACTCCCAGCATTGTAGTCAGAGTCACGTTGTTTCCCTGTACACTCCTGCTGCAACACTGTTTCCAAGGCAAAAGTTATTAGCGGCTGCTGGGGATCAGTCGATCGCGATCCCACTGACTCCGGCGCAGCTTCCTCAATCCTGCGCTCCAACTCTCGGACGTTTCGCCGCCATGTTTCCCTCAAATCGGCAATGGCAGTCAGGATATCACCATATGTCGGGCCCCTCTGCAAATACGTCCGGTTCACAGCGCTCGGCGGCGCCCTCAGATCAGCCCCCAGCATGAGGGCAGGCAGGGCATCGCGCGCCGGGGAAAGGGGAACAATCACCTCCTCCTCTTCATAGGAAGGCGACATTGCCACCAATGTAGTGAGCCCCACGTGGAAGGGGGAGGGGGGGCAGCAACACTGACAAGAATGTAGAAATGCGAGCTCCTGAAGAGAGCGCGGCACACAATACGGGACAGTGCAAAGTGAGAGCCCCCCCGTCTAATGGTGGTGCGGGCGGGCCGCAGGAAAGAAGACACTCCAAAATGGACTCCGTCCAGCAGTATTCTGCGTAGCAGGGGGAAGCCCCGTCGAAATGGTACCCGTCCTGCCAGCAACTAGTTAGTCCCAACCGGGAGTCTCACCACACTGGAAGGGGTCGGTGTCATCCACATCCACGATCGGCCGCCATCTATCAAAAATGGGCACTTTCCCGGCACGTCCCGCCGACTACATCCAGCCGCGTCCAGCGATGGCGATCGGCACAGGTTCCCGGGGCAGCATCGGAGGCCGGCAAATGGTGCGAGTTCACCATCAAAACTGCAGGCAGAGACCTCTGAGGAACGCCAGCAGCCTCAGCGCGTGTGCATCTCCGTTTTGACACGGTGGAGGCGAGGATGAAAAGCAGGATAATAAGGCAGGATCAGACGGCTTGCGGAGCCGGGAGCCTACACGTCCGTCCCGTCCGCCATCTTGGCTCCTCCCCCTGTTCCTCTGTCTTTGAAACACTCTCATGAAAACTGCCTTATAAGAATACGTTCTTCTGTAAGATCTGTTACTAAGTAAAGTCTTTGCATGCACTATAAACTGTTTACATGCAGGAGCAACTTAAGTAAAGCGGGGTGCATATTAGCAAGAACCTCGTTAAAATTATCGCTGTTTTAGGGACAGGAAACTGCCGCTAAAACGGCGATAATGGGCTTACTAACATGCGTTATAGAATTCCAACCAATAGCAGCCCAGGTTGGATGTGCAGGACATGTAACCTGGGCTTCTATTGGAATTCTATAACGCATATTAGCAAGCCCATTTTCGCCCTTTTAGCGGCAGTTTCCTGCCGCTAAATCCGCGATAGTTTTAATGAGGTTCTTGCTAATATGCCCCGCAGTTCTTTTATGAATCGGCCAGATTCCCTTTTTTGCCATGTTCACAGCATATGAAACTCCAAATAAGTAAATAAAGTTCTTTATCTGTGTATAAAAACGTCTGGCACTGTGTTTTCGATTTTTCTATACATTGTAAATTAGGAATTGTTTTTTTTAAAAGAATGCTTGTACAAGGGATCGATGCCCTTGTGGAAAAAAATGCATTTTATAAATATTTTACTAACTGAAAACCACTCTACAAAGCTGCAGAGCGATGAACATCAACTACATGATTATGGACTGGACGGTGAAATCTGACTCAATCCATCCTCCCTTCCTCATGTCTCCTTCCCCATTTGCTTTTATTCTCCATCAACATGAAGTCTTGTACTCATACTGCCTAATACAGGGTACACAGGCCCTGGACCTCTTGTGTTGTACATGTCCTTGAAGCCCTGAGCTGTAAGTGTCATGTTTCTTGTCTGTAACAAGTCCTTGAAATGACTTTTGTGAGGATTAGGAACACAGGGACAGATTTACAAGCCCCTTGCGCCTATTTTAGACCACAAAATTGGCGCAACGGTGGCGCAAATCCTGCGCCATGGCGCGGGGTACTTACAACGTGATGCATCTGGGAGATGCGTCAGGTTGTAAAGCCCTGTGCCACATGTAGCTGTTCCTGCACGGGGGGGGGGCGTTCCGGCACAGGAACGCCTCCTAAAAGTGGCTGATTGAAATCTACAACATTTCATTCAGTTACTTTTAACCCTAAGCTGCGTCAAAACCCTGCACGTGCTTGAAGCAGGAGTAAGGATTGACGTAGCATTAACAGGATAGGGCATCCCCAAGCCTTGCTGGAGCTGCGTCGCGCTTGCCACGGAACTCCAGCAATGCGCCACCTTTACAGAAGCAGATGCGTCCCCCATCTGTCCATTTTTGCCCCATGGTGCACCGCATTGTACACGCGCCGCGTCCATGGTTCGGATCCGCGATGCACAATAACTGGCGCATCCCTGCTGATATTGTAAATCTGCCCCACAATCTGCAAGCTTTATCCGAAGCCCAGGCACAGACTTTCAATTAAATAAACTGTTCTGCTGCCCACATTGAAATCTATTATTTACAGAAATGGTGTTGCCACAAGCGTTCTTTCTGTGGGGTCCCCCAAGCACTTTTCATCAACCAAAATAGATGATGAACACCAATAGCAATATATTGTTTTTGAAGGCCTTTATCGTGCCCCATCCAAGACTTTATGATCAGGGGCAGCTCCACCTCAGTAGTGGAGAAGTGTCACCCCGCCTGCTGAAGGTGCAGGAGGTAAAACTAAATAAATAAAATGTCACGTCAATGCCATTTTACTTATTTGCCACCACACCGGCTCGCACTGCGTACAGCATGAGGGTGTGGGCGGGGCTGAATCCTGCCAATGCAGGATAACAAGACTGGTCTACAGTGCGCATGTCGGATTGCATAGCCGTCTTGGAAAAGTTGGCTTGCTAATAGGGACTACAATAGTTTAAAAGATTTTTGTGGAAGTCACTCTTTTAAGACTGAGGTGGATCACAAACCTCATGTGTGTTTGTTGATAGTGTAAGAATGAAAACAGCAACCTCAGGTGGATATGAAAAATGAGCAACTTTTCCTAGTTTGAAGGATTTGAAAGAGGCTGAAAAATTAAGCTCCAGCTGCACAATTTCACTTCAAAGTCCTCCTGCTCATTTCAACCAACACCTACAGAACCACCTTGATGGGTTGGCCTAACCTCACTGCTCAGGAAACCCTCAATTATCATGCATTTCATACACTCTGGAGCACACTTGGAACCTCACCTTCAACAAAGAACTGGAACCCATCAGTGCAGCCCTCACCCGATGCAGAATGACTAAAATCATTGCAGTCACCTACCTGGATGCCTGAAAACACACCGCATTATACTTCCTCCTCTTCAAGAAGCCCTCAGCAGACTCAAATACCCTATCTAACTACTGGCCTATTTGTCTGATACCCTCCCCAGCAACAACCAGATCCTTGATACCACACAATCCTGTTTTAGACCCAATCACAGCACAAAGACCCCCCACATTGCCGCCACAGATGGCATCTAGATGATCATGGACATAGGCAACACCCCTGTCCTCCTCCTACTGAACTTATCCATAGACTTTGATACAGTGTCCCACTTCATCTTTATCCAACAAAGTGCAGGGCATTGGATGTGGACTGTGCGCAGTTCTTGGATAAAGCAGGGGTGGGAGACTGTATCGAAGGGTGGTACCTTAGCCCAATCGATTCTTCACCTACATGAGTCAACTCACTATCAACTAAACCCAAGAAGTCACCATCATATCCTATGCTGAAGAGACCCAGCTCATAAACTCCCTCTCCGAAAAGACACAGCAAACAGCAGATGCAGTCTTTGGGAAACAATCTGACCAAAATCCCAGCACTTCAACTTCAATGAGCTGCTATAAACAGGAAGAAAGAAATGAAGAATTTGAAAAACATGCAGAAAACAACTTTCACGTTAGTATTAAATGTCTTGACTGTAAACTTAAGGCCCATAATCCAGTGTTCTTCAAATGCATATTAATTCTACAACCTACATATTATCCAATAAATGATACTGTACTCTTAAATGTGGCACAATAAACTGATACATGAATTATTAACCAAAATCAACAACTGGTCACAATTTATAATTGAATAATATATAATTCTTTCTCACTAATCCCGGGTGAATGCACTGTATTAAATGTAGTTTAGCACACCACCTTACATCTAAACCTGTAGAAGATTAATATCAGCAATCCAGAATCTCTGAAAAAGGATAAATGTTAGTATACATTTAGTGAACCATATCTCATTGGTATTATTACATTACATGACTGCAAAAGGCGAAAGGTAAATATACATATGGACTAGTCAAACTTAAAAGATGGAACCAAATTTGTGCTTCTCCACAGACATACCAAGATTAAGGGAGTTGCCATAATCCAGGCCAGACATGATTAGCGCTTGCACAAAAGACTTATGAAGGAGAGATCGGCTTGTTTTATTTCTCCTTTCCTGCCGAGTCTTGGGGGCTGGGCCTGGGGGGGTGACAGCACTGAGGAAAGTGGCAGTGCTCTCCTTCCACTGCACATGAAGGTTTGGTCGGCCGTCTCAGGCGCAGTGAAGCTCTCTCCAACCCCAGCTGCATTGCTGGGATTGGAGAGAGCAGGCACAGACACCCAGTCTGTCCTGGAGCGCTAATCAAGAGCGCTAAGGTAAATCCTGAAGCTGCTCTCAAGTGAGGGCAGCTTCAGGATTGCCCACAGGGCAGGCTGGGAGCCTGTGCCTGAAGAAGAGGAGCAACACGCGCTGTCTGAAGGTACATTTTTAAAAATTATTTTTTATTTTGCCCCCTCCATTCGCGACCCCTATGCCTCCCCTCGCCCTTGCCTGCACGGCCACTCATCCCAAACACAGGATGCTACTGGGAGAGATTGAGGAAAGAAAAGGCTTTACTTTGCATTTTCAGGATGGAAATTCAAATGGCAGTGACTTGATTTGGCATGGTGAAATTGGAATCTAACAGGCTTGGGTGCTGGAAGTAGGGCTGCAGGGGGTGCTACAGCACCCCCAAAATACCTGTGCTGGATTTCAGAAGGTGCATGAGCAATTGAAATGCCTTTAAAATGTTTTTTTATTTTTCGAAATTTGCTGTGTTCGCAGACAGAGCTTAAATGTCAGGCAAATATTTCTCACAAATTGGTGCTTATTTTTTATATGGAAACTGGTGTTTACTTTTCTTTCGTTGCCTACAAACTTAGAGGATTTTTGCAGAGGGAGCTATCTATCAATCTTGCCGGGTTACAGGGCATGTGAAAAGAAAGTCTTTAAGATGACAGTTTTTTTTCTAACACATAACATCTAAATATCTTTAAAATAATTGTATAGGTATTGCAAAATATTTCAGTAATTCAGAAATCACAAATCAAGCACATTTGTTTTTTTGTAATTCTGAAATGTGACGGAAACAAATATGTTGACAGGGTCAAATCAAATCCTGACTCTTTACTTGGTACTGTGCAAATGGTAAATATTTGCAATGTCCACACATTTTTGCACTGTGTAGTTTTATCCGTAAAACTACATGTTGTAGTGTTGTGGGATCATGTGCAGTAGGACCCTTGTGGTCCTTGCCGGACTCCTTACAAAGTTATGTAATCAGTTGGGTGGTATCTGGGTGTATCTGGATGTGGTCAATAAAGTTTATGAGATAGTGCATTCAGTTAACAGTTGTATGCTGAAGAATAAAGACATTGGTTACAAAGCTTTGCTTGTGGCGTGGTCATTTGTGTGCTCCAGAGCTGAGGTGAATGCAACAAATGGTGATAAGCAGGGTATAGGTGCCCCGAAGAAACAAGTCTGTACTCATTCAGAGTTTGCTGAAGTCCAGCAAACTGTTTGTGCGTGCCACGTGAGCCCCAAACACCTGTCTACGGTTAGCGTGAGTTAAAGAGACACTCTAGCTCATACAAGGCTCTCAAAGAAGGTTAAGGTCTACAGAGGTGCTCAGTCAGAAAGCCCACCAGAAGCTCCCTGGCAAGGCCAAAAGAATAGATACTGTGCCACAGGGCACCACAGAGCCAACATCCATACAAAGCAGAAATGCTAAAGGTAGCGATAGCAAGGTACGAAAAAGCACTAAAGACAGCGACAGCCAGGTATGAAAAAGCACTAAAGTTAGTGATAGCCAGGTGCAAGAAGGTGCTAAAGGCAGAGACGACCAGAAACAAATGTACTTACCAGCACGAGCGAGGGTAGTGCCACACAACCGAAAATCGGGTGTGACAACCAAGCCCAAGTGAGCCACTGATGCATGTAAAGTAGCAACGGCATCCAATACACTGAAAGTCCTACGGAATCATAAAATCTTTCATTTGCTGCCGAAAGATGTGTGAAGTACGGTGCAGCCACGTTCCTGAAACCTCCACCTCTATTCGGTACCGCAAAAAAGCAGAATATTGGCACCAGATGGACTGGATGAATGAAAATTTTCTATTACTTCATAGACGCTCTAGAAGAAGAGGTTTGTCCCGTGCTCACTAAGCCTGGAGTCAAGCTATCCTGGCTTAACACGGCTGATAGCCAGAAACCGGTCCTAGGATGCTTGATTCTGGTCCAGTGAAGACATGACTTGGCAGTTTGGGCTGGACTGTTCCCATGAGGCACAGGGCCAAGACTGATTTGCATATGGCCATGTCTGAACTGGGGTGGCTTGGTGAGCAAAATAACAATGGATTACACCCAGATCTGTGACTGGGGGTGAATGTTTTGCCATTGTGCAACATTCCGTCCATCATCTTGTGTGTTTTGCTGTTCACCCTATGTGGGAAGGGTATGCCCAGACGTGGGTCCTGTGCTCACTAAGCCACTGGAGTCAAGCTATCCTGGCTGAAAACGGCTGATAGCCAGAAACCGGTCCTAGGATGCTTGATTCCGGTCCAGGGAAGACATGACTTGGCAGTTCGGGCTGGACTGTTCCCATGAGGCACAGGGTCAAGACTGATATTCATATGGTCATGTCTGAACTTGGGTGGCTTGGTGAGCAAAATACCAATGGATTAAACCCAGATCTGTGACTGGGGGTGGATTTTTTGCCATTGTGCAACATTCCGTCCATCATCTTGTGTGTTTTGCTGTTCACCCTATGTGGGAAGGGTATGCCAAGACGTGGGTCCTGTGCTCACTAAGCCACTAGAGTCAAGCTATCCCGGCTGAAGACGGCTGATAGCCAGAAACCGGTCCTAGGATGCTTGATTCCGGTCCAGGGAAGATATGACTTGGCAGTTCGGGCTGGACTGTTCCCATGAGGCACAGGGTCAAGACTGATTTGCAAAAAGCCATGTCTGAACTGGGGTGGCTTGGTGTGAAAAATAACGATGGATTAAACCCAGATCTGTGACTGGGGGTGAATGTTTTGCCATTGTGCAACATTCCGTCCATCATCTTGTGTGTTTCGCTAGAAGAAGAGGATGACAAAAAGATCATGAAATACGTAGCGAACCTTGCAGGTGATGGAGTGAAAGCAGTTATAAAGAAAATATCACAAGCTAATGAAGTATCATATTGTCAAATCAAAGAAATGTTGGAAGCCGAGTTCAATCCAATATCGAATATCGACTATAAAAGGTATATTTTCATCCTGGCAAGACAGCAAGCTGCTGAAATGTGGGATGAGTTTGTCAAGAGACTTGATACTCCCATTAAGCACTGCAAGTTCAGTGAACTCAATGACAAAGCCATGCATCTTAGATTCATCGATGGTTGCCTATTTGATTCATTCAGACGAGGCATGCGGAGATAAACATAATCTAGAAAAGGTGCTCAAGGATGCAAGAGCTAAGGAACGTGAAGATCGACAGTTTGCTGATATGGAAGCTGAAACAGACCAGAATGAATCAGCAGTGATTATGAAATGTGAGCAGAAACACAAAGTGGAGGTCAGAAGATGATGTCTTCAAAACAAAAGAAATTGTGTTTCCGATGTGGATTTTCACTTCCACACGAAGGTTAATGTCCCGCCATTGGACGGATATGCAAAGTCTTTGGAAAAGAAAACCATTTGGTAATGGTCTGCAAAGCAAAAGAGAAACTAAGTGCGTCACGACGAGAAGAGAAAATTCGCATCAGAAATACCCAGAAACATTCTAGCCAAACCCACAAGGCCAAACGGTAATATCAATTTAGGCAAGTAGGAAATAAACAAAGTTGATAGTTGTCAAATTCATCTTCCAAAGGCTCTTCAATGTCATCATCAATCAACAATGAAAATGATGGCTGTGCAATGGTGATGTCAACCGCAGAAAGTCATGTGCATGTGGGATTGGATGCTTGCAAAGAAGAACACAAATCAAAGTGAGACGCCAAGTAAAGTGACCAAACTCATTTGGCCAGTGCCCCAAGTTCACGCTAAAGGTGAATGGCTGCCCTGTAACTTTTTATTAAAGACAGTGGTGCATCAATAAATATCATGCAGGAAGACAAATACAATGAACTGTCTCCGATGCCAATTCTAGCACCATCAAAAACAAAGGTGTACACATGTGCAGCTTCTACAACATTGCAAAGTCAAGGTTTGTTCATAGCAACCATGAGGCATAAGAAAACAACAGTGCAATCTTCGATTCATGTCCTCCAAGGTACTTCTTCAAGTTCATTTCTCCTAAGTTTCAGCACTGCGACTGACATGGGATTGTTATCCATCAACTACAGCCTCAATGCACATTCTGAAATAGTAAGTCAATTCCCGTGGTTGTTTCATGGACTAGGGAAACTGAAGAAAATGAAGGTGCAACTTCACATTAAGCCCTTCAATGCACCCGTCAGCCAACGGCTGTCGCAAGCACTACCTCTGTAGTGCTGCGCACGTCCGTTGGCAGACGCGGCCCACCCACTCAATAAAACCGCTGCACCACTGCCCAATTGCTGCAGCGGTTAATGAGGACATTCTTCCAGTTGCTCAGTGACAGCTTTGGCTTGCTATTTCATTTGCAGGAGGCCGTTTAGAAGGAACTGGAAGTATTATTGAAGGATGACATCATCAAGTACTCTACTGGTCTAATGCCATGGGTTTCACCCATAGTGGTAGTGCTAATAAATGGCAGTGGAGGTGCAGCGTGCATTTGTGTGTGTATGCGTCAGGCCAACAAAACAATCGAGAGAGAAGGACATCCAGGTCTACACATAGAAGACATAATTACACAGCTGAATGGTGGCAAAGTCTTCTCTCGTCTTGATTTGATCAAAGCATACCATCAACTCATGTTGGAAGAGAACTGTACATACATGGCTTCCTTTTCAACCCACGTTAATTTGTTCAGCTACAAAATACTTAGCATTATCGTGTCGTCAGTTGCAGAAATCTTTCAGATTATAATTTGTAGAATAATTAAATCAATCACATATGCTTTTAACTATAGTGATGATATGCTAGTGTTGGAAGCCACACGAAAGGAGCATAACATATCTCTTACACAAGTATGCCAGCTGCTCGCTAATGCAGGTCTCTCTTTCAATGCAGAAAAGTGTGAGTTCCTTAAAACCAAACTCAAATTCTTTGGGCATATTTTCTCTGAAGGGGAAATGACTACTGACCCTGAAAACATACAAGCATTGTCATCCAGCTGCAATTCTTCTTAGCCATGGCCAACTGTTGCTTCAGATACATTTGTGACTTTGCTATCGTGAGTGCCCCATTAAAGAGTTGATAAAGAAGAATAGTCCCTTCCAGTGGCCCTCTGAATGTGACCGGAGTTTGAAGAAAATCAAACATACAATTGAAAATGCTTCTGAAATGTCTTATTTTGATCCAAAGTTACATACTGAGATCACAGTAGATGCAAAACCGGTGACGTTCGATTTAATCCTTGCTCATCACAATTGACACCCAAATGCTCAGAGACACATTGTGGCCTATGCTAGTAGAATCTATCTCGGCTTGAACATACCAATTCTCAATCAGAAACAGAGAGCCTGTCTGTAGCATGGAGTTATGAACATTTTCATATATTTATGTACAGAAAACCTTTCACCCTTATCAATGTCGACCAGGCGTTGCTCACCATTTTAATGTAATCTGATAGCCAAGATGCCCCCTAGCATTGAGAGATAGGGGTTGCAATTGCAAGAGTATCATCAAACCATTATGTATATGCCAGGAAGGATCAAAAATCAACAGATTACTTCTCACAAGAGCTGTTACAGCATCACAGTTCAACGTCTAAAATGGCTGAAGACTATATCAATTAAATTGTTAAGTCCAGCACCCCTGCAGTTCTATCCATTGAGCAGATTATTGTTGCTACGAACACAGATAGAGACATGCGCACACTCAAGGATATAATTGCAATGCAGTCATGGAGAAAACATACCCGACCTCTCACAAATGCCGTTGAATATCAGAAATTAAAAAATGTACAGGAAAAACTTTCTGAGACTGAGGGTGGTTTCCTTGCCTTGATGAATGAGTCCAGAAGGAGCTGAAAGCATGTCACCTGTGTAATTGCTCCTCTTGCAAGACAACACAGATTCCACTAAATATGTTTGACCTTCCTAAACAAGCGTGGGAGAAAATTGTAGTTGGACCCTTAAACAATGGACATCAATTCATAGTAGTTATTGATGAGTACTAATGTTTTCTCTTAGTGAAAGATTTATCATCAGCCAGTCATTGAGAGGCTGGATTATATTTTCACAGCATGGGGTGTTCCTTCCATTCTCAAATCTGTCAACGATCCACCTTTCAATAGCAGAGAGTTTAAAGACCTTCTTAGTTGCTTGAATTTCAAACAACAGAAAAGTATACCTCTCTGGCCATAGACAAATGACATTGTTGAATGATCTATGGGCACCCTGAAGAAAGTGGTTCAATGTGCTGTGCTCGAAGGAGTTGATGTCATGTCAGCCTTAAGTCCAGCCCTTTGTGTCTATCGCTCAACTCCCCATTCTACAACAGGTGAAACTCCTGCCACCTTGCTGTTTGGGAGAGCCATTGGGACAAAGCTTTACCACAATAGACCACATGCTGATTAATAGACACTGATGAGATTCGTGTCATGGACACTTCTCGCCAAAGCAAGATGAAGACTTATGCAGATAGGCACAGACGCGCTAGGGACATGATTTTTGAACAAGTAGACAGGGTCCTAGTCAAACAAAAACTGAAACGCATGATTGACGCTCCATTCGATACTGATCCATTTATCATCATGACAAGTAATTGCATATGGTGACTGCTCAACGTCCTGAAAAGTCCATTACAAGAGACTCGTCACATTTCAAGCATCTGCCTCAATTTTCGTCGGCTCCAGACAACACGAGTGAGACAAGTCCACCTGAGTGCCCAAGTCAAAAATCTGAGTAGTCATCTATGATGGCAGATGACGGTGCAACTCCTTGACCTCGTATGACTCAATCTGGAAGATTGTTGCGAGTACCTTGATGACTCATTAAGGAACTCTAATGTATGTGTGTTGTCCGTATATTTTTATTTAACAAAGGGGTAGATATAGTCCCATGTGATCGTGTGCAGTAGGACCCTTGTGGTACTTGATGGACTATGTAATCAGTTGTGAGGTATCTGGGGGTGGTCAGTAAAGTTTGTGATGTATTGCATTAAGAAAACAGTTGCATGATGAAGAATTAAGATGTGTTTTACACAGCTTCGTGTCGTGTGGTTATTTGAGCACTCTAGATCTGGAGTGGATGCGGCACATGTCAATATGAATTTTGTGGACATTACAATGCAAAAATATGCTTTCTTTACACACCATGCTTTAGTAATATATTTGTGACAATATGCTTGAAAATGCACCACTGGCTACGTACACCCTTACCACTCTTCTGCTGAATGGGTATGACCCATTTGATATACTTGTTCTTTGTGTGATGCTTGGAATTTTCACAATACCGATGACTTCAGTGATGTAACGTTGATGCGAGCACCCCCATTCTGAAAGATGCTCCAGCACCACTGCTAAAAGAAGTCCTAGATTTCTTGTGGAGTCTGCTGGTATAGGGTGGGCCCTAATTCTGATGGGCACTACAACGATGACCAGGTGCACAAAAGCGATCCAGACATGATGACTTCTGTTTTATCACTATTTAGTATCAGACAGTTCAAAGTCATCCACATGGCGATTGAAATCATATATGAGCTGAACCCAGCTTGTGTGCTGGAGAAGTAGTTTGATATGGAGACTTTAATTTGAGTATCATTATTATAGAAGACAATCTCTAAGCTGTATGATCTCCTCACAAGGTCCACAAGAAGAGGCATGTAGATTTTAAGGAGACTGGGGTTTCAGGGATGAGCTTTGCAGAACAACACACTGAATGGGGATTGCAGAAAACTGAACTGGACAAGGGGATATCGCTCGTGGTTCCAAGCGAGAGAAAATAACTCATGCCATTCAATCATATTTACAAATTCCTGCACTGA
Organism: Lissotriton vulgaris; assembly: GCF_964263255.1. Classification (NCBI taxonomy): domain Eukaryota; kingdom Metazoa; phylum Chordata; class Amphibia; order Caudata; family Salamandridae; genus Lissotriton; species Lissotriton vulgaris. Next base: position 170,555,078 of record NC_141689.1, on the reverse strand, counting down.
AGCGAGGAGATATTAAAGTAGAGTGTGATGCACGGTGTTGAATACCTCCGAAAGATCAACTACGCCCAGTGTGGCAGAGCGCTCCTGGTTCAAGGTCATACTGAGGTCATCAGTGGTGGATAACAAAGCAGGTTCCATGCTCTAGGAGGGGCTGAAACCAGACGATAAAAAAATCCAATAGGAAACTAATTTCCACAAAGAGGATTATCAAGTTGTCAACTTCTTTCTCTAAATGGTTAGTGAGTAGGGGTAAAAGAGAAATTGGAAGATAATTGGTAGGCTCTTTGGGGTCTGCATTGTGCAGCACACATAAAAACAGCAAAATGCCATACATGATTGTTTATGTGCAGGAAGGTGAAGGTGCCCCTTCCTGTAAATAAACAATCATTCCCACAAGACAGGCACCCTTGCACCATAGTGCATGGTGCTAGGCAGCTGTATTTAGCACCAGCCCAGGGGAAACCGCAAGGCTGCCCTGTTTTGTTGTAAATATGGTGCAGTCCTGCATTTCCAAAGTGACGTAGCACAGTGTTATGGCAAGAAGGCTAATGCTGCGCACCGTCACTTTTCTTGTAAATACTTTCAAGTCTTTATAACATATTTGCAGGCTTGTGTTGTGTAAAACTCTAAACTATGGCAAAAATGTCAAGACAAGAATGAGTGTCATTGGCACTCATGTTCAAGCTCATCTTGCCAGGAGGTCACAGAGTGTACAGTGCTGGTGCATATGAATCATATGATCTGCTAGAGTAGTGTGCAAAGAGGCAGCTTATTATAATCCACTCAGAGTTACCTACCACCTATATGCTCAGCAACCATTGATTCTTCCTGTTTCTATACAGTTGTGCTAGAACTAGAGAAGTACATATTGACGTGTGGGTTTCATCTACACAGCGAAATGCTAGTAGAAGTTCTGCAATGTGGTAAAAATCCACCTTGGTGTTTTGCAACTCTCCTGGTGTATTAGGAAAGGCTATGTGGGCTGGTATTGTTGTTAATGTGGCATCTGGGAAATTCTGGGACCGTAGAGAGGATACTTTGGGATACTCCATCTGCCACTGCTGCTGCGTTCTGCTAGCTACCTAACTCTAGCAGGTATAAGAACACAAGACCTGTACATGGGTGGAATCCTCCTCAATATAGCATACAAAGATTTTGAAAAAAGCAATGCATTCCGGGCATCTTTTCATATTCTACCTGGTTACTAACTGCTTCAACTTAATCAAATTCAGAAGTGTAAAATACTGTTTTTGTGACCACTGGCAAATTGTGACTCTTTAGTACAGAGGATTTGCTATAGGGTAATCCAAGTAAGGAAATGTAATAAATATACAGATTTGCAAAATCACCATTTGCTATGCTTTGCAAATTTGACAATTTGGGCCAATTGTACATTGCAAAATGGTGTTTTTACAGCCGCAAATCAGCTTGTGAGTAGTTTGCGTTTCGCAAAACCTTCGTACATCGAGCCCAACATTCTTCAGTGCTTGAAAGACTGGTGTAGAATCTGGCATGTAGATCTGTAGGACTGGCCAAATAGAGAAAGGCAGCCAAGAGCCATTAGCTGTATTAGGCTGGAGAGGTAGCTGAACTATTAGTTGAATGTTGTGTCTTTACAAAGTCAGTAGGGCTGGGGTGAGGTCAACCATAAATCAGGCTAGTGCCTCTAGAAGAATTTTGCGGCCACATGCATCAACCTATTTAGGAAGTGCAAACGGTGCGAATCAGTAAATTCGGCCGTTTGCGATTCCTAAATAGGTTTTTGGGATGCATCATGCATTTTTGTGAAATTCGCTATTTTTAGCGATTTCCAAAAATGCGATTGCTTTTAAGGAATTGCAAATTTGCGATTCCTTAAAAGCAATGCATGATTGTGTTTCAAATTGCGAATTCGCAATTAGGGGGTGCAAATTACCACGAGGGTGAACCTCGTGGTAATTTGCGAAAATGTATTAAAATGCTCAAAATTGCATTTTAAAACACTGTCATGTTACAGAGACACATGTCCTTAGGACATGTGTGTGTGAAACATGCACTTCAAAATACATTTCAGGGGTGCAGCGGGGGGGTCCTCTGGACCCCCCCCTGCACCGATGGAATGCATTAACATTTTGCGAATCGCTAATTGAAATTCGCAAAATGTCAATGCCTTCCCATTGATTCCTATGGGCCTTTTGGCCCATAGGAATCAATGGGAATTGCGAAATCGCAAATTAGAATTCGCATAATATTTGTGATTCGGTAAAAATTGCTATTTTTACCGAATCGCAAATATTATACAATTTAAATCATGCATCCCATTTTGCGATTCCTTATTTGCGATTCTCTAAAAATCGCAAATAAGGAATCGCAAAACCTTACTTTGATGCATGTGGCCGATAGTGCTCTGACCAAGTCAGACCAAAACTATACAAGTGCGTCATAGAGAGGGTGGTGGACTGAGAACAGATTCCCCAATGTCCTCTTCTCTAACAGCAGAAGATGTAAGTGAAGTACATTTAGATTAGTGAGCACGTATGGCCCCTTTTTGAGTATTAGAATTTCTAGATCATGGAAGCTATACTTGTGTGTCGAAACATGGCCACCCACCAGGTTTATTGCAGTTATAGTGGTCCTGAATGAATTACTTGAGAAATTCTTGGACTGTTATGTCCACATAATCAGTGCTTAACTTGAGCTGGTGGTTGCAGGTGGGGCCCAGCGGTACTCATTTACAGGGACTTTCACTTATTTATCCTCATCAGATTTGTACCCAAAGTAAAAGAGAGAAAAATATAACGGGGAAGAAGGAGGAAAAGAAAGACAAAAAGTGACAAATAAAGAAAGCTGGGGTTAAAAATAATCTGCAAGAGTGAAATAAAGGAGTAGGGAGTGTCTAGTGATGGATAAATCTGGCATGAGGTGGAATGAAGGCTAAACAGCCTTGATAGTCATCACCCTGACCATTGATAGAGCTGTCCGTGGGGGATCACTGACAGACCATTGACAGACAAAATATCGAGAGAACAAAATATCGAGGTCAAAAGATTGACTGCAAAAATATCGACTTCCAATCTTCAAACAGGTGAGTACAAAAATAGTGACTCCAAAATATCGAGTGTAAAAAATATAGACTGTCAAAATATCGAATTTTTTAAATGTCTTAACAGTAAATTAAAACCAATATAATAATAAATTAAATTAATTTAAACATATTTTAAAATACTTATATAAACGTAAAATTGAGAAAAAATTCATGTAACTTTAAAAAAATATATAATTTTTAAATACATATATATATATATTCATATTATTTACAAAACATATACAATATTTGTACCGTAGGATAGCGAAAGGGTTACATTTACTGTAACGACTCCAGTGAGTGCAACAGTAGGGAAAGCATTGGATAGCGTAGGGGTTAAAATTACTATTCCCACTCCAGAGAGTGCAACAGTAGGGAAAGCGTTGGATAGCGTAGGGGTAAAAATTACAATTCCCACTCCAGAGAGTGCAACAGTAGGTAAAGTGTTGGATAGCGTAGGTGTAAAAATTACTATTCCCACTCCAGAGAGAGCAACAGTAGGGAAAGCGTTGGATAGCGTAAGGGTTAAAATTACTATTCCAACTCCAGTGAGTGCAACAGTAGGGAAAGTGTTGGATAGTGTAGGGGTAGAAATTACTATTCCAACTCCAGAGAGTGCAACAGTGGGAAAAACGTTGGATAGCGTAGGGGTAAAAATTACTATTCTCACTCCAGAGAGTGCAACAGTAGGGAAAGCGTTGGATAGTGTAGAGCAAAAAATTACTATTCCCACTCCAGCGAGTGCAACAGTAAGGAAAACATTGGATAGCGTAGGGGTAAAAAATTACTGTTACCACTCCAGAGAGTGCAACAGTAGGGAAAGCGTTGGATAGCGTAGAGGTAAAAAATTCTATTCCCACTCCAGTGAGTGCAACAGTAGGGACAGTGTTGGATAGCGTAGGGGTTTAAATTACTATTCCAACTCCAGTGAGCGTAACAGTAGGGTAAGCGTTGGATAGCATAGCAGTAAAAATTACTTTTCCAACTCCAGAGAGTGCAACAGTAGGGAAAACATTGGATAGCGTCGGGGTAAAAAATTACTATTACTACTCCAGAGAGTGCAACAGTAGGCAAAGCGTTGGATAGCGTAGGGGTAAAAATTACTATTCCCACTCCAGTGAGTGCAATAGTAGGGAAAGCATTGGATAGCGTAGGGGTAAAATTTACTATTCCCACTCCAGTGAGTGCAACAGTAGGGAAAGCGTTGGATAGCGTAGGGGTAAAAATGACTATTCCCACTCCAGTGAGTGCAACAGTACGGAAAGCGTTGGATAGCGTAGGGGTAAAAATTACTATTCCCACTCCAGTGAGTGCAACAGTAGGGAAAGAGTTGGATAGCGTAGGGGTAAAAATTACTATTCCCACTCCAGTGAGTGCAACAGTAGGGAAAACGTTGGATAGCCTAGGGGTAAAAATTACTATACCAACTACAGTGAGTGCAATAGTGGGCAAGTAAATACTTCTTATTTAAATATAAATATAGTAACACCAATTTCAAATTAATTAAAATATTTTACAATTGTGTAAAATATATTAAATAATCAATTTAAAACACAAATAAAAATTATTTAATAATAAAATGTACCTACTAATAGTAATTATTTACCTATTAAAAATAAAATAATTAACAATTTAAAAGTATTTTTAAAAATTAACTCAATACATTTTTTATTCAAAAATCTAATTACTTACAATTAAATTACTTCACAAGATATTCCCCTAAAAACAAACAACCCACTACAGAAATTAATTTAATAAAAGTAACATAATTATCAAATAATCAATTAAAATAAATTTTAAAATATATTTTAATTAATTACAAATTAATCATTAATTTACGATTAATTCTAAATAAATACCAATAATTAAAATAACATATTTAAATAATTATAACTAAATTACTTCCCACCCTATTCCCCTATAAACCCACAACCTGCTACAGAAAATAAATTACTAAAATTAACATATTTATCAATTAATCAAATACATTTAATTACCAATTCTATTTTAATCAATTGCCACTTAATAATTAATTATCAAATAATTCTAAAAAAAAAAAAAAATTACCTAATTAATTAATTATAATAAAATAATTCCCAACCTATTCCCCTATAAACCCACAACCCACTACATAAAGAAATGAATAACATTAACATATTTATCAATTAATCAATTACACTAATTACCAAATATATTTTAATTAATTGCCAATTAATAATTAATTAATTAACAAATAATTCTAAATAAATACCAATAACTAAAATAACATATTTATTTATTGTAATTAAATTACTTCCCACCCTATTCCCCTATAAACCCACAACCCGCTAGAGAATTATATTACACAAAAATTAAACAATAATATTAACTTACCTTGAATTCGATATGTCTATATTCTGTCTAGTCGATATTATGTCCATGCTATATTTTTGATTCAATATTATTGCTATTCTAGTCGATATTAATTTTTTCTAATCAATATTTTTGTAGTCTATAATATGTCTAGTCGATATTATGTCTATTCTATATTTTCGACTCAATATTATGTCTAGTCGAAATTAAAAACTCGATATTTTGACTAGTTACCGTCTGTGGGCTTCCAGGTAAAACATATTGTTAGAAATGGGATTTCTGGTTGGCTAAGGCTTATGCCAAAGCCAGGGAGAAACCACCACTCTAGTCAGGGCAAGGGAGTTACACGCCAAGATAACCCCTGGCCACCCCCTTGGTAGCATGGCACGAGCAGTCAGGCTTATCCCGGAGGCAATGTGTAAAGCGTATACGCAAGCACACCCGGCAGCAACACACTAGGCACACCACAAAAAGGAACTCCACACAAATTTATATATAAAAATAGCCTTTGTATTACCTTAAACATATTAGATTATAATCACACAATTACACTGTGCCAACTGGCACTGGGCAGTATTTACAGTGGAATATTTAGACATGACAGGGCCACGTGGGCCACTGCCAAAATCAGCACTTAGTAGAAATAGTACTTGTAGAACATATAATAACTGTAGCACAAAATAACAATTGTAGAACACAGTCAGTAACCACTGGTAAAAGGTAGGTACGCACTACGCAATACTAATCACCATAGGCATAGATCACGCAGGGAAACATAAACTCATTAGTATAAACTATACTAGGCAAAACAACCCCACAAAGCATAAAAACACATTTAGAGGTATCACAGGCATAAAGGCACTGCACATTACGCATAAATAACATTAGGCAATTATCATCACAAACATAGTAGGTAATCACATTGCGCAAAAATCACATTAGATACTGACCCCAGGCCACTGGCCTTCCACAGGGGCTCAAATGTGCTTTGTCCAAATAGTCAGGGTGCGCTGCCTAGGCAGCCACAGCAAAGATGCGCAAGTGTTCGGCCTAAACCTGGAAGCTGCCCACTACTTGTTGGGCAGATGTGTAATCACCAAGAGATGCACGCGGGGTCTCAATGTGCCCTAAGATCAGATGCCAAAAAACAAGCACTAAGTGCTCCCCTTCTGACCCTACTCACCCGGGCTGTCTGGCATAGGGCGAAGTCTCCACCAGGTTCTTTACCGTTTCAGCGGGGCACAGGGACACCGGCACTCTGCTCCTTGGCTTCCCGGGTGGACTCTGGCTGCATTCGGGGCTCTCCTCTCCGCACAGGAACCCCACCAGCCACTGCAGCACGCCTCCTGTCTTGCGGCGGCACTCATCTCTGGGGGAGGCTCCGGGCGTGCACGTCTTTCTGCTTCCTAGCCAGGCCCCGCCTTCGTCTCGATGCGGGCTGCCTGAAATCCGGTCTCAGGCTCCACACCGGGTCGCGGCGGTGAGGCTGGCTTCCGATCTTGGGGCAATGCGGGGTAGGCTCCTACTTCCAGTACACGGTCCTTGGCGGAGTGGGCACCCGCTAGGGATATATATCAAACTAAAAATGCGGCAAAGTCGCAGGTGGGCACCCGCGCACCAAAGCAGTCAAACAAGCGGGGTCGTACCTGTAGTCACGGAGAACATATCCACGGCCAGATTGCAGGGTGGGCACCTGCCTAAGTAAGCGGACAAACAAACAAAACAAAGAGGGAAATCCCCTGGCAGCCTCTCCGTGCTGCAGGCCCCCAGCAGTCCTCCTGGGCCGAGCAAAGCATTCCCCAAGAGAATAAAACGCCTCCAGGCACTAGGTTCCTCCAGGTCTAGAGAAAGTCTCTCAGAAGGCAGGGGGGCAAAGGCTGGGCCCAGGAGCCAGCTCACAGGGCCCTCCAGGCAGGGAGGCAGTCCCCAGTGGCGGTACCTCCTGGCGCTCAGCAGCAGCAGGCCCCCTCAAGATAGGATCCAGAGAATAACACACCTGGGGTATCAGCCCCTTCTTATACAGGGATTTCTTTTTTCTAAGGCTGTAGAGCAGGGGGACAGCCAGTTACAACTGGTTTTTGAGCACTGTGTTGTGCTCAGCCCCTCTCCCTATTCACAGGACAGGCTAGGGACATCAGATGCACCACAGGGGGCGGAGCCAGCATGGTGGAGGGAAGGTATTGTAAACCATTTGAAGACAGTATTTTAAATTTCCAGATTTGTGCCCTTATATAGGTATAAATCACCATATCCTTATATAGGTATGAGAATCATAACCATATTTAGGCATAGCTCATGCAGTCCAAATACGGCAGGGTTACATCCACTAGTTTCGAAAATCTACAACGATTTCTTGGAAAACTCAGCTCCTGCAGCTAGGGACTTTCCCTTGCTTGAATATTGATTTGTCCAAAAACTCATGGAGGTTTCAAAGAACTGAGACTCTTTGGTGATGTTATTATATCCACCTTCAAGTCAAACTCTGCAACTTCAAGGTATAAATATGCCCACACTTGCCTTAGCAAACACACGGTGGTTTGGAGCAGTTCAACTATCTACTTGCCCGACGCGCCCTGCTACAGCAAGTGCCGAAGGAAGCCGACCCTCCAGCAGACGCACTGAGAGAGACGCTGTCCTTTCTCCTGCCGAAAAATCCAGCTCTAGTGTTTCCAAGCTACCCTTGCAGGTTGTTGAGAAATCGAGTCTCGAGACCGACCTTCTTCATTCTAAACTAAGGTACAGAGCTGATTAGACCCTTAGAGAAATCTTGGGCAGATTATTGGCAAAAGAATACTAAAACTTAAGCTACACATCAACTAAGCTTAGGTTTGGTACACCGGGGTAGGCGTATTTTAGAAGCACCAGTTGAGTACTTTTAGCCTCTGTTATGTATGTATGTATTTATATATGGTTTAGGTACCATACAATGCTCTGACAGTATTATTTTATTCTACTATTTATACTGTACGCATTATATTTTACAAACAGTTTTATGATTGTAGCAGTTCATTTCTTATGCTTGAGAAAGAAGACTGTTCAATAAATTCTTTTATTGAAAATACCCCGCCTTTCTACTTTCTCTGCACCTCTAGTGAAACGAAGCATGCACGATTGACTGAGTGAAATATCTATCTATTGTTTCCACGACTCTGAAGATACGTTTTATCTTTGGGAAACAAAGTTGTCATGTTTATGCGGTTGTCAGAGACTAATCCCTTCTTGTGAATTTGAGAAAGTTTCTAGTGACCTCTGAGCTAGCTTGCACACACAATTAAGTCTAGTATATTCGATAGAGACCTAGTGGACCTCAGTCCTATGTCTAAACTATAGGATATATTATTCCAATGCGCAGAGCCTATTGGGAATATAAGAACTACACTACAAAGGCACAGCCCTATTCAGGTCCAAGGGGCATTCCTCCCTCCCATAAACATGCAGATCTCCCCATTCACCACCAGGCAGACCCATCCTGACTCCTTGAGCCAAGCAAACCAGCCAGCTCCTGTCACTCACAAGCCAGACAATCAATCCACATTTACTGCACACAGATGTGCCAACTTCTAGAAGTGGCATTTCTACACTAGTCACAATTAATCTGGGCACACCGTCGCGCAGCATTTAATCTCACGAGTTCGCACATACCAGACTCGTCCCTGCACTCCTCGCACATCAGGAACTACCATGGACACACATATCCCCCATGCATTCCTATGGGAGGACAGGCCAATCTCACCACACGCACTCAGACTGCGCACACACTTTACACTGGGACACAGTGTTAAAGTGCGCAGAAGCCAAAAACAGCTAACACCAGGTCACATGTAAAAGCAAAAAGTTTAGGGGTGAACCTGACAAAAGGGCCAAGTCCAACACATATTCTTTTACAAATTAAGCACTACATATAGGAGCCCGACGAGGACATTTCAAATACATTGTGACCTGCTTGTGGCAGCCCTGCCAAGTACCATGCATTAGGCAAGGCATTACGACACTTTCTGGGAAGGAGGTCTGTGAATTTGTGGGAACAGACAGAGATGCTTATCTCTATGACATAATTGATACTACAGAACAACTGCTTCTTATCCATAGAAGATTAGTAAAGACAGGCACAGGGCATGGACATGGGCTCTAGGTTCTCTCCTTCTTATGCAAATCTCACTATGGGATGGCTGGAGGAGGAGTGCATCTGGGGCCCTGGCAGACATCCATGGAGTGATTCCAAATTGTATTGGGGAGGTACATAGACGATTGCTTATGATGTGGACGGGCTCACCACCCAAGTTACAGGAATTCTGTAATCACCTAAACAACATTAACTCCAACATCAGATTCACTAAGCATTCCAGCATTAATAAAGTGGTGTTTCTGGATGTTTAACTATATATCAAGAAAGACAAGATACACAGCAAAATGTTCCGTAATCCGATGTCATGTAACTCGGTTTTAAATGCCAACAGAGCTCATCCATGACATCAGATCAAATCTATCCCATATGGAGAGATGGCCGGAGCTAGACGAAACGTTAGTGAAGACACTAAGGGGCATATTATCAAGGGATTTATCTCTGCTTTTTTGGCTTTAAAAGCCAAGAAAGCGAAGATAAAATTATCTCCCTATCAGCAACATGGTGCTAACACGCAAATTTTCATGTTAGCACCCTTTTTCTCTACGCTTCCCCTTGCATCTCTAATGGGATGCAAAAGGGGCGTTCCATAGAAAAATAATAGGACAAATATTGTTAAGCGACATTTCTCCTATTATCAAGGATATCGCTAATTCTGTTAGTGATAAAAAAGCAGCGCTAACCGCAGTTAGCGCTGCTTTTTTTACACCTGGGGGCATATTACCAATGAGTAGCGATATCTATCGCTAACTAGGCTTTGCAACGATTTTTTTATCGCTAAGCATCGCCGGAAATTATCGCTGAGATAACTTGCTATTAGCAACGTTTATCTCAGAAGTGATAAAAATCCTCACGTTAACTGCCAAATGAGAGATTATTGCTGGAAAACCAACAATAATCTCTCGAAGTTTGGCGTTAGCTTGATGATAGGGGCTCACAAACGTAGCCATGATATCTACCTTCCATAGGATATCATGGCTAAGTCAGGAAAATACGAGGTGTAAAAAAAGCAGCGGTTAGCGCTGCTTTTTTATCACTAACAGGGTTAGCGATATCATTGATAATAGGAGAAATGTCGCTTAACAACATTTCTCCTATTATTTTTCTCTTGAACGCCCCCTTTGCATCTCATTAGAGATGCAAGGGGAAGCGTAGAGAAAAAGGGTGCTAACGTGTGAATTTGCGTGTTAGCACCCTGTTGCTGATATGAGATAATTTTATCTCTGCTTTCTTGGCTTTTAAAGCCAAAAAAGCAGAGATAAAGCCCTTGATAATATGCCCCCTGGTATTTTCTGGACTTAGCCATGATATCCCGGCCTAAAACCCGTTAGCGTGATCGGCAGAATCTTATTTGCACTCACCCAGTCTTCCAAGGCCCTCAAAAGGTTCTAAGCATAAATTTCCATGCACATTTGTTGGCATGCACTGCAAAATCAAATGTATGTATATTGTGTCATATTATCATGGAACAAATGGTGGTATCTGTATTACTGATCTACCTAAGTATCAAATATTCATTTCAGACTGTAAAGTGAACTAAAATGGTGTACCTGTGTTGCGCTGTATCTGCCTATTGGTCAAGTATGAGTGCAACTACAGTACCCGGCGGGTAGTACACCCGGCGGAGAGGGGTAGGTCGTACTACTGAGACACGGGATACCAGAACCTAACTACAGAGGTCGTTTACCCGATGTACTACCCACCGGGTACTGTTGTTCACTTTACTTTCTGAAATGAATATTTTATACTTAGGTAGATCATTTAATGTAGACAGAGTTACTTCTTACTTAGGTCCTGATGAATCGCTAGTCATTGCACACCTGCGAGAAACATGTCAACCAATTTCTGCACATACTAGTCGAGTCTCGAAGAAGGAAACATAGCAAATCCATCGAGTACAGGCTAGTCTTTTCTTTTAATTGTAGCAGGTGACCCCCAGAATAAACTTGATCCTGGTACTCCTAGCCTCATTTTAAACTCCCCAATACGTCTACACCAACCTGACCCCACACCCGCACTTCACCCAAACGGCTGTTGGATAGAAGATCTCCGCCAAAGAGCCCCTCTTTGAGGGGTTGCCCGTTGGGTATTGCACCGCCGACCCAATGAGGAGCATTACCAATGATGAAGCATGACACCCGAAAGGGTGTGTGAGGACATTACATCCAACAAAATGGATGCCCAACTGTAGGACTCCATCGAGACCCTACCACATCCAAACATTGGTGTGACCCGTACACTCATTACCTTTAGGAACAGCCCAGTACTTATTTGTAACACATTGACTTTGAGGGCGAACACTGTGGCTGGACCTACCACTCTATACGAGTGGTGAATTCGCCTTTCCTACAATATACCCCTCCCCCTTGTTGTAAACAGACCACATGATATCTCAGTGCATGGTCACTGAGGGAACTGCTGCAGATAAGCCCAAATGACAGCGCCCTAACGTGGATTTGGGGAGTAGGGGGCTTCACCTTGCCTGTTGTTCATTTCCCGCAAAGGAACTGCAGCACTAGTGACCGTGCAGTGTCTGTTTGGCCCCTGTTTTCTTCTTTGTCACTCCCCTGCTGCCACCTGCCAGAGCAGACAAGTGGTGCAGCATTCCTCGAAAGCCACATTCCCCTACTGTCCTGCCCTGTGGAGGGGGTTCTGCTGGCAGAATCTTTTTTAAAATAAAAAATTTGCAGTTTTATATAGCATGAACTCTGGTGCGCAAAGCCCACAGGGCGAAAAGAGCTTCAGCCCCCCGTTGGGTGTCTCAGCCTGAGCTGCTGCAGCTCGAGCTGCTGTGTGCTCAGCTGGGCAGTGTTTGGGGTCTGATCTCCGGCCCACCCGAGTTTTTCATAGGTCTTTAAAGACCATTTACATACCTTTGTAAACTGGTTACCAAGCCTTAGTTTTTTTTCTGGTTCCAGTACCGCCTGGGCTCCCACTCTGACTATTCCTTTGCCATAGTGTGATAATGCATTTCATGAAAAGGAATATAAAATAGGGTTGCCAAAAGACAAATGCCAGCCATGTATTAATTAAAGAGCCTGCAAAGACCTCCTCTTGACAATAAATAGGGTTATAAATAAAAAAGCATGCAGTCATTTGTAATGTAACTTTATTTCCTTTATTTATCAGTCATGGATCATTCAGGCAGCCCTAAAACACAATTAAAAGTGCTTTCTATTCACATTTGCTGTTCGAAGTACGCACAGATAAGTGCTGAAAATACGGCTTTAGGTGACTGTTTATTTTTGTACTGTATGGGACATCAAAATAATGAGCATGCAACCCTTATCATAAGACTGGAAGTTTGTTGCAGTATCAGCACATTATTTATTTCCTCCACCCTCAATCCTTGATTAATGCCATAATAGCGATAGATTAACTTATATCTTAAACCCTACGCCGCCATCAATAACATGCTGAGTTACTTCAAGTGTCTGGGAATGCACCCTGCATTCAGACAAAACACTCCTCATGCTTGCACTTCACTATCAGGCTCACCCTGCACTCACAGCGATCGCAATGCTCTCACACTAATCACCATGCACTCACACCATTTACCCCCCTCACCCTGCACCCACAGTGATCACTCTGCACTCACAATGCACTTGTGCTGTTCACCCTGTACCTAACCCTCCAGTCACACAGGCACACTACTCACCCTTCACTCATGTGACACTTCACTCACCTGTCCCCCTCACTGCTCAATCTGCAATCTCACTCAAACAAGCCCATCACTAACCATGCATTAATTTGTCCCACTGTGCACTTACATCCGCACCCAAATTCATATGGTAACCTCACTCACCCTGCAGTCATTCCTCTTACCCTACTCTCACACTGTTGCTACACTCACCGTTCACTCACATGGGCACTCCTGCCACCCACACAGCGCAGAGGGTTAATGTGCCTGCTACAAAGAACGTGCATCATGCAGATCACAGAACTGAGTGTGAGTAAACTATGAGTAGCGCTATAAAAAATTAAATGTTTGTCAGAAAGGTGCTACAAAGAGATGTTGGTCAGTGGTAGTGAGGGAATTCATGCAGAAGGAGGAAATGAGGAGGGGCGCCAAAAAAGACTATTGCACCGTGTGCAACCACTGCTAGGGCCAGCACTGGCTGGGAGTGTTAGCTTGTTGTGTAGTTCCTATATTCCCAATAGGCTCTGCGCATTGGAATAACATAAACAATAGTTTAGACGTAGGACTTAGGTCGACTAGGTCTCTATTGAATATGTTAGACTTAATTGTGTGTGCCAGCTAGCTCAGAGGTCACTAGAAACTTTCTCGAGTAAACAAGAAGGTGTTAACTTTCCTGAATAGACAAGAAGGGATTAGCTTCTGACAACCATATAACATGACAACTTTGTTCCCCCTGAAATAAGGAATATCTCCAGAGTAGCGGAAACAATAAATAGCTATTTTACTCAGTCAATCGTGCATGCTTCGTTTCACCAGAGATGCAGAGAAATAGAGAGACGGGCATTTTCAATAAAAGGGTTATTTATTGAGTAGTCTTCTTTCTCATGCAAGAGAAATGAATTGCTACAATTGCAATACTTGTCATAAACTAAAGTGCGTACAGTAAAATGATTATTATGAAAAAATACTGTAAAAGCATTTATATGGTTTCAAAGCCACAAGATACTTAAAATGGATAAAATAGATAAAACAATAAAATAATGACTAAATGTACTCAACTGGTGTTTCTAAGATATGCCTACCCCAGTGTACCTAACCTAAGCCTAGTACAGGGAAGGAGTAGATGAGTTACAGTTTTTTGCCAAGAATCTGAATCAAGAATTCTCTGTGGGTCTAATGAGCTCCGTACCTTGGGTATAGAATGAATGAGGTCTTGTATCTCTCTCTCAGGACTCGATCTCCCAGCAACCCGCGAGGGTGTCAGGGAAACACTGAAGCTGGATTTCTCGGCAAGAGAAAAGACAGCGTCTCTCTCAGTGCGTCTGCAGGGAGGGTTGGCTCCCTTCGGCACTCGCATCAGCAGGGCGTCGGGCAAGTAGATAGCCGATCTGCTCCATACCACCGTGTGTTGCTTAAGGCAGATGTTGGTATATTTATACCTGGAAGGTGCTGAGTTTGACGTAAGGTTGGACATAAGACGTCACTAAGAACTGGCAGTTCTTTCAAGACTCCAGGAGTTATAGGACAAATCAAAACAGAAGCAGGGGGAATTCCCGGGCTGCTGGAGGCTTGGTCTGTTTAAGAACGCGCTGTGCTTTCTAGGAGTCTATGGGAGTAGCCTTGCCATATTTGGACTGCATTGGCTATGACTTAATATGGATATGATTTGTTATAACCACATAAGGGCATAAATCGGGAATGTCTTAATTTGGGTCCTAGATACATTCACAACACCCACTCCACGTATAATGTCCATCATTACTAAATACTAAGCAATACTAAACATATAACGATGCATGTGTTTTCCATACCACCCCAAAATACATATCTAGCATTTGAATTGGTATATACACGAAAAATTAGTATAATACTGTAGGCTTTTAGTAAGCAGTGTTGTCATTCAGATAATGCATATTTTTGTACATTTTAGAATGTTGACTGGATGAATCACAAAATTTACATTTATGAAATGGCTCTTAATACAGAAGAGAAGGTCGAGACCATTTCATCACATATTTATACAAGACTATACATGTGCTAGAGGCTAAATCTAGAGATTTCAAAATTAGAAATCTTGTTCTCTAAGAATAGTTCTACTTTAAGCAGAGTATCATGTGCCAAAAAAAGTAAATATTTTGGGAACTAGGGAAAAAAATGTTTGTTTCTGGGAAGAAAAAATAGTTCCAATCTTTTTTAGAAGTTCTGTTTATCAAAACTGAAGGCCGAGTTCAGGGAGCGTTGTGTGCTCGCTATTTCAAAAGGTATTCTCGTTGTTAGGAGAGAACATTAATTCAGATAGGCTGGTAAAAAAATCATCTACAACAGTAGGTGAAAGTTGGGCCAGGTCCGAAAAAGTAGAAATAGTGCATATGTGCGAAGCATTGCCATCATCAGTGTTTAGATCAGCAATGGTCACGGAAGGTTGTACCTGTGTGCCGCTTTCATCTCGTACCTCACTGCACCTAATCGTAATGGTGAGGTCTCAACTAATGCCGTCATCAGAATGGGTAGCCGCTGGGGACAACACTTTGCATGAGCCGTCACCGAACCAAGCAAAGTATCGACATCCATAGATACTGCTGATGGGAGTGTGAGATAGATGTCTAACATGCATTCTTCTCCGCAAATCAGGCATCGTAGAACAGGTAAGATGCAATATTGCCAGATTGGTCTGAATGAAAGATACCAGGTAGTATTCAGATCTCTTAGCCGAGCCAAGCCGAGGACATTAGTGATCCGTTCTCGGTATTGCATTGCTAGGATCGTGTCTTCCATCGCAGCCTGAGTTTTGTCTGTGACTTGACTTGCCATATCGGAGCAGAAGGAACAAAAATAAGATTCCTGCTACGAGTCCCAAGATGAGAGACCGGCCGCCGAACACAGAATGTACGAAGTTCGGGAAGGTGCTACGAACTGCTTCAAATGGTGTTAGCAGTTCCGAAAAAATTGTCTTAAATACATGTGCGATGCCACTGGTGTCTGACATGTTTAAGATTTGACTTAACATTTCTACGAAATGTACGGGGCAATTTGTTGATAATAATGCATGTATCTCTGCTGCTGTCCTTGCAACTTGCAGATCATACGTTTCTCTAGACGAGGTTAAACGGCACAGTTGTTTGTATAAAAATAGACTTCATTCTGCTTAAAGTATCAATTCGAATAGAAGAGATATTCAAAGAAGGCCATATCGCCGCCTCCATGTCTGGTTTGCTGTTTGGATACAATACTTGCATACGACAAGTGACCATGGAAGTAACGCTTACGAGATAGGCTTTTCCTGACACCATGCCACAACAGCTGTAGTCACTTATTAGAACGTAGCTGCCATTGGAAAGCTGTCTGAAAAAAGGCTCTATCTGTTTAGCAGGGGCACCGTGCAGGTAACATGAAAGGTTATTTGATGAACCTTCGCAGGCTCCATGCAAGTTAATTCCTTGACACAGAAGTGTACCGCTTAGTGATTTTTTACAGTTGTTTGACTAAGGAATACCTCTTTCTTGCCCCCACTCCAACATCTATGTGTATAAGGCAAATTCAAGGTTGACTTGATGTATCCTTTACCCAACCTTTCATACAGGCCCTGCTGGTATATACTTTTGGCAATATTGAAACTGAAAAGTTGTTATCGGGATTGTAATGGTGCCATGGATTATCCACTCAATGACCGGTCGTTCTGACATTGTCAATGGTAATTTTTCAAGTTTTTCAATGCTCAGCACCGTAAAGTCTGCCCCTCTTTCTGCCAAAGAGATTTGTTTATCAGTAAGGTTATAGATAGAAAATAATGAAGTTGTGTTGATTAGACGCCTTGGCACGTTGCCTGAACGCAAATTTGTAACGTCCAGCCTAACTGTACAATAGAACGTGATTGGGACTGGCCATGTTGTAACATTAGCATATCCTGTTCTATTATATCAATAGCAGATGATAAAATGCTGTCCAGTGAATAAATTCTGGAGGGCAGAGTCGTTAAACCATTGTCCACTACAGAAAGTGATTTTTCCAAATTAATACGATCAATTTCTCGTACTTTTCCTGCAGTTTCAATTTGTGTTATTTTCCCAGTTTCATTGTAAGCTGCGTATATACCGGCGTATATGAAATGTTTTTGATGCTGTTTGCGAGGTCCCAGTAAGAAATCTCACAAGTCAGCACCTTCTTTAAGTAAAGTTAAGTGTTGCTTAATTTCAGGTAGTGTGGATTTCTATATCCATTCGAGGCATAGTTTTCCTACACTATGGGCCTGATTCCGAACCTGGATTTTTTTTTCCATACAAATAGGATTTGTAGTTTTTTTCCATACAAATTGTACAAGTCCCTTCCAAACCGTGTAGTACGATTCGTACGGGAAAAATACATACAGATCGGCCCAATCCTTACAAATCGGATCGGGAAAAGCTGTACGACGCGGACTTGTAAAAAAGACCATACAAATTGTAAAAAGGCTGTCCAACCCGTCAAGTACGATTCGGACCAGTTTGTCAGCATACGATTTGTATGGAAAATGGCCTATATATGGGGAATGACTCGTACCGGGCAACGAAGCGAACCCCTATACGCCTCATACCCTGGTATGACTCGTTCTGGGGGTATGACTCATACCGGGGTATGGGTCGTATAGAGGTATGAGGCATACAGGGGTCCCCCCACATGCGAGGCATATGTATGGTGCGTACACCAAAATCGCTTATGTGCGCACCGTACCCCAAAATCGCGTATGTACGCACCGTACCCCAAAATCGCCTATGTACGCACCGTACCCCAAAATCGCGTATGTACGCACCGTACCCCAAAATCGCTCGTGTACGCACCATACCCCAAAAATCGCGTATGTACACACCGTACCCCAAAATTGCCTGTGTACGCACTGTACCCAATATTGCGCATTTACACACCATACATACGTGATTTTGGGGTACGGTGCGTACACGGCCGATTTTGGGGTACGATGCGTACACGGCCAATTTTGGGGTACGGTGTGTACATACGCGATTTTAGGGTATGGTGCATACACGGGCGATTTTGGGGTATGGTGCGTACACGGGCGATTTTGGGGTACAGTTCGTACACAGGTGATTTTGGGGTACGGTGCTTGTACGGTGCGTACACGACCAGTACCCCTTCATCGCATATGTACGCACCGTACCCCACTTTCTGTGTCATCCCTACGCACTGTGCATACACACTGTACCCCTGTATTCATGGAGTGTACGACGCGTACACGGGGGGTCTGTCTCGTACTGTTTTACGGGCGTACAAGGCTTTTCCCGCACTTTTTGGCTCTTGTAAAAAAAGAGCCGTACCGCATGCCGTTTGTACGAATCGTACTTGCCAGGTTGTAAACTGCTGCCAGGAATACATGGGAACGTCGCGTACAGAGCAATCCGAATCGGAATCGCTTGTATATACGAGTTGTATGGTCTTTTTTACAATTTGTATGGAGTGCGTCAATTTGTACGGATCGTACTTCCTAGGTTGTAGGGGCCTCCTTACAAGTACGAGTGGTATGGAGAAACCGCTCCATACCACGGTTTGTACAGAGTTTTTCCAGGATCGGAATCAGCCCTTATATGTTGTAATTATCCCTGGATGTTGTCTTTGGGAAAATCTTGGGTCTGGCCTATTCGGTTTGAACCCCTGTACTTTGTTCAGGAATCTATCTTGACAGTTATTAGTGTCTGTGGGCCAGATAAACCATTTGTTTCAGGATTTGTTCTATTTTGTTTAAAAATATGGGATACGTCTATCTCCACTTCTATAGTGCTATTACTATTAGGTATGGGTTTTGGTATAGACGGTTTGTTTAAGTCTTTTATCTTGGCTAGACCAAGACAGATTGTTTGTTGAGTGGTGTCATTCAGGAACATTATTTGTTCGGGGATCATGCAGGCTCTGAATAATGATTCTAAACCTTGTACCTGCCATTCTTTTGTACCCCAGACAGTTTTTGTCTCAATGTTGTTTTTCCAAAATGTAAAACCAAATGTAGACATTTTTTCATAAAATCTTTCAGAATAAATCAGTTTAGTGTTTGTCAACATGTTTTTCATTCCTGTCTTATTTATAATTTTAAAATAAAAACGTTTCTGGATCAGTGATATTAAATCCTGAGAAGTATGTTCCCATTGATTATAACTGAAAACATTTCTGGGATTAGCAGATTTATGAAAATAATGATGCCCTAAATGATTAAAGCAATACATTTCCTCATAACTCGATGAACCTTGTAAATAATCATGTTCTGTAAATTTTGCTGACATTTCTAAATCTGACATTATATTATTAATATTTTCAAAGTCCCAATCATCAGATAAAGTACTAGGTGCTACAAAGTCACTTAAAGAAATCTTGAACTGATGTGGATATTTCAAGAGTTCAACCAGGCCATTGATTTTGTAATCAGTGTTGTCCCATGCTACACCACCAGGTATAGGAATGGCTGTGATGTTCACTGATGATAGTTCTCTTTTTTCAATGTGAGAGGATCTGTGAGGTTTTAGAACCAAGCTGATGTTCTGACTTACTGAGTACATCTAACACAATCCACAGTTCAATCCACGGTGAAATCAAATATGTTTCTCCAAGTCGATGAAAGAGTTCGGTAATTTTGGTTTTGAAAGTTTTGTTTGCTAGTTTGTCTTCATGTTCACTTGGATCATCAGAAAAGTCATCGAAATTGATGAAGTAGCCAGATGCAGTTCTGTCAATTGTTTGGATGGCATCAGGATTGTCATTAATCTTTGTAGTTGCTTCTTCCTTTTTCATATTAGCATAGTCCGAGGCTACATCATAGTAGACAGGCGTTTCTTGACGAACTGTTGCAATTTGGGTTTCAAGAGGCACAAGTTCCATTGCTTTGTTGCATAGTCCTTTTTTATTTACTGCACTGTTTATCAAATGTGATTAGTCTCTCAGTTTAAACCTCTTGGATTGTAGCAAGGTTTGGTCTTCTGCCACTTCTTGGGAGTCCACTGGGCCTAATACTTATTATTGGCCACATGGTTGTAGTTTTACCAGGTCGATTGATAGAACTCGGTTCTCCTTTTTACCAGCAAGGGGCGGTAGTACTACTGATCTTGTTCCAATGATAGCTAAGACAGGTACTGCTTTTCTGTAAGAAGGCCCAAATTCCTTCTTCACCGCAATCTTTTCTCTGACCAGATCCCCAATCTTTGGAATCCAGAAAGGTCTTGCTGGGACAGGTGGTTACTCTTCAGTGGCCGTTGGCTTTAGCTTTGTGTTACTTAGACTTCTTCTCGTTTCATTCAAGTCCTGTAAAACAGCCAAACGATCTTTGATATCAAAAGCTTTTTGTTCCACCACTGAAGTCTGACAATCGAGGACTTCGATTATCATTCTTGTACCAAACAAAAGTTCATACGGAGTGATTCCACCCAGAGAATTTCTTGGCAGATTGTTAAGACTACGTTGGACACTTATTAGATGTTTGACCCACCCATCACCCGAACCTAATACCCTCGCTGTTATAGATTGCTTTATGTCACGTTTTTTTCTCTCCACTACCGCATTTCCCTCAGGATTGAATGGACTAGAGTACGGCAATACATTGCCTATGCTGGCCATGGCCTCCTTGTAAGCTCAAGAGCTAAACGCAGGACCCTGGTCAGAATGTAGCATGCCAATTGCGTATGTGCCGATAAAGACTCGCAAATCTTTAATAACAGTTCTGGCGTCAGCCGAGCGCTGGGGCCACATCCAAATGAATCTCGTGCAGGAATCCACTGCGACCATGATATATTTATAGTTGCCATCCCTTTGTAAGGGACCACAATGCTAATGATTTGTCTGAGATTAGAAGGGGTGTCTGCACTGGTCGTTTCACTGTTGATACCTTCATGTTTTGGCATATTTCACATTCTAGAACATAGTTTCTAGTCTGTTTTCTCATGCGTGGCCACCAGTATCTCTGTTTTAATAACGATACTGTGGCGGAAACACCTGCATGTGCAGAGGCGAGCCCTTCGTGTGCCGATAAGATTAGTCCTAACATATGTTCCATGTTTGGAATTGCCCTATCCCCCACTCCAGGGATTACAGCAAAAGGAACATTGTTTGCATCAGTTTTGTATGAGTACTTTACTGGAAAGACTTTTGGGAGTGTCTTACCACTGTCTTTTACTGAAGCACTGACAGCTAGCAATATATCGCTGTCTATTTTTGTTTTTGACCGGGTGATTGCAACTACAGGAGCCGTTTGCACAACTGCCTTCGCTGCTTCATCAGCCAATGAATTCCCTGCAACGTGAATGCCATTACGCTGATGACTCAGTGTATGTATCACGTGAGTCTTTTGTAGTTTTTTCTGCAAAAGAACTACTTGTTCCCAAAGCATTTTATGTTTGATTGTGCCACCTTTTGCATATTTGAAACCATTTTGAACCCAGTTCTGCAAGTAATCATTGTAGGACTGGACGCAGTAATACGAATCACACACTATTAGTGTTGGGAATTCGCGATCAGTATTTTCAAGCTCCATTTTAAAAGCCTGTTGTTCAGCTTGCTGAGCTGTACAATCTCCGAGTGATTGAGTTTTAGTGACCAATGGTCTAAATTTTCCTTCGTGCCATTGACCTTTAACAATCGCGCACGCAGCACTATATGCTTGTTTACCCCCAACTGCGGGCTGTGCTGAACCATCTGTACATATTATACAGCCGTAATGTTCCAGAGGCAGAATTTCAGTCAGCAGAAGACATTCGTATTCGTATTGGAGAAATTCTTGCGTTTTTAGGTTAGGATCAAATTCGTATACTACGTCTGGTGCAGCAAGAGAATTAACCCATTGCATCCATCTCGGATGTAACGTTTTAGCATTTGGAATGCTTGTTCTTGTTACTGCTTCTAAAGCAGGTACTGGTGTAACGATTATTATACGTTTACCTTGTGCGAGGGCTCTTTCTTTTGCTACAGCAGATTGTACAGCAGTTAGATTTTTTTCAGTAGAACTGAATTTTATTTCAGCTTGTGTGTACAAGTGTGATTTGTAAGCTATTGGTACCGTTTCTCCCTCATTAGAGGTCAGGTATGTAAATACGGATCTTCCTGGGATGACTCGGATTACAAGGTTGCGTTCGTTTGCGCGTGTTTGCAGTTTTGTTTTAGTTAACATGTCTGTTTGTAATGATCGTAAAATTTCTGTGTGTTTCAGAGTCCAATTAATTGGTTTGAAATCAGGTTTTATGAATTCTTAGAGTGGTTTAACCCTCTCTACATAATTTAGAATGTAAGTTCTTCCGAAATTCAGGGAACCTAGAATTGATTGTAAGTTTTTCAGCGTTTTGGAGCTTGAAGTACTGCACACTTTTCTAAGAAGTTGTCAGCTAGGCTTTTGCCTTCACTTGATAATTCCTATCCTAAAAATAGGACAGTCTGGAGGGTAATTCGGGACGTTTTAAAGTTAAATTTGTACCCTTCAGATGCGAACCCAAGTATGATGGTGTTCACTCTTTTCAAGTGTGTATCCAGGTCATTGTCTGTAAGATAGATGTCATCGCAATAAGATAATGCCTCATCATCATATATTTGCAGTAACTCTGTTACCCTGGCTGAAAATAATCCTGGGCTATTCTTGAATCCCTGTGGGAGACGACAAAATTGCTTTTGGGCCCCCGTGCTGGAGAAAGCGGTCAAATAGCTGCTTTCTGTTTCAATGTTTTGACAGAAAAAACCATTTGAAATATCTTATGTTGTTTTATATTTTTTGCGCACAATATTATTCATTAGTGCTACACTGTGTGAGTTTTGTACTGCAAATGTTTTGCAACAAGAGTTTAGGTGTCTGTAGTCCAAAACTAGACGATATGAATCATCTGGCTTGGAGACAGGAAACAAAGGATTGTTCATGTGCATGTTTCAAGCACCCCCTGGTACTCAAGTTGATCTAAGATCTCCCTGACTTGTTTTTTAGCTTCTTGCTTAACAGGATACTGCCTCTGTGCAGTAGGTTGATTTTTTACCTGGATTTTATGGTGAGGAGAATCCTTATCCCATCCTACATGATTTTTATGTAATGCAGGGGCTTGAGCCACTGCCCATTTTCATGCATATGTGTATTTTTTATGAATTGGAATGAGATTTGAGAAGGTAGGCATAATCATTTCTTCGCCATATGGGCACTTCCTAACAAACTCTGGTGGCCAGTCTTTCTCTGCTAGAAGGATATCATAGCCTTTAGATAGCTTCTCCCAGAAGAAACCTTTTAATTTCCTAGTTTTGTCCCCCCTCTATACGTAATGTTATTTCATATAGTTTATGGGGCACGCTAACTCTGATGTCTGCAGTTTTCACTTGAATATATTCATTCGTGTCCACTGTCTCCAGAAGATTCATCAGGATCTTGCGAGCTATGGTCACTTCTGCTGTGCTGTCTATCATTGTCTGGGCCCATTCTCTGTTCTTGAGTTGTGTCCTCAGGATTCTCGGCATGTTTTACTTTAATACTGGCTACCTTCTTTTTGGGAAATTGTAATTTTTTACTTTGACAGGACACCACCGCACGGCCACCAGCTGCTGGGTGTGCCCCCTGCCCGACTGCCGCTCAGCCTCGCTGAGCCTGCCGCCTCTCCCCCGCCCCCGCTGCCCCAGCGGGATCGCTCTCCCTGCCGGTGGGCTACCGCGCTTTCCTGCTACTCTGTGCCACTGTTGAGCTTCTGTTCGTATTTTTCTCCCCCTGAACCTGTGTTAATATTTGCTCCGTATTTTCTCCCCCTGAGTCTGTGTACTATTTGGTTGTACTTTTTTCTAATTTCTTGTTCCCCGTGTTCCCCTGTGCCCCCCGCCCCACTTCCCGCCGCCGTGCCAGCGGACACGCCCCCTTTCCTTTGTGCTCCCTCCCCACTCCCCGCCTCCCAGCTCCTCCCTCCCTGACACTTCGCCATATATGGCGACCGTGCAGACGCGCAGCGTTGACGCGCAGCGGGCGCGCCGATTGTGCGCCGAAGGTGCGCCAAAGGCAAGCCCGTCTACGCCCGTCCGCGCCTGGACCGCGTCCAGTGCTAGGACCCCTGGCCCCCGCAGACCCCAGCCCGCCCACCGGACGTACGACGCCGCAACCCTCAACGCACTCAACGCCAGCCGATTCCCGGGCTGCTACCAAGCCACCCCGAGACGCACCCTTCTGCTGCAACTCCTGCAAGTTCACCTGCCTCCGGACCTGCCCTACTCCAGCAACTACAAGACCAAGACGAGCAACAGCAGCAGCCACCTGAAATGCATCCTGCTCAACACCCGCTCCGTCCACAGACACACCGTCGAGCTCTGGAACCTGCTCGACACCACAGCCCCAGACATCGCCTTCCTCACGGAAACCTGGATAAACGCCTCTTCAGCGCCCGACATCGCCATCGCCATCCCAAACGGCTACAAGATCATCCGAAGGGACCGCACCAACCACACCGGAGGAGGCATCGCCATCATCCACAGGAACACCATCCGCATCACGACCAACACCGACGACACCCTCGCACCCGCCGAGCACCTGCACTTCCAGGTCCACATCAACCCCAAGACCACCCTCAGAGGCACCCTCATCTACAGACCCCCGGGACAAGGCACACAATTCAGCGAAGACATCGCCGACTTCATCAGCCCGCACGCCCTCTGCTCGGCTGACTACATCCTCCTCGGGGAACTCAACTTCCACCTGGAGAACAACAATGACCGCAACACCACCACCCTGCTGGACAACCTCGCAAACCTGGGACTCAAGCAGCTGGTCACCACCCCCACCCACTACGCCGGACACACACTCGACCCTATCGTCTCATCCAACAAGGACATCGCCTTCAGCCACACCACCGGACTCCACTGGATGGACCACAGCTGCGTCCACTTCAGCTTCTGAAGGACCACGATCCACCACCACCAGCACCAGGTTGCACGCAGAAGCTGGAACAAGATCACAGCCAACCAGCTCGCGACCTCCCTGAGCATGAACCCTCCCACCAGCACAACAAACCCAAGCCAGGCGGCCACCAACCTCACGAAGTGGATCAGCGACTGCGCAGACGACCTCGCCCCCCTGAGGACCCCGCCTAGCAGACCCGGCAGCAAGAAAGCCCCATGGTTCACCGACAAACTCAAGAGCTCCAAGAAGAACTGCCGAGCCCTAGAGAGAACCTGGCGCAGAGACCCAACTCCGGACAACATGGCTGCCCTCAAGCTCGCCACCCGAAAGCACCACCAACTCATCCACGCCACCAAGAAAACCGAATTCAAGAAACAACTGGACAACAACGCACAGAACAGCAAGGAACTCTTCAACATCGTCAAAGAGCTCTCCAACCCCAATGCCGGAAACAACGACATCACCCCTTCGCAAGACCTCTGCAACTCCCTCGCCTCCTACTTCCACAACAAGATCGCGGACATACACAACAGCTTCAGCACTCAACCGACGCACGCCACGACCGAACCACCACCCCCCACCACCACCCTCCGCGCCTGGACTCCCATCAGCACTGGAGACACCGTCCGCACGATTAACTCCATCCACTCCGGATCTCCGACCGACCCCTGCCCTCACCACGTCTTCAACAAGGCCGACGCTGTCATCGCACCCCACCTGCGGGACATCATCAACACCTCCTTCGACACCGCTACCTTCCCGGAGAGCTGGAAGCACGCCGAGCTCAGCGCCCTACTGAAGAAACCAACAGCGGACCCCACCGACCTCAAGAACTACCACCCCATCTCGCTGCTCCCGTTTCCTGCAAAAGTCATCGAGAAGACCGTCAACAAGCAGCTGGCCGCCTTCCTTGAGACGAACGGATCCCTCGACCCCTCGCAGTCCGGCTTCCGGTCAAACCACAGCACTGAGACCGCCCTGATCGCCGCTACCGATGACACCCGAGCTCTGCTCGACAACGGAGAAACAGCGGCCCTCATCCTCGTAGACCTCTCCGCGGCCTTCGACACTGTCTGCCACCGTACCCTAGTACAGCGCCTCAGCAACGCCGGAGTCCAGGAGAAGGCACTGGAGTGGATCATCTCCTTCCTCGCCGGAAGAACACAGAGAGTCCGCCTCCCTCCGTTCAGATCTGAAGCCACCGAAGTCATCTGCGGCGTTCCTCAAGGCTCCTCACTCAGCCCAACCCTCTACAACGTCTACATGAGCCCCCTCGCAGACATCGCACGCCAGCACAATCTCAAAATCATCTCCTACGCCGACGACACCCAGCTGATCCTCTCCCTCACCAACAACCCCGCCAGAGCCAACCTTCACGAAGGGATGAAAGAGGTAGCCGAATGGATGAAGAACAGCCGCCTGAAACTGAACTCGGACAAGACGGAAGTCCTCATCCTGGGATCCTCACCCTCAGCCTGGGACGACTCCTGGTGGCCCCCCACCCTAGGCAGCGCACCCAAAACAACAGACCACGCACGCAACCTGGGCTTCATCCTGGACTCCTCCCTCTCCATGACCAGACAAGTCAACGCCGTCTCCTCGTCGTGCATCAACATCCTGCGCATGCTACGTAAGATCTTCCGGTGGTTCCCCACCGAGACCAGGAAGACGGTCACCCAGGCCCTCGTCACCAGCCGTCTGGAGTACGGAACCACCGCCAAACTCCAGAAGAGACTCCAGCGGATCCAGAACGCCTCAGCATGACTCATCCTGGACATCCCCCGCTGCAGCCACATCTCTGGACACCTGAGAGACCTGCACTGGCTCCCGGTCAACAAGAGAATCACCTTACGACTCCTCACCCACGCACACAAAGCCCTACACAACCAAGGCCCAGGATACCTCAACAGCCGCCTCAACTTCTACGCTCCCAAACGCCAGCTTCGATCGACCGGCCACGCCCTCGCCGCCGTCCCCCGCATCCGAAGAGCCACCACAGGGGGACGGTCCTTCTCCTACCTCGCCGCCAAGACATGGAACTCCCTACCGACCCACCTCCGCCTGACCCAGGACTACCTCGCCTTCAGGAAGCAACTCAAGACCTGGCTGTTCGAGCAGTAGCGGACCCCCCCTCACCTAGCGCCTTGAGACCCTCTGGGTGAGTAGTGCGCTATATAAATACTGTGATTGAGTGATTGATTGATTGATAAAAAGGTTCTTTGTCTTTGGACTTGACGCGCTCTTCTTTATGTTCTGACCGTCCTCTTCTTTCCGATTTCTGTGAGGAAGTCTGAAAAGATCGAGAGGGACGTGTATCAATATCTTGATATCTGTCAGGTTTTCTCAAATTATCCCTATTTCTAAGGTTATATCTTTTTTCAGAGGGCTCCCGTTGTGGAGACTTGCCCCCCCTTCTGGAGATCTATCTCTTCATTGGGGAGACCTTCCTCTGGTCTGAAAATGTTTTTCTCTGGGAGTGGTTTGCTTATTACCCTCCCACTCCTTTTTTTGAGAATTGAGATTATTTTTAATTAAAGTTTTTTCTGGATTTCCAGTTAGTTGTGGTTTTAGTGGTTTCCCACCCAAACTGTCTCTACCTAATTCCTCATAGGATTTTTCAATTATTATGGCAAATTCAAAAGGTTGGTCCGCTATATCTGTTTCTTTTAATTTCTGGCAGATTGCCACAGATGCTGCTTCTCCTTTTATGTTGGCTAGTAGTATAGCCGAGACTTGCTTAAAGTCTTTCAGTAATTTCATACCTAGATTTAAAGCAGGCTCTGGACCCTATTCATTTTGAATCTGTCTTAGCACATCTGGTATAACCGCCGTAGACGGAACACCATGTGTTTTTGTGAAGATTGAAGCAAAGACTGTTCCTCAAGTGTCACAGTCCTCCACATGTGGTGCAATCCCCATTGGTAGGCAGATGGTCAGAATTCTATGTTTTTCGTGAAAGGTAGTATCAGGAAATACTGCCTCTATTTTAGTAATTTTTTGAGCTTACCAGAACGGAATTTGTTCCCGTTTTGTGGGAAATTTACCAATGACTGATTGTATGGTCTGTGGTGTAATTGTATTAGTGTTCCCCTGGTGAGGGGTGTGCTGTGGAATTTTTATTGCTGGTTGGACTGTTATAGTCCACATGACATATTGTACCAATTGTCTATGTATTTTAATTAATTGTTTTAGTTGAACTAAAAGTTCTCTGTCTACCATTTCTTCAATGTCAGGATGTGGTGTATAGCTGGCTAGAACCGGCCATGTGACTCCTGGTATACCTAGTGGACCGAGCCTGGTAATGTGATTTTGATGTTTTGGGGCGCCTTTAAACCAGAGCTCATGCTCTTGGTAAGTTAGTGGAATTTCAAGTTCCTCGAAAGGAATGTATTCCGCTGGAGGTTCCCCTGCTTTGTAGTAGTGGAACTCGTGTGTTACAGGATTTGCTGTTGGAAAAGTTATCCATGAATAGAATACCTCTGTCTGCCGATATTCATGTGCCTCGCCAACAAATACTACTGTACCACCTCTCGATGATACTCCACTATTTATTAGTTTGTAAGTTACACTCTTTCTTACATTTACCGGGATGATTATTGCATCCAGGTTGTTTTGCTGAAGACTTGTGTCTTCCTCTAATAGTTGAGTTGCTATTCTAGCTCTCTCCCTTTCGTCGTCACTCTCTGTCATTTTGCTGACAGAAAGTTTGCAGAGCAAGTTTCAAGGAAACAAAGATTAGGTGCACAATATTTTGGAACACTGTATCCTTCAACATTGACTAAACCAAAAACTAATACATAGGAATCTCTTCCTACTAAGTTCTGGCGGATATTAACCTTTTTACCCACTCCAGATGTCTATCGGAGTTTTTACGGGAAAAAGGGGTCTGTGTGAAAAGCACAACTGAGTTACTCTAGTATCTAGTGTTAAATTATCGCCTTACCAAACGTTGGACGCCATGTAGTATAGTTCCTATATTCCCAATAGGCTCTGCGCATTGGAATAACATAAACAATAGTTTAGACGTAGGACTTAGGTCGACTAGGTCTTTATTGAATATGTTAGACTTAATTATGTGTGCCAGCTAGCTCAGAGGTCACTAGAAACTTTCTCGAGTAAACAAGAAGGTGTTAACTTTCCTGAATAGACAAGAAGGGATTAGCTTCTGACAACCATATAACATGACAACTTTGTTCCCCCTGAAATAAGGAATATCTCCAGAGTAGCGGAAACAATAGATAGCTATTTTACTCAGTCAATCGTGCATGCTTTGTTTCACCAGAGATGCAGAGAAATAGAGAGACGGGCGTTTTCAATAAAAGGGTTATTTATTGAGCCGTCTTCTTTCTCATGCAAGAGAAATGAATTGCTACAATTGCAATACTTGTCATAAAGTAAAGTGCGTACAGTAAAATGAGTATTATGAAATAATACTGTAAATGCATGTATATGGTTTCAAAGCCATAAGATACTTAAAATGGATAAAATGCATACAACAATAAAATAATGACTAAATGTACTCAACTGGTGTTTCTAAGATACCCCAGTGTACCTAACCGAATGAGTTATAGTTTTTTGCCAAGAATCTAAATCAAGGATTCTCTGTGGGTCTAATCAGCTTCGTACCTTGGGTATAGAATTAAGGAGGTCTTGTATCTCTCTCTCAGGACTCGATCTCCCAGCAACCCGCAAGGGTGTCAGGGAAACACTGGAGCTAGATTTCTCTGCAAAAGAAAAGACAGCGTCTCTCTCAGTGCCTCAGCAGGGAGGGTCGGCTTCCTTTGGCACTCGCATCAGCAGGGCGTCGGGCAAGTAGATAGCCGATCTGCTCCAAACCACCGTGTGTTGCTTAAGGCAGATGTTGGTATATTTATACCTGGAAGGTGCTTAGTTTGACGTAAGGTTGGACATAAAACGTCACTAAGAACTGGCAGTTCTTTCAAGACTCCTGGAGTTCTAGGACAAATCAAAACAGAAGCAGGGGGAATTCCCGGGCTGCTGGAGGCTTGGTTTGTTTAAGAACGTGCTGTGCTTTCTTGGAGTCTATGGGAGTAGCCTTGTCGTATTTGAACTGCATTGGCTATGACTTAATATGGATATGATTCTTATGCCTTTATAAGGATATGATTTTTTATAACCACATAAGGGCAAAAATCGGGAATGTTTTAATTAGGGTCCTAGATACATTCACAACAAGCTCACCCGATGTTCGGGTCTGTTGCACCTCTGCATGACCTTAACCAGTAGGTATTTCAGATCTTTACATGAGCACCAGTTGCTTATGCAAGGATAAATAACTTTTTAGAAGGCAGGGGGAGATTAAGTGATTTGCCCAGAATCACAGGATGTAGAGCCGATGCCGAGTCTCTAAACTGGTTCCACAGGTCCAAAGTCGACACCTCTAACCGTTACCTCACATGCTCAAGTCCTGATGGCGGCTGGCCCTACCTCAGCATCCCCTTCTCTGGGCAGACATTTTGGTCACCCGGCCATGACCCTGCTAGTTGCCATCTTAAATTCTGAAAGGGCTCGTAGGCACTAGTAGCGTGAGATGGTAGGGATGATGCACTGCGGCAGTAGGGTGACCCTGTTGTCCATTTGAACCTCGAAGAGAGCCACATATCTGCGGATTACAAGGAAGTTAAGAAATGGGTTGTCACCTTTAATCCCCATTTTAGGAAAGGTGACACATGGTTTAGTTAATTCCTATACAATTCCTACACGGTATCATGTCTCACTCTGGGCTCGGTTCAGCCTTTAGCTGGTGCCCAGTGGAGACAAACTGAATGATAGAAACATCTTCAATGTGCCATAGAAAATTGTTGCCATTTAAAAAATTGTAGGAGTTTTACACTACAACAAAGGTCTGACTCTCTTGGTTTGTGAAGAAGAGGGGCCAGGGGGGTGTGGTGTAATGGCCACAGCTGGTGGCTTTAGAACTGGGAAATCTGCTTTCAATC
This sequence comes from Lissotriton vulgaris, assembly GCF_964263255.1. Classification (NCBI taxonomy): domain Eukaryota; kingdom Metazoa; phylum Chordata; class Amphibia; order Caudata; family Salamandridae; genus Lissotriton; species Lissotriton vulgaris. The sequence goes on along the minus strand of NC_141689.1, from coordinate 170,524,070 downwards.
TTGGCGTTGTCAGAACATCCTGTGATTCTTGGCATATCACTTAATCGCCCCGTGCCTACAAACACTGAGGGGCATATTTATGAGCCCTTGCGTCACTTTTGCACCATGTTGCATCATATTTACAAAGTGACGCATCTAGGTAGATGTGTCACTTTGTAAACCGCTGGGGTAATGTATGCAGGGTGGGTGTTCTGATGCAGGTAAGCATCGTAGAAGTGGTGCATTGAAATCCATGAGATTTCACTGCGTCACTTCTAGGACGCAAATGCATCAATATCTCACGCCTGCCTCACAGCAGGCGTAAGACTGATGCAGGCATATTTAACATGGTGTTAACATTTGTGACACACTCCAGCAATGCGCCATTTTTGCGCCTCCAGGTACGTCAAAAATACTGACGTATCTGTACCTCCTTGCGACATGATGCATCATACTGTAAATATGACGCTTCCAGTATGTCGCGTGGAGGGCGCAATGAAAAGTGACCCATCGCTGTATTCACGGAGAGATTCGTAACTTTTCATAAATGAGGTCCTGAATGTGTTTTTGGGGAATGTAACTGGTGTTCATGTAAAGCGTTCAGAATCCTTTTGCAAAACAAAAAGGCAAGGTACCAAAATGGCATCGATATTTTAGTGCGAGGAGCTTCTTCAGATTGTCAGCTGGTTCTGAGTACACGTGTGTACCTCTGCAATCTCTCTGCGCTGTTTGACAATGTGATTATCCCACCATATCCCAGTCCCTGAAAGAAGATGCCTGAGCCCCGCCCTGGGGCTGAGGGGCTCTCACCCTCCATGGTCACTGAGGGTCTCATTTATGAAAAGTGACGCATCGCTGCGAGAAAACAGCGGTGGGTCACTTTTCATTGCGCCCTCATTGCGAAACCAATGATGCGTCATATTTAATGTATGACTCATCATGTCACAAGGAGTTGTAGATACGTTAGTATTTCTGACGTATCTGTAGGCGCAAAAATTAGGCATTGTTGGAGTGTGTCACAAAAGGGACGCAACTCTAGCAATGGGTAAGTCCCATGTGAAAAAATGCCTGTGCCAGTCTTACGCCTGCCATGAAACAGGCGTAAGATATTGACGCATTCGCGTCCTAGAAATGGCGCAGTGAAACTGATAGATTTCACTGCGTCACTTCTATAACCCTGTCTAACGTCAGAACGCCCCCCCTGCATACATTATACCTGGTGCAGTATAATGTGGCGCAGGGGTTTACAAAGTGACGCATCTACCTAGATGCCTCACTTTGTAAATATGGTGCAACAAGGCACATTTTTCACGCCGCTGGTGCGTCACAAAAAGTGACGCACCGGCGGCGTAAAAGTGACGCAAGGGCCAATAAATACGTCCCTGAGTTTCCCTTTCAGGGTCTTTTGCAGCAGTTTCTATACAATTTTTGTGCTTCTTGTTGCTCAAAATAGGGTCAATTCTGATACTTAGCTCTTTACATGGACATCAGTGCTTGTTTTATTCTTCTGAAAAAATGTATTTGAAGTGTCCCACATTTGATAGTTTAATGTCACTCATAGTTACAACGAAACCATGGAAATGCCACATATAAACAGTCTGAAAACCTGGCAGCTATGCTTGGATGTTCCATTTATAGCCATAAGTTGTTTCAATAAGCAGCTTGTTCAGGGCACGTGTAAACGCCGTGTTTCTTTTGTAATGCTGTCCTCTGCTGTTAATAAAGGTTGCATAGTTGCATTCTCTGCTACCATCTGTAGTTTGGGGGGTTCTTTGGTAGACAAGGGGGGCTCTTTGCGAGGAACTTGTACTTCCAAATAGGTTTTCAATTTCATGCACATATTTTCAGCTATTCATACCTGGCGCCATCAATCATTTCTCTGTATTTACAGAGGTGCCCAGAGCTCTGGCCTCAGTGGTTAGCACACACCGCTGCACGTGTGGTCTCTTTATTAACTTATTAGGTGCGCTGAGAGGCCATAAAGTTAAGCCTTTATAAACCACAGAGTGCCAATTGTGCCCCTAATTGGAACGCATGGCCTGGCAGCCATGCTCTGGCACAGCAAGCACAGGCTGCCCCATTTAGAAATCTCATTTTTATGAGGTGCTAGCACCCCAGGGTGGACTTTTAAGCTACTGTACTGTACATTTCAACAAAACTCGCTCTGTAAACGCGAGTCCCTGTGGCAGAATATTTGTGTGCCGGGGTTTTTACTTACAGAACTTAAGCCTCTGATTTGTGACTAAAGCAGAAGAGAATAACAGATTAATATGATTTGTGCTCACACAATCTGAATGTTATTCGCAGAGCAGTTGCCATCCAATGTTTTTGTAACTTTTCCAGCCCTCTCTTGTATCAATACATCTTCATTGCTGCTTTATGGCGACCCGGGGTACCCCTGATGGGGCCACCCACTATCCACCTCGAATTGGCCTCGTCAGTATCTGCATTAGTGGTTGAGATGAAATCCAGACTTCCTGTTGGCCAGTTCCAAGTCAGTTCCAGTTAGTTAACCTGCGGATATCAGTCCTCATATAAATTTTTTTTAGCAGGGATGCTGGTACCTAACACCTAAGATGATGCCATGGCTCCAAGGTCGCAATGACCCAGTCCTGGGCTTTCATTTTACAACCTCGTGGATTCTGGTTGCTGTAGTCTTGATTTCCTTTATTGAAAGCTCATGGACTAGAGTACCACACTGCACTGGCTTCTGAAAAAGAAAACACAGGTACAGAATTGCATCCTTAGTGAGAGAGAGTCACCTAGAAACCTTACTACATTCCTAGTAAGAGTGCCAAAACTTACTTGTGCTTCTGGAAAATACATAGACCAACCACCCTCATACACAAGGATAAACATAAGTGCGTGTCCAGGTTACGGGTCTAGTTGCACCTCTGTATGAGCTTAACTAGAAGGTATTTCAGAGCTTTACATGAGCACCAGTTGCTTACACTAGGATAAATAACTTTTTGGAAGGCAGGGGGAGATTAAGTGATTTGCCCAGAATCACAGGATGTTGAGCCGATGCCGAGACTCTAAACTGGTTCCACAGGTCCAAAATCGACAGCTCTGACCGTTACCTCACATGCTCGAGTCCTGATGGCGGCTGGTCCTACCTCAGCATCCCCTTCTCTGTGCAGACATTTTGGTCACCCGGCCATGACCCTGGTAGTTGCCATCTTAAATTCTGAAAGGGCGTGTAGACACTAGTGGCGTGAGATGGTAGAGATGATGCACTGCGGCAGTAGGGTGAGCCTCTTGTCCATTTGAACCTCAAAGAGAGCCACATATCTGCGGTTTACAAGGAATTTAAGAAATGGGTTGTCACCTTTAAACATAAGTGCGTGTCCAGGTTACAGGAACATAATCGCGTATCGCTGTCTCACTCAACGTCTCCTACTTTGGTATCAATAGTCTAAGCCACATACTGGTGGGAGAACTACTGTCATCCCCTGCTGGACAAGTATTATGGGGTTATTGAGGATGAGAAGCCGGAACCTATTTTTCAAGACAACGGAAGCACTGTTGAATCGCTGATCATGATGTTCCATGAGTGTGTTTATCAACAACAGGTGTCGGAGTAGGAACTCCAGCCTGGTTGGCATCTTTTTTACAAGGGTAAACCCAGGTATCCTTATTGCTTCACTCTGTGTGAACTTCTACATGGCTCAGCTTTGAACCCCACTCTCTTCATTACTTATGTAACTCCACCGGCCCAGATGGTACACTCCCTTAGATCCAAACTTTGTGCCTACACTTAAGGCATTCAGATTTTCTTATATCTAGATAGCAATTTCCATGTAGATCCATTTTAGCACTGTCCAATGGCAGTGGCGACCTGTATAAACCATTAAATACCAACAAAAATGAGTCTTTAGTCAGATATCTGATCTGATGAGTGGTGGCCGCTAAAGGTGGGGCCAACCCTTATTCATGATCTTTGGGTCACAAGCTAGATTTTTATCAATTAATTTTATCAAGCACCCCACCAGATATTATGAAATAATCAATTTTCCTGAGGTTGTAAGTTGTTTTTGAAAAACTTGTTTTGTTATTTCAACTGCTGTCCACAAGGATAAGTTTTGAAAGTACTTCATTGCAGAATCAGTTATGCACAGCTAAAAATAAACATATACTCAGGGGCCGATTCACAGAAATAACTTCAGACAAATTCCTAAACTTACCACTTTTGGTATTCACAGAAGGCATTTAGTAGTAGTAAAGTTCGGATTTTGTCTTAAGTTTGACTTAAGACAAACTTAAGACAGACTTAAGACAGATTTAAGACAGACTTAAGACAAAATCCTAAATTAAGTCTGTCTTAAGTCTGTCTTAAGTATGGCTTAAGTCAAACTTAAGACAAAATCCTAACTTTACTACTACTAAATGCCTTCTGTGAATACCAAAAGCAGTAAGTGTAGGATTTTGTCTTAAGTTAGTTCTCTGAATCGGGCCCTCAGTGTTGGACGTGGCCCTTTCTGCTGGGTCATCTCCAGAATTGTTGCCCCCACTCCTCCATTTGTTGATGAACTCATTTTGTTTAGCCTGAGACTCTGCACACCTTACCACTCTTAACCAGTGCTAAAGGTTGTGTTCTAACTCCTTAAAACATATTTGATTGGCTGATATCCAATTGGCATATTTAGTTTACTTGTAAGACCCTAGTAAAATGGCACTACTTGTGCCCAGGGCCCATAAATGAAATGCCACCATTGGACCCGCAGCACTGAATATGCCAACCACTGAAGTAGCACTTTAAGCATGTTTCAAGCCTGCCATTGCAGCCTGTATGTGTGCAGTTTTAAATTGCAACTTCTTCCTGGCAAAGTAAACCTTTTATGAGGCCCAAACCTTCTGTTTTAATTCATGTAAGTTACCCCAATGGTACACCCTGGGCAGCCTAGGGAGCAGGTGGAATACATTTAAAATCTGAGACATGTAACTGTGCACTTCAAAGGTATGCCTCGAGGAGCTTCCCCTCACTTCAAGGGTATAAACACTTGACCTCAGACACCAACTCTTCAGTACAGTTCTGGACCTGTGGACACTCTGCCAGGAAGAAGTACTGCTGTGCTTAAAGCAATGCCTCTCTGCTGGACTTCTGCTCTAAATGAACTGCTGCTCTGCTGTCGTGACCTGCAACCTTCTGCCCTTTTGACTGGATGACAAGAGAACTGGACCCGCACCTTCACCATTGATCCCAGAACACCAGAGTGACTCCAAGGGCTTGTCTACTGGCCTGATCTGAGCCTCAGGGACATAAAAGTCTCCTCGAAATCCTACACTAACCCCTGGACCCAGCTGAAGCGAGTTCCTGACACCCAAGGGATGTCCCTCATGTCCAGGACTCTTGGTGTGGCTCCAGGAGCTGTGTTCAAGCTTTTGGGATCTTTGTGACCTCAAACGAGCCCTTTTGCACCAAGACTTCGCCACTTGCACTACGATTCAATGCCAAGCTCCACCAGCCACCTCTTCATGCAATAGCATTGACTGCAAGCATGAAGCTTCTGCGATGCCTGGGCCGGCTCTTCATGATACTTGGGCAGCTCCCAGAGATGATCTTCCTGCCCTCTCCTCCTCAAACTGGACTCTTGCCATAGATTTGAGGAGGTAAACTTGAGCGGGCCTAACCTGGTGATTGCAGCCGACCTGTGCTTTATCGCGGTCGGCCTAAAAATTTGACTTTAGACCTTTTCCAGGGCAACCAGATATCACTAGATGGTGGTGTGCTTTTTGCAGCTATTTTCACTACAATTGTTAAAAGTTAATAACTTTGGTTCTACTGATTGGATTTTTGTCGTTTTGGTCTTGTTTTATTCATTAAGTTCTACTCTATTTGTCTAACGTCGTGTGGGATCCTTTTTGTGTCGTGTTTTTCACTTTATTACTGCCTGAAGTTTTGCACAAATACTTTACACATTGCCCGACTGCTCTGTGCCAAGGTTGAGCACAAGTTAATTTAGGTTCGGATAGTGCCTCACCCTGACAAGGATTGTGATTGCTGCTGGACCTGGGTTCAAACCCAGTCAACCAACAACATAATTTTCCACACTGGAAAAAAGCAACTCTTAAATTTATAGTAGTTAGATGATGGAATGAGACTTGACCTAATGTTAAAAAACAGAGGGGATAGGATGTGGCCTAACAGGCTAGGGAGGTCCATCTCAAGTCTGGGCAGACACATTTGAGTCTCGTCAATAACGCTCAACATCCAGTGATTCTGGGAAAATCACTTAATCTCCCCATACCTAACAAAAATGAATGTGTCCTTGTGTAACATAACTGGTGCTCATGTAAAGCGCTCTGATACCTGATACCTTTGAGTCAAGTTTGCGCTATATAAAACTCCGGAGAAAAAAAACTACAAAACCACTGAAATACTCCAGTTATAATTCAGTGAGCTATTATTTGCAAGCCCTTCATACACCTCTTATGACTTTATATTAAATGACATCATTGATGAAATTGCTCAAAACATTTCAGTTGCAGCCTCCTGTCAGATTTTGATAGTGCTTGTCAATGTGGCATTTTTCTCCAGGTTAATGCCTTGCAATGGGCTACAACTGCCAGGGAATACACAGAGCTTCTCACTGAACTGTGCTGAAACTTAGATTGTGTCAAATTAAGTTGCTAGTAGTACCTCCTCCCAAATTATTAACTCAGTTTCTGACACTGGTCCTGAAACTGTCCATTTGTTCTTTTTTTTCTCGCTTTGCCCCATTACCTTTACATTTGAAACGCTGGTATTAGTATATTTCTAGTGAAGGTTATCATGGATTAGTGCCCCCTCAGATAGGATTCTGTACTGAGGCATTATCTGCAAGAGTAAATGTAGAAAGATAATGCCCAGTGTCCCTGGGCTCGATGAAGCTCTTTAACAGATGCACTCAATTGTGCAGTAACCTTGATTCAAAATCTTATGCTGCAGTTCATGGCTGCATGAACATTATTAAGAGCGCCTGTCCCAGGCTCTGCTCAAGAATGACTATCTGCCTTTCCAGCTAGAAATACAGACTACACGTCTAGGAGTGTTTCTGAGATGTGCTATGCTTCTCACTCGGTGCATTGAAATGGAGTTTCAATGTGCTTCAAAACGTACAGCTTTCTGAAGTTATTATAATCTCAAATATATTTGGTTAGGTACAATAAAAATATGTCAGTCTTCTCTTTCTGTTTACAATCAGAATCCCCAATTTCAGAAATCATAGACTACCTCAACGCTTTGAGCTTTGGCAATGATTTTATGCATGACACAAGGCGGTCCTGCACCTTAACCCCGTAAGCGCTGCCGTCGGCCAACAGTCGTCGCGAGCACTACCTTGCCAGTGCTGCGCACGACCGTTGGCCGACGGGCCAGCGCTCGTTATTCGAACGTTTAGCACTGGGTGCTGAACGTTCGATGCAGCTAAGAGGTTAACACAGAGACAACAAAACTCATAGGGGGCATATTAGCAAGAACCTCGTTAAAATGATAGCCGTTTTAGCAGCAGGAAACTGCAGCAAAACGGCGATTATGGGCTTGCTAATATGCATTATAGAATTCCATTAAAAGCCCAGGTTCGATGTCCTGCTTTGCAGCCTGCTTTTAAAAGTAAATTATACGCAATTTGACTTTGGAATTAAAGGTTCTTCAAACTCCTTAAACTACCTTATTTGTCCATATAAATCACCCCTAGGTTACCCCTAGGTGTCTCAGGGGTTGGGTGCCTTGTAACCATTAGCAGGGGCATTATAAAAGATGTTTTATATGCCTGGTGAATGAAAGACTGCCAATTTCGTTTTTACCCATTGTAGCCTAATGGCTTCATAGGCTAACTTGGGAATACTTTATTAAAGTATAACTATTGAAAGGGTAAACAAAAAAAAATACTTCAAACCCTTAAAATGAGAGTTGGGGGGCGTGGCCAAGATGGCGGTGTGAACAGACGCACCTTCCCGGAGCTCCTACTGACAGTGATCTTCAGCACGGACCTACGGCCATCACAGCAGCGGTCAGTCCCTGGTGTTGATGGGCCGTGTTCCTGAGGGGCTGAGGAACAGAATTCTGAAAGCGAATACTGGTGTGGCGGAGTTTGGCGCCCAGTGATGGCGGACGAAATGGAGCGGAGGCCGGGGAAAGCTGAGTGAAGGGCGGGCGGCGAGCTGGTGGAGGTGCGCAGACTGGCACCTGAACGAGCGACGGTCCAGGAGAGCAGCGGGAGCAGTAGGAGACCGCTGGAGCTCCGTCGGAGGAGCGTGGTGAGGTACACCTTGTTGGCTCCACTGAGAGGAGGGAGCGCCCGGCGGTGACGGCGAACCAGTCAACCCGCCATCTTGTAGGGTTCGGGGGCCGCGGCGGCAGGGGCTGGTAGCCTGCGACCCTGGGGGCTCAATCCTGCGGCTTAAGCAGAGCGACACCGGGCGGGGAGGTCTAGAGGGGAACCGGTGACAGCTGCTGCCTGGGCGGCTTACAGGCATCAGCGGATGACCTAGATCAGCCCGCAGAGCACGAGAGGTGAGCCGTCATTTTGGGACTGGGCCTCTGGGCTGGGGCTGCATGGACTTTGATGTGCTGTGGCCTGTGGGGTGAAGAAGCGGGTGAGGGTGGCGGATCGGCCCGGACCCGCCCTGGTGCGGGCCCCCTTCTGGCATTTCTTGGGGCACCCCGGGAGGACGTGCCGTCTTGCGGAAGCAGGGTACAGTAAGGGGTCCCGACGGTTTACGGAGATGCATTCCAGCAGGGCTGGGGCCCCGGAGTCGGATATCGGCATCGGTCGCACCCCCCGGTCAGACCCAGCCTTGCGGTCCCAGCGGGGAGAGCCTTTGAGAAGAGCGAGGGGAGACTGCCTCACCCCCACAGACACGAGGTTGGTGGTGCTGGGCTGAGAGAAGCGGCAGTGAGCTGAGGCGGAGGAACAGTGCGGTCACCCAGGAGCGGAGGCTGCGAGAGGCGCTGGAGGCCCAGGTGCGGGAAGTAGGGTCAGGAGAGCGCCCAAGGCTGGAGAAGGGGTGCTGTGTGCTCTGGGAGTGTTGGCGGAGGAGAGTGGAGGAGAGCGACTTCCCATTGATGACAGGGCAGTGCGGACTAAGGCTTGGAGACTCTGTGCCATACAGCGGCTGGTGAGAGGGCAGTTTTGTGGAGCGGACTGGCGGTAGGGCAGACCGCTTTTGGGACTCCTGGCGAAGCCCCAGAGTCTGCCCAGTGACTTTCTGGTAGGGTCCTTATGGTGGAGTAGCGGGTGGCCTAGCGGGTGGCCGCATGGAGGAGGCGGCCCGGAGTTGTGAGTGGGCCTGAGCTGGGACGGTCCTGCCTTACGCTCCCTGTCCGGACCGGGAACAGAGATGTCCACCACAAGGGTTTAGAAGGACAAGACTGTTAAGGACCTCTTCGCTAAGGCTCAGGCAAATCAGCAATCTAAGGAAATGGCAGCGAGTACATCCCACATGGCGACGGAGCAGACAAAGGACACGGAGCTGGTCACTAAAGCATCTCTCGAATCGCTTTTTAACTCTCTACGGGAAGACATTCACTCCTTGCAGAAGGAGTTCGCCAAAGAGATCAAAGAGGTACGCAGGGATGTCGACCGAATAGGGGAGCGGGGAGCAGATTTGGAGACCAAGAGTGACACTCGAGACTCCGAAATGGACGGGTTGTGCCAGGAGATAGTTCAGATTCATGACCAGCAGGTGGACTTACAGACACATGTGGAAGACCTATAAAACCGCTCCCGTCGTCATAACATCCACATCCGGGGCGTAACAATGGCCGAGGACACCAGGGACTTATTCGGTTTCACCAGAGCTTTGTTCAATCACATCTTAGGCCGACCGGAGTCAGAGATCCGGATAGACCACGTTCACAGAGTGGGTCCCCCGCGTTTTCCCTCGGCTCCCCCTCCAGACATCCTGGCGTGTGTGCAGGACTTCCGCACCAAGGAGGAGATTTTGCAGAAGGCGCAACAGAAGCACCCTTTGTCCTTCAGAGGGCAAGCTCCAGTACTGTTTCAGGATCTGTCCGCTCTCACCCTGCAGAAACGTAGGTACTTCAGACCCGTCACAACCTTTCTTCAGCAGCATAACATCTCCTACAGTTGGGGTCACCCCTTCCGCTTGATCTTTAAAAAAGACAATAAACTCCACCAACTCTTTGAAAGAGGCTTGACGATTGTTGCGCCTGGAACCGCCAGCTGAGGTGGATGAGACGGAGGGGCCTACAGCGGAGCTTGATGATGGAAGACCTCGATGGCGTCAACAGAGCAGAAGGCGCCGTGCCCAGAAACCCCCAGTGGCTGAGATCAGAGATCGCCAGCGGGCAGTAGTGAAGGCTGTCTCCTCTGGCCCGGAGGTTTCCCGCCCCAGCTGAACTCTGAGCTGATTCAACTTATGGCCGTGCCTCTATGTTTGCTGTGGCCTACATTGTAGGCGGGAGGGAGGGCTTGCCTGCACTGACTAGTGTACTCCATTGTTGTATTTTACCAATCACCTCGGGATGATGGACAATGTGTATTGTTTAAATGTTGGGGGGGATGTTCCTTTTTCTTTTTTGGGATTTGGCAGGGGTAGAGCTGTTGGGGGGGTTCCAGGTCCATGAGTACCCACGAGTGAGTGGTGGAACAGGGTTCGTATTGATTTGCAGAGGGCGCAGCTGGGTATGCTTCTGGCAGAGCGGTCAGAGAGTTAGGGTTGGGTATGTCACAGGCGCGGCGCGTATCTGGGATACTGAGCGTGTAGGGTCAGACGTATGCCATGACTGCTACTGAATTACGTATCCTCACCTTGAATGTACGGGTACTTAACAATCCCGTGAAGCGGAGGGCAGTTCTCTCGTTTTTGGAACATTCAAAGGCTGACATTTGTCTTCTCCAGGAGACGCATTTATTGTCAAAGTACTGTCATAGGTTGAAGTCACGCTGCTTTTCATCCCACTTTTTTTCCTCGGCTTCCAATAAAACGGCAGGGGATGTGATATTAGTTGCCCAGCATTTCAGGGGGAAGGCATTGCAGAAGGGAGCGGAGATACGAGGGAGGTTGCTTTGCTATAGATTTTCCCTGGGGGAAGCCACCTTTACAGTCTGTTCAGTTTATGCGCCTAATGAGGGTCAGAAAAAGTTCTTCCATCAAGCTCTTAGCGCGGAGGCGGTGACGCCCGACAGACATGTCTTAGTGGGCGGGGACCTCAACTTAGTATTTGATAACCTCCTGGATAGATCGGGGCAGCGCTCCTCACAGGCAGGAACTCTATCTGCGGGAGGGTTGGCCAGGCTGGATGAACTGGGAATGGTTGATCTCTGGCTCACCTTTCACCCGGGAGTCAGGGAATATTCATATTATTCTAATGCCCATAAAACCTATGCGCGGCTGGACTACTTTCTGTCTTCTATATCCCTTCAGGCGCTTGCGACAGGGGTAGAGATAGGCGTTGCGGCGCTTTCGGATCATGCGCCGCTTTCCGTGGTGCTCTCCTTCCCGCCTGCGACTCGTGCTGCGCGTTATTGGAAATTGCGTGACACGCTGTTACACAGCAAGGATGTCATAGAGAAAATCAAAGGGGCCATCACGGACGGATGTATGTTGTTACAACGCATGCTTTTACAACGCATGCCTTTACCACGCAACTTTTACAACGCAAGTCGTTACAACGACTTGCGTTGGGGGCGCTGGATAGTGAATAGTTTAATTTACTCTTCCAACTCCAGTCCCAGTGGATAGTAGGGAAGGTTTTGGATAGTAAATTAAACCATTTCCTATCCTACAGCGCCCGCCAGCGCAAGTTCATTGTAATGACTTGCGTTGTAAAAGATGCGTGGTAAAGGTAGTGCGTGGTAAAAGTTGCGTTGTACACGCTGTTCCCCTCATGAACTACTTATCACATAACCACACTTCAGACACCTCCTTAGCGACACAGCGGGCGGCACTTAAGGTGGTATTGCGAGGCGAATTCATCGCCGTCTCGGCTGCGGAAAACATAGAGAGGGCGCGTAAGAGAGAGGAGCTTGCATTAAGGACGCAGGAACTAGAGCATATGCACCAAAAGACGGGCGCTCCCAGGCTGTGGAAGCAGCTACGCCTGGTGCGATAGCAGCTGGCCGCTTTGGATTAGGATTGGGCGGAATTTGCGGTCCTGAGAGTGAGACATATGTACTACACTGGAGGGGGACAGGTGCGTGCGCCTATTGGGGCATGCACTCCGGGAAACTCGGCAGCGGCACATGGTACAGGAGATTGCTACACGGGGTGGGGGGCGGGTAACCGAGGACGGTGACATAGCGACGGCATTTAATGACTTATACGCCTCCCTATATACAGGGGCACGGCTTGACCCTGACGAGGGCGCTTCTTTCTTGGGGTCTATTCCTCTCCCAGCCTTGTCAAAAGACCAAGCAGATCTCCTGGACAGCAAGTTTCGGCCGGAGGAGGTAATCTCGGCGATCTTGCGCCTCAAATCGGCCAAAGCTCCGGTGCCGGACGGCTTTACTGCAATTTTTTATAAAACATTCTGCCCTCAAGTTGCACCATTACTGACCGCCCTCTTTAACTCATTTGCAGATCCAGGGGCGATCCAGAGGGATCTATTGAACGCTACCATATCAGTTATCCCTAAATCAGGAAAGGATTGCGCACAGTGCGAAGCCTATCGCCCCATATCCCTCCTTAATGTTGATCTAAAAATCTATACTAGCATTTTGGCAGCGTGGTTGGCACCACTCATGCAAGGGTTGATTGAGCCGGATCAGGTAGGGTTCATTCCGGAGTGACAAACCGCTGATAATACTAAGAGGGCATTGCACCTGATAGAAAAGGCCATGCGGACGTCTGGTGAATACATGATGCTCGCGATCGATGCAGAAAAAGCGTTTGGGTCCATTGGCCATACCTGGAACAGGTTTTGGTGAAGGCGGGGATGGGGGTAAAATTTTGAACCTGGGTCTTGAATTGTTACACGTTTCCTACGGCGACAGAGCGAGTTAACGGGTGCTCCTCGCCCCGTTTTCCCATTGAACGGGGGACGCGGCAGGGGTGCCCGCTGTCGCCCCTGCTCTTTGCGCTCTATATGGAGCCGTTGGCACAGGCAATGAGATCAGACCCAAAAGTGAAAGGGATATATGGCGCATATGTGCATACAATCAGCTTGTACGCTGACGATGTCCTTCTCGCCCTACCCTCCCCATGTGATTCTTTGCCGGCCTGTGTTGATATCCTGGACACGTTTGCTGGTGCAGCGGGCTTTAAAGTTAACATGACGAACTCAGTGGCGCTGGATCTCTCGCTAGAGGGGCATATTCGGGCATACCTGCAGGAGCACTTTCCCTTCCTCTGGACGTCAGAGGTCGTCCCATACCTGGGGATTCAGTTAGCGGCTACTCTGCAGGATATGGTGCGTATCAATTGTGCCAAGCTTCGCCAGACACTCCGCAGGAACTGGGTAGATGGACACACCTTCCGCTCTCTTGGCTGGGCAGAGTGGCTGCCATAAAAATGACCATTCTTCTGCAAATCCTGTATTTATTTCATGCAATACTGCTCCGTCCCCCGATGGCTGGATCTGCCAGACCTAGTCTGAGCCCTCTCAGTTCATCTGGAAAGGTAAGCGGCCTAGAATAAAGCTTCAGCTGGCAATGTTACCCCCAGAGAAGGGAGGTCTGGGCCTGCCAGACTTGATGCTATATTATCAGGCGGCCCAATTGCGGACCCTTGTAGAGTGGAGCAAGTGGGAGTCTGAAAAACACTGGCTCTTTCAGGATCAGGCGGTTGTGGGCCTCCCGTAGGAGGAGGTCCCCTACTTCTGTAAGCAGCACGACCCCCCAACTTGTACGCCTCGTATATCACGAGGGTTCCGTTGGAAGTGTGGGATCAGACCAGTACGAAGCATGACTTGACGACCTTCCCGTCTCCTCTTACGCCGTTGCTGGATAACCGTGATTTTGGGCCCGGGCGGGACATTCAGGCTTTTGCTAGATGGCGCCCAGCAGGATGTAGATTTCTGGTAAACATATATGCAGGGGAGGGGGTAGTTCCTTTTGAGATTTTTACGACGGGATTATAGCCTGCCGGAATCGGAACGGCTTAGATACCTTCAGGTGCGTCACTGGGCGCTCAATGGCCAGGTCAGGGAGGGGGCAGATCGGAGACTCAGACCTAATGAGTATTGGCTGATCACTCGGACAGCGGACAAACAGCTCATATCGGATTTGTATTGCATGCTCTTAGATCGGTACTCATGCGTTTCTAACTCCGGGAGGGCCCGCTGGGAGAGAGAGTTGGGGCGGGTATTGAGCAATGAGGAATGGGAGGGCATCTACTATCGAGCGCGACACTCCGCCTACCACATGGGGCTGACGGACACTTTCACTAAGCTTGTGTCATACTGGTATTACACTCCTGATAAGTTGCACGAGATGGTTCATACAAGAGAGGTATCCTGTTGGTGTGGATGTGGGGAGAGGGGCACATTGGTCCATAAACTGTGGAACTGTGTGCAGCTTAAGGGGTATTGGAAGATGGTCCTTGATGAGATAGACTCACACTTTGAGACGGAAATCCCAAGATTCCCCGCCTATGTTTTGCTGGGCTTGCCTAATCCTATCACCTATCCATTGAGATCACGTAGGGGCAGATTAATTGCCATTGCGTTGGGTTCGGCAATACTTAATGTGTTGGCATTTTGGCGCACCCCGCATGTCTCTACATTCCAATGTTGGTTACATCTTCTTTGGTCAGTTCTGGGTATGGAAAAGTTGTCCTTAATTAAGGCGGGGGATGGTGCCAAGTATGCGGAATTGTGGCAGCCATTTTTGTCCATGTTGGCTACAGAATTTAGGGAAGTGACATGTCCCCGGTATCTACATTTGCTGCGCTTGTCACAGGACCAATGTTGTGGCACTCTGAAGCGGATGGTTGCGTTGAAATCGAGGGGTATTGGACCTGGAATGTGGGAGGTGGAAGGATAGGCGGGGTGGTGGGGGTTGTGGGGGTTGGGGGGATGGTTCTTGTTCTTGCTTTATCTTATGGACATTGGTTCGCTTATACAGAACTGCCAGTTCGGAAGAGGGCCCCACACGTCAACTGGGCTCTACATATGTTTTTGTCAATGCTTTCCCATGCCAATTCCTCATGCATTGAATCTCTTTAGACATATGGGAAGTTGTACTGTCGGTATATGCGCTTATTTGTCAATAAAAATATTTAATACTAAAATGAGAGTTGGAATAAGTCTAACAACTTGCCAAGGTTAGATTTATTATAAATATCGCAGAAAAGAACTTATAGAACTTGCTTTTCTGATGAGCCACAATACAGCCTTCTAGCAACCTCTCCTGATTGCACAGCCTTTGGTAGGCTGAGGCAAACTGGTCTGATGAGGTGTGAAGTGGCCTGCATAGTGACAATGGACATCCAGTGGGAGGAGATCTGCAAGACACAGAGCAAAAGGTAGGTATGGGTCTGGGCAGCCAAACTGGTCTTCAAAGAGAGAATGACAGTTAGGACAGGACACAGGCTCACCCCCACTTCCTGAACCCGCAGCTAGACAGGAGCCCCATTAATTGAATTAGCAGAGGGGCTGGAAGGGGAGTGTTAGGGAAACCTAGCCTCGCCAGTAGCTTGGCTTAACCAGATCCTAACCTTCAGGGGAGAGTTTCCACATTTTAGATTTTAAAAGAATAGTGCTTTCTGGGACAAGAATATGCCACTCTTTCGAGGAATTTGTTAAACATCTGGATGTTATCCTGTACCCCATTGGTCAGAGATGCCCCCCTGCTTGTCGCCCAGGAACACTGGATACATATGGGTGAGCTATCCAGCAACTCAGATCCCTGCCTGAAACTACAAGAAGAAGAAGGACCAGAGAGGGGCTGGAACCCTGGCCTGCATCGAGAGGACTGCACTCTGAATGTCGGAACCTGCTGCATACTTTGGGAACTTCAGCCCCAAGGACTTTGCCATGCTTTAAAAAGAAAAGGAGTTGACTCCTTCAGAGTAACAGATTAAAAGAGCTCCGCCTTCATCATCTCCAGTAGGAAGAAACCAGCTGACCACCTTCAGCTGGACATTAAAGGATTTGCACAGGTGCATTGTGGGAGACGTAATCCTAACATCCCAAGGAGCAACTCAGATCTTCTGGAAACTTGGGTTGGTGTTGTGGACACTTTGGAACCTCAAAAGGACCTGCTGAAAGAAAATCCAGAAGTTTGGATAATTTTTGTCAAAAAGCTCCAAAAGGTGAAGAGAGTCCACAAACTGTGACCTTGTTTAGGTTTCAAGTTCACCCCACTGAAATCTCCGGAGCACAAGACTTCTAGGATTTCACCCATGCATCACGCTGAGCCATCCCGCCATCGTCGACTCAAAACCTGGTCTGACGAGGAGCCTCACTCGACCTCGAAAAAGAAAGCTCAAAAAAAGTAACTAAGTCGGTATACCTTTACTAATTGTTCCCAACATTATGTCTACCTCTTTAGAAGGCTGTGATTTCTCTTACACCTCTGACAAGGAAGGGACAATGGAACTACCTGGACAAACCTCAAGTGTCATTTAAGAAAGAATTAAAAACCATGTTGTTTAAGTTGGATTTTGGCCTATAGATGTCAGGTGCTTAAATAAAGACTTTTATCAAGCACATAGAATCTCAACTTAACCTAATAAATACCCAAAAATATGTAAATCAAATAAAAATATACAATTTCAATAGTTCTTCATCAGTCGTTGTGAAGGGGTATACGCTGAAAACATGTCTGACACAATTTATCTCACTATTTAGTCCAGTCGCACAACAAAACTTGAGGGGGCCCCCCTGAAAAGTGCAGAGAGAAGACTCCTCCTGGACTTACTTGGGCTCTCTCAGGCCAGGGCACTGTGCTGAGGAGGCCCCCCGGTGCTCGCCCCCCCCACTGCGGGGGCCGAGAGCTCTTTGTTACGCCACTGATTTAGTCCTAATTTTTATCGTGTTGGAAGGTGCAGTCTCTTGTCCATCCATCAGCACTGTGAAGTATGAATGTATATATGTATGTGGTATTTCTACAGTGCAAATCGAGAGAAGAGGCAGGGGAGTACTGTACCCAGTCAGAGACCAGCATATGGTCAGTGACCTTCCCAGAGACTTCTCCGCGGTCCCAAACCCCTATGAACTCGTTTTTGGTACAATGGTTCAGGGCATCTATCTTTTCCCCTCTTTGGTTCGGGCAGTGGCGTAACAAAAGCCCTCACTTGGCAGGTCCCTGGCCTCAGAGCTCCAGTTCAAAGTGAGGGGGCCCCCTGCATGTACTTTGCAGGGGGGGCCTCACGTTTCGCTACGCCACTGGGTTCCAGTAACTTTGGGGTCCATTAGGATGGCGGACGGACAAAGTCCGTCCGCCATCCTGTCGGGGGCCGGTACCGTACGCCACAAGGGAGGAGGAACCGTGCCTATAATTAGGATGCACCCGCCACAGTGGTGGGTGCATCCCGCATTTTTAACATTGCGGCGGACGGTGCTTAAAGCACCGGCCGCCGCAATGTGAAAAATGCTTGTTGTGTGTTTCACAGCACAACATGACAGGCACCACGCGGTGCCTGCCATGTTGTGCTGTGAAACGGTATCCCCCATGTGCACCCCCCAACCCCCCTTCAACCTTGGGGCCCGCAACGGGCCCCCAAAGCAGGAATCATATGCCTTTTCGTGGCGGCATTGCCGCCAGAGAGAGGCATTCCTCTCAGGCCATCCTAATATGGCTGGCGGTGTCTGATAGACACCGCCACCATATCAGGCCTTTTCCGCCACGGTCGCAAGGCGACCGCGGCGGAAAAGCGGCGGACGGTCTTCCCCTCCACCAAGGTCCCCGCCATTGTAATATGGCGGGGAGAGGAAAGGTGGTAGACGGGCAAGGATGGCGGACGGATCGCCACCGCCTGCATGGCGGTGGCGATCCATCCGCCATCCTAATGGACCCCTTAGTTTCCATAGTCTGCCTTGTTCTGATATGCCGGTCTCTTGGTTGTCTTAGCCTATCATGTACTTTGTTATTGGTGATGGAAGTCAGTATCTTAAGCTGGGTCTGGTGGCTCAGTGGACTAATGTGTGCACTGTAGGGGCCTCTGTTCCACCACATAGTCACAGGTTCATATCCTGGCAGGTCCACTCAGCATTTCATCCATCTGAGGTAGATTAAATGAAGACCGTTGGATGACAATAAACATCTGTTATTCAGCGCCGTGATACGTGTGCTTTCCAAATACACATGTTATGTTATCTTGCGCAAGTGTGGTTTCTGTTTAGTACTTTGTAACCTCCTATTTTGTAATGTGGCTGTTCATGTGGTTTCAGGCAGGATGCTTATTTGTTCTCTTATGTCTTCCATGCCTTATTTCCATGTCTATGGCTCAGATAAGGGAGGAGCTGAACAAAGGCAAACACTGGTTTCATTATAGACTGTGTGTGTTCTGTTTATTTGTACAGTTGCTGAATGTGTTTGCTGTCAGTGCCATGCATGTGTTTTGTCGTCTGTACGTTGTTAGTGTTTTACATAGAACAAGAAAGAAGGACTATATGTGTGCAGCCAGCACGCAGAGAGCTCTAGACCTGGCAAAAGACATTTATTTCCAGGATTGAGATTCAGAAAGCTACCTGTTCAGGCAGGAAAAATAAAAAAATGGTGGCACCCTGGCTGCGAGAGGCAGATTCCCTCATTTATGGGGATTAGGCCTAGGAAGGCATAGAAAGTCATCTTGCTGCAAGGCTCTATGTCAAAGTGAAAGGGTAGCAATGCAC
The DNA here is from genome assembly GCF_964263255.1 of Lissotriton vulgaris. NCBI lineage: Eukaryota > Metazoa > Chordata > Amphibia > Caudata > Salamandridae > Lissotriton > Lissotriton vulgaris. The sequence goes on along the minus strand of NC_141689.1, from coordinate 170,505,370 downwards.
CGTATTCCTCTGCACTTGCGCTGTGACAGCATTTAACCCGTTAACCGCAGCGGTAATTCCGCCGTGGTGCGGGCATTTCCGTGCGCGGGCGTGGCTGCATCGGCCATTGGCCGACCGCAGTACTGGGGAGGAAGTGCTGCCGTCAGCCAATGGCCGACGGCAGCAAGGAAAGGGTTAAGAGCCAACGCAGGCCCACTTACACCATGGTGCAAGGGTGCCCGTGTGGCTGGCAAGATTGTTTTTATGCAGGAAGGGGCACCTTCCTGCACAGAAACAATCCTAAGAGATGTTGTCCTCTTTCCATGTGTGCAGCACACTTGAAAAGAGATAAAAACGAGGGGAGAGAAAGTCATTTCTGCTTGTTATGCCTCACCCGAGAGGCATAAGATGTTGTCACTTCCCCAGGTTTACATGCTCTCATAAATGTGGGGCAGTGTCAAAATCCATGGGTGTTGCAAGGGAAAACCCACCGCAGCGCCCATGGAGCGCCTCCTGTATGCAGAATAAGGCATTGCAGCGATGTACGCTACCTCGCCTTACTCCATACCTAGGAGGCCATTCAAAGCCACGCAAAGTGGCCGAATAGATATGATTGTTTGATTTGCACTGCAGAAGCATCAGAAGGGTCTCGTACATATGCCCCACAGGAAATAATTGTGAAATGTGTGCTTTGTTTATCCATTGAATTCCGGATATTCCATTTTCAAGAAAAGACACTTTGGCTGCCCCTGGAATCACTGAGTGCCTATTAGGACAGAGAAAAGACAAAGAGCCGCGATGCTCCGACGTGTACTTGACGACTCATTAGTGGGCTTCACTTGTTCTCCTGTGTTTGCTCTTCCTGGTTTCAGTCTCCTGCTGGCCCAGTGGACTCCCCGGCTCAGCAGCTTGAAGGCTACTCACAGCCTGGCCTGCTGCTGAGGAGGGAGCCCCAGAGAGGCAACAGGGCAGCTCCTGTCAGCCAGAGTGTCCTGCGAGCACCTCTAATTGGTTCCTTGTTGCTTTGTTTTCCAGGGGTTCTTCCCTCTGCTCCTGCTCCATCATCAAGTGCTTCCTTGAGGGAAGGTCTTTCAGAAATATTGATCCACTCAGCAGGGGCTCGGTCCATTGATGCTGCGGAGCTGCAGGAATGGCCCCAGCCTGGGGATAGCTGGCATATTTTCACAGCTGAATACCATCACGTTGGACCGTCAGCATGCTTTAGGAGAAACCCAATACTTGGCAACTGAGGTATGCTCCTGCACACCCTGCTGTGTCCAGTCCGGAAATGGTGGCGAAACATATAGTCAGCTTTCTCGGATTATTTTTTTTTAAAGCTATTTGCTCCTCTTCTTTACATTATGGTTGGATCTAGGTTTTTTATTTAAAAAGTATATATATATTTGCTCCTCTTCTTTACATTATGTTTCGATCTAGGTTTTTTATTTAAAAACTATGGGCCTCATTTATGAAAAGTGACGCATCGCTGTGTGAAAACAGCGATGCGTCACTTTTCACTGCGCACTCCTTGCGACACCAATGATGCGTCATATTTAATGTATGACGCATCATGTCGCAAGCACTTACAGATACGTCAGTATTTCTGACGCATCTGTAAGCGCAAAAGTGACGCATTGCTGGAGTGTGTCACAAAAGTGACGCAACTCCAGCAATGCGTCCTTTCACATGGGGAAAGCCCCATGTGAAAGGGCTTACGTCAGTCTTACGCCTGCTGTGAGGCAGGCACAAGATTTTGACGCAACAGCGTCCTAAAAGTGACGCAGTGAAATCTCATAGATTTCACTGCGTCACTATTACGAGGCTTTTTGCGGGGGAACGCCCCCTCTGCATACATTATACCTGACGCAGGTATAATGTGGCGCAGGGGTTTAAAAAGTGACGCATCTACCTAGATGCGTCACTTTTTAAATATGGCGCAACAAGGCGCATGCTTTACGCTGCCGATGCGTCACAAAAAGTGACGCATCAGCAGCGCAAAACTGACGCAAGGCTTCATAAATGAGGCCCCAGCAGCGCAAAACTGACGCAAGGCTTCATAAATGAGGCCCTATATGTATATATGCTTCTCTTCACATTATGGTTCGACCTAGGTTCCACTGTCCCAAAAGGGACATGAGCGGCTGACATTAGCAAGCATTTTATAGAACATTTGCATTGGTGCATCATACAGACTCAAATCCATTTGCACGTTTTTTTCTACTTGTTCATTAGAAAATGGAATAGGAATTTTGTTTTCATTGTGAAAACATTTTTTAACTCGATAATGACAATTCGTTAAGATTAGCTTGTTTATTTAGGTTTTTATAACTAGCGTACCTAAGTTCGGGGTATTTTTTGTCTTAGTTCCCAATGTCGAGAAAAAGAGTATTTTATCATTACATCACAGGCGCACAAATTATTTGACAACAAATCGTAAATGTCATTTGCAGGGAACAGGTTCAGGAATACACACATTTTTTTAAATTGGATTTTCTCACACACATTCTGACAATATGGCCGAATTGCTACGGGATTACATTTGGTCACGCTGACGGTAAGAGGTCATTTTGGCTTCCAAGATGCGTCGATCTGCAAAGGCAGATGAGTGTTCACAAAATTTGTGCAGGAGGCTTCCCACCCAGAAAACGTCCAAAAAAGATTTACTATGTTTAAGGGTTTAAATGCATTCAATATCAGGTGGCAATGGGTAGAAGACGCTGCCAAAATTGTTAGGGTTGAGCGGCAGTAGAGAAACAGAAAACAAGAGGTACTACGGGGCATATTATCAAGACAGGAGATAAAATTATTGCCGCTTAATCGGCAGAAAACTGCCGATAAAGCGGCGATAATGGGCTTGATAATATGGTCTATGGAATTCCTATTGAAGCCCATGTTAGATGTGAAGACATCTAACATGGGCTTCGATTGGAATTCCATAGACCATATTATCAAGCCCATTATCGCCGCTTTATCGGCAGTCTTCTGCTGATAAAGCAGCGATAATTTTATCTCCTGTCTTGATAATATGCCCCATAGTTCTAGAACATATTAACGTTTCACGTGCTGCATGCGGAAATGTGTTTTTTTTTATTGAAATTAATACACTTGTGAGTGTCCAATGGACTCTCCAGCAGATGCAGACTCCATAGGAGGTACTCAGGTGTGTAATAAATACTGTGTAATTATTTGTCAACTCTTTAAAAGTTAGACATTTGCTCTAGCAGTTAAGCTTACTTGTGAAATTTCAGCCAATCATCCTGGAGAGCTTTGTGAGCAGGCCCTTGGAGTTGCCAAACTTATGTTAAAGGTGCAGTTAAATGAATATTTAGCATTCATTCACTACTCTGTAATTAAAAGGGAAATACACATAAAAGAGAAGCTATTTGACTATAATGTATGAAAGTCCAAATCAAGGAATACAGAACGTTTTGTAATCTTAATTACACACTACTGGTCGTTGTGAAGTACACTTTTACATTTCAATTTGTGAAACACTAATGGGCATATGTATGAAATGTTGGTTTTGCGATTCTCAAATAGCGAATTTTAGAGAATCGCTATTTGAGAATCGCAAAACGAGATGTATTTAGGATTCGTAAAAATATTTGCGAATCCTGCAAATTCCTTAATTGCGAATCACAAGGTGCGATTAAGGAAACCCTCCCCATGGAGAAGTGTGGCTCAGGGGTTAGATGCGGCAGACCCGGAAGCTGAGATCGGCCCTGGACCAGGGTTCAATTCCCCGCCTCAACGGGGGTTGGGCTCAATAATTCCACGGACTCGATAATTCTCGCTCCGGTGCCTACTCGACTCACGGGTTCACACTCTGCAACTCTGGGCAATAGCTTGCTTAATCTCCACAACGGCCCCTCGTGGCGGGATGCCTGGCTTTCACCTTGTGGATACCCTGCCGGGGCTATCTCACAGGGGAATACCAGGACGGGTTCCCTAAGCAAGCGCATAGATGCCGGCGATGTGGGCGATTTGCGCTATATAAATACATGTACATACATACATACATTTACATTCATTCCTATAAGCCTGTTGGCCCATAGAAATGAATGGGAAGACATTCTCAATTTGCGATTTGCAATTAGAGAATTGCAAATTGAGAATGTAATTTCAAGGTTGCAAGGGTGTCAAAAGGACACCCAGTTACACCTCTGAAATACGCATGGGTGAACATGTGTCATACGTACATGCCCACATTGCACTTTGGAAAATGCAAAAAAAAATAGTTTTTCAAGGAAATCGCAATTTACCACCAAATTGAAGTTGGTGGTAATTTGCGATTCCTTAAAGCAGAATTGCACTTTTTCGGTGCTTTTTACTTTGCATCAATTGCGATTCCTTAAATGCAATCGCAAAATAGCAAATCGCAAATTTTGCGTTTCCTTATTTTGCGGGGCAGTTTTTTATTGATACATACCACTAAGCCCAATTTAGCTAATTTCGGCGTTTGCGATCGCAATTTGGAATGATATATATGGCCCCAAATTAGTTAACTTTCTGCCTCGTTGAACTATTGACTAAGCAGAAGTAGATGCTTTAAGCAATTCTTTTTGGTATCCAGGGTGTTCTTTTTGTAGGTGTTAGTTTGCTTAGCTCTTTTCGTCCTAAGTGGAATGGGTATGCCCAGACGTGGGTACTTCCTCGCTGTACCACCGGATTCAAGCTTGCCTGGCTGATGAGGGGTGATACCTCAAAACTGGTCCCAGGATGCTTATTTCTCTTCCAGGGAGGGCCTGGCTTGGCAGTTTGGGTTGGACTGTTCCCATGAGGAGCAGGATCATGACTGATTTCCATATGGCTGGGTCTAAACTGGTGTGGCATGGTGGGCAAAAGAACAACAGATTTCTTGACTGGGGGTGTATGTTTGATTCATTCAGCATTCCATCTATCATTTGTGTAGCATTTTCAGAAAGTTGGTGTTTACTTGTTCGAACCATTTGGTGCCTGTAGATTGTTCCTGGGTCACATGACGGTGTACACTTCCTAGACAGTATCACAATGATAGTCAGGGTGTTGGCAGGATGTACCATCCTGGCTTGTGAGGGGGGTCTGTGCTGTCTTCTACCACACTTGCACTGGCCCAGCTCACACAAAAAGGGCTTGCCGCTAGCCCATTGTCCCTGTAGACAGACTGGGACCAGGGCAAGGAAGCAAGAAATTCGGGACACCTCTGTAGGGGAAAAACATCAGATGTTTCTTACACTTCAAAGTGAGCAACAAGTATAACAATAGGACCCTCCGTCCCACTTTCCAGTACACACCTAAACCATGTGAATACTTCTGACGTAGCACTGCCATGCTGCTTAGAGATTACCCTGCTGCATGAGGTCTGCTCTTCTGTCTGAGAAAGAAAACGGGACCTGCACCCTTCATCCCAAGTAAGCATGGGCGGAAAATCCGTTTCGCTCGCGGATTTTCGGTAAATTCGCAATCCGCGAGATTCGCGAATTTCCCGCAAAATCCGCAAATCCGCGAGCAGCGGATTTGCTCGCACTGTTCGCGTGAGTTCGCGGCTTCCCAGTTCAACCTCGCGCCCCGCGAATAAGCGCTAAATTGCAGAAATACGATCTTAGCAAAACTGAAACTACTTACCAGGTTCAAAAGTTCAAGCTCATCATTAGTAGCCATTTCCTGTAGTGCTTCCTGAGGGGCCCCTCCAGAGTTCAGTTGCCTACTTGCAACTATTATGTGACCCTGCTCTGACCCTCAGAATAGTTACACAAAGGTCCTGAATTACAGCTAAGGCAGACAAGCAGGAGCCAGGCTGGAAGTTCAAATCCAGTGACACATTAATCAGCCCCTAATTCATTATTGTCAGTTGGGGCAGGGCAGGTGTTGTAACTAATTTTGCAACAATGAAAGCACTTAGCAAGTGCAAAAAATCACTAATCAGGAAGCACTAAGGAAGCAGGTGCCAGCTAAAAAAATATTCTGTGACACATTAATCAGCCCCAAATTAATTCAGGTCACTTGAGGCAGGGAAGGTGTGCTTTGCTTTGCCGAAAATAATGTACACTGGACAACCAGAGGGTGCGGTGATGAAACAGAGGGTGGCATGGGTGGGCCAGAGGGTGGCATGAGTAGTCAGAAAGTGGCAGTGGTGACAGAGAGTGGCAGTGATGAAGAAGAGTGTCCCAAACAGGCTGGACACGTAGAAACAACAAGTTCGCAAAACTTGCGACCCGACAGGTAAGTTCGCGTTTGCGAAATTGTACAAAACCCTCGCGAACTGGCAGAAACCCGCGCGAACACAAAAAAAAAATACGCAAATTCGCGAGAATTCGCGGATTTTGCGGATTGCGAGTTCGCAAATCCGCAAAATTCGCGAACGCGAGATTCGCAAAATTCGCCCATGCTTAATCCCAAGCTGAAGTGGCTCCAAGGGTCACCTGCCTGAACTCCCCTCCTGAGTTACAGGGACAGAACAAGCCCCAGAGACCCTCCTGCAACTGCCCAGCTGAACTACTGTACTGGAACTCCCTGTACCTGCAACTGGACCTGCCTGAGCCCTGCTGGCCTCTCCCGGAGTGAGTTCCTGATCCCCAAGAAGTGCTCCTCCATTCCTGGACCCTTCGTGTGGGATCAGTGGAGCTCCTCCTAGAAGAAAAGGAGAAATCCTGAAGCTTTGGGTTTTTCGCAACTGCAAACAGGCCTGTCGCACCAAGATCTTGGCACCCGAGTTGAGCTTAAACGCGAAGCTTTGGTGAATCTGAATCTTCAAGCTACAGATACTTACCTTAATGCTGGAAAATTCCATAACCCCTGTTCTACTTGTTGGATTCTTGTGTTTTGGTGTGAAATAATTTATTACCTTTTACATTATTTTTCTAAATTGGTGTGGGATTTAACTTGCAATGTGTTTTACTTTATTTCTGTTTGAGTGCTGCATATGACTTTACACATTGCCTCTAGGCCAAACCTGGCAGCTTTTGTGCCAAGCTACCAGGGTTAAACACAGGTTCATTGTCTTTAGTGACTTTTTGTGGTTAGCATTGACAGGGATTGTGGCTGTTGCTTGAGTAAGGTTTTACCCCCTCCACCAACAACCCAATTGCTGACCATAGGGCTTTTTCAAATCTTTCAATTCTGGCATCTTCAATTGATTTGGATCTTTTTGGGAGGCAAGTTCTGCTTTCCTCATTCTGCTCTGTCGGTATTTAAGATCATCTCTTAACCTGGCGTGGGATTTATTGGGCCTGTTTCATCAGAATATTTTCTTGAGCACAAATTCTTCAACATCGTCTGACCCCGTATTATTACATCATTGGACTATCACTCATATGTAATTTTCTCTTGTTCCCTTGCAACAGTTTACTTCACTTTCTCTAGAGAAAGTTCTTTAAGAAAAATCTATATTATATAATAAATGTTATTGTATTTATTGCCGGGGAGGACTAGTAAAAGAATCCCCCATCTTTCCATCAAAGTAAATGCCACTCGTCTGATATCAAGATCCAAAGTGAAATACATCTGTCACTCCTGCTGACATTCCTGCTGATTCCTCTGCAGTCGTCAACAATACCTGTCTGTCACGCCAGTTTGGTTGATTGACTTCTGTGGACGGTTTATTATCATTCAAATAGACAATTTGAAGCCACAATCCATCTGCTTACTATTCCAGGGTAGGCTGGCTTGGTTTACACATTTTGAACACAGCTCTTCAAAATAAACCATTTACTGAAATCTAAAAACAATTAAAAGCAGGTCATAAAAATGTGCATCCTTTATTTTGCTACCAAATAAAGTTGGTCACGTCTCAAAACCTCTCTTCAACAAAGTTAAGGCTTCCCTTGTTGGTATCTTTCATTCAAAAGCAGGATGGTGCAGACCTGGCTGGTCCATACCTGAACACAGCACAAGGGATATTGCCATAGTGTGCGAACATCTGCAGGAACACCACTTTCCCCTAAAATGGAGGGGAGTTATAGTCATTCTCTCATGTTCTTTTATTCCTTCCTTGTGTATTCCACTCTTGCTGTCCTGTTTGTGTATGCCAACTCTTCCACAGGAGGCACACACTCCGTGTCTCTAGGTCATGGCAGACAGTAGTTGCTAAGGCAGGGTGTCTCTTCATGAAGAAGCCCACAACAAGAGCACACATAGGCGAGAAGCCTTCATGTCTGACAGCAATCAGTCTCTTTAGAGCAGCATCTCTGGGAGATGAAAAGGGCTAAAGTCTGCACTTCACTAAAGATTGCATTTCCAGGCATCCTATAGTCTCCATCTAATCAAATGGGAGTGCTCCAGGACAGAACAAAAGGCAGAACACGGCAAAAAGTCACTTCTAGATTTGCAAAGGGAGCTTAAACTCCAGGCTGATGCTACGCAATAGCCCAGAGGTACTAGCAATGCGCTTTGCCAATCTGGAAGTACAATTTGCTTCCAGTGGCAATAAAAGTTGGATGCCAGAGAACCCCCATCCACACAGTACACACAATCCATGTACATACTATCACATATGTATGCTCAATACATGTGATCTTCAGGCACACAGGATGCAGCAGAGGACCTGGCTACATAGGATTAAGCAGAATGCTAGAGAGACAACAAAGTTAGGCCACTTGCCTATGTGCAGAGAACAGGAGAACAGCAAAAAGGCCTGCCTTGCGACTAGGATTAAAAAAACACTCCCTACTTCCACTGCCAAGGCCATGTGAACTGGTGAGGGGACAGTAGGCGTGCTTGCTAAAGAAAGTACACACTGTGTACTGCCCCATCATACACACAGCTGAGGGCAAAAAATAAAACCACTGAAGAGACTTGCATTTGTTTAATTCTCAGCGGGGCGCATGCTTGGATCTTCATGCTGGAAACTTTCCATCACAACATCCCATGCTCTAGCTGTGTGCTCACAAGTCAAATGTAACCCATTATATGCTTGACTATAGATACCCAAAAATGTGGATTTGTTTCCTCAATGTGATATACTCTCAAAGTCTGGCCTAGATACTCATTTGTACCTTTTGTAGTGTCAGGTGAGTTAGAAATAATGGAACCCCTTACGCTCCTGATGGATTCTGTAGACCTGTAGATTCTGTAAGTGTTAGAGCAAAGTGAAGTAAATGCAGGTTTAGAATGCTGAGTTCGCAATACATGCAGATGAATAAATGCGTGCAAAACTACCCTCTGTGTGTGGAGTGGTCATTCATGAGTGCCCAGTCTGGGAAGGGTGCGACAACTGCCAACAAGAGGAAGCTTTATTGAGAAATTTACACATCTCTGGCCGAGAACAAGATGAGAAGGCTCTGAACAGAGGTACAGTGATCCTACACAATCTAATGCTATAAATCATATGGACTAACAGAGTCAAAGGCGGATGCATCCAGGTTTTGAAAGAGCAGCACATAGCGACAGCCACCTACAAGTTAGAGCTGTGATCAGATGCTCTGCGAGGCAGAGATCAACCAGGTGTCAGACAGGACAAAGAGTCACACAAGCAGAAAGACTTTCAAATACAAAATGATTGTCTACTTACAAGAACAGATTAAAGAGAGCCATCATACCACAGCACTGGGCAAAGTGGCCCATGGTTGTGCTTACAGAGCCATCCATACCTGTAGTGGCACACCACCAAGACTGCTGGGTGCAGCGGCATAGCTAGGGGGGGCGGTGGGGGAGGTCAGCCACAGGCGGCACTATTTTGAGGGCAGTGCCCGCTGTACTGTACTTACAATGAAGAAGCACTTAACTTAAGGACACAGTCCTCCTCATGAGGGGAGGGGGCCCGTCAGGGGTTCGGCAGCCGTCACACAGCAGCGACTGGCCTGCCCTCCTCGGCCAGCCAAGTTCAGACAAGCAGCGTCGAGCAGGCTCAGCTTCTTGGCGGCTAAGTGGCAGCAGGGCCGGGTCTTTTTGGCGTAACTAAGAAAACAAGAGACAGCAATGCGCTATTAGGGCGACCCTGAAAGATCACTGTTCAGGGGGCTACCAAGGCGGGATGAAATGGCTGGAGAGGGGCGCGACTTACATAGCTCCCTTGGAAAGCGCGTGCGCTGTGGGGAGATGAACGTGTCCCGCTTGCCACAAAGAACCATTCTTCGCCCATCCGCACGCAATACCTCTCCTGCTGCCTGGCTCAAATTGGGAAAGGCTGGCAGGTCTCCAAATAGGCCACGGGAAAATTAGGCTTATGCCCTGAGTTGTTGGGTTTCTTTTAGAATACAGGGCGAATACGCAAGGCACACGACGTATGGCTTTCTCCCCCCACACCAGCCAAGTATAGGGTCAAAGGAAGGCGGGCTCCTTCCGTGCCGAGGTCACTCAGTGAGCTGATAACTCTGTGTAGACCCCCAATGCCCCATCATCAATGACGTACAAAGGATAGCATGTGACCGAATCAACAAAAAATCTGGCCCTCGGACCTCCCGCTGGTCGGGATTAAAACTCAGCCATGACTGGGGTACAGTGGGCTCTGGGCACCCCTGGAACCGGTGGCACAGCACCTACTGCCCTAACCATAGCAATGATGTTTGTGCTGCTAACTATGCCAGCGAAATCAAGTTGAGTCCTAACCCAGCAAAATGCATTTTTAAGATTCTTAAAGATCTTAGGTCTAGAAAAGCTACGGTGTCTGCTATATTGTCCGCACAGCAGTGTGATGATTTAGCCATCTTCTTTGTGGAAAAGGTCAGTGCCATTTATCAATATTTTCCTTCAGTCTCCACTCATTCCATCTCTTCGCCTCTGGGCACTGGGTCTCGGATGACCTTGGCAGCCATCCCTTGTATGTCTCAGTAAGAGTTCACCCGGCTCGGTGGTAAACTTAAAACTGGCTCTCCTGCTGACCCTCTGAGGCCATCGCAGTTCAGGGAGTCGCTCTCTATTTTTCGGGCCCCACTCTGTCGAATAGTTAATTCCTCCTATTCAAATGCAACTGTTCCGGTACTATGGAAAGAGGCATGGGTATCCCTCATTCTTAAAAAGCCTACATTGTATTCACCCAAACCTGAAAACTTAAGACCCATTTCTCTCCTCCCTTGGGTGGCTAAGATTGCAGAGGCACATTTCAACAATGTGCTTACTCAGTTCTTGAACTCCAATAATATCTTGGATGCATCTCAGAATGGGTTTCAATCGGGTCACAGTACAGAGACTGCTCTCCTAGCCACTACTAAGCATCTGCAATCATTCTTGATGCTGGTCAAAGTGTGGCACTGATCCTGTTAGATCTCAGTGCCGCCTTAGACACGGTCTCGCATGGCATCCTGCTACAGCGGCTAGAGTAAGCTGGGGTCATCGGGTCGGCTCTGGAATGGTTCAGATCCTTTCTGATCGAAAGATCGTTCAGAGTGTCCGCTCCACCGTTTCTCTCTCAGGTCCATTCCATTGACCAGGGGGTACCCGAGGGCTCGGCATTGAGCCCTTCTTTGTTCAATCTTTATGTCCAGCTTTGGCTGCTGTCGCCAGGCTATGGGACCTAGTTATGGTCTCATATGCCGACGATACGCAGCTGGTTGTTACCTTGGCTGAAGGGTCTACCCCGAATGCCTCTAGGTTTAGAGCTGGAATGGCAGCTGTAGCTGAATAGATGGCTACTAACTGCCTGCAACTAAATGCCAACAAAACTGAGATTTTGTTGGTCGGGAAGAACGCAAGCCTGTGGAGGGAGCATTGGTGGCCAACTGTTCTGGGTGATATCCCCACGCCAAAGTATGTGGTCAAAAATCTTGGGGTGTGGATAAACTCTTCCCTCAGCTTTCAGGATCATACCAGGAAAGTGGCTGGCACATGCTTTGGCCTTCTGCGGGGTCTCAAGCCCCTTTTGGAGTTTTTCAATCCCGCTACACGTCAGCTGGTTGTACAGGCGACTATTCTATCTCGCCTGGATTCTGCCAGTTCCCTTTTACTTGGAGCAAATATGTCTGAAATACTTCAGATGCAACGTGTCCAAAATCCTGCAGCCAGAATCTTGGTAGGTCTCCCGCAATTCTGTTCTGCTGCTGGCATTATCCGGAGGCTGCATTGTCTTCCTATGGAGAAGCGTATTCAATTCAAGGTACTGTGCCTATCTTTTAAGATAATGAAACTTGCTAGCCCTAACTTGTTGAGTAACCTGCTTGCTCCATATGTCCCCTCCCACAGGCTGCGTTCGGCGGGGCAGCAGTTGGTTGTTGTCCCGCGGGTTAAGAGCAGCCGTGCGGGGGGACGGTCCTTTCGTTACCTTGCAGCTAGGTTGTGGAACTCTTTTCTTGAACGGATTTGTGGCACAGACTGTCTATTTGCCTTTAGGAAAGCTGTTAAAACCTTTCTCTTTCCTTTAGTTTAGTCTATGATGTTATGGCAGCTGAAATGGTTTTAGGTTGATGTGTGTTTATACTTCGTGGCTGGAAGTGCCGGGACGCCCCTTTGCTGGGGCAGCTGCGCGCTATACAAGACGCAATAACATAACATAACATAACATAACATAACATAACATAACATAACATAACATAACATAACATAACATAACATGATGTCTCTCCTCTCTTTACCCCTTCACTCTTTATTCCCTACCACCTTCCACTTCCATCTAATCCCCTCCCTCCATTTCCTTTTTGCACCAACGTCTAGTCTTTCTGTGTTCTTCTTCCTCTGCTCTCTCCGTCATCCTTATTTCTACATCTGTTCATGTTGCCTCTCTAGTCCCTCTCCTGTGTCTTATCCCTTCCTCTCTCTCCATTTCCTCTCATTTCCACACCTCACCCGTCCCCTTTTACCCTCACTTATTTCCCTGTTCTCTATTTTTCCCTTATTCCTTCCTTCCTCCTTTCTCTCACCTCCATGTCACGCATTTCCTTTCTCTCTCTGCCCTCCGCATTTGTTCTCCATCTCTCATGCTATGATCGATTACCCTCCTTCCTCCTTCTCTCCTGCCTCCAGCTTTTCATTATTTATATCTTTTTTCTATTCATCTCCCATCCCATAGCTTTCAATATGGGATGGGAGATGACCCTGCTTTCCTTGTTAGTCCTTTATTCTCACGGTCCCAGTTTTTCTTTTTTACTCAGCTTAGTATCTCCTTGATACATCTCTCACACATATCTCCTTTCTCCATCTCTCACTGGTATCTTCTTCATCCATCTCTCACTTGTATCTCCTTTGTTCATCTCTCACTGGGCTCCTTCGTCCATCCCTCACTCGTATCTCTTTCGTACTTTTCTCACTCGTATCAGTGTACCCAAATCTATACTAATATAATGAAGAGAGAGAGCCCAAACCTTTGAGGCGGGTAATCTCAGGAACCACAGCACCAATCACAACACCCAATACAGCGTTGGAAAGGGCAGTTGCAGCAGAAGGACATAGGCTATGCAGATGCCCACCATATACATTTAAAAGGTAAAAGAACCGTGCCAGCAAAGTAGTCCCTTGTGGGCGTGTCTGCGTTGTGCTGTGGGCGTGTGCTGGGGGCGTGACAAATGCTTGGGGCGTGTGGTACGTTTCGCCCTTCATGCCATGTCTCATATTGTGTGCTAATCCCACCCTGCTCCCTTTAAATACCCCTGCACCCCTTAATCATAACCCACCCTTACTCGTTAAAATACCCTAACACCCTTAAACACTAACCCATCTTAACCCTATGAATATACCCTGTACCCCAAAACCTAAACCTATCCCTAAACCCTAAAAATACCCCTGTACCCCAAAACCCAAACCTAGCCCTGAACCCTATAAATACCCCTGTACCTCAAAACCCAAACCTACCCCTGAACCCTAAAAATACACCTGTACCCCAAACCCCAAACCTACCCCTGAACCCTAAAATACCCCTGTACCCAAAAACCCAAACCTTGCCCTGTACCCTTAAAATACCCCTGTACCCCAAAACCCAAACCTACCCTTGAACCCTAAAAATACCCCTGTACCCCAAAACCCAAACCTAGCCCTGAACCCTAAAAATAACCCTGTACCCCAAAACCCAAACCTACCCCTGAACACTAACATACCCCTGTACCCCAAAAGCCAAACCTAGCCCTGAATCCTAAAAATACCCCTGTACCCCAAAACCCAAACATAGCCCTGAACCCTTAAAATACCCCTGTACAACAAAACCCAAACCTACCCCTGAACCCTAAAATTACCCCTATACCCCAAAACCCAAACCTAGCGCTGAACCCTAAAAATAACCCTGTACCCCAAAACCCATACCTATCCCTAAACCCTAAAACTACCCCTGTACCCCATAACCCAAAACTATATCTGAACCCTTAAAATACCCAAACACCCCAAAACATATACCTCAGTACCCCAAAACATATACCCCTATACCCATACTTACCTTATTCAAACATTTGAAAAAAACATGTTTTTACCATTCATGCATTTACAACAAATATTGTTGTAAATGTCTGCGAGGTAAAGCATATAAAATGTAATGCCATGCATTATAATGGCATTGCGGAGTCATGGTACTTTCGTAATGAACGTATGCGGAGTGATGGTATGCGGAAAGAAAGTTGTGGAATAATGGATGTTTACCCTCCCCCGGTAAGTACATTGATGGCACGGCCACCCACATCTCCAGCAACATACTCATATTTTTTCACCACCCATTTGAAAAATGCACAGATCTCTCTCACTGATGGCAAGCACCGACATACACTTTTAGACACACCTCCCGCCACAAGTTCTAGAATTGCGAACTTTAGAGCTGGGGAGCTACGTTTGAATCCCGGCATCAGCTCAACATCCTGTGATTCCAGGCAAATCGCTTTGTCTCCCCGTGCCTACTACAAATGAATGTTTTCTTCTGTAATATAAATTGTGCTCATGCCATGTAGTCGAGTTCGCGCTATATAATATTGCAAGGAAAAATAAAGTAGGGAAACTCGAGTTCACACACTACTGAACGCTCACTCTTAAGTGCATAAGCAGTGCACTGTGAATCGGAGCATTTCACAGGCCTGTCACAGATAAGAAATGCTATTCATACCCGGACAATGTCGGGACGGGCTGCTAGTAAATTATATAGGCCGACGCCACGGGCCAGTGCAGCGCGGCCGCCGTTTGAAGTGCTAGCGGTGCGCAGCAGCACCGCACATCACTTGACTTCCTGCTGCTGCCCGATGCGGCATCAATGGGTGTCTACAGTGCCTGAGTGAGAATGAAGTTGTGGGAGGCTCCAGGGGCAATTAGCGCACCTCACACCGCAGGACTTATTTTCAAAAATGTGTTCCTGCCTTTTTCGGCCATCCACGGCCCGCTGCTGAAGTCGCTACTTGAGGAGTCCCGGGCAGAGTGGTCCCAGCACGCAAAATGGGGTTTGTAAAAGTTGTCAAGAGCAAGGCTTACTTCAAGAGGTACCAGGTCAAGTTCTGCCTTCGCAGGGAGGGAAAGACTGATTACTATGCATGGAAACGCCTGGTCAGTCAAGACAAGAACAAATACAACACCCCCAAGTACAGACTGATTGTGCGGATCACGAACCGGGATATCATTAGCCAGATAGCGTTCGCCAGAATTCAGGGAGACATGATTGTAAGTGCTGCATACTACCATGAGCTCCCCAGATATGGCGTGAAAGTCGGGCTGACCAATTATGCAGCAGATTATTGCACTGGCATACTCTTGGCCCGCAGGCTGCTGAATACGTTTGGACTGGACAAGGTGTACGAAGGACAGGTGGAGATCACAGGGGATGAGTACAATGTTGAGAATGTTGCTGGCCAACCAGGGGCCGTTACCTGCTATCTGGAGGCTGGGCTGACCAGAACCTCGACTGGGAACAGGGTCTTCAGTGTTCTGAAAGGGACAGTGGATGGGGGGCTTTCCATTCCACACTGCATGAAGAGGTTCCCTGGCTACGACTCGGAGACACGCACCAGTGCCACATTTACGAGCAGAATGTGAGCGACTACATGAAGTAGCTGGCGGACGATGACGAGGAACTCTTCAAAAAGCAGTTCTCACAATACATGAAACATGGTGTCGCTGCTGACATGATGAAGGCAATGTACCAGACGGCCCACTCTGGTATCCGCTCTAACTCCATGATGGAGAAGAAACCCCCGAAAGAGGTGAAGGTGAAATGCTGGAATCGGGCAAAGTTGTCTCGCAGCCAGCGTCAAGATCAAGTGGCCCAGAAAAAGGTTAGCTTCCTGCGAGCCCAGCAGGTAGAGGCTGGAAACTGAAGAGCGTCCACGGAGGACTGAAAGCACAGAACTACCCACATCTCTACACTATGTAAATCAAAAAATAAAGATGCAACAAAAAATGGAGAAAAAAATGTGTTCCGGCGACCGGACCCACCCAACCCAACCCCAAGGATCGCAGCGGCCTCCACAGCCCAGGGTACACCATTGTGCTGCTTTGCTGCTGAACCTGAATCATGTCTGGGCGTCATGGTTTGCCCCGGGAGTCAGTGGGGCTACGAGGAGGCCAGGCCGTGCCGAATTACTGCTCGTCTGGAGGGAGGTAATTGTATCTCTCACTCTGCTAGTTTTTAATAAAATTAAAGATGTGCTTGCCTTTTAAACTAGCAGCGCCTAGTGTGCAGTCATGATTATTTTCCGCTGCCTGCTCTGTTACAAGATGTAGTTTTTCAGTCACTCACAGCCTGTGTCTGTTGAATCACTTGTTTTCACGAGACACGCCACTCCACATACAGCCACATTAAAATCGTGTTAGGCCACACTGAGTTTCTGAGCCACACTGTGTCACCTAAGTCAATAGAGCCTAGTGTAGCTCTGACAGCATGTGGGGGTCATTGTGTGATCTGTGCCTTGGGCAGATAGAGGTTCCCCACCAGGGGAGGGGTAGGCGCAGACCTCCCAGGGTTAATTACATTTTTTACGGTTGGAGTCAAGTTAGCTTTTGGAAAAAAACATTTCTACTCATTTATGTTGCATTTTTTTATTCATCCCCAGCGTGTTTCCCTTGTCTTCATTCATAATGTTACTCTTGTGTCATTGAAATGTCACTCATAATTTCACTATAATTATGAAACATCACACATAGCAATCTGAAACCTTGGCAGCTATGGTGCTTTCTCTGTTATGTGTAGAGGGAGTGGGGTGCAGGCTCTGGCCTTGGCCTTGGACACAGGGAAAAACTGGCACAGTAACAGGGGCAGTGTTTTTAAATGGGCCTGCACTTCAAAATACTCTTCTCTTCAGTAATGGAACTTTTCTTTCGCAGTTTTGTAGCAGTACAGAGTTGTTAAAAGTACTACAATGTTCGTTGTATAGTGAGCAGTGTGGTTCTGAGGTTCGAAGGTTCCGAGATTCTGAACCTGTTCAATGAAGGTCGTCGGATATAGACGATTCTGGTATCAGCGGACCGCAAATGACGAGTGCGGTATGTACAAGTGTTTTCGTTATACTCGATCAATGAGAACACTACGTATTCAGGGATTTCGTTTTAACCCTCAGGTTCCATTTTGTGTGTGGCAGCCATTTTGTGTGGTTGCCCTCACATAGGCCGATGACTATGGCCGAACGAATCTTTGGGACACGTACACCTTAGCTGCCTTCTGTGTGACCTGGCCGAACTGACTCCCTAGCCCGAGGCTGACCCCGCTGAGCCAGTTCCTTGTTCTGCAGCTGGTCAGATAGAGATCAAAGAGCAAGACATTGCTGAGTTTATGGTACATGCACACACCCTTCTATCTTGCTTCTCATCTGCTTCTGTTCCTTCCTTTATGGCTTAATTATTGATTTGGGTTGAGGCCTTTATGATGGGTTTGTTCGGCCAGTTTGAACAAGAATGTTGGATTTTGCCTGGTCATTTCTGGTGGGCTGGACAACAGAAAGTGGGATTGTCGTCATGCGATATGTTTGAAATGTCACCCTACTATTGGTCAGTTTTTGTGTAATTGATGCTAGCCAGGAATGTGATTTTCAGCATAAAAGACGATGCTCTGCTCTATCATTTTGTGCAGTGTCTAGCGAACCACCCGTGTTGTGCTTCGTAGATCTCTGTTCCTGGTTGCAGCCAATAAATGTGGTCTTTGACGTCATCAAGAAGTATCCTGTGTCTCTGTATTCTAAGACAGGTGAACCCGAAGACAACGGGCGTTTCCCTGGCGCCGCTGGGTTCTAAATAACCCGGTTCTTCAGTTGGCGCCCAATGTAGGGCGACTTCAACGGTACCGGTCCAATCCTGAAGATCGTGAGGAGCTTCGTGTGGAAATTCTGGAGGAAGGCCTGCCACTTCATCAACCCCTGTATGTCGTCGTGGTCCGAAAGTCTTTGCTGCGAGGTTCCCCGCTTTCCGACGGCTACAAAGGACTGCTGCCCTGACTGTCGCCCTGTCTTGGAGCCCTTTGATGATTTGTAGAGCGAGACAATAGACGGGTCTTCTGGTGACGCCAACGACATTTCAGTTAAGTATGACTGGAGCGTCTCCCAGTCCTTAGTTTTGTTTGGTATACCTTCGGGATCGCTTTGATGTATTACCTGCAGGCCCCAAAGCCGAGGGACTCGTGTATTCACGAGACTATCGTTTTGAGATTTCCCTTGAAGTTTGAAGCTAGACTAGTAAGCGAAGATGCCTGGTCTTAGCAGAGTTGGAAAGATATTTTGTTGTGGTTGTAATAGGGATTCCCGGTTGGAGGATTCGTGTCTGGTTCCTCGGATTGGAACTCCGACCTATGAGCTCTACGTAAAACATGGCGTGGGCCCCATCGCGTATAATGAAATATGGATCAAATATACCAGGAAAGACGGTATCCTACAGTGGCCCCGTTATGGTAGCTTTGAAACTAAGATTTTAGACAATCTTGAAGTTAAACTGTTCAAGAAGAAAGCCTGGCCGGCAATGTTTGACTCTTTCCGCTTATGGCGAAAGGAAGCCAAACAGAAAGAAATTAAGTTAGCGAAGCGTAATAAAAGAGAACGAGGTATGTCAATGGTGCAAGCTGCTCTACAGTTTAGGGATAGTGAAGAAGAACAAGAAAGCGAGCAGATGCTTAGGCAATTTAAGTTAGCGGTGGACAAATGCTATCCAGCTTTGCCACCTCAACAACAAGAAGAGAAGAAAGATCTTGTGAAAGATCCTTTAATGTCACATCTATTGAGTTCGTCACCCCCTTATGCGCAGAATGCTACGGCACCTCCGCCGCCAGTTGTAATTGCGCAACCCCCGGTTGCTTTGCCACCAGCGATTCCTCAACAGCCAGCTCCTCTTCCTTTGGCTCCTATTCCTTTGGCATTGCCCTCTCAAGGGCCGCCAACTTTGCTAACTCCTTCGTCTGCTACTCCTACATCTGTGTTGTCTGCTCCTTCTGTTGCTGTTCCGACTTCGGATTCTTCTCATTTTGATCCGTCTTCTCTTCTTTTATCTACTTCTCCTTCTGCTCGACAGAGAATGACTGATGCTGTTGCTAGTCTCTTTTCTCCTTTGTTGGGTTCCTTGGGTATGTCTCCTGTTGGAGAGCGTAAGCAATTGCGTAGCCAATGGCCTGATCCTAATGAACAGACAGTATTAGATCACTTAGCGCGTAAATGGATTACGTATCCTTCGCAGTATGACCTTGAGGGTGTTATGGATGTTTTCCATCAATGGGAAGCACCGAAACAGCGATATGTTTTTGACATGATGTGTTCTTTCCTTCGTGAACAATGGGAAGATGGTGAGGTAGGACAAACTCCGCCTGAGTTGTACCGCATACGTTCTGATTTCGCGAAAGGGACTGTTGTGGGTCTCGAGGTTGAAAAAGCAGTTGCGATGTTGTTGTCGTTTAGGAGTGAGTCTCCTTCCCAGCGACTGTTTGAGCCTGATTCGTCCGTTAGGAGGAAGGCGCGTCAATATCCGATGCGTGAGGTTCCTCCGGTTTGGAGACCTGGTGATGTAGCAGTTAATCCACCTATTCTTCCACACTTTCAGCGAGTTTGGATACATGTTCCTTGGAAACGTGCTGAACTCTTAGCTCTTAAGCAGACTTTGCCTGATCCGCGCAAAAATCCAGCAGGGTTTGATAAAGAGTTATCTCAGACTGCGGGTTCATGTATTATGAATCTGGCCGATATAGACATGTTGTTTGGTAATGTTGTTCCACAGCATTTTTGGGGTAAGATTCGTCAGACGGATCATGCGCAGGAATTAGGTGATACATGGGATAATCTTAGAGCTGCAGATACTAGACAAGTAGGTGGTGCTAAACCAGAGGATTTGATTGCTGACCTTCCTGGTAGGATTATTGATTATATGAAGACTTTGATGCCCGCTTTGCGTGTTAATTGGGACATATTGTCTGCATGCAAGCAGAAGAAAGATGAAACTGTGTCCGACTTTTTCACTAGGTTTGAAGAAACCTTTGTAGACCAAAGTGTTCAAGATATGAGTACCGAAGGTGGTCAACGGTTGTTTGTTGACAAATTTGTTCATAATTTGCTTCCGGAATTATGTAATAGATTGAAGGATTCTGAGAGTGCTTGGGCCGTTTCTACGTCAGCACAGATTTTGGCTACTGCCCAGTACTATGAAAATAGGAACAAGGATGAAATAGAGAAAGCGGATAGGAAGACTAAGGAATTGAAGACTAAAGTTCTTCTACAGCAAGCGTATTCGCCTCGTAATAATCAGCGCGATTATCAGCAACCTCAGCAATATCAGAGAAATTTGCAAAGGTTCGAGTCTTCTCAACCGCGTTTTCCCGTAGGCCCTAATCAGTGTGCGTATTGCAAAGAAGAGGGTAATTTCAAGAATAGTTGCCCGGTTCTGTTACAGCGCACGAATGGTGCTTCTGGAGTGAGAGGTCGAGGTGTTCAACAAGCTCCTAGAGGTAGAGGTTGTGGTCAAAATACGCGTCCTTTGCCTCCACAGAATTCTATGAATAGCTTTGATCAGCAGAATGATGCGTCTGGTAGGACGGCACAGTACTATGCGGACGATCATTACGCCGAAGGTGAGAATGTGGATGGTAATGATTGCTAGGACAGCCATGGACAAAGAGAGGGAGTTGTTTCAGTTCCAGTAGATCAGAGTGGACCTTATGTTGAAGTGATTGCATCAGGTGTGTCAGAGCCTTTTCTGTTGGATACTGGTCCTGCGAAGAGTTCTATTATGCACTCTAAACTCCCTGGCGCACCTTTGTCTGGCTTAACGAATGTTTCAGTAGGTTTTTCTGGCGCCCCGGTTACGAACCCGATTTCTAGTCCGTTGTCTATTTCTGTTGGACCTTGTGAATTTGAAGCACCCCTCATTCTGATGACTGGTTGTGGTGAGAACTTGTTGGGATTGGACTTGTTAAAGAGATTGTATGCGACGCTATATTGTTCTCCGTCAGGAGTAAACCTTACATTGGGTAAGAGAGTGATCTCTCCGATGTACTTGTCCAAAAATAGACTTCCACCTGAATTGTCCTCTCTCCCTGATTCTCTTTGGGCTACTGGTCCTAACGATGTGGGTCTTCTAGAGATTCCGCCATATGTTGTGACGTTGAAAGTAAATGCTAGATTGCCACGCATTCCGCAATATCGCATCTCTAGTGATGGTGAAAGAGAACTTTTGGCGATTATCTATGATCTGATAGAGAAGGGTGTGATTGAGGAAACGAGAGGTAACGTGTGCAATAGTCCGGTTTTGCCTGTTCTGAAAAGAACTGATTCTTCACAGCCTCCTGTATATAGGTTTGTGATCGATCTCCGCGAGGTGAATAAGATTGTAGTTCCGCAATTTCCTGTTGTGCCTGATATCACCACTTTACTGACTTTGATCCCGGCTACAGCCACGTGGTTTTTGGTGATTGATTTGAAGACTGCTTTCTTCAGCATTTCGATTGCCGTGGAGAGTAGGGATATTTTTGGCTTCTCTTTAGGAGGACAAAGTTTCTGCTTTAAGCGTGCTCCTCAAGGCTATTGCGAAAGTCCATCGATCTATAGTCAGGCTTTGAAGACACAACTTGATTTGCTTGTTTTACCTGATGGTGCTGCTCTTATTCAGTATGTCGACGATTTGTTAGTTGCTGCCGACAATGATGAAATTTGTAGAGAGGCTACCTTGTCGTTGTTGCGTCATTTGTCTGATTTCCATCATAAGGTTTCTCTTTCGAAATTTCAATATTGTCGACAAGAAGTTACCTACTTAGGTCACCTCTTATCGAAGGAAGGAAGGAAACTGACCCCAGAAAGAATTCAAGCTATTGCGAAAATGAGTGTGACTACGACACAGAGAGAAGTACGTGCTTTCCTAGGTATTACGTCATATTGTAGACAGTGGATCCCTAATTTTTCGTTGCTAGCGAAACCTTTGATAGCCCTTACGGTTAAGGATACTCCAAATCCTATTCCTTGGACTGACGAATGTCAGAAGAGTTTTTCAGAACTGCGCGATGCGTTGTGTTCGGCTCCTGTGTTGGGTACTCCCGACTACAGTAAGCCGTTTACATTCAAGTCCGAGGCCACTGAAGTCATCTGTGGCGTACCACAAGGATCCTCACTCAGCCCCACCCTCTTCAACGTATACATGAGCCCCCTCGCGACCATCACCCGCCAACACAACCTCAACATCATCTCTTACGCGGATGACACTCAACTAATCCTTTCTCTCACCAATGACCCCAGCACCGCCAAAACTAACCTACACGAAGGAATGAAAGAAGTTGCCGAATGGATGAAACAAAGCCGTCTGAAACTGAACTCAGACAAAACAGAAGTCCTCATCTTAGGTACATCCCCCTCTGCATGGGACGACTCCTGGTGGCCGGAAGCCCTTGGAAAAGCACCCATCCCGACAGACCACGCACGGAACCTAGGTGTCATCCTGGATTCTTCACTCTCAATGAACAGACAAGTCAGCGCCGTATCCTCTTCTTGCTTCAACATTCTTCGCATGCTCAGAAAAACATTTCGCTGGATCCCCACCCAAACAAGGAGAACAGTCACCCATGCTCTGGTCACGAGCCGATTGGACTACGGAAACACCCTCTACGCAGGCACTACCGCTAAACTCCAGAAGAAACTCGAACGAATCCAAAACGCCTCAGCCAGGATCATACTAGACATTCCACGCAACGAACACATCTCTGGTCACCTTAAAGACCTCCACTGGCTACCCGTCAAGAAGAGGATCACTTTCCGA
Source organism: Lissotriton vulgaris (assembly GCF_964263255.1). NCBI lineage: Eukaryota > Metazoa > Chordata > Amphibia > Caudata > Salamandridae > Lissotriton > Lissotriton vulgaris. The sequence continues at coordinate 170,482,381 of NC_141689.1, read as the reverse complement.
CTGCTAACCCACGCACACAAATCACTCTACGACATCGGACCAGAATGCCTCAACTCTCGACTGTCCTTCTACACCCCCTCCCGCCAACTACGTTCTTCCAACCAAGCCCTCGCCACTGTACCTCGCATCAACAAGACCACCATGGGAGGCAGATCCTTCTCATACCTGGCTGCTAAAACATGGAACTCACTCCCCGCTTACCTTCGCCTTACCCAGAACCACCTAGCATTCAGAAAGCAACTTAAAACGTGGATATTTGACAAGTAATTCCCCACCCCTTTCTAAGCGCCTTGAGACCCTCTGGGTATGTAGTGCGCTATATAAATTCTCTGACTTGACTTGACTTGACTGTATGTCCACGAGAGAGAGGGATGTGCATTTTCAGTGTTGACTCAACAGTTTGGCGATAAGCAGTGTCCATGTGCTTATTTCTCGTCGATTTTGGATCCGGTAGCTAGAGCATTGCCGAGTTGTCTGAGAGCTACAGCAGCAGCGGCTGTTTCGATTCGACAGTCTGCTGGTTTAGTAATTTATTTATTTATTTTTTATTTATTTTATGTAGCTTGTAAAGCGCACAGCTACCCCCGGAGGGGTGTCCCGGCGCTGGAACCTGAGTCTCAGAGGGGAAAAGGGAACAGACAGGGGAGATGACATGATAGATCAGAGTCTAGAAAAGAGCCAGGTTTTGAGTCTGGCCCGGAAGACAGATTCAGAGGAGCAGAATCTGAGATCGACTGGCAGGGAGTTCCATAGCTTTGCAGCAATGACGCTGAATCCTCTGCCACCCATTCTGGAAAGTCTGAAGCGGGGAGAGATCAGGAGGCATAGGATCTTAAAGATCTGATGGACCTGGATATTACAGCTCGTTTTTTTAGATAGTTTGGTCCGCGATCATTAATGGCTCGATGAGTCAGAGTGAGGATCTTAAACTGAATTCGGCTGGCCACAGGAAGCCAGTGCAGTTCCCTACGATATGCGGCAACTGACTGACGATAAGAAATGTTACCAATCAGCCTCGCTGCTGCATTCTGGACAATCTGAAGCCGGTCAGTCAGGTATTGGGGAGCTCCGGCATAGAGACTATTAGCATAGTCCAGGTGGGACGTGATGAGAGCGTGGGTGACTGTCCTGCGGGAATCCAAAGGGAGATAGGGAAGGATTTTCCGGATCATGCGTAGCTTTAGGAAGCAAGCCGAGGTCACCTTTTGAATCTGGGTCTTACAAGATAGCGAGTCATTGAAATGGAAGCCCAGGTTGCGGGCCGAATGGACCGGAGAGGGAGCGGGATCCAGTGCCGTGGGCCACCACCAGGAGGAGGGGATGGGGTTTTTCTGGTTAAAAAACAGCACCTCTGTTTTGTCAGCGTTGAGTCTTAGATGGTTATCAGACATCCAATCACTGATGTTGTTAAGACACCGGCGGAAGTTGGAGAACGCGGCGTCAGAGTGGCCCCTAAATGAGAACACTAGCTGAGTGTCATCAGCATAGGAGACCACCCTGACTCCATAGGACTCCACCACTCCGGCCAGAGGGGCAAGATATATGTTAAAAAACAGAGGGCTGAGGGCCGAGCCCTGTGGCACACCACAAGATAAGGGTTTTTTCTCCGATCTGAAGGGCCGCAACAGCACCCTTTGACTTCTTCCAGAGAGGAAGGACTCGATCCAACTGATGGCAGTGCCGCCAATGCCCATCTGTCGTAGTCGGTCAAGGAGGATGGAGTGGGATACCGTATCGAATGCCGCGGACAGGTCGAGGAGGACCAGCATGGCCTCCTCGCCTCTGTCCACGCACTCACGAATGGTCTCCGAGACCTCCAGCAGAGCCGTCTCCGTACTGTATCCTGCCCGAAATCCAGATTGCGAGTCGTGCAGTAGTAAGTTATTCTCCAGGTATTCCGTGAGCTGCAGCTGCACGGCTTTTTCCAAAACCTTAGCAGGTTTGGGGAGGAGGGATATAGGGCGGTAGTTGGAAAATACAGTGGGATCGGCATCTGCCTTTTTTAGAATTGGGATCACCAAGGCTTCCTTCCAGGTGGTAGGGAAAAAGCCATGGTGCAGAGAGGCATTCCAGATGGAGAGGAAAGGGTTGGCTAGCGATGGGGCCAGTTCACCCATGGTTTTGGCCGGGACGGGGTCAGTGGGTGCGCCAGACTTGCAGTGAATGAGTTGTCTGAGAGCATCCTCCTGGGCAAGTTTATTGAAAGCATGAAAGGACGGAGAGTTAGGGGGATCAGTAGACGGAGTCCGAGGCCTTGGTTCTTTAGGGAAGGAGACGCAGAGTCTGTCGATCTTTTCGAGGAAAAAGTCCGAGAGTCCTTCACAAAGTAATGGTAATGGACAATACACTGATTGTGATGGTTCCACATGCAGTGGATACTTTGTTGAATCATACCAAGACACAGCACTTAACTAGTGCTCGGTTGTCGGGTTACGAATTGACACTGTTAGCGAGTCATGTGCATATTAAGAGATGCAACACGTTGAACCCAGCTATGTTGTTGCCAATTTCAACTGAGACAGACAAAACTGAACAGCATGATTGTTTCCTTAGGACTGAGGAAGAAACGAAAGGGAGGATAGACCTTAGGGATACTCCTCTTCCAGAGTGTGATGGTACCTTATGGGTTGATGGTTCGTGCTTCAAGCTTCCGAATGGTGATACGACTGCGGCATATGCTGTTACCACTTTGCATACGATTTTTGAAGCTGCACGTATCCCACAAAATTCAGCGCAAGCAGCAGAGTTGATTGCATTGACAAGAGCGTGTGTGTTGTCGAAAGGCAAACGAGTGAATGTGTATCCCGATAGCCAGTATGCGTTTGGTGTGGCTCATAGTTTTGGACGTTTGTGGAGAGAGCGTGGGTTCCTGACTTCACATGGGACCAAGATCCAGCATGGTCAGTTGGTGAATGAACTTCTTGGATCTCTTACTTTGCCTTTGCAAATAGCGATTGTAAAATGCAGTGCGCATAAGAAAGTCACGGATGATGTTGGTCGTGGTAATGCGTTTGCAGATGAAGTTGCGAAAGAAACTGCGAGAGATGTGATGAGTCGAATGTATGTTGCGGGTCCGGCGAGATGGGTTCCGGATGGAAGTATGTGTGAAGATACGATTGAGAGTGTGAAATCCATCCAAGCTGAAGCTACAGAGAAAGAGTTGAATGAATGGAGAGAAAGCAAGGGTAAATTGGATTCCAATGGTTGTTGGATTGGTTTGTCAGAGCATCAGAGATGGTTGTTACCCAATGCGTATGTACTCCCGGTGGTTACAATGGCTCATGGATTGGCTCATATTAGCGTGAAAGGGATTTGTAAGTTGTTGGCTCCGGTATGGCAGAATGCTGGTATTCCTAAGTGTGCAGAGAATCTGGTTAAGAACTGTATGGTGTGTTTGATGTACAATCCTGGTAAGGGAACTCCAACTCCAGCTGGTCATTTTGCTCCTCCAACTTATCCGTTTGAGGTTTTGCAGATAGATTTCAACCACATGGAAAGGTGCAACAACCTAAAGTATGTGTTAGTGGTTGTTTGCTCTTTTTCTAGATGGGTAGAAGCCTACCCTTTGAAGGATAACACTGCTTTGTCCACAGCGAAAGCCCTTATAAAGGAATTCTTCCCTAGGTTTGGATTGCCGAGAATGATCTAGAGTGACAATGGGAGTGAATTTGTGTCATGACCCCACTGCTTAGTCCAACTTTCGGCAAAGTCAAGAAACGAAATTGCAAGAATCAGAGATCATTCAATAAATATCCACACTGGTTACGTCAAGGACCTACCTGGAAGACCACTCTGAAATCCATTCTCAGGGTTTTGAGTCTGTCTTCAGTTGCTCCAGCTATGCCACTGCGAGAAGACAAAGGTTCTCGCTCTAGTCTTCCGGAGCGCGAGATCAGTAACATCGATTTGGCGCACGCGCGCCCAGGTAACTGCGCACTTCAACTGAAAAGATCGACGGAGAGAGCAGCGTTTCCTCAGCGCGCCTGAGTTCTAGTACGCTTCTTCAGAGTTTCAGAGCAGTTTTGTCCAGGAAAGTATTCAGAACTATTTCTAGAGTTACACTCGAGCCTTATGGTAATTTGTTTCTTTCACGAATTCATCTTCAGAGTCCATTGGCCGTCAGAGAACTATTATTGTCAAGTACAGGAGAGAGTGAGAAGTCGAGGATATGAAATATGCGTAATTATTTGGAGGAACGCCTTCTGTGAAGAGAAGGTTTCCATTCTTCAGAACCAAGTAAGAAATTCAGTTAATAATTGATTACTGCGTCACCTCAGCATCCTGCGAGGAGTTCATTGACTGTATTGCAGCTGTTAAGTGACTATTCAAAAACTCTTGCTTCAAGGAATAGAGTGCTCAGAAGCACGTAAGAGACTTGGAGTTCAATTCTAAGACTGCTCAAGCTTTCGTGAGAATCGAACTTTAAAATTTCAATCTTTCCTATCACGAAAGCGAGAAAGAACATTATTCCTTATTCCATTCTTCAGTTCTTGAGCGGGAGCTGAAGCTCTTACAACTGATCAAAGAAAAGCTCAGGCAAACATAGAGTGGGGCAAAGTCATTGGTGATAAAAGGTAATGAGAGTAATATCTAAAGAATAATTAGTGTCTGAATTTAATAGTTTTAGAATAGAGTTACATTATTGTCATTGTTACAGGTATTGCCAGAAGAAAATAACCGAAGAAAGACGGGTTCTGGTCGGAACCATCACCAGTGAAGTCTCTCTTGTTTGTCTTCCACTTCCCCTTTCCCTTCTGGTTGAATTCAGGAGATTAGTGTGTCAATCACTGTCTCCTGTATTTGGTCAGGGGGTGTTGGGGTCTAGCGTCTGTTCCTGGGGAGGTCGCATTTGGTGTTCTGACAGATTGAAGTGCCAAGAGGCCTCTTTCTGAGGTGCACAGACCTCTCCCAGAGCAGACATGGCTGAAGGCTTAGATGTCAAGGCTTTGGCCACAGTCCTTGATAGTATGCAAAAACAATTAAATAATTCATTGGAAGACAATAAAATTCTCAGGGCAGAGATAGAAAGAACTAGTCAAGAAAATTTACAAATTAAATTAAGATTAGATGAGTTGTTAGATGCAGGTCCAAGTTTTAAGTCTTCGACAAGTCAAATTAGTAGCTCATCACCCTCTGACATCTCTACTCAAGTAATTCATGCAGTCTCGCCCATCATTCCATTAGCCTCTCCTGAGAGATTTAGTGGGGATCCTCAGAAAGCTCAAATCTTTCTCACACAATGCTCCTTACATTTTTTGTGTAGGCCCGTAATATTTGCTAAGGATCAATCGAAGGTGGCTTTCATTCTGTCGTATCTGACTGGTGACGCAGCTGCGTGGTCCATGTCTCTAGTTACTAAGGACGACCCCATTTTGTACAAGTTTGAGGAATTTAAAGTGGAGTTTCTGAGAATCTTTGATAGACGTTCAGCGTCACAAGCTACAGACAACAAATTACTGGATCTAAAACAAGGCAATAGAGACTTGGTGGCATATTTAGCTCAATTCAATAAATTGATTGTGGAGACTCAATGGCCGGAAGCGAAGAGAGCTGCCATCTTTTATCGAGGGTTAAAGGATGAACTCAAGGACGCTCTAGCGCAGATTCCAAAAAGACCCACAGAAGTTTCCGAGCTTATTGATTTGGTTTTACAAATGGATCATAGGCTCAACGAACGGAAGAGTGAAAAGAGAAGAGATTTTCGTCTTCCTCCACCTCGATTTGATCGTATGAAAACTGAGAGTCAAAAGGTCAACGAAAGTTCTCAGTCAGAGGAGCCCATGCAAATTGGATCAATCAGGGGGCCTTTATCCAAAGAAGAAAAGGAAAGAAGAAGAGCGGGGCAATTGTGTTTGTATTATGGATTATCGGGCCACTTTGTCAAAGACTGTCCAAAAAGGCCAAAGATGTCACAGCAGGTAAAAGATCGGCTTCACCTGTAGTCGGAGCTGCACAGGTGGAAGCAGAATCGAAGTCAGCTTCAAATTCCCAACAGATTGTTAATACTCTTCAATCCTCTGCTCCTCATTTAGTAGTTTCATTTACTATCGAGTTTCGGAGTTCCAAGATTAGTGAAGTCTCTGTGATGATTGACTCGGGAGCAACGGGCAATTTTTGTGACATTAAGTATGCTCAACGGATTGGGATTCAATTCATACGGAAGAAAGTTGTAGAGCCGGTGAGAGCAGTGGACGGAACACATTTATCATCTGGCCCAATCACTCATGAAACTGAGAAGATTCAATTAACTGGGTTGAGGGGTCACACTGAAACCTTAATTTTTAACCTTATCGATGCTCCACAATTCCAGCTTATATTAGGTCTTCCGTGGTTAACTGAGCACAATCCACGCATTGATTGGGAGAAGAGAACAGTAGATATGGACTCAATTTTTTGTAAGGAAAATTGTTTTTCTGACTCCCCTTCGGTAGAAGAAGACTCCCCAGCGCGAAAGTTGGCCGATCATCCAGCTCTGATTTGTTCGATTGAAACCCAAGAGATTCCAGCGGAATACCAAGATTTGTCTGCAGTTTTTGATAAGAGAGAGGCGGAGAAACTTCCTCCTCATCGCCCGTACGATTGCAAGATAGAAATTGAACCGGGAGCCGTGCTTCCGTGTAGTCGCATCTACGCATTGACAGAAGATGAGAACAAGTATTTAAAGACATATCTGGAGCAATATTTAGAGAATGGATTCATTCGACCATCCAAGTCGCCTGTCTCGTCACCCTTATTTTTCATTCCAAAGAAGAATGGTGAATTGAGAAACTGTATTGATTATAGAGCGCTCAATCAGGTGACAGTTAAAAATAGATATCCCCTTCCACTTATTTCAGTGCTCCTGGACCAAGTGAAAGATGCCAAGATTTACACCAAATTAGACTTGCGTGGAGCATATCATTTGATCAGAGTTGCTGCTGGGGATGAATGGAAAACAGCTTTTCGGACTCGACATGGATTATTTGAGTATCAGGTGATGCCTTACGGTTTATGTAATGCCCCAGCAGCTTTTCAACATTTTGTAAATGACATCCTATGAGAATTTTTGGACAGAATAGCTGTGGTCTACATAGACGACATATTAATCTTTTCCAAAAATGTTCATGAACACATTTCCCATGTCAGATCAATTCTTATTCGGTTACTTGAAAATCATCTCTTTGTAAAACTGGAGAAATGTGCCTTCCATGTGGAAGAAGTGGAGTTTCTTGGATTTGTATTATCTCCTAAAGGAGTCAGCATGGATATTTCCAAGGTCAAGGCAGTGCAAGACTGGCCTTCCCCTTCGAGTGTGAAAGAAATTCAGAGTTTTATTGGTTTCTCCAATTTTTATCGGAGATTCATTCCAGACTTTTCACATAAGGTTAGTCCCATCACACGCTTTTTGAGAAAAGGAGTCAAGTTTGAGTGGGATGAGAAAGCGGAAACAGCCTTCCAATTTTTAAAGAGATCTTTCACTCAGGCTCCCATTCTGTTACATCCCAGACCTGAAGAACCATTTTTTGTGGAGGCTGACGCCTCAGATGTCGCCATAGGAGGAATTTTATCTCAACGCCATCCGACTACAGGTCAGTTGCACCCAGTGGCTTATTACTCTCGGAAATTAACTCCTCCTGAATGCAACTATTACATCTCGGACAAAGAATTGTTAGCCGTCAAGGCGGCCTTTCTTGAGTGGAGACATTATTTACTTGGCGCAGTTCACAAGGTTACTGTCTATACTGATCACCGTAATCTGCAATTTTTAAAGTCAGCAAAAACGTTGACAGCACGTCAGCTTCGTTGGTCTCTGTTCTTCGCGGATTACAATTTTGTTATCACTTTCAGACCAGGCACCAGTAATGTTAAAGCGGATGCGCTTTCCAGAATCGATTCTAATTCCAGAGATGTCAATCCAAAAGATCAATCGATAATTCCAGAGGAGAAAATTGTTGCCATTTCCATTACAACTGATTTCACCGAAGGGATACAGAAGGCGTTATCTTCGGATGAAATGAAGGTGTGGTCCAAAGAAGACTCCAATAGAGATATTCGAAAGGGATTGCCTTATCATCAGAATAGCCTATACCTTCCTACAAAGGAGTTACAGGAAAAGGCCTTGAAGTTTTGCCATGATGGAGCCTTAGCTGGTCACAAGGGAATCCAGAAAACCACAGAGTTAATTGAGAGAAATTTTTGGTGGCCGGAGATGAGATCACAGATATGACAGTATGTTACCACCTGCGAGCGATGCTTGAGAGGTAAATCTGATCGAAGGGCTCCTTTGGGACAGTTAATGCCCTTGCCAACCCCCCCTCATCCTTGGCATACGGTGTCCATGGACCTTATTGTAGATCTCCCAGTTAGTCAAGGGTTGAATACAATATTAGTGATGGTGGACACTTTTTCTAAAATGGCCCATTTTGTAGCCTTAAAAGGTATCCCTTCAGCTCCTCAGTTGGCTCAAATATTTACTCAGCATATCGTCAGACTGCATGGCATTCCGCAAGTCATAGTCACAGATCGAGGGTCACAATTTGTTTCCCACTTTTGGAAGGCCTTCACCAAAAGATTGGGAATAGACGCTCGTTTCTCAACCAGTTACCACCCGGAAACTGATGGACAAACCGAGAGAGTCAATCAAGAGTTAGAACAATATTTACGACTTTATTTGATGAATCAGGAGGGAGGATGGTCAGATTTAGTTCGGTCAGCTGAATTTGCCTACAATAATGCTCAACACTCCTCCACAGGTTTTTCCCCCTTTTACTTGAACTATGGTAGACATCCTAGTTTAATTCTAAGTAGGGAGGAGGCTCCAGTTCCAGCAGTTGAGGGTTTTGTAGAAAAGATGCAAGATTCCATAAGTCAAGCCAAAGAAAATCTCGAAAAAGCTAAGAACAGTTATAGGGCACAGGCAGATAAGAAGAGAAGAAAAAATTCTCCCTTCAGAGCAGGAGATAAGGTTTGGCTATCCACCAAACACCTTAGGTTAAAAGAAAACCGCAAGTTTCAACCCAGATTTATCGGACCTTTTAAGGTAGATAAAATGATCAACCCAGTCTCAGTTAAAATACACTTGCCATCATATTTGAAAGTTCACCCAGTCTTTCATGTATCTTTGATAAAGAAAAGTCCACAACACCTAAGAATGCAATCCACACCTAAACCTATAGAAGTAGATTCTGTAGATGAGTTTGAGGTACATAAAATTCTAGATTCACAAATCAGAAAAGGTAAATTGCATTACTTGATCAGTTGGAAGGGTTTTGGCTCTGAAGAGAACTCTTGGGAGCCGTTTGACAATGTTCATGCTCCTAGACTTGTGCGAGAATTTCATCAGTCAAATCCAAACAAGCCAAGAATGAAGGGACGCCTTTTGGTGGGGAGTACTGTCATGACCCCACTGCTTAGTCCAACTTTCGGCAAAGTCAAGAAACGAAATTGCAAGAATCAGAGATCATTCAATAAATGTCCACACTGGTTACGTCAAGGACCTACCTGGAAGACCACTCTGAAATCCATTCTCAGGGTTTTGAGTCTGTCTTCAGTTGCTCCAGCTATGCCACTGCGAGAAGACAAAGGTTCTCGCTCTAGTCTTCCGGAGCGCGAGATCAGTAACATCGATTTGGCGCACGCGCACCCAGGTAACTGCGCACTTCAACTGAAAAGATCGACGGAGAGAGCAGCGTTTCCTCAGCGCGCCTGAGTTCTAGTGCGCTTCTTCAGAGTTTCAGAGCAGTTTTGTCCAGGAAAGTATTCAGAACTATTTCTAGAGTTACACTCGAGCCTTGTGGTAATTTGTTTCTTTCACGAATTCATCTTCAGAGTCCATTGGCCGTCAGAGAACTATTATTGTCAAGTACAGGAGAGAGTGAGAAGTCGAGGATATGAAATATGCGTAATTATTTGGAGGAACGCCTTCTGTGAAGAGAAAGTTTCCATTCTTCAGAACCAAGTAAGAAATTCAGTTAATAATTGATTACTGCGTCACCTCAGCATCCTGTGAGGAGTTCAGTGACTGTATTGCAACTGTTAAGTGACTATTCAAAAACTCTTGCTTCAAGGAATAGAGTGCTCAGAAGCACGTAAGAGACTTGGAGTTCAATTCTAAGACTGCTCAAGCTTTCGTGAGAATCGAACTTTAAAATTTCAATCTTTCCTATCACGAAAGCGAGAAAGAACATTATTCCTTATTCCATTCTTCAGTTCTTGAGCGGGAGCTGAAGCTCTTACAACTGATCAAAGAAAAGCTCAGGCAAACATAGAGTGGGGCAAAGTCATTGGTGATAAAAGGTAATGAGAGTAATATCTAAAGAATAATTAGTGTCTGAATTTAATAGTTTTAGAATAGAGTTACATTATTGTCATTGTTACAGGTATTGCCAGAAGAAAATAACCGAAGAAAGACGGGTTCTGGTCGGTACCATCACCAGTGAAGTCTCTCTTGTTTGTCTTCCACTTCCCCTTTCCCTTCTGGTTGAATTCAGGAGATTAGTGTGTCAATCACTGTCTCCTGTGTTTGGTCAGGGGGTGTTGGGGTCTAGCGTCTGTTCCTGGGGAGGTCGCATTTGGTGTTCTGACAATTTGTGGGTCAAGTAATGAAGAGAGTATGTGATGGATTAGGTATTCGGCAGAAGTTCCACGCTGCAAATCATCCCCAATCAGCTGGTCTAGTCGAGTGCTACAATGGCACCCTAAACTGAAATTGGCCAAAATTCAAGCGAGTTCTGGTTTACAATGGCCAGATGCCTTGCCTCTAGCCCTTTTGTACACTAGAATGACTGTGCATTCACAAATGGGTTTGAGTCCGTACGAGATAGTGTTTGGTCGCCCGGCGAACATTTGGGGAGTGCCGAGGCCGACAAAATTTAGTGAGCTAGAACATCCCGTGTTGCTTGACTACCTGTACGAATTGACGGCTAAATTGCGTATTTTGCATCAACAGGTTCATGACCTACTGCCACAAGCTTCAGAAGATCCGGGGCACGCAATTGAACCTGGCGCATGGGTGCTCGTGAAGAATTTCCAGCAAACAAAGAACGAGCACGCCCGCTGGACAGGACCCTACCTAGTTTTGTTATCTACCCATTCTGCAGTACGAGTGCACAGTAAAAAGAACTGGATCCACGGTGTACATTGTAAAAGGGCTCCTTTGCCTCTGCCGTATGACCGGTGGGTCAAAAAAGGACTTCCTGACTTTGAGACTGAGACCGTGCCTTGTTTTCTGCCTTTCAGCGATGCCCGTTTGATTGGAACGAACACTGAGAAAGAAAGTGACGATCTTCTTCAAGAAGCTGTGCCTCCATTGAACCGTTTGAACACTGTTGAACCTGAGCTACTGTTCCGTGAACAAACATTGCCTGGCAAAGAGCGTTATAATTTACGACCGAGAGTCGCGGGACAAATAAAAAGATAAATTCTTTATTTTACTGATTTTTGAAGGTTAACTCTCCTCCGAGGAACTACTTCAATTTTTGTTTTTCGAACCGCCATCCGGGTTCAGCTGTAGCGTCCCGGTTGCCGAAGTCTTTGGAGTGCAAGCCGAAGACGTTAGGTCGACGGTTCTGGTTGGTCTAAAGGAGTTGCCATGGGCTGACAGAAGCATTCCTTAGCATAGAACACCCTACCACCGCGAGCAGCAAATAAGAGAGGATGGAGTTTTTCGAGATGGAGAGACCTGTTGAGAGAATAAGCTTTAAGAGCAAAATCTGTAAATTGATGACCCGGAAAAGATTTTTAATATTGTGTTTATTTATGTTGCTTAGCTTAATGATGTTTTTTATTGGATATGTGACATTCTCTTTTCAAGTGACGTTCATGCCCACTACGCAACCTATACCTCCTCCTACTATTTCTTCTCATTCTTTCCACCCTTTGCCCGAATATGAAATCGTTAGGAAACTGGAATTTGCTAACAATTCTTTTGTTCAGCTTCTGCACCAACACCAGCTAGTGATGAACACGACTAATTGTTGGGTTTGTGGCCTAATGCCCCATACTACTGATAAAGGTATTCCTTACCTGGTTTTGCCATTCAGCTACAATGGTTCTATATGGGCATACAGAATGATGTTAATTTATGCTCATGGTATCTATCCCCAACGTTCCGTGAAAGATAGTCCGAAGACTAGTGCTCTGGTCAAGGGTATTGTCGACATGATTAGGGGAATTAGTTCCTATAAGACTATCCCGAGAGATGAGACACAAGCATACATTGGATGGAACGTTACTGGATATGGAGTTAGTCTGAGTGTTAACCAGCGAGGGAAAAGTTCTCCACCGATTTGGATAGTGCCCCATCAGGGTCACTATTGTCTGCAAGGTAATGGCAAGAATCCGAGAGCGCAGTTAGGGAAGAGTGTCTGTACTGAGACTTATATTTTTGCGTCTCAGACTTCCCCAGCATTCCTAGCAGCTAAGGGTACCTATTTCATCTGTCACGATAAAGCATACACATGGTTGTCCCCTGACTATTCGGGCACATGTTTTGTTTCGTTCCTGTTGCCGCCCACTTTTACAGCTGCAGCAGATTACCAGAAGACGAGAGTTGCTAGAGGTGTCTTCAGTAAGGAAGATACCGCAGGACAAGAATTGGGAGATTTCTTTAAGGGTTTTCTGCCGTTCTGGGGACCTATGGCTAATAGCAGGAACATTCGCCAGTTGACAAGAGTGGTTGAGTCCACAATAGTCGAAACTGCCGGTGCCCTTAGTAACTTGACTGCTGAGCTCCAGTCGGATCGACTTATGACACTTCAGAACAGAGTTGCGCTTGATGTCATACTTGCAGATAGAAGTGGAGTGTGTAAACTGATTCAATCAAGCTGCTGCGTTTTCATTCCAGACAACGCTCTGACAGTCTTCCAAGCCATTTCCAAGCTACATAAGATCTCCGAGTCTGTACATATAGACGAGGGAGATTGGTCTTTTATGGGGTGGTTTGGGGATTGTTATCCACGTGGGGATGGAAGATTCTGATGGTCATTGGGATGATCTTAGCTATCCTTTTCCTGTTATGTCTCTGCGTACAGTGGGCTCCTGCTATATGTGGCCTTTGTGCTACTTCGTGTGCGAGGAGACCTGTCCAGAGAGAGTTGCTAAGTACTAGGATGATGCTACAGCAACATCTTGATGATCTGATGAATATAGACCTGGATTCAGATTGACATAGGTTTGGGTTTATTGCCTATGTAAGGGCAAAAGGAGGGTCTGTGGTTCTGAGGTTCGGAGGTTCTGAGATTCTGAACCTGTTCAATGAAGCTCGTCGGATATAGACGATTCTGGTATCAGCGGACCGCAAATGACGAGTGCGGTATGGAGGAGTATTTTCGTCATACTCGATGAATGAGAACAGTACGTCTTCAGGGATTTCGTTTTAACCCTTGGGTTCCATTTTGTGTGTGGCAGCCATTTTGTGTGGTTGCCCTCACATAGGCCGATGACTATGGCCGAACGAGTCTTTGGGACACGTACACCTTAGCTGACGTCTGTGTGACCTGGCCGAACTGACTCCCTTGCCCGAGGCTGACCCCGCTGAGCCAGTTCCTTGTTTAGCAGCTGGTCAGATAGAGATCAAAGAGCAAGACATTTCTGAGTTTATGGTACATGCACACACCCTTGTATCTTGCTTCTCATCTGCTTCTGTTCCTTCATTTATGGCTTAATTATTGATTTGGGTTGAGGCCTTTATGATGGGTTTGTCCGGCCTGTTTGAACAAGAATGTTGGATTTTGCCTGGTCATTTCTGGTTGGCTGGACAACAGAAAGTGGGATTGTCGTCATGCGATATGTTTGAAATGTCACCCTACTATTGGTCAGTTTTTGTGTAATTGATGCTAGCCAGGAATGTGATTTTCAGCATAAAAGACGATGCTCCGCTCTATGATTTTGTGCAGTCTCTAGCAAACCACCCGTGTTGTGCTTCGTAGATCTCTGTTCCTGGTTGCAGCCAATAAATTTGGTCTTTGACGTCATCAAGAAGTATCCTGTGTCTCTGTATTCTAAGACAGGTGAACCCGAAGACATCGGGCGTTTCCCCTGGCGCCGCTGGGTTCTAAATAACCCGGTTCTTCAGCAGTTTCCAGGCAACACACAGTGTCAAGTAAACTCTGGTGATTAATTTACCTGCTGGAGAGAGATGGGAGTTGTATCTAGTGGCAGGTTTCATTTGTGTGAGATAGAACTGGTGGGAATATCATAGCTGCCAAGTATTTGCATTGCTAATGTGACATTTCCATTGATACAGTGACTTATGAAAGGGATTCCACAGCAAAATGTGACACTTCAAAAACATTTTATGCTGTGTTAAAATAATGAGTTGCATATTCATTGTGCTTTAAGTCATAGGCTGGGACATCGTAGCACTTTAAATACAGAAGTCGCTAACCACCACTCCTTACCCACCACCACCAGGAATCTATTACTTTACTGTATGGTTACACTCATCTGTAGTGACTGAATTAATCAATAAAATATCATAATGCAAACAAATGCATTTCCTACCGATTACTTTAACTTGGATTTATCTTTAAACTTACTGTGTGCCTTTATTTTATATGCGGTTACCTGAAGGTGAAGACAATCGAAACTTGGGACAGAATAAACATATTTTGTCCTTCCAGCTTTGTTTTTAACTTACTGCCCCTCCCAACCCTCTTCCCCCTCATCTGGCCTGGTACTGTCCTAACTGCAGAACTCAAGTTAGTCTAGTGATCAGGTGCAAAGGACTCACCTGTAGTATCCTGAAGGTGCTGCCATGGGAATCGTGGTCAAACCCAGTGTGGTGGACCGGTCTGCAGACATTGCTGAGGTCATGGACGGGGCAGATAGGGGACAAGGGTCCTGCACAAGCTATGATGTTATGAGTGAGATGTCACAAACAGGTTAGGTAGAACTAATGTAAGTTTTGGGTTTCGTTCTGCTTTTTCTTCAGCGGCATAGCTAGGTGGGGGCGGTCCGCCCCAGGCAGCACTATTTTGGGGATGGAGGCTGTATAGCCCTGGACCGTGTCAAGTCTGTGCATGTAACTTGCATGATCAAGGTAACTATTAGCGGCGATACTATGTTTCTCTCGGACCTCTTTCAGGTGCTCACCGTCCTTTTTCCCCAGCAACCCACTTGGGGGGCAGCAATCTGAAGGATAACCCCGGGCGCCACAAACACTAGCTACGCCTCTGGCTGGGTGAGGGTCAGAACAACTCCATAGGTCTTCGAAGATTGAAAGCCGAGAGTGGTGATGCCTTGCCAATTAAACTCAATAAAGAGGCCACGCTTCCTGCAATTATCAAAGATGACCGAGTGGCCAGCAAGTTGTAGGGTCTTAGAGATGGTTTGCATAAACAAGATCAACAAGCAGCGTTAGAAAGAAACTTACTTTCTACTTTAGCAAGTTTTACTAATGAGTATAATGATGCGGCCTTCATGAAACCACCATCACCATTTTATAGCACCAAAAAACAAAATATTGGCGACAGATGGACTGCTTGGATAGAGACATTTGAAGATTTTATTGAAGCAATAGAAGAAACTGATATCAAAAAGATTATCAAGTATCTAAAGAATCTTGCTAGGGAAGGTGTAAAAGAAGTCATAAAGAAAATTTGGTGAGCTGATGAAATTATTTATTTTTTTTTTTTTTTTTTTTTTAATTTATATCGCGCAGACTAAGCCCCAAAGGGCATCAAGGCGCCTAGCTCAATATTGATAGATTATCTGTCCCAGGAGCTGATTACTGGTAGGCTTTCTTAAAATACCATGTTTTCAGGGCCTTTTTGAAGAGGGAAAGTGAAGATAGAGACTTAAGTTCCAGAGGGAGTGCATTCCAAAGACGGGGGGCGACTGTAGAAAAAGCTCTACCTCCCCATCTGGTCTTCTTGGTCCTAGGGATAGCCAGAAGATTTTGTTGCCGTGAGCGCAGACATCTGCTGGGGACATAGCTTGATAGAAGTGCACCCAGCCCAACTGATGTTTCAGTTTTAAGAGCGCTGTGTACCAGACAAATGATTTTGAAAGAAATACGATGCTCTATAGGAAGCCAGTGTAGATTCTTTCTGGCTAGTGTTGCCGAGGAGGATCGGGGAGTGTCCAGGACGAATCTTGCAGCCGCATTTTGAACAGTTTGCAGTCGTTGTATTAGTCCTTTGTTAATCCCTGCATACAGTGAGTTGCAGTAGTCCAATCTTGAACCAACAAGTGCAACCACTGTCTGTTTCCTAGCTTGCGGGGAGAGATAATGTACTATTCGACGGAGAATTTTAAGAATTCCCCAGCAAGTAGCCACTGTTCTATTAACCTGAAGGGTCATTGCCAGCGAGGTATCGAACATAACCCCAAGGTTCCTAGCCGAATGGGAGGGGACCGGGCAGGTTCCCAAGGACTGCGGCCACCACTCACTTGACCACACATCCTGATCCTTTCCGAAGATCAGCACCTCAGTTTTATCGCCGTTCAGCTTCAGGGAGTTGACTATCATCCAGTCAGAGACTGTTTGCATGCAACTCCTGAAGCTGGAGGCGGAGGTACTGACCGGTTGGGCTAGTGACACCATAATCTGAGTGTCATCTGCGTATGACGTTACTTCCATTCCCTGAGCTTTAACCAATCTCGCAAGGGGGGCCACATAAATGTTAAATAGGGTCGGGCTTAAAGCCGACCCTTGTGGTACCCCACATTGCAGAGATGTAGCAGGGGAGAGGTATTCTTCTAGTTTAATCCTCTGTTCTCTAAGATCTCAAAAAGAGGACAGAAGGTCCAGGGCTGACCCCTCCACTCCCATCTCCCTCAGACGAGATGTTAAAATTGAGGGAGATAGGGTGTCAAATGCTGCGGTCAGGTCGAGTAAGACCAGCAGTGTTGTCTGACCCTGATCTACCTTCATTCTGATGTTATTAGTAACCATAGTAAGTGCAGATTCTGTACTATGGAGTTTCCTGAACCCATGCTGGGTATGATCTAAAAACCCAGAGGAGTCCAGGAACGCAGACAGATGCATATTCAGATGGAGCTCAAGCATTTTAGCAGGGGCAGGAAGTAAGGATATGGGCCTAAAGTTTTTCAGGATTGTGGGGTCTAGTGAAGGTTTTTTGAGTAATGGCCTAACAATGGCTTTCTTCCAGACTGACGGGAATATCCCATGTAACAGGGCACTATTCATTACTTCCAGCAGTGGGGGAAGAAGTGTGTTCCTACATTCCTTCAGCACATTAAGAGGACATGGATCCAAAGGAGAGCAGGATTTAGTCCTATTCAACAGTAAGTTGAGATTATCGAGTGTGAGTGATGGGAAATTGGAGAGGGTCTTGGAGGGGTCTCTATTCCAGGCCTCTAGAGTTGGTAATGCCTGGATCGCATTGGTCTCAAGGGACTTTTTCTGCGCTTCTAAGTTAATAGCTATCTCATCGATTTTGTTGTAGAAAAAAGATGAGATCTTATCACAAAGCTCCTGGTTTGATTACATTCAATCAAATCAAAGCAGCCTTGAATCTCAATTTCAATGCAGTGCCAAATGTAGATTAGTTACATCACATACTGTTGTCCCTCTTCCCTGTCCCTTTAAGCCTCTGTGTATATTTGATTCCGGCACCTGCCAGGTTTTGTAAGAATTCTAAACATAACTAGAACCTGGTCATTCTGTATCTGCCTGCTGCAGGAGATTGTGCTGTGCCTTGGAGAATAAACCACTTTTTGTTACTACTGGATTCTGCTTCAACTTTCTATGGATTTTACACTGGTGAATATGTACACTTGGTACCTGCTACCCTACTTAGCACAAGAGTGGTACCACTACATTTGAAATCTGGTTTTGAACCAGCTACTGTACTACAAATCTACCAGAGAACTAAACTCCTTCACCTTCGAAATCATCTATTTTATTTCAACTGTTTCTACTATTCTCAGCTTTGGTGAATGAAATTTCCACATATTCAACATTTTGCTCACTTCATTTTTCAAATACTGCTAACGGCTGTCTATGCGACATTCACTCTGCCTGATCAGCTCCCTGGCAACAGAACGATTGACAGTGGATGGAAGAAGCCCCACAGAAGAACAACAAGGAATCCCGGATTGGAAGACACCTGACCTCTCACGCCTCACGTCACCTCTATGCCCCGCGTCAATGCATCCTGCCTGAACCTGTGTCACCAGCCATATTTAATTGGGATCCCACGCTTTGATGCGCATGACTGTGCATAAGATGTTCCTCATTTCCTCCAACACGTCGATGCACATGACTGTGCATAGCATAGTATATTTCTTTCCTTCATTCTAAACATTGGTGCGCACGACTGCGCAAACATTACATATATTTGGATCAATTCAATGATCATTTGATACCTGACATGGCACAAGTATACATATTGTGCACTTCACGCCTATGTGCACGGCTAATAACATTCTATATCTACAAGGAGCATACGTGAGTGCAACAGTTTACATTGTTTAATGGTCTTGTACTGTTGTGCACATTTCTATGCTTATGTGCACAGCTGAAACTCTTATTGCATATCTCATTGCTACCTATTCATGCTGAATTGTACAATTATTCTTCATGTTGATGTGAACAAATGAAATTTGAGTACAATTTACTGTACTATATGGTTCAGTGTTTTACTATGTAACTAATATACATTCAAGTTTAACTTTAGCAATTATTTGAGGCACTTTAGTTTCCCTATTTATCTATTTACGAGGTCAATATGCAGTTTGAACCTCCTGCAAAAAGTTTACAAGCAAAAGGGGATGGAAAGAGGAGTTCTTAACATATATGAAAGCTATTGATGGAGACAGAATGGGTAATGAGAGGAATTAAATATACTACTACATTGTTTATGGTCGGAAGGTCAAGCAGTGTTTAGAACTTTACCTGCTGTCTAAGAGGATTTAAGTACCTTTGAAGAAGCCCTGGCCCAATTGGAGTGTAGGTTGAAACCCACAACCAGTATTGCACTTAATAGATAATGGTCGCTCGCAAAAAGAATCTGAGTCCTTTGATGATTTTTTGACAGTACTTAGGACACTTGTGAGTTCTTGCAATTTTGGGGTTATCTCAGATGAAATGATCAGAGATCAGATCATAGTAAATGTCAAGAGTAAACAAACTCAAGAATAACACTGGGCATTGGGAAATCCAAATTTACATGACACTATTGCCACTGCCAAGGCCTTTGAGCAATCTGAAAGATGGAGGAAGACTATCGAAGAAGTTGGTTCTAAGAATGAGAAAACTGTAGACTATGTGTGTGTTGTGAATACTTCTCAGAAGTTTCCTCAGCCAGGGAAGAAAAGTGACAAGAATATAGTCTGCTATAGATGTGGTAGTCTGAACCATGTCACATCATTTTAATATTATACTGCCATTGGTAAAGATTGTGTTAAATGTGGGAGGGTCGGTCATTTTGCCAGTGTGTGCACAGATGATTAAAAAGAGAGTACTGAACAGAGGAAAGTGTTTCCCACGAGAAGTAATAAAGTCTCGTGTTTGAGATGTACATGTGATCAAGATAGTGAATCCATGAAGGAATCTGGCATTGCGGTATCAGTTGATGATTTATTTACTAGCGAAGATATAGTCAGGAAGTCTCCTAAATGTTTTGTTCAATTTTTAGACAGAGATTTAGAACCTATGGCTGACTCAGGATCACCATGGTCAATAAATACTGAAAACTATGTTACTGAGAAATTTGATAAATCTTTGACCTGTGAGGACTTATGTGCCTCAGATGGTATTGCTCAAAGTTTTGATGGTTCTATTATCGATCTCATGGGTTATATTGCTTCTGATGTCTCCTTCAAAGGGAGGACAGCTTTCATAAAATTGTATGTGGCAAAGAAAGATGTCAATGTTTTGGGTTGGAGAGACCAGTGGAGGTTGGGAATAATACGTAATCCTCGTAGCAGAGAACCTGTTATGATAATTGAAGATAACACAAGTGGGAAGGTAATTGAAGATGAATTTCTGGAAGTTATTTCTGAAAAGTTGGTAGAACTTAAGGGTTTTACACATTTGATTAAGCTCAAACAAGGAGCTTGTCCTGTTAAACAGAAGCTTAGGAATGCTCCTAGAGAGGAGTTGAGAGGTGTCCTTAAGGAGATGTTAGAGGGAGGTATTATTGAGGAAGTAGAATCATCAGAATGGGTGTCTCTGATTGTTTTTGCATGGAAACCTGATAAATCATTGAGATTATGCATCGATCTTTGAGCTTTAAATGCTAATATTCTGGTGGACTGTCATCCATTACCGAATATTAATGAAATTGTGAGCGTGATTGGCGGTGCCACTATTTTTCTACTTTTGATCTTTGTTCTGCGTGCCACCAGATAGAATTGGCTGAGGAATCATGTCACATGACTGCTTTTATCACTCCTCAAGGTTTATTCCAGTTCAAAAAGATGCCTTTTGGACTCACTTCTGCGGCTTCTGTCTTCCAAAGGTCTATGTGTCATCTATTCAAGGGGATGGAATCTTTCATTAAATGTTTTCAAGATGATATTCTTATATTTTCTTGTGATAAAGCAGTACACTCTGATCATCTTAGAAAGGTGTGTGACGTTCTTAGTAAACACGGATTAACTCTTAAAGGAAGTAAATGCAACTAGTATTGTGACACGTTATACAAAGAAGGTGTGATACCCACAAAATCCCTTGTTGAAGCTATCCTCAAAGCCCCTGCTCCTGATTCGAAGGATACACTTCTTTCTTTCTCAGGTCTCTGCGAGAACACAGTAAATTTATTAGGAACCCTTGAGAGAACTTACAAGGAAGAATGTTGAATTTGTTTGGGAAGAAAGACAGCAAAAATCTTTAGAGAGTATCAAGGCTGAGATGGTAGCAGGCCCCACCTTAAAACCATACTGTATCAATAAGATGTGCATTGTTGCAGTAGATTCAAGTTGATATGGTCTGGGAGAGGTTCTGTCACAACAGAAGAGTTGAATGTGGCATTCGCTTCCCGCACCCTTAATTAGATGGAGAGGCGCTATGCAGTCATTGAGAGAGAATTATTAGCTTGTGTGTGGGCAGTGGAGCATTTCCGCAATTATGTTTAGGGGGTAGTTTTATTTTGAGAACAGATCACAAGCCTCTTGTAACCATTTTGTCTCTTGGGGGTGGTCAAAATGCTACTGCTCTCATAGCCAGGTTAATGTCTCGCTTACGAGAGTACAATTTTGTACCAGGTAAAATCAATGTAACTGCGGTTTGTCTTTCTAGGTTGCCTCTTGATTTAAATGAAAAAAGGGATGATGAAGATGAGAAAGTAGCTAATATTGAGATTTGGTACCATTTTGGAAGAGATGTGGAGAAGTGCTATGGAGTGTGATACTTTGCTTCTCAAAGTTACAGAGTATGTGAAAGAGGGATGGCCTCACAAGAGTGAGATTTCCGCAGATTTGTTTCCTATTTGGAAAGTCTCAGGTGAACTGGTAATGGAGGGAGAGCTGATATTCAGTCATGGTAAATACATTCCCCCCTTATCCATTCATGATCGCATTTTGTCTGTGGCTCATGAAGATCATCTGGGTATGTCCTCCATGAAGAGTTTGGTCAGAACTGTGTTTTGGTGGACTGATTTAGACATATTTGTGGACAGAGAAGTAAGGGAATGCCCTGATTGTGCTAGCAGTGAAAAGATGCTTAAGTGTAACCCTGCTCCATTAATTTCCGTGGAGTGGCCTGAGTTTCTGATGCAAAAGGTTGGTTTTGACATTTCAGGACTGTTTAACTTTTTACCTCATAATTGCAGATTTGTTTTGGTGATGATTGGTTATCGCTCTAAATGGGCTTGAGGTCAAGCGTTTACCCCCACGTTAATACTTCGAATGTTATTGAGTTTTTCAAAGAAGTTTTTGCCAGAGAGGGTTACCCAGAAGTACTTATTAAGGATAATGGGGTCCAAATGAAATCTCAGGAGATGGAAGATTTTCTTAAGTTTTTTAACATTCGCCATGTCACTACTGCCTTATAGAACCTCAAGGTAATGGTCAAGTGGAGAGATATAATAGAGTCTTGAAATAAGATATTCTGTGGGCAAGCGGTTTTGGTGCAAAATGGAAAAACAAATTGAGAGAGAAGTTATGGCTGTACCCTATAACGCCTCACACTACTACTGAAGTTAGTCCTTTCAAATTGATGAAAGGAAGGGAGCCCATCTCTAAGTTGTGCCCTTGGTGGTTTAGAAAGAAGAGATGTGTAAGTCCTTGTGGGGAAAACTAAGAGGATGTGGCACAGAGAGTGTAAGAGAAGCAATTTAGATGCAAACACTATTATGACATAAGGATGAACGTGAAATAACCCCTGTTTGTTGTTGGAGACTGGGTCACAATACGTAAACCGGGGGCCTCATTTATGAAAAGTGACGCATCGCTGCGTGAAAACAACGATGCGTCACTTTTCACTGCGCACTCCTTGCGACTCCAATGATGCGTCATATTTATTGTATGGCGCATCATGTCGCAAGGACTTACAGATACGTCAGTATTTCTGACGCATCTGTAAGCGCAAAAGTGACGCATTGCTGGAGTGTGTCACAAAAGTGACGCAACTCCAGCAATGCGTCCTTTCACATGGGGAAAGCTCCATGTTAAAGGGCTTGCGTCAGTCTTACGCCTGATGTGAGGCAGGCGCAAGATTTTGACGCAACCGCATCCTAAAAGTGACGCAGTGAAATCTCATAGATTTCACTGCGTCACTTTTACGAGGCTTTTTGCGGGGGAACGCCCCCTCTGCATACATTATACCTGACGCAGGTATAATGTGGCGCAGGGGTTTAAAAAGTGACGCATCTACCTAGATGCGTCACTTTTTAAATATGGCGCAACAAGGCGCATGTTTTACGCTGCCGATGCGTCACAAAAAGTGACGCATCCGCAGCGCAAAACTGACGCAAGGGCTCATAAATGAGGCCCCAGGTGTTTTGCTTAAAGGAGAGGCCATATTTGGAAGACCAAGCAAAATCATAAAGGTTAATCGCAACAGCGTTGTCACCCAAGATGGTAAAGTATGGAATGTAAGGAGGGTGGCTTAAAATGCGGGTGTCTGTTATTTAATTTTTGTTAAAGAAGGAAAATGTGTTACATCACGTACAGTTGTCCCTTGTCCCTGTCCCTTTAAGCCTCTGTGTATATTTGATTCAGGCACCTGCCAGGTTTTATATGGGTTCTAAACAGAACTAGAACCTGGTGATTCTGTATCTGCCTGCTGCAGGAGATGGTACTGTGCGTTTGACACTGTTAATCATGACAACCTCCTATTCATTCTGGAGCACAGGATGGGCCTATCTGGTCTGGTGTTGCAATGGTTCTCATCCTTCCTCCATCACAGATCCCAAAGAGTGAAGGCGAACCACTCTCTCTCCCAGCCATCACCAGTATCCATGGGGGTCCGCCCAGGGTCCACCCTATCTCCCCTACTCCTCAACCTGTTCTTGGAACCATTAGCTAATGCTCTAAATATCATGGACATTCATACTTTTCCATATGTATGCGGATGACACCCAACTTTATCTGAAAGTCTCCTCCCCCGACAACATCATTTCACTCAACACCACCCTATTGACTACTCAAAACTGGTTAACTGAGAACCACCTACTGCTCAGCACTTCCAAAACAGAATTCCTTCTCATTTCTCCTCCTAATCACACACCTAGGTTAAACCTCTGGATGAACCACATCACCACCTTCAGCTGCTCCCCCCTCATTATTGACTCAGCTAAATCCCTCAGAATCACCCTGGACAAGCACTTGAACATGAAGACTCATATTAGCAATGTTTGTATGGGAGCTAACCACCTGATGAGGACAGTCAGGAATCTCAAACCTTTCCTCCCACAAGCCGACTTCAAGCTAGTGGTCCAAGCGCTGGTTTTGCCGAGGCTAGACTATGTCAGTGATGCGCTCTCCCCAAATATACCTTGGCCCCACTAAGGGCCTCATTGAATGCGGCGGCCAGATTGGTCACGGGTACCAAAAGAAATGCGCTCATCTCCCCAGTCTTAAAATCACTAAACTGGCTACCCTACGAAGCAAGAATACAGCTAAATATTGCTTGCATATCACACAAAGCCCTCCATTTCAAAACCCCCAGTTATATAGCACACAAGCTGGAACTATCCAGAGGGGGTAGACCCTATAGGAGTGCTAACTCCCTCCTCCTGAAATCTCAGATCTTTCACAAAGGGACAACATTTCACCGAGCTTTCTCCACCTCTGCACTGAAGATCTGGACTCTCTCCCACCAGAAATACAGAGAATCTCCTCCAAGGTTGTTTTCAAAGTAAAAAGATTCCTTATGAACAATTTCTTACCTTGATAGGGTGCTGGATTGTTCTGCTCTAAGGCATTGGACTTACACCTTTAAGCCCTGCTTTGGATGTTTTTCTTATATATTTTTTTCCTTCTCAAATCTTTTGCTCCCCTCCTATTTTACTATGTACCAGTTATTATCTTACTCTTTGTTGACCCATTGCGTTTGCATCCGTTCTTGTTCTGTGATTTCTATTTTGATATGTGCTCTGCTTGGTATCCAGATTTGACACATGTACTGCAACTTTTAACTTCCTCTCCCTCCTATTGTAAAGCCCTCTGATATACCTTGGGATCATGTGGCGCTATATAAAGCTTTAGAAATAAATAAATAAGTTGGGGAATTTTGTTTCTACATGAAGGCAAATGTCTCGCCATTGGACAGTTTCGCAATGGCTGTGCGAATGTAACCCATTTTTGATGGTTTGAAAGGCAAAGGAAAAAGTGAGTGCATCACTGCATGAAGACAAAATGGCCACACTACCGCTCCATGTATGACAGCCAATGCACGCCCACAAGGACAATTGACAATACCAGCTAAAGCAAATTAACACTGAACAAAGTTGATGATCATCTAAATCCTTGTCCAAGAGTTGTGCAGTATCAATATCAAGTGAAAGTGAAGATGATGGATGTGCAATGACAATGTTCACTTCAGAGTAATGTGCATATGTGGGAAGGGTTGCATGTGAAGATAAACATGAAAAAGTGCAAAAGTCATTTAAACATTGTCCAAAGATTGCCCTAAAGATAAACAGTTGTTCCACACATTCAATCATTGGCGGTGGTGCTTCAATAAACATTATGCTTGAGGAGAAATACAATGAACTCTCTCCATTGACTTGACTTATGTAATTGAAAACTAAAGTGTACATATGGGCTGCATCAATACCATTAAAAAGTCAAGACTCATTTGTAGCCATGATGAAGCACAAGAAAACAAAAGTAACAGTCCAAATTCATGTCCTTCTAAGTACAGCGTCCATTGCCTGTTTGCTTAGCTTAAGAAACAACAGTTAATGGACAGAATGCA
This sequence comes from Lissotriton vulgaris, assembly GCF_964263255.1. Lineage (NCBI taxonomy): Eukaryota > Metazoa > Chordata > Amphibia > Caudata > Salamandridae > Lissotriton > Lissotriton vulgaris. The sequence goes on along the minus strand of NC_141689.1, from coordinate 170,457,072 downwards.
GAGCAATGTTATACAATTACCCCAGTACAGAGATCTGGGCCTAAATCCACTGTTTTTTTGCTCACCATTCCATTCCAGTTTGAACCCAGCCATATGCAAATCAGTCTTGACCTTGTGCCTCATGGGAACAGTCAAGCCCGAACTGCCAAGCCAGGTCCTCCCTTGACTGGAAAGAAGCATCCTAGGACCGGTTTCAGACTAACAGCCCTCATCAGCCAGAATCCAGTGGCAAAGTGAGCAAGGGACCCACATCTGGCCATACCCTGTCAACTTAGGGCGAACAAAGCAAACGCAAAGAGATGATGGACGGAGCTCTGAAACTTCTCAGATACTCACACACAGTCACAGATCTGGGTTGAATTCATCATTGTTCTTTAGCTCATTTCGCCACCCCAGTTCATACAAAGCTATATGCAAATCAGACTTGACCCTGTGCCTCATGGGAACAGTCCAGCCCGAGCTGCCAAGCAATGTCTTCCCTGGACCGTAAATAAGCATCCTGGGCCTGGTTTCGGACTAACAGCCCTCATCAGCCAGGCTAGCTTGAATCCAGTGGCAAAGTGAGCAAGGGACCCACATCTGGGCATACCCTGCCAACTTAGGGCGAACAAAGCAAATGCAAAGAGATGATGGACGGAGCTCCGAAACTTTTCAGACACTCACTCCCAGTCACAAATCTGGGTTGAATCCATCCTCGTTCTTTAGCTCACTTTGCCACCCCAGTTCAGACAAAGCTATATGCAAATTAGTCTTGACCCTGTGCCTCATGGGAACAGTGCAGCCCGAACTGCCAAGCCATGTCTTCCCTGGACCGGAAACAAGCATCCTGGGCCCGGTTTCGGACTATCAGCCCTCATCAGCCAGGCTAGCTTGAATCCAGTGGCAAAGTGAGCAAGGGACCACATCTGGGCATATATTGCTAACTTAGGGCAAACAAGGTAAACGCGAAGAGATGATGGACAGAGTTCTAAAACTTTGCAGACACTCACCCCCAGTCACAGATCTGGATTGAATCCATCATCATTCTTTAGCTCACTTCACCACCCCAGTTCAGACAAAGGTATATGTAAATAAGTCTTGACCCTGTGCCTCATGGGAACAGTCCAGCCCTTACTGCCAAGCCATGTCTTCCCTGGACCGGAAACAAGCATCCTGGGCTCGGCTTCCGACTAACAGCCCTTATCAGCCAAGCTAGCTTGAATGCAGTGGCAAAGTGAGCAAGGGACCCACATCTGGGCATACCCTGCCAACTTAGGGTGAACAAAGCAAACGCAAATAATACATACAATTGAAAGAAATATGGGTACAAATATTAAAACATATTTAACAATAATAACTATTACGTATAATGTTAAAATAAATTAAACATCCATACTAATATAATAAAGAGAGAGCCCAAACGTTTGAGGCGGGTAATCTCAGGAACCACAGCACCAATCACAACACCCAATACAGCGTTGGAAAGGGCAGTTGCAGCAGATGGACATATGCTATGCAGATGCCCACCATACACATTTAAAAGGTAAAAGAACCATGCCAGCAAAGTAGTCCCCTGTGGGCGTGTCTGCGTTGTGCTGTGGTCGTGTGCTGGGGGCGTGACAAATGCTGGGGGCGTGTGGTACGTTCCGCCCTTCATGCCATGCCTCATATTGTGTGCTAATCCCACCCTGCTCCCTTCAAATACCCCTGCACCTCATAATCATAACCCTCCCTTACTCCTTAAAATACCCCAACACCCTTAAACACTAACCCATCTTAACCCTATAAATAAACCCTGTACCCCAACACCCAAACCTATCCCTAAACTATAAAAATAACCCTGTACCCCAAAACCCAAACCTACCCCTGAACCCTAAAATACCCCTGTACCCCAAAACCCAAATCTAACCCTCAACCCTAAAAATACCCATGAACCCCCAAACCTAGCCCTGAACCCTTAAAATACCCCTGTACCCCTGTACCCAAACCTACCCCTGAACCCTAAAAATACCCCTATACCCCAAAACCCAAACCTAGCCCTGAACCCTAAAAATACCCCGGTACCCCAAAACCCATACCTATTCCTAAACCCTAAAACTACCCCTGTACCCCAAAACCCAAACCTAGCCCTGAACCCTTAAAATACCCCTGTACCCCAAAACCCAAGCTACCCCTGAACCCTAAAATACCCCTGTACCCTAAATCCCAAACCTAGCTATGAACCCTAAAAATACCCGTGTACCCCAAAACTCAAACCTAGCCCTGAACCCTTAAAACACCCCTGTACCCCAAAACCCAAACCTACCCCTGAACCCTAAAAATACCCCTTTACCCCTAAACCCAAACCTAGCCCTGAACCCTAAAAATACCCCTGTACCTCAAAACCCATACCTATCCCTGAACCCTAAAACCACCCCTGTACCCCATAACCCAAAACTATATCTGAACCCTTAAAATACCCAAACACCCCAAAACATATACCTCAGTACCCCAAAACATATACCCCTATACCCATAGTTACCTTATCCAAATATTTTAAAAAAAAACATGCTTTTGCCATTCATGCATTTAAAACGAATTTCGTTGTAAATGTATGGGTGGTAAAAGCATCTAAAATGTAATGCGAAGCGTTATAATGGCATTGCCGAGTCATGGTACTTTCGTAAGGAAAGTATGCGGAGTGATGGTATGCAGAAAGTAAGTTGCGGAATAATGGGTGTTTACCCTCCCCCGGTAAGTACATTGGTGGCATGGAGGCCCACATCTCCAGCAACATACTCATATTTTTTCACCACTGATTTGAAAAATGCACAGTTCTCTCTCATTGATGGCACCGACATACACTTTTACACACACCTCCCGCCACAAGTTCTAGAATTGCGAACTTTTGAGCTGGGGAGCTACGTTCAAATCTCGGCATCAGCTCAACATCCTGTGATTCCAGGCAAATCGCTTTGTCTCCCCGTGCCTACCACAAATGAATGTGTTCTTCTGTAATGTAAATTGTGCTCATGCCATTTTGTCGAGTTCGCGCTATATAATATTGCAAGGAAAAATAAAGTAGGGAAACTCGAGTTCACACACTAATGAACGTGCACTCATAAGTGCATCAGCAGTGCACTGTGAATTGGAGCGTTTCACAGGCCTGTCACAGATAAGAAATGCTATCAACACGAAATCCTAAAAAACAATATACTACTGGCCGGCAGCAATTCATACCCGGACAACATCGGGACGGGCTGCTAGTATACATATAAATGAATATATATACTTATTCCACATAGTGCAACTTTAGAGAAAGAGTTGAATAGCTTAGGGGTAAAAATTACTAATCTCACTCCAGAGAGTGCAACAGTAGGTAAATTGCTGGATAGCGTAGGGGTAAAAATTACTATTCCCACTCCAGTGAGTGCAACAGTAGAGAAAGCGTTGGATAGCGTAGGGGTAAAAATTACTATTCCCACTCCAAAGAGTGCACAGTAGGGAAAGCGCTGGGTAGCGTAGGTTTAAAATTAGTATTCCCACTCCAGTGAGTGCAACAATAGGGAAAGCGCTGGATAGCGTAGGGGTAAAGATTACTATTCCCACTCCAGAGAGTGCAACAGTAGGGAAAGCGCTGGGTAGCGTAGGGGTAAAATTACTATTCCCGCTCCAGTGAGTGCAACAGTAGGGAAAGCACTGGATAGCGAAGGGGTAAAAATTACTAGTCCCACTCCAGTGAGTGCAACAGTAGGTAAAAGTTGGATAACGTAGGGTTAAAAATGACTATTCCCACTCCAGAGAGTGTAACAGTAGGGAAAGCGCTGGATAGCGTTGGGGTAAAAATGACTATTCCCACTGCAGAGAGTGCAACAATAGTGAGAGCGCTGGATAGCGCAGGGGTAAAATTAGTATTCCCACTCCAGAGAGTGCAACAGTAGGGAAAGCGCTGGGTTGCGTAGGGTTAAAAATTACTATTCCCACTCGAGTGAGTGCAACAGTAGGGAAAGCGTTGGATAGCATAGGGGTAAAAATTACTATTCCCACTCCAGAGAGTGCAACAGTAGGGAATGCGCTGGACTGCTCACGGGGCATTGCTCGAGCTTCCCGCACTTCGTTCTCTCCTCACTGTTTACACGGCATTGCATTCTGGGATACCCGCGTCATTGCGCACGTCATCGCGCATAACAGACGCTCTTGGCGGCCATTTTGATAAAGGTTGAAGCAAAAACTTTGTATTTACACTGAATCAATCGGCGAAAGGAAACGTTTTCTTTCAACAACATACAATTTCTACGGCGGTTTAAAGAGAGAAAACAGCAGTTTAAAGAGAGAAAACTTCATTTCAGCAAATCCATAACTACGGTGATTTGCACACCAATAACATTATTATTCTACCTTTCATTTTTATATTTATTTAATTACTTATATTGTTGCAACATTAACCTTTTATTTACAGAATGTCTAATATTGCTGCACCTCCTCACTTTCTTCAAGATGCAGGTGATCCTTCCATAGAATGGGGTCTTTGGTACCCCATGTTTATTGCTTATGTAGATGTATTAGAAAAAGATGGTTGTTCTGCTAAAAGAAAACTTGCTCTTTTGAGACATTGTCTTGGGGGTGATGGGATTAAAGAATTTGATAATTTACCACCCTTAGAGGATGCTGGTGACATGGATGTTTTTGATAAAGCTGCCAAACAAATGAAGATTTGTTTTGGTAGGAGAATAAATACTGTAATGGAAAAATTCAAATTCTATTCTCGTGAGCAGAAACCTGACAAAACAATTGAGGATTACGTTGCAGCATTACGTTCACTTGCTTGCACCTGTGCTTTTGAGACTATATCTTACGAACAAGTTCTTAGGGATCAAATAATGATGAAGACTAAAAGCAAAAAGATCCAAGAAAGACTATGGTTAGGAACTGAAACCACATTATCTGCAGTAGTGAACATAGCTAAAGGTATAGAACACTCGGAAATATTTGTGTCTGAAATTAGGGGGAAAAATCAGAAAACACATGTTCCTGATGTTGAAGTGGCTATTGTTAAAAATCAACCTACTTCGAGTTTTTCCAGTGGTAAAACTAATTTCAAAAAAGAATATGTAAAGAATACCAATGATAATAGTAATTTTTTCAAAAAGAATACAATACTTTGCTATAGATGTGGAAGTTCCAACCATGTGGGCAATTACAAAGGTTGTCCTGCTTGGGACAAAATCTGCGTAAAGTGCAAGAAAAAAGGGCACTTTGGTAATGTATGCAGGTCAGGTCAGAAAATCAACTATATATCTCCTGAAGAAGAAGAGGTTCTTAATAGTTTGAACTGTATACTTTCCGTTGATGAATGCGTTCAACAGAATTTTCCTTCTTGTACAATCTTTATGGATGATAAACCTGTTGAAGTCTTTGTTGACTCTTGTGCATGGTACACCATCATTAGTAAGAATATTTTTGAACAATTGTGGGAGCAAAGAGAATTATTAAGTCCAGATATATATACTGGTGGGTACACAGGACAAAAAATTGCTCTTGAGGGTTTTTTCTGGGCTAAACTGTCTTTTAAAAATTGGGATATCAAGGGTTAAAGTTTATGTCTCTACTAAAGGTGTATCTATTCTCGGTTGGCCTCATCAACGTGGTTTAGGAATCAAATTGGACCCTAATGCTAATCCTCCAGTTTATGTTGATGAGCCCCGCTTTCAGAAGTTAACAACTGAGTCTATGGTGAATTTAACTCTAGATGTATCCAATAGCAGTTTCACTAAGATGGTCCTTGAGAAGTTTCCTGAGATTTTTAACGACAAGTTAGGAAAATACATTGACTTTAAACACAAAATCATTTTGAATGACAACGCCTTTCCTGTTAGACACAGAGTAAGAAATCTTCCTCTCGCTTATAGACCCAAATTAAAAGAAATGTTAGATGATTTAGTCAAGAGGAACATAATTGAACCTATTGAATCTTCTCCTTGGGTTTCACCCATTGTGATTTCCCTTAAAAGCTCAGGCGAACTTCGCTTATGTGCGGATCTTCGCAGTCTTAACAAAAAAATATGGATAGATAAACACCCTTTACCAAACATACACGAGCTAATTTCTGCATTATCTGGTGCTACTGTTTTTTCTTCCATTGATTTGGCCAGCGCCTACCACCAGGTGGAGTTACATCAGGACTCCAGGAAGTTAACTGCATTTGTCACTCCTGAGGGGATGTTCCAATATTTGCGCATGCCTTTTGGTTTAGCGAGTGCAGCCTCTGTTTTCCAGCGTCTTATGAAAGAATTATTAATGGAATGTAAAGGGGCTATAGCCTTCCAGGATGACATTTTGATTTTTGGGAAAGACTGTATTGAACATGATGAGAACTTGATTTCTGTTTTGGAGAAAGTTAGATCTAAGGGGCTTACATTAAAATTTACTAAGTGCAAATTTAGACAGGATAAGGTTGAGTACCTTGGTCATGAAATTTCAAGGGATGGTATCAAACCCAAGGTCAACCATGTTCAGAGTATTGTAAATGCATCTGCACCTAAATCAAAAGAACAATTGCTTTCCTTTTTAGGCCTGACTGAATTCTATGGTAAATTTGGAAAAAATTACTCAGACATTGTACATCCTTTAAGGATCTTACTAAATAAAATGCCAAATTTGAGTGGAACAAAGAACAACAAGATTCTTTTGAAATTCTGAAACATAAAATTGTTGAGGCTCCATTTTTGAAGCCGTATTCAGTAGGTAAGGAATGCATTGTCTATGTTGATGCTAGCAATGTTGGTTTAGGTGCTGTATTAATGCAAAAAGACAAATCTGGTGAGTTTGTTGTGTCGTATGCCTCTAGAGCTCCACGCAACGCTGAAAAGAATTACTCAACTATTGAGAGAGAGCTACTTGTTTGTACTTGGGCATCTCAGCACTTTAGACAATTTCTGTGGGGAACTAAATTCTCTTTGAGAACTGATCACAAACCATTGATTACTATGTTGTCTGCTGGTGGTGGAAGAGTACTTACTGCTCGTTTAGCAAGGTTAGCGGCCAAATTACAAGAATATCGTTGTGAGGTCGTGTATGTCCCAGGACGTTTGAATGTTCATGCAGATTGTATGTCACGTTTCCCTGCAAGTGTAACTGTTGGTAAAAGTGTTGATTGCGATGTTGCATACTCTTTTGCAGATGTCAATGTAATCTTAGGTCAAGAGGGTTCTTTTGTCTTTTCTGAGAAAGACTGGTTAGAAGCTATGAGGAACAATCATGTTTTGAACCAGGTTAAGGAGTTCTTGATTAAAGGTTGGCTTGAAGAGAGAAAACTTTCCGGTGATTTGTCATCATTCTACAAAGTTAGGGATGAATTGATGATGTCACAGGACATTATTGTCAGATCTGATAAAATTTTTCCTCCTTTGAAACTAAGGGAAATGATTTGCAAATTAGCACATGAGGGACACATGGGGAGGTCCATTACTAAACGGAGAATTAGGGAACATTACTGGTGGCCTGGTGTTGATGCTATGGTAGATAATTGGGTCAGGAATTGTTCTCCTTGCTCACTGAGTGACAAGTCTGTAAAGAGTGTGTCCGTTGACACTACTCCCATTGAATATGCCAACGGTCCTTGGCGTAGACTAGCCATTGACATTATCGGACCTTTCAGTTACCAGTCTGGAAAATAATTGTTTGCTTTGGTCCTTATTGATTACTTCTCTAAATGGCCTGAACTGAAGATTGTTGAGAGAATTTCCTCTGAGCATGTCATTGAATTTCTTGATGAAATTTTTGCAAGAGAAGGTCTACCGGAACAACTTATTTCGGACAATGGTCCACAGTTCATTAGTAAGGAATTTGAAGATTTCCTCAGTAATTGTGGAATTGTACATAAAAGAACTTCAAATTACTTTCCTCAAGCCAATGGCCAAGTTGAGAGGTTCAACAGGGTCATCAAGGAATCTTGCCAGTTGGCTGTGAAAAGTGGTTTAAAGTGGAAGAAAGCTCTTCAGGCGACCTTGTTGACCTATCGTTTGTCTCCCAATTCAGTGACTGGTTTGTCTCCATTTGAATTGTTACGTGGCAGGAAACCAGGTTCTAGACTATTACCTTAGTGGTTAAGAGGTAACTCTTCTTACGAGGTAGATTTTAAAGAGTTGAAGGATAAAATTGGAAAATACCAGGAAAGAATGATTCAACATTTTGCCAGAAAGAAATACAATACTTGCAGTATTAAAATTGGTGACTTTGTTTGTGTAAAGTTGGGCGGATTGTTACACAGAAAAGTTTCTAAATGGTCTGATCCTGTCAAAGTCATTGAGGTTTTTAGCAAAGCTGTCAGAGTGGAAGGAGGAAAAATATGGAATTTGAGGAGGATCTCCTTATGCAAGACCACTATTGTTCCTCCCACTCAAAAGACCACTTTCTGAGAGAAGTCCATCTTGGACCACAATTCTAATGGATTTCCTGGTACACATGAGGTATATGACAATTTAGAGAATAGGTTTGTAAATAATTCTGATGTTGTGACCCATTCTGACGTTCTACCTGATCCTTGTGTTGAACTTGATAACCATTCACTTAACGTAGACTGCGAAGAAATTTCCTTAAGACGCAGTGAGCGCATAAAATGTGTTCCTTCAAAGTTTAAGGATTATGTTAGAACTTAACTTTTAACTAATGTTTCTTTCATTTTTTTTGTTTTTTTTCTCTGGGTTTCATTCTGTTTTTTTTTTTGTTTTTTTTTATTAAAAGGGGGGAGGTGTGTGGTATTCCATGACTTGATGTCATTTGGAATTACCTTATGTCATTTAGAATTACCCTGAGTTATGTAGAATGTTTTGCCTTGACTTTTACTGTTTGCTGTGGAGTTGATGCTGTAAAGACCTCTCCTCCTACTTATGGTTGTAAAGCTGTTTCTCTGGAATAAATCTTCTTGGAACCTACATCTTGTGTGGTGGACTTACTACAAGTTATCACTCTGTATTTGTGCCGTAGTGCACATCTTCGTCCACCACTTCACCAGCGGTATTGACTGGCTTTTAGAATGTGCTCCTCTGCAGGGACTTCACTCTCTTCTTTAGCCGTGTATGGATTGGAGCAGGGCTTTGACCCCACATGTGCCAGTCATAGACTGCTTTTCATCAATTTGAGGCACACGTGGCATGCATGAGCAGTTTGAAATACTGTTGCAAACTCTCGGGGAGAGCAGCCTTTTCTTCTTTGGGGCACGTATCCCATCCTCACCGCCAGATGTAGCATCCTCCCCAACTCCGGAGCCTGCACAGAGATACCCCCACACAGGAGCTGTGGTTAAATAGGTCTTTATTTCTCAGCATGCGCTCACACACCGCAGTACTCTTTATAAACCAAACCCTAACACCTTCCCACACGTTACACACTTCCTGCCTTAAGTCCGCCCCCGACCCAAGAGGTTCCTAGTCCGTACAGTCTCACTATGCTACACACACACACACACAAGAAACATTTCCCCAGATTACTCTTGGAATGATGAACTGGAGCAGGTCTCCAGGTGTAACCTTGAGAATGTTAATGATTTTCTAAAATGAGGAAAACGATATCCGAGCGAGTTTGTAAACCTCCGATTCCAGCGTGACTGCTTTCTTTCCGCTTGAGGCCACAGGCGTACAAAGTGAAAAAAAAAAATCAAGGAAAGTATAGATTTCTTCACTAAGTGGAAGAAGGAAGATTGCCCAAGGACCAATTAAAATTACCAGTGAGTAATAATGATGCTTTATTGCCTGATATTAATTGCTAAGAGAAATATTTCACATACATTAGAAAACTGAGATTCTGGGGGGTTGGAGGGGGGGGGGGATGGTGGTGGGATGAAGCACACAGGTTCGAAGCACTCCACCTGATCACCAATAAAAATGCTCCATTTCCCACAGCTTTCCTAATACACTCTAAACTTGGCACCGGAACTGACGTCTGAGGGTCAGCGTGCACAGGGACCTTTATAACAGTGGGACTGCATGAGCTGTCTCAAGCTTGTAACCAGCAAACCTGTTCCTACGTCTCTGTGCATCGACACGCAAGGACCTTTCATCCAGGCAGTGAGTGTACTATATAAAGAGCATATTTTCCTATTCATAAAAATGTAATCTCTCTGTCTCTCTCTTTTATTATCGATCAGCGCCCTGGAGCCTAACTGCTAAATTTAATTTACGAACATGTTACCAGCAAGCCCCACAGCAGATGACTTGCTAAAATCCAGGCAGGAAGTGACAAGCTCTGTCCTGGTATCTATTTTCATGGTATTTCTTTCTTGAAGAAGCCAAAAACACTTTAAGGGAGACGTCCTGTGCGGAACATTTACTAGAGAACACAGGATAATTATTTCTTTACAGCGCCTCTTTACTGGCCCCAAGCTGACTAATTCAGCAGGTTTTTGGCGGTAGTGTTGTTCTAAATTGCTTTGTGTTTTTCACCTCTGCTGGAAAACCCCAAAGAAAAAAGAAGCCCGGAGAAACCTCTGAATCAATGGTTGTTCTAAAGTTTTAGAGCGGTGGAAAATCGAAATCCTCGTGTTCAGGTTTTCAAGTTTTTTAATTCCGACACATTCCACCCCAGCCTTGGTGCATCATCAGTGTATTACTATGAACTAAAATAGATCATAAAGCATTGGAAAAATTACTTTTAAAATTGATGCTGCTCTTGTTATAATAAAATAATGTTTAGGGAACCAAAATGGAAAATCCTGTGTAAAGACCGTTTGCACCTGGTGTTACCAATTGCACCTTTTGCAGGCCCCACTGCTGCTCACGCTCCATTTGTGCATACAATCAAAAGTCAGCACAATTCAAGTTTAAATTCATACACAAAATGTGAAGGGGCGTGACCACTGGACATATTTCCACGTGGTGACATTTGCAGACATGGACACTAAACTCTCAAAATGGCACTCATAGCAGATGAGGCCCCCTGAATGTATTTGCTGCTGAGGGACAAGAGGTAGATAAAGGGGAAAAGGAAAGGAAAGAAAATGAAACTTGGCTTATTTGCCACTACCAGCTTGGCCTCTAAGACCTGGGGTAGCAAAGAGAGGGCATGAGCTATCAAAGTACAAAGAAAAGTTTTAAGCTGCTACCCGTGTTTATGCCTGTTTTACACTCATGTTTACAGGTGTTTTGCCTTAAATTATCTACTCCATATAGATACTTTACTCACAAGGCTAGAGATAAGTACATTTAGGGATAAACATAAAAACAACCCTACAAGTTCAAATCTCTTTCATGTGGAACTGTCCTCTATTTGAGCACCATGAAGAGATCATTCAGAAATTACCCATCCCCAAAGAGCTCATATGTGGCCCCCACGATAAATAAACTGCTGTCAGAAACTGAGGGGCTTATTCACAAGCCCATCGCGCCACCAGTGTGTCACTTTTTGAACGCACCAAAGGCACATTGTGCCTGTCTATATTTACAAGGGCGCGTAAAGCCACTGTGCTTGGCATTTCATGGCCTTGTAAATATGGCTCCCTTTCAATCATTACTCTCAGTGAAAGGGGCGTTCCATGGGTTTTGCATGTGTGTTGCTGTGGGTGTTTTCATGCCATGTCTGAACTGGGGTGGTGTGGAGTACAAAAAAGCGATGGATTTAGGCATAGATCTCTGTACTGGGGTGAATGTATGACATTGTTCTGCATTCTGTCCATCAACTGTTATTTTTGCATTCGTCACCCCGATTGGGATCTGTATGCTCAGACATGAGTCCCATGCTCTCCACACCACTGGAGTCAAGCTATCCTGGCTGAAGATGGCTGATAGCCAGAAACCGGTCCTAGGATGCTTGATTCCGGTCCAGGAAAGGCATTGCTTGGCAGTTCGGGCTGGACTGTTCCCATGAGGCACAGGGTCAAGGCTGATTTGCATATTGCCATGTCTGAACTGGGGTGGTGTGGAGTGCAAAAAAATGACGGATTTAGGCCCAGATCTCTGTACTGGGGTGAATGTATGACATTGTTCTGCATTCTGTCCATCAACTGTTATTTTTGCATTCGTCACCCCGATTGGGATCTGTATGCTCAGACATGAGTCCCATGCTCTCCACACCACTGGAGTCAAGCTATCCTGGCTGAAGATGGCTGATAGCCAGAAACCGGTCCTAGGATGCTTGATTCCGGTCCAGGAAAGACATGGCTTGGCAGTTCGGGCTGGACTGTTCCCATGAGGCACAGGGTCAAGGCTGATTTGCATATTGCCAAGTCTGAACTGGGATGGTGTGGAGTGCACAAAAACGATGGATATAGGCCCAGATCTCTGTACTGGGATGAATGTATGACATTGTTCTGCATTCTGTCCATCAACTGGTATTTTTGCATATGTTTTCATGCAACATCCATGGAACCTGCCTCATTGCCAGATTTACAAGGTTTTGTAAGCCTGTGATTGGTTTTCCATCATTGGTATATTTGAATTACTACTAAGCCCCTAGTACAGTGCACTGTGTGTGCACAGGCCTGTAAATTAAATGCTACTAGTGGGCCTGCAGCACTCGTTGTTCCACCCACACAAGTAGCCTTTCAAACGTGTCTCAAACCTACCACTGCAGTGTCTGCATGCAGTTTTTACTGCCATGTCGAACTGGCAAGTGCACTCACTTGCCAGCCCTAACCTTCCCTTTTCTTACATATAAGTCACCCCTAAAGGAGGCCCGAGGTTACCCCATGGGCAGGGTGTAGTGTGTGTGAAATGTAGGACATGTGGTATTGTGTTGTACATATCCTGATAGTGAAATACTGTGCATTTCGTTTTTCACTATTGAAAGGCTATTTGTTCCATAAGTTAACATGGGAGCTGCCTTGTAAAATCTTGCACGTGTAACTTTCCATTGGGACAAGATAAGGAAACTGAGCTTAGGCTCTCAGAACTCAGAGTTTAATAACACATCTTTTAGTAAAATGTGGTTTTTAAATTGTGTGTTTGAAAATTCCACTTTTTGAAAGTGGACATGTTCTTACTTAACCATCCAGTATGCCTCTGCCTGTTTGTGTATTCACTGTCTGGTTTTGGAGTGACAGAAGCTAGGGATGTGCATTCACACTAGACAGTCACAGGGGGGTGGGGTGGGTTTTGCCTTTCCTGGTTGACACATAGCCAGACTGAATATACCTTTCCTGCATTTATAGTGGTGGGAGGAGTTTTCACTATTACTGGAATAGGCTATGTCTGCTGTGCACAATGCTGTCTCCACCTTCGGTAGTGAAGCTGGACCAGGGAAGACAGACTGGTTTTCACTGAACTCAGAGGCTTTCTGCTTAAAACTTCAAAGGGAAAAGTAGTATAAATATTGGGGCTCTGACCCCAGAACTTTAGAACTTTTTGGGCCCAAGAAGACTGCTAAGAAGAAGAGCTGGAGAAGCTGTGAGGAGGAACTACCACTTTGCTGAGTGCTTTGGTGTGCTGGTCTGCAATGGCTGCTTCTGTCTTGGGCAGTGAAAGGACTGAACTTGGCTTTCTGCAACTTATTTTCCAGAGTTTCTCGAAGGGCTTGAGGTAAGACATCCACAAGTTAAGTTTTATAAAAAAGCATAAGACATTCACTATTGCAGTTAAACTATTGGGGGCTCATCAACGCGACTCAAGTAGGCACCTATACTATGTTAGTTAAAGGGATATGATTAAACTGACTTCATAGCACAGCGAAGAAGAGACCTATTGGGCCAAGACTACCTATTCACTCACAGAGCATGTTACCGGCTAGATTATAAATACCAGATAAAAAAAGGGACACACAAATTAGTTATTTGCATGGGGGCCGATCCTCAAGTAAGGGGTCAGAGACTCACAGTAGCACAGCTGTACATTTTCTATACTTACAAAAGAGCACAGTGAGTATTTTTCCTTTTTAAAGTGCGATTATAGAGGTCACATGAAGGACCAGATCAATTGAACAGCATCTACAAAGGAATCAAGGGAGGCTGTAAATAGACATGTAATGGCGACTAGCTGAAACTCTTGCATGTCCCAGATTAAATAGGGCTTACCAATAGCGTCGTTCATAATGGGAGCAAAAGAGGCATGTGAGACTCAGGACTTCATCCGTATTGATGGCTACAAGGAGAATGTAAACGCCATGATGTCATAATTTAAGCACAAATACCAAGAATTACATAACGTATGTTTGCTTCCTATTGACACCCATCCTTATTCCACACTGACAATGACCTACCAAGGTGGTCGCAGTGTGTCCTTGTTCAGTGGAACTTCACGCAATTCATCTATGTGTCGTATTAAAAAGAAGATCTCAAGTTGATTGGGGCTGACGGCGAAGGGACTAAGTACTGTTACTTCCTAATCTGTGCAAAGAAGGAAAAATAACACAAGAGTCCAATAAGGACTGACACTTTCCACTTCATATGCATGTCCAAGATAGCAACAAACAATAAAGCCAAAAAAAAGGGGGGAAGAGTGTAGGCTTACTTATATGCACAGTAGAGATACAGTCCATTGGTAAGCTGCTTTATTGTATACCAGCGACTCTAAAAAGGAAGAGAGAACGTTACACGCTGTTAGGGTTTATGCAGGGTCTGGCAAGAAATAATGCGCGTTGTTAGTTGGATCGGCGACCTATCTTGAAAGCGTGCAAGCGTCCATATCTAAGTGGAAGATGATAGATACGGACTATTAATGTTGCCAGATACATTGGTGTGGGTAAACCACTGGCAACACGGGAATCAGTATCACGTAAACTCATAAGCCTCTACTGTTTCTCGGGCTGTCAAAAGCGCAGATTGCTGCCTAATCCTAAATGGCTGACAATACAGAAACAGTCCAATGATCATGGATTAACAACGAGAGCGCCGAAAACTCCGAACTGCCCTATCCTAGGGCTAAAGCCGGAGGTACCTCCAGCATAACTCTGTGACTCAAACGCCTACCTTAAGGTCCGTGGTAACGCGCCGTAATCCTTCTCCGTCACTGCGCCCCTTGGTGAGAAGAGGCTTCAGACCCGCCATGATTTATACACCTTCAAGGCGTTCCAATCCCGCGGGAAGTGAACGTCAGATAGCAGAGGTCTCCAAATGTCAACACAAACGTAGGACTTCGGAAAAACGTGCATCTTGATAGTATCGAACTAGGAGAATAATTTCTGATGCAGGCGTGGAAAAACAAATAATCCCGCTGAACCCAGAAGCTGTGGTTAAGGTCAAGTTTTAATGCGTATACAGCTTGCAATTTACATGCTTGAATGTAGCATAACCAAAGGAGGAAGTGTACAATTTAAAGCAATTGCAATAAAGTATAACTTCAAAAATTCAGGATGTATCAAGTAGTTACGTCACTGGAATTGTCTATGCTAGTACTCCCACAATTCAGGGCATAAAGGATAACGCCGTTTTCCGGAGACTGAATTGCAACGCACAATTGCGTGAAAAACAGAGGGAGTCTTCCAAGATAAGCCTGAAAGGCCGCAAAAGGTCGCAAAAGGTCCATCTACAAGGTACGCAATACATAAGGTGGTCCAGCCACCAAAGAATGCAATCGAGGCATGTGTTGCAGCTAAATCATTAATACAAGAACATATAAATTGTTCTACAGACTACAATAATGTATGTGTATTTACAACAAATACCCCAAAGAATTTTTTGTAAATAAACGGAAAAGTCATGATCAGATATTTTGAACATAGAACCTGACATTCTGGTGTAGATCAAGATTCACTGAACCGGAGCTCCACTTAAGCTGCCCGAAGGGAGCAATGAAAGACAAATTGTCTAGAGTCTCATAGCAATTGCCACACTGGCACATACTGAGGGTTGCTGCGTCACGGAGAAGATATTTTACCTGGTCACATACCAAGATAGTTCTTCATTAAGTCCTCTTTTCACACTATCCAACAGGTAAATTCAAAAGGTTTCACGTTTTTTACGCGTGATTTCAATCGGTTGTCCCATTTTGGGTGTAACCTTTTCCAGGATAGACCATTTGATCTCATCCTCCTTATGGGACTTATCAATGCAATGTTGGACCGTTTGCACCTGGTGTTACCAATTGCACCTTTTGCAGGCCCCACTGCTGCTCACGCTCCATTTGTGCATACAATCAAAAGTCAGCACAATTCAAGTTTAAATTCATACACAAAATGTGAAGGGGCGTGACCACTGGACATATTTCCACGTGGTGACATTTGCAGACATGGACACTAAACTCTCAAAATGGCACTCATAGCAGATGAGGCCCCCTGAATGTATTTGCTGCTGAGGGACAAGAGGTAGATAAAGGGGAAAAGGAAAGGAAAGAAAATGAAACTTGGCTTATTTGCCACTACCAGCTTGGCCTCTAAGACCTGGGGTAGCAAAGAGAGGGCATGAGCTATCAAAGTACAAAGAAAAGTTTTAAGCTGCTACCCGTGTTTATGCCTGTTTTACACTCATGTTTACAGGTGTTTTGCCTTAAATTATCTACTCCATATAGATACTTTACTCACAAGGCTAGAGATAAGTACATTTAGGGATAAACATAAAAACAACCCTACAAGTTCAAATCTCTTTCATGTGGAACTGTCCTCTATTTGAGCACCATGAAGAGATCATTCAGAAATTACCCATCCCCAAAGAGCTCATATGTGGCCCCCACGATAAATAAACTGCTGTCAGAAACTGAGGGGCTTATTCACAAGCCCATCGCGCCACCAGTGTGTCACTTTTTGAACGCACCAAAGGCACATTGTGCCTGTCTATATTTACAAGGGCGCGTAAAGCCACTGTGCTTGGCATTTCATGGCCTTGTAAATATGGCTCCCTTTCAATCATTACTCTCAGTGAAAGGGGCGTTCCATGGGTTTTGCATGTGTGTTGCTGTGGGTGTTTTCATGCCATGTCTGAACTGGGGTGGTGTGGAGTACAAAAAAGCGATGGATTTAGGCCCAGATCTCTGTACTGGGGTGAATGTATGACATTGTTCTGCATTCTGTCCATCAACTGTTATTTTTGCATTTGGGGTGGGTATGCTCAGACGTGAGTCCCATGCTCTCCACACCACTGGAGTCAAGCTATCCTGGCTGAAGACGGCTGATAGCCAGAAACCGGTCCAAGGATGCTTGATTCCGGTCCAGGAAAGGCATTGCTTGGCAGTTCGGGCTGGACTGTTCCCATGAGGCACAGGGTCAAGGCTGATTTGCATATTGCCATATCTGAACTGGGGTGGTGTGGAGTGCAAAGAACGATGGATTTAGGCCCAGATCTCTGTACTGGGGTGAATGCATGACATTGTTCTGCATTCTGTCCATCAACTGTTATTTTTGCATTCGTCACCCCGATTGGGATCTGTATGCTCAGACATGAGTCCCATGCTCTCCACACCACTGGAGTCAAGCTATCCTGGCTGAAGATGGCTGATAGCCAGAAACCGGTCCAAGGGTGCTTGATTCCGGTCCAGGAAAGGCATTGCTT
This sequence comes from Lissotriton vulgaris, assembly GCF_964263255.1. Lineage (NCBI taxonomy): Eukaryota > Metazoa > Chordata > Amphibia > Caudata > Salamandridae > Lissotriton > Lissotriton vulgaris. The sequence continues at coordinate 170,439,707 of NC_141689.1, read as the reverse complement.
GGCAGTTCGGGCTGGACTGTTCCCATGAGGCACAGGGTCAAGGCTGATTTGCATATTGCCATGTCTGAACTGGGGTGGTGTGGAGTGCAAAAAAACGACGGATTTAGGCCCAGATCTCTGTACTGGGGTGAATGTATGACATTGTTCTGCATTCTGTCCATCAACTGTTATTTTTGCATTCGTCACCCCGATTGGGATCTGTATGCTCAGACATGAGTCCCATGCTCTCCACACCACTGGAGTCAAGCTATCCTGGCTGAAGATGGCTGATAGCCAGAAACCGGTCCTAGGATGCTTGATTCCGGTCCAGGAAAGACATGGCTTGGCAGTTCGGGCTGGACTGTTCCCATGAGGCACAGGGTCAAGGCTGATTTGCATATTGCCAAGTCTGAACTGGGATGGTGTGGAGTGCACAAAAACGATGGATATAGGCCCAGATCACTGTACTGGGATGAATGTATGACATTGTTCTGCATTCTGTCCATCAACTGGTATTTTTGCATATGTTTTCATGCAACATCCATGGAACCTGCCTCATTGCCAGATTTACAAGGTTTTGTAAGCCTGTGATTGGTTTTCCATCATTGGTATATTTGAATTACTACTAAGCCCCTAGTACAGTGCACTGTGTGTGCACAGGCCTGTAAATTAAATGCTACTAGTGGGCCTGCAGCACTCGTTGTTCCACCCACACAAGTAGCCTTTCAAACGTGTCTCAAACCTACCACTGCAGTGTCTGCATGCAGTTTTTACTGCCATGTCGAACTGGCAAGTGCACTCACTTGCCAGCCCTAACCTTCCCTTTTCTTACATATAAGTCACCCCTAAAGGAGGCCCGAGGTTACCCCATGGGCAGGGTGTAGTGTGTGTGAAATGTAGGACATGTGGTATTGTGTTGTACATATCCTGATAGTGAAATACTGTGCATTTCGTTTTTCACTATTGAAAGGCTATTTGTTCCATAAGTTAACATGGGAGCTGCCTTGTAAAATCTTGCACGTGTAACTTTCCATTGGGACAAGATAAGGAAACTGAGCTTAGGCTCTCAGAACTCGGAGTTTAATAACACATCTTTTAGTAAAATGTGGTTTTTAAATTGTGTGTTTGAAAATTCCACTTTTTGAAAGTGGACATGTTCTTACTTAACCATCCAGTATGCCTCTGCCTGTTTGTGTATTCACTGTCTGGTTTTGGAGTGACAGAAGCTAGGGATGTGCATTCACACTAGACAGTCACAGGGGGGTGGGGTGGGTTTTGCCTTTCCTGGTTGACACATAGCCAGACTGAATATACCTTTCCTGCATTTATAGTGGTGGGAGGAGTTTTCACTATTACTGGAATAGGCTATGTCTGCTGTGCACAATGCTGTCTCCACCTTCGGTAGTGAAGCTGGACCAGGGAAGACAGACTGGTTTTCACTGAACTCAGAGGCTTTCTGCTTAAAACTTCAAAGGGAAAAGTAGTATAAATATTGGGGCTCTGACCCCAGAACTTTAGAACTTTTTGGGCCCAAGAAGACTGCTAAGAAGAAGAGCTGGAGAAGCTGTGAGGAGGAACTACCACTTTGCTGAGTGCTTTGGTGTGCTGGCCTGCAATGGCTGCTTCTGTCTTGGGCAGTGAAAGGACTGAACTTGGCTTTCTGCAACTTATTTTCCAGAGTTTCTCGAAGGGCTTGAGGTAGAGCTTGCCCCCTTTTCAAGAAGTCACAGGAAAAGCAAAGTCTTCAAGATCATCTGCTACCAGCACTGAGAACTGTGTTTTGTGCTGCCTTAGAAGAAAATGCCAAACAAAAATAATGCCAATACTGTTCTCCTTACTCTTGTTTGATTCAGCAACACATATGAATTGAACAACGTGTATGCTCATAGCTTTTTGTCAGAATTAATCTTTTTTGTTTATTCTTTTACTTTAGATTCATTATTTTGGTTACATTTCACCAAATTTACATTTCAGAAACACCTATACAAAACATACCAAAACATTTTATTTTTTTTCATAAAACGTTACCCTTTACACATTCATATTCAATCGATAATCACGGTGTCTACATACCTCAAACATTCTATCTCTCACATACACAACAACCACATCATATTTACACTTCAATTACAATATTCACAGAGTGCCATAGACCATTAATTTGTCAAATTTCGCAAAAATTAGAACATATTTTTCTAAAAAATAGTGATACTCTTATGGCTCCACAAATAGGGTCCTTATTTGATGAGCCATAAAGCTTACAGGGAGGTATCACAGAAGTCATCAGGGTTCAGTCCCTTTGAGTTATTGTATGGGCACTTTATGAGAGGAACTCTCAGTCTGGTGAAAGAAGGTATGGAGACAGCTCCCAAGAAGACTCCCCAGGATGTATTTAGCTACATGCTGGCCTTTAAAAACCAGACTGCGCACTTCAGGAGACACGCTCAGATGAACCTAGAAACCGGTCAAGAATAGATTAAATATTGTTACAACCAGAATGGCACTCTGATAGAGTTTCAACTTGGTCAGAAAGTGTGGGTCATGGCCCCAGTAGAGCCTTGCACTCTTCAGGACAAGTGGACTGGGCCTTTTGAGGTGGTGGAATGCAAGAGTGATATCACGCATGTTACCACTGTCCAAATAGGGACCCTTGCTTCTAGTCAGGGTAAGGAGGATACACTCTTTAGATAACCCCTGATCACCCCATTAGTAGCTTGGCATGAGCAGTCAGGCTTATCAAAGGCAATGTGTGAAGTATTTGTACCAACAATCACAGTAACACAGTGAAAACACCACAAATGGACTCCACACCAGTTTAGAAAAATAAAGTTATTTAATCTAAACTACAGAAGACCAAAACGACAAAAATCCAACATACACAGTTCAACAATATGGTTTCAAAATAGTTCTTAAGGTTGCGTTTAAAATAATCCACAGTTGTGTCACGTTTTAGCCAACAGTACCTTTAGATGCGACAAAAGTTCCTAGTGAAAGCTGCAGCGTTGAAAAACAAGCGATGCGTCACTCCTGAGACCCTGGTGAGGCGATGCGACAACCCCACTGGATGCAGCAGGCGTGTTGCGGTGACTCCGGTCTGTATGGAGAGGGATACAGTACCTTGTATTGATTCTGGTGCCCAGGTTTTGTGGGAAGCGCAAAGGTATGATGCGACGATCTTCGGGACGGCGATGATTTCAGGTGCGGCAGCGATGCGCAGCGCAGCGTCGATCTTCTCCTCTCGCGGCCCCTTGATGCGATGGCTCTGCGACAACACTCTCAGCGACGTGAGGCGGTTCGCAAGCAAGCGGTGCGACGATCTCACTAAAGCGACAACAGGATATGCGACGATACTCGCAGCAATGGTAATCTTCCCGCACCAGAGCGCTGCGTTCCACAAGCGAAGGATGTGTCGGTTCTTGCAGCGGCAACAGGCGCTGCGACAATCTCGATGTTCCCGGCTGAGGGAATCTCCTCGCACTGTCAGGGATGCACTCCGCAAGCGAGCGATGCATGAAACTTTGAAGATTGTCTTTAGTTTCTTCTTGTTCAGCTTCCCAACAACAGGTACAACTTCCAGAGGCACCACAACTGGCCCAAGCACTCTAGGAAGGACAGAACTCTCTCAGTAGAGTTCAGGGGGAAGCTGGGGATGAAGTCCTTTTGTTCCTGGGACTTCTTAACAGGGAGCCAGCTCTACTCAGGCCCTTGGAGATCTCTTCAAGCAAGGGGACACAGCACAAATCAAAGACCTTCCCCTCTCCTTGGCAGCAAAGCAACTGCAGGTCAGCCCACAAACACACAGCAGGACAGTCCTTCCTCTTCAGTCTTCCAGCTTTCTCCTTGGCAGAGGTTCTTGATTCTAGGATGATCTAATTTTCTGTAGTCTGGGGTCCTATACTTATACCCCTTAAGGTCTTTGTTTCCTTTGTGCAGGAATGATCTGTGCCCGGTCCAAACCAGTTCTGAAGCACTCTGTTTACATGACTCCTTCTTTCCTTTCACAGTGCAGAGCAGAAACATCAGACGCCCACAGGAGTTGGAGCCAGCATTGTGGAGGGAAAGCACAGCCCTGGAGCACTTTGTTGACATGATTCCTTCTCTCCTTTCACAGTGTAGGGCAGAGACATCAGACACACCACAGGGGGTGGAGCCAGCACTGTGGAGGGCAGGCAAATCCTCCCTCCCATCTAGATGCAGATCTCTCTATTCACCACTGGGCAGACTCATTCTGTCTCCTGGAATCCCCCAGCATTGTCACTCACACACCAGACAGTCAATTCACAAACAGCCATAGGCACCAAGAAGGTCAGACAAGAAAGCAGCCACTTTCAAAAAGTGCCACTTTCAAACACAGGATTTAAAAACCATCCTTCCTAAAAGATGTGTTATTAAATTCCAAAGTTCGGGGATACCATACTTCAATTTTCTATCTTGCTCCTATTGGAAGATATGCAGGTAAACATTATACACAGCATTCCCCATTATACCCTATAGGCAAGATAGCCTTTCAATATTGAAAAACGAAACCAGAGCATGTCATCCACAATAGTACATGTTCTACCTTTCACATACACTGTTCCCTGCCCAGGGGGGTACCTTGGGCCTTCCATAGGGGTGACCAATGTGTACAGAAAGGAAAGGGTTAGGCCTGGTCAGTGGGGACACTGGCCAGGTTGACATAGCAGTTCACAGACTGCACACAGGCACCGTGGTGGCAGGCCTGAGACAACATTTTAGGGCTACTCATGCGGGTGGCACAATCAGTGCTGCAGTCCTACTAGTAGCATTTGTATTGCCAGCCCTGGCACACTCAGTGCACTTTACTAGGAACTTCTTGGTGATAAAAATATGCCAATCATGGACAACCAATTACAATAACAATTTATGCAGAGAGCATATGCACTTTAGCATTGACCAGCAGTGGTAAAGTGACCAGAGTCCTATTGCCAACAACCACAGGTCAGGAAAAACAAGGGAGGAAGAAGCAAAAAGTTTGGGGATAACCCTGCAAAAAGGGCCATTTCCAACAACCTACCTGGTAAACTTGTGAACTCTTAGGACCCTTTCAGGGTCCTACATGTGACGCGGCTCAAACCTCACTTTGAGATGTCTGAAGTAAGCATGCTCTTGGTGACAGATGATGGAGTGGTAGAGGAAAGTGAACCTCTTTCTGACCTCCTGTCTGCCAAAGAGCACAATGGGTCAGTGGACGGTGTGAAGTTCCCACCTACACTGCCCCCAGAACAGCAGAGTAACTGTCACCAGCTGGACAACACTCTTTTAACAGCGGTGGACCCAAGGTTCAGCACATCAATCCCTATAAACAGACATTAAGAGTTCCATGCATTCACTTCTGGAACCTGTCGCCGTTGGGCTCCACTGAAATCCAGAAAAAGCAAACTGTTGGAAGATGGAAAGTGCATCAGGAAATTGAGTCAAAGTCGTATATATAAGTCCATCAGCTTTCTTTATTGGTAATAGTAGTAAAAAAGGCCATCAGCCAAATGTTTCGTTCCCTTGACCAGAGGAACTTCTACGGGGCTCCAAGTATCAGGTAGAGTATTCAACACTTTCCATAGGTGACTGATATAAACATGAACATGAAAATACCCCACAATAAGGGTCAACCGTATCCAATCCAAACTAATAATATGAATCCTCTGCTTCCCGACAAATGGCAAGTAAGCCCGATCATAAGAGCAGAATGGGTCAGTGCATTGTGTGAAGCTCTCACCTACACTGCCCCAGAACAGCAGAGTAACTGTCACCAGCTGTTGAGGCACTACGCCACATTGTTCTCCCTGACCCCAGGAGTGACTAGTAAACCAATGATGTACACACTGGGACAGTCCTCCTGTGAAGCGCACAATTTACAGGCTGACTGACAGGGTCAAAGCCAGCATCAAGGAAGAGCTTTCTAAGATGTTGGCATTAGGGGTGATAGAGTCCTCCAACAATCCTTGGGCCAGCCCAGTGGTCTTGATCCCAAAGGCTGCTGTGCCCGGTGCCACTCCTGGACTTTGGCCCTGCATGGACTATCGTGACCTCAATGCGTCACCAGGATTGACGTGCACCCCATTCCCAGAGCAGATGAGCTCATTCATCAGTTTGGAGCTTCCAAATTCCTCAAAAAAACCATCAACACCTCCTTTGAGACAGCTACCTTCCCGGGGAGCTGGAAACACGCTGAGATCAATGCCCTACTGAAGAAACCCAAGGCAGACCCCAAGGACCTCAAGAACTTCCGGCCCATCTCCCTGCTCCCCTTCCCGGCGAAAGTCACAGAGAAGATTGTCAACAGACAGCTGACCCGCTACCTCGAAGACAACAGCATCCTGGACCCATCCCAGTCCGGCTTCCGCAGCAACCACAGCACCGAGATCGCCCTCATCGCGGCCACCGACGACATCAGGATCCTGATGGACAAAAGAGAAACAGCCACCCTCATCCTTCTGGACCTATCAGCAGCCTTCGACACGGTCTGCCACCGCATCCTAGCAGCACGCCTCCATGACGTCGGAATCCAAGAGAAGGCCCTGCCATGGACCACATCCTTCCTCTCCGGCAGAACCCAGAGTGTCCGCCTCCCACCCTTCCGCTCAAAGACCACCGAGATCATCTGCGGCGTCCCACAGAGATCCTTCCTCACCCCGATGCTGTTCAATATCTACATAGCACCATCGCCCAGGTCGCATGATGACATAACCTCAGCATCATCTCTTACGCCGACGACACCCAGCTGATCATATCCCTCACCGAAGACCCCCACACCGCCAAAGACAATCTCCACAGAGGAATGAAGGCCATGGCCGAATGGCTGAAGGAGAGCAAACTGAAACTGAACTCAGACAAGAGGTCCTCATCCTCGGCTCCACCCCCTCAGACTGGGACGACTCTTGGTGGCCCACTTCGCTAGGAACACCACCCGAACCCACCGAACACACACGCAACCTGGGGATCATCCTCCACTCCGCCCTCTCCATGACCAAGCAAGTCAACTCCGTCTCCGCGTCCTGCTTCAACACCCTCTGAATGCTCCGCAGAATCTTCAAATGGATCCCCTCCGACACGGGAAAGACCAACACCCATGCCCTCGTCACCAGCAGACTGGACTACGGGAACGCCCTCTACGCAGGAACAACAACTAACCTCCTGAGATGGCTCCAACGCATCCAGAATCCCGTGGCCCAACGGATCCTTGACATCCCACAACGCAGCCACATCACCCCCCACCTGAGAGACCTGCACTGGCTCCCCGACGACAAGAGGATCACCTTCAAGCTCCTCATCCACGCACACAAGTCCCTCCACAACACCGGACCTGCATACCTCAACGACCGACTCATCTTCTACACCCCCACCTGCAGCCTCGGTTCAGCCAGCCATGCCCTCACCACAGCCCCTCGCATCCGGAAAACCACCACCGGTGGCAGATCCTTCTCCTACCTCGCCGCCAAGACCTGGAACTGAAGGACTGGGCTATTCTAAGGCCCAGCGGTGCCAGGGAACAACACCTGAAACCTTCGTGGGTTACCTGTTCCGGCGTACAAATTACAGAGACACAGGACACTTCCTTCGGCGTCAAAGATCACCGTTTATTTACTGCAGGGATACAGAAATCGCAAGAAGTACACTACGTGTAGGTTCTGAGAGACTGCTTCGAATTGCAACAGTAGATCGCTCCTTTTATACATATTTTAGTCATAGCACAACATGGCGAACAAAAGGTTACAACTCAGTTCCCACAGTAAACTTCAAAAGGGTTGCTTTCATGTATTCAGGAGCCCGGAACATAATTACAGTAGCATCGCCGGTTCCCAACTGTAAAAGTACGTTATCCCATCATTAAGTACATTCCATTCTGGCTGTAAACGAGTTAAGAAAAGAGACAGAAACAGGTGCAAGGAAGACAAGGATAGACAACAGATTGGAAAAGAGTGTAGGGGACAATATCGGAAACACGATTGCAGGATCAAAGGATTTGTGCCTAATGCATGCACGGCTGAAACAATAGACCAGCACGGCAAGATGAGCCTCGAGCGGAGCCCTCTGCCTTTACAGTGTCATCCCCTTTGTCATAAAGACACCCTCAAAGGAACACGTGTCTTCCGCAAGAGCTTGGGAATCCCAGGGTCACGAAGCGGACAGTGTCCGTTCGCTGGGTACTTGAGGGCAAGAGACAAAATGGATGCCGTATCTAAAATGGAACCCGTGTTGTTCAGATGGAGAAACCCACGAATGAGACGAACGGTTCAGGCCAGTGTAGCGAAAAACGCGAACACCCACTAAATTCGTCATTTGCGGTTCATAGATACCAAACTCGCCCATATTCAAACGAGTCAGAAACACCATTATGATTGTCGCGGAACCTCAGACGCTCCTTTTGCCCTCATGTAGGCAAGCACTTGTCGATATCAGAATCGATCTCGATATTCATCAAATCATTCAGATGTTGCTGCAGCATTATTCTATCCATCAATGCCTCTTTGGTAACAGATGGCCGTCTTATACACGTCGTAGCACAAAGGCCACATAAGGCAGGACCACACTGCACACAAAGACAACACGTGAACAGAAACGCTACAACAACCCCGATGTTCATCAGAATTTTCCAACCCCACGTCGACATCAGGCCCCAAAACCATCCTAGTAGCGTCCAATCACCTACGTCCACGTGTATGGACTCGGAGATCTTATGCAACTTCGAGATGGCTTGATATACAGTTGGAGCGTTATCAGGGATGAAAATACAGCAACTCGAATGGATCACCTTGCACACACCACCTCTATCTGCAAGAACAACGTCTAGAACCATACGGTTCTGCAACGTCATAAGCCTATCCGCCTGAAGCTCTGCTGTCAAATTACCAAGAGCACTCGCAGTTATATTAGCAGTCGATTCAACCACACGAGTCAACTGTCTCAAGTTCCTACTATTAACCATAGGTCCCCAAAACGACAGAAAACCCTTAAAGAAGTCTCCTGCTTCTTGACCGGCAGTGTCCTCTTTGCTAATAACGCCTCTCACAACTCTAGTCTTGTGATAGTCCGAGGCAACGGTGAAAGTCGGTGGCAACAAATTCGCAATATAACAGGCGCCTGAGAAGTCACGGGGCAACCACGTATATGCGCGATCATAACATACGAAGTAGGTACCCTTGGCAGTCAGGAAAACAGGCAAAGAGAGCATCGGTAAAAAATACGTTTCAGTACAAGCACTCTTTCCAAGCTGAGCTTGCGGATTTCGACCAAGACCTTGCAAGCAGAAATTACTGAGATGGGGTACGATCCAGATCGGAGACGAGCTTTTAAGCTGTCTATCACCCACTGACATGCTATACTCAGCCTCACTCAGGTCCTTGTATGCTCGCACCTCTTCCTCTGGAATAAGCGATGCATCAAAAATATCTCTATCTAAGTCAACAATCGCTCTTGCCAAAGGCTTGTGGTACGGGTCGGGACCAAGGTCTGCAGAGCGTGGCTCTTGATGGGGGTAGGAATCTAGTGCACTACGGAACATAGTTTGGAATGCTCGTGCTGACCCCTGGGAGTTGTAAGGAAGAACCAAATACGGAATACCCCTATCCATGGTATGTGGCATTAACCCACACACCCAACAGTTAGTAGTATTCATCACTAACTGATGCTGATGTAGGAGCTGGACAAAGGAATTGTTCATGAATTCCGCACGTCTAACCTGTTCATGTTGGGGCAGAGGATGAAAGGAATGTAGAGAAACAGTGGGAATAGATTTTAGTTCAGAAGAAGAAGAAGTAGGTGAAGCGGAAGGCAATAACAACTGTATTCCAAAATACACTCCACCCACCAATAGCATAGAAACAGTCAGAAACAGCAGGAATACCTGAAAGAGAAAGCATTTTGTTCCTACAACCCTATGCAATTTCGATCTTTGAGCCGACATCCTCTCTACTTCCAACAACTTAGAAAAATCCATCCTCTAAAAACCGTCCGTAACGTTCTTGACGCACTTCGTTCTGAGTAGCGATTATCAATTCCCAGGAGTTTCCAGGAGCCGACAAAAGCAACCGACCTAGTGTCAGGAACCTGCTAAACAGAAGGAAGTACCCGCACGGCCCTACGGTCAACCCGGATGAAAAAGGTTTTCTTTAATCAAACATTCAATTTTAATGCAAATCTCCTAGCTGTGGAAAAGAGGAACACACGTGAAAAGAATCTCAAAAATAAATAAAGGATGCAATTGTTCATAATGTTCGTGGCAACAGTAAGGGGGGTAATATGTATTTAAAAAGAAAAAACAAAAAGGGATTGCTTTTATTAGTCTTTGTTACGGGAACGAAGAAAATATCGACTTCTTCCAGGTCGAGTCTGTCCTTCAAATAATTGGTCAATTTGCGAAACAGTGTTCGATTGATCAGATGACAGTTCAAGCCTTGAATTCTCCAACGCTGACGATTCAACAATTGTATCTGGCTGCAATGAAGTGTCTCCTACAGGTTGAGCATCACTAAACGGCACAAAACGTATTGGGGTCTCTGTTTCCGTTGCGGCAATCCCAGTTCGAACCCAAGAATCTGCTGGCAAAGGAATCGGGACTTTCTTGGTGTGGGTGGCATGCACCCAATTCTTTCTGCCTTCCAACCGAACTGCAGTCCTTGTAGCCAGCAGGACTTGGAAGGGACCCACAAATCTCGGCTCCAAGTTACGCTTTCTTCCAAAGTTGCGGGTGACCACCCAGTCACCCGGTTGGAGCCGATGTCCAGGACCCTCTGTCTGTGCCGGTAGAGCTTCAAAGACCTGTTGATGAATTAACCTCAGTTTAGCAGTCAGATCATAAAGATAATCGATCAACATTGGATATTCGAGACTATCAAAGGCCTTAGGCCTCGGGACTCCCCAAATGTTCGCAGGACGGCCAAACACAATCTCATTTGGGCTAAGCCCTACTCGAGAGTGCACAGTCGCCCTGGTCGACAAGAGAGCTAGAGGCAAGGCATCAGGCTATGACAAGCCAGTCGTCGCTTGAATCTTAGCAAGTTTCAGTTTCAGAGTACCATTGTACCCTTCAACTAAACCCGCTGACTGGGGATGATTGGCGCTATGGAATTTTTGTCGAATTCCAAGGCCCTTACACACACTCTTCATCACACTTCCCACAAACTCACTTCCGTTATCTGACCATACAATCCGTGGCATTCCATACCGAGGAAAGTATTCCTTCAGTAGGACTTTCGCTGTGGACAGAGCAGTATTATCTTTAAGAGGATAGGCCTCAATCCATCTGGAGAACGCGCAAACCACAACTAAAACGTACTTCAGGTTATTGCATCTCTCCATATGGATGAAGTCCAATTGGATAACCTCAAAGGGACATGTAGGAGGAGCAAAATGTCCAGGTGGAGTGGGGGTGCCCTTGCCAGGATTATACATCATACATACCATACAATTCTTAACCACTCTCTCAGCACATTTTGCGATACCATCATTCTACCATACAGAGGACAACAGCTTACATATACCTTTCGCGCTAATATGTGACAAGCCGTGAGCCATAGTCACAACGGCTAGCACATATGCATCCGGTAACATCCACCTCTGACATTCCGACAAATCAACCCAACATCCATGCACATCTAACTTTCCCGTGCTTTCTTCCCACTTAGTCTTTTCAGTTTCGGTGGCCTCATTCTGAATCGCCTTCACACTCTCAACAGTGTCCTCACACATACCAGTCTCCGCCGGCCACCTCACAGAACTCGTAACGTACATTCGGGTTGCAAGATTCTTAGCTGTTTCCTTAGCAATCTCATCCGCAAAACGCGTTACCACGACCAACATCATCCGTAACCTTTCGGTGCGCGCTGCATTTAATGATTGCCACCTGCTTAGGTAATGTAAGTGCGTCCAAAAGATCGTTCATGAGCTGTCCGTGTTGGATCTTCGTGCCATGCAATGTCATAAATCCTCTTTCTCTCCACAATCGACCAAAGCTATGTGCAATGCCAAATGCATATTGACTATCTGTAAACACATTCACTTGCTTCCCTTTAGACAAAACACATGCTCTCGTCAACGCAATCAACTCTGCCGCTTGCGCTGAATTCTGACTCAATCTCGCAGTTTCCACAATCGTACTCAACGTCACCACAGCATACGCAGTCGTCACATCACCATTCGTCAACTTGAAACACGAACCATCAACATACAAAGTACCATCGGGATCTGCCAATGGAGTGTTTTTTAGGTCAACACGACCCTTCGTTTCTTCCTCAGTTCGTAAATAGCAATCATGTGGTGGTACATCATCTGATTCCATATTAGTCGGCAACAGAGTCGCCGGGTTCAGTACATTACAACGCTTTATTTGTATATGACTTGCCAAAAGCGTCAACTCATAACCGGACAACCTTGCGCTCGTCAAGTGTTGAGTTTTTGTACGATTTAAGAGAGTGTCAACTGCATGCGGAACCATCACCGTAAGCATATTATCCATGACCAATCCTGCAGATTGCCGGATGGACACCGCAGCTGCCGCTGTCGCTCTTAGACAACTCGGCAATGCTCTAGCTACTGGGTCCAAGGTCGAGGAAAAATATGCACATGGACGCTGCTTACCGCCAAATTGTTGCGTCAAAACACTCAACGCACAACCCTCTCTCTCGTGAACGTATAGTGTAAACGGCTTGCTGTAGTCAGGAGTACCTAACACAGGAGCCGAACACAACACATCACGCAATTCAGAAAAACTTTTCTGACACTCTTCAGTCCATGGCAAAGGAGTCAGAACATCCTTGCACGTGAGGGCTACCAATGGCTTCGCTAGCAATGAAAAATTTTGAATCCATTGCCTCCAGTATGACGTGATACCTAGAAAGGCACGCACATCTCTCTGAGTTGTTGGCACAGTCATTCGAGTGATCGCTGCAATTCTCTCTGGGGTCAACCTTCTTCCCTCCTTTGACAATAAGTGACCTAGATAGGTTACTTCTTGACAACAATATTGAAGCTTAGAAGGTGACACCTTGTGATGTAAGTCACAGAGATGCTGTAACAGCGATACTGTAGCAGTTTTACAAATCTCTTTAGTGTCAGCAGCCACTAATAAGTCATCAATGTACTGAATCAAGGCCGCACCAGCCGGTAACACAAACGCATCAAGTTGACTCTTTAGGGCTTGGCTGTAGATCGATGGACTCTCACAGTAGCCCTGAGGAGCGCGTTTAAACCTGAAGCTGCGACCACCTAATGAGAAGCCGAATAGATCTCTGCTTTCCTCAGCAATCGGAATGCTAAAGAAAGCATTCTTCAGATCGATTACCGAGAACCAAGAGGCAGAGGCTGGAATCAGAGTCAGTAAAGCCGTAATGTCAGGCACCACAGGAAATTGTGGAATCACAATTTTATTCACCTCCCATAAATCAATGACAAAACGGTATACAGGAGGCTTGGATGGATCAGTTCGTTTCAAAATAGGTAACACAGGACTATTACACACATTACCCCGAGTTTCCTCAATAACATCCTTTTTGATCAAGTCATAAATGATCGCTAACAGCGCTCGTTCACCATCAAGAGAGATACGATACTGGGGAATACGTGGTAATCGCACATTTGATTTCAATTGGACAATATAAGGTGAAAAGTCCAGCAGGCCCACATCATTGGGACCTGTCGCCCACAAAGACTCAGGAAGAGAACTCAATTCCGGTGGAAGCTTATCAGTTGACAAGTACATAGGAGAGATCACTCTCTGACCCAATGTAAGCTCCACACCCGCAGGAGAACAGTACAGAGTCGCATATAACCGCTTCGACAAATCCAGGCCCAAAAGATTCTCACCACAACCAGTAGTCAAAATCAAAGGAGCTTCTAGCTCACGAGGCCCAATTGTAAGGGGCAAAGGGCTAGAAACCGGATTGCTAACGGGGGCGCCAGAGAATCCAACGGAAACATTCGTTAAGCCGGGCAAAGGTGCGCCAGGGAGTTTCGAATGCATGATGGAACTTTTCGCTGCACCGGTGTCCAACAGAAAAGGCTCAACTACACCCGATGTGGCAACTGCGACGTAAGGCCCTCTCTGATCAACCGGAACTGATACTACTCCCTCTCTTTGTCTGTGGCTGTCCTAGTAATTACCGTCAGCATCGATATCATGCTCGACGTAATAATCGTCCACATGATACTGTGCAGATCTACCAGACGATGAATCACGCTGGTCAAAGCAATTGTTTGAGTCTGATGAAGTGGTAGAACGCTCATTCTGATTTTGGGTGACACCACGACCTCTACTACGTGAAGCCTGTTGAGGACCACTACGACCTCCTCGAGCTGAAACACCATTGTTTCGGTCACGCAAAACTGGACAATTAAACTTCAAATGGCCCTCACCTCTACAGTATGCGCATTGATTGTACCCAAGCATAGATCTCGGTGTAGAGGAGTCAGTACGCGACTGAGTCCTAGAAGACTGTGATTGTGATCTATTTTGCTGTTGTGAGTCATTTTGATTCGAGCGCGGAGGATACGCTTGCTGCAACAGAACCTTAGTTTTAAGATCCTTAGTTTTCTTATTTGCACGGTCACTGTCTTCCTTTTCTCTGTTTTCATAATATTGAGCCGTGGCCAATATTTGAGCAGTAGTCGAAACAGCCCACGAACTTTCGGAATTTTTCAATTTGTTGCTTAGTTCAGGCAACAAATTAGATACAAATTTATCCACAAACAGTCGCTGACCTCCCTCAGTGCTCATATCCTGACCACTGTGATCGATGAATGCCTCCTCAAATCTGGTAAAGAAATCAGAGACACTCTTGTCCTTCTTTTGCTTGCACGCAGACAGTTTATCCCAATTAACTCTCATTGCCGGCATAAGTGTCTTCATAAGTGTAATAATCCTCTGAGGCAGATCAGTAATGAGCTGTTCAGGCTTAGTCCCACCAACTTGTCGTCCGTCAGCCGCCGCAAGAGCAGCCCAATCACCGCCTAACTCGGCTACGTGATTCTCTTGACGGATTTTTGCCCAAATTGGTTGAGGTACTACAGTACCGAACAACATGTCAATATCGGCAAGGTTCATAATAGTAGCGTCCACTAATTGGGATAACTCCTTATAATAACCTGCTGGATTTTTGCGGGGGTCAGGCAGATTTTGCTTCATCTCCAAAACTCCCGAACGCTTCCATGGGAGGTGTATCCAAACTCTCTGGAAGTGTGGCAAAATTGCCGGATTAACAGTAGCATCACCTGGCATCCACACTGGCGGAACTTCTCGCATGGGATACTGACCAGGTTGTGCCATCCACTCCGCAGTGACTTCATTAAACAATACTCGAGGTTGTACTGTAGATCGAAATGATAAGAGACGCTCTAAAGCACGCCGAACATTACTACCCACAATCATACCGTTCGAAAACTGATTCTGGAGTTCAGTCATTTCGGGCGGTACATTGTCTACCTCATCATTATCCCACTCCTCTCGTAAGGATTTACACATTTCCTCAAACACAAATCTTTGTGTGGGCTCATTAAATTGAGAGAACGTCTCGAAAACTATGCGCGGGGTGTACTTAACAGGATGCCTAATCCATTTACGCGTCATTTTCACTAACGTCTCACTCTCCCTGCCACCAGGAATTTGACTTCGTCTTTGGGAGACATCAGAAACATCGGACCCAAGGATCGGTCCAAATGGAGAGTAAAGATTAGCAACAGCATTAGGTATGCGACTACAGACAGAAGGAGAAGAGGAGAGAAGTACAGGGGCAACAACATGAGGACTGAACGTAGGAGCAGCAGGAGCAGTAGGAGTAGCCAAGAGAGCAGAAGTAGCGGGAACAGTAGACTGAGAAGGTATAGGCTGTGGAACAGTAGGAAGAAGGGCAGGTAAGGGAGCAAGGACAACTTGAGGAACAAGAGGATTCGGGAGGACAGGAATAACTGCAGGCTGACCAGCAGCTGCCGGAACAACAGGTTGAGGTACAGGAGGAACCACAGGAGCTGTAGTATCCTGTGCATATGGAGGTGGTGATTTCAGTAGATAGGACAACAAAGGGTCCTCTACCGCTTCTTCTCCCTTCTTATCAGAACTTGACGGTAAAACAGGATAACTTCCTTTTCCTTCTCTTCTTTATCTCGCTGAAACTGCTCTGCATTTCTCATCACCGTAATGATACCTTCTCTCTTATTCTTCTTAATCTGTTTGATTTCTTTCTGCTTGGCCTCTTTTCTCCATAACCGAAAGGAATCAAACATGGCCGGCCTAGATTTCTTTTTAAACAATTTTGCCTCAAGATTGTCCAAAATTGCAGTTTCGAAACTACCATGAGGTTGCCAACTAAGGACACCATCATTTTTAGTATAGCGGATCCAATAATCATTATATACGATAGGACCCACTCCATGGCGACTATAGAGCTCATAGATCGGAGTTCCAACTGGAGGTATCGGACATGAGTCCTCCAATCGGGAATCCGCACCGCAACATTTGAGGAAACCAAACAAAGTACTACAGCCAGGCATCGTGCACACTAACCGAGTTTACAAACTTCAAGGGTTATCGAATTACTATGTCCTCGCAAAAAAAATGCAAGACCCTCGGTTTTTGGCAATTGCAATCGTCAAATAAAACCCAGCAACTAAGAACCAACAACTAAGAACCACAAATGCAATGGAACCATGCAAACAACCAAGTTTCAACAACAACGACCAAGAACTCTGGGAGCGACCCACAAATACTTAACTGAAAGAACAATGGCGTCACCAGGAAGGCCCGTCTATCGTCTCGCCGTACAAAGGACTACGCCAGGCGCCAAAACAGGGAGACAGTCAGGGCATCAGTCCGTCGCAGCTGTCAGGAGGCGGGAATCTTCGCGGGAAAAGTCTTCGGACCACTTATTTTGACAACAGGATCGATGAAGCGGGGTGCACCTTCCCTCAGAGATTTCACATGAAGTTCCTCACGATCGTCGGGCTTTGGACCGGTACCGCTGATGTTGCCCCACGCTGGGCGCCAACTGAAGGACTGGGCTATTCTAAGGCCCAGCGGTGCCAGGGAACAACACCTGAAACCTTCGTGGGTTACCTGTTCCGGCGTACAAATTACAGAGACACGGGACACTTCCTTCGGCGTCAAAGATCAGCGTTTATTTACTGCAGGGATACAGAAATCGCAAGAAGTACACTATGTGTAGGTTCTGAGAGACTGCTTCGAATTGCAACAGTAGATTGCTCCTTTTATACATATTTTAGTCATAGCACAACATGGCGAACAAAAGGTTACAACTCAGTTCCCACAGTAAACTTCAAAAGGGTTGCTTTCATGTATTCAGGAGCCCGGAACATAATTACAGTAGCATTGCCGGTTCCCAACTGTAAAAGTACGTATTCCCATCATTAAGTACATTCCATTCTGGCTGTAAACGAGTTAGGAAAAGAGACAGAAACAGGTGCAAGGAAGACAAGGATAGACAACAGATTGGAAAAGAGTGTAGGGGACAATATCGGAAACACGATTGCAGGATCAAAGGATTCGTGCCTAATGCATGCACGGCTGAAACAATTGACCAGCACGGCAAGATGAGCCTCGAGCGGAGCCCTCTGCCTTTACAGTGTCATCCCCCTTGTCATAAAGACACCCTCAAAGGAACACGTGTCTTCCGCAAGAGCTTGGGAATCCCAGGGTCACGAAGCGGACAGTGTCCGTTCGCTGGCTACTTGAGGGCAAGAGACAAAATGGATGCCGTATCTAAAATGGAACCCGTGTTGTTCAGATGGAGAAACCCACGAATGAGACGAACGGTTCAGGCCAGTGTAGCGAAAAACGCGTACACCCACTAAACTCGTCATTTGCGGTTCATAGATACCAAACTCGTCCATATTCAAACGAGTCAGAAACACCATTATGATTGTCACGGAACCTCAGAACTCTCTCCCTACCGACCTACGACAGACCCAGGACCTGCCGACCTTTAGAAGACTTCTCAAGACCTGGCTCTTCGATCAGTAGCAGCCCCCCCCCAGTGCCTTGAGACCCTCACGGGTATGTAGCACCCTTTACAAATGTATTGTATTGTATTGTATTGTATTGATTTAACATCTGGGTACTGGCAGATTGACTGGACTGAAGGAACCAAGGAGAGATCTACATTCTCAATGACAGACAGGCACTTTTGATGATATTCTGGACTTCATTTTGCTGGTTTAGTGTCTCTGTGCACTTTTTCCCTGCTGTTCAGTGCTAAAGCGCATGTGCTCCTACTGTAAAGTGTGTTATGATTAGTTTTCCATGATTGGTATATTTGACAAGAAGGCTCTGCAGCACTAGTTGTGCCACCCACACAAGTAGCCTCTGCAGTGTCTGTATATAGTTTTTACTGTCATGTTGACCTGGCAAGTGTACCCACTTGCCAGGCCTTAACCTCCCCTTTTCTTACATATAAATCCCGGTATCCTCATGGACAGGGTGGAGTGTATGTGAAAGGTAGGACATGTGGAAGAATGTTTTACATGTCCTGATAATGAAATACTGTGCTTTCATTTTCACTATTGAAAGGCTGTTTGCCCCCATAGGTTAACATGGGAGCTGAATTATAACATCCTACAAGTGTAACTTTCCATTGGGACAAGATAGAGAAACAGAGTTTAGGCTCTCTGAACTGAAAATTTAATAACACATCTTTTAGTAAAGCTGGTTTTTAAATTGTGTGTTTGAAAAAGCCTCTTTTAGAAAGTGAGCAGTTTCTTACCTAACCATCCTGGGTGCCTCTGCCTGTTTGTGCATGTACTGTCTGGTTTTGGAGTGACAAGAGCTGGGAATGTGGGTTTACACTAGACAGTCACAACGGGGTTGAGGTGTGTCCTGCCATTCCTGTGTGATTTATAGCCAGGCTGAATATACCTTTTCTGCATTTATAGTGCTGGGAGGAGTTTTCACTGGCAACTGAACAGGCTGTGTCAGGTCTGCACAATGCTGTCTACACCTCGATTAGTGAAGCTGAACCAGGGAGGACAGTAGTGGTTTTTACTGACTTTCTGCCTAAAACATCAAAGGGAAAATCAGTGTTAATAGTAGGACCCTGATCCCAGAAATGTAGAACTCGTTTAGACTAAGGAATCTGCAAAGAAGAAGAGCTGGATAAGCTGTGAGGAGGTACTTCCACTTTGCTGTGTGCTTTGCTGTGTTGGCCTGCAGTGGCTGCTTCTGTCTTGGGCAGTGAAAGGGCTGGACTTTCTGCACCTTATTTTCCTGAGTTTCTCCAAGAGTTTGAGGTAGGGCTTCACCTCTGTTCAACAAGTCTCAGGAACAGCAAAGACATCAAGAGCATCTGCTATCAGTACTGGGGACTGTGTGTTTTGTGCTGCAACAAAAGAAAAGGCAACTCGACGTCATCAACGCCGCCACTGCTGCAACCCTGGTCACACCGATGATGATGCTGTTCCCCACCGGCATTGACACTGCTGCCTGCACTGTGGCCTGAGGGAACCCCTAGTAAGCTAATCGATGCACTGCCCTGTCCCACACTGTAGGCGGGCCTACTAATGCCAGCGTCATCAACTCCACATCGTCTACCGACGACAGTGCTTCAGCAACCTCTTCCGACACTGCTGATTGCACCGCAACCTGCCTGCCCCAAGGCGAGCACTTCACTGCTTCGCACTGCAGCCATGGTCTCACTGACACCGTTGGACGGCTTCAATGGTCCACTTCACACCATAGCCCAGACCCCTCCCAACACAGGCGCACCTGACTTCAACCTCACAGAGTTCGATCTTCAATGCGTGCAACTTCAAGGGCCTTAAGATTCCTGCATTGACCTACAAAGCCGATGCCTGCTGATGCTGCATCTTTAGAGCAGGTTTACAACACCCTGCATTTCCAAGGTACTGTTTGCGGATCTTCCCAACACAATAACTGGCCTGCAACCCCGCAGTCGGCCTGAACTTCTGGATTTGTTTGTTCGTTTCATCGTGACTGCCCTGAACGGAGCTTTCCACTTCAAGGAACTGTATTGTATGTCTATTTTGGCAATATTCATATCATGATTACTGTACGTTAAAAAAAATCATTTTGGTCTTGTTTTAAATAGATACATATTGACTATTTTTCTAAAACTGGTGTGATGTTCTTTTATAGTGTTTTCACTGTATTACTGTGTGTTATGTGCAAATGCTTTATACATTGCCTCTGAAATAAGCCTGCCTGCTCGTGCCAAGCTAACAAGGGGGTGAGCAGGGGTTATTTTAGAAGTGTAATTCCCCTTACCCTGACTAGAACGTGGGGTCCCTACTTGGACAAGGTGCACACCTCTGCCAAATAGAGACCCGGTTTATAACAGTCACTCTTTTGGTTCTTTTCTTCTACTACAGCAAAACGGAGGCTTTAGCCACAAGGTTAGATGTTTTTTTGGTGGTCCTGTGGCAGCCTTGAACACCAGGTGGAAAAGCTCAGAGGATTAGCCACCAATTTGTACCGTGCTAGGTAGCACATTTCTTGGGGGAGCTTGGGTGATTTGACCCTTTTCTCCAGAAGTCAGAAAAATGACCTAAAAATCGAAATGCTAGAAAAGTCAATCTTGGTCTCCCCTACAACTCATGGGTCATCAAAGCAAGCTTCTTAGTACCATATCGCTCTCCAGCCATGACTTTCACAAGATCCAGCATAGTCGACTCACAAATGATCAACTGGACCTTCCTCACTGGATGAAGCCTTTCTCTTGCCTTTTCTGTCCCTAAGGCAGTGAACGGAAACCAGACAGGTGACCGTTAGACAGCAGTTCTATTCTCTGTGTGCAAGTGGATAACAGGAGAGTCACAGGCTCTTTTCCCCAGCAAGTGAGGCAGAGTTATTACCTTCTTCATATGTACTTCCAGATTTGTGAATGGTTTGTGGAAAGAGCAGTATGGTGCCATTTTTATTCTGTGCACCAGTCCATGATTAGAAACTTTCCCACACTGAATTCTAGTGGGATCCGTATTAAAACTCAATAATTCTTTTCAGCAATACCCTGTCCCTCTTACTGCAAACCTTCTCATATACCACTGTTTAAAATCAGAATTCCTTCTCAAGTAGTTCATGTCACATCCCAGATATGCCCCTGCTCTTCTTGAACTGGGATGATCAAGGGTGTAGGAAAGTAGGATCTGCTTTCATGGTTACCCCCACTTTTTGCTGGTGTCCTACTGTTTTTCTGACTAGTCTGACTGGGGTTCTGCTAATCAGGACCCCAGTCACTGTGCTTCCTCCCTAATTAGCTATGGTGAGTACCTTGGTACATTCCTAATTGGCTGCTGGTGTACTCTAGTAAGTCCCTCTCATATGGTACTAAGGTACATAAGACCTATGTATACCAGGGGTCCCCAATGGGCTGCAGCATGTGGTACACCATCCATAAGGGACCCCCCAAACTCGGACTACAGGCCTGCTAGTACAGCCTATGTGAGTTGGTGCATGCCCCTCTCAAAAAAGATATAATTTCCCTTAAATCTTACATCACAGCACTTGAAACCTATAAGTTACCCCTCTAGAATTCCTTTCAGTCCCAAAGGCAGGTTGCTCAGTTCCACCCAGAGTCAATTCTCCAGATCTTTCAAGTAAATCAATCATGATATAGAGAGGCCATGCCTCATTACGTGATGATCATCTCTCAACTGGCTGGAACGAACGTGGGCATGTTTGGTATTAAACATGGTGGAATCATACTGCAACACCGTATACCGTGTTGGAGGTTTGATTCCATCCTCAAGGTAGGCTGCCGCTTCACAATCCTCTTTGCTGATCTTCCTCTGTCAGATCACGGGTGGAGGACCCCCTTGGTTTGTTCTCTGATGGTTGCAGGGCAATCTCCTATCTTAGGATGTGTCTGCCATTCTGGATTTTTGGGTAGATTTTGGGGTCATCTCCTAGGTTTTGCAGAGCTCTCTCAACGTGCGACCATTCTCGATCGCGGCTAAGCCATGCCCCTGGTGTGCAATGTTAATGTTGACTGCTGGGCAATGTATGCATGTAGGATTAGCTATTTGCAAGGAGGAATGCAGGTCCAAGATAGTTCAACAAGAGAAAGTGTGATAGTCATTTGGACATTGTCCCAAGAACACACTGAAAGACAGCGGTGCGTTGGCAAACATTATGCCAGTGAAAAGTACACTGAACTGCCCTCAGTGCCCTGTTTAACTCAGTCGAAAACCAAAGTGTATACATGGTAGCTTCAACGTCACTGCAAAGTCAAAGTTCATTCATAGAAAATGTGAAGCATAAAAAGACAAAAGTACAAGTTCCAAATCATGTCTTGCCAGGCTCCTCATCGAGTGCATGTTTACTCAGTTTCAGTACTGTTGCTGACATGGGCCTGATCTTTGTCAACTACAATATCAACAACTATCATGAGTTAGTGAATCAGTTTCCTTCCTTGTTTCATGGACTAGGAAGTGTTAAGACCATGAAAGTGCAATGTATCATTAATGAGGACATTCGTCCTGTTGCTCAGTGACATCTTTGAATTGCATTTAATTTATAAGAGGCTTTTGAGTAAGAACTTGAGACACACTTAAAGCATGACATCATTGCGCGATTCACTGGTCCGATACCATGGGTATTACCCATAGTGTTAGATGAAAGAGAACGATATTCAGGTCCACACATTGCTGACATGATTAAGCAGCTGAATGGAGATAAAGACTTTTCCCGCCTTCCACTTGAACAAAGGGGATCACCAGTTTGAACTGGAAGAGAACTGCAGGTACAGGACTATCTTTTTGACTCATGTTTGTTTGTTTCAATATAAAAGGCTGTGTTTTGTTGTTGCTGCACAACCTTTTCAGGATGTCATTCATCGCCTAATACAGCCATTCACAAATGCTTTCAATGGCATTGATGACATACAATGTTTTGGGGCCACATGGAAGGAACATGATAAAGCTTGTATACAAGTGTGTCGTATACTTGCTGATGCAGGTCCCACTGTAGATGCAGACAAGTGTGAATTTCATAAAACCAAACTTAAGCTCTTTGGTCACATCTTTTCTGAAATGGGAATGAGTCCAGATCCAAATAAAGTACAGGCCTTGTCAGCCACTTCTTCCCCGCAAGATATAACCATGCTGCGATCCTTCCTTAGTATGGCCATTTCTGTTCAAGGTACATACGTGACTCTGTCACTGTAACTGCCCTATTGAGAGACTTACCAAAAAATCAGCGGAGACGGGCTACTAAAGAGTGACTAGTTAACCAAGTAATGTCTGACACCACAGGAATAGTTTAAAAGAACCCTCAGACAGCAACTAGTTGGTGTCATGCTTCATCATTGGGTTCCCAGTTGGGAAGCTGAATGCTACACAACTGTGCTGCGACACCTAATGACAGTGGAGCTGGTTTTGTGTGTGATGATGTAGTGAAAGCTGGTGATGTTAAAAATACCTCTGGGAAACTCACTATCCGATATTCCTAGTGGCCCAGGGTATGTTTAAAAATGAGGTAGAGAATATTACAGGACTACATTTAAGTGTCTGAATTGTCCTTAGATCAGGTCGACATGTTTCAGCTCATGAGAAACATTTTATTGAGCTTTCTTCAGGACCTTATAAATATGGTGAATAATGTGCAAGAGTGAAAAAGTGGGTGGTAAAAATTAACAACATGTGTAGCGAATTTTCACACACTCGTTAAGGTGTGTTTACCATGCATTGATGAACTAACAATGATTGTTGGTTCAGCTGTAAAAAATCCATAAATTACGGGACTGCCATAGTCTTACGTATCCAGGGCGGGAAGAGCTTCTAATTAGTACTTTTCTCTCAGTGCTCCTCCACTTATAAACCTACTTCGGCGTCCTATTGAGAAACTTTACAAAACGGAATGTCACATTTCAATGGTCAAATCAATGTGAACAAAGTGCCTAGAAGATCAAGCATGCAATTGAGAAAGCAACTGAAAGGGCATACTTTGATCTGAAATTACAGACAGAGGTTGTTGTTGATTCAAGCCCAGTGGGGTTGGGTGCCATCCCTTCCCAGCACACTGGACATTTCAATGCTCCAAGACACAGAGAGGATATTCTCAAGAATGTGTGATAATTATCGCAATACTAGCTTAACGCAACTTTGCACATCGCTGTCTATCGCAACAAAATAACACTGCGTTAACATTGTATTCCCAACCCTGCGGCACCATGCAATAGTATAATGATAACGTGCCAAATAACCGCGTAAAAATTAATACGACGCCAAAACAATACAAAACACGAATGCGAAAAAAGTTGCAATGCCCCAAATCACGATACAAAAATCAGCAACAACCAGCTACAGGCCTGTAATTCCCACACGTCATGCGGGAAAATTCACTATAAAAGCAACATTAAAAAAAAACACCAAAACCAAATCAAACTGTGTAGCACCATGGATGCACCCGGACCGAGTGTAGAGGACAACCCGAACCCCACAAGCCCCACGGAGGACCAGCTAGGAACACCCTGTTCGGGGAAGGGCAAGGAGAAGAGGAAGAGGAAGACAGGGTTCAGTCTGCAGGAAGACTGGATTTTTGTAATGGAGGTGATAGAACAACTGTTTGTGACCTCCACTGCGTCATTGGTAACTCAAATGGGAATATGGCAGCCCATCGTGAACAACGTGAATGCAGTCGGAGTGTCAAGGTGGTCAATGGAGGAGGTCAAGAGGCGCTGGCATGATGTGCAAAGCCAAACCAAACTGAAACACGCTGCCAACAGGAATGCAGCAAAGGCGATTGGAGGTGGGAGTCCTGTGCCACAGGATTAGCTGGATGAGCGGCAGGAAATGGTGGCCACAGTCATCAGTGTGAAGACAGTGCAAGGAGTTGGGAGCCCCGACACAGCTCGATATGACCTGCCCCAAAAGCCACAGGGTGAGTAAAGACCAGTGACTGGGGGATGGAGGGAGATGGGCACAATAGCACACATGCACAATCATGCACAATCATGTGTACACTGCACACCGACAATGATTGGGGTCCCTGATACCCTTGGCACACTGCAGCACACATAGAAACACCAAGTAGGCCCCCATCCACTATGTGCACAAAGGGTCCCCCGCCCTATCACCAAATCCCCACAACCTACCCATGCACATGTGCTGAATCCAGCAAAGCAGCGGCTCTGTGAGCCACTCTGACAATGCAAGTGCCACTGCATGACCGACTCTATGGCTGCAGTCAAAATACATGACATGGTGCACGACATAACACTGAGGTGGCCCAGTGTGGATCACTTCCTCAAAGTAGCAGGTCACACTCGGAAACATCCACATGCACATACAACCCCCGACGTCAACAACACATCTGCAGACAAACAATGCACAAGAGTACAAAAACCGTCCAAGAGCACAAATGACCCAAGTCGCCAACATCCCAGCATCGTAAAAGCACAAAAGTCAAAGGCACACCACCTCAAAAGGCTAAGAGGCTGCTAAATCAGAGCTGCAGGGGCGACTCTCCCACAATGCAGCACACACACATAGCAATCACAGCACATCAAGATTGACAACAATGTGGTACAAAGTGCAACGCTTTCACTACAGGACAGAGGACACAACTGGTGCTTCTTGCTCGTATAAACTGGCCAATCACATCTGGCATTGCAGGAGATAGTGATATGATAATGTACGAGTACAACCTCACATCCGTCATGTAGTCGAAATGTCCACTGTCTCCCATCAAAAAGTCAGCTCCTCCAAAACAGTCACAATTTACATTGTCATGCTGTCTGTCTGGAAACATGTACAATGCGTCAACATACATGAAACACACTGTTACCCTGCATCTCCCCTTTACATTGCAGAGGGACAATCAACACCTCCTGCAGAGCAGACCAGACATTTCTTCAGTGATGATGAAGAGGACCCCATGGCCATCTGCTCCGACAACCCTCCAATGGCTCATAGACACCCTCCGCACCCCACCTCCAGGAGCAAGTCAGCCCAGATACATCGAGGTGACCCACCCCATGCACAGACCACACAGCAGGAAGCATACACCACCACATGGCATTCCAATGCCTTGTGTTAGGGTGCCAGGAGAAGATGGCTGATCAGTTGCGGGTGGGGTTTGACCTCATGGCAGCCAAACTAGATGCCATACGTGGGTGTCTAAGTCCCATCAAGGACCACTTACAGTCCCTAATGGACACCCACTGTCTGCTTCATGCTCTCAAACAATCCTTGGCTGACATCGCTGGGGCCATTACTCGGATACAAGAACTGTCTAGTCAGACAGGCTACAGCGATGGCAGCACACAGTTAGCACAGATGCAGAGACATAGAGACCATGGAGCCGATGCAGGCTGGAAGTATGGCTGCCACGGCTGAACACCAGCAAGATGTAGCTGGGACCTTCCATGCCCTGCAGATCCTCATTTTGCCATTGTTGCCACAGAGCCTGCCCCAGATGACTGCTGCAGGAACTTGGCACACAGTGATGCAGACCTACCACCTTCACCCCTTGATGTGTCAGTTGCCCAAGGGTTGCAGCCATAACACCACCACACACACCTGACACACCGGACACAGAAGACATATCAAAGGAGTAAGATGTGGAAGGTAATGACTCTGTGAGAAAGGAGCTAGTAGCATCCATTCCCGCCATATGGCCTGTCCCTGCCTTGTTCAGCCCTCTGCATTATGCCCTGGAACAACACCTTCCACTATCCCCCGAAACACTCTGCGACATTCACCTGGTCCACAACATGGACTGCCATATCTGCTCTGGTTACCAATGACAAAGAAATCAGCTGCAGACTGAACTCTTCCTCTTCCTATTGACTTTTCATTCCCCCAAGGACTCTGGTTAGCCCTCCACTGGGCAACCATGTAATGTGGGTTTGGCACGGCCATGTACTGCTCCAGCTCAGCCACTTCACAGACTGGGAATAAAACATTCCAAACAACACAGATGTGTCATGCCTAAGTTCAATCAAATATAAAAGTATGGATGAATGTAGGGACATTGATTGCACTAACAGTTACACCCTGGCAAATGACATCAATGTGCATGTTTGACCCTGTCCCACATGCCCAATTAGATAACTATGAAGGTGTGAACTAGCTAAGGCCTCATTGTTCCTGAACACCAATCTTGCAACCCCCCAACATAACCCCACGTCCATGTATTAAATAGGGCTGTGTGTGTGTAAAAATGTCAAATTCGGTAGCAGGCCTGAAGTAGTGTCCCCTATCACTTGTGACAGCAGAACATCTCTTCGCATACCTACTCACACGTGACAATACGTTGGACACCATACTCACATTGCTGAAGACACGTAAGAGCACAGGTCTACCAGCAACTATCCCAATAACAATGTCTGGCTCACAGAGGTGGAGCTGTCAATAGGGACTCACCCCCAAGTGAAATGTGACAGATAGTCCCTCCCTGTGTACGAACAATGCTCGATTTCTCATTCTAATCAACACTCATCACAGTTGAACACTAGGGAAGTTACGTAGACTTTATTACCATATGCATGTCAGTATGGGCAAGACAAGGGCCACAACATGCAGACCAATGCTTACAACACTGTCAGGTAGTATAGGAAGACAGCGAGGTGCAAGAAATGGGGAGACAAAAATGAACACAATCATTACGGATGGCAACGGACTCAGCCCACCTTGCTTTGCTGGACGAGTTATGTGATGTTTGGCGTCTGCTCATTGCCCCGTGTCAGGGGACACGACTCAATCCCCATGGGATCTGCATGGTGGTGAACCACCAGACGACGCAGACTGTCTGTGCTACTAATAGCGAGTAGGTGGAAGGGTCCAACAAGGTCACATGTCATAGTACTCTGCGACCGGCACAATGTCAGATTTAGGAACGTTGCCAAATGACACGGTGCAGCTCTGCCCATGGGACTGCCTCACCTTGCACAGGTGTGTGTCAACACGCATAGGTGCACACAAATGTATTCTGAATCCAGGCAAATGCAGACATCTACACTGTTGTGGTAGGAAGTGTGTCCATTCCTCCAAGATGCAACAAGGTGTTGATACCTGAGCTTTGGGTTACAATCAGTTGTGGCTGCAGGAACGTAGTTACTCATCCATTAATGCGAGCGCAGCTTCATGGACAGTCTGTTCCAGGAGTACATTGTTGTTGAGTTCAACGAACATGAGGGAGAGTCAATCCATTAACTGGTCGGGACAGCTGTGCTCCGTCCACACCGTTTCACCAATCCGCAACACAGCCCAATAAGGGAGTGCCTCGATGTGGTCACTGCACACAATGACTTGTGCAAGCTCCCATCCCCAAATGCCAGCACATACGCCAAATATAAAGGTACCCAATGCATGGGTATCATGGTTGCACTCCTGGTCGTGGGCCAAAAGGGGGCACACACATAAGCCATAATCCAGTTTAGCTACCATTGTGTTGGATAGACAGACATCCATGGGCCACTCGAATGTGCATGATCGACAATGGAACCAGGGCTGGACGCAGGTGACGTACGCAAGACAGAAGCTCAGACGGTAACTGATGCGCAACACTGCCAGTGGCAGTGCTCCCAACAAATGCAGTACACGTGCACAGGGAGTTCCACGTGACAGGGGTTGTACATGTGCCCGGATGGCATTCCATTGCGCTTGTTGGTCTCGTAGACAATCTTCTGACCGGAGGCAGTTATGTGGATGATATGCCACAGCTCGGAGCAATGAGTTGTATGTGTGTGCAACGTTTGAACATATGGGTTGTTTTTTTACCTAAGTGTCAAGTGCTTCCCATGAAGGAGTACCTCAAGCAGGGACTACTATGTGTGGGTGTGGACAAGCTAGTTTTTCATTAGCGCAGTTCGGGGTGTCATCAAAATCTGGTATTATATCTCTCTCAGGAGGTGCCAGCCTCATTGAAGACCAAGGTCGGAGGTGCAGATGTCCTTCTACCTTATGAATTGAGACAAATGAACTTTAATCCCTAATGTTAGTCTGATTACTGCTTGCATTTCTGAAATGTGATGTGGCCTAGGCGCTGCAATTGATTCCAGGCCTTCAAGTTACGGTGCACCAATAGCGATAAACACACAACACTTGGCATGTATGAGCCAAAAGACTAATTGACCTTGCGCTCCCTGTACAATCAATCTCTTTCTCTCTCTCTCTCTCTCTCTCTCTCTCTCTCTCTCTCTCTCTCTCTCTCTCTCTCTCTCTCTCTCTCTCTCTCTATTTCTCTCTCTACCTCTCTTTCTCTCTCTCCCTCTCTCCCTCTCCATGCCTCTCTCCCCCTCTCTCTCCCTCTCTCTCTCTCTATCTCTCTCTCTCTCTCTCTCTCTCTCTCTCTCTCTCTCTCTCTCTCTCTCTCTCTCCTCTCTCTCTCTCTCTCTCTCTCTCTCTTTCACTCTCTCTCTCTCTGTCTCTGTCTCTGTCCTTTGATGAGTGCATGACACATCTTCTTATCTTGAATTTTGTCTAGCAGGCTGTGACTTACACATTGTCCAGGGATAAACTGCCATGACTCTTCAAAATAATTGTTTTGTGTCAAATATGAATGTGATATTTTGTTTGGACTTTCAATGGGGAATGAATGATTCTCCTTTTTCTGTCCACACATGAATGTTAGTTTTTGTAATTGTGCGACATCTTGCGAATTATTTTGTTCTTGATTTCGTGCAGTTGATGTGTAATATATAGGTCCGGGGGGAGGGGGAGGCCTGGGGGCGGTGATGCTGGGCATTGTGGCCCTCTTGGGTGTCCCAGCTGCAGGATCATTGGCTCCATGGCATTTGTTGTTCATCAGCTGTGGCTCTGTGCTGGGCTCCCTTTTATGGTGCAGGTTGTCGTCTGACTTTACACCAGGTAAGAGCAGGTGTTAAATCCCTGCTGTTAACGTGCCTTATCACCTGTTTTGTGATCTTATCGCAGATCTGGCTGGACGTCGAGTTGAGAATGTGGTGATGTGGTGTTGTTGTGGCTTTTTGCACGAGAAAGCCTACTCTGCATCTCATTAGCGTTAGTTGCTGGTGTCATCTGTGGCAATGTTCTTTGCGGCTGCTATCGCAGGAAAACTGGTGATATCGGCTGTTAGCACCAGCTTGTGAATGGGGAGATAAGTTTATCACCACTTTGGCTCAGGTAAAGTGCCGATAACGTGGCGATAAGTCATTGAGAATATGTCCCATTGTGGTTTATGCTAGCCAAAGTTTGCAAATGACAGAGCGTGTCTATTCACAACCTGAAAAAGAAAGCCTAGCTGTAGTGTGGATTTGTGAGCCTTTTCATGTGTTCCTATATGGAAAGCATTGCTCAATATTTTCTGCATTTGAATGTTGGGGTTTGCGTTTGCAGCAGCATGATTATATGATAATGATTTGTCCAGGAAAAGAATAATACCCTGCTGACTACTTCTCACTTGTGCCAATACGGTGTATTAGCACTATTTCTAAAGTGGCTGATGCTTATATTCATTTCATTGTGCAATTCAGTACCCCTGCTGCCATATTTGTAGAACAAATCATTGCTGTCAAGAGCACTGACAGAGATTTGCTAATACTCAACAACAATTATTAAGTGTCTGATGTGGTGAAAACAGAATCAACCTTTTTATGATAACCTTGATTACCATAAATTCAAATATGTGCAGAAAGAACTTTCAGTTACCCCAGAAGGCATCATGTTACAAGGGTTGAGAATTTTCAGACCCAGCATCCTGAGACAACAAGTTATTGAGGGTTTACAGTGGAGTTTGGGCCACAAACCAAGCTATATGGGAATGAGTGTGGTTCCCTCGTCTTGATGAAAGTGTTAAAGAAGAGTTAAAGGCATGTCATTTGTACAACTGCTTGTCATCTAAGACAACCACACATCTGTTAAATATGTCTGATCTCCCAAAGCATGCATGGGAGAAGATTGCAATTGATTTTATTGGACCCCTTGACAATGAACATCATCTACTTTTAATTGTTGATGAATATTCCCATAGTCATTGAGAGACTAGAAAGCATTTTTGTAACATGAAGTGTTTCTGCGATTTCAAAAGTTGACCATGGCCCTCCTTTCAATAATCAAAAATTTAAAGATGTGCTCACTCATTTAAATGTCAGGCATCAGAAAAGTACTAATAATCAGAAAGGTCCACCTCGAAGAGGGTCAGTGTGTATCCTGTTGTTTATGGAATACACACAGTGTGTTAAAATACCCCTCACACACCAAAAGAGCCCTTGGTGTCATGCTTCATCATCAGGGTCTTCCCGCCCGGCTGCCGGACGGGGCAGTGCTGCGACAAGCGACTACGCTGGAGCACCTTTTAAATGTGGGTGCTATGGGCCCGATGTAGGTAAATCCCATTTACCGATTTTGAAATACCGAAGTTTACCGATTCGGTATTTCAAAATCGGAAAATGGGATGTAGGTCCCAACATCTGGATTCGTTACCGAATCCTTAACAATTCTTTAATTACCGAATCGGTAAATACCGAATCGGTAATTCCCATTCATTCCTATGGGCTTTGAAGCCCATAGGAATGATTAGGCATTACCGATTCGGTATTTACCGAATCGGTAATTAAAGAATTCACAAGGGTGCAGGGGGTGTCACTTTGACACCCTCTAGCACCCCCAAAACGGGCATGTGTGCAATGTGGCACACAGACAAGCCCTAAGGGCACGTCTGTCTGTCACATGGCACATGTGTACATGCACAGATGTGCATGTACACAGGAATCGGTATTTTACCCTGGATTTGTATTCCATGGTAAAATACCGATTATGTAAGCCATGTGCCAATAGACAATTGGCCACCCACATAGCATTTTCGGTAATTTTACCGAATCGGAAAATATTACTGAATCGGTAAATATTACCGATTCGGTAATTATTACCGAATCGGTACTTATTACCGATTCGGTAATAATAACGATTCGGTAAAATTACCGAATATGTGCACCTACATATCCCTAGCCCTTTACCGATCGGAAACGGCCGAAAATCGGTATTTTCGGCCGATTCCGATCGGTAAAGGGCTACCTACATCTGGCCCTATGTGAGTGAATTGGAGTGAGTGTCAGTAGGGTCAGGGGTGATGAAAAGTGATGTTAAAAAATACCTGGCCTAGTGATAGAAAAAACTATTTAATAAACACTGGCTGGTATTATTAAAAAAATTTTGGGTGGTGTCGGAAAGGTTAAGCGGGTTGAAGGGCTTACTTTCCTGTGCGGGTCAACATGTTTCGGGGCGCCATGCCCCTTCGTCAGGACCGGGGTCAGATCCCCCTGTCACTCACTAATGTTTCTCCACAATAAAGTGTATGTACAAAAAAAGTGTGGTGGTGATCTTATTTATCAATGTGTATAGATATACATTTTATATTAATACACTTCCCTTGCTAATGCTAAGATACTGATGTAGTATGCTTAGCAAGGTGAGGAACAATGCCCCATGAGCCAACTCTAGACAGAAGGGTATTTGAGGGTCCAAACAACCCCCAGCCTCGTTGTGCTTCCTCCTCCGTCTGTGGATTCCGTGATAGTGTAGTCGCTTGTCGCAGCACTGCCCCGTCCGGCAGCCGGGCGGGAAGACCCCGATGATGAAGCATGACACCAAGGGCCCTTTTGGTGTGTGAGGGGTATTTTAACACACTGTGTGTATTCCATAAACAACAGGATACACACTGTCCCTCTTCGAGGTGGACCTTTCTGATTATTAGTACTTTCGCAAGAGGAGGACGTGCCCACCTCGGTGCCACCCAGCACCACCTCTTCCTCCCTTTTTGATTTCCCTAAGCATCAGAAAAGCCCACTTCTCTGCCCACAAGCGAATGGTGCGGTCGAGAGAATTATGAGTATCTTCAAGAAGACATTTCCGCATAATGCGCTGGAAAAACTTGAATCCTAATCAGTTCTATGCTTCGTGTATGCAGGTCAACTCCCCATTCTCACACGGGTGGGAGCCCTGCCACCTTAATGTTTGGTATTGTCATAGGAACCAAATTGCCATAATGGATCACTAAGAGATCTATTGACTCTAATAAACTTTGATCCACTGACGCAGCCTTCTCCCTGATCCTCTGGAGGCCCCAGGAAGCTCACACTGGGGCCAAAATTAGTGCATATGAGGAGGAGGCCACATTTCATAGGCCTCCAGAGGCCCCGGGAAGCACACTCCTTAGATCGAAATTATTGTATATGGGAGGGAGGCCGCACAACCCCTGCCCCTTGAATTTTAACAATGGCCCTGGGGAATTGCGTCACCAATGCCTAACAAGACTCAGGGAGGGAGGCCACAAGGCCCCCCTACCCTTTCAT
This sequence comes from Lissotriton vulgaris, assembly GCF_964263255.1. Taxonomy (NCBI): domain Eukaryota; kingdom Metazoa; phylum Chordata; class Amphibia; order Caudata; family Salamandridae; genus Lissotriton; species Lissotriton vulgaris. The sequence goes on along the minus strand of NC_141689.1, from coordinate 170,406,504 downwards.
AAAAAAGGACCTGGGGGATGGGTTTACCAGGTCCTAAAAAGGCTTGGGAAACGGACCCATGTTCCCCCCCCTTTCCTTTAAAAAAATGCCCTTGAGGATGAGGTAGCTGGGGCTAAATGAGGCTCGGGGGGACTTCCCCAATCCCTTTAAAAATCATAAGGCACTGGAGTCCTAGGGCCTAATGGTCCTAATTAGGCTCCAGGAGGGGGGCCACATGGCCCCCTCCTCTTTGAAAAATGTAAGGCCCTGTGACCAACCCCCCGGCCATGCCCTGCAGGGAGTTCGTTTATATATGGTAATACATTTAGCTTTTACCATGCTTTACATATGGTAATGCAATATTACTTTACTTTAAACTAGAAACTCATTGAAAAAAACGAAAGTTAAAGTAACATTATAGTTAGGTGCTGTTGTACCTGGCCCTATTTGCAGGGTTATCCCAAAACATTTTGCCTACCCCCTGTATTTTTTCTGACCTCTTTTTTTGGCTTTAGGACTCGGGGCACATTACCACTGCTAACCAGTGCTAAAGTGCATGTGCCACTTCCTTTAAACATGGTATTATTGGTTTACACCTGTTTGGCATATTTAATTTACATATCAGTCCCTTGAACAGTGGTATCCCATGTACCTAGGGTCTGTAAATTAAATGCTACTAGTGGGCCTGCAGCACAGATTGCCTCACCCACAGAAGTAGCCTTGCAAGCCTGTTTCGGGCCTGCTACTGCAGTTCCTGCGTGCGCAGTTTGCTGCCACATTGACTTGGTTAATTGTCAAACTGAAACTTCCCTTTTACTACATATAGGTGACCCCTAAGGTAGGCCCTAGGTAGCTCACTGTGCAGTGTGCTGTGTAGGTAAAATGTAGAATATGTGCCTTGATTGTGTGGCATGTCCAGGAAGTGACAAACAGCCAATTTGGTTTCTCACTGCTATGAGGTTACCCTCTCATAGGTTTGCATCGGAAATGCCCTGATATGTTTTTCAGTAGCAATTTATGATCTGAAAGGAGTAGTGTTACCATGTTTGGTATGTTTGGAATAGTGGTGATAAATTCTGCTTATTGGTGTAGGTGGATTTTTCATTACTTTGGTAGAAATATCATTTTTAGAAAGTGGGCATTTCTCTTTGCGTATGACTCTTGTGCTTTGCAGCCTGATTCCAATCAACATCTAGGGTAGAGTGGCAGCTGATCTTTGTGCTTACTTTCCAGACAGCCATCTCACAGGAAGGGTTGAGTGTAACAGGGTTGCATCTGCATTTGTCTACATACTGAATGGTCTTCCTGGTCTGGGAGAGAGGGAGGTTGGGCACACTTACATTTGTAAAAGCCGGGCCCTTCCCTCAGACAGTGGGTTTGTTTACCCCCTTCTGATGTCTGGTGCCAGAGCTGGGATTTAATTGGGGTGTTGCGCATATCTAAAACGTTATTTTGAAGTTACCTCCACATCAAAGACATTTTGAGTTTCAGTACAGGGACTCGGACCCCATGTTTTTTAGTTCACTTGAGGGTCCTGAGGAGACTTTGCATCTGCATCTACGAGGAGCTACACTGCCAGCAGGGACTGCTACTTTACCACTGCTCTGCTGTGTTGGCCAGCTACACACAGATTTCTGTATGTCAGGTAGGACTGCCTCTTTGCACTGTTCTCTGCTGTGTTGGCCTGCTGTCCCTGCAGTGAGGGAGGAAGGATCCTGCCCTCTACATCCCCCGTATCCAAGGGATTCCAAGGGCTTGTTAAGCTTGCCTCCTATTGTGGAAGACTCAGGGCCATGTAAGTCTTCCAGGAGCTCAGACTGTGCCCTGCTTGTGGCTCAAAATCTCCTGTGGGGCATTTTAAAACTATTTATTGGGCCTCCAGATGCGCAGCTGCGCCACCTGTATTCACCTGCATTGCGTGCCCTGAGGCTTAGCTGCACCGAGAATAGCGCAGAAGGGAAGTCAGCGACCACACCTGTGTGGATAGGGTAATTTTGTGCCCATTAACTCTGTGGCAGCCCTCATCACCTGATTCTGCCTTGGGCTGCTGCTGTAGGCGCCACCAAAGCTTTCATACCCGGGAGGGCCAGAAGGAAGAACCACAGCACACAAGCACCCTGGAGAGCTGCAGCAACCACTGACCTCCAGCTCGTGCAGCTTTTGTGCTGCTGAATGTGCACTCTGACTCCGCCAATGCCAAAAAGCAGTTACGGGGCTCGCTGGTCCTGAACTGCAGTCTGGGTCCATTCCCTGTGCCTTCCCGACCTGTGTGAGCCCTGGCCCGAGGAGCCTGCTTGCCTCTGTTTTAACAGAAGCCTGGGAATAGCCGGCATCTTTACCCAGCAGTCCGGGAGGCCCTGAAGGGCTCTGGACACGCGGCAGCATTAGCCTAAGTGTTCCTGTAAAACCGCTTTGTTTGGCAGCTTCTTTGCACGTTCCCGGACAGCTGCCTTTGCTGTGGTATATGCTCGGGACCCAGTGAGGGCTCCCAGCAGATTCTTACAGTGTGTGCTTCCCCACGCCCTGATGTTATGATTGATATATGCCATTGTTACTTTGCATTGTCTGGATAATGAGAATTGGCTCAGGATTTGATTCGTATGCACAGTAGCTATCATTCATATCTTTTTGGTCTATGATTTATGTGTGGACTCTCTTTTTGTGGTGTATTTATTGTGTTACTGGTGTGAGTGTGCCGCACAAACGCTTTATACATTGCCTTTGGGTAAAAGCCTGACTGCTCTGTGCCAAACTACCAGGGGTGAGCACAGGCTATCTTTGGTGTGTAACTTACTTTCCCTGACTAAAGTGGTGGTTTCTGCCTGGCTTAGGTGCATACCCTAGCCAATCAGAACCCCCATTTCTAACAGATGTGATCTGATTTTGTTTAAAAAGAATTCTTTAGAAATTCACTGAAAAAAATAAAGATTAAGGTAACATTATACTTAGGTGAATAAGTCAGTGACATCATTAAAGTTTTGAACCAAAAAAATAAGAAATTCACCAGTTACAGTTAGCAGAGCACTTCTACTGATGTCACATATTACATCACTTATGACATGTTCTATGGCATCATGTATGACATCAGTGATGTTGCTCCTGCCCGGAGGGAGCACACAAAAAACAGCTGCGCCCTCTGGGTGGGAGAATTGCTGGCTCCCACAGCACGTAGTGGCATGAGCTATAGTTACTTTTTATGGTTATTTTAGGGCACGAGTTAGCTTATCAGCTATATCTGGTAAGAACCTTTTGGTTGTTCCTCGGTTTGTCAGGAAGAAACAAGGGGGACTGAGTTTTTCTTTCCAGGCCCCTCAGTTTTGGAATTCACTTCCTGACAGTCTTCGTTCCTCCCAATCTTACATGGAGTTTCGTAAAGACCTGAAGACCTGGCTCTTCACCAAAGCTTTTGAGGTCTATATTATTGCCCTGTCTGCTGCCGATCTGCTTAGCGCCATGATACCTTTTGGGTATACGAGCGCTTTATAAATTCCCCCAACTCCAACTTCATCTATAACAGGTAAATTTCAGTGCTTTTGTGCCTTTAAAACATTACTTGGTCACTGAAATTCTCACCTAACTATAACGTTCCTTTAACCTTTGTTTTTTTCGGTGAATATATATACGTATGTGTATATATATATTACGAAAACGCCATTCATCACCAGTTCTTTAAGAATAACGAGAGTGAGCCCAGAATAAGTGCAAGTTCATCAGTGATTTATTTGTCAATCACACCAGCCATCCGCCATAACGCGTTTCACCTCTCAAACGAGGCTTGATCACATGACGTAAGTTGAAACAAAAAAGGGTCTTAAATACTTAGCATTGTAGGCACGGCATCTCATATTCATTTAAAGTGACCTGTGCATGAGTTTCTAATTAAATCAAAGCAAAAACAAAAACAGAATTGAGGGCAAGTGCCCAATATATTCAGTTCCATATATCATTGCTATGTTCAATTCATGCAGGTGATTCCCACTTTATGTATACAGTTAATTATTTCTGTAAATGATTTAAAATGTCAATCATCAACAATTCATTCATAATTAATTATCTATAAATACACTCATTATCCAAAAATATTCATTTTATCCATATCACAAATATATCAAAAGGTACCAAAAAATAAATAAATATATATATATATGTATTACCTACTGGCGATAGCCAGTAGGTATATATAGTTAGGATTTTTTCTCTATGGGACTTCTGAAAATTCTATGTCTAATAACTTTAGCGTTTGTGGACGGAATCGGCTGAAATTTTCAGGAAAATGGCACATTTTGATTCTGAGCAGCCCCTGAAAATTTGGTGGGGTTTCGTCAAGGGGGGGCTGAGAAAAAAGGGGGGTCCCAAAACGCGTTTTTCCCATGTTAATTTCCATAGGGCGGTTGGACTCACTTTTAGCTCGAACGGCTGAATGGATTTGCACGAAACTTGGCAAAATTGTAGGGACTGTTAGCCCGATGTGCCTTTGCTAGGTCTCAATATATGTGCTCCAGTAGTTTTTGAGAAATTAACGTTCAAACCAAGATATATATCTGTAACAGCGCTCTGGGCAGCGATCCGGTCCGCTTACTTTTCGCTTATCGGAACTTTGCGCGCAGAAAGCTGATTGGCTCTCCGGTGTCTGTCAACATTCTAAACAGTCCGGAGCGGACGCCATCTTGTCTCTCGGTAGGATCGAGAGAGAAGAAGAGGTGGAAAACGAAAGGGGAATTTAATGAAAGGGGGCAAGGTATCCCCCTCTTGACCCCCTAGGAATGTTGTTGGGGTTATTAAAGGGTCCCGTGGGGAAAATAAAAAAAAAATGATTTTTCATGGTAGAAGCGCGGCCGCGAACTGGTAGCGAAACGGGAATTCGCCATTTTGTGCTTCGTTAATTAAATTACCAATTATAAGTGGGTGCGGGAGACGTATCCTAATCCCCTATGTTTCCTGAGGGTGGCTGAGGAGGCTGATATATGTTGATACATCTCTTCCAGCGGCTGTGCGTGAGCTTTTTTTTTTTTTTGCTGCGTGACAGTCCGGAGCGGCCGCCATCTTGTCTCTCGGTAGGATCGAGAGAGAAGAAGAGGTGAAAAACGAAGGGGGAATTTATTGAAAGGGGGCAAGGTATACCCCTCTTGACCCCCTAGGAATGTTGTTGGGGTTATTAAAGGGTCCCGTGGGGAAAATAAAAAAAAAATTATTTTTCACGGTAGAAGCGCTTCACGGGCCGCGAACTGGGCCGCAAACTGGTAGCGAAACGGGAATTCGCCATTTTGTGCTTCGTTTTAATTGTTTAGAGACAAAAATTATCGTCGCACATCGGCCACAATGCATGAATATCTCTGAAAAGTCAGCGATATTCATGCATTATCCAGCAAATGCTCTTAGCCATGTTATCCACCTTCCATTGGATAACATGGCTAAAAACCGCTCTGTGCGTGAGCTTTTTTTTTTTTTGCTGCGTGACGTTTGTTAACGTTCGATTCGATGGAAATCAGGAAGTGTTGAACACCATTTTGTCACTGCGAGTAAATATTTTGTTATAAATGAATCCTTATTGATAAACATTGTCTGCGCCATCTTGCGTTTTTGTCCAATGCCACAATTTTGTCGTGCACGGCAGCCATTTTAGATGCCTTGACCAGGGCCACTCTCTGCACGCCAATACGATAAAAAATGGCCGCAATGCATGAATATCGCTGAAAAGTCAGCGATATTCATGCATTAGTCAGCAAATGCTCTTAGCCATGTTATCCACTTCCCATTGAACAAGCGCATGGTCTTTTAAAGATTTGTGAAGTACTCGGGGCGGGGGGGGGCACTGGCAGCAATTTGCAGGCCAGGCAGTGTTCAACACGTGCATCACCCTTTCTCTGCCTGCTATTGCGCTCCATGCTTCGGAAAGGTAAGAAAAAGAACGTGCATTTGAGTTTGAAATGTCCGATCTTGTAGCAGTACACTTGCAAAGCCCACACATGACAATAACCCGATTCAAGGCCCCATTCACCCGATTTTTAAAAAAATATATAGTACTCCAAGACAGTTACATTTTAAAACTTTATTAATATTTAAATATAACGAACGCAACAAAAACTGTAAATATATTTAACCATTTTTTGAAATTAACCAGAACTATAACGATAACAACAACAACAACAATAATATAACTTTTATGCCTAAATTACGGAAACATTTAGCTAATCTGCTAAAGGGGGGAGTCGCCATTTCTTTACAATAATCAATAATGAAAAATCCACATCAATAGGGTTGCCCGTTTTGTCGATGCAGCAGTATAGTGCAATATACACAGCACCTGGGGTGTCAAGAGTGAACAGGTCTTTCTTTGTTCCTTAAGATGTTATCTCCGAGAATGCTGATGCATTGGTGTCTGTACACTTCTTTGTCAATTCTGTCAAGATGATAACTGCTTTATAAACAGACGATATCTTTGTTTCGTCATTAGTGTTAAGTGTGTCTGAAACTACAGTGCCCTTCTGTTTTTTTTTCTTCAGGCTCTACAGAGTTTTGTGTGTTGTTCTTTTGAGCGACAATTATTCCAGAGGTTTCAGGTTCACTTGTTTTGTTCTGCAGTGAGTTAACAGCTTTAGAGAGTTCATGTTTATTTGCTATGTCCTGCTGTTCGTGAACTGCTTCAGAGACGTCAGCCTCATTTTTTATGTTTCAGTAGATCCTGGACCTGCCCGGCCGCGCCCAAAATGGCGCCGGTGTAAATGGGACTCGTAACTGCTTGTTCTGTACTGGTTGCCCAACCTTGATATCACGAGATACATATGCAGTTTTGAAGCACATGGCGGAGGCTTGTCTGCTGTAGTGGGGCGCCCCTTTATCGTTTCAGTCGCCATTCCGCCCGCTTTTGCTACACTGTGCCTCATCCGCCATTCAGCTGTTTACCGCCCGCTCTTACGGCTACAGCGTCTCGCTCACCATGTAGTTGAGTTGCTCCCACTCTTGCGGTGCAGCGGTAGGCGGCTTCCACAGGACTCTTAAAATGGCGGCCGGCTCTTCGGATTTGGGTCTGGTCCAGTAAAATGGCCCTGGGACACCTTGGAACTCGGACGCTTGTCTGCCAGGGCTTGGGTTCCATTCTCGAAAGCGTCCCCTCAGCCTTGAAGATTGTACAAAAGTCTTGGGGGCCCTCGACTCCCGCAGGCTTCCGGTGGGGAGCGGCTGCCATGATTGCTTGCGGAATGGCCACGACGGAGCTACGAGATGGTGGTGCTCTCATGGTGACGCCAGCTTCAGTCTGAAACATCCAGAAACAAGGTGGGGCTTTCATCGTTTGGGGAAAAAAAATGTTTTAATCCAATGAAAAGTGTTAATTTTAGGTCACATGACCTAGTCTTACATAATTAGGAAAAGAAAAGTAAAATGAACCAATGAAAAGTTTTATTAACAAGTCACATGACCTGTTATGCTTACGTTACGCGCTGCGCGGCGCGCTCTGGATCGTTTCCGGGAAGCTGCGCCTTGCGCACCGGAGCACATCCGGGTGCGCTAACGCATCGCGTCATATGACGCATTACGCGACAATGCAGGTGCAGAATATAGTCAAAATGTCTCCACCAACCATAGGGTTTGCCGTTATTTTGGGCGGTGTGGGTGGCGGAGTCGAGCTGTTTTGCAGCCCTCATGGTGTGGAGCTCAATTCATTTCACTATTTTCGTATTTCTCATGAAGGGTTATTCCTAATGTTTGTATTTTACCGAGGTTAAAAAGAGATCGAATTAGTGGTCTACTGATTTTGCTCGATTACTTTTATTTTTTTACACGATTTTTCACTATTTGCAAAGACTAAACAGAGTATTGCGACTTTGTGCTTGTTTGTAAATAGAGAATGATCCAAAGAGAACCAATTGTAAAACAGTAAATGCTTGGATAATAATCAATCAAATGGAGAGACAAGCAGGTACGACGGATTACAACAGGGGTAAAGGTCTGCGTTAACTACCGTTCACTATCTGCAAAGAGAGAGTACTACTAAGAGAAAAGAGGGGAGTGGGGGGGGGCAGCGTACAAAGCACATCAGCGTGCATAAACACGAAAACGTTTTTACCTATCACGTACTTGACATTTGACAGCTTTTGATGTTTGCTATTAAAAAACCATTGAAATTCACAGAAAAAACCATAGGTTATACTCCATATATAGTTAGGAATTTGCATTTACAAAACCTTGAAAATTCAATGAAAAAACCATTGGTTTTAGGCCATATATAGTTAGGGATTTGCATTTAGAAAACCTTATTTTACTCGCATAAAACCATTGAAATTCCATATATAGTTATAAGCGCTAACTATATATCGCGCACCCGCAATCCACTGCTGATGATGTCACATATTACATCATTCATGACATGGTTAGTGACATCACTGATGACATCACTGATGACATCTCAAATGACATCACTGATGACATCACTGATTACAACATCCAGTGACTGTATGTTTCTGTAAAGTTAAAATATGTTTTACATATTGAAGAATGAGTGGATATATAAGTGTCTGGATGAAGGATTTACTAGGTGCATGACTGACTGACTGATTGAGTGAGTGATTAAATGTGTCTCACTGAGTGCATGGGTTAGTGACTAAACTGTTTTAATTTGTGCATCATTATATCTGTTGTTCTACAAAGTGCTGCATATGTTGATCAGTAGCTATATGAGTAACTGTATGGGTTATTGATTGGTTGTCCAAGTATTTGTATGGGAAACTGAGTGTGTGTGTATGGGTGGCTGGAAGGTGTGTGACTCTGTACATAGATGTGTGAGTAGTTGATTCACTATATGTATAGATTCAAAAGTGCATGTGCAAACAGCTGTATGGGCGGTTGACTGTGCATGAGTGTATTAGTGAGTGAATGGATATCTCAGTGCTACATGTCAAATTAAGTACATATGTAAAACACAGTACATGTGAGAGTTGACATCTATAAATAACTGTGCATAAGAGCCAGTGAATGTGTGAGTGGCTGTATGGATCATTGTGAACATGTATCAGAGATTGTATAAGAGAGTAAAGTAAATATGTGTTAGTATATGTTTGAATAAGTAAGGTGTGTATAACTGTATAGTTGAGAAAATGGAAGTGTGATTGATTTTTGGCAAAACTGACTAGGTGTGTGAGTAACTCCATGGATGAGTGACAGTCTGTGACTGTCTGTTTACACTGATTGTATCTAAGGTTATATTAGAGTCTGAAGATGATGTTATCAGTCATGTCAAATGAGATGTTTTCAGTGATGTCATCAGTGATGTCATTTGAGATGTCATCAGTGATGTCATCAGTGATGTCACTAACCATGTCATGAATGATGTAATATGTGACATCATCAGCAGTGGATTGCGGGTGCGCGATATATAGTTAGCGCTTATAACTATATATGGAATTTCAATGGTTTTATGCGAGTAAAATAAGGTTTTCTAAATGCAAATCCCTAACTATATATGGCCTAAAACCAATGGTTTTTTCATTGAATTTTCAAGGTTTTGTAAATGCAAATTCCTAACTATATATGGAGTATAACCTATGGTTTTTTCTGTGAATATATATATATATATATATATACATATATATATACAAATTTATATACATATATATAAAAATATAACTCTTCCACCTATATACACTATACCAATATTTACATATATACACATTAAGTCTGATCATGCATACATATTTTATGGGAATACATTAAGTATCTGTACACTTACATATTACTTGGATTTAGTAATCCACCAATTGGTATGATTTTTGATGGATAAGAGTACAAAAGTCATCTTTTGTTGTATTTCAGAGATATGCCTAAATTAACAATATGATAACATTTTAAAGCATAAGACCCTCAAAAGCAGCTGTGAATTGTATTTGCTACAAAAAATGATATAAAGTGCTCGTGCTACATAATTAATTCAAACAAAAAATAGTTACATGTTAAAAGAAGTATTGTTTCACAGGAAAAAGGGAAGTTGTGGGAACCAGAGTAATTAAACAAACCCTATGGCTATTTCAATTGCTGTAATGAGACAAATCTCATATATCAGCCGGGGTATGCTAAACATCACCGACCAGGAAATGGCCAGGAGCGGCTGTCGGTTCCCGGCAAGGAAAAAGGGAAACATCACAATGTCTAAGGTGGAATAAGTTTGGATCAGATAGAAGAGCCAATTGTGAATACAGGGAGTTTGAAAGATACCAAGAAGATCCTATTCAAAGTAACATGTTGGCAAAAATCTCACAAATCCTTAAGACAGGTATATAAATCCTCCGGGTCGTTCAGTCCAGCGGGACTTTTACTATTAATTTCTAGGATGTACCTTGTTTCTAGGAGCTTGCCTTCTCTATCACCTCCCCGTTTCAAAGGCAAAATCGTATCCACTAAGTAGAACTGGAGACCACTAGGGTCACTATTGTGCATGGCCTCAAAGTGGCGCGCCACCGCATACGATTGGTCCTTGCTCGTTATGGCTCTGATGTGCTGGAGAATGCATTTATGTGCCAACGGTTGTGTACTGCCCACATAATTCAGGCCACATGGGCACTGCAGAACATAAACGACAAACTCCATTTTGCACGTTAGTCTCTTGGTGATGGGTATAGGGCATTCTCTAAAAGGACTTGTGTAGTGGGTTTTATTTACTCCATATTTACAAGCTTTACAAAAAGCAAATTTTTTTAAACCTTTGCTCAGGGCCTCCCATGTCCCTGATATGGTGGTCTCTAGGATGTTGCTCACCAGTGCATTCTCCATCGCTGGGGATTTGCGAAAAGTGATCTCAGGTCTAATTGAGACATCACTTCCAATTATTGGGTCCCCCCTTATCAAGTTCCAGTTTTTCAAAAAAATCTTTTTAATGTCTGAATGCTGCTGGCAGAATGGAACTATAACTCTAGAGTTTACATGCAGGCTATCTAGATTGACTGTGGGTTCCTTGACCTTGGGTATTAGAGATTCCTCCCTTGTTTTAGCTCTTGTCTTCTTTATTGCTGTGTCAAGGATGCTCTCTTTATATCCCCTTTCCAGGAAGCGCTTTTTGCATTCCTGTTGAGCCATTTCACAGTCAACAAATTCTCCTCAGTCTTAGCATCTCCCCATAGGGGATGCTATTAATTAAGTGGCGTGGATGTATATATATATATATATATATATATATATATATATTACCTACTGGCGGTCGCCAGTAGGTAGTTATAGTTAGGATAATTTTCAATGTTAAATCTCAACATTCTATTTTGAATAACTTTGGCGCCGGTTGACGAATCTGCCTGAAATTTTCAGGAAAATGGTCTCATGGCGGTCCGGTCCTTCCCTGAAAGTTTGGGGGGGATTCGTCAAGCGGGGGCAGAGATAAAAGGGGGGTCCCAAAACGCGTTTTCCCCATGTTAATTTCCATAGGGCGGTCGATTTCACTTTTAGCCCGAACGGCTGAATGGATTTCCACCAAACTTGGCAAAATTGTAGGGACTGGTAGCCCGATGTGCCTTTGCTATGTCTCAAGATATGTGCTCCAGTGGATTTTGAGTAATTAAGGTTCAAAAAAATATATATATCTATAGCAGCGCTCCGGTAAGCGCACCGGTACGCGCACCGGGCGCGTCACGCGACTTGCGCGGAGAAAGCTGATTGGCTCTGGGGTGTCTGTAAACATTCTAAACAGTCCGGAGCGGCCGCCATCTTGTGTCTCGGTAGGATCGAGACACAAGAGGTGGCCAAAACAAAGGGGGAAATGACCATAAGGGGGCAGAGTAGACCCCCCTTGACCCCCTAGGTTTGATGTGGGGGCCATAAAAGGGCCCCACGGGGCAAAAAAAAAAATAATTTTTTTTTTTGATTTTCGCGGGGTGAGCGCCCGGTACGCGCACCGGTAAGCGTACCGGGGAGTGTACCATGGGGAAAAAGAATGACAGTTTTAAAAGTAGCTGATTAGAAAAAAAATGTTTAGTTGTTTTTTTAATATATACACATACATATATATAAATGCATATGCACATATATATATGCATATATGTCTATATGTGTGCGTGTAGAGAGAGGTAGAGAGGTAGAGGTGTAGAGGTAGAGAGGAAGAGAGGTAGAGAGTAGAGAGTGAGTAATAGAGAGTAGAGAGTGAGTAGTAGAGAGTAGTAGAGAGCAGTAGAGAGAGTAGCAGAGTGAGTAGTAGAGAGTAGTAGAGTGAATAGTAGAGTGAGTAGTAGAGAGTAGTAGAGAGTGAGTAGTAGAGACTGAGTAGTAGAGAGTAGTAGAGAGTAAGTAGTAGAGTGAGTAGTAGAGAGCAGTAGAGAGTGAGTAGTAGAGAGTGGGAGAGAGTAAGTAGTAGAGAGTAGTGGAGAATATTCCAAAGTTTGGCACAGCACCACTTTCACAATGAGTCCAATCAAATCATATCACTTAGAGTACTTATTGAAGCGCTGAATCTTGGTGTATATTCAAATGCTTTTATTTTCCTTAAGTTTATGTACCACAGCCAGCCGAAACGTTTCGTTCTGTACAACAGAACTTCTTCAGGGCGTTCTTATTTCCTTCAAGTTATGTCGGTATCCCGTTGTCATATAACTAGATATTTCTTCCAAATGTTAGACGAGACATAAGTATATTCTTATTAAAAGTGACTAGGTATCAATTTTACCCACACAATTCGGGCAGACTTGAGTAATTTATAGCATCCTCAAAGTCAGTCTTTCAAAAATTCCAAAGTATAGGACATGATAATCCAAATCCAAATGTTTCTCAAGAAAATTCATTTACAATCGTTCGGAATATCGGTGTTTGGGCAGATATGATCCAGGGACCCCCTAGTATGCAAGGGGAATTAGTCCCCCCTCTGCAAAGGCGCCAGTGGCCTGCATTGCAGAGAGGTGTAACAAGGGTGTGGCCTCATTACACTTCTCTGCAATGCAGCTCCCTCGTGCATACTGGAGGCTCCTGGTGGACTAGTTGACCCCAGGGACCCCCAGTATGCAAGGGGAATTAGTTCCCCCTCTGCAAACGCGGCAGTGGGCTGCGTTGCAGAGAGGTGTAACAAGGGGCATAGTCTCATTACACCTCTGCAATGCAGCCCCAGGCGCATACTGGAGGTTCCAGGTGGGCTAATAGGCCCCCAGGGGCCCCCAGTATGCAAGGGGAATTAGTTTCCCCTCTTCAAACATGCACGGGGGCTGCGTTGCAGAGAGGTGTAAAAAGGGTTGTGGCTTCATTACACCTCTCTGCAATGCAGTCCCCTGGCGCATACTGGAGATTCCTGGTGGGCTTTCAGGTCTTATATAGTTAGGAATTAGCATTAAAAAAACCTTTGAAATTCACTGAAAAAACCACAGGTTTCACACCAGTTATAGTTAGGAATTAGCATTTAAAAAACCTTTGAAATTCACTGAAAAAACCATAGGTTTCACACCAGTTATAGTTAGGAATTAGCATTTAAAAAACCTATTAAATTCACTGACAAAACCAGTTATAGTTAGCTGGAAATTTTACTGATATAAAACCAATGAAATTCCACGTTATAGTTAGTTGGACTCACTATAACTTGCGCGTGCAATGCACTGCTGATGACGTCACATATTACATCACTCATGACATGGTCAGTGACATCACTCATGACATCACTGATGACACCATCCTTGTGACATAGTGACAGACCTCCTTTCACTGTAATGTAACCCTTGAAACACATATTCAAAAATAGAAACTGAAATTTAAAAAAAAATGGAGATACCCATATCAGTTACAACAAGCAATTCAGTAATTCCACCATCTATATGCACATCCAGTCATTCACCAACAGTTCTATATAGTCACTCATACATATACTCACTTATCATATGAAGTGATACACCTATACATCCTGTTACACACCGACAGTCATCCAAAAGTTACTCACACACATACTCACACGTGCAAATAAACTATTGAACATCCATTTATTTGAATATAGAGTTATACACACACTTCCACCTTACTTGTATTGAAAATTACACATATTTATTCTCTTAAACAATCACTTATAGAAACACATACTTATTTAAACAGGAACTCTTACAATCTCTTACTCTCACATATACTCACTTATATACATCAATATTCACATATACTAGATTAAAACATATGTAGTTACTGATAAAGACACTAGTGAGACAGTCATTCACTCACTAACAAACACATATACACACTCATCCATCCATACAGTCCTGCACATATGCTGTCTTCAAAACACATACAAACAGCGAGTCAGTCACTCATGCATCTATGTGCTAAGTAATACCCCCACCAAACCATATAGACACTCATACTGATACTAAGAGAAACATCTAATAACCCATATACATACGCATGTAGCTACTTACCAACACATGTAGCCACTTATACACAAAGTGAAACAATAATATATATATTTAAATATTTAAACATTACTCACTAATATTTATTTTTCAGAAAGACACATATTCACTGGATGGTGTCATCAGTGATGTCATGAGTGATGTCACTGACCATGTCATGAGTGATGTAATATGTGACGTCATCAGCAGTGCATTGCACGTGCAAGTTATAGTGAGTCCAACTAACTATAACGTGGAATTTCATTGGTTTTATATCAGTAAAATTTCCAGCTAACTATAACTGGTTTTGTCAGTGAATTTAATAGGTTTTTTAAATGCTAAGTCCTAACTATAACTGGTGTGAAACCTATGGTTTTTTCAGTGAATATATATATATATATATATATATATATATATATATATATATATATATATATATATATATATATATATATATATACCAGTAGGTAGTTATAGTTAGGATTTTTTTCAATGTTAAATCTCAAAATTCTATGTGGAATAACTTTGGCGCCGGTTGATGAATCTGCCTGAAAATTTCCTCAAAATGGCCTCGTCGAGCTCCGGTCCTTCCCTGAAAGTTTGGGGGGGATGCGTCAAGCGGGGGCCGAGAGAAAAGGGGGGTCCCAAAACGCGTTTTCCCCATGTTAATTTCCATAGGGCGGTCAACCTCACTTTTAGCCCGAACGGCTGAATGGATTTACACCAAACTTGGCAAAATTGTAGGGACTGGTAGCCCGATGTGCCTTTGCTATGTCTCAAGATATGTGCTCCAGTGGATTTTGAGTAATTTAGGATAAAAAAAATATATATATCTGTAAGCGCGCCCCGGTACACGCACCGGGGAGCGCACCGGCCGCGCTACGCGACTTCCGCGCGGAAAGCAGATTGGCTCTCGGGTGTCTATAAACATTCCAAACAGTCTGGAGCGGCCGCCATCTTGTCTCTCGGTAGGATCATGAGAGGTGGCCAAAACAAAGAGGGAAATGACCATAAGGGGTCAGAGTAGACCCTCCCTGACCCCCTAGGTTTGATGTGGGGGTTTTAAAAGGGCCCCGCGGGGCCCAAAAAAAAGTAATTTTTTTTTCTGATTTTTTGCGGGGGAGCGCCCGGTACGCGCACTGGGAAGCGGACCGGGGAGCGTACTATGGGGAAAAAAGAATGATAGACTTTTCAAATATTGTATGTTTATTAATTGTTGTTTTTGTTGTTTTTTTTTTATTTAAGTACCAACATGTAGGTACCATGCAGAGTCTATAATTTAATATACACCGTCTCCTTTGTAGATATCTTGCATGTTGTTACAGAAGTTATTGGGGTATATGGAATTCATAGCGTAGTCTGTCAGGAAAGCAGAAACAACATGGAGGCAGGAGATGATAAAGAGATGTTAAATACACATTGGAGATAATATAGTGGGAGAAAGGAAGTAACTATGAGCAAACTTACTATGTAACACAAAAAAGTTGCACAGTATACTATAAGTCTCACTTTATATTGTAAACATTTTTGATCTACTTGATGAATTACATATAAAAATGAATAATGGCTTGAACAATTTTTGATTATTAAATATAAATGTATTCTTCTGGTTCTTTTTCATAATTTAATAAAACTTCTAATAAAATATTGTCTGGAATGTCCTCATTTTTATTCTGTGATTCCATTGATTCCACACACTGAACTAATTCATGGTCCAGAGACTCATCCATAAAATCAAAGTCATCATTTTCAGCAATTCTTTCTTCTGTGTTGTTGTCCAAAACAATTTCAAAAGAAATATCCTGTTCTCCTTCCATTTTGTTGCTGTAAATTGCATTAAAAAAAAATATATCAGTAGAGTTAGGGCACTGTCGTGTTTAAGTTCAGACAGGCAGTTTGGATTTTTTAATAGTGAAGCTATCTTTGGGTAGTTTATGGTATTAGGCTGGAATTTGAAATATATAAAAGTGTATGTGATAAAGCCTAAGTAAATTTATAATAATACAAGGGAAGCCTAACTCAATCTATAACTATAACAAACAAGCCTATCTCAATCTATTTCTATTACAGTGGGATAGTATATAACTAACAGAATATTTCTCAAATTAACTTAAAGTGCACAACATACTTCACTTTTCCAAATAACAACTTACCTTTAAGAAAGCAGTTGAAGTTGTCAGTGTAATTTCTTTTCAAATGTACTTCAGGAAGTAGTAGTCAAAATGGCTGTGTTTCCTTCTCTTTTTTTTATATATATTCATGTACATAACCAATCAAATGTCAGGAAATAATCGTAGAAAATATAAGAAACTTTTTAATTGGTTGTAAATTCTAACACTTCATATGTGTTTTGGTCATGTAATTTACCTCAGGATATTTAGACAGGCCTACAGCCTAATTGTCTCAATGGAATTCCACCAAATTTGGGTAAATGGTAGAGACTGCTATGTAGTAGGGCCTATTCTATATTTGATGAAAGTGTCTCCAGTGGTTTTTCTGTAAATTACTTTCCCACCTTTTTTTATGGAGCGCTTACCGGATGTGTGCCCCGGTACGCGCACCGGCAGCGTTACGGGAGTCCTCCATTTTGTGTTTCGGTACAATCGAGACACAAGATGGAGGACAAACAACGTTGGGAATGGGTAGAAGGGGGCACTGTAGTCACTTCCTGACCCTCTAGGTTTTCTGAGGGGGCTTAGGATGCTCATATAGGCAAAAAAAAAAAAAATTGAAACATTTCGCGGGGGAACGCTCGGTACGTGCACCGGTAAGTGTACCGGGGAGCGTACTTTGGTGAAAAATAGTGAAAAAAGTTAGAAAAAGATAAACGTTTTAAATGATCAGAGGTAGGGTAGCTCTGAAAAGAGCTTTTGGGTTCTGTGGCTGATTTAGGTACCTACAAGTAGGTTCCAATGCACAGTCTTAAATTCAGGAGGAATATTCTATTCCCCTCATCGGAGAAGTGCACACCATCTCCTCTGTAGATGTTTTGCATGTTGTAACGCAAGTTATTATTGTATATTGAACCCATTCCACAGTCTCTCATGTAAGCAGAAACAGATTTATTCACATGTTTCCGTGCTTTCTCAAATTGTGGACAAAATTGGTTGGACCAGTTCCATTTATGTCTTTGGCATATATTGGAATATACCAAGGCAGTTTGTGAAAAAAGTGTCATCAATTGATCAAAGGTGTCCTTTAAAAGCATTTCCAGACCAACCCCAGTCATAGTGCCCAAATCATATCCACCACAGTGCACTATTCAGATGTCAGGGTTTGGCAGATGCAAAAAGGTTTTCACCAATTCTATCAATTGATGACATCTCAATCCTCTCTGGCCAATCCACTTAATTTCCACATTTGATAAATCAAGATTGTGATAATTTCTGCTTGCTGCATACCTTTGAGCCCAGTGGATGTAGCTATGTCCAATAATCCATACAGAATACATGATGTGAGAAGGTTCTGGTGCAGTCAGATGAAGTGTGGGAATGAAATGGCAGTTGGAACAGTAGGAGTTTACAACAAAAAAATTGTGGAGTTTCCCTGCTGTTGAATCACAAGCAATGATTGGTGGATTCAGTTAGTTGAAAACAAAAAGTTAGGGTGCATGGTTGTGTTTGTGTAAGAAGCAATTTGAATGGTTAAGAAAAAGTAAAAGCAATAATGGCCTGGATAAGCTGGTGTATTGAGAGGTCAAACATCCTTGCTGACTTAATTTGCAACATTGTAGAATAAACTTTTGAACCTGAGAGTTCAGTTAGGAGGGAGTTGCTATGGTAACAGATAGAAAGGTCTGAGAGGGGGAAGGGTTTTGGTTTGAAAATAGTGAGGGAAGACTTTTGATTGGTTGAAATAAGGCATATGTGTGGAAAGTTAGAGATTTTCTATGCCAGTCTTGGTTTCAGTGTATTGAGTGCGCACTTTTTGCTCTGCTAAAGAAAAATTGGTGTGTGTGTCTTACACTGTTTTCAATCTCCCGAAGCATTTGTAAAGGTAAGTAATGATTTATTTAATTTAGATAGAGACTTGTTTGCTCTATGGAGAATATTTGGAAGCAGATATTTATGTTTCAGTAGTGAAATTGTATGCTTGTACATAGGTCCCGTGTTGTGTTTCTAAAATGTTATTCAAAAAACGATTTTGGGTGCAAATCAATGGTATTTTCATTTGGCCCTTATTTATGATTGCCTTGTGCAGCCGGTGCATCACTTTAAACATGAGAAATAAGTGACGCTCTTGTGGCGCAAGGCCTTCATAAATAAGGCCCTGAGTTTATTGGCTGTTGATTTGTTTTTTGCTTTTTGATAATACTTATTATGAACATTTGCAAGATAGTGGATTAGTATTTTGGGAAACAGTGAGGTTTAAAAAGTGATATTGAGTGGTTGTATATAGGTTCTGCGCAGTTTTTCTAAAATGTTATTCAAAAAACGATTTTGGGTGCAAATCAATGGTATTTTCATTTGGCCCTTATTTATGATTGCCTTGTGCAGCCGGTGCGTTACTTTAAACATGGGAAATAAGTGACGCTCTTGTGGCGCAAGGCCTTCATAAATAAGGCCCTGATTTTTTTTGTTGTTGGTTTGTGTTTTTGCTTTTTGATAATACTAGCTATGAACATTTGCAAAATAGAGGATTTGTATTTTGGGAAACAGTGAGGTTTCAAAAGTGATATTGAGTGGTTGTACATAGGTTCTGCGCAGTTTTTCTAAAATGTTATTCAAAAAACGATTTTGGGTGCAAATGAATGGTATTTTCATTTGGCCCTTATTCATGATTGCCTTGTGCAGCCAGTGCATCACTTTAATCATGGGAAATAAGGGACACTCTTGTGGCGCAATGCCTTCATAAATAAGGCCCTGAGTTTGTTTGCTGTTGATTTGTTTTTTGCTTTTTGATAATGCTTGCTATGAACATTTGCATTTCCAGGGTGAAAGATAAAAAAAGGAATATAATTTAAAAAATATATATTATATTAATATACAATATAGGATTCATTTTTAGAAAAAAATACATTTCTTAGATATAGACATTTGGTAATAAATAACCTTAGAAATTCACTAAAAAAAACAAAGGTTTCACACCAGTTATAGTTAGGAATTAGCAGTTAAAAAACCTATGAAATTTACTAAAAAAAACAATGGTTTCACACCAGTTATAGTTAGGAATTAGCAGTTAATAAACCTATGAAATTCACTGAAAAAACCATAGGTTTCACACCAGTTATAGTTAGGAATTTGCATTTAAAAAACTTAATAAATTCACTGAAAAAACCATAGGTTTCAAACCAGTTATAGTTAGCTGGAAATGTTACTGACATAAAATCATTGAAATTCCCATGTTATAGTTAGTTGGACTCACTATAACTTGCGCGTGTAATGCACTGCTGATGACATCACATATTACGTCACTCATGACATGTTCATGACAATATTTCCGCCACTCCACTTCGCAAGCAAGACGCAGGCGCTCTCTTCTCCCGAAGAGACACATGGAGCACAGACCCAGGTTAGTAGAAAAATCGTTGGTTTATTAGCTGCTACTCAGTCGGCCATTACGCGTTTCGGTACTGACGTACCTTGATCACATGACACAGTAAATGGTCACCTGGTTTCTTATATACCAACATTTGCGTTTTTTTCTCTTTTGTTGGTGATGCAATTTAAAGTGACAGTGCTCTAATTATAATAACAAATCTGTACATTCGCTATAAAAGCATTTTTGGCTCCATATTGCATTTTGGCATGCATTTCATATCGGTATAAATACCTTAAGACACATTTACATAGTAATATGTACATAATCAATTTATCTATCTGTGCAAATTTCGCAATAAAGTGCATTGTATCACGGTATAAATACCCTAGAGCAAATTTCTGAAAGAGTGTAATAAATATATAAATAAATAAATATATATACATTTGATTAAAAAGACTCATTTCTCTTCTAGCTCTGTGCAAATTCGCATGTACAAGATAATATCTCTATCGGTTTTCACATTACATATGTTTAGTATCCATGAAATTGATTTGTTGGGGCCACTTGTGTGTTTCTGGGCAGATTTTAATGTGGTTTAAAAAAGTCCTATTCAGAAGCCTCCGATAAGGACGGTAATACAAAAGAAAAGAAAAAGAAACGTGTTGTCGTGTAAACCCTGATGACAGAGAAAGAGAAAAGAAAACACCCTAAAAAAAGTGTGGCAACATACAATTCACGATTTTTTATCCATGAGTTGTGTTGTTAAAAATCAATTGCTATTAAAACCTTTTTATGCTATTTTTATTGTTTTCTGTTACGGCTATGTTTTTTGTGATATACTAAACTCATTTATATTTACCAGGGGAGTTATTTGTGGGTATATGTTGTTGTTCTGTTACTTTCACTATACTCCATTTACACTGTTTCTATATTACCTTCCTCTTGACTGTTATTATAGGCATGTGTACAAATCTTCAGTTATATTAAGCCCATACGGTTGTTTAGAATCTAGCTTTAGTATATAGCTAGTTTCCAATCTTCGTAATTTTTCATCCCGATCCCCTCCTCTCTTACTTGGGGGTATTGTGTCAATGAGGTAGTATTTCAGTGATTTAACATCTCCCTGATGTTTTTCATTAAAATGACGGGCAACTGGGTAACTTGGGTCTTTGTTTTTAATTGTACGTATGTGTTGCAATATTCTTTTATGTCCCTGCAATTTTGTGCTTCCCACATATCTTAAATTGCAGGGACACTCGAGGATATAGACCACATATTCCGTTTTGCACGTTAGCATATGTTTAATCTGTTGTTCACCTTTTCCAAATGCTAGTGCAAAACTCTTTTTGTTCACCCCATTCAAGCACGCTTTACACGTTTGGCATTTGTAGAAACCTTGTCTCTGGTTATATATATATATATAATATATTCACTAAAAAACTATAGGTTTCATAGACCTTATAGTTAGTTGGACATATGACTCATATAAAACCAGAGAAATTCACCCGTTATAGTTAGTTGAGCTAACTATAACTCACGTGCCCTTAATGCACTGCTGATGACGTCACATATTACATCACTCATGACATGGTCAGTGACATCACTGATTACATCATTGATGAAATCTCAAATGACATCACTGATGCCATGTAAATTGTTACGTCATCAGTGATGTCACTGACCATGTCATGAGTGATGTAATATGTGACGTCATCACCAGTGCATTGCGGGCGCGCAAGTTATAGTTAGCTCAACTAACTATAACAGGCGAATTTCTCTGGTTTTATATGAGTCAAATGTCCAACTAACTATAACGTCTCTGAAACCTATTTTCTTTAGTGAATTTTAAAGGCTTTTTAAATGCTAATTCCTAACTATAATCTCTTTAATACCTATGTTTTTTTCAGTGAATTTTGAAAGTTTTTTGAATGTTAATTTAATATTTTAATATTTATAAAACCTATTTTTTTTCTAATTTTTTTGTAATATTTTGGAACTATATTATCCTTTTTTTTACTTTAAAAATGGTGTCATTTTTTGTATCTTTAAAAAAATATGTATATCTTTTTCATTTTCTTTAGTGTACCAAGCTCCAAGCGCGACACTTTAATCTGGGAGTCTCCTGAGGCGGAAGCCGGGAGTGAATCTCTTTCTTTTAAAAACTTTGTTGTGTGATACTTTGTATTTTAAAAACACCTCCCTGTGCACTAAAACAGCGCTCCTAGCGCTGCAACGAACGCCACCTGTCGCCATTACTGAGGGCGAGGCGCCACGGCGGACACGCCCACCTCAGCTGGCCACGCCCCCTCCTGACACTATAAAGTGCGCGCAGCTGGAAAGCGCGACACTTTAATCTGGGAGTCTCCTGAGGCGGAAGCCGGGAGTGAATCTCTTTCTTTTAAAAACTTTGTTGTGTGATACTTTGTATTTTAAAAACACCTCCCCGTGCACTAAAACAGCGCTCCTAGCGCTGCAACGAACGCCACCTGTCGCCATTACTGAGGGCGAGGCGCCACGGCGGACACGCCCACCTCCGCTGGCCACGCCCCCTCCTGACACTATAAAGTGCGCGCAGCTGGAAAGCGCGACACTTTAATCTGGGAGTCTCCTGAGGCGGAAGCCGGGAGTGAATCTCTTTCTTTTAAAAACTTTGTTGTGTGATACTTTGTATTTTAAAAACACCTCCCTGTGCACTAAAACAGCGCTCCTAGCGCTGCAACAAACGCCACCTGTCGCCATTACTGAGGGCGAGGCGCCACGGCGGACACGCCCACCTCAGCTGGCCACGCCCCCTCCTGACACTATAAAGTGCGCGCAGCTGGAAAGCGCGACACTTTAATCTGGGAGTCTCCTGAGGCGGAAGCCGGGAGTGAATCTCTTTCTTTTAAAAACTTTGTTGTGTGATACTTTGTATTTTAAAAACACCTCCCTGTGCACTAAAGCAGCGCTCCTAGCGCTGCAACGAACGCCACCTGTCGCCATTACTGAGGGCGAGGCGCCACGGCGGACACGCCCACCTCAGCTGGCCACGCCCCCTCCTGACACTATAAAGTGCGCGCAGCTGGAAAGCGCGACACTTTAATCTGGGAGTCTCCTGAGGCGGAAGCCGGGAGTGAATCTCTTTCTTTTAAAAACTTTGTTGTGTGATACATTGTATTTTAAAAACACCTCCCTGTGCACTAAAACAGCGCTCCTAGCGCTGCAACGAACGCCACCTGTCGCCATTACTGAGGGCGAGGCGCCACGGCGGACACGCCCACCTCAGCTGGCCACGCCCCCTCCTGACACTATAAAGTGCGCGCAGCTGGAAAGCGCGACACTTTAATCTGGGAGTCTCCTGAGGCGGAAGCCGGGAGTGAATCTCTTTCTTTTAAAAACTTTGTTGTGTGATACTTTGTATTTTAAAAACACCTCCCTGTGCACTAAAACAGCGCTCCTAGCGCTGCAACGAACGCCACCTGTCGCCATTACTGAGGGCGAGGCGCCACGGCGGACACGCCCACCTCAGCTGGCCACACCCCCATGTCTCCTTTCACACGGACATAAAAGATGTGTCTCGCCAGGAAGCGCAGCGGACGGGCGCAGCGGGCGCGCCGTCAGCGCGCCGAAGGCGCACCAAAGGCAAGCCCGTCTGGGCCCGTCTGGGCCCGTCCGGGCCTGGACCGGGCCCAGGGCCAGTCCCCCTGCCTCCACCATTAGCCCTGCCCGCACCTGCTGGACTCCTGCCCAACTTCACTAACTCAACACGCGCCTATGCCCGACCAGCTCTCGCTGCATCCCAAACCACCTGGAAACCGCTCATTACCACTGCTCACAATGCAACTTCTCGCTCCCGCCCTGTCAACCTCGTTTCTCCCCTTGCCCCCCACTACAGCTATCCTCCTCTAATCAGTACACCTTGCGAGCAGGTTTGATTAATTGCCGTTCTCTTCCCCGTCACGCCAATGACATCTGGATGTCCATCTCGTCTGATGAATGGGATATTCTCTTTCTAACCGAGTCTTGGATCACAGACTCTTCCTCGCCGGATATCTATCTGGCTATCCCCCCAGGTTATGACATCAAATGCCTGAATCGGGCTGGAGGTAAGTCTGGAGGCGGTCTAGCCGTCATATTTAAATCCTTTTTCCAGCTGACTTTCACTAAACTTGCTGATATAGGTACAATCGAGGCCATGTACTTCTCTGTTTCCGACTCTGCGTCAGTTATCTTGGCTGGCACACTAGTTTATAATCCCCCCCCCGTCACCTCCCCCTCCCTCACTGCCCTTGTCCACCTACTGGCTGACTTATCTATTAAACACCAAAACTTCATTGTCCTGGGCGATTTTAACCTTCACATAGACAACCCGCTCTGTGCAAAGGCAACCAACCTGGTGGATACTATGGAGAGCCTCAATCTCAAGCAACTGGTTGTAGGTCCCACGCATGTGGCAGGCCATACTCTGGACCTTATATTCGCCAATTTTCCACTCATCACTGTTCTTCAGCCTCTCCCTCTTACCTGGACTGATCACTACCTCATTCCATTCTCTCTCACCCTGGGACGCAAATCTGCCCCTATGGCCCCTAGGAAGGAGTTGGGAAGAAAGTGGCACAAGGTTACCTGCGCCACCCTGGACCCATTATTCCACTTTCAGTCGGAACACCTCTCCCCGGACATCGATGAAAATGTTTCTAGGTTGAATTCCACTCTCCTTGAAGCGATTGATTCTATTGCCCCCCTGAAAACCATCACCTCCACTAGGTCGCGACCCTCGGCTCCCTGGTTCTCCACCCCCCTTCGGGAGGAGAAAAGCAGATGCAAGGTTCTCGAACGCAAGTGGAGACTTAACTACGACCTCGAAGCCAAACATCTTTACAGAACCGCCCTAAAACAATTCCTTAAACATAAAAAAAGCGCGATGAAAGACCATTTTGCCTCTCAAATTAATAAAGCAAAAAATTAATCAAAAACGCTCTTTAGCATTGTTAAAGACTTTATTAACCCTCCGGCCAGGGCCCCCCAGAACACCGCTTGTCAGGCTCTTTGCGAGGGACTCTCAGATTTCTTTCTTGAAAAGATCAACAAACTCTGTGTCTCCTTCCCCACAGAGTCTGTCACCCCGTCTTCTTTCACTAGTCCCCCAGAGTCACCGTCCTTCCTTTTATTTAATAAGCTCAACCAGGACGAGGCTATCAGACTACTCATTTGCTGTAAATCCGGTGCCCCCTCTGATCCGGTCCCCGCAAAAATCATGGGAGAACTGGCGCCTTCACTTGCCTGCCCTTTCCTTTCCGTCTGGAATGCCTCCCTTCACCATGGCTTCTTCCCTACCACCTGGAAGGAGGCATTGGTGATCCCTATTCTAAAAAAAGCAGACGCAGACCCCACTGTCTTCACTAACTACCGTCCCATTTCCCTTCTTCCAAAACCCGCCAAGGTCCTGGAAAAAGCCGTACAGCTTCAACTTACGGAATACTTAGAAGACCATTCTCTGCTACATGGATCTCAATCCGGTTTTAGAGCCGGATTCAGCACTGAGACGGCCCTGCTGGAAGTGTCTGAAACCATCCGAGAATGCGTGGACAGGGGCGAGGAGGCCATGTTGGTTCTCCTCGACCTGTCCGCAGCATTCGACACGGTCTCTCACTCCATCCTCCTTGACCGACTCAAGCAGATAGGCATCGGTGGCACTGCCCTCAGCTGGATCGAGTCTTTCCTCTCATCCAGAAGTCAGAGGGTACTGTTACGTCCTTTTAAGTCAGAGAAAAAACCTCTGTCTTGTGGGGTGCCGCAGGGCTCCGCCCTCAGCCCCCTGTTCTTCAACGTCTATCTTGCCCCCTTGGCTGACGTTGTGGAGTCCTACGGAGTCAGGGTGGTCTCTTACGCTGACGACACACAGTTGGTGTTTTCCTTTAGGGACCACTCGGACTCCGCATTCATCAATTTTCGCCAATGCCTCAATAACATCAGTGTCTGGATGACCGCGAACCACCTTAGATTGAATGCAGATAAAACAGAGGTTCTGTTTTTCAATCAGAAAACCTCCATCCCCTCCTCTTGGTGGTGGCCCTCGGCGCTTGATCCTGCCCCGTCCCCTGTTCACTCGGCGCGGAATCTTGGTTTCCAATTTGATGACTCCCTGTCATGCAAAACCCAGATTAATAAAGTTACCTCCGCCTGCTTTATGAAACTACGCATGATAAGAAAGATCCTTCCCTATCTCCCCCTGGATTCCCGCCGCACAGTCACCCAAGCCCTCATCACGTCCCACTTGGATTATGCCAATAGTCTCTATGCAGGGGCTCCCCAGTACCTGATAGGCCGGCTGCAGATTGTCCAGAATACTGCAGCCAGACTGATCGGTAATATCCCGTACCGTCAATCTATCTCTGCCTACCGGAGGGAACTCCACTGGCTTCCTGTGGCTAGCCGCATTCAGTTTAAGGTCCTCACCCTTACCTATCGAGCCGTCAACAACTACGGACCTACGTATTTGAAAAAACGGGTCTCGATATCCCGCTCCACCAGATCCTTGAGATCCAATGACCTCCGCCTCCTGATCTCGCCCCGTTTCAGACTGTCTAGAACCGGTGGCAGAGGGTTCAGTGTCATTGCTGCCAGACTGTGGAACTCCCTTCCACTTGAGCTGAGATTCTGCCCTTCCGAATCCATCTTCCGAGCCAAACTTAAAACCTGGCTCTTCTCCGGACTCTAGTCTCTCCACTATTCCTTTTGTTTCACTCCCCCTCTCCCTTGGTAAACCCTGGATTTTAGCGCCGGGACACCCCTCCGGGGGTAGCTGCGCGCTCTACAAACTACATAAAATAAATAAAATAAAATAAAATCAGCAGGCGAATCCTATCCGCCATATTGCATAAGCCGCACGTTACGTCATTTAAGTATGGGGTCGTGCGCGCTGCGCATTGTGTATGCGACAAGTGCATGCTGTTGGGCCATGTGTTACGTCATAGAAGTATGGTGTCGCGCCTGGTACGCCATTCCCTATTTTTTTTAATGCCTCAAAACTATATCTAAAGACCTTCAAAGTGTAAATGAGAGCAAGCGATATTCTAAATTTTTTTAAACATGTATATATTTCTAACTGTAATAAACGTATATTATGGTAAATACATTTTCCCAAAATTGCGTTGGGTGCGGCCTCCTTGCGAGCTCGGTGCGCGATTGCCATGTGACCTTAAAAAAAACATTTGTTTGGCTAATAACATTTCCCATTGTAACAGTTGAAGGGACCCCCCCTTTTTATTCATTCTCTCTACAGCGTTTGATGAGAGACACCTCTTCTGCTTAGAGAGCTTTTTTGAAAAGTTTTTTGCTGTGTACACATATCTTATAATACACACAACATGCAACGGTCATCTTGCTCAATATTCATGGTCTGTAGAGTAGCCTTCCAAATATGATGGCCATGCATCTGAAACGTTACATCAAAAAACAAATGTGAGTTACACGATGCCACTGGTGTGTGTGTGTGTGCATTATTGTACTGCCTTTCGGCCTGGGTATTGGTGGCTCAATCATCAGCCACGGGCAGAGTGCACATCCTAGATCACAAGTGACAAACAGTAAAGAGTAATGTGTAGATTTGTGTTGCAGTATGCTCTGTTGTCAGGCTTTACCAGTATAGTAGTGCGTCATATGTGAGACTTTCAGATTCACGTTTGACATGCATTAGTTGACTGTAATGGGCGTTATCACTGTGTATGATGTAGCCTCACTGCTGATCCTCCCTCCATCCGAGCACATTCACATGTGTGCGCTTTGTGATAGCAACACTTTCAATAATACCGCACACCATTGACATGCATATCTGCACAAAGCTACAAGCTTGACAACGACAGGTGATGTTGGCCATTCAATGTTTTCGAACAGCATCTCATTAGCGATAGTTGCCACCCTCCCGATACATGGCACATTAATGTAAATTGCGGATTGTGCTATGTCAAAACTGCAACAGGGACAAACACATAAGTACACTTCCTGGCCAGGCAGGAACAGAACAATGCCCAGGTCCCCGGAATAATTATTCATACCCCTGGCCTGGTGTACGCAAGCCCAGGACACTTTGTGTACATATGCATAGGATAATGACAACGCCACATGTTCCAGTTCTTCCACACCGCCTCAGGTGATCTGGCCGCATCCACCTCGCATATTGCAATGCGCAATAAAAAAAGGGATCCATGAGGTGTACACCATCCTGGCAATCAAAACTCGATTTGAATTGTGAACCCTGCTGACCTTCTGTTTGGACACACAACAATGACAGCAGGTGAGCAGTGGGGCCTGGGTGCACATGGGCTGCAATTGAGCGTGGTGCAGCCAGAGGGGTGCATCAGCCTGGGTGTGCAGGTGCGAACAAGCGATGTTGCTGTGCGTAATGATGTGATCTCTGACCTCATTCAGTCACATCTCTGTCTCATTTTAAGGACTTTCTGAACCGAACTGTAGGCCTGAGCGAGCCAGCGGGCAGCACTGCCCTACGGACATGTGGCATTGGCTTTTGGGGCACTGTTGTGTGCTGATTACTAAGTGTACATGTACACAGGCTTGCGCCACTGCAATACACGCGCACATTATGCTTTTAGCTTATGTTTCTTTGTATGTGAATGTTGGCATAACATATTATTATTTAACCTAGTGTATCCTCGTGCATTCCAACTCCTCTTCGAACCACTATTACAACTAACAGTTGGTAGATGGTACTTCAAGAAGGAAGGATGCACTCAACCGGTGTTCTCTATTAAGCTTGAAATAAACCTTCATTTACCTAAAGACGTTTCCAGCATTATAAATTGTAAAATGATACTTGTATAGCGCACTAATCACCCGCAAGGGTCTCAAGGCACTTGTACGAATACCACTGTGGAACCCGCCCTGGCTTTCCCTGTGAGGCGTCCACCCCTGGGCACCCCCAGGGTGAAGGCCAGGCATCCTTAGCATTGTGGGGGCCCTAGTGGAGGTTAAGCAAGCTATTGCCCAGAGTTGCAGAGAGGGACCCCATGATTGGAATAGGCACCGAGGCGAGAATTGTCAGGTCCGTGGAATTTTGAGCCCAAGACCCGCCGAGGCGGGGAATTGAACCCTGGTCCCGGGCTAGACCTCTGCATCAGGGTCTGCCGCTCTAACCATTGAGCCACACTTCTCCATTATATTATTTGTCCCTTTTCAGACTCTGAGTTGGTTGCGCCAAAATGGGCGGAGCCCGTGATGATGCCCCGGACATTCTGACGCCTTCCATTATGGTATCAAGACACAGTACCCAACCGGAGACCTGCTGTGCCACTCTGAGAGAGGCACTCCGGAGTCGGAGCTCGCACCGGCACATACCGGTGGTGGCAGGTGAGCAGTGAAGGCTTGGTGCGCAGGAGCTGCAATTGAGCACAGTGCAGGGGAAGGGGCTGGGGTGCAACAGCCTGAGTGCACAGGTACAGGCAAGCAATGTTGATGTTGTTAATAATGTAATCTCTGGTGTCATTCATATCTCTGTTTCATTTTAAGGACTTGCTGGAACGCATTCTTTCTCACAGACCCCAGCGTTCCAGACACACGGGTGACGGGAGGTGAGCAGTGAGGGCTAGGTGCAGAAGTCCGGCGCACTGTCTACTCCTCCCTCTGTTCTTTTGACTCTCCTGCTCCTTTCCACCCACTCGCTCTCTGTCCTATTCTCACTTTCTTCCTTTCATTCTGACTACCTTTCTTTTTCTCTTGGATGTGGCACACATACTTTCTTTTTTGTCTTGCAGGTTTTGTACGCTGCTTCCCAAGCAGTCCCACCCACCTATTTATTGTTATACTGTTGTTTGTTCGTATAAAGTTGTGTTTCCATTTATTTGTGTTCTTTTAATAAAAGTCATTTTCTTTACCAATAAATAAGTGAGTGTATGGGTCTTCTTTACCTGACAACACTTGTCTGTAGATTATTGTGAAAATCGGCAGTTGATAGGAGGTTATGAGGGAAAACATTTATAATTTTGCGGTGCACCTACCAAATATAAACCAACAGACTATTACATAAATGAAGCCTGGGTAATTCTACAACTGCAAGGGTTCTATGAGTGTATCACTTTATAATACCATTAGTACTGCCTATGTGATTACAGAATCAATAAGGCACTGCCTAGGGCCACAGAGGCTTCAGGGACTGGGGAGGCCTACCCTGCATATTTAAATAAAGCCCCGGGGGTGGCGATCCCCGGACTTGAGTTGGCCTCGAAGCCTCCCGAACAATTAGTAAATAATACCCGGGGACGTGGCGATCCCCCAACCTGCGAAACGTCTCTGTGCCCTCCTGTACCTAATTTACATGTGAGAATACGGTCCCGAGTGCTGCAGAGACCCCGCAATATAATAATAGGATTGGCCCCGGAACATTACCCACCAGGGGGCTCATTTAAATGAACGGGTGAGACCCCGCTTCAGTTTTTTCTTTCCATTTTTACCATCCGGATCCGCTTTACTGAAGCGATACAAGGTTTTCCTCCTCTCGCTTCAACGAGGCCAACAAGGATTTGCTATCACAGGGTGGAAGCCATGCCCCTCCCTGTAATAGCAAACATAAATGGGACTGCACACCCCGGGACATTGTATGAGCTGCACCTGGGAGGTGGCTCTCCATAGGGCCATGATGCATTGGTTACTGCATAACTACAGAATTAGTATAAACGCATACTAACACTACTTGCACACGTGTAGTACAGCGACCAGAGTGTAGTGAAGAGGCAGACAATGCCCAAAATCCAAAAATATAAATCCTACCAGAGGTTGGATGACATAGTTTGATGAGCCGACGACCCTTGGATGAGTAGCAACAGCTTCACGAAGAAAACAAGTCTTCAGCAGAACGCAAGGTAGCTCGAAATATTGGTGAGTGCTGCCTTCTTTTTACCTTCTGACGCTCGTTACCAGTTTTATGTAGTGAAAAAGCAGATAGCCGTGGATCCGATAAGTAGATTTATTACAGGAAAACAAGACAGCTTAAACAGCCACCAACAGGACCAGACAGCAAGTCAACCGTCTTCTCCAGGACTGTGTACAAACTCCCCAAGATTCCCCTCATGACAGCCCAACATTCTAACATTACATACTTACATTCTAGTAGCATTACATACTAACATTCTACTATGACTTACATTGGAATACTACACAGAGCACATGACTTTACAGCAATGAGCTCATGGTTTTATTCATGAATCTTGAGTCCGTTAGGGGGGAGTAGTTCGCTTCCCACTCCCTGTATTGTATAAACGCAAACTAACACTACTTCCACAGGTATGCTACAGCGCCCAGAGCACATCACTTTACAGCAATGAGCTCACGGTTTAGGCTCAGGGTTTAATCCCAGACTCTTCAGACCAGTAGGGATGAGTAGTTTGCTTCCCACTCCCTCTATAGTATAAACGCATACTAACACTACTTACACAGTTATACTACAGTGGCCAGTATGCTACACTGACCAGAGCCCATCACTTTACAGCAATCAGCTCGGTTTGATCCCCGAGTCTTCACACCGGAAGGCGTGAGTACTTCGCCTCCCACTTTCGGTGTGATATAAACGCACAGTAGGGGTCAGTAGTTCGCTTCCCACTCCCTAAATGATATAAACGCCTACCAACACTACTTGCACATGTATGCTACAAAGACCAGAGCACATCACTTTACAGCAATGAGCTCACAGTTTAGGCTCTTGGTTTCATACCCGAGTGTAGCAGCATCTCATATCAGCAAACCCGCACTTTCAGACCAGTAGGAGTGACTACTTTGCTTTGCAGTCCCTCACAGAGGTTACAGTGCTCCTATCCTCCTATTTACTACTCTTTTCACCCTTTTTTCCCCTTACTCGTTTCAACGGAATCACAAAATGGCTGCCAACACTTCCTAGTTGCAACAGCTCGCAGCCAATAAGCAACAAGCTCCTGCTCGTAACGCCTCGACCTGTAGCCTTGTCTAAAGTTTTCTATGAAAATTAACATGAAGAAAGCACGTTTTGGGACCCCCTTTTTTTCGGACCCCCCCTTGACGAACTACTCCCAAACTTTAAACATAGTAGCTGATATGAACAAAGAATTTGTTTGGAAAATTTCATAAAGGTTCATCAAACGACGCCAAAGTTATAAGCAAAACAAAAAATGCTCTTCCTATGGAAACTTTGTCCTAACTATAACTACCTACTGGCGACTGCCAGTAGGTAATATGTATATATACACGCACACACATACACACACACAACAGGTGTAAATTCATGTACTGTGAAGGCACTCCCAGCGTACTGCACCACAAAGTAGTGACCTTTGCAGAAACAACCCATATCTATGTGTGTCGCCGGTAGGGTGGCAATGAGTGCTATTTCTGATCATTTTCACATAGCTAAGGCTGTGCACCATGGATTACCCTTTACACCTTTGTTCTTTCCCAGCAGTATTGCCAAGGGCTCATGTTACCTTAAATCTTTTACCTAGTTGTAAATGAAATGGCTGCAGACGATGATCGTTTAGTTATTCAAGTCATCGAAAGACAGTCTCCTGCTTTTAGGGTCAGATTTGTTTATAAATAAACTTATTATAACCTTTTGTGATACTGGGACCTCAGACTGCTGTTTATTAGTAACTGCTCTGTATTTATGCGCCAGCAGCACTGCAGATATTGGGAGTTTTGTTAGCTCAATTATGCACCCCTGGCTCCAGCTGTGTAATAATATGATGAAACATTGGACCGACTTCTCATTGGCATTCAGGGCTGGTGTGCTGTTGTTAAAAAGTTGTGCCAGGTGTTTGTATATGTTCCACTCTAGTCTATTTAAGCCCCTAAAACCTTTTTAGTAAATTGTATGCGGAGCACAAGCTGTATCCGGGACTGCAGAAAGTCGCAAAGGGCAGTCAGAAATCTTAAATTCTCATGGAACAGGGGTTAGGGTGGGATGTGGATGTGAATATATAAATGTTTTCAGCCTACCCCAGGGAGGGGGATGGCTAAATGACTCTGGCCATGTCAAGTGTCTATAAATAATCCTGCTGGCTGCCTATTCAGATTTACTGCATCAAGCTATTATAATCGGGATAAATGTAAATTGCTAAATGGCCGTTATGACATTTGTCGAACATTGCAGCACCTGTACAGAATCAGGAAATACTCAGCACACACTCCTTAATGGGGAGAGAGGGTGGGAGGGGGGGGGGGATCCTCCTTGACATGAATCAGGCCTCCAGTGGCTCAGGAAACTGTCTGGAGAGCAAATGCTGCTTTCATTTTCACAGATGCAGTCGATA
Organism: Lissotriton vulgaris; assembly: GCF_964263255.1. Lineage (NCBI taxonomy): Eukaryota > Metazoa > Chordata > Amphibia > Caudata > Salamandridae > Lissotriton > Lissotriton vulgaris. The sequence goes on along the minus strand of NC_141689.1, from coordinate 170,373,452 downwards.
TTTAAATTTCAAACTCAGGATTTTCTCATCATCTTCAAAGCCTGGATTTGTTGGACAAAGTTGGTGGTGGGAATTTGCATCTTCTGCATATGCCCATGTTTCAGGTGCTTCAGGGTGGATTGAGAACATGGCAGGAAGGCACACGTGTAGCATGTTCGTGGTGACTCGAAATGACAATATTATTGGTAAAGCTTCAAGCCGGCCGGTGAAAAAGACAGAAATTTCTCTGAAACTATGGGTTTTAACTGCATTGCCACCAGTCTTGCTCTCTGCATTGCAGTGTCACAAGTTAAGCTTTATGCATTGTTTTGTTACCAGTCACACCCTCTGCATTGCATTGTCACCGGTCACACCCTCTGCATTGCATTACCACCAGTCACACCCTCTGCATTGCATTGTCATCGGTCACACCCTCTGCATTGCATTATCACCAGTCACACCCTCTGCATTGCATTGTCATCGGTCACACCCTCTGCATTGCATTACCATCGGTCACACCCTCTGAACTGCATTTTCTCCAGTATCGCTCTCTGCACTGCAATGTTACCATTCACACCCTCTGCATTGTCACTAGTCACACCCTCTGCACTGCATTATCACCAGTCACACTCTCTGCATTGTCACCAGTCACACCCTCTGCATTGCATTATCACCAGTCACACCCTCTGCATTGTCACCATTAACACCCTCAATGTTGCATTATCACCAGTCACACCCTCAATGTTGCATTATCACCAGTCACACCCTCTGCATTGTCCCTGCCACACCCTCTGCTTTGCATTATCACCAGTCACACCCTCTGCATTGCATTATCACCATTCACACCCTCTGCATTGTCACTATTCACACCCTCTGCATTGCATTGACACCGGTCACACCCTCTGCATTGCATTAGCACCGGTGACACCCTCTGCATTGTATTAGCACCGGTGACAAACTCTGCATTGCATTGTCACCATTCACACCCTCTGCATTGCATTATAACCAGTCACACCCTCTGCATTGCATTGCCACCATTCACACCCTCTGCATTGCAATATCACCAGTCACACCCTCTGCATTGCATTATCACCATTCACACCCTCTGCATTGTCCCCATTCACACCCTCTGCATTGCATTGTCACCATTCACACCCTCTTCATTGCATTATCACCAATCACACCCTCTGCATTCTCACCATTCACACCCTGTGCATTGCATTATCACCATTCAAACCCTCTGCATTGTCACCATTCACACCCTCTGCATTGCATTGTCACCGGTCACACCCTCTGCATTGCATTAGCACCGGTGACACCCTCTGCATTGCATTAGCACCAGTGACAAACTCTGCATTGTATTGTCACCATTCACACCCTCTGCATTGCATTAGCACCGGTGACACCCTCTGCATTGCATTGTCACCAGTCACACCCTCTGCATTGCAATATCACCAGTCACACCCTCTGCAATGCATTATCACCATTCACACCCTCTGCATTGTCACCATTCACACCCTCTGCATTGCATTATAACCAGTCACACCCTCTGCATTGCATTGCCACCATTCACACCCTCTGCATTGCATTGTCACCGGTCAAACCCTCTGCATTGCATTAGCACCGGTGACACCCTCTGCATTGCATTAGCACCAGTGACACCCTCTGCATTGCATTGTCACCATTCACACCCTCTGCATTGCATTATCACCAGTCACACCCTCTGTATTGCATTGTCACCAGTCACACCCTCTGCAATGCATTATCACCATTCACACCCTCTGCATTGCATTATCACCAGTCACACCCTCTGTATTGCATTGTCACCAGTCACACCCTCTGCATTGAATTATCACCATTCACACCCTCTGCATTGTCCCCATTCACACCCTCTGCATTGCATTGTCACCATTCACACCCTCTTCATTGCATTATCACCAATCACACCCTCTGCATTCTCACCATTCACACCCTGTGCATTGCATTATCACCATTCAAACCCTCTGCATTGTCACCATTCACACCCTCTGCATTGCATTGTCACCGGTCACACCCTCTGCATTGCATTAGCACCGGTGACACCCTCTGCATTGCATTAGCACCAGTGACAAACTCTGCATTGTATTGTCACCATTCACACCCTCTGCATTGCATTAGCACCGGTGACACCCTCTGCATTGCATTGTCACCAGTCACACCCTCTGCAATGCATTATCACCATTCACACCCTCTGCATTGTCACCATTCACACCCTATGCATTGCATTATCACCATTCAAACCCTCTGCATTGTCACCATTCACACCCTCTGCATTGCATTGTCACCGGTCAAACCCTCTGCATTGCATTAGCACCGGTGACAAACTCTGCATTGTATTGTCACGATTTACACCCTCTGCATTGCATTAGCACCGGTGACACCCTCTGCATTGCATTGTCACCATTCACACCCTCTGCATTGCATTATCACCAGTCACACCCTCTGCATTGCCTTGTCACCAGTCATACCCTCTGCATTGCAATATCACCAGTCACACCCTCTGCAATGCATTATCACCATTCACACCCTCTGCATTGTCACCATTCACACCCTCTGCATTGCATTGTCACCATTCACACCCTCTGCATTGTCACCATTCACACCCTCTGCATTGCATTGTCACCAGTCACACCCTCTTCATTGTATTATCAGCAGTCAAACCTCTGTATTGTCACCAGGCACACCCTCTTCATTGCATTATCACCAGTCACACCCTCTGCATCGTCACCATTCACACCCTATGCATTGCATTATCACCATTCACACCCTCTGCATTGCATTGTCACCAGTCACACCCTCTGCATTGCTTTTATCACCAGTCACCATTCACACCCTCTGCATTGCATTGTCACCAGTCACACCCTCTTCATTGCATTATCACCAGTCACACCCTCTGCATTCTCACCATTCACACCTTATGCATTGCATTATCACCATTCAAACCCTCTGCATTGTCACCATTCACACCCTCTGCATTGCTTTGTCACCTGTCACACCCTCTGCATTGCTTTTATCACCTTTCACACTCTCTGCATTGCCACCATTCACACCCTCTGCATTGCATTATCACCAGTCACACCCTCTGCATTGTCACCATTCACACCCTCAATGTTGCATTGTCACTAGTCACACCCTCAATGTTGCATTATCACCAGTCACACCCTCTGCATTGCATTATCACCATTCACACCCTCTGCATTGCATTATCACCATTCACACCCTCTGCATTGTCACCATTCACACCCTCTGCATTGCATTATCACCATTCACACCCTCTGCGTTGTCATCATTCACACCCTCTGCATTGCATTGTCACCGGTCACACCCTCTGCATTTCATTGTCACAATTCACACCCTCTGCATTGCATTATCACCAGTCACACCCTCTGCATTGCATTGTCACCAGTCACACCCTCTTCATTGCAATATCACCAGTCACACCCTCTGCATTGCATTATCACCATTCACACCCTCTGCATTGTCACCATTCACACCCTCTGCATTGCATTGTCACCATTCACACCCTCTGCATTGTCACCATTCACACCCTCTGCATTGCATTGTCACCAGTCACACCCTCTTCATTGCATTATCAGCAGTCACACCCTCTGCATTGTCACCAGTCACACCCTCTTCATTGCATTATCACCAGTCACACCCTCTGCATTGTCACCATTCACACCCTATGCATTGCATTATCACCAGTCACACCCTCTGCATTGTCACCATTCACACCCTCTGCATTGCATTGTCACCAGTCACACCCTCTTCATTGCATCATCAGCAGTCACACCCTCTGCATTGTCACCAGTCACACCCTCTTCATTGCATTATCACCAGTCACACCCTCTGCATTGTCACCATTCACACCCTATGCATTGCATTATCACCAGTCACACCCTCTGCATTGTCACCATTCACACCCTCAATGTTGCATTGTCACTAGTCACACCCTCAATGTTGCATTATCACCAGTCACACCCTCTGCATTGCATTATCACCATTCACACCCTCTGCATTGTCACCATTCACACCCTCTGCATTGCATTATCACCATTCACACCCTCTGCATTGCATTAGCACCGGTGACACCCTCTGCATTGCATTGTCACCATTCACACCCTCTGCATTGCATTATCACCAGTCACACCCTCTGCATTGCATTGTCACCAGTCACACCCTCTGCATTGCATTATCACCAGTCACACCCTCTGCATTGTCACCATTCACACCATCTGCATTGCATTATCACCATTCACACCCTCTGCATTGTCACCATTCACACCCTCTGCATTGCATTTTCACCAGTCACACCCTCTTCATTGCATTATCAGCAGTCACACCTTCTACATTGTCACCAGTCACACCCTCTTCATTGCATTATCACCAGTCACACCCTCTGCATTGTCACCATTCACACCCTATGCATTGCATTATCACCATTCACACCCTCTGCATTGTCACCATTCACACCCTCTGCATTGCATTGTCACCAGTCACACCATCTGCATTGCTTTTATCACCAGTCACACTCTCTGCATTGTCACCATTCACACCCTCTGCATTGCATTATCACCAGTCACACTCTCTGCATTGTCACCAGTCACGCTCTCTGCATTGCCAGAGGCATGCCCTCTGCATTACATTGTCACCAGTCGCGCTCTCTAAAATGCTTTGTCACCAGTCACTCTCTCTGCTTAAATTTGCCAGTTACAATGCAGCATTTTAAGCCACTTAATGATTTGTAGTACTCACTTTCCAAATTGGTCAAACGTTTCTAATTATGTGGCCTACCTTTTCTTCAACTGAGCTCCAGCCAGAAAAGGAACCCAAAAAGAGAACAGGGTCCTGCAAGAGGTGATTAGGTAGGTAGTACAAGGTCCCTCTAAAAGTGTTCCTATTATGCTTTTGTCGCTCCTTAGCGCACTGGCATGTGTTGCCAAGTAGTGGGTTAGCTAGCAATCTCCTGTATTTTGGAAATGGTGGTCTGCTATGAGATGGAATCTTTAATAAGTTGAACAGCCAGCCATATTGTGCACCACCTGGCCTGTTCAACCCCCGGGCCATTGAACCTCTTAACATCATATCCAGAATCTCATTTATTTATTATCTGTCAACAGTTTTTTTCACTCATAGGCATTAGCCCCTTCCCCGTGGGACTAATTCCCCCACCCGTGCGGGGGGACGGGCCGCGCGCGGCACCACGGTGCTCGTGACGAGCACAGCTCATCATGCTGCACAGTGGAGCTGTGCTCATGACGAGCTCAGCTCGGCATGACTCCGCCCACTCAATGGAATGCCCCGCACAGGAGGGGAATTATCCCCGTGTGGGCGTTCCGCGGCGATTATGTTGAGCTCAGCTCGTCATGAGCACAGCATCACTGTGCCTCATGACGAGCTGAGCTCCTCATGAGCGTCAAACGAGTTAAGGTCCTAGCTCAGCGAGGGAAAGGTAGAGAGAAAGGAAGCAGAAGACAGGGATATTCGAATCTTGTCAAGGTGCTGCATGTGAAATAGCCTTGTACAATTTCAGGGGCAGGTTATTTCAAAGAGACAGGTCTAGAACCCAAAGGTTTCTTTTCAACTACTCCCGCACCTCTGGCACCTGCCTTCCCTGTTTAAATCTGCAGTGGTGCAAGCTCCCGAATAAATCACTGGCAACCCTTCCTGTCCCTCCAACTTTCTCACTCCTCTGGTCTTGCACCTTCGAACATTCTGCAAAATGTTGCTGCCACAGAAGCCCCTTTGGAGAAATTGCCAGTTGTTAATTTGATATGGTTGGCAAATGTTTTTGTGGCATCCTGCTCCTAAAATACCTCAGCAATGACATAATTGTCACCCTCCCTAAATAGCCTACTTCATACCAACTATATTAATACATTTTATACCCAATAGATTTACTTAATTTGATTTTACATAAAGACAGGGTCAAACTGCTTTCTTTTCTCATTCTCTCTCCCTTTTTTTCCCACTCTCTCTTGCTTTGGGTCAAAGGCATGGCATACGTTCCAGGGGCATGCTTACTAATCTTCCACGCAACGCAGTGCAACAAGCAAAGTTGCTGTGCGGAGTTGCATAAAAGTGAGAAAGAAGAAATGCTCCATATTTACAAATATATGTAGAATTTCTGCTCTCTGCTTGCGCTGGAGCACAATGTGCTGACTAGCACCAACACAGGGCAAATGGCATGCGTTGCAGGCAGGATTTGTTTTTGTGCAGCGAACAATCCTTAGGGGCATTTTCCTCTTTCTATGTGAGCTACAGAATTCAGCATATTTGAAAAGAGGAAGTAACAAGTAGAAATTAAGATATTTCTCCTCAGTACGACTCACTGGGGTAGGCATAGCATTTTGACGTATGCCAAGGTTCAATACCTTTAGTAAATCTGGGAATGTTACAAAAGAACCTCCAAGTTGAAATGTAACATAACGCAACACAACAACACAAGCAGATGTGTTGCATTACGTTTCTGTAAAAGTCACACAAGGTAGAATAAATTGCCTCTTGACTAGATGTTTAAATATTACGGAAGCCCTTTTGTTTGCCTTGTGTCACCTTACAGGCTGCAAGGACAACGCAAAGGCTTGACTAATGTGAGGACAACGCAAGGCTTGATTAATGTGAACCGCAGTATAAAAAGATGAGTCCTGTATTCAGCAACTCCAGACACCGGCACAAATTAAGCACTGAATCAACAACAGATAACCCATCCTTGATCTCAAGAATAAGCCTACTTGGCTCAAATTCACGGTCCCTCTTTAATTCCCTATCCAGATTATCCAATCACAGGAGACTACACTATTGCCATTTGCTTTCCGCCGTAAAAATAGTGCAAGGGGTTGCTTTTCTATTTGTTCTGTTGGTAATTAAACTACCTACCTTCCTTCACCTGAGCACCATTCAGAATAAGGAACCCAGAAGGAAAACAGGGCCCTGCAAGAGGTGATAAGATGAAGGGGTCACTTCAATGCAGATTTGAGGAGGATGGATGGCATACCACCACTATATTGCTTGCATAATATTGCATTATAAATTTTGCAGAAACTACATTAACCTAATAACTCCCTCGCAATGTAAGATAAGTCAGTAGTTTTGTTAATTAAGAATAATAAGAAACTACTTTTCTATATTGATATTATCGACCTCGATATGATATAATACAACTATCTGGAAAGGTTTAGTATGTGGAGAAGGGAAATAGGAACACTTTCAATGTCACATCATGAAGTGCTTTTTGATTCTCCCTGCGAGCATTCTTCATATCTATAAAAACACCAGAAGATTGTTTTGAAGCTCTTAATTGTCTGACGAGGAAGCTGTCGATCATTTACCCTTTAATAGCTCAGGTTTCATGGAGGTGACAATTATTCACTAATGCATTGATGGATAGGCCTTTGTGATCTGAGTAAATGGAAAAACACCTGCATGAATGTAAGCAATATTATTGAAAAAATAAAAACAACAATTGCATCTGCAGAGAGCCCTTTAATTAATAGAACCTTAAAGAGAACATGTACACTCAATTTATCTTGTTACTCGTCTCCTTCACCTAGAAGGACAGAGGGCTGAGTTGACCGTAACACAATTTGATCATTAATGAATGTCTAGATTTATTTCTGCGCTTTGATTGTCAGGTTTACTTGCTGATGTATTAGTCCCAAACAAACTAATGGTCCTTATCAACATCCATGCCCATCCCTAAATTGGTTTCAAGTAAGGTTTCTGATTTTCTACAGCATATCCTCTGCCTGTCTGCAACGTATGGGGCTGATCCGTTCAAGTCTATCTCGGTCTTGTAGCAGTGACCCTATCTCGGTTCCCATATGTGCTGACTTATTTCAGAAGTATAAGCGGAGAAGATGTGGTAAATGTTGGTCCTGATAGACAATACATAGAAAGTAAAGGGCATATTACCAAGGCTGGCGATATGAGATTATCGTCGCTTTAGCAGCCGTTTTCGGCTGCTAAGCGGCGATAATTTTATCGCCCTATTAGCAAGCTGTCGCTAACAGCAGTTAGCAACAGCTTGTAGGCGATAGCTAGTGGTTTGGGGCCCGCTTTGCATGTCAGTGATATTTATCGCTAATGACATGCAAAGTGGGCGTACCCAACGTGTTAGCGACTGAAAGCAGTCGCTAACGTCGCTAACCCCTATTATCAACGCAGGCGTAGCGATGGAAATATTTGCGCTAAGCGCGAATTTCTCCAAAACCTAACGCCTGCTCAGACCAGTTCTTAGATACGTAAAAAGTGGTCAGAGTCTATTGCTTTACAAAAACATCAAATGTCTCACATCAATATTACCAATTATAAATTATCAACAGTCCATCCATGTAGTGCAAAATTTATTTAAGCAAAAATGATTCACATATATTATCTGCATTGTGACATATCGACACGCTCGGCAGTCGAATATGAGAGATGGATACACACACTTCTCAGCGGAGTTGAGAACCCTGAGGGCTGCGTGATTACTCGCACAACCCCTAAAGGCCATCGCTGGACACATGACAAGCCTGAAATCTCTAGAAATGCTGATTGGAAAGTAACGACGTCCCAGTCATATTCTTCTACATAGGAACCGAGGATGGTCCAATCATAAGGGCCACAGAACTGCCTTACGCAAAGCGCTCCTGTCCTTTCTATGTCCTGAAGAAGACCCCAGCATGAGGCTTCAACCAACCCTTAAACCGGGGGTCGAAACGTAGACCAGACCACACCTTCCCTCTAACCATAGGAGAAACTAATGGATTAATACAGATCCTATGATAAAGAGCTTCTTGGAACTACTGATCTAAATCAGACTGTAAAGGCCGCACTGAATTTCACTGTGATTGTTTTATGGTCACAACAACCTTTACCCAGTCCCCACCTCTACCACACCACACCCATCCCATCTAACTACCTCCTTTTCTTCATCACTATGAGCGCGTCGATATGTCACAATGCAGATAATATATGTGAATAATTTTTGCATATGAAGATTTGCTATGCATGTAATTGATACTTGTGTCCTTAAATGTTTTTTTGATTCAATGAAGTAATTGACATGCTTTTTTATATGTTTATCTTGACTCGACAATTTCTGGTACTTATTGAATGATACTAAGTATCCAGTTAAAAATGTGCTTAAATAAATGTTGCACTACATGGATGGACTGTTGATAATTTATAATTGGTAATATTGATGTGAGACATTTGATGTTTTTGTAAAGCAATAGACTCTGACCACTTTTTACGTATCTACGTACAGTTACACAGCCAGCAAACTTTGTAGACGTTGGGCTTTTAAAATGGTATTCTTTTGTTCCGTAGAGAAATATTCACTCCATGGACAAACCCCTTTCCCTACACTCCATACGCTTCGATACAACTTCACTATTGTTTGTGAGTTTCCCTTATATTCTCAATTAGGTCAGAGATTTTCTGGTGCCCTTGAGAGCAATACATTTCTGACTGTATCTTGGGTGTGAATGCACCTGCCAAGAGTTTCTTAGTATCACAAAATCTCACGTTGGGAACATATTTGGCCAAGGTCAAGGCCATATAAGGCCTTGACCTTGGCCTTTAAGGCTCTCCATGCTGTGGGAGCAAAGTATCTCCAAAGGAGACTTGCATTTTATCGCCCGGCTAGATCATTAAGATCTGAATCTCTGTTTCTTGCGGTGGTTCCGCGGATAAAAAAGGCTCACATTGGAGGCCGCTCCTTTAGCCTGCTGGCGCCGCAGCTGTGGAACACTTTGCCCTTGGCCTTACGCGGCGCCACTAATCTGCTAACCTTCAGGAAGGGCCTTAAAACCTGGCTTTTTGCTCTTTAGACTTCTTCCCTGTTTCTCTGTTTCCTGGATCTGTTTTTACATTACTGAGTTGTGTTTATTCTGCTATAGGTTCTCAAATAAAAGCGCCGGGACACTCTTTTGAGTAGCCGTGCGCTATATAAAACAACATATAACATAACATAACATAACATAACATTTGAGGAGCCCAAGGGAAGACATGGGTTAATGGACTCAGACTGTGTCAGAGACTTTTTCTATTGATGTCCTGGGGCTTAAACTTACTAATGAGCCAAGTACAACGCTTAGCACTCGACCCTCAGGGTAGCATAGTTAGACACAACAAGGCTTCCTCAAGGAGGTGTGATCAGGTTATAGGCTCAGAACTGAAAATATCAATCAACACCTCAATGTCCAGCTAAGACTTAGGGGCATATGTAGGTAAATCCATTTTTGCGATTCGAAAAATGCGATTTTCTGCGAATCGCACTTTCGGAATTGCAAAACCGGATGTAGGTAAAAAATCGCTAATATTTAGCAATTCCCAAAAATTCACAGAATTTATGTGCAATTACCCAAATAGCGATTCCTTAATAGCGAATTCGCTAATAAGGAATCGCAAAACCGGGAAAGAAAAATTCAGGTGCAGAATGATGACATCACAACCAGGAAGTGTGAGTTCCCATGCTGCACCTGATTGCCTGCACCTGTTCCAGAGTCAGTAGCTGTCTGAGAGACATAGAGGAGGGAGTGTGGAATTGCTGCTGGCACCAAACTTTGAAAAATGGAATCCCAGGGTGCTGAAAAGCAGGGTGGGGACAAGCAGGCTGATAAACAGTGCAGGAAAAGAAAACAGAAATTTTCTGAGAGGGAGCTGGAGGTATTGACAGAGGAGGTAGTGAGGCAACATGACCTCCTGTATGGTAAAGCTTCACTTCGTGTGCCTGAAGCCAGAAAAAGAAAAATATGGTCAGACATGCAAGAAAAGGTAAACGCCATAGGCGTAACCCATCATACTACCGAGGACCTACGGAAGAGGTGGTACGATATGAGCCAAAGATCGAAGGAGAGGGTGGCCAAAAGATTGGCAGAAGCTAAGGCAACTGGAGGTGGGACCTCCACTACACCAGATCCGACGCCCCTGGAGGAGTTGGTGGAGGGCACCCTCATGCCTGAGGCAGTGACGGGCGTGGCTGACCTTGACAGCTCTGACACCAGAGACACCACAGAAGGTAAGATGCATGCCTATCTCCCCAAGCATCCCACTCAGACCCCAAAATCCCCATGCATGATTAGGAATCCGGTCCATGTTTTGTGGATCACTCAGTGACGCATAATGGGAAATGTAGTCCCATGTAACCTGTAGTTTCAAAAACTTTATTGAAAATAAAAATATTTTTAATTTGACACACAACTCATGTGTGCTATTGTTTGGCAGATGGACCAACAACACAGGACACTGTGGCAGCAATGGGGAGACAGCTACAGCAGAGGACCAGCCAGGGCAGGAGAGCCAGGGTGCAACACCTTCAGCACAAAGCAAACAGCGCAGAATTGTACCTGCACTGATACCAATGCCATCCGGGTCCACAGATGCAGAAGATGACACTCAGGCTGCAGCTAGTCCAAACACAACTCAGGGCAGATCACCAACATGCCCTACAAACACAACTGGCAGTGGTGCCAGACAGAGGGCACGGGCCAACATCTGCAATGCCTCGTCAGTTACAGATTCTGTATTCGCAGGGCTGGAGGGCAACATGTTGCGTGTGCAGCGCCTGCAAAGTAAAGGAATATCATCAATACAGCGTCAGCTGGCACAACACAACCGCCACATGTCGGAGACGAGACTTGGTGTAACAGCAATAGCAAAAGCCTCAGAGGCTAATCTGAGTGAAGCTAGGATTGATAGGCAGGCCCGGCACAGGGAACAACGTCGGTTTTAGACACGCCTGGACCAGTTTACAAGGGCTGTCAGCCGGCAATCCACAGTCATATCTATGCTTGCTCGAAGAACTGTAAGCATGCAACATGAGATGGCACACTGCTGCCAGGATGTTGCCAAGAGCCTGGTGCAGGTAAGCCATGCACTTAACCAACTGCGGGCTGCTGTCACTGGGGGGATTGTAACCCCAGGGAGCCTAGACACAGATGTCCAATCCAGCAGGAGCACACCTACTCCACCTATTCCTGCAGAGAGGTGTGGACAACCACACTGAAACCACTGCACAGGCTGAAGGAGGTGCATCAGGGTGTGCACGCCGGAGGTGAAGGGGCGGCATGCACAATGGCATGTTGTGAGGCAACACATGCCATGAGGACTACCTACGTCAATGATATTTTGGCACTGTGAGGACATTAACATGTGCTAATTAAAGACTTACAGTCACACTGTGTGACTTTGCATATCCTGCATTTCAGGAAGTAAACATATTTTTTGAACATCAACATTGGTCATTGTGGTCTTTTATCTCACCTAGAAGTAGTTCTGTGTGATGTTATCACGTCTCAGGCGCCCAGCAGCTGCTCCAGCTCCTCCTGCGCGTCTGCATTGGGGGGCTGGTTCCTCCTCCTCGGATGTGTCAGACTCTGTCAGGTCCACTGGGGTGCCCTTCTTGGTAGCAATATTGTGTAGCATAGCGCAGGCCACCACTATCTTGCAAAACATCTCCGGGCTGTACTGTAGAGTACCTCCACTCTTGTGGAGGCAGCGGAAACGGCTTTTGAGGATTCCAAAGGTCCTCTCAATGGTGGCTCTTGTGGCTCTGTGGGCAGTGTTGTATCTCCGCTCAGCAGCTGTGGTTGGATTAAGGTAGGGTGTGAGGATGTAGTCCCTCACAACATATGCAGTGTCTCCTGCAGGGAAGAAGTATGTAGATGTTGAGCGACATACTGCAAATAGAAACATTTCATACTACTGTTTGTGTGTGCCATTGAATTACCTAGCAAGTATCCCTCTCCAAAATCGCCATTTGTAAGTCTGCGATGTAAACCACAGTGTCTAAAAATGAAGGAATCATGAGTGCTTCCTGGAAATTTTGCAACTATGTCTGTGATGACATGTTTGGCATTGCAGACTACCTGGATGTTTAAAGAATGGGACGATTTTCTGTTTCTAAAAACATACTCATTGTGTGATGGGGGGGACAGTGCGACATGTGTTCTGTCTACGTAGCCAATCACGTGGGGGAATTGGGCAATTTGATAAAAATCCTGTTTAGTTTGGTCCAGTTACTGCTGGGTGTCTGGGAGTTTGATGTGGTGATGCATCCTCTGCATCATGGCATTGAGGAATGCACGAAAAAAGCGCAATAGTGCACTCTGGGACACCCCTCCTACTGTGGCAATTACCCCCTGAAAACTCCCCGACGCTAGCACAACACCTGTATGTGTGTGGGAATGGTGTGTGCCCTGTATGTGGGGTGCTCCAGCATGGGTGTCAGTTCCTCTATCAGCTCCAGGATACTTTCTGGATGCAGCCTGTTGTGCACATGGATGTCTTCCTCAGTGCGTTGGAAGAGTGTGATGCGTGTCCTGTAGATCCTCTCCTGCCGTGTCCTTCTCTCTTCTGTCTCTCCGATACGCTGCCTTCTGGATATAACATAGAGCCCAGCCATTGTGAGAAGCCACTGTTGCATTATGGGCCACTTAAAATAGTTTGCACCTGATTACCACCTGGCCGGAGTTAGTGGTAATAGAGAAGTGCAAAATTGCGATTTTTGAGAATTCGATATTTGCTACTTTTACCTACATGGGAAATTGCGCATTCACAATTTGCGTGACGGAATTTGCGATTTTCGCTAGTACTGACACACAGTTTACGAATTCGCAGATTTCATCACATAATCCAATATAAGCAAAATTGCTAATCGCAAATTTTGCGTTTAGCAATTTAGCATGGGACATTACTTACCTGCATCGCGTCACACACTTTTGCGTTCGCAAACACCCGAAATTCTGCGAATTTAGGGTTTTGAGAACGCAAGCGACCTACCTACATATGGCCCTTAGTCATTCAAAATTAGTAATTTACTCAGAAAACAGAATTCCATACTACACATACTATTACAGATTATATCAAAATGATATTGGGTGTACTGACAACTTTTTGTGATTACTGGGGAAATAGTTTGGACAAGTCCCATGGGATACTCTCTTTGGTGTCTATAGTGCAACGGTTTGCCATCAGTCAATGGGGCATTCCATGCAAGGGTTGGAGCATGGGTGGTCTCTGGGGAAAATTGATTTGGTCGTTGGCCAGTATTGTGTGAAATTTCATTCTCCTATGCTCTCCTGGGTATGCACAGAACTTTTGCATTGACTCGTTAGTTCGCAGATGGAGTCAACATCTGTATTCTCAGACAATTCAATGCCGCTCTTTGTGGTGATGGTACCGCCCAACACAGGCAGTGCCAGCACCAGTCGAAAATGCACCTGTAGAAATGCAGTGCTCGCAGCTCATCGAATCTTTCTTCTTGGACTCTTCCTCAGCTCCAGACAAAAAACCCACCATCCAAATAAGTAAGGTGCTCACCCCTCATGTAATGGCAAGCACTTAGGTTTTGGTGCAAGCCTCTCATTGCTGTACTGCTCCTGCTCTCTTGGTGTGTCTTTCAAAGGATCCGTGGATTATGGTCAGCGTTCTTAGCACTTTTTGGTTTCTTGTTCTTCGCTCTTGCAATAGAACACAACTAGACACGAGTTCCTCAGGACCTCCTACCCACACACCATTGTCGCTGTGTGGTCACTTCAAGTACCCTGGCCTGGGTGGTACAAGTCTTTCCCTAGTGCTGGATTAGAGATGTTCAACTCATTCCAACTCAACTCCTTCATATCCCTTCTTGTTGTCTCTTGTTCTGTTGCATCCTCAATACAGAAAGATATACACATAGGACATCCATGTCCCACATGGATGGTGAAAGACCCAACTGCTAGAAACTAGCAGGCCAATTTAATAGTAGTGGGAGATACCAGTAGATGATTTACCCTGGCATGAACATGTAAACACTATTGCAGCCAATAATGTCAATTCTCTATACACCAGTGAGCTGGCGGTAGCTCGATAGGGCAGGTGCACATTCTCTGGGTCTCAATCCATGTTACAAAGATGCCTGTAGCAAACATGCACAATTGGTATGTGTACTGAGATGGGGTAAAAAAAACTACATCTGGTTATGATGAATTTCAGACAGTGGCACACACACTCCCGAGCCAAGCAGGGGACCTTTCCCTGTCCCAACAATTAGTTGTGAGTTCCACCTACTCGGGATAGTATACCAACCCTGGAACACCCAAAGTATTCCTGATGTATTATGTGTTAGCAAATGCATTTCCAGTGACACCGAGGGGAATATACAAAAAGTATATTTATATAATCTATTTGCCCATGTTGACTTAAAGTAAAGTAACGTAAATTATTCAATTTTATAAATTAAAACCATTACAAAATTACACGTTAAGAAATACATACTTATTAAGACAAGAGAAATACATTTCTAAAAGCTTAAAAGTCTCTATTGTGGAAGCACCTTGCTCGGCTTCTTCTCAAGAGGTTCAAATGTCTGTGCTAAAAGTTTCCAATTGATGCGGCTTTTGCATTTGAACGGAGCACTGCACTCCCTTGCTTAGCTTCTACTAGTGACAGAAATATCACAAGCTTCCCATTTAGCTGCGGGTCCTTTGAGTCGAAGCATGCAATCACAGCCTGTCTCCGAGTTTGAATCCCTCGTTCGTTAAAGTGCGCTTTGAGTAATCCTACCCTTTTCTCCCTTAATTTAGAGCAGGAGCAGATAAGGTATTCCGTGTCCTCAGTACCGGTCCCACATTGTCTGCGTGTGTTGCCACTTTTCTCCCTCACCCAGGGTTGGAGGTGCAGAATGGATGGCAAGATTTCTAGCCTGTATTTTAAGAATTGTTCTTTGGTCTTCCTGGAATACCCCAAATTGAAGTATGCCTGAGACCCAAGTGATTTGTAGCCATTCAGTATCGTCTATGCATGGCTCCTGCGGGCAAAGGCAGCTTTGTATTTGACAAGGGAGATTTTCTTGACTACCTTTTTTACTACTTGCTTAAAGAGCGAATGGGTAGTTTGAGTTTCCCATAGATCGGCTAGCCCGGTAGTGGCACGTGAGTCCTCCACATACTTTCTGGCCGGCGAGTTCGATATATTGCAAAGTTCTTGGCAGGGCTGGTGGTTCAGTGTATTCTGGGAGAGTTTTTGGTTTTTTGCCACCACATTATGTAGAAACCTTGCCTTGCCAGAAGTTGTTTGGTTAGGCAGAACTCCCGTCGACTCTGAGTAGGTGAGGTGTAAGTTGGAAGGTTAAACATACCTCTATAGGCCCTGGCAATGGTGGAATCCAACATTTTTGCATCCCTGTCCCTCATTGCTTCACTGCCATAGGTGATGGAGGGTAGAATTTTAGCATGTGCTACCCGGAGCAGAGGAGAAAAGATAGGCCCTGTAAGTTTTGTTTTTAACTGCCTTACTGTTGTTGCTATTGCCATCCCTTCCTCCTGATAGCCTCAAGTAAGATGGCGAATTGGCCACCCTCATTGATGGTTACCCCTAAGTATTTGTAGGCAGAGGTGTTCACAATTTGGGGTTGTACCAAGTGTGAAGCTGTCGTTTGCGGTTGATTGTCAGGGTTTTTGTTATATTGATGTTCACTTCTAGGTTATTTTTCACTGCATACTTGTGCATTTTGTTTAGGAGGCGTTATAAGCCTTCTTGAGTAAGGCTTACCAGGACAACATCGTCAGCATACAAGAAACTGGAGATGGCTCTGCTACTGAGTCATGGTACGTGCACTTCGCTGGTGCCGATTACTGAAGTCATATTTGCTGTGTACAGATTGAACAGTGTTGGTGCAAGCACACATCCCTGTTTAAGCCCTTTGGTAGTTGGTATGCGCCTCAAGAGATGGGTGCCGTTTCCTAATTTTACTGGTATCCATGTGTTGGTGTGGAGATGTATTAGGAGGTTCAAGAGAGGGATTCCCCAGAGCGCCACATTTTTCCTCAGTCTTGCTTGGTTAACATTGTCAAAGGCTGAGGGGCGTGGCTTGCGCCCGACGTGAATGGCTGCACGTCCGTAGCTCTCCGGCGACAGCGGGAGCGGAAACGGACTGGAAATGCCTCTTCGCCTTGCGCTTTGAGCCCACACCAGAGGATTATGCATCGGAACCTCTGAGGAACACTTTCCTAGCTTTTGCTCGAGACTTTCATGCTAACGCGGCTCTGAGTTGCTAGCGGCCGCCATTTTGTGAAACTCGGAACGGCGCCTCTCACACCTCTCTTTATATCGATGTAGCTGCTCTCCTCTCAGCTCAGCTGGCTTCTTTCCTGCATACTTACTGCATTGTTATTTGCCTCTTTGAAGCTCTCTTGGATGCAAGCTACTCGACTACTGATGGTGTTTTACAGTGTTCTTCGCCCATGGCCGCCATTTTGAAGTGCTGCTTTTCAATCTCTTCAGAGTCCAACATTTTTTCTTTCATACTTACATGAATATACTATTCACTTCCTGTATATTTTCTGCAAGAGGTTTTCAGGCATCTTTGGTTACCATATTTGAGAGAAACTATTCTACTGGTTGGAGATGAAGTTATCTTCGTTGCTTTCATAATCTCTCTCAGGAATATGTGTTTCCTCATGTTTCAGAAGCCCTCACTTTACGCCACGATAGATTTTTTCTCTGCACCTTGATGTTCTATATGCCTTTGTCTGCACGTCCTCTGCACCTATCTTATCTGAATGTGACCCTTTCAGTTGACCTATACCTGCGCAGTTTCCTGGCAAGATTTGGAGTTACTGCTTTTGCTTTCTGTCTTTTGGCGCTAACAATTTATTTCTATTGACCTGCAGAGGGTCTATTCATTGTCAAGACCCTATTTTTATTGATACTCTGGTATCTTTCTTTTCTGCGGATACTTCCGACGAGGCACTGTTTTTATTCCTCCCACTTACTGGGCTTTACTTATGGGTAAACTGCTCAAGGAGGCTTCTCATGTTAAGGCCACTGCTCATAAATTCCTGATTCACACAAGCTCACATTATCAGTGCTTATCCATGGAAGAATCAAACACCTCCTCTTCTCAATCTGCCTCTCCTAAGAAGGCCTCTACATCAGCAAATAATCCATCTCCTCTAGGTGGCAAAGCTTCCTCCAAGAGACTAAAGAAGGACCCACCTTCTCCTCCTACATCAACCTCTTCAGTCCCCATGGATTTGCTCCTTGAGGAAATCAGGGCTTTATGCCCCTTTGTTGAGGAAACTACTGCCACTCTCCAAGAAACCACTTCTACTCTTCAAGAACTGTCTAACAAATGGTTGACTGTGGAAAGTCGTGTTACAACGTTGGAACAAAATGTTGACTCTTTGAATGCCTCTGCCTCCAAAATGGACTCCCTCTGCTCTCAAGTCTCCAGCCTACACAAACAAATTGAAAATTTGGAAAATAGAAACCGTCGTAACAACCTTCGTATTCATGGCCTGGTGGAAAATTCAGAAGGATCGGATCCAATTTCTTTCTTCAAGTCCTTCTTACCTAAAGTTTTGAATCTTCCGGAAGGTCCTCCGCTAAACATCCAGAGAGCGCATCGACTGGGTTCTTTGCCACACCATACATCTGCTCCTTCCATGAGTAGACCCGGGGGAGTGATTCTCTACTTTCTCGAATACACTGATCTATTGAGAGTCCTAGCAGCCGCTAGGGCATTGAAGAAAATTACTTGGTCTGGAAATACATTGTTTTTTTGTTCAAGACTATGCTAAATCAACTGCAGATCATCGTAAGGAATTTTTGGCATTGAGACCCCAGTTACGCTCCATTGGTGCTAGATATGGTCTCTATCACCCATGTCTCTTTAGAGTTACTGTCAATATTAAGACTATTTCCTATGAAGATCCACTAAAACTCAAGAGCTTTCTTTATTCCTTCAATGCTGATTCCATGGATACTGCATCTTCATCTGCTGCTCCATAATATGTTTTAGCTTTTGTTACATTTTTGTCATCTGTTTATGGCTTTTTCGCTTTGTTCTGGGATGTGCATATCACTTCCTCCTTGTCTTTTATTGTTGTTTGCAATTCATCTTCTTGATTCTATCTTCCTCTTCTAGTTTCTATTTCTGCATTTCCTCTCCCTGAGATCTTCCTTTTTCCATGCTTTCTAGTTCTATTTTTTCTAGCTATTATTCTCTTCTCTATATTATTAACATATTTCTTCTTTTCACAGGTCGTCTATCCACTTCTCCTACGTCTCCTATTGTTCATTACTGGCTCGTTTGGTGCTGTTTCCCTCCTCGCCTCTCCTCCGTGAGTTCGGATAAGCGTCATTCCCTCGTATGGCCTCCCATCCTCCCTCCCTCCGTTTGATCTACAGTTTCTGTAAGTTTTTACTTCTTTCCTTGTCTATCCTCTTTATGTTCTATCTTGTTTTCTTCAATGGTCCCCCTTTCTTCTTATTTCTTTTCTTGTTCTTCCTGCATTCTTCTTCTCCTTACTTTCTCTCTATCTTTGCTTTACTTCTTCCTCTACCTCTTTGCTTTATCATTTCAATGTTTTTTACCTGATATGTTGTTTGGAATGTCTGGCAATATATCAATAACACAAATATCGATATACAAAAATATCGGAACAAAAATATCGAAGTCAAAAATATAGGAATCCTATCCCTAACAAGGTAAGTACAAATATATATCGAAAATAAAATATAGAATGACAAAAACATCGTTTTTTGTAAAATATCGTTTTTTTTAAATATAATAATAAAATGTAATATTAACAAAATAATACTTATAAATGAAATAAACATATTTAAAAATGTACTATAATATTTAAAATTAATACATAATGTAATACAAATTAATATTAATAAATATATAATACATAATATATTTTTCATTAATAATAACTCTAAATTAATTATTGTCATAACTTAAAAACAAATAAAAATGTAATAAATTACTAATACATTTATTTACATAAAATATTCACATAAATAACAATTAATAACAACATAATACTAATAAAAAAGCTAAATACATTTTAGATAGCGTATGAGTAAAAATTACTATTCCCACTCCAGAAAGTGCGACAGTAGGGAAAGTGTTGGATAGCGTAGCGGTAACAATTACTATTCCCACTCCAGAGATTGCAACAGTAGGGAAAGTGTTGGATAGCGTAGGGTTAAAAATTACTATTCCAACTCCAGAGAGTGCAACAGTAGGGAAAGTGTTGGATAGCGTAGGGGTAACTATTACTATTCCAACTCCAGAGAGTGCAACAGTAGGGAAAGTTTTGGATACGTAGGGGTAAAAATTACTATTCCCACTCCAGAGAGTGGAACAGTAGGGAAAATGTTGGATAGCGTCGGGGTAACAATTACTATTCCTACTCCAGAGAGTGCAACAGTAGGGAAAGTGTTGGATAGCGTAGGATTAAAAATTACTATTCCAACTCCAGAGAGTGCAACAGTAGGGAAAGTGTTGGATAGCGTAGGGTTAAAAATTACTATTCCAACTCCAGAGAGTGCAACAGTAGGGAAAGTGTTGGATAGCGTAGGGGTAACAATTACTATTCCAACTCCAGAGAGTGCAACAGTAGGGAAAGTGTTGGATAGCGTAGGATTAAAAATTACTATTCCAACTCCAGAGAGTGCAACAGTAGGGAAAGTGTTGGATAGCGTAGGGGTAACAATTACTATTCCAATTCCAGAGAGTGCAACAGTAGGGAAAGTGTTGGATAGCGTAGGGGTAACAAATACTATTCCCACTCCAGAGAGTGCAACAGTAGGGAAAGTGTTGGATAGCGTAGGGGTAACAATTACTATTCCAACTCCAGAGAGTGCAACAGTAGGGAAAGTGTTGGATAGCGTAGGGGTAAAAATTACTATTCCCACTCCAGAGAATGCAACAGTAGGGAAAGTGTTGGATAGCGTAGGGGAAACAATTACTATTCCAACTCCATAGAGTGCAACAGTAGGGAAAGTGTTGGATAGCGTAGGGGTAAAAATTACTATTCCCACTCCAGAGAGTGCAACAGTAGGGAAAGTGTTGGATAGCATAGGGGTAACAATTACTATTCCAACTCCAGAGAGTGCAACAGTAGGGAAAGTGTTGGATAGCGTAGGGGGTTTAAATTACATACTTATAAATTACATCTATCAATTAATTAATTATTTAAAACTAATTACCAATTAATTAAATTTATTTACCAATTAATAAAAATAAATGTATGCTTCCTACTAATTAATAACTAATTCTACATAATGAAATTACTACCCACCCTATTCCCCTATAAACCCATAACCCGCTACAGAACATATTTATCAATTAATTAAAAATAATTACCAAAATAATTAAATATAATTACCAAATATTTTTAATTAATGTATGATTCCTACTAATTATTAATTATTTAAACATTATTATATTACTTCCCACCCTATTCCCCTATAAACCCATAACCTGCTACAGAACATATTTATCAATTAATCAATTAATTAAAATTATTTACAAATAATTCTCAATTAATTAATTAGTAATTCCTACTAATTAATAATTAATTTAACATAAATAAATTACTTCCCACCCTATTCCCCTATAAACCCATAACCCGCTAAAGAACATATTTATCAATTAACCAATTAATTAAAATTAATTAAAAAATAAGTCTCAATTAATTAATTAATAATTCCTACTAATTAATAATTAATTTAACACAATTAAATTACTTCCCACCCTATTCCCCTATAAACCCACAACCCGCTACAGTACTAAAAGACAATATTTAATTAAATTACATTAAAAATAAATAATAAAACATAATAAATACAATATAATATACACAAAATTTATTTAAAAATCGATATTAGTAACATCGAAATTATTTATTTCGATATTATTGACATCGATATTTAAAACTTGGAAATTACTAATATCGATATTAAGACTGTCGATATTACTTACCTTCTTTATTATGTTTCATCGATATTTAAACTTCGATATAATTGTATATCGAAATTTAAAACTCAATATTTTGTCTGTGTACTGTTCTTTGATGTTCTGGTCGTTTTATTATATTGTATGCTTTATGTATTGCTGTACTATTTTATCTTGTTACATTCAGACTTACCTTGTGGAATGTTAAAGGATTAAATAATCCTATTAAAAGACAGCGAGTGTTATCTCACCTGTCTAACCTAAAAACGGATATTGCTATGTTTCAAGAGACCCATCTCTCTGATGTTGAAGCTTCTAAGTTAACGAGACTCTGGGTTGGTAATGTTTTCTTTTCCCAAGCTCTAGGGAAAAAGAATGGGGTGGTTCTCTTAGTTCATAAAAAATTCACAGTTTCTGTTATTCATCAAGAATCAGATTCTGATGGTCGTTGGGTACTTATTAAATTACTAATTGACAATGTACCTTTGGTTATCTTTAATGTTTATGCTCCAGTTACTGTTGATAACGCTTTTTGTGGGCGTTTATTTCTGATAAGTTGGTTTCCCTTGATGATGATTATATCATTTTTGGTGGTGATTGTAATCAAATCCATGATCCCATTCTTGATAGAAAATCCCCTGTTAAATTTGTTCACTCTAAAATGCACAATCAATTTACCTCGGCCACCCGTCGTAAGTCCTTAGTTGACATATGGAGACTTTGCCACCCTGATCTCCAGGAATTTAGTTACTTTTCCCCTCCCCATAAGACTCAATCCCGCATTGATTATCTTTTTCACAGTAAATCCTTAACCCAGTGCACGATTTCTTCAGAAATAGGCTCTATCCTTATCTCTGATCATGCCCCAGTTTTTGTTGACTTTGATCTAGTCCCTTTTTCTCCCCTTCTGGCAGATGGCGTTTTAACAATTCCCTTCTTGCAGACCCTAAATTCTCTGGTCAATTCAGTTCTTTTATTGCAGATTTTTTTGTTCTCAATTCCACCCCGGACTCTTCTCCAACCATTATTTGGGACTCTCAAAGCAACCGCTAGAGGTTTTATCATTAATTACGTCTCTCAGAAGAAAAAGATGTTTGAGAAACAATCCTCCCAACTTTTGACTCAAATTAAACAGTTAGAACACGCCTACTTTCACTCCTTCTCAGACACCTCTTTAAAAGAACTTATTACTGCTAAGGTCGCCTTCAATAAATTATCTACGAACGCTGCTGCTTCTTATCTCTTAAAAAGTAGCGCTCGCTATTATGGCGGCCAAAGTAAAATGGGTAAACTTTTAGCTAATTATTTGAAAACACACCGTGATAGGACTCGAATTTCCTCCATAATTGATTCTTCTGGTACATCTCATTTTAAGAATGATGACATTTTGCCACAATTTGTCTCTTTTTACAAAGATCTTTACACCCCTGAGTCCTTTCTGCTTCCCTCTGATTTAACCTCTTACTTTCATTCTATCCCTCCTCCTCCTTCCTCCCATGTTGATTTTGCCTCACTTGAAGCGGATATTTCCCTTCAGGAAATAACCCACGCAGTCTCAGTTTTAAAACGTGGTAAGGCTCCTGGCCGTGATGGCTTCTCTATTGAATTCTATGATCATTTTTCGAAATTTCTTCTTCCACACATGCTTGTTTAATTTAATTCTTTTATTGTGAATGGTTCTTCCCAAGGTACTTTTCAAGATGCTATGATCTGCCTCATCCCCAAAGATAATAAAGATCCTTCTTTTTGTAAAAACTACCGCCCCATTTCACTTGTTAATACGGATTATAAGATTTTTGCTAAATTACTCGCCCTGCGTATTGATTCCGTTTTACCCGAACTCATAGGTCCTGAACAATTAGGTTTTGTGAAGGGACGTTTGTCCTCTGACAATTCTAGAGTTTTCTTTAATGTCCTTAGTAAAGCTTCTTCCCTCACATACCCACTTGCGGCCATCACATTAGATGCTGAAAAGGCCTTCGACAGGATCAGTTGGAACTTTATGTTTCATGCCCTCACTTGGATTGGCTTTTCACCTAAATTGATTTCCCTCATCTCCCTTTTGTATTCTGGCCCTAGAACTTCTATTTTTGCTAATGGGAAAATTTCTGATTATTTCTCCCTCTCCAGAGGTGTTCGGCAAGGTTGTCCCTTATCTCCTTTATTTTTTATTGTGGCTTTAGAACCTTTTCTTACCAAACTCCGGCTAGATGCCCAAATCACTGGTTTTAATCTTGGTCCCCATCAAGTTAAATTGTCGGTTTATGCAGACGATATTCTTTTCTATTGCTCTAACCCTGAGTCCACTCTTCCTGCCTTCTTGCTCCAAGTTGACGCCTTTTCACAGGTTTCGGGATATCGTCTCAATCGTGACAAATGTGAAGTTTTACCTCCTAATGTTTTGTGTCAGCGCCATTATTTTGATCACACTAGTTTTTCTTGGCAGTCAACTAAAGTAAAATATTTAGGGTTATGGTTTTCCCCTTCCATATCAGACACTTTGAAGGCTAATTTTGATTATATTACAAAGAAACTGAATGATTCTATTACTAGATGGCATCCCCTTTTTCTTTCATGGTGGGGTCGTTTAGACTCCATTAAAATGATGTTGGCCCCTGTCATCTTATACTTACTATCCATGATTCCCGTTCGCATACCCTGTTACTATTTTAAACGGCTACATTCACTTTTGGTAAAATTTCTTTGGAAAAATAAGCCCCCTCGGATCGCCTTGTCTTCCCTCAAAAAAGATAAACAATCTGGAGGTCTTAAATTTCCTAACTTTAAGACATACCACCACTCTTTCATCCTTAAACAAGCCTCTCGCTGGTTATCTACAGATAGTCCCACTTACTCTCCTGTCTGGTTCACTCTTGAGAAATCTCTCATCTCCCCATTTACTTTTTTAGAGATTCTTGCTTTTTCTGCCAACGTTTCTTTTTTGAAATCTCCTGTCATTGCTCATTCCCGTCGTCTCTTAACCCCCCTTTTGCCCTCTTCTTATCCCTATCTCACTTCTTTGTCGTCCCACTCTATCTGGTATAATAAGTTACTTCACGTTAAGAATCGTTCTTTTTATTGGAAATCCTGGCAATCCAAGGGTTTATCTTGGATCTCCCAACTTCTTTCTCATAACATTCCTCTTTCTTTTACAGACCTTCAATCTCAATTCCTTCTTCCTGTTTCCTTTAGAAAACAATATGATCTGTTACTTCCTGCTCTTCTTCAATATCTTCAATCCCTTCCTTTTTCTTCTGAGATTTCCTCTTCTTACTCTTCTATTCGTCCACTTTTAGATTCCTCTCCGCCTGCTTCTCACTTTTACAAATGTCTTATGACTTCACCTCACCGACTCAAATCAAAGACTGAATTAGCCTGGGAACGGGATTTGTCAATATCCTGGTCTATCTCTCTGTGGGATAAGCTGTGGTTAAAAATACACAAAACGTCCAGAGCTGCTAATACCACCCAGACTCTTTACTTTTTATACAATCGTTTACTTTTCACTCCACAGAAGTTAGCCACCTTTCCCCAAGATCTTTCACCTAAATGTTGGTCCTGTTCCTGTCCACATGCAGATTTACTTCACATGATGTTTCATTGTCCCTCCATTGCTTCCTTTTGGCAACTGGTCTGGTCTCGCTTACACAAAATTTTTGACTTTTCACTCCCTTTCTCCCTTCCTAATGTCCTTTTAGGTTCCTTATCCCCTGACTTACCACTTTCCCCTTCTCACTATAAGTTGCTTGACTTGTTTTTTGGCCGTTTCATTTCATCTCATCACCTCCAATTGGAAAGACTCCACTAAGGTTAGTTATTCAGCCTGGTGGAATGCTATTTGTTTTCACCATAGACTCGATACCAACTATGTTACCCCTGTTTCATTAGCTGTTAAACGAGACATATTATGCATTCCTCTCACTACTAACCTTTCCAAGTCCTCTCCCTCTCCTCAAACTGTTATTGTTCACCACCAAAACCCGTCCGATGATGTTCATAAACCACCATGATTTTGCTTATCTATCTTTTTACTTCAATTTACAACGTTTTTCATGCTTAGTTATTGCTTGCTGTTTTATCACATTTTTTAAAAACAACAAGTGATGGACTGAATGTGGATCAATGTCACACACTCCCCCAGTCAAAAGATCTGGGCCCAAATCCATCGTTTTTTTGCACTCCACACCACCCTGGGTTAGACAATGGCGATATGCAAATTAGCTCTGACCCTGTTGCCCCATGGGAACAGTCCAGTCCGAACTACAAAAGCCATGTCCTTCCCAGAACGGAATCAAGCATCCGAGGACCGGACCGGTTTCGAGGTAACACCTCTCATCAGCCCGGCTAGCTTGACTCCAAGTGGTGTGGAGTGCCTGGGACCTACGTCTGGGCATCCCCAGCGCACTTATGGCGGCAATTGCAAAAACAACAAGTGATGGACTGAATGTGGATCAATGTCACACACTCCCCCAGTTAAAAGATCTGGGCCCAAATCCATCGTTTTTTTGCACTCCACACCACCCTGGGTTAGACAATGGCGATATGCAAATCAGCTCTGACCCTGTTGCCCCATGGGAACAGTCCAGTCCGAACTACAAAAGCCAAGTCCTTCCCAGAACGGAATCAAGCATCCGAGGACCGGACCGGTTTCGAGGTAACACCTCTTATCAGCCCGGCTAGCTTGACTCCAAGTGGTGTGGAGTGCCTGGGACCCACGTCTGGGCATCCCCAGCGCACTTAGGGCGGCAATTGCAAAAACAACAAGTGATGGACTGAATGTGGATCAATGTCACACACTCCCCCAGTCAAAAGATCTGGGCCCAAATCCATATTTTTTGCACTCCACACCACCCTGGGTTAGACAATGGCGATATGCAAATCAGCTCTGACCCTGTTGCCCCATGGGAACAGTCCAGTCCGAACTACAAAAGCCATGTCCTTCCCAGAACGGAATCAAGCATCCGAGGACCGGACCGGTTTCGAGGTAACACCTCTCATCAGCCCGGCTAGCTTGACTCCAAGTGGTGTGGAGTGCCTGGGACCCACGTCTGGGCATCCCCAGCGCACTTAGGGCGGCAATTGCAAAAACAACAAGTGATGGACTGAATGTGGATCAATGTCACACACTCCCCCAGTCAAAAGATCTGGGCCCAAATCCATTGTTTTTTTGCACTCCACACCACCCTGGGTTAGACAATGGCGATATGCAAATCAGCTCTGACCCTGTTGCCCCATGGGAACAGTCCAGTCCGAACTACAAAAGCCATGTCCTTCCCAGAACGGAATCAAGCATCCGAGGACCGGACCGGTTTCGAGGTAACACCTCTCATCAGCCCGGCTAGCTTGACTCCAAGTGGTGTGGAGTGCCTGGGACCTACGTCTGGGCATCCCCAGCGCACTTAGGGCTGCAATTGCAAAAACAACAAGGGATGGACTGAATGTGGATCAATGTCACACACTCCCCCAGTCAAAAGATCTGGGCCCAAATCCATCGTTTTTTTGCACTCCACACCACCCTGGGTTAGACAATGGCGATATGCAAATCAGCTCTGACCCTTTTGCCCCATTGGAACAGTCCAGTCCGAACTACAAAAGCCATGTCCTTCCCAGAACGGAATCAAGCATCCGAGGACCGGACCGGTTTCGAGGTAACACCTCTCATCAGCCCGGCTAGCTTGACTCCAAGTGGTGTGGAGTGCCTGGGACCCACGTCTGGGCATCCCCAGCGCACCTAGGGCGGCAATTGCAAAAACAACAAGTGATAGACTGAATGTGGATCAATGTCACACACTCCCCCAGTCAAAAGATCTGGGCCCAAATCCATCGTTTTTTTGCACTCCACACCACCCTGGGTTAGACAATGGCGATATGCAAATCAGCTCTGACCCTGTTATCACATTTTTTCTTTACTTACACTTAGTATTTGCATACAATGTTTAAGTTTTTAGGTTTTGTCATACTCCATTCCCCTCTTATTTTTATTTTTCTTTTCTCCTCCCTCCCCTGCTTTTTCTTCTCATGATTTAGGTATATGTGTTCATTGATTCCGTTTTATTACCCCTTCTTGAATTTCATTTGTGTATTTCTTATGCCTCTCTCTGATTATCTGTATTACATTTTGTATTTTATGCTGTGTTTTTGGTTTCAATAAACTTGAACTTAAAAAAAAAACATTGTCAAAGGCTACCTTGAAGTCGATGAAACAGAATTGAAACGCCTGTTTGGACGATTTTGCCTTGTCAATGAGTAGTGACATTGTTTTTATGTTGGTTGATGTTTCTGTGTCTTTCCAAAACCCTGATTGATGAAGGCGGAGTATTTCCTTCTCTTTTAACCAGTCCTGGAGCTCTGTCAGTAAGGTACCAGCAAAGTATTTTGCCTCTATGTCTAGTGGTGCAATCAGATGATAATGTTTTGGTGAGGTTTTGTCGTTGGCCTTATAAATCATGGAACTGATAGAGCCCGGACTGTCTAACGGTATAAAAGAGGACAGCTAGTATTTCTAACCAGTAGCAGGATCTTGTTTAAAGAGAGCTGGGGAATCCTGTTTGGCCCCAGGGCTCCTTCCCGCCTTCCTTTTGAACTTTGGTTCTTAATTGTTATTATCTCAATTCCATTTTCCTCTTCCTCTAGGTTCTGTTCAGTTTGGGTGGAATGAATCATTGGGTTATCCAGGGTTGCTTAAAATCCAGATGTTGGCTGATTAAAATGGGATTCTAGAAAGGTTGTCCATTAATCCTCTGTAATTTTTGAAGTTAAGCCTCCCTGTGCTGGTTGTACGATTTTGCTAACAGTAGCCCTGAAGCGCGCGCTGTTTGGTGCTTGGGAGTCGTGGTAGAGGTTTGCCCAAAATGAGGCCTTTCCTTTGACAGAGTTGGTGGTTTATGTTTTCGTCTCCGGGGTAAAGCCTCAATGATCTGAGATGTTGGTTTACTGATTTTTAAAGTAATTTCAGTTCGGAACGCTGTGCACTCGTGGCTCTCCCCACAACCATTGGATTATTTTGGGGGCAAATATCTGGCTATACTTGAAAAATATCTTGCAAGTATGATTTGATTTCAGAAATGTCTTAGGATTTTCTGCAGAAACATGAAATGTTAGGGAAAACTTGGGTTTTTTGGAGTGACCACACATGGTGCTAGAACTGAACTCACACATTTTAGTCTTGAAGTGCATTGCCACAGCATGGAATCCACTGAAAACTACCAAAGTATCCATCACTGATCTGTGTTGCACAGCAACTACCTTTCATACATTCCGCTCATGATTTACATTGTCCACATTGTATAACACACACTGATTATCAATTAAACTGCCACTCACATATGCACAATAGAAGACAAGTCACACCTTCCCTTTTATAAACAGAGCAAATGTGGAAAACATATTTACAATCAGATATCAAATTAAGATTGTGGAAAAATAACAAGGAAAAATTGCATCTAAATTGCATATTGTACTCTATAAATCCTGTAAAATGTATACATTTTTCATAAAATCTCAAGAATCGTTTTATAACTCGATCCAGGTAAACAAAAAATATCATTGTCACGTTGCACTCTTCCACTATCTGCCTCTAAGTTACTCCTAAGCACCCGTCACAATCTTCCCACGTGTACATTAGCTTCAATTGGTTGATCTCGAACAGCGATCTCTCAGCCATGCATCTGGTCTTCAGCAAATACACTTTTACTCACTAACCTTTCGGTGTCTTCCCCACTAATTCTCAACTCATCATTAGTACTGGAATCATCCTCTTTATTGTAGTGTCCTCCCCAGCTCAGGAGTATGTATCAGACTATGCCTCACACAGAGATTTGGTTTGCACGTCTTTATTCCTAATCATGCAACCATTAATTGAACACCCAGTCACATCCACCAGATTACATAATGCTTGTAAGGAGTCTGCTGAGGGCCAATCAAGGCCTCATATACACAAACACAGAACACAACATCTCCCCCTCTGTTAAATAAAAGGTACAAACAAAATATAACAATGTATACACATATACAAATTGAAACTCCTCAATGAGTTGTGGAGGTACTCGCACCAGTCTTCCAAATTTAGTCGCTTGAAGTAGAGGAGAGGTACCTTCATCTGGCATCTCTGGAGCAGAGTTGAATGCTTGACTTGGGCACTCAAGTGGACTAGCCTCACTCATGAGGTCTCGAGCTGACGAACATCGAGGCAAAGGCTCAAAGTATAATGTGTCTATGGTTATGGATTTTGAAGGTTGGTGGGCAGTTACCACATGTCCTTTGCCTGCCACAACTAATGAATCAGCATCAAACAGACCATCAGTCTTGCATGTCTACTTTTACTTGACAAGAAGTCGGTCTTCTCTCTCGAAGATGGTGCCTCAAGTGCATTGGCACTTTTCGGGCTAAAGCCGTCATTTTACATCTGCGAGAGGTGTCGGTGACTTGAAGCTCGTCAGGGTCTATTGACCAACTGGTGATCTATTGTGGTATCTTTATTCCAAGAGCTCTACTAAGCAGCAAGGTGGCAGGACTTCCTCCTGTTATGGAATGAGGAGTGGAAAGGTATGCACGGAGGGCTGGGGGTAAAGCTGCTTTGAGGGCAAGGCCTTCCAGTGCACCACGCTGAACCACCCTTTTCAAAGTACTAATAAATCGTTCAACAAAGACATTTGCCTGCAACCAGAGAGGTGTACTTTTCTGATGTTTGATGTTCAAGCGATTAAGAAACTCTTTGAAGTCTCTGCTATTGAAAGGGGGGGACCACTGTCTGATTTGAGAATGGATGGAATACCTCATGTTGTGATAATGTCATTGAGTCTCTCATAGATGGTTGATGATAGGTCTTCCATTCGAAGAAAACTTGAGTACTCATCGACAACTACCATAAGATGATGTCCATTACTGAAGGGTTCAAAGAAGTAAACGGAAATCCTCTCCCAGGCTTACTTAGCAAGATCAGACATGTTCAGTGGGAGCTGAGTCATTTTGGGAGATAGTTGCACCAATGACAAGCTTTGACCTCCTTTTCAATTCGCTCATCAATGCACTGCCACAATGTCCTGTGTGATTCAATAACTTGTTGAATTAGGATTTCAGGTATAACTATTCTTGCCCCTCTTAGTATGACACATCATGTGTAGCAGTTATTTCTTTCCAGACATTCTTGAATTTCTGGTACTCAACATCATCTGTAAGAGATCGGTTATGTTTCCCCCCTATGCTTCAGTATGCTCAATTTGCCACTGGATTCAAGCCAGCTGCGCTGATAAAGGGTGATACCCCGAAACCTGTTTTATAACACAACCACGCATTCGTTTTCTACGCTTTCGTTAACAAAAGTCCAATGCCCTTGACCTAACGCATGTAGGTAAAACGACTTGCATTGTAAATATAATGCATGGTTCAACCGCATTCTTTATTCCACTTGTATTTAAAAGCAACACGTTGTTCAGCAGTCATTGTATTTGCTGTTTTCCCCCAAAACCTGCCCCAGGATGCTTGTTTATGGTCCAGGGACGACCTGGCTTGGCAGTTCATGCTGGACTTTTCCAATGGGGAGCAGGGTCTAGATTGATTTGCAGATGGCTGGGTCCAAACTAGGGTGGCTTGTGGAGCAAAGAAACAATGAATTTAACCCAGATGTATGACTGGGGGTGAATGTTTGACAATGTTCAGCATTTCGTCCATCATCTTTTTGTGTTGCTATAGTTGCCGTAAGTGGGAAGGGCATGCCCAGACATGGGTCCCATGCTCACTGTGCCACTGGATTCTAGCTAGCCTGCCTGATGATGGGTGGTACCCCAAAACCGGACCCAGGATGCTTGTTTCTGGTCCAGGGAGGATCTGGCTTGGCAGTTCAGGCTGGGCTGTTCCCTTGGGAAGCAGAGTCACAATTATACCTGGAGCAGTAGCTGGCCATGTCTAAGAAGAATGACAGCATGGTCACATCTTCTCTTTTACCCGAGAAGCAGAAAGAAAGAGCGTCGTCTTGCACTATGTGAGATGCCAATTGTGCTGATCTTACAATCGCAGGACAAACACCCGCTCTAAAAATCAGTGCGAACAGTGCGAGGTAACCAACTCCGCCACTCGCGGAACTCTGTGTACCTTGGTGGAGTTTTTTTGTCACTTCACAGTATTCCAAATAGTGGAACTCCACAAACTTCACCCAGGCTTAAGCAAAACCCATTATTAATTGTTGTGTGCCGGAATGTGTCGCTTCCTGCCCAAACACAATCATCCCTACAATTCAGGCACCCTTGAACCATGGTGCAAGGGAACCTGCCTTGGAGCTAGGCGTCTTTTTTAGTTGCAGGCTGAGGGGATAGCAAGCAGAATGTACTGTATTCTTGTTAATACAGTGCATTGCTGCATTTTGAAAATTACGCCTCTTGGCGCAGCAAAATTGCTTGTGGCAACGCGCTGCAACATTTTCATGTAAATATGCCACTGAGACATTTAAATCTGAACAAACCAACATGAGTTGAAACAATAGAAATGTACCTACAGTTTTCTTCCAGTTCAAGTTGATGGTAGCCTTTGTTCAAATCAAGACCGGACAAACATTTACGCAAAAACTGCGTGATCATGTTCGCAATGTGTGGACCTTTGATGTCTTTCTCTTTTGATTGTTTTCTTGACCTGTCACATATCAACACTAACCCTGGGCAAAGCACTACGCTACGCTTGCGTAGTTTGCGAAGTTTGCGCTACTTCGCACTATGCAAACTGCACGTAGCACAGTGCAAACGTGCGTAGCGTAGCATAGCGTAGCGTAGCATAGTGCAGCGGTCATTTTTTGCTTGCTCGCGGTCCTCAATGTCAGTTGGCGACCGCAAGCAAGCAAAATTACAACCCGGCGATACTTTTTCCTCGTTCGCGATCAGCAACATCAAGTTGCCGATTGCGAGTGTGGAAAATAAACCTCCCGACGAGATTCTCAATGCGGGGAGGTCAGGTTTCTCATGGCAAGTGGTCACGTATGCTCACGACCGCTTGCGATGGGAAACTACCAGTTCGTGTTGAGAAAGCTGCCGCTCGAGTAAAAATCTACTATCGCATTCTAGTGTGATGTCTAAATCTCACAGTAAAATGCATTAGCCGTGCATTTATACCGTTCCGGGCACAACCGCAAGGCACGCTTAACAAAGAGTTACATTTAACAGTGAGTGTGTTGACATTGAGTGTGCTGTGCTACCTGAGCACCCAGCTGTTTCACAAAAACAACACTCGGCTCCTTTTGAACTTGTATATTAAAAACCATCATCTGAACTCTGACTAGTCTCACAATACAGTTACTTAAGTGACACGTGACCCAAAGCTTCCATCTAGTACCTTCATGTGGATCGGGAGGGGGCGCCTTTCCTGTTGTTGTTTTTTAGCAAGCGACCAACCCATTGTGACCACACAGTGTGTGTTTGATTGCCCCTTTAGGCACTGCAGTGGCGGGCGGTAGCTTTGTTCCTCTTTATTGAGCCCCAAACATCAGAAAAGTATATCCAGTCCACCTGCAACTCCTCAGTGCAGCTCGGCTGTGGAGGAGGTCACACTCCCACCAGGCAAGATTTAATTCAAATCATGCCAACTCAGCAGCCCGGCCCCTGCCTGGGTAGGGTCCAGGATGTAAACAGGTTTTCTGAACTATTCCCCTGCCCTCCATGTGTGTTGGGGTGGGGGGTAGCACTTTTGTATGGGGGACAGTCCAGGTGAGCACTGTGCTGCAATGTGCTTTCTTTAAAAGGCGCAGACCAGAGCCTGTCACTGCCTGTGGAGCGTCGCCCCACTGAACAAAAGGAAATAAATTGATAACAACTGTTTTTAATATCATTTTATTTTTCCTATAGCTGTAGTGGCTCTCGGGCGGGGCAGGTGGTGGAGGAGGTTTGACGGAGCAGGGAGGGAGTGGTTTGCACTCCTGTAGTGTGCATGACTGATTGGCCATCTCTCATGGGCCAGCCAAACAGTCTTGCACACTTTGCATGTTTCCCACCAGGCTGCATTACACAGCCTGATGAAGAACATGCAAAGCCTCCATGTCCCAGTCTGAGCGCCAAACACAGTGCTCAGACCAATCACAACACTGCATTGCAGCATTTTGATTGGCTCAGGGGGGCCTAGGAGCTGGGTGCTTCCTCATGCCGGCCGGGAGTCTGCAAGAAGAGGACGGAGGATGCAGAAGAGGAGTTTCAGATAAGTGAGTTTTTTATTTTTTTATTTTTGCTCCATCCTTCAGGGCCCCATCCACACCCCGGGTCCAGTAGCAGCCGCTACTGGTGACTGCTGGTGACCCAGACCGGTGGTAGCAACGGGCTCCGCATATGGCTGTCTCTCAGCTGCAGCACTGAGATCCCTCAATCAAGAGAGGCTCAGAGTGTACTGATACCAGCGCAACACAAGCATCAGTTCATGTGATTGAGGCAATTCAGCAGAAAAGAGCATTCCAGCCTGTGCAAGTACTGCCAGACCACTATGGTTCCAGAATTTGCAAGACAGTGGTAACTGATCAGTCCAGAAGGGGCAAGTACTGCTGATTGAGAGTGACATCTTTATTTGGAGAGGTGCACTGTGGTCTGCAAAGGTAAGATTTAATGATCAGTCTTTGAAGGTGTTTTGACCAGATATGGACTGCCAATTTGGATACAGCAGTGTGATTTCCAATGGTTGTACAGTGCAAGTGGTGTAAAATGTAGGTGGGAGATTGTGCAAGCATATGGAAGCATTTTGGAGAAGAGAACTAGGGTTTTGAAAGAGTATGTGCAAGGGAGAGGAGTGAGGTATTGGTGTTGGCACCTATTGAAGAGGATTCTGTTTTCAGTAGTTGAGGAGGAAAGAAACATGTTGCATGAAACATTTCAGAGTGAATCGTTGAGTTGAGGGATACTAAGAGCTAGCTTGTCACAATTAAGTGGTGCATCAAAGGTTACGCAAACTAACCGGTCCAGGTCTGATCTCAGGTCCTATGTTTGTGGTGGGAAGGAGCATGATACATGTAGTAGCTAGCATTCCCAGCAGTTAAGTGTCCAGTCCAGAAGATAGCTACCCTGTTACTATGAAATGCAGGGCAACAAAGGGCATCGAAAGTGACAAGTCCAGCCTGGTCTCAGCTCTTATTATTGTGGTGAGAGAAGCATGATAAGTACAGACTGAGAATTCTGCAGCATTTGAAGACCTATTCGGTGGCTAGTCCAGGCCTGGTCTTGGAGCTTCTTCTTTTTGTGGTGACCGGAGCGGTCATGATAAGTACAGAGGACTTGGCTACCACAGTTGGCAAGTGGCCTGTCCAGCCCTCAAGCCTGTTACTATTATGGTGGGGATGAAGTCTTACTCATGAGGTGACATTAGTGGACGAGGGTGGCTGTGAGCATCAGATAGCACCAAGGAATGTGATGTGAGCAGTCCCCAGCTGCTGCCTGTTGTGCACTTCATGTGAATTGTAATACTGTGAGTCCTGACGTTTAACCCTAATCACTTTCCTTGCTGGGACTTGTCGTTTTCTCCCTTCCTACCATGTAGTATGTGCAAACAAATAACAGCATGCAAAGGAAGCCTGGTTAAAAAATAACAGTACTTGTGATCCTGTCCAGGCACATTTCTACTAGAGAATGAAGAGCCGACTTTGATAATGATGAGTTATTGGGAAAAGGTACAGAGACAAAATTAGAAATCTTCAGTGACTTGGCCCGTATGACTGCATATCTATTATTAATAATAGGTATCCAATATAAGTGAACAAGTATACAAAATACAAAAACATTAAGGTGGTGCTATCATTCTTTGCACCCAGTCACCATAGGTGCTTATCAAACAGACCCAAGAAGGTATGTTTACATCATATAAAAAAAAGCAACCAAGCACCCACTGGTCCGTGTAATTGAGCGTCCAACTTGTCTAGAGTCAATCAATTGCTTTGTAATGAACCAAATCCAATCTAATGTTGTTTTTGCAATTCTTCTTTTACTTCATAAAGAAAGTCACAGGTGTAAACATCTAAAACACTGCAGTCGACACATGTTTCACCCCTCCGGACTTTTTCAAGGCTCGAGGAGAGTGACACGATTCCTGGATAAATGAAATTTGTCTAACCAACTCTGCAATGATACCAAATGTATATGAAAACCTTTCCAAAAGGTCCCCTCTATTCCTGTCTGTTTTCCTAAATGACAGGGAACTTGAAGTTCAATTTGGACCGTGATAATCCGCTCCTGTCTTGTTCACCATTACCAAGTAAACGCAGTGAACAATCGTGTCACTGTCCTCGAGCCTTGAAAAAGTCCAGGGGGACCAAAACACGTGTTGGCAGCACTGTTTTGATGTTTACACCTGTGACTTTCTTTATGAAGTAAAAGAAGAATTGCAAAAACAACAGTGGATTTGATGTGGTTCTTTACAAAGTAATTGATTGAGTCGAGACAAGTTGGACTTTCAATTACACAGACCAGTGTGTGCTTGGTTGCCTGCTTTTTTTGATATTGAGAAAATGTACTCTGAATCCTCATTGGTTAATACACTCACTAAAGGTGCCGGTGTGCGTAATCAGAGAGAAAGGGAATTGAATCCTGGATTGCTCAAGGTAAATAGTGGCATGTGCATTTATAGCACCCTCTGGCATTGCTAATCAGATCTCAACGATCTAATCTGACCTCATTTCATAACTACTAACTAACTAAAGGGAGAGAGGGAGTGAGAGAGATGGGCTTCAGTTACCTTTCAAAAGGCATACAAAACCAAAGAGGCAATCTTCTTACAACAGAATCTTTTGAAATTGTATTGGTAGATCTGCTGTTCTTTTAATGTACTCTCATCCACACATTTCTATGCGGCATGCTTCACCATTGAGTCCTTACCCGGTACATTGTTACTGTATGGGTGAGCTCAACCTCTCTGGTTCAGGTAGCGGGGGAACTTTAATGTTATCTGTAATTTCGTTTTTTGAGGGGAAAACAAAGAAAAATGAGTTTAAAAATACTTAAGTGTGTGTATCTTATTTTTGTTATTATCAGTAGGGGCACCCTTGGCACCAATAAAAACAAGGATGCTTAACGGCTTCCCTGTGCCCAAGTCAACATGTTTCAGTTGGTTAGGGTTCAGCCTATAAGGTTTTCCAGCCTTCTTCAAGACAATCCAAGTCCCAAACAATTCAAAAATGTATATCTATAGTGTTCTGTGCACTCCACACATACCATACACATATTTATTTTGCATTCTGATACCTCAACTTGCGGTAATGCCCAGCTAATTTTTTCTTTTAACAATAAAACTCTCCAAATGTGAGCATACATAAAGGGGTCACTCATGGTCCCATAAGAAGCCCCTGGCATGTTACACTCAGCATCACACTTCCTTCAAGAGTGTAGCCCAGTACAGCACCTAGTATGGCTCATAGGCTCCTACATATGAATACATACTAGGTGCTGTAGTGGGCTACGCAGGGCAGGCTTTAGCGCTGGTGGCGCCTGGTTCGACAATCATTTTTGGTGCCGCTACACCCCATGACCACCTCCTTGGTTTCTCTCACTACCACTGGGTATAAGTGCCCCTTATCGCTCCAATCATAAGTTATTGCTAAACACAGTGCTCTCCATGAGGTCAGCGCCCAGTGCAGCTGCACCAGTCTCTCTGCCCTAAAGCTGGCCCTGGGGCTATGCTACGCTGTTGATGGAAGAGTTAAAAAGACTGTTTCCAATGAATTTCAGGAAGACTTTAAATTGAACCATGATACAGTGACTGTTCACTACTGAGCACTCATAATACAGGCTGTTGTAGTGCAAGTCAAGACAAAAACTCTGTATATCAGGAAATTTGTTGAGAGCTGGACCGGATGCTATATTTAGTAAAAGAAGCTAAGAATTGATATGACTATACCAGGGCCTCCATCCCACAGAGTAAAAGTTAGAAGTGAACTTTATCATAGTATTTGTAAGCACTCCCACATGTGGCAGGGAGAAATTGAAATGCAGAGGACCACACAATGTGGTCAGGGTTTGTAAACCGTATTTAAACACAATGGGATGTAGACCCAGGTACGCTCAATTCAATGAAAATTAATGTTTCAAATAAGCAAAACTCAAGTTGAAGCATGTTACAGATATTTTCTATTCTGAAAATGTGAAAAAGAAGGCAGAAATTGTGATTTAGGAATACATCAAGTTACACAGAAGCACAAAATAAAATGTTAGCAATGCATGTTATTTTGTGACCATCACCACTATATATGGTAGCATAGGGAATATGGCATTTCCAGACTCCAGAGACACTGTGAATGATCTGGCTGGCCTGTTAGCCCCTGGTCTTTGTGTGTTTTCATCTTTCTTGTTTTCTCCAAATGGGAAGATGTTGTACTCAGTCTAGACTGCAGTTATTTAATGTGCTTAGGCGCTTTCAATAGTGCATTGCTTTGCTTAGTTTATAATGCAAGCGGGCAATCTGACAAATCGAGTAAGATATTGCTATTTTTTGTATATAACTGCATCTCTGTTTGCATATGTACACAATCTTTAATAAATTACTGCCTTTGAAAGACTTGTCAATTGTTTCATATCATGGTGACACAATTGTTTTACAGTATGATCATCCTAGAAATGTGCAGTCGATTGGTTACCTTCCATTTCAAGTGTTTTGGAGCAGTTTCAAGATATTTTTACAGTTTCTCCTAGTCAAAAGGTTGTAATTTATTATATTAACTAGCAGCCCGTCCTGACGTTGTCCGGGTATGAATTGCTGCCGGCCAGTAGTATATTGTTTTGTAGGATTTCGTTTTGATAGCATTTCTTATCTGTGACAGGCCTGTGAAACGCTCCGATTCACAGTGCACTGCTGATGCACTTAAGAGTGCGCATTCAGTAGTGTGTGAACTCGAGTTTCCCTACTTTATTTTTCCTTGCAATATTATATAGCGCAAACTCGACAACATGGAATGAGCACAATTTACATTACAGAAGAACACATTCATTTGTGGTAGGCACGGGGAGACAAAGCGATTCGCCTGGAATCACAGGATGTTGAGCTGATGTCGAGATTCGAACATAGCTCCCCAGCTCTAAAGTTCACAATTCTAGAACTTGTGGCAGGAGGTGTGTCTAAAAGTGTATGTCGGTGCTGGCCATCAATGAGAGAGACCTGTGCATTTTTCAAATGGGTGGTGAAAAAATATGAGTATGTTGCTGGAGATGTGGGCCGCCGTGCCACCAATGTACTTACCGGGGGAGGGTAAACACCCATTATTCCGCAACTTTCTTTCCGCATACCATCACTCCGCATAATTTCATTACGAAAGTACCATGACTCCGCAATGCCATTATAACGCATGGCATTAAATTTTATATGCTTTTACCACACATACATTTACAACGAAATTCGTTGTAAATGCATGAATGGTAAAAGCAGGCTTTTTTTTATGTTTGGATAAGTTAATTATGGGTATAGGGGTATATGTTTTGGGGTACTGAGGTATATGTTTTGGTGTGTTTGGGTATTTTAAGGGTTCAGATATAGTTTTGGGTTATGGGGCACAGGGGTAGTTTTAGGGTTTGGGGATAGGTATGGGTTTTGGGGTACAGTGGTATTTTAAGGGTTCAGGGTAGGTTTCGGTTTTGGGGTATATGGGTATTTTTAGGGTTCAGGGCTAGGTTTGGGTTTGGGGGTACAGGGGTATTTTAGGGTTCAGGGTAGGTTTGGGTTTTGGAGTACAGGGATATTTTTAGGGTTCAGGGCTAGGTTTGGGTTTTGGGGTACAGGGGTATTTTTAGGGTTCAGGGGTAGGTTTGGGTTTTGGGGTACAGGGGTATTTTAAAGGTTCGGGCTAGGT
Source organism: Lissotriton vulgaris (assembly GCF_964263255.1). Taxonomy (NCBI): domain Eukaryota; kingdom Metazoa; phylum Chordata; class Amphibia; order Caudata; family Salamandridae; genus Lissotriton; species Lissotriton vulgaris. The sequence continues at coordinate 170,333,928 of NC_141689.1, read as the reverse complement.
TTGGGTTTTGGGGTACAGTGGTATTTTGGGGTTGAGGGGTAGGTTTGGGTTTTGGGGTACAGTGGTATTTTTAGGGTTCAGGGCTAGGTTTGGGTTTTGGGGTACAGGGGTATTTATAGGGTTCAGGGCTAGGTTTGGGTTTTGGGGTACAGGGGTATTTTTAGGCTTTATGGATAGGTTTGGGTTTGGGGTACAGGGTATCTTTATAGGGTTAAGATGGGTTAGTGTTTAAGGGTGTTGGGATATTTTAAGGAGTAAGGGTGTGTTATGATTATGCGGTGCAGGGGTATTTAAAGGGAGCAGGGTGGGATTAGCACACGATATGAGACATGGCATGAAGGGCGGAACATACCACACGCCCCCAGCGTTTGTCACGCCCCCAGCACACGCCCACAGCACAACGCAGACACGCCCACAAGGGACTACTTTGCTGGCACTGTTCTTTTACCTTTTAAAAGTATATGGTGGGCGTCTGCATAGCCTATGTCCTTCTGCTGCAACTGCCCTTTCCAACGCTGTATTGGGTGTTGTGATTGGTGCTGTGGTTCCTGAGATTACCCGCCTCAAAGGTTTAGGCTCTCTCTTTATTATATTAGTGTGCATCTCTTTACATGCACTTGATTGCTGTTCTTTTTGCTAGAAAGTGCCATTCTAAGTGTTAGACCACAGCTTTCCAAACTGTGTGGCGCGACACGTTACTGTGTCGCGCCCCATGCGTAGGTGTGTCGCGCTTGTTAGGGCTGCCCGGGGGGTTAAGAATGCGCTGTTTATTTGCCCATTGACGTGCTGATGTTTCATTAAGCGCGTGTTTGGAGCTCACGCTGCGGTTGTAATTACTGTAATCTTGGAAACAAGCATTTCACTTAGGCGAGAGGGTGGCGGGTGCTGTCTGCGGCAAAACTGGCGATCTGTCTTGTTTGAGCCCTGGACAGGACAAACAGATGAGGAGCTTAAAAAAAACATTTGGGGGAAAATGTTCTAATCCTCATCGCAGGCTGAAGGGGGCAGGGTTCCTGGAATGTCAAACAATAGACTCCACTAGCATCTGTGTTTGCGTTCTGTCTTTATTTGTTTACTGTACTTCTCTGGAAAACGAAATGCAGTTCAATGGTTCCATCAACAGTTTATATCGTCTTAGGGCTATGCAGTGATAAAATCCAATATTTCAGTCAAAAGGGGAGAAAGAGAAAATATATAGCGCCTTGTTTACCAATTTGTAGTTACATTGGCAGATAAATTCACATGTACTCGAAGGTCATCCTCAACTTGCCATTCTTCTTTTTAACACGGTCGATCCAGTTTGTTCCCTTTAGGTAAAATCGAAGATGGACACTTACAGATGGATTCTGCTGGGCCCAGTTGCTACTGTGGATTTTTGACACGTTAGAAACTTATGGGGATGTGGGGGTGGGGTTGTGCATGTGTGGGGGTTGTGTGTGGGGGTGTGTGGGTGTGTGGGTGTGTGTGTGAGGTTGTGTTTGGGGTTGTCCGGGGATGTGGGGGAGGTGTGTGCGGGGGGAATGTGGGGGTGGGGTTGTGTGTGGGTGGTTGTTTGTGTGTGGGTTGTGTGTGTGTGTGTGTGTGTGTGGGTGTGTGTGTTGGTGGGTGGGTGTGGGTGGGTGTGGGGTTGTGTGTGTGGTGTTGTGTGTGTGGGGTTGGATGTGTGGGGCTGGGTGTGTGGGGTTGTGTGTGTGGGGTTGTGCGTGTTTGTTCGGTTGTTTGTGTGGGGTTGTGTGTGTGGGTCTTGTGTGGGGTTGTGGGTGGTTCGGGCTAGCTCGCTGCGCTCGCTCGCGTTACCGTGTCCCTGAAAAGAAATTCACAAAAAGGTGTGTCACCAACATGGAAAGTTTGGAAAGCTGTGTGTTAGACATTTGATCATTGAATGGTGCTAATAATTAGACTGAAACCTTGGAAATGTTGCGCATAAGGAGTCTGACAACTTGACAACAATGCAGCTTCTCAAATGCACCAGTTCAGAGACAATTGCATTCTAAGAATGAATATGCGTGAGAAAACAGTGCTCTGTGGACTCGTCGCCAAAGTTCTTGTAGTGACCCTGCATGAAGTCAGAAGTGGTCAAATGACATTTATTCCTATAGTTATTCCTATAGTTATATAGCCCAGCAGGGAATCCAAAGAAAACCAGCCACACACTAACTGCTTCCTTTCAGAATTCTCACCCTCCACATTACAGAACAGACACTGGCCATCACGGAGCCTCTCACATATCCACAACATAAAACAATACACTGTTCTAACTTTCCATCAATGGCCGCATGAGGCCAGATATGAGGGCCAGTGGTAGAATACTCAAGAGACTCACGACTTTAGGCTCTGCTTCATCCCTCATGGGGTCAAGGAGGTCTGCAGGTGGAAGCCCATCTCTCCAAGATAAAGAGATGTGTTAAAAATATTGTCATTGGAATACTAAACATAACTGTATTTGTAAATAGGTATATCCAGGAGGAAAAAGAAATTATGTTATTCTGTGGCGTTGTCCATTGAATTATGGATTAGCCGCACTTGACACATAATCCATCATCTTCTGCATAATTTACAGATTTTAACAAAAACAAATGTTTCTAGATCATACGATTCAAAAATCAATACAAGCGCTTCCCCAGCGTTGCTGCACAGGGACAGGCTCCTTACCGATCAGTGACAGGTCACCTTTGTCTTGCTGATTGGTGCATTTAGGTTAGGCTGATACTAATGAGGTGAAACCTCTACCCAGACAATCTCAACATTGAAAAAATGACTAAATATTGGCTATACAGGCATAAAATGACAGCACTGCATCAAATTATTTGCTTTTTTTTACACATAATTTAATTCACCCTAAAATGTGTTTCTTCCTGACGCATAATTCCAGAGGCCCTGGACAAACCTTAGCAATAGCTCTGCATAACCAACTCTATGTTCTTCAGTAGGTAACTGGGATTTGCTTAAAATGAAACAGAAGAAAACCTAAAATATCCTGCAAAATACAGATGCACTTACACTTCTCCCTGTGTTTGGAATAATTACCTCAAGCTGTGTCCCTATATGCTCTTTTGTGGAAGATGGGAAGAGCTTCCACTTAACGTCAGTAGAAATGCAAAATAAAGACGATTATTACCGTCATGTGGTTCCTTACTATTAACAATGAATACACAGACTGAAAATCTAAAACCTTGTATACAACTACGCCTGGGCGGAGTTTGTAAAGTTTTACTCCGTGAAGTGCCGGAAAAACTCTGCTGCGTTCTGCAGAGTTTTGTCAGCGCAGAGTCTGGTAAGTCATGACTCCTGAACTGGTTCTTAGCGGTGGGAGTTTGTCCCATGCTGTAAAATCCGAGCGAATGGCATTACGCGTCATGCCAGAGGGCACTGCTGCTTTCTGCAGTTCGAGTAGCTATTCTACTCGTGTGGCAGCTTCCTCAATGCGAGCAGTAGATTTTTCTACGCAAGTGGTTGGGGCCTACCGCAACCGATCGCATTGAGAAATCTCACTAAGACGAGGTCTAGCACATAATTTTCTCACAAGCACTCACTGGTGAGACGCTCAATAAAAAACTCTGCTCTGCATCACTACACTGAGTTTTTCGGAACTCCGTACTCCGCACTCTGAGTGGGCAAAACTCTGCGAACTTCACTGGTGGAGCGGAATTCTTCGCCCACTCTTGTATACAATATTATATAGATGTACAATGTCCACTCAAGATTCACTCTGCGACCTAGACGATTTGTATCAAACATAAGGGATGAAGGGCTACCCGTTCTGCTGTATCAATTTAATTTTCCATTATACTGACAAGATTCTATGTCAGGACCGGAGGCTTCAGATTATGCTATATCTTCCTTCGCTTTATTAACATAAAGAAACCACAGCAGCTTAGGAAAAGATATGATAAGAACAAAAAATGCTTTAAACATAAAGCATTAACGTAATGTTCAACAAAAATCAACAACAACTCCCAAGAGTCTCTTTGTTATAATCATAGTCCACAGTCCTTTGTCACTGTTCATCATCCCTATATAACCGGACTTCCCATCATCTTCCTCCTCTTTCTTCGCTGCTCCCGCAGCCAGATAAGTGCTTTTCTATTTGTCTTCTTTTATTGTGATTGATTGTCTTGCGGTCTTTGGGGACTCCTTGCATGGTTTATTTCCTTTCAGAGTCCCCTAGTTGCGGGAACGTTCTTCCGTTCCTACGCGACTTTTTTCCCACTTGTGTGCGGTGTGTACATAGACCGCAAGGGGGCGGCCTGTCGCCTCGCCGACCCTCCGGCGCGCCTCCGCGGTACGAGGAGCCACGCCGTGGGGTCTGCTTGCGCAGGGGCCGACCCTCGCGTACCCCTCTGACACCTGGTGATCCGGGTCTGTACTTTCACAAACTTGACGCCCTTTGGGGTCTGTATGGCGGTTTTGACCGCGTGAATCGCCTTCGGGCGAGATCTGTGCACCTCTTTATTCGTGTGTGGCCTAGCGCGCTTGAGGGGTACGTAGACCCGGTCCCGGCGAGGAGGGTCTGCGCGCTTGGGGGTTGGTGCAGCCCACCTGCCACGTCAGCTGGCCCAAAACGTGATCGCAGCCGCTGGGCCTGCCCACATTCGAGAACTTTCTCGGTTGCCGCCCTCCTGGGTGCCCCGCCTTTGCCCTTGGTTCCGAGATGGAAGGGGAGTATGAGGAGGAGGCCTGCCCCTATCTGCAGGATGATGAGTTTTACCAGGCGGTGGACAACTCCATCTATCGTTGTGTGACGGAGGTGGTAGGGCCCATGGAGGACCGCCTTTCGGCCCGCATCGTGGAGGAGTGTGCCAAGCTGGCAGCGGCGCAGGTGCCGCCGTCCCCCGTGCTCCCGGGGACGTCCGGCGAGTTGCCGCCCGCTCCGAAGAGACCCCGGGGTGAGGGGCCCTCATCGGAGGCCCAAGGCGTGGATAAGGGCGCCTTCGAGCGTCTTCGTGACGCCTTCCTGGCCAAGGCGACGGCGGTGCCTCCGACACCCTTGGTGGATCCTGGCACTTCGGGCGGCCTGTCGACGGCGCTCGCCTCCCCGATCTACGACTCTCCGGACACGGATGACGACGGGGAGTCGACCCGGTCTTGGCTCCCGGCGCCTTCAGGAAAGGAGATGCCCCTAAATGAGTCGGGCATGCTGGACCCGGACGAGATCGTCTACCCCCGTTCCGCGGCCTGGGCCCCGGGGGAGACGGTGGCGAAGTTTGTCGCGGGCCGGCTGCGCAAGCCCCTGGAGAAGGAGGCGAGGGGTTGCCTGCGCGGGGAATGCCCTCGGCCTACTTTGGAGGGGAAGGTGGCCATGACACCAGAATTGGACCCCAAGATGGCCACCTTCCTGGCGAAATTCATGAAGGAGCCCAGGAAGGGGATCGATCGGTCCTGGCGGGCCTGCCACGAAGATCCTCGATATGGCGGAGGAGGCTCGAGCGAATGGCACCGCCATTTCACCGGAGGTGCTCTCCAACTGGGCCCAGAGGGTGATCGTCTTCTTGGGCAACGCCAACTGTGCCCTGTCCACGGAGCGGCGGCGGTCGCTCCTTATTAAGCTGGACCCGAAGCTGGGGGACCTGGCCTCGTCGGAGGCAGGTGCCGTGGCCCAGGGTGGCCTCTTCGGTGAACCTTTCATCCGCGAGCTTGGGAAGTTCGTGAACACGTTCACGTCGCTGGACAAGGCACAGTCCAGCATCAAGAGGGTGTTCCACCAGCGTTTTTCTGGAGGGGCCGGTCGCGGCAGGGGCCGCGCGATCGGCCGTGGTCAGCAGACCAACAACCGTGGACAAGGCTCCGGAAGAGGTCAGTACCAGACCTCGGCCAACTACACCAATTTCTACCCCACCAGGGGACAACGCTATGGTGGAAGAGGATTCCAAAAGAAGTCCGGACAAGGTAATGCCCCCGGTAAGTGTACTTTGCTTGGATCAAGTTCCGATTGGGGGGCGGCTGGCAAGCTTTTACGGGGAGTGGGAGTTGCTCACTGCCGATGCTTGGGTTTTGCAAACTGTGAGAGGTTTCCATATAGAGTTTCACGACCAGCCAACTCAGGTGAGGCCCCCGCGCCCGATGGTTTTCTCAGATTCCGACGCGCGATTGATAGACGGGGAGGTCTCGGACTTGCTGCGCAAGGGAGCCATCCGCCTATCAACACGCCACCCACATGGGTTCCTCAGCAACGTCTTCTTGGTAGACAAGACGGATGGGGGCAAGAGGCCTGTGATCAATCTCAAGGAATTCAATGGGTGGTTGGTCTACCGTCACTTCAAGATGGAGGGGATCCACCTCCTTCGGGACGTGCTCCTCCCTCGGGATTGGATGGTGCGACTGGATCTCAAAGATGCCTACTTGGTCGTTCCCATCCACCCCCCTCATCGTCGTTTCCTACAATTCCTGTGGGACGGCCAGGTGTTCGAATTCACCGCCCTGCCGTTCGGCCTTTCTTCGGCCCCGTGGTGCTTCACGAAGGTCCTTCACCCGGTAGTGGAGTTTCTCAGAAGCCAAGGGGTCCGTATGATAGTATACTTGGACGACATCCTCCTCATGGGGCAGTGCCCGGAGGTGCTGGCAGGACAGCTGCGTCAAGCGGTCGGCCTGCTTCAGCGACTGGGGTTCGTCGTCAACGGCTCCAAGTCAGTCTTGGTTCCCACTCAGCAGATCACCTTTTTAGGTTTCGTGGTGGACTCGGTGCAGGCGGTTTTGAGCCTGCCGAGCCGGAAGGTCGCAAAGATACGACACCTGCTTCGGCAGACGATCGCGAGGGATCGTACGTCACTGCGCCATGTCGCCAAGGTGGTGGGTCTTCTGTCGTCCTCCATCCAGGCGATTTTCCCAGGCCCACTGCACTACAGGGCTCTTCAGCGCCTGAAAGCGCAGCATTTGCGCCGTGGGATGTGTTACGATCAGTGGGTTCCCCTCACGGACGAAGTGAAGGAGGAGATGTCATGGTGGCTGTCTCACATGGAGGCATGGAATGGGCGAGCGATCTTCGGGTCGGCCCCGGACTTAATAATAGAATCCGACGCCAGCAGGTCGGGCTGGGGCGCCCGGTGCGGGGATTTTTCCACCGGCGGCGCCTGGTCGTCAGAAGAACAACAATTGCATATCAATTGTTTGGAGCTCCTTGCGGGCTCCTTCGCGGTTCGCTGCTGGACCAAAGATTCGGTCAAGGCTTGTGTCCTGCTACGGATGGACAATGTCTCGGCAGTCCGATATGTGAACCACCTGGGAGGTCCTCGGTCCCGCGCATTGGCGGATTTAGCGAAGGACTTCTGGGATTATTGCCTGTCTCGTCACATTGCGGTGACGGCGGAGTATCTACCAGGCCAGTCCAATCAGGTGGCGGATTGGCACTCTCGACATCTCAGGGATGCCAGCCAGTGGAAACTGGATCCGGGAGTCTTCCGGTGGCTACACTCCCTTTGGGGCCCCTTCTCGGTGGACCTATTCGCGTCCCGTCTCGACCACCAGCTGCCGCGGTTTTACAGCTGGAGGCCGGACCCTCTGGCGGAGGCCACGGACGCGTTCTTACAGGATTGGAGTCGGGAGCAGCCGTTTGCGTTTCCCCCGTTCTCCATGATCATGCGGACGGCGGCTCAAATACGCCGCCAGGGTGCGGACCTGGTGTTGGTTACACCGCTGTGGAGGTCTCAAGTTTGGTTTCCGGTTCTTCTGGAACTTTCCTGGGATTTTCCAATCCTACTCCCCCTGTTTCCTCTGCTCCTGACGAGCCCGGATCGGGAACCTCACCCTCTCGTCATGCAGAACACTCTCCGCCTCGTGGCGTGGAGGCTCTCAGGAGACGCTGGACGCTCCCGGGCCTTTCGGGGTCAGCTGAGCACTTGCTCTCCAAAGCATGGGCCGATAGTACGACGAAGCGTTACAGATCCGCTTGGCTTAAGTGGATGCGTTGGTGTTTACGAAGGGATTTGGATCCCGTGGTCGCCGGCCTTGTTCCCGTGCTGAATTTCCTGGCTCATTTGGCCGACAAGGGCTTGGCGTATAGAACGATCAATGCTATCCGGTCGGCGATTTCTGCGGGCCATGATAACATCGATGGCCACCCGGTAGGGGAACACCCTTTTGTGTGCCGACTTCTGCGTGCGGTTCGCCTCGCACTGCCGCCGGAGCCCAGGTACTCCGTCCTTTGGGACGTCAATTTGGTTCTGAACCTGTTCCTATAGTGGCCAGCGAATCCTTATCTGTCTCTGAAGGAGCTTTCGGCGAAATTAGCCATGTTGTTATGTCTGGTCTCTTGTAGGCGCGTCTCGGACGTGCGCGCGCTGGATGTTTCTGCACGCATTTTTCCCCGGAGGGGGTTACTTTCACGGTGGGTCGACGCACTAAGACGTCGTCGCGTTCCATTTCTTATCCAGCCTTTACTGACACTCCTAAGTTGTGTGTCGTGCAATGCCTCAAAGCATATGAGGACCTGACATTGGATCTTCGCCCTCCGGGCGAGCGTCAACTGTTGATTGCCCTGCGGAAGCCACACAAAGCTGTCTCCTCCCCCACTATCGCTAGGTGGGTGCGTTGGGTCATGCAAGAAGCGGGCATCAATACTTCTCTCTTTGGAGCACACTCCGCCAGGGGGGCCATGGCCTCTAAGGCATTCTCGGTGGGTGCTCGTCTGGAGGACCTTATGCGAGCGGCGGACTGGTCCTCGGATTCCACCTTCAAGAGGTTTTATTTTAAGCCAGTGGTGGATTTAGCTCAGTTGGTGGTAAGTAAGCTTTAAACTAGCATAATCTGAAGCCTCCGGTCCTGACATAGAATCGAAATTTGTCTAGCTTACGTAACGGTAAGTTTCAATTCTATTAAGGACACGGAGGCGAGGATTATCCCACCCGGACTACGGTGGTGTCTCTACCCACCCGTATGGCAGTAAGTAAAGCGTTTTCCTTTACGTTGTCAGTACTGTGTTGTTCACTGAATGCTCCTCGCCTTGTTGTCGCCTTTTACTGGGCCACCTCGCTGACGCTGTTCCTTTTTTGACAGGCAACGACGGTGCTAAACAGGACCAATGAGGCTTAAGCGTGATCTGCGCGAAGAAAGAGGAGGAAGATGATGGGAAGTCCGGTTATATAGGGATGATGAACAGTGACAAAGGACTGTGGACTATGATTATAACAAAGAGACTCTTGGGAGTTGTTGTTGATTTTTGTTGAACATTACGTTAATGCTTTATGTTTAAAGCATTTTTTGTTCTTATCATATCTTTTCCTAAGCTGCTGTGGTTTCTTTATGTTAATAAAGCGAAGGAAGATATAGCATAATCCTCGCCTCCGTGTCCTTAATAGAATTGAAACTTACCGTTACGTAAGCTAGGCAAATTTCGATTCTAGGTAAATGCTCTCAGGGACTTCTAACTGAATAGACCCTTAACCTAGTTCAGATTCTAATTTGACAAGGAGAGTACAACCAACATGATGCATGTACCATAGGCACAATGATCTGCGAATCATAAAGATGTACATATATTTCAATTGCAGTTCATTCTAAAGATGATCTGTCTTCTGGTATCAGTTCAAAAGCATTGTTTCTTGAGATGAATTGTCCCAACTCAAATATGTATTACCTAATATAAATGTATATGTGCTTTTCGCTTTCAGAGTTATTTATTAGGTAGACAGCAAGGATGATTTTCTTAAAATAGTTTTTTTATCTGCCCGGAAGACTGTTAAGTTAACTAACCTCTTCCTTCTCCACTGACAGCAATTAACCTTTATGAGGTGAGAAAACCCTCCTTAGGAGAAGTCAATATGCGTGTATTACTGGCAGGAAATCCTGGAGAAGTTTATTAAACATAAGGGGGCAGATTTATGTTGGGAATCCGCCACGTTTGCGTCACGCAACTGCGGCGTAAACGTGGCGCATCCCTACGACCCATTTACAACGTGACGCATCTAGGTAGATGCGTCACGTTGTAAAGCCCTGCGCCACTTGTGGGCGTTCCGGCGCAGGGTGGGCGTTCCGGGGCAGGTGCACCTCGCAAAAGTGGCTGAGGGAAATCTATAAGATTTCACTCAGTGACTTTCAGGCCAATGCTGCGTCAAAACCCTGCGCCTGCTTGAAGCAGGCGTAGGTCTTGACGCAGCATTGTAAAGATGGGGCACCCCCAAGCCTTGCTGGAGCTGCGTCGCGCTTGCGACGCAACTCCAGCAATGCGCCACTTATACAGCACAGATGCTTCACGCATCTGTGCCATTTTTGCCCCATGATGCGCCGCATTATAAATGCGGCGCACCATGGGTGGCGGTGCAGCGGCGCAAAATAACTGGCGAATCCCTGGGGATGCGCAGTTATCATAAATCTGCCCCAAGGTTTGAAGGGATACCCGGTTCTGAAGTATCCGGGTACCGGATCAGTGACCCAGTGGATTGTATTTGTAGCTGAAGCATGTGTAGTTCATTATTCACCTCTTGAACGCTGCAGCTAGCTGGCATTCTATTCACCAGAGTAAGCAAACTCTACAGACATTTAACCTTTGTATTTGTTTAGTCAATTTGAGTGTGCGCCTCACATTCTGCAAAGGATGAGGAGCAGACTCCTTAGGAAGCACGTTTTGTGAGGTAAATCATCTATACATTTATGAATGGTATTCACTGTACCTTAAGTTCATCACATGTATGATTATATACCTCAGGCTTGCCAAACTGGTGCACCCGAGTTCCACACAGAAACCTTCCCATGTGCCACAAGTTCTCCATAGAGCATGTTCCTGGCCCCCAGCCTCACCTCCCACGCTGCTCATATTGTGAGTGCGGCCCAACCTCTGATAACATCACTATGCTGTACATTTGCACTAAACTGAATGTTTATGTGCTTCAAACTCTGCCCTGTGTGCCCTATGGGTGATTATCTGCTCCCCGGTGAGTCCCAAGCTCCTTAGGCACGTGATTGTGCATGTCTCTGTATCGTCTCTCACTCTGTCTGCACCCCAGCAGTCTGTGTGTGGTTCTGTGAGCACTGCCTGGTTACAGGTACAGGACCTCCGATGACATGAGATGTGTGGTACCTCCAACAACGCCCTGCAGTGAAGTAGCACTACACTGTCCACTCTACAGTGTTTTCCACTGGTGGTGGAGGTTGCCACAGCTCTGCCCTACCTTTTGTACAGTCCCCTGGTGTAGGCCCTGCAGCAGTGCACAGATAGTGTTACAGTGCCCTAAAAGTAAAAGCTTGCATCATCACTGGTGTCAGTGGTATGGTACTCCAGCATTGTGAGCTTGCTTCAACACTGCTGCATCAGTGGTATGGTACTACAGCAGTGTGAGCTTGCTTCAACACTGGCGCATTAGTGGTATGGTACTCCAGAATTGTGAGCTTGCTTCAGCACTGCTACATCAGTGGTATGGTACTTCAGCAGTGTGAGCTTGCTTCAGCACTGCTGCATCAGTGGTATGGTACTCCAGCAGTGTGAGCTTGCTTCAACACTGCTGCATCAGTGGTATGGTACTCCAGCATTGTGAGCTTGCTTCAGCACTGCTGCATCAGTGGTATGGTACTCCAGCAGTGTGAGCTTGCTTCAGCACTGCTGCATCAGTGGTATGGTACTTCAGCAGTGTGAGCTTGCTTCAGCACTGCTGAATCAGTGGTATGGTACTACAGCAGTGTGAGCGTGCTTCAGCACTGCTGCATCAGTGGTATGGTACTTCAGCAGTGTGAGCTTGCTTCAGCACTGCTGAATCAGTGGTATGGTACTCCAGCAGAGTGAGCTTGCTTCAGCACTGCTGCATCAGTGGTATGGTACTACAGCAGTGTGAGCGTGCTTCAGCACTGCTGCATCAGTGGTATGGTACTTCAGCAGTGTGAGCTTGCTTCAGCACTGCTGCGTCAGTGGTATGGTACTCCAGCAGTGTGAGCTTGCTTCAGCACTGCTGCATCAGTGGTATGGTACGCCAGCAGAGTGAGCTGGCTTCAGCACTGCTGCATCAGTGGTATGGTACTACAGCAGTGTGAGCTTGCTTCAACACTGGCGCATTAGTGGTATGGTACTCCAGGAGTGTGAGCGTGCTTCAGCACTGCTGCATCAGTGGTATGGTACTACAGCAGTGTGAGCGTGCTTCAGCACTGCTGCATCAGTGGTATGGAACTTCAGCAGTGTGAGCTTGCTTCAGCACTGCTGAATCAGTGGTATGGTACTCCAGCAGAGTGAGCTTGCTTCAGCACTGCTGCATCAGTGGTATGGTACTCCAGCAGAGTGAGCTGGCTTCAGCACTGCTGCATCAGTGGTATGGTACTACAGCAGTGTGAGCTTGCTTCAACACTGGCGCATTAGTGGTATGGTACTCCAGCAGAGTGAGCTGGCTTCAGCACTACTGCATCAGTGGTATGGTACTACAGCAGTGTGAGCTTGCTTCAACACTGCTGCATCAGTGGTATGGTACTACAGCAGTGTGAGCTTGCTTCAACACTGGCGCATTAGTGGTATGGTACTCCAGAATTGTGAGCTTGCTTCAGCACTGCTACATCAGTGGTATGGTACTTCAGCAGTGTGAGCTTGCTTCAGCACTGCTGCATCAGTGGTATGGTACTCCAGCAGTGTGAGCTTGCTTCAACACTGCTGCATCAGTGGTATGGTACTCCAGCATTGTGAGCTTGCTTCAGCACTGCTGCATCAGTGGTATGGTACTCCAGCAGTGTGAGCTTGCTTCAGCACTGCTGCATCAGTGGTATGGTACTTCAGCAGTGTGAGCTTGCTTCAGCACTGCTGAATCAGTGGTATGGTACTACAGCAGTGTGAGCGTGCTTCAGCACTGCTGCATCAGTGGTATGGTACTTCAGCAGTGTGAGCTTGCTTCAGCACTGCTGAATCAGTGGTATGGTACTCCAGCAGAGTGAGCTTGCTTCAGCACTGCTGCATCAGTGGTATGGTACTACAGCAGTGTGAGCGTGCTTCAGCACTGCTGCATCAGTGGTATGGTACTTCAGCAGTGTGAGCTTGCTTCAGCACTGCTGCGTCAGTGGTATGGTACTCCAGCAGTGTGAGCTTGCTTCAGCACTGCTGCATCAGTGGTATGGTACGCCAGCAGAGTGAGCTGGCTTCAGCACTGCTGCATCAGTGGTATGGTACTACAGCAGTGTGAGCTTGCTTCAACACTGGCGCATTAGTGGTATGGTACTCCAGGAGTGTGAGCGTGCTTCAGCACTGCTGCATCAGTGGTATGGTACTACAGCAGTGTGAGCGTGCTTCAGCACTGCTGCATCAGTGGTATGGTACTTCAGCAGTGTGAGCTTGCTTCAGCACTGCTGAATCAGTGGTATGGTACTCCAGCAGAGTGAGCTTGCTTCAGCACTGCTGCATCAGTGGTATGGTACTCCAGCAGAGTGAGCTGGCTTCAGCACTGCTGCATCAGTGGTATGGTACTACAGCAGTGTGAGCTTGCTTCAACACTGGCGCATTAGTGGTATGGTACTCCAGCAGAGTGAGCTGGCTTCAGCACTACTGCATCAGTGGTATGGTACTACAGCAGTGTGAGCTTGCTTCAACACTGGCGCATTAGTGGTATGGTACTCCAGCATTGTGAGCTTGCTTCAGCACTGCTGCATCAGTGGTATGGTACTACAGCAGTGTGAGCTTGCTTCAACACTGGCGCATTAGTGGTATGGTACTCCAGCAGAGTGAGCTGGCTTCAGCACTGCTGCATCAGTGGTATGGTACTACAGCTGTGTGAGCTTGCTTCAACACTGGCGCATTGGTGGTATGGTACTCCAGCATTGTGAGCTTGCTTCAGCACTGCTGCATCAGTGGTATGGTACTCCAGCAGTGTGAGCTTGCTTCAGCACTGCTGCATCAGTGGTATGGTACTCCAGCAGAGTGAGCTGGCTTCAGCACTGCTGCATCATTGGTATGGAACTCCAGCAGTGGGAGCTTGCTTCAACACTGGCGCATTAGTGGTATGGTACTCCAGCAGTGTGAGCTTGCTTCAGCACTGCTGCATCAGTGGTATGGTACTCCAGCAGAGTGAGCTGGCTTCAGCACTGCTGCATCAGTGGTATGGTACTCCAGCAATGTGAGCTTGCTTCAACACTGGCGCATCAGTGGTATGGTACTCCAGCATTGTGAGCTTGCTTCAGCACTGCTGCATCAGTGGTATGGTACTCCAACAGTGTGAGCTTGCTTCAGCACTGCTGCATCAGTGGTATGGTACTCCAGCGGAGTGAGCTGGCTTCAGCACTGCTGCATCAGTGGTATGCTACTACAGCAGTGTGAGCTTGCTTCAGCACTGCTGCATCAGTGGTATGGTACTCCAGCAGTGTGAGCTTGCTTCAGCACGGCTGCATCAGTGGTATGGTACTACAGCAGTGTGAGCTTGCTTCAGCACTGCTGCATCAGTGGTATGGTACTCCAGCAGTGTGAGCTTGCTTCAGCACGGCTGCATCAGTGGTATGGTACTACAGCAGTGTGAGCTTGCTTCAGCACTGCTGCATCAGTGGTATGGTACTCCAGAATTGTGAGCTTGCTTCAGCACTGCTGCATCAGTGGTATGATACTCCAGCAGTGTGAGCTTGCTTCAGCACTGCTGCATCAGTGGTATGGTACTCCAGCAGAGTGAGCTGGCTTCAGCACTGCTGCATCAGTGGTATGGTACTACAGCAGTGTGAGCTTGCTTCAACACTGGCGCATTAGTGGTATGGTACTCCAGCAGAGTGAGCTGACTTCAGCACTGCTGCATCAGTGGTATGGTACTCCAGCAGTGTGAGCTTGCTTCAACACTGGCGCATTAGTGGTATGGTACTCCAGCATTGTGAGCTTGCTTCAGCACTGCTGCATCAGTGGTATGGTACTCCAGCAGTGTGAGCTTGCTTCAGCACTGTGCATCAGTGGTATGGTACTCCAGCAGAGTGAGCTGGCTTCAGCACTGCTGCATCAGTGGTATGGTACTCCAGCAGTGGGAGCTTGCTTCAACACTGGCACATTAGTGGTATGGTACTCCAGCATTGTGAGCTTGCTTCAGCACTACTGCATCAGTGGTATGATACTCCAGCAGTGTGAGCTTGCTTCAGCACTGCTGCATCAGTGGTATGGTACTCCAGCAGAGTGAGCTGGCTTCAGCACTGCTGCATCAGTGGTATTGTACTCCAGCAATGTGAGCTTGCTTCAACACTGGCGCATCAGTGGTATGGTACTCCAGCATTGTGAGCTTGCTTCAGCACTGCTGCATCAGTGGTATGGTACTCCAGCAGTGTGAGCTTGCTTCAGCACTGCTGCATCAGTGGTATGGTACTCCAGCAGAGTGAGCTGGCTTCAGCACTGCTGCATCAGTGGTATGGTACTACAGCAGTGTGAGCGTGCTTCAGCACTGCTGCATCAGTGGTATGGTATGCCAGCAGAGTGAGCTGGCTTCAGCACTGCTGCATCAGTGGTATGGTACTACAGCAGTGTGAGCTTGCTTCAGCACTGCTGCGTCAGTGGTATGGTACTCAAGCATTATGAGCTTGCTTCAGCACTGCTGCATCAGTGGTACGGCACTCCAGCAGTGTGAGCTTGCTTCAGCACTGCTGCATCAGTGGTATGGTACTCCAGAATTGTGAGCTTGCTTCAGCACTGCTGCGTCAGTGGTATGATACTCCAGCAGTGTGAGCTTGCTTCAGCACTGCTGCATCAGTGGTATGGTACTCCAGCAGAATGAGCTGGCTTCAGCACTGCTGCATCAATGGTATGGTACTACAGCGGTGTGAGCGTGCTTCAGCACTGCTGCATCAGTGGTATGGTACTCCAGGAGTGTGAGCGTGCTTCAGCACTGCTGCATCAGTGGTATGGTACTACAGCAGTGTGAGCGTGCTTCAGCACTGCTGCATCAGTGGTATGGTACTCCTGCATTGTGAGCTTATATTCACACTGATGTCAGTGGTATGGTACTCCAGCAGTGTGAGCGTGCTTCAGCACTGCTGCATCAGTGGTATGGTACTCCAGCATTATGAGCTTGCTTCAGCACTGCTGCATCAATGCTATGGTACTCCACAAGTGTGAGCTCCTTCCAGGACGGTCATTTCACTGGTAGAAGAATCTCTCCTGTAGTGGAATAGGCCCACGCCATGTGCCGCTTTGTACACAATGCATAGGGATTTAAAACAGATTCTCTCTTTAATAGGCAACCAGTGTAGATCTTTCAGGGCTCCTGTCGTAGAGGTCCTGCGTTGCCTGTTTAGAGCCAGTTTAGCTGCCATAGACTGGACTCTCTGTAATCTTTATAATTTACGGTGCTCCCAAATACAGAGTGTTACAGTAGTCCAGTCTGCTAAGAATTACACTGTACCACAAGTGGGCGAGTGTCCTTAGGCAGAAGCGGGAGGATCTGTTGTAACATCCGCAGCAACAAAAAGCATACATTGGCCATTTTATTTACCTGGGATTCCATTTGGAGACTACCCTCTATTTGTAGCCCCAGATTGCGCACAATTTTGGCCGGAAACAAGGGGTCATCCTTTGGGGTGAGCTTAAACTCTGGCATTAGCCATTGATGCAAACTGGGGGATGGGCAGAAAAACAACTCGGTTTTCCCCCCATTGAATTGTAAAGCATTTTCCCTGAGCCAGCCTACTGTCTGGCGCATGCACTCTTGAAACTTGTCCATCGATACAACCTGTTTCCCTTTCAGGGAAAAAATCCAGTTGGGTGTCATCCGCGTAGTTAACCAGGTCAATATTGTAAGACTTGATCAAAGAGAGTAGGGGGTGCAAGTAGATATTAAAGAGGATGGGACTTATCGCCGACCCCTGCGGAACCCCATACGCTACTAGAGACTGGCTCGACTCATATGGAGGTAGTGACACTACCTGTTTCTTTCCAGTTAGGTAGGAATATATCCACTGCAGGGCATGTCCTTTTATCCCCATCATTTGTGATCTCTCCATCAGTACTGTATGGTTCACCTTGTCGAATGCGGCCGACATATCTAGTAATACTAGGACAGATGATTCTCCCTTGTCTGCTCGCATCCGAAGATTATCCATAATGGTGACCAAGGCAGTCTCAGTACTGTGGCCCGGGCGGAAGCCAAATTGATCCTTGCCTAGTAGGAGATTATCCTCTAAATATCCGGACAAGGTTTTGCTGACTATTTTCCCCAGAATTTTAACCAGGTAAGGTAGGAGGAATATCGGTCTAAAGTTGGCTGGGACCAGGGGATCAAGGGAAGGTTTCTTAAGTAAACGAGTGATTACCGCTTACTTCCATATTTCCAGGACCACTCCCTCTTCTAAGGATTGGATGCAAATTAGGCAGACCCAAGGGAGGGTCTCCTTTCCAGATGTGTTCCAGATTCTATGAGGCAGGGGATCCTGGGAGGAGCCTGAGGTGATACTATGATCCAACTCATTAAACCGGTCCTCAGATGGGGCCTGAAAGTTTTCCAAACTGGTGTTGGCTATAGGCTCATCTCCTGATCTTCCAGTCCAGTGATCCCTGCTGTTAATATTATTGGGGCCTAACTCACCCACGATTTTACAGATTTTTTCTTCAAAATGTACAGCAATCGTATCGCAGAGTTTCTGTCAAGCGACCACCTTGTTACTTTTACATGTTGGATGTGAGAGATTCTTCACAATACTAATGTCCTAGACACCCGCACGGAAGACCACGCCCCAGTAGGCGTACCGGAGGAGGGTCCCCGCCCTCCCGCAGATGGATAAATAGAGCGGGAATCCGAAGAAGCGTCCTCTTGTTCCTGTGCTCTGAAGGCTGCACCAACTCGTTGCTCGTGAGCCCTCGACGGAACAAGCGGCAATTTTGAGAACTTGTAATCTTGTTGTTTCTCTTTCAGTTATTTGGAGTACGAAAGATCCAGGACCTCGTTGATCAACCAGTGCAGAGTACACAAAGCTATGGCCGGCAAGAAAGCAGGATAGAGCTCCGAGTTGGAGAAGGTACTGTGCACCATGTCGAACCGAATGGCGATCATGGACCCGAAACTCAGTAAAGTTGACTCGATCGGACGAGGTTTGGCCGATGTTAAAAAACAGTTAGCGGCCCAGAACAGCTCAGGCCGTCCTAAGAAGGTAATAGGCCCGGCCTTGCCGGGAATCGTCCCTGAGGGTAGGGGGAAGCGTGTTAAGAGGAGGGCGGTTTCTGGGGAAGATCCGGTTCCTGAGGTATCCCCAATCGCCCCCATCACACCGGCGGACAGCCCGGTACCAAACCCAGATATAGGTTTGCCAATCCCGGTTGTAATTACTCCTGTTAATGATGAGGAGATGCCCCCGGAACTGGCCATCCAGTTAGCGGCAGTGTTGCCATGGCTCAAGAAGAAAGCGGGGGGGGCAGTGGCCGCAGGGGACCCGGCCGAGGAGGCTAGACTAATAATCGAGCAGTTACTGCAGTCGAGAGAGGCCACGACGGCGAATGTTCCTCTTGTTCCCCTACAGGTGGCGCCGGGAGGACCTGCGGTTAGCCGGGAAAAGGCGGCAGACACGACGGTCGAACCTGGTAAGCACACATTGCCAATGGCAGGGGAGGGTTCATTACCTTCAAGGCGCGAACGGGTGGCCCAGCACATCCCTGCGGCCACGAAGGAACTGATATGGGGGGAGAAATATGTGAATATGTTTTCATTGTTGACTAACCATCGCGAGATGGAATATGCAAAATCCCAGAAGGATTTATGGCACCCCAGTGTATGGCGGGCCAAGATGGCGGAATTTAGGGTCGATGAGACGGTAGCGAATTGGGTAAAGGCCTTTTCGATATTTACGGCAGTCATGGGGGAACGAAAGCCTGAAGTCATGACTGAGTTGACCTGTTATCAGAATAGGTTTATGGATTTTTATACCATGTATGAGGGGGACGAGTGGAAAGGTTATGATATGAAATTCCGAAAAGCGAAAGAATTTGATGCGACTTTGACCTGGGATTGCCTCGACTCGGTGTCTTGGCACAAGCAGCTCTTGCCTGGGGCGGCAGGTACGTCCTCGCCGGGCGGGAGCGGGTCGGGGTCAGCTCGCCAAAAGCCCGCAGTGCCCTTTCGAGCGGGCGCCGGTGGGGAATATCAGCCCAAGACTGGCGGGAATGGAGGCAAGCGGGGGGTTTGTTGGGGCTTCAATAGAGGCAACTGTAGCAGGCCCCATGGATCATGTAGGTTCAGGCACGCGTGTGCGTGCTGTGGGAATTCCTCACACCCGGAGAGTAGCTGTAGATCTAAAAACAGCGGAATGGGAGGAAAAGGGGGGTCTAAGCAAGAGTGAGGTGATGTTTTGTAACCGATTGTCTACACCTGTTGATATCATGGCTCTGACTCCTTGGTTGAACAAATACCCTGATCATGTATCCGCCGGGGTGTTGAGGAATGGATTCCTATATGGCTTCAACATCCCGGCGGGGGATTTTCGGGGGACTCCTTTTGTAAAAACCAGTTATCTGTCCAACATAACCCAGACGTAGCTGCAAGAAAAATTTCCAAAGAAGTCAGCTTGGGGCGGGTGGTGGGGCCTTTTCGCAGCCCGCCGGTGGCGGATTTCGTGTGTTCCCCGCTAGGGGTGGTCCCGAAGAAAGACCCAGGGGAGTTTAGACTCATTCACAACCTGTCTGCCCCAAGGGGTTCTTCGGTGAACGAAGCCATTGACCCAGATATTTGTTCGGTGCGGTACGCATCGTTCGATGATGCCGTGGCCATGGTAAATCACCTGGGCCCCGGAGCGCTGATGGCGAAATCGGACATCGAATCGGCACTCCGGTTGCTCCCGGTATACCCGCGAGATCAGCGCTTGCTAGGTTTTGCATTTCAGGGGAGTTATTACATGGATAAATGCATGCCTATGGGTTGCTCCATTTCTTGTGCCTATTTTGAAATGTTCAGCTGTTTTTTAGAGTGGGCATTCACCGAGGCCACAGGGCATAGGCATGTTATGCACTATCTGGATGACTTCCTGTTTCTGGGAGCAGCCGGCGATACGACATGTGCGCAGGCGCTGCTGGACTTCTGCATTCTCATGCGGGAGTTCGGAGTCCCATTGGCACCAGGTAAGACGGTTGGGCCATCTACTTCACTGGAGTTTCTGGGAATTGAGCTCGATTCTGTGGAGGGATGTTTCCGTTTACCGGTGGAAAAGGTGGCCAAGTTTAGGGCTTCCTTGACACAATGCCTGGCCAAGGAGAAAGTGACCCTGCACTAGTTACAGCAAACAGTGGGTCAACTTAACTTTGCCTTAAGGGTGATACCAATGGCCCGCCCCTTCTCACGCTCTATTGCACAAGCTATGGTTGGTCTCAAGGAGGGACACCACCGTACGAGACTGTCGGCAGAGGTTCGCCAGGATATGCGCATTTGGTTGGCATTTCTGGCGGACTTCAACGGTCGAGTTGTCTGGAACAAACCACCAGCTTCTTCAGATGAACTAGGTTTGTGGACCGACTCAGCTGGGAGCGTGGGATTTGGCGCCATCTTTGGTAACCGATGGTCGGCACAAGTATGGCCGACGTGGTGGCACTCCAGTGGTCTGACAGGTAACATTGGGTTCTTAGAGCTATTTCCCATTTGGGTTGCTCTGATTGCATGGCCAGACGACTTCAGGGACCGCTCGGTGGTGTTTTGGTCTGATAATATGACTGTGGTTGGGTGCATTAATCAGCAGGCAGCCCGCTGCAAGTGGATCTTGAGATTGTTGAAAGAAATTGTTTTACGTTGCATGAAATTGAATGTACAGTTCAGGGCAAAACATGTGCCAGGCGTACTGAATTATGCAGCTGATGCACTCTCTCGTTCACACATGCAGGCTTTCAGGGGCTATCTACCCACAGCGGATCTAGTGGCGGCACCGTTCCCCGAAGCACTATGGCAAATCGGTGCCCCGGTTTACAAGACCTCGTGGCAGCCAGCTTAGCTCCCAGGACAAGGAAGGCATACGAAGGAGCGTTTCGTTCCTACTGCACATTTTTGGGTCCATCAGGGAGACAGAGCTGGGGTCAGGAGGAATCCTTCCTGGGGTTCCTGGTTGCGCTGCACAGAGAAGGCTGATCAGCGGCTACGGCCAATAGACATAGGGCGGCCATTTCATTTATGGCACAGGTGCATGGCATAAGAGATCCGACGGATTCCTTTTTGGTTAGGAAGGCACTCCGTGGCTGGCAATGCCTCGAGGGTCGCAAGCAGGATACGAGGCGCCCGATTGGTTTAGACAGATTGTCTCTACTTTTAGCAAAGCTAGATGAGACGTGCTCCTCCCTTTTCGAAGCAGTTCTGTTCCGGGCAGCTTTCGCCTTGGCATTCCATGGGGCTATGCGGGTGAGCGAACTCGTCGCAAGGAATAAGAAGGATATAGAGGGAGGCCTGGGCAGTGATCACGTCCAAATATGGGGTGATTCTATGGTAATCTCTATAGCCAGGTCCAAGACTGACCAGGGAGCTATGGGGGATAGTATTATCGTGCAGCGCGCACGGGGGTCCCCCACTTGTCCGATAAAGTGTGTAGAGGAATACTTGGCACTGAGGACGGCTACATGGGGGGGAGCTTGCTTAGGCACAAGGATGGCACCCCACTTACGAGATTTCAGTTTCAGAGGGTGCTGGCGCTGTCAATCGCTGCTGCGGGCATGGACCCGTGCGATTTTGGGACCCACTCATTTAGGATAGGGGCTGCTACTGAGGCTGCAGCCCGGGGTCAGAGTGCGGAGGAAGTAAAGCAGCTAGGCCGTTGGTCCTCGAATTGCTTCAAAAAGTATGTGCGATTGCACATGTTGTAAAGATCAATTGACATGCACTCAAGCTTCTTGTCTTTTGTTTGCATTGCAGTTTCGCGAGCCTGTCACGCGGGGCGGAATTGGAAGTCGACCCAGCATCAGGAGACCAGCGGTCGAGGATCACCGACTGGAGAGAGAGTGGTATGGGTCGTGGGCCACTCATATGTGAGGCGCGCCGGGGACGTATTCAAGGCAGGTGACGCGACTCACGCATCTGGGGAATACGGGTACAGAGTGACCTTCCATGGGAAGGGAGGGCTCTGTTTTGACCAATTTCAATCGTTTTTTGAGGGTCTTTTAGGGCGACAAAGGTCACCGCCATCTGTAGTCATAGTACACCTGGGGGGCAATGACTTGGTGACACTGGGAAGACGGGTGTTATTAGAACACATCCTGTCGGCAGTTAGCTGGTTGGCTAAAAAAGTCCCGGGGTGCACGATTGCCTGGTCCCACATGATCCCCAGAAAGAGTTGGCGGGGGGCATTTCAGTGTCAGCATTGAACCACTCTGTGAAAAGGGTTAACAATAAAGTTGGGAAATTGTTCCACTCCGCGCAGTTGCATAGCATTCCTCACGGGTGTATTCGGGGAGATCACATGTATCTGAATGATGGGGTTCACCTGTCCAGGGAGGGAAATGATTTACTCATAGGAGACTTCATAGCATGGTTAAGGGGTTTGAGGAAGCATGACCTTTAGGAGGAGTGGGGGGGCTGGATAGTCGGTCAACTATCCGGCCTGTGGCGGTAAGGTCATGATCGGTGAGCAGTAATTTCAAGGTCCCTAGAGGGGGGCGCCACCCAGAATGGATGGGAGCGCCCGGGGGGAGGCGGCCATTGGCCCCTTCCACGGGGAGGCGGCACCCACTAAGGATGGGTCACCTAGGGGGAGACGACCATAGGCCCCTCCCAGGAGGGAGGTGGCTAGAGGCCCCTCCTACGAATTTCCCGGGGGCCGGATATCCGCGACGGCGGATAGAGAGTGTGGGGATGGGGGGGAGTCCACGCTGTCCTTCCTACAGATACCTCACACGGGAACTCGGACGACCTTAAAAATGGCGTCGAGTGAAAAGGGGGCCCCCACGACAAGGGAAGTTACAGTTGGCAATGAGGGTAAAGTCCTCTGCGCATGCGCCACTCACACCGTGAGGGCGGGATTTTGGTAGTAGGGATCTGACACCGGTTAAGACCTTGCCGTTGGCCCTTAATGCTAGGATGTACAATTTTAATTTAGAATGTATGCATTTACAGGATGCTAGACTCGGCTAGGAAACCTTTGTATTAGAGATCTGTTAAGGTTAGCCAAAGAACATGTCTTCATCGATATGTAATAAATGTAAAATTGTACATAATTCATGAAACTTTTATTTAATGTTTTAAATTTTGTTTCATATTTTAATAAATACGGCCGGGGTGGGGGTAACTCCCCCCCGCCTTCCAAAAGCTCAAACCTGTGTCTGTCTACTCTCATTGGGAATTGGTGTTGGGAGGGGGTGGCGGGCATCCCGGCCATATGGAAAGGGGCGACCACTCGGTCCCCCCGAACGTATGGTTGGGTGCCCCGATCCCCCCGGGAAACCATTTTGGGCGGGAGGCGTGGCTCGGCTGGTATGCCCGAAGTGGCGTAGCCGGGGCGCGCCCTTTCCCGCCCAGGAGGGGTTGTCCTAGACACCCGCACGGAAGACCACGCCCCTGTAGGCGTACTGGAGGAGGGTCCCCGCCCTCCCGCAGATGGATAAATAGAGCGGGAATCCGAAGAAGCATCCTCTTGTTCCTGTGCTCTGAAGGCTGCACCAACTCGTTGCTCGTGAGCCCTCGACGGAACAAGCGGCAATTTTGACCCACCCACCAGCCCCTTATGGCAATGTTTGTTTAAATAAAGTTTGATTAGTAGAAATGTATAGGCCTTTTTTCCTTTGTAGAGAAGTAAGGGAATTTTTCACATAATAATGTGGCTTCTGTTTCTAGGATAATGTTTCCCTTTGTAGGAAAATGAAGTTGATGACTGAAGGCTATGTCAGAATTTCTTTTTTTTCCCTTAGTAGGTAAAACAACTGTCGTATTTATTTTTTGGTCGGGCGGTAAGGTCATGATCGGTGAGCAGTAATTTCAAGGTCCCTAGAGGGGGGCGCCACCCAGAATGGATGGGAGCGCCCGGGGGGAGGCGGCCATTGGCCCCTTCCACGGGGAGGCGGCACCCACTAAGGATGGGTCGCCTAGGGGGAGACGGCCATAGGCCCCTCCCAGGGGGGAGGTGGCTAGATGCCCCTCCTACAAATTTCCAGGGGGCCGGATATCCGCGACGGCGGATAGAGAGTGTGGGGATGGGGGGAGTCCACGCTGTCCTTCCTACAGATACCTCACACGGGAACTCGGACGACCTTTAAAATGGCATCGAGTGAAAAGGGGGCCCCCACGACAAGGGAAGTTACAGTTGGCAATGAGGGTAAAGTCCTCTGCGCATGCGCCACTCACACCGTGAGGGCGGGATTTTGGTAGTAGGGATCTGACACCGGTTAAGACCTTGCCGTTGGCCCTTAATGCTAGGATGTACAATTTTAATTTAGAATGTATGCATTTACAGGATGCTAGACTCGGCTAGGAAACCTTTGTATTAGAGATCTGTTAAGGTTAGCCAAAGAACATGTCTTCATCGAAATGTAATGAATGTAAAATTGTACATAATTCATGAAACTTTTATTTAATGTTTTAAATTTTGTTTCATATTTTAATAAATACGGCCGGGGGGGTAACTCCCCCCGCCTTCCAAAAGCTCAAACCTGTGTCTGTCTACTCCCATTGGGAATTGGTGTTGGGAGGGGGTGGCGGGCATCCCGGCCATATAGAATTGGCAAAGAAATCTGCTTTGGCCTTGGCTATGCCTTCCTTTTAACAGGCCTGAACTAATTTTAGTTCCTTTCTATCTATATCTGCGTAATTCATCCTCCATTTTCTCTCCGCCTTCTTACAACTAAGTCATAATGATTTCAGTTCCTCACTAAACCACGGAGCAGAGGCTTTCTTCCTGTTTTTAAGTCTCTTAATTGGCACTAGAATATCTAGGGAACTACCTATAAAATTACAGTATTCCTGATAATTTTTCTCGACGGAATTAGAGGGAACAGACAGATTTTGACTCGGTGGTATCAAATGTATCTTGTTTTTAACTAACTTAGCCCACTCTCTTCCCTGTCGGTAAGTAGTGTGACAGTTATTGCTAATCTCTGGTCGGGATATTAGAATATGGAAATGAACTAGAGAATGATCCAACCAGCTTTGGGGCAGTATGTCCATTATCTTGGTATCTGTCTGATTGGCAGATAAGAGATCCAACACATGGCCTACCTGGTGTGTTGGCTCTTGTACCAATTGGCAGAGATTACAGTTCTCACACGTTTGGCTCAGCTCTTTCAGGTGATTGCCTAGAATCCAATTATCCCACAAGTTAAATCCCCTAATAGAGTCGTTTTGGAATGAGCCATATATATATGATAAATGTGATCAAGGGCTCGAGGACCCGAAACGCGTCATGGCGGTGATTGTGTTGCACATGGAATAAATATTGCAAACTACCTGAGTGGGTCTGTGTTCGTTTTTCTGGCAAAATTCGGAAGGAGCAAACGAAATTCTTTGGATGTAATGGTGTGTATATATATATATACATATATATATATATATATACACACCGGTGAAAGTATGTTTGTCATGTAAATGGGTTTCTTGTTATTTTTTTCGAATGATGGTGGGGCTCACTCACTTTGAGAAAGGCTTTTGTTTACACTGAAATGTGTCAGTGGTTGGAAACAGGATGCAATAGTGAAATAAATAATTTGCGCATAAACTGGAGAGCCTGCTGTTTTTCGGCCAGGCGTGACAAACAGTAATATGTATATATACATATATATGCCACTGAAAAAACAAAAGGTTAAAGTGGAGTAATACATAAGTAAAGGAGTAAGATCTTAACTTAGGTTAAAAAAATTGACAAATTAGCTGAAAAAAACGGACTTTATATATAGATCTTTTAGAAATAAAAAACAAACCTGTTTAAAACAAAAAAACACTGAAATTCACCACCTACACATAATTGACAGAAGTATACCTTGCACCATCATAGATTTCTGATGTCATCAGTGATGTAATTTTTGAGGTCATAAGCAGTGCATCACAGTGGTGCAAGTTATA
Organism: Lissotriton vulgaris; assembly: GCF_964263255.1. Lineage (NCBI taxonomy): Eukaryota > Metazoa > Chordata > Amphibia > Caudata > Salamandridae > Lissotriton > Lissotriton vulgaris. Next base: position 170,308,078 of record NC_141689.1, on the reverse strand, counting down.
TTTTATCCCTGCGCAGAATTGGGTTAGCCACTGGGCCTGCGTACAACCCCCAGCGGGTGGCCAACCTCTTGACAGCCTCCAACAGGCCACGGAGCCCGTACCCGGATTTTCCTTCACGAGAACACAAGGAAAACTCTAGATCTTGCAGGACTCTGCAGGATCGCGACAACCCAACATTTCTTTTGATTTTGTCCTAGGGGACCACCTCACAAGGTGGTCAGGGTATCCATAACCAGTCCCCTTCTAAAAAAAAAACAAATTTTTTTGAGACTTGAGGATCGAGTCCTTGAGTCTAAGCATGGGCGAATTTTGCGGATCTCGCGTTCGCGAATTTGCGGATTTGCGAACTCGCAATCCGCAAAATCCGCGAATTCTTGCAAATTTGCGGATTTTTTTTTTTTTGTGTTCGCAAGGATTTCTGCCAGTTCGCGAGGGTTTCGTACCAGTTCGCAATTGCGAACTTACATTTCGTCGCGCAACGGTCGCGAATTATGTTGTTTCTACGTCTGGTTCATCATCACAGGTTCCCAGCACCCTCTGTTTCACCACTGCAACCCTCTGTTACATCAATGCCACCCTCTGGTTCATCATTACTGTAGATTATGGGGGGGAAAAGCAAGCACACCATCCCTGCTTCAACTCAGATGAATTAATTTGGGGTTAGTTTATTAATGTGTCACTGTTTTAAAATTCCAGTCTGGCACCTGCTTCCTTATCTGTAATTTTGCTTTCTGTTGCAGTGCATTTTTTTTCCCCAGGACCTTCTTTGTGGCCTACTTGTAGCTATTGTATGAGCCTGCTGTGAGGGTCAGAGCAGGGTCATACAATTGTTGCAACTAGCAACTGAATTCTGGAGGGGCCCCAGTCAGGAAGCACTACCGGGAATTGTTACTAATGATGAGTTTGAACTCTTGCCCCTGCCGAGTGCTTTCACTTTTGAAAAACTCGTTTTTCTGCAATTTCGCGGGGTTCGCGGGGTGCGAACACGCGCAAGATCGGATTCGGAAGCCGCAAATTCGTGCGAATATGCAATTTGTTTTTTTTGCGGCGTGTTAGTTGGCAAGGTTTTGTGCGTTTTTGCGAGCCGCTCGTAGCGCAAGACGCGAAGTTACCCTCGCGGTCGTTCAAGGGCGCAGCCATCTTGTTTGCCTGACGTATTTCCGTTTCCGGGCGCGAAGTGTAATCTCGCAAAGTCCGCGGTTTGCCAGTACAGTCTCGCGCGTGTTCGCAAGGAAAATCTCGCGCGAACTTACCCGCGCGGTCGTGAACGGGCGCGGCCATCTTGTTTCTCATTCATTGCTATGGTTCTGGGCATGGTCTTTGTATCCTCTGTCAATCTCTGCCATCCTTTGCTTGTTTGAAGTTTTTTTTTATCTATTTTACTTATTATCTATCCCTCTATTTTTCTAGCCCTATATTTTTGTGTTTACTGCTACTTTTGGTTAATTTTAAACTACTTTTGTAAACTCTTTTCTTTTTTTCTCTTCCCTATTCTATTTTCTTTATTCCTTTCCGCCCAGACCATGGTGAAGGGAGCCGGGAAGCATCCCGAGAAGGGGAAGGGTCCCGCACCCCGTGTCCGGCTCCCGTGCGGGCGTTTGAGGGGGGAGCTAGTGATGCCACGGGAGATCTTTACCCCGGAGGAGGTGGCCCAACTCATTTTTTATGTTCAGCGCCGCCTCCCCGGGACCATCATGGGAGGCGGCAAGATCAGTGCCGGGTACGGGGCCCGGGAGCGCCGGAAGCGGTGGGAGAAGGTGTGCCAGGCCATTTACCACCACTCTCGGGTCTGGCGCACCTACAACCAGGCCACCCACCGCTGGACGGATGTCCTGACCCGTGAGCGAGATCTGCTCGACCTCCTTGGCCTTGAGATCCCCGGGCTTGGTGAGTAGTAGTAGCTATGTCTTTACTACTATGTTTTCTCCTGCTGTGTTATTATATTGCAAATTTTTGTTTTTTACCAAGAGCAATAATGCTGCTCATTACATTGTAGGTACATTTTATTTCAAAATCTTCTGTGCATTTCAGGTACACTGCTCTCCTTCTCAGTAGTGTTGCTACTATGCTTATTTGTTTTAGATTTTGTGTTCATTTCATTGGCCTGTGAAATTATGTATGAGTGTAGTTGAAAGAACTGCGCAATGCTACACACTAAGGTTCAGATTTTTAATTACCGGCGCATCCCTGCAAAGTTGCAGGGATGCGCCAGTAATTGTGCGTCACGCCACCATCACCCATGGTGCGCCGTATTACAATGCGGTGCCCCATGGGCCCAAAACGTCACCAAAGCGTTACGCATCTGTGCCGTAAAGGTGGCGCATTGCTGGAGTTGCGTCGCAACGATGGTGCAGCTCCATCAATTCTCTGGGGTGCCCTATCTCCCCAATGCTGCGTCAAGCCGTACGTCTGCTTCAAGCAGGCGCAGGGTTTGAGTCACGCATCATTGTCCTCAAAGTGACTGATTGAAATCTTGTAGATTTCCCTCAGCCACTTTTAGGATGCGTTCCTGCGCAGGAACGCCCTCCCTTGCGCCGGAACCCCCCTATTGGCGCAGGGCTTTACAACGTGATGCATCTCCCAGATGCGTCACGTTGTTAATATACGCCGCACCATTGCGCCTCTTTTGTGCTGTCGCTGCGTCACAAAAGTCACGCAACAATGGAGCAAAAGAGCCGCAAGGGCCTTATAAATCAGCCCCTACAGACTCAAGTCCAGTCCTTCCTTTGTACACATGGCGATAAGAAGAAATAGTGGTGGTGGATTAATAGTTTGAGTATTTTAATGACTGGTGAATGTAGTAGGAAACTTTAGTGTTGTCGCTGATCTTCAATCACGATGGACTTTGGCTGTCACTTTGCGTGCTGCGGACTGCTGCCTGCCAATCCTAGGCAAACCTTTTTAGTACTTTGTTTAGTGAGTTACATAGGGTAGTTTCCAATTCGACGGTCCGCAAATCAAGCAATACTAAAGTAATGACGTAGTCGACCACATGAGATTGGTCAATAATATATCCCGTGGAGTCGTTCCCTATTTGCTATTTCGCAAAAATATTTTGTTACTTTGTTAGTTCTTTTTTAAATGTTTGATTTGGTTGAGAAATAAATATCATCCATGTTTTCTGTTTTTCTTTCTTTCATGTTGTACATCAGCTTCCCCCAGGGGCAAGAGGAGGACACAGGAGGAGGAGGAGGAGGGTGCTGTTGTCGATGCAGGCCAGGACCGGGCAGTCGAGGGCTCCTTTGCTGGCCCCAGTAAGTTTTAATTTTAATATAGAGTACTTATTTTTTCCTAGCGTTCCTTATTCGATTTTTTCTAAATCGTCTTTGATCTTCTTGTAGACAGGATCTAAATTCTTATCCCTATGACTCCGTGTGGTATTACTAGATTATTCTTATTAGTCTGTCTGTGTAGCTAACTAAGATTGCACATTTGGCATTTCCATTGGACTCCCATTCTAGTCAGCAATAGCTCTATGCACTGAGTGTAGTCCTCTGGGATTGTCCATAATGTCTTTTCAAGTATTCTAAATGTTTATGCTTTGACCATTGCCAACAATAAAAAGGTGAATGACCACCACCAAGAAATAATAAGATACTACTTTACTTTTGGTTTGGATAGGACAATCCATTCTACTACTGTTGCAGGGACAAATCTGCACAAACAGAACTATGGACACTAAATAATGCATCGCTTAGCTTATCAATTATAATAGGTGCTGTAACTGTTAGACTTTCCACATACCTCAGTGATAACAGACTTTGTAGTTGAACCCCCAATCTCCTTACTGACTAGATAGTGTGGCAGAGTCATTTAGCTCCCAAAGTCACCGATGGCAGAGGCACGGACTCATGCTTGCAAAAATTCGAAAACCTTTAGCTCATCCACTCTAGTCTGGAGGACCAAAAACCACAGAGTCTATTTAAGTTTAAAAGCTTTATTAAAAGTAAACACATTTATTAAATTCAAGTTTGTCATAAAAGTGAACGTGTAACTGAAAATGGAAAAGTGCTTAGTGCTGACGATTAATTGGACACATTTCTTGTGGTCGAGCCGAGCTCTCACCTGGTTTGAACTTGATCCTGCTCGTGTTCTTAGAAGTCAAGGTTCTGTCTGTTAGGAGAAAAAGTGGTGCGTGTTAAAAAGTAAAAAGCAAACATTCATCAGTTGTGCCAAAAAGTGCAGCAAGACAACAGCCTTCCCTGGAAAAAGGGACATTTTTACTCTAGAGTACACAGTCAAAAATTATTAAATTGTACACTTTTTTTCACATTTCTTTCTTCCTCCTAGACCAAATATTATATAGTAGTGAGTGGTGTATTCTAACATTATTAAATGTACTTTGTAGGTGGAACATCTGGAGACGGGGTCAGCGCGGAGGTGGTGGCATTGGACGAGGAGGACAACTCTGGGGAGGAGGCGGTGCAAGTGCCGGAAAAGGACATGCCTGTGAGGGTTCACACGGTGGTGGCGGGCAGAGGTAAGCTATACATTCCTTAGTCATTGAGATTGAAGACTGCAGAGTGTGCTTTCTGCACGGGTGTATTATAAAAAAAGCAGGTAGTAGCCTCCTCTAAATGTACTTCGACTTAGCTGTGAAGTTTTTGGCGAGAAGAATCCCAATCAGATCTGAGGTGAACTTGATGGATGGGATGAACGAAAAGCGAAAGAAGGGTGTAAGTAAGTGTGGAAGCACGAGAAATGTAATGATGACTGGCAAAGAAGAATGATATGTGTTTGCTTGGTCCCCGAGGTGGCTGGGAAGGTAAGAAAATGGTATGGTGCATGGCTGGGTGAATGATGAAGCAAGGATGGGTGGAAGGAGAACAGCCTGGGTGGGTGAGACAGAAACTGTATGTGTGCAATATACTTTGAATGGATGGATGCCTGGATCATTCATGGTACTATCTGACTCTTAGATAGCATATGTGAATCTAGAGAGAGTAGACGGTCACTGGATGAACTAAGTGTTACTTTGAAGAGCATGTAACACCGCACCCGCACGTCCGTTCCAGTGTAGGAAAGGCAAGGAAAAGAAGTTGTAACGTTGTCCAAAGACTACCATGAATAGTAGCAGTAGTTTGTATTGCAACTGCAAGCACAGCATATATCCAGTTATTACGGTGGGCACTCCCTACCTCCCTTAATAACTTTAGTTTAGTAGTAGTACGTCATTCATGTGTGGGGGTATCACTGTTCACTCAATAATAAGCAAAGCACCTAAAGTCATCCCATATGTCATCAAATACATCCCATGTGAAGTGATAGATAATCAGATAATTTAGCTTCTTCATTTTCCTTTTCTAATACTCATTTGCACTGTAGGGTGAAAGCTAAATTAATTAAGCAGTAGCCCTTTTAACAGAGTATTCTCAGTGCCACCCGTAATAGAAAAGTAAGAGCTTCACCACCTGCATGTACTGGACCGGTACAGTAACGCAAGTCTGTCTCACTCACCATGGTGTGCGTCTGTTTTTCTCGGGTGCAAGTTCACTGCGCTGGCATTATGCCGGCTTGCATAAGATAACGTACCAATTTTCCTAAACAAGAGAGAAGAAGAAGAATAAGAGTGGTGTACTGTCATAGTCGACTGTAATAGAAGTCCATAGTGCTCGTAGAATTTGTTCCTTAAACTCCCACTAATGTTAGAGCAAGGATGAAGAAGTCGGAGGTTACATAGATACTGTCCTCAATAGTTATGCACTGTGCTTTCAATTTGCTACTTGTACTGTGACAACTTTCTGCTCAATCATTTTGTGTTAATCTTAAGGAGCATTGGTTACAGACTATGTCTTTCTTTTTTCATGTAGTTGCTCCTTCCAAATCCAAGACACCATCAAGGAGGAAGGAGCTGGCTCGAATGGCCCGGCAACGGAGGCTGGATGCCACTGTTGCTGAATATCGGCGGCTGGTGGCCCTGGAGGAGGAGGAGACGCAGTCTGGAACAACAACAACGTCCACTGGGACAGCTGCCTCCTCCTCCGTGCGGGCTGCCAGCCAGCGCAGTGCTCCAGCGGTACGGAGCCGGGCTACCAAAGCCAAACGCCACCGCCCAGCAGCAAAGAAAGCAGCTGCCCCTCACAGGATTTGCAAGGCACACCGGCGCCGCTTATCCCTCAGACTGTCCTACCTGGAGCAGGAGGTCCATAATTATAAGAACGTGGTGGAGGGCCTCCGCTTCGAACTTGCCACCCTCCGCAAGGAGCATGATGCCCTGGCTGCTAATTCCAACAGCACCCTGCCATAGTGTCCCTTGCCCCTTTTTTAGAGACTTTTGGGGGGTGGGAATTGGGAGTTGTGATTTTTGGGGACTTTTGAAGGACAATCGTTGGGGTTAGGGAGGGTCTTGCGGGAGATTCTTTTGTTAGGGCTATAAAAATATACTTTTTGAAACTTTATCTGACCATACCTGTTTTTTACTGCTTTTGAGTCTGGTGGGTGGGGGTTTAACATAACAGTAAGTTTGTTTTCCTGAATAGTCCTAGGACTTTAGTAGTACTACCGTCAATCAAATCTCTCGTCTCTCCTAATACTCCATTATACTACCTCCAACCAAACGCCTATCTTACCTGTAATTTCTGTTTGCAAGTAGGGCTAGGCCCAGGGCTGGCTCCACGGGAAACAGCAAATAAGGTTGGCAATCCTGGGCGGATAAAATTTCCTCATAGCGGTGGTACTAGTGGTGTGACACAGTGGCAGTTGCTTGCCTATGAAAAAAAGAAAATGAAATCTGGTTTGTCCTCCTGAGCAATACAAAGGTACAATACAGAATATAGCAGGTGACAGAAGTACACTAGAGCAGTGCCACGTTGTAGCCTAACAAATGTTAAAGTATAACTAATTCGGTTGAAGTTCTTTGACATTAGCCATGGGTCTTTGTCAAGCAGAGTAAGAATATATCCTCGGATTTCTTCACCAGCCTGTTGCTATCACCTTATCCTCCCCAGCAAGTGTGTGGATTTATTGCTGTAATTTAGTCACACATCAATCAAAACCACACAGCCCGGGGGAAGAGGGTTAGGGTTTGAAAAATGGATGGGTACGGGGGTTTTTGGGAAAGGTTTTGGGAGACAAGAAAAAGTAGCACAGCATGGACGAACAATTGTGAACATAAACAAATCTTTGGGTACAAACCTATCCATCAATCTTTGAAAGTGCATACACTACTGTAACTGCATGCATGTCAGTTAAAAGTAATTAGTACTTTCGACAACTGTGGAAGAAAGAATGCGACAGTACAGGGCGTGGGTGGAAATATTGATAACTATATTCAACATAAGGTCTCTGTAGCCAGATACCTGAGAGCCTTGCTGGTCACTATAAATCCATTCACAACAACACTCAATGGGGTTGGTCTGGAAGGTGTCAGGTTTACTCCCCGTGATCCAGTCGATGCAAATATGGTTCCACCTCCAAATGTCACCAACACCCAGAAGTGTAAACACAGGGTGTTCGAGGCATTAGGCGGGGGAGAAAAATAACAAACTAAAATAAAAAATGTGGGATGGGTAAAGGTAGGGTCAGCAGGGAAAGGATACCTGTAACAGAAGACAAGACAGGCATCAGTGAAGTGCTGTCCTAACATACAAGGGTACTCTCATATAGTCTCACTGAATAGTCTGCAAGTCTCCCGCCTACTCATGGGAAATGTAGTTTCATAGTACGGTAGGCGCTTAGGGGCTGCGTAACCTGACAGAAGGTATAGTAGATAGAAAAGGAGAAATTGCTTTTTTTCTAGGTGTCCCCTCACTCACCAGGGTTGCCCCTTGGTGACATGCTTCATCATTGGGGCCATCCCAGTCCTCTACGGCCTGGGGCGTGCTGCGACTTGCGAATTACGTAGGAGCACTTACAAATGACTATGTGTGGTGCAGATGTGATAGTGGAGTGGACTAAGTGATGTGTTAAGGGATCAATGTAGAAGCAGAGAGAGAGCCAAGAAATGCAGTCACAGTCAGAGAAAAAGGCAAGGGATACTGTATCTATGTGGTTGTAGTGGTCCTGTTGGAAGTGGTAAGTAAGTTGCCCGCAGAAAAAAAATCCTCCTATTAGCGGCACTCCTCCATTGCAGCCGACGCTTCGTCCATCGATGTTGGTCACCAGAAGACACCCTGTCCACTGCCTGCCTGATGCTGAATTGTGGCTCGCTACTGTGAAGCCTGACTCCATCCTTTTTTCCCCATTGCAGAGACTGAAACCCGGCCTGTAATTATTCAACGAAAAACAGGAAGTGATATAATATTACAACACCACTGATAAATAAATATAAGGTATGTAGGCTGTGGAGTGCAAAAAGTCACAATTTGTTTTTCCTAGTAGACAGTACAATGTTTTTGAAAGTGCGTACTCTGAGTCACCTTTTGAAGGATAAATAAGTATGGGCAAATTAATGTATCGGATCTTGCCCCTCAAGCTAGGTGTACTGTAAACTGTGTTTTAGAACAAAATTAGATCTTCCTAGCAGTGCTCCCACCCAGACCCTTACTAAAGCCAGTCGCAAAAATGTAGAAGACCCCCAATCAAATCTCAAAAAACGAGGCCTAGCAGAAAACTGGTGACAAAACTTACTTTGAAAGTAAAAGTAGGCCGAAGTACCCTAATTACCCATTACCCACCGTGGATTGCATTCAAACCACTTGCAAGCAACCAAGCAAAAGTAGCCATAGCCAGCATCGCTCCAAGACTCGAAATCCCCCCACTCAAACACATGCAATAGAAATACTGCTAACCCTAACGAACCCTAAGTTAAGAATAGTGGCAAAGGCTTTCTTTAACTATGCCAAATCCCCCCTTTCCCACCATGGATTTTCTTCAAATGACTTGCAACCAAAATTACACATTCTCACGAGTGCTCTAAGACCCCAGAACTCAGTTTGAAAAATCTAGAACACCCCGAAACACATGCAATCCTGCTGCTAGGGCTAACCCTAACGAACCCTAAGTTACAAAAAGTGCCAAAACTAAAGGCTTTTCCGCGCGGATTTTGTCCCAACCACTTCTACCCGGTATTAGACCTTCCCAGGAATGCCCCAAGACCCGGCAACCCACCCGCCAAGAAGCATAACACCCCCAAACAGGCCAAAAGCAAAATCTCATACTTGCAATATTTCTGGGCCTTCGGTCCAAACGCGCTGCGTAGCTAGGCCATAAGTCGGGGTTGGCACGACGGATTTCCTGAAAAGCAAATGCAATCAAGATTAGAGTGTCCCAGCAGTGCTCCCAGACCACGAAACTCACCCACAAACACCAGGAAGCCCCCCAAACAGGCCCCCGAAAACGCTACATAGAGCAAAATGTCAGAAATAGCCCAAAAAAAAATCGGCCTGGATTTTGTCCCAACCACTTCTACCCGGTATTAGACCTTCCCAGGAATGCCCCAAGACCCGGCAACCCACCCGCCAAGAAGCATAACACCCCCAAACAGGCCAAAAGCAAAATCTCATACTTGCAATATTTCTGGGCCTTCGGTCCAAACGCGCTGCGTAGCTAGGCCATAAGTCGGGGTTGGCACTACGGATTTCCTGAAAAGCAAATGCAATCAAGATTAGAGTGTCCCAGCAGTGCTCCCAGACCACGAAACTCACCCACAAACACCAGGAAGCCCCCCAAACAGGCCCCCGAAAACGCTACATAGAGCAAAATGTCAGAAATAGCCCAAAAAAAAATCGGCCTGGATTTTGTCCCAACCACTTCTACCCGGTATTAGACCTTCCCAGGAATGCCCCAAGACCCGGCAACCCACCCGCCAAGAAGCATAACACCCCCAAACAGGCCAAAAGCAAAATCTCATACTTGCAATATTTCTGGGCCTTCGGTCCAAACGCGCTGCGTAGCTAGGCCATAAGTCGGGGTTGGCACGACGGATTTCCTGAAAAGCAAATGCAATCAAGATTAGAGTGTCCCAGCAGTGCTCCCCGACCACGAAACTCACCCGCAAACACCAGGAAGCCCCCCAAACAGGCCCCCGAAAACGCTACATAGAGCAAAATGTCAGAAATAGCCCCAAAAAAAATCGGCCTGGATTTTGTCCCAACCACTTCTACCCGGTATTAGACCTTCCCAGGAATGCCCCAAGACCCGGCAACCCACCCGCCAAGAAGCATAACACCCCCAAACAGGCCAAAAGCAAAATCTCATACTTGCAATATTTCTGGGCCTTCGGTCCAAACGCGCTGCGTAGCTAGGCCATAAGTCGGGGTTGGCACGATGGATTTCCTGAAAAGCAAATGCAATCAAGATTAGAGTGTCCCAGCAATGCTCTCAGACCACGAAACTCACCCACAAACAGACGGAACCCCCCCTAAGAGCACCTCAAAGGCAAGCAAGTCATCAAAAACACAAAAAATTTTCCGCCTCGGATTTGGCACAAACCACTTTTAGTGCTTCCCAGCAATGGCCCCAGACCCGTCAACTCACCTGCAAAGAGGTAGAACAACACCCCCACAAGTGCTGAGTCTTTCTTCATTGGGCGTAAACCAGCCCTCTGCTTTGATGGAAATAGGAGTCTGGAGGAGGAGGATAGAGGAGCATGTTCTTCTGAACTTGTGAACCTGAGGAATGCAGACTGCGGCACCTTCAAATAAATTAGCAAACAAGTGAAGACAGTTCTGCTGATGGGCTTGTTTTTGTGATTATCTGATTAAAGTTTGAATTATATTAACTGTGCACAACAAAGAAAGACAGACACACAGGAATAAAAGTGAATAAGGATGAAAAAGAAAGTTATTGATTCGTTGTCTCATTTTCAGGGCTCGAAGTCGGTATCACGGTCCAGGAATAAGAATAAGGCTTCGTCATCATACTCTGCGAATTCAGTCAGGGTGAGGTCAGTGCCACCTGACAGAGTAGAAATTCCCTCATCTATGGTGCTGGCCACCTCCTCTTCATCCGGCACGCTCTCTCGTACTCTTATATCTGGTGGTATGAGGTGCTGATTCATCTTGATCATTGTTAACCTCTCCACATTTTTGGGCGAGAGGCGGCTCCGTTTGGGAGTTACAATCCCACCAGCCGCACTGAAAACCCGTTCAGAAGACACACTTGCGAGTGGGCAAGACAAGTAGTTTAAAGCCAGGTTGGTGAGCTGTGGCCACAATTCTTTTTTCCCATGCCAATACGCCAATGGGTCAGAATTAACATAGACCTCTGTGGAGTCATTCAGATAGTCCTTCACCATCGACTCAAGGTCCTCCTCCAAGGTTCCTCCACTTTGCGTAGCTCTTGCTGTGCCTCTGACCTTTTGAGAACCAAACCCACGCAGAGCTAGCCAATCCTCTTCAGCCTCCAATGTTTCTGTTGTCTTTCGTGCAGATGATCCGGTTGCCGGTGTCTTTAACGGCTGAGAGGTCACTTGTGCCACAGCCACAGGTGCAGAAGTGGATTGTTTTGACTGGGGATGGCCTGCTGATGTACTGCCATTTCCTTCAATTTCCAGCCGTTCTGTTTCAAACTTCTTGGCTGACAAGGCTAGCCAACGTTTGTACTTTGTAACATCTTCATCAGCAAAAGGAAAGAATGCTCTGCCTGCCAGCTCCTTTTTGTAGCGTGGATCCAGAATAGTAGCACAAATGTAATGCTGTTCTGAGTGGATCTTTTTAAGACGTTCATCACCTTGTAGGAGCTCTAATAATTGCTCAGCCAGAAGCAAAGAAGAGTCTTTCTTTTTGTCATCTTTTCGAAACACAGAACACACCTCCTTCAGTTGGTCCTCCAGCATGTACAACAATGGGATAGCTTTTCCCAAATTAGAGTCCTCCTTGCTGACTGCACGCGTGAAGACCTCAAAAGGACGAAGCATGCGTGTTAGGCTTTCAACTATGTTCCATTGCGGCCCACCCATCCTCAGCTCCTCTATACCCTCTTTCAAGAAATATTGATCGAGTTGCGTATACTGCTCATACAGACGCTCAAGCATGTAGAAGGTTGAGTTCCAACGTGTTACCACCTCCTGGATGAGTGCTTTCACTGGCATTTGACATTGATATAGCATGCTCCTCAGCTGCTTGCGGGCCTTAAAAGAATGCCTGAAATGCTTGCAAATTTTTCGGCAGTTCTCCAATACACTGTACGCTGCACTGCGTTTATTACCCAAGAATTTTTGGACAACCAGGTTTATACAGTGCGCCAAACACGGCACTCTGAAATAGTAACCGTCCCTCATGGCCTTAACTATATTGGAGCCATTGTCCGTGGAAACATAACCAACCTTCCGTTTTAGTGGGGACAGACAGTTAAGGACCTTTGTGTTAAAGACATCCAAAATGTTTTCTGCTGTGTGACGTTTCTCCAAACCAAACATGGCTAGTGTTGCATGTTTCCGAGCACCTTTAAAAACAATGTTAGTGTCAACACCTGAGTTTAGCTTTGCTTTAGCCCCTGAAAAAGAGACCCAGTGTGCAGTGATGCACATGTAATCAGCGCCTGCGCCACTGGTCCACATGTCTGTTGTCAGATGTATAGTGTGAACAGCACTCTTCTGCAAAGCTGCCCCAATCACCTTCAGAACATCTTCATGTAGTGCTGGAACCGCAACTCGGGCAAAATAGAACCGGCTAGGAACCTTCCATTTAGGGCAGAGCGCTGTCACTAATTCTAGAAAACCAACCCCTTCTACAAAAGAAAAAGGGAGAAGGTCCAGAGCTAGCATTTTAGCCAGCTTAGTGTTATACAGACGGGTCATTGGGTGGTTGCGTTCATATTGCGCTTCTGTAAACAACATCTTTTTAATGTTGCCCTGGACCAATGATTTACGGGATGATGATGATCTCTTCGACCCAGTTACGCTCGCTGATGAACTTTTCCGCATTGATGTCTCACTCTCTCCCACACTCTTAGTGTGGCTCCCATGGGGTGTGCTGCTGACATGGGAACTGGGTGTAAGTGAAGTGTTTGAATCGTCTTCTTCTACCTCCTCGTCATCAGCAGATGACAAATCAACGTTTTCATTACGTGCAATTCCGGCTTTCTTGACCGCCTCTAGGTGCGGAAACCATTCGACAGCGTGCCTTCTCTCAAGATGACCTCTCTGGCCTCCGGTACCATAGTTAGAACCAAGCTTACCACGACTAAATCGAAGCTTACAAAGGCTACAAATGGCTACGTTTTCCTTTTTTGGGCAAACACTAAAGAAGTCCCAAACTGGAGACTTGAAATGTCTTTGGGGGCCGGAGGAGGCGGCGATACTGGTGGTGGTGGTCCTGCTGCTAATGACAGATGAAGTGGAGGATGTGGATTGCCGAACTTCAGTACGTTTTGCACTTTCACCACCACGAATTGAGGTCGAGGACGAGGTGGGTACCTTCTTGCGAAGAAATATGGAAGCGGTAGGTTTTGGTGTACTACTTAACTCCAAATCTAATGATTCCATTTCCATTGCCTCCTCGCCGACATCATCATCACGCTCAGCAGCTTCTCGGGATAGGGTCAAAATGTCTCTTTGCTGCATGCCCGGTGGGGCTGCAGTGACCTTTGTGATGACTGGCTCGTCGTCATCGTGAGAGGCTTCATCACCAGCAGTATCTGTCACTTCTTGTTGAGCCTCATCACACTCCATAGGTTTGAGTTTTTGGACGACCTTCCTTTCACGCTTAGGTACCGGTGTCAGATCATGGTGTGCCTCTGCCTCACTGTCAGACCGCAGTTGTGGTTCCCAAGACAGATCACTTGCACCAGAACGAGGTGGGCTTGAAGAAGATGTAGACACCCCCCTTGATCTTTTCCTTGCTAGGGATGTGGAAGACAATGAATGATCATCAGGAGGAGTGGCTTCCAATGATACCTCAGCTTCATTGTCGATTTCCAAATGTGCCCCTACTTCGGGAGGAACAACTATTGTGGGCACTTGTGAACGTCCATGCACCTTTGCTTGCGCATCTCCTTTTGCTGCCTCTCCTTCCACATGTACTTGGGCGTGTACTTGCACATGGTGTTGTTGTTGCGGCTGTGGTTGTTCAACACTTGTCAGATGAGTTACAACAACCTGTGTTGATTCAGGGACATTGCTGCTACTTTCTTGCGATGAGCCAACATCACTGGTCGATGGTGATTGGAGAAGTACACTGACTGCCTCTGAAGCACTCAAGGGCTTTGACTTAAGTTGGCGTGGTGGTGGAGGCACTGAACCCAATGGAGCAGGGGTGCTGCTCTCAGGTTGGTCCCCAGCAGATCCTGCTGCTGCAGGCGTACTTTTTTTTTTGCTCCCAAAAAAAGTGGCGGGTGGCACACCAGCCTCCTTGGTAACTTGCTTCTTCTGCTCCTTACTAGCAACTTTCTTGCTAGAGGAGCTACGGAGAACTTTCTTTGGGGGCGGGGCCATCTTCTTCAGAGCAGGTCAGACAGCAGGCCGCAGTTGCACGAATTGTAGAGTTGTCTGAGGCCAGACGTGACGTCGCGTGACGTTATGCTGCACACACACACCGCTGCAGGACTTCTTCCTGGCACTGGTGGTTCTCTTGAGTCTTGTGCACCTAAAAAAAATGGAAGACAGAGGAACATCAGTTCAGTTATAGAGCACAAAAAAATCGAAAAACACTGCAAAATCAGCACAATCCCAATCCATCCATGCCCTCCATAAAGTTTAAATTCAAGACAACCCACAGAAAGACTAGGCCCATGCAAGACTCACTACCCCTGGGCATAAATAAAGGTTGAAAAGTAGGCAAAATGGTTGGAGGCCTAACAACAAAGCCTGCATTCAAAATGGCCACTTGCCTGCCAGCACATGGCCAGTGCCTGTAGCTGCACTCAAAATGGCCACCAGCCACATGGCATGTCCCTCCCCATGAACACCCCCAAAAATCGAAAAACACTGCAAAATCAGCACAATCCCATTCCATCCATGGCCTCCATGATGTTTAAATTCAAGACAGCCCACAGAAAGACTAGGCCCATGCTAGACTCAAATACCCCTGGTGAAAAGGCCACAAGTACAGGCCCAAAAATCGAAAAACACTGCAAAATCAGCACAATCCTATTCCATCCATGGCCTCCATGATGTTTAAATTCAAGACAGCCCACAGAAAGACTAGGCCCATGCTAGACTCAAATACCCCTGGTGAAAAGGCCACAAGTACAGGCCCAAAAATCGAAAAACACTGCAAAATCAGCACAATCCTATTCCATCCATGGCCTCCATGATGTTTAAATTCAAGACAGCCCACAGAAAGACTAGGCCCTTGCTAGACTCAAATACCCCTGGTGAAAAGGCCACAAGTACAGGCCCAAAAATCGAAAAACACTGCAAAATCAGCACAATCCTATTCCATCCATGGCCTCCATGATGTTTAAATTCAAGACAGCCCACAGAAAGACTAGGCCCATGCTAGACTGAAATACCCCTGGTGAAAAGGCCACAAGTACAGGCCCAAAAATCGAAAAACACTGCAAAATCAGCACAATCCCATTCAATCCATGGCCTCCATGATGTTTAAATTCAAGACAACCCACAGAAATACTAGGCCCATGCAAGACTCACTACCCCTGGGCATAAATAAAGGTTGAAAAGTAGGCAAAATGGTTGGAGGCCTAACAACAAAGCCTGCATTCAAAATGGCCACTTGCCTGCCAGCACATGGCCAGTGCCTGTAGCTGCACTCAAAATGGCCACCAGCCACATGGCATGTCCCTCCCCATGAACACCCCCAAAAATCGAAAAACACTGCAAAATCAGCACAATCCCATTCCATCCATGGCCTCCATGATGTTTAAATTCAAGACAGCCCACAGAAAGACTAGGCCCATGCTAGACTCAAATACCCCTGGTGAAAAGGCCACAAGTACAGGCCCAAAAATCGAAAAACACTGCAAAATCAGCACAATCCTATTCCATCCATGGCCTCCATGATGTTTAAATTCAAGACAGCCCACAGAAAGACTAGGCCCATGCTAGACTCAAATACCCCTGGTGAAAAGGCCACAAGTACAGGCCCAAAAATCGAAAAACACTGCAAAATCAGCACAATCCCATTCAATCCATGGCCTCCATGATGTTTAAATTCAAGACAACCCACAGAAATACTAGGCCCATGCAAGACTCACTACCCCTGGGCATAAATAAAGGTTGAAAAGTAGGCAAAATGGTTGGAGGCCTAACAACAAAGCCTGCATTCAAAATGGCCACTTGCCTGCCAGCACATGGCCAGTGCCTGTAGCTGCACTCAAAATGGCCACCAGCCACATGGCATGTCCCTCCCCATGAACACCCCCAAAAATCGAAAAACACTGCAAAATCAGCACAATCCCATTCCATCCATGGCCTCCATGATGTTTAAATTCAAGACAGCCCACAGAAAGACTAGGCCCATGCTAGACTCAAATACCCCTGGTGAAAAGGCCACAAGTACAGGCCCAAAAATCGAAAAACACTGCAAAATCAGCACAATCCCATTCCATCCATGGCCTCCATGATGTTTAAATTCAAGACAGCCCACAGAAAGACTAGGCCCATGCTAGACTCAAATACCCCTGGTGAAAAGGCCACAAGTACAGGCCCAAAAATCGAAAAACACTGCAAAATCAGCACAATCCCATTCAATCCATGGCCTCCATGATGTTTAAATTCAAGACAACCCACAGAAATACTAGGCCCATGCAAGACTCACTACCCCTGGGCATAAATAAAGGTTGAAAAGTAGGCAAAATGGTTGGAGGCCTAACAACAAAGCCTGCATTCAAAATGGCCACTTGCCTGCCAGCACATGGCCAGTGCCTGTAGCTGCACTCAAAATGGCCACCAGCCACATGGCATGTCCCTCCCCATGAACACCCCCAAAAATCGAAAAACACTGCAAAATCAGCACAATCCCATTCCATCCATGGCCTCCATGATGTTTAAATTCAAGACAGCCCACAGAAAGACTAGGCCCATGCTAGACTCAAATACCCCTGGTGAAAAGGCCACAAGTACAGGCCCAAAAATCGAAAAACACTGCAAAATCAGCACAATCCCATTCCATCCATGGCCTCCATGATGTTTAAATTCAAGACAGCCCACAGAAAGACTAGGCCCATGCTAGACTCAAATACCCCTGGTGAAAAGGCCACAAGTACAGGCCCAAAAATCGAAAAACACTGCAAAATCAGCACAATCCCATTCAATCCATGGCCTCCATGATGTTTAAATTCAAGACAACCCACAGAAATACTAGGCCCATGCAAGACTCACTACCCCTGGGCATAAATAAAGGTTGAAAAATAGGCAAAATGGTTGGAGGCCTAACAACAAAGCCTGCATTCAAAATGGCCACTTGCCTGCCAGCACATGGCCAGTGCCTGTAGCTGCACTCAAAATGGCCACCAGCCACATGGCATGTCCCTCCCCATGAACACCCCCAAAAATCGAAAAACACTGCAAAATCAGCACAATCCCATTCCATCCATGGCCTCCATGATGTTTAAATTCAAGACAGCCCACAGAAAGACTAGGCCCATGCTAGACTCAAATACCCCTGGTGAAAAGGCCACAAGTACAGGCCCAAAAATCAAAAAACACTGCAAAATCAGCACAATCCCATTCCATCCATGGCCTCCATGATGTTTAAATTCAAGACAGCCCACAGAAAGACTAGGCCCATGCTAGACTCAAATACCCCTGGTGAAAAGGCCACAAGTACAGGCCCAAAAATCGAAAAACACTGCAAAATCAGCACAATCCCATTCCATCCATGGCCTCCATGATGTTTAAATTCAAGACAGCCCACAGAAAGACTAGGCCCATGCACCACTCACTACCCCTGGTCAAGGCCCCAACAACAGGTCAAAAATCGAAAAACACAAAATTTTACAAAAAAAAAAAATCGAAAAACACAGAAAAATCAGCACAATCCCAATTCATCTATGGCCTCCATGATGTTTAAGTTCAAGACAACCCACAGAAAGAATCAGTCCACCCACCACTGAGTACCCCTGGGGAAAAGGCCCCAAAACAGCCCAAAAATCGAAAATCCCAAAATTTTAGTTGCAGCAACTGTAATGCCCCAAACAAACTTACTTGTAAAATTTCTAATCCAACAGTGATCCAAAGAAAGTCAAAAAGGCCTCAAATCCAAAGATCCAGCAGCATCCACAAAAAGTAATCCTTCCAGGTCCACATCCGAATGAAAAGTGACCAGGAGATGGACAAAGCACTGGGAGGAGCCTGCTGAACAGGAACAGGAAGTTGAAGACTATGGGGCACTTCCTTCCTCCCACCCCCCTGCTCCCCTCCCCAAAATGGACTCCTCGCTAAAAAAGTGCAGGCAAATGTCAAACTAGGAGTTATTCACATAAAAATCATCATTTCTAGAAGGTTTATGCTGCTTGCTGGTGGATTTCTTGTGCAGAATTGCAAATTTATATTTTCGCTCGCCGCATCTCAAATCTCGCAATTGCGAAGTACCGCGAGACGTGATCTCGCCGTACTCGCGTTGACAAACTATCGCTGGCAAGCCGCGATGACGTAATCGCGCTCGCCAATTCCCGCGGGATCACACAGCAAGATCCAAAATGGCGCAGCACTCGCAAACTATCGAAAAAAACAACTCGGCAAACGATGATAAACGCCGCGCGCCGCAAAAATTGTATCACCAACGCCGCGCGCCGCCAAAAAAATCCGCTGCGTGCGAATTTGCGGATTTTGCGGGAAATCCGCAAATCTCGCGGATTTTCCGCCCACGCTTACTTGAGTCCTGTAATAGTGGCTGCAACATTTGTCCTCATGTTGTGGCCGGCCAATTGCATTGTTCGGTCCTGGGGGAGTGCCACAGGACCAGCCAACCAGAATGATGTATTTCTGTCTGGTGGCACTAGGTATCTCTATTTTGTAACCTTAATTTCTCAAAAAAGACTGAAAAGATTTGCACCAACCCTTTTTTATCCGAATCACACGGATCTTCCTGAAACGTTCCAGGATGTAGCTGAGCAGGATGAACCTTTTTATTTTCAACAGTTTCGTGAAATGGCACCAACTTTTTTTTTTTTTTTCCAAGACCTTTATTAGGTGTAAAAAAAGGAACTTACACAGCCTTGTCAGCCTACAACCTGAGGTAGCAGGCCGGCAGCAGCTTAGAGTAGTAACACAGCAGCAAAGCACAATTAGGTGGAGACAGTTCGTTAAACACAGCATGTCGCCTACAACCCTTTCGGGCCGGCCGCATCAAAAGTAGAACAAGGCCATGTACATTACGTCATCTTACTAATTATGTTCCAGAGCAATTATAACTCAGCAGCTGGACATCAGAGGTCTCTTATTTTTCTGTTTTCACCCTCCTCCCCCACCCTCCAACCATCAAAACCTGAGAACAAAAGTGAGGAATCAACAGTGTACAATCTCCCCCTCATGTATGTCCACCATACAGAGTATGTGATTCAGGGTAATGACCGGAGCAGGGCGAGCAGAGGAAAAAATTCCCTCCAGGAGAATGGCTGAGGCGTAGGTGTAGCGCCCTGCAATCCCTGGCAAGGGGTACTGTAGAGGGGGAGTGAATCGAGCTGTTAGGTAACGTGTCTGCGGTCAGGAAAGTGCTCTATGCGTGAAAGTAACGGGCAAGCCCTGTGTGAGCATTTGTAGTTGGGAAACGTGCATGGAATGCGCGAGAAGGCCCATAGCCCCTAGTGGTGTGGCGTGTACAGGTTGGCTCGGGGTCTGTCACGAAAGGTTTACTGCAGTGTAAGTGTGTGCCGCCGCAATTATCCCTGACATGGTGTAATGCTCGTTCGTGGAGGTCAGCGTGCGGGTGATCTGACGAGTGTGGGGGGGGGGGTGAAGGAGGTCTGACGGGGAGGGTTGGTTGTGGTAAGGATTGAGTACTCTCCCAGATGGATCCATTATGAGGCATGGGCCGGATTTAGTTAACTGTCCGGTTCTTCTGTGTCGTCGTCCTGTGCTCGGAGGAGATAATCAGTGAGGGGTCCCCATAGGTCCTTGGGACGCATTTTATGGGGCAGCAGGTCCGCATAGTTGTGCAGTTGTTCCTGCCATGTGGACATGGTTGACAGCCAAGACTTAAATTGGGGGGCTCGTCCCCTTCCCCACCTGCAGGCCAGATGGCGTTTTGCCAGTAAGAAACTTAGTGCAAAAAATGTACGATGCTTCTTAAGGGAGGGTGGGGCTAGCCCCAGCAGAGCTACTTTGGGGCAGGGAGCAAGCGTTAATCCCACCATGTCGGACAAGGCACCGAACACATCAGTCCAGTATGTCGCAACATCCCGGCAAGTCCAGGCAAGATGGGCAAAGTCCGCCTCAGCACTTTTACAACGGAGGCAGCGATCATTATCCCGTAGTCCAAAGCGATATAACTTGGCAGGTGTATAATAAAGGCGGTGCAGGAATTTGAAATGCACTAGGCGGAGGCGTGCGTTGCCCATAACCGCGTTGGTGTGGGAGCAGCTTTACTCCCATTGTTCATCCGAGAGGGGGGCATCAAGGTCTCCATCCCATGCCTGCCTAGCTTTCAGCAGCGGGGGGTCGGAGGCAGTATATGCATGCTTGTATAACATGGACACCACGTGTTTCGGGGTGTCAGATTGTAAAAGCGCATGTAGTGGGGCGACCGTGTCGGGTTCATCAGGGAAGTCAGGCGTAATCACCCGAATATTTTGGCGTAGCCGTGTGTAAAGAAAAGTGTCCATCACAGTAGGTGCATGCCCTCCAAAGAACTGTGCAGCGGAACGGAAACGGCCCTGAATGAAGAGATCCCCCCACGTGTGCAATGCCAGCTTAGTCAGCAACCTACGTCCAATTTCCTCCTGGGTAATACTCAGTCTGGGATCGTGCGCGAGCACCATGTGAGGGGAGTATAGGAGAGAAGCGCCCATACGTGACTGGATCCGGCGCCATGCAAGCACAGTGCAATCTACTGTAGTAGGGTCGCGGTCGGGGATTCGATTGTCCAAGTAGAGGTAGCCAGATGGCTTCGCGGGCCGCATATAGCCGTCCTCGACAGCAAGGTGCGCCATGAAGGGTGGGGGATGCAGCCAGTACGCAGCAAAATGGCCCTGCGCACAATCATATTAAAGGCGAAAGTTAGGTATGTCAAAGCCACCCTGATGGTATGGAAGCATGAGGGTTTTGAGTCCGATTCTGGCTTGCTTTCCTCCCCATATCAGCCGGGACACCTGAGAGTCTATAGCACGGAAGAAATGTGGGCCAGGGTAGTAGGGGATATTAGTAAAGAGGTACAATAACTTGGGGAGAACAACCATCTTGAGCAGCGAGATACGCCCCGCCATGGATAGGGGGAGGTGGATCCACTTAGTGATATTATCTGTCAACCTATCCAGAACCGTGCCGTAATTAGCTCGCATACGGGCCTCCCGGTCTCTGGTGACATTTATCCCCAGATATTTCAGTTCTTCGTCTTCCCATACTAATGGGTAGTCGAGAGGGAACCTGTGGGTTTTGTCCGTGAGTGGGAAGAGGGCAGACTTTCCCCAGTTTATTTGTACACCTGCGATGGCACCGAACTTGGTGACCTCGCGCAAGATGGGGTTTAGGTTTTCCTGAGGTTTGTGTATGTAGAGGGTCATGTCATCGGCATATAGTGATATGAGTAACTGTCTCTCGGGGTAGATAAGGGAGCGATGGTTGTGGTGCTGACGTAGTTTGGCAGCCAGGGGTTCTATGGCAATCGCGAAGAGAACTGGGGAGAGAGGGCAGCCCTGTCGAGTGCCCCTGTGTATTTCAAAGGGGTCTGAGCGAGCACCATTTAGGAGGACAGCAGCCTGCGGTTTACAGTACAGTAATCAAACCCAATCAAGGAAGCTAAAGGGGGTGCCCATACGTTCCAGCAGTTTTAAGAGATAGTCCCATTCTAGGGAATCGAACGCATTTGTGGCGTCTAAAAAGACTGCCGCGGCCTCGCAATTGGGGTCTATATCTTGCAGCACCGCCTGGAGGGTGCGGAGGTTGTGGGAAGTGGCGCGATTTGGGACGAAACCCGCTTGATCCGGCAAGACCAGGCGCTCCATAAGGAGGTTCAGGCGGGTCGCTAATACTTTTGCTAGTATCTTGACGTCAGTATTTAGCAGGGAGAGGGGTCTATATGAGTAACAATGTTCCGCGGGCTTACCAGGTTTCAACAGGGAGGTAATAAGGGCCTCCCGCATACTCAGCGGCAGGACTCCCTCCTCAAGGGCCGAATAGTACACATTTTTAAGAATCGGGGCCAATAAGTGTATAAAAGCTTTATAGAAGTCTATCGGTAGACCGTCTGAGCCCAGGGTCGTGCCTGATTTCATAGACATAATGGCATCCTTAATTTCATCAACTTCCAATTCCAGGTGCAAAAACGGTGTCATTGAGATAGGAAGGGATATCCAGTGGTGTCTGTCTCAGAGAGGTGTATAGTGTAGCGTAGTGTTCTGTGAGGACCCAAAGCTGGCAAGTGAGGTCCCTTTGGGGCGTCCCGTGTCTATCAAGCAGTGTGGTGACGTAAGAACTGTGCCTGGGTGGTCTGATAGCAGAAGCAAGGGCCCTACCTGGCCTATCTCCTTCTCCATATACCCGAGCTGTGTAGGGTTTCGCTAAGAACTTACATTCTTTGTCTGCTGCCTCAGTGTACTCATTAATCTTTTCCCTGAGCTGCGCCTGAACTGCGTGACCTCCCGTCCCGTTGGACAGTTCGCCCTCTAGCTTGCCTATCTCCCCCTCCAGTTTCCGCAGGTCTCCACGAAGGGCCTTGAGGATCCCACCCCCTTTGGATATGCACCACCCGCGCACCGTAACCTTGAATGCCTCCCAAACAACGGTGAGACTTGAAACAGAGTTGACGCTGCGGTCAAAGAAATCAGTTATGTCTTGTTCTAAATCAGCCTTAAACGCCGAATCTGTGAGGTGTGCGGGGTTCAGATGCCAACTCAGGAAAGGAGAAGCATCCAGCGGAATGCGCAGTGTCAATAGGACTGGGGAGTGATCTGAGTAGGTGCGGGGGAGGTGTTGCGCATTGACAAGCCATGGGGTGAGACCAGCAGAAAGGAAGACATAGTCTATGCATGCCCAGGTGGAGTGGATCGCTGAGATGTGTGTACCCTGTAGAAGAGAAGGATGCAAGTGCCTCCATGCGTCTGTCAGGTGGTGATCTTCCACTATACCTAGCAGGGTGCGTTGCGTGTGTGTATAATGTCCGGCTTGCGGGTGTGACCGGTCAAGCGCGGGGACCAGCGCGGTGTTAAAATCTCCGCCTAAAACAACATGAGATATGCCTAGGGTCTGTATCTTGCCCCACATGGTGAGGAGGGCATAAGGGTCATCCGTGTTGGGGGCCATAATAGCAGGCAAATAAAACAGTATGTACGTGCAGTTTCCCCCAGAGCAAGCAATATCTACCCGAGGAATCAATCTCAGAGCCAAACGGTGTAAACCCCAGACCTCTTTTAACCAGAATTGTGGTACCTCTAGCATAATTCGAATAAGTAGAGAACACCCTGCACGCCGCCCATCGGGAAGCAAACGAGGGGGACGCAGAGGGCACCAGATGCGTTTCCTGCAATAGAGCGACTGAGATCCCGTGCCTGTCCATATACCCCAGTATCTGTCGCCGTTTCCTAGGGTTATTAAGGCCCCTTACATTCCAAGTAACAAGCTGAATGTTCAAAGCCGGTTGAGGACTGTTCACGTCACCCATCCCATCCCAGAAATGCAAATGAAGCACAAGCTTACCGCCCACAATAGCAATCCAGTATTAGCAATATATGCAAGACTTTCACATAGCAGATTGATCATATCATTCATCAAAGTCTCAGTAGTTCCCACCGCGGCTACGTAGCGGGCTCTAAAACAGGTAAAGAACCCAACTTGTCCGGCAACCCCAACAGGCCGGCAATGCATAACAATAGTCTGTTGTGGCATGGTGCAAATAGACTGTAGAAGTGGCCCATAAGTTACCACTGCCTGAAGGTACATTAAGACCCCACCCACACCAGCATTCCCAACTAGCCGGGAATTAGGACTTCCCACCCCCCTCCCTAACAACAACAACCCCAAAACTAAAGATACGATAAAGTTCTGTAGGGGATCACCCATTGGGGACGGAAATCCAGGGGCGCTAAACCTGCCCACCACCTCCTTACTTTCACCCACAGGACGCTAGGGAACCCCAGCTACCCCAGGTGGGACGGAGGTGGGAGACCAAGCACTTACAGAGTTTTTTTTTCTCCAGTGAGATTTGAGACAGTATAAGAAAATGTACCTCACCAAGCATTACAGTGTTCGGTCATGTGGTTAGTTCAGGGCAGCGTCGTCATGGTCACACCAGAGGCTCAGTTAGTCAGTCTTGTTGAGACATTGGTGACTGTGACCTGGAGCGTTGGATTCCAGCCTGGTCTGTGGATCGTTCTTTCTGGTGGCGCTTGAGAAAGTCCTCCACATGCTGCGGATTCAGAAAAAAGTGCTGTGAGCCACGATGCGTTACTTTCAGTTTGGCCGGATAGAGCATGGCATAGGAAATGTCCAGGGATAGGAGTTTCTTCTTCACCCCTGCAAACTTACGGCGGGCCTCTTGTACGGAGTGGGTAAAGTCAGGGAAGAATGAGAGCGTCGTGTTGCCATATGTGACCGTGCCCACTTCCCTCGCTCTGCGCAGCACCGCATCCCTGTCTCTGTAATTGAGGAAGCGAGCAATAACAGGGCGCGGTGGTGCTCCGGGAGGAGGGCGGGCAGCAAGAGATCTATGTGTCCTCTCCACAATGAGATGCGGGGAGAAGGATTCCCTCCCAAACAGTTCCACGAGCAGCTTTTCCATAAACACTTCCATCCTCCATGTGTTGGTTGACTCCGCAAGGCCCAGGACGCGGACGTTGTTGGGTCGGGACCTAGCTTCTAAGTCCTCATTCTTGTCCGCTATTATTTTCAACAGTCTGTCCATCTGCGTGACTTGCTTGGCAGTGGAGGTGGCCCCATCCTCGAGCGCTGAGACCCTGTCTTCAGCCTCCTTTATACGAGTGTCATGGTTTTCGAGTTTAGCGACGACACCATCCATACGGGTATTGATGGTGTCGATCTTGGTGTCTATCGAGGAGAGACTCTGCCTCATGCCCAGCAGGAGCGTTTTCCATTCATCTTCTTGGGGCACGGGGGTGGCCGGCCTCTCCGCACCCTCCGACTGTGCTTTGGATGCTTTCTTGTGGGTTTCAAAGGGGATCTTAGATTGTCTGGCGTCGTTGCGGCCCATGTCGCGCCGTGGAGTCCGCGGTGTCGCGGTCTGAGAGGAGGCCAGGGCGTGGGATGGTGTTAGCCGATGTCAGGGGATGAGAGCCAAAGAGCAGCAAAGGCGCGGTACAGCAGGCGCCGGGAAGTCAGGCAGGCGAGCGACCACAGCACTACGTGTTTCCCAGGTACTAGGCCGCAGATGAACTAGCCAGTGGGTTGAATGACAAAGTCAGGGGCCATCACAGAGGGGCAAACAGCTGAGTCCGAGGGTGGGGCCCAGCGTTGTAGTAACAGCGACTCCGGGCCCTCGCCAGCCAGGGGGCCCCCAAGTGCGGCCAGTGACCGAGTGAGGGGGGGGACAGAAAGCCGCAGGCCAACTGCCAGCCATCCCGCCTCTTAGCAGTGGGGGTCACGGGGAGGATTACCCCCCCCTCCAGCACGCGCGGGTCGCACAATGTTGAGACTTCGTGGGGGGGACCAGGAGGGGTGCACCCCGGGGGGGTCCGCCCTGAATGGTCAATCGCGCACTTCGGGGGCCCACCTTGAATGTTCAAGCATGCAGCGCGGGGGAGCGAAGACCGTACCTTGTGTGTAGCTCCTCAGGCCCCCTGGAGCTGTAGTAGGTAGGTTGCAGCCCGCGGTCCAATGGGGGGGGGGCTCAGGACCAGAATCTGTAGGTCCCACACTTCAGCGTGAGGGCCCCCCGCCGAGAACAGGCTTCCCGCCGCACACCACAAGCGGCCCGCGGGGAACGCCTCGTGGTCAGGAGCAGGCGGGCGGAGAGGCAGAGGCGGAGGGTGGGGGGCGGGGGGCGGGAGCCGAGCGCTCCGGCTCCACCGTCCAGCGGTGTAGTCCCAAGTCGCAGGCGGCTGGGCACTCTCGGGGCCTCAGGCGCAATCCCAGCAAGTGTGGCAGCAGAGCGGGAGCCCGTCTCCTCAGGCTCCAATCTAAATAGGGACCGGCGGCCGGAGCGTGTAGGCCCGCAGGTCCGGAGCGGGCAGGCCCCAAAGCACCGGCTTTTCCTGTGAGTCGGATCCGCTCACATAGAGCGACCCTTCCAGCAGTAGTGGTCGGCACCAGGCAAGTGTCTCCGCAGCTCCCGAACCTCTCGGCCGATCGGGAAGATTGTGGCACCGATGGATTCACCACAGTTCAGGGATCACTCCGGGACCATTAATGAGTAGCCAGCACTGGAGAGGATGATGAAGAAGTGGGTGTAAGCGCTCAGTCTATCGGGAGCCTTACATCGGTACGGCCATCTTGGTTTGGCGCCACCTAGCGCCCCCGTGAAATGGCACCAACTTTATAAGCAAAACAGAAAACGGTCTTCTTCTGGAAACTCTGACTAGTTTATAACTAACCCAGTGGCAATCGCTACTATGCAATATATAGAAATAGCTATAGAAACAGATATAAATACAGATATTATAACAGAAAAATGTTGTAAGAAATGCAGTGAGGCACACAGTGTAATTGTGGAAAAATTCTTACCTTACGTTTGCTTGAACATAAAGCCATTTAGTACAGTTTTAGGGTTTAAAAGGATGAGCTGTTTAGATATATTGCTGTGGCACTGAATATTTTGTCAGATACTAAGTGGATAGTATTTAAAAATTCCGAGACCACAATTAAGGCTTTGAGGGTGACAGAAGATCTGTGGTCTGGAAAGGTCACAGTAGCCTCATTGGGTTAAGAAAGAGCAGCCTTCCCTGTCAACACATTTCTAGGTTAGTGCAGGTACAAAGGTGGGCTCTTGTAGTGAAAAAGAAATCTTTATGAAGGCCACATAGAAATGTTTCTGCAGCTGTGTAAATCGAGGGATCGGTGGCTGGCTGTTAATAAGGGTGTTAGCGAGCCTGCGATTTAAGGGGTGTTTGATTTGGAGCAGGGCCCAGGTGCTGTGCCCAGAACGCAGTGTGTGGTTGCATGATAGAAAGCCTTGGCTTGTTGGTGCCAGAGGGCAGCTTGCAGAACGGAATGCAATTACCTGTGTACATAGTCAGAAGCAGCCACAATTCAGAGGCATCATGGCGGGGTCTTCCAAAGAACCCTGGGAGCAAGTGACAATTCACACAATCTCAGTACAAAAGTCAGTGTTACCGGAAGTGCGCGTGGAGGGGGGATATGCCACCTCCCAGGACACTGTATTGTTTATGTCTTGCCTGCATTGGTCACCTGGGCCTTGTTCTTTTCTTTACCACAGTGCTTTAAAGAGACTAAGAAAACGGATTATCCAAACGCTGTATGTTATACTGAACAAAATGCGAGTAGTGCATTAACGGAAGACCAAGGGCCATTATCGCCGCCTTAGCAGGACTTTTTCTCGCTAAAGCGGCGATAATTTTATCGCCCTATTACCTAGCTGTCGCTAACACCAGTTAGCGACAGCTAGTAGGAGAAAGCGATCATCTTGGGGCCCACTTTGCATGTGAGCGATATTTATCGGTAATGACATGCAAAGTGGGTGTGCCAAGATGTTAGCGTCTCGAAACAGTCGCTAATATCGCTATCTCCAATTATCAACAAAGCCTTACTTTTGGAAATATTCGTGCTAAGCGCAAATATCTCCAAAAGCTAACGCCTGCCCAGAGCAGTTCTTAGCCATGTTATCCAATGGAAGGTGGATAACATGGCTAAGAGCATTGTCACGATAATGCACGAATATCGCTGATTTTTCAGCGATATTCATGCATTTCGCAGGATTTTTACCGCTTTTGAGATAAACCTTGATAATATCAAGGTATCTCAGCGGTAAAAATCGTCGGAGCACGGCGATATACTTTTAGCCGCTAACCATGCATAGCGATAATTATCGCTATTGCTTGGTAATATGCCCCTTTGTCCCCCACCTTAGGCAGAGAGAGGAATCACGCCGCCTCATAAACAAGCAGCTGTTCAGACATTTATTTTATGCTCAGAGGCATCTTCAGATGTTGAGAGGCCCCCACAGAACACCGCTGTCCAGGAATATCCAATTACTAACTAGAGTCTGCTACTTTTCTGCAAAATAAAAAACTCCCTCCTTCTTTTGGGCAAGTGGCTTGGAGAAGGAGCCTGTCGGATTGTATGATGTGGTCTAGTGGTTGGGGTGGAGTTAAGAGGGAGGAGCAGGAACGGGAGGAGCCAGGGACAGGAACCACGACAGTTAGAGTAGGGACAGGGTCAGGGGAGGATGTAAGAATAAAGCTCTCATAAACATAAAGAATTGTCTGTCGTTATTGCCACTACGACAGGACAACTGGCGACGAGGGTGGGATCAGGTGACCTGCCATCCCCTGCAGAACAAGGAAGAAGCCCTGTCCCGGGCACCAGCAAGGACGTGGTCGCCGTCGCGACTCGTGTGCCCCACGAAGCCGCCGCCCATAGACTGAGGCCAGCGGTAAATGAGTAGCCCCGCAATCAGGTGATCGTGTAGAGCCCCTGCATGACCAGCCAGCGTGGCTGAACGCTGCAGCTACAGCCCCGAGAGCGCTGGTTCGCGCCAAAACAGCTCGAGTGCACCAGGAGTACCCCTGGAGGGTTTGAGGTTAAAGAGGAAACTGGGAGCCCACCCCAGCCCTCCTGAAGCGCCCTGAGGAGTGAGGGGTGTCCTGAGAAGCGAGGGACCCCTGTGGAGGCGCCGGAAGAAAAGCGCCGATTTTGCTGACATCGGGGCTCACCCCCGATGCGTGAGAGACGGCACGTGGACAAAAGGAAGACGTCGGGAGTTTATCCCTGGCCTACCTGAAGTGTGGAATGTGGCCAAAGATCGTGGACTGCCCTGGAAAAGACCTGCTGGCCGTGGAAGAGGCTCCCGGTGAGTGTCTGGTGTGACTCGGTGAGCTGGAGACTGAATGTATCCGAAATCTCGTGGAGAGTGAGATTTCCGGGTGGCCATCTTGGAGTCAGACGGGTTTTGTCCCAAACCCTGTTAAGTATCCAGAGCGGCTATTTTGAGGTCAGGCAGGCAGAGGTGGAAACAAGCATTGGCAGATTGGATCAAAACAAGCATTGGCGACTGGAAAAACAAGCATTGGCGACTGTGATGAAGTAAACATTGGCAACTGTAAATGAAACAAGCATTGGTGACTGTAACAAAACAAGCATTGACACATGCAAACAAGCATTGGCGAATGCAAGTGAAGAACAATAAAGCGCTGAAAAGACGACAAACAAGCACATGCAAATGCAAGAAGCGGTCTAAGAAGACAGGCATTGATAAAGACAAGGAGAGAAATAGTACAACAAGCATTGGCAAATGCGAGAGAACACGCATTGGTATACGTAAAGCAACAAGTATTAGTAAATGTGAAAGACCAAACACTGGTAATTGTAAAGAAGCAGATGCATGAGCCTAAGCGAGTGCCCGAGATTAACAAAGATAACGTCGATTACGACCAGAGGAGGACTGAACTGCAGAAGACAGTTCCAAATCAGCGAAGAACGCATCAAATGTAATCAATGAATGTGAATGATCAACGTGACGTGAAAGGAGCCAAGGGTCAACACCATAGCGAACACTGGCAAGTACAAGAAACGCGCTGAAAACAAGCTCAAGTCTGCACAAACTATGAATGCGACAAACACAAGCAGTGAGGAAGCCTTCTCTCATCAGCAAAAGGAGTGGAGGACCTGTGCTAGTCCAGAAGAGATGCATGAATGAATAAGACGCCAAATGTGTCACGTGTCAGCGTGAAAGAGCCCTCAATCACCTGCAGCTAACATACGACTCTAAAGAAAGGAAGCCACGAGTCACGCACAGGTTGCTGAGTGGTAGCCCGCCTGAACTCCAGAAATCCAAGTTCACTCAATTTCGAAATCATGAAATTCAAGCCTCGCTCATTGAAGCCTACCGAGACAGTCGCACTAAGGGCAGACAGAACACAGTAGTCACCCTGGAGTGGCGAACCTTCCCAACATCGAAGGAGACGACTAGACACAGAATCTCAGGCGAAGAAGGTCAGCAAATAAGACTGGAGGCAAAGTGAACAATCCTGCGACGGTAGCAGACGAAACCTTTCCTCCATCATGGCGGGGGTAAATGCAACCCATCGGTCCAATCTCTGCATTGAAGTACCACCCCCAGTGCAACAGACTGACAGTCAGAGTTTGGGTCGAAAATGGAACCGGTGGCTGAAATCACTGGACGATTTTCTTGAGGCAATTGGTGAGCGAAGAGACAGAAAATGTCTGATGCTACTCCTTCAACTGGTCGGTCATGAGGGCCGACGCTTAATCAGAACATTTCCCAAAAGGGACACAGAGAGCTATGAAAGACTCCAAGTGAAGTTAGTTGCCCATTTCCATGCACAGGTGGAAGTGGATCATGCTCGCATCGCTTTCAATACAGCACGGCAGGAACCAGGAGAACCATTGCCGAAATTTATCACCCGGTTACTAAGTCTGGTACCCTGCTGCTATTTCAATACATTTACAAATGAAGAAGCAGTTCGGCTCCGGATAATCGAAGGCTGTTCAAGCGCAGACACAAAGCGCAAGATTCTTCAGGAACAGTGGTCGCTAAAGAGAATCATCAGAGGGGCCGAGGTTGGAGTGCGGATGAAAGCAAAAGACTTGTCGAAAGACATGCACTCGAATGCAAGACACATGGATGTCTGGAGAGAGACATCCCTCATGTCTGGGGGCAAGGCCCAGGAAACAAACAAAACTGAAAAGAAAGCGGGTGAATCAGAGCCAAGACGAAACAAGAGACACAGCATCATGGAACACCCCAAGTCACCATCACAACAGACCAGGATGAATCAGGATTGCGAAAGCGACACTGATACAACCTCACGGAGTTACTCAACCTCAAGGAGTCAGTCAACCGATGATGAAAATGGTTATGAAGCAGATGAAGTGTCAAGCGGGTCAGATCACACCCATGGACAAGATGGCAGATTGCACAACAAGAGGGCAAGCAAGACAAACTACAGAAGACAGGACCAGTCCCGTCAACGCCGGAAATCGGCACACGAACATCCCCGGGCATCCTCCCGCTATGCACCAAAGTCTATAGATGAGTCCGAGGAAGCATCAATCAGCGAGACATATCACCCCAATGGCACGGACGTCAGCACGCCTAGCGAACGAGAAGAAGAAACCAACCACATGAGGAGTGGTAAGTCACTCAGACACCGAAAAGGGAGGGGCACGTGCACTCAAGACAGTTGTGTCAATGAGAAAACGGAGAAGGGACAAGTGATGTCCCGTGAAAAGGGTAAAGACCAAATGCTCCGAGATCAAACTAAAGAAGTAAATGTGTGGTTAGCAAACAATCTCTCCATCGCAACAACACAAAAGACACATAAAGAGACGTACCCAAAGGAATGCTCCGTAGATAGCTCCGACTCCAGGAGCATGTCATCCCAAACCACCGACTCAATAAACTTATCAGTCACGATGCCCTCAAAGGAACGTTCATACCCATTTGAGATTCTCAAATAGCGTTTTTTGAGAATCGCTATTTGAGAATTGCAAAATGGTATGTATCTAGAAATTTGCTATTTTTTAGTGATTTCTTAAAATTCCTTAATTGCGATTAGCAAATTGCAAATCGCAATTAAGGAATAATTTCCCATTCATTTCTATGGGCCAGGAGGCCCATAGGAAGGAATGGGAAGTTATTCTCAATTTGCGATTCGCAATTTGCTAGTCGCAAATTGAGAATAATTTCAAGGGTGCAAGGGTGTCTTAAGGATCAATCAATCAATCAGGAGTTTGTTAAAGCGCGACTACTCACCCGTAAGGGTCTCAAGGCGCTAGGGGTGGGGGGAGTGAGGGGGTGCAGGTTCCATTCCATCAAGGAGGGGGTCTGTCGAAGAGCTAGGTTTTGAGGTTTCTTGCGAAGATGGGGAGCGATGTTGTCTGTCTGAGGTGGAGCGGAAGGGCGTTCCATGCTTTGGCCGCGAGGAAGGAGAAGGAGCGGCCTCCCGATCTGGTCTTTCTGGTGCGGGGGACCACGGCGTAGGAAAGCTGGGCTGATCGTAGGGTCCTTTGGGGTGCGTGGAATTTGAGTCGGCTGTTCAGGTATGCTGGTCCGGTGCCGTAGAGGGCCTTGTGTGCGTGGGTGAGCATCTTAAAGGTGATTCTCGCCTCGACGGGGAGCCAGTGGAGTGTGCGCAGGTGCTGGGAGATGTAGCAGTGGTTTGGCAGGTTAAGGACCAGTCTTGCGGAGGCGTTCTGTATGTTCTGTAGCTTGCGGATGAGGTTTTTGTTTATTCCGGCGTAGAGTGCGTTGCCGTAGTCGAGTCTGCTGGTGACCAGGGCGTGAGTGACTGTCTTTCGGTGTTCGAGGGGGATCCATTTGAAGGTCTTACGAAGGAGGCGGAGGGTGTGGAAGCAGGAAGATGAGACAGAGTTGATCTGGCGGTCCATTGTGAGCTCGGAGTCCAGGATGATTCCCAGGTTGCGTGCGTGGTCTGTGGGGGTTGGCGGGTTTCCGAGGGCGGTGGGCCACCAGGTGTCACTCCAGGCGGTGTTTGGGCCCATGATGAGTACTTCTGTTTTGTTGGTGTTTAGTTGAAGGCAGCTGTTTTTCATCCATTTGGCGACGGCTTCCATGCCTTCTCGAAAGTTGCGTCTGGTGGTGTTGGGCTCGTTGGATAGGGAGAGGATGAGCTGGGTGTCGTCTGCATATGACACGATGTTGAGTCCGTAGGTTCTGACGATGGGGGCAAGTGGAGCCATGTAGACGTTGAAGAGTGTCGGGCTGAGGGAGGAGCCCTGGGGGACTCCGCAGGTGATCGACTCCTCCGAGTCGGAAAATATGTCTGTCCGATCATTCAGGTCAACAAAATCATGGTCCCGACCACGTCCATGGCATCAATCACCCGAACGCACAACAGAACCAAAGGACAACATGTCACATCAGTCATCGCCATTTCAAGACATGAGTAATATGCCGTCACCCCTGACGGGGTCAGCGAGGCTGACTAAAAGAACTGACGGAAGGAAAACAAAGAGATGGGACAGTATCTACCAAGTGGAAAAGGATTATCCTGTCACCCCGGGAGGAGGACCAAAAGTGGTGACAGAGATAGACTGTCACCGAATGAGAGAGAAACAGGTACATGACCGGATGGTCAGGGGTTTCGCCAGTCTCAAACACGAGTGGGAGAGGGAGAGACAAACAGAGGCAGCAAACGAGTCCAAGAATCAAGACAGGACACCCATTTCAGATAGTACATTAACGTCTGGCATGCCTGACGGTGAACAGAAGAACAGTGCTGCTCCCAACCTGACAAGACAAAGAGAAATAACCTTACAGGTGGGAGCTCGGAAGAAGGCCGGAACATTGTCCACTCCCGAAGGAGATCAACCGTCAACAGAACAAGAGTCACCAAGGAAAGTAGACTGCCACTGCCGAGCTGAGCCAGTAGCAGTCACACAACATGAAAGAACCATGATAACTGCGGAACCGGATAATAAACAGCCTACACATAATGGGTTGCATTCTCAAAAGTGCACTCCCGTAGTCAAGGATGTCTTGGTTAAGACACCGGAAAGATTGATCAATGTCAGGACCACCACGGATTCGACACTACTGATGCTTGAAGAACAAGCTGTCCGCCAACCCGTGTGGTGGATTGAAGAATTGCGAACACTGTGAAAATTAAGTTCATTTTGTTAAGAAGGGGGGAGATGTCGGATTGTATGATGTGGTCTAGTGGTTGGGGTGGAGTTAAGAGGGAGGAGCAGGAACGGGAGGAGCCAGGGACAGGAACCACGACAGTTAGAGTAGGGACAGGGTCAGGGGAGGATGTAAGAATAAAGCTCTCATAAACATAAAGAATTGTCTGTCGTTATTGCCACTACGACAGGACAGAGCCGATATGAGAGAACGAGAACTGGGCTGGGGTAGACTTTACAGAAGGAAAACTAGGCTCTAATAGATATTACAGAAAAAGAACTGGGCCGGAGTATAAATTACAACAAGGCCGGAGTAAAAATTACTGAAAGACAACTGGGCTCTAATATAAATTGCTGAAAGAGAACTGGGCTGGAGTAGAAATTGTAGAAAGAGATCTGAGATGGAGTATAAATTACAAAAAAAGAACTGGGCCGGACTATAAATTACAGAAAAGAGAACAGGGATGGAGTATAAATTAGGTAAAGAGAATTGAGATAAATTTTACATTACGGTAAGAGAACTGGGCTGGAGTATAAATTATAGAAAGAGAACTGAGATAGGGTATAAATTGCAGAAAGAGAACTGGGATAGTGTATAAATTACAAAAAGAGAACTGGGTTGGAATATAAATTACAAAAAGAGAACTAGGTTGTAGTAGACATTACAGAAAGAGAACTTGACTGTAACCCCTCCCCTGCTGGAGATGGAACCAGTCTGTCATCAGCCGCGGTCGCGCTGTGCTGATGACGGAGCGGTTCCGTCACGGCCCGCTCGGCACGCCTGCGCAGTGCGGATTCCGCGCCTGCGCTGAGCATTCTATTGAGCGGGCGCGGCTGTGATGGAACCGCTCCATCATGAGCACAGCGCAACGCGGCTGGTGACGGAGCGGTTCCGTCACCAGCATGGGCGAGCCGCGCCCCCCCACC
This sequence comes from Lissotriton vulgaris, assembly GCF_964263255.1. NCBI lineage: Eukaryota > Metazoa > Chordata > Amphibia > Caudata > Salamandridae > Lissotriton > Lissotriton vulgaris. The sequence goes on along the minus strand of NC_141689.1, from coordinate 170,273,421 downwards.
ACCTCCCCCCCCGCCGCCTTAGCACTGTGGCGGAATAGCCGCCACAGTGAAGGGGTTAATAGAAATTACAGATAGAGAGCTGGTGGAACAATAAACCCTTTTCATTCCATTCTTTTTCTTCTTTTTTTAAATGTTAGTCTTCTTGTGAGCTTAAACTATGTCTTCAAATTACTGTGATTCCAGGACAATAATACCTTTTCTTTTCACCATTAAGAATCATATTCTTCCGTGATGTGCATTAAAAATACAAATACCAAGTTTTGTATCCATGTTCTTAGTACACATGCCTGCTACGAAGTACCTTTACTGTTTTGTTGAAATTATATGTGTAGGTTATTTTTTGTTTTACTTTAAAATGCTTATTGCAAGCATATAACCATCGCATTTGTGCAGCAGCAGGTTTTCGTTTCTATTCTCTTTTGATGCTTTTTTTCAGTTTCTTTTATCTCTTCTTGCAAGAACACATACAAACACAAATAATAATGACAATTGCACGAGCTTGCCAGGGACACATTTCTTGGTTTTGCCAGTGCTTGCTTCTGTTGTGAATCAGGCCAGGTCTACAGACCTGAGCCTGCCTGAATGTGAACGCTTCCTCCACATTCCCTTCAAGATTGCAAGTCAACCATGGTAACTATCTGTGAAATAATCCTTTCAATTTTCTCTCTAAGAAATAAATTGCTGTTAAGCCACATAATGCCTAGGCTAGATTTATCGAACTAGCAATGCTGAGGGTTTAATACCCCCCTATGACCTGCAACAGATTTACTAAAAAGGGTATCTACAGCTCCTATCTGCTTGGCATATTATGTCTTTTTCTGCTTAAAGGAGACAATCTTCCATAGCTCCATTTAAAGGATTTTTTAAAAGATTGAAGTCGGGCTATTTATGTATTCGCATTCGGCGTTGTATTTTCCTCTCTCCCCATCTTGAAAACTCTTACACTTTGTAGTGAAGAAAGTTTACACTTCTAAAAACGTGTAGTGGGAATTTTGTTTAAATTATGAATCAATGTTAGCTCTTTCTAGAGAAGATGCAATCACTGCTCACCAATGGCTTTGTGAGTTGCAGCTCAGGCTTCCGACCTGTTCAGTGCAGGAGTCCGGCTGATGTGTCAGTGGTTAATTTGTAAAAAAAAAAAAAAAAGAAGGTCCGAGGCTCTCGTCAGGAGGCCACTGCAGCTTGCGCCAGCCCTTTTCTCCTGGTAGCACCACCTAAATGACAACCAACTACTAACCATGAAAGTGGGGACAGGATGCGGCGTAATGGCCAGAGATGCTAACTTCAGAGCTGGGGAACCATGGGGCAGATGTATCTAGATACCCATTTGAGATTCTCAAATAGCGTTTTTTGAGAATCGCTATTTGAGAATTGCAAAATGGTATGTATCTAGAAATTTGCTATTTTTTAGTGATTTCTTAAAATTCCTTAATTGCGATTAGCAAATTGCAAATCGCAATTAAGGAATAATTTCCCATTCATTTCTATGGGCCAGGAGGCCCATAGGAAGGAATGGGAAGTTATTCTCAATTTGCGATTCGCAATTTGCTAGTCGCAAATTGAGAATAATTTCAAGGGTGCAAGGGTGTCTTAAGGATCAATCAATCAATCAGGAGTTTGTTAAAGCGCGACTACTCACCCGTAAGGGTCTCAAGGCGCTAGGGGTGGGGGGAGTGAGGGGGTGCAGGTTCCATTCCATCAAGGAGGGGGTCTGTCGAAGAGCTAGGTTTTGAGGTTTCTTGCGAAGATGGGGAGCGATGTTGTCTGTCTGAGGTGGAGCGGAAGGGCGTTCCATGCTTTGGCCGCGAGGAAGGAGAAGGAGCGGCCTCCCGATCTGGTCTTTCTGGTGCGGGGGACCACGGCGTAGGAAAGCTGGGCTGATCGTAGGGTCCTTTGGGGTGCGTGGAATTTGAGTCGGCTGTTCAGGTATGCTGGTCCGGTGCCGTGGAGGGCCTTGTGTGCGTGGGTGAGCATCTTAAAGGTGATTCTCGCCTCGACGGGGAGCCAGTGGAGTGTGCGCAGGTGCTGGGAGATGTAGCAGTGGTTTGGCAGGTTAAGGACCAGTCTTGCGGAGGCGTTCTGTATGTTCTGTAGCTTGCGGATGAGGTTTTTGTTTATTCCGGCGTAGAGTGCGTTGCCGTAGTCGAGTCTGCTGGTGACCAGGGCGTGAGTGACTGTCTTTCGGTGTTCGAGGGGGATCCATTTGAAGGTCTTACGAAGGAGGCGGAGGGTGTGGAAGCAGGAAGATGAGACAGAGTTGATCTGGCGGTCCATTGTGAGCTCGGAGTCCAGGATGATTCCCAGGTTGCGTGCGTGGTCTGTGGGGGTTGGCGGGTTTCCGAGGGCGGTGGGCCACCAGGTGTCACTCCAGGCGGTGTTTGGGCCCATGATGAGTACTTCTGTTTTGTTGGTGTTTAGTTGAAGGCAGCTGTTTTTCATCCATTTGGCGACGGCTTCCATGCCTTCTCGAAAGTTGCGTCTGGTGGTGTTGGGCTCGTTGGATAGGGAGAGGATGAGCTGGGTGTCGTCTGCATATGACACGATGTTGAGTCCGTAGGTTCTGACGATGGGGGCAAGTGGAGCCATGTAGACGTTGAAGAGTGTCGGGCTGAGGGAGGAGCCCTGGGGGACTCCGCAGGTGATCGGTGTGGGGTCCGAGAGGAAAGGGGGGAGTCTGACCCGCTGCGTCCTGCCGGAGAGGAAGGAGCAGATCCAGTCGAGGGCCTAGTCCTGGATTCCTGCATCGTAGAGTCTGCGCATTAGGGTGCGGTGGGAGACTGTGTCGAACGCCGCTGATAGGTCGAGGAGGATGAGGGCTACTGTTTCTCCTTTGTCCAGTAAGGTGCGGATGTCGTCTGTTGCGGCGAGGAGGGTGGTTTCCGTACTGTGGTTTTTTCTGAAGCCGGATTGGGAGGAGTCGAGGATGTTGTGTTCTTCAATGAATGTGGCGAGTTGGCTGTTGATGGCTTTCTCGATGACTTTCGCTGGGAACGGGAGCAGGGAGATGGGTCTGTAGTTTTTGAGGTCAGTGGGGTCCGCTGAGGGTTTCTTTAGGAGGGGGTTGACCTCGGCGTGTTTCCAGTCGTCGGGGAACGAGGCGGTCGCCAGGGAGCGGTTGATGGTTTGGCGGAGCATGGGTGCGATGGTGTTGGCGGCTCTGTTGAAGATGTGGTGGGGGCAGGGGTCCGTGGGGGCCCCTGAGTGGATTGACTTCATTGTCTTCAGTGTGTCTTCGGTGGTGAGGGCTGTCCAGTCATCAATCGCTGGTTTCCGGGTGTTGGGGGTGGTTGGTGAGGGTTCAGTGTGTTGGTTGTCTTCGTCGAAGTTGTCGTAGATGCTCTTGATTTTGTGGTGGAAAAAGATGCTGTCGCAGAGGTCTTGTGAGGGAGGGATGTCGGTAGACTCGCTGGTGGGTTGGGCGAAGGATACCATGCTGCACCCCTGAAATTTACATGTGTGCGCATATGGCGCACATACATGCCCTAAGGGCATGTATGAGCGCCACATGGCACCTTTACAAATGCCAAAAAGTGCATTTGTAAAAGAATTCGCAAATTACCACCAACTACAAGTTGGTGGTAGTTTGCGATTTTTTTGTGTAAATTCACAATACTGAATTGCTTCATACACAGCATTTAAGGAATCGCAATTTGCGATTCCTTAAATGCTTACGCAATATTAAGGAATTGCAAAATTTGCGATTCCTTAATATTGCGATGGTTTTTACATGATACATTCCATTTTGAGATTTTTTTGTCGCAAACGCTGCTTTTTAGCGATTCGCAGCATTTGCGACAAAAAAATGCTTTGATACATCTGCCCCCATGTTCGAGTGTTGGCATCGGCTTAACAGCCTGTGATTCTGGGCAAATCAATTATTCTCCCGTAAATCAATGTGTCCTTAACTGGTGCTCATGAACAGCGCCAGTGCTAATGCTGAGCACCAGCTGGCTCAAATTAAACACCGTTTATACTCTTATTAAAAGTATTACGAAACTGCTGGGGTGTGACTGTTCTGCAACATACACTTACACGTTATTTGTTCTGCCTAGACATTGGCACCTGAAATAAATGCATGCCTCAATCGCATGATCATGCACCTGCTCTTTACTCCAATCCTAACATAGAAATTATAGATGGGTGACAGTAAATTATAAGGATGTTTTTCACAGAGAGGTTCAAAGTGAGAACATATAACAATGCGAGTGAATCTCAAGCTGGCTATGATGTCACTCAGGACCATAAGGTGAAAAACATCCCCTTAATTCACTTTTGATCCATCTATAATTTAATGTTATGTATCATCTGCCCTTGTATTCATTCATTTGATAACTTTATTTCAGTCATTGACCATAAAAGTGCAAATAAAATACATACAAGCACGGTAATAAAATCCATTAATAAAAGCAGTTAAAAAAGTTATTAAACAGTAAGTTATCAAAAAGAAGGCTATTGCCCCAGTTAATTCCTTATAACAAAGGTAGTCCTTCTGCACCAGATACCATGTAGGAAGCGGGAAACCGAAAAAACAATAGGAGGGGAGGTGTCATATGTTAAAACTCTACAAGCCTGTGCGCATTGTTTAAGTCCCAAGTTTCTGCACAGCGGTGTCAACCAGCATTTCCGTATTTTACTATACGCAGGGCAGAAGAACAGAACATGCGCAATATCTTCTATACTATTATTGCAAGCTGGGCAGGTTCCCTCCTCTGAATCGGCCCACTTAGAAGTCAGTGCCCTAATGGGCAGGCAGCCATGTCTTAGTTGGGTGTATAGTTTCCTTGCATTCAACTACTACGTGGGGCAAAGGAGTCATGGGTGAGCCATACATAACATGACCTCTCTTCTGTGTCCAAAATGTAAAAAAAACTGGACTCCTGCCCCCCACCCACACCACTCTATGTGCCCTCTTTTACAGAAACTGCTGATCTGATAGGCTTTTAGATAGCCCAGTCAGAGAAGACTGGAATGCCTTTATGAAGCAGCATCAGTGTGCAATAGCTTTTGTAAACAATTATTACTACAAAACTATTACATAGTAGTGAGATACTGGATTTCAATCCAGTTATTCACGATATTGTCTCTGTACCAGAGCCATACACGGCAGACGCAATAATTAACCTATTTGCTGTTACAGTTACCAAGGAGCAGTGCAGAGTAGGGGCACTAGAGAGTAGCTGTGATGCTTGATTGTAGCCACCCCTTTACATTAGGGCACAGCTTGCTGGCTGCAGTCCACAAAAAGCAAGGATTTTGCAATGAACTTTAACCTTTGCAGGAGACCACGTGAAATACAACAATATTGTAAGTAAACAGTTCAAGTACTGCAGTTATAGGTTAGTCAACCACTTCGAAGAAGATTATTCTTGGAAGGCCTGGACGTCAATTTACCGAAGTTCTTTATTATTGTGGGGGAGCTGACACTGTGAATAGTCATGCTGACGAGCTTCTGACACTTTTCTTATGTTGTTTGTGACAGAATCTGCTAATTTCCATAATGATAGAGACAAACGTCTCTACCGCTTTTGAAGTACAAAATGTCATCATAAATGCACATAGCATATGCCAAACCGAGGGAGCGAATAAAATCAGAGAGGGGTCATGACTGGCATTTAGGGCTATCCCAGAGTCCATGACTTGGATGTCAAACTGTCCAGTGCTCTGAAGTAACTGTGAGGCAATGTGCACAGATAAAATGTCTTACAAAAATAAAGACATGAAATAATGGATTGATTTTGTAGCATTTGGCTCTATTTTTGATCTCTCACCCCTCTCCACTGGTTAAACTCAGAAGGACTTATCACTGCACCTCCATGCCACATTCTTTGCTGTTGTCCACCCAATATCCAGACTTTGGCAAGCACCCTCTTTATACTGATGTAGAATGCTGTAGAGAGCAAGAAAGCATGGACGGCCATGTGTATTGTACCGCTTTGCTGGATGGGCAGATCTAAATGCATGCAGGAACAGCACGGCCCCTATGAGCAAGATGATGGGAAAAGCAGAGGGCAGCTAGATGTTGAGCGTGTTACTATTCTTGTAGTGGTACAGACCTGGGGAGTTCGAGTTTAGTGCAAACAGGCACGATGCATGCTGTTTGCATTACAATGATGCTCACCTATCAGCAACTGTGTGTCATGAAGGTCATGGTAGTAGTGTTTTACATTCTGCGGCAATGTGGCATTCTAGGATTATAACAGTACTTTGCACAATGTGAGATTTTAGCATAACAACAGTGCATTACACATGCTTATTCTGGCTCACGTTTGGGATGTGTGACATACCTCAGTAGTGTAAATTCTGGTTTTAGGCACATTGGTTTAAGAAAGCAGATTCTGACCAGTGAGAAAGCGAAATGTTTTGCTTTGGTCTTCTAGTTACCAGACCATAGCTGTGAGTGAGTACTCTTACTGTAATCTCACTCATCGGAAGTCTATGATATAAAAGTTTAATAATGTTTTAAGGGAAAAAAACCTCTTTCTTTTAACATAGTTTTTATAGTTGCATTTTGTTGGCTAAAAAATGTTAAAAAAACATTTACAGTACAGCTGTGTTTTTAAAATAAAAGCAGCATATATCTGAGCCTTTCTTTTAACACTTTTCAGCCCACAAAATGCAATCATGCAAACAACCGCAAGAGGGACTGACTCCAGATAAAGAGTATGGCGGTCTAGCTGGGAGTGCTTTAAAAAATATTACAGTTCTCCTGGAGTCTTGGATTTAATGACCCAGGAATCCCCCCCCCCCCCACCATATTTAATATATGGCCCAAGGGGATGTGTTCCTGCCCCCCCCCCCCCCTGGGGTCCATTAGTGGCTCAGGGAGTGGGACTCATTCCCTCTTCCCCTTTCATATGCATTCGTCTCCTGGAATTGGGTCCCTTGGACCCAAAAGTAACCATTCACCCTCCTTCTCAAATATTTAATAATTATGAATGCCGGTCCCTGCCCACTCCAGGGTTCAAAATCATAAAATAGAAAATGCCTGCATTTTTTATATTTGTTTATTTCTGTGAGTTATTGTTACCTTAGGGCACAGGTTAAAGTTACCAGTGATAACTATAACTGGTGAATGTCAGTCGTTTTATGAGTTTAAAAAATGACTTTGTCATTGAAATGTTCACTTAACTATAACATCACTATAACCTTTATTCTTGAGTGAAAAAAAATAAATAAATATATATATGTGTATATATATATATATATATATATATATATATATATATATATATATATATATATATATATATATATATATATATACACACATATATTTATATATTCAAATCCACAAGAACCCACAAGGCTGGGCACACTCACGGGTTGGCATCTGTAAGATTAAGGAAGAGTCCAGCACATCAAGCGCCAGCAGTTACCTGCGGCATTTCGAGTTTACACTCTTCCTCATAGGTTTCACTGCTTACAAAATGACTGCCATCAAAATGGTTTTTCAAGCGATCTCCCTTTATTTCCATATCAACAATCAAACTCAGGTGAGTAAATACTGGTGCATGATGGGACTGGAAGTCCATACAATCTGACCCAAGTGGGCTCGTGGCAGCCAAAGTGTACAATAACAATGTTTAATCGCTGGAGTGCCTCAGAACATCTTACTCAATTATCTTTTCACCAGTTCATTCCGCTGATTATCGAACCAGCAGAGGAGCCGCCTTGACACGCGGCGGGGCGTCCCTCGGCCGGGTCTGCCGTCATATTATTCAAATCCACAAGAACCCAAAAGGCAGGGCACAATCACGGGTTGGTGTCTGTGAGATTAAGCAAGAGTCCTGCACATTTATATATGTCTGCAATTATATATGCAGAAAAGGAAACAGGGAACTGCAGGTAATTCCCAAGGTTTCGGTGAAGCAACCTACATCACCGATCTGGTCAATTCAAGGATAAGTTTTTCTAGCAGAGGTTCTGAGCCTAGTATTAGCACCATGTTATCCATGCCATGTGATTAGCTCTTGCCAGCCATACCTAGTGTAAAAATGTCAAAAGCTTTTTCCTTCCTTTAAAGGTGTGGAAACTGGTACAAGCCTTGCTGCTGTTTCTGATAGAGGAACCGGACTAGGCCTTGCCTGTGTCTCTGTTAGGGACTGCCAGGCTAATGCCTGTGGCCTTGCAATGTAGAGTTGCTCCTAAGCTGGGGGAATGAGGCATGCCCTCTCCTCCTCAACTGTGCCGGAAGGAGACAAGAGGAGGCCACAGGGAGTAGAGAGCGAAACAGATCGCTCCACCACCTGCACTCTGAAACCTGTGCTAGAGTTGCTGATGGTGGGCAATAGAACCCTCTCCATGACTTTGACAGAGAAAACAAAAAGAAAAGTTGACGCACAATTGCATCAAACTCTTTAGAAGAAACCCTAGCTCTTAGCGAAAGCAGTACCACATAATACCAAAACCAAAGCAAAATAAATCACATTTCTTTTAGTGCTGCCCCAGAATGAGCAGGATCATCATTAGGCAAGGCTCAGCTCAGGTGCTGCCAGAAACATCGCAGGACCATCAAGCGTGCATATATGTGGTAATATCCTAAGATATTTCTATTCTAGTGTTAAATCTTTGGTGACATCTTGTTACAATACCAGTGAGTTTACATTTTTATAATAACCAATCAGATGTGGGTTTATGGGTTAGATTCTTCTGAAATGCAAACTCCTAAAGATGCCTCAAACATAAGGGGTCTAAGCCAGGATTTAAGAGATTAGTTGACTTTTTTTACCTTTCTTTAGTGTGCACACTTGTCTCGAGGCTCGGTAGACTCAGTTCCCATTGCTTTTTCTACTTGCCATTTTGTATATATTTGAACTTTTGTGCACAGTGTTTACTTTTGCATGAATTAAAGTAGTTTCATATTTTAAAGAAAAGGCACTGATGGACATTTGCTTATTGGATGGAAACTATATAGGCCAGCCATGGAATGCCTATATAGTTTTCATGTTTAAGTATATGTTTAATTTGGCTGTCGGGGAGAACCCATCCCAAGTATTAGCGTTAACCCAGAGTCAGATTAAGGCCACTTTTTTCAGCTCATGTCTGAAACTAGACTTCTGTACAGACAAAGAAAGTGATGATTGCCATGTATGTGTCCTTGGAGGAAGGGGAGGGGTGTCAGGAGTATTTGCTGTGTGTTAAAAACAACCAACACCGGTATGTCCTAACCAGATTTAGATGTGGTATGGTGAATCATTTGGTTGCCTTTCCAACGATGAATGCTTAGACCCCTGACAAAACCCCTTCTCCCTGTGATCGAATGAGTAAGCAAAACACACAGCACTTAATTTTATTCTGTAAGTTTTATAAGTAATGCGATGTCAATATTTGAAATCCCTTTCTATTATACAGAATATAAAAAATTATAAAGATGCACTGACATTTCTGTTTCAAATAAATGATCAATTTGTGTGTTTTAGTGTTGACCTTTTTATTTTAAAAACTGTTTATTTGAGAAAATTTACTGTTTGAGAATCTGTCCAGGGCTTATGATTCTTATGTGATGATATCGTAAAGGAATGTATTGTTTTATGAATTATACTGCTTCAAATTCTTCATAACTCTATGCACTTTTGTGGCAGTTTCTACAAGCTGAATAAAGTTCTTGAAAATGTAAATTTAAATTGATCAATTGAATGTTATCTATTATTGGTCATATTCACAAAGGTAAACTTAGACTTAAGTTTCCTACTAGTAACTTACCTTTATGAATACCAAGATGCAGTAAAGTGTACAAAAAAGTAGAAAAGTAAGATTTAAGTAGTAAACTTAGTCTTAAGACTAAGGGGCTGATCCCGATGTCAGAGGGACCGGAGTCTGTCCGACATCAGTCAGGAACTGGAACCGAACTACCTCTTGTCGCCGGTTTCAGACCTGCAAATAGGGTGCAACCGAACCCTGTTCAGTCGCATGCCTATACCTTTCATCGTAGCATGCATTCCAAACAGAATGTATGTTCTCATTGAAGGAACAGAGGTGCAGTTCATCCCTTCACCCAGTGACAGGCACCCTAAGGTGCAGGGATCAACAGAAGGGCACCAGAGGTGCCCGCTAGGCCCCCATTTGGTGGGCTGTCATCCTTGGGGACCCTGCTTGGTGGCCCCCAGAGACAGTTTCCCAATTTCTTTCTGTGTCAGAAAGGGCGGCACAAAAATCCAGTGGGAAACTGCCATTGTATTCCCCGGCCGGGGGAGTACTAAAGGTTTTTCGGATGGCGGACGGGCTCTCCGAGACTGTCAGAAGCCATCCAGAAAACCGAGTTGGATTCCTTTTCGCCCAAGCCCATCGGAATGGCTCGGTTGGAAAGGAATTCGAACGGGCATATCCAATGCGGTCGGAAAGGAATTGAAACGGGCACATTCAGTGCGGTTAGGAAGGCTCCGACCGACGGTCTGAGCCATTCCTAACTGCATCAGACTGGGCCTCATAGGACCAAACAGATACATGGTGGTGCAGTGATGGTGAACCAGCCATAGTCGCATTGGCAGTCTAACCTCCCCATTACAAGTGTGGTGCCGTTCTCTGGCAGTGGCACGGTGGACTTGAGGCCGCAATATGCTTGGCGGATTCACTGAAGTCCCGCCAAGCATATTACGAGTTTCCTCTCCGCCATGGTTTTCATGGTGGTTCCACTTTCATGAAAACCGCGGTGGAGAAGAAACAAAGTGGGACTTACGGGGCGGGCCCCCTGGTGCCTCACACCATGTGGCTGCATGCAGGGGGCACAACCTAACATTTACAGTCCATGCTGTGCAAGAACTGTTTTTGGCATTCACATTGTGTTGCCCATTTTCTGAAGCACTGCAGTGGGACTGCCTTAGAAAAAATGCCAGACAGGAGGAAACTCCTAATCTGGTGAGTGGCCCGACCACGGTTTTTATGCAGCGGGAGTGTGGCGATGGCATACCACTCGCTGCACCAAAAGTCATGATCGGGCCCTAAGACTTAGTGGCTTATTATGAGTCTGGCAGTTTTCTGACCACCAGACTCACATTGGCGCAGCAGTGGCGGTCCACCATTTTGCCGATTACAATATTTAACCAGCTTTGCCAGGGAACAGTTGTTCTCTGGCAGTGGCGCAGCTGCGCCACAATGCAAAATGCTGAGCGGAGACTTGCCCAGTCCCACTTAGCATATTACAAGTTCCTACACCGCAGTCCATTTCATGGCAGAGCACCACCATGAAAAGGCAGGAGGGACAGGAACAAAGGGGTCACTACAGGACCCTAATGTACACCCCGCCATGGGGAACATTCAGAGGGGCACAACTTGTGCCACCATCTGTATTCCCACAAAGTTCCAGCACGGCATGGACGTCCATATCCAATGCTGTGTTGGAACTTTTTTGCTGTTTCCATTGCGGTGCCTGTTGGCCAAGCACCGCCATGGGAAGGGCAAGTGACCGCCCGCTGTATTAATCGTAATGTGGTGGGCGGTCCTTGCGTGGGTTTGATGTAGCTGTGCCGTCAGAGAGCCAGCAAAACTGTGTGAAACTTGTAATCGGGCCCTAAGACTTAAGACTCTTGGCCGATGGGTTATTCCATCACAACAGTGATGGATATCCCATTCGCCGAAATATAAAGGATATAATAGGATTTATATTTTGGCGGACCCGATATCTGTTACCATTGTGATGGAGTAACCATCACAAGATCTTAATCAGGCCCTAAGTGTAGTACTTTTATTGTATTCTAGTAGTAACCTTACTACTAGTTGTTTCACTAGTTGTAAGGTTACTAGTAATAACTTACCTTTGTGAATACCAAAAAGTAGTAAACTGAGACTTAAGTCTAAGTATACCTGTGTGAATCAGGCCTCAGTTGCTGAGTTTCTAGCCTGAGTAAGCCTTTGACTGTTCTGCCTCACTAATGTGAGTGTCAAGAGGTAAAATGGATGCACGTTTCCAGGATACCAGAAGCAAAATACGCTTGTTGGCACAATTAGAAACCAGTAACGTCTGACTGGCCTCGGATCTTCCAATCCAGGCTTCCTAATATGGGCAATACAAAAACTGCCAGGGTAATATTCTTATACTGTGATATTATGGACTCAGGAATCAAGGGAAACCACTAATATTGGTAATAAATAACCTTCATCAGTTCTATCAGTCACAAACAGCATCCCAGGCATGATAGGCAGTTCTATGGCAGAGTGAACTGTCTCCTGTCAGAATGAGAAGCATTGGTCTTTTAACGACCAGCAAGCACACCTGACTGCCCTTTTGAGCAATAATCAGGTTTACAGTAGCAACATCCCTGTTAGGCCAGCATATTTATAGTCATTTCAATAGCAGTACCTTTTTTACACATTTGTAACTGGTGCACAAAGAGTGATAGGCATTTTACTGAGGTGTTGCATATAAAACTGATAGTATTCGTCTTGCCTTTAGATACTTGATGATCATTGACTCAGCGGGGCGCACTATAAAAATTAGGCTCTACGTCTCATGTGGCGTAAATGTATGCCTGCTTTGTATTCAGTTTTCTATTACTACACTCAATAGATACCCAGAGGACAGCCCTGATGTTTTTATTTTACAATGCCTGGAGGTTGTTCCTCTGAACGACTTCATTGAATGTGATGGCCGCCTCTTCAAACAAATCAACGGTACTTCAATGGGGGCCTCTTGTGCCTCCAGTGTGGCTAATATCTTTATGGGAGAGTGGGAGCTACAGAATATCTATAATGAACTGGCTCCATTCTTTGAAAATGTCTCTGTTTGGAAGCGTTTCATAGACAACATTTTTTTTATTTGGAGTGGTCCAGTTGAATTGTTGAAGGCTGAATGCCAGTGATGCCAATGTAAGGTTCACAGTGAATTTTAACAACTATAAAGTGGATCTTTCAGGATATCAGCATTGAAGGTATTGAGGGTCATTTGGAAGTGAGTCTCTTTAGGAAGAGCACAGCTAAGAATACTATCCTTAAGTTTGATAGTTACCACCCCAACTGCCAAAGGGAGTCCATCCCCTTTGGGGAATTTTTGCGAATCCGTCTCAATTGCACGGATATGAGTGCTTTCCATAAACACGGAGATGCACTTAAGGATAGACTTCTAAAGAGAGGTTATCCCCATCGCCTTGTACGGCATGCTTATAAAAGAGCAAAATATTATGACAGAACTGCGCTACTCCAGGGGTCGAAACGTTTAAACCAGAATCGGATAACATGCGTGATCAATCACTCTACTTTGAATTTCAAAATTAGGAACATTATTAATAAAAACTGGAGAATTCTGAACTCTGATGATAATGCTCCCCCTTTGCCATTACCCCTGCTAGCTTATAGAAGGAATAAGAACCTCAGGGATATGCTGGTACATACCCGCAGGTAAAACGTTCTCCATCAGATGGCTTGCGTTCCATTACGGGCCTACCAGCTGTCTTAGGTAATCACAGATGTGGCTCTTGCCACGCCTGTGATTCAGATATCGTATCTGAGGTCATCAAATATAATGATAAGGAAATCAAACTGCGTCATTTGACAAATTGTCGTAGTAGTAATATCATTTATATCTTGTTCTGCAGTTGTGGTTTGGCCTATGTGGGAGAAACAGGCCTCGAATTCCGTCTCCGATTCAGTGAACACAAGTCTGCCATCAGAACTAAGAAACTGATGGCACCCTTGGTTCATCATTGTCTGGATAAGAACCACAATGAGCAAGAAATTAAGTGGTCTATTCTGGAAAAGGTGCTACCAAGAACAGGCCAATCAACTGAAAGTATCCGGAAGAAACGTGAAACCTTCTGGATCTACCATCTTGATTGTGTTACGATAATTTGGTAGGTAGCATTCTTGCGCGGCACAAGACTGGATAGCTAGAACTTTATCTTTCTGCCGAATTTAGACATGTTTCTAAATGATTAGTGCGACTCTCGCTCCTGATTTCACGTTTTCTCGCCCCTCATGATACATACTTTGTCTTTACGTTTTAGATTTCTGACGGGCTGAGCAAGCCATCTTTATTCTTATCAACCTAACACATTTTGGAACATCATCTTGAAACTGAAATACGTACGATATTTTGGTAAGCAGCACCTTTGCGCGGCAGAATACCGGATAGTTAGAATTATAATTTCCTGCCGGATTTAGATATGTTTCTAAAAGATTAGTGCGATCCTCGCTCCTGACTTCACGTTCTCTGGCCCTTTATGACATATATTCTGTCTTCACGTTTTAGATCCCTCACAGGCAGAGCAAGTCATCTTTATCCCTATCAACCTAATACATTTTGGAACATTATCACGAATCGGAAATAGAGTGTGGAATTCACTGTTTGGCTAAAAGGTGTGTTCCCAATTATATGTTATTGGGCTATATAGGATAGTACAGCGTTTGTGATAAAGTTACATGATCTAAAATATCGGCGTACTTTTGTTTTAGCTGGATTGCCTCGTTGAAGATCAGACATATGCTATCATAAAGAATCGATTTGACGTTAAGACCCGGCCCCTCGCTGCCCTCAGATCTGGTAAGAACAGGCTGTAAAAAGAAAGGCTGGCTTCGGATGAATCCATATTATCTTATGATTACTTAGAGTAGGGCATCTCTCTCTGTTTCTTAGGTGTCTCGAATATAATCTTTACGATTGATCACTCGAGTTGGTTGTCTCAGATGAGAATATGATTCATGAAATAGGAACAATAATTTGTTTTTATCAGTAAGTAGACCCATGTTCTTTCATAACATGTTGTTTCATGCCTTTTATTGGAATTCCATAGAAATGGATTTCCTTTCCCCTTTTTTAAAAAAAAGATATGTACTGTTGTAGCCTTTGTAGAAAGGTGGAACTATCATAAATATTGTCTCCCTGATTAGTAGAATATTAGGTGTCTTTACGATATGTCATTATATTTCTCATGTATGCCTGATAATCTTGTCGCATGCACTTTCCCTGCAACTTGTGGTCATGTGAAGAGCTACTGTGTTAATTTGAGCAATGTTCTCTTATTGTGTAAACTTAGTCTTTTTTCTCACTTTCATGAGAGATTATATGGTGACAGTATATATTTTTTTCATATATATTTTTAGGTCCCTTGATATCTCGGATTAGACTGTACAAAAGAGGTCCTGAGGAAGGTGGCCTAGAGCCGCCAAAACGCGCGTTGACCTGGTGCAGGGGTCTCATACTGGTTTTTGAGACCCATAAATTGGCGTTAAGATCTAGCCAACTTAGACTCAGTTCTTCCTTTTTCTTGTGATGGTGTGGTTTGAATGAAGTATGGGTGTGAGTGTGGTAGTATTTTGAGTTTGTGTGTATGATATCAGGTGGTGTTTCCTTAAGTATATTGTGTTATTCCTTTGTATATATTTATTATCTTATGATATTCTCTTGTATTTGTTATGAATTTGAAAAAATGTCTATAAAAATTGAATTTGTGATGAAATGTTTTTTATAATCCAAGAAAATAAGGAATAATATAAAATGATGGATAAATTGAAAATAAAACAAGTTACAAAATAAAATATGCTTGGTATATATCAGTCGCCTAGTTCAGATTAATAATAGGATGCATACTAGTATTTGAAGATTATGGCCAGTGCTGGAACTATTCTTTCGTAGTGGAACTTGATCGGGTGTGACATACCTACCAACAGCCCCGATCCCAGTTACCAAATAATCAGTCAGTTGGCAGTGAAGAATAATTCCATCATTTATTAAGTAAAATACTCTATAGAGGAGCCTCTCCAACCCTCACCCATCAGGTGCACGGAGAAGACTGCTGGCTCATATTCAAACATGAGGTTATATACTTTTCAGTTCAACACATATAATCACTGTAAAAGGAAAAACACCAGTATGCCCTTGAGCTCCAGGAAAAGACCATATATGGCACACATGATTAGTTCAAAGCTTAACTATTTATTACTGGGAAGGTCAGGAGGGGTGACTCCCTTTTGTCTTGGTGCCCGGGAGTGTAGGCACGAGCCTCCAGGAATGAGCTTATCGCACCCAAAGCCAGATGCGACCTTGAGTTTTAGGACAGTCAAGTAGACAGCCTACGTTCAGCTGCTCCCAGTAATTCAGATGAACTGGGGCCTGACAACTGCCGGAGATTAACACGTGATCACAGCCCGTGTTCGAGCATAGGCTCGGAAAATGGCATCTGTATGGTTCTCGGCCTACTCTGTAAGCAATAGATACGCAAGGAGCAAATAAAAGTTTTCTCCCCTGCAATTGCATATAGATGTATTTACATAATATTAAGCAATAGAGGGTACGTATAGATGCATCATGCTAATATAATATAGGTCAGATACTCCTAATGCATGGGAAATCTATTTTTTTTATCCCTCATGATCTTTAGTAGGGTGGTATGTAAATTCATTCAACAGTTGTTGGTAGTAATAGAAGAGCTGAAAAGAAGTTAGGCATAGTTGGGTCGCTGGGGTATTACTTTTAATGCACCACGTTCCCTGGCAGTGGTGCCGCAGTCCTAAGACCACAATATGCTTGGCAGAGCCACTGCCCCTCTCCAAGCACATTATAAACGTCCCCATCAGCACATTTATCATCGTGGTGCGACTGCACTTAAAAGTATGGTGCGAGGAAACAAAGGGGGCCCTGGGGAGCCCTACAGGGCCCCCTTGTGCCTCACATCATTTAGATGCACACAGGTGGGCACAACATGTGCCCCCCTGTGTGCTTGCACACCTGTACCTGCATGGCATGGACTGCAGCAGTCCATGCCATACAGGTACTTATTGGGAAGTTCCCATTGTGGTGCCTTTTTCATAGGCACTACCGTGGGAACGCCAAAGAACACCCGCCATACAGAAGAAATCTCCTAATCTGGAGGGCGTTTCAAACATTGCTTTGGCGGTGCAGGAAGGTCCCTATCCTACACTGCTAAACTCATGATAAGGCCCTTAGAGTTGGGTGTGCTCCAATAGAGTAGGCATGCAGAGGGTAGAAAGGAAGGGGAGAGTAATTCTAAAGGAAAAGGAGAGCAACAATTAGAAATGTTAGGTCAAGGTCAGTTTTTTATGCTGTGTCTTTAGGAAAATTGTGGAGTCTTTTTGAGATAGAATGCAAACATGTAGAAAGAAACATTGTGTGCATGCAAGATAGTCCTATAGTGGCTACTTTTAATAGGCAGTAGAGTCAGGCACAGTCTGTCTGCTTTTAGCCTACCGCTGGATCATCACTTCCGCAAAGCGAGCTGATTTGATATGGGGTGGATGTTTGAAGTAAAATCTGGCCACATATATAGAAAAATATGGAGACCGTTAGGCTGCTCTCAATGGAAGCAGTAGCCTCATAATAATATCAACATGCAATTATATACAAGGTACAAAATGCAACACAGAATATTCTGAAATTGCTGGAGTAGTAGTTTAATGAAGTTCACCCCAAACGTTTGGGTAAGTTTATAAATTATTTCAACAACGAGGGGAACAGAGAAGGACGATATTTAATGGGGTCCAGTGTACATGTCCTAACCTAGAGCTAACAGCAGAGTACAAAGTTCCCCAGGGAAAGTGTGACAGAGTGGAGAAGGGAGTTGGTATCACAAGTAAAGTAACTGGAAGGGTTCCCTTGTCGGAACTTAGAGAGCCCCATACACCCAGAGTATTAGGTGTGAAACACACCCTGACTGGAGGGTTGAGTTAGCTTTCTGTATACTGATACGGTCTCTAGCTCCCTTCTCACCCCTTTTAACCAGGGAATCAGCCACTTTAATAAAAGTCAGAGTGGACTGATTACCCTTTTTAAACTTTCACTCACTTTTGCACCGACTACACTTTCTTTCATCCTCACCCATACCCACCATCGGCAAGGAACAAAAGAACCCAGCCAAAAGAGTGCCTTTGGGTGCTCCGTCAGACATTGCAGCGCCGGTCTGTCGAGGGGCAGCGTGTCGATGATGACACTGGACACCCTCCAGTCAGGGTGTGTTTCACACCTAATACTCTGGGTGTATGAGGCTCTCTAAGTTCCAACAAGGGAACCCTTCCAGTTACTTTACTTGTGATACCAACTCCCTTCTCCACTCTGTCACACTTTCCCTGGGGAACTTTGTACTCTGCTGTTAGCTCTAAGTTTATAAATTAGAAAGGAAAAGTGGGGTCAATTATGGATGCTCTTGCTTTAGCATGAAACAGGATGGAGGTGAGGACATAATGCTCAGAGAGTGGAAGGGTATTGCCTGAGATGTCCTGTTGCTTGAGGTGGAGACCAGACACTAAAGAAATGAGGAGAGGGCTCCCTTTAGAAATTAGATGAAGGCCTTGTTAGGAGGGGGTTGTTGCTTACTTGTTTTACCTGCCAACTGTAGGTTTGGTAGATAATAAGTGTGAGGGGTAGGGCATGCAATTTATATTGTTAATTTCTAGGCATGGCCTTTCCTGTTGTGTCTTCAATTACTGCTAATGGAAGGCTGAATAAAAGGCAGGTGCATCATTTAACCAGCAGCGGCCGATGTCTCATTAGAGTGGCAGGGCCAGGTTTTTTACCTGACTCAGGGCTTGATTGCAAGTGTGCTCTAATTTGGTGCAAAGATACTGGGGGTCCTCAGATCCTCAGAGAAAACTGATGACATCTGAGCAGACTGTGTCACTGGGAGGGCTGCGGGTGTCAGTGGTTGGTTTAGGAACCCAAGGGATCAAGGCAGGTTTCTCTCTGTCTGGAGAGTACATTGTATGTTCCATCCGGGCTGCTGGAAGGGTAAGGCAGTGTCCATGCTGTTCTCCTGCCCCAGGACACTTCCTCTACACCAGCAAAGTGAGGTATGGTGTTTCCTATAATTACCGATTCACAGTTGTGGACATGATAATTCCAGGCCCATAGAATTTGTAAGTATGGATAGTGGAGTTCCACCCAGTTACCACTCCGGGTGAATTTCTACTGCTCATATTCTGGCCCTTTGTCACTATATACTGTGGTGGAGAACAATGATAGAGATAGAGAAGAGAGCATGATGGATTTTTTGTGGGTGTGCTTTCTTGTGGATGTAGGGTGGGTATCTTTATTGTAGTGAACATTCTTGGATTTAGACTGCTGGATTAGGGATTTATGTTTCAAATGTTATGGTTGTATGGAATGCTCTCTGTGAGAAACTACTGGATTATGGGTTGATTTGGATGGTAGTCTTCTTCAAGTAATAATGGCACTATTCATTAACAGGGCCACTTAGGTCTCAATAATTTAAACCTGGGCTCATGCCTTGTTGGCTGTAGCACAGAGATTACAGGCAGAAATTAGGAGAAATGTACAAGGCATTTATCAGTACCAAAACAGTTAAAAAGTAGACAATCGAACACAATACAAATCCCACTCAAATAAATAAAAATGCACTACGTTTTAATGAACAAATACACACCAAAATGTAGAAAATCTAATGTACGAAATTGGAGATATGATTTTTCAAGGTTTTACATGTTTCTAGCACCAAAAAAGACAAAGTGACAACTTTGGGTCTCTGGTCGCACTAGACTAGGTCAAAGTCATAAGTTAAGAATGACCGTGAAGGAGTGCTGGTCGGATACAGGACGTGGCTCATCCCATTGAAAAGCATATTTTCTGACTTGGTTGGTTTTCTGGAGAAAAGTCCTTGTCAACCAGGTCATCTGCAGGTCAGAATGAGGGATTAAGTGTGAGTCCTCTGGTGGGAAGTTCAAGGCTCTCAACTTTGAAGAGGGAAGACTCAGTGCACAAAAAGTCTCAAGTCTGGGCCCAAGATGGCCCAAGAAGGACTTGAACACTTTTCTGCAAGTCAGGATCCTTTCAGTGGGGCAAACCAGCAAGTTGAATTTGCCCAGAAGTTCAATGTCAGCTCCTGCTGCTCAGTGACGGCCCAGTGGTAGCCTCTGGTCCTTCTAAATCAAAGTTCAATAAAAGGTTCTAAGTGTACAGTATTGAAATTTTGGAGGATGAAAGAGTACACTCTAACACCAGTCAAGGGTTTTGGGCACCACTTGGGGGATTAGGAACCACTCCGCTTGAAGCAACGGACAGGGTCCAGGGCAAATTCATTTGGGCTCAGCAGATACATGGGTTTTTTGCAACTTTTGAGTTTGAATTTGAACAGGAGTCTAGCCAACTAGTTATTGGAGTCTACTTGTCTATTCTGGGTAGAAGTGGGGAGCAGGTCTTGCTCTTGGGGCTTCTCTCTAAAGGTTTAATATCTGGTTCAGTCCTTCTTGTGTCTTCCACAGGTTCAGAGGTGTTCTAAAGAGGGTACTAAGGGTTTTACTTGTAGGCCCAGTGCCAGTCTGTGGGTGACAGAGACTCAGAGCTACTCTCTAACCGAGGTAAAGGTTCCCTGTGGTGCCCCTACCCACTTTTGCTTCACGTCCTGTGTGTTTTAATGTAGACTATCCCGCAGTGTCCCTATCTAGCAAAAACCAATATGGCTGAACTTTTCTTCCCTTGTGAAGAGATCTGGACACAACCCTGATGTGAATCTAGAGAAATCGGAGAACTCCCCCTTCAGACCAGTTCTGAAACAGGTTTTTCCCCACCCCAGTGGGATTGGTACCACTTTGGATACTTGGACAATAGCAGGGGTTAGCCTAGTTGCGAGTTACATCTGCCTGTGACAGTGGATGTCCCTTTGAAGCTTGTGTAGTTGGTGAGCACACACCCCAGGTCATAATGTCAGTCGCACATCCTCTCAGCCAAGGCTCTTTTGTTTCCTTTCCTGTGAGCCACTCACATCTCCTTGCAGGGGCCAGAAGACTGCCAGTGACAGTTGAAATAATGAAATGAAATAAAACATATTTAGCACAACATATACCCTAAAGTGTCTTGGTGCTGAAAGACCAACAGCCAAATTAAAGAAGAACACAGAAACCATAGTATGAAGGACAATGTTTTTTAGGTGCTTGTGAAATGAAGATGGTATTCTGAAGTTTTAATCAACACTGGAAGGGAATTCCATAGTTTGCTAGTGAGGTAGGAAAAAGCTGATCCACCCCTCTTTGACTTGTATTTCTCTAGTGATGGACAAATAGTTTTTATTAGCTGAGTGAAGGGCTCAGCTAAATCTCGATTTTGGGAAACTGGAACCATTGCAGAAAAGTGCATTATGCAAGGCATACTTTAAATTGTTCCCTCCTTCGAATTGGTGAAACGAAGCTAGTTCTTTCGTTGCCATTTGATGTTTGGGATTGTATAAGATTAAGCATGCAGCCACATTGTGAGCAGCTTGCAGTCTATTTAGTAGCTCAATGATACTGGCCATGGCAGCAATCAGGGTGAGAGGTGATAGGAGCCAACATTACTGGAATACAAGAGAATGTGTTACTCAGTTCTCTCATGATGTGAAAAAAAAGATGATAAAGTATTATTTAAATCCTTTTTTTGAAGGTCAGAGAGGAATAAAAAACCATCCCTAAATTCCTAACAGTGGAAACTGGGACAGGTGGTGGGCCCACTTCCGATGGCCACCAGTCTGACACATTGAATTATGTCGGACCTCTAAAAACCGAATTCTCAGTCTTTTCTCCATTAAGTTTAAGGCAGTTTTGGTTCATCCATTGAGTCACATCCCTCATACATTATTGCAATCTGGTTGCTGACCTCAGATCTCCATTTCCAGCAGTAGCAATAATTTGGATATCAGCAGCACACAAATGAACTGTGAACCCAAATAATCTAATTAATGCTGATGGAGGAGCAACATAGAGATTGAAAAGGGTGGAACTCCAGGATGAACCTTGAGGAACCCCATAGGGGAGGGAAACCGTTGCATATTCGGAACCATCATATGCTACAGCCTGTATCCTCCCAGATAAGAAAGGTTGCAAGAGCTGTAACACTTTGCCTTTTATACCCATTGCCGGGTCAACAGCACGGAGTGAAACACTGTATTGATAGCCAACCATAGACCCAACAGTACAAGAACAGCAACATTGCACCTTTCCACTATAGTTCTCATACATCAGCAACCATGACCAGTGACGTCTCTGTGCTGTGGCTGGCCTGAAATCCAGCCTAGGGGGCATCTAAAGATTGTTGTTTCCTATGTAGGCCATTAGCTCCCGGTTTAAGGCTCTGTCCAATATGTTTGGCTGAAATGGCAGGAGGGATTTAGGCCTATAATTTTTATGAAGTACAGATCTGCTCTGACTTTTTAATAAGTGGCATAATAGTTGCTTTTTTCCAAAGAGGTGGAAATGTACCTGTGCCAATGGCTTTGTTGCCCGGTTCAGTAAACTGGGTAGAAGTTGAGCTGTTATTGTGTTTTGTTTTATGAATCAGGACAATGAAATCCAGCGCTTGTTTATGCAACTATTGAAAATACGTCTGAATTAGAGGGGCCAAGATTAGATTCACTTATTGTGGCAAATAATGCGTCTGTCAGGTCCTTGACCTTACCTCACGTCAGGGATAGATTGCTGCTGTTTGCAGTTTTTTGGATCTTATTAAAGATCTCTTTGGTTTTCTAAATAAATGCTATGACTTTTTGGTCAGACCACATTAAAGGAATTATAGTGATGACTTCACAAGATTTATTGTTGGTGAAAATTTTGTCCAGGATATGGCGTGCAATATTAGTGGTTTCCTCTCAATATCCTATTGTAGGCACAATCCGCCATTAGATCTATCAAGGAATCTGTGCCTGGGTTGTTTTTACACTCCAGTTGGGATTTAAATTGCCTAGGATAATAAAATATCCCTGATTCAAAAAGAGCTCAATGATTGAATTCATAGTTTGAATAAAAGGACCTCTTGGACTTTGTAGAGTATACCGGAGGATGTATGTACAGGAGTTAATAAAAAAAAAGACATGTATAGTTTCACAACTTCACAACCATCAATACTAATGTTTGTGGGTCTCCCTGAATATTCATATATATTAATAACAGCAATACTCTCTCCTGGCTTGTTTGTTTGATCTTGTCTTAAGATGGAGTAATTAGGAGGGCGGGCTAGAGTTACATCAGGGCCTGAGCATTCTTTCGACCAGGTGTCCATCACAAACACGAAATCTGGATTGCAGGGGCTAATGAGTAGTTCATATTCAATGTTATTTTTAACGAGCGATCTGGCATTTAGTAAAGGGCATTTGGCTATATTACTCGTAATATTTCCATTTCCTTTGTGATGGTCGTGATGGTTGGTGATTAAATCTGAAAAGGCTACTAGAACCTTTAGACACGAAAATGACAACTTGCTAAAAGCAGCATTTCCAAAGACGTACTTTAAAATATAACCTGGCCATTAGATTGGATTTTAAATTACTATTAACTTGAGTCCTTAAATCATGGTTCTAGCTATTCTTAAACTGAGGTTATGCATTATAGTATTTAGGGCTTAGATTAGGGATAACATTAATAATAAAAAGGAAGGCACAATAGGTTGTGCAGTCAACTAGTGACATTCATCGTACAGGCCCTGGGTTCATAGACCACATATAATAAGGGTTTATAGATAAGTTAAATATGCCAGTCAGGGATTAGCTAATGACACATGTTTTTAGGGGTCTGATCACTTACACTGGGCCCTGGACGGCAGTGCCTCAGTATTCAGTCTATATACCAGCAACGAAATCCAGCAGAAAACTGGGAGGTGACCACACAAAAAGGACATTTTCTTACAGTCTCCTTCATAATAACATAGGAAGCAAGCCCTTGTTGTTTGTCTTTACAAACTTCGTTGTTTGAACACCAAAATATAAAACACTGTTAGACCTGGCATCCTTGGCATGGTTTCCCCTAAGTTTTTGCTTTCAGACTCCTATTTTGCTGACTTGGTTTTTTGCAGGCCTTAGGACTCTGCACACTTTACTACTGTTAACCAGGGCCAAAGTGCTTGTACTCTTTCCGTGACATATGGTAACATTGGCTTACACCCACTTGCCATATTTAATTTACTTTCAAGTCCATAGTAAAGTGCCACTACATGTACTCAGTTCTGTAAATGAAATGCTACTTGTGGGCCTGCTATAGAGAACAAAGGTCCCTATTATGAGAAGAGAATGCACAAAAGGGGTAATTATACACTAAATAGTAAGTATGTCTTTTGTCCAACCGGACAAGAATTTATTTTCATATAGGTATTCAATAGAAGAGTTTTAGAACAATTAATGACAAGTGGGCACAGCCGTGACCCACAGAACACAAGACAAAACAACGAAGCAGATTGGCCAAAAGGCGAGCAAAATAGGTCTGTACACTTGTACTCAGTTTAACAGGCATAGATCAGTTTCTTAACGCCATTGCACAATATAATATAGCTCAATCTTATTGCATATGGCGATTTGGTGTCTGCAGCATGGGTGCCTGCAGCATGGGTTGTGCCACCCACTTAAGTAGCACTTTAAACATGTCCCAGGCTACCATTGCAGAGCTGGTGTGTACAGTTGAAACTGCCATTTCAACCTGGCATAATAAACCATTTTGTCAGGTCCAAATCTTCCTTTTTAATACATATAAGTCATCCTTAGGGCAGGCCCTAGACAATCCGGAGGGCAGGGTGCAATGTATTTAAAAAGTAGGACATGTACTTTTATGTTTTATGAGTCTTGGTAGTGAACAACTCTTCAGTTCATTTTTCACTACCGCAAGGCCTATCTCTCCCATAGGATAACATTGGTGTGGCCTTATTACATTTTATAAGTGTAATTTTCAAATGGGAAGAGATAACGAGTTTGTGTTTGGTTTTGTTTCTCTGGACTCACAACCAAGGGTTTGGCCAATAAATTGTCAGCAAGAATAGGCCAATACAAATATCATATGCAAAGCAAAGGCCAGTTCTGATGTTACTTAAAAACAACATTATTTTATATTAGTGACCATGAAACTCAATTAACGTGGTCACCATTTATTTCATCATTCTTTTCTCAACAAATCATCAATTTTTGGTGTTTGTCATAGACGTGTGAACAAACAAACAACACTTTTTTACTTCAAAGACTGCTTGATACTGTCCATGTGACACAAAAACAAACAACACAATACATTTAACAATGAATAACCACATATTCTGGCACATGCACTGGAAATATACATGAACATGAATGTATCACAGTTCTCAAATTCAACACCAAAAAAGGAGCCTATGTGTAATTTTTTAAAAAGTGATGCCCCTATTTTATGGACGAAAGCTGGGAATGGAAGAAACAGAATTTCACCAAAGACAGACACCAAGGGCCGTGGAATTGCAAAATGCTTTTTTTTGGTGCAACTTTCCTGGCATATTCTTCTGTTGATGCGTTTCAAACCATGGTCACGAATATAAAATAATGTTATTGTGAAATAACATCAGTACTCGCTTTAAGAAAGTTTACATATTTTTTGCCTTAATCATTTTGTGACTGCAGCTTGTCTCTGGGTCATATGACTTGATGTGGGTGACAGTTGGGCTTTGTGTATTCCTCCTAGGTAGCCACATACAATGGGAGCTTAGGTGTGACTGGCTGGACCATCGCTGGCAGAATGGGAGGGAAGAGCTCGGAACAGCCCCAATCACACTTGAATAAGCTATGTCCTGTCTCCACACTAAGGGCTGCATACCCCCTGTAGTTAGTCTGGAGCCAGGGCAGGGAGCGGAGGGCATCTGTGCACTTCAAAGGCATGCCTCTAGAAGCTTCTCCCCACTTCAAAGGCACAACTATGACTAAAAGAAGGACTCTTCAAGACGCTTCTTGACCTGTGGATACTTAGCCAGGAAGATGACTGCTGTGCTGCTGCAAGGACTGCCACTCTGCTGGACTGCAATTCTAAAGGAACTGCTGCCCTAATGTGCTAACCTGCTGCCCTCTCGCCTGGTGAAACACAACTGGACATGCAGTTTCAGATTTAACCCAGGACCCCTGAGTGACTTAAAGGTCTAGTCTGCTGCTCTCCTGATTTGAGCCTCAGAGACATAAAAGGCTCCACAACCAGCTTCTGGAACCAGCTGCAGCGAGTTCCTAACTCCCAATTTGTCCTTTTTAGTGTGGCTCACAAGCTCTTGAAATCAAGCTTTTTGTCTCTTCGCAATTGGGAATAAGCCCATTCGCACTGGAACTGTCCCATTTGCACTGTAGTCCAGTGGAAGCAGCTGCCAGCTCGTCTCTTCACACAGCAGCATCAACAGCCTGCAGGGGACCGCTAATGTGAAGCTCCAGGCTGCCCGTCTGCAGTGCCCAGACTGTTCATCGCTCCATGCTGATTGTCATTCGCTAAGCTCTCCTTGCTCCTCATGACCCTCTCCAACACGAACGGAACTCTCAGCACAAAGCTTGAGAAGGTAAGCCTTCAGGGGGACTAATCTGGGACTGTATCTGACCCACTCTCTATCGCGGACAGCCTGAACCTTTGACTTTAGGCGATCCAGCGGGACCGGATAGCCGTGGTTGGCACTTCCTGATTTTAGGCACTATGTTACAGTTTATTCTTTAAAAATTCATAGCAACTGTTTTACTGATTGGATTTCTGTTGCTTTGGTCTTGTTTTATTTATTACATCTCACTCTATTTTTCTAACCTGGTGTGGTATCTTTATGTTCACCATACATAATCATTTTTATGTTGCCTCTAAGTTCTCTGCCAAGCTAATTTGGGGTTTGCTTTGGCCTTGCCAAGAAGAGGATTATGGTTGCTCCTTGACCAGGGCACACACCCCAGCCAACCAGTTACCCAATTTTTAACAAACACCATAAGCAAAACAGTTTAAATACTATCACATACAGTAGTAACCACAAGGATAAGAATAGACTGTAGGACGTCCCAGAAAAACATGTCTTGAACTGTAGTGAAAAAGGTGGGTTCATCAGCCTGAGCCAGCCCAACCTGTTAGCTTTCATAGTGCAGCAAGAAAGCGAGGACCTGTGTTAGAGAGATGAGGAAGCAGACACTGTGATCTGGTTAATGTGGATGATTCCGCAGTTAAAACTAGAATCTAGGGGCATATTATCAAGGGGGTTTATCTCCGCTTTTTTGGCTTTAAAAGCCAAGAAAGCGGAGATAAAATTATCTCCCTATTACCTAGCTGTCGCTAACACCAGTTAGCGACAGCTAGTAGAAGTTAGCGACCATCTTGGGCCCCACTTTGCATGTCAGTGATATTTATCACTAATAATATGCAAAGTGGGCGTGCCAAGATGTTAGCGACTGAAAACAGTCCCTAACATCGCTATCTCCTATTATCAACTTTTGGAGATATTCGTGCTTAGCGCGAATATCTCCAAAAGCTAACACCTGCCCTGAGCAGTTCTTAGCCATGTTATCCAATGGGAGGTGGATAACATGGCTAAGAACATTAGCTCGCTAATGCATGAATATCGCTGACTTTTCAGCGATATTCATGCATTGTGGCGATTTTTATCACATTTGCGATAAACCTTGGTAATACCAAGGTTTATTTGCGGTAAAAATCGTCGCAGCTCAGCGGTAAAGTTTTGTCTCTAACCAAGCAATAGCGATAATTATCGCTATTGCTTGGTAATATGCCCCCTAGTGTGCTAAACGTCACCCTTTAACAATAAATAGACAAGGACACAAATTGGACACGATGATGGATTTCCTACTGATTCTTTCAAAAATAATTTGATGCTGCTGATAATGAGTAGAGGTAATGAATGAGAAAACGAACGTAATAGACAAACAAATACAATTAACTAATATATAGCATGCAAATCCAATCACTGTGAAACACACGTGGAACTTGGAAAGTTTCATAGTATTCCTGCTTCATATTGAAGGGAAATGTAATACTTCTTGACATGATAATATTTTAAAAGTAAAGAAAGTGTTGAAAAGAGGGAGATGATATAATACACTCATATGTGATATCAGACCTGTCGACGAGATTGGTACAGTGCCAACCAACTGACATCAGCATAGCGTCAGACTGGTTGGCCTTTTCTTTTGTTCTAGATGAATAAATAACTTAAATTATAGAGGTGATGTGACAGGCTCTAAAAAGCATCTATCAGATGCCACTACTTTAATGGAAAAAGTAATGACAATGCAGCACAGATATTAGGGAGTAAAAACGTCAGAAATCTGAGCAGCGAGTTATTCAGTCTAAAGAGAGCTCTGCAGAGAACGTGCATGTTAAACCCTCAGACTGGTATAATCTGGCTGCAGGAGGCAGTCCTCAGCCACACAATGCGATGAAGTGCAGCCGAGCAGCCAACTGCGAGCAAACCGCTGTGTTGTCTGTGATAATTATAAGCTTAAACTTCATGGCGAACAAAGACTGACTTCCAGCGCTGAAGGCAGAGGCTGCGATGAAAGCAACGCGAGAATCCAGGCAAGCAGTGTAGACCTGAAAGAGAAGAGTCTTACAGACAAATCCATTATATTACACATGTAATGACCAATGTTCCCTCTAATTTTTTTCCTCTGTGTGCGGCAGTGGAGGGTTTCTGTGCGCTGCAACCATGGCTATGTGCGCCAGGAACTAAACCGCGTGTCTACGGTGCCAAATGGCACTCAACGTTTACTTTAAAAAGTGAAAAGATGGTGCATTTTCACACATACAGCGCCACAATAAGGGTCTTAAGGGCAGTTTGCAAATGTATTGTATTGCCTGTATTTTCATTGTTGTGTCTGTGACTGCTGTTGTCTGTCTTCCCCGCTGCCTGTACGTGGTCCTTGCCCCTTTTTCTTCCCTCTGTTCTGCTCGCTGTCCCCGTGCTCCCTCTGCCCAGTCTTTCCTTCTGTACCCCTCACTGCCTGTGTCTCTGCCCGGTTTTCCCTTCTGTTCCCCTCGCTACCCCCGTGCCCGTTTTGCTGTCTGTTCTTAGCTGCCACTATATTTCTGAATTCTGTATTTTGCCTCTGTGCCATTAGTTTTTTGTGCCCGTCTGCCCTCTGTACCACTCGTTTTTGTACCCCTTTTGCCTTCTGTTCCACTCGTTTTTCGTGCCCTTCTGCCCTCTGTTCCACTTGTATTTTGTGCCTTTCTGCCCTCTGTTCCACTTCGTTTTCCCCTCGTTTTTTGTGCCTTTCTGCCCTCTGTCCCACTCCTTTTTTGCGCGTTTCTGCCCTCTGTCCTACTCGTTTTTTGTGCCTTTATGCCCTCTGTCCCACTCGTTTTTTGTGCCTTTCAGTCCGGTGTTCCACTCGTTTTTTGTGCCTTTAGGCCCTCTGTCCCACATGGTTTTTCTGCCTTTCTGCCCTCTTGCCTTCTGTTCCGCTCGTTTCCCCAGCCGATGTGGCCTTTTGTTTAAGTGTTGCTGTTAATCAGAGCCCCTTCACGGGCTCCGATTAACAGCAATACTTAAACAAAAGGCGACAGTCTGCCCCGCGCTTTACTAACAAAAGCGTAGAGAGAGTTTCCAAACACAGCGTGTGCTAAAGTATGCGCTGTGTTTGGAAACTGAGTACGCTTTTGTTAGTAAAGCGCGGGGCAGACTGTGGCCTTTTGTTTAAGTATTGCTGTTAATCAGAGCCCGTGAAGGGGCTCTGATTAACAGCAATACTTACACAAAAGGCCACAGTCTGCCCCACGCTCCCACATAGCCGCAAGCTCCCCAATCCCCACCAGCCCCCCGCCTCCTTACCTGCACTCCTCACGCCCGCTCTGCCGCCACCGCCACCGCATGAATCGCGCCGCTCGATTCTTTAAAGCGGCCGGAGGCGCGACTCTCTCTAGCGACGTCCTGTGTACGCGCTCCACGCGAGGTGGTGCGTGCTGACGTCAGGGAAGGTGCGGCGCGAGCGCGCGCCCTAGAGGGAACGGTGGTAATGACTGTCCTTCATAATATTAATGTTTTCAATGCTCCAAAACAACCTCTCTGTAGGTTCTATATATCTATATATTAATTTAATGTATGGAGCCCTGTATCCACCGCCCTGTAGGCAACAAACCTCCCACTGTGCTGCCTTTTTTCAGCCCTCAGGATCCACGCGCCAGATGTGTATTCATTGCCTTTGAAAAAATCCAAAGGTTAAAGTAGGTAAGTGATGTTTGTCTTTGTGATAAAACGTTGACCAATGTTGAAAAAACCTCACCATAGATAAAGTGCAGATATGGATGTAAATTAAAACCCCAAAATAGCTGTGATTCGCAAGTTATGGTTATCATCAGAATAAATAACTTGCACAACAGCCAGGTCAGCCTTAACTTCGGCCATGGGGCTTGTCCACAGGTTCTAGCCTCTGGGCCTCCCCAGATAAACAGCCCCTGTTGCACATGACGTTGGCGGTGCACAGCCGCGGAGGGTACAAAGTCAATCCCCCTGCACCTGTTATTTAAAATAGTTCTATTTAAATATATAGATGTATGGTTGGTCCAGTTGAAGCCATCTCACAGAACTGCTTTTGGCCTATTTTTTTAATTCCTCTGTTTTCGCTATATGGAAATAGCTCTCTTGTCTAAACAACTTTCCTTTTTCATGAAGAATTCTGATCCAGAGTGGCGTTGTATTTTTTTTCTGGGTTGGGATTGATAGAAGCATGCTGGGGAAAAAAACATCTATGCACAAAGATTTCCAAAAAAAGTTCGTCCACTGTGACTTCTTTATGGAACATTATGTGGTGATCTGTTAACTGGGAGCCAAGAATAAGGTGTAGCCCCAAAGTGCGATTTCCAACTTTAATTCCCATAGGAAAGTTTGCTCTACGATACATGTAAATACACTAAACAGAATAACACCGGATTTGACTATTTTGCAGAGGGACACATGCTTACTTGAATAGCTCACAACTTTGCAATATTGGCGGACATGAGGACATTCCACAAGAAGTATCAATTAAGTATTTTTAAAATTGATATTCACTCACCTTAGAGACAGTGCTGCACCGACACGACACATGAGAGCTGCTATTCCAATTTTATTATTTAAAAGGATGACCGGCTTGCCGTTGCAGCCCCCAGTCCAGGCTCAGAATGGCCTGTTGTCTCAAACACACTGCATGAATCCGAATGATCCATTGTAAAAACTTGTGTGGCAATGACTCACACTGCAACACTTTTTTCTAATCCATTCCTAAATTGCCAGACCGTAAAGTGGATTGGTCTTCATTGATAGTGCAATGTCTGAGCAAGAAGTAATGACAGGGATCAATCACCTCCCAAATGAAAAACCTCCCAGGCCTGATGGCTTTTCTGATCAGTCTAAGTCCTATTTAAAGCATTTGCTAATTCCAAAGTTATTACTGTTTATTGCCCATTTTTAACTGCCGTGCATGCACAAGGTTAATTTTCTCAGGCAATGCTTTGGTTGCTTCCAAAGAAGGGAAATGATTTATCTCAATGCAGTAGTTATAAACATATCTCACTCATTAATACCATTTGTAAGATTTTAGCTAAAACATTGGCATTGCATATTAATCAACCTATCCCTGGTTTAGTGAATTTTCATCAGTTTGGGTTTGTCAAGGGATGTTATATCATCCATTTGGCTTCCAAGTTATGCTCCCCTTTAGTGGCCATATGTCTAGATGCCGAAAAAGCTTTTGATTGGTTGAATTGGGATTTTATGTTTGGAGCACTGAAATGGCATGGTTTAAGTCCCCATATTTTTCAATATATTTGTCTGTTATGATCTGAGCCTTCTTCTTCCAAATGGGTCAATAACAATCAATCCTGTTATTTCTCTCTTCATAGAGGGAATAGACAGGTTTGACCATTATCCCCTATTTGATTCTTAGAACCCTTTCTGGAAAAAATGTGCAGATCCCTAAATTTCTCAGGTTTTCTATTTAAGCATATGGAAATAAAATTCATGGCTCACGCCAATGATATTTTGTTATATGCATCTAGTCCCAACACCATTCTACCTGATTTTTGTCATTAATATGGGAATATTCTGCTGTCTCTGGATACAAACTTAGGGCTTGATTCCGATGTTGAACGAACAGGAGTCCGTCCGACATCAGTCAGGATCTGCACCCGAACGACCTCTGACGCCGGTTACAGACTTGCAAGTAGGATGCAAGTGAACTCTGTTCGATCTTATGCCTATACCTTTCAATGGGAGCATGAATTCCGAACGGAATGCATGCTGTCATTGAAAGGACAGGGGTGCAGTTCATCCCTGCACCCTGTGGTAGGCACCTTAAGGTGCCTGCCACCGGGTGCAAGGATCAACAGGGGGCACTGTGGGTGCCCCCTAGGCCCCCATTCCGCTGCTTCGCACCCAAGGGAGCCTTGCTGGGGGGCCCCCCCAAAGACAGTTTCCAACTGTCTCTTTGTGGCGTAAAGACGGCACAAAAAGGCAGTGGGGAACTCCCACCGTACTCCTTCGGCCAGAAAGAGCCATCTGGGAAAGTACTGAAGGTTTTCCAGATGGCAGAAGGGCTCTCTGAGCCCATCGTAAGTCATCCGGAAAACCTAGTCAGATTCCTTTCCGACCAAGCCCATCAGATTGGCTCGGTCGGAAAGGAATCCGAACAGCACATTCGGATGTGTGAAGGAGGGCTCCGACCTACTGTTGAAGCCCTTCATGCCCGCATTTGAATCAGCCCCATAATATAGAAAAATCTGTGGTTTTGCCCCCAAATAAATATTGTCTTCCAGAAATGTTCAAAGATACTGGTTTCACATGGAATTCTACCTATATTAAATGTCTTGGTATTCCATACTCCAAAACTATTAAAGAAACCTTTAAAATTAATCTGGATGAAATTAATTCAGAAATTTCAAATTTGCCTGAGGGTTGGTTCCCTTTATATTGATCCTGGTGGGGAAGATAAGCCATGATTAAGATGACGATGTTAACAATAATCAACTTCTGTTTATCTATGCTCCCAAACAAACTTCCGCTTGCATTTTTTGAAACAATTACTTGTTCTTTGACCTGATTCCTATGGAACATGCATAAGCTGCAAATTTCAGTAGCAAGATTGCAGCAATCTAAGGATAATGGCGGGGTGAATTTCCATAATCTTAGGTTATACCATTTGTCTCTCACCCTCAGGCACATTTGGACATCCCTTTCGGCTACTCCTCCTGACTTGTTAACTGTCTGGGGTCAGTTGGAGCAGGCTCAGTTTACACCATTTTAATTCAGGGAAGCAGTTTATATCTCTCAATACCAAAGGCCTTTTTCTCACCCATACTCACTCACTTTATATCTATTGCTACACCTATAATCGTCAAGGCGCACCTGAGAATTCCATGAAAATGAGAGGCAGGAGTCAGATGAACATGTCCCAACATCCCACTGCCACTAGCCCGCCCAACAACGTCAAAGCTGAGCCAGTGAGCAGGGGGAAGAGGGTAAACAAGGGGAGAAGACAACTGCAGAAGAACCCTCGGCACAACCTGGACAGCAGAACCTCTGGAAAAGGACCCCTAAACACAACCTGGGCAGCAAGGACACATCACTGGAGTTGTCGGAATCCTGGGAAACAAAGTATTATCAATGATCTACTCCAATCTTTTATCATAATTTAAACATACCCACGCATAGTCATGTAATGTGTAAGTGAAATGGCTACCTGTTTAGGTCCACTCTTCCGCTTGTGTCTGAAAAATTGAAAACCTGGTATTCTCATGCAACACTACCTAAACAGGACAGAAAGAAAGTTACAGGAAGCACTGGGCAAGACAGTGTAATGAGGTGACATAAATGAAGCTAACCAGCAAGGTGGTGTGTAAGAAAGGAATATAGCCCAAAAATAATACACATTGACTGCAAGGAGTCAAACTAGTTAAGAATATCAAAAATTGCAAAAAGGTGCGGGATACTTATCTCATCTCTTTGTATATGTAGGAGTTTGAGGGATATGCAGATATGGGAACTGACAAATAGTAATGAAATAAAAAAGGGCTTCTTAACATCAGGAGATTTAGGTTGCTGAAAGCGATGCTCTCTCCAAGATACAAAATCAACACGAAGCACGCTCCCTTACATCAGAAGAGCACACTTCATAACATCAAATAAATTATGCCAATCGTCAGGGAAATGCAGATGTTCATATATCACCCGAAATAGCAGAGTTAAAATGTTGGCTATACACACATACAGACGTCTGCCAATCATACTGAGGTCTGCCACTATGGGACTGATTAAAACAACTCGGATCAGGAAGGCAAGCTGGGGAGGCAGAAGCTTTGTGGGGGGAGCAGCAAAGGCATGGAACTCCCTCCCTTTGACCCTCAAACTAAACACAAACTTGTTAGTCTTTAGGAAAAACCTTAAAACATGGCTTTTTACCCTCTAGCCCAGGAGTCTGAACCTCAGGGAATTACCACTTCAGCGCCAGGACACCGATCGGTATTTGCGCGCTCTATAAGTGTTAAATAAATAAATAAATACCAGCGCAAAGTGCATCACCGCAATGTGGAAAGTGTTCAGTATTGGTTCCGTATCGTTGGGGGAAACTGACAAGGCCCCAAATAGTGAGCAGTACCCCCATGCACCGGACCGCGAGGCCACGAGGAGATGAGAAGCTGGGCGACTGTGTATGCGGCAGCTGACGCTGTGACCCGGAAGTGACGTGGAGATTGTCCAGACAGGAAGGAAAAAGCTTGGAAGGCTGGAACGCGAAGAGCTCCTCCCGTCCGGAAGCAGGTATTTACGTTCTTCAAGCACCTACCGCTAACTGCAGCCGGGACGGAGCGATCATGACAATAATTACAAGTCTAATTCACATTTCACAATCCACAAACTCATATTTGGTATAGCAAGCACATTAAACTAAAAAATAGAATCTCTCATGGAAGGAATATATACACAAAGATTTACAGTCATAGGTCACATATTATCAACAACTTAAGATTCCTATTCTTCAATTTCTCTTTCGATCAGCAACTTCTGTATCCCATATACACTTTTCTGCTTTCACATCGGATTTTTTCACACACATGAATGCATTATGCTTATATAAGATTCTGACTGGTTCTTCTATACCTAGAGCAAAATCTACAATATCATGACAATGGGAAGCGGATTTGCACCAAGGAATTTCAACTCAAATCTGGAGAATTATATGGGCTAAAATACATACTGCTCCCTATTCAGCAAATACAACTCAAAGATTATATTATTTAAAAATAAAGGCTGTACTTGACTCCCAAGGGTCTCTATAAATTCATACTTTCCAGTGATGCCAAATCTTGGCCATGCCCTTACCATTGGAGCGACCATCTACATATATTGTCTGAATGTCCTTTGGTTAAAAATATTGGTTACTCAAATGGGATAAAGTGAACAAAATTCTGTCTATGAACATACCTTTCAATATTTCACATCTCTTATTAGGAGGTTCCTCTCCAATTTGACGATCTTGATGTATGGTTGGGAAGTTTTTAATTTAATAATAGCAATTGCTTTGCAAATAATCACCTCAAATTGGAAACATACCACTAAGAATACTTTTATAGGCTGGTGGAAACTGCTCAGTCACCATCACAGACTTGATCAAGCTAATGCTACCTCTCTATCTTTAATAATTAAAAGCATTTGCTATGGTCTCCACTAACATACTTTTTATCCAGACAAGCTGCATATTCCTCATCTAAAGCTATTAATTTTGAACGACCATGAAGATTATACCTGATTAGTGGGCTGTTACAGTGATAATTATGCTGTTAATTGTATGCTCTAGTGCTATTTTTAGTACTTTATCTTTTTTCTTCTATTCTTCTCTTTTTTTTCTTCTTTGTCTCTCCCTTTTTCTTGCTTTTTCTTTGTTCTATTTTCTTATAAGTTGTTAAAATGCGTTGTTTTTTCTTTTGAAATATATATCTTTTAAATCAAGCATTGGGGTTTCAAGTTTACATGCCTATATCCTCTTGTTTCTTAAGTTGGTTGTTATATCCTATTGTATATTAATAATGCTTGGATTATTTAAAATGGATTTCATCCTATGTAATTTCTTTTAGGTTCTCTATAATGAAGCATTCTTAAAATAAAAATAAAAAGTCCAGTCTTTTTCTGAAAAAAATGAGCTATTGCATCCTGTCCCTCCTTTTTTGGACCAAGGGCGCCACCTGCCCTAACGCTAGCAAGTAAAATGAGCACCTATGCCCAATTATTTTTGTAAAACATTCATAATTGTTATACATTGGCCCCCTGGATGAAAGTGACACTGCACCTATTCCACTAATGTTAGATACTGCCTTGCTGTCACCTCTGCTATTTATTTACAATATCTGCTCCCATCTCACACCATCCCTATTTCTCCCATCTCTCAGCCTCCCTCTCCCTCTCATCTCTCTGATCCCCAAATGAAGGTGTCTCCTCTGTTTCATTTTTTCTAGTCCCTTCGGCCATCCCACAAAGACTCAAAGAAACACTGGCATAGTAAGTATGCCCTGCAACTATGGCAACAATGATACCTACAGCTCTGCCAATCTCTCCAAACTCAACAGGGCCATTACATATAGGCCAGATGCCCAAAGCAGCCTTTCAGCCACTTTGTTTAAAGAAATAACAACAAAAACACATTAACCGTCCCCTCCTTCCATGTTGCTTGGGCCCTGTTCCATGCACAACCACTGTGACCTTCGCCCTAATGCTGGCAAGGAAAGTGCACCCATGTTCCTTTTCATAGTACGAATGCCATAACTGGGGCCCAGTGAAGGTGGGTGGGGAGCTTCTGTGCTGTGAAACAGATACTAGAGAATTAATGAAGAAACATGCCTTCTCATCATTGTGCTTGCTACCGGGAAGAAATGTACATGCTACTTGAAAGAAATGTTTATGTGCCCAATGATTAATCACCAAATATAGAGGCTGCTTTGGAGCTAGTGTAGCATTTATTTAAAGGAGTCACTCAGCTTAATGGCGACACATTCTTTTTGAGAGGTGATATATATGTGTTCATTAAACATTAAAGACAGTGCACCCTTTTAATGGACACATATAACAATATTTACACTAGATACATTCTCAATGCTTATCACTAAAATGTGTGTTTTCAAAGCACTTGTTTTTTCTTGAACAGTATTTTGAAGCAGCCTGTTTTACACAGTATAATTCAATTACAAAATAATGACATTCACAGTGCTTTCTGTCGCAGCTTGTGACCTAGTTACACTATAAACAAGTCTCTATTCCTCACTGTACCAATAAAGATTCTGGGGCATATTATCAAGCCTGTGCGATAAAATTATCGCTGCTTTATCGGCAGGAAACTGCCGATAAAGTGGTGATAATGGGCTTGATAATATGCGCTATGGAATTCCAATCGAAGCTCATGTTAGATGTCCTTCACATTTAACATGAGCTTCCATTGGAATTCCATAGAGCATATTATCAAGCCCATTATCGCCGCTTTATCGGCCGTTTCCTGCCGATAAAGCGGCGATAATTTTATCGCCCAGGCTTGATAATATGCCCCTCAATTCTGTGACTCTCTGGACACATACGAAGACATCTGCAGTGATCACATTAGCCAACTGAAGCTTCATAAGGTAAAAGTGTAAATTTCCCTTTGATTATTTTAACTTGCATTTATTTTTCATTTGAGGCTTGTGTATGTTTTTATATGCAGTTACCAAGAGGTGAACAAAAAAACAATAAAATGCTGAATGTTTTCTTCTTTTTAGCCATGTTTTTGACACTGACTTCACACTCACTGGCCCTGTGATCCTCACATTTTTTATGGGCTTTAACTACTGCATGTAAATGAACAGTGCCTAGAAACGTGCCTTTCAGTGCCTCTAGCGTATCTTCATTTACATGTAATTGCAGACCCATATCCACAACCCTCAGAGGGGACGCGCCACACAATATGAAGATCTTTGGATTAAGGGTATTTCTTTGATTGCCGTGGTAATGTTAATGACGTCACCACCTGATGGACCCAGAGGTGAGCATAGTGAAGGATACTCTTAGTAATGTGACGCCCTGGCTTTGTA
The DNA here is from genome assembly GCF_964263255.1 of Lissotriton vulgaris. NCBI lineage: Eukaryota > Metazoa > Chordata > Amphibia > Caudata > Salamandridae > Lissotriton > Lissotriton vulgaris. The sequence continues at coordinate 170,235,729 of NC_141689.1, read as the reverse complement.
GGCTGTTTTAGGGCTCAGAAACCATTATAAATGTAAGTAAATATATGAGGGAAAGGCATATATTCACTTGTTGAGCAGTAGCCCATTTCTGCTTTCGAAAAGCTCATGAAATGTCTTGTCCTGTTGCTTTCAGAAGCGGTCGCTCCCCCACCACCTCTCCTGGTATCGTACCATATTGCTGATTTCTGCCTCGCAATTAATATTATTTAAATACCCAGCTGCGCCGCGCTCTGTAACGCTGCTGTGCCTTGCTGTCTATTACGATTGTACTTTGATTGTGGTGCGCTTTGTAATTTGCTTTGTATAGCGCTTTGTGGCTTTACTTGGTGTAGCGCTTTCCTCTGCTGGCCTGAAATAATCTTGCCCCCATAGCGCTCTATTATCAATATAGCTCTTGTTGTTGGGGACCCTTCGCAGCATTTGTTTACTTTTCTGCCATTTTGTGTTTGTTTTTGGCCCGTCCCAGACCCTCCCTGCACCTCGCTCCCGCCTCCCAGCTGCCCCTCCCACGCTCCACCCCCTCCACTATCCATGTGAGACAGATGGACTTTCGTGCAGCGTCCACGCGCAGCGGTCGCGCCGAAGGTGCGCCAAAGGTAAGCCCGTCTATGCCCGTCCGTGCCTGGACCGCGCCCAGCGCCAGTCCCCCTGGTCCCCGCATCACCCACCCCTCCCGCATTACATACGACGCCTCCACCCTCTTAGCTCTTAACCCCGGCCGACTCCCTAACTGCGCCCAAGCAGCACCAGGACACACCCATGGACCCTTCACCTGCCACTCCTGCAAATTCACCTGTATCAAGACACACACCAAACCCACAAACACCAAACAGAGATCCAATACCAACCACCTTAAATGCATCCTTCTCAACACCCGCTCGGTTCACAAACACGCCATCGACCTTTGGAATCTACTCGACACCATTTCTCCGGACATCGCCTTCCTAACAGAAACCTGGATTAATGCCTCTTCAGCTCCAGACATCACCATAGCCATCCCGGACGGCTACAAGATCATCCGTAAGGACCGCACCATCCAAACAGGAGGAGGCATCGCCATCGTCCACAAGAACACCATCCGCGTCTCAACCAGCTCAGAAGACAACCTCGCTATCGCCGAACACCTTCACTTCCAGATCCACACCGACCCCAAGACAACACTCAGAGGCACCCTCCTTTACAGGCCACCAGGACCCCGTACAAAATTCAGCGAAGACATCACTGACTTAATCACCCCACACGCGCTCCCCTCGGAAGAATACATTCTTCTGGGAGACCTCAATTTCCATCTGGAAAAGAGCAACAACAGTAACACTACCACTCTTCTGGACAATCTCGCCAATCTCGGACTCAAACAACTTGTTAACACCCCCACACACCATGCAGGACACACACTCGACCCTATCTTCACTTCCAGCAAGCATATCTCCTTCACGCACACCACACCCCTCCACTGGACGGACCACAGTTGCATCCACTTCATTTACAATAAGACCGCGATCTACAACCACCCTCAACCAACTCTGCGAAGAAATTGGAACAAAATTACCATCGACCAGATCTCCACATCGCTTCTTCCAAAACCCCCGGCCCACTCAACGAACCCTAACCAAGCCGCCATCAACCTCACACAATGGTTAACCCAAACCGCCGACAAACTAGCTCCCTTGAAAAAACATCAAATCAAGCAAGGCAGCAAGAACGCCCCCTGGTTCAACGATGACCTTAAGAAATCCAAGAAGCTCTGTCGTTCCCTTAAGAAAACTTGGAAAAAAGACCCAAACACTATCACCCAAGCCACCTTCAAAAACGCCACCCGCAAACACCACCAACTAATCCGGACAGCCAAGAAATCAGCACTCAAAGACCGACTAGACAACAACGCCCACAACAGCAAGGAACTTTTCAACATCATCAAAGAATTCACCAACCCCACCGCCAGCTCAAACGACATCACCCCCTCTCAAGTCCTCTGTGACTCCCTCGCCTCATTCTTCCATGACAAAATCGCCGACATTCATAACAGCTTTGACAACCAACCCGTAAACCAGTCCACCTCACTTACCTCTGAACCTGTACCTCCTCCGAATAACCTTTTCGACTGGAACCCAATCACCACAGAAGACGCCATTCGTCTGATGAACTCCATCCACTCAGGATCCCCTACAGACCCATGCCCCCATCACATCTTCAACAAAGCAGACTCCATTATCGCATCCCGTCTCTGAGACGTCATCAACTACTCCCTCAACTCCGCCACATTCCCAGAAAGCTGGAAACACGCCGAACTCAGCGACCTTCTGAAGAAACCCACAGCTGACCCCACCGAACTCAAAAATTACTGCCCCATCTCGCTCCTCCCATTCCCTGCCAAAGTCATTGAAAAAGACATCAACAATCAACTTGCCGCCTTCCTCGAAACCAACAAATCACTTGACTCCTCACAGTCTGGCTTCCGAGCCAAACACAGCACCGAGACCGCCCTCATCGCAGCAACAGACGACATTCGAACACTACTGGACAACGGAGACACAGTCGCCCTCATCCTCCTTGACCTCTCTGCAGCCTTCGACACAGTCTGCCATAGCACCCTGATACAACGCCTCAGAAACATCGGAATTCAAGGAAAAGCATTGGACTGGATCATCTCGTTCCTCGCTGGAAGAACTCAGAGAGTCTGCCTCCCCCCTTTTAAGTCAGAGGCCACCGAAGTCATCTGCGGCGTCCCGCAAGGATCATCACTCAGCCCCACCCTCTTCAACATCTACATGAGCCCCCTCGCAACCATCGCACATCAACACAACCTCAACATCATCTCCTAAGCTGATGATACTCAGCTGATCCTCTCACTCACCAAAGACCCAATCTCCGCCAAAACCAGCCTACATGAAGGGATGAAAGAAGTAGCCGAGTGGATGAAGCACAGCCGTCTAAAACTGAACTCGGACAAAACGAAAGTCCATATCTTAGGTGCACCCCCTTCCGCCTGGGACGACTCTTGGTGGCCAACGGCCCTAGGAAAAGCCCCCATACCGACGGACCACGCACGGAACCTGGGCATCATCCTGGACTCCTCACTCTCGATGACCAGACAAGTCAACGCTGTCTCATCATCATGCTTCAACATCCTACGCATGCTCAGAAAAACATTTCGCTGGATCCCCACCGAAACAAGAAAAACGGTCACCCACGCACTGGTTACAAGCCGTCTGGATTACGGAAACACCCTTTACGCCGGTACCACCGCAAAACTGCAGAAAAAACTCCAACGCATCCAAAATGCTTCAGCCAGACTCATTCTAGACATCCCCCGCACAGACCACATTTCCATTCACCTGAAAGACCTTCACTGGCTCCCCGTCAACAAGAGGATAACGTTCCGTCTCCTCACCCACGCACACAAAGCCCTATACTAACTTGGACCTGATTGTCTCAACACGCGCCTTTCCTTTTACACCCCCACCCGCCAGCTGCGTTCGTCCAACCAAGCCCTCGCCGCTGTTCCGCGCATCCACAAAGCCACCATGGGGGGAAGATCCTTCTCCTACTTAGCGGCCAAAACCTGGAATTCCCTTCCCATCCACCTCCGCCTTACTCAGAACCACCTAGCCTTCAGAAAACAGCTTAAAACCTGGATATTCGATAAGTAACCCCCCCCTTCCTCAAGCGCCTTGAGACCCTCTGGGTATGTAGTGCGCTATATAAATTCTGACTTGACTTGACTTGACCTCGCCCTTATTACTAATAAAAAAAATCAGGGCAGCCACTTCACTTGTATAGGACTCATTCCTCCATCATGCACAGATCATGGGGCAGAATTAGGAACCTATCCCTCAGTGCAAAGCAGCAAGTCACCTTGCTGCACTACTTGAAAGGAAAAGGGCAGGAGTGAGATGTATTTTACATTATACAGCAGATTCCTGTCTTTTCCTTGTGCTGGTGCAAAATGTGCTGACTAGCGCCAATGCAAGCACCCTTGTGCTATGGTGCAAGTGTTCCTGCATTGCAGACAGGTATGTTTTTGTCCAGGAAGGGCGTACCTTTCTGCACAAAAACCATCCTTTGAGGCTTTTTCTTTTTTATGTGTGTACGGTATTCTGGAAAAGATGATGCGAAATATTTCTCCTCGTTATGCCTCACCTGGGAATGCATAGCATTTTGACATATTCCCAGTCTACCAGTAATGGTAAATCTAGGAATGTGCCAAAATCCCTGGGTGGATGTGTGGGAGCAAGGTAGGTGTTCCATGGGTGGAGCATGCCTTGGAACACCTTCCTTGAGAGGAGTAACGCAAAACAGTAATTTGCCTTGTGTGGCTGGATAAATCTGACTTATTAGTTGCGTCGCCCTTGTGCACCCTTCCGTGGAGCAAGGACAGAGCAACCCATTGATAAATCTGGATGTACGACATTACAATGCATGCTTTTACATCGCATGCTTTTACAACGCATAGTACTTTGGGGCGCTGGATAGTGAATAGTTTAATTTACTATTCCAACTCCAGTCCTTGTGGATAGTAGGGAAGGTGTTGGACAGTAAATTAAACCTATCCCCTATCCTAGAGCACCCCCCAGCGTAATGCGTTGTAATGGATTGCGTTGTAAAAGTTGCGTCGTAAAGGCACTGCGTGGTAAAAGTTGCGTTGTAAGTGATGTTTCCCGATAAATCTGCCTCTAGTATCTTGCAAAGTTCAGATTTTGAATAATATTTATTAAGACCTTAGGGGCATATTATCAAGGGGGTTTATCTCCACTTTTTTGGCTTTAAAAGCCAAGAAAGCGGAGATAAAATTATCTCCCTATTACCTAGCTATCGCTAACACCAATTAGCGACAGCTAGTAGAAGATAGTGACCTTCTTGGGCCCCACTTTGCATGTCAGTGATATTTATCACTAATGACATGCAAAGTGGGCGTGCCAAGATGTTAGCGACTGAAAACAGTTGCTAACATTGCTATCTCCTATTAACAACTTTTGGAGATATTCGCGCTAAGCGCGAATATCTCCAAAAGCTAACAACACCTGCCCTGAGCAGTTCTTAGTCATGTTATCCAATGGGAGGTGGATAACATGGCTAAGAGCATTAGCTCGGTAATGCATGAATATCGCTGACTTTTCAGCGATATTCATGCATTGCGGCCGATTTTTATCTCATTTGCGATAAACCTTGGTAATACCAAGGTTTATCTGCGATATAAATCGCTGCAGCTCAGCGGTAAATTTTTGTCTCTAACCAAGCAATAGCGATAATTATCGCTATTGCTTGGTAATATGCCCCTGAGTGTATTAAACAGTAAGAAACTTTAAAACTACAAGTCCTAAAACACATAAAAATGGATTCCTACACAAAATAAAAATCATCAGGTTAAAACATATTCTTTCTTCAAAGCAATTAAAAAACTGTTTCCTGCACCCCTTATCAATCTGTGGAGATGTTCAACTGTCTCATTGTTGAACAATATGTTTCCTGCCTACCATCAGGGTGAATGTGAGAATGAGTCAATGGATGAGTAAATAACTGCATGGAAATCTGGGTGTGAATAGATAGATGAATGAATAGATGACTCAATGAGGGAATGAACTGGTGAGGGAATGCAAAGATTAATCCATTGATAAATGAATCAGTAAGTGTAGTATGTGTGGATGCAACTTGTTAGAAATGCATCCAGATTGTGCAGATGGCTTTCCACAGTGTAAGATGCAGGTCGTGGCAGTTTCCCAACTGATCAAATATTGTTACAGACCACCATCCACAACTATACCAGCATGGGACTGGAAGCGCCTAAAAATAGAAGGAATAGAAAAAAATAGTAAAATGCCAAAAATGACCAATATATTGTCAGGACTATTATTACGCTTCAAACCTTTCTCATCATGTGACAGAGGGTAAGGTCATTTATGCCATGTGTGCACCAAATCATGCTAAAGTTGCCAGAAAAATGTAAATTTAATCCACCATTACACCAGAGCTAGGTATAGGCGAAGGTGGATATTATCATGCAATGAATGCCCAGATTATGCAGAGAATTAACACCATTATAATGTCAGTACTATTACAGGGGTGGTCACAATCATGTGATTAATATAAGAAAAGCATAGACTCCATCAATCAGCTATCTCAAATCATGAAAATTAACCTGGCAAATAGGAAGAATTGTTATAGTTTTGCTAAATCAAATGTTGTTTATCCCTATTCCCTTCCTGATTAATTGCTATCATCAGTCGCATGGCACTTCTGCCTCTAGTTTATTTCTAAACTCTCACAATTCTGCGACATACTATCCAGATCTACATTTTTATCTTTAAAACAACCCCTTCTTAGCAAAGTACCTTCAGGTAATTTCTTCAAGAGTTCAGCAGCATGAGCGTGGTGATGGTAGAATATTGTGTAGTGATCAGTAAGAGTGAAGACATCTTTTTGACCCTGTTTCACAGGAGAGAGGACCACAGGCTCACTTGCCATCTTTGTAAAGTTCCCCTGCTGTGTGCTTAATTCACTCTTGGCCTACATCAGTTGGAGATAGAGTGCTGCCCAGCGAAGTAGTGGTGACTCTGCACTGAATGTATGTGTTCCTGGGAATGGTACAGTCCAGGGATAGAGCAGTACTGTGTTGTAAAAGCATTGTTAGTGCATTTACTGAATGTATGTATGCCTGCAAGGAATGCATTGCATAAGAGATGTAGTGATGCACAGTGTGTGTGCAAGGAAATCATGTGCTGCTAGAGAGAAGTACAATAAATGAAGGGTGAGGTGTTGTGCTGTAAGCGCACAGTGAATGAGTGCGCCAGCAGTGTGTGTTTGAAAATATCACATCAGAGCACAATACAGAATTTCTACAGTACTGAGCAGTGTGCACAGTGATTGTGTGTGATGGATTTATGTGTGCCTTAGGTGGCACAATATATGGAGGTTACACTACTGGACAGTATGTGAGTGAAAGTGTGCCTCCAATGGTGCATTACATGGAGGACCGTTGGTTACATTTTGGGAAGACCAGGCCTGCCTAGTGATGACAAGAGAAGGGAAGAAATACCCCAGAGAGATGTGTGTATTGCTGTATTCCTGTGAGCTGGGTGGGACACATTGGAGGAAGGGAGAGAGAGACCCTCCTCCCATACACTTTAAAATTCAGTTATAGATCACAAGGAAGGGGCCTGGACACATCTCAGGAAGGTTATGGGGCTAATAAGTCAAACAGTAGTGCTAGGAGCCCAGGATTAACCTTTTGATGCACATCTCACTGTGACTGACATCCAGGTGTGAACTCTAGTCCCTCCTGCGTCCTGTGCTGTGGAACCGTCGTCTTCGTGGTCTCTTCTGCTGTGACAGAGAACCGTGTAAGAGGAAGATGAGCTAGAAAAGTGTACATTTCAAAAGAAGCAGAATCCTAACATAAAAGTTCAAAGACCAAGACCCTCCATTACATTTGGTTTTGGGAAATGAACTATAAGAAAAGGTAGTTCCGCCCCCAAAATTTGTCATCTGCCAAGCAGTCAAATGGGCTGTATGAGAAGAGGAAGGTCTTAAGTGGAGGCCAAGGCCTGCTAGTGGTCTACCAGTTGGGTGAATGGACATCACCTGCGGAAACCAAGACCACCTGCCCTGGAGCCCTGAGCAGCAGCATGTGCCTGTTTGCCAAGGCCAGTGTTCCCTGTGAAGAAGAGGAGAGCGTTGGCGGGAGCGAAGTCAAGTAGAGAGCCATACCCAGAGGATTCCCGGTCAGTGGTGTAAGGAAACATGAGAGGGCCCCCCTACAAGGTACGTGGTGGGCCCCCTCCGGGCTCAACCAGGAGCTCTCCGGGCACAGTATTTTGCTGAGGAGCCCACTGGAGCTTGGGCCCCCCCTGCACCGCTGTTCCCAGTGCTAGGTGTGAGGAGGTGGCTGTACACCAATCGTGGAATTGCTCTTGTGCACGAGTGATTTGACTACCCCCCGTACGCCAGGAAAAGGCCCCATGGACTGTGCAATTCATTGAGTGTTGTGCATGGAGTTCCAATCCTGTACCGCCTTGTTGTGGTGACCTCATATGCCATGGGGGGCCACTGTAGAAGGGACTGTGCCGACAAAGCGCCAAGACTTCTGTGAGCTTCAGCTGCAACCCCTTATGCCAGGAGGGGCTCCCAGTACTGAGTTTTGCCCAGTTTGGGCCTTTACCCGGGAAAATTGAAGCAGCGACCTGTGGACCAAAATTGTGCATTGAGACGTGACCCCTCATTGATCCCATGGACTCCGGGTGACACCAAGAGGACTTCACTCTGTTGCTTGGCTCCAATCAGAAGCAAGAAGATCAACCCTTTTCCTTGTGTGGGGAAAACTGAATTTACCACATCACTGTTGAGGCCTGCAGTGTCACTCGGAAGAGAGCCTTACCTGCTGGGTCTTGCCGCATATACCGCCAACCATCCCATATCTCCTAACAAGAAAAGAGCCTGCAGGTGCCCGCAGTCTGGGCACCCACTGAAATACTAAACACTTCTGTGCTGCTGGAGTTGGTAAGACTTGAAACGGGTCTGCCAGGTCCGGGGGACTCGCTGCTAAAGGTACTGCAGCACCAGGGACACTTTTGACTGTTTCCTAAACAGTCAAAGGAGCCTCTTGAGTAGGGCCAACTAGTGAACATTCCTTGGAATGTGACCACCAGTGAATGGGGAATAACCCCGACCACAATGCAAGGAAGGGAGAAGACCCGTGATTTGCTGGATAACCAGCACAGCCTCAAAGGGATTGTGTTGTTGCTTACAAATGGCATTAATTTTTTAATGTGTCGAGTTAGAAATAAAATACTTATTTTTTAATATAAAAGTAAGTTTTTGACTGTATATTGATTTATTGACATTACTGAGTGCACTTTGAGTTATGAGTCTTGTTCAAGTATCCGTATCTACACTTCCCCTATGTAATGTAATGTAAATTGTAAATTGATACTTGTATAGTGCACTACTCACCCGCAAGGGTCTCAAGGCGCTTGTACGAATACCGCTGTGGAACCCATCCTGGTTTTCCCTGTGAGGCGTCCACTCCTGGGCATTACCAAGGTGGGGGCCAGGCATCCTTAGCGTTGTGGGGGCCGTTGTCAGGGAGCCTTTCACTGCTCTTCCATAGCTACCACTGGGATTCACGTGCTGAAGGGGTACTTGGCCCAGTCGCTTAGGATCCATAGTAGATCGGGTCCTGGGGCATCAGGAGTAAAAGGCCTCAACCACCACGGTTGGGCCCAGTAACGCTTAGAAATCCTGTAGCCCTCTGAAAGATGTTCTGACAAGCTTTTAGCCTAATTATGCGTAATTAACAGAATTATACGTAATTACTCTTAATTTTGCATGAAGCATAATCCAGTATTTAGGGTTATTATATTAGCATAAAATTTATTCTTGTATCCAAAATGGCCAGAGGATGTAGCCTGCACTAAGAAAATAGAGCTAAATGCAACAAGACACAAACAGCTGCAGCCCTCCACATACATGTAATTTCGCATCGCAAGAGTATTTTGAAATAAAGTGTTTCTGTTCACAAAGTAAATACACATGTGCAGCTTTATTAAACATGCAATGAAAATACTGGCCATCATTTGACAACATTTCCGCCTTATGGATTAATAGAGCTTCTCTGATAACTCTTTTTTTGGTGGATATGCATACCATACCGTGTGGTGCCTCTGGCAAGAAGGATCTGTGTAGCTGCCTATATGCCCACCTGCCTCCAAACTGGACTGCTTAGAACGTAGGTTATCCTGGTAAATCCCTGCCTCTTTCACCTATCTCTTTCTTCCTCTCTTTCCATTATTACCTCTCACACCACCTCCTCCATCACCCTGTTATGTGCTGGACCTCAAAACAAGATATTAGCAGTGCCCTTATCTAAGATGCTTCACACATACAATCACAGCAAATGCAACCCTGGCAACCACGCACTCAACCACTGTGTACGGTTCTACCATCCAACAATTTGCTTCAGCACTCCTCATAAGTGTATGAAGTGCTATATAAACACAACAATACAATGAAATACAATTCAATATTATACTGTGTATGCCTTTTGAGTTCACCACTTACATACAAACATCTCCTTCTGACTCATTTTCACAGCACATTTCTTTGAGTTTACAGCTTTCCTTTGCTGATACAGGCTGTTCAAGAGAGAGGTCATACTCTCTGCTTCTATACCTGTAGTAGCACATAATGCTCCCTCTATATCAAGGGTGGTTTCTGCTTTAGGGTTCTGGTCCTGCACCCCTCAGACATTCCTACTTCTTTTCTACAAAAAATATGAAATACATTGGTTTATTTAGCGATACGATCTCAAATTGATGTATATAAGTTTGAACCAGCTGGCCCAGGCAGCATGCCCAGCCTCAGCCTGAACAAGCTAAGCCAAGCAGTAAATCAACTTTCTACAATATGACACACGAAGCAGGGCTAACCTCTCTAACACCTATTGGTGTCACAAGAGTCTCCGAGGATATTCACTGGAGGCCAGCGATGCTGCAGGTGACAATGTTTAGGACACTGCAGGCTGCATGACTGCATGAGGCCAGATGTCTTTCACAGGCACAGATCCCACCCTTTCCAATTTGTCACAGGTAAGGATTGGATGTGTTGTCGGTAAGTGAGATTTGGCGCCTTGTCCACGGAAATGTGAAGTGTTAATGCTAAACCTATTTATGGGATATTGTCCTGAGATGCCTGGTCACTGCTCTCCCACACTATGACATCCTGGACCGTGGCTGTAGGTTATTGGCCCCTTTAGAAGTTGAGCTGCTGTATTTGTTCCCCAGCAAAGTTGGCTTTTTCTCCCTGGCAAAGTTAATCCTACTATCCTTAGCTTTACAGGGATTCAAATACAAAGGAAGAAATATGTGCATATAATGTCTTGATGTATGGGTTATCAGAAAAGTGTAACGCATGTCGGCAATTTAGTTCCTGTTTCTATTTCACATGTTTTACTTAATCTTAATCCTAAAATGTTAACTATTTCACAGCATTGTGTTAATAATTCAAATGAAGGCACTGATCACCAGTAGCCATCAAGCTGATCGAGAGCAAAACTCTGCAGCATCCATACCAGACTTAGACAAAAGTAACCCAAATGGGGGAGCAATCTCCCACCAACCATCGCAAGGAAAAGTGGGAAGAAAACAGAAAAGGAAGGGAAGAAACCAAAGGAAATTGACAGGGTGCCTAGCCTGGGGCAAGGCCTGCAACAGTGATCAAACAGCAACCAACACCTCACAAGCAAGTGCAACAAGGGAGAGGGAAGAAATAAATACCATGACCACCAACAGTGAAAACACCGGCCCAGTGGATAAATCTGGATGCGGCCCAGCCCTACCCAGTGGTTCAACCACTTGCCCAGCACCCAAAACCCAGAAAGACATGTTGAGCACACTAAAAGGGGGAAAAAACATAGGGCCCGCGGAGAACGACAAGGGGCATAACTCACAAATAACCTCAGACTCACCTGACAGAGATACACAAGAAAGAACAAAACAGAGTATGTCACATCTCACCAAAAATTGCCCTGAAAACCGGGATGAAATGCAAATCCCAGGAAGCCCCAAGTTGATCATAACAGCAAGGCTAAATCTCTCAGGCCGGAACTGTCGAGAAAGCACCGAAAAAATTGACCATCCCAAAAAAACTGTACCAAGGATAACCCCCAGTCAAGGGGAAACCAAACCTGCTGACAAAGAAAACACCAAGTCAAGAGAGAGTGGGCCAGAAGGCTCAACAACGACCGTAATATTCCATCCTGAATACCACTCTAGAGGTTCAATGGACTTTTTAAACAGGGGAAACATCCTGCGGCTATTAAATACAGTAGAGAGCCTCAAAACTATCACATCGGCAGACCTGGAATCCGTCGAATCTATTGAATCTCGGAGCCACCCCGGGGTAGAGTCGACAAAAACCATATGGACCACAGGAGAATTTCCGGAGAGAATATTAAAAGAAAAGGAAAGATTTGACTCTTGGGGGATAGAACTACAAACTCTCTTGCCCACAAGATACCCGGAGCCCCTCTTACATGAAAGTCTCCTAAAGAAGCTCAAGGAGACGACTCTTAAAAGAACTGTCTTAAGAGGAGCCCGAAGTAAAACGCCCGAGAGACAATCGCACCTGAGCCTGGAAGAAACAAGATCACTGACTAATGACAAGATGGCTTCCCCCAACTGGAGCTGGCTCGCAAAGTCCCTAAATGCGAAAGATACAAGCCAATGACAAACAAAACCAAAAAGAGTCAACAAACCTAACACCTTAAGTATATGTTCATGGAACATCAATGGCACCGGCGATAAGGTTTCAGACATTGACCTATGCAACCACCTGACAAAATTTGACATCATCGCCTTACAAGAAACTTGGACCGAATCACCTCCAATTCTGTCAGGGTATACACTGAACTTTCTACCGCCTACCCAGAGCTCGCTTTTCGGCCACAAGAAAGGAGGCCTTGCCACTTATAGTGCATTAACAGCGATACTAAAAGCAGAACAGCTAGACTACAACTTACCTGCCCCAAATGCAATGCTAGCTCTACGACTGTCACCTCGTGTGCAAAATCCAACTGAGGATATAATCTTCATAAACCTCTACCTGCACCCCAGGGAGAAAAAGAAGGGAGTGCGACAATTGAAGGAAGAACTTGTGAAACTGGTGAAGGCCGAGCACACGAATAACATCATTATCTCAGGGGATTTCAATCTAAATCTGCTGAGCGAAGCAGCCACGGGCACCAAATACGACGAGGACCCATTTGCCTGGGAACTCAATCGCCAAGACCGTACCTCAGGGGGCAGAAGCACAAAAACCACAAGGACCCTGCTGGCTACATTAGAGGAGCTAGGACTTAGAGCACTTAACGGTAGATTTCCAGGGGATCAACCGCAGTCAGCAACTTTCCACAGTACCCAGGCAAGCTCCACCATTGACTTTACTTTTGTATCCCGTAGTCTATACCAAAGGGTTGTAGACTTTAGAATCGGTCTCACTGATTGCAGCGATCACCTGCCTCAGGAAACAGTAATGAATACATCAGCGACACTAAAGCCTCCCAGTTCAAACAACGTAGGCACAGACTTTACATCAAATGAAAGACGGGTACAATGCAAAGTCTCCAACCCAGAAAAACTACTAGAGCAAGCGATACGCACACTCAATGAAGCTCAATGCACCACGCAAAACCCGATAACAAGCTGGGAAGCGTTTGTAAAACGGATGAGAGACAACGCGCAGAGAAAAGACCCTGTAACACGAACAAGAAATAGTTGCAACACGAAACAGAAAAGATGCAATTACTTTCGAAAAAACAGAAGGCTAAAAATACTGAAGACAGCGATTAACCGGACTCTACGAAGAGCAAAAACAGATCCGTCCCTCCTCCAAGAGCTTAGACAGTTAAAAGGAGAGCGTAAGAAATTAATATGGCAGCAAAAAAGGGAAGAAGAAGAGGCATTCTGGGGAAAACTCCTACATGACGCCAAAACAAATCGCAGCGCTCAGTTCTGGCAAAAGATCAATGCTCAGACCAATGGGAAAAACCGAGGGATTGATTCTCAGGTGACAGAAGACGACTGGATAACCCACTTCAGCACGCACTTCAGTGAGACTAAAGAACGGGGGAAAGAAATAGGCACCGATAATGGAAAGAAGGATGAACATCTGCCCCTACATCAAGAATACCTGAGAACGAATGAGGCTGTAATAATCACGACGGAACAAATAATTAAAAGGATCACAAAAGGAAGAAGAGATGGAGCCCCCGGCCCAAATGGAATACCACCAATAGTATTTAAGCAGGACCCAAAATACTGGGCAACTAACCTCAAACCAATGTTCGAAAAAATCTGGCAATCATCTACAATCCCACAATCATGGAGGGGGGCAATAATATCCCCAATCTACAAAAGAGGAGATAGAAAAGATCCAAAAAGTTACCGGTTAATAGCCCTTCTAGACAATGAGGCAAAGTACTACGCAGGCCTCCTACTTCAGGAACTAATTCTATGGGCAGAAGCAACCTCAACAATCCCGTTTAACCAAACCGGCTTCAGGAAAAACATGGGGACATCTACCAACATCCTAGCCTTGTCACTACTGATCGACTCAGCCCAAGAGGAAAACTATCCCTTGTACCTCTGCTTCATAGACTATAGTGCTGCATTCGACCGGGTAGACAGAAATCTTTTGTGGAAAAAATTGAAAAGAATGAACATCCCAGATGATCTACTGAACCAACTAATTCTCCTACACAGCGACACGTGGGTCCAGGTCAAACTAGGCCCTGGAGAGTACCTAACTAAGAAAATTCAAACCCACACAGGAGTAAAACAAGGCTGTGTGTTAGCGCCAACCCTATTTAACCTCTTTATGGCCGACCTTTGTACAAAACTTAACGCTAACAATTCGCACGCTCCAAAATTAGGGGGCAAACAGCTTTCCTGCCTATTCTACGCCGACGACCTGGTGCTGATCAGTCGGACCCAGATTGGGCTACAGCGGCTTCTCAACATCACTGCGGAATACTCTAAAGCTAATAAACTCTGCATCAACTACAGTAAAACAAAAATCATGCCCCTTAATTACCGCAAGCAAAAACTACCATTCAGATGGTACTTGGACTTTAACAAATTGGAAATCACAAATAAATATTGCTACCTGGGAGTGACAATAGACGAAAGGGGTAGCTTTAAACCACAACTGGAGGAGATCAAGAGGAGAGGCCTAATGATAGCAGTATCACTTAGGAACCTCAAAAACAAAATCGTTGGCCCAAACCTTGCTCCGCTCCTACAAGTGATTCAAGCCAAGCTGATTCCATCAATCACATATGGAAGTGAAGCAATGAGAGGGAGGGATACGGGAACCCTGAACAGAGTAGTTTCAAAAGCAATGCGGATCATGTTCAGTCTTCCGAAATACACTTCACCGGCTCAGATCCGCCTAGAATTTGGGTTGACCAAAGAAGAACTTGCACGAAAGGGAACTTACCTTAAGACCTGGCACAAGATAAGCAGAGGAGAAGAAAATACCCTTAACGCTCTCCTCTGGAAAGATCTGCAAAGCAAAAATGACTGTCCTGCAAGACGTTTCCTGGAGGATGCCATCAATCATCTCGGGGCAAGGCAGCTATGGGACCTTCAAGGGAGCCCGTCAGGTTTCAAAAAAACTATTAATAAAATAGTCAAGAAAGAATCCCTCTTGCAAGACAAAGCCTCATTAGCCAAGAGAGCACATGGCTGGCTGACGGTGCAAACATACAACAAACTTAATCCTCAGGCGTACCTAGTGAACAGTTTCTCCAAAACAACAAAAGAATCCTTTTTAAAACTACGACTAGGAGTGTTACCAGCAGCGGGCCACACGGCCCCATGGCTGCGACCATCAAAACCAGCAAAATGCCGCCTGTGCGGAATGCATGAGGAAAATATCACACATCTCATAACCATCTGCAAAGAGCTGCAGCAAGACCGGAAGAACCTATTGAGACCCTTGTTTATAAACAAAGGAATCAGGTCTTGCAGAGAAGCAGTCCTGAGCTGTTTTAGAGGAGACGACGTGCAAATGGCCTGCCGACTGGTAAAATACCTACGATTGGCAGACACCAGGCTTAAAATGACGAGAGCACAAGCGGACATTGACATCGCCTATATAACATCATCCGCCTCCAGTCCTCAGACCGGGTAAGAGACCCATATTGACCAAGAACATTAAAGTACCTTCCCCATGAAGCACAAACACTCTGGGAGAAGCCGGTCAGAAGGGGAGCGGAGGATATAGAAAAACCCACTTGCCGAAAGCATGCGCTCGGACATACACACAATTTTTTATCTAAAACAGAATTTACCTGTATATATTGCTGGATGATCATTGTCCCATTTTTAATGGTATTAGACCGACCTTTTTAACTGTTTTCCTTTAACTGATCATTTTCTTTTATTACTAATAGCTATTTGTAATGGTTTTTATTAACTGTACAATAAAGCATTTACCTTACCTTACAACATTGTGTTATTGTGCTTTTTTCATGCATCATATTATTCTTGTATAGTGCAAACTTTGAACTGAGTCACAGCAAGTGTTTATGAAGGGTCATGATTGAGAGATCTGGCGCTGTGGATGAATGTAATGCAATTTTTTCACAAAGCCTGTCAGTGGGTTGGCCTCTCTGAAGAGCACACAGGGCAGAGGTCATATATTCCAATTTGAAATGAAATTCTGTGTAAATGTGTGTGAAGGGGTAATTTTTGTGGAATGTCATAGAAATGGGGTGTTCCTTGCGTAGAAAGCTGTTGAGGGGAGAATTCTTAGGCGGGAGTTGCTGTGGGAGGTTGAGGTGAACGGAGGAATGAAGCTGTTGTACCGACCTCTTGGCAACTGTTTCCTTTTCAAGATGGTACACTATTGTCAAAATATCGACATGACAAAAGTAAAAGAAGTGCTTACATGTGAGTGAGTGCAGTGTATAATTGGGGCTGGTGAAGTGAAGAAGATGCTACGAAGGGCATTTAGAAGAGAGTGAAAAGAAGGTGATGAAGTGGAAAGAGAAATGAGCTTTAAGATATGCAGATGGGTGAGATGCTGAGAGAACAAGCATTTGCAATGCAATTGGCCTCGTCTTTGGGGCCTTATATGTATTTCGCTGTTGTTTAACATTAAGGGAAAGTAAGCACCAAACTGCGTGACACACCAGGCATTATTTTAGTTTTTTAAAACATAAATAAAAGGCATTGTCAATTACAATGCCAATAGCGTAAACTCACATAAATGCGAGACCTATTGCATTGCAAATGCTTGTTATAACTTCATCACCTGCAATACCCGGCCCACTTAAAGCCCTGTATACATGCCAACATTTATTGTGTACTGTATTGTGTACTGTAACTGTTAGCATGCATGGTGATAAAGTGCAGTGATCAGTCAAGCCCCCTTTCGTACCACTTGTAAAAATCAGCATTTGTGAAACATGTGTTGGCGCGACCAAGACAGGCTATTGGCTTTGTCAAGTGCTCTCTTCTATTAGCAAGTGTCCCAGTTATACACATTATTCCCATTATATGAGTGTTTATCCAAATTCAATAGGTTTCAGGTTGCTGATATTTTCATCATTGGTTAATTAATGTACTTAATTTTTGGTATCCCTGGTATGGATTGGATTATAATGGGGTAAATACTTCACTAACAATGGATTTTTATGGTTATCAAATAATTTAGAATGTGGTTGTGTTTTTTACAAGCAGTTGTCAAAGTAAGAGAGGTTTTGAATCCGGGAACCAATTTTCAGAGGCGAGTAAAGTAAAGCAGAGTCGTCTGGGGTGCTAATGTTGCTGAGGCAAGACAGAGAGCAATGATAAAAGTGGACATATAGCACAGTTGCTGTAGTATATGAGGGATGTGCAAGGGGGAGGAGGGGTCACAGTTAGGCTCATGTAGCAAGACTTCGAGGAGTAGCAATTGGGTCAGTGCGAGATGGCAGAGGATGCATAACATCAGGCTACAATATAAACTGCACAGTGCTAAAAGAAAAGACTCTGAAGTACGAACGGGGCAGATGAGACTACACACTGGGGTCCCAACCCAACAGAAGCTCCAAAAGAGGGAGAGAGTGATGTATCAGCTATCGAGACAGGCTTATATTTTTAGGAGGAATGAGAGATGCTCTTCTTTTTGTTTCCTTATGTCTTGTTGCAGGGATTCTGCACATACACAGAACTATGTGCAGGAAACCAGGACCTCGGTGTATAGTGGTGTACCAGTAAACCCACCTCGGTACCCAGAACCCCAATCCGACTAGCAATAGTGTCTCATTCATTCTCCACACTATAGAGAAGCTACCAATGATTAGACATCATAGAAAATGCCACTCCGATCCTCTCAGGAATCGCGGGAAGAAGAACACTCTTTCATTCAAACACTCATTCTTGTGAGTAAACAGAGACACGGTATAGTTTTAAATGTTTATTTTAACTAATGTGCTCTATAATGCAGTACACACGCCAATACTAGCTGAAAAATGTATAGGAACAATATAATCAGCATGGTTACAATTCCATATAGCACAAAAGGGTAAACCATATGACAGTGGAAACAGGACAACAGTGCCTTACCAACCTCCCTGTGCTATGAGCTAATGTATTATAAATATAGAAGACCTTTGGGCTTTGTCAGGGAGACTCCATACCTCCAAGTTTAGATGCAAGGAATTACATCGCAGGACAAGCACATCTCTTCTTCGTTGGAATGAATTTCTGCAAGTGCCTTTTCATACGTGCAATGCCATATTAAAAGCACCCGACTTTCAGTAGTGCAGCTGTGTTCTATGTTGTGTCTATGGGCATGGGACTGATCAAAGTGAATCAACAGCATACATTGTTTTTCGACCTTGAACACGTTGTGCACACAAGGAGCACAGTTTACAGCTAATTGTGTGATGGGCATACAGTTCTCATGCGAAAATGCACCAGCAGACTATCCATGAGAATAAAGCCATGTAGTAACGCTTGCAAAAGCGGCAAAATGGCTGCTAAGCCAAGCATATACTAACTAATGCTAACTTTGCAATGTCTGCAGTTAAACCCATGACCTCACTAAAATATCATCATCATAAACATCTTGGGCAGAGGACCTGACTTTGGCATTTTGGGCTATACATTCTATTCGGGTACATCTATCACTAGGATCATCTCTGCAGATGTTATTGACATACTTGATAAGCGATACAGAACTCATCTTCAGTCAAATCACACTGTTTTTAACCATTGTTGTATGTTGATTCTGCTGTTTTCAGTTAAGTTGGTCTCGCCTTTGGGACCTTATTTAACAAAAGTTTTAGCCAGTTTCAGAGTCAGTGGCCCAAATCCTGCTGTTAGCGCAGGCTTTGTTTCAACAAATAAATATTGTTCCTAGCAGCCTAGTTATACCTTCGTTGGGAACCGAAAAGAGCCGCAAGGAGCCCTGCCTTTTCTAAAGCCTGATATCCGGTTCAGCACCTCAACTGACAGGCTTGAGCTGCCTCAATGGGAATGATTTCAGCCCGCCGCTCCTGGCGCTTCATATTGCAAGGCACGGGGAAGATGACACTGCAATGTACTTGGTAACTATTAACAGACACCATGGTCCTCATTTATGAGGCCTTGCGTCAGTTTTGCGCTGCTGATGCGTCAGAAATACTGACGTATCTGTAAGTCCTTGTGACATGATGCTTCATACATTAAATATGACGCATCATTGGTGTCGCAAGGAGTTCGCAGTGAAAAGTGACGCACCGCTGTTTTCACGCAGGGATGCGGCACTTTTCATAAATGAGGCCCCATCAGTTTTTTACCTGCACTCCGTTATGGCGGACACACCGGAAGCAAACAGCCGAACTGGAAGTGTAGGTTATCAAATCACTAGGACTTGGAAACAAAGAAACGATTTCAGCCATGAATATCGTGGTGGCCATCTTGTGTTGGTACCTCTGATAGATCGAGTACGAGCCGCTGGCCCGCCGCACTTAAGTTCTGAAGAGAATTTTGAGGTTGCGCTGGTCTCCAATTCCACTGCAGATAACTAATCATTTCATTAAACAAGTATTTGCTATGCAGAAGGCAGCGGACTGCGGGGGATACCTTATGGATAGCTGACCGGATGGACGCCCCCCACACAGAGTGTTACACTGCAAACTTGTCTCTGTGGAACCCAAAACAACTGTGCACCGGGGAGGAGGACAAGGATGGAGGGGGCGCTACCTTTATTCTGCAATAGAACTCACAGAGAGATGTGTTGACCCATCACATTAAGTAATAATGCACCTGGGCCATGAATACGGCTTTGCAGTGCTTAGCGGCTGAGTTTCTTGCCTTAAAACGCGGGCACGTACATTTAAGAGTATCTGAAAACTTCCAGGCAAAAAACAACACACAATACTACACCATGCATCACACAGCCTGTGCAGTAGCTAGAAATTATTTTCCTGAAACCATCAAAAACAAACATAGAGGAAATAAACCTGACCGTTTGCATTACACGGTGCTGTGAACCCAGGGCTAGCCACGAGTGGATCGCGGTAATGCAGGATTTGAGGCCTAAGCAGGGTGCAGGGGCACGTTCAGTCGGGTTGTCGTTGCATCTAGGCCTGCAGGCCCTTAGAGGCCTGCTTACCATTGGCATTCACCTGGCAGGGGATGGCACGCCATGCAGCCACAGCCGGCTGTGTGCACAGATCTGTTCTTCACATGTGTTTCGTACAGGAGGCATGCTGCCTGCGCGACCCCTCCCCACCGAGGTGTGCCTTCGTGGGAAACAGGGCAGTCGGCAAACCTCAGTGGAGAGGTTATTTTCAGAGCCCACCCCCTTCTCCTGCAATGGTTATGTTCCTGGCGGCGGGGAACACACAAGCCAGCTTCATGTTCACATTCTTGCTGTAGAAACTAAATACACAAATGATCATACACAAAATTATTTATCCGGGTGGCAGTGAAAATTAACCCCTGTTTTAGAGACTCTTTCCAGTTTAGATTTTGCCTTTTGCAAGGACATGGATTTGGTTTTACGAATGTGGTATTAAGTGTGGCCTGCTTTGATGTCCAGAGCGGGCTCCCCTGCCGGCCATCACAAGGCTGCAGCTGGCCAAAGTACAGCCATATAGGGCGTCGCTTTATTGGCTAATACCGGAAGAGCATTGTTTCCAAACTTGGCATCATAAACTCATATAGATAATACGGTTTCTCTCCCTGGGCCCACTGGAAGATGTCTGCTGTGGTACACACATGTGGCTAGCTCGCACCTGAGATTCAGAAGCAGTGCTAGCCACAACATAATTCAAGCGCTCTGGGAGGGGCCCGAAAGTGAATGTCAGATTTCAAACCACATCCGGCTAGCCATGGGGTTATTTCTGTTCTGCAGGGTCCCTGCAAAAATAAAAAGAATAAAGACAGTAAGCTAACCAGTATGTGTCTCACAGGAGCTATAGGTTTGAATGTATGTACATAGTAGCATGCGCCAAACATATTGTAGTTAACATATATCCTTATCATAGAACTACCTTTCTTTTTGCAGTAGTTCAATTGGTTGGCACCTGTGCGTGCATCAACACGCATTTAGTGCATTAGTGTGCATGTATACAATATTCATATGTCTACATATACATACTAAATGGCAAACACGCAGTTTTGTTTATTCAGACATCCCATTCTCATAATCAATCAATCAATCAATCTATCTATCTATCTATCTATCTATCTATCTATCTATCTATCTATCTATCTATCTATCTATCTATCTATCTATCTATCTATCTATCTATCTATCTATCTATCTATCTATCCACCCATCCATCCATCTATCTACACGTACACATATATTTGTTTTGATAGATATATAACCAGATATGACACACACACACAAATATATATATATATATATATATATATATATATATATATATATATATATATATATATATATGGGCACTTGCGTGTATATGCATATGAATGTATAAAAGACATACAATACTGCAACAATGGGCTGAGTGTGTATTTTTGTAAAATATGCATCGTAAATGTATGGTAATAGAACTTAAATGTGTGTGTGCATGACCATTTTCAATATGTACGTGTGTGTTATAACCATATAAAGACACACATGCTATATACACCCATATACACACACTGTGAAACATGCATGAGAGAAAAGGGACAGAGAGTAAGGGTGAGTGTGAGTGAAAGATAACATGTAAAATGTTTTAAACCCAGACAAGGAACACACTGGAGTGACATTGAGACCCGAAAACCCAAAGAAGTGATCGAGCCTTTAAAAATGACACGCTGTGAAAGCTTTTTAAAGCACGTGTCATGCAGATATTTATGACTGTGGTACGTATGCAGTTAGAATATGCAGATATGTAGTCCTATAAGCAGAAACCCAAACATGCTGGCACAGAAACACAAACAGGCACAAACACAGACCCAGCCACATGCATATATGGACATAGAGACACACACGGACACACACAGACACACAGGCACACCGACTTAGAGATATACACAGAGGCACACACATACAAAAACACACACACACAGAGACATACTGACTCAGACACACACACACAAACACACCCACACACACACCGACTCAGAGGCATACATACATGCAAAAACAAACACACCGACTCAGAGGCATAAAAAACAAACACACAAATACATATTGACTCAGACACACACACACAAACATACCCGCACACATCTTGACTCAGACAAACACGCTCGCACATATACACCCTCCGATCCCAGCGCAGCACACCTCTCTCGCTATAGTGGGTGTCTGGGGTAGCCTTCTTCCTCAGCAGCCCCTCGCTCTCGCCCTTTGCCCGCCCGCGCACACACCCAGCCCCACGCCATGCCTGTGCTGCTACTGTTCCCAATTCATGCTCCGCTTGCACCCGAGGAGCGCTGTTGATTTTTTACATCCTGGACACACGTTTGAGTCACCAGCTTAATAGCTCGGTGCTGAGTTATCCCTGTTTTCTTTAATCACTAACAAGGCCAAGTCATATGGCAAACTATCCTCGTCAAAGGCACCGGGGTGGCACTAATGCGGGGCTTTTGCTGCTGAGAATGCCAGCCCCGGATAAACAGACAGCGCTTGGCAGTGGGGGCTATGTGCATGCAAAGAAAGTGCACAAACGGGAGTGTGGGTGAGAGGGACCTTAGAAGGACGGACTGCGGGGGGGAACAAAATAGTGCCTCTAGTAAACGGGCCAGTAGCCATGGCAGGATACAAATGATGACATAGTCATCATGAGGCGGGACTAACAAGCATAAAACCTATCGGAAGGCTGCATTGAGGAAATAAGTCAATAAGAAATATGGGCGGAGAGTGGGTGGAAGTTCCACAAAGCTTTCCCACTATAGTGGTACAGCATGCCTCGCAAAGCAAGCAGCGCATGAGTGCTGCAATGCAAGGCGAGGCCTAAAAAGGGCATACATGTCTAACGGCGCAAAATAGTGAAGAACAATACTGCTTCCAAAAGCCTCAATAATATTTCATTCATAGCCCCACAATTTCATAGTTGAAACATACTGAGAATTAAATAATTAAAATGAAATCATTGTTGTTTCTCATTTATGCTAAAGTCAAGTCAAGTCAAGT
This sequence comes from Lissotriton vulgaris, assembly GCF_964263255.1. Classification (NCBI taxonomy): domain Eukaryota; kingdom Metazoa; phylum Chordata; class Amphibia; order Caudata; family Salamandridae; genus Lissotriton; species Lissotriton vulgaris. The sequence goes on along the minus strand of NC_141689.1, from coordinate 170,212,602 downwards.
CATAAAATTTGTATAGCGCACTACATACCCAGAGGGTTTCAAGGCGCTTAGGAAGGGGAGGAGGATTATTTGTCAAATATCCACGTTTTTTCAAAACCAGTTTTATTAGAGGTTCAAGCAAGTGCAGGCACAGCCCTCCACAGTCAGGAGGGGACTGTCATTAATAAACATAACAAAAGCAAAAGTAAGGCATAGCATCAAACCTCTCATATGAAGAAATTTCTATCAAAAAAAGAAAGGGAACATACAGCCATCCACCACCCCCCAGAACGACCCCCAACTCCCAGCTACAACCCACCCCTTATCCCTCCCTAACCCTGTGCACGTGATCATTAAACAACCAGGACAAAAGATGTACATAGATAGGGCCGGCCACCGGCCTAAGGCGTAGAGTCCACGTCGTGAGGCAATGCCTCATCCATGTCCATAGGGGGATCGAGGGGGAGGCCCCTATAGTCCGCCCACCTTTTCCAAATTTTAAAATGTTTGCGGGGGCATCCCCGAGCCTCGAAAACAGGCTGCTCCAACCCCATAACGAAATCCAGGCCCGCCTTCCAGGCTCCAAGAGGAGGGGCGCGCTCACTTTTCCAGGCCTGCGCCAGGTCCCTCTTTGCCACCACCAGTCCCAGCAGCAGCAGGTGGCGCTTGTAGATGTTGCCCCCAATATTTTCCAGCACATGCAGAAGGCCCAGCCGAGGCGTACAGGGCAGTTCCCATCCCAGCACCTCAGACAAGCAATCCCAAACCCCGGCCCAAAACCGAGTCAGCCGCCCACAAGACCACACAGTATGAAAAAGGGTGCCCCTCTCCGAACCACACCGCAGACATTCAGGGTTTGCAATCAGGCCCGCCCGCCACAGTCGCTCCCTCGTAAAGTACGCGCGATGCAGATATTTGAATTGAATAAAGCGGAGGCGTACTGCAATGGCAGTCCCCCTAGGGGATTCCAGGGCTTCGCGCCAATCATCTTCGTCCAAGGGGCCAACATCGGCCTCCCACTGGGCCTTCAGCGCCGAGAGCGAGGGGGAGCAGTGCGTGACCAGGGAGCGGTAGATCTGGGAGACTTTTTTGGCACCCAAGTCGCCCATAAACAGCTTCGCTTCTATGGGACTGAAGTCCGGGAGCTGCTCCAGCCCCACCAGGCTAGGAGCAAGGGCATGGCGGAATTGGAGGTAGCGGAAGAACTGGGACCTGGGCATGCTGAATTCGGTGCTAAGCTCCTGAAAGGATTTAAGAGTGGTGCCGGAGAGGTCATGCCCCAAGGACGAAACCCCGATTGCGTCCCACCCATCAAAGCCCTGCAGCCACGCCAGCGCCGGTAGCAGGCCATTGCGCCACAGCGGGGTCTCCGCCGTAAGTCTACCCCACCACCCCGTACGGTGAAGGGCCCTCCGCCAAACGGCAAACACTAGCTGGGTAACACGCGGGAGCGCTCGCCTCTTCCTGGCCGAGTAAAGCAGAGTGTGAATGGAGGCATCACCCATCAAAAGGTGTTCTAGGGCGTAGGCCGGATCGCCACGGTCCCCATACCACCACTCATTAAGCACCAGGAGATGGGAGGCCTGATAGTAAGACAGCATGTCCGCGGTAGCCAGGCCACCGCAGTAGGTAGAGAGGAAGCACGTCCGGAGCGCCACCCGAGAGGCACCTCCCGCCCGCAAGAACCTTCCGGTATACACCTGTTACAACGCATTCGTTACTCCGCACTACCATTACAACGCGACTTTTACAACGCATACCATTACAACGCATTGCGCTGGGGGGCGCTCTAGGATAGGGAATAAGTATAATTTACTATCCAACACCTTCCCTAGGGTCCACGGGGACTGGAGTTAGAATAGTAAATTATACTTACCACTATCCAGCACCTCAAAGCGCTATGTGTTGTAATGGTATGCGTTGTAATGGTCGCGTTGTAACGGTAGGTAGTTGTAATAGTATGCGTTGTAACATGGTACATCCGAACCTTCCCAGCACCGAGTCGACACTGCGGAACCACTGCGGGTCAATCGGATAGGGGTGATTCTGCAGCTGGTAGAGAAGACGGGGCAGAGCCACCATTTTGAAAATGGCCGACCGGCCATAGATGTTAAGGGGCATACGAGTCCATGTTTTGATGTCCAACTGGACCCGGTCCCAGACCGGCTGGATGTTCCGGCCCCATGCCTCCGTAGGCGAGGCGGAGAGGAAGACCCCCAAGTATTTTACACCTGCCACCGCCATCCGAAGGGACGCTGCCCATGGAAGGTCCACTGCACCACCGCCCAACACCCAAAGAGTCGATTTGCGCGGGTTAAGATAGAGGCCCGACACCTGGCCGAAGCCTTGCATCAGCTCCAGGACCCGGGGGCCCGTAATCCGAAGGTCGGTCATAAAGAACAGCACGTCATCCGCGTACAGAGCAATGCGGTCTGTGTGGGTCGCACTCCAGATGAAGCCTCGATACAGCGCATCAGCGCGGACCCTGGCAGCCAGCGGTTCCATGGCCAGCGTGAACAGGTAGGGAGAGAGTGGACATCCCTGCCGCGTGCCCCGAGTAACCGGGAAGCGCGCCGAGGTCGCCCCCGAGATCCGCACCGAGGCAGTAACCTCCGTGTAAAGCAGGCGGATGTAGGAGACAAAGACCGGGCCTAAGTTCAGCAGTGGTAGAAGCGTGAACAGGAAGGTCCAGCTGACTGAGTCGAAAGCGCTGTCAATGTCGGCCAGCAATAACGCAGCCTGGTCCTCCGACACCCCAATAGCGTCAGCCGCCGCCTGCGCCCGCCGTATGTTGTGCCGTGTCGCCCGGTGCGGCATAAAGCCGGCCTGATCAGGATGGACAAGGGCGGTGATGTGGGGAAGCAAGCGGCTCGCGAGTGCTTTGGCCAAGAGCTTGGCCTCAAAATTAATAAGAGAGATGGGGCGGTAGGAGTCGTGCCGGTCCGGAGGCCTCCCCGGCTTCTGGAACACAACGATCTCGGCATGTCGCCAATCCGGTGGGAGGCGGCCCTGCCCGCGCGCCATCTCCAACGCACGCAAGTAATGCGGCCCGAGCTGCAGGTGGAACTTTCTATAGAACTCACTGGGGAAGCCGCTTGGTCCAGGGGCTTTGCCCACATTCAATTGACCCAGCGCGTCTCCAAGCTCCTCTGCCGTCAGGGGGAGGTCAAGAGCATCACGCACCTCATCAGACACTGTAGCCGGGGGGACCGAGGCAAGATATTCAGCGATGGCAGCGGGAGCGACCGCCTCCCGGGAGGCGTACTGACACCTATAGTAATGCGCAAAGCTGGCAGCCAGCGTAGCCGGGTCCGTGATGGCAACACCCGCATCGTCCACCAGGCCTGGGAGCGTAAGGGGCTGCAGGGTCTGTTGACACAGCCGGTGAAGCATGGTACAAGACTTGTCGCCCCACTGATACACCCGGCTACGGGTGGCCAGCCACGCCTGTCGAGCCTCATTTAGTAGGACCGAGGAGTGCGTCTGTTGCGCCTGCAGGAGTTGCCTCAGTGTGAGGTCATCCGCCAGAGTTCTGTGGCGGGCCTCCAAATCCTCCACCCGCTCCGCCGCTGCGGCAACACCCTCCAACCGTGCCCGTCGAGCCGATGCGCACCAAGCCAGGTCGACACCTCGCAGAGTGGGTTTCATGGCCTCCCAGACTGTCACTGCATCCACCCCCACACCCAAGTTATCTTGCCAGTACTGGGCGATAGCGCCGCGAATATGCTGGGAGTAGTCAGGCCGCTGCAGATGCCACGTGGACATCCGCCAGCGGAAGGGTTGGCGCGGTTTATGCAGGTCTATCCGGACTGCGACCGGAGAATGGTCGGAGAGCCCGCGAGGCCGTATAACTGCCCCCTTCACCCTGGCAAGGTAGGCCCGTGGAACGAAGATGTAGTCTAGGCGCGAAAGGGAGCCATGCACCGCTGAGACGTACGTGTACTCGCGGCGCTCCGCATGCAAATGCCTCCACACATCAGTCCAGCCTAGCACATCCAACATAGCGCCCAACCGCGTAGGAGGGGGGGCAGGCGCCACCCCTTGCCTCCGCTGCCGGTCCATAGCCACATTCACAACATCATTCCAATCGCCGCCAATCACCGCCAAGGAATCAGGGAGGTCAGCCCATAGAGCGAGTATACGTTCGGCTAATGCCCATTGCAGAGGGGGGGGAGCTTACACACACCCAAACACCACTGGTTCCACACCCACTCTCCCCTGGATGAATACAAAGCGCCCCTGAGGGTCAAGCCACTGGCGCTCGTGTGTATACGCCAGGAGCCTATGAACAAGGATAGCCACCCCTCTAGAACCCCTGGCAAACCCTGCATGGAATACCTGGTGAAAACCAAAACGCTGGAGACTGAGGGCCTTCGTACCAAGCATGTGTGTTTCCTGGAGCATGAGCACATCCACAAGATCTCTTTTGGCCCAGCGCAGGACCGCCCCCCGCTTGATCTTATCCAAGAGACCCCGGACATTCCAGCTAAGAATATGCATAGTGGCGCTAGGAGGCGCCAAACGAGTTGCATCAGCCATCATCTCGACACAACAAACCCCACACACCCCGGCCCGGGGCCCTGGTCCCAACCCACATAGCAGCAGTATTCAGAAAGATCACGTGCACCCCAAGAAACAGTACCCCACTACCCTTACCCCCCACACTACCAACCCCCCCAACACCCCAACAAGCCATCCCGGACCCCCCACCCCCACCCCAATACCTCAAAAAACAATGAAGTACCTGTCGCGGCATACGGTAGTTTAGGCGCCAAACGGAGCACCAAAAGGTAGGTATGCCAATGGATCCCACTCAACCCTTAAGGACTAACCAAGCACGCACCCCAAAACAAGAACCTCCCCAACCCCAACAGCAGGAGGCAGCCCACAAAACATGCCCCCCCCCCCCAAGTTAGCATCAGCAATAACAGTACAAATACAGTGCAATTGTCCACCAGAGTCCCAATGAGGCCCGTAATGGCCAAGCAATACTGCACCAGACCCGGCCTGGGCCGTTGAGCTGCAATCCGCCGTCACAGCAGGTGGCCCCAAACAAAAGGCAGAAATCAAGGGTCAGCCATGGGGATTCACGACCCCCCGCCGGATTGATCTGTCTCAGGCTGCGTGTCGCCCAAGAGAGGGTCTCGAGACAAAGATCGCCGCCTCGACCGGGACTTGCGGTGCCGCTTCCCATTGGCACGCTGGTCGCCCCGCTCCTGGGAAGAGCTACGGGAGGAGCCGGAGTGGAGCCCCGGCTGAACATGAGGGCGAAGCCGGACCGCCTCATCGGTCCAAGCAAAGACGGCCTCCGGGGTATCGAAGAAGTGCGTCTTCGAGTTGAAGATGACCCGAAGGCGGGCCGGATACAACAGGGAGTACTGAAGTTTCAGACCCCGGAGCCTGGCCTTGGCCGCCAGAAAGGAGTGTCGCTGCTGTTGGACCAACTTAGTATAGTCAGGGAAAATCATGATTTTGCAGTTGTCGAACAGTAGAGTGTCCTTGAGCCTCGCCTCCCGAAGGATGACATCCCTGTCGTGATAGTTCAGGATCCGGGCTATGATCGGGCGAGGCCTCTCTCCAGTCGGGGGCTTCTGTATCAGGGCCCGATGGGCACGCTCCACCACGAAACAGCTCGATAGAACGTCCGGAGGCAACCAACTCTCCAGCCACCGGGAGAGGAAGACGTCCATGGGCCCCTTTTCGCAGTCCTCCGGAAAGCCCACAAAGCGGAGGTTATTGCGCCGCGCCCGTCCTTCTGCGTCCTCCACCCGGAGCGCCAGGCCCCGCTGCGTCTGTTCCAGATCGGCGACCCTCTTCTTTAGGGCATCGACATCACCCTCCACCGTCGTGACCCGGGTTTCGGCCTCTGTGATGCGGGCCACCGCGTTGCGGAGATCCTGGCGCAGCAACATTACGTCGGCGCCCACCGCTCCGATCTTCGCGTCCAACATGTCTCTGGATTGTGTAATGGCCGTGAGTAGCGTTGCATTGTCTGGGCCGGCCCCCCGGCCGCTCCAGCACCATTCCCCGGGCCAGTGAATTTGTCGATGGGCCCCTTCGTGGCCGCATTGAGGCCGCCTCTGCCCCTCGTCATGGCCGCCGATGAGATGGTCCGGAGGAAGGGCTCCGCCGCGGGGCACCTCGCTGCAGCAGGCAGCCGGAGGGACGGACTCAGATGCGGGCCGTCCCGCGTCGCCGGGAAGGAATGCAAACCCCGGAGTGATGGAAGTCTCTCCCCGCCTCCGCGGCGCCGGGGCCACCAAGCCTGGGCCCCACACCGGATCCTCCGCCTCCGGGCGCGCCACAGCCCCGCTAGAGGCAAGACAGGGCAATCAGGATACGCCGCGGGTCCCCACCACTGGCGCGCTGGAACCTTCTCCTTGCAGGGCACGGTTACGAGCCCCTGGCTCCGACTCCGGTGACTCCGCCCCAATAGGCCGTGCTAAGATGACTGATGCCCCGCCGGCCACCAGCGGGCGGAAGGAAAATCGAGGCCCCGGCTCGCCACACGGCAAGTAGGCCCAGAATGGACGGCCCTCGATGGTCGCGCCCGCGGGCGCCTGGAGCTCAAAGAAGCACACCACCGGGATCCTCAGGACTCCAGCAAACTCCCACACTAGCAGAGACGGGGGAAGAGGAGGTAGGGCCAGGATAAGTTAGCGGATAAGGAACGGGCTGGCAGGAGCTCTACAGAGCCGCGTCCGCCATCTTCGCCCTCGAAGCCACGCCCCCAAAATATCCACGTTTTAAGCTGCTTTCTGAACGCTAGGTGGTTCTGGGTGAGGCGAAGGTAAGCGGGGAGTGAGTTCCATGTTTTAGCAGCCAGGTATGAGAAGGATCTGCCTCCCATGGTGGTCTTGTTGATGCGAGGTACAGTGGCGAGGGCTTGGCTGGAAGAACGTAGTTGGCGGGAGGGGGTGTAGAAGAACAGTCGAGAGTTGAGGCAATCTGGTCCGATGTCGTAGAGTGATTTGTGTGCGTGGGTAAGCAGTCGGAAAGTGATCCTCTTATTGACGGGTAGCCAGTGGAGGTCTTTAAGGTGACCAGAGATGTGTTCGTTGCGTGGGATGTCTAATATGAGCCTGGCTGAGGCGTTTTGGATTCGTTGGAGTTTCTTCTGGAGTTTTGCGGTAGTACCCGCGTAGAGGGTGTTTCCGTAGTCCAGTCGGCTCGTGACCAGAGCGTGGGTGACTGTTTTCCTTGTTTCGGAGGGGATCCAGCGAAATGTTTTTCTGAGCATGCGAAGAATGTTGAAGCAAGAAGAGGAAACGGCGCTGACTTGTCTGTTCATTGAGAGTGAAGAATCCAGGATGACGCCAAGGTTCCGTGCGTGGTCTGTCGGGATGGGTGCTTTTCCGAGGGCTTCCGGCCACCAGGAGTCGTCCCATGCAGAGGGGGATGTACCTAAGATGAGGACTTCTGTTTTGTCTGAGTTCAGTTTCAGACGGCTTTGTTTCATCCATTCGGCAACTTCTTTCATTCCTTCGTGTAGGTTAGTTTTGGCGGTGCTGGGGTCATTGGTGAGAGAAAGGATCAGTTGAGTGTCGTCCGCGTAAGAGATGATGTTGAGGTTGTGTTGGCGTGCGATGGCCACGAGGGGGCTCATGTATACGTTGAAGAGGGTGGGATTGAGTGAGGATCCTTGAGGTACGCCGCAGATGACTTCAGAGGCCTCGGACTTGAATGGAGGAAGGCGGACTCTCTGGGTTCTTCCGGTGAGGAACGAGGTGATCCATTGAAGTGCTTTTCCTTGGATTCCGATGTTATTGAGGCGTTGTAGAAGGGTGCTGTGGCAGACTGTATCGAATGCTGCAGAGAGGTCGAGGAGGATGAGGGCGACTGTGTCTCCATTGTCCAGTAGAGTTCGAATGTCGTCTGTTGCTGCGATGAGGGCGGTCTCAGTGCTGTGTTTTGCTCGGAAGCCAGATTGTGAGGGGTCGAGGGATTTGTTGGCTTCGAGGAAGGCGGCGAGCTGGTTGTTGACCGCTTTCTCGATGACTTTGGCCGGGAATGGAAGAAGCGAGATGGGGCGGTAATTTTTGAGTTCGGTGGGGTCCGCTGTTGGTTTTTTCAGAAGGGCGGTGAGTTCAGCGTGTTTCCAGTCTTCTGGGAAGGTAGCGGAGTTGAAGGAACAGTTGATGACGTCTCGGAGGTGCGGTGCTATGACGGAGTCTGCTTTGTTGAAGATGTGGTGAGGGCAAGGGTCTGTGGGGGATCCTGAGTGGATGGAATTCATCAGGCGGATGGTGTCCTCAGTGGAGATTGGGTTCCAGGCGTTAAGGGTGTTCACGGGGGGAAGATGGTCAGCAGATGGTAGGGTGGGTTGGTTTCCGGGTTGGTTGTCAAAGCTGTTGTGGATGTCTGCAATCTTGTTGTGGAAAAAAGAGGCTAGGGAGTCGCAGAGGGTTTGAGAGGGGGTGATGTCGTTGGAGTTGGCCGAGGGATTGGAAAATTCCTTGACGATGTTGAAAAGTTCCTTGCTGTTGTGGGCGTTGTTGTCAAGTCGATCCTTGAATGCTGTTTTCTTGGCTTTTCGGATCAGTTGGTGGTGAGTGCGGGTGGCGCTTTTGAAGGCGTCCTTGGTGCTGGTGGTTGGGTCTTTTTTCCAGGCCTTTTCAAGGGAGCGGCAGAGTTTCTTGGACTTCTTGAGATCATCGTTGAACCATGAGGCTTTCTTGCTGCCAGGTTTGCTTTGACGTTTTTTCAGTGGAGCTAAGGTGTCGGCGGTGTTGGATAACCATAGGGTGAGGTTGGCCGGGGCTTCATTGGCGTTAGAAGAGAGGGCTGGGGAGTTTCGAAGGAGCGATGCGGAGATTTGGTCCGTGGTGATTTTGTTCCAGTTTCTTTGCAGGGTAGGTTGGGAGTGGTTGATGGGTTTCGGCTTGTTGTAGGTGAAGTGAACGCAGCTGTGGTCGGTCCAGAGGAGATCCGTAGTGTGGCTGAAGGAGACATGATTGCTGGATGTGAAGATGGGGTCGAGTGTGTGACCTGCGATGTGGGTGGGGGAAGTGACTAGTTGTTTAAGTCCGAGGTTGGCGAGGTTGTCCACGAGGGTGGCGGTGTTGTGGTCGTTTATCTTTTCAAGGTGAAAGTTCAGGTCTCCCAGAAGAATATAGTCTTTGGAGCGGAGCGCGTGTGGAGAGATGAAGTCCGTGATGTCTTCACTGAATTTTGCGCGGGGTCCTGGTGGTCCGTAGAGGAGAGTGCCTCTGAGTGTTGTTTTGGGGTCGATGTGGATCTGGAAGTGAAGGTGTTCGGAGTTGGCGAGGTTGGCGTCAGAGCTGGTTGAGATGCGGATAGATTTCTTATGGACGATAGCGATTCCTCCTCCTGTGTGGCTGGTACGGTCTTTGCGGGTGATCTTATAGTCTTCAGGGATGGCAATGGTGATGTCTGGGGCGGAGGAAGCATTCATCCATGTTTCCGTAAGGAAGGCGATGTCCGGAGAAATGGTGTCTAGTAGATTCCATAGGTCAATGGCGTGCCTGTGGATCGAACGGGTGTTGAGAAGGATGCATTGTAGGTGGTTGGGGTCGTGAATCTGTGGTGTGGTCGTAGCGGAGATGTTGTCGGTGCTGCTGAATTTGCAGGAGTAGCAGGAGAAAGGTCCATGGGTGTGTCCAGGAGCGGCTAGGACGCAGTTGGGGGCGCGACCGGGGTCAAGGGCTAGGAGGGTGGCGGCCTCGTAGGTAATGCGGGAGGGCTGGGGAGCGCGAGGGGCAGGGTGTCTGGCGCTGGGCGCGGTCCAGGCGCGGACGGGCGTAGACGGGCTTACCTTTGGCACACCTTCGGCGCGGATTGGGCGCGATCGCTGCGCGTGAACGCTGCACGTAAGGTCATTGGTCATAAATGGATGGTGGAGGGGGCGGAGCGTGGGAGGGGCAGCAACTGGGAGGAGGCGGTGGCGGGAGGAGGGACGGACCAGGGGAAAACCTAAACACAAAATGGAGGGTCAAAGGCCAGGGCCAGCAAATGCACAGCGTGAAACGCACAAAACAGCAGAAAAGTCTGAGTTACAGCCTCAGAGACGACGCGCTGCTAATTAACTAAATAAGGCGACAGTGCGGCACATATAAATAATTAAAGCGACAGTGCAGCGCAATTCAGCGAGTACAGTCCAGCGCTATGGAGCGACAGTGCAGCGCTAGCGGTTAAATAAATAAAGGACAATGCAGCGTTAGGAGCTGAAATGCAGACGATACCAGCGTGTAGTTCAGCTGTGGCGTGGGGGAGCAACCGGACTGAATGAGGGTCCAGGCGGTCACAGGGAGCTCGGGAGCGAGGAAGGGTATTACTCGTGGGTGGGAGGGGCAGCAGCTGGGAGGAGGCGGTGGCGGGAGGAGGGGCGGACCAGGGGAAAAACCTAAACACAAAATGGAGGGTCAAAGGCCAGGGCCAGCAAATGCACAGCGTGAAACGCACAAAACAGCAGAAAAGTCTGAGTTACAGCCTCAGAGACGACGTGCTGCTAATTAACTAAATAAGGCGACAGTGCGGCACATATAAATAATTAAAGCGACAGTGCAGCGCAATTCAGCGAGTACAGTTCAGCGCTATGGAGCGACAGTGCAGCGCTAGCGGTTAAATAAATAAAGGACAATGCAGCGTTAGGAGCTGAAATGCAGACGATACCAGCGTGTAGTTCAGCTGTGGCGTGGGGGAGCAACCGGACTGAATGAGGGTCAGAAGACCATGAGGATCCATTGACAGAGCCAAAAGCCCTGGAAGGTTTTAGGAAGAAGGTCAGTTGTTGTGTTATATATCTGGATGCAATAACAGAAACCGCAGCAAGGTACCAAATAAGTCAGGTGGCATACTATGGGACTCACCGAACTTTAGTTTACATATTTAAGACACTCCCCTTTTAGAGACCCCCCAATGTTTATATTCCACATAAAGTCATGACTGCACATATTTCTGTAAGACTGATTGCAGCTAGAAGCTATGGGTGCTTTCCAAAGCCTAGTTAGAGCATTTTTTATCCAATGATGAGGCTACACACAGTGCAAGACACTGGGCAAGCTCACACTTTAAAGGGCCTGAAGTTGTTGCACTGTACAATTTGCAAACTACAGTAACTGTTGAAAATACTAATGCACTAAGATACGGGGCAGTTTTTAATGAGTTTATACATTTCAAGGCTAGATTTTCAAAATGACTTCAACAACCTTATCACTTTCTCACTAAATGTATTACAATTTTCTTTAAAATACACCATTTTACAATCTTTTATCAACCTTTTCTCGAGTGTAGGACCCTGCAAACCAAACATTTTCCATCAAGCTTGCTTTACTCACTAGATAAATATCATACCTAACTTTTACACCCCACCACTTTTAAATATGACCAACCACCACTGACCCAAATGGCATTTTCTTTCTAGCAGAACACACACAGGGCCATATTTATTAAAAGGCTGCATCACTTTTGCACCACGCAACGGGGTGCATGCATGAAGCAACCCTTAAGTGTGATTTATCAAGACACGCAAAGCCACCATGCGTCGCCTTGAGTGGCTTGATAAATCCAGAGTAACACAGTGCAAATTGCTGTAATGTGTTACTCTAAAAATTAAATGTATGTATACTTGTAAAGCGCACTGTTACCCCATCACTCGGGGTATCCTGGCTCTGTATACCGCGGGGGAACCCGTCCTGGCTTTTCCCTGTGAGAGGGTACCCCCAAGGTGAAGCCAGGCATCCCGGCGCTGCTGGGGCCATTGTGGAGATTAAGTAAGCTATTGCCCAGAGTTGCAGAGTGGGACCCACGGTTAGCGTAGGCACTTAGGCCAGAATTATCGAGTCCGCGAACATTGACCCAAAACCCTGCTGCGTCGGGAATTGAACCCTGGTCCCGGGCCGGGCTCTGCTTCAGGGTCTGCCGCTTCTAACCAGTGAGCCACACTTCTCCACTTCTCCACTCACACTTCTCTGACCCAGGGAGGTGCTCCAGGAGTGGTGCGTGGAAGCTCACTCGGAACACCCATGGATTTTAACACATTCTCAGATTTACCATAAGTTATAGACCTGGGAATGTGCTAAAACTGCAACACTGCCCTCGGTGAGGCATCACAAGGAGAAATATCTTTATTTGTCCTCGTTCTTTCCTCTTTCTGAGTGTGCTGCTTTTGGCACAGCGCACACACAACAGAGGAAAATGCCTCTCGGGATTGTATTTGTGCAGGAGAGCTTTCCGTCCTGTACAAAAACAATCCTGCTTACAACATAGACACCCATGCACCATGGTGCAAGTGTGCCTGTGTTAGCGCTAGACAGCACATTGTGTGCCAACGCTAGGAAAAGGCAGGAATGTGCCATATTATGTTAAATATGGTGCATTCCAGCCCTTTGCTGTCACGCAGCGCAGTGCAGCAAGGTGACTTGCTGAGCCGAATGACTTTTTGATAAATAGACTGCACAAGTTGTCAAACTATTACCACTAAAAATCCAGACCTATTAGCTTTGTAAGCGCTTGATGTCAGTATCACCAAAGCCAAGGACTGTAAAGCAGAAGTCGTTCACATATCTGTTTACTCCCTTCCAAGCTCTCATTTTTATGGAGCGTAATCTCCAAAGAAAGTTAATTAAGTTGCTAGTGCCTGGTTTTAAGCAATTATTTGGACGGAGAAGGGGACTTTTAATTAGCCATTTGTTTGGCAAGTGTGGCGGGCAGAACCTGGTGCAACGCTGTTTTTGTTCTTTGCCCTTCCATTTAAATCCAATTAACTTGAGGACAAAGTCTCGCTGAGGGTGAATGCACGCGGCTGATGCCCGGTTCACCCCCAATGTATGACACCCTTCTTATATGCCTTGCAACGTCCTCTTAATTAGGAGGTGGAAAGGGCGACCGATTGAGTCTGTGCAGGGTATAAGCACTCGTTCATTTTATTAGTTCTTTTCCTCACAGGCAAATGCACTATATATTAAATTCACTCAGAAATGTGATTGAAAGAAATTATAAAATATAAATGCTAAAACAGCTCGCCCGATTCATTTCCACATTCTGAAAGTAAAAACCTGCTTGATTACACTCCCATCACATATAAGCTTATTCTTATGTTGCATTCTACATTTACTTCACAGCCAAACATTACCTAACAATGTATTTCTATTGTATGAAGCCGATTAGAGTAGGACGTGAAGATGTGTCAGCAAGGCTAGGTAGCTTGAGCGGCGTTGAGTCTTTTTAATAAGTAATTTGTATGGTACTTGACCAGAGTATCTTTTTGCAGCAATCCGAGTTTCCTGATATTTATAGGTAGCATCATCCCTTCTGCCACATTCCTTAAGATATGCCTGTTAGAACTGGCATCTTTGGCGTGGTTTCCCCTGTCTTTTTGCCTCTACCTCCTGTATTTTTGACGCTGTGCTGGATTTCGTTTTTGCTGGTTTTGATGCTTTGGGCACTTTGCCACTGCTGATCAGTGTCAAAGTGTAAGTGCTCCCTGTGTAAATTGTTACTGTAATTGGTTTTCCATGATTGGCATATTTGTACTACCAAGAAGTCCCTAGTAAAGTGCACTGAGTGTGCCAGGGCTGGTGATTCAAATGCTACTAGTGGGCCTGCAGCACTGATTGTGCCATCCACATGAGTAGCCCTAAAATGGTGTCTCAGGACTGCCGCCGCAGTGCCTGTGTGCAGTCTGTGAACTGCCATGTCAACCTGGCCAGTGTGCCCACTGACCAACCCTAACCCTTCCCTTTCTGTACACATTGGTCACCCCTATGGAAGGCCCAAGGTACCCTCCTGGGCAGGGTGCAGTGTATGTGAAAGGTAGAGCATGTGCTAGTGCAGGTGACATGCTCTGTAGTGAATTACAGCCATTTTCGTTTTTCACTATTGTAAGGCTATCTTTCCCATAGGCTGTCAGGGAGAATGCTGGCTACAGTGGCTACCAGCATATCTTCCCATAGGAGCAAGATAGGACATACAAGTCTGGTATCCCTGAACTCAGAATTTAATAACACATCTTTTAGCAAAGGTTGTTTTTAAATCCTGTGTTTGAGAACAGCACTTTTAGAAAGTGGCTGTTCCCTTGTCTGAGCTTTCTGTGTGACTTGACCTGTTTGTGAATTGACTGTCTGGTTTGGGAGTGACAGGGGCTGGGGAGCCCCCAGGAGGCTGGATGAGTCAGCCCTAGGCTGAGTGACTGCATCTCCATCTTGAGTGGTGGGAGGGGACTGCACCTGGGCCTGAATAGGGCTTTGCCTGCCTTCCACAATGCTGGCTCCACCTCCTGCTGGGCAGCTGACGACCCTGCTCCTAACTCTGAAAGGAAAGGAAAGCCAGGAAAAGAAAGTGCTCAAGGAACACCCAGAACTGGTTCAGACCGGGCTCAGAGCTCTCCTGCACAAAGGGAACAAAGACTTTTAGGAGTATAAGTATAGGACCCCAGACAACAGAAAATTAGATCATCCTGGAATCAAGAAGGAACCTCTGCCAAGGAGAAAGCTGAAAGACTGAAGAAGGAAGACTGTCCTGCTGTGTGTGTGTGGACTGACCTGCAGTTGCTTTACTGCCAAGGAGAGGGGAAGGACTTTGCTTTGTGCTGTGTCCCCTTACTTGAAGGAATCTCCAAGGGCCTGAGAATAGCTGGCTCCCTGTTAAGAAGTCCCAGGAAAAAAATGACTTCACCCTCCTGAACGCTACTGAGAGAGTTCTGTCCTTCCTAGAGTGCTTGAGCTATTTGTGGTGCCTCTGGAAGTTGTACCTGTGTTGGGAAGCTGGAGACCAAGATTTTAAAGAATTCTGCAAGTTTTCATGCATCACTCGCTTGTGGAGCGCATCCTCATCAGTGCAAGGAAATGCCCGACGCCGCGAAGGCAGAGATCGCCGCAGCACCTGTTACCACTGCCAGAGTCGTCGCATCCTTCGCTTGTGGAACGCACCAGTCTGGTGCGGGAAGATTACCATCGCTGCAAGTATAGTCGTAGAGCCTGTCGTTACTGGGTGAGATTGTCGCACCGCTTGCTTGCGGACCGCATTACATCGAGGGGCCGCGAGAGGAGAAGATCGCCACTGAGCCGCCCATCGGTGTCGCACCGGAGATCGTCGCCACCCCGAAGATCGTCGCATCGTACCTTTTGCGAGCAGCTTCCACCGAAACCTGTGGACCGGAATCCACACAAGGTATCACATCCCTCCCCATACAGACCGAAGCCACTGCAACACGCCCGCTGCGTCCAGCGGGGTTGTCGTGTCGCCTCCCCAGGGTCTCAGGAGTGACGCATTGCTTGCTTTTCAACCCTACAGCTTTCGCTTGGAACTTTTGTCGCATCTAAAGGTACTGTTGGCTAAAATGTGACGCAACTGTGGATTATTTTAACACAACCTTTAAGAACACTTTTGAAACCATATTCTTGAACTGTGTATGTTGGATTTTTTTCGTTTTGGTTTTGTGTAGTTTAGATTAAATACCTTTATTTTTCTAAACTGTTGTGGAGTCAGTTTGTGTTGTTTTCACTGTGTTACTGTCAGTGTTGGTATAAATACTTTACACATTGCCTTCGATAAGCCTGACTGCTCGTGCCAAGCTACCAAGGGGGTGAGCAGGGGTTATCTGAAGAGTGTTTCCTCCTTACCATGACTAGAAGCAAGGGTCCCTATTTGGACAGTGGTACCTACCTCTGCCAATTAGAGATCCCCAGATCTAACAATGCCATTTTCAAATGTGAACATTTGAAAACTTGACTTTGAGAGCGAAGGTTCAAGCAGTCCCTGGTTCAGTTTAAACATGCCAATGCTTTTAAGGGTACTGGAAGCAAAAGTGGAGAACTTAAGGGCATTCGACTCAATGTCTGACAGGTAATTGCAAAGTAGATAAAACTGAGGTGGTCGATGCCGATGGAATACCTGCCGAAGGCTCTTTGCAAGGCGGATTTGTAGATGCAAATGACAAATCTGTGTCTAAAGAGGCGTAGTGGGTGAAAACTGAAATGTGGCTCTGAGCAAATGCCCGTAGTTATGGCAGGTGCAAGCATTCCACCCATCCACTGTGTGTTTCTTGTCAGGGTTCCAGTCATCCGCTTTGTGTTTATTGTCAGTGTTCGACCCATAAGCTTTGTGCTTATTCTCAGTGTGAATCCCCGAATGCGGTGGGTATGCCAAAACGTGGGTCTCTCCGTGCCGCAACCCTGAAGCTAGGCATCACTGATGAGGCCTAACTGATCAAAACTAGTCTGGGGTTGCCTGTTTTCCCATTTGGTTCCATTTGATCTGCTCTGTTTCTATTGGAGGAGGATCAAGACTGATTTGTACCTGGATGGTCTCTGTCATGTCATCTCCAGCCCGGGAGCATGCACAAGAACACACCACACACAGAGCTCATAACCGAATGCTTTATTCAACAGTGTACGATATGCCAACTGAACTTCTCTTTATCTCATTACCATTAATAACCACACCTTAACACCTCCCAAATGATAACGTAATTCTTTCATTGAATCTGCCCAGGGGTCCTAGTGCTCACAGTCCTAAGACACTACAGTCTCTGTTGTGAGCCCAAACTTTTCTGCCAGGTTCAGAAAGGGCGATGTCCTAAGGATTTGACCAATGAATGTCAGGTGAGAAACACTTCTTGTGTTTACCTGTTAGTCTTTAGTTGTTAGTTTCTAGTCCTAGTAAACTGAACTTCATGTCCTCAAAATTCATAGGCTGCCTTTTCTCAAGTCGATCCTTCACATTAGATCCCTCTTTAGGTCAACTCTCCACTCTACCTGCCTCTTTGCGTCAGCCCTGGTCATAGCAGACAGTACGGAGGACCAACTCGCAAAGCAGACAACACAGGAGTCTTATTTGTCTGTGCATCCTCTCTTGTCCAACAGGTTAGTGGAAGTTCTAGTCTTCAAAGACAATCACAGCATCTCTGACAGTTCTTCAGGTCCATGCACAACTGCAGAAGGAAACTGAAACAACCTTGGTAGATATTTTAATTCGAGCAGCAAAGTGACTAGGAATGCACTAGAAGTGAAAAAGAAATGTTTTGAGTAAAAAAAGCAAATTCCTGCATTTTACTGCACAATTTTCTAGACACATTGTCTAAAAATTCATAACTTTTAAAGGCCATGCTGAAGAGGAATTCATAACATTTTCCAGTAATTGTGTTGTATCACTGTGTGGAGGCAGGGTAGGACTGGAGATGAGGGCAATCTAACTGTTCCAAAAGAGTTCCTCTGATGGGTCTGAATGTATGCCGGTGTCATGCTGTTTCTGGGTATGTTTTAGGGTCTAGGGAGCCATTTTATTTCTGTTGATTTCCCTAAAAAGACAACAAACATTGCCTGCAGCAATTACAAACACATGCTGTTTCCATGCAATGTGTTTTTACAAGATTTGCAAATGTGGGACTCTTTCTAGCTATCTGACTCTATAATGGGGATTGGGCGTTTAATTTTATTTTGGTGCCCAGAACAATTTTCTCTCCCAGTCCAAACCTGACGCAGGAGCCATATTACAACACAATAGCACAAAATGCTATATGCCTCCAAGATAAATGTGTATGACAGGAACTGGGTGAACAGTAGTGAAATATTTATGCTCTGCGAGAAGCAGTGCATATCTGATACACATTTTCGAGCAGAAATCCTACGCTTGGAGCCATAGAACCATTTACAAATACGTAGGGCACAAAATTCACCATGGCTCGTGCGCCATTTTGTAACCGATCCAAAGCCCTTCAAAATATTTGTGCCTTAAAATGAAATGCATTGCTCAATAAAGTGATCATAAACCAGGACTCTGACATAACATTTCAGCGTGCTACTAATAAAGTTATGTCCAATGGGAAAATCAGCCAGGGGTGCTGTTCAAGTAATCCAGATTAAGATTAAATGGGCCAACCAGTGAATAATGTCACAATAGCTCTCAAAACCCAAGAAGGCATAATGAAATAAAAGAACATTCTAAAATGCTTGTGATTGTTAGCAATGCAGAACTGGGAAAGGAGCGTACTGTTTCTTGCCCGTAGACTGAATAGCCCTTTTAATATGTCAGTCTGTCAGGACTAACTGGGGATGCTCAAATAGGATAGAATTGATCATTGTTTAGGGGCTGATGAAACTGCCAAGGATGTTGATATTGGTTCTACGCATGGTACAGGTTACTTCTTAGGAAACAGTTCATACAAGCCTTGGCAGTAAAACTGGCCATCACATTTCAAGTGTTATGGTTTCCCGGTGATATCCACACACGGGTAGGTCCCGCGCTTTGGAGGACCTCAAACTGATTCGCTCTTCCATCGCCAATTTGTGAGTATCCTGGACGTCACGGTTGGGGTCTTAATTAAATCCCCTTCTAGGTGTTCTCCAGAATGTATACGGTAGACAGTCAAAATATCGAGTTGGAAATATCGACCTACCATAATATCGAGTCTGAAATATCGAAGGAGCATAATATCGAAGGCAAGAATATCGTAGGACAGAATATCGACCCAAGGTAAGTAATATCGAAATACTTAATATCGATGTAAGTAATATCGAAGTTAGTAATATCGATAGCATATATATCGATGTTAATAATTTTGATGACACTAATATCGATATTTGTATTATTTTATAGTTTTTTATTATGTATGTGTTATATGTTTAATTTAAGTATTTAAAATAATTACTATTATATGTGTATACATTTTCTATAATAATATAGAAATTTATAAGGAAATTTGATGTTTTAGTACCGGAGCGGGTTGTGGGTTTATAGGGGAATCGGGTGGGAAGTAATTTAATTATGGTAAGTTGATTAATAATTAGTAGGATTAATTAATTAATTATAATTATTTGCTAATTAATATTGATTAATTGGGAAATAATTAATTGATTAATTGATATATATTTTCTGTAGCGGGATGTGGGTTTATAGGGGAATAGGGTGGGGAGTAATTTAATAATAATTGATTAATTAATATATGTTTTTAAATATTTATAACTAATTAATTGGCAAAAAATTAATATTAATTAGTTAATTAATTAATATAATTTTGTACATATTTTAAATTAGTAATTAATTGGTAATTAAATAATATTAGTTAGTTAATTACATTATTAGAGTAATTTATTTATATATATAATTTTTAGTTACTGTTAATTAATTAATTGGGGGAAAATGATATTAATTATTAAATTATATTAATTACAGCTTATGTGCTAATATATTTACTTTATTGTTATTGTTAATTAATTATTAATTGCTAATTAAATAATATTATTTAACTTTGGGTTAAGGAGTATTTTTAGGGTTCAGGGTCATTTTTGGGTTTTTGGGTAAAGGGGTATTTTGAGTGTTTAGGGTCAGTTTTCAGTTTTTGGGTAAAGGGGTATTTTTAGGGTTCAGGGTCAGTTTTCAGTTTTTGGGTAAAGGGGTATTTTTAGGGTTCAGGGTCAGTTTTCATTTCATGGGTAAAGGGGTATTTTTAGTGTTCAGGGTCAGTTTTCAGTTCATGGGTAAAGGGGTATTTTTAGGGTTCAGGGTCAGTTTTCAGTTTTTGGGTAAAGGGGTATTTTTAGGGTTCAGGGTCAGTTTTCAGTTCATGGGTAAAGGGGTATTTTTAGTGTTCAGGGTCAGTTTTCAGTTCATGGGTAAAGGGGTATTTTTAGGGTTCAGGGTCAGTTTTCAGTTCATGGGTAAAGGGGTATTTTTAGGGTTCAGGGTCAGTTTTCAGTTTTTGGGTAAAGGGGTATTTTTAGGGTTCAGGGTCAGTTTTCAGTTCATGGGTAAAGGGGTATTTTTAGGGTTCAGGGTCAGTTTTCAGTTCATGGGTAAAGGGGTATTTTTAGGGTTCAGGGTCAGTTTTCAGTTCATGGGTAAAGGGGTATTTTTAGGGTTCAGGGTCAGTTTTCAGTTTTTGGGTAAAGGGGTATTTTTAGGGTTCAGGGTCAGTTTTCAGTTCATGGGTAAAGGGGTATTTTTAGGGTTCAGGGTCAGTTTTCAGTTTTTGGGTAAAGGGGTATTTTTAGGGTTCAGGGTCAGTTTTCAGTTCATGGGTAAAGGGGTATTTTTAGGGTTCAGGGTCAGTTTTCAGTTCATGGGTAAAGGGGTATTTTTAGGGTTCAGGGTCAGTTTTCAGTTCATGGGTAAAGGGGTATTTTTAGGGTTCAGGGTCAGTTTTCAGTTCATGGGTAAAGGGGTATTTTTAGGGTTCAGGGTCAGTTTTCAGTTTTTGGGTAAAGGGGTATTTTTAGGGTTCAGGGTCAGTTTTCAGTTCTTGGGTAAAGGGGTATTTTTAGGGTTCAGGGTCAGTTTTCAGTTTTTGGGTAAAGGGGTATTTTTAGGGTTCAGGGTCAGTTTTCAGTTTTTGGGTAAAGGGGTATTTTTAGGGTTCAGGGTCAGTTTTCAGTTCTTGGGTAAAGGGGTATTTTTAGGGTTCAGGGTCAGTTTTCAGTTTTTGGGTAAAGGGGTATTTTTAGGGTTCAGGGTCAGTTTTCAGTTTTTGGGTAAAGGGGTATTTTTAGGGTTCAGGGTCAGTTTTCAGTTTGTGGGTAAAGGGGTGGTTTTTGGGTTCAGGGTCAGTTTTCTCGACTGTTGCACTCTCTGGAGTGGGAATAGTAATTTTATCCCTACGCTATCAAACGCTTTCCCTACTGTTCCACTCTCTGGAGTAGGAATAGTAATTTTTACCCTTACGCTATCCAACGTTTTATATAATTAATTGTTAAAATATCACATGTTTATTTTATTTTTTATATTACTTACATTTTATGTATGTTATTGTTTTATGTTTGTACATGTATTAGTAAATTAGAATATATTTCATTAATTTAGAAATTAGTAAATTAATTATTAATACTTATTGTTCAGTACATATATATTATATCTTTACTGTATATATTTATTAATGTATTATTAATATATATGTTTTATTTATTAATTTTAAACATTATTAGATACTTTTAAATATGTATATTTTATTTATTAGTGTTATATACTTACTTTTACATTTATATATATTTTAAAAAAAATCGATATTTTTAACATCGATATTTTTTACGATATTATTTTTTCGATATTTTTGTACTTACCATGTTGTAGATAGGATGTCGATATTTTTGCCCTCGATATTGTTGACTCGATATTCTTGTAGGTCGATATTTTTGTAGTCGAAATTCTGTCATAGATCCATGTATACTGCACTTAATTTCCACACTTTCACTTTTACACAGGACTACGACATGAGTCCAGACTACAGGGTACTTTATTTTTTATTACACATACCCAGACCGTCCCCACTAGAGTAGATGAGGATCCCCTGGTCCTGAAGAAATTCCAGATCCAACTGGACGATTTAGGGCATGAAACATGTCGACCATCTCCATCCCACACATATCACACTGAGCTGAAGCAGGTATCATTTTCTCTCGTCTGCTACAATTTTTGTAGTCGGTTGTTTATATTTATAGCATTAGAACCCAGTGAATAAAATTGTTTTTGGAGAATCCTCTAGCTATTTTTAATTCACACTTTTAGCTTCACTACACTTACACCCCCATATCACTTTCTAGCTTCACGTCTGCAACCATAGAAGACCTCCCGCAAAGAGCCCGGTAGTCATTGCAGCACTGGCCCAACGAGGAGCTGCTCAATGATGAAGCATGACACCCTTCATAATGTGTGCGGGCCCATTCTCCTAATTGGAGATATCCCAATCTTAGCTCCCCTTCTACACCATGAACACCGGGCATCCACTGTTCACCATCCCCTTCCATCCCCTGTCCCCTTTCCCTTTCACGCCCCCTTTAGGAACTGCCATGCAGCCTTTCATCCTTCCATAGTTGCCAAAATGAGTACCATTGAGTTGGATAGCAATAAACATCTGTTGGTTCAGCAGCAAGATATGTTTCTGGGTGAATGTGCACTTTACAAATACGCATGTTATGTTATGGTACATTGCCATGCCTGTTTCCTCATGTCCTGGTATCAAAAGCTTCTTTGTGATCTATTAAAGAACAACATTGCCCCAAACATCAAGCACTGTCCAAAGGCCAGTAAATCACAATAGCCCCCCAGAATATAGAACCACAACTTGATGCTCACAAATCCCACTAACTCCAGATTGTGAAGCAAATCTAGAATGCAAGTAAATCACACTGATGCTCCAGAACATAAAACACCATTGCCATGCAACTCTATCTGGATATGGTCAATATGATATTGAGCACCATTGCCATGACAGAAAATCGCTATCAGAAGGCAGTGTGCTCCTGGTGCATCTAATCTCTCTCATCGTGCTCACTCTACCAAAGGTATCATGGTAAAGGGACCCAGAGCCAGGAGCAGGCACTTCTTGGACTGGGAGGAAGAAGAGGTTCTCATGCTACATAGAACCCCTGAGGGCACCCAAGCAGCTAGGGAATTTGTGTCCAAGAGGAAGTATCTAATGTACTGCGTTTCTGATTAACAATTTAATTTTACAATCAGAAGGCAGACATCTTCCGATGCAAGAAATCCAATTCCAAAGGTATCCTCAAGCATAGTGTAAAGAGCTGCAGCGCAGCTTCTTTCTCATGAAAGTGATCACTGACATAATATTGATGCATAGAGAATCGAAACACAAAGATATCGGAAATGAAATATTGATAACAATATTGACCAATTACTAAACTATTAAAATCAGAATTATCAAAAACACAAATGTTGTTATAAATATAGATTTTTACTCCAAAAAACATGTTGGAAACACAGATATTGTTACCTTTCAATAAACATATAATATGTTAAAAATTTTAATTCACACAATATTGACCACAATACGGTCATCAAAATAAATAATCATTAATAAATATAAAGAAACAAGTTTTCACCTAAAACAATTATTTTAAATGAACCTAAAATATTTTATATATGTTTAGATTAAATATAAATACAAATACATTACATCACCAAAATATTTGCCATTCACCCCAATAAATTATGCAACTAAACTCATAACAATACAACTGAAAGAAAAATGACCATTAACTACAAACATTTAGTCAACAACCTAAATATTAATAAATATATCTATAAATAAAATTTATATTCAAAGCTATCAAACTATACATCATACATTTTAAATAAAAACTAAATTAGTGTTTACTGTAGAAAGTCATAGATGAGAAAAAATCAAACTAAAACTAAACAACCAATAAAATAGAAGTATGAAAAACTTTAACCAATAAAATCAGACAAACAATTAATTCAACAATATAAATATGCACACTAATTTAAACAACTAAATATTTCAAAAATGACAAACTATGCAAGATGAGGAAACTCTACTGGATTTTCTGACCAGACCATTAAAGAAGAAATATACAAATCTCGATCTCTACCTAACAAAGGGGCTCATTACGATGGCAGTCGTAGGCATCTCCGCAGTGCTGTCGGTGTCGGAAAACATCCATTTACTCACTCCTGCGGCGGCCCTTGCATCTGCCATATTACAATGGGCAAATATAGCTCATTTCCTGTCTGATGTGGAGTTTTGGGATCCACCAGAATTTTCCTTCTGCAACGGTAGCGGAGGGAGCCAATAGAGAAAGACCGCCGTACGGAATGCACCTAGGGTCTGGCATAGGACATCCCTATGCTGTGCTGACTGATGACATTGAGGACACATCAATGTGCCAATAAGTCACACATTGATTAAAAGCATTAGCCACAACTTCAACATGCACTGATGCACAAGGATACCCCTCCACAATGCACATATACTGAGAACTGACACTCCATAGTGCCAAAACAATTTTGCAATAGACAGATTCTGCTACATTGCATTTAAATCACAGAGTTCAACCATCCCAGTCATGTTGCCATGTGCACAAATGGCAAAGATAATTAGCCAATGCATCACTGCAATCATCAGCAGCTACCCTTTCAACACCTGTATGCACTTGCTGTCACTATGGCAGGCAATTCCATCATGTCATGCCATGCAGCTGATATTGGGCTATATATTTTTAAATTGTGCTGTCCTCTCTATCATTGTGGAAAAAGGGACCCATGGGACAGGTGAGACCCTTACCTACTCACTGCTCCCTGAGTCCACATCTGTGCATGTCTGTAGCCACTAACACATCATCAGATGAGCACACTATTGCGATAGTCTAACAGTGCAAACAAGCACGACAAGCGTCCTGGTCTTACCACTTCACACAATGAATAATCCTGTGTAGGGGGGTCTCAGTTTAGACAACATTCATACAATGTGAGTTTAACCCCTTGTATGCTCGTGAAGGCCGAGAGCCGTCATGCGTCTCGGTGGGCGTGTGTGGAGGACGGCCCCCGGCAGTCCGAATCCCACCCGTTAATGAAAACTCCCACACAGCATTGTAAATTTTATGCGCACGGAAGATGTTAAAAATTTTCGAGCTGATTAAATGTGACAAGGTTCATGGGTTGTTGACATATGAGAAACAAAATGTTGTACAAATGCAAAACAGCTGCACTCAACATAGAGGTCACATAGAAGCGATTGCATCACACTAGAGACATCACAGAGCTCCGCACTGGCTCAGGGTTGGGATTCATGCAGTCACTCACATGCAAAGTCACACTTTGCACAATTCTTACCCCCAACTTGCTGCTGATGGGCCCTCAAGCGTCAATCCAGCTCTGGCTGTGTCACTGCCAAGATGCGGGCCAATAATGGTGTCATGCTCCTGCGCCAACCTGCCACTTTGAGGGAGCACCTCTTTTGCACAGCCAGCAGATGTCATCCCACCTCTTGTGGCAGTGTTTATGCCGTCAGTTGGAGACACCCAGAGACCGCACCTTGCGTGCAATGGCCTTCCATATGGCCTTATGCATGGGAGACAAGAAGAGGAAGTTACTGTGATACTGTGTTGTGTACCACTGTGTGCCCGTACAGGAGCATGAAAATACATATTACACTAATACATCAATGGAGAGCAGAGCCCAAAGAGCATGACACATAGTACACTTGGACCAAATAATATCATAGCAATGTATACATGTATTATGATGGATACACTACATGGCCATCTCCTTAAGGGTGGGCGAAGTTGGCGCACCATGACGACTACGCTCCTTAACTCCGTTCCATCTCATTACAATTAATTAAACAGAAACCTCACTTACCTTTGGTAAAACAAGTAACTCTATCTTTACATGCTAAAATGCATATAGTCATCTCACAAAAGTGAAATGAAAATATAGCAAGCAGTGAAAGAGCTGATGATTTTGGGGTCCTCCTTAACCCAGGGGGAGAACTAAGCAGATACCTTGAATTCAAAGAGCACATCATGCTGAAGGATTTGGGCAAAAATACAATCGCAACCAAAGGCCCAGCAAAGCATTATGGGGCGAGATTCTAGAGTGCAGTGAATATTACAGTATCCAATATCAAAACATTCCTCAAGTGGCAACGGCTCTCCTGGCTCATCTGAGAGTTAATACTATAATATTCACTGCACTCTAGAATCTCACCCCCATATTGCTTTGCTGGGCCTTTTGTTGGCATTGTATTTTTACCCATGCCTTTGCTTGGGGTAATCCTAGAAGGATGGGACCACCACCGAATTGTTCAACATGATATGCTCTTTGTGTTCAGGGCATCCTCTGGGTCTTCCTCCTAGGTTAGGGTGGACCCCAAACTCATCACCTCTCTCATTGCGTGATATTTTTTAAAGCTCACTTTTGTGAATTGGTTATATGCTTTTTAGCATGTAACGGTAAATTTGTTTTATCAGAGGGTTGTGGGTGCAGTAGCTAACTCCGCTATGTTTTGTGTTTTCAATGTAATGCATAGTTAGCAAATCGGCAGAGTGCCAGCACAGAAACCAATGTAAAAACGGCTCTCATCTGTGATGCACTATGTGAGTAAGCATGACATACAATACACTGGAAATTGTGTGTAGTGGTCAGACTCACTGTGTCCCACACTACACACCCCTCAAAGTCCTTGATTATTGCATAGCTACATGTGTCATGGTGATCACATTTAGGGCCATGATCTTACATTCTCACACTCTAATTAACAAAGCAGAGTCCTGTCTTGTGCAATCCTCAGGCCTAAGATAGCTCATTGAGAAATACGGTGGTGGACAATACATATGTTTCACTCAGTTCTTTTAGTGATGGGTCCTTGAAACATTGAGCAGTTTCTGTGCAGGCAAGAGGGCCTCACACTCAGGATGAATGTGGCCATCACAGAAATCACATGCATACACAACATGAATGGAGAAACAGTGGCTACACATGCGAGACTCAACACATCATGGGATCAATAGAAGGATTATAATAAGAAAAAATTACAGCCAGTACTCCTTAAAAATTTTGAGAATCACTGAATCATACATACTCAAAATGTAATCAGGTGCTGTCCCTGACCCCGACTAGCTCCTGTTGGGTTTACTACTAAATTCAAAGAAAACAGAAACTGCTTTGTAGGGGACGCACTTTTCAGAAACCCTTACGGTGTTGAATGTGTTTTTGAATTCTACTTATTTACATACAATCTAATTATTCTGGTGCAACTCACATTAATCAAACAAAACAATGTAACTAAAGAACAATCCATATACATAATCAGGTCAATTGTTTAAGATGTTCCTTTTCTTGTCTTTATTTTCATGAACTTGTTCTGGTTCTCATCATTGCATAGAAAACGTTCCATACATGAAGGTCCTAAGTTATCCACAACTCCCAATGCATTTCGGTAAGTACCTTCATCAGGGGAATACTAAAACCAATGAAAACAATCCTTGTCATCACACAAAAGCCAAACTTATGACTGTTAATACACTATTATCAAGGGATAGACCCGGCCGCTCTCACCATGAATATGGTATTTATCGTGCTCACTGAACAAAGAATCTGACAATGTGCAACTTAATTGTGTGTCTTAAAACTCTCATTGTGTGTGTGAAAAGAACTCCTGTCATGTGAGTGAACAATCTTGAAAGTGCCCTTCAACCATGTGCTCTATTTGAGTGCTTGACGAACTACAAACACTCACCTGTGATATACCACTGAGAATCCTAGTGACCAGATAACAAAAAGTACCTGTAAAATAAATTACAACCTTATACCATGATGCTCACTCCAAAAAATGAACCATAACATGCTTTAACCCTTACTTAACACCTACTTCAATCTGCTGCACACGCCTTTCAGCAAAATAACCTTTATAGAATTCCAGCTTTTCAATGTTAATATCGGTTGTTCTGTAAAGGTAAACGTACGACCACACACGTAGGATATTGACACCAGTTGTGCTTTTATTAGGTGTACAGAAGTAATTATAGAGCACGTTATCTTGGTTCTTTTGTCTTTAGTTTTCATTACTGGGCTTTATTATTTTTTTCTCTGTTTAGTTAGGCATTATGAGGCATTTTTGACAAATTAGGCATTAGACATAGCACTTATACATTGAACACTCAAACTGTATTAGTTGATCCGTAACATTTATAAAGTTTTAAAATTCAATTACCAGCATTACGGAGTGCATGGCCATCAGCAAGCACTTTGTTTGAGCGTAGAGGCAGGCAGATCGGAGAGGGACTGCAACAGAGTCCGCTTTCTATTTTGATTATTTCATAGCACGCGTATTCGAGCGGCAGAACAAATTGGTGGGGGACGAAAAGTGAGGAACTGGTGATGTTCAATAATTAAGGTACGAGCGGAGTTACAAGTTAAAAAACATTGAGCATTTTGAGTGAGGAAAGTAGGACGGTTGTTGCTAATAGGTGGTCTTGTGTTTACCTTTACAGAACTACCGATATTAACATTGAAAAACTGGAATTCTCGAAAGGTTATTTTGCTGAAAGGTGTATGCAGCAGATTGAAGTAGGTGTTAAGTAAGGGTTAAAGCATGTTGCGGTTCATTTTTTTTGGAGTGAGCATCATGGTGTAAGGTGGCAATTTATTTTACAGGTACTTTTTGTTATCTGGTCACTAGGATTCTCAGTGGTATATCACAGGTGAGTGTTTGTAGTTCGTCAAGCACTCAAATAGAGCACATGTTTGAAGGGCATTTTCAAGATTGTTCACTCACATGACAGGAGTCCTTTTCACACACACAATGAGAGTTTTAAGACACACAATTAGGTTGCACATTGTCGGATTCTTTGTTCAGTGAGCACGATAAATTCCATATTCATGGTGGGAGCGGCCGGGTCTATCCCTTGATAATAGTGTATTAACTGTCATAAGTTTGGCTTTTGTGTGATGAAAAGGATTGTTTTCATTGTTTTTAGTATACCCCTGATGAAGGTACTTACCGAAATGCATTGGGAGTTGTGGATAACCTAGGACCTTCATGTATGGAACGTTTTCTATGCAATGATGAGAACCAGAACAAGTTCATGAAAATAAAGACAAGAAAAGAAGCATCTTAAACAATTGACCTGATTATGTATATGGATTGTTCTTTAGTTACATTGTTTTGTTTGATCACGTTAGTTGCACCAGAATAAATAGATTGTTTGTAAATGAGTAGAATTTACAAGGACATTCAGCACCGTAAGGACTTGTGAAAAGTGCGTACCCTACAAAGCAGTTTCTGTTTTCTTTGAAATGAATAGGATGACATGTCCACCTCACATTTATCTGATGTGTCATAGGTGAATTACCACCAAGAGTGTTACACTCAGGCATTGTACTCTTGTGCATTATGGACACATCTCCATAGGGTCAATTTGAAAACTGTACACACATTATTCAGTACCCTCTGGCCAAAATACATTTGTATTGTCACAAATGAGCATATTAACACTTAATGGACTATGACAACACATAGCACAGGGAATGTGTGTTCAAACTGCAAGTGTCTTGCACCAGCAGTGTAACTGTATAACTGCCAAACCACACTATGTAACTCCCATCCTTCAATGCAGTCAGGGATCTATGGAAAAAAGGGTGCCCACCCCATTGACATTAAGTCAGCATGCTAGGCAGTGTATCACACATTTACATTACCCAGTCTCAGAATAACATATGTTTTTTCTGGCTTAAGAAGAGCTGTACAAGTGTTTATGTTGCCACCCCCCCTACATTCTCAAATGCACTTTGTAATAGGCCATGTATGGAGAATGCTATAGGAAAAATATTGATGCATGCACATTGGCTTGCACTCACAGGCACATACTACTGCACAGTAACATCATGTGAGCATTCTGAGCACTCTCAAACTTTTACTCAGACACTTACCAGTACATCTGGAGCACCCTATAGCGTCCCATACTGTGAAAGGGCCTCGTCCACCAGGACCTCCAGCTCCTCCGTGGTGAAGGGACGGGCCCTGATGTTCTCTGTCCTCACCATCACTGGGTCCAGAATACAGGTAAGCAGCAGTTGGTGGTGATGAATGGCAGGCAGCAGTGTCTGAATGCAAGTGACATGTGTAGCTCTCTAACAGACATTTATAGGCCCCTGGGGTTGTTTTAGTGGTACTCTCCTGATGCAATTGGTCTGCCTGGTTTGCATTTTTCAATTGCATCCAATAATCAGGTCCGCGGTAGCGGAGCACGCATATTGAGAGTTTAAAAAATGTATTGCACTACTGCTTCAATGGCATTGGTATAGACGGTGTCACACCGTGGGGCCAGTAGGTCTCTAGCCCAATCCTGCATCTTTCAATTGTATCCAATGACTGGGACCGGGGTGGCGGAGCACGCCTACTGTGAGTTTAAAAAATGTATTGCACTACCGCAATGGTGGTTCCCATTCACTGCAATGGCATTGACGGTGTCACACCAATGGGGCTACTTGGTCTCTACCGCAATCCTGCATATTTCAATTGTATCCAATGACCTGGACCGCCTTGGCGGAGCCCGCCTACCATGAGTTTCAAAATAGATTGTACTACAGCGATGGCAGAGAGCACTTCTAACGCACCTATGGACACATTGTGCTATTGTATTGCCACTCGACAATTTCCAGCAGTGATCACTATGCATTTACACTATCATGTTAGACCTGGTTGTAAAGTGAAAGGAGAGTGTGACATTTAACTGTAATGATGCCCAAACATGTCATGTCAGTACACATGAATACATGCATTGGCATGTACTTCCTCACATGTCAATTATGATATTTGTGTGTATGTACACAAATATGATGTGTAATGGAGTCTCGTATTTGTGAACATGTTAATGTGTTAAATGGCTACTCAACACACAGCAATGATGGACTGACCACATGATGTGCCTGTATCACTGTGTACATTACAGTATTTGTCTTGATAGTGGACCAGCTTACACACACTGTGCTCATTGTGTAAAAATGTTGTGCTTAGTGAGACTAAAGCAAGGAGATTTTGCAGGTACAGCAGCTACGTAGAAATCAGCAGTGTTGCTGTTTGCCACATGTGCTGTGTCAGCTTCACCCAGGGCTGGTGACACAAGATGTAGGAGTGTACCATTTAGCATTCACATAGTCTGTATCTGATTTGGAAGTAGTTAGTATGTACATACTGAACACATGTATGACTACATGAGATCAAGGTGTCTGTGCATGTGACTTGTGCATGAAGCTGTTGTTACAGTCCTGTCAATGTTGGTGCTGTGTTGGTCATTATGTAAGATAGTTGCCACATCTTATCTGTGTATTGGATTTACATGTGTACTTTAACATTATACGTAGGAGACATCCAAATGTGCATCAGCCTTTCCCAGTGCTGGCAAACCTGGAGGATGAGGACATCATGAGGAAGTTCTATCTGAATCGCCTTACCCTTCAAGAGCTATGTGCTCAGTTGGAGCCCCATCTGAGGCCTCACAGAACCTCTCTGACAGCTTTGACGCCAACAGTTAAGGTGATGGTTGCACTGCATTTCTTTGCCACTGGTTTGTTTAAGTACAAGGTGGCCATCGCCGGCGGGATGTCTCAAGCTACGTTCAGCATGGTGCTGCGAGATGTCCTGTGCGCAATGTTTACCTACAAGGACCGCTACATCCACTTTCCAAGGAGACATGAATTACCAGAAGTGAAGGGTGATTTTTATGACCCCATTCTACACATACCTAATATTGTTGGAGTCATTGACTGCGCACACGTTAGCCTAGTTCCACCACAGGCACGTGAGCACATCTACAGGAACAGGAAGCCATTCCATTGATGTGCAAGTGGTATGCCAAGCAGATATGATTATCTCCCATGTCTGTGCCAAATTTCCAGGTTCGGAACATGACTCCTACATTCTGCGTAACAGCATCATCCCACAATTGTTGGAAAATCTGCATCCGGAGCGTGCATGACTTGGTAGTATGCTGAGTCGAGTAGTGTGCTGTATGTGTGACATGCTGTTCTCGTCAAATGTTTGTATTACAAGATTGGTCTGTGTATCTCACACCTAGGGGACTCTGCGTATCCCAACCGGCCTTGGTTGCTGAGCCCGCTGAGAAATCCAAGGACCCCGGGAGAAGTCCGCAACAATAAGGCACATGGGAGAACACGGTGTGTAGTGGAGTGTGCTTTTGGGCTTCTGAAGTCTAGATTTCGGTGTCTGGACAAGAGCGGTTGTGCACTACGCTACTCTCCCCAAAAGGTGTGTTAGATTATAGTTGCCTACTGCATGCTCCACAACCTGGCCGATGCAGCAAATCCACACATGCCCAGTGATGATGATAGTGGAGAAGAGGAAGGTGTTGACCTGCGTCAACAGCTCATTGAAAACTACTTCCCTTGAGTGTAACATTGTACAACAGTGACATTGTCTGTTGTCTTTGATGGTAGTGGCAAGGCATAGATGAGGTTTTTGGCTGCTGGCTGTTGTTGGCTCACTGCTAATGGCTGAAGTGTGTGTAACAGTGTATTGTTTTCCACTTACCTCATGTCTCATGTCTATGTTATTGGTGTTGGTTATTGTTATGTGTGATGGGTAATGTATGGTGCTGCCTAGTGGTGTGTTATTGCTGTAATGACAACTAAATGGCATTCTCTTGTGTCTTTTTAGGTTCCTTCACCCTATCAATGCCTCGTCACAATCAGAGCTTGTGGTACATTGGAATCTGAGTTGACGTTGTACATACTGTGATAAACATGGAACTGACACAAAGGCATAGGTGTGTAAAGAGTGTTTATTTTCAATAAGGTTTTGTTAAAGAAAAGTGTAAAAAATAAGCAAAGTGAGTGTATGATTTGTCAGTGATGGTAAATGAGACAAATAGAGTAGTGACCACATTGATATAATCACACAGCCCAACAATCTCCTGCCATCAACATGGCAATGTGGGTTAGGATAATTAACAAATTCAATGTCAAGGGCAACACAAGGGCCATCATAGAATCTATAAAGAAGGGTTTTTAAAGACCAGGGATGGCGCTCAGCTGTATAACATAAATTGTTGCTCGGTAAAAACAGTCAGATGGTGCTATTAGGAGAGGGGATGAGTCCTGTAACCCCTCAATGTTGAGTGGGAAGAGGCCCTCACACTTACTAAATGTACAACTAAACCTGTGCACACATCAGAGTACTTTGATGTGTGCACAGGTTAAGTTGTACAAGTGCTATCATGGCTGGCTCAGTGACTTAGCTTTGGTTGGTGCTTTGCCACGTGATCCTCCTGTTGTGTTTCTCAGACGTCCCCTCCTGCGTTTGGCGGAGGGGCCTCTGCTGCAGGCTCAGCAGTGACTAAGGAGTCATTGTCTTGCAGCTCACCCCTCTCTGTGGCCGCAACTGAGGTTGTTGGTGTATCAGCAGGCTGGCCACTGGAGGGGGGTCGAGCCGTCATTTGAGCCGCATGTCTGTTCCTCAGAACACCTACAAGCTGGCCCATGAGATCCACAAGTTGGTCCATACGTATGTCCATGGACCTCAGCAGCAGGCTGAGCTCCCCCACTTCTTCGACATCTGTCCCTGGTTCTGTTGGTATGCACCAATTACTCTTGCAATGGTGGCCAGGGTTTCTGTTTCAGTGTCCTCCTGTGATTGTCCCCTAGTTGACCTCCCACCTGCCCTACTGACACAGACATGTGGCGTTGGGACTGGATGCA
This sequence comes from Lissotriton vulgaris, assembly GCF_964263255.1. Classification (NCBI taxonomy): domain Eukaryota; kingdom Metazoa; phylum Chordata; class Amphibia; order Caudata; family Salamandridae; genus Lissotriton; species Lissotriton vulgaris. The sequence goes on along the minus strand of NC_141689.1, from coordinate 170,179,698 downwards.
CCCCCACACTCTCTCTGGCATCCTCGAATTGTGTGGTATTGTTGTTAACCACTGAGGCAAGGAGAGTGTTGCAGGCAGCAGTGGTGATGCTGGAGGTGGCTGCCGCACAGGTCGTTGTAGCTGGGGTCATCAATGGGGTTGTCGCTGTGGTTGTGGTGGCCCTGAGACAGAATGTGCCCTGGCAGTCCTGAGGGGCCAGGTTGTTGCTCCTCATCCGAGAGACGTAGAGAATCTGAATCAGAGAGTTCACGTTCCGGTGTGGGAGACAGGCTCTGCTGGTTGTTGGTATTTTCAGCAGCAGTTGATCTGTGGATCTCCTGTTGAACAGAGGTTTGATTGTGAGTTAAGTGCACTCCACAAGCTTGGTGTCAGACTTTTGGATGTTAAATCTGATACACCAAACATTTTACATTGCAATCACTTGGTATGGCTTAAAGATGATGTGCATCTAACATGATGTTGAGGTACATATATTACTTGTCATTAGTGTGACATGTACATTGCAATCATGTGCCACATACAAATGGTGTGTTTACAAGGACATGCCATTATCTACCACCTTGGTGCACATCAACTTTTGATAATGTGTAATTTTTGTTTACTCTTCATTGAATCAGTTTCAGCTGTGCAAAAACTAGCAATTGTAATATTTTGAATGCTCTTTCATATCATGTACTTTGATTTGTTTGACAGATTGACAGTGCATGTTTTGTGTTCATATGGTACTTCATGCTCTGACACCATGGCACTTACACTTACATGTGAGGGATGGTGTGGTCATATGGCTCCATACATTTTGAGAAGGATGACAGGGTGCATGCACTGACTACCTACCTGTTCGGTAACACAGTGGAGGGAAATGGCTGCCACATGGTTCTGAGTGTGGGGAGTGCTCCATTTTCCTCAGTTGTGGGACAAGGGTGCCTGGTGGAAGTTGTAGTGCTGGCGGCCATCCACAAACCCCCTCCCTGTTGAGATGGCTAACTACCTGTATGTTTGAGGAGAGCAAGGAAATGGCTGCAACGTGGTTGTGGGTTTGGGGAGTGCTCCATCTTGCTCAGCTGTGGGACAAGGGGGGCTGGTGGGAGTTGTAGTGCTGGCTGCCTATCCACAAACTCCCCTCTCTGTTAAGATGGCTACCTACCTGTACATTTGAGGAGAGCAATGAAATGGCTGCCACATGGTTGTGGGGAGTGCTCGAGTTTGCACAGCTGTGGGACTAGGGGGCCTGATGGGAGTTCTAGTGCTGGCTGCCTATCCACAAACCCCCCTCGCTGTTGAGAAGGCTACCTCCCTGTGAAGTGGAGCAGAGGAGGGGAATAGGTTACACATGGCTCTTGGGTGTGGGAGTTTTCCATCCAGCTCAGGGGTGAGACAGAAGAGAATGAGAAGGCTACCAACCTGAAAGTTTGAGAAGAGCAATTAATTGGCTTCCACTTGTGTGTGCTCCGCCTTGCTCAGCTGTGGGACAAGGGGGCCTGGTAGGAGTTATAGTGATGGCTGACTATCCACAAACCCCCCTCCCTGTTGAGAAGGCTACCTTCCTATGGAGTGGAACAGAGGAAGGTGATAGGTTACACATGGCTCTTGGGTGGGGGAGTGTTCCATCCAGCTCAGGGGTGAGACAAGAGAGCATGAGAAGGCTACCCACCTGTAAGGTTGAGGAAAGTAATGAAATAGTTGCCACATGGTTGTGGGTGTTGGGAGTGTTCCATCTTGCTCGGCTGTGGGACAAGGGTGCCTGTGGGAGTTGTAGTGCTGGTTTCCTACCCATATACCCCCTCCCTGTTATGATGGCTACCTACCTGTAAGTTTGATGAGAATATTGAGATGGCTGCCACATGGTTGTGGGTGTGGGGAGTGGTCCATCTTGCTCAGCTGTGGGACAAGGGGCCTGTTGGGAGTTGTAGTGCTGGCTGTCTATACACATGCCCCAAGGAAATATTGCTAGCTACCTTTGGGGTGATTCAGAGGAAGGGAATGTTAAATCTGCAAGACATGTGTTGGGAAGAGTATGTTGTACGTAAGTGCATATAGGTCTAGGATGTTTAGCTTTCTAGTTGTTCAAGACAGTACCTAGCAGTGTAATGTGATACATTTGTTGGAACTTACCAGCCTCCACTACTCCGGGTATTCCTGTGTCACTCTTTGGATGCAGTAGAGCAAGCACCTTCTCCTCCTACTCAGTGAATGTTAGTGGTGGAATGGGAGGGCCACCGCCAGTCCTCTGAGCCAAGTCGTGGTTCTTGTTTGCACGCTCTTTTACCCTGCTCTTGAGGTGATGCCACCTCCTCTTGATGTCACACAGGGTGCGCAGGGTGGTCCCTACTGCATTGACTTTGTTGACTATCCTTTCCCACATTTGATTTTTTTTTACTCTTAGTGTCTGTTGGACCATGCTTCCAAACAAATGTGGTTCTACTCTGTTTATCTCATCTACCATGACTGGCAACTCATTGACTGTGAATTGTGGCTTTTTTTCCTGTGCCATGGTGTGTGATGTGCAAATGGGTGACAAGTGCAGGTGGGTAGGTGGTGGTGGTGATGTGTGAGGTGTGTGTTGGTGTGGGTGGTTGTGATGGTGTGATGTGTGATGATTTGCCTCTCCTTTGTGCTGTGGTGTGTGGCACTTCACTTCTGGAGTTGGGCAAAGGATGCTGGGCAGGGAAGGGTTTACTTTTATACTCAGCTATGTGGGTGTGTCCAAAGGGGTATTCATGTCAGGTGTATTTTCTGCGTGGACCTGGGATTTGCATTTTTTTTTAGCCATAGGGATGTGTCATTGGGGTGTGTGAAATGTTTTTGGAGCCAGCGCAAAACAATCAGCCATACTTGGTAGCCTTGTTGTGTGGTTTCTTTTGACCGACATTCCTCTTTCTGCACAACAGCAGCAGTCTGAATGCAATGATACTTCTGCAAGCTCTGCCATTAATCTTTTTGCTCAAGCGCGGCGGTCGGAAACAACTGATTGCACCGCTGGCTGCGCCATCCTATCCTAATTTTACTTGCGGTCATTCCGCTGGTGTATCTGGCTTTTTGGTTCATTCTGCAGCATTACCGTCCACCGTGGTCGGATTTACTGATTTTCCAGACATTCCCGGTGGAGTTTTGTGGAATTAGACCGCCGTGGTCGGAATTTTCGAGCAGTGCATACTAATTTTATTGCTGCTTTTTCCGCAGTACATGCAGACGTTTTTTCCACAGCGGTCAGAGTGCTTTTCCGTCCGCCATCGTAATCAACCCCAAAGTAAGTAAAACTTATATTTAAACTGTAACATACTTGTTAATAAATTTAGAAATGTTAATTAGCGAATAATGAAGACAACACTCTCCAACTTCTGTCTCTTCACATTGACTTCCTAAAAGAAAAACTACAACTTGAAATTATAAACTGCCAGAATAAAACAACTATCACAAACCAGCAGACAGATATCCATAGGTTACCAGTGGAGCAACGCTTGATTTTGAAGAAAGGCTGTCCTATTTGTAATTCCATTTATGGTAAATGGCCTTTTTATCATCTCAGGATAAAAAATATGTACTCAATTGCAATCTGAGGTCCAGGCATAAGATCTTCCATAGAATTCCTTCATTCAAATGAAAGAGATTAGGTGGTTCTAGATTTACTTTTCTGGCCCCTCAAACCTTGAACTCCTGTCCCCCTGAGATTAGATCCACTGCAAATTAAATCAATTTCCATAAACTTCTAATGGCTTGGCTCTTCTGACAAGCCTATGATTAATCAATCTGTAGCCATATGCTGTCTTCTGTTGCCAAGCGCCAAGGAACCTCTCCAGTGGACAAGCGTTTTATAAAACCATATAACATAACAACATAACATATTTTCAATACTCCAACATCAATACTCTGTACTCACGCACAATTTGTAGCTATAAAATAAACATAACTTTTATCTAAAGCACACTGACCAAAACTACAAACATATATATTTATATTTAATTATTAACATATAAAAATATGTATTTACCATTAATAATTAATATCATGTTAAAATATTTTTACCATTCTGATGTTTAAACCATAAAATAAAAATAAAATCATAATCCCGAATTACCATTCAGCACATGCAAACAACATATAAAACAATTTTAGTATTTTAAACATTTAAAAATACATATTTAAAATGTAACTATTTTTAAAAATTAAAATATTTGTAATATATACATTTCTTTTCCCCATAAAATATAAAACATCAAACTTTTATATTAAATCAAATTACATTACTTTATTAAAATAGATGCCTGCATATTTTTATTTTTTACATTGTTTTTATAATTTAACTGTTATAAAATATTTCAATAATGTTAAACAGATACCATTAATATATGTTGAAATTATTTTCAAAACAAATGTATTGCAAACATTAATGGAAACAATGCATTAGAAGAACTAAAAATACTAAACTAGATAATTAGCATACAATTTAATTTTATAAATATATTATTTTAAATCTCCCCACCCTTATTCCCTAAATACCCAATATTCTGATACAAACATTATTTATATATATTAATACAAATAAAAATAGAAATGCATATAATGTCATAATTAATTTATTGTCTTACTATAAACACAAATGAAAAAATAATAAACATGTAGAATCAAACATACTATAATAACTTGCATACAATTTTAAACTTACAAATGATATGAGATACGACAATATTTTCTACATAGATATTATTACCAACAATATTAAAAACTATACTAAAAAATATATTTTTACCTTCGATATTCCTGTTGATTATATTTTTGGCATCCCAATATTCTTGACACAATATTTTTGTATTACAACATTTTTTTCCGATATTTTGTCCAAACACTTTGTGAAAGTACCTGTAGGCACTGGAGGAAGTAGACATGTTTGCCAGCTTCCTCCAATGCCAGTCATAGAACGCTAACATTTATTAGTCTTAATGCAGCCACATGCGTTTAAGTGACATGAGGCTGCAATAAAGAAAGAAATCTGGTATTCTGTGAATGTGACTGTCCGGACCGGCTGAGTGAGGGGTAGGACAGACGCCGACCCGCTTCCAGTGGTACAGACACTACACCTTAGTGTATACACTGGCCGGTACTGTTGCCGTCCATCGTTTACCCCAATTGGGTTGTTTTTAGATCTACAGGTACCAGTTTTTAGGGTGCTGTAAGGGTGGTCATTACCTCACTGTACCTTGTTACTGACCTCCACCAGAAAGTGTAGGTGGATCCTAGTTGGTCCTGAAGAATTGCCATCAAATTGATATAAGGGCAAGAAACATGTTGACCGATTTCACTAGCGTAAAACCTAACATACTAGAATTAAGATATGCGCTTTGTTTATTTTAATTGGGGAGTGGCCATATTTCATTAAAATTGTCTTGAATGGACCATCTTTCCCTATTTTAATTCACATCCCCCTACACATCACTATCGCCTATGCTGATCTAGGGCCCACACACGCACTACACCTAGCAGCATATGGAATAAAGATCTCCGCCAAGAAGGCCCCCTCACGGGCACCGATTGGGTATTGCAGCGCCAACCCGATAAGGAGTAGACCTGATGATGAAGCAGGACACCTAGCTGGCTGGGTGTGTGAGGGTCTTTTTCCATCAGAACGGAGGAGAACGTTCTCCTGATTTCCAACTCCACACCTCGATGTGGAGCCCTTGATCATACATAACAACCTGCTCTGAGAACTAGGAACTGCATACTAGTAATGTAGAGATTCTGTGAATGTGACACAGGATTCTGTCAAGTCTCCTTTGTATATGTTTATTTTGTTCTTGTTTTTATCTCTTTCTAAGTGTGCTGTTTCCTGCAGCACACACAGAAACAGGAAAATGCCTCAGGGTATTGTTTAGGTGCACAAAAACAATCCTGCTTACAACACAGTCCCCCTTTCACCATGGTGCAAGGATGCATGCATTGGCACAAGGCAGCACATGGTGCGAGGGCGCTGGGAGAAGACAGGAATGCACAGTATTTTGTTGAAATCGGCACATTCCTGCCTTTCCCTGTCACACAGCCCTGCCCTTTCCCTGATTATTTTGAGACACTGCCTTTGACACATCGGGCCCTAGAAAATATTTACCTATTTCTTAACCCCTAGAACGCACGTGGAATTCCCCCGCGGTGTGGTTGAATTCCACGCGTGTGTGATTTGGGCGGTCCCGGCCGTCCAACGCACACGCCCACCATGATGTCGGATGGCTGGGGGCCGTCCAACGCATGGAAAGGGTTAAATGCAGGGAATACAAACATTCTATTGTATTGAAGTGAACATTTAAAAACATAGAGTCCAAGACTCTAAGGGGTATATTCACAAGAACGTGTGCTAAACATCTCCAAAACATGTTAATGCAACTTTACACATGCCACCTGTAGTGGGAAAGTAACCCTGTGTCAATGTGGAATTCACAACACGGCGGTACCATGCGATAGTCCGCCGAAAACGCAGCCAATGTCCGTGATACACCACCACGACGGAGATAAAAACACAAACCCCAACGCATAAAAAGACGCGATGTGCCAAAACGCAATAAGGAAATAGTGACAACCAGCCGTAGGCCAGCAATACCCACGCGTAATGCAGGGAACAGCATACGGAAAATGTCACTAAAAAACGAAATCAACTGCAGAGTACCACGGATGCAGCCTGACTGACTTGAGAGAACAACATAAACCCCACAATCCCCACAGAGGAACACCCAGGAATACAGGGCCCGTGGAAGGCCAATGAGAAGAGGAAGAGGAAGATGGGGTACAGTCACCAGGAAAACCTGATTATTACCACGGATGAGCCAGAACACCACCTCCAACTGTACGTCACCTCCAACATGTCATTGGCAACAAAGAGGCAAAGATGGCACACCACCTTGGACCATGTGAATGCCGTCGCATGGCAGAGGAGGACAATGGAAGAGCACAAGAGGCCCTGGACTGATGTGAATGGCAAAACCAAGCGTTGTTTGTTCTTTGGGTGTGGCTGTGTGCAGGGCTTCGTTGCCTACTGCAGGTAGTCGTCCGGCATTACACCTGCAGGAGGCAGGTGTTAAATACCTGCTGCTACCGCGGCTCATCGCGTGGTTTTGACTCGCATCGCGGATCTGGCAGTTCGTTGTGAAAGTGATGTTGTAGTTTTTTCGTGTGTTTTTGCACGGGAACGCATACTCTGCATCTCATTAGGGTTAGTTGGTGGTGTTCACCATGGAGATAAATTTTGGGGCAGTTATTGCGGGAATACTGGCGATGTCTGCAGTTTGCACTAGCTTTTGAATGGGGTGTTAAATCTATCTCCACTTTTGATGCGTTAAGATGGAGACACATTGGAGATAAGTCCTTGTGAATATCCCCCTGAATACTTAGGGCATGAACTAACCCTACAATGTGCATGAAGTAAAAATTAAAATAGGTCACAGCAAGTGTTGTCTGAAAAGATTTAACTAGAAAATCTGAATCAAAACATTTTGCTTATTCTGAAGGGAATAGTGACAGCGAAAATTACCTTTCAATAAGGATTACCTCTCTAAAGGATAGTGATGGTAATGGGGGTGGTAATCACTAATAATGCAGTATAACATTATCACAGGTGGTGAATAAAACTAGAGATATAAATACTACTAGCTGGACAAATCATTACAGTTTTTCAGCATCTAAGACAAATGTATGACTTACCATTGGAAGGAAAACTTTACCACAGCAGCACATCTGAATGGAATGGCTGTAATGAGAAAGCAAAGGCAAACCCCATACGCTTGAGTGCATGGTGACCACAGCTAGCCTCCACTGTCAGTGGTAGGAGCTGATTCCAGTGGGCATTAACATCAGGTCGGAGCTGGTATCATTTTCAGTGACTAATGCTATAATAACCTCTGGGCTGCCTTATTTATGTGTGATGCCACATGCACCACTGGTGGACATTTTGCCAGCAGCAGTATCCCAGTGTGGCAGCAGGAATATGGCAGGCAATATATCCCTCTTTTTATTACATAATCTTACTGCTGGTGGAATTTCCCCTCTACCATGTGTTAAGGGTCCCACCCTTAATGGAATGAGGCCATATAATTCTGCTAATTCCATTTAAATTTGCTAATCCTATTCCATCTCATTTGTAATCCCACATGGGCCAGAATTGGGAGTTGTAGTTGGTTCAAGATTGTACATAAACAAATGGCTGGTGTGCTAAAAGAAATGGAAAACCAAGTTCATGCCTGTCATCTGGGACAGCTGCCGAAATTATAATCGAAGCTTATTTTATAACCCTTTCGAAAAATGTATATTGCTAAATTTGTAAAATCTAGAATACATTTTAAACTGTTAAAAGTAGGCCATTGTAGCAAATGGATAGACAGGGAAGGACTGGCACAAACCGATTCAATTGACAGGTTAGGCTGAATTACCCGGTGTAAAGATCAGCTAAATAGCGATTTCCACTGGATGCATGGCATATATGTTTTTTCGACATCAAACAATACACCTCCTGAAAATGTAAGAGGAATTCTGTTGAGTAAATAAAAATTATTGTTTATTAAATGATCGAGGAACACATAGACAGTGACACCAATTAGAATAGCCCGATAAATCCAATGGGAAGCATTCTTTTGAAAATGATTGTGCTCCCGCTGGTCCTAAATTTCAGCCAATTTAAATAACAAATTGTATATGGTCGATATTTAAGTGCATGTGTCAGAGGCCATTGATGATAATCATTCCCAGCGCCTAGAGGATCCTGAACCACTGCTCACTGTGCATTATGGTACTCAGATCAGGGCATAAAAAACGCTGGATGCCCTTTGACATTCGGAATCAGCCATTTCTGAATTAATGGGCACCGCCTATTCTATAGCTTCAGCGGCATGGCCAGTGTACCATGGATTCAAGTGCAAAGAAGGAACTGTGAAATGCAGAAATAATTAGGGTTCAGTGAACCCCCCAGGCCTCTGGTCCCTGGTGCCACTGCACCTGCTGCAACAATTAAATCTATGCCCCTGATTAGCTTGCCGCACATTTTGTGAGCCAGAACAACAATAATCTGAGATTGGAGTCCTTTCATCAAGAAAATGTAAATTGATACTTGTATAGCGCACTACTCACCCGCAAGGGTCTCAAGGCACTTGTACGAATACCGATGTGGAACCCATCCTGGCTTTCCCTGTGAGGCGTTCACTCCTGGGCACCCCCAAGGTGGAGGCCAGGCATCCTTAGCGTTGTGGGGGCCGTTGTGGAGATTAAGCAAGCTATTGCCCAGAGTTGCAGAGTGGGACTCCATGATTGGAATAGGCACCGAGGCGAGAATTATCATGGCCATGGAATTTTGAGCCCAAGACCCACCGAGGCGGGGAATTGAACCCTGGTCCCGGGCTAGACCTCTGCATCAGGGTCTAGCCGGAGACCTTTTGTCTTATTCGAAAAATATTCTTTAAAAACATAAATCCAAACACATACATGCATACATACATATGCACATACATATGTACATACATACACATCCAAACACATACATGCATACATACATATGCACATACATATGTACATACATACACATGCATATATGCACATACATATGCATACAGGCATACATACACATGCATGCTTACATAAATATATACACACATACACATGAATATAGATACATGCATACACACACATTCATACACATGCATACATATACATATATATGCATACATACATAAATACATATGTATAGGCATACATACATACACATGTGTGCATTCATACATCTATACAGAAGTCCGAACTTTGAGGCCAGTACCAGCTCCTGTGCTGCTTCAGGCTCGAACCCCCCTCTGAAGGGCTACAATCCCACTGTCCACCAGTGTTTGTTCTCAAAGCTACATATTTGATTAAAACCGCACAGTACCGAGCCCCCTCCTCCCACCCGACCCCTCGAGCCGGGGCTGCAGGAGAGCAGTCTACCGGGAACCTTCGGGCCCACTTACTCTCTGCGATGAAAGGACAAGGTTGCCTCATGAGCTATTCAGCCAATCCAAAGCAAACTTCAAAGTAAAAAAACAATGCTTCATCCATGCTCCTTCTTCTCTGCCCGTGTCCGGATCTGAAACTCCCAGGCATTGAACCTAAGGGGCAGATGTGTTCATATGTCATTCAACGGATCGCAGGAACCAATGTTGCTGCACCGGGTGCATAGAGGCGGGGGCAAGGCAGGTCCCTGGCTACAAAGATAAGGTCACATGTAGTCTGCCCGTCCCAAAAGCACTGGAAGAGAGGGAAGACATGGCTGAAGCTGCAGCTTCCTTCTACAGTCATGGCGGATCATCTTTGACTAATATTACCCTCGGTGAATCCTCTTGGGTGTCCAAGTCAGCAGATGAGAGCAGGCCATGACACCGCTGACAGAGTAATGTACGTTGCCCAAAAGGCGAACATCGGCTGACTGTCGAATAAACTTCAAAGAAAATGTTGAATTAAATAAACCTCATCACTGTCAATCAGATTTGATATAGAAACATAAAGCCTTTCATTTACAAAGTGCTGATTCCGCGGTAAATGCGAATACAATATCAGAAATATATATAATTAGCGCAAACTGGGCAGAGAGGACTAAAGACAGCAGTCAGCTGGCTGCACACGCGCCATCTCCCCCATGAAAGTCAATTCAGGATAATAACAGGGGCAGAGGAAATGACATCACAACCCTTTGACACAAGGGCAACCACAGGAAGGGCCGTCATGTGACCTGTGACCTGGTGCACGCGGCTGCTGCCAGTCGGGGATAGATCTTAAAACACATGAAAACATGCTTGAGTATGTTCTACAAGGAACAGGGTGGTCTCTTCATTCCAGGTCAGCACAGACATTGTCTCCAGTCTTGAACTTTTCACTTACCAATTTTTGATTCCAGGTGGTTTGTGTAATTAGTTGAATGCAAGTATAACAGGACTACAACACCCAGAATGCATTTAGTTGTCAAATGAAAGTCCTGGCCCTGAAACAACATCAAAAATGACCTCGAGGGAGGTAAGTCACCCCAATGAGACAATATTTTGCTCATGCCCCTGCCTGCCCATCACATGGGTGCTACCTTAGAAAAAGACCATCCAGGAAGCCACGCAGTGGCGACATCACCAGACTATCATTGGTGCTTCATTAGAAGCGCTTTATGTCTGGCTTTAGAGGTTTAAATACCCCACTCACAGAACCAATGTTAACAACTCAGGCTGGACTGTTCCCATGAGGCACAGGGTCAGACTGATTTGCATATGGCCATGTCTGAACTGGGGTGGTGTGGAGTGCAAAAAAACGATGGATTTAGGCCCAGATCTCTGTACTGGGGTGAATGTATGACATTGTTCTGCATTCTGTCCATTAACTGTGGTTTTTTGCATTGTTAACAACTCAGCATGTTGATAAGAAGCACTCAGTGGCGACCCCTAGCCGGATTCCTGGGGCTTTTCAAATGTCAGCGTGGCCACAACTCTAAGCTTCGGTGTTCACCAGTACATCAAAGGAAGGGTGATGGTGCGGAGGGCACCCACGCGCTCTTAGCCGCCTGGACTGGGTAAAACACGTGCATTCACCAGCAAACAAAAACTCCCACTCCCAGAGCCGTGGCGCTGACCCTTCAGACTGCGTACGCGAAAACGTGTATTACCCCAGAACTTTACAAAGAAATCTGGTGATTTTAGAAATATCCAGTCATTTTTTCTGCTGTGCCTCACATTCCAACCAACATCGGTTGCTTTACGGTCGCCTTGAGGCCGCTGTGCCGGATGTGATTTAAGCCCGCTTTCTGAATCTTTGCTCCAAATCAGTTGCGCCCAATATTGCTTCACGAGAGCCAGATCCAGGCCAGGTATTTAGGGTAATTACCAGACATGCAAAGGATTCCCATTCACCATACTTTTGTGTAAAGTTACCGGAACAATAATCATTAAAATTTGATGGCCTGGACCCGACAAGCTTGAACCAATACCTGCTCCAAAGATTGCACGTCTTTCTGCTCAGCCTAATGCATCACTGGGCCGACGAGCAGCGACCGGCAGCAGGGCGTGGTCTTTCAGGGACACAGCGCGGGCATTGACCCGCGGAGGGATCCGTGTCAACACGAACACCGAACCACAGAGAGAGGTTTTAAGGAATGTCTCTTGATCTGCGCGCGGAACGGACCGCGGCCGCCAAAGGCAGGCTGACAGGAACGGGGCCACTAACCGCATCCTTCAGTCCTGGTGACTTTAACAAGTTGTCTTAGCGTCTGAAAGCCGGGGGGAGGGTGTTAGTTTTTCAGGAGGAGAACTGCCAGCTGGTGACACGGGAGTGTCCCGACAAGCACCGCAAAGGTCCGAGCCAGGCCATGGTGGCCTGGGCTCCTTTTGCTGAGTCAAATTTGGCCGGTCCAGCTGGCAACTTGTTCAGAAGCCTTTACCTTCCAAGCTCCGGCGAGCTTCTTTCCTATGTTTGTGGCCAGAATTCATCCTCACTGGAAGGATCACCATGAACCTGTTGCGCGGCCACGCCCTCCCGGGAGCAGGACGCACGTGCCTAGTGCGCGCAGGCGCTGGGTCACAAAGGGTTACAGCAGATATGCTCTGAAATCTGCAGCGTCCTCTTGGCCAGCAGCCACGGGTCGTACGTCCATCTGCCGCCTCGCTCCGGTGTTTCTTATCACTCTGAGGCAGGCTGGAAGACCCGCTTCCTATTGGCGGGCCTCGTTGTGATGCGCGGAAGCAATCTTAGCTCGAAAAAGAAACTGGCCGTTCCATATGCACGAGCCTCCAGCGATGGCGACAGAAAGAACAAGGTTGTGTAGCGGATAAAGACGACCTTATCTTTTTGCTGCCAGTCTGCACAGGTCGGTCAATCTCCAAACCTGTCTCAATTTGCATCTGGCTGCTCGTGTCTTTCTTTGGGAGGGAGGGCGAGGGGTGAGAGAAAAGTAGACCAAAAATTGTTTGTGTGTGTGTAAAAGGCCGCTTTATTAGGAAACAGGTGCACATTACAAAATACAACCTCGGCAAACGCCTTACAAAACTAAACCTCACTAAATAAATAAATAAATAACTAACCAAACGGGCCCCCAACCCCCAACCCCTACATATTTGGGCCCTCCCCACAATACATCAATACACATTATAACATCATTATACATTACGTCATGGTAAAACATTACATCATCAATCAACATTACGTCATAAATATAAAACATACGTCATCAATAAACTTTATTCATCAAACCACAACTGAATTAACATTTGTCATGTCCTCCGTAATCATCGATCCTGCCTGACCCTGCACTCCTGCAGAATACCCCTTTTCAAAACTGAACGGTCAAACCATGACCAACCTGCCCCGGCCCCAGTCCAAGAAAATTCTAACGAAATTACAACCAACAATCAACCTAAAACCGAACTGATACACCACGAACCCGCACTGCACCTGCTCCTAGCGACAAATACAAGTACAAGAAAACAACCCCTGCACACCGGAAACCCATAAAACAGCCTTTTGAAAAAGAAAAATTATCAAAAAAGGTGAGAAAAAACGAGGGAGCGAGAGGTAATAAAATACTACAGAAAAACAGGGAGGGAGGGTGGGACAAAAAGTTAAAGCACCTAGCCACCAGGTCACCAAACCTAAAATGGTGGCGGATAGCGGGCAAGGTGGGCTTTATACTTGGGCTGGCTGGTCCTACTAGACCAGCCCAAAACTAGAACATTCTGGCAACTTCTGGAAATAACCCCTCGCAGCCCTCCCAAACCGCCCGGGGGAGGAGACCTCCCTTCGGTCGGCTCCCTCCCCCAAGCCCCCCTTGGGAGGGAGGGCGAGGGGTGAGAGAAAAGTAGACCAAAAATTGTTTGTGTGTGTGTAAAAGGCCGCTTTATTAGGAAACAGGTGCACATTACAAAATACAACCTCGGCAAACGCCTTACAAAACTAAACCTCACTAAATAAATAAATAACTAACCAAACGGGCCCCCAACCCCCAACCCCTACATATTTGGGCCCTCCCCACAATACATCAATACACATTATAACATCATTATACATTACGTCATGGTAAAACATTACATCATCAATCAACATTACGTCATAAATATAAAACATACGTCATCAACAAACTTTATTCATCAAACCACAACTGAATTAACATTTGTCATGTCCTCCGTAATCATCGATCCTGCCTGACCCTGCACTCCTGCAGAATACCCCTTTTCAAAACTGAACGGTCAAACCATGACCAACCTGCCCCGGCCCCAGTCCAAGAAAATTCTAACGAAATTACAACCAACAATCAACCTAAAACCGAACTGATACACCACGACACCGCCACCCAGAAAGGTAGGCAAGTGGGGGGGGGGTGAACACACGGAGCCTTCCTTTCTGCCCCCCAACCGCGTAGCGAACGGAAAGATAATGGGAATCAACGCTGCATGGCCAAAGCCCGTGCTAACACCTCACGAAGCTCTAAAAGATAAAGGTCCATACCCACACGTGACAAATGTACTCCGTCATCCCGGAAAAACTCTACCGAGTCAAATTTTATGTCCCTGTGCGATATCCTGCTGAAACCGTGGCCCCTGCAGCAACGAGACACCTCCGAATTCACCTTCTTCCTCGCCCGATCCACGGCCCTGGGGTTCACAGCCCCTCTCCATGTCCTACGCGGTATCAACTCTGTCCAAAACACATGGCACCCAGACCAGAGTTCCTTAAGGAGGCCTAAATCCCGTTTCATAGCCCGCAGTAAGACAACCCCTTTCGTGGCCCAAAGATCATTTTCACCCAAATGAATGACCAAAATATCCGGGCATAAACCGCCCACCATGCTACTGTTTAAACAAGGGATTAACTCTCTCCAGAGCATCCCACCTTTACCCTTCCACACAATATTAAACATACGATCATTAAAGCCGAGTTGTTCTCCAAAGTAGCTCCGTGCCGCCTGGACTCTGGCCCATTTAACGAAGGAATGCCCCACTATCCAGACCGTGACCACTGGCGATCGAGGTCCAGCAACGGATCCTGAAAGAGAAAACACAATTAGAACACATGTCTAGGCTGAGAACGCCTGCGCGTCGTCTGCCGGGCTCCGCACATAGCGCCTGAAACAATTAGAAGACCAGCGCCCCAACCTCATAATATCCATTTCCGTCCAACCTCTATAAAAGGCCTCCGTGGCTGCACCTATACGAAAAGAATGAGTACCATATAAACTACTATCAAGCCCAATGTGTTGCAGTGCTTTACGGAGAACCATCTGTAACTGATAAGATGTGACAGGTGAACCATTGATGTGTTGGAATACGAGGGCTTCATCCTTGCCCCCACACAATGAACGCCAGCGCTGCGCCAGCAATAAAGGGCAAGTGAGCTTTGGGTCGCGCGCTTGTAACCAAACCCCTTTACCTTTACCCGTTTGATCAGTTTTGGAACTGGATAACCAGACATGAACACCTTCATCATAACAAAAAACATCTCTCCAGTGTAAACCACCCTTAAGCTTGGTCCCCAACAACTCCGAGACCCTAAAAGCTCCAAAAAACATAAACGCCATGAGCATGGAAAAAACACACGCCTCAAAATCATCTGAACATACCAAAGGTAAGACTGTAATTAACCTAGCCAGCATTTGCCAGGATAATGGAGCCCTAGATCGAACAACATGCCCCTGTTCCCTGGCCCAACCCTCAAGCATCCTCCTGCCTATTTCCCCCGCTGACGGGGTGTAACCCCATAATAACTGTCCCATAAAAGCAATACCCGCTAGTTTCCCCGCTATAGTCACTTTAGTGAGGCCCTTATCCATGAGGTCTAGTATAAAATTAACGACATCCTCTGCCCACTGCGACAGATCCTCCCGTCTGACAGCTCCAGACTCCAAGAATTCCCTCCAGGCCAAGGAATAAGCCGTACGTGTGGATACAGATAGGGAACCTACCACCAATTGTACGACCCTACTTCTCCTACGCGCCACAGATGAGTCGGCATCCGAGTCGGGAATCTGTCTGCATCCCTCGCCAGTCCACGGAATCTCCCCCACTGTGAACGAGACAAAGCATCCGCAATGTCATTGTCCACGCCAGGAATGTGTAAAGCACGAAAATGAATGTCGTGTTTCAAACAACCCAGAACGAAAACCCTCATCAGTTTCAAC
This sequence comes from Lissotriton vulgaris, assembly GCF_964263255.1. Lineage (NCBI taxonomy): Eukaryota > Metazoa > Chordata > Amphibia > Caudata > Salamandridae > Lissotriton > Lissotriton vulgaris. The sequence continues at coordinate 170,163,560 of NC_141689.1, read as the reverse complement.
ACCTGTTCATCTCTGGCAGACTGTCGGTTCACTATATCCACAACAGCCATGTTATCCACGCGAAACAAAACCTTCTTGTGTGCCAATTCCTCCCCCCACAGTGTCAAGGCCACCAAAAGAGGGAACAATTCCAAGAAAGTGATGCTGCGACCACCATTCAACCATTCATCCGGCCAATGTTCCGCGCACCATCTGTCATTCCAGAAAAGGCCAAAACCATCACTGCCAGCCGCGTCAGAAAACATCTGTACGTCCCACTGGAAATCAACGTCTCTGACCAAGAGAACACCATTGAAAGAGGCCAAAAAAAACTTCCACATTCTCAAATCCTCCTTTACACCAGCAGACAGGCGCACACGATGATGAGGTAAGTGGTGTCCTGCTAACGCCCTACCTAGTCTCCTACAAAAAGTTCTACCTGCTCTCACCACCCTACAAGCAAAATTCAAATGACCCAATAGCACTTGAATCTCCTTCACCAACACTTTCTTTTTGGCCAACATTGTCTCTAGCAGTTGCACCATGTTGCTCCTTTTATCCTCAGGCAAGCGAGCAGACATGAGTACAGAATCAATTTTGATACCCAAGAAGGAAAGGACCGTACTGGGGCCCACTGTCTTTTCCGGAGCCAAAGGAACTCCGAGATCCTCCATGAGCCCATGGAATGTGTCCAGAGCTGTCTGGCACTCCGCGGAGCCCGGGGATCCAACAAAGAAAAAGTCGTCAAGGTAATGTGTCACCAGGGAATGACCAGTCCGATTTGAAAAATACCACTGTAAGAAAGTGCTAAAACATTCAAACAGCGCACATGATATTGAGCAGCCCATAGGTAGAGCTTTGTCCACATACCAGTTACCACCGAATTGTATACCAAGAAGGCACCAATCTTCAGGGTGGACAGGCAACAGGCGGAAGGCAGATTTTATGTCACACTTGGCCATTTCAGCGGCTGCCCCCGCTGTCACAACTAGTGACATGGCCACATCAACAGAAGAGTAGGAGACCGACACAACCTCCGGGTCAATAAAATCGTTAACTGAGGATCCTTCCGGCCATGATAAATGTTGAATGAGTCTGAACTGACCTGCCTCTTTCTTAGGAACAACCCCGACTGGAGAGACAATCAAATTGAGTAACGGCCAGTCTGTGAACGGGCCAGCCATCCTACCCTCCTGAACCTCCCTAGTAAGTTTGTCTTGGACAACTGCGGCATGTTCCAAAGCCGATTTCAAATTGGCAGACCATCTCCGTTCCCGGGATCCTGAGTAACCCAGTCGGAAACCAAACTGAAAACCGTCTAATAACTTCAGTTTTGCAGACTCATCGTCATAACCTTGTAAAGCAATCCGTAACCTGTCCAGTTTAACCGGAGTACGAGCCTTTGGCCCCAGAACCCTTAGCACCTCTGGATCCCCGACCCCTTGAGTTGGAATTACCTGATCCTGACTGCTTCCCCTGGTGGCTGCCCGAAGGCTCGTTGTCCCAACATTTGGATAACGGGTGTTTCCTCCCGCAACCTGAACACTCATGCCTGAATTTACAGTACTCCCTAATACAGGAACCCCTATTGAATTCCCAACAGAAACCCGACTCTGCTTGAGTGTTAGAGTTGGACCCCACCCCTCCCCGGGTGGGCTTCCCCTGAAAGGGCCGGTACACTAGAGGTAAACCACTGGCGGTGAAAACAGTCTTCCCCCCAGCTGATGACCCCATTGTGTGTTGCCATAAATCATTATCAAGCTCACCCCATTTCGCCTCAGGGTCCCACGCCATCCTGGCCCTAAATTCCTCGTCGTATTGAGACCAGGCAAAACCACCCCCGGTGATCTGAGCTTTACGAATCACATCCATGTACTTAAACAGGGAAACGCTGCGCTCAGGGAACTTTTCACAATACACACTGGCATAAATCAAAAACGCAGCTGTCCAATTTTCAATATTTAAAGGCACTTTCGGGCGTTTAGCCAACTCAAACTCTTCCTCTTTAGAGCCCTCCTTAGACCTGACTTCTAGATGGAGAAGCTTAAGGAGCTCCACATACTCACCATTCCAAATTCTTTCTTTAGTACTAAGCATCAAGTGAGCACCCAGAGGCTTCGTCACCCCCATGTATGGCAATTTTTTGATTTTCAACTCTTTGCTAGCCACTGGCTCTTTAACAATGCTGGAAGCACCAGCTATAACACCACTGTCCGTTTTGTCTGTAACTTTGCTGGAAGCACCAGCCATAACACCACTGTCCACTGTCACTGTAACGTTGCTGGAAGCACCAGCCATAACATTGTCTGTAACGTTGCTGGAAGCACCAGCTATAACACCACTGTCCCCTTGTTGAGGAACTGTGCTGGAAGCACCAGCTATAACACCACTGTCCCCATGTTGAGAAACTTTGCTGGAAGCACCAGCTATAACACCACTGTCCCCTTGTTGTGTAACTTTGCTGGAAGCACCAGCTATACCACAGTCCCCTTTATTTTGTAAAAACAGATCGTCAGTACCCACTGCAGTGTCTTTGACATAACGACCTTTAACCAAACGGCCATCCGTAATGACCACATCAAGTTCACCACCAGTACCCACTGACACCATAACAGGTTTGGCCTGTGGGACCGTTTGCTCACCTTGTAACAGAGGGACAGCTCTCGATGGCTCCGCCCGTGGCGCCGAGGACAATGCATCCGGTCTCCGAGGTGCCCTACCCGATGGGCCGCGCTCTCTTCTCCCCTGCAGTTGCCTCTGGACCACTGGAGCCTGTAAAACACTATGAGAGGAATGAGAGGGCACCCCCCCCTCAAGATCCCGCAGTTCACCTTCTTCGGGACTCTCCTCGTCATAGTCCAACACCACCGAGTCCACACTAGTATGCATCATATCACCACGGGTCTTACCTAACCCGGTATCAACCACTGTACATTTCAAAGATTTCGAAAATCCAGGTGGGGGAGCAGACTGTACACGCCTGTACCTCCCTGGGCGCTGACTCTGTTGCTCCATAGCCGCCGGCAAGGCCTGCCACCTATACCTGCTACTCGTTGGGGCCAGCGGGATCACGCCAGACCCTCGTGTGCTGGCCGCGTCGGGTTCCCTCGGTGGAACAGAGAGGGCCGCGCTAGGCACTCTCCTCACTTCCCCTTGGCGAAAATGGACTGGACTGCGCCCTGCCAAGTCTGGAACGCCGCGCCTAACCTCGTCCTGAAAAGAAAAAGTTTGGACTGGTGTGCTAGGGTTCCTACCATCCACAGACCAACCATACACATTCTCCCTTCGAGAAGAATCAACGACCCTCCTCTGACCTCTCTCCAAAGAACGGCCTCACGCGTCATGCCTCAATGGAACCACCTGAATCGGAGAACCACGACCACCTCCTCGTCGTCACTATGATCCAAATTATCAGGTGCCGAAAAGGAAGCGCGACTAACAGCTCTAGGGGCTGAGTCCTGGCCTACTAAATCCCTCTGAAAAGTACGGTGTGCCAGGACCGCCGCGCCAAAATGTTCCCAGCCTGGAGAACCACACATGAAAAACGGACCCCCAGAGGCCCCAGATAAGTGCGGAGCTGTACTCCTGGGTCCTTGCATAGGCCCGCCACTCACCTGACCAAAACCTCTATCGGGGACTAACAAAGTGCCCTGGAAGCTAAACCCTGCCGCATTCAAGGCCCCAGGAGCCGAAAAACCACCCATACCCATACCGGCCGTGCCAACAACCGCAGGACCCACACCAAAAGCAGTCTGACGATTCTGTAACCCCGATTGAAATGGGCCACCCCTCACACATGGAACACCCCCACCCTCAGAACGAAAACCTTCACCCTGCTCCAATCCAGTAATCGCACCACCAAACGAAACATTGACGCCCATTTGGGCCCATTCACCCTCACCTCGAGAGCCACCGCCCCCAGAAAACACTTCGCCAGTCGCCGATCCCGGGGTAGAAAACAATAACGGACTCCCCACATTGCCTCCAAAATCAACCGCTCCCGCGTCAGCCTCTTGAGCCACAACCTGTACACCAGATGATAAAACAATCCTGGGACCCACCAATCCCCCCTCATGGCCCTCCCCAACCCGAACATTGAGCGGAATACGACCTAAAGGAGTTAACAATCGTTGACCATCGTCAGGGGCGAACTGAGTTTCACTAACAACCAAAATGTCCTCCTGGGCCCCAAGGGCAACCTTGTCCCGGACGGAGTCCTGTAACACAAATTGTACCGAGCTCCTACGACCTCCGCGCACGGGGACACCGTCAGCAGACTGTCCCCGCCGCTCCAAAAGCGGATCCGAGGCGGAGCGTTTCTTGCTACCTCCCCGTCCACTCTTGCCCCCTTTCTTCGACCCCTGCCCCCGTCCCGCCATTAACGGAAAGTCCCCGGTACCAGAAGCAACGTGAAGTTGAAGCGGCGGGACTTGTGAAGGTACACTCTTCCCCCCACTTAACATGCCCGGGGCCTCCGGAGCCTCCGAAGCACCGTGCCCCCCCCCCGAGTCGACCTTTGCGGGACCGGCTTCCTAGACCGGGAGCGGCCCCTCTCGCTTACCTGACTCGGCCGTCTCCTCTTCGGCGACGAACACGCCATTACTGCGGCCACTACACCGGCAGAGGCCTGGCGGTGAGGCCTATCCTGTCCACCTCCCGCGAGCAAATCCAATCGACCAGCATCAGCCAATAAGCGCATCGCCTCAAGAACACGTGCGTCTTCCATTACTAAGCTCGAAGTAATATCGCTACAGGCAAAGAATGAAAAAGAAACGCACACACACAAGATACTCTCACAAAAAGTTAAAGCACCTAGCCACCAGGTCACCAAACCTAAAATGGTGGCGGATAGCGGGCAAGGTGGGCTTTATACTTGGGCTGGCTGGTCCTACTAGACCAGCCCAAAACTAGAACATTCTGGCAACTTCTGGAAATAACCCCTCGCAGCCCTCCCAAACCGCCCGGGGGAGGAGACCTCCCTTCGGTCGGCTCCCTCCCCCAAGCCCCCCTTGGCCTGGCGGTGGCGGTATGCGATTAGGGCCACGGTGTCCTGCGTTTTCCTATTTTCTGATTTCTTCACATTTTTTAGCTGGTGATTGTATAAGCACACAATTCTGGCAAAAGCACAAAATATCATTTCAACACCCTTGACACTTCAGTTGTGTAACATGCTCTCTCTAGTACGGTCTTTCTATATTTTTATCCCAAAACTTTTCAAGAAGTTGTTGACATCACCTGACTCACCAGGAATGCAAATGAGACCTCGAGCTAATACATTATCATTCTTGGGCCATTTATTAACTTGTTGAGAGCGCGTTTTTTTCCTGCAACCCCTCCTCACAGAGGTATTACAAACCCTTCTGCAATCGCAAACGAACCACTACATGAAACACTGTACACTATGTCCCTAATTTACGAATTTTTGCATAACTTCATAAATTGATTCAGAGAAATGTGTCACTCTTGTACCACTTTACATGGTGCAAAAGTGATGCAGGGCCCTCTTAAATATGCCCCTATAAGAGTTTACTCATTTGCGCCAGTGAATTCCTTTCCTGGGTCAGGCTCAATATTTATGAAGCATTAGCATTGGTATAACCATATCTATAAGATCCTGTGTTATTCTTGGGAGTTAGTGCTAATTTGGTGGCTCATCAGGAAGCCCTGTGGGAAGGGACCAAGGTGGCCCTAGCTTTACTCCTGGACCTCCGCTACCACACTGTCCTAAGGGCAGGGTTGGCTTGGGATTAAAAATTGGCCTGGGCACGCTAAAAAAAGTGACCACATTTGCATATTGCCTTTCCACAAAACACTACTTCTGAGAAATGTTATAAAAAAAGGGGGGAGAGAGTTAAAAAAAATGCACAGATTAGCTTACACTGGTGAAACACACCTGAAAACAAGTGAGGCCACTTTTGCTCAGGCCCCCTGCCCCGCTCAATCTGCATACATTAATGGGCCGGGCCAGCGAGAGAAAGGGAGTGACACCTCTGCCCGTTGATAAAAGGGAGGTAATGGATGCCCATCTACCTCCAGAAAAGGCCACTCAGGCACCCACTGGACCGCTGGCGACAATGAACAACGCAGAAACTGCCCAAATCGGCCCACCAAGCTGCTCAAAAAAGCAGCCCACTGCTGGAATTCGGATACCAGCCCCTAGGGTATTGCCTGAGTGGCTGCGTTACCAATCCGAGGCTGCCAATGGGTGTACCGCCACAGTTTGTACAATCTCCATGGAGGAGGTTCTCTTTCACCTTCTATCTGGAGGTCAATGGTGCTCCTGCACAGAAACTGATGGTACACAGGTACGCTGGTCCTCTCCAGACTGGACTACTGCAATTCTCTTCTTACTGGCCTCCCCAAATCCCACCTGTCCCCCCTGAAATTGGTCTTACACTCAGCAGCCCGTTTCATCTATGGGGCTAAAAGAAGCAACCCCATCACACCGCTGCTATCCTCCCTTCGTTGGCTTCCCATCGAGGCTAGAGCTATCTACAAGACTGCCTGTATCACCCACAAAGCCTTGCACTCCTCTTCTCCTCGCTACCTGTCGAATAAACTGAAACTCTCCGGAGGCTCTAGACCATCTCGGAATGGGGAAAAACTTCTGCTTGAACCCCCCACTTTCAAGAAGGAAAGATCGATGGCCAAATCCTTTTCAGGCAACGCAGTGAGAATCTGGAACTCACTCCCGCCTCAGCTCCGGACTACCTCCTCCACTCAGGCCTTCAAACTGGACCTTAAAGTTCTCCTCCTCCAAAGACACCTCCAAGTCTAACTCACACCCTTGCCTTCGTCTGAAGGAGGACCTCCCATTATTGGAAAGTCTATTGGCCAGGGTTATGGTAGTGCCCCGCACTATCTTATTGACCGCCTGCAAATAGTCCAAAATGCGGCAGCCCGGCTCATCGGTAACATCCCTGCCCGTACTTCAGTCAGAGCCTACCGAGAAGAACTTCATTGGCTTCCCATTTCACGACGCATAGACTTTAAAATTCTGATCCTGACATTTCGGGCTATCCAGGGTACTGGCCCACTTTATCTGAAAAAGCGTCTCAAGATCTCTGTTTCAGCCAGACATCTCAGATCCAATAACCTTCGTCTTCTGTTGGTTCCTAGATTCAGGCTTTCTCGGACTGGCGGCAGATCTTTCACCGTCACTGCCGCCAAGCTCTGGAATAGCTTCCCCCTTGACCTCAGGTTCTGCGAATCTGAGACAGCCTTTCGCCGCAAACTCAAGACCTGACTGTTCACTAGGCGGTAGGACTTGGAATTTTCAACTCCTCACCGTTTCCCATTTTCTCTGTGAGATATGATCTTGTTTACCCCTCATGGGGACAGTTATGTAATCTTAGCGCCGGGACACCTCCTTCGGAGGTAGCTGCGCGCTCTATAAGCTCCATAAATAAATAAATAAATAAATGGTACCTCCTCCCCAGTGTGTTCTGATAGTTTAAATGTTTAGTAATATCCCAATACCTGTGTATGGTACCCTTTTGGAACTTGCACACGTCACTTTTGTCTTGTAACACACTGTTTGCTACCTCGCACATTTTGTTTGTTTAGATACTTGCACAAGTGCCACCATTGCCTACGTAACGTTTGTTCTTGTGCTGGAGTGTCTGCCTTTTATTGCAGTACTATACTTCTACTTGTATTTTGTACGTTTTTGTAACCTGCACCCATATCACATTTTACTCCTGTAATGCACCGATTGCTACCTCATATATTTTGGTTGCTCACTAGTGTCACTTTTGATCCATGTAACTTATTGTTTGCTTTTGTATTCTGTATTTTGTTCCTCGTGTATCACTATTGGTCCTTTTGTGAAGCGCTCTGACACCTTCAGGTAAAGTCCGCGCTATATAAAATTGCATAAATAAATAAATACACCATGGGGGCGCAATGGCAATATGGATGACCGTTTCAGAGCTGGGGTAACTTGCACTGTGGCCCCTGGGGGGCAGTGAATAACAAGAAGCTACAGCACTTGTAAGCATTTTACAGTTGCTGTCAAAACTCTCTTTTGTTCTAGCCATTATTATTATCTAGAGGCGCCTCCTTGGAACAGTCACTTTAGTGCTTCCTGTTGCTGCCGTGAAGAGGAAAGACCTCAAAATGGACTCTCTGACTCATTTCTCAAGGGATAACCCCATAACCTCTTATGCCAGGCTATGAACACCCTTTGGATGCAGCACAGCAGCACTAAAGGGAGAGGTATAGTCACACTCTAGGAAAAGTTCAAGATTGTGAACTCAGGTAAAAGGTGTTTCTCTATTGTTTAGTATTTTAGTTTTCTGTGTATGAATATCAATGAAAAACTAAATTGATTGTGAACAAGAACCATGGCGTAGTTTGCAGATTTTGCACTTTTCGGGCAAAGCGACCCCTAACGGAGCATAGGAAGTCCCCGGCGGCGCCCCGTGTCTCCCACTGGCGGGAAGAGGTGGGGCTGTCCAGAATGGCTGAGAGCGAAGCGATGCGTAGAGAGGAGTACAACGGCTTGCAGAAGCGACCCATAGCAATGGAATGGGATGCGCTGCTTGAATACGTAAATGCTCAGGAGGCTGTCAACGACTAATTTTCACCTGGCGAGGGCAATATCTATGGCGTGCTCTGTCCTCCATGGTTCAATACTACTGCTCCACTCTAAGGTGTAATATCCTCTGTTCTACCCTGTTACACGCCTGTATGAAGAACTATTGCTTACCATGGTGTTCATGGCACACTCTGCTATAGATACCTGTTCTCAGCGGGCTCACTTATAGCATTGGCCACGCCCTCACATAAATATTTCCACCCTGTTACACCACATAGGTATATGTATGAATACTGTGACAATGTCAAGTTCGGGCAAGGGGAGGGATAGGGTTGATTGACTATGTGTAAAGTCTATATTGAATGCATTTCAATATCCACATGTATGGCGTAATTGACTCCCATAACTATTCTGCTCACCTGTATTCTAATTACGGACAATTTCTGCTTTCACTCCCATGGCACGTAAAAAGGGAATTGTACTCTATTTTAGACCTGTCATCCTTAGGGTGGTCTTCCCCCCAACATTTTAGCTGATTACCTTCACTGTTTGCTGTATTATTTTGTTGGCCTTAGGACCCTGAGCACTTTACCACTGTTAACCGGTGCTGTGCTTTTCTAAACACGGTGCATTGGTGGATACATGATTGGCATATTTAGTTTACCTGTAAGTCCCTTGTAAAGTGGTACACCATACACCCAGGGCCTGTAATCTAAATGCTACCAGTGGGCCTGCAGCACAGGTTGTGCCACCCACACAAGTAGCCTTTCAAACCTGTCTCAGGCGTATCACTGAAAGGCCTGTGTGTGCAGTTTACTGCACTACAACTTAGCATAGGAAATCAATTGCCAAGCCTTAAACTCCGCTTTTATTACATGTAAGTCACCCCTAGGGCAGGCCCTGGGTAGCTTTAAAGGCAGGGTGCTTTGTAAATAATATACAGGGCATGTACTTTTATGTTTTACATGTCCTGGTAGTGACAAACAGCTACATTCATGTTTTACTACTGTGAGACCTACTCCTCTTACAGGCTAGAATTGGGAATTTTTTAAAACCCTCTTAAGCTATAATTCCTGGTTAGAAAAGAAAAGCTAAATCATATTTCATATCTTTGGAATGGTAATGATAAATCCATACCCTGCCAACTTAGGACGAACAAAGCGATACCAAAGGGGATGATGGATGGATCGTTTGAGCAAATCAAACCCTAATCCCCAGTCAACTGATCTGTGTTTAATCCATCACCATTCTTTAGCTCACTCCACCACCCCAGTTCAGACATGGCCATATGCAAATCAGTATGACCCTGTGCCTCATGGGAACAGTCCAGGCCACACTTCCAAGCCATGTCTTCCCTGGACCAGAAACAAGCATTGTGGAACCGGTTTCTGGCTAACCAGCCGTCATCAGCCAGGCTAGCTTGAATCCAGTGGCAAAGTGAGCAAGGGACCCACATCTGGGCATACCCTGCCAACTTAGGAAGAACAAAGCGATACCAAAGGGGAGAATGGATGGATCAAACACTAACACCCACTCAACTGATCTGGGATTAATCCATCATCATTCTTTAGCTCACTCCACCACCCCAGTTCAGACATGGCCATATGCAAATCAGTATGACCCTGTGCCTCATGGGAACAGTCCAGGCCACACTTCCAAGCCATGTCTTACCTGGACCAGAAACAAGCATTGTGGAACCGGTTTCTGGCTAACCAGCCGTCATCAGCCAGGCTAGCTTGAATCCAGTGGCAAAGTGAGCAAGGGACCCACGTCTGGGCATACCCTGCCAACTTAGGAAGAACAAAGCGATACCAAAGGGGAGAATGGTTGAATCAAACACTAACACCCACTCAACTGATCTGGGATTAATCCATCATCATTCTTTAGCTCACTCCACCACCCCAGTTCAGACATGGCCATATGTAAATCAGTCTGACCCAATGCCTCATGGGAACAGTCCAGCCCGAACTGCCAAGCCATGTCTTCCCTGGACCGGAAACAAGCATCCTGTGACCGGTTTCTGGCTAATCAGCCATCATCAGCCACGTTAGCTTGAATCCAGTGGCAAAGTGAGCAAGGGACCCATGTCTGGCATACCCTGCCAACTTAGGGTGAACTAAGTGATACCAAAGGGGATGATGGACAGAGCGTTTGAGCAAATCACTCACCCCCAGTCAACTGATCTGGGTTTAATCCATCATCATTCGTAAGCTCACTCAACCACCCCAATTCAGACATGGCAATATGCAAATCAGTCTGACCCTGTGCCTCATGGGAACAGTCCAGCCCGAACTGCCAAGCCATGTCTTCCCTGGACCGGAAACAAGCATCCTGGGACCGTTTTCTGGCTAATCAGCCTTCATCAGCCAGGCTAGCTTGAATCCGGTGGCAAAGCAAGCAAGGGAACCACATCTGGGCATACCATGCCAACTTAGGGCGAACAAAGCGATACCAAAGTGGATGATGGACGGAGCGTTTGAGCAAATCAAACACTCACCCCCAGTCAACTGACCTGGGTTTAATCCATCATCATTCTTTAGCTCACTCCACCACCCCAGTTCAGACATGGCCATATGCAAATCAGTCTGACCCTGTGCCTCATGGGAACTGTCCAGCCCGAATTGCCGAGCCATGTCTTCTCTGAGCCGGAAACAAGCATCCTGGGACCGGTATCTGGCTAATCAGCTGTCATCAGCCCAGCTATCTTGAATCCAGTGGCAAAGTGAGCAGGGAACCCACGTCTGGGCATACCCTGCCAACTTAAGGCGAACAAAGTGATACCAAAGGGGATGATGGACGGAGCGTTTGAGATTATCAAACACTTACCACCAGTCAACTGATCTGGGGTTAATCCATCATCATTCTTTAGCTCACTCCACCACCCCAGTTCAGACATGGCCATATGCAAAGCAGTCTGACCCTGTGCCTCATGGGAACAGTCCAGTCCGAACTTTTAAGACATGTCTTACCTGGACCAGAAAAAAGCATCCTGGGACCGGTTTCTGGTTAATCAGCCATCATCAGCCAGGCTAGCTTGAATCTAGTGGCAAAGTGAGCAAGGGACCCACGTCTGGGCATACCCTGCCAACATAGGGCAAACAAAGTGATACCAAAGGGGATGATGGACGGAGCGTTTGAGCAAATCAAACACTCACCCCTAGTCAACTGATCTGGGTTTATTCCATCACCATTCTTTAGTTCACTCCACTACCCCAGTTCAGACATGGCGATATGCAAATCGGTCTGACCTTGTGCCTCATGGGAACAGTCCAGCCTGAACTGCCTAGCCATGTCTTAACCTAGACCGGAAACAAGCATCCTGGGACTGGTTTCTCGCTAATCAGCTGTCATCAGCCAGGCAAGCTTGAATCCAGTGGCAAAGTGAGCAAGGGACCCACGTCTGGGAATACCTTGCCAACTTAGGGCGAACAAAGCGATACCAAAGGGGATGAGACACGGAGCGTTTGAGCAAATCAAACACTCCCCCCCAGGTCAACTGATCTGAGTTTAATCCATCATCATTTGTTAGGTCACTCCACGACCCCAGTTCAGACATGGCCATAGGCAAATCAGTCTGATCCTGTTCCTTATGGGTACAGTCCAGCCCAAACTGCCAAGCCATGTCTTCCCTGGACTGGAAACAAGCATCCTGGGACCGGTTTCTGGCTAATCAGCTGTCATCAGCCAGGCTAGCTTGAATCCAGTGGCAAAGTGAGCAAGAGACCCATGTCTGGGCATACCATGCCAACTTAGGGCGAACAAAGCGATACCAAAGTAGATGATGGATGGAGCGTTTGAGCAAATCAAACACTCACCCCTAGTCAACTGATCTGGGTTTAACCCATCATCGTTCTTTAGCTCACTCCACCACCCCAGTTCAGACATGGCCATATGCAAATCAGTCTGACCCTGTGCCTCATGGGAACAGTCCAGTCTGAACTTCCAAGACATGTCTTCACTGGACCGGAAACAAGCATCCTGGGATGGTTTCTGGTTAATCAGCTGTCATCAGCCAGGCTAGCTTGAATCTAGTGGCAAAGTGAGCAAGGGCCCCATGTCTGGGCATACCCTGCCAACTTATGATGAACAAAAAGATACCAAAGGGGATGATGGACAGAGCGATTGAGCAAATCAAACACTAACCCCTAGTCAACTGATCTGGGTTTATTCCATCATCATCCATTAGCTCACTCCACCATCCCAGTTCAGACATGGTCATAGGCAAATCAGTCTGACCCTGTGCCTCATGGGAACAGTCCAGTCTGAACTTCCAAGACATGTCTTCACTGGACCGGAAACAAGCATCCTGGGACTGGTTTCTGGATAATCAGCCATCATCAGCCAGGCTAGCTTGAATCTAGTGGCAAAGTGAGCAAGGGACCCACGTCTGGGCATACCCTGCCAACGTAGGGCAAACAAAGTGATACCAAAGGGGATGATGGACGGAGCATTTGAGCAAATCAAACACTCACCCCTAGTCAACTGATCTGGGTTTATTCCATCACCATTCTTTAGTTCACTCCACTACCCCAGTTCAGACATGGCCATGTGCAAATCAGTCTGACCCTGTGCCTCATGGGAACAGTCCAGCCTGAACTGCCTAGCCATGTCTGAACCTAGACCGGAAACAAGCATCCTGGGACTGGTTTCTGGCTAATCAGCTGTCATCAGCCAGGCAAGCTTGAATCCAGTGGCAAAGTGAGCAAGGGACCCACGTCTGGGAATACCTTGCCAACTTAGGGCGAACAAAGCGATACCAAAGGGGATGAGACACCGAGCGTTTGAGCAAATCAAACACTCCCCCCCAGGTCAACTGATCTGAGTTTAATCCATCATCATTTGTTAGGTCACTCCACGACCCCAGTTCAGACATGGCCATAGGCAAATCAGTCTGATCCTGTTCCTTATGGGTACAGTCCAGCCCAAACTGCCAAGCCATGTCTTCCCTGGACTGGAAACAAGCATCCTGGGACCGGTTTCTGGCTAATCAGCTGTCATCAGCCAGGCTAGCTTGAATCCAGTGGCAAAGTGAGCAAGAGACCCAGGTCTGGGCATACCATGCCAACTTAGGGCGAACAAAGCGATACCAAAGTAGATGATGGATGGAGCGTTTGAGCAAATCAAACACTCACCCCTAGTCAACTGATCTGGGTTTAACCCATCATCATTCTTTAGCTCACTCCACCACCCCAGTTCAGACATGGCCATATGCAAATCAGTCTGACCCTGTGCCTCATGGGAACAGTCCAGTCTGAACTTCCAAGACATGTCTTCACTGGACCGGAAACAAGCATCCTGGGACTAGTTTCTGGTTAATCAGCTGTCATCAGCCAGGCTAGCTTGAATCTAGTGGCAAAGTGAGCAAGGGACCCATGTCTGGGCATACCCTGCCAACTTATGATGAACAAAAAGATACCAAAGGGGATGATGGACAGAGCGATTGAGCAAATCAAACACTAACCCCTAGTCAACTGATCTGGGTTTATTCCATCATCATCCGTTAGCTCACTCCACCATCCCAGTTCAGACATGGTCATAGGCAAATCAGTCTGACCCTGTGCCTCATGGGAACAGTCCAGCCCGAACTGCCTAGCCATGTCTGAATCTGGACCGGAAACAAGCATCCTGGGACTGGTTTCTGGCTAATCAGCCATCATCAGCCAGGCTAGCTTGAATCCATTGGCAAAGTGAGCAAGGGACCCACGTCTGGCAATACCTTGCCAACTTTGGATGAACAAAGCGATACCAAAGGGGAGGATGGATGGATCATTTGAGCAAATCAAACACTCACCCCCAGTCAACTGATCTGGGTTTAATCCATCATCATTCTTTAGCTCACTCCACCACCCCAGTTTAGACATGGCCATATGTAAATCAATCTGACCCAGTGCCTCATGGGAACAGTCATGCCCGAACTGCCAAGCCATGTCTCCCCTGGACCGGAAACAAGCATCCTGTGACTGGTTTCTGGCTAATCAGCCAGGATCAGCCTGGCTAGCTTGAATCCAGTGGCAAAGTGAGCAAGGGACCCATTTCTGGGCATACCATGCCAACTTAGGGCGAACAAAGCGATACCAAAGTGGATGATGGACGGAGCGTTTGAGCAAATCAAACACTCACCCCCAGTCAACTGACCTGGGTTTAATCCATCATCATTCTTTAGCTCACTCCACCACCCCAGTTCAGACATGGCCATATGCAAATCAGTCTGACCCTGTGCCTCATGGGAACAGTCCAGTCCGAACTTGTAAGACATGTCTTCCCTGGACCAGAAACAAGCATCCTGGGACCGGTTTCTGGCTAATCAGCTGTCATCAGCCCAGCTATCTTGAATCCAGTGGCAAAGTGAGCAAGGGACCCACGTCTGGGCATACCCTGCCAACTTAGGGTGAACAAAGTGATACCAAAGGGGATGATGGACGGAGCGTTTGAGATTATCAAACACTCACCACCAGTCAACTGATCTGGGTTTAATCTATCATCATTCTTTAGCTCACTCCACCACCCCAGTTCAGACATGGCCATATGCAAAGCAGTCTGACCCTGTGCCTCATGGGAACAGTCCAGTCCGAACTTGTAAGACATGTCGTCCCTGGACCAGAAACAAGCATCCTGGGACCGGTTTCTGGTTAATCAGCAGTCATCAGCCAGGCTAGCTTGAATCTAGTGGCTAAGTGAGCAAGGGACCCACGTCTGCGCATACCCTGCCAACTTAGGGCAAACAAAGTGATACCACAGGGGATGATGGACGGAGCGTTTGAGCAAATCAAACACTCACCCCTAGTCAACTGATCTGGGTTTATTCCATCACCATTCTTTAGTTCACTCCACTACCCCAGTTCAGACATGGCCATATGCAAATCAGTCTGACCCTGTGCCTCATGGGAACAGTCCAGCCTGAACTGCCTAGCCATGTCTGAACCTAGACCGGAAACAAGCATCCTGGGACTGGGTTCTGGCTAATCTGCTGTCATCAGCCAGGCAAGCTTGAATCCAGTGGCAAAGTGAGCAAGGGACCCACGTCTGGGAATACCTTGCCAACTTAGGGCGAACAAAGCGATACCAAAGGGGATGATGCACGGAGCGTTTGAGCAAATCATACACCCCCCCCCCAGGTCAACTGATCTGAGTTTAATCCATCATCATTCGTTAGGTCACTCCACGACCCCAGTTCAGACATGGCCATAGGCAAATCAGTCTGATCCTGTTCCTTATGGGTACAGTCCAGCCCAAACTGCCAAGCCATGTCTTCCCTGGACTGGAAACAAGCATCCTGGGACCGGTTTCTGGCTAATCAGCTGTCATCCGCCAGGCTAGCTTGAAATCCAGTGGCAAAGTGAGCAAGAGACCCACGTCTGGGCATAACATGCCAACTTAGGGCGAACAAAGCGATACCAAAGTGGATGATGGATGGAGCGTTTGAGCAAATCAAACACTCACCCCCAGTCAACCCATCTGGGTTTATTCCATAATCTTTCTTTAGCTCACTCCACCACCTCAGTTCAGACATGGCCATATGTAAATCAGTCTGACCCTGTGCCTCATGGGAACAGTGCAGCCCGAACTGCCAAGCCAGTCTTCCCTGAAACGGAAACAAACATCTTGGGACCGGTTTTTGGCTAATCAGCCTTCATCAGCCAGGCTAGCTTGAATCCAGTGGCAAAGGGCCCGATTCACAGAACTAACTTAAGCCAAAATCCTTAAGTTACTACCATTTTCGTATTCACAGAAGGCACTTACTTATTTTGGTATTCACAGAAGACACTTACTCATTTCGGTATTCACAGAAGTTAGGAGTCCTAACTTTAGGACTCCTAAATGCCTTCTGTGAATACCGAAAGTCTTAAAATTTGGATATTCTCAATTTAGTAGTACTAAAGTTATTTGTCCTAACTTTAGGACTCCTAAATGCCTTCTGTGGATACTGAAAGTGTTAAAATTAGGATTTTTCTCAATTTAGTAGTAGTAAAGTTAGGACTCCTAACTTTAGGACTCCTAATTGCCTTCTGTGAATACCGAAAGTCACACAATTTGGATATTTCTCAATTTAGTAGTAGTAAAGTTAGGAATCCCAAACTGAGAAAAATCCTAATTTTAAGATTTTTGGTATTCACAGAAGGCATTTGGGAGTCCTAAAGTTTGGAGTCCTAACTTTACTACTCCTAAACTGAGAAAAGTCCTAATAGTAAGACTTTTGGTATTCACAGAAGGCATTTAGGAGTCCTAACTTTACTACTCCTAAACTGAGAAAAATCCTAATTTTAAGACTTTCGGTATTCACAGAAGGCATTTAGGAGTCCTAAAATTCGGAGTCCTAACTTTACTACTACTAAATTGAGAAAAATCCTAATTTTAAGACTTTCGGTATTCACAGAAGGCATTTAGGAGTCCTAAAGTTAGTAGTCCTAAGTTTTGTGAATACCAAAATGAGTAAGTGCCTTCTGTGAATACGAAAATGGTAGTAAGTTTAGGATTTTGTCTTAAGTTTGTTCTGTGAATCGGGCCCAAAGTGAGCAAGGGACCCATGTCAGGGCATACCCTGCCAACTTAGGGAGATCAAAGCGGGCATGTCTCTGCTCTTACTGCTCTGTGTCTTGCAGCCTGTCTCCAATACACATCTGGGTGGGTGACAGCTACACTTTGTGCATTGCCTCTTGACAGCGACAAACACAGTAATGGTGGGCGTGACAGAGAACTCATCTACATTCTGATAGCTCTTCTTGGGCACGAAGATTGAGGGGGAGCTGACACTTACACCTGAATAGGCAGTGCCCTGTGTCCCACACAAAGGGCTGATTACCCCTCTCAGATAGCCTGGCAGACCGCGCTTTTGTGAAAGGAGACCTGTGCACTTCAAGGGGCAGCTTTGAACTCACCCTCACTTCAAAGGCATATATGAGTATAAGTACTGGGGTTCTGACCCTACCAAGACGGTAAACTACTGGACCTGAGAGGAACTCTGCCAGAAGTAAAGACTGCTGTGCAGTAAGGATTGCCATTCTGCTTGACTGACTGTTCTGAAGGAACAGCTTTTCTGCTTTCCTGAGCTTCCCTGCTGTCTAATGATCTCTGCCCTGCTGATAGAATAGTCAATTTGTTGCGGAACCTAGAACTAATTGCAATACAATTTCTGTGAGTGGATTGTTATTTAAATTTTTCCGTAGAAAACAATGGTGAAAATTCTACCACTCTATCATGATGCGTTAATCCAATATGGCAGATTTTTCAAAATGGCTGCCCATTATTTGAGATATAGGGTATAACTGTTTATATGCCCATGTGTGATATCATTTTGTATGTTTTTAGGGATGGGAAAGTCAAAAATAACATCAAAAATTGTTTCTGATGACCATAATATCAAATAATCGCGGAATATATCAGATAGACAAAGTTTGTATGATTTTTTTGTAGACTTATATGACACAGTGTGAGGGAACATAAATATTACAATTAACTTTTGATATAAAAAGTTTGCTATTGTTTGTATTTTGTTTTGTAACTTGTTGTTATTGTTTGTTTTTTTGTTAATCAAAAATGTTTAATTTATGTATTGTAATTCAATGTAATGGTGTATTTATACCGCTCAACAGTCGCTCCAAGGAGCATCTAGGCGCCGCTACTGACCGTAAAGATCTAAACACTGGTCATACTGCTTATGGTGGTTCATCCAGGCTATCACACTAGTGCTCTGACACAGGTATCCCGTAAGTTAAAAATCCACATTTTCAGTGCCTTTCGGAAATCTACTTCCTGCTCCAGGGTCCGGAGATAAGGAGGAAGAGTATTCCAGGCTTTTGACCCTAGGACTGGTAGGGATTTACCACCTCTTGTACTTAGTCTGAAAACAGGGACAGACAGAAGGTTAGCTTTTGAGGACCGCAGAGTACGTGTGCGATGATACCTGGAAAACTGCCCTCATAGATACTTTGGCCCTCGAGAGTGGAAGGCTCTAAAGGTAATAATCAGGATCTTAAAAAGGACCCTTTTGATTATTGGGAGCCAGTGCGGGGTGTTTAATGCTGCGGATGCTGAGGATTTCTTCGGCCATTTCAGCACCAGCCTGGCTGCTGCATGTTGCACCATCTGGAGTTTATGTATGACCACTTTATTAGTCCATGCGTAGAGACTGTTACAATAATCTATCCTTGATGTCACAAGGGCGACTGTTACCATTTTCCTAGCCGCCAAAGGAAGCAGGTCAAAGAATTTCCTCAGTCCCTTGATGATATTGAAACAGGTTCTGGCTACTGTCAGTGCCTGTTGTTTGAATGATGTGAATATGTGTTACAGGTTCTTGCGAATTGCTGTGAGATACAGTGAAAATGGATGTGGAAAAGTGTTTCATTTGTGATGTGGTGTTTCAAGAAAATGACGATGTATGTGTACTCACTGAAAGAGGAGTGACTGGAATTCAAAAAACATGCAAGGAGAGAAAAATATCTAAGTTTCATGCTTGTGTTGGGTAGAAAGTTCACAAGAAATGTAGAGCGCGTTTTGTTAACTTGAAAACTCAATTCCAGGAAAAAGAATATTAAAGACATCCCTGTAGAACCAAAAATATATCCACCCATTGAAAACAGTAGTGTTGACTATAATGTGAGCTATATTCCTGATTCGTTAAGGCTCTTATTATCAGTTTTTGTTACTGATAAAACCAACACAGAGAGAAAAGTAGCTTCTATAGGACAGGCAATTATGCAAGATGTGCGCCCACGAGTCTTAGTTGCACCTTTGCAGTTAGGGCTGGCAGTTCAATTACAAGACTAAAGAAGCTCAAGATTTGTAGTTGAAGCAGTAAATCATATGGGATTCTGCAGAAGTTCTGAAAGTCCTCCGAAATTCGTTCAATATGCAGCTGATAATATTGATCACAATATTATAAATAGATGGCCATGGTACTTTTCATGAGATGGAGATTATCGCCACTGTGACTCCAACTGGAAAATGTTCAACGGTCATTAAGAAACGTCAAGTTTCATTTGAAGAATTGAGGAGGTTGGGGCAAATTCTAATAAAAACATATCATTCACAGGCCAGTGGGATGCATTTCTTAAAGTACAATACCATTAAGGAAATTGCGTACAGTGACCCATCTGCAAACCTGGATATTTTATTGAACATCTCACATCTACTCAGCAACAGTGTTCCAGGATGGCAAGGAGTTTGACAACTACTACATAAAGGTAACAATCCCGGTGTATCATCTGTCATCTTTCTGCCAATGATTAACATGGATCCAACAAATGAGACGTGTATTCTCTCAACACTGTGTTTTGTTTCTGAATGATCCATGTAAAAGGTATTACAGAACAGCAGCAGCTTGTCTGGGTTATGTCACGCCCTATTTGCGCCCATTTGAATGAGTGCATGCAGGACTTTGCTTCAGTGAAGCATGCAGCAAGTGAGCAACATGTTACTATGACCACTTCAAGAATTGAACGCGATAAAGGAGATACACAGAAAGTACTGGTATATGTAGAACAGCTCAATGTTTTTGAGCGAGACAGCAACCTGCGTAACATTGTCACGGGAGTTACTTATGGCAGTGATGTTAATCCTGAACTTGCAGAAGAAATTGGAAATAGAATTCTTAATGAGATGACGGATAAAAGAGTCTCTGAGTTCTCTTTCAGAAAAAGCAACTATGTGAAGGTAATGAAATCAGTTCAATCTGTTAAAAAGAAAGAAGAAACCTTTGTTATGGATCCTAAACTATTGTTTCAGCGCTTGTTGCTTTGTGCTCCGACTAGTGGCGTGGATTTCCAAGAGGTGTTTCGTTATGAGCTAGTTTATTCAATAAGCATGGACTTTTGAGGGAATCTGGGAAGTCGCAGCTTGCCAAATATATTAAAGAGCAAGTACCAGCCGTTGCTAACATGCCCGAAAAATATGCAGTTCGTCATTGATGGTGGGTGGTTACCACATCGCCTTCCTTGGAGTCCGAATCAGACATTCCATGAGCTGCTTTGTGCTTATCAGAGATATGTGCTAACAAAGTATGACCAGGCAATAATAGTATCAAACGGATATGGAGATACGTTTTCTACAAAATCAGAAGCCCATCTAAAAAGAAACCGAGGTATTGTAGGACCTAAAGTAAATTTCATAACTTCTACCTCCATCGCCATCCAGAAACAATTATTTCTGAGTAATAATGAAAATAAACAAGCCTTTATTGATCAATTACCGCAAAAGTTACAAGAAGCTGGGTGTAAAAAAAAGCAAGCTCATATTGATGCAGACTTCATGGTCGTTTTGGAGGCTATTCAGTCAGCCAAAACTCATCCTACAGCCATTGTTGGCGAGGACACCGATCTTTTCATACTACTCCTTCATCATTTTCAAGAAAACCAATTTGATATTTTCCTTTGCCCAGAACCTAAGAAATCTTCCAAAAACATAACTGTGTATGATATTAGGAAATTAGCAAAAGCTTTAGGTAATGACGTCTGATTTCAAATCTTATTTGCTCACGCCGTATTAGGATGTGATACCACCTCCAAACCATTTGGATTAGGAAAACGTGACTCCATAAAGTTGCTAAGAAAATCAGGCAGCTTCAAAGAAAGTGCTGCCGTATTCCAAACTTCACAAAAATCAACAGAAGAAATTGAAAATGCTGGTCTTAATGCTATTATATCGTTGTATGGAGGAATAACAGGAGACAGCACGCTACATGATATGAGACTTCGAACTTTTACTTCAAAGGCAACAAAATTAACAATACATGTGAAACCGGAAGTCTTGCCTCCTACAGAGGATGCCTGCAAATTTCATTCGCTCAGAGTATATCATCAGGTGCAGCCTTGGATGGGTATTCATATGGATCCATTATAGTGGGGATTTGAAGTGAAAGATGGAAGATTGGCTCCCATTAGAATGAGTCAAGCACCAGATCATTTATTAAAATTTGTGAAATGTGGCTGTATCAAGAGTAAATGTGCGACTCTACAGAGTATATGCAAAAGACAGTGAATAGTGTGCACAGATGCGTGCACGGATTGTCGAGGAATAAGCTGTTGCAATAACAGGGAAGTGAACATGAACGATGATTGAAATCATACTATTCTTATACTAAGGAGTGCTGTTAGAATTGATCTCTTTAACAATTTTCATTTGTCATTGTCATATTGAGAAGTGCCATATTATTCAGTTGAAATGTGGTTATCCTTTTCAAATTATGTTAAAAAATGTAAATAAAAATAATGCCAAAAGTATGTTTGGCATATTAACATATAATTATCGTTGTACATTGTATTAATCCCAATTTTATGTTATAGTCATCAGAAACAATTATTGATGTTATTTTTTACTTTCCCGTCCCTAAAAACATATAAAATGATACCACACATGATGTTGCGTGCTTATCTAGGTTCCTGATCGATACTGTGACCTTATGCCCCTATTCGGCTATAAATCCATTTATTCCCTATATTGGCATAACCGTTCAAGTGCGATTTTCTGAAAAGTCATCTCTGGCCTCACACGAACAGAGCCACATTCCAGCATGACTCTCTGCTACTTCCTTTGCGACCAATTAGTGCAATGACAGTGCAGCAGTCACTATCTGATATTCCTAGATAACACTCCGAGTTCTTCAACAAGATAAAAACTTAGCAAACCTGGAAATCCCCGCTTGCTATGTTTTGATTAGTAATGGAACTCTAATGAGCAACTGATAACTGTCACTTCCTAGTGACATCTTTAATTGACGTCTTATGTCCAGCAAACTTGCGTCAAACCCGGCACCTGTCAGGTATAAATATTACCAACGTTGCCTTAAGCAATGCGAGTTCGTTGCCTGTTGCTGATGCCAGCTGCCTGCATGACCCTGTGTTAGTAACTCTAGCACTCTGTCGCTGCAGCCTGCTATCCTGTGGTGGTGAAGCTGCTGATTACCATTATCGCCGCTACAGCGCGAACTATGGTGCAGTACGCTTAAGGAGCTGAACAGCCGTCCCTCTGCGAAGACATCCAGCAGATTCCAGCTGCCCGCGGACGCTGTCACCCCTCCTTCCTCGACGCGCTGAAGAGAAGCCGCTGCATTTCTCGTGCAGAGAAATCCAGTCCCGGCGCTTCCAGTTTACCCTCGCGGGTGACTGGGATATCGAGAGAGACCCCTGAAGGAGATACCAATCCTCCATCATTCTATTCAGAGGTATGGTGTAGACTAAACCCTTAGACGAGAATTCTTGAAACAAACCTTGGCAAAACCAACTTAACTTAAAGCTACTTACTTACTCCCCTTCTCACGTGTTAGGCTTAGGTCAGGCACACTGGGGTAGGCTTAGTTAGAAGCACCAGTTGAGTATGTTAGCCTAATGTATATATGACTGTATATATGTTTTATTACTTTTAAACCATTGTATGGCTAAGAAACCATATCAATGCTTTTACAGTTCTATTTCGCAATACTTATCTTACTGTACGTACTTTTTATAATAACAATTATTGCAATTGTGGCAATACATTTCTCTTGTACGAGAAGAAAGACTGTTCAATAAATGTTAACCCTTTATTGATACACGCCCGTCTCTCTATTCTCTACATCTCGTGAAAGTAAACTGCACTAGACTGACTGAGTGAAATCTATGTCTATTGTTTCACACGACCCTAGAGATTGACTCTTGATCTGAGGAGCAAAGTTGTCATGTTGCACGATTGTTGGAAAACTGAATCCCTTCTTGTCTGTGCCAAGGAAGCTGATCACTTCCTATGCAGAGAAGAAAGTTTCCAGTGACCTCTGAGCTAGTTGGTAACACAACCCAATTAAGTTTAGCATAGTCAGTGGAGGCCTGGAATATCCGCAGTTCCACGTCGATACTACTGTTTATGTTATTCCAATGCACAGGGCCTAGTGGGAAACTAGGAACTACACTACATGGCGCCCAAACGTTTGGTAAGGCGATAAACTAACGCAAGACTTGTAGAGTAACTCAGTTGTGCATATTTCACAGACCCCTTTCTCCCGTAAATACTCCAATAGACGTCTGGAGTGGGTGAAAGGTTAAAATCCGCCCGACCTTAGTAGGAAGAGATTCCTATGTAAAGCTCTGGTTTATTCAACGTTGAAGGATACAGTCTTCCAAAATATTGTGCATCTAATCTTTGTCTCCTTGGAGACCTACTCTGCAAAAACCTGCATTTATACAATGTCAGTAGAAAATAACGGAACCACTGGGGCCGCAGCAGATGCGACTCAGCAAGGTCCTGAATACACAGACCCGGATGCTATTATCATCCCGGTCCACTTAAGAAGATCTATAACTTTAAAACTTATAGAGAACGGACTGACACCACAAGGTGGTACAGTAATTTTCGTGATAGAGGCTCACGAGTATCGGCAGACAGAGGTATTCTATTCATGGATAAACTTTCCAGCGGTAAACGCTATAACAAAAGAGTTTCACTATTACAAAATAGAGGAACCTCCGGGAGAGTACGCTCCTTTCGAGGAGATTGAAATCCCACTTAAATTTCAAGAGCACCTGCTCTGGTTTAATGGCGCCCTAAAACACACTGATCAAATAACTAGGCTCGGTCCACTAGGTAGACCAGGAGCAACGTGGCCGGTTCTAGCCAGCTACACACCACATCCTGACATTGCAAAAATGTCTAAGGAAGAGCTGTTAGCACAGCTCAAAATACTAATAAAAATACATAGGCAATTAGTCCAATATGTAATGCGGACTGCAACAGTCCAGCCAGCTGACCCCTCATCAGGGGAACACAAATAAAATTACACCACAGAACATACAGTCATGTCTTGGTAAAACACCCGTAAAACGGGAACAAATTCCTTTCTGGTTAGCACAGAAAATCACTCAAATAGAGGCAGTATTTCCTGATACTACCCCTATTGAGAAACACAGAATCTTGACCATCTGCCTTCCTATGGGAATCGCACCACACGTGGAGGACTGTGACACTTGGGGTACAGTCTTTGCTTCCATTTACACAAAAACACACGGTGTTCCGTCTATGGCGGTAATACCAGAAGTGCTAAAACAGATTCAAAATGAATTCGGTCCAGAGCCCGCTTTAAATCTAGGTATGAAATTACTGAAAGATTTCAAGCAGGTCACGGCTATATTATTAGCCAACGTAAAGGGAGAAGCAGCATCTGTGGCGATTCGCCAGAAGTTGAAGGAAACAGATATAAAAGATCCTGTTGAGCTTGCAAAAATCATAGAAAAGTGCTATGAAGAATTAGGTAGAGACAGCTTGGGTGGGAAACCAGTAAAACCCCAACTGCTCGAAAATCCTGAAAAATTATTTATTAAAAATAATTTAAACACTCCTAAAAAGAGCTGGGATGGAAATAAACAATCCACTCCCAAGGAAAAAGTTTTCCAGTCCAGAGGAAGGTCTCCTCGACGGAGGGAAAGAACTCCGACTCGAGAACGCCAGTCTCCCCAACGGGAGCCCTCTGAGAAAAGATATAACCTTAGAAATAGGGATAATCTGAAAAAACCTGATAGATATCAAAGTATTGATACACGTCCCTCTCGATCTTTTCCACAGAATTCGGAAAGAAGAGGACGGTCAGACCCAGGAGAGCACACCAAGTCCAAAGACAAGGAACCTGCTCAAAATAAGAAATCTCAATTTCAGAAAAAGAAGGTAGCCAGTATTAGAGTAATCAACCATGCCGAGAATACTGAGGACACAGTTAAAGAATGGGGAGTGGGCATTGACAATGTTGGACAGTGCAGCAGAAATCAGTATAGCGCGCAAGATCTTGATGAGTCATCTGGGGACAGTGGACACGAATGAATACATTCAGGTTGAAACTGCCGACGCCAGACTTAGCGAGCCCCATAAAATATACGAAATAACATTGCGTATAGAGGGTGATAAGACTAGGAAAATTAAGGGTCTATTTTGGGATAAGCTCTCAAAAGGCTATGATATTCTGTTAGCTGAAAAGGATTGGCCCCCGGAGTTTGTCAGGGAGTGCCCTCGTGGCGAAGAAGTGATTATGCCTGCCTTCTCGAATCACATTCCGATTCACAAAAAATATCCATATGCAAGGAAATGGGCAGTAGCCCAGGCACCTGCATTATATAAAAATCATGTAGGATGGGATGAGGATTCACCGCCTCACAAAATCCAACTAAAAAGTGAACCAACTGCCCAACGGCAGTATCCCATAAAGCAAGAAGCTAAAAAACAAGTCAGGGAGATCTTAGATCAACTTGAGTACCAGGGGGTGATTGAAACATGCACCTCTCAAATGAACAATCCTTTGTTTCCTGTCTCCAAGCCAGACAATTCATATCGTCTAGTTTTGGACTACAGACACCTTAATACATGATTCAAAACCTTTGCAGTACAAAACTCGCATAGTGCAGCCCTAATGAATAACATAGTTAGGAAAAAATATAAAACGACATTAGACATTTCTAATGGTTTCTTTTGTCAAAACATTGCACCAGAAAGCAGATATTTGACCGCTTTCTCCGCATTTGGGTCACAGAAAAAATTCTGTCGACTCCCACAGGGGTTCAAGAACAGCCCAGGACTATTCTCAGCTAGGGTAACAGAGTTACTACAAATGTATGATGATGAAGCATTATCTTACGTAGATGATATTTATCTCACAGACGACGACTTGGATACTCACTTGAAAAGAGTGAACACCATTATACTTGGGTTCGCAGCAGAGGGTTACAAATTCAACTTTAAAAAGTCCCGAATTGCCCATCTGACAGTACTGTTCTTAGGGTACGAATTATCAAGTGAAGGGAAAAGCCTAGCGGACAACTTCTTAGAGAAGTGCGCTGTACTCCAAGCTCCAAAAACGCTGAAGAATTTACAATCAATACTAGGTTTTCTGAATTTCGGAAGAACTTACATCCTAAATTACGCAGAGAGGGTTAAACCTCTCTACGAACTAATTAAACCTGATTTAAAACAAATCAATTGGACTCAAAAACACACAGAAATTTTGAGATCACTGCAAACAGACATGTTAGCAAAAACAAAATTAGATACACGTGACAACACGATCGATCTTGTAATCCGAGTCATCCCAGGAAGATGCGGATTCACGTACCTAACCTCTAATGAGGGAGAAAAGGTACCAATTTCAATTAAATCTCACTTGTATACACAAGCAGAAAAAGCATTCAGTCGCACAGAAAGAACTGTGAATGCAGTGCAAATCGCATTAGCAAATGAACGAGAACTAGCACACGGCAAACGGATTAATATCCTTACAGCGGAATCCGCCTTCGAGGCGCTATTCTGCCCAGTAAACCTGCCTACAGTGTCACTGGATCCGAAATGGATACAGTGTATAGATTCTCTTGGAGCGGAAGACGTGAAATACTATTTCGCCCCGCAATACAGAGAACTGAATGATTTAGAATATGAAGAAGAATATCCTCTGCCAATCGAAATCCTGCCTCTCCCACAATACGCTTGTATAATCTATACAGATAGCTTTGTACAGCATTTCAACGTAGAGAGTAAATCCTACAATGCAGCATGTGCGATCATTAAAGGTCGTTGGCTGTGCGGTAAATTCAGACCGAAAGTAACAAAAACTGAATCTGTAAGAAACTGTTCGGTTCAGAGAACTGAAATCAGATCTTTAAAGATGGCGCTCGAAAATGCAGAACGTGAATTCCCGACACTTATAGTGTGTGATTCTCATTTTTGCGTCAACTCTTACAACAATAAACTGCAGAGTTGGATCGAAAACCGTGACATAAAGCAATCTATAACAGCGAAGGTATTAGGTTCAGGCGCTGGGTGGGTCAAACATTTAATAAGTGTCCAGACTAGTCTTAACAACATGCCAAGAAATTCTCTAAAAGGTTTCAGCCCATACGAACTATTGTTCGGAATTAGAATGAGAGTTCAGGACCTCGATAGTCAGATGTCAGTGGTACAAGAAGAAACGAAGCACTTTGATGTAAAAGACCGTTTGGCTGTTTTACAGGAACTGAATGAAACAAGAAAATCATTAAGCAACATAAAGTTAAAGCAACAGCCAAGTACCACTGACGAGGCACCACCCGCAACAGCCCCAGCAAGGCCTGCCTGGATTCCAAAGATCGGGGATCTAGTCAGAGAAAAGATCGCGGTTAAGAAGGAATTTGGGCCTTCTTACAGAAAAGCAGTACCTGTCTTAGCAGTCACCGGAACAAGATCAGTTGTGCTACCGCCCCTTGCTGGTAAAAAGGAGAACAGAGTCGTGTCTATCGATCTGGTAAAACCACAAGCATGTGGCCTATAATCAACAGTAGGCCCAGTGGACTCCCAAGAAACAACAGAATACCCAAACTTGCAACAATCCAAGAGGTTCAAACTGAAAGACTCATCACATTCGATCAGCCTGCAGTGCACAATGAAGGACTATGCAATAATGCCATGGAACTCGTGCCTCTTGAAACACAGATTGAAACAGTTCGTCAAGAAACAACACCAGTCTACAATGATGTGGCATCAGAAAGTGCTACCGAGAGACAGATTGAAAGAACAATCCCATCAATTGACAGAACTGCCTCTGGTTATTTCATCAACTTCGACAACTTCTCTGAAGATTTAAATGACCCCGAAGTGATGCCAGAAACAAAAAAGTCTTTTAAAGAAAAAGCAACGGAACTCTTTCATCAACTGAAGGAAATTTACCTCATTTCCCCTTGGCTAGAGTTCTGGTTCGGTCTAGGTGTATTTTTCCTCCTGCTTTGGCTCATCATGGTACTGTGTTTGGGAAAATTCATTGAAGGAAAATATATTACAATGGACACAGCAAGTCAGAACATCAACCTAGTCCTGAAACCACACAGATCATCCCACGTGAAGAAAAGAGAACTGTCAACAGTAAATGTCACAGCAATTCCAATACCTGGTGGGGTAGTATGGGAGAAAACAGACTATGAGATCTATGGTCCGGTCGAAATCCTGAAGTATCCTCATCAACTAAAGGTTTCCTTAAGTGACTTTGTGACACCAAGTACATTCTCTGATGATTGGGACTTTAACAGTATTAATGACATGATGTCTGATTTAGTAATGTCAGCTAGATTCACAGATCATGATTATTTACAAGGTTCATCTAGTTATGAGCAGTTATTCTGTTACACCCACTATGGGAATCATTACTTGCATAAATCTGCACAGCCTAGAAATGTTTTTATGTATAATCAATGGGAACATTGTGCTACACCACCTAAAAGCAGTTCTAAAGCATTTTTTGAGAAATTCAAATACTTCTCAGGGTTTAACACCAGTGATGCAGAAGCGTTTTATTACAGACTGTTAGATAAAACAGGAATGAAAACAATGCTGACAAATTCTAAATTGATATATTCAGAAGCATTTTATGACAAAATGATGACATTTGGTTTTGATTATTGGAAAAATAATATTGAAACGAAAACAATTTGGGGTACAAAAGATTGGCAGGTGCAAGGCATAGAAGCACTATTTAGAACCTGCATGATACCTGAACAAATGTTATTTTTAAATGACACAATACACCAAACATCTTGTCTTGGCCTAGCTAAGATCAAAGACCTTAAAACACCGTCTATACCGAAGCCAATACCAGAAAATGCAACTGCTGATATTGAGTTAGACGTGTCACAAATTTTACATTTCAACAGAACACATCCTGATTGGAAAAAGTGGTTAATCTGGCCTACAGACACAAATAGCTGTCAAGATAGGTTCCTGAATAAAACACAGGGGTTGAAAATGACCAGATTAGACCCTAGATATTCCCAGAGACAACATCCAGGGATTATAACAACATACAGTGTAGGGAAACTCTGCCTTGAATGGCTAACCTCGTCCACACTGGCTGAAATTAAGCAACACTTGTCTTTGCTAAAAGATGGTGCTGATTTGCGCGATTTCATTCTTGGACCACGCAAACAGCGTCATAAGCGTTTCATAGCGACCAGTATCTATGCTGCTTACAAGGAGGCTTGGAAAGTAAAGCAAATTGAAACTGCTGAAAGAATACGAGAAATTGATCGTATTAATTTGGAGAAATCACTTTCTGTGGTAGACAATGGGTTAATGACTCTGTCTTCCAGAATATATTCTTTGGACAATATTGTATCCTCTGCCTTTGATGTGATAGACAGAGATTTGCTAATGTTACAACATGGCCAGTCTCAATTACGCTCTATTATAGAATTAGGCTGGACGCTGCAAAATCTTCGTTCAGGCTATGTGCCTTGGCGTTTAATCAACACAACGTCATTATTTTCCAGTTTTAACCTTACTGATAAACAGATCAGTTTGGCACAGAAAGGAGCAGACTATACAATCCTGAGCATCGAAAGACTCGAGAGATTACCATTGACAATGTCAGAGAGTCCTGTCATTGAATGGATAATACACGGAATTATCACAATTCCGATTACAACTTTCCGATTTAAAAAGTGCCTTGAGTACATACCTGCTGGCCAATATGAACAATTGGGTAAGGGATATGTAAAATCCGAATGGAAATTACCATACACTCATTCTTACTATAGTGACAGTGACAGAAATGTATTTCTTAGTGGTAACAACTGTAAACACTCACTAAGCGGTATACTTTTGTGTCAGGGTATTAATTTACACGGAGCATGTGATGGAAATTCAAACAACCTTTCATGCCACCAGCTAGTCACACCTGCAACTCAGATAGAGCCCTTCTTTATGCAACTCGCGAACGGGAGTTACATTCTTAGAACGGATCAAAGATGTTGTGGCCTGACGCCAGGGAAAAGTTATCTGGTACAAGTTACGTCCATGGTCAAATGTTGTATGCAAGCATTGTTCCCGAGCGGGCCTCCAGACATAGTGACTCCCCTCTGGCCTAGTCTGAATCTCTATTCTATACGAATTGATACATTAAGCAAAATGAAATCTGTACTTTTACAGACAACAGTGCCTATAACGTCATCTAAAGAGACGTATGATCTTCTAGTCGCAAGGACGGCTACTGAGGTTCATGACCTTTTATCAACAAATTGCCCCGTGCATTTCGTAGAAATGTTCAGCCAACTCCTTAACATGTCTAGTGCTACAAGCATCCCAGGCATATTTAAGACAGTCTTTACGGGACTGCTAACACCCTTCCAGGCAATTTTGGGAATCCTTCCTAATTTTGTGCACTCCATTTTTGGCGGCATACCTCTATTTTTGGGACTCGTTGCAGGGATTCTATTTTTGACCCTCCTGCTACGTTATGGCAAGCCTCGGCTCAGACATAGCTCCCATGGGAATGGAAGAGACAATCCTAGCAATGCGCTACAGGGACAGGATAACTAACGTCCTCGGATTGGCCAGGCTGAGAGATCTAAACATGACCTGGTTCCTTTCATTCAGACCGATATGGCAAAATTGCCTTTTACCTGTGCTACGGTGTATGCTTTGCGGCGATGAATGCGTGTTGGACATCTGTCTTTCACTTCCATCAGCAGTACCAATGGACGTCGATACTTTGCTCAGTCCAATAACGGCTCACGCATTGTGTTGTCCCCAGCGGCTACCAATCCTGATGACGGCATTTGTGGAGACTCCTGTACTACAGCCAAGTGGTAACAGTGGAGCGAGTGACAAAAGCAACATCATCCAGGTACAACGTTCTGTGAGCATTGCTGGTCCTGCCTTCGATGACAGCAATCATTCTCACACCTGCCAAGTTACAGCGCTATCTAATTTGGTTGAACTATCACCTGATTTTGTAGACCAATTCTTTGAGAGCCTGTCTGATACGATGTTCTCACCCACAGAGAAACAATAACTTTTTGAGAAGCTTTCCGACACACAGTGTTCCCATGAACTCTGAATTCGGCCTTCAGTTTTGATCAACAAAAACTGCCAAGAGCTTTGGAAATCTATTTTCTTTGAATTGGACAATTTTTCTAATATTGACCTTTTTTGGCACGAACAAATTCTTTGCTTAACGTAAAAACTATTCTTAGAGAACAGAAGCTTCACACTTCTATTTCTAAACACCTCTAGAGACATAACAACATTACACCAGCCTCTAGCACACATGTTATTACAATGCATTTTTATGTGATGATTTATCTCTCCTTTCTTCTGTCAGAGATACTTCATGTGTAATTCCTTTTGCATAATCGTTCATTGATTTCATATGCAATAATTTTTTGAATGATTACTATGCTTTAAAAAATCGTACAGTACCTAAATTCCATGTATTACAAGTACGCCTATTTCGAATGCATTTATGTATTTTGGGGTGGGCAATGTTACACATGCATCTTATTGCTTAGTTTTAGTAATTTTGATGGACATGAAAACGTGGAGTGGGTGTTGCGTGCTTATCTAGGTTCCTGATCGATACTGTGACCTTATGCCCCTATTCGGCTATAAATCCATTTATTCCCTATATTGGCATAACCGTTCAAGTGCGATTTTCTGAAAAGTCATCTCTGGCCTCACACGAACAGAGCCACATTCCAGCATGACTCTCTGCTACTTCCTTTGCGACCAATTAGTGCAATGACAGTGCAGCAGTCACTATCTGATATTCCTAGATAACACTCCGAGTTCTTCAACAAGATAAAAACTTAGCAAACCTGGAAATCCCCGCTTGCTATGTTTTGATTAGTAATGGAACTCTAATGAGCAACTGATAACTGTCACTTCCTAGTGACATCTTTAATTGACGTCTTATGTCCAGCAAACTTGCGTCAAACCCGGCACCTGTCAGGTATAAATATTACCAACGTTGCCTTAAGCAATGCGAGTTTGTTGCCTGTTGCTGATGCCAGCTGCCTGCATGACCCTGTGTTGGTAACTCTAGCACTCTGTCGCTGCAGCCTGCTATCCTGTGGTGGTGAAGCTGCTGATTACCATTATCGCCGCTACAGCGCGAACTATGGTGCAGTACGCTTAAGGAGCTGAACAGCCGTCCCTCTGCGAAGACATCCAGCAGATTCCAGCTGCCCGCGGACGCTGTCACCCCTCCTTCCTCGACGCGCTGAAGAGAAGCCGCTGCATTTCTCGTGCAGAGAAATCCAGTCCCGGCGCTTCCGGTTTACCCTCGCGGGTGACTGGGATATCGAGAGAGACCCCTGAAGGAGATACCAATCCTCCATCATTCTATTCAGAGGTATGGTGTAGACTAAACCCTTAGACGAGAATTCTTGAAACAAACCTTGGCAAAACCAACTTAACTTAAAGCTACTTACTTACTCCCCTTCTCACGTGTTAGGCTTAGGTCAGGCACACTGGGGTAGGCTTAGTTAGAAGCACCAGTTGAGTATGTTAGCCTAATGTATATATGACTGTATATATGTTTTATTACTTTTAAACCATTGTATGGCTAAGAAACCATATCAATGCTTTTACAGTTCTATTTCGCAATACTTATCTTACTGTACGTACTTTTTATAATAACAATTATTGCAATTGTGGCAATACATTTCTCTTGTACGAGAAGAAAGACTGTTCAATAAATGTTAACCCTTTATTGATACACGCCCGTCTCTCTATTCTCTACATCTCGTGAAAGTAAACTGCACTAGACTGACTGAGTGAAATCTATGTCTATTGTTTCACACGACCCTAGAGATTGACTCTTGATCTGAGGAGCAAAGTTGTCATGATGCACGGTTGTTGGAAAACTGAATCCCTTCTTGTCTGTGCCAAGGAAGCTGATCACTTCCTATGCAGAGAAGAAAGTTTCCAGTGACCTCTGAGCTAGTTGGTAACACAACCCAATTAAGTTTAGCATAGTCAGTGGAGGCCTGGAATATCCGCAGTTCCACGTCGATACTACTGTTTATGTTATTCCAATGCGCAGGGCCTAGTGGGAAACTAGGAACTACACTACAATGAGTTATACCCTATATCTCAAATAATGGGCAGTCATTTTGTAAAATCCACCATATTGGATTAACGCGTCATGATAGAGTGGTAGACTTTTCACCATCATTTTCTATGGAAAATTTTCTATAAGAATCCACTCACAGAAATTGTATTGCAATTAGTTCTAGGTTAGCCCATTTTTTGAACTAATTTGACTAGACTATGAGGACAAGGACTGAACACATCTCACTTAAACCCAGTGACTCCAAGGCCTTATCTCCTATTTCTGAAGTCTCCGGGCCTTCAAAGACTTCCTACAACTCTGTTGCTGCTACAGAACTCTGCCATATGTGAAGCCTCCTTTGCCTGAGGAGCCAATCTACTCTTAGCCCTTAGAAGTAGGTTCTGCAGCTGTTTCTGTTTCAAAATTGACGCAGTGACGACTTTGTGCCCAGCGGAATGGACGCTTTGCCCTTCGACCCCAACACAGGTGCCGATCTAAGACATCGTCTCGATAGACTGTGCATCTCAATACTGATGAAGAGCGCGGCTCAGCATCGATGCAGTTCCTGCATCGTAAAGGGGTTCGACATCAAAGCCTTCATTGACTACGTGGATTGGTGCTGATGCTTCGCCTCCATCCACGGGATCAACGATGACGCAGCACCTCTTTGACTCCTCACATCGAGTCCTCAACATTGACGCTTGCTCCTTTCAAGGTGCTTTATCAGCGGACCTCTTTGAGTCCTGTAGCTGGCCTGCTCTCCATCGCGGTTTGCCTGAAATTTGGATTTAGCCCGGTCTAATGCAACCTCAAGTACCTTTTTAGCCCTATTGACTTCAAAGCACTATCTTTGGTTTATTCTTTAAAACTCCATAAATCCGATTCTACTTATTGGATTTTTGTCATTTTGCACTTGAATTTCTCATAAAATATCCTCAATATTTCTAAACCTGTGTGGAGTATTTTTGTGGTGTTTTAATTGTGTAACTGTGTGGGTGTGTGTTGCACAAATATTATTCACATTGCCTCTTTAGGTAAGCCTGACTGCCCTGTTCCAAACTACCAGAGGGTAAGCACAGATTATCTTTTAGTTTGTATCTAGCTTACCCTAGCTAGGATTGTGTTCCCTTCTTGGACAAGTTGCATACCTCTGCCAACGAGAGACCTAATTTCTAACAATCTTCTAACCACTTCTATTGTTTTAACTGTGCTCAGCCATCCCACGCACTCACCGCAACAGCCGATTAGGTGCTGACCGGGAGGGGATTCAGCTGCATTGGAAGACTGTCGGTCGACGGGGCCGCCATCTTGGGGGTAACTACAGCTTGCAGGCTTGTTGTTTTGCCCTCACAGAATAAATGACCGTGGTAGTGTGCACGCGCAGAGGACGTGCCCAGCGGGTCGCTTCTGGCGTGCCAAAAGCGTGCCAAGGGCAAGCCCGTCTGTGCCTGTCCGCGCCCAAACGAGTCCAGAGGCAGGAAATGCTGCCCAAATCCGTACAACTGCTTTGACCACGGACCTCTTGACCTATTCTGGAAAAGCCCTGCTCGATATTGGAACGAGAGAATTAATTAATCACTCTCCCAATATATGCTGTCCAACAAAGTTTCCGACTGTCCTGGAAGGACCGGTAGCCTGCAGAACTTGCCTCTTTCAGAGAAACTTGGTCACGACATGCACACTTGATCCACAACACAAACCTGACCATGACATATTTAGTCCCAAGTATATTTTATGCAATGAAGATCTTTAGCAAACATCCCATTGAAATATGGGATATGATGACTTCACACTCCCCAGAGCTCTGCTTTTTCACAGAAACCTGGCTAACACCCACAAACCATCCTTTGATTAATTTGGCCATCCTGGATGGCTATATATTTATACATCTAGGTCAGAGGTCTTCAAACTGTGGGGCGCGCCCCCCTGGGGGGCGTGAATGGGTTCCCAGGTGGGCGCGAATGCCTCTGTATTTGCATGTAAATGAAGATGGCCTGGAAGTGCTGCAATGTTTATTTGCTGCATTTCCAGGCTGTCTTTATTGACTTCAAGCCCTTGTGAGAACAGTGATCAGCATGCCATGGGGGCAGAGGTCAGGAAGTGTGCGGGAAGGGTCAAAAAGGTTGCTAAAAGCAAAAGACATTTATGTATTTTTAACAACTGGCAGTTTTTATTATGATGCATAAACATCAATAATTTTCAAAGCACCTGATGCTATGTTCCTTGCCCAGCAATTTTCAAAGTATCAATAAAAATGCCAGGATAACTCCAGTGATTA
The DNA here is from genome assembly GCF_964263255.1 of Lissotriton vulgaris. NCBI lineage: Eukaryota > Metazoa > Chordata > Amphibia > Caudata > Salamandridae > Lissotriton > Lissotriton vulgaris. Next base: position 170,127,968 of record NC_141689.1, on the reverse strand, counting down.
ATGTTCTTTCTGGGGAGAGACCAAAGCTTTGTCTGGAAGTGGAAGTTTCTTTTGACTCATCATAGCGCAGAAGGTTAGTATGCCTGCTGCACAGAACATGTCCGATTCACATCACAGAGTACATACACTATAAATAGGTCAATGGGTTATGGTTTTTCTCAGAGATTGTTACTTGCAGTTTAAAAGTTAAAATAATAATATATAGCTGAGTGCTATTAACTGTCACCAAAGAGCTGCATGCAAACTGCAAGGAATATATTACAGCTACATATTTTTTTGACCAGTTTTTCCTTATCGTAGTATTGTAAAAAGGGTTCATTTGGGTAGAAATCAAGTCTTCTTATTAAAGAAAACCACTCACAATGGTGTTACATTTTAAATTCGGAATTTGTGCTTTTCCAGACCAAGGACTCTTAAAGTATACTGCCTACCAGTATGCATGACATGTGACTCCTACAACTTGTAGGCCGCTGTCTTATGTAACATTTCCCATACATGGATTAACACTTGTATGATTGTCTCCGTGCAACGTATGTGTGATGTAACGTGTTCTGACACCTTAAACTGGTATGAGTGGCGCTATAAAACTAAATTAATCTAAAAGACAGTGGTAATGGAGACTTGGGGGGCATTTTCAAATGGTGGTAGTGAGGGAATCCATGGAGAGGTGGTCATTGGAAGTGAGGGGGGCGTCACCGAACATTGTCGCACAGGGTGCCACTAGGACTAAGGCCGGCCCGGAGGCCTTTATTACAGAAATTTCCTTAGTCCCGAATCTTGTGGTGGCAGTTTTTTTCTGCTTGAATCATGATTATGAGAAATGTGGTAATTACAGAACAACAGTGTTGGTAAATTCGATTGTTATTTCCTATGAGGTTTAAATGCACACCACACAAGGAGGGACTTGCAGGGCACTGGGTGGATTGGTAGGTACTGCCCTCTTCACCCCGGGAGATTTGGGAGTGGTAATTGCTTCACAGCACTCAATTCACAACCAAGCAGTTACTCTAGGGAAGCACTGAGCCTACTAGCCAACTCTGGTACAGGGACAATAGGCTTCAGCAGCAGGTTGAGCACTGGGAAAGAGCTGCAGTCAGAGAAAGAGGTATTAGTTATAGAGGTCAAGCTCATCAAAAGGCACCAAGGACGGGTTTAGAGGTAACAGGGAAAAGAGCAACGGAAAGTAAGAGGAGATTGGTGGAATGAAAGGAAGGTAGGCTTGGTTCAGGGGCAGATAGGCTGATTTGGTGCAAAGAAATATTGGAGTAAGGAGAAAAGGCAAAAGGGTTCGTCACTAACGGAAGTTGTCAAGATGAAGTTAAAGAAGAAATTGTTAAAGGAGTTGGGAATTGTTTAGCGGCCAAGGGAATAGTTAATGTTTGAGTGCTGTGAGGACATATTAATCTGAGCGGCAATAAGCAGATGTTTTTTTTGTACCTGAGCTCAAACGGCTTTATGACAACAGCAACAAGGTGTACGTGGTGATCCAATCCCAAAGTATGCTTGGAAGATTAAATGGCTGCTGAATCCACGCTCAACATATTTAAAAAACATGGCAGAAGTTCACAAAAGAAGTGAATTGTGCAGCAAAATAAACCGCAACATACATAGAACTAGGTTCACTTAAAAACACAAGTGTGCAACAAAATGTATTTGTCTTCCTGTACTGCACAATAAAGCAGAACTTTTGAAAAGACATACATCTGTCCTCCAGAATAGAATGTTTTGTAAGTACTTGTTTACAGCACTGAAGAATTGGATATGCAGTACTATGCAGCAGATGATAACGATCACTGACGCCATTGACGGCGTGCACCAAGGCCACGCCCCCTTTCAGGCCACGCCCCCGCACAGCTTGAAAAGGCGCTGAATACGAGCGCATTTCAGATTCATTACTCCTGAGGCGGAAGTCGGGAGCTGTACTTTGTTGTTTTAATATTTGAGTGTCACTACTTGGGAAACTGTGTTTTAACTGCCTTACCTTAGCGAAGCACTTTGGACAGGAACAAAACCCTGGTCAACCGTGCAGCAGCTCCTAATCGCTGACAACGATCACTGGCTGACGCCATTGACGGCATGCACCAAGGTCACGCCCCCTTTCAGGCCACGCCCCCCGCCCAGCTTGAAAAGGCGCTGAATACGAGCACGTTTCAGATTCATTACTCCTGAGGTGGAAGCCGGGAGCTGTACTTTGTTGTTTTAATATTTGAGTGTCACTACTTGGGAAACTGTGTTTTTAACTGCCTTACCTTAGCGAAACACATTGGACAGGAAGAAAACCCTGGTCAACCGCGCAGCAGCTCCTAAACGCTGACAACGATCACTGGCTGATGCCATTTACGGCGTGCACCAAGGCCACGCCCCCTTTCAGGCCACGCCCCCCCCTTCCCCCTCCCTCCTCCTCCTACATAAAATTTGCCACTGTCGGAAGCGCAGCGGGCGCGCCGTTTGCGCGCCAAAGGCGCGCCTAAGGCAAGCCCGTCTGCGCCCATCCGCGCCAGGACGAGCCTAGAGCCAGGCACCCTGGACCTTTCTACTCAAGCAAGGCTGTCATACTCCAGGGACTCTCTGTTCCAACTGAACCAGCCCCTACAGGCTTCCTGCACCAATTCCCTTAAAGGTGAGAGCCGATGTACCCAATGTCTACATTGCCCATTCAAACTTTCTTCAACTCTGAAGAACCAAGTACCCCTGGCAATCATTAATATGGCTCTATTAAATTGTAGATCTTTACCCAAACATTCCCAGGAAATACATATGCTACTAAAAGAGGAGAAACTCGAAATCCTGTTTCTCACAGAAACGTGGCGCAGCCCAGACTCGGACTATGACATTGTTCAGGCGCTACCTCAGGGCTATCTCCTGCAACATCTAGATCGAGCGAAGGGAAAGGGAGGAGGGATTGCGATTATTTATAAGGACCAATTTACATGTCGATTTCACAACCGTCCCCTATCGAACTGTGAAAATGTACATTTTAACATCCAACTATCTCCATGCAACTCCCTCTCTGGAGTCCTCATTTACCGCCCACCAGGGCCTCTGGGCCAATTTTGTAGCTCCCTCCTGGAATTTTCAACTATATTGTCTAGCACCTCGCCTAACATGATAGTCCTAGGGGACCTTAATATACATTTCGACAACAGCGATGACAATACTGCATCAGAAGTACTCGCAGATTTAGCGACTCTTCAGCTCCACCTCCAGAGCGTTCAACCCACGCATATGCTCGGACATTTACTCGACCCCATCATAAGCAACATTGATGATTTTAAAACTAACGTCCCGCTCCCTCTGCCATGGTCGGATCATTTACTCATCCCTTTTAGGTGGGAAGTACCTAACATCTCTCTTCCCAACAAACCCCCTGACAAACCTACGCGTCCCTGGGCCAAACTAGATACTGATAAGTGGCAGCAGGCCTTGGAACTCTGTAAACCAACCCAGGAAACAAACCCTATCACAGCAGCTATGGAGTTCTCCTCTTGGATTGAAAACTCCCTTAACACGACTCTCCCAAAAACACTGCACCTTACCTCCCGCAAAAAAACGTCTGCCTCATGGTTCACCCAGGAGACTCGCCAGCTAAAGAAACTCTGCAAGAAAGCCGAAAGAGTGTGTCGGAAAGACTTCGACCCTAACCGCAAGAAGGACTACAGATTGCCTATTCTTACGTATAAAAAAGCCCTGAAAAATGCCCAGACCGCTTTTTTTCAAAAGAAAATCAGCTCGGCATCATGCTCCGGGAGGGAGACTTTCCAAATCGTTAAACAACTTCTAAAAACACCAGAATCCACAGGCTCGATTGACCCCTCAAACAACCACTGTGATGAACTGGCTACGTTTTTTGATCAAAAGATCCAAAATATTCTACAGCTACTTCCACCCCTCTCCCCTATAGACCACTCATCGCTACCTGTACTGCAGGGGAATAACCTTAACACGGTACTTGACTCATTCACCCCTATAAGTCCTGACACTCTGTCTCCCATTTCCTACTCATTCAAAAGTGTCTCACCATCGGACCCCGCTCCAGTTAAAATCTTAAAGCTGGTTGCACCAACCATTCTCGAACCATTGGTAAATGTGATCAATGCCTCTCTGACCAACGGACTGGTTCCCCCTAGCTGGAAGAAGGCGAAGGTTAGGGCCTTACTCAAAAAACCTAACTTAGATCCCCTCAACCTCTCCAACTTTAGACTGATCTCCCTCCTTCCGTGTACTAGCAAGATTACAGAAAAATTCATCAACTCCCAGCTGTCTAATTATCTCGAAATAAACGAATTACTTAAATCCTCACAGACGGGTTTTCGCCCGGGCCAGGGCACTGAAACTGCGATGGTGACGGTGGTCGAGGAAGCCAGGAAGATCATGGACACAGGAGTATCAGTGGCAGTGATCCTCCTGGACCTCAGTGCGGCCTTCGACACGGTCAACCACCAGATCCTAGTCCAACGACTTAGCGATCTTGGGATCACAGGCATTGCCCTAGCTTGGCTGAAATCGTTTCGTTTCGTTTCATTCAAACCGCTCATTCCAGGTGATAGAGGGCAATTATACATCTAAAGAGACCCCTATACGTTGTGGAGTGCCTCAGGGCTCTTCCTTGAGCCCTACGCTCTTCAACGTATATATGGCCCCCCTGGAACAGATAGTCACCCCACATGGGATAAAACTCCTAACGTACGCAGATGACACGCAGCTGGTGGTTTCTCTCACCCAGCAGGAAAATCCCACCATAGACCTCTACTCCTGCCTGAGAGACATAGTCAGTTGGATGTACAGATCTCACTTGAAGCTTAACAGCGACAAGACGGAGATCATGGTGATGGGGAATCAGGCCCATTTCCACCCAGACTCTCTTTGGCCCCCCTGCATGGGTAAACCTCCAACTCCCAAGCCCGAAATTAAAAGCCTCGGTCTATGGCTAGACAAAAACCTCACCATGCAAACCCAAGCAAGGAAAACGGCTGGAGTTTGTTTTGGTCTCTTGCGCTCTACCCGAAAAATCCTAGCACTGCTCCCTCTCCAATCAAGAAAACTTTTGATCCAAGGCCTCATTTTGTCAAGGTTGGATTACGGCAACGCACTGTACCTGGGCGTACCACTGAAAGTTACAACTAAATTACAGGTAGTTCAAAACGCCGCCGCCAGAATTTTGACCAACACCAAGACCCGCTGCTCGGCCAAACCAGCTATCCGAGCGTTGCACTGGCTAGCGTTATAGAAAGAGTGCAGTTTAAGGCGCTCTGCCTTACGCACAAAATTCTGAACGGAAAAGCCCCCCCTATACTTAAAAATCTGGTCACTCCTTATACCACCTCCAGACCCCTCCGATCTTCTAATGCCCACCTCACTCGATTACCTAAGATCAATAGAGCACGCTCAGGAGGTCGATGTTTTTTGTACAACGCGTCCAAATTGTGGAATTCTCTTCCCTCTGACCTACGGGCACAGCCCAACCTGCTGGCATTTTGAAAATCTCTGAAGACATGGCTGTTCCCATGAGCTTCCTTCCCTCTTCATTCCATCTGTAATGGTTCAGCGCTGGGACCCTCACGGGCAGCTATGCGCTTTAGAAATCCGGTAACATTAACATTAACATTAACATGATGGATAACGTAGCAAATGCGGTAATATAAGTGGCCTTTTTTTTCTATAAAAAAGGCCATTCATTAGTGAAGCAGGTACTGCTGCCAGGTGTGTAAGTGGCCACTGCTGATTATCAATAATTAAGCAGATGCAGAAGGACCGGGGCCTATGGGTTTGAGGGGCCCACTGCATCACAGTTATCACTGTCTACCTTTAAAAAAGAGGCGTGGGAGCTTATTTTCCTTTTTAGCATTAGGACCGAGGGCACCTTTGCAGAAAAAAGGGAGACCTGGTGTGGGAGCTTTATGTTTTTTCTGAAAGGAACAGAGAACCTCATTCAAAATCGGAGAGATGGGCAGGCATGGTGGGGAAGAGGTGAAAGATGTAGAGGAGATAGCCTGCTACTCAGGACTGCTGTTATCAATTATACATTTGGGTCCAAGAGTGTGAGGGGCCACAACACCGCAATAATGGGGAGCAGTATTTTTGGGACCACACATGTTTTTGTTTGATGCATTTGCTGTTGAATAAAAGTATCATACTTAGTGTGGTTAATGAGCTATAGAAAAAGTATTCCTGAAATCATCTCATAAGCCCGTCCCTTGCACACAGCCATGTCCCTCCCGCTCCATCAATCATTGCCTTAAAGTGTTGTAGGGGGGCCCGACCTCAAAACATTTTGCTTAGGGGGGCTCGGAGCAAAAAAGTTTGAAGACCTCTGATCTAGACAGAGAGGGCAAAATGGGGGGTGGTATTGCCATAGCCTTTAAAAACCATCTTAAGGTGCAATGAACGTCTACCCTATGCAAAGACAGCTTGGAACTGGGTATTTTTAAAATAACCATGTCTTCCACGGACAGCTGGAACGGAGCACTAATTTACCGGCCTCCAGGACCAAGAGCTAATTTCCCTAATTATCTGAACGAACAAATAGCCATGCAGGTCTTAGCTTCCAGCAAATTTATTCTGCTAGGGGACTTTAACTTTCATGGCGAATACTTTGCCAATCCAGAAGTGTACAAGCTTATAACCAGTCTTAATTTAATTGGACTTTCCCAAAGGGTTATTGGCTCTACTCACCAGGCTGGCCATTCCCTTGACTTAATTTTTACTAATATTGATCACCTCACCTGCTATTCCCCTTATCCCTTAACTTGGACTGACCATTTTATGGTAATGTTTTCCAATATATCCCTCCACCCCGACCCTAACAGGAAATATTGGACGGAAAATGAAGAAGCTATGCAGGCATTGGTATAAACTATCCTTGGAATTCTTGAAGGAGGCATTCCATCCCTGCTCACTGGAATGTGGTCAAGACGACTCTGAAGTTTCTAGAATGCTGGAAGGCTTCAATTCTGACTCAGTGGCAGCACTGGACTACACAATCCTTCAAATAAAACATAGCTCAGCTCAGTGGAGGCAATCCGCCCTCTGGTATTCAGCTGAGTTAAAAATTGACAAATCCAAGTGAAAGACACTGGAGAGACCATGGAGATGTAGTAAAGATTCACTGGACAGACGAGCGTACAAACTAGCTCTATCCAGTTACCATCAGAACATAAAAACAGCCAGGAGAACTTATGTCATGAATCAAATTGACCAGTCTAGTAACTCATCTAAAGCCCTATTCAATATAGTTAAAGTCTTTGTATCACCTCAAGCGTGTAGACAATCCCCTGCTGAATCTCAAGAACTATGTGACTCTTTAGCAATCAATTTTCAGGAAACATTCTGCAGATTTACGCTAATTTTCCAACCACTAAGTCTCGGAAGCCGGCACTTTTTATAGGACTAGAAGAACTGGAGATACCATAAACAAGTACTCTTGATCAATTCGAAACAATCACGCTAGAGGAGATCTCTAACTCATTATCTTTTGCTAAATCTGGTTCGCCTGGCGATCTCTGCCCTCCCAAAATTATAACCTTCTATCTCCAGTTGTGCACCGGAAATTCTTAAAATTTTCAACTGTTCTATCCAATCAGGCATTATTCCAACCCCTTGGAAAGAAGCATATGTACGACCTATCCTGAAAAAGCCTTCAGCTGACCCTCAGGTACTTACTAACTATCGACCTGTTCGGCAAACAATTGGAAACCATAATAAATAGGCAGTTAAGTTCATATCTCAAGTCCAATACAATCTTAGACCCCTCACAATATGAATTCCGTCCAGGTTTCAGCACTGAGACTGCTATCCTGGCAGTAACGGACTCCTTGAGGCAGGTAATGGATGACGGGGATCAGTTGTTCTGATCCTCCTAGATCTCTCCGCTGCATTTGATACCATCTCACACTTACAGTTCGTGGAGAGAATACATTCTTGTGGCATTCGAGGCACAGCCCTAAAATTGCTGGAAAATCTTTTGTCAGATAGATGGCAAATGATAATGTTAGGACCTTATCTCTCTCAGAAATCCCGTCTGGACAAGGGCGTGCCTCAGGGCTCTTGTCTAAGTCCAACATTATTTAATGTCTACATGGCCCCTCTGGCAAAAATTGTAGAACCGTTAGGGTTCAGGATAATCTCCTATGCTGACGATACTCAGCTGATGTTCCCAATCGGTTCTAATCTAGAAGATGAGAACATTCGATTTTCGGCAGGTATGCTCGCCATCTCTAACTTAAAGCTGGACCAGACACTATCTATGAAGGATCACATTGCGGCCACTATTAGCTCTTGTTATTACAGCCTATGTCTTCTATGCAAAATACTTCCTTATTTGCACATTAAACATCGTAGAACCCTGGTCCAGGCTATGGTGATTAGCCGCCTTGACCATGGTAATTCGATGTTGGCTAAAGTAGTTGAGACGCTGCTTGCTAAACTGCAGATGATTCAAAACACCGCGGCAAGGATGATTCTGAATCGTTCTTCAGGCTCCTCCTCAGCCCCCTTGTTGAGAAGCGATCCTTTTTTAAGATCTGTTGCCATACTTATAATGCCTTAAACGGCAAAGGTCCCTAGTATTTATAAACAAAATTTTCAAATCAGGTTTTGGGCTGTAACCTCAGATCTAACTCATTAGCTCTTCTAAAGGTCCCCAGAATACGTCTAAGTGGTACTCGGGGCAGAGCCTTTTCGTACCTTGCGCCACAGTACTGGAATCAGCTTCCCATGGCCCTGCGCAAATGTACCTCTTACACTGTTTTTAGGAAACAACTAAAAACCTTTCTGTTTTAACATTTTCATCAATTGTTGCCGGCTTTCCCCTCTACACTAGGTAAGCGCCGAGAGGCCCCCGGGTGAGTGGTGCGCTATAGAAATATACGTAACATAACATAACATAACACTACCATATGGCGGTGCATGTCTACATATGGAAATGAAATAAAGTTTGTGTTAAAAAAAGCATGCACCACCACCGATACATATGAAGGCTGAATCCCAAAGAAGAAAACAGTCCTCATCGGCCCCCAGGCACATTTGCACCCGGGCAGGCAGTAAAATGAGATAATCCGGAGGTGTACACCCCTAAGAAGGCTAGACTCACCCCTAGGGTGAGCTGCCTGGTCGGCACAGCTGATGTAGGTTTCTGCCATTTTTAGAAGCGACAGAATAGAGAGTTTTGGGTAGAAAAGTTGTCTCACATCCCAGATATGATCACCTCAGAGGCGGATTTGCCTCTGGGGCTAGTCGCTAATTGGCTACTTACACCCACATAACAGTATCAAAAATGGTACCAGGCTGTTCCTAATAAAAGAGAGTGTTGGTCCGTTCAGTTGTTTGGATATTGTAGGAACCAAAAGGAAACCTACGGATGGGTATCCAATATGTTGGATGTAATGGCCTCACACACCCTTGTAGGTGTCATGCTTCATCATCGGTAGTGCTCCTCGTTGGGTCTGCGGTGCAATACCCAATGGGCAACACCTCTAAGAGGGGCTCTTTGGCGGAGATCTTCTATCCAACTGCCGTATGGGTGAAGTGCGGGTATGGGGCCAAGGCGGTGTAGACGTTGCAGTGAGTTAAAATGGGGCTAAGGGTGCCAAGATCAGGTTTATTCTAGGGGTTCCTCGCTCCAATTAAAAGAGATCTAGACTGGACTCGAAGGGAAGTTATGTACCCTTGTGCGAGACTAAGCTAGTTGGAGTAGGACTGGGTCGACATGTTTCTCGCTATTTGTGCACTGACTAGCGATTTTTCAGGACCAATGTCAGAATAAGTTTTAAACGTGAAAACTGTCTACAAAGTGTCTTTTCCTCCGTATTGGAAATGAAACATTAAATTCAAATGGAAAAGGATGGTGTGCCTGTGTTGCGCTGTATTTGCCTATCTGTTCAATGGTGAGCTACAACAACAGCACCCGGCGGGTAGTACTTTGGGCGAACACTGTGGCTGGACCTACCACTCCCCTCTGTAAGTGGTGATTTCACCTTCTCCTGTAAAACAGGACTCCTTCCCCCCTTTTTGTAAACACTACTTACACCCACATCCCTAAGTCTAGGTTTTAAAGGGCACTCCTGAAACCAGAACTTCAGATCTGAGAAGACTTGCAACTAATAACAAAGAAGAGACCTGAGTTTGTGACTTCAGGACCTGCACAAAGCAAAGGCGCAATAACCTGCCCCTGTGGCAACCACCCAGTCACTGGATGACTTTGACTCATCCCGAACCAAAGGCTTGCTTCCATAGTCATAGGGACCCCTTTGAGCACCAAAAGAAACTCCAGACTCCCTTGGAACAGTGGCACTAGTTCCCTGCAGCCCACAGGTATAAACAAACTCCTGGAACCAAAGAATGGCTGGCCATCCTGCCCTCCTAGGGATCCCCCAAAAGTAGATGAACCAGTGCATTGTGGGAAATGTAGTGCTGAACTCCAGAAAGTTTCAGGTGGCTACCGTTTTACCCTGGATCTCCAGATGTCGAAATACCATCCTGCTGACCTTCACATTGCCAAGGATTGTTGGCGACCAGTCTGTTAACCCCCATCTTTTTGCTCAATGCTGCAACATGAGGGAACTTCACAGCCCTTCAACTGACCACAGCAGTAGCCCCGTTGTCAAATGTTTGCATCTGTTTCTTCACCAGCACCATCTAAGCAGTAAACTCAGCTCCCTGACGGCTCCCACTTCAGCACCAAGGGCAGTCAAGACAACTCTATACCTGGGCCTCCTGGGCCAACTAAAAATGAGCTGACAGTTGTGGCTTGATCCTGTGGCCCACATCACCCTAACCCCAGGTGGGATCCACGTACCTTGACCAATTGTCATTTATGCCTGTCCTAAATTGACAGTGTAGTGTAGTTCCTATTTTCCCAATAGGCCCTGCGCATTGGAATAACATAAACAGTAGTATCGACGTAGAAGTGCGGATCTTCCAGGCCTCTACTGACTATGCTAAACTTAATTGGGTTTCTTACCAACTAGCTCAGAGGTCACTGGAAACTTTCTTGACTGAATAGGAAGTGATCAGCTTCCCTGGCACAGCCAAGAAGGGATTCAGTTTTCCAACAACCGTGCAAACATGACAACTTTGCTCCTCAGATAAGAGTCAATCTCTAGAGTCGTGTGAAACAATAGACAGTTATTTTACTCAGTCAGTTGTTGTGCAGATTACTTTCACAATATGTAGAGAATAGAGAGACGGGCGTTGTCAATAAAAGGTATTATTTATTGAACAGTCTTTCTTCTCGTACAAGAGAAATGAATTGCCACAATTGCAAGACTTGTTATTATAAAAAGTACATACAGTAAGATGAGTATTGCGAAATAATACTGTAAAAGCATTGATATGGTTTCTTAGCCATACAATGGTTTAAAATGAATAAAACATATATACATTCATATATACATTAGGCTAAAATACTCAACTGGTGCTTCTAACTACACCTACCCCAGTCTACCTGACCTAAGCCTAATACTTGGGAGGGGAGTAAGTAAGTGGCTTTAAGTTAAGTTGGTTTTGACAAGGTTTGCTTCAAGAATTCTCTCTAAGGGTTTAGTCAACACCATACCTCTGGAATAGAATGCTGGAGGTCTGGTATCTCCTTCAGGGAACTCGATATCCCAGTCACTCGCAAGAGTAGGCTGGAAACGCTGGAGCTGGATTTCTCGGCATGAGAAAAGACAGCGTCTCTCTCGTCGCGCGTCGAGGAAGAGGAGGAGGGGCAGGGTCCGTGGGCAGCTTGCATCTGCTGGGCTCTTGCAGGGGACGGCTGTTCAGCTCCTGTGTTCACCACACCATCGTTCGCTCGTTAGCAGCGATAGCAGTAGCGATAGTGTCAGCATTAGCTTGACAGCGATAGCTTCAGCATGACAGCAGCAGCGTTTGCTTAAGGCAAAGTTGGTAATATTTATACCTGAAAGGTGCCTTGTTTGACGTAAGTTTTTGGACATAAGACGTCAATAAAGATGTCACTAGGAAGTGATCGTCTATCAGTGCTCATTAGAGTTCTATTACTAATCAAAACATAGCAAGCGGGGCTTTCCCAGGCTGCTGAGTTTTTATCTTGTTGAAGAACTCGGAGTGTTAATCTAGGAATCTTAGATAGTAACTTCTGCTATGTCATTTGCACTAATGAGCTGCAAAGAAAGTTGCAGAGGAAGCGATTCTGAAATGTGGCTCTGTTCGTGTGAGGCCAGAGACGAGTTTCTGAATATTGCATTTGATCGATTATGCCAATATAGGGAATAAATGGATTTATAGCAGTATAGGGGCATCAGGTCACAGTATCGATCAGGGTCCTAGATTAGAACGCGACACCCACTCAGGGTCCTAGATTAGAACGCGACACCCACTCCACGAATTTATGTCCATCAAATTACTAAAACTAGAGCAATAAGATGCATGTGTAACATTGCCTACCCCAAAATATATATATGCATTTGAAATAGGCGTATTTGTAATACGTGAAAATATAGGTACTGTACGTTTTTGAAGCATAGAAACCATTCAAATTATAGCATATGTAGGCTTTCCTGTTTTCAGTTTCTATTCTTGGGAAATTCTGGTGGTGTTTTTTCAGTGTTTTCCAGTGATTTCAATACCTCAAAAAAACAGTGCTTTTCAGTGGTTATTCATTTTCGCGCCATAAAAAATAACTGAAATAGTGTTTTACCGGTGTTTATGGAACACTTTGCTTTTATTGCTTTTTCAATTTTTCTTCAGAAATTGTATACTGCTCTACATTTGAGAAGCTTAATACAGTCATGAAATACTTTCCATTGTCCTTTAAGTCTGCAGCTCAGATTTAACAAGCATTTGCAATGCAATAGGTCTCGCATTTATGCAAGTTTAAGCTATTCGTGTTGTAAATGACAAAGCCTTTTATTTATGTTTTAAAAACGAAAAAAAAATACAAGGCATTGTTAGTTGCAATAGCTCAAACTCATGTAAATGCGAGACCTATTGCATTACAAATGCTTGTTTCGAATGAAAGCGTTAATTGGTCACTCAGCAAGTTGGAAGTTACAGTCTGTGTTCCAGAGTCGCTACCCCTCTCCTGCTCAGAGAGTGTTTCATTGCATTATATCATCGAGGGGGTAAAGGCATGAGAAAGAAAAAGAGAAGGAAGAAGAGAAAAAAACTGAAGGAGGAGAGACAGAGAAGGAGGGAGACAATGGGAGTAGGGAGAGGGGAGGAGGTAAACAAAAGGAGGAGAGAGGGAAAGAGATAAAAAAGGGGTATCAGTGAGATTGGAGGAGAGAGAGATGGCCAAAAGCAGAAATGTAAGGGGAAATGCAAATGTGAGGCACTTGACTTGGCTATTGCAGCAAGTAAATATAGCCAGACATGCACTAGACAGCTCAGTTGAATTAAAGAGAAGATCTCAGTTAAGAAATAGAACATGGATGTGCTCTGCTGTGAATTACTGTACTGCTTCCTGGGAGCTGGCGAGCTCCCTGCACCTTCTGAGTACAGTGATAAGTAGTGTCAGTGGGCCCCCAAATGTGAGTTAAGACGTGCTCCATCTTTGTTGAGGGTCCCCGTCTTTATGTGCCCCACAGGTTCCACTGTGCATGCTAAACTAGTACACGCATGCTAGGATAAACTAAATGCTTCTGCACATTGAGGTTGCCAGGGAATGGTGAGCAGTAATGGTTCAGGTGTGACAAGTAATCCTTTATATGTTTTCTTTCTGTTCTACATTTAAAGAGGCAGAAGGAATTCTGAGTTTCAGACTCTTCTCCTTCGAGCCAGTGGAAATTGCCCTCCCACTGAGCTCTTTCCCAGATTCTGAGAGATTAATCCAAGGTCACCAGATCACAGAATGCTGATTCTTTTGAAAAGCATGCTGCATGCATTAAAATAAAATAAAACTTTCAGAGCCCTGTGGGGTTTGCAGGAGGCAATAGCAGGATGACAGGTGAGCATTGTGCAGGCATCAGTTGGCACGCTTCGGAAGACACATAACCTCAGACTCAACCCTGAGTCTCTGCTTCTCCAGTTATTATATTTTTTAGCAGAAGGAAAACAGCCAGGAGGCTTCCAGTACAGCTGCTGGCAATTCTAGGCCTGTGACAGGCAACCCAGGGGCCTTATTTATGAAGGACTTGCGCCGCCGATGCGTCACTTTTTCCCATGTTAAAAGTGACGCACCGGCGGCGCAAGTCCTTCATAAATAAGGCCCCAGGGACCTAAATGCAGCCTGATCGGTTCTGCGCCTGCGAAGCAGAACGGGGGTGGAACACAGGAAGGGTGCTCGGGGATGGGGGGAAGGTACAGGTCTTCTCACCGAGCCTCCCCTGGGCATGGGAAACCTAGTGATAAGGGAAAGTCTTTAAGTCATGTGTGGCAGCCAGGGTGAGACAGCTTTTCTGGCACACACACAGTACTTCCAGGTCTTTAAAAGACCATTTGCTTCTTAATGAGGCATTGTTGTGTCTCACCCCTTCTTAGAGCCCCTGCAGCTCCACTCTGCCTATTTCTGGAAAAATCAGCCGTTCCCCCTCCCCTAAAAAAAATCTTAGCCCCCTCAAGCCTGACCCCAACCCCCGAAATTTGGCTCTAGCTGTGCTACTGTGTGTAAATACACAGTGGCACATTTTCCGCCGTGGAGGAGAGTAAAATTAACCTTATTTACATAGTGAAGGTTTTCAACATCATTGCCATACCATCAACGCATTTCTTTTTTCACTCCTACGTTTGTAATTGAAAGAGGCCCACTTCACCTTTCATCCCGATTAGACAAACAAAAGCACAGTTCAAAGATGGTAAATATATGCTAAATTAGCAACAGTGGAACATGCAGCCATGCCAGGACACTACAAAACTTCTGAGTTACAGTGAGTTTTGTACACGACCGGCACCCACTGACTGTGGCAGCTGCCGATCGCGCGCTGTCTCATGGAATTAATTAATCACATGCAAACAGTCAGTGGCTGCATTGCAGCACGGCTCTCTCACTTACTTCTTTAAATTGCAGTATCTCGAGCTCGAGCCACTGCAGGAATAACAGATTGCCGCGTGCCTCTTCAGAGAATCCTGCACTGAGATGTTGCCGGAAAAAATAAAGCCTGTCTTCCACCTCGTGGGTTTTGAGGTAGCTTATAAATGTACACAATACGGGAAACTAACAAGTTCCTTAAACACCTGAAGCCTCATGGTGGAATTAATGTAATCGTGGCGAGCATTTTTTTTAATGCTATACCCACAGATGTGCCCAATTAGAAGGAGCTTAGTTTTGCGGTGCGCTAATCCTGATTGGTGGTGCTTCCTACTATCCTTCTGAATGTACAGCGGAGGATTTAACATCAGCCATTTACTCATCGCTTTTCCTAAGTTTTCGACGTGGTTCTGCTCACCATTTTGAGTTTGCAAGTCATGATTTCTTCTGTTTATGGGTTCGGCCGGGTATGACAGTATTTAGGCTGACGGGCTGGATAGTAGTGTCTTCTGCAACAGAAAAGTCCTTCAACCATGATCCGGCTGCGCACGTCATCATTCCCTGCACTTTTTATTAGCTTTAGAAAGAAAACAATCTATCTACTCGTAAAGTAATGGTCTTTTTAAAGGGCTGTGAAGTGCTCAGTTGCGGCCGCAGTAAGAGATAACGCAGACCACAACAGCTCCTCTCCCTCCCACTTGAGCCAGGCAGGGGGCCTGGTGTTGATCTGGCCCTTTGGCCATTCACACCTCGGCTCCCCATGTGCAGACTCAGTGTTTTCCCCTGACACCTCTGCGCCAGGCCACCACAGGCAGGCCAATGGAATGCTTTGGCTCCACCAAGTGGCCAAAAGGCGCAACAATGATGAAAATCAGTGACACTCGGTTTCAATCAAGTCAGCTGATTTTCATTCGGTAGGGTTTTCTCGGTTACAGTCGTTTTAAACCGAATTCCGGACAGCCTAAGCATATGCAATCAATGAACGATTTTGCAAAAAGAATTACACATGAAATATCTCTGAATACAGAAAAGAAGGGTGAGATAATTTCATCACATATAAATGCATTTCAGTAAAATGTGCTAGAGGCTGGTTGAAAGTTATTATGTCTCTAGATTTACCTAAATAGAAGCCGGAGCTTTTGTTCTCTATGAATAGGTCTACTTTAAGCAATGAATTTTCGTGCCAGAAAAAGGGGAAAATATTATGAAAAATAGTTCAATCCCAAAAATATTTTCTTGTGAACGGGGGAATAGAGTTCCAACGCTTTGAGCAGTTTTTGTTGATCAAAACTGAAGGCCGAATTCAGAGTTCATGGGAACGCTGTGTGTCGGAATGCTTCCCTAAAGTTATTGTTTCTGTTCGTGTAAGAACATCATATCACACAGGCTCTCAAAGAATTGGTCTACAAAATCAGGTGACAGTTCGACCAAATTCGATAGTGCTGTAACTTGGCAGGTGTGAGAATGATTGCTGTCATCAAAGGCTGGATCAGCAATGCTCACAGAGGGTCGTACCTGGGTGATGTTGCTTTTGTCACTCGCTCCACTGTTACCACCTAGTCGTAGTACAGGAGTCTCAATGAATGCCATCATCAGGATTGGTAGCCACTGGGGACAACACAATGCGTGAGCCGTTATCGGACTGAGCAAAGTATCGATATCCATTGGTACTGCTGATGGAAGTGCAAGACAGGTATCCAACACGCATTCATCTCCGCATAGCATACATCGTAGTACAGGTAAGATGCAGGATTGCCATATAGGTCTGAATGAAAGGAACCAGGTCATGTTTAGATCTCTCAGCCTGGCCAATCCAAGGACTCTAGTTATTCTGTCCCGGTAGCGCACTGCTAGGATTGTTACTTCCATTCCCATAGGAGTCATGTCTGAGCTGTGGCTTGCCATATCGGAGCAGGAGGGTCAAAAATAAAATCCCTGTTACAAGTCCCAAAAATAGGGGTATGCCGCCAAAGACTGAATGGACAAAATTGGGAACGATTCCCAGAATTGCTTGAAATGGTGTTAGCAGTCCCGTAAAAATCGTCTTAAATATGCCTGGGATGCCTATGGCACTAGACATGTTAAGGAGTTGGCTAAGCATTTCTACGAAATGCACGGGGCAATTTGTTGATAAAAGGTCATGTATCTCTGTAGCTCTCCTTGCAACTAGGAGATCATACGTCTCTTTTGATGACGTGATGGGCACTGTTGTCTGCAAAAGCACAGACTTCATTTTGCTTAAAGTATCAATTCGTATAGAAGAGAAATTCAAACGAGGCTATGTCTCCAGGGCCGCTCGGAAACAATGCTTGCATACAGCATTTGACCATGGAAGTTACGCTTGCGAGATACGCTTTTCCTGGCAAAAGGCCACAACAGCTGTGATCCGTTATTAGAATGTAACTCCCATTTGCGAGTTGCATAAAGAAAGGCTCTATCTGCGTTGCAGGTGTGACATGTTGGTGGCATGAAAGGTTGTTAGAATTACCTTCACAGGCTCCGAGTAAATTAATACCCTGGCACAAAAGTATACCGCTTAGTGAACGTTTACAGTTTTCACCACTAAGAAATACATTTTTGTTGCTGTCACTGTAGCATGTATGTGTGTATGGTAATTTCCATTCTGATTTAATGTACCCTTTACCCATTCGTTCATACTGGCCAGTAGGTATGTATTCAAGGCAATTTTTAAATCGGAAAGTTGTTATCGGAATTGTGATAATCCCGTGTATTATCCATTCAATGACAGGACTTTCTGACATTGTCAAAGGTAATCTCTCAAGTTTTTCGATGCTCAGGATTGTATAGTCTTCTCCTTTCTGTGCCAAGCTGATTTGTTTATCAGTAAGGTTAAAAATGGAAAACAATGATGTTGTGTTGATTAAACGCCAAGGCACATAGCCTGAATGAAGATTTTGCAGCGTCCAGCCTAATTGTACAATAGAACGTAATTGTGACTGGCCATGCTGTAACATTAGCAAGTCTCTGTCTATTATATCAAAGGCAGATGATACAATATTGTCCAACGAATATATTCTGGAGGACAGAGTCATTAACCCATTGTCCACTACAGAAAGTGATTTTTCCAAATTAATACGATCAATTTCTCGTATTTTTTCTGCTGTTTCAATTTGTGTGACTTTCCAAGCCTCGTTGTATGCAGCATAGATACTGGTCGCTATGAAACGCTTTTGATGCTGTTTGCGTGGTCCCATAATAAAATCGCGCAAATCAGCACCCTCTTTAAGTAAAGACAAGTGTTGCTTAATTTCAGCCAGTGTGGATGATCCTAGCCATTCAAGGCAGAGTTTCCCTACACTGTATGTTGTTACTATCCCTGGATGTTGTCTCTGGGAGTATCTAGGGTCTTGTCTGGTCATTTTTAACCCCTGTGTTTTATTCAGGAATCTATCTTGACAGTTGTTTGTGTCAGTAGGCCAGATTAACCACTTTTTCCAATCAGGATGTGTTCTGTTTGAATATAAAATTTTAGATACGTCTATCTCAATATCTGTTGTTGTATTCTCAGGTATTGGCTTTGGAATAGACGGTTTGTTAAGGTCTTTAATCTTAGCTAGGCCAAGACAGGTTGTTTCATGAATTGTTTCATTTAAAAACATCATTTGTTCTGGTATCATGCAGGCTCGAAACAGTGCTTCTAGGCCTTGTACCTGCCACTCTTTTGTACCCGAGATGGTTTTTGTTTCAATGTTATTTTTCCAATAATCAAAACCAAATGTCATCATTTTTTCATAAAATGCTTCTGATTATATCAATTTAGTATTTGTCAGCATTGTTTTCAATCCTGTTTTATCTAACAGTTTATAATAAAACGTTTCTGCATCACTGGTGTTAAACCCTGAGAAGTACTGAAATTTCTCATAGAATGTTTTAGAACTGCTTTTAGGTGGTGTAGCACAATGTTCCCATTGATTATACTTAAAAACATTTCTAGGCTGTGCAGATTTATGCAAGTAATGATCACCATAATGTGTGAAGCAGAACATCTGTTCATAACTAGACGAACCTTGTAAATAATCTTGGTCTGTGAATCTAGCTGACATTACTAAATTAGACATCATATTGTTAATACTTTCAAAGTCCCAATCATCAGAGAATGTACTAGGTTTTACAAAGCCACTTAAGGAAACCTTGAATTGATGTTGATACTTCAGGATCTCGACCGGACCATAGATTTCATAGTCAGTTTTCTCCCATACTACCCCACCTGGTATTGGAATGGCTGTGACATTTACTGTTGACAGTTCTCTTTTCTTCACGTGGGATGATCTGTGTGGTTTGAGGACTAAGTTGATGTTCTGACTTGCTGTGTCCATTGTACTATATTTTCCCTCAATGACTTTTCCCAAACAAAGTACCATGATGAGCCAAAGCAGGAGGAAAACTATACCTAGACCAAACCAGAACTCTAACCATGGGGAAATAAGGTAAATTTCCTTCAGTTGATGAAAGAGTTCCGTTGCTTTTTCTTTAAAAGTCTTTTTTGTTTCTGGCATCACTTCGGGGTTGCTTTGCTCCTCTGAAAAGTTATCGAAGTTGATGAAATAACCAGAGGCAGTTCTGTCAATTGTTGGGATTGTTCTTTCAATTTGTCTTTCGGTAGCACATTCAGATGCCACATCATTATAGACTGGTGTTTCTTGACGAACTGTTTCAATCTGTGTTTCAAGAGGCACGAGTTCCATGGCATTATTGCATAGTCCCTCTCTGTACACTGCAGGCTGATCGAATGTGATTAGTCTTTCAGTTTGAACCTCTTGGATTGTTGCAAGTTTGGGTATTCTGTTGTTTCTTGGGAGGCCACTGGGCCCACTGTTGATTATAGGCCACATGCTTGTGGTTTTACCAGGTCGATTGATACAACTCTGTTCTCCTTTTTACCAGCAAGGGGCGGTAGTACTACTGATCTTGTTCCGTTGATAGCTAAGACAGGTACTGCTTTTCTGTAAGAAGGCCCAAATTCCTTCTTCACCGCTATTTTTTCTCTGACTAGATCCCCAATCTTTGGAATCCAGACAGGCCTTGCTGGGGCTGTTGCTGGTGGTGCCTCGTCAGTGGTAGCTGGCTGTTGCTTTAACTTTATGTTGCTTAAGGATTTTCTTGTTTCATTCAAGTCCTGTAAAACAGCCAAACGATCCTTGATGTTAAAGTCTGTTTTCTTATCTTGTACCACTGATACCTGACTATCTAAGTCCTGAATTCTCATTCTAGTTCCGAACAATAGTTTGCATGGGCTGAAACCTTTTAGAGAATTTCTTGGCAAATTGTTAAGACTGATCTGGACACTTATTAAATGTGTGACCCACCCAGCGCCTGAAACTAATACCTTCGCTGTTATAGATTGCTTTATGTCCCGGTTTTTTCTTTCTACCACACTGTTCCCTTCGGGGTGTGACGGACAAGAATACCGCAACCCAACTCTCATGCTGGCCATGGCCTCCTTATAAGCTCGAGAGCTGAAAGCAGGACCCTGGTCAGAATGGAACATGGCAATTGCGTATGTGCCGATAAAGACTCTCAGATCTTTTATAACCGTTCTGGCATCAGCCGAGAGCTGGAGGCCACATTTTTTAAGAGGATTTAGCCTTAATAATTAATAGGACGCAGGATGGCATGTAGACAGCGTTACACTGTTCCTGATTGGTAGCCGGTAGCGTAGTTTACTACTGCGATCCCTGTCGCAGTCGGGACAATTTTTTACATATATTTGATGTTGCACGCTCATTCTCGGCCACCAGTATACTGATTGTAATTCGGTCAGAGATTCCCTCATTGCATTATGCCTTGGACCTTCACCCATGTGTGCGTCTGCTATTAATTACTTTCTCCGGTCCATGTTTGGAATTACCCTATCCCCCACTCCAGGGATTCGAGCAAAAGGAGCGGAGTTTGCATCGATTACGTATGCATAATTGAGTGGATAGTTCACGGGTAGTGCTGCACAGTCGCCTTTTACGGACGTTTTGACTGCCAGCATGGTTTCCCCGTCTATGTGTTTTTCTGCACGCTTTTTTGTGGCTACGGAAGCCGGTTTAGTTGCTTCCGCTGTGGCTGTGTTAGCCAATGAATTCCCTGCAACGTGAACGCCATCACGTTGAAGACTCTGTGCGTGTATCACGTGATTCTTTTGTAGTTCTTTCTGTAAAAGAGCTACCTGGTTCCAGAGCAATTTATGCTTTATTGTGGCACCTGTGTCATCTTTGTAATCGTTTTCAATCCAGCTCTGCAACTTATTGTTGTAAGAGTTGACGCATAAATGAGAATCGCACACGATAAGTGTCGGGAATTCACGTTCTGCATTTTCGAGCGCCATCTTTAAACATCTGATTTCAGCTCTCTGAGCCGAACAGTACTTTACTGATTCTGTTTTTGTTATTTTCGGTCTGAATTTACCGCACAGCCAACGACCTTTAACAATCGCACAGGCTGCATCGTAGGATTTGCTCTCTACGTTGAAATGCTGTACAAATCTATCTGTATAGATTATACAGGCGTATTGTGGGAGAGGCAGAAGTTCGATTGGCAGAGGATATTCTTCTTCATATTCTAAATCATTCAGTTTTTTGAATTGCGGGGCGAAATAGTATTTCACATCATCCGCTCCAAGAGAATCTACACACTGTATCCATTTCGGATCCAGTGACACTGTAGGCAGGTTTACTGGGCTGAATAGCGCCTCGAAGGCGGATTCCGCTGTGAGGATATTAATCCTTTTACCATGTACTAGTTCTCGTTCATTCACTAATGCAATTTCTACTGCTTTCACAGTATTTTCTGTGAGACTGAATGTTTTTTCTGCTTGTGTGTACAAGTGAGATTTAATTGAAATTGGTACCTTTTCTCCCTCATTGCGTGTGTTGTCACGTGTATCTAATTTTGTTTTTGCTAACATGTCTGTTTGCAGTGATCTCAAAATTTCTGTGTGTTTTTGAGTCCAGGGGATTTGTTTAAAATCAGGTTTGATTAGTTCGTAGAGAGGTTTAACCCTCTCTGCGTAATTTAGAATGTAAGTTCTACCGAAATTCAGAAAGCCTAGAATCGATTGTAAATTCTTCAGCGTTTTTGGAGCTTGGAGCACAGCGCACTTCTCTAAGAAGTTGTCTGCTAGGCTTTTTCCCTCACTTGATAATTCGTATCCTAAAAATATTACTGTCAGATGGGCAATTCGGGACTTTTTAAAGTTGAATTTGTAACCTTCTGCTGCGAACCCAAGTATAATGGTGTTCACTCTTTTCAAGTGAGTCTCCAAGTCGTCGTCTGTGAGATAGATATCATCTACGTAAGACAATGACTCATCATCATATATTTGCAGTAACTCTGTTACTCTAGCTGAGAATAGTCCTGGGCTGTTCTTGAACCCCTGTGGGAGCCTACAGAAATTTTTCTGAGACCCCATTACTGAGAAAGCGGTCAAGTATCAGCTTTCTGGTGCAATGTTTTGACAAAAGAAACCATTAGATATGTCTAATGTCGTTTTATATTTTTTCCTAACTATGTTATTCATTAGTGCAGCACTATGCGAATTTTGTACTGCAAAAGTTTTGCAACATGCGTTAAGGTGTCTGTAGTCCAAAACTAGACGATATGAATTGTCTGGCTTGGAGACTGGAAACAAAGGATTGTTCATTTGAGAGGTGCATGTTTCAATCATCCCCTGGTATTCAAGTTGATCTCAAATCTCCCTGACTTGTTTTTTAGCTTCTTGCTTAATGGGATACTGCCTTTGTGCAGTTGGTTCACTTTTTAATTGGATTTTGTGAGGAGGAGAGTCCTCATCCCATCCTACATGATTTTTATATAATGCCGGTGCCTGGGCCACTGCTTATTTCCTTGCATAAGTATATTTTTTGTGAATCGGGATGTGATTCGAGAAGGCAGGCATAATCATTTCTTCGCCACGAGGGCACTCCCTGACAAACTCTGGGGGCCAATCTTTTTCAGCTAACAGAATATCATAGCCTTTTGAGAGTTTATCCCAAAATAGACCTCTTATATTCCTAGTCTTATCACCCTCTATACGAAGTTGTATTTCGTATATCTTATGGGGTTCGCTAAGTCTGGTGTCTGCAGTTTCAACCTGAATGTATTCATTTGTGTCCACTGTCTCCAGATGACTCATCAAGATCTTGCGGGCTATAGTGATTTCTGCTGCACTGTCTAGCAATGTCTGTGCCCACTCCCCGTTTTTCAACTGTGTCCTCAGTATTCTCGGCATGTTCGATTACTCTAATACTGGCTACCTTCTTTTTTGGAAATTGAGATTTTTTACTCTGAGCAGGTTCCATGTCTTTGGACTTGGTGTGCTCTCCTGGGTCTGACCGTCCTCTTCTTTCCGATTTCTGCGAAAAAGATCGAGAGGGACGTGTATCAATACTTTTATATCTATCAGGTTTTTTCAAATTATCCCTGTTTCTAAGGTTGTATCTTTTCTCAGAGGGCTCCCTCTGGGGAGACTGGTGTTCTCGAGTCGGAGATCTTTCCCTCCGTCGAGGAGACCTTCCTCTGGACTGGAAAACTTTTTCCTTGGGAGTGGATTGTTTATTTCCATCCCAGCTCTTTTTAGGAGTGTTTAAATTATTTTTAATGAATAATTTTTCAGGATTTTTCGAGCAGTTGGGGCTTTACTGGTTTTCCACCCAAGCTGTCTCTACCTAGTTCTTCATAGCATTTTTCTATGATTCTGGCAAGCTCAATTGGTTGATCTGCTATATCTGTTTCCTTCAACTTCTGGCGGATCGCCACAGATGCTGCTTCTCCATTTATATTGGCTAGTAATATAGCCGAGACCTGCTTGAAGTCTTTCAGTAATTTCATACCAAGAGTTAAAGCGGGTTCTGGACCGTTTTCATTCTGAATCTGTTTTAGCATTTCTGGTATTACCGCCATTGACGGAACACCATGTGTTTTTGTGTAAATGGAAGCAAAGACTGTACCCCAAGTGTCACAGTCCTCCACGTGTGGTGCGACCCCCATTGGAAGGCAGATGGTCAAGATCCTGTGTTTCTCAATAGGGGTGGTATTCGGAAATACTGCCTCTATTTGAGTGATTTTCTGCGCTAACCAGAAAGGAATTTGTTCCCGTTTTACGGGTGTTTTACCAAGACATGATTGTATGTTCTGTGGTGTAATTTTATTAGTGTTCCCCTGATGAGGGGTCAGCTGTGGTACATTAACAGCTGGTTGGACTGTTGCAGTCCGCATTACATATTGGACTAATTGCCTATGTATTTTAATTAATGTTTTTAGCTGTGCTAACAGCTCTTCTTTAGACATTTTTGCAATGTCCGGATGTGGTGTGTAGCTGGCTAGAACCGGCCACGTTGCTCCTGGTCTACCTAGTGGACCGAGCCTGGTAATATGATCATTATGTTTTAGGGCGCCTTTAAACCAAAGTAAATGTTCTTGGTATTTTAATGGGATTTCAATTTCCTCGAAAGGAGCGTACTCTTCCGGTGGATCCTCTACTATGTAGTAGTGGAACTCGTGTGTTGCGAAATTTTATCCATGAATAGAATACCTCTGTCTGCCGATATTCGTGTGCCTCTATCATGAAGACGACTGTGCCACCTTGTGTGGTCAGTCCATTTTCTATAAGTTTTACCGTTATAGATTTTCTTAAATGTGCCGGGATGATTATCGCACCCGGTTCAGTAGTTCCATCGGGACCCTGCTGAGTCGCATCTGCTGCGGCATCAGTTCCGTTGTTTTCTACTGACATTTTATAAATGCACGTTTTGCAGAGCAGGTCTCCAAGGAGACAAAGATTAGGTGCACAATATTTTGGAACACTGTATCCTTCAACGTTGAATAAACCAGAGCTTTACATAGGAATCTCTTCCTACTAAGGTCGGGCGGATTTTAACCTTTCACCTTTCACCCACTACAGACGTCTATTGCAGTATTTACGGGAGAAAGGGGTCTGTGTGAAAAATGCACAACTGAGTTACTCTAACGTCTTGCGTTAGTTTATCGCCTTACCAAACGTTTGGGCGCCATGTAGTGTAGTTCCTATTTTCCCAATAGGTCCTGCGCATTGGAATAACATAAACAGTAGTATTGACGTAGAAGTGCGGATCTTCCAGGCCTCTACTGACTATGCTAAACTTAATTGGGTTTCTTACCAACTAGCTCAGAAGTCACTGGAAACTTTCTTGACTGAATAGGAAGTGATCAGCTTCCCTGGCACAGCCAAGAAGGGATTCAGTTTTCCAACAACCGTGCAAACATGACAACTTTGCTCCTCAGATAAGAGTCAATCTCTAGAGTTGTGTGGAACAATAGACAGTTATTTTACTCAGTCAGTTGTTGTGCAGATTACTTTCACAATATGTAGAGAATAGAGAGACGGGCGTTGTCAATTAAAGGTATTATTTATTGAACAGTCTTTCTTCTCGTACAAGAGAAATGAATTGCCACAATTGCAAGACTTGTTATTATAAAAAGTACGTACAGTAAGATGAGTATTGCGAAATAATATTGTAAAAGCATTGATATGGTTTCTTAGCCATACAATGGTTTAAAATGAATAAAACATATATACATTCATATATACATTAGGCTAAAATACTCAACTGGTGCTTCTAACTACGCCTACCCCAGTGTACCTGACCTAAGCCTAATACTTGGGAGGGGAGTAAGTAAGTAGCTTTAAGTTAAGTTGGTTTTGCCAAGGTTTGCTTCAAGAATTCTCTCTAAGGGTTTAGTCAACACCATACCTCTGGAACAGAATGCTGGAGGTCTGGTATCTCCTTCAGGGAACTCGATATCCCAGTCACTCGCAAGAGTAGGCTGGAAACGCTGGAGCTGGATTTCTCGGCATGAGAAAAGACAGCGTCTCTCTCAGCGCGTCGAGGAAGAGGAGGAGGGGCAGCATCCGCGGGCAGCTTGCATCTGCTGGGCTCTTGCAGGGGACGGCTGTTCAGCTCCTGTGTTCACCACACCATCGTTCGCTCGTTAACAGCGATAGCAGTAGCGATAGTGTCAGCATTAGCAAGACAGCGATGGCTTCAGCATGACAGCAGCAGCGTTTGCTTAAGGCAACATTGGTAATATTTATACCTGAAAGGTGCCTTGTTTGACGTAAGTTTTTGGACATAAGACGTCAATAAAGATGTCACTAGGAAGTGATCCTCTATCAGTGCTCATTAGAGTTCTATTACTAATCAAAACATAGCAAGCGGGGCTTTCCCAGGTTGCTGAGTTTTTATCTTGTTGAAGAACTCGGAGTGTTAATCTAGGAATCTTAGATAGTAACTTCTGCTATGTCATTTGCACTAATGAGCTGCAAAGGATGTTGCAGAGGAAGCGATTCTGAAATGTGGCTCTGTTCGTGTGAGGCCAGAGACGAGTTTCTGAATATTGCATTTGATCGGTTATGCCAATATAGGGAATAAATGGATTTATAGCCGTATAGGGGCATAAGGTCACAGTATCGATCAGGGTCCTAGATTAGAACGCGACAACAGCAATGAAAACGTTTTTGCTGTATTGAAATGCACAGATTTATTTTTGCTTCTAAAATCCGTAACTCCAATTATACACATTCAATTGTATTCATTTTGATTTCTAAATTAATATAAAAATCTGCTTTATTTTTATTTATTGGTGTCGGATTTCCTTTGAGTCATGTCAATTACTTATTGTCCATGTTGGTACTCTGAAATGCTTAACGCATGTTCCTCTAGTAAAGCCTGACTGCTCTTTGCCACACTGCCAAGATTAAACGAAGGATTTATTATTGAGAATCCAAGGATCATTTCTAGAGTATTGTGAGAGTATTAAATAGCGAGGCCCAACCAGCATCACTACATAATACTCCACTTTTCTACAGGAAGAGCCTAATGTGTGTCATTCCGTCATATCTGCATCTTTTGAACCAATGACAACTGCTCTTGAGCTCTGCAGAGCATTCATAGGGGGCGAGGAAGAAGTTTGGGGTATTCGTGTAAAGTCCTATGGGGAAGGCTCTAAAATAGGAAGAAAGATGGCGAATTATGATGTTGTAATATCCTTACAAAATTTGTATAAAAATAATTTCAGTATCACTACCCACATGAGGGATTTAGAGACATTGCTTCTGAATCAAAGGCAGACCAATAAAAGAGTTATTGCTGTTGAGCAATCAATCAATCAATCAATCAATCAATCATGGCATTTATCAAGCGCACTCCATACCCGTGAGGGTCTCAAGGCACTGGCGGGGGCTGCTACTGTTCGAAGAGCCAGGTCTTGAGGAGTGTCCTGAAGCACAAGTGAGCCATTAACGCTTCTCCATCCCATACTAATAAAATGTAAGCCAAAATAATGAGACCGTCACTGTGCCCTATATGTTTACCTACAAGTGAAGTCTAAGAAAAAAAACATTATTACAACAGGATAAACATAAATTAAGGCAAATCACAAAAAAAGCAAGAATTGAAAAGCCAACAGGTCTGGCCTTAGTAAGCTGGTGCAGTTGTTATTTATATTTTTATGACATGTTGTACTTTGAAACGCAGGGGGGTACCATAGGTACCCCCTATGTGCACCCCCAGCCCCCCTCCACCCTGGGGCCCGCAACAGGCCCCCAAAGCAAAGACCACATGCCAGGCATAGGACCGCAGGAATCGTACTAGGGTTGGTGGTGTCTTGCAGACACCGCCACCATATGTACGCACTTTTTCCGCCGCTCACAAAGGTGACCGGCGGAAAAGCGTCGGACGGTCTTCCCGCCCGCCGCTGACCCCTCAGCCATCCTAATGTGGTAGGGGGTCATTTCAGTGAGGATGGCGGGCGGATTGCCCCCACCGGGCCGGTGGTGGCTACCGCCAGCCCGGCGGGAGCAATCCGTCTGCCATCCTAATCAGCCCCTTAGTGTCTTAGCTCTCAGTGGGAGCCCTTTGGGCTGATTCATAAATAAGTCTTCGAAATTCGGGTGAGAGTTATTCCAGAACATTCAGGATAAGTGAGGAGTAAGTAGAGATTAAACAAAATGTACAGATAATATCTGTGAATCAGACTCTATTATTTTTATGACTGTTTAATCTGCAAGTGTTGGAATCCAGACCAAAAGTCAACAAACTTGGAGCTTGCTTCTCTCAATACCACACCTACACAGCTTCTCACCATAGGCATACCCTCCGCCATCTTTCTCCCTCTCATAAGGCCATTTTCTTTACCACCTCCTTCATAAATATATAAAAAACAGGCAAACGGTTGTGGTTGGTTTTACCATGCACTTCATTTACCACAATGCGTCCGGGTGCATTGTATGTTGGGATGCCATTTAGTGTGCGCCCTCCCCTCATTGACTACAGTTTACAAGGATTTCTGAGCTATTGTTTCTCACTTACTACATGAAGATAATGGTTAGCATCCTTAAAGATCAAGATGTCTATATAATCAGGGGGTTGGATTTCTTTCTGACCGACCCATTCGGTTGAGTAGGTCAGAAAGGAATGCAACTGGACATTCTGACTGGCTTTCAATGGGCTCAGAGAGCGCATCCGCCAGTCAGAATGCTTTCATTAATACCAAGGGCGACTTTTTCCACCCGAGGGATTACGATGTCGGATTCCGACACCCTTTCTGTGCTGCCGACAGCCTTTCTTTTCCGGCCTTTCCAACACAGAAAGGCTGTTGGAAGTCGACTTTCGAGGCCCCCATGAAGGCCCCCATGGGTGCAAGGCCTCCGGATTGCAGTCAGGGGGCTACTATGGTGCCCCCTGTTGATCCCTGCACCCCGTGGCAGGCACCTTGAGGTGACTGCCTCATTGTGCAGGGTTGAATTGCGCCTTCTCTCTTTACAATGAGAGCATGCATTCCAGTCAGACTGCAAGCTCCCTTTATAAAGAATAGGAATGCAACTGAACATTGTTCAGGCGCATCCTAATTGCTGGGTAGCGAGGACCGCCAACAGGAGGTCAGTCAGTCCTTGTACCGAATCGATGTTGGATGGACTCAGGTCCGTCCGACATCAAAATCGTGCCCTAAGTTTTGACTGTGTCCTAACCTGAGTTATAGTCCTAAGACTCCCCCCTCAATTGACAACATTCTTTGAACCCAACAAGGCTAAATTATCTTCCTCCACCCAGAACCCTTAATTGCGACAATATGACAGGTTGATGTCAAAATATGTTGGTTTTAAACTGCCTCGTATTGCACTTCCACTTGCTCCTTCAGCGATGCAACTCATGAAAAAGGTCTAAAACACATCTCATCGCAGCCTTCCTATCATCCTAGACTGTGTTCCTTTCCTCCTCCACCTTCCCATTTGTAAGGCTATGTTTCCCCTTAAATTCTTTGCATTTATTATCCTGAATTTTTGAATGTACACAAATATCTCTCTTTCTTTTCTTAACATATTAGATATGTATCCTGTGGCTGCAGTCCCCTCCCCATCGCTTCCCCTGCTTTATAAATACCAGGAAATAAATACATGTAAAAAAACATGAAAAAAAAGTCAGGCATTCAAATTGTTTTACATTTATTTCAATAGTCAAACCACTAACATCAAGTCTTGTAATCTTTATTGAACAAAGAAAGAGACTGAAATAAAAGTGAGGTACTTCCAGTGATGTCACCATATGAACCAACCTGTACCAACATAAATAGTAAACATTTTAAATTTGCTAGTAACAACACTACATACACAAAAATGAACCCTGCTTTCCAGATGCCTTATAGTGGGTAAATAATAAGTGTCATATGAGGCACTCTCGGTGCTTTTTCAAATTTGCCATTTTGAGTGACATATTACTGTATTTAAAATGCTAATAAGATATGGTCTTGAAGAATGATTAATAACATATTATTGTTGTGCCTCATTTTCATGTGAGACACCATTGTATTAAATGGATGCGGCTTCTAGTGTTTTACTCATCCTGCTCCTGCTTATTACCTCCACCAATCAGTGACCCACTACAAATCTTCTCTCCTTGCAGTTTCTGTGATGCACAAAAGTTCTATGACAGAGCAGATAACTGCCTTAATCATGTCATGTTAATTAAACTTTCCACTGTGTTCTCTATGTATCATTTTCAAGGCCTTCCACTGGAGGTTCTGATGTATGCCTCTGAAACATTTTGAATGAATCTTTGCCTGAGAAATAGAACCTGAAAATTTCTCTTATCTTCAGAAATGGGTTAGTGCTAAAGGTCATTGGATATCCTGAATTAGTTTCAGTTTTTTCCAATGTCAGTTACAATGATCAAGTGGCACTAAATCTGCAGTTTTGCTATTTGTTTATGTGTAACATGTGTGTCTTGACCTCTGGATTTGAAGGTGCCCGGGGCAACATCTTATTTTCCTACCAAGACTGACAAATTTACTTGAGACTTCCTCTCCTCCCTAAAAATGCTGTCAGTACTCTTTATGAGTTTGACTCAAAGAAACCAAGAGGCATTTTACTGCGTAACTAGAGATTACTATTCTATTTTTCTAATTTTGTAGTCTGTATTTGGGCCTTTATGGCATTTACTTTATTCTTCTGCGGTGACTTATATGGAGAATTCTGTTAATTGATCCTAACTCAGTTATTGAGTGGTCCTAATTCCTGTTTGATTTGTTCTCTGCTTATCAAAGTATTGATGACTGTGGAGAGGGCAGTGTCAATGGCCACTACATCAACGTAAAAAAATATGGAGCCGAATTGCCTGAGGTAAAAATCGAGTAGCCTTGATAATTGGAGTTATTGGCGTTTGGTTCCCAAAGCAGCATCACATTTTTGCTACACAACCACTGTTTAGAGACATCCTCCGCATATTCTGGGTTTTTATAGCATTTGAAGGACAGCTTCACTGTTCGATTTTTATGTGGGTGTTCTAGTAACATAAAGGCCAAGATGTATTAAGAGAACTTGCATTATCCTTGCATGACACAAGTTATTGCAGGGCAACGCAAGTCTTTATTTGGTATTTACAAAGTCGCACATGGGACAGTGGGGCATATTACCAACAACTAGCGATAATTATCGATATGTTGGTTTAGCTGCGGCAATTTTTATCGCTTAGGAACCTTGCCATTATCAAGGTATATCTCCTAAGCGATAAAAATCGGCCGCAATGCATGAATAACACTGAAAAGTCAGCGATATCCATGCATTACTGAGCTAAGGCTCTTAGCCATGTTATCCACCTCCCATTGGATAACATGGCTAAGAACTGCTCAGGGCAGGTGTTAGCATTTGGAGATATTCGCGCTTAGCGCGAATATCTCCAAAAGTTGGTGATAGGAGATAGCGATGTTGGCGACTGTTTCCAGTCGCTAACATCTTGGCACGCCCATTTTGCATGTCATTAGTGATAAATATCACTGACATGCAAAGTGGGGCCCAAGATGGTCGCTATCTCCTACTAGCTGTCGCTAACTGGTGTTAGCGGCAGCTAGGTAATAGGGAGATCATTTTATCTCCGCTTTCTTGGCTTTTAAAGCCAAAAAAGCGGAGATAAACCCCCTTGATAATATGCCCCCGTGTCTTGTGCTGCATTACAATACATTCTACTTGGTAGATGTTTAGTGGGTGGCGCGTGGGTGTTCCCATGTATCCACCTATGAATTTAACACAATTCCAGGTTTACAAAATTTGTGAACCTGGGATTGCACCAAAACAGTACACATCCAGAAGGATGGACAAGCGAGGACTAACATCTTTCTTTCTCCTCATCATTCCTATCTCTATTCGTGATGCATCCCTTTGGATTGTTTGTGTGCTGGAAGGTATCCCTTCCTGCACAAAAGCAATCCAGCCCGACACGAAGGATCCCTTCGACTATGGTGCCAGGTGCCTGCATTGGCACCGGGCAGCACAAAATCCGCCAGCACAAGGAGATACCAGAAACTCCCCATATCTTTGTAAATATAGAGCATTTCAGCTTTCTCCCTTTCACACAGCGCAGCACAAAACATTCTCTTGCTGAGCTACGTTGTGTGAAATAATAGTAAATACACCCCCATATTCGCAAATGCAGGTGTACTATACAATTCTGAATGCTGTTAGCAGCATCGACATTCCCCAATGACCCAAGAGCAGAGCCTTTCATTTCTTGTCAAGCATCTGCTGGCAAGAAAGAGCCTCCGTCTGTCATGCTTAACAATGTGCTCTGAGGGAACAGCAACACTAGTTGGAGGAACCCTTCTTGAGGATCTATCTAAGGTAAATGTAAGTTTCTGTCCTAGGTTCAACCCATTGTACCAATGCAACAGTTTCCAGCTAGTACCAGTGAGGGGTAAGTGTGATCAGTGGTGTAACAAAACTTGAGGGGCTCGTTCAAAGTACATGCAGGGGGCCCCACAAGCTCAGGATCCAGTGCAAAGCTGTCAGGGGCTTACCAGTGCAGGGGTGGGGGCAGAGCTCGGGCCCCCCACCGTGTGGCAGTGGGAGATTTTGTTATGCCATTGCAGTGTGTGAAAGGTATGAGTGCTAATGCGCCAATACATCTAAACTAGAAAAGTGGTTTTCCTGAACTGCGGCGAATAAAAATGAAGATAATTGCAGGCCTTGTGTTATTGAAACTGAGCCCATGCTGGGCCGAGTAATGAATACTGAGGTCATTCTGGGCTTATGACATTAAATGAGGAGGTCCGACTAGATGAGAGTACTGGAAAGCGATGTCCTGCTGAGCCCAGAAATTAGATCCTTCTCAACTGAGGGCTCTCAGCTCATCTCGACACTCAGTCTCCCAATTGTTACCTCTCAGTCAGAGCCAGGCCGGCTATGCACAGTGTTTCAAAACACCTATTATGGTATATATCTTCCAATTTCAGCCACACCTGTATAATTAAAGCTCTCTGTTTTTAATGTTAATAGATTTTCCACATATAAATACACATGGAAAGCAATCACTTTGTAGTCATTTGTAAAAATAGAAAACATGGGAAACAAGTCCTTTGTAATGCACCTGGCACTTAGTTTTGCAGCCCAATTTTTTTCTAGACTGATAGCATAAAAAGAGAGGATGAAAAGAAAAACAAGCATTGGCAAAGCTCTAAAAGGTCAAACTAATTATGCAAACTAATTATGCATAATTGTACTTTTGCACATCTGGCAAGACACATGTAAATGTATGTTTCACGATCTTGGAATGAGTTTTCTATTAAAAAATACATTCCAAGAAGGCTGTGCTCTGCATGCTTGCTTTGTGATGCATACACATGTGTGGACCTTGAAGCGTATGTGATCCATCATTGTGACACTGACAGCAATTTTTTATTTACCGTTTTAGCATGGTGGACAGGATATGTTATGTTAGAATTGAAATATTATTATCATATTGCTTATGCTTTGTTCTGTATTAATGAGGATTCTACGTAGGGTTTTAGTATACAGGAAAATTGGCGCCTAAACTGGTAGCGGTGGGGTGGGGAAAAACACAAACTATGCGGTGCCACTAAGGGGGTCATTAGGATGGCATCCCCGAGGTAGAGGGACCGTCCGCAGGGGCAGCGGCGGTCCCTCCGGTGTAATTAGGATGTGACCGCCACCCTGGCGGTCACATCCTGTATCTTTAACCTTGCGGCGGGTGCTGCTTGAAGCAGCACCCGCCGCAAGGTTAAAAATGCATGTTTTACATTTACATGCACAAAGCGGCAGGCACCGCGCGGTGCCTGCCGCTTTGTGCATGTAAATGCTGGGGGGTACCATAGGTACCCCCCATGTGCACCTCCCACCCCTGACACCCTGGGGGCCCGCAACGGGTCCCTAAACACCAAGGACCACATGCTTTTCCACGGCGGAAAAGCCGCTGTGGAAAAGCATGTTGCACTGCAGATTGTAATTTGGCTGACGGTGTCTTGCAGACACCCCCACCAAATAGCCCTCCACACCCCGCGGATCAGCGGTGGACGATCCCACCGCAATACCACCGCCATCCTAATCTGGCGCTGGGTGTTTTCTGTGGCCGCGGCGGTGAATCCGCATCCTCCAGGCTGGCGGTAGCTTCCGCCGGCCCGGAGGATGCAGATTCCCCGCCATCCTAATTGGCCCCTAGGTTAGGGGAGACCCAAAATAACCGCTGAAAGGAGTGGCAAAGGCCCACTCTGTAAATTAAAACAGAAGTCCTGTGCACACATTAGGCACAAATTCTGTAAATGTCTAATCCAAAACAAGATAATGTTTAAGCAGGAAATAAAAACAAGGTCGACACCAACAGAATTTTTTTCTTGGGTGAAATCTATTGTGAATTCCCTTCAAACGAAAGCCAGCCAACACGTGTTTCGTCAATGGGGCAGTAACCTGTGACTCGTCAGGGCTGAGTGCAACAAACTTAACACGGGATCGTATGACCGGTGATATTTCCAACCCGGCCAGAGTGGGTTCCACAACAATGGGAAAGCAAGTGATGGCAAGGATGGTTGCAGAGAAGCGAGGGGGGCACGAGTAAGTCTCTTCCCTATCGATCAGTAACAACTGGCGACCGGCGGGTGCAGACGGTCCCCTTGGGTGTAACTCTCGAGTGAAAAATAAAGTAGGTACTATGCCCTTTGTGGATGTGCAAAGAGCAACGTACCTACTTTATTTGCCATCACTTGCTTTCCCATTGTTTTGGAACCCGCTCTGGCTGGGTTGGAATTATCCCCGGTCATACAATCCCGTGTTAAGTTTGTTGCACTCAGCCCTGAAGAGTCACAGGTTACTGCCCGATTGACGAAACACGTGTCGGCTGGCTTCCGTTTGAAGATAATTCACAATAGATTTCACCCAAGAAAAACATCCATTGGTGTCGACCTTGTTTTTATTTCCTGCTTAAATATTATCTTGTGTCTGATTAGACATTTACAGAATTTGTACCTAACGTGTGCACAGGACTTTTGTTGTTCTGTGTTTAGTTAGCATTCATTGCATCATCTTCTTTCCAGTCGCCATTTTGATTCATGATCAAAAGTTATTTCTACCTCCATTGCTAAAAGCTGTGCCGATGTATTTGTGTCTCCAAGGTTAGACCTCGCTGAAAGAATGAGAAAGTTGCTCATTAGCAAATACCTTTCCCTCCAGATAGAGGTTTTGCTCCCACTAATCCAGCTGCGGGTACAGACAGGATGACCTTGCCAGAGAGATAGTATGTGCCCGGTCTCCGACTCTTAGCTCATCTTTGTGTGCCCCTTTGTCTAAAGCGGCCTTCTATGGAAAGTTACTGGGTGGGTGTGTCTTGTACTCATGCTGAAACCTATTTATGCTTGTGAAAGCCGGTCCCATCTAAGGAGGCAAGTCTGACTGGACTCCGCTGCACGCAATACCAATAAATTACTTGGTTTCTATTCTCTACTGCTTCATTGACTCTTCATTTCTTGTGGAAGGCTATGAGGTGGTCGCGAGTTACCCGGGTGACCCAATTCAGGTCACTTCCTTCAGTTACAACAGCAAACTAAAAAAACAAGTGCATGCAACGCGCATTAAGGGAAGCATGCAACCTTGTGGTACTTTGGGGCTGCTGAGCCCTTGTTAAAACAATGGAAAAGTAACACAGGGAGCATGGTGGAGAGTAGGGAAGGGGTATCAGGGACATGGCAGGTGAAACTAAGGATGTGTGAATTGAAAAAAGGAAGCAAGCAGCGCCACATCACATTGCTGCTGACTGGTGTCTTTACAAAAATTTAAAAATGATTACAGGTAGTGTGATGGAGGCAGAAGGCATAAGGGCGAAAAGAAGCAGAAGGCGAGCAGAGGGGAAGGAGGATAAAGAGGACAAAGGGTAGAGAGAAAGGAAATATATGTATCCCATGGAGTGCTCAGAGGTAAGTAAAAGAAATTGGAAAAGCAAAAAGGAATGGGCTGGTCAAAGTGAATGGGCTCCTTGTTGTGATTTATTTTTGTTGGATTGAAGAAGCTTTGCTGTTTATTGTAATGCAGATTATAGGAGCCACCAATCCCTTGCTGCTTAATGCAGTGACTAACAAAGAAATACAATCTGAAAAAGCCTGCAACTTACAAAAAGCAGTCAGAGATGAGAGAGGGCCTGCGCAAAATCAAAGAGTAAGAATAATTATGCTCAAAGAAACATGTACACTATGTAAAACAACCATTAGCAATGCCAATGGGTCTGGCCTATGAATGCAAGTGCCATTGTTGAATTTAGGCAATCAAAAAGTATATTTACGATCATTATTCTATTCATCAATCCAATAACTCATTCTTCCATTCAACGTCTACACAACCACAATAAAACAAACACAAACTCAATAACATATGCAACATAAAATAAAAGAATACAAATAGAGAAAAGAAAGCATGCTGCCATCTAAACATGACAGGCATATGGCAATAACAAAACTGAACATAGCAGCAGGTGCCCATCTTGCATAGGTATTGTAAAGAGTCTATTGTTGTTCTACGGTTCAAGCATGGCCACCATAGTTAGAACCAATGTGCTGGCCATCTTGGTATGGTAATGTAGTGTACACTATGAACACAGCATTGCATAAAGGTCTTCTGGTTTACAGGAAGAGGCCAAATGGGATTCAGCGAAGTGCAGATGAAATGAGTGACAAGCTATTGACCTCTTAGCAATGCCTAGAGAGCTGTAGTATCCCAATAAGAAACAATCAAGCAAAAAGAGGAGAAGTAAATCAATGAAAGGGGAACTATGAAAGGAGACATTTGAAAACTAAAGGACTACCCAACCAGCCTAACACTGAAGTGCACTTCCATCGGGAGGTATACAATAACCTGAGATAGAAGGATTGGCATCTGATTATTCCTATTGTGATGGTATGTGCATAATGGTCCCTATTTGGTGGATTTAATGGCTGTTTAAATAGTATGTTACATCTGAGGTGATGGCTTCCATGTTCGTACTCATTGCTGGGACACTGTTTCTACAATCCTGCTTAACTATGTACAAAATAAATATATTCTTCAACAAATAAATATTGAAGAGTACAAATTTTCAGGTGGATGTATACATTTAATCAGAAAATGCTGTAATTTGCAGGGCAACAGAGCCAATGACTGATGTGGACTCGACCATGCCTCCATGCAGTTCGCTGCCATGGATGAAATCAAAGTATAAATGACACTCAGACAGACCAAAAGCAGAACAGAGCTGATATATGTTTTTTACAAGTTCCCGGCAAACAGCTAAGAAGAGATTCTAACAATAACTATTACAGAGCAAATCTTCACACCCTAGGGTTGGTTAGAGGCATCAACCAATACTAAAATCACAAAGGTAATCTGTCACATTTCATGTAACAAAATATCGATCTGTAAGCTTTATTATAGATAAATAACAAATCTGCCCTTACATGCCTACTGATATTAACATATTCTTTTTTCAATCAATGTGTAAGGCCTAATGAATAAAATAATTGATTAATAGTTTCATAGAGTGCACAGCTGCTTCTATGAGAGTCCTGGCACTAAGGGGGAAACAGTATCAAAACCAACTACGTCTTAGACCTGCCCAGACAGGTTTTTATATTTGTTCCGAACAGCGGCTCCACACTCAGCATACAGAGTTGAACTGGGTGGCAATCCCATGGCCTCCGAGCCAGAAAAGTGAAGGAGTGACCAATGCCAGCATGGGCATGAGAGGAACCGAGCCCCCTATTGTACTTATCATAACTTTTCAAAATGAACAAATCAGACCTGTGACAAAATAAATATTGTTTTCCTAGTGAACTAACCAGGACTGCAGCTATTATCATTCGCTTTTCACCATAACCAACAATGGCCTCCTGTACTGAGCATAAGCTTTCCCACAGAGCAAGCACCAGCCAAGCAGTCATAAAATTGCATATGAAAAATTGCAGTTGTCACAGCAATATAATATCTCTCCTAAGAGGGCCTCCTCAGAGGGGGTAACTAGCCCAAAAACTCTTGCCTACCCTGGTAATTTATGTATTTATTTATTTATTTATTAATTTATTTATTATTAATATTTATTAAGCGTGGCGAATACCCGTGGGCGTCTCGGCGCGGGCTTAAGGGGTGGATCAGTATTTAAGAAGACCTAACAAAAAATAGAACTATTGGTCAAATAACCAAGTCTTAAGTTGTTTGCGAAATATGAACAGGGAAGGGCTGGTCCTAATGTGTGGAGGAAGGGTGTTCCAGAGTTTGGGGGCGGCAACCAAAAAGCGCCTGTCACCCCAAGTGACTGTTCTTGTACGAGGCACTACTAGGTGATTGTGATGAGAGGAGCGAAGGGAACGGGTTGGGATATAGTGGTGAAGATTATGTTTAAGGAAATGGGGGCCTTGGTTATTGAGTGCCTTGTAAAGAATTCACAATGATTTAAATTTGATACGACTGCGTATCGGAAGCCAGTGAAGTTCCCTGATGGTGTTTGAGACCGATGCAAACTTGGGAAGTTCCTGCCAGCATCCGGGCGGCAGCATTTTGAATTGACTGCATCTTGTTAGTCACCTGGGATTGTGCATTTAGGAATAGAGCATTACAATAGTCTAGTGCGGACAGGACTAGTGAGCTGACCAGAGTTCTCCCAGCAGTGTCCGGTAGGTAGGGTAATATTTTCCTGATCATTCTGAGTTTCATGTGAGCAGTTGCAGCAGTCTTGTTGGCATGTGCCATAAAATTTAGACCTGCATCAAAAGTGATGCCCAGATTTCTAACTGAGCTGGGCTGGGAGTAGTTCCAAACGATGTTGGCCACCATACTGAGGACCAGCCCAGAGAAAGGTGACCGAAAATGACCACTTCAGTTTTTATCTGAATTAAGTTTGAGACAATTCGTGGCCATCCAGTCACCTATGGCCACCATTCCTCTGGTGAATAACTTGGCCACTTCTTCCCCATCCCCTTTGATGGCTAGTACCAATTGGGTGTCGTCGACGTAGGAGGTCAGGCTCATCCCAAATGCTTTGATGGCACTAGCAAGGTCCGACACGTAGATGTTAAAGAGTGTCGGACTTAGGGACGAGCCTTGGGGGACCCCACACGGCAAGGACACCTTAGAAGATTGGTATGGTCCAAGGGATACCGCCTGAGTTCTGTTGGCCAAAAATGATACAAGTAGGTCCAGCGCTGTTTCCTGGACCCCTAGTCGTTCGACACGGTCGGGCAGGATCTTGTGGTCGACTGTGTCGAAGGTTGCAGAAAGATCCAGCAGGACCAAGTGAGAATCCTTGTAACAAAATACCCTTGTAACAAAATACCCTCTTGTAGGCTTTTAATACAAAATAATAATCTACTCTTATATGCTTTTTTACTTTAAAATATGATTTATTTTCACACTCAATACGTATGTTAGCTCTTCTGCCTTTAGCAGAGCTTTTCATTATAAGCAGTCAAGCCTATTACCTTTATCAGTGGTTTGGCACCATAACCAAGCCAAACCTACTGGGTTGGTTCATGCGCCTTCCCACAAGGCACCTACCGGGTATACCATAATAAAACACAAAACACAGTTGTCATAACAATATAATATCCTTACTGACAGAGCCTAATAAGGGTTACCACAGTTCAAATCATCTAGACCCATGATTTGTTTATGTCGGCCACCAACCCACGCCAAAACCTTTGCTTTCTACTGTAATCTGTGGGATTCCATGAAGCATAATACCTGCCTACAGGCTTCAGTACAGTTTAATAACAATCCTCCCTTAAAGCCTCTTGGCTTTAACACAGGCTTTTCACAATAAGCAAGTAAGTAAGGCCTATCTGTGCTGTCATAACTTTTCTGTATAAGCAGATCACACCTAAGGAATGTTACATAACTTTTCCCAGGGTACAGATTAGGTTTCTAGCCTTTACCAATGTTTTGACACTATATACAACCTAGACCTACTGAAGTGTGCATAAGCTGGCATAAACTGGCAGCCATGAGGCATACATTTATACAATTAAAAATATGTACAAAAGTACAGTTGTCAACCCATCACAGTGAAATTGTGCTTCCAGGGTTTGTCAGAGTGGGTGACCAACACTAAAGGCCTTGC
Organism: Lissotriton vulgaris; assembly: GCF_964263255.1. Classification (NCBI taxonomy): domain Eukaryota; kingdom Metazoa; phylum Chordata; class Amphibia; order Caudata; family Salamandridae; genus Lissotriton; species Lissotriton vulgaris. The sequence continues at coordinate 170,088,152 of NC_141689.1, read as the reverse complement.
CTACTATGGTCATCTGTAAGGCCACATGTAACCAAACACCATTCTACCGCCTGTAACATAATGTGACAACAATCTGCTTTTAGAGGCCTATTGGCTCTACCATATGTGTTTTACAATAAATAAGCCACACTTACTGCCTTTGGTATAACTTTTCATGATAAACATGCCAGATCACATTTCCCTGCACACCAATCAAGCATATAGCTATCATTGGCTTGTCACCATAACCAACTAAGGCCTAATTTACTGAGCATAAGCCTTCTCACAGGGAAACCATCAGGCACACAGTCATAAAATTGCAAATGTATACAAAATTACGGTTGACAAAGCAAAATACTATATCTCCTAACAGAGCTTAACAAGGATTTTCATAGGGAAAAGCTTCTATACTCATGGTTTGTCAGAGGAGGGAACCAACACTGATCCCTGCCGACTAAGGTAATGGTGTCTCAAGACGATTACACAGTCTAATCTAATTTCTTAGGAAGGAAAAAATTCCAATTTACAAAACAAATGGAAGAAAATGAAAATAATCAGAAAAAGAGAATACATGGATAAAAACTGGATGACTTGCAATTAGTAATTTACCCAAAAAAATAAGCTACACTTTTGGTTGATTATAGCAAAAGCAACAGGAGCCCGAAAATCTCCTATGGCATCTCCAGTCTCTCAAAAGGACTGGGAAAAGTATCTGCTAGAGCTCTATAAAGCAAACCTAGACAAATTCAGCCCAAGAGCTGTTTGCAGAATGACGAAGGGTCTAGAAGTAGAACAAGAGATAAGTGCCCAAAAGAAATGCACATAAAATCATACTCAGGAGTGGACTGGGGGTATTGGTATTCCACTTGTGAAGAAGGGCTTTAGACTTTCTCCCAGCAATTATAGACAGATTGCTCTGTTGGACGCAACTGGGAAGATCTTTGTGGCAAGTATATGGGACCAACTGAAGGACTGGTCCTTTTTCAAGAGAAGTGATTCCAATGGCCCAGACAGGTTTCCGCCCTAAGCATTCTGTCATCGACAATACCGGACTCTTTCAAACATTAATTGATAAATATGTTACAACAAAATCACAGATAATCTATAGCTTGTTCGTAGACTTTTCAGCAGCTTTTGATAGGGTCGATAGGCCCTGCCTTGTGAGGAAATTGGTGAAAATGGGGATCCCTGATGCTTACTAAAGACTAATTGTGGCCTTACACACAGCAACATCGTGTAGAGTTCAGATGGGAGGAGAAAATGGATTAACTCATATGATACCTACTTCGAAAGGCCTTAAACAGGAGTGCTTGTTAGCCCCCTAGTCTTTTCCTTGTTTGTAAGCAACTTACCCGAGTGTCTAGTAGGAATAATTAAATTTCCACCAAAAACTTCTTCTCATGAAATCCACACTTTAATGAATGCCAACGATATTGTCATACTTGACCTAAAACCGATCAGCTTACAACACAATTTAGATGGTCTTTTTATTTACACTGAAAAAAACTTCTTGAAAGTAAATATTTCAAAGACAAAAGTGGTTCTCTTCAGGGGAAAGAAACATCATATCCACTTTAATTAGAAACTGGGAGGAAAACCAGTTGAGGTGGTAAAGGAGTATGTCTACCTCGGGAGAATATATTGAGAGACCCTTGATAATAACTCTTATCCTTGGCATTTAGAATCAAAAACTATGGCCCATGCAATGCTATAAATAATTTTTATAATTATTCACGATGCTGGGTGAACATCGCCACTGATTCTATTTGACCTCAGTGCCACGTTTGACGTGGTGTCCCATGCCGTTTTGCTGCAACGGCTGGAGGAGGCTTGTTTGTGGTAACAGTCCCTCCTTATGCCTCGGACGAACACCCCATCAAAGAAGGGGTACCACAGGGTTCCTCCCTCAGCCCCCTGAATATTTAATCTCTACGTCCAACCCCTGTCTGCAGTAGCTAAGAGCAGAGGACTGACCATGGTCTCCTACGCCGATGATACACAGTTGGTGGTGGCGCTCTCGAAAGACGCAGAGCAGGACACCTTAAGTTTCAGGGCGATATGGCGACAGTCGCTGAGTGGATGACCACCAACTGCCTCCTGCTGAATGCCAGCAAGTCCGAGGTGTTGCTGGTGGGGAAGGAACATGTATAGCGAAAAAACACAGGAGGTACTTTCAGTCTGGGTAAGGGAATGGACCCAAGTGGTGTCCAAAGATGCATGCAGACCACACAGTTGATCTTGAGAGAAGACAATATTATGTCAAAGAGAAGATGAAATGGAGAAGATACAGAGTCTTTGAGACTAGAAAACAGTACCCATCAGCCCACTCAAAAGCGGAGTATCGTCATCTGGGTAGTGGGAGAGAAGGTGTCCTATAGGCTCATCCTCAGCCGAAGTCTAAGGTTGCCTGATCATGGACCCTTTAGGTCGAAACATCCAACCCACAGAAGACAGGATGTGAGCAGACAGGGCGGAAAGAAAAAGTTGCAGTGCAGAAAATAAAGGAAAAGTGCTCCTAGTGTTTAAAAATGCCTAGTTTGATGACATAAGGTAACTTTATTGGGTTTGACCATCAAATTGGCATCATTAAAAGCAGTATGCTGATAGCATGGAAAAAATGTTTTGCTATCTGTCATGAGTGTTACTTGGTCGACATGTTTCAGCCTTTAACGGCTTTCTTCAGGACCATGATAAGCTACCGCAACACATACTTATCGTGAATAACGACCAATGTCCCATGGATTCAAAGGAAAAAGGTGTATCTTCTCCTGTATATATAGTGTGGGAAACAAAAAACAAGACATCATGTTAAGATATATACATAATGTAATACACATATCATGATTATGCTGTCAGAGGCTATTATAATCAGCACTCACCCTAAATGCAGGGAGAGAAAACCTCACCTCGCCTGGCGACTGCTCAGGTAAGAAGGAGGCCACGCACTGGAAAAAAGTGCATGAAAAAGAAAGTTAATTTATCTTGAAAAAACGTGTTCCAAAAAGCAAAACCACTGGGGCAGATAAATAGGACCGGATCCCTAAGAGAGACCAGTAAAATCCAACTCTAAAAGAGACTGAGAGAGACTGGCAAAATCCCCATCTAAACAGAAGGGCCATTATAAACCATAAAGGTTTCTTCAGAATGACCGTGGCTTAAATCAGCATATTAGCGCTAAACAAATGCCAGGAAAAGCGCTCAGCTAGCTTTGGCCCTGAGAACCTAAAAGAGCGAGTAAAGAGCTCCAAATACCCTACCTCTCCGTCGTTGCCTCGGGTCTGTAGACTGAGCCGAGGGGGAGGTAACGAACTCACGTAGTGTGAGTGTTTTTAGAGAAAAGCGGCGGACCTGGGAGAAGCCTCTCTTCAAAATCCCCGCTATTGGTTAAATGGCGTGAGCCAATCATATTCGATGTCAGCTAGTTAGACAGGAAGCGCGCGGATGACGCCTTCCAGATGGTTTGTATGCTATTTGGCTGCCAATCAAAACGGGAACGCCGAGTGGCGGACTTGAAAGGAGCCGATACTAGGAAAGAAACCATTGGTTGAATAGATCAGCCAATGGTCGTGTATCAATGAGTAAACATCGCGTGTCACGTAGTGTGGAATGATACGAGTAAAAATGCAGGAGCGCATTTGTAACTGCATTGAACCCGGTAATTGTTATCAACTGCAGCGGAAGTTGTTAAAATCATATATATATACCGAGGAAAACGTCCGAAAATGCAGGGACGAGTGTCATGTTAAAGTTCATGGCAAACCTTGCCTAGCGTGGTGTTCCCACACGTTGGCTATCAATAGGCAAGAGACCACTGACAAATGCTCATGCATTAGTATTATTGCCCCTAGAGAATAAAGTGTGTATGTTATAATGATAAGGGGTCATGAATAACTATCAGAGTCATTCAGATGTGTCCAAAGAGCGGACATCATCCTGTGATCATGAGCGAAGTATCTACATCGGAATGTGTCCACAAAAGGTTTCACATCTTCATTGTCTACAGCAGTTTAAAGACAGTCAGGCGTAACCGTGATGGATAGTGGGGAGATGTCTAGACCCTAGTTTGCCCAGCAATGAATAAAGGAAAAATAACTGAGAGAGCAACCTCGAAGGGTGGAGGTAGTTCACATATGTAAGTGCAGCGGAAAAATGTACAGCTGCGTGTTGGATGTAATGTATACCCATATCTGTGAAGGGCATTATCCCCGTGGGTGGCAGAAATGTGTCTGTGGCACATTATTGCTATGTGTGCTCAATGTAGTGGTACTGAGGGTTGCCAGCAATAATGTGCCACAGACACATTTCTGCCACCCACGGGGATAATGCCCTTCACAGATATGGGTATACATTACATCCAACACGCAGCTGTACATTTTTCCGCTGCACTTACATATGTGAACTACCTCCACCCTTCGAGGTTGCTCTCTCAGTTATTTTTCCTTTATTCATTGCTGGGCAAACTAGGGTCTAGACATCTCCCCACTATCCATCACGGTTACGCCTGACTGTCTTTAAACTGCTGTAGACAATGAAGATGTGAAACCTTTTGTGGACACATTCCGATGTAGATACTTCGCTCATGATCACAGGATGATGTCCGCTCTTTGGACACATCTGAATGACTCTGATAGTTATTCATGACCCCTTATCATTATAACATACACACTTTATTCTCTGGGGCAATAATACTAATGCATGAGCATTTGTCAGTGGTCTCTTGCCTATTGATAGCCAACGTGTGGGAACACCACGCTAGGCAAGGTTTGCCATGAACTTTAACATGACACTCGTCCCTGCATTTTCGGACGTTTTCCTCGGTATATATATATGATTTTAACAACTTCCGCTGCAGTTGATAACAATTACCGGGTTCAATGCAGGTGCAAATGCGCTCCTGCATTTTTACTCGTATCATTCCACACTACGTGACACGCGATGTTTACTCATTGATACACGACCATTGGCTGATCTATTCAACCAATGGTTTCTTTCCTAGTATCGGCTCCTTTCAAGTCCGCCACTCGGCGTTCCCGTTTTGATTGGCAGCCAAATAGCATGCAAACCATCTGGAAGGCGTCATCCGCGCGCTTCCTGTCTAACTAGCTGACATCGAATATGATTGGCTCACGCCATTTAACCAATAGCGGGGATTTTGAAGAGAGGCTTCTCCCAGGTCCGCCGCTTTTCTCTAAAAACACTCACACTACGTGAGTTCGTTACCTCCCCCTCGGCTCAGTCTACAGACCCGAGGCAACGACGGAGAGGTAGGGTATTTGGAGCTCTTTACTCGCTCTTTTAGGTTCTCAGGGCCAAAGCTAGCTGAGCGCTTTTCCTGGCATTTGTTTAGCGCTAATATGCTGATTTAAGCCACGGTCATTCTGAAGAAACCTTTATGGTTTATAATGGCCCTTCTGTTTAGATGGGGATTTTGCCAGTCTCTCTCAGTCTCTTTTAGAGTTGGATTTTACTGGTCTCTCTTAGGGATCCGGTCCTATTTATCTGCCCCAGTGGTTTTGCTTTTTGGAACACGTTTTTTCAAGATAAATTAACTTTCTTTTTCATGCACTTTTTTCCAGTGCGTGGCCTCCTTCTTACCTGAGCAGTCGCCAGGCGAGGTGAGGTTTTCTCTCCCTGCATTTAGGGTGAGTGCTGATTATAATAGCCTCTGACAGCATAATCATGATATGTGTATTACATTATGTATATATCTTAACATGATGTCTTGTTTTTTGTTTCCCACACTATATATACAGGAGAAGATACACCTTTTTCCTTTGAATCCATGGGACATTGGTCGTTATTCACGATAAGTATGTGTTGCGGTAGCTTATCATGGTCCTGAAGAAAGCCGTTAAAGGCTGAAACATGTCGACCAAGTAACACTCATGACAGATAGCAAAACATTTTTTCCATGCTATCAGCATACTGCTTTTAATGATGCCAATTTGATGGTCAAACCCAATAAAGTTACCTTATGTCATCAAACTAGGCATTTTTAAACACTAGGAGCACTTTTCCTTTATTTTCTGCACCGCAACTTTTTCTTTCCGCCCTGTCTGCTCACATCCTGTCTTCTGTGGGTTGGATGTTTCGACCTAAAGGGTCCATGATCAGGCAACCTTAGACTTCGGCTGAGGATGAGCCTATAGGACACCTTCTCTCCCACTACCCAGATGACGATACTCCGCTTTTGAGTGGGCTGATGGGTACTGTTTTCTAGTCTCAAAGACTCTGTATCTTCTCCATTTCATCTTCTCTTTGACATAATATTGTCTTCTCTCAAGATCAACTGTGTGGTCTGCATGCATCTTTGGACACCACTTGGGTCCATTCCCTTACCCAGACTGAAAGTACCTCCTGTGTTTTTTCGCTATATAAGTTGGGGGACTAGGTACCTATTCTGTCTATAAACCATTTCCCCTCGGACCCTCCAAATACTCTGTATATTGTTGGGGAAGGAACATGATCAGTGGAGTGAAACCTGGTGGCCTACAAGCCTTGGTAGCCACCACCCCCCCAAGCAGGTCATGAAATATCTGGGGATGTGGCTGGACTCATCCCTTAGCTTCCAAGTTTAAACCAAAAAGGTGGCAGGGACCTGCTTTGGGCTACTGCAGGGGCTAAGACCCCTATTGGGTTTCTTTGATGCACCCACACATCAGGTCATCATTCTGGCAACAATATTGTCAAGATTGGACTATGCCTGCTCTCTGTATCTGGGGTCCAATAAGGCTGAAATTCTGAGGCTACAAAGGGCACAGAACGCAGAGGCAAGAACTCTTCTTGGCCTGCGCAGGTCCTGCCCGGTGTCACATGCCATCCGTCGACTTCACTGGTTGCCTGTGGCCAGGCAAATTGATTTCAAGGCTCTCTGCATCACTTTCAAAGCCCTGAAACTCACCACCCCTAGTATCCTGGCCAACCAGTTTTCCCCTTATGTTCCCCCATGTCATCTCTGCTCACTGGGTCAACACCTGGTGGTGGTTCCCCGAAAACAGAGAGTCCATGCTGGAGGCCGCTCCTTCCGCAGTAGGGCGGCTCTCCTCTGGAACTCGCTTCCTGCTCACATCTGTGGCCTTAACAACTACCTATAATTCAGGAAGGCCATTAAAACACACCTCTTTCCTACACCGTAGTCCTATTATCTGCTCCACCCGAACATGTCAGTTGCTCTGCTCTCACGCCAGGACGCCCCTTTGCTGGGGCAGCTGTTGCGCTTTACAAGTTGTGGTAACATAACATAACATATCGACTAATGATCTTGTCTACCCTAACGAATGAATAAACAACAAGGTCCACCTCTAGAAGGTATTCTGTGAGCCAGAGTATATCAGGCATACACAGTATTTGTTAAAATACCCCTCACACACCAAAAGGGCCCTTGGTGTCATGCTTCATCGGGGTCTTCCCGCCCCGCTGCGGGACGGGCGTTCTACGACTAGCGACTACGCTGGAGCACTTAGATATTGTAAGTGCGATGTGAAGTGTATTGAGTGAGTGTGAGTAGGGTCAGGAGTGATATAGAAAAGTGAGATTTTAAAGAATACCTGGTCTTATGAAAGCAAAACATTCTTTATTAGTCATAGGCTGGTACCGTTAAAAATAGTGTAGCGGAGACAATCTAGCTTAACAATGGGCTAGTTCTCCTGGTGTTGTCAACATGTTTCGAGGCTGACTGCCTTTTCGTCAGGACGGGGTCAGATCCCTCTGTCACTCACTAAGGTTGGCAACAATGTGTGCTATGTGTATATACAGGTGAATGGAAAATAGATTATAATACAACATCCTCCCTCATCTGCGGATGAGGGAGGATGCGAGGACTGCTCTTGAACTAATGGAAGTTCCATGTACCCCTCTTCCTGTCCGGCTTATGGGGCACTGACTCCTATGTATTCCAGCCCACGACTCAGAAATACTGACAGGGCTATAACTGTTCAATATTGAATGCCATTTTGCAGTTGTATTATAATCTATTGTCCATTCACCTGTATATACACATAGCACACATTGGTGTGTGAGGGATATTTTAACAAATACTGTGTATGCCTGATATACTCTGGCTCACAGAATACCTTCTGGAGGTGGACCTTGTTGTTTATTTATACAAGTAACTGGAGGAGGGTGCGCCCACCGAAGTGCTTTTTAGCACTACCTCTTCACTCCCCCTTTTGATTCTCTGTTTACCCTAACATATGCCCTCGAATATTTTCCTATAAATAAATGGCATTTCCTGCAAAAATGTGAAGGGAAACTTTTACGGGAAATAACTAATAAAAGTCAAGCTACACTAGCTCAGGCACTTAGATTAGAACTGTCATTGACTAGTGCTTATACAATTGCTCTGTCAAATAATATTAGATGGGCATATAATGTGCTTCATGCAGATAAAAATACAGTAAGCGTTTGATGTCGATTTAAGCAATCTTCCAATTAACAAAAATCTTGAAGTAGCACTTTTTCACTTCAAGTGCACAATCGCACTCCAACAGTCCTGGACATGAAAAAACTTGTCTTAAAAAATATGACATTGCATCTTGGTTTTGGCCTAGATTCAGTTTACTGCTCAAAGCTATCTCATTATAGGTCTTTTGCTGCTTCTCTCGAATATAAGATCTTTCAGCAGTATTTGAGATTTACTCTTGCACACAGCGTTCGGCGCTGTTTTTCCATGCTTCGTGTGGGGATCTTGCCGCTGAACACTTATACTAAACATTGGAATAACTCTATTGTTGACACAGGAATATGTAAGCTTTGCAGCAGAGGGGAACAAAATCTAGTTCACATGCTATATATTTGCCCAAATAACGAGATAGTGGAAGCTCAGCTTCGATTCTTAAATCCCATATGTTTTGGATGTATGTATCAACTGTGAATGATCTGATTGCTCTTATTCTCCTTCGAATGAATTTGTAATATTCTACATACATTTCTTAAGTATTCTTTTACCATTGTTTTTAGATATAACTGTATTTATGGCCATCATGTAAATATACTAATGTATTTCTATTGGTATTTTTATTGTTGACCTCAGTAGAGGTCTAAATCAATTAATAAATATTTGATTTCATTGGAAGGTAATGGTATGAGATTGTATTTAAAAAAAATGGTTAATAGGCTTTAAGCCAGAGTAATACCAATCTACCCTTAAATACTTATTGACTTTGACATATGCTTTTTATATTCGTTATGTCAGTCCTACTGCCTTCAACATCACTTTTCATAATAAACAGTCAGGCATTTAGCTTTTTCAATTACTTGTCACTATAACCAACTCAAGTCCATTGTACTGAGCTGGGCTTACCACAAATCAACCATCCAGCAAAAAGTCATAAAAGTACAAATGTATACAAAATTACAGTTGTCTAAGCAAAATGCTTGCTCCCTTAAGAGAGCCTAATAAGGATTACTGTAGTGCACATCTTCTATTCCCACAGCTTGTGATGGGGATCAACATTGCACCTGCCTGCTGGTTGCTGCCTTTACTCTGAAACACATGTTGCATACACTGAATCTCTGGCTCAGCTCTACAAGGTTTGTTTTCACACCCACTGGTGACACAAGGGAACTTAGTTCAATGCACCAACGATTGAATGTGAAAGACAGGTTTTGTAACCCTGTAACAGGGTTTGTTTTCACACCAATGGGTGACACAGGGGAACTTAGTTCAATGCACCAACGATTGAATGTGAAAGACAGGTTTTGTAACCCCGCAGAACCTGGCCCAATACATAGTTGAAGTAGTTCAATGCTTTTGGGTTACTAACAATCCCAGAACAGAGATCCAGGGAAACAGTGGTGATTAGAAACAGACCTTTTTTATTCTCTTTAATGCTACACACACAAACTGTGCTAAGAAAAATACACTTTAACTAAAAAGCAAGTTTGTTTCAACTGGTACACCCTGTTGTTTAGCACATCTAAAATAACCACACAGAAAAAGATTAAAACAGCTCATGCATGTTGTGAACAATAAAAATAATATCAACAGTTTTGCCATGGTTAAAATGTCCTCTAACCTTTTGCCATAAAACCTGCTACAATACACTACTCTAGGAGAGCATGGAGTAGAATCACTTGCATCTAGAATTTCTTACAGAAAATGAATGCACTGTATACCTGTTTCAAACAAAATGCTGTATTAATCAGGAGTCAGGGAGGCCATGATTCCTGCAAAAGGGAAGCACACATTTCATCAGCATCAGCTCCTTCCGGACTCAGGCTATCACCTTTCAGTAGAAATGGTGATAGGTTTGCATCTCTGGCAGGCAGCATCTTCTCTGGCAGTATCTTGTGTGATATTTGGGGGAAAGGTCCTCTCCTGACAAGTGGTCAAGTGGCAGACATTTTATTTTCTCTCAGATTGAATTTCCAACATAACCTTAGGAATATTTGATACGTATAACCAATCAGCATCAAGATGTTAGTCTATAATACATTCTTCTAAACAAATAAATAAAACGTTCAACAATAATTCAGATTACACTGTTTTAGCTATTGTTCTTGTTAGACCTTGAATTTCAGATAACAAGGCACAGATGTCGCATCGGGTGTCTTGTTGATGTCTATTTCAGAGTGACTTGACACTTTCACATGCTTTTGGAAAGATTAGGACAGAGCAACATTTGCATCAAAAGCAGACATGTTGATGATTTAGCAAAAATGCAGAAAATGTAATCTTGACCTCCTTAAAATGGAGCAGGGCCTTACAGTCTTTGTCACACAGAGCAGATTGAAACCTGCTGCTCTGTGTTTCACTGAATGAGCTGCCCCCCGGGCTGAGACAGGTTCACGACTGCCCCAAGGGCAGTACATTAACAGTAAATTGGTGCACTGTCCCTGTTTGTAAATGGCACACCTCTCTAAAGGTGCACGGTGGCACAAATAGGGACAGTGCACCCTGTCTATAATACATGCACTGGCAGTGCTTCTTGAAGCTCTTTTTTAGGTCAGTCACAGAATGTCTGGCTACGGCTGCACTGTCAAGCCAAAGCAAAAAATATGTAACTTTTACCAGCCGCACTGGCCCGATATGGCCCTGCAGAGACCATGAAAAATCTGAGAATGTTTTATTTTATGTTTTTCTCCAAACAGTTGACATTTTTGTACCAGTAAATGGGGCATAAAAAATCATTTAAAAGTGAGTTAGGCATGCATCCTATTGGGTAGAAGTCTGCTCTGTTTCTATTAATAAAAAAAGAACAGAGTGAACCCATGTGATTATAAGATGCACGCAGAACTGGTCATGAGCAATGATTTCTGTAGAGAAATGATGGTGTGCCTCTTTGGCTTACTGCCGAAAATGATGTCCAACTTTACCATTTCCTGGTGCTGAACTAGTAAAATACTGGTTGTTGTGTATTACTCATTAGCATTTTCATAGACACCGTAGAGTTATAGATTAGTTAATGCAAAGTCAATCCATAAAGTTTCATTAAAACTAGGGTCAATAAATCATCATGATACAATAAAGACATATGCTGCAGGGAGTTAGACCTGTCAGCCTTAGGGTGGTCTTTCCTAAAATGTTGACTTCCTCTTCCATTTTTGTTGATATTGTTTGTGCTGGTCATAGGGCTCTATGCACTTTACTACTGCTAACCCGTGCTAAAGTGTATGTGCTCACTTCTTAAAACTAAACCGGGTAACATTGACTTATCGTCAATTGGCATATTTCATTTGCTTCTAAGTCCCTAATAAAGCGGTACAACTTGTACCCAGGGCCTGTAAATTAAATGCTATAAATGGGCCAGCGGTATTTATTGTGCCACTCACTTAAGTTGCCCTTTAAACATGTCTCAGGCCTTCCTTTGCAGCTTGTGTGTGCAGTTTTAACTTGCCAGTTCGACCTGGCACAGTAAACTTTTTACCTGGCCCAAACCTTCCATTTTAATATATATGTCACACCTAGGGCAGGCACTAGGCAGCCCACAGGGCAGGGTATAGTGTATATAAAACAATGTACATATTCCTTTAAGTCTTATATGTCCTGGTAATGAAAAACCTGTTACATTTGTTTTTTACTACTGCAAAGACTGCCTCTCCCATAGAATAACAGTGGGGTTACCTTATTAGATTTAATAAGCTGTAACTTCCAAATGAGAACAAGTACCCAGTTACCGTTTGGTGTCTTAGGAATCGTAATAAAAAACTATCCCTTGTGGTGGAGTCAGATTTAAAATTTTGAAAATGGCACTTTTAAAAGTTGGCATTTTCCTGCCTTAGCCATTTGGTGCCTGCAGTCACTCACTGGATCACATAACAGGGTGTGGTTGAAAGTTTAGCTTTGTGTATTCCTCCTAGACAGCCACACAAAATAGAAAGCTTAGGTGTGCCTGAATATGCCATCACAGGCTGGATGGGAGAGAGGAGCTGAGCATGGGCCTACTTACACTTGAATAGGCGGTGTCCTACCTCCACACAAAGGGCTGCAGTTAGTCTGGGCCCAGGGCCAGGAAGGCTGTACACCTGCGATCTTCAAAGATAAACCTATAGAAGCTTCTCCCATTTCTAAGGCAAAGCTGGGTATAAGTATTAAACTTCAGACACCAACTCTACAGTACACTTTGCTCAACTGCTGCTGTGCTAACCTGCTGCCTACTGCCCATTTGCCTGAATTAGAAGTCCCGGACCAGCAACCTGATCCCAGGACTGACAGAGTTACTCCAAGGGCTAGCCTCTTGTAACCAGCACTTGTAACCTGCAACTGTGAGTTCTACCCTGTCAAGTGTTGCCACCCCAGCACTGGACCATTGGGAGTGGGCCAGAAGGTGCCCTGTCAGTCCATCTCTGGATCTCTGGATCCAGCAGAACCGACTCATCTCATCTGCTGCACAACCCTGAGCAGAACCAATGCATCACATCTGCAGTGAGAATTCTCCCAGCACAAGGACTCTGCATCAACCGTGCATTACAACCAACGCTATGTGAAGCTTCACCGGCGCAGGCCCATGCATTGCAAATTTCTTGTTGAAGGCAGCCGCAACGACTATTCATCTTCTTGCATCACAGCCTCACCTCTCTTTGGAACTGACTCATCACCTCAACTATGTGAAGCATTCTTGATGCCAAGTGCCAGTCAAACTTCCCTGATATTAAAATATTATTCAACTGAGCACAGTCGAGGGAGGCAAAGGTGATCCCCGGAGCTGAACTTTACCCACAAAAGAAGCAGGAGGACATAACTTACATTCATCAAAAGTCGCTCTCACCCGGACCTTCACAAGATGATGTCAAGATGGCCGTCGAGCCCCAGATAAAAATGGGACCTGGTGCAGGCTTTACAGGATGGTGCAACATCTGTTTTGGCTTCCCTGAAGAACTCATAGACTCAAAGGTCCCATATTGTCCTCCAACAAAGACTATAACCTATGGAAATAAGGATGTTGCGCCTCAGAAAATTTAGACTTACCCCACTTCCTTTACTCCAAGTTTAGTGACCCCCAGCTTTTGAGCCAGGCACGTCTGATAGGTGTTATATAGGCTGCATAGAGGAAGGTGCATTGTGACTTAGTATGCTTTTTGATGGAGCTCGTCTTAATTTGTAAAACAATAAGTGCCAGGGCTCTCATCCAAAGGCCACTGCAGCTTGCACACACATTTCCCCTACCATGCTGCCAATGACAGTAACAACACAACTACTAACCATCACACTCCTACAAATGTAACAATTCGGACTATTTCAGGCCTTCAAAGCTATGAGAATGGCTTGGGCGGCATGTTTTTAATGTGTATTGCATTAATGATTATCTGTTGTTGTGGTCATCTCTAAACTAACCAGACAGTGCCACCTTATGGCAAATTATCACAAACACCGGTATTGACAATATAGTGCTGGTGCGAAATACTGGAAACCACTGGTTCAAATTAAGCATTGGTCATCTCAAAAACAGAACAGTGCAGAAATGATTTTCAATGAGACCAAACAATGCCTATCATCCGAGACAGCTTTTGAATTGGGCTAGACAACCATCCAAGAGGAGAGTGAGAGTAGGCAGACCACTAAAAAAGAAAGTATTTATCTGGAGAGAGGCAATCAAAACTAAACCCGGGCACTAGAATAAAACAGCCCATTGCCACACCTAACATAAAACAAAAAATGGGCGGAGGAACTTGATTTTGAATTCTCAGAATGTGACTGGTCGCTGATCTGGCAAAGAGCAGCAGCATGAACCATCTATACTCCATATTAGGCGTGAACATATAAAAGTATGTAAAGATGGTACCTGACAGGCGTGTGATATATGAAAGTTCTTACATGTGTTAGTGCAGTTGTAGGATGAGGGGCTCCTACATAGATATACGGTGGGAATAAGATCAAATTCAGAATTTTTTAAGAGAAGTCCAATTATCTATCAAAGACATCACTAACATCCAACTGCAAATGCAACCCTTGATACCTCAGAGGGGGCTTGTAGGTGAGGAAGGGCAATATTCCATGTCAAGATCACATTTGCTGCCAGGGGCTAAGTTGACCGTTGCACGAAAAACAGAATGTGCCTGACCATCCCATGATGCCCCTGTAAAGGGCGAATCTTTGGAAGTTATATTCAATGGAAAGACTATCAATGACACTAAGAGATCAAATGGATAAATTCCCAAACATCTGGATACCTTTTCAGACTTATGTCAAGACTGATGCTTTGGCGAGGCCGAGGCCTCCCAATACAGTGCTGATGTTTCTCCACTTCTGGAGGAGCTTTTGGACTGCCTTTACACAGCGAGTGAACACAAGCAGTAGTGTGCCACTGCCGACATTGCGAGCTAATCATTTTTTCTAAATATTTTGTTTGGAGTCAGGGTTTTGAGTAGGGGAGGTCTGTGGGGGTCTGAGCACCCCCAGTTGTTTTGGGGTGCCTCGAAACGGGTCTCTAGGAGGCTCTATTTTTCGGCCTCAAAGGTCAAAGGTAGGGTGACCAGACGTCCCGGTTTTTGTTGGTGTTTCGGGTGTGCATGCGCGCGCACTGGTTAAGCAAATCAAGCTAATGCCCACAACTCCTTGTTAGTGTGCTTTCATAGCACCATTGTGTCAATCAATGGTAACTCAAGTTGGATCCTTTAGCAGCTTAAACCACTTTGTGTGAGAAACTGCCTACATTTTGATATCTCTTCTTTACTTCTAATCATGGGAAACTTGCTTGTAAAAGTCTAGTCAAACAAAAGTTAGACGTGAAATAATACAAATGTGTTTGCACAGAAGTACATTTTAGGTGACCGCATCAAAACGAGAATGTGACAGCCCTATTTTGCAAGTGTGAGAACAGCAGGCTGATTTTGTGTGCTGCAACCCTGGCCTACAGCATCACCCAGTTGTTTGGAACACCCCAAGCCACTCAGCGTGTTTACTGCCAGTGTTAAAGCCACAGAGGTGCCTATTCAGTTTCCTGGCGGCAAGCACCCACTGGCATACCCACGGAGCGACGAAGGGGTGGAGGGAGCATATGCACTGTTGAACAAAACACCTTTGGGCGCAGTAGTAGGAAGTGTGGAGATGCAGGGGCTCTAAGAAAGGGTGAAAAAACGACAAAGAATAATTAACATGCAAATGGTCATTTAAAGACCTGTGAAGTACACAGGTGCGGCTGTGTGTGCGCCTGGAAACCTGTCTCAGCCTGGGCTGCCACACAGAGGGGCGGGGGGGCCTCTGAGGAGTCCTAGAGCTGACGGCTTGTCAGAACAGGGGGTACTGCTACACTAGTAATCTTTATTCAGACCACGTCCTTACTTTTATAGGCCACACCCCTTAGTGGTTTGCCCCGACCATTTTAGAGCATCCCCAGTTTTTTTTCCACTTAAAGCCCTGTGTGGAGTCATGCTATATCATCCAGTTCCTGTTAAATAACTCTTTGTATAATGTTGCTTCCCTAACATTTAGACTTTATATGTTCAAGATAATCTGCCTTCTCCTGGCAAACTTTAAATAAAGTTGGTAAAGAAATAATAATAAAGGTGTTCCTATTTCTCATACTGTTACTTAATATAGCACATACTCCCACATAGATAACCAAGCATGAGCATGCATTGTTCATATAAATAAGAATTGAAGTGTATTTACATTGAGGTTGACTTGGATCTTTGTTTTGTTCAAGGAACAAAAATAAACTTGGATAATACAATTTAAATAATATATAAATACTAGCTTACCCGTCGCGCGTTGCTGCAATCTCAGAAGAAAGGAAAATTAAGGAAACTTGTTATGATAACATTCAATTTACATTGTGTCATTTTTATTGAAATGTATTCATTTTAATATGGAAAACATTTTAAAGTGTTGTTTTAGTTCTGTTTATTTATTCGAGTGCTTGTGGATACACGGTATTTTTTGTTTTTCCGTCCGATGCGTACAGGAATAAATCAGAAGGTTTTCCGACAGGAGAGCTGGCCACATACAGTTGTCCATGTGAGAAGCACGGATTCTCCAAATCTAGTCCACACACTTGCAGCGATTGTACTTGGGCTTTGTTGATGGTCATTGCAAAAGCGAGTCACACAGGAAACTGTAAACGTTCAGTGTTGGAAAGATTATGAGAGCCCTGGGGGCCTGGGGGGTTGATATTTAACAAAGTGTTCTTTTTTTTTGCCAGAAACCTTCGCGGGAGTGTACCCAACAACTTTTAACAATTTTTTTATTTTTTTGGGCCAGAAACCTTCGCAGGAGTGTACTCAACAACTTCCCAAAGTTTCATGCCGATCGGATGAATGGTGTAGTAATGCATAAAGGACAAACAGACATACTTTCGTTTTTATATATATAGATGAATAAATGCAGACTCGAGGCACAAGCTAGCCATTTGATGTCAGGTTGGTGGGCAAGGCTTTTTCTACTACAGAAGGAAGAGTTTGGTTGATGGCGTTTAATACAATGGCCCAGGGCGGGGTTAGAATCGCGGCAGCATCAAAATGGAAAAGGGCAGGACAGCTTAAAGTGGAGTGAGTGGCAACCATCTATATGTGTATACCTGTGTCTAGTCTAAGTCTAGTATGTGTATATGTTTGTGCACGATAGTGTGTTTTTCATATATGGTGTTGTTACTTTATGCCCCTGTTGTCTTCTTGTCTCTGTGTGTTTGTGTGGGTGTGTCTGTGTGTGACAATTTGTACAATATTTCTTGTCTCTTCTGTGAGTCTGCGTATGTGTCTATCTACAGAGCTGTGTTAGCACTACTTGACTATCTGCTTTGTTCTTTCTCTGTGTATATTGTTTTGCCTTTTAGTGTGCTTGTTTGTGTTTATATTTGTGCAATCACGCATCGGCAAATTCTGTGTATGCAGTGTTTATCAGGATGCCTCATCCTTTGTGCGTATATGGCTTAATCTCTGTGTGCGCCTGTGTGTGTTTATATTTGTGTAATTTATGAACCATTAGCGTTATATTTGGTGGAATTCTTGGCGACATCACTGGCGTGCTATTCCCATTCAAACATCCTCTACTAATTCCACCAATGGGGGTCAAGCTCTCTCAATAGACTCTTTTAGAATTTGAGGAAGAAATTTACAATGCACCAGTTTGAAAATTCACAAGCCGCCACTGGCTGTACCTGGATGCTTGCATGAGAAGTTTCCGTTTTTTTGTCTGAATTCCAGTCAGACTTTTCCAATTGCCCGTAATTCCTAAAGGTTGTATCAGGAGTGACTGAGCGTCTCAGAGCAATTTTTCCAGAGGGATTGGGCCGTTTATATTTACCATTTAGGCAGCTTTTTCCAGAAGACCTGTAATCTGCCGTGTTAGCTTCTCCATAACAGCTACAGGCTGCCCATGGGATATTCCTCCTTGCAGGACAGCAGAATGTTTGGAAAATTAGGGGATTCATATTTTTTAGCTCTTGTCGTCTTCTTAACCTGAGTGAGTTAGGATCAACTACTCCCTCCTCTCCAACACAGAAAAACGGACACCCTACATTTCAAGACAAAATATATCAAACATTTGCTACCCATTTTGATGTCATCTACACAGCCAATGAAGAAGACGGATGCTCCCTAAAGAAGGCCAGCCATTGCCCTAATATAAACTTTGTCAAAGCCGGGTCTGAGCGACCTGACCCAAAGACCACATCACACCACGAGGGATGTATGACGTTACAACGCATACTTTTACAACGCCTACCTTTACAACGCAATTATTACACCACAACATCCATTACAACGCATATCATTACAACGCATGCCATTACAACAAATTCTTTGAAACTACCTTTACAACACATTCCACTACAACGCATACAACGCATACCATTACAACGCATAACATTACATTACATATAAGGTAAGTGTTGGATAGTGTAGGGGTAAAAATTACGATTCTAACTCCAGGCGGTGCAACAGTAGGGGAAGTGTTGGATAATGTAGGGGTAAAAATTACTATTCTAACTCCAGGGGGTGCAACAGTAGGGTAAGTGTTGGATAGTGTAAGGGTACTATGTGTTGTAATGCTATGCGTTGTAATGGTATGCGTTGTAATGACTGCGTTGTAATGGCATGCGTTGTAGTGGTGTGCTTTGTATTGTCATACGTTGTAATGGTTGCATTGTAAATGCATGCGTTGTAATGGATGTTGCGTTGTAAAAGTTTTGTTGTAATGGTAGTGCGGTGTAAAAGTTGCGTTGAAAAGGTTGTTTCCCCGCCACGAGACAAGGGGGCAGATTTCAGCCCCCTCCATGGGCTGCACTTATTATGATGACAGTACAATGAGCATTGGAGTGATTCTGACACTTCAGTGATAAATAGTCAATCCATGTTCCCAATCGAGAAGATTGAAAATGGATGCATGCCATTGCCCTGATCAGTGGTGGTGGGTTTTAGTGTTTGATTAGATGATGCCCCCTGATTTCTCACAATTGTAGCTTGTCCTCTGTCCGAAGGAGCAGATTCATGCTTTGGGAGACCGATGTACCCTGTGTACGCCAAATCTACTCTGATCCATCCTGATGAACATCTGTTGATCCTGGGCATTGAACAAGTCACCCCTCCATACCCATCACCTTTACACTGCCATGTCTGCCTGGATCCACAAATGTGACAGAGTGCCTGCATTCTAGTGAGATGCAAGAAGCTGAAATAAATAAATTAATAAACACCCTGAAAAGGTCACCTTGGGACGTTCCCGAGCTGACAGATGTGGTAGCTTCTCCTCTTGAATTTAGATTGGAAAGATTGCGTTTTTTTACACCTAATAAAATGTGTGCCTTTTTTCGCCTTCCAAGTAAGCGGGTGATGCATGGGTCGGTGGTGTTACACCAATGAGCTGGCCATGAAAGAGAGCTTTTCAAGATTCCCTCTTAAGAAGCGTGTCAATAATCTGAGCTGTATTTTTCCTGGGGTGGTGACAAGAAACTCAATAAATGAAGCTTTTCAAGCAATATCTGAGGAACACCTGGAGGGTCTAAACCAGCCAAAGGAATGCTGAAGTCAAATGTACCGAGCTTTAAATATGGTTCATAAAGTTCCTTCACGTCACGCAATCAATAAACCGCGCTCTTTTTTTTTTCTTCTTCATAGGGGACCTCTACTACAACTCTCTCACCGGGCGTTTGGATCCAGAAACAGTGAATCATAGATTTTCTTCTCAGACGGATAGATAGCAGACAGGGGCTCCCTAAAGATTACTCCAAAATATAGACAGCGCTCTTAGATTTCATGGTCAGATCTGAAAATCGAAATTGTGAAAAAGCAAGAAGCAATACATAGAGGATGCAACAATCGAGCAATACAGATGACGTAAAGCGCAGGGACTAAAAAGTACCTAAGGCCTCATTTATGAAAAGTGACGCTTCACTGCGTGAAAACAGTGATGCATCACTTTTCACTGCGCTCTTCCTGCGACACTAACGATGCGTCACATTTATAGTATTACTCATCATGTTGCAAGGAGTTACAGATACGTCAGTATTTCTGACGTATCTGTAGGCGCAAAAGTGACGCATTGATGGAGTGTGTCACAAAAGTGACGCAACTCCAGCAATGTGTACTTTCACATGGGCAAGTCCCATGTTGTTAGTGCCTGTGTCAGTCTTGACGCATTAGCGTCCAAGAAATAGCGCAGTGACATCTTATAGATTTCACTGCGTCACTTCTTTGACTCTTTCTTGCGTCAAAACGCCCCCCTTGCATAAATTATACCTGGCGAAGGTATAATGTGGGGGAGAGGTTTACAAAGTGACGCATCTACCTAGATGCGTCACTTTGTAAATATGGTAACAAGGCACATTTTTTTACTCCGCTAGTGCTTCACAAAAAGTGATGCACCAGGGGCATAAAAGTGACGCACGGCCTCATAAATAAGCCCCCTAGATCCCACACAGCGGAGGGGCAGCATTAATAGGTCTCACATTGGTCTAAAAGAACACCCCCGCGGATAACTCCAGAAATGGTTCGAACCTACACAAAGAACCACATATAGACGTCTGTAGAATTCTGACATCTACAGGGTGAACGACACTACCTACTAACACTGTAAAGAGCACAACAGCCAAACTACATCTGTGATGAAAGTAGATATAAACAAACTATGCTGAGATGAGAGTAAAATAATGATATTTTGTTTATCTGCATACAAAGGGGGGACAAGCGAATAGTTTATAGTAAAATTTAAAAAATCCTTTTTTTTAATGAATACAACGTTGGCCTAGAATATTGCTTGTTGATGATATTAGGGTTTAAAAAAAATCGTGATATTCTTCTTTTATTTCTTCCTGGTTTATAATGTTGAAGACGGCCTCTAATAGGCTGTAAGGGGGAGAGAAAATACAGAGGTCGGAAGGAGCTGATGCTAAGGCAGGTCAGAGTTGAAGAGCACAGGTCTGGAAAGAGGAGGAGGGAAAGTACAACGAGGGATTTGATTGAAGAGCCAAAATTAGGGGCTATTTGCATAAGGAGGTTTAGGTATAGAGCCCTCTTTAAGATATAGCATCAGATATACCTGATGGTTCACAGTGTCTAACCGCCTTAGGAGTAACCCTGGGCGAAGAACTACGCTCCGTTCGCGGAGTTTGCGGAGTTTCGTCAACTCCGCGTTCCGCGGAGTACGCGTAGCTGTCGATTACTCCGCGATCCGGTGCGTAGCGTAGTTGTCGCGCGCTGAATAACATTATCGCGTACGCGGCAATGGCTTACCTTGGTTCTGCGTTCGCTTTTTCCCGGTCGCGTGTGCCACCATGTTTGTAAACCCTCCCGTGCGACTGTGCGAACGCGATGACGTCATTTGGATGCGCTATAGCGCCATAAGGACGCGCGCGGATGCTTGTTGGTAAGATCGAGTTGCCGAACACGCAGAACCGGCAATCTTGCACAGAATAACTCACGAGCATTTTAAAAGTTAAACCATAATAATAAATTACCATTTTGGTTAGCAAAAAAGTGAGAAACCCCTTAAAGTTGTACCTTTGGCTGTATTGTTTGGGGGGAAGGAGTCCTCTTTCTGTTTCTACTATATTTTTGAAGATTAAGGAGGAAGGGCTCTTGAGTTTACAACTTCCTGTTCCTGTCCACCAGGCTCCTCCCAGTGCTTTGTCCATGAGGTGCTCGCTTTCATTTGGATTTTGAGCTGGCAGGATCACTTTCTGTGTGTGTTGGCTGCATTACTGCTTTTTTTTGGATTTTATTGAGGACTTTTGGATTTTGAATTCTCTTTTTCAAGTAAGTTTCAGTAATGTATGAGTGAGCATGATGTTGTAGACTTGTGTTTGTTTGATTTTAGATTTTTTAACTACAGTATTCATTCCTGGATTTAAATTATTGATAGGTGCCTGTACTTTTATGAGGTCCTAACTTGTATTTCTTTTTAAATTTCATCCAGGCTACATAGAGAGGTACCCATGGGTAAAATCATAATTCTGTGGTCTGTGTTTAAATTTTTATTCAAGTTTGTAAACAAACATAATGGCTGGCATTGGATTATGGTCATCATTATGCAATAGCAATGTCTGTTGTGGAATTTCTGTTTGTGTAATTTAAATGTTTTTTATTTTTTTAAGCCAATAGCTGACCCTAGTACTCCATGTAGTTAGTGTGTAGGCATGCTTGAGTTCATTGTATTAACTTTCTGTGGTTGGCCTGGCCATGTGTTGGCGGCCATTTTATGTTTCCCAGCCACTTTGCTCTTGCCATAGGCCTCCAAACTTGTGGCCTACTCTGCCAGTAGGCCAGAGGTACTAGTCATAGGGTCATGAAAGTTAATCAACTGTTTTTGTGGTGTACCCTTAATTAGAAAATCATGGATGGCTTGGTTTGATTTAGAAAATCTTCTTTTTATGTGTGGGGTATGTCAGGTTTTGGGTGTGTTTAACTAATCTGTCAATTTCTGCCATTAGATAACCCTAGGAATACAGCTTGGGTAGTTTTGGTAACTTCGCACAGTGTGAGAACGTGACCTTACATTTTTTGTCTTGTTCGCGCGCTCAATGTACTGGCTCGGGAACGCGATAACGACGTTTCATTCGATTCGCGCTGCCTAACACGCCGATTTTGCAATCTCGCGAACAATATGTCCCGAAGTGCATAAAAGTTCCTCGAAAATGTTTAATGTGTTTCTTGTGCTACAAAAAGTCCTCATTTATGTGTCATTTGGTTGTAGTTTTGTCTTATTGGAGCATGGACCACTTCCAGTTTCTTTCTGTCCTCTATGTAATGATTTCTTGTTTATGGTTGGGGTGACCAATTTGGGCGGTGGTGTGTCCATTTTGTGAAGCTAAGCATTGTCCCTTTGCCATAGGCATTTATTGTCTGTCTTCTTTTTCTTTTCATGTTGTTGTGGGTGGCCAGGCCATGTGGTGGGGGCCATTTTGTGTGTACTTCCTTTGTGATGATTCTGCCATGTTGTTGTTGGTGGACAGACCATGTGGTGGCGGCCATTTTGTGTATGCTTCCTTTGTGACTGATTTTGCCATGTTGTTGGTGGCCATGCCATGTGGTGGAGGCCATTTTGGGTACATCCTTTTTCCATGTTGTTGTTGGTGGCCAGGCCCTATGGTGGCGGCCATTTTGTGTGTCCTTCCTTTGTGCTTTTGCCATAGGCATCCAAGGTTTTTGACTATTCTGGCAGTAGGGCAGAGGTACTACTACTCACAGCCATAGGTGCATTCAAGTTAATCAACTCTTTTTGTGGTGTATCTTTAATTACAGCGTGTATGGCTTTGGATTGCTTCACATTTTTTTATGTTGGTACTTTCAGCTTTTGGTTGCTTGTGTGTAACTAATATGGCACTCCCTGCCAGTAGGTAACCTTAGGAATACTGCTCGCGTACTTTTGGTAACGTCGCACAGTGTGGACACGCGACATTACATTTTTTGTCTTGTTCGTGCGCTCAATGTACTGGCTCGGGAACGTGATAACGACGTTTCATTCGATTCGCGCTGCCGAACATGCCGATTTTGCAATCTCGCGAACAATATGTCCCGAGTTGAATAAAAGTTCCTCGAAAATGTTTAATGTGTTTCTTGTGCTACAATAAGTCCTCATTTATGTGTCATTTGGTTGTAGTTTTCTCTTATTGGAGCATGGACCACTTCCAGTTTCTGTCCTCTATGTAATGATTTCTTGTTTATGGGTGGGGTGACCAATTTGGGCGGTGGTGTGTCCATTTTGTGAAGCTAAGCATTGTCCCTTTGCCATAGGCTTTTATTGTCTGTCTTCTCTTTCTTTTCATGTTGTTGTGGGTGGCCAGGCCATGTGGTGGGGGCCATTTTGTGTGTACTTCCTTTGTGATGAATCTGCCATGTTGTTGTTGGTGGACAGACCATGTGGTGGCGGCCATTTTGTGTATGCTTCCTTTGTGACTGATTTTGCCATGTTGTTGGTGGCCATGCCATGTGGTGGAGGCCATTTTGGGTACATCCTTTTTTTCCATGTTGTTGTTGGTGGCCAGGTCCTATGGTGGCGGCCATTTTGTGTGTCCTTCCTTTGTGCTTTTGCCTTAGGCATCCAAGGTTTTTGACTATTCTGGCAGTAGGGCAGAGGTACTACTACTCACAGCCATAGGTGCATTCAAGTTAATCAACTCTTTTTGTGGTGTATCTTTAATTACATCGTGTATGGCTTTGGATTGCTTCACATTTTTTTTATGTTGGTACTTTCAGCTTTTGGTTGCTTGTGTGTAACTAATATGGCACTCCCTGCCAGTAGGTAACCTTAGGAATACTGCTCGCGTACTTTTGGTAACGTCGCACAGTGTGGACACGCGACATTACATTTTTTGTCTTGTTCGCGCGCTCAATGTACTGGCTCGGGAACGCGATAACGACGTTTCATTCAATTCGCGCTGCCGAACACGCCGATTTTGCAATCTCGCGAACAATATGTCCCGAGTTGCATAAAAGTTCCTCGAAAATGTTTAATGTGTTTCTTGTGCTACAAAAAGTCCTCATTTATGTGTCATTTGGTTGTAGTTTTGTCTTATTGGAGCATGGACCACTTCTAGTTTCTTTCTGTCCTCTATGTAATGATTTCTTGTTTATGGTTGGGGTGACCAATTTGGGCAGTGGTGTGTCCATTTTGTGAAGCTAAGCATTGTCCCTTTGCCATAGGCATTTATTGTCTGTCTTCTCTTTCTTTTCATGTTGTTGTGGGTGGCCAGGCCATGTGGTGGGGGCCATTTTGTGTGTACTTCCTTTGTGATGATTTTGGCATGTTGTTGTTGGTGGACAGGCCATGTGGTGGCGGCCATTTTGTAAGTACTTTCTTTGTGCATTTATCTTTGGCCTCCCTGCTTTTGGTCTGACCTGACAGTAGGCCAGAGTCCCAGAGGTAGTAGTTAGCGGGGCTGCTTTATGTAGCTGTTTCTATTCGGTCTATTCAATTACCATAATTAGGGCATGTGTGTATGCCATTGCATTCCCAAATTTGTTGTCTGGGCAGGGGTGTAGGTAACTTTTTTGTGCGTGTAATAATTTTATTCCTTGTATGTGTTTTTGCGGTGTAGGTTTCCAACCTCTTAGCCATGGGGTATTTTCCTTGCATTAACCTGTCATGTGTAGCAGGCATCCTTCTTTTTCTGTACATATTGGTATATAGGCCTGCTTGACTTTATTATTGGTTCTTTCTGGACTTCATGTGGCTGGGAGCTGTGGTGCTGGTAGTATTAGTCTTCTGTTTTGTGTTTTATACATTGGCCTGTGTGTCTTTCAATTGTTCATGTTGGCTTACTGCTTGTTTGACTGATGTTGTTCTGTCTTTTTTGCTTGTAGGTGCACAAAAAAAGACTGAGGAGGTGCTGGTTGTTTTCATCCATCGCCCGTTCTACTGCCAGACGGACGTCCTTCAGTTGTACGCCACGTGTGGCGTGTGACTCATCTGACCACACATCTCTGCAATTTGTGCTACTGAGTGCTGCTGTGTGCTGACATCAGAAGAAGATGGGCCCTAAGAAAGCAGGTACCAGGTCCTCCATCACCAAGAAAGTTGCTGAGAAGAAGGTACAGAAGAAGGAAGTGTCACTTAAGTCTGGTGTGGACCCCAAAACCTTTTTTGGGCCCCCAAAAGGTACGCCTGCAGCAGCGGTGTCCGATGTGCAAGCTGGGGCCAGCACATCCGCATTAGCGGGGGCAAGCCACCAACCCAGGGCCAAGCACATGAGGGTCGAAGAGGTAGCCAGTCTAGTGTTACAAAGCAGTGATACTGAGCCTGAACTAAACTTATCGCTGTCTCAAAGTAGTACACAATCCACGCAAGATGAAAGTGCTCAACAACCACCGCCAGCAGTAGATGTTCAACAACCACAACCACTTCCCGCAATAGTTGTTGAACAACCACAACCACCGCCCGCAATAGTTGTTCAACAACAACAACCAAATCCCACAATAGTAGTTGTTGAAGAACCACAGCCCGCTATAGAACTTCCTCAAGAACAACAACCACCATCTCCGCACGCAATAGTAGTAGTTGTTCCTCCCGATGTCGGGGCAGTTCAGGAAGTAGAGCCTCATTCCGAGCAAGAAGAAGAGGAAGCCACTTCTGGAGGTGATCTATTGTCTTTCAATTTACCAAGGGAAAGGAGGGTTAGTGGCAGTGCATCGAGTTCTTCGCCAAGCATCCCTTCAGATGACCTTGATAAGGAATGGCATCCACGACTATCTGAGCATTCAAAGGAGAGACATCCCAAGACCAGGCTAGGAAAAAGGAAGGATCCACCAAGGCTTGAACTTCTTATGGAGGTCGATGTAGGTGAGCAGGATACTGCTGGTGATAAAGACGGGTCTGACACTGTCATCATCACAAGCGTTATTCCTGGTGCAGAGGATGTAGAGACCAACATTTTCACCCTATCCAGAAAGGCTGTGATTAGTGATGAGCAGGTAGCACGTATAACTCCTACACACTCAGCACCCAAAGTAACACCAGCTCCCATTTTTTCATCAGCGAAGGCCCGGCAGCGTCCGACATCCAGCACAAGCGCCACCTTAACAGAAGGAGGTAGTGGCAGTACTAGCACTGAGCTGTCACATAGGGAAATTCAACAAAAATCCTCCAGTTCATCCGGCATTGGAAGTGGGTCCTCTTCCTATGGCAGGAGACAAAAGTTTAGCTCCCCAGTGTGGGATTTTTTTACGGTTCACCCACATCAGGAGAACATTGCTATATGCACCATTTGTCATACCAATGTTAGTCGTGGTAAGATTGGTACAAACTATGGTACTGGAGGCCAAACGACCCATTTGAAAAAAACACACTTAATTCAGTGGGAGAACCACCTTGCAAGTTTAAAAAATGTAAGCACTGGTGTTGGTGGGGATACAGTACTACAAGGTCCACTCATGGAAGAAGAGGGAGACGATGACCTTCTATCTGGGAGTGGTATACAAATGAGCCCTGTCGCCAGCACTGGAGTGGTGCAGTCCAAATCCTCCGCATCAGCAACTTCTCAGTGGCACCAGAGTCAGCCGGAGACACCAGGGAGTGCAAAGTCTGCGTTGAAAGGTGGTCCGTCTAGCAGAACAGAAAGAATTACCAAGCAGCTTACCATTACTAGCATGTTTAGGCAGGAGGGAAAGTACGAGCAGAACCACCCAATAGCACGTTTGTACAATGCGAAACTTGCAAAAATGTTGGCACTCGACCTTCTCCCATTTTCATTTGTTGAGGCAGTGGGATTTCGGGAATTAGTGGCAACACTCTCCCCAAAATGGGACGTTCCCAGTCGCTACTATTTTGCAAGAGTTGCTATTCCAGCACTACACCACGACGTGCTGGAATTGATTGGGAAAGCCTTACAACAGAGTGTTGTCCATTGTATCCACCTGACAACAGACATGTGGAGCAGTCGCGAAGCCACAGCAGATTACATGTGCATCACCGCACACTGGATCTCTTTTGCAGGTGTTAAAGACAAGTGAACTTCAGGCCTTCTTGACGTTGCTGGGATTTTTAATGATACTCGCAGACATGCAACTGTAGCCATGTTTGGTATGGAGAAAAATCATACTGCTGAAAACATTTTGTCTGAGTTTAACAGCAAGGTCTTTGAATGGCTGAAACCAAGAGGCCTTAAGATTGGTTTTGTTGCCACTGACAATGGCAGTAATGTAGTCAAGGCAATGAGAGAAGGACAGTATTTCAGGGTACCCTGTTTGGCACACTGCATTAACTTAGTCGTGCAAGACTTTCTGAAAACTGAAGCCAAAGTCAGCAACATACTGACCATCTGCAGAAGAATATGCACGCATTTTAACCATTCTTTTAAAGCACGGAAGCTGCTACGCGTCATTCAGCGGGAACATAAATTGCCAGTCAAAGCACTGATCCAGGAGGTCCCAACACGTTGGAACTCTACTTATTTCATGCTTGAGCGTCTCTTTGAGCAGTACATACCACTGAATGCTTATGTCATGTCAAGAAGATTAGTGGATCCTACTGTTAATCTTAAAACCCTGACCGTTGAGATGCGGCAGTGGGACATAATTAAATGCTTGACAGAGATGCTACAACCTTTTGAGGTCTTCACACGTGCAGTTAGCAGGGAGGACTGTACTATGGGCCAAGCCATCCCATTGTTGTACATGCTCGAGCAACAGCTGAAAGAGGTCTGTGAAACATACGAAGGTGACGAAGAAAAAGTTGATGCATATACCTTGGCCAAGGCCTTAGCCAACCGCTTATCTGTAAATGCAAGGCTTCAAATGATTGTGTCAGATCAACATTACATAACTGAAACAATGTTGGATCCACGGTACAAATTGTTTGTCAGCAGTAGCGCAGTAATTCCTTTTTCAGATGGGGATGTTGCCAATTACAAAACTTCCATAGCTGTGGAAGCTAATGATTTAGAAACTGAACGGCTGTTACTTAAAGGCCTGCCAGTGCCAGCCCAGGACAGTCAAAGTACTCCAGGCCATCCTCCTGAGGCAAGTTCATCATAGCATGAGAGCAGTGCGTCCGCTTCCCAGCAGGCACCAACAGTACCAAAAGCAGCACCTACACGATCTGATTCAGCAGACACAACCAAAAGCATAACTGCTTTTTTTCTACAAAAAGGGATGGGTAAGTCCGTTGCTGTTGCAAAGGGGAAAGAGGACCAGCAAAGCCGAGCACCAATGAACACTGAGCGGATGGTTCAGGCCTATCTGGATGACACAACAGAGGTGTTCATGGAGCAAAGCCCATTGGTCTATTGGTATGAAAGAATGAGACAGTGGCCAGTGCTGAGCAGGCTGGCGATAAAGTGGAGAAGTGTGGCTCAGTGGTTAGAGGCGGCAGACCCAGAAGCTGGGATCGACCGTGGACCAGGGTTCGATTCCCCGCCTCAGCGGATCTCGGGCTCAAAATTCCACGGCCTCGATAATTCTCGCTCCGGTACCTACTCGACTCACGGGGTCTCACTCTGCAACTCTGGGCAATAGCTTGCTTAATCTCCACTACGGCCCCTCGCGGCGGGATGCCTGGCTTTCACCCTGTGGACACCTTGCCGGGGCCTCTCACAGGGGAATACCAGGACGGGTTCCCTAAGCAAGCGCCAGGATGCCCTTTGGGTGACAGTTTGCGCTATATAAGTACACCTACATTTACATTTACATTTACATAAAGTATCTGGCTTGTCCTGTAGCCAGTGTCCCTTTGAGCGGGTTTTTCAGTGCTGCTGGTGCCATTGTGACATCGAAAAGGACCAGTCTCTCCCCCAAAAGCGTGGAGAGGCTGACAATGATAAAAATGAATCAACACTTCATACCACCAGACTATACTGTACGTGAATCAGAGCAGGATGAAGAAAGCGAGCCCGAAGATATCATCACTACTGTGTTACATGACCTACTTCTGTCCGAACCCCCAGAGTTTGAGGACGAGCTCCTCTTCCCTGACAAATAGGCTTTTAAATTGTTACTTTCTCCCTTCTTTTATTTGTGTTATTTATTTTCTTATTAAAAATGGCTTTCTGGTGCAAAACTGCTAATATTAAAAACCACAACCAAATCCATCCCCACAACTCATTCTTTTTATGTACCTACTGGAGTTGCACGCCTGTGCATTTATTTTCACTGTATTTTTTTATTTACCTCCTGGAGTTGCACGCCTGTGCATTTATGTTCCATGTTGACTGCACTCCTCAGAGTCTTGCTCCATCTTCTTGACTCCCACTCAAGTCAATACAATTCCATCTTGCCAGCCATACATTGGATGTCGTAGATGGAGTATAGTACAATAACAATAATGTAGCCTCTAACAGTCCCTCCATAACAAGTGAACCGTACATGACTACAGCCATCCTCTATTTCATTTGAAATCTGCAAATCATCACTGCCTTACTGAGTCTTAAGGCTACCACCTCTGTCTGCAGGCATTCATAGACGACTCTTCAGTGTCAAAAGAAACTTGAGCAGGCATCCACAACTGAAGTCAACTTGTTGTGACTCGCATTACAAAGGCTCGGCAGCATCTGTGATAATTCATCTGACAGTGAAAGAGAAGAGCAAGACAGGTATATTAAATGAATGATGCCATGCATTGCATTGGATGTATTGTTTTGCTGACTCTGAGCAAATGTGCATGGAGTTGAAGTATACTAGTAACTTCAGACTCACGTGATAGCCAATTTTTCCATGTTATTTAATAATATAAATTATTTACGCACTTGTGTTCCTACTACTACAGATGCAGTCAGGACTTAATTTATCGTAGTCACTTACTACAGACTGAGTTGCTGATAATGATGGTGACCACCATATCTTTGCTGTCAGGCAGTTGGATCTGAGCTGATTGATGTACGATGTTTCTTGGAGTGGAATACAAGGTAATAAATACAAATAAGAGGCACAGCACAGTAGACCAAGGCTACTACATGTGTGTGCACTGTGCAGTGATAGAGTACAATAGTGGTATGATTGATGACGGAGAATGACGCATTGATTTTGTTGATTAATTTTGTAAATGCTAGGTTGCTTTTTCATTCACCTTTCTATGGCTCTGTGAAATTTTTAGGGAAATGCAGTTTGTATTACGGGCGACCCTGTGTCGTTGTGGGCCTGTTCTGTGCTGGCTCCTGTCTTTTTTGTACTTCTAAATTAATAATGATGTGCAACTAGTAGACTTATACATATTGTATCCAAGCCACCTCAGTCTGAAAGTCCTCTCATACGACTACTCCTCTTGTATTATTTTTTTTATCTTTACTGTATTACAATTTGTTTAGGTCATTCACATTCTTTTGTATTTGCCTTTTCTTTTTCAGGCTGGACGTTTTTCACCCACTGCTATTATACTATGAGCATCAACTCACCCTTACCACTAATCCTCATCATCAAGCAATTGGATGGCGGGAAACCAAGAATGATATTCAGCGTGTCCTTTTCTTACGTTTAATCCTTACATTCATTGGCTAGTGGATCAACATCATAAATCATCGTCTTCATTGTTTTGCTTTTGTTGTCTCCATGCGTACTGTTTTTCTTTCTCAAACCTTTCACAAAACCCCCGTACCCATCCATTCAACAAACCCTAACCCTCTTCCCCCGGGCTGCGTGGTTTCATTGAGGTGTGATGTTTCTTACATTAAATATACACCAACAATTTGATCACGCGCTTGCTGGGGCAGATGTGGTGAAAGCAACAATAGTGAAATGTCAACAAGGCATGGCCAGGATCTTCTTCGGCTTCCCAACTCAAGCTCTGTGTATAATGCCAAATAATTTACCATTACCGTCAAACAACGAATACATCTAATGAATTGGCGTAATTGTTTGGGTTTAAGTTTAAAGCATTATGATTTAGAAAAGTTTGACGTTGCCGTGAGTACTACAACTACAGTTGAACTTCTTATCTTCTCTTGCACTTAGTTTCCAGTCCCCAAAACCATTGTTTTGTTTCAGTTTAGCAGTTGCAATATTGGGTCAGTCGTGTAATGTACTGTACTTACTTATACTACCCCCACATTGTCTGTCACGCAAATGACTGCCTCTTTCTTTTTGTCTCAAAATGCTACTGGCAGGGTCTGTCTACTACTAGTACTATCACAGAAGTTCAGAACCACAGATTCTTCTCCATTGTCTTGGGAAACAAATGCAGCCCTTGCAGTGCCACACTTCATCATAAATCATCATCAGCAATCACAGGTAAGATAAGTTTGCAGTGAGGTATAACGCAAGACAGACTGGTAGTTCTTCTAATACTACAAATATAACTCGGTGAGGGTTTACCGCATCTATCTGTCTGCATGTTAAAGATGTGGGCAATATATTTTTTTATTAGAAAGCACTGTCCGCCGACCTGCATGGCCAATTAAACCTTGCGATGTTGCACAACGTACATTATTTGGTGAAACAGTCCCCCTCTAGCCCCCCAAGAAACGCAAATGAACTTCAAATGTTTTCTTTTGAACATAACTTTGTGTCTCGTTTATTTTTAACATAATATAAATAAAGATGATACAAAAATAAAATATATATAAATCTTACCCCACAGCTGTCCCTACCCGCCTCCCCTAACCCCAACCAAATTTCCACGTTCAATGTAATGTAAAAAACCCCAACACCCAATTCCCACCCACCAACAAAAGGATTGAAAAAGGGGCAAACAAGACAACAAACAGGGTCCATCTCAAAGCCGGCGGGCTTTTAAGTGTTTATCAACCATGATCTTCACACGCTCCTCTATTTGAGTATTTGTCTGACTCTGAGCCTCCAGCCTGGCTACCCGGAGGAGAATCTTTCTTTGGAATTGGCGGCACCTACATTGGCATGCATGCTGTTGTGGGGGGGTGGCCGATCCTGAAAAAATCTGGCGGCGGGCGGCTGCCTGACCACGCCGACCTACTCCTGCAGGCTTGGGGGCCGGGGCATTGGAAGAGGCAGCAGCTGCTGCCGCCGCCTCCTCCTCCTCCTCCTCGGCCTGAGCCACCAGCCGGCGGTAGGCCACAACGATGGCCTGCAGTTTCCGCTGCTGGGCCCGGACTGCCAACTCCTTTCTCGTTGGTTTTGAAGGAGTAACTATAAAGAAAGAGACAGAATTGTTGTAATCCAAAATCCCAGCAAATCAAGAACACAAAATTTATTCAACACATAGTGGCACAGTACAGTAGCACTAGCAAGCAAGCTGAGTACAAAAAATGGTGTTTTATCTATCTTGAACATTCTATGGCTTATATACTTAATTTGTTTGACTTTTTGGCACGGCATTATGCCTGCCCTAGTAGCATAGCATGGGTGTACTTCAACGGTCACACACATACGAACACCTGTCTTTTTCATATCTCGTTTTTTTATATCATATACTCTGTGCTTCCGGGAACAGTGACAGTCTCAAACTAACATTAATTAACAGGGGGCAGCTAGTACTAGTAAATGTCTAGTAGAGACTATCATTCTATATATCGCGCAACAAACCTTAGGTGGTTTGTGTTTCGCCAGCAACGACCCGGAATGCATCCAGTCGTCCCCTCCTTCCCTTGCCTTTGGGTTTAACCAAAACACCGCTGCTGATACTAGTATCCACTACCCACCGATATTGGATGTGTCTCCCACCCACGCAGGCAGCTGTGTTTTCCCCTTTCTATGCTTCCACAACAACCCATGCATCCGACTACTATCAGCCACCTGCATTGCTGATTCCAAAGTATCCTTCTATATTAGATGATTGGTGCTTTTTCCTTGCTCCGTTCATCATACTTAACCGCATCGCTGCTGCGGTGATTTTGCGCTACGCGGCTTTTTTTGAAAAGCCGCGTTAGATGACGAGCTCAGCTCGTCATCCGCACACGCCCCCCGTGGCTGATGACGAGCTGAGCTCGTCATCAGCATCGAAGGGGTTAAAATCAATCTCCTTAGTGTTAATCCATCGCGGTCATGTAATGTTGTGGATAAGACTTTTTTAGTCTGCCACCAACCTTTCACAGATGAGTTGTACTCACATAGAAGAGGCCTGTTATTTTATCAATTCTCGCCGGTGGTAATGCTATTGCTAAGCTTGGTAATGACAAAGATGGCGTCATATATTGTCCAGTAGAACTTCAAGTTCATTATAAATATCAGAGTACAGTGAGGAAGTTTTCCCCACCCACCAAGTAATGCGGATCACTATTGAATGTAACTTACCATCGCCCACCGTTGTTGGCTCCTCCCCCACTGCTGCCGGTGCTGGTGTAGGTGCCTCTGGTCCTCCATTCCCCTCCGGGATTGCCTCTGCTGACGCCGTCGCAGCGCCGCTGTCCCCGTCGGCACTGGTGGATGGTACCGGTTCCGCACAAATAAAAATAAGTACACCTTTTTAGATGGATGCACAGCCCCCATTGTACTTGTTCACCAAGAATGGAGTTCTGCAAACCAGTTAAGTACAACGTAATCAGTAGTAGTCCACATTGCCTAGGACAGCAGTGTAACTAACTCACTACACATATTAGCATTCATTTGTTATGGTATGGTACCCAAGCTCATCTCATCTCTACTGCTACTCTAGTCCTTGGAAAGTTAGACTGAACCATGTAACCTAACCAGTTTGTACATCAATGTCTACAGTTTTGCGCATGCTACCTCGCAGCTTGTTGCGCAGTACGAGAAGACGCCTTTGAGGCCACATGATTGTTCATAGCATACACCTGAAGAGTTTGGAAAATAAAAAGGCCCGTATTTACTTTTTGAATGTGGATTGTGGAATCGAGTTTGCTTACAGCCTCAGGTTACACCTTTTTTTTAGCATGACTGCTAAAAACTTGCATAAATGTATTTAATTTTTCATACTGTCTAACGTGCACCACTTTTGTCATTATTTTTCGGCAGATGAGAAGATTTCCTTCTACGAAGCAAAGATTTCCAGAGCTTACCAAAAAGAGGCATATGTAACCAGTAATCGTTCAATGGTGAGGGGTCTCCGACATTTCCCACATTTCCCTATCGCGCACTGGTAGCTGTACAAATGTAGATTACTTTATTCAGCCTTTTTTAACTCTGGATTTTTTCTGGTGGCCCTTGACGTATTTCACGGAACAACTTAAAACATTGATGTTACTTACTTAGTTACTTCTAACAAAATAAAGGTTTTGAAGTACCACATTGATTCAGAAGTATATTTTCTGTGTCTGTTGTCTTGTAGAGTTACACGAGAGAGTGAGCAAAAGCGGGTTACTTAGGTTATGGATTGTGTAATAAAAGCATTTGGCATCTTGGTATTGGGGTTCAGGAAAGGGGTAATTGAATAATTGACCAATGACTGAGCCCATATAGGTTGTCGTTCAGTGAATTGTGGGTTCCTCAGAGTTCTGTGACTGAGGTGTAAGACTGTAAGTAAGTAAGGTCCAACCTGCCTATCACCAACATCCAATTTTGTGGTGCATACATAGTTATGTATGTGACTGCATAGGAGATTACCCGCAAGAGTAGTAGTGGTATACTAACGCTTACAAAATACTAGACCAACATCTGGATGCATACTTGGTTGGTGTATCAATTGGCAAGAAGAGACATTACAGAGGAAAAAGCATAAGACAGGAGTGGACCCTGTGCCTTCCGCTATTCTATCACAGATTTTTGGGAAAGATTAATACCTTAGCTAAAGAGTGGGCAACAGGGCAAGCTTACCTACAGACAGTCTAGTAGTAGCACAGAGAGTCATAGCAGAGGCTCTTTGAAGGAACAGAAAGGCAGGGACAGATCATGATACCCAAAATTTTGAAAACATAATCAAAATCAAAAAAGCATTTGTCAAAATTTAGTTAGGTGAAATGTCATTAATCGGTTGGAAAAAAAAGCTCCGTTAGAAAGTTAGGGAAATATCATTGTTCCAAAAGAAAGCACTGTTGGACTTACTGGGGACAGCAGCAGGATCCTCAGTAGAGGAGCTCTGTGCCTGTGGTTCACGTTCACCCGCCGACTCGGTCCCAGCCTTCTGCTTGCCCCTGGGTTCTGTGGTTCATGTTAGAAATAATAAAGAAAGAGAAAAACATTGAGTGCTGTGAAACATAGACAGCATTTAAAAAACCACTGCTACAACATTAATAGAAACAAACATTGATCTACCAAATGACTACTGCCTTGCATGATTCACTGACTAGTGTATATATACTTGGAGAAAACAAATCAAATGTTCTATAAACATTCTGATTGCAGATTACTAAGTAACACAGAGGCAGTAACACCTGAACAACACCACCGATTCAAGAAGAGGGTAATCAATTATCTGTAAGTAGGCATTTCTTTTTAATTTTTTGCCAGCAAAATGCATAGATCACAAGGAGGAGACATGCTTAACTTTGTGCATACTAACACGAAATTGTACGTTCATTGCATCATATTTTGTTCTGCTACTGACTGAATGCGACTGCTGCCCTACCCACTCACTAAACAAACTACATCAGTTCTATGGAGGGCTGAGGCAGGGGCGGCTCTAGGCTCATGGTGGTCCTGGCCAGGGAGCGTAGGTAGAGGGGCCCGGAAGAGGAGGTCGGGCGGAGCACGGAGGCCAGTGAAGAGGGGGGAGTCAGGGTGTTTGGAAGTGGAACAGAGCCGGAGGCACCAAATCCCTGCCAGGGGCCGCCACGCAAATATGTATCCATCCTCTGAGGATTATTAAATTAAGGATATATATTGGTGTGGTGGCCCCTGGCATTTGGTGGCCCTGTGCAGTTGCACAGCTTGCACATGCCTAAAGCCGGCCCTGGCTCAGGTAAGAAGAACAAAGTAACTTTAGCATTCATTGCCAGAGGAGGATTCATGCAGAAGAGAAGGCCGTGAAAAAAAATTATACAATATGCAAACACGTACAATTATCCATCAACGGCTATTTCACTGACGGACAAAGGAAGGACAAGACTCTATTAATAGCATTAACTAACTTCAGTTCTCTACAATAAAGAAAATCTCACATCAATAAACAGCAAAAGCTAGCGCCAAATTGAACACGCAAGAGTCAGTGAAGATGAAGAAGCGCAGCACAGACCAGTGTCATACAATTACAGTAGATATAATAACGGAATACATCGGAAATGTAACTAGGAGCACCAGTCATCGCGTTACTTATTCAGCCAAGATTTACAAAGATACAATAACAATACTTATACTACTATAGAGATATATATTATACACACACTTTTTTTTTTTTAGGGTAGCCACTCAGCAAGACCCACGACCTCGACGCCAAGCAGGTCCAACAGGTCCTGCTCCCGGTCCAAAATGTCTGCCCAACGGTGGGTCAGCTGATGGTGGGTACGCCGGATACCGGAGCAGCGGAAGACTGCCCGGCGCACCTTCACCCACCGCCGGAGACGCTCTTCAATATGGTGGTAGCTGGAGCCGGGCCTGCCGCCTGCTGCCAACATCAAGGGGAGGTGGCGCTGGATAAAAAACACCAGGGCAACCACCTCCTCCTCCCCAAAAAGTTGGCAGGGCCTCACCCCTAGGGGGCGCATTCTGCCGCAAGGCAGCCGGGTTTTTTGGGGCACAGGCGCCTTGCCCTTTGAGCCGCCGCTGCTGCTGGCGCCCTTGACCATGGTTCTGGGTGGAGGGGAGAAGAAAAGTTCAAGACAAAAAGGTAGGGGAAAGAAGAAGCAAGTAAAATAAAACAATAGAAAAGTTGTAAAAGTAGAAATAAAATGAAAAATATAAACCTAGGCATAGAGAGAGATAGGTAATAACTAAAGAAAGTTTGAAAAAGTGGGTAAAAAGACCAGGATTGAAGAGATATCAGCAAGATGCAAAAGTAGGCCCAAAACCATAGCCAGAGTTTGTGATCCAAGATGGCTGCGCCCATCGCAACCGCGTGGGTAGGCTCGCGCGATATTTAGCGCGATCACGCACTTTTGTAGTGCGAACGAGAAGATGAGTTCCCGAACATGTCTTGCACAACGCGACCACGTTACTTGTTACCCGGAACAGGAAATAAAGGAACGCAAGCGGCGGGACAAACCTCTTGGGTAACTTAGCGCGCTAGCCATCCCGAGCATGCAGGCAACGCCCCGAACACGCGCACCGCGCTCCCGAAGACGAAAAACGGCGCGCGAACGGGCCTAGCAAGCAACTACGCATGGCTGTGGAGCTACGCGTAGTTCGCCGAGTGCAACTGCATCTTCGCGTAGCTCCGCGGAGTCCGACTCCGCGAACTACGCCCAGGTCACACTTGCATAGGAGGAGACAGACCCTGGGCCCACCTGAGGAGTCACGAGCACTTTCAGCAAGAAGTAATGCTGTTGATTGGGTAAGTGGGACCACGGTCCATGCCAGCATCAGTCACCCCAGGGGGCTCTTGTTCCTGTAATATAATGGATTATGACAGCTTTTCAAAAGTTGTTTTATCCAACATGGCCATTCTCCTCTATAGCGCCTGCATAGGCAACTTCAATGTGCAC
Organism: Lissotriton vulgaris; assembly: GCF_964263255.1. NCBI lineage: Eukaryota > Metazoa > Chordata > Amphibia > Caudata > Salamandridae > Lissotriton > Lissotriton vulgaris. The sequence goes on along the minus strand of NC_141689.1, from coordinate 170,050,431 downwards.
ACCACTGGAGATAGGATGTTTTCATTTTGAACTAAGGATACTAGCTTCGAGTAAAGGCAACTTAAAGGCCGGGTACAATTCTAAAAACTATCACAAAGCACTAGCTATGAAAAGCTACTGAATCCTAGCTTTCCAGTATTAGAGCCACGCGGAGCAGTGAAGCCTGACAGCTTGAAACTGATGCTATGCTTTTTTACTACGAGTAGTTGTGCAATGTGCATATCCTATGTAATTTAATAAAATTAGGCACTGTTCTTTATAACTTTGGGAATGTTGCTGCTCAACAGCCATCCATGACTTCCTTTGAGCGCACCTAGGGCCAGATGTAGGTCGCCAATTACCGATCGGTAACAGCCGATTTCAGCCGTTACCGACCGGTAATTGGTTTTTGACATGTAGGGGCCATTATTTTACCGAACTGGTAAATTTACCGATTCGGTAAATTTACCGATTCTGTAAAATACCGAATCGGTAATTTTACTGATTAGGTAAAACCCAGATGTAGGTAGCACTGTTGACAGTGCTACAGGCCTTCAGAATTCTGTATTTTACCACCCAATCCAATTGGGTGGTAAAATACCGAATTCAGGTCTACATGCATATCTCTACATGTAAACCTGTGCCATGTGACACACAGACATGCCCTTAGGGCATGTCTGTGTGCCACATGGCACACAAGCCTGTACTTGGGGTGCTAGAGGGTGTCAAAGTGACACCCCCTGCACCCTTGCAGGATTCGGTATTTACCGATTCGGTAAATACTGAATCGGTATTTCCCATTGACTCCTATGGGCTTCATGGCCCATAGGAATCAATGGGCAATACCGATTCGGTATTTACAGAATCAGTAAATACCGAATCATACAGATTCGGTAATTCTAAAATTAGAATTACCTACATCTGCCCCCTTCCTATTTACCAACTCTTAAATACTGAATCAGTAAAATTCGGTATTTAAGAGTAAATAGGAATTACCTACATCTGACCCTATATCCCCACCCACATATTTGCAGACCATGCACCCATGCTGCATAAGCTGTTTCTAGGTCCAGCAAGCCACAGTGTTTCCATTTCCAAGACCAGTTGCATCCCTGCACTACCCTGCACACCAACATTATTCATAAATCCATTCTAGAGCACGAACAGGTCATGGGAATGTGGGGCAAACCATGCTTTGCATGTCCCTGCGAATGTGGGGCCAACCATGCATTGCATATCCATGGGAATGTGGGCCCATTCATGCATTGCACATCCATAGGAATGTGGAGCCAACCATGCATTGCATATACATGGGATTGTTGGGCCAACCATGCATTGCATATCCATGGGAATGTGGGCCAACCATGCTTTGCTTATCCATGGGAATGTGGGACCAACCAAGCATTGCAGATCCATGGGACAGTTGGGCCAACCATGCATTGCAGATCCATGGGAATATGGGTCAACCATGCATTGCATATCCATGGGAATGTTGGGCCAACAATGCATTGCAGATCCATGGGAATGTGGGTCAACCATGCATTGCATATCCATGGGAATGTTGGGCCAACAATGCATTGCAGATCCATGGGAATGTGGGCCAACCATGCATTGCAGATCTAGGGAAAATTAGAAACTCTAGCTATCACTAACTATGATTTTGTGAATTTGCCCAACTTTAAATACTGGAGAAAAATCACGCACAACCCTCACCATTCTGCACGACATGATCATACTGGGGTTGTATGAATTTTAAACTTCAGCAGTGAAGGAGAGTGGAGTGAAACTCTAAACTTCCATGAGCCACGGTAAATTCCTGACATTGCTTTAGATTAATTTGAGCACCCCTCAACTTGTCCCACCCATTTAGGGCAGCGCGTGGGGCTGCAGGAAACTGGCTGGTTAGTTAATCATGGATGCGGTTAGCATTGAATGGCGCTTGGTAAACGCTTCAATAGCCATCCGTTCTTCATCAATAACAACTTTCAGAGAGCGAGTAATGATGATGGTCGGCTGCTGAGCAGCAGCCACCTGCTCATGGATCGAGCACCAGTAGGGGCATTTTCCATTTTTGTGCAGGGTAGAGGGGCCCATTTAATCTACCTTTTTAAAAGAAAATCTCTGCCAGTTTCCCACTTCACAAAGGTGATCCGCCTTCCGCATACCCTCATACATGATGTCACAGAACACATCATTAATGACGGAACAGGTGACATCACATGCCACATCAACATTGACATCAGTGGCACCAGTACCTTAGATGGAGTTTCATGTGTGGCATTCAAGTATTGTTGAATACATGTCCTTTGAAATAATGTGTAGAAAAGAAAGGCACCTCGAGTCGTGATGCATCCACTGGCAATGCATATCCTTATAGCCATCAAATATGTGGAAGGCTCTAGTTCTAGAAGTGCTTAATTTGCAAATAAATAATTGCTCTCGTCAGGAGGCCACTGCAGCTTGTACCACATATGGGAAATGCAATGCCATGCTTCCATTGATAGTTGTAAAAAGAACAATTGATGGACAGAATGCTGAACAATGTCATACATTCACCCCAGTACAAAGGTATAGGCCTAAATCCATCGTGGTTTTGCTCCCCCATGTCATTCCAGTTTAGACCCAGCCATATTCATATCAATCTTGAACCTGTTCCCTGTGGGAACAGTCCATCCCAAACTGCCAGGCCAGGTCCTCCCGTGCTCCTTTTGCATCAGTCGCCCTAAGTGGGATGGGTATGCACAGAAGTGAGTTCCGTGCTCACTGCACCACTGGATTCAAGCTAGCCTGACTGATGAGTGGTGATGACCCAAAAACAGTCCCAGGATGCTTGTTTCCGGTCCAGGGAGTACCCAGCTTGGCAGTTCTGGGTGGACTATTCCCATGAGGAACAGGGTTAAGATTGATTTGCTTATGGCTCAAAATGGAGATGGCGTGTTGAGCAAAAGAACAATGGATTAAACCCAGATCTTTGTGACTGGGTGAATGTTTACATTGTTTAGCATTCTGTTCATCAATCGTTTCTTTTGCATTTGTCGCCCTAAGTGGGAACGGAATGCCCAGATCCTGTTCTCATTGCATGGTTGGATTCAAGCTAGCCTGACTGAGAAGGGGTGATGCCCCGAAACCGTTCCCAGGGTGCTTGTTTCCAGTCAGTGGCATAGCAAGCACTTTGGCCACCCGTTGCGGTCCCCGTGTTTGACGCCCCACTGCGGCCACATCAAAGAGCAGGGGGTGGGGTGCTGGTGAGAATTTTGCCATTTGCCGGGCCCTTGGCAGACGATTTATGAGTGGGGGTGGCGATTGCCATCCTTAAACAACAGGAAAGAGGGTAGGACTGGGAGGATGCACGAGTTTTGGGGGTGGCAGCATCCTCCCAGTCCTACCCTCTTTCCTGTTGTTTAAGGATGGCAATCGCCACCCCCACTCATAAATCGTCTGCCAAGGGCCCGGCAAATGGCAGACCGCCCCGCCCTCCTTGCTACACCACTGTTTCCAGTCCAGGGAGGACTTGGCTTGGCAGTTTGGGCTGGACTGTTCCCATGAGGAACAGGGGCAGGACTGATTTGCATACGACTGGGTCCAAACTGGAATGGCATGTTGAGCAAAAGAACGAAGGACTAAACCCAGATGTTTTCAACTAGGGGTGAATTTTTGCATTGTTCAGCTTTCTGCCTATCAATTGTTCCTTTGGCCAATGATAGTAACAACACAAGTACTAACATTCACATTCCTACTAGTGTGACAATTCAGAATATTCCAGGCTTCCAAAGCTATAAGAATGGCTTGGGTGTCCGGTATTATTCATTTTAATGTATACTGAGTTAATAATTAACTGTTGTGGTGGTCATCTCTAAATTAGCCAGAAAGCACCGCCTTGAGGGAGACAGTCACAGGCTCCTGTGCTGACAATTTAGTGTGGTGTAGAGAACCAGAAAACACCTGCTCAAATTAAGCATTGAGTTCTACATTTAACAACTAGATGTTCCTGCAAAGAATTTATATACATGGTTCTGTTTCACTGTCAATAAAGACATTTTGAAAGGACTCATTTTGGCTTCAGTTTCGTCTTTGTGATGTCAGTGTCGAGGGGACATTTAATGTCTCTGCAGCTCACTAGTATAAATAAAGAGAAAAACGGAGGCCACTGTCAACACACTGTTCCAATTTAACTCACTCTCAACGCCTGTCCTCGTATGCATTTGTTGAAGTTAGAGGTTAAAGGCACTGCTTTCAAAAGTCCGCTGGCCCTGCCCTGGACACACACACAGAAAGAAGTTGATTTCAGCAACCAGATTTACAAAGAGGGGTCTTTCTGGCTTCAGTTACATCATCAGTAATGTCAATTGCCTTGGCATGCGTTAAAGGCGAGGTAGTGCGTACACACGCAACGCCACATCATCAATGGGCAACACGCAGAAGCACACGGCCTCACTAACTTCACATTCCTCACTATCCTCATTGAGTCACTTAGACATACCAGAGGGAACACACCAGGACAGAACAAAAACAAGCTGTCTGTTGGTTCACCTCCTTGACCTGTCTGCTGGCATAGATCACAGAGAGCCCAGCTAAGGTTATTGAAGATGTATAACAAAAAATATATAAAACAAAACCAAACAAAAATTGGTAGCAATTAATTATGGTCTAAATGCAATAATTAATTGACTGTACATTATCCATTTAAACTATTACTAAAGCAGCCCTTTCCTAATCACTTGCATTTGTCACTCTTTCAATACGTATCTAAGTATTGATATTCCTCAATGGTATTTCTGGCGTTTGCTAATCCGATCATGTAACCAACAAGGTGACAGGAAATGATCCTGGAATTCAAAGATTCCCATGAATTATTAATAATTGTACACGTATGTTTTTGGGACGGGACGTCTCTTGCATGTCTCTGGAGAGAGTCCTTCCCCTGCCTTATGCTAATCTCCAAGCAAGTCACTCAAAAGCTACTATATGGTTTCTAGATCCCTACCTCAGTGAGCATGACATTCATACATGTCCACTGAGGGTCTCCCTGTTTATATGGATTGAGACCCTAGAGCTTGGCTCTGAGGTCGAGGGGGCATGCCTAGTGCACCCCTATTTTTAAGAGAGTGGCTACTGCCCTCTCTATTAAGGCTGTGGTAGACTGACAGTGGTGGCAGCCATAAATCTATAGTCAGGAGGGGTAAGACCCTAGGCACCCTCCTGACCAAGTCTGTGCAGTTTGCCATGCCTGTGGTCCTGTTGCCTTTGTCTACCTGATGTGTGTTTGAGAGCCTGTGGGTGTACTGGGGAAGAATGGTGATTTGAGCCAGTGTGAGGAATGCAAGCTGTTCTGCTGGACATCCCAGCACCCCGTGCCCCTCCCCATTTCCTTGGAAAAGTCTTGTGGACTGGGGTACACACTCAGCTCTTATCTGAGTTTAGCTGCACTAACTCTGCGAAGAGGACCCTCCTCCACTGGTCAGGGCCTCCTGGACTGGAGTTAATTAAAATTCCTCTTTAGGGAGTTGCACAGCCTGATACCAGGAGAACATGGGGGGAACTGGGGCATGCTTTACCCATGCATTGAACACACCATTAATGGTTTGTGATTGGAGGTGTATTCAGGATGCAAAAGTAGTAGACCCTCTGATTCGATGAGCCTATCAATCAGTGGTGATAAAAGTCTGGCCTGAGTGGTCAGCTGTTGTTCAAGACTAGTCTATGACTGAAGAGGCGGCCACACCAGGTCCGTCTGAAGTTAGCAAGGCGTGACCCACAGTGTGAAGGCAGGAGATAAGACACTGTTCACTGTGTCTGAAACAAAGGCAGTTTTCTCTATGATGGATGGAGTCTGCTGCCAAGAGTTCAAAGAGAATCCACAGCACCAGCAACATTGGAGACCAGCTGTTTCTGATAGGCTTGGGGGAGCGTGCGCTTTTGACCAAGGAAATTACAGACAGCTGCCCAAGGTGTGGAAAGGAAGCTTACAGCACATCAAAGGAGTTGGTGTGGAAAGGAAGCTTGCAGCACATCAAATAAGCTGGTGGGAGGACGCTTGCATCCCATCAAGGGAGCCAGAGAGGAGGAAGTTTGATTCTAGTCTTTGAAGGAGAGATCAAATCTCCTTTAAGCTCCTCCTTTGCACTGTTGGAGCCTGTACAAGCAGTAACTGGGAATAGAGGTCAGTGAAACAGGCCCTCACCTTTCTTTTTGTGATCTCTGGGGGTATCAAGGTGAACTGGCACTCTGTCCAGCCGCTACCCTCCTACAGCTAGCCAGTGGCTACTGGACTAGTGGGAATCCAATAAACTGTGCCAAGTCATCAGGCACCTGTGATCAGATCCCTGACACCACTAAAGCAGTGTCCTCACTCATGGTGGGAGGGCACTTCTGTTGCTTTGGGTGGGGGTTATGGGGCTGATCAAGAACATTTACCTTCACATCATATGCTGAAACTATATCCTTTCAATCCAAAGATTGGTAACAAGGCTCTAGTGAATGAGAGCAGCCCTGTGTAACATGGTCTGTAATATGCAATGCTTATTCTCTGTGTTCATGTTAAGTGTGTTTTTATAGTGCTTGGCGTCTAGGCGCTATATTATTGTTTGGGGTCAGAACTCTGTCCCAGAGGGTTGTAGAAACATCTGGTTTTCACTGTTTATCTTAGTTTTATGTGTAGTATAAATATTTTGTGTGTATTAAAGTACTTTTCTTTTATAAAAAGTAAAGCACTGACTGGACATTGAGTTTATCAGCTGTTGGTACGGTTTACACTGTATTCTGAATGTCTAACCCCGCCTCACCTCCTTGAGGAAGCCCTGGACTGCTTTGTCTTGCCACCCTGAGAGAGTCAAGTGCTGAAGAGGAGTACTTGGTTATCCAGTTTTGGGTCCACTACTACTGAGGCCCCAGGACATCAGTGAGATAACACTACAGTTGATGCGATTGGAGCGCAGTTACCCCTAAGTGCCCTGGTGCCTAGGAAGCCGGGTCTAACATTGGTGGCAAGCCGTGAGGGATCACTAGACTTCAGGCTCAGTGGACACTGAGGCCAGTTGATAATTCCAGCAGATAGCCATAAGCTATATGCAAAATGGCAGATAAGATTGGAGAGGAATTGGTACTGCAGAACTTGACTGTGGAGCAATTAAAGCAAATGTGTGCTGAAAGGGGGTGGAAAGTCCCAAGGTCTAAGGGCAGGGAGCACTTGATTAGCCACATGACAAAATGCTTTTACCAAGAAAGCACGGTTGTGCAACAGTTGAAGAGCACTGTTACCACAAGCCTGCCAAGTCAGTCAGTGCAGGCTTCTCCTGTACCAGCCCCAAGGCATTCCCCAAGGCTTTCCCCTATGCTTTCCCCTAGAATTCCCACTAGACCTGCCCCTAGACTTTCACCTCCCCCTATCTCCAGGGCTACCTTTTCCCCTGCCCCAGGATTTGCCTCCTTAGGAGGGACAGGGCTAGCAGAGACCTCTAAACTTCAGCCGAAACTCCAGGATGCTAAGGATGTAGCAGAGGAGAAAGCAAGGGAGTTTGAGAGGGAGAAGCTTAGGATGGCCCACCAGGCAGAAGAGGAGCAGCGAAGGGTCAGACAGAAAGAGTGGGCTTGGAAAGAGAAGGAGAGGGAAACGGAGAGAAAGGAGAAAGAGAAGGAGAGGGAAAGGCAGATGCTGGAGAAAGAAAGGGAGAGACAGGAGAAAGAGAACAATAGGGAATTGGAGGAAGAGCAGATAGCCCTGGAGAAAGAGAAGCTCAAGTTAGCAGCTGATAGAGGGCTTAGCTCTGTGGCTGGTGAGCCACTTCAAAGTCCCAGGGAAAGGAAAATACAACCAAGGTACCAAAAGAATTGATACACATGTATGTCCCTGGCACTGATATTCTCAGTTGGATGTGTGCCTTTCATCTACCATGTTAGGCTCAAGGTCTTAATGGTCAGTCCAAAGCAGAGAATTTACTGAGTCACGTCCCTTGGGAAGGGACTGAAGTAATTGAAAGGATGCCTGAGAAAGACAGTCTGACATATGAGTGCCTGAAGGATGCTTTGATTAGGTGGTTTGGGTTGAAACCAGCCCCGTACTTGCAGAGTTTCTGTGAGAACAAGAAGGCAGAGGGGGTTCCTTTTGAGAATTGGGTCCATGACATAGTGAGAGACTGGGTGAGAGGGATGGAAGCAAATGATTACCAGTCCCTAAATCAGATGATGATAGCAGAGTGTCTCCGGGGGGAGTGCTCTTTCCCACTCAGACAGTACCTGTCTGACCTTCCAGAGAGGGATCCTGAGAAACTTGCATTGATGGCAGATAAGTGGCTTGCCAACAGAGTGAACAGGGGGCAGGGGCAACCCCTTTCCAAGCCCAAGGGGAGAAGAACACCCAGCAGGCTGGCCCTAGACCAGAGGTGGAGTTCTGGACTTTTTGGTTCCGTCCAGAGGTGTCAGGGAACAACACCCGAAGACCCCGGAGTTCCACCTGTCTTGGTGCACAAATAAACAGAAACACGGGCTTCTCGATGGTGGCGTCAAAGACCAAAGGTTTATTACTGCAGGGACACAGAAGTCACAGAAACTACACACGGGCAGATTCTAGGAGCCTGTTCGATTTGTACAAAGAGGGTTGCTCCTTATATACTAAAAATTGGGCTTCAGGCAAATTCTTCACATGTTAGTACATTCCCAAACCTTTGTGTCCTAAACAATAAATATTTGGCGTTGCACAGGAATCGTCGACAATATCTGATGTCAAAACATTACGAACGAGGGGTTCCCACTTTTCCATCATAATCTCATGTCAACTTTTCATTCAAGACCCGGACCGCCTCATCGTAAATTTCGTTACCTCCCCCTAATAAAGGCCCAGAAGGAAAGGAGCAGAGCCAGGTGCAGAAGATAGAAAAGCAGGATAAGGGATGTGTGTGGGTTGTAAATGGGCAAGGCTACCGGCTTCGGCCGCCTAATCATGATCAGGCCAACGACCACAAGAACCAGTATAGCAGGACTGGCCTCGGGCAGAGGAGGCAGCCTTTGTCGAGTCATGCAGCTACAGCGTGTTCTGTTCCAAGGTGCACGTGTCACTAAAGAGGTGAATCGCCGGCTAAGGCTACGTGTCCTTAATCGAAATGAAGTGATCAGAGGTTATTGCGTATGTGAGGGCAAGAAACACAAAATGGCTGCCATGATCTAAGATGGATGCCATGGGTAGATCAGAAAAATGTTCGTAACAGGAGTACTCTTGCTCGTAGCGTAGCGAAAACACCAGGATATGCTAAATGGATCATTTGCGGTTCGCTGATACCAATATTATGTATTTCCGACAATATTGAAAACACGGGTTCAAATCGTCACGGAACCTCAGACCCTCCTTTTGCCCTTACATAGGCAATTACTCAGTCTATGTCAGAGTCTAATTCTATGCTCATCAGGTCAGTGACATGTTGTTGTACCATCATCCTTTCTCGCGCCTTTTCTCCAAACGCAGGTGGTTTTCTGAAACAAGTTGCAGCACAAAGACTACACAGAGCAGGACCACACTGGATAATCAGGCAACACGAGAACAGGAATACTAAGATGACACCAATGACCATCAGAACCTTCCATCCCCACGCTGATATCAGAGTCCAAAACCACTCCATGAAGGACCAGTTTCCCTTGTCTACGTGTATAGAGTCGGAAATCTTGTGTAGTTTAGAGATCGCCTCATAGACTGTTGGAGCATTACTGGGAATAAAGACACAGCAGCTCGATTGGATCATTCTGCATACCCCACCTCGATCTGCAAGTATTACGTCTAGAACCATACGGTTCTGCAACGTCATGAGTCTATCCGCCTGAAGCTCAGCTGTCAAATTGCTAAGGGCACCAGCAGTTTCGGTAATAGTAGATTCAACTACCCGTGTTAGCTGACGTATGTTTCTACTATTGGCCATGAGCCCCCAAAACGGAGGGAAACCTTTGAAGAAGTCTCCAGCTTCCTGACCAGCGGTGTCTTCCTTGCTGAAAACACCTCTTGCTACTCTGGTTTTGTGGTAGTCAGAAGAAGCAGTGTATGTTGGAGGCAACAGTCGGGCAATATAACATGAACCTGAAAAGTCAGCAGGCAACCATGTATACGCTCTGTCTTGACAGATGAAGTAGGTACCCCTAGCAGTAAGAAAAGCAGGGGAAGAGTTAGACGGAAACACGTAAGTCTCTACGCACTCACTCCTCCCTAGCTGAGCTCTCGGATTTCTCCCATTTCCTTGCAAACAGACCTGACCTCGGTGAGGTACGACCCAGATTGGAGTTGAGCTTTTACGCTTGCTTTCTCCCAAACTAAGACGATACTCTGAAGAATTCCAACTCAAATATACTCGCAATTCGTCTCTAGGGTAAGATGGAATATTATTGACGTCCTTGATCATGTCAATAATTCCCTGGACTAAGGCTTTGTTGGCAGAGTTATATTTAGTGGAACGTGGTGGACGCGGAGGATAGGTTTCAAGGGCATAAGCAAAGATGGTTTGAAAGGCCTGAAATGATCCATTATAGCTAAAAGGCAAAACCAGATAGGGAATGCCTTTATCCATAGTGTGGGGTATCAAGCCACACACCCAGCAGTCTGTAGTGTTAACTACCAGTTGGTGTTGGTGCAAGAGCTGTACAAAAGTGTTATTAATGAATTCTGAGCGTCGAGCTTGCTCATGTTCAGGAAACGAGTGAAAAGAGTGTATGGAAGAAACAGTAGAAGTAGCAGGATCAAGGGGAGGTACTGTAGTTACTGGCACAAAGATTAAATTTATACCAAAAACGATTCCACCCACCAACGTTATTAAAACAATAAAAAATGTAATAGCACATTGCATCAGAAAACATTTACTATGAAGGATTCTGTAAAGTCTGTTTCTGCGAACATAAATCACATTTTATCGTTGCAGCGCAGGAAGCTCCATCTTCTACAATCCGCTCGCGACCACTGATGATGTGTACGTAGATGAAAATGCCTCTATCAGCCCTGGGAGTTCCCAGAACCAACAGAAAGATCGACCTTGTGTCTGACCCCCGCAGATTCAACTAGGCACACAGCCACGACCCTACGGCTACCCAGACGGCAAGGCAATTTTAAAAACAATAAAACAATAGCAAACTTCCTGGCTGAAGGCAAAAGTTCAGAATTTCAAATATCACAATAGGCAGTTTCCTGCTTTATTTGTCCTTATTACGAGATCGTAAGTTGTATCTTAGTTTTGCAGGAATCGTTTGGTCAGGAAACAGTGTGTTGTCAATAGAGTTTGCAATGTTCAAGTTCGCAGATGGCAAAGTTTCTTCTGATGCAGAGGGCAAGTGTTCAGGAGTCAAAGAAGTAGTTTCAGGAGGAGAGTCAGAGTTCGGAGTGTCAGTTATCAATTCGGCATCGCTGAAAGGGATAAACTTGGGTGTTTGCTCGAATTCAGAGGCACCAATTCCCTTCTTCACCCAGTTGTCGTAAGGGAGTGGTAGGGGCACACGTTTGACATGTGTTGCATGTATCCAGTGCTTGCGACCAGCCACACGAACAGCAGTTCTCGTCGCCAATAACACCTGGAAGGGGCCAACAAATCTGGGCTGAAGGTTCTTCGTCCTCGTAAAGTTTCGTACCACAACGTGGTCACCTGGTTTCAGCTGATGACCTGGACTCTCCGGAGGCTTTGGCAATGCATCGAAAACCTGTTGGTGAATAAGACTCAATTTAGCAGTCAAGTCGTAAAGGTAATCAATCAACATTGGGTATTCTAGAGAACAAAATTCCTTTGGCCTTGGCACTCCCCAAACATTAGCAGGACGGCCAAAGACAATTTCGTATGGACTAAGCCCTACTCTAGAATGCACAGTTGCTCTCGTGGATAACAAAGCCAAGGGTAGTGCGTCTGGCCAGGATAAACCCGTGGATGCCTGTATTTTAGCAAGTTTTAGTTTGAGGGTGCCATTGTAACCCTCAACTAAACCAGCAGACTGGGGATGGTTTGCACTGTGAAATTTTTGCTTAATACCTAAACCGGCACACACACTCTGCATAACTTTCCCTATAAACTCACTTCCGTTATCTGACCATACAATCCGTGGCATTCCAAACCTAGGGAAATATTCTTTGAGAAGAATTTTGGCAGTTGATAGGGCAGTATTGTCCTTTAGTGGATATGCTTCGATCCATCTGGAGAAAGCACAAACTACCACCAGGACGTATTTTAAGTTATTGCACCGATCCATGTGAATGAAGTCTAACTGAATCACTTCAAAGGGGCAAGAAGGTGGAGCGAAGTGACCAGCAGGAATAGGAGTTCCCTTGCCAGGATTATGCATCAGGCATACCATACAATTTTTCACCACTCTCTCTGCACATTTATTAATCCCATCATTCTTCCAAACTGGGGCCAACATTTTACAGATTCCTTTAGAACTTATGTGCGCTACTCCATGTGCCATTGTCACCACTGCAAGCACATACGCATCAGGCAACATCCAACGCTGTTGTTCCGACAAGTCAATCCAACACCCATTCGAATCCAACTTGCCCATACTTTCTTTCCATGCACGTTTTTCCTCCTCAGTTGCCTCTTTCTGAATCTCTTTCACACTTTCCACTGTATCCTCACACATTCCAGACTCGGAAATCCATCTTGCAGATGTTGCAACATACATTCTACTCATCATATTTCTAGCTGTCTGTTTAGCAGTCTCATCAGCAAAAGCATTCCCACGACCAACATCATCCGTGATTGCTTTATGCGCATTGCATTTCACAATCGCAACTTCAGTCGGCAAGGTTAGAGATTCCACCAAGTCGTTAACTAACTGACCATGTTGAATCTTAGTCCCATGGGACGTAATGAAACCTCTTTCTTTCCACAAACGGCCAAAACTATGGGCCACGCCAAACGCGTACTGACTATCTGTGAACACATTCACTCTCTTTCCCTTAGCTAAAACACACGCTCTTGTTAGGGCGATTAATTCTGCAGCTTGGGCAGAATTCTGACTCACTCTTGCAGTCTCCACAATCGTCCTCAAAGTCGTTACTGCATAGGCAGCAGTTACATCACCATTCTCCAATTTAAAACATGACCCATCAACATACAACGTGCCATCTGGATCTAACAATGGGGTGTCTTTTAAATCAATTCGTCCTTTTGTCTCCTCCTCGGTTCTGAAACAACAATCATGGGGTTCGGAATCACTCGACTCTTGATTAGCCGGCAACAGTGTTGCTGGATTCAATACATTGCATCTTTTGATCTGAATATGACTCGCTAGCAATGTCAGCTCGTAGCCAGATAATCTCGCACTGGTAAGGTGTTGTGTCTTGGTTCTGTTCATGAGTGTATCCACAGCATGAGGAACCATGACCACTAGCATGTTATTCATCACCAAACCAGCAGATTGTCGAATGGAAGCCGCAGCTGCCGCTGTAGCTCTCAAACAACTAGGTAACGCTCTAGCTACCGGATCTAATGTTGATGAAAAATACGCACAAGGGCGTTGTTTATCACCGAATTTCTGTGTCAGAACACTCAACGCGCAACCTTCTCTCTCGTGAACATAGAGCGTGAATGGCTTGCTGTAATCAGGTGTGCCCAATACAGGAGCTGAACAAAGTGCATTCCGTAACTCAGAAAAACTCTCCTGACATTCAGCAGACCATGGCACCGGACTCGGAACATTTTTCCCAGTCAAAGCTACCAATGGTTTTGCTAAAAGAGAAAAATTTGGGATCCACTGCCTACAGTAAGAGGTAATACCTAAAAAGGCACGCACTTCTCTCTGTGTGCGAGGAACACTCATCTGCGTAATTGCTTTTATTCTTTCTGGGGTCAACTTCCTTCCCTCCTTTGACAAGAGATGACCTAGGTAGGTCACTTCTTGGCAGCAATATTGCATTTTCGAAGGTGACACCTTGTGATTCAATTTAGACAAATGATGCAATAACGAAATTGTAGCTGCTTTGCAAGTTTCCTTGTCATCGGCAGCCACTAGAAGGTCATCTACATACTGTACTAGAGCAGAACCTGGAGGAAGTACAAAGGAATCTAACTGACTTTTTAATGCCTGACTGTAAATGGATGGGCTCTCACAATAGCCTTGTGGAGCGCGTTTAAATCTGAAGCTTCGACCTCCTAGACAGAAGCCGAAAATATCTCTGCTTTCCTTGGCTATTGGAATGCTGAAAAAGGCGTTTTTCAAGTCGATGACTGAAAACCATGTAGCTGTTGCAGGAATCAACGTTAACAAGGCAGTAATGTCTGGAACCACAGGAAACTGCGGAACCACAATTTTATTAACCTCTCTGAGATCAATAACAAACCTATATACTGGAGGCTTTGTAGGATCAGTTCGTTTCAAAATTGGTAATACAGGACTGTTACAGACATTTCCTCTAGTTTCTTCAACCACCCCTTTCTTAATCAAATCTTGCACAATCAGTAAAAGTGCACGTTCACCTTCATTAGAGATCTTGTATTGAGGAATTCGTGGAAATTTTACATTTGCTTTCAAAGTGACTACATATGGTGGTATTTCTAAAAGGCCTACATCATTAGGACCAGTCGCCCAAAGAGTATCAGGGAGTGAACGCAGCTCTGGCGGGAGTGCATCCATTGACAAGTACATCGGAGAGGTGATTCTTTTACCCAACGTAAGCTGTACTCCTTCCGGAGAACAGTACAATGTCGCATATAGACGTTTCAACAAGTCTAAACCAAGCAGATTTTCATTACAACCTGTCGTCAAAATCAGGGGTGCTTTCAATTGACATGGTCCAACAGAAATAGACAAAGGACCAGATACGGGGTTGTAAACAGGGGCGCCTGAAAAACCTACAGAAACATTTGTTAAGCCGGACAAAGGTGCGCCAGGGAGTTTCGCATGAATGATCGAACTTTTTGCGGTACCAGTATCCAACAGAAACGGTTCGACTACACCTGATGTTGCTACTGCGACATAAGGCCCACTCTGATCCACTGGAACTGATACTACCCCCTCTCTCTGTCCATGGCTGTCCTAGTACTCATTTTGTTGAAATCCCTCATCATTTTCACAATAGTCTTCAACATGATACTGTTGAGATCTATTTTGTTGAGCAGACTGTCCATTTCGTTGATCAAAGTGATTGGAAGGGCAATCATTTGTCTGTGGAGGCATAGCACCTCGTCCTCGACCTCTAGAATTCTGCACAAAACCACCACGACCTCTCTGAGCTGCTGCTGCGTTATTTTGCGCTAAGACTGGACACTCATTTTTATAATGACCCTCTTTCTTACAATACGCACACTGATTCCACTGATATTGTGGTCTCTGAGAACCATAATCTGTCCTTTGATACGATCCTGGCTGCGTATTAGTCTGATTTATGCGAGGCGGATATGCCTGTTGCAAAAGAACTTTAGTCTTTAAGTCTTTCGTTTTCTTATCTGATTTCTCTTTCTCCTCTTTATCCCTGTTTTCATAATACTGTGCAGTTGCAAGTATTTGCGCAGTTGTAGAGACAGCCCACGCACTCTCGGAATCTTTTAATTTATTGCATAGCTCAGGTAGCAAATTGTGTACAAATTTATCGACAAACAGTCTCTGTCCTCCTTCTGTGCTCATATCCTGACCACTGTGATCTACAAAAGTCTCGTTGAACCTTGTGAAAAAGTCGGAGACACTTTCGTCTTTCTTTTGCCTGCATGCGGACAACTTGTCCCAATTAACACGCAATGCTGGCATCAGAGTCTTCATTAAGTCGATTATTCTACCTGGAAGATTAGCAATTAGAGGTTCGGGCTTGGAACCACCTATTTGCTGACCATCCGCTGCAATGATAGCTGCCCAATCACCACCTAGGGCAACTGGATGATTCTCTTTACGGATTTTAGCCCAAATTGGTTGCGGTACTACATTGCCAAATAACACGTCAATGTCCGCCAGATTCATTACACAGGCCTCAACTGTTTGCGCTAATTCCTTATAGTATCCAGCAGGATTCTTACGCGCGTCTGGCAAGGCCTGCTTCACTGCTAACACTTCGGCTCGTTTCCACGGAATGTGTATCCACACTCTCTGGAATTGGGCCGGAGCGGCTGCAATACCATTGACCGCATCAGCTTGTACAGCATCGCGCCAAATTGGAGGAACCTCCCTCATTGGATATTGCTGATTCTGCTTCGTACTACCTTTCTCTAAGTCTCTCGGTGAACGAAGTGATGGATCATTCCTATAACTTAAAATCAGTTCCATCGCTTCTTTTATATTTTGACCTACTATCATTCCTGCAGCAAACTCTTTCTGAACCTTAATTAAGTCTTCTAAATTCAATTCAGAGTCATCTTCTTCTAGTTCCTCACGTAAAAGAGAGCACATCTCGTCAAAGACATATCGTTGCGTTGGTTCATTCCACTGCATAAATGTATCTAGTACATCTCTCGTGCTATATCTCCTACTTTTCGAAATCCATCTGAGAGCCGTGGAATCTAATATTCCCCGTTCCTCAGTACTTGGGAGCTGACTACGTCTTTGTACAGAGTCAGAAGTAGGAGTCTTAATTAAAGATTTATAGAAAGGAGATAGAATGTTAGAGACAGAATCAGTGATTCTTCGACGAACAGAAAGCGGAGTCAACATACTGGCAGATGCAGAGAACACAGTAGCAGTTGGAACAGATAGCAGGACAGTAGGAGTATCGAGGAAGATAGCTTGTGAAACAGTAGGTGTAAGCGATACAGGTATAGGTAGAGAAGTCGGCAACCCAGGAAGAGGAGGTGCCGTAGGAACATTTACATTAACCATAGGAGGTACAGGAACTTGATTCTGAAAGGCAGGAGCAGGAATACCAGGTTGTCCAGCAACCGGCAATTGAACATTTGGTACAGGTGGAGCCGTAGTACCCTGTGCATACGGTGGTGCTGACTGTAACAAGTAAGACAACAGAGGATCGTTTTCAGGATCCTCTATTATCTTAGTCGTACTTGATGGCAAGGCTGGATAGCACTTATCTATCGCTAAGTTACGCTCTCTAGTGGCTATCTCCATTGCCTTCTCAGACTCGTTATCTTGCAGCTGCTTAGCCGCTTGTTCTAAAGTTAACTCTTGCTCTTTCTGTTCTTTTTTTCAACCTTTTAATCTCTCTCTGTTTAGATTCTTTTCGCCAATAACGGAAAGAATCAAACATTGCCGGCCGGGCTTTCTTCTTAAACAATTTCACTTCTAAATTGTCAAGGATTTCGGGTTCAAAACTACCATGCAGTGGCCAACTAAGGACACCGTCCTTTTCAGTGTATCGGACCCATACCTCATTATACGATATAGGACCCACACCATGCTTACAGTAAAGATCATATAGAGGAGTCCCAATCGGAGGAACCAGACATGAGTCCTCCAATCGTGAATCACTGTTGCAACCAAAACACGACAACATACAATTTCTCCGACTTACCATTTTGTAATCCGGAACACAGAACAAACAACACAAACAGGAATGTGCACTCGAACCAAGAACTTAGGCCTACCAAAAGCGAACAAATGTATCGATACCCACACCAAACCAAATAGATTATCGTAACCAGAACAACCAGTGATAATCTTACGAAACCAAACCAAACTAAGAACCAAAAAAGGATTTTAACAACCCTCACGAAATAACCAGCTAGCAACCACTAAATACTAAACTGAGGCACTGAAGACGTCACCAAGGAGAAACCCGTCAGGTTTCACCGTACTAAGGGCTGCACCTCGGGTCCAAGACAGGGCGACGGTCAAGGCAACGGCCCACTGCAGCCGTCCTGAACGGGAACCCTCGTGGAAGAGAACGTCGGGCCACTTTTGCGATATGCCGGGATCGATGAAGTGGGGCGCCTCCCTCAGGAATCTTCACACGAAGCTTCTCGAACTCTTCAGGCTTTTGGACCGGTACAGAATGACGTCGCCCTACGTTGGGCGCCAATTGGAGTTCTGGACTTTTTGGTTCCGTCCAGAGGTGTCAGGGAACAACACCCGAAGACCCCGGAGTTCCACCTGTCTTGGTGCACAAATAAACAGAAACACGGGCTTCTCGATGGTGGCGTCAAAGACCAAAGGTTTATTACTGCAGGGACACAGAAGTCACAGAAACTACACACGGGCAGATTCTAGGAGCCTGTTCGATTTGTACAAAGAGGGTTGCTCCTTATATACTAAAAATTGGGCTTCAGGCAAATTCTTCACATGTTAGTACATTCCCAAACCTTTGTGTCCTAAACAATAAATATTTGGCGTTGCACAGGAATCGTCGACAATATCTGATGTCAAAACATTACGAACGAGGGGTTCCCACTTTTCCATCATAATCTCATGTCAACTTTTCATTCAAGACCCGGACCGCCTCATCGTAAATTTCGTTACCTCCCCCTAATAAAGGCCCAGAAGGAAAGCAGCAGAGCCAGGTGCAGAAGATAGAAAAGCAGGATAAGGGATGTTTGTGGGTTGTAAATGGGCAAGGCTACCGGCTTCGGCCGCCTAATCATGATCAGGCCAACGACCACAAGAACCAGTATAGCAGGACTGGCCTCGGGCAGAGGAGGCAGCCTTTGTCGAGTCATGCAGCTACAGCGTGTTCTGTTCCAAGGTGCACGTGTCACTAAAGAGGTGAATCGCCGGCTAAGGCTACGTGTCCTTAATCGAAATGAAGTGATCAGAGGTTATTGCGTATGTGAGGGCAAGAAACACAAAATGGCTGCCATGATCTAAGATGGATGCCATGGGTAGATCAGAAAAATGTTCGTAACAGGAGTACTCTTGCTCGTAGCGTAGCGAAAACACCAGGATATGCTAAATGGATCATTTGCGGTTCGCTGATACCAATATTATGTATTTCCGACAATATTGAAAACACGGGTTCAAATCGTCACGGAACCTCAGAGGGGAAGGGCCAAAACGGTTCCTAAGGCTCTCAGTCAGGACCAGAGTCTAAGGGGAATGGGGCCTCTAGTCAGTACCAGAAGGGGAAAGGCGGTAAGGGTCCTTTCACTCCGAAGTTGATTAAATACTATAAGTGCCATCGAGAGGGACACTTAAAGCCAGAATGCCCAGTGAAGGACGTGGTGCCAGTGGCACCCATGATAGCAAGTGTGCTTTCAGTGGGGGCAGACATGAAGGGAGGCCCAAATGAGTTTAACTTAGTCACCAGGGATATCTGGGAACTTGACCCAGAAGCCCTTAAGCATATTCACCCTAACTCAATGGTGTATATGAGTGTGGCAAGTATCAATGGAAGGAAGGTTCCTGCCATGAGGGATACTGGGGCCCCCAGGACTATGGTTGAACGCAAATATCTCAAACAAAAAGAGATCATCCCTGGTTCCAAGGGTTATGGATTTGTAGCTAGTGGTGATGACATGGAGTACCCTCTTGCTAGAGTGGAGGTAGAGGTGAATGGTAAGAAGGCCATGGTCAACGTGGGGGTGCGAGAGAAACTGGGTGCAGGGTGCTTTCTGGGGAATGATCTTGTTGAACCCGGGTTAGTACCAGGCCCTGAGGACTATATGGCCTGGATTTCATCAGCTGTGCTCACTAGGGCACAGACTGTAAAACTGCTTCCTAGTAAAGTGGGGACAACTCTAGCGGAAGAGACACTAGAGGGGAACAGGCCAGAACAAGGACCAAGGGCAGATTCTGAGAAGGCACCTGTCCTGGTGTCTGCACCTCCTGCTCCAGTTGGAGAGGAGGGTGAGCATCCAGAGGCAGATAAGATGTTGGAGTCTGGGTCCCTGCCAGAGCTGCAGGAGTGTCCTACACTTGATGGCCTGTGGAAAGCTGCTCAGGAACAGGTCTCTTCTAGAGGCTTGGGAAGATGGACTTTTTTACAGTGAGCCTGCTGACCCAGAGCAAGGAGCCAGCAAAAGGTCAGTAGTTTCTCAGGTGCTCATGAATTTCCTGCTGCAGCTAGCCCATGAAGCACCCCTAGGTGGTCACTTGAGCATCAAAAAGACAAAGGACAGGTTAGCATCTCTGTTTTACTGGCCAGGAGTTGGTCAGGATGTGGAGACATTTTGCCGAACCTGTCTGGTCAGTCAGGCCAGTGGCAAGTCTGGTGGTCAGACAAAGGCACCCTTGGTGCCTCTACCTGTCGTGGAGGTGCCCTTTGAAAGGGTGGGGATTGATATAGTTTATATATTTATTTATTGCTATTTGTAAAGCGCGGCATATACCCGTAGGCGTCTTGGTGCTAGTTTGTTTGCAGAAATCTAGATGATATTAAAGTTCTCTGAATTTACCCATATGTGAAGTTATTGAGTAAACAGCCACGTTTTGAGTCTCTTGCGAAATTGGAGCAGCGTTGGACAAGTTCTGATGTCCAACGGGAGAGTGTTCCACAGTTTTGGTGCCGCGACCGTGAATCGACGGTCGCCCCAAGATACTGTTTTGACACGGGGAATCACTAGGAGGTTGCTGTTGGAGGACCGGAGTTGGCGGCAGGGCTGATATGGCATCAGTTGCTCACTCAGGGAGTGTGGGCCCTGTCCGTTAAGCGTCTTATAGACAATGCATAGTGACTTGAATTTGATCCGGTTCTGGATCGTCAGCCAGTGAAGTCGCGAGATGGCATCTGAAGTGGTCACATATTTAGGAATTCCAAAAGCCAGGCGAGCCGCGGCATTTTGCACTGACTGTAATTTTCTCAAGACTCTGGTTTGTGTGTTCAGAAATAGGCCATTACAGTAATCCAGTGACGATAAAACCAGAGAACTAACTAGGGTTTTGATAGCCGCCACTGGAAGGTAGGGACTGATTTTTTTTATCATGCGAAGTTTATAGTGGGCTGTGGAAGCCACTTTGTTTGCATGGTCCATGAAATTGAGGCCATCATCAAAGATGACACCCAGATTTCTTACCTTGGGGACTGGTTTGGGGATAGCTCCAAAACTAGCTGGCCACCATTGGGCTGACCAGTCCGGCGAAAGAGGGCCAAATATCACAACTTCAGTTTTTTCTGAATTAAGTTTCAGGCAATTGGTTGCCATCCAGTCTCCTATCTCCGTCATTCCCCTCTGAAAGCGTTGGGCCACTTCTAGTCCGTCTCCCCTTATGGCCAAAACCAATTGTGTGTCGTCCGCATATGAGGTAAGGCCCATCCCATGTGCTTTGATGACATTAGCAAGGTCCGACACATAAATGTTAAATAGTGTCGGACTCAGGGATGAGCCTTGAGGTACCCCACATGGTAGCGTCAGCTTAGCAGATTGGTATGATCTTAGGGTGACGGCATGAGTTCTCTCCAAAAGGAAAGATGCCAGAAGTTCCTTGGCTGTGTGGCAAATGCCCATCTTCTCGACACGATCGACCAAGATCTTGTGGTCAACCGTGTCGAAAGCTGCCGAGAGGTCTAGCAGTACCAGTACTGCAGTCCCGCCAAGGTCTCTGATTCGGCGCACATCATTGGCGGCTTTGATTAGAGCAGTTTCGGTCCCATGATGTTTCCGGAATCCGAACTGGGTATCGTCCAGTAATCTATGTCTCTCAATATATTCTGATAATTGAATATTCATGGCCTTTTCCACCACTTTTGCCAGAAAAGGCAGGCTGGCAATTGGCCGATAGTTTTTTTTTACTCTGTCTTGTCTCCTCCTGGTTTCTTTAGGAGAGGTTTGAGCAGTGTAGTTTTTAAGGACTGAGGGTAGTTTCCTGAACACAGTATGGAGTTACATACCTGTGTCAGGACCGGTATTACTGAGTCCATCACTGGGGGGAGGACCGAAAATGGGCAAGGATCTAGTATGGATCCCGATTTAATAGTTGAAACAATGCTCAATATTTGGTCATCCGTTATTGGTATAAAACTGGGAAAAATTGGAGCTTGAGATTTCCTCAAGGTGGAAGGCACTGTTTGGGTATGTAAAGTATTAGTAGATTTAAGGGAAAAAGCCTGGTAAATGTCATCTACTTTTGAAAAAAAGAAATTTACCAACGCATCACATAAGGTTTGGGATGGTGGTGGTGTTAGGTCAAGGATATGGCCTGAAAGGGATTTAGTGATTTCATAAAGCTTTCGGCTGGAATTTTTTGCTTGCTCTATTTGGTCTGAGTAGAAGGATTTTTTTGCAGCTATAATCATGCTTTTATAGATGGCTAGAGATTCTTTATAGCGTGTCCTACATGTCTGATCGTAATTCTTCCTCCATTGCCTTTCAAAATGTCTATTTTGTTGTTTTTGTGTTTTTAGTTCATCTGTGTACCAAGGTGCGGTAGGAGTAGATCTATTCTTTGAGATTGTCTTAGTGGGAACGAGGCGGTTTATGGCCTGGCTCAGCCAGTCATGGAACAGCTGTGTTGCTATAGCCGAATCGGCAGGTATCCTCGGGCGGGTAGTATCGAGCTGTTTTATTAGGTCGGGCTGTTTGATATTATTCCAGGCTTTAATGGGGCCCTGATGAGCTATTGCGATTGCCTTGTTTGCAGGGTTAATTATAGTCATGGTACAGAATACTACATAATGGTCTGTCCACGTCATCGGTAGGATGTTCGAGATCTGTAGACCTTGGGCATTGGAAAAGATCCCATCTAAAATATGTCCAGCCTGGTGCGTGGGTGAAGTGATCAGTTGTGTGAGTCCTATGGTCTGCATATCCGAGATAAGGGTTAAGGTATCTTTGTCATTTTTGACATCTAGATGAAAGTTCAGATCGCCCAACACTGTTATAGGATTCTCTAGTGCAAAGGTTTCTAGTATTGAACTTAAGTTGGCCAGAAAGGCAGACTTGGCTCCTGGGGGTCTATATAGAAGTAGCCCCTTAAAGTTGTAAAGGGGAGTGAGTTTTATTGAATATCGAAGGGCTTTGCAAGAGGTGTCTGGGATATGTGAGGTGAGGTCGTGACCTCAAATTTGTCTCTGGCTATAATGGCAAGTCCGCCTCCCCTCTTTATGGGTATATCCTGTCTGTAGGATTTATAACCAGCTGGTGTTGCTGTAACCAGATCTGGTTCGGACGAATCATCAGTCCATGTCTCTGTTATGAAGAGAATGTCTAGCTTGAAATCAGTTATCAAATCAGCTATTTCGTGACTATGTTTACATAGAGACCTTGCATTAATGAGGGCTAGTTTTACCGTTGTGTGAGTATGTGGTTTAGGGCGGGATCTATCCCGATTATTTGATGTTGTGTACTGACAGTGCGAGCAACTGTAATCGGATGTCTTAGTGTTGTTGGTTAAGTCTAGTAATGTGCAAGCCGGGTCTATGGGTGGTCTGGAGCTGATCAAAGATGCTTTAGTATAGACCAGCTGGTGATTTATGGGATTCGGACCAGGGGTCTGGGCCCTCTGCCCGGGACGGGCGCGGACGGGCGCAGACGGGCTTGCCTTTGGCGCGCCTTTGGCGCGCCCGCTGCGCCCGCCAGCTGCGCGGACGGGATGTGCCAATCCTTATATTCATGATTGGGCGGGAAAAATGGGAGGGTTCGACCAGCTCGACCGCTAACCCTACCTCCGCAATATGGCGGCCAAGGAGAGTCGGGTGAGGTCCCAGCGTCTGTATCCAGTCACGGTGTAATCGGCCAGCTGATTAGGGCAGCCTCGGTGCGAAGCGACTCTAGCGCCGAGGTGTAGGCAATTTTAAAAAGCTCCGATTAAAATATTTACAATGTTAGAACACATGAATAATAATCAATCACACGTTAGTATTCAGTTGTGGCAATTTACAACAGGTAAAGCAAAGATGCCCCCGGCTTCCGCCTCAGGGGTGAAAGTACAAACATATAGTTGGTCCGTTTGACCCTCCATCATCCTCAGGCAACAAATACATTCTTGCCACCAGGTACCCTGAGGCTAAGGTGGTAGCTAGGGCTCTTCTAGGGATCCTTTGCAGGGTTGGATTTCCAGAGACAGTGGTTACTGATAGGGGAACCAACTTCATCTCATCTTATATGAAGGCCATGTGGGAAGAGGTAGGGGTGAGTTACCACTTCTCCACCGCTTACCATCCCGCAACCAACGGTTTGGTGGAAAGCTTCAATTAGACCCTAAAGAGGATGATGGGGACTCTGTTTGATCCCCTCAAGAGGAAGTGGGATCTCCTCTTGCTATGCCTATTGTTTGCTTACAGGGAGATACCACAAAAAGGAGTAGGGTTCAGTCCCTTTAAACTACTTTTTGGGCATCCTGTCCGAGGTCTCTTGACATAGATCAAGGAGAGCTTGGAGGGAAACCCTAAGTCCCCTACCCATGATGTGGTGGACTATGTCTTGGGCCTCCGTAGGCTGATGGCCCAGCTCATGAGTAAAGCAAAGAACAATCTTCAAGCCAGCCAACAGCTCATGAAGGAGTGGTATGACCAGAAGCTATGCTTACTGGGTACTAGGACGACCAGGAAGTTTGGGTCCTGAAACCGATTTGTCCCCGGGCTCTGGAGGACAAGTGGTGTGGCCCCTACAAAGTTGTTAGGAAGATTTCTGATGTCAACTATTTAGTTGACACAGGTGCTGCGTGGGAGCCCAAAAGGGTATTCCATGTCAATTATCTGAAGCCGTGTCTTCGCAGGGAGTACACTGTTTCTTTGCTTGCAATGGCTGAAGAGGTGGAAGAAGAGAGTAAGCCCCTCCCTGACTTATTGAAGGATGGTTCAGTTGAGGGAGTTAAGCTTGCCTCTGAACTGGCACCTGAACAGAAGGCGGAGTGTAAAGAGCTGCTGGGGAGATTTTCCATTCTCTTTTCACTTACCCCTGGGCTGACTTCTGTCTGTGTGCATGACATAGACACAGAGGACACCCTGCCTGTCAAGAGCATGACATATAGGATGTCAGACCGGGTTCAAGAGTGCGTCAAGACGGAGGTGGCCAAGATGCTTCACCTGGGGGTTGTTGAATACTCCCGTAGTCCCTGGGCCAGTCCAGTGGTGCAAGGGTCAGCTGACCTGCGCTTTTGTGTGGACTATCGCGGTTTAAATACTGTGACAAAAACTGATGCCGTCCTGTTCCCCGGGCTGATGAGCTGGTGGATAGATTGGGTGCCGCAAAGTACCTCAGTACTTTTGATCTAACCATCGGTTACTGGCAGATTGCATTAACACCTGGCGCCAAGGAGAAAACAGCATTTTCAACCCCAGGGGGCCTCTACCAATTTAAAGATATGCCTTTTGGATTGAAGAAGGCGCCCGCCACTTTCCAGCGCCTAGTCAATCATGTATTGGCAGGCCTTGAAGAGTTCTGTGTGGAGTACCTGGATGACATTGCTGTCTACAGCTCCTCCTGGAAGGACCACATGGGACACCTGGAGCAGGTGTTGGTGAGGATGCAGCGGGGCAAGCTGACCATCAAGGCAACCAAGTGTCAAGTTGGGCAGTCCTCTGTTGTTTATCTTGGACATCAGGTGAGTAATGGGAAGGTTCGCCCCCTGGAGGCTAAAGTCCAGGTGTGAGTTGATAATAATACAGCAACACACCACGTGCAGTCACGATCCACCATGGGTAGATGCCAGTGCAAGATTCGCATTACAGGGTGGGCTGGTTTCGATCCAATCACTTGGAGAACAGGGAAACTGCAGATGCTGGAGCCAGTGATGCACCAGTCAGCTTGCAGAATGGGGCCTCTTAACGCACCTCTGGCCAACGCAAAAACAATGGCAGTTAACCCTCCAGCATCCAGAAGAAGAGGCCACACGAGGATCCAATTGGAGGCTTTATTAGGACGGCAGATAGGCATAATGCATTTCGGTCACATACCTTCTTCAGACGCCACTGACAACCGGGAACATGGCCGCAACCCCGCCTTAAAATGTTCCTGCCGCCCTCCAGTAGGTGAGAGCACACACCGTCCACATATATATTTATTTCCATTTTTAACTAATGCTCCACTAAAAGTGACTTTCAAATTGTTTTGGAACTTATTTGAGAAGCCCACGAGAATGGCAGTGGCGCTTCTATGTTGTTACATCAGGACACCTGATAGGCATATTTATGGACTACTAAGATGGTGCAATTTCAGGTTGATGAAGGCTGCTGTGACAGCCGAAACGCGTTCCGGTAGAAACATGCATTTCCATTAATTAAATGGTATTTTAAATGAACTGTGTGCAGGCTTTCCTTGAAGTGGCGAGAGAAGTGTTATGTATATACAATGTGCGATATATGTGCGATATATGCATATTGCATATATGCAATATGCGATGCAGCGGCAGCCATGACGCGTTTCGTCCCACTCAGGGGACTTGTTCACATGACGCGCTCATGGTTTGCAATTGGTTTAAATGCTTTAATTTGTTTTCACTTTTTTTCTGCATGTGTCACGAAACCTTTAAAGTGCTAGTGCAAGACAATAACTACGTTACATAGTCCTACTCCGATGTATGTACATCATTGTGTTCAAAGTCAATGATTATAAGGATCAGAACTGATGCATAAATGCTTTTAAACAATTAGCCACTATTAAAATTGCATTTATGTATATATACGTTGAATTATACACAGGCATATGATTTTTATTTATTTTAAATTAATTTTATCGCAATAAAGAATCATCAATCTTTTACACATGTACATATGATTTGTTTCAATAGTGGTCAATTCATTGTCTAACCCAATCTGATTAGACTTTTCGTGTCTACTAACTGATGTACAATAACTTGTCTTTGCTAAAAAAAAACTAAGTGATATATACAATAAAAAAACAACCGTGTAAACTATTGTGTGAGATAAAAGATTTTCTTTTAATTCAAAATATATATTGTTGGGACAAGATCCAAGCTTAATAAGAGCATCTAAAAGGAGAAGGAAAGAAGATCGGGGGGGGGGGAGAAAAGAAGAAGAAAACTCTGATTTCATAAGTTCTTTACATTTTTTCACATAAAAGTACTATGAAAATATAGATATGTAAAAAAGTTAATATACATTTGTGTTGAAAAGATTTAATTATTTTTGTTTTACTTTCCTCATCAATATCTTTATGGAGGATTTCGATGTAAACTTTGATAAATCAAGGACTGAAAGCATGACCCTGGTACTTTGACTGATCTATATACATGTGCAAAAATAGCTGTGCAAATATTGATGTGTAAATAGATATATAAATATCCACACATATAAATAAATACATATATAGATATAAATATATGAATCTATAAATCTGTAAACAAGTGTATTAACACAAATATATATAAATAAATACATACATTTATAAATAAATAATTGGTTGTTACATTTGCATCTAAATATCACTTGTCAAAATTGAAAAAAGGAACTTTAAGACCATAGATGTCATGGGAAATATATACACTCATTTACACAACAAATCTTTACTATTTAAGATTATAGCCCAAGTATATGTGTCGCCATTACTGTACTATTCTTCCCAACTATTCACGATACGATTCAATTTCATCCTAAGTTCCGTTGTTACCCATCTTGTGTATATTTCTACGTTTCTATGTCTCCAGGCTTGACCATAGTTCTTCCGTGTTATATGTGACAAGGGTTAACCCAAAATAAGTCGCTGGGACCTGGGTAGCTATCGTTATGAATAGAGGGGTCCCAGTGAGGGAGAGCAAATTAATTAGAAAAACAATCAAGTAAATCTCATAAACAAAAATACCTCTATAATGTTTTGTTCACATTATAGGAAAACGAGCATTATTGAGTATTCAGGAAATATATACAATTGTGATGGTACAGGTGCCCCATGGGGAAGGAGGGGAAGTGATGTAGTGAAGGTAAGGTGAGGAGGGTTCTTTTGTGACAATAAAAAACACGATATTAATCCAGTAATATTGGGATACCAATGTAAAACAATATACCAAGCAAATGATTACTTAATAACAGAGTTTAAAGAAACATGCCCCCATGTCCATCATGAAAACGAATGGTGGGTTCAACGGGGCTGTCGGGGGGGCGGGCGTCGACGTTTCGACCCTAATAAGCAGGATAATTAGGATTCCTTGCGAGTGGGTCTTCTTCAGGACAGGCAATAAGGAAGGGGCAGCCAACCTAATGTTAAAAAGGGAGGGGTAAGTTAATTTTATAATGGACAAATCTCGTTCTGGTTTAAGTGGGTAGGGTAGACAAAAAGGACGTACCTGAGTACATCAGTATGGGGATGAAATTAATCCCAATGAAGGTCGGTGACACGAGTTCAATTACCTTAAGAAGGAATCATATGAATAACCATTAGAATAGTACAGTAATGATCAAATCCAGCATATTGTAAGGATATAATCAAGGACCTACTAATGAAGTGAAATCCGGAATTCCCGTATCAGATCCATTTGCTGGACGGGGGCCGCTCGAACAATCTATCAGAGAGGGAACATCATTTAGATACAGGCCACTGGGAGCCAGGGCTCGATGGAGAGTTAGGTGAAAGCGGGACTTACCGAGTGGGTTTGAAGTCCGCTCGAAATGGTGAAGACACGCTGAATATATCAGGTGAAGTGTCTATGGGGTAAATAGATAAAAAACTGCGTCATTACCGTTGATCGTTATGAGGCAGTGGATTATACCTCACAGAGTTTGGCACATTTGAGTCAGCGCGCTTACCAGTCGGCAAAATGCTCAGCGTCTTAATCGGGAATCCTCGAGGCGGCCGAGGAACTTCCTGGTATCCTAGAAGTCATGGCAACCAAGGTCACGTGTGGTGGACCTGGAAGACAGACTCACGGCGTTGATCCGTTACCTAGGTAACCGGAAAGCTGTCGTCAGGAAACACTACGATGTGACCCGTTAGAGGCTACGAATTAGAAAACTGAGATTATGCGTTAAGGGGCAGCAACATTATCAAAGAAATTATTAATGTCTGGTCCCATATAGAGTAGGTTGAATAAAGTCCGTCGTGATTAGAGGGGCACATAAAACAGTAGAGGTGACTACCCGGTACGTTCGAAAATGACCCATTGAGTCATACTTGGAAAATAACATTGGTAGTATAATCATATTATCATTGCACAATAAATACGTGAAAAACATTTAGCGAGCAACTAGTCGGGTGGTAAATCAACAGTCACGTATTATGATGTTTGCCATACTGCGTACCTATCACATGATGGTAAGGCAGTTAGTGTCAATATTTGATAATCAATATAAAAATAAAAAAGACATGTTGCGTAAACAGTTGTCAAAGACCTATAAGAGTGCACCCAACTATGTCATTAGCAGTCATTCTATTCTTCAACATCATGCCGCGTACCTGTCACAAGACGGTATAGGCGGTTGCCCACTGTGTGTGTATCAAACTAGAGTAATATGTTGGAGAAAGAAAACATAATACAATGGATGCGTACATTACAGGGTCAGTAAATAATCTCACCATTGATGATTGTGCTAACGGGTCACTGCATGATACAGAATTTTAGTAATGCTGATTACAGTAAGGTGGCAAGTTGTGAGAATGAACTATCATGTTCGTTCAACCCTGATTGGATGGAATCAAAGTAAAACATCCACTTCAATTCCCTGACATTCAGTATGTTGGAAATATTGCCCCCCCTGGGACCAAGATTGATTTTCTCAATCACGGTCCAGTTTAGACTCTCAGGTGGGTGTTGAGCTGATCTAAAGTGTTCAACTAGTGGTGCACCCAACACTTCACATCTAATGCGGCTCATATGTTGTATGACCCGCTGTTTGATTTTCTGTTGGGTTTGTCCAATATAGATCAAATTACAGGGGCAAACAATCGCATAGATCACAGTTGATGTGTTGCAATTGGTTAGAGTCTTCAATCGGATTTTCTTCGAGTTGTGCACGAATTCTTTTGTCTGTATGCAACAGTCACAGGCTTTGCACTGACCGCATTTGAAGTGGCCAGTAGCTGGTTCCAGATTCCAAAGGGATCTGATGGTCGGCTCCTCCCTCGTTGTCAAGAGCGAACGTACCACATAATCCTTTACACTCTTCGATTTCTTGAAGGCATGTAGTGGGGTGCCAGGATGGTTGATGTCATCCGCGACCAATTGCCAGTGATGGTTGACGATCTTTTTGATAAGATTGCTTTTGGTTGAGAAGGTCGTCACACATACAATACGGTCTTCCTGTGTGTTATTGGGATCCTTTGTCTTTAGGAGCTCCTCACGTGGGTAGAACCATGCTCTTTTTCGTGCTTTGGTCACAAGTCTTTTGGGGTAGCCACGGGCTTTCAAACGGTCAGCAAGGTCTTCAGACTGTTGGAAGTAATGTTCTTTAGTGGAGCAATTTCTACGGACACGTAAAAATTGGCCAAATGGGAGATTGTCTCGAAGAGCCCAAGGATGGTGACTGTTGTATTGCAGAAGGGAGTTCCTCTCAGATGGTTTTCTGTACAATGTGGTCAGAAGTTGCCCCTGGTGTTGGTAGATAGTAATGTCCAAGAAATTAATGCTCTGGTTATCAGATTGAATGGTGAACTGTAGATGCTGTGATTGTAGATTCAGCCAGTGATGAAATTCATTAAGTGTGGCAGAGTCTCCTTTCCAGATTATTAAAATATCGTCTATATAACGAACCCAGATGTGGAGATGGTTGCTAAAAGGATTGTTGGTGTTCAGTATGGTATTCTCCTCGAAGGCTGCCATATAAAGAATGGCTACATCCGGGGCCATTCTTTATATGGCAGCCTTCGAGGAGAATACCATACTGAACACCAACAATCCTTTTAGCAACCATCTCCACATCTGGGTTCGTTATATAGACGATATTTTAATAATCTGGAAAGGAGACTCTGCCACACTTAATGAATTTCATCACTGGCTGAATCTACAATCACAGCATCTACAGTTCACCATTCAATCTGATAACCAGAGCATTAATTTCTTGGACATTACTATCTACCAACACCAGGGGCAACTTCTGACCACATTGTACAGAAAACCATCTGAGAGGAACTCCCTTCTGCAATACAACAGTCACCATCCTCGGGCTCTTCGAGACAATCTCCCATTTGGCCAATTTTTACGTGTCCGTAGAAATTGCTCCACTAAAGAACATTACTTCCAACAGTCTGAAGACCTTGCTGACCGTTTGAAAGCCCGTGGCTACCCCAAAAGACTCGTGACCAAAGCACGAAAAAGAGCATGGTTCTACCCACGTGAGGAGCTCCTAAAGACAAAGGATCCCAATAACACACAGGAAGACCGTATTGTATGTGTGACGACCTTCTCAACCAAAAGCAATCTTATCAAAAAGATCGTCAACCATCACTGGCAATTGGTCGCGGATGACATCAACCATCCTGGCACCCCACTACATGCCTTCAAGAAATCGAAGAGTGTAAAGGATTATGTGGTACGTTCGCTCTTGACAACGAGGGAGGAGCTGACCATCAGATCCCTTTGGAATCTGGAACCAGCTACTGGCCACTTCAAATGCGGTCAGTGCAAAGCCTGTGACTGTTGCATACAGACAAAAGAATTCGTGCACAACTCGAAGAAAATCCGATTGAAGACTCTAACCAATTGCAACACATCAACTGTGATCTATGTGATTGTTTGCCCCTGTAATTTGATCTATATTGGACAAACCCAACAGAAAATCAAACAGCGGGTCCTACAACATATGAGCCGCATTAGATGTGAAGTGTTGGGTGCACCACTAGTTGAACACTTTAGATCAGCTCAACACCCACCTGAGAGTCTAAACTGGACCGTGATTGAGAAAATCAATCTTGGTCCCAGGGGGGGCAATATTTCCAACATACTGAATGTCAGGGAATTGAAGTGGATGTTTTACTTTGATTCCATCCAATCAGGGTTGAACGAACATGATAGTTCATTCTCACAACTTGCCACCTTACTGTAATCAGCATTACTAAAATTCTGTATCATGCAGTGACCCGTTAGCACAATCATCAATGGTGAGATTATTTACTGACCCTGTAATGTACGCATCCATTGTATTATGTTTTCTTTCTCCAACATATTACTCTAGTTTGATACACACACAGTGGGCAACCGCCTATACCGTCTTGTGACAGGTACGCGGCATGATGTTGAAGAATAGAATGACTGCTAATGACATAGTTGGGTGCACTCTTATAGGTCTTTGACAACTGTTTACGCAACATGTCTTTTTTATTTTTATATTGATTATCAAATATTGACACTAACTGCCTTACCATCATGTGATAGGTACGCTGTATGGCAAACATCATAATACGTGACTGTTGATTTACCAACCGACTAGTTGCTCGCTAAATGTTTTTCACGTATTTATTGTGCAATGATAATATGATTATACTACCAATGTTATTTTCCAAGTATGACTCAATGGGTCATTTTCGAACGTACCGGGTAGTCACCTCTACTGTTTTATGTGCCCCTCTAATCACGACGGACTTTATTCAACCTACTCTATATGGGACCAGACATTAATAATTTCTTTGATAATGTTGCTGCCCCTTAACGCATAATCTCAGTTTTCTAATTCGTAGCCTCTAACGGGTCACATCGTAGTGTTTCCTGACGACAGCTTTCCGGTTACCTAGGTAACGGATCAACGCCGTGAGTCTGTCTTCCAGGTCCACCACACGTGACCTTGGTTGCCATGACTTCTAGGATACCAGGAAGTTCCTCGGCCGCCTCGAGGATTCCCGATTAAGACGCCGAGCATTTTGCCGACTGGTAAGCGCGCTGACTCAAATGTGCCAAACTCTGTGAGGTATAATCCACTGCCTCATAACGATCAACGGTAATGACGCAGTTTTTTATCTATTTACCCCATAGACACTTCACCTGATATATTCAGCGTGTCTTCACCATTTCGAGCGGACTTCAAACCCACTCGGTAAGTCCCGCTTTCACCTAACTCTCCATCGAGCCCTGGCTCCCAGTGGCCTGTATCTAAATGATGTTCCCTCTCTGATAGATTGTTCGAGCGGCCCCCGTCCAGCAAATGGATCTGATACGGTAATTCCGGATTTCACTTCATTAGTAGGTCCTTGATTATATCCTTACAATATGCTGGATTTGATCATTACTGTACTATTCTAATGGTTATTCATATGATTCCTTCTTAAGGTAATTGAACTCGTGTCACCGACCTTCATTGGGATTAATTTCATCCCCATACTGATGTACTCAGGTACGTCCTTTTTGTCTACCCTACCCACTTAAACCAGAACGAGATTTGTCCATTATAAAATTAACTTACCCCTCCCTTTTTAACATTAGGTTGGCTGCCCCTTCCTTATTGCCTGTCCTGAAGAAGACCCACTCGCAAGGAATCCTAATTATCCTGCTTATTAGGGTCGAAACGTCGACGCCCGCACCCCCCGACAGCCCCGTTCAACCCACCATTCGTTTTCATGATGGACATGGGGGCATGTTTCTTTAAACTCTGTTATTAAGTAATCATTTGCTTTGTATATTGTTTTACATTGGTATCCCAATATTACTGGATTAATATCGTGTTTTTTATTGTCACAAAAGAACCCTCCTCACCTTACCTTCACTACATCACTTCCCCTCCTTCCCCATGGGGCACCTGTACCATCACAATTGTATATATTTCCTGAATACTCAATAATGCTCGTTTTCCTATAATGTGAATAAAACATTATAGAGGTATTTTTGTTTATGAGATTTACTTGATTGTTTTTCTAATTAATTTGCTCTCCCTCACTGGGACCCCTCTATTCATAACCATAGTTCTTCCGTGGCATTTAGTCCCCCCTGCATCTCCAATTTCCTGAGGGCTTTCATGCGATCCCCACCCCTCTTGGAAACAGGGACAGAATCTATAAGGTAGTAACACAGCTCTTTAGGGTCACCCTTGTGTATTTCATTAAAGTGGCGCGCTACCGGGTATGAAGGGTCATTGTTTCTAATTGCGCGTATATGCTGTAATACTCTCTAATGGCCTTGCAATACAGTGCTCCCGACATATCTTAATTTGCAAGGACATTCAAGTATATAGATTACATGGTCCGTTTTGCAAGTTAATGCCTTGTCAATAGTAAACTCCCTTTTACTGAAAGGTATTTTATACTTGGTCATGTATATATATCCAAACAAACCTCCTGTGCAGAAAGGAAGAGGCCACACGGGGTATTGCCTCGGAAGCGCCTTTATTAAAACAGCATACTGGCATAATGCATTTTGGCTTATTCAAGCCTTCTTCGGATGCCTCCATTAGTTCAGGGTGCTGCCCAACCCACGCTATTGTAATGTCCTGCACCCTCCCATTGTTGGGAGCGCAAAGAGTTCTTAATCACCTGACTGCCCATCCGTTGCAGTGTTGTAGGCACTGCAACTCCCAAAGTCACCTTACAGGGACCGATGTTGCGTGGGGAGTTTGTTGGTAATTCCATCCTGAAAGGGTTATGCTTGGGCAGAAGGGTGTTGGTCTAGAAAGCACGTTTTTGTTTATTTGGTGTAAATCTGTTCAGTAGTTTTGGAGAGATGTAGAAATTTACAGATATCGATATTTGGGAATTCTGCCATCTGATTGGCTGAGGCGTTACGAGCACAAGCTTGTTGCTTATTGGTTAAGGGCGCTACGACTGGTTGATACTAGTAAGTGTTGGCAGCCATTTTGTGATTCTGTTGAAGCGAGTAAGGGGAAAAAAGGGTGAAAAAAGTAGGGAAGGAGGGTAGGAGCACTGTAACCTCTGTGGGGGAGTGAGAAGCGAAGTAGTCACTCTTACCGGTCTGAAAGTCTGTTGTTGCTCAGAGTGACACGCTGCTGAGATGATAAGCTGCTACACTCCGGTATGAAACCGAGAGCCTAAACGTGAGCTCATTGCTGTAAAGTAATGT
Organism: Lissotriton vulgaris; assembly: GCF_964263255.1. Taxonomy (NCBI): domain Eukaryota; kingdom Metazoa; phylum Chordata; class Amphibia; order Caudata; family Salamandridae; genus Lissotriton; species Lissotriton vulgaris. The sequence continues at coordinate 170,015,808 of NC_141689.1, read as the reverse complement.
GCTCTGGTCTTTGTAGCATATGTGTGCAAGTAGTGGTAGTAAGCGTTTATACCATACAAGGAGAGGGAAGCGAACTACTGACCTCTATCATGCGCTTATACTATACCGGAAGCGGTAAGCGAAGTACTCACGCTTACCGGTGTGAAGACTTGGGGATCAAACCGAGGTGATTCCTGTAAAGGGAGGGGCTCTACGCGCTGTAGTATACGTGTGCAAGTAGTGTTAGTAGGCGTTTACACCATACAGGGAGTAGGAAGCAAACTACTGACCGCTACTGTGTGTTTATACTATACCGGAAGCGGGAAGCGAAGTACTCACGCCCACCAGTGTGAAGACTTGAGGATCAAAGCGAGCTGATTGCTGTAAAGTGATGGGCTCTGGGTGCTGTTGGATAGTAGCCGCTGTAGTATGACTGTGTAATTAGTGTTAGTATGCGTTTGAAGTATATAGGGAGTGGGTAGGGAACTACTTTCTTTTACTGGTCTGAAGACTTGGAGATTAAACCGTGAGCCTAAATCGTGAGCTCATTGCTGTAAAGGGATGTGCTCTGGGCGCTGTAGAATACCTGTGGAAGTAGTGTTAGTTTACGTTTATACAATACAGGGAGTGGGAAGAGAACTACTCACCCGTACCAGTCTCAAGACTTTAGAATGAAAGCATGAGCTCTTTGCTGTAAAGTCATGTGCCTTGAGTAGTATTCCAATGTTAGTCATAGTAGAATGTTAGTATGTAATTCTACTAGAATGTAAGTATGTAATGTTAGAATGTAGGTTTGTCATGAGGAAAACCTTGGGGAGTTTGTACACGTGCTGGAGAAGACGGTTGCCTTGCTGTCTGCCCCTGTTGGTGGCTGTTTAAGGTGTCTTGTTTTCCGGCAATAAATCTACTTACCGGACCCACTGCTGTCTTTCTCATTGCTACATAATTTGGTGAAGAGCGGGAGAAGGTAAAAAGAAGGCAGCACTCACCAATATTTCAAAGTTGCTTGCGTTGTGCTGAAGTCCCGTTTTATTTGTGTAGCTGTTTCTACTCATCCCAGGGTCATCGGCTCATTGAACTATGTCATTCGACCTCTGGTAGAATTAATATTTTTAGATTTTGTGCTTCCTCTGCCTCTTCACTACACTCTGGTCGCTGTACTACACGTGCTTATGTAGTGTTAGTATGCGTTTATACTAACCAATGCATCATGGTCCTAGGGAGCGCGACCTCCCAGGCACAGCTCATACAATGTCCCCAGCTGTGCATCCGCGGGACATTTATGTTTGCTATTAGAGGGCGGGTGCATGGCTTCCACACTGTGATAGCAAATCCTTGTTTGACTTGTTGAAACTAGGGGAGAAAAACCTCGTATCGCTTTAATAGAGTGGATCCGGATGATAAAAATAAAAAATAAAAAAGAGAAGCTGGGTCTCACCCGTTCATTTAAATGAGGCCCCTGATGGGTAATGTTCTGTGGCCACTCCTATTATTATATTGCGGGGTCTCTGTAGGACTGGGTATCTTAATGTCACATGTAAATTAGGTGTGGGAGGGCACAGAAGCGTTTCACAGCCTAGGGGATCGCCACCTTCCCGTGTATTGTTTACTAATTGTTCAGGGGGCTTCGACGCCAACTGAAGTCCGGGGATCGCCACCCTCCGGGGATTTACTTAAATCTGCAGGTTGGGCCTTGGCAGTCCCTGAAGCCTCGGTGGTGCTAGGCAGTGCCTTATTGGTTCTGTAATCACATGGGCAGTACTCATGGTGTTATAAAGTGATACACGCATAGAACCCTTGCAGTTGTGCAATTACACAGGCTTCATTCATGTAACAGTCTATTGGTTTTCATTTGGTAGGTGCACCCCAAAATTACAAATGTTTTCCATCATTACCTCCTAAAAACAGACAACTTTCACAATAAACTGCAGATAAGTGTTGTCAGAAAAAGAACACCTACACACTCACTTATTTATTGGAGAAAAAAATAACCTTTATTAAAACAACGCAAATAAATGGAAACATAAGTTTATCAGAACAAACAACAGTATAACATGAAATACGTGGGTGGGACTCCTCCGGAAGCAGCATTCAAAACATGCAAGACAAAAATTAAACTTAAGTATGTGTGCCATGTGGAAGAGGAAAAGAAAGGTAGTCCGAATGAAAGGAAGATAGTGAGAAAATGTTGTATTTGTATAGCGCGAACAGTAACCCGTAAGCATCCCGGCGCTTGTACTCCTACCACAAGGGAACCCCTCCTGGCTTTTCCTTGTGAGGTGTCCACTCCTGGGCATCCCATGGTGAAACCAGGCATCCCTTGTGTATCGGGGGCCGTTGTGGAGACTAAGCAAGCTATTGCCCAGAGTTGCAGCGTGGGGCCCATGCTAAGATTCGGCACTGAGGCGAGAATATCCGGTCAGAGGAATTTAAGCCCGATCCCGCCGAGGCGGGAATCGAACCCTGGTCCCTGGCCAGCGCTCTGCATCAAGGTCTGCCGCTCTAACCATTGAGCCACACTTCTCCACTGAGAGGGAGAGGGAGTGGGTGGAAAGGAGAAGGGGAAGGAGAGTCAAAAGAACAGAGGGAGGAGGAGACAGAGTGTCGGCCTTCAGCACCCAGCCCTCAGTGTTTACCTCCCGTCATCCGTTTGTCTAGGACGCTGGGGTCCGCGAGGAATAGTGTGGTCCAGCAAGTCTTTAAAATGAAACATAACAATGAGGCCGGAGATTACATTATTAGCTATGGGAACATCACTTGCCTACACCTAGGCATCCAGGGTGCTGCCCCTCAGCACTTTCCCCCGCACTGTGCTTAATTGTATGTCCTACATACCCAGGCTTCATTGCTCACCTGCCACCATCCGTGTGCCCAACGACGTACCGGTGCAAGCTCCGAGTCTGGAGTACTTTTGTAGGGCAGGAGAGCAGGTCTCTGGTCGGGGATGGTGTCTTGATACCACAATAGAAGGCGTCAGAATGCCCAGGGCATCATTATGCTCAGCCCATTTTAGGTCAATCAATTAAGTGTCTGAAAAGGGAGAAATAATTTAATGGTAGAAACGCCTGGAGGTAAATGAAGGTTTATTTCAAGCTTAATAGAAAACACCAGTTGAGTGCATCATTCGTTGGTAATCGTGGTTCAAAGAGGAGTTGGAGAGCACAAGAATACACAAGGTTAAATAATAATGTGTTATACCAAAGTTCACAGACAAAGGAACAGAGCGCACGCTAGAAGCATAATGTGTCTGTAAGGCAGCGCTGCAAGCTGGCTGAGGCCTACAGTATGGTGCAGCAGGTCCTTATATTGAGACAGAGATGTGACTGAATGAGGTCAGAGATCACATCATTACAAACGGCAACATTGCTTGTTCGCACCTACACACTCAGGCTCATGCACCCCACCCCTACCACAGCACTGCTCTCAACACATGTCTGTAGGGCAGCGTTGCACACTGGCTCAGGCCTTCAATAGGGTGTGGCAGGTCTTTAAAATGAGCCAGAGATGTGACTGAATGCGGTCAGAGATCACATCATGATGCAGGGCAACTTTGCTTGTTCGCACCTGCGCACTCAGGCTGATGCAGCCCACCCCTCCCGCAGCCCGGCACTCAATTGGAGCCGCTGTGCACCCAGGCCCCACTGCTCACCTGCTGTCATTGATGTGTGTGCAAACACAACGGGTAGCAGTGTTCGCAATTCAGTTGCAGTGTTAATTGCAGGATGGTGTACACCTCATGGATCCCTTTCAAAACACAACTGGCTGTAGGGTTCACAATTTAGAGCCAGTGTTGAGTGCTCATGGATCCCTTGTTTTTTTTTGCATATTGTGATATGCGAGGTGGATGCGGCAAAATCACCTGAGGCAGTGTAGAAGAAGTGGGATGTGTGGCATTGTCTTTATCCTATTTATACGTAAGCAAAGTGGGCTGGCCGTGTGTACGCCAGGCCAGCGTAGTGGTGTGAATAATTGTTCCGGGGATCTGGACGTTGTTCAGTACCTGCCTGGCCAGGAAGTGTACTTATGTATGTTTCTTTTGCAGTTTTGACGTCGCAGAATGCGCAATTTACGTTAATGTAGCAGGTACCGGGAGGGCGGCAACTGTCACTAATGAGATGCTGTTCGAAAACATTGAATGGCCAACATCACATGTCGTTGTCAAGCTTGTGGATATGCGCAGACACGCATGTTAATAGTGTGCTGTATTATTGAAAGTGTTGCTATTGCGAAGTGCACACATGTGAATGTGCTCGGATGGAGGGAGGATGAGCAGTGAGGCTACATCATACACAGTGATAACGCTCATTACAGTCAAGCAATGTATGTAAAATGTGAATCTGAAAGTCTCACATATTACACACTACTATATAGGTAAAGCCTGACAACAGAGCGTACAGCAATACAAATCTACAAATGACTGTTTACTGTTTGTCACATGATCTAGGCTGTGCATTCTGCCCGTGACTGATGATACTTCTTAGAGCCACCAATACCCAGGCCGAAAGGCAGCACAATAATGTGCACACACACACCAGGGACATCATGTAGCACATTTGTTTTTTGATGTAACGTTTGAGATGAATGGCCATTACACATGGAAAGCTAATGTACAGACCATGAATATTGATCAAGAAGATCATTGCATGTTGTGTGTAGTATAAGATATGTGTATACAGCAAAACACTTTACTTATACTTACATGACGTAATGCGTGGCTTGGTGCTGCATACCCGTCGAATACCAAAGTAGCAGCTGGGGCGACTTCATGCGTATAGGATGCTACTCAGGATGCGGTGCCACAAACCCGTCGGATATGAAATGCGCATCATTTACGAGTTTAGCAATATGGTGGCTGGGATTCGTGTGGTGATGCAGCTTAGTACGCTACCAGTATGGGAGTGCAGTTTTCTGAACATTAAAAAGAGATACATATTTTTTGGGGAGGATATAAAACATTACATCATTTTTTAAGTTAAAAAAAGGAAGTATAATAGAGTTCCAAAATATTTAACAAAAATAATAGAAAAAATATAGGTTTTATAAACATTAAAATATGAAATTAACATTTAAAAAACTTTTGAAATTCACTGAAAATACCATAGGTTTTACAGACATTATAGTTAGGAATTAGCATTTGAAAGACCTTAGAAATTCACTTAAAAAAACATAGGTTTCAGGGACGTTATAGTTAGTTGAACATTTGACTCATATAAAACCAGAGAAATTCGCCTGTTATAGTTAGTTGAGCTAACTATAACTTGCGCGCCCGCAATGCACTGTTGATGACGTCGCATGTTACATCACTCATGACATGGTCAGTGACATCACTGATGACAACTCAAATGACATCCCTGATGACATCATCCACGTGAAAATCTGATGCATATACTGATGCTCTAATATAAACTTTGATACATGCACTCTAAAATATAGATTACTATTTGTGAAACCATACATACAAGAATGCCAGACACTACATACCACCCACTATTTCCTATGTCTATACACACATCCAGTCACTTATACATGCAGTTACTCATCAATACAGTACTGTAATATGCACTCATACACCCATACATAAAGTAACACTCTGCCACTCATCCATAGAGTGACTCACACACCTAGACAGTCATGCAAAGAATCAATTGCATACCAATTTACTCATGTATACAGTTATACACACCAACTCCATTATTTATACACACACCACATCACTTACTTATGCAGATACTAACACACTTACTGTCTTATACAACCACTGATACAAGCAGACACTCATTTCTACACACACTCTTCAAATAACTTACTCTCACGTATAGTCATTTATATATTCCAAAACTCACATACACTGCCTTAAAACATATGTAGTTACTCACACATATACCACTGAGATATTAATTTACTCACCAACACACCCATACACACACTAACTCACCCATGCAGCCCTTCCCAGATGCACTTTTGAATCCATACAACCAGTGAATCACCCACTCAGACATCTATGCACAGAGTCACACACCCTTCCACCCACCCACACAGATACTCGGGCACCCATACAGTTACTCAGACAACAAATCAATAACCCATATAGACACTCATGTAGCTCCTCACCAACCCATGCAGCCACTTACACACCAACTGAGAAACTAATACAGACTTTCACACATGCATGCAGTCAGTAAGACACGGTCAATCACTCACTTATACAGTCAGTCACACACCTACTAAATAATCCATTCAGGCACTTGTAAATCCACTCACTCTTCAATACACCTTGGTATATATATATATATATATATATATATATATATATATATATATATATATATAAAAGATTTAAATTTTACAGAAATACACATTCACTGGAAGAAGTCATCAGTGAGGTCATTAGTGATGTCATTTGAGATGTCATCAGTGATGTCATCAGCAATGTCACTGACCATGTCATGAGTGATGTAATATGTGACGTCATCACCAGTGCATTGCGGGCGCTCGAGTTATAGTTAGCTCAACTAACTATAACAGGCAAATTTCTCTGGTTTTATATGAGTCAAATGTTCAACTAACTATAATGGCCCTGAAACCTATGTTGTTTTAGTGACTTTCTAAGGTTTTTTAAATGCTAATTCCTAACTATAACGTCTGTAAAAAACAGAGGTTAAAGTAATGTTATAGTTAGGTGAAATGTTAATTAACAACATAATGTAGTTTAAAACTCTAAAAGACACATAAATTAACCAGTAATAGTTATATTCATCTCAAGCAACTATGACTCGTGCTCTAACATAACTAAAACACGTTCCCCCGCCATGCTTAGCTTTCTCATCAAAATCAATAATTTAATTGTAAATGTTACAGTGATATTATCAATGATGTAATAGAAGATATCATGAGTGTTGTAATATGTGAGGTAATTAGCAGTGCATGGTCAGGGTGTGATTAATAGTTACCTTAGAACTCGAGTGTTAGTCAATTGAGATAACTATAACTATAACTGGTGAATTTCTGTGTTTTTTTTACAGTTTGAAACGTTATGTTTTTACTGAACATTTCACCTAACTATATCCTTGCCTTAAAGTTTTTTTAACATAGAGCAATAATTTATTACCGTAAGTAAATCCAACCCCTATCACAAATGGCTAGCCAACCTCTTGCATGCAGCCAACACCATGCTGCGCATGGCCTTTGGCTGTTCAAGGAGGGGGGTTGACCACAAAGGCAGCCCACCCAGCACTTGACATAACCTTTGGTTATGTGAGGTGGGAGGCTGGGCCTGCGGTAAACCTCCCGCTTGCAGCAAACCCCACACTGCACTCTGCATTTAGCTGTCTACAGCGGGTTGGTCTTTTGCCACGTGTCAAAGGATTGACCTTTAGGCCCTGAGGACCCCATCCCCTAGGGCCAAATTCTATTAAACAGGGACGGAGGCATGGGGCCCTCCTCCCTGAGACTTCTTGGGCCCTAAGGGACCCATCCACTGGGGCCCTATATATTTTAAAAGGGAGAGGGCACATGGCCTTCCTCCCCGGGCCTTAACTCCTTCAGTGCTGCGGATGGCCCCCGGCCGTCCCATGTGACAGCGGGCATGTGCAGAGGACGGCCTCTAGACATCCCACGTGATGGTGGGCGTGTGCGGAGGATGGCCCCCGGCGTCCAAACCCGGCCCATTGATTAGAATGCCAGCATCGCGGCGAAATTCATGCCGTGGTCAACGTGTTAATAGGCCCCATTAAAAGGGACTTTTTTTTTTTAGGCGGAGGGAGCCATGTGGCCTCTCATGCCAAAGTCTCATTAGGCCAAGGGATACCATTCCACAGTCCTGTTTTTTTTTTAGGGAAGGGGGTGCAATGCCTCCCTCCTCAAGCCTCATCAAGCCCTGGGGACCACAGTGCCCCACTGTTGAATCTATTTTTAAGGTGAGAGGGGCCACATAGCCCCTTCATCAAGCCTTATTAGGCCCTTGGGACCCCATCGCCCAAGGCCCTATTTTGTTAAAGGGGATGGGAAGGGCCTGCCCCCCCCCCATCTTAGCTTCTTTAGGCCCTAAGGACACCATCCCGAGTAGCTTATTTTATATTTTGAAGGGGAAGGGACCATGTTGTCCCTCTCCCTGAGCTTATTATGGACATTTGGACCCCATTTCCAGGGCCCTACATATATATTAATAAGGGAGGGGGCCATGTGACTCCCTGCCTGATCATAGTCTGGCCCTGCGACCCTATCCCTGAGGGCTGTATCTAGTAATTTATTGGAGAGGGGGACTCCTCCCTGAGTTGTATTCGACCCCGGGAACTTCATCACTTGGGTTTGCATTTTTTTAAGGTGGGTGCCCTTGTGCCCATACAGGGCAACCACCAAGCACATGTTGGATGGCGAGGAAAAAGTCCCAGGGCCCCCGTTGTTCAAGCTGGCTCCGTGCATGCTGCGAGGGCCGGCATTGCTGCCACCCACAGGGAGTAGCTATTTATATCAATGGGTTTAATATATATATACATCTGGAGCCTTGCTTGGTGCTGTTGGATTCACACGGATGATAGTGAGCTATCTCAGAGCCCACACCAAATTGTGAGCGGGCCTGTGTGGTCATATTTTATCCAAGCTACCGGAGCTGGAATCCGACACGCCCTCTCTTTCAGGTGCAGCGTGGTTGCTGGTGTCATGAGAGGGTTGTATGATGGTACACACCACGAAGCCCCCCAGCAGTGATAACCTGGTTGGCATGTGTAATACGCTAGGCAGTGCAGAGGCTACTATTGGGGAGAGAGGAGAGCGGTATTCTAGTGCATAATGGGACACTCGCATTTTAGAATCCACGTCACCAGACACAAACTCTGCCCCAGCTGGAATGACAAGATGCACCAATTGGCCTGAGTCTGGCTGTATTTTGAGTTTAGGGGGAGGTCACTGTACCAACACCTACAGATACAGCATCATACATTTCCCACAGGGGGCCTGCCACCACAAGGGGTGTTTGGAGTGGAGAAGGCAATAATTGTTTTCGGTCAAACATCAATGGAGAGTTGTGAAAATAGTGTCGGAATTAACATCTATTATAGAAATAATTGGAGTGTTTCAAACAACATGCAAAAATATTGTATACAAATTTATTGTGGTATGCAGACAATTTGACAAATTATAAAGTTTTGTAATTTTGTATTCATACAGACTACAACAGTCCTCTCTCTATGGCTCTGGAAATCTTCAGATGAGAACCATCCCCTGAGCACTTAAGCTGTTTAAATTGAACACTCCCTGCTGCTTACCTGCATTGAGAAAGGCATAACTGCCGAAACGCATCTACGTGGTAACTTTAATAAAACTGTGGAAAAATAAGACATCTGAAGCCTTGCGTGGTTTTGTTGGATTCACACGGATGATCTTGAGCTGTGTCAGAGCCAGCACCGCATTTGGAGTGGGCGTTTGTGGTCTAAATATATACATTTTTCACTTAAAACTTTAAAAAATCATTTATGCAGTACCCTATATTGAATATTTGTTATTTAGGGATCATTCTTTTTCAATGAAATGTTGCTCCCTTTTTCTAATTTGATTTGGGACATTTATTGTTTCATGTTTTGACTTTATTACTGCTTTAGTATTGTATAGAAACTTTACGCACTAAGTAAAACCTGTCTGCTCTGTGCCATACGTACCAAGGGTTTGAGCTAAGGATAATTTAGTGAATTTTTTGATTTGCCCTGACAGTTATTACCTGAGGTAGGCGACCACCCACCCAAAATAATAACCCACTTTTGTTGGAAATTGTGTTACTGGTTGAAGGTGTGGTGAAACCCGACTCAAGCAGGCACCACAATCTCTGTCAGGTTCTAACACAAGCAAACCCCAAATTAACTTGTGCTTAACCCTCTGATAGCTTGTCACAAAAGCAATTCCACTTAACTTAGAGATAATTTGAGTAGTATTTATGCTGCGACAGTATTAAAGTGAAAATACAACACATAGAAAAATCCCAAATCAATTTACAAAAATAGAGTAAAATATAGTAAACTATTTGATATAAATAAAATGCATTCAGCAAAACCGCAATCTTAAAGATCTGAGTAAAACTAGTGTCTAAAAGCACAAAGTGGCAACTGTGGTTATCTGGTTGTGCCGGACCGGGACAAAGTCACAAGTTCAGGCTGATCGGATTGGGATGTGGGTCGAATACAGGGACCAAGTTAGGGCCGCTTAACAAGAATTCCTTAAATCCTGGTTGTGCAGCATTGCAAAATCTCGAGTCGAGGATGTGTCATACAACAACAATTGCGAGGAGCTGCGAGGCCGCAATGCGAGGTCCTGGATCATTATCAAGGATGCCATTGATGGGGGGCTCGCTATGGAAAGTCCTGCGTCTAAAATGCAATGTGCACTGGCAGATTCTGAAGAAGTTGCAGGGCTTGCAATGCAAAGTATGGTGTCATGGTCGAAGCCTGCATCAAGGATGTATCACGCAGCGGTGATTCTGAGGAGACTGTGGGCTGCAATGCAAAGTCCTGCTTCGGGGCACAACAGCTGTCACTAAGTGGAACTGAGAGATGCACACCGTGAAACATCGGTTCTGCCCTCATAACCGCAGATGGCCTGTCTGAGCACCTTCAGGTACACTTCCAAGGGACCAGGACAGGGGTGGCATCACTTAGGGTACAAGACTTACAGAGACTGACTCCAGTTGCTGGCTTCAAGATGGTTGGTGTCTGTTTCTAAGGCTTATGATCAAGAAGCAAGTCAACTAGCCCTTTGAGCCCCTCTGGTGGCCCTGGGTTCAAGATGCAGTTCCAGTCCTTTCAGTCAGGCTGCAGAGTAGCAGTCCTTCTAGCAGAGCAGCACAGCAGTCCTTCTGAGTCATCTATAAGTCCAGAAATTTACTGAAGAGTTGGTTCTGAAGGTCCAAAATACCTGGTGCCTACTTTGAAGTAGGTGAAAATTCTGGAGATTTCCACCCCCAGAGGGGCTTGGAATGTCCTGCATCCTTGCCCTTGCCCAGATTGTCTGGGGTTAAAATAGAATAGTTCCATATCCTTTGTGACTGTGCTCAGGCAGAGCCTTTGTGATGTGCAAGTGTTGTAGGTGACAGCTCCTCTCCCTCATCAGGCCGGAGATGGCCCATCCTGATAAATCTATGGCCCTTTGTTTCACTGTCTTGGAGCAATACACAAAGAGCAACTGCCATCTGCGTCTAATAACATGACCAAGTCAAAAGGCTGTAGGCATCAAATGGTTTGGTCAAGAAAATTCTTACTGTCTAAAAGTGCCATTTTCAGAAATGTGACTTAAAATCCAGCTTTAAAATTAAAGAGTGCTTTAAATGACAAATCTTTAGACACCAAACCCAACCTTCCTACCTACTTCCAATTGAAAGATAGCACTTAATAAATGTAATAAGGTAACCCAGTGCCATCCTGTGGGAGGGTTAGGCATCAAAGTAGTGAAAAACAAATTTAGATGTTTTTCACTACCAGGACATGTAAAACTTAAAAGTACATGTCCAACATTTTAAATACATTGCACCCTGCCTTCTGGGCTGTTTGTGGCCTACCCCAGGGGTGACTTATATGCAATAAAAAGGAAGGGTTGGGCCTAATGAAGTTTATCTTGCAAGGTCGAAATGGCAGATAAAATCTACAAACACAGGCTGCAATGGCAGGCCTGAGACATGTTGAATGACTATTTAAGTGGGTGGCACAATGTCCTCTGCAGGCCCACTATTAGCATTTCATTTACAGGTCCGGGTACATGTAGAAGCACTTTAGTAGGGACTTATAAGTACATTGAATTTACCAATTGGGTGTGAGTCAATGTTACCATATTTAAAGGTGAGAGCACAAACACTTTAGCACTGGTTAGCAGTGGTAAAATGAGCAGAGTTCTAAAGCCATCAAAAAGAAATTCAGCAAACACAGGAGGCTTGAAGGCCAAAAGCTGGGAAAAACTGCACCAAGGATGCTAGGTCCAACAACTTTCTTACAGCCTCCCTGTTCTCTGCACAAGCCACTACTGTGATTAGGAATTGGAGGTGAAAAATCCAGAGGAAAGGGAAATGTCAAGAGATCTGGAGACAATAACGTTATGGACAAGACACGTTGATGAATGTTCATTATTTTGAATGGATCAGTAGAGGAATTTCAAGTATTTCTACAATCTAAACGATAATAAATGTAGTCTCGTATTCACCCACATCAGCAATGAAAGTGTTAATTTTCTGGATGTGCACATTTTTGGCCAAAAATGAAAAATCGAAACAACTCTCTATCCCAAAGAAACCTTCACAAACAGGGACAACAGTTTCTGCCCTAAAACACTGATAAACAGCATTCCATATGGGGAATTTCTAAGATCAAAACGAAATTGCTCAGTTGAGGTAGAACTGGAGAAGAATGCTAAGGAAACAAAGGAATGCTTCAAAAGAAGAGGATATGGTAAAGAAACAATCAAACTAGTTTAGAAAGTTCCAAAAAGAAAAAAGAATGGAAACATTATTCATGAAGAAAGAACTAGACCAAACTATATCAAATGGCAAAAGCAGGTTAATTCTTAGGATTAGCAAATAAATCATCTCGTAACAAAGATCTTTAAAAAAAACAATGGCATTTGATCACAGGTGACCCAGATATTGGTTCCAAATTGGAGGAATATCCCATCATAATATTTAGGAAAGCTTTGACCTCGGAAAACAAGATAATTGATTCATTTAAAAGTCACAAAGAAAAAGGAAAGTTCATTTTCCAAGGCACAAGATGGTTTCTATGGTTGCAAATCCTGCAAAGCATGTAAAATTGTGAATAATATAACGGATGTAACAGAGAGAACTGTGTCATTCCAATCAAAAATAAAATAACATGCACATAACACAATTTGTAGTAGATGAGATAGAATGCAAGTGTGGTCTTAAATAGGTTGGTAGACCACTTGTCCTCTTCGCAAAAGAATTTTGGAACATTTATGAGCTGTCAGAAATAAAGATGCAACCAGTTCAATTGTGAAACATCAGACTTCAAACATCCATGCCCTTTGTGTTAAACAACGATGAGGAGCTCCATGTGCATGCATAAAAAATGGTAATACTTTATTATCAGCAGCAATGAATCAAGAAAGCAGGATCTTCGAGCAGAAAATATCAAACTAATAACTATATGACAAAGTAATAAAAACGGACAAATACAGAGTAGCATTTGATATGTAATTTTAGTAATGTGGTCAGGTGTCATCACTGTATAGCACTCAAAACATATGAGTGCGCTTCACAAGTTGATCAACATCAATGTCATGGTAAACAAATGATAGCTCCCACTCAGGGGAAAACAATACGCACTGTATTGAACACAAAACTCACTACATTAACTGTAAATGGGCGCTCTACCATGTACTTTATTCTCGAAAATTATATAATCTGCAATGTCATACAGGTTGTAAATGCTATGATTTCAGATGGTATAAGCGATATAATATGAAGGGTATAAACAGTGCATGTAGAAAGCGCACGTTACAGTAAATGTAGTGTGGCTTCCGAGTTCAATACAGTGTGTATGAAGGTGTGTACCAACATAATTTGAAAGTGTTGCTTAAGTTATACATTTAAGGTTCAAGTATAACTTTAGAATTTCTAATGTTTGTGTAGTTTAAGTTTGGTTTGTATAAAGAAAGTTATAGTCATTTAGCCCTTTCGGTGCTGATGACGGCTCCCAGTCGTCATGAGTCACGGTGGGCGTGTGCTCAGGACAGCTGGGAGCCATCATGACCACACCCGCGATCGGAATGTCCAGCACCGGCGCGGAATTCCAGCCGCAGCCAAGGTGTTAAAGGTGGTGCGTAAATAATAAACTTAAGGTATAATTGTAACTTTTACATTTCTAATATTTGTGTAGTTTCAGTTTGTTTCTATAGAAAGAATGATTCAAGTTTTCCTAACTATAACTAAGGTATATCTGTTGATTTCGTCAAAGAATTTTAATGTTTTTTTGTTTTTTTATAACAATGTGTTTCATATCCTAGAGTTCAGTGTTGTCGTGTGGAGCGTCATTAAATGGAGTGTTGTACAGTACAGTGGAGGGGAGTGGAGTGTCATAGTAGTGGGGAGTGTGGTACTTTAAACAGATGTAGCGTGAAAGTGGGTGAATGGATGTAGATGAAATGAGGCTGATCATAGATTATGAAGTACAAAATGGTAATTTTTGGTAGTAGGTGTAAATAGTTTAAGTAGTGTTACAGTAATAAGTTTGAAAATACTTAGTTATATATAGTGCAGTGGTATACTGTGTTGACCTTGTGGTAGACTGATGTACATGTGTTGACAAGGCAGTATATTATTAGCTAATCGTTCAGTTTACAAAACATAAAAGGCAGCCATGTCGTTTTTAGCACACTTTGGCTGTGTTCTTAATTTTAGGTAAATAGTAAATGTTATTTTTTCTATTACTACCCTAAAAAAGTGGTAGTAGGTAATTAGATGTATTTATATGTTTCTAATGTTTTTTTAAGCAGTTTACATAAAACTGCACTAATACCTTCAAAGTACAGCGGTAGTTACAGGTAAAATAAACAATACAAAACACACTGTAGTATGCTATATTAGTGAAATATAGTGTAGTAGAATGAATTTATAATTTTTAAATGTGGTAATGTGTAGGCATTACCACAGTACTCTGTAGTACACTATATATGTGAAATATAATGCAGCACAGTGTATTTGAAATGTTTATATATAGTACATTAAAAAAAAATTTAAGTACTGCAGTACTTCCTAGGTAGTACTGCGGTACTCAGTAAAAAAAATTCAAAAAATATATAGAAACTTATAAATAATGTCCCCTACCAATTACCATTTTCAAAAAAGATGATGATAGTTAGGTGAAAAATATAAAACCTAAAACACATCCAAAGTGTACTTAAAATAACATGGCTGCTTTTATCTTTTGTAAAGTGTGCAAAAAGTAATGGATGGAATGCTTGAATTAATCTTAGCCACTAGTAATTACTCTGGGGCACATCGCAGTCCATCGTTATTTTGAACATCATGCCATCTCATTTTGGACCCAGCTATTTGCAAATCAGCTCTGCTCCAATGGGAACTGTCCAGTCTGAACTGCCAAGCCAGGTCATCCTTGCACCAGAGCACAGGCAACCCAGGACCAGTTTTGCCCCTGTCGTCGACTCATCAGCTGAGTAAAGCTTGATTCCAATGACACAGTGTGCACAGGACCCACATCTGGGCATACCCATCTCAATTAGGGTGACATACTAAAGTGTACAAAAAGTGATGGATGGAATGCTTGAATTAATCTCAGCCACTGGTAATTAGTTGGCCCGCATCCCAGTCAATCAATCAATCACAGTACTTGTAAAGCGTGCTACTTACCCATGTGGGTCCCAGGGGGCTGAGTGGAGAGGGGGGTGCTGCTACTGCTCAAAGAGCCAGGTCTTGAGGAGCGAAGGCGAGTAGGTCTTGGGTCTGCCGTATGTGGGTAGGGAGGGTGTTCTAGGTCTTTGCGGCGAGGTAGGAGAAGGATCTGTCGCCGGAGGTTGTTTGTTGGATGCGGGGGACAGCGGCGAGGGCGAGGCTGGTGGAGCGGAGCTGGCGGGTGGGGGTGTGGAAGCTGAGTCTGCTGTTCAGGTAGGCTGGTCCGGCATTGTGGAGTGCTTTGTGTGCGTGGGTGAGGAGCTTGAAGGTGATCCTCTTGTCGACGGGGAGCCAGTGTAGGTCTCTCAGGTGGGGGGTGATGTGGCTGCGGTGAGGGACGTTGACGATCAGTCGGACAGAGGCGTTTTAGATGCGTTGTAGTCGTCGTAGGTGTTTGCCTGGGATTCCTGCGTAGAGTGTGTTGCCGTAGTCCAGTTTGCTGCTGACGAGGGCCTGTGTCACCGTTCTTCTTGTTTCGGTCGGGATCCACTTGTAGATCCTGTGGAGCATTCGGAGGGTGCTGTAGCAGGAGGAGGAGACAGCGTAGACCTGCTTAGACATGGAGAGGGAGAATTTGAGGATGAATCCTAGATTGTGTGCATGGTCGGTGGGTGTTGGTGCTGTTCCCAGTGTGGTCGGCCACCAGGAGTCGTCCCAGGCTAAGGGAGTCCATAGCTATTTTTGCACACCATGACATCTCAGTTTGGACCCAGCTATATGCAAATCAGTCTTGACCCTGTACCAATTGGAACACTCCAATTCGAACTGCCAAGCCAGGTCCTCCATGAACCAGAATACAAGCAACCCAGGACCAGCTTCGCCCTTGTTGCGGCCTCATCAGCAGGGTATAACTTGCTTCCTGTGACACAGTGTGCACTGGACCCAAGCCTGAGCCTACCTGTCTCATTTAGGGTGACATACTAAAGTGTACAAAAAGTGAGTGATGGAATGCTTGAATTAATCTCAGTCACTGGTAATTATTTGGGCCGCATCTCAGTCCACCGTTATTTTGCACACCTTGCTACCTCAGTTTGGACCCAGCTATATGAAAATTAGTCTTTACCCTGCTCCAACTGAAACAATCAAGTCTGATCTGCCAAGCCAGGTCCTCCCCAAATTCAGAATACAATCAACCGAGGACCAGCTTCGAGTATAGCTTGATTCCAGTGACACAGTGCACAGGACCCCTTCGGGGAATACCCATCCCACTTAGGGTGACATACTAAAGCATACAAAAAAGTGATAGGTGGAAGGTTTGAATTAGTCTCAGCCACTGGTAATTACTTGGGTCGCATACCAGTCCATTGTTATTTTGCACACCATGCCACCTTAGTTTGGACCCAGCTATATTCAAATCAGTCTTTACCCTGCTTCAGTAGGAATAGTCCAGCCCGAACTGTCAAGCCAAGTCCTCTCTGAACCAGAACACAAGCAACCCATGATTGGTTTCGCCCTAGTTATAGCCTCATCAGCCAAGTACAGCTTGATTCCAGTGACACAGTGCCCATGTATCGGCATATCCATCCCGCTTAGGATGACACACTAAAGTATACAAATATTCCATCAATCACTTCTCGTATATGTGAACGACTCCAACCAATTTAGCAGTTTCCATGCAAAAACGATTCCCACATGTTTGTAAAAATATGAAATTGGTTATTGGTTTAAAATCTAAGGGGCATAATAACAAGGATTTAATGCTGTTGTAGCTTACATTTTTTGATGTTATGGAGGCTTTGTTTTTATTGCCATATTTACAAGTTGCTGCAGTCCTGTTAGCAACATTTTTTCAGCTGTAATGGAAATTTTTCACAGCGCCACTTCTCTTAGCATGACTTACCAAAAATTAGATGCAAGATAGGCGTTCCCGCGTAAAAACTCCACAAAAAACACACAACACACTATTTACAAGGATTTCCTTGTATGATGCTAAGACAGAAAAACTGCCGCTAATTCCCATTAGTGGCAGTTTTTTAACATCAGAAATTACCTGGTCTTAAAAATGATGGACCACACTTAAGATGGTTTTGGTGCAGGACAGCGCAGCAAGGAATCTTGCAGCGCTGCCCTGCGACAAAACAAAAGGGCAGGACTTCGCCCTATAAATAAGATATTGTGCATTCCTGTCTTTTCCCCCAACATTGGCACACGATGGCTGCCATGTGTCAACGCAGGCACCCTTGCGCCATGGTGTAAGGGTGCCTGTGTTGCAGGGCTCATTGATTTTGTGCAGGAAGTGCAAACTCCCTGTACAAAATGAATCTATTCAGGCAATTTCCCCTTCTATGTGTGCTGCAGCATGCAGCACGAATAGTAAAAGGAAAAAAGAGGAAAAATAAAAGCATTTATCCTCATTGCACCTCCATACTGCCACCCTTGGGGTGTTGTTAGATTCTGACGAATTCCCAGGTTTACGATTTCTCATAAATCTGGGAATGTTTCAGATTCCATGGGTGTTGTGTTGGAAAACCCACAGCAACACCCATGGAAAGCCCCTGTCATGCAGTTTTCTGAGTGAAAGGGGCATATATTTCAAGGCTATGAAAAGCCATGTAAAGTGGCTTTACATGGCATTGTAAATATGCTGTGGCACATTGCACCACCAGAATGTCAAAAAGTTACGATCCAGTGGTGTAAAAGTGCTGCTAGGGCCTCATAACTAAGGTCCTTGGATAATAGGAGTACACTCCCAATTCATCCTTGACAAGCTCAATGACGCCATGGACCTCCTGCTACTGCAGCTAGGAGCACCAAGGAGACCACCACCCATGTCATGCGTCACTCACCTGAACAACTGCTCTGTTCACTGTGGGTGATGACTGGACCCAATCCCTGTTAAGTGTTGGCCTCGCTACCAGTAATTATAAGAACACTGCACCATCTGAAGCACTCGAAAGGGAAGAGGGAACAGGAATGAAGCAAAAATGGTGATCCAGGTCTCGGGATATACATCTGGACAGGGACTAGATCAAGGGTGCACTGGATCAGGGTGAGGTGGTCTTCTGACTGGCCTTTTTATGTCGGTGGAATCTAATATATAGTAGAATAAGAAATGGTTACTACCCCTGGAGTCAAAGTGTGGTGAAATATTCTCTATATGTATACAAGGAACAAACATACCAAGCAAGGTTCTTCATAGTGTTATTTTCAAATCTTGATCTTGCTTGTCATAAATCTTGAAAGCCCCATTTGTGGAGAGTCAAAGTGATCATTAAAAAAGTTGTGACAAAAGATTGTGCATTAATGGAACTAATCTTCACTTACTGTACAGACTGAATTCCAGAACAACTCCCACCTATGTCCACTGCTGTACACGAGAACAAGGGTGCAGGTGATTCACAATAGCATATTCAAAGAAAATAAATCAAGTGATTCTGTCCATGAAATCCACTTTTTAGCAACACGAGGAAATGCCTTTTACTTGTTCTATTTCGCAAAGTTTGTTCTTCTCGTTGTTGAAGAAAACTCTTGTCATGTTCAACAGAAGGTAGTATCACACATAATGTTCACATAGAGAATTCAAATGTTCAAATAATATAATGTTCCACAGAAGAATACATGTTTTTAAAAAACTAAACAGATCTACGGCAATATTTTCCGAGTTACCTCGATGTTGCAGGGAGCTCAAAACAACAACCGTAAGACGCGTTGTCAAGAATACCTGAGCATGTTATTTTCCTGTTTTTTTAACTGTTGCAGGTTCTCTGTGCAGTTGTGCAGGACGGTCTGATCTAGGAGGACCGGAACGTCAGCATCAGGAAGCTGGAGACAGGGAACCGCAGAAAGCCAGAGACTCTCCACAGCCATCAGGAACCCTGGAAGATGGAGAGACGCACAACCAGAAATGGTTAGGGGAGCAGAGATGCCCAGCAGACATCTTCGCTGAAGACAGGAGGCACTCAGGTAAGGTAGCGTTGACAAGGGCAAGCACATGCATATAGTTTGAGTGTCTTTTATAGCCTAGCGCTCCCGCTGCCATACGTGAAGGTGTGATGACAATTTGTCACCATCAATTAGGCCATGTGTGTGTCTTCAATTGTGTGGACACATCCCATGGTTGTGAATGCAACATGCTTGATGTCTTTCATTTATTTAACTTATGTTCTTCATGTGTAAAATCATTGTTGGACAAATCCAGATTGCACAAACATGTAATGGATGAAACAACCACTGCCACCAGGGATTACACATATCAGTAGCACACTTAATACATTGGGACAATTAAACTACCAGCATGCGGGACAGTTCCATAATACTAGCACTCTTTACACTCCAGGTTGGACAAGCATGAGAGCGCTCAATGTGTAAGGACATGGGGAAGCAGGGCCAACACCACAAACTCTACCACGGCAGTACCTTGAAGGGAGTGGATCTACTGCCAGAGGATCACCCTCATTGATTTGTGGCAAGAGGAGGTCATTGCCGAGTACAGGCTTAAAAGGGGGTCCATTGTCCGCCTCCTGAACCAAATAGCTCCTGGGCTGCAGCCAACATCCCAGCGCTGCACCAACATCCCTCCGCAGACCAAGCTATTCACTGTCCTCCACATGCTGGTGTCAGGAACATTTCAACATACCACCAACAGAGTGGCAGAGTATCACATGCATCCTTTTCCAGGTTCCTCCCCACTGTCCTGGATGCCAACTTAACCCTGACAGCTAACAACAGGAATATAGTGAGTGTCATAGAGGAAATCTGCATTGCTATTGCCAGTGGAGAAGTGTGGCTCAATGGTTAGAGCAGCAGACCCTGATGCAGAAATCTGGCCCGGACCAGGGTTCAATTCCCGCCTCGGCGGGTCTTGGGCTCAATTTCCCCAGACCTGATAATTCTCGCCTCAGTGACTATTCTGATCATGGGTCCCACTCTGAAACTCTGGGCAATAGCTTGATTAATCTCCACAATGGTCCCAACAGTGCTAGGATGCCTGGCTTCACCATGGGGGTGCCCAGGAGTGGGCCCTTCACAGGGAAAGGCCAGGAACGGTTCCACAGCGGTATGTGTACACCGCCTTGAGACCCCGTTGGAGGTGATTTGTGCGCTCTATAAGTACTACATTTTTTTTACAGTGCAGACACACAATGAATGGATACCAACTACTGTCAAAGTACCATGGTCTGTTGCACCTGGCTGCACCAGGAGTGACTCCAAGGTTCAGTTAGCTGACCTCCTGTACTTAACAACACAACAACCTCCAGAAACCTCCTTGCAAACTTCCCAGCAAACCTGCTGCAACTGGCCCTGCCTAGCCCTGCAACAAAACCTGCCTACATCTGCAAACGGGCATGCCTGAGCCCTACTGGCCACTGCTGGAGTGAATTCCTGGACCCAAGTGGTGACTTCCTAGGTCCTAGAACCTTGACTAGAAACAGTTGAGCTCCTCCTGTGAAATCCTGAAATTTGGAACTCTGCTCACCAGATTTTGAGAAAGGAGCATTTTCAGCAGGACTCACCTGGTCCCTGTATCCGATCTGCACTTCATCAATACCGAAAAGTAGTAAAGTTAGACTTTTGGTCTAAACTCCGAACTTTGGTCTAACTTTAGCTTTGTGAATCGGGCCTAAATTTCTAAATTGGTTTGGGATTTTTCTTGTGTTGTGTTTCCACTTTAATATTGTTTGTGTGTTTCATAAGTATTTAAAACAGTGCTTCTTGTGCTATTGTTTCTAGTCACCAGAGGGTTACGCACAGGTACATTTAGTAACTTTTAATGTTCACCATGACAAGAATTGTAGTTGTTGCTTGTGAAAGGTTTACAACCCCCTCAACCAATAACCCAATTTCTTCAACCTATTCACTGAGTCATCCTTCTGCTGTGAATTACAGATTCAAGGACCATATATTTTATTATTGCTAGAGAGAGAAAGACACTTATCCACTGTCTTTTAAATACCCTTTGTGGTTCATTGTCGTAAGTAGTAGAGTTGCTGTTGTTTGTTAGGGTTATATTAGGAATGGTTTTTCAGTAGGGATGCCTCATGTGGTGGATGTCAAAGTTTTGTTTGAGAGTAAAGGGGTATTTTTCTGTTCTTGGTAAATAGGGTGGTTGGAAGTTCTATTGCGGAGGACATAGATTTGTTGGCAGGGGAGGAGTATTGCTGGTTATTTACAGCAAGTTAGAAGAACAGTATTCAGGCAGTGGCATTTGTTGTGCGAATATTAATTCAAAATTAAGAATATTGGTAATTCTTTGAATTCACTGGAGGAATGGAGAGAGTCATATTCTTGATCAATATTGCAGTTTTCATTGATTAGTTTGGAGCATAGTTCCCTCTAATGTAATTCATCTGTGTGAGGCAATGAAGTGTCAATGTGCACTGTTGCTAAATGCACCAAAGACAGGCAACAAAACGAATCCATGCTAAATTGTGCATTTTCATTTACATTTTGATGCAGTTGTTTTAATGTAATTGTATCACAAAGTAATTTTTTACAGCAGTAACCGAACATGACGCATTATTTACTCCAGTACCTTACTGCAAAATGGATGCTGATTTGATATGAGGAGCAGGTCCTTACCAGCTCTCAGATGTTGTGGTATTTGCCGCCTTCCCTGCATGGCTGCTATGTCTCCTCCTGCCCTGTGCAGGCAAGGAATGGGTAGCTTACCTCGTCAACCAACCTAGTTTTATTTATTTATTTCCGCCAGACAGTTATTTAATTTCTCCTTTGGGCTCTTCTTGTCAGCTCTTTTGGCTACCCAGGCATCAATTACCACTTCCTGCCATTTGTTTCCCACCTCCCCAGTGCTGCCCCCAGGACCTACCTAATGGAGGCCACAGAGCAGCCACGCCAAAAGCAAGCCTATGTGCGCCTGTCCACGCCTGGACCACACCCAGCACCAGGAACCTTGACCCTCTGGACACCCACAGATACTCCACCGCAGATCTCCGAGTCTTGGACCCTGGAGGCAGCAACAACTGCTGCCTCACATCTCCTCGCTCCACAGAAGGACCATTCACCTGCCACCTATGTCAGTTCATCTGCAACGTAAGACCACCCACCCTCACAGAAACCTGCCCATCCCTCCAGCCGACCCCACCCTGGAACCACTCTGATGCCTCCTGATCATTGACACATCACTCTGCAAACACACCAACGAAGTCTGGAACACCATCTCCATCCTTGCGCCTGATGTGACCTTCATCACAGAGACATGGCTCAGCCCAGCATCAGCCCCTTGCATTGCCACTGTGATACCCAACAGCAACAAGATGAAACAGCGGAACCGCACCAACAAAAGCAGGGATGACATCACCATTATCCACACAGAATCAACCCGCTGCACCACTGAAGATGAAACCACGCTGATAATGGAACACCTGAATTTCCAACTCCACACCAAGGACAAAACAACCATCAAGGGAACTCTCACCTACACACCACTAACCCGCCTCTGCACCATCATCACAGACTTCATCGCCCCACTTGCTATAGAATCCAAGCACATCTTCCTCAGACCCCACAGACACAAACTCTGCCAACAAATGGACAACATCGGCGGGACCCAGTTGGTCACAGACCCTACATACAAAGCTGGGCACACACTAGACCCTATCTTGACATCCAGCAATAGTGACACATCAAATTCAAAGAATCTTAACTCAACCTTATTAGGTCATAAAAGAATCCACAAAACATGATAAAAACACAATGCGATTTAATTGTCAACAATAAAAATACTCGTGGGTATCATAAAATGCACTTACAAAAAGGAAAATTATACGAATCAGTGAACACGTAAATTAGTAGCTAGTATGGCTATGTTAAATCATAGACCTTAACACATTAATCCTCCTTTGACCTTCAAATTTCACATTTATAAAATTCATACAATAAACGTGAGTGCATTTGGAGAAATACATCATTAAAAAATTAAACTAGGAATACAAAAATTATTACATAACCAATAAATTTCTAGTTCTCACTGCAGAATTAAAAAAGGACATGACCCAAAAACATATTTCCGGGAATTCCTTCATTGTAAGCGAAACAAAGCTTCTCTACACCTGCAGTGCCCTATGTACTTCAGTATAGGTTTAAGAAAATGTATGCATGAACATTTTTGAAAACTTCAAAAAATATAAAGTGCAGCAATGATTGTTCAGTTGTATTATCTCAAAGGCAAGGCAGAACTAAGGGGCATATTAGCAGGAACCTCGTTAAAATTATCACCGTTTTAGCGGCAGGAAACTGCAGCTAAAACTGTGATAATGGGCTTGCTAATATGTGTTATAGAATTCCAATAGAAGCCCAGGTTAGATGTGCAGGACATCTAACCTGGGCTTCTATTGGAATTCTATAACACATATTCGCAAGCTCATTGTCGCCATTTTAGCTGCATTTTCCTGCCGCTAAAACGGTTATAATTTTAAGAGGGTTCTTGCTAATATGCCCCCTAGTAGCCCGACAAACCAGAAGCTTTATTAAAACACAGAAGCTGCCAGGTTGTTCCTGCTCTGAAACGAAAAAGAAGGGATCTCTCCCAGTGTGTATGTGTTGCAAAGTCATCCTGAGTAATGGGTACCCCCCAGCTTTTTGGTGACTGGTACAGGTGGTATCTGACTCTGACTGACCCTGGGCTCTGCCTAACCAGGGCCAGTGCTATGCTGAAAACACTTAGAATACAGTGAAAACACCTACATACACTGGGGTACACCAAGGGTTTGGGTACCCCTGTGATTGGCATGACCTACCCATAGGGCCCTAATACACATTAAGGCAGGGGGATTGAAACTACCTATCAGTCCCTAGTATAACAAGCATTTGCAATGCAATAGGTCTCACATTAGGAAAGTTTGAGCTATTGGTATTGTAAATGACAAATGTTTTACTTATGTGTTGGTTTTGAAAACAGCGAAATTAATAGCTTTGTCATTTACAATACTAATACTTTTAACTTTCGCAAATGTGACACCTATAGCATTTGTAATGTAATATGTGTTGTATTTACGTGACTTAGATGTATTGATTTTACAATAACAATTGCTGTTAATTTTTTTAAATAATTAATACTTAAATAAAAGGTATTGTAATTTATAATGGCAATAGCTTAAACTTCTGTAAATAACTTTTGTGAAGATTATGTTCAGTGTATTTTATTGTGATGAAAATACAAGAACAGAAGTGAAATAATAACCTCTTTTTGTGACATTTGTAATAAAGCTTGAAACATTGAGAGAACATATTTGAACCAGTTGTTGTTGAATGGTTGCACAGATTGATGTGGTGTGGTGGCGCTAAGTGATGTTGTGGTTGAGATGAGTGATGCTGTGGTGTTCAGTGATGCTGTGGTAGCGCATAGTGATGTTGTGGTACCCCTGAGTGATGCTGTGGTGGTGCTGAGTTATGCTGTGGTGATGCAATAGATAGATAGAGTATAATTATGTGGCGTGTAACTATGTGGCACTGAGTGGTATTTGGAGTGTATGTTGCGTTGAGCTGAGGGTAAATATGTAGCATATAATTATGTGAAACTGAGTGGTATTGTCTGTAGTGTATGTTGTATTCAGTAGAGTGTAATTATGTGGTGTGTAAATATGTGGCACTGAGTGGTATTGTTTGGAGTGTATGTTGCATTGAGTGCAGTGTAATTATGTGGCGGGTATTTATATGGCAGGTAATTATGTGGCACTGAGTGGTATTTGGAGTGTATGTTGTATTCAGTACAGTGTAATTATGTGGCGTGTAATTATGTGGCACTGAGTGGTATTGTTTGGAGTGTATGTTGCATTGAGTGCAGTGTAATTATGTAGCATATAATTATGTGGCACTGAGTGGTACTGTGTGGAGTGTGTGTCGCATTCAGTAGAGTGTAATTATGTGGCGTGTAATTATGTGGCACTGAGTGGTATTTGGAGTGTATGTTGCATTGAGTGCAGTGTAATTATGTGGCATCTAGCCTATGTAGTGGAGGATGTATCGCAGTATATATACTGCAGTTTAACATACGTAGCATTATAGTGATACAATACAATAACCATACTTCTACATACATAGCTCATATTTCACATATATCTTTCTCATATTTATGTAGCTCAAACTGAAATGTGTCTTGTAATTTCGAATTTTAAATGATATTAAGGAACAGAATGATGCTCGTTTTATCAACACCAAAAGAACACATTTTTAATCAGTCCAGAAAAAAGTTTTTGTTATCTGAAGGTTACACACAAATCTCAAAGGCAGGCACTCTAGCCACCCAGTTATCTTATCTGCTTGTATTATGCCCTGAAACAAATGAAAGGTGTTTTCTTCTTTTTCGTATGCTATTGTTTTTTTAAAAGTGGATTGTGTACAGCAGAAAGCCAAAGCTACAAGCATGGGACATGTTACGTCCTATACAAAACTCTCCAAATAAAAATGGATAATCCATAATCCATAAGTATTCCCTGAAATGGCATGAGGGGAGTCACTCATGCAAATTTCTATAACTGCATCACTGATGTTCATTCATGAAGGCGACATAACGATAACAATGTCTTAATTGTAGAAAAAGCTTTGTATAATAAAATATAGAAGATCACAGATTTCGGAATCATGGATTTACGACCTTGCTGGGTACCACACAAATGCTTTTTGTTATTATCTGCTTCAGTTTCATGGCCTCTGATAGTTGAGGGGGTCACCACACTTTACCCTATAAAGTGGCTTAAAAGTCATAGCTGCTTACAAAACAGGGCATATAGTGGAATTTTACATCCTCTATCACTTTTAAAACGACACTGCGTTTCTTCGCTTCTGCATTCTTCTTACCTCTGTTTTTCTATCCAGTTCTTACAAGTCAATTCTCAGCACTATATTGTGAATGAGAATCTACTTGTCAGGAAGTTCTGTTTGGGCTGTAAAGCAGTTAGCAGAGCTCTGTAGTACTCAGGGGTTTGGAGCAAGGCTCGGTGTGGACCAAGAAGCACGCTTCATAGATGACCATTGTGGTGAGGTCATCCCTGCCTGAAAGCAGAGAGAGCATAGCACAGGAGAGGGTGCAGCCTTACGGCCAGAGCACCGGCTTTGGAGCTGGGGAACCAGGTTCGAGCCTTGGCGTCGGCTTAGCATCCTGTGATCCGGGGCAAGTCACTTAAGCTCCACCTGCCTACCAAAAATAAATGCAACTGGTGCTCATATAATGCGCTCCAATACCTTTGGGTCGAGTTCATGCTATATAATTCTGCAACAAAAAAAACACACCTCGGGAGGTATCCTCGACCCTGACCGGATATATACTCTGCTTATTTCAGTTCCTGCTCCGAGTTTGCTAAATCTGCTGCCCCGGCGCCTCCCGGCTGCTCCTGCATGCAAAGACAGACACCCATCGCCTAAATGCTCATGCTTACCATGTGAGCCAGATTTTCTTTCGGTTTATCCCCTTTAGTCCTCAGAAACAACAGACATGCTCATCAGCTGGTCTGACTTCCAGTGAGGCGTGGACTTTTGAGCATATTCGACTCTTGCTGAACACGCCCTGGGGGGTACGTGAGTCCCATGGCGCGGAACTCCAAGCGAGGCAAAGGTTTGCAGAAAGGTGCCTGTTCATAGTCCGCCCCCTTCTGCGGGGTTTACAATGCGTCTGGAGAGGCGAGGGGCAGCGCACTGACTAGCAGACTGGCACCTTACTCAAGGAATATAAGGGGGCTGGAGACGCGAGGACCCGACCCTCCAACCTCCCTGACAGAACTCTAAGCCCCGCTCAGGAGCGCTCGGGGTAAGGGACACCTTCCAAGGAATCCCCCAAGCCCGCCCTCTGATGAAAGTCATGTCCTCCTCCAGCTGAGAAATGTGCGCTCGGCGGCTGTAATCTTGAACTGCCCGAGGCATCTGCTCTGCTGGCTACTCGTAAAACAAGGGACCAGTTGCTGCAGGGGCCTCTGTTCAAACTGAGACAAAAAACTGATCAGACAGAAAAGTGACCTGCCCTCCAGAGAGAAGAGAACAGACCGACGTAGAGTACAGAGATAATGAAAAATAAGCCGTGAGCGCGCACATCCCGAAACCGGAAGTTCGGGAGCGTCACGCCTGTCGTGCGGCAGGACTTCCGTCTTCTGCAGGAAGCCCGCGCCCACGGAGTGGCTGGTCCAGAGGAGCAGTGGTGACGCGAGCTCCCATGCCTGATCGAGAGCCCCGCAGAGGCTGCAGAAGTTAGGAGTGGCGGCTGAGGCCGCCGATGCGGTGAGCAGTGAGTGGGGCTTTAGTTGTATGGGCGGTACGGGGCGGCGGTGGCGGGGGTGTGTGTGTGCGCGAGCGCGCGCATGTCTGTGCGTGTGTGTGCAGGGGGGGCTGGCTGTGTGTGTGTGTCTGTGTGTGTGCGCCGTTACCACATGTGAGCCAAGCGAAAGCAGGGGCTGTGTGTGCGTGTAAATGTAAGCGCGTCTCAGAAGCACGTCCACAGACCCCAATCGGCGCGTGTCCCGGTCTGTACCACTTGCCGGGAAAGTCCATAACAATATATCTCGCTGGCGACATCGCTTTCGCGCTGCAACACCAGCGAGACCTAAAAAGGGCATGGCAGTTTAGAGGCCAGCAGACCTTTCTGCACTTGCATGTGTGTACTGCTGAAGCCTGAGGTATTTTTAAAAGTGTCTGTGAGTGGAAGGACGGCTTTTAAAAAGCAAATTGTGCCCAAACTCGACTTTTGTGTTTAGGGCACTTAAAAATAGATAACCTACAATGTTTGGCATATTCGGCACCCAAGGGTCTCCCCTAGGTGTCCCAGGGGTGCGGGTCAGGTATTTATAAGGTGGACTCTTATAAAATGAGTTTTTTATGCCCTGTGTTCAGTGAAATTTCACATTTCACTCCCCACATTGTGATAAAGTACTGCCCAAATTCGACTTTGATGCTATGAGCACTGTGGAGGGAGGATCTGCAATATTTTTACATATTCAGAACCCCTTAAGTCTCACCTAGGTGTTCCTGAGTTGGGGTCCTGTAGATATATGTAGTGTACTTATAACTTATGTTTAATAAGCCTTGGTGCTGAAAAAATGGCCCAAGTCAATTCACCCATTGCAAATCCCATGCTATAGGTTAACATTGAAAAATGGTATTAGTTCATACCCGGAGAAAGAAAAGCAATAAAACTAGGATTAAAGGACTCAATAGAATGGTAATGATCAAGCCAACAATATGGTAATGTTGAATTTATTGTAAAATGTACAGACAAGAAGTTATAAGACTTTTTTGTCTGTCAGCCAAAATTCAACCCTGTACTGCTCTGCCCTGAGTGGTCAGATGTAAGTGGCTGCTTTGAAGAGGTGATAAAGGACCCCTGGGATTATGAAGCCTCTCAGGGAGGAGAGGTTGCTGGGCATACGAATGCGAAGCAGGGGGAGGAGTCGTAAACCTTGGTCTTCAAAGGAAAGAGAAAGCCTCAGTGTCATTTACACCTTTAAACTGTTCACCTACAGGCAGATGCTGGGATTAAGAATGAGCTGATGCAAGGGGGAGAGGCTATGGAGAATAGCCATCCTAGGTGTGTGTTTAGCCAGGTCTTCTCTGCCTGCTGAAAATTCTGACATATTGAATTTTGGAAGATTAGTGATTTTGCCACACTCTGTGGGAAGTGGTCAGAACTTTGGGCAGAACCCTGCACCCCATTGGTCAGGAGTGACCTCCTGCTTGACCCAGAGAACTTGGAATAAGTATCTGAGAGGAACAGAGCCCTGGAAATCTGCTGCTTGAAACTTAAGAGAATCAGAAGGGTCTAGGCTAAATATTTGGATGTGCATTTTCATAGGCCAGGACTCTGGCATTGCGCCTTTTGCACCATTTGAAACAACAGCCCTGTGGATCAAACCTGCTTCAAAAGGACTAAAGAGTGGATACCCTGCAAGCTACAGGTTAACAGAGCTCACCTGGACATCCCCGCAAAGAATCCCCAGACTGGAGTACTACCAGTGGATTTGTAAGGGTTTTGTTCAAGTGGATTGCGGAATTGAAGTCTTACACTTTCAAGGACCCTCGTGGAGATTCCAGAACCTTGGATTGTGTGCTGTATACTTTGAGACCCGCAAGACAAACTTCAGGAAGGAGTTCTAACTGGACTCAGCCTGCTGGCGAAGGCTGCACTACAGTGGTGAGAAATTCTCCAGAACAATTGCTAAAGGTGAATTTGTCCCTGTCAGAGCAAATGAAATGACTAAAAGGGGCACTGTTGGTTTCTAAGCACTAGAAAGTGAGTAATCTTTAAAAATTCATATCTCTGGTTCCCTACAGTGGATGTTTTTCGCTGCAGTGTCATTTAAAAGATAACAATATTTCCTATTTTTATAAATTGGTGTTGGATTATTATTTTGTTTTGTGTCTTAATTGTTTACTGAATAGGTGTTTATAAATGATTTACATACCTGTCTTTGAAGTTAAGCCTGCCTGCTTGCAGCCATGTAACCAAGGGTTGAGCATAGGAATAATTTTCTAAGACCTATTCTGAGCCCTGCACTGGGTTAGTGGCCTTATTGCCAGGGGCATACCTACATTTGCCCCTAGCAATATTACACTTTCCAACAGTAAGGTCTAATGATAAATACATAACAGGCTCCACTGGTGCTAAAGATCTATAATAAGCCAGCATTGAGCTTTTGGATAATTCAGTTTTAAATCTTACTTCCTCGCAGTACTACAGAAAAATGGATTAAATACTTAGGGGCATATTACCAAGCAATAGCGATAATTATCGCTATTGCTTGGTTAGAGACAAAAATTTACCGCTAAGCGGTGGCGATTTTTATCGCAAATAAACCTTGGTATTACCAAGGTTTATCGCAAATCCGATAAAAATCGGCCGCAATGCATGAATATCCCTGAAAAGTCAGCGATAGTCATGCATTACCGAGCTAATGCTCTTAGCCATGTTATCCACCTCCCATTGGATAACATGGCTAAGAACTGCTCAGGGCAGGTGTTAGCTTTTGGAGATATTCGCGCTTAGAACGAATATCTCCAAAAGTTGGTAATAGGAGATAGCGATGTTAGCGACTGTTTCCAGTCGCTAACATCTTGGCACGCCCACTTTGCATGTCATTTGTGATAAATATCACTGACATGCAAAGTGGGGCCGAAGATGGTCGCTATCTCCTACTAGCTGTCGCTAACTGGTGTTAGCAACAGCTAGGTAATAGGGAGATCATTTTATCTCCAATTTCTTTGCTTTTAAAGGCAAAAATGCGAAGATAAACCCCCTTGATATATTGCCCCTTAGTGTGTCCTTGTGTTAATGCTTCTCTAGGCCATAAACAGAGAGGCTAGTCCCAAAATGTCAAGATTTTCAGAGATGCAGTTCAGCCATGGGGTCAAAGACCCCTTATCCAAGCTGAGGCAATCCAAGATTATATTCCTGCAAAGTAACGCCTCCAGGTTTGCGCACACGCTAACTCACAGCAACAGAGCCAAATACAGCCATACCACTGAACTCACCTGGACCGATCACTCCATTATCCAGTTCACCATTGCAGGACAACCCCGCATCACCCACAACTCTCGCCAGTACCTCCTTCCAGAGCAGGAGCAAAGTGACACAGAACCAATGGACAGACATCCTCAACACCACTCGTGCTGACGTCGCAACCAACCTGACAAAGGCAGTCAAGAAATTCAACACCTGGATCACCAAAGCCACCAACCGAGTTGCACCCATCAAACCAGCCAAAACTCGCAAATCCACCAAACAAGCCAGCTGGTACACTCAGCACAAAGAAAGACAGCTGCAACTGGAAAGAAGATGGCGCAACAGCAGAGACTATACAGACCGAGCAACCTTCAAGTCAAGTCAACCTTCAAGTCAGCCTTTAACAAATACCACTATCACCTCAAAGACGTGAAAAATATTGCCCTTACAGACCACATCGGGGCTAGTGCCAACCACACCAAGCAACTCTTCACCATCATCAGTACTCCTGCCCAGCAGCCACCAAAAACGACCCCTTCCTCATATGCTCTAACAATTTAGTTCTACAACAAGATTTCCGCCATCTACAGAAACTTTGACCCTAAACCTACTGACCTTCTTTGCCTCCCCACACACACAGAAGCCCCCACTGACCAACATCTCACCACATGGGAACAGCTCAACACACCAGACACCACAGCCACAAAGAACTCCATCTACTCAGGAACACCTACTGACCCATGCCCCTTCACCTCTTTAGCCTAGTAAGAGATGAGATTAGCCACCTACTCACCATCATCCTCAATGCATCAATCCCCAATGCCACTTTTCCCGATGCATAGAAACATACTGAGTTCAGATCTCTCCTCAAGAAACCCTCTGCAGACACCAGTGATCTTCAGAGCTACCGCCCCTTCTTGCTGTTTCTGTTTCCCGCCAAAGTCCTGGAGAAGGCCATCAACCGTCAACTCACAAAACACATGGAGAGAAACAACCTACTCGACCCCTCCAAATCAGGTTTTTGAGCCAACTACAGCACCGAGACCACCCTGATCGCCACCTCAAACGACATCCACACCCTACTCGACAGAGGAGAACCAGCCACCCTGATCCTTCTTCACCTCTCCACAGCCTTTGACACCATTTCCGAACACACATTTATCAAGAGACTGCAGCAGGTTGGTATTAAAGTTGCCGCTGCATGCGGCATGCCTCAAGGTTCATCCCTCAGCCCCACCGTCTTCAACATCTATATGACGCCACTAGCCGACATTGTCAGATTTCATGACATCAACATCATATCATACGCCGACAACCCCCCAGCTCATCCTCTCACTCTCAGCAGACCCCACTATAATGAAAACCTACTTCGACAACTGCATGAAAATCATTGCAGCCTGGATGAAGGACAACTGTCTGAAGCCCACTTCCACACGTTCTAAATGATCTGCAGAATCTTTAAATGGCTCCCCTCAAGCAACAGAAAAACAGTCATGCCCAAATTACCAGCAGTCTGGACTTCGGCAATGTACTGTACGCAAGTTCCACCATCAAACTCATTAGAAGGCACCAGACAATGCAGAACTCAGCAGCTAGACTGATCCTCAACCTGCACAAATGGGACCACAACACCCGACACCTGCAAAACCTCCACTGACTCCAGGTCTAGAAAATATGCCAATTCAAACTACTGACACACACCTACATAGCCCTTCATGACCAAGGATCAGCATACATGAACCACCGCCTGAATTTCCACCATCTATCCAAAAACCTTCACTCCACCTTACATCCCCTAGCACATACACCACAAATACGCCATAGCCAAAACAGAGGACGCTCCTTCTCCCACCTTGCTGCCAAGTACTGGAACACCCTCCACCTCCTAACATGATGAAAACAGTGGGCTGCTGTCTAGCCATTATTAGATAATTGAGGAAGATTTACCCTCTGTTTCCTCCTTTGGCTTGCACATTAATAGCACGCAGTACTATTCTTAGTAGATTAGATTACTGCAATGCCTTGTTGCTTGAGTCTCCTAACTTTTTATTTGATAGGCTGCAGAAGATCTAGTCAATCGCAGCCAAATTAGTACTTGGCTGGCCTAGAAGGTCATCCTCCTCCTTGGTTTTAGCGGAATTACACTGGCTGCCACTGAGACAAAGAGTCCAGTTCAAATCTCTCTGCATAGTGTTTAAAGCCCTGAATGGGTTGGGGCCTGTATCCTTTCAAAAGAAATTTGCATGGTATGTCCCCATGAGAACGTTGCGCTCATCGGTGGCAAATTTAGTGAAGGTACCCAGATTTAGGAAGATGAGAGCAGGTGGCAGATCCTTTGAGGTGTCAGCTGCAAAGCTCTGAAATGCCTTGCCTCTGTAACTTAGACAATTTAGTGACCTTCTCTCTTTTAGAAGGAGGCTAAAAACATAGTTGTTTCCAAAGATTTAGTTAGTGGTTTAAAGTGTGGCCCGATAATTACGTATCCCTGAAAGTGCTAGCGCCAGGATGCCTGCCAGGTGACAGTGCGCTTAAGAAATACAATAAATAAATAATTAATAACATCGCCCTCGCCTATGTACTTCTGGAAGAAGCCAAGACCTGGCTCTTCAACTAAGCCTAACAACCCTGTGCCTGGATACCCTCAGGGGTGATAAGCCGCACTCTATAAGTAATGTTTGATTGATCAGTGCATTCTTTGCATTGCTGTAGAACCAATCAGCCTAATCAAGGATGGCAGATTGGGTCATTGCTCCCATGCTTGGTGGTCTGCTGGCAGCATGGTGTACTGTCTAGGGGACCCTCAGAGAAACTATTCAAGTCGCAAATGCCTCAGTAAGTCAAATCCAGTTTAGGGAGCTCTGCTTCTGCAGACCAAACCCACACTTCCAAAGGAAAAGCTTCAGAGAGCATCAAAACGTGAGTAAAATATAATTCATGACTGGGAAAAGTGCCACGGTGGACCACACACATCCACTTCCTGCACTAACCTTTTGCTGCATGGCTGGAATATAGTCCAAACAGCAAGTGTGGAACTGTCTGCACAATCCTTCTGTCAACTGGCATTCGAAGACAGCAAATCAATAGTCAGGGAGGAAAACATGTTCTTATTTTTTTGTGGTGGGGTTTCTGGCTTGGTCGGTGCCTATGCCTCATGGATAAGTAATGGTGCACGGTAAAGGAAGAGAGTAAGGGTATGAAGAGCCAACCATTTCCTGCTTCACTTGCGCAACACGTGTTTCTGCTGGCCTGAAGAGATCCTCCACATCTCTCAATTGATGGAATTCTGTCCTGGACCTCCCCATGTGAAGAATTCTAAGGGGAAATCAGGGAAGATCTGTCAGTAAGAACAAGTTCTGGTTGAATTCAAAGCATTCAAGAGATGGAAGGAGCTTAATATGGAAGGTAGCAAGACTTATATACACTTGTGTGCATTGAGATTTGTATTTCTTGTAATTGTGATTGAAAGCAAGAAAGCCAAATAAACAGGTACAGCAACAGTAAAGGTTAGTCTGGCCACTGAGGACGATGCTCCACATTCTAAATTATTTGTTTTATTGCTTGTTTACTTCAGAAAAAATAGTGTGTTCTGTTCTGCTATTCATTAAGGGAGGATCTGCAGTGCATGACATGAGCCTCCGGTCTTGTAATAAATTTGACACCGATAAATTTCCGCCCCATATTTGATCTTCCCAATTTTTCTCAACACTAACAGCAGTTTTGGCCCTTACATGCAAAGCTGGAAATATGGAAGCCATTATTAAATGCACTCACCAGGCAAATGTCCAGTTCAGGAAAGGCCTTTTTCCAATATTCCTCTTTTCTTTTTTACAGTTGTTGTTAAACAGTCTATTTTATAACCTCTTTACTTTATTTATGATGCCTTCATTTTAGTATCTGCCTAGCTTACAGCTTTGTTTTCAATATTAAAAGTTTGTTTATAATATTAAAAGGTTATATTCCCTTTGGACTTACATGGAGAGAGATCTAGGCACTTAATGAAATCAGCATCCCAGTTTTATGACAACAGCCTGTTGGCCACGCCAGCAGGAGTGATTCAGAAATGGTACAAATGTAAACCACTATTCCCTATTTTTTAGGTCGAGCCTGGGCAGTGCATGCATACTGTATTCGAGTAATGACTTGAAATTGTGCCCACTCTCTGCCCATATTTTTCATTGGCTTGTGTCATTGTCATTTGTAAATGCTGGCTCCTGATTGCTTAATAGGCTTGTTAGTCTCTCCTTAGTACTGCCTTGTCTTCATTTGTCACCTCTCACGAAGTCTTACCCTTTTACTTCTGTTATTACATGGAATGTCTTATTTAGTCAGGTTCTGAGCTAGGATGGTGCAGTGAGCTAAATAACGGTGATGGATCAAGCCCTGATCTCTTGACTGGGTAAGAGTGGTCTGCTTAATTCAGACACTCTGTTCATCACCACCCCCTTTTCTGAATCAATTATTTAGTCTGTAAGCACTATTTTCTTTAATGTGTTTCTCCTACTAGGCACGACATGCTTACATGCAACATTCAGCGCACCATGCACGGTTTCACTTTCCAAGCAGCCCGGGACAATGGTGGCTGCGCCTTTGAAATGAAAAAGGTTTCACATTTACAAGAGTTTGAGATATTGGCATTGTAAATGGCAATGCCTTTTATTTACTTGTTATTTATTAAAACAGATAAATAAAAGGTGTTGTCATTTACAATGCCAATAGCTTAAACTCTCGCAAATGAGAGACCTATTGGATTGCAAATGCTTGTTAAGGAATACAATCATTTTGCATTACTTCGCGGTACAGCAGAAGCACTGTTAGTATCCTCCTTACCACATATTTAACAACCGTCTTTTTAAAACTGGGGTCCTGCTGTACAAGCAAGGCGTGTTAAAATTATTATTCTCTCATCGCTCCGGGATTTCAGCTACTAAAAAATTAAAATGTGAAAGCACTGTTAAAATCAGCTCTAAAGAACACAGAAATTAATTAGGGAGCCAGACAATGTTGAAATATAACTAGGCAGCAATTTGTAAGAGCAGATTGTGCCGCATCTGGACATGCGCTTGCTAATTAGCAGAAAACACATGGTTTAGACAAAGCTTTAGTAGATTTTCAATTTTCAAGAAAAAACAGAAATTGCATTTTTGAACTGTTATGAGCAAAACAACAAAGCATCAAAGCGGCAGCCAGGCCTATAAGCGTCTGTGTTGTACCTGTTCCCTCAAGCTACATCAGTGGCGACGAAGTTCAGACTTCGTTCACTTTAGGTGACTTTCCCTTTGGCTTCCTCCGTGAGTCTAGCTGTTGAATGGGTAAATAAATCCTCTGGGTGGTCCTTTTGGCCACCAATGCATGCTGACTGCTATGATTTGAAAAAGCAGGGTGCAATTTTTTTTATTGTTTATCTACTCTTGAAATTAACCTGGATACTTTTTTGGGAGACTCACAAGAATGTCATATTGTTAGGACTGATATCTCCCTTGTCCTGCCTTCAACCTCCCTTCCCCCTTCATTGCAGGCACCCAATAATCACTCACCCACGAGGATTGGAGAATGCACCAGCGAGTAAAAGGGCAATGGAGACTGTAGCAACTGGGGGCATGGCAACTCACACAGCGAAGGGCTCCAGGATATGCCAACACCTTGCAAGGAGCAGGAAGGCGTTGACACACGAGCTCTGCATTTATAGTCTGATGGGGCCCGCCGCCTATCACACACGCCCAGCGAGCACACCTGAAACTGATTACCAGTCAGTGAAACCACTAAAAAGTCCAGCATCAGAAAGACAGTCTCTTAGCAGCTCCCTCAGAATGAGAGAAGTCTAGCTAAGACTGCTCCTCTTGATCAGAACTGCTCCTGCTTTACTGCCCTGTGTAGGAATTAAGATTTTGCATGGACCTTGCTTCAATTCCTGCCTTACTTTCCTTCATTTGATTATTCTTTGTCCTTGCTTTGGACTCCTCCTAACCCCCCCCCCCCACTTTACTTTAACTCATTCCCACTCCTGATCTAGTGAAGCAATCCTTGCCAATTCCTTCTGACAGTAACACTGGCTTGCACTTGTGCCAGCTTACAGCCATTCTCCAGAGGAATCCCCGAAGTAGTTTCTGGCTTCCTTTCATCCCCTAGTTGCCAACGCTGAAGTACGGTGAGACAGGCGCTGTTGGTGAAAGCTGTGCTTTTCTCAGTGTCAGCTTCTTTTATGGGGTTGCTGAGATAGACGTCAGTGACAGGTCTGCCTACCTTTGTCTAGGTTGGCCTTTGATGCGCGACAACCTACCTGAGATAGGAAAATGCCAAACAGAAGGAGGTCTGAGAAGAAGAAGGCTTTTATTCTAGAGAAACCTCAAGTCAGTATGGGGCTTTACCTCTTTTAGTGATGGGGTATGTATCAGAGAAGCTCATTACTCCCTTACTGAAGGGATTCACCTGGCAGAAAATTAATGTCACAAGCAGGAAACAAACAGCCTTATAAAAATCATTGTGGCAATATACATCATGAAAATCTAGACAAAGTAAAAAGCAAATTTGCTAATTGTATGAGGTAAGTTGCTGTTTCGATGACTAGTAACTATCTCCCACTAAACAGCTACAAAACCGAGATTATGCTCTATGTGAAAGCGTCTGAGCTCTGGTGGCCGTCTGAACTTGGCCGGCCCCTTCACCTAAGCAGACTGAAAAATATCAGTGCGAAATTTGATTGATCTCTCTCCATGAAGGACCAAGTAAATGCCTACTGCGGCTCCTGCTTTGCCGCCATGAGCTTCTTAAAAAGGCGCATCCTTGGCTTCCCGACAGTGCTAGGAAAACTCTTCTCCAGGCTCACATTATAAGTCGCCTGTACTACGGGAATGCTCTGCTAACATTAGTAAACGACACCTTGCTGACCAGGTGCTGTATGACACATTAGGCACTTCACAAAACCTGCCCCACCTACTTGTCCATGCATTTAAAACCATATCTGCTAGAGAGAAGCCTCAGGTCTTCGTATAAGGCTCTTCTGACAATACCTTGCATTTGGACCTCAAATCAGGGGCTAGATCTTTTTCCTACTCTCCCCCTATATTTGGAACAAAGTACCCCTTAGTCTCCGCTTCTGCTTAGACTTTATCTCCTTTAAGAAGAGTTTGAAGACCTGGTTGTTTTATTAAGTTTCCCCTCTCTCAGCAGTGCAGGGCTGGGATACTTTTTCGGGAGTGATTTGTGCGCTATATTAAATGTCTATATCATTTTGGGCTAATGTTTCTATTTACAATAATAATATGCTACAAGATTGCCATTCTTATACTTTGTAGAAATAAATAGACTTTTGAAATTGTGCTGGTCAATCAACGTGGAACCTGACCAATAAAATCCATGTTGACTAATTTGAGAACTGCAATCCTAATCAGTTAAGAAATTAATATGTTTTTGAAATTCTGTAGGTTTACCAATGTAGAAAATGGGCAGAAGTGTCAGTAACAAGGCCTCACTTCAGCTCATGCTACTGCTGTACTAACTCTACTTGTGGTACTAAGCCAAGCCCGTCTGCGCCCGTCCGCGACCGGACTCGGCCCAGGGCCAAAACCCCTGGTCCTCGACTGTTCTACTCTCCTCAGCAATTAAGAAAGCTGAACCACGGTAATGTACATCTAGATTGCATCTCGATACCTCTCTCCGCTGCGGCGGGCGTCTGTCCCCCCCCCTGTCCGGGGTGTAGTTATCAACTTCCTCAATCTCATTTATCAGTACATGTAGACTCTAACTACATCCCGTCATATGCTCCGGATAACGCTTTCTCTCATAGCTGTCAAGCTGCGCTTATCAATACGCGCTCTCTTCCATCCCACAGTCTCCAGATTAGCGAGTTTATTCTCGCCCATGACCTGGATTTACTATTTGCCACTGAAACCTGGGCTGATGCTGGGTCAGGGCCAGACTTTTGCGCTGCAACCCCTGATGGATATAGTGTAGCCAGACATGACAGACCCATAGGAAGAGGTGGTGGACTCGCTATTATCTATAAGGATAAATACCGCACCACTTTTGACCCCATTAACTCCGCCAATTGTGAAGCAGCTACCTTTGCTATCAGCATTAATTCTAAACAAGCCTTGAAAGGAATTCTATTATACAGACCTCCTGGTCCCCGAAGCCCTTTTCTCTCCACTTTTTCAGACTTTAATGACCACATTAGAAGTTCTGATAAATATATGATATTGGGAGACTTTAACTTCTATTTGGAAGAACAGGACAACCCTGACACTATCCAACTCACTGCTGATCTCTCAAAT
The DNA here is from genome assembly GCF_964263255.1 of Lissotriton vulgaris. Taxonomy (NCBI): domain Eukaryota; kingdom Metazoa; phylum Chordata; class Amphibia; order Caudata; family Salamandridae; genus Lissotriton; species Lissotriton vulgaris. Next base: position 169,976,783 of record NC_141689.1, on the reverse strand, counting down.
TTGGGATTGCATCAATTGGTTAAGGGCATCACACATCAGGCAGGACATACCCTAGATGGTCTGTTCACCAATAATCCTGATATTTCTGTACTGGACGTCATTCCTATCACGTGGTCAGACCATAGGGCCATTTTATTTGAGTTACATATCCGGACTACAAATCTTCCTCCCCCCAGGCCACGAACCAGGATTGGGACTCGAGCCTGGAAGAATGCGGATATTCCTCAGATGTTAGATCTCCTGACCTCTTCCTGCCTGCAGGGAGGAGATATTCCTGCATTATCAGCCTCAGAATTCCAGGATTGGATTCGGAGTGCCGCTGATCAAGTGGCCCCGGAGAAACTCACGAGACCTAATAGAGTATCTCCGTCGGCCGCCTGGTATACTGAAGATCTTAGACTTCACCGGCAACACTGCAGGAACCTAGAAAGGCGCTGGAGGAAAGTCTACTGCCCCATAGCTAAACAAACCTATAAAGACGCCCTTACAATATATAAAAAGGCGATTACTGCCCGAAAAACTGTTTTTTTCTGTGCACAAATAGAGAATGCCACAAAATCTGCTAGAGAGCTGTTTTCTGTCGTTACGACTCTGTCCACTCCCTCTACGGGACCGGGGGTCGAACCCTCACAGACCTTCTGCAATGATCTCTCTACATTCTTTACCACTAAGGTGGCTGATATATATTCCTCTTTTGAAGGGGACACCAGGACTAAACATAGAGTCTGTAAAGAGGAAGAAGTAATTTTTGATCATCATCATGATCGCTTTCCCTGTTTTACACCCACCACACAAGACAATATTATCAGACTCATTTCCACCACTAAGTCTGGCTCCCCTCTAGACCCTTGTCCTCCTTCCGTGATGGCAAAACTCACTGAAGTGATTTCGCGTCCACTCATGGAAATTTGCAACACTGCATTCCAGACAGGTCAATACCCCAGTCCTTGGAAGAAGGCTGTGATCAAACCCCTTCTGAAAAAACCTTCCCTGGACCCTACAGCTGTGGCCAGTTACAGACCCATTGCGTGTCTGCCCTTTCCTGCCAAAATATGCGAGTCTCTGATGAATAAACAACTCTCAGAGTTCGTCGAGGCTCACCAACTCCTCGACGAAACGCAGTTTGGGTTCAGGAAAGGGCATGGAACGGACACCGCCTTGATAAAGGCCTCAGATGAGATCAGGGCTATTATGGACCAGGGAGGGGCGGCTGTTCTGATCCTTTTGGATCTGTCTGCAGCCTTTGACACGGTCGACCATGTTACTCTGGTCGACCGTGTCACAGCCCTGGGGATAAATGGTATGGCCAGGGACCTTATTTCATCTTTCCTGGAAAACCGTACCCAGACAGTGAGGCTGGGAGATTTCTACTCCCCTATCTCTGCACTCCCTTGTGGAGTCCCACAGGGCTCCTCGCTAAGTCCTATGCTATTCAACATCTATGTAGCGGACTTAGCCAGGGTAATAAAGGCCCATGGGGTACGGCTTACATCTTACGCAGATGATACCCAGCTGGTTCTGGCAATCCACAGAGATGGTCCCACTGTGGCAGAGAACTTCCAGACAGACATGCTTGCGGTCAGCACTTGGATGGCCTCGAACTGTTTGAGGCTTAACTCGGACAAGACCGAGATTATGACCTTCGGCAGGCTCTCTCCTGAATGGTCTTCTATCTGGTGGCCTGAAAAGCTGGGCCCTCCACCTGTCCCAGTAGAAAAGGCCAGAAACCTGGGAGTGATTTTTGACAGTAAACTGTCCTTTGACCTCCACACAAACAAGGTTGTTTCTTCAGCATTCTTCATTTTGAAAAAAATTAGGAAGCTACTGCCTTACCTCCCCACCTCAGCTGGGAAGACCCTGGTCTCTACCTTAGTTTTCTCTAAAATAGACTATGGGAACGCTCTCTTTTTAAACACACAAAAGCGTGTCCTAAGGAAGTTGCAGTCTATTCAGAATGCGGCTGCAAGGATTCTCCTTAATATTCCTCGCCGCAAGCCCACCACTCCTGCCATTCGTCATCTCCACTGGCTGAGAGTCGAGAACCGCATCAAATTTAAGACCCTCTGTATTGCCTACAAGGCAGTACATGGCGTTGGACCCAGGTTTCTCACAGAGGCCTTTCAGCTGTATACCCCCAAGAGGCAACTAAGATCGGCTAACATCTGTTTCCTTCCTGTACCGCGTACAAGAACTGTCACCTGGGGAAACAGACGTTTTCTGGTGGCTACTCCAAAACTTTGGAATCTCTTGCCACTGGATATTAAAACTGCCCCGAACCTGATGAGCTTTCGCAGGCTCTTAAAAACTTGGTTATTCAACCAGTAAGTTAATGGCTGTTCTCTAGTAGCTCCACAAGCGCCGAGACACCCCAGGGTATTTGTTGCGCTATAAAAATTTCGTAAATAAATAAATAACTTCTACCAGGCCCCTGAGACCTTACTCCCATGGCAATCAGTTCAGTACACCGAGGCCTGATCTTAAATAGTACGTGACTGCTTCTCAGAATATACTGTAAGTTTTGCACATGATGTGAGGGTGATGTGTTGTGTGTGACACTTAAGAAGTCTGTGTCATTAGACTGCATCAATACACCAGACTCATAGAAATGTCACTCATATCACTTAAATAGCCAAAACAACTACTATGTTTAAGTGAAAGGAAAATATAGTGAGGAGCTAATGGCAACTCCTCCCTGTTCAGAGGCCAAAAACATCAGCTTTATAGGTGAAAAAATCTAATAATGTAACACATACATGGACACACAGTTGCTCTGGTACAAAAATGTTATCCCACGGAGCTACACTTGAGCTGACAATAGCTATTTCAAAATCTTTGAAGGCACTCTAGTCTTTGCAGATTCATTCTATCACAGGTGAATCAGGGTTGTGCAAATAGATCACTAGCACAATATTGTGGTAAACAATAGTGTTGACAAAAATATAGTGTAAAAAATATGTATTTCTATAATATCGCGCTCTTATACATATAATAGTAAGTACCAAAATATTGGGGGAAATATGGTTGGCATTAATATTGTCCACAAATAAACAGAAATATAGATTTTTTAAATATATTTTTAAAATAGAAAATGTTAAATATTTGAATATATGAATGTAATATGGTGTAAATTAAATATATTCCACTAATATTTAATACTATATAAAAAATATATACTTATGTAAATACACAAAAAGAGATAAGTGTTTGTATTAATGTGGGAGTATATATATATTCAACCAATATTATGAAAACTTTAAGTTTAAGCACATTAAATATACAATTTCCACTCTAGTTTATGCAACAGTAGGGAAAGTATTAGACTTTGTAGGGTTAGATTTACTATTCCTACTACAGTCACCACAATAATAGGGTAATAGGGAAAGTTTGGGGCTTCGGAAGAGTTAGATTTGCTATTCTTACTGCAGTCAGTGAAACATTAGGCAAAGCGTTGGACTTTGAAGGGGTAAAATGTATTATTCCCACACCAGGCCAGGCAACAGTGGCAACAGTAGGGAAAGTGTTGGACTTTGCAAAGGAGAAATTTGCTATTCCCACTCCAAACAGTGCAATAGTAGGGAAAGTGTTGAACTGCGTAGATGTTAATTTTACCATTCCTCCTGCGGTCTAAGCAAGAGGAGGAAAAACACTTTACTTCAAACATATTACATACATTAGTAACCCCATATTTGTGGAAACAATATTAAACTCTTAATAACAAAATATTCTTTAAGAAAAATACATACATATATCTATTTTAAAAGAACTCAAATCAATTGATCAATTTACATATTTGCTATTCAATGAATAAATAATTATTATTCAACCTTTACCTCTACAAACCTATGAGTCCACACCTAAAATATATATATTCAAAAGAAATGTAATACATTAACAATTAATAATTAATTGTTAATTAATGACTAATTAATTAGCTTCCCATCCTAAACCACCACAACCCCAGAATCCCACAACTAAAATATAATGAAATTAAATTAATGAAACGCCACAATTTACGTATTTAAAATTCTATTAAATAATTTATTTACAAATAATAATTAATTGGTAATTGCTTATTACTTAATTAACTACCCACTCCATGCACCTACAAACCAGGTATCCCACAACTAAAGTATAAGTAATATAAATCAATATTTCATAGTTTACATAATTCTAAATTGATTAAATAATTAATATAAAATTAATAACAGTTAATTAATTATTACTTAATTAACTTCACAGCCTCCACCCCAACAAACCCAGCAGCCCACATGTAAAAGATAAGTAAGATAAAACGGCATTCTGTAAATTACATCACTAAAAATACAAAAAATATTTAATTAGTAATTCATTGCTAAATAATTATTACTTAAATAACTTCCCACCCAACAACCCTACAAACCTAGCATCCCACAACTAAAATGTAAGTAAAATAAATAAGCATTCTGTAAAACTCATAATTAAAAACTAATTAAATATTTTATTAATTAATAATTGTTAATTATTACTTAATGAACTTTCCATTGCATATCCCTACAAGCCAAACAGCCCACAAATTCCACATAACAAAAACAATCTGTACTACATAAATTACATAACAAATCTGAATCATATAATTAAGTAAAATGTATTAAATAATTCTTAATTATTTATTACCTAATTAATTTTTCACCCTATCCCCCCACAAACCCAACAACAACCTGCTACGTCACTATAAATTACTATTGAAATTTAGTACAAAATTCGAACTCACTTAAATTACAAGCTATATTTAAAAAATAATTTATAAATTGTTTATAAATATTACAAACGCATAAAATGAATATATCAACAAACACATATTCAAATAATTAAAATACCAATATTTTGTAATCACTATAATAGTGAAAACAATATTTAAACCTTTGACATTATTTACAAAGATATTACTTACCTCAAAAAACGATTTCCTTGTCATTAATACTTTTGCATCGCAATATTTGTGTTTCACAATATCTCATGTCCAATATTTCTGTCTGTCAATATATTTTAATTTATATTTTGTCCTAACACCTGTGCAAGTGATACAGATAAGGTGACTCTGGACCAATATCTGTTATTTAAAAAAATAGGGTACCACATTGGACACATCACCGGGTTAAAACCTGACATTCTGTGTTTTCATCACCCAAGAGAAACAACACCTTTCATTCAAAGTCTCCTTGTGCTTAAAAACCCTTCACCCAAGCAACACTCACTACAACAAATGCAATTGTGTGCTTAGAAGATCGAGAGGTGGTGTTAATTGTGGAGCAGCTCTCACTGTGAAGTCCCAAAGGAATGAACCTGTGAAACAACCAGTTGTTTTCTGGTAGGTTGAGCACACACTGCTGTCACTGGAACCTTAGGTTTAGAGTTAGGTCTTAATTTTCAACTTTAAATGAAATAACTCCAGAATCATTCTGGCCAGATAAGGATTCAAATAGTCCAAGAATCAGAACACCATACTCTAGCTAACGGAAGCAGGCCCACAACGGGAGTGTGAAGATACGCTGTCTTCTGGTAGTTATGTGAATGAGGAGCAGCAATAAGGGACCCAGTATGTACAAGAGACATGTTTCCGCTGCACTTTAGCCAGAGTATGCATGCTGACTAGAACTGGTTCCTTACACACCAACACTGCCTGGTCTGCCAGGACCACTCTGTGAGGAATGTGTGAATGTGGGTGTGTGTATATATTTATATAGTCACAGAAAAACAAAGGTTAAAGGGACATTATTGTTAGGTGAAGAGGTCAGTGAAAACATACAGGTTTAAACAAACAAAATGCCCCCGGCATGCACAGTGTTGTTATCAGTGATGCCATTTTAGATGTAGGGTTTTCTCAATTAAGTCATAAAACATGTGCGGTAATATGTGCGGTAAATAGCAGTGCATGTTTAGGGTGTGAGTTATAGTTACTTTAGGGCACAAGTTACAGTTACTTGAGATAACTAAAAACTTGTGAATCTCAGTGTTTTTTTTTGTTTGAAACTGTATGTTTTAACTGACATTTTTACCTAACAATAACATCTCTTCAACCTTTGTTTATTACAATGAATTTCTAAGATTTTTAAACAAAATATAAAGTAACATAAATATTGTTAAATATACCGTAACTTTAACCTTTGTTTTTTTCAGTTAATTTCTATTGCATTTTTAACATAAAGTAAGATGTCCATTGCCATGCACTATGTGTGGCTTTCCTGCCCCCATGATAAGCACCGGCCTTCGTTGGGAACTTGAACTCATCAGGCCCCAGAGGATTGGTGCCCCGGGCTGGAGTATGGCTTGGGGTGGGGGGCCGCACGCCCTGCCCTAAAATTATAACTGGGATCCAGGGGGTGGGCTTGCCTGGGCCTCTATAAGACTCTCGGAGGGGGAGAGCAGACTTCTTCCCCTAAAATTAAAACTCGACACCCAGAGGATAGTGTCTCTAGGGCTTTCTTAAGGCACCCACTTCTGAAAATATATATTCAGTCCTCGGGGTGAAGGGATGGGGCCTTAGAAGGCTTCTGGAGGGGATTTAGTCGATGTTTGTTGTGGACAGGTCCCCTAGGTAGTAGAGGGTTTTTTTAGGTGTGCTTGAGGATTTTGACCAGGCATCTCTTCTGGATGGGCAGTCAGGGGAGGTCTCTCAGGGTGGGGGCGTATGGGTTAGTTTGGTGAGGTCCAGGATAAGTCTGGCTGCAGCATTCTGTATGGGGTGGAGTCTACTGAGGAACTGGGTGGAGATGCCAGCATTGAGGGCAAGGCCGTAGTTGAGGCGGCTGGTGACGAGGGTCTGAGTGATGGTCTTTCTGGTGTTGGTTGGAATCCATCTGATGATTCTGACTAGCATGCAAAGTGTGTGGAAGCAGGAGGAGGCAACTGTGTTTCATGGTCATTGGTTGTCGAGGATGATTCTTAGGTTACTGGCATAGTCGGTCAGTGTGGGTGTAGGTCCGTGTTCTCCAGGCCACCAGTTGTGGTCTCATATGGAAGTGTTCTTCTCGAAGATTAGTACTTCGGTTATGTCAGAATTGATTTGGAGGAATAACACTGGGTTAAATTATTACATTTAATAAGTGCTAACTTCAGTTTGGGACCAGATAGAGAAAGGCTGTTTAGAGTCAAATGAATTGTAACTTAAAATCCATGTCAATGGTAAAGCTGCATTATAAGTAGGGCTCCTGGTTTTATGATATTTATTTTCTTAACAGTTCCATCTTTATTTATCCATATTTATTTATTGCTAATTTTATCTGTATTTATCCATTTTTATTTCGGGTTTTATGAGACAATTGAGGCAAAAATAGTACATTTCCACATTTATTTAAATGATAAATCTAAACCCTTATCTGAATGTATGACGGATTTCAAGAATATGAAGTCCGACCGATCATAAATCAATGCACATATATGAAAATATGAACATTTTAGTACCAACCTTTTGCAAATCTACTGGAGTTAAAGCATCATACCAATAATTTCTTAATTTGCTAACCGCTTACCTGTCAATCTACACAACTATTGGCCTGACAGTCATTACTGACAGTATTTAGAATCACTCAAAAAATTAGACTAATTTCCGTTTTTAGCCACATCTATACTACTACAATAAAGGAAGAACTTTGAGGCTTTGAGGCGGGTAAACTCGGGAACCACAGCGCCAATCCACACACCCGATATACCGTTGTAATCGTCAGGGTGTGCAGATGGTTATAGGCTATATAAATTTACAAAAAAACGTTATTTAAAAAATGTATATTAGAAAAAAAAGTAGTCCTCCGAAGTAGCACCGGCCGCGACGTGCGTGCTCACGTCAGGAGTGCTGGGAGGAGCGGCCTCCAGGAGCGCGACGAGGAGCGTCGGACATGGCGTGGGGGAGGAGCAGTGACGTGAGGAGCAGCAGACAGGCCGGAGGAGCGCTGACCAGCGGCGGTGAGGTGACAAGCTGCGGACAGGCGGGAGTAGCGGTGAGGTGATGACCAGCGGACAGGCCGGAGGAGTGGTGACCAGCGGCGGTGAGGAGCGAGGAGCGGCAGAGCGGTAAACTGAGGAGCGCCGGGCAGGAGTGGTGGTTGCGTTAAGGGGACCCACGGACAATGTCGGAAAAGGCGGGGGTCGGGGCAGGTGGGGGACGGGCTGGGCGGGGGCCCGGGCTTCTGGACAATGTCGGGGCAGGTGGGGGTCAGGGAAGCTTGATTGCTCCCGGACAAGGTTGGGACGGGCTGCTAGTTTACTTATAAATACAGACAGGAAAATAAATGTTTTTCTGTCTGTACTTACCTGTAAAAATCAGAAAAAACGGAAAACAGGGAGCCTTAGTTATAAGTTACAGGTCTGAAAATTGGCGCTTTTAGAAAGTTGCCATTTTTCTGACTTTTTATTTTAGCTATTTTCACTACAAACTTTACAAAAGTATAACTTTGGTTCTTCTGATTAGATTTTTGTTGTTTTGGTGTCATTAAAATTAACTCTATTTTTCTAAATTGGGTTGCAATTATCCTTGTGTTGTGTTTTCACTTTATAACTGTTCGAGTGCTAAATCAGTATTTTACACATTCCAACTAAGTTACATCTTTTGAGTTAGGCAAATGCTTATTTAGTGACTTTTTGGGCTTACCCTGGCAAAGACTGTGTTTATTATTTGATTGGGGCTTCCACCCCTCTCAACTGATAATGCACTTTCTGTGGCAGTGCCTGAAAGGGGGTTGGACGCAGGGCCTGTGGCCATGCCCTAAACCCAACCTGGACCGATGCTGGAGTGACCAAACCAAACTGCGCAAGGCATTCAGCCGTGCATGCTGGGGTGTTGGATGCAGAGCCATGCTAGCATCCCAGCCCTGCACTCAACCCACTTTAGGCAGCCAATCCCACATGGCCATGCAACAGCTTTTTTTTATCCAACAGTAATTTTGAGGTACTCCCACAAATGCTTATTGGGGCTGCACTGAGTACTGCAGTGACGCAAAACATATTTTTGCACTTGACCCTTGAAAGGTCCCTCTAGGATGTCTACCCTGCCCCTTATAAGTTGTTTTATTTACATTTCAGGACACATGGACTGAGTCCCTGAGTCTTAAAATGGTAGCCGCAACATTTCTGTTCATGGTGTGGCGAGTGAATCACAACACTTGGTCTCGCGAGACTGGGCCCAGTCCCACAGGACCAGCCAATTAAATGTTAAATGTTAAATGTCGTATACTTGTAAAGCGCACAGCTGCCCCAGCAAAGGGGCGTCCCGGCGCTGTATACCGCTGGGGAACCCATCCTGGCTTTCCCTGTGAGATGGTCCCTCCTGGGTATCTCCAAGGTGAAGACAAGCATCCCTGGAGCTGATGGGGCCGTTAGTAAAGATTAAGCAAGCTATTGCCCAGAGTTGCTGAGTGGGACCCATGGTTGGAGTAGGCACCGAGGCGAGAATTATCGAGTCCGCTGACCATGGCCCAAGACCCTGCTGCGTCGGGAATCGAACCCTGGTCCCGGGCCGACCTCTGCTTCCGGGTCTGCCGCCTCTAACCAGTGAGCCACACCACTCAATTAGAATGCTTCATTTGTTGTTTTTTCCTTCGGTAATCCCTTGCTAGTACCACGTTGCTAGATATCTATACATTTTGAAGCGTTATTTTTCTCAAATGGCTGAATGGATTTTCACCGAGTCACACAAGCATGCTTTCTGAGTAAAGATCTAGCTTTCTGCCAAATCTGCTATAATTCCATTCAGCTGCTTTGGCTGTAGCATTGTCTAAAGTTTCCATGGGAAATTGCTTGAGGAAAACACATTAAGGACCCCACTTTTTCTCTGCCCCCACTTGTTGCATCACCTTGAAACTTTCCAAGAAGACACTGACGTGGGTGAATTGTTTGGGTAATTTTCATGAACATCCGTCAAACAGCGTCAAATTTATTAGCAAAACAAAAAGTCCATCCCAAATTCATTTCATATGGAAACTTGTCCTAACTATAGCTACACAGTAATGGCACACACACAAACACACAGACACTGTGTAAATTGTTGTATATATATATATATATATATATATATATATATATATATATATATATATATATATATATATATATATATATATATACATATATATATATATATACTTTTTTTTTTTCACATGCACATTCTACAGCATTTAAGGGCAATAGTTAATGCAGACTCCAGTTATCCTGTAGCTCGACATTTTAAGAGAGTGTACACAACCAAAACCCCAACCATCTTAGGTATTTTGTTATCGACGCTGTCAACCCGATTAAAGGGGAGGCGACAATGAAAAACGTCTCAGACAGCTCGAATCAAAATACATTGTACTTCTTAACAGCAAAAGTCCGGGAGGTTTAAACATGGGGAAGGATCTTCATAACTTTCTATAGCAGTTACATGAAACTATGGATAATTTCTGATCCATCAGACCCATGGGTTTAACACTCTGCACACATGATCAGTCCACTATTATGGAATATGATGAAGAGCCTCCGACACACTCCGATGTACATAACACAATTTTTGTAGTTGGTATTAATATATGATATTTAATATCTGACATCTTATACACTCTATGAACTATGTAAAGGCAGAATAGAATAGGTACATATTAGATTTTTAACAATTATGTAATTCACCATTTTGTGCACATCACATTCACACAAATTAGCAACTTTGCACTTATTCCCAGGATTCTCACCTATATATATATTTTTCTTTGGTGGGCTCCTGTCTGTTTTAGCACCCGATCACTTTAGAAACACTGCTTAGAAGGGACAAACCCACACACACCCATTACAACTCTATCAGCGGACTGTTAAACATATTATGAATGACTAGCAGCACACCATAAGTTGATAGGATTTGATAAATAATGGATAATCATATGTACATTTTGTGTATTTGTACAGATAAAACAAACAAACAAAATATTTGATGATGTTGAATAATCAATTACCTACTTTTCCGAGGCATAGCGTCATCATTACGTAACTACAACGGACCTATGGTGTATAAAATTCAATATATAGGACTGAAATGTACAGAATTTTCGATGTAAAGGGCGAACACATCACTTAGTCATCATGTGAACTGCTACACTGTTCTAAATTCAAGAAGTATTTCATGTATATTGATTGAAATCCTTGCAATAGAGATAACATTGTATAGTGTTAAAATGGCGCCCAAGAAAAGGTTACATCTCAAGTTGTATAATTCTTTTGGTCCGTTGTTGATATTTACTATTCTGAAATGGAATGGCGCGCTTTTCGGTTTGGGGTGTGAAAGACCTGGTTAAATAGCAGTAACTCAAAGCACTCCCCATCAGTGAGCAAGGATGTGAAGTCCGAAACGCGTCTGATGACTTGCACCGCAATTGAATAAAACTTCACGAAATATCCAAGACTGACTCGGGCTGTTTATTGGAGTCTGTGTACCTGTCAGTGCTAGAAAGCACATTTCTCGGCAAGTCGGATTTGCATATACATATATATATAAATATATATATATATATATATATATTCGCTTCAAGAAACACCAAAGATATTGATGAAAAACGGGACACCCAGGCAGCTCTGGGTGTCCCGTTTTTCATCAATATCTTTGGTGTTTCTTGAAGCGAATTGACTCAGCCAGCTGGTGGCTGCAACGGGACCGCCCGCGCCAGCTCCTCCCTTGACCAGCGGTGGTGGGGAGAATATATATATATATATATATACACACACACGCATATATATATATTTATATATGTATGTATGTATATTTACACATACACAAAATAATGCTAATAATTCACATTAATGATATATATATATATATATATATACACATACACACACACACACATATATATATATATATATATATTTATATATGTATTTATGTATATTTACACATACACAAAATAATGCTAATAATTCACATTAATGATTAATGTTGTAGTTACCCAAAAGCACTCCCTTAACACCATTAAGGATCGACTTGGGTATTGGCCCGATTACTGATATAATTGCCTGTCGACCACTTTTATTCTGGCGCCGCCTATGGAGTACGCCTGAGCTACTAAATTATAGGGAGGAATTTAAGGATGTTATGTCTACTTTGAGAGCAGGGAATATTTCATGGCTGTCTTATATTAGAAATACATGCCATGCATGGGGAGGGCAAACCTATGGCTAACACACGAGGAGACCTGCCCCTCCATTCCCAAAAAGTCCCTATTCCTCAACTTCAAAGAATATACATTTGCCCAACTATCGCAGAGCATTAACTCATGCAGTCTGACCTCCAAGTATCTGGATGTCAAACAGCAATATAAGTTAGAGCTAGCTCTGGACAATATTCAGCCATTTCTCGCAAACAATTTTTTTGTTGCAAATTTAGACATGGGGTGCTTCCGCTCCGAGCATTCACAAACAAATGGAAGGGAGCTACCAAACTGGACTTTCTTGGGTGCATGTTGACCGAAGAGACAGAACTTCATGTTCTTCTCTTCTGTCCTGCCTATAGAAGGTCAAGGTCCAAGTGGGTGCTCCAGCTGTGGAGAAATGTGGGGATTAGAGACCACACTGAGGCCTTCAGGCTATTAAAATATGAGACACATCCATTATTTGTCTTTGCCACTTCTAGATTTTTGTTTGCGATGTGGAGTAAATGTAGAGGCATTATAAAGAAAAAGAGCTCAGGAATAATCTAAGTGTGCCCATTTATCGATTATGCTGCTAATTTAAATTTGCACATTCTCCCACCATAAAAACTGTTGTCCTGAAATGTTTTTCCCTCCTTAGCAATTTTTTTTATCTTTCTTTTTAATATCTATTTATTGCAATTGTTTTTAAACTTTCTTTAAATGCAATTACAATCTCCCTGGTATTGATTGACACCCAAAGTTTCTAATTATTGAGTGATGAGTGGTCCTAGGGTCAGAAAACACTCCATAACTTTGTAGTATACCACCTTCTCCGGCTTTTAAGGATACTCTGATTTTTTTCTAATTGTATAAATTGTTGTGCACCATAAGTCTTTGTATGTTATGTATGTTCTAATTAATTGTGCTTTTATGGCTGTACAGCCGAAATAAAGTATTTTGACTGACTGATAATAAAATGTAGGTTGATAGTAATACATAAAGAAACCCAAATATATTAATAAATAGTGGTGTGAGGAATGAAAATAGCAAAAATAACCTTAAAAGCATTTGTTTAATTGCCAGTTTGTTTAGCAGAAGCAAGCAGCCAAGGGAGCCTCATGTGAGTGCTAGGTAAATGACATTTAAATTTTAAAAGTCTGCTTAAAAATAGACTGATTAGACACATGTATAATGCGTCTGATACTCTGAGTAGACCAATTTGATAGATATTCTGAAATTTGCATTCTGACAAAGAAAATGGCTCCTATTGGATGAAACCTACACGTGTTTCGAATCATTACGTTATCATTATATTTTTTCCTTTCTTTTGCTAATTCCTGGCAGTGGGTTGACGCTCCTCCACCTTAGCGGAGAAGCCGCCACTGTACTGTGAGCACAGCATCCAAAATATTTCTGAGCCCGCCATCTGTGTCAAATAATGCACCATCTGAAGCCGCTCTGAATTTGTCAGTGCTCTCTGGGAACGGATGACGTTGCTCTGTTTTGGGTTGTCTAAGCCTCCCAAAATGATGGCTTCATCCCATTTGGGCCACCTCGTTTTATTTTGCTCTCTGCTTTCTTATTGGGAGTAGCATCAGGCCCCAGAGGTCGGTAACGCACACCGACGACCCTGGCGTTGACCTCCGTGAGTTGTACATGTGTCATTCCCTGGTCCTTATTGTTTTGATCTTCTGTAATTATTAGCCAGCCCTTGAGGCTTCCATTGCAATAGAGCGAGTCCTCCTACAGTTCTGCCTATTTAGTTTTTTCTGATAGAGGTTAAATCCTTCCATATGAATGATCCGGTCATGGCTGTCAACCCACCGGGATCATGTGATGTGTGTTAGTGGTTCTGTCTATCAGATGCACGCGCCCCCCGCCTGCCCGGCTTCCTGCACAGGCGACTTGAATTATTGTATTAGTTCCTCTGTTTTGAGCCTATCCGTGGTTATTTGGTTCGTCAGGTGCACAAAGATGACCTATTATTACCCTGGCACAGCCAAGGGTTATCACTTCCGGTTCACTAGTCAGAGTCTCTACTTGGGAGGGCCCTAACTAATTCGCACACACGTGACGACCACAACGAACCCCCTTTTCGAGTGAGGGCATGCTTGAATTCACTACATTAATAGAAGAAGCCGATTGTTAGTTTCTTGTAATGTCAATAATTATTTTACTTGGTTCTATCCGTGCAGCTCACCTTGGACATGTTTCGTCGAGGCAGTTTCCTGGCGGTGCTTATGAAGGTCAGAACCTAACTGGAACGGATATTGTGGTCACTCTGAAAACTCAGGTAGATTCCGGCTGGATTTCTAATCTCTTACAAGAGAGGAGTCCTTAGCGCGCACCTATATTGTTTTGAAGATCATCAAAGAAAACTGAACCAGACTACCGAAGGTGACCACCAGGGGGCGACGACGGGACAGAAACCGACTGTATCTGTATTCATTATCTCTATTTAGAGCAGAGGCTACAGAGATTTCTGCCTCCTCCAACAATAACTCCCTTTCTTCCATATCTGTTTCAAAACTGTAAATTTTTAAAGTAGATTTCACTCTTCTCACAGGTGAAATTTCTATTTTAGAAATCGCAAATGTGATGCCATAAAAATATGATGACATTATGTGAGATAAAGACCAATGAACGTCTATACTTTACTTAAAAATACCCCCCTCCCCAATAATATAATTATTGAACTTTTAACTCTACTATATATTAAGCAGTTTTCAATACAATAGAAGCTGTAATAATCCCTTGAGTGATAACATGGATCATTTACGAATCTGGCTTTAAGATGTAAACGTTTTAATCGTAACAAAAGCTCCTCTTGCGCGGAAACATCTTGTGACCTTGTTTCCTTTGAAATACAGTTAGATTCGAGGACCCGCCCTGGAAGTGTTTTAGCGTCATACAATTTGAGGAGGCAGCATCGTCCCTACCGAAACGAGACTCCGGGCCCTACCGAATCAAGCAGCGCGCGTGCGCATAGAATGCAAAGATACAGAAAAGACGCACTTCTAACGACGTCATCATGAGGAAAAAATTAGGTACGACATTGAGCACATGGACTCAACCATACAAGTGCCTAAAGGATGTGGCTTAGCGCCCAGAGCTGCCAACTTTGGAGATGGCAAACCATGTTCCAGTCTGGGTGTCGGCTTAACATCATGTTATTCTGAGGAAATCACCTGGGGCCTGATTACGACTTTGGTGGTCCTCCAGGGGTGCCGTCACCGTGCCGCCCACTGGAGGACTGCCAAAGCTGTGGCCCGCCTGCCTGGTGGATTATGTGTAATCCACTTGGGGCAGTGCTGCGGAGGTCCCACCGTGGTGGGCTGTTAGGCACATAGGAGAGCCTAACATGCAGCCCAGTGCTGTGACAGCACCTGCATGCATGCAACAGCATGTAGGAACAGGGGTGCAATTACAGAGGGCACAACATATGCCCCCTGGATGCACACCTAGGCCTACATCCAGCAGTTGCCTCTCTGCCATCCTTTTTGTGGCAGGCTCACCGCAATGACAAGGGCGGCGAAAAGGCAACTCGTAATATGCTTGGCGTTGCTGGCAGAGGCACCGCCAGCGTATTCATGCCAGTTGCAGACCGGTTGGATCCTTGATCACGGCGGACTTGTGGCGGTCCGACTGCCACATTCTTAATACTGCGTTGGACCCACAATGTGGGGGTGGCAGGACCACCACCACGGAAACAGCGTTCCTGTGGATAGCCGTACTCATAATTAGGTCCTTAATCTCCTCTTGCCGACCCAAAATGAATGTGTCCTCGTGTAACGTAACTGGTGCTCATGTAAAGTGCTCCAATACCTTGGGGTTGAGTTCATACTTTATAAAACTACAAAAAACCTGAAATTAAAACGTAGAGTGGAAAAGTGACACAAGGACACCAATGGCGGATTCAGACATGGAGGAGGGGTCTGGAAAGAGTTACAAAGAACACCAAGGTGTACCTACTGTCTGCCTCCCAGGAGCCAAGAGCATCTGAATGTTGATCATTTTGTACTTTAATCCAAGTTCAACTTCAAGCATTAACATTGCTACAACTTTTTGGGGGGTTTCTTGTGTATTGTTCTCATTCAAGAATGCTCAAGACTGATTTGAATATGGTTGAATCCAAACTGAGGTGGCGTGATGTGAAAAATAATGATGCATTGGGATGCAGCCTGAGTAATTACCAGTGGCTGATATTAATTCAAACACTCTATCCATTTTTTGTATTCTTTTGTGTGATGCCCCAAGTGGCACTGGTATGCTCATACATCGGTCCCGTGCACAATGTACCGCTTGTATCAAGGTATGCCTGGCTGAGGAGCCCTAATAAGGATGAAACCGGTCCTAGGTTGCTTGTGCTCCTGTCCAGGGAGCACCTGGCCTGCCAGTTTGGCCAGGACTGTTCCCACTGGCGCTGGGTCAAGACCTTAACATTGGCCAATTTGTAAACTAACTACACCACATCTGCAAAATTCAAAATGCAGCAGGAAAGCTGTCTAGATACATTACAGAAAAGAATCTTCTCTCCCAACCTCACAAGCCTGAACATGCAGCTTGCTCATGTTAACATCACTCTCACAACCTTTCCTTGTCAAAAATGTCTGCCAAACCTTACTCCGCACTATCATTTTACATTGGGATTAAAATGAATGCACACCATGGTCCTCTGTGGCTATTCCTTTTTTCATGGCAAAAGGAAAAAGCTCTAGAAACTGCCCATTTTGTCTTTTGTGTTAAAGCATCCATTTCTCTTCTCTGTACTTCATTTCGATTGGAACTCACAGATGATCTGGTTCAAACTGAGCGTGATACAAGTTACTTAGATAAATTCCTGTATCTAGCCAGCCTGGGTCACTGTGTGTGAAGCATCTTTTGAACTATCTCAAATACACCAATACGTAGAATATAAGGGCTCTTCTTGACTGCAGCTGCATTGACACTTAACATGCCATGACTTCACAGGTATGCCTTCCTCATAGTGTCCAAATGCTACAGCTTCCACACTTACAGCCACTGGCTGTTCATTCAACTCACACCCACCGAACGCAAAGGTGGCTTTAATGGATAGTATTTGGAAGCTCCCCCCAGGCAGATGGTACATGTGCATCTTGTCAATATGCGTGTACATATATATATATTCACTGAAAAAACCATAGGTTTCACACCAGTTATAGTTAGGAATTTGCATTTAAAAAACCTATTAAATTCACTGAAAAAACCATAGGTTTGACACCAGTTATAGTTAGCTGGAAATTTTACTGACATAAAACCATTGAAATTCCCACGTTATAGTTAGTTCGACTCACTATAACTTGCGCGCCTGCAATACACTTTGATAGCTAATTTATATAATTTCCTGGCCTCGCGTATTATAGGGGGGTTTCTTGGTTTCAGGGACAGGGCTTCTTTTAGAGCTTTCAGCGCTTTCGTGCAATTCCCGTTGAACCACCCTTCAGTGCTTATTGGGTTACTTTTAGACACACGGACCAGCATACTTTTAATGTGGTGTTGAATATTAGCAAAAGCTGACATGACATTACTGGGCTCCCCATGTTCCTCCAAACAAACATTGACATCAGCAGCACAATGAGTAATCAGCTTCTGTAGGAACGCACTGGGCACAATTTTTTCCCATTTTACCACGTATCCGTTGGTTTTAGATAAATCGATCTTATATGGGTACGTGCGGGGAATTCCCTTATTGTCAGGACGCCCTTTTACATTTACACCAATTATCAAAGGATAGCGGTCACTAGATGTGTCTTTTCCAACTTCCCAGGATGTTATAAACCCTGGGTTGGCATGGGTTATTAAGGCAACATCAATAATCGAGTTGCATCCTCTACCAAAGAAAGTTGGCTCAAAAGGAACAGGCGGTGAGCAAATCTGATTGATAAAAGAAAAGTCGAAATTAAAAACAATACCATTTAAAAGGGACCCCATCTTTGTATGAGAAAAATGAATTGGGTCCTCCACCCCATAATCTGACAAACCGCACAAGTCTGTTTCAGTGGGCGAGCAAATGGTGCAATTAAAATCCCCCACCCAAATTATCTTTGCCCCCTTGGAAACATCGGCAGATCGGGCCATGTGACACAACATATTTGACATAGTGGGCTCCATTTCGCTATTAGGCATGTTGTTATAAAAATTCACCAATAAAATGTTCTCATTGTGGTCCCATTTTAAAGATAAGATTTGAAAATAAAGGCTAGAGAAAAATTTATGAACCTTGACATCCGCGGTTGTTGAAACATAAACACAGAGCCCACCCTTGTTATGTCCCTGTGCTGACAGCTTAGCCGGGGAATGAAAGGTCTGATACCCTAACAAATGAATTTCTTCAGAGAGCCATGTTTCTTGGAAGCACAGGATACAATGCTTGTGTATAACATCTAGCCACGCTTTATTGGCAACTTTACTTCCTAGGCCCGCCACATTCCATGTAGGCATGAGCGGATTTTGCGGATTGGCAATCCGCGAATTTGCGGATTTGCGAACTCGCAATCCGCAAAATCCGCGAATTCCCGCGAATTTGCGGATTTTTTTTTTTTTGTGTTCGCCCGTGTTTCTGCCAGTTCGCGAGGGTTTTTACAATTTCGCAATTTGCGAACTTACCTGTCGGGTCGCAAGTTTTGCGAACTTGTTGTTTCTACGTGTCCAACCTGTTTGGGACACTCTTCTTCATCACTGCCACTCTCTGTCACCACTGCCACTCTCTGACTACTCATGCCACCCTCTGGCCCACCCATGCCACCCTCTGTTTCATCACCACACCCTCTGGTTGTCCAGTGTACATTATTTTCGGCAAAGCAAAGCACACCTTCCCTGCCTCAAGTGACCTGAATTAATTTGGGGCTGATTAATGTGTCACAGAATATTTTTTTAGCTGGCACCTGCTTCCTTAGTGCGCCCTGATTAGTGATCTTTTGCACTTGCTAAGTGCTTTCATTGTTGCAAAATTAGTTACAACACCTGCCCTGCCCCAACTGACAATAATGAATTAGGGGCTGATTAATGGATTTTAACTTCCAGCCTGGCTCCTGCTTGTCTCCCTTAGCTGTAATTCATGACCTTTGTGGCATATGTGTAACTATTCTGAGGTTCAGAGCAGGGTCACATAATAGTTTCAACTGGCAACTGAACTCTGGAGGGGCCCCTCAGGAAGCACTACAGGAAATGGCTACTAATGATGTGCCTGAACTTTTGAACCTGGTAAGTAGTTACTTTCAGTTTTGCTTAGATCGTATTTCTGCAATTTCGCACTTATTCGCGGGGCGCGAACTCACGCGAACAGTGCGAGCAGTGCGAGCAAAATCCGCTGCTCGCGGATTTGCGGATTTTGCAGGAAATTCGCAAATCTCGCGGATTGCGGATTTCCCGAAAATCCGCAAAATCCGCGAGCGGAACGGATTTTCCGCCCATGCCTAATTCCATGATAGCAAAGAATTGGAATGGGGTACCCTACTAATGACCGCATGTGGGCTACCAGTGTTCACCAAGGAATTTCGCAGGAGCGGGGATGATATATTTAGGGTGGCATGTGAAGTCATTAGGGTATCAGTGAAGCAATCATGGGAAGTTGGTTGGGGATAATATGAGACTGAACTAGGCTTTAAAGCATATCCTGGTGAAATTTCCCCCACCAACGTGTTAACCTGATGCTCCTTTAACGGACGCGCCAGTGTGGTGATACACTGGCGCGTCCGGTACCCCTCGCGCATCTTCTCTCTGTTATCAGTCTCATTGAGTCATTCATTCTCATCCAGCCCGGAGAAAGGATGGAATAAATTAGTCAACGGTATATTCCAAGAGTCCTTAGGATTATAAGATTGGAAATTGTCCCAATGATCATAGGAGATAGGATTTTGGTAATTTGGCAATGGTTGGTTTGACTGCCAGGATGGAAGAAAAAAATCACTAGTGATGTTATAAGGATTATGGGCCCTGGTAATCATTGAGGGATCTGATCTATGGGGGACATATGGTCTGTGGCTCTTAGGTTGGAGAGGGATGGGCATTGGTTGGAAGAAGGGAGAGTTATTTCCCATATGGTGTCTTGGAGCTGAAAACAAAGGTATAGTGGGTCCATAAGGGCCTTCAGATTTCCATTTGTTCATAGAATGGTGGGTTCTATTCCTCGTTGGTAATTTATTAGGGGGTGGGGGCTTCGTCATAAGTTCCGGATAAAAATAACTTAAGTTATGCGTGGTAATCCCCCCCTCACCCTTCCCAGGAAACCAATCGCTGAGGTATGTGACCAGTCTGTGATCTTTAAAGTTGACTATGATCACATCACCTTCGATGTCCTTAGGTCTGGTGCCCACCCACTTACATCGCCTAACCGAAACGATGTCACCGTTTAGGTGTGTGGGGAGTGGTCTGTTTTTCCGCAGCCAGTAGATAACCTTGTTTTTTAGATTAGAATGATGTTCTGGGTTACCATCTGGCGGAGGCGGAACACCTGTAAGTACGATGACATAGTTTAGGCATTCTGGCGGTAGGTCAACAATATTTCTTGATCTTGTTCTTATTTTGGGATCAAAGGTCGTATTACCTAGAGGATTTTTGTTGTTGGAGCGACTATTTTGGTTCCCTGTGTTAAGATTGGGCGTGTCTTTGCTAGTAATGTTATTGGCTGAAGCAGATTTGTTGATGGATTTACTATCTAGCACAGGTTTAGGGGTCCCAACTGTGGATGTTATAGTTGTTTTTGGGGTACCAGTCGGTAGCTTATGGTGTTTAGGTTGTTTAATAGACTGGATTGTGTTGCTACGTCCATCAGATTTGTGACAAGGTATACCCTTCTGCCCTTGAAGGATTTGATCAACTTTCTCCCCTAACCAGTGAGGGGAAGAATCAAGGCCTTTTTAAGACAGTCGATATCGTTCAGTAACCCTGCATAGCTAGGAACAGATATCGATTTAGAAAGCAAGTGCCCTGTTGGGTCCACTTTCCCTTCCTTTTGGGGAGTAATGTGCGGGGTATGCGTAGGGTTTGTGGAATTCGTAGAAGGGCCGGTTCCCCTTTTAAGTAAACCCTTCCTTCTTCTCTTCCTCGGCGGGGAGCCAGAGGAACCATTAGGGCACTTGTTGGTGACCTTAATGGGTGATCTTTTAGGCTTTCCAACGGGAGTACTAAGAGGATGGTGATCGGGCCCGATTGGAGTAAATATGGGAGAAGGTATGTTTATGTCGTGAAGAGGGGCTGGATCATTGAGAGGGGTGCTTAAGTCTATTATCTGAGTATCTAGTGTCTGGGAGGGAATAGGGTCAGAAATAATTATAGTATCCTTCTGGTCAGGATACTTAGTCTGAAAAATGAGGGGAATATCCTCTGTAGAGAGAGAGTTGTTATCGTGTTCTTTGGATTTAGTTAAGTCTATTGAGGGGCCTGTAGCTACATCCGGGGGCGGGAGGGGTCTTTGTTTTAGCATCTCGATAGAGAGACGTCGCCCAGCTCGCTTCTCTGCAAGTGTGAGCTCCCTATTGACTTCATTCTTAATTTTGGCAAAGAATTTATCCAGAGGGCCTAAAATGGGAGACCCTATCGTTCCTGGGACAGAGTTTACCTCGATTGAAGACATCTCGTCACGTGAACAGGACAGGAAACAGGGGTAACAGAAACCTTTATAAAATATGAACAAATGACAAACACTACAGTGGCTAGGAAGAAGTAAGTGGCATAGAAAGTCTATAGCAAAGTCAAATATGGCACGGTGAGGGAATACTGTAACACGGCAATCAAGGTGAAGGGGAGTGGGCCCGGCCTCCTTCGGCCCCGGACGGCCACAGACGGTCCCGCCCTTGTCCCGGGCTGCTCCCGGCACCCTCCCGCGCAGCGGGATCTACGCCACCTTTAAATAACTCACTGATAGGAAGACTAGCGGGTGGGCGGGGCCGGCAGGGAGAGCAACCCAGCTGATCCAAAGGGCGCGCAGGGACTCCTGGTCCTTGGAGTCCCTGCTAGTGCTCGCAGCCCTGCCGGTTGCCAAGAAAGTGCCCCTGGTAGTCTGTAGAGCTGTCGCCGGTCTTAGGGGGCGAGGTCCTGGGTGTCTGGATTCACTGGAAGGACTTGAAGCAGCGCTGTGTCTGCAAGCAGCGCGGTGTGGGAGGGAATGCGCTCGCTCCCAGGTGCAGCCGACTTTTAGTTCCAGGAGCGGGCGGGCGGGGCCAGCAGGGAGAGCAGCCCAGCTGATCCAAAGGGCGAGCAGGGACTCCTGGTCCTTGGAGTCCCTGCTAGTGCTCGCAGCCCTGCCGGTTGCCAAGAAAGTGCCCCTGGTAGTCTGTAGAGCTGTCGCCGGTCTCAGGGGGCGAGGTCCTGGGTGTCTGGATTCACTGGAAGGACTTGAAGCAGCGCTGTGTCTGCAAGCAGCGCGGTGTGGGAGGGAATGCGCTCGCTCCCAGGTGCAGCCGACTTTTAGTTCCAGGAGCGGGCGGGCGGGGCCGGCAGGGAGAGCAGCCCAGCTGATCCAAACGGCCCGCAGGGACTCCTGGTCTTTGGAGTCCCTGCTCGTGCTCGCAGCCCTGCCGGTTGCCAAGAAAGTGCCCCTGGTAGTCTGTAGAGCTGTCGCCGGTCTCAGGGGGTGAAGCGGGACCCGCGTAGCGGGTCCGGCGAGGTCCTGGGTGTCTGGATTCACTGGAAGGACTTAAAGCAGCGCTGTGTCAGCAAGCAGCGCGGTGTGGGAGGGAATGCGCTCGCTCCCAGGTGCAGCCGACTTTTAGTTCCAGGAGCGGGTGGGCGGGGCCGGCAGGGAGAGCAGCCCAGCTGATCCAAAGGGCGCGCAGGGACTCCTGGTCCTTTGAGTCCCTGCTAGTGCTCGCAGCCCTGCCGGTTGCCAAGAAAGTGCCCCTGGTAGTCTGTAGAGCTGTCGCCGGTCTCAGGGGGCGAGGTCCTGGGTGTCTGGATTCACTGGAAGGACTTGAAGCAGCGCTGTGTCAGCAAGCAGCGCGGTGTGGGAGGGAATATAAAATTGTTCATAAAAGCCAAAAAAAGTACAAAATGTTCAAAAAAGCAATAAACAAAATATAAAACAACAAAAAGAATAAAAAAACAGTTCTTTTTAGAACTACCTCCAATTTGTAAAAAAATGCTACATTTTTTAAAAACTCCGTCATTCTTTTTTCCCCATGGTACGCTCCCCGGTACGCTCCCCAGTGCGCTCCCCCGTGCAAATCGAAAAAAAAATGTTTTTTTTTGCCCCGCGGGGCCCTTTTATGGCCCCACATCAAACCTAGGGGGTCAGGGGGGGTCTACCCTGCCCCCTTTTGGTCATTTCCCCCTTTGTTTTTGCCACCTCTTGTGTCTTGATCCTACCCATCAGACACAAGATGGCGGCCGCTCCAGACTGTTTGGAATGTTGACAGACACCCGAAAGCCAATCAGCTTTCTGCGCGCAAACTTGCGTAGCGCTGGTACGCCCCCCGGTACGCGTACTGGGGCGCGCTTATAGATATATATATTTTTTTTAACCTAAATTACTCAAAATCCACTGGAACACATATCTTGAGACATAGCAAAGGCACATCGGGCTACCAGTCCCTACAATTTTGCCAAGATTGGTGCAAATCCATTCAGCCGTTCGGGCTAAAAGTGAGTCCAACCACCCTATGGAAATTAACATGGGGAAAACATGTTTTGGGACCCCCCCTTTTATCTCGGCCCCCGCTTGACAAATCCCTCCCAAACTTTCAGGGAAGGAGCGGAGTGCAGCGAGGCAAATTTCAGGAAATTTTCAGGCAGATTCCTCAACCGGCGCCAAAGTTATTCCCAATAGAATGTTGCAGATTCCCTATGGAAAACAATCCTAACTATAACTACCTGGGTAATGTATATAATGTATATATATATATATATATATATATATATATACATATATATATATATATATATATATATGTATATATATATATATATATATATAGATAGATAGATAGATAGATAGATAGATAGATAGATAGATATATATCAATAAATAAGTATATATCAGACTACCAATACATGCATGCGCCATCAATAGATTTGGAGACAAGTGGAGGCTTGCCCATTAGGGCATGGTGGGAACGGCCCTACTACTTTCCAGCCATCGCTCATGTTGTCAACAGCTAAGTTGAGGTCCTGAGTGTAGAGTGACAGATGAACTGATGGCTGTTTCCAATTGCAGGTTGCATGTGGTTGGAGGAGAGCTCTGCTGTCCATCTCCTGTGCATGTGAAAAAACGATTGCAACTTTACCTGTGTGAAGGGTGGCGTATATCCCAAACCTCACGCACTCAAAGACCTCCTTTAGATCCCTGCCCACTGCATAGATTGGTGGTGACTGCCTACCCTCATTGAACAGCTCCAGCCTGTTTCTGCTAAACGCAATGTGTTCCGGGCATGAAGAGAACATGTCGTCTACACCGAAATCAGATGACCGACTGCAGAACCTCTGCTTGCCACTCCTGGCGTGGGGTTTGAGAAGGAAGTGAGGTGATGGTCTGTCTGTGTCCATGCCTGAATGTGGCTCTGTGTGTCTGTGCACATGTTGGTGTGTGTTTGCTCTTGTTTTTGTCTGTGTGAATTTGTGGGGGTGTTTCTGGTCACATGGTGACCATAGCATTTGTTGTTCCCCTCCCGCCCCACGGTCTTCAGGGAGGAATATTGTATAATGGTGCTCTTCCTGAAATATTGGCCCTCTTTCCATGTCTGTGGTCATGCCTAGCTTATTGGTAGATATGGTCTATTGGTGCCTATTCTTGAATCTGGTGTGAACATTCCTGGACTATTTCTGATTATACATTTCATTATGATAATCCTGGCAGAATAGGAGCTACCTTAGTCTGGCTTTCCTGACATAGTTATGGCTGTCCCTGGGATATTGCATGTCCTGGCCTGTTAGAGTCCTGACATACTGTGCCTATCTTTGGTATCATGGTACCACTGTTCCAGTCATACCCCTCCTTGATATATAGAGGATACTCTTTCATTACTGTGGCTGTCACTAGCATAATTATAGCCCTGCCCGATTGATACCCATCGTTGAGGTTTGTGGGCATTCTTGATCTAACTGTGACAATCCATGATATAATTTGCTCCTTGGCATAATAGCCCCATCACTGACGTGAAGTGAATTGCACCCTGGGCATAATTGTGCTTGCCCATGGCTTAGTGGTGGCCTTCGCACAAGCATGCCATTTTAGGAGAAATTGTTGACATTCTCGCTTTCATAATGATGACAATACCCTAATGGTGGTCCTCTTGATATATTTTGGTCTTTTGGGGCAGATTACATGGGATAGTGTTTACTCTTGAATAGAGAATGTTTTTCTTGGTAGGCTGTAGGTATTTGTGACATAATTGTACTATCCCAGTCACAAAGATGTCCTGCCATGCTGCATGTGACTGACATAGTGACCAAATTCTTGTGTAATTCAAGCTTTCACAGGCAAAACTGTGGCCTGACATTGTGGTGTCCATCCTTGACAAATTGTTGCCCTTCCTGGCAACAATTTACCATGGCCAGCCACATAATTGTGGCTGACCATGGTAAAATGTGGCCGCTGGCGTAATGGTCCCATCTGTGACACTCTGGGCACTCTTGCCATAATTGTGTTATGTTCAGCAAAATTACAAGCTTTTGTTTAATGAAGTTGACCTCATTTATCAAAAAATACAAAGTCTGTGTGTGATAGGGAACGTTGTCACTCTTATGGAGCAGACACGCCAATGTTTGGGTTACAATGACTGCCTGTCTGGAATGTATTTTAAAGCTAATATTTTAAGAGAATACTTCATGATACATTGGAGAGGCCTAGTGATGATTTTTGTTC
The DNA here is from genome assembly GCF_964263255.1 of Lissotriton vulgaris. Classification (NCBI taxonomy): domain Eukaryota; kingdom Metazoa; phylum Chordata; class Amphibia; order Caudata; family Salamandridae; genus Lissotriton; species Lissotriton vulgaris. The sequence goes on along the minus strand of NC_141689.1, from coordinate 169,950,842 downwards.
GTTGGTACCAGAGGGCACTTACTGTTATGACTCTAACTTCATCACTCGTGCGGATGCATTGTATTAGCTTTGCTGATATACATTGTTATGATACTTTTTCTATAGCTGTTTGAGGCCTGAGTATATACGATAGGTGAAACCCACCTGCTGTCCCTCCTACAAAGTCTCTGGAGTTTAAGGAGTTGCACTGCTGTCTGAGTAAGTAAGATGGGCTACAGGTGTTTGGGTGCTGCTTTACTGACGTGGATTTGTAGCCTATTGAGGTTTACTCCTAGGGATTCTCCTCACATTGGCTTTTTTAATGTATTAAGGCCATTTGTATCACTGGCAACCAGTTAAATATATCTGTGCTTCTATTGTGGTGCTTACAACTTCCTGAAAGCCTCTCAGATGACTGTTGTGGCACAATTGTGAGGTAGGTGGCCAGAATATTCAGGACATTAGGGGAAATGTCTGTGTTCATTTTATATTTAACAAATTGTGAAAGCTTGGAAAGTTGCCTTGAAGCCAGCGTCGTATGAAATGAACTTCTACAGGGTGGAGCATTTTGTACAGAGAACTCTTTTCCCAACCTGTTTATCGACAGCTTGAGTCATAGGGTTTTGATGGACCTCGTGTATGTAGTTGTTTGGCGAAGCAGAACAATGTGGCCAGGTACCCTGCTCATTCCTGAGCTGTGATGTGTCTATTAGGCAAAAGGTCCTGAAGTAAAATTGTTCATTGATAGTTCGGGCAATGCAATCAAAGCAGGGACGTAGACTAGAATATGCAGTAGAGAATATTGACTTACCAGAAGGTCGTGGTCAAAAATCAAGGACCAAAATACCGAGGAGCTAAGTGCATATGTTTAAGTATAAGCTTACTATTCTTAAACCCACATCTACATAAACTGAAGATATATATATTGTCACACTACATACATAGTGATTCTATGCTTACCAATATATATTTACTGATAGTCTGGTCCTCGATAGTTTGGCCATGATATTCTGGAGTTGATATTATGATAGGAAACTTTGCCAGGAGTTGACTTCCCAATTCCTAAAATGCCTATGCTGTTTCCACTGGCGTGCCTTTTCAGATCTTTAGTTTTGGACTGTGTTTCCATAAGAGTGCTCTACATAGTCAGTGCATGGGGCTGTATTTCATTCACAGCATCTGCTATAATATTGATTTGCTGATCATTCCAATCTTTCTTCTCCAAGTAAGGCAGCAAGAGGTACCCTGCACAGGAGAGACTGGCAAGCTTACCTTCCGTACCATGGATGTTGTAGGCTCATGAAAGGTGTTTTAGAGATCAGTTTTGACACACTCCCAGCTTCTGTGTCAGGGCTAAGGACATTAGTGTGGTCTGGATAGCTCTCATTTGATTTAGATTTCCATCTCTGGACGTTGACTTAGAGTTGCTGCACGTCTTGCTCAGTGAGGGCAGCAGCTAGAGCAAAGGAGAGCCGAAATGGAAGATGCTGATTGGAGGAATGCACCTTTGACAGTCTGATGGGGCCTATACCTATTCGTGTTTTCCACTAAAGTGTGTTGTCCAAACAACAGCTGCATCAGTATGTTTTGTCTAAGGGATAAGGCCTGGCCAGAACAAAATAACAAGGGGCATTGTTGTTCAGTCTCGCACATAATGTTCTGTCAAAATCCCAGGAACATGCAGAGAGTGAAGACAGCGATGAGTGCTCATGTGAAAGCAGCCATAGAAAATATTGCAAAAAATAAAGATGCGTAGTAGCTTGCACAAAGCAGCAGGCAAGCTTCAACGTACTCATGCTAACTTAGTACGGACGACAATGTCCCTGTGGACCATGTGACACCACCTACACCACTGCATCTCTCTCAAGGCCGGAGCAAGGGCTGGGACGAAGGCATATCATACTAGAAGCATCCACGAGAAGTCAGCTAATGCGGAGCTGCCCCTCCTCATTTCCCGCCCTCTACACCCCCCCCTACCCCCCCCCCCCCCCCCGCTGCAGTGGCCTCAGAGACCCCAGACAATCACATAAAAAGTTGTATGTCTCAATATACGGGCCTCCATGGTAACAGCCTATGCCACAATTCATAGGGCACATAGGAGCCCGCTGGTGCCACGTTATCATCGCTGGTTGTCACAGCTCAAACAATAGTCAGTGACCAGCTTTGTAGCCACTGATGGTGGACATCATAGTCCCCGCTAGCGTCTGACCACTAGAGCACAAGACCGGTGGGGGGCGGGGGGGACAGGTTTCACAGGGTAGCTGGCACTGAGACTTGGGAGGCAGCAAGGCACTATATGGCCTGCGCCACCACCCCCAAACCAGAGGTTAAACACAGAGACGTTTCTGCCCAGACATCAAGGCAGCAGGAGCCTCCGCGCTGCGAGCCAACACATTTCCAAGGGAAGCCAGGGCTCGTGTATTTTGTTGCATTTGGCTTGCATCCCCGTGGATATTTCTCAATTTGGCCACCTGGGGCCTGGCGGGCTCCTTTATGCCTATTTTGACCATATTTTTTTTTTAAAAGTTTCAGGATTCAGGATGCGAACTGTTTATTTAGCATAAACGTCTTCTTGCTCGGCTGGGCACACACCGGACGCAGGAGACATCTTTATCACACCTACGGGCTGGCCCACTCTTGTATAAAAACACGCCTAAAGACTCCCCCCGTGCTCTCATGAATGCTCCCAGCAGGTCCCAGAACCCCCGTTAACACGTCCATCAATAGCCCTCAGAGATCTAATGAACGCACGAATAGACTCTTCGGGGCCTCCTGTTATATTCATACATGGAATTTAAAATCATAGACCATTGTACATCATCCAACATTGTACAAATGCCTTTAACACTTTGTAGATTGTCTTTCTGTCCTGTATGACTACTAACACATACCATATCTCATAATGAGGTATTGAATACATCAATGATAATCCGGGTATATAATACTACACGCCTCGATGGATGCTCGAGGCGCTTTTAAGAGGAGAAGTGGCCTGCAAGAAGACGCAGAGGGAAGACGGGAGAAGTGTTTTCAATGTTTCTTGTAATCAGAAGTGTGTACGTTTTTTTTGTGTTTTTTTTTACCAGAAGTTCAGAGAAGTTCTCTGTTACTAACCTTTGTCACTTTGACTTCCAGTTGCCCCAGCTAAATCTTGCTTGGACAATTGTTATAGGTGCATATAGTCGCCAAACACAGTAGCTGAAACAGCATACCATCAGCAGGCACAGCAGCTGAAGCAGTTTGTCGCTCACACCGGATGTGGGAAAAGCTTTACGTGCGTTTCATTTTCCTGCGGTTGTTCAGGTTTGCTCGGACACCAGGTGTGCAGTTCCCCACGAGTTTTCGTTCGGCCTCAATTTGATTCTACATGGGTGAGTTCTGTTCTCCTGTTCTTTTTCTTCTTATGAAGGATCAGCGAGTAGCAGTCAGTACCAACTGTTTCTCGCCATCTTCCTAACTCGTCTACCTAGGTCATGGTTACAAGGTCAATCTGGTTTGCCTGGTGAAAGCGAAGCACCACAGCAATCGTTATCAGCACCACACCCAGCATTTTATTGAAAATGAAGTGCACCCTCGAATATACATAAGGTATTTCTGTTTCATGAGCTGCTGGTTGGGGCATGAGGTCCACCAATGGCGTCTTTTTCTCTTTTCAATTGTTTCTTACTGGAGGAAGTAAATACCCGTTCCAATGCGTGTGAGAGCCGTATGCAAGAGCAATGGATATTTAGTTGTGCTGAACTTTGTACTTCAGGTTTTGGTGGCTTGGGGATATTGCTTGATTGCTTGTATTAATTTGTATTAGTTACATTGGGCAGGTTGCGATCTTCGTGCATCTTTTTTTTCTGCGTCCTCAAGCGTTACTGAGAGTCTAGGGGTCCTGAGTTGGCCGCTAATGTTTTCTTTGGTTTTTCGTGTATTTTTCCAGGGTATCTGCGGTAAATATAGGATTTTTATAACTCCCTAGGACTAGGTGGCCGCACATAAATTACTTTTTTTTTAAATTTCACCAATGTGTCTATAGAATTTCTGGGCGAGGTTGATTTTCTTTCGCGACCACAGATAATTTCCTCAACCTGACTACCTTTTTCCAGGGTATCGGGGAGTGGTACAGGGCCAGAGGTGGCTAAGGATCCTTACTGTGAGTATTTTACATCCTTGGGATGCCACACATTTTTTTCTTGATTTTGCTGTCATTTTTTAAGGTATCTGGTGGAACCTATGGGCGAGTTGAGACTCTGTAGTGGCCCGATATATTTTCCTCAAATTTCTGCCATTTTCCCAGGATGTCGTCTTCTGTGATCCTGGTAATGGTACTGTCTCACAAATCTTTTGCATACTTTTTCTGTAATTTATATATAATGTCCGATGGGATCATTGGAGCGGTTGGTCTTTCCTTGGATGACCATAGGTTTAGAATTTATAACTTTCATTCTATTTGCCCAAAGCACAGTGTTGGACTTGGAGCTTTTCATTAGGCCTCATGGGTAACTATTTTTATGAACAGATAACAGCAAAACATTTTGATTCTGAAGTATGTCTACCTTGTATTTTTATGTTATGTATTGCATCAGCTATGTCCACATCTAACATACTGACTTTTTTCCTATCAGTTCTTGCCAACAGATAGAACACAAATCCTGAAAAAGTATTAGCAAAATTGAACGTAATCTCAAAAAATCAATCTGTAGTTTCCAAGAAAGTAGTAATTTTCCCCCAGACAGACCTCCACCAATGTGACGTGCTGGGATCATGGCCGCTGTACATTACGGGAGAATCGTGCAGTATAGCGTTAATAGCGCTTGGAGTACTGCTGGTGTGCAGCAGCATGTAGTGTGCTGCTCTAAATATTATACATCAATATTCTTGGTCCAAGACTCAGTGGATAGTGGGGCCTGGTAAAATGATCGAGATGAAGAGCATGTGTTTGTTGATGAGAGTGGCATTGAGTGAATTGATGGCACCTCTGGCATTTTGCAGCGCCTGCCGTCCATACTGACTCCATGTGTGTGCCACTAAAACCAAAAACTACAGCACAAGACCTTCAAAATTGTCTTCCATGTTTGCGTCCCTCAGGACCTGTGGATCTAGATCCACCAATGGACTCTGGCCTGTCAAATCGGAATCAATACATCCAAAGTTTTCAATTCCTCTGTCATTCACAAGAATCACAAGCACATTGCAGCCTGCACCATCTGCCAGGGAGAGCCGCATTGCAGGAAGCTGGGCATACATATTGGCACCAAATATGGATGCATTTGGTAAGCACATCTAAAACAAGGGAAGTGGAGATGTCTGCTGGTTTAACTTTTCAGTCCACAAGCTCAGCCTCTGGATCTACAGTACCTGAAGTAATGTTAATGATGGTTCATAAGCTGGCACAGCTATATGTCCATGGTTATGACACTATACCTTGCCACCCATGGTGTCCTTCCATCAGCAAACCTTATCTGGTCCAGTGATGTCTTCACAGGTAACTGTGTTGCACGGCACCTTCATAGAAGTCAGTTGTGCCATACAGTGGCGTAACGAAACTTGAGGGGGCCCTGTAAAGTATAAGGTGGGGCACCCCTCTGGCCTCACTCAGGAACACTCAGTCTACGGTACTGTGATGAGGGGCTCCTTAGAGCTCAAGCCCCATGCGCCCTGCAAGGGTGGTAGGGGTGTTTGTTATGCCACTGGTGGCGTAGGCAAAAACAGACAACTTTGAAGGCAATAATGAAACAGGGTACAACCGAAGCCATCACCTGGCCCATTTATACTATGGGAAGCTGGTCAAAATATATATTGGCGCTTGGATTTTTCTTTTTTCTTTGGGGGGGGTTGTTCTAACTATCATGTAGAGCAGTGGGCAGGTAACAGTGCATTACAACCTATTGGATTCCAACAAAAGAGAAAGACCCTTCAAGGCAACAAAGGGAACTGGGTTGGGGCAGGTAACGATGAACTGTTCCCTTTGGTATCCTTATCTAGTCGGATTATCCTCATCCATATACACTCATTCTAATGTGCCCCAATATGTAAACAATAAAAAATGAAAATAAAAATAAAAAATGTTTTGTATTTTCATTTGTTATTGTTTACATATTGAGGCACATTAGAATGAGTGTATATGGATGAGGATAGCCTGACTAGATAAGAATACCAAAGGGAACAGTTCATTGTTACAACCTATTGGGCCAGTTCAAGACACTTGACTCAAGAGCAGTCAATATATATGCTTCTAAGTAAGCTTTTCATTGGCTTGAGTCCAGCCCATTAATTAGCATGGAGAAAGCGCATAGACATGGTAGTACTAGACTCCACACAGGCTCTGCAATGGCAGGCCAGAGTTACATTTTACAGGCTGCTTCTGTGGGTGGCACAATCAGTGCTCAAGGCCCACTCGCAGCATTTGATTTACAGGCCCTGGCACACAGAGTGCACTGGACTAGGGACTGACTAGTAAATCAAATCTAATCAGCCAATCATGGAAACACCAATCCATAACAACAATTTACAAAGGGAGCACTTGCACTTTGACACTAAACAGCAGGGGCAAAGTGCCAAAAGCATCTAGACCAGCAAAATGGAGTTCATCACACAGCAAAAACACAGGAGGCAAAAGCAAAAAATGCAGAGGAGACCCACGCCAATGGTGCCAGGTCTAACAATGCATCACAACTAATGGGGTTAGAATATGACACTGATGCCTCTGGTTCTCTGAAAATGACAACTAAAGGCCTGGTTTGTAGGAAGTACTAAATCTGGAACAGAATCCACCAGTTGTATTTCGTCACTAGAGGGAAAACATGACTGAAGAAACTTCACCAGTAGATTTCTCTCTAGATTTCACACTTCCTCCAGGAATCAGAGGACTTAGAGTTACAAGTCAGTTCTAAAAGAGGCTTAACATGTCTTGGTGGTTTTAAATTAATGACTGTCTCTAGCAGCAATGCTGGTAAGGTTTCGGCCTATTGTTAGTGTAAACTGGCTGTAAATATGAGATTCAAAAGTGTTTTCTTAACTAACCAAGTAACCTGTGTAGATTATCATACAGAAAAGGACAAGTTACCATTAGGGGGAAGAAGTGGCTCTCAGTTGGGAGTTCAGTTGAGTCTAGTAGTCTTAAGGAAGAGGGACATTGAGCCTGATTTGCTGTGAGAAAAACAAAAATCATGAATTTTGACATAGGTCGCAAAAAGCGCAATCAATGCGAGAATGAAAACAACCTGTTCATATCCTATGGTTTGCTTGACCACATGGGTATGTTGAGTGGTTCATTAGGGGTGCAGTAACACTATTAACAGCATCCTCAGCTGATCCTCACAGCATGTTAGCTGTCAAAATCTGTCTCTCCCTTCATAATCCCATGGATGCCTTCACTCTTGGAGGGAGCTGGGTGTTTCTCTCTGCTCCAGAGCAGGTCTGTGCTGGGCTGAAGTACATGCACATAACAGGTCTCCCTGCTCCTATAAACACCGTACACTTCTCGCAGTGCGGCCTCTCTCCTCCGAGCTCCTATAAACACATGCAAGGGGTCGCCTCAGTGTTCCTATAAACCTACACAGCAGTTCCCCTCAGGGTCCCTGCGGGTGCGCCTAATGAGGCCTCTTTAGGCGCTAGTAAAGACCTTTAACTGCCCCTCAGGACTCCTCCACAGAAACACAATGCAGCCCTGTAAGGCTGTGAAATACATATAGCAGAAGTCGGCTCTGGGCTCCCCACTGCTCCTGTAAACACCTGTAACAGACTCCCCACGCTCCCGCAGCGAGCCTATAACCAAACGTTTGTTGTGTGGAAGCGGTAAAACATTGGGGTATCCAAGAGCACAACATATTCCTTCTGGCTCGCCTGCTTGGGCCTCTCAATGGACCAGAGAAATCATTTCACCTAAATATAATCACTTTTGATGGTGCAATGTGGACTCGTGAGATGCAAACAGGTCCAAATAATGGTAACACCTGGTATTCGTTGTGCCTTTTCATGTTCTAATGACCTTGGTGGTCAATAGTGGGGAATGACATGAGCAAAGTATTATTAGACTAACTTTGCTTTTTATTACACCTTTCATTCTGTATTGGAAAGGGAGTTACCACCAGTTGTAAGTTAGTGGCGGATGGCTGAGCAAAAAAACTGAAATGCAATAGGTTCTTAGCTCGAAATGGGAGCAAGTACTAAAATGGTGTTGCTATTTGTATCCATTTTAGACCCTAGGGCCTAAATTACCCCAAAAATGTTTTTCCCCATATTTTTGTTGGGTAAATATCCATCATCTGCCACCTTCCCCTTTATTGAAGAAGTATATGAATAATGTTTGCATGCATGGCCCATCAGCACATAGGGGCGTACAAAACTGAAGATTTTATTTGCAGTTATAAGAAATGCAAACAGAAATACATGCAGCGTCTCAAAGTTTTTCACTTTGGCACATCTGAGTCAAAATTGTGAATTTTGTGCCACAGGTATCCTTATTTAACACTAACGAAACGGTTCAAACATAAGGTTTGCTTGTAAGTAGAATATTTCTGTAAAAAGTGAAAATCCAGAGAAAAATTATGCTTACATTTGCCATTGTATATCGAGTAACTCTGCAAAACCTTGACGGTTTCCAAAGTTTGATAAAGGCAAAACATCTGTAATGAGCTAACAGACGACCAGCAAAAAAACATTACTGATAACAAACATAGATAATATCCATATCCAAGTCTCCAGGGCTCATAATCTATTTTTAATCCTCTGTGCACATAACTGACATGTAGCAATGAACAAGGGTATTTGCTAAAATATGAAAAGTTATCTGGCATCTCTACGGAATAGTCTGTTCAAATTTAAAAAAAAAAAGTATTAACTAATTAAATACATCTGTTCAACGTTGATGCTACTGAGTAAAGCACAACCAGGCACATGCATCATTGTCAATTGCATTCGCAAACGGTGCGAATCGCAATTTTGGGCCGTTTGCGAATGCAATTTACAAAATTGGGATGCATCATGTTTTTCGCAATTTTAGAAATCGCAATCATGTTGCAATTTCTAAAATTGCGATTGCATTTAAGAAATCGCAATTTGAGATTTCTTAAATGCAATGCATGAACATTTTAAATTTGTGAATTCGCAAATAGGGAGAGGTAAATTACCATGAAGTTGACCTTCATGGTAATTTGCGAAAACTTTAAAAAATGCACAAAAGGCCTGTGTGTGTGAAAAATGCACTTAAAGTTATATTTCAGGGGTGCAGGGGGGGGGGGGTCCTTTGGACCCCCCTGCACCCTTGAAATTGCATTCTCAATTTGCGATTCGCAAATTGCTAATCGCAAATTGAGAATGACTTCCCATTGATTCCTATGGGCCTCTTGGCCCATAGGAATCAATGGGAAGGGATTCCTTAATTGCGATTCCCAAATTGTGAATCGCAATTAAGGAATTTTTAGAAATCGCAAAAAAAATTGCGATTTCTTGATGCATAGCCTTCTGCGATTTCTTAATTGCGATTCCTTAATTTTTGCAATTAAGAAATCGCAAACGGCAACAATGATGCATGTGGCCGAATCTCTCATGATTAGCAACTTATATCATAATAATCAAATAATGTATACAGCCTTGTGAGGCCTGAACCAGCTTAGTGCATACTGGACCAAATCACAGAAAAGCGTACACTTGCAGAGCTTACCAGGTTTACTCGCCGTCTCATTTAAATAAATGTAAGCTCACCATAAACAAGATAGAATGAACATATAATATATGCATGTTTATTATATGCATATATATCAAATTTCATGCAAGTTCATAACTCCTCTAGTGAAGAGTTCCTTTAGGACCGCTATTTAGACAAAATATATTGAAAAGTTTTATTATATGATAAAGATTAAGGGGGTCATTAGGATCGCGGATGGACTTGAGTCCGTCCGCGACCCCAGAGCATGAGGGAACGCCCGCATGGGCTGCGGCGTTCCCTCTGTGCAGATTAGGATGTGACTGCCAGGGTGGCAGTTACATCCTCTATTTTTAACATTGCTGCGGGTGCAGCTTCAAGCTGCACCCGCAGCAATGTTAAAAATGCATGCACAGCATTTGCGTGCACAAAGCGGCAGGCCCCGCGCGGTGCATGCTGCATTGTGCACGCAAATGCAGGGGGGTACCATAGGTACCCCCCATGTGCACCCCCCACCCCCACTACACCTAGGGGGCCTGCAACGGGCACCTGCAGTGCAGTTACACATGCTTTTCCACGGTGGAAAAGCCGCCGCGGAAAAGCATGTTCCCAAGCACATCCTAATCTGGCTGACGGTGTCTAAGAGACACCTTCACCATTTTAGTGCTTTTCCGCCACGGTTGTAAGCCAGCCGCGGCGGAAAAGCTGCGGACCTAAACCATGACCCACCAGCCATCCTAATGTGGCGGTGGGTACAGGTGGGTCCGCAGAGGATTCTCCGCATCCTCCGGGCCGGCGGTGGCTTCCGCCGGCCCGGAGGATGCGAAAAATCTTCCATCCTAATGGCCCCCTTAATACCCTCTTGCAGGAGGGTTATCTGTATTGAGTGCCCTTTCTGGAGGAAGTTAAGCACTGATAATATCCTATCCCACACATGTGGGTCAGAGTTGAAGGCAGTGGTACCTAATAAAGGAGGGGTGGATTAATAGTTGTTAATGCCTGACAGAATAAATCTGCTTGCGCTCACTAACCCTTGCAATAGACACATACACCAAACTGCAAGCTTCTATGTGTCCTTATACATGTCTTAGAATACAGGCAAAGAGCAGCGTCAGTGGCAGAGTCATAGCTGAGCAGCCTCACTATTCCACACAAGGTGACGATGAGGCTGTAATCATGGTCTAAAGGAAAGAGCCGCCCTACTATGACCAGGGACATATTCCACTCACAGTACCCGCTTCACCCTAGACCACCCGGTAAAAACGAAGCATGTCCAGTAGCAATTTCAAGTATTATTGTTAAAGGATATGTGATGACTTCATTAAAGGCTGCCGCCCAATCACCGCAAAGACATGGACTTTAAGGATCTGCTTTTATCTCGCAAATCCCATATACTCATTGGCCAAGCAACCTGTTTTACCACATTGATAACAGACTAAATGAATAAACCGCTTTCGACATGACCTCATGTACTTAATGTGCTGTCCTTGCTGTGATGGCAAGGTGAGGCACTGGGTTATCTCCTCTCTGGTTGGAAATGGGAGGCAATTTCTACAGTGATATCAGAGCGGTGATGAGACACAATATTGAGTTGTAAATATCGACTGGCAGAAATATCGAGTCACAAATATTGTGAATGAGAAATATTGACAACAAGAATATAGTGGTTAAGAATATTTAATTAATGTTATGTATTTTAGTATATATTTTAAATCTATGTGATGTATTTTTTTGTATAGGAATTGTTAACATTTTTAAAAATATGTGTTACATTTTTAGTAGTTATACATTTTTTGTAATTTGAATTTTGCGTTTGTAAGTTCTGTAGTGGGTTATGGGTCTATAGGGGAATAGGATGGGAAGTAATTTAATTATATTAAATTAATAATTGTCTTTTATTTATTACTATTTATTTAATTGAGATGTTATAGTGTTACATGTGTAAATTGTTTTATTAATAATTAATTAATAATGGGTTGTCAATGAATATTAATGAATTAAATGGTCATTAATTATGGTAATTGTCCTTAATTTTACGTGTGTGTTTTGGGGTTTGTAGGGGTAAAGGGTGGCAAGTATAATAATATTATTTTTTATTAATAATTATTTGTTAATTAATGTAATTAGAAAATAATTATGGTAATTGTGTAATTAATTTTAGGTGTGTGTTGTGGTGTTTATAGGGGTAAAGTGTGGGAAATAATTTGTGTTTGTGTTTAATTAATTAATATATAATTGTTAATTAATGTTAATTATTGCAAATTTATTTTGGGCAAATGTTTATTTTGGTGTGTGTTGTTTATACTGTTAAATGGTAAAGGGTGGGTATTAAATACATTTTACTTACTTAAATGTTTAATAGTAACAGTTTGTAATTTTAAAATAAGTTTTAATTGTGTAGTTTATTATTTTACAGTTGAATTTCGGTGTGTGTTGTGGGGATTATTGGGTTAAAATGTCAGTAGTTAATTAATGTGTATTAATTCTTTATTTAAATATTATTTTTTTAAATTGATAATTAATTATGTTAACTATGGAAGTATATTTTTTCAAAATTTAGAAATGTGTTGTGATTTGTATGCTGTTATAGGGTAGGAAATAAAATAAATACATTTATGTAATAAATCATGTTTTTGTTTGTAAATATTTTCTAGTTTAAAATATTTATTTTATGGAAATGTATTTTTATTTTATTTTATATACGATTTGTAGGTGTTTGTTATATGTAAAAATAATATCATATGTTTCCTTTTTATATATTAAATATATTGATATTTTAACTTTTAACATATTTATAAAAGTATTTATTGATTTATATGATATTATTATTATTATTATTATTATTATTTTTTACTGACTGGAATGTGAATAGTAATTTTGTCTTTGTATCCAGCACTTTCCTTACTGTTGCACTTATTGGAGTGGAAATCGTACTTTTACCCCATCGCTATCCAACACTTTCCCTACTATTGCACGCACTGGAGTTGGAATAGTAAATTTTATCCCTCGGCTGTCCAACACTTACCCTACTGTTGCACTCACTGGAGTGGGAATAGTAATTTTAACCCCTTTACTATCCAAGACTTTCCCTACTGTTATACTCATTGGGGTTGGATTAGTAATTTGTACCCCTCCACTATCCAACACTATCCCTATTGTTGCACTCAGTGGATTCAGAATAGTAATGTTTACCCCTCCAATATCCAACACTTTCCCTACTGTTGCACTGACTGGAGTTGGAATACTAAATTTAATCCCTCGGCTATCCAACACTTTCCCTACTGTTGTATTTTTTTTGAAGTGGGAATATTAATTTTTACCTCTCCGGTATCCAACACTTTCCCTACTTTTGCACTGACTGTATTGAGAAATGTAAATTTAAATATTTTTCAATAGTTTAATGTTTTAATTTATTCTAGATTGTTTTTTTCTTATATTTTAAATTAGTGATATATCATTTTTATTTTTATATAATTTTAAAGTTTTAAAATAAATTAAAAATAATAGTTAATTAGTTGTTTTAAAGTAAATGTATATATAAATATATATATTTATGTAAAAATAATTATGTGCATTTGTTATATTTTGTTAAAATGTACATTATATTTATTTTATTTTGTCAAAATTAATTTTAATATTTAATACAATTAATATATATTTTTCCATCGATATTTTTTGCATCGATGTTTGTGACATCGATGTTGTGTTAGTGAACCAATCAGAGCACCACCCTGTTGATTCTGGACTTTTCTTGACCAATGGGCGAATTCTGTCCGGAGAGCAAGAAGAAAGCCTGATTGCTCGGTGCAATGTTGTATAATAAAGATACAAAAGACTTCCTGGCTTATAAAATAGCCCAGCTGGCAGCTTCTCTCCATCCCTTACTGCTGGCCTGGAATGGAAGATCAGCCTAACTTGGAACACTTTTTATTTTATTATAAATGTAGACCAATCCAGAGAAACAGCTAATGTTTCACTGCAAGTGAAAACCAGTCGAGCCGCATGTCAACAGCAAGGCTCATGCCACTGGGGTTTTTCAGGACCTGGTGACATTCATGGGCATTTCTGAAGCAGCCTGGTAAAGAGGTGGAGCTGTGAAGCTTGCAAAGGGAGCTTGTTGGATCAATGCAAAAGTATAGTACAGCAGGTGCGCTCCACCCAATCTGTGGACCGTTCCTGTGAAGGGAAGGTGGTAGGAAAGATTGATCATTCTGGGTAAGGTCATCATATCCTCCATGTCCAACAGTGCCAGTGAGGTGGCCAGGAAACTCAATATTGCAGCCAGGAGTTAAATATGAGGAGCACCGATCTTGCTTACAATGTGAAGGTACCCCAAAATAAAGCTAGCACGTCTACCCACATGCATAAGTTGAGTGCAAAGGAGCACAATACAAAGAAGGTTGCGACGACCTTTAAAGCCTACTTTGTAAGATAAATATATGTATATACCAAAAGCCAGAGTTCTGCAGGTAGAGTTCGATCCCACGGACTTGCAAAAATGGTTTGACTACTTTACTAATTTTAAGATACTAACCATGATTTGGTGGGAGAAGAACTGTGAAAATTGATATTGGTTGGGTTTAGAAATATTTTAAAGTATTCAGGGATATTTCATAAACAGATCTGAATAGCCAGCTGGTGGGATACCTGTAATTAGGGCCACTAATTTGCGCTGAAATATCTGCCTTGTAAAGATGTAAGGGGCATATTACCAACAAGTAGCGATATTTATCGCTAAATAGGCTTAGCCACGATTTTTTTATCGCTGAGCATCGCCGGAATTTATCGCTGAGATAACGTGCTATTAGCAACGTTTATCTCCAAAGCGATATATTTTCCGTCGATAGCGGCGAAATGCGTGAATATCGCTAAGAATACAGCGATATTCACGCATTAGCGACGAAATGCTCTTAGCCATGTTATCCACCTCCCATTGGATAACATGGCTAAGAACTGGTCTGGGCAGGTGTTAGTATTTGGAGATAATCGCGCTTAGCGCAAATATTTCCATCGCTACGCCTGCCTTGCTAATAGGCGATAGCGATGTTAGCGACTGTTTTCAGTCGCTAACAGTTTGGGTACGCCCACTTTGCATGTCATTAGCGATAAATATCGCTAACATGCAAACCGGGCCCCAAACCGCTTGCTATCACCTAAAAGCTGTCGCTAACTGCTGTTAGCGACAGCTTGCGAATAGGGTGATAGAATTATCGCCGCTTAGCTGCCAAAAACGGCTGCTAAAGCGGCGAATATTCCCTATCGCCACCCTTGATAATATGCCCCCAAATACTTAGTTTCAGCTGATATAGCTTTGAAAAACATCCCACTTTCTTTCCCAGGAGTTCATAACTCTGTAAAAATGTTGAACTCCCCTGATATCTGTCATGGCTGATGTGTCTTTTTCTGTGTGAAACTGATCAGGGAGAAGTTGTGAGTGTGTCAAGCTGAGCCTCTTGTGCTTGAGCGGCATTGGGAAATTGGTTAATGAAGGTGGTTATAAATGTTTTTGCCCTGTTGGCCAGAATAGTACCCCTAGTTTGGAGACTTCTCCCAGAGCTAGATATTTTAAAGGTACTGGAACACGGGGCTGATTTTATAAGCAATAAAATCCTGCTGATAAAATGATGCATCGATTTGGCTGTAAGAGCTTCCTAGCGCTCATTCACCAGATGTTTAGACAGAATCTCGGAATCAAAAATATTGTGGAACAAAATATTGTGTCAAGAAATTTAACACAAAAAAATAGTACAGGTAAGTTTCAAGTTTTACTATGTACACCTCCACATATATGTACCTTGACAATATCTATCTATCTATCTATCTATCTATCTATCTATCTATCTATCTATCTATCTATCTATCTATCTATCTATCTATCTATCTATCTATCTATCTATCTATCTATCTATCTATACATTCCAATAGGAACATTCAGGAGTACACAGCGGATTCCACCGCCCTTTTATTGTGCCAAGCAGAAGCGTTTTGGCAAGAATTCGACTTTATCAATGCTTGTCTCCATCGGGGGTCTGATGTTATCAGTTCTTCAATTTATTTAACAAAACACACTCCTGTTGGTTGCCAAATCTTTTAACCATCCAATTACAGTGCCTGTGGATTGAACATTTCCCCAAAAAGTGTTATGGTAGGTTCTGGTTGTCAAAGAAAGTCCAGGGTTGATCTGTCCAGTGGGGACTGAGTATTTGGGGCACAAAATAATTGTGCGCTTGTAATGTTAATTCCCATAGGAACCTTTAACCTCACCGATAGCCCGAACTGCTGAACGGACTTACACCAAATTCGGCAGGGAGGTAGATATTGATTCAAGGAAGTGCCTTTTGCCTATTTGGCTGATAATGTCGGAGGACCCACCTTGTTACATTAACTTTGCAGAGTAGTTTGGAGTCTTACAAGCAAAAACTATGACAGGTACAATCAGGAGACAATCTTGTAGGGTGGCAGGTGCCAACGATGGAGGTTTCCCCTTGGGGGTCTGGAGTATCACGTTGTATAGCTTGTAATGGTTACCGCTGAGTAAATCCAGGAGTGTCCAAGGTGAGTCCAAGAAGACTACATCAGTCTCAGGTTTTTAGGACAATCGATGACTAGTTCAAAAAGTTCTATTTAAATTCTGCTGAAATTGTGGATGCCCTGAAAATATGGCATGGATTGCAACTCCTTCAGCAATGTAGGATACTTCTGTTTTTATCACTTGGGTTAATAAGATTATCTCTGTCCTGTTTTACAACTTTTCCATTTCAGAGTCTTCTGTGTTGTACACGCTCAAAATATAAGTCTTCAGCTTTATCTTATATCATTTTGGGGTAAGGCTTGATTGATGCTGTTTCCACTTATTAGGCTCAAGTAGGTGTTTATGTTTATGAGGGTTCTTGCCATTCAGGGTTCATTGTATGCCCCAGCTAGCGGATGCTTCCCCATCCCATTGGAATGTATTTCCTCCTTCTCATGGATATGGTGCATGTCTCTTGGGGTCACTTCAGTGGTGGCTGGTGAGATTTAAAAGTGGCCGGCGTAAATGACTATTCCAAACATCAAGCAGCAAACAAGCATGACTATTTTTGTGTATGTAGTGCAAACTCAGCCCGGGAACATTGGTCTGGAGAGCTTTACACGAGGGCCATTTAAATTACACAATGTCTGATTTGTTCTTTTTTAGGCATGAGAAGATTAAATGATTTGCCCAGAATCACATGGTGCTCAGCCGATGCCGGGACTCGACCCTAGTTCCCCGGTTATGAAATCTCTGAAAACCATGTCATCATGTTGAAAGTCAAAGACTTTGGACTCTCCTTCCTTTTAGGAGAAAATATGCTTAATTCTATGACAGTGGAGCTGTGTTTCCAAACTCTGGCCCCCATTAGGATGGCGGGCGGGCTTTGCCCTCCCGCCACCCTCGTGCAAAACGGGACCGCCTGCCATAGGAGCAGCAGTCCCGCCTTGAACATTAGGATGCACCCGCCACACAGGCGGGCGCATCCTGTATGTTTACCATTGCGGCCGTCGGAGCAATAAGCGCCGCCCGCTGCAATGGTAAAAATGCACGTTGTGCATTTCAAATCACAACATGACACCGCGCGATGCCTGCCATGTTGTACTTTGAAATGCGGGGGATACCATAGGTACCCCCCATGTGCACCCCCAACCCCACTGACTCCCAGGGGGCCCGCAACCGGCCCCCACAGGGAGTTCCCGCATGCCTTTCCGTGACGGCATTGCCGCCACGGAAAAGCATATCAGGAAGGGCATCCTAATATGGCTGGCGGTGTCTCATAGACACGGCCACCATATTAAACATTTTCCACCCCGGCCGCAAGGCGACCGGGCGGAAAAGCAGCGGAAGGTCTTTCCGTCCGCCGCGTTCTCCCCCGCCATTCTAATATGGTGGTGGGGAATTCAGGAGATGCTGGACACAAGCTCTATTTGTTCTTGAGCATTACAAACCTGCGCTGATCTGCATTCTTCCTGAGTGCGGATCTGAAGCTTTTAGTTTCCACCTGCCCAGCCAATCCTGATGCTGCTCTTTAAAATAAAGACCAAAAGGTTCTTTCAACGATGTATGAGAACTGCCTCAGGATTGGCTGCACTCCATCTGAGGATGGAGGCTGCCATCAATGTCTGACTGTTTTTATGATAGAACGCAAGTTCAGAGACTTGAAAGTGTGCATGTCTATTTGGCAGAGCCCAAATACTTGCCCAGCCTGGCATGCACACATTTTACAGCAGCCTCTGTCATTCACCTCAGCAGAGTGTGGGGGAGGGCTACACTTCCTCCACTGCATGACTGCAAGGTTACACACCAAATTGGCCAAAAGTAAACATTAGCCAATTCATGCTGATATTTTATGCTGTCTGTCACATCATGCTGGGGCACCATTCAAACACCCCTGAAGAGGAACCACCACTGGGTCACTTTATGTAGGTGGGGCCTGAAGGCTGATTAGAGCTGACATGGTTCCATGCCATTAGAAAAGGGACATAGCAGAGGCATCGCCATGCTGCTCGGGGGAAGAGCTGGCTAGAAACAGTGGAAACACACTCCTAGGCACATAACAGACAGCTGGAATAGTTTAATTTTTTTAACTCACACTCTACGCATACAGTAACAGCTGGTGCAACTCGTATAGTAACAATTTATAGTCCCTTTCTCTGAGTCTAAACATGTTCTACTCAGATGTTTTCCTTCCTTACGGTTCTTGGATTCTCCCAATAGTCTATCCCTGTTGTTTATTTATTTTATTCATGATATATGTTGCACTATATGGTCCGAATGACTTCTTCATTTAATTATGCTGAATTCTAAGGGGTAATTGTATCATGCAGAATTATAACTATTTTTTTAAAATAAAATATAAATCAGGTAATTCCCATAACATGGACTTCCTTGTAAACAATTAGGATTGGAGGTCATCCAAAGGTGATGTCAAAACTGAAACATACCCTTTGGAAACTACAACACATACTAGATATTGGTGGATGCACTGTGATGTAGGCACTAGTTTGCAAAATATTAGCGCCTGAAACTCGGTTTTCACATGACTGCTATAAAAGGCGACGTGTGCATCTCAAAGCTTTCAAACGTGCAACTGTGCACACACACACAAAGCCATCAAACATTGCATCAAACATGCTGCTGCGCACACAAAAAACATTAAAAAAAGCTCCTGCATGCACAAACCCATCAAACATTGCTTCAAACATACTGCTGCACACACAAAGCCATCAAACATGCCGCTGCACAGAGTCATCAAACATGTTGCTGCACACAAAAGATCTCAAACATGTTGCTACACGCAAAAAGTCATTAAACATACTGCTGTGCACACAAATTGATCAAACATGCTGCTGTGCTCCGAAAGTCATCAAACATGGGTGCAGTTCCGAGTCAACCAAAGAGCCAGGTCTTGAGGCTCTCCCTGGTGGTGTGCAGTGTGGGGGAGCATCTGATGTTGATCAGGAGCTTGTTCGAGGTCTTTGCTGTGATGTAGGAGAAGGCTCTTCCACCCGCTCTGGCCCTGCCGGTGCACGGGGTTTCAGCAAGGGTGAGTTAGTCGGAGCGGAGGTTTCTCTTGTGTACGTGGAAGGAGACTCTTTCATTGAGGTATTGGGGTCTGGTGTTGTGGAGGGATTTGTAAGCTTGAAGGCTACTCTCTTCTCAACAGGGAGCAAGTGGAGGTCTCGTAGGTGTTGGGTGATGTGTTCAGGTCAGAGGATACAGAGGATGAGTCTGGCCGTGGTGTTCTAGATGGTCTGGAGTTTGCGGAGCAGGGATTTGTTGATTCTGACGTAGAGGTAATTCCCGTAGTCCAGTCTGCTTGTTATGAGTGCATGAGTGAATGTCTTTCTGGATTCCGGGGAGATCCATTCGAAGGTCTTGCGAAGGATGCAGAGGGTTTTGAAGCAGGTGGAGGTGACAGCGTTGATTTGTTGGGTCATGGTGAGGGAGGAATCGAGTATGATGCTGAGGTTTCGGGCATGATCATGGGAATGGGAGGGTTTCCATGGGCGGTGGGCCACCAGGTGATGTCCCATGCTGAAGGGGTGGGTCCGAGGATGAGGACTTCTGTCTTCTCCGAGTTCAGCTTTCGGCAGCTGCTGCTCATCCAGGATGCAACCTCTTTCATTCCTTCCAGGAAGCTGAGTCTGGTGGTGTGGGAATCCTTTGTGAGGGAGAGGATGAGCTGGGTGTCGTCAGCATAGGATTGTATGATGAATCCATGCTGTCTGACGATGGTGGCGAGGGGGGCCATGTAGATGTTGAAGAGCGTGGGGCTGAGCGAAGATCCTTGGGGTACTCTGCAATTGATCTCTTTGTGTTCGGAGAGGAAGGGCAGGAGTCTGATTCTTTGGGTTCTGCCAGTGAGGAAGGAGCGGAGCCAGTCCAAGGAGGTTCCCTGTATGCCGGCATCGTGGAGTCTGGTGGTGAGAGTGCGGTGGGAGACAGTGTTGACAGCCGCAGAGAGATCTAGTAGGATGAAGGCGGCTTCAATCAATAATGAAGTGAAAAACACCAAACAAAAAGATCCCGGACCAATTAGTAAAAATAGATCTTTCTGTAATAAATGAAGCAAGACCAAAATAACAAAATTTGAATCAGTAGAACTGGAATGTATGCAGTTTTAAACATTTTAGTGAAAATAGTGCTAAAAAAGCACAACACACCAACTATGGATATCTGGTCATACCTCACTAGGACAAAGTCACAAGTTTAGATCCACATCGATGGAGTGTAGGCCAGTTACAGGGTCCAGTTATACCCATTAAACAAATTACCTTAAATCCTGGTTTGCAGAGCGTTGTGAGGATCCACATCAGTTCCAAGATGTAGTGAGGCAGTGAAGCAAGGGCCTGCGTCATCATCGAAGATCCTGGGCTTGTTATACAAAATCCAGCATTGAGGATGTGGCGCACGGTCAGGGTGATTTGTTGGTTCGGAGGAGCTGTGAGGTTCTAAGCGGAGTCTGGTGTCATCATCGAGGCTAGCCTTGATGAGATATGTGAGGTCCAGTGCTAGGGTTGTGACGCACAGCAGTGGTTCTGACTATGATGCAGTGGGTCCAATGCACGTAGTAACGGTGATGCATCTGTCCTGCTTGGGTTTGCATTATGAAGCTGAGGGAATGTATTGTTCCCCTGGATCCACAGAGGCTGGCAGAGCACCATG
This sequence comes from Lissotriton vulgaris, assembly GCF_964263255.1. NCBI lineage: Eukaryota > Metazoa > Chordata > Amphibia > Caudata > Salamandridae > Lissotriton > Lissotriton vulgaris. The sequence continues at coordinate 169,930,047 of NC_141689.1, read as the reverse complement.
AGCCCACTTTCAAGAGTCCAGGACTGGGGTTGCACCACTTGGCAAGATAGACTCAAAGATGGCAGAGTCCAGGTGCAAGGTTGTTGAAAGCCTGTTGTGTCCCTGAGGCTTCAGATCAGGAGGCCAGCCAACTAGCCCTTTGAGTTTAAGAGATGAAGTTGCAGTTCTTCTCAATCAGGCAAGAGAGCCACAGGCAGCAGGTCAGCACATCAAGGCAGCAATCCTCATCACAGCAGTCTAGCAAAGTGGCAGTCCTTTCAGTAGCACAGCTGTCCTTCTTCCTGGCAGAGTATCCACCAGTCCAGAAGAGTACTGAATAATTGGTGTCTGAGGTCCAATATCCATACCCAGTTGTGCCTTTGAAGTGGGGAAAAGCTTCTAGAGCAGAGGCATGCCTTTGTAGTGCCCATTTGCTCTTGCTTACTGGATGCACACAGCATGCAGACATTTATATGGAGGCAGATCACAACCTATTCAAGTGTCAGTGAGGCTGTGGCAGCTCCTCCTTACCATGTGATGACCCATCCAGTCACACCTAAGCTCCCCATTGTGTGTGGCTGTATTGGAGGAATACACAAAGCCCAACTGTCAACTACACCCAGTTATGTGACCCAGAGACAGACTGCAGGCTCCAAATGGCTAAGGCAAGAAAACGCCAAATTTCTAAAAGTGCAATTTTCCAAACTGTAATTTACATTTGGACTTCACCATCAGTTAAGATTTTTCATTACAATTCTGGAGATATCAAACATGAACTGGGTTTCTGTTCCCATTTGCAAATTGCACTTATAAAATGTAATAAGGTAACTCCAATGTTATCCTATAGGAGAAGTAGGCCTTGCAGTAGTGAAAAACAAATGTAATAGTTCCTAACTACCAGGATATGTAAAACTTAAATGTACATGTCCTACTTTTTAAATACATTGCATCCTGTCCTCTGGGCTGTCCAGGGCCTATCCTAGGGGTGACACATGCATTATAAAGGAAGGTATGGGTCTGGCAAAATATTAACTTTAAGAGGTCAAAATGGCAGTTTAAAACTGCACACACATAGGCTTCAATGGTAGGCTACTTAAGTGGGTAGCTCAATCAGTGCTTCAGGCCCACTTGTAGCATTTAATTTACAGACTCTGTGCACAGGTACTGCCACTTTACCAGGGTCTTCCAAGTAAATTAAATGTGTCAATTAGGTATAAGCCAGTCTAAGATGTCTTAAGGAGAGAGCACATGCTCTTTAGCACTGGTTAACAGCCGTAAAGTGTGCAGAGTCTTAAGGCCAGCAAAAAAGAAGTCAGCAAAAGCAGGAGGTCTGAAAGCAAATGCTTAGGAGGAAATCCACCCCAAGGACGACAGGTCTATCAAGAGGGGTGGACGTAACTCATATGACTCTGTGTAGCGTGATCACGCAGAATTACCTACAAATTCTTCGAAAGTACATCAGAAGGGTAATTCTGTGTTTAGAGCATTTTTATCGTAAAAATGTCCCCTCACTACCAAAATGGACGCTGACGCATTTTTATGCTAAGAAATAGTCATAAATGCAACATAACATGAATAGTGAGTGCGAGCAGTCAACCCCCATTTATTGATATTTTCTTAGTGCAAAATGCACCCTTGCATCTGAAATGGACACGAGGATGCATTTTCCGCTAAGAAATAGCGCTAAATTCAGCGAAACATGAATAGCGAGTGTGAGCAGCCGCTCATACTTGTGTGCTTTTGTTTTGTTTTTTCAATTTTCCAAAAACCTTTATTGACAGAATTGCATAGACAGGTTACCTTCTTGCACCAGATCAGAGCACCATATACATAAATACTATTGAGGATATCAAGGAGGACCAATAATACAGACCATCAGAGAGCGGCAGCATGGCAGGCGTTACTTAGGCACTGCTGGACAGTGAACAATAGTAGATGTGAGACGCACAAACTGCGGGAGAAGGAGCAGGCCATATTGAAAAGGAATAGGGTTAGGGGGGAAGGCCGGCTACTGACCTACACCGGTGGCCACCACGGGTGGAGTGCCGGCAGGGAGCGCCGGAGAGGTAGTCGGGCTTTGGGGGGTATAAGCCTGGAGGTATGACACAAGGGGGACCCATATGTCGAGTGGGCGCGATCTAGCAAAATGAATCCTTTTGTGATAAGATTCCCCCACCAAATTACTCTTAATTAAACAACGAGGAGTAATCACCTAAATATTGGTAATTCCGTATCAAAGGCTAATGTAGAGTTTCCAAATTACTCCAATTACTCCAGCAGAATTGAAATTCTTAAAAAACATTCACAGGGGATGATGAGTGAATAATTAGGGAAGAGGGATACGGAACGTACAATAGTCAATGCAAATATTACTGAATGCTAAACAAGAACATGCAAAAAATGCTGCTTTGGAGGGTTAAAATATCTGTGACAGTTATTAGTCGTTTTTTCATTTTTTCTTTACGTACTCTGCAGCTTCAAAAGTGAATTGGTTTAATAACATTTTAAGTAGTTCAATAAAAAATGGATGCAAGTCCTATGTATCAATACAAATAGAAGGTAGTCATCCAGCACGGTTCTCAAAATCAGATACTCAAAATATTGCAAGTTGACTATGTAGTCAGTGACATCATGAAAATATCCTGCAGTCAGTGCTCTGATAATCAGTAAAATAGTTGATGACTTACCTGCTCAGACTCTGATGTTGATGTTTCTATGGTTGTATTTAAGTAATATATTGTGTTCTACGTTCGCAAAGAAACAAACTACTGCCTTCTTGGTGATTCAGTTCTATATAAAGTCAACAAATAAACCAGATAAAATAATGTGAACCCATCCTTTGAGTATGTTATGTGATGTGATGTGATGGTATTTTCTGTTATTTTGTGGTATGTTATGTTTATTTGTAAAGCGCATTGTTTACCCACAAGGGTATGCTGGCACAGAGTTAGTGTGTATGCCTTGCCCTGCCTACAGCAGGTTGGTTAAATTAAAAGCAAGATCTTAAACTTCTTGCGGAATTCAAGGAGGGAGGAGGCTCTGATCCAGAGTGGGAGGCTGTTCCAAGCGTTAGTCGCAATGCAAGAGCGTTTACCTATCCTCCTGATCTGATTCTGCGTATACGTGGGATGTATGTGCATAGGAGTCCTGTGGAGAGAAAATGTCTAGGTAGTTGGTTGAAAGAGATTCGACTGTTCAGGTAGGCAGACATGCATTATGTAGTGCCTTCAATGGGCCCATGAGGAGTTTGAAATGAGGGCATTTGTGTATTGGGAGCCAATGGGTCTCCCTGAGGTGTGGTGTGATGTGAGTTCAGTGTGGGAGGTTGAGGATGATTATCTGTTTTGCATTTTAGGGACTGAAGTCTGTTGTCTCCCTTCTTCTTAGGACTTTATGGTGAGGTGACCAATAGGCAACTTGTTTCTGCATCGGCAAAACAAAGGCCATTGTTCTAGAATCCAAGTGAAGCAGTCTCAGTCACATACCTTGTCCTGAAGCACAGTTGAAGAGGGGAGAGGCCAGGAACTGTGGCTAGTTAAATCTGAAGAAAAGAGACTAGGGGGCATAAGGTCCCGTGGTGATAAACACTTCGCCTTAGTTGCAAGGTGGCATAAAGCCACTTAACATGGCTTAACGCTGCCCTGTAAATAAGGCCACCTTTATGCTACCCTTAGGGCCTTATTACAATGTCGGGACTGACCGACCTTCAATCGGCTGTCCCGACTACCTAATTACAATGTGCCTGCACATTGCAGGGTCACATTCTCCATTTCTCAACGGGAGTTTGTGTTACGGCCGTAAACCAGCCATAACACAAGCTCCCATTGAGAAATAGGAATCTGTGTTCATCCCTGTACCCCGTGGCAGGCACCTTGAGGTGTTGACCATAAGGTGCAGGGATCAACATGGAGGCAAAATACAGTAGGGGGCCCTGCTAGGTGCCCCCAGACACGCTTTCAGACAGCGGTTCCATGTCGGAAAGGTCGGCATGGAAACCCTGTCAGAAACCATGCATCCTAATCCAGAAGGCGGAAACGCCTTTCATTAGGAATACAGCCCGAGACGGGCTCCTGGAGCCCATTGGAAGCCAGGCAGAATGACCAGCCAGTTTCAATTCCGACTGATTGTATCATAATCAGCCGGTCGGAATTGAAAACAAAGATGTCGGTCGTAAGGCCTCCGATCTACGTTCGGAGGCCTCAAGACTGACATCGTAATCAGGCCCTAAACATGAAATGGGTGGGCAATGGGTGTTGTGGTGGACGTTCTGCCGCAATACCGAGCGATTTTGACACTTCCCCTTATTTACAAGGGTGGCGTAAATAGGAAGCATCGCCAAAATTAAGACCAGGGAAGATTTGGGCTTAACATGGCGAAGTGAGGAGAAATGCTTAATTTCTCCTCGTTTTGCTGTTTCTATGTGTGATGGATTGGGCAGCACACATAGAAACAGCAACATGCCATGAATGATTGTTTATGTGCAGGAAGGTGTCCCTTCCTGCCCGTAAACAATCATAAAAAAATGACAGTTTGCAACTTCTATGTGTTCAGTACACAGCAGCACACATAGAAGTTACAAATTGCCTAGTGCGATTATTTATGTGCACCTTCCTGCATGCATATCAACAATCATTCCCTTGATACAGGCACCCTTGCACTATGGTGCACCCTTGCACTATGGTGCAAGGGTGCCTGCATTAGTGCTAGGCAGCTTAATTTAGCACCAGCACTAGGGAAAACGCAGATGTGTGCCATATCTTTGTAAATACAATGAATCCATGGTTTTTTGGAATGGCGGGGCGTGGGGTTAGTATTTTATGCTTAACACCACGCCCTGCCAATGCCTTGTAAATATTCCCCTACAATTTCTTCAGGAAACTTAGACAGAGTCAATATATGTGTTAATGGCTTATAACTGGCAAGGATGTAGGGCTTAACTCAGATGTTTTGTAAGACTGTTGTTACACAACCTTTTGGGGAGATCTAGTTATCTAAGAAGTCACACAAGAGCTAGGCTAATGGGTGCTGTAGTGAGCTTGAGAGAGGAAACTAGAGTAGCAAGTGCGATTGAATGGAGAAAGATGCTGTTTATCATTATTATCATTATCACCTTTTTTTATTTAATTATTTAATTTGCGCCTTTATTTCATTTTATTTATTCTTCCAGAAAAAATAAATTACAATTCTAAAAAGTTGTAACAAGCGTTGATTATCTGTGAAGCAATGAGATATGAAAAAAACATTAAAGCCCATCTATAATAGGTCCCTGGGTTGACAGCAAGCAACAGCGATAATTTTGGCTCAATATTTATTTAACTGCTTTATTCAGACCCTCCAGAATTTTGTGATATTGAGGTTTGCAAAACAAATAGCAAATTTGAGTCAATTATTTTTACAAAAACCAACACACATTCTATTTTTTGTTGTTGAATATTTTTATTATTGCAGGAAGAGCAAAACTACAAGGTTCACATATAGTATAAATTTCAAAAAAAAAAAGAAGAAAAAAAAAGAAGTTACAATACAAAATGAATAAGCAATTTAACGACAAAGAACGTAAGAAACAGGGGTCTGACAGATACAGATCTTAGCAAAAATAATAGAAAAAGATACTGTTTTACAAGTAATAAACAAATATTTGAGCTGGCCTCGTTCTCTTCTGATTCAGATAGATCATGGTTCAAAAAAGTTTAACCAAATTTTTTCCTTCTTTTCAAAGCCTTAAGTCTTGCCTAATGTCTTGCTAGCGACAGTTCCATATTGTTAATTTCCTTTATCAAAAGCCACCACTCGAAGACATCTGGGATATCTTTTGATATCCATAATCTAGCAATAACTAGTCTAGCACATGCATAGATAATGGTTATTAGGTCTTTGTAAGGGTAATTCATTTGCTGAATGTCTAGTAAAACCAGTTGTGCTGTCAATGGTGGGGTGGTGATTTGTTTGCTATTTAAAATATCGGTCAGCCCTTTCCAGAATGGCGAGAGCGCCGGGCATGAAAAGAGCATATGCTCTATACCTGCCGCTTCTAGATCACACTTCGGACACTTTGTTTTCTTATTTACTTGATTACCCTGTACCCAGCTAGCTATTCTCTGTGGAGTGTAGTAGAGTTGTGTAATGGTTCTGTACGACTGTAGCCTCAAGCTAGTAGACTGGACAATCGAGTTTATATGGCGTAGAGAATATGAAATCTGTGTTGGATTGATGTTCATACCCAGTCTGGAAGACCATTTAGCAGCTATTTTCGTGCAATCTTCAGTTTTGTCCTGTGTTAGATATCCATACCCCAGACTTATTAGTGATTTTACTTTGTTCGAGTATAGGCATGTTAATATATCTGATTCTATTACTTCCGTAATTTTCATCTTAGAGAGCAGATGATCCCTTATTTGAATGTATTTGAAGTACATATTATCCCTTAAATTAAATAGAGTTTTAAGTACATCAAAATCCATAAAACCCAATAGTCAGTATTTGGTCCCAAATTCTTTTAATGTGCCTAGCTGACTTAAATTTCACTCGTTTAAAGTAGTTAGGATCGTGCAAGCGGTGTAAACATTGATTACTGTCAGATCCCAACATAAGCCGGTGGTAAAATAACGCACTATCGTTTTTTATCAGACTTCGTATACGGCGAAAGAAATTGGCTAACCAACACACATTCTAAAAAAAAAAAAATAGGCTTGGTTTGATGCTACTTTTATTGCAATGCTGGATCAATAAAAATACAATGGACAGCGTAGAAAGGTCTTTTCTTCTTCACACTGGCGTATCTGGGGGGGGCCAGGGGGCGGACCGCACCAGGCGGCACTATTTTGAGGGAGGCTGCGCGCACGGCACTGGTGGCCCGTTGCTGCGGCCTTCATAATTTATTTGGGGACACTGACACTACTGTCAATCACAGTAGTGTCCGTGTCCCCAAATAAATTATAAAGGCCGCTGCAACGGGCCACCAGTGCTGCGCGGGCGACCCCTTTGAAGACATGCAAGCACACGGTCACACTTGACCTGCTTGTTGTAACTGCTGCAGTGCTGCCAATTGCCGCTCGCTGCGACAGACGTACCACGTTTGGCCAGTTGTGCGCTTTTTTTTTTTAGCTGGGGCGGCGCCTTAGCAGTCACAGTGCCAGACATTTTATCTTCATTGGCTGCCAGCCCTGATTGAGTGGGGACAGGAGGCGCACTTGCTCAGCATGTCTGGGCTTGATTGGCTAGTATGCCGCGCTGCACACACCACCAAGTGTACCTTCACGTTTGGGTTTCACTCAGGGCCGTCATTGGTTGTGCGTGAAAGCGCTACCAATGACATCCCTACAAACATATTGTCCAGCGCGCGCCTGCAGCAGTCAAGCAGCAGCACGTGTGTGCTGTAGATATTCACTCAGTCTGTGGATCTCTCGGCACAGGCGGTGGTGAAGTGTGTCTGGATTTGCTTTTTCACACTGTCACTGTGTCGTCACTGTACTAGAGGTACAGTAAGTCCCTGAGTGAAACCAACGCGGCAATGGACTTCAAGAGTCCCACTTCGGGAGACAGATGGAAATTCGAAATCAGCCCCGAAGCAGACAGACAGAAAGGTACAGATGTTGACAAGGGTGGAGGAGGGCTGTGAATGAAAAGGGAGGAGAACTAATTGAGAAAATATTATGTGAGAGAAAGACATAACTGCTCCTAAATATTGTCAAGCCCCCCAGTGCTATGCTCCCACCAAAGACTATTTGAATATTGTGAAATCCTCTATAGGCAACGCAGGCCTCTCATGGATACTCTCATAGATACTGAGAGAAACCAGCCTGAATACTGCATGCCCCACCTAAATTACACGAAGCCCTGCATGCATGAGCCTCTTCCTAATGCTGAGCAAAGTGACTGTGTATTCTCTGTCACCCAGTGTGACTCCCCCACCCCCGCTCCTAAATTCAGTGCCAACCGTCCCCAAAGTCTCTCTGTCTATCACTTTAATCCCTACAGTGGATACAACTTTTCAGTTTCTGCACATTATTTACTAATCACTGTTTTCTGGTGTGTTAATAACAATTATCAAACTGAACTACACCAAGACTACAAGTCCTTAAATTAACGAACTAGGTAAATTAAGTACTAAACCAGAAAATGTGTTCCTTTGATATGACTCTTATGATAACCTTAATGTGTCGCTGTACTTAATTAAATATACCTTGTGTGTAGCCCTCTCCTACCAATGACTACCCTGTGACGTTCGCTGAATTTCTTTAAAAAAATGTACTGAGCAACCAGCGGGTTGCCTGCCCGAGGGCATCTTAGTGGTTTACTACACTTATAGTTCCACTGAAGGACCATATTCAATCCTAGTCTGCAGGCTTGTTATTTCTGTATATATGCAAACAGTAGACTATGATCATACAATAGGTTGCTGTGTTGTGAATAAACATGTTTGGAATTGGAACAATTCCACCTTTTGCTCTGCAGTACACTTTGGCATGTTGTGCACATGTCTCTCTTTGGTAGGAACTGTGTCAGCATTGCTCCAGAGTGTAAGCTAAAAGAAAGATTCTTCCATAAGCCAGGTGTTTAGTGATTTTTTTACAGATACTTTTCGTTAAATGAAAGATTGGAAATATACAGTGGCAACTTTTGTTATCACGTGAAGATGCTGTGAACCCTATTTATTTATTTGGCTCTTTTTTATCACGCTGACTAGACCGCGAGGTAATGGAGTGCTTTATTTAGGTGTATACACAGATTAGTATTTCCTGTTACAGTATTCCCGCCATTGTATAGAATAATGTAGGGCGCCATCTCACTGTGACAACGGGGTATGTTTAATTGACCATTTAGCAACATCTTTATTTTTCCTTACCAGAGTGGCTCCTCCTTGGGTCGAGGCGCAACCCTTCATTGCTGCTCTGTGGAGGAGCTTGGCACGCTTGACTGGCTCTAAGCAAGGTATTTTTGCAAATACTCCTACATCTTTGCCCCCTTCCATCCCTCTACCCCCACCCATCCTCTGTCCCTAGGCAGGCATTGCCACTGCCCAGGATGGAAAACATCTTCCCTACCCTCCACATGTGTTGTGGGGGGCAGAGCAGACGACCTGTCTGTAGTAGCGTCTGAGCAGCATTTGAAATGTCCCAGTGCTGCTCAATGCATGGGCTGACTATTGAAGTCTGTCTCTGGCCTGTTATTAAGCCATTTCAGGTGAGCAATGGGGATTTGGGGGGCAGCAGACCATCGGGAGGCTTGCCCCCCCGGGTAATTTGGGGCAGTAGGGGAGTGAGGGGGGGTCCGCTGGCATCAGGACGCAGGTTTGGGCTGGTTGGGCTTCTGGCAGGCGGTTGGGCTGCTTTTGGGCTGCCTTTGGGCTTGGGCCCATATAGCCCGACATTTTGTGACACTGCCCACCATTTGGTGCAGTGGCACAGCAGCTGGTGGGCGGTTGAGTCTCGAGTTTTTTCCCGCCCTCCCTCCCTAGATTAAGGGGGTTGTAGTGGGTCTTTTTGGGGTAGGTAGCAGGGAGCTTTGTTGGATGATGGTGCACAGGTGGCTGTTGGGTGTAGGGAATTGCTGTGTTGTCGCTGGAACAGGTGCGGGTGCGGTGCTCTTTGCGGCGTTTTTCCTAGTGAGAAAGGGGGGTATTTGCTGGAGGCCTGGGGCTGATTCGATAGTTGGGTGGGAGGTCACTGAGGTCATTACAGTTTGTGTGTAAGGGGGTAGGTTGCAGAGGGGATGTTTATGAGGTTGCAATGTTGGGGATCCATTTAGGGGTGGGGGTGGGGGGCTGTCAGGCAGTGGTTTATTTAGTGAGCATTCGTTTTGTTCGGCACAGGCCAGGTGGATGAGCTGCAGGGTGCACCTGATTCCAAAAAAGCGGCCTTTATCACACTATTCTGGAGTCTGTTGTCAGTGCTTCCCCCCTCCCCTACTGGTTGGCCTCAATGGCCGTACACAGGAGCAGGGAGGCACCGTCTACATACTGCTTACATGCTATCATTTGCGTTGCCAGGAGCAGAAGTGTGAACTGCGGCGCTGAGAGCAGCTGACACACCGGCCGCAGTAATGAACAGGTCTTTCAAAAATTAATCGAAGAGTAGCACTGTGCTTTTATTTTGATGTATGTTCTTCCTTTGTCCAAATAATTATCTTGAATGGTGTTCTTAGCGCAAACTGGATATATTCTTTGTCTTAATAAATAGCAATTGCTTAAACGTTGGCCATTTATGCATCGAAAAAGAGAATCAACTAAAGTTATTTTGAAAATGATTCTTCTATTACACTGCAGCCATTGGGTTAGGAGAAAGGCTGGTTAAAAGGAGTTAAGGAAAGAGAAACTTGCATGAAGAAAACACTTGAAATAAATCATCTTAAGAGGAAAGGGACACACACACATGTCAAACAAGCTGTTGAAAAGACTTGGGGCAGGCTAGTCTCTTTCCACTGGTGCCCAGTTTACCCCCTCCCCTATCTGTAAATCGAAAAGAATTTACATTCATCCTTAAAATGGTATCTGATGACTATTTTTGCATAATGAGGGTTGCGACTTTACGCTGTTTTTTTGGCTGATGCTGGTCTGCATTGGGATTATTTTGGGCTTATACTTGAGCTGCTTTGGGCTTGGGACGGGTCTCAAAATCTGGCAAAACTGGCTCTGGACATCATTTTGGCCAGCCCACGTGGGACCCAGCTCAAACAGTATTTGAGGCCCCAACAACATTCTTTTGTTAGCCTCCTAGCAGTGTTGCAGGGCAGACTGGCAGAAAAACAATAACATTGATTCCTGTTTTGCCTACTGGCCCCCTGGATCCTCCTAGTGGCAATCAATCAAATCAGATGCTGCAGAGCATCACTCAGTGAAATGCGTTAGTCTAGCGCCTGATGTCACCGGTGTATTCAATTGTGTAGCCTTAGACCGTGTTGTGTATGTGCATGTAACTTGCATGATCAAGGTAACTACTAGCGGCGATACTACGTGTCTCTCGGACCTCTTTCAAGTGCCCGCAGTCCTTTTCCCCCAGCATCCCTCCCCCACAGGGGCGGCAATCTGAGGGATAGCCACGGGGCAACACAAGCTCTAGCTACGCCTCCGCTTCTTCAGTTGACTACTTCAGTACCAAGGACGTCCTGTGGAGGTGCAGCATACAACTAGGACACTTAATGACTGCCTGCTACCTGGAGGCTGCTGGAGACAAGGACTCAGTAGACGTGTGAGTGAATTTCTCTGTCTTCCTTGACAACCATTCTCCTGGTCCCCCTACCCTACCTTTTCTACCCCACCCGCCCCCTTGCTACTCATGACCCCGCCCTCTCCCCAGTGGCAACTTTTTTGCTGGACCCCCCTCTCCAATGCCACTAGTATTTTCCAAACTTTGGCAAACTAGACCACTATGTGTAAGACATTGTATGTATTTGAGTAGGAAGTCCACTGTGCTTTCATTATTAAGACTACTGTTGTATTCATTAATATGTGACCTTTTCTAACTTGCCTGACTGGTGCCCACATCACTGTGTCACTTCACTGTTTTTCTGTGCAACCCAGGTTGGGCCATGACTTGCTCAACAAATTCATGCTTCCCTGAACTAAGGATCACCAGAACTGGATTGAGAAAGATAAGACCGCAAATAGTTCAATGAGTTCAGCTATTTGAGGGTCATCATTTCTGCTGGATGGAAAATGTGCATGACAACTTGCATAACAAATCCAGGAAACCTATCTTGTGCACACACTCAGATGATTTAGAGCCTAGTTTAGATCTTAGTGGAGGGGCTACTCAGTCACAATGTTGATGGATATCCTGTCCTCCAAAATAAAAATCCCATTATATCCTATGGGATTTATATTTCAGCGGACAGGATATCCGTCACCTATTGTGATGGAGTAACCCGTCCGCCAAGATCTAAATCAATCCTTTAGCCTATATATCACCTGTTACCTCTGGCCTGGCAGAGGCTTAACCTGAACTGACCCTGATAACACTCCTCTGTGTCAAGCGTAGAAGTTGGCCGGTCAGTGCTTCAATGAACATCGTCAAAGTTTAGAGCTTTGCACTTATCAGTTCTGGGAGTGGTTGTGTACCTCCAGATGGGATTGTGTGTATCCCTTGTCTATAATACATGCTCTCTGTAGTAAACTGGTGCCAGTGTGTGTCTCCCTCCCAGTGAAGCAAATAACAGTGTTACAATGTTAGCGCTCTCAACCAGTTGGCTCTTGTGGCTTGGTCAGCCCCATCCCCTACTGTGGAAGGTGCAGTTTGAGGTAGGCTGTCCATAAGAGACAGAGAGTGCTCCACAATACTATATTATAGTCGATTTGTTTAATGGCTAATTTGTACTTTCTGTTACCGGCCGACTGTGATCTGTAAACTAAATGAAGATAGAGTTGATGAAGAGGATGATGAATTTGCAAAATTCCCCTTATCCTGGTTTTTGTGCACTTGACTGAGAGCATGATATTCTAAGTAGCTTGTGAATAGGCTACTTATCAATTGTCCAAAGGTACACTCAGTCTCCAGGGCTATATCATTAGAGCATAAAAGAATGTCTGTGAAGATGAAAAGTATCAAAAATCAAATAATCTTTAGTCGATCAAAAAAGGCCATAAAAGCAAATGGCAAAAGAAAATCACAAACAGATCACACATATTGAAATCACAAAAGTCAATTACTGAATCACACATCATCAGTGCCTTTCCATGACATCGTAATTGTGTCATACTGTATATTTTTCCCCTAAATTCCTCTCCTGAGTAATACAATTCAATGCTGCGTAGCAGATTGTTAGACTCACAGTGTTGTGAAAACAGTAATCCGTCTTGGTGTGTTTTAAAACCTTTCCCTGATATACTTGGGTGTAAAAAAACGATTCTAAAAGCTGAATATGAAGTGCAGAATAAAATAAAGTGCTTAGTGGACTGTATGGACACTGTATCAGATGGGTGGAGGGGCAATGAGGCAAACCACATCCCAGTAAAGCCACCAGGAAGTAAATCATATTTATTTGGAGGCGGGTTAAATAAAGTCTGTTCTGGTGCTTTTATCCATGATAGATAAGACTCCATGCCTTCACAAGTTGACAATTGGATATACGCATGGACAATTACCATGTCTGGAACTTTCTTAAATCTCATCTGATCTCTACGGGCATGGTATGTGTCCTTTACCAAGGCCTTCTTACGTTTAGACTATATCACCAGTATTCTCAAAGACACTGATTAATCCTAGGTCATGAAAAATGTTTTTATATACTTGATCAAAGGGATGTCTAGCATGTTAGTCTGTTTCAGACAAACCTCTACTATTTCCCGAGTGAAGCTTAACTCCAGAGTGGGCCAGATTTGAACTCACAACAAGATAGGTGCCAAGCCCACCATATCTTTTTTTAAATCAAGGCCCATTTCTTTGTGAGGGATAAAACTTGATGTGGATCTCGGAAGTCCTAAAAGCCTTGCTAAGAACTTGTTTTCTGCTGCCTGGAGGGTCTTTACAATTGTATGAGCCCAGACTCCTGCATCTTATATACCCACCAGCAGACATTTACTTCTGTATAACATTAGCATTTCTTTGGGGGGATTTTGTCCTAAATTTTTACGCATCTAAACAGATTCACAAGACGCCTCCATCGACTGGGATTTTTAGAGAATCAAATGGTCCCATTTCAAGTTGGCGCTAAATAAAATGCCCAGGTTACTAAAGACCATTGTTTTCTTTATCGGTGTATGACCACTAAAAAACATCCTTGAGCAGGTGTTCTTTGGCGAGCATATTAAAATATAGGATGTATCATTATTTACCTTGAGGTTTAACCCCTGCATAAAACTATAAAACTCATCTAAAAGAGCTTGCAGACCATTTGCACTGCGGGACAGGAGAATGGCATTATCCACATATAGTAAAGTCGGGACTAGACCCAAACCAATTTTTAGGACATCAGGGGTACAATCTGTTAAAAAGGAGTCAAGGGAATTACTATGAAAAAGAAAAGGCACCAGGATGTAGCCTTGTCTTACCCAGTAGGTAACTTGGATAGAGGGAGTCTGTTTGCCTGACTGGGAGTAACTCACGGCCACATGCATCAACCTATTTAGGAAGTGCAAACGGTGCGAATCGGTAAATTCGGCCTTTTGCGATTCCTAAATAGGTTTTTGGGATGCATCAAGCATTTTTGGAAAAATCGCTATTTTTAGCGAATTCCAAAAATGCGATTGCTTTTAAGGAATCGCAAATTTGCGATTCCTTTAAAGCAATGCATGATTACTTTTAAAGGTGCAAATTCGCAATTAGGGGGTGCAAATTACCACGAGGGTGAACCTCGTGGTAATTTGCGAAAATGTATTAAAATGCTCAAATTTGCATTTTAAAACACTGTCATGTTACAGACACACATGTCCTTAGGACATTTGTGTGTGAAACATGCACTTCAAAATACATTTCAGGGGTGCAGGCACCCATGGAATGCATTAACATTTTGCGAATCGCTAATTGAAATTCGCAAAATGTCAATGCCTTCCCATTGATTCCTATGGGCCTTTTGGCCCATAGGAATCAATGGGAATTGCGAAATCGTAAATTAGAATTCGCATAATATTTGCGATTCAGTAAAAATTGCGATTTTTATTGAATCGCAAATATTATGTGATTTAAATCATGCATCCCATTTTGCGATTCCTTGTTTGCGATTCCCTAAAAATCGCAAATAAGGAATCGCAAAACCGGACTTTGATGCATGTGGCCGGTAGTCTCATATTTGTATCTTGGGGAAGACTTTTTAGCACGTGCAATAAGGATAAATCAACTCCCGCAAGTCCCATGATGTCCCACAATTTATTTCTATTCACTAAGTCAAAGGCATAGGAGAGGTCCGAAAAGGACATATGTATGACCCCTCTCCTGGCATTGACATATTTAAACAAGATTAGGGAGAGATTTAAAGCTTGCTCTGTAGTGCCCATTCCCAGGCATAAGCTAAAAGTTTAACATTTCCAGAAGATGCACAACTCACACACAATCCTGGTTAACAAAAAACTAAATTAGCTGTGCACACCTTTAGGAGCAGGTTACAGAGTATGACCCAATGTAACCTAAAATCATTCATAAAATTGGAATTTATCCAATTTCACGACAAGCGTGGAACCAATTACAAATGTTTGTTTTTCTTCACTTTCTTGTCTTTTGCTTACTGTGTCCTTCAAGATCCATCTTCTTTTAAAATAGGTACTCAAACTCACAGCTTGAAAGATCTAAAGGCCATTTATAATGAGAGAAACCTTTGCGGCACATTTGGGGTATTCAGAATTTTCAATAAGATACATAAGTTGTATGCATGTGGGGAATTGGGAATTAGTCCGTGTATTGTACGGATCACCTCCTTCTCCAAAAAAAAAAATTAATGTACTGGTCACTATCAACATTGTTGACACTATTTGATTGATTTACTGTGAAGTTACAGATTGTGTTATGTAATAAGAATCATTTAAAAAAATGGAAATAGGGTCGTTGTTGCTTTTTAGAGAAACCAAAATATCCCAGATGACTATTTGTATTTAAATCTTCCCTTTGTTGAGATTCAACAGCAGTTAAGGAAAAGCAGGGACCCTATTTTAAACGTCCTACTGCTGGGGGCTTACCCTTGGCCTACATCAGGTAGATGTGAAGTGCTGCGCAGCTCAGGAGTAATAATTCTAATTGATTGGGGAACAAGGCTCTACTCAACCCTCTCAGCCTTCAGTTACGCTTGATCTTCTCTTTAATACCTTGAAGTTAATGCAATCTGAGGCTAGAGGGGAGAGTAGGAGGGCGAGACAGGAATCAAGAAAGATACAGAACAAACTTAGAACTATAAGTAAAAGGCAAGACGAGATGGTTGAGAGAGTTGCTCATGTAGAGGAAAGGACCAGTAAAGTGGAAGACGACTTAAGAGATCTGAAATCATACAAGGAAGAGCATCAAAAGGTGGTAGAGGACGTCAACTGGAAGTTGGAAGACTTTGAGAACAGGCAGCGTCGTAATAATATCAGACTGTTAGGCGTGGAGGAAGGTCTTGAAGGGGAGGACCCCAGATTGTTTGTTGTAAATTTGTTAAAAGGGGCTTTCCCAGAGTTATCTAGTTGGCTGTTTGAAAATGAAATTCAAAGAGCCCATCGCTTTCCATTTTTCCTTAAAAGGGGTCAGCCTCAGGCTGGAGTTCAGGGCGGGCGGCCAAGGGCTCTGTTAATTTTTGTAGGGAATTTTCTCCTTAGGCAGTTGATATTGGACAAAGCTAAGCCAGAGTCGAGACGCACCTATAACAATGTCACTTTTTTTGCAAGACCAGACTTTTGCCATGCCACAGTCGAGCGTAGATGGAGGCTGAGGCAATTGATACCACATATTCAGGCTCTGGGTTCAGAAGCTTATTTGTTATATCCCGCAAAATTGAAAATTGTGACTAAGGGCCAGTTTAAATTTTTCTTTTCAGAGATTAAGGCGAAGGCTTACATGATGGAAGTCT
The DNA here is from genome assembly GCF_964263255.1 of Lissotriton vulgaris. Taxonomy (NCBI): domain Eukaryota; kingdom Metazoa; phylum Chordata; class Amphibia; order Caudata; family Salamandridae; genus Lissotriton; species Lissotriton vulgaris. Next base: position 169,913,604 of record NC_141689.1, on the reverse strand, counting down.
TGGGATATAAGGAGAACAAATAAAATGGATTTATGTTTGATATGCTGGATGGCGGTGGGGAGGAGCGGCGGCTGCCGCTTCCCTGGCGTCCACACATAGGTCATGTGTGACCTATTTGCCTGTAGGGGGGGAAGGGGGAGAGGTAGTGTGGGGGGATCAGGGAGGTGGGAGGGAGGGGGGGAAGAGGGAAAGAAAATGGCACACATCATACACAGTAAGACGCAGTTTGTGGCAGTTACAGGTTTTGTACAAATGGAGAAAGAAGGAAGCGGTGGACTTGGTTAAGAGTTGGAAGTGGGAGTTGGTACTAATCTTTGATGTCTTTTAATGGCTTGTCGAATTTTGTCATTGAATGTTTGTGGTCTTAATGATCTCCAGAAAAGGCTACGAGTTTCAGCATTTTGCAAATCAATGTTCCCAGATCTGATTTGTCTACAGGAAACTCATGTGGAGGGAGGTAAGGGTTTTCTGCTAGAACAGGTGGGTTTTAAAGTCTTAGCACATACCAAACAAGCCTCTAAAACACGTGGGGTAGCGATTTTGGGGAGAGGGACGGACTGCACAGTATTTAGGAGTAAAGAAGATATTTGGGGAAGGTGGGTGATTGTAGAAATAGGATTCAGAGGAGCTAGGTTCACACTGGTTTCAGTTTATGGCTCAACGTGCGATGAACCGGACATATTTCAATTTTTGGATCATGAAATCTCAACTTGGGTGGAACCAATTGTTTGTTGCGGAGATTTTAATATTAGTCGACCGGCTAATATTGAGCTACAACTGGGTCATTCTTATACGGGGAGGAAGAAAAGGGTGCATAGGGCGATAGCAGACATGGCCTCGCATAATGCTCTCTCAGATGTTTGGGCTAATTTGCACCCACAGACAGATGGCGATACCTTTTTCTCTGCTCCTCATAGTATAACAGTAAGGTTGGACTATTTTTTAATATCAAATGTCTTGATTTCTAATACACAGATTAAGAAGCTACCCCGTCTGGTCTCTGATCACAATCCACTGTTATTGTCAGTTAGCTTAAATGGGTTAGTTAGAAAGACATATAAATGGTCATTTGAGAGAGCTCTGTTACAAGATGAGGGTTATTGTAAGCATATGAAAAAGTGGATTAGTGAGTTTTGGCTTAACAATAAGGGGAGCACTAGTAGTGGTTATATCTGGGATGCCTTCAATGCAGGTGTAAGGGGAGAGACAATTAGTTTTTCAACATATAGACGGAAAAAAGAAAGAGAAATGATCGATCAACAAGTTAATTCACTTTTGAATGCAGAGGCTGAGTTAAGTAGGTTAATCATGAGGGGGCTCCCATTGGATCAACAATTGCTGGAAATTATGGTACTAAAGGCGGAAATAGCGGAAAGAATTACTAACAAGGCAGCAGTTAATTATTTAGCAAAGAAGGAACAGGCCTGTGAGTTTAGTGAGCGGGTGGGTCATATCCTTGCCGTTAGGACCAGACAAAAAGTTAATGCAGGGGACATTAAAAATATAGTAGACGATTTAGGCAACTTGATCTCGGACTCTGCTGGTATAAGGAATGAATTTTGGAAGTATTATTCCGGATTATATGATAGGGAAGCTGAGGTAGATATGGACAAAGTTAGGGATTACCTAGGAAACATTCAACTTAATAAATTAGATCTAGAGGAAAAAACTATATTAGACGCCACCATAACATTAGAAGAATTGACACTAGCCCTATCAGATCTCCCATCCTCAAAAGCTGCAGGACCAGATCTGCTACCGATCGAATTCTACAAAACTTTTATTTCAGTTCTTAGAGTGGAGCTACTGGATACACTCATTCAAGCCCAGAGAGAAATTTCAATCCCAAAATCATGGGGTGGGACTGAAATCATAGTTATCTTGAAAAAAGGTAAACCCGCCACAGCTCCTGGGTCATATAGACCTATTGCTTTAATGAACGCTGATGTGAAGCTCTATTCTAAAATCCTGGCAACAAGGTTGTCAGCCGTTATAGAAAAATTAGTTACCCCAGTACAACATGGATTTATCCCGGGGAAGGGGACTACAGAACATGTCAGGATGGTGATCACCTGTTTTGATGCTATGGAGGTTTCTGGCGGCCCTGTCGCAGCTTTATTTTTAGATGCCGAAAAGGCTTTTGACAGGGTCGCTTGGGAGTACTTGTGGGAGCTAATGAGAACCTTTGGGTTCGGTGACAACTTTATAAGAGCAATTCAGGTTCTTTATAGGGATCCAATGGCTAGAATTAAAATTGATCGGGTTTTAACTACGGTGGTGCAGATTAAAAGAGGAACAAGGCAAGGGTGCCCAAGCTCTCCCCTTTTATTCGCACTGTATATGGATCCGTATCTACGCTATCTTAATCTTAATCCCAGTATTCCCCCATGTGCGTAAATGAGGTAGAAGTTAAAGTGCTGGCATACGCAGATGATGTTGCGATAATTACCCCTGATCCTGCATTGGCAATTGGCGAGATAGAACAAGAGGCCCTAAATTTTGGCACTATTTCTGGTTATAAGCTTAATAGAGCCAAAACACAGATTATTAAAAACACATTAGTTCAATGTAATGATTCACGAGTGGTCTCGGCAGCAGTCTATCTAGGGGTTGAAATTTCGCCTAATTTAGGGACGGTAGTTGAACGAAACATCTCCCCCTTACTGAGGAAAGTAAGTTCGGATTTGATGAGGATAAATAATCTTAGGCTCACGTTAGTGGGCCGCACTAACATTATTAAAATGCTTATACTTCCCAAATTTCTTTATTTTTTTCGTACAATTCCCCTTTTGTTTGAGTCAATTTGGTTTAACAAATTGGAGTCGATCCTTAATAAATTCATTTGGTCGTATGGGAAGACAAGACGGGCATACAAATTTATGACTCTGCCAAGGGACAGGGGAGGATGGGGGGGTTCCTGATTTTAGGTTATATTATTGGGCATCGGTATTGCATTACATTCAAGGTTTGATCGGAGCAAGTGAAGGGGATTTGAAAGTCAAAGCTTTCTCAACTATGATTTATTCAATTGTATTGGGCTCAGATACTGTAAATGCTTTCTTAAATTGTACTGATTCATCATATTATAAACGTACACGATTCAAGACAGTTGCTGCAGCTTATAATGTATGGTTAGCTGTTGCAAAAAATTGTGGATTAGGGAGATTTATTAGGTATACCAGACTGTATAGGAATAAGTCCCTACCCCCTTTAATTTTTTCTGATACCATTATGGCAAACTGGGACAGAAATGGTATTAAAAAAATAGGAGATATGCTGGACTTAGATGGAAATATATTTCAATTTTCAGATTTGATGACAAAATTTAATATAGCAAGATATAGCTTTTTTAAGTACCTGCAGATTAGGAGTTTTTTTACTAAGAAAAAAGGAGGTGTGGGTGGATTTAATATAAATAATATAATGGAAGCAATAGCGCAAAGCGGGGAGTGCTCCATTCGATATTTTTATGCCCATTTGGCTGAATTGAAGAAGGACGACACTGACAAATTTGGTAATAAATGGGCTGGAAAATTAGGGATATCGAGTCAGGTTTTTCTGAATTCCTTGGACCTAGGTTGTTCAGTCTTTTATTCCGCCCCACTCCAATCCCAGCACTTCAAAACGTTGTATCAACTATACCATACACCAGATCGCATAGCACAGTGGGGTGCCACTACAGGGATTAATTGTTGGCGGTGTAATGCTCCGGCCGCAGATAGTATCCATATTTCTGCTTTATGCCCCAAACTAAGACCCTTATTGAAGGGTATTGAGGAATTTATGGCCCGTACACTTGCTCTGAATGTGATTTTAACACCAACAGTAATTATGTTAGGAGTTAGGGGTTGCAAAGGTGACCATGGTGAATTTTTATTTGTAGCGATGGCGGTGTTCAGGTTGTTGATTGCTAGAGTCTGGCTGGATCCTTTACCCCCGGTAACACAACAGTGGATTGCCTTATTACTGGGGACGTTCAACCTTGAAAAGGGTATATATGGTAAGAAAGGCAAAAGGGCAAAGAGGCTGTGAATGAAAATTTGGGAACCGGTACATCGGTGGAAGGAAAGGACAAACGCAAGTGTAGTCTGATGTATTAATATATATTTGTAATGATTTATTAATAGTTTTTTCTTTCCTCTTTTTTTCTTCCTTTTGTGTTGAAGGTCATGTTTAGTATTATATTGTTTTTCTTGATAGTAACCTTGGTTTATTATTTGTATTACTATATGTATTAATTTTATTTGTATTCTGTGATATGTGTGTGCCAAAAAAAAAAAAAAAAAAAAAAGGAGTAAGAATTCTGCACTGAATGTATGTGTCCCTGGAAAGGGTACAATACACAGATAGAGCAGTACTGTGGAGTACATTTGGAATAAGTACGTGTTGAGTGTATGTATGCCTGTGAGGAATACATGACATGAAAGCTGCAGTGCTTTGCAGTGCATGCGCAATGAAAGCATGTGCAGGGTGTATGTGTGCATGTGTGATGTACAATACATGAAGGGTGAAGTGTTGTGCAGCACAAACATGGTGACTGTGTGCGCTAACAGAGTGTGTGCTTGCAAACAATACACCCTGGTACAGTATAGAAAAGCTTCAGTGCTGAACAGTGTGCTCAGACTGAATGTATGTACTGAGTGCATATGTACTTGTAATGGTACAATGCATGGAGATAACAGTACTGGACAATAAGTGTGCTCTGAATGCACACTAAGGGCCCTATCACGATGTTGGTTGGAGTTGGCTACTACCCAAAACGTCTTGGTGTCGGAACCGACTGCCCGGAAGTTAGCGGTTCCGAACACCACATTCAATCAATCAATCAAGGGTTTATAAGGTGCACTACTCACCCGTGAGGGTCTCAAGGCACTAGGGCGGTGGGAGGCAGCCCGGGGTCAGCCGTAGCTACGGATCAGTTAAAAAACGAGGTCTTTAGGTCCTTCCTGAAGGTTTGCAGGGTTGGGGGGCGTCTGATGTTCAAGGGAGCTCGTTCCAGGTCTTGGCTGCGATGTAGGAGAAGGCTCTCCCACCTGTTCTGCTTCTGTGGATGTGGGGGACCTCAGCCAGGGCGAGGTTTCTCTTGGGTACCTGGAAGGATACTCTCTTGTTGAGGTATTTGGGTCTGATGTTGTTGAGGGATTTGTAGCGTGGGTGAGGAGCTTGAAGGCGACCCTCTTTTTGACAGGGAGCCAGTGGAGGTCTCGTAGGTGTTGGGTCATGTGTTTGTGATGCAGAGTCCTGAGGACGAGTCTGGCAGCGGTGTTCTGGATGGTCTGGAGTCTTTGTAGTAGAGTTCTGTTGATTCCGGCGTATAGGGCATTACCGTAGTCCAGTCTGCTGGTTTTGAGCGTGTGGGTGATGTTTTTTTTCAGTAGGGGGGATCCATTTAAAGGTCTTGCGGAGGATGCAGAGGCAGTTGAAGCTGGTGGAAGCAACAGAGATGATCTGGCAGTTCATGGTGAGGTGGGAGACAAGGATGATGCTGAGGTTTCGAGCGTGGTCTGTGGGAGTGGGGGGATTCCTGAGGGTGGAGGGCAACCAGGTGTTGTCCCATGCGGAGGTGCAGGGACCGAGGATGAGTACCTCGGTCTTCTCTGAATTGAGCTTCAAGCAGCTGTCTTTCATCCAGTCTGCCACATTCTTCATTCCTTCTTGGAAGCAGAGTCTGGTGTCTTCAGGATTCTTCATGAGTAAGAGGATGAGCTGGGTGTTTTGACTGTCGTCAGCGTAGGATACAATGCTGAGCCCTTGCAGTCTCACAATGGCAGTGAGGGGGGCCATGTAAATGTTGAAGAGTGTGGAGCTGAGCGATGATCCCTGGGGTACTCCGCAGTTGATGTCGGTGGGTTTGGAGATGAAGGGAGGGAGTCTGAGCCTCTGGGTTCTGCGGGCGAGAAAGGATCGGATCCAGTCGAGGGCGGCTCCTTGTATCCCCACGTCATGAAGTCTGGCTGCGAGAGTGCGGTGAGATACGGTGTTGAAGTTTCATGGTAGCGGTGATGTGTTCGACGGTGTCGGGATTCCAGGTCATGATGGTTGGCTTATCGGTGTAGGGGGGGAGTGATGTCCTCCGTCTGTTTGTAGAAATTATCATAGAGGGCTTTGATCTTCAGATGAAAGTATGAGCTGAGCTTGTCGCAGAGTTCCTGGGAAGGTGTGGCGTCCATGGCTACGCTGGGAGGTTTTGTGAACTGCTGTATGACGTTGAACAGTTCCTTGGCGTTGGTTGCGTTGGTCTGTACTTTATCTTTTATGAAGGTCCATTTGGTTTCTGTAATGCGCTGGTGACATTCTTCCAGGATCCTCCTGTGGTTGTTCCGTGCCTTCGTGGTTTTCCAGTTTCGCCAGGTTTTCTCTAGGCGTCTGCAAGAGAGTGTGGCATCATGTAGTTCTGCTGTGAACCAGGTGGCCTTCAGAGGGCATTGTTTGGCGGGATGGGAGAGGGGTGCGAGTTTGTCGGCGGAGATGGGGGAGTCCAGCGGTGGAGTTCTAAGGCTGCTGATTTGGTGTCGGTCGTGGCGCTGGGGGGTCTTGGAGGAGGGGGAGGAGGAGTACCTCTGTGGCCTTGCTCCAGCTCCTTCGTGGCAGTCGCAGGGCGGGCTTGGGTGCGGTGGTGGTGTTGGTGTTGAAAGTGAAAAGGATGTAGTGGTGGTCCGTCCAGGGGGGCTGGGTGTTGTGGCTGAAACAGATGGTTGTTCCTCCTGCGAAGATAGGGTCGAGTATGTGTCGAGCTCGGTGGGTGGGTGTGTTGACTAGCTACTTCAGTCCGAGGTTGGCGAGGTTGGCAAGGAGAATGATGGAGTCATTTTCAACATTTTGCCATTGTTGAGGTGGAAGTTTAGGTCCCCGAGTAGGATGTGGTCTGTGGACGTGATTGCGCGGGGTGCGGCGATCTCGGAGATGGTGTTTGCAGCTGTGTGCGGGGTCCCAGAGGCCTGTAGATGAGGGTGCCTCATAGCGTGGCCCTGGGGCTGGTCTGGATCTGGAAGTTGAGGTGTTCTGTGTTGGAGTGGAGGTCGCTTGTGTTGGATGTGGAGAGTCGGAGGGGGGTCTTGTGTGCGATGGCGATTCTTCCTCCTGGGCTGTGTGGGAGGTCCTTTCTCTGGATCTTGTAGCCGTCGGGGATGGCAGTGGCGATGTTGGGGCCAGAGGTGGCGTTGGTCCAGATTTCTATAAAGAAGGGGACGTCGGGCGAGTGGGTGTCGATCATTTTCCAGATCTCTACAGCATGTTGGTGCAGGGACCGCACGTTGAAGAGGATGCATGTCAGGGAATTGGGGGTACGTGCATCAGGCGGGTCTGCGGCGGTAGTGGGGGTGTTGTCGATTGCAAAGATCTGCGGCAGGTTCTGCAAGAGTACTGTCCAGGGGTGGTGTTTGGCGAGGATCTTACGCAGTCAGTATGTCTTCCGGGATTGAGTGCTTGGAGGCTGGTGGGGTCGTAGCAGAGCGGCCTAGGAGAGCCAGGGTTCTTGGTGCTGGTCACGGTCGGGTCGCAGATCGGTGCAGACAGGCTTGCCTTAGGCCCGCCTTTGGCGCGCCCGCTGCGCAACCACGCAGCAGCCGCAATTAAGTAGGGAAGGGGGCGGGACTGCAGGTAGGGTGGCGGGAGCAGGGGCTGTGATGGTGGGAGGGGCGGCGGGGCAGCAGCGGTGGGAAACAAGGCACACAAAATGAAATGCTAAGGAAAAAAAAGCAGTAACACACAGTAGAGGAATAAAGGTAGCAACAGTAATTTATGAGCTATGAATGAATTATCACTAAAACGTCACGAGTGCACAGCAAAAGAATAACAGAGCTGCAGGAGCAGGGGCTGCCGGCGCAAACCCTGGACACAGAAGGAGGGCTCAGGAGCAGCGCTGTTCACACAGAGCTGCTGGAGAGAGTGCTGTCCTGGACCCAGGTCTAGGAGGTCACACGCGCTCCCCCGCAGCAAGCGCCGTTAAGTAGGGGAGGGGGCAGGACTGCAGGTAGGGAGGCAGGAGCGGGGGCTGTGACGGTGGAAGGGGCCGTGGGGTATCAGTGGCGGGAAGCAAGGCATACGAAATGTAATGCTAAAAAAAAAAGCAGTAACACCCAGGATAGGAATAAAGCAGAGGAATAAAGGTAACAACAGTAATTTATTAGCTATGAGTGATTTATGACTAAAACGTCACAAGGGCACAACAAAACAATACTGGAGCAGCAGGAGCAGGGGCTGCCGACGCGAACCCTTGAGAGTAAAAATATAGTTGTTTAAAATATTGCTTTGTCATTATTGTTATGTAGTTTAGTATGTATTTTAAATTATATAATGTACATTTTTGTACAAATATTGTTTGTTTTTTAACATGTTTTTTACATTTTTAGAAGTTAATAAATTGAATTTTATTAATTTTTGTGATTTGTTGGGCGGTAGCTGGATGTGGGTTTATAGGGATATAGGGTGGGAAGTAATTTAATTATAATACATTAATGATTATTTTGTATTTGTTATGATTTATTCAATATATTTCTATTTATGTCAACTGTGCTATTAATTTTTTTCATGTCAATGGTATGTGCAGGTTGTGGGGTTTATAGAGGCAAAGGTTGGGAAGTAATTTATGTTTAATTAATTATTATTCATTTTTAATTAATATAAATTATTCAATTGATCATTAATTATGTTAATTGTGTAATACTTCTTATACTTCTACTAACAGAATACAGACAATCTATCTCAGTCTACAAAACAGCCCTGAAAACAACTCAGGTGGCCTTTATCGAAGAAAAAATCAGATCTTCCACCAGCTCTTCCATGGAAACATTCCGCATTGTAAAAAAACTCTTGACCCTCCCCCTCCCCTCTACCTCTCCGGTCACCACTGCAATGAAATGGCAGAATTCTTCACTAACAAAATTCAAAATATCCTCAAACTCCTCCCTCCCAACAATTCTGATCACCCACCAGAACCCCCACCATTTGCTCCTAAGCACAAGGACCTTCGTTAGAATCCTTTTCCCCAATCACTGAGGAAACACTTCTTCCCATTCTAGAATCAATCAAAAGCAGCTCCCCCCTTGATCCAGCTCTACTAAATATCCTAATATTAGTCTCACCCAATATCATTCCCCCTATTATTAATTTGATCATCGCCTCCTTATCACAGGACATTCTCCCCCTGAACTTGAAAAGGGCCATAGTAAAGGCACTTTAAAAAAAGCCCCACCTGGATTCAACTGAGCAACTACTGCCCCATATCCTTACTGCCTGGAATCAGCAAGGTAGCATTAAAATTGGTCAACCGCCAGCTCTCTGCCTTCCTTGAATCCGGTGGATTACTACACTTCACCCAGACGGGCTTCCGCCCTGGTCAGGGCACTGAAACCACTCTGGTAGCAGTAGTGGAAGAGGCGAGATAGATCCTCGACTCAGGAGGATCCGTAGCAGTGATCCTCCTGGATCTGAGCGCAGCCTTTGACACGGTGAACCACCACACTTTGGTTCACCGGCTCAAGGGAGTGGGAGTCACTGGGTCGGCCCTGTCCTGGCTGAAATCCTTCCTACATAACAGAACCTTCCAAGACCTTGAGGGCAACATTAAATCTCAACCTACTCCTCTGCACTGTGGAGTTCCTCAGGGCTCATCCCTGAGCCCTACACTCTTCAACATGTACATGTCCTCCCTGGAAAAAATAGTTACCCCTCATGATATTAAACTAGTCACCTACGCAGATGATACCCAGCTCATCGTATCACTGAATCAGCGGGATAATTCCCCTGAAAACCTATGTTCCTGTCTCAAAGATATTACCTGCTGGGTGAACAGCTCCAACCTCAAACTGAACAGTGAATAAACAGAGATCCTGGTATTGGGCAACCAATCTAATTTTTTACCCGAGACTATGTGGCCTTCTTGCATGGGACCAGCACCTATCCCAAAAGAAGACATAAAAAGCCTGGGAACATGGCTTGACCAGGACCTCATGTTTAATACCCAAGCTAGGAAAACTGCGCGAGTCTGTTTTAGCCTTCTCTGAACAACCCACAAAATCCTTCCCCTCCTACCTCCGGGAAACTTCTTATCCAGGGGCTCATCCTATCCAGACAGGATTATGGTAATGCCTTGTACCTGGGTGTTCCCAAAACAGTCATTGCTAAACTCCAGGTCGTTCAGAACTCTGCCGCCAGGCTCGTCACAGGCACAAAAAATCGGTGCTGAGCAAAGCCCGCCCTAAGATCGCTCCACTGGCTCCCAATACAGGAGAGAGCCCATTTTAAAACCCTGTGCACTAGTCACAAGATCCTTCATGGCAAAGGTCCCCCTATCCCAAAAGACATGATCACACCATACAAAGCCAACAGAAAGCTACGGTCTGACCTCCTACATCTAGCCTTCACGCCCAGAATTAAGAAGGCATGCACAGGGGGTCGCCTCTGCTTGTACAACGCCCCCAAGCTTTGGAATTCTCTGCCCCTTGCCATCCGCAGCGAACCCAACCTTCTATCCTCCCGCAAACTATTGAAAACCTGGCTTTTCCCTTAAAACTCCATCGTTTCCGCTAGCACACTCTGTAGCGCTGGGACGCCCCCGGGTAGCCATGCGCTTTATACATCTTTTTCATTTCATTGTAAATTTAATTTTAGGTGCGAGTTGTGGGTTTTATAGGGGTAAAAAGTGGGAAGTTAATTGTAATGAATTAATATTTAGTTTTTATTTAATAATATTTGTTTATGTTATGTTAATTGTGCAATTAATTTATTTTTTAGGATTTTAGATGTATTGTGTGGGGTTTCGGGGTAAGAAGTAAATTAATTTTAAGTAATTAATAATCAATTGTTTTATTAATATTAATTATTAAATTGCTCATTAATTATGTTAATGTGTAACTAAGTGCGTTGTGTGTTTTGTGGGGGTATAGTGTGGGAAGTGAATTAATTATAATTAATATATATATATATATATATATATATATAATATTTAATTAATGATAATTAGTTTGTTGATAAATATTTATACGAATAGTGTAAATATTTAGATTTTTAAAGGAAACTTTTAGGTGCAGGTTGAGAGTCCTGTGCTGTTATAGGGTGGAAAGAAACTAAATTAAATGTCTGTACTAAATAATTTTTTTGAATGAAAATTATTTTTATATTTTATTCATAATAATATTTATAGTTATTTGTGATATGTATTTACCGTTGTGGTATTTTTTAAATATTAAATATATTTTACGTTTTTTTGTACATATTTATATTTTTCTTTATTTACTTTGTTTTTTAAATAATGTTATTTTGTTCAAGATATTTTGTTCATTTTTAATGTTGCACTTACTGGAGAAGGAATGGAAAATGTTACCCCTCTGCAATCCAGCACTTTCCCTACTGTTCTACCTGGAATGGGAATAGTACATTTTACCCCTCCACAATCCAACACATTCCCTACAGTTGTACTGGCTGGAGTGGGAATAGCAAATTTTACCCCTCTGCTATCCAACACTTTCCCTACTGTTGTACTGACTGGAGTGGGAATAGTAATTTTACCCGTCCGCAATACAACTTTCCCTACTGTTGTACTGACTGGATTGGGAATAGTAAATTTTACCCCTCGGATATCCAACACTTTCCCTACTGTTGTATTGACTGGAGAGAGAATAGTAAATGCTACCTCTCCTCAATCCAACATTTTCCCTAATGTTGTACTAACTGGAGTGAGAATAGTACATTTTAACTATCTGCAATCCAACACTTTTTCTACCGTTGCATTTAATGCAGGGATATATGCAAATTGTACCCAGTTTTATTATTTTTGCTTTTGCATGAAGTGGGAGAAGTAATTTTTTTTATATATTTAACATAATAGTTTGCGTAGTTTTGTATAAATTGTAGTGGAATAGTATATGTATTACATTTTATATTTTATATTTTATTTCATATTGTTATAGTGTATATAATGTTATTGTTTATTTAAAATTATACTTGGAAATATTAATGTTCTTAATGTGTAAAATATCTTTTACTACATTTTAAGTTGTTTACATTTTTAATTTAATTGTATGTTTTTCTTAAAGATTTCGTGCTATTGGTGTATGTCTCTATATATTTATATATTTATTTACTATATTTTTTTTATTAGTGGACTTTGTGTTATGAGTCATGTTCACGTACCTATATCTATATTTCCTCACCCAAGGGAGACTTTGACGGCTTTTCCACAGATACCACTGAAAGTCATGTGTAATAGGGATAATTGGCCCAGTTGCTCAGAATCCATAGTAGGTCAGTCCCCGGGACATCAGCAGTAAAAGGTCTTAGTCACCACAGTTGGGGCCAGTAGCCCCTTTGCGGCCCTCTAAAATTGGTTCTGACAATTGGTGGCAAGTGGTGGGGCGCTTAATGTTTAGGAGCAAAGATGCAAAGGTGGCACTGGCCATTTCCAAACTGTGCCAGTACTGAAATAAGTCCAGTTTTTTTATTTCTGTGCTCAAAGGTGGCACGCAAAGGAAATGGAAAACACAGGTTTGGGAATTCATCTTAGCATCTTGTCCAATGATCAGAAGAAGGATTTATGAAGGAACAGAGATTCATAAATTACAAATTGTCCAAAATGCTGCTGCTCGCCTGCTCTGCCAGATACCCAAATTTACTTCTGTTTCTAGTTCCTTGCGCGCTCTCCACTGGCTGAAAATGGTGAATCGCATTAAATTTAAGACCTTAACCTATATGTATAGGATTAAAATAGGTAAGGCCCCTCAATATTTGAGATCCATTGCTCAATTGCACGTCCCTCCTCGTCCTCTTCGCTCATCCAATCAGACAAAATTTGTGGTCCCAAGGTATAGATTATCTAGGGTAGGCGGTCGATCCTTCTCTTATCTGGGGCCTACTTTGTGGAATTCTCTTCCTTTGCCTTTGAGGAATGAGCCTAGCTTTGTGCACTTTCGTAGGATGTTGAAAACCTGGCTTTTTAATCAATAGGCTTCCATCCTTTATCTGTTTTCTGACCTTTTTTCAGGTGGCGCCGGGAAACCCTTAGGTAGCTGAGCGCCTTATAAAACTAAATAACATAACATAACATAACATAACATAACATAACAGAGGGTGTCCCTACAAACACTATGACTGAGAGTCAAGTCCCGAAGGGGTACTTAGCCTAGTTACTCAGGATCCATAGTAAGTCGGACCTTGGGACATTATGAGTAAAAGAACTCACCATCCACGTTGTGCCTAGTAAACCATGTATCCTTATAAAAGGGTTTCCAACATGATAGTTCGCAGGAAACTGACAAGTTACTTGTACTAACAAATAGAGGACTTTTCACCAGTACTGGTAATTACATTCTCTTTGAAAATGCCAGGTCTAAAAAATAAGGAGGCGGGGCAAGATGGCGGCCGCAGCGTTGGCCGTGTGAGCAGCTTGTGTACTGCTCTCCCGTGCCTCCTCACCAGGATTGAAACACCCGACGCGGAGTGAGAAAGCTGTCAGGACCTGGCGTGATTCCTCGGAGATTCCCCTGCGCTGGAACCGGCATCGTACTAAGCTGTTTGCAGGCGCTCTGTGACTGTTTGGCGGGCGGCGTTTCTGGAAGCTGACAGCGCTGTGAGCGTGGGGTGGAGCTGCTGCAGTATCACGGAGCGGAGCAGAGCTGCGGCGGAGTAAGCTGTTCGTGTTACGAGGCAAGCGCAAGGAGACTGCCTTGTGTGCTGGGGGGATAATGACCCCGAAAGGAAGGGGGTCTCGAACCGGCGAGACTGCCGCTTCGGGGGCAGCAGCAGTGAATGCAGGAAGTGCCGCCGCGGCAAATTCTGAAGCAGTCATTACCCCACAAGTCTCACAAGCAGATACCGGTCGAGGCAACGATAATAGTACCGGTACAACTTGACTGCGGCAAACCGAACAGGCGTGCACTTCCTCAGGCTCAGGTGAGAAGACAGACTTTTCAGTAGCTGGAGTGAGTAAATGTTCAGCGCAAGATAGTAGGCGCACGCAGCTAAACACTCCAGCTAAAGATAATACTGTGCCTGCAATGTTCCAAAAAAAAGCTACTTTAAAAGCCTAGACTGTTGAGGATCTGGATGTGAAAAATCAATCTGCTGCCTCGTCGGTAAGGGGGATTGCTGGCAAGGGCTTGTCAATGGCTTTGCCTGAAGACATGGTCAACATGGTTGATCTGGGGACAGATATTCGTGCACATACGCCTGTGAATAGTAATGCAGGGGAAAATCTTGTGAACAAATATGTTGAAGCTTCTATGGCTGGCACCGGAGATACGCTGGATGTGATGTGCAGGAATGGGCTTTTAATTTCAGGCCAAGACATCGCTAGTACCTTAGACGGTGCCAGTAATGGAGGTACTCTCTCGGAGAAAGGGAATGATGCGGAATCTGCCGGCTCAGGCGGTAAATTTTATTCCATGTCTAACCTCTCAATTGTATCAGACAATGATAATGAAAATGATGATGTGAGTTCAGTTGGCGAGTGGGGGGAAAAAAGCCGGAATTACAGGATGAAGATGATGATTCATGCTTAGATCATTCCCTGAATCCTGAGACTGCGAAGAAGATGCAGGAGCCTGGCGATCTCCCAGCGCATGCAATGAGGGTTCCTGTGGATCAACCTAGATGGGAAACTGCACCGCCCACGTATGGTCAGTTACCACCTAGTATGGCCAACTTGCAGGAAAATGAGGGCAATTAGGGCAATGAGGTCACTCTGAACAGAATTTATACAATTATCATGGCCCACCGTGCAGAGACAAAGGCAGAAGGCCTGCGAACGGAGGGGGCGGTGCGCAAATTACAAAACACTGTACAACGCATTGCGAAGACCTGTGCAGAGGTAACCACTAGGGTGGTGGAGGTAGAGGAGCGCATCAACGGCGCAGAGGATTCTCTAGTTAAACAACAGTCAGCTATCCAAGTTCTACAAAAGACCAGGACGGATGTCGACTGGAAATTAACAGACTTAGAGAACAGAGTTAGACGTAATAATCTTTGTGTACTGGGTATACCAGAGTCTAAAGAAGGGCAGGATGCGAGACAATTTGTTGTTGAAATGTTCAAGGAGGCCTTCCCTGATTTGAAAGATTGGAATTGGGAAACCAAGGTTATTAGGGCACATAGATTTCCTTTTGTACAACGCAAGAGAACAGGGGGGAATGTAAAGCCTAGAGCAATTCTAATCTGTCTTAACAATTATTTGTTGCATGAGGCAATATACGATCTTGCCCGCCCAGATTTTTGTCCAACTACCGTGCAACAAAGGTGGAAATTGGGGCAGTTAATCCCACTTTTCCAAGCCAAAGGGGGGCAGGCATTTCTACTTTATCCTGCCAAGTTAAAGGTGATTCATAAGGAACACACTCAGTTTTTTACAACAGAGGCTGGGGCGCAAGATTTTTTGAAGACATTGGGTAGTCCGTAATGCACAGTATTCCATATTTCTATTTTCTCACTCTTTTTAATGTAGCTTTTAGATTCTCTTCTTGATGTTGCTTTAGGTCATTTTTTTGTGTTTCTCCCCTTTCTGGCATAGCAATAGGATATGCGTAAAACTTGACTATAAAAGTAGATAGTTAATTGGTCAGAAGGTTATATGATCATAAGAACTATGTTTTTCTCTTTTCTTTTTTCTCTTAGGCTATACATTTCTAAAAATGTTTGTTTAGCTATATCGGAAGAGGGATGTATACAAATGGAAGAGTTGTTGAAGAGATGTTGTTGTGACAGGTGGTATTCTGGTGCGGGGTCATGGGGGGGCAGGTGCAGGCACTCTCCATCACTGAGGACATGGTCCTGGCGTCCCGCATTGGGTGGTGTGGTGGGGGATGGGTTGGGCGGGTGGTGGGGTGGGACAGGGTGGTTGATGGGGAAGGGGGAGAAATATAAAAGCAATACATGATTACAATTTTACTTTATGTATGGTTAGTTATGTCCGGCACATGCTTTTTCTTGACTGTTTGCGATACAATAGCGATAGATGGCGGTCGGGGGTAATATAGTAGGCTCGCTGAATGTCAGGGGACTGAATCTTCCCAATAAAAGGCGGTGGGTTGCGAGTGAGCTACAGATGCTCCATTGTGATGTGATGTGTCTCCAAGAGACCCACATACCATGGGCCAAGCGAAAAGTAATATCTGAATTGGGGGTATACGGTGGTCGCTTGTATAAAACAGGCTTGCACATCAAGGGGCGTTTCTATTTTGGTTAAAAAATATATCACCCACACGGGTAGGATATTGACGGATGAACTAAGGAGATGGGCAGTGGCGGAATGTGTTGCTGGAACGTTGAAATTTACGCTATGGTCTATATATGGTTCGAATTTGGATGAGGTGTCAGTTTTAGAATTCCTGAATGTTGAGCTGGCGGCATGGCCAACTCCTGTAATTGTGTGTGGCAATTTAAATATAAATCTGCCGCTCAACTCTCTGGGGAATGATAGTTACAGGTACACCTGTAGAAAACCAAAAGTGTATAAGGCATTGCAATCGCTGGTTTCTGCACACGGCTTGGTAGATGCATGGGCTGCATTGAGGGGTAAGGACCCTGGGTATACTTTTTTTTTCCCCTCATCAAAAACTTGTCAGGTTGGATTATTTTTTTGTCCCACAGCATTTGTTGAAGAATGCTCGTATTCAGGTGTACCCAAGAGTCACTTCTGATCATTGCCCGGTAGTATTAACTGTAGCTTGCACGGGGATTGCAGTTAAACCTCAGGGGTTTTCTTTTGATAGAAAAATGCTGCTGGATGAAAAATGTCTTTTATATATGAAGGATTGGATTGTTACATTTTTTGCATCAATCGGGGTAGTACGGGCACGGGAGTTGTTTGGGATGGTTTTAAAGCTGCTTTCAGGGGGGAAACTCTTAGTTATGGGCTACACCGGCAAAAACAGCAGGGGTTAAAATTACAGGAATTATATCAGGGCCTGATAGCGGCTGAAGCAATGCTTATGCAGGGTATACATGCTGGTATTGATGCTGGTGAGTCTTCAGCAGAAGCAGCTAGGTGCAAGGCAAAAATAAACCTCCACTGGAGCCAAGAGGCCACCAAGAAATATGTAATTAAGCGTCAACTAAATTATGAGTATGGGGAGGCAAGTGGCAGGTGCCTGGCTCAAACTTAGATCAAAGAAAGCGGCTCAGAGAATAAATGTTATTCTGGACTCCAGTGGGAGGCGGGTTGAAAATGAGACGGGTATGCTGGATGTATTTAAAGATTTTTTATGAAACATTATATGCTGGAGAACAGTATGATGCACAAAAAGGTGCTTTGCTCCTACCGTGATTTTGTGAGTAGGGTATGGAGGAGGCAGAGCGGTTGGACGCCCCTATAACTATGTGTGAGCTAGAGAGAGCTATAAATGAGTTGGCCGCTGGTAAGGTGGCAGGGCCGGATAAACTCCCGCTCGAGGTTTATAAAATCTTCTTTGGAGTATTGCAGGAGGATATGTTAACAACATTTGGACAAGCCCAGATTGGTATGTCTCCAGCGTCTTGGGACGAGGCCTCTATTGTTGTGTTCAGGAAAAAGGATAAACCTGCGGATCTCCAGGCATCATATCGCCTTATATCTTTGCTGAATGCAGATGGCAAAATATATTCGAAAATTCTGGCGACAAGGTTGTCGGAAGTTATAACTCCATTAGTTTCAGTGAGACAGCATGGATGTATACCCAAACGGGGAACAACGAATCATGTTAACAGGGTAATAATGATGTTTTACCATGCTAACGTCAGTGGCAACGCGCTCAGCCTTATTTTATTAGATGCCGAAAAGGCTTTTGATCGCGTTTCGTGGGGATTTTTGTGGGCTGTGATGCGACGACGTGGGTTTGGGCAACATTTTATTACTGCCCTCCAGACGTTATATTGGCGCCTAGTGGCTAAGATTTGTACAATGGGGCTCAAATCCAAACCTATTAATATTAGCCGTGGGACTAGACAGGGGTGCCCCTACTCCCCATTACTATTTTCTTTGTATATAGATCCTTTTCTAAAAATGATAGAAAACTCCCCCCGGATTCAGTCAGTAATTATTCAGCAGCAACACTATCTGTGCTAAAGATGATGATTTTACCGAAAATGTTATATTCTTTCAGATGTGTACCCCTGGAGATATCCCGAGCTAATCTTGTCCAACTACAATCTATATGTGTTATATTTATATGGGCACGAGGAAAAGCGCGAAGAGCAATTCGCTATATGGTCTCACCAAGGGCTCAAGGGGGATGGGCTGTGCCTGATTTTACTTTATATTATTTCGCATGTATGTTACAATACATGAATATATTGTTTCCTGGGGCAGGACCAATAGAAATGGCGGAATCCCCTTCGATATATCAAATGCTGCTGGGCAGTGATGCTAAAAGCCGACTGTTTTTGAATATCGGTTGGAGTTACTACAAGCGCACTATATTTAAAATTCTTATAGCCGCCTACAAAGTATGGTAAGTAGTCAAAAAGATGTATGAGGTAGATAGAGTTTCTTGGTACACTCCGCTAACAGCGTCTACTTCCCTCCCAATGGTATTCTGGAACCGGGTGGTCTATAATTGGCGGACTAAAGGAATTTATATGCTGGGCGACTTATTTATGGATGATGGGCTATAATCGTTTGAGCAACTTAGGGAGCAGTATCAGCTTTCTCGGGCTGATTTTTTTAAAATATTTACAAGTTAGGGATTACTTGTGGAGAGCCCGGTTCAACCTAACCCCCTAATCGAGGCAGTAAGGAAAATGGCACGAATTGGTAAATTATATAGCTTAATGATAGGCACAAAGTCTGATGACTTGGAAGTCCATAATCGTAAATGGGATAATAGATTAGGCTGTCAGGGTATACCAGTTGAGATCTCCATCGATTTGGCTGGACGACTTTTCATGTCTGCCAACCTCTACGCCCAACACTATAAGACTATTTTTTATCTATATTTCACACCCGATAAAATCGCTAAATGGGGGGGTGGCTACGAGGGAAAATGTTTTCGATTTGGTACAGAAGCCGCTGACGTGGTCCACGTATTTTATTCTTGTGGACACTTAAGTAGCCTGTTTGATCATAATCAATCAATCAATCAGAACATTTATAGAGAGCGCTACTCACCCGTTAGGGTCTCAAGGCGCTGAAGGGGGGGGGGTTGCTGCTACTGCTCAAAAAGCCTGGTCTTGAGGTGTTTCCTGAAGGTGAGATGGTCCTGGGTCATTCGTAGGTGTGCGGGGAGGGAGTTCCATGTTTTGGCTGCCAGGTAGGAGAACGCTCTTCCTCCGGCTGTGGTTCTGAAAATCCGTGGGATGGTGGCGAGGGCGAGGTTGGCAGAGCGGAGCTGGCGGGTTGGAGTGTAGAATGAGAGGCGGTTGTTGAGGTATTCGGGGCCCATGCCGTGGAGCGCTTTGTGTGCGTGGGTGAGGAGCCTAAATGTGATCCTCTTGTTGATGGGGAGACAGTGCAGGTTTCTCAGGTGGGCGGATATGTGGCTGTGGCGAGGGATGTTGAGGATGAGTCTCGTGGAGGCGTTCTGTATGCGTTGTAGTCGTTTCTGAAGTTTGGCGGTGGTTCCGGCGTATAGGGCGTTTCCGTAGTCCAGTCGGCTGGTTACGAGGGCTTGGGTGACCGTCTGTCTGGTTTCGGCGGGGATCCACCGGAAGATCTTTCGGAGCATGCGCAGGGTGTTGAAACATGATGATGAGACGCGTTGACCTGCCTGGTCATCGTGAGGGAGGAGTCCAGGATGAATCCCAGGTTGCGTGCGTGGTCCGAGGGTGTCGGCGCGGAGCCCAGAGCTGAGGGCCACCACGAGTTGCCCCAGGCGGATGGGGTTTGTCCGAGGATGAGGACCTCCGTTTTGTCTGAGCTCAGCTTCAGGCGGCTGAGCTTCATCTAGTCTGTGACATCTTTCATTCCTTCCTGTAGGTTGGTCTTGGCGGTGGCTGGGTCTTTGGTGAGGGAGAGTATCAGCTGGGTGTCGTCGGCGTAGGAGATGATGTTGATGTTATGTTTGCGTGCGATGTCGGTGAGGGGGCTCATGTAGATATTGAAGAGGGTCGGGCTGAGCGAGGAGCCTTGGGGTACGCCGAGGATGATCTTGGTGGCTTCTGAGCGGAAGGGTTGGAGGCGGACTCTCTGGGTTCTGTCCGAGAGGAAAGAGGTGATCCAGTCCAGGGCTTTTTCTTATGATATGAATAAATTCCTCACAGAAATATTGGGGGAGCATATACAATTGTCAGCTATGCAGGTTTTGTTGGGGGTAGAGATGGGAACTACAGCTGATAAAGTATCTAGCAAATCAATTTTATTTTTTTGGCTACAGTGGTAGTAAGGCTATGTATCGCATCTGCCTGGTTACAAAAAGACGCCCCATCATTTGAGGTATGGAGGGCAGAGTTGTTAGCAATCTTTAATATCGAGTACAGTTTATATGCTCTCAAAGGGAGGTGGAAAAGGAAACTTGGGCGGCAAATCTGGGCGGCAGTTTCGGATTATATGGAGATTTATGGCTTGGCGTATGTTATTTTAGTTTAAAATAGGATTTTTGCCTCTTTTTATTCAGTAACTGTGTGTTATTAGTGCATGATTTCATCCCCTGTCGTTTGTGATGTAAAACATTAATTAATGTACCATTTTGTTTGTGAAGTTTTTGCGGTGGTTACCGCCTAGTAGATAATGTGCCGTGACGACTTTGTGTTTTTTTTTTTCTGTACTCATGTATTTAACATAAAAACAATTATAAAAAAGAAAATGCCAGGTCTAGAAACTGTTTTTCTAAAAATATGTCCAGAGCAAGAGTAGCATTTATTTCCTAATCACACAACAAATAGGTCTTAAGGTCAGAATACTAAAGGGGTCTATACTCTGAAAATAATATCAAATCCATTAAATTTTTCAATGCAAACATTTTAATACAGAGCACTTTTCAATTTCTTTAATTCCAAGTTAGGGATACACAGTTGTCCAGAATGCTGAAACCATTGTGATCAGTGTAAACAGGATGTAAGGTGATCTTATGCCTGGATGATTTTAACACTTTAGCAGGTTCTTCTTGACCCTGTCTAACATAGGGAATGCAGTTCCCAATAATGTGTTGTAGCGGAATGGACAAAGGCAATGCATTGTAAGTATAAACCGGCACCTAACTCATGAAGAGACTCCAGACAATACAGAACTCAGCGGCCTGACTCATCCTCAACCTGCCCAAATGGGGCCCACATCACCCTTCACCTCAGGCACCTCCACTGGCTCCCCATCCATAAAAGAAGCTACTTCAAGATGCTGACAAACTAGTACAAAGCCCTCCACAACCAAGGACCATAATACATTAACTACAGCCTGAACTTTCACCAACCCTCCAGAGAACTTCGCTCCACCTTCCTCGCCCTCGCACAGACACCCTCCATCAACAACAGCTACAGCAGAGGCCATTCCTTCTCCCACTTCTCTGCCAAAACCTGGAAGGGACTCCTCCTCCACCTCTTATCATCATCATCTCTCTCTGACTTCAGGAAGACCTGTCTTTTTGACTGAACATAGCGCCTGGATACCTTTGTGGGTAATTAGCTGGCTTTACAAATACGGACTGATTGATCCAATCTCATTAGTATTGTTAATCTCTGCTAGCCATCTTCCCCATCACATCACGTTTTCTACATTTGTGAAAAAATGGCTCTCCTCCCTAGGGTCACTCAACATGTCATAGCACGCCCTAATCACGCCAAGGATTTAAGGACTCAGTACAATAAATAATAGACAAATCTTTCATGTAAGTCCTTTAAAATCTATGCAGTTGGCATTATCACATTCCAGATTTTCTCCCACATCTGGATACTTTTTCTAGAGGGAGTTGTGTGGTGCATGCTGGTACTCCTGAGAGGCATGTGTGAATGTGAAATGAGCATCATCTAATGCCTTTGAGGGGGCATCAGATTGCTGCTTCAGATTTATGCCGGTCCCCTATGCACCACATGGCATGGTCTTTATTTCTCACAAACTAACACATAAGACGCCCATCAATCAACCAATCATACATATGGGTGGGTGCAGAATATACACAACAATCACACATCAAGGTTCAGACAAAAAACAAAATGATAATCAGTTCCCAAAATATATTGTATACAAAGTGTGTTAGTGTGTGTGTATATCTGTGTGCGTGTAGGAACATTTTAAGGATTCAGGGGCCAAGGGCCAAACTTATTTTGGGGACCCCTGTTTAGAACAGCTTTGAATTTATGATCTAGTTATAGCTCTTTCATGCAGTCTTTGACCAGGTCAGTGGCGGTGCACAGGCACACTCCTCCAAATTCTAAATTTGTTTACATCTTACATTCAGGGATAGTGCCCTGTGTTTTCAATATTGTAACACAGCAGCAGTTCAGTGATATTACTGCAAATAATCTCTGTGACACTAACACAATTCTCATATGTGAGATCCTGTTTTGATCTAAAATAACTTATTTTTATGGATGTTACATGAACATAAACACAACATTTCTCTGCAAAATGTCTATGACAGACTCTTACACATCACCCACATTAAAAATAATTGAAAGGAAAATGGTATTCAAAAGAATATGTTTAAGAAGGATTCAAAGTCATCAGGGCAACAAGAGACTCTGCAGAACAGAGCTGACCCCTGCATGGCTGGAGCCCTGGGCCAGAGCCCACTTCGCCCATCCCTTAAAAAGTCTGTGTGCATGTGGGTGCGTGGGTGTATCTGTGTGTAGCACTCACGCATAAACTTCCAACACTAGGACATACTTAGAAATTCTAAGAAGAGGCAGTTGTTGTGAAGAGCCCATAAGATTAATTAGCCACCACAGTTCTACAGTTTCCACCAGCCATTCGTGCCTGAATAAATAGACATAAATTATTGCACAATTTCCATAGAAACATTCTTGGAGTTAGATACCCCTTAGAGACCTGCAATTCATCACCCTGTCTTGAAATAATATAAAACCTGTCCATCCACAGGCGAATGCATCATGATGCAATCATGTGGACATACACACATCCTTCACCAGCTCCTGCCAGACCCAGTGAGTGCTGAAAACCATTCACACTTTCCATGTACCTGTGTGATTGATGGTCTGAAGCAATCCACTCGGCACCAGCCTGGTACTGAAAAATGCAAATCACCTGGCTGGCATTCAGTACTTGTACCAGATGTACTCTGGTCCTCTGCTGAAAGCACCCATATTTTGCTGGAAAGTGGCTGATATTTCTGGAGCACGAAGATTGGCCATTAACCCATTAATAAAAAAAGCCATTTCATCACAAGCAAGGTTGGAAAAGGGAATGTGATTGGATCAGAATCTATATGTGAGTCTGATGGACTAGTAAACTCTGCATTCACAGAGAAAATTTTAAGAAATGCAGAACTCCTTTCAGCAGAAGTAAATGATGAAATGCAATTTTGAACACCACATTTATTTTGGCGGTGGTGTAAATGATATAGAACTTTCTAAGAATACGCCACGTTGCGACTAAACCCAGGTGAAATTTCATTTACACCAGTGTAATCTTGCGTAATTCTGGGTATTTTTCATTACACTTGAGATTCATGATGTTCGAGATTTTGTAATGACACTATCGTCCTGATTACGACTTTGGCGATCCTGGAGCAGTGTGCCACGCCGCCGCGCTCCAGGACCGCCCAAGCTGTCTGCACACTGCCTGCTGGATTATGCATGGAAATCCTGCGGGTGGTCCTGCGGCGGCTGGCCCGCGGTGCTGCCTGTCAAAGGTTCATAGGAGAGCCTTAGAAAGGCAGCGGCATTGGCCTGCCACAGCTCCTTCCGGTACGGCATGGACTATAAAGACCATGCCGTCCTGGCACGGGGGGTGCAGAAAGACAGGGGGGCACACCATGTGCCCCACTGCATGCACCCCATGCACGTGGACAGGGTCCCCTTCCTTTTCTTACTGTAAGCAGTTACATGGAGGAAAAGCATCCATGACTCTGCTGGCAGTGAGGAAAGTCCTAACATGTTTGGCGTTGCCTCAGGGCACCACCAAGCATATTGTGGCCCTCAGACCTGCGTGGGAACGCCCGGGAAAGTGGTTACCTGGTGATTGCAATGGTCTTGTGGGGGTCTGACTACTGCATTTGTAATACTGCGGACTGTCCCACAGTGCGGAGGTTGTCAGACCACTGCCGCGACTATAACTACAATTATAGGCTGCTACAGTCGTAATCAGCCCTATGTGCTGAGAGAGCACAAAACTGAGTTAGAAATTGTAAGAGGTGCACCATATTCATGAATAATCAGCACCCACATATATAGAGGGCTATAATCATGTTTAAATGTGATGTAGGGCTGTGAAATAATGTGCCAGAATTTACATAGAGTAACGTAAAGTGTTTTGAAAGTACTAATGCCACGTTAATCTAGAAATATTGTTTGCAGTGAAGTATTGATCCAATTAAGGGATGGTCAATAAGTCATTAGTGTATTAAGCTGCTTTATTAGAAATTCATTATTGTATTCATATAATGAGATAGAAGTGCTTAAGTTAGAAAATGTATTTAGAAGATGTGTTTTGCTATAATGATGAAGGCTTAATGAACGAAAATGTATTGTTCATGTTAGGATGTGATACACAGAAACGTGCAGAGGCCCAGGTGTGAAAATAAACTGTGTAGAACGAATTGAGAATGTTTCACTTGACATTAAATCATGGAAATGTCTTTTCTAGAAGGTTGCTTTTAGACAGTTAATTGCAAATAGCATGGAACTGTGAGCCGATTTATGTGCGTTCTTTTGCAGGTGCAAGGTTAACTAGAGATTGTAGAAGAAGGGCCCATTGTGTATGAGTGTTAGGATGGTAGTCCCAGACATGGAGGAGTGACTGCGGAATTTAGGGAAGCAACTTCAAGAGAAGAAGGCTCTAGGACCCAAGGACGTTTTCAACGGACAAGGATGAAGATGTCGTAGTGGAAATTTCTGAAAGTTAACACCTTTGAGAGGGGCGTACCTTAAGGCGTGTCGTCCATATTGTGGGGTTTTGTATTAGGGACAGCACCCCGAGGGTGAGGCAGAGCAGATGCGCATGAGGGCGAAGGAAGCTGTTGGTCAGGCAGAGAGCTTTGCTATGCGAGAGGGGTTCTTAGGCTAAGTCCGAACAAAGTGAGTGTGCTTCTTTGGAAGTCACCACGGCTGACACCTTTGATAGGAGGGAACTTTGTTAAGTAGGGATGTCACTTAGTATAGTGTAGGGACAGATTAATCTGGATTTATTCCTTCCTTTTCCGATGCCTACTAAAAACCAGGTTATAGCAAATCTTGTTAGCCTGATGATTTTGGAACAGATACTTGTATTGTTTCTTAGTCGATTAAGACTTTTCCGTAGAATTATGTTTGTATTAGTGCCTGTTTATCTTCTGAATCTTTTGCTGAGGTGTTTATATACCCAACTGTTTTTGGCTTTTTAATAAATCTTTAAACTAGATCTTTAGTCAGTGGTTCTTTGGGGAAAGCAATGGGGATCGTTCAAGTTGATATTACACTGTTAGGATAGATTCCCTTCTACACTCAATGACAGGTAAAAAGGTCTAGTCGACCTGTGACGGGATTCTAGAAAATGCTATTCTGATTTTAGAGTAGAAATCCCGCCTTTCCAGTGCCATAAACACAGTTATACTCATGTAAAAAACATTTGTTTCAGGAACAACACAGGAAAGCTTTACAAACATACTCTGCTATTGTAGTTGTATGTGCTCTTTGTAGCTGGGTGACAATTAGTGGGCAAATTAATTTCAAATTGATTATTTACAGTGGACCACTAGTTAGGCAACTTATTTAGTGCAAGATCCTTTTTATTCCCTTAGGGGTCGCCACCACCAGCAGCTACCCCTGGCTTCATCCTGGGTTCTGCTTGCACTACGCTTGCCATAGTCTTGATTATAGGAACAATGCTGTTTTTGCTCAAGAATGGGACCGGCTGCGCATTGTGAAGCACTAATGCTAAGGAAGCATGGTATATAACATAACATAACATCAAATCACATAACATCAAATCCCATAACATATAATATAACATAACATACCATAACATCACATCACATAACATAGCATAGCATAACATAACATCACACAATACAACATAACGTATGAACATATGTTATATTACGTTACGAAACGCTATTATACATTATGTTATGTTATGTTATGCTTTGTTATGGCACCGGCTCTGTGTTGTGAACCACAGATGCAAAGAAAGCCTGCTATACTCTGGGTCAACATTGGCTGTCATCAGGTGATACTGCCTCATATGGACCCGGGATCTTGCTCAGTTTATTGGACTTGAAGAGGCAAACAATGTTTGGGACATAGGGTGAACAATATTTGGGACATAGGATGGGGGCTATTCAAGCAGGAGTACCATGGATAAAGTGGACCATATGAATTGCATTATTGTGGTAAATGAAATGGACATACCTTGCCTGCCACGATGACACAGTATGGTCTTCACTTGGAATGGTGAGTGGCAATTCAAGAAGGTCTACAAGACATGTAGGTTGTTTTTTAATGTGTGGCCATAGCGCCTCAGGAGGTCGCCAGTAGGCGTGCCCTGTACAGGTCTTTGTATTCAAAGACCAGGGTGATAAAGGTGAGCATAAGCTTGGATGATGTCAGCCAAAGACGAACTGAGGGGAACAAAAAGGTGAAGAGTGGATCTTAATTAATTTCAGCCGCCGTTAATTACTCTGTGCCACAAACGGTCAGGCTGCTTCAGACAAGAACCAGCTATATGCAAATCCGCCTTAGTCCAACTCCAATAGGAACATCCCAGCTTGAACTCAGTGCTTACTTTGTGAAAAAAAAGTGCCAGGGCTCTGACAGGAGGCCAAAAGAGCTTCTTCCACACATTGCCCCTGCCAGTGCTGCCAATGATAGTAACAACATAACTAAGAACCACCACACTCCTACAACTGTGACAATTCGTACTATTTCAGGCTCCAAAACTACAAGAATGGCTTGGGCAGCAGGCAATAGTCATTTTAATGTATATTGAATTAATAATTTACTGTTGTTGTGGTCATCTCTAAATTAACCAGAAAGAGCTCCACCTCGTAGCAGACTGTAACAAGCACCGGTGTTGACAATTAAGCACTGGAAACCACCAGCTCAAATTAAGCACTGCTTGAACTACCACAACAGGTCCCATCTGAATAGGAGCACAAGCAACTCCAGACCAGTTAATGTTGAACTGTCAGTGCAAGTCCCCTCTGAACAGGACCTCAGTCAGCCAAGATTATGATGTAGGCAAGTGTAAATAGATCTAACGATCTGAAGACTGTCTGCCTGTCAAAGTAGAATGTAAGCCACATAGCTAATGCATAGGCTGTGGGAAGCCAAGAAGAGCATGCAAGCCCCTCTCCATTGACACCCAAACTTAAAAACTGTATTCAGCGAATTACAGTACGTCTGGAGAAAAAGCTAAGACATACTGGATAAATCACATCGTCCTACATGCAAGAGTCATCTCTGAATAGTACACAGTATTCTCCATCCCCTTCCTAGGCTTGGAATGCCACTTACTCCTGCTACATGTAAGAGCCTTTTACAAAGTAAAAGCTCACCAATCCATATTCGATGCATTTGCATACGTAAGTACTGTTTAGGGTCACGAAAGAAGGTTGGTACTTGGACCGAACAGTGGAGTGAATTATTATCTCGGCAGTTTTGGAATTGACTCTTTTCTTTTAAAGTGAGCCCATGAAGGAATTTCAGGGGGATTTACTCCTTGTATTGTTTTAGTTAAATCATGGTATTTTAAAACAGAAACAGAAAGGATGCCTAGCTTTGAACTCTCTGAAGTTGAGGGATAAATATGGCGGGGAGGCCAGAGTATATAATGGTGCAGTTATCTAGACAGGACATGAGGACAAGCAAGATTTTCAGAGATAAATTAGGCAACTGCAGAACGACTTTCAGCAGACGTAATTGATGAAATGCAATTTTGAAGACCACATTTATTCTGAGGATGGGGTAAATGATATATAACTATCAAAAAATACTCCAAATGGCAAGCAAGCCCCGGAGAAATTTCATTTATACCCGCGTAATCTTGTGTAATTTCGGGTATTTCTCATTATACTTGAAATGCGTGATGCTAGAGATTTTTTTATTACAAAACGTAGCATAAGCAAGGTTTTACACAAGTAAAAAATACACTTAAGGAACAAAACTAGAAAGCTTTACAAACACAAGCGCCTGTGGGAAACATGCATAGAGCATGAGACTATTTCACATACAGTAGCAATTTTCTCTTCGGTCCATAATTTTCCTCCCTGTTCTTTTTTGGTAATTTTGGATGGAAATCATCATTCAATCTTTGTCAACAATCTCTGCTCCATCATCCATCCTTCATGGAAACAGCAAGTTATTTCAGTTCAGTACTTCCCAAAACATTTGGAAGCCCATTACGATGTCGGTCGGAAAGCCTCCAACTGCTAGTCGGAAGCTTCCCGAACGCGGTCTGAGGCTTTCCGACCAACACGGTCGGGTTGCGGTCCAACCGTCGAGTTACGATGTGACGGTCGTAGAGTGAACGGTCATTCCGACATGGTTCTGATGGGCTCTTGGAGTCTATTGGCCGGTTGAAACCACACCATATTCCCTTATGGACAGCGTTTCTGCCGTCGGGATTACGATGTCAGTTTCCCACAGCTTTTCCATGCTGGTATTTCTGACATGGAAAGGTTGTCCGAAAGTGACATTGGGAGCCCCTAGCAGGGCCTTTTGCCTCCGTGGCCTATTGTTGGTGGCCGAGGGGGTACCTAGGGGCACCCCTGTAAATCCATGCACTTTGTGGTAGGCACCATGGGGTGGCTGTCCCAGGGTGAAGGGTTTTACACACACACACCCATTTATGTAAGGGAGCCCATATTATGGCCTGTTTTCATCCGTAACACAAGCTCCCGTAGAGAAATGTGAGTATCCAACCAAACAGTATTCGGTCGCCTCGTAATCAGGCGGTCAGAACCGCCAACTGTAGTTCAATCATTCTCGAGACCCAGACGGTGTCAGTCAGAGGCAACTCCGACTGACATAGTAATAAGTCCTATATATTTTAGAGAGGGACGGTGCCACCATTTTTCACACTTTTTGGATTTTTATCTTGCTTATTTGTTGCTAGTGGTTGTAGGGTTTGTATGAGAGGTTATAAGGGATTTCGGGGTGATTGAGGCCTAGATATATATTTCCTCCTTTCCTTGTTTTTCTCTTCAGATTTGTGATTGTACTGTAGTGTTTTACTGTTTCTGGCATAGTCTGTTGCAAGACATAGAGGTTTTTTTTCTCAATTATTTAGTGGATTTTTTTACAGTCTCACTGTTGTGCAAGAGACCATTTAGGGGTGTCTCAATGGCTCTCAATTCATTACAAACATAGGTTATTTTGTGTGTGCATGTGCCTGTTGGTGGCTGACGGCATTCCAGAAGTCTAGGTCCAGGCAGCCAGCCACTTTCCTTTATTCTCAACTGGCTCATTCCAAATTTCTAGTTTCAGCAACACTGTAAAAAGTCTTTGGCTGGGTAAATTTCTGCCTAACGTTTTTTGTGTGTCAGACATTTAAAAATTAGATTTCAATAGATTTTTATCAGTTTCCATGTTGCTTTGTTGTTATTTTTTATTGTAAACAAATGTCATTGATTTTTTTCACACTCCCGCTGTTGATTCACTTGTGGTATATCAGTCTGTGATGGGTCTGTTTGTCCTTAATACTCCCTCCTTCTTTGTCATGTACTTTTCCACCATTTTGTGAAAGCAGAGTGCGCTTGACAGCAGCCATTTTGCTTTTGTTCTCCATAACTTCTTCCTTGCCAAGCACTGTGCTCATCCACTGTTTTGTGAAACCAGTGTGCTGATAGACGGCCATTTTGTCTATGTTCTCAGTTAATTTTTCCTTTTCAAGCCATGTGCTCTTCCACAATTTTGTGAAACTAGTGTGTGTCTGTTAGGCAGCAATTTTCTCTTTGCCTTCTGTGCCTTATGTAAGCTTGCCATGTGCTCATCCACCATTTTGTGAAACTGGTGTGTATCTGAGAGGTGGCCATTTTGTCTATGTTCTCCAAGCCATTCTTTCCCAGTAATGTGCTTGTCCACTATTTTGTGAAAGCCGTGTTTGCATGAGACGGTTGATAATCAACCATTTTCCTGCACCATTTAAAGCTTTCAGCTGAGAACACTGTATGATATGGCATTTTAGGAGCTCACAGAAATTGTTGCTTTTGTTCCTTTTTATATTTATATCTTTTCTATTATTGTTTTTTTGGCTGGTTGTTGTAGTGCATTGCTATTATTTGTAATTAATTTAATAATTTCCCCTGCCTCTTCCTGGCTTCCATGGGGGTTGCATGGGTTCTGAAGAGGCACCAGATATTACATTGTTTTATACTGTTTGGGCATTTTCTGGTAAGTTAATTGGGCTCTTGGAACATAGATATTATTTGTAACTAGTTGAATTGTATTTTGGGAGCCTCGCACTGTATCTCATAAAGGTCACATTTGCCCTGGAGGGACACCAGTTACTATGTATAATGTTTTTATTGTTCAATATTTTCTGCCATGTTACTTGGGCCTGTAGGGTATTGGTTGTATTTTTTATTAATTGAATTAATTTGTGCCAGTGTCCCGTGACTTTCATATGGGATCCTTTGGCACTGATATGACACCAGCAATGTATTATCCCTTTGTCTTTAAGATAGCCTGCTGTCAGTGGTATAATTGTTGTGGTGGTCTTATGTCAGACTCATTGTATCAAGTCAGCTTTAAGGCAGTTTCTTGTAATGAAAATCATTTTCTATAAGTTCTGTAATATCAGCTTTTCATTGATTTTTCTCAAAGAAGTGCCTGGTCTAGCAATTAGTTTACACATGGAGTTATATGTTATATTGACTTGCATTGCATTCACTAGAATTTACAATATTTGTCTTATTTTATATTGTCTACAGGTGAGCAAGAAGAGACAAGATGTGAATTAGCTGACACTGCAGTTCAGATACATTTCTGCTAAGTTGCTATCCAATGAGAAGTTCAAGATATTGCAATCAAGGAACAGACTGCAAGAGATGGCAATTAAGAAATAGACTGGAAGAGATGGCAATCAAAAAACAGACTGAAAGAACTGGCAATCAAGAAACAGAGTGCAGGTGATGGCAATCAAGAAGCATACTGCAAGTAATGGCAATCAAGAAGCATACTGCAAGAGATGGCAATCAAGAAGCATACTGCAAGAGATGGCAATCATGAAGCATACTGCAAGAGATGGCAATCAAGAAGCATACTGCAAGAGATGGCAATCAAGAAGCATACTGCAAGAGATGGCAATCATGAAGCATACTGCAAGAGATGGCAATCAAGAAGCATACTGCAAGAGATGGCAATCAAGAAGCATACTGCAAGAGATGGCAATCAAGAAGCATACTGCAAGAGATGGCAATCAAGAAGCATACTTCTGCTAGAAAGAGGCCTTTCAGAAGAAGACGTATGTGGCGACCACTGGAAAAAGCACTGGCATCAAATCTTCTTTGTTTTTTGGTTAAGGGGGCACAATGCAGTGTACCTGTTGCACACTCATCTGGGAAGAAAGATAATGGGACTACTGCTAAATCACCAAAACCAAAGTGAATGTCTCTCGGTGCTGCAGTGACATCAGTCAGGGTTGAGACAGATGAGTACAAAATGGACTTGACCATGACCCAATCAGGGATAAGAGTCTGCTACATCTCATTTTCCTGAGCTAGGAGCAAAGCAGGAATTCCAGTTTACAGCGCAGGATGTTGCCCCTTCTCTTATATCGGACACCTCTTCTTCTCCATCTCATCCGCTGAGCAGATTAAGGACAGCTCCCCACCAACTCCAAGCCCTACTTCAGATGATGGAAGCATGGAGTGACCCCAAATTCCCGTCATGGGGGACAATGCAGAAGGAAGTTTCTAGAAAGCTAAGTTGGCAGTAAATAAGATGACCCAGTGCAAATCACCTCAATTCAAACTCCTCCTCTACCACCAACATCTGTTTCCATATTCTCAAAATTACAAAAATAAGCATCAACAGCCCCCACAGCAGTCTCTGCCTACCTTAAGCCGAAGTAACCCCCCACCTTGATTCAGCACAGGTTCTTCTAGGTTTGCAGTCATAAGGCAGCTCTCTTCCCCACTTACACCATTTCAGAAACATATTGCACACTGCACATGTTGCCTGAAAGCAGTGGGTTGTGGGAAGGCAGGTGGACTTCAAGGTACCAAGGACTTGTGCCTACATAAAAAGCAATCAAACCAACCCTATTGAAATAGAAGCTAAAATGATTGTTGTTGCTGAGAAAAAAAACTCTACTACATACTACATAACGACAACAGCTCTAATGTTTATAGCTTGCATTCCCCACCAGTGGTAACCTCCACATGGCATAAGAAATTCGGGAATACCATGCTCTCTCCAAAGCGTCCAAGTAGCCTACCTTCATAAAAGTCACTTGAGGTGGTTGTCGACATTGTCAGCTTGGTCATAAAACAAAACATGGCACTGTCAAGGCTATGTTCTGCAAGGATATGCTGTACTACCAAACCTATATTCTGACCAATTTATACAAGGTAAAACTGACCACAATGTTGGTGATTGACCTCCAACCTCGTTCTTTGCTGGAAGGGTAAGGATTTATGGAATTTGTGGAGACCCTATATCCAAAAATGAGAGGTTACAAGCAATACCTGTTTTTTCAACTATCACTGTGCCACAGCTGCAATTTTAATTGATGGGATTGGTTGCAAAGGCCATTTGGGCTATGCAGTGAATTAATTTCACTACAGGCATTTCAACCAGGTGCCAAGCTGCAGACTACTTCTGCATCACTACGCAAAGGTTTCCTTCAAGACTGTTAATTGAAGGCTATCATTTGGAGCTTCCAGTATGGATGCTTGAAAGGCATTTATCAGCATGCAAAGGCAATGTTTCCATGGAGAAAACAGGCACAGTTGCCAGCAACATGGAGGAATTCAATATTAAAATCTAGCAATGGCTTCAATCCAAGGCTCTTAGGATAGGCTTTGTTGCCACTTGCAATGACAGTAACATTGTCAATGCCACGGCAGATGAAGGATACTTTGAGCGCTCTGATTAGCCCATTGCATCATCCTAATTGTGCCGAACTTCCTCAAGAAGGGAAAAATAGTCCACAACGTACTGGAAACCAGTCAGAGGATTCGCACAGAGTTCAGTGATTCCTCTAAGACTGGTAGTGCTTCAGGATCTTTCTGCATGCTACTAAGATCCCTTTAAAAGTCCTCTTTCACAAGACTTTGACCCACCTGAATTACTCATTAGACATGTTGCAATTAGGCCTGGGCGGTGAAGTTTGCAGACATTTTTGTAGTATTCTCTCAGTTTGAATACTCTTTTAGAATGGTTATGCTTTCTATGTCTCTTAACATTCTGTATGTGGGAGTTGGGCAGTGGAAGAGATGCTTCATTGCACTGTGGATGTATAAGCTGTTTCTTGGAAATAAACTACTTGTTCATATTAATTCTGGACATCCTCATATGACCTTAATGAACCATGGAAATAATTTTCTCTCAACTTTAATGGGGAAACTATTTTATCAACTCTAGTTACAAAACCATGATCAAACATGAGTTCATCTTTTATTTTACAAAAAGATGCAAGATCACCAGATAATTTACGTTCTTCAGGCCAACCCATATGCATGAATTTTACAATATCAGACAAGTTACTGTCTTCACACATAGCTGTCTTCCACTCAGTTTCAGAAATAACATCAGATAAGACCTTGGAATTCTCCCCATTGACATCTTCAATAGAAAACGCTACATCACAATCAAATCCAATATTGGCGATATCAAGAGTGTCTGATAATGGTAATCGAGACATACAGTCAGCATGTACATTAGGACGACCAGGGACATATTCAACCACACACTGAAATTCTTGTAATTTTGCAGCCAAACGTGCCAAACGAGCAGTCAAGGTTCTACCACCACCACCCGCCAGCATATTAATGAATGGCTTGGGATCAGTTTGCAAACGAAATTTGGTACCCCACAAAAATTGTCGAAAGTGTTGCACAGCCCAAGTACACGCTAACAATTCCTTTTCAATGGTTGAATAATTATATTCAGCACCCCGAAGAGTTCTCGATGCATATGAAGCCACATATTCTTCACCCATGTTCCTTTGCATTAATACAGAGCCTAGACCAACATTGCTAGCATCCACAGACACAATACAATCTTTACCAATTTCAAAAGGTCTTAGAAAAGGAGCATTCACAATTTCTTTCTTGAGCAATTCAAAAGCACACTGTTGTTCTTTGTTCCATACAAATTTTACATTTTTCTTTAGCAAAGATCTTAATGGATGAACTTTGGAGGAATAATCTTGTACACATTTACTATAAAATTCTGTAAGTCCTAAAAATTATACAAGTTGCTCCTTTGTTGATGGAGCAGGAGCATTAGAGATACTCTGAATATGATTGAATTTGGGCTTGATACCTTGTGAAGAAATGTCATGACCAAGATATTCCACTTTGCTTTGTCTGAACTTACATTTGGAAAATGTCAAGGTCAAACCTTTTCCCTGTACACATTGTAACACTTTTTCCAAATTCTTATCATGGTCTTCATAGTCCTTTCCAAAAATTAGAATGTCATCCTGGAAAGCAATAGCACCAGCACACCCCTCCAGGACTTCCATCATAAGTCTTTGGAAGACAGACACCGTGCTGGCTAAGCCAAATGGCATGCGGCAATACTGAAACATACATTCAGGTGTGATAAAGGTTGTTAAAAATGTTGATTCCCCATGTAGGACCACTTGGTGATAGGCACTAGCTAGATCTATAGTGGAGAAAATAAGAGCATCAGAAAGTGTGGAAATTAACTCATGAATATGGGGTAAAGAGTGCCTGTCAATCCAAATTTCCTTATTCAAACTGTGAAGGTCCACACACAGACGAATCTCACCATTACGTTTGAGCGATAAAACCACTGGCGAAACCCAGGGAGAAGATTCTATGGGTTAAATAATTTTCTTAGGTACTAAATCAGACAAAATCAATTTCAATTTCTCACTACATGCCAATGGTACATTTCTAACTTTATGTCGGACGGGAATTGCACCCTCCTTGAGAATAATTTTGTGTTGAAAGGTAACAAACTCTCCTAAATTATCAGTAAATATTGAAGGAAACTTATTTCTTATTTTACTTGTGAACCCATCATCCTCAGGAGGAATAACATACACAGGTGGGGATGGATTAGGATCAAGCTTAATACACATTTTTTGCTGATGAGGCCAACCAAACTCCTTTGGTTGCAACGTAAACCTTCCCTCTGGTTGTCCTGTTTTTGAACTTAAGGTCAGCCCACATAAAACCATTGAGGTCAATTTTATGACCAGAATAGCCACCCAGCTGGACATCAGGTGGTAGTAATTTTGTAGTACACCAGAATTTGTTAAAAACATTTCTGCCTATAATACTGTACCAAGCTCAAAAATCAATTAGCATAGACATTTCTTTCCCTTTTATCAAAATGTTATCACTGGGAAAACTTTTGCACTTAGTATCACCAACACATAGGGGCACATTATGATGGCGGACGGACCTGAGTCCGTCCGCCACCATAGAGTAGGAGGGAACCTCCGCATGGGCTGCGGAGTTCCCTCCTGTGCAATTAGGATGTGACCGCCACCCTGGCGGTCACATCCTCTATTTTTAAATTTTGAAGTAGTGTGGCTCACTGGTTCGAGGCGGCAGACCCGAGAGCAGAGGACGGCCCGGGACCAGGGTTCGATTCCCGACGCGGCAGGTTTCTGGACCAGGGTCAGCGGACTCGATAATTCTCTCGCCTCGGTGCCCACTCTGATCAGCGATCACATTCGGCAACTCTGGGCACTAGCTTGCCTCATCTTCACTAACGACCCCACCAGACTGCCGGGGATGCCTGGTCTCACCCTGGAGATACCCATTAAGGGACCATCTCTCAGGGAAGCCAGGAAGGGTTTCGCAGCGGTTGAAGCGCGGAGGTACCCCTTCGGGAGTGATTCCAGCGCTATATAAGCACATAATTAATTAATTTAATTAATTAACATTACGGCAGGTGCGGCTTTAAGCTGCACCCGCAGCAATGTTAAAAATGTACGCATTGCATTTGTATGTAGAAAGTGGCAGGCACCGGGCGTTGCCTGCCGCTTTCTGCATACAAATGCAGGGGGGTACCGTAGGTACCCCCCATGTGCACTCCCCAACCCCCCTTCACCTAGGGGGCCCGCAACGGGCCCCCGCAGTGAAGTTACACATGCTTTTCCACGGCGGAAAAGCCGCCGCGGAAAAGCATGTTTCAGAGCCCATCCTAATCTGGCTGACGGTGTCTGAGAGACACCGTCACCATATTAGAGCTTTTACGCCTCGGTTGTAAGCCAACCACGGCGGAAAAGCTGCGGACGGAAACCAGGACCCACCAGCCATCCTAATGTGGCGGTGGGGCTTTGGTGGGTCCGCTGAGGATTTTCATCATCCTCCGGGCCGGCGGTGGCTTCCGCCGGCCCGGAGGATGCAGAAAATCCTCCATCGTAATGAGGCCCATAATGTTAATTTCTGAAACTTGTTCTGGATCCTCACTTTCTTCAAATGACACTAAATGTACTTTTTGTGAAGATATGAACATTTTGCTAAAATGACCAGGTTTCTTGCATTTAATACATATTTTATTCCATGCGGGACATCCTTTGTAGCTTCCTCCACTACACCTGTAACAAACCACTTGAGCTTTTTTCCCAAAAAACTTGTCTTTTCCAAAAATTCTCTTTCTTAGTAGGAACAAAGGGAGATTTTCCAGGAATAGAATGGACTCTTACTATTGCTACTTAAGGAATCATTTCCTTACTTTTAACTACTTGTCCCCTGATTTCACTGACAAATATTTCTGATTGTTCAATTCCTTTAGCGATATTTAGTACAGCACTTAGAGAAGATTCCGTGCCCATCCATAAACGCTCTTGAATTTTCTTACTTTTAGTCTTCATCATAATCTGATCTCTCAACACTTGTTCAAAATTAATCGTTTCAAAATCACACGATCCAGCTAAAGTGCGTGATGCAGCTGCATAATCTTCAATAGATTCATCCTCTTTCTGAGCCCTGGAATAAAATTTAAACCTCTCCATGACAGTATTGATCTTCCTGCCAAATCTAATACTCATTTGTTTAACAGTAACCTCAAAAACATTAATGTCACCAGAACTCTCTATAGGGGGTAGATTTGCTAATTCCTTCAACCTTGCTCCTCCCAGACAATTTCTCAAAAGCGCAAGCTTTCTCTTAGAAGAATACCCATCTTCCTCTAACATATCCACATGCGCTAAGAACATTGGGTACCCTAGGTCCCATCCCATTTTTGGTTCACCTGCTACTGGTAAAAAGTGTGGAGGAGTAATAATATTGGACATATTGAATGATAAAAATAGAAAGTGACCTTAAATAAATAAATTGCTAAACATTAGTGATGCACTATTAAATAGTCTATACTTAAATCTAATGTGAAATACAAAGTAAGATGTTAAAATAACAATTTAAAATAAAAAATGTAGTCACCGATGTCCACGATGTTGAAGTCAGGGTCATTTTCCGAAATATTGATGCACAGTTCGAGTCACAGTTCGAGTCGGGAGATAATACTTGAAACAACGCCAAAATGATGGATATGTAATCCTCTCACCTGATGTTAAAGTTGTGAAGAAAAAAAAATAAACAAAAGCAGAAAGCTTCCGACGTGCTTAGGCTGATGTACTGTTATCGTACGAAAGAAAGTAAATAGAAAAATAAAATCGCCGCTGAGCGTTTTACGTCACTCGTAACGCGATGTTGTGGCGCAACGTGTTCCTTCGATACCGTAAGACATCATTAGCACTGAAAGATGAAGAAGAAATGCATTCCAAACACGCTCTGGAATACAGGTACCAGCTTCAAAAAATGCATGTAATGAAGATACAGAATTAGAGCTTGATATTGGCCATTTGATGTTAAATCCTTTAAATACTGCAGATAATGGTAAAAAAAAATTAAAGCTGCATACCGTATTTTATCCAATAGTACCGTAGTCCAATTTAACAGCGCTTCAGTCAGAACCAAACAGTCGTTAGCGCTTTAATCAAAACTAAGCACATGACCGTGACAACCAAGCAAAATCCAATAAATTCGAAGATAAAAACATATGGTTGTAAATAATCACCCACTGGTGCAATCAAAGCACAGGCTCATTAAACTGCCGCAGGTGCAATCAACACACAAAATCTAATAAAATACCTTAGAGAGAAGTGAACGCTGTCTGGAAAAAAAATGAAAATAAATCTTCTTATAAGGTTCTTCTTCATGAATCCCAATCGTCACCAAATTGTGAAGTAACCCGGTAGCCAGAATTAATATGAACAAGTAGTTTATTTCCAAGAAACAGCTTATACATTCACAGTGCAATGAAGCGTCTCTTCCACTGCCCAACTCCCACATACAGAATGTTAAGAGACATAGAAAACATAACAATTCTGAAAGAGTATTTTAACTGAGAATACTACAATTTTCATAATCTGCACTCTGTGGAGCTCACAGAGTTTCAGAAAACTCCTCTCTGCTCTGTGAAGCGGAGTTTTTTCCTTGCTCTGGCTCGCCAGCGATAAGTGCTAGACCGCTTCCCAGCGAGATTTTCCAACGCAGGCGGTCATGGATGTCACTACCGCTGGCGTTGAGAAACATTCTGTACGTGTTGAGGAAGCTGCCACTCAAGTAGAACTTATGCTCAAGCGCAGAAATCAACAGCGCCCTCTTGCGCTGCATGTGATACCATTTGCACTGTAAATTTTACAGCGCAGGACAAACACATGGCGCTAAAAATCAGCTTGAGCGGTGCAAGGTTACGCACTCTGCCACTCGTGAAACTCCACGTAGCTTAGCAGAGTTTTTTGTCACTTCTCAGAGTTCCGCCTAGGCCTAGTTGCAATGCCTGTTTAAGCAATACAGAAAATTAAATATTATGTTCTGCAAGAGGTAGAAAATGCTACTGCCCAAACCATGTCAATGGGTGTTGACAAATGGAGGCTAATAGGATGCCTGATGAAAATGTTCACATCCTTTTACAGTTTGACGTGTTTGATCAGCAAGGACAATTGTGCCATGAGCCAAGCTATTCCTTTGCTGCAGTGGCTGAAAGCCCATATCGAGGACCATGGAAGAAATATGTACCAATATTAATGGAGAAGCAACTGGTTTCGGCAATAGCTTCCTTCTTCATCTGGATAGAAATAGCAGGCTGCATGCAGTAAGAGAGAAGGATGTTCGAAGAGTACGTTCTTTCCACTGTTCTGGTTTCGCGATCCTAACACAGGCTGTCTATGTTCATTCCAATTTCAGCTCTCTCTCCTGTTCACGCAATGCAGCGCAGCAAATTTGCTCACTGCCCTGCCTTGTGCGAACTTTTGATAAATATGCCCCTAATTTCTTTTGAAAGATTGCATGGAGAAGCAAGAAATAAACGTTATGTTTTTTGTTGCGTTGAAAAAACAAGGAACTGGCGGAGAGATCTTGTAGCAGTCCTACTGAGACTGTGTTGACCTCTGCTGCCCTCTGCTTTGGATTGTAAGTACGAGAGCTCCCTATGACTGCACACCTAATATTGAAGCTGTGTTAGAACTGGGATTTCTGGTTGGCTAAGGCTTACGCCAAAGCCAGGCAGAAACCACCATTCTAGTCAGGGCAAGGGAGTCACACCCGAAGATAACCCCTGCTCACCCCCTTGGTAGCTTGGCAATAGCAGACAGGCTTATCCCTGAGGCAATGTGTAAAGCATTTGCGCACACACACAACAGCAACCACATCCTAGGCACACCACAAAAGGAACTCCACACAAGGTTATATAAAAATAACTTTTGTATTGTCAAAACACATCAGATAGTAATCACACAATATACATTGTGCCAACTGGTACGGGCAATATTCACATGGGATTATTTACACCAGGACAGGGCCACATGGGCCACTGTCAGAATCAACACTTAGCATAAATAGCACTTCTATAACTTAGAATAAGTGTAGCACAACATA
Source organism: Lissotriton vulgaris (assembly GCF_964263255.1). Classification (NCBI taxonomy): domain Eukaryota; kingdom Metazoa; phylum Chordata; class Amphibia; order Caudata; family Salamandridae; genus Lissotriton; species Lissotriton vulgaris. The sequence continues at coordinate 169,873,525 of NC_141689.1, read as the reverse complement.
ACAATTATAGGTCACAACCAGTAACCACTGGTAACAGGTAGGTACACACTACGCAATACTAATAACCATAGGCCTAGATCACGCATGGACACATAACCTCTCTAGTATAACATACTAGGCAAAGCAAACTTCTAAGCATGAGCACCTTTAGAAGTCTAACACAAGCATAAGGGCAAAGCACATTACGCAGCAATCACATTCAGGCCTAACCAGTAAAAATACAGTAGGCAATCTCCTCACTAGTCTAAACACATTAGACTCTGCTTCCTAAGAATAAATCACATTTAGGGGCGTAACTCAAAGTGAAGTAAACTCTCACTAACATAAACCTACATAGGTAAAATAACCTCATAATCACATTGCGCAAAAATCACATTAGGCAATTACCAGTATAAACATAGTAAAATCACATTGCGCAAAAATCACATTAGGGCCTTGCGCCCTACCCACATACCAGTCCCCTGGCCAACTGGCCATCTCAAGAAGGGGCTCAAATGCCCTGTGTCCAGAATGTCAGGGCGCGCTGCCAAATGCAGCGCCAGTCAGGGGTGCGCCACAGGTGCAAACCTAAATGTTGCAGCTGCCGACTACTTGCTGGGCAGCTGGGAACAGTAACAGGGCCTAAATGTTGCAGCTGGCACTAAGTGCTGCGCAGCTGTAGAAGGCCTGGCACCTCTGTGCCATCTCTGTCCCACACTGACTCTCTCTCTCACATTGCGCCTAAACGGTGCAGCTGCCCACTAATTGCTGGGCAGCTGGGATCTCCGCAAAACTGCGCCATGGGCCCTCAATGGCCCTCAGGAGCCCTCTAGGCTCTGGAATCCAAAATGCGGCTTGGGGTCTTACTGGCCCTCTATAAACAAACTGCACTGCAGGGGAGGGAGCCACACAGGCTCTGAAACAATATATTAGCCTTCTGGAGCCCTCTGGCTCCACTAAGAAAGAAAGGCCCTCCACGGTGGAGCCCTCTGGCTCTGAAACAACTGTGCCCCAGGAGCACACTGGCTCCTTAAGCAACCAAATCCCATCGTTGAAGCCACGGGGCTCAGAACCATGTGCATTGGGGTACTCGTGGGCTAAAAGGACAATAATGCCCCCATGAGCCTCGTGGGCTCAAAATACCACAATGCCCCTGTGAGCCTCGCGGGCTCAAAAATACCATAATGCCAACACTGGAGCGGCTCGCTGCTGGACGGGGCCGCTCTGACTGAAGCGGGGACCTTACAGCAATTCTGCCCCCTTGCTGGAGTGACCCTCTGCCAGATGGGGCTGCTTAGCACCTTCAATGTGCCTGGGCAGGCACCAACACATCGGAGCCCCAGCACCGCTCACCGGCTATTTTTCTTGTAGGCGGGGGTCTGCCTCCTTCCCGCTCAGGCTGCAGGCTCCTCTTTACTTCACCCGGGCCTCCACTCGGGGTGCCCGGGACTCGGCTCTTCCTCCGTGCTGGTGGCCCCGGGGCTCTCTCCACAGCTCACGGGAGCCCCGGGCCGCGGGAGAGCTTCACTTCCTCTTTTTCTGGCGCCACCGCGGGGCTCTCGCTTCCACATGGGAGCCCCACTGTCTGCCTGCACCGGTCTTCACCCGGTCCCCCATCTCGGGACCGGGGCTTCCTCAGCTGGAGCCGGCGAGGCTCCGGGACTTCCTTTTCGGCCGCATCATTTCCTCGTTAGGTGCAGGCCCAGCTTCAGTCCCCGCAGGCCTGCCTGACTCCCGGTTTTCGCGGTGGGCTACGGCTGTGATTTCTCTTGCACAAACGTATCGCCATAAGCGGGGTGAGCACCCGCGATTAGCCCAGGAAGGGGGGAATACCAGCACACGATGCAGCCCAGCGCTGCAGGCATAAAATAGCAGCGTTTTCTAAGCTCTAGGGCAGAGTCACGAGCCTTCTCCCTAAAAAGCGATCTCAGGGCGCTTAGGCTTCAACAAGCCTGGGCAAAGGCAAGAAAGCAAGGCAAAGGGTCCCAAAAGTCCTGGGCAGCAAAGTCCATCAGGTATCCAGGGGCAGGGCAGGGCCCAGGGAGGCAAGCCTTCCCCTGGGCCCAAGCAGCAGCACGCCCCTGGCAGGATTCAAGTAGCAAGACAAGAACACTTTACAAGAGGTCACAACCTCTTTTTACACACAAAAACCTTTGTCTAGCATGGTGCAGGCAATGTGAGAACCAGCTACAACTGGTTATGGGGAACTCCTTTCACTGGCCAGGCTAGGGACATCAGACGCACCACAGGGGGTGGAGCCAGTATTGTGGAGGGAAAAGACAGCCCTATTCAGGTCCCAGGTGTTCCCCTCCCTCACATCAGTATGCTAATCTCTCCATTCACCACCGGGGCAGACCCATCCTGACTCCTGGAGCCAGGCTCACCAGCCAGCTCCAGCCAATCATACGCCAGACACAAATTACACAACTTCTAGAAGTGGCACTTCCACACTAGACACAATCATGCCACATACATCATTGCGCAGCATTCAATCTCACGAGTTCGCACATACCAAACTCGACCCTGCACTCCCCACACATTAGGAACTACCATGGTCACACATATTCCCCATGCATTCCTATGGGAGGGCAGGTAACTCTCACCACACACACACAGAGAGCGCACACACTTTACACTGGGCCACAGTGAAAAAGTGCGCAGAGACCTAAAATCACCAACACCAGGTTACAGAAACAGGCTAGGCAAAAGCAAAAAAGTTTCGGGGTGAACCTGCCAAAAAGGGCCGGGTCCAACTAGCTGCATTGCTCTTCTTTAACAAAACTTGCATTGATTTGTATGTGTGGGTGAAGGCCTTCAGACATATTTCTCTGGTCGGTGAAACCTTCCAATTATGTCCCAAAAATGTGAAGCTGACCTGACTCGAAACTAATCTGGGCACTGCTTGGAGGTCTTGTAGCTCCTTAAAAATCAATACTTTGATTTCTTTATAAAAATTGTTTTCCTTGCTGTTGTGGCATTCATCATTTTTATTGAAGCACGTTTGAGACAGAACAGAAAATCGCTGGACCCGCTGGATTCATGTTTTTTTAACCAGCAGCAGATTGATATACATGTTAAATATGTATGTGACTTACCCTATAAGAAAATAAAAGTTGTTGAAATGTTTCAAATCTGTCACTCAAGTCAACCAAGCGTTAAAAAAAAATGTGTGGTACAAAGGCGCTCGGGTGACCTGGAACGTATACAGGTTTAAAACTGAGTGAATGTAGGTAAACCTTAGATATGAATCAGGGCTCATCAAATTGGACGGTCAACAGAAGGACACAATCATATCAATATCTATCTTTTTAGGTCTTGCCTGAGACAGCTTATGCTTTGTCACTTGCAATACATTTGGTTCACTTACAGGGTGGGGGCTAGAGGCCGCCCGTTGCTCACAATGGGTCGGCTTCATCATTACTCAAATTTCCTTGCTTCTCTTTGGTATGCGTGTGCGGTCTTGAATTCCATTTCCTGTGTTTGTCCCTCCCCTAGAGAATGGCACAATTACTGCTTCCTTACTCATTATTCTGCCACTGCACACACTATAAGAGGTGCTTTTTCCTTTAAATTGCACTCCATAGGAGTGCATTTGTACGCATGCATGTGTTTGTAGATCGCCTCCCCCTCCAATGTTGCTTGGCCCTCTTGCATTGTTGCTTGCCCATCATTGGAGAAGTGTGGCTCAGGGGGTTAGAGGCGGCAGACCCGGAAGCTGAGATCGGCCCTGGACCAGGGTTCAATTCCCTGCCTCGGTGGGTCTTGGGCTAAAAATTCCACGGTCTCGATAATTCTCGCTCCGGTGCCTTCTCGACTCACGGGTTCACGCTCTGCGACTCTGGGCAATAGCTTGCTTAATCTCCACAACGGCCCCTCGCGGCGGGATGCCTGGCTTTCACCTTGTGGATACCCTGCCGGGGCCTCTCACAGGGGAATACCAGGACGGGTTCCCTAGGCAAGCGCCAGGATGCCCTTTGTGGTGACAGGTTGCGCTATATAAGTATACCTACATTTACATTTACATTACATTTACATTTACATGCTTGCTCGCCCTTTCCCTCTCACATTGCTGCTTGCCCTGTCATTGCTTTTCATTGCATTAGAAAAATCAATTGAAGTTTTAAACCACATTACCCAGTTACTCAGTGTCAGCTGATATATATATATATATATATATATAGAGAGAGATATATATATATATATATATATATATATATGTGTGTGTGTGTGCGTGTGTGTGTGTGCACGTTGTGTGTATGTTTGCCTGTCTATGTGTGTGAGACAAATTGGGTTATTAGTTGAAAGGGCTGGAAATAGCACTTAAATCTCAAATAGTATGTAATTCTTTCCAGGGTGACCCACAAAAGTCATAAAATCAACCTATGCTAAATGTTCTAGTAGCTTGGCACAAAAGCAGTCAGGCTTCACTTAGAGGCAACGTATAAAGTATTTATGGAGTTTAAACAATAATACAGTGAAAACACAACACAAGAAAAATGCCAATGCAGAAAAATACATTTAATTTTAAAAATACAATCACAACAAAATGACAAAAAGCAGTATAAACAGAGTTATAGGGCCCAGTTCACAAAAATCTGAGACAAAATCCTAACTTTACGACTTTTGCTATTCACAAAGGGCATTTAGGAGTAGCAAAGTTAGGATTCCAAAGAGCAGGTTGTTGCTGGAGGTTCATGTTAACTGACATCGTGGATGGTCGGGAAGAACACAAAATGTCTGTTCGTAGTCACAAAGAGCCTAAAAAACCTCTGGCTCTTCACCGGGAGCTCAAGGCTTGTAGTTTTGGGACAGGACGAGTACTCTCTGATGGCAACCCAGAGTCCAGGACCTGTAGAGGCACCTATTAGGGATCTGGACTCTCTCCAGCAGAGGCCAGCAGATGGGCTTAGGCGGGTTCAGTTGTTGATAGTCAGCTAGGCAATGCAGGAAAGCCCTCTGGAAGCTTGTTGTGTCCCTGTAGCTCAAACAGGAGGTTAGCAACTGAAACTTTGAGTCAATTCTCTGGAGCCTGGGTTCAAGTCAAGCAGGCCCAATCTTCCTGTAAAGCCAGCAGGGCAGTCCTTCTTCTGAACTGGTGCAGGAGTGTTCTGATGAGAGGTTCTGAAGGTGCCACATTTATATTTGGTGCCAGCTTTGGTGTGGGGGAAATCCCAGGCCTACTCTCAAATTGTCTCTGATCAGTTTCTTCTCTCCCCCTGGGTTTGGCTCCAAACTGTCTCAAGTGAAAGAGGCAAGAGCAGGCCTGATGTCAGTTCCTTTTGTTTGTGCTGCAGATACAGTCTATTTTAAAATGTAATCAGGTCAGGGCACAACTCCAAGATAGCCATAATGTCAGGAAGACCCTGTCTCTCTACCTATACTCAGGAAAGCCATTCACAGTCATGTGACTCTTGACAATGGCAGAAAGACATATTTGGTTCAAGAAGAAAATTGCCAACTTTCTAGCCAGTTCGAAGAGGGTCATATAAATCTTATAATCTGTGACAAAATCATATGGTTTTTACAATCTTGTTAGACTGGTAGTGTTATACCATTTTCATTAATGCTATTGTGTTTAAAACATTTATGTTTGTGACTGTTTTGTAATTTGTCGATGATGATCTATTAGTCCATATTGTCATAAATGTTTCTACGTCCAGTTATACATATTTTTCATATTTGTTGGTAATTCTTGTTGATTCCAAAGGTCTTCATTAAAAAAGAGGATAGTTGTACTGTAGGACATATCTCCAACTACAATAAATGAATGTGTGAATAATTGTATAATTGAATGTGAAATAAACACACAGACCAAGTGTGAGAAGTTGGCCCGGTATATACTGTCCACTAATTAAAGTGGGCACCTTGCACCAGTACAAACAACCCTTATGGTGATTTAAGAGGTCAACGATAACCTTAGAAAGCTATCCAAGTGGTAGCTTTGGAGAGCAGTCTTCAGGCTTAGTCTTGAAGGAATGTTCGGCAGCTTGTTTTACCAGAATGTAACCTTATTGTATTGGTTAAATAAAAGGAGAACCACACAGTAGTTATAAAAAATATGTATTTATTATTATAACACACCTTAATTACCTCACAGTATTTGCTACATTCAGATATCACAAAGCATACAACACTGTAGCACAGAAACAATCGTAAGTAGCACTAATGCACAGTGGGCTCCAGGGGGAGACCAAGCCATATACTAAAATAGTGGTATAAGAACCACGACTCTAGTCAAGAAAATGTCTAAAGGTTGTGGAATTGCTGCGACCCCAAGGTACCACCTAAGGTGAGTAAGGAAGGGTGCAGTGTGAGAACACAAACACGTGCTACGTACAATTAATTGGGAGAGTCGCAGTTGCAATTGTAAAGCTTAAGGACCCGTCCCAGTGGATTACGAAGAAACCTTTTAGAACATAGAAGGTTGGAGAGCCAGACGCTTATGTCATATAATCAACTTTCTACAAGTGGCATTTTCAGAATAATAATTTAAAATCTGACTCTACCATTTAAGAGGATTTTAAATTAAAATTCTAAAGAGTGGAAGAATTATTTCTCAATCTGTTATCAAACTGAAATTAAAAGTTTTTAAGTGTAATAAGGTAACCCAGTATTAGACTATGGAAGAGATAGTCTTTCCACAGTAAAAGTGACTTTTGGCATTTTTACTGTTAGGGCACATAACAATTAAACCCACATGTCCTACTTTTGTTCGTGGATGGTGGGGAATTAGCCTGTGACCAGGCCCTGTGGCCAACCCCCTGCATGCAGCCAGCCCCACGCAGCTCACAGCCTTTTGCAATGCACAGCGGGGGGTTGGCCACAAGGCCAGGCCGGCGGGCAGAACCTGCAGCCAACCGGCCAAAGGCAGCCAACCGGCAGGCCCACTCCCCGGGCCACTTTTGGCCCTGGGGACCCCATCCCCCAGGGCCAGCAACATATTTCAAGGTAAGGTGTGTATGCCTCCCCACTCCCCAGACTGCTTTCAGCCCTGGGGAGTCCCGTGCCCAGCACCATATCTAATGGGGAGTAAATGGCGCCCCTTCCTGGGTCGATTTTGTCCCAGGGAACCCCAGCCCACTTGGCCTGGCCCATTTTGTAGTGGAGGGGACCACGTTCCCCTCTTCCTGGTGCTATTTCGGCCCCATGGACCCGATTCCTCAGTGCCTGGCAAAGTACACATGGGGAGAGGGGCACGCAGCCCCCCTTCATAGGCCATTTTTGGTCCTGAGGGCCCCAGGGTCCAGCACCAAATTAAATTGGGAGGGGGCACACATCCCTATGCTCTGTACCTATGTCGGCCTCCGAGGTTCCCGTTCCCTGGGGCCTGGCCAATGTCTAAAGCGGGAGGGGGGCCACATGGACCCCTTCCTGGGCCAATTTCTGCCTGGGGCACAGCCCTTTAAAAAAAGTGAGAGGGAAGAGGCAGGGGGTTGGCCTCAGGGCCTGGCCTGAGGGCAGGCCGTGCACCCACTCTCCACATGCAGCCAACCCCACACTGTGCACAGCCTTCGGGAAGCCAGTCCTCGGACCATCCTCCCTAGGTTGCATTTGGACCTGGGTACACCATCCTCCAGGGCCCACCAACATATTTCAGGGTGAGGGGCACGCAGCCTCGCTCTCCAGGCCGATTTCGATCCCAGGGCCAAACATATTATGGGTGTGCAGAGTGGATGTGCTGCCCTCTTCCCGAAGCCTTGAGCGACCACTGGGAGTCCATCCCCAATGTCGAAAAGATTGGGCCAAAGGGGGCCACACATCCCTCCATCCTGAGCCATGGCAGTCGCCAGAGAGCCCACCCCTGGGCTGAAAGTTCTTTAAATGGGGAGGGTGCTGCATGACCTCTTCCCTGATCTGCGTTATGCCTGGGGGACACCATCCTACAGGCCCTTATGTAACAAGGGAAGAGGTGCCATGTGGCCTTCATCCCCGAGCCTGATTATGGGCTCTAAAGATCCCATCTCTGAGGACCTGTTTTTTAAAGGGGAGGGATGCAGCATGACCCCCCTCCCCGAGCACATTAGCCATTACAGACCCTATTCCTTAAGGCTTAACTATTTTAAAGGGAGGGCACATGGCCCCCATCCCTGAGCCTCATTAGGCACTGGAGACCCCATCCCCAGGGCCTCTTTTTAATAAAGGGAAGGGAGACCACATTGCCCCACTAGCATAGCCTTATTAGGCCCTGAGGACCTAATCCCGCAGAGCCTTAACTATTTTAAAGGGGTGTGTGGGCACATGGCCCCCCTCCCTGAGCCTCATTAGGCCATAGGGACACCATCCCCATTGCTATTTTTATAAAGTGGAGGGGCTTCGAGGCCCCCACCCGAGTCTCTGTAGGCCCTGGGGACCCTATGCCTCAAGGCCTTATTTTAAGGTGAAGAGGGCCATGTGGTCAACCTACCCGAGCCTTATAAAGGACCTGGGGCCCCAATCCCCCAGGGTCATATAATTTTAAAAAGACGATGGCAGCCACACAGGCCCCTCTCAAAACATTTTTCATCCCTGAGAACCTCTTCTCATGTGGTCTGCCTTTAATATGGTAGGGTGCCCTGTGCCCACTCAAGGCACCTACCATACACTCTATGGGGACTGTGGGGGGCCAGGGCTCCTGCGGCCTCTGGCCGGCACCCCGCATGGTATAGGAGCCAGCATTGCTCCTGCCCGGAGGGAGCAGCTATTTATGCTTTTTCCTACCCAAGGGACACAGCCGGCTAACACAGCAAGTGAGCCAGCCCCAGGGATAAACCAATGTTCATAGAGAATGTGCCACATGGCCCCCTCCCTTCTTTTAAAGTTAGCAGCCTCTGGGTCCACCCCATTGGGGCTAGGGTGGCAGAGTGTTTCTACCCTGCACCCATATATTGCCTTTTTGTTTACTTCAGGACAGGGGAGCAACTCCCTGAGATCTGTATGGCTGCCAGTAACAGATTTCCCATAAATACCATAAATATTGAACCCCTTCATAAGCTCTAGGTTCTACAAAACACAGCAGCCAGACTGGTTTTAAATCTTCCAGCTTGGTCTCCCTCTGCTCCCAATCTGAGGTCGCTTCATTGGCTGCCTATTAAGAAGCAAATAGACTTCAAAATCTGCTGTCTAGTCCATAAAACTCTAAATGAACAGGACCCTCAGTATCTGGCAACAAAACGACGTACCAGCTTTCTAGGATACTCCGCTCTTCAAACGAACACCTACTTATAGTTCCGAAGGTCCGAACTGTTAAACATGGCAATAAAGGGGTGTGGCCAAGAGAGCCGACATGGCGGACGCAGCCTAAGAGAGCTCCGTCCCGCCGATAATATATCCGCCGATTCATCCTGGTTCCTCTCAGCCCCACTGTGCCCCGGAGGAGTGGAACGAGTACGGAAGCCAGCGTCAGGTCCTGTGTGTAGTCCAGGCCGGCGGAGCACAAACAGGGCTGGTGAACGCGATCCGGTGCTGTGGGGCCTACGCCGCGAGGTGCAGCTGGGGACCTCGAGTTTAGTGGACCCCAGTGGCAGCGGCAGATCAGTGCGAGCAGCGAGGGACGAGTGGTGCTGGTCCCTGTTGGGTGCCCTTGCTCTACGGGCCTATTGAATCGGCCCCGGGCACCGCTGGCAAACCGGGAGTGGCTGGAACTGAGAGATGCAGAGCCGACCTAAGGGGAAGGATGCAGTGGTGCCGCCTGGCCAACACCGTGAAGCCGGGGCCTCAATTTTGGTGTCTCCCCCGGGGAGCGGACCCGGGTGCTGGTGTGTGTGGCGACTTCTCCTGGCAGCAGCGGGCCCCTCAGGCCCACAAGTAAGGAGGCGTGTTTCCCTTCCTCCCCCTCTGGGATGTATGGCGGGAGCCCCGTGGAGAAGCAGTATCTAGGGGCAGGCAGCGGCTGCTCCGGCGTTCGGCTCGGACCGCAATGGTGCTGAAGGGCGGGCGAGGAGCCCCTCTCACGGTGTGTGGTGGGCCGGCAACCCGCAACCTGGTTCCTACTTGGCAGTGGCTAGAGTTGGGATCCGGCAGGCAGCAGGTTTGGAGGAATGGGTGGCTACTACATTGGTGGCCAGATTGGGCCGTGGCGGTGATGGGGGGCTGGCTGGGGGGAAAATCCATAACTCGCCAACAGTCCCCCCCCATGGAAGGGTGGTGAGCCCCACAACCCGCGAACAGCCTGAGCTTTCATGGGGGGCCCCCCGCCCTGATTCGTCGACCCGGAGGGGGCGCTTCACATCGGACTGGGGGCCTCTCCACCGAAACATACTCCAGGCGGGGGGGTCCTGTAGACTGACGCAATAGAGGCCAGCTGGTGGAGTGGAAGACGGCCGTGATTCCCCCAGGGGGCGGGCGCAACGAGGGACGATCTCAGCTGCAACGGGGCGATTGTGGGAGCCCCACTGGAGGCCTTGCAGGACTAGAGCATATGATATGACACCCTGGAGGGTGAAGAGGTACGGCCGCCCGATAGCTTGGTGCCGGCGGGCTGCTGCGAGGAGGTCGGCTCGTACCTGGAATAGAGGCACTGGTGATTGGTGGGGTTGCGCACACAGAGGAGGCCTTGACCTGCTGCCCATGATGACGAGAGGAGGCGGTGGTAGTACCACCTCTAAACATGGGCCCATGGACATATTCACGGGGTCGGGTGGAGGAGCCAGGGCGGCAGGGGGCCAACCCAACCCTGGGCCAGATAACGCAGCGCTGATGGCAGCCATAACTCAGTCTAGAGACATGTTAGATGCGAAAATAGGGGCTGTGGGGGCAGATGTTACCCTTCTGCAACAAGACTTGCGTAACACTGTTGCCCGCATCACTGAGGCTGAAACCAGGATTTCAGGGGTGGAGGATGACATGGCGGCCCTGAAACGTAAGGTTGCGAGCATGGAAAGCATCCAAAAAAACATGGCGCTCCGGGCTGAGGATGCAGAAGGACGGGCCCGGCGGAACAACTTGGGCTATGTGGGCCTGCCCGAAGGCTGCGAGAAGGGCGGCATGGAAAAATTCTTGACCCAGTTGTTGGAGAGCTGGTTCCCCCCGAACTCCCTATCGAGATGGTTTGTGATAGAACGGGCGCACAGAGCGTTGGTCCAGAAGCCGCCGGTTGGGTCCCGTCCTCGTCCTGTGATTGCAAAGCTCCTGAACTATCACGATCGAGATGTTATATTGCAGCAGGCGAGGTCGAAGGAGCCGCTTATGTACGACAATCAACGGATCCTTATATTTCCGGACTATACGAGACTTGTGCAGAAGCAGCGACAATCATTTACAGCAGCAAAGGCGATACTCCGGTATCTCAAACTCCCTTATGCGCTGCTCTATCCTGCTGGGCTGCGGGTGGTATTTCAGTCTGCGCTCTCATTTTTTTGACACTCCAGAAGAGGTCTTTCAATGGACTGACGAGACGGTGAAAGTAAGAGTGCATACCCCGCCAGGCATTAACTCAGCCTCCCTCGCAGAATAAGGCCCGCTCACGCAGGACTTCAGGGCCGGGAGGGAGTAGGAACTGGCGTTCCAGATCCAGAAGACAGACAGACTCAGGGGGAGCCACAGAGGACACTGGAGGCGCTCCTGATCCCCATATAGTAGATCTTTGATTACTGAGAGTACGGACAGGGTTGTATCAGATGCCACTGTGATCAGTTATACCTGGTTTGCCTCAGGCACCACTGTGGTGTGCCCTCATTGGGGGGCTGGTGATATATGTAATGTATGGGGCACGCTGCATTTATTGAATGTGGGGTGGGGGAGAAGAACGTGAGGCGGGACCTAGTCCCCCATTGCTCAGGGCTAGTTGAGGGGGAGTTTGGGTTTATGGGTAGGTTGACGGGGATCCATTGGTGTGACCGATCTCTGGGCTCCCGTTCGGGGTCAGGAGCTGTCTATACCGCGACAGGTACTTAAGTGTTTTTGAGGTATGGGGGGGTGGGGGTTGGGGAGAAGTTCAGTATGTTGCAGGGAAGGTTTGAGGGGTTTGCTCGCATGACAGTCAAAGAGTCTCCACGGTCCTATTGTCTTTACCCTCGTAGCCTGTTATTGGGCCACTTCCCTCCATGGTTTGAATGGCGAATGCAGAGTCTAGGGCTTTAGGCCCCAGAGCATCTCTTAGGGTCCTGAGTTGGAATGTACGGAGCATGCTGGACAAAGTTAAAAGGTGTGCCGTTTTGCGCCAGGCGAAAAGAGAACGTGCCGATGTTCTCCTATTGCAGGAAAGACACCTACTAGGTAACAAAACACTGCTTACAGCGCTTTGGCTATCTACAGGTATATCATGCCGGTTTTGTCAGAGGATCTCGGGGGGTGGCCATCTTAGTTCACCGAATGCTCTCCTATGTGCACTCCGCCCAATGGGTTGATACACAGGGTAGGTACATATTTATCAGGGGTATAGTAGGAGAGGAATCCCTAGTGCTGGGTAGTGTGTATGCCCCGCCCCGTTGCAATGGTTGTTGGTAGAAAAGCTGTTTACAGTTTGGGCTGATATTCCCGAGTCACCAGCAGCAGTTGGGGGGACTGGAACGATGTCATGGATATGCAGGTAGATAGGTGTCGGCCTGGTGGAGGTCAGATAGCTGGTGGGGACACAAAACTGAGAGATTTAGTGCGGCCTGGACTGGGTAGACACATGGCGTTATTTGCATGCATGTGGGCGGGAGTACACCTACCTGTCAGCGGTCCATAAATCCTTTTCTAGACTGGATTATATCTTTGTACCTCGCTCCGCAATAGGTAGGGTGGAGTCGGCGGATGTGCTATCTAGGGGGCTCTCGGATCACTCCCCAGTTGCAGTCGAATTTGTCCTAGATAGGGGGCGGCAGCCGTTTCGCTGGCGCCTGTCCACATGGCACCTACAGAATGAGGAATACCAGAAGCAGATACGGGAAGCCATAGCACACTATTGGGAGGAAAATGCTGGATCGGTCTCTGAAGCTGAGACACTGTGGGAGGCCATTAAACCCACGTTGCGGGGGGTAGACATTGCATGGTGTGCGGCGGCGCGCTGGAGGCGTAGGGAGGCCTTGGTCAGACCCGCGGCAGAGGTAGAGGCCCTGAAGCGCAGGTGTAGTGTGGGTGGGGACAGTCAGGCGGTGGGGCAGCTTCTCCTAGTGCAGCAATCCTATGCGTCAATACTGTTAGACGAGGCGCGGCAAGTGTGGTTGGCAACACGCAGCAGAATCTATCAATGGGGAGACAAGTCGGGGACGATGCTCCACCGTCTCTGCCAGAACGCTTTCCAAACGCAGACCCTGCCGGGGCTCCTAGATGTGGCAGGGGATTCAATTACAGACCCTAGAGTATTAGCCGAGAGTTTTGCGTCGTACTACGCAACCCAATACACCGCGCGTGAGTGCATACCGGCAGATATGGTGGACAAGTTTATTGCGGATTTGCCACAGCGGGCTGTGACAGATGAAGTGCGAGTTCGTTTGGAGCTTCCTTTAACTGCAGAGGAGCTGGGACAAGCCCTTGGGGAACTTAACACCGGGAAAGCCCCCGGGCCCAACGGGTTCCATAGTGAGTTCTATAAGAAGTTTCACCTGCAGTTAGGTACACACTATAGAGCTGTACTGGAAGAGGGGAGGGAGAGGGGTAGCCTCCCCACAGATTGGCACCATGCTGAGGTAGTGGTCTTTCAGAAACCAGGCAGGCCTCCGGAACAACATGCTTCATACCGCCCCATCTCCCTCCTCAATGTTGTAGCTAAGATTTTGGCTAAAGCATTGGCCAATCGTCTCCTACCCCATAGTGCAGGGTTAGTGCATCCAGACCAAGCCGGATTCATGCCGGATAGGGCGACTAGGCACAATATACACGAGGGCTCATGTAGCAGTGGCAGAAATACAGGGTACTGGGGTCCAGGCCTTGCTCCTTTTGGCGGATATAGACAGAGCCTTTGATTCCCTGAGCTGGGTTTATCTATTTGCACTTTTGCCTCGACTCAACCTAGGGCCCCACTTCTGATCCTATCTAAAACTTTTATACACGGATTTGACGGCATCGGTCAGGGTCACAGGGGCCATATCTTCCAAATTTTCCATCGGGCGTGGCACGCGTCAGGGATGCCCCCTCTCGCCATATCTGTTTGCCCTGGCCATGGAACCTTTAGCGGCTTGGGTGCGACTGGACGCGCAGCTTCACGGTTTTGCGTGGGAACGGGGCCCGACTGATAAGATTGCTCTCTATGCTGATGACGTCCTATTTTTTCTCACACAACTTGACAGGTCGGTGCCGCGCCTCCTAGAAATCATGCAGATATTTGGCAAACCTCTGGGTTATATCTGAACACTCGTAAAACGACCCTATGGGTAATGGGCGGGTGCTCGGATGGTGGAGACTGGGCGTCCACACTGCAGGTAGCAGTGGGGGGAATCAAGTACTTGTGGGTGTTCATCTTAGCGAGTCCTGCAATCTCCTGGGAGCACAACTTAGTCCCGGTATGGGACAGGGTTCAAGCGGAGATGTGGACGTGGTTCCGAATGCCCCTTACTATTTACGGCAGGTCGGCCATTTTTAAAATGGTGGCCCGTCCCCGACTCCTCTACCAGCTGCAAAACCACCCGTACCCGATCTCCACCCAGTGGTTTTGGCAAGTAAACTCGGCACTGGGACAGTTTCTGTGGGCCTGGGGAGCGGTGCGGGTGGCGCTACGCACCTGTTTTCTGACTACTTACGTCGGGGGTTTGGCAACCTCCGATATCCTATCATACTATCAGGCCTCTCATCTCCTGGTACTGAGAGAGTGGTGGTATGGAGATAGGGGAGACCCAGCGTATGCCCTGGAGCGTCACCTCGTGGGCTCCAATACTTTACATATGGTCCTTTACGCAGCGCAGTTGCAAAAGGGACTGCCGCCGGCCACTCAGGTAGTTTTTCAAATTTGGAGGCAAACCTTGCATCGCATGGGATGGTGGGGCAGGCTGACACAAGAGACCCTGCTGTGGTACAATGGCTGCCTGCCTGCTCTGGTGCCTCTCCAGGGCTTCAGGGGCTGGGACGATATCATCTCTGGGGGATGTAATGTCAGGTACAACACTTAAGTCCTTCCAGGACCTGTGTGAGGAATACGATTTACACCGGTCCCAATTCTTTAAGTATTTGCAGTTTCGTCATGTTTCACCGAGTCTTGAGGGTCTTGATTCTTTGCCGGAGTTTAGCCCCTTGGAAGCCAAGGTCTTTATGGGGGATTTACAGGACAAAAAGATTTCTCGTATCTATCGCACACTAGTCATACACTGCTCCACTACACTGTCGAAACTCCGGGAATCGTGGGAGAGGGATATAGGGGCACTGAGGAAGAGGACTGGCGTGAGGCGCTGGAGGCTCCCAGGGGGGCTGCCATAGCAATGCGGTTACGACTAATCCAATTTAAATATTTGCATAGAGTCTACTTTACGAGGGAAAGGATGTGGCGAGCAGGCCTTATCGCTTCCCCAGATTGTCTCCGATGTGGCAGAGAAGAGGGGACACTGATACATACGGTGTGGAGCTGTGTTTCGCAAGGTTTAGGAGAGGGGTGTGGGATTGCCTGCTGGAGGTCCTGGGGTGGGAGCTACCACCCACACTGCAACTAGGATTGCTACATGTACTAGACAGGGTGGGGGGCAATATATACAAAAGGCATCTTCTACTACTGGGTCTTACTTTGGCCAAAAGGGGTGTGGCCAAGGCAGGAAAAGACCCCCAGCCTCCCTCAGTTCTGGTTTGGAAGAAGGGCTTGGATTTCTGTATGGGGCTGGAACAGCCAATTTTCATAGCTCTTGGATGTCCACGAAAACACTACAAGATATGGAAAAGATGGGCAGAAAATAGGGGCCTTTGGCTAGAACCGCCCGTAGACCGGGAACTGGATCAGGAGGTGGGATAGGAAAGCCATATGGAGGGTGTACATGTTATATTGGATGGTGGTTTACATTGGAGGACCTGTGAGACGATGTTGTGTGATCGGGGTAGGCGGGATCCGGGTGGGGGGAGTTGTGGGTGGGGGGAACTGGGGGCGGGGGAAAGTTCTTCAGTTTGATGAATCATTTGCTTCCAAAATGATGTATTGATTGCCAATTTCTTGATGCTTTGTATTTAATGTGCAGTTTACTTCGGAGAGCGGAGTGCTGCAATATATGTGCAATCTGTCAATAAAATTTGTTTTAAAAAAAAACATGGCAATAGATCCTTTAAAAAATTGGCCCTACCCTCTGGAACTCTCTGCCTATACACCTACGAACCGAGATCAAGCATACAACGTTTCGTAAATCTCTTAAGACCTGGCTATTCTAAACCTCTTCTATTTCTAGCCATCTTTTCTGTCTGTTGCCTGAGTCTCGGCAAAGCACTATGAGACCTCTGGGTGATATATGCGCTCTACAAGAAACAGTACATAGACATAGGCGTCAACATAGATACTAACACATCTTATACAATCAATGATACAAGCACACACTCATCCTTACAGCCACTCTCACAATCACTCACTCTCACATATAGTCATTGATATACTCCAACACTCACATATACTGCCTTTCACATATGTAGTTACTCACACATACCACTGAGACATCCATTCTATCACCAACACACCTATACACACACTCACCCACCATCCACAGATCTGAATCACTCCATCTGGTGAGTAAGCCTAGGTTCAGGCTGAGCAGAATGGGAGGACGTTCCTTCCGTGTTCTGGCGGCTGATCTGTGGAACTCCCTTCCTGTGCACATTCGCGCCCTTAATAGTCTGACTCTTTTTAGACGGGCCATCAAAACCCATTTGTTTTCCCCTGTTATCTGATTTACCCTCTTTCAGCTCTGATCTGTTGTGTTGTGTACATGATCTGGCGCCAGGACGCCCCTTTGCTGGGGCAGCTGTTGCGCCTAATAAATGTTATTAACATAACATAACATAACATTTCAGCCCTTCACACTTGCAGTCTTGAACCCATACATCCATTGGATCACCCACTCACATCTATGCACAGTCACACACCCCCACTCACACAGCTATTCACAGACCCACACACCCACTTACAGACCCATTTAAACACTCACACATCCACTCACGGACTCACTCACACACCCACTCACAGACCACTCATAAACCCACTCACAGACCCCCCCCAGATATTCCCAAACCCACTCATTGACCCACACAGACACTCACACACCCACTCTCAGGCATGCACAGACATGCACAGCCACTCACAGATCACACAGACACTCACACACAAAATCACAGACCCACACAGACACTCACATGCCCAATCACAGACCAACATAGACACTCACACATCCACTCATATACCCACTTACAAACAAACACCCTCTCATACTCACACACACACATCCACTCACAGACCCACAGAGACACTTAGACACCAACTCACAGGGCCAAAAAGACACTCATACACCCATTCACTGACCCACACAGACACTCACACACTCACTGATACTGCCACTCACACAGCCAGTCACACACCCACACAGCCACTCTCACACATACTCCCACACTCATACAACCACTGACCCATTCTCTCAGGCTACAGGTTACAGTTAAGAAATAAAATGAAAAACAACCTGAAAAATTCACAAAAAAGCCAAAGGTTACAGGTACGTAAAAGTTAGGAAATAGAATATAAAAAACCTTAGAAATTCACTGAAAAAACAAAATAAAGGCTACATGGACGTAATAGTTAGGCTCAGATTTCATATGCACAAAACCACAGAAACTGAGCAGTTATGGTTACCTGGGTCAATTAAAATGTACGCCCCCTGCAATGCACTGCTTATGACCTCACATATTACATCACTCTTGAAATGGTCAGTGATATCACTGATGACATCTCAAAAGACACCCACTACTTGGCCGGAGGGAGACTAATACTTCAAACTAAACTTAAAGGCATATCCTAAAATAAAGCTTAAAATATATATATGAGTCTAAAATTATAAAAAGAATATAATAATGTACTTTAATCATAAAGTGAAATGAAAGACAAATTGTATTAAAAAATGCCATTCTGAAAAACATACAATTTATAAATTCCTAAAAGCAATAAAAAAAATTACAGATACCATTACAGTTTTTGGGGAGTGGTGTGGCGCAGTGGCCAGAGTAGCTGTCTCCAGAACGTGGGGTTCACAGCTTGATCTCCAGTGCCAGAGCAGATCAGCTCAGCATCATGTGACTCTGGGCAATAGCTCACCTAATCTCCCGACAGCCCTCAGCACCTTGAAACCATTAAGGGGGTGATATATTTGCACTTTACAAATAGGAATTATTATTAGGAACCATGATAAAACTAGCTTACCCGAATGATGTTTCAGTTGGGGCCCAGACCACAAGTTCCAAAGAACAAACATGGTCTTATCCAACCCAATCAGCAACCGCTGATAGTGTGTTAGCCATCAGTGTAGCCACAGAGGAGGAGCCAGGATCGATGAATACAGGAGCTGAAGCATCCAAGAAATGCTCATGCTATGCATTCAGTGTCAATGGCAATTGCATAGGACAGCACTGAAAATGTATCCTAAGCGAACACATCTGCAGATCCATATCCGTAGATTGAACCAGTTCCATCCCAAGGCATATGTCCAGGGCACACTCGAAAGTGTGCAGTAGGCAGCACAACACAGGCTGTAAGCAAGGTAACCATACCGTTTGAAAGTACAAAACTCAGTTGTTATTGAGTTCTTGAAGCAAAGAAATGCCAAAATACTCCATCATAGTGTGCAAACACTAGTACATGTGGTCATTTCATCACCCTTTTGCCGTGAGGTGGAACATCCATTGCAGATCCAAACAATCAGGAAAAGTACAAGAGGTATGCCTCGAAATATGCTGAAAACCAGGGAAGTGTATGAAATGTGGATGCACTCTGAACTCAGTCTGGAACATGCTAATCAGTTTTAAAAAGTATGCTACTCCAGCAGAATTAGATGCCTTACATATGTGGTGCACAATTTCCTCAAAATGTTAAGTAAGGTTTGTTCGTAGCAGTGATTGTATTTCAGAAGACCTTGCAACTTGGAGATCAAACGTCTCTCTAGCAGATGTTAAAGAAATCTCCTTCAGAAACAATAAGGCTTTCAGTCTACTCAAATTATCAAAGTTCATGTTAAAAATAGCATCTGAAAGCCAAACTTTCAACACTCTGACTTTATGTGCAGGTGGAAATAACAGATTATTACTGCAGGTCATGTCCCTGGAAACTGACACCACATAGGGTACTCCTGTTTTCTTCCCACAACAACCTTGGTCGTTCAGAACTAAATAACTTTCATTTGAAGTAAATTTGAATTCTAGCCATTTTAAGCAGCTAGGGCACCTTTCAGATAACATGATAAGTTGGCCATAGGCGCACTATAAGCGCCATGAAGCGTGACATGCTTGCAAATGAGAGAATGACCAAACAAAGATTCACATTTGTTTCTGCTGAGAAATACTTCAGTTTCTCTATTCCTTCATCTAAAATTGAAAGACAGGATCCATTTCTAATGTACAAATCTCTTCCCCAGCGACTCATATCTGCCTACCTGAAAATGTTTCAAACAAGACATGAAATGAAATGTACAAATTTGCAGTGAAATAAATCAGTGCATTAACTGTTTGGCAGGTAGTGTTGCAGTTACTTTAAAAGGCAATTTCTCCAGCTGTTCTATGCTTTACATTGTGTAATTTGCGTCTTTTTTTGCATTACTATTTGAGAGCGTGTTAAATTATAAGGTGAAAATAAATCAGTCACATTTACATATTTCCAAAGTACGCAACCAGATTTTAAGATCAGTAACGTCCAGCTCAATTGCCTAAGTCATCTAAGCTGACTTTGCCCGTGTAGTAAGAGGTACATGTCACTTTATATGATGTCAATTATTCGAGACACACTAGTATTCAGTGAATAAATCGTAGTTGATACTTTAGTCATGCTATTATCAACAACAGCCAATGCCTTTTCAAAATTAGCCCTGCCAATTTCTCATATGAGCTCAGAAACTTCCTGGTGGGAAACTTTCCAAAGTTCATTTAATATATAGCGTGTGAAAAGCATTTATGACATGGGGCTCTAGGACCTAACAGAAAGTCCTGTAAATCCATGTAATCATAAAGGAGAGATAAGTGTTCATTCCGTGCTTCTAATGTGCAATGGTGTAACCACTGCTGAGATACCTTTCCCACATTGTATGTAGGGACAACTCCTGACTGTTGTATCTGCACATACCGTGGGTCTGGACTGTTTGTTTTGAAACCCGTTGTGTTACCGTCCTCTCTGCCTGCAGACGCGATCGCTCCCCACGCAGCTCCCCGCCCTGCCTGCCTGGTTGCTGCATGGTATCGTAGCGCTTCGCTGCTTCCCATTAGAATTGATTGCCTGGTATCATAGCGCATAGCATCGTAGCGCATCGCTGCCTCTACTGCTACTAAATTAAGATACTCACTGGAATTGACTGCTGATACCGGAGCGCCAGAGCGCCTTAATTTATTATCATCTAAATCACAGGGACATTGTAGCGCTAGATTGGCTAAGTGCGCTGCTAATTACAGCTTGATTTACCCGCTTTTAAACTTAAAGATGTGCCTGACTGTACCGGTGCCACTGTTTACTATCTCGCTTTAGGCGGCCGTCCATTTTGTTTTTGTTGTTGTTGTTGTGTGCCTCCCTGCCCAGGTCTCCGCCTCGCTCCCGCCTCCCAGCTGACCCTCCCTCGCCCCTCCCCTACCACCATCCACATATGACAGATGCCTACACGTGCAGCGTACACGCGCAGCGGCCGCGCCCAATGCGCGCCGAAGGTGCACCAAAGGTAAGCCCGTCTACGCCCGTCCACGCCTGGACCGCGCCCAGTGCCAGACCCCCTGGTCCCCGCATAATCCGTTCCACCGGCATAACATATGACGCCCCCACTCTCCTTGCCCTTAACCCCGGACTCACCCCACAATGCTACGTAGCTGCCCCAGGACACACCCAAGGACCTTTCGCCTGCCTCTCCTGCAAATTCGCCTGCATCAGGACCCTCACCAAATCCCCCCCCCTCCAAACAAAACTCCGACTCCAACCACCTGAAGTGTATCCTGCTGAACACCCGCTCGGTCCACAAACACGCCACTGAACTCTGGGACCTACTCAACACCACATCACCGGACGTAGCCTTCCTTACTGAAACCTGGATGAACGCCTCATCGGCTCCCAACATCGCCATAGCCATCCCGGACGCTTATAAGATCATCCGAAAAGACCGCACAAACCAAACAGGAGGAGGCATCGCCATCGTCCATAAGAACACCATCCGAATCACGACCAGCTCAGACGATAACTTCACGACCGCAGAACACCTTCATTTCCAGATCCACACCGACCCCAGGACCACACTTAGTGGCACCCTCATGTACAGACCTCCAGGAACCCGCACACAATTCAATGAAGACATCACTGACTTCATCAGCCCACATGCCCTCACCCGAGAACTACATTCTACTGGGAGACCTCAACTTCCACCTGGAAAAGAACAACAAAAGCAACACCACCACCCTCCTGGACAACCTGGCCAATCTCGGACTCAAACAACTTGTCAACACCCCCACCCACCTCGCCGGACACACACTCGACCCTATCTTCACCTCCAGCAAACACATCTCCTTCAATCAAACCACGGCTCTCCATTGGACGGACCACAGCTGCGTTCACTTCAGCTACAAAAAGACCACGACCTACATCCCACCACAACCTATTCCTCGAAGAAACTGGAACAAAACCACCACCGACCAACTCCTCACTTCGCTTAATCAAAACCCCCCCGTCACATCATCGGACCCAAACCAAGCCGCCTACAATCTCACACAATGGATTACCCACAGCGCTGACGAATTAGCACTCTTGAAAAACCACCAGATCAAACAAGGAAGCAAAAAGGCCCCTTGGTTCAACGATGACCTTAACCCCTTCTGTGCTGCGCGGATTTCCCCCCGGTGCTGAACGTTCCATTGGGCCTATGGAACCATGACGGAACGGTTCCGTCATAAGCACAGGCCACCTTATGCTCATGATGGAACCGTTCCGTCATGAGCATGGAAGGGGTTAAGAAATCCAAGAAGTTTTGTCGTACCCTCGAGAAAACCTGGAAAAAAAACCCATCAACTATCAACTTGTCCACCTTCAAGGACGCCACCCGCAAACACCACCAACTGATCAGATCCACCAAGAAATCAGCATTCAAGGATCGACTCGACAACAACACCCACAACAGCAAGGGATTATTCAACATGGTCAAAGAATTTACCAACCCCACCGCCGGTGCCAACAACATTACTCCCTCCCAAGACCTCTGCGACTCCCTATCCTCTTTCTTCCACAACAAAATCGCCGACATTCATAACAGCTTTGGAATCCGATCCGAAGAACAACCCACTCCACCCACCTCCGAACCAAAACAGCACTATCACAACCTATGCGCCTGGACCCCAATCACGACTGAAGACACCATCCGCCTGATGAACTCCATCCACTCAGGATCGCCAACCGACCCATGTCCCCACCACATTTTCAACAAAGCAGACTCCATCATCGCACCCCATCTATGCAAGGTCATCAACTGCTCCCTCAACTCCGCCACCTTCCCAGAAAGCTGGAAACACGCCGAATTCAGTGCCCTTCTGAAGAAACCCACAGCGGACCCTTCTGAACTTAAGAGCTACCGCCCCATCTCACTCCTCCCCTTCCCGGCCAAAGTCATTGAGAAAGCCGTCAATAGTCAGCTTGCCGCCTTCCTTGAAACCAACAATTCACTTGACCCCTCGCAGTCCGGCTTCAGAGCCAAACACAGCACCGAAACCGCCCTAATCGCCGCTACAGACGACATCCGCACGTTACTGGACAATGGAGAAACAGTTGCCCTCATCCTACTTGACCTCTCCGCCGCCTTCGACACAGTCTGTCATAACATCCTCATAAAACGCCTCAGCAACATCGGAATACAAGGGAAAGCGTTGGACTGGATCATCTCATTCCTTGCCGGAAGAACCCAGAGAGTCCGCCTCCCCCCATTCAAATCAGAGGCAACCAAAGTCATCTGCGGCGTACCACAAGGATCATCACTCAGTCCCACCCTCTTCAACGTGTACATGAGTCCCCTAGCATCCATCACGCGCCAACACAACCTCAACATCATTTCCTACGCTGACGACACCCAGCTGATCCTCTCCCTCACCAAAGATCCTAACACCGCCAAAACCAATTTACACAAAGGAATGAAAGAAGTAGCCGAATGGATGAAGAGCAGT
Source organism: Lissotriton vulgaris (assembly GCF_964263255.1). Classification (NCBI taxonomy): domain Eukaryota; kingdom Metazoa; phylum Chordata; class Amphibia; order Caudata; family Salamandridae; genus Lissotriton; species Lissotriton vulgaris. Next base: position 169,850,317 of record NC_141689.1, on the reverse strand, counting down.
CGCCTAAAACTAAACTCGGACAAAACGGAAGTCCTCATCTTAGGATCATACCCCTCTGCATGGGACGACTCATGGTGGCCACCGGCTCTAGGCACAGCACCCATACCCACAGATCACGCACGTAACCTGGGCTTCATCCTAGACTCCTCCCTATCAATGACCAGACAGGTCAACGCCGTCTCATCTTCTTGCTTCAACATCCTACGCATGCTCAAAAAAATATTCAGCTGGATCCCCACCGAAACAAAAAAGACAGTCACCCACGCACTAGTCACTAGCCGACTAGATTATGGAAACACCCTCTACGCTGGAACCACAAACAAACTACAGAAAAAACTTCAACGCATCCAAAACGCCTCAGCCAGACTCATACTTGACATCCGTCGTCAAGCTCACATCTCCGGTCATCTGAAAGATCTCCACTGGCTTCCCGTCAACAAAAGAATAACGTTCCGTCTCCTCACTCACGCACACAAGGCCCTCTACGACCTAGGACGCGAATGCCTCAACAATCGACTGTCCTTCTACACACCCACCCGCCAACTACGTTCATCCAACAAAGCCCTCGCCACAATCCCGCGCATCAATAGATCCACCATGGGAGGAAGATCCTTCTCCTACCTAGCGGCCAAAACTTGGAATTCTCTCCCCACTCACCTTCGCCTCACACAGATCCACCTCTCCTTCAGAAAGCAGCTAAAACCTGGTTATTCGATAAATAATGCACCCACCCTCACTCAAGCGCCTTGAGACCCTCTGGGTGAGTAGTGCGCTATACAAATTACTGAACTTGAACTTGAACTTATTTAGAAAGCATCCATGACAACCATTAGTACCTAATGGCCACACTAGCCACCCATCTGAACTAGATTTTGAAGAATTATTTCTGCCATTCTTAGTATGTTAATGAGCTATTCCTTAGTGTACTTTTTAAAATGTTGCTGATTATCAAAATGTGCAATGGTATGAATGTTTGGTGTATTCAAGTCCTTAATTTTAGCCAAACACAGGCATGTTGTTTGCTGCACTGTTTTGTTCAGGAACATTATTTGTCTTGGTATCAGACAAGCTCTAAAGAAAGCCTTATTACCCAGCATGTGCCAATATTCAGTTCCCCAAATTAATTTCAAATCAATATTATCTTTCTAAAAGTGATTGCCCTGTACGGACAACTGGGAAATGGTATACAACGTTTAGCACGCATTTTTTACCACGCACTACCATTACAATGCAGGCATTACCACGCATATCATTACAACGCATTGCGCTGGGGGGCGCTCTAGGATAGGGAATAAGTTTAATTTTATATCCAACACCTTCCCTAGTGTCCACGGGGACTGGAGTTGGAATATAAAATTATACTTACCACTATCCAGCACCTCAAAGCGCTATGCGTTGTAACAGTATTCGTTGTAAATACCGCGTTGTAAAGGTATGCGTGGTAATAGTATGCGTGCTAACGTCATACATCCCTGGGAAATAAAGGAAGCCAAATAAATCAATTTTGTTTCAGTCAGCATATGTTTCTTTGCTGTGAAAGGGGTACGTTTAAAATATTAAAGCACTGAGTCTATGGAGTTGTTGTCAGAAATAATATGCAAACTTTTGCAGGTATGTTTTTTAGATGCCCACTGGTGGTGTTGGGCAATGTTCCCATTGTGTATAATTAAAAACTGCACATGGAGTACTAGTTCTGCATAAATAATGGTGTGCATCGTGATACTAACAGAACATTTCACCATAGTTATTAGTTCCACTTTACATCACTTCACTTTGAAATACAGTATAATATTCCAGCTCAGAAAGCACAGAAATTACAGCATTTACATCCCAATCCTCAGACAAGATGACAAGAGTTATTTTATCACTCACTGAGATCTTGAATACGTATGGAATTTGTAAACTCTCTGTGGGACCATAAATATCAAATGGGACATTATCTAAACAATGCCATCTGGGAAGGGAAATGCAGGAATGTTCACAAGGGACAGGTGTCTTCACACTTAATGTGATGAAGAATGAGGCTTCAACACCTCGGCTACCAGTTTAACAGCAGAGCATTCAGGGATATACTGTCCATTTAGGAGCAAAAATAAAACTGTGAAGAATCCAATCCAAAGGAAAAGAAATAGCAATGAAATGGCAATCAAAATGCATGTCCATGGTGGAACCAGATAGGTCTGCTTTAGCTAGACAATACATGCACAAATTCAATGTAGTGGTGTGTCTGACAAATCTAAGAAAAAGTCATCAACATTGGAAGAAAAGCGAGAGGAAGTCTATGCAAACACAGTGACCTCACGGTATAGAGTAAAACTTTGTTTTTAGTAGAAGTAGTAGTAGAAGACTGTGAATTCACACACTGTGTGCGTATGTAGTTGGGAGTAGTCAGTGTAAGTAGTAGAACTTCAGTGTCAGATATCCCCGCCACGAGGTAGAAATGTCTGTATTATTTAATGTTTGTCAAGGGATTTCCTGTATGGTAGTGGGAGGAGAAGGGTAACTATCCAGGAGCCTATGTGGACTGGCCACGTGGTATTGTTTGGTAAGATCTATAGAGACAAATGTATTGTGTTTGCAATCAGCAAGGGGTGGCAAAAGTACTGTTCTGGTACCTTCAACTGCCAGGACTGACACATGAGCTCGGTAGATGGGCAAACTCCTTCTTGTCGACAATCTTTTCTCAAATTGGATCCCCAATCTTTGGAATCTAAACAGGAATTGTTGGTTGGACCTGCACTTCTATATTGATAGTACATTTTATGTGTTTGTTTGAATGGTCATCTCTGAAGTTCCTGTAACGCAGCCAAATGCTCATTCTTTGGTGTCAAAAGGCATATCCACCACCACTGTGCCATGATTATCAAGGTAAGGCATGCATTCCGGAAGCCAAACAGGACCTCACAGGAGGCCGGGCCATCCAATGATTTTCTAGGCAGATTGTTAAAAGCTTGTAAACTACATTCAGATGATGGATCCCACTACAACCTGAACCTAATACTCTAGCTCTTAAAAACTGCTTTAAATCACAGTGTTTCCTCTCCACTATTGAATTTCTATCAGGATGATATGGGGAAAAATAATGCCCAGCCAAACCCAGAGTGCCCATGGTATCCCAGAAAGCCCTAGAGTCAAACACTGGTCCATGGTCTGAGTGGAATATAGATACTGAATATATCCCAATGAAGACTTGCAGAATTGTTTTTAACAATTTGAGCATCAGCTGATTGCTGTGGCCATACCCACAGGAATTGACAACACAAATCCACTGCTAGTAGGATTTTTTAAGGCACCATCAGAGTTTAGTGGGCCACAGTGGTCGAGATACATGCAAGCTATGGGCATGTTTGAAATTAAGGGAGGAGTCTACAATTGGTGTGCTGCAGTGAAAGCTTTTATTTGTTGACAAATGTCACAACTAGGGACATATTGCTTGGTCTATTCAGAGAGACCTGGCCAACAATGGAGTTACTGTAGTAGTAAAACTGTAGGCACCAGACCTGCATGTGTTGAAGCTAATCCAGCATGAGCAGCTATGATCATTTCTAGTCTGCGGTATGAAATTGGTATCACTCAATTCCCCACTCATGGAATTCGAACAAAAGGTATAATTTGCACACTCAATAGGAACAAGTATTTTGTTGAATATTCTTTAGGCAGTGGAGTGCTACAGCATTAAGCTGTAACAGCTAACATGATGTCTCCATCCACACTAATATGGGAATAAGTAATTGAAGCAGTCTGAACGGCTGCCACTGAGGCTTCATCACGCAGTAAATTCACAGCACGATGTATTCGAACACATAGCTGACATATGGATAACATGAGCCCGTGGCAAACATTATTTCAGATTGCCACCTTTCCCGAAGCAATTAGTCTTAAATAGTATTCCCTTTTGATTCTCTCAACCCATTTGGGCACCAATAATATAAATGCTCATTGAAAGACTGGACACAATAATACTATCTGCACACTCTAAGTGTGGGAAATTCAGGATCTGGATTATTATAGTTATTAGAGCTTTGAGTACAGCCAGCTGTGCAGTACAATTACCTCGGGATTGTGTAAATATTTTTAAAGGCTAGAAGACTCCAACCCTGATTTTTACCAGTACCTCTATGCAAGCGGGCGAGTATTGTTGTTTAGTTACAACTGCTGGCTCGGCAATACCTTCAGCATAGATAATGAAGTCATACTAGTAAACAGGCAAAATGTCATTGTGCACAGGGTATTCTTGTTCATATTGTAAGAATTCTTGTGTTTGTAGTATAGGGTCAACAACATAATCTATGTTGACAGCTGTTAAGGAGATAGCTCAGTGAATCCATCTTAGATGTAAAGCTTTTGTGTTAGGAACACTGGGCTTTGTGACAGCCTCAAAGGCGGAAATGGGAGTAACGAAAATTAAGTGTTTCCCCTTAGTTAATGATCTTTCCTTTATAACAGCCATCTGAACAGCATTGAGTATTTTTTGAATCAGTGCCAAAAAGCATTTCTGCACTGGAATATAAATGCAATGTATATGCAATAGGGGCAGTATCACCTTCATTGAAAGTAATATATGTGGAGCCAATGACCCCCGCAATTACACGGGCCACCAGATTTGTGGTGTTAACACATGTGTGTAAGTGTCTAGAAGGAAGCATGTCAGTTTGCAGTATTCGCAGAATCTGTGTATGTTCTGGTGTCCAGTGTGTTCTTGAGAAGTCCGGACATATTCATTCATAAAACTGTTTCACCGATTGCACATAATCTGCTATGCGTGTTCTACCAAAGTTGAGAAAGCCCAAAAGTGGTTGTAGCTTTTTGATTGTGTTTAGTGGTGGTAAGAGAGCACATGTCTCTAGGAAATGTTGTGCTAGGCTTTTGCCTTCATTTGATAATGTGTATAGCAAGAACAGCACACTGAGATAGGCAGTTTTTGTTTTTTGAAGGTCAATTTATAGCCAACTTCAGCAAATCCTAAAATAATGCAATCTACTCTGGCTAGATGTGTGCTTAAGTCATCATCCGTTAGGTAAATGTCATTGACACAGGAGAATGCTTCTGATTCAATTATTTGTAGAATTGATTTGACATAAGCAGAGAACAAGCCTCAGCTTCTCCTATACCCCTGAGGGAGTCGACAAAATATGTTTTGTGACCCGAGCGCAGTGAACACTGTAAGAGCCCTGTTTCAAGTTCTATATTTTGGCAGAAAAATAGCACTGGAAATGTCAACTGTTATTTTGTATTTTTGCACACAATGTTGTTCATTTGTACTGCACTGTGTGAATTTTGTAATGCAAAAGGGCTTGTTTGACTGTAAATGTCTGTAGTCTAAGCCTAATCGATATGAAAGATCTAATTAGGCTACTGAAAACAAAGGACTGTTCCTCGGTGAAATGCAAGGCTTAATTATGCCTTGGTATTCAAGTTGGGTTAGAATTTCTCTAACTGGGCTTTTAGCCTCATGCTTAATAGGATATTGTGGTTTCGCTTATGGACTGGACCTTTGAGTTGGTATGTGATGTTGAATCTTGATCCCAGCCTACATGGTTGCAGTGCAATTTCTTCCCACCTTGCTCATAATTGTGTTCATAGTAACTGGACTAATTGAAGGCATTGCTAAATGTGGCTGCACAGTTCGAGCAGCCCTTGCTGGGATTGTTGTTATTGTTCACATAATGAACTGTCTTAGGCGTCTATCTACTCTGACTAGACTTGTGCTGAACACATAAAGCTTTGCTGTCATGGGTGGTTGTAATGCTGGATAAGCTGTGTAGCCTGCTAAGACTGGCCATGTTGCCCCATCATTGCTGAGGGGATCCAGTCTCACATTTGCTAATGGATGTGTTAGAGAGCCTTGGAAATGATATATATGTTCCTGAAATGTTAATGTTATTTATAAATCTTCTTAGCCTCTGTATTGACCTGGTGTTGTAGCTAATGTAATGTTTGAAAATTGTGTGTAGTGCTATCTACTGCAGGAAAAGTGACCCATCAATACAATACCTCTGTTTTATACACCTCATGGGCCTCTATCACGAAGGTAACATCTCTCCTTTAGGAGGAAGGCCTTGTTGTAATAACAATTGTGCACCAGCATGACTGCAATTTAGTGGCATAACCACTAGTACTGGGTTTGCCCTTTTAATGACCAGAATTCAGAAAAGGGAAAAAATTATAGTGAGGTGATCCTTTTAAGGGTTCGAGCTTGAACAACGTAACAACCTACAGACAAATATAGCGAACCCTATGTCGGTGAGAAGGATTGTTCCCAAACACCATGTATGTCTCCATTAAAGGTCACTAAGTGCTTGGGACACACGTAAGAACTACTTAGGAGACCCATTATATAAGTGCTTACCCAAGAATGTTAGTGGCGCCATGTTGTATGGTTCCTAGTAATTATGCGTCAAAATTTGGGGACTCGGTCCACTTATATAATCAGACCATATTGGCCCAATTCCTAGCTAGCTCACAGTGCTCCATCTGTACCCATAAATCTGATAGGGTATCAGATGTTGTTTGCACCCACGGAAATTATGGAACCAGATCTATCATTTCATTGATTTACTTAGGCATGCCCAAAGGGAGAGACAGTAAATACATGAATTGGCATTTCACATATTTAACAAAGCATTTGGATTCTTCTGTAAAATACATGTACTGCAATTACTAGCAGAAGGAAACAAAGCACTGTTTAAAGCATTACAAGAAAGGTGAAAACGATGAAAAATTCAACCATTATAATTATTGAGGTGTTTATATGAATATATGAATATAGATAGTAATGATATTTCTACCTAACACTAACTATCCTATAGAGAGCATAGTGTGAATGTGTTTTGCAAGATTGCTTTGAGTAAGCCTGACTCCTCATTACCTGTATGTGATGTATCAGAAAGCCCATCTGGTGTAGAACAGGCTGCACCCCTTTTCAGGATAGTGATGAGAGTCTGCAAGGCTTGAAATCAGTTATGGGAGAACGTCCAGAATACTCCATGGAAGGTCACCACCGGCAAGCTAGATTCAGAAGCATAGTGTGTGCCCTGGGTGAGAAACAGGGTACCCACCAGTTTAAAATAAAGGCCCCTGGGATTGCGGTTCCCGGGGCCGGAATAGGCAAAAGAAGGTCTGCCTCGTGCCCCTCCTTGAAGAAAAACACTGCCCTGGGGAATAGGTCTTGGGCCTTAAAGGCCGTAAAGGTTCGGTAGGAGGGGCACGCAGCCCCCCCTTCCCTTTAACAATCACACACCAAATCACATACAAGCTCTGCCCTTTTGGCCCCTCTTCTTCCATGTTAGTAGTATGCAATGGCGTTCCCACCATTTTCCAGGCTCATGGATGGTGTGTTTTCTCTACAACTGCATGTTGAAAAATTATATGAAATCCTTGATAGAAGTAAATGCATGGTTGATTTATTGGAGCACAAACTCTTGAGTAGTGACTGTCCAAGACAAGTGGGTTCTTTTTTGTGGTCTCCTGGTCTGAGGGCAGAGTCCACGATTCTCCCTTTTAATTGCTGCTGAGTATGCGAAGGTGCCCAATCCCCCCAGAAGCTCCACACGATTGGCACCAGCCCATCTACATTAGTAGTATGCAACAGAGCTGGCTCCGGGTGGGTTGCCCGCAGGGCTGGCCGCAGTCCAGGACCTTTTTCCAATCCCCTGTTGTGAACAGCCAAAAGCCATGTGAAGTATGTGGTTGGCTGACTGTCAGGCCCTGCGAAATTCCCCCCACCATGCATGGCAGAAGGCTGTTTGCTCTGGGGGGTTGGCTTTCTGTATGGTAATAAAATATTATTTTACGTTAAATTAAACAACTAGAAATCAACTGAAAAAAGGTTAAGGTAACATTGCAGTTAGGTCTGATATAAAAAGATATGGGTTTGTTAAAACTTAGAAAGTCACTGAAAATAACAAAGGTTAAAGTAACATTATAGTTAGGTGAATATGTCAGTGAGAACATTTTAAGCAAAAAAAAACTCAGAATTTCACACGTTATAGTTAGCATAGCTAACTATAACATTTCGCCCGCCATGCACTGCGTATGACCTAACATATTACATCACTCATGACATGTTCTATGACATCACTGATGACATCTTAAAATCTAGCCCCTGAATCCACTAACATTTTAAATGGATTACCATCAATCTCGATATCACAGTTGGGATGTCTTACACCCAACCATCTCTCCTTATCAAAATCAATGACAGACAACACAAGTTGTTCATTAAACTCTTCACTCCCATCTTCGGCAAACAAACACAAAATTTGATCACTACATACATCATCAGATGCCATATCATATCAGCTAATACCAGCACTAAGGACACACCTGCTACAAGCCCACAAAATACTGTTCACTCTTCTACAAGACAAAGTCATGCTATCAACAAATCACATTCTTTAAACTGCCTACTACTAAATGCTCGATTGCTCTCGGAAAACAAGCATCACATCTACGACCTTATCACTGACACAAAACCTGACATACCCTTCATAACTGAATCATGGTTGGGAGATGATATGGCTCCATTCTTGCATGTAGCCATTTCTCTGGGCTATCAAACTATCACACAAATTGTACAGGCAAAAGAGGAAGTGGCCAAGCTGTTGTGTTCAGGCCAACATTAAATTTCACTAAAACTAACAACATCTCCATGCAAGGTTGTGAAGCCCTCTTCACCCGATGTAACCCTACACCATCTTCCTCCTGTAACCTCCTGCTCCTTTACAGACCTCCACCTAGCAATGCAACAGTCCCAGACACACTTCTAGACATGGTTACAAATCTTATCGCACTTCACTCCAACCTATGCATTCTGGTTGACCTCAACATTTGGATTGGCAATCACAATATGCCCCCTCTGAAAACAATCATCACTGGCCGAGACGCACCAAACCTGCTTCATATCATCCACAAACCCACACACATTGCTGGACACATCTTAGTTGTTGCTTTTGCTAATACAGAACTAGTTACCTATCAAACAATGACTCCACTCATATGGTCAAATCACCATTTGCTTGCTTTCCAACATAAAAACAACCCTAAGCGACACACCTAAATCCACCTTACGTGCATCCACCTATCGACTGTGGAACAAACAAAATTTTGAACACTCAGAAACACAGCTAACATCCAGTACATATCTAGACACAATAAACTCCATTACAAAAGTATATTAGTGGCTGCAGGAAGCTTTTGATATCCTAATACCACTATTCAATTCAATTCAAGAATTCTTTATTCGATGATTGAAAATCACCATAAAAGCACATACATATATACATAAGTAAAAAATTCATTAAATCATTTTCAAGATCCCGATTATAGTAATTATTGTTTACATGTTACAAAAAGGGAAAAAGGGATTATGACACTTTAAAAAAGATTAATAACAATTTTTAAACATCATTCTTCTCCTCTGGTTACCCTTAAACGAACCGCCACTTTGATAAAATTCATTATGCCGCACAATGTTAAAGGGTCAGATGCTTTCTGTAGGTAAATTGGGGCCTCTTTAGCATGTTCCAAATTGGCTTGTTTTATAATTTTCACTAGAAATCTGTGCCTAGGCATGGTAAAAAAAGGTCAGAGTAGTACAAAGTGAAGGGAATCCTGCGGAGACCTATTGTCGCAGCCGCAGGATCCCTTCTGCTCAATTGTTGTTGAGAACCCTGCTGGTGATGCCAGTAAGTATGGAAGTAAATTCAATCTAAAGCGACACATCAGAAATCTGTCCTGAGCATTGTGCATGAGGTATAAATATGGCTCCATTCCCTCGACGCTCTTGACCAGGATGTGAGCCCTCACTGTCTTTTTGAGCCCTTCAGCCTCAGCTCTCTGTTGTGCTTTTTGCTCTAAAAAAGCTTTTTTTACTAACATCTTGTGCTGGGCTACAATTGCTACAGGGTTGGTGAAGAGGTTCCTATAGCCAAGGGCATCTAAGGTACTCTTTACATAATTGAGCCATGGTATTCTCATACATTTATCCCTTTCTAAGCAATCATTTAAAATTTCTCTGCTTAGAGACGCGTCAGGGTTTACCTACATTTTTAACCAGGCCACTATTGGCCTAAGTTTTACCAGATCTTCTAGGTAAGACCTCCCTAGTTCCCTGTGTGCTATAAAACCCGCAATACCACTAAAAACGACACAACAGACCAAAAGAAAACATGCATCTTGGAGAAATACAGAGATTAAAGAGCTAAAACAACAATTTAGAACGCTGCAATGGGCCTGGCTCAAAACAAATAGCAATCAAGACAAACTTCGCTGCCAGAGACTTAGCTGATTATAGAAGTCAGCTATCAAAAAAGCTAACAAAGATACTATTTAGACAGAGTTCAAAATGCTGAATGTGCAAATAAAGAATTCTATCAAATTCTCTCTGAATTTCGCAAACCAAATTGCCTAGAAAAGGCTCATGCCATTACTCAAGATTTCACAGACAAACTATCAAATCATTACAAGACCAAAGCAGAAACATTGGACTCATATTTAAAACAAAGAAAACCCACCAGCACCAACCCTTTTCCAAAACAACAATCTAAGAATACTGTAGCTCAGCCTCTCCATTCCTTCCAACAAATTTAACACAAATAATTAATGGACCTGGTCAAGGCAAGCAGGCCTGCGGGCAGCCCTACTGACCCCTGTCAACCACAAACCTTCATGAAAATTCTTCTAGCAACCTCTACTGCCACACCAATAAGAAGAATCATCAACAATTCCTTAACTACAGGAATATTTCCAGAAGAACTCAAAATGTCATACATACGCCTATTACTAAAGAAAACAAACCTGGACCCACTGAACCCTGACAACTACAGACCAATTACAAATGGACCTTTCCTGGGAAAACTGAAGGAGCAGCTTTCACCAAGATGTCACAATTCATTGAAGATAATGCCATTCTGTCAGACTTCCAAACGGGATTCCAGCCAGGAAGAAGCACAGAATTTACCCTTGTTGTCATCTTTGATGACCATAAGAACACAGTTGACTGGAACAGGGTTGCTGCACTACTCCTCTTGGACCTCTCAGCTGCCTTTGACACGATTGACCATGACACTCTGATACAAAGACTCCACAAGGCCAGCATAGAGAGGATTGCTCTAGACTAGATCACATCCTACCTTCACAACGGATGTATGACGTTAAAACGCATACTTTTACATCGCATGCCATTACAACGCGATTTTTACAACACAGGATCCTTCACAACGAATGCCTTTACAACGCATGTCATTACATAGCAGATGATATTACAACGCGTGCCATTACAACGTAAGTATAGGTAAGTATATATTTTTTTTAAAAATTGTAAGTAATAACTATTTAATTAATTTAATTTATTTAAAGTAGTTTTTTTAAAACTGAACCCTTAAAATACCCCTGTACCCCTGTACCCCAAATCTATCCCTAATCACTAAAGCTACCCCTGTACCCCAAAACCCAAACCTAGCCCTGAACCCTAAAAATACCCCTGTACCCCATAACCCAAACCTAGCCCTGAAACCTAAAAATAACCCTGTACCTCATAACCCAAACCTAGCCCTGAACCCTAAAAATACCGCTGTACCCCAAAACCCAAACCTAGCCCTGAAACCTAAAAATACCCCTGTACCCCATAACCCAAACCTAGCCCTGAACCCTAAAAATACCCCTGTACCCCAAAACCCAAACCTAGCCCTGAACCCTAAAAATACCCCTGTACCCCAAAACCCAAACCTAGCCCTGAACCCTAAAAATACCCCTGTACCCCATAACCCAAACCTAGCCCTGAACCCTAAAAATACCCCTGTACCCCAAAACCCAAACCTAGCCCTGAAACCTAAAAATACCCCTGTACCCCATAACCCAAACCTAGCCCTGAACCCTAAAAATACCCCTGTACCCCAAAACCCAAACCTAGCCCTGAACCCTAAAAATACCCCTGTACCCCTAAACCCAAACCTAGCCCTGAAACCTAAAAATACCCCTGTACCCCAAAACCCAAACCTAGCCCTGAAACCTAAAAATACCCCTGTACCCCATAACCCCAACCTAGCCCTGAACTCTAGAAATACCCCTGTACCCCAAAACCCAAACCTATCCCTGAACCCTAAAAATACCCCTGTACCCCATAACCCAAACCTAGCCCTGAACCCTAAAAACACCCCTGTACCCCAAGCCCAAACCTAGCCCTGAAACCTAAAAATACCCCTGTACACCATAACCCAAACCTAGCCCTGAACCCTAAAAATACCCCTGTACCCCAAACCCCAAACCTATCCCTGAACCCTAAAAATACCCCTGTACCCCATAACCCAAAACTAGCCCTGAACCCTAAAAATACCCCTGTACCCCAAACTCAAAACCTAGCCCTGAACCCTAAAAATACCCCTGTACCCCATAACCCAAACCTAGTCCTGAACCCTAAAAATACCCATGTACCCCTAAACCCAAACCTAGCCCGGAAACCTAAAAATACCCCTATACCCCATAACCCAAACCTAGCCCTGAACCCTAAAAATACCCCTGTACCCCAAAACCCAAACCTAGCCCTGAACCCTAAAAATACCCCTGTACCCCTAAACCCAAACCTAGCCCTGAAACCTAAAAATACCCCTGTACCCCAAAACCCAAACCTAGCCCTGAAACCTAAAAATACCCCTGTACCCCATAACCCAAACCTAGCCCTGAACTCTAAAAATACCCCTGTACCCCAAAACCCAAACCTATCCCTGAACCCTAAAAATACCCCTGTACCCCATAACCCAAACCTAGCCCTGAACCCTAAAAATACCCCTGTACCCCAAAACCCAAACCTAGCCCTGAACCCTAAAAATACCCCTGTACCCCATAACCCAAACCTAGCCCTGAACCCTAAAAATACCCCTGTACCCCAAAACCCAAACCTATCCCTGAACCCAAAAAATACCCCAGTACCCCATAACCCAAACATAGCCCTGAACCCTAAAAATACCGCTGTACCCCATAACCCAAACCTAGCCCTGAACCCTAAAAATACCCCTGTACCCCAAAACCCAAACCTATCCCTGAACCCAAAAAATACCCCAGTACCCCATAACCCAAACATAGCCCTGAACCCTAAAAATACCGCTGTACCCCAAAACGCAAACCTAGCCCTGAAACCTAAAAATACCCCTGTACACCATAACCCAAACCTAGCCCTGAACCCTAAAAATACCCCTGTACCCCAAACCCCAAACCTATCCCTGAACCCTAAAAATACCCCTGTACCCCATAACCCAAAACTAGCCCTGAACCCTAAAAATACCCCTGTACCCCAAACTCAAAACCTAGCCCTGAACCCTAAAAATACCCCTGTACCCCATAACCCAAACCTAGTCCTGAACCCTAAAAATACCCATGTACCCCTAAACCCAAACCTAGCCCTGAAACCTAAAAATACCCCTGTACCCCAAAACCCAAACCTAGCCCTGAAACCTAAAAATACCCCTGTACCCCATAACCCAAACCTAGCCCTGAACTCTAAAAATACCCCTGTACCCCAAAACCCAAACCTATCCCTGAACCCTAAAAATACCCCCGTACCCCATAACCCAAACCTAGCCCTGAACCCTAAAAATACCCCTGTACCCCAAAACCCAAACCTAGCCCTGAACCCTAAAAATACCCATGTACCCCATAACCCAAACCTAGCCCTGAACCCTAAAAATACCCCTGTACCCCAAAACCCAAACCTATCCCTGAACCCAAAAAATACCCCAGTACCCCATAACCCAAACATAGCCCTGAACCCTAAAAATACCGCTGTACCCCAAAACGCAAGCCTAGCCCTGAAACCTAAAAATACCCCTGTACCCCATAACCCAAACCTAGCCTTGAACCCTTAAAATACCCATGTAACCCAAAACCTAAATTAAATAAATGTTTTTAAAAAGATAAACTTACCTATACTTACGTTGTAATGGCATGCGTTGTAATAGCATCTGCTATGTAATGTCATGCGTTGTAAAGGCATTCGTTGTAAAGGATCCTGCGTTGTAGTAGTTGCGTTGTAAAAGTAGTCGGTTGTAACAGTTGCGTTGTAACTGTTGTTTCCCCTTCACAACAGAACTAATGTCATTCCTACCACACCTTTCTGGTCCAAACCATTCACCACAAAATCAGGGGTCCCTCAATCCTCCATCATGTCGCCCATGCTTTTCAACATCTATATGAAGTAATTACAAGCATTGATCAATCAATTTTACCTCACATGATATAACTATGCAGGTTATAGCTGACTTTTGTTTCAATTGTGTTGTAGATTCTGTAATCACAAGGCCCCTGGTGAAGGGTCACAGACGACCCGAAATGCATTGGATAGTACTTTCGAATTAATTACATTGTAAACTACTGAACATTGTATACCATGACGGATACAGATTAATATTGAACATCACAGCCAAAAAAAGGGGTGATATATGATCAAAAGTTTGTACTTATTGGAAATACATTGAAGAATATTCAGAGAAGTTTTGATGAAAAACGTTTTTGTTATGAAGTTAAGTCCGGCTGGCAGCTAGGGATTAGCCTTGCTGTACCTGGCAAACATTTTGTTGTTTAATAACTATGCAGATGACACACACATACTCCTTCAACTAGAATGCCCCAAAGACATTGGAAACTCACCAATTTTCTGTTGTCTCAGAGCAGTGGATCAACAGATGACATGGAGCCATCTCAAACTGAATGCTTTCAAAACTGAAATACTCATGTGTGGCAATTGGAAAAATTATGACCCACTCGCAACATGGCCTGATGATCTGGGAACACTGCCTAAAGTGTCAAAGGAAGTAAGAAACCTCGGAATTACTATGGACTCCAAGCTATAAATGAATGCTGAAGTGGACAAACTAGCAAGATCAAGTTTTGTTACTATAAAAACTCTGTGTTGCATCTTCCCCTGCCTGGGATTCCCACACAAGATCCAGGCTACCATCTCTCTTGTTCTGTTCAAACTCGATTACGCTAATAGCCTCTACCAAGGATCACCTTTAACAACTATGAAAAGACTACAATGGATTCAGAAATCGGTTGCCAGACTACTCTAATATATAAAACCGCAAGCCCACATCTCCCCTGCCTTGAAAGCCCTACATTGGTTATCGGTTGCCAGAAGATCCATGTTCAAGTTGCTCTGTATCACCCACAAAGGGATACCTGGAACAGGAGCACTCTTCATCAGGAACAAAATCACAAAATACATTCAACAAAGGAGCCTCTGCTGTAGAGTGGCACTTCGCCTCAAAATCCCACCCTACAAGAAAAAAAACACACGTGGCAAATCCTTCCCTCTTCAAGCAGCCAAACTATAGAACTTCTCACCCTCAAACATAAGATCCATGGAAAACTACCTTCTCTTCAGAAGACTACTCAAGAATTGGCTCTTTCCCACATAACCACCATACTCAAACATAAATATACAGTATATCCCTCTGTATATAAGCCTTTATTTGGACTATAGATGTGTACCTAAATATGTGTATTGCTTTGTATAAACATGTATAATAACTATGTTTTCAAAGATACAGATATTAGTTAGTTCTGCTTAACAAATGTACATTTACTTATAGTTACATTGTTCCATGTTTAACATATATATAAGTGACTGCATAAATAAGTAAATCTTTTACCATAACTATTTATCTACATTTGCTTCACTATTGAATTACAGAAAAGAAAATTTAAAGCACAGCAACACTTGACAGTCTGAGTTTATTATATGGAACTTTAATCTACATATATTACCTTCCTTACAAATATATACCTTCCATGTAATTATGTATCTTTATATGTATTACTTTACTTCTAATTCAGCATATCGGCTAAGAGCGCCTTCCTTAACCGGAAGCTATTAAACAAAATAATCCCTTTCATTCCACCCAAAGATCTTAAACAAGCCACTCAAGCATTGGTGCTGTCAAGACTGGACTTTGGTAATGCAGTCCTCTCAGGAATAGCGAAAACACACCTTGCTCCGCTAAAAACTACCCTCAATATGGCTTCCAGGATGGTCACTGGATTACAGAAATTTGACCATATCTCTCCTGCTCTCAAAGAACTCAGGTGGCTACCAATAGAAATGCGGGGGAACTTCAGAACGGCCTGCCTCACCCACAAAGCCCTCCACACAGGCAAACCCCAATATCTGGCATCCAAACTCAAAAAAGCAGGTCAGAGCAGGAGCCTCAGAAGCTCTAATACCTTACTTCTTATCCCGCTAAAACCATGAAAACACAAAACCACGGCCAGATCCTTTGCCGGCAATGCGCCCAAAATATGGAACTCTATCCCTCCTGTGATTGGAAACTGTCATTATGCTTTTGTTAGTAAAGCGCGGTGAGGAAATATAAATTTTTGGTCAAGTAATGTTCCCTAACGTGTACCCCACCGTCTCCATGTACTAGCTTGAAGTGCATGTAATTTCCCTCCTGTGCCAGCTATGAAGACGCAAATACATTTGCGTCCATCTTTAACATGTCCTCTTTCAGATCCGCCATGAACGGATTGAATATTCAGTTTCTAAATATGCTATGCCAACGTCTTTTTGTGGTATACTTTACACGTTTTTCAGCTCTGGCGAAGTAGGCCCTGATTCTGCCATCGAGCTTTCCTGCCTTCTGACTCTGAGGGCCTCAGCCCAGGCTGCCTCTGTACCAGTGACCCCTGCCTTACTCCTTGCGCGGCTCACGGCGCTTAACCCAGCCTTCTGCCTGCCAAGACTGTCTTCAACCTTCGATTTATCTGCTCCACTCCTCGAAAATACATTCCTGTCTCGTCGTTCAAGTAAACATCCTCCCAGCTGCAGGAGCAATGGGCCCGGCCTTTCTGTCTCCATGCAAGTAATTCATAGACTCCGTTGCCATGGTAGGCCCATGCCCCCTCACCTCTCATGCAGACACGTAGACACGTAGACACAAGACGCTTATACACGCACTCACAACCTGTATAGAATAGCCTCCGTCCGAGAGACCTTTCCCTTCCAGATACTACAGTTCCTTAAACATAAGATATCAGATACGATTTGGGATTAGGTTGGTCTGACATCCCAGACTTATGTCTGCACTTGTAGGGCTAAATGTCAAGTCCCCTTCACCCTCCAGTCACACGTCATACTGCTGCGCGCGCATCTCTGCCATGTAATTCTGCTGACACTGTAGGATTCTCTTATGGATCCACCTACTTGTGACCTCATGATAAATGACGTTTCTAGTACACGCCTTCATGCACGCCTATTGCAACGCCTTTTTCAGTTACGTATGAACATTTTATCTCTCTTCTCAGCTGTTACGCCTTCTGCATATGCCTTTACTGTAATGCATTGACTATATATATGAATAACTGTCAATAAAATGTTGTCTGTCAGTCCCTTCCCGAACCTATGTGGTGACGGAATGGTATGCCACCTTGGCTCGAGCCAAATACCCAATTCCTTTTTAAGGAATAAAACCCTTTTTGAGTAAACCTCAATATCACGGATTTTGCCTCTTATTTATCTGAGTTATTCGTATTGACTTTACCGTATAAATTAAGCATGGGTAATTAGATTTTACCACAGAACTGGCGCCCGAACAGGGACCCCTCCCCCATCTCACGCGCCGGCGGTGCGTTGCAGGCCTGGCCCCCTGCCACAGCCGGACGGACAACTACGCGTACCCGCAGGATTTCCTGTATCTCCCTCAGGCCAACGGAGGTGACTGAGGCTGCGATCGACACCCAGACGAGGCGGTGAGGAGTGCGGAGGATCCCGACCAGAGCCTAGCTGAGAGAGCAAGATCCGAGGTATACGGAGGCCCACCAGGTTCCGAAGTTCCGAAGTATCTGCGTCACGAGTCGAGTCCGAATCCAGTCCGAGTCCAGTCCAGTCCAGGGTTTCCGAGGCCTTCTGTTTCCGTGCTTCCCGGTGAGTACCGTTGCTAGGGACGCATCTAGACGTGCGCATTAGTTTGTGCCGGTCGAGACGGGCTTGGGTACACAAGCCTGGTCTGCACTGTTTAGCAGTGTATCTGTACTGTTTAGCAGTACATCCAGTTTCACGCAGTTAGTAGGTTTGTTATAATTATTGTGGTTCGTCTTTGGAATGTTTTAATGTGTCATTCAAATGTCGTGGTATGAGTGAAGGTTCGATCTTCTTTATTGTGATTATTGTGTTCATGTTCAGTGTGTAGGAGCCAAGTAGCCAGATTTCAGAATGCCGTTATTCTCCAAGTTAAGACAAATAAAAACTAGAAAAGGGGTACTAGAAGAAGCCGTCCCCATTCCACCTAGGGACACTCCAGGGTACTTTATGTACCACAAGCATGGCCTAGATGCCGTTTTATTCCTCGACTTATGGGTGGACTACACTAAAGACCTATCAGAGAATCAGAGATGGCCCGCTGCTGGGACATGGGATGCAGATTGCATCATGAGAGTAGAGGAAGCATTATGGAAAAAGAAAGCCAGACAGTCACAGAAAGATGCCATTGAACTATGGCGTAAAGAATCGCATAGGCGCACAGAAAAAGCACACAGACTAGAAGAGAAAAATAAGGAGGAGCCTGAAAAGACCCGAGAAAACGCATTAGTTGAGGAAGGTATCCGAGTAAAATTAGAACAAGTAGACAGACAGCGAAACACACTCATGAATGGCATGTATCCCCTCTTGACTGAGGGTTTGCCTAAAGCCACCCCGGAAGTCCCGAAAAACCTACCACCCCCACTGCTCCCGACTAAAAAGCACCAGAAAACAGCAAAGGACGTTTTCCTTTCTTCCTATCTAGACGATGTAGCTCCTGCATATGTTAATACCGCACCGCCACGCACACCTCCGCCTGGCGGCCAAGATGGTCAGCCCCTACCTCCCCGACAAGCTACTCCTCCTCCCGCTGTTCCTCCTGGTCTTCCAATCCTCCATCCACCTCTTCCTGGACCTGCACCCCTTGATATGGCCCCAACTAACCCCTTCGGAGCCGGCGCCTCAGGTGGCGCGTCCGGAGGAGCGGTAGGTTTCCAGACCCCGCCACCCACCCATCGGATGACTTTTAGAGAACAAGCACAACAACGTACACCTAGAATAGGCGATATTATGGTATATGGAGATCGTCTTGCGGACTGTAGATATGATCCAGTACCTGGTAAAAAGAATGATGAAAGAATGTTGCTCGCATCAGTACGATTGCGGAGAGTCACGAACTTCTTATTAACACTACCTGGAATGATAGATCATCTAGATCGAATATATCGGTTTGTCCAGACAGGAGTAGGGCCTGAAAGTATTAAGGAGGCCATGGCCTACCAGAAAGTAGATACTCAAGCCAAGATATTACGGTTTCTTATAAACTGTTTCATAAGAGAAGTGGATAGGCCGGGTATGAACCCGGATGACGTAAAAGCACTCCACAGGTGGGGCCAGAATATAGCAGATGGGAATCATGATAAACAGGCCTGTATAGAAAATATGTACCGAAGAATCAGAACTGCAATAAATAAAATGCATGAGAAAAGACAGCCACTACCGGAAGTAGACTCAGACAAACTTGAATCCTCAGAGGAGGAGAACGAACAAGAAGAGACACCAGAGCACACACAGACACCGGCTAGAGAAATGATAGCTTATGTAGGAAAAGGAAGACCGGTCAATAATTCAATGCGCCCAGTGCGTCCAGAAAGTAAAAGGATTTTTCAGGAAGCCATGTGTAATCCGAGAACCCCCGAACACTTATTCCAGGCCACTGATAAAGTACTTCAAGAACGAATGGGGTACCATGTACTCGATTCTATGGACGAACAAGAATTAGCCAGGTCAGCCGTGCAATGGGCTGACAATTCTGAGAAATATAGTGATGATGCGTTAGCACATACGTTTTTGAACCTGACACCGAGTGAACAGCGTTTAGCTGGTATATACATGATACAACACCTGCTCTTATTGTATAGAAGCCAACATTCCGATCCAGGCCCTCTTCCTGATATATTAATAGAACTGCTCATGAACAGATGGAGTGGTCTAGGTACTGATCTAATTAAAGTAATTCTAGAACATCGTCACAAGTATAGTACCTTCTTATGTCCACAGATCAACTCAACACATGTCATGGAAAGAAAAATGTATTACATGGACAGACAGAATCCGTTGCGAGAAGTGCACCCAGTACAGAACGCAGACAATACGCTTAGACGCGTGTTTGTGTACACACCCATAACTAAGATGGAATTATTGGAGATGAAGAAATTAGTACCTAGTCATGACAAAGATCCCGCAGGTTTCCACCGTGAAATAAAGGATATGTTATTAATGGGTGATTACACTTTTCCAGACCTTATGAAAATATTGAAAGTATTACTGCCTCCAGGTATATACGAGAAACTCAAAGAAAAAGAGTGGGAGGTGGGAGACACAAAAATTGATTGGGCTGCATTAGAAGATGAAGAAAATACTCGAGTTCCAGGCCTAGGGCTTGGAGACAAAGTCAAGGCGTTACCAGGGTTGTTAGTACAAGTATTGCCACGTTTATTGAGTACGAAAAAGGAAGATTGGGGTGCAATCTCAGCCTGCAAACAGAAACCAGATGAAGACACTAGTGATTTCTACACCCGATTTGAGAAATGTTTTGGTATTAATAGCGGTCTGAAAGCAAGTAGCGAGTCATATCCACATCTTTTTGTAACGAAATTAGTCGAGAATTCCCTGCCCCAGGTTAAGAACAGAGTACTGAAAGTAGAAAGCACTTGGCAAGCTAATACTCCTTCACAAATGTTACAAATGTTACAGTACCATCAAAATAGACTTAGAGAAGAACAAGAACATGAACAAAGACGTATGAAAGATACGAAAATGAAAATGTTAGTTGCTCAGTCTGTTCCAGCTGACGGTCACAAAAAGGGTGCGACCCAGCCCAGTAATTCAACGGCTCCTGTTAAAGGGGTATGTAACTATTGTAAACAGCCAGGTCATTATATAAACGATTGTGCAGTTCTGAAACACAATATCGCCACGGGTAAGACCAAGGAGAGACCGCGTCCACCTAGACAAGATCAGGTTCAACAACAAGTACCCCAGAATATACAACATATTCCGCCTATGCCAGCTTCATCACAGACCGTAGCGATACCACAACAACAGCCTATCACCGCAACACAAAACACGACACAGCAGATGTACCAGTATGCACAAAATGATTACCCCGATTATCAACGATACACATGAAACAGCCTGGAGAGAGAGTTCCGCTTGCCTCTTATTGAGGTTCCTGTAGATCAAAGGGGTCCTTATGTACACAGTCAAGTATTAGGAAAAGACAGAAAGTTTCTCATTGATACAGGGGCAAGCAGAACCACGATAAGTCACAATGAAGTACCAGGGGCACCCCTCTCAGGCTCACAGAACGTGTCCCTTGGATTTTCAGGAAAACCCATTATTAATGAGGTATCACAACCTCTTCCTCTTGCAGTTGGTCCTTTGACACGGACTACAGATTTATTGCTTACGAAATCATGCCCGGAAAACCTGTTAGGCATAAAGACATTGAAAGCTCTAGGAGCTATTATATGCTGTTCTCCGGAAGGAGTACGATTGTTTTTGCGAGATTTCAAAGGCCATTATGTATTGAGAGACATGGATCGCAGATTACAGGATGTCCCTGCACACTTGTGGGCGCAAGGCCCCACTGATGTAGGTTGTATGCGCATTACACCATATCGAGTCACACTCAAAGCAGGAGTGATATTACCACGTATTCGACAATACAAGTTACCTCCAGATGCTGTAGTGGCTTTACTGAGAATCATTGACGAGCTCATTGCACAAGGAGTGGTTGTGGAAACTGACTCCAATGTATGTAATTCTCCTATTATTCCAGTTCTTAAACGTACTGACCCAAATGCACCACCTGTTTATCCATTAGTTATTGATCTGCGCGAATTGAATAAATGCATTGTGCCACAGTATCCTGTGGTCCCAGATATCTCTTCATTACTGACAGCTATTGATTCAGAAGCGACGTTCTTCACTGTAATTGACCTCAAGAACGCCTTCTTCAGTGTCCCGATCGATCCGGAAAGCCAATACTTGTTCGGATTCAGTTTAAATGGACGATCTTTCAAATTTGCACGCGCACCTCAAGGATTCACAGAAAGCCCCAGCATTTATAGTCAAGCATTGAAAAAACAACTCGACAGTATCCACATGCCAGTTAACACTGCCCTGCTTCAATATGTCGATGATCTGCTGATCACCGCTCGAAGCGAACCCGAATGTGAACATGCCTCGTTGACTGTTTTGAACTTCCTGGCTGACAAGGGGCACAAGGTGTCCCCTTCGAAGCTGCAATTCTGTGTTCAGCAAGTTGTATACCTGGGTCACTTGCTGTCCAAAGTGGGGAGACAGCTCACTCCTGATCGCATTCAGTTAATTGTAAACATGTCACCACCCAGAACACAAAAGGAGGTGCGGGCTTTCATAGGCCTCACTTCATACTGCAGACAAATGATTCCCCAATATGCATTCCTAGCAAAACCACTCATTCAGTTGACAACACAGGAGGCAGCGACTTCGACTGTCCTCCCTTGGACTCAGGAACATACACAAGCTTTTGAAGACTTGAAGAAAGCCTTATGTCAAGCACCTGTTTTAGCGACACCATGTTACAGTAAACCTTTTACACTTTTTGTCACAGAACGTGAAGGTACTGCCTTGTCAGTCCTCACTCAGGAACAAGCAGGTTCACACAAACCGTGTGCTTACTTTTCTAGCACATTAGATCCAGTAGCCCAGGCCCTTCCGGCGTGTTTGAAATCAGTTGCAGCGACAGCTTTAGCAATTAGACAGAGTGATTCCATTGTGTTAGGACATCCATTGACAGTACAGGTTCCACATTCCGTGGAAGTCCTTTTAAATCGAACTCAGACCCAACACCTGACCATAGCAAGATTGACAGGTTACGAACTGACATTGTTTCAACCACACATAGAAATCAGACGCTGCAGCACATTAAATCCTGCCACGTTATTGCCACTCAATGGAGTAGATCCATTGGCACATGATTGTATTGAAGTCATTACTATTACAACAAAACCCAGACAAGACTTGACAGATGTTCCATTATCAGATCCAGACCTGACACTTTATGTGGACGGTTCATGTATGAGAACAAAGACAGGTGAATTAGTGGCAGCCTACGCTGTCACGACAGACACCGAAATCATTGAAACCAATTGTATCGACACCTTGTCAGCTCAAGCAGCAGAGCTCATCGCTCTGACACAAGCATGTATTCAAGCCAAGAATAAGAAAGTCAATATATATACTGATTCACGTTATGCATTCGGAGTCGTTCACGACTTTGGAGTCCTCTGGCGAGAGAGAGGTTACTTAACTTCTCACGGTGCCAACATCCAACATGGTCCCCTCATTCAAGCTCTGTTAGATGCAATACATCTACCCACTGAAATCTCTATCATGAAATGTAAGGCACATACAAAAGTTACCGATACCATCTCCCAGGGTAACGACCTGGCAGACCGAACAGCAAAGCAAACTGCTCAGAACCGAACTCATGTAACTGACCAGACACAAATAGTAGTACCGACACACTGCATGACAGTCAGGGATCCCGCACATGATGTAATTGACATACAAACACATGCCACGCCAGATGAAATTAAGAAGTGGACTGAACTAGGAGGGATCCAAACAGACCAGGGATGGATGACGAAGGGAAAATCTACATGGTTTCTCCCCGACTCTATGGTTCAGGTTATCATTAACACGATACATAGTCCTGCACACCTAGGAGAGAAAGCAATGCTCGACAGTATTCAACACATATGGTCCAATAAAAACTTACGAGCAGCAGCCAAGCAGAAAGTGCGTACTTGCATGATTTGTTGTCAGTTTAATCCAGGTAAAAGCATCCCCGTAGAGCAAGGTGGATTTCAGCCTCCCGAACATCCTTTTGAAATCCTCCAGATGGATTATATCCAGATGGAACGTTGTCGAGGATTCAAATATGTCCTCGTAGTCGTATGTGCTCTTTCCCGATGGACAGAAGCTTACCCAGTCCCAGATTATACTGCTCCGACCACTGCCAAGCAGCTGGTTCGTGAATTCTTCCCACGGTATGGTTTGCCCCGTATCGTGTACTCAGATAACGGTCAGCCATTCTCATCCGAGCTTGTGAAACACATTACACTCCTGTTAGGCTATCAGTGGAAGTTCCACTGTGTCCGGCATCCCGAGGCAGCAGGTCTCGTGGAGCGCCATAATCAGACTCTAAAAATCTGACTTTCCAAGATCTGTAGAGAGAAGGGTGTTGACTGGATAGTTGCTTTGCCGGTTGCCCTCTTCTATATGAGGATGGTGGCCCATTCTCGGACTGGGCTATCCCCGTATGAAGTGGTCTTTGGTAGGCCACCGAATATGTGGGGGACGCCTATTCCACGTAAAATTACAGATGTTGACTGTATTATGCTGACAGATTACCTTGCCTCCTTGATGTCTGCACTACAATCTTGTCGTTCACAGGTAGCTGCAGCCTTTCCCGACAACACCGAGGTGAAGCCCCACGAAGTGGTCCCGGGGGATTTTGTCTTCGTGCGCAACTTCGATCGGAGAAGTCCGTTGGAGCCCCGCTGGCAAACCCCGAAATTGGTTCTTCTAACAACGAGGACAGCTGTAAAGGTTGAGGGCAGGAAAGGGTGGCTGCATTCCAGCCACGTCAAGAAATTCCACGGACTTCCTTCGGACTTGGACTCTAAGCCCTGCCCTCCTACACAAACTGATTCAAAACTCCCTTTGGTTGAGAAAACTGCCTCTGAAGAATATAGACTAAAATTACGATCTAGCAAGTCAGACAGTTTAATTGTTTAAGTCCTCCCCTAGGTGAATCGGTTAAATTAGTTTCTGACATGTATCCCCTAGATCGAGATAGAGAGAGAGATAGACAAAGACAACAAAAGAAGCGTGCATATTGTAAATCACTTCGTAGTCACTGTATAGTGACGTTACTGATTATGTTTTTCTTAAGCCTTCTGAATATTGCTGCTAGTATCCTGCTGCACATCTACTACCCTATTTTCAAGCATGTACAATCTGCTTATAACGTCACTGCTGAACATTCTTTTAGTGAATTACCCCCCCATGAATTGTCGTACAGACTTGCGCTGCGCAACAACACTTTCATTAGTATGTTACATCACTCCCATCAGACTAATAACGCTACCAATTGTTGGATATGTGGCCGACTCCCTCCCTACCAGAAATATAAGGGAGTTCTGCCCCTCTTTCCGTACCCGTTCACTCACAATGGTTCATGTGGCGCATGGTTTAAATTGATTAATTCCCTAGATCCTGATACTGCTGTATATGAAGGAAGCTGGGTTTGGGGAAACCTGAACTTAGTCTTGCTTAAAGCCTGCTACCCTGACAAGGAGGGACTTCCCGTTGGGACAGGAACTGATTTAGAAAATGAAGTGTATGGGTTAGGTAATTACACCGTTAATTTCATGATTCTAACTATTGAATCTGAAGCTGCACCAGTCTTACCAGCTATGACAGTATTACCAGTCACAGGCGAATTATGTGTCCGGAAAAATGGTTCAGTACATTTAGGTCATAGCAAATGCACTACTGTGGTCGAATTCAGTGACCAAGGCAAATCTACATTTAGAGCTTCACGTCATTCCTATTTTGTTTGTGGCCATACCGCATACATACGCTTACCTCTAGATTGGGATGGTACCTGTTACATTGCATTCCTTTTGCCACCTTTTTTCCTAGCCCCTCCTGATTATCATAGAAATACTAATCTAGTAAACCATCGACTCCGAAGAGATCTCCCGCTTGTCGATTACACTGAAACGGCATGGGAGCAATATACAGACTTCAATAAAGGTTTCTTCCCCTATCTAGGTGCTGTTTTTAATAGTAAACTGATCCGCAGATTAACCAGAACTCTCGAAGCAGTAGTGAATGAGACTACTTCAGCTCTAGGTAACCTAACGGAGGAGCAGTCCGCCATGCGGGTTGTTGTTCTTCAAAATCGTCTCGTTATTGATGTCATCTTGGCAGATAGGGGTGGAGCTTGTAAGGTCATCGGGTCAAGTTGCTGTGTTTTCATTCCAGAAAACGCGCCAACTGTATATAAAGCTATCACACGTCTTCATAAAATTGCAAGTTTGATACACCAGAATCCAGGCACCTGGACTTGGTCCGGTTGGTTTTGGACAACGTTGACCGCTTGGGGATGGAAGATCCTATCCTTCCTAGGCATTGCCCTTCTCATAGTATTCAGTTGCTGCCTGTGTCTACAATGTGGGCCGGCGATTTGTGGCCTGTGCGCCACATCATGCATTCCGCATTCAAATTCTCATTCAAAACGCGAAAAGAAGAAAGAAGAGCAAATGATGTTACGTGAACAGATTGATCGATTCATGAGGATCGATGTATCATGAAGGGTCGGTAGGGAACAAGGAGGGAATGAGGAAATATAAATTTTTGGTCAAGTAATGTTCCCTAACGTGTACCCCACCGTCTCCATGTACTAGCTTGAAGTGCATGTAATTTCCCTCCTGTGCCAGCTATGAAGACGCAAATACATTTGCGTCCATC
The DNA here is from genome assembly GCF_964263255.1 of Lissotriton vulgaris. Classification (NCBI taxonomy): domain Eukaryota; kingdom Metazoa; phylum Chordata; class Amphibia; order Caudata; family Salamandridae; genus Lissotriton; species Lissotriton vulgaris. The sequence goes on along the minus strand of NC_141689.1, from coordinate 169,823,718 downwards.
TTTAACATGTCCTCTTTCAGATCCGCCATGAACGGATTGAATATTCAGTTTCTAAATATGCTATGCCAACGTCTTTTTGTGGTATTGTGTTATATTCTCAATTCTTGGTATTTCCCTTTTAATTCTTCCCTGTACATATTTCCCTTTTAATAGAACCTTTGTCCTATGTTGCACATGCACACCATTCAGGTGGTTCCATTTAGAATTGTTATGATCTGAAATGATATACTGGATCTGTGAGTTTTGAAGGTTGGAAGTACTGTGCTGCAGCTGAATAAAACCTGGACTTATCTACATTTCTTTGGATTTCTCTTAATTTATTACAAAATTGGCGACGAACTCACTCCACAGGAAGAATTACCACATGTTGCAAGTTTGAATCCTACGCTGACTTCTTTTCAATTTCTCTTAATTTATTACAAATACTTTACACGTTTTTCAGCTCTGGCGAAGTAGGCCCTGATTCTGCCATCGAGCTTTCCTGCCTTCTGACTCTGAGGGCCTCAGCCCAGGCTGCCTCTGTACCAGTGACCCCTGCCTTACTCCTTGCGCGGCTCACGGCGCTTAACCCAGCCTTCTGCCTGCCAAGACTGTCTTCAACCTTCGATTTATCTGCTCCACTCCTCGAAAATACATTCCTGTCTCGTGGTTCAAGTAAACATCCTCCCAGCTGCAGGAGCAATGGGCCCGGCCTTTCTGTCTCCGTGCAAGTAATTCATAGACTCCGTTGCCATGGTAGGCCCATGCCCCCTCACCTCTCATGCAGACACGTAGACACGTAGACACAAGACGCTTATACACGCACTCACAACCTGTATAGAATAGCCTCCGTCCGAGAGACCTTTCCCTTCCAGATACTACAGTTCCTTAAACATAAGATATCAGATACGATTTGGGATTAGGTTGGTCTGACATCCCAGACTTATGTCTGCACTTGTAGGGCTAAATGTCAAGTCCCCTTCACCCTCCAGTCACACGTCATACTGCTGCGCGCGCATCTCTGCCATGTAATTCTGCTGACACTGTAGGATTCTCTTATGGATCCACCTACTTGTGACCTCATGATAAATGACGTTTCTAGTACACGCCTTCATGCACGCCTATTGCAACGCCTTTTTCAGTTACGTATGAACATTTTATCTCTCTTCTCAGCTGTTACGCCTTCTGCATATGCCTTTACTGTAATGCATTGACTATATATATGAATAACTGTCAATAAAATGTTGTCTGTCAGTCCCTTCCCGAACCTATGTGGTGACGGAATGGTATGCCACCTTGGCTCGAGCCAAATACCCAATTCCTTTTTAAGGAATAAAACCCTTTTTGAGTAAACCTCAATATCACGGATTTTGCCTCTTATTTATCTGAGTTATTCGTATTGACTTTACCGTATAAATTAAGCATGGGTAATTAGATTTTACCACAGCGGGGCAGACTGTGGGCTTTTGTTTAAGTATTGCAGTTAACGGAGCCTGTGAAGGGGCTCTGATTAACAGCAATACTTAAACAAAAGGACACAGTGTGCAGTCTGGAGGGCGGGCCGCAGGGGGCACAGGGGCTGGGGAAACGAGCGGAACAGAAGTCAAAAGGGGCACAAAAACAAGGAAAAAACGAGTGGAACAGAGGGCAGAAGGGCACAAAAACGAGTGGAACAGAGGGCAGAAAGGCACAAAAACGAGTGGGACAGATCGCAGAAGGCACAAAAACGAGTGGAACAGAGGGCAGAAAGGCACGAAAACGAGTGGGATAGAGGGCAGAAGGGCACAAAAACAAGTGGAACAGAGGGCAGAAAGGCACAAAAACAAGTGGGACAGATGGCAGAAGGCACAAAAACGAGTGGTACAGATGGCAGAAGGCACAAAAACGAGTGGGACAGAGGGCAGAAGGGCACAAAAACGAGTGGAACAGAGGGCAGAAGGGTGCACAAATGAGTGGGACAGATGGCAGAAGGCACAAAAATGAGTGGAACAGAGGGAAGAAAGGCACAAAAACGAGTGGAACAGATGGCGGAAGGGCACAAAAAAGAGTGGAACAGATGGCAGAAGGGCACAAAAACGAGTGGGACAGATGGCAGATGGCACAAAAACGAGTGTGACAGAGAGCAGAAAGGCACAAAAACGAGTGGAACAATGGGCAGAAGGCTCAAAAACGAGTGGGACAGATGGCAGAATGCCCAAAAACGAGTGGAACAGAGGGCAGAAGGGCACAAAACGAGTGGGACAGATTTCAGAAGGCACAAAAACGAGTGGAACAGAGGGCAGAAGGCACAAAAACGAGTGGGACAGAGGAAAGAAGGGCACAAAAACGAGTGGGACAGATGGCAGAAGGCACAAAAACTAGTGAAACAGAGGGCAGAAGGGCACAAAAACGAGTGGGACAGATGGCAGAAGGCACAAAAACGAGTGGGACAGAGGGCAGAAGGGCACAAAAACAAGTGGAACAGAGGGCAGAAAGGCACAAAATACGAGTGGAACAGAGGGCAGTAAGGCAAAAAACGAGGGTGAAACAAAGTGGAACAGAGGGCAGAAAGGCACAAAAAACGAGGGGAAAACGAAGTGGAATAGGGCAGAAAGGCACAAAATACGAGTGGAACAGAGGGCAGAAAGGCACAAAAACTATGGGAACAGAGGGCAGAAAGGCACAAAATACGAGTGGAACAGAGGGCAGAACGGCAAAAAAAAGAGTGGAATAGAGGGCAGAACGGCACAAAATACGAGTGAACAGAGAGCAGAAAGGCACAAAAAATGAGTGGAACAGAGGGCAGAAGGGACACAAAAATGAGTGGCACAGAGGGCAGACGGGCACAAAAAATTAATGGCACAGAGGCAAAATACAGAATACAGAATTATAGGGGCAGCTAAGAACAGAAGGCAGAACGGGCAGAGAGGCACGGGCAGCGAGGGGAACAGAAGGGAAAACTGGGCAGAGACACGGGCAGCGAGGGGTACAGAAGGAAAGACCAGGCAGAGAGAGCACAGGGACAGCGAGGGGAACAGAGGGAAGAAAAAGGGGCACAGACCACATACAGGCAGCGGGGAAGACAGACAACAGCAGTCAGAGACACAACAATGAAAATACAGGCAATACAATAAATTTGCAAACTGCACTTAACACCCTTGTTTTGGCTCCGTATGTGTGAAAATGCACCATCTTTTCACTTTTTAAAGTAAACGTTTTGAGTGCCATTTGGCGCCGCAGACACAAATGGTTTGGTTCCTGGCGCACCTAGCCATGGTTGCATGACACAGCGACCCTCCACTGCCGCACACAGAGGCAAAAAATAGAGGGAACATTGACCACAACTATGATCATCAAAATAACCCTTTCTAGACTCTTCCCCTCCACCCTTCCTTGCTTCATATCATACCTCTTTTACTATTGAGATCTCTCAAACAAGTCTTTCAGAGCCCTTCTGCCTGACTTTTCCCCCTCCACCTTCTCTTTACTCATCGCAAACACCCTCCTACTGCTATTATCTCTCCTTCTTCTGTCCCTCCACTATTCCTTTTGCAATCCAAATAACAGACCAACATGTCCACCACTCAAATCACATGCATTTCATATTTCCCCACACTAATTCACCAATAATCCTTTTTGGGTTCCACGGCAGCTTGCTACTCACTGAAAAGTGCTACAATACCTCATCAGGGGAGCAATCGCTATATAAATGCAAACCCTTCCCTCCTCCATCCCTCCACTATAATTTTCAATCAAAATAACAGACTATCATGTCCACTGCTCAAATTAATTTCATATTTTCCTAGACTAATTCACCACTAATACTTTTCTGGTTCCGGAGTAGCATGCTACTCACCAAAAAGTGCTTCAACACCTCATCAGGGGTAGCAAGCGCTATATAAATGCAAACCTGTTCCTCGTCTATCCCTTCATTATCCTTCACAATCAAAATAACAGACTTACATATCCACCACTCAATTTAATTTCATATTTCACTATACTAATTCACCACTAATCCGTTTTGGGTTCCAGGGTAGCATGCTACTTGCCAATAAAACGCTCCAATGTCTCACCAGGGGTAGTAAGTGCTATATAAATGCAATTACAATTACAATCATAATTACAATTACAACACACTAAGATAACGTGCTTTTGAACATGCATGCGTAATGGACAGGTTTCTTACATTTTAAACAAGTTACATTCATTGCCGGGCACGTCTTATCATTTGTCCAATGGTTCATGTTGCCACGTCTCATACATGCATGCCTCTGTACAGCTTTATATATTTTTTTACTTTTGTCTATTTCCTTACTAGCCTGTTTCTCAACTTTGTATTTTACTTTTATTTTTTACTGAGTTTTATATAGCGCAAACTTGACCCGAAGCTATCAGGTATCAGAGCGCTTTACATAGCACCAGTTGCGTTACATGAGGATACATTCATTTTTGTTAGACACGGGGAGATTAAATGATTTGCCCAGAATCACAGGATGTTCAGCGTCATTGCCGAGACTCGTACCCGGTTCCCCAGATTCGAGGTCAACCACCTTAGCAGTTAGGCCAACTCCTCTCCCCATTGATCTGTTGCCCATCTCCACATCCCTCACTATTTAATCTATCTTCATTTATTACTTTAACATACTTGAACTCATTACCTCTAGCAATATCCAGACCTTGTAAATAATGTGAGCTTTGGAGCACTCCACAATTTTTATTCAATAGAAGACTTAGATGTGTGCCTCATTGATGATCACGAGTATATTCATCTTGATTATCCGTGAATACAGAGTTTACCAATAATGCCCTCACCCTGTTACGAACAAATCAATAGATTCATCATCTGCTTGAATACTAGCAAAAAACTTGTAGAGTGCCAAAATTACAATGGTCTTTTTATCAAAATGCAACTACAGCCGCTTAATGGCTTTAGCATACAGTAATAAATTATTAACTTCTTCCTGGTTAGGAAAAATTCTTAATCCCACTTTACCCACCCAATGCAACAACATAGCTTGTTTCTTTTCATCAGCAATTCTTTAATTGCCAACAGCCAAAATGATTATTTTAAACCCATCAATCCACTCCTCCCAGGGAGCCACGGACTCAGCAGGACAAGGTAGAAGCAGTGGTGGAACAGATCCATTATGTGGCATTTTGTTCAAAATAACTGATTAAAATAAATAAAGTTATCAGTGTCGTCACAAGTTCATCCCAGAAACAAATATCTTGTCAAAATAGGCTCACCAAATGGTAGTCTCAACTAATACGGGCGCGCGCACAAGCATATACTATGTGATAGGGTGGAGTTATTATGAGTGACTAACATGCAGATCCATAAACCAACACAAAGTGAAAGTGTTACTGGATGACATACTACCCAAAATACATTTGGTGCTACTTCACATGCTGCAAGATTTAGTGACGTGAATCAACACCATCCCCATTCAAAAGTGGCGTCTTGACGTTACAATAAGTAATTGATGCATGACAATTCAAAATGCCCTGTAAGCCTTGATGGGTATGACAATGGGGAGAATACCCCAATCAGAAATGGTTTCTTGATGCACTGACGCATGGCATCTCGATGCGTAACTAATGATTACATTAAATATATATATATATATATATATATATATATATATATATACATACTATAATAAAGAGAGAACACAAACCTTTGAGCCAGGTAAACTCAAAAAGTACTGCACCAATCACTACACCCAATACACCATTTGAAAGGGGAGATGTAGCAGAAGGACATAGGCTATAGATGTGGACACCATATACATTAAAAAAGCAAAAACGCCAAAAGTGGGAAAGTAGTCCCTTGTGGGCGTTAGCGTGGGCATGTCAAAGAAAAGATGTGGGCGTTTAGAGGGGCGTGCTAAACAAAAGATGTGGGCTTTTACAGGGGCATGGCCCAAAGTACAAACAATAAACATATGGCAAACGATTTCACTGATTTCACTGTGCAAGGCACACACTTCACCACACACTTCAATGTGCATAGCGCAAATGCGATTTCAATGATTTTACTGTTCAAGGCACACACTTAACTGTACATCCCGCGCATTTGCAAACGGCCGCCTATCACTCGCCTCGTCATTCGCGCATTCGTCGGCGTTACCTTTCAACCTTTAACGCCTTCATGGGATGACATTGAAACAGGGGAGCGCCTTCCATAAAACAGTGCCACAGGGGGCAGACTTACAAAAAGGGCCGCCTATCATTCGCGTTGCTTCGCACAGCCCACCAATCACGACACAAAATGATTAACACACACATGAGTTGCGATACAAAAATATAACAAATGTTTAACCATGTGACAAACAACAATGTTGTCACAGGGGGAGGAACGTAAACAAATAGGCGCCCATTTCTTAGACAAGAAAGCCAACCGACGGAACATGAACGAGACTTTACTCAAAGGCTCTGAATAATTGTATGCTGAGGACAAAATTTAAAACTTACACAAACACTTCCGAATTTCAAACACTCTGCGTTATCAGTGGAACACAGCCAGTACTTGCGCCGATAAAAACAAAAAAAACACATTAGTAAAGGGATCGAAAACGTAAACAAGGAAAGCCCCTTTCACAAACAAGCAATTTCAGGCCAAAACATCTGAGCGACCACTGTAACACTTGCGGCGCAAATTACAACATTTGGGAAACAACAACATTCGCACACAGGGGGAACACTCAACAAGGACAGCAAAACAAAATTAGGTGTGGCTCAATGAAAACCTGCGGATGAATTAAACACACATTACTACGCAAACAAAAAGTAAAGGCAACACTGAACATCGGCCATCCCCGGACAACGTCGGGACGGGCTGCTAGTATATATATATATATATATATATATATATATATATATATATATATATATATATATATATATATATATATATATTGCAGCTCCATTCGACCCTTCCTTCAGAGACGAAAAACCCACTCGCGGGGGTATGTTGCAAAGAATTTTTAATACGGCGTTCTGACCAAAACAAATATATATATATATTCACTGAAAAAACCATAGGTTTGACACCAATTATAGTTAGCTGGAAATGTTACTGACATAAAACCATTGAAATTCCCACGTTATAGTTAGTTGGACTCACTATAACTTGCGCGTGTAATGCACTGCTGATGACATCACATATTACATCACTCATGACATGGTCAGTGACATCACTCAGGACATCAAACACCATCCAGTGAATGTGTGTCTTTCTGAAAAATAAATATGTTTTATATATGTATATGGCTGAGATACCCGCCACCCCCTCTCAACACAATCCCCAAGGATGGGAAACCGGAAACCGTTCTGAAGTCTTTGGAAGACGGGAGGGAGTAACCCTCCCAGCCGTATTTATTAAAATATGAAACAAAATTAAAACATTAAATAAACAGTTTCATATTATGTACAATTTCATTACCACATTGCGATGTTTGGCTAACCTCAACAGATTCTCTAATACAAAGGTTCTCCTAGCCGAACTAACATCCTACAAAACATTTACTTGAAATTTTGAAATTGTACATCCTAACGTTTAAGGGCCAACGGCAAGGTCGTAACCGGTGTCAAGATCCCTAACCCAGAAATATCGCCCTCCCTTGTGAGGGGCGGCCCAGAGGCGTACCTCAAGTGCAATTACCAATTTCCCTTGACTTGACGGGGGCCCCAATAAAACTCGACGCCACTTAGAGGTCGTACGAGGACTCGTGTGAGGTATCTAGAAGGTAGCGTAGACCCCCCCCAAACCCCACACAACTTACCACATCTGCCGTCGCAGACGTCCTGGCCCCGGGAAATTCCCCAGGAGGGGGCTGTAACCCCTCCTACCCAGGAAGGGGCCTTGACCGCCTTTCCTTTTCTTTCGGCGACCCATCCTTAGAAGGGACCGCCTCCCCGTTGAGGGGCCAATGGCCACCTCCCCCGAGCGCTCCCATCCGTGTTGGGTGACGCCCACTCATAGGGATCTTCCAATTAGTGCTCACCGATCATGACCTTACCGCCCGACCAAAATAAATATGACAATGCTAACTAAATGACTAAACTAAAAAGACAGTAGCAACTACACTTTTATTAAATGCATGCTTACGAATGAACACTAAAGCAGAATTTCTTTATTTGCGACATGTAACACAAATCGACCATCCTTTATTACATACTCAAAATCATCACGATAATAACACAACCTGTAAACGAAAATCAGAGTTATCCATCAACTTTATTCAAAAACCACTTGCTGTCCTCAGGGGCTGGTGGGTGGGTCAAAATTGGCTCTTCGTTCCGTCTCGAGCTCACGTGCAGCGAGGTGGTGCAGCTTCAGAGCACAGGAACAAGAGGATGCCTTCGGATCTTGCTTCTCCTTTTATCCGTCTTCAGGGCGGGCGTAAACCCGCCCCTGCCTGCCCCAAGGGCGTGGCCAGCCGCGTCGGTGTCTAGGCCAACCCACTCTAGGGCGGGAAAAGGCGCGCCCCGGCTACGCCGCTTCGGGCATACCAGCCGAGACTCGCCTCCCGCCCAAGATGGCTTCCCGGGGGGATCGTGGTACTCCGCCATACGTTCGGGGGGACCGAGTGGTTGCCCCTTTCCATATGGCTGAGATACCCGCCACCCCCTCTCAACACAATCCCCAAGGATGGGAAAACGGAAACCGTTCTGAAGTCTTTGGAAGACGGGAGGGAGTAACCCTCCCGGCCGTATTTATTAAAATATGAAACAAAATTAAAACATTAAATAAACAGTTTCATATTATGTACAATTTCATTACCACATTGCGATGTTTGGCTAACCTCAACAGATTCTCTAATACAAAGGTTCTCCTAGCCGAACTAACATCCTACAAAACATTTACTTGAAATTTTGAAATTGTACATCCTAACATTTAAGGGCCAACGGCAAGGTCGTAACCGGTGTCAAGATCCCTAACCCAGAAATATCGCCCTCCCTTGTGAGGGGCGGCCCAGAGGCGTACCTCAAGTGCAATTACCAATTTCCCTTGACTTGACGGGGGCCCCAATAAAACTCGACGCCACTTAGAGGTCGTACGAGGACTCGTGTGAGGTATCTAGAAGGTAGCGTAGACCCCCCCCCAAACCCCACACAACTTACCACATCTGCCGTCGCAGACGTCCTGGCCCCGGGAAATTCCCCAGGAGGGGGCTGTAACCCCTCCTACCCAGGAAGGGGCCTTGACCGCCTTTCCTTTTCTTTCGGCGACCCATCCTTAGAAGGGACTGCCTCCCCGTTGAGGGGCCAATGGCCACCTCCCCCGAGCGCTCCCATCCGTGTTGGGTGACGCCCACTCATAGGGATCTTCCAATTAGTGCTCACCGATCATGACCTTACCGCCACAGGCCGGATAGTTGACCGGCTATCCGGACCCCCCACACAACTCCTACCTAAAGGTCATGTTATAACGTTTTTAGCCATGCTAAGAAGTCTCCTATGAGTAACTCATTCCCCACCCGAGACAAATGCACACCATCCCCCAAATACATACTGTCATCATTAATACACCCATGCGAAATAGAATGCAGTGTCTTGGACCGGAATAACCTACTCACTTTGTTATTAAGCTTTCTAACAGAATGATTTAAAGCAGGAACCGAAATAGCCCCCCGCCACACTTTTCGTGGGATCATATGGGACCATGCAATTGTGCACCCTGGAACTCTCCTAGCTAACCAACTTACAGTGGAAAGCATTGCCTCAAGGAGAAGTCGTCTACCAGTGGTGACCAAATCATTACCCCCAAGATGTACTATGACTACAGCCGGCGGTGACCTCGTCCGCCCTAGTAAACCCTCAAAAAATGATTGAAACCGGTCAATACAGAGACCGCCTCTTCCGTAGAAGGACACACTGTACCCGTATTCCCCAGCCACGTGAATCATGTCACCTGCTTTGAATACGTCCGCGGCACGTCTCACGTATGAGTGGCCCACGACCCACACCTCCTTTCTCACAGCCGGTGATGTCTGACCGCTGGCCTGGTGTTGGGTCGACTGCAAAGTCCGCCCCGCCTCGTAGGCTTGCGCAACTGAAACCCAAGAAAAACAAGAAGCGTGAGTACATCGTTACAGCTTCACAAGATGTGCAACCGCACATACCTTTTATAACAATTGGAGGACCAACGCCCCACCCGTTTAACTTGTTCCACATTCAGACCCCTGGCTGTAGCTTCCGTAGCCGCCCCTATCCGAAAGGAGTGGGTCCCAAACTCGCCCGGGTTCAAGCCCGCAGCGGCAATCGACATCGCAAGCACCCGCTGAAACTGAAACTTCGTCAGTGGGGTGGCGTCAGCGTGTCTCAACAATGTCCCCCCCCATGATGCCACCCTTCGTGTTAAATAATCTTCTAAACATTTTACCGGGCACATGGAGGACCCGGGAATCCTGCGTATGATTACACAGTCACCCATCCCGCTTTGATCGGTCTTGGACCTGACAAATGAGACAGTCATTGTCTCCCCCCTGATCTGGACGTGCTCCTGGCACAAACCTCCTGTCACATCCTGTCTGTTCCTTGCCACTAGTTCGCTTACCCGCATAGCCCCATGGAATGCCAGCGTAAAAGCGGCTCGGAATAACACTGTCTCAAACTGAGATGAGCATGTAGCAGGGAGGCTGAATAATAACTGGGCCAGCCTATCCAAACCTATCGGGCGCCTCTCGTCTACTCTGCGACCCTCAAGGCGTTGCCACCCCCGTAGCGCTTTCTGTACTACGAAAGACGCTGTCGGGTCCTGGATCCCATGAGCCCTAGCAACAAAGGAAATGGCAGCCCGATGCCTCTGAGCCGTGGCCACCGATTTCCCAACCAGGTGTAAAGACATCAGAAAATTTACCACCCACTCCTCCTGTCCCCAAAGCTCCTCTCTATCAGTCCCCAAAAAGGCTAAATAGGACCGGAACGCCCCTTCATATGCCTTCCTCGTCCTGGGTGCTAAACTCTCTCCCACGAGGTTACGAAGTTCGGGGCACCGAGAGACCAGAGAGCTTCGGGAAAGGGTGCCGGCTCCGGGTCCGCTGTGGGAAGAAAACCCCAGAAAGCCTGCATACAAAAACGAGACAGTGCATCAGCTGCCTGGTTCATTACCCCTGGGACATGTCTAGCTTTGAACAACACATTCAATTGCATACACAGTAAAACAATTTCTTTGAGTAATCTCAAAATCCATTTGCATCGTGCTGCCTGGCTATTGATACACTCGACCACGGTCATATTGTCAGACCAGAATACCACAGAGTGATCCTTGAACCCTTCGGGCCAAGTTCTCAGGGCCACTAAAATGGGGAAAAGTTCCAGGAAAGCAATGTTACTTCTCAATCCACTGTCATGCCACCATGTCGGCCACTTTTGTGCAGACCATCTTGTGCCGAAGATGGCACCAAAACCTATGCTCCCTGCCGAATCCGTCCACAGCCCCAGCTCCTCAGAGGACACGGCTGGTTTGTTCCAGACGACTCGACCATTGAAATCCGCCAGGAATGCCAACCAAATGCGCATGTCCTGGCGGACCTCAGCCGAGAGCCTCGTGCGATGATGGCCCTCCTTCAGGCCGACCATGGCTTGAGCAATCGAACGAGAAAAGGGGCGGGCCATTGGTATAACCCTCAGGGCAAGATTCAACTGGCCCACTAGCTGCTGTAACTGATGTAGTTTGACCTTGGATCCATTTATACATATTTGCAGGGATGTCTTGAACTTTGACACTTTTTCGGCTGGTAAACGAAAACAACCTTCATCGGAGTCCAACTCGATCCCCAGAAACTCGAGGCAAGTGGAAGGCCCCATAGTCTTACCGGGTGCCAATGGCACGCCAAACTGATTCATTAAAACACAAAATTGAGCCAAAGCCTGCCCACATTCCGGATCCCCGGCTTGCCCCAGGAACAAAAAATCATCAAGGTAATGCATCACATGTTGGAAACCCGTCTTCTTTGTGAAGACCCATTGTAGAAAACAACTGAATTTTTCGAAATAGGCACAAGATATAGAGCACCCCATCGGCATACACCTATCCATGTAATAATGACCCTGAAACATGAAACCTAGGAGCCGCTGATCGGCTGGATGTACCGGGAGCAACCGGAACGCTGACTCGATATCAGACTTCGCCATCAGCGCCCCGGGCCCCAGGCGATTCAAAATGGCTACGGCCTCATCGAAGGATGCGTACCGCACCGAACACACTTCCGGGTCTATCGCTTCGTTCACGGAGAGACCACGTGGGGCTGATAAATTATGTATCAGCCGAAACTCACCCGGGTCCTTCTTTGGGACCACACCTAAAGGGGAACAAACAAAGTCAAGAACCGGGGGTACAGTAAACGGACCGGCGACTCGACCTCGAGTCACCTCCTTCCGGATTTTATCCTGTACCACGGTCGTATGCTGCAAGACCGATAGCTGATTTTTACATTTCTCCACACCTTGAAAGTCTCCCACTGGGATGCGGAAACCATAAGAAAAACCGTTCCGCAACACCCCAGCAGAAGTACGATCAGGGTATTCACTGAGCCAGGGGATCATCGCCAGAGTATCAATCGGGGTAGGTAAAGGCGCCCCTCGGACTATGTTAGACCTGTTTGGCGCCTCCCCTCCCCCCATTATCCCCCGTTTTGGCTTGGCACGTGGACTCAGGATGGGATGCTTGCCCACACCCACTACATTCGTGTCTAAATTTGCACGATCCCTGGGGCCTGGTACATTTACCCCTGTTGAAGTTCCAACAAACCCCCCTTTTTCCTGTATTTCCGGCAGGCCTCGAGTGATTGTCGGTACCTGCACCTGATCGAAAGGGCGTCCCCGCATACTGGCGGTAGGTTTCGCCAACGTTACTCCCCACCAATGGCACTTTCAACATACCAGTCTCCTTCATTTTATCCCAAGACACAGAATCATAACAATCCCAAGTTAAGCTTTTATCATGTTCTTTAGCCTTTCTAAACAGATTATCATAGCAGAACCAATGATTACCCTCATGTGATACCGAGTACCCCATGATTCGAGACTGATAAATCGGCAATTCGTGCAGCAGATCGGGCCTTTGTTCCCCCAAGATCGATGTAAAGACCCCCCACGCTTTGCCCCAATTGCCAATATTTTCGTTCACCTTAAAGGCGGCCATTTTTGCGCGCCAAACACTCGGATGCATGAGATCCTTCTGGCCCTTAACATGCTCCATTTCATAGTGATCAGTAAGCAACGAGAAAATGTTTACATATTCTCCCGCCCATATCTTCTCCTTAATAGCCAAGGGAACATGCTGACCCACCCTTTCCCTACGAGAAGGTGCTGACTCATCCCTTGCAATCGGCAATGGCCGCTTACCTGAACCGGACGGCGTCTCTGCGACCGAACCTGTCCCCTGTGGCTTCTCTACTACCGCAGCCGGCGTGGATACCTTCGCTGCTTCCCGTGACTCACGCAGTTGCTTCATCAGCACCTGCGCGTCGACAGCCGTGGCGCCCTCACTATCTTTACCCAACCACGCTGCTAGTTGTGCTGCCAGCTCGGGCGGCATATCGTCCCCGGACACGGGGGTGACCACAACGGGAATCGGATTCCCTCCCTCCGGCACGGGGGCGGGTGCCTCTAGCGGGGTACTAGGGCCCGGGATGTCTTCCACAGCTCTCCCTCTCCTGGGCCTCTTGTTTTTCCCTCCCGGGGCTGCTCCCGCCAAAGGACGTTTCGGCCCCCCTTCCTCGTTTTCATCCATTCACCTCTTTAACTCAGTCATCTCTTTCATAAGAACGCGCAGCATCTGGTCAGTAGTCATGCGCTTTCCCGCCTTCTTCGGCATTCTCCAACAGAGTATCTGGAAAACAAACGAGAAAGATTACAACGCTCAAAATTGGCTCTTCGTTCCGTCTCGAGCTCACGTGCAGCGAGGAGGTGCAGCTTCAGAGCACAGGAACAAGAGGATGCCTTCGGATCTTGCTTCTCCTTTTATCCGTCTTCAGGGCGGGCGTAAACCCGCCCCTGCCTGCCCCAAGGGCGTGGCCAGCCGCGTCGGTGTCTAGGCCAACCCACTCTAGGGCGGGAAAAGGCGCGCCCCGGCTACGCCGCTTCGGGCATACCAGCCGAGACTCGCCTCCCGCCCAAGATGGCTTCCCGGGGGGATCGTGGTACTCCGCCATACGTTCGGGGGGACCGAGTGGTCGCCCCTTTCCATATGTAAAGGTCGATGGAAGAATAAATGTTTAAATAAGTGTCTTAATGCATGTTTTTTTTTTAAAAATTGATTGGTTAACTGACTTATTAAGTGTATTTTAGTGAATACATATATTAGCGAGTATTGTTTAAATATTTAAATGTTTGTATCAGTGTTTCACTTTGTGTATAAGTGGCTGCATGGGTTGGTGAGTAGCTACATGTGTGTATATATGGGTTATTAGATGTTTTTTTAGTATCAGTATGAGTGTCTGTATGGTTTGGTGGCGGTATTACTTAGTACATAGATGCAACAATGACTGACTCACTGTTTATGTGTTTGGAAGACAGCATATGTGCAGGACTGAATGGGTAGATGAGTGTATATATGTGTGTGTTAGTAAGTGAATGACTGTCTCACTAGTGTCATTATCAGTAACTACATATGTTTTAATCTAGTATATGTCAGTATTGATGTATATAAGTGAGTATATGTGAGAGTGAGAGATTGAAAGAGTTCTTGTTTAAATAAGTATGTGTTTCTATAAGTGATTGTTTAAGAGAGTAAGTATTTGTAAGTTTCCTTAGAAGTAAGGCGGTAGTGAGTGTATAGCTGTATATGCAAATAAATGGATGTTCATTAGTTTATTTGCATGTGTGAGTATGTGTGTGAGCAACTTTTGGAAGACTGTCGGTGTGTTACAGGATGTATAGGTGTATCACTACATATGATGAGTGAGTATATGTATGAGTGACTATATAGAACTGTTGGTGAATGAGTGGATGTGTATATAAATGGTGGAATTACTGAATTGGTTGTTGTAACTGGTATGGGTATCTCCACTTTTTTTGAAAATGTTAGTTTCTATTTTTGAATATGTGTTTCAAGGGTTACTTTACAGTGAAAGGAGGTCTGTCACTCTGTCACAAGGATAGTGTCATCAGTGATGTCATGAGTGATGTCACTGACCATGTCATGAGTGATGTAATATGTGATGTCATCAGCAATTTTAGCATTTTTAGTTTCACTTAGCACTTTTTTTACTTGCACTGCACACCAGTCACCCTCTCTTTTTTCCAGCTAACGAATAGCCTGTGATACTCTTACCATATAGGACAGCATTAGGTTCATCAGAGGTGTTTACATCTTACCTCTATTGTGAAACCCGTGCTGCACCTAACATATGGCAATACAGGAATCCCAAATGATGAAGGGCGGTTCCGAGTGGTGACTGATGGGTACCCTGTTAGGGATCACAAGGTGCCCACCTAGTCTTACAATTGTCTATATGTAAGTTCACTCACATACCTTTAGAAGTACCACATTTTTCTGTTGTTTAGACCCAGTGACATTGGTTGTGTTTTTCAGTTCTTCAGGGAACATGTCACTGCAAGGTCTTTAAATTCCCTGTGGCCCCCCCTAACCTAGTTTGTTCAGTTCATATATTGTAATATACCAAGGCAGTTTGGGGAAAAAGTGTCATTTAAAAGAAGAATACATTTTACAGCTTTTGATATTTGCTATTAAAAAACCATTGAAATTCACTGAAAAAAACATAGGTTATAGACCATATATAGTTAGGAATTAGCATTTACAAAACCTTATTTTACTCGCACAAAACCATTGAAATTCGCATATATAGTTAGTTGCACTAACTATATATCACGCACCCGCAATCCACTGCTGATGATGTCACATATTACATCATTCATGACATGGTCAGTGACATCACTAATGACATCACTGATGACAACTCAAATGACATCACTGATGACAACATCCAGTGACTGTATGTTTCTGTAAAGTTAAAATATGTCTTACATATTGAAGAATGAGTGGATGTATAAGTGTCTGGATGAAGGATTTAGTAGGTGCATGACTGACTGTCTGAGAGAGTGATTAAATGTGTCTCACTGAGTGCATGGGTTAGTGACTAAACTGTCTTAATTTGTGCATCATTATATCTGTTGTTCTGTAAACTGCTGCATGTGTTGATCAGTAGCTATATGATTAACTATATGGGTTATTGATTGGTTGCCCAAGAATTTGTATGGGAGAGTGAGTGTGTGTGTGGGTGGCTGGGAGGTGTGTGACTATGTGCAAAGATGTGTGAGCAGTTGATTCACTAGATGTATGGGTTCAAAACTGCATGTGGAAACAGCTCTATGGGTAGTTGACTGTGTGCATTAGTGTATTGGTAAGTGATTGGTTTCTCAGTGCTACATGTCAAAGTAAGTACATATGTAAAACACAGTACATGCAAGAGTTGACATATATAAATTACTGTATATAAGAGCTAGTGAATGTGTGAGTGGCTGCATGGATCATTGAAAACTTGTATCAGTGACTGTATAAGAGAGTAAATATGTGTTAAAATATGTTTGAATAAGTAAGGTGTGTATAACTGTATAGTTGAGGAAATGGAGGTGTGATTGATTCTTTGCATGACTGTCTAAGTGTATGAGTAACTCCATGGATGAGTGGCAAGCTGTGAGTGTCTGTTTTCACTGAGTGTATCTAAGGTTATATCAGAGTCTGTAGAGGTTCATCATATTAACACATGAATGATGTCATCTGTGTCATTTGAGTTGTCATCAGTGATGTCATCAGTGATGTCACTGACCATGTCATGAATGATGTAATATGTGACATCATCAGCAGTGGATTGCGGGTGCGCGATATATAGTTAGTGCAACTAACTATATATGCGAATTTCAATGGTTTTGTGCGAGTAAAATAAGGTTTTGTAAATGCTAATCCCTAACTATACATGGTCTATAACATATGTTTTTTTCAGTGAATTTTCAAGGTTTTGTAAATGCTAATTCCTAACTATATATGGTCTATAACCTATGGTTTTTTCAGTGAATATATATATATATATATATATATATATATATATATATATATTGCGCTCAAACTTTTCACCTTTTCCAGAAAAGGCACAGCACTCAAGGAGGGTTATGGAAATCACAAAGATTTATTAAGGGGAACTGCACAGACGCGTTTCAGCTTGCTGCCTACGTCAGTGTGTCAATTACAACACAAGATAGCATGTTAATAAAGTTTTACCACAATCACGGACATATATATAAAACATTATCTATATCTATATCTATATGTATATCTATCTATATCTATATATATATATATATATATATATATATATATATATATATATATATATATATATATATATATATATATATATATAGATATATATATTCACTGAAAAAAACAGGTTTCAGGGATGTTACAGTTAGTTGGACATTTCACTCATACAAAACAATAGGAATTTCCCTGTTATAGTTTGTTGAGCTAACTATAACTCGCGCCCCTGCAATGCAGTGCTGATGATGTGTCATGTTTGTGGGGTCCCTCACGTTTGCCTGTGCACGTACGTCTGTCTCTGCGGGACGTGAAAATTCTGTACTTCCGAGTCCGCTGGTTAGCAGTCTAGTCGTCGGACCGGAACCTCAGCAGCGTCATCAGCGCTTCCGGGAACTCCGCTTATCAGAGGCGGTCTCCCCCGGCTGAGCGCTTTAAATTCGTTTGCCGTATGGATACTGCAGTGCCCGAAGGTAATACTTGCTTGCCGTGTTTGAAACCACACATGAACGCTACCCTCTGCCTTGTTTTCGTCCCCCCGCACTGGAGCGCGTAACCCTGGTTCTTTTCCTATCACGCTGGAGCGTGTGACTCTGGTTATTTTCTCCTTGTGCAGGAGCGCTACCATTTGGTTTGTTTACCCTGCGCTAAGTGGTTACCTCTGGATTGTTTCCTCCCGCACTGAAGCACTTATTTACATTTGCATTTCGCGCAGGAGCGCTACCAGGTGCTTGTCTATGAGACATAGAGCTGCTCTCTCAGGCACTAACGTGGCACCTCAGAGCTGGTACTTCCAGGAGTGCTATCGTGACTATGTTTGCTTGTGACAAGCTGGGTCTTCACTTGCCTTGCAGCACTGGTGCGACTGCCAGAAACCTGTGACTTTCTTAGCCATGTTGCATTCCTTCTTAGTTATACTTGCCTCTGTACAAGGATCTATTGTACACTATAGCGCAGGCGCGCTTCTTGACTTTCCTTATTCTGCGCAGGTGCACTTCTTGAGTTTCCCTTTCTCGTGCAGGAGCGCTAATGTATTGGCAAGAGTTTTTTCTGTTCCATATCATGATGATAGCAGACCTAATGGTGTCCAACTAAAAGGTAATCGTTGTTCCCGCATGAGTATCTGTGTATGTGTGGTAGCCAGTGGTTCACCCATAGTGATAGTGTTTCCTTGTCTCCCTGTCTAGCTGGTGCCCACAGCCTATCGAAACAGAGGGATTTTTAACTACTACCTCCTGACATCAGCTGGATCCTTTTAGCTACAACCCACACTCTCATCTTCATCCTGCTTATTGTCATATCTCTGGTAGGGGAAGGTGGGCGTTTGGGCGACAGCTCCTGTCGTCTCTGCGAGATCTCTCCGCAAGAAGCAGGTAACATTGCGGGGAACCTGACATGATGTCACATATTACATAGTTCATGACTTGGTCAGTGATATCACTGATAACATCTCTGATGACATCTCAAATGACATCACTGATGACATCATCCAGTGACTATGTGTTTGTATAAAATGTAAATATGTTTTATATATATGTGCCAAGGTGTATTGGACAATGAATAGGTGTATAAGAGTCAGGATGCATGATTAAGTAGGTGTGCGACTGACTGTATAAATGAGTGATTCATTATTGTTCCTTGATACATGTGTTACCAACTGATACAGACATTCACACACTTTAGGTTCTCAGTTGGTGTGTAAGCGGTTGCATGGTTTTATTAGCAGCTAAATGAGGATCTATATAAGCTATTGATTGCCTGTCTGAGTATCTCTATGGGTACCTGAGTGTCTCTATGGGTGGGTGAGGGGGATATCTCTGTGCATAGATATGTGAGTGGATAATTCACTGGGTATAGGTGTTTAAGTCTGTATCTGTGAAGGGCTTTATGGCTGGGTGAGTGTGTGTATGAGGTCTTGGTGACCAAATGGATGCCTCCGCGGTGTATCGGTGTTGGAGTATATAAATGAGTTTATGCAAGACTGAGGTATTGTGAGAGTGCCTGTATGGATCAGTGGGTGTTTGTATTAGTTATTGTATTAGAGTGTAAGTATGTGTAAGTATATATTTAAATAAGTAAGGTAGTATGTGTATAACTGTACAGGGGAGTAAATGAAAATGTGATTGATTATTTCCATGACTGACAAGGTGTGTGATTAACTCTAACAATGAGAGACAGTGTGTGAGTGTATGTATAGATAAGTGACTGGATATGATAATGCTGTATTGATGGCTGACTGTATGTATGAGTGACTGTATGAGTGAATAAGTGGATGTATCTGTAGACCTACAAATTAGTGAATGGATATGTATTAACTGGTATTGGTGTGTTAATGGTTTCGAAAATTATAGACTGTATTTTAGAGTGGGTGTATCAAGTGTTATATTAGGGTCTGAGAAGGTGCATCAGATTTTCACCTGGATGATATCATCAGTGATGTCATTTGAGATGTCATCAGTGATGTCATTTGAGATGTCATCAGTGATGTCATCAGTGATGTCACTGACCATGTCAAGAATGATGTAATATGTGACGTCATCAGCAGTGCATTGCGGGTGCGCAAGTTATAGTTAGGTTAACTAACTATAACAGGGACATTTCTATCGTTTTGTATAAGAGAAATGTCCAACTAACTATAACGTCCCTGAAACCTATGGTTTTTTCAGCGAATTTCTAAGGTTTTTTTAAATGCGAATTCCTAACTATAACGTCTGTAAAACCTAGTTTTTTTCAGTTATTTTCAAAGGTTTTTTAAATGCTAATTTCTAATTATAATGTTCATTAAAAATATCTTTTTTTCTGTGTTTTTTAATTAACATCCCATTCTCAACGTGGTGAAAACTGCAAATCTCACCACTCATCCATCGATGCCTTCCGCCAACAAAATCGCCACAAACCAGAGCCACAACTAACGCTAATGATATGCAAACTAGGCGTTCCCAAGCAAAAAAAAACCATGAAAACACTACTTCCCCATATTTTCAACAACCAGCCAAATCTGCAATGCGATCTAAAAACAGGCGATAGGCTGACTTACCAGTAACAAATTAACATCAACCTTTAACTGATGTAAGGACTTCAACTATCTACTGTTTGAATTACACCCAACTCACAGCCACATCTAAAGACCAACACATGATAGAGGTACTAATCATGCAGCTCTGACACCCAACAAGGCCACAACACTCAGCTCCACCACCACCAGAGTCTCTCCCCCAGACAACTCCCCCGCTACTACCACCAAGGCAGCGCAAAACAGGACAATGGACCTTCCCAAAATACCATATCCCCTCAACCACATAATAGCTGAATGTTTGCAGATGTGGCAACCAAGTATGTGTGAAGGAGGCAAGTCGCCCATCAATAGTAATTCACACAATACCAAGTGTACCGGTGATGTGCTGCACAGACCTCACTATACCAAGCTTAAACCTCTCCATGTGGAGATATACTATTGATACTTATAGTGTAGTGCACCGTGGATGCAACCAATTTACCTCAGGCAGTGGGGAAGATCTCGGTCATGTAGCTGTGTTGTTCTCCCCTGGAAGCGAAAGCGGTGTGGGCTGGTCCAACGGACGCCACTCCAGTGTAGGAGTATGAATAAATAGACCAAGGCCCTGGGCATGGTTCACTTGTGCAAAGACCAATGAGTCTACCAGAGCGGCGGCCCTCACCCTGGCATGTGGCTGCAACCATGACCGCGGGCCTCCTCCATACAAGCCCCCTGTGTACCCAGCGCCACAGCACCAGAAACTTATCTCTGTACCAACTACTGTCTTCGATCTACACTGCGGACAGCAGGGTTTACAGCTTGAATTCAGCCTTGATTTATTAATTGCAAAGAGAACTGTACTCTGTGTCCTCGGATTTTGTCAAGAAGAAGTGACAAAAAGCATTCCTCGATGTCTATGCTAACTACTACCTTCGATCTACACTGCGGACAGCAGGGCTCACAATTCAGATGCAGTGGCGATTGCAGATGACGCAGTCCAGTTTGCAAGACACATTGCTCCTAGTGTGACCTGCCGTGACCACGCCTCATCGCAGGATGCGCACTCGCTGTGTACTTCAGATGCTACTAACTCACTGCACCATAAATCGTACTATGTGGCCTTATGAAGGCAAGACATTGCTCCCAGTGCGGGCCGCCGGGACCAAGTATCATCGCAGGGTGCGCACACGCCTAGTACTCCAGGTGCCATGAACTGTGCAGCTCAACTCAACGTCACGTGGCTGTGCGCCCATCCTGACTTCTGCCTGCACCCTACACTGGGCTTACGCAGTTTACAATTCAACATTAGCAGCAACGCAAATTGTGTACGAAATATAATGGGTTAAGAAGACCAAATACTACCAATCTGTGCAGCTCAAGTCAGCGTCACCTGCGCGTGGGCCTTTGCTGACTGCTGCCTCCGTCCTACAAGTTCAAAGACCGGCAACACGTGGTACCAACTAACCCTGTTCAACACAAGCCGATCCCACATGTGTAACTGGTTCCTGACTCCTAAATGGCCGCGACCCCAACTTCGTGCACCGACCACACCACCAAACTCCCTTCAATCAGTGAAGGATATTTTCATATGGAAAGCCAGTGACACGTGGTGCCACTGAACCTGTACTGCACAGGCGGGTGGGGCCACCAACGTATGCATGTGGCTGTGGGCCCTTTCTCACCGCTACCTCTGACCTACACTGTGGAAGACCGTCGACACATGGGGCCACTAACCGTCTTCAACACAAGCGTACATGTGTAACTGTGTCCTGAGTCCTAAATAGCAGTGAGCCCAAGTCTGTGAGTCAACCACAGCACCAGACTCCCTTCGATCAATGAGACATATTGCCACCTGGAAGGCTGGTGACACGTGCTGCCACTAACTCTGTTCAACACACGCCAATCCCATATTGACGACTCAGGACTCATCGACATATGTGAGATATGCCATGCCGCGGAGAAGCTCAAGTGGTCTCCACCATTCAGGACTCAGCGACATCTGTCAGATCCGTGAAGAAGCTGATGTGGTCTTCGCTATTCAAGACTCAGCTACATTTATAAGATCCATGCACAATGTGATGTGGTCTCCACCATTTAGGACTCAGGACTCTGCAACACATCTGAGATCGGCGGGGTTTTGACGGGCACGTGCAGACCGCCCACTGCTGCACACTCCGATGTCACTTGAGGTTCCGTGGCAATTGTAAGTGGTGTTTTCGACTCGCACGAATATGGTCGAGTCTGGTATCTACGAACCGCAAATGACGAGTTTAGTAAGTGTGCGCAGTTTCGCTGTGCTAACTTAAACCGTTCGTTTGTTACGTGGGTTCTTCATCTGTACCCACGGGTTCCATCTTAGATACGGCATCCATTTTGTCTCTTGCCCTCAAGTAGCCAGCGAACGGACGTTGTCCGCTTCGCGACCCTGGGACTCCCAAGAGATCTGCGGAAGACACATGTCCTTTGAAAGTGTCTTTATGACGAGGGGGATGATACTGTAAGGCAGATGGCCCCGCTCGAGGCTCATCTCGCCGTGCCGGTTTATTGTCTCAGCCGTGCATCTCATTAGGCACGTCCCTTTGATGCCTGTATCTTGTGTTTCCCGATACCTCCCCTTTTACACCCTTTCCAATCTCCCTACTGTTTCCATCTTCCTCCACACCTGTCCTTGTTCCTTCTTCGATCTGTTTTACTGCTGATTGGAATGTACTAATGGTGGGAAGATGGGTTTTTACAGTTGGGAACCGCCAAATGTTTCCGCACTTATATTCCGGACCTCGAATGTATCAAAGTGACCAAAGCGACCCCTCTCGGGGATAATTGTGGGAACCAAGTCGTAAACCTTTGTGTACCATGTAAACCTATGGGAGAATCGTGTATAAAAGGAGCGATCCACAGAACCAATTTGAAGCAGTCTCCCCGAACTACACTCGTTGTACTTCCTGTGACTTCTGTGTTTCCCTGCAGTAAATAAACCTTGAATCTTTGACGCCGAAGGAAGTGTCCCGTGTCTCTGTCATTTGTACGCCGGAGCAGGTTACCCACGAAGGTTTCAGGTGTTGCCCCCTGGCACCGCTGGGTCTTAAAGAACCCAGTCCTTCAGTTGGCGCCCAACGTGAGGCTGCATCAGTGGTACCGGTCCAAGCCCGACGATCGTGAGGAACTTCGTGTGAAATCTCCGAGGGAAGGTGCACTCCGCTTCATCGATCCTGTTGTCGAAACAAGTGGCCCGAAGACTTTTCCCGCGAAGATTCTCGCCTCCTGACGGCTGCGACGGACTGCTGCCCTGACTGTAGACCTGTTTTGGCGCCTGGCGTAGACCTTGGTATAGCGAGACGATTGACGGGCCTTCCTGGTGACGCCATTGATCTTTGAGTTAAGTATTTGTGGGTCGCTCCCAGAGTTCTTGGTTGTGGTTGCTTAGTTGTTGCATGGTTCCATTGCATTTGTAGTTCTTGGTACTTTGTTGTGATATTTGACGTCTGCAGTCGTCAAAAACCGAGGGTTTTTGCTTTTTGCTGGGACTTGGTAAATCCCATAACCCTTGACATTTGTGAAACTCGGCTAGTGTTCAAGGTGCCTGGTCGCAGTACTATGTTTAGTTGTTTCAGACGTTGTGGTACGGATTCCCGACTGGAGGACTCGTGTCCGATACCTCCGGTTGGAACTCCAACTTATGAGCTGTACAGCAAACACGGGCTAGGCCCAATTACTTTTAATGATTACTGGATCCGTTATACTAAGAAAGATGGTGCCCTTAGTTGGCCACCTCATGGTAGTTTTGAGACAACGATCTTAGATAATCTTGAGACTAAATTGTTTGAGAGAAAGTCAAGGCCGGCCATGTTTGATGCCTTTCGGTTGTGGCGTAAAGAAGCCCGACAGAAAGAGATCAGACAGACTAAACGTAATCAGAGAGATGGTGTTGCCACCATTGTAAAGAAAGCAGAGCAGTTTCAGCGTGATAAGGAGGTTAAGTAAAAGGAAGTGTTTGACAGGCTACAGCGTATGTCCATAGATAAGTGCTATCCTGCTTTGCCAACGGAGTCAGATAAGAAGGAAGAGTCAGTTGAGGATCCTTTAATGTCTTATCTTATGAAGTCACCACCTCCGTACGTGCAGGGTACCGCAGCTCCTGTGGTTCCCCCTGTACCTGTTCCTCAACCTGTTCCTCAACCTGCGCCCGTTCTTCCGACTGTTCCCGCTCCTTTGCCTATTGCTATTCCTACTGCTCCTCCGCTTCCACATCCTCCTGCTCCCGCTACTGCTCCTGCTCTACTTACTCCTGTTGCTTCTTCTGTTTCTACCTCTTCTCTTGTTAGTCCCTTGTGCTATACCTCTCCGTCTACTCGTAGTCGTACTTCTCCTGTTGCGGCTAGTTTTTTCCATTCTCTCGGACCTGTTTTTGGGTCCGCTGGTTCAGATGGTCCTCAGAGACGTAGTCAGCTTCCCGGTAACAGAGAACGTGCGTCGCTATACAATATGGCGATGGGTTGGATGACGCACCCTCTTAGAAATCCTCCGCGTGTCGTAATTGATACGTTTTGCCAATTCAATGAACCGACACAAAGATACGTGTTTGAAGAAATGTGCAAGGTACTGCGTGATCAGATATCGGCCGATGCACCTGACGAGGTGCTGACCGCTTTGTCTGATCTACAGCTTCAGTTCTCGAATGGACTGATAGTGGATACTAATGTTCGACGTGCTGTTGAACGGTTGTTATCTTTCCGTCCCGCTGCTATACCTCAAGCTTTGTTTGTTGAGGATGTTGAGAGGCAGTTAGATGCGTCCGGTCAGTTTCCCATGCGTGAAGTTCCACCAGTGTGGATGCCAGGCGACGCTACTGCTGCTCCACCGATCTTGCCGCATTTCCAGAGAGTATGGATACATCTCCCATGGAAACGCTCTGAAGTGTTACAGGTGAAGCAATCTTTGCCTGACCCTCGCAAAAATCCTGCAGGGTATTATAAAGAATTGTCGCAGCTTGTAGACGCTACGATAATGAATCTTGCCGATATCGATATGCTGTTCGGCAATATCGTACCGCAACCGGTATGGGCTAAGATTCGGCACGAAGATCACGCGAACGAATTAGGTGGCGATTGGGCTGCTCTTACTGCGGCCGATACGCGACAAGTTGGCGGGGCTAAGCCTGAACAGCTCATTACTGCTCTCCCTCAAAGAATAATTACCTTAATGAAAACACTTATGCCAGCTATGAGGGTGAACTGGGACAAAATGTCAGCTTGTAAACAGAAAAAGGACGAGAGTGTCTCCGATTTCTTTACGAGATTTGAGGAGGCATTCATTGATCATAGTGGTCAAGATATGAGCACTGAGGGTGGTCAGCGGTTGTTCGTGGACAAATTTGTCTCTAACTTATTGCCCGATTTGAGCAATAAATTGAAAAATTCTGAGAGTGCGTGGGCCGTTTCTACCTCGGCTCAAATATTGGCTACGGCACAGTATTATGAGAACAGAGAAAAAGAGGAGAACGACCGCGCCGATAAAAAGACGAAAGAACTTAAAACTAAAGTGTTGTTACAGCAGGCCTATCCTCCGCGCTCGAATCAGAATGCTTCGCAGCAAAATAGACCGCAGTCGCAATCAAATAGGTCACAACCTCGAAATGACTCCTCTTCCCAAAGATCTTCGTTGGGGTACAATCAATATGCCTATTGTAGACAAGAGGGTCATTTGAAATTTAACTGTCCCGTTTTAAACGATCGTAACAGTGGTAACTCATCTAGAGGAGGTCGTGGTGGTTCTCAGCAGGCACCACGTGGTAGAGGTCGTGGTGTTCAAAATGATCGTTCAGATAACTCATCAAATTCTGATAATTGTTTTGATCAACGTGGATCATCGCAAGGACGATCTGCGCAGTACAATGTAGACGATTATTACGTCGATCAGGGAACTGACGACAGTAATTACTAGGACAGCCATAGACAAGGAGAGGGAGTGGTATCAGTTCCGGTTGATCAGAGAGGGCCTTACGTCGCAGTTGCTACATCGGGCGTCGTTGAGCCTTTTCTGTTGGACACTGGTGCAGCGAAAAGTTCCATAATGCATTCGAAACTCCCTGGCGCACCTTTGTCTGGCTTAACAAATGTTTCCGTTGGATTCTCTGGCGCCCCCGTTAGCAATCCAGTTTCAAGCCCTTTGCCCCTTACAATTGGGCCTCGTGAGCTAGAAGCTCCGTTGATTTTGACTACGGGTTGTGGTGAAAATCTTTTGGGCCTGGATTTGCTAAAACGTTTGTATGCAACTTTGTATTGTTCTCCTGCGGGTGTAAAGCTTACTTTAGGAGAGAGGGTTGTCTCTCCTATGTACTTGTCTCTCGATAAGCTTCCACCGGAATTGAGTTCTCTTCCTGCATCTTTGTGGGCAACAGGTCCCAATGATGTGGGCCTGCTTGACATCTCCCCTTATGTTGTTCAGTTGAAATCTAATGTGCGGTTGCCACGTATTCCCCAGTATCGTATCTCTCTTGATGGTGAACGAGCATTATTAGCGATCATTTATGATTTGATCGAGAAAGACGTTATTGAAGAGACGCGGGGAAACGTGTGCAACAGCCCTGTACTGCCCATTCTAAAACGTACTGATCCTTCGAAACCACCTGTTTATCGCTTTGTTATCGATTTACGGGAGGTAAATAAAATTGTGATTCCTCAGTTTCCTGTTGTGCCTGACATCACGGCGCTACTGACTCTGATTCCAGCTTCTGCATCGTGGTTTTCGGTGATTGATTTGAAGAATGCGTTCTTCAGCATTCCCATTGCAGAAGAGAGCAGAGACCTTTTCGGTTTCTCTCTTGGTGGACGCAGCTTCCGGTTTAAACGCGCTCCTCAGGGCTACTGTGAGAGTCCATCGATTTACAGTCAAGCCTTGAAGGGTCAACTGGATGCGTTTTCGTTGCCGGCTGGTGCGGCCTTAATACAATGTGTCGATGACTTGTTGGTGGCTGCAGATACTCAGGACATTTGCAAAATTGCTACGGTGTCGCTGCTGCAACATCTCTGTGACTTACATCACAAGGTGTCACCTTCTAAACTCCAATATTGTTGTCAAGAAGTAACCTATCTAGGTCACTTATTGTCAAAGGAGGGAAGACGGTTGACCCCAGAGAGAATTGCAGCAATTGCGCGAATGGCTGTGCCAACAACCCAAAGAGATGTGCGTGCCTTTCTAGGTATCACGTCGTATTGCAGGCAATGGATTCCAAATTTTTCATTGCTAGCGAAACCATTGGTGGCTCTTACGTGCAAGGATGTTTCAACTCCTTTACCATGGACGGAAGAATGTCAGAAAAGTTTTTCTGAGTTACGTGACTCATTGTGTTCGGCTCCTGTGTTAGGTACTCCTGACTATAGTAAGCCGTTTACACTATATGTTCACGAGAGGGAAGGTTGTGCTTTGAGTGTCTTAACGCAACCTTTTGGTGGCAAGCAACGTCCATGTGCATATTTTTCCTCGACCTTGGACCCGGTAGCTAGAGCATTGCCGATTTGTTTGAGAGCAACAGCGGCAGCTGCGGTGTCCATTCGACAATCAACAGTATTGGTCATGGATAATATGCTTACGGTGATGGTTCCGCATGCAGTCGATACTCTTTTGAATCGTACGAAAACTCAGCACTTGACGAGTGCGAGGTTGTCTGGGTACGAATTGACGTTGTTGGCAAGTCACATTCAGATAAAACGTTGTAATGTTCTGAACCCGGCAACTTTGTTACCCATTAGCACAGAGTCAGATGAAATAGCAGCCCATGACTGCTATTTGAGAACTGAAGAGGAAACAAAAGGTCGAGTGGACCTTAAAAACACTCCTTTGGAAAATCCAGACGGAACGTTGTATGTGGATGGTTCATGTTTT
Source organism: Lissotriton vulgaris (assembly GCF_964263255.1). Classification (NCBI taxonomy): domain Eukaryota; kingdom Metazoa; phylum Chordata; class Amphibia; order Caudata; family Salamandridae; genus Lissotriton; species Lissotriton vulgaris. Next base: position 169,795,600 of record NC_141689.1, on the reverse strand, counting down.
AAATTGCCGAATGGTGATGTGACTACTGCATATGCTGTTGTAACATTGAATACTGTTGTGGAAACTGCGAGATTGAATCAGAACTCTGCTCAGGCTGCAGAGCTGATCGCTCTAACTAGAGCGCGTGTGTTAGCGAAAGGGAAACGTGTGAATGTGTTTACCGACAGCCAATATGCTTTTGGCGTCGCCCATAGCTTTGGACGTTTGTGGAGAGAGAGAGGTTTTATGACATCGCATGGTACGAAGATTCAGCATGGACAGCTTGTGAATGATCTGTTAGATGCACTTACGTTGCCTAAGCAGGTAGCGATTGTTAAATGTAGTGCGCATCGTAAGGTGACGGATGATGTTGGTCGTGGTAATGCGTTTGCGGATGAGATTGCTAAGGAGACTGCACGGAATCTTAGCACTAGAATGTATGTGATGAGTCCGGTTAGGTGGCCTACCGAATCGAGTATGTGCGAGGACACTATCGAGAGTGTGAAAGCAATTCAGAATGAGGCCACCGAGACTGAAAAGACGAAGTGGAAAGAAAGTACGGGAAAATTGGATGTGAATGGTTGTTGGGTTGATTTGTCGGAACGTAAGAGATGGATGTTACCGGATGCGTATGTGCTGGCTGTTGTGACAATGGCGCATGGGTTAGCACATATTAGCGTGAAAGGTATTTGTAAGTTGCTGTCCCATGTGTGGAAGAATGATGGTATCACGAAATGTGCTGAACGATTGGTTAAGAATTGTATGGTATGTATGTTGTACAATCCTGGTAAGGGAACCCCAACTCCTCCTGGTAGTTTTGCTCCCCCTTCATGTCCTTTTGAGGTGATCCAATTAGATTTCATCCATATGGAGCGATGCAATAACCTGAAATACGTTTTAGTTGTGGTTTGCGCGTTCTCCCGATGGATTGAAGCCTATCCCCTCAAAGACAACACTGCTTTGTCTACTGCGAAAATCCTACTGAAGGAATACTTTCCTCGGTATGGAATGCCTCGGATTGTATGGTCGGATAACGGAAGTGAGTTTGTGGGGAGTGTGATGAAGAGTGTGTGTAAGGGCCTTGGAATTAATCATAAATTCCATAGCGCCAATCATCCCCAGTCAGCTGGTTTGGTTGAAGGGTACAATGGCACCTTTAAACTGAAGTTAGCGAAGATTCAGGCTACGACTGGTCTTTCGTGGCCTGATGTTTTACCCTTAGCTTTGTTATCAACTAGGGCACCCGTACACTCCCGAGTAGGGCTTAGTCCCTATGAAATAGTGTTCGGTCGTCCTGCGAATGTGTGCGGGGTCCCTAGACCGGGTGTGTTCTCTAGTCTCGAATACCCAATGTTGATTGACTATCTTCATGATCTGACTGCTAAACTGAGGTTAATTCACCAACAGGTTTACGAAGCATTGCAGACGGAGGGTCCAGGCCACCAGCTCCAGCCCGGAGACTGGGTGGTCACCAGAAATTTTTCCCGCAAGAAGAACTTGGAACCCCGGTTTACTGGACCCTACCATGGCCTCCTTGCCACGAGAACTGCCGTTCGTTTAGAGGGCCGGAAAAATTGGGTGCATGCGACCCATACAAAGAAGGTTCCTATTCCTTTGCCGGCAGACTCGTGGGTGAGGAGGGGCATTGCTTCATCTGAATCCGAAGGATTGCCGGCGTTTGTACCTTTCAGTGACGCACAACCTGTCAGAGAATCCTCAGTGCAGCAGAAAGACACTGTTGAACATTTGTCATCAAAAGACTCGAGACCAGAACATTCGGCTGATCAACAGGACTCTGTTCCCTCATCGAATCCTTTGTTTGATGAACATACACGTCCTGGGAAAACTCGATACTTTTTGCGTTCCAGCACTAAGGACAAATAAAATAATCCTATTCTGCCCCTTGATAATTGCATTATCCCGTTTTCCACGATCAGTCCGAACACCCGTATTATTGTAATTATTTTTGTATATATATTGAGTTTCGTTCCATATGTGTTTTTGCTTCCACAGCTGAGAGACATTTTTGCATATACATTGTGAATAAAGGCCGTAGGGCCGCGCATGTACTTCCTTCTGGTTAGCAGGTCTTGAAGCTAGGTTAAAGACCGTCGGTCCCTGGGAACTCCTAGGGATTGACTACTGCTACACAGAATGAAGTGCGTCAAGAAACGTTGCGGACGGTCATAGGGGATGGCGTTTTCGAAGCTGATGGACTTGGAAGAAGCTCAGGTGCAAAGGTTCAAGTTACAACAACTTACTCGTACCAAATGTTTTATGTTTCAAATATTCGTACTGCTTCTGATTGTTTCTGCACTATTGGCGGGTGGGGTGTATTACATGATGTCGTACTTCTTACCTTCTGCTATACCTACTCCTACCTCTGACCCTACACTTACCTCCACTGCATCTCCTCATTCCTTTCATATCTTACCCGAACACGAGCAGGCTAGACGTGCAGAATTCCGCAATAATTCCTTTATTCAGCTCCTTCACCAGCACCAGTTAGTGGTAAATACTACTAATTGTTGGGTGTGTGGGTTGATGCCACATACCACGGATAAGGGAATTCCATATTTGGTCTTACCGTATAGTTCCCAGGGTTCAGCTCGAGCATTCCAAACAATGTTTCGAAGCGCACTAGATTCTCACCCCAGTCGAGAGCCACGTTCTCCCTACCTTGGCCTTGGCTCGTACTATAAGCCTTTGTCCATAGCGATAGAAGATTTAGATAGAGATATCTATGAGCCGTCGCTCATCCCAGAGGAAGAGGTACAAGCCTATAGGGTCTTGAGTAAGGTCGAGTATAGTGCGCTCACGAGTGATAAACAGCTTAAAAGCTCGCCTCCGATATGGGTCGTACCCCACATTGGTAATTTTTGTCTAATGGGTCGTGGCCGAAGATCGAAAGCCCAACTTGGAGAGAGTGCTTGCACCGAGAATTACATTCTGCCTATGGTCTCGTCCCCTGTGTTTCTGGCTGCCAAGGGTACGTACTTTGTCTGCCATGATCGTGCGTATGCATGGTTGCCCTCCGACTTTGCGGGCGCATGCTTTATCACAAATTTGTTGCCTCCGACGTTCACTGTAGATGCAGATTATCACAAGACAAGAGTTGTGAGAGGCGTAATTAGCGAAGAGGATACTGCCGGTCAAGAGGCAGGAGACTTTTTCAAGGGTTTCCTCCCGTTTTGGGGGCCTATGGTTAATAGTAGGAACCTGAGACAGTTGACTCGAGTGGTAGAATCGACAGCTAATATTACTGCCAGTGCCCTTGGTAATATCACCACAGAACTTCAGGCGGATAGACTTATGACGTTACAAAACCGTATGGTTTTAGACGTGATCTTAGCGGATCGAGGTGGGGTATGTAAGGTGATCCATTCGAGCTGCTGTATTTTCATTCCTGATAACGCTCCGACTGTCTATCAAGCCATCTCAAAGTTGCATAAAATCTCCGAATCCATACACGTGGATGTAGGGGATTGGACGCTACTTGGGTGGTTTTGGGGCCTGATGTCAACTTGGGGTTGGAAGATTCTGATGGTCATCGGAGTTGTTGTGGCGTTCCTGTTCACGTGTTGCCTTTGTGTGCAGTGTGGTCCTGCCTTATGTGGCCTCTGTGCTACAACGTGTATAAGACAGCCACCTGTTACCAAGGGGACTCGGTTGGACAGAGCTATGTTACAGCAACATCTAGATGGTCTGATGAATATCGAGTATGGTTCCGACTAGTGCTTGCCTACATGAGGGCAAAAGGAGCGTCTGAGGTTCCGTGGCAATTGTAAGTGGTGTTTTCGACTCGCACGAATATGGTCGAGTCTGGTATCTATGAACCGCAAATGACGAGTTTAGTAAGTGTGCGCAGTTTCGCTGTGCTAACTTAAACCGTTCGTTTGTTACGTGGGTTCTTCATCTGTACCCACGGGTTCCATCTTAGATACAGCATCCATTTTGTCTCTTGCCCTCAAGTAGCCAGCGAACGGACGTTGTCCGCTTCGCGACCCTGGGACTCCCAAGAGATCTGCGGAAGACACATGTCCTTTGAAAGTGTCTTTATGACGAGGGGGATGATACTGTAAGGCAGATGGCCCCGCTCGAGGCTCATCTCGCCGTGCCGGTTTATTGTCTCAGCCGTGCATCTCATTAGGCACGTCCCTTTGATGCCTGTATCTCGTGTTTCCCAATACCTCCCCTTTTACACCCTTTCCAATCTCCCTACTGTTTCCATCTTCCTCCACACCTGTCCTTGTTCCTTCTTCGATCTGTTTTACTGCTGATTGGAATGTACTAATGGTGGGAAGATGGGTTTTTACAGTTGGGAACCGCCAAATGTTTCCGCACTTATATTCCGGACCTCGAATGTATCAAAGTGACCAAAGCGACCCCTCTCGGGGATAATTGTGGGAACCAAGTCGTAAACCTTTGTGTACCATGTAAACCTATGGGAGAATCGTGTATAAAAGGAGCGATCCACAGAACCAATTTGAAGCAGTCTCCCCGAACTACACTCGTTGTACTTCCTGTGACTTCTGTGTTTCCCTGCAGTAAATAAACCTTGAATCTTTGACGCCGAAGGAAGTGTCCCGTGTCTCTGTCATTTGTACGCCGGAGCAGGTTACCCACGAAGGTTTCAGGTGTTGCCCCCTGGCACCGCTGGGTCTTAAAGAACCCAGTCCTTCACAATAGGTAATTATTTGCAAATCGATGCGCAGAGGCGACAGTCTTTCTCTCTCTCTCTCTCTCACTCTCTTCATTCCTTTCCTTCTATCTCTCTCTCTCTCCCTTCTCCCTTTCTCACACCCTTTCTTTCCTTCCTTCTCTCTCTTTTTCTCTCTGGCTTGTTTTTCCTTCTCTGTTTCTCTCTCTCAGTCCTTTGATATGTACATTACAGAAGTCCTTATTTTTAGCTTTATTTCCCAAGCTATGTCGTCGACATCCATTGTCCCCACAGGAATCTTCCAACTTGTTGTTTTCTATTATATTTGTGAAATGTTATTTCTTGGTTTATTATATATATATATATATATATATATATATATATATATATATATATATATATATATATATATATATATATATATATATATATATATATATATATATATATATATATATATATATATATATATATATAAAAATAAAATTTTAAAATAGTTTGTGGCTTATATATGTTTATAAAAAAATATAGTTTGATTAAAAAAATTATAAACCTTTCCGATTGTTTTCTTAACTGCTGTGTGACTCTTTCTTGTTCTTATTACTGTTATTTGCTGGTATCCACCATGGTGTTAAATTTTGGAGCACTTATTGCTTGAATACTATTGATCTCTCCAGTTTGCACCAACTTTTAAATACTGTATTAGCTTTATCTCAACTTTAGTTGCATTAAAGTGCTAATAATGAAATGCAGAGTAGCTGTTCCCGTGCAAAAAAACATGAAGTGCACCTTTGCGATTTATTCTAAATACTGAACTCCTGTATTGAATTGCACTGAGGTAGTACCTGCACTTACAGTGTACACACAAAATCAATGAAGAAATGTCACTGTATTTATATTGATTATGAACAGTGTGTCAGGTGCTGGATCATGACGGGATACAATGCCCTGTCAGTACATTGTTCTGCACACGAAGAAATTACATCACAACTTTCACAACTGCAATGCGAAATTAATTACGGCGATAACCCACGTTACCCCAGGAATTTTATACTGCTTTCTGCTATTGTTAAGCAGGACGACTTCCTGCAGCATGAAATCAAACACAGCGAAGAGACACACCAGAACACCCACAGGTGCCATAGAGTCAATGAGCACGATACATGGATACCCATGAGGGCCACAAGTCTCATTGCAACAACCCCAGGACCACCAACGCCCCCCAAAACAACATCTGTGCAAGTGTGTCTATGTGGTCATTGTGTTAGTATGATAAGCAAATGCCCTGCAACATCACAGTGTGCTGTCTTCAACAGCACACCGTACAAATGTTTGGGGGCTCGAGGGAGGGAGGAGCAGCTGTTCGGCAATGTAACATACAGTGAACCCGTCCAATTGCCACGTGCTGGGCATCTCATCCATGATGACCACGGTCACACACATCCCACAACACCCACGACCAGCCTTTGTACACATCCTCTATATGAATGCAGTGTGGTTTTCACTTCTATGCTCGTTCAGTGGTGTGATGTTGCAGGGTTGTGTGACTTATGCTCCTTGTTGGTGTGTTTCATTTTGGCCATTGTTTGTCTATACTTGTGCTGTACTTGATTGTACATGTGTACCATTGTGCCCATCTCCCTCCGTCCCCGCACTCCCTGCTTCTTCCTCTTCCTGGTACTGTTGTTTCTATAATTTTGCTCCTCCACATATAAATACATATAAAGAACAAATTAGAATAGCTCCTTGATAGGTTTCACAACTTCTCTCTATTACTGTCTTTCTAATTTTCCATATAAACAGTTTTTTTAATATTCAAGTACACATAGAAGTCAGAAATGCAATTTATTCTATCAACACACTTTCTAGAACATTGTACAACACATGCAGGTTAAAAGTTCATCCATTTTTTTAAACCTAACAATATTTTTTTGCATCATTTTCTCAAACATTTAAGGACACACGCAGGTTAAAAGTTCACAATTGTTTTAAGTTCGAACACTGCATTCCAAATGCAAGTAGCAGGTGTGGTTGAGTTGAGCAAATTGTATCCTACATTATGTGCTCCACGTACAAACTGCTTTTTCTTAAAAAATCACAAAGATGCTTTTCCCCAAAACGAATGTGAACCCTACTTTTAAAAAACAGTGCTTTTCATCTCCCAATCAGGTTTGTATGTGAAAAAAAATAGTTCCCCTTCTTTAAACATATCTCTTATTCTACGAAGGAACTGCATGAGCTACAGACATCTTTCCATACCTTACAGCCATACCTTCAAAATGCTAGTGTGCATCGTAGAACATAGCTATGTTTTCTGGTACAAGAGGTATGCAGAACAGAGACGTATTGACTTAGACCTTGGTTTACAAAATGTGGACATTAAATGGTTTGGACAGAGAGGATTGAAGTGGCACCAATTGTTGCCATTGGTTAAAACCTTTTTGCATCTCCAATACCCTGACCTCATGATTGTACACTGTGGTGGAAACGACGTAGGCACATCGACTGGGGTAGGTTTGCAAGTGCTTATGAAGGAAACCTTTGGACAATTGATGTTACTTTTGCCTCAAACTGTCTTTGTATACTCCAATATATGCCTAAGAGACAAGTGGAAATGGTCCAAACAATGTTGTCCTCAGATTGAAAAATCTCGGAAGAAAGTCAACAAAGCTGTGTCTGCATACCCCAGAGACCACAAAATGGTGTCCATCTACAACAACAACATACGTTTTGATATGGTGGATATCTACAGAAGTGATGGAGTACACTTCACAGATCAGGGAAACCGAGTTTTCCTAAATAACTTGAAGCTGTGTATCCGCACTTATATGTAGCTCCAACTAATGAACACAAGGGCTCTTTTTAGAGCCGCCCTATACCTAACAATTTAGGCCCGCTATTTTAGGGCCAGATAACAGCAACTCCCGGACACTCACCAAAAGGTATTCTCCACACAGCTCTGGTGCAGCGGCCAGACCATCTCACTTTACTGCACAGAGCACAAAGCTATCGCGGCCAACACTTCCTAGTTGCAACCGCTCGCAGCCAATCAGCAGCAAGCTCGTGCTCGTAATGCCTCAGTCAATCAGATAGCAGAAGTCCCAAATATCGATATCTGTAAATTTTTATATTTCTCAAAAACTACTGAACAGATTTACACCAAATAAACAAAAGCATGCTTTCTAGACTAAGACCCTTCTCCCTGCCAAATTAGGGGTAATTCCGTTCACCAGTTCGACCTGTAGCCTTGTCTAAAGTGTCTAAAGTTTCCTATGGAAATTAACATGGTGAAAACACGTTTTGGGACCACCCTTTTTTCTCGCCCCCCCCCTTGATGAATCACCCCTAAACATAGGAGCTGATATAAACAAAGAATTAGTTTTGAAAATTTCATGAAGATTCATCAAACGACACCAAAGTTATAAGCAAAACAAAAAATGCTCTTCCTATGGAAACTCAGTCCTAACAATAACTACCTATTTATTTATTTAATTTATTTAAGAAGCTTATAAAGAGCGAGGCTACCCCCGTCGGGGGTGTCCCGGCGCTGAGAGTACAAGTCAATCACAGGAGGGGGTTACCAGGTTCAAACCATCCAAACCTGAAGCTACAGAGGCTTGCCTGATCAGAGTTTGGTGAACAGCCAGGTTTTTAATTTGCGTCGGAAAATTTGCTCTGACTCAGTGAACTTAAGGTCCAGAGGAAGGCTATTCCAGTACTTGGCCGCCGTCACGACGAACGTTCTGCCGCCACTCCGGGTGAGCCTAAATCTGGGAACAATCAGTAGGCGGAGGCTGTTGGATCTCAGGTGTCTTTCTGACATGGATAATTTGAGTCTTTTGCTCAGGTAAGCCGGGCCAATTCCGTGAATAGCCCAAAAGGCAAGGATCAGGATTTTGAACTGAATGCGTCGGGCGATAGGAAGCCAGTGTAGGTCGTTCCGATATGCTTTAACCGAATTGCGGGTAGGGATGTTTCCAATAAGCCTAGCTGCCGCATTCTGAACGATTTGCAATCGGTCAATGAGATAGAGGGGGGCACCAGCATATAAGCTGTTGGCGTAGTCCAGATGTGCCGTAATGAGAGCATGGACAATCGTTTTGCCAGACGCCTGAGGGAGATAGGGAAAGATCTTCCTAATCATGCGCAGCTTGCCGAAGCAGGCCGCGGTAACTCTGTTGACCTGAGCTTTGCAGGACATGGTATTGTCAAAAAGGAAGCCGAGATTGCGGGCTGACTGTACTGGATTGGGAGGGGGGTTCAAGACAGTAGGCCACCACAAGGTGGCGGGGGTAGCTGATTTCTGGCTAAAAAAGAGCACCTCTGTTTTATCCGTATTTAGGGCCAGGTGATTAGAAGCCAACCATGCGCAGATGTTGCCAAGGCAGTTGCGAAAGTTGGAAAAATGGGAGTCTGAGTGGTCTCTAAAGGACTGGCGACAGCCAGTAGGTAATATATATAGATGTATATATACATATATATATGTATATATGGGTGTCCACTCCATTGCACCTTGCCAGCCCACTCGTCAACAGGTGCTTCAGTCATGGAAGTGCGTCCGTGAAAATTATCCACGCTCACTTTTCTTGCTTGTTTATCTTCAAGAAAAAAGGACTCTCAGGATTTTTTCCTCTCCATCCATTTTATTTTAGAGCAAACATGATGCGTTTCGGCATCTGCCTTATTTTAATGTTCCAAACGGCGTGCAAAAGGACGGTGTATTTTTTATAAAAACAATACGTCACATGATATATATACATATAATCTGTGTACTCTAAAATAAAATATTTTCACATTACCGCCCGTTTGGGGAAGAGCTCCAGTGTACGGCTGCTGGTGAGCCTGGCCTTACCCTATGACCTCTGCAGCCCTGATTCACGCCTCATTAAATCCTGCTGTGCTGCTTAAATGAGGTGAAGCAGCACAGCAGGAGAGTTTAAAGAAGTGAACTCCGTCCCTGTTTCTAAGAGGGCCGGTCGACATGTGAGCCTGTACAATACTGATTAATGCTCAGGTTCACCTGACCCTCCCTTAAAAACCGGGACTTTTCTTTAAATAACCCGGGCACTACCCAAAAACCGGGATATTTCTTCAATTTGGAGAAAAGTGTTGGGACACCGGGACACCTCTCCAAAAACCCGGACCTTCCGTATGAATCCGGGACGTCTGGTCACCCTAGGTAAGCACTTCACAAAACAAAACAGGATTTCTGGATTCAGAGCAACCTCAGGATGGTGAAACGGTGCAAACTTAACATTGCATCAATCGCCCGCTCATTTTCACTGTGCAGCAGCGCTTTCTGGAACTTCATAGACCAACGTTTTTCTTCCTTATACACCCACTCAACTATGCAGGAAGAACTTGTCACAGGCAGTTGAGCTGTTTGGTATTCTGTTTGCTTATCATTAAGGCTCCAGGGCCCTTATTTATGAGGCCTTATTCTGTTTGCTTATCATTAAGGCTCCAGGGCCCTTATTTATGAGGCCTTGCGTCAGTTTTGCGCCGCCGGTGCGTCACTTTTTGTGACGCACCAGCGGCGTACATAATGCGCCTTGTTGCGCCATATTTAAAAAGTGACCCATCTAGGCAGATGTGTCACTTTTTAAACCCCTGCGCCACATTATACCTGCGTCAGGTATAATGTATGCAGAGAGGGCGTTCACCCGCAAAAAGCCTCGTAATAGTGACACAGTGAAATCTATGAGATTTCACTGCGTCACTTTTAGGATGCTGTTGCGTCAAAATCTTGCGCCTGCCTCACAGCAGGCGTAAGATTGACGCACGCCCTTTCACATGGGGCTTTCCCCATGTGAAAGGACGCATTGCTGGAGTTGCGTCACTTTTGTGACACACTCCAGCAATGCGTCACTTTTGCGCTTACAGATGCGTCAGAAATACTGACGTATCTGTAAGTCCTTGCGACATGATGCGTCATACATTAAATATGACGCATCATTGGTGTCGCAAGGAGTGCGCAGTGAAAAGTGACGCATCGCTGTTTTCACGCAGCGATGCGTCACTTTTCATAAATGAGGCCCCAGGTTTTCAGTTTTAACGTTTTTTTACAGATAAATACAGACAGAAAACAATGTGTTTTCTGTCTGCATTTATCTTTAAAAATTGATAAATACAGGAAATTGTGCTTTTTTTAAGTGACTCTCCATGCTTTCTTTCATGATTTATAGGCCAGCAGCTGAGCAGATGGACTGCATGGAAAATTAAAAAAACAGGATGAAATGTCTTTAAATAAAGGAATATGTTAACATATATTTATGGTATAGTGCTAATATCTACCAGTGTATGTATTGTGTAATATTTGGCAGCTTAAATAGCTAAAACACGACAGACATCAAAGTATGAGTGCGCGTCTGTCAGTTAAATAGATATGGAAATGTACAGTTTTACAACTTTATTTATACGCAAACACAAAATAAATATGGATAAATGCAGACGGAAATGGCCCAAAAAATAAATACCATAAAACCGGGAGCTCTATTTATCATTCAGATAAACACTTGTTGAGAGCACCTGACAAGGTCATCTCACTGTGAACATCTGTGAGCTTCAATGTAGACGAGCACCTTCGCTTCTCGAAGACTTCCATGTAAGTTTGTGGCTGTGGAGTCCTTCCCTCGTCAACAAAAATACTTTTTGTAAAATCCAATACATCAGCAGGTTGAAGGTAAGAATAACTTTATTCATTGACCCCCTCCCCCCCAGGCAGGCCTCTCTAGCCCAGGTCCAGCTGCCAACTACCAGCCACAATCAAATCCCAACAATCTGTGTTCCATGCTCCATCCACTGGAGGTTAGAAGATTATAACAATTTACAACATATTTAACATCAAGAACATAAGGAAAACAAGGAATAGGAAATTAAGGAACCATCAAGAATCAACATTCTCCTTCGCTGCTGATTCTCTATAATAAATAAGTATTCTCTTAAACATCGACATTGAACCTGGGAAGCTATTGTGGCCCAGAGCTGCGTAAATGGCTCTGAATTATACCAGTTGCATGCTGTGGACTCAGTTAGAAGTTTTCTATATAAGTCCACACTCCCGGTAGACTTTAGTCATTGGACACTTCGGCTCCTCAGCCCCCTTCACCATCAAAATAGGAGGAATTATAAGCATCACGTTGGGACCCATCGAAGTCCCAAAAGATAACTAGAGATTTTTATTTAATAGTTTGAAAATGTAGGAGAACCCGCAAGGATAAAGAAAGATTAAATCAACTAAGAAGGACAGGAAAATGTGGGACTCAGTCAGAGCCAAAACCTAGTAGGGAGAAAGGAGAAACTGGGGGTACCCCACACATCCCTAAAGCTGAAGGCAGCTTTAGGGATTTCCAAATGTAACTCTCAGGACTCCTAAGGCTTTCTTCTGTTCTCCCAAGTCATTAAACATATCAGCAATAACGCTAAGTAGACAGATTTTGCTTAGATGATCTTAGCTTAAATGGTGGAAACCCAGAAGGAATCAAGAGGACCTTCAGATTTCCTCTTCGGTAGGTCCATCGCGTAAATTAAGAGCTCTTGGTGGTCTTTTCCACTAGTGAACAACCAGATCCTTGAATTTCTCTGAAGCATCCTACCTACGGTCTCAGGAGCTCAGTTGAACATGCATCGTGGTCGCCTTTGCCATTAGCGTCACAATGCTATACGTATGAACTTACAACACTATAGTATTTCCCCTTCCAGGGACTTTCAGCATTGTGCATCTTTTTTTTGTTCCATCGGTCTTTCGTTTGCATCCTCTTGGACGTTTGCTCTCTCAAGTTACCCGTCTCTAGTGCCATCATTGCCTCGGACAAGACTCCCTTACTTTTGTCAGTGGCTTTTGCTATAGGAACGCTCCGCCGCCACACAGGACTGCATGACAGTGCAATGTGTGAATCCCATTAAAAACATCAGGTTATTGCCAGCAGAAGAGACACTGTCCTCCCAATGCCACATAGCATTATTCAAAGAATCTGTCTTGATGGTACACCTGCTTCTCAGCCCCATCCTTTTCCAGTAATGTTCCCAAATACCTATTGTTGCAGGACTCTGATCCACTAACAGCCAGTCTGAACTGGGGTGGCAGAGTGGGCTAAAGAACGGTGATGGATTAAACCCAGATCTGTTGACTGGGTGTGAGTGTTTGATTGGGTCAGATGCTCTGTCCATCACCACCCCCTTTTGTACCGCTTTGTTCGCCATAAGTTGGCAGGGTATGCTCAGACGTGAGTCCCTTGCTCACTTTGCCACTGGATTCAAGCAAGCCGGTTTGAAGACGGCTGAAATTCCAGAAACCGGTCCTCGGAAGCTTGTTTCCGGTCCAGGGAAGGCATGGCTTGGCAGTTCGGGCTGGACTGTTCCCATGAGGCACAGGGTCAGACTGATTTGCATATGGCCATGTCTGAACTGGGGTGGCAGAGTGGGCTAAAGAACGGTGATGGATTAAACCAAGATCTGTTGACTGGATGTGAGTGTTTGATTGGGTCAGATGCTCCGTCCATCACCACCCCCTTTTGTACCACTACCAGCCAGGGTTGCTTCTCCTATATTTTGTTTCTCCCCATGATATACTTTGAGCCTCTATTATACCTGTATGTTCAAGGGAGTCCTGACATCTGCTGGCTATCTCTGTGTGGTTATCTTTACACTGTCTTAACTCACCACTCAGAGTTGAGGAGAGGGATCTCTCCTACGGCTCAGTGTTCAACAATATGGGTATCTAGCCTCTAAGCAAAGCGAGCACCTTGGCCCCATTTCTCATCTGATTCTCCTAGGTATTTTCTAAAGGTAGGTGGTATCTTCATTAGGCACCCACACTCAGTGGCAGGAGCGCCCCATAAGTGTATCTGCCATGTTGGCAGCCCACCCATGCTCTCCACTGCAGTGTTCTTTATTATAAAGTTAGTCAAGCTCACTTTTCCTAGTGTGATAAGTTAACAGATTTCTTAGGAGTCCGATTCAGCTAAGAGATTTACAGGCAGTAAAGACTTAGGGGCTTATTTAAGAGCCTCCTGTGCCGCCAGAGCGTCACTGTTTGTGATGCTCTGGCAGCGCACATTACTAAATCATATCTACGAGTCCACGCAAATCCACTATTCGTGACTTTGGATGGCCTCAATGATATGGCTGAAGGCAACGCAGTGCAAAGCATTGGGTTGCCTTACTCTACGCTCGAAAGGCGTTCCATGAGCTTTAAGTGGGTTTTCCCATGCAACATTCATGTATTTTGACGCTGCCCCAGATTTGCAAGATGGTGTATACCTAGGAAAGTGCCAAATGCTTACGCCTCTCGAGGTGATGCATGATGAGGAGAAATTTCTTTATTTACCCTAGTTTTTTCCTCTCTCTTTGGGGGCTGCATTCTGCATTCTAGGTAGCCGAAATGGCACCTGCACAGAGAGAAAGGACAGGAATGCACCATATTGCATAAATACTGCGCGTTCCTGCCCTACACCAAATCCCTGTAAATAAGGGCCACTGTTCTTAGAAAGAGGTGCAAGCTGTTGGCAAGTATGACTCCACCAACAAGATAGGCTCTTAGAGCCCATGCACGAGCCAACCCCTGAAAATGTGTGCAATGTAAATCATATAACAAATCACCTACAATATGAAAAAGCCTTATCAAAGTTGAAAAAAGGGTATGTCTTCAAAATGTTGAAGCTTTGACATTCTTATGTCACATTTTAGCACTGCACTGAGAAGTACTTTTTAAAAGTGATTTCAAATATGAACCATTAGTAAACTAAGAGGCAACACATGTCATGTACAGCCTGTTCTTGGCTCATATTATTAAACAGCAGTATTATATTCTGTAAAATCAAACACAATAGGTTTTTGTACGGCTAATATCCTGAGCTCACATATCTGAAAGTGCTGTTATACTCAGTAATGATTAAAGAAATTGTTGAAATTAAATATTTGCTTAAGATCACACAGTTTAAGTAGACAAGCTGCGATTTATCCAGGTTTTCTGATTTCACTTTGTACAAATCAGTCAATTTGTCTTTCCTTTTCATGTTAACACTTTGTTTTTACCACTTTGTGCATTTTATTGCAGTTTTTATACAGCGCAAAATCAATCCTAATGTATAAGAGCGCATCTGTTGCATTACATAAGGTTATATTCATTGCCTATAGGCGCAGAGAGATCAGGCGATTTGCCCAGAATCACAGGATGACAAGCATATGCTGAGACTCAAAACTGATTCCTCAGTTCCAAAGCCAGCAGCTCTGGCCATAACACCACATCCTGGGTAGATGGAGGGTCGCAAACAGAAGACACATGAAATCTCGGCTCATTATGGACTCGAGGTTCCAACTGGACTTTGTGCTGAGCCAGAGCCAGGCTTCAGGCTGAAGCCTGGCTCGAGCTTTCAGTGGCTTGCCCACCTCTAGAACTACATGATTTCTCTTTGCAAGCCTGTGTCACCATCAAGGCCAGCTGCAACATCTACACGGACTTAATATTGCAAAACCAGTTACCCAGGAGACAAGCACTCGATATCCAGTGGGTAAAATAACAGGATCTAGGACGAGATTTACAAAATCTTTCGACTGGGTTTGAGTTATGTTGCTTTAACTCAAACGCAGTGCAAAGTGTTGTGTTGGTGTTTACAATCCAATGCAAATCACAACTTGTGTTGGATTGTATCCAAATGTATTGCAAATTTGTGCAATGTGTATGGCCGTACCATGGGTGATGCATGGTTGTTTCCCTTGCAACCACCCATGGGTTGTGACAAAAAAACGTATCTAGAAAGAACTGTAGAAATGGATTTGCACCAAAGTCCAGCACTTCTCGGAGGCAGGCGTAACAAGGAGAAAAGTTTTCATTTCTCCTACGTTGTCCATCTTTGCAATGTTGTTGCATTGTACAGCACGCATACAAGGAGGAAATAACCTTAAAATATATTTTTTGTACAGGAAAGGAAGCCTTCCTGACCAGATGATCAGAAAACTATGGGGCATATTTGCATGCACCTTGTTCCACCAGTGCTTAACTTTTGTTGACTCACCAGAGGCGCAGTGTGGTGCTCTGCAAGTACATGTAAATCCGCCTTGTGTGGCTTTACATGTCCTTGTAAATATGGCCCCTTTTCCCTGGGTGTTGCTGCGGTTATTCCCAAGCAACACCTATGGATTCTGCTGTATTATCAGATTTACAACACTTCATAAACCTGGGGATGCGTCAAAATCCTACGCCTCCCCATGAAGGAAGTGACCCGCTTAGGGTCACCTGGGTCACTCACGACCACCTCTCAGTCTTCCATACAAAATGAAGACTTGGTCAGACAGTAGAGAATACAACCAATATATGTTTATTCAGATACACTCGATCGGAGCCCGGTCTGCCCAGGAATGCTGCAGAAGAACTAACAACAGCAAACATGGAGATACATTATTTAAAATTCAGAACCAATGAAGGCACGCCCATAATGGAATTTTCAAGGCAAATGCAGCTAAACAAAAAAAAGTACAGTAGGATAGGTTCCTACTCTGAGGCCGGGCACACACTATCTCCTACCCAAGGTCACTCTGTCCATGCCTGCCACTAGACTAGTGGGAGCAGGCCTCTATCTAGTGGGAAAGGTGTGCGCTAATCAGAACAGTGTATTCATCAGCAAAGCAAGGCATTGGAGAAATGAAACTCACCAGAAACCGTTTTTCAGAGAGACAGACATTAGTTTTGATCATGGTTCAAAATGGCGCCAAACATAAAATGGTGCTGTGAATGCTAACTTAGATAGAATAATGCGCAAGCAAAGGTAACAACAACATTTTCATTCCCACACCCAGGGTAGGCATTAGGAGGAAATTATTCCAAACAGGAGTTCCGAATGGCTTATAACGGGCTGGGAGAGCTCATCCGCCATTCAGAAGGCCTTCAGCAATCCCTCAGCCCGCTCTTTCCGGCCGAGGGATTACGATGGCAGTTTCCCACTGCCTTCCTGTGCTGGCATTTCTGACACAGAAAGGCATTTGAAAACTGTCAATGGGGGCCCCCAGCAGGGCCCCCATGGGTGCAAGGCAACCAAATGGCGGCCGCCCCACTGTTAGTCCCTGCACCCCGCGGCAGGCACCTTTAGGTGCCTGCCACGGGGTGCAGGGATGAACTGCACCCTTGTTTTTTGCTATGAGAGCATGCATTCCATTCAAAGTGCATGGTCCCATAGCAAAGTATAGGATTGCGAGGTTGGAACCGACGACAGGATGCCGTTCGGTTCCATTTCCAGAGAGACGTCAGGCGGACTCCGGTCCATCTGACTTCGCAATCGGGCCCATAGTAGAAATCACAATCATCTGCTCTCTCCCTGTTCGCACAACGCAGTGCAGCAACTTTACTTGCTGTGCGGCATTGTGTACTTTCTTTAACAAGACCAGGCTTCCACAACTGCAAAAAAGAGTACTAGAGGGCAGGCTGAACCTGTTTATGATGGCAGAATATGGACTTTAGGAAACTCTCAACCTCAGATCAACTTGTCTGTTTCAAGCGTTAATTACCTCATGTATTAATTTAAGAAGTTTCATAAAGTGCTTACATGTTGCTTAATGGCCACATCAAAGAGCTTTGAGGGGATGGAAGAGCATAGGAAGATAAAAAAATAAGGTATTCGGAATGCTGGAGGGTGGTGATACCAGCAGGATATTCTACTGACATGAGGACAGAAGGAAGATGAGTTCTGTATCTTGTGAGTAGGCGGCATCAAAAGTAGGGTTCACGGTGGAGGAGTGTAGTCTTTTAACAGGTGGTTTTGTACCTGGTGGTATGTAGAATGAGTCTGTAAAGAGGAGGATTTTATGGTTTTTCCTGAATTGCCGATAGTCCTGTTGATTTCTTAAGGAGTGGCAGATTATTCCAAAGATGTGGGCCCATTACTTTAAATGTCTTGCCTCCAAATGTCAGTCTTTTGGACGAGTGTTGAATAAGTTGAGATGCTCTGGTTGATCCCAGATCTCAGCTGGTGGCACAGCCCACCCATTCAGGGGGTCATACCCTCGATCCGTTTTTTACCAATCTTACGGAAGCCTGCATTTCCAGCTACACACCTCTAGCATGGACTGATCATTATTTGATACAGATCCATTGCCCTACACCGGCTATACAACCTAAGCCAGTGGTGTGTTCTATTCCAAGACGTCGTTGGAATAAACTCAAGCTGGACGAGTTTTTCCATCTCCTATCGGCCGACTCATTTGACATCACGGGGTCGGCTGATCAGGTCTATGACAGGTTTTGTCATTGGGTTTCTAGGGCTTTAGACACACTCATTCCCATGGTATGCTGTAAAACTGGAACCGGTAAATCCAGCCCTTGGTACGATGACTCGCTACGGGCACTGAAGGTTTCTTGTAGGCGTGCAGAGCGGGCCTGGCGCAAGTCTTATAACAGCATGAAGAAGGTTCTCTACCTGTCCACTGTGAAACTGTATCACCGGGCAGTGTGCAGAACCCGTGCCGCCTTCTATGCTGAACAATTTAGGACGAGTTCGAACCCGTCTAAGGCTATTTTCAAGGTGCTGAAAGACCTCACGGCCAAAAAGGTAACTTCGACGCACCAGAGCTCGGTGGAGCACTGTGAAAAACTGGCAGAGTTCTTTCTGGAAAAGGTTAATGCCATTTATCGAGCCTTTCCGGTGGCCACCCCCTCGGCTAATCCACCTCTTAAGCCGTTACCATCTGAGGGGTTGCATTCCTTTCCTATCCTAACACCTGATAGTCTCGACATCTTGGCTCGTCAGGTGAAGTCTGGCTCCCCAGAGGACCCGCTTTGCCCAGCTGTGTTCAAAGACCTAGCGGTACATGAGATCTCGCCGCTATGCTCTCTGATCAACTCGTCACTCACATCTGGCGAGGTCCCACAGAAGTGGAAGCGAGCCATGGGTTGTCCTATCCTCAAGAAACCTAGCTTGGACGGTAGCAAGCCTGAGAGCTATCGGCCAATTTCACTCCTGCCGTGGCCGGCCAAGGTGACTGAGGCGCATGTCAACGCAGTCCTCTCGGAACATCTCCGCCATGCAGATATCCTCGATGCTACGCAGAATGGGTTTAGGGCTGGTCATAGCATGGAGACGGCTCTGCTGTATATGGTGGAGCATCTTCACTCCGTGCTTGACGCGGGACAAACGGCAGCGCTGGTGCTACTAGACCTGAGCGCTGCCTTTGACACCGTCTCGCACCCGATCCTTCTGCGGCGCTTAGAGGAGGCTGGTGTCACCGGCATTGCTCTCCAGTGGTTCCGGTCGTTTTTAGCCAATCGGGCCTTTAGCGTGACCGTCCCACCTTACCAGTCCAAATTCCATCCGTTGAACCTGGGGGTCCCCCAAGGCTCCTCGCTGAGTCCTACGTTGTTCAATCTTTACGTAAGGCCGCTGGCTGAGGTTGTCAGGCAATGGGGTATGACGATGGTGTCATACGCCGATGACACCCAGCTAGCGGTTACGATCAGCGGGGATGCCGAAGTTGATGCCCCCAGGTTTCAACAAGGACTGCGGGCGGTCGCCAGCTGGATGACGTCCAACTGTCTCCAGCTGAACGCTAGTAAGACCGAGGTCATGGTCTTTGGCAAACAACCGGAACTTTGGGGAGAGAGATGGTGGCCAGGGGATCTGGGTCCTGTTCCCATCCCAGTCGCCGAGCTTAAGAACCTCGGGGTCTGGCTGGACCCTACCCTTACGTTTGTGTGTCATACCAAACGTACGGCGGCCTGCTGCTTTGGTATTCTGCGTGGGCTTCGTCCAGTGCTTAAGTTTTTCCATGCCCCCACGAGGCAGCTCATGATCCAAGCCACTGTCATCTCTAGGCTGGATTATGCGAGTTCCCTACTGGTTGGACTGAATCAGGCAGAGATTGGGCGTTTACAACGGATCCAGAACGCCGCAGCTAGATCGGTGGTAGGCTTACCAAGATTCTGCCCTACCTCTAGCACTTTGCGTTCACTGCACTGGCTCCCGGTGGCCCAGCGGATCCAGTTTAAGGTCCTCTGTGTCGCCTACAAGATTCTGAAGGGGTCCCCAGCAACGATTCTTATGGCTCTTCTAGCTCATTACACCCCAACCCGAGCCTTAAGATCTGCGGACTTGGAACTGGCTGTTGTGCCACGCTTTAAACGGAGTAGGGCAGGAGGGCGTTCGTTTCAAGTTCGCGCGGCGGTTCTGTGGAACTCCCTGCCCCCGGCGATTCGTGCCGAGAGGGACCTGCTCTCTTTTCGCCGTGCGGTGAAAACTTTCTTATTCCCTTAGTTTTTACACTGTTTGATTATTGTTTTCGTTGTGTTGTGCTGCTGCCTTGTCGGGCGCCAGGACGCTCCTTAGCTGGAGCATCTGTGCGCCAAATAAAAACGCATAACATAACATAACATAACATAACATTCCTTTTTGGCTGTATATCTAGCTTTTATCACTGTGTGTAATTTCATATGGTGTAACTCTGGCCTTCTTCGGCATGCGCTGGACTCCTGTGCTCTGCGATGACTCATAAAACGGGCCCTCAGCTACACCATCAATGGCAGCCCTGAGGGACCCTGCCACAGCCTTCACGACTGTCCTATATCCCTCAGTGCCACCCATCTCGGCTCTAGACCCTTCCGCTTACATCGTGTATACCTGAGCTATTCATGTACTTGCTGTACTCCTGTGGAACTCCTATCCCCGCCCCTTCTTCGTATACCTGATCTAATTGTGTACTTACTGTACGCCTGTTGTACTCCTATCCCCTCCCCGCCTTTGCATACCCGAGCTAATCGTGTACTTGCTGTACTCCTCTCCTCTAGCTGTCCTTGTATACCTGAGCTATCCGTGTACCTGCTGTACGCCTGTTGTACTCCTACCCTCTCCCCGTCCTTGTATACCTGAGCTATCCGTGTACCTGCTGTACTCCTCTTGCACTCCTACCCTCTCCCCGTCTTTGTACACCTGAGCTATCAGTGTACCTGCTGCACTCCTGTTGTACTCCTGTCCTCTACCCGTCTTTGTACACCTGAGCTATCCGTGTACCTGCTGTACTCCTGTTGTACTCCTGTCCTCTCGCTGTGCTTGTATACCTGAGCTATCCGTGTACTTGCTGTACTCCTGTTGTACTCCTATCCCTCCCCATCTTTGTATACCGGAGCTAATTGTGTACTTGCTGTACTCCTGTTGTACTCCTATCCCCTCCCCGTCTTTGTATACCTGAGCTAATCGTGTAATTGCTGTACTCCTCTCCTCTCGCTGTCCTTGTATACATGAGCTATCCGTGTACCTGCTGTACTCCGGTTGTACTCCTGTCCTCTCCCCGTCTTTGTACACCTGAGCTATCTGTGTACCTGTTGTACTCCTGTTGTACTACTGTCCTCTCCCCGTCATTGTACACCTGAGCTATCCATGTACCTGCTGTACTCCTGTTGTACTCCTGTCCTCTCCCGGTCATTGCATACCTGAGCTATCCGTGTACCTGATGTACTCCTGTTGTACTCCTGCCCTCTCCCCTTCCTTGCATACCTGAGCTATCCGTGTATCTGCTGTACTCCTGTTGTACTCCTACCCTCTCTCCGTCCTTGTATGCCTGAGCTATCTGTGTACCTGCTGTACTCCTGTTGCACTCCTACCCTCTACCTGTACTTTTACACCTGAGTTATCCATGTACCTGCTGTACTCCTGTTGTACTCCTGTCCCCTCCCAGTCCTAGCATACCTGAGCTATCCGTGTACCTGCTGCACTCCTGTTGTACTCCTGTCCTCTCACTGTCTTTGTACACCTGAACTATCCGTGTACCTGCTGTACTCCTGGTGTACTCCTGTCCTCTCCCCGTCCTTGCATACCTAAGCTATCCGTGTACCTGCTGTACTCCTGTTGTACTCCTGCCCTCTCCCAATCCTTTTTATCTAAGCTATCCGTGTACCTGCTGTACTCCTGGTGTACTCCTGTCCTCTCCCCGTCCTTGCATACCTAAGCTATCCGTGTACCTGTTGGACTCCTGTTGTACTCCTACCCTCTCCCCGTCTTTGATACACCTGAGCTATCTGTGTACCTGCTGCACTCCTGTTGTATTCCTACCCCAGGGCTCGAGTCGGGGTACCATGCGGGTGGACAGCGTCCCCCCACCTAATTTACAGGGTAGACACCGGGTAGACACCGTCCCCCTGCCCAAAAGCTGGACTTTCAATTATGACATTACGCGCTCGATAACTGGAGCAAATGGAGCCACACGTTCAATCTTTGGCCTCTCTGGGGCGAGATCGGAGCTCATTCAAAACGCTGCTCACGCGCTTCTCTGATGCAATCGCATCTAATGGGTGAGCGAGGGGAGGCAATGAGCCTGATGGTGCAAGCCACCTTTCGCGACGTCACTTTCTGTTGTGACGTCACTTCCTGTGACACCACCTAACTTGGAGCGTCGTCCCCCCCCCCTTCTTTTTTTAGGACGTGTGCCCTGTCCTACCCTCTTCCTGTCCTTGTACACCTGACCTATCTGTTTACCTGCTGACCCTTATCCTCTCTGCACGACCTTGTATAGCTAAGATATCTGTGTAGCTGGTATAGTCCCGTTGTACTCCTGTCCTCTCCGCCTTGGACTGAGCTCAAGGTGATTCACCCTTGCATAATCCTTTTAGGTGTAATCCACTGACCCCCTGCCTGTGCGCAGTACATGGTTGTGCCCCGAAGCTGAACTTTACTCAATAAACACCGAAGACGGTATAAATAAACAGGCTCGTTGTGCGCACGTGCCTCGCCGCGCTGGCTCCACTCACTCTCCGTCCCTTTCCTCTCCGCCAGAACCCGTTGTTTGTGGTTTATCAGCGTGACGTAGATGCAGTAATCCCCTCTGCCATTGGTCTATCCGCCACACACTCCTCTGTACCACCGAAGCCCCGTCTCAGCTCTCACCCCAGGACGTGACTGCCACGCCGAGATGAGTTGATTAATGCGGATAGTAGATTCATGTTAGGGTAGCAATCAGTGCTGTTTATTCCACAAAAGTAGTATATTAAACTGTCAATTAAGTAAATAGATTATGCAGATGTATTTTGTAGCTTGTGCTGTGATTCTGTGTCTTATTTGAACATCACTCCCGTGGCACTTCTTAAACCTCGTTCAAGTTGTGTGATTTTCTCAACGGTAAATAATGCATTAGCTGCGCCTCTTTTGTTAATGCTTATGTGATACTTTTGCATAATGTGTATTGCATTTAGATGTGCATACGTTTATAGTTTTCAAATTCGTTAGCAACGTGTGTCTATTTTCAGACACCCAGCTTGTGTGTACTTTAAACACGAGATGCAAAAAACACCCACATGGTAAGTCGCAGTGGCTGTATGAATCATGTTCAGTGCGCGCCTGCTTAATGTACAACCTTCTCCAGGAATAAAGCCGTTTACAAAATCTTGATGGGTGTAAATGTTTGAGGCAGTCCTACTAAGGAAATATCCCTGTGCAGCCTGCAGCTTATCCTCAGACCCAGGTCATTGTCAACTCAAATGAGCTAAAGAGCAATGGAA
This sequence comes from Lissotriton vulgaris, assembly GCF_964263255.1. NCBI lineage: Eukaryota > Metazoa > Chordata > Amphibia > Caudata > Salamandridae > Lissotriton > Lissotriton vulgaris. The sequence goes on along the minus strand of NC_141689.1, from coordinate 169,772,489 downwards.
TGGAATGCGACCTGGAGAAATTCCTATTGCATAATATTGATTCAGGGCTTCCCACCCAGCAGTGATTTGCTTGTAATCCTGATTTGCCGCTGGAAATACTTTTGTCATGTAGTCTCTCAATATGGAGCATGCCAAACGGGAATGAGTGTCAGGAAAAGGGTTCAGAAAGTGTGTGGGTGGTCGGCTTTGGCTTATATTCTGTATTACTCGCATCTCCCTCGACTATAGACACACAAACATGACACCACACTCAAGCTTTCCGAATAAGGCAAGGTGATCCCTGCCTCCGCCCGCACGCAGGACCCATTGTGGCACTGTCAGTGTCCTCAGGGTGACATCGGAGCCCTGGGACTGGCCTGTTCTGGTCCGTTTGAAGGCTCTTCCCATGGCTCCGGCACAAAAGAGGCCACTTTACTGAGCCGGGCCCGTAATCTGACCCAATTCATAACATTTTTATTCTCCATCACAGCTAGCCTGTGCATAGCGCCCTGAGCGCATAAGGTTGGATGTAGGTCACGCGGCGCCTGGAAGGGCGGAGGCCAGGTCAATGGCGGACATGGAACACCTCACCCTCCCAAAGTATTCAATGCCAGCAGCAGCAGCTCCCATGGAGGGGGCGCCCTGGGGCAGGCCCCCTCCTGCACTACTCCTTTCCTGGGAGTGGTGACATGTGTACACCCTTTTATATCCAGAGGTTGACATTTCACTTAAAGTGTAACTGGTGGGCAGCGGGGACTCTTGTTACTGTGATAAATGCTGTGTGTGCTAGTGTTTCAAAACCGAAGGCGCCTTGGCCTCAGGGCGGACGATTCAGGTAAGAGCGGCAGGGCGGGGGCGGAGGGGAAGCCGACAGACAACGGGATAGGTAAAATAAAATAAATAAATCCACTTACCTTACGCTCACCGCATCACTGACTGGGCGATGGGGCGAGGGCAAGGTAAGTGGTACAAAGCTTTATATCGATATAATAATATCTTAAAAGCACATGACAATTAAAATACAATTCATATTATTAAAAAACACTCAATAAATAGTTAAAAAGACAGTTTAAAACAGTATTAAACAATTTACAGCTTTGAGTTTAAAAGAAATATGGAACCAAGGATTGCCTAGAAGAGGATTCATCACATAGCTTTACATCTGATCACCCACGCCCAACTAAGGAATTTGGCTACCCCGCACGCCAGTACTGTGTTAGGATCAGATTGTAAAATTCTTAATGCTGGGGCATACCCTCTGGTCTCAAGAAGGCGACAGACAGGTTTTAGTCATTTGGATCTAGGCTTATTATAGGCACTGCAGACAAAGAAAACATGTGCAATAGATTCCAGTTCGGTGCTGCAGTGCGGACAGGTGGCAGGCGTCTGGTAGGGGGGGTTTCCATTTAGAGGTGCGTTCACGGACTGGTAGGGTTCCTATTCTAAACTGTACATATAATGCCCTATCTTTGGGTTTTCTAATAAAGTCCATGTAGGGTTCAAGTAAGGGTACAGTTTTGTGCAGTCGAAACTCATCGGTGAGTCGGCCCAAGTTATCCGCTCTAGATTCCTGGGCGTCGACCCACCGCCAAAAAGCCCGCTTGACTTCTAGTTTGGACAATGAAGCACCGGACTCCCATGCCACCCAAAGGCCAATGGCCAACAGAAGTTCCTTTATTTTGGAAAGCCAGGCTATTTTGTGTGACCCCTGCAAGCTCGTGATTTCTTTAAGGCCGTCTGCGTAGCTCTCTAGCTCTGGTGTACGCCACAGGCGAGCCCAATAAAGAAGCAGACGCAGAATTATAAGATCTTTGATAGATCTGCGTCCAAGATCGTATTGAATGGGCTTGCTAGGGGAACTCCTGGGGATGGACAACAGTTCCTTATAGAATTGGTTTTCAGCCATTACTAGCAGGTCAACATTACTAAAGTCCCAGAGCTCTGCCCCGTACAGTGCACTGCCTACTGCTTTTGCTTAATAAATCTCTAAGGCAGGGCGAGGGCAAGGTAAGTGTTTTTATTTTATTTTCCCTTTTCCAAGGTCTGTTGAACCCCTCGCCCCCTCCGGCCCATCCCACCGTTCTTACCTAAACCGGCCACGCCTGCTTGGCCTGCATTATTGCATTGAAAATAGGTAGATGTTATGAATATTGTGCCTTCTACGCTGGGCGTTCCCCTGCTTCAGTTACATGTGCAGAACAATAAATGAAACTGCTGTAGCAAACATGAATCATATGAGCACATTCTCTTGATATTATTGTGTTCTGCAGATGCTAATCACCTCCACGTAAATAGATTTGCGATGCTTTATTTGAATACCGACTGCTTCATTTTTTTACATTAGATTGTTATTCATTTCTTTGAGTTTCCAAAAATTTGATAACTGTGTGTTGCACTTTTGTTGATATTCAAACACACAGTCTGGAAGAATGAAAACAATTGAAAGGGCCTCAGGCCACATTTTGCCAGTTAGTTCTTAACAGCAGTGAGATTATATTACAAAAAGCACAACATGTGAAGGGCAGAGGGGAGGCTTCATGCAAGGTAACCCTAAAACAGGCCGTGCATCCCGTACATCCAATCTCGGGTTCCTGTTGAAGGCTACCAGAACGGTAGGCACTCAGGGTTGGCACGCTGATTTATCAGTTCAGCCGGCCTCGTGAGGTGAGAATTGTAGGCCTTGCTATTTTCTTGAACACAGATCTCCATTGTTCAAATAGGTGTGAGGATGCGCGCCATCTTTGAAAATCGTAATAGCTTTTATTTTCTGCTTTGACAGAATTCTAGAATAAGACGAGTGCTTAGAAGTAGCAGAAGGAGGGTTGAATTGGTATGCATAATTAACAGCAATCATGTTGGAGTGGTATCTATCAGTCACTTTCCTGTTACCTGTTGCTGCTGTCATGTTATCTGTCTTCATTGTGGATTCATATCCTGTGTAATAGACTAGGCGCCATATGTATCAAGGCCAAATGGGTTCGCAAACGCCGAAATTCGCAGAATTTCGGCGTTTGCGAACTCATTTTCGCAAAATGGTTTGTATGAAAGAATTTGGGTGCAAAATAAGGAATTGCGAAATTTGCGATTCCTTATTTTGCGATTCCTTAAATGTAATGTATTAAGCAAAGAAAATTCCAAAATGCCCTTAAGGAATCGCAAATTACCACCAACTTCTAGTGGGCGGTAAGTTGCGATTTCCTTAAAAAATGCACATTTCAGCATTTTTCAAAGTGCCATGTGATGCACATACATGCCCTTAGGGCATGTATGTGCACCACATGTGCACCCATACTTATTTCAGGGGTGCAACAGGGTGTCCTTTGGACACCCATGCACCCTTGAAATTATTCTCAATTTGCGATTTGCAAATTGCGAATCGCAAATTGAGAATAAATTCCCATTCCTTCCTATGGGCCAGGAGGCCCATAGAAATGAATTGGAAAGTATTCCTTAATTGCGAATTCACAATTTGCGAATTTGCAATTAAGGAATATAAAGAAATCGCTAAAAAAGTGTGATTTTCTTGATACATACCAATTAGCGATTCTGAAATAGCGATTTCTAAAAAAAATCGCTATTACAGAATCGCTAATTGGTATCTTGATACATATGGCCCTAGGATTTTAGTTTTAAAATAAATATTTTAAAATCTATCCATTGTTTTTTAGAGTTCATTGAGCGGATAATCCTTGATTAAAGAAGGATTGGTGTTCTGCTGATTGTCCCTGTAACGTCTGAACTTTCCCTAGAACACATCTCGCTCAAATATTGCTCAGTGGGTTGTGTAATGGTTTCAGTACACTTGGTTTTCTGATTTGGGTTGGCACGTTGATGACGTCTTTGGTGTCCGGAGGTCTAGAAAATCGACCTCTGTGTTTCTAGAAAAATCCAGGGAAAATGTCACAGAGAATAATGTGGATTTCCATACTTCTCACTTCGGAAAAATACAATCAAGCGTCACTGTTAGTCTGTATCTTTTACTTTACTATTGTTTTCTTGGGTTGGTTTTGCATTTTCTGTGACTTAAACAGTTCTAAAGCAACGTTAAAAGCTTGTCTGTTCCTTGAACTTGCATAAAGGGTTACGGCTATTTAGCAGACTGAATTCACCCCAAATTGATGTGTTTCAATTTCCAGGTTGCACTTAGGGAGAGCAACTGACATCAATGTGGCCACCTGCTGGTACATGTGTTGACAAGTCAGGGGAGGTGTAAAGCCTGTTAAACCTATAAACAATACTCAAAATTGTATACTAGCAAAAAGTATTAGTTAACTGCTCCATTAAAAAACAAGTTGTGTATGCAGCCTTACTCACAGGATAGCCCGGGGGCCATTCAACATCAGTACTGGGCTCCTACATGCTTTACAGAGCACTAACATTCAGAAAACTGTTAAATAAATGGGCAAGCACTTATTCACATATTGAAAGAATTTAAAGAAAGAAAGTACCTAAGGTGTCTTGCGCCACTTATCTTTAGGAACACCTCCATTTTTAGGTCTCGCGACCTATCAATGCGCGCAAGCGCATTGAGCAGAGCGAGAATTCATGTCGGCAATATCCTCGTCAAACCAAGGGCTTTCAGCCGCGGTTTTCATGAAGTTCACGTGAATCACGTGAGCAAACAAGCACGCGCATCGGCAGCATTTCTCCTGCACAAGGCTCGCAAAAGGCTCTCCTCCCTCCCCACATCAAAGGCATCAATCACCCTCCCACAGGCTTCCCCAGCGCTGCCCCGCCCCCTGCTTCACGGCCAGGCCATCTGTTCCCTGCCAGACCTCTCACACCTCCGTCACAGCATGCCTGTGCTCCTTGATTTATTTAGTAACAGTGCCGCTTCCAGACACCTCCCACCTCTGACACAACATGCCCTTAGGCCTTTATTAAATAACAGCGCCGCTTTTACTTTGTGCTCATCTGCTTGGTGTGTTGCTTGTTTTATCCTACCCCCTCTCCACTATCTTCTCTGCCTGCCTCTTTATGTGCTTGTTTTAAATGTTTTACATTCATCTTTGTAACGCTTCACACGCAACTATTCTGTTCATCTCTCTAACCGCCCCCACACCCCTCTCCACTATCTTCTCTGCCTGCCTCTTTATGTGCTTGTTTTAAATGTTTTACATTCATCTTTGTGAATCCGTCTTATTTTTAGGTCTCGGCTTCTCTTCTCTCTGATCTCCCCTCAGGCGCCGTGACATACTTCAAAGGCTTATCACTTCACACGGCCGCAGGCCGTGCAACCAGAGCACTTCAGTTGGTGCGCAGCCCCCCTCCCAGCACTGCCTTGTTACTCTCGGCAGCCGTGACTGCCTAAACACTTTTTATATTTAATTAGCAGCAGCAGCAGCATTTCTCCTGCGCCAGGCCACATCAAAGGCTCTGCTCCCCGCCCCCCCCGCCGTCACTTATTCACGGCCGCAGGCAGTGACTCCCTAAACAATTTGTTATATTTAATTAGTAGGCTCGAGTTCCCCGGCTGTCACAAATATATAATGTGTTTCCAGCCTGAGATATTCGTCGCTTTTTGATCCTCGCGCCTTTTCCCTTTCAGTTTGAAGGCTCGAGGTCTCCTTCATGCTTCACTACTCACAGCGTATTTATTTTACATTAGAGACTTGTGCTGCTCTTCGTGCTGCTCTTCGCGCTCCACTGCACGCAGAATATTTACATTTGGTTGGCAGGCTCGTGTTTGTTGGCAAGTTTGTGTTTCTGTCAGTGCCCTGCCTTTTAGCTGATGCATTTTCACACGAAATGGCTTGTATGTCATGGGACACGTGCCTTTTGATTCACATTTTTTTTCTACCATGAGCCCAGAGGAGGTTAAAATATTACCCTTTCCCTCTCTGTGTGCTGCCTTAATACACTGTGGCAAGAGAGGGTCTGGATTTTACATGCAGCTTTCTTTGTAATGCGATCCGAATACATTATGCTTTGTTTTATTTGCAACATGCACTGGCGAGCCATGGGCAGGCTGCAGCTCTCGATTTATGTAACTGCTGCTTTCAAGCTTGTGAACAGAAGCTGCTCGGTTGCAAGGTAAATAATAATTCAACTCCCCACACACACACCCCCCAACACACACAACCCCCCCGACAAACACAACCTCCCACACACCCAACCCCCCCCACACATGCAACCCCACACACATGCAACACCACACACACGCAAGACCACTCACCCACGCAACGCCACTCACCCAAGCAACACCACTCACTCACGCAAAGCCACTCACATCCACGCAGTGCCACTTTCACCCACACAGCACCACTTTCAGACACGCAACGCCACTCACACCCACGCAAGCCCACTATCACCCACGCAATGCCACACTCACCCACGCAAGGCTACTCACCCAAGCAACACCACTCACACACGCAACACAACTCACCCACGCAACCCCACTCACACGCAACGCCACTCATCCACGCAACGCCACTCATCCACGCAACGCCACTCATCCACACAACGCCACTCACACATGCAACGCCACTCACACATGCAACGCCACTCACCAACGCAACACCACTCACACATGCAACGCCACTCAACCACGCAACGCCACTCACTCACGCAAATCCACTCACAACCACGCAGTGCCACTTTTACCCACACAGCACCACTTTCAGACACACAACGCCACTCACACCCACGCAAGCCCACTCTCACACATGCAACGCCACACTCACCCATGCAATGCCACTCACACACGCAATGCAACTCACACACGCAACGCCACTCACCCACGCAACACCACTCACCCACGAAACGCCACTCACCCACGCAACAACACTCACACATGCAACGCCACTCACCCACGCAACGCCACTCACTCAAAGCCACTCACACCCACGCAGTGCCACTTTCACCCACACTGTGCAGTGCACAATAGGTCTCGCAGTAGGAAAGTTGGAGCTATTGCTTTTGTAAATGACAAAGCCCTTTATGTTTTTAAAATGAAAACAAAAATAAAAGGCATTGTTATTTGCAATTGTAATAGCTTCAACTTTCCTACTGCGAGACCTATTGGCAACGCCAGTGCTTGTTAAAGATGCCTTGCCACAAATTTGTAAAAAATTGGTAAAGTCTCTTCAAAATGTACAAAGTGTATTTTATACGCAGAAGCATTTCGCCTTAGTAAATAAGATAATATCAGTGCATTGAGAAGTATCTTTTTTCAAAGTGAACAAACATTCAGGCTTCCCCCTACCCTGACAACAATGGCAATAGTGAGAAAAGAGGCGTTAGTTGTAATGTGGACTCCTCAGAAAAGCCTAGATAACATTATAGTTTATTAAATCAAACACAAGACAAGGGGTTGTACAGTTCACATTTTGCAGTCAGGTATTTCGAAGTCTTATTAGATGTCATAATGAAGAAAAAGGAGGCAAAGTGAAATTAAACAATTGCCTAGCATCACACAGTTTGGTCAAGTGAGGAAGTCGGGATTGATCCCAGTTTTTCTGGATTCATATTGTGCAGTTCAGCAACTAGATCCACCTGCTTAACTTTCCCTATGCCCACCTTACATCCGACCATGGCTGACCGCCACCCTGCTGGCATCAATGCAGCCCTCAGTCACACCTCAGACCAAAAATTTGGCCCCTGGAAAAAAAAATGTAAGTACCCATGCAGTTAGTACATTAAAGCAAACACAAGGAGATGATGGACAGAGCGCTGAAACTTTTCATACACTCACCCCCAGTCACAGATCTGGGTTGAATCCATCATCGTTCTTTAGCTCACTTTACCACCTCAGTTCAGATCCAGCCATATGCAAATCAGTCTTGACCCTGTGCCCCATGGGAACAGCCCAGCCTGAACTGCTAAGCCAGGTCTTCTCTGGACCGGAAACAAGCATCCTGGGACCTGGCCTGGCAGTTCGGTCTGGACTGTTCTCATAAGGAACAGGGTCAAGACTGATTAGCATATGGCTGGTAAGATTTTTTACACTAATGCGGAGAGGCAATGTGTATCAAGTATGTTATTGGCTTCAGATGCCATACAATTAAACATGAATAAATAACAGGAGTGATGAGTCTTTCAACAGATGACGTAGATTTTCAAATGCTTTTATAGTGATTCATAAAATCCACAGCCACAGCCTATGCGTTTCGCCCTACAAGGGCTTCTTCAGGGCTTGTCTTTATATATTTGCATTAATGCGGTATTTCTCCAAAATAGGGAATCTTCATTGACCTTCCACTCCAGCATGGGCGAGTATATCCCAATTTCCACAGTCGCCCATTCAATAATGGGTGGGTATTGTTATGGAAATCCCTCCTTTGTCAGGGGAGTCCTTGCTTCTTAGAATGAAAGTAGTTGCCTTGATGATAGCCGTGTCGCTATCATATGCCAATTAAGGCACAATATCCTATCTCCTATGTCGGAGTCTTTCTCGTCGAATCCTCGTTCCGGAAGGCGTGTGACTGGGTATGAACAGGGGTGGCGAAGTGGAATTCTCTCCCCCCTCTTGATGCCTTGGGCCCCTTTACTCTTCGGTTAATAGTCAGAAGAAGTCATTGTGAGAAGTTAGCCTGGGATATGATGTCCACTAGTTCCAGTGGGCCCCTTGCACCAGTCTAATCGACCCTTATTGACGGTGGTTGTAAAGTCAACCTTATCGAAAGCTACCCTAGTGGTAGCATGAACCAGCAGTCATCAGGCTAAGACTTCAGTAGGTGAGTTAAGCAAGTTGTTTTAACAATTATAATCCCGTGAGTATCAAATGAAAGGACACCATACAAGGTATATATCAAATATATATGTATTTAATTTAAACACAACCCCTCTGCACTCTTTATGAGGTCAGAGATAAAAATACAATACAAGTCACACAATTAATATACTATAAGTTGCACAGTATACGTTATGCCCTAGGGGCTTCACAAACCATATACTAAGGAAGTGGTATAAGAACCACAAGAGAGTTAGAAATCAGGCAAGGGGCCTGTGGAATCGCTGGGGCTACTCTAATCGACCCAAGGTTAGGAAGTAGGAGGCCCACGGGAGACGCGTGCAGTGTCTAAACACAGGCGCGGGTTACCATTGACTTTCTATGGAGATCTTAAAAGTTACAAATATACAATTTAGGAGACTTCCGGATGGACTAGGATGGAACCCTTTTAAACTAGGACACTTCGAGAGTCAAGACCCATGGGAGAACCGAAGTACTCGTGTTACCTCACCCAGGGAAGCCGGGTGCATAGGTGTCTTTTCGTGTCAGGTTTCCTCATCGTTTTCTATGGAGAGCTGCAAAGAAGTGCTGCAGGTGACCAGAAGAAAAGTGTCCGGGTGGATCCAAGGGTGGATTGAAGATCTGAAGAACCTGAAAGCAGAAGGGACAGAGTCTGGGTCACTAGCCAGTGACCAGGAAGGAACCACGAAGGAACCAGGTGATGTAGGGTGATTTCAGGTGAAGTAGTCAAACTTGTCTCTTCAGCCACGAGGTCCAGGAGGCATCAAAGATGACCAGGCGCTAGATTCGAGTGGTCCCACAATGGATCTAGTTGACTGCAGTGTCGGTATCCGGATTGGACCCAACAAGCCTTGGCAACTGCAGCCCATGCAGGATGTCAAGATTGGCTCTGTTGCAGACCAGCAGGTCTGTGGCGCTTTTCCTTTGCAGGAAAGCTGGAGCAAGCCTGGAGCAACCAGGAAAATGAGTTAGCTTCAAAATGGAGTCTTCAGGGGGCTCACAGGGAAGACGCATCAAGCTCAAATGGAAAAGCGGGGCCCACGGAACACTCACGGAGTGTGGGGGCCTGGGCTTCGGTGCAAATGGGGCTCGGGGCTGGGGCTTCAAGCACCCCAAAGCACAACTTCGAGAAACCTCGTTGAAGGAGTGCAGCTTGCAAAATGCAGGATGTCCAAGAGTTCTAGTCCCACATCTCTCGTGTCCGCCACGTGTCCCAGCTTTGCTGTGGATGCGGGTCAGGGTCGGAGATGTCTGGAAGGTTAGGTCCTGTGTTGCAGATTCTTCGGGATCCGGCGGGAGCCTCGAAAATGCAGACTGGCAAAGTTGCTGTCAGTGCCTGTTTGAACAGGGTGGTCACTCCCTGACCACAAGGGAGATATCTTCCATCTTCCAGTCAGAATGGAACGTCGAAGGTCCAGGATATGTCTTTCAAAGTTCGTCCAGGGTAATCTAAAGTCCTAGGGACACAGCTCCAATACTTATACAACGGATGGGGGCTGGACTACCTGGTTAGGTCCCTCCTGTGGGTGGACCTGAGAAGGGGTGGTTACACCCCTTTGCCTTTGTCCAATTTCCCACCAGAGCTGGGGTTGAGTGCCCCAGCAAATGGTTTGAACCGGGCTATGCATGGAGCACCTTGTGTGCCCCAGGCAGTGTCTGGAAAAGCATCTGTTGATGCAGCCCTCCCTGTCCCAATACACAAAACCCTGTCTGGGGCGGTGCTGGCACCTCCCTGGACAGGAAACCTATTGTCCAGGCCTCCCCTGCTGGAGTTTCGTCCAGCAGCAGGAGGTAAGAATCGTGTCTGTGGCAGCAGCATCCATTTTGTTATGCTGAGGCTCTGTTTAACTTTCACTGATAAATCAGTAACTACATGTCTTCTCCCTCTTGAAGGGTGGAATGCTCCCCCCAGAGGGGCGGGGGGGGGGGGGGGGGGGTAGTATTCCAAAGTGTTTGACACCTTACACTACATGTTTTGATAAAGCCAAACTAAAGTTAGCATTAACCGCAAGGATTATAATGCACTTAAGAGTATATGGTATGGCTATATCATAGAACAGCTATAAAGAGATGGTTCCGAAAGCTGCAGAGGGGCTTAGCTCATGCTAGGGCACCCTCTCACATAAAACCAAGCACTCTGCCTCCAGGATTGTCGAGACCTACCATAGGAGTGGCTAATAGGTGTATATGTGTCTATATGTATAGGTAGATATAGGATACTATATCTAAGTAAGGGGTGATTACACCACCTTACCCAGGCTGTGTGAACAGACATGTGGTGTCAGTTTGGAAGGCAAACCAGGGGTGGCACAATACATGCTGCAGCCCCTGGTAGGCCTAGGGTGCACCTATGCCCTGGGTACCTATGGTACACTATACTGGGGCTCACAAGGGTGACCCAGTAACCAATATGGTATGTACCTAAAGTACATGGTATCAATTTAGAGAGAGAACAGCTGGGTTTTGGGTCTGATTGGCAGGCCCACAGCCACACTAAAGTCGAAAAACAGGAGAATCACAGCAAAAAGTGGGGGTGACCATAGGAAGCAGACCTACTCTCATACAGGCATCACCACTCAACATTTAGAAGTATTAAGGGGTTTCACTTCTAGAGCCTAGAGAATCAGACTTGAGAACAAATCAGGATAGTAAGTAGTCTGAAAATACGCCACTTTTGTCATTGCAAATTTGTCCACATGAAGCCTGCTTAAATTGTGTGGGGAAAATATCACAACCATCAGAGGTTTGCAATCCAGAATCCAGAATTCTCACTCTATCCTTCCTAGCAACCGGGTAACTCATAATGATGCAGTAATCATGCACATGGAAAGAGCTGTACACCCTGGAATTAGGAATTTCCTCTCCTGTCTTACCGCAAAATTTTACCTCAGTTCTTAGAATGAGAGCCTCAAAATTGAGTTATAACAAGGCCATTTTGGTGAAACTTACAAACTACTCGACCACGCATATTTGAGTGACCCGAACATTTCCTCATGTATGACCAGAAGAATAGCTGAGTGAGCTAAACACCTGCAGTAGTGCTCTGTGTGTATCTTGCAAAATGGAGGTGGCAATCACAGAAGTGCCATCATAAGCCCACCAGGCTCATCAAAGACTATATATTGACCAGTCAGGAATCAAGACTTAAATACAATGGGTTGCAAGCGAACACCAGCTCAGGCGACCCTGCCTATGTGACATCTTGCTTTATTATAAGGCGCACCATCTGGGACAATTGGTACACTTCTACTCGAAGTACCTAGAACAATCTGACCAGGCACCAATTGAACAGCATCTTCTTGGAGGACCTATGGGTCCAGTTCTCATATACAATTGCCCCACGACTTCAGAGGAAAGGAGTACCTGCAATTAGGAAAAAAGCACTCGCATGTGGATGTCCACTCATAAGCACTTACGCGTACATGCTTACCTCCATGTCGACACTCCCATTTGGAACATTAGGTCCATCCAAATATATGAATGCCCGATACACTGGCCAGCTTGAACGTAACAAGGGCTCCTGAAGCTGGATCACTTATGCCATTGTTTTGTTCCAGGATTTTATATAGCGCAGACTTGACCCGAGGGTATCAGGTATCAGAGAACTCTACATGAGCACCAGTTGTTTTACACAAGGGTTCATTCATTTTTTTGTTAGGCGTGGGGAGATTGGGTGATTTGCCCAGAATCACAGGATGCTGGGGGTCATAGCCAAGACTCGAGCCCAGTTCCCCAGAATAGAGTTTGACCGCCGTATCCGTTAGGCCACATACTCTTCCCAGAAGATGTGGTATGGTGGCTTGGAATCCTTTGTGATTTTGCAAACTGAAAATGGCCTGGGGGCGCCACAACAATGGAAATGCATGCAGTTGATCCATTACCTGCATGGTGCAACCCTACCATTGGATGCCCCTTTTTCTGACTCAATGCTACATGATTACCTTCAGACATCCAAGACAAAGGCATCCGAGAGGCATGAGTAAAGCTAAGCTACATTAACCTGCTTCATGACTAGCATTTGTCGCCACAGAAACTACAGTCAGCCAAGCTCTCTAGAATGGCGAACTGTTGGAGATGCGGCGTGCACAAAGGCGAAATCCCACATCTTGTCCTGCACATCTCTCCACGTTTTAGGAACAGGTTATGGGTACCATGAACGCCAGCAATGACTTATCTCTGCAAATTTCGCCTTAATTGATCTTTCTTCATGATACCTTGGAAGTATAGGATCTTGACCATCACACAAAGAGATGCGGGGACACAGGGTTGTCAGTGGCCTCAACTGCCATTTTTAGACAAGCATTAGCAAAGCCAATAGATCTTAAATGTTGCTGATACTATCAGGCGACTTTAATCTCACCCTAAATCATGAAGATTCGTATACTTATATCCCAAGGGAAAAATCCCGGGCAGAGCTTAATCCATTAACCCCAAAACAACTTACAATGCTGGGATTAACAATTTTAAAACCCGCAATATCAGGTGCATGTTCATCAGTACCCACGTACATGAGTGGCAAGGCTTCATCAACCATTGACTTCACTCTAATTAGTAACAACTTGCTTGACTCAGTGGAGGGCTATGAAATAGCAACACGAATCGAAAACGACCACTTTCCTCAAATTACATGGATCAATATAGGGGTGTCGGAGTCTACACAGCTATCTGTCCTCTCTCATCAGCCAGAGAAGTTCAATTTACGAAGATTGCGATGGAGGGGCAACGGAACGAAAGCCATCTACGAAACTGCAAGTAACTTCTTTTCAAAACATGAAAACGACAAAAGTGAAGACCAGGTTTCAACTTGGGAAAAGCTGCTAGAGAATTTGTCCCTTAAACATTCGGTTGCCCTCGCTCCGCATCACGGCCCTCTAGTCCCACGGGAATCCTGGTTTAACAACAAATTAAGACAGGAAAAGAGAAAAATTGCCCAGGAGCAACGGAAGGCAACAAGGAATAACAATCAGGGCTCCATGTCATGTCTCCTTCTTGTTGGGAGTATGAGACAAAACTATCGTAAAATTGTGTGGAAAGCCAAGACTAAACACAAGGAAGAGACGTGGGTAAAATTGCTAGAAGCCAGTAAAAAACGAAATACGAGGGATTTCTGGGTGATCATTATTAAACTAAACAACGCTGACGCATTGTCTCAGGACCCTGGCATTAGCAAACAAAGCTGGGAAGCCCATGTAAAAAATCTCTACTTAAAATGGGACTCTCCCTCTCCTGAAAACAACCATTGTTTTATTACATCCACGAAACCAAGACACACGAAAGGACCGTCAGATAAGTTAACAAGCCCCACCGACGTAGGAAGGATTAATAATCAGTCGATGCAGACGGAATTATTCTCCAGCGACAGAGTCAAAAGGTTCATTAACAATCTCAAAACCGAAGGCGCACCAGGACCTAATGGCCTCCCCAACGCAGTTTACAAATATAATGCTGATTGATTTTTTGGGAACTTCATCTTTCTGCCCTGTTTAATCAAGTCTTTGCCTGTAAGCAGCAGCCCCCATCGTGGAAAGGAAACATCATCCACCCGATTTTTAAAAAGGGAGACAGGAGATCACCGCGGAACTATCGGCTGATATCTCTAATAGATGTTGAAGCCAAATTATACGCCTCTTGCATTTTGGAGGAGATTCAGGAATGGGTGGACAATAACAACTTAATCCCCAGCTATCAAACAGGCTTTAGAAAAGGGACAGGGACCATAACAAACCTTACAGCCCTAGCCCTCCTGATGGAAAATGCCAAAATGAAGAACAATCGGTTATATTGATGGGGCGTGTGAAACACTTGACCGACGCATCCATGCTGCTTTGGACGCTACAGCACCATGGTCTAATAGGGGACCCATGCGGCGTACTAAATCCGCGGCTTGGTTTAACGAGGACTTAAAAAGGGCTAAGACCGTATGTAAGCGGTATGAAAGAACCTGGAGACAGGATTACTCACCAGACCATGAGAGGGAATATAAGCTGAACCTTAGAAAGTACCATGCTCTGATAAGGAAAACACGGGCAGTTTACTATACTGAAAGGATTACTAAGGCCGATTGCTCCGCCAAAGAACTCTTCACAGTATATAAGGAATTATCCTCTCTGGCTTGTCTGGAAGAAAGAGCAGCGACCTCGGTGCAATCTTGCAATCAGATAGCTGACTACTTTCATGAAAAGGTACAGGATATATATGCCGCCTTTTCCAACACAGCCAGGGTCGGTTCCAGTGACCAAAATCTGCTGGATGAGGGACTTCCAGCCACAGATAAGCTGTGTGCTTTTCTGACCCCTGATATTGACGAACTAAAAAAGATGGCTGGAAGTATAAAATCAGGCTCTCCCAGAGATCCGGCACCCGCCAAAATTTTGAGAAGCAATATGGAGACACTAGCGCCGTATGTCAGGCATCTCCTGACACTATCGTTTGACTCTGGCACGGTTCCAACGACGTGGAAACAGGCAGTGGTACTTCCACTTAAGAAGAAACCACAGATTAACATTGCTCAAATGAGCAATCTACGGCCTATCTCACTTCTCCCTTACATCGCCAAAGTAGCCGAAAAATTGGCGAACCAACAACTTACGGCTCACATTGAAACCCAACAACTCTATCACCCCACTCAGGCTGGCTTCCGTGCTCTCCATTCTACGGAGTCGGCTCTACTCTACTCCACGGAGATGCTAAGGAAGCATGCGGATGAGGGTCAAACTGCGGCACTGATTCGTTTAGATCTCAGTGCCGCGTTTGACACTGTGGCCCATCACACTCTGCTACAGCGCCTGAGAGAGGGAGGAGTAGCTGGCAACGCGTTGCACTGGCTGAAGTCCTTTCTCCTTGGTCGCAGCTTCTGTGTGGAGCAGGGGCCCCATAGGTCCTGAGCTATCGTCCTGAGCCAGGAAGTTCCCCAAGGCTCTAGCCTAAGTCCCACTTTATTCAACCTCTATGTTGCCCCAGTGGCATCTATCGCGGAGAAACATGGGGTTGCTGTGGTGGCTTGCGCGGATGATACTCAGCTGGTTGTAGCTCTTTCTCAGCCAGCTGAGCAGGCAGCTAGTCAGTGTACATCCTGCCTGCAAGACCTGGCTAATTGGATGTCAAACAACTGTCTCAGATTAAATGGAGACAAGACGGAGGTGATGATCGTAGGCAAGTCTCCGTCTGTTTGGACATCCGCATGGTGGCCCCAGACCTTGGGCCCCTTACCCCAACCTAAAGATCAGGTCAAGAACTTGGGTATTTGGATGGACTCAAAACTATCTTTTGGGTATCACACTAGACGTGTAGCCGGTACTTGCTTTGGCATTCTCCGTTGTCTGAGAAAGACACACGACCTGCTCCCAGTGTCAGCAAGGAGGGCCCTGGTCCATGCCCTGGTGACTTCCAGGCTGGACTACGGGAAAGCCTTATATTTTGGGAGCTAACATGAGATGTCTTCAACGTTTGCAAGGTATTCAAAATGCTGCTGCACGCCTAGTGCTTGCGCTGCCAAAAAGATCTTCCACTAAAAAGGTATTGGGGATGCTCCACTGGCTTCCAATTAAAGAGCGTGTCCAGTTTAAAATCTTGTGTATAGGCCATCGGATCGCTCACGGTAAGGGCCCTAGCTTCCTGAGGAATTTGCTCACATTGTATAAACCAACTAGGCCCCTCCGGTCGGAGGGCACTGGGCTAATGTGTATCCCGAAGACTTGCAGGGCCAGGATGGGCGGCAGATCCTTCCGCCTTCTGGCAGCACGGAGTTGGAACACTCTTCCTCTCAGACTCCGGATGGAGCCGTCCGATAAAGTTTTCTGCAAGGAACTCAAGACATATCTGTTCCCCAAATATTAAACTGCTTTTCTTCAAGCTGTACTAGGGATCATTCAGGCCACTATTAGCGTGGAGACACACTGGCTAGTGTAACCAGGCGCTTTATAAGCTCAGTATTATTATTATTATTATTATTATTATTATTATATGGCTGCTTCATCGATATTAGAGCGGCTTTTGATCGAGTCAGTAGGGAGAGACTTTGGGAAAAACTCAAGGAGTGGGGGCTGTCAAAAAATCTCCTCAACGCAGTCATGCTCCTTTACACTGACACTTGGGCAAGGGTCAAACAAGTTCAGGGTTCAAGCCTCACGTCCGTAAATTCCAACTGAGGATGGACTAAAACAGGGCTGTGTCCTGGCCCCATTCTTATTCAATGTATATCTTGCCGATCTAGGAAAAAATCTCGGTCAAATTGTAAGCCATGCACCGAAACTGGGTACCACCCCAATGCCAATCATCCAGTTTGCAGATGACATCGTCCTCCTAAGTAGAACCCCAATTGGGCTGCAAAGACTGATAAATGCTCTAAAACTCTACCTAGATGAAGCACATCTGGAACTGAATAGAGAAAAGACAAAAGTAGTACGCCTACTTGAAAGTCTATCAAATTCAGTTGGACATCTAACCACCTTGCAATAGAGGAACAGCCATATTACCGGTACCTGGGAGTTACCCTCGCCAAAGACAACTCAAAAAAAGAACATTCGACGGTGTTAAAAGCCAAGTCCCAGATGCTAATTTATGGATATAGGCGACTCCTACAAAAACTGGGTGGCCCAAACTACACCCACCTTTTAAAAGTAATGGACTCTCAGATTTTACCTACTCTATCGTACGGTCTGGTTACATGGCTTGGAGGGGAGGCCGGTTTATTAAACAACTTACAAAATAAAATTTACAAAGATGTATTTAAACTACCCAAATGCTCCTCACCAGCCTAGGTGCGATTAGAATTTGGACTCCAAAATCAATTCTTTCGGTCCAAGTCAAAATTCGTCAAACTTTGTAACAAACTTCGTGCTGCCGACTTAGGCTCTTTAAATAATCTCTGTTGGCAAGTAATCAACTCTGAATCTGCCCAGCCCTGGGCCAATCACTTGCAAACTTGCGAACTGCTAGAAGCATGGAACAAAAAAATTGACCAAGCCAGTTTCTGCTAAATAGCTAATTCCATTGCCAAAAAGGAAGTCATTACTGGAAGACAAACAAACATTGACACATCAACGTCATGCCTGGACAGTTATTTCTTCCTATACACTTCAACAACCCCAGGCATATTTGGCAACCCATTTTAGCCAACCTTTAAAAAAGACCCTCATCGACTTCCGTATGGGCCTTCACGAATCCAAGGACTTAAGACCCTCCTGGAAACCCCAAGACGATTGCCCAAAATGCAGACTCTGTGGATACCAAAACGAATCTCTAATTCATTTTTTTTGTGTGTGCCCGGTCCTCCTGGTATTAAGAATACAGTTCTTACGGGAGATACTGATCAAATTGAAAGTAAGAACATGTCGGCAGGCCGTTATTATCTGGCTGGGAGGCTCATCCCCAATCCTGACTTGTCGGGGACTTAAATTTATGAATGAGATTAGAAAGCAGCTACAGGTCTGTTAACGATCATCCAATACTGTTTGACGCCTATCCTCCCACGCTGGTGCTTCCACACTTACCTTACAATTCCCTAAGCTGCTAGTGGGGGGACCCGACGATCAGTTTTAAGTTTTAACCCTTTTTTAACTTCTACATTAATTCATGTTTTTTTTTTTAATTTTAACGTTATTTGTTATGTGAATATTGGCTAAACTCACTGTTTGTATTGTAAGGATTTGTATTAATTCAACAATAAAAAACATATTGTATTGTATTGTAAAAAAAAAAAATAGGTTGCATTTATACAAGAGCTACTGGCTTTTACAATGTGTTTTTCCATGTTGTACACCAGTGTGGCTGCAGTTCAGCATGGTTAAAAGTTAGTTGCGTGGAGTGTCCTAGAGTGGAGTGGGGGGAGTAGAGTGTCATAGAGTGGATTTGTTGGAGTAGAGTGTCGTAGACTGGATTTGTGTAGAGTAGAGTGACCTAGAGTGAAGTGGATCGAGTAGAGTGTTGTTGACTGGATTTGTTGGAATAGAGTGCCGTAGAGTTGGGGGGTAGAGTGTCGTAAACTGATTTGTTGGAGTAGAGTGTCATAGAGTGGAGTGGGGAGAGTAGAGTGTCATAGACTGGATTTGTTGGAGTAGGTTATTATGGACTGGAGTGGGGAAGCAGTGTTGTAGACTGGATTTGTTGGAGTAGAGTATGGGGCAAGTAGAGTGTTGTAGACTGGAAATGTTGGAGTAGAGTATCATAGAGTCGAGTGGGTGAGTAGAATGTCGTAGACTGGGTTTGTTGAAGTAGAGTCTCATAGAGTGGAGTAGGGGAGTAATGTGTCGTAGACTGGATTTGTTGGATTAGAGTATCATAGAGTGGAGTGGGGAGTGTAGAGTGTCGTAGACTGTATTTGTTTGAGTAGAGTACCATAGAGTGGAGTGGGGCGTGTGGAGGGTCATAGACTGGATTTGTTGGAGTAGAGTGCCCTAGAGTGGGGTGGGGGGAGTAGAATGTCATAGACTGGATTTGTTGGAGTAGAGTATCATAGAGTGCAGCAGGGGGAGTGGAGTGTCATAGAGTTGAGAAGAGGGGAGTAGAGGTCAGTAGTTCAGTGACAGTGTTGTAGAGTGCAGTGTCCCAGAGTGCAGTGTCATAGAGTGGTGTGAAGTGGCATGGCGTCGATTGGGGTGAAATAGGGTGAAGTAAGTTGGAGTGGAATGAGGCAGTGGGTTGGATTTGATTGGAATAGATTGATGTGGATTGGATTGGGGTAGAGTGGGTTGGATTGATTAGAGTGGGGTGGATTGGAGTTGGTGGACTGGATGGGGTGGATTGGATTGGAGTGGGGTGCTATGTAGTGGGCTGAAATGGGGTGAGGTGGATTGAATTGAGGTGGATTGGAGTGGGGTGGATTAGATTGGTTTGAACTGGGGGATGGGATTGGATTGGGGTGAAATGGAGTATGGTAGGGTGGTTTGGAGTGGGGTGAATTAGAGTAGACTGGAGGGTGAGGATTGGATTGGACTGGAGGGTGGTGGATTGGAGTGGGGTGGGGTGTATTGGAATGGGGTGGACTGGAATGGAGTAGGGTGGATTGGACTGGAGTGTGGTGGGCTGGATTGGTTGGATTGAGAGGGGTGGATTTATATGGGGTGGATTGGGGTATAGTGAGGTAGATTGAAGTAGAGTGGGGTGGATTGGACTGCAGTGGAGTGGGGTGGATTAAATGGGATAGATTTGATTGAGTGGGATAGATTGAAATGGGGTAAAGTGGATTGGGGTGGGGTGGATGGCAGTGGGGTGGGTTGGATTGGCATGGGTGAATTAAAGTGGAGCCGACTGGATTACAATAGGGTGGATTGGATTGGAGTGAGGTGGATTGGATTAAGTAGGGTGGATTGGAATGGGGTGTGGTGAACTGAATTGGGGTGGGGTGGTTTGGATTGGGGTGGGGCAGATTGGAGTGGGGAAAATTGGATTTGGCTGTATTGGGTTGGATTGGGGTGAGGCGGATTGGATTGGGTGAGGTCGATTGGATTGAAGTGGTGGATTGGAGTGTGGTGAATTGGGATGGAGTGGTTGGATTGTGGATTGGAGTAGGGTAGATTGTTTTAGATTGGAGTTGGCAGACTGGAAGGGTACAAATTGGAAGATTGGGGTAAGGCAGGTTGTTTTGGATTAAAGCTAATTGGAGTGGGGCTAATTGTTTTACATGAGTGTGGGATAGAATTGAGTGGTGCAGATTGTTTTGGATTGGAGTGGGGCAGATTGTTTTTAACCAGAGTGGGGCAGATTGTTGTGGGGAAGATTGGAGTGGGCAGATTAGTTTGGATTGGAGTGGCGTAGTTTGGAGTGGGGCAGATTAGTTTGGATTAGAGTGGGGTAGATTAGGGAGGTAGTGAGGTGGATTGGATTAGGGTGAAGTGGATTGGATTGAGAGGGATGGATTGGATTGGTGTGGGGTGGATTGGATTGGATTGGTGTGGGGTGGATTATGGTGGATTGGGATGGAGTGGGTGGATTGGGGTGAGGTGGTTTGGATTGGAGTTGAATGGAATAGATTGGGGCTGATTGGAGTGTCCTTTACCACTGCATATAATATTTGTAAGTCACCCCGACAGCAGGCCTGACAGCGTGGGTGCTTAATATCATACAGGAGCAGATATGCCCCTGTGCTGGTCAGCTCATTTACTGCCAGTGCAAGTGAACAGGGAAGCCATTTTTGAAAAACATATGCTGGGTAAATGAGCTCCCCAGCTACATGATGACTTCAATGAAAACAGGGATGTTTAAAATCAGAGAATTGTATTGATAAACCCACACTGATTCCAGTGTTGGATTTATCAATACATGCAAACAGAGGGCACCTCAGAGGTGCCCCCCTGAAACCGTACAAACTGCTGGTGTGCTGACTGACTGGTTTTAGCCACCCTGACACCAGGGACAAATTACTGGCCCCCAAGGGTAAGGGCCTTCACTCTTGGGAGGCCAGAAACTGGGACAGTTCTAGCTGGGGGTGTCTTCCAATAACACCCTTCCCCCCACCACAAGAGATGACCTTCAGTTTAGCCTGCCAAGGCAAGAGTGCTTCAAAGCATCCTTTCTGCCTTTAACATGTGACTCTGGTTTCTCTCATTGTAGATGATGCTAACCTTACCCCCCCCCCCCCACTCCACTTTTCTTGGTAGGACAGGTGCAAAAATTTGTTAGATTAGGAGGGGTGACCACATTCAGCCCGCACCAACCATAGGTATGGCAGGTGATGTGGGCCCCTTGCTTAACTTTCCTCCATTTTGTCTTGAAGAAAATTACCCAACCATGATCAGGGTTATGCCTACATCCCAACAAAAGTAGTCATATGAGGGGGTAGTACACCTAAAGGTAAGTAGCCCATTGGCTATCACTTGGCACTCACTCTAAAGCACCTAAACTCAGTATTTAGGGGAGCCCCTGGCACAACAGATGCAGATCCCGATGACCTAAGTAGAGAGAGGGCATCAAAAGCAGAGAAGACTAAAGAGAGCAGCTGACCTGCTGGTTTGTCTGGAGCCCTCATCGAAAACAGCACCAAACTTGACTCGTCCTACAGCTGTTGACCACAGAAACTTGGGAGGACTGTCTGCTTTTTAAAAAAACTCAAGACCTCCCGTGTACAGTGGACCTCTTCTGTAGAAACTTCAAAAAAGACTCTGAGGCCTCCGGAAACACCAAAACTCGACTGAAGGAACTACTTCACCCGTCAACTTTGGCACGAGTTAAATTGGGCCAACAGTGTCAACAAGGTTCCCCAACACTCCAGAGCTTGAGTCCATTGTGGTTTCACCCCTCCTGGACTCCCCAGCGTCTATGCTGCCTCTGCACCCAAGCCCCCTCTACCATGACTCCTTTGGAAAGGAAAAACACAATGCCTAAAGATACCTCTGCACCTGTTACTCTGGGCTTTGGAGAAGGGGACCAAAGGTGTCCCCCTGTTCCTGAGCATTGCAAGGCCTGAGCCTACTTGCTGGTTCATCCTGACTGGCTTCCTAACCAGAGCCTGCAGCCTCTTTTTCCAGAGACCGATCCTCATTGAAACGCATTGGGCACCCAATGCTGTTTTGCATGCTGCACCAGGCTGCCCCCATACTGCTGGTGGTGTACTGTTGGTGCTGCCTTAGACCTTTCCCACCACTCACCTTAACTTCTGGAGATTGGTCCTGTAAGTCTACGTACTGTGCCTGATTGCAGAACTTTTGTTTCCTTCCATAGGATAACATTGCAGAACTCAGAAATTGCAGTGTCCACTTTTTAAAGTGAATAGAACTTATATTAAAAAAGTACTTACCTGAACGAGTTTTGACTGATGCCTAAACATCTACAAAGACACTTGCTATTTTTATAAATCGGGGTGGACATGCTTCTTGAGTCGTTATCATTTATTGACATTGTGTATACTTTGTGAGTGTCTTACACACCTTTATGTTAAGCCTAAGGCTGTTTGACCACAATAACCCCTAATAGAGCACTTTGGGATTGCATAGCAAGCCCCTGTACACTAGTAAGGCAACCAGTGGACTCTTTACACAGTATATCAAATTATTGATGGAGCACATTAAGAACCAGCTTCCTACAGGTAGGTTGGGAGATTGGATCTGGGTGAGTGGTTTGGATTGGAGTGGGGTGAATTGGATTGAGTGGGTTGGACTGGTGTAGGGTGAGTTGGGGTGGATTGGCATGGATCAATCAGTCAATCAATCAGGGGAATTATAAGCGCACGACTCACCCAGGAGGGTCTAAAGGCACTGAGGAGGGGGAGGGGCAGCAGATCTGTTCATGCGAAAAGCCAGGTCTTCAGAGCCGTCTTGAAGGTGTTCAGGGAGGGTGTGAGTCTGATGCCGCTGAGGAGCTCATTCCAGGTCTTGGGCCGCGTTGTAGGAGAAGGCTATTCCCCCTGTTCTGGCTCTGCCGATGCGCTGAGCATTGGTGAGAAGGAGGTTGGTGGAGAGGAGGTTTTGTTTGGGTACGTGGAAGGTGATTCTGTCATTGAGGTATTGGAGCCGGTGTTTTGTAGACATTTGTAGGCATAGGTGAGTATCTTGAAAGTGACTCTCTTCTCAACGGGGAGCCAGTGGAACCTGCGTAGGTGTTGGCTGATGTGTTTGTGTCGCGGGATTCCGAGGATGAGTCTGGTGGTGGTGTTCTGTATTGTCTAGAGCTTGCGAAGTAGGGACTTGTTGATACTGGTGTAGAGGGTGTTTCCGTAGTCCAACCTGCTGTGATGAGTGGTTGGGTGACTGTCTTCCTTGCCTCAGTGGGGATCCATTTGAAGGTCTTACGGAGTGTGCGGAGGATGTTGGAGAGGGAGGAGTTGAGTATTATGCCAAGGTTCTTGGTGTGGTCTGTTGGTTTAAGTGGGCTGCCGAGGGCGGTCGGCCACCAGGTGGTGTTCCACGCTGAGGGGGAGGTCCCGAGGATGAGGACCTCAGTCTTCTCAAGCTGAGTTTTAGGCAGCTCTTGTTCATCCAGGCTGCAACACCCTGCATTCCTTTCTGGAAATTGAGTCTGGTGGTGGTGGGGTCCTTGGTGAGGGAGAGGATGAGATGGGAGTTGTCGGCATAGGAGACTATGCTGAGACCCTGCTGTTGGACAATGGCCGCGAGTGGTGCCATGTAGATGTTGAAGAGGGGCGGGCACAGTGATGATCGCAGGGGGACTACGCAGTTGATTTCCTTGGGTTGGGAGAGGAAGGATGAGAGTCTGATCCTTTGGCTGCTGCCGATAAGGAATGATCTGATCCAGTCGAGGGCAGTGCCTTGTATGCTGGCGTCGTGCAGTCTTGCTGTGGGTGTGATGTGGGTGACGCTGCTAAAGGCTGCTGACAGATCAAGGAGAATGAGGACTGCGTGTTGCCTTGGTCGAGGAGGGTGAGGATGACATAGGTGGCTGCGAGTAGGGCGGTCTCAGTGCTGTGGTTGCTTCAGAATCTGGAGTGGAAAGGGTCTAGGATGGAGCTGTCCTCAATGTATCTAATCAGTTCTGTGTTGACTGTCTTCTCTGTGACTTTTGCTGCAAATGGGAGGAGCAAGATGGGCCGGTAGTTCTAGAGGCCCATTGGGTCTGCTGAGGGCTTCTTGAGCAGGGGTCTTACTTCTACGCGTTTCCAGTCGTCGGGGAAGGTGCCGGTCTCAAAGGTTGTATTGATGGTGCATTGTAACACGGGTGCGGTGGTGGCAGCTCTGTGGTTTATGTGGGGGAGGCAGGGGTCTGTAGGGGCCTCAGTTGGACACCTCTCATGGTTGTGGTGGTTTCCTCGGTTGTGATCGGTGTCCAGGCGGAGATGGTGGTCTTTGTGGGGTTGTCATCAAGCAGTCTGACTGCGGGGTCAGGTGAGCGGATGTTGAAGTTGTCGTAGAGGCTCTTTTTCTTTATGTGGAAGTTGGCTCTGAGTTTATCGCATAGGTCCTGGGAGGAAGTGATGTTCACTACGGGGCCTAGTGAATTCCTTGATGACATTGAGGAGTTGCTGTAGTTGGCGAGGATTCTGTTGTGGATGAAGGTCCTTTTTGGTTGTTCTGATGTGATGATGGTATTCTGTCATAGCGTCCCTGCAGGCGATGTAATTTTCTGGGGCTTTGCTGTATCGCCAGTTTTTCTCCAGGCGTCTGTAGGTGGGTCTGGTTTCTTGGATATTGGTGGTGAACCAGGCAGCTTTACTGGGGTGTTACTTGTCGGCGTCGCGCATAGGGGCGAGCTTGTCTGCACATTTGGTGACCCAGGTGCGGAGTTCCATGGCTGCGAGGTTGGCGTTGGTTGTGGCAGGGGGGTGTAGTCATTGAGGGTGGAGTTGAGCTGTTCCTCAGTGACTCTGCTCCAGTACCTGCACGGGGAAGCGTGGGACGGGTCCGGGAGGCTTGAGTTTGTTGACGAGGAAGTGTACGCAGTGATGATCAGTCCAGGGGGGCTGTGTTGTGTGGCTGAAGTAAATTCTGTTGCCTCCTGTGAGAAGTTTGAGGCTCTGTGAAATTCTGTCTTGTCTCGTGAGGTTATGGTTCCGTCACGATTTTGGTGATGTTGTACCATATTTAGTAAGTGTGGCTAATATGGAGTGAATTTGTTGTGTTAACTAGCGAGTTCATTACGTATTCAGAGACTTTGTTTCGAATATGGGTTCCATTTTGTCCGTGCCTCCATTTTGTGTTGCCATCACGTAGGCCCGTGGGCCCGTGGAGGTAACCGAACGAACGAAGTTGCATGGGCTTTACTGTTCATGCACTTCTTAACTAGGCCTCTTCTTGACTCTTGAGTGAACTGTAAGAAACCGACCTCGCTAAGCCAATTTCCTTGGTTGATTGTTGTCTGAGAATGCCAATCAACGTTCAGGACATCGTTAACTTTTAGGTTCTTTACACATGCTTTTTCTTGCTCGCTATCTGTTATTGTTTCTTTTCTATGCTCTTTCATTACATGCATTGTGCTTTCAATTATGGGTTTGTCCGGCTTGTGGAGATTGGATTTGGGACATTCCTAATAATTAACTTGTGGGTTGGGGCAATGTAAACTGAGGTTTTTGCTATGTGATACTTTGTTTGAAAATGTACCTTATTGGCTAGAATTTTGCGCAGTGGGTGTGCATTCGTAATATTAATTTTGGCATAAAAAGGGATGTCTTGCCTTACAAATTTGAACAGTCTCCTGAGTTATACACTGTGTTGTATTTCTAGGACTTCTGTTACTAGCTGCAGCTAATAAATTTGGTCTTTGGCGCCACCCTGAAGTATTCCGTGTCTCTGTATACCAAGACAGGTGAATCCAAAGACTTTGGGCGTGCCCTTGGCGCCGCTGGGTTTAAAAACCTGGGGGCATATTAACAACAACTAGCGATAATTATCGCATTGTTGGCTTAGCGGCAATATTTTATCGCCGAGCTGCGACGATTTATATCGCTTAGGAGTCTTGCTATTATCAAGGTTTATCTCCTAAGCGATAAAATTCGGTCGAAATGCATGAATATCGCTGAAAAGTCAGCCATATTCATGCATTACCGAGCTAATGCTCTTAGCCATGTTATCCACCTACCAATAGATAACATGGCTAAGAACTGCTCAGGGGCAGGTGTTAGCTTTTGGAGATATTCGCGCTTAGCGCGAATATCTCCAAAAGTTGGTAATAGGAGATAGCGATGTTAGCGACTGTTTCCAGTCGCTAACATCTTGGCACGCCCACTTTGCATGTCATTAGTGATCAATTTCACTGACATGCAAAGTGGGGCCCAAGATGCTCGCTATCTCCTACTAGCTGTCGCTAACTGGTGTTAGCGACAGCTAGGTAATAGGGAGATAATTAAAAAAAAAAAGCGGAGATAAACCCCCTTGATAATATGCCCCTCGGTTCTTCAGTGGGCGCCCAACGTGGGGCGACTTCGGCGGTACCGGTCCAAGCCCAAAGATTGTGAGGAGTTTTGTGAGGAAATTCTGGAGGAGAGCCCCCACTTCATCGACCCCTGCATGTCGACTGTGGACCGAAGGTCTTTACTGCGAGGCTTCCCCTTTCCGACGTTTATGAAGGACTGCTGCCCTGACTGTCGCCCTGTCTTCGACCCCCTTGTGATGATTTGTAAGGCGAAACGATGGACGGTCTTCTGGTGGCGTGACAGACATTTTGGTTAAGTACAAGTGGGTCGCTCCGACGACTTTGTTTGGTTTCTTGAATTTCTTTGATTTGGTTGTTGCAATTACGAAAGCCGAGGCTCTCGTATATTTGCGAGTATATCGTTTTGATAACCCCTTTAAGTTTGAAGCTAGATTAGTGAGCTATAAGATGCCTGATCTTAGCAAATTTAGGAAATGGTTTTGTTGTAGTTGTAACAGGGATTCCCGATTGGAGGACTCATGTCCGATACCTCCGCTTGGAACTCCAACTTATGAGCTCTATTCAAATCATGGCGTGGGTCCAATTACGTTTAATGAAGTAAGGAGCCGTTATACGAAGAAAGATGGTGTCTTACGATGGCCCCAACATGGTAGTTTCAAATCAGAGGTTTTAGATAACCTAGAAGTTGCGCTATTTAAGAAGAAAGCCCGGCCGGTGATGTTTGACTCTGTCCACCTCTGGCGTGAGGAAGCCAAACCGCGAGAAATTAAGCAAGCTAAGGGAGATTGGAAAGAAAAGAATATATTGATAATGCAAGCTGCTAGGCAGTTTAAAGAAGATGAAGAAGATCGTGCGATGGAGGTGTCAGATAGACAACATTGCATGGCCATTGACAAATGTTATCCGGCATTGCCACCTCTTCTTCCGAATGCGACAAATGACCCTGAAAAGGATCCTTTGATGTCGCATCTGTTGAGATTACCACCCCCTTATGTGCAGAGTGCTACGGCACCTCCGCGACCCCCAGTTGTTCAATACCTGTTTTTCAGCCGCCAGCTGTTCCCCCACAGTTGGTTTTTCCTCCATTGGCGCAGCCTTCTCTAGGGCCGCCAGCTTTGGTACCAGTTCTGCCTCAAACTCCTTTGCCTTCTTCTCCTTCGCCTTTGACTTCCTTTTCTACTGACCCTATGTCTTTGTCGCCTCAAAACACTTTGTCTCCTGTCCTTATGTCGACTTCTTCTCCTTCTACTCCAAAACGGATGACTGAGACTGTTGCTAGTCTTTTGTCTCCACTCTTTGGGTCATTGAGTATGACCCCGGTTTCGGAACGTAAGCAGAGTTGTAGTCAGCTTCCTGGTCCCGAAGAGCGGGCAGTGTTGGATCTTTTGGCTCGGCGATGGGTTTCAAATGTTTCTAGGTATGATTTACAAGCGGCTATGGATGTTTTCTTGCAGTGGGATCCGCCTAAGCAAAGGTATGTTTTTGATGTAATGTGTACTTTCCTTCGTGAAGAATGGGAAAATAATCAGTTGGGTCTGATTCCGCAGGAAATGCTTGATGTTCAGTCTGAATTTGCTAAAGAAAAAGATAGTGGGTCCCGATGTTGAGGAAGCGGTAGAGACGCTTGCATTTAGGTGTAGACTTCCTTCTCAGTCGTTGTTTGACAGCGCAGAGATATCCCTTCGGGAATTAACTCAGGCGCTTTACAAGTGAATAAATAAATAAATAAATAAACCTGATCCTTCTGTTAGGAGAAAAGTGAAGCAGTATCCTATGAGAGAGGTTCCCCCTGTATGGAGAGAGGCAGTTGCTGCCGCTGCCGTTAATAATATTCAGGGAGTACCGGCTGATTTTCAGCGCGTGTGGGTACATGTTCCTTGGAAGAGAGCAGAGGTCCTGGCTCTTAAGCAGACTTTGCCTGACCCTCGTAAGAATCCGGCTGGTTATTACAAGGAGTTGTCCCAGACGAATGATGCATGTGTTATGAATTTAGCTGACGTGGATATGTTGTTGGGTAATGTAGTCCCTCAGCCTTTGTGGGCAAAGATCTGTCACGAGGATCATGCGGTAGAGTTAGGAGATACGTGAGTTAATATTGCTGCTGCAGATGGTCGACAGGTAGGAGGTGCCAAACCTGAACCTTTAGTTGCAGAATTACCTGGTAGGATTATTAATTTAATGAAAACCTTGATGCCTCCTATGCAAGTGAATTGGGACAAGTTAGCAGCATGCAAACAGAAGAAAGACGAGAGTGTGTCTGATTTCTTCTTAGGTTTGAGGAGACATTTATCGATCACAGTGGTCAGGACATGAGTACAGAAGGTGGTCAAAGATTGTTTGTGGACAAGTTTGTTTTTTATTTGCTTCCTGAACTTTGTAATATATATTGGCTACTGCACAATATTATGAGAATAGAGATAAAGATGAAAAGGATAAAGCAGAAAAGAAGACTAAAGAATTGAAAGCGAAGGTTCTTTTACAGCAGGCGTATCCGCCTCGCTCTAATCAGCGTCAGCAACCTTCCCAGTTTCAGCAGCCCCCACAGTTTCAGAGATTGTTGCAGAAGCCAGAGTCTTTTCCTCTGCGACGTCCGCTAGGCCCTTAACAGTGTGCTTATTGTAGGGAAGAAGGTCATTTCAAGAATAGTTGTCCAGTTTTGCTACAACGTACGAATGGTGTGTCTGGTCAGAGAGGTAGCGGTGGTCTTCAACAAGCATCTAGGGGTAGAGGACGTGGTACGTTTTCTCAGAATGAACGTTCCTTTCCCCCTCAGAATTCTATGAATTATTTTGATCAACAGAATGTTTCATCTGTTCAGTCTGCTCAGTACTACACGGATGACTATTATGTTGAAAGTGAGAGTGGTGGTTTTAATGATAGCTAGGACAGCCATAGACAAAGAGAGGGAGTAGTGTCAGTTCCAGTAGACCAGAGTGGACCTTATGTTGAAGTAATTACATCAGGTGTGTCAGAACCTTTTCTTTTGGATACTGGTGCGGCTAAGAGTTCTATCATGCACTCTAAACTCCCTGGCGCACCTTTGTCTGGCTTGATGAATGTCTCTGTAGGATTTTCTGGCACACCAGTTCGTAATCCGGTTTCTATTCCTTTGCCTCTTTCTATTGGTCTTTGTGAATTGGAAGCACCCCTTATTCTAAGGACAGGTTGTGGTGAGAATCTGTTGGGTTTGGATTTGTTGAAAAGATTGCATGCGACATTACATTGTTCTCCTTCGGGAGTACACCTTACGTTGGGAAAGAGAGTGATCTCTCTGATGTATTTGTCTAAAGATCGGCTTCCACTGGAATTGCGTTCGCTCCCTGATACTCTGTGGGCTACAGGTCCGAATGATGTTGGCCTCTTGCATATTCCACCCTATGTTGTTACCCTCAAGTCGAATGCTAAGCTACCTCGCATTCCCCAATACAAGATCTCTAGTGATGATGAGAGCTCTTTTAGCGATTATCTATGATTTGGTTGAGAAAGATGTGATTGAAGAAACGAGAGCTAATGTGTGTAATAGTCCTGCTCTGCCTGTCCTTAAGCGTACTGACTCTTCTCAGCCACCTGTGTATCGGTTTGTTATCGACCTTCGAGAGGTCAATAAAATTGTTGTTCCAGTTTCCTGTTGTTCCGGACATTACTGCCTTACTGAATATGATCCCTGCTTCAGCTGCTTGGTTTTCTGTTATCGATCTGAAGAATGCTTTCTTTAGTATTCCGATTGCTGAAGAAATTAGGGATATTTTTGGCTTCTCTTTAGGAGACCGAAGCTTCCGGTTTAAGAGTGCTCCTCAAGGTTATTGTGAGAGTCAGAAGAGTTTTTTTGAGTTGCATGATGCATTGTGTTCTGCTCCAGTGTTGGGTACTCCCGATTACAGTAAGCCTTTTACACTCTACGTACACGAGAGAGAAGTTTGTGCGTTGTCAGTGTTGACACAACAATTTGGAGACAAGCAGCGCCCATGTGAGTATTTTTCAGCTACTTTAGATCCGGTAGCTAGGGCATTGCTGAGTTGTTTGAGAGCTACAGCGGCAGCGGCTGTTTCTATCCGACAGTCTGCTGGTTTGGTATTGGATAATACATTGATTGTGATGGTTCCACATGCAGTGGATACCTTATTGAATAAAACAAGGACTCAGCATCTTACTAGTGCGCATTTGTCAGGTTATGAGTTGACGCTTTTGGCTAGTCATGTGCACATTAAGAGGTGCAACACGTTGAATCCAGCTACATTGTTGCTGATTTCTGTAGAGACAGATGCTCAGGAACAGCATGATTGTTTTCTCCGGACAGAGGAGGAAACGAAGGGTAGAATTGATCTGAAAGATACTCCTCTTGAGAATCCAGATGGTACCATATGGGTAGATGGTTCATGCTTTAAGCTTCCGAATGGCGATACGACTGAAGCGTATGTGGTTACGACTTTGCACACGATTGTTGAAACTGCACGTACTGCACAGAATTTAGCTCACGCAGCAGAGTTGATCGCACTGACGAGAGCGTGTGTGTTGGCGAAAGGAAAGAGAGTGAATGTGTATACTGATAGCCAGTATGCATTTGGCGTGGCTCATAGCTTTGGACGTTTGTGGAGAGAAAGAGGATTTCTTACTTCTCATGGTACGAAAATTCAGCATGGACAATTAGTGAATGAACTTCTTGAGTCACTTACTTTGCCGGCACAAGTTCTGATTGTGAAATGCAGTGCACATAGGAAGGTTACGGATGATGTTGGTCGTGGTAATGCGTTTGCGGATGAAGTAGCGAGAGAAACGGCGAAAGATGTGACGAGTTGTATGTATGTTGCAGGCCCTGCTAGATGGGTTATGACAGGAGGAATGTGTGAAGACACAATCGAAAGTGTGAAATCGATTCAGGCAGAAGCTTCTGAGAAAGGATTGAGTGTGTGGAGAGAGACTAAGGGAATGTTGGATTCGACTGGCTGTTGGGTTGAGTTGTCAGAGCACCAGTGATGGTTGTTGCCTGATGCGTATGTGCTCCCAGTGGTTACAATGGCTCATGGATTGACTCACATCAGTTCAAAAGGGATATGTAAGTTGTTGGCTCCTGTATGGCAGAATGCTGGAATTCCTAAATGTGCTGAGAATTTGGTTAAAAACTGCATGATTTGCTTGATGCATAATCCTGGCAAGGGAACCCCAACCCCAGCGGGTTATTTTGCTCCTCCAACGTATCCGTTTGAGGTGCTACAGCTGGATTTTATTCACATGGAAAAGATGCAACACCCTAAAGTATGTCCTTGTGGTTGTTTGTCCCTTTTCCCGATGGATAGAGGCCTACCCCCTCAAGGATAATACTGCTTTAACTACAGCCAAGGTTTTGTTCAAAGAATATTTCCCTAGGTATGGTTTGCCAAGAATGGTATGGAGTGACAACAGAAGTGAATTTGTGGGTCAGATTATGAAGAAAGTGTGTGCGGGTTTGGGACTCAAACAGAAATTTCATGCTGCGAATCCCCCCCAGTCAGCTGGTTTGGTCGAATGCTACAATGGCACTCTTAAGCTTAAATTGGCTAAGATACAAGCGAGCACTGGTCTTACATGGCCCGATGCTTTGCCGTTGGCACTTTTGTCAACAAGGACGACCGGTACATTCTCATGTGGGACTTAGCCCATACAAAATTGTTTTTGGTCGCCAGGCGAATGTTTGGAGTGTGCCGAGGCCGAATGAATAATGCGACATCGAGTATCCTATGTTGGTTGATTACTTACATGACTTGACTGCTAAATTGCGTGTTCTTCACCAACATGTGCATGATACTTTACCTTCAGCTTCTGTGGATGCAGGTCATTCGATTCAACCTGGGGACTGGACTCTCGTACGGAATTTCTAGAGGACAAAGAATCTGGAACCGAGATAGACTGGCCCATAGCAAGTGTTATTGACGGCCAGGACTGCTGTCAAAGTGTGCGGCAAGAAAAATTGGGTGCATGGCACCCATTGTAAAAGGATACCCTTGCCCTTACCTTATGACCAATGGGTCAGAAATGGTCTTGCTGATTCCGAGACTGAAAGGGTCCCGAGGTTTGTGCCTTTTAGTGATGCATGTTTGAAATGGACTCAGTCGGAACGTGCGGATGACGAAGTTCTGCAAGAAGCTATGCCATTACATTTGAGACTTGATACTACCCAACCAGAGTTGCTTTTTAAGGATCAGAAGGTGTCTGGTAAAGAACGTTATAATCTGCGGTCTAACATGGACAAATACAATTCAAATGTTTTGTTTTTGAGAACTATACTCTTTCAGACAAGAAACTTTTTTGTTCTATTTTTCTTTTTTGAGCTACCATCCGAGCTCAGCTGCAGGGTCACGGTATAAGTTCTTAAGGGGTGACCCGCGTATTGACAAAAGGTCTGCGGTTCTAAGGACGTCTAGGACGCCTGGACGCACACTTAAGTGAAGAGGGAAAATTGCCGTGAGCAGCACGTTAGAGGATGGAGTTTTTTGTAACTGAGAGAGTTGTTGATGAAATGGATTATAAGATGAGATTTTGTACACTGATACGTAGCAAATGTTTTATAATATTGAGTTCTTTTATGTTTTTAAGTATCACATTAGCTTGTGCGGGTTGGATTGTTTATGCTACACCACTGAAATCTGCACCCACCTCCCAACGTATGCTTTCTTTTTCTACTGTTTCTTTGCACCAATTTTATGCGTTGCTTGAACATGAACAGACAAGGAGGTCAGAATTTGTTAAGAATTTGTTTATACAGCTGTTGCATCAGCATCAGTTGGTAGTAAATACCACTAATTGCTGGGTTTGTGGTCTTATGCCTCATAGGACACATAGAGGTATGCATTATTTGGTTTTGCCTTTTTCTTTCAATGGGTCTGTATGGGCTTTTCAGGCTATGTTTATCTATGCGAATGAGGTATATCCCTTATGTTCCATGAAAGACAATCCGAGTAATAGTGCCCTGATAAAGGGAATAGTATATATGATCCGAGATATTGATGCATATAATGCTATCCCTAAGGATGAGGTGCCGGCTTACGTTGGTTGGAACGTGACTGGATATAGTACCTGTTTGACAGAGAAGGAGAGACGAAAAAGGTCTCCCCGATTTGAATTGTACCACATCGAGGCCACTTTTGTTTGCAATGTAGTGGTCGGAATCCGAGAGCTCAGCTAGGTAAGAGTGTGTGTGCTCACACCTATGTTTATTCATCTCAGACTTCTCCTCCGTTCGTGCCAGCTAAAGGCACGTATTGTGTTTGTCATGACAGAGCCTATACATGGTTGCCACCTGATTTTTCTTGAACTTGTTATGTGGCATTTTTGCTTCCCCCAACATACACTGCTACTCCGGACTATCATAGGATAAGATATGGTAGAGGTGTCTTCGATCAGGAAGATACCGCAGCACAGGAAGTAGGAGACTTTTTCAAGGGTTTCCTACCGTTTTGGGGTCCTATGGACAATAGCTGGAATATACGACAACTTACGAGAGTGGTTGAGGCCACTATCAATGAGACTGCAGGTGCCCTTAGTAATGTCATTGCAGAGCTTCAAGCGGATCGTCTTATGACGTTACAAAACTGTATGGTTTTAGACATTATACTTGCAGATAGAGGAGGGGTATGCAAATGTATCCAATCTAAGCATGGGCGAATTTTGCGAATCTGGCGTTCGCGAATTTGCGTATTTGCGAACTCGCAATCCGCAAAATCCGCGAATTCTCGCGAATTTGCGGGGTTTTTTTGTGTTCGCAAGGGTTTCTGCCAGTTCGCGAGGGTTTTGTACCAGTTCGCAATTGCGAACTTACTTGTCGGCTCGCAACGGTCACGACTATGTGGTTTCTACGTCTGGTTCATCATCACAGGTTCACAGCACCCTCTGTTTCACCACTGCCACCCTCTGTTTCACTTTCACCCATGCCACCCTCTGGTACATCAATGCCACTCTCTGGTTCATCACTGTAGATTATGGGGGGGAAAAGCAAGCACACCTGCCCTGCTTCAACTGACATGAATTAATTTGGGGTTGATTTATTAATGTGTCACTGTTTTAAAATTCCAGTCTGGCACCTGCTTCCTTATCTGTAATTTGCTTTCTGTTGCAGTACAATTTTTTTTCCCAGGACCTTTGTGGCCTACTTGTAGCTATTCTATGAGCCTGCTGTGAGGGTCAGAGCAGGGTCATAGAATAGTTGCAAGTAGGCAACTGAACTCTGGAGGGGCCCCTCAGGACGCACTACAGGGAATGGTTACTAATGATGAGTTTGAACTTTTGGACCTGCTGAGTGCTTTCAGTTTTGCAAAACTCGTTTTTCTGCAATTTCGCGGGATTCGCGGGGCGCGAACTTGCGCGAGATCAAATTCGGAAGCCGCGAATATGTGCGAATATGCAATTTGTTTTTTTGCAGCATGTTAGTTCGCAAGGTTTTGTGCGTTTTAGCGAGCCGCTTGTAGCGCAACGGCGTGAAGTTACCCTCACGGTCGTTCATGGGCGCGGCCATCTTGTTTGCATGACGTATTTCCGTTTCCGGGTGCGATGTGTAATCTCGCAAAGTGTGCGGCTAGCTTGTACAATTTTGCGTGTGATCGCGAGGAAAATCTTGCACGAACTTACCCACGCGGTCGTGAACGGGCGCGGCCATCTTGTTTCTCATTCATTGCTATGGTTCTGGGCATGCTTTCTGTATCCTCTCTGAATCTCTGCCATCCTTTGCTTGCTTGCCGTGCGGGCGTTTGAGGGGGGAGCAGGTCGCAGCCTGGGAGATCTTCAGTACGGAGGAGGTGGCCGCACTACTTTTTTATGTTCCGCTAGTGGGTACGGGATCCAGGAGCGCCGGAAGCGGTGGGAGAAGGTGTGCCGGGCCATGTACCAACACTCTCGGGTCTGGCGCACCTACAACCAGGCCACCCACCGTTGGACGGATCTCCTGGACCGGGAACGTGATCTGCTCGACCTGCTCGGCCTTGAGATCCCCGGGCTTGGTGAGTAGTAGTAGCTATTTCTTTACTACTCTGTTTTCTCCTGCTCTGTGTGTTATTATATTGCAAATTTTTGTTTTTTACCAAGAGCAATAATGCTGCTGATTACATTGTAGGTAAATTATATTTCAAAATCTTCTGTGCATTTCAGGTGCACTGCTCTCCTTCTCAGTAGCGTTGCTACTATGCTTATTTGTTTTCGATTTTGTGTTCATTTCATTGGCCTGTGAAATTATGTATGAGTGTAGTTTAAAGAACTGCGTAATGCTAGACACTAAGGGTCAGATTTTTAATTACCAGCGCATCCCTGCAAAGTAGCAGGGATGCGCCAGTAATTGTGCACCACACCACCACCACCCATGGTGCGCCATATTTACAATGCTGCGCACCATGGGCCCAAGACGTCACCAAAGCGTTACGCATCTGTGCCGTAAAGGCGGCGCATTGCTGGAGTTGCGTCGCAACGATGGCGCAGCTCCAGCAATGCTTTAGGGTGCCCTATCTCCCCAATGCTGCGTCAAGCCGTACGTCTGCTTCAAGCAGGCGCAGGGTTTGAGTCATGCATCATTGTCCTCAAAGTGACTGATTGAAATCTTGTAGATTTCCCTCAGCCACTTTTAGGATGCATTCCTGCGCAGGAACGCCCTCCCTTGTGCCGGAACACCCCCTGATGGCGCAGGGCTTTACAACGTGATGCATCTCCCATATGCGTCACGTTGTTAATATACGCCGCACTATGGCGCCTCTTTTGTTCTGCCGCTGCGTCACAAAAGTCACGCAACAATGGAGCAAAAGAGCCACAAGGGGCTTCTAAATCAGCCCCTACAGACTCAAGTCCAGTCCTTCCTTTGTACACATGGCGATAAGAATAAACAGTGGTGGTGGATTGATAGTTTGAGTATTTTAATGACTGGTTAATGTAGTAGGAAACTTTTTAGTGTTGTCGCTGATCTGCAATCACAATGGACTTTATCTGTCACTTTGCGTGCTGCGGACTGCTGCCTGCCAGTCCTAGGCAAACCTTTTTAGTAGTTTGTTTAGTGAGTTACATAAGAACTTTCCAAGTCGACGGTCCGCAAATCAAGCAATACTAATAACGTAGTAGACCAGATGAGATTGGTCAATATGTCCGTGGAATAGTTGTCTATTTGCTATTTTGCCAAAATGTTTTGTTTTTGTTCTTTTGAAATGCTTGATTTGGTTGACAAATATCATCCATGTTTTCTGGTCTTTCTTTCTTTCTTTCTTTCATGTTGTACATCAGCTCCCCCCATGGGCAAGAGGGCATTGGAGGAGGCTGCTGCTGCTGCTGAACAGGATCGGTCAGGCGAGGGCTCCTTTGCTGGCCCGGTAAGTTTTCTTTTTAATATAGAGTACCTACTTTTTCCTAGCATTCCTCATTCAATTTTTTCTAAATCGTCTTTGATCTTCTTGTAGACTGTATCTAAATTCTTATCCTGCCTCGACTATGACTCCCTGTGGTATTACTAGATTATTCTTAGTAGTCTGTCTGTGTAGCTAACTAAGATTGCACATTTGGCAATTCCATTGGACTCCCATTCTAGTCAGAAATAGCTCTATGCACTGAGTGCAGTCCTCTGGGATTGTCCATAATGTCTTTTCAAGTCTTCTAAATGCTTATGCTTTGACAATTGCCAACAATAAAAAAGGTGAATTCTCACCAAGAAAGAATAAGATACTACTTTACTCTTGGTTTGGATAGGAGGACAATCCATTCTACTACTGTTGCAGGGACAAATCTGCACAAACAGAACTATGGACACTAAATAGTGCATTGTTTATCAATTATAATAGGTGCAGGTAGACTTTCCACATACCTCAGTGATATCAGACTTTGAAGAACCCCCAATCTCCTTACTGACTAGATAGTGTGGCAGAGTCATTTAGCTCCCGAATTCATCGATGATTAATCCCCAATAATGAATATCCAACGCAGGACAAGAGTACGGAGTCAGAGTCCAGAAGTGTCAGAGGCACGGACTCATGCTTGCAAATTGCAAAACCTTTTGCTCATTCACTCATGACCAAAAACCACAGAGTCTATTTAAGTTTTAAAGCTTTATTGAAAGTAAAAATATTTATTAAAATCAAGCTTGTCATAAAACAGAAACGGTTGATTAAAAATGGAAAAGTGCTAATAGTGATTTATTTCACACATTTATTGTGGGCGAGCCGAGCCCTCACCTGGTTTGAACTTTAATTTTTCTTTTTGGTGCTGAATCGTTGGTCCCTCTAAGCTAGTGGTGATGATGATGATGATTTGTTCTTAGAAGTGAATCTTCTGTCTGTTATGAGAAAAATGGTGCGTGTTAAAAAGCAAGCATTCATCAGTTGTGCCAAAAAGTGCAGCAAGACAAGACCCTTCACTGGAAAATTTTACTTTAGAGTAGACAGTCACAAATTATTAGATTGGTTTCTGTATTCACATTTCTTCATTCCTAGACAAAATTCTAGTGAGTGGTGTATGTCTATGAAATCTAACATTCTTAAATGTACTTTGTGGGTGGAACATCTGGTGCTGGGCCCAGCGCGAAGGTGGAGGAGGAATGCTCTGGGGAGGAGGCGGTGCAAGTGCCGGACCAAACTGCTGTGCGGGTTGCCACGGTAGTGGCGGGCAGTGGTAAGCTCTTTTATTCCTTACTTATTGAGATTGCAGACTGCATAGTGTGCTCCCCGTGAGAAAACGTAAGGTTTGTCCAGATGACAGACATGAAGAAGAATGATTGACATTTAGGGGCCTATTATGATGGCGGACGGACCTGAGTCCGTCCGCCACCATAGAGTAGGAGGGACCGTCCGCAGGGGCAGTGGCGGTCCCTCCGTGGTAATTAGGATGTGACCGCCACCCTGGCGGTCACATCCTGTATTTTAATCATTGCGGCGGGTGCTGCTTGAAGCAGCACCCGCCGCAATGATAAAAATTTAAGTTGTGCATTTGCATGCACAAAGCGGCAGGCACCATGCGGTGCCTGCCGCTTTGTGCAGGAGAATGCAGGGGGGTACCATAGGTACCCCCCATGTGCACCCCCCATCCCCCCTTCACCTCTGGGGGCCCGCAATGGGCCCCCAAACAAAAATCCGTATGCCTTTGCACGTCGGAAATGCCGCCGTGTAAAGGCATGTTCCTCCAGTCATCCTAATATGGCTGGCGGTGTCTGATAGCCACCTCCAGCCATGTTAGTGCTTTTCCGCCGCGGACGGGAGGCGACCGCAGCAGAAAAGCTGCGGACTGAAAAATGATCCCCCAGCCATCCTAATCTGGCGGGGGGTCTTTTTCAGTCCGCTGCGGATTTCCCGCATCCTCCGGGCCGGCGGTGGATTCCGCAGGCCCGGAGGATGCGGGAAATCCGCAATCCTAATCTGCCCCATAGTTTGAATGGATGGATGCCTGGATCATGGTACTATCTGACTCTTAGATAGCATATGTGCATCTAGAGAGAGTAGACGGTCACTGGATGAACTAAGTGTTAGTTTGAAGAGCATGTAACACAGCACCCGCACGTCCGTCCCAGTTTAGGAAAGGCAAGGAAAAGAAGTTGTAATTTTGTCCGAATACTACCATGAATAGTAGCAGTAGTTTGTATTGCAAGCACAGCATATATCCGGCTATTACGATGGCCGCTCACTACCTCTGTTAATAAGTTCAGTAGAACTCGATCATTCATGTGTGGATGTATCACTGTTCACTCAATAAAAAGCAAAGCACCTAATGTCATCCCATATGTAAGTAAATACATACCATGTGCAGTGATAGATAATCAGATTATTTATCTTCTTCATTTTCCTTTTCTAGTATTCATTGGCACTGTAGGGTGAAAGTTAAATTAATTAAGCAGTAGCCCTTGTAACAGAGTATTCTCAGTGCCACCCGTAATAGAAAAGTAAAAGCATCACCACCTGCATGTACTGGACTGGTACAGTAACGCAAGTCTGTCTCACTCATCATGGCGGGCGTCTGTTTTCCTCGGGTGCAAGTTGACTGCGCTGGCATTATGCCGGCTTGCAGAAGTTAATGTACCAATTTTGCTAAAC
This sequence comes from Lissotriton vulgaris, assembly GCF_964263255.1. Taxonomy (NCBI): domain Eukaryota; kingdom Metazoa; phylum Chordata; class Amphibia; order Caudata; family Salamandridae; genus Lissotriton; species Lissotriton vulgaris. Next base: position 169,733,045 of record NC_141689.1, on the reverse strand, counting down.
AAGAGAGAAGAAGAAGAATAAGACTGATGTACTGTCATAGTCGACTCTAATGGAGTGAGTCCATAGTGCTCGTAGAATTGATTCCTTAAACTCCCACTAATGTTAGGGCAAGGGTGAAGAAGTTGGAGGTTAGATAGATACTGGCCACAATAGTTATGTACTGCACTTGAAAGTTGCTAGTTCTACTGTGACACAACTTTCTGCTGAATCATTTTTTGTTAATCTTAAAGAGCATTGGTTACAGACTATGTCTTTCTTTCTTCATGTAGATGCTCCTTCCAAACCAACCCGGAAGGAGCTGGCTAGACGGGCCCGGCAACGGAGGCTGGAGGCCACTGTCGCTGAACATCGGCGGCTGGTGGCCCAGGAGGCGGGGGACACGCAGTCTACCACAACATCTACCGGGACAGCTGCATCCTCCTCTGCGCTCCCTGGGTCATCCAGACGGCGCAGGTCTCCAGCGGTACGGAGCCGGGGTACCGCAGCCACCCGCCACCACCGAGCAAAGAAATCAGCTGACCCCCACAGCAATTGCAAGAAACGTATGCACCGCCTTTCCCTGAGGGTTTCCTACCTCGAGCAGGAGCTGCTCAACACCAAAACCCTGCTCGAGACCCTCCGCAAGGAGCATCCTGACCTGGCCCGGAAATTCAAAAGCAGCAGCCAGCAGTAGGAGGAGACTGTCCCTTGCCCCTTTTTTAAAGACTTCTGGGGGTGGGAATTGGGAGTTGGGTTTTTTCACTTTTTTGGACTTTTCACGGACATTCGTTGGGGTTAGGGAGTGGGGGTGGGTTGGGTCTTGTGGGAGATTATTTTTGTCAGGGATATAAATATACTTTAAACTTTATCTTAGCATACGTGTTTTTTTTACTGCTTTGAGGCTGGTGGGTGGGGGTTTAACCCTTTCAGTGCTGATGACGAGCCCAGGCTCGTCATGTAGCATGGTGCTCGTGTGCTCATGACGAGCCTGGGCTCGTCATGAGCCGTGGAACGCTCACAGGCGGGGCTAATTCCCCCGCTGTGCTGAGCGTTCCATTGCGTGGGCGGGTTCATGACGAACCCAGGCTCGTCATGAGCACACAAGCACCGTGCTGCATGACGAGCCTGGGCTCGTCATCAGCACAGCGGCGCCGTGTGCGGCCCCCCTCCACCCCGCACCGTGGGGAAATTAGCCCCGCAGCGAAGGGGTTAACAGTAACTTTGTTTTGGTGACACTTAAGTGGCATCTTCATTCAAGTTGTGTAATTAATTGCCTAACTGTTTTCAAAACTAAAAGCCTCTCACAGAGTAAGTGAATTCAATAGTCCTAGGACTTTACTACTACTAGCGTCAGTCTCTCGTCTCTCCTAATACTCCATTATACTTCCTCCCCCCAAACGCTTATCTTACCTGTAATTTGTGTTTGGAAATAGGGCTAGGCATAGGACTGGCTGCACGTCAAATGGCGATATGGCAATCCTGGACGGATGAAATGTCATCATTGCGTTGGTACTAGTGGTGTTACACAGTGGCAGTTGCAGCATCTGAAAAAAAAAGAAAATGAAACCTTGTTTGACCTTACCGTAGCATTAGAACGGTACGATAGAGAATATAGCAGGTGACAGTACACTAGAACAGTGCCACAATGTAGTCTAACAAATGGTATAGTATTGAAAGTATAACTAGTGTACTTGCGTTGAATTTCTTTGACATTGGCTACTACTACAAGAAATAGTACTGAAGGTGAAGGACACAACAGTGTAATAATTTGCCACTTGTAGGAGGAGGATGTTCTTGATGACCTTACCTATCAAGTTGATGGCGACATGGCGCACATGAAAATCTGCTTTCATTTGCCAATAGTGACTGAGTGTGAAGCTGAGTAAGTCTAGAATATATCCTTGGATTCCTTCACCAGCCTGTTGCTATGACCTTATCCTCCCCAGCAAGTGTGTGTAATTATTGCTATCATTTAGTCACACATCAATCAAAACCACACAGCCCGGGGGAAGAGGGTTAGGGTTTGTAAAATGGATGGGAATGGGGGATTTTGGGAACGTTTTTTTGAGAGAAGAAAAAAAAGCACAGTATGGACCAACAATAATTGAAGATAAAGAAATCTTTGGGTACAAAGCTAACCATAAATCTTTTAAGTGACATAAAGGAAGTGCATGCACTACTGCATGCATTGTTACTGAAAAGTAAGTAGTACTTTCGACAACCAAGAATGACAGAATGCGACAGTACAGGGCTGCAGCGTTTTCACTTGCCTATCTCTGCACTCAGAGAAACACTTCTTACATTAAATTAGATTTAAAAAATAGCCGAAGTAAAACCTATAGAATGGCTGTAGGGATCAATTTAGAAGCAGAGAGAGATCCAAGAAATACAGAGTCACACTCATAGAAGTTCACAGCAATAACATTACTGAAAAAATCATTAGAAAAGAATGGATACTGTATCTGTATGTTGTTGTAGTTGTCCTGTTGAATTTGGTAAGTAAGTTGCACGCATCAAACCATTCCACTTATTAGCGGCACTCCTTCATTCCAGCCGACGCTTCGTCCATCAATGTTGGTGACCAGAAGACACCCTGTCCACTGCCTGCCTGGCGGATGCTGAATTACGGCTCGCTAATGTGAAGCCTGACTTCATCCTTTGTTTCCCATTGCACAGACTGAAACCCGGCCTGTAATTATTGATGGAAAAACAGGAAGTGATATTAGAACACCACTGACAAATAAATATAAGGTATGTACGCTGTGTAGTGCAAAAAGTCACAATTTGAGTTTCCTAATAGACAGTACAATATGTTTGAAAGTGCGTACTCTGTCTGAGTCTCCTTTTGAAGGATAAATAAGTATGGGCAAATTAATTTAGCGGATCTTTACCCTCAAGCTAGGTGTACTGTAAAATGTATTTTAGAACAAAATTAGACCTTCCCAGCAGGGCTCCCACCCAGACCCTTACTAAAGCCAGTCGCAAAAATTTAGAATACCCCCCAATCAGATCTCAAAAAACGAGGCTTAGTAGAAAACTGGTGACAAAACGTACTTTGAAAGCAAAAGTAGGCCCAAATCCCCCCTTACCCACCGTGGATTGTATCAAACCACTTGCAAGCTAGCAAAAGTATCCATACCCAGCATCGCTCCAAGACTCGCAAACCCCCCCACAAACAACCCCACCCAAACACATGCAATACAAATACTGCTAACCCTAATGAGCCCTAAGTTAAGAATAGTGGCAAATGCTTTCTTTAACTATGCCAAATCACCCCTTTCCCCCCATGGATTTTCTTCAAATCACTTGCAACCAAATTTACACCTTCCCACGAGTGCTCTAAGACCCCATAACTCAGTTGCAAAAATCTAGAACACCCCGAAACACATGCAATCCTGCTGCTAGGGCTAACCCTAACGAACCCTAAATTACAAAAAGTGCCAAAGGGCTTTTCCGCATGGATTTTCTCCAAACCAGTTTTATCCGGTATTAGACCTTCCCAGCAATGCCCCAAGACCCACCAACCCACCCGCAAAAAAGCACAACACCCCCAAACAGCCAAAAAGGAAAATCTCATACTTACAACATGTATCGGCCTTCGGTCAAAACGCCCTGTGCAGCTAGGTCATAACTCCCGTTTTACACCACGGATTTCCTGAAAAGCAAATGCAATCAAAATTAGACTGTCCCAGCAGTGCTCCCAGACCCCGAAACCTACCCACAAACACCCGGAACCCCCCCAAAGAGCACCTCAAAGACAAGCAAGTCAGCAAAAACGCAAAAATAATTTCGCCTCAGATTTGGTCCAAACCACTTTTATCCAGTATTAGAGCTTCCCAGCAATGGCCCCAGAGCCGTCAACCCAAGCGAAAACTAGTAGAAGATCCCCAAACAGCCAAAAAGCAAAAGTACAAAAATGGGGACTTGGTCATTTTCATGGCAATTTCCAAAATCACTCCACGCGCGCTCTGCAGCTAGGCCCTAACTCCCCTCTGCCACCATGGATTTGCTTCAAACCTCTTGCAATCAAAAGTATCAATAGCCAGCAGTGCTCCCAGACCCCGAAACCCACCCACAAGCACCAGGAAGCCCCCCAAACAGGCCCCCGAAAACGCTACATTGAGCGAAATGTCAGAAATAGCAAAAACTTTTTCCTCATGGATTTTGTCCAAACCACTTCTATCCGGTATTATACCTTCCTAGCAATGCCCCAAGACCCGCCAACCCACCCGCAAAAAAGCACAACACCCCCAAACAGCCAAAAAGGCAAATCTCATACTTACAACATTTATCGGCCTTCGGTCCAAACGCGCTGTGCAGCTAGGTCATAACTCCCATTTTCCACCACGGATTTCCTGAAAAGCAAATGCAATCAAAATTAGACTGTCCCAGCAGTGCTCCCAGACCCCGAAACCTACCCACAAACACCCGGAACCCCCCCAAAGAGAACCTCAAAGACAAGCAAGTCAGCAAAAACGCAAAAATAATTTCGCCTCCGATTTGGTCCAAACCACTTTTATCCAGTATTAGAGCTTCCCAGCAATGGCCCCAGAGCCGTCAACCCAGGCGAAAACTAGTAGAAGACCCCCAAACAGCCAAAAAGCAAAAGTACAAAAATGGGGACTTGGTCATTTTCATGGCAATTTCCAAAGTCACTCCGCGCGCGTTCTGCAGCTAGGCCCTAACTCCCCTCTGCCACCATGAATTTGCTTCACACCTCTTGCAATCAAAAGTATCAATAGCCAGCAGTGCTCCCAGACCCCGAAACCCACCCACAAACACCAGGAAGCCCCCCCAAACAGGCCCCCGAAAACGCTACATTGAGCGAAATGTCAGAAATAGCAAAAACTTTTTCCTCATGGATTTTGTCCAAACCACCTCTATCCGGTATTAGACCTTCCTAGCAATGCCCCAAGACCCGCCAACCCACCCGCAAAAAAGCACAACACCCCCAAACAGCCAAAAAGGCAAATCTCATACTTACAACATTTATCGGCCTTCGGTCCAAACGCGCTGTGCAGCTAGGTCATAACTCCCATTTTCCACCACGGATTTCCTGAAAAGCAAATGCAATCAAAATTAGACTGTCCCAGCAGTGCTCCCAGACCCCGAAACCCACCCACAAACACCCGGAACCCCCCCAAAGAGCACCTCAAAGACAAGCAAGTCAGCAAAAACGCAAAAATAATTTTGCCTCCGATTTGGTCCAAACCACTTTTATCCGGTATTAGAGCTTCCCAGCAATGGCCCCAGAGCCGTCAACCTAGGTGAAAACTAGTAGAAGACCCCCAAACAGCCAAAAAGCAAAAGTACAAAAATGGGGACTTAGTCATTTTCATGGCAATTTCCAAAATCACTCAGCGCGCGCTCTGCAGCTAGGCCCTAACTGCCCTCTGCCACCATGGATTTGCTTCAAACCTCTTGCAATCAAAAGTATCAATAGCCAGCAGTGCTCCCAGACCCCTAAACCCACCCACAAACACCTGGAAGCCCCCCAAACAGGCCCCCAAAAAGGCTACATTGAGCGAAATGTCAGAAATAGCAAAAACTTTTTCCTCATGGATTTTGTCCAAACCACTTCTATCCGGTATTAGACCTTCCCAGCAATGCCCCAAGACCTGCCATCCCACCCGCAAAAAAGCACAACACCCCCAAACAGCCAAAAAGGAAAATCTCATACTTACAACATTTATCGGGCCTTCGGTCCAAACGTGCTGTGCAGCTAGGTCATAACTCCCGTTTTCCACCACAGATTTCCTGAAAAGCAAATGCAATCAAAATTAGACTGTCCCAGCAGTGCTCCCAGACCTCGAAACCCACCCACTAACACCCGGAACCCCCCCAAAGAGCACCTCAAAGACAAGCAAGTCAGCAAAAACGCAAAAATAATTTCGCCTCCGATTTGGTCCAAACCACTTTTATCCAGAATAAGAGCTTCCCAGCAATGGCCCCAGAGCCGTCAACCCAGGCAAAAACTAGTAGAAGACCCCCAAACAGCCAAAAAGCAAAAGTACAAAAATGGGGACTTGGTCATTTTCATGGCAATTTCCAAAATCACTCCGCGCGCGCTCTGCAGCTAGGCCCTAACTCCCCTCTGCCACCATGGATTTGCTTCAAACCTCTTGCAATCAAAAGTATCAATAGCCAGCAGTGCTCCCAGACCCTGAAACTCACCCACAAACACCAAGAAGCCCCCCAAACAGGCCCCCGAAAACGCTAAATTGAGCAAAATGTCAGAAATAGCAAAAACTTTTTCCTCATGGATTTTGTCCAAACCACTTCTATCCGGTATTAGACCTTCCCAGCAATGCCCCAAGACCCGCCAACCCACCCGCAAAAACGCACAACCCCCCCCCTTAAACAGCCAAAAAGGAAAATCTCATACTTACAACATTTATCGGCCTTCGGTCCAAACGCGCTGTGCAGCTAGGTCATAACTCCCGTTTTCCACCATGGATTTACTGAAAAGCAAATGCAATCAAAATTAGACTGTCCCAGCAGTGCTCCCAGACCCCAAAACCCACCCACAAACACCCGGAAGCCCCCCAAACAGGCCCCTGAAAACATGATAGTCAGCAAAAAGTCAAAAACTTTTCAAGTCTGATTTGGTCAAAACCAGTTTTATCCGGTATTAGACCTTCCCAGCAATGCCCCAAGACCCGCCAACTCACCCGCAAAGAAGTAGAACACCCCCACAAGTGCAGAGTCTTTCTTCATTGGGCGTAATCCAGCCCTCTGCTTTGAGGGAAATAGGAGTCTGGAGGAGGAGGATAGAGGAGCATGTTCTTGTGAACTTGTGAACCTGAGGAATGCAGACTGCAGCACCTTCAAATCAATAAGCAAATAAGTGAAGACAGTTCTGCTGATGGGCTTGTTTTTGTGATTAGGTGATTAGGTGATTAAAGTTTTAATTATATTAACTGCGCAAAACAAAGAAAGACAGACACACAGGAATAAAAGTGAATAAGGACGAAAAAGAAAGTTATTGAATCATCGGCTCATTTTCAGGGGTCGGTGTCAGGGAATAAGAATTTGTCCTCAAACTCTGCGAATTCAGGCAGGAGTAGGTCAGTGTCACCTAACAGAGAAGAAATTCCCTCACCTAAGTTGCTGTCCTCCTCGTCTTCTTCCTGCGTGTATTCTCGTACTTTGTAATCTGGTGGTATGAGGTGCTGATTCATCTTGATCATTGTTAACCTCTCCACATTTTTGGGCAAGAGGCGGGTCCGTTTGCAAGTTACAATGCCACCAGCAGCACTGAAAACACGTTCAGAAGACACGCTTGCGAGTGGGCAAGACAAGTAGTTTATAGCCAGGTTGGAGATCTGTGCCCACAATTCTTTTTTCCCATGCCAATACGCCAATGGGTCAGCATTAACATAGACCTCTGTTGAGTCATTCAGATAGTCCTGCACCATCGACTGAAGGTTCTCCAAGGTTCCTCCACTTTGCTTACTTTTTCCTGGGACCTTTCGAGAACCAAACCCAAGCCGAGTTAGCCAATCCTCTTCTTCACCCAATGTTACAGTTGTGTCTGGTGCAGATGATCCGGTTGCCGGTGTCTTTAACGGCTGAGAGGTCACTTGTGTACAGCCACAGGTGCAGAAGTGGATTCTTTTGACTGGGGATGGCCTTCTGATGCTGATGTACTGCCTTTTCCTTCAATTTGCAGCCGTTCTCTTTCAAACCTCATGGCTGACAAGGCTAGCCAATGTTTGTACTTTGTAACATCTTCATTACCAAAAGGAAAGAATGCTCTGCCTGCCAGCGCCTTTTTGTACGGTGGATCCAGAATAGTAGCACAAATGTAATGCTGTTCTGAGTGGATCATTTTAAGACGTTCATCGCCAAGCCAAGTAGGCGCTCTAATAATTTCTCCGCCAAAATAAAAGCGTCTTGCTTTTCTTTATCTTTTTAAAACATAGAACACACCGCCTTCAGTTGGTGCTCCAGCATGCGCACCAATGGGATACCTTTTCCCAAATTACAGTCCTCCCTGCTGACTGCACGCGTGAAAACCTCAAAAGGACGAAGCATGTCTGTCAGGCTTTTAACTAGCTTCCATTGCGCCGCATCTAGCCTCAGGTCCTTCTGAGCTGGACTCAGTGTTAAGAAATACTGATCGAGTACCATAAACTGCTCATACAGACGCTCAATCATGTAGAAGGTTGAGTTCCAATGTTTTGACACCTCCTGGATGAGTGCTTTCACTGGCATTCGACGTTCATGTAGCAGGCCCCTCAGATGCTTCCGGGCCTTAAAAGAATGGCTGAAATGGTTGCACATTCTTCGGCAGGTAGCCACTAACTCGCACGCTGGTCTGTCTTCGTCACTCAAGAATTTTTTTAACAACCTGGTTTATACAGTGCGCCAAATACGGCACTCTGAAATAGTTACCCAGCTCCATGGCCTTAACTACATTGGCGCCATTATCTGTGGAAACATAACCAATCTGGTGTTTTTTTGGGGACAGCCAGTGAAAGACCTTTGTGGTAAACTCATTCTAAATGTTTTCTGCTGTATGATGTTTCTCCAAGCCAAACATGGCTAGTGTTGCATGTTTCCGAGCAGCTTTAAAAACTTGGTCCGGGTCAACACCTGCGTTTAGCTTTGTTTTAACCCCTGAAAAAGAGACCCAGTGTGCAGTGATGCACATGTAATCAGCGCCTGCGCCACTGGTCCACATGTCTGTTGTCAAATGTATAGTGTGAACAGCACTCTTCTGCAAAGCTGCCCCAATCACCTCCAGCACATCTTCATGTAGTGCTGGAACCGCAACTCTGGCAAAATAGAACCGGCTAGGAACCTTCCATTTAGGGCTGAGCACTGCCACTAATTCTAGAAAACCAACCCCTTCTACAAAAAAAAAGGGAGAAGGTCCAGAGCTAGCATTTTAGCCAGCTTAGTGTTATATAGACGCGTGAGTGGGTGGTTGCGTTCATATGGCGCGTCTGAAAACAACATGGTTCTAATGTTGGCCTGGACCATGATTTTACGGGATGATGATGATGACTTCTTCGACCCAGTTACGCTCGCTGATGAAATTTTTCGCATTGGTGTCTCACTCTCTCCCACACTCTTATTGTGGCTCACAGGGGGTGTGCTGACAGGGGTATTGGGTGTAAGTGAAGTGTTTAACACTTCTTCCTCCTCGTCATCATCATCAGATGAAACATCAACGTTTTCTTGACTTCCAATTCAGGCTTCCTTGATCTCCTTTAGGTGCGCATGCCATTGGACAGTGTGCTGTCTCTCAAGATGACCTCTCTGGCCTGCGGTACCATAGTTGGTACCAAACTTACCACGACTAACTGCAAACTTACAAATGCTACAAATGGCTATGTTTTCCTTTTTTGGGCAAACACTAAAGAAGTCCCAAACTGCGGACTTGAAATGTCTGTTGGGCCGGAGGAGGCGATACTGGTGGTGGTCATGCTGCTAATGCCAGATGAAGTGGAGGATGTGTATTGCCGAGCTTTACTACGTTGTGCACTTTCACCACCACTAATTGAGGTTGAGGTGGATGGAGGTCCCTTCTGGCGAGGAAGAAATACGGAAGCGGTAGGTGGTGGTGTACTAGTTAACTCCAATGATTTTGCTGTTGCCATTGCCTCCTCGTCGACAACATCATCACGCTCAGCAGCTTTTCGGGCTAGGGTCAAAATGTCTGTTTGCTGCATGCCCGCTGAGCCTGGAGTGACGTGTATGATGACTGCGTCATCGTCGTGAGAGTCTTCATCAGCAGGAGTATACGCCACTTCTTGTTGAGCGTCATCATCACACTCCATAAGTACGAGACTTTCGGGGACCTTCCTTTTACGCTTAGCTACATTTGTCAGATCATGGTGTGCCTCACTCTCAGACGGCAGTGCTGGTGGTTCCCAATTTTGATCCATATCATCAGAAGGAGGTGGGCTTGAAGAAGATGTAGACACCACCCTTGATCTTTTCCTTGCTAGGGATGTGGAAGACAATGAATGATCATCAGGAGGAGTGGCATCCTCAAATGATACCTCGGCTTGATTGTCGATTTCCTGATGTGCCCCTACTTCGGGAGGAACAACTATTGTGGGCACTTTTGACCCTCCATGTACCTCTGCTTGCGCATCTCCTTGCGCTGCCTCTCCTTCCACATGTACTTGGGCTTGTACTTGCACATGTGGTTGTTGTTGCAGCTGTGGTTGTTCAACACTCGTCAGATGAGTTACAACAACCAGTGTTGATTGAGGGACATTGCTGCTACTTTCTTGCGATGAGCCAACATCACTGGTCGATGGTGATTGAACAACTAGACTAAGTGCCTCTGCAGCACTCAAGGGCTTGGACTTAAGTTGGCGTGGTGGTGGTGGCACTGAGCCCAATGGTGCGGGGGTGCTGCTCCCAGCTTGGTCCCCAGCAGATCTCGCTGCTGCTGCAGGCGTACTTTTTTTTTACTGCCAAAAAATGTGGCGGGCGGCACACCAGTCTCCTTGGTAACTTGCTTCTTCTGCTCCTTACTGGCAACTTTCTTGCTAGAGCAGCTACTGGGAACTTTTTTTGGGGCCATCTTCTTCAGAGGTCAGAACAGCAGGCAGCAGTTGCACGAGTGGCAGAGTTGTCTGCGGCCAGACGTTACGTCGCGTGACGTTATGCTGCACACACACACCGCTGCAGGACTTCTTCCTGGCACTGGTGGTTCTCTTGAGTCTTGTGCACCTAAAAGCAATGGAAGACAGAGGAACATCAGTTCCGTTATACACCCCAAAAACTCGGAAACCACATAAAAATCAGCACAATCCCATGCCATCCAAGCCCTCCATGATGTTTACATTCAGGAAACCCCACAGAAAGACTAGGCCCATGCACCACTCACTACCCCTGGTCAAAAGGCCCCAACAACAGCCCAAACATCGAAAAACACTGAAAAATCAGCACAATCCCATGCCATCCAAGCCCTCCATGATGTTTAAATTCAAGACACCCCACAGAAAGACCAGGCCCATGCACCACTCACTACCCCTGGGCCTAATGTATGAAAGCTAGGCAAAATGGGTGCAGGCCTGAGAACACTGCCTGCATTCAAAATGGCCCCTTGCCTCCCAGCACATGCCTAGGGCCTGCCTGTACCATCACTCAAAATGGCCCCCACCCACATGGCCTGTCCCCATGAACACCCCAAAAATCAAAAAACACAGAAAAATCAGCACAATCCCATGCCATCCATGCCCTCCATGATGTTTAAATTCAAGACACCCCACAGAAAGACTAGGCCCATGCACCACTCACTACCCCTGGTCAAAAGGCCCCAACAACAGCCCAAAAATCGAAAAACACTGAAAAATCAGCACAATCCCATGCCATCCATGCCCTCTATGATGTTTAAATTCAAGACAGCCCACAGAAAGACTAGGCCCATGCACCACTCACTACCCCTGGTCAAAAGGCCGCAACAAAAGCCCAAAAATCGAAAAACACAGAAAAATCAGCACACTCCCATGCCATCCATGCCCTCCATGATGTTTAAATTCAAGATACCCCACAGAAAGACTAGGCCCATGCACCACTCACTACCCCTGGTCCTAATGTATGAAAGCTAGGCAAAATGGGTGCAGGCCTGGGAACACTGCCTGCATTCAAAATGGCCCCTTGCCTCCCAGCACATGCCCAGGGCCTGCATGTACCAGGACTCAAAATGGCCCCCACCCACATGGCCTGTCCCCATGAACACCCCAAAAAATCGAAAAACACAGAAAAATCAGCACAATCCCATGCCATCCATGCCCTACATGATGTTTAAATTCAAGACACCCCACAACAAGACTAGGCCCATGCACCACTCACTACCCCTGGTCAAAAGGCCCCAACAACAGCCCAAAAATCGAAAAACACTGAAAGATCAGCACAATCCCATGCCATCCATGACCTCCATGATGTTTAAGTTCAAGATACCCCACAGAAAGACTAGGCCCATGCACCACTCACTACCCCTGGTCAAAAGGCCCCAACAACAGACCAAATATCGAAAATTCCAAAATTGTAGTTGCAGCAACTGTAATGCTCCAAACAAACTTACTTGTGAAATTTCTAATCCAAAAGTGATCCAAAGAAAGTCAAAAAGGCCTCAAATTCAAATATCCAGCAGCAGCCACAAAAAGTAATTCTTCCAGGTCAAGATCCGAATGAAAGTGACCAGCACATGAAGAAAGCACTGGGAGGAGCCTGCTTGACAGGAACAGGAAGTTGGAGACTGTGGGGCACTTCCTTCCTCCCACTCCCCCCCCCCCCCAAAATGGACTCCTTGCAAAAAAAAAGTGCAGGCAAATGTCAACCTGAGGAGTTATTCTGATAAAAATCTTCATTTTCAGAAGGTTTATGCTGCTTGCTGGTGGATTTCTTGTGCAGAATTGCAAATTCTGCATTTCGCGAGTGCGAGATTGTTGCTGCCCGCCGCATCTACGTGTTCGCAATTGCGAACTCTCGCGATGCGTGCTGTGCGAAATGGCACAGCACTCGCAAAATATCGAGAAAAACATCTCGGCAAATGCTGAATGACGGTAAGTGAACGACGCACGCCGCAATATTGTATCGCCAAGAAAAAAAATCTGCTGCATGCGAATTTGCGGATTTTCGGTAAATTTGCGAGAGTACCGAAAATCCGCAAAATCCACGAGCGGAACGGATTTTCCGCCCATGCTTAATCCAATCTAGTTGCTGTGTTTTCATACCAGACAATGCCCCCTACGGTATACCAAGCCATTTTTAGACTGCATAAGGTTTCCGAGTCTATTCATGTGGACGAAGGAGACTGGTCATTGACTGGATGGTTTTGGGGACTACTGTCCAAATGGGAATGGAAGATTCTGATGTTCTTTGGTATGGTTTTAGCTATTCTCTTCTCTTGTTGTCTTTGCATCCAGTGTGGTCCCGCCATTTGTAGTCTTTGTGCTACCTTGTGTGTGCGGAAACCTGTCTCGAGAGAAGTAGAGAATAGTGGGATGATGCTCCAGCAACATCTTTATGATCTGATGAATATTGATATAGACCTAGATTCTGATTAACGTGAGATTGGGTTATTGCCTACGTAATGGCAAAAGGAGGGTCTGAGGTTCTGTGAAATTCCATCTTGTCTCGTGAGGTTATGGTTCCGTCACAATTTTGGTGATGTTGTACCGTATTTAGTAAGTGCGGCTAATATGGAGTGAATTTGTCGTGTTAACTAGTGAGTTCATTGCGTATTCAGAGACTTTGTTTCGAATATGGGTTCCATTTTGTCCGTGCCTCCATATAGTGTTGCCATTACGTAGGCCCGTGGGCCCGTGGAGGTAACCGAACGAACGAAGTTGCATGGGCTTCGCTGTTCATGCACTTATTAACTAGGCCTCTTCTTGACTCTTGAGTGAACTGTAAGAAACCGACCTCGCTAAGCCAATTTACTTGGTTGATTGTTGTCTGAGATTGCCAATCAACAATCAGGACATCGTTAACTTTTAGGTTCTTTACACATGCTTTATCTTGCTCGCTATCTGTCATTGTTTCTTTTCTATGCTCTTTCATTACATGCATTGTGCTTTCAATTAAGGGTTTGTCCGGCTTGTGGAGATTGGATTTGAGACATTCCTAATAATTAACTTGTGGGTTGGGGCAATGTAAACTGAAGTTTTTGCTATGTGATACTTTGTTTGAGAATGTACCTTATTGGCTAGAATTTTGCGCAGTGGGTGTGCATTCGTAATAAGAATTTTGGCATAAAAAGACATGTGTTGCCTTACAAAATTGAACAGTCTCCTGAGTTGTACACCGTGTTGTATTTCTAGGACTTCTGTTACTAGCTGCAGCTAATAAATTTGGTCTTTGACGCCACCCAGAAGTATTCCCTGTCTCTGTATACCAAGACAGGTGAATCCGAAGACTTTGGGCGTGCCCCTGGTGCCACTGGGTTTAAAAACCTGGTTCTTCAAGTTGACCTGGCATATGCTGTCCACTATTCCAGTGGGCACCTTGCACCAGTCCAAACGACCCTTATTGATGGTAGGTTAAAGACAACCTTTAAAGAAAGCTATCCTAGTGGTAGCTGTGGAGAGCAGCCTTCAGGCTAAGTCTTGGAGGAATGTAAAGCGGCTTTTTTTACTAGTCTATAATCTTGTGAATTTATTTATTTATTTAGGCAATTTGTAGAGCACAACTAATACCCGTAGGTGTCTCGGCGCGGAGGACGTAGATGGGTAAGAGGCTGCGGGTTATTAATTGAGTTTATAACCAAGTCTTTAGTAACTTCCTGAATGAGAGCAGCGTAGGGGATGATTTGATTTGTGAGGGGAGGGAATTCCATAGTTTGGCCGTGGCTATGGTGAATCTTTTGTCTCCCCAGGAAACCTTGTGGGTGCGGGGGACCACCAGGAGATTGGCCGATGAGGATAGTAGAGTTCTGCAAGGTGTGTGCATGGACAAGGCTCTCCTTAGTTAAAAGGGACCTGATTGATGGATTGATTTATAGGCTATGCAAAGTGCCTTGAATTTAATACGGTTGGGGATTGTGAGCCAATGTAACTTTTTCACCTCTGCTAAGATGGGTTGGTGCTTGGGAGTGCCTGTGATGATCATGGCGGCAGCATTTTGTATCAGCTGTAATTTGCTGATTACCTTTTTCTGCGTATTCAGGAGTAGTCCGTTGCAATAATCTATTTTTGTCATTACCAGGGAGCTTATCAGGGTTTTTCCTGTGTTGGGGGGGAGGAATGGAAGTAGGTTTTTGATTACTATTAGTGTATAGAAGGCTGAGGAGGTGATTGCATTTGTGTGAGCTAAGAAGGAGAGTTTGTTATCGAAGATAACGCCGAGGTTTCTTACTTTCTGTACTGGAGGAGGGGCGGTGGCCTAGTTCAGGGGGCCACCATGAAGGGGACCATGTGGGGTATAGGTTGCCGAAGATCATAACCTCTGTCTTGTCTGAGTTTAATTTCAAGTAGTTTTTGGCCATCCAGGAGTTGATGTCGACCATGGCTGCTTGGAAGCTGGCTACTATTTCTCCTCTGTTGTTATTAATGGCTAGAACCAGTTGTGTGTCATCGGCGTATGTGGTTAGCCTCATCCCGTGAGTTTTGATGGTTTTGGCCAGGTCCGACACATAGATATTAAATAGTGTCGGACTCAGGGAGGATCCCTGCGGCACCCCACATGGGAGTGTGAAGGTGAGTGAGTTGAGCTTTCCGAAGCTCACAAGCTGGGATTGGTGTGACCAATGCAAGAAGTACCACACCAGGTATATATATAAAATATATGTATTTATTCTAAACACATCCCTCTAGACACTTTATTAGGCTAGAGGCAAAAGTACATTCAGTAAACTTAATATCACACAGTAAATTAGCACAATATACGTTGAGCCTTAGGGGCGTACCAAACCATATATTAAGAAAATGGTATTAGAACCACGCCTTGCAAAGATACAAGGCCTAGAGCCTGTAGAACCGCTGGGGCCACCAGGAGCCATCCAAGGTAGTGACACAGGCAGGGCCGGACTGGCCATAGCGGGCACCGGGAAATCATCCCAGTGCACCGCATGGGTGGGGGGCGGTTTTGGGCCCCTGGGGGCCATTTTTGTTACAGGGCCGTTTTTGCAGCATAGCTGCAAAATCGGCCCTGTAGCAAAATCGGCCACGGCAAAGAGCCGGCAGCACCTCCAACACCCCCAAGTGGGGAGGGGGGCCGACTGAGCACTTTGCCAGGGCCGATTGTGGTTCCCAGTCTAGCCCTGGACACAGGGGGCCCACAGGGGACCCGTGCAGTATGTGAACACAGCCGTTAACTTCTATGGGAAAGTCGCGATTGGAAATTTAAAGAAAAAGGAAACTTAGGAGAGGACTTGGAGCAAACCCTTTTAGACTTAAGGGGTTCCAGAGCCAACACCCATGGGAGCACCGGAGTACTCGAGTTACCTCACCCAGGGAAGCCGGGTGCATAGGTGTCTTTTGGTGTTGGGTTTCATCGTCGTTTTCAATGCCGATCTGCTGCAAAGTGCTACGGTCGTCCAAGTGAAAAGTGTTAGGTGTGATCCAAACCGGGATCGAGGATGAGAAGAACCTGCAAGAAGAGGGGACAGGGTCTGGGTCACTTGCCAGTGACCAGGGCACGATAGTTGAATGCCCACCGAAGTCGGTGATTTCAGGTGAAGAAGGTAAAGCTTCACTCTTCAGCCACGAGGACCAGGAGGTGTTAACCACAACCAGGATCTGGAATTGAGCTGTCACACAAAGGATGTTGAGTGCTGCGGTGTCGGTGCCTCTATTGGACCCAACAAGCCTTGGCAACAGCAACCCATCCAGGAATCAAAGAAATGTTTTGGTTAGGACCGGTAAGGTCTGAGGGACGCACCATGCGGTGGAGAGATAAAAGTAACCCATAGCACAACTTCAAGGGATGTTGAGAAGTCAATGCACTATCAAATGTGCACGGTGTCCAGGGTTTCCGGTTCCACGTCACTTGTGAGGGCTGTGGGTCTGAGCTTTGCTGGGGACTCGTGTTGGCCTCTGAGATGTCTGGAAATCCTCTTCCTGTGTTGCATATACTTCGGAGTCTGGCGGGAGCTTCGGAAATGTAGACCGGCAAGATGCTTTGTTGGGGCCTGCCAAGCAGTGGAGTCACTCCTTCACCCCAAAGAAGATTCTTCCACCCTCTAGTCTTCAGTAGAGCATCAAAGTTCCAGGATTCAGTTTCAGAGTTTCGTCCAGGTGTAATCTAAAGTCCTGTTGCCAGGGGTCCCTTACTTATACTAAAGAAAGGGGTTGGAAAAAACTCTGGTGACCCACCTATGGGAGGATCTGGAAAGAGGGGCGGTTACACCCATTTGCTTTGTCTAGTTTTGCGCCAGAGCAGGGGCTGGTAGCCACTACAACCGGGTTGAACTGGACTATGCACAGGGACACCAAATGTGCCGCCAGTGCAGACTTTCAAAGCACTCATCGAGTGCACCCACCCAGCCCCAATGCAATAAAGCCTGTCTGGGAGGTGGTTACATCTCCCTGGGACAGGAAACCTATTGTCCAGGCCTCCCCTGCCGGAGTTTTGGTCAGCAAAAGGAGGCCAGACTCGTGTCTGTGGCTGCAGCATCCATTTTGTGATGCCAGGGCTCTTTCAAACTATTACCAGTTAGACCAGTGTTTATCTGTCTCTCCCTCTAGAAGGGTCGAATTCTACCCCTGCCAGCAGGACTGGCGGAGGGTAGGATTCCAAAGTGTTTGACACCAAACACGACATGTTTCAGTGCAGCCATTCCAAAGTTGGCTTTTACCATGAGGTTATAATGCACTTAAGAGTATATGGTCTGGCTGCATCACAGAACAGCCTTAGAGAATAG
Organism: Lissotriton vulgaris; assembly: GCF_964263255.1. Classification (NCBI taxonomy): domain Eukaryota; kingdom Metazoa; phylum Chordata; class Amphibia; order Caudata; family Salamandridae; genus Lissotriton; species Lissotriton vulgaris. The sequence continues at coordinate 169,715,734 of NC_141689.1, read as the reverse complement.
GCTCCAAAAGCTGCAGAGGGGCCCAGCTCATGCATGGGCATCCTCTCACACAAAACCAAGCACTCTGCCTTCAGGATTGATAAGGCCTGCCATAGGAGTGACTGATAGGTTTATATGTGTCAGTGATTAAAGGTAGATATAGTTAACCTATATCTTAGTAAGGGGTGCATGCAGTAGCAGTCCTGTGGTGTCATTTTGGAAGGCTTCGCAGAGGTGTAATAATACATGCTGCAGCCCCTGGTACGCCTCTGGGGTAACTATGCCCTTAGTACCTAGTGTACCATATACTAGGGACTCACATGGGTACCCCAGTAACCAAACTAGAGTGTACCTATAGTCCATGCCATCAATTTAGAGAGGAAGCACCTAGGCTGGTGTCCTGGATAGCAGGGCCCCAGCCAGACTAAAGTCGAAAAACAATGAAACACCAGCAAAAAGTGGGGGTAACCATAGTAAGCAGATCCTACTCTCCTGCACCTCCTACGAAGATGGGGTCGAGGGTGTGTCCTGCTTTGTGGGTCGGTACGGTGATGAGTTGCTTCAGTCTGATGTTGGTGAGGTTTTCAAGGAGAGCGGCGGAGTTGGGGTCGCTGGGGTTGTCGAGATGAAAGTTCAGGTCTCTGACGAGTAAGTAGTCTGTGGTGGTGATGGCGTGGGGTGTGATGAGGTTGGTGATGGTGTCTGCGAAGAGCCCTCGGGGGCCAGGGGGTCTGTAGGTGAGGGTGCCGTGGAATGTGGAGTTGGGGCTGGTCCGGACCTGGAAGTCTAGGTGTTGGGCGGAGGGGAAGTTTCCGCTCGAGGTGGTGAGGCGAAGGGAGTCTTTGTGCGTGATGGCGATGCCTCCTCCAGGGTGGTTGCGGCGGTCCTTCCTCTGGATCTTGTTCCCATCTGGTATGGTGATGGCGATGTCGGGGCCGAGGTGGCGTCTGTCCAGGTTTCTGTGAAGAAAGCGACGTCGGGTGAGAGTGAGTTCAGCAGATTCCAGATTTCCACGGCGGGTCGGTGTAAGGAGCGCACGTTGAGGAGGATGCATGTTAGGGCACCGGTGGTGTCGATGGCCGGAGTGGTGATAAAGGTCTGTCGGCAGTGGCAGCAGGATAACTGCTGTTTGACGTGAACAGTTGGCAGTTGTGGTTTCTTCCAGTGTTGAGTGCGTGGAGGGTGGTTGCGTCATAGCAGTGGATGATTGGGGAATCAGGACTCCTGGCGCTGGCTGCAGTCGGGCGCAGACGGGCTTGCCTTAGGCATGACCCTTCACGCAGCCGTCATTAAGTAGGGGTGGCGGGAAGGATCAGCTGGGTTGTGGGAACGGGTGTGGGAGGGGCCGCAGGGGCAGCAAAAGTAACAGGGCACAGAAATCAACAGTCAACAGTGACAGGGCACAGAAAGGCACATAAGGCAACAAGGACAAAGCAAAAAATCAACTTGTGGCAACCACAGAGAGGCACAATTAATGTGTTATGAGGCGATACACAATCTTGCTAGGAGCGAACTCGAACCCCAGGCTGGGTAGGAGCAGAAGGAGTGAGCGGCAAGGTCAGGCACAGCGGAGCTGCTGGGGAGAGAGCAGCTCTCAGACCAGAGGTTTGAGGTCTTGCTCACGCTCCCCCGCAGTGGCCGCCATTAAGTAGGGGAGGTTAAAACAGGTGGGAGGTGGGCGTGGGTAGGAGCAGCAAGGCAGCAGTGGCGGGAAGATGACCCTACAAAATAGCAGCAAGAGTAACAGGGCACAGAAAACAACAATCAACAGTGACAGGGCACAGAAAGATACATAAGGCAACAATGACGAAACAAAAAATCAAATTGTGAGCAAAAGTAACAGGACGCAGAAATCAACAGTTAACAGAGACAGGGCACAAAAGGCAACTGTGAGAAGTTGGCCTGATATATGATGTTTCCAATTCTGGAACCACCTTGTATCAGTCCAAACAATCCCTTATGGTGTCTGGTTGTAAGTCAACCTTATTAGACAAGCTAGCTTAAGGGTAGCATAGACTAAGCAGCCTTAAAGGCTTAACTCAAGAGGTCGTGTTAAGCGAGCTGTTTTACCAATTACAGTCCTGCAATATCAAATGAAAGGACACAACACAAGTATATATTATAAAAATATATGTATTTATTTCTAAAATAATCCCCAGTACTCTTTATGAGCAAAGGGGCACAAGCGTTAAATCAAAAGCACAGTATAACATACAAAGTTGCACAGTTATGGGTGAGGGCCGGTGGCCACTCAAACCATATATTAAAAAAGTGGTATAAGAGATACCAATCGAACAGTGGTTAGGCCTAGGGACTAGGGAATCGCTGGGAGCAGTCGGGACTAGCACTGCTGAAGTCGGGAAAAGCCCGCGGGATTCGGGTGCAGCGCTTAAAGCGCGGCTTGCACCAATGCAATGTCAATGGTGCGTAAAAGTTACACAAATAGAGTTTAAGGACACTTCCGCTGAACCTAGAAGGACCAAACTTTAGACACAGACCCTAGAGGTGTGTACCAGTGTGGGAACACCGGCGTTGCAATGTTACCTCACCCACAGGAAGCGGGTGCATAGGGTCGAAGTGGCGTCGGGTTTTGACACGCAGGTTCTTGGTGCTTGAAGCTGAAGATGCTGCAGGCGATGTGAAGGAGAAGTGTCTGGTGTGATCCAAGGGTGGATCAGAGTTGAAAAGTACCTGAAAGCAGAGGGGACAGAGTCTGGGTCACTCAGCAGTGACCAGGGTGGAACCAGGATGGTTTTTATGGACCCGGCGGTGCCAGGGAGAACACCCAAAGACCTCGAGTCCTTCCTGTTTCGGACTACAGAAACACAGAGTCTTCTAGGTGAAGTCAAATATCGAATTTATTGGCTGCAACCAGTAACAGATATCCTAGAAGTACAACAGCATGTATGTTCTCAGGAGACTGCTCGTTTTTACAGAACCAGCCTTCTCTTTTTATACGAAATAACAAGCTTCAGGCAAGAATTCCTCATTTTACAGTTGGTCATACAAATATTTCTACTACAAAGTAAAAACAGAGTCATGATGACAAGCCCACATTTCAGTTTGTCCAGTTTGTGATAGATTACCCGGCAAGGCCTAGAACTCTCATCAGATATCGGCGGACCCATAATAAAATCGGGCACCTCCTCCTTGTAAAACCGATCATACAAAAGAAACAGGGACCGGTGTGTGTGAGATGAGGCATAGCTTGTGTGCGATGAACGGTTTATGACATGTTGCGCCTTGATACTAATCTCATTCGGCCACTGGGAGAGGAACTGCCCGAACAGGTTTGGCTTGAGGCAGTGGAGTCAGCTCGCCCAGGTCACAGAGGAGTCAGCAAAGGTGTACATGTCCTTTCAGATCAAATTCGGCCTTAGTCATTTGACTATGTAAGGGCAATCACAAAATGGATGCCGCTCACAAAATGGAACCCGAGGGTTCAAGACGAAAACTACGATTCCAGGGTGATTTCGTCGCTCGATCATAACGCAAATGCTTATGTATAATATTTAAGCCATTTCCGGTCTGCTAGTACCAAAATCGTCATGATACAATGATATTTTTGACACTAGTGTAGAGCTTCGGTACCACACAATAGCAGGATCCAGAATTTTCAGTACCACAACGCGGTCTCTCGCCGTCAGCGCAGTCGGCTTCAAGATTGGAGCAAACAACACTTGGCAAGAGCAATCCACGCAGGACCGGAAGATTGCTTCTCACTCGGACCAGGAGGGTCAGAGCGGGTGCTCCTTTTCAGAGGAGCTGGTGCAAGTCTGGAGCAACCAGAACAGCAAGTCGGTTTTAGGTCTTCGTTGGCACAAGGGCCACAAGCCAGCTGGCAAGTGACCGGGCCAACGCGTTGAGCCAAAGAAAGCAGAAGGGCCCCACACAGCACTCGTCGAGTGTAGAGGGGTGAGCTTCAGTGCAAGAGTGGCTCAGGGTTGGTGCTTCTCAAATCCCGGTGTACAACTTCGAGGGTCACTCGTGGGCTGCACAGTCAGTGTCTCGCGGTCTTTTCAAGATGGCGTGCCCCACGCTTCCGGTCGCCTCCACGGGTCTCAGCTCTGCAGGGACTGTGGATCGGGCTGTAAGAAGGCAGGCAAGCTTGATCTTGTTGATCTCTGTTGCTCGAGTTCCGACGGGAACTGAAACAAAGCAGACGTTGAGGTGCTGGATGGTGCCTGTTTGCACAGGGTGGTCACTCCTTGACCACAAGGGAGATTCTTCAGTCTTCTACGTTGAGTAGGATGTCGAAGGGTCCAGAGTTTTGTTTCAAATGTTTCATCAGGATAATCTTAGTGCGTTGGCACTGCTCCCATTCTTATACCAATCTAGGGGGCTGGATTACCTGCTAGGTCCCCTCCTATGGGTGGGACCCAGGAAGGGGGTGGATACACCCCTTTCTCTTTGATCCAGGCTGCGGTGGGACTGGGGCTGGTGTGCCCCAGAACCGGTTTGGCCGAATCATGCAAGGGGCAGCCTTGTGCTCCCCAGGCAGTGTCTAGTTTCTTTCAAACCTCCCTGCTACAATCCACTATCTCCTGTCTGGGGTGGTGTGACACCTCCCTGTGACAGGAAACCCTTTGTCCAGGCCTCCTCTGCTGAGTTTCGGTCAGCAGCAGGAGGTCAGACTTGTGTCTGTGGCAGAAGCATCCATTTTGTGGATCTGAGGCTCTTTTAAAAATCAACCGCGTTTTAGCAAAGTAACATGTCGTCTCCCTCTAGAGGGGTGGAATTCTACCCACGTCGCCAGGACTGGTGAGGGGGTAGTATTTCAGATCGTATGACACCTTACACGACATGTTTTGATAAAGCCAAACCAAAGTTAACATATAACCGCGAGGATTATAATGCACTTAAGAGTATATGGTATGGCATTATCCCGGAACAGCTTAGGGAATTGGTCCCGACAGCTGCAGACAAGCTCAGCTCATGCTAGAGCACCATCTCACATAAAACCAAGCACTCTGCCTCCAGGATTGTTAAGGCCTGCCATAGGAGTGACTGATAGGTATATATGTGTCCAGATAGGTTTAGATATAGGCATACTATATCTAAGCAAGGGGTGATTACACCACCTTGCCCCAGCTGAGTGATCAGCCAGTTGTGTCAATTTTAGATAGCCAGCCAGGGATGGCAAAAGATATGCTGCAGCCCCTGGTAGGCCTTGGATGCAGCTATGCCCTGGGCACCTATAGTGCTCTGTACAGGGGCTGATAAGGTGACCCAGGCCAATCTAGTTATGCACCAGGGGTACATGGAATCCATTTTACAGAGAGAGCAGATAGCCTGGGGCCCTGATTAGCAGGGAACCAGGCCAACTAAGTAAAAAACCAGCTAAACACACAGCAAAAAATCAGGGGTAACCATAGTCAGGTAGCCACCTTCCTACAGCAACAATGACAGACAAAAAATTAACTGGTGGCAACAACAGAGATTGGCACAATTACCATGTTGTGAGGCAGTAAACAATCTCGCAAGGAGTGGCCTCGAAGCCTAGGCAGGGGAGGAGCAGAAGCAGTGAGCGGCGTGGCCAGGCACAGCGGAGCTGGAGTGGGGCGGATTGGAGTGGGGGCGGATCGGGGTACATTACACGATTAAATGTGAAAGCATCAGTCCAGAAATGGTATATAAAAAAGAAACAATTTCCCTTTGCAATACGATAATCCTCATCTTTTGAAAACAGTGCCCACAAGCAAAAACAAAAGAAAACATGAGCGCAAAATGAGAAAAAAAATATGGAAAAATAAATTAAAGTTAATATAGAAAATACATCTTTGCAATTTTGTATGTCCTGCTGGGCACGTTTGTGCCAGTCACAGACCTTCTGTTTGCAAGACACTAAAAGTTATACAGAACAAAATAGTACTTCAATGACGTCGGGAGCAGCGAACGGGCACTGATTAAGTTGAATCAATCCGTGCTTGGTCCCTGCTCCACAGAGAGGAATGGACATGATGTTAGGCCTGCTTTGAAGAATTACAAGGCTGTAACGAAGAGTACCATGCAAGCCAACAAATGGTAAGCAACAAGCGGGCTCCAACCCCTTTTACGTATACAACAGTGTCTCGGGAGCAAGACGCATGCTCTTGCAGACTTGACCCTAAAAATGGAAACAATAGTTCTCATCCTTCGTCACTCACTGTGAGCATGACATGGCAGAGGCTGCTTCTCATGAACAAATTATTTATAGAATACTGGGTCTAAAACCTGTTTTGTTTGTGTATTTGGTCCTCTTTCATCCCACGGGAGGGTCTTTCTGTGTAACTGTTTCGATTTATGGATCATTTGTCTTACGTTTCGTTCCCCTTTCTTTTTATCCAATAGGATAGCTAGTTACTTGAGCAAGATGTGGCAGTTCTCACACTTGTTCTGTGTAAATCTTGATGTTGATCTAATGGTATTGTTCTTCGATTTCTGGCCTTTGACCGATCTTAAAAGTATTGTATGTTTGATACTGTTGAATTACCCACTCTGCTCGTAACTGTGCATGAACAGTGTGTAAGCTGAACACAGTTTGTTCACAAATTCATCAATAAAGAAATATTACACAAAATAAATGCCATCATACTGACGTCGAAAACGTGATCGTTGATTTGGGTAATAGTATCATTTGGCAATACCTACAAAGTTAAAAGTGAAACTACAAGTCCCAGAATGCAATGTTCTGTTAGCTAAAGACCAGGGCTGGCTGAAGCTGTCACCCATGACAGGAGGCCACTCAGCTATGCATGCAAGTTACTGTTAGTGGGTCAAGAAATAAAGGTCCCTTTCTTTATGTCCACAAAAGGCAATTGAACAGGCAGTAAAGGATTCGACAAACATAAGACTGGGTTAGCGCCGAGACCAACAGAGGGCGGTGCAGCCAATGGGATGCTTCATTTTCTTTCTCTGATTGTGGGATGACTGTTCCGGGGCACAGACAAAGCGCGTCATCCGCCCTTCACATCTCTCCCAGCCCGCACCGGCTCTCGGAAGCCGCCGTCCCTTTCTGCTTTCAGCCGGGCTGGAGGGCGGGGGCAGTCCAGAACCAGGCTAAGAGGCCCCTCCGGCCTCATGTTTAATTCAGGCCTTGCCAGGCCTGGCTATTGATTTGTAAATGGACACCCTTGTGTGCTTAGCAGCCTGCGAGCTTTGTTTAAAGTGTGCAGAAAGCGAGAGCCTTTGCACGGCCAATGTTAGAAAGCTGTCCTAAAATAAGCAGGGGCTTTTCACGGATAATTCCCTTTAAATTGGAGACAAGCCGGGTCCAATTGAAGCGGCCGGCGTGCCTGGCCGCGGGGCCTGGCACACATCTTGCCTCGGGAGGAGCTTTGAAGGTTGGCACAGTCTGCAGGGGTCTTGCCACCTGCCTTGCAAGGGCAGCACGCCCCTCCTCCGATTCCTTGAGTGATCCATTCCATATATAGAATACAGTGTGACAGGAGCTGTGGCCCACCGAATGGAGAGGCCGATTCTGGTACGAGGGCCAAGGTTCAAATCCTGGCTACAGAGCTGGATTCCACAGCCTGTGAATATGGACAAATCACTGCATCTGTCTGCGCCGAAAAAAGTGAAATGCAGTGTAAGACTTGTATCTGTAATTTACACAGTCTTGGGGCTTGTCTCCCCTTCCTCCAAGTACAGCGCCCTTTTGCTTCTGAGCTAGGTTAGTGCTGCATTAATACCAAGACAGGCAGTGCTTAAATACCGCAGGGGGGATTGGGAGCTATGTTTAAAAGACACACACATAAAGAGAGCACACCTGCCTTTGATAGCTGGCTGTTACAGAGAGCACAACTCCCTTTAGTATCTGGCTGTACGGAGAGCACACCTGTCTTTGATAAGTTGGCTTTAAAGAGAGCACACCTGATAGAGCGCGTAGGTCACCCGAGTCACTAGTTTACCAATTTCCACGCACTGGGCCCTGGCGTGCATATGACGACTAATTTTTCTTTACATGAACCGGGTGATCTTTCCACGCTACTATGAGTAATTCAGGGGGTGACTCTCTCACCACTATTATTCATGTACCTGACTTACTACAGGCACATTTCTCCTGATGGATCAGGAGCTAGCAGTGGACTGGTAACAAGATTCCTAAAGAGAGTAGAATACCTTACACATTCAGTACATTTAATAACACTTTGTGATATATAATGACCACAAACACCTGATGGGTTTTCAAAAGTTTATATAAAGTAAGTTTAGAATGAATATGCCATGAGTATAAGGCAGATACAAATCAGTACATCAATAATCAAGATTAAAGCCAAAATGTAACTATGGATTAGGGAAAGCACCATAGGGTACCAGGGAACACTACAGAGTATGGGTATTAGGGAACATGCTATTCAGTACGAATTTAAACTAAGGCAGGGTGAATGAGTAGGACCTAATATGCGCACTAATATTCCTGTTCTAATTCCTAAACTCTAAGCTATCTTTACTAAATTCACAGCAAACATACAAAAGGGAAGGGAAAAATGGAATAAACTGAATAAACCATTAGTTTCAATAATATTCTATAGGTAGGGAAAGAAGTGGAACATTACTAATAAACAATTGCATAACATTCACTTTCCAAAGATTATAGGGAAAAAATATCACAGGCAAGAGTGCTTTATTAAGAAGAGGCAAGGTAAGAGTATAGTTAGACGGACACCCACACGTATATTTACCTAGGACAGAATGAGGACTAACCCTGGCCACGGGTCAGCTTTGGAATAGGCGGGGACAAGGACCCTCAAGGATTCGGAATGCCAGTAGGCGAGCAGGTACAGCTCAGGGACAGTCAGGACAGGATACCCCTCAGGTTTTGGGTCAGGACTGGGCTAATCAAAGGGCACGACCAACACCTACAGCTTCGGATGCAACACCTGCGTTACTCCCTCTCTGCACGGAATCCGCCAGTAACCCCGATTGGGTTTTCGAATCTCCCAGCAAAGTGCTTCGCCAGCACTTAAGACTATTTCCACCCCTTGGAGTTTGTGGAAAATACGGACAGAGTGCTCCGCAGCGCTCTGTATCAATCACCTATAGAGTTCGTAGGGTCAGTGACAGGTCAGCTACTCGGACAAGTCGGACAATTTTCTCTAACTAAACTAGGCTAGTTATACTCTATTTGGACCCCCAGACCACCCACAAATGTTGCAAGTGACAAGGTCCCATCTTTCGATTGGTCAAGTTAGGTGGTTAGGTCATTGTCACCTCCTAAATTCTGCGTTCCCATGTTTAATATTCAAATGACAGTACCCACCCCTTACATTCCAGTTCCCAGGGTATACGTGAAGGGAAAACAATAGAGCATACAGTCATAATCGCACACGTTGATACATTTTATACACAATTCTGGTCCTCTCCTAGGCCAAGGAGCAGGTTCCCAGGAGCATCTTGCTTCAGAGGCCAGCTGGCTTGTCTCTGCTTCTGCGCAGTTGGGTTTTTTCCTCATCACGTGAGTGGGGAGTTACGGGCTTCAAATATGGAGTCAGTTCCCCGTCCCAGGCCCATGGATGCGTAATACATGAAAAGTAAGCGAAAACAAATTAGAAACACAGAAAAAAATGAATACACTGTATACCATGAAAAGCTTCACTGCACCCCTTACTTTATAATATCTATAGCATTGAGGGTTAATGCGGGAAAGACAGATATGCAGAAGCAGCATGAGCTAGCAGAGAGCATGGTTAAAGACAAGCGGCCATATTTAGCAGTAATGCGCATGAGCGAAAACATCCCTCCAAATTGCGAGTGCGTCACATCACATGGGGATGACCGACGCATGCGCAGACTGGATTTCTGCGAAGCGGCCATTCAGTAGTGCAAGCATCATTACGATTAATAAACACAGATGCGAGCTTCTCTCGGGCACCCGCGTGTACTGAAAAAGGTGAATTTTAAGACGGACAGGATTGGTTAATACTTATTAAAGGTTAGACGAGGTTCATGAATGAGAGCAAGTCGCTTTACGTGCGAATCCTTGCTCCATCAATCCCCTCTTTGATGATATTTACTATCATCACTATAAATGGAAACAGATGCCAACTTCATTCTTGCATATCATTCATCTCAATTTCCACAAACTTGTTGTTGAGCTTTCTTCCTGCATCCATATTAGGATGAAAGTTTTTAGCTCTCTTGTAAATTTCGTTTTTCAATTCTTCTAATTCTAGCTCATCAACATTACGCTTCACTCCTCTTTTGTTCACAGTATATTTCTTTTTGCATTTTTGACATTTGCGGCAGATAAATATAATCAGTACAACCACACCTATTCCAGCTATTGGCATCAGTATTTTCCATAGAAGATTTTTACCCAAGTTAGAGAACCAACTACCTACAGAGGAGAGACCATCAGTCAGTCTCTTCCAGGCACTAACAACCTCCAATGGTTTGAGTTCTTTTTCCAAACTAGTTATGTTTCTCACATATTTCTTTATTTCAATGCTTTTATCAGGAATGTAAGTGCAACAATGTTGCGCCTTCAACATTCGGCAGACTCCGCCCTCTTTTGCCAATAGGGTGTCAAGAGCAAGGCGATTCTGTAAAACCATTGATCTGATTGCAACCATTTCAGTATTGACCAGCAGGAATCCAGCAGCAGTGTCAGTTGATAACCGATCCACTACTGTAGACAATTTGCAGATACGGTGAGTATTCAGAACTACCCCCATTCCAGGTATCAGTGCACTAAATATATCACCTATAATTTCTCCTACACTCTCACGTCTACTACGCACTAAGCCATTAGTATCTTCATTGCTTCCAGCAGCATTGTTCACATGGTATATTTTCAGGAAAACAATGCCAAAGTAGCAGCTCCCATACCAGTGATCCGGCAATTTGAAATAAGCCTTGTTTCCACATATATAATAAATACCGGGAAACACAGGTTCTGACCCATTTTTGAAACCCCAACCTCCAATTACCTGGTAATTATGTTCACACTCGCTGGAACCGATGAATACATTGTTATAATAACTAGTCTTCCCTCTATGCAGACAGAGTTTCCCTTTCCGTTCAAAATCCAGCAACAATGCAGGACTAGCTTCGCCTTCTGAGGTGCTTTCCATATTTTCTGCCCATCTAGGGATTCTATCTTTCTCCTCATTGGCCTTTTTCTGAAATTTCTACCTCCTTCTTTCTGCCATTTTCAAGAACATCTTTTCCTGCTCCTGTAAGGAACAGGTCAGATTATCTTTTCTAGCTTCATTTAAGTCTATGTCACCTATGGTCAGGAAATATTCTCCCATAAAACGGGTTACCTCGCTTCTAATATGTACAATGTTCAGGTTTCCTCGAACAGGAAGTTCTGAAAAGATTACGTCAGTGTTTGAGTAGTAGTACTGTAAAGTGCTTCTATAGAATAAGCTTGCTAATATACTACAGGAAATTCCGTAGGTCAGGGGTAAATGGTGATATGTCACACTTTCAGCTACAGAAGTAGGTAGCTTCATGCATACGTAACAATCTTCTATCTCCATAGCTTCTACATAGTGCACTAAAAGATTAGCGAAGACATTTAACTGAGTTCTGTTTTTCATTTTGTGAAAATGTAGTCCACCCTCATCTGATGCATCTAAGTCGGGTCGTTTTTGTTTTAGTACAGCAGTGTTGTCACGTCTTTCTACACTTCGTGGTGTTTCTTCAGTCTGTACAGCTTCTGTCTCTAGAGTCTCTGGGTTAGTGGGGTACAAGTTAGGATCTTTACTTATCATAAAAGGTATAAAAACGGTTAGTCCTATCCATATTACTATCAGTATTGCTATACTACAAAAACAGATTTTACAGCAGGTTTTACAACAGCTAAATTTGGATCTTCCATTTACACTCGAATCAGACATTGTGGCTTACAGGTGGTTCTCCAACCCCTCTTTGTTTCTTTACACCGAAGGTTCACTCAGGTTTTCCTCAAGGAGGGTCTTCGTCAGAACTCCGATCAGCAATTGGCTCTTCGTCGCTTTTGCCACTGGTTTCAGGCTCATCAATTTCCTCCAATACCAAGTAAGTCCATTCAGGGCTCCGATACAGTTTGTTTTGTCTCTTTACTCGTGCACTTCGTCGATTGGACTGGTCTCGGGCTTCTTTTCTTTCACTGGCAGCCCGTTTTCGGTCTTCTAGTTTTTCTTCAACTGTCTTTATCCTTAGTCTCAGTCTTTTTATGTATCGGGGTTCATTCTTCTTCTTGAGCCCTCTGGTGGTCGAGGAAACTTGGCCTTCCTCGTGAACTCTCTTGTTCTCGCTGCGTTGTGGCACTATTGTTTCGGCAATGTCTATTTCTCTTCCTGTCTGACTAGTTCCAGGTCTTTCATTAGTTTCTTCTGCCTGGTTTCTAAGCTGGCCTTGTTCAGGTTTAATTTGTATTTGATTTCTATTTTCAGGCAATTGTGACCCTGTTTCCTGAACACGTTCGTCTATTTCTATCTGTTCCTGTTCATGCACTTCGACCCCTTGATTTTCTTCCGCATGAACTTCAGCTTTAATCACTATCTGTCCCTTTCCAGTTTCTGGAGTTTCAGGAGGAGTGTCGATGACTTGGTCTGTCCCTACTTGGCCTATTTCCTGATCAGGTTTGTTGTGAGTCTCGATGACCTGACCTTCGTCCTCTAATTCTGTCTCACCTTCACTATCCCACTCACTATCTAGGTAAGAATATTTTCTGGTTCTTATCGGATCAAGAACTTGGTCGTCGGCAGGGAACCATTCGACGTCTTGACTTGAGCTCGGTAGTTCGATGTCAGCGAGATCCGGACCCTCTCCTGGAGTCTCCTCAGCTGTGCTACCTTCAGCTTCAGTCGCGTCTTCTCCTGTCACCCGCTTCGTGTGACTGGCATGGATCCACTTCGGTACGCCAGCACACTTCACAGCAGTTGTGGTTACAAGGATCACTTGCCTCTGCTTTCCCCACTTTGGTTTAAGGCAACTCTTCCGGGTGTGTTTCTTTAACACCACCCAATCACCTGGTCTCAGTTTATGTGCTGGAGTTGTAGGCCATTCGACAGCAGTCTCTCCAATCTGGTGAGAGATAGAACACACTTGGTCACCCAGCTGCTTGCAGTATTCTAGCACTAAATCATCAGAAATACTTAGCAGTTTGTGTCCAGGTACCCATGCCTGTCGCATCACTCTTCCCATTAGTACTTCATGGGGGCTCAGGCCTGTTTTTCGGTTCGGAACACTTCTCAAACTCATCAGCACGAGGGGCAAAGCTTCTATCCAGTTCATTTTGGTAGAATCACACACTTTCGCCAGTCTGGACTTGATGGTGCCATTCACTTGTTCAACTATTCCAGAAGCCTCTGGATGATATGCACAGTGCAGCCTCTGCTCGATCTTAAAGGCTTTACAGAGTTCTTTTAGGATATCGTTGGAAAAATGCCCACCTCTGTCTGTTTCAATCGTCTCTGGAATTCCAAATCTAGGTATCAGCTCTCTAAGTAATAATTTGGCTACAGTTATGGCATTATTTTTCTTTGCTGGGTAGGCCTCCACCCATCTGGAAAACAGGCAAATTATGACCAGGACATATCTGTACCCTTTGCACATGGGCAACTGGATAAAGTCCGCCTGCATCCTGACAAAGGGACCTTCTGCCTTCCCAATCGTACTTTGTTCCACTACTGTCTTCTTTCCTGCGTTGAATTGTTGGCACACTAAACACCTCTGGCAAAGTTTATCCGCTATGTTCCTGAACTTTGAGTTATGAAATACCTTTTCAAACATACGGCACATGTCATCTCTCCCAATATGTGTGTCCTCATGTATGATCCTGGCCATTGGGGCTATCAGACTGTCTGGTAATACAGGCACACCAGTTTGGTTAACCACAACACCATCCTCGTCCCTAAGTTTACATTCATTCTTCTCCCATCTGTCCTTTTCTTCCCTGTCTGTTGCCTGTTGTAATTCTCTCAATTCTTCCCATGTAGATACACTCTCAAACACCATAAGTTGGCAGCTGCTTCCACCTCCCCATAATTTAATTTGGAGGGACATTTTGTATCGGGCACAGTATTGGGCGATTTGGTCAGCGTACCTGTTTCCGGCTGTCACATCATCATTTCCAGATCTGTGAGCCGCACACTTGACCACTTGAACATCACCTGTTGTTTTTGCACATGCACACTTGACCACAGCCAATTCTTTGAGCAATTGGATTGCTTCTAGTAAGTTCTGTACCACCTTTCCATTTCTGATAGGGGTACCTGAGGAAGTCATGAATTCTCTTTGTAACCATAGTTGGCCGAAGTCATGAACAACCCCATAACAGTACTGGCTGTCAGTATAAACAGTTACCCTCTTGTTTTTCCCCTGTTTACAAGCTCTTGTCAATGCGATTAGCTCTGCTACTTGTGCAGATTTTATGTCGCACAGGTAAGATGCTTCCAGGGTTGTCTCCAATGTAACTACAGCATAGGCAGCGCTCAGACCTCCATCCTCATGTCTTAAACATGAGCCATCCACAAACATCATAAGATCCTCATCAAGTAAGGCTATTTCTTTGATATCAGGACGTGGCTTAGTGCTAAATTCAGTTAGGTCTATGCAGTTATGCTCAACTTCACCTTCTGTTTCTACATCCAGGGGAATGGGCAACAGGGTTGCAGGGTTCAGAACATTACACCGGGAAATGATTACATTCTCAGCACCTATAAGAATTCTCTCGTACTTAGTCAGCCGACTAGGGGTGAGATATTGGGTCTTGGTTCGGGTCAGTAAGATCACAACTGAATGTGGAACATATACAGTGACAGGATGTCACATGACAATATTTTCACTTTGTTCCAGACTAGCGCAAGTAGCAGCTACTGCTTTCAGGCATCCGGGTAATCCAGCAGCCACTGGATCTAAAGTGGCCGAAAAGTAGGCCACTGGACGTCTAGTCAGCCCATGTTCCTGTGTTAGGACTGAGAGCGCACAATTGTCTCTTGTGTCACAGAACAGTTCGAAGTTCTTGGAATAATCAGGCATTCCTAATGCAGGAGCTGAGCACAGACAATTTCGCAATTTTATCCATGCGGTCATGCTTTCATCATCCCAACTAACTGGATCTTCTACTCCTTTCTTTGTCATTTTTATCAAAGGTTTGGCTAGAGCTGCGAATCCCACAATCCATTGCCTGCAGTACCCTACAACTCCTAGGAACATTCTTACTTCTTTCTGGGTTCTGGGTAGTTCCATCTCTCGAATTATTCTGATCCTTTCTGTAGTAACTTTCCGGATCCCTTTCTCTATCTGGTGCCCCAGATATTTCACTGAGTTCTTACAGAACTGTAATTTGTCTGGCGATACTTTATGTCCTCCCTTTCCTAGGTGATTCAACAAGGCAATGGTATCAGTGACACAGTCGGTTTGACTTTTGGACGCCACCAGAAGGTCGTCTATGTACTGTACCAACACAGACTCCTTGGGCAGTACTAAAGATTCTAGGCATCTCTTTAGGATCTGGTTGAAAATCGAAGGACTTTCGGGGTAACCCTGGGGGATACGATTCCAGACATAGACACGACTGTCAAATTCAAAACTAAAAAGAAATTTGCTTTCTGGATGCAATGGGATGGAAAAGAATGCATGACACAGGTCAATGACAGTGAACCATTCCGCATTCCAAGGAATCTGATACAGTATTACTGCGGGGTTGGGCACAATGGGGCAGCAAGGCACAACAATTTGGTTTACCTTGCGCAAGTCCTGCACTACCCGATACCTTCCACTAGGCTTTTTAATTCCAATTATGGGTGAATTACAGGGACTGCTCATTACTTCCTGTATGATATTGGCTTCGAGCAACCGGTTTACTTCAATTGCGACTCCAGCCTTTACTTCTGCACTCATTTTGTACTGTCTGGTTCTTGGGTAAACAGCATTTGTTTTTATTGCTATTTTAACTGGGTCTACATTTGCCATTAGGCCTACATCTCTTCCAGTGAAATCCCACACTTCAGGTACCACTTTTAGCTGCAGTTCCTCAGGCAAGTCTTTAACGGACAGGAGCTTAATTTCTGTGTCTGGTCTTAGTAACATCAATTTGTACAGGCCATCTTCATCTGGAGTCTGAATTTCGACGCTGTTTGGTGTGCAAAAGATGGTACAATTCATTTTGTACAACAAATCTCGTCCTAGCAGGTTCACGGGACTGGAGTCACAGACCACAAATCTGTGCATTTCTTTGAAATTCCCAATGGAAATCTCCATTGGTTCAGTTACCGGAGTACTGATTATTTGATTTGAAACACCTACTACTTGGATAGCTTCTCCCGAGAGGGGTAGGTTAGGAACATCCACTGTTCTCACTGTGGAACGGGTAGCACCAGTGTCCAACAAAAAGGTGACGTCTTTTCCCTCAACCTTTCCTTCAATGTATGGTCCTGTCTGGTCTACCGGTAAGGAGGCGCCAAGTACGCAGTCCTTGTCCTCCCCCCTCAGGCCCCGTCAGAATTGATCATCACAAAGGAAGGAATCGTTTAACAAAAACTGTGAAGTTGCTGCATTCCTTTCATTCTCTCCTTCCCACACCTCGGCCCTTTCATTCTGCTGAGCCTGATTCTTATAATTTTGTCTAGGAGCGCGAGGCAACGGAGGCTGCTTTACCTGTGGTTGGTTCTTCCGTGTCCCCTCTTTCTGCACCTGTGGATTTAAACCATTTACGGGGGCATTACCAGCCTGCAAATGTGGACACTCGTCTCTCCAATGCCCTATCTGACCGCACCCGTGACAGGGAAATTTCTTCATAGCCTCTTCTCGACTCATTTTTACCCGGGGTTTCCCTCCTCCCCCAGTAGTGGGATTCTGTGCGTTATTATTATTATTCAATTTACTTAACTGTTTTTCTTGCTGTTCAGCCAATTTCAATTGTGCCCACATAACTTTTTCCTTGAGGGCTTTCTTTTTGTTTTCTATTTCATCCTCGCAGTACTTGGCATATTTCAGGACATCATCAATGGGCTTACCTTGCCAACTGATTTTATTATCTCTAATCCACTGAGATATTTCAGGTCTTATTCCTAACACAAATCGATAACTGAAATGGGTCATATCCTTCATGTCCACATTATCGATTCCACTGTAAGTTTTGAACACCTGCAGTAACCTTTCATAAAAGGAGTGGACGGTTTCATTGCGCTCTTGAGTAGTTCTATCTATTCGGGTCCAATCAGTTTCCTTTGCAGGCACTTTTTTCTTCAGGTATTGTATGACTTGATCATACTTCCTCATTACCTCGGGTGAGGGAGCTCCGGTTTTGGAGTCTCTATCATATTCATCACTGGGCCAATCAATTTCAATTTTGCATTCGGTCCATAAGTCTACAGGCACCACAATGTCGAAAAACCCATCCAGTTCTTTCAGAAGACATTTCTGAACCTTTATGAAACGTTCGACCTGTCTATACCAGTCAACTGGTTTCTCCCGTAATTTTGGGAAGTCATTAGTAAATGACACAATATCTTGTCTGGACCAAGGGACATGGACATATTTTCCCCCAGGTACTTCTCTCATGGGACATAATTTTTCTGCTGGCCCTACTTCTTTTAGTACGCATTCTGAAGCCGTGGGTTTAGCCCTACTATCTTCCTTTTTCTTTGCCCACCGGGTTTTCCATTTTTCTACATCTCCCCATTTCTGTAGGATTTTCAGTAATTCTTTTATTTGGGTTTGTTTCCCTGACACATTCATGTTCTCTAAGTCTTTGTCAGAAAAGTCAGCTCTGTAAGGTTTCTGAAGGACTTTGGAACGACTAACATCAATTCCCATAACAACAGCAGGGTCCATTAATCTCTCATGGAGCACTCTGGTGTTCCGGGTAAGGCTTTTGTTGATAAACAGTAATTCTTCCTCACTAAGGGTGTTCAATCTGTCCAATCCCACAATACCGGCCATAAGTTCCTCTATTTCTATCCTTAGTCTATAGATCTCTAAAGGTTTGGGTTGAGGTGTGTCTTTTGGGGTATCCTTTTCTAACTCTTTGGTCCATCTATCCAATTCTTCTGGAGTTACTACAGTGGCACTCCTGATCCCTGAAGTGGTTTCAATCAGGACCTCTTTTGCCCTAGCTTGATTCCTTGCCCTTGGCACACTTGTTCCAGGTTCCCTTATGGGCAGATCCATTAAAGAGATCACAGACTCACATTCACTTTCTTGATCATCGACTATAAGCGGCTCTTTTCTTGGGGGAGGTACAATTGGAGTAATAATAGGAGTTCTTGGACTAGTCAGTCTATCCCCGTAAAGAGGTATAGCTGGACCAATGGTTACCGGGATTGTAGGAAGGGGGAGGCTCTAGTTGGCGCAGTGTAGCACTAGCGACAAGCAGGGACTCTCTCTTCCTCGTCAGGGCTGAGGGTTACCTTCCAGACAACCTCTGCTTACCCTCTAGGTAGTGTGGCTTAAGCAGTCTTAGGCTAATCTTTGGGGCACATAGGGTTAAACGTTTGCAATATCACACCATCACAACCAACCCACCACACAATGACACCAAACTGTATTTGTAAAAATATATATCTTTATATAGATTTCAAGCAGGCTTGTAAATACAGTTGTCAAACTTTCAATAGCGGTTCCAGTTTACTCAAGTTCAGGTTGCCACAGTTCTTTCTTAGCAATAAGCAATCTTTTGGGCCTTCTGCCCAGGTTCAACAAGGTTCAGTGTCTTGTAGCGCCTCAATGCGCTTTCCGCTGTCTCTGCTCGCTTCGGAGAGGAGATCGGGCCTCGAGGACCAGGAGCTGTGCGAGCCTCGGTTTCAGAGGCGGCTTGCGTTGGGAGCAGATAGCGCGGTGCGAGCTCGAGTTGCAGGACGCTCGCACCGTGAGGATACAACACAGTACCTTTCAAATTCTTGTGGAGCGGGCGGCTTCCAGGGGCGCTGTCCCACGTCGCGTTGCTTTTCCGGGGTCGCTGTTCGCTGCGGCTCTCAGCCGGGCAGGTCACGGGTCATCCGGGGCGGCGGTGTTCAGTGGCGGCAGGGTCCTTCCTTCGTCGTTCGCTCCGACCCTGGAGGCGGCGGCTGTGTGGTGACGGCCAGTGGCAGTACGGTCCCCAAGTGCAGGACGTACCCAGCCAAAGTGCCGGTTGCAGCTGTGCGTTCACAGCTGAGCTGTCGGGCAGGCTACCGGCCAGAGGGGGGTTATCACAGGGCGGCTGTCCGTCTTCGCAGGTGGATTGACGGCTCGAAGCGCAGTCAATTCGGGAGCTTGGACCGGACGGGTCCTCCTTCACTTTGCTCTCGGGCTCCCGGTGCAGATGCGGTCACAATGTTCGGGTCAGCGGCGGCTGGACCTCACGTTGCTCTCGCTGTTGCTTTGGGCCCCGGTCACGGTGCTTGGGGGGATGTCGATGCCTTGGATACGGGGAGCGTGGCAGGCGTGCCCAGTACTCCCAGACCCCTCTGTCAGTACTGCAGCGATAAGCAGCACACACAGTCGCTTTCTTCAGGATGTAGCGCCCACTGGTCCTGGGGCGCTGGTCAGGGGGCAAGTTCAGCAGCAAGCCCTTGGAGATCTTTCAGCAGAGTTTGGCACAAAGTTTCACAAAGCAAAAGTCTTCTTGTAGTCTTTCCTTATTCTCTCCTTCTGCAGCAAGGCACCAGACCCAGGCAAGAGTCAGCACCCTTCCTTGTCCTTCCAGGTCCTTCTCGTCGGGCAGAGTTCCTTCTGTAGCACAAACAGGATCTAATTTACAAGGAGCAGGGCTCCTACTTTTATACTGCATTTCTTTTGTTCTTGCAGGCCAGGGGGGGCTTTGCATAGCCACTTTCAGTCCTTGAGTACTCCGGTGGGTGTAATCCGGCTTCTGCTTTCAGTGTGAGGGGCAGGCGCATCAGACGCCCCACAGGAGGTGGAGCCAACATTGTGTGGACAGGGGTAGCCAGAAGTACCTTGTTGATGGGGCTTCGCCCTTCCTGGGCCAGGTGTCGGCTGAGTCATCAGTCGCTCCCCAGGAGGGTGGAGCCAGCATTGTGGTGGCAGAGCACAGCAAGATTCAGAGTCAAGAGCCACTCCTACCTCCCACTAAGGTGTAATCTGCGCATTCACCACCTGTCATCCCCCAGCCCTGTCACTCACACATCCCAGACAGTTAGATACACATACCAGTAGAGGCGGGCTGAAATGGTTAGGCAAGCAAATGCTAACTTTCTAAAAGTAGCATTTGCAAACACAGGATACTAAAATAAACTTTACTAAAAGAAATATTTTATTTTTCTGAGTTCAGGCATACTAAACATGACTCTCTACCATGCTCCCTGAGCCTGCTGGGATTACAGAGTGTAATAATTCCAGCAGCCCATTCTGGCCTAACGGAAGCAGGTAGCCTCACAATAGTGAAATACGAATTTAGTTGTAAGTC
This sequence comes from Lissotriton vulgaris, assembly GCF_964263255.1. NCBI lineage: Eukaryota > Metazoa > Chordata > Amphibia > Caudata > Salamandridae > Lissotriton > Lissotriton vulgaris. The sequence goes on along the minus strand of NC_141689.1, from coordinate 169,695,432 downwards.
ACTACTAAGACATGCCACACACATCAAGGCTTGTCCTACCTTACACCTACAATGCACCCTGCCCGCAGGCCCACCATAGGGGTGACTAATATGAAGTTAAGGGAAGGTTTAGGGGCTGGCAAGTGGGTGCACTTGCCCAGCCAGCGTGACAGTACGAGACTGCACGCGGGGTCTGCAATGGCGGACCCCAGACACATCTTAAGGCTGCTTCTGTGGGTGGCGCAACCAGCGCTGCAGGCCCACTAGCAGTATTGGCATCTACAAGCCCTGGCACTCCTGGTGCACTTTACTAGGGACTAACAGTAAATCCAATGCACCAATCATGGACATCAATCACATGTACAATTTACAGTAGGGAGCACTTGCACTGCGGCACGGGTCGGCCGTGGCACAGTGCCCTGAGTATCGGAAAACCAGCAAAACATCGGAGGCACATCAGCAAAAAGTGGAAGGGAAACTCACGCCAAGGTGCCAGGTCTAACATGTGTCCCCTCCAGCTGAAATGTGGGGGGAACTACCCTTCCCCAGGGAGTTCCACATCACTAAGGCGGAAAAATCTGGACAGACCGTCAGCATTGGCGTGATCTGTGCCAGGCCGGTGTTCCACCGTAAAGTCCATACTCTGTAGAGAAATGGACCACCTCAACAGTTTCGGGTTCTCACCCCTCATTTGCATCAACCATCTGAGGGGCCTGTGGTCCGTCTGAACTCGGAAGTGAGACCCAAACAAGTAGGGTCTTAGCTTCTTCAGCGCCCAGACCACAGCAAATGCTTCACGCTCTATTGCACTCCACCTACTTTCCCGTGGAAGTAACCTCCTACTGATGAAGGCTACGGGTTGGTCAAAGCCCTCCTCAGTCATCTGTGAAAGAACAGCCCCTACACCATGCTCTGAAGCGTCTGTTTGCACTATGAATTCCTTGGAGAAATCAGGAGCCAGGAGCACGGGCGCCGTACACATGGCAGTCTTCAGGGTGTCAAAAGCCTTCTGACAGGTGTCAGTCCAAATCACATTCCTGGGCTGCTTCTTCGAAGTCAGCTCTGTCAAGGGGGTCACAATCGTGCCATAGCCCTTGACAAACCTCCTGTAATACCCAGTGAGCCCCAGGAAGGCTCTCACTGCAGTCTGGGTCTTGGGGGGTTCCCAAGCCAGGATGGTCTCAATTTTGGGTTGCAAGGGTGCCACCTTGCCACTCCCCACCTGGTGTCCCAAGTACACCACTGAACCCTGCCCAATCTGGCACTTGCTTGCCTTGATTGTGAGGCCTGCTCTGCGCAGGGCCATCAACACTTCCCAGAGGTGTCGCAGGTGTTCTGGCCAGGTGCCACTGAACACCGCGATGTCATCCAGGTAGGCGGCACTGAACTCATCCAGCCCAGCCAACACCTGGTTGACCAATCTCTGAAAGGTGGCAGGGGCATTCTTCATTCCAAATGGCATAACCCGGAACTGGAAATGCCCATCTGGTGTAGAGAATGCTGACCTCTCCTTTGCCCCATCGGTCAAGGCGATCTGCCAGTACCCAGACGTTAAATCAAACGTGCTGAGGAACTTGGCAGCCCCTAGCCGATCAATGAGCTCATCAGCTCTGGGGATGGGGTGCGCGTCAGTCTTCGTGACTGAATTGAGTCCTCTGTAGTCCACACAGAACCGGAGTTCGGGTGTGGCTCTCGGCGCAGCAGCCTTTGGGACCAAGACCACGGGGCTGGACCAAGGACTGCTGGAAGACTCAACCACCCCAAGGGCAAGCATCTTGGAGACCTCCTCCTTGATGCAGGCCCGGACCCTGTCAGTCACTCTGTAAGCCTTATGCTTCACAGGTAAGCTGTCTCCTGTGTCCACATCATGGACGCACCAATCTGTGACACTCGGAACCAGGGAGAACAGATCTGGAAACTGCCCCAGCAACTGGCGGCAGTCTTCCTGTTGTTCGGGGGTCAGGGTGGGTGAGAGGTTAACTCCATCCACTGACCCGTATTTCTCACAGGCCACTAAGAGGTCAGGAAGAGGCTCCGACTCCACCTCCATTCCATCATCAGTTGCCAGCAACATGCCCACTTCGGACCTTCGTAAGTGGGGCTTGAGGCGGTTGACATGTAGGGCCCTCAAAGGGTTCCTGGGCGTCTTCATGTCCACCAAGTATGTCACTGGGCTCTTGCGCTCCACAACCTCAAATGGACCTGTCCACTTATCCTGAAGGGCACAGGGTTCCACTGGGGCCAGGACATACACCTCTTGTCCAGGCTGAAGCTCGACCAGAGTGGCATTCTGGTCGTACCACCGCTTCATCTCCTCCTGGCTTGCTTCCAGATTTGCCTTGGCAAGTTGTCTGAAGCGCCTGGTTTGGTTTCTGAAGGCCAGCATGTAGCTATATACATTCTGGGGAGGTTTCCTGGGAGATTGCTCCCAGCCTTCTTTTACCAAACTCAGTGGTCCTCTCACGGGGTGACCGTACAGCAGTTCAAAGGGGCTGAACCCTAGGGACTTCTGTGGTACCTCGCGATATGCAAAGAGCAGGCATGGTAAGAGGACGTCCCACTTACGCCTCATTGGACCTTCTAGGCCCATGATCATGCCTTTCAGGTTTCGGTTGAATCTCTCAACCAACCCGTTGCCTTGGGGATGGTAAGGCGTGGTGAACTTGTAAGTTACACCACACTCTTGCCAAAGGGACTTCATATACTTGGATATGAAGTTGGTCCCCCTGTCGCTCACCACCTCTAGAGGGAATCCTACTCGTGAGAAAATTCCCATCAGTGCACGTCCCACCACGGGGGCCGTCACTGTCCTCAGAGGGATGGCTTCAGGGTACCGGGTGGCATGGTCCACCAAGACCAGGATGAACCTGTTGCCCATGGCTGTCTTGGGGTCCAGAGGCCCAACAATGTCAATACCCACTCGTTGGAATGGCGTACCGACCACAGGGAAGGGTTGGAGGGGAGCCTTGTTCTTCCCTCCGCTCTTCCCACTTGCCTGGCAAGTCGGACAGGTCCTACAATGAGCGTCTGAGCTCTTGTGCATTTGGGGCCAGTAAAAGTGGGTGACAAGCCTGTCATAGGTCTTGTCCATCACCAAATGTCCTGCTAACGGCACATCGTGAGCCAGACCCAGTAGGAAGGCTCGGAACTTCTGGGGTACCACCAGCACACGGGCTGACCCAGGTTCAGCAGCCTTAGGCTCTGAATACAGGAGGTCGTTCTCCCAGTACACATAATGTGTTTTGGCCTGAACACCATTGGCCTGGTCTGCAGCCTGCTGCCGCATACCCACGAGAGAAGGGCATTCTTTCTGCTCCCTGCAGAATTCCTCCCTGGAGGGTCCTCCTTCTTGCTGCCAATGGGTCAGCTCAGGCAGGTCCCCCAGTTCAGCAATCTGTTCCCCTGTAGGCTCCAGGGCATCCCCCTCAACGTCTGCTTCCTCCTGGACCGTGGGAACTTCAGGGGCCGGTTTCCCGCGCCCCCTGCGCCTTCTCCCTAAGGCCGGTTCCTGGGCCTCTCCTTCAGGCCCCAGGACCTCTTGATCACCCCTACTGGCTGCCATTGACCGGGTGGTCACGCACGCCCAGTCAGGCAGACCCACCATCCGCAGGTGAGTCGTCTTCTCCACCTTTTCCCAAGGGGAGTGCTCCAAGTCATTCCCTAGCAAACAGTCAACAGGCATGGTTTTCCTCACACAGACCTGCAGAGTACCAGAACCCCCCCCCCCCCCCCACTCGAAGGGAACTTGAGCCATCGGACACTGACTCTCTGAATTATCAGCATTGATAACCCTACAGTAGGCATGGGGTACAACCTGCTCTTGAGACACCAGGTGCTGCCTCACTGCAGTCACACTGGCTTCTGTATCTCTAAGAGCCTCAGCTTCCTTACCATTGATGATCACCACCTGCCCATATTTCTTAGTGTTAGAGGGCAGGTAGTTTGTAAGGACCATCTCACTGTCTCCTAGTGAGACTAGGGTCATGTGAACGGGATCTCCACCCCCCGGGACCATCACTTCTTCTCCTAAGTGAACACTAGTCACTTGACGGGGCGGAGCACCAGTGGGTGCGGGTTTTCCAAACAGGCGACACTTGGGGTCACTGGATATGTGCCCCGGCTCACCACATTTGAAACAATTGAAGGGCCCCTTTGGAACAGGTCTACCTGTCGGGCCCCGTTCTGCTTTGGGGGTGGGGGAGGCTGAGAACCTTTCTGCTGGTCCCCTTGGGGATTACTTTGGGGGCCTTTTTGGAACCCTTTCTGTTTTCCCTTGTCCCCCCCACTCTTCTGCTGGGGACCCTGCCCACCTTTGGCGGAGTCTCCCACTGGACCCTTGTGGACCCTGGTGCTGAGCCAGCGGTCCGCCTCCTCAGCAAGCTTCCTCGGGTTGGACAGCTTGCTATCGATCAGGTGTTGGCGTAACTCAGGAAAACAGTGATCAGACAAGTGCTCCCATGCAATTAAATCAAAGAGACCTTGAAAATCATTCACTTTGCTACCCTTCACCCAACCATCCAGTGCTCTGCAAAAGTAAGTCACATACTCCACATACGTATTCCCAGGCCGCTTAGTACATCCCCTAATCTTCTGTCTATACATTTCAGGGGTAAGCCCATACCTGTTCATTAAAGCTTCTTTCATGTGGGAATAGGATCTCTGGTTTTCAATGGGCAAATCTAGCAGGGTGTCCCGCCCTTCGCTAAGGAACCTTCCCCACAACCCCGCTCCCCAATCCTTGTCAGGGACCCGGTGGGAGGACATGGCTACCTCGTACGCCCTAAACCACTGTCCTATGTCATCCCCCTTAAAGAACTCTTTAACTACATCTTTGGGGATGTGCACTTTTGACTCTACCTGCACCGGTGTTGTGCTGCCACCAGAGGGAGGATAATCCAAGTTTCTCTCCTTTAGACTCATCTCCCTCATTTTCAATTCGTAATCCATTTGGTGCTTTCGCTCTTCCAGCGCCATTCTTTTGGTTTCAAGCTCCAGTTGGATTTTTAATTCTGCCAGCTTCCTTTCATGATCCCTTGTTTCCTTCCTGTCTGCCAGCTCCTCTGGCGACAGGCCTTTACCAAAGCTGTGCACGCTGTCTTGCCTTTCGAGAGCCACCAGATCCACAGGTGCATTCTGCTCCTCAGCTGCATCTTGCTCCGCGAGGGCATCTTGATCCTCCGGGGCCTTTCTGGACTCTATCCAGGCTTTCAGGGCCTTGTAGAGCTCTGGCTTGTTCTTGCAACCGGCGTGCGGAACCTTGAGTTTTTTGCAAAAAAACTTCAGCTCACTCTTTGAGTATTTGTCCAGCTTCGCTGCATCCCATTCTACCTCCAACATCTCAGAGGTCGTGGACTCCGCTCCATCCAGGCTCTTCGTGCCCGGCATGGTTTCTTCGCTAGGGATCTTCTCTCGGCAAAATTACAAACAAAACCTGTGGCCAAGTAACTGGACTGAAATCACTGTGCAATGGTCAGAAGTTAAGGTATAGACACTGCAAATGTAAATTCGAAAATCCTCACCGCTGCGTCCAATGTAGGAAGGGGGAGGCTCTAGTTGGCGCAGTGTAGCACTAGCGACAAGCAGGGACTCTCTCTTCCTCGTCAGGGCTGAGGGTTACCTTCCAGACAACCTCTGCTTACCCTCTAGGTAGTGTGGCTTAAGCAGTCTTAGGCTAATCTTTGGGGCACATAGGGTTAAACATTTGCAATATCACACCATCACAACCAACCCACCACACAATGACACCAAACTGTATTTGTAAAAATATATATCTTTATATAGATTTCAAGCAGGCTTGTAAATACAGTTGTCAAACTTTCAATAGCGGTTCCAGTTTACTCAAGTTCAGGTTGCCACAGTTCTGTCTTAGCAATAAGCAATCTTTTGGGCCTTCTGCCCAGGTTCAACAAGGTTCAGTGTCTTGTAGCGCCTCAATGCGCTTTCCGCTGTCTCTGCTCGCTTCGGAGAGGAGATCGGGCCTCGAGGACCAGGAGCTGTGCGAGCCTCGGTTTCAGAGGCGGCTCGCGTTGGGAGCAGATAGCGCGGTGCGAGCTCGAGTTGCAGGACGCTCGCACCGTGAGGATACAACACAGTACCTTTCAAATTCTTGTGGAGCGGGCGGCTTCCAGGGGCGCTGTCCCACGTCGCGTTGCTTTTCCGGGGTCGCTGTTCGCTGCGGCTCTCAGCCGGGCAGGTCACGGGTCATCCGGGGCGGCGGTGTTCAGTGGCGGCAGGGTCCTTCCTTCGTCGTTCGCTCCGACCCTGGAGGCGGCGGCTGTGTGGTGACGGCCAGTGGCAGTACGGTCCCCAAGTGCAGGACGTACCCAGCCAAAGTGCCGGTTGCAGCTGTGCGTTCACAGCTGAGCTGTCGGGCGGGCTACCGGCCAGAGGGGGGTTATCACAGGGCGGCTGTCCGTCTTCGCAGGTGGATTGACGGCTCGAAGCGCAGTCAATTCGGGAGCTTGGACCGGACGGGTCCTCCTTCACTTTGCTCTCGGGCTCCCGGTGCAGATGCGGTCACGATGTTCGGGTCAGCGGCGCCTGGACCTCACGTTGCTCTTGCTGTTGCTTTGGGCCCCGGTCACGGTGCTTGGGGGGATGTCGATGCCTTGGATACGGGGAGTGTGGCAGGCGTGCCCAGTACTCCCAGACCCCTCTGTCAGTACTGCAGCGATAAGCAGCACACACAGTCGCTTTCTTCAGGATGTAGCGCCCACTGGTCCTGGGGCGCTGGTCAGGGGGCAAGTTCAGCAGCAAGCCCTTGGAGATCTTTCAGCAGAGTTTGGCACAAAGTTTCACAAAGCAAAAGTCTTCTTGTAGTCTTTCCTTATTCTCTCCTAACTTTCTAAAAGTAGCATTTGAAAACACAGGATACTAAAATAAACTTTACTAAAAGAAATATTTTATTATTCTGAGTTCAGGCATACTAAACATGACTCTCTACCATGCTCCCTGAGCCTGCTGGGATTATAGAGTGTAATAATTTCAGCTGCCCATTCTGGCCTAACGGAAGCAGGAAGCCTCACAATAGTGAAATACGAATTTAGTTGTAAGTCACTACTAGGACATGCCACACACATCAGGGCTTGTCCTACCTTACACCTACAATGCACCCTGCCCGCAGGCCTACCATAGGGGTGACTAATATGAAGTTAAGGGAAGGTTTAGGGGCTGGCAAGTGGGTGCACTTGCCCAGCCAGCGTGACAGTACGAGACTGCACGCGGGGTCTGCAATGGCGGACCCCAGACACATCTTAAGGCTGCTTCTGTGGGTGGCGCAACCAGCGCTGCAGGCCCACTAGCAGTATTGGCATCTACAAGCCCTGGCACTCCTGGTGCGCTTTACTAGGGACTAACAGTAAATCCAATGCACCAATCATGGACATCAATCACATGTACAATTTACAGTAGGGAGCACTTGCACTGCGGCACGGGTCGGCCATGGCGCAGTGCCCTGAGTATCGGAAAACCAGCAAAACATCGGAGGCACATCAGCAAAAAGTGGAAGGGAAACTCACGCCAAGGTGCCAGGTCTAACAGGGATAGTCAGTGAATCCGGACTGGGATTTATCTGGGCTATGGTCTGAATTAAATCATTTCGCTGTTTGTTCAGGGCTTCCTTTTCTCGCTCATGCAAAACCCTTCCTGAAGAATTGTCATGCATCACTTGGGGTACCAATGTAGGGTAAATACTTGGGGCTGTCGGAAGGACCAAACTTGGTCGGCCTTCCCCAAAAGGTCGGTAATTTGGGACCGCGGAACTAGGTCTGCAAAACCCATCACAATTACTGGCCTTACTTTCCGTACCAGTTACATCTGTCTCACTGGCCCTTCGACATCTAGGATATTTAGAAAACGGGTTTTGTGAGCTCAAAGATTCTGACTCTGCAACATAGGGAGGTGGATTTTCCATCAATAAATCTTCTAGGTGTTCATCCTCTGAGTCCCCTATAGCCATGAGGTGTCGGCTTTTCTCCGTACACTTCCCTTTCCCTTGTTCGAGTACCCCAAACATTGGAAACAGTCCCTCAACCATCATATTCTGTCTCCACTGTTGCATCTTTTTCTCTTTAGTTTCTTTTTGGACCTTTGGATACCATTTACTCACTCCCTTATCCATTCGGGGTCTGTCTCGTTCTAGAGCTTCAATTTCCCACTCCTCTAATGCTTCGTATTGAGTTAATCTGGGTCGGGGATGCAATTCATTCATTCGGGTTCTTAGGTTAAACAGGATCCGACCATTAAAGGAACCATCAAGGGGAAATGCTAAGACCCCATCATCTTCCGTATACCATACCCAATTCGCCAACCATACACAGGTATGATACCCTTTATCAAACATCATGAAGGAGGCAGGAGTATTTGGCGGGGGAATGATCACACCCTCCCTAGTTCGTATGGGCTTATCTTTCTTGAAATAGTTTTTAATCTTTTCGGCAAATGACAATTTTCTCTTTCCTCCGTACATATTGTAAGGTCTACCTCTTAACATCTGCTCCTTATGAAAACCTAGATTGTGTAGATTAGGCAAGAATTCAGGATACCACATACACCTTTCCAGACTAGCTTCTAACTCGGCTTGATTAATTTTGTTTACTTTTGTGCTTCCAATGCTAGCGCAACTTCTATCTCGCAGCAACCAATCAACACAGTGATTACAAAAATTCTTGTCCAATGGGTGCGCGGCCTTTCGCGAGACGTGGTCTCACGCTCCGGCACTCACCCCTCCTTTACAATTTCAGCTTCACTACACACCCGCTGTCTTGACCAATACCAGCGCGGCACGGAGTGACGTCAGGGCAGCCTTCCGACTGACTCCCTCCCTCACAAGGTAACGGAAACTTTGAATTTTTCTTAAAGTGCCAGTGCTTATTTTAGTTAACAATATATAACGTTCGCCGCTGTGTCGGAGTGTCCTAAAAAGAAAGAAAGTTTTTCTCCCGCTACAAGCAAACCACTTCTGTCTGCTTTTCATTCACTTCGGATAGACTTCTCTGCCTAACCTGTCACATGAACAATATAGAAACTGCAACTCCTCTGACTTATCCACTTCTTTCCGGGATATATACTAAGTCAGGCTTTCACCAGCGGACTACCTTGCTTACCATTCAAGCTTTGGAGATCCTGTTAGTCCTTCCTCATGTGACCCTTACTAGGTGATATCACAATGGAAGTTTTACACCAAAGGACTCGTAGCTATCATTTATTCAAATACAAAAGATCCTAATTAGCGCTTCCAGTTCTACCTAACCATGCACTAATTTTTCCTCCTGACAAGCGACCTCTGTGCGAGATGGATTCTACTCACCATTCGCTATACAATTCCCCGGGGATTTTAGACAACATAAAACACTTTACGGACAATTCTGTTAATATCACATATAGCAGCAATGCAAAGAAGTCAAAAATATAAAAACTTTTGCGCAATATTTGAAGCAATGTAATCAATATAGCAGCATTGAAATCTAGCAGCACATTTTTATTTCCACGGTTTATTTATTAACTATCTTATCTACCTATCTTAACTAGTCCTAACCATACTACTGCTACCAGAAAATTACTGATAGAGCGTGTAGGTCACCCGAGCAACTAGTTTACCAATTTCCACGCACTGGGCCCTGGCGTGCATATGACGACTAATTTTTCTTTACATGAACCGGGTGATCTTTCCACGCTACTATGAGTAATTCAGGGGGTGACTCTCTCACCACTATTATTCATGTACCTGACTTACCACAGGCACATTTCTCCTGATGGATCAGGAGCTAGCAGTGGACTGGTAACAAGATTCCTAAAGAGAGTAGAATACCTTACACATTCAGTACATTTAATAACACTTCGTGATATATAATGACCACAAACACCTGATGGGTTTTCAAACGTTTATATAAAGTAAGTTTAGAATGAATATGCCATGAGTATAAGGCAGATACAAATCAGTACATCAATAATCAAGATTAAAGCCAAAATGTAACTATGGATTAGGGAAAGCACCATAGGTTACCAGGGAACACTACAGAGTATGGGTATTAGGGAACATGCTATTCAGTACGAATTTAAACTAAGGCAGGGTGAATGAGTAGGACCTAATATGCGCACTAATATTCTTGTTCTAATTCCTAAACTCTAAGCTATCTTTACTAAATTCACAGCAAACATACAAAAGGGAAGGGAAAAATGGAATAAACTGAATAAACCATTAGTTTCAATAATATTCTATAGGTAGGGAAAGAAGTGGAACATTACTAATAAACAATTGCATAACATTCACTTTCCAAAGATTATAGGGAAAAAATATCACAGGCAAGAGTGCTTTATTAAGAAGAGGAAAGGTAAGAGTATAGTTAGACGGACACCCACACGTATATTTACCTAGGACAGAATGAGGACTAACCCTGGCCACGGGTCAGCTTTGGAATAGGCGGGGACAAGGACCCTCAAGGATTCGGAATGCCAATAGGCGAGCAGGTACAGCTCAGGGACAGTCAGGACAGGATACCCCTCAGGTTTTGGGTCAGGACTGGGCTCATCAAAGGGCACGACCAACACCTGCAGCTTCGGATGCAACGCCTGCGTTACTCCCTCTCTGCACGGAATCCGCCAGTAACCCCGATTGGGTTTTCGAATCTCCCAGCAAAGTGCTTCGCCAGCACTTAAGACTATTTCCACCCCTTGGAGTTTGTTGAAAATACGGACAGAGTGCTCCGCAGCGCTCTGTATCAATCACCTATAGAGTTTGTAGGGTCAGTGACAGGTCAGCTACTCGGACAAGTCGGACATTTTTCTCTAACTAAACTAGGCTAGTTATACTCTATTTGGACCCCCAGACCACCCACAAATGTTGCAAGTGACAAGGTCCCATCTTTCGATTGGTCAAGAGAGGTGGTTAGGTCATTGTCACCTCCTAAATTCTGCGTTCCCATGTTTAATATTCAAATGACAGTACCCACCCCTTACATTCCAGTTCCCAGGGTATACGTGAAGGGAAAACAATAGAGCATACAGTCATAATCGCACACGTTGATACATTTTATACACAATTCTGGTCCTCTCCTAGGCCAAGGAGCAGGTTCCCAGGAGCATCTTGCTTCAGAGGCCAGCTGGCTTGTCTCTGCTTCTGCCCAGTTGGGTTTTTTCCTCATCACGTGAGTGGGGAGTTACGGGCTTCAAATATGGAGTCAGTTCCCCGTCCCAGGCCCATGGATGCGTAATACATGAAAAGTAAGCGAAAACAAATTAGAAACACAGAAAAAAATGAATACACTGTATACCATGAAAAGCTTCACTGCACCCCTTACTTTATAATATCTATAGCATTGAGGGTTACTGCGGGAAAGACAGATATGCAGAAGCAGCATGAGCTAGCAGAGAGCATGGTTAAAGACAAGCGGCCATATTTAGCAGTAATGCGCATGAGCGAAAACATCCCTCCAAATTGCGAGTGCGTCACATCACATGGGTATGACCGACGCATGTGCAGACTGGATTTCTGCGAAGCGGCCATTCAGTAGTGCAAGCATCATTACGATTAATAAACACAGATGCGAGCTTCTCTCGGGCACCCGCGTGTACTGAAAAAGGTGAATTTTAAGACGGACAGGATTGGTTAATACTTATTAAAGGTTAGACGAGGTTCATGAATGAGAGCAAGTCGCTTTACGTGTGAATCCTTGCTCCATCACACCTGCCTTTAATATCTGGCTGTTACATAGAGCACAAATGCCTTTGATGAGCCAGCTGTCACAGAGAGCACACCTTCCTTTGATAGCTGGCTGTTACAGAGAGCACACCTGCCTTTAATATATGGCTGTTACATAGAGCACAAATGCCTTTGATAGCTGGCTGTCACAGAGAGCACAGCTGCCTTTGATGAACTGGCTGTTAAAGTGATCACACCTGCCTTTGATGACCCGGCTGTCACAGAGAGCACACCTGCCTTTGATGAGCCGGCTGTTAGAGAGAGCACACCTGTGTTTGATGAGCCGGCTGTTAGAGAGAGCACACCTGCCTTTGATGAGCTGTCTCATACAGAGAGAGCACCTGCCTTTGATGAGCAAGCTGCTACAGAGAGCACACCTGCATTTCAAAGCTGGCTGTTACAGGATCACACCAGCCTTTGATAGCTGACTGTTACAGAGAATGAACCTGCCTTTGATAAGCAGGTGGTTACATATAGCACACCTGTCTTTGATGAGCTGGCTGTTAGAGAAAACTAGCCTGCCTTTGATGAGCCGGCTGTTACATAGAGCACACCTGCCTTTGATGAGCCGGCTGTTATGAAAGAGGTGACCCAATTAGGACCACCATGGTCACTCGCGACCACCTCTGAGCCTTCCACACAAATGAAGAGTTGGTCAGACAGTGGAGAATACAAACCAAGTATATGTTTATTCAGATACATCCGAGTGGAGTCCTGTCTGCCCAGTCGCTTGGGGTGCTGCATAGTTGACTGACATCAGAAAACATGGTGATACATTATGTACGAATCAGACCCAGAGAAGGCACGGCCAAACTGGAAATTTCCAGACAGAGGCAGCTACACAAAGTGGGTACAGAAGGATAAGTTTCGATCCTGAGACCAGGCACGCACTATCTCTATGCCAAGGTCTTCTGCCTGTGCCCATTGCAGGACTAATGGGAGCAGGCCTTTATCTAATGGGAAAGGTAAATATAACAATACCAATAAGAACATTGCTTTCATTAGTACAGCTGGACCCAACCTTGGAGATTAGGACATTTTCTGAATCTGCTTCTCTCAAGAAGACAGAGAGAGAGATTAGTTTCGCTCGTGGATCCAAATGGCGGCGAAACATAAAATGGTGCAGCGAATGCTAACTTATGCAGAACAACGTGTAACAAGAAATTTTATTTTATCCTAACATACCCTCCTTTTAGCATTCGCCAACAATTTTACATGACGAGGTGGGGAAGACGTAACTTTTCATCGAAGCAAAAGGACATCATTACTCGGAGCAATCCATATACTCATTACCAGGAATGGAAGCTGAAAGGGATAATGTAGACTCAAAGATGCCTTCTTCAATCTGCATCATGTTCTCAATGTCCATCTGCAACATGATCACAGCACTAGTATCATGAACTGATATCTTTGGTTTAGGGGTGAGAACTTTTACACAATAAGTACAGTAAGTCGGGAGACAGTGTATACAGTGGCAGCATGTAAAAATAATACCAGCAACCACAATCAAAAAGATAAGAATCTTCCAACCCCATGTTAACGTATTCCAGAACTGCAACAATAGGATCCAAGTACCTGTCTCTTAGTGTATATCAGATGAAAGCCTATGCAATGTTTGTATAGCTGCACACACGCTGGGGGCGTGGTCAGGTATGTAAACACAACAGCTGCTTCAAATGACATGACAGGCCCCTCCCAATCTGCAAGGATGATGCCTAACACCATCCTGTTCTGTAATGTGACTAATCTTGTAGGCTGGAGTTCAGCAGTAATATTTATCATTATCCCAGCACTTGTATTAATAACTCCCTCCACAACTCTTGTTAACTGACAAATCTGAAAACTTTAATCAATGGGGCCCCAAAAAGGTGGGAGACCCTTTATGGTGTCCTCAAACTGCTGTGCAGTGGTATCTGTCTGATCTATATCCTCTGTGTCAACAACCCTTCTGACTCAGGGCAAGTATGTACTCCTGCGCTGCAGCTGATGATCTTCATGATAATTGGATGAGGCAATATTCACAGTGGAAAGATGCAAAGAGAGGTAACATCTGCCTGACCATCACCTCAGAATCCAAACATCGGCTTGGGATCCACAGACAAATAGACATTACAGGGTGGGTCCAAAGGCTGACTATTATTCATACTCATAGGTGAAATTACATTTACTACCCCCTACCTTAACCTCCCCAGTCCCCTGGACACAGAAACTAGCTGTTGTGTTAACCATGGACGCCGGCATCAGTGTGTCCTTTGTAATATTGGGATCTCGGAAAGATTGAAAAGGTGGGGGACCATTGCTAATCAGCCATTTCCAGTCAAAGCCATATTTCGTTCTTTACTTTTTCATATATGCACATACAGGAGTTTGGGGACAATGTACGAAATGTCCCTTGTCCTACTGATCCATTGGGAGTAAACCCATGATGAAAACGTATATACGAACAATTCAAACCAACCTTCACAGCTGGCAATATATGATCATGTTAGGGACAGCAAATTGTCACTCTTATGAGTGACTGAAGGGAGCAACCCACAAACCCAGCAATTAGTTGTATTGGACACATTATGAGCTTGATGCAACATTTGTATAAAAACATTATCGGTGTAGGACAAATGATGCGCTGCTTTGTGTGAAGCCAAAGTGACAAAAAAAATGTTCGGGGGAAGTGGGCATTGTACCAACCAAGGAATGTACAGGATATTTCTCCTCTAGAAACCATGTTATTCCTAGTATTATCATTAGCGTATTCACAACAATTAATATGAAAACTATTTTAGTCTTTGTTGACCAACCCCGCGCTAAGCGAGGTGCTGCAAATGGCTGTTCCTCCTCATTAATATGCCGACCAAACGGATGCATTGTGAAGCAAGAAAAGGAATGCCATAAAACCAAAGTAAAGGTAAGTGTCCATCAGAGCCTCACTAGTAAAGGCTCCTATTGTTCAGCAACGTTGGCGCTCTTGAGCACCGACGATGGAGCTTGCTCTGTCCTAAGCTCGCGATGAATCCCACGTCGCACAATCTAATATACCCCCTTCCTAGGGAGCACGTTCAATTTATCCTGTCCATTGTCAGAACAGTGCACTAATCTCACTACAACCTGAACTAACACTGTTGGTACTATAGCAAAGTACAGCCTGACTTACACAGTCCATCCCTGACTAATCTGACTTCTCCTTTGGTGCACCATTCTTCAGCTGAGGGTGCAAATTGTACCTGGTAACTCCAGGCACAGAGGGATCAACGTTATTTTTATTTTTTTATTTTTTTTATTTAAAAACATTTATATAGCGCGCTTCTACCACGCGGTTTCTTGGCGCTTTTGGATTGCGAGGAGGCAACAGGAGCGGAGGGAATCTAGGCATTATAGGCTCGGGAGAAGAGCAGAGTTTTGAGACCTTTCCGGAACTCGATGTAAGAAGATGTCATGCGGAGTTCCGTCGGAAGGGAGTTCCAGAACGCAGGAGCGAGAACTGCAAACTTTGTTCCGCCCGCCTTTTTCTTTCTGAAACGGGGGGTGGTTAGCAGTTCCTGGTGGGTGGATCGAAGCTCTCTGCCCGGAGTATAGGGCTTGATGGCAGAGCAGATGAACTCTGGGGCGGTGCCCATTTTGGCCTGAAAGGTGGTACAGCCAAGTTTGAACAAGGCTCGCTCTTTCACCGGCAGCCAGTGCAGTGCCTGCAGTAAGGGAGTTACACGGTGGAATTTGGGCAGGCCGTGGATCAGGCGGGCGGCCTGGTTCTGCACTAGCTGCAGACGGTGAATGGCGTAGGCTGGGGCGCCATTGTAAATGATGTTACCATAGTCAAGGCGCGAGAGCACCATAGCCATCACTATGATCTTTAGGGCAGGTAGAGAGAAAAAACGAGAGATCTTCCTGATGGTTCTAAGGGAAAAAAAACAGGAGGAAACAACCGAATTAACCTGTGAGTGAACGGAAAGTGAAGAATTGAGGAAGATACCAAGGGTTTTGACCTTGGGGACGGGAAGCGGGGGAACACCAAGTGAAGGAGACCAGTGGGAAGGGGACCAGGGACTGCAACCACCTCCGGTCAGGACTAACTCCGTCTTGTCCGGGTTGAGTTTGAGGTGATTGCAGTTCATCCAATCCTGGATGAACAACATGACGGATTGGACGTTCTGGGAAGATGAGGAGTGGGAAAGGTTAAAAATTAGCTGGAGGTCATCGGCGTAATTGAACACCGTGACCTCAAGCTGCTGTAACATAAAAATGAGAGGGTAGATGTATAAATTAAACAAAAGAGGGGAAAGTGAGGAACCTTGGGGGACTCCACATACAACCTTACGGGAGGCAGCAGTGAAACCAGCTAGGTGGACCGCCTGAGCCCTATCTCTCAGGAAGGACTCAAGCCAGGCGAAGGCCAGGCCCTCTATGCCCGCCGCCCTGACACGGGTGAGGAGGATGGAATGGTCCACCGTGTCAAAAGCGGCGGACAGGTCTAAAAAAATGTAAAGCTGTTCCTTAATGGCTTGAATCTCTGGAGGGACCACTGCATTTAGTGCATCATCATTCTCTGCTTCCGTTTAGGTCCAAGTTAATTTTGCATTGCTGAATGGGATGAACCAATGCATTTTCTCATGCTTAGTGTCCCCTTTGCTGGCCCTCACCCACTCGTCATAGGGCAAGGGTAAGGGTACTCATTTATGATGAATACCATGTATCCAATTCTTTCAGCCAGCAACCTTGACCGTTGTGCGTGTTGCCAGAAGGACCAATTCTGGCCCCTTCCAGCGCAGCTCCAAACCCTTTTTCTGCTGAAAAGTGCGCATCAGGAACCAGTCACCAGTCTGAATGTTGTGGCCAGGTCCCTCTGATACATCAGGCAGCACCTCCTGTATCTGTTGCTGAATAGAACGCACATTTTCAGTTAACTGGCACAGGTAATCTGTCAACAATGGGTACTCAATTCAATTATTTATTTAAATATGATTTTGGAACTCCTTGGAGATCCACATATTACATAGTGACAAACAAAATATAATAAAATGAAACCATATATAAACAACTTATACTAGCAAAGAATATACAAAGTTAACGTACCATTCATCTAATACAATTCTAAAAAACATTTGAAAAAATTAAAGATTCTGTTGCAAAAAATTTCATTTGGAGGACTAAAGATAGCATCTATCACAGATCTTGCAGATAAAATACCAAACTGAACACATACAGGCTTTACCCAGAGACGGCGATAAGCCATTAATGCTGGACAAACTAGCAGGACGTGTATAGAGTCTTGAACTGAGACATAGCAGAAGTTACATACATTAGATATGCCGTGCCATTTGGCCAACAACTTATTCAGGGGAAGGAGATCCTGCCTAAGAAGCAGCCAAAAACGGCGTAAACCGTGGGGTATGTTCCAGGAAGCGTAAGGTTGTATTTGTCTAAATAAACAAGAATCAACAGCTTGCGTAACCCCCTTCTTTTGTATAATCAAGTTGCGATCCCTTTCGTAGCTTAGCTTCCATGTGGCTTGTTTTAATGTTAATTTTAATTGGTGCATAGAAAGGTCTAAAAGAGTGGCTTCCTCCAAGTCCAAGAGTGTGATGGCCTTCCTGTAATTCTTTATAAGAATCGAATGCTCTTTTAGGGGGCCCATCAACTCTTTTGTGATTAGGGATCTTAGAGTGGCTGGTTTTCCTTTGATTAAACAGATAACCCAGCGAATAACTCCTGCTAGGCCCTGTGTCCAGCTACTTCTTAGACCGAATTCTAAACGAAGGGCTGCTGCACTGCAACTATTATTAACCGAAGTTAAGCTTCTCAAGAGGATGCCCTCGATAGTGTCCAAGAAACCCCATTCGAGAAAGTCGATTAATTCTACGCCGTAAAGCAGAGTTGGGGGGACTTTTGCCCGGAAAGCCTCCAGCATGTGGACAAAGTGTCTTTTGCCGGTTGATTTGTACAATGCTCTTAAGCCATTTCCCTGAGACTTTGCCTTACGGGAACTATTTTCTAAGTGGGATTTGTTGCTCAAGTTGCTGTTAACAACCTTGCCCAGGAATACATATGTTTTTACTCTTTCTAATTTTTGGCCTCCCAGCTCCCAGCTAATGTGCTCCAACTTCAATTTTTTTCGCCCCTCCATACACATTATCTTGCTTTTGGAGATGTTTATTTTCAGGAAATGCTCTTCGGAGAAAGTGTATAATGAATGCAGACGGTTGTTAAGACCTTTTGGGGTAAGGTCTAAAATTAATATATCGTCCGCATACATTAGACAAGAGATATATCTGTCTCCCGGGCGTGGCGCAATTCCTTCACATGCAGATAATGGGTACTCAATATCTGAAAATCGACGTGGGACACCCCTGACGTTTGCCGGGCGTCCAAGCAAGACCTCGTACGGCGACAATCCTGTCCTAGAATGTGCTGTTGTTCTTGTCGACAAAATAGCCAGTGGTAAAGGATCAGGCCACTGCAATCATGTTGTCTCCTGAATCTTTGCCAATTTCAGTTTCAGAGTACCATTGTACTTCTCAACCAAACCTGCTAACTGCGGGTGGTTTGGAGCATGGAATTTCTGTTTTATGTGCAAACCATCACAAACTAACTGGATGACCTTGACATTAAAGTGACCTCTGTTATCACTACAGATCAAACAGGGCAAACTGAAGCAAGAGAAGAACTCCTTCAGGAGTACCTGCGCCATCGCAATGGCTGTATTATCTTTAGTGGGGTAAGCCTCAACCCATTTACTGAATGCACAGACCACCACCAATGCGTACTTCAAGTTATTGACTGTGTACAACTCAATATAGTCTAACTGAAGGACCTCTAAAGGGAAAGTAGGTAGTGCAAAATTACCAGGTGGTGTAGGGGTACCCTTTCCAGGATTTTGCATCATCCACACCATGCAGTACTTCACTAAACATGCAGCAGTTATCGGAATGCTGTCATTTTGCCATGCAAGGTCTTACAACTTACCCTTAGCACTGATATGAGCTCAGCCATGAGCCATTGTGAACTACAGGAAAAAACAAATGCATCTGGAAACATCCATCTCGGCTTCCCTGACTTGTCAATCCAACATCCCTCATCATTCAACGGTGCTGTACTGTCTTGCCACACTTCTAATTCCTACACTGTGGCCACACTCTGCATTTCCTTCATTCTCAAGTGTATCCTCAAACATGGTGACTCGGGCACACACCTGGCGGGACCTGCTATGAACATTGTTTTCATCCTAGTCCAGGCTGTTTCCTTAGCTGTCGGATTTACAAAGGCATTCCCTTTACCCACATCATCAGTAACTTTCCTATGGGCGCTGCACTTCACTATTGCCAATTACTTGGGGAGTGTCAAAGCGGACAGGAGCCTATATATGGTGACCATGATGAATCTTTGTTACATGGGAAGTAAGGATCCATCTCTCTACCCAGAGCTGCTGAAATTTATGGGTGACTCCAAAGGCGTACTGACTGTTAATATAAATATTAACAACCAGTTCCTCACTCAATTCAAGAGCTTGAATAAGGGCGACTAAGGCAGCTGCTTGGGTGAACTGATAGGAAACTTGTGATGTCTCAACTACCGTATGCAGTATTGTGATAGCTTATGCTGCAGTGGAGGTGCCATCTGATAATTTAAAACAAGAGCCATTGACTTATCCCCTTGTGGGTCAGATAAGGGAACATCAGGCAGGTCTAACCATCCTTTCGTCTCTTCTTCTGTCCGGAAGATACAAACATGTATGTCAATCTCCTCATTCTCAGACGGTAGGGGTAGTAAAGTGACTGGGTTCCAAGTGGCACATCGTTTGATTGTAATTTGCTTAGCAAAAAGTGTCAATTCATAACCTGTCAGATGTGCACTGGTGAAGTGCTGTGTCTTTGTCTTATTCAAAAGTGTATGCACAGCATGGGGTACCATAACTGTGAGGTCAGTATCAAGTAGGAGTCCAGATGATTGCCTTATCGAGACAGCCATAGCCACAACCGCTCTTAGACAGCTTGGGAGGGCTCTTGCAACAGGGTCAAGAACAGCAGGGAAATAAGCACACTGCCGTTGCTTATCTCCAAATTTCTGTGTTGAAACATTAAGTGCACAAACAGCCGTCTCATGGACATATAATACAAAAGGCTTGCTATAGTTAGGCGTGCCAAACACTGGATCCGAACAGAGCATAGGTTTGCAATTGCTCAAAAAACTGCTGACATTCAGGCATCCAGGGCAGGGGTTCAAGCACAACTTTAGTAGTCAAAGTGAGCAGTGCTTGGTTAGTAGGGAATAATCTGAAATCCATTGGCAACAGTAGGAAGTAACACCAAAAAAAACGTGCACATATTTTTGAGTTTGAGGAACAGGCATTTTAACAATAGTACTAATGCACTCAGGGGTCAATCTCCGACTCTCCTTCGACAATAGGTGACCTAAGTAGGTGACCTCCTGTTGGCAATACTGACATTTGGAAAGGGATACTTTATGGCCATGTTGAGGTAAATGTAATAACAATTTTACTGTACTGTCTCTACAACCTTGCTCTGTACCCGAGGCTATGGGCAAGTCATCAACATACTGAAGCAAGACATTACCTGTAGGGACCAACAAGGAATCCAGCTGACATTTCAATGCCTGACTATAGATACTCTGACACTCTATATAGCCGTGAGGAGCACGACAGAATCTAAAGCACCTACCAGCCAGGGTGAACCCGAACAGATACCTGCTGTCAGAATGTATGGGAATACTGAAGAACGCGTTTTTTAAGTCAATGACAGAAAAGTATAAAGCAGAAGAAGGAATCATTGTCAAAAGAGTCGTAATGTCAGGGGCCACTGGAAACTGGGGAAACACTATTTTATCAACTTCCCGCAAGTCAATCACAAAGCGATAAACATCTGCATGATCATCAGAGGAACCAGAGGGTGTCCATTTGAGAATGGGAATAATAGGGCTATTACAAACATTAGTAGTCGACTCCTCAGCCACTCCTTTCTCAATCAGGTCTAGTACAACCAGAACTCGTTTACCTGCCTGTGGTATTTTATACTGAGGGAATGGATGCAAGATAAAATTGCATTGTCTTTAACTCGGATCGAAACTGGCTGTATCTGTATGAGTCCCAAATCTATGGAAGCAAGACATTACCTGTAGGGACCAACAAGGAATCCAGCTGACATTTCAATGCCTGACTATAGATACTCTGAAACTCTATATAGCCATGAGGGGCACGACAGAATCTAAAGCACCTACCAGCCAGGGTGAACCCGAACAGATACCTTCTGTCAGAATGTATGGGAATACTGAAGAACGTGTTTTTTAAGTCAATGACAGAAAAGTATAAAGCAGAAGAAGGAACCATTGTCAAAAGAGTCGTAATGTCAGGGGCCACTGGAAACTGGGGAAACACTATTTTATCAACTTCCCGCAAGTCAATCACAAAGCGATAAACATCTGCATGATCATCAGAGGAACCCGAGGGTGTCCATTTGAGAATGGGAATAATAGGTGACAATAGGTGACCAAAGTAGGTGACCTCCTGTTGACAATACTGACATTTGGAAAGGGATACTTTGTGGCTATGTTGAGGTAAATGTAATAACAATTTTACTGTACTGTCTCTACAACCTTGCTCTGTACCCGAGGCTATGGGCAAGTCATCGACATACTGAAGCAAGACTATATCTATGCCAAGGTCATTCTGCCTGTGCCCATCGCTGGACTAGTGGGAGCAGGCCTTTATCTAATGGGAAAGGTATGCGCCAATAAGAGCAGTGCATTCATTAGTACAGCAGGACAAACCTTGGAGAATCGGAATATTACTGAAGCTGCTTCTCTCAAGCACCCATAGAGAGAGATTAGTTTTGCTCGTGGTTCAAAATGGCTGCCAAACATAAAATGGTGCTGGGAAAGCTGACTTAAGAAGAACAACTTGTAACAACACAGCAAAGACATTTTATTTTATTCTAATAGTTACATAGAGAGCACGCCTGACTTTGAGGAGCTGGCTGTTACAGGGAGAACACCTGCCTTTGATGAGCCAGGTGTTACAGGGAGAACACCTGCTTTGATGAGCCAGCTGTTACAGAGAGAACACCTGCCTTTGGTGAGTGAGCTGTTATAGAAAGCACACCTCCCTTTGATGAACTGGCTATTACAGGGAGAACACCTGCCTTTGATGAGCCGCCGGTTACAGGGAGAACACCTGCCTTTGATCCTTTGATGAGCCTGCTGTCACATAGAGCACACCTGTCTTTGATGAGCTGGCTGTAGGAGAAAACGAATCTGCCTTTGATGAGTCAGCTGTTACATAGAACACATCTGTCTTTGATGAGCTGGCTGTTAGAGAGAAAAACCCTGCCTTTGATAGCTGGCTGTTACAGGGAGCACACCTTCCTTTGATAGCTGGCTTTTACTTTGAGCACACATGCCTTTGACGAGTCGGCTCTTAGAGAGAACAAATCTACCTTTGATAAGCTGCCTGTTACGTAGAGCACACCAGTCTTTGTTGAGGCGGCTGTTACAGGATCCCGCCAGCCTTTGATAGCTGACTGTTACAAGGAGCATACCTTCCTTTCATGAGCAGGCTATTACAGAAAGCATGCCTACCTTTGATAGCTGGCTGTTACAGAGATCACACCTTCCTTTGATAGTTAGCTGTTACAGAGAGCAAACCTGCCTTTAATGAACTAACTGTTACAGAGAGTACACCTGCCTTTGATGAGCCATCTGTTACATATAGCACACCTGCTTTCAATGAGCTGGCTGTTACAGAAGGCACACCTGCCTTTGATGAGCCGGATGTTATACATAGGACACCTGCTTTTCAAAGCTGTCTGTTACAGGGAGAACACCTCCCTTTGATAGCTGACTGTTACAGAGCATAAACCTGCCTTTGAGAAGCAGGCTGTACCATTCAGCACACCTGCCTTTGATGAGCCGGCTGTTACATAGAGCACTCCTGCCTTTGATGAGCTGTAACATATAGCAGACCGTCCTTTGTTGAGCTGTAATATATAGCAAACCTCCCTATGATGAGCTGTAACGTATACCAAACCTGCCTTTGATGAGATGGCTGTTACCGAGAGCACACCTTCCTTTGATAGCTGGCTTTTACAGGAAGCACACCTGCCATTGATGAGCCGACTGTTAAAGTGAGAACACCTTTGATGAGCTGTAACATAAAGCGCACCTGCCTTTGATAAGAAGACTGTTACAAAGAGCACACCTCCCTTTGAGGAGCTGGCTGTTATAGGGAGATTGACTGCCTTTGATGAGCCACCTGTTACAGGGAGAACACCTGTCTTTCATGAGCTGGCTGTTAGAGAGTACTAACCTGCCTTTGATAAGCCGGCTGACACAAAAAGCCCACCTGTCCTTGCTGAGCTGGTTGTTAAAGGGAGCACACCTGCTTTTGATGACCTGGCTTTAACAGGGAGCACACCTAGCTTTGATGAACCAGCTGTTGGAGAGAACTAACCTCCCTTTGATGAGCTGGCTGTTACAGGGATTGCAAAAACAACAGGTGATAGACCGAATGAGGATCAATGTCACACATTCAACCCAGTCAAAAGATCTGGGTCCTAATCCATCGTTTTTTTGCACTCCACACCACCCTGGGTTAGACAATGGCGATATGCAAATCAGCTCTGACCCTGTGCCCCATGGGAACAGTCCAGTCGGAACTACAAAAGCCATGTCCTTCCCAGAACGGAATCAAGCATCCGAGGACCG
Source organism: Lissotriton vulgaris (assembly GCF_964263255.1). NCBI lineage: Eukaryota > Metazoa > Chordata > Amphibia > Caudata > Salamandridae > Lissotriton > Lissotriton vulgaris. The sequence goes on along the minus strand of NC_141689.1, from coordinate 169,672,052 downwards.
GACCGGTTTCGAGGTAACACCTCTCATCAGCCCGGCTAGCTTGACTCCAGTGGTGTGGAGTGCCTGGGACCCACGTCTGGGCATCCCCAGTACACTTATAGCGGAATTGCAAAAACAACAGGTGATGGACCGAATGAGGATCAATGTCACACATTCAACCCAGTCAAAAGATCTGGGTCCTAATCCATCGTTTTTTTGCACTCCACACCACCCTGGGTTAGACAATGGCGATATGCAAATCAGCTCTGACCCTGTGCCCCATGGGAACAGTCCAGTCCGAACTACAAAAGCCATGTCCTTCCCAGAACGGAATCAAGCATCCGAGGACCGGACCAGTTTCGAGGTAACACCTCTCATCAGCCCGGCTAGCTTGACTCCAGTGGTGTGGAGTGCCTGGGACCCACGTCTGGGCATCCCCAGTACACTTATAGCGGAATTGCAAAAACAACAGGTGATGGACCGAATGAGGATCAATGTCACACATTCAACCTAGTCAAAAGATCTGGGTCCTAATCCATCGTTTTTTTGCACTCCACACCACCCTGGGTTAGACAATGGCGATATGCAAATCAGCTCTGACCCTGTGCCCCATGGGAACAGTCCAGTCCGAACTACAAAAGCCATGTCCTTCCCAGAACGGAATCAAGCATCCGAGGACCGGACCGGTTTCGAGGTAACACCTCTCATCAGCCCGGCTAGCTTGACTCCAGTGGTGTGGAGTGCCTGGGACCCACGTCTGGGCATCCCCAGTACACTTATAGCGGAATTGCAAAAATAACAGGTGATGGACCGAATGAGGATCAATGTCACACATTCAACCCAGTCAAAAGATCTGGGTCCTAATCCATCGTTTTTTTGTACTCCACACCACCCTGGGTTAGACAATGGCGATATGCAAATCAGCTCTGACCCTGTGCCCCATGGGAACAGTCCAGTCCGAACTACAAAAGCCATGTCCTTCCCAGAACGGAATCAAGCATCCGAGGACCGGACCGGTTTCGAGGTAACACCTCTCATCAGCCCGGCTAGCTTGACTACAGTGGTGTGGAGTGCCTGGGACCCACGTCTGGGCATCCCCAGTACACTTATAGCGGAATTGCAAAAACAACAGGTGATGGACCGAATGAGGATCAATGTCACACATTCAACCCAGTCAAAAGATCTGGGTCCTAATCCATCGTTTTTTTGCACTCCACACCACCCTGGGTTAGACAATGGCGATATGCAAATCAGCTCTGACCCTGTGCCCCATGGGAACAGTCCAGTCCGAACTACAAAAGCCATGTCCTTCCCAGAACGGAATCAAGCATCCGAGGACCGGACCGGTTTCGAGGTAACACCTCTCATCAGCCCGGCTAGCTTGACTCCAGTGGTGTGGAGTGCCTGGGACCCACGTCTGGGCATCCCCAGTACACTTATAGCGGAATTGCAAAAACAACAGGTGATGGACCGAATGAGGATCAATGTCACACATTCAACCCAGTCAAAAGATCTGGGTCCTAATCCATCGTTTTTTTGCACTCACACCACCCTGGGTTAGACAATGGCGATATGCAAATCAGCTCTGACCCTGTGCCCCATGGGAACAGTCCAGTCCGATCACGTGCCACTCACAAACCGCAATCCTACCATCTATGCAAGCTCTTATTTGACCCATACTGGTACACCGTCTCACTTACACGATATCTCACTCCCCTGAACACTCGCCGGAACCTTTTAAACGGTCTATCACGCGTGCCACCATTGGAAGTTCCCTTATTGAACTTTATTAACTCACTTCACAAGTGTCACAAATACACGTTTTTATGCTTTCCTATATTGATATATCCCATTTTCTCTTTTTCTTTAGGCTATTGTGTTATGCAAACTTTAGGCACAAAACGTTTGTCCTGATGATGATTCCTTGTATTAATGTTATGGAATCGAAACGTCGTCGACCTCTTACACCATATATGCAAATGTATACTTATCAAGAATTTGGAATAATGGTGTAACTGAATTTCTGCTATTTTTTCATTGCTCAGAAATCGCTCACTCTTTGCCTAAACTTATCTTTCTCTTTGCCTCTCTCTATCCCTCTACTTTGCCAATTTGTAAGCGTGAAGGCACAGGTTGTGTCTCACTCTTCGTGAATGTAAGATAACTTTGTCTAAACTTTTAAAATCAGTAAAAATCTTTAAGTGATCACTGTCCGGCTGGACAAATCGCTACAACAAATATAGCTCCATTGTGTCTATATTCATTACGTCGTAACAATGTATGCATAGGACCACTGTTGTTAAATACAACCTACTTCTTATGACATGTCTTTAAAAAGAAAAGAATACCAAGACAAGTATAAAAGAAATTTTGATATCACACATTCTACTAAGCAAAATGAGTGGAATGTGGGTGACACTGTTCTTGTTCGCAGGCCAGGTTTTGTCAGGAAAGGACATTCAAGATTTATGGGTCCTTTTGTAATTTCCACTGTCAAGAAAAATGTTGTAATTTTGGATTCAGGAGATGTTTGGAGTACATCTAGATTGGCGAAAGTCACTAATAAACACAATCGACTTTCACAACAATTTACAACTAATTATCATGATAATATTCCTTACAATCGAAGTTCTGGCAGAATTGTGAGACAACCAAAATGGCATGATGATTATTTAATGGATTCTCATTAGTCACATTGTTTATGTTAGTTTAGAACATTTGTGTGACCTGATATTGTTTTTTATACTTAGTTTTTTGTTTATTATTATTATTATTATTATTATTATTATTATATAATATAAGAGATGTGTTATGGTTTAACATAGTCTTTAATGATGTATGTATGTTCTACATTCCGATGCTGATGTGTCTCATGGAATGTGATTTGGCAGTTGGAGCCAGGCCAAGGTCCGTGAGGGTTGTACTCTTTATCTTCTTGAATAAACCAAGATTTAACCAACCTGCTTTGTGGAGATTAACATGTATTACTTTGATAGCTGGATTTTACAGGGAGTACACCTAATTTTGATAAGCCAGCTGTTAGAGAGGACTACCATCCCTTTGATGAGCTGGCTGTTACAGGGATAACACCTGCCTTTGATGAGCCAGCTGTTAAAGAGAGCACACCTCCCTTTGAGGAGCTGGCTGTTACAGGGAGAACATCTGCCTTTGATGAGGAAGGACATCAAACACAGAGTTACATAGAACACACATGTCTTCGATGAGCCGTCTGTTACAGGGGGCACCCCAACCTTTGATAACTAGCTTTTACAGGGAGCACACCTTTCTTTGATGAGTCAGCTATTACAGAGAGCTCCCCTACCTTTGATAGCTGGCTGTTAAAGAGAGCACAACTCTCTTTGATTTGCTGGTTGTTACAGAGAGCACACCTGTCTTTGATGAGCCGACTGCTACAGAGAGCACACCTGCCTTTGATGAGCCGACTGTTACAGAGAGCACACCTGTCTTTGATGAGCCGACTGTTAGAGAGAGCACACCTATGCTTGATAGCTGTCTGTTTCAGAGAGCACACCTTTCTTTGATTGCTGGCATTTACGGAGAGCACACCTGCCATTGATGAGCTGTAACATAAAGCACACCTGTCTTTGATGAGATGACTGTCACAGAGAGCACACCTGCCTTTGATGAGCCAGCTGTTACAGAGAGTACACCTGTCTTTGATGAGCCGGCTGTTACAGAGAGCACACCTTCCTTTGATTGCTGTTTTTTACAGAGAGCACATCCTCCTTTGATAGCTGTAACATAAAGCACACCTGCCTTTGATGAGCCAGCTGTTACAGAGATCACATCTCCCTTTTTGATTGCTGGCTGTTACAGAGAGCACAGCTGCCTTTGATTACTGACTGTAACAGAGAGCACACCTTCCTTTGATTGTTGTCTTTTACAGAGAGTACACCTGCCATTGATGAGCTGTAACATAAAGCGCACCTGCCTTTGATGAGCCGACTGTCACAGAGAGCACACCTACCTTTGATGAGCCAGCTGTTACAGAGAGCACACCGGTCTTTGATGAGCTGACTGTTACATAGAGCACACCGGTCTTTGATGAGCCGTCTGTTACAGGATCACTCCAGCCTTTGATAGCTGGCTGTTACAGGGAGCACATCTGCCTTTGATCAGCCGACTGTTACAGAGAGCACACCTGTGATTGATAGATGACTGTTACAGAGAGCACACCTTCCTTTGATTGCTGGCTTTTGCAGAAAGCACAACTGCCATTGATGAGCTGTAATATGAAGCACACCTGCCTTTGCTATGCCGACTGTCACAGAGAGCACGCCTACCATTGATGAGCCAGCTGTTACAGAGAGCTCACCTTCCTTCGATGAGCTGACTGTTACAGAGAGCATGCCTGCCTTTGATGAGCCGACTGTCACAGAGAGCACACTGGCCTTTGATAAACCAGCTGCTACAGAGATTGCACCTCGCTTTGATGGTGTCTGTTGAGGAGAGCACACCTGTCTTTGATGAGTTGACTTTAAAGAGAGCACAGCTGCCTTTGATAGCTGGCTGTTACAGAGGGCACACCTGCATTTAAGGAGCCTGCTGTTAAAGAGAGCAAACCTGCCTTTGATAGCCGTCTGTTACAAAGAGCATACTTGACTTTGGTAAGATGGCTGGTCCATAGAGCACACCTGTCTTTTGAGGAGCCGGATGTAACTGAGAGCAAACATGCCTTTGATGATCTGGATGTTCAATAGAGCACACCTGTTAGACCTGACATCATTGGCTTGAGTCTCTCCTCCATTTTTTCTGTTTGCCTCTACTGTTTTACGATGTTTTGCTGGTATATGCTTTGGGCGCCGTGTCACTGCTGATCAGTGCCACAGCGCAAGTGCTCCATATGTTAAATTGATGTATCTATGGTATCCATGTTTGGCCTTATTTGGTTTACTGTCAGTCCCTAGTCTAGTGCACCAGGAGTGCCGGGGCTTGTAAACGCAAATGCCGCTCGGGGGCTTGCAGCACGTGTTGTGCCACCCACAGGAGCGGCCTTGTAAAAGAATGTCTACGGGTCGGTCATTGCGAGACCCACGTGCAGTCTTGCACTGTCACGTCGGCTGCGCAGGTATACCTACTTGCCAGCCCCTCCAACCTTCCCTTAACTTCATGTTAGTCACCCCTATGGTAGGCCCATGGGCAGGGTGCATTGTAAGTGTAAGGTAGGACAAGCCTGACCAAGTTGGTCTGTCCTGATAGTGAAGTGCCGCCATCTTAGGGCTTCACTATTGCGAGGTAGCCTGCTCTCCGTTGGATAGAATGGGCCGCCGGGATTGTTAACGCTATGATCCTAGCTGGCTCGGGGAGCATGGTGCAATGTCGAGTTTGGTATCCCTGAGCTCGGGGTTTAATTACGCATCCGTTGGTGTGGATGGTTTTTGGACTCTGGGTTCGAAAATAGTACTTTTAGAAAGTGTCTATTTTCTTATCTAACCATATCTGGTCTCTGCTGGTCTTGCGTGTGTGTGACAGGAGCTGGGTGGCTCCAAGAGGTCTGGATGAGTCTGTGTGGGATGAGTGGGACATTACGTTGAGAGTAGGGGGAGAGTAGTTGTTGATAGCCTGCCTTGCCTGATACAATGCTGGCTCCACCTCCTGCCAAGCGACTGATGGCTCTGTGCCTGCCCTGGACGATCCTGGCCCCACCTCCTGCCAGGAGGACGATAGCTCTGCTCCTGCCGGTGTCAATGCTGGCTCCACCTCCTGCGGGGCGTCTGAGGACCCGGCCCGGCACAATGAATAGGCCAGGTGCCACTGCCTAGCTCCACCCACCACAGACCCAGGGTGTTTGGAAATCCCCGGCATAGACAAAGGGATCAAAGACGAAAAGGGGTATAAGAGGAGGACCCCTGAACCACGAATTTAGATCACTTCTGACAAGGAACCCTGTAACCAAGGACAAGAAGCCTGCTGATCTAAAGGACTGCTTACCCTTTCTGCCGGTGTGCTGTTGTTGGGGGAATCCTGCAGTGCTTCTTTATTTTTGCCAAGGAACCAGGAGAGAGGAACTGGGTGTGTACTCTCACGCTTGCTAAGAAAATCTCCAAGGACTGGAAGAGTGCCAGTCTCCTGCCGAAGTCACAGGGCCAAAAGACTTCACCTGCTAAAAAGTGCTATCCGCTGGAAGTTTGAATCCAGCACCTCTGAAAAGAACAGCATCACGACGACCGGACGCTGGGCCCAACCGACGCCAGCAGCAACGCCAGTGAGTAGGAGTACGGCTCTAACTCCAGAGGACCTCGTGTCTGCCCCGCTGCTGATCGCATCAACCGTGTGCCCTTCGACGCCGTGAGCGCTGCTCACTCTGTGCAACTGCATCATCGACAACGCCTGCTGAGGCCTGATCGACACCGAAGAAGCGACGCCGGATTGCTCGACGCCGCTGATCATCGTGGGCTTCATTTTTCTAAGGTACTGTGTTGTTGGGGGTCCGTGTGACTCCCGGCCCGACGCAGCGCTCCTCGCGGTCGACGCCGAACCTGTGGATTATCTCTGCCCAGCGTTGTGTAGCTCCCGTGTGAGTTACCCTGTTGCTAAGAACTGTGTTTCCAAGAAGAAGATTTGCTTGATACTAAAAGACTTTTGTGCTAAAGAAGAAACTACCTTTGAACTATCCTTTTTCCTTCCCGAACGTATTTATTCCGATTGTGTACAGTTTTGCCGTTATTTGGTCTTGTGCTAAGTCTTATATAAAAATACTTATTTTTATAATACTACAGTGTCGTGTCCATTTGTAGTGTATTCACTGTATTACTGTATGTGGTCATAATTGCTTAACACACAGCCTCTGAGATAAGCCTGTTCTGCTCTGCCAAGCTACCAAGGGGGTGAGCAGGGGTTATCGAAGGGTGTGATCCCCTTGCCCTAACTAGAAAAGGAGTGTCCCTATTTGTCAGGAGTGTATACCTCTGCCAACTAGAGACAGCCGGTTCTAACAACACCTATCTTCGACAGCCGGCTGTTACAAAGAGCACACCTGCCTTTTGTAAGCAAGCTGGCCCTTAGAGCACGCCTGTCTTTGATGAGCTGGCTGTTACATATAGCACGCCTGCATTTGATGAGCCGGATGTTCAATAGAGCACACCTGTCTTTGATGAGCCGGGTATTACAGGGAACACGTCTACCTTTGATTGCTGGCTGTTACAAAGAGCACACCTGCATTTAAGGAGCCAGTTGTTGCAGGAAGAACACCTGCCTTTGATGAGCCGGCTGTTACAGAGAGCAAACTTGCCTTTGATGAGCTGGCTGTTACAGAGAGCACACCTGCCTTTGATGAGCCGGCTGTTACAGAGAGCATGCCGGCCTTTGATGAGCTGGCTGTTACAGGAAACTCGCCTACCTTTGATAGCTGGCTGTTACAGAGAGCACATCTGCCTTTGATGAGCCAGCTGTTACATCGAGAACACCTACCTTTGATGAGCCAGCTATTACAGAGAGCTCACCTCCCTTTGAGGAGCTGGCTGTTATAGGAAGAAAAAAGTGCCTTTGATGAGCCGGCTGTTACAGAGAGCACACCTGCCTTTGATAGCTGACTGTTACAGAGAGCAAGCCTGCCTTTGATGAGCTGGGTGTTACAGAGAGCACACCTCTGTTTGATATCTGCCTCTCACATAGAGCACCGCTGACTTTGATTAGGTGGTTGTTACAGAGAGCACACCTTCCTTTGACAGCTGATTTTTACAAGGAGCTCACCTGCCTTTGATGAGCCAGCTGTTACGGGGAGAACATCCACCTTTGATGAGCCGGCTGTTACATAGAGCACACCTGTCTTTGATGAGCCATCTGTTCGAAGAGCACACCTACCTTTGATAGCTGGCTGTTAAAGAGAGCACACCTGCCATTGAGCTGTAACATAAATGTCAACCTGCCTTTGATGAACCAGCTGTTGCAGAGAGCACATCTGCCTTTGATGATGAGCCGGCAGTAAAAGAGAACACACCGCCTACCTTTGATGAGCTGGCTGTTAAAGAGAGCACACCTGACTTTGATGAGCTGGCTGTTAAAGAGAGCACACCTGACTTTGATGAATCTACTGATACAGAGAGCACAACTACCTTTGATTAGCTGTTTGTTACAGAGAGCACACCTTCCTTTGAAAGCTGGCTTTTACAGTGAGCACACATGCCTTTGATGAGCCGGCTATTCGAGAAAACTAACCTACCTTTGATAAGCCGGCTGTTACATGATCACGCCAGCCTTTGATAGCTGTCTTTTACAGGGAGCACCTGCCTTTGATGAGCTTGCTGTTACAGAGAGCACTCCTGCCATTGAGCTGTAACATAAATCTCAACCTGCCTTTGATGAACCAGCTGTAACAGAGAACACACCTGCCTTTGATGAGCTGGCTGTTAGAGAGAGCACACCTGTCTTTGATGAGCTGGCTGTTACAGAATGCACACCTGCCTTTGATGAGCTGGTTGTTATAGAGAGCACACCTGCCTTTGATGTGTTGACTGTTACAGAGAGCACACCTGCATTTGATAAGCAGGCTGTTACATATATTGCACGCCTGCCTTTGATGAGGCAGATGTTCATTATAGCACACCTGTCTTTGATGAGCCAGCTTTTACAGGGAGAACATCTGCCTTTGATGAGTCGGCTATTACATAGAGCTCACTGTATTTTATGAACTGGCTGTTAGAGCGAACTAACCTTCCTTTGATGAGCCGGCTGTTACATAGAGCACACATGTCTTTGATAGCTGGCTCTTACAGAAAGCACACATGCCTTTGATGAGTTAGCTGTTAAAGTGAGCACACCTACCTTTGATGAGCCGGCTGTTACAGAGAGCACACCTACCTTTGATGAGCCGGCTGTGACAGAGAGCCAACCTACCTTTGATGAGCCGGCTGCTACAGAGAACACACGTGCCTTTGATGAGCCGGCTGTGACAGAGAGCACGCCTTTCTCTGATGAACTGGCTATTATGTAGAGCAGACCTACTTTTGACCAGCCCCCTGTTACAGAGAGTACACCTCTCTTTGATATCTGGCTGTCACAGAGAGCACACATGCCTTTGATGAACCAACGATTACAGAGAGCACACATGCATTTGATGAGCCGGCTGGACAGTTCCACCATGTCATCCTGCCATGGTCGGTGAGTTGAGTTCAGTGTTTAGAAATGACAAAAGTACATCATGCAGTGTTACAGAAAAAGGAAGATAGTGCAACGGGTGGAGGCTGGCCGTGCTCTTTTAGGAGTTGTGTGGTTAGTTATTTTGGAAAGGTTTGAAGCATTGAGGAAATAACGATGGCTGAACTCCAATTAACCATTTACAAATGCCTTCTGGTGTGTACGTTGCGCCATGTGTCTCGCAGAATATCAATGGAAACGTTATTACTTTAAATTAAAATAGTTATAGAAACCTCAGACCAAATAACCACTTCTAAGGGAAATTGTAGTCAAGTGAATAATATTTACCCACATTATTGCATTAAAGGTGCAGAACTCCAAGTGATGCAACTGCATTAATATACAAACCATTTGAAAATCAACAAAGAATATTACCATCAAGGGTAATAATTACTTTCTTAACTTGGTGTCATCTCCGCAGTCTTTGTGTTCAAGGTCCTTTAACCGCATCGCTGCGGCGGCTTTTCCCGCTGTGTGCGGCAATTTTCAAAATCTCGTGTTACACGGCGAGCTCAGCTCGTCATCAGCATACGAGCAGCTTAGCTGATGATACTCGTCATCAGCAGCGAAGAGGATAAATAGCTAACGAGCTCATACTTTTGAATAAAGTTTGGAAAGATGGTGTCCTGCTAAGATTTGTACTTATGGCAGGTTATGTGGATGTCCATAGCACGGCGAATCATCCGTGAGGGTATCCAGGCGCGGAGTATGGCGGTCTGAGGGGGAAAGAGGAGATCATGCCTGCACTGCGCTTAGACACAAAGAGTGCCAAGTAGTGCACTTTTCATTACTTTACTTTTAGGCAAACTTCCAGCTCAAAATAAGCTTTGACCTAGAAAGAAATTTCCAAATCAGTAATGTGCACTGGTTTGCGTCACTTTTGTTGACTTTGCACCTGCACAAAGCGTTGATACATCTGGCCCAAAATGTGCCCTTCTTTCCCAAATGTCACCAGTTTTTTTTTGTTATTTTATGGAAGAAGCTTCAGATTATGTTCTGCAAAAAGGATATTTAAGAAGCTGAAGCTTGGCAGGGAGTTTTCTCGTTTCTGACTCAAGCCTTCTGGAACTCTTTTCCAAGGCTTCTTCAATGTATGGCAAATCTGGTAAAGTTCTGAAAAAAACTCCAAAACCTCCTTTGTTTTCACCACCACTTTGAAGTTACTTAGCGGTCCTCCAGGCGGTGCTGTTCACAGTAGAGTGTCACGAAACAATTGTAGATCTACAAGAGCTGTATAAAAATCTATTTAACACAATGCAGCATAACAACACATATCATAAAAATGCGCAACCTGCAAAATTAATTATTCGACATATTAGATTTTTCAGAAAGCAGACCACAGAAGCAGAAAAATACTGAAAAAAAATAAACAATATGTGTTCCAAATAAGTGATTGGGCTTTTGTCGAGACAACAATATCGAAGAGTCGCTGCAGGGTAGTTAAAAACTTACGATACTCGGAGAAACTGGAACAAAATCACCTCCGACCAACTCCTCACATCACTCAACCAAAACCCTCCCACCCTCTCACTGGACCCAAATCAAGTGGCCACCAATCTCAAGCAATGGATCACCCACAGTGCTGACGAATTAGCACCCCTGAAAAAGCACCAGATCAAATCAGCCAGCAAAAAGGCTCCCTGGTTTAATGATGACCTTAAAAAATCAAAGAAGCTATGCCGCACCCTGGAGAAAACATGGAGAAAAAACCCAACCACCGACAACATGGCCACCCTCAAGGCAGCCACCCGCAAACACCACCAACTGATTCGATCCACCAAGAAATCAGCATTCAAGGATCGTCTCGATAACAACACCCACAACAGCAAGGAACTCTTCAACATCGTCAAAGAATTCACCAACCCCACCGCAGCATCTAACGACATCACTCCCCCCCAAGACCTATGCGATGCGTTATCCTCCTTCTTCTACAACAAAATTGCCGACATCCACAACAGCTTCGAGAACACTCCCAGCGATCAACCCTCCCCACACCCCTCAGATCCTACTCCGCCAACTAACAACCTTAGCGCCTGGAACCCAACCACCACTGAAGACACCATCCGCCTAATGAACTCCATCAACGCACCCCATCTCTGTGATGTCATCAACTGCTCATTCGACTCTGCCGCCTTCCCAGAAAGCTGGAAACACGCCGAACTCAGCGCCCTCTTGAAGAAACCCACAGCAGACCCCTATGAACTTAAAAACTACCGACCCATATCCCTCCTCCCTTTCCCCGCCAAAGTCATTGAGAAAGCCGTCAACAGCCAGCTCGCCGCCTTCCTTGAATCCAACAACTCCCTCGATCCATCTCAATCCGGATTTCGAGCCAAACACAGCACCGAAACCGCCCTCATTGCAGCGACAGACGACATCCGAACGCTACTGGATAACGGAGAGACAGCGGCCCTCCTTCTACTCGACCTCTCAGCCGCTTTCGACACAGTCTGCCACAGCACCCTTATACAACGCCTCAGCAACATCGGCATACAAGGAAAAGCCTTGGACTGGATCATCTCATTCCTCTGCGGGAGAACTCAAGAGTCCGACTCCCCCCATTCAGCTCAGAGGCCACTGAAGCCATCTGTGGAGTACCACAAGGATCATCACTCAGTACCACCCTCTTCAACGTTTACATGAGCCCACTCGCATCCATCGCGCGCCAACACAACCTCAACATCATCTCTTACGCCGACGAAACCCAATTAATCCTTTCCCTCACCAAAGACCCTAACACCGCCAAAACCAATCTTCACGAAGGCATGAAAGAAGTAGCCAAATGGATGAAACATAGCCGCCTAAAACTCAACTCAGACAAAACGGAGGTGCTCATCCTAGGATCTTCCCCCTCTGCCTAGGACGACTCTTGGTGGCCTTCCGCTTTGGGCACAGCACCCACAGACCACGCACGTAACCTTGGCTTCATCCTAGACTCCTCTCTCTCGATGTCCAGACAAGTCAACGCAGTCTCATCCTCCTGCTTCAACGTACTTCACATTCTCAAAAAGATCTTCCGCTGGATCCCCCTCGAGACAAGAAAGACTGTCACCCACGCACTGGTCACGAGCCGACTGGATTATGGTAACACACTATACGCCGGAATCACAGCAAAACTACAGAAAAAACTCCAACGCATCCAAAACGCATCAGCGAGACTCACATTGGACATCCCTCGCCAAGCTCACATCACCGGACACCTAAAAGACCTCCACTGGCTTCCCATCAACAAAATAATTACGTTCCGTCTTCTCACCCACGCACACAAGGCCCTCTACAATCTAGGGCCCGAATGCCTCAACACCCGACTGTCCTTCTACAAACCCACCCGCCAACTAAGATCGTCCAATCAAGCCCTCGCCGCAGTCCCGCGCATCCGAAAATCCACCATGGGTGGCAGATCCTTCTCCTTCCTGGCGGCCAAGACCTGGAACTCACTCCCCACTCACCTCCGCCTTACTCAAAACCACATCTCCTTCAGAAAAGAACTTAAAACCTGGCTATTCGACAAATAATGAACCCCTTCCCCAAGCGCCTTGAGACCCTCTGGGTGAGTAGTGCGCTATATAAATGCCTGAACATACGCAATACTAGATTTTCATTTTAGCAAAAAAGGGTGCATTCTGAGAGTTGTGGTCCTGGTTTACTTTAGTGGATCCAACTGAAAAAAATCCGAAAAAAATTGTTTGCAACAGAGAAGTTCAGGGCCTCAGGGCTGTGTCTTTGGTGACAGGGAGGTATCTGATGATTTTATACTGAAGAGAAAATCAACTTTAAAATGTTTTGCAGGAAAATGCTGCACTTTTCAAAGACGTCTTGTGAAACACACAAAGTGCCAGAGAAAACTTATTTTTACTAGAATTAGAAAATAAATCATGGGGAGAAAGGTACTGCTCCTGGGCTATATATAGTGGAGAACTATTTGCTCTTGAGAAGTGCCAGTACTTTCCCAGATAAATGTACTGCGCCTATCCTGAGAAGTGCAGGTACTCTCGCTTTCAAATTAAAGTGCCGGTACTCAGTACCGGACATTAACCTCCCATTTAAAGCACTGTCTTTAATGAATTCACCTAAGAGGCGCTTTTTGCTGGTTAGGTCACGGTGTGAGAGCGGGGGGTAAGTGGGGTGAAAACGGACATCTTTTTGGCATCAGAAAACAGTATAAGATGAAGTATAGTGAAGATTTTGTTCTAACTGCTCTTCCTGGAGTCGGTGCTAGTAAAACCTCTCTTTTCTGAAAAGTTCCCTGAAATTCGCTTGTGAATGGCGAGGGTTGGTTGGTTCCCGCACACAATAAAGAAATACTCACTCCCAGTCGCACGGGTGCCAGGGCAGGCTTTATTCTGGTATAAGGCACGCACGCTCGGAGCATCCAGGGGTCTGTGTGAGCGGGTGCACCTCCCGCGGCCGCCGCTAGGGGGCGCTCTCCTCCCTTTCCGCCGGCCCGGGCGGTCACGTGCTCCCGACGCGTGTGCGGGTTTAAAGCGCTCAGTCCCCTCCAGCCCGGGCAGTCAGTGCGAAGCCGGGCTGCCGCGGAGGGAGGCGCTGCTGCTGCTGGCCTGCCTGGAGCCTGGACACGCCTGGGGACAGAGAGCGCTTCACTGGGGACTGGATCTGTGGTGGGCCTGGGAGGAGGAGCCGCGGGGGCACGGGCGAGCCTGGAGAGCACGGTGAGTAGAGTGCACTGCCAGTGCACACACGCGTCCGGAGCTGAGCACACGGGTGTGCACTAGGGTGTGCACCGGCGCGCAAAGGATGCTGAGGTACTAGTGTGCGCACGGAGGATGCTGTCTGTGTGCACACACTCGTCAGGAGCTGAGCACACGGGTGTGCACTAGGGTGTGCACTGACGCGCAGAGGATGCTAAGGTACTAGAGTGTGCACGGGGGGTGCTGTCTGTGCGCACAAGCGTCCGGAGCTGAGCACACGGGTGTGCACTAGGGTGTGTACGGGCGCGCAGAGGATGCTGAGATACTAGTGTGCGAACGGAGGATGCTATCTGTGCACACACGCGTCCGGAGCTGAGCACACGGGTGTGCACTAGGGTGTGCACGGGCGCGCAGAGGATGCTGAGGTACTAGTGTGCGCACGGAGGATGCTGTCTGTGTGCACACACTCGTCAGGAGCTGAGCACACGAGTGTGCACTAGGGTGTGCACGGGAGCGCAGAGGATGCTGAGGTACTAGTGTGCGCACAGAGGATGCTGTCTGTATGCACACACGCGTCAGGAGCTGAGCACACGAGTGTGCACTAGGGTGTGCACCGGCGCGCAGAGGATGCTGTGATAGTGTGTCCATGCAGGATGCTGTCTGTGTGCACACCCGCCCAGGAGCTGAGCACACGAGTGTGCACTAGGGTGCACACAGACGGGCAGGAGATGCTGTGATTGTATGGGCACCAGGATGATGTATGTGTGCACACACCCGCGCAGGAGCAGAGCATACTAGTGTGCACACAGGCGCCCAGGGGATGCTGTGATTGTATGAGCACGGAGGATACTCAATGTGCACACGTGGGGCTCATGCAAAGATACTGTGTGCACCTTTGGGAATATTAGTTATGTGCAAACTGAAAACCCGGCAGTTTGTACATGGAACGTTGTGTATGCACACATTGATGCACTGCAGTTGTGTGCTCTCCGAGGACTGCCACTGTGTACTCTGTGTCTGTGTGCACAGAAGATACTTGTTTTAAACACATGCGATGCTGGTACGCACACGTGGGTGAGGGTGCCGTTTTTGTTATGGGACAGTTGGTGCTAAAGTTTACATACACCGGTGTGCTCTGACGGTGTAGTGTGGCTCGTGGTGCCCGGATGCGCGCTCAAGACATTATGTAGTTTTGTGCACATAGATGTTGTTGCAAGTGTCTCTGGAGAATTGCTTACGTTTCGCTTGTGTGCATAACTGTTTGAACACAGCAGTCACTCTGTGTGTGCACAAGGTGGTGCACCTGTCCACGGAGGTATTGCCGGCTAGTATTTGAGGTGCACGTGTTGCCCGAGTACAGATGAAAGGGATGGGACCTATGTGCACATAACGGATTTGTCTTTTTATAACGCTGATGACGGGACGTAGGCGTGTGCGGATGTGTGCACATCGATCTCTGTGAAGGTCTGTGCACAGAGGACAGGTGGGAGCACAGCCGGTGCTGATTGTGTACACACTGAGTTAACTGTGTTGTGTACAAGTGCGAGACCGGTTCCCTAAATCCACACGTGTGGGTGTGGCTATGTTTGCTTTAGTGCAGACAGTGGATTCCCAAGCCTCTAGGCGCTGTTCTAAGGCACTATGAGGACAAAAAGCAGATAGTATCCAAGCAGATCGAATCGACTGCCTCTTGGTACACTGAGGTGGGGGCGGGGGTGCTTGAACCCAGTAATGTAATGCCTGCGCACATGGAAGGGGCCGGTGTACAAACACACACTCGTGCATACACGACGCTGCCCGGGTCAGTTCGATAACTTTCTATGTGCACACAGGAAAGGAAACGCCTATCCGTACCTGCGTGTTTTCTATCAAACAGCTCACGGTCTGGTGCCTGCAAGCCCTGGGAAGGCTGCCTGGTCCATGCACACCCCGGGGAGGCTGCCTGCTCCATGCACACCCCGGGGAGGCTGCCTGCTCCATGCACACCCCGGGGAGGCTGCCTGTTCCACGGAGAGACCGGTGATGTTCTATGCAGCCTGTTCCACGCCAGCCTGTGGAGACGCATGCCCCATGCAGACAAGGGGCGGCTGCCTGTTCCACGGAGTCACTCGGAGATGTTCCATGCAGACCCTGGGGGCTGTCTGCTCTACGCATACACAGGGGAGCTGCCTGTGCCATGCATACCCCGGGGACAGTGCCTGTTCATGCAGACCCTGGGGAGTCTGTCTGCTCCGTGCAGACACTGGCGAGGGGTGGGGGGGTGGGGGGGCTGCCTGTTCCAAGCATAGGCAGGGAAGGCTGCCTGTTTCATGCAGACACTGGGGAGGCTGCCTGTTCCGTGCAGACACCGGGGTGGTGGTAGGGGGTGCCTGTTCCACGCATAGATAGTGTAGGCTCTCTATTTCATGCAGACCATGGGGAGGATGCCTGTAACATGCAGTCTCTGGGGAGGCTGCCTACAGACCCTGAAGAGGCTGTTCCATAATGACACCGGAGAGGCTGCCTGTTCCATGCACACCCCATAGAGGCTGCCTGCGTCATGCTTCACCCCCCGCCCCCCCCCCCCCCCTGAGGCTGCCTGTTCCATGCTGACCCCGGAGAGGCTGCCTGTTCCATGCATACACAGGGGAGCAGCCTGTTCCATGCACACCTCGTGGAGGCTGCCTGCTTCATTCACACCCTGGGTACGCTGCCTATTCCGTGCATCCCCTGGGGAGAGTGCCATGCAGACCTCGGGGCTGCCTGTTCCATGCAGACCTCGGGGGCTGCCTGTTCCATGCAGACCCGGGGAGGCTGATAACAGACCTGAAGAGGCTGACTGTTCCATGCATACACAGGAGAGCTACCTGTTCGTTCCACGCAGACACAGGGAAGGCTGCCTTTTCCATGGACACCTCTATGAGGATGCATGTGGCTGTCCCTTGCAGATACAGGGGAGGTGCTTGTTCCATGCAGACCCCGGGGAGGGTGCCTGCTTCATGTACACCCCGAACAGGGTACCTGTTCAATGCAGACACAGGGAACGCTGCCTGTTCCATGCAGACCTCGGGGAGTCAGTTCTAATCAGACCCAGGAAATCTGTCTATCTCATGGGGACCCTGGGGCTTCTATTTAAAGCAGACTTTCGGGGCTGCCTGCTCCATGCAGTATCTGGGAGGCTGCCTGCTCCATGCAGCATCTGGGGAGGCTGCCTGCTCCATGCAGTATCCGGGGAGGCTGCCTGCTCATGCAGTATCTGGGGTTGCTGCCTGCTCCATGCAGCATCTGGGTAGGCTGCCTGCTCCTTGCAGTATCCGGGAAGGCTGCCTACTCCGTGCAGTATCCGGGGAGACTGCCTGCTCCATGCAGTATCTGGGGAGACTGCCTGCTCCGTGCAGTATCTGGGGAGACTGCCTGCTCCGTGCAGTATCTGGGGAGGCTGCCTGCTCCCATCAGTTTTTGGGGAGGATGCCTGCTCCGTGCAGTATCTGGGGAGGCTGCCTGCTCCGTGCAGTATCTGGGGAGGCTGCCTGCTCCCATCAGTTTTTGGGGAGGATGCCTGCTCCGTGCAGTATCTGGGGAGGCTGCCTGCTCCCATCAGTTTCTGGGGAGGATACCTGCTCCGTGCAGACCCCCGGGGTCTGCCTGTGCCACACAGTCTCGGAGGTCGTCGCCTGCAGCCGCACCCCTGTGTGCACACATCCAGGGGCCGGGCGCACACAGGGGACTCGCAGATATTGTCAGGAGACTGTGACAAAGTTAACTGGAAGGCAGAAGCCAGATTACGTGAAGTTAAATATTGGGGTTCACACGTATGGCTCCCTCAAGTGGTAAACTACCCTTTCGGAACAGACCAGAAGAATGCAGGATATTAAACGCTCACACTGGCTGCTCGAGGATCAGGGAGCCCCTGCTTTAGGGAGAAGAGATATTAAGACACCCCCCACCCACCTACCCCACCTTGAAAGTTTGCCCTCTTCTTGGTCTGCAGCTGGGTCATGTGAGGTACCCCAGATGTAGCGCTGCAGGGGCAGACCTTTTAAAACGTGATCTAGCTCCTGCTGTTTAAAATAGCGCCGATCAATGAAGTAAACATGTTTTCAGCCGCTCTTAATTCATAAATCAACCTAGGCATTGAGCTGGACGTGATTTGCCCAGGATCACACAGTTTTGTTCAAAGGGGAAAGGAGGGATTAGAATTGACATCTCCTAGTGTATCCGTCAATAATTTAGCTATTGACTCCCCGGCCCTATCTTCTCGCGCTGCCGAGAATGCTCTGACTGCACACAGAGGGTGATGCATGTATGCACATATGCGGACAGGGCGCTTCTGTGCACATACGGAATGCTCTAAGTGAGCACCCATGAGAACACGAGGACCGGCTTGTTTGACGGGCTTGGTGACCGGTCCGTGCGAGGGCATTAACCGAGAGTAACAGCCCTGTCAGCTCGTTGACTGCACGGAGTGCGGCCGCGTTTTCCATGTCACTGCTTTGCGAGCCCTCAGAAAGTTCGCAGGCGCTCGAATGGTGTTTCCCCGTAAATTTGCCATAATAAGATTGTTTAAACATAAAACGCGGAAGGTCTTTGCTAGTTTCCTTAGCGGTGCCTTAAAGTAAACTTTAAGTGAGGTTGATAGAATTGAAGACAGACCGCAAGCTTGGGAGGTGGAGTTCAATACCTCGGGAATATACGGGGCGCTCCCTAGTGACGCTTCAGAGGCATCCGTGTCACTGCACTGACACGCACGGGTGCTTGGTCGGCAGTCTGCTCCCTGAGATCCCTGCCCGATCTAGCGCCTGGTTGCTAATGTGTAAATGAGGCGCCATCGCCCGCCGTTTATGGGACTTTATTCCCTGTTCCCATCCTGCAAATATCTTCAGAGTTCAGACCGCAGTGATGTCTGATTTGGTTTTTCCTTTCACTAAGTATGCCCAAGAGTTTGAACACTGCGCCCATCTGGGTTCCAACGGGATTAAAGCCATTTTAGTGAATTATGTCCTCTCCGCTTTTCTCCTTCCACCTCTTACCTCTTTCTCCGAGTCGTATTTGTCCTCTCCGCTCCCCCGTTCACCCTGGGTGATCGCGCAAAGACTCTGATTATTCTTACTTTTAATTGGACTTTAGAAATCCTTTTAAAATGGCTGCATCTGTACACTTTCTACGGGCTTAATTCACGTTTGCGTCACAGTAAAGACAAAAGTGGACCAAGCCAGCATATTGTGTAGTTTACAAAGTGTGCCTTGCCTTTTTGTGAAGATTAGACGCCATTAATGCGTTAAAGTTTAGGTGACTGTGCGCGCACGCGTGAGAGTGCACGTGCCTGCCCCGTCCCAGTGCGTTCACGACTGACCAGGTCGGGAGAGTCCATTTATCAGTGGGCAGGGAGGGGAGCGTTTTCAATAGCGTGTCGAATTGTTAAAGAGTGCGCCCATTCTGTTTTCGGTGACGCCTCGCCCCTCACCCTCAAAGGGAGCATCCCTTTCAATTTCACAGGCCTTTAAGGGACAATGCGTGGGGGGAAGGGGTCTGCGAAAAGAAGTGAACTTTTATCAGACCGCATAGTAACTGAGGGGCCTTGCACTATTTCACCAGGTGCCTGAAGAATACGTAGAGGACACTTTTTATCTTTCCGTCGCATAAATCGCGTTGTTTAACAACCTGCCTTTCCTACACGACGGGCTGTGCGCTACTTCCCCGGCTGCCGGATAACTGAGAGAGACGGGCCACAATCACCGTCTGTCTCACAGGAGGGACTGTGCACGATTTGCCAAGAGGGCCGAAAGTGTGAAGGACTTTGCACTTTGTCTATTTGATAAGATGATAAGCAGGAGGGACTTTGCACCGTTTCACAAGTGGGTTGAAAATTGTGACGGACTTTGTACTTTGTCTAGATGATAATAGAGGGACTTTGCACTACTTCACAAGTGGCTTTAAAATGTGATGGACTTTGTCTATTTGATAAGATGATAAGAAAGGGCGACTTTGCACTGTTTCACAAGTGGCTTGAACATTGTGACGAACTTTGTACTTTCTAACTGCTCAGTAAGAGGACCTTTGCACTATCTCCGAAGAGGCCTTAAAATGTGAAAAGCTATGTTATTCCCCTCTCCCTAAAAAGTAAGAGGGTCTTGCATTATTTCCCAAAATGGCCTCGAAACTGTGATGGGTTTTGTACTTTCTGTCTCTCTGCCGGATAAGGAAGCGGATCTTTAACGATCTCCGAAGAGGCCTTAAAATGTGAAGTACTATGCATGTTCTATCTCCCTGATAAGTAAGAGGGTCTCTGCGCTTTTTCCAAAGTGGCCTTAAAATCTGAAGAACTTTGTACTTTCTGTCTGCGAAGGTCTTTGCGCTATTTCCGAAATGGCCTTAAAATGCGAAGGACTTTGTATTTTCAATCTATGTGCATGTTAAGTAACTGAATGTATCGGCATTTCGATTCGAAAAGCTGCTAAGTATGGACGCTGTGCTCTTTTTTCACCACTGCCTGTTTACTTACATGGACTTTTAAGTTCATATCAGGTTAATTAAACCTGCTGGTTCTGTTGGCTTTCTACCGCCGTCCTTGGGAGTTTCTGACCAGTTAGTGCTGGGACACTTCTTTCGAAGTAACTGTCGTGCTTTAGAAGTTCCATTATTTTTATTATTAATTTGTTCCATCTGGCAACTTCATGGCATCTCCGTGCATTTTTCTCTGATCGCGATTTAATAAGTTATCATGTTGTAAGAAGTTACGCTAATGTGAATGTAGTTACATAACATGTTTTGAATTTTCGTCTGTTCTATTTTTCTTTCTTCTCCGGGAGGCCTTTCAGTCAGTGAGTTTTTAGTTCTCTACAACTAAATTGTCAGAAATCTACTTTCTAGATTTGGTCATCTTTTATTAATAACGTTCTACTGAAGCTGGGTCGACATGACTTGACTTAATGGATTTTTAATAACAGTTTTTTTCTAAGAAGTCGAACATTTGTCTATGACGCTGTTGTATTGAAAAATAAAAAGATTCATACCTTTCAGCTCTGAAAACTTTGTATTAGACATAAATTGCGCTAAACATCATACCACGGCAGGCCTGGGCTTGAGGGCGAAACAAATTGTAAAACCAGTTTATGTATTCATGATGCTCAACAGGTCTGCAATTAATCTCCGCTGAAATTCAGTCTATGTAAATGTTTCTCATACTAATCAATTGTTGATATTTTAAGTTTCTGACCAGATCTATCTCTGTAGATGGGTGGACGGGCCCTTCCCCAAAAATATTGTGTCTGATCTGAATGTTTATGTGTGTTTCTGACGCCAGGGGCCTTTCTGGGTGGACTTTGCTCGAATTGCTGACACAGTGCTATGCTTTTGGGGGAGTTTGAAGTAGTTTGTGGAAAAGATGACCTTTGACACTTGCGCTGCACCGCACTCACACTTCCCACAAGCGACTCCTGAAGGAAACAATATGTAACATAAAGTAAGAGGGTTTTGTACGTGGCGTGCTTATTTCACCGGCATGGTCGGGTGATTTGAGATTCGTCGAACTCTTGTTCTGTTTGTGTTTCGGTTTCGAGGTGGTTCGAACCTAGAGCAGCTCCCAGAGTTGAGTTTGTGTGCATACACAACACTTCTTTGTGTTGTAACGCACACGGTAAGGCGGGTGTAGGCACGAACGAGTACCACACGCTGCTCTTCGACTCCGAGGGGCTTGTTTTGTAGGATGAGTCGAACCTTTCGGCACGACCCACACACCCCGGTGACTTGGGGATGCTTGCGGGCCGGAGGAGAGGTCTGGAGTGGGGGGCTTCGCGGAGCTTTACGTTGTAGCGGGATGACTCTCCGGGGCCCTATCGAAACTCGGAGCACATTCGGGCTCACTTGAGATTCTTCACACACACAGAGAGAGGAGACCCCAGTGTTTGTCCTAAACTTGCACTGTGTATGTTCGAAGAAAGAATGAATATTCACCCTGACAAGGCAGAGGGCGCGCCTCGCGGGGGGTGTCATTCATCACGGTCAGCCCGTAATGGAAACCAATGTTTCTGGTGAATACATGATCTGGCCTCAGAAGTGCGTGCCCGCGTCGGCAGGAAGGAGTCTTCGCCAAGTTTTCAGAAGCCGATTGTGTGAAAGAGAGAGAGAGAGAGAGAGAGAGAGAGAGAGAGAGAGAGAGAGAGAGAGAGAGAGAGAGAGAGAGAATGGGTAAGCCCTCAGAGGTGCCCGCGAAGCTCCCTTTGACCTCAAATAGCTCCAAACAAAAGTTTCTCTTGGCTTGGAGGCTCTGTCGAGGCGCCTTGTGTCCGGCCCTGTGGAGGGTACCAGGCCAGTCCCACTGTGGAGGCGCATTGTGTCCGGCCCTGTGGAGGGCACCAGGCCAGGTCCACTGTGGAGGTGCATTGTGTCTGGCCCTGTGGAGGGCACCAGGCCAGTCCCACTGTGGAGGCGCATTGTGTCCGGCCCTGTGGAGGGCACCAGGCCAGTCCCACTGTGGAGGCGCATTGTGTCTGGCCCTGTGGAGGGCACCAGGCCAGTCCCACTGTCGAGCCTCATTGTGTCCGGCCCTGTGGAGGGCACCAGGCCAGTCCCACTGTTGAGCCTCATTGTGTCCGGCCCTGTGGAGGGCACCAGGCCAGTCCCACTGTGGAGGCGCATTGTGTCTGGCCCTGTCGAGGGCACCAGGCCAGTCCCACTGTGGAGGCGCATTGTGTCTGGCCCTGTGGAGGGCACCAGGCCAGTCCCACTGTCGAGCCTCATTGTGTCCGGCCCTGTGGAGGGCACCAGGCCAGTCCCACTGTCGAGCCTCATTGTGTCCGGCCCTGTGGAGGGCACCAAGCCAGTCCCACTGTCGAGCCTCATTGTGCCCGGGCACCAGGCCAGTCCCACTGTGGAGGTGCATTGTGTCTGGCCCTGTGGAGGGCACCAGGCCAGTCCCACTGTGGAGGCGCATTGTGTCTGGCCCTGTGGAGGGCACCATGCCAGTCCCACTGTCGAGCCGCATTGTGTCTGGCCCTGTGGAGGGCACCATGCCAGTCCCACTGTCGAGCCTCATTGTGTCCGGCTCTGTGGAGGCAGCATCAGCAGGGCACGAGGCCAGTCCCACTGTGGAGGCGCATTGTGTCTGGCCCTGTGGAGGGCACCAGGCCAGTCACACTGTGGAGGCGCATTGTGTCTGGCCCTGTGGAGGGCACCATGCCAGTCCCACTGTCAAGGCACATTGTATCTGGCCCTGTGGAGGCAGCATCAGCAGGGCACGAGGCCAGTCCCACTGTGGAGGCGCATTGTGTCTGGCCCTGTGGAGGGCACCAGGCCAGTCCCACTGTGGAGGTGCATTGTGTCTGGCCCTGTGGAGGGCACCAGGCCAGTCCCACTGTGGAGGCGCATTGTGTCCGGCCCTTTGGAGGGTACCAGGCCAGTCCCACTGTGGAGGCGCATTGTGTCCGGCCCTTTGGAGGGCACCAGGCCAGTCCCACTGTGGAGGTGCATTGTGTCTGGCCCTGTGGAGGGCACCAGGCCAGTCCCACTGTGGAGGTGCATTGTGTCTGGCCCTGTGGAGGGCACCAGGCCAGTCCCACTGTGGAGGTGCATTGTGTCTGGCCCTGTGGAGGGCACCAGGCCAGTCCCACTGTGGAGGCTCATTGTGTCTGGCCCTGTGGAGGGAACCAGGCCAGTCCCACTGTGGAGGTGCATTGTGTCTGGCCCTGTGGAGGGCACCAGGCCAGTCCCACTGTGGAGGCTCATTGTGTCCGGCCCTGTGGAGGGCACCAGGCCAGTCCCACTGTCAAGGCACATTGTACCCGGTCCTGTGGAGACAGCATCAGCAGGGCACAAGGCCAGTCCCACTGTGGAGGCGCATTGTGTCCGGGCACCAGGCCAGTCCCACTGTGGAGGAGCATTGTGTCCGGCCCAGTGGAGGGTACCAGGCCAGTCACACAATCGAAGCGCATTGTGTTTGGCCCTGTTGAGGCAGCCTCATCACCGCACCCAGTCAGGAGTGGCCGGCACCATTCAGGTCTGGAGGGGTAAGTAGTAGTAAAAATAGAAAATAAATAACTTCCCCCTCGCCGCACTTCTCTGCCGTCATCCCGCTGTCTTCTATCCTGGCTGGTCTTCCATACAGGAATCACACAGGCTGAGGCTCCCCTGAGCCTATCGCAACACTGCAGTGAGCGTTGTGATTGGTTCCCCTAAGCCAATCAAAAGACTGCAATGCAATGTTCTAGGTGCAGGGGTTCGGCGCTCAGACAGGGTCTAGGGGCCCGGGCATGTTCTCCACGCAAGTTGTGGGCTAGCCAGGCAGTTATGCAACTTGGAGTAAGCAAACCACTCCTTCCCTGCTCCTCTGTCATCAGAGCAGCCCCGCCCACAAAGCTGCCGGCAGCTGGGAAAAATAAAAGGATAATAACCTCGCTTTATCATCTTATTTTTCCTTTCTTTCACTGCTGCAAAGCAGTGGGATGACGCTCCTCCATCTTAGCGGAGGATTTCCCACTGCTCCCAGCCAGTCCCACTGTCGAGGCTCATGGTGCCCGGTCCTGGGCAGAGGCCGCCTCGGCAGAGCACTCAGCTAGTCCGATTGCTTCAGTAAATGGATGAAGCCTCGAGCCAGGTGTACACTGCTGTACAGTGCACCGTGGGGGAAGGTTGTATTTAACTGTGCCTAGATACACTTAGGCCCTCATGACGAGTGATCTGGTAATCGAAGATACACTTAGGTTTTAAGATGCGTGATCTGGTAATCAAAGGTACACGTAGGCCCTCATGACGAGTGATCTGGTAATCGAAGGTACACATAGGCCCTCATGACGAGTGATCTGGTATTTGAAGTTACACATAGGCCCTCATGATGAGTGATCTGGTAATCAAAGGTACATGTAGGTCCTCATTATGAGTGATCTAGTAATTAAAGGGACACTTAGGCCCTCATTACAAGTGATCTGGTAATCGAAGATACACTTAGGCTTTAAGATGAGTGATCTGGTAATCAAAGGTACACTTGGCCCTCATGGTGAGTGATCTGGTAATCAAAGGTACACTTGGCCCTCATGGTGAGTGATCTGGTAATCAAAGGTACACTTGGCCCTCATGACGAGTGATCTGGTAATCAAAGGTACACTTGGCCCTCATGATAAGTGATCTGGTAATCAAAGGTACACCTGGCCCTCATGACGAGTGATCTGGTAATCAAAGGTACACTTGGCCCTCATGACGAGTGATCTGGTAATCAAAGGTACACTTAGGCCCTCAAGCTTAGTGATCTGGTAATCGAAGGTACACATAGGCCCTCATGACGAGTGATCTGGTATTTGAAGTTACGCATAGGCCCTCATGATGAGTGATCTGGTAATCAAAGGTACATGTAGGTCCTCATTATGAGTGATCTAGTAATTAAAGGGACACTTAGGCCCTCATTACAAGTGATCTGGTAATCGAAGATACACTTAGGCTTTAAGATGAGTGATCTGGTAATCAAAGGTACACTTGGCCCGCATGACGAGTGATCTGGTAATCAAAGGTACACTTGGCCCTCAGGATGAGTGATCTGGTAATCAAAGGTACACTTGGCCCTCAAGACGAGTGATCTAGTAATCGAAGGTACACTTGGCCCTTATGACGAGTGATCTGGTAATCAAAGGTGCACATGGCCCTCATGACGAGTGATCTGGTATTTGAAGGTACACTTGGCCTTCATGACGAGTGATCTGGTATTTGAAGGTACACTTGGCCCTTATGACGAGTGATCTGGTAATCAAAGGTACACATGGCCCTCATGACGAGTGATCTGGTATTTGAAGGTACACTTGGCCCTCATGACGAGTGATCTGGTATTTGAAGGTACACTTGGCCCTCATGACGAGTGATCTGGTAATCGAAGGTACACTTGGCCCTCATGACGAGTGATCTGGTACGAAATTCGTTTTATTTATTAAATTGTTTACTTACCTCCAATTATCCATATTCTGTTGTTTACCGACCCCCACCCAGCCCCTCCCCCGCACCGCCTCCCTGCCCCACCAAACTCCCTCCACGAGCCGCGGCTGTTCCGTGGTAACGGAATTCCGGTGACACTAGTTGTTGCATTGTGATTGTTGTGCTGTGTTATATCTAGTGAAGTATCACAGTACCAATGAGAAATATATATTATGATGTTAATATCAAACTCTGTGCTGTTTAATGAAGACAAATTCAAATATTGTAGACACCCATCTGTGTGCATTGGTACAGTTACCACTGCTGGCAATTTCCAATACCGCCAATACAAATGCTAGTTAGACTGGTAATACCACTGGAAAAT
The DNA here is from genome assembly GCF_964263255.1 of Lissotriton vulgaris. NCBI lineage: Eukaryota > Metazoa > Chordata > Amphibia > Caudata > Salamandridae > Lissotriton > Lissotriton vulgaris. The sequence continues at coordinate 169,646,012 of NC_141689.1, read as the reverse complement.
AGTAATGCCACCAACACAAAACTATTCATTAGTCAGGAAAATGTTAATACCACCAACGCAAAACTGTTTATTAGACAGGCAATACCACCGGAAAATGTTAATATCACCAAAACAAAACTGTTTAGTAGATAGGTAATTCCACCGGAAAATGTTAATAGCACCAACACAAAACTGTTTATTAGACAGGCAATACCACCGGAAAATGTTAATACCGCCAACACAAAAACTGTTTATTAGACAGGTAATCCCATTGGAAAATGTTAATAGCACCGACACAAAACTGTTTATTAGACAGGTAACACCGTCGGAAAATGTTAATACAGCCAACACAAAACTGTTTATGAGACAGGCAATCCCATTGGAAAATGTTAATACTGCCAACACAAAACTATTTATCAAACTGGCAATCCCATTCGAAAATGTTAATACCACCAACTCAAAACTGTTTATTAGACAGGCAATACCACTGGAAAATGTTAATATCACCAAAACAAAACTGTTTAGTAGACAGGTAATACCTCCGGAAAATGTTAATAACACCAACACAAAACTGTTTATTAGACAGGCAATCACATTGGAAAATGTTAATAGCACCGACACAAAACTGTTTATTAGACAGGTAACACCGCCGGAAAATGTTAATACAGCCAATACAAAACTGTTTATCAGACAGGCAATCCCATTGGAAAATGTTAATACCGCCAACACAAAACTATTTATCAAACAGGCAATCCCATTGGAAAATGTTAATACCGCCAACACAAAACTATTTATCAAACAGGCAATCCCATTGGAAAATGTTAATACCACCAACTCAAAACTGTTTATTAGACAGGCAATACCACTGGAAAATGTTAATATCACCAAAACAAAACTGTTTAGTAGACAGGTAATACCTCCGGAAAATGTTAATAACACCAACACAAAACTGTTTATTAGACAGGTAATCCCATTGGAAAATGTTAATAGCACCGACACAAAACTGTTTATTAGACAGGTAACACCGTCGGAAAATGTTAATACAGCCAACACAAAACTGTTTATGAGACAGGCAATCCCATTGGAAAATGTTAATACCGCCAACACAAAACTATTTATCAAACAGGCAATCCCATTGGAAAATGTTAATACCACCAACTCAAAACTGTTTATTAGACAGGCAATACCACTGGAAAATGTTAATATCACCAAAACAAAACTGTTTAGTAGACAGGTAATACCTCCGGAAAATGTTAATAACACCAACACAACATTTTTATTAGACAGGCAATCATATTGGAAAATGTTAATAGCACCAAAACAAAAATGTTTATTAGACAGGTAACACCCCCAGAAAATGTTAATACCGCCAACACAAAACTGTTTATTAGACAGGCAATCACATTGGAAAATGTTAATAGCACCAACACAAAACTGTTTAGTAGACAGGTATCACCTCCGGTACATTGTTAATACCGCCAACACAAAACTGTTTATTAGACAGGCAGTGACATTGGAAAATGTTAATTGCGCCAACACAAATCTGTTTATTAGAAAGGTAACACCGCCGGAAAATGTTAATACCGCCAACACAAAACTGTTTATTGTGTTAATACTGCAGACACAAGTCTGTTTATTAGACTAGTAATATCACTGGGAAATGGTAATACCGCCAACACAAAACTGCTTATTGTGTTAGTACCGCAGACACAAATCTGTTCATTAGACTGGTAATACCACTGGAAAATGGTAATGTCACCAACACAAAACTCTTTATTAGTCAGGCAATAAATACCACTGGCAAATATTAATACCGCCATCAAAAAAAAACCTGTTCAAGTGGCAGCGCCAGTGCTGATAACAGAATCCGATACCTTGGCCATAAGACTGCTTACTCGGTGCAGGAAGTGCCCCTGCTCCGGTGTTTGGCCTCTCCGTGTGTTTTACAAGCGTCCGCGATTTGCAAACAATACCACAGACACGAGCCTGCCTTCACGCTGCAGAAAGTACCCCTGCTCCGATGTTTGGCCTCTCCGTGGGGTTTTCAAGCTTCCATAATTTGTCAACAATACCACGGACACGGACCTGCTTACCCGGTGCGGGAAGTGTTTGGCCTCTCCGCGGGGCTTCGAGCTGCGCCGGGAGCCGGTCAGCGCGTTTATTGACCGTCTTCCAGGAAGGCCTGAGGCCGGAAGAGAAGGGACCGGCTCCTCTCTGCAGCTGCTCAGAGCACTCCGAAGAGCAGGGGTTTCACGGTATCATTTTCTCGCTATTAATCAGGATATCCTCGTGACAGGAAGCCAGGGATGCGCTTACCCCATTGCACACAGCCATCTTTCTTCCAGGGCGATTAAAAAACGACAACATGGAAAGAAGATAAACAATTGGCTACGGCAGGGTTATCGTTCCTCAACTAATGCATTCCATCTCACTCATCCTCCCCCAACCACCCATGTGGGGATATATCTTCATAGATTGTATTAAAAAAAAACAGCAATAATATCGGCTGGTCATAGGGGAATAATGACCAGTTATTTATTAAAAGAAAAAAAAAGTTTAGGGTTTTTGTACGCTGTTCATGTTGACATGAGAACGTAAGCACGTGGAAATAGCTTGATTTGCCCAAGATCACACGGCGTGTGGAAGCAGGGATCCCAATCCATTGCTCTTGAATGCAAAGACAGAAAAACAGTGTGCCAAGAGGAAGGCTGCTTTGTTGGAAGTGTGGTGTTTCTGGTGGCCAGCTCTATAAAACTAGCAGCCGATTTGGGTTCTGCATGACAAGTTTTGGGCACATCGGTCAAGCAGGGCAAATAAAGGGGTTGGCATTAAAATTACATTTGCTATTTTAATTCCCTTCGGATTCTTTAGTATCAGATAACATGGCTCAACAGTCTCTCTCCAAACATGGCTTGAAAGTACAGATTTACTCAAGAAAGTGCATTTGCTTGTTTGTTGAACGTTTTTTTCAGTCGCTTTTGAGAAATTAGTTTTAAAAAAAAGTGTTTTTATAACCCTTAGATTGAGCCAATCGAGATAGAGATATCTGTACTCTTAGTAGGTGGTTGGGTGGGCCGAGCATCTGTGGATACACAGCTTTTGAAAAAGTAATCCAATTGGGCGAGGGAGCTCTGCCTCCTATCCTTCTCGGGTTCACAAATCCAAACCCTGGTCTGTGGACACGAAGCTCAACGATTGGCTGGCCTCATCGCCAAGAAAATGATTTTGTCCGCCATTACTGGCAGCAAGAATTTGGTCCCCTGTCCTTAAAAATGTTAAGGCAACATGAGGGTTATAGAAGGCATCCTCTCACCCTCCCTTGTCCAGGTGTAGCGTGGGGCCAAAAAGGGCCCTACTGCATTTAAAATCAAAAGAAAATGCTAATTTTGCCTCTGGATTTGGAGACCATTGGCTGAGATTGCGGTCCCCAAAGGCCATGCTCTGCAGAGGTTGGCTATACACCATGGGTTGGGAGCAGGCCTTGTAGCCAGCCTCTGCTGTGCAAGAGTAAAGACCACCCAGAGCTTGTTGGACGCAGGCAATTGCTGCATGACGTATACGATCAAAAATCTCAAAAAAGTCACTCAAAGCAAAGCAAAGTTTAAACTGAAATTTTGATTAGCTGTGGTTATATCTCCATAACGTCTGTTAACAAAAACACTTACACAAATAACAAATTCCCTTTAAAAAAGCACAGATATGGTTAAGTATTAAAACTGAAAAAACACTGAAATTCATCAACTGTAGTCAGTACCTGTGCATAGTGTGAGCAGACATGTGGTGCATGGCAGAAAACTGATCAAGGAATGCCTGAGTTAGGGAAAATGTAGGAGTCTAGATGACGTATGGATGGCTCGGAGCCAAAAATCTTGCATGGAGTTGGTGTGTGATTTTTTTTATTTTTAGTGTGAAAATACAATGCCTTTAAAAGTGTGGATTGAGTCATTGAGGACAGTAGAATCAGGACAGTCAGACTAAAGCTGCAGACACAGTGGGTTTCTAGACAATAATAAGAACAGGGAAATGGAAGCCTGGATGGGTCTGACCCTGTTTTCCTCAAACAGGTGTCGCTCGGACATCTGGAGAACCTAACAGAAGATAATCTTGGCCTCAAAGGGACAGTTTGCCATGGAGTGGGGACCAGAACCCCAACAGGTAAGCAGCCTGGGCACCACCTCTCATCGGAGGTCATTTCACCCATAGATACGTAAAAACAATTCTCACCAGTCACTCCAAACATCCAGTTTGAAACATTCAAACTAACTTTGTGCCCTCTTAGTGGAACCTCCCCGACCGCCCTCTCATATAACTTCCACCTTGCGATAGGCATGTGAGCCATCAACAATAATGGCCGCCCTGGACTCAGCATCTCAGAATCCTCAGTAGAAAGGCTGAGCCTTCTCAGCACCTGCCCGAGACTTTGATGAAAGGTGCGCCCATTGCAGAGGCCAGTCGTCGAGCGGAGGGCCTGCATGAAAACCCAGAACACTTGGACCTTCTTCTAAGTCCTACCAGCAATGGCTCTCTTCTGGGTCTCCTTAGAAATGCAGCGCCTAGAGGTGCGGGCCATTGGGAAGGGATAACATCATATCTTTTTACATTTATGACTGTGGCAATAAATTGTGTTTCTTTTTTACCACCACAGCCAGGCGGGTGTGTGGCGGGGGGCTTTAAGGAGCATTGTGTCCAGTGTCCACTTTCTCCAAGACACTGTGCCTGCCAGCTACCCCCAAACAATGCCCTGTTATTTCTTTTCTGCAGACCAGCCTTGTGAAATTTAGGGCCCAATTCACAGAACTAGCTTAAGACAAAATCCCAAACTTGCTACTTTTGGTATTCACAGAAGTTAGGATTTTGGCTTAAATTTGTTTTAAGACAGACTTAAGACAGACGTAAGACAAAATCCTGACTTAAGTCTGTCTTAGGTCTGTCTTAGGACAAACTTAAGACAAAACCCTAACTTCTGTGAATACCAAAAGTAGTAAGTTTAGGATTTTGTCTTAAGTTAGTTCTGTGAATCGGGCCCTTAGTGTCCCACTTCTGGGGATCAGGTGTCCACGTTTGTGGTGGATACGTTTCTTGTGCAAAGCTGATCTAGGCCAGATCGTTAGTAGTGGGTTATTTTCCGAAGCCGTAACCTCGCTGGATTACCACAAATTAGGCTGATTGATGTTTTGCATGCCCCTAACAGTGGGTGTGGCATAAAAGCCCCCACAGATCTCTCCATCAAAGTCTTTCTTCAGCCTACTCAGGTCCATAAACATTGAACAAAATATCTCGGAATGAATCCTGGTGCAGCAACCAGCTAAGAGGGCGATGATCATGAGAAACACCATAAAGGGACCCGCAGAGCCGCTCCAGGCTGCCATCGCACTGAAAACCATAAACTGCGGGTCAATCCCTCACACTTCTTCATCCATCACACTGCTAAGCGATGTGCCCCATAACGCGATAACTGCACCGCAGTGGTCATCACAGGAAACATTTCACACACAGGATCAAAACAAAGAATTTCCAACCACACACTACATGCTGTTGCAAGCTCCCATGTAGGCAAGCGCTTCAGCATTGCGCAGAGGGATAGTAGGTGCTTTACAAGTTTTTCAATACACTACTTTGTTGTATCCTGTAGATTACTTCTTGGAGCAGTAATGTGCTATGGATTACTTCTCAAATATTGAAACATCTCATTCTCGCCTAATACTGTGTTTTTCTCAGCGGCAACTCGTGAGCACACCCTGCAAACGTGCTCATGTATAGTTGGTTCCAGCTTAGTTATTTAGGGGTGTTGAGGTGCAAGGGAGATCGAGTGATCTCGCTGGATCACACATTAGGAACCCAGCTATTGAATCCAGTTTTTCTGGATCTAGAGTTTACATCTTTGCAAACAGACCACTTATCCCCCTCGTACGCCATTTTGTTACTTGCTCCCATTTAACCTATGCGTGGCCGCCTTCTGCATCTCTATAGTATGTATGTGAGAGGAAAAGAAGAGGAACACACACACAGACACACACACACCCTCGAGAGATTCTAAAAGCATTATAGTTATAAAATAGTTTTTAAAAGATAAGCACAGGGCATGTTGAATGTTAGTCATCTGGTGTGCGATCGGTGCTTTTTGTTAGCCAGTCTTTGTTAACAAAACGAGCCCTTGCACAATTGATGGAAGTAATTGAAACTATAATAACACACAGATGACAAAAAAATAATAATCTGAAGTGGGAAGAAGAGCCTGGCTTGCGCAGGCGCTGTCGTCGGTGCTCCACCGGTCCGTACCCAGAGAGTAAGAGCTGGAAAGAGGGCTAAAAGCAGCATGGCGGACGTGCTCATCAGTTTCATGGTGCATCAAGGGGGGTCGTGGGGGAATACTTTGAGCCAGTCAGGCTTGCTCCTGACCGGGGTGGAGGGGGGGGTGTGGTTTATGTTAAGACTTTCTTTTAGCTTGATTTTGCAGCACAGTCTTCACAATATTACATATATTGGCTAAAAGCCATAGGTTTTACATGCCATCAGCCAATCTGGCCCAAGATATTCCCATACCTGTCCTATAGCGCCCTATGGTTTTACCCTCTGCCCGTGAGAGCTATCAAGCCCTGGTCCAATTAATTTATGCTAATATTGCCTCCATCTTGGCCCACCCTAGGCACTGGTAACACAAGCTTTCATTTGGAAAGAGTCGCCCAGAGCTGACGTGGGTGTGACGTCATATGTAGATATGTGGCAGTAATGGCCGTTCACTGCACCTACGACAGCAAGAGGTGCCTCTCCGGGGTGTGCGCATCTATTACCAAGAAGACGGTTCTCTTCAAATGTCCAGGGGAATGTATCATGCACTCTGGATGGACAATACCCCAGCCCTGCTGTTGTCAGAAAAGGGGTCATCACACACTCCAGAGCCCGAAACCGGTCGCAGGATGCTTGCTTCCGGTCCAGGGAAGACATGGCTTGGCAGCTCGGACTGGACTGTTCCCATGCCATGTCTGAACTGGGGTGGTGGAGTGAGCTAAAGTATGATGATGGATTAAACCCAGATCAGGTGGCTGGGGGTGAGTGTTTGATTTGCTCAAACGCTCCGTGCATCATGCCCTTTGGTATCGCTGTGGTGATAAGGGATGCTGCGTGCGTGTATTTTCTACTGCATTGGAACCGTCCCTCATGAGTGATTACTATTCTGAACCATGTGATACTGTTCCCTTCCAGCGCCTTGAAGCGAATACTTTTTAAGTAGTCCTTGAAGTGCGGTGATGAGCGGCCTTCTCAGTGAGTGTGAGTTGGCTTGCACCAGTTAATCTAAATCGACCCCATCCCAGGATCCTGGCGTCATTCACTGACTCTGCTTCTTCTCTTGGTCAATAAAGTCCTCTCGCCCCTTCTGCCAACCACTGGCGGGCCCTAGAGTTGGGAGCGTTTTCTGGTTTAACATTTCCTAAAACGAGTCCTCAGTCATTCATTTAACTCCCAAAAAACCCTTCTTGGCAACTCTGACAAATATGGCCCATAGAGGCCGCTGGGCAGCGTGGGCCAATCTTCCATGTAAGCGGTCCTCCGTCCATGCCGCTTGGCCGGACAGCAGGTAAAGGTGCAACCGTGGAGAAGCAGTAGACCTCCTCCAGGCCTGGGGAGGGCTGTGCAAAGCTTCAACTCTCTATAATGCATCCACCCTGTAACCGCAGAGCTCCCACCGGACCAACCCTCCAGCGACTTCCCACTCGCTGTCCAGGGCACCCCACATTCCATAGGATGGCCATAATGACCCAAGAGTGACATCACAGGTTAATAGGCAGGACAAAAAGAACAAAGTCCACAGGCCACAACACTCTTGTTTACAGGAGGCCTGCCTGGCCAGTGGCACCAGGCTGGGCCTGGCCTGGTACATTGGTGTGCAGGGGACTGGCTGCTCTGGTCTCCATCTCCAGTGGGCATCGAGGGTACCACACTGGGCAATCAGCACCCTATAAATGAAATAAAACAAGGCAAGAAGTCCACCATTTCATAGTAATTTATTTGAGCTTATCCTATTGTAACTAAAATTAACTTAGCATAGAACTAAACTCATCTCAAGTAAACCAAACAACTCGAGTTTCTTGTTTTAGTAAAAAGTGATAGTAAAAATCTGCTGTTTCTACCCTTCTTGAGCCTGTGTCATCCCTGTTTGTGGGTGCGCACTGGCAGACGCCCCTCGCTTACGTTCCGCTCAACGACGTGACGTCACAGGCCGTGCGTGGCCAGGGAGGGGGGGCTAAACCCCTGATGTACGGAGCGCGCAATCCCGAGTCTAGTTAATTTACAAGGGCCTCCCTACCCCAGGATCCTTTGTCCAGCAGATTAAGCCCCTTGTATTCATGGCGGGATCAGTGCTAATTGGTTCGCCTTGTACAGAAGGCGTGCGCAGGCGCACTGGAACCAGGCCGCGCTCCCAGAAGTTCACTGTGAACTTTGCGTGTTTGCCATCTTTTTTGTTCAAAGCCCTCTCGGGCCCCTCCTCCCGTTTCCTATTAGTCTGATTAATGCAGTAAAATGCTATCAACGAAATCTGCAACCGATTTCAGCCGAGAGACAGAAACAAGAAAGGAGCATAAGTGGGACTGTGATTACCCGCCCTTGATATATTTAACCACGTCCAATTATGACATTATCTCGTTAAATTAGGAAGCAAAAAGATTATTGCCCTGCTGGCCTTTTTTTATTATTAGATTAGGGGGAGACGGCCAAGGGAACCGAGAGAGCGGGAAAGGGGGCGGTCTTGGCTCGGCTTTCAAGGAGGACCGGTCCTGGAACCAGCAAGCGCGGCGGCTTCCCTCCGGTGGGGAGTCTGGCGTCTGGTGCGAGTTTGCTGGGTGTTGTGCAGCCTTATGGTTTTTATTGCAAACAGTCGGTCACTGTGGAAAGTCTGCGGGGGGTGGGAGGGGTGCAGCGCATCTGAAGTAGGCCATGGGAAGGACTGGCTAGCCGATGCTCACCCCCGCCATAATGGGCCGCCCATTTATCAAGGAAATCCCTGAGGCCCAATCAGGAAGCAATGACTGAAACCACTCTAGGGAGGAGAGACTTATCAGAACTCTAGAAGGTGTTGGGTTGATGGGCAGTCAATGCGCGTCCCACCACCGTAGACCGATTGGTTATTTTGCATCACACCACCGTAGACCGCTTGGTTATTGTGCTTCACACCACCAGAGTTCGCTTGGTTAGTGCATGTCCCACCACTGCAGACCGCTTGGTTATTGCGCATCCCTTCACCATAGACCCCTGAGTTACTGCACGTCCTATCACCAATGGCCACTTGGTTATTATACATCACACCACCATAGAACATGTAGTTATTGCACTTCACACCTCCATAAACAGCTTGGTTACTGCACATCCCACCAGTATAAACTACTTGGTTATTGCACGTCACACCACTGTAGACCGCTTGGTTATTGCACATCCCATCACCATAGACCACTGTGTTATTGCGCGTCCCACCACCGTAGGCCGCTTAGTTATTATGCATCACACCACTGTAGACCGCTTGGTTATTCTCTTCACACCACCGTAGAAAGCTTGGTTATTGCGCGTCCCACCACCGTAGGTCGCTTAGTTATTATGCATCACACCACTGTAGACCAATTGGTTATGCTCTTCACACCACCGTAGAACGCTTAGTTATTGCATGTCGCACCACCGTAGACCACTTGGTTATTGCATGTCCCACCACCGTAGAGTGCTTGGTTATTGCATGTCCTACCACCGTAGAGTGCTTCGTTATTGCATGTGCCACAACCGTAGAGCGCTTGGTTATTGCATGTCCCACCACCGTAGACCGCTTGGTTATTCCAAAAGTCTCTAGGCCCCTGACAGGAAGCAGAGATTTGCACAGTAAAGTCAATCGGTTCCGAAGAAGGTGTTGAGGGGTGATGGCTTTGCAGCAATTTTTACTGCAAGTGTAGGCCGCCCGGGTACTGCAGAGGTCCATAGAGGCTCAAATCAAGACGGCGTTGCGCCAGAGAAGCAACTTTTCACAAACTCATGCAGAAATGTGGTGCTCTTCGTGCCAATTACTTAGTGCAGGTAAAAATAGCTTAGCACACAGAGAGTCGATTAGAGAAATCAATGAAGATGTATGGAGGTGTTTGTCCCATTAGCTGGGCTGCATTCTTTCCTTTTGCCCATTAACAAAGAACACACTCCCTTTAGCTTCCAAAGCTGGCTCAGGGCTGTAGCTGCTCTCCCATCCTTCTTTCACTCTTTGGATTAACTACTGTTTTTCTTGCTCTTTTTGAGAAATGAACTCTTTTGTGGTTACCTACTGCAGATAGCAAAGTCATTTTTCACTACCCCAGCTTCTCGACCATAGCCCGCTATTACGTAGAACTCATGCTGGGCTGCTCTGATGCATCTTCCTGGACCTCTCTGCCCAGGGTCGGATTGGTAACGCGGGCACCCGGGAAATGGCAGAAGGGCCGGTAGCGAAGTTCCCGCTGTGGGATGCTTTTTTGTGCAGCCTGGGGGCTGTCTGTGCTGTTAGGATGCCGCCAGAGGCACAGTGGGTGCCTGGTTGGCCTTTCTAGAGGCAGATGGGCAGAGGTGTGATACCCTTTCTCTCGCTGGGCTGGCCCATTAATGTATGCTGATTGACAGGGGTCTGAGCAGAAGTGGTGTCACTTGCATTCTTCTGTTGCTCAGCAGTGTGAATTAATCTGTGCATTTTTAAACTCTAAGTGACGTTAATAAAACATACCCCTAACCCCTTTCTTTTCATACAACTTCTATGAAGCAGTGTTTTGCTGCAAAGCAATGCCCAAATGTGGGCCACTTTTTTTTGGTGTGACCTGGACGATTTTTTTTTATCCCATTCCAACCCTGTCTCTGCCAACGGCATGAGCATGACAACTTCATTAAGTAAGAATTACTGCATGTAGTAAATTACAAGTGTGAGGAGATGTGTGTTCTGCTGGCAGTAATAACAGCAGCATTTCATATACTGCTGGTGGTCATTCATTCACACATATACTTATATATATATGAATACATAAACATAGACATATAAATGTACAGGTATAAGCTCAATTCTGCAGCAGTGAGAACTTACTAATACTTAAAAAAAAATAGCAGCAACCAAAAATTGTATCTGAATTTCGGGAATAGGGTTAGAGTTCTTCTAGGGCAAAACACTCCTGTTTTGATTGAAGTGGTATATCCGCCCCATAACCAATGCTTAATGTTTTATTTGATTGTATCATAGTACTTACGCTGTGCTTGATACACCTACGTGGGGTGGAGTAGTCCTTATTCACATGCTATCCTGTGTGGGTGTGTGGGTGGACGTGTGTCGTCTTTGTTTTGAGCCCATGTAGGCAGTTGTTCCATGTTGTGCGTGATGACCCCCAATGTACTGGCATTGTGTTATGGATGCAGCGCTTAAAAGTGTGACAGGCGAGGAAGCGTAAGACATATGCTCTACGTCTGCACGAACTACAGAAGCAATAGTAACCAACAGCAAAACTATTATTGTTTCTCATGTAGGAATATAGTCTGGAAAGGGAGAAGGCCCACCACTTAAAGAACTGAACATCTGGTTCACAGTTTGCCTCAGTCCTAGTTGAAGAGTCAGTCCTGAGAGGCCCAGTTTCTGCAAGTAGTAACTACAGTGCAATCCATGTTTTGAGACGCAGTAAAGCCATACGATATCTGTACTACCTCCTTGTGCTCGCACTATATGTCTGCATTTATATATCTTCTGTCCGAGCAATGAACGAGGTCAGCAAACACAAAGGGGACGATTACGATGCAGCCACCGTAAAGGTAAACGGGGCCGACCACCAGAGGTGCAGTGGTCCCTCTATGCCCATTAGGATGCGACCACCACCATGGCGGTTGGATTCCACACCTTTACATTGCGGCGGGCAGTGCTGAAGCAGCACCCGCCGCAATGCAAAATATGAATGTTGGGCATTGGCATGCATTACATAACAGGCACTGTGCGGTGCCTGCCACCTTGTGCATGCCAATGAAGGGGGGTGTACCATGGGTACTCCCCAAGTGCAGCCACCCACCTCTCCACCCCCCGGGGGCCCCTGCAACTGGCCCCCAAAGTAATTCTCTGCAAGCCTTTCCATGGTCGAGTCTCCGTCATGGAAAGGCATGCCCCACGCACCCATCATAATATGGATGGCGGTGACTGCAAGGCACCGAGACCATATTATGTGCCTTTTCCGGCAAGCCGGCAATCGACCGGCGAAAAAGCGGCGGACGGTCTTTCTGTCCGCCACGGTCACCCTCGCCATACTAATATGGCGGGGTGAAACAGGCACATTTGGCGGGTGGATCGCCACCCCGGCCCGGCGGTGGCAATCCACCTGCGATCCTATTGGGGCCCAAAGTGTTCCAATAAGGCTAGAGGAACGCAGGGCCAATGTAGATCAAAAACAAGGGATTAACTTGAACACTACGACGCAAGGAAATATTGTTCGAGTGATATACAACAAGTGGCGACGAGGCGCTGCAGCAAATCTGCCTGTCCTCCTAGGAGGTGATTTCACCATTTCCTGTTTTTCCTCATTTCCAGGCAGGACTGAACTATGATTTCTAAGGCTGGCTTTAAGCTCAGTGCCGACGGCGGATTCTAGATTCCAGCCCTATCGAAGGATAGGATAAGATGCAAGGTGTGGTGTGGCTGCTGGCGTAGGGTTAGGGGTTGGAATTGCGTAAGGTACGGATGTTGTAATAGGGGGTCAAATGGCTGGAGTTGGGGTAAGGGTTCATGTTGGAAACACTGGTTACAGCTTTTACTCTTTTAAGCAAAGCTTAGGGCTGGTCTTATTTTGTGTGGTCAATTCCATATTTTGCTCTTGTATATTTTTCTGGCTAGTGGTGACTGGGCAGCCAGTCGAGTGGGTTTTCTTTAGCTGCGATGAAGTTATAGCACGTGAGGTAAAGTCCCCTGGACCTACAACTTAAGAGCTCTCTTCAGTTGCCCCCGTTTAGATTATCGCTTTCTTTTTCTGAGTTTCGTTATTTTCACTCATTCACTCTTGTATTAATCCATGACACGTGCACTTGCGAAGGGTATTTTCCGAATAAGGCAGACAGGCCAACATGGTCATGTAAATATCCAGGTTACGGGGCGGGGCTTACCTTGAACGATTATTAAGTCTAGAAAAAACTGGCAGCTCAATTATATATCCAGGACGTACCAATCAAGTCTTTTTTTTTGCATTAAACCCATGAAGCTTGTCCTGCTGATTCCGGTATGCGGTGCTTGGCGGGGTGTTGTGGCATCCTCACCTCCAGGCTCCAGCTAGTGCCTACTACAACTTCACAAGAGCACACTTTCATTCATGAGCCTGTCTCTGCTGACTGAGACTCCGCTACCCCGCCCCCCTTCCCCCTCCAGTGTAGGCGGCCACTTTTACGCCGCAGAGAACATTTCTCCGCTGCACTAATTATAACCTCCCCGACCCCTTCTCGAGAGGGCTTCCTTTCACCACATCTACATAGATGATGAAAGGCGGTGTCGGACCAGTCGTGTAACCTTTGACCCAGAGGTTACAACGCATTTCCAAGCAGCAGGCGCGGAACCTGCTGAGCTATTCGACTCTTACTGTGTGGAAATGTTATCGGCAGTGGTGCACATTCCGCCCCCTGCCCCACCCCCACCCCTCACTTCAATGGCCCGACCCCGAGCCGACTTGCGACCCCTTTCCCGCTCCGCGGCAGCCCCTGATTCCAAGCTTCTGCCTGCACTGCTTTCCTTGGTTGTTGTACCGACGGCGGCCACCAGAGGGCGACCTTGGAGTGGTTCGGATGTGGCGTCCGACCTGCCTGGTTCCATGCTTTACCTGCGCGCCTCGGAGGCAGTTCTGGGAAGTCGAGACACTTTCAGGACGCCTGCACTCGGCCGGCAGTGAACCATTGAGGCCGCTCTGAGCGCGCAGGCTCGGGCTGTCACGAGCCGCTGTCAGCAGGCGATGAAAGGATGTCTCAGGTGACCTCAGCACGCTCTCCAGGAGGCCTGGATCACGTCTGACCATTGCACCGTGCTCTGTCTCGGGCGGCAGGGGTGTGCGGAAACTGACATCTGCGCAGTTTGCATGACGCTTTGACCGAGCATGTGGTGACATGGGAGCTTGCCTGGCATCTTATGGCTGCAGAATGGACAGGCTCGGATGTCTGTGCTGTGGATGTCTATGCTGTGTCTAGTCTTGAAAGACTGCAGTGTGCGTGCTGTGTCTTGGATGTCTGTACTGTGCCCCGTCTCTGAAAGCTGCGCTTTGCGCTTTAAGTGCTGTGTCTTAGACATCTGTGCTGTGTGTGTCCCGTCTCTGATGACTGTGCTATGCGTGCTGTGTCTTGAATGTCTATACTACACACAGTCTCAAAAGGCTGCACTATACATGCTGTGTCTTAGATAGCTGTTCTCTGACACGTCTACTAAGGCTGCGTTGTGCACACTGTGTCTTAGATGTCTGTCGCACGCCCAGTCACTGACGGCTGCGCCACGTCTCCTGTGCCTTAGATGCCTGATCTGCGTTCAGTCTCTGAAGCCCGCCCTATGCCCGCTGTCTCAGATGTCTGTCTGTACTATGCCCAGTCTCAGCAGCCTGTGCTGTGTCCCTCCAAGACATTCAGCTATGCTCTGTCTCAGGTCGTTGTAAAATGACGTGTCTCAGATGCCTGTAACATACTCTGCCTCAGAAGTCTGTACCATCCCTTCTCCCCTGTGTCTCTGGTATGTGCTGTCTCGTGTGGATGCAACATGACAGACCTGAGATAGCTGCTACATGCTCAGTCACAGAGGTCTGTCTGTCACATGCCTTGTCTCGGATGCCTCTAACATGCTCTGCCGCAGGGGGGTGTAACATTCACCGATTCACATGCCTGTACTCTATCATGCCTCAGATGGCCCCTTCATGCCTTGTCTCACATGCCTGTAATGTGCCATGCCTTAGATGGCCCCGTCATGCCTTGTCTCACATGCCTGTAATGTGCCATGCCTTAGATGGCCCTCCCATGCCTTGTCTCACATGCCTGTAATGTGCCATGCCTCACATGGCCCTCCCATGCCTTGTCTCACATGGCCCTCCCATGCCTTGTCTCACATGCCTGTAATGTGCCATGCCTCAGATGGCCCCGTCATGCCTTGTCTCACATGCCTGTAATGTGCCATGCCTCAGATGGCCCTCCCATGCCTTGTCTCACATGCTTGTAATGTGCCATGCCTCAGATGGCCCCACCATGCCTTGTCTCACATACCTGTAATGTGCCATGCCTCAGATGGCCCCGCAATGCCTTGTCTCACATACCTGTAATGTGCCATGCCTCAGAGGGCCCCGCCATACCTTGTCTCACATGCCTGTAATGTGCCATGCCTCAGATGGCCCTGACACGCCTTGTCTCACATGCCTGTAATGTGCCATGCCTCAGATGGCCCTGACTCGCCTTGTCTCACATGCCTGTAATGTGCCATGTCTCAGATGGCCCGCCATGCCTTGTCTCACATGCCTGTAATGTGCCATGTCTCAGATGGCCCGCCATGCCTTGTCTCACATGCCTGTAATGTGCCATGTCTCAGATGGCCCGCCATGCCTTGTCTCACATGCCTGTAATGTGCCATGTCTCAGATGGCCCCGCCATGCCTTGTCTCACATGCCTGTAATGTGCCATGTCTCAGATGGCCCGCCATGCCTTGTCTCACATGCCTGTAATGTGCCATGTCTCAGATGGCCCGCCATGCCTTGTCTCACATGCCTGTAATGTGCCATGCCTCAGATGGCCCCGCCATGCCTTGTCTCACATGCCTGTAATGTGCCATGCCTCAGATGGCCCCGCCATGCCTTGTCTCACATGCCTGTAATGTGCCATGCCTCAGATGGCCCTGCCTCGCCTTGTCTCGGATGCCTCCAAAATGCCCTTTCTCAGTTGTCTGTCACATGACCTGCGTCACGTGCTCGTATTATGCACTACATTAAATGGCCTCAGATGGCCGTACTTCGCCCAGTCTCAAAAGGCTGTCCTGTGTCTCAGATGCCTCTAGCATGTTCTGTCTCAGGGGCATGTCACATGGACCGATTCAGAAGTCTGTCCTATGCGTTGCCACAGATGTCTGTAACATCCAACATGCCAGGGAACTGCAGCGGGACTTCCACGGGAGGCTGTCACATGCCCTGCTCGGGAGGTTCTGGGAGTCTCATTCAAAGGACACTGACACGCCTTGTCCCAGAGAGGGTCACACACTGCTCACACTGACTGCTCACACACACTGCTCACACACACTGCTCACACTCATTGTCTATCTGGGGATAGTGGAACACACTGCACACGAGTCCCAGATTGTATGTACAAGTATCACCTCAGATGGGTACCAGAGGTCTCACCTCAGATGGGTACCAGAGGTCTCACCTCAGATGGGTACCAGAGGTCTCACCGCTGCCTTTGTAACCTTGTCGTCTTTGTTTTTATAAACTTCTGTGAGTTTTAAGTCAGTGTCAGGTGACTGTGCAAATCTTCTGTTAAACTCTATTGCTGTGGCTGTAAACCTCCGCGAGCCCTCGGGGCTGTCCCTGAATGTATGGCTTCCATACCGTGCAAGGTCAGGCGAAGCTCCCAGGCTCCGGTGACAGGCAGTGTCTCCCCTCCAGATGCCTGCAGCCTCGGGGTGTGATAGCCCGTCTCAGAGTCACCATCCCGCCGCCTGTGAGCTCCTCCTGCCTTGAGTGAAATGAGTTGTGTCTTCAGTGCCTGCCTCGGCTTCTCTCTTTTGGTTCACACGTCAGAAGGGACTGTCCCTGCTAACAGGATCTTGCTGCCCCTTGTCTCTGATGCATATACGCCCCGCCCCCATTCCTTCCCAGAGTTTACACTGACAAAAGAAACTATTCATCTGAAGGTGTCAGCATTGTCCCTTTTAATTTAGTTTCTAGATGTATTTTCACTCAAAGCTATTTACCATGCAATAAAAGCAGGTTATCTAATATTGCAAAAAGTTTATATTGAATTATTATAAACGTTTTGCAATATTATATAACCTGCTTTTATTGCATGTAGCACATAATAGTTGTTTTTTCTGAGCTTTATGGATTGTGTTTGCCATACTGTGTGCACCTGAATTGCAATTACCTTGATATCCATTGCAAGAAAAATCAAATTACAGCAGAATACAGATGTCCTCGGCTGGGGTTTTCACTTACCGGGTGGCATGTTGGTTCGTGTCCGGCTGGAAATCCATTTTCGATACCTGAGTCAATTTCTAGTGCACAAACTAGTTGTGTCGTTTTTCAAAATGCATGCATTCATCCGTCCACATTTTCAAATTCCCCTTTTTGACAATCACCATGAGTTTGAGAAGTCCATCTGCCAAAGTATCTCTTTAAAAATTCTATTTTATATCCGTGTTTTGAGGTGGTGAGGTCACCTCCATCCTTCTAGAGAGTTGTGTAGGCATTGTCACTCAATATAAATAATGGCTTGTGGAAGGGCTGACTTTACATTGGTACTGAGGTATAATTATCCTGTGCTGTTTTCCTCCGTGGTGCTGTTCCTATGGTCAGTCCCCTCTTTTGTGTTTATGGCTCACGGCTACTTTCAATGTATGTGAGTGTAATTATGCATTATTATGCAAGATGTCTTCTATTTCCATTACTGCCCCTCTCCCTAACACCCTAATTCATTTCCTTCTAGAAGGCGGCTAAGTTAAAGATTTTGGCACCCCTGTTTCAATTGGTCATCTTCATTCCTCTCAACTAGATACATCTACTGTCTTTAGGTCTGGCCAAGAAACTTGACCTTCGAAAAAGCATTCAGTATGCATATATGTGTGTGATATTTCTATATCGCAAACCTGGCCATAAGGCAGTGGAGTGCTGTACGTAGTCAAAACAAGTATAAAATCAACTAATAATACGACAGGAAGCTGGGTTGTGGACTTTTTTTAAAATGTATTATGGTGTTCTGTTCTTTAACCCATTGGCTGCGCCGGCGATTTTGCAGAAGTGCGGCACTTCCGCAAAATGGACGGGGCCACGTCGGCCATTGGCCGACGGCAGCACCAGCGAGGTAGTGCTGCCGTCGGCCAATGGCCGACGGCAGCATTGAAGGGGTTAAAGAAGTGAGTTTTCAACTCTTTCCTAAATTGTAGCAGCATTGGGGCAGTCCTGATGCATACAGGGATGTTGTTCCAGATCCCCGGTGCGTAGTTGAAAACGGCCTACTGTCTTGTGTTTTTTTCTTTTTTACACTTCTGTTCTTGATCTGCAGTCAGATGGTGTCCTAGCTGCAGGTGTGCCGAGATCCAATAGCAATGGATGCTTGACTGCTTGTCGTGATGGCTTTGTAAATGCTGTAGCTGGTTTTGAAGAGGGGACTGGCCAGCAAGGCGAGCCAATGGAGTTCCATCAGTGGGGTGATGTGATCATATTGCTTCAGGCCCTGAATAAGACATGCTGTGGCATGTAGGATGCCCCTAAAGGATTCCATTCTGTTTCAGGTAGTTGGCCTACACAGACATTTGTATCTTATGAGCTGAATTGGTCTCTTAAGAAGGTTGGGTAATGTGCTCACCCCCAAAAACAATTCCCAATAAAGCCATGGGTGCTGCATTATAAAAGAGTCATCTGTAGGTTGGTGTCATGATACCCATCCCTACTTATGGGTAGGAGCAGCCCGGCCCCCACTCTATGTTTATTTTAAAGAATTTGTAATAATAAACCTAAAATCTCCACCATGAGCAGGAGCGGTCCATGCAGGTAAGTGCAGTGGGGTGGTGGGGTAGTCGACAGTCGACTACGAGGGAAAATTAAATAAATATGAATTTTCCCTCGCCGTCGTCTGTCGACTCCTTCTCCCCTCCCCCCACCCGGTCTCACCGCTCTTACCTGCATGGGCCGCTCCTGCTCATGGAGGAGTTTTTAGGTTTGGCTTGACAGCCCACCTGTCTGCAAAATATATTATTATAAATTCTTTAAAATAAACATAGAGTGGGGGTTGGCTCCACACAGAGCAGTATTTCACCCTTAAATCATGCTATAGGCAGTTTCACAGCATGTTACTAGTAGTTTGGTGTTTTATTCTGCCTTCTGTGAAGTGTTTTCATTGCAATGCATGACACACTATTTTGCATCTCAAAACTAAGTTGAATCAATGCACACTAAATTCTTGATTTCGTAGACGCATTGTTTATGAAAATAATAGTCTATAGTTTTGTTTTTTCACTGCAGCTGGCTTCTCTTCTATGTTTTAGCCAGGATGCAACTTGGAAGCAAGACCTATTGAGTTTGAAGCTGATTCTTTGTATTGTATCGTAGTGGTGTGAGAGTTTGCTGTAATATTCTGTGCCTAGTACCGATACCTAGTGGCCAATATTGATACAGTCATGTAAGGTCTATTTGGAAAATAGATATAGTAATGAGGCATTTTGTGTACTGCATAAGTTGAATGGGCACAGGTTTAAGGTGCATTTATAGGGTACGTAACAGCTACCAGAGATTGACGTTTTTAACTCTGGATAGGGGCATGTCTTGGAGTGGGGGCTGAAAGTTACCAAAAGAGAAAGTAGATCAAAGAAAATGATGAACAAATATACTGCAAGGTGTGGATCTCACTAAAGAAGTGCAGACCATGAACAGGGATCCCCGGGCTTTTAAGGGCATCACACACTTATAGTAAGCACGTATTTATAGATTTTAAAACACAGTTGCCTTCTTTATTCATGGTTAATTCCACTAGATGATGCCAGATGCTGGATCTGCAGTGTTCCTGCATTCCCTGCAGGACATTGAGTTTAACTCAGAGTCCGGTCATGCTCCTATCAAGGGCCCTGCTTCAGTTTGTTGACCCCGGCCCCTCAATAACCTCTGACATGCCTGGGATGGAATGACGGTCTCTCTATTTGTAAGCTCACTATGCACTACTCTGTGTCTCATTTACAATAAGCTACTCATGCCCGCTTCTTGCCTTGTGCTAAGATGTACCATCGCCTTAGAATCACGCTGATCTACATGCATTGGCGCAGACATCTATTATTACTGGGTTTCAAATCCATGGATTGAACCTTTATAGGGTCTGTTTCTTTATGCACATGGTAGACATTATTCACCATACATGGACCAGCCTTACAAGGTGTTCATAAAAGAAACAAAAACAATAAAAATGAGAAAAAACAAATCTGAGAAAATAAAAATGAGAAAAAAACAAATCTTCATCTCTGGGAGGTTTGGGGGTTAGATCTCCAGTGGCTGTGGTGTCCTCCTTACTGCCAAGCATATGATACCAAGCTATTTAACTTCCTTCCACTCCTATTGCAATAAATATGGAATTTGTAAGCAGCTGGAAGGACTTGCAAAGCGAAGGCCATGTGATGAAGTATATATTTACAACAGACAGAATAGAAGACCTCACTCTCAGTAAGACCTGGTAGATGAAGTTGGGTCTGGTGGCTCAGTGGAATAATGCATCCTCTGCAGGGGTCTATGTCACAGGTTCAAATTCGGGCAGGTCTGCTCAGCCTTTCATCCTTCTGAGGTTGATACAATAAGTACCATTGGGCTGGGTAACAATAAACATCTGTTGTTCAGTGCCAATGTACCCTTCGGCATGAACATGCGCTTTACAAATACACATGTTATGACGACATGCTTCTAGAATCCTAGCATGTCAATATATGGGTGTGTTTTCTCTGGATAAGGGTACAGCATTGGGACAGAGATCCCATCACTGCAGTAGCCGGTAGGAGAAATCTGACCACTGGAATCAGAACACTGAAAAAAGTAGTGGGGTGGCATGTGATGAAGAGAGCCGACCATAAGCTGGCAGGTCTCAAGAAGAAATCTGGTAGTTATGGTTAAAAGTGAGCACTAAAACTCAGTTAAAGACACTGGGTTAATAGTCTAGCAGAACACCATACAAAGATGGCGACTCTAGGCAGAAGCGTCCATCACTTAAGGCACCGAGAGACAACATTTAACCAGAACACAAAGAGCGTGCCTTCCCCATCCTACAGTGGTGACCAGTCCTCGTTTCAGGAATAAAAATAGTTGTTTTTTCAGGCACACAGATGGCAGGTGAAGGACACTGCTTTCAAAATTATTAGAATTCTAGTTTGATTTGCCTTGTTTTGGAAAGTTGTTTCAGTCCACTAGGGGAATATGTAAATCTCTGAATGCTTATTTCAGTGTTGGTTAGCTATGAATAACTGACCGTTGACTGCAGAGGGCTGGGCTCACAATAACTGCGGTGGAGAAAAGCAAACAGTATTGATTAGGGGCTTACGCTTTATCCTTTACACCCAGTGACATTGATTACCCATCATTCTGGGCTTGACAGACCAGGCAGGCTTGGTCAGGCAGGGAAATATCAGCTTCTTACAACCTGCCTGTGAGATCCGTGGCAAGCAAGGAAGACGTGTGGAGTAAAAAGTATTGGTAAAAACGTACAATTAAATTAACAAGTAAAAACAATAACAACACGGGCTATACGAATGACCACGTTAACTTTGTGCTAATAAGAAATGTCATATGTTTCTGTAGTGCAAAAACATATCTTCTGATCTTCTGGTGCACATAGCTCACAAGAAATAATTTGCAATAATGCATTGGAAAATGCTGGAAAAAACAGCTGCTATGGACCCGAGTTCTACTTGTACATTGATGTTGTTTTAAGAGGGAATAGAAATAGAAAACAGACCACAACATCATGGATTGACTGCATAGCTGGCAAAGCATGGTTGAAAAGGCAGCCACTCCAAAGGGGTGGATGGCCTGAGTTGCCAAATTGCAGATTAGAAGTTAGAGCAACAGCCTTTGGCGAGGACTTTTGAAAGCAGGGGGATGTGGGCGCCCACCTGCTTCGATTTCCTTCCAACAGGAATGTCAAAGGCAGTTTTGAGAAACATGAAAAGGAAAGAAATTCATAGCCAAAAATATAATAAAACACACTTATTTGTTTTTTTTCCATAGCTATTTCTGATGTGCTCTTTTTTAAAAAACTTTACAGACAATAGAAGTAAAATAAATGAAAATGTTTAATATTGCAGAAGAGTGGATACAAAATGGCATAACTTTAGTCCCTTGGGATAAACTATTCACACACTTCACATGATGTTGTTAAGAAAGGTTTACATTATTCACTATTGCTGTATGTTTGTAAAGCTATTATTAAAAGTTATAAATGTTGCTTATTTTGGTTGGATCAGTATCCGTATTTTACGTGCATGGTGTTTGCGTTAGATTATTTTTACTTTGAAACAGAAAATTGAGTGCAACCTGGGTTTGAAAGAACGTTCATTGAAAAAAAACAACGGTTAAAATAACATTATAGTTAGGAAAAATTTCAGTGACAACGTAACGTTTTGAACAAAACATTTTTTCACCAGTTACAGTTATCTCAAGCCACTATAGCTCATGCCTGAAGGTAACTATAACTCTCGACCCCGGTATGCACAGTTCTCACATCAATAATTTCATTGCAAATGTTGGTGTGTTATCATCAAGGTTGTAGTAGATGTCATGTGTGATGTAATATGGGGAGAAATTAGCAATGCTTGACATGGGCGCGTATTATGTTTACCTTAGGGCATACGTGATAGTTGTTTGAGATAACTATAACTAGTGAATTTCAGTTTTTGAAAAAAAGTTTAAAATGTTATGTTGTCGCTAAAATCTTCACCTTGCTGTAACGTTACTTTAACCTGTGTTTTTTTCAGTGAACTTCTAGGTTTTTTCTTAACATAAAGTCATATTTTTTTAGCATATGTAAAGCCAACCACCCTCCGTGCACGGCCTTTGGCCTGTGGCCGGGCCCTGCATTCAACCCCTTGCAAGCAGCCATCTTCATGCTGGTAGAGGGGGTTGCTCAGCCCACCTACCCAAGCCACTATTGGCGCCAAGGGAACTCATCCTCCGGAGACAAAAAATATATTATTGAAGGGCGGGGGCATGCAGCTCCCCTAAGCGAGCCTTAAGAGACTCCGGGACCCCATCCCACAGGGCCAAAAACCGTTTACATTAGGGGAGTGGGCATGTGTTACCCCCTCCCCAAGACCAAATGGGCCAGAGGACCCCTACCCTTAGGCCATATTTTAATTATAGGGGAGGGGTGTGCCCTGGACCCCGAGTCCTAGGAGGCCCATGGACCTCTTCCCCTGGAGCCACCTATTATTTATAGCGGAGAAGGGGCACATGGCCCCCCTCCCTGAGCCTACGAGGCTCTAAAAACCCCATCTTCTTAGGCTAAATACGTAAGTATTTGTGGAGAGGGGGTGTGTTTCCCCCTCCCAACTCCATATTGGCCCCAAGGACTCCATCCCCTGGACCATATTTGAATAAAGAGGAAGGGGCTCATGGCCCCACTCAAGCCTTAAAAGGCACCAGGGACCACATCCCTCATAGCAAACCACTATTTTCATTGTATTTTTTGCGTTGATCCCATGGGAGTACCACAGGATTGCCGCAAAAATGGCTGATTTCTTTTTTTTGCCAGTGGGGACCCTCTGAGACCCCCCAATAGGGCTAGAGGGTCAGGCTATCCCTACCATCCCCCTTACATATATATATATTAAAAAAAAATATTGCAGGACAGGGGACTAAGACCTCAAATCCTGTAATGGCTGCCGTAGAAAAAAAATCATGTTGCTGGCAGCCAATCAGTATGCTTGCTCCCATGGGATTCTGACTCCTGTAGGAGCAAGGTGGTCCAAGAGAAAAAAAAAACGCCTTTTCCAAAAAAGATGCTCTTTTTTCACAATTATGCTGTCCCTTGACCCTAACAGTCCAGATATACATATATTTTTGAAGCTTCGTCTCTCGAAAATTCCAGAATGAACGTACACGAATCACAAAACAGCACATCGTCTGGAATAAGATCTAGTCCCCTACCAAATTTAGAGCAATTCTGTTCAGCAGTTTTTGCACTAGCGTTGTTCACAAATGTCTATTTAAAATGCATGGGGATTTTGGCTTTTGGGGCCTCCCTTTTTTCTTGACCCCCACTTGATAGATCACCCTGAAGCTTTCCATGCACAAACTAGGCAAAAAGAAGCACTTTTGTGGGAAGGTTTTAAGAAGATTCCTCAAACGGCACCAAAGTTATTAGCATAAGAAAAAAATCTATTTCCTGTGAAAACTCTGAACTAATTATAACTGCTCAATGGGGTGACATCCATTGGATAAGATATATATCCAGCCAGGATCGTGGAACTGGT
This sequence comes from Lissotriton vulgaris, assembly GCF_964263255.1. Classification (NCBI taxonomy): domain Eukaryota; kingdom Metazoa; phylum Chordata; class Amphibia; order Caudata; family Salamandridae; genus Lissotriton; species Lissotriton vulgaris. The sequence goes on along the minus strand of NC_141689.1, from coordinate 169,621,858 downwards.
AAAGATTGCAGGGAATAAATATTGATTATGGAATACTCATTTAGCTCCAGTGATTCCAAACAGAAGGTCAGAAGTAACGTCATGTGCCGCGCTTACCTACGTGTGGATATACTGTCAGCCCTGACTGACAAGGCACCCATAGGAATATTTGCCTGTCATGTCCAGTGCATGCCAATCACACCACATCGGTTAGTTCATTATAACCGAGCCTGCCCTCCAGCATCACCCTCCAGCCTTCTAGAGCTGCTCACTTGAGGCAGTGACATCACATGGACCCTAATGATACATGTGGGGGAGGGGAGAGGCAGTACCGACGGGAGGAGGCAGAGGATGGAGTCAATTTGTGTGTTCCGCAACTATGAAGAAGAGTCTGAAAAACTCATCTGTTTTCTGGTATGGCTTAAGTTGGTTCCCTCTCTGTCTCTTTTCTGCCTTTCTTCACCGCGCCAGGATACTCCCAAGTAAAAGAGCGTGCTATAAAATGGTTTATACATACATACATATACATTATACATGAAAAGAAAAAGTATAAAATAAACGTCACCGAGAACTTGGCGACCGCCTTACACCAGTCCAAGTGTGAAACAGTGAGCCCCTAGCATGCTAATGGGGGATGCTTTTCTAGAGTTTGAGGGCCATATTCTATCTTTTTATCTGCAGAGTTCTCTGCCCTGACTGCGCAGTCTCCGCAGTCGTAAACTTACCGTTTACTTGTAGTTTGTGAACGCAAAAGAAACCTGTAAAATTACATAAAAGTGTAAATTTACCCTTGTGAATCAACCCCTCAGTGTCCAAGGGAACTATGGGGTGGGATTGATAAAAGCCCCTCTTCTGAATGAAGCAATGTTTGTGGAGACCCCCCCCCAATCTTACATCACAAATTTTGTCTGTAAAACCTGGTGCAAAATGCACACTATTCTCACACTCAATTACATAGATCTCTCTGTAGCGGTAAGAAAGCAGTTGCCAGCAAGCTGTTGCAACATTGCGTGTGTCTGGCATGCCCTTGTGCCAGTTGCTATTGGAATACCGGTATTCCTCCCCCCCCCCCCCCCCCCACTCTGCCTGTAGCCAATATTTGTCTTTTTCACAGATTTAAAGAATGTTATTGAACTAAAGGTACAACATGTTGTTAATACATTAGAAAAACAAACCATGCTATTGTAAGATTGTATTGTGAGTTCAAACGGGATCAGATCCAACCTGAACACATCTATTAATGGCCTGGTTGCATCTTCATGCATCTGAGCAGTTTTTGCTTTCTCTGCTGCCATATTCTTTTGGCTTTGAGTGTTTCTTAAAAGACACTTTTCTTGATTTAAAAAAGTGTGCTAAGTGAGCTGACAATCGACCACTTGCTCCTACAAGCTACATTTTGTTTCTTTAGTAAACAATGAGGAAGACGTGTGAAGCTGAACCACCATTAAGCAGTTCAGTCCACAAAGAACTACTGTGAGAGTTACACATTATATATACTGATGGAATTATCTTAACTATGGTCTTATGCCTAGGCAAACATGAGAGCATTCACAGAAGTTATTTGCCTTTCTGGCTTGGTCTGCACTATGTAGCTAAAGCCAATAGGAGCCATGCACACAGGTGAGCTCTTACACACACACACACAAACACACACACACACGCACCCATGCTCGTACACACGCGCACACACACACACACAAGATCCAGCTTCAACATAAAACAGAACTGATATGGTCTATTGTATAGCATTTACCACCAAGACACACCACACACAAACAAAAACCAGACCCAGACTATCCCTTAACTCTGGAAAAGGGACATGTTAACCGCCTTAGAAATGCTTTAGCAAATGCTAAAGGCCCTCCCATCAGACTCTCCCACCAAAGCAAGCCCCTGAACTTCGCATATTAATGGGAAACCCTGCCTGGATATCCTCAGTATTCTGAATGAAGATGTCCAACAATTTATCACATACATCTTGAGGGCTGGATTTTCACAGAACAGGCTCTGGGATGGAGAAATCACTTTGGACGTGGTACCCTCACCCAAGCAGCAGGGGCGTTGCTTAGTGGGGAGGTTCGGGGGGGGGGGAGGGGGGGTGAGGTGTGAATCTCAAATTTCCTAACTAAAAAAGCGGTGGGCGGCATGGTGAAGGGGTAGATGGCCAATGTTTGTGATGGACTATTTCCATTTTGAACAGGATCAGTACTAATTTTCATTAGGTGGGCCTCCGTCTAGAGTGGCAGGGTGGGCAAAAAACCATGAGTCGGAATGCTACCCCCAGAGTTTGGCTCTTGGTAGACTATTTGCAAGCATTCCCCTTGGCCTGAAGACCCTGCCCTGGGATCACATATTTTAAATGTATTTTCTTTGCAAGCCCTTTTCTTTGTCTCTGAGAAGAGAAACCTTGACGGTAGAGTTGTCAAATCGGTGCATGTCGGCAGGGCTCCATGCTTTCATCTTTGTCTTTTACAGACCATTTTATCAAGTGACAACTCGGCACTAAGCCCGAGTTGTTAATAGAAGTGGGTGTGCCAGCGAATTAACAGGGCGAGCTGAGTCGGAACTGAGCGTGGAGTCTGGCTGGGCTCTAAGAGTTCATGCACGACCCAAGCCATGAAAAAGGTTGGCTTGTATATCATGAAACAAACATAATGTAATAATATGAAACAGCCTCTTCTGAAGTCTAAAAATTCTTTTTTTAACATGTGGAAGCATTTCACCTTAGTACATCAGATTATATCACTGCATAGACCGACATTTATTGAAAGTGATCATTTTTAAACATGAACTTAGAAACGGTAATGGCTTGCCCCCAACAACAATGCATTAGTGAACTAAGAGGCAAGTCACTAGTCATGTAAACCTAAACCTGACCTAGATTCTTATTATAGATGGAGCAACATTATAGTCTATTAAATCGAACATAAGATGTGCTCGTACAGCGCACATGCTGAACTCGGATATTTAAAAGTGCTCTCATATGTGACAATAAAGAAAATGGAGACTTTGAAATAAAATGTCTACCTAGTATCAGGCAGTTTGGACAGGCAGGGAAGCTCGTATTGATTCCAGGTTATTATGAAATTCAGCCACGAAATGTATATCTCTGTCTCTCCACTGTTTTACATCAAAAGTTTCTGTTTTGTCTTTTATTTGTGGTGAAAAGACCGACGCAGACATAGTACACCCGATTCTGGGCCCTCGGTCCCAACTACAACATCAAGCATTTATTTGGGAGGAGTGATGCCACAAACCCCCTTTTCCCCCCCATGGAGCTACAAAGGTACCCCATGCCAACCAGACAAGTACTCAGAACATACCATCTGGAGGTGACTAAGATTCTGGTCTGCATAGGGGACCTGGGAATTGTGCACTGAGGTACCCTTACAACGGCACTAAGAGGGCATCCTATTAGCAGACTCAACTGCCAATAACCTAATGTACCAATTTAATATACTATCATGCACCTTCTTAAATATGGAGCTTTATTAGCTATAGATTTGATTGAAACACTGCATAGCCATATAAAGAAAACTTTGGTGCTCCCATTTGCAATAAAAACTCTTTAAGAAATGTTACATGTTTTAGCAAGGCTTCACTTTTGCTCAATTTCCAATCTCGAATTTTCAGTAAAATTAAAAAAAAATAGGCAATATATAATTCACCTCGTTTTTTACTAACCTTAGAAAAGAACTACACCTACAACCTGGAATAACCTCACACCCCAAGGCTTCCAAAGCTTTGTCCCCATATGTGGTCATGTTCGGATGAAGTTTCCTATGACGGGTTAAATTCTGACTGGCTGTTTGACTGGTTTTTCATCACGGCATTTCTGCATGTGTAAATACATTGCAATGACTTATTTCCCTTCCATGTATAGTGATGTAATCAAAAAGGATGTCGGTACTTCAAAATAGATTATTCAAGTTACTTTATTAAGTTAAGTTGTTAAGTTAAAAGATAGAAACGATAACCCCAACAGGAGCAGCTGTCCTGCTGCTCAGCCCTCACTCAACTGACATTCATAAACCACTAGCATTCCACCCATCCAACATTCCACAACACAGACATTCTAGCTGAGCAGCAGGAAGACTCAAGATACAACATAATACAACATATAGCTATAGGCCAAAGATTTCTGAGGCCACAGAGGTGGAATGTAGCACTTCACAAAACTACAAATAAAGCCTTTACAACTCACAAAATGGGTCAGTGACCCAAACCATATTGCAGTTATGGACAGTGGAACCATAATTTTTTCCGCAAGTCATCATTGATCTGTTAACGTCACCTCAAGGAGGTGGTAACATATTCACAAAGGTGACTGTGTCCCCTTGAGTTCCACCTCTTTTGCAGCCTGACCACTGACCCTAAGTTCAATAAGTCTTGCTCGGTTTTTTTCCCTAGCATTTACTACCAGCACTTCCTAGGTGGTATCTCATACAACATTAACAAAAATGGTTGAGTATTTCAAATAAAAAGGCCCATTTATAGCACCAAACATTAAATCAGGTGCAAAAATACACCCAATGGCTGCCACAAACTGTTTTAGTACAGTGGTGTTTTTTTTTAATTGTATATTAACACTGGGGTCTAAATGAACTACAAAAACATCAGAAATGGGTGAATTTGCTTGATATTTTAAGGCATTTTAAGGTAAAATGCAATGGACTTGTGTTTTTTGAGGAAACATATTTATGTGCTAATGAGCATATTACCAAGTACTTCATTGGTGTGAATGTATCGAAGCAACACTAAATATATTACATAATACAGCAATAAAACCATATTACATTATGTTCCATATATTATTTTTTCTGCTCGTACGAAAATGGATGCATGTGTTGTACAAATTGAAATGCTTTTTATGTGGTCATTATTCGCTCTGATGTATTATATATGAGCTATTAGTGTTTGTTCCTGTCTAACACATATTATTATTAATATTAATATTATTATTGTGAGTTAGAGGTACAGGACATGTGTGGCTGGATTCTGTATTTTCCCCCTCTAATATGTTTCAGATATTCTTACTTTAAAGAAAGTATTATGAATAATGCAAACCTTAGACTATAATGAATGGGGCACATAGTGAAATGTAAAATAACATAATGCTGAGCTGCATTTACTTGAAGCAACAGACACAAAGCACTGGTTCTGAAAGTAACTAAATGACAAAAAATTGCCAGGCACCACATAGTGAAGTAATCAGAGCCTTAATGGATTTTCTCAGTGCTGAGGACAATCGTTTCCCCTTAAGGCCAGTGACTCTGCAGTGCAGTTCATGAATTTATAACGACTTACAAAAACATAAGTGGTCACATTATATGGGATAGAAAAATCTTTCCAGCACAAAGTCCATCAGAAAACACGAACAACTTCGTTGTATACTTATCCAGAAAGCTCGAAGCGCAGTAATTCATTCTGAGTAATTCATAATTCACGCGCTTACAATAGAGTAAGGCTCACACAAAGTTACAAAAATATGCTGATTTAAAAGTGGAAAAAGTTATGATAAATGAAATTTTGGAACTGTAAAAGGTCAGAAGGAACCCCAATGAACTTGAACTTGCTCTGAATTATTCTTTTTAAAAGGTTTTTTGTAGGCAGAGTGCTGTACGTTGCATAAGGAGTAGGATTGTAGATTGTGTACATTATGCGATTACGAGTTTGGTGGTGCAGGACTGGGACCGTCATCCCGCCACCCTGCTCCCACACTGCCAAACCTGTGTGTGCACTACCCACCAGAGTGTGACTTTTTTAGTTACTGGCTGGCTGTTCTTTGGTGTTCCCCCGGAGGTGCCTATGAAATAGGTACCACAATGGGAACATCAAAGGCAGTACCTGCACAGCATGGACAGTTGTATTCCATGCCGTGCTGGGATGAATGCACACAATTGGGAACCACATGTGCCCCCCTGCATGCACCCCATGGCTAAAAGGCAACAGGGGGCCCTACAGCCTCTTGGTTTTCTCTACGCTACGGGTATCATGGAGGGAGCACTGTTATGAAAACCGTGGTGGAAAAGAAACTCCTAATATGCTTAGCGAGACAACGTCAGTCCAGCCAAGTATATCACAGCATCAAGACCGCCCCGGCACCATTGTCAGGAATCTCTGATCCCTGGCAGTCGCGGCGGTGCAATGGCAGTCCGTTTTTTAAAGTGGCGGTTGGACCACCAGTGTTGTGGCTGCTGGACTGTCACAGCCACGCCACCGTGAGTCTGGTGGTCAGTGGGCTGCCAGACTCATAATCAGGCTCTCAGTAGAGAATACAATAATGCGTTTTTAAATACATTTAGGCACAGGGAGATTAAGGATTTTGTCCAGAATCGCACAATGTTGAGTCAAGTGCACGGTCAGGATATAAATCTGGTTTACCATGTTCAAAGGTGGCGACATCTGGATACACCTCCTCCCATAATACAGCGCAGAGGATGACATTTGCAGATTAAAAAATTGCCAATTTGCTACCTGTTGTATACCAGGGATGTGCAATTTGAAAGTATTCGGCAGTCAAAAGGTCGTATTTTAGCCCAATATTAGCTTGTTTGTGAATTATTAATTTGAGATATTTAGCAAGAAAACGTGTTCATAGTATGGAAAGACAAGTCATTAGTGTTAACATTTTAAATACTTTCATTACAAAAGTAAACCCCAAATGGAAAAAATGTAATTTGATGGAAAGTGAAATGAAACAAACTTGCTACAAAACTAAATATTGTTTATAAAGAAATGATTTTCTATAAAAAAAAATCGATTATTGATTCTATTCAAATATAGCAGTTTGCTTTTTGAAAATCTGAATGCTCCAGATAATCACACACGTTTATGAAAATTAGACAATTTTGAGGATTTTAAGTGTACTTCTCAATTTGCTATTCATGTACACAAATATGAAATATTAACCCATCTAGTGGGGTTTATTGTTTCAGGCAGCACAATAATGTGGTTCCATCTGTAGTGTAGTGTATTTTGTAAAGCGCACAGCTGCCCCAACGGGGCAGCCCGGCGCTGTATAACGCTGTGGAACCCTTCCTGGCTCTCCCTGTGAGATTCCCCTCCTGGGCACGCGCAAGATGAAGCCAGGCATCCCTGTGTTGTAGGGGCCATTGTGGAGATTAAGCAAGCTATTGCCCAGAGTTGCAGCGTGGGACCCATGATTAGAGTAGGCGACAAGGCGAAAATTATCAAGTCCGCAGACATTGAGCCCAAGACCCTACCGCGTCGGGACTTGAACCCTGGTCCCGAGCCTGATCTCTGCTTCAGAGTCTGCTGCTCTAACCAGTGAGCCACACTTCTCCATCTGTGAGAATCAGTCACTCAGTTAGACGAAATAAATGTTCTTTCCATTGTAAATTGGAGGTCAGCTAATGGCAAATAAGAATGTTGGTCTATTCACAGGGCTTCACGCCCAACAAATCAAAGAATCTTGTGGTATTGAAGCAGGCAATTCTGATGTAACTATATTCAAAGTGAGTTCCTCTCACCCGAGTTAAAGTTGTGCAGTGTGTGTGCATTAAGAGTTCTTAAAGGTTTTAGTGATATGATATGGTAAAATTGCTGAGTTAAATAATTAGTGCATTATTGATCATACAAGTTGTATGAAGTGGAAAGAAAAACATAAGTCACAAAGGCCAGCATTAAATAGAAGTGTGACAAAAAGCACTATAATATACTTGTTTCATTAGAGCTTTAGGGATTGTGAAATGATGGGCCTTATATCTGGACCTGAATTTCTAAAATATTGAATCCATTGGACAGTTCATGCCATTACAACACTAGGCCCATATTTGGTGCAATCGTGAGATTAAGAGATTCAGGGATGCTTTAAGTGAAACCTTTATTATGAGGGTTGGGAGAAATCTAAGATGGTTCAAATATGTACTTGATCAGTTTGTGCCTATTGGCAGTAAATATCTAGGGTTATCTCTGATAGAGCTTCTGTTAGAATGTCACAATTTAAATCTACAAATAAGGAGCTTGGTTAAAACTTATGATTGCAGTAGACCAAAAATCTGAAGGTTAACCAAGTCCTTCCTATTATTCAGATATTAATGAGTTTTTGAACACTATATGGGCTTGTACTTGTAGAACCAGATGCAGTATATGTCTTATATATTACATTTAATGTCTATTGCCAAAAGCATCTTTACCCAGTCATTTGGATCCTCTGTGGGCCAACCTAAATGCTTTTGTAATTGTTCTAGATCTTAATAGATAAGTACAATTCTCACTTTTTGCCCAATATACAGAAAATTGAAGAAGTGGTGAGTGCAAATGTTCTGAAAACTTAGACTACTGAGCTGCCGGGTAGCTTTTGGAAATCTGTAAAACAAATACTTAAAAATCAGTATCTTTTACAATTTCTAAATAATTGTTTTCAGCTTGGTACGTTCGCCCTAGGAGTATTAATTTGGTTTGTAACTCTAGATTAGCTGTATGGGTGTTAATATTAAAGTATTTTCTGACTGTTTTTAGTGTTTTGTATGTATTTTCTTTCTTGATCTGTGATCGGCACTTTGGCACAAGGTCTTTATAATTCACTGCTAGGTACAATATTTAATTTATCTCTGAATATCTTAACAATGTAGTTAATATAATGTTTTGTGTATATTGCAATTTTTATGGATTAGATTTTCTGAAACAAACATTTCTAATACATTACAGCAGCTTGTAATGATATGCTAAATTGGTGGGGGTTTCCAAAATAAAAAAAATCTTTAACAGGGTTTAAATACAGTACATTATAGTAAAGATAAATATCATTGAGCTAGATTCAATACATTTCCCTGTTGGCACTCAACCTTGAGTTCCACCTCATAGTGAGTAATTTCATAAATGCATTTACATCAACAGTCTGATTTGAAGCTCTAACATGATGCATCACACTCCCATGTTTCAAGGAAAGATGATTCTGCTTGTGTGGTATCTCGACCTGTGGTCTATTTTACCAATAGGTTTGTAATGATTATGTATTGGCCAGTTTATGAGAAGTCCAGCTGGCTTATAGGTAGAGCCTCATTACATCTACAATATACTTGTTGATTTGAATACTTTTGGATTCTGTCATCCATCCTGGAATAACACTACATTTTTGGCGACAACTGGAAAAGAAGTGCATGCTTCTTCTGTCAATATTAAGAATCCAAATTCAACACAACTGCATTTTCCTACACCTCTCTGAGAAATTATTACATTGAAAAATCTGAGCATTTTCTATTCCTGACACATTTGTTTTCTTTTTAATAACAACATGTCAACTATTTTATCTGGTGTAAATCAATTTATTTAGCACTATCATCGTAAGCTGCCACCTCTTGTTACTGACTTCTTCCTGACACTTCTGCCATGCACCATCTCCATTGGTGTTCCGTGCCCACCATCGCTTGCACTTATCATGCTGTATTCTCCATGGTGCTGGATCAAAAGCCCTGCCATTAGGAGTTTACTGTGAGTAAATCCTGTTGGGAACACTAATGAAATAGATTTTGCAGAAGATTTGTTCTACCTCTGTGTCAACCCGCATTGAGTCAGCAATTTCTTCAAGATATACTGATATACATAAATGCACTCCAACACTTGATCGCATTCTTCAACAATCTGGCTGTAGCATTACATCTGGCTCAAAAGGACTTCTGTTCATTACATTAGGCTGTATTGTTGCTAACATGCATTTTTTAGGTAATTCCGAATTGTGGGTACAAAGTTGTGTAGCGCTGAGGACTGAAAAATCTACAAATATATCAAAATTGTAAAATATGAAAAATATCTTGTTTTTAGAACAACAAATTGAAAACGACAGGTATACTATTATTGCCATGAATTCCAGTGTGTGGATAAGCTTTTGGCACCATTAGAAAGCAAAATATTAGCCCAGCTCCTTTCTTTTTAGAAATACATCGTCCTGCGACTTTATCAAGGCTATGTCTTCTGAGATGTAGTCTCTTTAATTTGATGTGATAATTCCGACCCACAAAGGGGTTCTGTGTCTGACAATGTCTTAACCACAGCCGTGTGTATATCTGGGGGGATTCCAATAAGTTCCCAAAGTCTCCAGCATAGTTCAAAGTGCAGAATCTCACAACACCGTATTCCGGTGCGCTCCGAGTGCAGGACTTTGAACTAAGTTGGAGACTTTGGGGACTTATTGAAATAGGACTTTTGTCTTTTGAGTTCTCCATAAGAAAGCAATCAAAATTGTTTGGAGTGAGGGGTGAGAGAGTGTTTCAGGGTGTTAAGAAAGGTCTAATACGAGCTCATAACTTGCGGAGTTTTGTGCTTCTGGTTGCCTTTCTCTATTATCAATGATGCTAGTGAGAAAGGACTATGGGTAGTGTTGAGATGAAAGCATGAAGATGAAGGGGCCACTGTTGCATTTGCATCAAAAGCATTACAAGAAGCTAAGAGTAAGTAGTCGACCACAGAAAAAGAATCATTGGCTTTATGTTGGGCAATAAGGACATTTAAAACATTTGTGTGGTGGGTGCAATTGGATGTTTATTTTGATCACAGACCACTTTAGGAGATATTCTAAAAGAAGGTTTTGGATTTCATATCCTCAAGGATTTTCAAGTTGATTGTGGCCTTATAGTATTTCCATTTGTCAATTAAATACCTCACAGGCTTTACCAATAGGATTGCTATTCCTCTTTGTTGATCATTAAGAGTTGAGTTTGATAGTATGCGTAGGAAGAGGATGATGTGTGGTGGTCAGAAGATGAGGTTTTGGTCGGTAGCATTACTAATAGGTGTATTCCAGAGCAGGAATGGTTACAAGAGTAGAACAAAGATTTACAGAAAAGAGTCATTCAGTAGAGCCTGCGGTGAATTGTCAGTCCATCATGGGCTTATTTGAGGAGGATCAAGGTTGATACCTCCAAAATGCTTCGGACCACGTTCATTTGACCGTGAACATGTTAGTCATCTTAGAATGACAAACACTAAGGAGAGGTTGAGATGTAACTGTTGGTGACTGAGAAAAGACATTCAGATTGAGTAAATGGTGAAAGAGAGTGTGGAATGTAATCAGAGTAACAAGATCAGAAAAGTTAGAACCTCTCCAATGGCATAAAGAAAATTGCCCAGGGTCCGTGGACTGAGGCTTCCTTAGTTATTCCAGGTTCACCGTCATTTGGTGTAACACCTACTTTTATGCTGGTGTTGGTAGATATGTGTTCATGAGTGCCTGAATTGTCCATGGTAAAGGAGGTTAAAAAAAGGTCTGTTTTTTGTTTTCTGGAGGATATGTTCAACAGAGAGAGTATTCACAAAGTCATTCTCACAAATAATGGAATCTAAATGACTTCTAAAGAAATGTAATCTTTCCTTAAAGAAAGGAACAGTGTTCGTAAGAAATGCAATCTCTAAGGCACATAGTAAACTTAAAGAAACAACAATTCATTTACATATCTTAAGAAAATAAGTTGCTGTAATTGTAAGCAGAAATATATATGTGTCGTAAAAAGGTCGATATTACATATGTAGCATTGGCATGGTGACAAGCGCCCCCTTTTGAAGCTATTTGAAAAGGCATATATATATATATATTTATTTATTTATTTCGATCGATCAAAAATATGATCATTCACATCTTAAAATACAATACAAAATCAATATACCATTAAAAATGTAGCAATATAAAACCATTAAAAGGGATTTATATAATACAATAAGACAATCTTATGCATTTTCCCTAAAAAAAGAGCCTGCGTCTGAACAAGGATACCACTGAATCTGGTTGGAATTATGTTAGCAGTGCTACAACACAGGAACAAGTTTGCCCATTTTCGACCTTTTCCACCATGCAAACATTAAAAACCTCGAAACAGCGAATACCAGCCAGCTTATGGTATCTGATTTAAAAATACACATGGCTTCCAATGGACAATTAAAAGATAAAATACGGCATACAGGGGCCAGCCAAGTTTTCCTAAGTTCCGCATAAAAGTAACAACAGAAAAAAAAGTGCTCAGTGGTTTCAGGTGAAATATGGCATAAAGGACACAAAGGGTTAACAGACAGGTTTCCCCATGAACTCTTCAATGCATTCAAAGGTAGGGTTCCGTATCTAAACTGAACATACAGAGCTCGAGCCTGGGACGGTTCAATATCATCTAGAAACCCATCAAACGCAAATACTCCTTTAGTATTTAAAAACCCTGCAGTTAAAGTGCCATGTGCAAACCGGTCAACCCTTTCTGAGACCATTAGTTCCCAGAACCTTTTTTTGACTAAAGGGATTGTAAATGTAGTCATAGACCCTGGGTCTTCTTAGAGCTGCACTATCATATACCACCTATACCACTAGATTAAAAATGTTCTGTCATAAGTGGCTATCAGTTTGTGGTATTTCAAAGTAGAGAAAGAGATTGCATCAGCCATTTACAACTTTTTTGTCCTCCTGAGTCCTTTTGGTAATGCAGAAAGCTATTGATCATTGACATGCCTCTTCTGTAATACTCATTTCTGTAGATAGATAGTGTATCCCTGAGAAATGTCAAGTGGGTGATTTGATATTATAGAAGCAGACACATTGGCAACGAGCTATAGAGGACGTATTATCTATGTGCCGAGAGGCTCCAAGGTCACAGCCTGTCCTCTAACGATGACCTTTGGGAGAGACCCATGGAGCTGACAATGGCCCCGTATGTAACCCTCATGAGAAGTGAGAAGCAGTCTCAGATGGAATGCCCCATTTGGTTGCCTAGTGTGATGGGAGCCATGATGCCATGTCTCTGCCTATGCAGCCTGCACCCTCTGATCCTGGACATCAAGGCCCCCCTCTAATTGAAGGCAGTTTGTCACCCTCAATGGGGGTCTTCAGGGCCCTTCTCTTGGAAACCCTGAATCCATCTTCCCTTGCTGAGCACCTGGAGTACATCTGGGGGCCAATGTGGTTGCACGCTGACACAAACCAGGGTGACACGCCCATTTCTGTAACCCCAGCCTGATACTTCAAGAGTACCTTTCTTTTCTAGCAGTGGCAGCTCCAGCATGAAAGGTACCACTTATCCCTCTTCCAGACACATTTATAGTCATGTTTGATAATTAGGCGCCTCCCTGAAATGGTAAAATATGTGATCTGACCTGGAATTAGCAGGAGTCGAAATGTGTTGTGACTGATGGTCTCTGTAATTGCCGTAGGGGATGTACATCCCCAACTTAAGTATTTTGTGTTCTGGTGAGAGTTTTCTAAATCCAGGTGCCTGGTTCTATTGGCTATCAAAAGGCTGAGGACATGTGCATCAAAATACCATTAAATATGGCACTGCACACTCTTAAATATACTACTGTTAGCGTCTTTGGATGCACTATGAAAAAGGTTCCAACTTCCAAACGTTGCCCTCAACATTTAATGTTTATTTGCAAGGTATGCGCAAAGGGTCACAATTATAAGGCTTTAAACAGCAACAACTTCATAATTTTTGTTACTTTTTTAAACTATTTAAATCTGCCCCTGACTGGTTCCTGCCTTGTAGAGCAGATCCTAAAATGTGCAAAGGTTCAGATCATGGCAAGGATTATGGGGCCCCATGTCAAGGTGTAATAGAGGAATGGCCTCGTTCACCACGGCACTCGTGAAAGTCAGATCTTAGGAGTGCATTAAAAGATGCTCTGAAAGGATGCACACGAGCTAGTTGCGTCTTTTTCTAGTTCCTATAATACTTACGTAAACCCGTGTAGACTAGGCATTTGTTAAATGCCGCAGAAATATTCTGAAGTGGCACAGAAATAGGATTTTATTTCTATAATCCTACGATTGTTTAAGTAGTACATGTTTGAGCAAGTGTAGGAATTTTAAAATGCTTGGCTTAAATCTCTCTGTGAAAACAAAAATATTCCTAAAGATGTCTTTCAGATCTTGATAATTTGAAAATGATTTTTGCACTTCACCACGTTTTTCACTCAATATACGCCTGGATCATGATGGTGTTTCCAAAACCTCGGGAACAAGTATTTAAATTCCTTTGTGAATGTCTTAAAGTTTACTGCTCTAAGGTGTTTCCTGCTTTGACACTCACCTTTAAAAAAAATTAAAATTAACATCCTTCTTATCTGATCTCATGCTATATTTGTGTAAAGTAAACAGTGTAATTTAAAGATGTTTAAACTGTCCTAATACGTAATATAGGTGTTTCTGGCCTTGTGCCTGTCGTGCGGGTTACACATACCGAAATGATGACTTTTTTGTAAAAATAAAAAAAACAACCCGCTGTTTTTGGTTCAGTCTGAAGTATTATCATGATGCTGGAATTTGCCGATTGATTGGAGGGACAGGCTATCTGCGAGAGCATCCATCTTGCCAAGCCTGAAACAATGGGCGTCTCTGGACCACCAGGGCTCACACCCACTGGGAGGTTAATGAACCTGTATTGTCATGTGATTGATTGCTGCTAGCTTAAGCAGAGGGTGGAAGCCCGCCTCAGTCGCCTTGGGCCCCTGGCGACCTGAGCCTTGGTGGCTTCTTGTCCTCACAAAGAGGAAGCTACTAGTTCCCATGCAGACAATGCAGGCCCATGCCGGGAAGAGCTTTGTTAACCGGATTAACACTTGAAAACTCTTCTGAGTTGGAATCTTGTCCGGCAGGGCTGTGTGCCATTGGGTGGCATCAAGCAGTTGGCAAGGCCCCCTTGTCATGGTTGCTGTGTGGTGCAAAAATTCCTCAGAGTGCCACAATGTTATCTTGGCCTATGAGAAGTTGTAAATCATAGTCGCTGTCAGGGGCTTAACGGAGGCCCCCCGTGGTGCTGGGGCCCGCACACTGTTCACCTCAAAGGGCTGGTTAGCTGGAAACAAATAAAACACTCAGAAGCAGCAAGCTGTTAGGGACTGGGGCCCCCCTCACCTTACCTTGCAAGGGGGTCCCTGAGGTTTTGTTACACGGCTGGTCACTGTCGAATCTAAGGTGGGGTAACCATGCACAATGATCCAGGTTCAGAAGGGTATAACAAGTATTTGGAAATGTAGGGTCCCCCCTATTGCGGTGTTTAGTTTTGACCAATAAGGAGGTACTGAAATAGACTATCAAGTCTTCACTGCCTCCCCCTTGAAAAAAGAGTCACTTTCAAAATCCTCACTCATGCCTACAAATGCCTACACAACAATAACCTAAATACCTCAATGACAGAATCAACTTCCACATACCCAAAAGAAACCTCCGATCTTCCAACCTCGCACTGGACGAAACCCCGCGCATCCACAGAGCCAGAGCAGGTGGAAGATCCTTCTCTCACATTGCAGCCAAGACCTGGAACGAGCTTCCGGCAGGCATCAGACGCACCCCCTCCGTGAACACTTTCAGGAGGACCCTCAAGACCTGACTCTTCGGCTAAACTGATCTGCGGACCCCCCTCTCAGTGCCTTGAGACCCTCACCGGTGAGTAGCGAGCTTACAATTCCCTGATTGATTGATTGATTGATAGACTGTCAAAGAGTTTATCGCCCCTCTAGTGACACATTGGCGACCGGGCTCTGTGCTTGAAAGACGCTCACATAAGCAAAATCCTAGTTTCCAAAATCCTGGTGTTTGGGGGAATGGGACCACGTCAAGAGATGATTAAGTTTGTGCCGTTACGTGTTACTCATCCCCATAATGGGATCAGGATCACATCTGGATTTAGAGTTGGTCACCTCACTTTCTTCTCATCGTGAACGCGGCACACACATCTGTGCCCAGCTGATAAATGCATAAGCGTTCCTCTGATGTCATCCCCTCTCATTCCATGGCGTGAACCTACAGTAACACTTTTTCATGAATCAATGATCCCACCACCAGATCAATGCAGCTTTATCTTTTATGATTACGAAACGGATTATGACTGTGATCTCCCATGGTGCCAATAAATAGACGTTAGCTAGTGCGGAATGCCACAGGGTGCACGTATTCCATGTAAAGTTAGTTGATGCTGGCTTTTCAGGCCAATTCTGCCTAAATGGTGATGCTTTCTTATACAGTTTGAGTGCTCTCTTATTGTGAGTTTTAAGATTCTTCACACTGCCTGGGCCAGGAAAAACTATATTTTCACACTTACAATAGTTCTAAATAATATCAGATTCAACAAACCCATGCCAAGCCCGGGGTGTCACCAAGGGGTTCCAGCACTACCTACCACTCTCATGCTCTGAGCACTCCTGCTGATTGCTTTGTGACTACTGATTTAGTATGGTGGCTACAGGTCTTTCAGTATATGGCCACCATTAACTTCTCCTAGGTTCAGTAGTTAGCTATTTGCACGAGTTCTCATTCAGTTGAGTTAGTCACATTGCAGAGACCTCATGTTTTGAGAAAAGATAGTTACAAAATTGTATGTCTCCGAGATAGTGGCCTGTACCTTATTTTGCAATCAAAGGGGCAAGAACTATGTATGAACTAACTTCAGCTACTACTATAACTTGTGGGGTGTAGACCATTGTCCCAGGTTTCTCTTTCACCAAATTAGCCCCTTCGTTTGATAGGTCGACCTCAGAATGCCCCAGCGTCACACATTTTTTTACTTTTAGCAAACCTGACGATTTTTGTTGTTTTAGTTCTTTTTTTTTTTTTGCAACATTTGTTTATTATATTTTTTAACAATAATATTAATAACTAGCAGCCCGTCCCGACGTTGTCCGGGAGCAAAAGGCTGCTTCAGGGCCGCAGCCCGTCCCGACGTTGTCCGGGGGTCCCCTGGAGCGCAACCGCCTCCTTCAGGGTCCCCAATCAGCCAAACCGCCACCTTCATGACCCCCAATCATCCACACACAGTTCACCGCTCCTCCCCGCGCTAACGGACCACTCCTCCCCGCGCTTCACTTAGCCGCACATGTTCCGCCTACTCCCAGCATTTCACGGAGCCGCACATGTTCTGCCTCCTCCCAGAGCTCCCGTGCTTCATCTACCTCAGCCCGACTTCACCGCTCCTCGTTCCGCCTCCTCCCATTGCTTCAGTCAGCCGCACACGTTCCGCACCTACCGCAGCCCGACTTCACCGCTCCTCGTTCCGCCTCCTCCCATTACTTCAGTCAGCCGCACACGGTCCTCCCCGCACTTCACCTATCTCAGCCCGACTTCACCCCTGCTGTCCGCCGCTCCTCCCAGCGCTAGATGATGTCAGCATGCACATCCACATTGTTTGCTCACACGGCCGGCGCTACTTCTTAGGGGCAACTTTTTTTTATTGTTTATTTTTTAAATAACGTTTTTTTTTTTATAGCCTATGTCCATCTACAGGACCCCCCTTTCCAACACTGTATTGGGTGTTGCGATTGGTTGTGTACTTTTCGAGTTTACCTGGCTCAAAGGACACAGTTCTCTCTTTATAATAGTAGTATAGATAATAGAGCAGCGCCTTGAATACAACCAAGCATTCAGTGTGTTGGGTACAGAGAGTGTAACAAGAAACAGCCGAGATCCCCAGTGGGTGACTTTCGGTGTTCTTCTTTTGTGTTTTTTAAACTATTTTTTATTCCTCATTTTGTGTCTGTAATGGCCATTCCAAGCTAAAAGTCCATCTTGACAGCTTGTCATTAGATAAGATATAATTATAACTATTAGAAGGAACTCTTTCAGTTCCATGGTGTCTCTGTTCTCGGATGTAATAAAACTGCGCTTTCATGCATTGATGTTCAAAGAAAAGAAGAATTTAATTTGTTATTCACTCAGGTTATACTGCAGTACCTGTAGGCAAAGTGTTTTTATTTAATTTAATCTTTTTTTTAAACTTAAATATGTAGAGCTGTTCTCTTCAGTGAGGTTATGCACATGCACCTATGAAATTGTGACAGTTCCCTCACCTGGAGTTGGAACTTTGAGAGTTTGATCGCATCACTCTTTTTTTGTCAACCTCCATTTATATTTCTTTCGCTTTTGGATTTAATTTATATTCTGCTGCTTGTCATGCGAGGCATTTGCCAGGTTCTAGACGAGATAATTGCTGTGGGAGCTCCAGGTCACAGTTAGTTCCAAAGATATTCTCTGGTTTATTTAAATCCAAACTTCAGACGGCTTAAATATTGCAAGTAACTTTTTTCACTGCATCATCAAAGCTGTGGAATTCATTATCTGTCTTAGACTGTCTTTCCCCTCTTGCTTGTTGCTTGGAAATTCTCAAAAGCAAAGATTGGAAATGTATGGCCAACAACCATGCAAAATCTTCCTAATGTCTACATCATATTAATGTATAAATAATGCATCTAAGTGGATCTTTTACATTGTCAGCAATTATCTTGATTATTTTTCTCATTGGTCTTTCTAACTGAATTTTATTGTCTATTGGGTATTTCTCATTGACAGATTGCACAGCATTCTGCTTTCCTTGGGGCTCTGTTTTTGTTTAAGAACTGTAAAAATAAAAAACATGAAACGCCCATAGAATATGAATGACAAAATATTCCCAAATGATATTACATTGTAAAATACAAATACATATAGGCCACTGTAATTAATTGTGCCTGTACTTCCAGATATGCTGCATGGCACCATTTAAGCACCAGAATCCTAACTCCATACTGTAGCGCTGCATTCATCATCAGTTACTATCTCTATAGTGCTTTCGACAGAAACTCTAGAGGTTTTGATAAGCTTGTATGACAATGCTCAGTAATTATTAATTAAAGTAAAGATTAATTTTTAACTAAGAGAAATGTATAAATTGGTAAATCCTTCCAACTACTTAGCAAATGCTCTATTGTGGACACCCCCTACTATTCAACCATTCTAGACAACTCTCACCTCCTCTTTCCTGGTCTCAGGTGGCTGACTGCTGAAGACAAAGAGTGTCCTTCACACCTGGATCTCACTCTGAGTGGCTGACATTATTTTTTGACAATGGGTCTGATTCAAAAACTGCATTTTGTAGTGTGTTTTGTAGTAATACAAAGCGCACTTCATAGTGTAAGTTTTGCCTATTATTATATGCGCTGAGTTCTCCATTTAGGCAGTGGAGTCTCCTCACATGTAAGTACAGATTTTAGTAGTAAATGTGGAGGGACAAAGGATTGTTGCAGTGAGAAGAGGCAGATTTACTACTGAAGGGAATGGGATTAGGCAAGAGTAAAATGAGTTTAGGGAGGGGTAGGGAGGGACATCGCCTACCCACACTAGAGTAGGCCAAGTGAACTAGTCTGAGTTGGAGACATGTAAATTACACATTTGTAGTAAGTTTACACTCGAATGTCCCGATTTGTCAAAGTAATCTGAGACAAATTCCTATCTTTACGACTTTCGGTATTCACAAAAGGCATTTAGGAGTAGTAAAGTTAGTATTTTGTCTTAAGTTTGTCTTAAGTTTTGGTCTTAAGACAAAATCCTAACTTAAATTAAACTTAAGTTAGGATGTTGTCTTAAATGTTGGTCTTAAAACAAAATCCTAACTTAAATTAAACTTAAGTTAGGATTTGTCTTAAGTTTGTCTTAAGTTTTGGTCTTAAGACAAAATTCTAATTTAAGTTAGATTTAATTTAAACTTAAGTTAGGATTTTGTCTCAAGACCAAAACTTAAGACAAAATCCTAACTTTACTATCCTAAATGCCTTTCGTGAATACCGAAAGTGGTAAAGTTAGGATTTTGTCTCCGATTACTTTTGTGAATTGGGCCCGTAGTTTGTGAATACTAAAACTATTAAACTTCCTACAAAGAGTAAACTTACTCAAAAGTGTAACTTACCTTCATAAATCAGGCCTGGAGTGTATATTCACTGCATCCTCAAGTCTCCCTGCCTTGGTATGCGTCTTGCCCATTTCTGAGCACTGCTTTATATAGCATGTTCACTTTGTGCCTCATTGATGTCTGTATAATGAGAGAGATAGCCCGGGCTAAGTGCAGCTACTCAGGAGAAGACAACCGGACAGACTAACTGACATTCTGCTGCAGCCTAGCACTCCCACATGACACCTTCTTTACAATTATGCATCATACCTTGTGCTTGGCTGCATGCACGTCCATGGCACGCCTTAGATATTTTCAAAACTGGGCTAAATGCAGCTGAGATATAGTAATGGTGAATCATTTTGCATTCTGGTGAAGTTTCAAAATCTTTCAGTTTTGTTTGGCTTGCAAACAACATTTCCTGCAAAAACAGTAGATTGAAGGAGATGTTTTCCTGCAAAGTACAATGTTTGTCAAAAATATTATTTTTTGTTTGTGATTTTATTTTCGTTGGCTATTGTAGCAACTATTTTACAAACTTTTGCAGTATACTGTTTTGCATTTATGTCATTGGCTTTGTAATTACTTTGCATCAGATGAATAAAAGTTAAAACAGAAAAAAACTCAGCCAACTGAATCCAAAATGTAGTTCTTAGCAACTTTTTAAAGTCTATATATGTGTACATATGACTTCAAAACTAGAGAAGGACTTGTCATATAGCCGCAGTTACTCCAGAAATGATGCTGTTGAAGGAAAAGCCTTTCAAACTTTGGCGACTTGGACGCCTCCTGTCTGAATGGATACTTTGTCTTCCAATGCCTAGTTTGTCAGTTATCTTAAAGTATAATAAGATATAATAGCAGATGCGGCCTTATATGTTCACAACAGACAATTTTCAAGTGAGTGCATCATTGTAGAAGGTGGTAAGGAACTTGATTTAAGAACACATTTATGTGTATAAATTTCCTTGTACACAATTTCAGTTTACTAAAATCACGGAGAGCTACTTTTGGGGGCTCAAATGAGGATTTGGGAAAGTCTAAAAAATCTGGAGTATTAGAATCAATACAGAATGCAATGAAGGCTCCGCACATTGTGTATATAGATCAGCCCGCTCATCGCACATTATGCCTCTCACCTTCATTATCAGTGATGCATGTGTTATTGAGTAAACCCGTACAGTTTTTGCTCTAAGTGCTAAAGCACTACTCATATCATATCTTTATGCCGCTCTGCTTAAACGCTGAGATAGTGGCACCCAGTTATATTTCTGAAAGGTCAACGATGGAGGGTATTGAGCATATGAACCACTCCCTCAGGGAAATCCAAAAGTGGATAGCCAGCAGATTTTTAAAAGTTAAAATTTTTGAGTGTCTGTGCAGAAGTATCTCCTCACTGTTCTGTTGTTGTTGTTTGATTTGACAATAGATTATGTTACCCGAACCATAGCCTCTGTTTCCACATCTTTCATTTTTCTCTTGACTCTGATTTAAATTGTAAACTGCATGTCAATAACATTAAGAGAACAGGTTATTGTCACTTTTTTTTATTTCAACATGTTTCATTTATTTTTATACAAGAACACACTCGAAATTCTGTAACAGATGTTGTTGCTGTGACCCAGGCCCTGGTGGTTGATGTAAATTGTCCTCACTGGTCTCCCACTTGTAATCTTTGTTTCTCTGAAAATATTTCTAGATGAGGCTGATCTGAAGTTTGAGTACTTTACTTCAGTAAGGCTCATCCTAACCCGATTTATCAAGGTTAAGGATGAGAGGATATTTACCTGAAGATAAATAAAGTATCTTGGTTGCCTTCAGTTGGCTGAGAAGTTATGCAACCCTTTTTGCAGAGATGTCTGAAATCCTAAAATGTAATCTTTTTATAAGAGGTGTTAATAATGTGCAGATTGTGTATAGCAGTCTCTTTCAACCGAATTCAGAACTTCACTGTTATTTTTTGCTTCAATACAATAATGATTATTGAACTAAGCCACCAAGTATGCACAGTGACATTTTTTTAAATGAACTTTTTTCTTTTCTTTTTTTAATCAAATGTGTGTGCTGTGCTAGAAAATAATAACTCAAAAATATGAATACAACCAACAAGACTGAGGGGTCTTCTCTCAGTGAGGAGCCATGTCATGCAAAGTGGATGGGAGGTCATGACATTGCAGTACATTTTGTCAGTGTTCTTTATCTGTGAACTTATTGTGCCCAGGGGCTACATTGCACAGCTAAAGAGGTAAACATTGAAGCAAGTTAAAATATGTTCATCTTTTCATCCTAAAATGTCATAGATGTACCAGTTGTCATAAAGTAAATAGAAGCCTGGGTTATAACATTACAGCCAACAGCCTACCGAACTCAGGAAAAAAAAAGCGAGATGTGGTTGTCGCTAGACAACTACCTGTCCTCCCATATGCCTCCCTGAATGTCCAGACTAGGCAACACTGCACAATCCACATGCTTCACCTACTCGGCGACACAATTGCTCTCTGCACTCTCTATATCTCTACACCTCTCCTTTCTCCTTTCTCTCCGCGCCCACAGGGGGGTAGGAAGATAATCAGACAGCGCGCAAGGGATGTGGGGGAAGCCTAAAGGATTATGAGAAGAAGATGAAGCCAGCGTGAGAACATGGACTATGCTATGAACTTACAGGCACAGGCCAATAGAGACAATGTTTGCATGGCTTCCCCACCACACCCGCCCCGGGGGCGTTTTTTCCTATCTTTATTTTTTCCATCCCCCATGTGTTTTACTCTGTACCTTGTATATATGTCTTATTTTCAAAAAAAAATTACTGAACTAAAAAAAAAAAGAAAAGAAAAGAAGCCTGGGTTCATTAATTTTTGAATGACGTAATTGACTTGATGTCAGAATTATTGCTTTCATGTAGGAAGTGATTTATAAAGTCTCCCTGCAAAGCTGTTTTATTTGAATGGTAGGCTTCATGCCTTGAATGTATTTCCCTTCTTCCTCTAAGCACCCAATTACTGACTTGCTAAATCTCAGATATTTACTATTGTTGAAAATGTGTTCCTCAAATTAAAGAACCTCACAATTTTTAAATTACTCTGGAAATGTGACCAGCTCTCCTATCCCGTAATTCCATATCAGGATAACCAATGTGCATAGCTTAAGTAACACATTCTACTTCAAATTTAAGAATAATATAAAAAGCAATCTGCAAAACCATAAATATTTTACACATCCATTCCCTTAATATTTAGGATAGTTGTCATTGATATTATCTTGACATTTAAGTTAAAATTAAATCAATATGTGACCTTCTCACCTACCTCGGTGTTGGTGTGATTTCCTGTCTAAGACATTGCCCTTGAAAATCCTTGTAATTAGCTGCAAGAGGTGTGAGAGTGTTTACTAAAACCACATGTCTCTCATTCATCTGAACTCATCGCAGTTGGAGCTCGCTTTCATGTCAATTTTTGAACTCGGGGAGTACAATTAGTTGTTAAAAAAAGCCACAGATTTTTTTCTGTTGTTCACTTTGGAAGCGAGATGTTGTTCCATCTGATTGCGCGTAACAGCGTAGGAATGAACTGATGTAGCCCAACAATACTGGCTGCTGTAAGTGAACAAGCATTAAGTGGGTGCGGAATCTGTAAGTAATGATGCTTCTTAACATACGCTAGCCTACGTTAGATTGGGTCAGATCCACCACTGAAAAAAGTAGGTTCCTGGAGTAGTCTCCTGCTACAAACAGCTAGACTATTAACAGCTAGAAACCATCTTTTCTATACTCTGGAGCACATGCGTGGAAATTGGATTGCTTTGCCCCGCCGTTGTTCACCGTCCAGCACAATTTTTCGGCGCCGCATATGATCGGAAAATCGCTTTGCTCAAAGTTTCACGATGTGCCGGGTTTGGTCTCCTTCCATTTGGGCACCGTTATGTACCCTCCCCTTACCGAGCCACCTCCACCCATGGTCGGCCTCCAGCGGCCAACACCGGGTTTAGTTTAAGGATTTTTTGTGTCTCGCCCAATCGACCATCATCATCCTCCTTCTAGGTCCAAAGGACGTAATTGTTCTTTTTTTGACTTTTTACGATGTTCCGCTGTACCTTTCCATGCAATTAGGAACCACTCCAGGTACAGCACTCTATTCTAGACCAATTTACAGATACTTGAGATGTTTGGCTGCATTTGATCCATTTTTTGTGGTGCGCCTTGGACCGAGTGGGAGGAGAGGAGGAGGAGAAAACGAAGAAACAGCGTCACGGTGACGAAGACGGTACTGGAAAAAGAACTGTTTATGTGCTTTGGAAACAAAACAAACCAACCATCGCCACAGAAAGTGGATGGCGTGCTTATTAAAAGCGAAGAAGCTGTTTTATTGCAGCTTTGGGCGGAACCCATGCTAAGAGCATCCAGGGGGTTCTGAGATCAAAAGAGTCTATTGAGCCTCCAAACTGGTGTCAAATCAGGCGAAACTTCATGGCCAACTTCCATGTGTATGCATCAGAGGTGGTGGAGCGGGGAAGTTGAAGCCCTTAGGAGGGAAAGATGCTAAGGCTGTGAATGATTCTTAACCCCCTAATTACGGGATGCACGTTTTTTCACGCCTGCATTTAAACAGCATGGGGGTGACGAAAAAGCAAAAACTGTTGGTGTTAATGGCTGCTGCTAATCAGGTACAGCCGGCTCTTGCAGATTCCAAAGCGATATCACCTGGCAGTAGGCGTTCAAAGACTGTTTCACTTTTTCAAATGATGTGCCTCATAGATGACCATTTTTTTTTATTTAGATGAAAATATTTAACATATTGGACTTCCTATTTTAAGTAAAGTGGCCTGGTGATGACTGGCTATTAAGGGCACATGGAATTTGAACACTGAAACAATGAGCAAATGTGTGATAATTCAATGAATGGGTTTGATAAATATTTACAAATATAAATGTAGGCTTACTATTCCTTTACAGAAGAAAGAAGTAAACTGGAGTTCACAGAAATGAAGGTAGATGAGACAGGAAGAAATGTGCCACACTGAGGGAGCTTAGAACAGGACTTATCACATAATTGATGACCTTATTTATTTAGTTTCTGAAGCACGTAGTTCAAAAGAGATGGAAATTATCTATTTAAGATGTACTATGAAAATACATCAAAGAGAGGGAATCTGGCTATAGGAAATTGTTGGTGGCAAATGAATGCTGCACTTGAGAAAGAAATTGCTTTAAGAAATACAATATCCACACAGCATGGTTTCACTGAAGGGAGGACATGGCAGGCAAATCTGTCACACTTAGTTGAACTAGATGATAGGGACAGTAAAACAATGAAAATCATGGAACTGGGCTTCATGAAATTTGTAAATATCTATAACCCAGCTGTAAATTACATTTAGTTTGGATCTGCCAGAAAGAGCTATGAGAAGTCATAATTCAGTGAAGGTTGGTCAGTCATGGTATGTTTGACATTATAGAGGGTTTTGAGAAGGAAGGCCCGCCTCAATATAGGAAATGCTTAATCTATAATGCTGTTTATACTTAACATTGAATAGGATATCTGTTAGACACTCTAGTTAGGTGCCAAATAATAATGTATGTAGACGGTCTCTCTTTTGGTATGGCAAAATCCTGTATAGTCAGGCAATGAATATACTAGGGACCGCAGAACAATACAGTAGTCTTGATTAGCTCTTAACCCCATGTAATGTCTAAATAGTCTGCCTTAGAAATGGTGTGAACCCTTAATGCTTAGATGTGGACAGGCAGAAGTTTATCAATCAGAAAGTTACTTTTTCACCTAATGAGTAAATACAGTAAAGGTCTGACTACAGTTCCACTCAATGGAAGCTTGTACTGTCATACTTTCAACTAGATAAAAATAGAGGGCAGCGATTTTCACATATCCCGCACCAAAATCCTATAAGTTGCAAATGCAACGGATTCAATTTGCAAAGTTTGAATGAGACAACAAGGAACAGAGATACTTTGTGGTCTCTCAAGTACCCCACCTAGTTACTTCAAGTTACTTCCCTCTTCAATGTAACCAACTACCGCCACCCTCTGGAATCTCAAAACTCGAATATTGCACAAATGATGTATCCTATATGAAGCAAGCTCAAACCGCTGAAGTATCTTTAGTGGTCTAGCAAACTAGTTAACATAAAAATACAATGGAAGAGAACATATGCTCATGATCAGCTGAACTCCAAGACTCATCAGTCCTGTTGACAAACAAAATAGAACTGCAGAAAATGTTAAGATATAAAATAACAGATGCTACAGTACTCAACTTACTACTTTCAAAATATTGTTTTAGTTTGAAAACAAATTATCTTTTATGCAGTGATGGTCTGATGATGTATGAAAACAATTCAGTGTCTGGTTTGTACTTTATCATGCCACCATGTCTTTTTTTACTATAATAAACAATTTCAAGGTTTGTATCCTTTCTAAACAAAAATCCACTTGACTATAATGCAAATTTTCAAGTTGTGTACCCTTTCTAAACAAAAATTCAGATAGAGATAGATATATAGACAAAGCTAGACAGGAGCGAGAAGGAGAAAGGCAGACTGAATAATACATTGTCTGAAATCAGATATCAGGATATTTTTAGGTTATTTTTTTTTGGCTTGAGAAAAAAATTGAATTTTTGAATGAGACGACCTCTACTTTCAGAGGTTGACTGGCACATATTTTATAGTTCTATAAAATCTTCATGAGGTCGTCAGTGTAATGCGTAATCATAGACAAACAGTCAGATAATGTTGCATCTATGTTTAAATAATTAATTGCACTATCCCTAACAAAAGGTTTCCTTTGATTTTCTTGATGGAAATTGTTGCCTTTAGCTTTATTTCCTAGGAGTGAGATGGCAGAACGATTACTGTTTGCTAGGATTTTTTTTAATTGAACTCATTCCACGCCCCATTATACTTTCTCTAGCTATCTCCTTGCATCTCTATCTGCCTTTATTCCTCTCTATCAAAATCTGTTTCTTTCTCACACTCTTTTGTTCTCACTCACTCATTCTCCTTTACCTATTTCAATCTTTGTTTTTCCTTGATGGGATACTGTTTTCCCACCTAAAAGTCCCACATTCTACTATGTTCTCAGGTTTGGTATGTTTGCAGCTTGTCTGTGATATGTGCCTGTATCTTCTATGCCATCGGAAACATAATGCGAAGGCCACTATCAAAATTCCTTTAATCACTACCAGAAAGTACAAAAAAGTTATCAATACCAAAAAACATAAATGTGGTAAGAAGAGATTGAAGGCAAAATAAAGATGCATAATATGGAATAGGCATTAAACTATGAACATTAAATGCCAGATAAATTTGAATTGACGTTGTGGTTCATGTGGCAATACGCAGAGAGGCTTACCGTCGAAAATGGTCTGCATCTACAGACCCTACTAAAGAAGATGGAATGTAAAGTAATTATATTTGTATTTATGATAACTAACTAAAAGTTTCCTGTTCCCTGAGACTTGGGGTACACTTCACTGATGAGGATGAATGCGCTTAAAACATGCCTGGTTTTCTTGATGTCCCTTCTAGGACAATGCAAGCTCATAATTTGGTTATAAGACACAGGTTTATCTCACTAGATACATGTTTTCATTTGTTGAAAGCTCATATTATTCGGGTAGGGGGAATTTATGAATGTTCCTGATTGGGTGATGTTCTCTATCTTGCTTGATGTTTGTTTGGATTTCCAGATTGGTATGACTTCATGTTTAATGAGGTTATTCATTGAGAAGCAGGGTTTTGTTGTTTGGCATTTGGCATTGGTCGAAGCGTTAGTTCATGAAATTATGTTGTTTTGTAAGGAAGGCATATACTCTACCTAGCATGATACATGTGTGCATTCTAGGCTGGATTAAGTCTACAGATGATGCATGCATCTATACAAATACAAATTCTATATCACAAGACAAATGTTTGATAGCTTGAAAAACCTGCTTTAATCTATTAGAATAGGTCTATGTTAGATCATTAAGAGATGTATTCTACACTGTTTGAATTTCCCTTTTTGGATGTGTTAATAAACATTACATTCTCTGATTCCGGATACATATTTTTCTTGATAGATATATGTTGGCATTGCTGAAAAAATATTTAAATAAATTAATATAGTCTCACCTAGTCGCATCATTGTGGATGTAATTCACCCTGTGTGACACCTAATTGTGCTTATCGATTTAGACAAGTCTAAAGCCCTGGTAGGCTCCTTGGTGGGAGGCAATCTTCTACATTCCTCAAAGGCTTGCATTGCTTGCAGATCTTATTCACTATATTGTGGAGGTCAATGATATATTGAGTCTTGTGACTAAAAGATGGACTCTACCTCTCTACCTTGATTCACACAGGTTCTCTTAGATTGAAACTTCAATTTACTCCACTGGGAAGAATTGGAGTTGGAAGATGTACTCAAACAAGCCTGCCAAATAGTGATCATGAAAATGAGGATCCTACTCAAGCTTTTATACCTTTTTGCAAAAATGTCACTCGTCCCATCACACGTCATTTTCAATACACTTACAACACATGATTAAATTGCTGTTGGCCAACAAACAGCCTAGAGGGAAATTGAACACACTTGATCTACCCTATGCAAAGGGTGCCGTCTCGGTCCATACATGTGAACTCTACATTCATGCTGCACAAGGGACATTCGCTGGCGTTTTGGAATCAACAGCCACAAGAACTAACCTACTTTGTGGTTGAAGCAGAGGCAGCCGCAGTGTACTCTCATATAACAGTGATGTTGCTTTGATGCGATGAGTGAGGTGCCTACTGGACAATGTTGATTGTGGTGCGTTGTGCTGCATACCAAACGGATTGGGCCTGGAGTGGCCATATTTAGCAGTTATACCGAAAGAGGAGAACTCATGGTTCCATTTAACATGTGAAGCCAGTGTTCAATAACAACTGACAAAACTGGGGTTGGTGTACAGGCGATCTCTTCATGGTGGGGCAGTACAGAAACTTGTCACAATTCAGAGAAGGTGGTGAATTTCTTAAGCCCTTTAAATGCTGTTCTAAAAAGATTATGCAATACGCTGAGAACACTGGCACTACAGCTCCAAAAGTATTCTGCCCCTCCCCCCCCCCGGTAAATTAGTGCTCACTGTACACTCCACATCATCTCCCGTATCTACTAAGAGCCTCTTCTGGAGGTCATTAGGCTCCACAGAGTGCCTGGAACATCTGGAAAAAGATCTGAGGCATTTCTTCACAGATAAGCAATGGAGCTACTGTTGCTGCAGACAAGTAATATTTTCCTAAATAGACACTGCATTTCAAATTCATACTACGATTCTCTCATACACCCACTTACCTTAGCATGTTTAGCTCAGACACTGTGTTAGATTCTCACAAAATAGCGAATGCCTTTCTATACCTGGCTTTGCTGCGCCTTGGGGTGCTGGCATATTGGGAGGAGATCTATGTTGACCTGGAGAAAATGACAAACAATCAGATTGCATATTCCTGACTACAGGGATGTGCTAAGGATGTTCCGCCTGATGTACGATGCTTTGCATTCTTGACTCTTCTGCTGGGTAAATGGAGTATGGAAATGCATTGGGATATAGGCCCTGCTCCTACAGTCTCAGAATTGATGAAAGACCTGTGATCTGCAGTGAGGCATCTGACACATATGCAACATTGCTCCTCAATGCATCTACACCCAGGGCCACTGGAGACAACATCTACATTCTACGATATACCTCCGAGGAGGCATCTTCATTCTAGCAAGTTTTGAATAAGTAGGTTTCTTAGTGCTGATGTGTTGTCGCCTTACTTACCATCTTTTGAGATGAGATGTTTCTTGCTGTGACCATCTGTATGTGGAATTTCCTGGTATTTTCCTCTCTGAAGCTAAATGATAACACTGTGGCTCATTGATCTGACCCGTCTATCGCTCTACCTGTGGCGTAAAATGCTTAAAAATAAAAACCATGAATAAACATGCGTGCCATATGTCCAGCTTGCACAAATGGAATGGATTCAGGGTCTCTAAAGGCTACAAATGGAAACCACACTCTAGCTTAGTTGAAGTCTTCAAGCGTCGCATCATGCTTCCATCCACTGAACCTGGATTGAGCTGTGAGGATCATGACTTGGAAATATTCTCCGTTTTACTGGCACACTGTGGTATTTCTTGGTAGTGGTGGCATGTACTTCCGAGAGCTACCCACCTTTACCACGCACAGCTTGGCATTGCTTGGAGGTACAATGCGTTTGACCAGATATTGATCGATGAGACCACTAGGATCACTATTGGGAGATGTATCCTACCTGTTGGGACATGTCTTTTCCACAAACCTCTATAGACTTTATTGAAGGTGGATCCAGAATCCCCACCGGTTATATTGATATAACTTGTAGACAGAGGCACTATCTCTGGAAAGGCATAAAGAATCTTCAGAGGATAATGTCACAGCATTACTAAAAGTGGAAGGTCAGTTCCTACAAGCTCCAGTCACTCGACTTGGATACATTGTGGCAGCAGATGAAACCGAGTATCCGTAGGCCTCGTGTGGACCACCAAGTTGGGAGTATGATGCTGTTCGATGGAAGTTCGTTGTGTTTCATGTAGAGTCATTGAAGGTTGACTCTCAGTGCCTTCTCCACTGATGTTATTTTGACTGTACATGGAAGGAGGTGAGATATTTGTTCACACCACTTACATAATTGGTAAACAGAACAATTTTTGCCAGGTAGAGCAATCATTCATGGCCAATATTCTAAGCACTTCCAGTCCAAAGCAGCGAGGCATACCACAAAACAGCACAGTTTAATTTTTTTAAAATATAATACGCAATATATCATGATACAAAACAAAACATTATATATATATATCAATGTGTATATGTAAGATAACGGTACATGTCAGTTTTGACTTTCCTGAGATTGTGTTCATTGAAAGAGATCTCAGCAGTAATTCGTTTTTCATCAGGTTATGTGCCTAGCAGTCCTGCTTGGTTCTTATAGGTAGCTGAGTGTGCACGAGATTTGTCACTTTTCACTGTGCACAAGAGGCGGAAATAAGCGTATGTCTGATACAAAGCTAGACTCGCCTGTGGCCTTGTTCTCTCCAGGCTGTGGAGAGGAGATTGTAGTAAGGCAGCCTGGGAAGTCTGGCCTGAGGCTCAGCTCTCAGTTCCTGCTGGTAATAACTATTGAGCACCATAACCCTAAATTAAACTGTTGTATCCTTTCTGCTGAGGGCAGGAGCAATCTGGATTGAATGTGATTTTCCTCCATGGGGCAATAATGCATGCTCACACCCGTGGAGGGCTGCCTGTGGTGTAGAAGGAGGCGGGCAGCCGCTGTCACTTGTCCCTGCAAAACTCCATTATCCATGGACCTGGAGGCAACTGGCCTTTTGGGCTGCGAAGCATCCCGCTGCAGGATTGACTGCGCAGTGGATAAATTGTACCGCTTGGTTTTTTCCAAGATTTATTTTAATAGAACCGCTTCTGTCATGACCTCCTATGAATATTGTCACTAAATGCAGCCAGAAGTGTTGCTTTTCTTTATAGATCAATGGTTTATTGTCGATCGTAACCAGTTTTCATCCTATGCATTGCCAACGGACCCCTGTCCCCACCACATCTTCAACAAAGCAGACTCCATCATCGCTCCCCATCTCCGTGATGTCATGCAATGAATGAATGAATGAAAATTGCACTTGTATAGCGCTAAACTACCCGGAGGCCTTGTAGCGCTTGTGACTGAATTTGCTTAGCGCAGGCTCAGGGCAGGTCAGCAGAATTTGACATACAAGTGTGTTTTCAAGGCTTTCCTGAAGGACAGGTGGTTACTGTTGCCTTGAAGGGATAGAGGGAGGGTGTTCCAGAGTTTGGCCGCAGTATGGGAAAAAGAGCGGCCTCCCCATCGAGCTTTCCTGACCCTGGCAGAAGTGGCCAGCCGGAGGGTGCAGGAATGGAGGGAACGGGACGGGACGTAGGGAGTAGCCAAGGGATGCAGAATGGCGGGACCTGTGCGATGAAAGGCTTTGTGTAGGATACACATAGCCTTAAATTGTACTCTTGCCACTATAGGGAGCCAGTAAAGCTCCCTTAGGGCATTCCTCGCTGACTGCCAGCGAGGGAGGTTATAGAGTAGGCGGGCCGCACTATTTTGTGTGACTTGGAGCTTCTGGGTGGCAAAGGTCGGAGCTCCCATGTAGAGGGCATTCCCGTAATCCAGGCGGGAGAGTATGAGGGCCTGGACTAGGATCCTCCTTGCCTGGAATGGGAGCAGAGGGAGCACCTTCCGCAACATCCTCATAAGCCCAAAGCAGGTGGCGGCGGTCTTTGTGGCTTGGACTGAAAAGTCCAAAGCTTTATCGAACCAGATCCCGAGGCTTTTTATTTGGGACTTGGGGATGGGGGGCAGGCCCAAACATGGTGGCCAGATGGATGCAAGAACAGAGGGAGAAGGATTGCCCAATAGGATGACGTCTGTCTTCTCCCCGTTAAGTTTTAGGCAGGAAGATTGCATCCATCTGGCAACAGCCTCCAGACAGGGGCCTAAGGTGTGGGACGATCCCTCAGAGTGGTCTAGAGAGACCACCAGTTTGGTATCGTCCGCGTAGGTGACGATACGCACACCGAA
This sequence comes from Lissotriton vulgaris, assembly GCF_964263255.1. NCBI lineage: Eukaryota > Metazoa > Chordata > Amphibia > Caudata > Salamandridae > Lissotriton > Lissotriton vulgaris. The sequence continues at coordinate 169,589,639 of NC_141689.1, read as the reverse complement.
GGGATGGACTATCCTGTCTAGGGGTTCCATGTAGGCATTAAACAGGGTAGGGCTCAGGGAGGAGCCCTGAGGGACCCCACACCTGAGTGGGTGTTTAGGAGACACCGCCTCGCCCTCAAAGACCTGGAAGAAACGGTCAGCCAGGAAGGATGTCAGCCATTCCAGGGCCGCGCCCGACACGCCCATGTCCGCCAGTCGTTGTAATAGCGTGACATGGTTCACCGTGTCGAACGCGGCGCTGAGATCTAAAAGGATGATTGCGACTTTTCCGCCCCGGTCCAACACAGCTCTTGCCTCTTCCGTCACCGCTAAGAGAGCGGTTTCAGTGCCATGCAGAGGACGGAACCCTGTCTGAGAGGCCTGCAGAAGACTATTAGACTCCAAATAGTTCATCAAGGTGTTATTTACGTGCCTCTCAAGCAGTTTGCTCAGACAGGGGAGTAAGGAGATGGGACGGTAGTTCGCCAAGTTGTTCTGGTCGAGGTTGAGCTTCTTCAACAGAGCCCTCACCATCGCGCACTTCCATGAAGGTGGTACGGATTTAGAGGTGATGGATGTGTTGAGAACGTCCAATATGACCGGGCGAATAATGTCCGTGACCTTAGTGAGGGTCTGAGGGGGTGCTGGATCGTTGGGGGAACCAGAGGTAATTTTGGGGATGAGTTTATCCAAGGCAGGAATGTCCAAAAGTGGGATTGTATCAAGCGTACAAAGGGCAGAGGAATCGGAAGTTGTAGATAGGAGGGGTTCCGTATCATTGTTAGCGTCCCTAAAAGAGGAGTATATGGCCTCGATTTTTTGGGAAAAGAAAACGGCCAAATTGTTACAACGATTTTGGGCGCCCTCGGCGGAAGGACACTCAGCAGGGGGTGAAATAAGGGATTTGACAATTTTAAACATTTCCCTTGGGGCATTAGCGGCTGCGTTAATTTTGCCACCGTAAAAAGAAGCTTGTGCCACCTTTAGCTCCTTCAACTCCGCTACCTTCCCGGAGAGCTGGAAACACGCCGAACTCAGTGCCCTCCTGAAGAAACCCACAGCTGACCCCTCTGAGCTTAAGAACAACCTCCCAGTTTCCCTCCTCCCATTCTCTGCCAAAGTCATTGAGAAAGCCGTCAATAGCCAGCTAGCCACCTTCCTTGAATCCAACAACTCCCTTGACTCTTCACAGTCCAGCTTTCGAGCCAAACACAGCACCAAAACCGCCCTCATTGCAGCAACAGATGACATCCGAACGCTACTGGACAACGGAGAATCAGTTGCCCTCATCCTACTCGACCTCTCCGCCGCCTTCGACACAGTCTGTCATAGCACCCTCATACAACGCCTCAGCAACGTCGGAATACAAGGAAAAGCCTTGGACTGGATCATCTCATTCCTCGCCGCGAGAACCCAGAGAGTCCGACTCCCCCCATTCAAATCGGAGGCCACCGAAGTCATCTGTGGAGTCCCACAAGGATCATCACTCAGTCCCACCCTCTTCAACGTTTACATGAGTCCCCTCGCATCCATCGCGCGACAACACAACCTCAACATCATCTCCTATGCTAACGACACCCAGCTGATCCTTTCCCTCACCAAAGACCCTAACACCGCCAAAACCAATCTTCATGAAGGCATGAAAGAAGTAGCCGAATGGATGAAAAACAGCCGCCTAAAACTTAACTCAGACAAAACGGAAGTTCTCATCCTAGGATCTTCCCCCTCTGCCTGGGACGACTCATGGTGGCCATCGGCCCTGGGCACAGTACCCATACCCACAGACCATGCACGCAACCTGGGCTTCATCCTAGACTCCTCCCTCTCGATGACCAGACAAGTTAACGCCGTCTCATCCTCTTGCTTCAACGTACTCCGTATGCTCAAAAAAATCTTCCGTTGGATCCCCACCGAAACAAGAAAAACGGTCACCCACGCACTGGTCACTAGCCGACTGGACTATGAAAACACCCTCTACGCCGGAACCACAGCCAAATTACAGAAAAAACTCCAACGCATCCAAAATGCATCTGCCAAACTCATATTGGACATCCCTCGCCAAGCTCACATTACCGGCCACTTGAAAGACCTCCACTGGCTTCCCGTCAACAAGAGAATAACGTTCCGTCTCCTCACCCACGCTCACAAGGCCCTCTACAAACTAGGACCCGAATGCCTCAACACACGACTGTCCTTCTACACACCCACCCGCCAACTAAGATCCTCCAACCAAGCGCTTGCCGCAGTTCCGCGCATCCACAGATCCACCATGGGAGGAAGATCCTTCTCATACCTGGCGGCCAAGACCTGGAACTCTCTCCCCACCCACCTCCGCCTCACATAGAACCACATTTCCTTCAGAAAGGAACTTAAAACCTGGCTATTCGATAAATAATGCACCCCCTCCCACAAGCGCCTTGAGACCCTATGGGTGAGTAGTGCGCTATACAAATTCTTGAACTTGAACTTGAACTAGTCTAAGAATGAACACATAGCACCCATGAGACTCTGGGCACCTATCAAGACTTGGCCACATAGACGCAGTTACCCAGACTTGGCCACATAGACGCACCTACCCATCCTTGGCCACCTAGATGTGCCTACCCAGACCTGGCCACGTGGATGCACCTATCTAGTCTTGGCTACGTAGATGCACCTACCCAGTCTTGGCTAAGTAGACACACCTACCCAGATATGGCCATGTAGACGCACCTACCCAGACTTGGCCACGTAGATGCACCTACCCAGACTTGGCCACGTAGATGCACCTTCCCAGACTTGGCCACGTAGATGCAGCTACCCAGAATAGGCACATAGACGCACCTACCCAGACTTGGCCACGTAGACATACCTACCCAGACTTGGCCAAGTAGAGGTACCTACCCAGACTTGGCCACATAGACGAACCTACCCAGACTGGTCCATGAAGACACACCTACTGAGACTTGGCCAAGTAGATACACCTACCCAGACTTGGCCAAGTAGACGGACCTATCCATACTTGCCCACGTAGATGAACCTACCCAGACCTGTCCACTTAGACGCACCTACCCAGACTTGGCCACATAGTGCAGTTTGCTCTAAAATCCCAACAGGGTTGCACCGGCCATGGTGAAACTTGTCATAAAACACATATGATATGCTGACAACTAGTGACAGCTAGGCTCTTGGCACCACCGATGTGAACTAGTATTAGGGACTTTACCTAATTTCTTTCTCAATGACACGCAAGTTTCGTTGATTGAAAATGTGATGCCTCAGTGGCAAAATGTGGGCAGCAGATCTAATCTTACAGAAGGGCAGTTATTGACAACATTCCTCATTACTCGCCCAGAAGAGGTGATGTGTGTGCCATATAAAAGACAATGAAAATGTAATATTGAAAGTAAGTATTTCTCCTAGTTTCCTGATAAACAACCCTTAGTGGTTGCAAGGCCAATTCTGAAACACATTTTAAAAATGTGAAATGCATCAAAAATCACGAGTCCCATCCTACAATTGTAATACTGTTAACACTTCCCAAGACTTACACATGGCAATATGCCCAAAAGGTTGATTTTTCAAGTGTAGGTTGGCTTCCCTATATTTTATTCACAGAAATCCCTGATACACTAAACCCCTTGAAATACAGAAATGTTGCACACCCTTTCCCTCCCCACAAACACATTCACTTCTGCCATTTGTGACAACATGTGAACACCTGGGCGCAAATGATAATTAAAAATGATTGTGAATGACTATCTCCTTTCACTTTTATGGGCGTGCCCAGCATTTTCCAAGGTCAATGCCCTACTACTCTGCTAGCAACATCCATTTTCGGACCACTACTTCTACAATAACTACTATGAAAAATCTGTCTCGCTAGTTAATTTTTCCCACTATTAAGTGAAATCTGCAGCCAGACAAAAAATCTAGATTTCCTCCATCCTAGGAGTCAGGGTTTGGGATTTCTGTCCTCAAGGTCATCTTTTTGTTTACTTAAGTAACAATAGGGCTGTAAACGAATGTGGCCTTAAGTGTCTCTGTCGGATGAAGGTTGCTGTCTCCTGCTGGTCTGAGCTCCACTATAAACAAATTGTATCTGTGGTCTCCTGACCATGGCCGAAGCATCCGTTCACCAGTGGAAGATGAGCAGAAAAGGCTGCTTTTGGAGTTCAGGATGTCAGACAGCCTAATTTCCATCTAATCTCCATATTCTTAGAATATTCAGACCCTATTTAGTTTTTCATTATAATAGAATATTATACCAATCGCCACTCCTACTTCCCTTCATTTTAATAAACTGTGGTCCCAATTAACAATGATTGGTGGATGAGTAGGTTTTACCCTTAAGTTACAGGAGTAAGCCAGGAGTAGTCCTAGTTTTCACATGATTTACGCCTGTATTCCAGGAGTACTACAAGATTAAGCCTTAATAAAAACCTATATTTCTAAACGTTGTTGCTTTCACACTACACAGCATTTAGAAATAGTCAATTACATAAATTCTTCTACAGGGATCCATACATGAAGAAAGTGAAACTGACCTGAATCAGTAGAGTTACTTTTGTTTCATTTCAACCAACTATTCTTCTGAAAAAAGAGGGTGTGGTCTGAATATCACTACATTTTATTTTGCTTGGTCAAGGAACCATTGATTTGTCAGATGAAATAGATGTTCCAGACTATTTAAACCTCTTTTAAGCATTTAACATTTTTGCCCCCCAGCATGAAATATAGAAAAGAATATAGAAAGGTAGATTAAGGGGAATTAGTGCAAACACAATTTAATGATGTAGGTAACACATGGTATTAAAGAAGGAGAGGATGTTTGATCCAAGACTTAGGTCACTCCCTTCCACGTATTTACCTACCCTACATGCCGGAATCCTGGCTCTAATCCTTAAATCAGCATTTGTTCAAAAATGGCAGGATTCAGGGCATCCCTTTATCATCTTCCTGTGTCTCAAATTAAAAAGGTAATGTAAAACTAAACTTTACGGTCTTTAGTAAATGATCATGCTAGATACTACTGTGTGGTTTGCATGTCATCCACGCGTGCCATCAATGCATAGCTTCTACAACCTGGTTTTATATGAAGGCAGTACTCGCAATGAAATTCTACATATGACACACCATGCTTAAGAAGCTCTTGATGTATGACACCATTCTTAAAGACTTCTTGGAGATAAGTTTAGTGCTAGGTTTGCCTTAGATCAAGTAACTAAAATAAATGAAAATACAGCAAATGTTTGGGGATTAGGAACAACATTGTAAGTGCAGTATGAGGTGGTTTAAGAGATAGTGTGCAGAGAGATTAGACAATTTAATATAGATAGACTAAGGGGTCAAGATGTTTCAGTTCAAGAAAAAATGCTTAAGGAATGTGGGTGGACTGTGCAAAAGTATAAATAAACAAAATTAAAAAGGAGAATATGATTTATTCAACATAAGAAATGCTACTGCGTTAATTTAGGTCAGATAAGAAGAAATCTTTTCTCTCAAAGCGATTTACTACAAGCATATCAAAATATCAATATATTTTATAAAACTTTTATCACTTTGCTATAGGTAAAATGTCTTGAGTTAAGTGGCCAAATGATCATTAAAGCACAGCTTCAACGGGAACTTGGAAAAATTAAGATCATTATCTAAACTACTATTATAAAGAGAGAACTGTGTCCTTTGAGCCAGGTAAACTCGAAAAGTAAACAACCAATCGCAACACCCAATACAGCGTTGGAAAGGGGGGCTCCTGTAGATGGACATAGGCTATAAAAAAAAACGTTATTTAAAAAATAAACAATAACAAAAAAGTAGTCCCTAAGAAGTAGCGCCGGCCGTGTGAGCAAACAACATGGACGTGCATGGTGACATCATCCAGGAGCGGCGGACAGCAGCAGTGAAGTCGGGCTGAGATAGATGAAGCGCGGGGAGGAGCGGAACGTCTGCGGCTGACTGAAGCAATGGGAGGAGGTGGAACGAGGAGCGGTGAAGTCGGGCTGAGGTAGTGCGGAACGTGTGCGGCTGACTGAAGCAATGGGAGGAGGCGGAACGAGGAGCGGTGAAGTCGGGCTGAGGTAGGTGAAGCGCGGGATCGCTGGGAGGAGGCGGAACGTGTGCGGCTCAGTGAAGTGCTGGGAGTAGGCGGAACGTGTGCGGCTAAGTGAAGCGCGGGGAGGAGTGGCCCGTTAGCGCGGGGAGGAGCGGTGAACTGTGTGCGGATGATTGGGGGCCATGAAGGTGGCGGTTTGGCTGATTGGGGGCCCTGAAGGTGGCGGTTGCGCTCCAGGGGACCCCGAACAATGTTGGGACAGGCTGCGGCCCTAAAGCAGCCTTTTGCTCCCGGACAACGTCGGGACGGGCTGCTAGTAGTATATAGATGGCTTGTGTGCCACCCCATGCAAAGAACCATGAAGTCCCTCTCAACAGCACAAATTTAAAGTTAAAATCAAAATATGCCTTTTAATGGTGAGTCTTTATAATCTTTGGTCGGACACCCCACATTAATAAACGCATAAGAATTCTATTAGGACTCAATGATTTATAAAGAGTGGACAGCTAACAAATCAAACACATCGTATTTATGTAAAGATGCAAGCCCAAATTAAAATGGTGGTTGACTCACAACTGATGAAGGACACTGCAGATTCGTCCTCATTGTGGCCTATGGTTGTAAGAAGCACAGAAAGTGTAATTATAGAAAATGTTCTGTTGTTGGGTATATATGTGCTAAGACTGTTTCTTAACAAAAGGTGTTCATTCAACATAAATTAAAGCATCAGGAACCGTATCCACTGAAGTGTGGATCCATTAGAAGAAGGCCTAAGTAGTTGGAAAGTTGTGTTTAAGTACAGTTTTCCATCTTCAGTCTAAAAAGGTCAAGTTCATGTCACAAAGAGAGTTGTTTTCAATTTAAATGTTGCTTTTATTATTTAATTTTTTCTTCTCTTGCAACTTATTTTACTCTCTTTTGTTGTGGTTGTCTTTCTCCTATTTATACTTTCCTTTAATTTGTCCCAGTAGTCTTTGTTTCTTTATCTTTGATTTCCCTCTCCCTTTTTCATGTTACCTGTACCTTTATAACTTTAACTTTGTCTGTTGTCGAAAGATCTCTTGTGAACTAAACCAAAACGTATAGCTGGCATAAAGCAGGTCCATTCCTTGCCATCCGTTGGCTTTCTTGTCACTCTCCTCCTTATACACAGAATTTACATCCTCTTTTTGTATGTCGCTCCACTCGATCATAACTTATTTACTATCATTTTAAGTAGATTTAAGTACACCTTTACAGATTTTATTTTATTGAATGCTCCATCTGCCATCTTGCAAACATAAAAAAGTTACAACAGTGGCTATGTAATGCTTTATGTGCACATGTGCATGATGACGCAAACTCATGCTTATATCATCATGAAGGGCTGCCATAGCATCATGACACATACGTAAACATCATACTCTTTTTTAACATTTACTAATGCTTCCCAGCAGCTTTAAAAAGCATTTATTTTTACCAATGCCTCACAGCATCTGTAAAGCCAGTAGGTTGAAAGGAGGAGACCAGTTGGCTTTGCCAGTGCATGTTCTTACAAAACAGTGTTGTCTGTTTCTCTGCATTGTTTTGATATCCTGTGTAATTTGACTATCTTTGTCCATATATTCTCTTTTTAAGTATATGCCTTTTTGGCCCATCTTACTTGCTCATTTCTGTCTCTCTTACGCTCATCCTCTTTTGAATTCCTTCCTTCTTAAATAAACTTTCTTTCCATCTTGTCATTGCTTGTTGCTTCTATTCTCCTTTACTTCTGTCCTGTTTTGCATATTTCTTTTTTCCATGCACATATGTTTTTATTCCTGGCTTTCTTCCATTCCTCACCTTTTGTTTATCTCCCTGCTTCTTTCCTTTTCTTTTGCTTCCATACTTTCCTCCTTTGATTTTTTCTTCCTTTGAACTGGTCTTCCTTTTCTTCTTTCTCCTGTCACTCTCTCTCCTCCTTGCTTTGTTTGTTGTCTTCCTTAATTCTTATACCTTCTCCCCCAGCATTAGTTTTGTCCTTCTATTTACTGTCCTCTAGTTATATTCTACTTTCAATACTTTTATTGTTCTTGTTCATTTTTTTCATTTCTTCCTAACTTTCTTCCTCCCAGCCTTCAAGCCACCCTATTCTCGCCTTCTTCCTATTCATTACTTCCTTCCCACCTTTTTTCCTTCTTCACCTGTTTTCTTTATTCTCTTCTTTACTCTGGCTTTCATCCTATCTTTCTTCCTCATTATTTCCCAGCATACTTAAACCCGTTCTTTGTTTTCCTCCTCGCGCCTTTCCTATTTCCTTTCTTTTACTCCATGTTTTGATCCTTGCTTCGTCTTGTTTTTCAGTTTCTGTTGCTCTTTTGCCTTCTCTCATTTTATTACCTCTTGTGCTGGCTTTTGCATTAGAGGGGAAAGCAGCTTTGGGGACGAGGGACTCTAAAAAGCTAATGTTTCCTTCATGAATTTTTGTTTCTTGGTGGGGGTGGGGTGAGGTTTATCACCTCTATGGAACTGAATCCTGCAGCCTATTTAGAAAGTTTGTTCTGCCACGAGATTTACGACCCCGTCTCCTCTGACACTCAGCGGTTCAAATGGCCCATGGGGACCGGAAGTATATAAATCTTGTGAGGTAACTCAGCGAACACAGCTTCTTTTCCCTGCTGGTCCCTTCGTACAGCAAGCTTACAGTTCTAAGCATTTCTTTCAGCTATCCTTTTTCCCTTTTCTCTGAAATTGCTCAGTTTTTACGCGTCTGGACATGGGTTCGCCTCAGGTCGCTGTGTTCGCCTTTCAGAGGTGGGCTGCACCATAGCCCCACTTCCTGTTTCTGAGTGCCGCTCAGCAGGTGCAGGCTTCGCTGATGGGTGATGTAGTTCAATAGTAGGGACAAGGGCACTCAGAGGTCAAACCGTGATTAAAGGGGAACCTCATAGCTGTCCCAGTGCTTAACATATCACACCTTGGGCCTTATTTATGAAGGCCTTGCGTCAGTTTTGCGCCGCCGGTGCGTCACTTTTTGTGACGCACCAGCGGTGTAGAAAATGCGCCTAGTTGCGCCATATTTAAAAAGTGACGCATCTAAGTAGATGCGTCACTTTTTAAACCCCTGCGCCACATTATACCTGCGTCAGTTATAATGTATGCAGAGGGGGCGGTCCCCCGCAAAAAGCCTTGTAATAGTGACGCAGTGAAATCTATGAGATTTCACTGCGTCACTTTTAGGACGCTGTTGCGTCAAAATCTTGCGCCTGCCTCACAGCAGGCGTAAGACTGACGCAAGCCCTTTCACATGGGGCTTTCCCCATGTGAAAGCACGCATTGCTGGAGTTGCGTCACTTTTGTGACACACTCCAGCAATGCGTCACTTTTGTGCTTACAGATATGTCAGATACTCACGTATCTGTAACTCCTTGCGACATGATGCGTCATACTTTAAATATGACGCATCAGGAATGTCGTAAGGAGTGCGCAGTGAAAAGTGACGCATCGCTGTTTTCACGCAGCGATGCGTCACTTTTCATAAATGAGGCCCCTTGTATTTGTAAAGAGCCCCTCACCTACAAGGTATCTTGGCACTGAGATGTTTATTTTTACCAAATTCAAAGGTACTCATTTTATCGACCTCAGAAGGATCAAAGGCTTAGTGAACCCACCGGAATTTGACCCTGTGACCATGAGGTCAAACACAGGCTATAAGTCCACTGAGCCATCAAACCCTGCTGACTTTGTGCCCCTGGTTGTGAACACGCACTCAGTTATGGTAAATAATAATGACATTTGTAAAGCGCTTGGTTACACTATACTAGTGTGTCCCCATGCTACGGTACAGTCGAGAAAAAACATCACTACCAGGCCTGCCCCCAACCAGGGTATAGCACCATAGAACTACTCAGTGGGGAAAAGAGAAGTTTTCAGCTTTTTACGAAAGGTCAACTCCGAGGCCTCCATCCGCAACTCCCAGGGGAGTCTATTCCATTGCTGAGCTGCCACGAAACTAAAGGAGCGCCCGCCCATCCTTACCATCCTGACTCTGAGAACAGTAACCTGTCCCATCCTGCTAGATCTTAATTGGCGGGAGGGGACATTCGGAGTCAGAAGGTTATGTAGGTATGCGGGCCCCTTCCATTGTAGAATCCGATGGCTCACACAGAGAGCTGCGAACAGGATTTGCTCCTTAATCGTGAGCCAATGAAGGCCGACCAAAGCATACCTGGACGAGGCTCTCCTGGGCAGCATCAGAACCAGGCGGGCTGCTGCGTTCTGTACACATTAAAGCCTCTGTACTCAGCTGACATTGGCTCCCAGGTAGAGCACATTTCCATAGTCCAGCCTCGAAGTTCCTGAGGCATGAACCATGGTCTTCCTGGCTACGGTAGGCAAGAGGTCCAGGGTCTTGCGTAGTCCAAGCAAGATTCCAAAACACATTCCTGCCACTCGCCTTGTCTGATGCTCAAATGAGAGCGTGGGGTCAAGCCACACGCCTAGGTTCTTAACCTGTTCCCTAGGCACAGGGATTGGGCCCAGGGTCTGTGGCCACCACGCCGATGTCCACACAGAAGGTGCCTTGCCAGTTTTTATTTTGTATCATCAACCTTTGACTATGAGCAAAATGTAGAAATTCAGAAAGATAGGAGGATGGAGCAAGATGTAGATAGGTGAACAGTATCAGAGTTAGTAAACAGGGATGAAAAAGAGCCTGCAAGATAAAGAGACAGAAAGTGTGTGGTGGTGGAAGAAAGGTAGCAGGCAGAATCAAAACCATGTAGCGTTGGCATTCCACAACCCCCACAATTGAACCATGCCTAAAATGATGCTCAGTCCAGCCCCACAATGGAGCCATGGGCCTTGAATGGGTCATGACAACCCACCCTGCGCTGAGAGCAGACTGCGGCCTACCTAGGAAGTGCCAGAGGGGCAGGATATCCAGCCACCCTGATATTTGTACTTTTTTTCAAGTTATAGCCATAAAGTGTAAAATATATAGTAATGGATTAATGTAAAGATGCTGTATAGTGTGCGTACTGCGTGGTGGGGGGTTGATGAGTTCCTTGGTCTAGCCACTCACAATTTTTCTGAAAAGTTGCTGAGAAATTGCGAGCAAATGATTTGCCAAGGATCACACACTTGGATGAAAAGAGAACCTTGTGTCCCCAGGTTCCAGTGGGGCTTACGAGGCTTTTTGCCTAATGACCCGGCTTAGTTACTCTACATCCTTTATTGTTGCCCCAAGAAGGCGACATCTTGTTCTCATTAAGCGTTCTTGATTGTTGCATGTTCTCACCAGCATTCTAATGATATGGGGCCAGATGTGCTAGAAAATACAATTTGTGGCTAGTATTTTCGTGAACCAGTGTGGTATTTTAAAGGAACCATGACTGCATTTAAAAATACAAGTTTATTTTTCTTGTGTTGTTTTTGAGAGGAGTTAGTGGTCCCGTGGACAACTGCCTCCTCTTAATTTATTTTCTTTAACATACACAAGCGGACGAGGTTCCAGTGCGACCTCTTCCCCAGGGCTTAATTTGAAAAAATAGAAGAGCCAGGGCCTTCTTCAGAAGGTCGCTTTTTCTTGCACCTCCCATTGCTGTCATCAGCGCTGCCAATAACAAAAGCAACAAAACATCTAACTGTCACACACCTACAAGTGTGACAATTCTGCCTATTCTAGACCCTCAAAGCTATAAGAATTGCTTTGGCGGTAGATGTTAGTCATTTTTAAGGTGTATTGAATTAATACACAACTGTTGTTTTGCTCGTCTCTAAATGAGACAAAGAGCAACACCTTGCAGCAGACTGTCATAAGTGCCGGGGTTGACATTTCAGTGCTGTTGCCGAGCACCGGAAACCACTGGCTCAAATTAAGCACTACTCTACTCTTTTGAAAATGGGTTACTACCTTCTTTGATGTGTCAGTAAAAAGACAATGTTTTGTGACCAAATTCAGTTGCAAAACATTTATATATAGCATGCCGATTTGATATGAGGAAGGGACTCCTACAACACACTTCTTCCAAATACTAAATCAATATACAATTCTAAACACATTTTGCGATTCTAAATTTCGATCACTAATAAGAGAAAGGGTTTTAGTGTTTGCAAACCTTCTGATTTACGTATTAAGCCAGTTTGCGAATGATGAAATCCTTTGCACATCTGGCCCATGGACTCAAAATACAATAGCAACTCTGTTTCTCCTGTTAATTTCTAGCATAACACAAGTGTGTGTGTGTGTGTGTTTTTCTATGTTTGTTTGTGCACGAGTGCAGATTCTTGAATATGATTGAGTACACATGGATTTATATGTGTAGGTAATTGCAAGCATTTTCTCTGTCAAAATCTATGAAGATTTCCTTAAAATTTCTTTCTCAAAACTACTTCCAAAAAGTTTGCAACTTTTACAAAGGCTATAAAGCTAAATTGCTAGGTATTCATTTTGCAAGAGTTTGTATGACTACCATTTTGTGCATGAAAAAAATCATCAGCATGTTAAATTTGCAATGTTCATAAAACTTTGCAAGCATCAGAAAGTGCCGAGTTTGTAATCATTACAAAACTTTCTAGTCAATGTTCAGCTTAGCCCAGATCTATTCACAATGATAACTGTTCCCATCTTTCTGGTTCGTGTTCCTGCGTTCTGCATTGTTACCTAATCCATTCATTGCAAATTATTACTGTTGATGTATATCTGGCCCCAGGTTATACTTAGATATATTTTTATTTTCTCGCGCATTGTGTCACTTAATGGAGATTTGCTTTTTTCTCCACTGTGCCGCCATCAGCTAGTGTAAATACTGATAAACAATAAACAGCCAATGACATTTGCTGCTTGACTCAAATCCTGTGATCTTAGATTAAGTTTATGCCTAGTAAAAACGAAATGTCTCCTTAGTATCCAAACTGCTGGAAGAAATGGGTACTGAGAATACTGTTGAACTTTGTCAGTGTTTATGGAATTTGGCTGCTGTCATTCTGAAGGACAGAGCCAGAAGACAGACGCTCTCGTCCTTTTCCCTAAAGTATTTAAGTTATTAAGTAGGAATGTGAACCTTTAGCTGAACTCCCTTTGCAGCAGCCCCTCCCCCAGTGCACCAAAGTGCCTTATTTGTTTGCGCATCACTTAGTTCTGATTATACTCCTTTGAGATTTCTATGCTTTCTTTCTTACAAGGGAGTCTCCTTTATGTCCTAAACTGAACTGACCATGAAATAGTGGTTTTAAATATAATGTTAAAGTTAACCTCTCATGAATCTCTTGCCGCAAGGGTCACTGACTGTCTGCCGCCATCAACAGATAGGATAAGAATGATAACATGTTAAGAATTTTACTGTAAAACAATTTTTGTCGGCGCACCGTTTCGGTGGTTTCAGTAGTTGATCCCCGCCTTTTTCAGGACAATCCTATATAAAAAAACATTTTAACTAGAAAACAATTGATTTCTCTTAATTTTCTCAGGTAAATATATCCTGGTTATTCTTCCCAATATAATCATTGGTTCATCATGCTTTCTTTTCTGGATTTTCTGTATACTGTTTATTTCCAGTGATAATCTTATCACTATGTATATGGTCGTGTCAGGACCGTTAATAAGTAAAGAGTTCATGTTAATTGTAGTTCTTTAAGTCCTATTTTCACTGGTCAATTCTGATCCAATGTATACGTGCAAAGCAGCATGTCACGTTGTCAGGATGGCGTATCCTTGAAGCAGCACAGCAGTCCTTCTTCCTGACAGAGTGTCCAAAGGACCAGAAGTGTACAGAAGAGTTGGTGTCTGAGGTCCTTCTTTAATACACAGTTGTGCCTTTGTAGCGGGGAGAAGGTACCAGAGGAATTCCTTTGAAGGGCACAGATGCCCTACCTACCATGGCTCCAGACTAACTAAAGGGGGTATGCAGGCCTCTGTATAGAGACAGGACACAGCTTATTCAAGTGGCAGTAGTACAGCTCCTCCTTTTCATCCTGCCAGTGATGGCCCATTCAGTCACACCTAAGGTCCCATTGTGTGTGACTGTCGAGGAGGAATACACAAAGCCCAACTGTCACCCACACGCAGCCATGTGACCAGAAACATGCCAACTTTTTAAAAGTGGTATTTTCATAATTGTAATTTAAAATCCAATTTCACTATAAATTAGCATTGTAAATTAGGATTCCAGAGACACAAAACATGAACCAGTTATCTCTTCCCAATTAGTAATACACTTATGAAATGCAATAAAGCAACTGCAATGTTATCCTATAGAAGACATAGGTCTGGCAGTAGGGAAAAACAAATCTGTCTCGCTGTCTACCATACTGAGTGCCACTGAAAACTGTACTCACAGTGTGCTACACTGAGTGTCACTGAGGGTTGTACACCCTGTCTCCTAAACTTGGAAGTGAGGAAGATTCTGGGTAAATACCTGATGTAATTATAAAGAGACAGTACTTAGAGGGCAGTGAACTGGAATGTAGTGAACAGACACCAAACTGAGTGGCACGCCAATGAGAGAGCCCTCCATCGAGAGGTATGAAAGGGACGCAATAATGAGACGTCACTGTAATGAGAGGTACTGAAGCCATTCTCAGAAAGCTAGTAATGAGAGGGGTTAAAAGGGTGCTATACTTCGGGAAAGCACTGTACTGAGAGGTACTGAAGGACAAAAAACTTTACTGCTAGGTAATGAAGAGATAATATTGATAGAGCACTTTATTGAAAGGTACTGAATAAACAAAGTTTTGGAAGGTCGCCCATCGGAGAGGTATTGAAGGGAATAGAATAGATAGGGCTCTTCTGAGACACACAAAATGCATTAGGAGAATGTTACTGGGAGGTAATGTAAAGACGATATACTGACTAGGTAGTATACAAATACATTGACACAGAAATAGGAACTGTGCTAGCTTGGTAGGCATGCACTCATTGGTGGCACATAAAAATAAAGGCCCCTGTGCATGGAAGTGCCTAGGAAAAAAGGCAGAATGAAAACAATTTTATAATGTGGGCCCTACATTTGAAGTGGTGGGATTGGTGAGTTGAAAAGTTTGGGATTGTAGTTTATAGAACAAAACTACTGACACTGAGCCCCCCCTCCCCCACCCGTTGGTGGTGGACAGAACCAACCCAGAAACACATATCGTTAGATACTAACTCCTAAATACATTAATATTCTAGGGAACATTCACAGTCAATCTGAAAATATGATCTTGAAAAGACTATTAAATGTTAAGGGATGGAACAGAGAGCTGATTTCTTTTCCTGTTTTCAGCAAAAATAAAACAGTCCACCATATGGGTGATTATAACTTATCCTCCTGGCTTTTTTATGACTTATTTATGGTGGGCGTTTAAGAAAAGGGATTGTTTGTGTGTATTGTCAGTTTTAACCTATGTGTGCTCGGGTGACATTTTTCACACCTTTCTGTTCTGCAACACTTAATCAGCTGTCCTGGGCTTTTAGCTGCGCTCTCCCAGCCAAAAGACATCAGAATAATTTGCAATGCAGATGGGTCGCTTAAAGTGCTTTTACTGTTCAACCTCAGGAGCAGAGGTGGGGTGCTGGGAAAGGGGAGGGAGGGGGGAAGCCATTAACTCTCAAGTGAGGCACTGTTGAAAACTAAAACTTGCAGAAAATTGGAAAATTGCTGTGCAGAGCAGCTCCTTGTAGCAGCAAAGCTACCTAAAATGTAAGGAATCTGCAGGAGGGTGTGCTAATAATTAGGGTCTGAATTTGTGGAATCCCTAAGGGGGCCTGGGAGGGGGGGGGCACAGTTTTAGCACTGCAAACCATATGGAAGTCTAACCAATGAATCAGAGGCCGCAGAGAAACTGAAGGGCTGAGGATATGTGAAAGGGAAAAGACTGTTTACAACGGGTTCAGTGACTTTCCTGACACTTGTTATACTTGCAGGTTTTTTAAAAATTATTTTTAGATTTATTATGCAAACATGCACTATCACTGGTCCTCAAACTTAAGGGAAATTTGGAGTAATTGGTGCAATTAAAGTTGGACATTTGACCTAGTTTTAACTTCACTCTGTCTTATAAACCTGATTTTGTATGCATCCCTTCTTTTGGGGCCCACCAGATGGCAAGTCCTAGTATATATTTTATAGGAGAGTAATTTGAACACGAACATACATAGGGCAGTTATAAAAATGTGAAACAGGCAATGTGGCTGTTGGTCGCTGGACAATTAGGGGTAACTAAAACATGGCCACATTTTCTTTCAATCAAACACTGATGTGATTGACTATATATAGAACTGATATTCCACAGCCAGACATACACTCAATGAAGTGAATACACACATGCAAAGTAAAGGCCGCAAACCAAATGACTGAGGCAGCTGCCATGTTTTTTTTTTTTTTTTACAAATCTTTATTGTAAAATCAGAGCAAAACAATATAACAAGGGGAGGGGATGGGAAACATGAGCTGTCATTTGTGAGACAACAATACAGCACGAAAGAATATAATACAAAATGAAACGAAGTACTGGTCATATGACATGCTGGGCTCCCATGAAAGAGGGACCCTACTAGGCAAGATTCATTTACAGGGGCCAATTCCAGGGCAGCCAGCAATGATAACATCTAAGCTGGCTGCCTGGATGATCAGCCAACAAGCACCAGGAATGCGCTTCATCAGATGCCAAATGTTTGGGATTCACCCGGCATCTGGGCCACATAGTCCAAGAAAAAGTTCCTGTATAGGGCAGAAGGATGTCAGGCCAATTCCCAGTTTCTCAGTCTCACACATTCCCATAGGAATCATTGGGCGCTGTTGGGTTCACCCCAGAGCTCCGCCGTAAGGACTGCTTGGGTATTGGCATAAATGTATAATTTGGGCTCCTTTTTGTGACAGCTTTCTTGTCTAAGAGCCTTTAGATTTCCCTGTAATTCCTCTAGTGTTTAGGATAATTGACCACCAAGCGGAGAAACACTTGTGTAACATCAATAATCACAAACAAGTCGATACGGGTATTTTGTAGGGTTGGTGTCAACGGAACGACTCACAATAAACGAAGACAAGTGGTACCAGATATATTAACATCCCCCACACTGCTCCAAAGTGACCTGAATGGAAGGAGGGAACAGGTGCCTCTTGGATATCTGGATTCCCGCAGCCCGGTTGGGGCGGGTGGGTGAGAGGCATGCATCCTGGGAGGGGGATGCTGATTCTGATTGGAAGGTCAGAGCTCCAGAACGTAGTTCAAAGATTCTGGATGCATGTCAACGCCCATGTACCGCCAATAGTACACTCCCTTAATGCAAAGTAGGACATAGAGGTACTTGGCATTATTTAAGCCAATATTCCAAGGCAAATCATGATTGACATTGGAAACTAAATCCTATCGCAACACTTTGCTGGTTTTGTCAATTATTGCAAACCGGGTGCATAGTGCTAGGGCCTATGTTTGTAAATTGAGTCTTTTACTGGGAGAGTGAGTCATTAGATTGGAAATTCAGGCACATAATGGGAAGTTCGGGGCCTCAGGAAGTTTAAGCCTCAAAGCAAAACAAGAGTTCATTGGAAGATCTGGTATCTGTTTGGAAGTGCGGAGTCTGGGCTCAGAAGTTTGCAGCCGGTTTACAATTATAAGGTAACAGTCTCGGAATGGAAGTTTGGGAGCTCAGTGCCTTACAAAGGAACTTCAAAGTCTGTCAACTCCTGAGTGGTGGAGCTGGACCATTCATACACTTCCACAGTCACAGAGAACCGGAGGGTGTTTTGAAGGAAATCTCTGCGGATGTATTTAAACAAATGCATGGGTAGGCAAAATAGACAAGTTAAAAAAGAAAGACTTACAAATGGCAGCTCGTGATGGGATATGGCGGGGTAGCTGAAGAAACTTGAAAGGGGCTGGTGGTGCTGCAGTACACAACGCGTAGACAAACTAGACAGACCTGGCCCTTTTTTTCTAAAATCACGTTATGATAATTTAAACATTCAATTGTTATGCTGTGCATAGGGAAACTGTTAAATCCTAGCTGCCAGGATTCTGGTGTGGAATTGCGAGTTTTTGTGCTTGTACACCTCTTTGCTTTCCCACATTGTGTGGCGGGACCACCATTTTTGAATGATGGACCATGTTGATATACTCCATCTGGGTCTCCAAGCAATACCGATTCCACCTAGGGCTGTGGTAAATGCTGGGATATGCTCAGAGGAAGGGGATCATGGGGTTAAGTAGAGCCTCATGGGCTTTGTAGTCCTGCTGTACTGTCCTATTAAAGCCAGCCGCCTTTACTATCAAGCAATCTACAGTCTTCTAATGGCTGAGGTATCAACGTCAAAGTTAATGTTATCTCAAACCAGGCTGGGATGAAATCTAATAATCGGTGCACTAAATTCACACCATCAGGGTAGGGCTGCCTTTCTTCTGAAATCATCCTTAAGATGTCAGTGTCTCTCGAAAGAGGTGCAGCTTCCTTTCCTATGGTGTCTCAAAGCACATCTTTCCCTCCTGTTTGTCATGGACAGAGCACAAGGTGATTGCGTGTGAACTAAAAGCCCTTCACACCTATGCCTATCCAGCACTGGTGCTCACTTGGACACAAAGGATTACATTTCAAGCCCTCTTGGCCTTCACACTGCTTGACCTCAACACACAACCTTCTGTTCCTTGATCCTGGAGGACTGCCAACCCCAGAGCATCCTGGGTATTCATTTCAGCTTCAGGTCCCTTCTTCGCAGAACTAGAAAGGCAGCATTGTCTGAATATGAAAAGATAGCACCTTTCCTCTCTTCCCAAGCAAGTTACTGAGTCTCGTACTTCAACGCGCCCGCAGTCCTTCTTCTGTGTTTTCAGGCAGAGATGGACCCATGCTCACCTGTTTTGTTTGAGGTGCTTGTGGGTAGCAAGTCGTTCCATTTCTAGCTACACATGATTTACAAGGGGCAATTGAGGCTTAAGCTAATTACCACACACATCATTGTAACCTCAGTTAATATTTTCAGTTCACTAGTTAAATGGGGTGCACAGAAAAAGGAGGGACCAATCACCACTGTCCACATTGGTAAATACCAACTAGTGTCATCCACCTTAGAAGTTTCAAAAACTAGTACTCACCACTCCCATAACTTCCACAAGTGTCTTGGTATAAAGACCACATTTGTGTATCGGGTTGATTTAATTCAGGTAAAGAATATAACAGCCCTTCAATGCAGTTTTGCTGAAACATTGTCTTTAATTTTTATCAAAAAAGATATTTCTTCTGACAACACGTTTCGTTCACGTAAAACTTTTTTGGAGCTTACGTAATCACAAACCTATCTATAGTAAATGATAGCTATAAGCCATGTTTTATGCAATTGTGAGGCCTCATATAACCTTTCAGGGAACATTTTCTTTAAAATGTGTGAATTCACCCACTGCAATAGATTATGGAGTTTAATATTTTAATGAGGTTGTGAGTTGGATGCTTAGCTCTTTTCATTTGGCAAAGGGGGTGGAGTTTGTAATTGAGTCTGCTCTCTGTGTTAACCGTGACAGCATCACTGTGGTTAAACGTTTAGTAATTCAGTCTGTTGGATGTGCTGTACACACTGACAGTGAGGCCCTTTCAGGTGCTAATCAGCCACTCTTCAGATCTGACTTCATGACAAGGTGGACATATGTTGGGAGGTTGGGGCTCTGAGTGACTTTGAGATGTTAAAAAATGCTCTTATCCTTGATATTGCATTTAGCAGATGTTCACACAGAATTCTGCCCAGCTTCTCATGTATAAATGACAACTTTGGGGCGGGGTGGTGTCTATCAGGCACATGACCACTGGAAGTAAGGGTGCAAGGGTGCTGCAGCCCCTCCAATATCACCATGCAGGAGTTCAGAAGACGAATGAGGAACAAAAATGCCTCTAAATTTTGTTTTATCATCGTATTTGCTGTGCATTCAAAGACAGAGGTCAAATGTCAGTGTATGTCTTCTAGCAAATAGCTGCCTATTCTTATAACATGGGGATTGGTGGTTACTTTTTTTCTCTGACTGCAGTTAGAGGATTTAGTAAAGTGAACTATCTGTAAAATTTAATATGCAAATATAAGATTGTCAATCACAAACAACTTTTTGAGTAGCCTTCTTTTATTTCTTAAATTCTATATTTTAAGTTAAGGCAAGTGGAACACATTTGAGGTCATTAGAGTTTCCATGACCACGTGCTGAGCATGCGCTTGAAAGACTTGTGCGCAGGAGGTGGGAGGGCTCTGAGTCACGGGGCATCGGTGCTAATTGGACGGCTCATTATCCTGTGCATACCATGGGTTGATGGGCAGGTCAAAGGTTGAGTCGGTCTGCCAGCGGCTCTAGTTAAAGTCTTTGCTCAGCGGCCCATTCCTCGTCTCGCCGGTTTCTGTGTCGCGAGAGCGACGGAAGACAAATTGAGATGGAGGCTCAGAGGGCATTGGTTGCCGCGCTCGCGGAAGGCACGTGGAGCGGCCTGCCCTTAGAAGTTATTGATTCCAGCTCCAGTAATGGGAATCAGAAGAAACCTTCAGAGCCACTGGCTAAATGTCATTTAACACTGTCAGATCTGAGTCAGATCAGCGCCTTGGAACTATATGTCACTATAAGCGCTCTCCCGGCCTGGGCCCGCCGGGTGGGGGAGGTGGGGACGGGGGAGGGTCGATGAAATGTGTATCTTGTTAGAGGAGTCCCTTGAAGCAGTATTACTCTATTATGGTATTAAGTCAAGAAGCCTATTATGCTCTGTAAATTAGGTGTAAATTGCTGCTTCGCGATGGGCACCGAATGGCCCGCAGTCATAGACTCCAGGACGCAGAAGAACAGAGTGAAGATGTCCCACGAAAACACTTACCGTCCATTTACCTTTGACCTTGGCAGCTAGGTGAGAAAATGCCTCTACTCCAGCAATGCTTAGGTTGGGCTAGGCCTTCTCCTGCTCAGGCTTTTTCACTCTTTCCTCCTCTCCCCTTCTCTAGTTTCCTTTTCTAACATCATTCCTTTGACTGCAACTCCGTCCTTTCCCTCTACTTCTCTGCTTGTTACATTATTTTATTTACTCTTTCTGCTTCTCTCTCGTTCTCTCATTGCATTAGTATTTTTCTTGCACACTCTCTTCTTTATCATTACATTTCTCCTCTACCAATCTATGTTATTCATTATTTTCTGCAGGACTGTCTAAGCCATTGGCGTTGATTCCAAATGCATATTAGTGCAGACGACGCAAAAGAAATTAAACATATTTGCAGATAGATTGTTCCAATCAAAGTCATTCAAAAGGCACTTCATCAGATTAGGGAGTCTCAAAGCGTGCCTGGCAAAATCCCTGATGGAGGTAAATGCACCACAGCAACACTGATTCCACCGGAAATGTATTATAACCTATGACCATTGGTTGAAAGACATTTCAAAATATAGATGTTCCTGCTGTTGACACAGTGCAAGTGATTGTGGTGGAAAAAAGGACAATGCACAAACAATTCTAAGCCTTACTTACAAGGACACACAGAAATCACAATCCAGACATCATATTGCCTCTCCTTGGCTTCCTCCTTCTCTTGAGTTGCTTTGAGTCTAATAATGACCCCAGAACTGGAAGTAGAAGCACCTAACTCTGACCTGCTCAATGAACAATAGATTGGAAACTTGATGAAAAAAATCCAATATATCTGGGTCTCAACATGTTTCAGTATTGTATTCAAGCAGGCGTCTGCCTTCCTCAGGATTAGGAATAGAGCATGTGGTAAATACAAGGAGTAAACGGATACAGGGAACCAGGAACCACAGAAATCGGCACTATAAAATACTTCTTGAAATGGACTGTCTGGGAGATGATGTGTCTTATTGGCTAGGGCTGGTGCCTTTGGAACATACGGAACTAGGTTTTAATCCCGGCTTTGGCTCAGCATCCTATGATTCTGCGCTAATCACCTAATTTTCCAATGTCAAAAAATAAAATGTGTAACGTAGTCTGGTTCTGATGCAAAGCATGCTGAGGCCCTTGGTCCAGGTGTGTGCTTTAAAATACTAAGAAAAAAAAGAATAAACTGATGAGAAGATTCAAGCAACCCTTCCGTGGTTGATAAAGTAACTCGTCTCTTTGCCTAGAGCATAAAACAAACTAACCTATTAGTTCACAAACTCTAGAGCTAGCAGCAAGCAATGCCTGCCTCAACCATCAATAAACCACTCGACCAACATTTAGGAACTACAGTAGTGACTTCATCCAATGGGTACAGTAGTAGTGAGATGGGGCTAGACCGCCAAAGCCGACCAGGGTTAGGCGCAGTGTCAGAGACCATTACACCATTGCGACCCCAGTGTGACACCAACCCAAAGCTCTATCTACCCCACACAGGATCAGAAGGCAAGTGGTAAAATCCACCGACCACATCACACTTCCCATGGGTCAAGGGTTTGTCTTCAGACATATCTCCAGGGAGTTTTCTGTGTTTGACAAACAAATGCATTGAAACTGCCTATCAAAGTGCTAAGATGCCAGGTAATTGGCTAATGAACACTGTATAAAAACTGCCTAACATAACATAGACTCTCATTACATTTCTCCGTTCTCACTGGAATTCCTATCACCTTCCCTCCTTTCTCATTCTCTTCCAATCCAAACCAGTCTTCCTCCCCCATCAGAATGTACAGCACTCTAGCAGGAACGTGAACTTCTGTGTGGGTCTTGCAAAGGCCCAGTTCCTTCCATTCATATTCATGCAAGTATCCCAACAATTTTGGTAATATGTAAATGGCTTCAAGGTATGTAAATGATACAGATGGATATTGCCACAGTCACGCGGTGGGAGCATCAACAAAAGCCATTGTAGGGTTGGTACACACAGAGCCACGTAATTTCACAGATGGAAATTTGGGATTTCACTACCGAGGCCCTCATATGGGGTGTGATCTCGAAATTGTGATTTCTGATGCACTCACTGCTCCTCAGCAGGAGTAGAAGGTAGTATTGTCTTAACAAGACCCGAAGCCCCGAGAAAAAGATATTCTGGGGCCATTGTTTGGACCAACTTTGAATTTTATTACCCAATTTCTGCTGAATTAAAACCTATGATGGCAAACAAAATTGAATCATAGAGATAGAGACATGTACAAAAGTAAAATAGAGAAAAAGTTCACTTTCCCAGAAGGTGGGGGCCCTGGGTAATTGTCCACTTCAAACATGGCTTAAAAGATCTCTGGAGAAAGAGAGAAGGTGTCAGTTAAGCATTTCCCCTCTTTTATGCTACCCAACCAGAGTGACAGACCCGTGGCCGGCAGCAACAGTAATGGACAAAATAGTCAATTGGAACAAGTGTACCCACAAGGTAACACATCATCCAGATGGAAGACGAGGTCTTTCTTCAGTGTCTATGATTAGGACTGAAACTAAAATCATGCTGCCATCAATATGAGAGCACATGCTGATCTGAAGCAGAACCTCCCGCCTTCCTAATTGGCATCAATTTAAGGATTTTTAGAGGCATGACCTACTTTCCCAGGCTTCAGCAAAGGGCCCGGAGTCACTCATGTGGGTGTGAAGTGTTTTTAGACACTCAACTAGAAGAACATTTACTTGACTTTCCTTTTAAATACCTAAAAACAGAATGTCTTGGTGGTAGTTTTGTAGTCTTGCAGGTTTTAAAAGCATTGTGCTATTGTTGTTATACTATTAATAGTCTACGAAAATCAAAAAGGAAATGCTAGCATAAAAAAATAATAATCATGTGCAGTGGCAAAGCTTCGTGTGAGAGCAACATCTTGCAGAGTCTTGGCCGGCCCTAACCTGTGCCAGTTTCCTATATTCATGGTTACAAAGTATAAAACCTCAGCAGACGTGCACATAAAAGGGCACCAGTTAGGCGTCCACCTCATTAGGAGATGGCCCACTTGCTGCGGCGGCGGCGGCTGCTGGGCGCACCGCTTGAGAGTCCATTTAAAGGGGTTCCTGGCACCTGCCATAGGCACTCATTGATTTGCTGTGTTAACTGGAGGCAAACACGACTGGGAAAAGATTTAAGATTCCTGGCTGTGCCATTCCTACCTACTTCAGGGCTGCAGAATTTAGGAGCGCGAATATAAAAACACCAGCATAAGAGCAGATGAGGCGTGCCAGGACTGGATGGAAGAAGGAGACACTGCCCTGTGACAGGGTACTGGAGATGTGGTGGAGTGAGAGCTTTCTGCTATAAGAGGGCATTAGAAGCGCCTCCAGTCCCCCACACCTTCCACACAGTCCTCATAATTGGTCAAAGATTTCACAATTTAGATATATTTGTATTATGATTAGGCTTTTCTGTTTTCAGTTTCTATTTTTGGTCAATTCTGGTGGGGTTTTTTCAGTTTTTTCAATACCTTAAACAGGGGTTACACGTTTTCGCAAAATTAAAAACAACAGAAACAGTTATTTAGGGCCCGATTCACAGAACAAACTTAAGACAAAATCCTAAACTTACTACCATTTTCGTATTCACAGAAGGCACTTACTCATTTTGGTATTCACAGAAGTTAGGACTCCCAACTTTAGGACTCCTAAATGCCTTCTGTGAATACTGAAAGTCTTAAAATTAGGATTTTTCTCAATTTAGTAGTAGTAAAGTTAGGACTCCTAACCTTAGGACTCTTAAATGCCTTCTGTGAATACCGAAAGTCTTAAAATTAGGATTTTTTTTCAATTTAGTAGTAGTAAAGTTAGGACTCCTAATTTTAGGACTCCTAAATGCCTTCTGTGAATACCAAAAGTCTTAAAATTAGGATTTTTCTCAATTTAGGAGTCCTAAAGTTAGTAGTCCTTACTTTACTACTACTAAACTGAGAAAAATCCTCATTTTAAGACTTTCGGTATTCACAAAAGGCATTTAGGAGTCCTAAAGTTAGGACTCCTAACTTCTGTGAATAATGAAATGAGTAAATGCCTTCTGTGAATCCCAAAATGGTAGTACGTTTAGGATTTTGTCTTAAGTTAGTTCTGTGAATCGGGCGCTATAGGTTTAAACAGAAAACCAGATAGCTTAATTATGATTCAAACGGTATTATTGCTAAGTTCACAGAATGCAAATACAGAATTATTTACTTCATGTAAGGGCCACGTTCTCAGTTGTCCTCCACAAACAGGTTCACCCATACAGAAAAACAGTCTGGAATCTGCCTCCAGAATTGACGCAGAAACGCGTCAATACCCTTCTCAGAATATCTAAGTCCTATAAAAGACGCATTAGTTCCCAACCTTAGTGCTCTTTGAGACAACCACAGTCTCCTCAACCAACTGCAGTCTGGTTGTCACTCTGGGCGCAGCATGAGGGCAGGAGATACTGGCTTATCTTACTGGTTTTCTGCAGGGTTGCACTACAAACCAGAACTAGCCCTGGCTAAAATTGCCAAGCTAGCCTCAAACTACAGGAGACTGCAGCTAGAACTAGACCATGGAGGTGTGGTTGGGTCACAGCAGCCCATCCAACTCTGAGAGCAACCCACTAGCCAGCAGCCCATCTGGAAATTACAAGTGACCCTAGTATATTTCTGAGATTTTGACACAGAATACCAAAGAACTCATGCTGGTGCTAGTCTGAAGCTGGGTACTTCCTGCCTGGACTCACTATTAAAGTTAGGCCTCTTTTAGGTTCTTTTGTGGACTCCACCAGGATCTGCATTCTTTACAAACTCTATCTTTTCCTTCTGAAAGTCATCAGTGACCACAAAAAACGTATTACTCCTGCCCTCAGGTCACATCTCTTATTTGATCTCCACAAAAACAAAAAGAAAGTACCACACCCAAGAAAGTGGCCAGGTGATTCAAGGATGCCTTTTAGCTTCCTGAGTTGAACAAGCTTCCAATGTGAAGACTGTTCCGCAAGGATAACACACCCTCAACCACTTCACCATCTACATTTTTCTCCCCATTTTAAGCTGGCTAGTCACTCCCTGCTGCAAGGTCTAAGCACTTGGTGTGGGCCTCGGCTTAAATATTTCACTTGACACGAGTATCAGGTCAGTTTTCAGCTGATGAGCCCACCGCTAGAGGGTTTAAGACCTCCCGCACCAGCCGACCCACCAAAGACTCTGCCCTCAAAGTCATTCAGAGAGGTTACCAGCAATTGGGTGGAGAGTAGGGGACGGGAGGAGGAAAAGGGAAAGAGGCAGGGGAAATTTAGTGATGCACCTGGACAGCCTGTATCATGGTTAGTCCAGTCGAGAGATGCTGCCACATTGGCAAGAATTGAAATTGGAGACTGGAATAAGCCTTGGCATAATTTAACTTTTGCTAGTGAAATTGGGATTTTGCACAACTTTATTTAAAGTAAAATACCAGCGGGAGACCGGTTTGCACAGAAAATATGTTGCCGAAACATATTTTCACCTTGAATCCATCTCCCTCCAGTATCTTGCACGACTTGAGGCGAAGTGCACTCTCTAATAATAAAGGCTAAGCGAGACATTAAACACACATTTTGCTATGGAAGAGTAATTTTGCAAAGTTTTCATAACATTTCATGAAAATATGCAGGAAAGAAATTGCACTATTTTGCATTCCCCTAGGCATAAGCACCTGCTATGCCGCTACGGCTGTACATGGAATGAGATGGCAGATCAATGAAGGTTGACAACCTGAGCAGAAACAACACAATATTTAAAGGTCCAGAGAACACCTATTCCTGCATGCCTAATGGATGAAAGTTTGAGCTTCTGTTTGTACCTTAAGCTCCTGAAGGCTGCCAGAGGTGGACAAGCACCTGTCCAGTGAACTCTAGTAGTCATAGTTCCAGCCCTGGCCTGATGGGTTCCCTGCACGTAAACAGGTGAGGGATATAGCACTTCAAAGGTTGCTACCTTGACAGTATGGATCGTGCCAGCTCATCTTACCCCTCTGTATGCGCTCTTCCACACAAGCGTAATATTTCTTCCTTTGGTCCAGGATACCATTGCTCTTTCTAGCTGAAAGGAGGAGGCATCCTTCAGCCCCTCTAGATTTCTTGCCCATTGACTTTCGCTTACATCATTAGTATGAAATGAATTTTCAGGATGAAAAAGAGACAATGTGATGAAAGGAGATTGCCCATGCTTCCATTGTTTCATCTAGGACAGCAGCATGGTTTAGGACTGATGAATTCATACTGCCTAACTCTTCTTTGACCTGGGAGCCTTGAGAAAAACTGATTTTATATTTGTATCCATGGGTTAACTTTCCTTCCAACCTCCTCTGCCTGGTTCCTTCCCACTGTCCCTTCCTCTTTCTCCTCCTCTCACCTTTGGCCTTTGAGATGTACAGTAGTAGCCAAACAGGTATCATTTTCTGTTGTAGACAACTCCAGATGAAGGCTCTCTGAATGATGGATGCAGCCAACACGGTGTGTTGATTGGGCCTAGTGGACACTACAGCCCACACCTCCACTGCGAGCGAGGAGTCTTTTTTCATTCAAGAACTCTAACTTTAGGGCTCTGTAAGAACTTTTTAGGGAAAACTCAAACTTTCTTGTGATACCTTATGGCTGGTGGCAATATTTAGGGTAGTTTTCCTGATTCTTGGATATTTGGGCACTCTCTGTTGACTCTTACTATTGTAGAGACATCACCCTCAACCGTCGTGTGACAACAGTTATGATGTCTCTGAGTATACCGCCTGACACTGCGGACTAGGGGCGTGCCGGTGAAGAATTAATGCACATTTTAGTTGGAATTGGTACCTGGTGAGACTGCTTAGTCAGGTTTTTGCCGGAGACAACAGAAGTGACCTTTATGTAAAGGGTCTGAATTCTAGCAAGGTCGCTTCATCCTTCCAAGGTCGAGAAAATAAATAGATTGGGTTAAATATAGTGCCTAGATGCTGCACAAAATGGTGCATTATGAGCTGCATAGAAATGCATGTCACTGTAGCTAAAGGTGCAGAAGTGCTGGTCATTTCTCAGTTTAAACCCCATGCCTAAGTGAGCACATCAGATGGAGAGGCGGATGAGCTGGCCGCTGTGGCTACTTCAGTTCTCTCCATCTCTCCGCGAGGGAGGGCCTGCATACGGTAGATGTTGAGCCATTAGCATTCTCATCATTTCTACCAGCAAAGGGAGCGACTCGTCTCAGCTCTTGCATCTGCCCCCTGTTGCTAACACATGATTAAGGCTCCCTGTTTTCAGTTTTTGCGGATTGTTACAGATAAATACAGATAGAAAACCATTTATTTCCTTGTCTATTTTTATTTTGAAATGTGGATAGAAATGGAAATTGGATTGCTTTTTGAGTGAATCTAAATACTCTCTGCCATGACTGCCAGGTCAATAGCTGTCTGGATTGATAGGTAAAGGGGGTTAAAAAAGAAAGGAATTTTAGTAAAGAGGCTTAAACAGCAGTAGATATGCAGAAGGTTGGTATTGAAATTTGCATATCGTCATATAAGTGCATTGATTTATCTTCTGTGGGTGTTCATATCTCTGAAACCTGGCAGGCATTCAAGTATGACTGCATATTTATCTGTTAAATAAATGTGGAAATATACGATTTTCAGCTTCTTTTTTTTGTACAAAACCGAAAATAAATATGAATACAGATAAAATTATCAAAAAATAAATATGGATAAATACAGACGGAAATGTGAAAAAAATCCCATAAAACTTGGAGCCCTACACATGATAAGCAGCCTCAGACATGGGCACTGTGCGGGGTCCCGCATGCCCAGGCTTGATTAGAATGTATAAATATTCGTCTCTTGCTAATGTCACAGAGGGAGGCCAGAGCTGGGAGCTGCTGTTCTCTCCCTCGCCCGACCTAGATGTCTGCTGTGTTTCTTTCCTTTTTTTATAAAGTTTCAGTTTATCTTATGGTGCTGCTTGTTGTCATTTCCGTCAGCACCCTGCTCATCCTTCGTGTACCAATGTGTCTTGCTAAAAAGAAGGTTATCAGATGAGCTTGTACCAAAGGATGAAAGTGAACCAGTTTCTGTCATAGAGTTTTGTGGTGGGTTTTCCATTGGCGTGATTTGTATCCATTTTAGGGAGATATGGGTTCACCAAGTATGTCATGGAGATATGAGGAGGGATGTTCTCATTTGGGGTGATTTGTATCCATTTTAGTGAGATTTTGGCTCACTTATTGTGTCACGGAGATTTGAGGAGGGATGTTGTAATTTGGGGTGATTTGTGTACGTTTTGAGATTTGGTCTCACCTATAGTGTCGTAGAGATTTGAGGAGGGATGTTGTAATTTGAGGTGATTTGCATATTATTTATTGAGATTTAGGCACACCTATTGTCCCACGGAGATTGACGAAGGATGTTGTAATTTGGGGTGTTTTGTGTATATTTTTTTGGATATTTGGGTTTACCTATTGCGTCACACAGATTGAGGAGGGATGTTGTAATTCCTGGTGATTTTGTTAACGCTGTAGTGAGATTTGGGCTCACCTATTGTGCACGGAGATTAGAGGTGGGATGTTGTCATTTGGGATGATTTGTGTACGGTTTGAGATTTGGTCTCACCTATAGTGTCACAGAGATTTGAGGAGGGATGTTGTAATTTGTGGTGATTTGTGTACGGTGTATTGAGATTTGGGCACGCCTATTGTGCTCGAAGATTTGAGGTAGGATGTTGTAATTCGAGTTGCATTGTACACTTTTAGGGAGATGAGGTTTCACAGTCTGTGTTGTGCAGGCGCCTGACTTATCAGCGATATTTCTGTGAGGTAATAGAAAGGACCTTACTCTATATTCATACCTTGCGGAGACGGCTCTGTCTGCACTGATGGCGAAGCGCCTTTTTTTGAGTCTGAGAAGTTCTACAATAACATCTTATTGAGAAAGCCAAGGGTCAGGTGTCAGGGCTTAGAATGTAAATGTACAGGAATTTATATTGCGCAAATCACCGAGCGGTTTCTAAGCGCTTGCTTAGGGAACCCGTCCTGGTATTCCCCTGTGAGATAACCCCGGCAGGGTATCCGCAAGGTGAAAGCCAGGCATCCCGCCGGGAGGGGCCGTTGTGGAGATTAAGCAAGCTATTGCCCAGAGTCGCAGAGTGTGAACCCGTGAATCGAGTAGGCATCGGAGCGAGAATTGTCAAGTCCATGGACATTTTTAGGACTCGAGACCCCGCCGAGCCGGGAATTGAACCCTGGTCCCAGGCTGACCTCTGCTTCCAGGTCTGCCTCCTCTAACCAGTGAGCCACACTTCTCCACTAGAACAGAACTAGAACTAGAACAGACCAAGTGGACCTCAGATTAGATGAAGAAGTGTCCGGGAGGGCCCAGGTCTCGCCAAGAGAGCCTCCTGTGATGGGCAGTGAAGGAATAAGATGTCACTTGACAACCACAATGCTTCAAACTCAACTCCTTCAAGAAGAAGCTTGCTCTGCTCGTGGAAGGAAGGAAGTGGACGTGAGATAAGGTGTCAAGGCCAGCAGACTGTCTGGCAGGCCAGGCTGAAAATTGCTGGCCAGGCACTCCTGCTGTCCTTTTTGTGTATGCTACAGATGCTTCTCTGTAGGGCTTCCAGATTTAGATCCGTCCCATTGATTTTTGGCGTCAACGAGGGGATTGCATTGATTCAAGCACGTGGTGGCGGAGGGGCGGTGGTGTGGTAGATGAGCAGCACGTGGGCGATGCAGGAGAAGGGGTGGACAGAGGCACTAGAATCTGAAAGTGTGGCATGCAGGAGGGTATCTGGGGTACCCAGACATGGATTCTGCATCAAAAGAGTTAATATTAGACAAGGTGGATTTTGGCCGAAGGAATGGTGGGTAGCGTTTGTGATGCTGAAAGAGTTGGAAGAAAACAAAAGCCTGTTCTGGTAAAGGAACCCCCTCCCCCCTTCCCCCCCCCCTCCGACCCCTACCCCCCACCAAAAAAAAATGTGCATTGTGGCGCAGGGTGCCAGCGTAATTTATTATTTGTGTACGTGTCTCGTTACTGTTTGCACCTTTCAAAGCGCTAAAGAGCGCCTTCGCGCTGTCACTCATGACCCACGGGCCAATAGCTATAACTATTGACAGGAAAGGGGTTGAGAAGCGGATATGATGACCTAATGAAGTTTAAATAGCTGCGCTGTGCACTCGCGCATGTAATGCGATGCTAATATTTCCAAGTGTGACTTGTTCTATTATTCATGCTTACTTTTTTACTTAAACCCTGCAGTCGTCGCAGTGAGGGTATACGCTTATCAGGTTCAGGGTGGAAGTGTTCTAATTGAATTTTGTTTCACCTGCCAAAAAAATTATATGGAAAATACCATTAACATGACTAAAAAGTGAATACATACAGGCAGAAATGTTAAAAACGTAAACTGTTCTAAAACCGGGAGCTGGAGTGGGTTTTGTTGTTCCAGATGGAAGGGAGAAGAAAAGCATTTGTTCAGAAGGTTGAAAAGAGCCTGCCTCAGACTACACAGAACATCTGGCCTCCCCACCCTCACCCTGGCGACGAGGCTGCGCGGCCAGTGAGTCATTAGCCTTCGCCTTCAATTCATAGCCATCCTTTTCTGGAAGCCTAATTGAGTGCACGTGCGCTCGCATTGTCCCCGGACCATCGCGTGCCACTGCTGCCTTCCCCGGATTTATGGTGCACCCTCCTCTTCCTCACAGTTACGAGGCATCTCTCCGCAGAGCCTCCGACCCTATTCTCTGGCACCCTTTCTTTCCTAATTCCTCTGTCGGACCGGGCAACCCAGATACCACAGGGGCTTCTTTTACTTCTCGGTATTGATTGGACAACTAATAACAAACCCCATCTGTAACAGGCTCAGCCTTTCTCAGTAGTGTCTTTCCAGGCCTATATTTTGACCCACTGCATAAATGCAGTCACAGCATTTTTCACAGAAATATTGATTTGCCACACTGTCGGCATAATCCAGGATCTTCTGTATAATTTGCAGATTTTTTTTTTTTTTAAAAGGCTTCTAGTTCAAGTGGATTAAACGTTGCTAACATCGCTGCACACACAGTGCAAAACCATCCTACCCTTTGCAAACATAATCCATATTGTGATGTCCTAAATTCATGAGCGCAGGGTGTACAACTAAATGCCTAATTGGGACATGTGCTTTAACACTTTCGTTGCGGGGGTAATTCCCCCACGGGGCGGGGGGCAGGGCGGGCCGCGGCGCCGCGGTGCTCATGACGAGCTGGGCTCGTCACGATTCCGCCCACTGATTGATTCTCCCGCACAGGCGGGGAATCAACTATGCGTGGGAGTGCCGCGGCCATTATGACGAACCCAGCTCGTCATGAGCACAGCTCCACTGTGCTTCATGACGATCTGGGCTCGTCATAAGCATGGAAGGGGTTAAAAAGGAGATAGGCGCATTTACCGGCCAATTATTCACTAGGATTCTAGGCCTTCACCGGTTGGCTCATCATGCATTGTTCTGGTTAAGCACGAAGAAAGGAAATGTACTTGCCTTATGTTTAGCAACCCAGCAAGACGGGGGAAAGGGCATATAAATATGTATATATATGGATTGGTAGCAATGTAACTTATCTTAACCATATTTACTGTGCATGGTACAGGCATATGCGTGGTAAAGGCATGCGTGGTAAAGGCATGTGTTGTAAAGTCATACAACCATCAAGATAGGGTACACCATACAGGCACCGGATGCAAGTATTCCAACTAAAACCTCCTTTAGTGAGTCCTTTAACCTGTCACAATTCAGCTCTTGATTGCTACATTCACTCATTTCAAGTGGTGAGCATTTTGCCCCCGCATTGTAACAAGCCCTGGCAAAACCAATTGGTGACAGGATGGTAACTTTTCTCTTATTTTTATTTTTTATTTCAAACATGTTAAAAAACACATGATGCCACCTAAACGTGCTGGCAATAAAAATGTTATATTACAAACCAAATACCCATTACATGTAATATAAAAAATGGCATGGGTACTTCCTAGCAGGCTGGTGCACATAGAACAGGTTTAGAAAACCTTTTTAGTGGTAATGTGCACAAAAGGAAAGCATGCTTCTTATTGGTTAAAAGAAATGGTACAAGTTGCTTCAAATTGAAGACATAGTTGAAAAATACAAAAATGACTAAAAATAGAAACGAATAGAAAGTAAAGATAACTGGCAAAGTAACTTATTGGGTCTCCAGCACTTGTCTTGAGAGAGAGGAGCACCTGGCCAGGTGAAATGCTGTTGCACACAATGTAAGAGACTCAAAGCCCATGTCTGAATGGTATGGTGAGTGAAAGGAAGATGTAAATGAAAGTTGAATAGATCAGTGGATGAAGAGCGCTAACCATAAACTCTACATACGTAAGTAGGATTATTTTATTCATTAAGTCAGTCAGGCTGTGCAGTTTTAGCTGTCTGTATGCCAGACTAAAAAATATATCACAACTAATGGACTTCGAGAAAGACTTTTGTCTGTAAATGGAAGGTAGAAAAGGAGATGTTAATAAACTGTTGTCAAGCACTTCCATGCACGACACAATGACTAGTCCCTGCTGAATATCATTTAGTGGGATCTGTTGAATGGGCAAAGCTTACATTCTGAAGGAACCTATGTATTTGACTCGAGCACTAGCATACCTGTAAAGATGACTTCCACATAACAATACCGCTTGTACCTCTTGTATCTATGTTTTAAATGTCAAATAGCTCGATAGAAAAGGCCCAGAGTTACTCGACTATTATACTGCATATACATTATATTATGCCACATAATTTGGGGTCCTTTGCCACATGATTTATATTCATTGTCACATTATCGAGGCAAACTGAACCTCGCTTAATTTTTACTGCCATTGCCACATAATTCCACTGCCCTTGTGTACATGATTAGAGTGTTTTTATATTTAGGTGGCAGGAGAGCTTGTCAGGGATGTGTTTACTGCTTCCATGGTGTAATCGCTCTCTCCTTTTCTCAGTTTTAAGATAGTGTATCATACTCTGCTTGTCCACGTGGAATTGGCCTGCACTGAAGCAAATCTTAGCAATAGTTCAGCTGAGCTATCTTGTGTACTTCGGAGGGTGTGGTCTTGCCTTTACTTTCACATTCTTCATCGTAGGGCTAGTGACATCTCTGAGGCGCTTTATTATGAAGTCGCTCCTCAGGCCTTCTGTGATTGGCTGCTGCACAAACTGCTGATGTGAGGCCATTGAGGTGTGAGTGGTTGCATGTGGTCTTTACGGCTTCATCACATGGGAGCTCAGTTCACCAAATTATTGATGGGACCCCGGTCATATGTGCAGTTCCGTGGAGGCGAAATGCCAAAGTGTTTCCCCCAGTATGTCCCTAAATTAGTGATGGTTCCTGGGAAACATCAGGAATGAAAAATCTCAGCTCGACTCAAGCAATCTCTCTCTCTCTCTCTCTCTCTCTCTCTCTCTCTCTCTCTCTCTCTCTCTCTCTCTCTCTCTCTCTCTCTTTCTCTCTTAGTTCAAGAAACCTGTTGACAAAGCCCTAAGCCTGTTCCTCACTCTATGACATCATAACAGAACTTTATTGAGGATTCGGGTGGTGTATGGGGCAAATAAAGTAGTATATGTGAGCCCTTAGCAGGTCATATTCTTAAAAAAATATTTATTAAAAGTAAAAGGTGGTTTGAAGAGTTTACAGTCAATGGATCTATTGAAACAGCTTCCACCAACCTTCTTCGAGGCTGGCTTACATTTTAGAGCAACCATATCTGGAAGTCTGTATCAAATGTATCCACAACCCAAACAAGGGCATCGTCTGGAGATAGTTGTTACAGCTGTTAGTGCTTGTCTGGCAATCATGTAGTCTGCTGATGGATCAGAAAGTACATAGGGCTCCAGGCCCTTCCGCTGGCCCCTCAGTAGCAAAGTGAAAGATCTTGAAAACCTAAAGGTCAGGAAGGTGGTCAATCCTGTGATGTCAGTGGGGCCGGAGGGTACATGGAAGATCTGTCTAAGGTAGCCGGGCCTGTATTGTACCGGGCCTTATGGGCAAAGCATAGCGCTTTGAATTTCATGCGACTCCTCACCGGAAGCCAGTGAAGTTTCTGTAGCTCATGAGAGATGGAATGTAATTTAGGGATACCGAGCAGAATCCTGGCGGGCGCATTTGATATACTCTGAAGTTTGTTGACCTACTTTTCTTGTAAGTTCATGTAGTGCCCGTTTCAGTGGTCTATTTTAGATAGAACTAAGGAGGAGATGATTGTCTTTTTTGATGTTATCTGGAATGAAAGGGAGATTTGTTTGATCCTCCTGAGAGTGTAAAAGGAAGATGAGACTATGGCCATTACTTGGGTGCTATAATTAAGCCTGTTGTCGATCTGAACTCCTAGGTTCTTGGCTTTGGCCCCCAGGGTACGAAGAGGGCCTAGTTCTTCTACCCACCATGATAGGGTCCAGGCGGGTGAGAGGTTCCCAAAGATTTCCACCTTAGTTTTCTATGTATTAAGCTTCAGACAGTGACTTCGCTGGCATTTCACAAAGCTCCACGGGTCCCAATGTAGGCTTGTCTATACTGTAGGCAGCTCTCAGCACTAGACAAGGCTCCACGCAGGGCACAAGTCGTAAAGAAAGAAGTGGGGGGACACTGTCATCAGAAGTGATGTCACGACAGGAAGTGACGTCACGAAAGATGGCGAGTTCCTCATCCCAGAGAGGCCAAAGAGTGAAGTCCAGCTGTTTGGCAGGGGGGATGGTGTCCCCCCGGTAAAATAAGTGGGGCAATGCCCTCCACCCGCGTGGTACCCCGACTGAAGCCCTGGCTCCACGGCTCACAATGTAGATCTGTTCATGCTGCAGACAGCTCTGGGGTTCTCCACAAGGCTCCACGGCTCGCGATGTAGACCTGTTCATGCTGGAGACAGCTCTGGGGCCCTCCACAAGGTTCAACAGCTCGCAATGTAGACCTGTTCATGCTGGAGACAGCTCTGGGACCCTCCACAAGGCTCCACAGCTCGCAATGTAGACCTGTTCATGCTGGAGACAGCTCTGGGACCCTCCACAAGGCTCCACAGCTCGCAATGTAGACCTGTTCATGCTGGAGACAGCTCTGGGACCCTCCACAAGGTTCCACAGCTCGCAATGTAGACCTGTTCATGCTGGAGACAGCTCTGGGGCCCTCCACAAGGTTCCACAGCTCACAATGTAGACCTGTTCATGCTGGAGACAGCTCTGGGACCCTCCACAAGGCTCCACAGCTCGCAATGTAGACCTGTTCATGCTGTAGACAGCTCTTGGGCACTTCACACTGCTACATGGCTCACAATTTAGGCCTGTACATGCTGTAGGCAGCTCTAGGGCACTCCACAAGGTCCCACGGCTCAAAATGTAGACCTTCCCATGTTGTAGGCAGCTCTTGGGCACTATACAAGGCTTCACAGCTTCTGATGTAGACCCGTCCATGCTGTAGGCGGCACTCAGGCATTCTGCAAGGCTCCACTGCTTACGCTGTAGACCTGTCCATGCTGTAGGCAGCTCTTGGGCACTATACAAAGCTCACAATGTTGTAGGCAGCTCTGGGGCACTCCACAAGGCTCCACGGCTCGCAATGTAGACCTGTCCATGCTGTAGGCAGCTCTGGGGCACTCCATAAGGCTCCACGGCTCGCAATGTAGACCTGTCCATGCTGTAGGCAGCTCTCGGGCACTCCACAAGGCTCCACGGCTCGCAATGTAGACCTGTTCATGCTGTAGGCAGCTCTCGGGCACTCCACGGCTTGCGATGTAGACCTGTTCATGCTGTAGGCAGCTCTCGGGCACTCCACAAGGCTCCACGGCTTGCAATGTAGACCTGTTCATGCTGTAGGCAGCTCTCGGGCACTCCACGGCTTGCGATGTAGACCTGTTCATGCTGTAGGCAGCTCTCGGCTGGCAAGAGAAGCAGCAGATGTGACGGGCGGGTCACTGTGGGACCGCAGATCATGAGCCGGCCTCACAATGGCCGCCTTCCCAGCTGTCGTAGGGCACAAACGGTGGCTCAGAAGAGGGCCTAGAAAGTGATGCAAATGAGGGCTTTGATGTGCTGGCGGGCAGCGGCATTGTCGCCGTGCCATCAATGCCACATTTTTCAAGCAGGACGGATCAGCACTGCTCCGGGTCTGCACAAAGGAACAATGAGGCCGCGTTACCCACCGAGGCATGAAAGTGCGGAATCACTCCCCTGGCACAGGCGCAGGCTGGCAGGCCGCCTTCTGCCAGAGATTTGTTGTTTTAAATGGTACAACTATCGTTTGTGTGGGTGGAGGGAAGGGGGGGAACTGAGCGAAATATCATCTTCCATCTGTTCAAAGGTGCCAGACACAGGTTGGGAAGCCGTGGGCCAGAATGGGTACTTGTATTTAAGTACTGAATTACGCAACTGAAGGACGAAAGGCTGCACTTCCGGCATGAGGGACGACCATATGGCGCCCTGAGCTTGAGAAACACCGGCAAACGGAGAGAGGGATGGTGCGCGGGAAATCAGTGATCAATTAGCAGCGAGTAAGGAGGAAACACGTGACCTCGAGGGGCGGGGGAAGGGGAGGGCTGCGAATCTGTCTATTCTGACGTCATCTCCCTGGCCCCTGTTAATGCCCGCTCTGCTGCGGCAGAGCCCTTCCATTAAGAGGTTAGATGCGCAGGACGCGTGACCTCCGCGCACCGTGTCTCGGTGCGTCTAACAAGGTCAAATGTGGTCTCGCACAGCTGAGACCAGGACATAAATCATTCCTGGCTTCCCCTGCGCCCCGGAGACGGAGAAGGCCAAACACTCATGGCCCTGAAGCGTCGACTTCCTATTAGAAAGGGCAATTTGTACAGCAGCCAAGGTGAGGATTGCAGGGCTGCGCCGCTATCCGCCTGCAGCAGGCCTACGGACACTCTGCAGCCCTCTGCTGTTTATTCACTCACTTCTGCTTGCATTACCCTCAGTGTGAAGCCCTGAGAGCGGAGAACAGAGGTGGAGGAGATTCAGGCGGAGTGCGGACACAGACCACAGTAAAGGATACTACAGAACCTATTGGGGAGGCCAAAGCGATGATTCCCGCAATGGTCAGCCGGGCGGAGAGAAGGGCTGTCCAAGAGTTGGTACCACTGATGAAGATGCTGAGGAGGGAAAGGGCCTGGTCCTTATGCGTTGACTGTTGGAGAGAGGCTAGAGGAGTGGGATGGCAAACATGCTTGCAGGAACTGACTTACCACAGATCTGATTGGCGCAAGTGACATCACACGTCATTGGCTCAGGCCACACCCTCCACTCTGGAAAGGGACCTGATCAAGCCACAAGACGTGAGGGGTGCAAATTGCCGACAACTTCTTGGTGTGTTAACTACATACAGTCATGCTTTACACCTGGACTTGAATAATGGGTCACAACACGAAGTCAGGCTACATCATACGAGAGGGCACACAGTCATCGCTCAAAGACAAACCACGTGGGACAAAGATGTTGGTCGAAGTTGTCCTATTAATACAGCATGGTCTTGCCTTTTAGTGCATACAGTCTTATTCAGCCTGATGCAAGGGTCTGATGACACTGACAGGAAGACCCTACGACCATGCTCCAACATGTCTTGTTCCACAGACACAGCTTCTATGAGGCAGTGGGGAGGGAGGGATGCATGTTGTAGCACACATCTCCAAGGAGGGCGGTTAAAGTAGGGTGACCAGAATTTTAAAGCTAAAAACCAGGATATTTCACAAAAATAGAAGACAGACTACAATTTTAATTCAAGAGAGCTGGGCTGTTTCCAGTCCAGGGAAGACCTGTCCTGGCACTTCGAGCTGGACTGTTCCCATTAGGCGCAGGGTCAAGACTGATTTGCATATGGCTGGGTGCAAACTGGAATGGCATGGTGAGCAAAAAAATGATGGATTTAGGCCCAGATCTCTGTACTGGGGTGAATGTCTGACATTGTTCTGCATTCTGTCCATCAATTTTTCTTTTTGCATTTGTCACCCCGAGTGGGACGGGTATGCCCAAACGTGGATCCCATGCTCCACATGCCACTGGAGCCAAGCTATCCTGGCTGATGAGGGCTGAAAGCCCAAAAACTGGTCCTAGGATGCTTGTTTCCAGTCCAGGGAGGACCTGGCCTGGCAGTTCAGGCTGGAATGTTCCCATTGGGCACAGGGTCAAGACTGATTTGCATATGGCTGGGTCCAAACTGGAATGGCATGGTGAGCAAAAAAACGATGGATCTAGGCCCTGATCTCTGTACTGGGGTGAATGTATGACATCGTTCTGCATTCTGTCTATCATTTTTTCTTTTTGCACCCTAGATTAAAGGCTAATTTGATATCTGATGTTTGACATGTAGGGAAGCGGGGAGCAACAGTAACGTGTACACTCAGCCTGAAGTATGAATAGTGAGATGTCATTGAGTCCAAAGATGTGCGCAGTGATGGTGATACCTTCACGAAGCCCGTAAAACGAGTTGTGTTGTCACCTTAGAACCAAACCTGACTAGAAATACAGCAGCAGGAAGAAGTAATGCCTGGGCCATGCTAAACTGAACATACCAGGATGAGTGATTTCAGAACAGAGGACTTCCCAGACTGAGGGACAGAATTATTTTGTCATCTAGAGAGTGGCCCGCCATCCCACAAGGCGCTAAGAATCTCAGCGCCTCCACACGAGGTGGTATGAACTCGAAAGAACATGAAGTATCTCTGTGGGAAGGAGAAGATATCACCCTGCAGGGCCTCAGGGAACATGGAACTGCATCTGTGTTCTATCCACTCTTACCCAGAGGTTCATCTTCCATATTTACAAAGATTAACACCTGCTGGCAGTGGATTTCTATTGGACCAGGACTGAGCAGCTGTTACTGTGATGCTGCACTGCCCTTGCGACCAATGGGGAGAAGGCTTTGGTGTCATGAGCCCCTACATGAAGAGAACTGTTGCAAGTGTGCCACACCATATGTTTGATTGACACACTAGTGATACACGTGAGAACACATCAGATACTCCATCCTGGTAACTGTGGTGCCAAGATAACACTTTTTTGAGAGCATGTTTCTTTCACTGAGGGTGAGAATGCACAGGTAACTCAGACTAGCAAAGACACCTCTAATATAATGAAGAAGATGAAGGTGGTTAAAGGCCTGATATCCACAAACAGAATGAAACAATAGAAACACAAAAATAAAGAAAACAAAACAAATATGCATATATTAGTTTAAATGATTCCTTAATAGGAATGCAAAGTCGCCGGTTTCATAAATGTAAATATATGTTTGCAGATAAATAGTCATTTCTCTCCTTGTTAGAATAGTGCATCACGGTACCCGCCTCGCTCCCCCCGCCCCCCACCCTGCAAAGCAAAGCACAAACCCTTGCTGAAAGACTTGAAGTCATGCTGCAGTAACCAGGCCAGCGGGACTCATAACATACAGACATAAACAAGCATTGATATACAAAGGCAGGGACTAGGAGCACATTACATTCCAGCTCCAAACTAGGCTATGAGAATCCAAACAGTATGCAGTATGCAGAAAAGGTGTGACAAGGAGGAGTTTGCAAATCAACTGAGGAACCAGATCAGGGTATATGATTGATCAGGAGCAGAGGCCCTCACACACCATAAAGCAGTGGCCCTCACACACCCTAACGGGTTTCATGCTTCATGATAGGGCAGCTCCTCATTGGGCTAGCGCTGCAAGGCCCAGTGGGCCTCTCAGGTGGGTCTCTTTCCCAGAGTTCTTTTTTTTTTGCTGAAGTGAAGTGTGAGAGTTAGAGCTCTATGTGTGATGAGGAGTAGACTGGTGTTATTTGAGTGTAGAGATAACTAAGGAGTGCCCTGGCGTCTTTAATATCTGTGTCCCCTTGTTATGGTCAAAACAATAAGTGACTGGAAGTGGATACAATGGTCCAATCTGTCTCAAAAAGTAGTGCAAATATGGTCGTCTTTGTGAGATCTATTGGCTTTTTTATTCATGTTGTACTTCAGGACAGCTGAAAGTAAAAAAAAAAAAAGTGGTAGGATGCATGCAATGCTGGCCACATCGTAGCACTAGTTTTCTTTACTGTTAGCCATGTTGCACAGCAGCCGTGCTGCATATATGAGAGCTGACTGGCTTTGTTAATGTTTTCTTTTTTTAGGTCACGCCTATGCAGCGCACATGCGCTGTCTGCAAGATCTGTTGTTATCTCCTCTAGTTGTGCCATTTAGAAGTACAGGGTTTTTATTGGTGCATTGCGTCTGATTCACCCTCCTTTGCGTGCTTGGGTCACGCCCAGGCGATTTCACTCATTGTTTGCTTGCGTTGGCCATCCCAATACGTCCGCGGTTACTCCTGGTCATTCTAATCTGCCTTTTTTATTTTGTAGGGTATCATTATAGTTTTAGGGTTTCAGGGTGTTTCACAGAGCGATGCTATGTTTGGCACCTGCAAAGTGTCAATTTCTGTCTGGTACCTGTTGAGCTATGCCAATGGCTCGAACTCAAAAAATGAGAGACCTATTGTATTTCTAATGATTTTTTCACATGGGATGGTATGGGAGGGGCAAGCAAAGTGAGTCTGGGCAGGATGGGTATAGGGGCACAAAATGATGGACAGTGAGAGGGGGGCGGGACGGGCCAACAATGACAGAGATGGGCCAAGCAAAACCAGAAATGTCAGAGGAGGGTGGGAACAAGCCAAACCTCGGACAGTTGAAGGAGGGTGGGAGAGTTACTGGACAAGCAAGGATGAGGAGCAGGGGAGACATTCAGCAAATGTATGCACTCTTAAGGAGCGCAATAAATAAACATGTCTCAAACAGATTAACCCCCATAAGCACTTGGCCAGTGGATGGACACTAGCCGTGGACTGAACGGTATACTTGGTCCATGTCCCACAGAACATACAAACACAGGAAGAAAAATTGAAAGGAGAGAGCGCAGACCAATAAGAAGCAAGGACATGAGAGTGATGTTGAAGTCAACCAATGGTAGTTAATGGGTGGGATCCGAGTTGTTTTTAATTTCTTTTTTTTATATACACAAGATCTCTCAAGCTACAGCACATGTGCTTTCTTAAGCAAGTCCTAAAATGACTACACCCCTTGGAGATGTGTGTTACAACCTGCACACCTCAACTGGCTTTCTCAAAAATCCATTCCCTTTCTGGATCTGAATAACAGAATTGGGTAATTTTCTAAAAATGTACTTAGAAGGACGAAAGGCAGTTTCTGCGATTCTGAAAATCTACCATTTGACCTTAGGTCATCAATAGACTATTACAATATATGCAATAACCCACTGAGATGTTTTACCACCTTCTAACTCACAATACACTTAGGGCCAGGTGGACATACTTAAGATTCACTGAAAGTGGTCGCAATCTGCCCACTGACTTTTAGCAAAGCCAGTGGTATTTTGGGAACCAACCTATGTACTAATTAATTGGTTCACAAAATGCAGAATTGCAGTGGGTCGTAATTCGACCTACCTCATCAATATTAATGAGGTAGGTTGCCAATTACGACCCACTACGAGTTGCTGCCATCACAGGGACAGTGACCTGTTGAGGTCAACAGGCAGACATGTCTGTGATTCCTTTTAAATAAAGCAGTCTTTTTTGTAAATGCAGCCCATTTTGCTTAAATAAAAACGGCATGTGTTTACAAAAAAGGAGAAAATTTTGCAAAACTACTTTAAGAGCAGGCAGTAGACCCATGGATCATAACTTACTCCTAACATTTTTGGGGGGAACAATAACAAAGGGGAAAGTATCCCACAGGGCTCCTTCCCGTTTGTGAATGGGTTACCACTTCTTTTGAGGTGTCAGTAAAATAGGGATGTTTTGCCGTCCCATTTTGGTCACAAAATATTAATACATACAATAAGGTATCACTATTTGGAAGTGACGCCCTTCCAAATTGCAATTTCTTATGATTCCTAAACCCATTTAGCGATTTGGTAACATTTGACTAAATGGTTAGATGGGTTTATACTTACAAAACACACTTTTTGTGGCCGAATTGCAGGGATTGCAACAAGAAAATGTATTAGTCCATCTGGTCCTAAGTGTTTTCTGGAAGAAAATGTGATTTGCGCAAATTACATGTATTTTTCTCTCGAATTCCCTTCTCGGATTAGATGGCATTTTAAGCAACGTGAACAGTAGCAAAATTAAAAAGGCCTTTAATAAGCAGATTGCTTTCGTTTTTATAATGATGCTAAGTCTATTGTAATGGGTAGAGAGAAACTGACAGGATATTATAATGTAGTGGGCAGGGTTCAACAGGCAGCTGAGAAAACTGTTGTATGGATTAGCACTAAATCCTATTATTGGCCTAGATTTGATAAACAATGTGTCAAAACCTTGCATGGTACCTCGTTTATGGAAACAGGCTGAGCAGTTTACCAGACCTTTCAGTCTCTGGTGGGCAGGAGTGCCAGACTTGCCTTTTATTCCACCAGGCATTTCCGACGTGGGCCGATGCCCTTGGAGGTGGGGTTTGAAAGCCCGGGGCGGCTGCCTCTGTCACTTTCTCAGACCACTAAAAAAATGTAAATGTAAATTGATACTTGTATAGCGCACTACCCACCCCCTGCGAGGGTCTCAAGGCGCTTGTACGAATACCGCTGTGGAACCCATCCTGGCTTTCCCTGTGAGGCGTCCACTCCTGGGCCCCCCAAGTTGGAGGCCAGGCATCCTTAGCATTGCGGGGGCCGTTGTGGAGATTAAGCAAGCTATTGCCCAGAGTTGCAGAGTGGGACTTCATGATTGGAATAGGCACCGAGGCAAGAATTATCAGGTCCGTGGAATTTTGAGCCCAACACCCGCCGAGGCGGGCAATTGAACCCTGGTCCCGGGCTAGACCTCTGCATCA
The DNA here is from genome assembly GCF_964263255.1 of Lissotriton vulgaris. Classification (NCBI taxonomy): domain Eukaryota; kingdom Metazoa; phylum Chordata; class Amphibia; order Caudata; family Salamandridae; genus Lissotriton; species Lissotriton vulgaris. Next base: position 169,546,020 of record NC_141689.1, on the reverse strand, counting down.
GGGTCTGCCGCTCTAACCATTGAGCCACACTAAGGTTATTTCAGTAGGTACGGGGCGAGGGAAAGCAATCAGAGAGGAGAAGAGAGAGAAGAGAAGGAGAGAGACTGGATGGATGGAAAGAGAGAGATTGCGTGAGGAGATGATGGGAGAGGGGCTGGATTGGGCATTTGGTTCCCGACTCCTGCCCTGGTCGGCAGAGCAACCAATCACATTCTGAGGGCCACGTTTTGAAAAGCCGATGCTTTCAATGAGCTTGACGTGCGCTGATTGTAGCTGCGGGTGACGCGCCTCCGGTGCCATTACCGTGAGCTGACTGATTGCACTTAGCAAGGTGGCAGCTGCGCGTCTCAGGATGGCGCGTGATTTTCTGCCCCATCCTGAGGCAATCGTGCAAAGAATGGTCTGATTGCGAGGATTTGCATAACAGATGGAAATGGCTCCAGTTTCTGCAAATGTCTGTGTCTTAGTATTTTAGTTGTCTTTTAATTCCTTAGTTGGTATTTGTGGGGGCCATAGTTGCTGTATTCAATTAAAGCTTTAGGTAGTTACAAAATGAGATGAAGTAGTCTGCCTGGTTTTAATGATGTGTTTATGGGTGGGTAGTGCGTTGCATAGGCCGGGTACTCAGTGCTTGATTTGTAAAAGAATGAATGCCTGTGCCCAAAGCTATGCTCCAGCAGTGTTATTAATAATTGGCCCGCCGAATTCCAAGGCTGCGCGGTGTGGAATTCACCTCATCCTCTGTAATCCATTGCCAGGTCCTTCTGCCCCTTTATCTCACTCTTGGCGGTCCCTGCTTTCTCCCTTTGTGTTCGTTTTTCCGTATTTCTCCTCCATACTCCTTCCCGTTTGTGCGCTTTTCTCTCTCTTGCTCGCGGTCAATATCTGATGAGGAAAAATAAGTGCTGGTCCCCAAAATCAAGTGTCGGTGGCCCCCACTGGCTCAAATTAAGCACTACGTGTGCCTGTGAAGTTATGTGGAGATGTTTTTTATTTTTTTATTTATTTATTTATTTATTTTTTATGTGGAGAAGTTTTATATCTAATTAACGAGTTCTCTTTTTATTTGCACGTGTATATTTTCAGCCTACAAAATGTTACTATCAGATGTGTTGGTCTAACTAGTTCAGTGGAAGCAAACCAAGATTCTAACACCCAGAATAAAATAGGTTGACACCCAAAAGCTTGGGACTGGAATCTGTGGCCATAATGACAAGGAGTGAGGTGGTCAGCAAAGCTCATATCCTGTAGAAGAGGCCTTGCCAACACTTATTAGCTGCTGCACAATAGTTTTTTTTTTTTACAGAGCGCAAACTTGCTTTGGAATCGGGTATCAGAGCGCTTTACATAGCACCAGTTGCATTACATGAGGACACATTCCTTTTTGTTAAGCACAGGGAAATTAAGTGATTTGCCCAGAATCACAGGATGTTCATCGTCATTGCAGAGACTCGAACCCGGTTTCCGTGATTGGAGGTCGACCGCTCTAACCGTTAGACCAACTCCTCTCCGCAATAGTCTTGTAAAATCATTTCACCATCTCTAATTCTTGCTTACTCCCATGATTTATTACGTAGCATTGCGTTGTTTAGAAATTATTTTGTTTAAATTAATATTTTTATTAAAATAATTTTGTAAATTTTATGGTGTTTACAGATAAATGTCACAGTTTTTCCTCACATAGGAAATAGAGAGCACGGTTGTGGATAAAATCAACTTCCCTTCAGGTGTTGCAGCCCTGCCTGCTTCTCCCGAGCAAACACAACAGGTGATGGACCGAATGTGGATCAATGTCACACACTCACCCCAGTCCAAAGATCTGGGCCCAAATCCATCGTTTTTTTGCACTCCACACCACCCTGGGTTAGACAATGGCGATATGCAAATCAGCTCTGACCCTGTGCCCCATGGGAACAGTCCAGTCCGAACTACAAAAGGTATGTCCTTCCCAGAACGGAATCAAGCATCCGAGGACCGGACCGGTTTCGAGGTAACACCTCTCATCAGCCCGGCTAGCTTGACTCCAGTGGTGTGGAGTGCCTGGGACCCACGTCTGGGCATCCCCAGCGCACTTAGAGCGGAATATGCAAACACAACAGGTGATGGACCGAATGTGGATCAATGTCACACACTCACCCCAGTCTCCCGAGCAGCAGGGGATTAGTGAGTGAGTGGCATAGTTAGGGAGTCTGTCCTCTACTCTCTTTACCAGCCCCATAATCTCGCACACAGTCTTCTAGGGTGGCAGGATATGGGTGGAGCAGTAAAATCCTCTTCCCATGTCTACTGTTATTTCCGGGGTGCTCAGACTGAGAGCAGGGAAATCGGTGCATATATCACGCACATATATAAGTCTGTGTATATATATATATATGAGTGTGTGTGTATGTATATATTTAAATTTTTTTTTTGTATGCCGCTCCACACTCTATACTCCGAAGATGCTTTTTGTTTAAACAAGCATTGGCTAAACCAATACCGCTCACCTTTCGGCTTTGCCAATGATTCCCAATGCTGTCCATAGTTGCCAACATGAAAACTAAAATGGGAATTACGGACGCACACACCATTCTAGAACAAACAAAAACTATTTTAAATTGGAAAAAAAAAAGTTAGCAAATACTTACAAAAGTGCGTTACTTAGAAAGGAGAGGCCCAGTAGAATAGTTCTGCAGCTGGGTTCTTAAAGAAAATTATCATTTAAAAAAAGAAGAATCTTCCAGAGAGGCGAAGGGCAACAACGGATGAGCTTGGTGGCGCAGCATGGAGAGCTGTGTGACACAGTGGTGTGGGAGGGAAGCAGCACACGGAGAAGGAGGCGGACAACACATGCACTCCCATGGAGAGCTCCAAGAGAAAGAACAAACATGTTTGCCTGATTTGAGCCCTGGAAGGATGCAGGTCATCCAAATAAAATGTTTGCAGCACAGCTATGTCTGAGGGGAGCACTCAGCTCAAAAAGAGGAAGGAACGCCACTGAATCAGAAGTAAGCAATCTGACAGAAGAGCCGACCAATGGCAAGCGGTTGGCTGAACCAAAGCCCACTGTAAGTACTGGGATTGTGCAGAGCAGGTCTTCGACATCAGATGGATGAAAGCTGCGTGGAGTGTGAGATCTAACAGTGCACACATCAGATTTTAATTATTCAGTGACAGTATCCAAAATAACTTTAAGGTGGTTTTCAGTTATTTCACTCTGATTGGGTTGCAAGCAAGAGATTGATTACTGAGGCAGAGATGCATGCCATGTCTAAAGAGTAAATATTGAACTGGGTGTGTGTTTGCGTGTTTGCTTATTTGTGTTCAGGTGTGCCTGTGTGGAAGGGGCAGGTGTTAAACGGCATTGAGGACATTTTCACCAAAAACAGCCAACATCCTTGTGGTTGGCACTCTCTTTGATTACAAAAACGAGAATTTTCACAAAAATCCCATCTATTTTAGTGGGTGGGAATCAATGTGTGCTTTGTTCAGCGACTTTTTGTTTGTCAACTCAGACGTGGCTTTTAGTTGTGCAGGACTTGGCGGCCAACATGTGGCTTTATTGCACCATTTGCCTGTGCCCGCATTTGTAGCAGATATTTAAGATAGCTGTTGTTTGTGTAAATTGGCCAGCTTAGCACGTGTGACCAGATCATGTGGTTGGGTGAACGTTCTCCTTCACCTTCCTAGAGCTTCTTTGCCGGCGCATCCTTGGATGAGAGTGTCTGTTGCAAAGGGGTGTCTACCAGTGGTATTTTCCAACATGAGGGTTTGGTTCAGAACCCTTTTGTCTCCTGGTTGCCCCTTAGTCCCAATATTCCCAGTCCTAGGTAGGTTGAGTTATTCTCTTGTATGCCACTCCTCGTCATTCACATATCTTCTAGTTGACCACACTCGGGTTGTCTGTTGAGGTGTTCTGTTGCCGTGAATATGATCACTCTGTTTATATGTGCATGGATAGTCATGAATTACAGAGATTTCCTATCCATACAATGGTATTTATTTAGGGTGCCTTTGACCGTGCCATTGGCAGGCTGATTTATCCCCAAGCTCCTTAAGGTCTCTTGGGACTCTGCTCTTACCATCTGCCCCTACCAGTCCTAACACTACTTACAAGTGAGGGCCAATCAGCAACCTTGAAACTATTGGCCTTAAATAATCTAAGATGGTCATCTTTTCCTCCCTGGGTACCTGTTCTGACAATCTGGTTGATGCTTAAATAGAGTTGTGGTTCATGGAATTGCCTGTGGTCCTGTGTCTTCTTGTAGTAGAAAGAAAAACACTTATTGCTGAACACAACTGTATTCTTACCAATTAAAATAGAATACATTTGTTATTCCAATAAACTTCTGTAACAGTAGAAGGGATTCTGGGTTGCTTATGCCGCTCCCATCAGGGTGTCTTGTTATTCTCAGTTTCCCTTACATTTCCCAAAAGAGGAGCATTGGACTCAGTGGTGCTGGAACAGGTTTCAGAGAGGGGGCGCTGCCATCCATGCTAGGCCAGTGAGATCCTTGGGGTTGTGTAAAATCCAAGTGTTACTCAGGGTGTAGCAAATGAGCCCACCCATTCTGCTGAAGAAGGATGCTCAAATAGTGTGTGTCCGGTGGTGCATACTGGAGTGTGTTGCCATAAATAAATGAATAGAGCATGGTATGCCAGGACACTGCCTTCTACAAGAGGTCCTTTTCCATTGAACTGGACTCTTGAAATGGTCACTAAGTCTGCATCTGTCATGCAGCTTTACTGCTAAACCTATCTGGCGCTCAAACAATAAAATGCTGAACTTGGATTTCTCCACATATTTATCATTGGTCCATTACACAAGTAACTGTCTTGGCTCTTTTGGATTTTATTAAAACCTCAGAATTGCCTCCTTTAATGTTTTCACTTTGCAATCAATGAAAGGAAAAGTAAACACCAAACTACATGTTAAACAAGCAGCAGTTTGTTAGAAGACACTGTCTGAACTGACAGCAAATTCAAACCAGTCTAAAGGCGCCTTTCTTGCTCATTCTCTGGCTGAATTTGTGCAGGGACATCTTGGGGATGGTACAACATCTCCCACACCCCTGTTTCCAGCGCCTCTGATTGGGCTTTATCAGTGGGGAGCTGAATGATATGATTGGATGATGGTCCATTCTGTACATCGACCATGGATTCCCCCACACCTGGGAATGAATGCGGGACGCATAGGCTAAATGAAAAAGGATTGTTCTCAGGAATAACATGGCAAGAAGATGTCCCCAAACAAGAGCCCCAGCACTCAAAGTCAACAAGGCCATGCTATGTTCTCCAACAACATCAGGAGACTCCAATGTTAAACATCATTTCTAGGTAATTTGCTTGTGATTATGGTTCCCATTTTGGAGTAGTAGGGTATGCTTACCTATATCTGCAACTGTTGTAGCACTATAGACCGGCTACTGGAATACCAGCCCGTTTCCGGCGCAGGTGGGCAGTTGACGACTGGAGCCAGACAGGTGCTGGCATTTCCAGAAGTACACGTGCCAGGCAGAGACGCTGTTGCCATGGGAAAAGATGAATAGAATAATGGTGTAAAGTGTTGAACAATCAGTTGTTAACCTGCTGTTTGCAAAGCTCACCCGGGCGACTGTCATTTCTAGCAAATTCATTTGACTAGCACCACCGCAATGTGAAACCATCGCCCCACGTTCACAGAATTGAAGATGCCTTGTTTGGCCCCAGCGGAGCTCTTTTTTTCTTATCGTGAAAGTATGGCAGTCCAGCCGCAGACCATCATCGCCACTTCATGTACGATGAAGGAGCCGCGTTGTTTCCTTGCTTCCACGTTACTGTAGTGGACACTTAAGCATGAGGTTGCACCAGGAGATATCCTTCCATCCCCTTTAAGCCACAAGGTGTCAGCGACCCAAGTTACCAAGCACGAGGAATAGACATATGAAGGTCTTGGCTGTGGTAGCATGGTCCCCCACGAGTATCCACATTTTACGTGGATTGCGTGTGCCCTGTTGCATGAAGAGTCCCTCTGGGGTTTGTTCCCAGCATGATCCCACCTCTATGGGGGAGATTCATGGAAATCGAGGCAGCCCATTCCTCCACAGTGAATCGGACGTCTGCAACTATCGAGTCGTCTAGTAAGACACAAATATCAACATTGATTAACCAGGTACATTTAGGGGGAGAACAGAACAGTTGACTATCTACACTTTTTCTAACCCCATGCAATGGTAGCCAGTTCTCCCCAAATACTGCATTTTCCTCTCAGCACATGATTGTGCCATTCAGTGAAGCTTGCTTTTGATCTTACTGATGGAGCTTTGAAAAAAAGCTGCAGAGGGAAACATTTAGATCCGCCAACCTATTGAATTCCTAGTGAATGAGAACAAAAATATGGGACTATTGATCGGTCCTGTATGAATCCTGGCCTCAGGTACCACACCTGGGCGCAGTCACAGCACAATTATCACCAAAAAGGGTCAGTTTCACAGCACCAGACATGGACAGGTTTGGATCTTAAGGTAGACATCCATCCCCAGAGAGCCTCAAATGTACCTTCTGGTAGAATCCCCCTAGCTGCAAGAAAACATGTCTCTTCAATGGAAACAGGACAAAAATCGGAGCTCAGGCAAAGAAGAGAGTGATCGGATAAGCATGACCAGCGACCCGCTCATAGCGATGTCCTCAGCCCAGCAGTGACGTTCCTGCATGGCCTTCTAACCAGACAACAGCCTTCCTCTTACATTTCACAGCACAGGCGATACAGTGACGTCTTGCAGCCCCTGCACTCTGGGCAGATGCTCACCCATCCTCCTTACCTAGAACCTCCATGTATGACATAGATCCTCCTTTTCCAGCTGCTCTTTTCGCACAATTCTGCATTCCGTTGATTTGTGTCATCAGGTCTCACACACACACGCGCACACATGCAAGTTCACGCATGTATCCACACATGCACAGAACAGAAATGAACTTATTGAACACAAGCCACACTGTTGAACATTTTGAGTCAGTGAATGGATAACGGCATAACGCTTTGGGATCAAGGAGCACTTCTGATTGGAAACTGTCCAGCATCTTAAAATAGAGGCTAACCCTCTCCATCAGTGCCCCTTCCCTTGCACTGTATTGTTTTAATGTGTTTTAAACCCTTTAGAAATCTTGAGAGAATACTCTATTGCTCTGTGTGGTGCTTTGCTAGCCTGCTATTGAACTTGCTGTTGTTGATGGTTCAGTACATTACTTGTGGAGCACTCGCTCACCGCCAAGGGTCGCGCGCCTGCTACAGCATGGTCCAATTACTGCGAAGCTCTTAAAATACAGGCAGTGGGTTACTCACATATTAAAGGTGCAGGGAGCTCCTGGAGTCAATCAATGATTTAGGCATTGAAGTGATGGCTGATGGGAGACAAAATGATTGAGCTTAAATTAGGTCGTCCACACTTGGAGTGAACTCTGCTGATTTCTGGGCGGTTGGCTATTAGCAGCGGGTATCGATCCCCCGCTCCACGCGCACACGTACCTCCATTTTTTCATTTGGGCTAATGTATAACCAGGTTTACTGTTGACATTTAAAGGCAATATGGCAGGATCTGCAGAGCTGCCTGACATTTGAAACTGCAATGCCCTTATCTGCTTCCAAATGCTTCCCATTATGCAAGCTTGTGCCACCACGTGAGCGCTCCAGTTCCGGCCGTGAATGCCAGGTCCCCAGGGTGACCATGAGGGCACTCCAATGCTGACTTTTGCCACTAGGGTTGTGGAGATGGCCCTGGAGAGCTTCGGGTGTTGACGCCTATCTGTGGGGTCGCCCGGGAGGCGGTGTGGACTCTCCAGTGCTGACTCCTGTCAATGGACTCTCTAAGATGGCCGCACAGGCACTGCAGGTTTCAGTGCCTGTCACTGGAATCATTCAGGTTGCCATGTAGGTACTCCAAGTGCTGGCTTCTATTTCTGGGGTCCCCATGTGGGCCATGAGGCTACTCCAATGTGGACTTCGGCCACTTGGGCTGCCGAGACGGTCGTGCAGCAGTCCAGGCTCTGACGCCTGTCTCTGGGGTCACCAGAGTGGCCAAGAGAGCACTAAGTTGCTAACTCCATCTACAGAGTCACCATGACGACCATGCAGGCCCTACAGGTTTCAACTCCTATACCTGGATTAATCCGGGAGGCCATATAGCACGCTAGGTGCCATCTCGTGTTACGGGTGTTACCTAGGGTGGCCACGTCGGCAAATCCAGGTGACGCCTTCTGATGCCGGAGTCACCAGGGTTCTCACGAGAACAATCTAGTGCAGGCTACTTGTACCGCGGTTAATGAAGTGACTGCATAGGCACTCCAGGAGCTGGTTCTGTTCACTGGCGTTACCGGCGTGCCTGCGTGGTCACTCCAGGTTGCGTCGGCACTCCAGGTGCTGGCTCTGTTCGCCGGGATGTCTGCTTGACTATATGTGATCCAGGGTTGGGGAAATGGATCTCTGTGGACCTCCAGGTTCACTCAATGTCTCTCTGTTCTTGCTGCAAACAATGCAGTATCCATTACTGTGAATCAAAAAGCAATAACATGAGGATGAGATAAAATAATCGCGGTCGCGTCCGCTTCGCCTCCTGTTAGGTGCTCCCCCTGTTCTCTATAAAGGATCTGTGACTGATGCTCACAAACCCATTGTGACCAAGCCATTCTTTATTTGCTGCTGTCACTTTAATTGCAAAGCCCACGCGAGTGGCATAGTACCTTGTGACACAATGCACCACTGTTGGCGGTCTACACAACAGTTACTGGGATTGTCAAACAGTAGATACTAGAATGAAACTCATGGAGTATCAGACAGTTTGGATGATAGAAATGTATTAAATCCCTTTATTCTTTGGCTTTTGCTCCATCAGTGCAGCCTCAGTGCTTTGCTCACTGGTTAGAGGCGGCAGACCCGAGAGCAGAGGACGGCCCGGGACCAGGGTTCGATTCCCGGCGCGGCAGGTTTCTGGACCAGGGTCAGCGGGCTCGATAATTCTCTCGCCTCGGTGCCCACTCTGATCAGCGATCACACTCGGCAACTCTGGGCATTAGCTTGCCTCATCTTCACTAACGGCCCCACCAGACCGCCGGGGATGCCTGGTCTCACCCTGGAGATACCCATTAAGGGACCATCTCTCAGGGAAGCCAGGAAGTGTTTCGCAGCGGTCGAAGCGCCTTGGGACCCTACGGGTAAGTAGTGCGCTATATAAAATGCCTATACATACATTTACATACATACAGTACACACGTCCACCTTCAGGTAGACAGGCCATCAGCTTGATCCCATCACTTCACTTTGCCTTCTGACATTAAACTAGTGACATCAGATAAGGTATGGGGTAGTGAGGCTTGAGGGAAGAGGCTAGGGGGGTACTCCTGCGAGGGGGAGTGGGGGGTTAGCACCAAAGCCATCTCACAATGATTTAAGAGAAATCCTGGAATTTAGTGCAATTAATACAACATAACAGAATGCATTATTTACTTAATTAGGGGACTCAAAATCTACCTGTGTCCTGGCAAACATCAATGAGTTCCTGGGGTCGAAGGCACAGTGGCAGGGGCCACAGCAGTTTGACTAGGGGATGCAAATGCGACCCCTGGCGACCCCCAATTGACACCCATAGAGGTTAGGGCAAAACTAAGCCCAGTTAGAGTCACCCTGTCTGAAGGTACTGCTTAGAATAGAAAGAGACCCCAAGGGTGAGTCATAGAGAGGGCTGGAACGGGGGAGCAGAAATTTCAGCCATGGCCCGTGCAGGTAAGAGCAGTGGGGCTGGGTGGGGGGGATTTCGATGGATGATGAGAGGGAAAATGTATTCTTTACCCTTGTCTTTGGGGGGGGGGGATTTCAACGTACGATCATCGTCCATCAAATCCCCCCCCCCCACCTCTCTTACATGCAGGGGTCGAGGCTGAGCAGAATGCTGGAAGAGGGGTACAGGGACCTCAGAAGAGCCTCAGCCCAAGTCCTAGCACAGCACATCCAAGACACTTCAAGATCCCGTTGGCGTCACTCCAATAACACATGGTTAGCTAAATCCATCATGGCTGCCAGATGACTGCCGGTTTCTACAACTTAAACTGTTACAGTCCATACACACTTAAAAAGATGTCTGGAACATACAACAAGAATGCAGGAGCGAGGAGAATCTGAAGATAATGCAAAATTGTTCACACATTCTAGTCCATTACAGTTGATATATACGTTGCCAGGGTTTGCGACACTGCCAGTGTTAATGCTTGATGGTTTAAGGTGAGGGTGGGTGGAAGAGCATAGGGGAGGAATGTTCTGGAATATGGGAGTGGTGGGTAGGGTCTTTGGGGTAGTGAGATGACATCCAGTTTGAACATTCTGGATTATGGGAGTGGTGGGTAGGGTCTTTAGGGTAGTGAGATGGCGTTCAGTGTGAATGTTCTGGAATATGGGAGTGGTGGGTAAGGGTTTTGCGGTAGCGAGATGGCGTCCTGCATGACTGTTCTTGAATAGGGGGTAGTGGGTAGCGCTTTGGGGTAGTGAGATGGCGTCCAGTGTGAATGTTCTGGACTATGGGAGTGGTGGGTAAGGGCTTTGCGGTAGCGAGATGGCGTCCTGCATGACTGTTCTTGAATATGGGGTAGTGGGTAGCGCTTTGGGGTAGTGAGATGGCGTCCAGTGTGAATGTTCTGGACTATGGGAGTGGTGGGTAAGGGCTTTGCGGTAGCGAGATGGCATCCTGCATGACTGTTCTTGAATATGGGGTAGTGGGTAGCGCTTTGGGGTAGTGAGATGGCGTCCAGTGTGAATGTTCTGGACTATGGGAGTGGTGGGTAAGGGCTTTGCGGTAGTGAGATGGCGTCAGCATGACCGTTCAGGAATATGGGAGTGGTGGGTAGCGCTTTAGTGTAGTGAGATGGCGTCCAGCATGACCGTTCTGGAATATGGGGGGGTGGGTAGCACTTTGGGGTAGTGAGATGGTGTTCAGCGTGAATATTCTGGAATATGGGAGTGGTGGCTAAGGGCTTTGCGGTAGTGAGATGGCATCCATCGTGAATGTTCTGGAATATGGGAGTGGTGGGAAGGGGCTTTGGAGAAGTGAGATGGCGTTCAGCGTGTATGCTCTGGATTATGGGAGTCGTGGGTAGGGGCTTTGGGATGGCTTTTAACGTGAAAGCTAAAGAAGTACTCTACAGAGAGTTGGTTTGAGCTACATGAAGGAGCAATCCCATGGACTGAGGAGAGTTGTTTTAAGTGCTCTGATCTAAATTTGGAGCAGCAAGCCTGATGTTTAAATGTGGAAGCGACGAAAGAGGTTACATTGGCACTGGTGGTGAAGTAAAAGACATTTTCTAGGAGTAAAAAAATAGTGGAAAGGTCAATAAACAAGCTAGTAAAGTACTTAACTTCCCAGGAATTTAGGTGTAAAGCGTATTTTATCAGGTGATTAGTGAAGTGGACTCTGAAGTATCAGGCAAAGGATGAAGGGTGGATGGAGGTGTTGTCCATGTGGAGCTAAGAAGTGCTTGATTTGAGTTGATGGTTGCCAGTTATGGCAGCCGGCACTCATGTTTAGGGACCTACACTTATTTTTCTGCATCAGACATTTGCAGAGAGCAAGAGAGGGAAAAACAGTCAAAGCGGAAAGACGAAAGAATATAAAACAGGAAAAAAACATCAGAAAGGGAGAAGGCAGGAGCCTGTAAGAGTGAGATAAAGGGACAGGGAGCGTCTGGCAGTGGATTAAAGAGCCCTGAGGTGGATTTAAGTCTATAGTCCTTGGTATTTGTCGCACCGACATTTAATTGCACTGGCTGTGTGCTTCTGAGCAGAGCTTTGGGCAACGGCACTCCTCCTTTTACAGATTAAGCACTAGAGCTCAGTGAACAGTCTTTATATTTAGACCTTCCTTTTCATGGAAGTGATTGGATAGTAGCAGATCTACGGACCCTACACAACCGACTGGTCTATAGTTATTTTTAAAGCCATAGAGTATTCTTTGTCCTCTGTGTCTGTACAGTGCTCTGAATGGGCCTAGGTGATGGGTGCTACTGTTATAAATTCATATTTATTTAAATTAATAAATATATAGTCAAATAATTTCATGTTTATTACTAGGTTATATTGTATCTAATCTACCCTAAACCATAAATGATGTGTGGACCCCTCAGCTAAGCTACGTGAAGACTCAGAAAGGGTATAGACGCTTAGATTTCCATATGACTCAGAGTAGCCGAGATCTTGATTACTTGAAAACATATGCAACCTCACCTCTGATAATGGTAGGTTGTCCCTACAACAGTGGCAGCTTACTGAGGAAGTGCTGCAGGGTTGCGGGGCGGGGGAAGGGGCAGTGTGGTGGGGTGGGGGTAGTGGAGTAAGGTAAGTAAATAAACAAATAAAACTATTTACCTTGCCCTTGGTGCATCACCAACTCGGCGATGAAGCGCGTGCAAGGTTACCTTACTTCTGTCTGTCGTATGTCGGACTCCACTACCCCCCAACCCTAACCCTCTCTGCCTCATCTCCCCGCGGCAATCTCTCGGTGAGCCGCCACTGCCCTACAACTTACTTCAGAATCTGGGCAGACGTTGTGTAGTCAATGACTGCCATCTGTTGTAACAGTGAGACACCCAAACTGGTACTTTTTGTATAAAAGCTGTGAAAATAATCATACAGGGGCAGATTTACAAGCCCCTTGCGCCACTTTTGTGCTGCCGTTGCGTCACTTCTGTGACGCAGCGGAGGTGTAAAGCTAGCGCTATGCTGCAACTGAATTACAGCGTGACGCATCTAGGGAGATGCATCAGGTTGTAAAGCCCTGCACCACATAAAACCATAAAACCTTACGCAGGTTTCAGGTGGGCGTTCCTGCACAGGGTGGACGTTCCGTCACAGGAACGCCTCGGAAAACTGCCTGAGTGACATCTACAAGATTTCACTCAGTCACTTTTCCGACGACGCTGCATCAAAACTGTACGCCTGCTTGAAGCAGGCGTAAGGCTTGACGCACCATGTTGCAGATTGGCTGGGTTGGAACAGTGCGGGTGTCGCGCCTGCGACACGACTCCAGCACTGCACCAACCTTACGCCGGCAGATGCGACACGCATCCGTGGTGGCGCAAGGATTGTAATGCGTGTCGCAAGTTTCCTGGTACATCCCTGCTGATTTGCACGGATGCTCCAGGAATTGTAAATCTGCCCCACCGTGTTTAACTCAGCCAAGCCTTCCTGTATGGCAAAACGTAACATGTCCCCGATTGAGGTATTCTCAAATAAAAACCAACGAAATGGTATTGCCTTTTCTGTCCCAGTCGTGACTGGTCTTAGATCAATGGTGTCACCTCGAGGCGCTCTACACCTGCCATGCTATGACAATTACACATATTGACGCGTATGAGTGACAGGAAAGGCTGCAGGTGAGACCCTTCATCTCTAATAAGTTCCATCTTTAGAGGTTATCTATGAATGAGCATTTGCGGAGTCTCTTATTTGCTCAATATTGACACCACATGAAAACCCAAGTGCTTCCTTCATGGATGGTCGGATGATGAGCGCCGCCACTTGGTAAAGTATCCGGGAAGCAGTGAGTATTTACTATCTCTGTGATGGAAGTAAATTACCCCACGACCCATTCTGACCAGACTCCTCTGTTAATATTAGCCCTGCTCGAGTGGTCGCTGAGACTGGAAGACTTACCTCGCGTCAGAGGGAGGCAATGGCATCACGTCTCCATGGCAGCGGGCGTCACAGCTCATGCGAGGCCTGTGCGGAGAATGTCAGGCATCAAAATATGTCACTCCACCTGCTGTCGCAGTGACAGGCTCAATGGACGGTGAAATTCCTATGGCCATAAGGCACTTGGATCTTGGCAGTGTATGAAGGTCGGGCATGGTGTCTGGGTTTCCCTGGGCTGACGCCAACCCAAATATAATCTGGAACAGGCCATTGGCTTTCAAACTCAACGGAAGAGCTTGCGTCGCCCGGGCAATGCATTGGGTTATTGAGCTGTTGAGATGACAGATGGGCTGTGCTTGGAAAAAAACAGGCTTCCAGGGTAAGGCAGGTTTAGAGCAGTCATGACTGAATGTCTGAGTGTCTGCTGGTGGATTAATGAGCCAAGAGGTGCAATCAGGAGTCAAGACTCCAAAGGCTTGGTATTCAGCCCCCAGACCTTTTGATAGCGTCAGCCGTGGAATTAAATGAAATCGCATAGGGGCATATTAGCAAGGGCCATATCGCCGCTTTTGCAGTACTTTCTGCTGCTGAAGTGGGAATATTTTTATCCCCCTATCAGCAAGCTGTCGCTAACAGCTGTTAGCGTCACCTTTCTGGCAACAACGATTGTTTTCGGGGCTGCTTTGCATGTCAGCGATATTTATCGCTAATGACATGCAAAGTAGGCGTACCCTCCTAAAAGACCACGAAAACAGCCGCTAACAGACCTAACGCCTATTAGCAATGAGACCCTGGCCCCGGTTGGCGACATAAAAAGTCGCGCTAATCGGAGTTATCGCAGGAATTTTTACACCTGCTAAAAACCTTACTTAGCCATTATACTCAATGGGAGGTGTGTTCTAAGGCTGAATCTCCCCTGCCCATTAGCAAGGTTTATGCTAGCGATAACATTTTTATTGCTGTTTTACTTGTGTTTTAGGAGGATTTCACTGCTATCGCTGGATCTTTTATCGCATTGGAGAAAAACGTTGGTAATCTCCGCGATAAATTTCAGCGATAGACAAGGATAACAAAATATGTGCTAAGCGTGATTTGCAATATTTATCGCACGCCCTTGCTAATATGGCCCATAGATTTATAAAATGCTAATACCAAAGGGCGTCACGGCGCATTGAGCTTCGAAGCCTGCGCTTATTTATTTATTTTTTTAATAAATTAGTGCAACTGCATCCAGATTACCCTATTTTAAAAGCGAAAGTGTTTCTCTCTGGGATAGAAAAAATGCCCTTAACGTAGAAATCAAACCTCACAGGAGCTCAAGGCAAATGCTCCACCCCCTTCCACCAGCAGTCTCTCCACCTCTTCTATTTCTCCGCATTCTCCTTCCCTCTCTCCACCCCTTCTAGTTCTCCTCCTTCTCCTGCCCCTTCCACCAACCCTCTCTTCACCCCTTCTATTTCTCCTCGTAACTTTGGTCCCTGCCAGACCATTGCACGATGGCCCCTGTATTTTGAAATCGAGGCTTCTTTCCAAGCCCACGTGCCCAGTCTTGCTTTGGTGACTGCTGCTGTCTGCCCTGACTTGTGCATTGTTTACAGTCACTTACAGATCACCTATGGCATTCCAGTCTGCATGTGCGTGGGATATATTGCAATAAAACAGCCATCTTCCCTTATAGTTCACCTGTGTGTTCTAACAGCTCGCCTGCGATTCTTGATACCCAAAGACCTCTCGCCACGTGTTTTATTGCCTTAAGTACACTCGTCCCTTATTAAAAATGGATGTCTTTATCAAACCCCATCTTTTATTTGTCAAGTCTGTTTGCAGTGCCCTGTTCATTCAGAGTGTGATAGAGTGAAAAAATAGGTTTTCAAATATTAAAATACTAGTTTTCTTCCTAGGGGTGTCTGCTGGTGACGGCTTCAGCAGCTCCCATTGGCTCCTTGGTGGATGCAATCAGTTTGAGTGATAATCATAGGTCATGCCAGAGCCTCAGCACTGCTTCAATGCCTCACTGTTAAGGTGCCATGGCTGCTCACTGGGTAATTGGTACATACTGTGTAACAAGGGGACTTGCATTACAGGGGGCCCTTTGCTTCATTAACCTCATCACTGCGGCGCGAATTCCGCCGCAGTGCTGAACATTCCGATCGTGGGCGTGGTCATGACGGCTCCCGGCCGTCATCAGCACACGCCCACCGTGACTCATGACGGCCTGGGGCCGTCATGAGCATCGAAGAGGTTAAGAGCCCACTTTCAAGTTCTAGAAGATCTGTTTGAGGCCTTCAGGCAGGTAGTTGTCATGAATTTATTGAACCCTCGACATGCGGGAAGGCAGTTATTCTGTTGCCCCCATCTTTGTCCTAAGCAAGTATATGGAGATTAGACGGTAAATTGATGCTCGCCTTTTTCCAACTCCACATGGGCTGCATTGCCTGTTGCACTATTTTGTTTGCCGACTGCAACGTTTCCAGTTGTTTCATTCTTGATTCCATTTGCAGAAGATGAAATTAATCAAATTCTGAAACAAAGTAGTTCTCACCTCTTCAATCCGCTTTCTACTGGGTATCCTGAAGCACAATTTCTTGGTTGTGAGTCGTTCTTCCAATTTTTTGCAGCTCCTTCACGGTTACATCCGCTAACGAGTTCCCATTGGAGAACGTACCTCCACCACCTGGATTGGGTGCAACCTAGGGTTTCAAAACTCTGTCCTGTTGCAACAGAACTTACACTCAGCCTCTTGACATTAGGTGACACCAGATTCCTCTTGGGGCAGGAGGATCACCAGGCTCTTTCAGGGCATCAAAACGACCCTCTCTTACCACATAACCTAACCCTAGAGGAACAATCTTGGGTATCCTAGAGCACAAAAGGATGCAATGATAGTTAAAATATTTTGTCATTACTGCAACGACCTGGTCGTAAGGACAACAAGGTGTATATTGGATAAGGAAGCCTCATCCCACTCTGCTAAGAAATTACTATCATGGTGGACTCGACCTCTATGCAAAGGAGCTCCCAATAAGAATCGCTGCACAATCTAGGGATTGATATCTTCAGTAGATCACTTGGGTATGTCAGCATCCAATGTACACTTTCTTGTTATTTTAACCATCCTCTCTGCCACCACCTCACCAAATACGTGTCGCACCTTCAGTGGCTAAGGTAAATCAGGACACAACAGTTCACCGTTGTCCACCTTCACCTTCCTTTAGAAGCTGAGCAGATGGCACAGGACCCGCAGCCGCAGGCATCTCTTAGCGTACCTCAGCGTTGAGGACCAGCTGGGGCTTAATTCACACCCTGCGTAGGATAAGGAAATACCTCTCTTTACAGTCCAGAAAGCAAATAGCTGTCGCACTCATTGGCTCACGTCTGGACTACTGTAATGCGCTGTATGCGGGGCTAAATAGGAGCCTCCTGCAGCGCTTACAGGTAGTTCAGAATGCCACAGCCAGATTTGTTCTGGATGTTCCCAGACGCTCCTCGGCCACGCTGGCCAGGAAATCGCTGCACTGGCTACCGGTAGAACACCGAGTACGGTTCAAAGTCCTATGCATGACCTACAGAGCCATTGCAAAAAACAGCGACAGGGGAGTCGGCTCCATCATCTCCCATTACATTCCCGGAAGGAACTTGCGTTCCTCCGAGAAATCACTCCTGACAGTTCCCCGCATACGAAGACCAAGTGGGGTGGCAGGGCCTTCTCTACCCTAGCTCCTAAATGGTGGAATGATCTTCCTTTGGATCTTAGATCTCTGCCTTCCCTACAGAAATTCCGATGTGCCCTTAAAACTCGCTTCTTTCTGCAAGCCTATGTGTAAGGATGTATGTTTCAATTTTCTGATGGTATTGTTAGGCGCCTTGATACCTGCGGGTTATTGTTTTGCGCGTTATAAATTTTTATCAAATCAAATCAAATCAGTTGGAGATCTACATTGGCCGAATGATCGTGTCACCAGACCAAAGATCAGGATTGCTTGAAGTACTAGATGAGAAAGGATGCCCCTAAGAGGGGAAATGAGAGCCACTGGAGGTCAAGGATTGGCAAGCGGCATCTAAGACATGCCGTGTAAAAGGAAAAACTGGCACAAAAAAGGGATGGGTGGCACAAGATAGAATATGTTGACACAAGATAGGAAAGAGAGCTTGTCACAGCAATGAGGGGTACAAGAAGGAGAGGTTAGGAGAGAATGGCAAAGAGTGCCGCAGGGGGCACAGGATTACACAAGGCTGCAAAAGGATGAAACGGAGTGGGATTAGCATGTCAAGTGTGGTTCAAGAGTGCACAATTGCACATGCCTAGAAGAGAGACCTGTAGCATGTCACGGGTGGCTCAGGAGTGCACATGTCTAGCAGAGAGACCTGAAGCATGTCAAGTGTGTCTCAGGAGTGCACAGGTCTAGAAGAGAGACCTGTAGCATGTCAAGGGTGGCTCACGATTGCACATGTCTGGGAGAGAGACCTAAAGCATGTGAAGTGTGTCTCAGGAGTGCACATGTCTAGAAGAGAGACCTGTAGCATGTCAAGGGTGGCTCAGGAGTGCACATGTCTAGTACAGAGACCTGAAGCATGTCAAGAGTGACTCAGGAGTGCACAAGTGTAGCATGGAGACCTGAAGCATGTCAAGTATGTCTCAGGAGTGCACATGTCTAGTAGAGAGACCTGAAGCATGTCTAGAGTGGTTCAGGAGTCCACATGTCTAGTAGAGAGACCTGAAGCATGTCAAGTGTAGGTCAGGAGTGCACAGCTTGGTAGAGAGACCTGAAGCATGTTAAGTGTGGGTCAGGAGTGCACATGTCTAGTACAGAGACCTGAAGCATGTTAATTGTGGGTCAGGAGTGCACATGTCTACTAGAGAGACCTGAAGCATGTTATGTGTGGGTCAGGAGTGCACATGTCTCATAGAGAGACCTGAAGCATGTTAAGTGTGGGTCAGGAGTGCACATGTCTAGTACAGAGACCTGAAGCATGTTAATTGTGGGTCAGGAGTGCACATGTCTAGTAGAGAGACCTGAAGCATGTCTAGGGTTGTTCAGGAGTCCACATGTCTAGTAGAGAGACCTGAAGCATGTTAAGTGTGGGTCAGGAGTGCACATGTCTAGGACAGAGACCTGAAGGATTTTAATTGTGGGTCAGGAGTGCACATGTCTAGTAGAGAGACCTGAAGCATGTCTAGGGTTGTTCAGGAATCCACATGTCTAGTAGAGAGACCTGAAGCATGTCTAGGGTTGTTCAGGAGTCCACATGTCTAGTAGAGAGACCTGAAGCATGTCTAGGGTTGTTCAGGAGTCCACATGTTTAGTAGAGAGACCTGAAGCATGTTAAATGTGGGTCAGGAGTGCACATGTCTAGTAGAGGGACCTGAAGCATGTCTAGGGTGGTTCAGGAGTGCACATGTCTAGTAGAGAGACCTGAAGCATGTTAAATGTGGGTCAGGAGTGCACATGTCTAGTAGAGAGACCTGAAGCATGTTAATTGTGGGTCAGGAGTGCACATGTCTATCTAGTAGAGAGACCTGAAGCATGTTAAATGTGGGTCAGGAGTGCACATGTCTAGTAGAGAGACCTGAAGCATGTTAATTGTGGGTCAGGAGTGCACATGTCTAGTAGAGAGACCTGAAGCATGTTAATTGTGGGTCAGGAGTGCACATGTCTAGTAGAGGGACCTGAAGCATGTCTAGGGTGGTTCTGGAGTTCACATATCTAGTAGAGAGACCTGAAGCATGTTAATTGTGGGTCAGGAGTTCACATGTCTAATAGAGAGACCTGAAGCATGTTAATTGTGGGTCAGGATTGCACATGTCTAGTAGAGGGACCTGAAGCATGTCTAGGGTGGTTCTGGAGTTCACATATCTAGTAGAGAGACCTGAAGCATGTTAATTGTGGGTCAGGGGTGCACTTGTTTTGTAGAGAGACCTGAAGCATGTTAATTGTGGGTCAGGATTGCACATGTCTAGTAGAGGGACCTGAAGCAAGTTAATTGTGGGTCAGGAGTGCACATGTCTAGTAGAGAGACCTGAAGCTTGTCTAGGGTGGCTCAGGAGTCCACATGTCTAGTAGAGAGACCTGAAGCATGTCAAGTGTGGGTCAGGAGTGCACATGTCTAGTAGAGAGACCGGTTTGCAATGACCTTAAGGCATTCTTGGTTCTCTGTTGGGTGGAAGGTAAGGGGCGTGTAGGCGGGGGAGGGCTGCGGGTCACACAGAGTTAAGCAGACGTTGATAGAAAAACAGGAAGAAGGCTAATGCGAGACTGCTTTAATTATCCCGCATCCATTATTAATCCCGTGAAATTGCTGGAAGCGAGCTCTGTAATGTGAAGGCTGATGGAGAGTTTCGATAGACAATTTAGCTCTCGTCAGTCTCTTATTAGCTCCCTTGGCTCCAGCCGTCATTGAACCAGAGCCTCATTTTCCTTCATGTCATCTCCTCTCCACCGTCTGCGGCAGGCCTGTGCGCTCATCCACCGCTCCGCACCTTGATGTGGCTCCCGCTCCCTCCCCGCCCTACTGGTGCCCAACAGCAGACCAACCAGTGGGGACCACAGAAGGTTTCCAGGCATCATCTCTGTAGGCCTGAAGGACCCCACCCCCATGCCACTCCATGTGAATTTCCTGGTTGTGTTCAAGACAGGATCTATCATACACAATTGTGAGGAAGAGGGGGAGGGTCATGGACAGATGAAGTAAGAGCAGCAGCCCAGTGATGCACACTCGGAATATCACTTAGATGGACTCCGCTGCCTGCAAATTACCCTGCCCGAGATCCTGTTTAGTCGCTGTAATGGAATTTCGTCTTTCATAAGTGCACTCATGTGTTCATAAGGAGAAAGATTCTAGATAACGAGGCAGGGAGTCAGATAATAGCCATCATTCACAAACAAATTCTCTTTTTTTCTGAATAGTTGCTCTGACCGCTCCAGTTGGCTGCCTTACTCGGTCCGAATGCGCCTGAAAGGAACTTAGAGGAGTGACTTTGGCAACAGTGACAGGAGTGGCTTGCTCTCATACGGCCACGGCCATTCATTGTAAACTCTTTTTTTCTGGGAGGGAGGCTTTATCTGTAACTTAAGTGCGTTCGAAGCGTCCTGCCACCTCTGCAGGCTGCCCACCCACCCTTGAATAGTGCTACTTTCAATTTCCATTGTAGTTTATTGAAATAGAAGAAGGCCTGCCGCCCTCGAATAGTCTTACTTTCAATGTCCATTGTAGTTTATGGAAACAGAAGAAGGGCGACCAGTACTCTGAAAAATCATTGTATTGACTGTTCTTCTATTTCTAATGAGACAAAAAGCAGGAATAATCATTTTTTCCTTTTCTCAGTCAGAGATCGGAACAGGACAGAAGCTGCAAAGTTTTCAGGTTCCCAGAAATAGGTACCCAGCAAAAGCCCCCAGCAAAAATTAAACACTCAGCTCCTGTAAAGTGATCTAAACTTTGTCCAATGTTACAATATCTATCTATCTTACAAAAGTAATCATTTCTTGGAGCGTGCAAGCAGTTTGGTCTTAGTCCAAAACCAAGTTAGGCCTGCCTGCCTCAACAAGTTTACGGATTTTGATAGTGACATAGTTGACAATTTAAAATAATTAACCAAAGACACAAGATCCCTTGCTTACATAATTTAGTGGGCTATTGAGAGGAAAGAGGTAAGAAAATAATCTCTAAAAGATGGTGAGAAAAGTCTCCAGCTAAAAATTGTTTATTTGCTACGTTTTGTTCAGCAAAATCCTTTTAGCTGATGTTGTCTACTGGTATCTGGTTTCATTTATATTGGTAGGAAGATTGCCAACAAAAAAAACAGAATTCACAAATTTGAAGACAAAAAATCTCTGCACCGTCATCCTCTGTTTTTTAACCTGTCTTCAAGTGATACATTTATATCTGAAGAAGGAATACGACCCACTGAGATATCTTACCAGCTAAAGAAAGTCCAGTACCCACTGACCTTATTCATACTACAGCCTAATAAAAGGTATGGACTCAAGGCAAATCTGTAAGACATGGAACCAATATATTGCTTGGCCCCTGTCACTAGTGTCTATTTTCCCAACTGTGACCCTGATCTCAAAAGGTCTGTGAGCGTAAGGCAAGGAGTACAGGGTCCAGCTTCACCGAAAGCTCCCCTTACATGGAGATCCGATAGATTTAGCAAGTTTTAAACTTACACCAATCCATGTTTTTGTATTGCTACAAAGTCCTTCAGTTGAACGCTTGAATGTACACATGAATAGGAATATGTTGTGCGGCGACCCGAGCGCTATAGAGCCAATGAGGATAAGAGAATAATTCAAGATGGCTTCTCTGGGGACGGCCTATTTTCAAGTATGTATATCTGTGTGGGATTTTGCCCTCTAGTTAGGACTGGCCTGGATTGCAAATGATGTGGTAAGGTTACTGCTGATATCACAACCAGCAGTAGCAGTACTCTGTCGAGCCGCGAGAGCAGCCATGACGCTTACCGCTCAGAGGGGGACTTCTGCTTATGGTCTGTCCAGCCCTGCATCCCATGCCTTTAACTATTGGTTTCTGTCAAGTACATACACAAAAATATGTGTAAGAAACACAAACATTAAAAATAGAAGCACCGAAGACCGCCACTGGCCTTCAGTCCATAATCACTGACGGTCTCCCGACTTAGGGGGTGGAATATTCTTGGGAACATATTCTTGGCATTCAACAAGTTTTGTTTGTGTTCCATCTCATCCTGAATGTACCCAAGAGGGAGACTCCAGGAGTCTGCCAGGTTTTGTTAGAAGATCAGCGCTATGGAGGGCGGGAGTATGCAGATTTGTTCACTTAAGGTCGGACTATGGGTTTTGACGTTCTATAGAAGTAGTACCAATGAAATGAACCTTTTTCAATGAACTTGACACTAAGATCCCAGTTTGCACCATGAATTTACAAAATTTTCTTTTGTATCTTTTCTCACAACTGTCCATTGTCGCAACATATTTGTTCTCAAATCTACTCTCCCCGGAGGTAAGTTACTTGTTCAGCATTTGTGTAAATACAACAAGAAATTACACTAGCTGAGGGATGGCCGGTAATTACGTTACAGAGAAGATGATATCTGTGTAATAAAAATTCTGCACTGGTATGGTCAACAACCCCTTGCTGATGAAGCATTGGCTCGCCCATCATCTGTTCGCTAATTGGTGAGCACCGTTCTCCATCGAGATGCATAGCACATGTCGCCGTCTGGAGGCTGGCCACGTGCTTGGCTTTAACACGCAATAACTAGGGGGGTCTGTACACATCCATGACCCCCCAGGGGCGTTCTTCACACGGTGCTTCACCATTGGCCAGCTCCTATCACAAGCACTCATAGCCTGAGGCCAGCTCACATGTGGACATGTGGAAGTAATCCCATCACCAGTAAATGGCTCTCTCCTTCCAGCCAGAGATGCTGAGGAAGATACATCATCTTTGACAAGAACCATTTTGGGGCATTAAAAGACGAAGTCATCATCCTGCAGCTGGACTATGGGAAATCGCTCCACGGTGCTGCAGCCTCGCTGGATCCGGGGCTTGCACTTTACTGCTACGCAAAGTGCTGCCTCCAGGTGTGTCGGCAAAAAGGGCTGATGGAATTGTGTTCTTGCAGTAGTAGGTACATGCTTGAGCACCTAATGTGTGTCGATACATTGAGTTTATATGGTTACGCTCATAGTCCCAAAGCTAACCCTATATTTTATCCTCGACTCTGGAGAATAATTAGAGGGCTGGCTGGTACCCAACATCTCAGTTCTACACTGCGTCCATCCAGTCATCATATTAAACCCATCCAGAAACAAGTGCCAGCAGAGCCCTGGAGCCCAGGGTCCGAGCATTTGGAAGCCATTACTAGCCGGGGCCGGAAGATGACCTCTCTGCTCGCATTTAGAGGGGCTTTCATAACCCACCTGCTTAGATTTTCAGTTAGAAAACAAATGTGTCCCCCTTGGTTTCACACAAGAGCTGTTACCCAGAGGCTGACCTAAAAATATATTCAGTCTTCCTCTTGCAGGATATTCATGGCTGTAAAATTCAAGAGGTTTTGTGTACAGAAACAGAGCAGACAGCTAGAAAGACAACAGAGTTTGCAATAGAGGGAAGACGCGCTATATATTCGCTTAATAGCAGTGTACTGCTCCATACCTAATGTATGATCCCTGACACAGGCACCATGGTGTTGTTACTGTTGTTAGTTCTCCGGAGAGAGCTTCAAACCGTGCAGGTGTCAACCTCTGGCGACGAGTCTGTGGTCTCAGTTGAGTCTCCCTGTTGGAGCCGGCACAGCGATGGGCCAGTAAGATCTTGGGGTCTACATCCAGGGTTGGCTTTGGATCATAAATTGGGGAACCCTAAAAAAAAAGTGGCTATTTGAGGATTGCGCCTTTTCACAAAACACTGATTCAGTGTTTTAAGTAGTATGAAAAGGAGGGAGGTTCTCTAGAAGAGGCATGTTTTTTTAACTTCACGAAGATACATTTTTTAAAATTTTGCCAGGACTCAGTGCACGGATCAGCTCACAATGGTGAACTACATTTGAATATACGTGAGGCCACTTCTGTTCTGGCCCCTGCGTCTGCTCAACCTACATACATTCATAGGCTGGCCAAGCGAGAGGCTGGGAATGGTACCTCCGACCCATTGGTAAAAGTAAGGTAATAGAGGCCCATCTGCCTCCGGAAAGGCCGCTAAGGCACCCACTGGGCCACAAGCGACATCTGAACAGCAGAGACACACCCCTAATCGGTCACCACTCTGGCCAAAAAAGCATCCCACAGCTGCAAATCAGATACCAGCCCATTGCCCGAGTGCCCGCCTTACTAATCCGACCCAGTCTACATTTATGCGAGAAATGAACCAAACTTGACTCCTCCTGAGAGAAACCTGGACATGCCTCTTTGCAGCCTCATGGTTGCCTCAAGGATGAGCTCTCCTTCTTTGTAGAGGTCGGAACCTCGCTGAGGGCAACACTTTCTCCTCGCACCAGACGTGATGCATACTAAAATACCTCCCTCCTGTCACTTTTCAGCAAGAGTTGCCTCAGTGTGGGAATGCCTCCTCGAAAAGATTTGACTTTGAAGGCTCTAGTGCTTCGAAGTGGCACCCTGTCTCAAGCCAGTGCTTTACGAACAAATAAAAAACTCTACATGTAAGCCTGTCAGCCTTGCTTACAATTACTCCCCAACATGGAAGTGGGTAGTTTGTAGTCCACAGAGTTCAGGTCTCGAGCCATCGCTCTTTTCCAGCATGTTCCGCAACCCTCTCAGATTTTAGACAGCTCCCAGATGGGCATGTTACTCTCTCCTCTTCCAGACATACACAGGACAGAGGTGGTTCCAGCACACGCCTCTTCCGTAGACACAATGAGCATGAGTTCATGGACACGGCTCATGTGAGAAGGTCAGCCCAGACCTCCATCCTTCCACAGTTGGTAAATTGAGCACCATTCATTTGTGAAATAATGTTTTCTATGCTTAGAAATGGCAGAGGGGTGGTGTGGGGAGGATTATGGAAATGTCCTCTTCTCATGGCAATATCTCAAAGTGGGTTTCAACTTGTCCCGTGCTTCCTCCGCTGGCTGTTCTGTGCAAGGAAGCCCTGTTTTTATGTTGACCACTTATTTCCTTAGTTGCCTGTTAGCCATTCACAGCAATGATTTCTGATACATGGATTGACTTTCCACTCCTTTTCTGTTGTTTGCCTCACAGCCTTCTACGTATCTCAAGTGTTGACACTTTCTTAAGCCTTCTGGTGTTGATGACACTGAGTGATATCATGTCGGGTCTGCTGGCTCAGTGGAGAAATGCATCCACTTCAGGGGCCTGTGTTCGACATCATGGTCACTCAGCCTTTCATCCATCTGAGGTCAATAAAATGAGTACCATTGGGCTGGGTAACAATAAACATCTGTTATTCAGCGCCAAGATACCTCAGGTTGAAGGTGCGCTTTACAAATACACGTTATGTTATGTTGTTGGTTATGAGATGACACTTTTTCATCACAACTGGATGAGATTGTAGGCACTGCCAGCGAAAGCAAACATGATACTTACATAATGTGGCAGCGCGCATTGGGAGCCTCCTCTTCAAGTGCGGCCAGTTGGTCATAGATTTTGATTGGTGCTTGGGTCTTCGACTGGAATGACAAGCGTGGCATCTCAAAATCAGACATGAAGGTCTCATCGGGATTGCAATAGATACTACACGATGGTGGTGGAAGGCAGGCTCCGGAGAGGCTCTTCTGGCTTAAAGGCTCTGTTGACTTCTAAGCATTGCGGAAAGTCTGAAAGGCATCATATCGTCTTCCCTCGCGGCCTAAAAGTGACCGTAGAGATTGAATCTTTAACAACGAACAGAGCTAGCCTTAAGGTCTAGCTGGACAAACTAGGTGGCGACAAAGCAGCCAACACTTGTGGCTTCCAGCAGTAAACGACCATGGATCAAAGTTCTCTGTGGTTGAGATGACCCCTGACCTTTAGATCTTGCAACTTGATTTATATTAAACTGGCCAGCTCCTAAGCGCTCTTACCACCATAAAACAATATTCAATGCTGCTGAGGTCAAACACACCACACAAAAAAACCTCCCAAGCAATTATGCTGCAATTTAGAGCCCAACATAAACACATTAATGGAGACATCAAAAGTACGGCTAGTCTGAGTGAAGCCCAGACTGAAAACATTACTTTGTGGCATGTGTTAGGAGAAGCTGGTAGGGCGCAAGATTCTACCCAAGAGCTGCAGGTAGCTGTGTGCTCAGATAAGCCAGCAAAAGACAGTACCTTGAATGTAATGTTGGTGTTGTCCAGCATGGCCAATAAAGAGATTTAAGTCAAGGCAATAGTATATTTCATTTTCTTCTCCTAATTCTATACGTTCTGCAATAATTGCATTTGTTTACATGGATGCTTGGATTCAATTCTCTCTTAGCATACTTCTATTCTAATCTTTACCTATGAGAATATGTCACAAACTCCACCGATTGGTTACGAGAAATTGGGAAAAAAGCTTTCGAGGATGTCTACATTGAAATAGTCAATTCTGATATTCACTCATATACACCCAAAAAGTCTTCCTAAAGTTCGATAAGCATTTGTGGGGCGTTTAAGCAAGGCAGTATGCATTGAAAAAAATGGCGAATATTCAAGCGGGAAGAGCTATTGAATGGAAAAGAGCCTCATTTTCATGTTTAACATCAGAATGTGTATTCACAGGTAGTACCAGCAACAATAGAGACCATTTGTTGTGAGAGTTTGACAGGGCACGTTACAGGTCTCCTAAATAAAAATAATAATTGAGCCGCATGACTCCAGCATCTACCAAACGACACTATCTATTTGATTAATTCTTCCTTTCACTGATGCCTTTTATTTCACACACAACAGCTCGCTGATGACAGAATTGTCCCGGTGTCACCGCTGGAGCAATCAGCGACAGAAAAAACCTCGAATCCCGCTCCATCAACGCGGACCATCTCGTTTACGCAATCACATATGTCTGGGCAGGATGCGACCTGACGGATGATGGCGTGGCCTGCCAGCTCAAGCATGCTGTACTTAAATATTTCAGAAATCCAGGCACATGACAGGCATGACAAATGGCAGGAGTGCCTGCGGTGGACTCCACAAGGGCGCCAGTTCCATCCGTCAGATTCTGGGGGCACCCTTTCATTATTTCATGTCACTTCGCAATTCTGAGGCTCTTTCTCCTGATGGTGAGATGGGTGCCGACTCGTCTCTTGCTATCTCGCCTTCGCCGCCATCAATAAGCGCGATGGCACCTGATATGTGGTTCCTACCGCGGGGCTTGTTGTGATTCCAGCATCACTTTTGATCAACTCGGGGTGAGGTGGTTGAGGGATGGACCAAAAATATGTAGGAATGTGTGCGGTTGTAGAATAACCAATTGAATTTCCACGGTTGTACCTGATTGAGAGGTGTACTTTCCTCACTCTACGTGTACATAGAGTCTGTAACTTGCACAACAAGTGCTGATTTTGAGCCCGGGAGGGATGCGGTTGAAGGATGCTGGCAGGCCATAATCATCTTTGGTTGTCTTTATCCCAGTAGAAGATTTCTTTGACACTTTAGATCCTTTCTTCTACTGGGTGGTTGGAAAGGTCCTTCCACATCACAAACTCTCAGGCTGATCAGTTTATGTAACATAATAGCTTATTATTCACAGCTCCAGCTTTCTATAATATTATAGGATTAACTGTACTACTGGTAGAATTTTTTTTTATACTTTCCATACTAGTACCAGTGAAGTCCACGTCAGTTATATCTTGCTTTTTTGTGTGTTTTTATCTCGCCTTTTCATTCTTTCAACGACTCACATGGCTGCTTAAAGTTTCTGTTGTGGTAGCATGCTCGCCTCTAGGACACCACCACTGCACCCTCTCAGTTGCTGGATTTAGTTACCCCTCGGACTTCTGTGGCTGGTATTGCAGTTTCCCTTGCAAAGAATTTGTTGAAAAGTGTCAACATTTTGCAAAGTTCTGCAAATGAGAGAGTGTCCGTTCACACTGTATCAATGCCTTGCCTGCAGTTAACTATGCCTGAATCTAGCTTGTTCGAAAGTCTAAGGGGCAAATCAGCAACTGGGTGCACAGTCAAGATATTGATTCCTAATTATCGACTTACATTAATATCGAGTTTAAAATATCGAAGGTGAAGAATATGGAGGTCAAAAATATCGTTGGACAGAATATTGACCCTAAGGTAAGTAATATCGATTTTTTTTATATCGATGTAAGTAATATCGAAGTTAGTAATATCGATATCAATTATATCGATGTTACTAATTTCAATGTTACTAATATCAATATTTGTTTGTTGTTATGTATTTTGTTATGTATTTTATATGTATGTGTTATATGTTTTTTTAAAGTATTTTATTTGTTTTAAAGTATATGTGTACTATTTTTTGTATATTAAAAATGTTTTTTTAAATTTAATTTTATGTTTTAGTACTGGAGCGGGTTGTGGGTTTATAGGGGAATAGGGTGGGAAGTAATTTAATTTTAGTAAATTAATTATTAATTTTTAGTAATTGTAATTGTAATTTTAATTAATTTTTGCGTTTAAGTTCTGTAGCGGGTTGTGGGTTTATAGGGGAATTGGGTTGGAAGTAATTTATTTGTAACTAAGTAATTATGTATTTTTTATTGGTATTGATAATTTTTTTATTTCTAATTAATTATTAATTGGTAAATAATTATTTTAATTGGTAATTATTTTTTTTAATTGATAATTAGGGTTTGTAATTGGTAATTACATTTTGTAATTGGCAATTAATTCTTTTTATTGGTAATTAAGGTTTTTAATTGGAAATTACATGTTTTATTTGGCAATTAATTTTTTTAATTGGTAATTAAGGTTTTTATTTGGAAATAAAAAATTTTAATTGGCAATTCATTTTTTAATTGTTAATCAATTTTTAATTATCAATATGTTTTTTGTTTTGAAAAATATTTTAGTGTTCAATATATATTACTTGGTACTTTATATTTATTAATTCATATTTATTGATAATTTATTGTTAATTAATCATTCAATTTTAAATATTTTTTTGTCATTATTATTAATGGGTATTTGTAAATGATGTAGAGTTATTTAAAAATTATTTTTTTTAATATTTTATTTACAACAATTATTTAAAAGTATGTTATATTTGACTTCTACGCTATCCAAGGCTTTTCCTACTGTTGCACTCTCTGGAGCGGGAATAGTAAGTTTTTACCCCTACGCTATCCAACGCTTTCTCTACTGTTGCACTCTCTGGAGTTGGAATACTACATTTTTCCCATATGCTATCCAACGCTTTCCCTACTGTTGCACTCTCTGGAGTGGGAATAGTAATTTTTACCCCTATGCTATCCAACGCTTTCCCTACTGTTGCACTCTCTGGAGTGGGAATAGTAATTTTTACCCCTACCCGATCCACCGCTTTCCCTATTGTTGCACTCTCTGGAGTGGGAATAGTAATTTTTACCCCTACGCTATCCAACCTTTTCCCTACTGTTGCACTGTCTGGAGTGGGAATAGTAATTTTTACCCCTATGCTATCCAGCGCTTTCCCTACTGGTGCACTCTCTGGAGTGGGAATAGTCATTTTTACCCCTACGCTATCCAAGGCTTTCCCTACTGTTGCACTCTCTGGAGTTGGAATAGTAATTTTTACCCCTACGCTATCCAACGTTTTCCCTACTGTTGCTCCCTCTGGAGTTGGAATTGTAATTTTTACCCCTAAGCTATACAACGCTTTCCCTACTGTTGCACTCTCTAAAGTTGGAATAGTAATTTTTAACCCTATGCTATCCAACGTTTTCCCTACTGTTGCACGTTTTGGAGTTGGAATAGTAATTTTTACCCCTACGCTATCCAATGTTTTCCCTACGGTTGCACTCTCTGGAATTGGAATAATAATTTTTATCCCTACGCTATCCAATGTTTTCCGTACTGTTGCACTCTCTGGAGTGGGAATAGTAATTTTTACCCCTAGGCTATCCAACGCTTTCCCTTCTCTGCACTCTCTGGAGTTGGAATAGTAATTTTTACCCCTATGCTATCCAACGTTTCCCTACTGTTGCATTGTCTGGAGTTGGAATAGTAATTTTTACCCCTATGCTATCCAACATTTTCCCTTCTGTTGCACTCTCTAGAGTGGGAATAGTAATTTTTACCCCTACGCTATCCAACGCTTTCCCTACTGTTGCACTCTCTGGAGTTGGAATAGTAATTTTTACCCCTATGCTATCCAATGCTTTAGTAATGTTTACCCCTACACTATCCAATGTTTCCTTACTGTTGCACTCTCTGGAGTTGGAATAGTAATTTTTACCCCTACGCTATCCAACGCTTTCCCTACTGTTGCACTCTCTGGAGTTGGAATAGTAATTTTTACCCCTATGCTATCCAATGCTTTAGTAATTTTTACCCCTACACTATCCAATGTTTTCCCTACTGTTGCACTCTCTGGAGTTGGAATAGTAATTTTTACCTCTAGGCTATACAACGGTTTCTCTACTGTTGCTCTCTCTGGAGTGGGAATGGTAATTTTAAGTTCTGTGCTATACAACATTTTTATTACTGTATTTTTTTTACTTATGGATTTTGAATAGTATTTTCATTTATTTAGTTATTTAAGTTTTTTTGTATAAATTTAGATAATGTAGTATATATTTAATTTTAAAAATAGTAAAGGTATAATTAATTTTTTTAATTTGTTAAACGTAATTCTTTACTTTTTATTTATGTTTTTGTTTTACGTTTGTAAATGTATTTGTAATTTATAATATTTTTTATTAATTTATACATTATTAAAATAATTATTTCAACTTATCAAGTATGTGTATTTTATATATTTTATGTATATGTTTAATTAATGTATTATTATATATCTATTATGTATTAGTTTTAAACATTATTAGACATTTTCAATTATGTTTATTTTATTTATTAGTGTTATTTACTTTATTTTATATTTATATTTTTACAGAAAAAAAGCGATATTTTTAAGATCTATATCTTTTTTGCTCTATATTTTTGTACTTACCATGTTGTAGATAGGATGTCGATTTTCTTGCCTTCGATATTTATGCATCGATATTCCTGTAGGTCGATATTTTGACAGAGATTCCAGCAACAGACGGCGATAAATATTGCAAAACACGCTTAGTGCTTTTTTATTTATCGCCGGAAAACGCTGGAAGTTATCACCTGGTTAGAGAGTTATTAACAACGCATTTCTCCATGGCGATAAAATTCCAGCGATAGCGGCGTTTTAGGAGGGGATATCGCCGGAAATCCATCAAAAAGTCCACAGCAATGGCAAAAACGTTGTTGATAGGCCAGGGTGCACTCAGCCTGACGATCCGCCTGTCATTGGATAATGTAGGTAAGTCAGGTTTTCAGCAGACTTTAGTTTTCGGTGAAAACCGCGGTTAGCACAGATTTTTAAATCGCTAACTGTGTTGTGGGCCGCCTTGTAAATATTGTGATGTGCTTATAGTGATAATTTACATAGTATTCCATGAGGGGTACGCACAGTGACGCCCACTTTGCATCTCATTAGAGATGCAGAGCGAGGCGTTGGGAAAACGACTGCTAACATGCGCTTATGCATGTCAGCACCGCCTTGTAAATAGGACGAAAAAATTATCTCCGTTTTTTTGGCTTTTAAAGCCAAAAAAACGGAGATAAGGCCCTTGATAATATGCCCCTAGATGTCTTCAATAGCTGCATAAAATAAAGCTATTCCTGTGTTATACATCCCCGAAAAACACTCATTTATGCGCTGGTAATGTGTTGCTTTGTCCCTTTCGGCAGTGCGGTTCTCCTTTGTAATGGCGGCCCACGTGGGAATGAAAAAAGTGGTGACAATCTATCTATAAATTCTATGGTCTTTCAGCTTGGATTCTTAGAAAGATACCTATAATGAAGCTCACAAGACCCTCACTGTGCTGTACATTCAGGGCAAGGCTCTCGAGTGGCTACAAGGCAACATCCGGTCCTCAACCAACGTAAAATAAAAGAATTAGTGCAAGAACTACCTGAGAACAAACCTGTTGAGGAGTGTATGGGGGTCTGCCAATGACACCAGACTTTTGTGCCTTTTTACAGGTATTGACAGAGTTGCTTTCTGAATGAGATTTGAGTGACACCAGTATACCTTGTAAGATGTAAATATTTAGTGACTTACAATATGCAGGCACTATTGTGTGGAGATCTCCAACAATACATCAGGTTCTGCTTAACAGAACCAAAATAACTCGAAATAAGTTTTGGCAAAGCCAATAGGTCTTGCCTTGTTCTAATTTTGGCTTTGTAAATTATTTTTGCTGATGCTGTGCTGCATCTGCAACATTTTTAATACCATGCGCGCTACGCGTTTTCCCGCTGTGCGCCGACTTTTTAAAAATCCCGCGATTCATGACAAGCTCAGCTCGTCATGAGCGTACGACAGGCATAACTCATGACGAGCTGAGCTCGTCATTAGCGTCGAAGGGGTTAAGGGTGTAATGATGCACCGCTCCAGTCGACCGTGCCATTTTTCAAGCATGTACATTCTCCGCCACATATAGGCATGCCTTCGGAATGGCTTGCCACCATTTTCTGAAAAGGGAACAAGGGGGGGGGCTCTGAGCGGTGCGGTTCACAAAGGCCTTTCTCAACCACACCGCTCAACGCGGCCTGGTGGGCGAGGGCTAAAAAAGGTAGAGAGATACAGGTCTGCAATGATAGATGGATGCTGATTCCAATCTGACACAGGCACCTTCTATTTGCGTACAGCCATGACTCACTGTTGTAATCTTGCACATGGCCTCATGCTGCTGTTATATGGGTCACATCAATGATGACAGCTGTAATCACATCAGGATTGCTCCAGGAACAGTGGTGCTGGGCTGTCATGACCTTCAGAGGGCCCTAGTGGCTGCAAATATGTGAAGGCAGCACACTGCATACAGATTGGGAGATACAGCCAGCTAGAAGAAGCCATGGGGCATTCACAGAACAGGGCCCAGGGTGTGCTCTCCCCCTCTGTGCTCCTTCACTATTAGGCCTGGGCAAAATGGAAATTATGCTAGTGCAGTTTGCACAATTTCTTTAATTTTGTGTTACGAAATTCTCAAACTTATCACTCCACCTTGCGTAATTACCCTGCTGTTTGAGGCAAAATTATGGCTCAGGAGCTTGGAAAAAGCGCGAATAACCAAAACGTAAGCATCCATTTTTAACGACAATTGTGTTTTTGTCTCCAATTTTTTACCATGGAAAGTATCCCTCTATCAAAGCCTGGCATGAGGAGGCACTTCGCACTAAAATATGGTGCTAAGTAATGAATTCCTGTTTCGTATATTCACTTAAAATTTTGCATTTTTTTTCTAATTACACATGATTACGCAAAAGCAATATTCATAAATGTTGCACTCCCGTTCTCGGTATCATGAATAATAATGCCAACAAATTGCCTAGTTGTGTACGCAGCACATTAAAGTGCCATTCGTCCTGTTTTTTAATTCCTTCAGTTTGTCAGATACAGTGCACAGTGATGTAAAGACGTCTGCCGAGGATCACAAAAGTATGTGCCAGTGGAGAATCCTGACTAGGAACTATGAGCCAGATGTAGGAAGCCTAATACCGGTCGGTAACGGCCGAAATTTCGGCCGTTACCGACCGGTATTAGGCATTTGAGATGTAGGGGCCTAATTTATGGATTCGGTAATTTACCAAATCGGTAATTTAAGGAATCGGTAAATTACCGAATTCTTAAATACCGATTCGGTAAATTACCAAATCCTTAATGTAGGAAGCACTCAAGTGAGTGCTTTTCACTTGTAAGGATTCGTTATTTACCACCAAAAACCGTTAAAAAAGCAATTTTGTGCTTTTTTAACAGTGCCATGTGGCAGACATACATGCCCTAAGGGCATGTATGTGTGCCACATGTGCACCCATGCACTATTCAGGGGTGCAACAGGGTGTCAGCGTGACACCCTGCCACCCTTGTAAGTCTACCCCCTATTACCGATTCGCTATTTACCGTTTCGGTAATTCTCATTCATTCCTATGGGCCTGCAGGCCCATAGGAATGAACGGGGAATACCGAATCGGTAAATACCGAATCGGTATTTACCGAATTTTACCGATTCAGTCAAATTTACCAAATGATTAGCTACTTACCATTTACCGATTCTAAAATTCCGAATTGGTAAAATTCGGTATTTTAGAATCGGTAAATGATATTTACCTACATCTGGCCCTAAGAGCGCCTGGTTCTAGTGTTCACAAGTGCCCTGACTTCTCTGTTTAGTGCATTACCAATGAGCGTCATTACTAGACCATTGCTGCTAGGATGACGTTAATAATGTCATGTTGTATGTTATGTTATCTTGTTATGCTATGTCATGTTCAGGGCCTCTAGAATAATGTGGTAATGGACGAACAAATTACACAGGAAGGTTGACAAAATTATGCAACAAAAAAAAGGCTATGGTATGCGCCAGAATGCGGCACAATCTGTGATGGCATTTTTCATTCTTTTTTTCATTTTAAGAACTGTTAACACAATATAAAAAATGTACACACCATTAGTAAGTATCATTTTAACAGCTACATGCGTCAATCAGCTAATTAAAATTAATGAGTTAACCAGTGCAGTTTCTGCTACTGCAACTAACCATATCTCCTAATGTAACAGACTTTACTGGCAATCGCCCCCCTCCAACCAGCAATAAACCTGAACTACCCTACCTCTGAATTTAAAAGTGCATTCCCCCTACTTTTGGAATAAACTTCCAACGCTACCTCTGATCTATATTACCTATCTACTGCATCATCGTTTACATATTATGCACATTATGTTTACTATATTTCTTCAGATTATCTACGAATGCTGCTGAGAACCCTTTTACTCCACCTCATTTA
This sequence comes from Lissotriton vulgaris, assembly GCF_964263255.1. Lineage (NCBI taxonomy): Eukaryota > Metazoa > Chordata > Amphibia > Caudata > Salamandridae > Lissotriton > Lissotriton vulgaris. The sequence goes on along the minus strand of NC_141689.1, from coordinate 169,510,972 downwards.
CATACTATTATCATGTTTGCTCAGTGTTTTTACTACATTACTTGTATCAGTAGCGGCTGGCAGGGAATGAGGGTGGAAGGGTGGGGGTAGGGTGTGGGCAGCGGGGGGGGAGGGGGGGGGGGGGTTAGCGCGGGACAAAATAAAATAGAAAAAAAACACGTATGTCTTTCGCCGTCCACGTTTTTCCCCTACTTCTCAGGTGGTCCCAAAACCAGGAAGCACCAAGGTTTCCCATAACCACTCACAATGCTGCGATGCAGCGATGCAGCGATGCAGCGCTGTGATTGGTCTGAGCACCGTGGATCGGCGCTCAGATGGAGACTGTGGGCCTTTGCATGTTCCCCACCAGGCTGTGTAATGCAGCCTTGTGGGGAACATACAAAGAGCGCATGACTATTTGGCCGGGCTAAGAAGGACGGCCAAACTGTCATGCACACTTGAAGTCGGCAAACCACTCCTCCCCCTGTGTCTCCAGCCCCGCCCTACCCTAACCCAGCCCGAACCTGAGAAAAATGAAACTGTGTTATAATCGTTTTGTTTTTCCTGCCCAAAGAGCAGTGGGGCCACGCTCCTCCGCCTTAGAGGAGGAGCCGCCCCTGACTTGTATCCTGCCTGTAAATGTTGCTATGCATGTTCCATAAAACGCCCTTATACTTTTGGGTCAAGCCTGCGCTATATAGAAGTCGAGAAATAAATAAATATTGTAGTACTTGTTGATGGACTTTTGATCTGCTTGAACAGATTACAGACATGAGACGCATCACATTATAATATATCACAAAACAACAGAAACAAAAAAAGGACCATGACAAACTTACCAAGGAAAGTGCATGGAATAAACAGGCTAACGGACGTCTGTGTACAACAGAGTCAAATAATTGCCCCCAGATCTGTTCGAACTCGTCCTTGGCATCTGTCGGTTTCCAGAAGGTTCTGTTCTGTCTATTGTACTCTGTCTACAACCTTAAGTGTCAGACAATGAGCTCAGCTGCTTGGGAATGTCTCTGCTGCCATCTGTGGTTATTCATCTTTGCATCCATCAGGAGCATCACTCTGCAGCCCTGCTCAAAGCAAAGTCAAACTGAGAGGGAAAGGACGGGCCTTGATCATTGCACAGGGCACACCAAAGCCTGTGTGCATCCATCTGTGCCTCTGTGGCACTGGTGCTCATCTTATCACCCACCAGCTGGCACACAACCCAGCCAGTTTCCCTACTGGACCAAAAACAATAAGTGCAATGCTTTCCCTGAAAAAAAAAACCTGAAATTTGATGATTTATTTACTCAAACATAAGAATTGAAAAAATTACGAAAAGAGTGGGAACCTGACATTGTTTTCAATAAAAGATTGCCAGTCGAGGTGACAGCAATGACCTAAAACATAATAATATATGAACCAGGCCAAGATATACTAAGACTTTGCACTGAAACAAAGACACAAAGAGATGAAAATCAGCGAAAGAGGCGGATGCGGATTGTTATCTAATGTGAAAGGAATTTTTGCCCTGCACAGGTGCAGTTTTCTTGGCACAAAAAAATACTTTTGCTCTAGTGGTGTCAATGGGGACTGATCAGCACATACAGACATAGGATTTGACACAAAACTAGGTTTACTATGACAGCCAGGCCAGGTTCTGCACCTCTCATAACAGACACAGATTAAGGGGATGTGTTAGTTTGAGGAGAGGATGTGGCCTAATGACTAGGGCGGTCGACCTCAAATCTGTGGAACCGGTTACGAGTCCTGGCAACGACATTCAACATCCTGTGATTCTGGGCAAATCACTTAATCTCCCCGTGCCTAACAACAATGAATGTGTCCTTATGTAACGCAACTGGTGCTCATGTAAAGCGCTCTGATACCTTCAGGTCAAGTTTGCGCTATGTACCTTCCCCACCCCATTTGTTATTTACTCACACGCTCTTCTTTTGTCTGTAAAGCGCTCTGATATCTGCAAAGATCTTGTTCGCGCTATATAAAACTTTCAAAATAAATAAATAAATAAATAAAATTCTGGAAAAAACAAAATTCTCCCAAAAACTGACTTCATGTGTGCTGCTGATCCCCCACATTATCCAATGTGTCAGAGCAGTCTGAATTTGTCTGTTCATGAGAATGTGTGCTTGAATGGAATGCAACTTGAGGATATAGGAGGTGCAACCCTGAGACGCGGATTAATTTCAACGCCTAAGGTCAAGTCTGGGATTATCACCTTGAGTTCAGAAAAGAAGGGTTTAGGGTTTTGAGATTCCAGAAGGTGGCAAGAACCTGTCCACAAACAAGCTAAAAGTATATATTTATATATGTGTGGAATGGCACATGAGAACTTAGGGCCTGATTTAGGATTTAGTTTACGGAATACTCCATCACAGGTGTGATGGATATCTCATCTGCCGCATTGCAAGTGCCATGAAATATAATGCACTTGTAATACGGTGACCGTATACCCACCATGTTTGAGACTGATTATACCGTCTGCTGCACTCTGAGGGCCTCATTTATGCGGCCTTGCGTCAGTTTTGCGCTTCCGATGCGTCACTTTTTATGACACATCGGCAGCGTAAAACATGCCTCCTGTTGCGCACTATTTACAAAGTGACACATCTAAGCTGATGTGTCACTTTTTGTGACGCATCAGCGGCGTAAAACATGCCTCCTGTTGCGCACTATTTACAAAGTGACACATCTAAGCAGATGCGTCCCTTTGTAAACCCCTGCGCTACATTATACCTGCATCAGGTATAATGTATGCAGGGGGCGTTCCCCCGCAAAAAGCCTTGTAGAAGTGACGCAGTGAAATCTATGAGATTTTAATGCAACACTTCTAGGATGCCGTTGCGTCAAAATCTTGCGCCTGCCTCACAGCAGACGTAAGACTGATGCAGGCCCTTTCACATGGGGCTTGACGCGACATGTGAAAGGACGCATTGCTGGAGTTGCTTCACTTTTGTGACACACTTCAGCAATGTGTCACTTTTGCGCCACACAGATACATCAGAAATACTGAAGTATCTGTAACTCCTTGCGACATGATGCGTCAAACAGTAAATATGATGCATCCAGCATGCCGCAAGGAGGGCGCAATGAAAAGTGACGCATCGCTGCTTTCACACAGTGATGCGTCATGTCTCATAAATGAGGCCCTCAATGAGGCCCTTAACGGTGATGGTAACAAAACACTGTTGACTATAAAGGGTGATGAGAGTGACATTCCTATGCGTTAATACTCGGTGCACTGAATGATACTCAGTAAAATCCAGGCCATGATCATGACCCGCTTTACACAACATGTCGGACTCGGCTGAGTATTGGAGGTGGTAGAGGTTGGGCACTTTTTATTACAGGGAGACTGCACATTTGAGAGCTAGAAGTTTCACTTTTGAGGATTGGAGCCTCAAGAATGAAAATAAGCTGCATCTTGAGGTATTAAGACAGTGTGGAGGTTGAGACAATATATAGTGATAGGAAGTGAAAAGGTAGGAACTTTTATCAGGACCCGTATTACAGGAATCCCACCCGTAATTGGAGTTTGATAGCATGCATGGTTGTGGTATATTATGGTATTTTGTGTTCTATTGCATTTATTTATTTATTTTTGTGTTTTATAGAGCGCGAACTTGACCCATGAGGGTATCAGAGCGCTTTACATGGTATACAGTGATACAAATAAATGCATTGCGTTCTGTTGCGGTGTCTTTTATTATATGATGTACCATGGGATTGTCATAGACTCACATCACTCTGGGGCATCCAAGTCCATTTATATTTTGATTCTTTGGTTTGCGGGAACAGTTGGGTCTTGGGGTGTCGCTGTGTCTCCATTCTCACGGTCTGCTCTACCTTCTGTCCACAGCCTGAAGAAGGATTACCACACACAAGGAGGATTTTGATGGCGGTCTCGGGGCTCTTCTGAACATCTGGATCGGCTGGAAGGTAAGACAAACCTTTGGTTCATTCTTCACTCTCAGTAATTAATGTTTCTGACTGCTCTGCAGCGGTGAGCTTTGTAGGTGTGGAAAACAGATGTGGCCGCTGACATCAAAGCAAGATTGACTTTGTGACAGGCCGGGTCGCTTCCGTCTCACCTGTTTCTGTTCTCTTTGAACTGGGGATGGAATTGTTAGAGGAGGTGGCTACAGGGATGGGAAAGGGTTGCTAAATGTTCCAGTGTGTGGCCCCTGATTGGGCCTCTGCTAAAGATTGGAAGAAGAGACGCTGGAGACACTTGGTCAAGTTGCCCCCACATGCGTGTTACTCAGTTGCTTCAGTAGGCACTAGGGGGCATTTTAGTGTGGTCTGGGCTTCATGGCTTTTGGATCACTGTTAATGTGAATACATTGTTCCTTATTGACCAAAATCTAGAGAGTGGATGGTTGCATTGGCCCACATTGCCTCTTCTGCTTGCATCTACATTCTGCGGTCCTCTGGTACCAGAACGTCTTTGTGAGAATATTACCTGACTTAAATATCAAGTTCTATATATTGGAGTTAATAATCGGAAATCTACACCAATGGGACGATACTTTTGTAAACGATATTTAGGACTCAATATTTGTGGCATGGCCACAGGTATCTCCTTTTGTTAGAATGGGCTAGTCCTTGAGAAATGGGGGTGGGGGGGGTAGTGTGGCTCCTGGCGTCTGAAGGCCGCTTGCTTTGAGGGCTGTTTTTCTGTTCCGCGAGTCCATCTTCATTCATCCTCTCCCAGTGCCGCTGTTGCGTGTTCCCTCAAAGAGTTCTAAGGTCAGAAACTCTGATAGGCTGATTCTCTTGCTTGTGTTACTTGTTCCTGTTTCTGCTCCACAGTCTTTTGTTACTGGTGGGGATTGTACCTAATGTACCCAGTGTCTGCAGTGGCGTGCACCGACAGTATACTGTGGTACCCAGCTTCCCCTTTCCTCCTGTGGCAGAATGCCGGTCAGGGTGGCACAACTCATACAGATATGCTTTTGTGTAGCTTGTTTGCTGTTTCTAAGCGCTGTAATGGTACTCAATCTATTGAGCCTGGTAACATGGATGGCTCAGCGGGCATTGCCAGGATGGTGACGTGTGATCGCCCATGCCTACATTACAAATGATCTGACTCAGAATAAAAAGACCTGTGTCTTTTGGGAGGGGCAGCAGTCCAGTGACATGAAGGTGCAAGGGAGGAGGGGTATGTTTGGCTGCTTCTCGGGGTGAGTGACATGTCTCTTGCTTCTGGAGATCCTGACACACCTGCAGAGCGGGCGCGCGGTCACCGTGCGCTCCATGGACTCTCCCAGGGGTGTGTAACCTTCAGTGACCTTTGATTCCCTCCATTATCTTCCTCCGGTGACAGCAGTACACTTGAAACCTCTCTCTTGCTCTGATTGGTGCTGTTTAAAGTGCTGTTCTGTTCTTCTGAAGTGGAGCACTGACCACAAACACTGTCAACTGCAGAATGTGAGAAATAGAAGATTTTAAAATCTCACTTCCTGCGTTGTCAACGTTTCTTATCTTTCCCTTGATGCAGTATGAGTTGTAGCCCTACACAACCAACCCTCAGGCACAGAGGCCCATGTTCCGCCAACTAGTTCCCACCATCTAGTTCCCACCATCCTCTCTGATTGCTGATGATGAAGGCGGATGTGACTAGGTGCTGAACATCCTCACCGTTGGGATTGGTCCATCTAGTGAGTGTGCGTGACGCGTGACGCATTGGCTGCAGGGTCCCAGTGCTTTTTATCTGCTGCTGGGTAGGTTAAGAACTTACCTTGAGTTACTCAGCGTGTTCAGATCAGCACTTTCATTTTCTTTTCCCCTAATCCACGAGCTCGTTGGTGCAGTATGGCCGTGGCTAAAGCCTAACTTACCTACTTAATGAGTGAGCTATTCTATTATAGTGAGTGTGACTGTAACAGTGTCAATGCCACCCAAAGCTGGACTGTGGTGCATCATCTTAGATGTTGCGGGTGTACGAATGACATAATGGCAAAAACCACATGCCTCCGCCTAAGTCTGGTCAATTCCCTGAGTATTGTAGGAGTGGGAGCAGGGCTTGAGTCGGGGTACCACACGGGTGAATGGCGTCCCCCCACTTATTTTACCGGGGGACACCGTCCCCCCTGCCAAACAGCTGGCCTTCACTCTTTGGCCTCTTTTGGACGAGGAGCTGGGTACCTTTCGTGACGTAACTTCCTGTCGTGACGTCACTTCCGGGGACAGCGTCCCCCCCACTTCTTTTTTTACGACTTGTGCCCTGAGTGGGAGCCTCTACATGGAGTTCAGGTCAGGGCTGGCACAATGAAATATGGTGTCACTGGCTTGCACTTATTTTGCACTCTGTTTTTTCAACTCTAATCTGCTGCGAGGAGAACATGACATGACTTGACATAACATGACATAACATGACATAACATGGCTTAACATGACATAACATGACACATAATGTGACATAACGTAACACAACATGCCATGAAATTACGTTTCATAACATAACATATGAAACGACATAACATAACACATAACGTGACATGACATTACATGACACTTAACATGGTGTGAAGTGCATGGCATGATGACATCACACAACGTGACAAAATATATAACATGACATAACATGGCACAGCATGGCATATTTGGCATGGCATGACATAACATAACACATAACGTGACATGACGTAACATGACATAACAGCTGGGGTGTGGGAGGGGGGCATGCTGGTCTGGAGGGACACTGCGGCATCGCTCTTATCACGAGCTGCCCTGTTCGTTTTCCTGGACTCACCGGAGGCGGTAGCAGATAAAACTGCAACACTGAAGAAACGACCAATAAAATGTACAGCTGTAAAAAACAACATGAAAAAACATTTTTATCATGTATTCCAATATATTTTACAGCACAGTTAATTCGTAAATAAACTACTCTTATAGTAACATTTTAAGGTTCGACTCCAGCTTGTTTTGGGTATAAAATGTGTGGTGAATGCGGTATGCGTATGGAAAAGCTGCGATTTCTTATATCTATTAATGACAGATGTTTTACTATGTTATTACCAGTGGCGGTTGGTGGCAAATCCTATTGGGTGGAGGGGGGGGCAAACACATAATAAAAATAAACACATAACAAATACACATAATACTCATAACAAATACACATATATACACATAAGCCATAACACATACACATAATATACACATAATACACATAACAAATACACAATAATATATATATTAACATAAATATATACATTAAAAAATCACTTATCTTACTCTGCCGCTCGATGTTCAGTAGTACGTTCTCGTTGTTCTGAAACCCACAGGCAACTCTCTCATCCAATCAAGACGCTGTTCTAAACCGTCTTGATTGGCTGGAGCGGGCTGACTCCATTCTCCAATAGGCGCTTGGGGCCTGTGCCTGCTCTACAACTTGGCTGCCAAAAACATTCAGATCGGAGGGATTTGGATTGCGCACATCCGTAGCAAGGTTGCTCGCCAAACCAAAATGCACAATGCAAAATTAAGTGCCTACTCCTCACTGCTGCCAATCATTGGCAGCAGTGACACACTAGCCCCGCCCTGCCCTTGCACTCAGTTTGCTGGCAGAAAGTGTCAAATATAAAAATTGTAATAAAAATCATTTTATTACCATTTCATTTGTGATGCTTTCTGTCCTGCAGTTGGGAGGCGGAGAGGAGGGGAGGGGTGGTGCGGGGGGTTTGAGGGGGAGAACGCTCCTCCAGTCCCACAGAGAGAACCACCTTATTTTTTATATTTTTGTGTAATCAGTGACAAACGGGTGAACACATATTCTTAAAGCCTTTGGTCATCGAGGCTCAGCAGCGCACTCTTTTCTTCCATGTCCCCTTCTGGTGCTCACAGCTCCTTTCTCCCTTCCGGCAGTGACCTGGCGAAGGCCTAGCTACCCAAAGGACCCGTACCCTCCAGATATGTCCCCGCCTCCCTCAAATCCGACATAGACGTGCAGAGTCCCCACATTGAAGTTACCAAGAAATTCGGGTGGGGTAAAAGGCCATGTTTAATCACAACATTGTATAAACATGACAAGCAAATAACATGCATATCTGATATTCATAATTAAATTTGTTTAGAACATATCATGCTCCTCCCACATTCCCAGCCCTAAGGGAGAAGCCCCATCTGGCTCACATCTCGCAACTGGGTATCCTACGCCTTCTAGACTCAATGTGATAGAACCCGTGCCACCCTTGGCACACCCTGGCTGCTATTACTGTGGTAGAAAGGGCCTGATACACAGTGCCTCTCTCCCACTTAGAGCTTGCACCCACAAATAATCTGATAATGGTTACTAAAAATAGATTTAATTCTTCTTAAGTCTAAACCACACCCTTCAGGTCATCAGTGTAGGTCTGAGGTTTTAAAATTCGAGTTGCTTCTCAGAAACATTTGGGTCAAACAGCACTCTCTTTTTCTTTACTGCTTCCAAATGCTTGTTGGGCAGCAATGATTTTACTTCAGTTTGTATGTTGATGACACCCAGCAGCTGCTCAGATGGGGGCAACCCAGGTGAAACACAAGCCAGTTTTACACAGTGATAGAGGATGAAGGCAGTTTTACAGGGTGACTGCAGGTAAAATATAAGGCAGTTTTACACAGTGGCTGATGTGAAACACAAGGCAGTTTTACAAGGTGACTGAGGGTGAAACACAAGGCCGTTTTACACGGTGACTAAGGGTAAAACACAAGGCAGTTTTACACGGAGACTGAGGGTGAAGGCAGTTTTACAGGTTGACTGCAGGTGAAATATAAGGCAGTTTTACATGGCGACTGCAGGTGAAAGAAAGTGAGATTTACAGGGTGACCGCAGGTGAAACTCAAGGCAGTTTTACACGGTGGCTGATGTGAAACACAAGGCAGTTTTACACGGTGACTGCAGGTCAAACACAAGGCAGTTTTACACAGCGACTGCAGGTAAAACACAAGGCAGTTTTACATGGTGACTGCAGATGAAACACAAGGCAGTTTTACACAGTGGCTGATGTGAAACACAAGGCAGTTTTACAAGGTGACTGAGGGTGAAACACAAGGCAGTTTTACACGGTGACTGAGGGTGAAACACAAGGCAGTTTTACACAGTGACTGAGGGTGAAGGCAGTTTTACAGGGTGACTGCAGGTAAAATATAAGGCAGTTTTACATGGCGACTGCAGGTGAAAGTAAGTGAGATTTACAGGGTGACCGCAGGTGAAACACAAGGCAGTTTTACACGGTGGCTGATGTGAAACACAAGGCACTTTTACACAGTGACTGCAGGTCAAACACAAGGCAGTTTTACACAGCGACTGCAGGTAAAACACAAGGCAATTTTACACGGTGACTGCAGGTGAAACCCCAGGCAGTTTTACACAGTGGCTGATGTGAAACACAAGGCAGTTTTACAAGGTGACTGAGGGTGAAACAAAAGGCAGTTTTACACGGTGACTGAGGGTGAAACACAAGGCAGTTTTACACGGAGACTGAGGGTGAAGGCAGTTTTACAGGTTGACTGCAGGTGAAATATAAGGCAGTTTTACATGGCGACTGCAGGTGAAAGAAAGTGAGATTTACAGGGTGTTCGCAGGTGAAACACAAGGCAGTTTTACACGGTGGCTGATGTGAAACACAAGGCAGTTTTACACGGTGACTGCAGGTCAAACACAAGGCAGTTTTACACGGTGACTGCAGGTGAAACACAAGGCAGTTTTACATGGTGAATGCATGCGAAACACAAGGCAGATATAGATGGTGACGGTGCATGATGGATGGGCAGCTGAAAGCTGAAACTGAGCCTTGAGACGATGAATGGGGTGGTGGTATGCTGAGGTAACAAATCAAGATTCTCAGTCTTCTGTATGCATGCAACTAACAACACCCCATTTAAATCTAAACAGAATATTTGTTCTCTTTCTTTTATCTTTCGACAATGCTTTATTTCTCTCTCTCACCAATTCTGTCTCAAAAGTATCAATTTCTCTAGACTTTTGTCCTAGTTATCCTTCTCTGGGCTCCCTGTGTTTTTTATACACCACATACACAACTGAATGTTGACCAGTGAAACTTTGCATAGGGATTTCCACTGCGCAGTGGCACGGGTCGCAGCAATTTTAATAACTTTTGATCTGTTTGAGTTAGAAATTTTTGGGGGCTTTAAGTCTGTAAAATATTTAGCAAATGATGAATAATACGGGAAAAGCAACAAATCCGTAATTATGCGAAAAGCCATTGACATTGCCCTGCCTACGTTACTGACAGTGGAGATAGGGGCATCAGGGCAGGAGTGCAAACGCCGCCATGATAGCAGTAAGCGCAGCCATCACTTCTCTAACATTCCAGGCTCACAGGCTGAACGCCTTCCAAAATGGAGTCCCACAGCAGGTCATTAGCGGACTCTGGTGTTGATATTTTGGCAAGGGTTCACATCCCTGGCAGGTCCGCTGTTCTGTGCGGATTTAGATTGAACTCTCACTGTTTTTCCCTGAATTAGGTCTTCTGCTGCTCTGAGTGTGTCCCGGAGTTGTAGGGACAGAAATGTGAGAACAGCACTGCGACAGACACTGCGGCCACCAATGAAAGACACACTTTGTTTATGTATTACATGCACCAAGGACTGTACAAGGCTGACAAAAATGGCTGCCTCTGCATCTGCTAAGCGGCCTCAAATCACGTGGCCGGTGTTAGCCAGTCGTAGCTTTTCGACCGGGAACACTTTAAGGTGATTTCTGGGCCCGTAATGGCAGTGTTTAAAAAAAGCAAACAGAAAAATTTGATTTGCAGAATACAATATGCTGTTGGGTAAAAAAACAGGACCGACACAAAGGTCTCACACATGACGTGGGTTCACTTGGCTGACAGGGACGTACTGTAGTGAACTTACCTCTGCTTTGGGCTGTTGGGTGGTTTCTACCTAGCAGCAAGAAGATACTATGACACAACCAGTAGACCTTCTGAATGACCAGATACAAGCTCATTGACACATAGGGGGTCTATTAGGATGGCGGGCGGATCGCCACCGCTCTTATGGTGGTGGCGATCCGCCCCCCATTTCCGTCCGCCCGCCTAACATTTCCCCCCGCCATATTACGATGGTGGTGGGGACCCAGGCAGATGGAAAGACCGTCTACCAGTTTTCCGCCGGTAAGCAATCTGCCCTCCATATTATGATGATGGCAGTCTAATGCCTTTCCATGGCGGAGACTCTGCCATGGAAAAGCATGCAGAGAATACCTTTGGGGGCCCGTTGCAGGCCCCCAGGGGCAAGGGGGTGTGGTTGCACTTGGAGGGTACCCATGGAACCCCCTGATATTTGCATGCACAAGGTGGCAGGCACCACGTGGTGCCTGTCACATGCATGCAAATGCACAACATGCCCTTTTAACATTGTGGCGGGTGCTGAATACAGCACCGCCCACCACAATGTTAAATATACAGGATGTGACTGCCATGGTGGCGGTGGCATCCTAAATGGCAGTGCGGGAGCGCTGCACCACTGGAGGCTGTTCACAACACCGCTATGGTGGCGGGCAGACTGGGGTCCGCTCGCCATCCTAATAGACCCTATAGTATTTCAGGCTGGGTGTTGTTTCTCATTATAACAAGATGCCCATTGAATTTACTATTGCAGGAAAAATATCTATGACTTATTTTTAGGGTCTGCAAGGATGTTCTTTGTATTTCATTGTCTATCGCAGTGTATTCTGGGACTCACGGAATGTCTGTATATACTCTGCGACATGGTCTATATTAAGATTTGAGATTCATCATCCACTGTGTGTCAGAATGTGCTCTGTGATGCATGCCATGTGAGGAAATACTCTTTGACAACATGCAGGGATGTGCCTTGTACTCGATTGCATATCATGAAAGGCTTTGTGATCTATTTAAAGTCTGCATGTGCTCTATGACCCACTGTGTGTCAGGGTGTGCTCTGTGGCACATGGTATGGGTATTTAGACAAAATATAAGAGGGAATATATTGTGAGGACAAAATTTGTGTCAAGAATATTAAGGACAAAAATATTGTGAAGGTAAATTTCTAAAGGGAAATATATATATATATATACTAGCAGCCCGCCCCAGCGTTGCCTGGGGAAGAAGGGGGCTGGGGGCATCATTTCAGGCTTGCCCGTCCCTCGGCCTATCCCTCCGCCCGTCCCTCCGCCCGTCCCTCCGCCTGTCCCTCGGCCCGTCCCTCCGCCCGTCCCTCCGCCCGTCCCTCGGCCCGTCCCTCCGCCCGTCCCTCCGCCCGTCCCTCCGCCCGTCCCTCTGCCTGTCCCTCCAGGTTCACTTACCTCACTCGCCGCTCCTCCTCGCGCTGCTGATTTTACCGCTCCACTGCTCCTCCGCTTCTCGCTGGACTTGTCCCTCGGCCCGTCCCTCCAGGTTCACATACCTTACTCGCCGCTCTCGCTGGTTATTACCGCTTGTCCGCCGCTCCTCCCCGCCTGTCCGCAGCTCCTCCCCGCGATCATGTCCTCCGCTCTTCCTGTTGCTCCTGAACGCCGCTCCTCCCCGCGCTCTCGATGTCATGAGGCAGACATCGCAGCCGGCGCTTCTTTCAGGGAACTACTTTGTTTTTAAAGTTAATTTTTTTAATTTACCTTTTTTTTTATTTTATGTAGCCTATGTCCATCTACACACCCTGACAATTTCAAGGATGTAGCGGGTGTGTGGATTGGCGCTGTGGTTCCCGAGTTCACCTTGCCAAAAGGGTTGTGTTCTCTCTTTATAATAGTAGTATATATATATATATATATATAAATATATATATATATATATATATGTATATATGTTTGAAAGGGCTCCCCACAACAGATACAGTCCCAGGAACCACAAAAAAACTCGCACTCCAGGGTCCGTGTAAGAAAAAGCGTTTATTGGCGACGCGTTTCGACCAGGCGGTCTTCTTCGTTAGCCAGTCACATAAACACACAATCACCATTTTAAAGTACACAGGGGTAGTAGTGGAAACTGAGATAGGACCACAAACACATTAAGGACTACAATTCATAAAAAACTACAAATGCAGTAAAGAAAAGACTTAACGGTGCACAGTTTCATAACACCTCCGTTTGTGGAATCAAAACTGAGTGACATAAATAAAGTTTAAATAGATAAATAAACAATACCTTCGTACATTTGTACCATATATATATATATATATATATATATATATATATATATATATATATATGTGTGTATATATATATCTCTTATGTAGATCTACGTAGATGAGGAGTTAAGAATAGTAAATCTATATCTACCTATTTGCACATACCTTCTCGGTATTTTGGTCTTTGATAGTTTTTACATGATATTCTGTCTAGGAGTGGGCGGGACAGGCAGAATTTGATTCTGCAGGATTCCGGGGAATCACAATAAAAGCCTGTGAGATTCCATGGAATTCCGCGGCAGGTTGAGTGGGCACTTGGCGTTATTTCTTAGTGCAGAATGCACCCTCGCATCCAAAAATGGATACGAGGATGCATTTTGCGCTAAGCAAGTAACTCAGCTAAATACCCCTCGGCACCCTTACATACTCTGCAGTGATTACTGAGAGTATGTAAGGTGCCAGCGCCGATTGGTATGCACTGGTTTCTAAACTTTAGACACCAATGCATACCACTCTAAAGTGTATACCCCTCGGCACCCTTACATACTCTGCAGTGATTATTGTAGAGTATGTAAGGGCGTCGAGGGCTGTGCCCGAATTGGATTCTATACAGGGCTGCAAGAGAGATCACAGTCCCTCTATGTCTAAAAACCACTGCAGATTAAACTTTGATCTACAATGATTTTTAAAGAAAGACAGACTGTTTCCTCCTGTAGCCCTCTAAGAAACAAATAATTACTGCAAAATAATTCCGTGGCTGAGCAGACAAATTTAAAAGTAATTTCACGTTACAAGAGTAACTCAGAATTATGCAATTCCTCTGATTCTGCCAACAAAATTAATTATTCTGCCCTGGCGTAATTCTGTCCACACGATATTTTTGTTTCCGATATTCTGTCAGTGATCCCATTGTATATGATATGTTTTGTGGTGTATTTGAAGTCTGCATGTGGTCTGTGACCAATTGTATGTCAGGAGGTGCTCTATGACACAGGGCATGTCAGGAAGTGCTCGGTAATAAATTGTATGCCTCAAAGTGCTGTAAATCCAACAGCATTGCTTGATGTGCTCTCTACACCATTGTATATCATATGTTTTGTGATCTACCTGTCGTGTGCATGTGCTCTGGAAACCACTGTATGTCAGGACGTGACCTGTGACACATGGCATGTCAGGAAGTGCTCTGTAATAAATTGTATGCCTAAAAGTGCTCTAAGAAAACAGAATGCCAGGATCTATTTTATTGTATATCATATGTTCTGTAATGTATTCAATGTGTGAATGTGTTCTGTGTCCCATTGTAATTTGTATGTTCTCTGCGCCCCCCTGTATGCCAGGATGTGCTCGGCAGCCCTTTAAATACTAGGATATTTTCAGTTACCTGTTGTGTGTCAGGAATTTGTCAGAGAACCATTAGTGTCTGTATACTTTTCCAATTCTGTTGATGGCGGGTTGATGTAATGTAAGAGAAGGTCACCTGAATAAACAGTGCATAAATACATAAATTAATCACACTTCAGTTCAGCAACACATAAACGTTTTTTCCGAGGCTGACACAAAATGCCACCAGGCGTGCGTTGTAGGCCATGAAAAGTATGCACCAATCAGGGCACTGGCGCGCGCTTCCTGAGCTGTTAGTAAATAAACCAAAACATTTGAATAATTGTATAAAAATGCTTGATTAGCACACGCGTGCCGGCTTCTTCGAGGCGTTCTTCCTGGTTAGGGTGCCTTCAAAGCGTTTCTGCGTGGTGCGCACACATAATCATGTTGTTGTTTCTGGCAGTAAATAAAGGCAGACAACACTCTGCTTCCAGTGAGTGACAGTTGGGGGTCAAAAGAAGGACAGTGTGATTGACGAGTGAGGGATATTAGGGTAAATTGTAAGTCGAATCTTTGTCCCCCTTCCACCCTCCTGTGCCTGGAATCACCGACACGGGTCACCTTCTCAGCCACAGGAGGACGGGCATTCTCCGCTGTCGGTGATCAGCTGTAGGACACCTTAGCCATCAAACCTTCAGAAAAAAGTTTGTATCCAGGCAGCGGCATAGCTGAGGTTGGGTGGAGGCCTGGGAGGCCCGGTCCGCCCCAGGCGGCACTGTTTTTGGGGCGGTAGAGGTGAGCAAGTTGTGTCTGTGGAGTACCCCCAGAACAAGTTGTCTGCCAAATCTCCCCCGCCCCCATTCTTACTGCAGTGGGTGGCAAATTTAGGGTCTGCCCAGGGTGGCAGTAGGTCTAGCTAAACCACTGCATCCAGGCAGGTCCAGGGTCCTGTAATTCTCACCCTTACAAATATTCCCATCAACATCCAATGGGGCATTAACGGGCCCTTTATTTACAAGTTTCAAGATGTCGATACTCAAGCAATCAATTGTTTCTTGTCTAAATTCTGTGCCTGGGTGGCTCATGGCATTATTTAATCGCCACAGAGCTATTTGGCTGTAATTAGGAACTCACTACAATCCGCAGGGTTCTTAGACAACATGGAATCACAAAATGGGGGTTTGTAAAAATGCCTATAAAAGCGATCGGTGGATTAAAACACTTGCTGTAGAAATCCGGCTGCAAAATGTAGGCAACTAGTTTTAATCCCACGTTGACTTGACTCCGTTTCTTAACGTTGTGGTCCCTGTATATGGATGCCTTTTAGTGCCACGAAAGTGTAAGTCCGGGGCAGCAGGAGCTATACGAAGAAATATACTATTTTCTTTGTGGTAAAATTCTGTAATTGTAATTGTAATTGTAACCATACTTTTATAGCGCAACTGCCACCCTGAGGGTATCCTGGCGCTTTGACTCTTCCTGGCCTGACATACTATGGCAATTTTGGCAGTCTCCTTGCAGCAGTAAATGATTATCTGAGTGTGGATTAACAGAGCATGGTTGGTGCACATTTTTGGGGTCAACAAATGCACCACCTTGGAGGTTTTTGATCTTTAATAGGGTGACTACGTCCTTCCGGGTCATTACTGATACTACTTCCAGTGCTAAACATTTGTGCGTCTTCCTAATGCATTGTGGGTATTGTAGTCTTGGTTTGCTTCCCTTAGATTACTCAATTTACCACACCTGAAAGCAATAATTTGTGGGTGAAAAGGTTGTGACTGAAGACAGTGTCTGTAATGATCTGGAGTGAGATGGTAACCCTAATCTCCAGTACTAGCCACTTAATTCACTTACGGGACACCACCTTGTCTTTTGTGTGTATCGCTTTAAATTGGGCCTCAGGGAGGAACCTTGGGCCACTGATGCATCATAAGGCTGGCTGGTCACAGTTGCACATTGGTGGTTTGATATTTGGAATGCAGGAAAGTTGACCAATCACCTTGAGATATATGGCTGAGCATGCTCTGTTTGGGTGAAACCTATGAGACAAGGAGGGTCCTTTGATGTCATTACCCATCGGAGATCCCTAAAAAGAGGGGAGAGGTGTGGTGCTGCGGCCAGGGCGACTGACTTCGGAATCTGGGGATTACGGTTCGATCCCCGGCACCGGCGGCAGATTAGCCCAGCACCATGTGACTCTGGGCAATAGCTTGCTTCATCTTCCCGACGGCCCCCAGCGCCTAGAGACCCTAACGGGTGATGGTTCGCGCTTTACAAATGTGGATTATTATTATTAAAATCAGTCTTGGTGGACTTGTGACTGCTTGAAGTTCTGGACAGGACGACCCTTTCAGGACTCCTTCAATGCTTTCCCTGCATGTTCGTTGGCTTGAGAGCTGCGGTAGGGCATGGAAATGAACACAAACATGGGTATGTCTTAGCTATGGTTATGATTTTAAGCTAAGTGTCTTGGCTGCTTTCTTCAAACCATTTATACTGCCTAGATGCCTTACCTAGATGGAATAAAAGGAATGCATCTTTTCTCCTTCAAGCTAAAGGGGCATTTCAAAATCACCAACTCTCAGATCTCTCTTCTATAGTTCTTATCCTTGCCTTAGATGTCTCTGCCCCTGTTAGTGGGTTGCTCACTATCCTAAAACATGTACTGGAAGAACATCTCACAATGGTCAAAGCTCACACTAACACTAGATTGTGGGTTACGGTTTGGGTAAGGTTAGGATTAGGATTACCATGAGGACCAGCGCTAAGATTAGGATTAGCGATGGTGTAATGGATAAAGTTACGTCAAACAATTTATTGAGTTTATACAGTGTCCTTAAGAGCAATGAAGTACACCCTGTCATAGTAACGAGGCCAGGAAATGTATGTTCATGCAGCCAATTCTGTGATATGAGAGGCAAAGAGCAATGTAGACAACATGTATTTTTATGTTTTGGTGGGAAACTGTGTGTGGTGTAAATCCACAGACACATTTGCGCCTTCACCCCAAACAGACTACGACACTTCACAGCAAGTCAGCCCAGGCGATGCTCCCAGGCAAGGCGGGAGTCATGGGAGGGCCACTACATGGCCTTCTGTGCTCTGGTTCAAGCAGCACCGCACGCAGGTGCTGCAAGGACTCTGCTGCAGGTAAACGACTTGTTTCCGCAGTTACAGTGAATGAATGACTACACTTGTAAAGCATCCAGCTACTCAGCGAGTATCCCGGGAGTACGGCAAATTCAGGCTGGTAACTAGAGTTATAAACTAAACGGGTGAGTTGTTAACAGTTTACGTAAGTCTCATCGGTCATGTCTGTGGGAGAGGTGTGGTGCATCGGCCAGAGCGGTTGACTCCGGAGTGTAGGGCTCATGGTTCGATCCCCGGCGGCAGCTCAGCTCAGCATCATGTGACTCTGGACGATAGCTCACTTAATCTTGCCGAAGGCCAGGCCCGGACTGGCCGTTGCGGGCACCGGGCAATCCCCTGGTGCGCCGCAAGGGTGGGGGCCGGTTTTGGGCCCTGGGGGCCGTTTTTGCAGCATAGCAACGAAATCGGCCGAAAACCGGCCCCGGCAAAGAGCTCGGTTGCACCCACAGAGGGCTGGCCGACCACTTTGCCAGGGCCGGTTTTGGTTCTCACCCCGGCCATGCCGATGGTCCCCAGCGCCTTGAAACCTTAAGGGGTGATATGTTCGCACTTTACAAATAGGAATTATTATTATTATTTCTGAGTTGAAAAGGAGGTTGATTCCAAATCACGGCAACAAGGACTGAAAGAGAGGAACTTCCTTGTCTCAATCTTTTAAACGGGAGATCGCTTCAGCCATGCTGGGAGGGCTTTATTACTGAATCCTAGTGCTGAGGTAGAATGGACCCTTACCATGAAGGGCACGGTGAGCTAACGCTAAGGCTGACTGGAAGCCAGTGAAGCTGTTTTAGATATAGGGATGTTGAGGTCCACTTGGTGATCTTAAATAAAAGACCATTCTGCACTACTTGGAAGCGGTGCATTAGAAATTCTCGTGAACACAAGTACAGAGCGTTGGAACCGTGCAATCTAGATAAAATGAAAGCCTGGACAATGACTTTCTGAGCTTCCCAAGGAAGAAATGCCAGAACCGTTTTCAGTGCTTTTATTATCCAAAAACACAGTTTCTCTACAGAGGAAAGGAGAAATGACTTAAACAACACTCCTAGATTTCTCACCACCTCCACAGGAGAAGGGGTAGCCAATCAATCACTCGGCCAACATCCAGTCCATCCAGGTGATGGGCTGGATCCGAAAAGCAGAATTCCTGTCATTTCAGGTCGCATTGCAGAATGTTTGACTTCAGTCAGTAATGACTGCCATCAAACAAGCAGAAATAGTCTCCTTAGCTCGGGCAGAGTTGCCCTCATACGAGAACAGTAACGGAGTATCATCTGCATAGGAGATGATTTTAATGCCTTATAATTCCACTAGGAAGGCAAGTGGGGATAGATAAATGTTAAACAAAGCGGGATTCTAATCCAACCCCTGTGGTACTTCACACTTATGAGTCTTAACATCTGAAAAATAGGGTTTCATCCGCACCGTCTTCTCTCTAAAGTTCGGTAAGGAGCTCAACCATAGCAATGCCGATCCTCCCACTCCGATGGCTGCCACGCATTGACGTAAAACATCATGGGACACAGTGTTAAAGGCCGCCGAAAGATCTAACAGGATTTATTCATTTATTTGCAGAGTTTTATATAGCGCTGGCTAGACCCGGAGGTATCAGAGTGCTTTAGAATCAATGCATCATTATGACCACGGTCCAATGCAATCTTAATGGGTGCTGTGATTCCAGCAAAGGCAGTTTCCATGCTATGACTGGCTCAGAAACTGGATTGAGAGTAATATAAAAGTTTGTATATTCCCAAGAACTCTGAGAGTTGTTTGTTGATGATTGTTTCTAGTATTTTATGAGCGACAACATGTGTCATTTCTCTGAGGATAGACTGGGCTGCTGGGGTGTCACGCCCAGGTAGGCGGTGGCAGGGCTCAGCTCCTCAGGTGGGAGTGCACCTGTGATTGGATGATAACAGGCGGCCGGTGGTATTTCCAGACAAGCCTCAGTAGATGCCACAGTGATGAGCCACTTCAGAACTAGGGGATATGTAAAATTTGCATAATTTGCTTTAGCGCATTTATGCAAAAATTGGGGGAAATTATGAGAATTTATTCATGATTATGCATAATTTAAATGTGGCATTTAGCGGTTCAGATTGGCATAAAATGCGTCCTTGAGTCCATTTTGGACATGAGGACAGATTTCACACTAAAAAAACAGTGCTGAAAAACACAAGTACTGCGAATGAAAGCTGCTGGCATTCTGGTCATTTACGTTGTTCCCATGCTACATTTGTGCTACAAACATAGCATAATTGTGTATTGTGGCGTAATTTCATCAATTTTACATTATACGCATTACACAAAATTCCAGAAGTTATGTGAATGATGCTGGTGTCATTTAAATTTCTTTTTGGCGTATTTATAAGCCATGTCCCTAATGCATGTGCTTGTACTCAAGGGAAAACTAGGTGAACCACGAGGGAAATCCCACACAAGTCAAGGCATTGGTTGGTATTGCAAGCTCTCACTCAACACCACTAAATATTGACTGAAAACTACCAATCTGACCCCTCATTCCTGAACCCCATTCTCTGCCATTCATCTGGAGCCCACTTCAGACCTGCCAGTGCCAACCTTGAAATCCCTTTCACCATGTGAGAAAGAAAGTGGGGCAAGGAGAGGGCAGGACCTGAGCAGCCATGGAGTGTCACTGGGGGGAGTGGTGCCATGAATAGAGGGCGGAGTTTACAGGCCATCAGTGTCTGATCAGCCTCTCCTGTCTTCCCCCAAATAAACAAGCATTTACAACCTTACTGCAGGCATTGCACTGGCTGCCGGTGAAAGAGCGTGCCTTGTTTAAACTTGGTTGCACCACCTTCCAGGCTAAAACAGGCACCGCCCCGGAATTCATTTGTTCTGCCATCACCCCCTACATTCCTGGACGAGAGCTTAGGTCCACTCATCAGGCTCTGCTAACTATCCCCCGCTTCAGTAAGAAAAAGACTGGTGGTACGAAATTTGCAGTGCTTGCTCCTTCGTTTTGGAACTCCCTTCCCTCGGAACTCCGCATGTCATCTTCCTATATGGAGTTCCGGAAGGGTCTCAAAACTTTTCTTTTCTCTCGAGCCTACAATGCTTAATCCCCCTCTGCTCCTGCCCGCTTCTCACAATCCAACAGCGCCATGAAACCGCATGGTAAAAGTGCGCTATAGAAAAGTTTTTAAATTCAAATTCAAATGCAAAAGGTCTTGCATTTATGAGAGTCTGAGCTATTGGCATTGAAAATGGCAATGCGTTTTATTTATCTGTGGGTTTTAAAACGGATAAATAAAAGGCATTGTCATTTACAATGCCAATAGCTTAAACTCTCGCAAATGCGAGACCTATTGCATTGCAAATGCGTTTGTGCTATAACATTTTTTAAAGCATTAGGAGAGTTGCAGGCAGGGCAAAGCTATTTCAGAAAATAGTGCTTGAAGGCTGTAACTAAAGCCTACAGAGTAACAACACACGAAACAGGGTGTGTCACCATGGGAAGTTACAAAATGAAAACATATGGCACTAAGGGGGGACTACTAAGCCTTTTGACCAATGAACAGCCACAGTTTACAGTGGACAATGACACAAGCCAATAAAAAAGATGGGCGGAGCTTCAAGTCTCAACCTGAATACAGCATACCTCACAGAGCAGCGCATGCACTGACCAGGCTCGACCTACAAAACAAGGGCTTGTGAAGAGCTTACCATGACCAGGGGATGATCCAGAGCCTTTTATTGACCTCAACAGCCCAGTATTGCCACACATGAGCTGAACATCTACCCTGTTGAGGTGTTACTAGCTCACCTTGTGTTCACCTTGTGATATTGTTTCTTCACATGATGACCATGAGAAAAGCTTGATATTACCTGCCTCATGATGGAATAGCATGCTGACCACTTCCCACTTATTCTTTGTTAGGGCCTCACTTTGACTGCTGCGTGGTAATTGTCATGTGACACCTCTGTTCTTCGTTTTCTGTTCCTTACAATATTGACACGCAAACGTGAGACAAGTGAGGCAAATTCAGGTAAATAAAGGAAGGGAACGTGTTCTTAGGCTTAAGTGTTCCTGCTGCCATACGTAATTCTGATAAGCATGGTATTTTATCATTTTCCTGTCATCCCAGATTGCAGTGGTAAACACCTCAATAAAAAAAGAATTTGCAAATAAAAAACTAAAAAATAAAGGAAGTGAAGCAAACCGGGAATGGGGAAAGGTGAGGCAAGGAAAGGTAAGAGTATTAAAAGAGTGGGAACGAATGAGATAAGTGAAATGTGACAAAAAGTGATAGAAAGGGGGACACAGCACTGGCATAGGGCAGAGGGAAGCAAAACAGGAAAAGAAAAGATAGGATGAAGGGAAAGGAGGCGGCTTTGGAATCAGAAAGGAGGAGTTGGAAAATGAAAGGATGTATCCACGAAAGGAATGGAAGACTGTGAGAGGGAGTCTTTACACCTTACAGTACTTGCATCGCTCATTAACACCCAGTGGTTATTACGTGAACTTTGGGTTTGGTCAAGGGATGTATGCTCAATACAACAGCCCCGAAAAAAGACCCTCAGAAATAGGAGTGGACGGACTAGAGGAATCAGGGCATCGAGGTTTGCGTCCTCCCAACACAAACTCAAGTAAAGAGCGACTAATGAACTATCTGCCCACTTATAAAGCACTTTATTTAAAGAATCCTGCTGGCCATTAGAACCATTGTTGGTCAGTGAGGAAGCCTAAGCATGAAGCATGACACCTGGGCAGGTGTGTGTACTTAGCGTTGTTTTAATGCTCACCAGTGACTAACACACAGAACATATAGGTACTGTCCCTACCCAAGGACGTACTGTCCACCATTGGGCGTATCCTTGATTTGCCCAAGGGTTTGATTTTTATATTTTTCATTCCAAGAACCCCTGGTGGCCTTTCACCTCTGCTTTCAAAGATGGGAAGTCACTAGTGGCAGCTCCTTGGCTTACAGCCCTACTGGCTCTTCGCTCCAGTCTCCCATTACGCGCACTATTGGAATACTCTTGTGTGTCCCTGACTCTACGAAAAATGATACCTCGTCATCTTGGATGCGCCCCAAAATCCACCACTTTAATTATTTCCGAGCATGCCACCTTGGCTTAAAGCCATACTTGCAGTTCCCTTTTCAAATTCCTTAGCCAAGGGAGGGACGACAGTCTCATCCAGCAATTGACGCATTTCGTGGGCCGCCATCTTTGTGGATAACAGAACATGCTCAGTAAATACAAATGTATTGGGAACGTGGCAGCTAGTAACTGCTTAGAGATGAAAGGCCCCTGCTAGGGATTCCTGCTATTAGCAGCTTTTTTTCGTGCAGTGCATCCAACCCTTACGCTTTATTCCCTGCATTGGGTATTCATGGCGACACCGTTTCAGAAGAATATACAAAGTAGAAAGACTGAATCAAATTACTCAGTTATAAACTCATTTAATTCGTATGGACCTTGCACGAGGTCCCTCCAATATCCACATCTAACATGCCTGACTCCAGTGCAGCACACACTGAAAACCATGGTTTGGGAAGGCTAGGTTTGAGCCTGTGTTTTTCCAGCAGATATAATTTAGAACCCTTTTATCAAATGGATTTACAGTGATGCTTCATGGAGAGGTCACGGATTTCATGT
This sequence comes from Lissotriton vulgaris, assembly GCF_964263255.1. NCBI lineage: Eukaryota > Metazoa > Chordata > Amphibia > Caudata > Salamandridae > Lissotriton > Lissotriton vulgaris. The sequence goes on along the minus strand of NC_141689.1, from coordinate 169,487,779 downwards.
AGAAAGTCACGCAAGTGTCACATGAGTCAAAGACCCCTCCCCCATTGGCCCCCATTGCTGGAGTTGTGTCTCTGCTCCATAGGAGATCACGAACAGAAAAGATGGTCCATATGGGATTAGATTACTGGTCTGCAACACTGCCCAAAAGACTTTTTCAGCACCCTTTGTAAAGTGTTTTCACTTTGCCACATTTCCAGTAAAATAATGGCTTTGTAAAAGAGCTATGTTGCCCTAGGCATGATTGAACACTAATAGGAGGGTTCTGCCTAGGAACTACTGAATAGAAACATTTATCGAGCTGAGTTAAATTGTGCTAGTATATCTCGGCCGAATGTAAACTTGAAGATATAAATCTACAAATATTGTCCAGTGTGGTTGAGTTCTGTTAGTTACAGTTATCTTGCAATGCAGAAAAATCTTTGGGCGATTGTGATGGTTAACCAGGAAACTTCGAAAACTTTGTCCACTTCGAAAATGAAGATTTGGCAAAATCTTAATTGCAGAATAAAAACGATGCTAAACAAGATTGTGAGCCACAGTACACCATCGATCAGTGTCTTCCAAGAACTCTCTTGACAGACAGGTATTCTCATAGGACATTCCCGAATAAAGCTGGGTTTCACGTGCACGCTGATGGAAGGGTCCATTGCACTGGTGTCTGTGGGGGCATGTTGTCGAAATGTCCTGAGATGTCAAGCAATTTGGCCTCTGGCATCTTGCTGCTTTCAATGCTGTATGCTCTGTGGCAGCCCACGCAGGTCCCTCATCCATTCGGCAACCCTTGCGACAAGTAGTACTGACTGACAAATCCTCAAATATACACAACTGTCAGACAACCCTAAGGACAGAGAAGGCTCCGTCTTACAGCCTTGGCCTCAACTTTATCTGTCATCTGCCTTGGGAAGGGTTCATATTAAGGCATAACCAAATCTTATCGACTAAGACAGCTTCTTCAGCCTGGGAGTTTGGAGAATTGTCCGAGAATACTGTATATTCTTTGCAGAGTGTGGTAGGCACTAGATAAGTGTGGTGTAGGTAACTGAATTCCATAGGTTTTAATCCTACATCGTCATAGACCTTTACTGGGTGAGCCACAATCCTCATCCACAAGGGTCTTTCCCTACATCCTCAGCCCACGAATCCCGCATCATCAACATTGCTTGGTAAAGAAGTGTGTTCACCTTCTCACGGGCCTCGAGGTCCAGCGGGTTCTGCCTCTCGGTCTGTCTAGATCGCTCCAGAACACCACAACTCTGCGTGCATGCACCTTGTGGCCACAAACCGCAAGCCGAAAGACGCTGGTTATTATTTGTGCTTTTCAGCAATGCTGACTCAGTCTGACCAGGTGGAACTAAAAGAAGGATGGCCCTCAATGGAGGTCCATCCTGTGTTCAGGATCTTCTGTGAGATTGTTGGTCAGTTACTTAACTTCCACATCTCCTCATTTGCCAATAGCAGCTGAAAAACTTTAATAACCATAAGTGTCATCAGGCAGTGTGGAAAGACGTTCCCATCACAGCAGGGATTGCTGAATCCTTAGAGGTGCAGCTTGTCTCCTTTACCATATGCTATGAGACGTTTTGCAAGTTTCTGAAGATGACTTTGCCGAACAAATGTTTAATGAGAAAAGAAGTTCTTTAGATGCCGACATAAAACACACCAGAGAACTGTTGTATCTGAACGGACTTGACAAGAACAACCAGTCAATGCGCGGACGTCTGGGGTCTTGGGGGAAAAGAAGAGTCCGTCAGCTCAGACTCAGTCGTGCTTTTTAATGGCAGCGGTGCAGAGCTAGGGTTTACCACCTCTCTACAACCACCTCATTGCTAGGTGACCTGACTTTGAAAAAACAAACACTAGCTTGGTGGAGTGCTTGCTAGCGCAGATGTCTTGCGTCTCTTACTTCCTGATGATTGTAGTGACAGGCCTCCAGGCTTGCAAAATACCTTTTCTTCTAGAGCAAAGGCCCCCAAAGGGTGGACCATGACACTCACAAGATCTTTACATTTAGCACATGTGTCCTGTGCTTAGAATTCACCTCATTCATCTTTAATTCGCAAACAGACACAACATTAATTAATTAATTGTGTGCTTATATAGTGCAGGACTCACTCCCGAAGGGGTACCTCCGCGCTTCGACCCCTGCGAAACCCTTCCTGGCTTCCCTGAGAGAAGGTCCCTTAATGGGTATCTCCAGGGTGAGACCAGGCATCCCCGGCGGTCTGGTGGGGCCGTTAGTGAAGATGAGGCAAGCTAATGCCCAGAGTTGCCGAGTGTGATCGCTGATCAGAGTGGGCACCGAGGCGAGAGAATTATCGAGTCCGCTGACCCTGGTACAGAAACCTGCCGCGCCGGGAATCCAACCCTGGTCCCGGGCCGTCCTCTGCTTCCCGGTCTGCCACCTCTAACCAGTGAGCCACACTACTTCACATTAGCTGTGATCTAACTTTTGCAGGCCCCTGCTTTCTTCCTTTGTGATGGTGTTTGTCTGTTTCTTCCTTCATCTTTCCGCTTTTTTTTATATTTTTTTCTCTTGCTCTCGGTAAAAGTCTAATGCAGATAAATAAATGTTGGCCCTCCAAAATAAGTACCTGTGCACCCCACCGGAAACCACAGTCCCAAATAAAGCACTGGGGATCTTCAATGACAGGGTACAGGAAGCGGCTGTCACATGGTGCTAGTTGGGGCAGTTTTTGAAATGGCCGGATTGGTCATAGCGGGCATCGGGCGTTTTCCTGTTGGGTCGGAGGGGTGGGGGCCAGTTTTGTGGCCGTGGGGGCCGGTTTCGTCACCGGTGCTGCAATATCGGCCCCCTGTACACAAAAGTGGGAGCCGTGCTTTACTTGCACCAAAAAGCCAGGGCTGGTTGATGTTCCCAGTCCCTGGTTCTTGATAATGCGGCAGAACAGGGGCTGGGCATGGGGCACGGGAGTGAAGGGTCGGGGCAAGGGAGGAGCTTAGATGAAGGAGCTGTGGGGCGTGCTCGAAGCGCTAGATGTCATATGGATAAGGTGCGCGTGCTGGATGGTCTCAAATCGACCACTTGGAAAAACGCGGGTCTTCTTGGCTGGCTTTGAGCGTCGCTCACACTTGATTAAAGCATGAACAGATTTTTAGGTCTCGCCTGTCGATGCGCATGCGCATCGAGCAAGGCGAGAGTATTGCGAGTTATCCACTCTTTATCTACACTGCAAGGAATCGTGGCGATTCCTTGCAGTGCCCGTGACTTTTAAGGTCAATGCGCATGCGCATTAAGCTTATACGCATGCGCATTGACCTTAAAAGTCACGGGCGCGTGCATGTCCGTCTTTGTTTACCCGCTCCGCCCCCTCCCGCCGTGTCGCCTTGCCTACTCTCTTCCACAGCCTCCCCAGCTCCGCCCCCTCACTACTTGATTGCACGGCCGCTAGGCCGTGCCTCCCCTACTCTCCTCCCCCCTCCTCCTCTCCTCCCTTGTTGACTTTCCTGTATGAGAAACCGAGCCGCAGTCTCCACGCCTATGTCTTGTGCTTTTCAACTTCCTGTTCTCATTGTTATCGCACAATGAGGCACCCTGAGCCGTGAGCACCGCTTCTACATCAGAACCCTTACACGCTGCTCCAAACTCCCCTCTCCGCCCGCTCCCCCGTTCCGCCCCCTCCCCTTCCCGCCGTGTCGCATTTCTCCTCCCCCCTCCCCTCTCTTCCCTCCGGCTTCTTTTTTTGTTTATTTTACCCGCCGTGTCTCCGATCCTTTCGCTTGTTTTTTTTTAGATAGACAAAGAGCAGCGTATTATCTCTGGCCTCACTTCCTAGCGTCCGTGTGTGCTCACTGTTCAGCTCTGGTATACGGGGGCCCGAGCAGCGGCCCGCACCACGTCCTCTGCTGTGCTCTGTTAGTAAGGGGATCCTCCCCAAAGTGTGTACTCGCTGCCTCTGCCCCTCCCCAAGTGTCGAGGCTGCTGAGTCCAGTCCAAAGGCGCCACAATTTCTCTCCGGCCTGTAAGCTCCCTCATGCAACTCAGGTGAGCCATGACCTTCGGTCATCTAGCCCGGTGGCCTCACATGCTGCCATTCGCTCCAAGATAGCAGAACGGGGATTAGACAGAGGCGGAGGTGCAACACAATAGGACTGCACTGCACCAGGCTACCATCCTGGGAGAGCCAGCCTGAAGCAGGACGTCGCCGCCAGTGCGCTCCTTCGTTGGATATGGCCACCGCTGGGTCTGCTCAGGCTGTTTTGCCGCTGCATAGAGTTTTCTCGCCAGATGCCAGCAGTCAGTCCCTCACCCTCAACCCCTCACCCTCAACCCCTCAACCCCTCAACCCCAACCCCTCAACCCCAACCCCTCACCCTCAACCCCTCACCCTCAACCCCTCACCCTCAACCCCTCACCCTCAACCCCTCACCCTCACTCACCCTCACTCACCCTCACTCACCCTCACTCACCCTCACTCACCCTCAACCCCTCACCCTCACCCACACTCACCCACACTCACCCCCACCCACCCTCACTCACACTCACTCACCCTCACTCACCCTCACCCTCACTCACCCTCACTCACCCTCACCCTCACTCACCCTCACTCACCCTCACCCTCACTCACTCTCACTCACCCTCAACCCCTCACCTCACTCACCCTCAACCCCTCACTCACTCACCCTCACTCACCCTCACTCACCCTCACTCACCCTCAACCCCTCACCTCACTCACCCTCACTCACCCTCACTCACCCTCACTCACCCTCACTCACCCTCACCCACCCTCACTCACCCTCACTCACCCTCAACCCCTCACCCTCACTCTCACTCTCACTCTCACTCACCCTCACTCACCCTCACTCACCCTCACTCACCCTCAACCCCTCACTCACCCTCATTCTCACTCATCCTCACTCACCCTCAACCCCTCACCCTCACTCACCCTCACTCACCCTCACCCTCACTCACCCTCACTCACCCTCACTCACCCTCAACCCCTCACCTCACTCACCCTCACTCACCCTCACTCACCCTCACTCACCCTCACTCACCCTCACTCACCCACCCTCACCCACCCACACTCACCCACACCCACCCTCACTCACCCTCACTCACACTCACTCACCCTCACTCACCCTCACCCTCACTCACCCTCACCCTCACTCACCCTCACTCACCCTCACCCTCACTCACCCTCACTCACCCTCAACCCCTCACCTCACTCACCCTCAACCCCTCACTCACTCACCCTCACTCACCCTCACTCACCCTCACTCACCCTCACTCACCCTCACTCACCCTCACTCACCCTCAACCCCTCACTCACCCTCACTCTCACTCATCCTCACTCACCCTCAACCCCTCACCCTCACTCACCCTCACTCACCCTCACCCTCACTCACCCTCACTCACCCTCAACCCCTCACCTCACTCACCCTCACTCACCCTCACTCACCCTCAACCCCTCACCTCACTCACCCTCACTCACCCTCACTCACCCTCACTCACCCTCACTCACCCTCACTCACCCTCACTCACCCACCCTCACCCACCCTCACTCACCCTCACTCACCCACACTCACCCTCACTCACCCACACTCACCCACACTCACTCACCCTCACTCACCCTCACTCACCCTCACTCACCCTCACTCACCCCCACTCACCCTCACTCACCCCCACTCACCCTCACCCACCCTCACCCACCCTCACCCACCCTCACCCACCCTCAACCCCTCACTCACTCACCCTCAACCCCTCACTCACTCACCCTCACTCACCCTCACTCACCCTCACCCCTCACCCTCAACCCCTCACCCTCACTCACCCTCACCCTCACTCACCCTCAACCCCTCACCCTCACTCACCCTCACCCACCATCACTCACCCTCAACCCCTCACCCTCACTCACCCTCACTCACCCTCACTCACCCTCACTCACCCTCAACCCCTCACTCACCCTCACTCTCACTCATCCTCACTCACCCTCAACCCCTCACCCTCACTCACCCTCAACCCCTCACCCTCACTCACCCTCACTCACCCTCACCCACCCTCACTCACCCTCAACCCCTCACCCTCACCCTCACTCACCCTCACTCACCCTCACTCACCCTCACTCACCCTCAACCCCTCACTCACCCTCACTCTCACTCATCCTCACTCACCCTCAACCCCTCACCCTCACTCACCCTCAACCCCTCACCCTAACTCACCCTCACCCTCACTCACCCTCAACCCCTCACTCACCCTCTCACCCTCAACCCCTCAACATCAACCCCTCACCCTAACTCACCCTCACCCTCACTCACCCTCAACCCCTCACTCACCCTCTCACCCTCAACCCCTCAACATCAACCCCTCACCCTCACTCACCCTCACCCTCACCCACCCTCACTCACCCTCACCCTCACTCACCCTCACTCACCCTCACCCACCCTCACCCACCCTCACCCACCCTCACCCTCACTCACTCACCCTCACCCTCACTCACCCTCACTCACTCTCACCCTCACTCTCACTCACCCTCACTCACCCTCACTCACCCTCACTCTCACTCACCCTCAACCCCTCACCCTCACTCACCCACCCTCACCCTCACTCACCCTCACTCACCCTCACTCACCCTCAACCCCTCACCCTCACACAGTGCAATAGGTCTCGGAGCATTTGAGTTAGAGCTTTTAGAAATGTTTATGGCTTTTTTTTTAATTCTTTAGCATTGGCTACAGGAAACAAAAATGCTAAAGATTTACAAAAAAACCCATAAACAATTCTAAAAGCACTAACTCTAATGCTGCGAGACCTATTGCATTTCCAATGCTTGTTATTTCATGAGGCTTAAATGAAAGCGAGCTCGGGGGCTCTGTGTGTTCGGCGTGGAGGCGGTTTCATTAGTTTCTAAATGTTAATAGATTGTTACCGAAGCGTGCGCAGCGCCTCTTCATCCGGACCCAGCTCTCGTTGGCATGCAGCGCCCTCCGTCGAGCTGTCGGGGTGGGTTTGACGCCTGCCCGGACTGGCAGGCGGGCGGCTGTTTGTTTCCCTTCCTGTCCCGGCTTTCATATTCGGTTAATGTAAAGTCAACGCCGGTAGCTTCCGCCGTCCCGGGCGCTCGGTTGCATTTTATACCCGCTCAGAGGTCCCGCTGCACACCCTGGGTTTTAATTCGTTTTCGGGGGAGGGAGCAGATTCTATTAGCAATGCCCTGGCTGCTCTTCGGATGCTCGGGTGCTGGGGTTTGATTCGGTGCCAAGACCAGGGGGCGTCTTAGGGTACGGCTTTTGTTTGTCCCTGTTTGACATCTTCCGAGCCGAGGCGGTAAACCTAATAGCGCGGTAACTTTAAGAGAGTTTTTGTAATACACTTCTCTCCCATGCAAATCGGAAAATATAAAAAGCTGGATTGCTGCTTCCTTTTAAGTAATGATATGCTTTGCACAGAGAGAACCAATGCTAGAAAGTGACCGATTAAATCAATATAAAATGTAATTAAAGGTACAAAATGAGCCACGGCTAGGAACTGACCTGTGAATGTCTTTATTTGCACCACATTCATTACAGTGTAATAAGAGATACGTATGAGTCCTAGACCTCCCTGCTTGTAATAATAGGCAGAGATAGTACAGCAGTGGGGGATGCCCCCTGTCCCTCTTTAGAATGAGTGTGCAACCATGCTCACAAGGGCACGTCATCCCGCCCTCACGCTCACACTTAAACTTCCTGGTCCTGGTGCCAGGTGTCCATTGCCACCTTGTCCACCATCGCCTTCTATCCGTCAGAAGATGCCCCTTTGCTGAAGCTGGCCTTTTTCACCCCCTGTTGGGCAACCATAAATGAACCTATGAGGTCAATTCCTGCCTGATGCTCCCACCATCCCACCCACCTCCTCATCTGGTGGTCACGAAGGAGCTTGGTAATGAGACATCACTCACGGGAAAGTTTGTCGTGAAACCATAGACGCCTCCTGGCATGCTTCGGGCACCTGTGTGAGGGCAGGTTCCTGAAGGGAAGGCCGGTGGAGATGTTAGTGGGGTTGGGCTTCACTGCACCACTCTGGACTATCAGAGGGATGGGTTTATCACCATCCAGACAGCCCGGGCAGTCAATCTTCTGTGCCGAAGAAGAGGGTCTGCAGTGGCAATGGATCAATGTATAAGCATTGGCCCAAACCCCCTGCTCCCCTCCCCCCATCACAGAGCACTGAAACCAATCCCATGAGGCATGGGTGTCAGGGAGAGTGGCGAGATGGCAGGATACAGACATTTAATACAGTCTCTGGGCCTAAAGTAATCAGCTGGGCATTAACACTTGGTCTGTCCTCTCTGCCAACCAGTTTGGAAAGAGTTGGGGAGAGGATGTGTCATAAACGCCAGAGCTGGGAATGTTGGAAATGGGTATTCAGGTTCCAGTCTCTGCGTTGGCTCAACAACCTGTGATTCTGGGCAAATCACTTAATCTCCCCATGCTTACAAAAAATACCAACTGAAAGAATGTTTCCTTGTAACATGTTTAAAGTGCTCCAATACCATTGGGCTAAGTTTGTGCTATATAAAACTGCAATACAACAAAAGGGTTGAACATGTTTGCATGGTAGATGGGTCCTCTCTTACAACTCCAATCAGTCCGCTAGGCAACTCCCTAGGCAAACCCCTTTGCTCATAGTGACTGTCAGGTCCTCAGAGCCAATCTCTAATGGGAAAGTAAACCTTCACCAAAAAGGCGCCTTGTATACCTCAGCGGCCACCCGTCTTCTCCCTGGTCTGTCTCCACGTTTTCACCCACGCCATCTGACTTACGTAAGTAAATGTGACTTGACACCTGATCTCTCTTCATGAGCTGTACAATAAACTTGTCACACAGCAGGGGCTCCTTTGGGCCACCCCTCGCTCCAGGTAACTAGGGAGTAAAGTAGTAGTAATCGCCCTGATTGGCTGCGGCATTCCGTCTGTCCCAGATCTCACCTGCGCTCATTCTGAGTCCCTCACAAGCCGACCATGAGCTGCAGAGGCTTAAAAAGTAATGAGGCACAATCAAAAACTATAATTTAGTTGATTCAATACTACTAATGCTCCGCAGATGAATGCATAAAGCGTTTGACCGTGATACAAAACCAGGCAGACCCTCAGGAGTATGAATGGACTGTGATGTCCTTTCATGTGACATCACTGCAGTTGTCTATGCCAGCTGCTCACCCACTATTTATTTTTGGGCTACTGTCCTTATCGATGGTCTGCTTGGCTCAGGTTAGTTTTCTGGTGACTGCGATAGGAACGAAGAAGCGAACCCTGGCCACTAGGCCTAGGGTGCTGTAAGGTAAAGGATGTCCTGTTTGTGTTCTCTGACAGCCAATCACGTCAAGCCTGGAGGTGGAAAAAAGCAAAGAGATCACAGCTCCCCCTTAGAAGCCAGACACTGTTCTCACCCTCGAGGACAAGGGCAGAGCATTCTCTAGTACCCAGTGAACCGGTACGTACCATACGAGAGCGGAAATCACAAAGATGGGCCTTCTCCCGCGGAGAGGACTGTTAGGGCACACTTGATCACCTTTTTACTATTAGGGTTTGTAGAAGAACAAAAATAGAATCTTTAGACAAACTTGGGCAAATGTATCAGAAGTAAAAGGATATGGGAAAGGCTTCTTTTATGGAGTGGTGGGCGATTTCCACAGATGTTGCCACACACATTACCTGAAGCAAGCAGGGAAGCACACAGGGTGTACACACAAGTTCAAACATGCCCTAATTTTCGAATGTGGGACTCTTTTTTAGCTATCTGATTTGCTTTTTTGGGAGTGATGACAGGGCTGTTTTCTGCCACACTCCAACCCTAAATAGTGTTTCCTCTGACTTACGCAAGCCACATCTGCTTGACAATCTGTGTAGCAATATGCACAATATATGTAGACAACAGGATGTGGGAGCACACCGCTGACCTCTCAGGCAAGGTTCACCCCTGGCATTCTGGTAAATGCAGTCTCTTGTAGCTCGCTCCAATATTTTCGAGTGTTTCGCCAAGGGAGATCAGCACTATTTGTGCCAACCTTGGCGAAACACTCAAAAATATCGAAGCGAGCTACAAGAGACTGCATTTCCCAGAATGCCAGGGGCGATCCTTTGCCTGAGAGGTCAGTAGTGTGCTCCCACATCCTGTTGTCTGCACAATATATGTGTTGGAATGTCCCGCAGCACTGTCCGCTGTCCATCCATTCCCTAGTATGAATTTCCATCATTACCAAAGGCACAGGACAGTGGTAACGCAGGCCTCTGGCCTGCAGGTTGGAAGGTAAAGCCTGCAGACGTGAATGTGGCACATTTACATCCTTGCGGCATAGGCAAACGGAGATTCATTCTTTGGTGAAGTGCACAATCTCTTATTTGAAGTGCTTGCTCTCTGCAGTGGGCTTACGGCGCTTTGTAAAATGTCATTTCATAAACATAACGCGAGGCACGAGATGCGCTGTCTCTAAGCTCACGACCTCAAATTAAGCAGTATTGGCCCTTCTGTCTTATAATGGATGTTGTTTAGTGGTCAAGGTATTAAAATACAATTTTGATCACTTGCTCTTCTGTTGACCAAATGGTGTGATCCTGAGCAAAGCAGCGGTAGAACAGCTGGCGTGTCAGACAGGCCACCCCTCCCTGGTTGGTACACTCGTGTTCAGGCCGCACCACTGCCGCCGGCTCTGTGCAGGTGAAACTTCCATTTCTGGCCGCAGTCAGAGATATGAGGCGGGCCGGAGGGAGCCTGGGGCGGGCCTGGCTCGCGCAAGACACGGTATAAATAGCGCCATTCATGCCGGAGCCCGCGGGCCTGGCGCTCTCCAGCCTACCAGGGGCGGCAGCGGGGGTCGGCATGCAGCGCGAGGGCGCCGGATATTCACCGCGAGAATCGATTTCAAGGGTGAGATGAGCAGCCGAGCCAGTTGGGGAATAAATCATACATCGGATCATTGCTGAAGGAAGTTGCCTCAGCCCTCGACGAAACGAGGGAAGTTCAGCTGGGTTTCTAGGCGCCCTGCCAGACCCGCTCCATGAATGGGCAGGACGGCCCTTGGAGGGGCTTGAGATCGCCAGGGGGTGGAGGGTGGGAGACAAGAGATGGCTGGCACCTGCTGACGTGTCACAATCCCAGGTTTCATGCGGGGGAGGGCTGCAGCCCTGCCATATGCAGCAGGATGTCCAAATTGTGTGCAGGCAGGTGGGCACGACCCGTGTACACCTACATCAGTGTCCAGTGCACGTCCACTAACGTCAAATGCAAGCCCACCTCCACGCAGTCTAAAGGTGTACGTCAATCAGAGATGCAACACTACCTCAATGTCAAATGCAAGCTCTCTGCTATACATTTTACAGGTGTGTGTCCATTTCAGCTGCATGCCTAGGCTATTGTCATATGCAAGCCCACCTAATTAAATCTACAGGTGTACGTCTATGTCAGCAGCATGAGCATGTTAATGTCAAATGTAAGCCCACCTCCACGCAGTCTACAGGTGTACCTCCATCTGAGCTGCAGGCTTGCATCAATGTCATGGCACGCCCATGTCATGATACATGGCAGCGACATGCCAGTCCTATGTTAATCTCAAATGCAATGCAAATACATACATAAGTATGTGTCAAATCCCAGCCTGTATCCTTGCCAGAAACACGTCCATTTGAGATGGGTGCAATCGTCACAGTTGCCTTTTGACGTATACTGTGTTACCTTCTTCTACTTTATCAGCAGTTACATTGTCGTCATTTGCAATGACATTCACTATTTTACAAACATTTCAAATCTGTGTAATGGGATGTGGTTAGGGTGGAGTTAAGGTTGGGATTATGAGCTCAGTTTAGCACTACAGCTTGGAGCTAAAGATAAATTAAGCTTGGGGTTGAGGTTCGGGTTGCATTTAGGGTTTGGGTTAAAATTTGATTGCTGTGGTTAGGGGTAGGATTACAGCTTCCATTTAGAGTCCACGTTAGAGTTTAGGTGTAGGTTTGATTTGCAGTGGTTAGGGGTAGAATCACAGATTCTATTCGAATCTGGGTCGGGGTTTGAGTTAAGGTTTTACTGCAGTGGTTAGGGATATTTATTACAGATTCCATTTAGAGTCAGAGTTAGGGTTTAGGTTAAGGTTTAATTGGCAATGGCTAGGGGTAGGATTATAGCTTCCACTTAGAGTCTGGATTAGAATTTAGGTTAAAGTTTGATTGCAATGGTTAGGGATAGGGGTAGGATTATAGATTCAATTGGAGTCCGGGTTAGGGTTTGGGTTAAGGTTTGATGGTAGTGGCTAGCGGTAGGATTACAGCTTCCTTTTAGAGTCTGGGTTAGGGTTTGGGTTAAAGTTTGCGTTGCAGTGGTTATGGGTACGATATAGATTCCATTGGAGTCTGGGTTTGGATTTGGGTTGAAGTTTGATTTGCAGTGGCTAGGGTTAGGGTTATAGATTACATTAGAGTCCAGGTTGTGGTTTGGGTTAAGGTTTGACTGCAGTGGTTAGGGATAGTTATTACAGATTCCATTTAAAGTCCGGGTTAGGTTTAGGTTAAGATTGATTACAGTTGTTATAGATAGGATTACAGATTCCATTGGAGTCCGGGTTAGGGTTAGGGTTAAGATTGATTACAGTTGTTATGGATAGGATTACAGATTCCATTGGAGTCCGGGTTAGGGGTTGGGTTAAGGTTTGATTGCAGTGGTTAGAGGTAGGATTACTGCTTCCATTTAGAGTCTGGGTTAGAATTTAGGTTAAGATTTGATTGCATCGGTTATGGAGAGGATTACAGATTCCATTGGAGTCCGGATTAGGGTTTGGGTTAAAGTTTGAGTTGCAGTAGTTATGGGTAGGATTATAGATTCCATTGGAGTCCGGGTTAGGGTTTGGGTTGAAGTTTGAGTTGCAGTGGCTAGGGTTAGGATTATAGACTACATTACAGTCCAGGTTAGGGTTAGGGTTAAGGTTTGATTGTAGTGGTTAGTGATAGGATTACAGATTCCATTTAAAGTCCGGGTTAGGGTTTGGATTAAGGTTTTATTGTAGTGGTTAGGGATAGGATTACAGATTCAATTTAGAGCCCAGGTTAGAGTTTGGGTTAAAATTTGATTTGCAGTAGTTATGGGTAGGATTATAGATTCCATTAGAGTCCAGGTTGGGGTTTGGGTTAAGGTTTGACTGCAGTGGTTAGGGGTAGGATTACAAATAATTTTATAGTCCTGGTTGGGGTTTGGGTTAAGGTTTGACTGCAGTGGTAGGGATAGTTATTACAGATTCCATTTAAAATCCAAGTTAGGGTTTAGGTTAAGGTTTGATTGCAGTGGTTACAGATAGGATTACAGATTCAATTGGGGTCCGGGTAACAGTTTAGGTTAAGGTTTGATTTCTGTGGTTAGGGGTAGGATTACAACTTCCATTACAGTCTGGGTTCTCGTTTGGGTTAAGGTTTGATTGCAGTAGTTAGGGGTAGGATTACAGCTTCCATTTAGAGTCGAGGTTAAAGTTTGGGTACTGGTTGGGATTGGAGTTAGGGTGACAGCTGAGGTTTTCGTTGGTGTTTGAGCCAAGTTAGATTTATGATCAGGGTTTACTGATACCAGGATCATTTCCAAACTCTGATATACGCTCTTTGAATATGTAATAGTGTGTCATATAGAATGAACCTGGCGATGTAAAGGCTACATCAATACTACTGTGGTAAAATACATTGGGCCTTCTTTATGAAGGACTTGCGCCACTGGTGCGCCACTTTTTCCCATTTTAAAAGTGACTCACCGGCGGCGCAAGACCTTCATAAATAAGGCCCATTATGTTTAGTGGTAATGTAGCGGTATTAGGATGTTCTGTGCTGGAAGTTGGTAGTTGTTTATACTGTGATATATATTCGCAAGTCGCTGCCCTGTGTCCATTTCAATGGCAAGCCCACACCATTATCAAACTCAATGTGATTCCCTGGCGAATAGAAGAACTGCAACTGTTGTGCATTTTCTTCCGCCAACTTGTATTCCACTATAGGAACAGTCAAATACTACATCAGTGCACATGACAGTGGTGCAGAAGGTCTACAAATTGGGTACACTTTTACACAGCAGGGATATTGAATGCAAGGAACAACCCACCGACGGGAGAGGTGGAGACGAGAATGGTGAATGAGCTCCAACTGGCACAGAAAGAGTGGTGTAAAGCAAGTGTAAACCTGGATAGCTTGCATAGCCTGTGTGTCGATCGTGTTGCAGGAGCTGTGCAGACTGGATGGGCTGACAGTGTGTGACTGCCGCCATCGCTCGTATGGACCAGCCTTCGTGACAATACATCATACACAAAGCATGGGGCCTCGGGCAGTCTGACCGGCGCTTTGTATGTAAAACACTGGCTGTTGTATGAGGGCTGCATGTTTGTCTGACATCTGTCTAAAGGGATGCAAGTGGCATTCATTACTGTAGGAAGGGATGTGTTTGGTGTTTGTGTCAGGCAGTGAAGGGCGTAGTCATGCCTTGGCACTCTCTGACACACTTCAATCAATGGATGGACATGGTAATTTCTGACACACTTCAAAGACATAAGTGGCTAGACTTTCACATATTTCTTTTATGTTCATGGTTGCATACCCATTAAATAACATCTGGTGTCAGAATGGGTGTGATGCTCACTATATCAAGGGCTCTTTCCACCCGGTTATCGGCATACTTGTTTGTGGTAAATGCACTCGACGGAACGTTAGAGGAAACTAACTACACATAGTAAGGACTAATCCCTGATGAAGGGTAATGATACCTGAAATGCATTTAGAAGTCAAAGTCCATATACTATGAGTTACACAAAAAATATGAGATGACGATATATAATGTATAAATAAAATACATGAATTTATCACCTTCGGTGCTCATGATGAGCTCAGCTCGTCATGAGGCACGGTGCTCGTGTGCTCATGATGAGCTGATCTCGTTATTACCACACCCATTATCATTATGGCCCAGCACAGCAGGGGAATAGCCTTCGCAGCCAAGGTGTTAAATTCATTCAGAAACAACCTGCTTACCTTTATTATTGTCAACTGGAAGAGCCTATCAGAAGGATAACAGTAGTGCCCAGTGGGACACATTCCTTGTAGGAAGTGCAGTAATCATTCAGTAAATGCGGAAGACTCACCAAGCAGTTATGTTATATACCTCACTCAGAAGAAGGAGGTAGGCAGCGTTAAAATAAGTTAAACTCACGTTTTTTAAAATTCTCTTTGCATGTCGGTGTCAGGGAATTTCCTTTGGAATGACAGCATGAGGTCACGTTTCATTTCTCTGTCTTTAAGCTAAAATAACTATTATGTTAAGTTGTATGGTTATTTTTCACGGATCATTACAATTGACACATTTTAGATGAAACGGGTAGATGCCAGAGTCACTGTGTGGTTATCGTCTAATTTCTGTGTGTTTCAATAGATATGAGGCACCTTGCGAAAAGAACTATTGCCAATTGGGCATTTACAATGTTTCTGATGTGTTGTCATTTCCTTTTAAATTATAGAGTCATCTGAAGAAGGGCGTTAATCCCGAAATGCATTGGGTTAAAAACTACACGTTATTGGAAGTGGGAATTTTTAGATGCTGTAGAAAAGGCCGGACTGCCATAGTGCAAGCATTTGAAAATCGAAATCACCATTTCTATACACCATATGTATAAAAGAAGATTAAATCATCAAAACAGTTTAAAATGGACAATCTTTTT
Source organism: Lissotriton vulgaris (assembly GCF_964263255.1). Classification (NCBI taxonomy): domain Eukaryota; kingdom Metazoa; phylum Chordata; class Amphibia; order Caudata; family Salamandridae; genus Lissotriton; species Lissotriton vulgaris. Next base: position 169,472,115 of record NC_141689.1, on the reverse strand, counting down.
GTCTATGATGATTTCTTCATCCAATCAGACGATGGGTGCAAGCTGGGACTGATACATACTTATGCACCAGCTTCATGTTTTAATATTTCCTGGTGCTCTGGATGGAGCACATACCATGATAGCTCCCCGATAAGGAATAATCATTGAATTAACATTGAACAGAATTGGGGTGCAGGTTACCAACTGTCTTTCATATTAAACTGATATAACACATGAATTGGCGATAGGACATTTTTTACAGAATCGTGCTATACGTCAGAGGCCATGATTCTGCTGATTCGTGTCGATGGCGTTTCGACCTTTATTATTTCAGGTCATCATCAGGACAAAAATTGCACATAAATAGTAGATTCCTGTTGTCTGAATAGCAAAAGAAACAGAGGAACATTTTAAATAGGCCAATTAAAATTGTATAAGGTGTGTTAGTGAATAAGGCCTTATGGTAAACACTTGATTGAAGTCCTAGGACTTCAATCAGGTATTTACTGTAAGACCTTATTCATTAAGACATTGTTGAGAAATTGATGTATATAAGTATAATTCACCCAGGTCTCAGCTGGGTCTTAGGTCTCTCCTGTTTGTGGTTAATCTCTTGTTCATCTCCTGTTGTGGTTAATTACTAGCTGGAATGACAATAACCAACTTTCAAAATACAACCTTTTCAAAATACAGACTTGACTGTATTTTATTTAATGGTATATGCCGTAGAAGCACGCTGTGTGAAAGTGGCTTCTTGGCGCTGGTATAGGTGCTAAGGGTAGAAAATAGCTACTCAAATTAATAAAAAATGTGTGCAATATGTTGAGGTGGTGGCAGTCATTTCTAAGGACCAGGACTTGTTCTTCATCATTAAGCATGAGCGGGAAATCCGTTACGCTCGCGGATTTTGCGGATTTTTGGGAAATCCGCAATCCGCGAATTTTGCGGATTTCCCGCAAAATCCGCAAAAAAAAATCCGCGAGCGTAACGGGTTCAAAAGTTGAACCCCCACTCATGCAACTATTTTACAATGGCGCCAGCAAGCTGCCAGCGCCGTTGTAAAATAGTTACAAAGTTAGCTTGCACAGGAACCACTAGATAAAACGAAGCAGGTGCTGCTTTATTTTATATAAGTGCTTCCTGTGCAAGCTAACTTTGTAACTATTTTACAACGGCGCTGGCAGCTTGCTGGCGCCATTGTAAAATAGTTACAGGCACAGCCTTACACAGGTCACTCAAGGGACCCCTGCGCCCTTCAGGGCGATTGCATAGTAACACACACATGGTCACCCGAACTAGTTGATGCTCAAATTCAGTGACTCATTCATTAGCCCAAAAACAATCATGAGCGTCTTCGAGGCTGGACAGGTGTGCCTCTTCCCAAATCTACCGTGGAAAATCAGCTGTGATGCTGGGTAGAGGGCGGCCTTTGCATGGTCGCTCGAACTAGTTGATGCTCAAAATCAGTGACTCATTCATTAGCCCAAAAACAATCATGAGCGTCTTCGAGGCGGGACAGGTGTGCCTCTTCCCAAATCTACTGTGGAAAATCAGCTGTGATGCTGGGTAGAGGCCTTTGCATCCTTGACTTTCATGAGCGCAATCCCCGTGCTGTTCCTGTGACCAGGAGCTTCTTCATATAATTGTGTTCGCACGGGTTGCTGCAAGTTCGCACGCGTTTTGTACAATTTCGCAATTTGTGAAATTGTACAAAACCCTCGCGAACTTGCAGAAACCCGTGCGAACATAAAAAAAAAAAATCCGCAAATTCGCGAGAATTCACGGATTTTGCGGATTGCGAGTTCGCAAATCCGCAAAATTCGCGAACGCGAGATTCGCAAAATTCACCCATACCTATTCATCATCAGACTTTAACCCAAAGAATCTGAGAGAATGGTAGAAATAGCAGAAATAAAGGCACAAAGAGATATAGAAAAACACTGACAAGGGAAGGAACAGGGGTCAAAAATAATCTTTAACAGTGAGTTAAAGATGTAGGAAGGGGAGGGTGGTGAAAGTAAGAGGCATGAGGTGGAATCAAGATGTATGCCAACCCCAGCATTCACAGTGCCGGCGGTCGTTTAATAAAACTTTAGGTTTTGCACTTATTATTCTCTTTGTTATAAGTTAGGATCTATGCCCCCTAAAGCCAGTTCAGTAACTCAATGAGTTAAAACGCGTCTGGTCGATGCCTATTGGCAAACTTTAAGTTTACAGTCTCGAGCCCCTAAAGCTTCACCTCCTCTTGTATCTTCTGCAGGACGATGATAAAAATGTGCTAAAGAGATAGGTCTTTTGGAGAATTGGTTCTGTAGTTACCAAACCTAGGACAACTAGCCCTACCCAAAAGTTAAGTTTCATATAGTGTTTAAAACTGTCATGGGGGAAGCCGTGCATTAATGAATATCATTTTTACTATCCCATGGGGTGGGTGAAAGAACATGCATCACTGATATCACATATTGTGTGTGCGCACACACGCGTGTGTGTGTATGTGTGCGCGTGCGTGCGCATGTGTATGTATGTATGTGTGCGCACACACGCGTGTGTGGATGTGTGTTGCGTGCGTGCGCATGTGTATGTATGTATGTGTGCGCGTGTATGCACGTGCATGTGTGTGTATGCCCCCAGCAGTGCGGTGCAATTAGTATAAGATCTACTTTAATACCAATGACGGCAATTTCAAATAGATTATTTCAGTGGTCACGACAGTATGCCTTTCAGCCACTTGGACATCCCGCTCCATCATCTCAAGAGCCCTTGAGTTGTCAGACAAACTCATCCATTCTGCCGAACACACGCGGCCCACTCCTGTGCCCAGAGTTCTCCTTAAAATGGTTTGCTTTGTATTTTGGAAACAAATTGATTGAAATCCACTTTTTCTGATGTGTTCCCGCCTCAGAGGGCATTTTTTTGTATAACCGTGGGTCTCTTCTGCGAGCTCTCATCTGTAGTGTGGGTGCTTGGCATCCACTGACGCCTTGGCTGACGTCTTTCCAGCTCTCTGTCCTCGGCCACCCTAGGGACCAGCTTCAGAATCAGCCAATATCTATTTTCTTGCAAAAACACAAACTGAACCACCTTTTGGCACTTGTTTGAATTTCGTGCTTTTGAAAATTGCTGAATTTTAGCACAGTGGTTGTGAATGTTAATTTCATTTGCAGCTCTTTTTTCTGTTTTTATGGATTTTTTCGGTGGTTTATTTTGTGTGTGTTGTATTTTCATAGAACAGACCTAGCATTGAGCAGCAATGGGTCGTTGTAAATAGTAGTGTTCGGATAATATCGATTGGGTTTATAAAGTACACTACAAAGCGGCTGTGATGGTGCAAGGTAGGTCATATGCCCAATCATATCTGTTGTAGTGAACTATGTGTTGAGTCAGTGGTGTGTAGAAGGTGGTGTTGACCTCCAGGGGCTGGAGTAAAGTTATATTGGTTTTGAATGGGTTTGCTTCTTACTAAAGCATTTAATGGAAGGATAAGGGGGTAGAGCCAGTGCTACATTGTTCTATCCCCATCATGTTGCTCATCAAACCATTGTTATGTATGGCCTTTTCGTGGTCAACCAGAGACAACTGTGATTTGTACTGCTGTTTTGACTTAAAAGGGATCAAGGATAGGAAATGCTTGTATTCATTTTTCCTTTTTTTCCTTTTTGGATCTCTGGTTTAGCTAAGATTGATGATCCAAGATGCACAGTTTGTTAACAAATTACACTGGTGTCTTGAAATCAATAGAATTGTTTACAATGCAATGTTCATAATGCAATATATTTTGGGGTGTTTGAAAGCAAAAAGTGGCAATCAATGCTGCTGCCCCGGGCTGGTGAGCAATTGTTCGGATTTCCTTCAGCCACAATCAGGCGTGGAGGTGATTGTGAAGATGCTCTCTGGTAATCACATAAGATCTGCTACCATTGACATGGGGCAGGGTTGGAGCCTCGGAGTAGAACAGAAGTAGTCGTAACAGCTTGCGGCCCGTGGAGGGAGTTTGGTGGGGCAGGGAGGTGGTGTTGGGGAGGGGCAGGGTGGGGGGTGGGGGGTGGGTAACAACAGAATATGGATAATTGCAGGTAAGTAAACAATTTAATAAATAAAACGAATTTCGTAGCGCGCGCTGCATCGCATTTTGAGATGCAGGGTGCGCTACGAAATTCGATCCGAGAGAACATTTTACATGGGGTCACAGCTCCTTTTTATACACAAATTCCCTTTGTCTCAAGGGTGCAGGGAAAGGGAAAACCAGATGCAACTGGTTCTGGTGCACTTTGTTGTGCTCAGCCCCTCTCCCTATTCATAGGACAGGCTAGGGACATCAGACGTACCACAGGGGGCGGAGCCAGCATTGTGGAGGGAATGCACAGCCCTATTCAGGTCCCAGGTGCAACTCCTACCTCCCATCTACATGCAGTTCTCCCCATTCACCACCGGGCAGACCCATCCTTGTTCCTGGAGCCAAGCACACCAGCCAGCCCCTGTCACTCACAAGCCAGACAGTCAATTCACATTCACTGCACACAGAAATGCCAACTTCTAAAAGTGGCACTACTCCACTAGACATAATAAATCTGTGCACACCATTGCACAGCATTTATTCTCATGAGTTCGCAGATACCAAACTCACACCTGCACTCCTCTCACATCAGGAACTACCATGGACACCCATATCCACATGCATTCCTATGGGAGGGCAGGCCAATCTCACTACATGCACTCAGAGTGCACACGCACTTTACACTGGGACACAGTGTTAAAATGCGCAGAAGCCAAAAACAACTAACATCAGGTCACATTTAAAAGCAAAAAATATTTAGGGGTGAACCTGCCAAAAGGGCCAAGTCCAACACTGCTGAAACCTGACTATTTGTGTATTTGTACTCATGTGACCTGTAAAGAAATTGCAACGAACAGGGGTATTGAGTTTGGATGGTCTATAAATATAGTCCCCTTGACCCTCCTCAACCATTGTTTTTCACCTGTAAAGAAATGCCTGGAGTCGGCATAGAATTTGAGATATGTTGTGTAGTGTGTGAAGGATTACGACCCTTAATGGGTGGACATCATTGATTGAAAAACACATTGCTGACTGGATTTAACATGCTAATTAAGGTTGAAAATATATTTGACTATAATAACTCCTTCCCCAAAGAAGTGGAGTAAACTGAGGCTAGAGTCTGGGGAACTCCTCTTGGAAGGGTCCATCGAGAGCTGTGAGACACCATTTGGAATGACAAAGGAACGCTTTAGCAATACAACATTGTGTCAATAAGGTCACAAATCCATCCGTGGGATAATGGCCTTTGTATCATGGATGGATGGATGGATGTAGCACCTACCTCATGGCACTGAAGGACCTCCCTGCAGCCCTGGGTATGGTGGAGCATGAGAGCCTTCTCAATAGTTATCCATTTACATGTGCTAGTGAAACACTGTAACTAACAGGCAGTGGTATCAGTTCACAAGTGTGAGGATCAGAAGATTCCAGTACTTGCTCCTCTCACCTGTTTTGATTTGTTCCAATCATTTGCAAGGATAGCACTGACGTAGAAGGCATCAGAATGTTTCCACCTCGCTTTGGTGACAGTTTTGAGATGTCTACCCTTGCTTCCTTGACCACCTTTGTGTTGGTGTTACAGATACAGATATGCTCCAAGGATGTAATAGACATTTGTACCAGTGCCTTGCACACCCTGGCTCACTTTTTATTATTATAAAAGGAGCCACAGATGCGTGTGCAACCCCCTGTATGCAACCCCCTGTGCCCTACAAATCATGTATGTGCACTTTTTGTTTTGAATGGAGACATAGCCCCATGCAAATGAAGACATGTCTTTGCCCCTGTACTTGCAACATATTACTATTGCAGGCTTAGGGATACAAACTGTCGGGAGATGCACAATCAGTGCAACCTCCCAGGGCACGATTCTTGAAGATGCAAAGGGTACTCGGACCCCGCAGGGCTTTCCCTGCACACACTGGCCCTGCTTGTAGCGTAATCTCTGCCTCCTCTTTCAAGTGAGGCGAGTCGCTCCACACTGAAAGGTGAAGCACCAGTCTACATTCGACTAGTTATCTATCCTGAGTGTAGTGTAGGTGCAAGTGCGCACATGCATTAGGGACAAAACGTGTCAATAATTGTGTGCACGGTCCCAGTATGCACCAGGTGCACTTAATAATGATGCATCGTGGGAAAGACCATGATTGGGCGCCTATTAACCTATGGAGACATTGTACGAGGCACCTATTGGTCGCCTGATAGCCTGCTAAGTCTTCCAGAGATCTTCTGTCTATTATTGAATTCTGCAGAGCAGCCATCTGAGCTAGCTTGCATACGTCTCCCATCACCTCTGCTCTGTTGCAAAAAGTTTTGGGGCAGATGCTCAACTCGCATAGAGGGCCCACATGCGTTTCTACTTAAATCTATCTTTGTGCCATCCTCGCATTTTTTTACACATTTTTGAGATCTTCACATAACCTGAAATTCAGGACTAATAATTCATGAAAATGTCACTCACCTGGTGTAGACACATCTTTACCGTTTCACATACTTATTTCCATAACATGTGAAGCTCTCTGATACCTTCCGGTTTAGTTAGCGCAAAAAAAAACCCTCTAAAATAAATAAATAAGTACATTTATTTATTTATTTATTTATTTTAGAAGCTTATAAAGCGCGCGGCTACCCCCAACGGGGGTGTCCCGGCGCTGCAGACGACCGACACCAAAGGGATTTAGTAAGGGCTAGATCATGGAAAAGAGCCAGGTCTTAAGTTGTCTCCTAAACAGAGACTCGGATGTAATAAATCTAAGATCTAGGGGGAGGCGATTCCAAAGTTTAGAGGTAACCACAGCAAAGGCCCGGCCCCCTGTTCGTGCAAGACGGAAATGTGGGGCATGCATCAAGCGAAGATGGTTCGATCTCAGGTCAAGAGCTGATTGGATAGGTTTGAGTCTTATGTCTCAGGTAAGCAGGACCTCGACAGTTAAGAGCCCTAAAGGCAAAGACTAGGGCCTTAAATTGTATGCGGAAGCTTACCGGTAACCAGTGCAGTTTAGCCAGATACGGAGTGATGGAATGGCGATACAGGATGTTACAGATCAGCCTAGCCGCAGCATTCTGCACTATCTGTAGTCGTTTAATCAGGTAAGCCGGGGCTCCCACATACAGGCTGTTTGCATAGTCCAAGTGGGATGTAATTAAGGCATGAACTACCGTCCTACGTGAATCAAGTGGAAGAAAGGGGACAATCTTCTTAATCATGCAAAGCTTGCCGAAGCAAGCTGCCGAGACTTTGTTAATTTGGGTTTTGCAGGACAAAGCAGTGTTGGAAACCCAAATTGCGGGCATTTTGTACTGGAACAGGGGGGGGGTCAAGTTCTGATGGCCACAACATATTAGCTAGCAAGGGAGATTTTTGATTGGAAAAGAAGACCTCCGTCTTATCTGTGTTTAATTTGAGATTATTGGTGGTCATCCAGGCTGCGATGTTAACCAGGCAATGCCGGAAATTAGCCATGTTGCCATCAGAGTGATCTCTAAATGAAAACACAAGCTGAGTGTCATCAGCATAAGAGATCACTCTGACACCCCAGGATTCCACCACATCCGCTAGCGGGGCCAGATATACATTGAAGAAAAGAGGGCTAAGTGCCGAGCCCTGCGGGACCCCACAGACCAGTGGTTTCTCAGTGGAGACATACGGCCTGAGAAAGACCTGCTGCGATCTATCCTTCAAAAAAGATTTCACCCATGCCAGTGGTATCCCCCCAATGCCAAAATCATGGAGACGATCCAAAAGGATATCGTGCGAGACCGCATCGAAAGCAGCAGATAGGTCGAGGAGGACCAGCATGGCCTCCTCTCCCCTATCCACACACTCCCGAATCGACTCAGACACTTCCAGTAGTGCAGATTCAGTACTGAAGCCCGGCCTAAAGCCCGACTGGGAAACATGTAGCAGTTGTTGTGATTCCAGGAATTCTGTCAGTTGCTCCTGTACCACTTTCTCCAGGATCTTTGCTGGCTTAGGGAGGAGTGAGATGGGCCGATAATTGCTAAAGCATAGTGGGTCAGCATCTGCTTTCTTAAGAATTGGTATCAGCATAGCCTGCTTCCACACAGAGGGGAACCGGCCAGAGAGCAGAGAGACATTCCAGATTTCCAGCAACGGGTTGATCAATAGCGGGGCCAGATCACTCAATATCCGTGCTGGGGCCGGGTCAAGGGGGGATCCTGATTTGCAGTGGTGAAACAGAGATAGGGAGTGTTCAATAGTTAAGGGCTTAAACGAGGTAAATAGTTCATCATGAGTGATTTTATTATTTAGTGCTGACACTGTCCTATTCTGATTAATTATTGACGTGATCTTTACAATCTTCTCATGGAAAAAATCTGACAAGCCATCACAGAGAGATTGGCTAGGTACATTAGAGCATGCCAAGGCAGGAGGGTTAGCAAATTCTTTACTGATATTAAATAGGGTTTTTGTTGAGTTTTCCGCTGTATTAATTTTTTCTATAAAGTGAACTTTCATAATGCTGCGTTTAAGTTTGTGAAAATTCTTGAGAGCCATTCTGTAGATGGCTTTAGCAGCCGGATCGTAAGCCCGCCGCCAGGCACGTTCCAATCTCTTACACCTGCTTCTTTCCTCCCGCAATTCTGTCGAAAACCAGGGTGCCGAAGGTTTTAATCTTGAGGAGGTAAGAGGAAGCATCGGGGCAACTTGGTCAACTGCAGAAGAGAGACACTCATTAAATTTAGATACCCCCGCATCAAGGTCGCCAGACAATGGGCCTAGCATATTAGGTAACGTTTGATCCAACGCATTGCATGTAACCTTGTGCCATTTTCGCCCATACTCTCTGATTTTAGAAGGGAAATTAAGAGGCTGTGGGAAAGACAGCTCAAACGGGATCAAACAGTGATCAGACCATGTGAGGGGAAGAGAGGGAAGCGTCGTAAGGCCAGCGCAGTTAGAAAACACAAGATCAAGGGTGTGGCCCGCTAAATGTGTGGGTCCCCTAACCCACTGGGTTAGATTAAGGCCCAGCATAGTGTCCAGAAGATTGTTGGCACGCACACATGTACCCACATCTACATGCAGGTTAAAGTCACCTAACACTGTAAAGTGGGGATGTTTTAGTGATAGGTCCGCAATCGTGGCCAATAGAGTAGTCATAGCAGATGGAGGAGCTCCTGGGGGGTTATACACAAGGACACCCGAGAAGATGGCAGAAGAAGTATCCATAATAGAGAAATACATAGCTTCAATAAGACCTACATGCGCAATTTTCCTAATCTTAATTTATAAATGGGAGAGTAGAATGACCGCAATTCCTCCACCCCTCTTTGCCCCTTCATGATTTATGCCTGCTAACCGATAGCCAGGGGGGATAGCCAGATTAATATCTGGATTAGAGAAATCTTTAATCCAAGTCTCTGTGAGAAATAGCATATCCCAGGCCTTTGAAGACAGCAACAGCCAAATATCGCTTGAATGGCAAGGGAGGGACCGACAGTTAAGTAAACCTGCCATATAGAATCTCACCTGTGTGGGTAGCCTAGAACAATAAGCTTGTGAGCATTTGCTTTTTTTTTATGGTGGACAGAGAAAAAGCGCAACCTTTGCATTGAAAGAGGGGGAGAGAAGACTCCGCAAGATTGTAACGTACCAGAGGTGTGCAAACCCCAGTCTTCAATTTCATAAGTTGAGACCTGGACCATGGGCGCCTTGGGATGGGATGACAATTGGCAGCATGGCTAGCACTCGGCGCGGAACTGGCGTGGACGGGCACAGACGGGCTTGCCTTAGGCACGCCCGCTGCGCGCGTCCGCTGCGCGCGTCCACTGCGCGTCCGCTGCGCTTCGTGAAGTCCATGTGCTTAAGAAGCCTAGCCCGAGTGGGAACTCCACCCCCAAGACTCCACCCACACTTTCACAGATGGGCTATCCCTCAAATAGATCTGTTCGCAACCGCAGACAACACCAAAATCCCAAACTTTGCGTTCAGGTTCAAATACCCACTATCCAAGGGCAACAGACTTGTTATCTATGCTGTGTACATTTACTGTTGTAAATTGCTGTGACTCAGATTCCCTGTCTAGACTTGTCATTTTTGATGTGAACCTTTACTGTTGCAAAGCGCTATGATACCTTTGGGTCTAGCTAGCACTAACATTTACTGTTGTAAGCACAAGGATATTTGCCTACGCTTTTCCTCCTATCCCTCTTCTTTCATTTCTGGTTCAGAAGCTCAGGCAAACACATGGCACGAGAGGCGCTCTGATGACTTCAGGTCTAGCTGGCTCTATATAAAACTATAGGGCACTCCACCCCCAAGTCCTCCGCCCTTACTTCCACAAATAGGGATCTCCACAGATAGACCTGTTTGCGACCGTAGAGAACGCAAAAAGACGTTGGTACATATTTGCTGGAGTGTTAGTTATAAACATTTGTATACACTTGTTATCAAAGTTGTGAATATTTACTGTTGTATAGTGCTCTGACTCAGATGCTCTGTAAAGACTTGTGATCTTTGATTTGAACATTCACAGTTGTAAAGCGCTCTGATACCTTCAGATCTAGCTAGCGCTAATATTTACTGTTGTAAAGCACTCTGATACCTTCAGATCTAGCTAGCGCCAACATTTACTGTTGTAAAGCACTCTGATACTTTTGGGTCTAGCTAGCAATATATAAAACTCTCAAATAAATAAATCTCTCTCGCTAATACTAGTGACTCTCACATGGGCCCGTCAGCCTTGGTTCACAACATTACGGGACCTCTCTGTAATTTATTTATTTTAGAGATTTATGTAGCGCTGGCTAGACCCGAAGGTATCAGAGCGCTTTGCATATTATGGAAAGAGGTTCGCTCGAGATAACATACTCAATGTTTAATTATACTGAATGTTCTACTTTGGAAAAATGAGTGAGACTGGAGAGAGTATTTATAAAATTTACTGTTGTGAATGCTCTGACTCGGATGCTCTGAGTGGACTTGTTGACTTGGATGTGAACATTTACTGTTTATTTTATTTTTGCAATTTTTAAAGCGCGCAAATACCCATACGGGTGTCTCGGCGCTAGTGTTTACAGAGCTCACTGATGGTGTGACGGGGGAGTTAGGAAGAAGAGAACAGCCATGTTTTAAGGCTCTTTCTGAATTTGAGGAGCGTGGGGGCAGTTTTGATATGGAGTGGTAGGGTGTTCCACAGTTTGGCCGTGGCGGTTGTGAAACATCTGTCTCCCCAGCTGGCCTTTCTTGTCCTAGGGACGTTCAGCAGGTAGGCAGAGGAAGATCGAAGGGTCCTGCGTTGTTCCAGTGGGCGGAGAGCTCTTTTTAGAAACTGTGGTCCTGCATTATTCAGGGTTTTATAGGCTATGCACAGAGCCTTAAATTTGATTCGGCTCCTAACCGGAAGCCAATGTAGTTCTTTGATATGAGCGGAGGTTGAAGTGAACTTAGGAATGGATAGTAGGGTTCTGGCCGCCGCGTTTTGTACTGTCTGGAGCTTGTTGAGAACCTTTTCTTGAGCATTCAGGAGAAGAGAGTTACAATAGTCGGTTCTTGAGAACACTAAGGTGCTGATGAGTGTTTTGCCCGCGGACTGTGGTAGGTAAGGAAGTAATTTTTTGATTTTTTTTAGAGTGTAGAAGGCAGATGATACAACAGCATTGGCGTGGTGGATGAAAGTAAGTTTATTGTCAAAAATGACTCCGAGATTTCGGACCTTGACCACCGGTTGGGGGGGGGGGGGGGCCCATCTGAGGTGGCCATCATTGAGGGGACCATGCTGGGTGCAAGCTCCCAAATGTCATCACCTCCGTTTTGTCGGAGTTAAGTTTGAGGCAGTTTGATGACATCCAGGAGCTTATCGCCTTCATTCCTTGTGGATTTGTTGTGGATTGCTCTGATGCCTTCGGGTCTGGCTGACGCTATCTAAGACTCTCAAATAAATAAATAAACCCCGAGGCAGATCATCCTTTGTCAGAACTGGGAATAACTGAACTCTTGTATTGGTCAGAGCACTTTACAACCTATGCAAGCATAAAATCTGGTAACAAATGAATAAATAAATGATGTCCCAGATTAATTGATTTGATCTGATGTCATACTTGTTATCTATGTGATGAACATTTGCTGTTTTCGAGCACCCTGATGCCTTTGGGTCTGACAGGCGCTGTATGGGACTCTCAAATGAATAAAGAAATAAATAAATGAGGTCCAATTTTGTTTATTTATTTATTTGAGAGATCTATGTGGCGCTGGCTGGACCCGGAGGTAACAGAGCACTTTGCAACGGTGGGTGTTCACATCGAGGATGGCGGGTGTATGCAGAGCATCTGCGTCGGAGCGCTTTATAACCGTAAATCCTCATCATTATTCTCCATTCTCCATTGATCCTTATTTAACAGGAGCATTTGCCCACTGTGGATTGAAGGGATTACTATGTATGTACGCATGCTATGTTCTATCGTTTCTGACATTGTGTGGTACCCTCCCTTATCCATATCCTGTGCTTTTCTTGACTATGATATAATTGAATCTATTTGTCTCTGAACAGTAAATTGTAAAGCGCTGTGATACCCACAAAGGTCATGTTCACGCAGAGCATCTGACTCGGAGCGCTCTGCACCGGTGGATGTTCACAGCATAGATGGCAAGTGTAGACAGAGCAGCTGAATCACAGCAGATCAAATCAATTAATCTGGGACATTACTGAATTGTTCTCGACTATGATATTATTGATTCTATTTGTCTCTGAACAATTGTAAAATGCTTTGATACCCACAAGGGTTATATTCACTATATATAAAACTTTCAAAATAAATAAATAAACATATGCCACCACCACCTCAATCCAATTGGAATATCAGGAACTGATAAATACAGAGAGAATAGGAATACGTAGGTCTCAGAAGTAGGGAGGGTTCCGTGCATGCATCTTTGGTCCTTCTATATGCATAGTCCGCATGTTCACTGGGTGGTCTATGCATTGTATAGACTAGGCATAAATTGTTAGGACAAGCGAGCAGCCACGGCCCGTGGAGGGAGTACCGATGGGGCAGAAAGGTGGGGCGGGGGTTGGGCGGGGGAGAGGCAGGGCGGGGGGTGCTAAAAACCGGAATATGGATAATTGGAGGTAAGTAAACAATTTAATAAATACAACGAATTTCGTAGTGCGCCGTGCATCTCAAAATGCGATGCAACTCGCGCTACGAAATTCGTTTTAATAATTAAATTGTTTACTTACCTCCAATTATCCATATTTCAGTTTTTAGCACCCCCAACCTGCCCCTCCCCCACCCCGCCTTTCTGCCCTACCGGTACTCCCTCCACGGGCCGCGGCTGCAAGCGAGTACCTTCCTCTTGGTGCCATAGTTGGTACTTCAGGGCATGGGGAGATTGGTGTGCTCTTAACTCATATGTCTCGGGGCTTATATTTTGAGATTAGTTTTCTGCATAGAGCAGGTGGGTTCGAAGACTGGAGTCCTGCGACATTAGTTGTCGCTGGGCCGCCATTTTGCAATTTCGAGTGCCGGCTGCGGGCAGTAAGATGGAGTTTCCACAATTAATTTATTAGCCTGTTCTGCACCAGAGGGCCAGGAGACAAACACTGTTTTCAATCACTTTGACTTACTCCGCCGCGAGGTCAATAGCAGTTCTTTCTCCCAATAAACACTGTAATGGCGCCCGCTGACGTGCTCGGCAGATTAAAGTGGCAGTTATTGTCACTGTGTCCCTTCGTGAAAGAAACGCCTGTCGAGCTTGAGTTTTATGTCTCAGGTTTAACTGAGCCGTTTAACTGTAGGCAAGGAAGATAAGCAGCGCTTGTTATTTATTTCCCAGCGAAAACGGCTTCCGGTCTTTAAAGGGCGCACTAATTGACTTTAAGATTCTTGAGAGAAGGTGGCAGTTTATTATTATTATTTTTTAATGTCTACTAATCTTTTTAAACACCAGGCAATCCGTGCGTCACACCTTGTGCCTCTTCACTGCAGGGAATCGATCAGATGCGTACTTGTAAATAGGATAAAATAGATATATTGGTCAAATTGTGAGCCCTCTGGCACAGGGCACAGACAGGCAACCGCAAAAAGAACAAATGATGGATGGAATGCTTAAAAATGCAAACATTCACCACAAGTCACAAGGATCTGGGTTTAATCCATAATTTTTTTGCTCAACATACCACCCTAGTTCAGACCTAGCCATACGCATATCAGTCTTGACCCTGCTCACCATGGGAACAGTCCAGCCCGAACTGCCAAGCCAAGTCCTCCCTGGACCATAAACAAGCATCCTGGGACCGGTTTCGGGGTATCACCCATCATCAGTCTGGCTAGCATGAATCCAGTGGCATGGTGAGCATGGGTATGAGCCTACCCAAAATACAGAATGCTTATCAATGTCAAACATTCACAAAGATCTGGGTTTAATCATTGTTTTACCACTCCAGTTTAAACCCAGCCATATTCAAATCAGTCTTGACCCCGTGCCTCATGGGAACAGTCCTGCCTGATCTGCCAAGCCAGGTCCTCCCTGGACTGGAAACAAGCATCCTGGGACCAGTGTTGGGGTATCACCTCTCATCAGTCAGGCTAGCTTGAATACAGTGGTATAGCGAGCAACTGGCCCATGTCTGCGCATACCCGGCACACTTAGGATGACAACAAGCAAAAAGAACAAATGGTGGACGGAATGCTGAACAATGAAACCATTCACCTCCAGTCACAAAGATCTGGGTTTAATCCATTTATTTTTTGCTCACCAAGCTACCCCAGTTTGGACCCAGCCATAAGCAAATCAGTCTTGACCCTACGCCTCATGGGAACAGGCAGCCAAGCTGATTAAGAATTCAAGAGAGCCAAGACTGCAAGAGTCATGCTGCTTTCAGTGCCTCTTGACATAAGGGACATTTTGAGGCCAACACTAGGATGGAATTAAATGCGGCCTGTGTTGCAATGGTCATGACATAGGCGCTTTATGCTGAGGGGCAGCTCTCACGGCTGAATGCCCTCCTCCATAGAATATACTTTGGCAGTCACTAAAGTTTGTGGAGTTGCCTGAAGAGATGTAAGTGTGGAATGGCTGGCGTGCAAGCCTGCACAGGTGCACGGTGAGGGTTCAGCTTATGAACACCAGACTGGGGACATTTTCTGTGTCAGCCAAGACATTGGCTGTCAAGCACCCTCCCCCTCATACAGCAAGGGATGCAGGACATAGTCGATGCTAGTCCTGGGGATGAATACAGCCCCTTATGTGATGGGACTTCCAAACGCATGTAAAATCCCTGCATTGTGATTCACAGGTGATGAATCCTAGCTGTGAGGCAGTCATGTGCAATTCTGTCAATAGAACACAAAGTGTGATGAATGCAATGCTGAGTTAATCATACCCACTGGCATGGCACTGGGCTGCATTCCATTCTGTCATTTTTTGTTCACTGCTGTAACAGAAATAGTCTAGACCAACCATAAGCAAACCAGTCCTCGCCCACCTCAAAAGAGGCAGTTCAGCCGGATAAGCGAAGGCCTCGCCCCTTCTGAGCAGGTAACAAGCAGCTCCTGCTCTGTTTCAGACTTGTTGGGCATCTTCAGTAATATGCAATTTTACATTGAGCTACTGAGCCTACCTATAGACATACCCTTCGAATGGCCCACCTTGGGCCTCAATGTGACTGTCTCCCCTTAAGCAAAACATGTAAATTAAAAAATCAGTGGGGTTTCTTTCACAAAGCTCCTTCCACGCCGTCTGTTTTATGAGCCACGGTGGCTTTTCTGTCACATTTTAGGCTCAGGTATTTTGCTGCAGTTCTGGTTGCTTGCTGCTCTAAAAGGGGCTGTCCAACCTGACTTCCAAAGCCACAGCCTTTCTAGGCAGGAGCACAAGCATCATTGGTCTCTTTGGACAGTGGTTTTGTTTTCTGTAGAAATAACCCGTGGTGCTATTGTGTATCCGGCCAGGGAGCTGCCTCCCGACGTTGTACACGCAACCTGTCTACACAACCCTCGGCATGAGAAGCTATAGAAACAACTAACATTGGACAACATTTGCTGGGCCCAGCACATTTCTAAAGCAAACCTGCAGATGTAATCAATGTTGAACAATGCAACTTCTGTCTCAAAATGACCCAGTGCCACAGATCAGAGAGATACTTTCATAGCACTTAACCATAAAAAACACGTAAACAAAGGAGCCATTTCAGCTGATTGGACATTTCGATATTGGCCAACATATTCCTCCCCATAGTTAAGATAAACTAAATGCATTTAAAACGAGGAGGACAAAATACATATGTATCCTTCCAGCATCCTTTACAGGTCATGCTATGATGCTGCAGTGCCTGGCATGGGTTTACCTCGTGAAAACAGATGTGTGTAAAAGTTGGCAAATCTGAGTGACACTGCTTGCTCGTCTTTCGACTTTCGGGGATAACGCGCCCACACTCTAGGCATGTTAGCGCATGGAATTAGGGGGAGCTTTCATGACATGTTTACGTGCTCAACTGTGTTATGCTGGCTACAGGTTAGCCAAGACTATAGAGAACATATATTTGATTCACTTCTACTATCTAAATTGTGTGTTGAACAGGTGGTTCTTTAGTAGTTCGATACAACTGAGAATCTGTACACAAATAGACAGTCTGAGTGTCGCTGTGGAGTACATAGTTTATTCAATAATATGAAAAACCGGAATGAGATTATGGCCCGAGGATGTGGAATGAAGAGAAATGGGAATGATCAATAAATGCCGCGAGGATCTGGTTCAACATCTCCGCCCAGATCTTACCAGCCCTGCCCCTCCCACTTCAGAAAAGACCAAAAGAAGCATCTTTCCAGCAGCTCCCCTTCGAACTATAAAACTCCCAATGGCGAGGCCTTCTAGCAGCTCGGTCCGACCCTCCCTCTTAACTGCTAACTTCTCCAGCTGATGCCTTTCCCTGGCACCCTGGGTGTGCTTTGCTCTACCCTCTCCAGTAGACTGCATCGGTTCCATTAACTCAACCCTCCTGCCGTGGTGCCCTCCGGCCATTGGCTACCATTGCCTCCCGCTCCTCATCCTCACGCTACCTCCCCTGCCCCCGTGCACACAGTCGCTGCGTAGCTAGGATCTTGGTCCATGAGTCACATGCAGACACATGCATGTACTCATACATTATTGCACAATGCTGGGGTCTCAGTTTCACCCACTTCTATCTCTAAGAGCGCCAGTGGAATTCTGCCAATGGGGGGCCATTTGTTCTCTTGGCTTGCATCGGATCCAACCCCTCAGAATAAATACTGTTGGTATGGTCCGCTTTGTCACTATCACAAAACCCCACAACATTCTACCAATGGGAAACCATATGATCTCTTGGCTTGTATCAGATCCATCCCTGAATAAATACTGTTGGTATGGTCCGCTTTGTCATTATCACAACACCCCACAACATTCTACCAATGGGAAGCCATATGATCTCTTGGCTTGTATCGGATCCATCCCTGAATAAATACTGTTGGTATGGTCCGCTTTGTCACTATCACAACATCCCTACATCACCTGATATCATTCAATGAGAAGCAGCATCTCTGGTGCATTATCTCAGCAGTAATGTTTCTCCGGTGTACACACTTCCTGTGCACACTGCTCTCTTATGCAAAATGGCTGCCTTATCCACCAACTACCTCAAATCAGCTCACCTGCTTGGTCCCACAGCCCCCACCACCCCCACCCCTTTAGCTCTTTCTCCAAAACTCTCCGAAGTAAAACAGTTTTGAACCCCATGATAATGCTCTGCCCCTGCCACCTTCCAGTTGGCTACCCTACTGTGCCAACCCATTGCGATAGACACCCTGAAGACTCCAGTCTACAGGTGTAAGGAACCTTTTACCAACAGTGTGCCACTGTGTGTTGCAGCACAACTCCAGAATTGCATAAACCACCGTATCCTCAAAAGTGGGCCTTCATTATATACAATCAACTGTGCCATCCTTTCTTCGGTGTCCTGGTTCAACCCCTGCCAAATTTAAACACCAGCACCGCAACACAGTGTGGCTGGCACACGCTGAAGTCAGGGGGAAAAAAGCCTTCTTGGGCAATCCTGCTGTACCACCCACATGTTGGCTTCCCTGGTCATCAGAAGGATCGAAGGGGTTTGTGATTGGTGGTCCTGCAGGGACACGCCCTCACCACCTTCCTCTTTGATTGGACAGTGACTGACACAGGTGGTGTGATGCTCAATAAGCACACTGGGCTTGCAAACAAGAACCTTTCCTGCTTCACTTTACAGATGAAGGATTGTTCTAAACATTGTTCTTATTCGTTACATTAGGAGAATGCCTGATCAGACTTTGGAACTGGAGAACCAAGTCTGAGTCCTGCGTCGACTCACTATTCTGTGATTATGGACAAATTACTTAATCTCTGTCTACCTTAAATAAATGATTTTTTGTAATGTTATGTGGGCTCATCTTAAGCGGCCTAGTGCTCTTGGGCGAGTATGCGCTATATAAAACTACAAAAACATTAAAATCACATCCACCACTAAACAACTCCTCTCTGTAGGTCTCATGATACCTAGTATTAATTATTTATAAAGGTGCAAAGATCTAACCTCAGTAAAAGAGGGATTCAGTAGTAAAAATATTACTTAACCTATTGCTAACTGTTAACATGTTAACATGTTTACACTTTAATGTCCATGGGGAGGCGTTAAAAGCACACAGCAGGGGACTGACTAAAAATACATGGAAGTAATACACACAGTTAACAGTAAAGATAAAAGTTTTTATTTTCTCAACATTCCTTTTTGTAAAGAAAAAAGAAAAGAAAAAGAAATAAGCTTGAAAACAGATTTTTGCAGCACTGGTTAGGCCGTGTAGAACATTAACCCGGCCGTGCAGGAGGGAGGAGGTTTGAGCTTCTTTCCTGCTAACAGTTCCCAGCTCCATGTGCCTCACTTCATGGACAATCAGCACGCCTTTTGTCAGAGCTGGGTCCTGAGTTAACGACTGAGGGTACTAACACCAGCTGGCCTCTGCATATCAGCTGTCCTTTATAAATTATACAATATAATAACCAGGGCCGGACTGGGAACCACAACCGGCCCTGGCAAAGTGCTCACCCTCCCTCCCCCTCCCCACTCGGGGGATTGGAGGTGCCGCCAAGCAAGTTGACGTTTTTCAGCCGATTTCGGTACTGGGCCGATTTTTCAGCTATGCAGCAAAAACGACCCTGCAACAAAAACGGCCCCCACCCGTGCGGCGCACCGGGGGATTGCCCGGTGCCCGCTATGGCCAGTCCGGCCCTGTTAATAACTTAGCAGTCCACCAGAGGGAAAGGGG
Source organism: Lissotriton vulgaris (assembly GCF_964263255.1). Taxonomy (NCBI): domain Eukaryota; kingdom Metazoa; phylum Chordata; class Amphibia; order Caudata; family Salamandridae; genus Lissotriton; species Lissotriton vulgaris. The sequence goes on along the minus strand of NC_141689.1, from coordinate 169,452,806 downwards.
AAACAAAGGCTCTGCCCCAAAACAAGATATATCCCTATGTTTTTTTAGTATTCTTTCAAAAGCGGTCTCATTGGCTCTGCTAACCCAGTGCTGGTCACTTGCAAGGACTGCAGGGCAAGGACTTCAGACAGAGCAGATCCCTAGATCTAACAACACACGTCATCTTCCCAGCATGGCTTCACCTCTTACAAATACCGGTGAGTTGCAATTGAAAACCCCACTTGTTCAATCCAATGAGTTTGCAAAGAATAAATTGGCCAAGCAGAACCCGTGTCTCCCCGCTTCACTCTTGCCCTCACGCAGCACGTTCACGAGCAGTTCTTCATGCCAGGGTCACCATGATTTGCGGTTGTACCTACCTTCTCAGATTCGGATCGCCAAACTTCATTAGCTCAATAGACCTTCTGTCAGCTGATGAAAGCTACTTAATAAAATAAACAGGCTAAGAATATTGTAATTGTAATTTATATATTAAAGAGTTCCGGCTTGCAGCTCCAGGGAGAACAGAACGTATTAGACCATGGCCCTGCCGCATGCCTTCCTCCAGGGTCTCTCTGTGCATGCCTACCATCCATGCATACCTGTGCTCCATATGTGCACCTTTGAGGTGATATATTTTGTAAATGGCAAATGGCAGGTCACTTTAGACGGCTTTCATAACCTGCCTGCTTTACTGGGGAAAATGTGTTTTTGCTTAATTTTTAGGTCGAAAATAGAGGCAGCGTGCATGCCCTGCTCGCTCTGCGAGGCATGTAGTAGTCGAGTATGCAGTGGAAGCCTTGCCTTCTCTCCGCCCATATTTTTGATTGGCTGGTGTCATTGTTCTTGGTAAATGCTGGCTTCCGATTGATAATGAGGCTTGTTAGTCCCTCCTTGTTACCGCCCTGTCGACCATTTGTTACCTCCCATGAGAACAGGATCTTTTACTTGTGGCGTTACACTGTCTCCTTCATAAGTCGGTAATCACTATTTTCATTTTGTTTGCAGCGCGGTCCGCTTTCACTTTAGCGTCTGTGATTGTTTATTTAATTAATTTGCCGCACGAGCCGAAAGGGGGCGTTTCTACTCACTAATCTAACAAGCATTTGCAAGCATTTGCAATGCAATAGGTCTCGCATTTACGCAAGTTTGAGCTATTGACATTGCCAATAACAATGCCTTTTATTTTTGTCTTTGTTTTTAAAACATAAATAAAAGGCACTGTCATCTACAATGCCAGTAGCTTAAACTCGCGTAAATGTGAGACCTATTGCATTGCAAATGCTTTTTTTAAGTACTATTAGTGGATTATAAGTGATTATGCCGCAGCAGGACTGGCGTCTTTGTTGTCGATGCTTTAAAGCTGACGCACTTCCGCTGCAGTCAGTTATTGACAGCTGCTACATGCGGGAGACTCCTGCGAGCACTCCTGCCCACTGTTCACTTACCATTCTTTTTTTATGCTGTGCAAGGGCGAGACCACAAGGGATCCCCGCTTATCAAATCTTCCTCTTCCCTACTTCCCTGCTTGTCTTCCTCTTCTGCAGAGTCAAGTTGTCCAACACCATCTTCCATCTCCTTCTGTGTTGGCACAATCTGGGTCTTCTTGCTGTCTTTTAATCAATTTCTTGCTTGACGACCTGTTGAAGAGCCCGTCCTTCTTCCTCTCCTGCCTATTGCACCTGGCCGCGTGGGATGCTTTATGAATGAGCCACCAAAATGCTGACTGTGAGCTAATTATTTTGACTGCCTGACCTCCAAAAGGATTACCGTAGCCTACCTTGGTACGACACTACCAGATGCTGAAGACAAAGCTGGAAATTTGACCTACTAGGATGAGAATTTGGCGAGCTCACCAGTATGAGATCCGCTTGGGGTCCTCGGTTCCACCACTGAACAATTCTCTGCACGACCACTTCTAGGAATCTTTTCATAGCTCTCTGCTTCCAGGTAGGATGCAAGACCATGAAAAGGACCAGTATGTTTGATGTTCACTTTCCTGGTCCTTGTCTATGTATTTCTTCCCCACAGGTATTTTCCTCTTTGACCAATGTGTCAGACTTCAGAAAGGAAGCAGAAGGTCCTCGGGTCCATGACCATGCGCCATGGCCCTCGACCAAGTATTAAACTCCATTGTGTCTCAGGGTTATTCATCTTGTCAACGTAGAATTTACTCACCTCGAAATTCCCTTTCACTTTAATCGTCCTAGCAAAAAAGAAGGGGGACTCAGGAGCACAACCGTAGCACCATCTCTAGTACAATCAATTGGTGCACCGAGAACCCTACCACCCAGCTGGTCGAACTGTTGTCCACTTTGGCTGCTTGCTGCTTAATGCTAGTCTCTGAGCATTTACTCTCCTTAGCTGACTCTGTGTCAGGGGTGCAAAAGACGTAGGATGGCCTACAGAGTCCACAAAGTGAAGGTGGGCATCCAGGGTCCCACCCTAGCCCTCACCGACTAGATACTGGGACAATCCACACTAAGAGGGGCTCATGAAATTAAAAATCATACCAGGCCCGACTTACCTTACCCAGAAGTAGCTGAAATATCTACAATGTTCAATCAAAGCCATCCTTTTGTGGTGGGGACGGGCCACCGCTTCACTGGACGACATGCATGTCTTCCCATGAAGGAGTATGCGTTCAGTAACAGGATTGGTGTCATTGCCTCAAGCTCTTAGGACCCTGCGATTCATTGGTCTCAATGTGTACTACTTATGGTAAGTACAGTGGTTCAGGGTGGCCTAAAGAGGTCCAGTGACACAAGGTTAAGTGTTATTTAGTCAATTGAACAAATCAGTTCTGGGAGCAAGCTTCAAAAGGCAACAGATAAATATTTAATCATAGCATGCATATTCATAGTTACAGTTGCTCACATAAGTGACAGGGGTGCGTAATGTGACTAAGTGAAAGTGACAATACACAACATATCACACAAAACAGACATCAAAATCCAGGGCAGTATGTACAAGTGGAAGGATTTTTAACAGGGGGTCGACGGAGTTTCGATCTTATGTAACTTTAGATCATCATCAGGACTGTGTGAGCATTCTGAAATAATTCTGTAGAGGGAATCTTAGTCTTGCTTCGCTATTAATGCTGGTGGTCAAGGAATAAAACAGGATAGACTTAGCAGATTAGACGTATCAGGACTTTTAAGGGGCCTGAATCTTGCTTCAAGTGTTGTAGGGAAATGAGAATGATTGGTACAATTCGATAAGGAGCCTAAGTAGTTCTCTAGAATGGAGGGAGAGAACAAAGATATTCCGGTTTGTCCGGATTTACCCGCTTTTAAAACTAGCCGGTGTATACTTAAAATTGGTCCCATCGGGTGGACCAGGGGGAGAGGCGACATCTTAATTGCGTGGCCCTCGTGGAACCTAAGGAGATCAGGCCAGGTTATCAATCCCTGGTGCTGGCGGCTTAATCGTCCTCACGGCTGCTCTCACTGCTTTGACTGCGGGCACTCAATTTGTACTACAGCATGACTGGGACACTTAGCAAACCTCTCTTGGTTTTTGCATTTGTCACACCGAGTAGGATGGGTATGCTCAGACGTGAGTCCCATGCACTCCACACCACTGAATTCAAGCAAGCCGGGCTGAAGATGGCTGGAATGCCAGAAACCGGTCCTCGGAGGCGTGTTTCCGGTCCAGGGAAGGCATGGCTTGGCAGTTCGGGCTGGACTGTTCCCATGAGGCACAGGGTCAGACTGATTTGCATATGGCCATGTCTGAACTGGGGTGGTGTGGAGTGCAATAAACGATGGATTTAGGCCTAGATTTCTGTACTGGGGTGAATGTATGACATTGTTCTGCATTCTGTCCATCAACTGTGGTTTTTGCAATTGTCACCCCGAGTGGGATGGGTATGCTCAGACGTGAGTCCCATGCTCTCCACACCACTGGATTCAAGCAAGCCAGGCTGAAGACGGCTGGAATGCCAGAAACCGGTCCTCGGAAGCTTGTTTCCGGTCCAGGGAAGGCATGGCTTGGCAGTTTGGGCTGGACTGTTCCAATGAGGCACAGGGTCAGACTGATTTGCATATGGCCATGTCTGAACTGGGGTGGTGTGGAGTGCAAAAAACGATGGATTTAGGCCCAGATCTCTGTACTGGGGTGAATGTATGACATTGTTCTGCATTCTGTCCATCAACTGTGGTTTTTGCAATTGTCACCCCGAGTGGGATGGGTATGCTCAGACGTGAGTCCCATGCTCTCCACACCACTGGATTCAAGCAACCGGGCTGAAGACGGCTGGAATACCAGAAACCGGTTCTCGGAAGCTTGTTTCCAGTCCAGGGAAGGCATGGCTTGGCAGTTGGACTGGACTGTTCCCATGAGGCACAGGGTCAGACTGATTTGCATATGGCCATGTCCGAACTGGGGTGGTGTGGAGTGCAAAAAAACGATGGATTTAGGCCCAGATCCCTGTACTGGGGTGAATGTATGACATTGTTCTGCATTCTGTCCATCAACTGTGGTTTTTGCAATTGTCACCTCGAGTGGGATGGGTATGCTCAGACGTGAGTCCCATGCTCTCCACACCACTGGATTCAAGCAAGCCGGGCTGAAGACGGCTGGAATGCCAGAAACCGGTCCTCTGAAGCTTGTTTCCGGTCTAGGGAAGGCATGGCTTGGCATTTCGGGCTGGACTGTTCCCATGAGGCACAGGGTCAGACTGATTTGCATATGGCCATGTCTGAACTGGGGTGGTGTGGAGTGCAAACAAACGATGGATTTAGGCCCAGATCTCTGTACTGGGGTGAATGTATGACATTGTTCTGCATTCTGTCCATAAACGGTGGTTGAAGCAGTGAGACAGACAGAAGAGTATTCGTAAATCACATAAGGGGCCAATTATAAGAGAATCAGCTCAGCTGATGAGATGGGGAGGAAGGCTGAGGGAAATTATTGTTTTAAGGGAGTGATTGTTTAGGAGAATGAGGGCAGAGGGAGGACTGAGGACTATCTTACGGAGATTTTTGAAAAGGTGAAGGATTGCAAAGTCAAACAAAACATAAACTTGCAAACTACACAAAGTCCGCCATGCTCCTCAGACTAACTGTGTAAAGGGTACGGTCAGGGTTGGACTGGCCTACAGGGCAATCAGACAGTGCTGATCGGACAGATTTGTCGTGGGCCGGTTTTTTATTACCAGTTTGTGGTCCTATTTTGTGGTCTGCTGAACACGTTTTGCTGTAGATTTCCATTATATTCAAACAAGCATTGCCAGCAGCAAGCACACAAACATGCAGTCTCTCATACTCTCCCTAGCAAAACAGCCATACGGAGTGACTTTACAAGTTCAAAACTAGCCTAATTTGTGAATGTGGGGCACCTTTTTTTTGCAATCTGGTTCGCTAATGGGCGTTAGTTTTATTTCGGGGCCCGGGCAAGGTAGCAAAGTTAAGCATAACAAAAACGACGTAAAGTCCCCTAAGTTTCCTAAGCAATGCATAGGAATTCTATAAAGGGTAAGGTGGCAACGTCTAGTAAAACACAAACTACACAAGTCTGCTACACTCCCTTAGCAATACCGCTGATCCTGTAACAGGTAAACATAAACTGCACAAAGCCTCCAAGGCGTTGCAGACTAGTGGTGCCTGCACCAGGAGCCCGTAGTGGATGGCTGAGGTGAATAACATACTCACTGGACCTTTCATCTCTTAGCTGAGACACCCAGAGACAGTACAGACATCAGAAGCTTGATTGTGGGCAGGAGACGCCCATCTCTCTCAGGCTGACTTCCTTCAGGTGCAATGTACATATCTATGTGGCACACTACTATAATGTGAACCTAGCCACAAAGCAGCAGAGTGCTGTAGAGGGGTGTGGTATACATCAGGGTATTCATAAGGTTGACGCACTGGGTTCACAGGCAAGAGGGGTATGCAAGGAATTTATATGGGGTAAAAAGGAATTCAATCCGAGTTAACTGGGGAAATGGGAAGAGAATGTGGCCTAACTGCTAGGGTGGTCGACCTCGGAGCTGGGGAACCGCGTACGAGTCTCGGCCGGGACGCTCAACATTCTTTGAATCTAGGCAAATCACTTAATCTCCCGTGCCTAACAAAAAAAAATGTATGTATCCGTCTGTAACTTAACTGGTGCTCATTTAAAGCGATCTGATACCTGTGGGTCTAGTACACGCTATATCAAACTCCACGAAAAAAAGAGAACTGCTAGGGCGAGGTCGTTTCAGCGAGAAGGAGACTTTCCTAACTACTGGTCAAGATATTGCAGGGACCCTCTCTCCAGCCTCTTAAGGAGGGAGATGTTTCTTAATCCCGAGGACATTCGCAGAGGGGATTATGAATGGGTAAGGGACCATTTTATGCAAAAGATGAATTTTTAGCGAAGAGGTAGTGCCGTTCCAACCTTCAGTTGTGAAATAAGTCTTGACAACTACTAACCTGGATATGCAGCCGTATCTAACCTTTGTGAGAAACAATAGGCACAGATATCTGCTCGCGAGGCTCAGATATAACCTACTGCACCTGATTTTTGCTATACCGAAAGGTTGTTTTATTTACTTAAAATCCCTGGGTCTTTGCGAATGAGACAAAAAATCTCCCCAGGACACTATGCACTTTATTATGACTTGCACCTGTTATAGGGAGCTCAAGAGAGCATTTATTGTACCTATTTTAGAAAGGAAGAGGTTTTTCCAAGTTCGCCCTAATTTTTATTTTTGCAGATTCTACCAGATTAATTTTTTTATTGCAAATTTTGTACGCTTTTGAATGAGCTGTAGTATTTCTAAGGAGTATCCAGGATGAGAAATTATATATTTGCTGAACCAGTATACCCACGTTTTGGGGGGTAATGGTTTTATGTATTATGTTTTTATGTGCTGTTTTTATAAACTGAGGTTTTTGAACATGAACTGAATAAAGAATTTGAAATTGAATGTACCAGTCAAAACAAGATTTCTAGCAGCCACCTGGCTGGAAGGGAAGAGGTTGTGAAAGGCGGTCACTGTCTGTGCCACACACGTGACCTGCTGATCACCCCTCACGGGGCTCCTCGTGTGCACCCCCCCTTCCTAAAGCACTTCCCTTGCAGCCCCTAAATGAGCGCCATTTTTGATTATTGTTAATTGTTGAGCCATTTATTCCTTCCCTCCAGTGACCCCTCCCCTTCCTCCCTCTTCTTGTGTGATGTTCTCTTTTGTTTCCTGGGGAATGCTAATCGCTTCTAATTGGATGTCTGCCGGCCCTGTGTGTCTGCAGCTGGCATGTGTGGGGACCCTTCTTCTGCATTTGTGGGATTTTGGTCCCATGCCTGGTAGCAGTAGGGGGGCAACAATTAAAACATTTATCTGTACATTCCATTCCCCTAATCCGTCTCCCATTCCCTTAGCTATCCTGCCATTTTTTACCCCTGAGTAGTTAATACCAAACGATGTTAATGTTATGGTGAGAAAAACAAACTAATCAAAGCCCACTTCAGTAATGTGCAGCTGAAAGGAAATCCCACCCATGATAACCAAACCCCCCCAGGCCCTTTGTCCTGCATTTTCACCCCTGAATTCAAGGAAAAGCATGAACTGGAGATATGCAAATTAACATTCACTTATGTACTTCAGAAACCAAAGAGTTGCTTGAAAGTATTGGGGTTTCTGCTTTTCAATTTAAGGACAATTTTTGTACTTGTCCACCTTGTGCGCAGACATTGTATTGAGTTTTGCTTGAAAACAGCTTTACTCCTTTCTTAAATATTCTTTGGGGCCCACTGCCCCTCAGATGTTGCTGTAAATCTCTTATTTGTGCCAGCAGCCGGTGAGACCTTCATATCGCCCGATCTGGCTCCTTGTGGCTGTCATTTGCAATATCTGTAACTTAACTGTGTGTCTCTTCATAGCGTTACACGTACGACTCCATTATGTACAGGCACCAATTGTAAATATGGTACAATATCACTTGTGTTTAATTTCAGCAGTCATATGTGTCTGTATAGTTCAGGCTATTGTACATGTAGTTACATTTTTTATGTTAAGGTCATAGGCCCTCACTCCGAGTGGCCCAGTGGTAGGTACATCACCTATCCGCCTGGGACAGGCATTTATCGGGGCAGGTACATTTCTCCAATAACAAGCTTTCCCCCTCCCAACAGGGGATAACTTGCAGGTTTCGGTGCATCTGCGCCATAACCTGCCTGTCCCAGTGTTCAGCAGGCACTTTCTACCTCTTATATTTCAGCAGGTTCGACCGCCCGATGTTTGACAGGGATGGTGGACTTTACACACCTGGTAGTTGGTGTAGGAAGGTACCTCCTGACTATGGTTGCCCCCAACTTTTTGCCCTGTGTTTTAGCTGGTTTTTGACATAGTCGACCTGGGGCCCTGCCAATCAGGACCCCAGGCCTACTGCTCTCTCTGTAAAATGGATTCCATGTACCCTAGGTACATTTCCAATTGGTACTGGGCCACCCTATCAGACCCTGTAACTCAGGGCATGGGTGTACCCAGGGCTGCCAGGGGCTGAAGCATGTATTATGCCACCCCTGGCTGGCCTCCTAAATTTGACACAACTGTCTGCATGACAGCTGGGGCAAAGTCGTGTGATCACCCTTTGCTGTAGATATAGTATACCTATATCTAACCCTAAAATGGACACACAGATTCCTATCAGTCACTCCTATGGCAGGCCTTGACAATCCTGAAGGCAGAGTGCTTGGAATCGTGTGAGATGGTGCTCTGGCATGAGCTGAGCCTGTCTGCAGCTTGCGGAACCAAGTCCTAATAGCTGTTCCATGATATCGCATACCATATACTCTTAAGTGCATTATAATCCTCGCGGTTAAATGCTATCTTTGGTATTGCTTTATCAAAACATGTCGAGTAAGGTGTCATACGAATTGGAATACTAACCCCTCGCCAATTCTGGCGACGGGGTTAGCATTCCACCCTTCTAGAGGGACACGACATGTATGTAACTGTGAACCCCGGTTAAAGTTAAGCGAAGCCTCAGCTCCACAAAATGGATGCTGCCACCACAGACACGAGTCTGACCCCCTGCAGCTGGGAGTCCTTCCAGCAAGGGGAGCCTGGACAAAGGGTTTCCTGTCAGGGGCGGTGCTAGCACCGTCCCAGACATGGTTTTGTGTATCCTGGGTAGGCAGGGCTTTTCAAGAAGGTGACTGCTGAGTGGCACCCCGGTGCTCACTACGCATAGGCCAGTCTGAACCAGTTCCAGGGGCACACCAGCCCCTGGCCTGGGGAAGTCCGGCATGGCAGAGGGGTGTAACCACCCCCCTCCTAGTCCCACCCATAGGGAGGACCTAGTCACCGGGTCAGCCCCCTTTTTTAGTATAAAGATGGGAGCGGGCCCCCTGTTAAAATTAGATCATCTTTGGAATCAAGACACGACTTTCTGCGAAAGGACTTCAAGATTTCCTTCTTCAAGATTCTCCCTTGTGGCTAAGGAGTAGTCACCCTGCATCAAGCGGGCACCATCCTAAGAACACTGCGGTCTGCTGTAAGTCCTTCATCACGAATCCGACGACCCAGCTCGACGAGACCTGGCTTCCCTGGCACCTCTGACCTCTACTCACCTCTACAGCAAAGCTGAGAACCGTGAGTGCGGCGAGACCTCGAGGGACTGACGATCGCCAAGACTGCACGACTTCTTTGTAACAAGCCCACCGAGTCTTCCACTGGTGAGTGCTTTGGGGTCCGAGAAGCCCCAACCCTGAGCAGCTCCAGCACCGAAGATCAGCCCTCCAGCATCTCCACGATCTGCGTGGAGCCCTTCTGCTTTTGCGTGCTCACCGCGCTGTGTGGCTACTAGCCGGCTGGCTTGTGGCCTTCTTCACGACGCCCGACGACATCACTGCTGCTGGTCTGGTTGCTCCAGACTGGCCCTTGCTTCCTTCTTCAAGAGAGGCACCCCGGACCCTCCTGGTCCACTCCAGACGCCATTTTAGGTCCACCGCGTGGGCTTGAATTTGCCAAGGCTTTGTTGCCCAATCCTGGGTCCAGCGACGCCGACAGCTTCATCCATCGTGGGACAGATCGCTCCTCCATCCCGGTCGCCGACAACGCCTCCTGGTCCATGAGATCTGCGGTCACAGCGTCACCCACTCACCTTGTCGAGGTGGCTACCATCCGGTGCCCTCCTGGTGCCCACTGACTACTGGCTAGTAGTCTCGAACTTGGTCCCCTCTGCTTTCAGGTGTCATCTTCCATCGATCCAGGCTTGGATCCATCGAACTTTCTTCACTGGTCGCCTGCCAGCAACTTCTTTCTTCCAGGCTCCTGGTCCGTCTACGAGGATTCCCGACGTCTTTTGAGTCCTATGCAGCTGCAGCCCCTGGGCTAGGTAACTTCGGCATTTTGGTGCCCCAGCATAGCCTCACTATCCAAGGGTCAGAATCCACTTTCGTTTTCCTCCTACCAGGTCGGGTTCGCCCGAGAACACTAATTTTGCAATTTCTAGCTACCATAGACTGTGTCCCGCATCTCGCGTGAGAGTGCACACACTGCACCCGAGTCCCCTGGGTCTCCTAGAAGTAATCTAACGATTCTATAGTCAAGTCCTAGCGATTCCAAAGCCTATTAGTACTGTACTTACCTGCTAGTAATTTCGCATTCCACTTTTCAAGTATATGGTTTTCCGTGCCCCTCGGGCATTTGTATATACTGTGCTAACTTAAGTATTTTCGTAAGAGTTTTGTTTTGTGCTTAGTACCCTGTCCTCATAAAGAGTACAGGGCTGTTGTGATTCTTAATAAATATCTTGTTTATTTTCATAACACTTGTATGGTGTCCTTTCACTGGGTATTCAAGGGGTATATGTGTGGTAAACAGCTGGCTTAACACGCCCTCTCGAGTCTTTAGCCTTAGACTGCTTGTATCCACGCTACTAGGATAGCTGGTCTATAAGGTTGACTTACAACCAATCATCAATAAGGGTTGCTGGACTGATACATAGTGTTCACTAGAATAGTGAGCACTGCATATCAGGCCACCTTCTCACAGTTGGTGAATGCGGTAAACTTCAACAAACTTAAAATAGTAGCTCCTACAAGATAGGTGCTTGGTCAGCAGAAGCAATATTTTGGACCACTTGTAATGAGGGCAATTTACGTGCCCTTTTCTCAAGAGTGCCTTTAAACCTCCAAATTGGTGTTATAAAGTGCCAGGACACTCATTTCCTGGGCATCTGCACACTTTATAAAATCAATTAATTCATTCAATTGTTCATTTATTTAAACATCAGATCAAACAAATGTCCTAAGGGCACTGGCCTGATCTCTTGTTAAATAGGTCAAGATTGCGTCTGTTTGACATGTTTTTCTATTCACATCCATTTTGCGCCTGCCTCGCCTTGAGTTCCATTGCTCCAGCTTGTTTTCATGGGAACTTGTCTTGACGCCCTTGAACCCCCGCTATGTATTGGAACCACATGCACAGAAAAGCATGTATAAGTGCAAATCATGATTTGCACTTTCGTGAAATCTAGTTGTACAAACGAGCGCATATCTGCATGCTGTTAAGAGCATGTGCCAGAAAGTGCACCACGGTAAGATAACCGTTCCCCCAAATAATATAGCAAAGGGGGGATTTGTTTCACTTTTAGCTTGGTTACAATCCCCAAAGCAAAGGTGCAGTGCAGTGGTTTCCTGATTGAAACACATTAAATCATCATTAAGATTACTCATTACCAGCTCAAGCTAGCTAAAGATGTGAACATGTAAAATTAAACTGCCCACTAGCTCCACCAAACCTACCACTAGCCCCTTCTTCCTTCACTAGCTCCCATCACCTCGAGAATAAACTATAGGATCCTCTGCACAATAATGGGTCAAGACATCCAAAAATTAAGCTTTGCTCTAAAGAAGCCCGGCCAGTCTCATGACACACCCATCGGAAGGCCATGTTTCGGCAACAAATGCTTAGGCCTTCAGCAGGTACTTCTGTGTATTCCACTACCTAGGGAGCCAAGACGAATTCCCAACTGTTCTCATTTGAAGAATCCCAAGGCCAAACATTTCTGAAAGTGTTTTACTGCAAACGCCACTGCCAGTTCCACTTCCCAAAACAGTTAAAGAATCCTTCTTTTCCACTTCTTTGCTGACACCCCTCCCTAATGCTTCATAATCTTGTATCAAGAACACTGGAATAACTGCCCGTTAGCATACGACCATGCATAAATGAAGTAAGTAAATAAGTGAAGATTCATTGGCCCCTCTCTATCCTGTTGTGCAGGACAAAGGGCTTCTATAGATGCCTGTAACAAGGGTGACAAAAACAAAATTTCAAGGAAGGGCTGCAGATGTCAAGTTTGTTGGATTTCTGAGAATTAGGACTATGTTTTATATATTTAATTAGAAGAGTGAATAAGTAATGTGAAGTGCCACATAAAGGCTAGAAGCAGCAAGGGAAGAAGTCCTCCTATCTCATGTGCTCTTTCCCTTGGATATCACTAACTTTTCATAGCTGAATGCTCGGATGCCGTGCCATTGAAGTGTCGAACCTACAAAGTGTGATGAGAGTAGTGCTTGCAAAAAGTCCAACCACTGGCAATCCCTCCGTGTGGCATTCCAATTCATCATTCTTTTGCCCGCCATGGAACCTCAGTTTGGATCGCCCATATGGAAATCAGTCTTGACCCTGCTCCAATTGGAACAGTCCAGACCTCAGGGAACCCCAGACCGGTGTCACCCTGATTGGTCTGTACAGCTCTGCTCCAGTGTTGCTGTTGCTACAGTTCATGCCTCTGAAGCAGACCACTCCTACAAGCCAGACTCTTTTGGCGCCAATATTATGTCAAGAAATGAAAACACGTGTTTGCCCATATCTGCAGACTTCTCAGCAAGCATCTGCATCCATAGTTAAGGCCATGACTTTTTGGTTCTGTGTTGCTATAAATATGGATAGAAGGGATCTATGTGCGATGCTCTTCACTGGTGCTCCTTGCACCAGTGCCTACACTCTGCTACTACATTCACGCACAAGCACTGCATTATAAAACTTCATGGCGGAATGTCTAGTGGTCGTAGTTGATCACAATGCCAAATCTTTGTCTTTTCTCCAGATCGCAAAGTTTGCCACTTCTCACGAATCTGAAAGGGTAAGGTGTATCTTTATTGGCATAAATTAGGGCGGATCGCTAAGACACCGGCAGGATACGGGAGCGGTGATGTTAATGTTTGCATTCAGCTTTGGGACACGTGACCGGCTGGCACGTGGTCCCTGTAGAGTTGGTTGCAAGTACGAGGACGATCGCAACCACTCAGTCCGATGTGAATCTCAGGTGAGGTGAATACTGGTTACCCCGGCAGCCCTGATGAAGTTGTGTAAATTGGCAGCAACGAAACATGTCGACATTCTGCAATTGAATTTGGTTTACTAATGACAATTTTTTTTAAATTGAGGACGCTCACAGAACTGAATAAAGTTATGTCCAGCTAGTGAGTTGCACCTCATTTTAAACATTGGGAATTGCACTTCTTTTCTCACGGGGACCAGAAGGCACTTTAGTGACACAAGCACTGACAGTGCATTTACATTTGCCTTTTCACTTTTTCCTTTCCTCACTTCTGAGATCTCTATGATGAAATACACACTTTTCCTTTACAGGAAGAAAGCAACCGATGATGATAAGTGGGTGTGCTAGTGAGTACCAACCAGCAAGCCCCCCTTGGTGTTACTACCGTGAGGTGATTTCATGCGCCATAAGACTCTTTGGACGTGATATGTGCCAATACAAATATCCTGACTTGACTTGACTTTCCTTTCCCACATTTTTTTCATGATTCTTGTAAGAAATATTCCCCTTTTGTGTGAGGTATTGACAGGTTTTGTTTAAAATTGAACAAGTAGACACATGGGCCAATGGCATTGAGCCTTTCCCTAGAGGAAGTTTTTGAAAAAGTGTTACAGACACCTCGAGTGTCTTGAAGATAAGTGTCGTTGTTCAAGATCAGTCAGGTCCGTTTTTGTTGTTAGACAAATTCTCTGTAGCCAGATGACACGCCCACTGCCACTCAAGCAGAAGTCCGACCATACAAGACTTTTAAAGGTGGTTTGTAAAGGTGCAGTTTGGGGAATTAAAAAGATGAGCGGCCCATGGTGGTGGGGTATCAGCTCTAGATGGTAGCAGGAGCATGTCTTACTCTTGTACAGGGATCTTTTTTGTTGCCTCTTTAAAAAAAGTTCGACAGGTTACATGTTACAAAGCTGGTGATCTTTAGAAAACATTTTAAACATTTTATGCAAATTTGTGAAGGGTTTATGGTTGTGACACCTACTCCTCCCAACCAGCTCTGAATGCAGAGTGACATGAATGAGGTACGTCACCTGAAATGGGCACAGCTCTGCGCTAGTGTAATGTACTACCCTGCCAACCTTGAATACCACCCTCTTGGTTGCTCCAAAGATCCTCATATATCATCTAATGCCGAAGTTTGGGAATGGCACACTGCCACTATGCCCCGGGTACCAAACATTCTTATGCCGGTTCTAAAAGAAATGTAAAGCTCGGGTCTTGGAGACCTAACTTTTCAAGTTCTCCCATTAAACCAGGCTTATGGCGCTGAAGCACATTACAAACTTTCACAGACACATTTTTCCCTCATCTTGCTCTTTGTTGGGCACAGTTGGCTGTCTCCAGAGGGACAAAATACAGACACCGATCGCGACTTTTCTTCAAGCGACGCTAAACCCTTGCAGTGAACCGTGGAAACACAAGGTCGCCTTTATCCTCTGTATTTTTCCTCTTCTTGGCTCTCTTTTGTGATTCTCTACCAATACTGGCGCTGCCTCTTGCAGCAGGCCTTCATTTCCTTTTATCCTATCCTTTTTTTCTATTTTTCTGCCCAGTTTTCCTTTGTCCCTCTAGTAGATCTGTCCCGTTTGCATTTTCTTTGTTCCTCGTACCATATTAAAGTCGGCAGCTCTTTTCTTTAAATTGTAGGAAGCCGGGAGCACAGCGGTTGGACTTCTTATGCCAGCAGAAAAAACCTGTGATCATTTCCGCAAATGACAGCCAGGTAGACTTTTTTCCCTTAGCTGAAGGGTCACCTCTAATCCTCAACACTAAAATTGCCCTTTAATGCTGCCCGGAAGGCGGGGAAGCCACTGTTAAAGCACTTCATTCTCTGGAGAGGAAAATGAAAGGAAAATTGACTCTTACAAATTTGTCGCTGGCAATCGCAGAAGACCCCATTACTTTTTCAATTTTTTTCTTATATTGAATGTTTTTTATGTAGCACACATCTGCTTTGTACACATAACCTAGGTGCTGTTGGCAGTCTTGTTTATCAGTGCATCGACTACTCATATTTTCTACTTGACCCCCGTTAGAAGGCGAGTTCCCAGAATATCTTAGCTCATTGTGCCCCTATTCCAGCAAGATCCTTCTGAACAGTAAATGTATTGCCCATCTTACTATCCGTAAGGTGCTCCTACGTCCCATCGAAAGATGAGTAAGAATTTGGCTTACGTGTTGGAAGCGAGACAGTGAGTTGATATAGTTTATTTAGGAAGTGAGTGCTGATCTCAGCCTCTACAGCTACCCGAAATGATCAACGCTAGTTGTACCTTTCTGGTACAACATTCACACGAGAGTGAGCCAGAATGTCGGGAATGTCTGGAAATCATTGAATTTCCACGATGTTAAATTACATTATGGAAATAAAATTCCCATTGGTGAAGATGAATTATGAATTGCCATGATCCCAGCTGTCTACTGATTTACATCGCAATTTGGAACTCCATCCACATTATTGTCTACTCAACATTCAGCTCGTACCTTAAGACCTATCAAATCTCTCACTGGCTTGGATTGCGAGTTGAAATTTAAATCCAAGCTGGCAAGTTGGTCCATGGGAAATTGGATGCAACAGTCAGAATAAGCAAGCCAAGTGCTGGTATTTCCTGTTTTGGCATGCAAAATTCACTCAACCCAACCAAGCACCTGAATTATCCACCAGATGTGACGTGAAAGTGTGGAATATAAATTGAAGTCTTATAATGGAGGTTTTTGAGTGGTGATTCCAAAAGACAAGGCTTGCCGACGTGTGAAATTATAGGTTCATTCGCCAGGCATTTACTCCACGTAATGAATTCACTATTTCTAAAATGACCTGGGTAGTACAGAGAAACTGAGGTTGTTGGGCTTTGAAAGACTTAATTGATTAACAAATTTACTGGGTTATTAAGAGCAATTTGAGCCGACTCAAGTGCTCCTAAGTGCAGAAAGACCTGCGTTGCCCCATCTATGGTCTTATGTATGTGATTAAAGGTTTCAAAAAAGTTGGTGACCTCTTCATATTGGCCAAGATTTACAAAGCCACGCCACAATAGCTAGCTCTGCTTGCCGCTACTGCCAACCAGGTGAGCTGAATTTTAAAAGCTAAAAATGCATCTTTTGTCGATGTGTGCGACTAGCTGAAAAATGTATATGTTAGAACCAAATACACCCACTTTGCCCACCTAGGCTAAGACTTCCCTTTCTGTGTGTAGATGGTCACTACCGGACATGGACATCGTTTAGGGGTCGCCAGGGGTCACACCTGTGCTTTACTACCCCTAGCACTGCCTTTGCGACCCCTGGCCTCGGAGGTGGCAAATTCAGTGCCAGGAACACCAGGGCAGCTGGGGATCCACTTTCTTTATTTTCTGTCAAATTTTTTTAACACACTAATAGTAAATAAATATAATCTATTATTCACTAGTAGTGCAATAAAAATGGAGTACAATAAGCTGGAATGTGCCCTTTCATGGCAGCTGAGGTGAGAAAAAAATGCTTTTGAATGCATGTTGTTGTGTGTGCTTGTGGGTGAGTATGTTTATGTGTGAGAGAGTGTACATGTGTGAAAGTGTGTGTATTTGTGAGTGAAAGTGGAGGATAAAGGACGTTTGATGTCACTTCCGCTACCCCTGGCATTGCGGTGTATTGAGGTCCATGACCCCCCTGGGGAATGAATACCTGTACTGATAATCCCTCGGTAATCTCTTGGAAATGGTCTGCTCATTAGGAGAACTGTCGTTAATTAGAAGCAAAAGGTTCATGATTGAGGATTAGAGATTATTGCTATATTCACAGACAGACACCTCACCCCCCTCATGTCAGTGTCATGGTCTGGCCCACCCGCGCTAAAGGTCATATGCGTGACCTTCTTTGAGCCGCGTCACGCGGGGAGACGCGCCATTCTTCCAAAGGCTGAAGATTCTTAGCTCAGAAGCACCAAAAACTGCTCAAGCGTCAGTCTTTTTTACTCCGGAATTTTCAAAGTAGCAAGGCCAAATATGTGCCACGAAGTGCACTTTGACATATGTTATTTCAGTGCAGTCCTACGCAAGAGTAAGAATGCATCTCTGGTAAATTCGTAAACCCACGTTGTGCTCACAAGGCGGCCGCTCTGAAAACGTTGGCATGAAAACTAAAATAAAAAAACACGAGAACGAAACAGTTTTTTCAATGGTTAGTGATGAAATGAGAGCATGTTGGGTCAGGCGACAGCGGGGCTGGGGGATTAAGCAGGCTGAGGGTGGGGAGGGGAGGGGTCATATGAAATGGGGCAATGGATGAAGTGTGAGGTTGAAGACAGACAGTCTTTTAAGTGCCAATGCCCGGGGTATTTCCATGCCACTTGAAGCTGTGGGGATGGGTAGAGCCTCCGGTTTTATTTGTTTTTAAAGTATATTGAACACTTTTTCTTATTTATAAACTCTGCTCATAAATGGACAGCGCCACCGTGTGGTACACTGACATAAATAAATGCCAGGGATTAGAAAGAAGTGGCAATGCAAAACACCGGCACAAATTAAGCAGTGAGGACAGGTTTGCCTATATCGTTCCCACACTCGGATGCTATCCCTGTGGCTGTGTTGTCCCTGTCTTGGGGAGTTCCATATGATTGGTATAAGGATACAAGTGGAGTAGGGGAGGTGATAGTGAGAATGGAGAGGGATTTAAGGAGGGAAACAAGGAGGGAGGCTTAGTAAGAAGAAGAGGGCAGAGAGAGATGCAGTAACATAAGTGGAGGGGATTGTAGAAGTGTCGGCCGCGTCCCCTGCAGGCAAGAGCGGTGGGGCCGAGGGGACTGGTTTGGGGGGGATTGGAAAGACGACCATGAAGAAAAATTGAATAAATAATTATTTTTCCCTCATTGCCGTCTGTCGAAATCCCCTCACACGGCCTCACCGCTCTTACCTGCACGGGCTGCGGCTGAGAGGTGTGGATAGTATTCAGGAGAGGGGAGAGGGTCTGTAGTATATTGTTAGCTCTCTGTGGACCCATTAAACTCAGAAAATCTGCTCTAAACATAGGAGAAATATATTGGAATCTGTGTTCAGACTTTTCCAGTCTGGTGTTTGTTTATCAGGCTCATTATTCTGATTGCAATTGTTGAATGTAAAAGGTGGGTGTCCCTCAGTGGAAGAAAGCGTGAGCCAGTGGGGTGCAACCACCAGCTCAAGAGGTGCAAGTGACCAGGGTCGGATTGGGATCACAATTTGGCCTGGGCACTGATGAAAAAAGTGGCCCCCATTTGCGGGGAGTGCCCCACTTTTGCAGGGCATGGCCCACATTCGCGGGCGTGGCCCACATTCGCGGCCATGCCCTTTCATGAAACACACAAGGAATGTAAGTGGGAGGATATTGTTCTTGGGAAGGACACAGGGCCATGTCCTACAAGCTGAGCACCTTTAAAACAGCGAGGCCCCTTTCTATTACAAAATTATTCCTCTGCCCTCCAGCGCAGGAGCACCTGAAATCAGCGAGGCCCCTTTCTATTCCAAAATTATTACCCAGCGCAGGAGCACCTGAAAACAGCGAGACCCCTTTCTCTTAAAAAATATTCAACAACCCTCCAGCGCAGGAGCTCCCAAAAACAGCGAGGCCCCTTTCTCTTAAAAAATATTCAACAACCCTCCAGCGCAGGAGCACCTGAAAACAGCGAGACCCCTTTCTCTTAAAAAATATTCAACAACCCTCCAGCGCAGGAGCTCCCAAAAACAGCGAGGCCCCTTTCTATTAAAAAATTAATCCCCGGCCCTCCAGCGCAGGAGCACCTGAAAACAGCGAGGCCCCAGATATTTGTATATTACTCAGCACTTCCCAGCCCTTCAGTGCTTCGGGGCAATGGCATGGCAGGAGAGGGTCTAAAGCAAAAACACAGCTTCTGGGCCATCCATAGGGGTGGGAGGGGAGGCTGAGGTGAAGATGGTGAGAGTTCCCCACATTACCTGGCCCCCAAAGTGAGACCCATTCTTCCTCGCCCACTAAGCCCTGAATGAGCAGGGCTGTGGGTGATGACTAATGCAAGCACTGTTTCTGGGCTGCGCAACACCTGACCCCCTGGGAGGCCGATTCTGGCACCCAATCACCCCTCCCCAGCCCACCATCAGCATGATTGCTTGGCAGGGCAGGGGTCAAGGAGAGGCCACAGATGATCATCCCTGAACGGTTGGCCGCACAGCAAAACTGCTTTCCTCTCCCCATCAGTGCTCTCTGTGGACTGGTAAAGGGGGAAAAAACTGGCCCACAGAGTGCACTGAGACACCAGCCCTCCGGCCCATGCCCGAGTGCCCGCAGTGCCAATCCGCCCCTGCAAGTAACCACATTAACTTTAGGAAGGAGAACATAAGAGAGAATAAACATTTTGTATTTGTACGAGTGTTCATTTTTAATTCATCTGAAATGTTTTAGTCGAAAGTGTATTTTTTTTGATAGTTTTAAACTATCTTGATTGAAGAAATTGTTTTTGCCAAACATGTTGGTCCAATTTTTCATTTTTTTATTTAAAGATAAATTTTATATAGTATTACATGGATAAAGTACAGATACAGTAAAGATATAAAGAGAAAAGAAAAACAAGTTCATATAGCGGTAACATAAAAGGCAGTTCAAGTCGATACTATAGTTTACAATGGAAGAAACAGTGTGTACCATAGATAGTGTGTGTAGTTGTGGACAGTATGTGGGGCTGAATGTACTGTGATTGCAAGCTTTTCAATAAAAATATATTAAAAAAAAAGAAAAAAGAGGGGAGGGATGTTTAGGGGTTGTAGAGTGTCGGGGAGAGAGGTGGAAATGGGTAAGGAGTGGGTAAGGGGTTAGGGGACGGGGTTGGCAGATACTATGGGTGTGCATTCTGAAAAAAGGTGTCTAGCTTGGACAAAATGTTATCTTCTTTTCCTTGAGTTGGCTTTAGAACTGCGTTCATGGAGTTGTCCACCCCTCTGGTGAATTGAATTAATTCCCACAAGGTGTGTGGGAATAGGTTCGAAGGGTCTTTCCATTTGAAAAGATGAACTTTGAAACCAGTTGGCTCATAAATATCCCAAAGTAGGCAGTCTTCTTTGTTTAACTTATAGTGCGTGTCGGGGAAGGATACCCAGTAAATAGGGACTAGTGCTGGTGTCCATGTCAATTTCAGAATTTGTGATATGGTTTTACTTATTTCACCCCAGAAATATTTAAGCCAGGTGCATTCTAGTAGCATGTGACCGAGGTGTCCTAGTCCTCTCTCACAGCTACAGCATGTGTCGGAAACGGTCCAATTTTAAGAAAATTGCAGAAAGTTAGTGGCTGGCGGAGTGTGCGTGTAGAGAGGAAACACCAGGGTGTTGGGACTGTAGAGAGACGATTTTCTGAAATATAAACCTTTTCCAGGTTAATTTCTTCAAGTTTATGTTTCTATTGACACAAATATTTGTTAGATTTTGATCCTGGATAGAGTTTCTAATTTATCTAGTCTTGTTTCTGGTAACTCCTAAGCGGTCCTTTAGCGTGAGTTATCTGAAGAACAGAAGCACATTGTACAGCTTTAAAAAGATAAAAAATGCTCAGTGTCATCTAAATCCCTAAAAGATCCATTCTGAATCAGGGTAAGATCCATGAAAACAGCAACCAGCGCCCGCCCGTGATGGGATTTGCAGATGAAGCGCCTTCTTGTGGTCTCCCTTCTATTTCATCCTTTAATTAAATAAAGTGCCTTCTTGAAACCACCCCCTGCTATTTTTTATCTGTAAGAGGAAGAACTTTTTCTCTCATCTTAACCCATGACGTGTGTCTGTGGGCCAGGAGAGGCTCTGCCAAGTCCATTGTCTTCCCTAATAGTGCGGCATTACGGATTCAGCTGATAGCGGGCAATCGGGCCGCTTCCTGACCTTCCTTAAAAGGGAGCTCTTTGCAGCCATCAATCACTGCCGCTGCAAGATGATGGCCTTCCATTTATTCCTCTTTCAGGACTAAAAGCACGTTAAGTGTAGTATCTGGCAGCCGAGCATTCTTCTTCGGCCTTAGTCTAGCACCGCGTGCCTGCTCTTGCCCATCGTACCACCTCCCGTAACTCCCCTCCAGGAACTCCCCCTCCTAGTGACTTCATGTCCACATTCATCTTGTAAGTACGAGTAGTGTAGCAATTACCGCCAAACACAGTGTGGCTTGACGCAACAGCCACAAAATGCCTCAAAAGTGTGAAGAGATCTTGGGTGTTGACTAACGAATCACTAGCGGTAGCAGAAGTGAGATCTTGGACCCTTTTGTTCTCAACGACACGGTATTTGGAAAAAATATCAGAAACACAAGTATTGTGGGACAGAACATGGTGTTAAAAATATCAAGGACAAGAATAGCGTGTAGCTCATTTTCTATGGGTAATAATAATAATACACATTTGTAAAGCGCGAACCATCACCCGTTAGGGTCTCTAGGCGCTGGGGGCCGTCAGAAAGATTAAGCAATCTATTGCCCAGAATCACATGGTGCTGGGCTAATCTGCCGCCGGTGCCGGGGATTGAACCGTGATCCCCAGATTCCGGAGTCAGTCACCCTGGCCGCGGCGCCACACCTCAGTAAAGTTTTATTATATATTAATCCACATATATGTACCTTGACGATATATATATATCCTCAAGGCATGTCGATCTGGAGTTAAAGATAGTAAATTTATACCTATCTATTTGCACTTACCTTTTATTTATTTTAATTTTTAGAGTTTTATATAGCGCAAACTAGACCTGAGACATCAGGTATCAGAGCGCTTTACATGAGCACCAGTTTCGTTACAGATGGACACATTCAGTTTTGTTAGGCGCAGGGAGATGAAGTGATTTGCCCAGAATCACAGGATGTTGAGCGTCGCTGTCAAGACTCCAACCCGGTTCCCCACCTTTGAGGTCGCCCGCTCTAGCCCGTAAGGCTACATCCTCTCCTCTTCTGCATATTCTTATCCTCTCCAATTTTGACACGGTATTCTCTCCACGCGATATTTATCTTTCCAATATTCTGCCACTGATCCAATGCCATCACAAGGTTAGACCATATTCCAAACTTTAGTCTCTCAGCAGCCTCGTCTTTTTCCTGGGGAGTTAGAGAAGAGGCAAGAAGTGCCAACTGTTGACAATACTCAGTTCTTAACACCATTTTACTTCATCTTGCAGCATTTGTCTACTTGCCGCCGGGACCACTGTAGCCGGGCAGTGCTAATGGTATCAAAGGTTGTCATTGTGCCTATGTCTAAACATTTGCAAGAACTGGACCTACTTAGAGCAAAATCTATAAATATCTGAGGATTTTCACCCTGACTTGCCAGAGGCGAAGTTGGCAGCCTCATTAGGATGGTGATCTGGTTCTCTAGTTGGAGTGGGCCATGTGATGTAGAACCCAAACACAGGGCCCTTTCCATTTTATAGCTGGAGGCTAAGCACCACCCGTTAATCAGTTTCCCAGTTCTTCATGACAACTTAGAGACAGATACTTGTAGGTAAGTGGGCATCGTTGCACGGGTCTGTCCTCCAGTGAAAGCTGTGGTTTATGCGGAGGGAGGGACTATCTGTTTACTCCACCTGGATGAGTGACTGAACACCTTTCTCTCTCAAGAATCGATTCGTAGGTGGTTTAGTCATTCTCACCTTGGTCTCCATGGCGATCAATGCCTAGGGTGACCAGTGGGCAGTGGGAAGATCTAGTGGAGGTTGGGACACCCCTCACGGGTACGGATCACATCTTGAGTGAAGGGTACAAGGACGACGAGGGACATGCAGAATTAGTTACTGTGTTCATGGATTTGATTTAAATTAAATGTAATTGTTTTCATATAACAAGTAAATAAAAGCCATTAGCCTCCAGAACTTAGTACATCAGAAACAGACAATAATCGTTGTGCTACTCTAGTACAGAGCAACACATGCCCAGTGCATGCGTGGTAGTACACAGTTAAACAGGTTAATGATGTGCACATCTGTCAACTCGGGCAGCCCAAATGCATCACATATTTCTTCAGCTTCACAAAGAACAACATCCAATCCAACACCCACCATTGTGTTGAGGGGTAGCATCTTTGGTCCAATAGAAAAGGCATTATAGGAGTGGGCAAGCCGCACAAGGCAGAATCTTCTCTCATTTGACATGCCCAAGAAGTCTTAGTGCAAGCTAGGATGCTGTGGAGGGGAGCAGAAAAGGGATCCTAGGTGTCCTGGTGGTCCCCAATCTCATGTGTTATGACTCTTAAAAACGGCAATTGATTTTCTGCATTCTATGATGCTACAGTCGTGTTCTGTACATTTAGACTAAGACAATCCAGGAAGAGGGTAGAAGGTGTGTCAAGCTCCAATCTAGACTCCCTTTTTGCAGGGCATACATTAACCAGGGCACAGATGATTGTGTGGCAAGTACCTGTTGCTGCTACAAGAGCTGGATATGTACTGTGTATATTGCAATAGTTGCTTTTACTTACTCGGCTTTGCAAAGGCTTTTTTATGCTTCACATACACAGTAAGTACTTCATGGAGTGCAGTCTGTATTCGGATTTACTCTTCAAGACAATGTCAAACAAAACCAGAGAGGTTGAGTACAGCTCTGCGCACAGCGTGATTTGTTGCAGGACCTTTGTACTGAGTGATCCAAGTCATCAAAAGAAAGGAAAAAAGAAGGAGATGCTGGGAGCACACATAACAGTGGTGTATGCTTGTATCTGTAAAAAGATTGTATACATCTTGAGTTGTGTAAGTCTGACACCAAATTATTCAGCGCATGTATTTGGTAGCAGCAATAGGTTAATTTCACTTATAATCTTACAAAATAACAAAGTGGGGTACAAGCCCTTAACAGTGAAGTCAACCCCAAGAAAAACAAAGCAGTTGTCATTAGACTTAAAGAACAGTGCAGAAAGGGTACCTCCTGCAAAAAGTCTGCGAAATGATGTGTGTTTTCGCTGCACAAGCACCAGACCCTACGCATAGCAATAATGCAAGGGCTCTGCAGACCTGAGTGGGGAAGACTGAATCACTGCAGAGCAAAAAATCAAGGACAGAGGAACAGGTACATCTAACCCCCTGGAGGGGCGATTCACTGGCTCATGAGGTGCTATGAAGCTGAACAGCAGAGCAGAAGGCACTAATGACATAATGCAAGGCCTGCCTGTGCCTGTTGGAAGAAGAAAAAGAGCTGCCTTCGCAGTAGCGGCTGGCAACCTTTGAAAGTGGTACGCCGAGCAAAGTGCACCACCACTCCCCCCCCCAAAAAAACACCCCCTTACTCCAAAAGCCCGCCTAAAATAAAACACTCCCTCCATCCAAAAGCCTATATAAAGCAACTCCTCGCTCCACCCTAAACAGCACTAATATTTTAAATAAATACAAATGAAATAAATAGTACTTACCGACTCACACATGTCGTCTAGTCCTCCTCAGTGAATTTGCAGTCTGCTGTGGAGCTCCTATAACCAATCCTGGTGCTGCTCTCATCCTGCATGAGAGAAGCAGCAGGATTGGCTGGAGCAGGTCGGTCAGATGCTCCTTCAGGCACTGAAGCCCTGTGTCTGCTCTCCACCCAGCTGTGGAAGACCGCTGGGTGGAGAGCTGCAGACTGCGTATGTCAGGCTGGCCGTCATAAGATGGCCGGCCAAACTGACATGCGCACTTTGGAACATCTGGCCAGTGCTCCAAGCCTCAATGCTGCCAATCGGCAGCTGAGGACACGCCTTTTTCTTGGCTCGGGGCGCAGTGTACAGCGCATACTTTGGAAAAATAAAATGGCAATTAAATAATGCCAAGACAGAATCAACAAGTATAAGATTAACAAAATAATGAAGTAATACCATCCCATAGTATGACGCATAATGTGCCCTTTCTTGCCGCTTAATTTACTCAACCCTGCAGCATAATTTTGCCCCCCACTGCCACATAATTCCAGTGGTCCTGTCCTTAATAAATGCAGTTTGTGGTAAACTTCCCGCCTCTTCCTTCCAGTGGGGAGAATAACAGCATCACACTGTTAGCCTCTCTACCCCTTGACCCTTGTGGCATGTCCAGCCCCTATGGTGGGCGCCCAGAGGAGACAGAGAGGGCTCCTGAATACTGGGGTCTCCTCGCCTGCACATTGTCAGGGTCGCTTGATCTCCCCCATCCCTGGTGCACAGTTTTTGCAATGCTTCAGGGAGCTTGTACACAGCACCTCTGGTCTCCTTGAGTTAACTTGGGGTGCTTTTTAGGGGGAGGGGGGGGAATAAGCTTTAAGAATAAAGGCAGCACAGCTGCAAGTGCTGATTAGGGGAGTTCTTCGGTTTGCTAGAGCAGAGTTCCAGCTTTTATTCCTAGCAAGTGGCAACTGGACCAAAAGTCCAGTGCCAGTTTAAGGGTGGCATATGCCCTTATTCATCTGTACAGGATAAACTAGCTGCCTCATATGTGCAGCCTCCATTACTCTCTGGAATGCCCATTATACTGATAGGTTCGGCCCTGTTTTCTATGTGCTGGTATAGTGCAGTCCCACCCCTACCTATTGCAAGTCCCAACAATACTCACATGCCCACGTGCACATACTGCCTTGTAAGCCATGTACCACACTTACGTGCTAGAAAGAAATGGACATGCCCAGGTGTGGCTCAGTATGCCAAGCACAGTCTCATTTGTCAATATGTTATCAGGCATACACGCGTACTGCCCCTAAATGCCAGGACAGCTCGATGCGCCTATGTTCAGTCTCGTATATCCTTGTAATGAGTCATACAACACGCCTATGCCTAGGTGTGCTGCACAATCCAGCAGGCAGACATACTGCTTCACATGCCCGTGTGCCACCACCTTATGCCCGGAAAAGCTAGAATGCCCAGCTTCGGCCACATGTGCCCATGTAGAGCCTGATGTGGTTTTGCACCACCACTATATGCGTAAAGCAGCTTCCTGTGCCCTCTTTTCATGCCCTTTGGCAGCCTCATATGCCCAGATATGGTTTAGTGTGTCAACAAGCGGCCATCATACGTCATTGTGTGATACCTTTACTCCTGGGACAGCTACATAGGTCCAGGTCCAGCCAATGTACACCTCAGTGGAGATACCACTGGCATATGCCAGGTCGTACCAGCAGCGCCCAGATGCCTCTGGGGGGACAGTGTTGCGCTTTATAAATGCTGTTGGATTGATTGACCCCTTGGCAGGTGTCCCCGTCATAAAAGTTTCACATGCAAGAGTTCGTCGATCACATGCGCGAGGCCAGTCTCACATGTGCCTCTACCGCCTCAGATGTACACGTCTTGGAGAGGGCATCCCTGGGTGCCGCATGAGCCCCCCTGTGTGTAAGTATGATGGACTCACATGTGGTGCTTTGTGCCAGAGCCTCATGCGCTGGGCCACGT
Source organism: Lissotriton vulgaris (assembly GCF_964263255.1). Classification (NCBI taxonomy): domain Eukaryota; kingdom Metazoa; phylum Chordata; class Amphibia; order Caudata; family Salamandridae; genus Lissotriton; species Lissotriton vulgaris. Next base: position 169,426,232 of record NC_141689.1, on the reverse strand, counting down.
GCGGTACAAGATGTAAACACAGAGCACGCCTCGCCGGCTGCGCCTCATTCAACGTCCTGCCCCATTTATTAGGTCTCGCCTGTCGATGCGCATGCGCATCGAGCAAGGCGAGAGTATTGCGAGTTATCCACTCTTTATCCAAACTGCAAGGAATCGTGGCGATTCCTTGCAGTGCCCGTGACTTTTAAGGTCAATGCGCATGCGCATTAAGCTTATGCGCATGCGCATTGACCTTAAAAGTCACGGGCGCGTGCATGTCCCCTCTCCGCCCCCTCCCCTGTTCCGCCCCCTCCCCTTCCCGCCGTGTCGCATTTCTCCTCCCCCCTCCCCTCTCTTCCCTCCGGCTTGTTTGTTGATTTGACCCGCTCCGCCCCCTCCCCTTCCCGCCGTGTCGCATTTCTCCTCCCCCCTCCCCTCTCTTCCCTCCGGCTTGTTTGTTTATTTGAGCCGCACCGCCCCCTCCCGCCGTGTCGCATCTCTCCTCCCCCCTCCTCAACAGTTTACCGCCTTCAGCCCTGAAGATTTGTAGGCGTGCGCACCTCTCAACGTGTAGCCTGTATTACGGTAAGTCAAGCCTCAATTGCTTGTTAACTTTTAATATAGCTTACTTTATTTCAGGTACCGATATATAGTTTTGTAACTAGCTTGTGACCAAGCTGCACGACGGCTTCTGCTACCGGTGGCGTGAATGGCTTGACCAACTAGTTGCCACAATCTTCTAGGGTCTTTGTGCAATTCTTACTCGGGACCGGTAGCAGATCATAGCCCTGTGCAGAGCCGGTAAATATGCTGGTCAGTCTTGTCCCCACGAGAGAGTCAGCGTCTATTTTTACTCTAGCATCATGCCACTGTCTTGCAGACGAAATGTTGAGCCCGCCCATAGATTAACGGGAGTAAAACTATTTGAGCGGCGTTCCTGTTATTTTCAAGGACATCTCTCATCCCCAAAGAACTATTTTACTGCCGACATTACGTGATCCTTAAAGAAGTACCAGGAATATGGTAGCTCGCGTTAGTCCTTGCAGTGTCTGAGTTAGTCACTCGAGGCCTGCTAAGTGTTAGACAACTAGTCTCATATATTGTAGACTCACGCATTTGTATTCCTAAGGCTTTGGAAAAGTGAAACTAGTTAATGCCACAACAAATCTAAACTGTTTTCATAGCCGCTCCTTAACAAAACTAACTAAATGTTTAACAGTTATTTAATGTTTCAGAATTTAAGTTTTGAAATGAGGAGATGCAGTAGTCAGTAGGCGGAACTTTCTAGTCCTGATAGTCCACTTACTTACATAAATATTATGTATGTTCTTGCCTTCCTTAAAGATTTGCAGAGTTCTGTGTAGTAATGATTGTTTTAACAGACTGAAGTGCCTGCTTGAGTGAAGCTACCATCGTGCAAACATTATGCACCTTGTTTTATCTGCACATGTTTTTATACTGTACCTCTATGTTGTGCATTGCTTTTGTTTTGGAATGTCGAATTATTAAGCAGGATTACGCTACCAATCAGTGCTGAGCAGCTTCCGGATTTTCTGTGGGTTTAACGACATTTTTAAAACTTCGATTTAGGAGGAGTTTCTAACAGGAAAATGCTTGCCGGAACAAAAGGGTTTAAAAAAAATAAATACATCTAGAGTGACTTGGTTGAGCATTGCAGTAGATCGCCCCATAAAATACTGTACTTGACTGTGAAACATCAGCAACTGCTCCAGCTTTCCTCTTGAGGCGAAACCCAGCTCATCTAGTAAAATGGTCCTATTATCCAGAGGACGCTGAGAATCACTTCCCTTCACTGCAGGTACTAATGCAGCTATAATACGAATGCTCCCTTGTGTAACCCTCAACCCCTCACTCACCCTCACTCTCACTCACCCTCACTCTCACTCACCCTCACTCACCCTCACTCACCCTCACCCTCAACCCCTCACCCTCACTCACCCTCACCCCCTCACCCTCACCCCCTCACCCTCACCCCCTCACCCCCTCACCCTCAACCCCTCACCCTCACTCACCCTCACTCACCCTCACCCACCCTCAACCCCTCATCCTCACTCACCCTCAACCCCTCACCCTCACTCACCCTCAACCCCTCACCCTCACTCACCCTCACTCACCCCCACTCACCCTCAACCACTCACCCTCACCCTCACTCACTCTCAACCCCTCACCCACCCTCAACCCCTCACCCACCCTCAACCCCTCACCCACCCTCAACCCCTCACCCACCCTCAACCCCTCACCCACCCTCAACCCCTCACCCTCAACCCCTCACCCTCAACCCCTCACCCTCAATCCCTCACCCACACTCACACTCACTCACACTCACCCACCCTCACCCTCACTCACACTCACCCACCCTCACTCACCCTCACTCACCTTCACCCTCACTCACCCTCAACCCCTCACCCTCACTCACCCCCACTCACCCTCAACCTCACTCACCCTCACCCTCACCTTCACTCACCCTCAACCCCTCACCCTCACTCACCCTCAACGCCTCACCCTCAATCACCCTCAACCCCTCACCCTCACCCACCTTCACTCACCCTCACTCACACTCACCCTCACTCACCCTCACCCACCCTCAACCCCTCATCCTCACTCACCCTCAACCCCTCACCCTCACTCACCCTCAACCCCTCACCCTCACTCACCCTCAACCCCTCACCCTCACTCACCCTCACTCACCCCCACTCACCCTCAACCCCTCACCCTCACTCACCCTCACCCTCACTCACTCTCAACCCCTCACCCACCCTCAACCCCTCACCCACCCTCAACCCCTCACCCACCCTCAACCCCTCACCCTCAACCCCTCACCCTCAACCCCTCACCCTCAACCCCTCACCCTCACTCACCCTCAACCCCTCACCCTCACTCACCCCCACTCACCCCCACTCACCCCCACTCACCCTCACTCACCCTCACTCACCCTCACTCACCCCCACTCACCCTCACTCACCCCCACTCACCCTCACTCACTCTCAACCCCTCACTCACTCTCAACCCCTCACCCACCCTCAACCCCTCACCCACCCTCAACCCCTCACCCACCCTCAACCCCTCACCCACCCTCAACCCCTCACCCTCAACCCCTCACCCTCAACCCCTCAACCCCTCACCCTCAATCCCTCACCCTCAATCCCTCACCCACACTCACACTCACCCACCCTCACCCTCACTCACCCACCCTCACTCACCCTCACTCACCTTCACCCTCACTCACCCTCAACCCCTCACCCTCACTCACCCCCACTCACCCTCAACCCCTCAACCTCACTCACCCTCACCCTCACCTTCACTCACCCTCAACCCCTCACCCTCACTCACCCTCAACGCCTCACCCTCAATCACCCTCAACCCCTCACCCTCACCCACCTTCACTCACCCTCACTCACCCTCACTCACACTCACCCTCACTCACCCTCACCCACCCTCAACCCCTCATCCTCACTCACCCTCAACCCCTCACCCTCACTCACCCTCAACCCCTCACCCTCACTCACCCCCACTCACCCTCAACCCATCACCCTCACTCACCCTCACCCTCACTCACTCTCAACCCCTCACCCACCCTCAACCCCTCACCCACCCTCAACCCCTCACCCACCCTCAACCCCTCACCCACCCTCAACCCCTCACCCTCAACCCCTCACCCTCAACCCCTCACCCTCAACCCCTCACCCTCAACCCCTCACCCCCTCACCCTCAACGCCTCACCCTCAATCCCTCACCCACACTCACACTCAACACTCACCCACCCTCACCCTCACTCACACTCACCCACCCTCACTCACCCTCACTCACCTTCACCCTCACTCACCCTCAACCCCTCACCCTCACTCACCCCCACTCACCCTCAACCCCTCAACCTCAACCCCTCCCTCACCCTCACTCACCCTCAACCCCTCACCCTCACTCACCCTCAACCCCTCACCCTCAACCCCTCACCCTCAATCCCTCACCCTCACCCACACTCACCCACACTCACCCCCACTCACCCACACTCACCCTCACTCACACTCACCCACCCTCACCCACCCTCACCCACCCTCACTCACCCTCACCCACCCTCACTCACCCTCACCCACCCTCACTCACCCTCACCCTCAACCCCTCACCCACCCTCAACCCCTCACCCACCCTCAACCCCTCACCCTCACTCACCCTCAACCCCTCACCCTCAACCCCTCACTCACCCTCACCCTCAACCCCTCAGCCTCACCCTCACTCACCCTCAACCCCTCACCCTCACTCACCCTCAACCTCATGCTAAAGATTTACAAAAAAACCCATAAACAATTCTAAAAGCACTAACTCTAATGCTGCGAGACCTATTGCATTTCTAATGCTTGTTTTAATAGTTGCTGTTTTGTTCCAGCACAAATGGCTTCAGGAAAGTTTACAGAAAACGAAGTATTGACGTTATGTTCAGGTCTGATAAGGTTTAGTTGGAGGTCAGCGGAGAAAACATCACTCATTTCAGAAAGAAGTGGAAAATGAAGATTTTTTTGACCGTTTCCTGTAGGATAGAGCATCCCCTTCCAGAGAGTTCTAGAAGGCCGAAGACGTTCCAGTGAGAGGCTGCATCAGAGTTTGAAGGTTTCAGCTCTCGGTGACTTTAGAGGTGGGGTCCTTGGATGAGCCTCTTGCTGCTAATCGACCCCAGCTGGCCCGCGGGTTCTGCAGCCTGGCCAAGGCTTTAACTGGGATGAAAAAACTGGAGGGTCTCTCAAAGGGGTGTGGCTGAATAATTAAGGGCGTGGCTTAAAAATACATAAGCTAAAAATCTGTACTTAGCATAGTCTGCCGCCCGACTTGTATTTTGCTGTTTTTGTTCTTGCATCCAGATATATGATACAACAAGTAACATCATACCTACAACAAGTCAGGACTATTGGCTTTGTCAATGGCTGTTAGTTGCATAAGATAAATATGCAGCAATATGGCTTAGATATTATATTTAAAAAGCTTCCACCTAAAACCCTGGTGACACCACCACAATGTTGCTGCTCCTGAATTTCAAAAAGAGAAGGGAAATCCAGAGATAAAACGACTCTCTTTAAAGGAGTTCCCTTCCTCTACAACGCTCACCTGGCATGACGTCACGCCGTATCTTCTTCACTAGTGAGAAGAGAGCAGTGTGAGCAGCGCGCATCGATGTGCTGCTGTCACTGCAGTCCGGAAAAAATGACCCTCCTGTGCCAGGGCTCAAAACAGAGCCCGATAGAGACCCCTTTCGAAGTCTCCTTTAAAAAAACTGCCGGTTCTCTGCACCGGTGAGACCCGGCCCACTTAAAGCCCTGAGCCTGGCACAGGGGCAGCCCGGGTCACTGTCACACTGGCAGGGGCATAACATACGCCCTTGTATCGCCTGTGGTGCAGGGGGCCCCAATCCTTCATTTTTTTATTTATTCACTTTGTTTTGCTCTAGCACTACTTCAGCAGGTGGTATTAGAGCACTTTACAATGTAACAATATTTACACATTTCTGCAACCTAACGAGTACAAGTAATGTAGATTTTATTGATACAGTAAATGGTAAAACCGGGGTGGGGGGACCGAATATTAGGGATGAGACGAACATTTAAGGGGAGGGTAGATGGCTCTGCTGAGAGAAGGGGAGAGAGTAGGAGGAAGACTACAGATCTCTTAATTTTTTGTTTTTTTAATTTTATATAGCATGAACTCTACCCTTAGGAATCAGAGCAGTGGCGTAGCCAGGCCTTTAGTCGCCTGTGGGGGTCCCAGTGTTTGCCACCCGTGGCCCCCGCATGGAAGCGCGTGGCGGTGGGTGGTTGCGGGCGATTCCTGCAGATGAGAGCGGGGGAGGGACTGCCACCGCCCCCAAAACTCATGCCGCCCAGGGCGGACCGCCTCCCCCTTCCTCCTGCTACTCCACTGTATCAGAGCGTCTTACATCAGCACCAATTGCGTTACAGACACATTCATTTTGTTGTGTACGGAGAGCTTAAGAGATTTGCGCAGAATTACAGGATACTGAGCATCCCTGCCGAGCCTCGGACCTGCTTCCCCAGCCTCGAGATCAACCGCTCTAGCCATTTGGCCACATCCTCAAAAAAGTGGTTTCTCAACAGAAAAGTCTCAAGTTGCTTCCTGAAGGCAAGGATTTCGGGTACCATTCTTAATTTGTTGGGTAGGGAGTTCCAAAATGTGGGAGCCGCTGTGGAGAAAGACTGTCTTTAAGCCGAAGATGATTTCGGAGGTTGAAGCAGGAGGGAGGTTTCCTTTATAGAAAGTCCGAGAGGTAGCCATTTAGGGGACCCCCCATTCAGCACATGGCCGATAAATATCTGTGAGATATGGGGGACACAGGGGCCTTCATCACATTCTGTGTGGGGGGATAATTTTTTGTTATATACTAGCACACCAGTCCATCACAACAACAAGTTGGCACAAATCTTTTTACTGCGAAAAATGGGCGCACATTTCCCCGTTCAGAGCGGCCAAACACACATCCAACCAAGTTTTATCTGGAAAAATTGATGTGGATAAAAACTGACCAAATACTGCACAAATTGTAATCCCGATTCAGACAGAAAATCCGGTTGATGTCTTAATCAGGATTGATGGCCCTATGAAAAGGAGGGTTCGTTTAGGAAATGTTGGCCAACAGATGTGTGGGTAAAACGCCTAGAAGCGCCGCATCTGGCCTGAGCACAAGGATGCAGGAACGGATGGGCAGGCTCTGTACAAGCTGCCAGTTGCCCTCACCTTCCCCGCTCTTTGTCTTATATAAATATACAGTAAGTGCTGGCAGGCCTCACATACGTCCGATGGTTTATGACTCAACCGTGTTAAGCATTTTGGGCAGTGTGTTTCTGGAGACACGTGGAAAAAACAGTTCGGCAGGAACGTCACACAGGAGAATGTTAAAGGCACTTGATCAAAAGCATGTAAACAGCGCCTGAAAACAGAAAAGGCACTCAGTTGCCAAAGAAAACAAATCTATCTTAGAGAAACAAAACACACATGGTAACATCCCACGTGCCAGGGGAATCTTGTTCTGCCAATTTTACGGAAATCCGCTCCAAACCGCATTTAAAAATATCTATTTATAGTGAAGCGCATTGATGGAACGCGGGGCGGCCCACTTAGCCGCAAGAGAGGCCGCCGAGTTAGTCTTGTTAGTTAATAGCCACGCAAATGCATCAGTGGCCCTTGTAAGGTACATTTCCACCAAATATTGGAAACCCGCAACCAAGGCCGTAACGCCGAGCCCTGTGGCTCGTGATGTGGGGGCGCCGGGGCGTAGCGCTTCATGGGCCCCCCAGTCTACGTATCTATAAGATACAGGAGTCTCAGGGGCCCATTCATATTCTTGAGGGGCCCCATCATTTTGAGTTATGCAACTGTCTGCAATGCAACTCAACTTGCCACTTGTTCGTCTGATGGTATCATGACTGCGAATCGTGAATCTGCATGGAACTTGGTGGACATGCCTTCTTTGGTTGGAAATTCTGTGTATGAACAGAGGCAATTCTGCATTTCAATAGGCACAAAAGTATGGGGTTGTAGGAAATTTACAACTCCCAAGCATCGATTGAGAGTGGATCACATTGACACAACCAAATTGATTTGAAAAGCATTGATTGAAAAAAACATTGGCTAACAAATATGTTAAATAACAAAGGTTTTCCTACCAAACTGCACATCCCCTTCCACAGCAATGCTGGTGCAACTGAGCCTGTCCTTGATGTCTACGAGGAAGAGAAGCAAACAGAGAAACAGCGGAGTGACAGACTGCACGAGAGGAGAAGATACACCTCGAACTACCAAGCGGGCATAGGAGGACAATTTAGGGAAAAACATGATGTGGTAAAGGTAGGTTATACCGAATAAGATAAAGGGCACACCTTAGATGCAAGGATAAGAAAGATGCGTTTTCACCCGTATGTATCTGAAATCAGCCAAAAAGCCGCATCGCAAACCACAATCACCATAGCAACATTTCTGTGCAGTTAACACTTTGGCAGTGAAGACACTTCCCACAAAATAATCATAACAATATTTGGCAAAAGATATCAGAAACTAAAAGAAAATGAGTCTTTTTTCCTTTGTAATGTAACTGGGGAACAGAGAGGTCTTCTCCAGAACCCACCTGTCTACTGTGGCCCATTTAGTGAAGTCTCTCTGGATGAGAACAGAACCTGGAAGTGGGCCCGGGACAGGCCTCTAGCAGTTTAATGAATGAATGAGTGGAAAAATATGCTGCGATGCACCTTTGTATGTACTGAGATTCCTTGATTGACCTGCGTTCTAAAGTACAGTCCATATTCGGACGCATTAACAACCTTATTCATGAAGGCTAAATCGGCTCGCAAAGGGCCGGATTCTGAGAATCCGGCCCTTTGCGAGTGCGATTTTTGCATTTGGGATTCAGCATCCCAAATGCAAAAATCGCTAATTGCGATGTCGCAAATGTGCGAGGAATTACATTTAAGGAATCTCTATTAGAGATTCCTTAAATGCAATTCAACATACAATTTAAATTTGCGAATTCGCAATTTCTTGCCGCAATTTACCGCGAGGTCAGACCTCGCGGTAAATTGCGATAACTCAGAAAAATGCATTTAAATGCATTTTTCTGAGTTGCATGTTACACACACACATGTCCTTTGGACATGTGTGTGTGCAACACCTGTGTGAAATTTCATTTGAGGGGTGCTACAGGGTGTCCTGTGGACACCCCTGGCACCCTTCAAATCGCAATCTTATTTGCGATTAGCAAATTGCTAATCGCAAATAAGGAATACTCCCCATTCATTCCTATGGGCCTTTTGGCCCATAGGAATGAATGGCGAGTTATTCCTTATTTGCGATTAGCAATTTGCTAATCGCAAATAAGGAATCAGTAGGAATCGCATTTTATTATGCGATTCCTACATGATTACCGTTTTGCGAGTCCTTAATAGCGAATCGCTATGATTCGCTATTAGGGGCTCGCAAAACGGCCCCTTCATGAATAAGGCTGTTAGTTACTCTTCGCGAATTTTACCCAAAATGCTACTCAGCGCTGTTATTATTCCTAACCAGCCGCAAGTGATGCTGAAAGGGTCTGACCCAGTAAGAGAGGTGTTGGCTTCCGCGTGTGTTTTCAGCAGGAGACCATATCGAATTGTATATCATTGCTTGTTGAGGGTGATTCATGGACAATGCCAGGGGCCAGCTCCTGGGAGCAGCAAAGAAAGACACAAATAGAATAGATTAGATAATGAACAGATTCCATTGGTAACCCCATACATCATCGTGCTGGGAGACAGCAAGATAATCTTGAAAATCAGGTGGAGAGCTGAGAAAAGGAAGAGCAAGCTTATATGGAAGTGAACAATAGAACTGGGAGGAGGGCCCAAATGAATCTCATAAAATGCTTTGAAGGGCATTTGAAGTTCTTAAAGTGGTTTAGGCTTACCCCTGAAGCAGGTATTTTGTAGATGGTGAAGTTGTTTTCAAGTCTTGGGTCTTCAGGGAGTTGTTCTGGCCACTTTAAGCAATCTGCCAACTAACTTGGACAAGCGCCATTTTGGGATAATGAATTTTTGGTCAGTGCTGGAGCACACAGCATCACAAAGACTCAGGGTCTGATTTAGAGTTCAGCGGACGGGGTACTCCTTCACAAAAGTGACGCGTATCCCATCTGCCGTATTACGAGTGGGACATTGACCTGAAATTGTTTGCTGTTAAATGGGCCTCCAATATTGAAATGTTGTGCCCTGCTTACAATGCCATAGTAGAATCTTTAGCTTGTGTTTTGTCTGTCCAGGCTATGACAAACTACAGAAAAGATGGATCTAGCCCATTTGCTCGCTTTTGGACACACGTCGCTGCTGTGCCGCTCTTAGAGTTCTAATGTCGGACCCTCGCTCACTTTACGCTAACTCTGTTGCTAAATTTGGGGTTGCATGCAGCAAATTAGAAGAAGGCTCTTAACTCATAGCACTGGTAGGAGGGTGGGGTGACCGCTGGCCTACTGTTTGTGCATATGGTGCATAGGAAAGTAGCCAAATATATTGCTCTAATATAGTTCTGTAGTATGTATCTCCTCTGGGGCTCTGTGATCTTTATGGATGTCTTTGTTTGATTTTAATTCTATATTTATTATGTGTTGATGACAAGGGAGGCCAGTTCTATGCACTGACTCCTCTTTGTATTTATCCTGTATTTTTATTCATCTTTTTAGTTTAATCCTACTGCTCTATTGAACCGTGTCTTCTGCTTTTATGGCCCTGGTCGCCGAAAGAAAGTTTATTGAATTGACTTGACAATGGATATAATGCACTTGTAATATGACGGACGGGTTATCTGTCATATTTGTGACAGAGTAATCTGGCTCCCGAATTTTAAATCAAACCTTTGGTTTCTAAGCGGCAGAGATGTCTTCAACGTTGCACTCTTGATATAGAACCATCGGCACTGTGGTGGCCGGCACGGATCGACAGGTGTAAATGAAAACAAAAAAGAAAAGAACTTACCTACTTGCAGTGTGTCTCCTCGTAGTCACTCGCTCTGGCCAGAACAGGAAGCACACCCAGGCTCCCAGTCCGCCAATCACAAACCTGGGCCGGAACAGGAAGCACACCCAGGCTCCCAGTCCGCCAATCACAACGCTGCTATGCAGCGTTGGGATTGGTCTGAGCACCATGGTTTAGCACTCAGACTCTGACGCGGAGCCTGGGCATGTTCTCCACGCAGGCAGTAATGAAGCCTGCGTGGAGAACATGCAAAGTCTACATGAATGTTTGGCCGGCCCAAGATGGGCGGCAAAACATTCATGCACACTCCCCCTCGTCGTGAACTGGGGTGGCAGAGTGGGCTAAAGAACGGTGATGGATTAAACCCAGATCTGTTGACTGGGTGTGAGTGTTTGATTGGTTCAGATGCTCCGTCCATCACCACCCCCTTTTGTACCGCCCTGTCGTCGTGAGAACAGCCCGCCCGCAAAGCTGCAGGACATCAGGACAAAATAAAATAATAACACAACGAGTTATTATCATTTTATTTTTCCTTAACGTCACTGCTAAAAAGCAGTGGGGCGACGCTCCTCCGCTAAGGTAGAGGAACCGCCACTTCACACCATTGAATAATATAACTGCATAGTTCAAGGGGGACCAATACCTGTGAAAGCCTATCTGGGTTCTCATTTATGGTTTAAGCATTGAAACAACTGGCATTTAAATAGGACAGTCATGTTATGGTCTAGCGCAACTTAGAAAAGGTGACAGAGTGTTTGTACATGGAGGTACACACCAACAACCCAAGAATTTAGCGGAGTCTGTCAAACCCACAGCGTAACTTCCTCCCAATTGTTTCCACAATAACCACCTTCGGCTAAAGGTCTCTGTGGCGCCGCGTACATCCTTTCGAGCCACTTGGCGTTCAAAAACATGACTCATTATGAAGACTCGCATAACAGATGTGCCCAAAATACGTAATATTTCACCTGGGACCAGCCATGCTGTGATATTGCCCCAAAATCTCATGTTGAGACTTCCTGTATAGTTTCACCGCGCCTGAGGTGGATCAGGCCACTTTGAAAATGGCAGCCATGTGATATCTGGTCTGGAGCCCTCTGCATGTGACTTTAACCAGGAGAATTACAAAACAATTCTTGAGAAATTAATGGTTTTGTGGATGAGCAAACACAGAGATTTTTTGTTGGGTCCGTGATCATTTTAGAAGTGCACCCTAAGGTTTTCTATCTCATTTCCAGAGGTAATCTGGTGGCTGCAGACATCTGCAGATCAGACATTTCACAAGGCACACAGCATAATTGCATTTGCATGGCAATAAAACGGTCCTATACCCATGGCTGCACACACACACAGAGCTGTAGAATCCGGAAGAAGGCATAGAATGCCCGACAGGAAGACGGGTAAAGGTCATAGGTTAATGAGGATGCCAACTTTCAAAAGTCACTCTAATGAGAAGTAATGCTCAGTTGGGTGTCCCCAACATTGTCCTAGGGGTCTCTCTGTACTGTGAAGGGGCAATCCCCGCCAGTACTTTATTTCAACTTGTTTGACAGCTTAGAAGAGCCTAAACTGTTATACTGCACCCTGAAACACAATTTCCCCAATATTTTTGACGCAAAGAGAACCACTAAACACAACCATTCCCTTTCGACTATCAGTGATTGGATTGAATGGAAATCCAGGCTGACCTTTTAGACAGTGCACACCATTAATTAAACACTCCCAGATGTTTACATTATATGGGGTAGAGCTATCCACCTGCATGGTACTCATTTTACTCATGTACATACCTCGGGCGGCTGTCTGGATGGCAGCCATGTTTACTGGGTTTTCCTTGGTATTCCCTGAGCGGGGCAAACCACATAATCTCATTTAACCCCTTTCGCCGCGGGGCTGATTCCCCCGTGGCGAGGGGGGAGGGGGGCCGCGCACGGCGCCGCGGTGCTGATGACGAGCCCAGGCTCGTCATGCAGCACGGTGCTCGTGTACTGGTGACGAGCCTGGTCTCGTCATGAGCCCGCCCGCTCAATGGAACGCTCAGCACAGCAGAGGAATTATCCCCGCCTGTGAGCGTTCCACGGCTCATGACGAGCCCAGGCTCGTCACCAGCACACGAGCACAGAAGGGGTTAAGAGGTCACACATAGCCACATTGTGTGGCTTTGAAAGGCCTCGTAGATGTGGAGTAAGGCAAGGCAGCGCAAATCGCTGCATCATCTTACTCTGCACTCGGAAGGAATTCCATGGGCGTTGTGGTGGGTGTTCCCATGCCACATCCATGGATTTTGATGCTTCCCCAGATTTACAAATAAACCTGGGGGTCCGCTAAAACCGTACACCCCCCCAGCGGAGGTGCAACAACGAGATATAACTTTATTTCTCCTTGTTTTTCCCTCTTTTCTATGTGTGATGCATCCTACATCCTGCAGCACACATAAAAGAGGAAAAAGACATCTAGGATTGTTTTTGGGCAGGAAGGTGCCTCTTCCGGCACAAAACCCATCCTGACTACTATATCGGCGTCCTCGCCCCATGGTGCAAGGTTGCCTGCATTGGCGCTAGGCTGCCAAAGCGGTGCCAGCACAGGGGGAAAAGACATACGGCAGCACAGCAAGGGGACTTGCTATGCTGCTCTACACCATAACCCTGTAAATAAGGCCCGAGGGTGGAAGCGCCTGGACCCGTATGTGGTGTACATGGCTTGCAATGATGTCCACAAGCAGCCTGTTAGGGCTGAGTATTTTTACAGTAGCAGCAATAACCCCACAAACATTATCATCCATGCTTCACTTGTCTAAAAGACAACTACAGACAGCATTTTGCCTGTAATGTTTCACTGTATTTGATGTCAAAGCTGGCTTCTAGCCACAAACTAACTCTGGTTCGAAAGTTGTGGTACATGCAATCTGGATTACTTTATCTTTATATCCAACATAAACCATCATAGCATACAGGCGTGTTTGCAAATAGTTAAGCATAGCAAACTGTTTTGCGTACAGGGAACCAATACTACGTATGGTGCTGAATAAGGCTGTCTGTGTATAATCTGGCAGTGCGCGCCTCGCCCCACTGTATGTCCACTAGACTCGTCAAGCGCTTCCAATATAGTAACTTTGTGTTTTTCGAGGCACCTCATCAGACATGGAAAACACCCACATCGTTTCTTTTGCTCATGAATGTGGACTGGATCTATATGAAAATATAGACACCCATTACGGAAACCCCATCACCAAGAAACCATGACCACAATATTTAATTATGGCTTTTACCAATGATCCTTTTATTTTGGGGGGCTCTCGCCCCCACAACCACCTGTCATTTCACCCCATATTCCTGGTGAGGTGATGTATGGTTCGTTCACTCCAGTCCTCAAAATTTGTTGTGACTTTTTTATTTTTTTTTTATTTATTTTTTTAGGGGATAGATATTTTCTCATAATGCCCTGTTGACGTATAGACATTCCAAGTCCAGGTGCTTATGACCAGGAGTGGCAGGTTTCCTTATTGTCAGTGGTCATAGAGGTCGGACGGCTTTATGAGCTACTAGCCAGGCATGGCACGAACAAGTACAGCTTTGGCACCGTGATCTATAAATAAATCTCCATCTTTTACCTGACCAGTTCCCTAATTCCATTTTCAAGATGCGCGTTGCAAGACTGCTTGTTGTCATAGGAATCCTAGGTTGAATAATGTGTTGCTCCTCAGTGCTTTAGGGATTGGAATGTGTAATGTGTCCCTGACTGCTGGTGCAAGTGCAGGATGTGAGCTCATTGCCGGGAAACTAAAGGCTCTGCAGTGAGGTCATCTCTGTGGGACACTCTATGTCCCTTCACAGCAGTGCTTAATTTGAGCTGGTGGTCTCCAGTGCTAGGCACAGGCACTTTTTTGTCAACACTGGCACTTAACCCCTCCCATGCTCATGACAAGCTCAGCTCGTCATGAGCCACGGTGGCCGTGTGCTCATGACGAGCCGTTGCGCTGCGCCCACGCGGGGATAATTCCCCTGCTGTGCTGGGTGTTCCATTGGAACGAGCATGGTCATGATGAGCTCAGCTCGTCATGAGCACACGGCCACCATAGCTCATGACGAGCTGAGCTCGTCACGAGCACCGGCACGCTGCGTGTGCGCACCTTCCCCCAGCACAGCGGGGGAATTAGCCCCGCAGGGAAGGGGTTAATACTGTCTGCCACATGGTGGTGCTATTTTTCTAATTTAGAGATAATACAACAGTTGTTTATTATTTAAATGTGCATTAGATATTGCCTAATCCCTGCCACTCAAGTCACTCTTATAGCTTTGGGGGCTGGAATGGTCTGAACTGTCACACTTCTAAGAGCATTATGGTTAGTAGTTGTGTTGGTACTGTCAATGGCAGCGCTGGCAGGGGTAATGTGTGGTACAAGCAGCAATAGTCTCCTGGCAAGGGCCCTGGCACTTATTTGTTTACAAATTAAGCACTGCTTGCCAGACAAGGAACTTATCGAGGTATTTGCAGGGGGTGGTGCGGGGGCGAGGGAGGCGGGGTGGGGGTCTGACTTTGTAGGATGAGTGAGGTTGGATATTGAAAAGGTGACCTTTCATTTAGTGATATCCAGGGCTGGCGCTAGGCATGGGCAGCGTGTGCAGCTGCCCAGGGCCTCGCACTCAGCCCACCAGCATGGGGCCACGCACTGGTGATGTGTCCTGTTGGTTCCCTGGCGATCCATTTCAAAGAAAGGTGTCACCTTTCTTTGAAATGGAGGGGCCCCCCTCCCTTGGCCTCTCGTGGGATGGTATTTGGATACATAAGGGAGGGAGACGCTCCCTTCAATTGAAAGGAGACCCATTCACAGACACTGTGGGAGACCCATTGTCCATCATTTTGGCGCCCCCATAGTTTTAACTTTTAGCCCACAAGCAATTCTCACACCTATCGGACTGAAGGTGTGCGAAATGCTTGTGGGCTCAAAGTTAAAACTGTGAGGGGGCGACAAAATGCTGGACAATAGGCCTCCCACAGTGTCTGTGAATGGTCTCCTTGCAAGGGGCCACTTATCGACATTAGAGGGGCCTCGCACATTCCCTTTTAGCCCAGGGCCTCCCAAATCCTAGAACCGGCCCTGGTGATACATTGCACATTGTAAACACCAGGGTAAATAAGAACCCATGCGCGTGCTGCAGATGCTCATCGGTGAATGGGTGCGGGTGACGCTGATCGCCCCACTGAAGCGGTGCCTGTGTGTGTGCCACGCCGTGGCGAGGGAGCCTCGGACAGAGCATCAGTCTCGGTGTCAGAGCTCGCCACTTTCATGTCGGTTCAGCCTCTCAGCCGTCTGGGGAGGAGGCCTGTGGGGCTGGAGCCACATCTGGGCCGCATCATCCCCGCATGTGAAACACACAGCAGCAGCGCGTCAAAGGGGGCAAAGGAGCCCACTTTACCTATTAGCCCTGCCACATTACTGAAGGGGCGACCTGGCAAGCGTTTCTCTGGGAACAGCAGAGGTCGCTGCTGTGTGTGTGTGGTTGTGTGTGGTGTGTGTGTGTGTGTGTGTCAGTATGTGTGTGTGGGTGCTTGGGCGCGTGTGTGTCAGTGTGTGGGGGTGCATGTGATTATCAGTGTGTGTTTGTGTGTCAGTATGTGTGTGTGGTGTGTGTGTGTTTGTGTGCCAGTATGTGTGTGTGGGTGTGTGTGATTGTCAGTGTGTGTGAGTGTAGTGTGTGTATCTCTCACATACATACACATGCATGCAGACAGTCAATGCACACATAAATGCACAGATACACACAAAAACTAACACATGCATGAATACACACACATCTGCCCTTGTAAACCCAAAACACATAGCCACAAATACATATTAACTCTCAACCATGTCCACTAACACAGCCAAATCCCCTTGAACATGCATGCTCTTACACATTTGACATACCCAAACTCACGGTTGGACTGGGATTAAAAATCGGCCCGGGCACACAAAAGCAAATCAGCCTTCATTTGCATATTGCCTTTCCTCAAATCACTGCTTCTGCGTAATTTTATATTTAAAAAAGGGGGGGGGAAATGCATGCATTAGTTTACACTAGTGATACACACCTGAGGCCACTTCTGCTCAGGCTCCCTCCCCCTGCCCTGATCAATATGCCTACATTAATGTGAGGCCGAGCGAGAGAAAGGGAGTGACACCACTGCGGGAGATAATGAGCGCCCATCTTCCTCCAGAAAAGGCCACTTAGACACCCACTGGCCGCTGGCGGTATGACGGTATTCGAACAGCGACAGAGCCTAAATCTGCCCCCAGGCTGCTCAAAAAGCAGCCCACAGCTGGAACTCGGACCCCGGCTCCTGGGCATTGCCCGAGTGCCCGCGTTACCAATCCGACGCGGCCCAAACTAACACATGTGGTAAAACATACACAAGCCACATACACATAGAAGACAAACTGGGCACACACATAAGCATCGGCACTCACAAATGTTTACAGAAAACCACATCCCCACAAGAATGCATGGGCACACACACACACATGAACACAAACATGCACACACGATCATACAAGGATGCGCACACACACGGCACGGGCAAGGGCACACACAGGACAAACACATTTTCACACATATTTACAAACACAAATGTAGAACACAGACATGACAACTACACACTTTCCTCAATCAAACGGACGGCTAAAGACTTAGGATGCACAAGCAGGACGTACACACACATAGAGGATAAACACATTCACAAACATTCAAAGAAACACACATGTGCTGCTTGCAACACGGACAGGAATTAAGACAATAGTGTTTTTAAAACGTGCGAGACTGCACGATGTTGACGAATATTAAAAAGGGGGCAAAACAATCCCACAGAAACTTTGATGTGCTCGGGTAAAAACCCGAAAATTCTCCACAGCCCAAACATGTTTTAGTGGAGAAAATGTACACGCAATTTCTTAAAGGTGAGTTTTACCCAAGTTACATCTCTGAGAAGTTGTCAGCTCCACAGCTTTACTCCTCTCCAGTGGTGGAATTTTAACCCCAGCTCTCTGCGTGGTGAATTATGGGATTAACCTTGGCTTTATAAGAGGCGGCTCCGGAATGAGTCCAGCATATGTGTATAGGAGAGGCTGTAGCAGGGCGGAGCTCTCCCAGGACTGGCGACGAGTCTTCTAGCGCCATGAAGCCTCGGGCTCGAGGCGCACCCATCACAGTAGCACCACTTCACCAGACTCCGGCTTTCACTTCACAGGACATTCGACGTGTTTCACCGCGTTGTGCCATGTGTTGTGGGAGTTTGCACTTTGTAGAGGGCGTAAGATAGAGTTTTCATGTGGGCCATAATACCAGGATTTTGAGGCGACATCTATGGGTTTGAGGAAGTTGCAGCAGTCTGTTTGTCAATAAAGTATTTTCTGAGGTTGAGAGTGAGTGCATGTATGAATGAAAGTTAAAGTGAGTTAACCATCTCCTAAATCGGATGATTTACAGAGTTTTCGCTTCTGAAACAGCCCTGTTTGGCCCTTGTTTCATCAGTTGACTAAAATCACCAGACGTGTGACTATCTGTAGTGCAGCAGGTTAAGCGACCCCACAGCCCAAGGAAATGAGTGGCCAACTGGACAACACTTACTGCTCTCTTGCACCACAACCACATGGGTGTCAATGCGCTATTATGAGCCGTGGCTAGTGGAAGAGACAGCATGCCCCTTGTGACCCCTAGTGAGGTCACGGAGCTGACCCGTCCGCCAACCCTTAGCCCTAGTACCCTCCTATTGGCCTAGAGATATGATCAGGAAGGCAATACGTTCTGTTTCTGCAACTTCCTTTTAGATCGCTGAGGCCACGCGGCAGCAACATCAGGGGAAGCAATGGACAAGCCAGATGTTGCAAAGGCTAACCCTGTTTAGCCTTACTTCCTAACATTGGAGCCCGGGCACCCTTGCCAAGCCACTGCTTGACTCTGTTGCCACTAGGGGCAGCATTACCCAGAATCCCGCTGACTCTAAATGGCCAGGAACACCTCCATCACGAGATGGCCCCTGACCTCCCTGGATTGTCAACAGTTCCGGAGGCCAGGCCCTGCTCATCTGCTTTAATCAAGCTCTTCACAGGGTGGAAAGCACCGCAGAGCCAGTACAGCTTGTCTGGACTCCTGAAGGCGCGGCAGCCTTAACCTCTGCTCCCACAGAAGCTGCAAAAAGAGCCTCCTTTCGCGCCCACAGAGGCCCCCTGCTGTGCTTTATTTTCTTTTCATTTCCTTTCAGGGTTTATTCATCTACCCATGGAGCTCGCCATTTCATTTTTTTCCTGACTGCGCGCCATGCTGCCGAGACGCGCCGCGCGGCGCATTGCTATATTGTGAAAGGCGAGCGAAACGCAGAGGAGCGCGTTTGATGTGTCAGTGGAACTGTCTGAATTGAGTTCAGATGCTGGTATTTGGCATGAAAGGCAGGTTGTTTCTACGATACATGAGAAACACACAATAAACCTATTCAAGCCAAATAGAAAAAAAAGAAGGGAAAAAAAGCTTTGAAATAAAACAACAAACCCTTCAAACACGTGTACGTAGAACTGCAGTAGGTGATGTCCTGAATTCATCGTAGCCTTCCAGAGCACAAAGCATTGGCTCCAACAAGAGAAGTGCACGCTATAAAATAGAACCCTAGATATATATATGGCATTTGTAGCATCAATCACCACATAATTCCACAACAGTGTGTGGTCATTGCACGATGATATTGCTATAATGGGTCTGCCTATATTCATTAATTGGTAACTTCTCAGTGGACTGCACAGACGTTTTCTTATTTTTCAACCATTTTTTGCAAAGGCATTAATATGTATAGATTGGTTGTGACTGGTTGATTTGATGCTAACCACATCTCTCCAATCTTCAGCCAACAGTACATAATATAAGTGCTCCAAAATAACATAAAGGCCTGTTATATAACATAAACCCACTACATAAGACTATATATAGATGCTCACAAAGCAGTACCAGTGCGGTGATAGCACAGCAAAAAGAATGTATGACGACTTTAGAAAAGGCCACTAAAAACAGGATCACTCACTTGTGCCATCCGTCAAAATCTATAGCATTAAAACGTCAATATCTTTCACTGGGCTTTTAATTAAAAGTGCTCGCTCTCAAGGAAATGTGAAATAGATCACAGCCTCCAATACACTAATAACACACATGACATTTCGCAAATTGATCATTGCAAAAGGCATAAGAACATGGTACAACATGACAAAAAGTGATGACGTTGTAAAATAGGATCTTGTAGTACTGGATTGGAAGAGCAAAACGAGTATTATGAGATTGTAAGAACAATGTCAGTTCGGAAGAAGGCAGTGAGACATAAAAAGCTACTGAAACATGTTGACTCTTCATGAAAGAAATTTGATTTTAGTCTTATTAATAATTGACTGAACCTCCTCACTACGGCATCACTCCCACACTTCGCTGTCAGTCTATTACCTTGCTTCTTTTCTCTTGACCAATTGTACACCAACTGCCCCATCTTCCCTCCATAAACCTGATATCCAGCAAAACATGTCTACACGATTCATCCCATCCCTCCCACACCATAACTGCTCCTGCGCAATCACCCCACTGCTTAGGGCAAAGCTGCCCCACGCCTGGACTCTTTTAGAGACCACATCTACACAAAAATCAATAACCACATTTTGTGTCATTCTCCTGCAAGAGTTTTTTTGCTGGATTTATAGCTCCGTCCTGGACCAAGGGCACTGGAGTACTACGGCCCCACCGCAATGGAATGCCTGGTCTTCACCTTGGGGATGCCCAGCAGGGGTTATCTCGCAGGGAAAGCCAGGACGGGTTCCCAAAGCAAGCGCTAAGAGACCTGTCGGTGATTTGGCGCTATATAAATCGAAATTAACATAACGTAACATAACATGCGACATCACAAGCCTGCACTGCACATATCAGGCACAGGGAGAATGCGTGATTCGCCCAGAGTCAGAGGCTGTTGAGACGAGGCCAGAATTTGAACCTGGTTTCCAGGCTCCACGCTGAGCAGCTCTACCCACTAGTGCACATCTCCCCACAGACCTCCTCCCTCTAAGGTAAGTCCTCTTGCCACATCTCATCGTATTCCACTATTTCACAGCTTTTGACGTGGTCCAATTCGCAACGTACGTATGGGAGACATAAAGTACCCAGAAGATGGCTTAAAGTTGGTCTTATGAGCAGGCAGCTCCACTGCATAATCAATCTACATTTTCAATGAAGAAATCACACTGGAACGTTTCCGCCCCTTGCCACATAATTTGGCCTCTAACGACCATTGATAAAGCATCACAGAGAGGCTGAACGATGATGACCTTTAGTCAAGATGTCGAGGTGGATGATGGATTCACGGTGCAGACGGGAGTTTACTAGTGCCAGGATTCTGTGAGTATTGATGCTAAACCTGCCAGTCACTGTGAATGGATATTCTGCACAATGCCACATAAATATTGGTGAGTTGGACTGTGATTGTGATCCACAATATGAATGCTCAGAGGAAATGCAGGAAATGCCAGAGAGCACTGCCCTTGAAGGGCAATGGATCATAACGCGTCTGTGATAGTAGGGTAACAAGAAAGGGTGCCAGAGAAACTGGACAGTTGCCAGCTTCATCCTGTGTCTTGGTTGTCCAACAACAGTTGTAAGTAGTCAGATAGAGCTACCATGTCCTTGGGACTCACAAGCCAAGCAGGAACCCAGACAGATAGCTTACGTAAGGCGTGCCCTGTTGAAATCTCTTTGTAACTTACAGCGAAAAAGATGCAAATCTAGAAGCACTGACTCAATGTTGCACCTTCTTCAAGCATCATAAAATAAAGAAAGTTTTGTTAGGCTACTATACCTGCATTTATTCACTAAGAGAGCACACCAACATGTTTGTGTGCCTGGTACTTCCATGATGAATTTTAGTGTGCTGCGGTAGATACAACTGTCCCGGACATGTGGCATTGGAAGTGAAAATCATGGAGATTAGTCACTCCACTGCTTAGAAAAGTAGAGTTGAGGCTGGATATACTACTCACCCTGCCCCAGGCAACTGAGAAAAGCGCAGTCGGTCTGTGTGTCTTCCTCTCATCCACTTTCCCATACAGAAGACATGGCTCACAATTCTACCTTCTGCTGGTCCCCATAGGCGCAACTCTCTGTGTCAATCTTGTTTTCTGATCCATTGCTCTCCTACAATTTCAGAGATTCCACATTTGTTTGCATCGGGAGGTAACAGCCAGGATGTGTTCTTTCGTCCTCCGACCAGCCTGCATCAGTCTTCCGCTCACCAGTCCAAATCTTCCATCAGTGAGCCAACCTGCATCTTCCATTCAAGAGGCGACCGCACATCCTCTCTTCTACCTACCAGCTGCATGATCATTCCGCCCATCATTCCAAATATTCCATCAGCCTCCCATCCTTCATCTCATTCCATAAACTCGTTCACATTCTCTCCTCCATCCTCCAGCTTGCATCATCCTTCCACCAACCAATCCAGATCTTCCATTAGTGATCCAGTCTGCATCCTCCCATCAGCCCCCTAGCTAAAATGTTGCTTTGAGCCACAAGTGTGGCTTGAACTGTGCTGCTGTCTGAACAGTCACCAAATGTCGCAGGAATGCTACCTGCAACAAAACTAAGCAATGGACAACTTCCTGACCAGCCGCCAGGGACACACCACACAATCTTCAGCTATAATGGAACTATGAAACTGCATCCCTTATTTAAATGCAAATCCAATAACAAGGTTGATTTCTTTTGTTTTTTTCCTCCTCTTACCTGAAGCAGTTTTCATTTAATTTGTTTAGAATCAGCAAACAAGGCAAAGGAATTACATTATATGGAGGTCTTTGAAAGAAGGAATTAAAGTGCATGCAGAAACGACATCATGAGAAAAATAATGAAAGTTTTATTGTCACAAAGATAGCAATGATCATAAGAGCTATACTGGATTCATTAGGCATTGCAGTTTATTTTGCAATTATTCTAAAATAAGAATTTGAAATATCACTTGATCTTGAATTAACTTTAAAGTATTACTTTTGGAATGTCCCCTACATTGTAAAAGGTCATGCACTCATGCCTTGAGTGACCCCACTCCACGTGAAACTGGTATTCTGATTTTTGTTGGCCCTGCCAACACACTAATCTATCATGCGTGCTTAGGTCTAGGCATGACCCAAGTGATCCCAAGGTCCAAAACATGTACTGGGACCTGATGGGGTGCACCACGCCTGCCCTGTTTTCTGACATGGAGCTGCTCTTCGTGACTTCAAAAAGTAGTGGCCGCCTACTGGTATTTTTGCGGATTGATACTACTGATCAGATCTTTTTTCTGTATCAGGCGGAGGCGTGCCACTTACCGGCCCTACTCCTGCAAAATTCTTCTTAAATTTAACACCTAGACTCTTTCACTGATATCCCATGTGCATGGCAAGGGCATGTATGTAATGTGCAGATGGGAGCAAGACTCCGCATTGTGGTGAGAGTCTGATTGCTTTGATGAGTGGGATACATTTTGGATGGTCCCTGTCTTGAGATGGAGGATGCAACACAGCTTCCGCAGACAGCGATTTTTTTTTACCTGCACCCCTCTTGCTGAAGGGAGGAGACAGAGATGCTGATGTAAGGGAGTCTGGAGGCATAGAACTTCCATGAGGACCTTTTAGCAGGGGATTGTTGATTAGTCCTTTCTGAGCTCTACCATTTGGTGGGTGGTAGGGTAGAGGGGATGTGTCAGCAGGCTCAGTTGTTAACAGTAAAGAAGCCTCTAAGTAGGGTTTGTACTTTTGCCTTTCCCTGTTTCTTCCTCAGGAATGCTGAAGACAGCCAGGTTTAGAATTTTCTTACTTTATAGCTCCCATGTCTTGGGATACTCCCGCTTGGAGCCAGCATCATCACTACACGCTGTGCGAGACATCGCTTTGCAGAAAGGTTTAAATGTTCCATAATTTTGCCATCCTAAAATGATGTTTAAAAGAGAACTACCACAAACCAGCTCAAGAAATTTAGACAGTGGATCAAAATCTCTGTTCTGAAAATGAGTATAGAGGTGGGATACAAGCCATCCTATTTTGTTCTTTTTCTAAGTTCTTCCTCCCAAGAAAAGGAGAGCTCTGCAAAGTATATGAAGAGTTGCTGTAATCCAGGGCTGATGTCTCAATAGCAGACAGTCCCCCAGAGATGAGGAGACATCACCTGAATGCGGCACAACTTGCTAGAGAAGCTCGGATCTGCCAAGCTCCAAGAAGCCTGCCTGACTGTGTAGAAATGGAAGGAGAGTGTATAGCTCTGCAGGAGGAGAGACACCTGCATCTTTTGAGTGCGTGGAAAATCCAGAAGTAGCTGGCTTGTATACGGGAGTGTGCCCAGTGTCGGCCTAAGCTGAGAAAGGCGCCATTGATCATATGGCAAACTGTGTGATGCAACAACTTCTTCAAAACTACCAAAATTAAGACCAATAGGTTACCCGTGCTCCAAGGGACCTGTTCTACCACTGCTGATGAGCTGTGTACCAAGATGTCATCATAGTGGAAGGACCCCTGAAGCGCTGGAGGCTGCAACCTCTGAAGGTGGATGACCGATGAACCAGGCATGTTGCGCTGTTTTCTTCACCATGTTGCCGAGAAGCGAAGCCACCACCGCGATCCTGCTCACACTGATGGATATGCTGCCCTTGTGAGTCCGAAGGGCACACTGCAACCAGCACAACACTGAATTAAGTTCGCACAGACAGGTGTCATACGAGGCTGAGGGTTGAGTAACTGAGAGGCGGTGTATTGCATTAGAACTGCATTGAAATGCATAACAAGTGCAAGATGGGGAGCAAGATACAAACTGAACTGGTTTATGAGTTCCGCATTGAGAGATTGCTCACCTGAACCCAAGTAATGATTGAGCACCTGAACCTATTTTTGCCCTGAATTTTTAAGCTATTGCAGGAAGGTGGGAGCTGCAGCCACTGGTGAGATTGATGTAATGGGGCTGGAACCGCCACTATTGAATCAAACACTGTGGTGGGTAGTGGGCCTTTAAGCGTTGTTTATTTGCCTATAGCATTCTAGAACCCGGCAGCTGACCCCATTACCACGTGTAGTTTTTCATGTTGCAGGGATATGGAGGTGCTTTCTTTTTTATTAAGACAAGCAGTGGACAGACAGAACGCCACTGTGTCTTTTGGTTTAGTTTTGAGTCTCTGTATCCCCCCCCCCCGAGAATCATTTAACTGCGCGCCCTCAATACCCTGAGAGTTAAGTGTGCAGAATCATAGTAGGGGTTGTATGTGATTTCATGGAAAAATGATTTCAAGGAATATCATTACTGAGAAACCATTTCATATAAACTGCTTATTGGAAATTTCCATAAAGAATGGCGTTTACCATTCATAGAAACCAATTTATAGAACTTCTTTTTTGTCAAAATTGGCACGTGAATGCTGAATTTTTAAGTGCAAATGCAATGGGTGCAGGTCTTACTTTTAGAGACAGTTTTGTCTGAGATATTTATATTTATTTTAGTGCTTTCACTCAGGGGGGGGGGGCGATATTATTTCATATATATATCTATCACATTGTCAAACCGTTACTTTGGATGTCTTTAATTCGCTGACCCATCACCACCCATAAACACCATCCATCGCTGACCCCTCACAACCCTTAAACACCATCATTCCCTGCCCCCTAAAAAACCCTTGCCACACCTAAACTATAGTCAGCACTGAAGCCTAAAGGCCCTTTCTACCCCAAAAATCCACAATCCCACAAGCACACCCAAACTCCACCCATCCCTGAACCCTAAAATACCCTCACCGCCGTTAAACCCAAGCCACCCCTGACCCATAAGCACTCCTCGTTACCCTAAACTAGTCATCCCAAACCCTAAAAATCCCTTTCTACATTTAATCTCCACCCATCCCTGAATCCGTAAAACCCCTCACCACCCTAACCTCCACCCATCCAGAGCTCCAAAAACTCTTCTACATCCCAGCCACTACCTAAAATTGAACATTAAAACCCTTACTAGACCTATACTCTGCTCATCTATGAACCTTAAAACCCCGCAACACCCTCACACTCCACCCATTCCTGAATCATACAAACACCTAAAAAACCTAAACACCACCAGTGCATGAACCCTAAAACACCCTCTCCACCCCTACACTCCACCCATCTCTGAATTATAGAAACCCTTTTCTATGCTGAACGTCAATTATTCTTGCCCCCTAATATCCCTTCATCACCCTAAACATAACCCATTCCTGAACCCCAAAACCCCACGGTAGTCTTAAACTCCATGCATGTTTAACTTAATTTTGGAATTTGCCTCCAAATTATCTTTCCTTTGAAATGTTTCTTTTAATTTTCAATTTTTTTTGTATTTCCTAAAAACTGTCTTTCCTTAAAATTGGATTTCCATGATTTGGTTTCCTCCGATGTGTTTCTCGCTTTTCGTTTTCCATTAATTCACACACATCACATAGTAGGATGGACCCCACCTGCCACAGGTGAGGCTTAATACCCCCCCGCCTACTTGCTGGTCACCCTGAAAAGGGCCTGATAATGTCTTAAAGCCTGATTTAGAGCCTGGCAGACGGGTACTCTGTCACAAAAGTGAGGGATATCCCATCTGCCTTATTGCACGTGCATCGGGACATCATGGACTTTAGAATAAGCCGGGCTGTATATCTGTCACGTTTGTAGTGGAGTACCCATCTGCCAGACTCTAAACCAGGCCTTCATCTGTCCTCTTCTTCAAATATTTATCACATTTGAACTCATGCACCAATTGATGGTCCAAATTGGTACAATGAAGTATGTGTTGGGATACAGACTTGTTTAGATATCCTACAAATCTGAGGGAAGGGATAAAAATAAAGAAACTCTGGAGAACAGCTTTTTCTTAACACCCAATTACTGCAGTTTCTTGTTTACATTCCATCCATAGCGTTCTCTCGTTTAGTGCTCAGGAGAGTGGTAGCATGTGTTAGTGTCCAAATAAATAATTTGATCGTGGTCTCATAGTTTATAATTCAAATCAAAACTAAACTTCAAGAAAAACCAAAACACATAAATAGAATGTTCATATTCTTGTAATTCCAAACATATTGTCTATGATAATCACAGAATAATGTACGGAAATGCTCATCTTTAAATGTTTATCAATCTTGATTTAATTTGATTTCCTATGAAGCACAACATTCACCGGAAGGCTTTTTGGCGATCATGAATATTAGCAAATGGGAAGCGAAGAATCTAGGGTGCTGACACAGATTTACAAAACATTGGCAACATGTAAAAGAAAATATTAATTTATTTAGTTGTTTTAGATCATATCGCTTGAAAATACTGTCTTTCACCCACTTTGGAGCGCAGTGGATTTTGGTTTTAATATGTGCAAATTGGGTGGATGCGAGGTTAGTGTGGTCCGAATATTCTTTGGCAAGCGTTTGAGGGTGCAGTACAGTCATTCAGACACGTTAATGTTCAGGATCTGGGTTGAATTGTTTGCAGCCAGGATGTTCAGGGGTGCTGAATGAGACCAGGTGGAAACAGCAATCCCATCCCTAAGCATTACTTGCTGGGTTGCAAGACATACTGCTATTTAGGTCTCGCCTGAGACATCGCATGTGCTGTCTCTTCAAGACATTTAGTAAGTGGCTTTTAAAAGGGCAACCAGAGGCTTTTGCTGGCCTACAGCTTGCGTTCACAAGCTCGTGCACGTGCACAGCTGCCATCTGTGTTTTTTTATTGCTGTAATCAGGCTCCTCTGCTTGCTCTACCCACTCCCTTTTCCCCCTCCCTCCTAGTCAGCTTCATTTGTGTCTTCTAGCTGTGAATCATGCTCCTCTGCTGTCGCTCCCACTCCCCCTCCCCTTCATCAGTTTCGTTTGTGTCTTCTATCACTTTGAATGCTCCTGATTCCACCAGGCACACACACCATCAGTCGTCAGTTCACGCTTTCACCAGGCACACACACCACCAGCCGTCAGTGCATGCTTCCACCAGACACACACACCACCAGCCGTCAGTGCACACTTCCACCAGGAACACACACCACCAGCCGTCAGTGCACTCTTCCACCAGGCACGCACACCACCAGCGACAGTGCACGCTTCCATCAGGCACACACACCACCAGCCATCAGTGCACGCTTCCACCAGGCACACACACCACCAGCCGTCAGTGCACGCTTCCACCAGGCACACACACCGTACGCCGTCAGTGCAAACGTTCACCAGGCACACACACTACCAACCATCACACACTACCAGCCGTCGGTGCACGCTTCAGCCAGGCGCACACCACCAGCCGTCAGTGCATGCTTTCACCAGGCACACACACACCACCAGACGTCGGTGCATGCTTTCACCGGGCACCTGTACCACCAGCTGTCAGTGCACGCTTTCACCAGACACACACACCACCAGCCACCAGTGCATGCTTCCACCAGGCACACAAACCACCAGCAGTCAGTGCACGCTTCCACCTGGCACATACACCACCAGCTGTCAGCGCACGCTTCCACCAGGTGCACGCTTTCCCTGGGCACACACACCACCAGCCATCAGTGCTCGTTTCCACCAGGCACACTCACCACCAGCCGCCAGTGCACGCTTCCACCAGGCACACACACCACCAACCGTCAGGGCATGCGTCCACCAGGCACACACACCACTAGCCGTCAGTGCACACTTCCACCAGGTACGCACACCATCAATGCACGGTTCTTCCACCAGGCACACACACAATCAGCTGTCAGTGCACACTTTCACCAGGCCCACACACCACCAGCCGTCCGTGCACACTTTCACTGGGCACACACACCCCCAGCCGTCAGTGCACACTTCCGCCAGGCACAAACACCACCAGCTGTCAGTGCACGCTTCCACCAGGCACACACACCACCAACCATCAGCGTACATTCCACCAAGCACACACACCACCAGCCATCAGTGCACGCTTTCACCAGGCACACACACTACCAGCCGTCACACACTACAGCCGTCGGTTCATGCTTCCACCAGGCACACACTACCAGCCGTCAGTGCACGCTTTCACCAGGCACACACACCACCAGCCGTCGGTGCACGCTTTCACCAGGCACACACACCACCAGCCATCAGTGCACGCTTCCACCAGGCACACACACCACCAGCCGTCAGTGCACGCTTCCACTAGGCAAACACACCACCAGCCGTCAGTGCACACTTCCACCAGGCACACACACCACCAGCTGTCAGTGCACGCTTCCACCAGGCACACACACCACCTGGCGTCAGTGCACGCTTCCACCCGGCACACACATCACCAGCCATCAGTACACGCTTCCACCAGGCACACACACCACCAGCCGTCAGTGCACACTTTCACCAGGCACACACACTACCAGCCATCACACACTAACAGCCGTCGGTGCATGCTTCCGCCAGGCACACACCACCAGCCGTCAGTGCACGCTTTCACCAGGCACACACACACCACCAGCTGTCAGTCCACACTTCCACCAGGCACACACACCACCAACTGTCAGTGCAAGCTTTCATCGGGCACACACACCACCAGCAGTCAGTGCACGCTTTCAGCAGGCACACACATCACCAGTCATCATTGCACGCTTTCACCAGGCACACACCACCAGCAGTCAGTGCAGCAGGCAGGCTCTTCTCAGAGTTTCTTGGTAAATATGTGTTCGATGCCTGGGAGGGAGTGGGTCGAGTTTCCTTAAACCATGCTGAGTATGCAGGTGCAGTGCATGAACTTCTGTGTGAGTGAGTCATGCTGCCTGGGGCTCACTCACTCCACATGTGTTAATTGCGCCTGCACCAGGCTTTTTCTCATTTGCAAATTTCGGAGCATGCGCACAGCTAGGCAGCCCCCACACCCCAGGAATGACTACTTCCTACAACCAGAATGGAAACAACATTCAGAGCAATGAAAACAAGTTCATTTGATGCAAAGAACTGTTAACAAAAACCACATCCAGCTATTGTAGATCTGGCAACTTAAACAAAACAGCAACAAAAACAAACAAACAAGCAGTGGTATAGCCAATAGGTCTCGCTTTTTGGACCCTGTAAGCGTCAGGACGATATGGGCTGGTCTCAATATTGCTTCCTAAATGTCATTACATCCTAAACATTGTTCCCAAAGCTCAGCCATTTGGTGCAAATAGTAGAAATCTACTTCAATCGAACAATATTTTGCAAGTCATATGTAGGACACAATATTTATGTCAGACAGAATTTCTACAGACAATATTCTGGAATACGGCACTTGGGAAAGAAAGAAAGTAGAAAACATGCATATCAGTAAAGAAGACTTGAATACAAATGGCCTGTGACTAACTTAAGAACACCATTAACACTTAAAGATGAAGGGGCCGATTCACAAACTCATTCATAAACTTGGGTCATAGTGCTACAGGAATACCCGTTTACCCACTTGTAAATGCACTTGGGAATCGCCATTAAACGCCTACCCGCATATTAGTAAAAGTCCAATTTGTACTGGATGTATATAAATATTTCATGAATACTTCCATTTCATTCCCATTTTAGAAGTGTGGGAACCAATTTATAAAGCCATATAGGAGTAGCTAAAAGGGTTCCACAAGAGTG
The DNA here is from genome assembly GCF_964263255.1 of Lissotriton vulgaris. Taxonomy (NCBI): domain Eukaryota; kingdom Metazoa; phylum Chordata; class Amphibia; order Caudata; family Salamandridae; genus Lissotriton; species Lissotriton vulgaris. The sequence goes on along the minus strand of NC_141689.1, from coordinate 169,396,128 downwards.
CAAATGTACATTCTCTATAATGACTTTGTGAAAAGGCCTCAGAATATATTTTAAAATACCTCACTTACACAGTTGTTCCCCAAATTTGTATTTTCTCTAAAGTGACAAGGAAAAACTTGATGTTGACAAAACTCAAGTAGTAAAAGTCTACCTCTATGAAAAGACACTGCGTGTTAACATTGATTCATTCATATCATAGCTGATGACGTCATTTCTTTTCTCTTTGCCATCTGCTGAGGTGAATACGTCCCTTGCTCTCTGGATCCAAGCTTGCGACCATGGCTCTAGTTTTTGTTTGGTAACACTCACACACAACACACCACTAAAGTAGACAAAACAGCTGCAAACCCTTCACAAAGTGGTGGCTAGAAAAAGTCATCAAGAAACACAGAAGCAAGAACACCTCTTGCTGTAGGACAGGGGTTGAGTCTTGGTGTGACTGTAGATAAAAGCATGTGCCCAAATATGTGGCAAAATCAGTGTGACGGTGGGTCTAGCTTCCTTTGAACTCCCAGAACCCTAAGAACCAGCTATTCCACCTCATTTCTAAGTCCGATAGTTAAATGTCTCTGCTAAGTATTCCACCTTGAAGCACATTATGCATTTGAGGTTTTGCTGGTGCAAAGCACACGTCCACACCTTTCTCATTTACACTGCCCTTTGCCTACTACAACACCACAATGCAAAATTATAACAACATTTATAATAATAATAAAGAGGCGATAGACCCCAAGGTGGGCCACATGGGCCTCCCGTGTCTGCCATCCAGGATCCTGGAATTGAATGTTGGATCTGTGCTACTAAAATTATCATTAACTCTAATAGTTATGGTTTGCAGAGCAGGATCACACTGTTGCTATAGCAATGCTGAACAACTGACAGCTTCTTTGCAAATGATTGACAGGTTGGGCAACAATGATTGCCTGTTTGATGGGTGAGTGAAGGATACATAAAAAATACTGAGTGACCAACAACTAATATTGTTCACAAAAATTTAAATAATGTGCTTATGATTGTCAATTGCAGATGTTCAAACCTGGTATGTGTGGGTTAAATATAACCCATATGTCAGGAGTAAACACCTATGAGGTCTTAGGGGATTCTGGTGAATGCAGTAGGACACCGTCACTCACCTGAAAGGTGCCCGTCACACTTTCCCGTAAGGACCTTGCACAGGAGCATACTGATCCTGACACATGGGTGAATGATTGTGTTGTCAGCCAAAAAGTTAACAGATTGGTCTTAGTGTTAGACAAGTAAAGAAGGCTTGGATTTGGGGCAACACATATCCTAACTCACCAATTATCTCTCAACATTGAAGAAAAACCTCCAGAACAGGGCCAGACTCAAGCATCTACTAAGGAGGTGTGTCCAGATCACACTCACCTTCAAGAACTCCCCCTCAACACCTCCACCTGTATGCATGCTTTCATGTATGTATGAAAGCGGCATTCGTATAATGCAAACCTAGCTAACAGTCGCTGTACATGGGTAAAGGCAATACATATTTAGAGGGGCCTGGTACAGAGCTGTGGCGTATGTTTCTTAAAGGTATGGGCATTCAATGCCTTGGGTTATGATGAACCTGACGTATATGGGACTTTCTTCCAGATTCTGTGTGTATAAATGAGAATGGCTCTTGCCTTGTTTTTCCTTTCTTACGTGTCTTCACCTCCAATCGATGGAGTTTTGACTGACGGTGTGCCAAGACCCAATGGAGATGGCGAATTTGTCAGCCAAATAAGTGAGGGCTTTTGTGGGATGGCATTGTAGATGATGCAGCAGATTTTGAAAATGGTGCATCTCAGCAAGTGTAGCCAGTTGGGTTCCATCACTATGAGAGTGATGTGGACATAATCTTCTGACCCATGGTGAGTCATGCTAAGGTATGTAGGATGGCTATAAGAGGAGCCTCTCTGGAGTCTTTGAAGTCGTAGCGTGGCGCAGGGGGTGGCCAGTACCTAGATGCAAGAGTCCAAGAACTTGAACAGCTGTTCTGAAGTCAGTTTTTGGGAGGAATATGTTCACATTTTTAGTAGAGAGAGCTGGGTTACAAGCCATCCTGGTTTACTTCACAATATGTTCAAAGAGGACGAGCTTGGTGTCCAGGGTGAAACCAAGTAATGTGGCACTGGCTAAAAGTTGGAGTCTGAATCCATCTTGGTTAATGATATTAAGATAGATTTGGCTGGTTGTTTATCCTCCTCACATCATATTGAAGAACAATTGTGTCATCTTTGAGGCAGAAACAACTAAATACCCCTCTACCTGGGTAATACAACTGATTAGAACATTGGAATGTTGGGAGCTCCATTGAAAACAATGGAGTGCTCTGGGCTTATAATGGCTGGTATAGGCCTGGAGCTCCAACATTTCAATGTTTCTTTGTTCACAGCTCTGGCTGTGAACAAAGGCTTCAGGGAACCTGAGGGGATTCCATTCCCCTCACGCTCCCAAAAGGCTTTGTTTTTTTTGTTAGAATATTCTATTCTCTAGTGACAGAATGTTCTAATAGCCTTATAGCCCTTCGTAGAGGGCTATACCGCTATTAAAGTCCCTCTCCCTTGTTAAAGGCCCTCGCCTTCGGCTCGGGCCTTTAACGCTGGAGAGGGCCTTTAATAGCCGGTACAGCCCTCTACGGCGGGCTATAAGGCTATAATATCTTGTGTCAGTGTGATGCATGCAGCTTGAAGCATCCCCCAACAGGATTAAGAAGAAGAAGATCAAAAGACAAGCATTCTTATGCCAAGCACCCCAGCACCATCACTCCAAAACTCCAGCAAAAACCTGAAGACACAATGCTTAAAAATAACCTCATCCTCGAATAGCAACAGGGTGAGGTGAAGAGCCTCTCCACTTTTACCTCATGCTGCTGTTTATCCCATTACTGGTCAATGCTCCACTGCTTTATAGCTAGTTTTGCCGTATGCAGGCCCAGAAATATATTCATTTTGTGGTATACTTTTCATAAAGAGTAATCAGTTTAGTCCTCCTGGGGATCTAATCTCCTACACTTATTACTTACCTCCACCATCACTCCAGCTTCATCCAATGGCAGACCAGGAACTCCAGTGGAAAACTTGGATGGCTGGTCACGCCATGGCTCAACTGGGATCAGCCATAGAGAGAAACTCCCGTCCCAGGAAGGTTGCCAAGAGTTAAGAAAATATTGAGTGCAGCACGGTGAGTGCAGCGTATGTATGCATAGCTCCAGATGATCTCACTAATTGCGCGCTGCTTGCAGAGGATATGTGACAATATAATTGGAGGAAGCTCTTGAGAGCGGGCAGAAATCAATAGGCGCCAGTTAAAATTCACATTTCAAGATAAAGCCTATTTGTAAATCACAGTCATTTGTCCAACGCTGACAGCAAACGCTGTTGATTGCAAATTGCCTCAATGCTGCCATTTGCGTCGGAGGAGAAAGAGTCGTTTCCCGACTCCCCCGCCCAGCGAGATGAAATGCATCCGTGGGAGTATTGTATGTGTTGTCGTGTTTGTCCCATCACATCACTTTGGTTGCTGCAGGCATATCTTATGCTTGTTAAATGTATTATACAGATTTTTCTATAATCTCCAGCATTGACGCAGGTCAATTACTAAGGGGCGGAATTGAGCGATATTGAATCAAAGACAGACATCTCAATCATCACCTTCCGTCGTCTTGTTCTTGTTTGGAGAAAGAGGTTGGCAAAGCATGTGGTCTTTGAGACTTCGACTACAGTGGGCCCAATGTCACATTTCCAGGTGTTCTTCTTTGCTATAAAATGTGTGTCCTGTTGTCACTACCCATTGACTTTTAAAAATTAGTTTTCTCATATCCAGATGAAAGATTATCTCACCAAATACTGAACATCTTGCTTAGATTTTGGAACCACAAAGGGGGTTTCAGAGTTAAACCTGCAAACATAGCTCACAAATAGAGTAAAACATGTATAGACCAGTTCACCAATAGAAATTCAAATCAAAACAAGGACCAGTCCCAAGAGGTCCTAGAAGAGTTTGAGAGGGGTTAGTACTGACTGCTGGACAGTGAAATGGAGACCATGCCTGTGTGCCAAATATTGACAGAGAAGTGGGGACAATGTTGGTACTTTTGTCTGGCCGGTGTCCTGTTTTGGCATTTCCATGTAATTTTCAGAAAGTACAAGAACAATTTCCAGCATAAATTTCCTGGGCAACAAATGTGTTTTTTTTAACCAAGAAAAAAGCAAAGACAATTGATCGGTCAATTGTATGTATGTATGTAATGTATAGGCATTTATATAGCGCACTACTTACCCGTAGGGTCCCAAGGCGCTTCGACCGCTGCGAAACCCTTCCTGGCTTCCCTGAGAGATGGTCCCTTAATGGGTATCGCCAGGGTGAGACCAGGCATCCCCGGCGGTCTGGTGGGGCCGTTAGTGAAGATGAGGCAAGCTAATGCCCAGAGTTGCCGAGTGTGATCGCTGATCAGAGTGGGCACCGAGGCGAGAGAATTATCGAGTCAGCTGACCCTGGTCCAGAAACCTGCCGCGCCGGGAATCGAACCCTGGTCCCGGGCCGTCCTCTGCTCTCGGGTGACTCCTTTGATAGCGAGGCTGAAAACAAAACTATTCGAGGACATAAGAGTTCTGCTGGTGAGGCAGAGGTGATGTGAACAAACCTTGGTACCTGTTGCTACTGTGCACTTCCTGATGTTGCTTTCAATCCTTCAACATTTTGGATCCGCATCAACTGCAAGAGTGGCAGTGTTGAATCATTCTTCATAATCAACCTTTGGATCTGACTATCAATGCCCTTTTGGTAGGAATGGCTGATATTGGATGGTACCTCTAGCCCATCTGTGAGACATTTTTACCACTGGTGCGTTCAGAAGACCACGATCTGAATTTGCACCCCACTCTAGTAGCCCAACGCGTAGTTTCCTCCAGGAAGGAAACCAACCCACATTTTTGTCAACACATCCTCAAATAGAAGGCAAACATATTATGCATACAACAGGGCTGAAATGCAGATAACTGCTGCAAACTTGAACAGTGAGTCCCTAGATATTAAGAGGGGAAGAGTACACACATGGGGATCTACAGTAAACATGTAGATTGAGACAGTAGTGGCAGAACGCACACACCAATACTGAGGCAAAATTGCAGGCCGACCTGAATTCCTCCAAGGCATCCAAAAGCCCTCATAGAGCATCTGAGGGACAAATGCACGGTGAGGCCCTAGTTCTTTGTGATAGAATGCTAACATGCGTATCCGGAGGTAAACACGTATGGTGAAACCCTAGTTCCTATGGTAGGACAGAGTGCTAACATAGAGTTCCTGAGGTAAACGTGTACAGTGAGCCCTAGTTCTTATACTGGGATAGTGTGCTAACATACATATGTGACGTCATGCGCATTTGTATAGCGTACAACTCACCCCCGAGGGTATTCTGGTGCTAACGCAGGACTTGTTTTGTCCGAGGGAGGATCGGGGCTTGGTGGAGAGCCAGGTCTTCAGTTTCTTGTGTAATTCAAGAACTGAGGAGGAGGCTCTGAGTGCAGGTGCAGGTCATTACAGACTTTTGGAGCGAGGTAGTAGAAGGCACGACCCTTGCATCTGGTTCTGCATATGCAGGGGAGGGGTGCGAATGGAGGCTTTTGTTATGTGGGTGTTGAGGTATGAGGGGGAATGTTCTGTAAGGCTTTGTATGTGTGCTTGAGTAGTGCTCATTTGTGGATTGGGAGCCAGTGTATCGTTTTGAGTGTGGGGTGGTGTCGTGAGGGGTGGGAGGCTGAGGGAAAGCCTGGTCACTGGGTTTTGTATGGTCTGTTATGCGTTGGTCAGTTGAGAGTTGATTCCAGCATAGAGTGCATTGCCGTAGTCCAGCTTGCTGGTGATGAGGGCTTGGCTCTGCTCGGGTCCGGTGGTTGGGCCACCAATCCTGTGGTAAACTTGTACAATGAGATCAGAGCTCTTATAGCGGAACCTCAGAGCACCTGCATAGACATTTTGTGGTGCACTTGTACAGTGAGTCATGAATTGCATAGCTCATCCGAGGGCCAACAGATACATCCTGAGGGCAAACGCGCTGTAAGACCTGAGTTCATATACAATCCAAACAAGTCCTGAGGTGAAAATGTATGGAAGGACTAACTTCTTACTGTGAACCTTGAATTCCCAAGTAAAGATCCTGAGGCAGGCTTGTGTGGCAAGCACTGGTGTATCGGGGGCAGGGGGGGGGGGGGTGAGGTTGGACCGCCCCTCAAGACATGTGTTTTGGGGGTGGCAGCCTACTATCTCACCCCTCCTGCTCATATCTGAGGCCGTCGCGGGCAGCAGATGCGCGGGAATTACCAGGACCCCATCCCCTCTCACCTACAGCTATTGCGGGAATTAGCCAGCACAACCCCCATGCTCTTACACAAGTAGGCCGCCACAGGTGGCAAACGCCGGATCCATCATGGGTGGCTAAAGATCTAGCATCGCCACTGGATCCATGTTCTTACAACAGGACAGAGTACCAACATAGAGATGATGGGATAGACCTGTCCTGCGAGATCCTAGTTTTTGTAGTGGAACAATATGACCCCAACCATATTTCAAGGTAAACTTGTATAATGGAATCAGACTTCCCAAGTGGGACAATATGGCCACACACAGATACTGAGATAGACTGCTGAAGTGAGACCTGAGTTCCTAAGGGGGAGGAGCGCCCACATACAGATGCTGAGATATAGTGCAGCTACAGTGAGGCCTGAGTTCCTAAGGGGGAAGAGCGCCCACATACAGATGTGGAGATATAGTGCAGGTACTGTGAGGCCTGAGTTCCTAAGGGGGAAGAGCGCCCACATACAGATGCTGAGATATAGTGCAGGTACAGTGAGGCCTGAGTTCCTAAGGGGGAAGAGCGCCCACATACAGATGCTGAGATATAGTGCAGGTACAGTGAGGCCTGAGTTCCTAAGGGGGAAGAGCGCCCACATACAGATGTGGAGATATAGTGCAGGTACTGTGAGGCCTGAGTTCCTAAGGGGGAAGAGCGCCCACATACAGATGCTGAGATATAGTGCAGGTACAGTGAGGCCTGAGTTCCTATAGGGGGAAGGGCACCCACGTACAGACCCTGAAATAATCACTCAAGTTCATTTTATATAGTACTTACCTATTCGTCCAAGGCAGTTGATACAAAGAAAATAATGACAACAACGAAATGGGTCTCTGACAGGAGCTTAAGTGTACATGAACTAATAAAATCTCTTGGAGAAATGTACCTGTCACACACACAGACTGTAATGTTTGTGACAGTCACATTTTCCCAAGAGATTTTATCAGTTTATATAAACTTAAGCTGCTGTCAGAGACCCATTTCATCGTTGTCATTATTTTCCTTGCATCCGCTGGGAGGACTGGCCCTGCCTGCCATCCTTCTTGGTCTTAGGCTATTCTTGTTGCTTTGATGCACCTTGCCTCTGCTCTGTTCTTTTAGTTCCTCTTTACTTCTGTTGGTTTAGCCATGTCTGCTGCCTTGCTTCTGTTTCCCAGTAGCCTCCTACTGGCTTTGGAATACAGTGCCGCGACTGCACCTTTCGTCACTCTGCTCCACTTTGTTGATGGGCCCCCAACTGCGCTGTCCTCTGGTGCAATTACAATACTTTCAGGGTTTGCTGGCACTGACATCCACTTAGAGCATGGGTATTCACCACCATTTTCACAGGGGCCACACAGTTGGTTTGCGATGTGACAGAGGGCTGCATTGATACCGGCAGGGTGGCAGCTGGAGGGCGTTCAAGGGGGTGGTGGTAGTATGGTGGGTGTGGGGGAAGAGAAACATATACTTCTAGTATCTGAAGTGCACAATGTGAAACCAGAACACCTGGGATTAATCCCGGCTTCCCCACTTTACCAAATTGTGTGATCCTAGGCAATTGTTTTATTTCACTTTCCCGCCTTTTCTTCATTATTGCATATAAGAAAAACTCAGAATGCATTACTTCAGAATGTGCACGGTCCAACCCTTCTTCTGTGTCTGATTTAATAAACTATAATGTTATTCATATATAATAGGAACCCAGGCCATGCACAGAGTGTACATAATAACTGACTTGCCTCTTAGTTCACCACTGTGACTTTTTTCAGGGTGGGGGGTAGAATGGATGTTTCTGGAGTTATGTTTGAAAACTATCACTTAAAAAAGAAAATACTTCTCAATATAGTCTGATGTAATAAGATGAAACGGCTCTGCATGTTGATGAAATACTTTTTTGATTTTTGAAGAGATCTTATAATTTTTTTACACTTTTGCTGCAATATGTCTTTAAAAATGTAGGTGTTCCTAAAATTAAAGGTGCAGGATAACCTAGTTACTTCCTTTCTTAAACTTTAATTACAGTTTAAATAAAGACTTGCCTGTTTATCTAACATCTTTTTACTCATACCGCTTATTTGAGTAAACCGCTGCCCAGTCCTCCTATTGACCAGGGGGCCACATGTAAAGGTCAGGAGGGCCGCACGCGGCCCCCGGGCCGTACTTTGAGTCACCCTGACTTAGATGCTCGATCATTCCTAGAGGAAGGTTTTACCTGTCCTGTTTTGAAGTGGATTTGCAGCACACCAAGTTGGCATCTGACTTTAAAAACATACCTTTTCCATTTTGTTCTCTTCCTCATATTGTTTAGGACGCGTGGCTCCACATCCCTCCCTTCCTTGTGTCATTTTATTCTCTTAGCTTTGTTACAGCATATCACCCTCTTATTCATTTTAATCTTCTTTACTTTGGTAGGTTGAACCTTTTCTGTTGCCTTACTGTGATTTCCTGGTTTCTGCCTGACGTCACTGGAGTGCCCTGGGCTCCATCTTTACCTGTCTTTACTCTTCTTCGCTGACAGACGCTCTGAGGACTTTATCTTTGGTTTCCTCAGCGCCACCTTAGAGGAGGGATTTATATATGGGCACACAGCAGATACGTAATTACTCCAGTCTCGACCTAGATATGGAATGCCTTCATGGAGGCAGACATTAAGACTAAAAAAGGCTGGATGAATGGAAAAAGACTTTAGTTTTACCACTGGTTAAGAAACCTACAGCTGACCCCAAAATTCTGTTGAATTGTAGGCCCTTCTCCCTTCTTGCCTTTGCCTCTGAGATTGCAGAAAGCATAGTCAACCAAACAGTCACAAACATCGGCCATCTCTTAACCCCCTTAGATTTTGGACTTTCAGAGACTTTGCTTTTGGATGCTAAACCTTGAGCCACTCGCGTCTGTAGCCTACTCTTTAGGCCTTAGCTTGTCAGATTATAGGGGGAGTGGTGTGGCTCACTGGTTAGAGGCGGCAGACCCCTAAGCAGAGAACAGCCCGGGACCTGGGTTCAATTCCCGACGCGGCAGGGTTGTGGACCAGGGTCAAAACGGACTCGATAATTCTCGCCTCGGTGCCTACTCTAACCAGGGAACACACTCGGCAACTCTGGGCATTAAGCTTGCCTCATCTCTACAACGGCCCCCCACATACGCCGGGGATGCCTGGTTTCACCTTGGAGATACCCAGAAAGGGACCATCTCACAGGGAAAACCAGGACGGGTTCCCCAGCGGTCTTCAGCGCCAGGATACTCCATGGAGTCGCAGTGCGCTTTACAAGTACACCCACATTTTACATTTACCTCTGATCCAGGCAGAATTGAAAGCCTGTGTGAGCGTGGTGGCTTCTTGGTTGCCCCTCAGTTCTTTCATGCTCTGTACGGACAAAACAGACCTGCTCCTGTCTGAGGTCTCACTGGCCAGACCCTCGCTTAGCAGCCAGAAGATCTTGGGTTGAGGAGGGTTCTTCTAACCAGAAGAGGAAGTTGTGGGTTTCTTGTAGACATCTTCTCAGGACCTCCACCCCATGTGTTCATGAATGTCCCACCAGCTTTAAAATCAAGAGGTGATCCTACTATACGTGTCAGGTGCTTTGTGAACCAAGCACCTGCAACCAAGTATGGTTCTTTCTCAATATTTATCTTTTCTGCAGCACACTAGAGCCTTTGAAACATTGATGAAGGACATAAAACTGACAGAATAAGTTTAATCGTTTTTGTCAGGGAAAAAAACAACCGAATTTCTGCACCCTGCAGCGTGCATTTAGTTTGTGATATATATTTATTGATTTTTTAGGAATAAATTGCTTTCGCACCTCCTGTTCACGCATGGGATTTTTCATTTGGTGAGAGGTTGACTGCTGTTGCAGTGCTTGATGGCCAGATGTATTAAGGGTGACATGTCTGGGTTTCTTTTCACTCAGCTACTTATCATTGCAGATTCTGAAGGGGTGTGCTGCCACGTTTGTACTAACTGGAAAAGTCAATATTTAAGATTTTATGTTATTAAAGTTTGTTAAATCGATGGACAGTCCTGGCCTTGTATTAAAAAAAGCAATATGAAAAGAAGCAACGGGAAGAAGTCAGACTGAGGGATTCTTTGAAGAAATGTGAATCCAAGAGTCTGTGGGTGTTGGAAGTTGTCGGGTGCTGTGACTGATTTCTGTGGACCCAAAAGACCTTTATTTTAACAGTAATGTCCACACCGGACACGGTTTTACTATGGGAAATCACTTTATTGGCCTGTTTCTTAGATTGCTTATCTGTCAAAATTGAGACACCCACGTGAGCCGGACCATCTCCTCGTGTTTCTATATCATCAGACCTCTGACAAAAAAATGTTTGCCTTCATTCCTGTTGCTGCTCCTAAAAAAGTTTTTCTTGCCCTTAGACCATCTTGGTTGGACTATTCCAATGCCCTATACCTCAATGTCAACCAAAGTTCTCTAACTAAACTCCAAACTCTACAAGCGCGGCTGTTCAGCTCACTCTGGACTCTCCCAAACATCAGTCGGTTTCTCAGGTGCTCAAAAAGCTACACTGGATCCAGTGGGAAAGATGATTTTGTTTAAGGTTCTTTGCATTGCATATAGGGCCCCACATTACCTGGGCCCCAAATTCTTCAGGGAACAGTTTCAGTGGTTCCACTATGTAGGATGCTGCGCTCACTTTCCAAAGATTTTGTGGCCGTGCCAACAATTGGTCATGATAGATGGAGGCCAAATCTCTTTCCTAGGCCACAGCTAAACTGTAGAATACCCCCTCTCCCACATCACATCACAGAAACCGATAACCATCTCTTGTTTGGGAGAATTCTTCAAACCTGATGTTTTTACCCCCTAATCTGCTTCTGGTTTACTCCGGTTCTCTGTTCTATTACTCTTTGGCTTTATTAATCTGTCCTAGTGTGAGCATAGTTATGGCCCGCCGATGTTATATAATCCCAATTCAATTAAAGTATAACGCTTTCTCTGCTCAAGATTTAATTACATTGTATAACTATCCGGTTAATGAATATGTTTGCCACAATCTGTTTAAGTTCTTAAAAAGCTTTTTGAAGCTGTTTTAAATTATAAGCACAATCCGAGGATTTTACCTTATCAAATTCTATCTAATGCTGTTTTGAGTAGGTGGTTGAACTTCGCTACTGTACCATCTTGTAGTGAGTCTAAAAAGCAAAAGTGTTTTAGCTAAGCATTTTTATGAGTATCTAAAATTATTTTAATTCTGTATTTGTTGATCTCAGTGGAGGTCTGGATCAAATAAAATTTTACTGTTTACTGTTTACTCTTTGGCTATGTGTCTAGTGCCTTGACACCTTAGGGGATTTGTGCACTTTGCTAATTGTTTTTCATTTCACCTCGAACAACCTTGTGTCTTTGTAAAGCGTTAAGTGCAAACCACAAAATAGTTAATACATTATTGGCTAGTGAAAACAACCTAAGAAATGTGTTCAAATAGGGCAGAAAAGGAGCATTTTGTATACCTGGTGCACAGACGACATTGTAAGTGTGGGTAGAGGCATTGTGCTTTGCATGAAGAGGCGAGTGTTGACTAGGAAAGTCCAGAGAAGTCGAACAGAGAGGGCTTTGAGTGCTCCAAGGAGGGAACTCCTACTAAAAGAGAGTTGTCAAACTCGGCTATTGGAGGGCAGAATGGGGCTCAGTATGCAAAGAATAGACCAGTGCTTAAGTAAAGAAAGGTGAAGAAAGTCAATACAGTGGTGGTCTATTAGTTGATTCTAAATGTAAGGCGTGAACTCACAAATACCTAAAGCACCCAAACTCTGAAATGTAAGAGATCTGCATAAAGTACAAAAATATAAAGAGATCCAGTGCAGGCAGCAATCAGAAAAAAACAAAGACAGGCCTATAAGTTCACAATTTCGCACAAACAATTTATGTTATAATATTACAATACAATATAATACTGAAATACCATGAAGAGATATATAATGTCAGGGTACATATATGTGGAGTTAAGTATAGTAAACCTATACTTACCTATATGTAGTTACGTTGTTGATGTTTTGGTTGTCAATATTTTTGCTACAGTAATTTTGTAGCACAATTTTTAAAATGTGATATTCCGGCACCATATCAAACATTCTCCAGAACACCAAAAAGCTATGTTTTGAGTGCACAAAAAATCTGCTACCGTCTAGAGTATAAACTACGCTGTAATGTAGCAGGCTGTAAGGCAAAACAATGGCCCTTAGACATGTAAATGCAACGATGCATCCAATCAATAGGTTATTTATTCCAAACAATAAACAACTGAGTTGTGGAGCATTATCTGAGTCTTCCCTGGTGTGGCAACACCTCCAACTGGTTTTTGGGCTCCTCTGTCCATAGTTGTTGGTGTAAGGAACGACCACATTAACATTGGTGCAAGGAACCACCACATTAATCAGATATCACTTCCTAGGTACTGCCATTTTTGCACTTACCCTCTAAGTCTGAAACAGTCCAATTTGTACTCTTATTTATCGAGTTTGATCATTTCTAAACTCCTGATGATGATCCTTTTATCTCCTTACGGACTGAAACATCAACTGCAACCACAGACGCTTATCTACATTGTTTACTAGCCCAGAGTGGTCAGTGATATGATATTATATGAAAGACATTTGTAGAGCGCATGACTACCCGGAAGCATCCCAGCGCTAAGAACTGGCACGAAGGGGACAGAGGACTAGGGAAACAGAGCAGTCTTCAATTGCTTGTGAAAGGCCAGATGATTGGGGACTGTGAGTAGATGTAGAGACAGAGCGTTCCAGAGTTTAGAGGTGTAGTAGGAAAACAACCGGACGCCGCTTCTGGTCCTCTTGATCCTAGGGATCTCTGCTAAATACAGGTTGCCTGACCGGAGTATCCTATTTGCTTTATAAGGGCGCATCATGTCTGAATTAATGGGTGGACCGGTCCCCTGCAATTATTTATATGCCAGGCACAAGGCCTTGAATCTAATACGTTTCTGCACTGGAAGCCAGTAAAGGGAGCGAAAGGCAGGTTTTGCGGATTATCTGTTAGTGGTTCCAGTGAGAGGTCCTGTGGCGCTGTTTTGAACCACCTGGAGTTTCGCGACTACTGAAGTTGAGGCGCCCAAATACAGCACATTCGCATAGTCCAATCTAGAGAGTATAAGTGATTGGACCAGTAATTTTTTTGCTTGGGAGGAAAGTAGGGGCAGAACTTTGCACGCCATTCTGAGTAGGCTATAGCAGAGGGCTGCCGTCTTCCGGGCCTACGTCCTAAAGCTCAGGTCCTGGTCCAACCGTACACCCAGGCTCTTAATTTCTAACTTCGGAACAGAGACTGGACCCATGCTGGAAGGCCATTTGGAGCTGGAGTTGAACTCAGGTGGTTGCCCAGTATCATAATCTCGGTTTTACCACCGTTGAGTTTTGAACTGGGACGCATCCATACAGTTTGAAATATCCTATAAACAAGAGTAGAGGGCCTGGCATTCTTGTTTTTTGATACCACTTTTAATCAACATTGTCACGTGTGTATCGCTGATGAAAGAACCCAAGCACGTTTTTCTCTCAAACCCACTGCGCCATTATAAAATATTTTTATAAAAAAACATTTTTTGAGTAAATAACCATTTTGTTGGAAGCATTGCTGCATTTATATATCATGAGGCCATTGTTTTACAGTGTAGTGTTTACCCAAGCACCCTGAAGCCGCTCGGGTCCCCTTGTTACATAGATTTATAATTTAACTAGCTGGAATCTTGGAGGACTATTATATAGACCATCCCTGTATGCCCCAGCCTATCCCCTCCATCCAGCTTAGGATCTGACGCCCTGAAGCACGGCCAGCTACAGTGGGAGAGCACCCGGCAGCAACAAGGTGGACGCTCTTGCAGCCTATCCTGCAGACCTCTCTTCTCTGTCCCTCTTCTCCCCTCCAAGGCAGCAAACACAGTAATGGGTTCTTGATTGGACTGTCACTCACATAAGCCTCATCGGGGACCTGTCGCTGACTCATGCAGGATCAGAGCACAACTCCACTCGCACACGTAAACACCAAAACACCTTCCTCATAGACCCCACTACAAGCAGAGCATCCTTCAAACCAAGCACTCTCTCCTAATGCAGCATGCTACCTGTCTACAGTGCATATTGGTGCCTAGGGAGACGTATAAAGGGCTTTACAAGTGAAATGAGAGTTTATCTCCTATTTCTGGCCATCGTATTGGCTTCTTGTGAAAGGAGCGAAGAACCACGCGTGTCTCGGGGAGAGCAGAAAGCTAGGATCTTGGTGAAGGCCATTCGTTGAAGTTTGCTCTTTTGAGCTAAGGGGCCTCCGTACACCCTCTCGAGGGAGCATAATGTACTAGTGAGGTGAGATTAATCTAGTCTGAATCATAGGTAGTGTGATCTTTGCTATGTCAGATCTCCACTGGCTACTGAAGCTTGCTGATCTTCCAAGGTTTGCGCCATTGCAGAAAGCAAGATTGACTGCCCGTCGCAGGCCATGCCTGTTAGAATGCCAGTGACAACCCCATTAACTGCCTTACCCTTGATTACGAAGGAGAGGTTGTCTTCTCTTATGGGGCGGGTCAAGTCGGGCTCCCAGGCTGATCCGTGCCCACCAGAAGTGTTCAAACTGGCACTTCCTGGTATAGAGGAAGATGTGCTGAGCCACCTGAATTCATCCCTACAGACAGGACAAGTTCCGTCTTCCTTCAAGGAGGCCCGGCTGATTCCTCTGTTGAAAAAAACGGGGGCGGACGTGAAATGTCTGAAAATTTTCAGGCCAATTTCTCAGCTACCGTTCCTGGCGAAGGCGGTGGAGCAACATGTACTTACCACTCTGTCGGAACACCTAGAAAGTAATGTCCTGCTTGAGCCGAATCAGGCTGGGTTCCGTGCAAATCACAGCACGGAGCTCGTCATGCTGTCGATTGTGGATGAACTGAGGAACAGAGCAGATAAGAAAACTCCGGGTGCCCTGGTGCTGTTAGACCTCTCCGCTGCATTTGACACCGTTTGTCACAAACAACTATTGTCGCGGATGAGGGATTTCGGCATTCAGGGCACAGCACATGCATGGTTCTCCTCTTTCCTCCAAGGGAGGACGCAGAGAGTACAACTTGGTGACCTGCTTTCCACCACAACATCGATCACCTGCGGAGTACCGCAAGGGTCTGCCCTGTCACCCCTTCTATTCAACATTTATTTACAGCCTTTGATTCTGTTGCTCAACCAGATGGACTTCCAGGTATACAATTACGCGGACGACACCCAGATCATCATCCAATTGGATGATGGCCAGGATGCTTTCGCAAGATTGCAAAACATCTTGAGGTGCACAGCCAACTGGATGTCCATGAACTCTTTAAAGATCAATCCGGATAAGACTGAGGTGTTGCCAATCACCATCGCTGGCAACCCATGGAATGATCAATTCTGGCCAAGGGAGCTAGGGACACCCCCGGAACCGGCGGCTGTTGTCAAAAGCTTGGGCATCCATGTGGATGGTAAGCTGTCCATGCAAAAACAAGTTATGGCTGTGGTGGGTACCTGTCGGCCTTCTTCGACAACTTAGGAAAGTTTCCTCGTTGCTGTCCTTCTCCACCTTGAGGCGTGCGGTCTTTGCTACGATCCTAGCCAGGCTGGACTACGGCAACTCGTTGTACATAGGGTTGCCGCAAAAACGTCTGAATAGGATGCAGGTTGTCATGAATGACGCTGCTAGACTCATTTTTAAAAAGCCGAGGAACACGCATGCATCCCCCCTCCTGCGAGAACTGCATTGGCTGCCAGTTAAGCAGAGGGTAATGTTTAAAGGGTTGTGCATTGTGCACAAAGCCCTTTATGGTAGGGCGCCAAGTTGTATGAGATCCCGCCTGACCCTTTACAGGCCGGGTAGGGCGCTAAGATCTGCAGAAGCTACCCTCCTCACTCAACCACATTACAGTCTGGCTACCGTGGGCGGTCGCGCCTTTTCCTATACTCTCCCAGCTTTCTGGAACAAACTGTCATTGGAACTGCGGAAAGAAACTAAGTTGTTGCCCTTCCGAAAGAGATTAAAAACAGTGCTCTTTCAGCAAGCGTGGGGTTGCCCGTAATATTTGATCAGCTGTTTCTTCTGTATTCGTCTGTGTGGATCCTGACAAAGCGCTTAGAGACCCCTGGGTTATAACGCGCTATACAAATCAAATAAATAAATAAAAGCGCGGCGTAGCAGAGGTCGGTCTCTGATCTCCGGATCCTGCAGGATCCTGCTGTGGGGTGATCTTACTTCGGTGGAAGAGGCTGCAGCAGGAACCTCTTCTACCAGGACTGTTGGCCCTGGCCACTCCCTGATTACTGTGATTTGATCCCACTTTCAGCCGCCGGTGGAGCTCTTTCATATATACTGAAAGGGCTGCATTAGGATTACCAGCTGATGCATGGCATAGGAATCTTCCAGTTTAGATGCCTTTTAATAAAGGAAATGCGTTATGGGATTTGTAGTCTTAGATCTCACCTGGGGAACTGACTGGTCATCACCTACCAGATAGCAATGGTTTGTGAAAGAAAAGCCCAGGTGTGGCGCATGGTGCCTCCTCACCTTCTATCTTACCAGTTCAAGGACTAGCAAACATGCAATGTCTCCCCCTCCGTGGGCCGGGCACTTGTTTTGTGGTGCTCACATGCCCGTGTTTTTTCAGTCTGTCACAAATCAGAATATAATGAGACCTGCTGCCCCAGAACCACTTTGGAAGAGCCGCTGCAGCTCGGAGGCGGGCCATCTTCAGGGAGATCTGGAAATGTACCCGCTGGTCAGTGGCCCAGAAAGGCTAATAGGGCTGGGGCAAGCAAGGTCAGACAGTCACGCGGCAGCCTAGATACCATTAACGGCATGTGTAGGGCGACACCTTCCAATAGACTTACTTACTGCAAAGAACTCGTGGACAAAAAAACCACGACTTTTTAAGTCTTTTCACATGACTTGGGTCCAATGATGGCTTATGCATAGGATAAGACAGGCACGTGGTTGACTGTCCCAGGCCTGCTCAGGGCGTCGCTATAAGTGGTGCAGCAGTTGCAGCGGCACCAGGACCCAGGGGCTTTGGGGAAATCCAGTGAGCCCTAACTAATTATTGCCCTTGGTGGGGGGGGAAGAGGAGGGGCATTTTCTTTCCTCTGTGGCCCACCCATGGGGCGGGGTGCTTGCTGCCCCACTGGCCCCGCCTAATCGTGACGCACTTTGTCTTGACGACAGAGACAAGCGTGCCGCCCTCGTGCTCCCTCCGGCCTGGGTCTGGCGACCTCTCCCTCCGCCTGTGGCCACGTGGGCCGGAGGGGGCCTCGAGGCGGCCCCCTCGGCGCTGTCAGGCGCAGGGCTGCAGTAAATCACTGGGAGCCGTTTAAGGATATATAGAGGAACTTTCAGTGATCTCTGTTTTTTTAGCAGCGGCTGTAATTTGTCTTGTGGTGTTACTCGGCCCCCCGAGTGCCAATAAAACCGAACCGCAGACTGACGGGAGGGCTCCGACCTCTCATCAGATATTGTTGAGCATTGTTTACCCACGGCTTATTCTTTCATTAGTTGAGGTTTGGCAACTTCTCCGGCCCTCCTCTGTGGGAATAACGTTTCGCACCGAGGAGGGAGTCCTGTCTCTGCCCTGCTGTCTGAGGGCACGAGCGCAGGCCATGACGGAAGGCAGGCTCGCATATGTATGTGGCTGTCATGACACTCACACCTCGCCATGTCTGGCCTGGATACATGCATGTGACTGGGTCCTGCTCTGCGACTGGGAAACACGCTGGGGGTTGCGGAGGGGGCATTCTCCTCTCTCGACCTCATGTCACACAGCCTTGTGATTGGGCGCTGCAGTGCTTAATTTGAGCCGGTGGTTTTCCACCGCACTTGATCATCAACACCGGTGCTTTTCATAAGCACCAGTTAAGGAGACATTCATATTCATTTATGGTCGGCAGTGCACGGGAGATTAAGTGATTTGGCCAGAATCACAGGATGTTGACCCAGCGACGGCTCGTGGAGGGAGTTACGGTGGGGCAGGAGGGTGGGGAGGGGGAGGGGCAGGGTGGAGGTTGCTAAAAACCGGCATATGGATAATTGCAGGTAAGTAAACAATTTAATTAATAAAACGAATTTCGTAGCTCGCACTGCATTGCATTTTGCGATGCAAGGCGCACTACGAAATTCGTTTTATTAATTAAATTGTTTACTTACCTGCAATTATCCATATGCCGGTTTTTAGCAACCTCCACCCTGCCCCTCCCCACCCTCCTGCCCCACCGTAACTCCCTCCACGAGCCATCGCTGTGTTGACCATCCCTGCCGAGACTCAGCTGGTCGGCAGCTCTGGCCATTAGCCCACATCATCTCCCCACTTTCATGGTTAGTATTTGGTTCTGTTTTAGGCGGTGCTAACACGGGAAATGGGCTGGTGCAAGCTGCCTCCTGCGGAGAGCCTGGCACTTAATGTTTTACAAATTAACCACTGGGGCACTGCCCAGGGAGGATTTGGGAAATGGTTCTCTCTGACCAGTGGCATGTTCTCCTGTTTGAGACTCACATCATCACAGACTTCTGTCCCCTTCTGGCCAAACTGGATGTCTGGCTTTGGTGTTGCTGTGAGGCACGGTTTGATGTGGGACCTGAAAGCAGTCCATGGTCCCCACAAGGCACATTACTCTCACGTCACACAGACCTTTGAACCCAGAGGGGGGTGGGCGTGGCTACGCTTGACCGAAGGCAAGATATCTGTGTCGGTCTCACGCCCATAGATGTGGCCTCCTGTGTTCTAAATGGCCACCTCTGATTGGGGTTTTTTGTCACTGACAAGCCTTTGATAGAAATTGGTAATTGAAGTTTTTTTGGGGGTCTTTGGTAGAGATCAGTATATTTAAGCCTCACCCTGAAACCTAAGGTCATCAAACGCAGCCAGTAATACAATGCGCGCAACGTTTTCATGAATCTACAGTGGACACCGCTGTGCGATCCACTGGGCAGTGGACGGGGTCTCAGCTGGTTTCTGTGCCAGCCACTGATTATCTTCCAGCTCAGGCCAATTAAAGGAGCCCTGCTCAATGACGTAGATCTAAAGCATTAGGTAAATGTAGAGTACAAAGCTTAAGACCATGGCAGCAAGTTCTAAAAATTTGGCAAAAACAAGTGCCCTGTGAAGCCCCCTCCCGGTGTCTGGAGCAGTTAGTGTCCCAAGCGCTGTACATCGAGGGGTCTTTAAGGTGAGGTGGATGGTCCAGTCCATTGGCACACTCATTGAACAAAAGGGGCAGGGGGGGCATGTCGGTGGATCCCAGAGGAACATGCAGTGTCCACTTCATTGCATCTGGACTCCTGGAGGTCCTTGTTCATGATCACAATGTGGGGCACCGCTCACCTGTTGCAGTCGACCTTGTTTTCTTACAAAGTACAAGTAGATGAAGTAACATCTTTTGACACTAGTCGCATAACTTTGTTCATGAAAGTGCATACAGAGCGAGAGGGCTGGGCTGGCACTGTAGTGATAACAAATGCCTAAAGCTAGTTGACATAGAATTGACCCTAAAACATACACTGAAGGCAGTGTGGCCTCCCGTCATGTGCGTAGCATGGTGTACAATGGTGCCTTCTAGCTATTCACCATGTCATTTGGCTTGAGTTGGGTTTCGACTCACAGTTACCTCGTTCAGATTTCTGACTTATGTCTTCCTCATGATGTGGAGATAAATTATGCCTCAGAAATTACCAGACGACGGCTTAGACTTGTGTTAGGCCAATGCGGGAATGCTGAATTGTGTTTTGGAGGCAATGGCATGTCCGTCCAGCCTCAAGTCATATTTGTGAGGTGGAGGTGATTGGTGCAGAAGAGAAGTTGTTGCATATTTTGAGGACATTCTTTAAGGGCAAGGTAGACCAGACTTATTCTATGTCCATGAGTGGCTGATGAGTGCTATTTCGTTAGTAATTTTGTGACTTCAAGTGTGGTTTGTGGTATTTTTAAGAAGTAATCTGATAATAATATCAACTTTTTTTACGGTAAATCTTGCCATATCAGTAATTTATTGACCTATCTCAGTATGGCATTGATGACAAGCCACCACTTGGAAGCACCAGTGACAATGATGTATTCTGACCATCACTCAGCCCCAGTGGCCAATGCGCTATTTCTTCCTTCGTTGAAGTGACATGTCTGAATCTGACAAACATCGCCTAATGTTTTGCGTTGAGTTTGACCTTGACTGTTTACTCCGACCTCGTATGAGATCTCAACAGATGAGTCCCTTTCTAGGGCTGGTCACCCATTGGCAGCTGATGAAATATTGTCACGGTGAATCCCATTAGGCGCTCTCATCCAATCCATCATCCCTATGCGGGGTAGCGGCATGTGCGTATTATGATTTTTTAATGGCCCTTTCATGCCACGCTGAGGTTGTCTAACAGGCAGCGGGCGTGCCATAGCTCACCTTCTTCCAAGTCATTTATCGAGAACCGCTGAGCGTAGCTCTTCGCCAGGCGCGTTTACGCTAAGCGAGAGCGCCTGCCTTTCTGATGAATGGCTTCTAATTTACCCAAAGATGCTTTGGAACGGGGGATGGGACGACATGGGCTGTACTTAGGGAATAAGACACCGCAACATATGAGTGGCAGTGTGATTTCATGCATGGCCTACCCCATAACGTCCATCAGAGCTGAGCAAGCCTCAGTCTACAGATTGACTCATGCACTCTAAATTGATCTGTTTTGCATCCATGCCCATTCCAAGCAGCCCAAAGTCATCTTGAACATGTCCCTGTCGGCATCAGCACGCCCTGCGCGTTACAGTACCCTGAGGTTTTGTTTGGGATCATAAATACAGAAAAGAAGCTTCTCCTCGGTGATAGTTTGTATTCTTGTGGACCCTGCTATCTGCTTGTTGTTACTTGAAATCCTCTGGGAATGATTGGCTGGAGCCTGCATGGCGTCTACGTCATCATGGGAAACAGTTGTACCCTGAAGGAGCAAACAGCAACATTAATTCGTCACTCACCATGAATGACTATTTTGGTAGAGCTACCTGTTAAATTAAGATGGCACACGGTTTCTCTAGGAAGCCTCTAGCTGGAGCGAAAATTAGGAGTGATTAACTTTTGGGTGTAAATCAGTTTTACTTCACCCTTTCCTCCTGTTTTTGCATGTCTTCATGAAATACTTCACTTGCGACACGTCTCGTTTCTGTCCGTGTTCCACTAGATATGTGAATTCAATTGTTTATTTATTTGTAAATTATGTTTGTCATTTGAGACTTTTTATATAGCGCTGCTTGTTTATTTTGGTTGCTTCAGTGTCACTATTAATCTCATAAAGCGCCTACAACAGTTAAAGCTGTTCAACTTGAGCAGTGTACATCTATGAGAATGTTTCATATGATTTCTTCTCTGCCACTCCTCATGACTCTTTATCATTTTCTACTTCCATAAACTAAAATAGAGATATTGTTCACAATATTTCCTTTATTTCCACAGCTGCGCGTGCCCTGAAGGCCTCCACGCTTGACGTTAGAAGCGCTAGCTCTCTGTGGCCGCACCACGTCGTGCACACAGTGTCGGTCGCTTTTCAGCTGTGGGGTGCGCGCGCCCCGGCCAGCGCACGACTCCGAGCACACAGTGTGGGTTGCAGGCAGTGGGCGGCGACGGCGCGCTCTCGGTTGTGGCGCGCGCGCCCCGGCCAGCGCACGAGCACACAGGTTCATCTCGGATAAAAAGAGGCAAATGCTGAAAAGGTGGCGCCTCGCGCAGGCTGCATCCCTTGATGTCAGTCCAGGACTTTGCTGATCAAATCCATAAAGCGCGAGGCAGCTTTTGCAGCCCTGCTTCCTTCTACAGAAAGGAATGGAAATCTCGAAGATGTCGCTAGAACTACACGGACTCTAAAATGCCTGACCCACTTTTAGCCTGATAATAGATGCTTCGAGGCGCTGGCTCCGGACCTTTCTACTTCAGGGTGTACGGGCCTGCGTGACTGGGTGCCAGGACTTGTGCACTTCGCTCCTAGCATGAATGCAGCAGGTGCAGTGGTACCGGGCTCAGGTTCACGAATGACCCACTGTCAGTATCAATTACGACCATCCTTATCTAGGCACTGGTTGAAAGCTGTAAAGGGCATGCGATGCCCT
Organism: Lissotriton vulgaris; assembly: GCF_964263255.1. NCBI lineage: Eukaryota > Metazoa > Chordata > Amphibia > Caudata > Salamandridae > Lissotriton > Lissotriton vulgaris. The sequence goes on along the minus strand of NC_141689.1, from coordinate 169,373,684 downwards.
GTCATAGAGACAGCAAGGATCGCCCATGATGCCCTTGGTAGAGGCCAACCGAGGACCTGTGTGGCCCTCACGGTGACATATCCCTGGGAAGCAGAGAATAACACTATGGCGTTCACTGGGTTGGGGCAGAGTCAGCAAGCCTCTCTGCACTGGGAAGGGCACCCGTCTGTCCATCCCTCACACCTTTTTCTCAGGTGCACACGGCACAAGGGTCCGCGTGAGAGCAGATCCCACAATGAATGAAAGCAACTTTCTCCAGCCTTTGGAATGTGTTTGACCCACACATTCTGACTGGCCTGAACATTTGTTTATCCTCCATATGCTCTCTTTATAGTCAATGCATATCTGCCTGTACCCAGTTAAGACATTTTGATAACGCTGGCCGAGTCACTGACAAGTGCAACAGGAGTGTGTAGTATTAGATGTACATGAACTTCTTTAGACTCAAAATCCACCTGTGGGGGTTGAATCACTTCCTAGATAGATGCAGACCCCATGCTGGCCATTACACATCTCCAGAACAACCTATATGAATATATGCGCTACCCCCACCTCTGTACAAACATTGCGGTTATCTAACAATACCTGCTGAAGGCTCAAGAAGGGAATACATGAACCCAAGCGCTACAAAGCGTCGGACTGTACATTATCTTCTGTACATTATCTTCAGTTATCATTCAGATGTCAGTACAGACATTCTCTTACAGTTATATTTGTATAACTAGTTCAAGCATGCACAATTGAGGGGGCAACAGCCCTTTGCATGACTTTGTGAAGCTGGGACCCCCTGCCCTTGTATGGTTTCGGTGCAGCGCTTTGTGTTTTTACCTCTGTGATTTCTGCAATCATGCCAGCACACTATTGGTCTTACTGTTTACTGACTGAGACACCAGAGCAGGGCTCTGATATGAAGGGGAACCTCACATCACTTTGTGAGGATGGCTTCCATCACCCAACCCTAGCTTTGCATGGACTAGCTCAGGGGCAAAAGCATAGGCCACAGTTAGACCTTTATATCTGTACCCTCATGGCAGAAGTGCCCACTGACTCCCTCCAAGTAAAATCTATGTATACAATCGAAGTCCTTTGCCTCTATAATATCTGGGATATCTCTGGAGCATGTATGGAGTTCAACTGCATGCCAGAGTGTGCCTGGTTTCACATGGGTGCCTTGAAGAGTGAATGGTGGAGCGGAGTCCATTGGACTCCATGTCTTCAGGTGTCTCAAGATGGTTGAGGTTTTAGTGTGAGACTGCCAGGGACCATGTCAGGGCCTGCAAGTAGACAATTGGCTGCCCCCTTCCAAAACCATTTACCTCTGTGTGTGATGGAAGGTAAACTACCAGCCCCAATGATGTCGCTGCAGTCCCCATGGCAACATTTAACTGACCGGTCCACTGCTTCCTGCCTGTATCTGCATTCCTTCAGGAGATTGTCTCATCGCAAGCAATTTCACGGAACTTTCTGAGCCACCAAAAACTGGACTCAGGATGTGAACAGAGCTGCTGCGATTGACTTCTAGTTGATTCTGCTGGGACTACGACCCTCAAACTTGGAGGGGTCCCTCCAAGAATTACAAAAAGCAGATCACCCTCAAAGAAAGATAAGTATTCGCCTCTCTAACTTGTGTGTTGTTCATTGTTGCCTAAAGGCGTCCACGGAGATCATACTCACCCCGAATATTGAAGAGTTGGACGTCCGCAGGTTGTTACTTTCCCTCGGAATAGTCAGAAGCCAAGAGACACTTTGGAACGGCTTCCCTGCTGACCCATAAGGATCTCAACAGCATCTACCAGCTGCTTGAGGATCTGGACTGAGACTGCAAGGAGGAGGCATTGAGCTGCAGAGAAGAGCCAAGCCCCACAGGCGGGAAGGACCCGTGGGGGACAGACAGCTAGACAGACTGGCCAAGACCGTCATGGAGCACCAATGCCTCCAGCTTGCGGTTCCATCAAAGATTGACCAAACGGGATAACATCTGTGTGTGGAGCAGGCTCAGACTACAGGACTGCAAAGGAGCAAGTCTGATCCAGCACAACTCTTCCTGTGCTCATAGGGTGCCTTTACTGACCCAAAACCCCCCTCTGGGATCTGTAGCAATCCTTTGCCGTGGGTATTATGCCGTAGGCTGAAGGGGGTTGTTTTGATTCCAGAATCATTTGCATTTTAGTTTGAGTCCAGCCTTTCTGAAGATTTTGTGGTTTAAACCCAGGGCAGTACCCTAGGTCAAGTCAGGCCTTCAAACGACTAATGGACCCTCCAGTGACTGGTTTCAGTGTTCTCGGACTATAGATTATTATTATTAGGAGCTTATAAAGCGCATTTATACCCAAGGGTGTCCTGGCGCTACACACTGACTCCCAAGAGGACACACGGGGCCTATTCCCTGAATAACCAAGTCTTCAGCCCCTTTCTAAAAGAGAGGAGCTCCACGGCGTTCCTGAGATGCACTGTTCCAGGCTTTCGCTGCACAGTAGGAAAAGCTGTTTCCTCCCCAACTGGCTATTTTTATTTGGGGCACCGCAACTAGTCTGCCTTCGGAGGAGCGCAACGCTCTCTCAGGCACATACCATTCTAAGCACTTACTCTCTAAATCTGGGCCACTGCTCTTCATGCTTTGAAAACAGTGCACAGAGCTTTAAATTGTGCTTGTCTTTTACCTGTGTACTGATAACTGGACATTGAGTGACCATCGCCAGACACCCGACACTCAGGAAAGGCTGTTTTACTTGGCATGCATTGGGTTGGCACTACATTCTTTTGGTGGTGGACTTCATTGTGCATTTCTTGGAACTTCATAGCAGAAGCTATGACGTTGTAGGAGATGGACTGGTCACAAACCAGAACACAAATCGAAACTAAATCACAGTTATCAAAACCCCTACAACTGTTACTTTGGCCTTTCAAGTATATCTTTGATTTATGCAAAGTTAGCTATTACATTTCAATACCCCAATTCTTTAGAGTAGATCTCGGGTTCTGCAAACCGTCCCACGGTCGAGCTTTTGTTCTATTTTGATTTTTTGTACTTTATAGATAGGTATTTTAAATATGTGCATGACTGGATCTGTCGACCAGAATGCATTTGTTGTTTGAAGTGTTTATTGCAATTTTATATATAGTTTTTTATTCTTATGTACTTCTCTTTTAAGCAAAGAGATGGCTGGACTGGACTGTAGTCTGAGTTTCTTACCCGTAATCACCATAATTACATCCTGAAGTAAGTCTTGGTTGCTTGACTTCACTACCCCATGAAAGTGAAGTGTTACAGTGGGTTATTTAGTCAATCAGGCGGAATCCAATAATTATGTGGTGAAGAACCTAAATTGTTACAATTGCGACCGTGTAACCCCCGACTGACCTATGACCTGAAGGATAGCTGTCACAGTAGTGATGGATTTGGACAATGGGTAACTCTGGTCTTTGAAAGAGATACTCTATCTGGCCTTACTTCTCTCTCTTAAATTGAGCTCATGTTCACCTTCCATGCTATGAATTGTTACTCCAATAATTTCCCAAGAAATTACCCCCGTCTTACACTTGTCTGTCAGTTCCGGACATGTGAATAATCATTGATTGGGTCGTGGATTGTTCAAAACGCATGGATGGCCAGTGGGTAGTCACAGGAAAAATGAAATATGGCCAAAACAGACACAGAAAGACACAGACATGAAAAAACATGAACATCAGAAGACATGGACACCGTGAGGTATGGACAGACTTTGAGACAGGGAACTGGCAGGAGGAAGCACATTACGGCAATAGTCTGGCAAGTGCACTGACAAGATGTTGGGAAGTCATTGTATAGACACTGGATAGGTCCTGGGGAGATGTAAGAGTTGGTGCATACCAACTATAGAAGCCTGCAAGACACACAGACACGGCAGGACATAAGGAAGGCATGGGCGCTTGAAGATATGGCTACCGGGAAGATATGAAACAGCATAAGGGGACAATGAAATTTACAAGGAGACAATGTGCTATACAGACATGGGAAAACAAGGGGGTATGCGTTGTACCAAATAGAATCTGACAGGAAATTCATTATTCAAGGGGAAAAAAACCACGAAGACCATCAGTGCTACAAGGCTATAACAATTCTAGAAAGATGCTGTACAATACAAAGTAACATAACATGACTTTTGAATATGATCTAAGCAGTAACAGCAACACTTACTACACATTAGTAGTACATAACATCTTTACTCATTTCCATTGGCTTTACAGGGATCATTAGAATAAATGCATACCCCTTATGAAAGATTGATTTATTGTTCGCAGCCCCTGAATTGTCCTTGAAGACATTACATTTGAAGATTTCAAGCCTTAGGACAACATTATGCAAAGAACTTTTGTGAATGCATTTTTTGAAATGGAAACATTTTTCTCCGGAATAATATAAATTGGTCACAACAGTGGAAAGACACGATGGGTGGGTTCATGAGGAGTGAAGTCACTGGCCCCCAACCTATGCATTATTTTGGGCAAATTCTGCCCCAAAGGACATAGCCAACAAGGAAATTTTATGGTTAAGCTATTCTAGTGTATTTAGTTCATCACAAAGGCCTCTCAGCCTCATCTTGGTGCATCTCTTCCTCCTTGTCCAGTCTCCCTCCTTTTCCTCCTACTTCCTTTCCTCCTCCTCTCCTTTTTCCTCCCTGGTGCTTTTGTTGTCCAGGTCCTCTCCTGGCCCTATTCTTTCTCCTGGTTCTCTTGTGGGTCCCTGTTCCTCCCATCCCTCGTCCTGACCCCCCTCGCCTTCCTGATACTCCATTTGCTCTTCCATATGCGCTTCCTTTTTTAGCCTTTCCTTATGGTCCTGCTCCTCATCCTCCTTGTCCTCTTCTAGGGCCAGGTCTTGAGATGTTTTCCAGGTCTGTTATTTTTGGTCCTGATCCCCACATGATGCTTCTCCTGGTTTTCTTGGTCCTGGTTCTTCTGGTTACCTTTGTCGTGGCCATTCTCGCCTTAATCCTTCTCCAGCTCATGCTCCATTTCAAGATGCTGCTGGTTCTGCTCATGTCTTCTTGAGACCAGTTCTCCTGCAGCCACCCATGTTCTTCCTGGCCCCCTGTTTCTGCTCCTCATGGTCATGTTCCAGCCTGGTCCCTCTGTTCCTGCCAGTTCACCTACTCTTGGCCCTTTCGGTAAGCCTGCTGGTTGCGGTTTCCTCAGTCCTCATGGTCCCGGCACTGTTCTTGTTCCAGGTCCTCCCATGTCTGGTTCCTGTTGCATCTTTTCCTTCTCTTGGTCCACTTCATCCTAATGCTAGTGATGCTAGTCCTCCTCATGCTGGTCCTCATGGTCTTGGTTCTTCTGGTCATATTCCTGCTTGCCCTGGTCCACCTGATCTTCATAGACTTGCTTCCACAATCTTGATCCACCTGGTCTTTGCCCAGTTGACTCTGTCCTATTCATCCAGGTGTTCATAGTTTTGGTCCTCTTAGGTCCAGATCCCGTTACCCATGGTATTCCCGACTTAGGTCTTATTTGACTTTAATATTTCGGATTCTCCTGGTGCTGGCACTTATGGTCTTTGTCTTGCTTCGCTTCCTGCTTCTGTTGTTCTTTGCCCACGCCCTACTGGTTCTTCTGGTGATCCTGGACTTAGGCGTTTTTACTTTGCCATCCATTCTCCTCCTCTTCCAAGTCCTCCTCCTCTCCCTCCAGGTGAACCGGGTACTAAGCTCCAAGCTTTTCACTCAGGTATTTGTTTTCCTTTATCTTACAGCTTCTGTCTTTTTATGCTTGGGAGACGGGATCTGAACGAGAAATAAAGAGAACCCAGCATGGGTCTGTTTCAACGCCCGGTTTGAATTTGCCAGTGCTAATCTCTAACAGGACCCACCCATTGAAAACCTTATGCAGATAAATATGTGTATAATGCCTTTATGTTGTCTCTAGTTGAATGAATGAAATATGAAGAATTTATAAAGCATGACATATACCGCTTCTCGAGATACGCAGCGTTTATGAGGGCTTTTTCAAATCTCTTGGAATAAGTGGTCACAAGTGTCCTATCTCCTTTTTGATAAACAATAAAATATACCCAAGGGTGTCTAGGCGCTGTCCTAAGCATTATAAAATAGTCAAAATCATTATAAAATAGCATAAAAGGGTTAACATGCCTGCTTTAGAGCTTAACTTCTTATGTATAGGTCTCACTTTGTGCATTATTTGAGATAGCTCATTTGGTTAATGATCTAGTTGCAGAGATCCTCATGTTCCACAGAGGCCACAAGTTATCACCCTGGATGAGTGACGTGCCTACTTCTAACCATTGAGTGCAACCTACAAGGCTTAACTTTCAAACCTTGCAGGTTCTCCCTCAATCTTTTATATATTCTAAGATTAATACACACAGGCTCTCTTCGGTAGTGCAAATCGTGTTTTATTAAGAGCCTAAAATCTAAATTTATTTATTTATTTATTTTTAGCATTTGTTAAGCGCAAACAATTGCCCGCAGGCGTCTCGGCGCTGTACAATTTGTTTACTCTCCTGTATGGTCTCATGAAATTGTTTAGAGGTTGAATAACCAAGTTTTCAGTTGTAGTCTGTGTGCTATGTACACACACATAGATATACAGGCCATGTGTGCAGACCATGCAATAGACCTCTTACAGACAGTCTGATGACAGGAATGTCTGCGGAAACTTTCCGATCTCTGTTTATCTCTAAGTAAGCCATGAAGTGTCATGCTGAGTGTATCTTAGAGCCCCTGATGGGCAAGGCATTAGGCGCCAGCTGTGCCTGCTATGAAATCAAGCTGCTTAGAGGCAGTGCACAATTCAGACAAGTTGATCATCTGCTAAGTGAGGGAGCAACTACATTTGCATTTGAGATTCAGGTGGCAAGGGAGGAAAAACAAATGATTAATTAAAATGTATATGATTTAGACAAGATAGGGAACTGTGTTCATTCTAATAGTAATACCATCCTGGGGCAATGTGTGCATACAAATATTATGTCCAGCTTCTATTCAATTTATTTTCAAATTTGCACAGATAGTTTTTAACGTAAATGTGAAATTTCCAAGAAATGACTTACATAAAATATATACTCTTACATTAGTAAGACAGGAACTTGAATTGATATAAACCACTCCTCAAAATTAAAATTAAATTTGATGGAACAATTATACTCATTGGAATCAATGACATTTTTAAATGAATATGGCATATGCTGTATTGTAGCTGACAGGTATCAAAATACATATCACACACCCTGAAATTAGTATTACACATTGGTGTTGCTCACAGTGATCTGATAATCTGTAGGTCATATTTCCATCAACATCCATCATTTTATTTCAATGTATGTCATATAGTTTTAAAGACGGAGCATATTTAACTGAAAGGGTGCATTCAGGATGTCACTGTATGTCACAGCGTCATAATGTTTGCCATCTTCATTTTTTCACAGACTATGATAATTTTGACATGTTGCATTAGTTTCAATCTATGCAATTAACTTAGGGTATTCATTTTAACGTTTGTGATATTCATTCTTTTAAATCATTTTATGTATATGTGTGTTCTATTTAATTGAGTTTATTTTATATCAATGTATGTTACATTCTTGTCAATGTGTCATATGCATTATGACACATCATATTCATTTACATTCATTCCATATTAACTGCTGGTGATTTTTATTGCACAGTGTGTTGTGCATTTCAGACAGTGACATACTTATCTCAGTTTGTATCATAATAATAATTTTGTTCATTTTAATATTTTTCTACGAGGGTTGTAGTCATTGCAATCAACATCTTATTCAATTCCATATATCTGCCATTCATCGTTTTTGTAATACATTTTTTGAAGATTATAGATATTAAGTGGAAAAATTATTCGCACAATGTATTCACTTAATTAATTTTGTGAATTTGCAGTGAATATTGTATACATTCTGGGGCGTGGCACATTAACTTTTGATGCATTTATATGTTTACTGTAGTGTCCATTATGTTCAGTTTAAGGTATTTCAAGAGGTTCCATAGTCAGAAAGCTTAGGTTTAATATGAATAGTCTGGTAAATAGAGGAAAATGGAGATTAAATTGCTAATTTGTGGGATATTGACCTTAAAAGAAATAGAAGGGTTAAAGTGACCGTAGACCAGAATTTGAATGGGATTTGCAGATTGGGGTCACACGATAATTACTTACTTACTAGACCATTATTTGGTAAACAGATGTGTAATATCTGCCATTCAATGCAATACAGAATTGTGTTATCTGTCACACTGGAGATGTGTTTCTAATCTAAAATTTGATTCCTTTTTTCAGGTGGTTCGATATCTTGTGGGCGGACTCGCGGCTGCTGCTCTGGCCTTGCTTTGAGACCTGCGGAGGGCATTACATTCAGCCCATTTTTTTCCAGAGGTAGGTTCCCATAAGAGCTTTTCCACATTGTTTCTTCCTAATTGTTTGAAGATAGCATGGAATTCAGATTTCAGCTTTAAGGCCCATATGAACTGTGTTTTGTAACTAAATTGCCTTTTATGCTTTTAATTTTCTAATTTTTGTTTTGTTTTTTATTGCCTTATTTTCATGCGATAAGTGCCAGTACAGTAATTATTGTCATAACTCTGTGTTTGTTGCCATTCTTTGTTTCTGTTCATTTTCTTTGCAAAATTGATTGTCATCAGTGTAGAATGGCAATCCTCGGCATCATTCTATTTAGCTGTAAATAAGTCAAGTCAAGTCAAGTCAAGTCAAAAGAAGTCTTTATTCGATTGTTCATCTTAAAAGACATGCTACACATCCAACATTATATCTCAATTTCTAAAGTGCAAGCATAGTTATATAAAGTTAAAAACATGACTAAGACAGAATTAAATCACTTATACACGACTTCATTGGTAAATATAAATGCCCCCTTTGTTTAACAAGCATTGGAAATGCAATAGGTCTCGCAGTAGTAAAGTTTGAGCTGTAGGTGTTATTTATTTTTTTGTTTTTTATTTATGTGTTGTTTTTTTCTAAATAGCGAAATTAAAAGCTTTCTTCTTTACAAAGCCAATAGTTATAATTTTTGTAAATGTGACACCTCTAGCATTTGTAAAGCAACATGTTTTGTATTAACGGGACTTATATGTGACTTATATGTATTGAAATAAAAAAATCAATGGCTTTAAAAAAAAAATAATAATTAATACGTAAATAAAATGGATTTTATTTTATATTGCCAATAGCTTAAAGTTTATTAAATATATTTAGTTTAAGATGCTGTGGTTGCGCTGAGTGAGGGTGAGTGAGGGTGAGGGTGAGTGAGGGTGAGGGTGAGTGAGGGGTTGAGGGTGAGTGAGGGTGAGGGGTTGAGGGTGAGTGAGGGTGAGTAAGGGTGAGTGAGGGTGAGTGAGGGTGAGTGAGGGTGAGTGAGGGTGAGTGAGGGTGCGTGAGGGTGAGTGAGGGTGAGTGAGGGTGAGTGAGGGTGAGTGAGGGTGAGGGTGAGTGAGGGTGAGTGAGGGTGAGTGAGGGTGAGTGAGGGTGAGTGAGGGTGAGTGAGGGTTAGGGGTTGAGGGTGAGTGAGGGTGAGGGGTTGAGGGTGAGTGAGGATGAGTGAGAGTGAGGGGTTGAGGGTGAGGGGTTGAGGGTGAGTGAGGGTGAGGGGTTGAGGGTGAGTGAGGGTGAGTGAGGGTGAGTGAGGGTGAGTGAGGGTGAGGGATTGAGGGTGAGGGGTTGAGGGTGAGTGAGGATGAGGGTGAGTGAGTGTGAGTGAGGGTGAGGGGTTGAGGGTGAGTGAGGGTGAGGGTGAGTGAGGATGAGGTGTTGAGGGTGGGTGAGGGTGAGTGAGGGTGAGTGAGGGTGAGGGGTTGAGGGTGAGTGAGGGTGAGTGAGGGTGAGGGTTTGAGGCTGAGTGAGGGTGAGGGGTTGAGGGTGGGTGAGGGTGAGTGAGGGTGAGGGGTTGAGGGTGAGTGAGGATGAGTGAGGGGTTGAGGGTGAGGGGTTGAGGGTGAGTGAGGGTGAGGGGTTGAGGGTGAGTGAGGATGAGTGAGGGTGAGTGAGGGTGGGTGAGGGTGACTGAGGGTGAGTGAGGGTGAGGGGTTGAGGGTGAGTGAGGGTGAGTGGTTGATGGTGAGTGAGGGTGAGGGGTTGAGGGTGAGTGAGGGTGAGGGGTTGAGGGTGAGGGGTTGAGGGTGAGTGAGGGTGAGGGGTTGAGGGTGAGTGAGGGTGAGGGGTTGAGGGTGAGTGAGGGTGAGGGGTTGAGGGTGAGTGAGGGTGAGGGGTTGAGGGTGAGTGAGGGTGAGGGGTTGAGGGTGAGTGAGGGTGAGTGAGAGTGAGGGTGAGTGAGGGGTTGAGGGTGAGAAGTTGAGGGTGAGGGGTTGAGGGTGAGGGGTTGAGGGTGAGTGAGGGTGAGGGGTTGAGGGTGAGTGAGGGTGAGGGGTTGAGGGTGAGGGTGAGGGTGAGTGAGGGTGAGGGTGAGGGGTTGAGGGTGAGGGGTTGAGGGTGAGTGAGGGTGAGGGGTTGAGGAAGAGGGGTTGAGGGTGAGTGAGGGTGAGGGTGAGTGAGGGTGAGGGGTTGAGGGTGAGGGGTTGAGGGTGAGGGGTTGAGGGTGAGTGAGGGTGAGGGGTTGAGGGTGAGGGGTTGAGGGTGAGTGAGGGTGAGGGGTTGAGGGTGAGTGAGGGTGAGTGAGGGAGGGTGAGGGGTTGAGGGGGAGGGGTCGAGGGGGAGGAGTTGAGGGTGAGTGAGGGTGAGTGGTTGAGGGTGAGGGGTTGAGGGTGAGTGAGGGTGAGGGGTTGAGGGTGAGTGAGGGTGAGGGGTTGAGGGTGAGTGAGGGTGAGGGGTTGAGGGTGAGTGAGGATGAGTGAGAGTGAGGGTGAGTGAGGGGTTGAGGGTGAGGGGTTGAGGGTGAGTGAGGGTGAGGTGTTGAGGGTGAGTGAGGGTGAGGGTGAGTGAGGGTGAGGGGTTGAGGGTGAGTGAGGTGATTGAGGGTGAGGGTGAGGGGTTGAGGGTGAGGGGTTGAGGGTGAGTGAAGGGTTGAGGGTGAGGGGTTGAGGGTGAGTGAGGGTGAGGGGTTGAGGGTGAGTGAGGGTGAGTGAGGGTGAGTGAGGGTGAGGGTGAGGTGTTGAGGGGGGGGGTCGAGGGTGAGGGTGAGTGAGGGTGAGGGTGAATGAGGGTGAGGGGTTGAGGGTGAGTGAGGGTGAGGGGTTGAGGGTGAGTGAGGGTGAGGGTGAGGGGTGGCCAACATCGCTATCCTCGTTAAACCAGTTGGCTCATCAGTGTTTGTCAACAGTGCGCCTTGTTGAGTAAGCAGAAAGAGATCGACGCCGGTTCGATAATGCCACAGCTCTGTGCTAACAAAAATGCGGAAAAAATAAGCATTTAAATCATTGGCAAATTCAGTAAGCAGAAAGAGATCGACGCCGGTTCGATAATGCCACAGCTCTGTGCTAACAAAAATGCGGAAAAAAGTAAGCATTTAAATCATTGCCAAATTCCACGGAAATTGATTGCAAATGGGAGCAGCTCTGCTTGCAAATCCTCCCTCCGTCGCCCAGGCTGCTGGACTGGAATTGCAGCAGCTAGAAGTGAGGAAGAAAAAAAACAAGCAGCAGAGCACGGCGTCAGTGTTGACATTGATGGGGGGTAGGGAGGGAAAAAGTGGGGATTTAAAAAAAAATGCGACACGGCGGGCAGGGGAGGGGGCGGAGCGGGTAAAATAAACAAACAAGACGGAGGGAAGAGAGGGGAGGGGGGAGGAGAAATGCGACACGGCGGGAAGGGGAGGGGGCGGAGCGGGTAAAATAAACAAACAAGACGGAGGGAAGAGAGGGGAGGGGGGAGGAGAAATGCGACACGGCGGGAAGCGGAGGGGGCGGAGCGGGTAAAACAAGACGGACGTGCACGCGCTTTTAAGCTCAATGCGCATGCGCATTGAGCTTAAAAGTCACGGGCACTGCAAGGAATCGCCACGATTCCTTGCAGTGGATAAAGAGTGGATAAGCCCCCATAGTCTCGCTTGCTCGATGCGCATGCGCATCGACAGGCGAGACCTAAAAAGAGCATAAAATGGTTTTAATTTCTTCGTGTGAAGATAAATTGTTTTCCAAGGATCAGACAGTTTTCTTTAAAGAATGGCAGTAATAAATATCAGTTTTCCTTTTTCCAAATTAAAATTTCAAATCACCAGAAGACAACTCCTCCACTTACTATACAATAGTACAGTACAAAAAAAAAACGATTCCTAGTGCAATGAAACAAACAGGTTACCCATAATATTTCTGCGGAAATAGAATACAATAAAAAATGGTAACAGAATTATTATTAAAATACTTAATGTTCTAGATGACAATTATTTCATGAAGGCGGCACCCACTATTATATCAGCAATTTCTTTGCAATATATGAAAGTGTATTGTACATAAATTTACTTTTTCGTGTATGCCATGAACGCTTTACTTACCATGGATATATTTTTCAAACACTCACCAAGTAGCTAAATAAGCAGCAGCTCCTGCTCTGAACCAGCACTTCCAATACATTGAGGGAATTGTAAATGTGTCCTTCTCTATTGTTTGTCAAATGTTTAGACTACACAATGCACTGAACGGAAATTTGAAAAGGTAGAAATGTAATCAGTCTTACATTATGGACTTGGAGTGTTGGGAATAAAGTTATAGGCACTATTAATGTTACACAAAACACTGTGGGCCTTGTGTAGAGTTTGACAGGTAAGACATTTGCCTAAGGGTGGTGGTTGTATACAACAATCTTTTTAGAGTGTATCATCTCTCAATGCAGCAGATGGGACAGCCCACACGTTTTGGCGTATGTCCCACATTCATCAACTCTAAGAAAGACCCGCCAGCACTCTCTGTATAGGCTTTGTAAGGATGGAAACCGGAGGCTAATGAGTTTACAGGAGAGATGTGTGTGTAGTGTGCAGTGTGTAGGCCATGTCCAAGTCACTGTGGCTCGAAGTATTCCACTATCGATCTAACGTCAGTATAGAGCGCACAAGTATTTTCAGGCTTACCAGATGCCTCTAGATCACTTGGAACCCTAGTTTTCTTCTAATTGTTGTCAGAGCATTCTGGGATTTACATTTTTGGTTCCGTTTAAATAACCAAGTGGACAAACACACCTAAAAAAAAGTAAACAGGAAAAGCTATGTCTCAGCGTCATGGAGTCATGTGTTGGTTAACTGTTATGCAAGAACAAGACGTTTTGATAAAGAGCTTCATACAGCACCTGGTAGGCATTGCAAATAATGTAATGTTAATTAACTTGCCAACCTCAGAAGAATGTCAGTCTGAAATTGCTCTGTCAGGATTCAAACTCAACACCTTTGAGTCGTTGCCGAAGTTAAAGCTGAGCGTACTGAGCCAAAGTACCAACATATAGTGGGACAAGACTCAAAGAAAGAACATTGAGTTCCATAAAACTACATGTTTAACTATTTATTAAAATTCAGAGGACTTATGCAGCCAAATATTGTCTTTCTCCAAAGCTCTTCCTCTACAGTGTTGGATAATATCCAGCCACTCAATGCCGGGACACAGTTGGGTTCGTCAATGTTTCTCCTTGCTTGCCTGCTCATTAGTCTGGTGAAATGAGATTGCTTGGCTGACCGATTGCAGACATTATCTCCCACATCTGCATGCACTTGTGAAGGGGGATCTTCAGAGCCTGCGCTGCGTGATCACTTAATGGCGTTCTGGCACATTGAGCCGGAGCCAGCACTCCTTCATGTCTCCTAATTCCCCGTTAAATAGATGATGCGCTATCCTACCTCCAGTTGGGACCGTACCAATGATCGAGGAACACCTGGGGACATTTCTACGGATCTGATAAAAACTGATCCAGGGATGCTGACGCGTCTTCATTGTTGGGTGGAAAGGATATATAATTGGCTGTACACTGTTAGGACCATCTTCAGTTTCAGACCGCTCCATGTCCATTCAGTAAGCAGCCACCACTCTTTGGGACCCGGAGGGTCTCAAGCGCCTTGAGACCCTCCGGGTAAGTAGTGCGCTCTATAAATGTCTCTGATTGATTGATTGATTGGGATCCTTCAGTCATTTTTCCACGTACCAGAATTTCATTTGCTGAGATGTAAAATACAGAAACACAAGAAATCATGTTAGAAAATATTTTTGAGAATTACTGAGGATAGGTTCTCAGTGCTCCCATAAAGATATATATATAGAGTGTGAGTGAGATAGAGACAGAGAGACATAGTGTGAGATGGAGAACCAGAGTGAGATAAGTAGACAGGCTGCAGTGAAATACTTGCTAGTATTGCTGCATTTTTTATAGACTTATCTCTGTCTCCGCTGATTTCTTAAGCCACCCGTTTCATGGCTTTTTTATTTGTTTCTTTTATCTGCTTTTGACAAATATTTCCATCACATGTTCTCAAGCACAAACCCTGAAGAAAGATATATCCTAAATTCTGAACACAATTTATTTGCGACAGTGCAAGTAAAAACAATACATATTGTCTCACAAAATTCATGCCTACTATTAAGATGTTCTTACTGTTGGGCATTATTATTATTGCGCCATATATAAAGACAACAATATTAATAATGCCTAACAGTAAGAACATCTTCATAGTAAGCACATACCCAGAGCAGGAAATGACACTGTTGTCACAGTTCTCTCATTGATAATGGTAACATCACATATCACGTTACCAAGAGATCACTTCTCTCATTTGTGATGTGATCAGTTCCATTGCGGGTGGAGCGATCAACACTCCATTTGGTGTGTGAGTTATGGTTTGCTTGGCTGGTGTGTGAGTAATGAATTACAGAATTTACAATAAATGGGAAATTTCAGGGGGTTTCAGTTTTTAATTCTTAACCATTACTGTACTTTGTTTTTGTTTTTTTCCCCCAAAAATTCCAATTTCAAAGATAGGCTTAAACATACCTCAAGATATGCAAAAAAAAATACATTGTAATTGGACTTTATCCATGCTTTTTAGGCAAGTTTTTTAACATTTTGTGATGCTATCATGCATTTATTTTTGTCGTGCCCAACACCCTCTCCTCATGTTGTTGGGTTTGTGGAGCAAGGGTTGGCTTCAATGCGCTGCCTTTGGTCAGATCCGCTCAGGGCAAAAGTCCTATAAAAAGAAGTGGGGGGAGTGGCAATATGCAAATGACCTCATGACGTCACGTGCTGAACGTGTCCGGTGTCTGAAAATTACACCAGGACACGTTCAGCATATTTCCGTGGGGCTCAGTTTCTTGGAAGGGGGGACGGCGTCCACCCTGTGAAGAGAGTGGGGGACGCCGTGTACCTGCATGTATCCCCGACTCGAGCCCTGGATCCACCACGCTACCTGCATGTGGGCGGATATCCCTCACAGGTCAATCCACACGCTAGTCCAACACCCACATCTGCCAACCCCTGCTGTGCACATACATATTTAAGTGTCTGTTGCACCCAACACTGAATGATTTACCAAGGATCATGTTAATTAAGACAAATACATTCTTTAATAGGAATATATTTGCATATGTATCTATATATCTAAATCTATGGGTTCCCAATGAAGTGAGTGCGGCACAATGACTCCCATCTGGAGCAAGTGTGTACCAATAAACCGTGGTTCACGCATTTAGTGCAACTTTGGTACTACCAGAGTAAAGTATAACCAATCAGATAAAACAATATTTACTGTCTCAGAAACTCCATTCTAGCGTCCTTTGACAGAAGCATACCACTGGAGCCATTCTTACAAGGCATAGTTGTTGTGAATAATCACCATTAACCTCTTCTGTGCATGAATAAACAGCTTTGTTTCCAAATACTGCGCCCAAAAACACATTATGGTATAGAGCATGCAGGCAGATCTGCGGAGTTTAATGTACTATTTCTCACAGTTTTTGAGGGACAGGACGTCTTGCACTCTGAAGACTTCACATCTTTTGATTTATGCCCCCCTACCCACACTCAACAAGGGTAGTAAATAGCATATTACATTCTGGGTAACTTCTTTTTTTATTGAGTTGATTCACATAGATACTCCTTCAGTATATGTGTGTGTGTGTATATATGTATAGTTGCACTCTCTAGCGTGGTGGGTGCTGCAACTCTCAAGGGCGGTCTTGCACTTACTTTACACACCTCCAAAAAGGAGAATTGCACACTAAGGAGTCAGTTTTCAAAAATGTATTATATGAAACCACAATCAGTGACTGACAAAAGTGTTGCGGCCCTCCCAGCTATTGGCAAAGGCCGGGAGGGCCGAAACGCACCTGTTAATTGCTGATTGTGGTGTCATATAATACATTTTTTAAAACTAAGCACTTAGTGTGCAATCTTCCTGTTTGACGTGTGTAAAATATATATGTATATATGTGTGTGTGTATATATATATATACATATATATTTATATACTAGCAGCCCGTCCCGATGTTGTCCAGGTATAAATTGCTGCCGGCCAGTAGTATATTGTTTTGTAGGATTTCGTTTTGATAGCATTTCTTATCTGTGACAGGCCTGTGAAACGCTCCGATTCATAGTGCACTCCTGATGCACTTAAGAGTGCGCGTTCAGTAGTGTGGGAACTCGAGTTTCCCTACTTTATTTTTCCTTGCAATAGTATATAGCGCGAACTTGACAACATGGCATGAGCACAATTTACATTACAGAAGAACACATTTGTTTGTGGTAGGCACGGGGAGACAAAGCGATTTGCCTGGAATCACAGGATGTTGAGCTGATGCCGAGATTCGAACGTAGCTCCCACAGCTCTAAAGTTTGCAATTCTAGAACTTGTGGCAGAAGGTGTGTCTAAAAGTGTATGGTGGTGCTGGCCATCAATGAGAGAGACCTGTGCATTTTTCAAATGGGTGGTGAAAAAATATGAGTATGTTGCTGGAGATGTGGGCTGCTGTGCCACCAATGTACTTACCGGGGATGGGTAAACACACATTATTCCGCAACTTTCTTTCCGCATACTTTCATTACGAAAGTACCATCACTCCGCAATGCCATTATAATGCATGGCATTACATTTTATATGCTTTTACCACGCACACATTTACAACGAAATTCGATGTAAATGCATGAATGTTTTTTTTTATGTTTGGATAAGGTAAGTATGGGTATAGGGGTATATGTTTTGGAGTACTGAGGTATATGTTTTGGGGTGTTTGGGTATTTTAAGGGTTCAGATATAATTTTGGGTTATGGGGTACAGGGGTATTTTTAGGGTTTAGGGATAGGTATGGGTTTTGGGGTACAGGGGTATGTTTAGGGTTCAGGGGTAGGTTTGGGTTTTGGGGTATAGGGGTATTTTAAGGGTTCAGGGCTAGGTTTGGGTTTTGGGGTACAGGGGTATTTTAGGGTTCAGGGGTAGGTTTGGGTTTTGGGGTGCAGTGGTATTTTTAGGGTTCCGGGCTAGGTTTGGGTTTTGGGGTACAGGGGTATGTTTAGAGTTCAGGGGTAGGTTTGGGTTTTGAGGTACAGGGGTATTTATAGAGTTCAGGGCTAGGTTTGGGTTTTGGGGTACAGGGGTATTTTTAGGGTTTAGGGGTAGGTTTGGGTTTTGGGGTACAGGGTATATTTATAGGGTTAGGATAGGTTAGTGTTTAAGGGTGTTGGGATATTTAAAGGAGTAAGATGGGTTATGATTATGGGGTGCGGGGTATTTAAAGGGAGCAGGCTGGGATTAGCACAAGATATGAGACATGGCATGAAGGGCAGAACGTACCAAACGACCCCAGCATTTGTCACGCCCCCCAGCACACGCCCACAGCACAAAGCAGGCACGCCCACAAGGGACTACTTTGCTGGCACAGTTATTTTACCTTTTAAATGTATATGGTGGGCGTCTGCATAGCCTATGTCCTTCTGCTGCAACTGCCCTTTCCAACGCTGTATTGGGTGTTGTGATTGGTGCTGTGGTTCCTGAGATTACCCGCCTCAAAGGTTTGGGCTCTCTCTTTATTATATTAGTATAGATATCCTCAATATCAGCCTATGCACATATTTACAATTTAATTCTACAGTCATATAACTTGAGTCTACACACAGCTTCCATATATTACATATCCATGGTCAATATAATACACAGTCTCTCTCTCTCTCTCTCTCTCTCTCTCTCTCACACACACTCAGCCTTCAGTCCATACACATATATACATCTTCAGTCTATGGGTCACTATTTGTCGCTTTTCCTTTGACTTCTCAGTGGTATCCTAACATTCCAGTACAATCTACAAGAACTCTAAATCAGTAAGATTATCTTTCGTTCTTTATTTTCTCACCCACTAAGCCCAAGTAAATGAACCGAAGTTAATAAAATCCATCTCACCCACACAAATAAGGATACTAGTTGCTAATCCTCTGTATGTTCGATTACTGGATGATAAAGCACAGCTTCCACAGTAAACATTGCACCTGGAGGGTCCTTTCTTTTGTTTTCATTCTCGTTTCTTTTATGTGTTTTTCCAACTCGCCTGTGTTCCTGTTCTTTACAGACGAATAATGTTTTCGACCCTTGCTGTGCCCTTCAGGCGTTGTTCGAGAACAATCCGCACCACCGATCAATACAATACAAAAAATAAATTAAGAGACCACAATTCAGAGGAACTGAGCAGGAAGAGTTCCAAGGAAAGCTGTTTACTCGACCCTGTGAACGAGGCTGCAGGACCTGCGTGTATCTAGTAGGCATGCTGGCATGAAACTACTCCAACTCCCACCCACCCCAAAATCAACATGCGTGAACCCAAAGTGCCTTTTTTGCATTCAGCATCTTCTCTCAGTTGTGTGACTCCCACTTGGAGTCCAATACCTTGGGAGGGAGCAGGAACCCCACAGAAGCCAGACAGCCTTCTGCTTACAAAGTGATCTGAATGTGGAAGAGGTGCCAAGGTATTCTTTTATTTATGAGATGCAGTAAAATCACATCTGTTTGTTTGGGGTCACCCCACTGGGCACTGATTGATCTGAGGAGGTAGAGAACATGTTTAAACACTTGTTGATATTTGTCAACACATCGTGCTCATGCAGGTGGTCTGGTTTAGCAACTGTGTGGGCCACTCTTCATATGGTCGCATATGAAGCGGGTGGTTTCATGGTGGTTTGACAATATGCAGGTATTCCATCACAACTACCAGGTTTTCAGTATTTTTGATGCATGGAATAGCAAATGTCAGTGCTGGTTTTCAACGTATAGAGCAGATAAGTTTGTGCTTGAGTGTTATGAGTAGCCTCAGTTTCGATATGAGAAAGGACATTATTTTGGAGTAGCCCTCCCAATTATTTTTCTGTTTGGTTTTGCTGGTTTTAGTACTCAGTGCGCTGATGATCAGTCTCATCGCAAATTTTGCTTTTGCCCTAAACATGTATTTTTAAATTGGTCACTCCCCGCTGGCTTTTTTAATTCTACAGTAAAGCCATGGTAGGTTAGCACAGGAAGTGCATTAGCGACGTAGAAGTTAAATGTCATATTTGAGTAATTATCGAACCCACGCATATGACCAGAGAACACCATTGTGCTGTGGGTAGGCTGCAGGTTTAAAACCACTGCAGTGACACTTGTCAACGAAAATGACTTTGCTATTTAAGAAATCTATTTTTCTTTATTAGACAAGTCACCCCTATGTGTGTTTTGCAAGCCCTCTCAGCTTGGTTCTCAATAAATAAATATATAAAAGTGAAACATACTCACTATTAAGGGAGCGTTTGGCCCCCACTGTGAACGATTGCAAAAGATTACCTGTTACTGTGAGGATTAATCTACATATTGTATGAGTATGATTTTGAATAAAAAAAGAATGTATTTTTCTCAATTTGGGAACATGCTAAATACATCATTTACACTTTTTTTCTACTTGTTATTAAAAAATATTTGTCAGGTATGAAAAACATTTTTGCTATGTGTAGTGGAAAAGGTAAACTTTGTGCTACCTGAGAGTAAACTGGGTTAGAATAAGTGTGGCCAGTAGATTAGAACACATATGCCAGAATATGTATCTCTTACTGGTCTTCTGGAAGGCTGAAGTGGTTTCAACAATGACCGTTTAGCAGGGACTATTCATCTGAGAGGGAGAAAGGAAAAAATGGCAACACAAATGCTACATTAATAGTTCTTCCATTTGATGTGTTGATCCCAACTATGGCTCTCAGGAACCAAAACACTTAACATCTAGAGACACTCTAGCCTTTCTGTCTGTACCACCAGCAGGAAGGAATACCAATTTTAGAACAGGCCGAATGTAGGAGATCTCATCTCTATATTTGAGTGTCTAAAAGGGGATGCCAAGCTCTTGCTGAGGGAGGAAGGCTAGGGCCACCCCGGCAGACTACTATCTGCTAAATTTAGTGATCACTGCTCGCCCAGCATCATGGTGGTCCCTATGAAGGTACAAAACATTTTAGTTTGACAGTCAATGTCAGTTCTGATGGCCATCCGCCGAACTTTAACAGACTTTTTGTTTTATCAAACTCCAAAACTAGGAGGATTTAATTCAAAAACAATAAAACTTGTGATCACTGACACTGAATACGTTTTTTCCCTCGGTATCTGGCCATTATTTGCATTTTTTCCATACCTCATCACCAGATTTTATCCGGCAGTGATGGACAGACCAAACAGAATATCACATTGTCTACCCTAATTAGGGTGGGTGGTGAAGTGCCCTTCCTCCTCCGCCCCTCCTCTCTTGGGCTATGATATGAAGATTTCCTTTGATGGAGCTAACTGGGGGTCCTTCGATGCAATTCTAATGGTCCTCCTGACACTAAATATGGTGGTCGGCTGTTATTTTCGTGGATCGGACACATCATCACATTTGAAATGGAGTCTCCACCTTAGTCATTTTATCGATCTCCTGAGGACGACTTGTGAGGCTGCTCCAAGGAAGGTGCACCTCCAGTGTGCACACTTTCTGCCTTTGTCCTGCTCTGAACTTTGTTCCATAAATCACAAAGCTTCCGCATGACCTTGCAGTGAAGGTATCCAGCCTTGCAGAGCTCTTTCCAGCTACAACAATCAAAGCATGACTTGGATGGGCCATTGTTGCCAGGGTGTGAATTGATTCTAGTATCTTAGGCCCAAAACTAGTGCCGAATGTTATTCTGGAGTAGCTGCACGTTATGAAGTTCATATGATGTTACATAGGCCCTGGATGAAATCCTGAGGGATGGGGTTCAAGTGGGGTTGAGCATGCATTCAGTTTGCTTATTGTTAGTGTGCCCTATCACTGTAATGTCATAGGCAGAGAAGCGCATGAAATTGGGTGGGAAATCCCATTTACCCGATGGGCAGGCTTTTACGAGGTGAGGAGAAATATAGGACTTGGCGGAAAGATTAACTGGGACCTGGTGATTAAAATTTTAAGCCATAGGGACTATAAGCAGGAACTCTTTTTCATATATTGTGGCTTGCCTCTTTGATATTGTCAGACGGGAATGTTCTCGTCAATGTTGGTTGGTTGCCATGCAACCTAATCTTCATTTACAAAGCTGTTGGCTGACCTACAACCTTTTCCTCACGCCTGTGCTGGATTTGAATCCTGGTTTTCGGAAGGAGCAATGCACAATCCTCTGTATGTTGGATAGGCTGTGACGTCACAGCACAGTAGGCAGAGAGGATTATGGGTAACAATATGAATGATACAGACAGAAGGAGAAGGGTTGTAGTAATGTGGGCAGGTACACATTCTTCCTCAGTAGGTAAGTGAGTGACAGCACATTTCTATCTAGTGGGTTTGAGAGCGAAGGCTCAAAGTGTCAAGATACGCAAACTATGAGCGTTCAGAAAGGGACGTTCAGAAGTGGGTTGAGTGAATGTAGGTAGCGTGAGAGCTGAATACGCAAGGGCAGTACAATGTATCTAGCATCAGTTCTGGAATTGTGCCAATGCAAAGAGATTTTGTCACTCATGGAGAGATGTCATTTTACTTTTGAGGGAAACTTGGCATCCTGGTGCTGATGGCAACTCAGGTGGATAAACAGTTTTGTCTTATGGCAGTAGCACCCCTTGTATATCTCAAAGGCCTTTCCTCTACTTAAACTATTTATTAACAGCTTAAAACCCTTTATAAATGAAAAGGGAACACCAGCCTTGTTTCAGTGCACCACATTCCCTCCTACCAGTCTGCTTGCAAGTGGTTCCTTCGTTGTTCAGTAGAACTGCCATCTCCATTGCAGTTTGGACAGAAATAGCCAGGCACATAGATTTCTTCTCTTCCTGGCTGAACCCAACAGGAGTGACCATCACACATCTCACCCCAACCAACCCTGGTCCTTTTGGGTCCGGTCGGCAGCTTTTAGAAAGGACTGATAAAGGAATTTATTGATTTGTTAATTCACTCTATAGACTCACGCGAAAAATATTGGAAAAACACAATGGTTTTCTACTGAAAAGCAACCAACCTTCACATGTATGGAAAATTTGGCTTTTTTGAACAATTACAAGCCAGGAATGGTTTTCCATTATATTATGTGTAAGACCAGGAGTTGTGCCGTTTTCCACACTCCGCTGTTCCGATGTGGAACACGCACTGGACACTGTGGAGGTTCTCAACATGGTGATGGCCAGGATTGAACATTCATTACAAATAAGGAAATTTGTATTGTGTTGCTAGGCTATGAGGATCTGGTACCCAGCGTCAGTCAACAATGAGGCTAAATAAGCCGTGCAAGCTGCTATTCCAAGCAGAGACCTGGACTTGTGCATCATGAATGAATAAATGACTGAATACCACAAGTTGTAAACTGGCGTGCCTCAATGCACATTTTCATCTGGAAGAGTGGCTGGCCTGACTATTCAGGGAATGGTTTGTCTTGAGGTGGCGACTTATGGCACAAATCACAGTACCGGTCCAATCAACAGACTATGTATGAATCAAAGCCACAGCATTTAGAAGACAGACAGTACTCCCAATAAAAATAGTTTCCATTACTCAATGTACTGGGCCGCGAGCGGAACAAACCCCAAGCATTTCCTTGCTTCCCAGGCAGGTATCCAGGAATATGACAGCTCGCGAGATAGATTGCCCAACTGAGATGTTGCTGTAAGCCAAGAAGAGCTGAGAAGGATTATGCTGTCTTGTTCTCCATGCAGCCTGCCAGCGGCCCCTTCTTTTAAAGAGCAGGGCACTTGGGGCAGCCGTGATCTGATCTAAGAGGGATCTTTACATGTTTTTATCCCACACCCTGGTGGCTCAGAAGGAACGGTACCAGCAACGACAATGTGTTTAGTTTCATCTCAAAGACATACGCCATCTTGGGGCAGCTCGTGATCTGGTCTAGCAAACTCAGACTCTTTTGATGCTGGCGACAGGGGCCCCCAGATGGCACAAAAAAATATCCAAGAAGTTGGTGAGGTTTCCTGTTGGTGAAATTGAACTTATTAGGAAGGCCTTAATCTATTTTTATAGTACGATTTTGTTATGCCTTTCTCGGAAATGTGGTATGATTGAAAACATTATGGTATGGATGGTGTTGCATCAAGGGTGCAGAGAGGAGGTATGAAGAGGGTTCCAAAGATAAGGCTTTGTAGGTCAGTTCCTGACTGATCTGACGCAGCAGAGAGAGAAGGCAGAAAAATCTAGTTGCAAGACTCCATGAGGTTGAGGAGGCAGGATGACTGTCCTTCAGAAACTAGACTTCCTGGAGATTGTACTCTGCCTTCCTCTTTCTATCTTACGCTGAAGGCACGCCAGACCCATCCTGTACGTATGCATGAACTAAGGGTATTTGTAGAGCTCGAGCCTAGCTAGAGAGCACGGGAGCGCTGAACATCATGGTAGGTGCAACGTACCGCGAGGAATACACATCCAAGGAAAGTTATAATTATTTTGACGAACAACATAATATCAAGTTGTTAGGGGTGATCCATCAGATTGAGTCGGTTGCAGACGTGTGCCGGGGCGATAACGCGTGGAGACGCACTCTTGCCTCGCTCTCCTTGACAAGAGGTATTGTCTTTGCAGGTAGGAAGAGCGAGCGAGCTATTTTGATTCTCTCTCGTCAGCCTGCTATTATATTCCCCCTCGCACATTCATCAGAGGATCTGAAGTAGAAGAAGACAGTTCCGCGCATTATCATTTGTCTTCTAAAATGGAGCATCTTATCTTCTCAGAGTGCCAGATTCTCTCTGAGGGGAGTCATTTTTCAAGTCACAAATTCATCTCAGTAGATGTTTTGCGTGGTCTCTGGCCAGAAGGCAGGAAAGGGCTGGCCCGCCCCCCCACTCGCAACCACAGTGTGTTATGGATCTACTCAGGGACTTGTTCTTGATGTTCGCTCCAGGGCTAGAACTACAAATTCTCTCATACTAGTAAATATATATTGTTACAGTGGGTTCGTAGTATGGTGCACGTATCCCACTCAATTGTTGACCTCGTCGGGATTATTATTGCACAAAAATGTCTGCCT
This sequence comes from Lissotriton vulgaris, assembly GCF_964263255.1. NCBI lineage: Eukaryota > Metazoa > Chordata > Amphibia > Caudata > Salamandridae > Lissotriton > Lissotriton vulgaris. The sequence continues at coordinate 169,349,330 of NC_141689.1, read as the reverse complement.
CAGCTGCATTAGTCTACCAAGTTGTGTTGCTGACTCTGTAAATGCATTTGAAAGTTTTGTGTGTCTTCTGCCTCGGGAAATAGTCTGAAACTCAGCTTTCATTATTTCTACATGATTGGAGGATAGGCTGCCCTGCTTGTGTCTCAGCTATGAGAAACAAACAAAACCTACACACCAGGGAAGAAAACATATTGCTGCAGGTCAGGTTAACTATTTAATAAAGATGTGCCGCATTAAATATGGTTTTATTCTTTCTTATCTTCCAATAAAGCAGGAGTGGCTGGCACGGATCGGGGGAGGCAGGCCAGGGGGTAGGGAAAAAAATACACTTACCTCATCACGGCTGCCTCTCTCCTGCGCTTCTATCTCGACGGGTATGTAACTGTTACCACAGATTTTTTACAACGCATACCATTACCTCAGATTTTTTACAACGCAGGTCATTTTACAACGGAAACCTTTACAACGCAATACACTACAACGCAGATACTATTACAACGCATACCTTTACAACGTAAGTATAATTATAGGTAAGTTTATCTTTTTTTAAAAACATTTATTAGTGGTATTTTGTTATGGGGTACAGGGGTATTTTTAGGTTTTAGGGCTGGGTTTGGGTTTAGGGGCACAGGGGTATTTTTAAGTTTTAGGGCTGGGTTTGGGTTTTGAGGTACAGGGGTATTTTAAGGTTTTAGGGCTGGGTTTGGGTTTAGGGGTACAGGGGTATTTTTAGGTTTTAGGGCTGGTTTTGGGTTACAGGGGTATTTTTAGGTTTTAGGGCTGGTTTTGCGTTTTGGGGTACAGGGGTATTTTTAGGTTTTAGGGCTGGTTTTGGGTTTTGGGGTACAGGGGTATTTTTAGGTTTTAGGGCTGGGTTTGGGTTTTGGGGTACAGGGGTATTTTTAATATATATTTACAAATAATAAAATTAAAATTAATTTTATTAATAAAATTATTTAATAATTAAATAATAAATAAATTAAATAATACAAAAATTATTATTTACATTATATATTAATAATATATACTTACCTATACTTACGTTGTAATGGTATGCGTTGTAATAGTATCTGCGTTGTAGTGTATTGCGTTGTAAAGGTTTCCGTTGTAAAATGACCTGCGTTGTAAAAAATCTGTGGTAATGGTATGCGTGCTAAAAGTACGCGTGGTAACCTCATATATCCATCCCGACGAGTCCTGGAACGGAAGCAGAAAGCACACAGGCTCCCCTAAGCCAATCACAACGCTGCTGTCACCATGGCAGCAGCATCGTAATTTGTCTGGGTGCCATTGTACAACGCTGAGATGGCGTCTATGAGCCTGTGCGTGTTGTCCACCAACATTGTGGGAAACAATCAAAATGCGCATGACTGTTTGGCCGGCCCAAGACGACTGGTAAAACCATCACGCGTACTCAGAAAGTGCCCCAACCTCTACCCCTGAGCTGCCCAGCTCCACCCCATAAAACTACCTCATCAGGGAAAAATAAAATGAAAATAACTATGCGTTTTTATAATTTTACTATTCCTTTTTTGCACTGCTGAGAAGCAACACTTCTACGCCTTATCGGAGGAACAGCTGCTGCAATAAATATTGACATGGTTCCACGCTATCGCTTCTGGGTGTCTCATCTTTTCTGACTGCTCTCTAGTTTGAGAATGCCCTTTCTTCATTTGTACTAACACAAAGAAATCACAAACCCCAACCCTGCAAAAATGATCACAAGAAGCCAAAAAGTAGACACGTGTGCCACGTCACAATCACCTGTGAACCGAAGTACACCTCTGTAGGCCAGGGGTCATTTTGAGGGGGAAAAACCACAACATGACTAACCTGCTAACAAAATAGCAACCACACAGGCAAGGGCTGGGCCTTCAGAAAAGCAAAAAACAAATTCACAACCTTAGAAAAGCAGCAAACAAATTCACAAACTCAAAAGACCAGTCATAAACTTGCAGTTAATACAAACACAAGTAAGCGAGCCATGTCCCAGCGTGCAATAAATTACCAGGCAAAGCAATATCTTCAGAAGCAAACCACAGCCTGCAAAACCCATGTGAGCATAAGGACTATGCAGCAGGTAAGATCCCAACCTGCAGCACACAGAAAGACAGAGATCCAGGCCTGGTCTCAGCCTGTGGTGAAGTGAAAAGGCCTGAAACCCTGCAGACCGACTCAAAGCCTTCAAAACCCGGAAAACACCTCGTAACACATCGATGAGTGGAGGTCACAGAAAGCTGTGCAAAGAGAGCCTATTCACAAAAATCATTACTCCGGTAGTACTCTTTTGTGTATTTGTATATATCTTCGTGAATTGTCCCAAAAAGGTTAAAAATAGGAGAAAAATAGGAATATTTCAGGGAATATACATTTAATACCAATAAAAAGTACTGTGTCCATTGCACATTTACTAATAAAGTTGGACATTATACACCTCATTCGCGTGGTCATGTAAGAGAGTGCAGAAGAGTACTTCCTGTAGGACTACTTCCGGTACTCATAAATGGTTTTAAATGCATGCTTACAACCGTGCACAAAGCACAACTGCCACATTTCAGCCCAAGCTGTGCATTAGACATCCTAACAAAAAATGCACCCTGCAGGCAGATCACATTCTGTGGTCAATAAAAAAACAACCATAAAAGCCATGACAAAACCTGCAAACAGAAATATGAACTATGTCTGACAAGGGCGCAACGTTCAAGCTGCAAACAAAAAACTTGCACACACAAACTCTGAGCTCAGGACACTGTCTGCAGCAAACAACATACCAGCCCATCGACTGCAGCATGTTTGCTGCAAGCAGAAACACAGCACTGCAAACACAATCATAGCCCGCTGCACACAATAACCACAGCCCTTGGAGAAACCTGTGAACAAAAACACAACCCAAAACCAGGTCACAGTCACGACGCACTCAAAATAATGCTCCACAATGTAGAATGAATGCGCTCAGAAAATACCACGCATAATTGAGCGTTGCCTATCAACTATAGGATAAAAAACCATTAAATATGATTCAATACAGAAAATATATTCAAGCAGGCCACAGTATCTGACCGCCATTCTTTTGCTTCATTGTAGGAATATCAATTTTTTACTTCACCAACCTCTTACAATTCAGTGCTCTGTTGCTTATAGGTATGTTTATTCTTTGCAAACCCTGTACATACATTTAAACATACTTAGTCATACAATGAAGCATCTTTTGTCTATTTCTATGGCTTGTATAGTTTCCAACTGAGTGCTGTACTTGCATCCTGTTGGACCAGTGAGTTCCTTTCTACCTAACGCTTAAGCTCAAAGCTCCTAGCGGGTTATCTCAGCAAGTGTTCTGTTAGCTGCATCATCAACATGTCAAGAAATAGGGCTACACCTCTCTGAAAATGAATGACGGCACCAGGTCCAGAGTCCTTGTCTTGGCATAGACAGATGTATAATGGTGGTCACTAGGATGGCATCCTGTGATTGCGGGAAGTCGAGACCATCTCATGCATAGCGCCTTGGCTTCCTCAGCTGCCCAAAACACTGGGTGGTGACCAGTCTGGTTTGTAAAGACAAGTAAATGGAAATGGGTACATGGTTTGAGGTCACCGGATGAAATATGCCTTTCACCAAGGGTTTCCGTCTTCGATGGTGTGTGAGAAGAACAGTGCTACCATAGATTGGCTTAGGTGACCAGGAGAACTCTTTCTGCAGCCGTCATGGCCGCAGTCATTATCCTGCAATACTCTCCCGCGGTCAATGCAATGTCAATATGCCAACTTTATGAACTATAGTACTGGGGAGTACTCAGTAACGCAGTTTGATTGTTGGGTTCACCTACTCCTCATGGCAGGATACTCCATGACTAGCTGGCAAGATGGTTCCACTATTTCAGCGCTGGCTGCTGACATCTACTGCTCCTTGTTGCTCACAATTTCAAACCCCAGCAAGGCCAAATCCAGCTACGAATGTGGATAACTTGAGTTCCACTACATGTGATAATACTCATAGATGCTATTTTGAGTGGGTATTAATGGCAACATAGTGGCATGAAGCACTACAGTGTATTAAGAAATGATAGTTCTACTCATGTACATGTGGCAACTTATTACGCGAGGCTAGTCTGGTGATCCAGCGTTAAAGTTTTTCCTAATGTCTTATAGGAAGTTTTAATATGACCAACTTGTCGTATCACATCTTCTACGGGTCGGGTCTCTTGCACCGGCTGCTGAGATCTGTGTTTGGCCCTATAGTGCCAGGGTTGAATCTTGGTTGGTCATCTCAAGGTTGCATCCTTTAGAGTTCAATAGAATTAGTACCACTTAGTTGGGTATTTAGGTTGTTACTTATAAATAACACCGACAGACCCCTCTGACAATTGTGCTGTACAGTACTTAATTTGTAAAATAATAAGTGCCAGAGCCCTCGTCAAGATGTCACTGCAGCTTGCACCAACCATTGCCCCTCAAGTACTAACACAAATACTGCCATCACACACCTACACGCATGATAACTGAGACCAGTCCATGCCCCAAAGCTATAAGATTGGCATAGGTGGCAAGTATTGGTAATTTTTTATGCATATTGAATTAATAAACAACTGTTGTTTTGCTAATCACTAAATTAGACAAACAGCACAGCCATGTGGCTTTCTGTCATAAGTGCCGGTGGTGGCAATCAAGAGCTGGTGCCGAGCACCGGAAACCACTGGCTCAAATTAAGCACTACTATAAGTACATGTTGTCTTACATGATGGCTATTTCTCGCTGAAAAAGGGACATGGTTCCTTCCTGGCACCTGTGACCCCCAAAGTCGTCACCAGGAGAGGGCAGCCAGGCCCGTTGCCCTTGGCTCAATGGAGTTTCAGACACCTCTCTCCTGTTACAACATGTACTTAACTAATAAAACAGAACGCCTGGACTGTTAGTTCTTAATGCACTTAAGGCAACAACACCACCACCTGAAGCCAGATATTGTGTTTTCTCTTTCCCTAGACAACATGTTTTCCTAATTACGTGCTGCTTCATTGATCAATAGACTAAGAGATGCCCCACAAACTTTCTGGGTCCTGGCCCACCAAGCCTACTAACATGGCTGCTGAGCCCCTAACTTCTTTTTCATACCTCTTCTTGAACTAGTTTTAAGTATGAAAATCTGTTGTGACAATAATTCTGAATCTGATATTTCCACCACACTGCATGGTGAATTCTCCACAGAGACTTTTTTGCTTTTTGTAGTGCTTTTTGCGACACAATAGTCAAAATAGTTCCTTTGGTTCAGCCACTCAACTTCCAAATCTTACATTTGAGTACACAGCCTACATTTCGAACCATACGTCTTTTAAAGCCATACATTGTAGCCCAACACTTATATTTTTAGCTGAGCATTCTTGTTGTTTTACATTTTACGTTTTGATCATTGCATTTTGGGGCAAATCCTGAATTCTAGTCTAAATGCTCCATTTTGGCCTGAATTCTAAGCTTTAACTTTTTGTTAAAATCCGTACCTGCCACACTTTGTGTTTGGTTCAAGGTTTACAGTCTGAGCAGAGCCTTCATGTTGGTCAAAAGCCTGCACTTTCACCCCAAAACTGAGTTTTCAAATCTTTTCATTTGTTTCCCAAACCAGAATTTTGACTCAAAACCTGCATTTCCAAGCACTGCATTTCAGTCCTAAGCCTGCATTTTGATCTGAATTGCCTTGGCAAAAACTCCTCCCCGTCATCCAGACTCCTCATTGTGGTCATAATCCTGCACTTTCTAAACATGTGTTTTGGCTTAAACACTGCACTTCCAGACCAAATATTTTGGCCCACCCTGCACTTTGTGGTCAGCTTTGCATGTTGGCCAAATGCTGCCTTCTGAGCAGGACTCTACACTCTGACCTGAACCCTGAGATCTGGACTGAACAAAACATTTTGTGCGGCGCGTCATTCTGCACCAAACCCTGCATTCGAACCTGAACCCTGCATTTTGGGCCGGGCACACTGCATTGTGCCTGGACCACACATTCTGTGATCTGAATTAAACCTTTCACTTTGGGCAGTACTTTAATTGGTACTATAGAAGTGCTGGTGCTCACTACTTCGAGTACCTGCTTCCTCCTGAGAAGTGCAGGTACTCCCGAATTTAATGTTTCGCAGCATGGCTGAGAAGTGCCGGAACTCTCCCTTTCAAATTAAAGAAATGCAGGTACTCAGTACCGAAGAGTACCTGCCCATTTCAAGCAATGAGACCGCATTCTGTACCAAACCCACCCCCAGCTGCCGCGTTTCCCATGTCCATGCATGAAGTGCCTCTCCTTCTGGGTTGAGCCATGCCCTCTGGGCTGTCATTTTCATTCTGAACCCTGCATGTTGCTCTTTAACTTGTTCCCTCAAGACGGACACATGACTTCCAGTCTCCTAGCCTGTCCCTGATGCTGTTCCTCAATGCATCCTTTCTGTACCACTTGTAAACATTATAACATAACACGTAAAGCGCTCTGATACCTTCAGGTCTAGTTAGCACTATATAAAACTACAAATATAATGTCACTTCCTACGTGTTGCGAAAATGACTTTCTGTTGTATTCTTGCTGTTTTTTAACAGGCAGTGTCCACTGGACCCTACATTTCTACTCCTCAACAACTACTTCAAGAGGCGCACAAGCTGTTCTACGCTGCCCTCTTTGACTAGTTCCCTAGAGATGTCAGGACTCTTTCAGTCTCCTGGTCTGTCCCCGATGCCGTTCCTCAATGCGTCCCTGTGTTATACTTGTGTCACTTTATCACCACTTAATGCTGCATTTTTCAACTGTGACTCCTGTGAATCCCCTCATGTACCTCTTGTAAACGTTATCATATAACACGTAAAGCGCCCGGATACCTTCGGGGTCTAGCTAGCGCTATATAAAACTGTTATAAGGTCTTTCCTCCTCTTCCTTCTGTCCACCCTGTCTTCCTTTCCTGTTCAGCCTGGGAACACTTAGAATGTTCACTTAGGTCATAGAATGTGCTGTGGCTGCTACATCTAGGCCTACCAACTACCTACCTTGTACTACCTACCACCTATGTACTTCAACTGAAATGAATATACTTCATGGAATAACTACCCGGACTCCTGAGAGGTATTTACTTTGTAACAAAAACTCGAAATAGTAATAATGCATTCTGATCGTCGCCTTCACTGTGGGGCAAACCCTGCATGTTGGCCCTTACTCTAGGGTAAATGCCAAGCCCTTCGTTCCAACTCGAACCCTACATTGTGGGCCAAAGATGCATTCTAGTCCCACCGCTTCCGTTTGTTGGTCGTACTTCCGGTCCTCAGCACTAGGCCTAGGTGCTGATGGCGGATACAGCGCTGTGGGGGGGGTGGGTGGGGGGAGATGGGGGGATTAGGCCATCCGAGGCGGCTCTTCAGACGTAAACGTTTCAGGCGGCGTCAGAGAAACGGTTAAGTTACTTCTTTTGTTGCTAATTCATCGATAATAAAAGCTCCCACCTCCGCGCCCCTCCCCCTCCCCCTCTACCTCTCCTCCCCGCTGTCAGGTCGCCTTTAATTTTGTCACGGTAAATTGGAAGGTAAATTGTGGGATTAGTGACGCCTCCGGTCACAGCACCCGGGGAGCGCGGCGCGAAGCCGGGGCTGCCGCTGACATGTTTTTAAATGACATTTAAATGGTGCGATGCTTTTTTTTATCATCTTCAAAGCGGCCTGTGAGGATATTTTAGGGGACGGGGCCTTTGAAAGCGGCAGCCGCATTTAGGCGAGACTTTGGTGTCTGAACGATTAGGAAAAGAAACAGGGGGGAGGGAGGGAAGGATGCCATTTCATCAGGGGAGGGGCCCTCCGGCGAGGAAGGGGCTGTACAAATCTGTAAGGAAACCTTGGGCTCTGGAGGGCCGTGTCTGAGGGCAGTGCCCAAGAGCACAGGCTGCGCCGTATCTTCCATCTGCGCTGAGCTTCAAACCGCGCGCCCAGGGACCCCATGCGTTTGAGTGTGGGGTTCAAGCTGAAGCACTCCGGGGGGACAGCTCCTTTGGACTGGGGGTTCGCCTCTAACCACATTAAGGAGGAGGCTGTTTCATTTCTTATGAGGCTTTCAAACTGTGCATTCAGGTGATCTGTTCCTTCTAGACTGAGGGGGTTTTTCAAAATGTGCCTTCAAGGGCTCTGTTCTTTTCTCTTTTGAGGGTCTTCAAAGAGGCAGCAGCACCCCCATGGGTCTCTGCCTTCTCTTCTTAGAGTATGCACACTGACATTCAAAGGGTCTGTTCCCTCTCCCTCCTATGAGGGTCTGCAGTCTGCCCCCTCAGAGTGCCTGTTCCATTAATTTTTTTGCGCTGGCATGCTATACATTAGTATGCTCAGTATACTCACTTTCAATACACCTCTTTGCCAGAGCTATGTTTTTTCACATGGCTATGTGGGTGGAGTCACCCATCTTCACCACTGCGTGTTGTGTAAACTGGACATTTCCTTTCTGGAATTGCATTTGTGAGCTTTTCACTTCTCGGGTGAGATCACTGCTCTATATATTACTTAGCTTTGTCCCTGTTGCTCATGACTTCCAATAACGCAATACATTGTACATGTATCATCTGTAGCCTTGAAAAAGTCCCAGTGGCGAAACACGTGTCGGCTGCCGCTTTGTCTGTGATGTCATGCCTTGCTCCTCAAGGGTTATGAAAAATTAACGAGAAGAATAAACACAAACAACGTATATTTGGCCATTGAAGTATTTTATTGTTTCAACTATACAGGAACCAGTGGAGTTTCTAGTGTGCTCCGGTACCTTCTGTTTGAAAGTTTGTCGGCCTGGTGGACCATGTCACCCATGGTGGCAGGGCGTGTGCACCAGGAGAGCGCCACCTCTAAGAATTATTTTCCTTTGATGTTATAATCTATTTCCCTGACAGTCTAACAGCTTTTTGGATGTGTGAACATTTACTGAATTAATAAGCAACCACCTGCTTTGTTTGTTCTCATCTGCAGTAACTTATCCACAGTGACTTCACTGCAGTAAATTCACCACAATCTAGTGTGGCAGGATTTTTCCCGTAGTTACTAATCTGCAACAACTGAATTGTAGAGATTCTGCGGCAATGGTAATGTGCACTAATTCAGCCGTAACAGCACTACAGTGCCATAGTCGCAGCACTTCTGCTGCAGGGTCCTAACTGCAAATACGTCCCAGTCCGTGAACGTGTCCAGTTCAAGCTGGCTTCTATCACCTTCCAAGCTCGACTGGGCACGGCACCGGCTTTTATCTCTTCTGAGATTATCCCCTACGTCCCTACCAGAGAACTACGTTCATCCACCCAATCCCTCCTCACAGTCCCGCGATTCCGGAGGAAGAAATGGGGAGGATCGAAATTTGCGACCCTGGCTCCACTCTTTTGGAACTCCCTGCCTCCTGAGCTCAGAGCTTTAACTCTTTATCCGCAATTCAGGAAACAGCTCAAAGCCCACTTGTTCACCAAAGTCTTCAATTAGCCGCCCTCTTGCAGTTCGAATCCCTTTATTTTAGCTTCTGCCTTTTCCGCCCTGTTATCTGCAAGTTGTAGCGCCATGAAGCCGCTGGCGAACGTGCGCTTTATAAATAATTTTAAATTCAAATTCAATTCAAATTCAAATTCAAGGTGATATAACTGCAAAACCTCAGCCGCAGTGACTTAGCCACACTACTGAAGTATATTCACCACAATTCCAGAACTAGATCAGAGCAATATAGTTTATCTGCCATAATTTGGCCACAGTTACTATAACTTAACTACAGTGCCAAAGTGGCAGCATCTTTGTTGCAGTGGCCAAGGTGTAAAGACTTGGTCACAGTGATTTAGCTGCAGTTAACTAGTAGCAATACCTCAGCAATTGCTTACCACAATAACGTAGGTAGAGTAAACTGATGTATCCACAAGCTGAGCCCTCTGTGAATCCTCAAATCTTTGAACGTCATACATATAGTCATTCCTGGATCCAAGGTGCAGAAGGATACCTGTTCACCCGGGAGTCCGCACGCTCTATACGGGAGTTTAAAGAGTCATCAACGAACCACATAAGTATGAAAAGGTTCAAGGGATACATCTGGAAGCAGCCACGAAATGGCACAGACAGACACAAAGTGAGGTTCCTCAACAGGCAGCATTAACTGCAACAGGGAATGGCTGTTGTAAGTGGAAAGAGAAATGAAGGTAACAACACATAGCCGGTCCATGAAAGCCGCCTTCCAGTCTGTGCTCCAGAAGACTGGAAGATGGGCAAAGATGTCCATTCAGGACTCGCCCGCTTCTTCGTTAACATATTGAGGGCCCTATCCTATAAGCCACAGATCCTTAAACTTCACCTGGAAATATAAAATGAAGGAATAGTTCATACAGAAAATCTCACTATTATATAATAACTCAACAGAGCTACGTAGGTTCTGCAGCTGGAAAAGTTGTAGCTGTATGCAGTGTGGAGATATCAACTTGTCAATGACCTGATGGACCTCCAGAGGTTTGTGCAGTCTCAAATTTGACTTCAAAGTTGTTAGAGTTATGATGCATACATCGTCTGCCTTGCTAATCTGCATAATACGTACGATCCTTATGCTCCTGCCCCATATAAACATTATTATGTCTTCTCCATTTAATTACCTATGTCTACAAACAAGGATTGGATCTGTTTTTGAACTTACCGAAAAGGTTACAATGATGAGACCATTAAACAAGTGGAATAAATCAAAATTGCCAACCTCGACTAAATCGCCCTCGATGCACAAACTACAACTGCTGTTCTGAACTCTGGAAATGTTTTTTTCCCCTCTGGTTCAACTAGCATTAGGTGGCGTTGTACACTTCGCCCTTGAAGCTGGGTGAGGTGGGAACGCGTTGTACTTCACGCAATTTGCACAGTTTTCTAATTTTAGCCAGCTTTGCTTATGGGATTTTGGCGGGATTTTTTGATTAAGAATTCTGCAAAAACATGCTTTTTTGTTTTGTTTTTTCACTTAAACGTTGCTTTTTTATGAAGGTTGATAGGAAACCCCTTTGCTATTTTGTACTCTCATAGTCTAAATGAACAATACAATGTGTGCACTTGGTTTGCATTAATAGTTTGAAGACAATGCACAATAAATGTTTTTTAAAAATCAGGTAAACAGATTCCTGTGTCTGGAGATCAATACTAACCAGGCTATAAACGTTTCATGGATACGTAAATAGTTAGGCAAAGAGAAACCCTCCTGAGTGTGTAAAAAGCCATTAGTACTGGGAACTGAAGTGTACTCAAACATTTGTTAAAAATTAGAAGGTAATGCGGCAGACCTAGCTCGGATGGCACTAGGCTTCCTTTTTGCAAAACTGAGATTTTGAAATTAGCAGCGGCTGAAAATGTGACCAATATAGATTTACATTCAAACCTTTATTCTGCTAATGAGTGATCCTTAACTCAGACCTACAAATCAAATACATGACGAATTATCATAGAGTATGTATGCACAGAGTATGCGAACAGTTTACAGCAGCGGCGACTCCTCCACTGAGGCGAAGGAGCACCGCCCAACTGCTCTGCGGGCTGTGTAAAAAGGAACACGAAAATGATAATAACCTTAGCTTTTCTTCATGCCTGGGTGAGGGGCAGGGCGGGTGGAGCTGGGCTGGTCATTGCAGGGGGCGGGGAAAGGAGTGTTGAGCACATTCCCTAAGTGCGCATGACTGCTTGGCCCGCCCCCTCTTGGGCCGGCCAAACAATCCTACGCACTTTGCATCTTCCCCACCACTATGTATTACACAGCCTGGTGGAGAACTTGCCCAGCCTCCAAGCCCCTGTCTGAGCACCAATCACAACACTGCTGTAAGGCAGCATTTTGATTGGACAGGGCATTCCGGGAAGCAGTGAGCTTCCTGTTTGTGCCAGAAGACGATGGAGGAGAGGTGGTGGCACCCAGATAAGTTCACGGATAAGTTCATGGATAAGTTCATGGAGAGAGTATGTGGACCAACGGCTAGGGCAGTCAACCTCAAATCTGGGGAACCAGGTTCGAGTCTCAGCAATGATGCTCAACATCCTGTGATTCCGGGCAAATCGCTTAATCTCCCTGTGCCTAACAAAATAATGAATGTGTCCTTGTGTAACGCAACTGGTGCTCATGTAAAGCGCTCCAATACCTTTGGGTCAAGTTCGAGCTATAAAAAACTCCGGGAGAAAAAATAGAGGCGTGTTACATGGCGTGATGAGGGAACTCGTATGCCACTCGTATGCCACGCATCACTACTTCTACAAGGAACTGAAACATACCTTAGTGGTAGATTATGGACTTCTATAATAAGGGTCGTGTAGCCTGTCCCACTCTCTACTATTGAAACTGTTGCTACTGTTGCCACCTTAGCTCCTTCCTTGCATTATATCTACACTACAATTTATATTGCACACAGCTCCACTGAGTAGTTATTTGCCCATTCTTTCATTTAAAAAAAATAACAATTGTTGTCAAATGAATTGATACTAAAAACGTGTGGGATAGTGTTTTTTTGGAATTCGAACGATTAAAACACAACTTACATCCTACACAGAAACCCTTTGACGTATACTTCCATCATACTATGGGCAGGTCTTGACTATCAGATTAATTGCTCAAACTTCATAATGACATTGAGCATTTAGTCAATGCCTCGGTACTCACCGGTGAGGTACTTACATAGGGACAGTGATTGAAAATTAATTAGTGTACTCTAAGGATCTATAAACAAGGACCTTCTTGCATAAGGTGATCGAAGGAGTGTTGTGAACTGCCGAATTACAACAAAATGTTCTACTATCTTGGAACCAGAAGGGAAGACTCGCCGAAACGTGTTGAAGCCTACGACATAGCACAAGGCAGGATTCAGTCTAATGAAATGATGTTTACTTAGCAGATGCTTTAGCTGAGCAAAGTTTGTAGTTATAGAAGCCCCAATGGTGCAACCAAAGAGGATGAGGGAACTTGTAACCGCGTTTTCTCAGCATCACACCAGCCCAATAAAAAAGAGTTCATTCGCAGTGTGCTAATTCTCACTTCCAGCATAAAAGCATTTAACAGGGCGCGCCAGCCTCATTGGCCCACACTGCATACAGAATGTTGGCGGGTCCAAACCACTGCCTCCAATCGTGACAGCCGGTGTTCTCTTCGTCAGACTCCAGTAGCATTTACTGCTATGTAGCCATCAAGTTTTATGTGCGTCCCCTCTGAGAAATGTGCTATTCCACATAAACGGCAGTCTGTTAAATAATGCAAGGGCTAGGTGACCGTTAAAAGTTCATTTCACAGCTGAGCTATAGGTCTCCTATCCGCGCCCCTCCTGCACACAACAAAAAAATAATGGAAAAAGGAGGAACAGTTGTTGTTTCTGCATGGCACGTGCATGTGGCGTGTGGCTTTCTGGGTAATTGTAAAGTAGGTCGGTGTGTGAGAGACAGAAGGACTGACCAAGCCATGAAGCTGGACATTTTTCTGGTTTCAGGTCTGCCTTCCCTGGACAGGAAGAGCACAGATCTGGCACAGTGCAACATTTCCCTAGTTCAGGGTCCAAGTTTGTGGTATACCTCGAAATCCTCTGGAAACATTATTTTGACGCTATGGTTTTCTCATCCCGCCCCCCATAACCCTAACTCCTTCTCTTGTACCGCTTAAATAAAGGAAGTGCACACCCACTCCCCTACCAGACCCAGGCAGATATGCACCCCATGCCTCAATGTAGGATTCCATCCCTGGACGCATGCCCAGGAAGGCTCCCCCCTTCCCACTTCCTGTTCTATGTCTGTATATAGAATACCTAACCTCCAAGCCCTTGCAAAAAAAATCTCCAGCCACTCGTTATTTTGCACACCATGCCCCCTCTGTTTGGACCCAAGTCTATGCAAATCAGTCTTGACCCTTCTCAAATGGGAACAGTCCAGCCTGAACTGCTAGGCCAGGTCCTCCATGCACCGGAAGAGAAGCAGCCCAGGGCCGGTTTCGCCCTTGTTATGGGTTCATCAGCTGGGTATAGTTTTGTTCTTGTGAGACAGTGCACACAGCACCAATGTCTGGACATACCCGCCCCACTTAGGGCCACACATCAAAGTATGCAAAAAAGTGATGGGTGGAATGCTGAATATAATCTCTGGTCCTGGATTGCTTGTGTTTGGTTTCAGGGAGGACCTGGCTTGGCAGTTCGGGCAGGACTGATCCGATTGGATCAGGGTCAAGACTGATTAGCATACAGCTGGGTCCAATCTGTGGGGACATGTGTGCAAAATAACGATGGACTGGGACACGGCCCGAGTATTTACCAGTGGCTGAGATGAAGTCAAACATTTCATCCATCACTTTTTGTACACTTTAGTAAGAAATTCTCCTAGGTTTTGTAGGGGAACTCTCCCTAAGAAACTCCACTTGAGGCCCATGAACAAAAACTTAGCCCAAAACACTGTAGAGAAAACTCCCCTCATCCATTGAGGCCACAAAAAAGCTCATTATGTGGGCCCCTTCCTTCCAATGCTCTCCAGTGAAAGCCCAACACCATTTACCACTGCAGAGAAATATACCTCTAAGTGTGCAAGCCAGCCTCCTGGGCAGACCCCCACCTCTCAAGGACTTCCCCCCTCGGTCCATGCAGAGGGGCTCCGCCGTAGTATCAGCAAACCCCTCAATCCAGCAGACCCGGGTGATGCCTTGACACAGCTGGGAGCAGTATCGTGGGAGCAGGCCTGGGACACCAGCTTCCACTGATGGAAGAGCGTGGAGGTATTTCAGGACATTGGTACCACGTGGGCGTGACTCATTAACATGCGCGTCATCACAGGGGGAGATGTTGGTCACCATCCATAAACGGCGACATGTTTTGGGGTGACATCTCGAGCAACGTTTCTAGACAAGGGCATACTCCACATATTTTACAATACACATTCCTCTGATTACGCTAGATTATGCCTGCGTAATGAAAATAAAACACAGTTTTAGTTTATGTCTGCTTCCACGAAATGTGTCCTACCAGCAGGTAATCCTGGCCTATACAGTGGTCCTAATTGGGCCTAAACAGTGCTTATTGATGCTCCGTCATTTCCGTTTCTGCTATATTAAATTTATAAATGATTTTAATTTTGAAATTAATGTCATATATTTGCATAATAATACTGTTTTGGTCAAATATGGAGCTAGGCCTTTTTGTAATTCTTGTGTTTTCTTATTACTGCAGATATTCATGCTTTCTAGCCGTCAGTTTTATGGGGGGCGGATTCCATTGCTTCGAGTCTCTTTTGAGAAGAAATATCGGTTCATTAATCGTCTCGATGGCTCGCTGAGTTTATTGCTCGCCACTGACATCTGCACTCAGTTGAAAGTTACAAGTTTTAACCCTCAAAATGCTGTCTAGACATCTCCTCTTCTACTCATTAAATTAGTAATAAAAAACATCTGCTTCTAGAGCGCTTAGAAAGTGCAAGAGAGAAGCACGAAGCTCTATATGAAAACACACTATTATTCGGAACTATAATTTCTTTAAAATTAGTGGCTGGTACTGGGGTACTTTTCATACGTGGCTGCTGAACTGTTAAAATTATGTCTCTGCTACTACCCACGTGCAGGAGTTCTCTTCCAAATACTTCCAATGTTTTGTTCTCAAGTCGCCTCAAAGCATTGAAGGGGTGGGAGTGGGAGAAGACGTGAAGGGCCAACCGATGGATAAATGGGGCTCATGAGGCGCGAGCTTTGCGCTTCTGATAGGTAGGTAAGGATCAGTCGAGGTAAAGAGGAGGAATGTGTGAACCATTATTTGGCTACCAGCACCCTAAAAGGCAACCCATTGCTCTTTCTCGCTTACATGGTGAGACAATCTGTTCAACACAAAAAAGATGAGGGAAGACATGCTGAGCAATATCAAACATTTACCCCCAGTACAGAGATCTGGCCCTAAATCCATTGTTTTTTGCTGTCCATGCCATTCCAGTTTGGACCAAGACATATTTATTTATTTATTTAAAGAGTTTTATATAGCGCTGACTAGACCCGAAGGTACCAGAGCGCTTTACATACGGTTCCACATAGTTGCAAACATACATCGGTTACAAGTTGCCAAAGATACCAGTAAAAACTTTTAAGGAGCATGGAAGAAAAGGAAAATGGATTGAGAAAGGGACAGGGGGTAGGGGAAAAAGGGGTAGGGTATAGATACGATGGAGAGACGAAGGGAAGGTCTGCCCAAGGCCTGGCTGGGTAGGTCACGGCTGGGAGGGATCCGCAGCCCATCTCCTCTTCAGCTATCAGGTAGCTTCACTAGGCATCAGTCAAATAGCTAGGTCTCAACAGAAAAACAGAAAAGGGCTAGAAGACAAGAAGAAAGGAGCATAGAGGGGAAGGGCGTAGGATGAATGGGAAAGGAGGGGGATACGACAGAGAGACAAAGAAAAGTCTGCCCAAAGTCCGGCTGGGTAGGTGAAAGCCAAGGGGGAATCCACAGCCCATCTCCTCTTCAGCTAACATGTAGCTCCACCGGGCCTTGGTCAAATAGCAGGGTCTCCATGGTCGAGGGAAAGTTCAAAGACTACATGTCCTGGAGGGAGAGCAGGATCACGGTCAGGTGAGGGAAGTGATTAAGTTCAGGTCGATGACCATTTCAATTGTCCAGGAGTGGTCAAGCATCGTGGAGTGACCAAGTGATGCTGCCAACTTGAGGTCAAGCAAGGGGGTTATGACCTTGGTGTTAAGTTCAGTCGGTCCCCAAAATTTTCAATGACTCAAAAGCATATGGGGTGTAATCCATGCAGTGATGCAAATCAGTCTTGACCCTGTGACCAATGGGAACAGTCCAGCCTGAACTACCAGGCCAGGTCTTTAGTGGACTGAAAACAAGCATCCTAGGACTGGTTTCAGGGTATCACACCTCATCAGCCAGGCTAGCTTGAATCCAATGTGTAGTGAGCATGGTTAACCTGTGCAACGGTGTGTTGGGTTTCCGTTTTAACCTTCTGTCTTTTTTGCCCACCCTGTCTGTCCTTGATTCTCCGTTGAGTCGTCCATCTGGACTAGCGTTGGATACTAGAGAACGCTGACAGACTGTGGGTGATGTGGTCACCTTTCCTGTGGTGCACATCTGAGCAGTGTGTTCCTAAGGGGATTCAACTGTGGAAGAAAAAAGATTATTTTACTTCTGTTGAGGTTCCAGTGCCAACTTTACAACAGTTAGTATTTGGAGAACTTAGTTTAGACTTTAGAGATAACCAGGTCTCACTTTCTGAGGGGCCCGAAGAGTGAGGCACAGAACTTCTAAACAAAACTCTTTTCTCAGTATCCCACCCCTGTCCACAGGTTCATGGTGTTGACTGCTTTCATGCCATCTCTCCCTTACAGACACATCACCTCTAGGCCATCACCTGAAGATTCGCCTAGAGGATGCTGGCTTCTCTAGGTACTTGGGCTTCTGGAAGGACAGACGCAGCAGGGTTATAGGAGTGGAAACCATAGCAAAGAAGTGACGTACCATAAGTCAAGAGCCACACTACCATTGGTATCACTCAGGTGATGCCAGGCGTATCGGCTGCTCGCACTGGACTGCTCTGTGGTTCTCCTGGCAATGCAAAATACCTGATAGTGTCATGAAGGCAGTGGCAGGAACAGAAATTAAACGGATGAATGAACCCTGTCTACTATCTTTACAACCCTTGCTTCCCCCTGCCCCCGCAGAAGATTTCAGGAGTCTAGTGGGGGGGGGGGGGGAGCTATGGGTGGAACAAGTGATGCAACAAGCGGGTATGGTCCTTGATGTCACTTGCGGCCACTCTGTTGTTAATGACTTGATGTCCACCCCTACAATACACGATCCAGTCGATGGTGGTGACGTGGAATTTATGAGGGGGCGTGGTCAACTGCAGCTGTTATTCCTCCTCTCTGGAGGGCATTTGGTCTCCCACTCGTTTTTTTTGTTACAGTTTCATATAGCGCAAACTCGACCCAAAGGTATTGAAGCGCTGTACATGAGCACCAGTTACATTACACAAGGACACATTCAGCCACGGTAGAGGCCACCTCCCTAAGCTTCGCTAATCTTGGATGACGTGGTGTGAAGCTCTGTGGCTACTGAAGGTTGGAAGGGACTACCAGATGCCAGAAGTGGAGATTGTCTGACAGCCGTGAGCTTCTAGGAGCCGGCCTCCTCCATGCTCTGCCCCAATGCTTGCTTGTAGAAGGGTGCACCACTTCCTGTCTGTCATTCAAGGGCCCAAGGCGATATTTAAACTCTTGGTCTGCCTCTTTTTCTTGGCATTAGATCTTAAGAGTCCCACTGTGCCCACTCCATGAGCTCTGTGCCCCCGGCTTTTCTCCCCTCCAGCCTGCCTGGCCGCTCAGGCCGGTGAACAAAGAGGGCCCTGTGTGCCGAGCGCCCAAGACAGGCCGCCATTGAAGGCAGAAGGCCAATGTTGCACATTCCAGCTTTTACATCATACAAGACCTCGCTGGGAAAAAGGGGAGAATTTTTCATGAAATGACAGCAGTGGTGTCAGGGGACAGAGCTTTAGAGACCCTCAGTGCAGCGCCTGCCCATGTCAGAGCGCCCAGGGGGGATCCCAGCCATGCAAAGCCACATCCAAAGGGCACACTGGATTGCCTCTTCTCAGGGGCCTTCATGGTCAAATGTCCCTCTCAGGGTGGGGACGGGCAGGGCAGAGTCAAAGCATGTGTCGTGCCCATCCCAGTCCCCACCTGCACCTTTTAACCCCCACAGACCCTTACACAGATACTCACCACCTGCTCAAAGCTTGAATCGGGATGCACTGCACAAAAGGGGTCAGCAATCCCCAGTCCAGGAGGTTATTCCTGATTCTGGGGAATTTAAATCATGTTTCCAAGATTAACTCGTTTTCTATTATTGGGCGATAGCGGTCACCATTGTTGATTCTTGCGCTGATGGGGGGTATGTGATAGCCATATATAGCAAGCCCACAGTGGAGTGAGTTTATGTGTTACTGTTCTTTATAAGATCTACATAAAATTATAATTCTTTGTAGGATACTGACAAGCTAAGACCTAATTCTCCAACTACTTGCTGGAAAGTCAAACGTTTATATACATTTTGCCCAAGTGACTTGCATAGCTTTATTACTTTCCTGGAACTTACAGACATTTCCAAGCATTTAGAAACTGTTGCAAAGTGGCTTAGCATGGGTGGGGCCACAGGGGCGGTTGCCCTGGGCGCAAAATTCTTCGGGGAATTCTTATGGGCGCAGGGGAATTCGCAGGGGTGCAACATTTTAAAAGAAAATTGGAAGGCTACTTGCCTTGCCCCGTGCGTTGGCAACCCATGCTTCTGTTGCAGGTTTTCAAGAATGCTGACATACGTGAACACGCACACATGCAAAGTTGTAGCAAGTCCACATTCTCACATGTGAAAATGAAAGGCGAAAACTGATTTGCACTTTTAAACTATTTTTTATTTTTATTTATTTCGACAGGGAAAGTTATTTTTCCTGTGCAGGCATAGCTTCCTTTGCAATCCCACCACGAGCAGTACAGGAGTAAATCCCAGCCCAAATCCAAGTTTGGAATTTGCCTACAAACAAATTGTGAATACACATAGACTTGCAAGCTTCGTGCTGGAGTGTGAGCAAAAGTGATGCATATGAGAAAAAGCATTGGCAAAGCCAATAGGCTTGGCTTCCATTATGAGTCCTGTCGAAAAGATTTTTAAAACCACTGGCAGTGAAAAAACAAAAACCTCAATTGATTTATGAATTGAAAGAGTCTGTAAAAATAAATGACTGAACGTGTGATAATGATTTACAGTACTTTTTAGATATAATATGGTCCTTACTATTTTGCAATGCAGGCACTCCGACAGCCAATAGCAAGAGACGAGTCGCAGAGCCAAAGCCCACTATATGTACAGTGTAAAGAATGGGTAACATTAGGTCCAGCCGTGCTCTCAAGCCAGATCTAAAAACGTGGCTTTTGTTTCCAAGACTATGCATCACTGAGCCTACTCTGAGCAGCCTATCTCCACAAGTTCCTGGCATGTGATCCAAGATGTGAAGCCTCATGTTGGTGGTCGGTGGGAGAGGAATGTCTGGAATGTGCCTTTGGTTTGAGCCCACCTCATTCCTCTTTCTTTTGTTCTCACTCTGTCTCTCTCGCAGAGGGTCTTTGTTTTGGTTCCTGGTCCTTCTCATGCCATTGTAGGGATCTAAGAAGCAGTCTCCTCATGTGACCCTGCATCATTTGGTGGAATGGCTGTCTGTCTTTCTTCTGCACTATCTGTGCGCTCATGCAGGTGGTGAAAGGAAGCCCAGGCAGAACCAGTTCGAAACGTCGTGGTACGGGAGCAGCTACATGTATGTTTCATCGATGATGCACAGTATTTACAATCTACAAGGACACCAGGGCCAGTAATGTTTACGCTTCCATTCCTCTCCACAAACAATGAATTGGGATGCGGCCCGAGCGATTGTCAGTGGCTGAGATGAATTCACGCATTCCAATCATCACTTTGTCTTTGATGCCCTAAGTGTGCCGGGTATGCCCAGATGTGGGTTCTGTGCCACTGGAGCCAATCTTTACCTGGTTGATGAGCATTAATAAGGGCGAAAGCAGTCCTGTGTTGCTTGTGTTCTGGTTCAGGGAGGACCAGGCCGGCAGTTCAGGCTTGTCACTCTCTTTGTAGAAGGGCCAAGCCTGATTCTCATATGGCTGGGTCAAAACGGAGGTGGCATGGTGCTTGGCCGGTGCCAGACCCAATTCAGGTAGTCTCATGGCATCAGGTGCTCCTGTGCCTCAACCGTGGTGGTTGGGGTCATGATCCTGGTTCGGATTCTAGTTCTTTTTTTTATTGTTGCAGTTTTATATAACACAAACCTGACCCGAAGGTATTGGAGCGCTTTACGTGAGCACCAGTTATGATACAGAAGGACACACTCATTTTTGGTATGCACAAGGCGATAAAGTGATCTTCCCAGAATCACAGGTTGTTGAGCTGACACCCAGACTATAACCTGGTGCCCCAGTCCCAAAGTCATCAGCTCTGGCAGTTACGCCACATCCTTCCTTTTGGTGCTACACTCACTGAGTTTCCTTGTGCTGATCCCACCAAGTGACTCCTGAATCATAGCTTTCCCCCAGTAGTGCGAGAAAAAAGATGATTTAGGCTTAGGTGCAATCTCAATGACGAGTCAAATGTGCACACTGTTCATGCTTTCTTTAGGGTCGTTACCCATGATAGTGCAGGGGAGGATAATGTAACAATCCTTCCACGCTCCGGTGATTATAGCCCACATCGGGCCGGCAGGAGTCCCCATGGCAGTTGCAGCCACAACCGTGCCAATACAGGCAGTCCAAATCGGGTCGATACTGGTACAAATGTTTGAAGTAGATCCCACCAGGAACCAGTTTTGACAGATCAGTTGGACTTTCCGCAGCACGGGTCATCACATGTGGTCAGCCTTCTCTAGGTGTCCCTCAATCTCTGGGACACACTGAGCTTTTCTAACTGCACCGTCTCTCAACAAGACGGGCTAGAATAACTTCTTCGCTCTCTCAGGAGGCAGCCAGGATTCTAGGCACTTATGCAGATCCTGGGGTCCTTCAGCAGGAAGTCCAGACTTTAGACAATGTCCCCTCACCTCTGGGAGACTGGCTGTCAGGCAGGCATCAGCCCGGTCATCAGCATCTCTGAAGTAACAATCGGGATAGACTCAGGAGCACGCCTCACCCAGAAGCCTCCTCACTAATCACAATGGAAACTGCAGTCCATCCCCCCACCTGAGCATCAATCAAATGGCAGGGCTCAGGAAGGACTAGTCATCAGCCCTTTGCTAAAAAAGAAAGTCATTTTGGCATTTCTAAATGTAACCCTGTGTCCATCCTACTCATTCAGTTTCAAGATCTCCACCTCCATGTCACACGAATGCAGGCAATACGCGTGCACTGTCCGGAGAAGCTGTCGCTGTCCTCCATGTTGTGAGACACCAGAGGCATCCAAAATGGATCCCACTGACTTAGGTGCTCAGGCTCACTCACACCCAAATGTGCTACACGCGCTCCACATGCACTCAATATTCACAGGATCCCAGCACATGGTATACATAAGAGCAGAGCTTTACTCAAGATGGGTTGTAGGTCTTGTCACACTGTCAATCAGAAAAATATGGTATGGTGCCACCACCACGTTTATGAGCTATGCCCACGGCATGGGCAGTGGTCCTCTGTTCACTATGGGGGCACATCTTACATATTTAGGAACAGGCCAAGGCCTTTGCACACATGCTCAGGTTAGCCACTACTCTGGGTGGGAGGGGGGAACATGCCCTTTCCCTTCGCAGCAGTCAGCGATAGAGTTGTTGTCCCCTCTTCTGCAGTCTAATTCTTCCCACTGTGTTCCAGATCTGTGGGTAGCCTGGCTGGTCACTGGAGTCAGTGGTTTTGTTATCCACTAACACTGCTAATGATGACACGCACCATGAAGTGGTGTGTGTGTGTGTGTGGGCATTCACACGCCTTTCAAGCTGTGGACCAAGTTCAAGAAAATATTTCTTAGGACCAGGAAAGGGCTCAAATCCTCTCGGCTGTGATTTTACTGACAGTAAGCAGAAAGGCGAGTCCCGTTGTCCCTTCTTTAGTACCAAGGCGACCCTAAATGAACCCCTGTTAAAGAAATTGAATGTTTCACTTGTGTTGTTAAACCCCTCGTTTAGTGCTGCCTTTCTGTAACTCAATTTTCTGCACTGTTGTTTTGTGACTTATCAAAATTTCGCTTGAAATCCTTGTAAAGTGTTAATGCCATTTTTTTAATAGCACATCTGTCAGGGGTTATTTAGTTTTAGGCATGCCTATTTCAGAAAAAAAGGATGTAATGTGCGAGCAGTAGCTCTGCTCCCTGGTTGCTGGGGCTTCTGGAGTTCTTTGCTTATGTGTGATAGAAGAAAGGCTGCAAGGGTTGGAGTCTCGGGGACTGATTTGGATCTCGGCGGACGGATTATTCCGTCACAATCGTGAAATGGTGACCGCCGAAATATAAATTCCATAGGAGATAATGTAATATATATTTTGGCGGACGGGCTGTCCGTCACCGCTGTGACAGACTAACCCGTCCGCCAATATCTAAAGCTGGCCTTTAGAATTTGACTGACGACTGATTCGTAGCACCCGTCCCATTCGCGTCCCAGCCATCGAGAATTCATAAGCCTCTAACTACAAGACATGTAGCCTTGCTCATTCTGAATTTGGCTTCTTCGCCGGCTCTAGAGAGTCATTGTCTTCTGTACACGTGGACCGAAGCATTGAACTTAAATCTCCTGATGAGGCCTGACCACTGAAGGGCAGAGTGGATCCACAGCTTCTCCTGTTCCTTTGATAAAAAACAGGATGGTAGATCAGATCCTGGCATCTCTGTAGCTCAAGAACTGTAAGTGTGCTCCTGGGCGACGAGGCTGTGGCTTTTACAAGAAAACTGATGTTTAAAAGGGCCAATGCCATGAAAACCCATGCCTCTCAGTAGCCTCTTTCCTGGATGGTCTCCTGTGATGTTACAAATGGTGCTACTTCCACTCCAAATGAATTCATTTGGAATTCACATAAAAAGCCTGGCTGCCTCTTGGTTGTGTGACCTCTAAGAGGTCACACACTGCAGCCTGACTCGTGTAATTCGCTGTAATTCGGCTGTTAATACCAGTGGCTTCAAAGTAGGACAGACGCAAATGTGCTGAGCTCTCCTGCCTTGACGCACCTATAAAGATTTTTTTTTTCTCTTTCACTCTGTTTAAAGCCTTTTTTTATGCAAACACTATATCAAACGACTCCTTTTACCAGGAAAGAAGCAAAAGTTGGCAGGCATTTTTACGATGGCAGAAATGGGCTGGATCCGCGCGACGTTCAGGGAGGGGGAGAGAAAATGGGCCGCGCGCAGGGCAAAACATGGCGGATTAAAGCAGCTCCCTTGAAGGAAAAGAATCAGGATTATTAGCTGAGAAGTGAGTTGTTCCAGAGGCCAGGGCAGATGCATGTGGTGCGGGAGGCTTGCTTATTAAGCGTAGGTGGTGCTGACCCAAAGCAGGTTGGCGGAAGCGGTGTGTAGATGCATGTGGAGCAGGTACTTATGTCTGCTTCCTTGACCTCCCACACACCCCATGCAGTGCTGAACCACTAAAAAAGCAAGTGTTTCAGAGAACGCGGGGTTGGTGGCACTTTATCACCTCCCACTCCTGGAGTTATAAGGGGACTCTGCAAACATAGGTCTGCTTCAGAAATAAGACAGCGTGCAACATAGCGCAAACCGCACCTTTCGCAGTGGTCATGGGTAGTTGAAAAGCTAGTCAACACTCTGGACGCTTCATAAGACTTGTCATAGTCTACACTGCTCCACTCTAACGGGGCGGGTGTGTGTGTGTATGTGTGTGTGCGTATGGGTGTATATGCTAGTCAACACTCTCGACCCTTCATAAGACTTGTCATAGTCTACACCGCTCCAACGGGGTGGGTGTGTGCATGTGAGTGTGGGTGTTTGTGTGTGTGTAAGCTAGTCAACACTCTGGATCCTTTGTAAGATTTGCCATAGTCTACACTGCTCCAACGGGGGGGTGTGTGCGTGTGTGTAAGATAGTCAACAATCGACTCTTAGATAGACTTGTCATAGTCTACACCGCTCCTACGGGGCGTGTGTATATGTGTGTGTAAGATGGTCTACACTCGACTCTTTGTTAGACCTGTCATAGTCTACACCGCTCCAACGGGGCGGGTGTGTCCGTGTGTGTGTGTGTAAGCTAGTCAACACTCTGGACCCTTCGTCAGAATTGTCATAGTCTACTCTACACTGCTTCAACGGGCTGTGTGTGTGTGTGTGTGTAAGCTAGTCAACACTCTGGACCCTTCGTCAGACTTGTCATAGTCTACTCTACACCGCTTCAACGGGCTGTTTGTGTGTGTGTGTGTGTGTGTGTGTGTGTAAGCTAGTCAACACTCTGGACCCTTCGTCAGACTTGTCATAGTCTACTCTACACTGCTTCAACGGGGTGTGTGTGTGTGTGTCAGATAGTCAACACTCGACTCCTAGTTAGACTTGTCATAGTCTACACCGCTCCTACCGGGCGTGTGTGTGTGCGCGTGTGTGTTTGTAAGCTAGTCAACACACTAGACCCTTTGTTAGACTTGTCATAGTCTACACTGCTCCAACGGGTGTGTGTGTGTGTGTGTGTGTGTGTGTAAGATAGTCAACACGCCACTCTTAGTTAGACCTGTCATAGTCTACACCTCTCCTACGGGGCTTGTGTATATGTGTGTGTAAGATGGTCTACACTCGACTCTTTGTTAGACCTGTCATAGTCTACACCTCTCCTACGGGGCATGTGTATATATGTGTGTGTAAGATGGTCTACACTCGACTCTTACATAGACTTGTCACAGTCTACACCGCTCCTACGGGGCGTGTGTATACGTGTGTGTAAGATGGTCTACACTCGACTCTTTGACACTGCTCCAACATGTGTGTGTGTGTACAGGCTTGTGTGTGTATGTGAGTGCAAGCTAGTCAACACTCAGAAACAATGATTAATTTCTCATAGTCTACACTTCTCCAGCTATGTGAATATTTATGTATGTGTGTGTGTTTGTAAGCTAGTCAACACACTGAACTCATGTTAGACTTATCATAGTCGGAACCTTTCCCGGTGTGTGACTATGTAAGATTTGTGTGATTGAGTGTGTGTGCATAATTTTGGGGTCATGTGTAAGTGTGTGTATTCCTGCTTGCTTGCTTGATTGTTTATGACCGTGTGTTTGTGTCTAGCCGCGCATGTGTTTGCAGATTATGTCTGCGTGTCTGTGTGTGTATCAAGAGCACGGTGCGTCATATGTCACACACATTGTGCATGACTATGCGTTAACAAGGTTAGCAGATCCATGGGGCACAAAACCTTCCATGATGTGCTACGGAGCCACACCCATTTCAGCACGGGTTTGTGCATCTGTTGCCACATCGGCCCTGTTTTGCGTATTCCCAGGTTAGGAATATTTTTGTCAATGCCACAATCTTCAGGGAAGATCTGGCCATAAAGCCATGGCACTGCATAGACAGTGTTGTGATGATCCACGAGGCAAGATGGCTCTTTGCCCAGACCACCTGGCGGTAAACCATGTTTGCAGCATAGGATGACTTGTTCTTTTTGCATCAGGAGGACGCTGTAAATGCCATTGTAAAACTGCCCCTCTGATGCAATGCTTCACGAGGCGGGTGCCCCCACTTCTCTCTCTTCCTCGTGCCTGCACGGAGCGGAGGCGCCTTCCATGCCCTCTGTGCCACCGTCACACACGGCGCCAGCCGGCGTCCTTCTGGAAGGCCTGATTGGCCCAGACGGTGATACAAGGGGCCGTGGCGGCCAGGGTCAGTGTGGCACTGTGTGGCTAGTATCTTTGCCAGAGCAGATGGCAGGCGCTTGGACCGCTGCCCTCCCGTCTCATCCATGCCAGGGATGATGAGTCTGCCCCTCCCCGGTGTAGGTGGGGGCTCCCGGAAGTGTTAAAAGGTGATGGGCGCCGCGCAGACAGCCAATCATGCGGCTAATAGCAATCTGTTGTGTGGGCCGACACCCAAGAACTCAGTCCCACCACCACACAACACACACCAAGGAACCCGAGCCGCAAGCTGTCCTCCGTTGATGGGCGCGTGCATCTGAAGCGTGTGTTTAATCGTGCACGCCTGTGATTAACGGTGCACGCGTGTGATTAATGGTGCACGCGAGTGATTAACGGTACACGCGTGTGACTAACGGTGCACGTATGCGAATAACCTCTTAGTAAGTCCCTGACTAACGCTGGTGGGTGGCACAGGTGCCCTCGTGAATGCCACCTAAGGTGTCACTAAACCTTCCTCCAAGCTCTGCAGCACCTGACAACCCTCCCAAGCAGGGGGCGTTACACAACTCACCTTCCTCACGAAAACACGTGCTGCAAATACTTGTGGCCTGGGAGGGGGAGGGGAACTTGGGGGGAGGAGGTCTTGGGGAGGTCACAGGAGATGTTGGGAATAGTCACACCTGTTTCTGTTTCCAGCGCTCCAGTGCCACAGGCATCAGGAACGAGGCATTATGTAAAAACATGTAGTTGTTGCGGACACAAAAAGCAATCTTGGTGCTGTGGCAGTGTTCAGACGATAAGGACCCTGCAAGTCAGGATGCCCTTGTACGTCACTTCCGGACCAAGGTGGGCCTGATTGCAGGGTTCATACAAAACAGGAAATACATGGCGGTGGAATTCAAAGATGGCAGGTGGAAAGCAGGTCGGGCTCTTTCTTACATCCATCCTTCCCCCTGATATAAGCGAGCCTACTAATATTGGAAAGCTACATAAAAAAGCATGCATCATTCATACAAGAACCCAGAAGGTTTAATAACAATGCATTTTTTGTACGGTCGGTGGATCTGCGTGAAATTGTGAAGAAAGACAAATGAAAAATACCTGTAGGAGAAAATGATTGCGATGAAAAATCCGCTTCGGAGTTATGGCGAACCCAATATGAAAAATTCCTGACAACAGCTCCAATCTTTAATTCTTCCCTAACCGAACCTTAGTTAGGAACGCTGCCTGCCCTTCTTAGTATGTGGAGCAGAGGTCCAAACTTATCTTTGAACATAACCCTAAAAACAGTCCTAATTTACTTTAAAGATTACCCTAAACTTTAGCTGAACCCTAAAGCAAACCTCAATACAATCTTAACCCTAGCCCTGATGCTGCCTCCCTAACCCAAATCTATACCATACCCTATTCATTACTGCCCGCATCCATCGTTGATTGGTTGACTCGTTAATAACAAGAACGTGCTTCCGGTGTTTAATGGATTCCCCATGCTACTGCTGTAAATAAAAAATGTCACTTTCACTTCCCTACATTTTATTTTCCTCTTGATGGGGTTCTTTAAATTCATTAATTCATTTACACATAACGCCACATTGCCTATGCATAGGTAACCGTTGTTGTGCACCGCTCCCATCAGAACAACAGACATTATGATAATAGTGCAATACTCGTGTGAGGCAGATTGGCTTTACATCACTGGACCACACATCTTATTTCATGCTGGGCGCGTGGCAGTGACGGTATCACGAACGATGCTTCAGAGCTCCTTCCACCCTTCGTACACAGAATTATGAATATCTCTCAGTTTACTGTAGGTAAATTTATTGTGCACTGAGACATCCTTAAGCTGCTCTGAAGTGTTGAAATGCGGGGTAAAGAAGGTGAGAGGTGGAGCTCTGGAACGTATGCTTAGTTACTTTTACTTCATTTAAGGTTGAATTTAGCAGCAGTTGTCTGCAGATTCTGTTCTAGGCGTCGAAGCCCAGTACAATGTTTCTAAAATATGTACCTATTTCTTCACCTAATTTAGTGACACATTTTAAAGCCTGGTGTCTAGCAGTTGGGGCTCGTGGGGTGGTGGTAATGCATTATTAGTTGGCATTATTTGTTGGCAGACAACTATTTCCAGCAGTGGCCAATCTTTACTTGCTAGTTTCTCTTTGCACCCGTCATAGCAGTGTTTTGTCAGTACCTCTTTCCCAGGGTCGCAGGTGCTAAAAACAAACATTTGCAATGCAATAGGTCTCGCATTTGCAAGAGTTTAAGCTATTGGCTTTGGAAATGACAATGACTTTTATTTATTTGTTTTGATAATGAACACATAAATTAAAGGCAATGTCATTTACAAAGCCAATAGCAAAAACTCTTGTAAATGCGACACCTATTCAAAGAATCGGCCACCATTGTCCCCGGCTTCTCGGAAAGTGAGAGCGCGCATGGCGCGCTGAATGTTGCAGGAAAGCATGGCGTGCCTGCAGTAGGAGAAACTCATTAAAGAAAACAGTGCTTACACAGTAAATAAGACATACCCTGTAACAACAGAAATAAAAGGGCCAGTGCTCATGGGAGGTAACAAATGAAGACACGTCGGTACTAAGGAGGGACTTACAAGCCTATTAATGAATCAGAAGCCAGCATTTACAAAGGACATTGACAAGCAAATGAAAAATATGGGCAGAGCTTCCAGTCCATAATCTAATACAGCATGCCTCCCAGAGCAGCGCATGGGCTGCCCAGGCTCAACTTAGTAATGAGCCGCCCCAGCTTGTCGATTATATTCTCAGCTTTGTATTGCTTGTTTGTGACAGATGTGCACACCCGTAATTTCAGTCCGGATTCTTGAAATCGTGCTGACTACCTCATTGCGAGTTTTTTCCTGTCCATGGTCAGCAATATGCATACTGCTTTCGGAGAGCAGACATCCTTAGCATGAGTAGTTTATTGCTGCACAATAGTATGTGTCCGGATCCAAGAATGCTGATAGGGCTACTGCATTTAGGCTTGGAAGCCACAACCAATGGGGACTATTTAAGGCTGGGAACCTGCCCAATAAGAAAAGACAGCTGAAAACATGGTGCTTGATGTGGTTGTTTTGTGTTTCTCAGGCACACACCCATCATTGTGTCGATCACGCAGCCCAGCTTCACACTTGACAAGCAAGGCACACAACCTGCATGCACTCAGGACGAGGTGGAAAAGGATCCCGCTTACAAGGGACACTACAATAGTCTAAGTAGACAGAATACCTCACTCCTGGGGTGCAGTCTTGCAGTATCTAACTTCTAAACTTCTACATTGCCTCCGCTGGGCTGGCACCCCCTGATTGAAGGGTTGAAGTGTGGGTGTCCCGTAGATGGAGTCCACATTACCCAAACAGACCATTGTGAGGCACCCGTGATAAGAGACACATCTTGGAAACTGGTTTGGAAGCGGTCTGATCAAAATGGCTGCATTCAACAAAGCAAGGCATTGAACATCAGAAGAGTGTCATTGCCTTGTGATATAATCATCACAACGGTATAGAGCAGAGATACCCATCTTGATTTAGTGGATAGACTTATATAACAAGTGGAATCTATTTCTTATTTCAGTCAAGCTGTCATAACTCTCCCTATGTTCCCAATGCGTCCAAGTCTCTTCTTTCTTGCTCTTTTCGTTACAAACCTGAGGTATAATGACGATTCCCTTTGGTAATCCACACATTAATGCTAGGTCTCTCCTGTCTGGTTTAAAAATTGGAGGCATCAAAGACTCTTGAAGACAATAAAATCTTCTCAGGACCAAAGAATTCTGGTAAGAGGCAGAGCTGGAATTTGTACACATGACTTATGGATCTGTAGTTAGTAAATCAGAGTGTAGATAGCGGTAACTGCACCTACCAATCTGGGAATAGTATATAACCCACCAATCACGTTTCGATAAAGTGCATGCCACCCAAGACTTCCTGTACTAATGCACAACCCCTTCTAACCAGTTCCAAAGAAGTGTCACAGGCCCAGGGACCTCAACATTCACTGAGGAGGACAAACTCTGGTGTGCCATTTTGTGGCAAGGAATCCAAAGTGGAAGTAAATATCAATAAAAGGAACACAGAGGATAAACGATAGTATTATGCCTTAATGAGGCATTGGCATTAATTAATGCCCTTTGGCATCTCAAACAGTTAACGTAGTTCATAAGAGTCTGACAGAGGATAAAAACTGGAGGAAATGGAAACAGGACAGTGATTCACTAGGGGAATCCTCACAGACCAGCTATGGTTTGTTAGGGCCAAATCAATTCCAGTTTTACAGGATACTCACATGGAAAAAATCATAAACAATCAATGCAAATGGTAATTTTTATGTGGTCTGGGGTAATCTTGAACACCAGGCATCTATCCAGTTCTCATGGCCCAGAAGTGTTGGTCCCTCTTTTAGGGTCTTGCTTGACAGTGCAGCTGTCGCCAAACATTAAATGATCAATAGAGAGAGAAATTTAAGAAGCACTATTGAGAGAGGGAATTTGACTTTACCCAAATGTTGATTGCCTCGAGCACAGATATTGATTGGGCAGAGTTTGCATGCTTCTACAGAAAAAAAGGGTTCCCGTACAGCACCTTTTGCCTTGTGGGTAGCTTATACTAATTAATAGTTACAACAAATGGAGTTGGCCTGACTTATTTATAATGAAAAGCTTATGTTAAAGCCGATCGGCTTTAAAGGGTTGATTATCATTAGATTATGGTAAAGTTTGTAGACAGGTACTCTGTTACAGGGAATCTCACAGGCCACCGTAGCTGTAGAGGTGTTCATCACCCCCTGTGACAAACCTTTGCGGGACAAGTTGTAAATTTTGGAAATCCTTGTTATGCATTTTTAGCAAGGGTTGTATATTATTTTGCCAACCGCAATTTTGTATGTTTGGAATTTTATGTCTCCTAAGACAGTGGTTTTGGCCCCACTCAAATGTTGATTCTCTTGAGTACAGATTTTGATTGGACACAAGTTGTGTGCTCCCAGTGGAATAGAGTGCTCGTGTTGCAATATTTACCATGTGTGAAAGCTTATGATCAATACAGAAAGACTTGGATAGTTATGGCAACAAGCCATTTATTTTTACATAAAAAGCACAAACTTACCAGGGGAGCAAGAGAGTGTTGTACATTAATGAAGATGTATGCACTTTTAGTTGAACAATTGCATTACATATAGTTACAATGCATTACTTTTTATATTTTTAAAGACAGGGAGATTACTAGATTTGTCCATATTCACATGATTTCAGTCAAGTGCTGGAGAGGCTCTAGGACCCAGGTCCCCCTGGTACTAAAGGTGGTTTAAAGCTTTAGACTTGGCTGCCACTGTCCCGCGATCTACCTGTTCTGTCCCAATGGAAACGTAGTTGGGCATGTTTTGGATGGGTTCGATATGTAGCCAAAATACCCTCCCATTCCCCCAGTTTCTGAAAGATCCTTTTGTTCCATTCCATTTTCTTACATTGCCTGTCCTCCTCCCTTGCACACATACCCCAACAGTATTATGTTTAGATATTGAATTATCAGTCATTTTGCTTTAAACGATTGCCTTTTGACATGGGGTGGTCTCATTATTGAAAAACCCTAAACTATAGAGTGATGGTATGGTCATGTCCTTACTCAATGACACATTTTACCCAAAACAAAGTACCCATGAGGCCACAGCGTATGAAGGACTGAAGCAATCATCTTTCCGCACCCTGGTTCTCTACGCCCAATTTCTGCCCTGGTCACACGCAAACCATTGTTATCGATGTGCAGCCGGCGACTTGGCCGTCCCCGCCATTAGTGACATTGACCGAGGGTTCCCTTAGGGAGGGGAGTGATTATTCAAAGCAAATGTAAACTATCTGCTCGTTGATACCGCAGGGAATCCGCAGCAGAGTCCTGGACAGCACAGCAGGATTCACTTTTCAGTTGGAAAGTAAAGTCCTTTATTTTCCTCACTCCCTGTCTTTAGGAAGAAATTCAAAACCTATTAAATCAGGAATGTCCTATAATACTATGCAGGATATTATCGTCAGCTCATCTCTGCTCCTCATAGCGCCAGGATGCCTCCGGGCATTCGTGCACTTTAGATTTTGCATCTTTCATTCATCCATTCATCTTGGGATAAGAGACTTAGTCGTTGGGCAAGAGATTGAATAACTTGGGGAGTGAGCTGGTGGGCCGTAGGGTCCCTGAAGACTCATGGGCTGCACACCTCAAGGTACAGATGGGAGGAGGCAGTCAATACATTGAAATAATTGTGGAACTCACACTCACACTCCAAAATCAATTGCCTGTCACTGTAGGGCAGTCAAGAATGGAGTCCCAGTCGTTGAAAGGGCCAACTTTCCATTCGTAAGCCTTGGACGTTTCATGTTCATGGAAAACGCCCCACCAGTAATGTATTCTCTTCATTAAATTCATCACTGAAGATCCTCTAGAAGAAACACTTTAAATTAAGCACTGGCAAAGCCAATCAGTCTTGCTTGCCAATGATGAGTAAATTACACGTTTTGCGTTCCCAATTTCATATCGGCTAAGTTAAAAGTACAGAAAATAGTTTTCTATACCTTTAAAATGGATGCCACATTGCGTAACTCAACAAGTGACATGTTGTGTAATACAATGCAATGCAACAGCCATTTTTAAAGTATAGAAAGTAGTGTTTTCTATATGGTATAGACGGCTGACACAATGCATGATACGACAGAATGATGGAAGGCATGTTGAGTCACGCACTGCGGTAGCCATTTTTAAATGACAGAAAATTGGGTTTTCTACACGTTCGAGATGGCTGTGGAATTTTGTGATGGAATGTGATGATTCAAAGCACATGGGGTCATGCAATAGGGTAGCCATCAAGGAAGTATAGAAAACAATATTTTGTTTACTGTACTTGGATAGGAAGGCTGGAGTGAGATAGAATGAAGGAGCAAGGGAAAGCTAAATGCACTCTCTTGGAGTACTAAACAGGT
Source organism: Lissotriton vulgaris (assembly GCF_964263255.1). Lineage (NCBI taxonomy): Eukaryota > Metazoa > Chordata > Amphibia > Caudata > Salamandridae > Lissotriton > Lissotriton vulgaris. The sequence goes on along the minus strand of NC_141689.1, from coordinate 169,316,057 downwards.
AAAGAACATAAAATAAAATCAGTTACATGATGTCAGCAGTTGAAGACTACACCCTAAGCACCTTTTGATTGGTGCTCGTGTTGAAGCCTTCTTTTAGGGCATGAGGCAAGTACAGAATAAGGAAGACATCTAATAAAGAGAAGGGGACTGGGATTGACGAGCATTACGAAAGCTTTGCACGCCCAATGACAAACCTCTAAGTTAGCAATGCTCTTTTAACCTCCCACACCTTTGTAGTGTGTGAACAGTCATTGCATGTCACACTATTTAAGAGCACATCAACGGGGCAGCGCAAGGCAATGTTACTCCTTTAAGTCTCTCAAGAAGCATGCAGCCTGCAGGCCCTGCTGTTGGCAGTGCCTACAGGATAAAATAGGCTCACTTCGATGGATTCGGAGACTTTTCGGGAAAGACTGACATCTTACAATAGTGGTCTGTGATCAAACACCAGTAATAAGTCTTCGGGGTCTATTTCAGCCCCAGTGTTGGAACTGGCCCTTTTTGAAGGGTTATCTCCCAAGTTTTTTCCTTCCTCCTTTACTTTTTCTGACTAGTTTTTGTTGGTTTTAGGACTCCGGACACTTTACCACTGCTGGTCAGTGCTAGCACACAAGTGCTCTCTCCTGCAAACTCGGTAAGATTGGTCTACAACTGTTTGGCATGTTTAATTTACCTGTAAGTCCCTTGCACAGTAGTATCCTATATACCCAGGCCCTGTAAATTAAATGATTCTAGTGGGCCTGCAACACTGCTTATGCAAACCCACAGAAGTAGCCTTTGAAACCTGTCTCAGGCCTCTGCCTCTGCAGGGCCTGTGTACACAGTTTTCTGCCACAGTGATCTGGCATTTAAAGTATTTACCACATCTGAAACTCCCCTTTTACTACATATAGGTCAACCTTAAGGAAGGCCCTGGTTAGCCCTATGGGCAGAGTGCTTTGTAGGTAAAAGGAAGGTTAGTGCCTTTGCGGTGTGGCATTTCCTGGTATTGACAAACAGCCTCTTTGCTTTCTCACTGCTGCGAGGCTGCTCCTCTAATAGGTTTGCATTGGGAATTCCATGATATGTGTATCATCAGTGGTAATTGCTGATATGAATGGGGTAGCGTGGCCATGTTTGGTATGTTTGGAAAAGTGGTGATAAATCCTGCTTACTGATGAAAGCAGATTTCATATTACAATTTTGGAAATGGCACTTTTACAAATGGGCATTTCTGTGTGCTTATGACTCTTTGTGCCTTGCCTGATTGTGTATTCACTGTCTTCTTTTGGAGTGACAGAGGCTGGGGATGTGCATTCATTGTAGACAGTCACAGGGGGTTAGGTGTGTCCTGTCTTTCCTGGGTGACTCGTAGTTGGGCTGAATAGGCCTGGTCTGCATTTAGAGTGGTGGAGGAGTTCCACTAGCACCTGAATAGGGTTGTGCCTGCCTTTCACAATGCTGTCTCTGCCCCCTGTAGTATGTTGGGAGCCAGGGCTGGGGATTGACCTTGGGTGTTGTGCACTTCTGAAGTTGTTTGAAGTGCCCCCAGAACAAATACTTTGTGGGTATAAGTACAGGGGCTGTGATCCCATGATTTTAGACACTGGATGGGACTTGTAACCAGACTCTGCTTGCTCTACATACTGCACCAGGGGTTTGCTGTGCTGCCAGGAAAAGCCCCCAGTGGACTTTGCTTAATTGTGCTGACCTGCTGGAAGGACTGCCTCTTTGCCTGCAAAGGATCCTGTGTTCTGGCCTGTTGCCTACTTTCCTTCTTGTGTGCCCCCCGAGTGCTCTCCAAGGAGTGCTGTGCAGGCCCTTTGTCCTGAACAGTCTAGCACGTGGTGAGCGCTGTGGACTGCTCCTGGTTTATCCCACATCAGCGCCTGGTGAGCTCTGTATTCTTCCTTCAATTTTTGTGAAAGCGAGTGAGGAGGGCTTTTTGTCTACCCTGCAGTGAATGCGGCACTGCACTGTCTGAGTGGTTGCTGAGGGACAGGAGGGGCTAACTGAGGAGGAAGAAGCGCTCTTCCTCTCCCTGCTCGTGACGGCCACATGCTGAGCCCTCTTCCCTCTGCCTAGACCAGCATGGGAGTTGCCGCAGAGAGGAGCCAACTCGGTGTCTCCGCCAAAGCCCTGGCCCAAGAGGTTGCCTGGCAACCTGCCGAAGTGGAGTGAGGTCCCTCCCAATTTCCTGAAGCTCCAGGGTGCCGGCCCAGAAGTCACAGCTGCTGTTGGGCCTCAGAAGAGGTAGGAGCGGAGCAGAGGAACTCTGTCAACGTCGTGTGGTGGTGGGCAGGGCCTTGTGGCCCGACGGAGACACGCCAGCCTAGCTTTGCCTCCTGAGAAGAGTAGCCCCCGGCCCTGTGCTGGTATTGACATCCCCTGGAGAAGGGTGAGCCCATCTCGCAATCCTACATGAGCGGTGCAGTGTTTCTCCCAGAGAGTCACTCGCCCAGAGGACCAACGGCTCACGGCATTTCCCCGAAGCTATTGGGAACTTGCAGCTGCCCTGTGTGAATGCAGGTGGCTGATCTGTGGTCATTGCTCATGCGGGGGACTGAGTCAGGTCTCCTTGCAAAATCTTGGTAGTTTGTGTGTGCCCCCGCCCCAGTCTGAGAAAATCCGTGAAGGCACTGGATTGCTTTGGATTGGTGTTAGGGGCATCCTGAGGTGAGACCTCGATGTAACCCCCTGCAGTGCAGGGCATAGGAGATGATTCAGGGATTTACATTAGTAACTTCCGTTGGTGCGCAGCAGGCCCAGACTGGCCATTGCGGGCACCGGGCAATCCCCCAGTGCGCCGCAAGGGTGGTGGCCGGTTTTGGGCCCCTGGGCGCCGTTTTTGTTACAGGGCCGTTTATGCAGCGTTGCTGCAAAAAACGGCCCTGTAACAAAATCGACCTAAAACCGTCCCTGGCAACGAGCGCGGTCGCACCCCCAAGCCCCCCGGGATGTGGGGGGGACAGGGCGGCTGAGCACTTTGCCAGGGCTGGTTTTGGTTCTCAGTCCGGCCCTGGTGCGCAGACGATCCTGTGCCCTAAGTTTCGGCTGTTATTAGCGTATTACATGTAAAAGAAGTGCAGGTGCGCTGTGGCTTTTGTGTTTTGGGTGAAACGTGGTGACTCCTGTGCCTTATTCATTATTGCTGCATTACCAGTCTAACAATGGTGATGTTGGTGGGTCTCCTTGTGTTTTTAGTCATTATCAGCTTTATTACATGACCTGACTATCTGGATATGTCTAATCCTTGCACCGACAGGATAGTGAGCATTATCTCAGGATTTGCCTTTACATGGGCTGTAATTATGTTTTCTATGACATGTGCAATCTACGTGTAGTTACCTTATTGCACTACCGATGCTGTTATGACCATTGCCTAGCGGCAAAGTGATATATGATCCATGTGAGGTTATGACAGTTGAAGGTTGGCAAAGATATTTATGTGATTGGGGTCTAATGTGTTTAATGTATAATATAAAGGATATTTTTATATAACCTTGTGTGTAGTCTCTTTTTGTGGTGTCCCTAGTGTGTCACTGGTGTGTGTGTGTTGCGCAAACACTTTACACTTTGCCTCTGGGATAAGCCTGACTGCTCTGCCAAGCTACCAAGGGGGTGAGCAGGGGTTATTTTGTGTTTATAACTCCCTTACCCTGACTAGAGTGGTGGGTACTGTCTGGCTTAAGTACTTACCCTAGCCAACCAGAAACCGCATTTCTAACACCCAATCCTATGGTAAAATACAAAAAAGTGATGGATGGAATGCTCAAATTCATCTCAGCCATAGGTTGGCTGCCTGTTTGTCCTGGACTGTTCCTATTGGAGCCGGGTCAAGTTGATTTGCATATGGCTGAGTCCAATTGGAGGCGGTATGTTGTGTAAAAGAATGATGGACAGGGATGCAGCCCGAGCAATCATCAGAGGCTGAAATTAACTCGGGCATTCCACCCATCACTTTTTTTGTATACTGCTGTCTTAAGATGGGCCTGTTGAACACCGTCCCTGCTCATCGTTGGAAACATCTCTGAAATGTTCCACTAATATAAAATGAAAAACATGTTTCCCTTGCCCTTTCAAAAGACTGACGTTTGAGACATAAATCATCTAGAAAGTATTAAAATCGCCTTCGCAGCCAGGCCCGTCTGGGGTCTGTGGAAGCCTCTGGTGTGCGCATGCCGATCTGCGTTTCATTTCATAAACATTCATATTCGCGGACTTGAGTCTCTTCGTGCAGCGCAAACAGATCGGCTGTTTCCGCTCCAGCCGACTGCGATCATTGTGTCTCCCTGGCGGGACGCTGGATGCTGTCTGGTGCCCCCGGGGAACAGTGGGAACCCAGCATTCAAATAGCCAGGCTATTAGGTCCATTAATGACTGTGCAGAGCAACTAGGGTATCTGGTGACTACTACCATAAAAGCAACGGTCATTCTCAGGGATCGCTAATATATAGGATTCGAGATAGTGGATGAGCGGTCAAGAGGATCCATCCATCCGAAACGGCATTTACAACGTGGTTGGAACCATGCGTTCTGTTACCACGCATGCCTTTACAACGATTTTCGTGGTAAAGGTGGTAAAGGTATATGCGAAGGAAAGGCAGTCAGCGCTCTAGATTCAAAATAAATGGCTGGGAGCTCTTGGAGACATGGAGGGACTTCCTCCAAACAGTGGCTTAGCAAGGGGGGGGTGGTACACCCCGGGCGGCATGAGCTTTGGGGGCGGCGGCCAGCCCCCCGCTCCTACCTGCGGCTGTCACAGGAATCACCAGCACCCCCCACACACACTCCTACATGTGGTCGCCACGAGTGGCGAATGCAGGGACCGCCAAAGGAGGCACAATGTCTGACTACACCACTGCCTCAAATGAATTTCTCTGAATGGAAGGAACAGGAAGGATTGGGACTCAGCTTGATAAGCAGGTCTAGGGGGCTGGGGTTTAGGGCTCAGGGCAGGGGAAGGGGTAGTTTTAAGGCTGGGGGCTGGTTTTAGGGCTCAGAAACGGGGGCTGAGGTCGTTTTTAGGGGTGGGGGATGTGTTTTAGGGCTCATGGCGGGAGATGGCGTAGTTTTTAGGGTTGGGGGCTGGATTTAGGGCTCAGGGTGGGGGGCTGTTTTATTTTTAGGGCTGGTGTCGAGGTAACTCCCCCCCCCCCCCCCCGCCCCCCACCTCATAGGGCTCAGTACGGGTGGCTGGGGTGTAGTATTAACCACATTAACCAGGCATATGCCTTTACCAATCATTCCTTCAGTGCAAAATTTGTGATAAAGACATTCTTGGTAAAGGCATGCGTGGTAAAGACACGGTCATAGTAACAACCGTGCTGTTAAGGCATGCAATATAATCTCATGCTTGGTTCCATCGTACAACCTTCATCCATCCATCTTTTTTATTTATGAGTATCTATCTGCTTATAGATTATCTCTGTCTCTCAGTGTGTCTCTGGGGTCTGCCTGGTTCTACTTGGGTGATTCTGTTCTTTTGTTATATCCATTCTCAATCTCTTTTAAGGAAGTTCAAGAGATCCTGAACACAGCGCGTACCATAGTTGCGTCCTATAGGAGAAAATACTTTGTGCAGGCCTGTGGTATTTTGGAGAATGTATTGTATTGTAATAAAAGGCATTTAATAGTGGTGGCACATAGGTCACCCTAAGTAGGGATGCAATTCACAGGCAATTGAGAGGCAGAGCAGGTGTTTTAAAAAAAACAAATGTATCTGAGGCACTGTGAGAAAACACCCTCTTCATCAGAGATATTGATTTTGATTCTCTAAAGATAATTCTTCGGTTTTGAAGTTTGTTTTTGGTCAACCAAAATGTGCCCATGCCCTTGTGGCATAGAAGACGGCCCAAGATGCCTTCCAGTATCTTGCCGGGAGCAGTTTCATGGGAAAATCAACTATCTAGCAGCAAACTTTGCGTATTGCGGGTAGGGTGGGGCTGGGCCTGTGGAGGTGGCACCTCGGCCAATGTGCCAATCAGATTGCTGCATAACCTGTTCCTTGTATGGATCTCTGTTGAGCTACATGGATTTAGTACTGTCAGTGGCATAGCACACAATTAAGGACACCCCTAAAGAGCGAGGTGAAGAGCAGCTCCTGAGTTATCCATATATCACTGATATCCATATGATGGACATACTCTGCTGAATGTGGTGAGTTACTCCCAAGATGGTGACCACCCTGCTGTTAATCCTGAGTATCTCTAGGGTCTGCCATATCTCTCAGATGATGATGTGAGGACCAGCCTGGAGAATGTGGTGAGCAGCTCTTGAGTCCCTAATATTCTGCAGATGTTCATACGATGGGACTCCCCTGAAAACTGTGGCTCCTAAATCTCGTGTACTTTACAGATGTCCATACAGTAGGGCTTGAGTCTTCTCCTCAAATAAAGAGGACATGTATGAGTGAAGGTTCTGAAGACAAAATTGAGTGCCTTAAACTGGATCCTCTTGATGACAGGGAGCTGGTGGAGGTCATCAGAGGTGCGGAAGGTGATGAGTAGGCCTAGGTGGTAAATTCCGTTCGGCTCGCGGAATTTGGGCAATTTTGAGTTCCGCGGAGAACGCAGAATTGCCAAAAATTCCCCAATCCGTGGCTTCGCGGAATTTTTTGCTTGTTTGCACTTTCAAAATGCATGTTCATGAGATATTTCTCCCCAAGCATGCAAACAGCATTCGCGAACAGAAACAAAGCATTGCAAATGGGCGGAACAAGCAATTCCGAAGAACTTTTGCGTGCTCGTGGAGATTTTTTACCGTTTCGCGGAGCTTTGCGTAGCGTGACTACGCAAACTCCACCCACCCCTAGTGATGAGACACTGACGAGCGTGAAGGGGATCTTCAAGATAAGGCGTGCAGCTGGGTTCTGGATAATTTGCAGCCATTGAATTAAAAAAGCCGGTAGACCCAAATATAAACTATTAGCGTTTGGCCATAGGTAAAATGTAGATAAAATGAAAAAATAAATAAATAAACTGGCACCAGTCAGCTGAAGAGAAGAAGTGATTGTTTGGAAGAAGGTGGAAAGTTTGTGCATTGGTGTGGAGCTCACATATCTGGGAGTACAAGGAGTCAGGAACTACAAGAATGTTGGCGTGAAGGCAGGGTTGAGCCCAGAGATGGTGGAGATATAACGCAGGATCAGCTAGGAAACCAGAATCAATCCTGGCAAAAGATGCAAACCAACCACACAGTGTTGGAGCCCATGACTAGAATGAGGCCAGAGATAAATGGCAGGGTGATGGAGGCCCATCCTGCTCTGAGATCATCCTCCTTGCCTGCAGCCCTTGGGAAAACTGCCAGGGTGACAGAATGGCCAGTCGGGGAGCTTAGCAAGATCTTATACGAGGAACAAAGGGGGTAGGCAGGAACCTGAAGGCGACAAGAGAAGAAAGATGCAGGGAAGTTGGACCAGAGATGAACTTGTAATGAGAAAAATGAACAGGATGCCCTGCTGGAGAGGACATCTGAGGAGAGAGGTGTAAGAGGCAGAAATGGAGACAATAGGAAGGAGATGAAAGGCAAGTATGATGTAAGCATTGAAGATTCGCCAAAGGAGGGGTAAGACAGTAGGCATGGAGCCCAGGTAGGAGGGAAGAGCTATAGACAAAGTTGGAAAATATCTCAGTAGGGATTGGAAAGTGCCCATGCTGTGTTGCCAATATTTTGGAGTGGAGGCAAATTTGTAGGACACATCCACCACGGGCAGAGCAGCGTTAGGCATCCACCTGATTTTATTGTTAATTTAATTCTCCTCATCATGCTGTGGCACGTGTATCTGTTTCTGTGTTACTGTTGTTTTCCAGTTTTGTTCCAGTAGCCATAAGTGGAAATGGGTTTCAATCTGGGATTCCACCTGGTGGCCTGCCAACCTGTGCCCAACCCTTCTTTGGCACTGCTGCTCGGAAACCTGGGATGGTCCTTGATTAGGCTCTCTCCTCTCCCAGGCACAACAACTTGTTTTTTTGTTTTCTATGGACGGTTCTGAAAAATATCCTTCCCTACTTGCCCTTTTCCTTGCACAAGACAGTGGACCGGGCAGTGGTCTTGTCCAACCTTGACTACTGCAATTCTGTTTACTATTCCTAAAGCCATATTTACATACCTTGAAGATAGATGTACTGCGTGGGTACATATATATGGAGTTAGGTATAACAAATCTAGGAGCATATTACCAAGCAATAGCGATAATTAACGCTATTGCTTGGTTAGTGATAAAAAATTATCGCCGAGCTGCGGCGATTTTTATTGCAGATAAACCTTGGTATTACCAAGGTTTATCGCAAATGCGATAAAAATCGGCAATAATGCATGAATATCGCTGAAAAATCAGCGATATTCAGGCATTACCGAGCTAATGCTCTTAGCCATGTTATCCACCTCCCATTGGATAACATGGCTAAGAACTGCTCAGGCCAGGTGTTAGCTTTTGGAGATATTCGTGCTTAGCGAATAATAGGACATAGTAATAGGAGACAGCGATGTTAGCGACTGTTTCCAGTCGCTAACATCTTGGCACGCCCACTTGGCATGTCATTAGTGATACATTTTTCTGACATGCAAAGCGGGGCCCAAGATGGTCGCTATCTCCTACTAGCTGCCGCTAACTGGTGTTAGCGACAGCTAGGTAATAGGGAGATAATTTTATCTCCTCTTTCTTGGCTTTTAAAGCCAAAAAAGCAGAGATAAATCCCCTTGATAATATGCCCCCTAGACTTACATACCTGTTAAATGTTGTTTCTTTGTTTTTGTCCTCGATATTTAATGCCCTCGATATACCGACTTCGATAATTACTATGCACTCCCTTAAAATGAAATTAAGACTTTAGGGATGAGTGCACCTTTTACTTCTGATGTATATTCCATGATCGCTTTCTCTCCAGATATAAATTCAATGACAAGTGTTTCAAGTGAGTAGGCAGTTCCTATGTGACGGGGGGGGGTTTAGGGTTGAAGTGAAGGGGAAAGACAGGTCTTTCAATGTGCTGCCCTCACACACCCCGAGAGGTGTCATGCTTCATCATAGGGCCGGTGCCCCTCGTCGGGCTGGCGCTGCAATGCCTGACGGGCTCCCGAAACCGGGGCTCTTTATCGGGGATCTTTTGAGTATGAGGCCGTTTGGTGCATGCGGGTGTGGGGGATGGGTAGTGCACAGTGAGATAAGATAAAATGGGTCTAGGGAAGTCCTTTGCAGTAAATTGTAATGAAAGAGGTAGCTCTAGCCTAGGTAAAGCAAGTGTGTGCCCCTGTGTAAGGGCAGCACATTGAAAGACCTCCCCTTCACCTTAACCCCAACCCCCCCTGTCACATAGGAACTGCATACTCACTTTAAACACTTGTCTTATTCGGGAGCTCGTGTGCAGGACCTTATAACCAGGCTCTCAATCCCTCCTTTTTGGCTTACAAAAATAATAATAATAAATTAAATGACACCTGTGGTGAAGATCTCTATAAGGAAGGATTTCCCAGGTCTGTGTCAGTGGTGGAAAAGCCGATGGCGGCTGTCCATGGAGAAACTGGCTGACGTGGCAGAAAAAGCAACAACACATAAAGTCATAGAGTCTGTTTTGCCTCTCCCCAATATGTGCTTTCTGCAAAGTGCATGCTCCTAAAGATGTCTTAGCCCTAAGCATGGAAAGCCATTGGAGGCAGGTGACCCTTCACGGCGTCCCGGGGCGTCTTCAAAGAAAGCGGCAGACAGCGCGGAGACCTGTGGTTTCAGGGTCTAATCCCATCATGAGACTCCTCAAGTGGCCTTTCCTAAGCGGTGCCTACATGGGCGTGGCTCAGGAAAGAATGTGGGATGAGGTACGTGAGCGACTGCGCTTTGCCACGCCCTCCACTCCTGCATGTTGCGGATAAATGTGGAATTAAATTCCAGTTGAGAGAAAATGAAGAAAGAAATTCAGTGCTAGCTCCAGGACATTCTTGGCCATGAAGCGAGGGAATGTTTCTCTCCAGTTGGTCTGATCAACATTTACCAGCTCATAATATTTGATGGGAAATGACCCACACAGGACATCCCAGGTTTGATCTTTCTGATCGCTTCACGTCTAATAAAACTGAGGAGAGTGTGGATGGAGAGGTGGTTAAATCAATAAAGTTAATTTTCTCTTTAAAATATTTTAAAATCATCCCCTTCACATTTGTCAGTATCTTATCATCTAAGAATTGCATGAAATCCAGTAACCCTTTTCAATATGCAATCGGCTAAAGATGGCTGGCTAGCTAGAAGACTTCAGGTCATTATATGAAGATTGCTCTGCAGGGTGTTGACATCTTGACACTAGACCATGAAGCGTAGAAGATTGCCATCTAGAAATGTTTCACCGTAAGCCAATATCTCAAGGCTTCTGGACATGTGATGACATTCAACAGTAGCCCGTTGTCTAAAGTGTGTTGGCCACTGTTTGAAGATTGCTTGACACCTAGTAACCTTTGGCTGCAGAACATCACATGAGGATGGGTTGACATGAGTGAGGATCAGTAGGACGCCATCTTGCAAACATTACTGGTCCCTGATGACCTTTGGCAGTTTGGGGTCATATTGAGACTGCTTTATATCTATGATATTTGGCAGCAGGGCAACAAGATTATTATTATTTTTTTTTTTACATCTAATGATGTTTGCTAAAACGTCCCTCTAAAAACATTCCTAATACCTAATATTTGTCATTAGGGTGTCCGGAGATTGTTTGACAGTCAGGACCATTTGTTAGTGGGCAATCGTGTGAAAATGGCTTGAGATGAAATGATGTTTGGCAATAGGCCATCAACCAAAACTGATTGACAAATAACACAAGAGGGGAAAAAATGTCACATGTCATATTTTTTTAATAAAAGGATTTCACAGAATAAAACTTAGCCAGCCTTCAGGATGAAATCAAAAGTCTGAGTGTTCTAAAACTGCAGGCTCTATTTCTTTAGTTAAGAGGCGCCTGGAAGTGATTCTGGACCAGGTACTGTGCTATAAAAGGATCCTTGTTTGTACCCAGCCGCCTCCAGTTCAGGCCGAATTAGAGCAAATCTGGCAAACTCTTGTGATGTGTGTGCAGGACCTCCTGGGAAAATCTGCTGGATGATCCTACAAAGGGTGAAACCGTTTTGGATTTTGTGTGTGTGTTCATTTTAAAATGGTATGGGTCAGCGATGCCTATTGCGTTTCTTTGGGAGACCACAGATCCCAAATTTGCCGGGATGATCCCAGATTTTAGATGTCTGTCCCACCAAATGTGTGTAAATATACTTGCTACATGTTCCGGTTGGGTTGAGAAGAACATACCATAATTCTTTGATCCTTGTCATCCGTTCCTGAAGTAATTCATCCACCCCCTCCGTACCATTCAACTATTCATTTCTGGAGCCACGCAGCCCTGTCTCCAATTTCCATCCACCCATTCAATGATTGGACAATGGAAAATGTGTGCGGAAGCGCGCCATATTTTGCATTTTTTTTCAAAATGTTCTCGAGGGAAGGACACGCACTACAACCTCTTGCGGTGGTCAGCCTCAGTTGATGTCTGTGCTCGTCACATGCAGCATGGGGGCTGGTATGACAAAATTGCCCAGGGCTGATTTTGGTGCCCAGTCCAGCCCAGTGTGATTCTGGGCAAATCACTTACAGGCACATGCATCAAGAAAAGCTTTTGCGAGTCCTTAATTGTGATTATTAAGTAATCGCAATTAAGGACTCTCAAAAGCATGTAGGAATCTCTTTTAAAATAGCGATCCCTAAACATTCCTTAATTGCAACTCGCAAATTGCAAGTCGCAATTAAGGAATGGCTTCTGGCCTATAGGAATGAATGGGAGATTGCATGCGCAATTTGCGAGTGCCAATAGGCACTCTCAAATTGCTCATGCATTTCAAGGGTGCAAGGGTGTCCTAAGGACACCCTGTTGCACCCCTGAAATTGCTCTGTGCACACATGCTGCGCACACACATGCCCCAAGGGCATATGTGTGTGTGTAACCTACAACTTTTAAAAATGCACAAAGTTTTTGGAAATTACCTTCAAGTTCAACTACATGGTAATTTGCGCCCCTAATAGTGAAATCGCTAATTTAACGTTGCTCTTGCATTGCATTTAAGGAATCGCAAATTGTGATTCCTTAAATGCAATCGCAATTATTTGCGAATTCTCAAATTGCGAGTGCCTTGACGGACGATTTTTGCGAATCGCACCATTTGTGCTCGCAAAAATTGATAATGCATGTGCCTTATAATCTCCACGTGTCTACAACAAAAAAAAAAAAAGAAATAATGTGTCCTTGTGTAACGTAACTGGTGCTCATGTAAAGCGCTCCAATACCTTCTGGTCGAGTTAGAGCTGTATATATATATATATATATATATATATATATATATATATATATATATATATATATATATATATATATATATATATATATATATATATATATATATATATATATATATATATATATATATATATATATATATATATATATATATATATATATATATATATATATATATATATATATATATATATATATATACACCAAAAAAATAAATAATGAAATCTTGGACAGCGGTCGGGAGTCTATGAACACACAGACGGTGGGGGCTGCTCGTTGTCGCCAAACTCGGAGGCGTTCCCCCCCCACCCCCCCTCCGCCCCCCCCTAACCAGCCCCTCTCTTGTAAACCCGCCAGACTGTCATGGCTCTGTTGACATTCCGCGGTTAGAGCAGCTTAGGGCCCCTTTCAAGTGAAAGCTGTTCGACCCGCAGGTGAGGCCTCCAGGAGCAGGTATGGGGAGGCGGGGGATGTCTGTCTGTCTGTCGCTCCCCCCCCCCCCCCCCCCCACCCCACCCCTCTGTGTTTTAAAGTAACAAAGTGAGATTTAATGTTGACAAGAGCTGCTAAGGCCTCGGGCTTATGGCTTATTAGGAGAGTCCCGTCAGAGCCGAGGTAGGTAAACCCGGGGGGTTAAACTAAGGTCTCTATCAAAGCAGCAAGAGCACAGAAGGTAGCTCAGCTTCCAGCCCTGTTTGCCTTTGAACGTATTTGTTTGGAATAAAAAGACAATATTAATTGTGTGTTCTCCCGTCCTGATACATCCATGTAATTATATCACAGGGTGCGAGAATGTTTTAATGTAAAACATGTATTTATTATTATTAGTTGTTTTACACAGCGCCTCCTCTTCAGAATATGACTATTACCCACCACATCAAATCAGCCGTGGAAGGATGAAAGGCCGAGTTTGTCCTGCACCCAGTTTACACACAGTTCTCTGCAGTTTGACAACCAGGACACGTTCACCCATCTAACCAGCTCAATCTTTTGACCTGTATGTAGTGTACTACACTACTAAATTGATGAAATGACCATCCAACTAACATTTTAATCAATCCCAGAATGATGAAGGTCAGAAACAGCCCTGCCAGAATTCGACAGAGTCTACTGGAGTTGGTCTCTACATAAATTACCTCGACGTAGTTGAAACTCACAGCCCCTGTCCTTGTAACTTAATGGTGCTAATAACAAGGCTCCCATCTTCAGTTTTTGGGGCGGCGGAAGCAGTTGGGTGAAGGTGCTTGGGGCATCTACAATGTCAGAAAGTCCTGGGCATTCCCAAACTTTCTTCATTGCTGTTCCAATTCTCCCTTTAATCACACACAGCTTCTCTTGCCAAAGGTACGAGTAAGCGTGCTTCCAAGGTGCCCAATGGTATGTATTAACACAGTGACGTCACCACGGAAGCTCTGCCCTCATCATAACCCCTCTCCTCCCCCTGCACCAGCTGTATGTCTCCTCCCCTCCTCTCTGCACCATGGCACACTTTAGTGAACAGAAACCTGCAGGCCATGGCTTAGAGACTGTTCCTCACAGGGTGCTCCCTACCACCCTGGCTGCGTTAATGCTCCCTCCGAGGATACGCAGGGCATGTGGAATTAACCCTTTGTATGTTATACTCAAACCGTACTATATATAGGGCGCTCTAAAAGTAGCACGTGAGACACTACTGGTAGCACCCTCTTCTTACAAGGAGGTGTAGATAAAGGGGTGCCTACACCTGAATATTTTCCAAATGAGAAAATAAAAATTGGGTTCCAGTGCCAACATCTGCTCCGGATTGACTGCCCTGCGTTTAATCTACAGGAGTACGTAAAGAGGTGAAGGAGTACGCATGGAAGCCATGATGTGTGGATTCCCATCTATAGGCAAGGGGATATTTATGTTCCCCCCTAAACGCAATCATCTAAACAAATCATAGGATATCTGCGATGCATTGATTTCTAACTCGTTAAAACGTTTTTGCAGCTCACACTCTCTATCCATTGCATCCAAGAAGGTAGCTCTGTCGCTCAATGTGCTTGTTGTAGAGGCCTCTTGTCTAAGCTGCAATTTCAGATGCCAGCCTGTGCAAATTTGCATACTAATATCATTTTGAGTTAATAAAATTCAAATTTGATGGAATGTTTAGTTCCGCCCATGTAATTGGCGTAATTTGGCAACTCCAACGTACTCTTGTATTGCAGAATTCTGGCCAAATTCCTCCAGTTGCAGCATGGTAGAACTTTTTTTCCGGCGAGGCTCCAGAAATGTTAACTGGGGACCCTGAGTGCGGTTTTGGTTTGGTGTCCCCAAGCATGATATTCGAACACAGGCAGCCGTGAGCGACAGTGGTCACAGGGCTGATTCTCGAGTAGATTTTCTGCTGCTGGAGGAGATTTTCTACCCGAGTGGCAGCAAAATCAACTCGAATGGCCGCGTGCTCTTGCACATCGCATGGTGAGGTTTGTGCTAATTTATTTGCGCTGCTCATGCTACTGGCACAAAATTACAGCTTAAAAAGCACAACCTGCAATTTTCCTGCCCAGTGGCGAAGCGCAATTCCGCGAGTTCCACCCACCCTTAAATGAGCCTCATATATGCTGATTAACAGTAGTCGTTTTACTGTGTTCATATAGCACCAGAAGCCTATGGAGGAACTATTGTATACTATCTAAGAACGCATTTTAGTATCAGACTGTATGAATGGCATTATCGCTTTGAGTGTGACACCAACAACATGTACAGAATGCAGAGGGGCTATAAGATCGCGTTAGGTGTGCTCACATCTCCCCGGCCCGGGCGGGTTGGTTTGGGCCTTTATTAGCACTGCATGCAGCTATAGATTACATCGTCGTGTACATAAATATGGTGGCAAACTCAAACGTTTTTATCTCTACAAAGAATACGCAGTGCATCCGCAGGACGAAGTAAACCCTAATTTGCGACAATGATGTCTGTGTGGATGCTGCTGGACTCTGAAAGCCCTGGCACTTAGAAATAAGAACCAATGAGAGCGGGCTCTTCACCCGGGCAGAGGAGGTTGTAATTTTACCAAAAGTAGCCTGGCAAGGGTGCATTGGCCCGAGTGCAAAGCAAGGAAAAGGGCCCCTTTGAATGTTGTTGGGATAGTTTAATGCAGCAGTTATCAGGTTTCAGTGGTCCCTGGTGCCACTGCACCTGCTGCACCAAAGGTTGTCCCCCCTTGTGCCCAAAAGCTGGCCCAGCTGGTTTGCTTGGACGTCAACTAGGCACAGGGCCTGGTCCATGGGATATATGGATTATGACTTCGTAAGAATCGTCACAGGGATACATTCTGTTCTTTTATCGACTCCTAGTCTAACAATAGTAGTTCCTCGGTCTGATTTCCTCCTCAAAAGCGAATTAATCTCCAATTAGTCTCCATGCATGCAAATGCTTTCAGCATTACCCTTTGTTTTAGTAGCATTTGCCCCATTGATGGTTAACAAGAAGAAGGTTCTACTGCAATCAGCACCCATTGTTAAGCGAATACTGCAAAGGGCAGCCGAAAACAATCTCCTCTCTACAGAAAACGTGAATCGTTTATTCTAATCGTCGGAGTAGCACACGCCAACCGTTGTCTATTCATTTAGCTGCAGACTAAAGACGGTATTTAATTTACTGCTTTGAATAATCACCCTTCTGTTTGCAAAAGCCGTTCTTTTGATGTTCCCTGTACCGAATAAACATGGAGGGCTGTGGAAGAGGCGGGAGGGGGCGTGGAAGAGGAGTGAGTGTGTGTGTTTATAACAAGGTGAATTCTTTTTATTTAAAATTAGGATTGTTTATTTTATTGTGTAAACTTGTGAGCAGTTCAAAGTCCACTGAAGAGGCTCAGTGTTGTGTTTTGACATATCTGGAAACATTTCACTAAGTTACTGACTCCTAATAGGTGGTGCACAGATACAGCAATCAGGCCGGCTGCAAAATGTTCACCCAAGAGGACCCCCCAATCAGGAGTGTGCGTGTGAGATACACAGGGAGTGCTCAAGCATTTACAAGAGGCGCATTTCAACTTGGGAGAAGCTTCGTATGCATCTAATATATGCACATATCCCTATTACCTTATTTAACACGCAAAAACATATAGATCATGGCTTTTCCAAATGACACCTGTCTACTCTTAAAAAACGCTCTTCTCAAAGCAGCGCTCCTGGAATCTGCAAAGCGCGAGGCTCGAACAGCGCGCCATTAGGGCCCGGCCTTCCGGCTCCTGCACCGGAACTGCAACACCCCTGCAACTCGAGGCAGCCGGGCTAGCTCAAAGGGCGACCTTCCGGGGGCAGCAGTGACGCGTGTCCGGTGCGGGAAGGGGCGGAGACATAGGCCTATTTAGGCCTCTGGAACGCTCGGTTCGGTCTCTTTTCCCGCCTGCAGCGGACTGGTGACCCCTTGACTGCGCCTCCTACCTTCTAACTCCCACCCACCAGTCCCTTGGATTAGTAGTTTGAGGGGGGTCTTTGGCGGAAAAGAGGCCACAGAACATTGACATTGATTTACAGGTTTAACGGGAGTCCTCCTTTCGTACTCCCTAGGCCAGTGGGAGGGCGGGATTTTTGATCTCTAGTTTACCACTCCAGATCTAAACCCCGTTCAGGTCGACTGAATCTTTATTGCCTGTCATTGAGGAAAGAAAGTGCATCCAATACCAGGTTAGATTGACTAATAATGGGCTCGACTCTGAAAAACCACATACTACTTCTAAGTTTCAAAGGTTTATTATAGAGTCACAGATAACTGCAAATACAGGCATCTCAAAACGAGATTCAAAAGATATAGAGGCACTAATACAAACATATGTTCTCTAAAGATTCTTAGGCGACCAAAGAATATCACTATGATCAATTCTAAAATCATCAGGGCTGCAATGATAGACACAAATTGTAATCTATCCGTCATTTACAAAGGAAGGAAGGATTCAGGTTAGGCTGTCCCTACTCTGTACTGGATGGTATCCCTACATAACAAAAGTCCCTACCTATCAAAAGGTGTCAGCTGTGAATGACTTCCTAAGAAGTTCATTCACTCTTAGTCTTAGGTGAAAACCTATGATCTCCAGTCATGACTCCTCTCTGCCTACCCATCCGCTCTCTGAAAGGTCCCCAGGCATCTGCTCTGCTCTCCACCCCGGGGTGCTGTCCCTAATACAAAAACATAATTACAGTTGAAACGCCCCTCAGGAGACGCCCCTCACGTGGTGTCGGTTCTGGCTTTTTCCATGATGATCTTCCTCTGGGCCTCGTGTTTAGCATTGACCTTGCTTCTCAGGCTCTTCTCCGGCCCGCTGATACCCAATAAACATTCCTGAATCCTCCTCCATGTCTGTACCAGTCTACTCGAACAGAGCTCTATTCATCAAACTTTTGATTGGAACCCCCCTCGCACCTGCAGACAGACATCCGCAACTTGGATCCCATTTCTCATAGACTTCTTACAGAAGTTTGCAACTTATTTCTCGCCACAACTCGACATGTATCAGCACGTGCAAATTAGAAAAACCCTTTTTCTCTCTTCAGGCCTACAACCCTTCTCGCAGAGGTTCTATTCTCTTCAAATCCTTTCGAGAACTAAAATAACATGTTAACACCTTATTCTTTAATTATGAGAAACACTTCTATGGAATATAAATCTAACGAATAAACAGAATTACTAAATAACATAGTGCAATCCACATCATGTATGAGTGTACATTTCCAATCTTCTTGCCCTGGCCATGAGGCCTGTTCCCTTCTACGCTTTGCAGCATGACATTCCTCCTTTAGCAGCTACATAACATGGATTCTGGTTAATCACGTCTAATATTTCTTAAGCATTTCCACACATTTCTATTATAGCCCATACTCTATGGGGCTTTTCTATTTCTACTAAAACACTCTTAAGTAAGTACGGATACATTTTCTCATTTCTCAAGTTACATTAGCTAACTTTACGCCATGGGCTCGTACATGTGGCGTATACGTATGTTTTATTCAAATTGCGCTCTCTCAGTTCCCCCCTTTGATGACCTCTAGGGGTCATCACTAGTACATCAATTTGAATGTTTCATACTGAGCTTGTTGCAAGGCTCCCTCGTTTCAGCATTTCTAAAGCCCTCAGACTTCTGTACTGATTGTCCTGCATTGCAGCTAATCTCCGTTCCTGTTCTCTCCTGGATCTCTCCAACCTATTTGATCTGTACCATTGGTACGACCTCACCAATCCCCACAATATGATCACACAGATCAATATTATGATGATAGGTTTCAGTATATACCAAACAAAGCTCTTCCCTATGTTGGCGAACCAACCTCCAACTTCACCCATTCCATGACCCACTTTTTCCCAAACATTTACTTTAGTTAGGTCTTCGATCTCTTTGTGGATGTTAGTTATGTTCATAATAACTTTCTCAAGGGGTTTTGAATTGTCTGGAATGTAAGTACAGCATTCCTGGACCTTCAAAGCTTTACAGACTCCGCCTTCCTTGGCTAGGAGGACGTCTAACGCAAGACGGTTCTGAAGCACCATGGCCCTTATCGACTGCATCTCTCCTTCCACCAGCATTAAGGATCTAGCAGTACTGGCAGACAATCTGTCTACGACTGTTGCCAGTCTCCTAATTTTGACATCATTGAGGATCAGTCCTAAAATAGGAAATGCAGCGCCAAATACATCTCCGACTAGTTCTGCATCCCCTAAGTCTCTTCTTCCTCTTATTGAGACCTTGCCCTCTATGATCTCTAAGTCCTGGGCATGGTATATTTTGGGGAAGACAATTGCCAAATAACATGATCCGTACCAGTTGTCAGGTAGTCTCACGTAGGCATTTCTTCCACATGCAAAATATACATTTGGAATCACTTGCATTCCTTTCAAGAAATCCTTTGTGTAATATTATAATCTGAACGCATGTTCACAACTGACCTCCCCTACGAATACATTTTCGTAGTACGTTTGGCTTCTGTGAAGGCATAACTTCCCTTTCTGTGTTCTATCTAAAGCTATTGGACCACTACTACCCTTCCTTTTGTGTGCTTTCTCCTCCTCGGTCCAATCTGTCTTCCACTGTCCTGATTTCTTCAGAATCTTTTGCCTTCTGTAACGATCATCCACTTGCCCTATAAACTTCTTCTCGACTTCTGACACTTTGCAAGTCAGGTTATTTCTGCGGGCATGTGAAGTATCTAAAGTATCCCAAGGAATGAAGAATTTTGCTAATCTGTCTTCACTCTTATAATAGTCCCATTTATTCATTTGCTTATAATTTGGGACTTCTGGTAACACTGAATCGTAATTAGAAAAATAATACTCAAAACTATCTCTACCGTAAAATATGCTAAGCAATAAGCTACATGTAATGCCATAAGTCAGTGGAAGATGATGGTATCTAATGCCTTCATCCACCGACGTAGGCAGTTGCATACACACATAACAATCTTTGACCTCCATGGCATCTACATATTCATATAACAGTTTGGCATACGCATTTGACCTAAAGTCTCCCTGGGACTCATCCATATGTAACCTACGGGCTTCTGCTGCTAATAACGCTTTCTCCTGTGCTGTTTCCCCTTTCTTACCAGCAGCAGTGGGTTTTGGTGTCACTACAGATTTTTCGTCTGGTACCCTTGCCTCACTCTCGTGTCCCATCACATATGATACAGTAACTACTAAAGCTATAAGAAGTATCACTCCCACTATTAGTGTGCCTATTATACATTTGGCTCTACGGTTCGGACTACCGGCCTCCATTTTCTTCAGACAGTATGATTCCTTTCTCCTTTTCAACACAAAGTTCTTTTTCTTTGAGTCCCTTTACAGTCTCTCTTGATCCTTCAGTCTTTAGAACCACACAATCGGAAGCTGGCAATCTCCTTTTGCAAAAGTCTTTTTGAACTTCAACACAGACAACCCTAGCCCTTCTCCGTCAACTTAAAGGGAACCCCTAAGTTTTCTCTGCTTTCTCTAGGCGCTAGGTTATCTTCTCACTCTCGTTTATTTACAAAGTCTTTAAGCATCTACAATGAGGCTTGAACCAGCGGCTTGGATAGCGTAGTTCAGTATTTCCAAACGAAGAATGTGCTCTTCATGACTGGTTATCGTTGTTCCAAAGTCGGGGAATTGTAATTCGGTGAAGAACATGTGCTTTAACTTGCTTAGGTAGGGAGGGTTGGGGATTTTGAACGTTAGTGACCCTTCGGTTTCGACTCCAGGCACCAACAGCTGTACTTCTACTGTGATGATGGGTTCAGAGCTGGTCACTATCACCGCCCTTATTCTCCATGTAGCTCGTTCCCAAGACATCTGTCGCCAAGTATGTCCACTCAGGAGTGGCGTATCTTCTGCTAGGCACACGTACTCTCCTTGACCTTCTTGGACCTGCCGCTTCAGCGCCCAGAGCGTCTTCGTCCAGGTCTGAGTCTTCGGAAATTGGAGCAAGGGATCTCTCGGGAGTTGACCTCAGGCTTGACCTTCTCCTTTGCGGCCAGCTGGCCTCTCCACGCCTTGCCCTCCTGCTCCCTGACCGGCTGCTTTGCTCGTGCTCACTTTCAGTTTGGCCAGCGTCTGATTCGTACTCCCAGCTACTTCCTCCTTCTGTAGCGTCGTCGGTTTCACTATTGTACTGACCGTCCTCGGCCTGGTCAGACACGTTCCCAGCTTCTTCTGGCACCTCTACAGCTTGGCTGGCCCCCTCTATGGCTTCTCTGTCCGCAGCTGGACTCACATCCGAGAGAGGAGCTGTTTCTTCCAGAGGTGCTGGAACCCTCCGCGTATGAGACGCGTGGATCCAGTTGGGCAGACCTCCCACTTTCATAGCAGTGTTCGATATTAGGATGATCTGGTAGGGCCCACGCCACCGGACATCTAGGCAGCTTCTTCTGACGTGCTTTTTGACCAGTACCCAGTCTCCAGGGCACAGGTCATGACACAAGTCCTGGCACGACGGGACCTCGCAGCCTGCACCTGAAGGGACACAGAATGAATGGCATCAGACATACCCTTACAATAGTCCAGGATCATATCATCTGTGATATTCAACAATGCTGCAGTTGGTACTGATGGCAATCTCATTGCCCTCCCCATTAACACCTCATGTGGTGATAGTCCCGTTCTTCTGTCTGGGGTACTACGGATGCTCATGAGAACTAGTGGCAGGGCATCAGGCCAACTCAGAGACGTTGATGAACACATTTTGGCAATTCGGGACTTTATGGTGCTGTTTATCTGCTCCACAATTCCCGAAGCTTCTGGTCGATTGCTACAATGCAATTTCTGGTCTATGTTCAGGGCTGCACA
Organism: Lissotriton vulgaris; assembly: GCF_964263255.1. Classification (NCBI taxonomy): domain Eukaryota; kingdom Metazoa; phylum Chordata; class Amphibia; order Caudata; family Salamandridae; genus Lissotriton; species Lissotriton vulgaris. The sequence continues at coordinate 169,294,473 of NC_141689.1, read as the reverse complement.
AATCATCTTCACAAGTTCGCTGTTAAAATGTGTTCCCCTATCTGATTCCAAAGAGGCCGGTACCCCGAAGCGCGGAATGAGCTCCCTAAGCAATAACTTGGCTACTGTGAGGGTGTCACACCTGCGTGTAGGGTATGCCTTGACCCATCTGGAAAATATGCAAACAACCACCAGGACGTATCGGAGGCGGTTGCATCTTGGCATTTCAATGAAGTCCAATTGCATCCGATTGAACGGACCCCCAGACCTCCCTATGTGACTCAATGCGACTGGTGTTCTTTTCCCTATGTTCAGCTGCTGACAGGTCACACAACGCTGGCACACTGCTTCTGCGGCTACTCTAAACTTGGGGTTGTACCACGTTTGTCTGAATACCCTCAACATAGCGTCTCTCCCTAGGTGTACTGGACCATGTATCTGTCTTGCCATTGGGCTCACCAACTCATTTGGCAACACTGCCCTTCCATCTGCTGAAACCCAAAAATTCGCTTCGCCCATCACACATCCGGCAGTTTCCCATATTCTTTTCTCAAAATCGGGTGCATTTTCTTGTACACATTTTAACTCGTCCCAGGTATCTACGGTTTCCAATATCATAGCTAATTCAGTCCTTGCATTTATTCCACCCACTTCCACCTCCGTGAAAGAGTATCCTTGCTCGGCACAGTATCGTGCCACTTCGTCAGCGTATCTATTGCCCTGTGACACAAAGTCTGTGTTTCTTTTGTGTGCGGTACATTTCACAACGGCAATAGCTGCCGGACATTGCAAGGCTTCCAACAATAGGCGTACAAACTCTCCATTTCGAATGGGGGAACCTGAAGAGGTCATGTAACCCCTTTGAGACCACAATTGCCCGTAATCATGAACTACCCCGAAACCATATTGGCTATCGGTGTATATGGTGACTCGAATTTTGTTGCTTGCCAGGCAGGCACGCGTCAATGCAATAATTTCAGCTACCTGAGCGGAGTGTACTCCTTCCAGGCATGCGGCTTCCACAACTCCGGTAATTGTACAAACAGCATAAGCTGCTCTCAACTGACCAACATCGTCTCTTACACATGAGCCATGAACAAAGAAAACTTCATCAGGGTCAGTCAGTGGCTCATCCACGATGTCGGGTCTCGGTTTGGTGCATAGTTCAGTCACATCGAGGCAATCGTGGTCTGTACATTCATCATCATCAATGTCACTTGGGAGTGGCATCAATGTAGCAGGGTTCAAAACAGAGCATCTCTTGAGGGTCACGTTCTCTGCAGCAAGAATGACTTGCTCATAGCGCGTGAGCCTGCTATTGGTCAGAAGCTGAGTTTTGGTCCTGGTCATCAACAGTTCAACAGAATGTGGCACATACACCTCTAACTGATGTCCCATGACTATATTCTCACACCTTTCAATGCTGACACCCGTTGCAGCAACGGATTTGAGACATCTGGGCAACGCTGCGGCTACTGGGTCTAAGGTAGCCGAAAAATAGGCGACTGGTCTACGGGCATTCCCATGGATTTGGACCAGGACTGACAAAGCACAACCTTCTCTTTCACAACAGTAAAGCAAGAATGTTTTGTCGTAATCTGGCATTCCCAGAGCAGGAGCACGACACAGGTCCTCTCTCAGCTGCAGGAACGCTATCAAACAATCTTTGTCCCATGGCACCGGATCACTCACCTCCTTGTGCGTCAGTTTTTGCAAGGGTTTTGCTTTCAGTGAAAAGTTTGCTATCCACTGTCGGCAATAACCCACCATCCCTAGGAACTTCCTGACCTCTCTCTGTGTTTTAGGTGCGTTCATTTTCATGATCGCCTCTATTCTGTCTGGTGACACCTTCCGCTTTCCTTTTTCAATTCTGTGCCCCAAATACTGCACTTCTGTCAGGCAGTATTGCAATTTGCTCGGAGACACCTTGTGCCCGTTTACAGCTAGGTGATTTAGCAAAGCAATGGAGTCCTCCCTGCAAGCTTCTTCAGTTTCTGACGCGACAAGTAGGTCGTCTATGTACTGGACCAGAACCGAATTCTGGGGCAGCACTAGACTTTCAAGATTTTTCTTCAAAAGCTGGTTAAAAATCGATGGGCTCTCTGTATACCCCTGTAGGATACGACACCATGTTAATACGCGACCTTCCAGCTTAAAAGCGAAAAGAAAGTGGCTATCCTCGTCCAAAGGGATCGAAAAGAAAGCCTGGCAAAGGTCTATCACTGTGAACCATTCGGCTTGGAACGGTATCTAAAACAATATCACTGATGGATTCGGTACCACTGGACAACATGAGACAACTATGTTATTGATTTTTCGAAGGTCCTGCACTATTCTGAATTTCCCACTTGGTTTCTGCAAACCCATAATCGGGGAGTTGCATGGACTACCCACGATTTCTTTCAGTATTCCCTGCTTAATCATGGACTCGATCACAGGTTTTATACCTGCAATCGTTTCTGGGGTCAATTTGTATTGGGGTGTTCTTGGAAACTCAGCATTCGGTTTTACTATGATTTTCACTGGGTCCACTCCCTTGACTAGTTCAATCTCTTCCCCAGTGAAATCCCACACTTCTGGTGCCACGGTCTCCCTTAGATCCCAGGGGAGCTCATCCACTGTCAAAGTGGGATACAACTCCACGCACGTTCTTGAGTTTGCGACCTTAAAGTCAGCGTCATCATCATTAGTCAGTACCTCCACTCCCTGCGGTGTGCAGTAGATTGTACAACTTAACTTGCACAATAAATCCCTTCCCAATATACATACAGGACTAGAATCACAAACCACAAACTGATGCTCATCGCTGTATTTCCCTATTTTCACTAGCACTGGTTCGGTCAATGGGCTTGTCATTCTCCTGTTTGCGACCCCCACCACTTGAATCGTTTCTCCGGACATGGGCAGGCCTGGAACTACGGCTGATCTCAACGTGGATCGAGTGGCCCCTGTGTCTACTAAGAAAGTCGTGGGACACCCTGCCACTTCGGCCTCCACGTATGGTCCCCTTTGGTCCACCTCTAAGACTGCCCCGAGGGTACAGTCTTCTCTATCCACTCTCTGTCCTGTTAGGGGATCAACGTAGTAACACTCTTCTCCTCCTACGAAAAGAGGCATCTGTCTATAGGTCTTTCCCCCTGTCGCTATTCGGGGTGGTTGAGGGAACTGGGCTCGTGGTGCTGGGGTCCCCCCTTTGACCACCTTTCCTTGGTATGCTGTTGCCCCCTTTCCTGGAGTATTTTGAACCTCTTCCTCCTCTATCTCTAGTTCTCCAATCTCAACGTTGTAGGGACACTCGCGTTTCCAATGTCCCACCTCGTTACATTGGTGGCACCGGGTCGTCTTTTTCAATGTCGCAATATCTACCCTAGGTCTGGAGTTGGAGTTCTCCTCATTACCTTTGTTCTGGTTATTCTGTCTCCTGCCCCCGGTCCCTGTTCCCTGTTGCTGTTGTCCACCCTTACCAGCTGACTGCATCTGGACCACCATCAGTTTTTCTTTTAGCTTTTTGGCTTTTGAATCTATCTCATCACTGCAGTATCTAGCATATCTCAGAATTTCGTCCAAAGGTTTATTTTGCCAACAAATCAAGTGTTGCTGAATCATTAAAAAGATATCCGGTCTTAAGCCCAAAACGAATTTAGACACAAACTGCCCTATGTCTTTAGGATCCATTACGTCCAACCCGCTATATTGTTTAAACGCCTTCAGCAACCTCTCATAATATTCATGGACTGTCTCCTTGGGTTCCTGCCTAGTTCGATCTATTTTGACCCAATCTATGTCCTGCATTGGCACCTTATCCTTCAGCCAAGTCATCACTCTCTCATATTTTGCCATCACTGTCTCGGACGGTCCATTAGTCCGTGCATCTCTCTCTGGTTCTGATGTGGGCCATTCAGCACTGACCTTACATGCTGACCACAAGTCTCCTGGTACCACAATGTCAAACAGGGTGTTCAGGTCAATCCAGAGTACTTTGGAGATTTTTACGAACCTCTCTACCTGCTTGTACCATTCCACTGGATTCTCCCTCAATTTAGGAAAGTAATTGGTAAAGGCAGCTAAGTCCCCCCTACTCCAGGGCACATGCACATAGCTCCCGTTTGCAACCTCACGCAAAGGGTATGCCTCTATCTTCTGCAGCCCTCCCTCTGGGGACATCCCAAGTGTGCTTCTCCTGACGGTCCCTTTCTTGGACCATCTTTCTTCCCATTTATCCAGCGCTCTCCATGTCCTTATTCCAGTGATCAATTCCCTTATGTGTGTTTTTAATCCTATTGTTCTTCTCTCATCTAGGTCCTGATCTGAATAATGTAGCCTGTGGTTACCCTGTAATGCTTTGGTCCTTGACAAGTCTACCATGTATTTTCCTGCCAGTTCAGCTAATTTCTCATGTGCTGCTCTCGCTTTCCGAGTGATGTCCTTTGCCATGAACAGTACCTCATCCTGCTCGTACATGTCCATTCTCTCCAAAGGCAAAGTACCGTCTACCATGTCATCCAGATCTGATTTTAAACTGGCGACATCAAGTCTCTTTGCTTTCATCTCGGCTCGCAACATGTCTTTCTTAGGCTGTTCATTGGTATCTCTCCCATCCCAGCTCCGAGTCCTATGCCTAGGCTCAGGGGTGTTCAGGAGAGTCCTCCCTTGTTCCCATCTTTCTAAATCCCATGCTCGGCCATCTTCCCTTGGAGGGTGGTGAAACACCGTCCTGTTTCCCCCAACTTCATTTTGTCCGTTCTCTCTGTTTTCCCTAGCCCCATGGTAGGAGTCTCTGCTATTCTCCACCCTGGCGCTATTCCCTCGTTGCCTAGTGTCACTCAGTACCTGGTAAGCTCCTTCTCGACTCCCCATGTCCCCGGTATTCCGTTCATGTCCTTGATTACAGGGATCATGGCGAGACCTCTCGCAACTCTCGTTTTGTCCACTATTGCCAGACGCATAGTGGGTGCACTTAAAGCTGTCCCTGTACTCCTGCGTTCTCCTTTCCCCTTCACTGTGAACGGGGCGGGACACCCCTCCACACTCAGGGCTCCTGTTTTCCAATACTGGTCTACCTCCACTCCTGGTATGACGAGTATCTCCTCTACTTTCCTGACCCTTCCCGTCCCACTCCGGACTGCTTTCGCCAGCCCCGCAGTGAGTCCGGATCCTGCTATCTTGGCTTTCCCTTTCAGCTTCCGCTGCTATCAGGCTCTTGTGAGCCTCTACTGTCGCATCCCATTCCTTCAGGTACTCTCTTAACTCCTGGAAGGATTTCGGCTCTGATCCCCTCAGATCTACCGGCCACCTCGGGCCCCCCTGATCTCTTGTGGGATCTACTGCTGTATGTACTGGGGTGCTCCAGTCTCTTGGTCCTGGCAGCTGTCTTGGGGAATTGATTGTATCGTTCCTCCTCGCCATTTCTGCTCTCTCCCTGTCCAATCGTACCTGTTCCTCCCCTCTGGCTCTCTCTGTGTCATAAATCGATACAATAGGACCTATCGTAACAGGTACTTGCAGGGCGTCTGGTAGTGCATAGGATGTGGCACGCTCCGTTTCTGGCACCTTTTGTACCACAAACCTTCCGACTACCTTCTGCACCGGACTAGGTTGAGGCAGTTCTTTACTTGCAGTGGGATCCCAATCCGTGCTAGGAAGCGGTCTATACTCCCCTATCCCAGCCCCCCCTTCTCTGCTGGGCTCGGCATTTTCTGTCTCTCTATTGTACGGGGGTGGCCTATCTGTTAGTAACCTATTTATCAGGCTGTCCTCTGTCTCGCTCTCATCATCTTCCTCGAATGGGTTCTTGTTTTCCGCCGCCTCTATCACTGGGTACAGTTTGTTTACTTCAAGGTTATGCACTCTCCATCTTTTAGCATCCGCATCCCACTTGGCATCCTGTACTGCTCTTACCGATCGTTTCACCCTTTCTTGGCGCCTGTTCTGGTTTCTATCGTGCGCCGCCCTAATCCATGCATTAAGGGCTTCAAACTGGGTCGGTCTAGGCAGAGGTCTCATTGAGGTCATAACTGCTTTTAACTGATGTAATATCTCTAATCTAAACGTCCCATACTTTGGAAACGTCAGTTCCTTATTCCCTTCCGTAATCTTACACCAATTTGAAATCCACAATATAGTATGCAACCCAACATTCGTCGCCATATAATTAGCCGGCGTACCCTCCGGCGGGGCCTCTTCCCCATCATAAGATTTCCGCCTCTCTCTCTTAAACATCGCTCTTAACCATTTAAAACACTTCATGATCAAATGTACAATTTCCTGCTTCGCTATTCTGTTTACTTCCTGGTGACAATCCGCCAATGCTAGCGCGGCTTCGCTAGCTGGCCTATCACAGCGCGGTCTCACTCCTACCGGCCAATCCCAGCGCGGCACTTTCTGACGTCACTCGTCTCCCCTCTGCAGCAGTTCCCCTCCTTTCTCAGCTCGTCTCTCGGTCACGCATGCGTTCCATTCATACACTGAAAAATGACTATTTCCGACCAAGCGATCACTTTTCTTGACTGTACGCCCACAGTCTATCTGTAATTGTCACCACAACTGACGAAATGCCTTTCCAGGTAATCGTCTCTCTGATAGGTTGCTTACACACAGTAACTTCCGACCAGCGTCCGTTACTCACACACTCACTCTTACGTTCCCCCTATCACGGTCCTGCGGGCGATCAATGGTACCTCATGACCCCCTTCACTCTTGGTTGACAATTACTCTGGATGTCCGATACACCCGAACCACTTAAGCTCTCTTCTGAACTTAAGATTTGCACCGGTTGCGCGCGCTCACAACCTGTTCCACAGTCACTCTACAGGCATTCAACTCCGCAAGACATTACAACATAGACAACACAAAAACACCGCAATCTAACACGCATGACCCTTTATACTCACTCTCGACCGATACTGCTGCTTTTCTTTCTCACGCCGTCAGCACCCTCTTCGGCGGGCAGTTCTTCTGGTCATCGATCTCTAGGGGCCTTGGGGTAATCTAACCTGGCCTAGATCACCTTCCTCAAGAAGGCAACCATCCTCTATAGCTACCAACTGGGAGGGCGGGATTTTTGATCTCTAGTTTACCACTCCAGATCTAAACCCCGTTCAGGTCGACTGAATCTTTATTGCCTGTCATTGAGGAAAGAAAGTGCATCCAATACCAGGTTAGATTGACTAATAATGGGCTCGACTCTGAAAAACCACATACTACTTCTAAGTTTCAAAGGTTTATTATAGAGTCACAGATAACTGCAAATACAGGCATCTCAAAACGAGATTCAAAAGATATAGAGGCACTAATACAAACATATGTTCTCTAAAGATTCTTAGGCGACCAAAGAATATCACTATGATCAATTCTAAAATCATCAGGGTTGCAATGATAGACACAAATTGTAATCTATCCGTCATTTACAAAGGAAGGAAGGAATCAGGTTAGGCTGTCCCTACTCTGTACTGGATGGTATCCCTACATAACAAAAGTCCCTACCTATCAAAAGGTGTCAGCTGTGAATGACTTCCTAAGAAGTTCATTCACTCTTAGTCTTAGGTGAAAACCTATGATCTCCAGTCATGACCCCTCTCTGCCTACCCATCCGCTCTCTGAAAGGTCCCCAGGCATCTGCTCTGCTCTCCACCCCGGGGTGCTGTCCCTAATACAAAAACATAATTACAGTTGAAACGCCCCTCAGGAGACGCCCCTCACGTGGTGTCGGTTCTGGCTTTTTCCATGATGATCTTCCTCTGGGCCTCGTGTTTAGCGTTGACCTTGCTTCTCAGGCTCTTCTCCGGCCCGCTGATACCCCCTAAACATTCCTGAATCCTCCTCCATGTCTGTACCAGTCTACTCGAACAGAGCTCTATTCATCAAACTTTTGATTGGAACCCCCCTCGCACCTGCAGACAGACATCCGCAACTTGGATCCCATTTCTCATAGACTTCTTACAGAAGTTTGCAACTTATTTCTCGCCACAACTCGACATGTATCAGCACGTGCAAATTAGAAAACCCCTTTTTCTCTCTTCAGGCCTACAACCCTTCTCGCAGAGGTTCTATTCTCTTCAAATCCTTTCGAGAACTAAAATAACATGTTAACACCTTATTCTTTAATTATGAGAAACACTTCTATGGAATATAAATCTAACGAATAAACAGAATTACTAAATAACATAGTGCAATCCACATCATGTATGAGTGTACATTTCCAATCTTCTTGCCCTGGCCATGAGGCCTGTTCCCTTCTACGCTTTGCAGCATGACATTCCTCCTTTAGCAGCTACATAACATGGATTCTGGTTAATCACGTCTAATATTTCTTAAGCATTTCCACACATTTCTATTATAGCCCATACTCTATGGGGCTTTTCTATTTCTACTAAAACACTCTTAAGTAAGTACAGATACATTTTCTCATTTCTCAAGTTACATTAGCTAACTTTACGCCATGGGCTCGTACATGTGGCGTATACGTACGTTTTATTCAAATTGCGCTCTCTCACCAGCACTGAGGGGAGAGACGGTAAGCTCTCCGCAGGGAGAATGGGGCCACCGGCTAGGGAGGCAAGGGCACCAGGTCACGAAGTAGGACAGGGGGCAGCGGCCCCTTGGTATTCCCTACGAGCCTCCTGGGCAGCCTGGTGGTAGAGGGGTGGGCCCCGAATATGGCGGACAAGGACCAGAGGGCTGGGGCCCACCACTCAAATACGCAGGTGGGTTGCGCCTTGCTTGCGCTCTCAGATTTGGAGATGCGAGCCAGGGGGCCTCTTAGTGCTGGGAAAAAGTAATTAGTCATAATAGATGGTTATCATAATGTTGAATGTCGATATTAAAAGTGTGATATTGATTTCATCAGTTTTGATATGTACTGTTTTTTAGTCATGCTTATGAATGTTGAAAAATGAACATGGCCGTTTTACACCCACTCGTCTGGTAGTACTGAATTTGATTGTGGGATGTATCACTTGACATGGCGGGCGGGGAAAGGTAGCATGCTGGGGGGTCCGGGCCCTATGATAAAACCAACAGCCCCGTGCACTGGTCCCTGCTTCCAGGGATGGCTCCTTCTGTAAAGCTCATTTGTGTATAGATTGTAGATATCCCGTACAGGGTGATGCACCTGTATGAGACTGCAGGCAGCACGTGCAGGGTGAAGCACCTTTATGAGACCGTAGACGTCACGTACATGGTGATGCACCTGTATGAGACTGTAGACACCCCACGTACAGGGTGATGCACCTGTATGAGACTGTAGACACCCCACGTACAGGGTGACGCACTTGTATGAGACCGTAGGCACCACGTACAGGGTGACACACCTGTATGAGAATGCGGGCACCACGTGCAGGGTGACGCACCTGTATGAGACTGTAGACATCACGAATAGTGGGATGCACCTGTATAAAATTCTAGACACCACGTATAAGGTGACGCACCTGTATGAGAGTGTAGGCACCACATACAGGGTGAAGCACCTGTATGAGACTGTAGACATCACGTACAATGGGACGCACCTGTATGAGACTGTAGACATCACGTACAGTGGGACGCACCTGTATGAGACTGTAGGCACCACGTACGAGACTGTGGGCATCACGTACAGGGTGACACACTTCTATGAGACTGCAGGCACCACGTGCAGGGTGACGTACCTGTATGAGACTGTAGACATCACGTACAGTGGAACGCACCTGAGGGAGACTCTAGACATCACATGCAGTGGGACGCACCTGTATGAGACTGTAGGCACCATGTACAGGGTGACGCACCTGTATGAGACTGTAGGTATCACGTGCCGGGTGATGCACCTGTATGAGACTGTAGGCACCACATGCAGGGTGACGCACCTGTATGAGACTGTAGACATCACGTACAGTGGGATGCACCTGTATGAGACTGTAGACATCACGTACAGTGGGACACACTTATATGAGACTCTAGACACAACGTACAAGGTGACGCATCTGTATGAGAGTGTAGGCACCACGTACAGGGTAAAGCACCTGTATGAGACTGTAGGCACCACGTACAGTGGGACGAACCTGTATGAGACTGTGTGCGTCACTTGCAGGGTGTCTCACCCATATGAGACTGGAGGCGTCACGTACCGGGTAACGCAACTGTAAGAGACCATCTTTGTAAAAGCACTATCCTCTCCTATCCTCCAATGGCTATCTTTCCAAGAACACCATCCTCTCCTATCCTCCAATGACCATCTTTGTAAGAGCACTATCCTCTCCTAGCCTCCAATGACCTTCTTTCCAAGAGCACTTTCCTCTCCTAGCCTCCAATTACCATCTTTGTAAGAGCACTATCCTCTCCTAGCCTCCAATGACCTTCTTTCCAAGAGCACTTTCCTCTCCTAGCCTCCAATTACCATCTTTGTAAGAGCACTATCCTCTCCTAGCCTCCAATGACCATCTTTGTAAGAGCACTATCCTCTCCTATCCTCCAATGACCTTCTTTCCAAGAGCACTTACCTCTCCTAGCCTCCAATTACCATCTTTGTAAGAGCACTATCCTCTCCTAGCCTCCAATGACCATCTTTGTAAGAGCACTATCCTCTCCTAGCCTCCAATGACCATCTTTGTAAGAGCACTATCCTCTCCCAGCCTCCAATGACCATCTTTGTAAGAGCACTATCCTCTCCTAGCCTCCAATGACCATCTTTGTAAGAGCACTATCCTCTCCTAGCCTCCAATGACCTTCTTCCCAAGAGCACTTTCCTCTCCTAGCCTCCAATTACCATCTTTGTAAGAGCACTATCCTCTCCTAGCCTCCAATGACCATCTTTGTAAGAGAACTATCCTCTCCTATCCTCCAATGACCTTCTTTCCAACAGCACTTTCCTCTCCTAGCCTCCAATTACCATCTTTGTAAGAGCACTATCCTCTCCTAGCCTCCAATGACCATCTTTGTAAGAGCACTATCCTCTTCTATCCTCCAATGACCTTCTTTCCAAGAGCACTTTCCTCTCCTAGGCTCCAATTACCATCTTTGTAAGAGCACTATCCTCTCCTAGCCTCCAATGACCATCTTTGTAAGAGCACTATCCTCTCCTAGCCTCCAATGACCATCTTTGTAAGAGCACTATCCTCTCCTAGCCTCCAATGACCATCTTTGTAAGAGCACTATCCTCTCCTAGCCTCCAATGACCTTCTTCCCAAGAGCACTTTCCTCTCCTAGCCTCCAATTACCATCTTTGTAAGAGCACTATCCTCTCCTAGCCTCCAATGACCATCTTTGTAAGAGCACTATCCTCTCCTATCCTCCAATGACCTTCTTTCCAAGAGCACTTTCCTCTCCTAGCCTCCAATTACCATCTTTGTAAGAGCACTATCCTCTCCTAGCCTCCAATGACCATCTTTGTAAGAGCACTATCCTCTCCTAGCCTCCAATGACCATCTTTGTAAGAGCACTATCCTCTCCTAGCCTCCAATGACCATATTTGTAAGAGCACTATCCTCTCCTAGCCTCCAATGACCATCTTTGTAAGAGCACTATCCTCTCCTAGCCTCCAATGGCCTTCTTCCCAAGAGCACTTTCCTCTCCTAGCCTCCAATTACCATCTTTGTAAGAGCACTATCCTCTCCTAGTCTTCAATGACCATCCTTGCAAGAGCACTATCCTCTCCTAGTCTTCAATGACCATCTTTGTAAGAGCACTATCCTCTCCTAGCCTCCAATGACCATCTTTGTAAGAGCACTATCCTCTCCTAGCCTCCAATGACCATCTTTGCAAGAGCACTATCCTCTCCTAGTCTTCAATGACCATCTTTGTAAGAGCACTATCCTCTCCTAGTCTTCAATGACCATCTTTGTAAGAGCACTATCCTCTCCTAGTCGCCAATGACCATCTTTGCAAGAGCACTATCCTCTCCTAGCCTTCAAAGACTATCTTGCCATGAGCACTATCCTTTCCCAGCCTTCGACACATTGAGCCCAGTTGTAGAAACACATCTGGCCATGAGCCCTACCCTCAAGTAACCATTGACACAGTGACCCCTGCTCTAGAGACGTGTCACACCTCGTGACCTATCCTCACTTACCAATGGGCACAGTAAGCCTTGCTACAGAATTGTATAGCACAGTGTGCCCTAACCTTGTGTTGTATCGGACACCGCACCCCCTGCTCTTGAGATGTATTATATACTAAGCGCTATCCTCGCTCAGCGAAGGGAACGCCGAACCTCGCTTAGCGAAGGGAATGCCGAGTCCTCCTGCACAACAGTTCATGCTCCTGCATCAAAATATGCTTCTGTAACTGAGAGGAAAATATTTGAGCTGTCCATAATGACTTGGCAGTGCTCGCTTGCTACATAACGGACACACCCAGTTGGGCTAAGCTTGTGCATTAACTTCTTCCAAGTTCCAGCACACAGCAGCATCATAAAATGTGACCCAGGGCTGATGAGGATGCAGGTGTTTGAAGCTTCTAGTCCAGGCCTCTCCATGCTTTCTCTGGATTCAGGCTCTATCCAGGCAGCGCTTAAACATTTCTGTACACTAATCACTTCCTGGGCTGTACTCATTGCCTTAGGCTTGTTTTTAAAGGATTCATTTCCACTTGTCTAAAAGTAAGGTGTGGATTTCATACTTGCATGAAGGTCAGGTCCTAGACCTGACCTGAGACAGCAGTCAGGTGTCAGCAGTGATGCTGGAGGTAGGTCCTACCTTAGTGCAGTGTGTGTGCGCATGGATTGTGTGACGTCAAGTAAGACACTGCTCTACACTACCTGGCTGAAGACAGACAGCCATAGCTCACGCTCTCAGCCTACTTGACATACACTACCTGTGACAATGCAAAGGAGGCAGCACACTGCAGTCAACAACATTGCAAAGTGAGCAGTCCACTGAAATCAACCACTCTGCAAATGGAGCAGTAACCTGCTATCATAAACACTACACAAGTAGTGTACCATACCTTGAATATTTACAGATGTCAATGAGATCAGAACCTGCATGACAAATGAACCCCTCACGTGCAACCTTAAAGTAGTGCAACTTAGAAATAAAACACCAACAGCGGGCGGCGTGAATGTGGGGCATAAAATAATTCAGGCCACACAAGGGTTCACTGCACTGTGTATGGACACGGCAAAGTGGGAGTTCCAGGTGGCACTTCCGTGCATGCAACCTCAACATCCTTAATAGAATGTGGTAGCGCTTCTACTTAGGGTTTCATCAGCTGTCGGCGCCAGGTTAGACAGTGACAGCTGAGCCCAAGCATTGCCCCTCATTAATACTATAATGAGCTATGGATATTGTCAGTGCTTAATTTGAGCCAGTGTTTTCCGGTACTCAGTTCCAGCACATAATTGTCAACACCAGGACTTATGACAGTCTGCCACATGGTTGCACTGTATATCTAATTTAGAGATGAGGAAAACAACTGTTTTTTATTCCTTCAATATACAGAAAAAGTTACTAATACCTGCTGCCCAAGCCATTCTTATAGCATTGGGCGATGGAATAGTCTGAATTGTCACACTTGTGTGATGGTTCGTAATATGTTGGGACTGTTATTTGCAGCTCTAGAAGGGGCAATAGGTGTCACAAAGTGCAGTTGCCTCCTGACGAGGGCCCTCGCCTTTTATTTTTTTACAAATAAAGCACTTAATTTTGTAATCCTCAATATGGCATCATTTGAAGGAAGCACAAAAAATGCAAGCATGATGCAAATTCTTGGTGGTGGTACCAGCTGAAGCGCAATAGTTTTGCCAAGCGTAGGTCATGTCTCACATCCGGAAGGGCTGCAGGGTTTACAACAAATCCTTTGAGTATAGTTCCTACTATTGCTTTGTTTTCTAGATGATTTAGGGTCACAAGTTTGGTGTTTGGGTTCCAGTTTACGTGGTAAGAAAAATTATAATCTAAGTCCTCCATCCTCACAAGAGACATCCTTGGGCCGTGATGCCATTGGTCCCAGATGGTAATCATTAATGGTACCACAACTACAGCGACCCATAATTACAGGAAACCACTTCGCTTAACAGGACAACAACCTTATTCTCCTCCAGGAGCACCCTGATGGAGTTATTGCACCATGGCCTGGTGTTCTCATTGCATAACCAGCTTCTGTGCTGAGATTGTCTTCTCTAAACAAGAGGCCAGCTTATTAACCTAGAAACTTGGAAGTACAGGACCTTTCCCCTCCTACTGCTGTACTGTCACCCTTGACCTCCAACCAAGTAAGTAAGACTTAGTACCCTATGAAATAAAGTAATTTGATTGCAGCTATTAGGAAATGGCATACTTGAAATATTGGTTGGCTATTATGTTGGGATAGTCACCAGTAATTAATAGATTCAGGTGCCTGGATAGCCCAGCTGTCCATGGTACTGAAGTCCCAGATGTTAACATTATTGCATTAAATCCTATGAGAGTTGTTCTGCCATTTCAATCTGTTGACAAATCACTAAACTTGTCCCCACCTTTGGTTGTTTCATTGTCTCTTAAATCACTAGGGCTCAAGAGTGTCAGTGTGAAGCCTCATGTGTCTTTACTATCATTGTATTTGTGTTATTTCCTGACTGGACATCCACATCTGCTGTACGTATGATTCGGCCGGTGTTAGCGTGCTCTGGGCTTCGCCCCGCCTCCTTTAGGTCTACCAAATGACTGATCCACCATCTACCGAGGCGAGGCGAGGAAGCTCTGTGAACCCTCTGGCTCAGACTGAGCTACTTTGCCCTCACCTCTAAGAAACTCAGGTAGTCTCGCCTTAGCTAATGCCAAGTGGTCCCTACAACAGCAGGTCCTGAGCAAGGTCTGGCAGTCTCAGAGTGACTCCGCTTCTTATATGCCAAGTTGGTGTCCATAAGAATCAACACTTCCAACCATTTTGGGCTATTTAAAAACTAGGGGCCGATATATGAAGCCTTTTTGTGTTTGCAAATAGTCGGATTCACAGAATCAGGCATTTGTGACTGTAAATAGGCCATTTGTCATTCATGAAACTTAAATTGCGATTTGGTATCATGTAGTGAATCGCAATTCAGGTTTGTGACCTATTACTGGTTCAGCATTTGTAAGTGTCGTGTTTAGGGCGTTCCTTCCAAATACTGAATCAGAATGGTATGTTTTAATGTTTTGCAACTGAAATCTGGTCATCAATGTTAACAAAAGCAGTGGTCCCTGCTAGCAGCAGGCCAGTGCTGTGGCCAGCACTGGAAGACATCCAGTTCTATCGGCTCCGACGGGAAAGTCAGCCGGCCCTTGTATTAACTAAAGGGCAGCGTGCTCGATGGCACAGTCCCCATGCTCCTGCCATGATTCCCCAGGGACTAGATGTAATGATTAACCTATAGGAATGATTCATAGCTTTGCCGTAGCACATTATGCACAGCATTGGTCGATAATGCTGATCCTTTCGGTGTAAAAGCGAGCCGAGGCCTCGGTGCAAAATGTGTTCCTCGAAGAAGCAGTGTTGATCTGTTCGACCTCCGTCTGTAAGGCACCGATTGTGAGGCTGGGATTGTTCAGCCTTTTCCTGCCATTGCATCCAGATATATAATACAACAATTGACATTACACCTTAAACAAGTCAGGACTATTGGCTTTGTCACTGGTTGTTAGCTGCGTAAGATAAATGAGTAAGTACAACAACATTTGTTGTACATAACACTGAAAATGTTTCAATTCTGAAATTATGAGACTGTGAAATAAATAACGCTCCATTAGGAATGATAAATCAAACTCTTTGTAAAATATTTGCTTTTATTTATTGTGGGCTTAAAAAATGTGCAGAAGCTGCTAATATTTGGCAGTGGGAGCCTGTGCACTGGCTTTGTCACTGTAGACCTGTTACATTTTGAGCTGAGCTCTGCCCTTCATCCTCCTGTCCCTCTGCGGACTCCACTGGGTAAGTTTTCAGATCACTGCCCGGTGTTCATACCTTCCAATTAGCGCCTGATCATGGCAGCATGCGTAATCAAGGAGTCTCTTTGAAGTTACACCCAAGGCCGATGATAGATGCTACTGCCCCCCAGGTAAGATTTATTTTTCACACTGAGGGTGAGGGTAAAAATGGAGAGCCCAATAGGAACTCGTCTCAGCACTTGATTTTTTGATCGGTCAGTGCTGAGCACCGGCAGGACCCACCCCACTTAAAGCCCTGGTTGCGGGGTGTATATACTTGTGATATTTAACAGGGTAGTATGCCTCTTAGTTCTTGTACATTTTAGCACCTATTTTTGCGCTTAGTAACAATAATTACTGGTTATTAACATTCTGTTGCTCAGGCTTGAGGAAAAAGTACAAAAATGTATCATCTGATTAAAGGTCATGTGATGTCACTTCCTATAATGTCATTAGGTGTTAAAAGGTGTGATTTCCAGGAACAGGACCATCATTTTCGATTTCTAAGCAAAATATAGCTTTGCATCCTGGGAGTTTTTTTTCCAATAATTTGGTACCACCGCTAGCTGGGGCCAAAAGGATGCTGTATCACCTCATCTTATAGAGAGCCAGCCCTTGTGATGTCACTTCCTCTACCACTATGATTTTATTGGACATCCTACTTCTACAAGAGATGAGAACAGGATCGAACTGGCCTATAGAGCAATCAGGCAGTGCCCGATGGTTTGATTTAAAAGGTCAGCATGTGGGCTGGTGTTTTGGTTGTTTGTGAGCCGGTTTTATGATCTGCTTGGCCAGGTTTTACCATTGATTTCCCTGATATTAAATCAAACATTGCACGCAGCAAGCTTAAATCCCTGCAGCCTTCCATACATTGGAAAACACTTCATACAGCATGTGTTTGCAAGTTTAACACTGCCCCAATTTGTAAACATGGGACACTTTATTATCTTTCTAATTCACTAATGGGGGCCTCTTATATTTTGCTGCCCTAGTGCCCCCTGGCACAGAAGGCTTTAGGCCTGGGCGCTCACCTTTGCAGCCGCCTCCTGCTGACAATTCTCAATGTCCTCAAACTCTTTTGAGAAAAAGAGTGAAAATCAACCTGTTGAGGCTCAAGCCAAGGTCTGTGCTGCCTGCCTGTACGGCTTGTGGTATGTTGGAGTGGACTTGTCACTTAATGTGAAGTCTGTGCTTCACCTTCTGTCTAGGAGCACTGTTACCTGTTATGGAGAAGTGTGGCTCAATGATTAGAGCAGTGGTCTTTGACAAAAGGAGATAAACAGTGGAATAATTATAGGCTACAATCTGCACTATAACAAACTTGAAGTCCAGGCGAACTTCGAACGTCGACAATTTATGTAGTCTAAACACCAGTTCACAACTTTGTGCCAAATTATGTTTTTTCTACATATGTGAAGCAAACTGATTCTAATTTTTTGCTCCTTCACCTTTCAATTGCCTGAAAACTCTTAGTTATTTGTACTGTGAATTGTTTGTCTAGCCTTGTGTATACAGGACTGTGTCCCACTGCTTTACTGGTGTTTGGCTATCTTTACTTATTTTAGTATCAAATAAAATTCGAAGTCCAGCTGGACTTCAAGTTTGTTATAGTGCAGATTGTAGCCTATAATTATTCCACTGTTTATCTCCTTTTGTCAAGGACCACTGTTGTTTATTTTGATTGATACCCCAGGTCCTTGCTTACCTAGTGGGTTCCCTTGTTGGTTGGAAATAGTATCAATGATTAGAGCGGCAGACCCTGATGCAGAGGTCTAGCCCAGGACCAGGGTTCAATTCCCCGCCTCGGCGGGTCTTGGGCTCAAAATTCCACGGACCTGATAATTCTTGCCTTGGTGCCTATTCCAATCATGGAGTCCCACTCTGCAACTCTGGGCAATAGCTTGCTTCATCTCCACAACGGCCCCCACAATGCTAAGGATGCCTGGCCTCCACCTTGGGGGTGCCCAGGAGTGGACGCCTCACAGGGAAAGCCAGGATGGGTTCCACAGCGGTATTCGTACAAGCGCTTTGAGACCCTTGCGGGTGAGTAGTGCGCTATACAAGTATCAATTTACATTTACCTCTCATGAGAAGCACATAGATCCTGTATTGCACCCTATATTAACTTAAAGGGTGGTTCTGGCACGCAATTCTGCCTTACATAATGATCCATATTTGTAGCACGCAAACATATCACCCCTTAAGGTTTCAAGGTGCTGGGGGGAGATTAAGTGAGCTGTTGTCCAGAGCCACATGGTGCTGAGCTGAGCTGCCGCTGGTGATCGAACCGCGAGCAGCGCGCTACGGAGTCAGCCGCTCTGGCCGTTGCGGCACACTTCTCCCACTGACACCTTTCCTTATTCCAAGGTGACGTAGAGGTCAAGAAGACCATACTTCCAGTTTGGATATATGATTGGCTTGATGTGGAATGGAGTCCCTGTGACTTCTTGCAAACTTTGATGCTGATTAGGCCTAGCGTGAGCACAAGCTATTTCTGTTTCATGTATTGTCACCGTTTTAGAGGCATGGACAGAGCTTAACCAAACATTGGGTTATTCATTTATGTTTTATTTTAAAAAGAGAAATTATTGAGAACTGTATCTTTAAAGCACGTCACTTTGAATATTTGCATACGATTGTACTTTAAATGCGAAGCCGTGCCTCATTTTAATGGAAGAGTGCACATCCCCACATAAATGGAGACCGCGCGCGAGGACACACACACACACACACACATTTTAAAAGCATTGTTTTACTGACTCGATATTCAGGATAGGTATTGTATCAAGCCTGGAACATGCAATTATTTTTAATAAATCTTATCAAAGTAACCATTTTTATTGTAATTAGGTACTTTGCGAAGTTTCAGTGATTAATAGGTATCCTTGTCAATAGCGCTATGTATTTCTCTAGGCTCCGCATGCTGGTTTGCTTAGAGCTAAATAAGCACATTTTATAGCGGTATTAAAACACAGGACTGGCGCACAAAAATGAAGTGAGGCTTGCACATTGCCGACGGAACCTGTTCCATCACATTTAATGTCAAACCACTCTCAAATCATGGTCCCTCATGGCTGATCACGCATCATCTTTCGACAATTGAGTTGTGTACTTAAATGTAGGGCTGGGCGTAGTTTGCGAAGTAGCGCTACGTGAAGCTGCGCAATGTGCACTTCGCACTACGTGAGCTACGCGTAGCACTAGGCAAACTGCGTAGTGCCCTGTTCGCACTGTGCAAGATGCCGTTTTCAATTATTGCACAGTGCGGACAAGCATCCGGCACTGTGCAATCATTGAAAACGACATCTTGCACAGTGCGAGCTGTCGTTTCATGCCGCTCAAGTAGATTTTTACTCGAGCGGCAGCTTTCTCAACGCGGACAGGTAGTTTCTCATCGCGAGCGGTCGCGAGCTTACGTGACCACTCGCAATGAGAAACCTGACCTCCCGCATTGAGAATCTAGCCGGGAGGTTTATTTTCCACGCTCGCGATCAGCAACTTGATATTGCTGATTGCGAACGAGGAAAAAGTCTCTCCGGGATGTCATTTTAATTGCTTGCGGTCGCCAACTTGACATTGAGGACCACGAGCATGCAAAAAATGACCGCTGCACTAGGCTACGCTAAGCTACGCGTGTTTGCACTGTGCTACGTGCAGTTAGCGTAGTGCGAAGTAGCGCAAACTTCACAAACTACGTGAGCGTAGCATAGTGCTTTGCCCAGGGTTACTTAAATGGGCCATTGAGTGAAGACAAAATACCTATTTTCTTTACCCAGTCCGACATCACTATCAACAACAGTAAGCATTCTAGAATGTTCCTTTATTCGATGCTGTCCACTTTTTATGACATTTTTTCACATCATTTACCGGACGGGCCTTTAAAGTCAGTGGCTCTCTGCCCAAGTGGCCTTTGACATCTTTCACTGGAACGACCTCTTTGAAGTCAATGCCTCACTTTCCATGTGGCCTGTGACATCATGTATCGAACTCCCCTTTAAAATCAGTGGCTCTCTGCACAAGTGCCCTCTGACATCATTCGCCGGACGCCCCCGTAAAGTCAGTGCCTCACTGTCCATATGGCCTGTAACATCATTCACCAGAAGTTCCCTTTAAAGTCAGTGACTCTCTGCCCAAAGTCTGTGTGTAGTACCAGGAAGTGCAGCTTGTGCACACACTGCCGCCACTACGCACCAACGGCCTTATTTATGAGGGGTTACGCCAACATTGCGTCACTTTTTTGTGATGCTGCAGCGGCGTAAACAATTCCTCACACGGCTCCATAGGTACAAAGTGACGCAGCTAGGTAGATGCGTCACTTTGTAATCCCCTGCGCCACATTATACCTATGTAAGGTATAATGTATGCAGAGCGGGCGTTCCCCCATAAAAAAAGGCTCGCAAAAGTGGTGCAGTGAAATCTATGAGATTTGACTGGGCCACTTCTACAAGTTCACGGCATCAGATCCTTACGCCTGCTTCACAGCAGGTGTAAGGATTGCCGCAGGCCCTTTTCCATGGGACTTGCCTATGTGTAATGACACATTGCTGGAGTTGTGTCTGTTTTCCGACACACTCCAGCACTGCGTCAATACTGTGCCACTAGATTTGTATTTTGTGATCTTTTGCATTATGACTGTTGTAAAGCGCTCCGATACCCTCAGGTCTGGCCAGCTCTATATAAAACTTAAGAATAAATAAATAAATACTAGATACGTCAGGATCAATCCTTGCGACATGGAGCGTCGTACTGTAAATTTGGCACATCCAAGGTATCGCAAGAAGAGCGCAATGAAAAGTGTTGCATCGCTGTTTTCACGCTTTTCATAAATGAAGCCCAATGTGTGGGGGACCAAGTTGTTGACGCTGTAACTGTGCAAAACCCCCTCTTCCTGACGGTGCTGCTCCCAATAAAAATCCAGCTAGAAAATAGGCACTTCACAAAGGAAATTAAACCAAAACACATTTTGCACTCAAAATAAGCCAGAAAATCCCTGTTATGAACCTAGAAGCCCATCTTCACTGAAAAAGAACGCAGCCCGATCTTTTTCGGCCTAAACTCCCAGAGTGCCCCTCCCCTCTCAGACTGTACAGATACAGCTTGAACTCCCTGCTTCTGGCCGGAAATCCGTCTGTCTTTGTAATGTTTACTTTTCATCTACATGTGAAAACATGGACCCTTGAAAGTTAGACCTCCCACCTTAACGTGTGCTGCTAGCACGCTGCAGTATTTTCTCGACTGGAAACAGGGATACTTCTTGCTAACACATTTTAGTGTGTGGGTTTGTACACTGCAAGGTGTGATGCTCCTGTACTGTGCTGTGTGCTGTTCTGTACCGTCGTGTGTGACCCTCACAAAAAGTGTTTTCTGCTCTTCTACATTGGAGACCTGTGGTGCTCACAAACACCTAGTGTGATGTTCCACACTGTGTTGGCCTCACAAACAGTTTTTTCTGCTCTACTACACTGACGTGTGTGGTGCTCCCAGACAGTGGTGTCTGCTCTTCTACATTGTGAAGTATGGTCCTCAAACAATGGTTTCTGTTTTACACTGTTATATGTGAAGCTCGCGACCTGAGACACACTGATGTGTTATGTCCATAAACTGTGATGTGTGTTGAACAGAGATAGTTTATGGGGCTGAGCAACACAGCTCTATGGTGTGCACCACACAGTGAGATGTGAGCTGAGCACAAAAGGTGACGCATGCTGCTTGCAAACTCTGTATTCTCTCATTATATAGCACACCTGTAATACCTTTGTGGCCATGAAGAGCTGTGTGGTACCTGTCTAGTTTGTGACAATCTTCCTAATGTGTAAGATTGGGAGAGTGCATGTGGTCTATACGGAAACAGCGGGTGTCACGTGAATACCAGCAAGATGGTCTGGTCTTGTCACTGCTAACTTGGCTGTGCACTGTAGCACATTCTTAGAGGTCTGTGACCCCATCCCACTGCCCCAACCCCAAAATCCACAGAGTGCCCCATAACAAGAGCCTGGCGTGCGTGCAATGAGCTTGGTTTGTCGTGGCCTGTGCTCTCCTGAAGAAGGGTTGGATGTTTGATATGGTGTGTTTTCATGCCTTCACTGCTGGTGTGTAGTTTTGGTGATATGAACTGTACATTATTTTCTGCTAGCATCAAGAAGCGATTCCATTTTTAGTGGAGCTCAAAAGATGTTACAGAACATGATAAAACAATTCTTGCCAATTATTTATTTCTTCTTGATAGGCACACTAACAGCACCTCTACTCAGACTGTGTCTCCAATGTATTTACAATTTTTTCGCCACCACTTATCCTGGGAGAGTGCAGTTTATTCACTAGTGGGTCTGTGAACATTTTTAGAATGTTACCATAGCCATCAACTTGCCCTTTATTCTGAGGGTGATTTAGATGTAGGTTGGGTTTGTCAATCAACAGTGCTATGAATGAATGGTGTGACTTGTAGTTTCAGCATTTCTCGTGAAGTGGAGTAGCGACTTCTGTGTATCCACGATTGAATTGTTCTAAGAAAAGACCTTTCAGTCTCGGGCCCTGTTTACTCTTGTTTTGAACGTAGTGACAGCGGGACTTCAGGATTTCGATGACTGACCTTGCCGCATAGGCCATCTGAAAGTGCACAATGCAAATCAACATGATGTTGACAATATTTGGGTTACTGGTTTTTTTTATTTTTATAAATGCACTCACACCTCCTCAACTGAGCATTTACCCATGCTGTTGCTGCTGCTTGCGCTTACCTGATCAATTTAGTCCAGAAACAGTACGCTCACCTCGAAACAAGGGCTCTTGTAGTGTTTGTTGCTGGCCTTGGAGGTATAGCCAGGCCCACCGTTCATTTTTAGCTATCTCTCAACTAGACCCCAAAAAGACCTCTACCTTCACCTCCCCTTGACTTCTTGTCCAATTCATGAACATAATGTACTCATCTCCACCACTCGCACCATGTGGGGGATTTGTCTGGAACCACTTCTTACATGTTTTCCTTCTTGCAGAATGAAGTAGGAAAGTATCCAAACACGTAATTTGGGATGATCTTATCTGGTCCTCTCCTTTTCCCGGGCAAACCGAAGAATATGAAAGTTGGGCGTACCTCTATGGTCCGTCCCTTGGTATCTGATATCATCTAACCCACCCTTTGTCAAAACTATGTTAATCTTGGACAGACATAAAACATATGTACATCTTCCACATTAGGACTTTCACATCTCCTGCGATTTTTTTCCCTTATTTTTTCTGAACTTGACGAGCTTCTGTCGGGTCCAGCAGACTCTGTGGAGAGTTGACAAGCGATTCTTTCTAAGTTAAGCAGATTTAACTAGGAGTGTAGCATGTTCAAAGTCCCTTGCCATAATTCCTCCTAATCCTTTTCCGGCAAGTATCCTTCCTAGACACGATGTGGTGCACTCCTGCTCTCCCCTGCTGTGATACCAGTTGGAGATTACCTTTGTCCTGCGGGTGACCATCTTGAAGCCCCACTTCCACCTAGTCCAGAGTTGGGACTGAAGCCAAGCAGTCAGCTGATAGCAGTTGAACCTTAAGAAGACTTCATTTGTAAGCTCCTTCTGGATGTCCCAGGGCGGCACACGCCTCCCTCCATTACCTGTCCCCATCTACTTATCCCACTGTCTCTCATGGGAAAAGGAAGGCAGTCAATCATACACTCAGGGGTGTGGGTGGATCCCACAGCGAAGACACTTTACTAAAACACAGGATACCTAATAATGTTCTGAATCTCTACCACAACTTAGCACTTTCTGTTTCTTTGTATGTTTGTATGGCACGTGGCTTTTTTGCACTTTGCACCACATTGCATGGAGTTTTACCTGCTCCCTCCTCAAAACTCTTCCAGGTTCTTAAAAATCACTCAAAAAGCAGTTCATCACTTTTTACCTGGAGAGAAGGATTGAACATATTAGAGAAGTTGCTGCCATCCCATCCCATACCTAATGTCTTCATAGCAGGGTTGCAGGTTCTAGACCAAGAAGGATGATCATGAAGGGCCATCTTCCAACAGGAGTTACAAGTCCATTCAAAATCATTGCTCAGAAAACTCAGGGACATCAACAAGAACAATCATGGCGTAAGTGCAATTAGAGGGCTTGAGACTACGATGACTCCAACCCATGTCAAACACGGATAGCTACAATGCGTAACTTGTGCAGGTGGTTGTCGGTGGAAGGACTTTTGTTCATCATCAGACTTTGACCTGAAGCAAGAGCGAAAGAAAGACAGAGGGCACACATAAATACAGGAACACTGTGAGGAACAGAGAAAGCAGAAATGAAAAAGAGCCCTCAAGAGTGAGAAGAAGGACAGGAAATGTAGGGTGGTGGAGGAAAGTGTCATGAGATGGAGCCCCACACAGCCTTGCTGTGCAGCAAACCTGGCATTCATCAGCACCAGCTCTTAAGACAAACATTGGAATCCTATAGTTATGTTTTTTTTACAAATTAAGCAATCTCTAGAATGGCTGTGAAATCCATATGTGCCAGGATTGTCGTTGTATATAAATAAGTTCATTTGAAATGACAAGTTTGTTGAAAGTTTAATTCCCTAATGTTGACTGCATATCATTATCAGAGAGTTGGGGACTCTGAGCTCAGTGAATACAAGTATTCTTTAAAAACAGGCATTGGCCTGCGGCATTTATGCGAATGTACCACGTGGAGGTGTTGCGGGCTGTCAGGACATCTGCACGTCAATGTGATTGGCACAGCTGGGTTAAAATGTATCCATGTTCCCTTCTATTTACGTCACTCTACATTTACTTCTGCGATCTAGATGGCCAGAGCGCCCGTGGACATCTTTAGCGGGATCATTATTAGCTCCAGGGCAAAGTTCTGGCCTGACATGGTATATTAGTGGTGAAGATGAGTAGGGATCATTGGGGAGCCAAACAGATATGCGAGAACCGTGCGCTCTGGCTTGTGGTAGAGTCTGTATTCCCGCTTCTCTACCCCCGCTCATCGTAAACTAGTTCCCTAGCAGTAATGAGGGGAGTTGGATGTACCTGCCTTCTACAGAGTCCTCACCTAGCTCCCATGGTTTCAGAAGGAGTGAGAGCCGGATGGATCCTATAGCGAGCAGCTTGTAAACTTCTCATGGATCGAGTCCATGTTCGAGCGAGGTGGAAGGTGCAGATGTTGTCTTCCGCCGTTGAGTTCTGAGGTCTTGTTGTTTCAAGGCAGCATGGAAAGCCCTTATTGATAGACAAATGTTTTCATGTGAAGGCAAGGTTCCACCTGGGATAAGTCAATAACATTCCCATTTTTATAGCTCAAATTAGGAAAATATAATATACTGCTTTGATGTTAGCATGGCACATTTCTACAACTTGAACTGCTCTTCAGTGCTTTGCTGGCCTGGTCTGAGCTGGTGCAAGCAGTACACTGTGTACATATTTTCCTTGTCCAGTTAGGCACAAGACAGATCTTTCACTGTTGATTGCCTTGTCCAGTTTGGTACTGGCCATAGTCTAAAAGACCGGTTCTTCTGCTAAAAGAGGTCTAGACTTGATGTGTTTTATTTACTGACATGATGCACCGTTGTGTAGTAGGCGGTAGTTGCACATTTTTCAGCAGTGTCAGTCTCCTGTCAATGACTGGACACCCCTGGGATTTTTGGAGTATTTAACTTCTAGTTGTTCTGAATGCATTCAGGAAAGTGTGACATCGAGAGGGTCTTCAATGTAGGCTATGATAGGGTCAGGAGATCTCTAGATAAGCCCTGATCATGTGCAAATGAAGACCTGTATCTCTATTGATCCACTTACAGGGAATTCAGTCAGATAAAAGGGAAGAAAAGAACAGCATTCACATGTTTGGTTTGCCTTATGAAGGTTAAGAAAATGCAAAACTTCAGGTTTGTCCTTGTGCCAGAAGCACGTGAATCATCTGATGTTTTTCGTGCCAGGGTTTGAATAGCCGTAATATAAAATGAATATTTGCTGATACTGTCCTGCGTTTGCCGGTGGCATTATAGATGTTGCTACTCACATACAATTTTCCCCAGTACTATAGATAAATAATGGCGCAGCACTATGTTCACCAGAACCTGGCTCTTGTTTGTGATAAGGAAAACACAGAATAAGTTCATAAATTTGCTGTCAACGGTTTGGAATTTTTAGTATCTCTACCGCTCGTAAGGCCCGCGACTATGAAAAGGCGCCATTAGCCACTGAAATTTTAGATGTTGATCCGAAATCAGACTCTGTAAATTTGTGATGAGTATTTCAAGCAGTTCCAGATGGCTTGTAAAAAGGATAATTCGAACCAGCGATGGGTATAATAAGATTATTGGGATCCAATCAATGTAATGAGGACAAGCTTTCTGGGGATGTGATCAGCCCCTGGTTCCAGACCAGATGTACAATCAAGGAAAACCTCAGTGTATCCAACAGTGGATGCTTAATTATGTCTCTAGTAATGATGCATGTAATAAATAACAACAACAAAGTTGGCCGCTCTGCAGACAAACTGCCCCGCCAGCCATTTTGAATCTTGATTTGCTGCATGAGCGTGTTATCCTTCCAGGGGACTTGGCAAAGACTCTTTTCTGAAACAATCACACAAAGTAACTCATTTTAGGCTGGAGCATGGAGGGACTGTTCATTTTCCGTTCACATTTACTCCTTTTAAGCCCCTCAGCTTAGTTTACATCATAAACCAACTCTATTTCTATTGCCATTGGTAGGCGTAAATCCATTAAATACCTCACGTTGAATGAGTTCCTTCATCTGTGATGTAAATTAGGAGTAAAAGTCAATTTTTGTACAATATAGTTTAATAAATCTTATTTTTATGCCATTGATCATGTACACACTGTCATGCACATATATTTAATACTCAGTGGGATAAGGCAAAATGATACCCTCCATGCAGAAGGTGACGAGGGGCCCCTGAGTCTCTCATATGTATTATAGATATTCAAGGACCTGGGACTGACGGGGGGCCCGTTAAAGGGCTTGGGGCTTGCCTGCACCAAGTCTGTAAGGACCTGCGTTACATCGCGTTACTACTCATTTCTACTTGTGGTGGTTTCCCAAACCCCTTGAGTGTAGTTGGAGGGAGAGTCAAGTCAAGTCAAGTCATAGGATTTGTATAGCGCACTACATACCCAGAGGGTTTCAAGGCGCTTAGGGAGGGGAGGGAGAGGGGTACATGCCTGCAGTGTTCAAATTAGTATGAGTTGGAGACAAGAAACATAGTTGTGACACAAATCAACACACCAAAACCTCCTGAGGAAGGTCAACAACACAGAAAATGGCTAGTGTAAGATGGATCATTATGTAAAAAAAAAACTTTAGATAAGAAAAAAACACGTCAGACACTGCGCCTAGTGAGAAAATACCCTGAGACTCAAGTTTGACTATATTAGTTTGTGGCTGTTTTGTAACATTTTTGTTATAGTTACTCCCTAAAGACTATTTTCGATTTTATTTCATCGCCCATGAGCACTGTGCCTTCAGCAGCCGAAACATGTCAGCTTGATCAAATATTGAGCGGAATCATCTTGATCAAATATTGAGGCGAAGCATCTTCCTGGCATCAAAAATAACAAAAAACAAAGGATTGGCTTCCATGGGCCTCCTTCTGGAATTCACTTCCACTAGTCTTCATTGGAGCTGGTGCACTCCAGTTTCACAGTGGATTAAATAATGGACAGTTGTTCTCTTTTTGTGCATTGTAGAATGCTGAAGTTTTCTTTCAGAAGGTGAACAGCCTACATTCACAAAACTGATAATAAAATGCATACTTGCAATAAAAATACCACAGTCTCATTCCCACAGCAAGGGCAGAGGCGGCTCTAGGCTCATGACGGCCCTGGGCAGGGAGCGTAGGTAGGGAGCCCCGGAAGAGGGGTTCCGGGCGGGGCGGAGCCCCCCCAGAGCTCAGGAAGGTGGAACAGAGCCAGGGGAGCCAAATCCCTGCCAGGGGCCGCCACGCAAATATGTATCCATCCTCAGAGGATTCTTATATTAAGGATATATATTGTCGTGGTGGCCGCTGGGGTTTGGTGGCCCTGTGCAGGTGCCCAGCGTGCACACGCCTAAGGCCGCCCCTGGCAAAGGCCCTTGACAAAGCCTTTATGCTGGTAAGTCGTTTTCAATATTTTGTCTTCCTTTAACCACAAGCGCGCTAGCGCAATTTTGCTCCTACGCTGAGATTTTCAAAACCGCATGTTACGTGACGAGCTGGGCTCGTCATCAGCGTGCGAGCGGGCTACACCATGACGAGCCCAGCTCGTCATCAGCGTCGAAGGGGTTAAAGACCTTTTCTTTGATAGCCTTTCCTTTTGTGTTTTTTTTAATATAGTCTTTTCACTGGAGAAGTTTGGGATCCCCTCCCCACACTCATAGCCACCTGTAGGTCCTACCTCTCACCTCTTTACTCCCATGATCACACCTCTCACGCGGCATCCATCTTAAGTTCGTATACACCACCGGTTCCTGCAGATGGGCGGGCCTGGCTGTTGCTTGGGGGAAGCGCTGGATGTCTACAGTTGATGCGCCATGTTGGGCGCACCGATTACCTTAATGTGTAGCTATACCACTCCCTAAATCAGAATAACCCTCTGTATATAAAAGAATATTTATTCCATAGATTTCCATACATGTGAGAACGTCGTTTATACTTTTCAACAGGAAGTGATGTATGAGAAAGACAGGAAGTGGAGTCTATGTATACACGGTAGCAGCAGAGCTTCAAAATAAAATGTCGTATTTTTGTTTAATTTGAAACAAAAATAAATAAATGTTTACCTGCAACCTTTGCTGTTGCACAGGATCTGCAGATTACCAGCATGCTTTCATGTGTCGTCATTTCCTGTTTCAGAGGTTTAACTTACTCGAATAAGCTTGCATGGATGACTTTTATATAAAGAGAGACGAAGGTGGTCTCTGCTCTGAGCTGATGTTAATCCAGTGGGTATCAGAGATGGACACCTACCTTAAATACCAGGCCGCAAGAACACCAGTGTCTATGGGTAGACGCGGAGGATGCAAACCATGACATCTCTTTCATTTCAGGTTACCTAGAAATGGAGAACCTGCCTAGTCTTGGCATCCGCCACCTATGTTTATCCGAAGAGAAGCCAGACACGCTCATATTTCCATCCTCCTCAATTTCTTTGGGAAAGAGCACACGAGGGGCGTATTGCGTAGGCGTCAGAGGATTATGCATAAATGGGTTATTTTTTCCATGCTTTTCCCCATTGTATGCCTGTGCCTCTAGAATCTTATTGAGTAGGACGTTTCTCCAAATGTTATCTGTAAAAGGTTCCAATTTATTGGAGGAAATTGATACATGGTTTAGTTAAATTGGAAACCTCTGTTTGCAGAACATCTGGTAGCGTTCTGAAACTTGTAATAAAACAAGACTACTTCTGCAAACTTTTTTGTTTTATTTGTTGGATACTGAAAAGAAATGCATGAGACTGATCCATGGAACCAGCCCTGTAGAGTTCCTGCCTTTGAAGCCAACAGTGCATTGTCAGCGAGACCCATTGTTTCCTCAGGACTGGAACTGTACGCGCATGCCATGTCGTATGTGATGCGTGACGAGGGTAATCTATGAACTCATC
Organism: Lissotriton vulgaris; assembly: GCF_964263255.1. Taxonomy (NCBI): domain Eukaryota; kingdom Metazoa; phylum Chordata; class Amphibia; order Caudata; family Salamandridae; genus Lissotriton; species Lissotriton vulgaris. The sequence goes on along the minus strand of NC_141689.1, from coordinate 169,265,062 downwards.
TAACCTACGCAGACGCTATTTGTCCCTGACAATGCCACCTTCATAGCCTTCTTGTTTTGACTTGAGACTACTTAGGATTCCATTCTAGAATGGGATCTGAAGCAAAGCTTAAAGATAGTTACTGACAGATTCCTCCCTAGCGGGTTGTGCTTATTGGCTCTGGAATATATACAGGGCCGGACTGGCTACCGGGTGTTATGGAATGCTGCTGACCTGAGGGCAGATTTCGTTGATGGGGACGTGCGTGTACTGAACAAAATTTGTTTTGCTTTGATTATTGTTTAAAACGCCCGGTAGTCAGTCCGGCCCTGAATATAGATCACGTTTTCTTACCTGTTTTGCTCTGTTTATCATTTCACTGGCGACGAGGATGGGATCCCACCACTGCCTAGGAGATGAACTGCTATGAGACGGCCATTTGAGGCTGCTGAGTATCACCAGGGCACGCGCTGACCTGTGCGTCAAAGTGCAGTATTTGGGAAGTCCCTTTGCCACTTATGAGGAGGACTGCCCAACTTGGGGAAATTAATTTCTTGGTCAGAGTTTTGTAGACAATGACATGTGCATTGAGAGAACCAAGTAAGCACACATCCCTACAGGGCTAAGAGGCAGATCGCAGACAGACACAATAAGCACATTACAGTGAGAGGGGGCGCGCAGTGCGAGCACATGGGAGTGCAAGGAGAAATTGTCTCTAGCTTGGCAAGCACCAGACCGAGTGCACTGTAGCCTTGTGTCTGAGGTGGAGGTTAATTGCCTAGTGATATATTTTTATGACAATAGCTGTTCTGGCAATGCTTACTCTTTCCAGTCCACGGTTGGCTGTCAAGTCCACAGTAAGGGGTTTTGGGTGCAAATAGTAGCTTTTTGGTGAAAAAAAATATGAATAAAAACAACAATATGGAGAGCTTCGCAGCTCCTACTGTGTATATTATATGCCCCTGGTGAACCTGTTGTACAGTCGGAACATTAGACGGAGGGCATTGAAGCTTAAGGACAAGCAGTTGGGGGCGAAATTTTTACTGCTGCAAGGAAGTTAGTTTTGCAGTTTGGGTGTTGAAGGTAGTAGAGTAGTGTAATACCTTCTGCCTATCCCTGGGGAAGAGGATGATGCTGATGAGGAAGTAGATTAATATTATGCTGATTGAAACAATTGACTGTGGAATCTGGTAAAAGGAAAAATGAAGTGTTGGAGAGGTTCAAGTTTCTAAACAGGAGTCAAATGCCCACAGAGTCTGTGGAGAGCTTTGTAGCTAGTTTAAGATGTCTTGCGGCCATGTGCAATTATATGAACTTCTTGGACGAAATGCTAGGGGATCAACTTGCGTTGAAAGTCAACAACAAGAGAGTACAGGAGAAGTTGTTAAATGCAGTATATGGAACTTTGCTTAAAGAGACTGTAAAAAGAGCTGAAAACATGGAAGCGGACCTCAAGTAGTTAGCTACGAGGCATAAAGTAGAGTTAGTTCAAAAAGAGATTCAGAAAACGTAGAAGGACGAGACCAACAGAATCTTCAATTCTTCTAAAGGGGGCAACACATTTAAATGGGTTTGCTTTGAATGTGGTTAAGGGGTAATTTGGCTATTGATGAGACTTGTCCTGCTTTGGGCCAATTGTGTTGTAAGTGCAAGGTAAATGGACACTTTGCCTGGGTATGTTGAGGCAGGATGGGGTATGCTAAGAGATATACTAAATCCTCTGTAACTACAATGGGAAAATGTGAAGGAGAAGGGACAGGTCATGATATTATTTTACAACTTGAACAAGTAGGGAACATCAGTGATGACAACCCACATTATATGATGAGAGTTGATGTTGAGAGTGTGAAAGTGATGGCAGAGTCTGGTGCTAGATACACACTCATTAGGAAAGAATATATCTCCAGGTTCCTGATCATGTCCTTAAACAACCTGATGTCAAGTTAGCAGCTTATGGGAACAAAGCCATATATTAGGTGGGCTATATAGAAGCTTGCTTAATGTTTTAAGGAGTAGAAGTTCTATCTACGGTATACTTTGCTAAAGATGGTTTGTGTTTGCTAGGTTGGCCTCAGCAAAAATACTTGTGCATAAGACTGGATTCCAACCACCCTGACCAAGTTCTGGGGGGCCCAGACTGTAGTACCTGTGGTAGGGATGAGTCACTGAAATTTTTTTGTAAAGAATTTCCCAGTTGGGTTAAGTTGGGTGTGTTGATAGGATTCATGCACAAGATCGTTCTGAAGGAAGCTGTTGATTCCAAAGCTTATAAACCTTGTGTGGTGTCCCTTGTTATGAGAGAACCATTGCATCAAGAATTGAAGAAATTATGTGATGATGGTAATATTGAAGAAATAGAGGTGTCTGGGTGGTCGACTCCAATTGGTCTTGGCCAAAAAGTGCAATGGGGCACTGCGTTTGTGTGTGGATCTGATGAACCTTAATGCAGCTATTTGGGTTGACAGGCATCCTTCACCAAATATTAGTGAGATGTTGACCACCGTAAAGGGAGCCATTGTGTTCACCGGGATGGATTTGTCCTCAGCATGCCTCCAGATAGTGTTACATCCAGAATCATGGCCTTTGACGTCCTTTATTACACCTGATGGATGTCCTTTGGGTTGGCGTCCATGGCTGCCGCATTTCAATGTGCCATGCACAATTTGCTGAGGGAGGTACCCCATTTCACTTACTTCCAGGATGACATATTGGTGTTTGGAAAGGATTTGGAACAGCATAACCAGTCTCTAAGAGCAGTTTTAGGGGGTTTGCAAGTGGTTTGACAATAAGAAAGAAATGTAACATCAGAGTGAGTGGTGTAAAGTAGACACTGAATAGTTAAGAAAGGTATTTATCCAAAAATGAAATTAACCGCAGCCATTGAGAGAACTCCTTTTCCATAGAACAAGGAGCAGTTATGAACATTTCTTGGTTTAGTTGAATTCTATTCAAGATTCATCCCCATGTTTGCAGACAAAAGCAAGTGCATGCGTAAACTCATGTTGAAGGGAAACATGTTTGTGTGGGGCAGTGAATGTAAAGGGGACTTTTGCTTGTTATAAAAGGCATTGTTGCCACTCCGGCACTTAAACCTGTATGTACATGACTATAACAATGACAATAAAGAGATACCTGTGAATCTAAAAAAAAAATCATAAACTTAAAGATTGAGCACCAAAGAGAGATTAAGTCGCCTGCAAGATTGGTTGATTATATGCTATATTAAACTCATCGAAAATGTGAGCTCTATCTTTGTGTTTAGGATTTTATTTTTAGGACCAGCATGACTAGTAAGTCTTACACACGGCCACCTTCTGCTTTAAAAAAGTTGTGTAGGAGATGTGCTGCTATGGGCAGGGGAAACTTCAGGTGACTTGTCTCTTGCCTGGCTGCACGCTGAGGGGAGATGACTTATTTTAGGCACCCGGCCAGCCTGTGTAGGGTTCAATACAAGAGGCTAGTACTTCATTAAAGTAGAATGACCCAGCCAAAAATCTGGCGACTCTCACTCTCACCCAAACCATCCCCGGGAAAGATCTGGAAAGACACTCTTTGGGGGAGATGAAACATCCAGTACGTTCATGACTTGACATCAAAGACCCCTGGGTTTTCACTCTTCCTTCTCTGCTTGACTGCATTTTGTGTTTCTGAGGAGGCCACTCTACCTCTATATTTTACAGAATCCTCTCTGTCAGAAAAATAGACTCTAAACTGGCATGGAGGAGAATGCATATGTGTTATGCATTTATCTAAAACAGTGACAAGCATCAGCATCATTTGTGTATTGATCCCCACAGGAGATTCCTTACTTACTCCAGCCCCCTTCTCCCCGTAAGAATTCACTGTGTGCGAGGTTGTCATTTTTTGTAATTAGAATTCCGCGAAAATGCCTGTTCTTCTTTTGCAAATGTACCCGCATTATGCGAAATATATTTTAACCGGATGCCGAGACACCTTCCTGCATGAAGATGTCTCCCACAAAAAGCCACCAGCGACGCCAATAGGAGAAAAGTTCGAGGAGAAGATCTCTAACTTAAGGAAAAATGGTCCTCAGTGAGACATTTTCCACCGAAACTAGTCCCCTGTGGGCAAAGTGATGCGTGAGTCAACATTCTGCAAAATAGCAAAAATTTAGAATATCTCACTTAACACAAAAAAAGGGTTTACTGAAGAGTTATTGGTGAAATAAAAATGTTGCACAAGCCTACTTACGCCAGCTCTCTGTGAAGCGTGACCCTTATAATGTACGCACGTGCATAGTGCTGTGCACTGTACAGTGATGCCAAATGCTGTATAGTAATCTTAACAGGAATAATCATACAAATAGTAATAATATACATGTTTTTATTACTCTAAAATTATTTTAATAAGGAGACAATAATTTGGCATAATTACAGCACTAATAATAATAATAATTATTATTATTATTCTTATTGGTATAATTAATAATTATAATAATGAGTATTATAATTATAATGGCAATAATAATTATTGCAACTATTAAATTTTTATTATTAGTATTAATAGTGTTATTGTTATTATGATAACTGTTGTTATAATTATATTAATTGTAATAAGAATAATAAAAGTAATAGAAATAGGTATTGCTACTTATATTATTATTATATTATTATAGTTGTTAATAATATTGTTGCTATCATTATTATTATTGTTGCTATAATAACAATAATGCTTAGTATTATTACTATTATTGTTATAATGATATTAACAATAATTGCTATTATTATTAGTATTTTAATTATTGTACGGATTATTGTTATTGTTATTACTATTGTTTTTGCTATTATTATTATTGGTATTGATGTTGTCATGATCATTGTTATTGTTCTTCTTCTAGTTTTGATTGCTGGTAGAATTGCCGGTGACAGGGGGCGGGGCCTCAGTAAATCCACCCACAGTATTCATTAACCCCTTCACTGCGGCGGCTATTCCGCCGCAGTGCTAAGGACGCGGGGCGGCCGCGCGGCGGCCGCATGCTGGTGACAGAACCGCTCCGTCACCAGCCTCGGTTGAGCTGTGCTCATGACGGAGCGGTTCGGTCATGGCCCGCCCCGCTCAATGGAACGTCCAGCGAAGGCGTGGGATTCGCGCCGCTCAGGCCTTCCGAGCGGGCCATGACGGAACCGCTCCGTCATCAGCACAGCGCACCCGCAGCTGATGACGGAGTGGTTCCGTCATCAGCATCGAACCGGTTAAACGGGTACAAGCTGCTGAACTGTAAAAGCTGCTCTAAAAGTATCTTCAGGACTAGAGGAAGATACGTAATGGGGAGGTCCTCCTCCCCATTGAATTGCATTGCCGCAGTACCAGGCCCAGTGCTTGAAATGAGACAGTATAAGTGCAGGCACTGTATCTCAGAGAACGGTCTGTTTTGGAGCAGTGACTGCGCTCTCCCATTACAAGCATTGAACCTTTGCAGAGAAGCGCTGACCACTCGACTTAAAGAAGTGCGGGTACTCACTAGTGGGCAGTAACTGTCCCGTTTAAAGCACTGACCAGCCCTGAACCTCCAGGCCTCACCCTAGAAAGTACACATGCAGACATGCCTGTGAGGAAAGCCTGGTTTCGAAAGACAGAGAGCAGAGCCAGGATCACTACCTCCCACCGCCTATGATGTGCCTGGCCTGGGCATCCACCCCCACCATGGATCAGTGCGCATGAGTCCTGCTGGAGCACGCTAGGTATTTGAGAGAAAGCACCGCTCATGGGTCGGCTTCACCAACAGAGTTCAGCTTAGATGATCATGCCACTTAGAGTCTGGACAGGTGGGCGGGAAGAAGTCATCAGACTGACACTGAGCATATCCAGCCACTGAGAGTTGAGAGTGGGTTGGGGGAAGACCTCAGACCAGACACTTAACACATCCAGCCACTGAGAGTGTGAGGGGCGGGAGGAAGCCCTCAGACTGACACCTAACTGATCCAGCCACTGAGAGTGTGAGGGGGCGGGAGGAAGCCCTCAGACTGACACTGAATAACCAATTCTTTCTTTCTCCCACACAGATGGCCTACACCGTCACGCCGGCCTGCTGCATGGTGCTCGCGGTGGTGGTTGTGGTGTACGCTCAGAGGCATAGCCAGCAGGGTAAGTTGAAGTTCACACCAGCTTGACAGTCCTGAGTGTTGTGCAATGTAACAACTGATCAATGTGAAGGATTGCCTATTGTCCTGTTTACGGGATGTTGTGTGGTGGCCGCATGCCAAAATTGATTCTAGGCGGGAGTGCTTACAGAAAAATAATGCCATCAGCTGGTGTAGATGCATGGGTTCAGGTTCAACTGTTCTTGTGTCAAGCTCACCAGGGAGCGTTAATGTAGTGCAGATGACCCTGAAGGTCTGTGATTGGTGGACACACACAAAGATATCATTTCTCATTTATCAGTGAGACCGAAGCTGCTCTGTGTTGCCTTTAATGTCTCAAAACATTGACCTATCGTTTAACCAAAATAGATCCTGGGCCAATCTATGCAAGAGTAAAAATGGTTCCCTTGGAGTGAAGGACAGTAATAAAACAAAGTTATCTATGTTCACAGGCCCCTGTTGCAATTTGGAAGATGGTTTTCATGCTGATATTGTTTTAAATTAGATTCCCAGCTATATAAATTGTATTCGTTGCCCTGTGGTTTCAGATTCCATAATATGCGACTACATTGATTACTATATGCTTTCGGGGTCAAGATTCATATTCTTCATTTGTTTTCACACAAGTGATGTACAAATTATCGGATTGCGTATGCATTTTTGGGCCCTGATGAAGGGCCATGTTGTTGTGAAACGCGTGTTGACCTATATCCATTTGCACAAAAAATAAAAAACCTTTGTTGTAAAATCCTTCATCATCCGATTATAAAAAATTAGTGTTCAACTTTGAAGACCTCAAAACACTGTCATTTGTTAAAGTTGCTCTATGTCGCCTTTATTGTTTCAAAAAATGGGCCTATGTTTTAATCTAAATGGATCCTGGGCCAACCAATCTACGCAACAGTCAGAATGGTTCCTTCGGAGTGAAGGAGGGTAATGGAGTAAAGTTGTCTATGGCCATACCACTGTCAGACTCTCATGGCCCACTAGTTGGTGAACAGGGGGCATATTGTTGCTTCTCTTTTTGATACTTTTGTTCCTCCACTCTGTATCTAGTATATGCTATATAATGGTTGTTAAATATCTACCATATACACATATGAGGTGTGTAGTGTCTTTGATTAGTTGTCGCTCACCAGTCCAAAGAACTGCAACGTTGTTACTGTATTTAATCACTCTCTAGTAATTGTTGTAAAATGTGCTTACTTGGTGTGTTTCTTGGCGAAATACTATTCTGCATCAATAAATCAATAAATAATGCATATTATATAAACAAATTTAGAGGCAATGCAGCCTCAGGCCATAGTTATGAAGGTCGAAGAAATAAATGCTAGATATGAGGTGTGATAGCAGACTATTTATTTTTAATATAGTCCTATAAATATCTTATAGTATGAATATTGACACAAAAAAACATCAAGTTGGCTGTCTGGTATCAGCCCCGTTCACTTACCTGAAATAGGACCCGCCTCCTTCAACTTCCACCTGGGCAGACACCATTACTGTAAAAACACAGCCGGAAGGGAGGACTCAGGTTTAAAAAAAAGAGGCGGAGCCATTGATTGAAATAATCACTCTCGCCCTATCACAGGCAACCAAAGGGTGAGAGGGAGGGGACAATAATACAAGAGTCCAATGGGGATGAGAGGAGGTGGACAGGAGGCGGGCACTGTGAGAGGGGTGTGACATACAAGGTGTCTTCTCAATCCTTCACACATAGTCTGCTAGAGGCCTGGCCGTGGATGTGCCAAGAGCCACTAGAGAGGGTCCCCTTGGCATCCGTATAGGCAGGAGTGCTGGTAATGATGGCTTTGTAGATGACGCAGCTGGTTTTGGTGTGAGCTGGCAAGGGCAGCAAGAGGGAGTCCATCCGGATGGGAGTTGGGTGGTCAGATTTCTCACGGATGTGACTTGTGGCAGGCAGCATGTGTAATGCCACTAAGGGGGGCAGTATGGCATGTTGGAGTGCTACCCCCCTCCAGATGTAGAGTATGAGGCCTTGAGCAGCAGGTCTGAAGGGCGAACAGCTTCACTTTCTGCAGTAGAGGCAGTGGCCCAGCCTGATGGGGCAGGCTGGGCCACTGCCCCATTACAAGAATTAAAAGACTGATGTGCAAAACATCCACAGGAAGGAATAAAAAGGAACTCCTCGTGACCGAATCAGTGCCATGGTGAGTTTATGACTCAGACAGTGATAAGCGTAAATAATACTGATTTTGAGGCACAAAGTAGTGTCCTAATGACGTATTTTATATAATAAATGTCCCCTTAGTATCGACAATCTTTTGATCACTCACTTCTGTAGGTGAAATGTGACATCTGACTATGCGCTCATGTACTTACCTCTACACCTCACTTTTCTCATCCTATATCTTATGGCTCCATATCACCCTTCTCACGACCTTATTTATTTGAAGCTAGCTCTTTCTGTACCGCCCTCACATTTTTCTACCACTGCCTTCTCATTCCCAACTCTCCTTGCACCTGTCTCTTTTTCAAGGCACACTTCCTTCTTCATCTCTATCTACCTCTTTGTCTCTACGTCTCAACTCTCTCTCCCTCATGTGCTTCCATCCTCTGTACCAGCCTCACCTCTTTTTCTACCTCAGCTCTCTATTTGACCTCTCTTTTTCCACCTCATCTGTCTCTCTACTAACCCTGTTTCCTCTCTATGCCACATTTTTAGGTCTCGCGACCTATCGATGTGCGCAAGCGCATCGAGCGGAGCGAGAATTCAAGTGGCGAAAACATCGTGAAACCAAAGGGCTTTCAGCCCCGCGGTTTTCATGCAGTTCCCGTGTACATGCACGCGCATCGCATGCAAGCCCAGCCTCTCGCATTCCCAGGCTCTCCCGCCCCCATCCGGCATCAAGCTTCTCCTCCCCTAGCAGCACTCCTCCCACACCAGCAACTCCCCCCTCCCACACCACTCCCACACCAGCACCTCCCCCTCCCACACCAGCACCTCCCCTCTCTCTCCCCGCAACAGCACTCCTCCCACAACACAGCCTTGCCCTAGCAGCACTCCTCCCACACCAGCACCTCCCCCCTCCCACACCAGCACCTCCCCTCTCTCTCCCCGCAACAGCACTCCTCCCACACCACACGGAGGATTCAGCAGCCGCTCTCACCAGCTTGTGGCTCTTGCAGGCAGTCTCCTCTAATCAGGCCCGGCCGATGCACCACGCTCCTGATTCAGCCGTATTGCAGGCCTCACCCGGGCCTCATGTTGTCTGCCGCAGAGAGCTATCGGCACTCCGCATGTTCCACCCAATGCAGGGCGGCAGCAGATCCAGATCACCAGGGCGAGCCAGTCATCTCATCCCCAGTCGCCAGCAAACCGGTGGAGTTTCCGGGGTGCCGCACCAGGGGGCGCCCTCTCAGCCAGGCACTCAGAATGAAGGCCAAGAGCCGGGTCGGCACTCCCAGGTTTGTATGTGACCCCAGCCACCGCCTCCCAAGCCACACCACACCGAGGATACAGCAGCCGCTCTCACCAGCTTGTGGCTGTTGCAGGCAGTCTCCTCTAATCAGGCCCGGCCGATGCACCACGCTCCTGATTCAGCCGTATTGCAGGCCTCACCCGGGCCTCATGTTGTCTGCCGCAGAGAGCTATCGGCACTTTGCAGGCAGTCTCCTCTAATCAGGCCCGGCCAATGCACCACGCTCCTGATTCAGCCATAATATGTACAGTATCAAATCCCACTTTATCCAGGGTATGAATGCGCTGGTGAAATACACTAGATTTACAAGTGAAGATGCAATCACATGAGGTATCAGCTAGTAAAATGCAACTTTTCTTTACAGTGACACGCCACAAGACCCTAAAAGTAGACCGCAATCAGCTTTCACTAGAATAGTAAATTTAAAAACAAGTATGCATGATGTTATGCAAAGCAACAGAAGCAAGCACTCCGGTAGCAGTGTGCTATCCCTGGGCCTTTGCAGCAATATTAATAAAAATTAAGCAAGTGTGGGAAGCGGACACGCGGGGATCATGACGAGTGGCGAAGCAAGTGACCCAGTAATAGTCTTTCAGACACGCAACGCCACTCACACACACGCAAGCCCACTATCACCCACGCAACACCACTCACCCAGGCAACACCACTCACACACGCAACACAACTCACCCACGCAACCCCACTCACACGCAACGCCACTCATCCACGCAACGCCACTCATCCACGCAGCACCACTCATCCACGCAGCACCACTCATCCACGCAACACCACTCATCCACGCAACGCCACTTATCCACGCAACGCCACTCACACATGCAACGCCACTCACACACGCAACGCCACTCACACACGCAACGCCACTCACACACGCAACGCCACTCACACACGCAACGCCACTCACACACGCAACGCCAATCACACACGCAACGCCACTCATACACGCAATGCCAATCACACACGCAACACCACTCACGTTGCCAATAGGTCTCGCAGTAGGAAAGTTGGAGCCATTACAATTCCAAATAACAATGCCTTTTATTTTTTTTTCATTTTAAAAACATAAAGGGCTTTGTCATTTACAAAACCAATAGCTCCAACTTTCCTACTGCGAGACCTATTGGCAACGCCAGTGCTTGTTTTTCTATTATTCAACCTTCTCTCTTCCTCCAACACTACTCTTATTACCTGGCTTGTTGTTCGATATTTCCTCTCATTATGCACCTTTCCTTATCTCACGGGTCTCTCTAACTTGCATCTCTAACTTCTTCTCTCATTCCTTCATCTCTCTCGCTCTCTTTACTTCTCTCTAATTCACCGCTCTCTCTACCTTACCTCTCACTCTTCATAAACGTCTTCCTCTTTTTATATTTCCTCTTTGTCCTTTATTTCTCTCTGCCTCAGTGTAAGACCCTATCAATCTCTAACTCCTACTTCTCTTTCTACCCCTCCTACTTTCTACTAATCTCTTTCTTTCTGGCTCCGTCACCTTTTGTCCATTCCCATACGTCTCTGTTTACTTCACCTATGTTTCTACCTCATCCCCATCTCTACCTCTCTTTTCTGACGTCTTCTTCACCTCTCTTATTCAATTCCATTTATGTCCGTCTTACACTGTTGGCTTTGCCTCTATCCGTCTCCTTTTTTCCTGGCCTCTCTTTTTACTCTTCTTCAGAAGAGTAAGGGGTCACCATCTGCCAGAGAACTGGACACATAGAATGAAAAGAGGAGAGACAAAGTCATGGAAGGGAATGAAGGACAATAAGATCAGATTTTCACCTGATGGAATGGGGAAAATCCTGAGAATAGTGAATTGATTTTCACTGTTGCAGCAAGAATGCCAGCTGAGAACTGGGATTTTTTTGTGAGTAAAATATCCAGCAATTAAAGCAACATGTGGAGTGCTGTTGGTATATGTCTCTTTTTTATATTCTGTAGAGGTCTATCACACAGCTACCAAATCACCGTTTTAAATGACCAAGATTTTTCAATAAGAAGACATAGACTGGTAAAATATATAAATTTCCACTTAAAATACTGTTGCAAAAAAGCCAATAGCAAAGGCTCATATTTCTTTCTTTTACTGGTGATTAGCTAGCGGACGCTGTGAACCCCAAGGTTTTGGCTGTTTTTGTGGGCCCCAGTGTCTGAAAGTTGAATGTATAATTCAGTGAGGTTTAGCACCACGATGGATTGAATTAGCTGACAATAGATAATAAATTCGATATATTCCATTCTGGGGTCCCCAAAATATCTTTCCTATGGGGTCTCACACATTGTGGGGGGCACTGTCTCTGAAGGCAGCAGCGTGGAGGTAGCTTGCACTCTGTGTCTATCAGACAGTGTGTGAATCAGATTTTCCAGGTAAAGCGCTCTGGTGCCTTAGGGTCTTGCTAGCGCTATATAAAACTCTCAAATAAATAAATCAATAAAAAGTGGATTGCTCCTGCAGCAAACAGCAAGCATCACGATGACTGTGTGGCACAGGCAGGCAGGACTGGCTGTAGCGGGCACCGGGCGATTCCCCATGGGCCGCCAGCGTGGGGGCATGTTTTGGGCCACTGGGAGGCCATTTTTTTGTTACCTGGGGCCGGCAATATCAGCCCCCTGTAACAATATTGGCCGAAACTGGCCTTAGCAAACAGCTCAGCCTCACCTCCTCCACTCCCCCTCTGGGGCCGGCCGAGCAGTTTGCCAGGGATGGTTTTGGTTCCCAGTCCGGCCCTGTGCAGCAGGCTTTCAATCACAGAACAGGAGTACTCTTCACCTGCTAAACAACAGGCCGGAGAAAGGGAAGGAGTACTTCTGTAGAAGTACTGTACATGCTCACAAGTGCCTTGGTGAATCTGACTCCCATCGCTTCTCGGCCTTTTGGCTAAGATAAAGTGTGAATCTGACTCCCTGTTAGGAAAGGTGCAAAGAGGGTCGAGTCCTTTCGGTTTGACTCACCATTGCCACTTTACCCCCACATTTTGTGGTCAATTCATAAAGGTATTTAGGTAAATTACTGAAGTGTGAGTTCAGGTACTCAGAAGTGATGTTTTTAATCAGCACCAGTATATGGAATGGATTTTGGTGTTTTCTGTGAAAAGCAGCCTGCGTGAGGAGCAGACATTAGGCGTGAAGAAAGCAGCACGAGGAGCAGGCATTCGGTGTGAAGAAAGCGGAACGCGAGCGACATGGGGAGCAGGAGTAATCTGCTGCCTTAGGGGATGGTGGGTGAGCAAAAGAAGAAAATCTCAGTTGCGTGGATGGATCAGCTGCTTAGGCTGCGGAGCGGCAAGGGAAAAGACCATCCAGCTGCTTCACCGCTGCCTTTGAAGGGTCCACGATCGCTGACCAAAAAAAGGTCAGGATCCAGATTGGACCTGCCTCCGATGCCCCGGAAGCACTTGACTGCTTCCGGGACATACATGCTTCGGCAATCAGAGCGAAGGTTGGGGCTGGTGATGAGTGCGTCACCAGCGCCTTCCACCAGTCCCGCCCCTCTTTGGTGTCGGGAACCGGCACAACCGGCATAGTTAAAGCGTGCCGAGTCCCGGTTGGCGTCTTAGCATATGACCAGGTATTGCCGAATTCCCGCCCCAAAACGGCCATCCATACCCAAACCATGGCCACTACTGGTACCACAACCCCTACACTCTCCTCCGAGGCGTAGATACACATCAAAACACACTTGGCTTGGGTTAGGGGTCGTTAGAACCCCAGACGTATTTTATTAAATGATAAAACATATAAAAATGTGTTATATTTACAATACGGAGAAAACCTGTCCATTAGTCCAGAATATTCATACATTAACCAAATTTCTTACACATTGTATTTACAATTATTTATGCATGGCTAACCTTAACATAGTGTCTAATACATAGCCATTCCTAACCTGAAACTAAATTATGTACATTTTTATTTTCTGCGTATCCCGAATTGAACCTACGGGCAAGGTCATGATTGGTCCAACTATGTGTCAGGTCCACCCCTCTCACTGGAGTGACCTTGCGCAGGAGGCCCGGTTACCCAGAAGGTTCCCTCCTACGGGCACCCTCTACACCCTCAAATGCTGCCCCTACGGCATTGTGCTGTTGTGCCAACTTGTCTTGCACGCGCCTGTGCGGGGATTGACCCAAAGGCCTACTGGAAGCGGAACTTCTCCACCCCGCATCCTCCAGCCTATCGGCTTTAAACGCCCCTTGGAGATTCATAAGAGGCCACTGTTCCCTCGGGCGTCCCCATTAACAATGGTGATACCTAATAGGAACAGTAAAATGCCCCACCAATCATGACCTTACTGCCACAGGCCAGCATAGTTGATCAACTATTTGGCCATCCCCTCACAGAAAAGTCCTAGGGTCATGCCCTGTCCTGTGTCCCTATCAACCACGCCAGCAAGTTCTCTACGAAAATGTCATTGCCCGTTTTCGAGAGGTGAACTCCACCCTGCAGGAAAAACCTCTCCCCCCCCCCCCCCCCGATGCACCATGTGAAATGGTTTGGAGTTTTGGGGACCTAAACAGCCTGTCAATCCTTTTTACCGAGTGGTTCAGGGCCCAGACTGACTCACCGCCACCGTCATTGGATCCTGAGAATTATGTGGGACTATGCCAAGACTGCCTGTGGACACCTCCTCGCCAGAATGGGAATGTGTTACTGTATTCTATGACTTGTTCTGACTTTTTTTATATCAAATTATTTTATATATGTCACATAATCACTTTGTTTGGATATATGTCACATTAGCTACAAATTTCCTACACAAAAAGATGAAATAATAATGAATAAAATATAATAATATATCATGAACACATTTAGTGTTAATTGACTTATTAGTGCAACGTCATTTCTCACTCCTTTAAATAGGCACATAACCCGGTGCAATTGTGCTCTCTTTTTCCTAAATATTGTCTCCTTGCTAGGGTTTATCTCATAAGGCAGGGGCCCCTTTCTTCCAAACATAGACACCTCCTCGCCAACCATCCTATCTCAGTGATCAGAGCCTCGACAGCGCCCTTCCTACCCGAATGCATCAGATCATTGCCCCCCAGATGCACAATTACCGCTGCAGGGGCGGGTGAGTCTTAGCTAGCAGAACCTCCAACAAGCTCGCAACTGCCCTAGGGGACACCTCCTTGACCATGCACAGACACATTGAAACCTGCCCGACGGGCCCTGTCTCAGGGTCTCAATGAAACAAGGGACAAAGCACAGACGTGGGGCTGTACCCCTGCCTGCAGCTGCGGATGTAGGCCTGAGCTCCCCGGCTGTGAGTGAGGTCGATGCGACCGACGGGTAGAGAGCCTGGGAGGGAGAGGGGTCACACTGAAATCAGGTGGGCAGGAGGGCTGTGCGGTATGGAGGAATCGTCTAATAAATGTCACACATGTAAACAAGTCTTTTGATTACACTCTCTCTGCATCTACGTCACTTCCTGGAGAAACCAACTTGAGGCAACAGGCAGAGAAGATTCTGATAAACCTGTTTCTTTGAAATTGTCAGAAATAAATCATTCACTAGGTTAATGCCATGTATTTCTGAAAGTGGTCCATGTTTTTCCCCTAAGTGCAAGGAGTATGCATGTCCAGGCAACCCAAGTGCAACGGTTATGTCCAGGTGCCTTAATGCAACGACTATTTCCAGGTGCCTTACATGCAGCAGGTATGTCCAGGTGCCCTAAGAGCTACAGGTGTGGCCAGGTGCCCTTAATGTGACTACGTGCGATAGGTTTGCCCCGATGTGGGTCCCGTGTTCACCATGCCATCGGTCTCAAACTACATCCTACTGATGAGTCCCCCAATAGGTCAAACCGATTTGGGGTTGCCTGTGTGTTCCTGTTCGGAGGGAACCTGGCCTGGCAATTTGGGTTGACTTAATGACTTGCCCAATTAAAGTAGGAATAAGGCTGATTTGCATATGGAGTATTGCTGTCTGAGGTGGCGTGCTGGGTAAACGTATGATGAATGGGATGCAGCCCAGGTAGGTACCAGGGGACGTGGTTGAGGTTAATTCGATCCTTCCACTCCTCATTGTTTTGCTTTCCTCAGCAATATCTCTTTCTGTCATTTTAATCGGCCAATGCTCGATCTTTTTCCAGCTTTATTCCTTTTTCATCCACCTACATCATCCTTCTTTTCCACCCTATCGCTGTCCTGCTTCCTGTTTTCTTTTCCACTGCCCCTCTCATTCAGTCTCTTCCAGATCCTCTCCCACGGCTCTCTTGCACTTACTCACTTCTCGCTTAGTTTTTCTTCCCACTCCTTTTCCAACTCTTTCAATTTATTCTTGCATTTTCCTGTTCGCTTCACTCTCCTCTGTTGTCCCCTTCTTTTTTGCTGCTTTCAGTTTAGAGTTGTGTTCGAAATAGCAAACCGACTAGACTACCCGAACCCTAACCTCGCCGCATCACCTCCGTCTCTAAGGCAAGTTAGCATCTCACTAGCATCTGATTTACACACTGGCCCCTCTGATTGGTGTATTAGTTCTCGGTCCCACCAGGTAAGAACATGTTTTTTTTATCCTGGCCCGGATCAGTGCCAGGATTTTAAGCATTTGTCGAATGGAACCAATGCTGTAGCCACGGACCCTAGTTCAGGGAAGTTAATAGTCGCAGAAGCTGCTATCTGAATTGTAAAAGAGTGCAATAATCAGGAATGAGGCCTCTGGGCCCTGGTGTCACTGCACCTGCTGCACCAATGAGCAACGCCCCGAGATGCAGATCTTCACAAGCACATTAAGGAAGCGCAGTAATATAGTGCTGCCTCTAGGTGGCATCCGAGTGCTGTTGCTTTATGTCAGCTGTCTTTTAACAGCTAAGTGCATTATTTCGGAAAACAGTGCACTATAGAAGTGAGTCCCACTTAGATGCATTATGCGCACATTATCTTCTGTGGTGAGTCTCAACTTCTAATATACGCCTTTCCTGGACCAGTATTGGACACCCTCGCATAGTGGCCCGGCTCTGCGTTGAGCGCGCCAGGAGACGTCTTTACTCCGTAAGACTGGACGTCTGTGCAGCAGCCCAGGGATGCTGAAATAGCTGCTGCCTCTTGAGAGAGCTGGCTCAGCCTTCTAATAAGAGTCATTTCCGCCGCTTCACCTTGAGCCCGACATTGGCTGTCAGCCGGAGACAGCATTATTTCAGGCTCAGTGCACCCTCCCAGGAGACCGCCTTTACGCGGCTCACGTTTGTGTCACACACAGCTTTAAGTGCATGCTCTATTTGTGTTTTTCATCTCTCTGATACCGACATGAAAAGGAAAGGAAAGGGCTTCATTCGAGCAGAGGGTTTCTGTGGTATTGAATAACAGCTCTGAGCCTAGTTGAACGCCAAGCGCCGCTGGCATCATCTTCTAAGCGCTATCACCCTAAAATGCAGCAGTGTCTCGGAGAAGACCTGGCACAGCCCTTGTATCACAAAGCAGCAAAGGGTAGGCATGGTGTTTTCAGACCCGGGGTGGTGCCTCGGACAGACTAGCTGTTACCAACAAACATAGCCAGGACAGAGGGTACAACTGGTCATAAATGTTGCTTTGAGCACAGGTCAGATATATGAGGCCGCATAAGGAGTTGGGGGGCTGTTGTGTGCTTGTGCCGACATTTTATGCAGAGCGCGGAGCCTGGAGATGTAGGAATCGTTGTCAGTGAAGGGATCCGGGCCGGGCATTTCGTGGGGAAGACATGCCATGCTTGTGCGCCTGGAAGATGTGGGGTTGCAGTCTGTGTGGTGAAGGTGCAAGAGAGTAAAAAGACTGTCTGGGAGAGAGTGCAAGAGTGTAAGAAGAGAGTCTGTTAGAAAATGTAAAAAGAATGCCTGCCAGGGGTTAAACAAATTGTCCAAGAGAGAGGGTAAAAACATTGTTTGTGAGAGAGGGTAAAAAGAGTGTCTGTCAGAGAGGGTCAAAATACTGTCTGTGAGAGGGTGAAGAGAGTGTCTGCGAGAAAGAATAAAGACTGTCTGAGAGAGGGTAATAAGAGTGTCTGTGATAGAGGGTTAAAGACTGTCTGCAAGAGGATAAAAAAACTGTCTGTGAAAGAGGGTAAAAAGAGTGTCTTTGATAAAAGGTAAAAAGAGTGGGAGAGGGTAAAAGAACTGTCTACGAGAGGGTAAAAGACTCTTTGAGAGGGTAAAAGAGTGTCTATGAGAGAGGGTAAAAAGACTGTAAAAGGGTAAAAAGACTGTCTGAGAGAGGATAAAGAGTGTCAGTGAGAGAGGGAAAAAAGACGGTCTGCGAGAGAGAAAAAGTGTGCTTGTGAGAGAGATTAAAAAGATTGTTTTGGGGAGAGGGTAAAAAAATTGTGAGAGAAGGTAAAACGCATGTTTGTGAGAGAGGATAAAGAGTGTCTGTAAGAGAGGGTATAAAAGAGTGTTTGAGAGAGAGCGAGTAAAAAGAGTCTCTGTGAGAGGGTAAAACGACTGTCTTCGGGAGGGTAAAAAGAGTGTCTGTAAGAGAAGGTAAAAAGAGTGTAAGAGGTTAAAAAGAGTGGCTGTGAGAGAGGGTAAAAAGACTCTACAAGAGAGTAAAAAGACTGTCAGTGAGAGGGTAAAAAGAGTGTCTGTGAGAGAGGGTAAAAAGACTCTACAAGAGAGTAAAAAGACTGTCAGTGAGAGGGTAAAAATAGTGTCTGTGAGAGAGGGTAAAAAGAGTCTGTGAGAGGGTAAAAAGAGTGTCTGTGAGAGAGGGTCAAAAGACTTCCTGCGAGAGAGTAAAAAGTGTGTCTATGAGAAAAAGGGTAAAAAGAATGTTTGTGAACGTGGATACAAAGAGTGCCTGAGAGAGAGCTTAAAGAGTGCTTGTGGGAGAGGGTAAAAAGAGTGTCCGTGAAAGAGGGTAAAAAAGTATCTGTTAGAGGTTAAAAAGACTGTCTGCCAGTGGGTAAAAGCATCTGTGAGAGCGGGTCAAAAGACTGTCTGCGAGAGGGTAAAAAGAGTCAATGAGAGAGAGAGAGGGTAAAAAAAAGGGTTTGTGAGAGATGGTACAAAGAGTGTTTGAAAGAGTGCGTGAAGAGTGTCTGTGACAGAGGGTAGAAAGCGTGTCTGTAGGAATGAGTTGGTTGGTGGACTGCCAAGCTACACAGCTGTTGTAGGACAACGTTTCTGGAGTTGTTACTAGCATGTACCACCTCCTAGGTTAATTTGGTCATATGTTCCCAGATAGAGCTGTTTCCTTGTGATAATGAGTAGCGCCTTTGGTGAGTTCAGCTGGTAAAAGCTCTACTTTTGAGGGGATCGTTCGTGTAGACCTAGACCTACCAAAGACTTCCCAATGATGATGTTTTCTCTGGTTAAGTAGACATTCTGCTACCCAGAGCGGGGCTAGCACAAGACAAGCTGGTTGCCACCTGTCATTCAGCTGTGTGCCGACCCGTTGAGTCATCGACTCCTTGTGACTCTACTCTGAGAGTAGTTCAACCAAATGCAGACCCGTCGGGCCCGTGACGCGACTGGGCAGTGTTGTTCAATCATGTAACACCAGCTGAGCCATCATCTGCTTGTAACTCTACTGAGCAGTTTTGTTTAACCATAAGCGCACCCGGTGACCCATCCACTTCTTGTGACCCTACTGTGCACTGTTATTCAACCATAGGCAGACCCGTTGAGACATCCTCTACTATGCACTGTAGTTCAGCCATCTGCAGGCCAGTTGAGCTTTCATCTTTTTGTGACTGTTCTGAGCAGTGATGTTCAACCATATCCAGACCTGTTGAGCCATTCACTCCTTGTGACTCTCCTGCGCAGGCTTGTTCAACCAAATTCGTCCCGTTGAGCCATCCACTCTCTGTGACTCTTCTGTGCAGGGTTGTCCAACCACATTCGGCCCATTGAGTTGTCCACTCCATGTGACTCTCCTGCGCAGGGTTGTCCAATCATATTCGTCCCATTGAGCCTTCCGCTCCCTGTGGCTCTACTGTGCAGGGTTCTCCAACCCCATTCGGCCGGTTGATCCATCCACTCCTTGTGACTCTTCTGCGCAGCGTTGTCCAATCATATTCGTCCCATTGAGCCATCCACTCCTTGTCCCTCTGCTGCACATGAACCATGCCCACACGTCAGGAACAGGCAGTGGTGGCCTCTTGGCCTGTGTGTCTGTTGGAGCAGATGCTCCTGAGAGTTTCTGATCCTCCCCACATTGCACAGAGAGATCCAGGCCAGGAGGAGAGCGCGCAGGATTAGGGGAGGGATTTCCCTTCTGTCAAACTTCGACCAGCTACAAAGAGGAGCGAATTTTAACCAGCTGTCAAAAGTCGCAGCCCGAGGGGAGAAGCAGCTATTTAAATAAAGGAAGCACGAGACGTAATTAGAGCAACAAGCTGTTTGTTTTACTTCAGAAACTTCCATCCAGTTTGGAACTGCCAAGAAATGTGAAAATACAGGAATACAACGAGCAGAAATGAAATGCAGCACCTTAACCCAGGCTTTATTCCTAAAAAGACAGGAGAGGCCAGGCAGAGTCAGCGAGGGCAGGCAGACTCAGGGGGGCCAGGCAGACTCAGGGGGGCCAAGCAGATTCAGGGGGAGGAGGGGCAGGCAGACTCAGGGGAACCAGGCAGAGTCAGCGGGGCTAGGCAGAGTCAGCGAGGCCAGGCAGATTCAACGAGGCCAGGCAGACTCAACGAGGCCAGGGGGGAAGGCAGACTCAGGGGGGCCAGGCAGACTCAGCGAGGCCAGGTAGACTCAGCGAGGCCAGGCAGAGTCAGCGAGGCTAGGCCGAGTCAGGGGGGACAGGCAGACTCAGGGGAGCTAGGCAGACTCAGCGAGGCCAGGCAGACTCACCGAGGCCAGGCAGAGTCAGGCAGACTCAGGGGAGAGAGGGGCAGGTAGACTCAAGGAGACCAGGCAGAGTCAGGGGGACAGGCAGACTCTGGGGCGCCAGGCAGAGTCAGCGAGGCCAGGCACAGTCAGCGAAGGCAGGCAGACTCAGGGGGGCCAGGCAGACTCAGGGGGCCAAGCAGATTCAGGGGGAGGAGGGGCAGGCAGACTCAGGGGAACCAGGCAGAGTCAGCGGTGCTAGGCAGAGTCAGCGAGGCCAGGCAGATTCAACGAGGCCAGGCAGAGTCAGCGAGGCCAGGCAGAGTCAAGAGGGACAGGCAGACTCAGGGGGGCCAGGCAGATTCAGCGAGGCCAGGCAGTCTCAGTGAGGCCAGGCAGAGTCAGGGGGGACAGGCAGACTCAGGGGGGCCAGGCAGACTCAGCGAGGCCAGGCACACTCAGCGAGGCCAGGCAGACTCAGCAAGGCCAGGCAGAGTCAGGGGGGCCAGGCAGAGTAAGGGTGGCCAGGCAGAGTCAAGGGGGACAGGCAGACTCAGGGGGGCCAGGCAGAGTTAGCGAGGCCAGGCAGAGTCAGGGGGGCCAGGCAGAGTCAGGGGCACCAGGCAGAGTCAGGGGGGACAGGCAGACTAAGGGGGGCTAGGCAGAGTCAGCGAGGCCAGGCAGACTCAGCGAGGCCAGGCAGACTCAGCAAGGCCAGGCAGAGTCAGGGGGGCCAGGCAGAGTAAGGGTGGCCAGGCAGAGTCAAGGGGGACAGGCAGACTCAGGGGGGCCAGGCAGAGTTAGCGAGGCCAGGCAGAGTCAGGGGGGCCAGGCAGAGTCAGGGGCACCAGGCAGAGTCAGGGGGGACAGGCAGACTAAGGGGGGCTAGGCAGAGTCAGCGAGGCCAGGCAGACTCAGGGAGGTGGGTGGGCAGGCAGAGTCAGGGAGGCCAGGCAGACTCAAGGGTGGCAGGCAGACTCAAGGGTGGCAGGCAGACTCAGGGGGGCAGGCAGACTCAGGGGGGCCGGGCAGACTCAGCGAGACCAGGCACAGTCAACGAGGCCAGGCAGAGTCAGCGAAGCCAGGCAGAGTTAGCAAAGCCAGGCAGAGTCAGCGAGGCCAGGCAAAGTCAGCAAAGCCAGGCAGACTCCGGGGGGGCAGGCAGAGTCAGCGAGGCCAGGCAGTATGCGAGGCCAGGCAGTATGTGAGGCCAGGCAGACTCATGGTTGCCAGCCAGAGTCTGCGAGGCCAGGCAGACCCTGCCAAAAACCAGGGACGCGTCCACAACTCATTTGCATGATGTATTCATCCCATCATTCCTGTTTCATCTTCAACCTGTCTCTTGCCTGGAGATTGAGGTGGTTGTCAGTTTTTAAGGCGATGGCGGGTCATTACGGGTTTGTATGGAGGTTTGGTTTTGGTTTTGGTTTTGGTTTCAGAGGCAGGATAGCTTGGAGATCTTTGTCCCACCCCCGTGCTTGTTGTCTCTAAGGGTAAGCTAGTACCCTTGTTGCACCCACCATAATGATCATACCTGAGGTAAAATCTTTACAATGTGTATTGTGTATGTAAAATTTTACAATGTGTATTGTGCATGCTAAACTTTACCATGTGTGTTATGTGTGCAGACCTTTACAATGCGCATTATGTATGCAAAACTTTACAATGTGTATTATGTATGCATGTAAATATACGACTGAAAGAGAATTTTTCAAATATAAACCAATGTAGGGATGTAAAAGGTTTATGGTCATATTTTCTTTGTATTAGTGCCCTGGAGACACCTCCTGACTGTTTGAACGCTATATAAAAAATAAACTAGTTATATTACCCCAATTGGAGGGTGAAAGGATTTTTTTTGCTATTTTACTAAAGTAATTACATGCATATTTTCCAGGATTGAGGAGCTGACCTCGTGAATCAATTAAAATGACATTTTTTAAAAAGGGTTACACTAGCTTGGTGCATTTTAAAAGAGCAGTAGTATTTCAAGAAGTAAATATTTTACGTCTTGAATGTTATAATGCATGGGTGCTTGTGTGGGAAACAAGCACTGGTGTAAAGAAAAGTGAGGGGGCCTCCCTGCACGGTACTTAGGGGGTCCCCCTCCGGCTCAATCAGGAGCTCTTCTGGCCAGAGTTCAGTGCCGAGGGGGGCCCTTGGAGCCAGGTCCCCCATAACCCCCCCCTCGCCCATCCTCCCGAACACGCATGGGGTGCGGGGGCCTTTGCTACGCCCCTGGAAACAAGAGTTGCCTTTGTGAATTGCAGTCTTATCTGTCTCCAGCACACCTCATTCCCTTTAGAAATGTTGACAACTGTTTCACACCTTGTCTTTCAGAAGGAAGGTGTCTGTCAATGCATGCGCGTCACGCACCTTCAGTCAGTTATCAGTGTGAAGGGTGCGGGCTCAACCCTTGTGCACTTCATCTTAAATTAGCCCTTATAACTGGAATTATGCAATTCTGCAGCCACTGTGCTTTTCACATAATTATTTATTTGCTGTATAATCTGCAGATTAAAAAAAAGTTTGCCGCTCAAACGGATCAAAAGTTACTAAAACCGCGGTGACGTCTTCCTGCGCAGGGGAAGGCCTTTCCTGAAGGTTGACTGGTCATCTTTCAGTTCTTTCTTGTTGTATTTGGTTGTTAAACTATTACAAATGAGGTGAAATCTTAGCACAGACAGTGTTACCATGTATAAAAATACAAATGATTAAAATAATATTACCACAAAATGTGCTGCATAATTTCATTTTTCTTGCTGCATGATTTAGTCAACCCTGCCGCATAATTTGGCTCTCTTCTGCCACATAATTCCAATGGCTCTTCTTTTGACCTTGGCCTGTGTCAGTGGATACCATCCTACCTCGTCTGGCGCATAAAATAGGTTGCTACTGAGGCAATTTCCTTTCTGAACAGACTCTCTAGAAGACAATGGGGCATATTATCAAGGGGGTTTATTTCCGCTTTTTTTGGCTTTAAAAGCCAAGAAAGCGGAGATAAAATTATCTCCCTATTACCTAGCTGTCGCTAACACCAGTTAGCGACAGCTAGTAGGAGATAGCGACCATCTTGGGCCCCACTTTGCATGTCAGTGATATTTATCACTAATGAGATGCAAGGTGGGCGTGCCAAGATGTTAGCAACTGAAAACAGTCGCTAACATCGCTATCTACTATTACCAACTTTTGGAGATATTCGCGCTAAGCGCGAATATCTCCAAAAGCTAACACCTGCCCTGAGCAGTTCTTAGCCATGTTATCCAATGGGAGGTGGATAACATGGCTAAGAGCATTAGCTCGGTAATGCATGAATATCGCTGACTTTTCAGCGATATTTCATGCTTTGCGGCGATTTTTATTGCATTTGCGTTAAACCTTGGTAATGCCAAGGTTTATTTGCGGTAAAAATCGCTGCAGCTCAGCGGTAAATTATTGTCTCTAACCAAGCAATAGCGATAATTATCGCTATTGCTTGGTAATATGCCCCAATGTTTATTATTTTATTTATTTATGTAGGTATTTATTCCACGCTGCTTTCAAAAAAAAACAACTCTATTGTATAAAGTACACAGCGTTTTTTTACAGTTAAGAAAGCATGCCGAGGTGAGGTCCATTGTTCCGGCTGACTGAGTTCTGATAGAAGGAGAGCTGCACGCTTCGTGGCGCTCCGCGGTTTTAGACCCCGCGAGCAGAGGCTGCTGGGAAGGGGGCGTTGTTGAGTAACCGTGCTTCACGGGGTTATGGAAGTCGCGAGCGGTACCTGCCAGGGCTCAAAGAAATTGCCTTTTTCATTCCAATTGTCTCCTTAGGGCGGCTCCTGTTAACTTTTCTGTACAGCACTGAGCAGTGGTTTGCTGAGACTGCGTCGAAAAGTTCAGCATAGCTGGGCTATTCAAACCAACATAAGACCGCTTCAGTGGCACCCCTTCTTGGTGAGGCTAGGGCAGCAACAAACTGCATTAAATTACCATGTGTTTGATGCACAGTCAGGTCAGTGACAGAACCGGGGGTACAGGCCCACCCTGACTTTCATCCTTCTGAAGATGATAATATAAGAAATATTGCCTTAAGCGATAAAAATGGCAGATGTTATGTGCCAAGAAACTCAATGGAAAAGCATTCACTTGGATTAAAAGCTGAAACGTAGCTTGCACATTTTTTTTTATATTTCCTTGAGTATAATTGATTAGTTTCTCCCCCTTGGCCTCTCTCTCACTCCGTTCTTTTTCAACGAATGTGCTTTGAGCTGCGAAGGTGATACCAGTAAATCGAACAAGAGAAACAAGAATAGGTATATTCATGCCCAATAACTCTCTTCAACCTGCCTTAGAAACTGTGCTGTTATTAGAGATTTGTAATATATAATTCAATCATATATTAGGCCCTTCCTAAGGAAAGCCTTCTCACCGGCCAGTTGTCTGTTCAGCTGTCAATCACATTTTGCTTTATCCAACTAACAGAATAAAGCATGAGCGATGGGTGAGACCACTTAAGCCATTAGTTCTCCCGCGCTGTAATCCTATTTTAATGTGAGGGGAATTAAAACTAAAAAGTACATCTGCATGCTAAGAAAGGCCCATAATGTCGTTGAACATTCTATGCAATGTTCATTATTTATTTACATGAAACATGTTTATTTTAAGCATATGAGTGTCATGTTTAGGCGTAGTACTCTTCTGCTATTCAGAATGTCAGTAATATGTAACACATTCTGCAAACATTTAGCAGCAATGAAAATAGAAGCCTCGTGTCCATTTCTGGGGAGTTAATTCTTCAGATGAAACAGCATTGATGAGAAATCTAAAGGAGGAATATTGAGAGGGGAGGAATGTAAATGTTCGAGAAAAATGCACATTCTATTGTGGATGCTCAGAGTTCTTTCATTAGAAACGAAAGGAATAAACATTTGCAAGAACTATACAACTGGATTTAATGTGCTAACATGCGCAGTGTGATCACTTCAAAGTGAGAAACTTGGGAAGGGAGAGAGAGTGCGATAGTTGTAAAGTAGTCCCTCAGTTCAATGCAGGCACTGGAGAGGAGGCGGAAAGATATGCCCAAACAGCCAATAGCATTTGGTGAGAGATGGACACTTCACTGAGCTGACCCAAAATGTTATTGACAAAGTCTCCAACCAATTGCCAAAAGAGGCTGGTCGAAGAAATCCAATGGTAGACCGGGGTTGCCCAATGCCCACTCTATGAATATTGTTAGCAATACGTCTGACAGAGATATCGTCAAAAACTAGACCTAAAAAGGCAACGTACGGAAGAAGAACTAGTGAATGAGAACAGGAACAGAAGACTCCAAATGTGATGGAAGTACAGGAGAGCGCGAGTTACCATTGGTAGCGGACTGCACAAACGAAGAGTTAATGATGTGAGACTGGGACGGGAGGCTCAGGAGTCAGATTATGAAATATTTATTTCAATTAGTCAAGCAATGCTTTCATCGTTTTTGGCTTTAAAGATTGTTACATATTCACGTCTCTTTGTTATGCTTCATTCATCGTTGGCTTTAAAGACTACTACATATTCAGTTCTCTTTGTTACTCTCTGTATTAAAAATGAATGGTTCAGTGAGTAAAGTCCTTTGTGAATGTCATTGTTAGATTTCGGCTTTAGGTCATTCCTAGCGGGGGACGATAGAGGTGGCAAGGATGAGATGTTCAGAGGGAGAGAATTTACGATATGTGATTTTAACTGGACTTTAGAGAACTATTGTAAATCAGTGGTGGCTGCTACGGAACGGTGGGGGTGGCTGAGGGGTCAGGGGGTTAGAGAAAAAAGAAGAAAATACTTACCTGCCGCACGCCGGCCGCAGCCTCTCCTCCGTCCACCTTCGGTTCCTGGCTCCTGGCAGGACCCAGGTTCACAGACTCCCCTAGCCAATAATGACACTGCTGTCAACAGCATGACAGCAGCATTGTGATTGGTCTGAGTGCTGAGGTTCGGGGCACAGACTGGGACTGGGAGCCTGTGCATGTTTTGCACCCAGGCTGTTCAATACAGTCAGGTGGAGAACATGCTAAGTGCGCATGATTGTTTTTAATTGGTGGGTTTTTTGTTACCCAAGCAAGAGAAGTTGAAATAAATAAATGTGCAGCACACTCAGGTGTTGTGTTGCAGGGCTCCAGGGTCTGCAATCACGCCTCAATGGTGTTACCCTGTGTATTGAAGCTGAAAGTAATATGGCATGATACACCTCCAAAATAGAACTTTGTTTTATAAAGTCCTTCATAGCCCACTGATATCCTTTCAACAAATGTTGCTATTACATAATGCAATGGTCCTCAATTTACAAACCTTGGAAGGATGAAGGCTGAGCTGACTGTTGCGATTTAAACTTGTGACCTGCAGGTCACACCTCAAGTCAGCAAGAGGGTTTAATTCACTGAGTCATCTTGCTATCTTTATCAGACAAACGTGAACTTCACCACTCTGCAGGGCTTCTCCCATCCTGCCTTCTATTCTTACCCCCACCCCTACATACCTGGTCTGTAGAAGCACAACATGTGAGGGGTGCGTGCAGCAGGGTCAATACACGATTTTTAGTGAGTCGTGAAAGTTCAAGCAATAAATAAAGATGGCTGTAAATTCTGTACTTATCGTGTCATATTTTTTGCACTTCAACGACAGAGAGGGAAACATTTCTGTTTTCTAAATGGGGGCAATGGGGTTTAGAAATGGTCTCACTTTTGCAGTCAGAGAACAAAAAAGTAAAGTGAATTATGTGACACCTTGCTGGGGTACAGGTGTGTGAAAGGCTGTAGGGTGTCATTTTACTTGAAACACAATAAAATATAAATATCTGCAGCAGCAGCTTCTCCGCTAAGACGGTGGAGAGCCGCCACTGCAATTTGAGCAGTGGATGAAGGAAAAATAAAATGAAAATAAAACTAAGTTATTTTATTTTCCTGTTGTCAGGCAGGTTTACAGGGCGGGGTGGGCTGTCCTCGCAGCCAGCAGGGGGAGGAGTGGTATGCGCACTTAAGTGTGCATGACGGTTTGGTCGGTGGTCTTATGCGGGCCAAACAGTCATGCGCACTTTGCATGTTCCCCATCAGGCTGTAATACACGGCCTGGTGAGGAACATGCACCGGCTCCCACTGCCTGTCTGAGCGCCGAACCAGATTTGAATGGGATCAAAACAAATCAAGACACTTTACTTTGTGTTGCACGGATGATATACACTCACGAAAATCAGATTTCCACACATTATCATGTGTATTGTGTGCCTGTAAGTCTGTGCAAACTTAGTGGCCTTTCCAATGAAAAATGTGCTGTCTGTAAATGACAGTGCGCTGCCACACAATGATTAACTTGCACTAAAAAAAATTGTGGCCTCGTGTCCATTAAAGCTCGCAAAAATGTGTCTTTCCAAAAAGTGGGTCGTGGTTCTAAAAAGTTTGGAAAGCACTGGTGTACAGAAAAGGGGTTGGCCTAACGGCTAGGACAGTCAACCGCGAATCTGGGAACTGGGTTCGAGTCTCGGCAATAACGCTGAACATCCTGTGATTCTGGGCAAATCACTTAATCTCCCCGTGCCTTAAAAAATTAATGTGTCCTCATGTAATGCAACTGGTGCTATGTAAAGCGCTCTGATACCCGATTTGGGTCAAGTTTGCGCTATATAAAACTCTGTGTAAAAAATGTATTATATGAATCTGGATCTCTCTGTCCAAGGAGGGACGTGGGTGAGGTCAGAGGGAAGGAGAGAGAGAGATTGCCTCGGACATCCTCGGCCAGTCCTGGCTTCATTGCCAACAGCTTATCACACAGTGCTGACTCAATTCATGAACAGAGATCAATAATATTAGATAAAAAACATAACTGTCACGTGATCAAAAAGTGTGACACCTTTGGCCAGTATTGACCTTAGATAAGGAAACCTTGCATCCTGGGATCTTTCAGCATGCATGGTGTTTCAGCTAAGAGCCGAACTCCAAGTCCCAGAATGCAACTCTCCGGCTGGATGAAAACCATGCTTCTTTTATATGGGCCGTCTCGGCAGCTGTGCTAGGTGCAGTAAATAAAGCACACGTCAACCGCAGGTCACACAACGTGATACTATAGCCGTGCCAGCCCCCTCCCGCCACGCGGGCAGCCGTAAGACACAGCGAAGCCGTCGTGCAGAATTTCCTGGGAGACTGAACTGCTGTCTATAAAGGCCTTTTATGTGATCGATCTCCCCCGTGATTGGTTAACTTGAATTGATCATTGTTTATTTTCCTCTTCCTGAGATAAACGCCGCGCATGTTAATAAAGCGCGCGGAGCTCCGCGGGCGCCGCATTGATTCCCCGCTCGGAGCTCGCGATAGGGGCTGCGGCGCGCGACTGCTTCATTACTGGGGATTGCGCGCGGATGTTTAACCCTCCATGGTCCTAACATGGATTTCCGTGTGTGTGGATCCCTCCGCAGGCCGGTGGTTCCCAGTAAAAGAGTGCAATCCTGTCTCCCTGCCCAATCTTACGTCATCAACACTCGCCAACAACCGGGGTTCTGGACTGTCCCTTTGTTTGGCGACGTCTGGTCGGACTGTAAACCCCATTGGGATGTAATTCAGTAGATGGCCCGCTTGCATGGATCCATCTGAGTTCACATCCCACGCTTTGTGTGATTTACCGTGTCTGTCAGAAAACTCAGAGGGTTGTGTAGTCACGCCCACCTGTGGCTCCAAGTGAGGGGGAGTCTATTTCATGCATTGATTGTGGATGGTTCATAAGATGCGGACAGTGCATTATAACACATTGTACATTTAGGATCCTAATTTACATAACAAAAATACCACATATTGGTACGGAGCTGAATATGTAGGTTAGTAGTAGGACAGCGGAGTCCGCGCTGTTCTAGTCACCAGACATAGGACCATAACATTGAAAGTCACAATTACAGTCAGGTAGATTTCTCTAGGAGAGAGCACAGCTCCTAGATTTTTAGGTGACTTTCTGGCGAAGGGTAATTGAGAGAGACTATCTATACATTCACAATAGAGAAAATGGATTCTCAAGTATCGAAATATTTCGCTAGGAGGCGCGATCACAGAGAGCACTTAGAATGGTGTAACGAGTTGATCTATATAGCACTTAACAATGCCTACAGGGGGCGCCATATCTTAGGCACATGCCCAGTGTAGACCTTTTTCATCAACCACTTGCTTTCAAGGCCATATTCTGCTTCTCAACGAGAGAGAGCCCCCAGACTCTAGCCAATTCCTGAGAGAGAAATTGTATGTTAAACAGATTTTTATAAGCGCCTACTGCCTCTGTGAGCCATTTTAAGAGGCAATTCCTGGGTTGACATGGTCATATTTTGCATGGGTTTGAAACATGCCTAGGTTTGTATGTGTATAACACACGTCCACTCCCTAGGCCCTCTTGCCGCTGAGTATCAGGTGTTTCCTCAATAGTACTCACTTTGTAGACCTCAGAAGGATGAACGGCTCAAAGGGACCTACCAAGATTTGACCCTATGGCCTTAAGGTCAAACACAAGTTTGCTACAGTGGATTCAGGACTCCACTAAGCAACATAGACCTGATTGGCCTTTATTGGAGCACAGATCCTTTTTTGCAGTCCTGTTAGAAGGACATTGCCATGGTCAAGCTGAGACTGCCGACCAAGAGGAGCAGCCGACCATAGAGGGAGGGCGGTTAACCCCCCGTGGTCGGCAGACAAAGGGCACTGCAGCAGAAGGGCGCAAGAGCAAGCCAGGAAATAGACCAGCCAGTGACCAGTGGTGTTTGGTTAAAAGGGCCCAATCGAAAAAGAGGGCGTGTGGTCACAAGCGGGATTAAAAGGCGACCGGGACAAACCAGTCCACTACTTAGTCGCAGGAAGCATGTCTTTTTACACCTATGGTGGTTCCCCCGGAGATTACGCAGATAACGAGGTTCATCTACAAAGTGGAGTGAGAGATTGGCTCCTTCTGAATGTAGTTGGGTCACTCAAGCTGAGGGTTCTACTGGTCGTGTGGGAGGTGACATGGTCTGTAAACCAACTTCAGCGTGGAGGGGTGTCACGAAGTTTAGCAATAAATACCTTCACAGAATGAAGTAAAAGGGTAATTGCCCAGACAAGGTCCTACAGCATTGACTCTTGAGACAAGTGCCCTGACAAAGTCCTTGGGATGCCACGGCAGGGACTCTCGAGACAAGTGTCTTGACGGGGTCCTTGGGATGCTGCGGCAGCGACTCTTGAGACAAGTGCCCGGACAGGGTCCTTGGGATGCTACGGCAGGCACTCTTGAGACAAGTGCATGGACACTGTCCTTGGGGTGCTACGGCAGGGACTCTTGAGACAAGTGCCCAGACAGGGTCCTTGGGATGCTACGGCAGGGACTCTTGAGGCAAGTGCCCACACAGGGTCCTTGGGATTCTACAGCATTGACTCTTGAGACAAGTGCCCGGACAGGGTCCTTGGGATTCTACAGCATTGACTCTTGAGACAAGTGCCCGGACAGGGTCCTTGGGATGCTACGGCAGGGACTCTTGAGACAAGTGCCCGGACAGGGTTCTTGGGATGCTACGGCAGGGACTCGAGACAAGTGCCCAGACAGGGTTCTTGGGATGCTACGGCAGGGACTCTTGAGACAAGTGCCCGGACAGGGTCCTTGGGATGCTACGGCAGGGACTCTTGAGACAAGTGCCCGGACAGGGTTCTTGGGATGCTACGGCAGGGACTCTTGAGACAAGTGCCCGGACAGAGTTCTTGGGATGCTACGGCAGGGATGTAGGAGAGTAGGGTCTGCAATCCTATGATCACCCAGATTTTTTTGCTTTTGTTTCACTGGTTTACGACTTTCTCTGGCTGTGGGCCTGCCAATCAGACCCACAGCCTGGCTGTTCTCTTTCTAAATTACGATATGTACCCTAGGTGCATTTACCAATTGGTACTGGGCCACCTTATCAGACCCTGTAACTCAGGGCATAGGTGTACCCAGGGCCGCCAGGGGCTGCAGCATGTATTATGCCACCCCTGGTTGGCCTCCTAACTTTGACACAACTGGCTGCATGACAGCTGGGGCGAAGTCGTGTAATCACCCTTTGCTTTAGATATAGTAGCCCTATATCTAACCATCCAATGGACACCCGAGTTCCTATCAGTCACTCCTATGGCAGGCCTTGACAATCCTGAAGGCAGAGTGCATGGGCTCGTGTGAACTGTGTTCTGGCCCGAGCCGAGCCGGTTGCAGCTTGCGGAGAAAAGACCCAATGGCTGTTCCATGATAACGCGTACCACATCGGTAACTTCGGTGTCGCGTTATCAAGACATGTCGAGTAAGGTGTCATACGAATCGGGGTGCTGCCCTCTCACCAACCCTGGCGACGAGGTTAGCATCCCGCCCTTCTAGAGGGACACGACATGTACGTAACTGTGAACCCCGGTTAAAGTTAACGAAAGCCTCAGCTCCACAAAATGGATGCTGCCACCACAGACACGAGTCTGACCTCCTGCTGCTGGGAGTCCTTCCAGCGAGGAGCGCTTGGACAAAGGGTTTCCTGTCGAGGGCGGTGTTCGCACCGTCCCAGACAGGGTTTGTGTATTCTGGGTAGGTAGGGCTTTTGCGAGAAGGTGACTGCGGAGTGGCACCCCGGTGCTCACTACGCATCTGCCGGTTAGAACCAGTTCCAGGGGCGACAGCCCTGGCCTGGGGAAAGTCCGGCAGGGGAGAGGGGTGTAACTACCCCCCTTCCTGGTCCCACCCTTAGGGCAGGACCTAGTCATGTACCCACCCCTTTCTTTAGGATAAAGGCCGGAGCGGGGACCCTTCCAAATTAGATCATCTTTGAATCAAGAATACTTTCTACGAAAGGACTTCAAGACTCTTCTCAAGATTTCTCCCTTGTGGCTAAGGAGTAGTCACCCTGCATCAGCGGGCACCATCTAAGAACTCTGCGGTTTGCTGTAAGTCCTTCCTCAAGGAATCCGACGGCCCAGCTCGACGAGAACCGGCTTCCCTGGCACCTCTGACCTCTACCCACGTCATCAGCTCAGCTGTGATCTGTGGGTGCGACGAGACCTCGAGGGACCGGCCATCATCAGAACCTGCACGCTCTTAAAACCAGCACGACCATCGAGGTAACTCTCTGGTGAGTGCTCTGGGGTCCGAGAAGCCCCGACCCTGAGCCGCTCCAGCACCGAAGTGCAGTCTCCCAGCATCTCCACGATCTGCGTGGGGCCCTTCTGCTCGCTGCTCAGCACGTTGTCTGGTCACTAGCCGCTGGCTTGTGTCCTTCTGTGACGACATCCGAGAATCATCACTGCCGGTCTGGTTGCTCCAGACTGGCCCTTGCTTCCATCTTTTCGAGAAGCACCCCGGACCCTCCTGGTCCACTCAAGACGCCGACAGCGCCATCCTTCGTGGGACAGCTCGCACCTCCACCGTGGTCGCCGACAACGCCTCCTGGTCCGTGAGACTGCAGAGCCTAGCGTCGCCCACTCACCTGGTCGAGGTGACGGCCAACTGGTGCCTTCCTGGTACCCTCTGACTACTGGCTAGTAGTACGAACTTGGTCCCCTCTGCTTTCAGGTTTCATCAATCTCCGATCCAGGCTTGGATCTCTACGAACTATTCATCACTGGTCGCCGGCCAGCAACTCCTTTTCTTCCGGCTCCTGGCTCGTCAGCGAAGACCCCGACGCCTGTAAGACTTGTGCAGCCGCAGCCCTCGTGGCTAGGTAACTCGGCATTTCGGTGCCTGCATAGCCTCCTTACTCTAGGGTCCCGAGTCCCTCGCTTCCGACTTGCCTTAACCTTTCCGTGTCTTCGGACACTTGTTTCAACGTGCACTTGAAGTATTTGCTAAAGAGATTTGGTTTGTGCTTAGTACCCTGTCCTCATAAAGAGTACAGGGCTGTTGTGATTCTTAATAAATATATTGTTTATTTTCATAACACTTGTGTGGTGTCCTTTCACTGGGTGTTCAAGGGGTACATGTGTGGTAAACAGCTGGCTTAACGCGCCCTCTCGAGTCTTTAGCCTTAGACTGCTCGTATCCACGCTACTAGGATAGCTGGTCTATAGGTTGACTTACAACCAAACACCATAAGGGTCGTTGGAACGATACATAGCGGTCGCTAGAATAGCGAACGTTGCATATCGGGCCAACTTCTCACATTGGTGAGCAGCGGTTGGGATTTGAGCTTGCTGTTGTTTTACCACACGTATCCTAAGAATATCTTGTTGAAAGATCGCACAAGTACTGTTAGTACATATAACTAAAGCTTAGAATACTCTGAGTTCTACTGAACCAGCTGTTGTAGCTCCTCAAGGCTTAGCACACCTTGGCTACAACTCTTAGCAAGGGAACAGTAGGAAAACACATAGTGTAGGTAGGTGCATCACTTACACCACACTAGAAACAGTATGTCGGGCCAAGGAGGAAACTCTGAGTCTCCCCTTGTGTCAGTTGACCCTCCACAGGTCATCCCTTCAGGATATACTGTGCTGAGCTTCAAGGAGTTAAGACGACTGTGTCACTCCCGGAAGATTCAGCAGGGGTCTAACCCCACAACGTCCTTTCTGATTGGTCTCTTGGAGACTTATGATGCCAGGAGAGCTGAGAAACTTCGTAGCTCTTCTAATCCAGAAGGAGACATGCCTCCCCTCGAGGGAACCCGGGACGATCCTGACCTCATACACCTCGCAACTGAGAACGAAGATGGCGAGGAGGATGAGGATGAGGATCTCTCTGGGGATGAGGCAGATAAGGGACAGGTAGAAGTCGTCAGACTAACACGGTCCAACTTAAGCAAACATGATAGTGGTACTGGGGGAACCCCAGCGCTACTGTCAGGTCCGCTTAACATGGGGAATGGACGAGCCAGATCTCTGTCAAGAGGCTCTGGCAGATCCCTTCATACCAACGGCTCTCACAACTCTTCTCAAAGAGGGATGACGTCCCCTCAGAGGAGAGTGTACGAAGCGAAAGAAAGGGCAGCTAATCTGAGGATCGAAAGGGAAGAACTTGCCCTGGCCAAGGAAAAGCTTGCTTTTGCTAGAGAGCAACAGTTAAGTGGGGCAGTCCCCACTGGTGGCAGCAATGTACCTAGTAATAGGGAAAAGAGTTTCGATACGAAACACCTTGGGAAGATAGTGCCCCCCTTTAAACAAGGGGACGACATCCACAAATGGATTACTGCTTTGGAGAGGGCCTGCACTGTGCAAGGTGTTCCCCAGAGTCAGTGGGCAGCTATCTTGTGGCTCTCCTTTGAAGGTAAAGGAAGAGACAAGCTCCTCACCACAAGGGTAGAGGACGCTAATAATTACCAAGTCTTGAAGAATACACTCGTTGAAGGGTTCGGCCTAACCACTGAGCAGTACAGGGTGCTGTCCAGGGATACCCAGAAAACGCAGTCTCAAGATTGGTCTGATTTTGTCGATTGTGCCACTAAGGCTTTTGAGGGCTGGTTGCTGGGCAGTAAGGTTACTGATTACGCAGGATTGTATAATTTGATGATGAGAGAACAAATTTTAAACAATTGTCAGAACCAGTTGTTGCATCAGCATCTTGTCGACTCGGATCTGACCTATCCCCAAGAATTGGGAAAGAAGGCAGACAGATGGGTTCGTACGAGAGTTAAACAGAACCAGGGCCAGAATCAAGGTGGTCAGAAGAAAGCAGACCAAAAGGGTAAAGATTCTAAGGGGGAACAAAATGACCAGAAGTCTTCGACAGGTCCCCAACAACCCAAAGAGGGTGGGGGTCAGGCTCCCCAAAAGAAGAAAGAAGGCCAATCCAAAAGATGGTGCCAGTACTGTAAAAGTAAATCTCACTGGTTTAGTGAGTGCACCAAGAAAGGAGGAGGGCAGACTCCTGCCACTGCAGCCCCTAAGGCACCTGTGCCCCCTAGTACAGTCAGCAGTGGTAGTGCGCCTCCCAAGGGTTTAGTAGGGTTAACCCTGGGTTCTGAGGGGCGTGACAACTTAGTTGGCACACTCACTCAGGCTGTCCTTGTCAGTACAGGGGACGTGGACGTGTCCCCTGACGTAAGCCCCAATACTCTGGGCAAATACCGACAGACGCCTTTCATAAATGGAAAGATGGCTCAGGCCTATAGGGACACTTGTGCCAGCGTCACCATGGTGACGCCTAACTTTGTGGACCCTGGACAGATCATGCCAGGTACAGAATTCCTGGTGACCAATGCAAGCAATGTCACTACCAATCACAGTATGGCAATTGTAGCTTTCTCCTGGGGAGGGGTAACTGGCCAAAAGAAGGTTGTAGTTAGTCCAGACCTCCCAGTGGATTGTTTGTTGGGCAATGATTTGGAGTCGTCACAATGGTCAGAAGTGGAGCACCGGACTCACATGGAAATGTTAGGTTTGCCAGCACATGTGTTCGCTGTGACTAGGTCACAGGTCAGGAAATGCCCCACTGAACAGGTGCTGGATCCTGGAACAACGGACCAGACACCTCCCAAGAAAAAGAGCAGTAGGGTTAAGGCTGCGCCTTCCCCCTTGCCCCAGGTCGAGGATCAAGTCTCAGAGGAGGCTGACCTACAGGAATTGAGGGAAACTGAGCCTAGGGAGTTCGAACTGGATCAAGTTGAATTCTTGGGCTCAGGGGGACCCTCAAGGGAAGACCTGGGGAAGGACCAGTTAGACTGCCCTTCTCTTGAACCCCTCAGACAGCAGGCTGCTGCTGAGGCTGCTGGGAACGCCACAGGTACCCACAAGGTATACTGGGAAGATGGACTCCTGTACACTGAGTCAAGAGACCCCAAGCCTGGCATGACCAGGAGGCTGGTCGTACCCTTGTCTCAGCGTGGTTTCCTACTTACCTTGGCCCACGAGATTCCCTTAGCAGGTCACTTAGGCCAGACGAAAACGTGGGACAGGCTTGTCTCGCACTTTCACTGGCCTCACATGAACGAAGATACCAAGGAGTTTTGCCGCTCCTGTGTCACTTGCCAAGCCAGTGGTAAGTCAGGTGGCACGACAAAGGCCCCCCTTATACCAATGCCTGTGGTGGGGGTGCCCTTTGAACGGGTGGGGATCGACATCGTCGGTCCCATGGAACCACCGACAGCATCAGGGCACAAGTTTATACTGGTGGTAGTGGATCATGCCACCAGGTATCCTGAAGCTATTCCCCTTAGGACCACTACAGCACCTGTTGTGGCAAGAGCTCTAGTTGGAGTATTCTCCAGAGTGGGCTTCCCTAAGGAGGTCGTCTCCGACAGAGGTGCAAACTTTATGTCGAGCTATTTAACTGCTATGTGGAAGGAATGTGGTGTCAACTACAAGTTCACCACGCCCTATCATCCACAATGCAATGGGCTTGTTGAGAGATTCAACAGGACCCTAAAAGGGATGATTCATGGACTACCGGAAAAGCTTCGGCGTAGATGGGACGTCCTGATCCCCTGCCTCTTGTTCGCCTACCGAGAAGTCCCACAGAAGGGGGTTGGCTACAGCCCTTTTGAACTTTTGTACGGGCATCCTGTAAGAGGACCCCTGTGTTTGGTGAAGGAAGGATGGGAGAGACCTCTCAAAAAACCTGCAACCAACAAAGTGGACTATGTGCTCGGCCTCCGCTCGCGGATGGCTGAATACATGGAGAAGGCATCCGAAAACCTTAAGGCCAGCCAAGAACTCCAAAAAGCTTGGCATGACCAAAAGGCTGTCTTGACTGTTTACCAGCCCGGACAGAAGGTGTGGGTGTTGGAGCCAGTGGCCCCAGCAGCACTCAAGGACAAATGGTCCGGGCCCCACACCATCCTGGAGAAAAAGGGAGAGGTCACCTACCTGGTCGACCTGGGAACTCCCCGGAGCCCCCACAGGGTGCTTCATGTCAACAGGCTAAAAGCATATGTCGACAGGAAGGACATGAGTTTGCTCATGGCCCTAGATGAGGGACAGGAAGAGGAGAGTGACCCTCTCCCCGACCTGCTCACTCAGAATCCTGACGATGGCTCGGTAGATGGTGTTGTCTTTTGTGGCAGCCTCTCCGAACATCAACAGAGCGACTGTAAACAGGTTCTTCAGTCGTTCCGACATCTGTTTTCTCTGACACCCAGTCAGACCGATTGGTGCACCCATGAGGTCGACACTGGTGACAGCTTGCCCGTAAAGAGTAAAATCTACAGGCAGCCTGATCACGTTAGAGACTGCATCAAAAGTGAAGTGCAGAAAATGTTGGAGCTGGGAGTCATTGAACCCTCGTATAGCCCTTGGGCTAGTCCCGTAGTTCTAGTGCCGAAACCTCACACCCAGGGTGGTAAGAGAGAGATGAGGTTTTGCGTAGACTACAGGGGTCTCAATGCAGTCACTAAGACTGACGCCCACCCAATACCAAGGGCAGACGAGCTTATCGATAGATTGGCTTCGGCCAACTACTCAAGTACGTTTGACCTGACAGCTGGGTATTGGCAAATCAGGTTAGCTGAGGACGCCAAGCCTAAAACCGCATTTTCAACCCCTGGTGGGCATTATCAGTTCGTGGTGATGCCCTTTGGTCTGAAAAATGCACCTGCCACCTTCCAACGGTTGGTGAATCACGTCCTTACTGGGCTGGATGACTTCTGTGCGGCGTATCTTGACGATATTGCTGTCTTTAGCTCCACCTGGGAGGATCACCTGGTCCACCTGCGGAAGACGTTAGAGGCACTGCAAGCAGCAGGTCTCACTATCAAGGCCACCAAGTGCCAGATAGGGCAGACACAGGTTGTATACCTGGGCCACCTTGTAGGTGGAGGTCAGGTTCAGCCACTGGAGAGCAAGATACAGTCAATCAGGGACTGGGCTCCTCCAACCACCCAGACTCAGGTTCGAGCTTTCTTGGGCCTGACTGGTTACTACAGGAAGTTTGTCAGGAACTATGGTTCCATCGTGACACCATTAAATGAACTGACGAGTAAGAAAATGCCAAAAAAAGTTCAGTGGACAGCGAGCTGTCAAAAAGCATTCGATGACCTAAAGCAGGCCATGTGCACGGCGCCTATCCTCAAGAGTCCGGACTACTCCAAACCATTCATTGTCCAAACAGATGCTTCTGAGTTGGGTGTGGGAGCTGTTCTTTCTCAACTGAATTTTGATGGTCAAGACCAGCCCATTGCTTTTATAAGCAGAAGGCTGACCCCTAGAGAGAAGAATTGGTCAGCTATTGAGAGGGAGGCCTTTGCTGTGGTTTGGGCCCTGAAGAAGCTGAGGCCATACTTGTTTGGCACTCACTTCAAGATTCAGACCGACCATAAGCCCCTCTTGTGGCTAAATCAGATGAAGGGTGAAAACCCCAAACTGCTTAGGTGGTCCATTTCCCTACAGGGGATGGACTTCACAGTGGAACATAGACCTGGTACTGATCATGGCAATGCCGATGGGCTCTCCAGATATTTCCACTTAGAACAAGAAGACTCACCTGGTCAAGGTTAGCTAGTTGTTCCGACGTTTGGGGGGGGGGTCATGTAGGAGAGTAGGGTCTGCAATCCTATGATCACCCAGATTTTTTGCTTTTGTTTCACTGGTTTACGACTTTCTCTGGCTGTGGGCCTGCCAATCAGACCCACAGCCTGGCTGTTCTCTTTCTAAATTACGATATGTACCCTAGGTGCATTTACCAATTGGTACTGGGCCACCTTATCAGACCCTGTAACTCAGGGCATAGGTGTACCCAGGGCCGCCAGGGGCTGCAGCATGTATTATGCCACCCCTGGTTGGCCTCCTAACTTTGACACAACTGGCTGCATGACAGCTGGGGCGAAGTCGTGTAATCACCCTTTGCTTTAGATATAGTAGCCCTATATCTAACCATCCAATGGACACCCGAGTTCCTATCAGTCACTCCTATGGCAGGCCTTGACAATCCTGAAGGCAGAGTGCATGGGCTCGTGTGAACTGTGTTCTGGCCCGAGCCGAGCCGGTTGCAGCTTGCGGAGAAAAGACCCAATGGCTGTTCCATGATAACGCGTACCACATCGGTAACTTCGGTGTCGCGTTATCAAGACATGTCGAGTAAGGTGTCATATGATTCGGGGTGCTGCCCTCTCACCAACCCTGGCGACGAGGTTAGCATCCCGCCCTTCTAGAGGGACACGACATGTACGTAACTGTGAACCCCGGTTAAAGTTAACGAAAGCCTCAGCTCCACAAAATGGATGCTGCCACCACAGACACGAGTCTGACCTCCTGCTGCTGGGAGTCCTTCCAGCGAGGAGCGCTTGGACAAAGGGTTTCCTGTCGAGGGCGGTGTTCGCACCGTCCCAGACAGGGTTTGTGTATTCTGGGTAGGTAGGGCTTTTGCGAGAAGGTGACTGCGGAGTGGCACCCCGGTGCTCACTACGCATCTGCCGGTTAGAACCAGTTCCAGGGGCGACAGCCCTGGCCTGGGGAAAGTCCGGCAGGGGAGAGGGGTGTAACTACCCCCCTTCCTGGTCCCACCCTTAGGGCAGGACCTAGTCATGTACCCACCCCTTTCTTTAGGATAAAGGCCGGAGCGGGGACCCTTCCAAATTAGATCATCTTTGAATCAAGAATACTTTCTACGAAAGGACTTCAAGACTCTTCTCAAGATTTCTCCCTTGTGGCTAAGGAGTAGTCACCCTGCATCAGCGGGCACCATCTAAGAACTCTGCGGTTTGCTGTAAGTCCTTCCTCAAGGAATCCGACGGCCCAGCTCGACGAGAACCGGCTTCCCTGGCACCTCTGACCTCTACCCACGTCATCAGCTCAGCTGTGATCTGTGGGTGCGACGAGACCTCGAGGGACCGGCCATCATCAGAACCTGCACGCTCTTAAAACCAGCACGACCATCGAGGTAACTCTCTGGTGAGTGCTCTGGGGTCCGAGAAGCCCCGACCCTGAGCCGCTCCAGCACCGAAGTGCAGTCTCCCAGCATCTCCACGATCTGCGTGGGGCCCTTCTGCTCGCTGCTCAGCACGTTGTCTGGTCACTAGCCGCTGGCTTGTGTCCTTCTGTGACGACATCCGAGAATCATCACTGCCGGTCTGGTTGCTCCAGACTGGCCCTTGCTTCCATCTTTTCGAGAAGCACCCCGGACCCTCCTGGTCCACTCAAGACGCCGACAGCGCCATCCTTCGTGGGACAGCTCGCACCTCCACCGTGGTCGCCGACAACGCCTCCTGGTCCGTGAGACTGCAGAGCCTAGCGTCGCCCACTCACCTGGTCGAGGTGACGGCCAACTGGTGCCTTCCTGGTACCCTCTGACTACTGGCTAGTAGTACGAACTTGGTCCCCTCTGCTTTCAGGTTTCATCAATCTCCGATCCAGGCTTGGATCTCTACGAACTATTCATCACTGGTCGCCGGCCAGCAACTCCTTTTCTTCCGGCTCCTGGCTCGTCAGCGAAGACCCCGACGCCTGTAAGACTTGTGCAGCCGCAGCCCTCGTGGCTAGGTAACTCGGCATTTCGGTGCCTGCATAGCCTCCTTACTCTAGGGTCCCGAGTCCCTCGCTTCCGACTTGCCTTAACCTTTCCGTGTCTTCGGACACTTGTTTAAACGTGCACTTGAAGTATTTGCTAAAGAGATTTGGTTTGTGCTTAGTACCCTGTCCTCATAAAGAGTACAGGGCTGTTGTGATTCTTAATAAATATATTGTTTATTTTCATAACACTTGTGTGGTGTCCTTTCACTGGGTGTTCAAGGGGTACATGTGTGGTAAACAGCTGGCTTAACGCGCCCTCTCGAGTCTTTAGCCTTAGACTGCTCGTATCCACGCTACTAGGATAGCTGGTCTATAGGTTGACTTACAACCAAACACCATAAGGGTCGTTGGAACGATACATAGCGGTCGCTAGAATAGCGAACGTTGCATATCGGGCCAACTTCTCACAAGGGACTCTTGAGACAAGTGACCGGACAGGGTCCTTGGGATGCTACGGCAGGGACTCTCGAGACAAGTGCCTGGACAGGGTCCTTGAAATGCTACGGCAGGGACTCTTGAGACAAGTGCCCGGACAGGGTCCTTGGGATGCTACGGCAGGGACTCTCGAGACAAGTGTGCGGACAGGGTCCTTGGGATGCTACGGCAGGGACTCTTGAGGCAAGTGCCCACACAGGGTCCTTGGGATTCTACAGCATTGACTCTTGAGACAAGTGCCCGGACAGGGTCCTTGGGATGCTACAGCAGGGACTCGAGACAAGTGCCCGGACAGGGTCCTTGAAATGCTACGGCAGGGACTCTTGAGACAAGTGCCCGGACAGGGTCCTTGGGATGCTATGGCAGGGACTCTCGAGACAAGTGCCCAGACAGGGTTCTTGGGATGCTACGGCAGGGACTCTTGAGACAAGTGCCCGGACAGGGTCCTTGGGATGCTACGGCAGGGACTCGAGACAAGTGCCCGGACAGGGTTCTTGGGTTGCTACGGCAGGGACTCTTGAGACAAGTGACCGGACAGGGTCCTTGGGATGCTACGGCAGGGACTCTTGAGACAAGTGACCGGACAGGGTCCTTGGGATGCTACGGCAGGGACTCTCGAGACAAGTGCCTGGACAGGGTCCTTGAAATGCTACGGCAGGGACTCTTGAGACAAGTGCCTGGACAAGGTCCTTGGGATGTTGCGGCAGGGACTCTTGAGACAAGTGCACGGACACGGTCCTTGGGATGCTACGGCAGGGACTCTCGAGACAAGTGCCCGGACAGCGTTCTTCGGATGCTACGGCAGGGACTCTTGAGACAAGTGCCCAGACAGGGTCCATGGGATGCTATGGCAGGATCTCTCGAGACAAGTGCCCAGACAGGCTCCATGGGATGCTACGACAGACACTTGAGACAAGTTACCGGACAGGGTTCTTGGGATGCTATGGCAGGGACTCTTGAGACAAGTGCCCAGACAGGGTCCTTGGGATGCTACGG
Organism: Lissotriton vulgaris; assembly: GCF_964263255.1. Taxonomy (NCBI): domain Eukaryota; kingdom Metazoa; phylum Chordata; class Amphibia; order Caudata; family Salamandridae; genus Lissotriton; species Lissotriton vulgaris. The sequence goes on along the minus strand of NC_141689.1, from coordinate 169,222,957 downwards.
CAGGGACTCTTGAGACAAGTGCCTGGACAGAGTCCTTGGGATGCTACGGCAGGGACTCTCGAGACAAGTGCCTGGACAGGGTCCTTGAAATGCTACGGCAGGGACTCTTGAGACAAGTGCCCGGACAAGGTCCTTGGGATGTTGCGGCAGGGACTCTTGAGACAAGTGCACGGACACGGTCCTTGGGATGCTACGGCAGGGACTCTCGAGACAAGTGCCCGGACAGCGTTCTTCGGATGCTACGGCAGGGACTCTTGAGACAAGTGCCCAGACAGGGTCCATGGGATGCTATGGCAGGATCTCTCGAGACAAGTGCCCAGACAGGCTCCATGGGATGCTACGACAGACACTTGAGACAAGTTACCGGACAGGGTTCTTGGGATGCTACGGCAGGGACTCTTGAGACAAGTGCCCAGACAGGGTCCTTGGGATGCCACGGCAGGAACTCTCGAGACAAGTGCCCGGACAGGGTCCTAGGGATGCTACGGCAGGGACTCGAGACAATAGCCCAGACAGGATCCATGGGATGCTACGGCAGGAACTCTCGAGACAAGTGCCCGGAGAGGGTCCTTGGGATGCTACGGCAGGGACTCTTGAGACAAGTGCCCAGACAGGGTCCTTGGGATGCCACGGCAGGAACTCTCGAGACAAGTGCCCGGACAGGGTCCTTGGGATGCTACGGCAGGGACTCGAGACAAGTGCCCAGACAGGCTCCATGGGATGCTACGGCAGGAACTCTCGAGACAAGTGCCCGGACAGGGTCCTTGGGATGCTACGGCAGGGACTCGAGACAAGTGCCCAGACAGGCTCCATGGGATGCTACGGCAGGAACTCTCAAGACAAGTGCCCGGACAGGGTCCTTGGGATGCTACGGCAGGGACTCTTGAGACAAGTGCCCGGATAGGGTTTTTGGGATGTTACGGTAGGGACTCTTGAGACAAGTGCCCAGACAGGGTCCTTGGGATGCCACGGCAGGAACTCTCGAGACAAGTGCCCGGACAGGCTCCATGGGATGCTACGGCAGGGACTCGAGACAAGTGCCCAGACAGGCTCCATGGGATGCTACGGCAGGAACTCTCGAGACAAGTGCCCGGAGAGGGTCCTTGGGATGCTACGGCAGGGACTCGAGACAAGTGCCCAGACAGGGTTCTTGGGATGTTACGGTAGGGACTCTTGAGACAAGTGCCCAGACAGGGTCCTTGGGATGCCACGGCAGGAACTCTCGAGACAAGTGCCCGGACAGGCTCCATGGGATGCTACGGCAGGGACTCGAGACAAGTGCCCAGACAGGCTCCATGGGATGCTACGGCAGGAACTCTCGAGACAAGTGCCCACACAGGGTTCTTGGGATGCTACGGCAGGGACTCGAGACAAGTGCCCGGACAGGGTCCATAGGATGCTACGGCAGGAACTCTCGAGACAAGTGCCCAGACAGGCTCCATGGGATGCTATGGCAGGGACTCTCGAGACAAGTGCCCGGACAGGGTTCTTGGGATGCTACGGCAGGGACTCGAGACAAGTGCCCGGACAGGGTCCTTGGGATGCTACAGCATTGACTCTTGAGACAAGTGTTGAAGCCTCGACCGCTGTACCAAGTAAGTGGCAGAAGTAGAGCTGTCACAGCATACGCAGAGTGAATCATGACAACTTTGAAGAGACATATGTCGGGAAGGATAATGCATTGCAGGATTAGGCAAAGTTATGGTATTAGTATTCAATAAGTATAGGATGTACACTGTATAACCTGTTATGTAAAATGCCTTACGTTGTAGTACAGATAAGCCAAAAATGAGCATGTTGTTGACCAACGCCATTATAACGAGTGTGTTCTAACTTATGATGTGAATAAACAGTGGCTGTTCTATCACCACAGAAGGACTTGGTGTTCATAATGGATGGGAGGGAAGGACTGGTGGGAGGACTCGAGAGTTGCTCGCACAGTTGAGCAGGGGTGTTTAGTACAAGCAATGGCGCCATGCTTTAAGGTCGTTTGGAGGTCGAAAAGGGGGGCATTTTCTGAGAAGTCTGAGTTGGAGAAAAGCCCCTCTGGATAGACTATTCATGTAAATTTAAAGCTTGAGTTTCCTTGAGTATTTAGCACAATTTGTGCCTGAAAATCCAGCGAGTGAATCGCACTGATCCTGTTATCATCTTGGTGGGAATTAGGTCTACATGCGAGAACGAGGAATTCTGGTTTTAGGTCATTTCGTTTTAAATGTCAGCCTTTTAGCCATTTTGAATATTTGGTAAGTAAGGGGATTGGATTGGAGGTTCAGCTTTTGCTCAACCTCTAGTCTAAGGTGTATTTTGATATGTTCTGCATAGGGAGGTCGCATACTTTCTATTTCAGTTAAAAGGACCCAGAGGGACCAACATAAATTCTAAAGAGGTAGGATGCCAGTTTTAATGCCTGATGTAGCCCAACGGTAATGGGGACAGAGTAAAGAGAGACACTCCAATCTCAGCATATTAATATCTATTTGCAAGATTGGACTCAGGCAATTTTAGTATAGTGCCATATAGCCCTAGCATTTCTTTAAGGACGTGTAAGAGGATTTCTTGGTCCACTGAACTGAGGGTAGAGGATAGCGCTAGAAGAATTAGTAGGGAGATATCATTGTGTAGGGCGCCGTCAAGAATATTTAACACACAGGTTTTCGGTGCTGTGTCCTGGGCGAAAACTTCAAAGGTTGTTTTCTGTCAGGTGTGAAGGGACACAATATCCCTTTTTTTCTCAGCAGATAGGAGTCAAGGGATGGGATTAAATATTTCAAGGTTGCTGATTTCACTGATGTACCATGAAATTGTGAGGATGGTTTTAAAGTATTTAAGAGACTGCATGTTAGGTCATGCGCCTGCCTGTGATGTCATAGGCAGAGCATGTCCTGTCATGCACATGCCATGCTTGTGATGTCACCGGCTGAAAGGGTTCCCATAGCATGGAACCTTCTGCAAGGGTATAAGGCATCTTTGTGGATGGATATTCTGGGTACATGTGTTATGTTGTTGGCAGGGCTGTTTGTCTTGCCAGAGTCATACATTGTCGTTACAAGGAGCATTGTTTGTACAGTGTCAGTGTGACAGGAAGGCCCTGTTTGTAATGTCAAAGGCACTGCATTATGCCGCGGAGAGGGCTCTTTGTGATGTCATTGTCAGTGCATAATGCCATGGAGAGTGGTCTTTGTGATGTCATTGTCAGTGCATAATGCCATTGAGAGTGGTGTTTGTGATGTCATTGTCGGTGCATAATGCCATGGAGAGTGGTCTTTGTGATGTCATTGTCAGTGCATAATGCCATGGAGAGTGGTGTTTGTGATGTCATTGTCAGTGCATAATTCCATGGAGAGTTGTGTTTGTGATGTCATTGTCAGTGCATAATGCCATTGAGAGAAATGATTGTGATGTCATTGTCATTGCATAATGCCCTGGAGAGTGGTGTTTGTGATGTCATTGTCAGTGCATAATTCCATGGAGAGTGGTGTTTGTGATGTCAAAGGCACTGCATTATGCCATTGAGAGTGGTGTTTGTGATGTCATTGTCAGTGCATAATGCCATTGAGAGAAAGGTTTGTGATGTCATTGTCAGTGCATAATGCCCTGGAGAGTGGTGTTAGTGATGTCATTGTCCGTGCATAATTCCATGGAGAGTGGTGTTTGTGATGTCATTGTCAGTGCATAATGTCATTGAGAGAAATGTCTGTGATGTCATTGTCAGTGCATGATGCCCTGGAGAGTGGTGTTTGTGATGTCCTTGTCAGTGCATAATTCCATGGAGAGTGGTGTTTGTGATGTCAAAGGCACTGCATTATGCAGCGGAGAGGGCTGTTTGTGATGTCCTTGTCAGTGCATAATGCCATGGAGAGTGGTGTTTGTGATGTCATTGTCAGTGCATAATGCCATTGAGAGAAATGTTTGTGATGTCATTGTCATTGCATAATGCTCTGGAGAGTGGTGTTTGTGATGTCCTTGTCAGTGCATAATGCCATTGAGAGAAAGGTTTGTGATGTCATTGTCAGTGCATAATGCCCTGGAGAGTGGTGTTTGTGATGTCATTGTCAGTGCATAATTCCATGGAGAGTGGTGTTTGTGATGTCAAAGGCACTGCATTATGCCGCGGAGAGGGCTGTTTGTGATGTCATTGTCAGTGCATAATGCAATTGAGAGAAATGTTTGTGATGTCATTGTCAGTGCTTAATGCCCTGGAGAGTGGTGTTTGTGATGTCATTGTCAGTGCATAATGCAATTGAGAGAAATGTTTGTGATGTCATTGTCAGTGCTTAATGCCCTGGAAAGTGGTGTTTGTGATGTCATTGTCAGTGCATAATTCCATGGAGAGTGGTGTTTGTGATGAAAAAGGCACTGCATTATGCCGCGGAGAGGGCTGTTTGTGATGTCATTGTCAGTGCATAATGCCATTGAGAGAAATGTTTGTGATGTCATTGTCAGTGCTTAATGCCCTGGAGAGTGGTGTTTGTGATGTCATTGTCAGTGCATAATGCCATGGAGACTGGTGTTTGTGATGTCATTGTCAGTGCATAATGCCATGGAGAGTGGTGTTTGTGACGTCATTGTCAGTGCATAATGCCATGGAGAGTCGTGTTTGTGATGTCATTCTCAGTGCATAACGCCATTGAGAGAAATGTTTGTGATGTCATTGTCAGTGCTTAATGCCCTGGAGAGTGGTGTTTGTGATATCATTGTCAGTGCATAATGCCATGGAGAGTGGTGTTTGTGATGTCATTGTCAGTGCATAATGCCATGGAGAGTGGTGTTTGTGACGTCATTGTCAGTGCATAATGCCATGGAGAGTCGTGTTTGTGATGTCATTCTCAGTGCATAACGCCATTGGGAGAGATGTTTGTGATGTCATTGTCAGTGCATAATGTCATGGAGAGTGGTGTTTGTGATGTCATTGTCAGTGCATAATGCCACGGAGAGGGCTGTTTGTGATGTCATTGTCAGTGCATAAGGCCACGGAGAGGGCTGTTTGTGATGTCATTGTCAGTGCATAATGCGTTGGAAGGTGGTGTTTGTGATGTCACAGGAGGTATGTAAATCCTTTGGGAAGGGTTGCACGTGACACTATAGTCAGAATATCGTGCCATTTGGAGCAGAGCATGTTGTAATGCAGGACACAGAATATCATTTCGTAGGGAGGAGTGTGTATAATATTAAATGCAGTATATAATGCCACAGAGAGCGCAGCTTGTGATGTCACAAGCAGTGCACCATGCCACGAAGAGAGCTGTCTGTCTTATCAAAGGCAGCTCGTGGTGTCATAGGAAATGCTGTTTGTTCTACAACAGTACACGATGCTGCGTGGACGGCTGATTGAGATGCCTCAGGCAGTATGTGATGTCATGGGCAGAACGTGATGTGATAGTGAAGGCAGCTTGTAATATCATAGGCAGTACGTGATGTCTTTTTGAAGGCTGCTTGTGATGTCATAGGCAGTGCATGATGCTGGATACAGGGCTGTTTGTCTTATCAAAGGCAGCACGTGATGTCACAGGAAAGGCTGTTTTTGATAAGCAGTAAACAGTGCTGCGTAGAAGGCTGCTTGTGATGTCCTAGGCAGTGCACGATGCCACAGAGAGGACTGTTTGTCATATCAAAGGCAGCACGTGATGTCACAGGGAAGGCTGTTTTTGATAAGCAGTAAACAGTGCTGCGTAGAAGGCTGCTTGTGATGTCCTAGGCAGTGCACGATGCCACAGAGAGGACTGTTTGTCATTTCAGAGGCGGCACATGATGCCACAGGGTAGGCTGTTTTTGATAGAGCAGTAAACAGTGCTGCGTAGAGTATGTGATGTCATATGGACGGTTGCTCGTTATACAGATGTACTTGATGCCGTGTGGAAGGGTGTGTGATGTCATAGGCAGCACGAGGTGTCCTAGATAAGGCTATTTGTGATACAGTGGTACACAATGTCGTGTAGAAGGCTGCTTGTGATGTCACAGGGAGTACGTGATGTCATATGGAAGGTTGTCTGTGATAAAGCTGTAGACAATGCCGTGTAGAAGGCTGAATGTGATGTCATGGACAGTACGTGATGTCATATGGAAGGCTGCTTGTTGTGATACAGCCGTACTTGATGCCGTGTGGAAGGGTGCTAGTGATGTCACAGGGAGTACGTGATGTCATATGGAAGGTTGTCTGTGATAAAGCTGTAGACAATGCCGTGTAGAAGGCTGAATGTGATGTCATGGACAGTACGTGATGTCATATGGAAGGCTGCTTGTTGTGATACAGCCGTACTTGATGCCGTGTGGAAGGGTGCTAGTGATGTCACAGGGAGTACGTGATGTCATATGGAAGGTTGTCTGTGAAAATATAGCTGTAGACAATGCCGTGTAGAAGGCTGAATGTGATGTCATAGACAGTACGCGATGTCCTATGGGTCCCGGAGTAGCGTGCTACTCGCCGAAAAAGCTCTTCAACGCCTCGTCAGGGGTAGTAAGCGCTATATAAATGCAATTACAATACAATACAATATGGAAGGCTGCTTGTGATTCAGTAGTTCACAATGGCGTGTGGAAGGCTGAATGTGATGTCATAAGTAAACCGTAATGTCAAAGGCACAGCATGATTTTATAAAGTGAACGTTTTGCAACAGCATGGGGATGCCGCAGGGGCAACTAATTAATTTACAATTGTTCATATTTATGACGTCACAGGTCTGATGATGTTAAAGAAAGAACACTATGCAGTGCGATAAGGTTAGGAGAATATAGCTCATCTGATCTGATAACATCATATTGATGGCTATTTGTGATGTCACCGGTGGACTGTGATGTCACAGGTGTGTCGGTCGGTGATGTCATAGAGTGTGCTGATTCTGGAGACAGAATGCTACGGTCTACAGCACGGTGTGAGTGAAAGCCTGTATTAGGGATTAATATTAAAGTGCCCAGCTGACAGTTACATTTCGATACAGAGTTTTTATTTTCGAGCAAGAGTGCTTTTAATGGGCCGTTGCTCACCGGTACTAAGTACCGGCACTTCTTCGTTTACCCCCCTTGAGTACCTGAACTTCTCCTTCAGGCAGAGGAGTACCGGTACCCAATAGTAGCAGCCGGGCAGGCTCGTGTACGTCTAGAGCAAGTGCTGCTGACTTGAGGCTTTGACCGAGGAGCGTATTCTGTACGCCACTGTCCCTGAGGCCTTGTGCCTAGCTGCTGCCAATGACGAGCAGCATCTCAACACTGGGAGGGGGTGGTCGCGAGCGTCAGCATCACTCTCTTAATTGGCAGGCAGTTCCAATTAGATCATGCACAGTGAATCAAACTGCAAGTTTGACATTGGGGCTGAAATGTGTCGTGACGCGCAGGAATTTGGAAATACAAAATTAATATAATGGTTATGAGTGCTGTTCGGCCACGCCGTTTCGAGTGGTGGCGAGGCAGCTGCAATGTTGGTGAAGGCACAGCCGACATGAGTGGGTCCCCCTGCCCTGGAGCATGTAAGAACTGTCTTGAAAGTTGTCAGTCTGCCTGTATGTGTGTCTGTATATGTGTATGTGCATGGATGTGGGAATGTGTTTATGTTCCGCGCCCTGCTGCCACAGACCCACAGCACTACAAGAGTTAGGGGGGAGATGGGGGCAGTCACTGCCTAGCCCACTTTTTATGTAAAGATTCATGTCTATCATGTTACTTTTTTTTTTACTCTGTGGTTGTAATAGCCAACCCTACTGGCAAGAAAATGTAAACGGTTAGTGTGCCTGCTGCAGAAATCTGCACTCAGGTTCTTGGTGAGAATCCTGAGAGGGTATCTGATAAACTCATCACTTAAAAAAAAAATATATATATACATTATTTATTAAGTTTTGTATAGCGCGAACATGACCCTAGAAGGCATCAGAGCGGTTTTATTATAGGGAAGGTAGGATACAGTTGTAAGGATAGACACTCGTCACATGTATGAAAGTAGCATGGTAAAGCTGGTGTCTATGGTTGCACATCGTTGTAGTGGTCATACAGAGCATCATAATAATAGACTGCTAAACAAACAATAAAACGTGATGTGTCATAGAGCAGAAACGTGTTCGTTAGTATTGTTTTCAGTTCTTTTTTGAATGAAGAGGTAGATGAAATTCGGCGGACATCCAGTGGCAGAGAGTTACATATATTCGGGGCGATACCACAGAAAGCTTTGCAGCGCGTTCTCGTTTTGTGGCAAATCTGTGGTTTCAGTAGCAGTGAATTTGCATTTCGTGAGGATTTGCAACACCCTGATAAAGCTTTTGTGCCAGATATCCGGGGGTCTTGAAATGTAAGGCTTTATGAGTCATGCAAGCTATCTTTAGCTGTATTTTTGCTTTGTCCGATAACCAGTTTAGAGTTTTTAGGGCTGGAGCTATGTGATTATTTTTTCTTTTTGTACCGGTTATCAGTCTGCCCACAGCATTAATGGAGGCCCTAGTGGGCCATATTGTATTTAGGAAGACCACAAAGAGCAGAGCTTCTGTAGTCTAATCTTGGCAATACAAGAGCTTGGACCGCCAGCTTAAAGTTGTCCTGTGGGATAAAGATTTTTGACTTTCCTTAGTATACTCATCTATTATTTATTATACCTGGTATATCTGGCATCACCATTGACATTGCTTGTAGTAAGCTGTAATGCTAACTAAAAATAGTGTGAAGCGCAACGCAAAGTATGTAGGCTGTACTCCTAGAGTAGTGGCACTGGTGGACTACAGGTGGGTGTAGTAACAGGTTGACATCTGACACAGACAATGAGCTCCCAATAATGCATTCAGTGTGCTCGCTACCAACTTCAGCTGGGGCAGATACAAAGGAGCCGACATACTGGCAGATAACCTAATTTGGCTAAGAACGCACATATTGGTATAGTTATTTGGGATTAGAGTTTGGGTCTCCTGGTTATACAAATTATATTATGTATCCACTAATCTACACCCAATCTACAATGCTACATCTTCAACATTTTGTTGTGCTTAATTTGTAGAAAGATAATTGCCCAGGCTCTCATCAGGAGGCCATTGCAGCTTGCACCCCCCCCTAGCCCTGCCAGTGCTGCTGATGACGATACCAACACAATTACTACCCATCACTCTTCTACAAGAGTGACAACTCCAAATATTCCAGCCGCCTGGGCGGCAGGTAAAAGTCAATTTTAATGTATATTGAGTTTATAAACAACTATTGCCATGCTAATCTGTAAATTAGACAAATAACGCCACCATGTGGTAGACTGTCACAAATGCGTGTGGACAAGCCGGTGCCGAGCACCGGAAACCACCAGCTCAAATTAAGTACTGGCTAGAAGATGTTTGTACAGTGCCCTTTCAGAAAATATGGGTTCTTTCCAGGAAAACAGTGTGGGAGATTGTGCTAATTATCTCAAAAAACACCCTCCGCTGATGCACACCAAGAAAATACTGATTTTATAAATGTCTGCTTCGGGCCATGCCCCTAGACACCTCTCTAGGAACATCATACTCAACTTGGGGAGTACATGCATTTCTTTTTCCCATGTAAAGCACTGGGCGATACTATTCTTGGTAAGCACTGCTTTCGTTTAGCAGAGCATCGGAGAGTACTTCAGCCCCTGCAATATTACATCTGTATGCCTTGAATGTTCCAGTGACCGAACGCTGTGCTTCATATTACACAAAATCTGGCCTTCCATCCATGCGTCGGTGAGCCTCCGCGAAATAATCTCTTCCGGTAAATCCGTTAGCTGCCAATATTATAAACTAATAGTCTTATGTATTCAATTGTTGAATAATTCTGCTATTAGGAGTTTAATTCATTGCCTCAGTGATTTAATGCTTCGTACCGCTGATTCTTCGTCACTTTTTATGCTGCGGTGTGCTCGGATCTTGGCAGCGCTCAGCGGTATGTATCATTCTATGAAAAAACAATAAAATGGAACCTGTTTCACAGAGTTTGATGCGCAGCCCAGGGGCATCAGACTAAGGCTACGGGTTAGAACATGGCGGCTGCCACCTGGGCGGGCGCCATTTTGAAACATATCATTCATCTATCACATTCCACAGGCGTGGTGCCTTGTGGGTCTGTGGCAACAGCACCCACCATGCTTTGTTGGGAGAGAGTACGTTTGCATAAAACCCCCAGTTATCACCTGCACAGCACACCTGCTCTAATAATTTGACCACAATCTCATTTTCCTTTCCAGTTTACACAGAATAAGGCACCTTAGCCCTAACATCCATCTGCTCTGAGCCTTCCTGCCACCCCTCAGCAACCATGAGCAGCACTGATGCGCTGGCAGCCGCCTTCCACACTTGGAGCACTCATTGCCAAACATGCAGACCAATGCTGTGTGCATCCAGGGCCGCTGGAACTACGCAGCAGGGGAGGACCAACCATGCGAAAGGGAAGATCCACAGGTGTTGACAAATAAGTGCCGGTGCTGGGCAACGGAAACCACCAGCTGAAATTAAGCGTTACGGATACATTTACCCAGGGGGCCACAAACTGAAGAGAGGGAGTGTAGGCGCAAAAGTTTGGGTTAGGGTACACTATTCATCATTTTCGTACTTGCTCTGACATCTGGATGGACAGGGGTGTCAGGCTGGAGGAGCTGTGCTCCTCAGGATGTTGAATTTGCAAGTTGGCAGCCCCCATGCTGAAGGTGGCCTAGAGTAGCCCACCAGATGTAGGGCCTCATCCTAGGTCGCTGTGGTAGGTGCGCTCAGACGCGCTTGCATGGGCGTGTGCTTGGGTGAGTGAAGGATGCACGGTGCCCGCATGGCTTTAGAATCTGCAGGTCTTGGATGGCAGCAGGAATGTGGTTACATTGAATAATGCCACACCTCGATATGGCAAAACTGATGTGAAGGGCTCTATGTAACATTTCTTTGTAGGAATATTCATGTTGTAGTGATTGACAACAATATGGATGAGGACAGAGGCCACTAAAATGCTTCTTATTTCCAGAAATGTTTGTTTGTCACTTATTTAGTCAAGCAGACATTGCATCCTTGGAGTTCAAGTTTACATTTATTTTTGTTAGGGATGTGGGCCCCAGGCCTGGATGTAGAGTGTTGTTGTTTAAAAACACCAGTTTCTCTGTAGACTTCATTATATTGGTGGACTCCGCAGGTCATATGAGTCACCCAGGGGTGGGGGGGTTTACAGCCAGGGTCGGATTGGTAACATGGGGACTCGGGCAATGACCGAGGGGCCAGTTTCCAGTTCCAGCTGTGGCCGGCTTTTTTGAGCAGCCCGGGGGGGGGGCGGGGGGAGGGGGCGATTTGGGTGGTGTCTGTGTTTTTCGGATGCCTCCAGCAGCCCAGTGGGTGTCTGAGTGGCCTTTTTGGAGGCAGATGGGCGTCCATCACCTCCCTTTATCAACGCAGAGGTGTCACTCCCTTTCCCTCGCTGGGCAGGCCCATTAATATATGCAGATTGAGTGGGGCCTTGGCAAGTGGCCTCACTTGTTTTCAGGCGTGTTTCACCAGTGTAAACTAATCCGTGTATATTTTTTTACCCGCCCGCCCACTTTTTTAAATAAAATTTCGCTGAAGCAGTGTTTTGCAGAAAGGCAATATGCAAATGTGGGCCACTTTTCTTTAGCGTGCCTGGGCCGATTTTTAATCCCAATCCAACCCTGGTTACCGCCCCTGGCTCCTAGCCTGACTCTCAGACAGCAGCTGACAGTCAGAGCAGGTATGGTTCTTGTTGTCTCCTTCCGGTGCCTGCCCCGCTGCAGTTGTTCTTTGCGCGTCCCCATCTGTCCAGCCGCTCTATGATCGTTAATGACCTTGTTCTGGCGCTCGCAGCAGGAGCCGGCTTTCTGTCCTGCTGTTTTACAATGACTCACCCTTGGAGCCTCACCAGGCAGCGAAGAGCCCTCGTCTCCCGCCCGCCGCTGCCGGGAGGGGGTTTGCAGGACGTATCTTGGTATAATGACCAGTCAGACTGCCTGCGGAGGGTCTCATGAATATGATCTGTATCCGTGTCCTGCTGCTGGGGAGAGCGCTTCCGGAGCAGGGTGCAGGCTGTCTGCCTGGTCTGCCTGGTCTGGGCCATGGACAAGGCCTGTACTAAAAGACATTGTCGAAGAGTGGCGGTCGGTAGGCATGCGTAGAGCCCAGTTCTCTGTATAGGTGGGAGAGCCAGTCTCCAGCTAGATCTGTGCCATGCAGTGCTTAATTTGTAAATACATAAGTGCCAGGGCTCTCATCAGGATACCCCTGAAACTTGCAGCACACATGGCTCTTGCCACACTGCCAATGATAGTAACAACGCAACTGCTAACCATCACACTCCTGCAAGTGTGACAATTCGAACTATTCCAGGCCCCCAAAGCTATAAGATTGGCTTGGGCGGCAGGTAATAGTCATTCTTCATGTATATTGATTTATTGGTTGACTGTTGTTGTGATCATCTCTAAATGGGCCAGACAGTGCCACCTTCTGGCAGACTGTTACAAGTGCCGATGTTGACAATTAAGTGCCGGTGCCAAGCACCGGAATACACCAGCTAAAATTAAGCACTGGTGCCATGGACATCATGAACTGTACAAAGAGAATATATGCCAATATACCTAATTCAATTGGTAGACTCCCAATTTTGGGAGAAAAAAATGGTTCTATTGTGGCTGTCTCCAGTCTGAAATGACCTCTCCTTTAATAGCAGTCAATGCGAGAAATACATTTGCTCTATTATTTTTTTTTTCAAAATCTCCCACTTTCCTCCTCTACAATGTTGGCATGTAATAAAGAGGCATTGTGGGAGGGGAAGAGATGATTGAAACTGGTACGCATTGCATACAGTTCCTCTGTGCATCAAAAGAAGTGCATGCAAACGGTTGTATTTTACATGAATGTATGCTTGGTGCATTGTGGCTCTGGTTGCGTGGTGTTTGTTAAGTGTACGGTATCTGTACACTGCATTGTATGACATCTGTGCAACACGCGGCGTCCGTGCACTACTCAGCCTTTGTACAGCAAATGTCAAGCGTGCAATAAGTAACATCCAAGCGGTGACTGATGCATGTATGTAATCTATGTTCAGTATGGCATCTGAGCAGTCCATCGCACATACACAGTCAACAGGTTTTCTGCATCGAATTTTGCAGCACTACTTAACATCCAGGCAGCACAGGGTGTCTGTGCACAGCAAGGCATTAGTGAGTGTAGCATGTGCATGGTGTCTGGGTAGTTCATGGCATAGTTACACTGTCTGACTCCTGTGCAGTTGATAGGATCAATGTAGCACATTTCATCTGTTCATAGTAAGGAACCTGGGCGACGAACATGCAGCATGTAGCATCTGACTAGTGTATGGTGTCTGTGTATTTTGTGGTATGTGCCTAGTGCATTGTGTGCACATATGTATAGCATGACAGCTGTGCATCATGCGGTGTCGGTGCAGTATTGCCTCCCTAAATCCATTTTTATATGTTAACATATTTATTTTAATGAACTTCAACTTGAGTAATCCAGAGGAAAATCCTGCTGTGTGTTTTTTCACAGTAGAATGTTTAGCATGTCTGAAATTCTGTATGGATATGAATATGGTATTTCTATAGTGCAAACCTAGCCAACAGACAGTCAAGTGTCACACAGGTGCCACGTGCGAGTTTCCTTCTCGCGGAAATGCCATGTGTGAGCTTCAACGCCACAGATATGCAATGTGTGAACTTCCAAGAAACAGAGATAAAATGTGAGAGCTTCTGTGTTACAGAGAAGGAATGCATATACTTCCAGCCGGGGAACATCACTTACAGCGCATTTATTACAACGCACTACCATTACATCGCAACCATTACAACGCAAACCATTACAACGCATTGCGCTGGGGGCGCTCTAGGATAGGGAATATATTTAATTTACTATCCAACACCTTCCCTACTATCCACGGGGACTGGAGTTGGAGTAGTAAATTAAATAATTCACTATCCAGCGCCTAAAAGCACTATGCGTTGTAGTGGTATGCAATGTAAAAATCGCGTTGTAACAGCAGGCGTTGTAATAGCCTGCGTTGTAGTGACACCAATCCCTTCCAGCCTATACGGATGCTATGTGTGAACTCCTGGGCCATACAGATGCCTTGTGCGAGTTCCGGGCTCACGTTGAAGGTAGTCAGCTACTTCTGTCTGTTCAACAGAGAACAACCTATGATTCTCCTCTTGAGCAGCCTGTACTCCTGCAGGGCCAGACACACTCCTACCCTCTCTCAGCAGGTAGGCTTCTAAGCTCTAGATAGACCCTCAGCTTCTCCATAGGAGTGCAGGCTCCGGGACATGTCTGCTCACCTCTGGAGACTGGCTGTCACGAAGACCCCAGCCCTGATCGCACAGCAGTTCTTCAGGAATACTGTGGAGCATGGCTTTCATTGGTCAAAACAAACTTGTAACTGGCAAAAGTAGGGTGATTTCAGTCCCTCTTTTATGCTTATTTTGCAGACAGTCTCTTTCGATCCACTGTTTAAAGTCTTAGGACAAGTTTGGGTTGCTTCTCTCTAAGATGTCATTTGTGGCTCTTTGTCAGACACAGCCTTTGTGCAAAGTGATGGGTCTCACAACAAGTAGCAACAACGCTGGCTGCAAGTAGGAGTGTCCAAAACAAGGGCACAATGTGCCGTGAGATCTCTGCATCTGGCTGCCATCGGTCTTCCCGAAGCAGTAATGAGGGACAGGAAAAAGGACCTGCCCTACTAAGAAACCTTCTTACCTTGAACAATAGAACCTGCAGTCCCACCCTCACCCCTAACATCCACCAATGACAGTGTTCAGGAAGAACTCATCAGCAGCCCTTTGCTAACAAGGACCTCATTGTCTAACAAAGGGTAGCCCGGTGTCCATCCTCCTTGATTGCAGGGACCCGATCTCCACTCAATGTCATAAGAATGCAAGCAACACACTACCACTGCCCATGAAAGCTGTATCCACCCTCCATCTTGTGTCATGCTAAACCAAAGACAATCCTATGTAGACCCCACTAGTCCAAGTACTTAGCCACTATAACCACACACAGTCCTACAACCACACATGCGGTACACATCCTCTGTACATACATGCACGTGACAGACAGATAGTGCGAGCCTAAGGATATGGGGTCCACACTAAGAAAAACTTTACATGAGTGGGGTCAGTAGATCATACTCTGATCTGACACGGAAAAGGTCTTGTCATTACTAATGATTCACAAAACTTGGTACGCTGACACCACTGTGTTATATGACGATGATTTTATTTATTTATTAATTTAATGCGTTTTTATATAGCGCAGACTTTACCCGAAGGTGTCAGTGCATGTTACAAAAGCAAACATTATGTTACATGAGGCAATAGTGACAATTGTGCATGTATCAAGAGCAAACAAAATACAAGATGTAGCAACCAGTGCATTACAAGAGGAAAAAGTGACATGTGTGCGTGTTACAAAAGCGTACAAATTACAAGTAGAAGTAAAATACTGCAACAAATGGCAGACACTCAAAACACAAGAACAAACGTTACGTAACATGAGGCAATGGTGGCAAGTGTGCATGTATCAAAAGCAAACAAAATACAAGAGGTGGCAAACGATGCGTTACAAGAGGAAAAGTGACGTGTGCATGTTACAAAAGAGTACAAAATACAGGTAGAAGTATAATACTGCAGTAAGTGGCAGACACTCAAACCACAATAACGCACTGTGTCTGCTGTGTGTGGTTCTCAGTCATGGAGCGCTGTTCTAGTTCAGCATCGGTCACAACTGTTGCGGTTCATTTGGTGTGATTTAATGTCTGAAAGATCTGTTATGGTTCGTGTTCTGTGAGAGGTGGAGTGGATCACGTGTTGTGAGAGCTGCTGTGATTCAGGAGCAGGGAGAAACATTGTGGTTCGCGGTTGTGAGAGAGTCAGTTGGGAAGGGTCGATATATTAATTGTGCAAAAAGTGTTCTATTCTTATCCGCAAGATGACGTGTGCTGTTAGGATTGAAAATATTCCATACCATGCCAAGCTGCGTAATACGAAGCAACTTATCTTTTTGATAAGAAAATGCAAGTACTCGACACAAAAACACCACAAGCCACATTCTTGGCAAGAGTGTTGTCAGGAGGAGGAAGGGTACAACTAAAAGTGATGCTGGCTGATGACGTGCGGAATCATCTGCTTGCTGTTTTCCAAGTTGCAGACAGGAAACCTGATTTTGATTCTGCTGTTTGTCTCTTAGTAAAACGATAGAGAAATTTTAAAAGGTAAACTAAAAAAGAAATCACTTCTAAAGTCAACGCTGCAAAGTATAAAAGTATAAACACTTTTATATCCCTTCTTTTGATCACTCAAAACACTAGTCTGCTGTCCTAAAATAATGCAAAAGCTACTGCCACAGAAGTAGCGAGCAGTGCAAAATGTGGCCTAATCATACCTAGAGTAAAGATCAGGGCCCTTATTTATGAGGCCTTGCGTCAGTTTTGCGCCGCCGGTGCGTCACTTTTTGTGACGCACCAGCGGCGTAAAAAATGCGCCTTGTTGCGCCATATTTAAAAAGTGACGCATCTAGGTAGATGCGTCACTTTTTAAACCCCTGCGCCACATTATACCTGCGTCAGGTATAATGTATGCAGAGGGGGCGTTCCCCCGCAAAAAGCCTCATAATAGTGACGCAGTGAAATATATGAGATTTCACTGCGTCACTTTTAGGATGCTGTTGCGTCAAAATCTTGCGCCTGCCTCACAGCAGGCGTAAGACTGACGCAAGCCCTTTCACATGGGGCTTTCCCCATGTGAAAGGACGCATTGCTGGAGTTGCGTCACTTTTGTGACACACTCCAGCAATGCGTCACTTTTGCGCTTACAGATACGTCAGAAATACTGACGTATCTGTATGTCCTTGCGACATGATGCGTCATACATTAAATATGACGCATCATTGGTGTCGCAAGGAATGGGCAGTGAAAAGTGACGCATCGCTATTTTCACGCAGCGATGCGTCACTTTTCATAAATGAGGCCCAAGGGGCGGCTCCTCCACTAGGGCGGAGGAGCGCCGCCTCACTGCTTTCTCGCAGTGCGAGAAGCAGAAACATAAAATGGTAAATCTACCGTTTTATGTTTCTGCTTCTCGCACTGTGAGAAAGCAGAAGTGTTTGGTTGGGGGCGGGTGGGTCGGGGAGGAGTGGCTTGCCCACTGCTGAGGGTGCTGACTGTTCGGTGGCTCCATGGCCGACCAAACCAGTCATGCGCACTCTGCCTTTTCTCCATGTAGGCTGCATGCCGCCTACATGGAGAAAATGGCTTTTTCATAGGAGCATGGATAGTCGGCGCCCCGACCAATCACAACACTGCCATTGCAGTGTTATGATTGGCTTAAGGGAGGGAGGAATCCTGCCTCCTGCTCTTGCCGAAGGCAGGAGCCAGCAGAGACGATGCGGGAACGGGCAGCGAAGGTAAGTTAACTTTTTGTTTTTATTTTATTTTATATTGAACCCTCCCCCACCCCCTGCAAGATCCCGTCCCTGCACGGCTCACCCCTCTCCCCCAGGCATCATATTTAAGATGGCTGCCCAAATGCACAAAGTTCCACTTTCCATCCCCAAATGGCCACAAGAGAAGGGCAAACCATACACGCTATATCGCAGTATCGGGGACATGGCACCCCATAAAAAAGTGCCCTCAACCGCAAAAAAGCACAGTAACAAATCTCCCGCCTCTGCACACTAACCTACTTGCACCATTTGGTAAATGCAGCAGAAAGAGCTGCCAGATGTCAGCTGACAAACAAAAAAACTGAAGAACCAAAGTACTTTCACATCCCACGTTATAAGTATACCTAAAGATAAATGCCTAATGGAAATGTAAATAAAGTACGTCTGAGCAGGGAGGTAGGGTGATAGAATTTACTGATTTTAGGGCCCTCTCTGGAGTACAACACTTGATTCGTGTTGCTTCTCATTCGACAGTTCACTCCGCTCTTGTCTTAATCAGCTCCCTATACATGAACTGTTGTTATTTGTCTATCCAGCTGCAGTCCCACATAGAGACCTCATACACTATGTTCTGGCTGCGCAAATCACTCCCACCCCCCATCGCCGGCTTGTTTCCCCGAAGGAACACAGTGCACCTTGTTGTGTGCTCTGTTGGGTGGTTTGCGGCTACCAGAGGCCTAACGGATGTTGGCTCGGCCAACCGCAGCAAGCCTTCTTCGGGTACAGTGTTTTTACATGTGCGTAACCTTTGGCTTTCCACTTCTGGGCCCGATGAATGGTTGCAGGCTGCCGTGGTAGGCACTGCGGCTTGCGCGACTCTAAGCCGCAGTCCCTGGGGTAGGCACCAGGGTTGCAGTATACTTGGGTGTTCTGTCTGCAGAGCTGGCCCTCACACACTGTCCTCTTCTGCCACAGCACTCTCAATGACTGCCTTTATTTACGTCAGGAAGTTAATTTTCTACACAGGGTTGTTTTAGTTGGGCCTGCTGGTAGTCCATGTTTTTCCAGAACTCTAGGAGCCAGAGTATGCACAGAAAGTTTGAAAGACTGTAAATTCCATATATATGTGTTTGAAGAGAGAAGGTGGGGGGCATGGTGATTTTAGCGGTCAATTAAACCTCCTGAGTGCCAACACCACAGTAGGCCTCAGTGGGCTCTGCAGTAATAACAGAGGCACCACTGCTCCTGGGATTTGTCTGACTGGCCCTCTGCCAGAACCAGGGTGAATGTAGGTGCTTGATCGGCCTCTTGTGGTAAAGAGCAGCTCAACACCCTGTGACATCTACTGCGTGCGCAGAGAGGGACCATCCCCCTCTCGGAAGGTATGTAAATGCACGCCTTATTTTATACCATGGATGAACCTTTTCTCTTGCAACCCCATAAAAGGAGTATTATTTAATATTACAGTTATTTTGTCACCTTTGTGTGTGGGGGTACCTTCCTATTTTATTTACTCTTAATCTTCCTTGACCACTATCCACCCCTAAACCCTAAAAGTACACTTACCACCCTTTAACACCTATCACCTCAAACCCTAAATGACAAATGACCCTAAATGTGTATAAATATATACGATGTTGCCGTCCAATCCTGGCAAACCATTGCATGCTGGGAGTTGCAGTTCCTTTGACCATCGGGAAAATGAAGCAGATGACATTAATGATAGCTTTAAGGGCGGAGCCAACTAGAACTATCTTTGTTGTGGCAGGACTTTTTGGCAGCATACTCACCTCCTGTTTCATTCTGGGCGCTGAAGAGGCTACACAGCCGAAATGCATACGCCCATTTGCCAATAAGAAATAAAGAGACTCCAATGTGTTCCCCTACCGTGGCCTCTGCCTTTCTTTGTGGAGGGTGATTTGGATATATATATATATATATGTATTTATGTATATGTATATATTTATATATATACTTACTTACTTTACAAGTACTTACTTTGGATGGTAAAAGCACAAAAATGTACCTGTGCGGTTGGGTATAACTCGCATATTTTTGGGTAGCGATATCACACAGAATTATCGAATGGTCTGTTCAGGTAAAAACTCAGCACAATAATGTAATATCAGGTTGATTTCTCGTTGCTTGCATTCAAAACACTACAGCTCGCATTCAGATTTATAGTTTTGCACGCAACAAGTACCCAAACAGTCCGCTCAGGTAAAAGAAAATCTACCTAAAATTCTGCTCGAATAAAAAAATTACCGGAACGGTATATCTCACTTAAAAAATTCTCCCCAAAATTATGCGATGTGGAGTAATGGCATAATCTGCGTGATTTTTGGTCGTTTGTCATGTTAAAGATTGACACCTATTATTCTGCTATAATTACAATTTTGCCCGGCCTAATAAAGGCACCAATGTAAGGCTCTTTCTCACGACTAGCCCCCTGCATACCCTGCAGACAATCTCACCATTTCTGGTGGGTCTTGGCACACCCGCAGCCTGGACACCAATAGACTGTAGACTATCAAGTGTAAAATGAAAAAATAAGACAAGAGACCTTTTCCATATATACACCCAGGATCTGGAACAACAATCACTGCATCCATCAGAACCATTTCAACGCTGCTCCAATTTAGGAAAGAGTTGAAGACTCACCACTTCATCACAATGCATAAGACATCCTCAACCCTTCTCCATCGCCTCTAACTCATTGACGTTATGTTTGTGCCTGACCTAGTACAGCGCTCCGCTGCCTTTTGGCTAGGTTTGCGCAATGGAAATACCATATGCATACAAGCTAAAATTAAAGAAGAAGCGATTTTTTCAAAAACTAAAATCCTAGGGGCCTCATTTATGAGAAGTGACACATCGCTGCGTGAAAGCAGCGATTCGTCACTTCTCAGTGCGCACTCCTTGCGACATTCCTGATGCGTCATATCTAATGTATGACCCATCATGTCGCAAGGAGTTACAGATACGTCAGTATTTCTGACGTATCTGTAAGCGCAAAAGTGACGCATTTCTGGAGTGTGTCACAAAAGTGACGCAACTCCAGCAATGCGTCCTTTCACATGGGGCAAGCCCCATGTGAAAGGGCCTGCGTCAGTCTCACACGCCTGCTGTGAGGCAGGCGCAAGATTTTGACGCAACGGCGTCCTAAAAGTGATGCAGTGAAATCTCATAGATTTCACTGCGTCACTTCTACGACCCTTCCTTGCGTCAAAACGCCCCCTTGCATACATTATACCTGGCGCAGGTATAATGTGGCGCAGAGGTTTACAAAGTGACGCATCTACCTAGATGAGTTACTTTGTAAATATGGTGCAACAAGGCGCATTTTGTACGCCACTGGTGCGTCACAAAAAATGACGCACCGGCGGTGTAAAAGTGACGCACAGCCTCATAAATAAGGCCCCAGGAATCATTGGGCAGGTGGCAATGCCAAAATGGCCTCTTCACTTCATTGACCATTTAAATTACTACGCAATTGAAATGCATTTATTCTAAACAACTAGAATTCCACAGTCAGAGTAATGCAGCTGAGGGATTCAGAGGTTGAGAATCTATGTACTTGAATCTACAAGTGTAAAAAGAGAGGTAAGATAATCTTTGGCAGGAAAAGACTGCGAAGGTGAGCAACGTTCCCTGCACCCGCCGCCTGCCCGTTGTAGGGATCAGGCCTAGAGTTACTGCTCGCTCTGGAGAAAGCTTGCTCAGCCTTGTAAGATGCTTCACGCATGTATTATCGATGGCACCTTTCGTTCCCCGCGCTGGAGCACTGGCGCTCGCGCGCAGTCAAGTAGCGCTCCTAGACCCAACGAGCGGGACCGACTGCGCACTTCTCTTTGTAGCGTTTAATTTTTCCTGGCTTCTCGCTAAGTTATTTATTATCACTTTGAGGAGTTTGATCTCGGCCTGCTGCCTATTATTAATTTATTGTGAGTGGTTCATCCGAGGCTTGAGTCTAGGAAGGAAGGCGGGCCTGGAGGTGCTGTTGGCTACGCAACGGAGAGGATTCTAGAAAACCAAGCACTGCGCATGTGTCTCTGCTCTGGTGGAGACCTCTCCAATCATACCTATGGTATTGGCCGGTTACCCTCTAGGATAGTTTGGTCGAACTGTCCAGTACCCGTTGGCCTTTCGCTACACTGGTGGGTGTGCAGGGCACGCTGAGACCCCACTGAGGAGGTTGTGATTTGATAGGGTATCTTTGACTGTGGGTGAGTAGAAATGGCTACATTTAGACAGACAGATTTCCTATTTAGAGTTAATATCAGAGAGATATATGCTTTTAGACTTTATCACAGATGTTTTAGTGATGATACCTGTTTTGCTCTATCAGGGTTCTTAGTAGACTAAAGAACCAACACACACAGAAGTTAGCATGGCAGTCAGACAAGTAGTGCCAAGTTAAATACAGACACAAGATATAGTGTTGCCCCTTCAGTGCTGGTTGTTTAAATGTTGGGTTTAAATAGCAGAACAGGTTGAGATGTATCTTTAAGTCTGTCATTGAAACGGAATATGAGAAAGTCACCAGTATTGCAAAGAGAGAGATTAATGCGCAAATCAATAATGTTGGGTATTGGAGGTTGGTGACGTGCAACAATCAATCTCAGCATCCTGTAGACCGCTGCACATTCTGGATAGATTTCCCTGTCAGCACAGCCGTATGTACCCACAGGCCCACTGTGTCCTCAACACATAGACGTGTTCAGAGAGGCCTAAACTGACCATGTATAATTAATGATCACTTCAGAGGGGATTATATACTCCCTCCCCTAGAGAGACAGGCACATAGAGGATCATAGCAAGACTTCAGACAATCCAAGAATCGAACAGCAGGACCCAATGACAAATCGTGTCCATGAAAATCAGAGTAAATACTTACTGGTTGAATCTAGGTCCCTTCCTCCACAAATATATGTCTTTATCTTGTTACATCTGCCTTGATCACCAACCCCTGACCCCACCTACACATGAACTCTCAATCCCACCTGCCATACCCGCATAAGTGCCCTAACACTAGCTTTACACTGTGACTGTACAGTGTTTTGGACAGTTTCCCCATTACTGTCCTCCATTGCATAACCCCCGCTGCATAACCCCCTGCTTTATTTCTCCTCTGACATTGTGAATAACCTTGAAGGCCATATAATGGTTAGCAAACACCGCCCCTCTCTTCTCTGCTTCGCAGACTCATGTGAGACTGGGACAGTTAGGTGTTTCACAAAAAAATCACTTTTCCCATTCGTGAAAGATAGACCAGCTGTTTGGAGTCACTGGTCTGCCTTTCACTGTGCAGGCGGAAAAACTGCCTGCATTTGCAGGGGGCAGAGACCCTCCTGCAGCTGGATGCATTGAGTGTTTGCACCAGGCTGCAGGGGCATGTCTGGGTACTTCATGTGTACCCTTAGTTCTTTTTCAAGGGATCCTTCACGGTGGATTAACTATATCCCAGTATCTCCTTTGCCTCTGCACCCAAGTCTGTAATAAGGTGCAATACAAAACCAGCGAAACAGCGAGCCAGGGCACCAACCGCACCTCCCTCCTTGTCCCAAACTATCCTTACGGCATATTCTATACCGCATGCACAAACACTGCACCTGCGGTTTCAAGAGATGTGACCAAAAGGTCAGAAAAGTACAACATATACATGCGGAGTGCACTGCCAAGTCAATGTCCAATAGATATCAATCCAAGCTGCCATACGTAATCAAAAGTAATCTTTATTGTTCTTAATGATGTCTCCGGACAGCCAATGCGTTTAGTTCAGTACACAGAACATCATCAGAGCATGTAATTTAATCCATACATTTTTTTTCTAGTGGTAAAATAGATCCTTTTCTTGTCCTTAAATGTTCTCTAATTTCTTCTTCACACAAGTATGACTCGTCAAATCATATGTATCGCAGCGCCCGAGTCTCAATAGACTTTCAAAAAGACTATTTTTGAAAGCTTGTTGGGACTCAGGCGCCAGCTCGACTAACGTTTGCTGTCACTTATCAAGGTGCCCCATGTGATTTATACATTTTCCTGATGATCATATCCGCGCATTATCACAAATGAAGATTTGATGAGTTATACTTGTGTGAAATAAGAGATTAGAGAAGAATTAAGGACAGCAAAAGGTATATTTTACTGCTACAAACATTTTTGATGGATGAAATTACATGCCCTGATGAAGTTTACGTGAAGTGAACGAAACGTGTTGGCTGTCTGGTGACATCATTAAGAAAAATAAAGAAGATTACTTTTGGATTACATATGACTGCTTGGATTGATATCTGTAATTAGGTATGTTCACAGAGACAAAGGGCCAGATGTATCAAGGTTCCGTTTTGCGAATCCTAAATAGCGTTTTTTTGCGAATCGCTATTTAGAATTCGCAAAATGGAATGTATGTACAAAATCGCTATTTTTTAGCGATTCCTTATTATTCTTTATTTGCGAATTCGCATTTTGCGAATTCACAAATAAAGAATATTTTCCAATGCATTCCTATGGGCCAGTAGGCCCATAGGAATGATAGTGCAATAATTCTCAAATTGCGAATTCGCAATTTGCTAATCGCATTTTGAGAATTATTTCAAGGGTGCAGGGGTGTCTCAAAGACACCCTGCTGCACCCCTGAAATCTACATGTGTGTGCATGTGGCACACATACATACCCTATGGGCATGTATGTGTGTCACATGCTACCCTCACAAATGCCAAATAAGGCATTTTAAAAAGAAATCGCAAATTACTACCAACTACAAGCTGGTGGTAATTTGCGATTTCTAAACACAAAATCGCAATTTCAAAATGTTTCTTACATATCATTTAAGGAATCGCAAAATTTGCGATTCCTTAACTGCTATGGCAAAATAAGGAATCGCAAATAATTGCGATTCCTTAAATTGCGATTTTTTCATACATATGAAAAAATGCAAAAAGGCCGTTTGCGAGTCGCAAAAGCCTTGATACATCTGGCCAAAAGTATTTCCTCATTTGCATGATTCCATGCCCCAATGCAAAGAGGGAATGCCCATTGAGAATGTGAAGCTGTGCGTGCAATGTGAACTTTACTATACAAGGGGGAGCAATGGACCTTTCTGTGATATCACAATGCTCTGGTGGCACGGATAGCTGGCACACGCCGCTTTCCCCTCCAGGGCATTCGTGTAACCTGGCCCCTGTATGTCCCAGGCATGTTTGATGTGTTTGCACTCAAATGGTTGCGTGAGCCCCTCCGAATGTACAGTGATGTATATAATTAGAAAAGACTGCATCACTCTGAAAAGTTAGGCAGCTCCCAGTTCTCTGCAATCTGATTGGCTTCAGTGTTATGAAACTTTGACCACAGCGTGGTACTAATATTATTACCAGGAGCGGGGCAAAACAAACAACAAAAACACTATTGCATATGTTAAAATTACGGCAGATGTAAAATATTATTGCAGGCAATAAAAACGGTAATTGTGCATTTGAAAGTCAATTAGGGCGCACATAAAAACAGCCGACCGCAGGTTCGGCGCGCGGGAGGGGCGCGCGCGTGCGCGCGAGGACGGCCGGGTGGGACGCCAGGGCTGCTTCCCGCCGGCCCTTTGAAGGGCGTCCAGTGTTTATGCAATCCGCCGCGAGGACATTAAAAGGATTGTTGAAAAAGCTTAAATAATTATCAGGGAAAAAATGTCTGTGTTTGTGCGCCCTTGATGGGCCCAGCATGTGCGTGGTTATTGAAGCCACATGCGGCGGTGGCTGCAGTTTCCATCCGTGGTGCTGCGCGCGGCACGGGGAGGGGGCACAGCACCCTCCGATGCTAGAGCGTCGAAGGAAGGGACAGTTCCCAACTCCCTCTTGAGAGGCATCGAAGGGATTGCATAGGAGCAGAAAGGATTGTGAAATGACGAGGGAAGGGAAATACACATTTTTATATACTTATAACAATTACTGGTAGATAAAGGGCTTATCTCCAATCCCACGAAGTTCTGGTACGTTTAAAAATGCATGTGTCTCTTCCCATCTGTGTAGGGCAGTGCATCTAAGAACTAGAAAGCACGCCTGGACAGGGTAGGGAATGAGATAAAGTCTGAGGCTTCGAAAAGCGGTGGCAGCATTGTGAGGGGAGTGCCAGGGTCCATCGGGGCCAGTTAGGGACTATGGAGTGGGGTAGAAGGGTGAGAAATGTGGCAGGGAAGCGTGGCAGGAGTGGGGCTGGCGACCTGATCTGATGAGGCGCGTGCTGCCCCGCAGCGGTAGTCCACCAGTTTCCCCTGACGACAGTCAAAGTTTTCCTGCTGCCACATAGTGTTGACAAAACTGTCCTTTTTTTAAACTTAGCAGTTCTCAAAGTTGTAAAAAAATAAGAAAATATGAATTTCTGATCCCACGAATTTTGCAATTTCGCACTTTTCCGTTCACGACCAAAAAGTCACGGAAATGTAACACAAAGCATCACAGGTTGGTCCCATGTCATAGGACAGTGGTAAGCGGCACCGTAACATGTCATGTGAGTATATTCCATCAGAGAAGAAGAGCCAGAGGGAGACAGACTGGGGGACAGGGATGGAATGAAGGTAGCAAATGATCCAGTGCGACAAATCATCGCCAAGGGCAATGAGTGCGTAGAGTTCCCTTCCATGATTACTGGTGGATTCAGATCAGTAACAGAATAAAATAAATGCCTGGGACAGACACAGGGGTTGATTGTTGTGTGCGAGCTTAGGAAGGACCTGGAAAGTAATCGGAATTTAGTGATACGGCCAACTAAATGTGATTGGTCGTCCACGTCCCCGGTCAGTATCAATAGACACAATTTACACGCTTACACATGAATCACTGCTAAGTTTCTGTAGTAAGTCGCATCTGTTTATGTACATTTGTTTTGAGTCAGGATTTCTGTGTCTTCATAATACTGTCCTATTGAATCCGTCGAGGGCACTAGACTGTTGGCAGGGCAATGCAAGGATTTTCAGGGCCATAGGCAAAAATTATATTTTTTCATTTGGGTTCTTGCTTTCTTCCAACCTTTTGAGGCCATTACTTGAACCCTAGTCTTTTAGCGACTGTCGCTATTTCTAGGGTACACGTTTTGACTGTCAGTTGATTTCCCAATTTAACTTCAGGCCTTCCTGCCTCTGGCAGGGCATTCCCTGGCATGGGGCATCACAAATCCCAGATTTTTGGTTGCTCGCTGTCTGTGGCCATCACATGCTGAGCGGGGCAATGCAGTGGGAAACCAGATGTAAAGCAGAAAATGTCAGGCATAAAACCACCCTACAACGGTATGGACTATCAGCCATGGCCAGACACCCACAAGAGCCGTATAATCAAAAAATGTTGCGTAGAAAATATTGCAACATATTTTGTATACATTTGAGGACTGAATGGATGGAAATAGGTTGGGTCACACCCAGAATACTTGGCTCCTTGCCGCTCCTGAAAATGAGTGTAGTTTTTTAGGGGTGGGCTTTAATGACATACTCAAGGCCAGGAGAAAAGTGGGGTTAATCTTGTGGCATAGAAAGTCGAGGTGGACACTTTTTGGGGAGTGCGGGCTTTTAAGCACTGCGCATTTCAGATGGTAATTACTGCACTGAATATGAACACAAAAGTTTGATACAGTCTATTTGAAGTCATTAACATACAGAGCAGAAAGAACACAAAAGGACAGAACGATGAAGATATGAAAAGAGCAGAAACCATGGCTCTTCCATCGATACTCTGCCAGCTCAGAAACAAGTATTTTTAGAAGTGATAATCGAGGCCAGATTCAGCATTTAGACACGCGCTGCAGAGAAAGTTCATCTGAGGTTGTGGGTCATTCTTTGTCTGATAAGTCTTGGATAGAAAATATTTTTAGAGGAGATAATTTGTGCAAATTTACCAACAATGTGACCTGTGGGAGTGAACATAGCAGAGGCTGGAGGTTTGAATTTAAACTCTGGCAAGAAGTCCTCAAGAAAAAAGATACTCGGTTACACAGTGCTGGTAAAGCAACTGAACATTTACCTGCAGTGCCCCTACACTTATTTTCTTCGGTGTAATCAGGATTTAGCATTTGTAACAGAGTCCATCTCGTCATTTGCAGTGCTTAATTTGAGTCGGTGGTTTTTGGTGCTCGGCACTGGCACTTAATTGTTAACACTGGCGCTTGTGACAGTCTGCCACAAGATGGCGCTGTCTGGCTAATTTATACAAGACCACAACAACAGGCAATTATTAATTCAATATACATAAAAAATGACTACTACTTGCAGCTCAAGCCATTCTTATAACTTTCGGGGCCTTAAATAGTTTGAATTGTCACTTGTAGGAGTGTGATGGTTTGTGGTTGTGTTGGAACTATCATTGGCAGCGCTGGCAGGGGCAATGTGCTGCAGAGGCCTCCTGACGAGAGCCCTGGCACTTATTGCTTTACAAATTAAGCACTGATTGCAGACAACACATATATGACTTGAGTGCAGGGCTAGGGTCTGTGTCTGTGCTTGGTCCTGACTCTACACACAGTCTCTGTTCCCCTGTCTCCACATAGCTGCTCCTCTGTGCACACCTGGTCGCTGCTTCTATGTGCAACACGTCTTGTCCTTAAATTGCTACCTCTACGATGCACTTGTACCCGTGTACGTGACTATGCATAGGTAAAGTTGCAATACTTTTCGGGGTTCTCTTTGCCATTTTCCAGAAATTGTACATGTTAGTTTGTAACTGTGCAACGGTTGAACAGCTTATGGCTAGCCACGTTTGTGGGAAAATTGTGAACTTTGAGCATTATGCAGTAAAGGAGAAAAAATCATCAGAAAAAAGTCTTCATATTTTATCCCTGGTGGGTGTGTTTGATTTGAGTCAAAACTATCTCATTTTGTGTTGCAATGAACAGAAAAACTTTGCACCAGCAATTGTGAATTTAAACCGGGACACGTTGCAAAGCTTGCAAAGGATAAAAATGCGCAACTTTGCAAAACTTCTCTACTGAAAACAGAAAGACTGCACACTCTACACTTCACAGTCTAGTGCCCATGCATTGCTTGGTCCTGTCTATGTAACAAGTCTGTGTACTGATGGGTCACAAGCAATGGTCCTGTGTACTAGTCTCCGCCTCATCTGTGGCCTTGGTTGGATCGTTGTGTGGGACTAGACTTGTGACTCTGCCCTTCTAGTGACATGAAGACATGAGGCCACTACCCTACGAAGATATCTTGGTTCCTGTCCTTGGTGACCTCTGAAAGTGAGACAAATGCATCAGTACATCCTATGAGTCTCTACTGAAGGGCAGCTCAGTCTGAGCCCCGCTTCAGAAATACGCCTGTCCTTCCAGACCTGCTACCAATGTACTGCAACCGAGCCGGAGCAGTCAGGGGAACCATGATTGAACCTGAAGACATATGGGGTTGCAGCTGGTTGGTGACTATTTTTCATGCTAGGAGGATGTTTACTACTTTTAGGGTGTTGTGACAGAAGCGGACTCCAGTCACTGACGGTCATCGATGGAATCGACTATGTCACAGAGATCCACTCCCAGATCTGGTCTCCCTTTCTGGGCACTGACCCCGCTGTCTCAAGGGCATATGCTGTGTAGCCAGAGCCAACACCCGGAGGTTCGAGAATGGTACTAGTGGCCTCGCTTCTTCTCTCCACCCTATATGCCCTAAACCCCTTCCCCGCCCACTCCCATTCCCAACCCCCCACTCCTGATCCACCTCCTCCCCTCCCATGTATGGGAGCCCCTGTTGGAGCACCTCCACTGGCCCTCTCATACGGCCTACCCCTACCTTTCTCTGCATTGACCCCATTGTCCACAGTAAAGAAGACAACCTTCTTGAAGTTCCTCAACATGCACCGGGTTCGAAAATGTAATCTGCTCGCAAAGAGATCTATTTGAATTGGTCCCTGTAGGTCTTGAATCAGAGCGAAGACTTCTGGATGTAACTACCAATCGATGGAATCCCTCAGGAATCTCGAGTTCCAGTCTGCTCTTACATTTTGAGTTCCTGGAATAAATTCCGCTCTTAGGATAATCTTGTATTTCCAACAAAAATACCAAATTTGTTGTGCTAAGTCTGAAAGTACCACGGGTCTCGCACCTCCTAGTCTGTTTATATCGGATACTACTGTGAAGTGGTCTAAGTGGATTAGAGTGTTTGAGTTTGTTAGAAGGTCCTTGAAGTTCATAACGGAGATCAGGGCATTTCTAAACAATTTATATGGATAGACTGTTCCTCCCGAGACCATCTTCCCCCTGTCTCTAATTCTCCTAGACGGGCTCCCCAGCCGGTGCTGCTGGCATCTGACTCTATTATAAAGTCTGGTAATTCCCGAAAATAGTCCTGCCGTTCCATACACAGAGGCTGTTTACCCACCATGTCAGATCCTCTCGTGCATCTGGTGAAAGGGGATTCGAGTCTTACTACCATAGCCCTTTCCTGAGACCTAAGGTCTTCAGTCTCTGTAAATCTCTGTAGTGTAGGGGGCCGGGTGATATCGCATTGGATGGAGGGTGAAAGGAGTGCCAAAACCCTTGCAAGGTCTCTGATTAGTACCGTGTCCTTGGATAAGACTGACTTCACATTGTTCTTTATTTTTACCCCTTTCTTGTGAAGTAAAACCAGGTGGGATAGGACCGAGTCTACCTGAAAACCTAGGAATTCTATCTTTTGAGTGGGAGTCAGAACTGACTTCTCCGTGTTTATATCCTGTATACACTGTGTAACTGTAATAATGTGTGGTGCTCTTAATTTTAAAGTCCAATAAAATAGGTTTAAAGAAAATAAAAACATGCACCGGGGCCCTGGATGAGGCCACGTTCCCTCCACCCCCCTTCTCTTATTTTTCTATTTTCTCTCTCATTCTCTTCTTCTGTTAATCCCTGATGTTCACCCTACCACTGTTTAAACCATTCAAATCATGCCACCCTAACACTCTGAGCGGACATTAGCCTTTGTTGATTGTTTGATATCTGATTGATATATACCCTGTATACCCTGTGTAATTGTAATAATGTGCGGTGCTCTTACTTTCAAAGTCCAAAAAAACATGTTTAAAAAAAAATGTATCTGTAATAGGGGTTTGTTATCTTGAACGGTCCTTGCTTTAGGTTCTTGTGCATATGTGTGCCACAGAGCTGGAATGGTGTTGGAGATGACTTGTATATGTATTTCCCTGATAATTATAAATAAAAAATAAATTAAAAAAATAATCGACTATATCCCCGTTGCCGAAGCCACCCCAGACGCCCGAAGCCCAGATACAGTCCCTTTATGTTGTATATTGAACAAGTCGACAATGGTCTTATGGAAACTCTGCGACTGAGCCGGCTGGTTGGTGTTGTCAGTAGACTTTATGGTTTTGGATGGTCCTGTGGGGCTTGCTGAACATATTTTGTGCTGTGTTAATCGTGGCATATCTGAATAGTAGCCGGCTGATTGTATTTGCCCGGAGATAGCTTTTTCCGAGCGGCTTATATGGGACTGAGCCCGCCGCCTTTCCGACATTTCATCTCTTATTGTCTAATATTTGCTTTGAAGCTTGGAGCTCCTTTGAGGATCAGCCTCATGCATAAGATTGAAAATAACCTTTATTTGTGGGGGCCAGTGCATTAAGAGCCTTACAGCAGATGTCTTTCAAGATTTGTAGTTGACATCACGAAGGTGTACCTGGTGTTTTGTTGTCGAGTTGCTGGACGAGGGGTTGCAGGATGCCAAAAGCAATTTTCCATTCCTCCATTAAAAAAAAGCCCCATTGAAAGCCCCATTCAAATGCAAGCCAGAGAGGGTATGTGTAACACTGACGAAATCTTAACTAATGGGAAACATTGCTAGGTGTACAAGGGCCATATTTTTAGCCTCGATAATCGCAATAATTTGCTGAAATTCGAGGTAAATGGTTTCTAAAACTTTGTGTGATGTTTCAGAGTGTGTCTTATCTACAAGCAGATCAAAGCCCAAAAGGAACAGGGCCTTTAAGGTTCCTAGGAGGTAGGGTGACCAACCGTCCGTAAATTTCACGGACAGTCTGTAATTTGGATCTCACGTCCGTTGTCCGTGAGGAAACCTTTTACGGACGCCTTTTGTCCGTAATTTTGGCCTTCACAGGGGAGCAGGGCTGCTCCCCTGTGAGAGGCCTCACCTTAGTGATGGGGCGCCTCGCGCTCCCCCTTGAGCAAAAGAGCATCCCCTCCCCGCCCATTTTTATTCTGTATGGGGCTGATTGCCACATACAGAATGTCAATGGGGCAGTCTGGGGTGCTAAAGCATGTGGCGGCCTCCTCCTACCTCAGTGTACAGCAGGGCATTCTGTAAAATAAAAGGCAAAACGCTAATGCTACAACTTTACCAACATGAGAAAACAGTGTATATAAAGAAGCCTGTAAAATAAGTTGAAAAGAACGGGTTATCGTTCTTTCACTGTCTCATCATTTTTTAACTGAACTATTTTCAATATTATATCCAACAAAGCCATGGTTGCTGCTTTTTTTTTATTTTAAGCAACTAACAACCATTGGCAAAGCCAATAGTCCGGGTTTTTGTTGGTGTAAAGATACTTGCTGTATTTTATATATATATATATATATATATATATCTGGATGCAAAGACATAAACAACATAATACTAGTCGGGAGGAATACTACGCTAGCACTGATTTTTAGCCTAGGTGTTTTAAACTACGCCCTTAATTACATCGAACACCTCCTTTGAAGAGACCCCCCAGTTTTATTACACCACTTCAAGCCCTGGAAACAACACAATGTCACAGTCACCTCACATCCTGGCACTGTGCATCATGCATAACTCATGACTTCTACGTTTTCAGACTGCCTATGTGCAGGGGCATAGTGAACTTTCCCCCACCCCACCCCTTGCTTTAGGAACTACAGCGAGGTGAAGCCCTTCATGGACCTCTTCTGTCTGCAACTCTGTAGACAAAGGCTCAGCTCATAATGTGAAAAGGTGGGTGAGTAAATAAGTGAAGGAATGTGTGAATGGCTGGATGGATGACTGAAAGGATGAATGGATGAATGAAAGGGTGAATGGATAGATAAAAGAAAGGATGGATGGATGAGTGGAAAAATGGATGAGGGAAAAGATAAATAGATGGATGTATGGGTGGAAGGGTAGATGGATGGGTAAAAGGGTGAATGGGTGTATGAAAGGATGGATGGATGAGTGAAAGCTTAGATGATGGGTGAGTGAATGGATGGATAGATGAGTGAAAGGATGGATGGATTGAATTGATAAGTGTAATGGTGAATGTATGGATGGATGAGTGAAAGGGGTAGATGGACAAAAGGATGAATAGATGAGTGGAGAAGTGAAAGGGTGGATGGATGAGAGAACGGATGGATGGATGAGTGAAAGGATGGATGAGTAATAGGATCAATGGATGGAATAAATGAATGGATGAGTAGATGGATGGGTGGATGATGGATGGATGGATAAGTGAAAGGGGGATGGAGAGAGAAAGGGAGGATGAATGACTGAAAGGGTGAATGGGTGGAAGGATAAGTGACTGGGTGGATGGATGAGTAAGTGAATGAATGGGTGATGGGTGAAAGGGTAAATGGCTGGATGGATGAGTGAATAGATGGATGGGTGAAAGAGTGGATGGATGACTGTGCGGATGGATGGGGTGAAAGGGTGGATAGATGAATAATGGATGGATGACTGAAAGGGTGGATGGAGGGATGGATGAGTGTAATGATGGATGGAAGGATATATGGTGGATAGGTTTGCAAATGGTTGAATATGTTTGGATATAAATGGGCACATAGATGAAAGGACAGAATGAATGGTGAAAGACTGAATATTAGATAAAAGAATGATTACACCTTGTAACACCCATTATCTTAAGTAGCATTTCCTATACATTGACTTTCGTGTTACTATGAGTCATTGTCTCTATATAATGTGTGTGATGTAACACACTCCGACACCCTGTCCTACATAATTGGGATGAGTAACACTATAAGAGAAATTAAATACACATGAGAGACGGTCTAAGTGAAGATGAGGGGCACCATTGAAGGGTGATAGCAAGGCAGGACTGGCCGGACCGGTCATCGGGTGTTTCCCTGGGAGGCTGGAAAAGGGGGGGAGGGCCGTTTTGTTACTGGGGGCTAGCACTGCAAAGTTCCTGATATATCCAGGAGTTTTCAATCTACAATAAAAGTGGATTCACTTATATTTAGGTGTGGATCACCATTGCCTCGTGATTAATGTACCTGCTGGAGCGAGATGCGAATTTTGAATTGTCTAAGGCAGCAAGCTGCAGCCATACTGAAAAACCGTTACGTACACAATTGTCTCAACCTAATATAAACCTATTTTGACTTGTACTTAGATGGTTGTCTATTTACTTACATATATACTATTGAGCGACCACCTCTGATGTATCTGTAAAACTTACCTTTTGTCCCGAAGTTTTGTCCTGAATTTTGACCTTTTGTCCTGAATTTGTGTCCTGAATTTTGTCCCTTTGTCCTGAATTTTTACACTCACCGTCCTGAATTTGCACCTATGCCAGTTGGTCACCCTACTAGGAGAGTATTTCAAATTATTCAGAATGATGTGATCAAATGTCACCAGAAAGTACAAAACATAAAAAGAAAACTGGTTGAAACAGACTTACTGAACAGACTTAGGATGAACTACAAATAATTAGTTAAACACCCTTTATTCTCTTCTCTGTCACACTTCTAATGTGTCATGGAATAGTACCAACATGTTAAAAATGTATGCCTAATGTAATCAGAGACAAAAATGTGGTGGCTAATGTTATCTGAGATCAAAACTATCAATGTCAGGAACCAAATATGCGGCGGCCATCTTGTTCCAATCAGAATCGACATAGCGTTACCAAAGCCGCATCTGAGTGGACCCTTTAGAAGGTATACAAGAGGTCTGCATACGGCAGTTGATGCATGAGAACCCTATTCAACCTGTCTTGGCTGAGAACCCTATCTACCTTCTCAATCAAATGGCTTTTGTAAGAGGTGCCCCTTGAGTCAGGTGGTCAACAAAGCAAATTTGAAGCCTTCTTTCAAATCAGTTTTTTATTCTCCAGCAGCTGTGCGCGTTCCTACAGATAATGCATGTAACTCACATCAACTGACCATGCGTAAAGCACTCTGGTACCCACAAGGGTCATGTTCACGCTAAATATACAACTTTATAAATAAATAAATCCCTCAGGCTGCTTAAAATGCCACAGGATCTCTGGAGCCCGGGAGTCCGTCCCGCTCATTGGAGAGCGACTGTTCTGGTCCACTCCATCCTAATACCACTCCTCTATTCTGGTCACATCTTCTCAGCTGCTTGCAATTACCCATGTTCATTTCCAGTGCCTTGACAGTGTTAATTTGCCCGGCAGGAGCAAAATTGCCTGGAGTCACAGTAATCGAAGGCCAACGTCTGATGACTGGATAAAAAAAAAATAGTGCCTTGGAGCCGTGTCACATAAGTGATTCTGAAGCAGCATTAAGGGGAAAGGGAAGAGCTGCAAGCTGATTGGACTGATTTCTTTCAGAGAAATGGAGAAAGGCGATAAAGAAAAGTTAATCCCCTGATGAGGAGGAATGGATGGTGTCTGAAGTGGAATGATTTTAGGTGTCTGAAGTTGACAATCTATCATGTACATATATTGAGAAAGTAATTTGGAAGCTCAGGAGACGCGTTTTATGTGACGGGTGACAAATTTGCTCTGGATGTTGACGGGGAGGTTTCACCCAACACTTTCTATAGGCATTAAATGTCCCACAATTCAGTATCCCAGAATCATTCAGTGTTATTTTCTTCATTTTAACTCCTGTCCTTTTTTTACAGCATTTATGGCTGAAGGTTGTCACTTGACGGCCACCATCTTTCTCCCGCCTTCCTCTTCCGGGATACATTTGTAGTCGAAGAGAGGCACACGTGACTTCAACTGACTGGCCCACTAGATCAAGAACCGCTTGCGGGGCGGAGCACGGGAGCAGTAGTTCCAGGGCACAGTGAACCAGATGTTGATAGAGTAGATAGATGGATGACTGAGGGAAGTGTAGAGGTGTGTGGTGACACAGACCAGCCCCAACGAGGCAGGTGCCGTGGGTGCCCGTAAAACCACAGGGCGGGAAGCTGATTCCCAAATCTGTGAGCGTGGCGCCACGTGGAGCAACTGGAAACCAGCGGCGAGGGAGTGCTCGGTGCACAGAGGAAGAGGCAACAGAGAATGGGCTGGTGTGGTCGATCAGGACCACATGGCTAGTGGGGAAACCTCTGTGGTTTTTTGTCTCTCCCTCGCCCTTCCACACACAGTCACTCTATACTTCAATCCCTTCTCGCTCCATAAATGTGTCCG
Source organism: Lissotriton vulgaris (assembly GCF_964263255.1). NCBI lineage: Eukaryota > Metazoa > Chordata > Amphibia > Caudata > Salamandridae > Lissotriton > Lissotriton vulgaris. The sequence continues at coordinate 169,187,283 of NC_141689.1, read as the reverse complement.
GGAGCCACTCCAGACCTCTGGCGCTCTTCCTTGCAGGGGCCTTGCTTGGCAGCCTGTTTCCCTACACCTCGTCCTAGCATCCTTTATGTACATTGGCAATGATGAAGGTTGGCTTTGAAGCTTTATGTTATGAGCTTGTTTTATTGCATGTTCTGTTACTTCCTTTCAGTGGGTCCTGTTTCTCTTCCGCATTCTCAGGGCTTCAAAGCACTAAAAGCTATTCTTAAAATTCCATACAATTTAGGACCTGGGGTGTTTATGAGCAGCTCATCTGGTATGTGGCAACATTACTCGATGACGGGTGCTGTCACTCACGAGCGTTGGATGGGAGGCCTGGATTTCTGCAGGAGTGTCCAACGTTCGTCCACGGTGGGCGGAGTCCTGCCATATTTTCAACACAATCATGTTGCATGTAAATGAAAGTCATGTTCAAGTTTTGAAAACTAAGCATGGGCAGTTGTCAAGAATGAATGCACATGAGCAAAACCACCTCTCTTAGGTTGCATCTGTACCTCCAACCCTCTGCTAGGTTGCAGAAAATTGTGGAGTGCTTAGGGAGGAGGTGCTCAGTTAGGAATCTATCCAGAATCCTGACCATCAGTATGTAAAGATCCCATTTCCAGTGAAAATGTCTCCATCCTGGGAGCTCCTTACTGGACCCCATGGAACCCGCGTTCAGTGATGAGAGGTTTATTAGCGTGACCCGGACTGCATGGATGGTACCTTTATCCTCCACCTACGTCCATGTTGTTTTTATTTTAATTCATAGAACTACTGAGCCATGGTTTAAAATAATTGTTATTAGTTTCATTAAATAGACCTTAGTGCAATAGAGACATTGCATAGAGGCATTTATTACAGATCATAAATAATGTGCACTACATATACAATCATTTGCTTTACAAGGGAGATGTACATAGATAATTATAATAAATAGATTAAAATATAGATTTAAAAGGGGAAATACCCAGATAACTCTGATTAATATATTAAAAGTGATAATCAATAGGTCCTATATGACATGCATCCACAATCATTCAATCGTATTTTAACTACTGTCCATTTAAAAAATTATCTTAGGCCCACTAAAACTACTGCAATAAAAATATGACATCAACCCCACCACCACAGTTACCCCTAATCAAGTAAAGCACTCCTAAATAAAGGGCCAAAATATTACCCATGAAAAGTATTTTACAGGGGGGCCCATTACCATCCAATGTATCTGCATTAAAGTAGATTTCCCTTCTTTCACCCGCAAGGACTCGGGGGGCTCTTTGACGAATCTGTATCTGCTTCCGCGGCCAACAAACTGCCCAGCAGGTGTCCCCACGGTAGAGTTACTGAACGGTAGGCAGGGTCCCGTACATGTGCTGTGGAACGATGAGCAGCACCTGAGCCCTGGTTGGGTATGATTGTTCCATGCCCAATAAGTGGGGTTTTTGTTCCACCTACACTGTCAGTGGCACTCTCTGCTGCATGGCCTGGCTATTCAGGTCAAGTGCACCCCTCATGCTTTCTAAACCTGTCCCTTTTGTTTGGAGGGTTGCTCACTCATTTGTTGTTTGGGTGCCTGGTAAACACCACACCAGTGACCTGTGCACATTTGTATTAATAGGGTCACGTAAGTCAGCTCATGGGTTATTTTTAAAGCCACCCACGTCACACTGGTTAGCGCCTTAAGTTTACAGCTGGTGCACACCACGGAGGACCTGAAACCGTGAATCCACTGCCCTGGGTGCCTGCATCTTCTTCCAATCAAGTGATAACTCACGTGTCACTCTGGGGAACTCACTCAAGTGCATGAGGGGTCTCTCTGGGGAATTAATTTAAGTGCATGAGGAAGCCTTCAGTCTACCAAACCCTTCTGATGCAGAGTGTGATTTTAGTAGAATGCTTGCATATGTAGATGGCATGAAAAAGAATTATTGCACTGAAATGTCAGTCAGTCCAACATCAAATATTGGTGCTGGGTCCAAAATGCCAGTTGTTGCTCTTTCACATTATTTGCTGCCAGCTTCAGAATTGAGAATGGACCCCTCGGCTATACGGAGAAGCATGGACCTCCTTTCACATAAGCGTCATTTTTTTATGCCTAGAGCTGCAGCATAGTGAGATTCAATCTTGCCTGTCACCGGTCATTAGAAACCTGAGGAACGTAGTAGGCAGGCATACGAGGTACAAAAAGACCAATCACACATGTGCAATATTGTTCCAGTGACACACCTTCTAATACTACCCATAAGGTGGCGGGGGTCACCTCATATGGAAAATTGATGGACTTTAGAGTGAAATTTGAGGCAATATATACAAGACTTAATTTGAGCCGGAGCTTTCTGGTGCTCCGCACCGGCACTTACTTGTCAACACCGGCACTTATGACAGTCTGCCACATGGTGGGGGTGTTTGACATATTTAAAGATAAGCACAAATGCAGTTGTTTATTAACTAATATACATTAAAAATGACTAAAACCCACCCTCCAATCCCTTCCTATAGTTTTGGGTACCTGGAATAGTCTGAATTGTCACACTTGTAGGAGATTGATGGTTAATAGTTGGGTTGGTAGTGGTAACGTCATTGGCAGAGCTGGCCTGTGGCAATTGGTAGTGAAAGCTGCAAGGACCTCCTGACGAGGGCGTTGACTCTTAATTTATTACTAATGAAGTACGACTATATCTAACTAAGGAGGTTTGTGCGCGTTTGATGAACTTGTGGCACAATGGTTAAGTTGCTGACCCAGCTTTCGACTTTGACCAAATTTTGGGCTACTGAGGAGAATCAATTGCCCTCCCAGTAGCCAAGGCCTGAAGGCTTGCACATGAAACCGAAGAGATGCTAGTTTACGAAGTTGTCGCTGCACGCGTTAGGTCGAATGTATGCCATGTGTTGGTGGTTCCCATTTTCCTGCCCACTCTCTGCACGCCTTTGAAAACCGGAGCTGGGTATATTATTTTAAGCCTGGCACCTACTCGATCTGCGTCCTGCTAGTAGGCGGTGAGGATATTTGTGCTGGATGCAAGCCCAGAGTTAAATCACTGTATCCCTGCTCGGTAAGAGGTCTCCCACCAAGCACTGAAGTGCAAAAAGTAATGCAGAAATCACAAACCCTCCTTCAAAAAGCAATCACTAAAACATCCTACCTCTGGGGCCTTGGTGGGAAAAGTTCCTTAATGGTCCTTCTCCTTCCTCGGGACCTGTGCAATTTAAGAGGTGCTGCTCTGCGTGCAGGCTTTGTAGACACACAGATGGTCCCCTGCCAGGGCTTCGGTTACAGTCAGGTCGAGCTGTGTCGACAGACACTTCATCTCAAACTCCCACTTCATCTTAAAGTCTCAGAACTTTTTCAAAAGTATTGGAAATGGAGAAAGTGTTAAAGTGCACCAAAAATAAGGAATCGGAAGTTATTTCATTTTACGATTTTATTTCAAGAAGTAGTGAAAGGAATGTTGTGCTCAACAGGTGCAACAAGTTTCTAGTATTAGAAAATTAATGTTATGCTATATTATGTAACAATTTGTATATACCATAGCATGCAGTGCTTTTAAAGGAACCTTTTGAGGCTTTTGTAGCTGGTAATGAGTTGGTCCCATAAGGAGATGCTCCTATGAGGACTAGCCTCAAGGTGCGTTTGTTTGGTGGTTGTACATAGTGTATACATTTTTGTTTGTCTTTGTCGGTTCTGTGTAACTCTGCCCTCGTGTTCTATCTACACCCTGTCCACCCCTGTCATGTCCACCAGGGAAGGACATTGTTATATAAGTAGGTCAGCGGTCTAGTTGATCCAGACAGAAGTAGATGCCAGGAACTTCCTGGGTTGAAGACAGGAAGTACTAGATTTCCCTCTCACTACATTGAGGGAAGTAGAGAGAATAGGACATGTGGAGAGTAGCGGCACATCAGTAAGCCATGTATAAAAGCTGAGAAATTAATAAAGATGATTTAATAGACTGATGACAGGCGCTGTCTTTTATGCAGAGTGTTGTGCTTGCCCGTGCTGTGAAGTGAAACCAATCCAGAACCGGACACCCCTGAATGCACACTTCTGGTTGTGCACTGTCATTAAAGAGTTCTCGATAGAGCGGAGGATTTGTGGAGATGGAGGATTGGTCTCAGAGCCAGTTATCGGCAGTGCTATGGGACAGTAATGGGCCATTGGGTGGTATATGGGTGCCAGTGTCTTTGGTGTGCTTGTGCTGCTCTCACTGGCTTTGTCAGTAGTTGACTTTGGAATGTGCAGTTCTTGGTTCATCTTGGCAAGTGCTATGTGCATCATGCGTGAACCAGGCATCATGCTTTGGCACTTGCGGGCTGGTTCCCAGCTCACAGTGCAGTCTGCCACCTTCTCAGCAGAGCCTGGCAGCATAGATCTTTACCACTGTTCGAAGGATATTGACCGTATCCCTTATAGGAAGTCAAATTCGGTTTCTGTCTCTGGTCCTCTCCTTTCTCTACTCTGGTGAGTGGTGCTTCATATCATAACAATGAGAACCGCAGATATTCTGGAGGAGCCAGGTAAGGTTATATCAAGTTCTAGGGACTGTTGTCTTAGTCGAGTTGTCCAATCAACTTCAAAGTTTTAACCACATTTTTAGGGCTAGTGAATCAAAGTTAAATGAATTTTCCTGGTGGTTGGCAATAGCCCCCTGGCAACCTTTAGAGGATGAAACTGCAAACTTCACTTGTGTGGATTCTAGGTGGGCCGTCCCTACTATCAGCTCAGCTCAAAGCACAAGTTGTGGGATTGACAGGGAGCTCAGCCTTTTTTCAAGGAGTGTATCCTTCGTTCTACTTGTATCTGTAGTCATTTCTCTGATCTTGCTGTTTGGCCGGGTCACACCTTGACTTGTTGGAACTGGTTCAGTTTCAGCCCAGTGCTACAGAGGGCTCTTTCTGAGGACGGCAGGGGTGGCTCCTCCACGGGGGCGGAGGAGCGTCGCCCCACTGCTTGAAACATAAAATGGTATAAATACCATTTCATGGTTCTGCTTCTGGCACTGCGAGCAGGCAGAAGAAGGGTTCGGTTGAGGGCGAGCGGACGGGTGGGCGGGTCGGGGAGGAGTGGCTAGCCCAATGTTATGGGTGCTGATCGACCAAACCAGTCATGAGCACTCTCCTGTTTCTCCATTTAGGCTGCATGGAGAAAACAGCCTCCCATAGACACCTGTACCGACGAAGTCCTAACCAATCACAACGCTGCCATTGCAGCGTTGTGATTGGCTTAGGGGAGGAGAGGCAAACTACCTGTTTCTGCTTCCTGTGAGCAGAGAGACAGCAGGAGACGCGACGCGGGACCGGAGGCAAAGGTACGTTTAAAAAAAAAACTATGATCCCAAGTCATTACGGCCGCGACTGGTTGATGGTGATCTGAACCTGCCAGAGGACTGCAGAGGTTAGCTAAGAAACTGAGCATGAGGTCATGAAGAGAAGGGGGAGATAGCGTACTTTAGCTAGCCATAAACCTTTGGAACACCCTCAAACTTGAGTGGTTGCACATACACTGGAGGAGGACTCTAGTGAGAGTTTACATTCACACATGTGTATTCACTCCTGTTCACACACACTCCAGTCATGGTAGAAGGAACTAGTTTGCCCACTCCTGAACACAGCACTGATTTACCAATGAGAACTAGCGGAAACTCACCCCTCTGGGGCTCCTCTGGGGCTCAGAAGAAAGGCTTGTGTCATATCCTGCTTTTGGGGGCAGTAGCATCACTTTTCATGGATCCTAAAACACCCATCAGCTTCTAGGGATCTGCTGATCAGCACCTACCAGGAAACATAATAAGAGTCCTCTGAACTAGAACGCACTAGGGTTCTTCCAGAATGATAACATGTGGAGCAGGCTGTCGGGCAGAATGTGCCATGGGATTGTTCACATTATAGCATCTTTTTATATATTTTACCTCTCACACTCACCTCTCACAGTCTTTCTCAGGATCTTGAAACACCCTGAAGTTACCAAAAGGGCAGCCTGCAGCCCCTTTATGAAACTCCATAATACATAATATTATGTTTGAAAATAAGTGCAGCCTGCAGAAGGTTTGTCATCTCTAAATTATCCAGGTTAATGTTACTGAGTTTACCTACCTCGCAAGGATGGGAAGCCGAGTTGGCTTTCCAGAGATTCAATCCCATGACCACGCGTGGAAATATGGAAGAGCGGAACTTTTCGGCACTCCATGGTCCGCGATGGGTCATTATGCCGAACTATAGTGCCCGGTTCATGTCGACAGTGCCCTTCCTATACCATCCTCAAATAGGTGGCTGTGGAGGGACACCTGACACATGGTCACTCAAGGGTGTGCAAAGTGACATAATTTTTCTTCTGAAAGTTTGTGCAATTCCATGAAATTTGACAAACTTACACTTTTGCCTTAAAATATGTAATCTGATACTTTTTTTTACCCAAACGACCTCCTCACGTCTTGCAAGATACCAGCAGAAAACAGCATCAGGCTGAAAGTATCTCTCAGCAAAACATTTTCTGCGCAAACCAATCTCCCGCTGGTATCTTTTAAAACCTTTTAACACAAGGTGTGTGCTAGTGTAAAGAAAACTGATATGCAAAATCACAAAACCTAATTTCATGAATTTTGTGTAACTAGAAATTCAGGAATTTTGCACCTTTTCCTCAAACCAACACAGAGTCTATCTTGGGATGTTAAAAGGGCGTGTCATGTTGCTTTCACTACCGCTGGCGTTTTGGTGACAGGGCGGGGCGACCATGGACAAAAAATAAAGGTAACTTCATAGCTTTGGTCTCAGCAGCACCTCCTGGCAGACGCCTCTCAGCTCAGCACATGGCATGATTATCAAGGTGTAAGCTGTGTTGAAGCACAAATTACCCAGCGCTGTAATTAAGGCTTCTCATTACAGACCTGCTGCTGAGAGCCGACGGGGGCATCTGCAGTGTCACTGTGAGTCTATTAGCGAACACAGCAGCTATCAAGGGAAACGAGGTTAAAAAAGACACTCTTTTAGGAAATCAGTAGCAGCCAATCATATGACTCCCCTGTAGTAAAACGAGAGAGAGGGCTGCAGCCGTGCCAGCATTTCAAGGTAAGCACTATCATGTAGATTGAGCCTCAGAATTACTAAAGTTTGGCGTCGAGATTGCGCCACAAAAGTGAAGAACAAGGAGCTACTATCCAACACAAACAGGAGAAGTCCTTGAAAAATCCCTAAAGTAACACAAAGTTGACTACTTTGCACTATTTCGGGTCAAGGGGTGTTCCGTGGGTAGAGAACAGAGAAAGGGCTCCCTCTTGACCTATAATTACTTATACCCTAGAGATTACCTCTCAAACATAGGGCATATACCAACAATATCTACACAAAATGTAAAGTTTTTCTCATTTTATTTCATTTTTGCAGCTTAAAAAATATTTTTTTCTTTTTTTATATCATATTTTTCAGATTCATCAATTATAAAAATATATACATTCTACACGGAGTTTGCAAGAAAAACAATTTACAATACATTAAAGTTGTGAATATATGTCATTAATTCTTCAAATTCATATGAAACACCAGAACAATTAAATGCACACACCAGGTAAAGAGCCACACATACAACACATACATACTCCTAAACATCCATTCCATCATAGAAATAACAAAAGAAAAAGAATTCCTATAGCGTTGAAACTGTAGTCCAATTAATGACCAAAGTCATTTAGATTTTAAAGGAAGAAGAAAGGTCGACGCGTTTCGGTGGAAATGTCGCATTTGGGACCACCTTCATCAGGACCGCACAGAGACAAAACGGCATAGGATCTCTGAACCTGGGGTGTAGATCTGGAACAATATGCACAAATAGAAATAATTTAACAATATGCCCTATAATACATAGTCTATTTTAATTTGCATTTGAGACAACAAGATGGACCAACACACATACTCAAAGGTCACCCAACTTTACACCCACATGTGAAACCTTATATCCCATAAAGCTCAGTGTGATACTAAGTAGTAAAAGTAACAAGAAAAGAAGGTCATTTCTATATTTTACATGGTGGTGACGTCATATGGCCCACTACAGGGACCCATACGGGTAGTGCATGGGTGTTCCCATGTACCCACCCATGGGATTTGATACAAATCCCTATCTATTAACTTTTGTGGACACGGATTTCCACCAAAATGTTATGCCTCCTCAAGGCGGTATAACGAGGAGAAATGTTTACATTTCTCCTTATTTTTCCAGCTTTGCATGTCTACTGCGTAGTGGAGCACACATACACAGTGGAAACATTTTTAAAGGATAGTGTTTGTGCTGAACGGGTCCCCTCCCAACAAAAATTCTGTTCTCTGGAGAGCGGATACACTCTTCAATTATGGTGCAAGGCTGTGTAAATGTAATTGGAATGTTTACTTGTAAAGCGCACTGTTGCCTGTCAGCGTCCTCGCGCTGTATACCGCTGGGGAACCCGTCCTGGCTTTCCCTGTGGGATGGTCCCTACTGGGAATTCCCAAGGTGGAGCCAGGCATCCCCGGCATTGATGGGGCCGTTGTGGAGATGAGGCAAGCTAATGCCCAGTCAGAGTTGCCGAGTGGGACCCCTGGTTAGAGTAGGCACCGAGGCGAGAATTATCAAGTCCGGTGACCCTGGCCCACGACCCTGCCGCGTTGGGAATTGAACCCTGGTCCCGGGCCGACTTCTGCTTCCACGTCTGCCGCCTCTAACCAGTGAGCCACACCCACTCCACCCACTCCACCCACTGCCCCCCCATACACCCACTGTGCGTGGGTGTATGAGGGGCAAAAGTTCCTCAGAGTTCTGGGGAGTACAAATGTGCCACATCTGTGTAGATTGGGGTTGCTTTGTTGCATTGCATCAATATTAGTAAATTTCTACTCTACCAAAAATTGTAGTGATTTCCCTTCTGGGCCCACTTTGGTTCTCCCTTAGTTTAGGTTTTTACATGTTTTAGGCTGACTCTATTCTGCATAGCCACATACAATGCATTCATTTTCACGACATTGTTCTAGGAATACGCTGCACATATTGCTTGTTATTCAGGGACCCTTCTTCGGATTCAGTCTGCACATCTTGTACAAGGTTGCTCGGAATACATAACATGGCGTACTGTTTTCTCATTCAGCAACCTCTCCTAATGTTTAGACCTAACAGAGGCGCACAGTCGCATCTTCCAACACAATCGTTTATATAATATAAGCCATCTCGTCCGCCTGAGGAGCAGAGAGGAGAATTCCGGGGAGAGGATTTTTCTGGAATGAACGCAGTTCATGACATGCAGCCCGGCCTAAACTGAGTTTACACACACAGTGCGGACCACCTAACTGAATACTCCAGGTATGGGGTCTGAGGTCAATCCCAGAGATCACATATAAATCCCTGTGCACATACAGTGAGGGTAGACTAGCCAGATAGACAATTTGCTATGGTTGGGATGTTTGTCCTATATATCCAGTTAGTAATGCTAATTACTTTGTTGAGTTGCATCTGCCTAATGATTGCAGCACACATGCTACATAACAGACCGCAATAGTTTCAATGAACGTGTTGTAAACTTTCTTCATATCTTTTTTGAGATTCCCACGAGCATATATGAGTGCGTGAACAATAAAAGGGGTAGGATCTGTTTCCACGGTTCCCTTAGAAACCATAGTGTAATGTTCACCCGCTACTCACCTGCTACCCTGGGTAGGCTAGGAGTTCCGGTGAGGCACTGTGAGCTAGCTAGGATTTAGGGAGACTCCATCCCTATACTCCGACGTCCTGTTGTCCTAATACTCAGTCCTGCTTTACAAGCAGGATCTGTGCAACAAAATGTTATGTGGGTATTATAAAAATCTGGCAGGCGCCAATCTTTCCTCGCCGTAATGGCCATCCCCTCTGTAGAAAGGCTTCTGGGGATAATAGTAGCGAAATGATGGGAAGAAGATTAGCAGCGTCATCTCCTCATCAAGGGACCACTCTGCAGCTTTTATCTTTATCTGCAAGAACCCAATGTGGGGATCACAGAAATGGAAAAACCATCTAGTACCATAAGCTGAAGCATGGATTACAGAAATGACACTGTGTTGTGAAAAAAGTTATTTTCTTAAAATACGAACTGATTGTTTATCAAAATAATTTGGTGCACTTTTAAGGAATTATAGTAAGAGGAGTGGTTTTCCTTCTACCTACAGTATTTTGATATTGTCTTGGAGCGCAGGAGTTTTTAAAAATCTTTGTCTCTAGTCTTTATATAGGGTTCATACTGTTATGCACAGCCTTGAAATCAGTTTTGGATATCTTTTGTCATATTTGATATCAATAATGTCTGTGCTCGATATATGTTTTTTAGTTTAAAACCTCTCCTACCATAATACCATATTTGATAATACCTTAAGAAAACATTGTTAGCAAATGATGAACTAAACAAGCAAGCAAATAATAATGCATAAAAAAAAATAGATAAGTAATTGAATATGCAAATAAATAAATGTGTCAGTATTCTCAGTCTCTGTGCATGGCAGTTAACATCTTGATTTTCTGGGAAAAACAGCTAAGGAGATTTTAAAGCTCTTATTTCTCTGATACTTTTTAAATCATCTTCTCTGTTTCGATGGAAGGCAAATATGAAAACACAAAATACACTTGCAAATAATAAACTTGATACAAATTATAGATTGTACTTCTGGATGGGAATCGGTAAATTTCAGGAAACTGTTGGATTTCTGCTTGGGTTTTGAGTGTGGCATTGGTTGTTAAAATGTTTGAGGCCAAATCGAAAAGTATACTTGTGATTTCCCGTTTGTCAACAAGGCTTTCTTCTTTATCACAAAACAAGGCTCCAAGGGCAAGATGCGTCAATGGTTTTACCCATGCTGTGTCTATGGAAAAAGTGTACATACATATGGCCCTAAATACCTCGTGGTATATGCATGATATTACATGATTACAATGAGTATTCAGTTGGAGTACCATGTAAGAACTATTATGGTCATAAAACACAGGGAACTGCAAACAATGGCTCGTCCTTCCTTTTACCCATATGATATCACAAATATAAATAGTTCAGTTGTTTACGTTGTGTTTCTTACAGCATAATCCTTGATAATGTATTAAGTGTGATAATGTAGTGAGTGACATGTAAGGTGAGGACACTTGTCTGTCGGGCTCTGAGAAGGGGTCCATATCTTCAGACAGTCGCACATTGTCTTCCTCTTACGGAGAGTGCCAGGTTTGAGTGGTACCCAGGGTTTCTGTGGGTGGTATAGTGACGGTACGATGATGGTCACATAATGGTCATGTTTAACCCCTCCCATGCTCGTGACGGAACTGTTCCGTCACGAGCCTCGGGTGGGCTGTGCTGGTGACGGAACGGTTCCATCACAGCCAGATTGCTGCGCCTGCGCGGCGCGAATTCTGCGCCTGCGTTGACGTTCTAAAGAGCGGGCGGGGCCGTGACGGAACCGTTCCGTCACAGGCACAGCTCACCCACGGGCCGTGACAGAGCGGTTCCGTCACGAGCACGGGAGCGCCGCGCGGCCCCGCCTTCTCCCTAGCGCTGTGGCGGAATAGCCGCCGCAGCGAAGGGGTTAAGCTGCATATCGTTTTTCTATTGAAGACATTTTCAGATTTTCGGCTTTGCCGTAACTTCATGTTGAGATGATGGCCAGACGGTAGTTTCACATTGATTTCCTCTTCAGGAGATGGTGAGGTTTAAGCTAGAGGTGGGCAACAAATTCCCCTCCTCCTGCGGAGTTCGCAGAGTTTTGCCCTCTCAAATTGAAGTTCTGGCAAAACTCTGCCAACCACAGCGCGGCAGAGTTTTTTATCGTGCGCTGCTCACCAATGTTAGGTTGGTGAGAGCGAGTGAGAATGTGTGTCAGTTTGGATGATCTTTGGGTGTTAGAACACCTCCTGGTGAGATTTTTCAATGCAGGCGGTCATGGCAGGTCGTATTAGAAAGCTGCTGCTCAAGTAAAAAAATCTACTTGAGCGACAGAATGTAACAGCGTCCTCTGGCACACTGCGTGGTGCAGTTCGATCTGATTTACAGCACAGAACAAGCTCCAGGTGCTAAAAATCTGTGCGAGCAGTGCGACACAGCAAATTCTTCCTGCACGCGGAACTCCGCGGGATTTGGCAGAGTTTTTATGTAATTCTGCGGAATTCTACGAAGTAAAACCTTGCGAGTTCCTCCCACCCGTAGTTCAAGCTACACATTTTCTTCTTGTTGAAGAGATGGCAACATTTACACTAATTATAACTGAGTTCTAGGCAGCGAACGATAATTGAAAAACACAAACTCTGTAATGCCTTACTAATCGGACTGTAACAGCCCTCATGAATGGCCAAAGCTTGCTTTCTCTTCTAGTATGTCAGAGTTCTGAAGTAACTGAGAAGAGACAAGCACCACTCTTTAATGTCCCCAAAGAAATGTTGGCTCCCTATTAAGATAGTCAAGTTTAAGCAGCACAATGACATTGTGTTCAGTCTAGTGCTACTTATAGGATTTCTGCAGGGGCGGCCTTAGGCATGTGCAAGCTGTGCACCTGCACAGAGTCACCAAACCCCAGGGGCCACCACGCCAATATATATCCTTAATATAATAATCCTCTGTGGATGGATACATATTTGCGTGGCGGCCTCTGGCAGGGATTTGGCGGCCTCCAGCTCTGTTCCACTTCCAAACACCCTGACCCCCCCCCCCCCCCTCTTCACTGGCCTCCGCACTCCGCCCCGCCCGTACCCCCTCTTCCGGGGCCCCCTACCTACGCTCCCTGCCCAGGGCCGCCATGAGCCGCCATGAGCCTAGAGCCGCCCCTGATTTCTGTTTGCGAGGTGGTAAGTTTAAGGTGCACTATGGGTTCCTATTGTGGCGATGGTGTGGTTTAAGCTGCATGTTTACTTCCCTATGAAGAGATGACCAGTTTTTTTGACAGCTTTTCTGGCTCACACAACCTTTATTGGTTCACCCTGTAGTATTAATCTAAGTATGCAACTTAGATACAGAAGCCAGCTGTATTGTGTGCAAACCTCAGTTCATGTTATTAACCCAGGGGGGTGAAGTTATAATCTATCAAACTATAGCTAAGAAGAAATGGGGCACACTTCCTGTAAGTCACAGGAAGTGACTCTGAAGTAGGGATTGTGTGAACCTCTTGGACTGGCTAGTTAGAAGAAGAATCAGAGACATTTTAATAAGACATGCATCCCTGATGCTCCACACAGAGGATCTCATAAGCAGATGACTCATTCCTGCTTTCAGTGACAACCAGCCAGTCTCAGCCACTCTGCTCCAATACAGGTGTGCAGAACCCGGCTGACCTCTGCCAAGGTCACGGACATGTTTTGTCCAAGCAGGATGTCTCTCACTTCATGCCTCATGCATAGGTTTTCCTTGTCTGCACAGGTATGCGGAAACCTTTACTTTCTGGGTCTAAGTTTTATATCTATCTTGAATTGTTTGTAACTTATGCTTTGGGACAGAAAAAAGGGCCCGGGCACCAAAATAAATGTGGCCTGCATTAGCGAATCAGATAGCTAAAAGCAAGTGGCCCATATTTGCATATAAGGGTGGTTTTTCACTAGCAAAGATACATCTTATAGGTGTTTTGTAAGGTATAGGGCAATGTATGCATTTGAGGTTGCTGCAGTTAATGTTTGTGGTGACATTAGGGTAACAAGCATTGGCAAAGCTGATAGGTCGTATACAAGAGCTATTGACTTTGACAATGTTTATTTGCCATGTTGTACACCAGGGTGGCTGCTGTTCAGCATAGCTTAACGTTAGTGGTAGGCATTATTTTACAGTGCAGTGAGGGAGTAGAGTGTTGCAGACTAGATTTGTTAGAGTACATATTGCAGTGCAGCTTGGGCAAATTGTAGTGGGGCAGACTGTTTTGGATTGGAGTGGAGCAGATTGGAGTGGGATAGAGTGTTTTGGATTGGAGTGGGGCAGAGTGTTTTTGATTGGAGTGGGGCAGATTGTTTTGGATTGAATGGGTAAGATTCTTTTGGAGTGGGGCAGATTGGAGTGGGGCAGAGTGTTTTGAATTTGACCAGGGCAGATTGGAGTGCAGAAGATTTGAGTGGTTATTTAGGATTGGAGTGGGGCAGATTGGAGTGGGGCAGAGTGTTTTGAATTTGACCAGGGCAGATTGGAGTGCAGAAGATTTGAGTGGTTATTTAGGATTGGAGTGGGGCAGATTGTTTTATAGTGGAGTGGGGCAAATTGGAGTGAGCAGACTGGAGTGGATTGGGTTGGAGGATTGGACTGTGGTGGATTAGAGTGGATTGGATTGGGGAGAGTGGTTTGGATTGGAGTTGGTGGATTGGATTGGTCTGCAGAGGATTCGATTGAGTGAGGCACATAGGTGTGGGCTGAGTTGGGGTGGATTGGTGGCGATCGGAGTTGGGGGATTAGAGTCTGTTGGATTGCGGTATTATGTATGAATATGTGTTAAAGCATCAATTCAGAAATTACACATAAGAAAGAAACAATGACACTTTGCAATACATGAATCTTAATCTTTTCAGTACAGAGCCTTTGAGCAAAATGAAAAGAGAACATGAGTGCAAAGCGAGAAAAAAGACTTGCCAAAATAAAGAAAAGTTAGCTATAGAAAATATATCTCTGCAATTTTGTTTGTCCTGCTGGGCACGTGTTTGCCAGTCACAAGCCTTCTGTTTGCGGGGCAATAAGGACCGTATTACGTTCTTGGTGGGTGGGTTACTCCATCACAAACGTGATGCATATCCTGCGGCTCTAATGGAATTGTAATTCAGTTACAGGGAGATCCATCACATTTGTCAATCAATCAATCAATCAGTGACACTTATAGAGCGCGCTACATACCCGTAGGGTCTCAAGGCGCTGGGGGGGGGGGGGGGGGGGGGGGTGCCGCTACTGCTCGAACAGCCAGGTCTTCAGCTTCCTCCTGAAGGAGAGGTGGTCTTGGGTCAGGCGCAGGTCGGTCGGGAGGGAGTTCCAGGTCTTGGCGGCCAGGTAGGAGAAGGACCTTCCTCCTGTAGTTGCTCTTCGGATGCGGGGGACGGTGGCGAGGGCGTGGTTGGCTGATCGGAGGTGGCGTTTGGGAGCGTAGAAGTTGATCCGGCTGTTGAGGTAGCTCGGGCCTTGGTCGTGTAGGGCTTTGTGTGCGTGGGTGAGGAGGCGAAAGGTGATTCTTTTGTTGACGGGGAGCCAGTGAAGGTCTCTCAGATGTCCGGTGATGTGGCTGGTTCGTGGGATGTCGAGGATGAGTCTGGCTGAGGCGTTCTGGATCCGCTGGAGTCTCTTCTGGAGCTTGGCGGTGGTACCGGCGTAGAGGGCGTTGCCGTAGTCCAGTCGGCTGGTGACGAGGGCCTGGGTGACGGTCTTCCTGGTCTCGGTGGGGATCCACCGGAAGATCTTCCGTAGCATGCGTAGGATGTTGAAGCACGCCAAGGAGACGTTGTTGACTTGCCTGGTCATGGAGAGGGAGGAGTCCAGGATGAAGCCCAGGTTGCGTGCATGGTCTGTCGGTTTGGGTGCGGTGCCCAGGGCGGGAGGCCACCAGGAGTCGTCCCAGGCGGAGGGGGAAGAGCCCAGGATGAGGACCTCCGTCTTGTCAGAGTTCAGTTTCAGGTGGCTGGTCGTCATCCACTCGGCTACCTCTTTCATCCCTTCGTGCAGGTTGGCTCTGGCGGAGGCTGGGTCGTTGGTCAGGGAGAGGATCAGCTGGGTGTCGTCGGCGTAGGAGATTATGCTGAGGCTGTGTTTGCGTACGATGGCCGCGAGGGGGCTCATGTAGACGTTGAAGAGGGTGGGGCTCAGAGATGATCCTTGAGGGACGCCGCAGAGGACTTCGGAGGCCTCGGACTTGTACGGTGGTAGGCGGACTCTCTGTGTTCTTCCGTCGAGGAAGGAGATGATCCATTCCAGCGCCTTGTCCTGGATTCCGATGTTGCTGATGCGCTGTACTAGGGTGCGGTGGCAGACCGTGTCGAATGCCGCGGAGAGGTCTAGGAGGATGAGGGCAGCTGTTTCTCCATTGTGACAGAGTAACCCTGTCCACCAACTTCATAATCAAGCTTTAAAAGTAAAAAAATAATACCTCAATCACATCAGGAGCAGCGGACGGGCACTGTTAAGCTGAATCAATCAGTGCTTGGTCCCTGCTCCACAGAGAACGGAAATTATGTCAGGCCTTCCTTGATGAATTATGAGGCTGTAAAGAAGAGTGCCATGCGAGACAACATATGATAAGCAGCAGGCGGGCTCCAATCCCTTTTTGTTAACAACAGTGTCTTGCAAGCAAGACACATGCACTAGCATGTGCTCTCGCAGGCTTGACCCTAATTAACAGATCATGAAACAGGCTCACATACAGCAAAGAAAATCGGCCACACATCACACACTGACCTGCCAGACATAACATACCATGTTTATTTGTAAAGTGTACATTCACCCGTGGGCTTCTTGGCGCTAATTAACAGATGTTTATTGTTACCCAACTCAATGTACTCATTTTATCGACCTCAGAAGGATGGAAGGAGGAGGGATAAAAGGCATTGCCCAGTTGCGTTTTTTTGGCCAGTTTGACCCTCGAAGGAACGGGAGGATTCTATCAAGGCACTGAAGAAAGCGTATGGAGGGAAAGCGCTCTCTTGAGGGAAAGCAAAATATAAGGCTCCTCTTAGATGCAATTTAAACAGAATTATACAGAACCATCAAGTATGCATCAGTAAGCACATGAGACTTTGAGAAATTAAGTGTCTTTAACACATTCAAAGGTAGTTTTATACTTGTGACCTTTATGCAAGATCATTGGAGGTTAGATGTCCAAGTGCTTTATCAGGATGGATTTCTGTATTGAATTCTTTTGTGGTTGTCATTGCCCAAGGAAGGGAGGGCGTCCTTCTCAAAGAGATCGCTTTTACCGAAGTTGCTAAAGTGGGTAACTGCACTCACTACCCGAAGGACACTTCACAAAGGGCAAATCTACAACACACGCACCATTGCTTTCATCCCCTTTGATTCCTCGCCAGATCTGTTCTGTGCTCTGGTGCTTTGTGTATGGGCGCTTCACAGGGTCAAAAGCAGAGAGGTTGTGGCAGTATGGTCAGAGCTGCTGACTTTGGAGCTGGGAAAACAGGTTTGAGCCTCTGCGTCGGCGCCTCTGGGTGGGCTGCCACTGCTCCTGTGGTCTTGCTCTTCACAGAGGTGCATCCTCAGCGCTTCGTTAACTGGGAAAGAGTCGAGGCGCTCCTGATGGATTCAGGAACGCTGTTCCAGATCCTGGGTGCTAGACGTAGGTTTGTACTGTACAAGTACCCACATACATGTGAGCTCCGTACCCACCAGCATGGAATCGGCACGGTAAGGATATAGACTGGAGTGGCAGCACCTTCTCACAGGAGCTGTGCTTATAGGAAGAGAGCTCAACATTCCAACTAACTTGAAGGCATCGGATAACCATTTACAGATTCAAACTTGGTTCTTGGTCACCCATCTTCATAACCCGGGGACATTAATGAGCCCTTTCCACAAGTGTGAATACTTCAACAGACGTACACAGTGTGTACATTACTACAAGGCTTTAGCTGTCGCAAGAATGAAAACTCAGATTTTTCAAATAAAGTAATCTGAAAGCAACGGGTATGATTCAAAAACAATAAGTGGGTGACATGGTTGAAAGACTCCCGTCTTCCATCTTCCACCAGCTATCACTGTGACAAGGGAACGAGCGGGAATCCTGAGCACCATCAGGGGCGGCTCAAATATGCATCCATCCTCAGAGGATTATTATATTAAGGATATATATTGGTGTAGCGGCCCCTGGGGTTTGGTGGCCCTGTGCAGGTGCACAGCTTGCACATGCCTAAGGCCGCCCCTGGCACCATCACAGCACCATACCCGTCTGGTGCTCCTACATGCATACATGATTGTCGCTGACTGCTCAAGATCATAAGGCCAGCTGCATTGAGGCTGCGCTGGAACTCAGCAGTATACACACCAGCAGCAACTGCTGCAGTGGAACCATGTACACGGAACGGTTACAGCACGGAGGACAGCCCTACAGACAAATACTAGCAAACCAAAACCACACACACATCCGGACAGAAAAAACATTGTTGTGGAATTAAAACTGTGAGCACTTTTAAATACTAGCTAATTCAAAGGACTTGTTAAGCATTACACAGAGGTTTCGACCTTTTACATCATGGGGATAATTGTTTGTCTTTGCCTCCCCAAAGGACACACTACACAGTCTTCACTCCCTTCTCGGCTTGTGCAGCCAGTTTGCAATCGATCACACTGCTGCACCTGTCAGTGTTAAAATCAGAGCCCTTGCCGAGCGTGCGCATGCGCACTCGTTCCTTCACAATCATTAAACACAAATAATGGCGCGGGGCTGGCTGGCATGGATGCACAGGGTGTTATGTGTCAGCAGGTAATGAGCATTAAAAGACCCATAATGAGGCGGACATTGAGCAGGAGACCCGCCAGGCAATTTGGTTGTGATGCGGATTGGAACCGGAAGGTGTCATTAGAGGTGGCACGGCCCATTGATCCGCCTGCACGGAGATCTGCGGACGGTGGGGAGTGATTGATGTCTGTGGCAGCCTGGCCTCCCATTGGACCACTAAACATAAGGCAACCTTTCTTATTAGACAGGGACAGAAAATGAAGCCCCCTCCTGCAGGGCATGTCATGGCATCCCATTAGTGAAGGTGACTCTTTGACCCCGGCGGAGGAGCAAGGCCCACACTCTACCAAGAACCTGTACATGCTGAGTTGCTTGTACAGCACATAGCTTGTTTCTAAACACTCTGAATCTGTGCAGAAACGGAGGTAACTCAGGCACCTAGTGGTGATGTATTTTGCGCAATAATTACACTCCACGCTATTACTTGAAGCGTAAAAGGCCATTTATTAGGACAAGGTTGCAATCATTTAGACTTATTAACAGTACATCAATGCATGAAATATACGTTCCCATCCCATACCCAGGCATTCTCCATTCTGCCTTCCAAAACCATCTCACCTGTTTGACTCTTCACTCATTCACTCGATAACCTCCTTCCTTTCCCCATTCTCACCTTCACTTGCCCTCCAAGCATCCTCTGTTGACTTTGCCTTCATTGCTCATTGCCTCCTGTGCCCCACTATCAGTCACCTGTGTACCGTTCTCCCCCCACCCGAGGGGTGGATTCGCCCGTATGTGACTCCTCACCCCTCCAAAGTACCGTAACGCCTATGCTCCGCAACCTGCCCTAAACTGGCACCCCAGACCTCAAACCACCCTCAGTCTTTCACTGAAAACCTGTAGGGTGGGCGGGTGGACAAACTTAAGCGTCCTCCCGGTGGTGCTCAGGTGTCAGGAAGAGGCCGGATCTTCCTCTCCTGACACCTTATATGCCCTCCCCAATCCCACCCCTTCCTTTAACCCCTCTAGTCCCGCCCTCCACCTTGTCCTTCTGTTTATCGCGCGAAAACCCCGGGGGAAGACTGGTCTGTGACCTTCACTTACCCCGGGGGCCGCATCGCTCAATAACTACACTCCCCGCTGTTACTTGAAGCGTAAAAGGCCATTTATTAGGACAAGGTTGCAATCATTTAGACTTACTAACAGTACATCAATGCATGAAATATACATTTCCATCCCATACCCACGCATTCTCCATTCTGCCTTTCCAAAACCATCTCACCTGTTTGACTCTTCACCCATTCACTCGATAACCTCCTTCCTTTTCCCATTCTCACCTTCACTTGCCCTTCAAGCATCCTCTGTTGACTTTGCCTTCATTGCTCATTGCCTCCCGTGCCCCACTATCAGTCACCTGTGTACTGTTCTCCCCCCACCCGAGGGGTGGATCCGCCCGTATGTGACTCCCCACCCCTCCAAAGTACCGCCAACCAAGGAACCCCCGTAGGGCGGTTACCTGCCCCACCCCCGCACTGTCCTGTGCACCTTTCGCCTCCTGCCAGCCGACCCTGCAGCCTCTCAGTGGACGACAATTCACCACCTCACTCCGTGTCCTGCAACAAAGTACCATTCTTGGTATGAACGTGAATCACGAAAGGTGCCCCTCCAGAACGGGCCCACATGCCCTTCAGTCCTGTGCCCAAAGGCAGCCTCCACTCAGCAGCACATGGTGAACGACCATCCACCTAACATGCGTCCCCTGCAATGCAGGAACAGGCCTCGTACCTGCAGTGCAAGTGTCTGTACCTGCAACGAAGGCTGCTGAGTCTCTGGCTGGGGCCTCATACCTGCAACAAAGGCTGCTGAGTCTCTTGTTGAGGTGTCATACCAGCAACAAAGGCTGCTGAGTCTCTTGTTGAGGTGTCATACCAGCAACGAAGGCTGCTGAGTCTCTTGTTGAGGTGTCATACCAGCAACGAAGTCTGCTGAGTCTGTTGTGGAGGCCTCGTACCTGCAGTGCAAGTGTCTGTACCTGCAACGAAGGCTGCTGAGTCTCTTGTTGAGGCCTCGTACATGCAACAAAGGCTGCTGAGTCTCTTGTTGAGGTGTCATACCAGCAACAAAGTCTGCTGAGTCTTTTGTGGAGGCCCCGTAATCTAACAAAGGCTGTTGAGTCTTTTGTGGAGGCCTCGTACCTGCGGTGCAAGTGTCTGTACCTGCAACGAAGGCTGCTGAGTCTCTTGCTGGGGCCTCATACCTACAACAAAGGCTGCTGAGTCTCTTGTTGGGGTGTCATACCAGCAACAAAGGATGCTGAGTCTCTTGTTGAGGTGTCATACCAACAACGAAGTCTGCTGAGTCTCTTGTTGAGGTGTCATACCAGAAACGAAGTCTGCTGAGTCTGTTGTGGAGGCCCCGTAACTGCAGCAAAGCCTGTTGATTCTCTTGTGGAGGCCTCGTACCTGCAGTGCAAGTGTCTGTACCTGCAACGAAGGCTGCTGAGTCTCTTGTTGAGACCTCGTACCTACAACAAAGGCTGTTGAGTCTCTTGTTGAGGTGTCATACCAGCAACGAAGTCTGCTGAGTCTGTTGTGGAGGCCCCGTAACTGCACAAGCAGCACGGGTTAGAGCAATGGGTCGGTGAGGCCGGCCAGGGGGTTGGGCAAGGTTGTGGGGGATTCGAAGGACGATGGGATCAATACAATAAAATAAATAAAACCACTTATCTTGTGCTTGCGGCATCAACAAGCAATGTGGCAAGCGCAAGGTATGTAGTTTTATTTTTTTTTTACTTTCATTTTACCTATCCCGTCGTCTGTCGACAGCCATCCAACCCCTCCACACCCCTGCCCGCTCTACCGCCCCACCACTCTTACCTGTCACGGCCATGCCTACTTGTCGAGACCTCATACCTGCAGTGCACGTGAAGGCCTCGTGCATACAGCACACACCTTTGCACATGCACTGAAGAACGACCTATAACAGTGCGCAGTGTTAACAGGCGGTACTTGCACCCTCTTGTGCGCTGACACCACCAGTTGGTGCAGGCGCTATGATAAATGAACACTGGCTGGGCCTCGTGACCCAAAGTGCCTCCCTCCGCTCCATGGCAACGGAAGAATGCCATGGGTCTGAGGAGGAGGACGGTGGGGCAGGAGCCTTCTTCACAAACCGCTCCAACACAGGGCTTTTGTGGCCCAGGGATAGGTTTGAGGGCGTCCTATGATGCTGTGGGTGGGCCTCCTGCCCCCAGCTCCCCTCACCAGCCCCCACCGGGCCCCATATCCAGGGGCATTACAATAATGTAACAAGCATTTACAATGCAATGGTCTCGGCATCATTAAAGGTAGAGCTATTGGCATTGCTCATGACATTTTTTTTTTTATCATAAATAAACGGCATTGTCATTTACATTGCCAATAGCTTAATCGTTAAATAAATGGCATTGTCATTTACAATGCCAATAGCTTAATCGCTCGCAAATGCATGACCTATTGCATTTACACCCACACAGAGCCACACACACAAAGCGACCCACACACACATACAGAGCCACCCACACAGAGCCACTCACACAGTCATTCACATAGAGCCCCCTACACAGAGCTACCCTCACATAGACAGAGCCACCCACACATAGAGCCACCTACAAAAAAAAGCTATCCACACAGAGCCACACACACACACAGAGCCACACACACAGAGCCACAGACGCACACACACAGCCACACACACACAGAGCCACACACACACAGAGCCCCACACACAGAGCCCCACACACAGAGCCCCACACACAGAGCCCCACACACAGAGCCCCACACACAGAGCCACACACACACCCAGAGCCCCACACATACACCCAGAGCCCCACACACACACACACCCAGAGCCCCACACACACACACCCAGAGCCCCACACACACACCCAGAGCCCCCCACACACACCCAGAGCCCCACACACACACCCAGAGCCCCACACACACACACACACAGAGCCCCACACACACCCAGAGCCACATACACACACAGGAGAGGAAGCACAGCGAGGGGGCAGGGAAGCAAGCACAGCCAGGGGGCAGGGGAGCAAGCACAGCCAGGGGGCAGGGGAGCAAGCACAGCCAGGGGGCAGGGGAGCAAGCACAGCCAGGGGGCAGGGGAGCAAGCACAGCCAGGGGGCAGGGGAGCAAGCACAGCCAGGGGCAGGGGAGCAAGCACAGCCAGGGGTGGTAACGCAGCACAAGCACTAACTATCATTACACCACCTTATCAAAAGGAAAAGGCAACGAGGGGGGGGGTGAGGAGCTCACGCACACACAAGCAACGAGGGGGGGTGTAGGAGCTCACGCACGCAGAAGCCACGAGGGGGGAGGGCGGTGAGGAGCTTACGCACACAAGCAACGAGGGGGGAGGGGGTGAGGAGCTCATGCACACAAGCAACGAGGAGGGGAGGGGGGTGAGGAGCTCATGCACAAAAGGGGGAGGGGCTCACGCACACACAAGCAACGAGGGGGGAGGGGTTGAAGAGCTCACGCACACAAGCAACGAGTGAGTGCACTTCTGAAGCTCCCTTGCTGACTGTGTGTTGGTAACATAGTGTATGTGAGGGGTGAGTGAGTGCACTTTTGAAGCACACCCACCATTAGTGCATGGTATTAAGCCATGTCCTGACCTCACTTTGGCCGCTCACACTGTGTTTTAGTGGGGAGCCCCCTGGCTGACAGTGTGTGGAGAGAGTCCCTACTGAGGTCAGCGTGAGTAAAGACCCCACAGTCCTGTGGAAATTACCCTGTGAGAAACCTCAAGAAAGCACTAGCACGTGAGGAAACTTGCCATTTCAATATAGGCAAAATTATAAGAAAACTCGACAGATGTCTTCTAAAACCTGTTTTAAAACCAGCGTTTTTAGACCCCTCCCGCCTCCCAACACAATACGTCAATGCGCCTTTATTTATTTAACATCACTGGTGATTTCAGACCACTCCCAACACAGCACATTAAAGCCCCTTTAGTTAATGAGTATCACCAGCGTTTTTAGACCCCTCCCGCCTCCCAACACAATACGGCAATGCGCCTTTATTTATTTAATGACACAGCGCTTTCAGACCCTTCCTGGCTCCCAAAAGCATGGCGAAGCGCCTTTATTGATGTACCATAACCAGCACTTTCAGATCTTTCCCGTCTCCCAACACAGTACGTCGAAGCACCTTTATTAATTTAACATCAACTGCACTGTCAGACCCCTCCCACCTCCCAAGACCGCACGGCGAAGCGACTTTATTTATTTAAAATCACCAGTTTTCCCTATAGTTTACAAAACTGCGAGAAAAGGAGAAAGTTCAGTTTAACTGAGTGAAACGAGTTGGCTGCAACCTGTGCTGTGATTGAAGAAAATCTAATACTTGCAATAAAGTAAATAACTAACATACAAAAGGAACTTTAGATCTTTTGTGGGTGCACCACCCAGTGGCTTATGTTTATGCATCTCTGCTCAGCAGTGGTGTCGAGCAACAACTGGGCCCCACAACACTTAGGAGGTAGTGCACCAGTACTGGAACTGTGTGGGAGGTGTGGTTCCCGAAGTCCGTTGGTGCAGCTGGCGACTGTATAATTATCCTGTTGCACTAATGAGCCTCTGTGCTGACTGACTCCCTGCTTGTTGGCCTACCTCGGGTGTGCTCTCAGGCAACCCCCCCCCCCACGAAGAAAAGGCGAAAGAGGAGGGTTGTTGCACCATCAACTCGTAGAACAGGTACCTCTCCTCCAGACACATGCACTTAAGTGCTGGGATTTGGACCTTCACAGTTACTGAGCAGGTGCATTCACCCACCGCGCTGTCCAGGTGCTTTGCATCTATGACTGGAAGATATGTATGTATCTATGTGTATTTATTTGAGTTTCATACGACACACTTGCCATTTGGAAGGCTGTAATCAACAGGGGAAATTGTTGCTTGTTTTATGATAATGGAGTTGACTGACCTCTGAAGGATGAAAGGCTGATTCTATTTGATTCGCTTCTGAGGTAGTGCCCTGCAGATTACCGCATAGTTCAGCAATGAGCGTTCAACACACGGAGTTAAACACTGCAAATCTCTCAAGCCCAGTGGTAGCAGCACAAGCCAGTGGGCTGATGCACCTGCTGCATTAGAAATGCGCATTAACTCACTGAGCTACCTCACTAGCTGTAATAGTGTAGCATCGTAATAAACACGATATTGGCAGAAAAGGATGTTCGGGTCGTTAAAGACACGCTTTTCTAGTGCGAACCTTTTCCCACTGAAGACTGAACTATAGTTCCCGCGCTGTGTGGCCCTATCCAGTCTTATAAAGGGGAATCCCCCTGGGGCGGCGCATATGCAGATGAGATGCATGAGCTCCGACACTGCTCTGTTAAGGAAATCTGCAGGGTCCGCGTGACTGGACAGGCGGGTTTTGTAGGCCTCGGGCTGGAGGCCCGGGTGGCGGGTTCAGCCGTGAGCCCGTCGTGTGCAGGGACGGGCCCTGGGAGCCGTGATCGCTGCCGAGCAGCGTCAGAAGTGCAAAGGTGTGTGTAACAAAACACGACAACAACTGTGCACATTTCAATACACTAGAGCTGAGCTGTTCGAGGCTGGCGAGTGACCCATCGAAAGAGAAAAATGTAAAGCAACATTTTTATCGCTACGTTTACGAATTTTACATGGATTTGTATCCAGTTAATCAAATACCGTGTTGTGCCGCAGGTCACACGGGCAGTCAGTCACCTGACAAGTGCCCTGGTGATGGCACACACTCGTGGCTTTTTGCACTAAAGCAACTCGATTTCCATTTAAACATAAAAAAAACCTCCTTCCCCCGTGAGCGCACTCTTCCAAAGCAGTGATACAGGAATGTTATCTGCTCGTGAGTCCGGTCACAGTAGTGATGAGACAGCCCGTGCTGTGGGAGGGGCTCTAGCCCAGGGGGGCTTGTGGATGTGGCTTATCTCTAGTCCTGGGAGGAAGCGCTTAAGGCTGCATGGGGGCGCTAAGGAGGAGCGAGGAAAGGGGGCTGTGTGTCCGTCATTACCAGCCGGTTCCCCTCTTCTCGAGGGACGGGCTTAGATATGTACTTGAAGTTGGTTTTCTCCCAGACTGCCCTCTAAGCACCCCCTGTTTTACCACCAGTGTCTCTGTTGGATTTCTTTCGGTCTGCGCTCCATCACTGTGCCCCCACGAGCTACCTGTTGGGAAGAGGCTGCTGGCTGCGCCCCCACCCTTGATCTTCCAGGATGGTTCCTGTGCGCCCCCACACCTCGCGCGAAGTGGGCCAAGCATGTGTCAGGAGCTGGTCACGGGCAGGTGGCGCATTGCCACGAGATGCCAACGCCCTCTTCCTACTGCCTGGTTCACTTGGGCAGGGCACAGCGCCTCTTCCCGGTGCTGTGAGTGTAGGCGCTTCCTGCCTCACTTCCTGGCCCCGGGCGTCCAGTGTCCCCGCCATGGCCTCACCCACTCGCCCAGACTCTGACAGTCTCTCACGAGCACCGTCTCGGCTGGCGGCGCTGGGTGTCTCCGTGCAGCATGCGTGCACATTACACAGTAATATCCGGTGTCCTGGTAGCGCTGCGTGGCTGCCGCTGAAGGGGGCGCTACAGGGAAGATTGGGGTGCACTGCTTGTGTACACTGGGCCTCATACCTGTAGCAGCAGAGTGGCGCAGGAGAGCACAGCTATGAACGGCATGGCGCTGTGGAGCAGGCTGGAGCGGCCTTGACAGAGCAGGGTGCGGTGCAAGAGGGAAACAGGGCGTCAAGGGTTAATTCTGTGTGATTGGAGCGGTGGAGTGCTGCTTACCAAGTCTCACTGTAGTTTGGGGTAGAGGTGCGTTGACTAATGCAGGAGGGAGGGGTGGGGGCCGGGGAGCGGCAGAGCACGACGGAGGAGAGCTGCAGCAGAGGGAGGGAGGGGGGGGCGAGAGCGCGACGGAGGAGGGCAGAGGGAGGGGGGAGGCGAGCAGAGCCGAGCAGCTCCTAAAAGCAGCAGGGAAGGGAGGCGAGCAGCTCCGAAAACACGACCACGTTTCTCCGAGGCAAGGAGACAATGCCTCGGGGAAACGCACGCCATTTTCGGATTCGGGGGCGTGTTTTTTGCGCCCTGAGTGACAGACGACGTCACAGGGCTAAAGAATGCAAAAAATCACGCCCCCGAATCCGAAAAGGACGGGGCTTGTTTGAAGTGATGCATCTCTCCTCCAATGGCTGGCCTCCTTTTAGGAAGCCAGCCAATGGTGAGAGACGGGGCAGGGAGGCGGGTTCTGAGGCCCCACTAGAGGTCATTAATTCTCTGACCGGAAGCTGCTTCGCAGCTTCGTCCCGAGACCTAAAGAGACCGGAACGCTTCCCAGCTACGCGCGTTTGATCCTGTAATCGAGGCGGAGAGCGCCTGCCATTTCGTGGGTCACTTTTACAAGCGCGAGGCCTTTGGTGAGGGGAATTGAAAAGACGACGTCCCGGCATTCAAGGGGCCGTGTGTGTGTGTCCTACACCCCCCGCCAGCCCCTCCCGGATAGTCGCTTTGCTTCATACCCTGCATAGATTTGCATTGATTTGGGCTCCAGGGGATAAACTCTCTTTCTCTCCCTTCTTTCGTTGGCAGTCCTTTCATTTCCCGCCTTTTCCTGCGCACCGTGTTCTCTTGCTCAGTTGTGCCTCCAGGGGTTGTTAGTCATGACCTCATTGTCCGCCTCTCGCTTTGGCTGGCCTTTTGTCGGTCCCGGGAAAATCACCAGAGTTTGGGATATATTCGTCAGTCATCAAAGTGTCTGCGCTCTCATCCACCCCTCCCCCTCCTGTCGTCCATCTTCATTCAGACCTCCCTATTAAAGGGCACGCCTCGTTCTTTCCTCCCCATTTTAATGCTTTTGATTATGAAAGGATATTAATTAGACGTGTAACATAGCAAATAACGCCAGTCTGAAGTTAAGGGGAAAAACTTCCAGACATTAGCAAAGTTGTAAATGTTAAATGTTTCTTAAAAAACATAATTGGGGATTTTTTTTCCAATTAAATATTTCTCATGGAAGGTGCACGTGCATTTTTTGTAATGTCGTCAATGCTATAACATTTTGTTTAGCTATTTATATTTTTGAAACTTTTAAATTACTGTTTTGTTGACAGCTACAGCTAAATTTCAAATAGCTAAATAACTTTAACACATTTTATACTTACTTTTCTTATTGAAACCATAAAAAGTGCATTTTTGTATGCTTTTTCAAGATTTTCAATTTAGTGATAAGTGCTTTTGTCAAGTAAAATCCGCTTTTTTGCAAACATGAATAAGTACTAATTGGACTTAAGGGCTGGCTAGAGTACTCAGTCAGCCCTCCTCGGAGTCGCTGACTATCTCTGATGTTAGTTAGAGACTGGTGGGGGTGCGGCACTGACCCTTTTAGATGTCAGTGGTGCAATCGACACAGTAAACTACTCCACTCTGCCTCTTAGATTAGGAGAGATGGCAGTGGAGGTCTCAGCTCTGTCCTGGCAGAGTTCCTTTCTGCACAATCGCACCTTTCAGGTCCACTCGCACGAACACAGGTCTAAACCACCCCAAGTTGCATCTGGGGTGCTGCACAGTTCTATCCTCAGCCCAGTTCTTTTTAATCTCTACGTAAGACCTCTAGCAGAGATTGTCGAATCCTATGGGCTTACATTGTTTTCATACGCTGATGACACCCAAATTGGGGTATCCATATCTTCTAAGGATAAACCCAACGCAGAAGCCCATGACATTTGTCTTGCCCAAGTCTCATCATTCATGTATACCACCTCACTGAACCTTAATGGGGAAAAGACGGAAATTCTGCTAGTGGGCAACCATCCCCACCTTTGGTGTCTTCATCTCTGACCATCGACCATGGGCTCCAGTCTCTCCGCAGTACACATGATGAGAAATCTGGGGGTATGGCTAGACAACAAGCTTTCAGCCAGCCACCAGATCAAAAAAGTAGCAGCTACGTGTTTCGGCATCCTTAAATGGCTAAGGAAAATTCTGGTATGCCTACCGATTTTAGGCCAAACAACTTTTGTCTAGAGCCTAGTGGTTTCCGGACTCTACTACAGTAATGTTCTGTTTCTGGGTGCTGTAAAATCTTTACCTAAACGGCTCAAGACTGTACAAATGTGACTGCACGCCTCCTCCACACACCCAAATTCACTTCCTCAGCCAGCATGTTACAGACTCTTCACTGTTTGCCAATTGATTGTCGAGTTCAATTCAAGGTCTTGTGGTTTATGCATGAGTGCCTCTGCAAAACAGGGCCCTTGATTATGAGGCATCTTGTGTCTTGGTATGCACCCAAACGCTTACTCCGCTCAAGTCATCTGGATTTGGGAGTGGTTCTGAGAGTTAAGAAAACCAGTCAAGGTGGTTGGTCTTTCACCTATCTGGGGCCATACAGGCACATGCATCATTGTCAATTGCATTTGCAAACGGTGCGAATCGCAATTTTCGGCAGTTTGCGAATGCAATTGACAAAATTGGGATGTATCATGTTTTTCGCAATTTTAGAAATCGCAATCACGTTGCGATTTCTGAAATTGCGATTGCAGTTAGGAAATCGCAATTTGAGATTTCTTAAATGCAATGCATGAACATTTTAAATTTGCGAATTCGCAAATAGGGAGAGGTAAATTACCATGAAGTTGACCTTCATGGTAATTTGCGAAAACTTTCAAAAATGCACAAAAGTGCATTTTTGAAAGTTTCATTTTACACACACACATGCCCTAGGGGCATGTGTGTATGAAAAATGCACTTAAATTTATATTTCAGGGGTGCAGGGGGGGGTCCTTTGGACCCCCCCCGACCCTCTTGGCGCGCTGTTTTGGGGCGATGTGCTGACGGCGAAGAACAGTTCCTCTCCCTTGCCTCTCCTTGTTCGAGATGGTGCCCCATCCACGGCAGCGCGCCAAGAGGGTCATCATCCTACTAAAGGAATGTAATGTGCTTTTAAATTAACAAACAATTACTGAACTTACTCAAAGGATATTTTTGCTTGCAATTTGGTGAATACATGTCCCATCAAACACTGCAGCAGCACAAGATGGGAGGGGCCGCTGCAGGGTCATGTGATGTTAATAAACCGAGGAAAAAATGAATTGCAAGCCTCAGTTTTGCTTGTAAGCTGCCCAGGAAGAAGGGGCCGCAGAGCCCTGAAACGCGTTGGCGAAAAGGAATCAAAAAGGTGAATCATGGCGAGCTAAAGTATGCCGGACGGCTGGGGTGATGTCGTGTGCCCTATCAAAAGCTTCGGACATTTGTGGTTTTTATATATCTCTATATATATATATATATATATATATATATATATATATATATATATATATATATAATGGGGCACAAAGTGAAATGGAGCATTTGCCTTGATCATAACACACTGACCGCTGCACATCTTTACAATGAGAGGGTACATGTTGGTTTCTTCTAGGCACAGAGGAGCTCTACCAGTTTGTATAATACAGCGCGCTCACCAGGAGCACTATAGCACGTTTTAAAACCCCCGTTTTTGTCCGTTTTGTTTCAATCTGATTTCGACACTGTTACCTTGTTTTTAAAATTGAAATACCCACTGTCGCATACCTGCACTTTAAATTGGTACATCACCGCGTTTAGAGCGGATTCCTGCCCATTGGAAAGCGCACCACACCGCCAGAACGGCGGACATCTTAGGTGAGGGCTAAGGATTGGGGCGGTCTAGTCGTCAGAAGGACGCTAGACCAGTACTTAAGGCAGATAAATTAGGCGGCCAAACACTTGGGAAATTGCCTCTTGGACAACACAGAGGAGCTCTACCAGTTTTTATAATACAGCGTGCTCACCAGGAGCACTATAGCACCTTTTAAAACCCCTGTTTTTGTCCGTTTTGTTTCAATCTGATTTCGACACTGTTACCTTGTTTTTAAAATTGAAATACCCACTGTCGCATACCTGCACTTTAAATTGGTACATCACCGCGTTTAGAGCGGATCCCTGCCCATTGGAAAGTGCACCACACCACCAGAACGGCGGACATCTTAGGTGAGGGCTAAGGATTGGGGCGGTCTAGTCGTCAGAAGGACGCTAGACCAGTACTTAAGACAGACAAATTAGGCGGCCAAACACTTGGGAAATTGCCTCTTGGACAACACAGAGGAGCTCTACCAGTTTGTATAATACAGCGCGCTCACCAGGAGCACTATAGCACCTTTTAAAACCCCCGTTTTTGTCCGTTTTGTTTCAATCTGATTTCGACACTGTTACCTTGTTTTTAAAATTGAAATATCCACTGTCGCATACCTGCACTTTAAATTGGTACATCACCGTGTTTAGAGCCGATCCCTGCCCATTGGAAAGCGCACCACACCGCCAGAACGGCGGACATCTTAGGTGAGGGCTAAGGATTGGGGCGGTCTAGTCGTCAGAAGGACGCTAGACCAGTACTTAAGGCAGTCAAATTAGGCGGCCAAACACTTGGGAAATTGCCTCTTGGACAACACAGAGGAGCTCTACCAGTTTGTATAATACAGCACGCTCACCAGGAGCACTATAGCACCTTTTAAAACCCCCGTTTTTGTCAGTTTTGTTTCAATCTGATTTCGACACTGTTACCTTGTTTTTAAAATTGAAATACCCACTGTCGCATACCTGCACTTTAAATTGGTACATCACCGCGTTTAGTGCGGATCCCTGCCCATTGGAAAGTGCACCACACCGCCAGAACGGCGGACATCTTAGGTGAGGGCTAAGGATTGGGGCGGTCTAGTCGTCAGAAGGACGCTAGACCAGTACTTAAGGCAGCCATGCTAACGCGCAGCGGGCTAGCGCGGCTGGCTCGATGGAGCATCGCCGGAGTCACGCCAGAGTCCAGCCCGTCTGCGCCCGTCCGCGCACGGACGGGCCCGGGGGCATGGACTTCTGGCCAACTGCGCACCTACTCCTCGGAGGAATTGCGCAGCTTGGACAAAGGTGAGGCACGCCTGGATTGTGCTACCCTGCTGAAACTCCAAAAATACACGATATTTATCCCACATAATGCGACCCCTTCAGAGTCGTACTCCTCACTGAAAATAGCGAGCCTAAACACCCGCTCACTCCACTGTCACCACGCTGAAGTCTATAATCTGCTGCAAGACAACGAGATAGACATACTGACCCTAACAGAGACCTGGCTATGATGCCTTATGGCACAACCGCCCAGGAAATACACGGGGGGGAGGGGTAGCTGTTCTATTTAAAAAGGCTTTGTCAGTGGAAATACTGCTGTCAGAGACAGTCGACCTGGCTGATCTACTCGGGGTGAAAGTCACAGTCAATAACTCATGTTGGGTGGTGGTAGCGGTTTATCGCCCACCCAATGCAACCCCACTGTTCCATGATCTATTTGGCCCCATTATGTCAGACCTATGCACCCGTTATACGAAAATCCTAGTCACAGGAGACTTTAATTTACATTGGGATAAACCCCATTGGGATCTATCTATGCGCCAATTGGACACTTTGATGTCAGCGCTAAGCTTTAAACAACTTGTGAAGGCTCTCACACACATCAAAGGTCATATTCTTGACCTGGTGTGGACTACAGACCCAAATGTGACACTTAAAGAGGTAGCCCCATGTATATGGTCTGACCATCATCTAGTATCCTGTGAGATACGCATTAATGGCCAAATAAATAATCCACCACGGAAGTCAGGATAATCCGTAAATGGGCAGAGGTTGATTTGATTACCCTCACCAAGGTGCTCCCATCAAGGGACTGGCCCCCGAGCTCAGACCATAGTCTAGACCAGCAATATGCGGATTTAACGCGGAGCTTGACTCTAGCTATTGACCAGATAGCACCTAAAAGAACAAAGCTGATACAAGGACCTGGTAAGGAGGCCCCATGGTTTACGCCATCGCTGAGGGACCATAAAAGGAAACTCAGAGCCCTGGAAAGAGGTTGGAGGAAAACTAAACAGGACTCAGCCAGGAACCTCTACCGAACCTCCCTTAATGCATATAAAAAACATATCACTCTTGCCAAAGCCGAATACTATGAATCCCGCCTAAGTAAGGCAGCCAACGTGCAGAAAGAGACCTTCAAGATCCTGTCGGAGTTGACTAAAAAACCAGACAGCTCCCAGTCCCCCATAAATTGTAATTCCTTTCAGGGATACTTTCTGGAGAAAGTAAGAACTATTATCCAGGAGATAAAAAGTGGTATGTCAAATGGGATGGTTACACTTACAGCCCCTCATAAACCAGTTGATTGCTCCATCACACTGTTTCCAGAGATTGACACACTGAGTCTGCAACAGCTGATGGATAGAATCAAATCTGGATCTCCAGCGGACCCGTGCCCACCTAAAGTCTTTCAGGCAGCCCGTCCCTTATTGGAGGAGCGTGTTATCTCCCTCCTAAATAGATCCTTGGAGACAGGGCAAATACCAGCAGAACTTAAAGAAGCGCGTGTAAGACCTGTGCTGAAGAAGCCATGCGCAGACCCTGCAGTACTAAAAAACTACCGGCCGATCTCTCAGTTACCATTCCTCTCAAAAGTACTGGAACAACACGTACTAAAATCCCTGTCCATGTACCTGGAGTCTCATCATCTACTTCATGAACGACAGGCAGGGTTCCGAGCACATCACAGCACCGAGTTGGTGATGCTCTCGGTGCTGGATGAATTGAGAGGCCTGGCTGACGGTAAAAAACCAAGCGCCCTGATCTTGCTAGACCTCTCAGCGGCGTTCGATACCGTCAGCCATGCTCTGCTTCTGGAAAGAATGAGTGACTTTGGTATCAAAGGCCTGGCCTTCAGATGGTTGCAATCCTTTCTGTTGAGAAGGACCCAAAGAATACAACTTGGGGAAGAAACTTCCGCAGTGGGGGACGCTAGAATGTGGGGTGCCCTAGGGCTCGGCCCTGTCCCCACTTCTATTTAATCTATACCTGCAACCTCTGATTGCTTCTCTGGCGCGCATGGGCTGCACAGTATTTAACTACGCGGACGACACGCAGCTGTTGCTGAGTGTCGATGACACAAGTGCCGCACAACTCCAAACCCAGAACATCTTGAGGTACACGGTCCAATGGATGACAGAAAATCTTCTAAAAATCAACCCAGACAAGACCGAGGTATTGGTGATTCCATCTGCCACCTCACCATGGTGTGACCTCTATTGGCCCGCAGAGTTAGGCCCGGCTCCAAAACCCAGCCTGAACGTAAAGAGCCTGGGGATTAAACTAGATTGTGACCTATCAATGGGCAATCAGATCTCTTCCGTGGTGGGTAGCTGCACCAACATTATCCGACA
Organism: Lissotriton vulgaris; assembly: GCF_964263255.1. Lineage (NCBI taxonomy): Eukaryota > Metazoa > Chordata > Amphibia > Caudata > Salamandridae > Lissotriton > Lissotriton vulgaris. The sequence goes on along the minus strand of NC_141689.1, from coordinate 169,153,618 downwards.
GCTACGGAAGCTAGTACCCGTCATCTCCCAATCCATGTTATGCTCTATTGTCGCAGCCACCGTGATCTCGAGGATAGACTACGGAAATGCCCTCTACCTTGGCCTGCCAAAAACCCTGACAAATAGGCTACAGGTTGTTATGAACGATGCTGCTCGTCTCATCTTTAGACTGCCAAGACGATCCAAAGCATCCCCCCTGCTACAGAGCCTTCACTGGCTCCCTATTAAGGAGCGAGTGGAATTTAAAAATTTGTGTATAGCCCATAAAGCAATCTATGGTTCGGCGCCCGCATACATCAAAGACCGCGTGGCGGTGTACAGTCCAATGAGAACTCTTAGATCCTCAGACTCTCAATTATTGGTCTGCCCCCGGTACAAACTTGTTACCAAGGGAGGAAGAGCCTTCTCGGTGTTAGTTCCTCAGTTATGGAACACACTACCTGAGTCGCTGCGCAGGGAAGAGAACCTCCTACACTTTAGAAAGAGGTTAAAAACGCTGCTCTTTAGGAGGGCCATGAGTGCTATCTAGGCTAGTGGATGCCTTCTCTGTATTGCTAAAGTTGTTGTTTGTACCATCGATTTCCGAGCGCCTAGAGACCTGCAGTTGATTGGGCGCGTTACAAATCAAAAATAACAATAACAACAATAACTTAATGCAGCCCTGAAGCTGCCTCAAAGTCATGGGAGTGCACTTTCAACAACGAATCAGGAAATACAATAATTAGACAGGTACACAAAATTGACTCTGCCTACAACTGATAAAAGGTTAAGTCGACCCTGCCAGGATTCACACCTACCACAATCAAGAGGCATAAAGAAATCAGCAAGTATCAACCTACTGAGCTAAGATCTCTCTCTGGTAGGTGTGAAATTAATCCATGGCGCACCAAGCAGATAACCCTGGTGCCCAAGAAGACCACCATGGAGCCACAAATAGACAATCCTTGTGCTCCCAAGTAGGCCACACTGGTGCACCGGGAAGACCGTCCTTGTGCCCCCAATCAGACTACCCTGGTGCCCCAAGCAGACCACCCAGGTGCTCTCGAGTAGATGGCAGCACCTACTGCACAGATAGAGCTGTGGGCAGAGGTAGCTGATGTGCACGTGTGCCCTACCGCCTGACTCACTGGTGCAGTACCTTTTCCATTTAATAGACACTAATAATTACTCCACTTAAGGACAATTAAAGCGAATCTAATGTTAAAGCAACTGTAACAAACGAGTGCCCAACCGCCGTACGGACGTCCATGGCCCCGCTCCAGGCGCCGGATGAAGACGGGCGATGCTATCTGCTGGGCGGTGAGACAGGATGGCCCATTTGGGAATTTGCTCCAGAGATCCAATGTGAGGTAATTCTCCATAAATTGTAACGTCGTCAGATTCTCAGGGCTGCTGAAGCAGCTTAATGTAAGCCCTGCCTTTTAACACACATTCCTCAATCAGCCAAGAGACAATTAGGCACCAGAGTGCAGTTTAACTCCAAGATTAAGCATATGTTAAACTCCAGCCAGAAATAATTTGTCCTTTTGATAGCTCGTTTAGTGCCTGTTCTATGCACTTGTGTGACGGTACTGCACTGCACCCTCAGCTCAGCTATGATAGGCCTCATAATGACACAGTAATACATCTGTTTACATGCAAACCAGCCTCTGATTGGGTATCAAACCTGGCCTGTGTAATGAGGTGCATGGATAAAAAAAATTAAAATGTAAATCTTGTGCTTGCCAAAGCATGCTACCTGACTAGTATCCCCCTGCCAGTCTCTGAGTGTTCTGTTATTGCATCCAGACATATAACATAACGGAGATATGACAAAAACAAAACAAACCTATTGGCTTTACCAATGCTTGTTAGTATTATCAAATGAGTGAGTAACAACAATGATTTTTTTAAGATAATTAAAAATTGGAAATATTTTCAATTCTGAAAATATGAGGTTGTGAACTAAACATTATGAAGGTCTTTGGAAAGGGTAGCTATCTTCAGAATGTGTCAATATGGAATGTGTATCCAGGGTGCCTCCCGGATCGCACCCTCCATAGGTCGCACAGTCCTAGGTGACTCATCATGTTTTTTAAAAATATATCTGCATTTTGTTCCTTGGTTTGCTCCTACCGGGTGTCTCCCTTAGGGGCCCTAAGTACCCGTTGAACGTCACTTGGAAGGACACCCTCTGAGATTTCTGCCAGTCGCATTGCTTTGAGTGAGAGTAAGATAAACCCTTTTATTTTCCCACTTTTCGTCCCTTCTGGTACATTCAGGACTCTTATGTTATTTCTCCTAGCGCTATTTTCTAGAGACTCAAGTTCGTCTTGGAGCTCTCTCTCCCTGAATTATTTTGTATTTATCTCCTCTATGTCAATCATGGCTGCTGCTTTCAGTACTGCCACTGTGTCCTCGATAGCCTGTGTTCTCAATGCCAACGAGTCAAGTTATTCCAGCAAATTTTCACACATCCCCCAGATCTCTCTCTGATTTGAGGCAGAGGCAGCAAACCTGTTCCTTGCCTCTACTACTAAATCTTGTAGCAGTCTTTCAACTAGGTCACCTCCAGGAGGTGGATGCCTACCCTTGTGATTACCAATGAGTTAACTTGTGTTGGCCCTTCCATTGCCAGAACGTGGTACCCCATTTCGGAAGAGGAGAGGCACTGGATGTATTAGGTGCGGTAGATGTAGTACTTTCTGTACTCCCCAACTCACCCCCTCCATCCTTATAGTCACGCTCCTGTCCCACTGAGTGGCCCCGGAAATTAGGTCTGGGCAGACTTTTAACCCCTTTGCTGCGGGGGTAATTCCCCCATGGTGCGGGGGGTTGGGGGGATGAGAACGGCGCCGCGGTGCTCGTGACGAGCCCAGCTCGTCATGAGTTACAGTGGAGCTGTGCTTATGATGAGTTGGGCTCGTCACGACTCCGCCCACTGATTAATTTGCCCACACAGGCGGGGAATCAATAGCATGTGGGCGGAGCGCAGCCGTTAGCACAGCTCCACTGTGATTCATGCTGAGCTGGGCTCGTAATGAGCACCGAAGGAGTTAAAGAAAGTCCTTAAGGAGGAGGTCACTCTCACCAGTAGTTTTTTCTGTGGCTCACCCCTATTTCTTTGCTTTGGGGCTGCTGATATGCCCCATCCGGTATCTACCTTAGAGGGGTGGGATTACCAATTCACTCCTTTTGTTCCTCCACCACCTGGCTTTACCTTATTGGTTTTAACAGGTTCAACAGCCTGTTTAACAGTGCCCTGTGAGACCGTGTTTTGGAGTTTTGTTGCACTCCTTAATGTATATCGACTCCTTTGCTTAGCCCCCTCAGAGAGATCCGCTGCCCACCTACCGTCTCTGAAGCTGTCCTCCACTCTGGGGAGGCTCACTTCACTTATTCCGGCTGCCATTGGCAGTAACGCGATGCTCCCCGTATCAGCCGAGTGAGCGGGTGGCCCTCCTGTGCCGCCTCTGCTTCATGTACCCCAGAGTGGAATCCGTGCCAACGCACGACGGCCCTTCCGGATTCCCTGCGCAGCTCGCAGCCAACGCTCCAAGTCGGTCACTCCTAGCTCCACTGATTTTGCTGTGATTAGTCGCGGAATGGGGGTTAGCCAAAGACACCGCCCTGACACATTGTCAGTGTGACGCCACAGCCTGTCCAGGGATGAACTGAGAGCTGCCTGCCAGCCAAACCCTCCCTTAGCTTCCCATCACAAGTGCTCCTTCGACCAGCTGCACCTTTGTAACAGTGCTGAGTATCGTTCATTAGTTGCGGTCCAATCAAAAGCTTTACGTTTGATGGGACCACAGGGACCGAATGGACTGCTATTGAAGAAAACTATTGACCACTCATTCAAAAGTATTGTGAGGATCACTTTGCTAATAAACAAGCACGGATAGCTACTACCTGAAGATATGATTAGGACCACAAGGACAGACTAATACGGCTTATCTACAATTTATATGCGACCAACAATACTATTATTGATGTACACACCATCTTAGCCTTGAAAAAAGTCCCAAGCATTGAGGGGACGAAACAAGTGTTGGTTGGTCTAAGTTCTCTGCTGCCTCGCAATTAAATAGAGGCTTTTATTTGTTTTAAAATTCATAATAGCAAACGTATGTGAAAATTTGTACGAAATCTCAGACCACTATTTTTCTCAAGTAATATCAAGTTGCATTTTTATTATTAAATGAATTGCTTACTCTACCTTACTTAAATATATGCCTTCAGGGATGGAATGGGACAGAAATACAATCCCAGGCACCAAAATAAAAGAGGGACCATCAGTGACTCAGATAGCTAAAAAAGTGGCCCATATTTGCACACGTAGTCAAAACACGATGTATAAACATTGGCAGTATAGGGTACACTATAGATTTGTACTTGCTGCTAGCAATGTTTGTGGTAATATCAGAAAAATCAACAAAAACAGCCCATTTAACAAGCTCACGAACAGCTAAAAAACAGCCCAACCACACTGATCACTCAGAACAGCTCTTCAGGCATTGCCTGACTGCCCTAAAGGTCTCTCCAACACGGCCTGCATTATTGTTGTGCCTTCTTTCCTTCTGCACATGCTCCATTTCATCTCCTGCAATGCTACCTCCTCACCACACACACAACCCACGTCATTTGAAAGATCACTCAACAGTACGCATCACTGGTAAGACCTCATCTACCGCACACATCACTTGAAATACCTCTCGACACAACATTTAAAAGACCTTTCAACTATACACATCACTTGTGAATGCTGATGCACCACACGTCACTTTAAACACCTCTAGACCCTACACATCACTTCTAAGACTTTATCCTCTGAACACATCACTTGTGAGGCCTCATCCACAGTGCACGTCACTTGTGAGTCTTCATCCACCATACATGTCACATGTGAAGCCTCATCCACAATACACATCCCTTGGAAAACCTCAACCCCTCTACACATAACTTGTGAGGCCTCATCCACCGTACACATCACTTGTAAAGCCTCATCCAACGTACACATCACTTGTAAAGCCTCATCCACCGTACACATCACTTGTGAGGCCTCATCCACCGTACACATCACTTGTAAGGCCTCATCCACCGTACACATCACTTGTGAGACCTCATCCACCGCACACATCACTTGCGATGCCTCATCCACCGCTCGCATCACTTGTGAGGCCTCATCCACCGTACACATCACTTGTAAGGCCTCATCCACCGTACACATCACTTGTGAGACCTCATCCACCGCACACATCACTTGCGATGCCTCATCCACCGCTCGCATCACTTGTGTGGCCTCATCCACTATACACGTCACTTGTAAAGCCTCATCCACCGTACACATCCCTTGGAAAACCTCAACCCCTCTACACATAACTTGTGAGGCCTCATCCACCGTACACATCACTTGTAAGGCCTCATCCACCGTACACATCACTTGTGAGACCTCATCCACCGCACACATCACTTGTGATGCCTCATCCACCGCTCGCATCACTTGTGAGGCCTCATCCACCATACACGTCACTTGTAAAGCCTCATCCACCGTACACATCCCTTGGAAAACCTCAACCCCTCTACACATAACTTGTGAGGCCTCATCCACCGTACACATCACTTGTAAAGCCCCATCAACCGTACACATCACTTGTAAAGCCTCATCCACCGAACACATCCCTTGTAAGGCCTCATCCACCGTACACATCACTTGTGAGACCTCATCCACCGCACACATCACTTGTGATGCCTCATCCACCGCTCGCATCACTTGTGAGGCCTCATCCACCATACACGTCACTTGTAAAGCCTCATCCACCATACACATCACTTGTGAGGCTTCATCCACCATATGCAACACTTGTGAGGCCTCATCCACCACACACATCACTTGTGATGCCTCATCCACCGCTCGCATCACTTGTGAGGCCTCATCCACCATACGCAACCCTTGTGAGGCATCATCCACCACACACATCACTTGTGAGGCCTCATCCACCATACACGTCACTTGTAAAGCCTCATCCACAGTATACATCACTTGTGAGGCCTCATCCACCGTACACATCACTTTTAAAGCTTCATCCACCACACACCAACGTACACATCACTTGTGAGGCCTCATCCACCATACACGTCACTTGTAAAGCCTCATCCACAGTATACATCACTTGTGAGGCCTCATCCACCACACACATCACTTGTGGGGCCTCATCCACCATACACGTCACTTTAAAGCCTCATCCACCGTATACATCACTTGTGAGGCCTCATCCACCGTACACATCACTTTTAAAGCTTCATCCACCATACACCAACGTACACATCACTTGTGAGGCCTCATCCATTGTACACATCACTTGTGAGGCCTTGTAAAACCTCATCTACCATAAAGATGACTATATACATCTTTAAAGACCACACAGATGTGCATAGATGCGATGCTGTAAGAGGACAAGTTATTGGCGATTGTCCGAGAGAATGAAAGTCACCAACATGTCTTTCACTTTGATAGAGAAACAGAAGCAGAGGTCCTAGGATGGAAAAGTAAGGAGAGCGCTCCAGTTCACACCCTTTAATGGGAAGGCTGGGCGGCTTTTATCTCTCCTCCTGTTCTGCCTGTTCACGGTTGTAAAGCGCGAAAGACTGTGTTAAGTGAAGATTGTAAACAGCCATGAAATGATTCGCCTTGTAATGTATCTAGGTCTGCAACTGGCATGAAATAAAGGGGCAGACGTGCAGTGAGACGAGCGCACACGTGTCCTTTGTGTGAGCGTCAGGCCGTGGTCTCCTTGCACTTGCCAGGGCTGATTAACGACCCCTTGACAGACGGGCACCCTTGCTTTATCGCCTATTCTCTCTGCCTTTTAATTGGATCCGCTGGCAAATTTGTGTTTTACAACCTGTTTTTACGGGCGCCTTAAAGTGTTGAATAATGCCCCCCATTGGAGAGCAAACAGGCGATGAAGACACCGCACCATAAACCGCACGCCGTTGAGCTGCGCGTCTGTGCGGGTCTTGTTGAGCAGTCGAGCCGGGGAGGTGATGGCGCTAAAATACTTCCCCAGCTGCGTGTGTCTGTTCAAGGAGAGGCTCTTGTTGAGCGATTGTGGGTGGTGTTGTCTCTTGTGGATTCTGCCTTCTACCAGCTTGGCAGCTGTTGAGCGATTAGGGGTGGGGCTGTCTCTAAGACTCGTTTCTTGTGGCTTCTGCCTTCTACCAACTTGGCTGCTGTTGATCGATCACAGGTGGTGCTATCTCTTAAGACTCGTCTCTTGTCCCTTCTGCCTTCTACCAGCTTGGCTGCTGTTGAGCGATTACAGGTGGTGCTGTCTCCAAGACTCATCTCTTGTCGCTTCTACCAGCTTGGCTGCTGTTGAGCGATTAGGGGTGGTGCTATCTCTTAAGACTCGTCTCTTGTCCCTTCTGCCTTCTACCAGCTTGGCTGCTGTTGAGCGATTAGGGGTGGTGCTGTCTCCAAGACTCATTTCTTGTCGCTTCTGCCTTCTACCAGCTTGGCTGCTGTTCAGCGATTAGGGGTGGTGCTGTCTCTAAGACTCGTCTCTTGTTGCTTCTGCCTGTTACCAGCTTGGCTGCTGTTGAGCGATTGTGGGTGTTGCTGTCTGTAAGATTCGTCTCTTGTGGCTATTGCCTTCTACCAGTTTGGCTGCTGTTGAGCGATTACAGGTGGTGCTGTCTCTTAAGATTCGTCTCTTGTCGCTTCTACCAGCTTGGCTGCTGTTGAGCGATCACAGGTGGTGCTATCTCTTAAGACTCGTCTCTTGTCCCTTCTGCCTTCTACTGGCTTGGCTGGTATTGAGCGATTAGGGGTGGTGCTGTCTCCAAGACGCGTCTCTTGTCGCTTCTACCTGCTTGGCTGCTGTGAGCGATTAGGGGTGGTGCTGTCTCCAAGACTTATCTCTTGTCGCTTCTACCAGCTTGGCTGCTGTTGAGCGATTGTGGGTGTTGCTGTCTGTAAGATTCGACTGTTGTGGCTTCTGCCTTCTACCAGTTTGGCTGCTGTTGAGCGATTACAGGTGGTGCTGTCTCTTAAGACTCGTCTCTTGTCGCTTCTACCAGCTTGGCTGCTGTTGAGCGATCACAGGTGGTGCTATCTCTTAAGACTCGTTTCTTGTCGCTTCTGCCTTCTACTAGCTTGGCTGCTGTTTAGCGATTAGGGGAGGTGCTGTCTCCAAGACGCGTCTCTTGTCGCTTCTACCTGCTTGGCTGCTGTTGAGCGATTAGGGGTGGTGCTGTCTCCAAGACTTATCTCTTGTCGCTTCTACCAGCTTGGCTGCTGTTGAGCGATTAGGGGTGGTGCTGTCTCCAAGACAGAGAAGGGTGGCTCACTGGTTAGAAGCTGCAGACCCTGAAGCAGAGATCAGGCCCGGGACTAGGGTTCAATTCCCGACACGGCAGGGTCTTGGGCTTAATGTCTGCGGACTCGATAATTCTCTTGCCTCTGCGCCTACTCTAATCATGGGTCCCACGCTGCAACTCTGGGAAATAGCTTGCCTAATCTCCACAACAGCCCCTAGAACGCTGGGATGCCTGACTTCACCTTGGGGGTGCCCAGGAGGGGCATCTCACAGGGAGAGCCAGGAAGGGTTCCACAGTGTTATACAGTGCCGGGACGCCACATTGCTGGGGCAGCTGTGCGCTTTACAAGTATACTACATTTACATTTACATTTACTCGTTTCTTGTCGCTTCTGCCTTCTACCAGCTTGGCTGCTGTTGAGCGATTAGGGTTGGTGCTGTCTCCAAGACTCGTCTCTTGTCGCTTCTGCCTTCTACCAGCCTGGCTGCTGTTGAGTGGTTACTGGTGGTGCTGTCTCTTAAGACTCGTCTCTTGCGGCTTCTGTCTGTTACCATCTTGGCTGTTGTTGAGCGATTACAGGTGTGCTGTCCCTAAGGTGCATCACTTGTAGCTTTGGCCTTCTACCAGTTTGGCTGCTGCTGAGCAATTGTGGGTGGCACTGGCTCTAAGACTCATCTCTTCTCATGTCTTCCTTCTACTGGTGGAGCAGTGAGAGTTGTTAGATCTAAGAATCCACTTGTGGCTCCTGCTTTCTTCCAATTGGTTATTGCTGGGTGAATAGTTGCTGATGTTGGTGCTAAGACTAATCTCTTGTAGTTTTGCCTGCTGTCCACATAGCTCTTGTTGAGAATTTGGAGATGGAGTTGGCCTGGGCTCATCTTTTGTGTTTTCTCTCTTATTTCCTCATGGCTCCTGCTGAACAGTGAGGGGTGCTGTTGTGGTGTTTCTTGATCTTGGGGGCTCTCAGCTACAAAAGGTAGGCAGCAAACTCAGAAAAGAAGTTGATTTACGACTCCGATACATCATAAAGATCCTGTAGGGCTTGGACCAACCCAGAATGTATGAACCCAGCCCACAGAAGAAGTTACAAAATGTCTCTTACTGTAATTGGATATTCTTATAGCGAACAACCGGCCATTAGAATGCATTGTAGTCAAGGGAGATGTTCGTTCAAAAGGCCGAGTGGGTCTCTGTTCAATGATTGTGTCAGCATTCACGGTCTGACGGGGGAGACCCGAGAGCTTTACCAAAGAGCTGGCCACTTTCCTGGCTCCTATGTGTGCACATTTCCTGGTGCTGCTGTGCATTAATTGAATAATACCCTACACAAACATCTTTGACTTTTGAAAAACGTCTGAAATATGGCTACAGATGAATCCTAAGTATAATAATATCAGTGTAAAAGTGCTATGTGCCATCTTCATGCCCTGCCAGCCCACACTGATCTCATTTTGTTTTAAAAACTCAACGTCATAATCCGGTAAAGTATAAGCAAAAGTTATGGACAACTCAAACCTCATGGCACGGACTGTGGACAGGGTCTAGGACAACCACATCTAGGGTAGCATTCCAAAGTGCCACGGGAGGGTCGAAGGAGATACTTCACGTGGGGTTTGACCACCCGGAAAGGGTGAGGGCTGTTTTTGGACTAGTGGGGCCGTGTTTGGTACTGTGGGCCAGTTTTGCAGCAGCGCTGAAATATTGAACCCCTGTAGCAAAAGCAGCAACGGTGTTTTCACCAGTACCCCCTCCCCCACACACCCCAGGTCCGAGTTCATTGCCAGGGCTGGTTTGCGTTTACAGTCCGCTGTGGGTTTGACCCCCATTGCCGTGACAGGTTAGTCCCCTGTCTCACCTGTAACCCATCAACAGCTTCCTATTGGATACTGAGGTGTTAGGGGAAGGGCACAGGGCGGAAACAGACAGAAAGTGACCAGGCTTTGCAGATTCTAATTTATCTTTTATTGCATCACTGCATTCATGACCCCTGAGATCAGAGGTGGCAAGGGCAGTGCCAGGTGCCACTGCTGCTCTCCTTACCTCAGTGCTACCCCTAGTGCACCCATCCAGGCTGTCAATTACCTACACTGTGAAGTACCAAAAAAGTAGTACAGTAAACATGGAGTATTGGATTGGTGGTAAAATCCTGTACAGCAGTTTCTTTTGTTCAAAATCCAATGTCCTCTTTCCAGTATTCCAAATGTCCTTTCGAGGTGATGTTGGCAAGTGATAGATCACAAGACAACCATTCGGAAGATCTACTGAGGTGGACACCATTGTTTTTGGAACTGGGTTCGCCTCCTCAGGTAGGCATAGACCTCCATCACCACACAGCGAGTGCCAAGTGCTTTCAGTGGGGACATGAAAGAGAAGCTCGTCTAATGGATTAGTAAGGAGAAGTCAGGGTAGGCACTAGTGGAAAACAGGAAGAGGGCGAGACAGCCATTTGACTGAATCTCACAGTATCAACGTGAAATCAAAACATCTAATGGCCTAAGGCTTAAAAATGAGTACGTCTACGAGTTATTGGCACATCATAGGGTTTTCCAAAGGTAAGCTGTTCTATCTAACCTTATATCTGCAGATTATGCGTAGGTGGACCTTCTGCGGGGTGTGAGTTAGAGGAAATAAGCGTTCAATATATATATGTTTTTCATGTGGTGAAAAACTTCTCCCACAGTCCTTGAAAGCATGGGTCTGTGTAAGCCCTGTCCCGTCCTAGACACACACACACTCTAGGCCGCCTGGGTGCAGATGTTCACAAACGTCTGGTAGTATCTGAAACCCAGCCATTTATACTCTACCCTGAAGGTGCTGCAAAAGCAGTTCATTACAAAGTGAGCCTTAAAAAGATGTTGTAAAGTAGCCAGCACAGCTGGCTGAAACACAAATCAGAGCACAGTAATATTTTGCTGGCAACTAGTTGAAGCCTGGATGATGGGCGTGCTGGTCAGCATCTGTCAGGGACATAATTTCAACGTTTCAATCCTTTTATGGCAATCTGAATCCATTGGGAACCAGCTCAAGATGCCTCCTATCTCCAGGCATTATGCTACAATCTTAGCAAATGGCTTTCAGAGTCAGCCTAGCACGCCATTATTTCAACCTCCTAGTCACGGAAGCTATTTAGGTCTGCTAACTGTACCATCACGGTGGGAAACATACAGATCATGAGAGTGTTCTAGAACTCCAATTGTTTCTGAATTTTCTTATATTTGATGGAAAAGAAGATCTTTGCTGCTTGCATGGAGAAAGAGGTCTCACTGGTGACTTTTGCAAGTCTGGCGATCAGCCATGGTACCAAGCCAGGGTAGAGTTTTCATGTTTGTAAATATTGATTTGATGAAAGCTTGGCCTTTGCAGTTGATGATCCAATGGGTACTGGACAGAGTCTTGGAAGTTAAAACTTAATATGTAGATGAATGTGTAACAGTAGGCGTGATGCAAATTCTGCATTTGTTGTAACCATTACTGTAAAGAGAGTGAGACCCTTCAATAGAGTCTCACTGCACAGACAAAGTGGGGCCAAACAAGGGAAGTGGTAGCCAGGAGCTTCTGTGGAAATTCTAAATTCAGAAAATGTAATTTTTAAAATATGCGTGGCATGGAAGGTGCAATTTGTGGCTTGTTTTACAAGGGGAACATGGGATAAGTTGGAAGGCGTGATCTCTCCCATGCTTCTTACTTAAGGCCATGTTTTTGGTAGCACTCCAAGTCCCTGGGGCATGACTGTTGAAGTATGGTATTCCTTCCAATCTTCACGCCAGTATCCCCGTTTTAGATGAGTTAAGATCAATATGATTGGTTGGTGACTCTTTAGCAGTGGACCAGTCTTCATATGTCACGATCACTTGGATTTTCCCAGTTTTAGGATGATCTAAGCATTGTCAGTGTACGTTTATCAACTCACACTTTAGGAATGGAACAATGATTGATTCTGAAAATCACTTAAATGAAGGAGAAGAGCAAGATGATGCTGGATCTGTTGGAGAGGAGAAGGACACCTGGCCATTAATGGTTCACTTGAAGCTAAGTCCCTGTAGATGCTCTAGACGAAGACATGGGGAAATATGTGGGAGCACGACATGTCAGGTCAAATTGCAGTGATGCTGTTCATGTCCATGGCGGTCATAAGCCTATCCCAGATTAATGTTATGCCTTCCTCAGAGCGAAACACAGCTTATTGATCTGTGAGCTAGTTGCTCCCATCAAGAAGTTTGTAGATTTAAGTAAATGCTGATTTTCAATCAGTTTTTTAAGGAATGGAACACTCACGATTGGCCTGTAGCTGGTTTGGTCTGTCAGGACAGAACTGTAAAATTGAATTGATAATTGGTCATATTAAAAAATATCTTGAAATCTGAGGGGAAGGAAGGTGGCTGGTGATTGGGAGATGTTGATGATGCTCTTCTCTGAGATTGCAGTGGCTGTAGATAGAAGACAATCCTTGAAAGTTTGAGGTGGAACGGTTCTGATGGCGGCCCCACAGATCCACTAACCTTGACCAGATTCTTAAATTCAGAGGCTGAGTTATCTGAATGAAGCAAATGTCAGATGTTTGATCGTTGATGTAGTTCTTCTTCTCTGGGCTTCTGAATACTGGGTGGTGGCGTCTTGTTTGCCAGATGAAGCTTTGCCGTTGTAGCTTTGACCACATAGTGGTCCACTCTTGAGTTTCAGAAATCTTGAAACTCAAGAATGTGTGGAATCCAGTATGGATCCCTTGGAGTTTCTTGGTGGGTGTAGTGGTGTTGGTCATCTGGTTTTAAAAATAGTCTATTTGCTTTTTTGATGCACGATTTATAGAACTTGTTGTGCCGCTACAGGCTGATTTTGTCAAGAATTTCTTTATTTGACATTGTATTGTAGCCATTTGTGATATCATATTTCTTATTTAATCATTTATCTATGACATTTCATTTTATTTTTTCTAGTGTGTTGTTGATGGAGGGATGAACTTGCCAAAGGTTTAATAGAGTAGGTTGTGCAGCTGGTTGACATCTTTTATTTTTTAACATGGTAAACAATCTCAGATTTATGAATTGAGTTTTCTGATTCTAACATAAAGGCCTCTCGGACAATTAGGCTTGAAAACAAGATGGATTGTAGCTCGTGTACAAATGTCTGAAGAACACAAGACCATACAATTCAATAAATAGTCTGCATATATTAACGGTTGAATGGTGTCATAATATGACTCAAAACTCAAGCAGACATCATCAAACAAGGGAACATTCTGGAATGCTTATTGCTGCTGATTGTTAGTGATACAGGGCTGACTGCTGGGAATGTTTTCCGAAAGGCTCTTAAAACTTGGATTTTTAAGATCACAGATACTTCCTGTTTAGCTCTAATTTAAACTTCCATCTTTAGGTCAATCAAACATTTTCTACTGAGTCCTCACTTGGCTCTTCTGTTTTCTTTTCTCTGTGACAAGTATGATTAGCACCAAGATGCTCCATGGAGTGTAAGTCGCGCTCTACAAATACAATATCATATCATATCATATCATGTTTGATTTTATCTTCACTGGATGGCCCCTTTTAATGCACAGTATAACATTTGAAAACTTTGCAGAAGTGATGAGTATTTAGATATCACTTTAAGTTTGTGCCTTGGGTAGTGATTGAGGAAATGCAATAATTTCTTTTAGCTCATGGTGTGCTTTCAGCAAAGTGCAATACCTTTCTTTAGCACTCCCTAACTTTAGGATTACCATTAAGGTGAATCGGGAATTTCATATCAAAGGCAAAGCAAAGTGGATGGTAACAATTCACCAACTTGCAAAGTTTGCAGAATAACTGACCCAGTCATATTAATTTGGTCCTAATAACTTGAGGTTTTACAGTTTTTAGGCAATAATTCTTTGGTGGGCATTAAAGCTTCAAATTGCAACTAGTATTGAACTGCAGTTGAACTTTATTGTTTACTCCAGGTGGGCGCTATAACAGTTCACTTACTCTCTCAACTGAGGGATGTTCCAGGCAGGGCCGGTTCTAGGATTTTTGGGGCCCTGGGCAGAAAAGGAATGTGCGAGGCCTCTCTAAATTGCATAGGCGTGACACATTCAGGGCTGTTTGCTTGTGACTAGATGCCCCTGAAGCTGCAGCCCCTCCCTCTCAGCCACCGACAAGCACCTCTCAACAGCTCATCAAGAGCTGAAGGTGTGATGGTTGCTTATCTGCAATAGCCATCCCGCTGTTCATCTGCATGGGTGGAGGGTAGAGGCCTAATTGCCGGACATACCTGAGGAATGTGTCTTCTTGCAACTGGGAATGGTGTTCCCCTCCCCTCGGGTTCCCATTGCTACACCCTAGCAGTGAGACTAGGGAAAAGGGGCCAACTAAGGTGGCACACTTACATGGTGGCACCTTTCATGTCATGGTCTGAATCTGTTGCATTGGTGTGGGGCTAGGGTGACCATGCGTCCCGGATTTGCCCGGACGGTCCCTGTTTTTCACCAGCTGTCCTGGCAGATTTCAGGAAATTTAGCTCCTGTCCCGGTGTTTACAGAGGGGCGAATGAAAATGGTGGGAGGTGCTTTTTATGTTTTACAGAGTAGGGGTAGTCATCAGTTATTGCAAGAAAGCAATTAAATTAACTGGCAAGCTACTGGGTTTTAAAAATTGCATTGTATGTATATTCTGACTACCTGTTCTGTAATTTTCTGCTGAGGAGCGCTGTCATTCTGTCCGCTCGCTTGAAGTAAAATTGTAGTCCCTCTTCTATTTTTGTTAAATGTCCCGACGTTTTGCTTTAAAATTCTGGTCACCCTATGCGGGGCCCCAAGTTGGAGGTCGGACTCCTGGGCATCTGCCCACACTGCCCAACGCCTAGCGTCGGTCTTGGTTCCAGGACCCAACTGTGTATATCTGAGGTCTCGTTTAGCAATCCATCATTGGAGTCAAAATGGCGCTGCCGCACGTGGTCTAATGAACTTTTTGCTACGTACACGGCCCGCTCCCTGCTGGCGGTGGCTCATTACGTATGCCGTCTGTATTAGCCGAATCAATATAGAAATACATTAGGATTACATTTTAATGTCCAGCAGAGCTTTTCCCTGGAGCGCATCCTTCCCCGGCTTCCATTTCCGGTCCTGTCTCCATTCTGGGACACGTTAGTAGGGATAATTGCACATTACACCGCGTTATGTTACTAAATATTACATGCCGCTGTGTTATTATTGTGAAGTCACAGATGAAATAGAATGAAAGCAAACCTCTTCTGTCTGGCCATTGTTATACGGCTGGCATTGTTAACGTGTGAAGGCCAAGTGCCTGATTGTTCCTACAGGGCCTTGCAGACTGATAACTACGGGTGGGAGAAGTGAGGAGGCCTTTTTTTAAATTTTATTCTCTGACTCTCAGGGAAGAAAAGCACTTGTTTTTCATGAATTGCAATAAGGAGTTATTTCTCGTGTCATGCAGCGCAGCAAAGGCAGGCCGCGCAAATGTAGACATGTGATTGTTTTGGGAGTGCTGGTTTATTGGTTTATGGTTCATTGTGGTTTAAGACTAAGCATTTTCAGGATGCTTGAGAGAAAGCGGGCAGTGTTTAATGCTGCGCTGCAGGAGCGCCTGTTGGAACTGTTACCCGTTTTGATGCGCGCGCCGCCCCGTGCGCAACCGACGCGCAGCAGCTCAGGAGAACCGCATGAATTTCTGCCCACCTTTAGCCCTCAGTCTCAAATGTGATGATTGTGCCATGCAGAAATCTCACTTAAAAAGAAAGTAACAAAAGGCTAAAGATGACAAAAACCTAATGAATAGGGATGCCTGCAAGACCTTAAATCTTCAGGGTCTGGGAGGGAGCTGGGGGAAGTGATAGATTCAGATATCTCCAGCATTAAGTACAAAAATAAGAGGTTTTTGTCACAGCAAATCTGCATCTCTCAGTGAACCATGATGTCCCTTCCCTCCTTCAACAATGGTAATCAATAGCACATTATACTCTGCACATCTGCACTTATTGTCTAGGCCCTGGCATGTTTTAATGTGTATGTGTTTTAAAAAACGTATTAAACTAAAACCACAACGCTAAGGGTTACGTTTTTGTGGAAAGGGACAGTCACACTCAAGAGATATCTATTAGCAGAATAGCTTCTAGGTGTAAAATACTTGTCACATGCAGTTTGTAAGGCAGCAAAAAATGTTTTTTTCAAGTAATTTTTCTAGTATTGTGGTAAACCTGCATCTGACCTTTGCAACATAGTAATAATTGTTTGTAGGAGAGAAGTACCGAAGCACACACCTAAGTCCATTATGAATAGTTTATACGCCCAATAATGTATTCAGATGTAAGGCTGAACAAAAGTTGTTTTTATTCTTCAATTTTCTCAAGAATCTGCGTTTTTGTGGTAGAGTAGCCGAAACATGTTATGTCACTTAGACTTTTTCAAGGCTGTAATTCTGTGATAAGCCGTACGCCCATGTGACACAGTATCCAAATGTCAATGATGCCAAAGTCTGTAAGAGTAGACATGTCCTAAAGTATGTATACCACATGTGCTCAGTCCAAAACGCTCAAAATTAAGACAAGCTGACCAATGCCACAGTAATTGGTGGGCATGTAGATACTTTAGTATATATCACTTATTTCCTCTAGCCACGATGCGCCTAATGCGTGGTGTAGCTATCGATGTAACAATGTGCCAACAAGTCAGAGAGGGTGTGTAAGCAGTGTCTCTCTCCGTGCAGAGTCAGGAGTCTACAAGGAGAGAGGCATGCATGTCTATGTTTAGTATCATGGTATATATATATATATATATATATATATATATATATATATATATATATATATATATATATATATATATGTATTAGCCAGTCCGCGTATCCACGGTGTGCATCCAGAACATCGGGGGTGCTGAAATACGGCGTGTAAATATCCACTACTTCCGATCAAAAATCACAAAAAGAAGGAAATGCACTCATTGGAACTTGGACGTCTTTTAAGGTTTATTACAACATATGACACAAAAATCGATAAAGGAGCGTCTGTGCGCTTCGGCGCAAAGTCTTTTTCACAATGCTTGCTCACAGTTAGTGAACACAATTTACCATGGTGGTAGAAACTAAACACAGAAGAAGAAAGCAAACCTTTCATCAACATATCCTGAAATCGTATCACCCATCTTGTAACTCCAGTCTCCAGTTGTATGTCTGAAAAACCTTTAAATAACTCTGCAACTACTGAACGGATTTACACCTTTTGAGTGTCCTAGGATCCTAGGATTCTTGATTCCGATTAAGGGAAGACATGGCTTGGCAGTTCGGGCTGGACTGTTCCCATGAGGTACAGGGTCAAGGCTGATTTGCATATGGCCATGTCTGAACTGGGGTGGTGTGGAGTGCAAAAAAACGATGGATTTAGGCCCAGATCTCTGTACTGGGGTGAATGTATGACATTGTTCTGCATTCTGTCCATCAACTGTTGTTTTTGCAGGTGCTGAGTATCGGCAGGACCCGGCCCACTAAAGGCCCCGGGTTGCAGACCAGTACCCGAGCACTTGATGGCAGATGTAGGGCACATGGCAACGTTAATGAGACATTTGAGGAAAGGGAGGCTATGTATGACACTGCAGAGAGATTCAAAGACAGGTATGTGGGCTATCCAAATCAGACTGGTTTGGGAACAAGTGAAGCACGTGGCAGATGGGAGCTTAAAAAAACGAGGGTACATGGGATAGGATGGTGTGGTGTGCAATGGGATGGGATGGATTGATTTACATTATATTGTATTGTTCAGTCACGGCCGCATTCCTCGCGGGTGGGGGGGTCGCATGGGGAGGGGAGTGGGGGTAGCTCTAATAATTAATTAAAACAAAAAATGTACCTATCCGTCGGATGGACCAGGTCCCGCATTTTTTTAGCTCCTGCTCCTGCTCTCCTGCCCCGGGCAGGAACAGGAAGCAGGCAACATCCCTTCTCTCACCTAAGCAGATCACAAAACTGCAATGGAAGAGTTGTGATTGGGGGGACGCCGCCCAGCGAGGCGTCTATAGGGAGGCAATTTTTTCCATGCAGGCTGGAGAAAGTGCAGAGTGCGCATGACTGGTTTGGGCGGCCCCAGAGGGTTGACCAAAGCAGTCATGCTCACTCAGGAGTGGGCACACCATTCCTTCCCTTCCCAGCCCTGCTCGTAGAGCAGCCCCGCCCATCCGCCCGCAACCAAACACTTCTGTTTACCATTTTATGTTTCTGCTTCTCGCACTGCGAGAAAGCAGTGGGGCGACACTCCTCCGCCCTAGTTTAGGAGCCGCCCCTGGTATTGGCATAGATCTTTCTACGCATGACACGGTGATAAGGTGAGAAAGCGCTTTACAAGTGGGTAGCACGCTACTTCGTGAGAGAAGGTTTTCATGCGAATTGAGTTATTATCTGTGATGCTTTTCTCACACAATTGGGCCACAGTTGCCGTGCTGAAAAACATAGAAAAATGCGTGATGTGCTAAATATCGCACCCTGTGGTAGAATCAGAGCGTTGGATTTTCTGTCCATTTCTTTTTGTTTCTCTTTTTTTGATTCTACAAAGTGGGCAGGGCCTGTAGTCATGAGATTCCCGGCGGAGGCCTTGTCCCTCTGTGTTATCCTCTTCTTCTCCTCATGCCCAGCCATAAGCTAGACGTTTCATTCAGTCTTACTTTTCTGTACAGGACGTTACCTATACAACAATGATGGGTGAGAGTTCCTCGTCAGGTGTCTGTACAGGGAGGAAGTAAATATTCCAATGCCACCAGGAGAGCAAAAAAAACATTGAAGCCTCTGGTACAAGCTTCCTGTGCTGAGCTGGCCATCCTGCTGACGTCATCAGCCATCTGACCTTTCACGGACAGACTCTGCAAAGAATCTGGCTTCCTTTTCGATCCCAGAAGCTTGGTTATTCTGCAGCTTTTTTGTTGATTTGGTATTCTAATATGACATTTGTGTCATTTATTGTAATAAGAGTTTTATTAAAGGATAGCTAGAAGTCTAAGATGTGTAGCGCCTGTTTGCTAGTGCGCAAGAGCTCAGTACTTATCTTCCTTTGCCCACACATCTGTTTTCTGTTCATTTGATGTTTGCTTCATTCAGGTGAAATTACTTCGCTCTAGATGAAAGAGTCTGCCAGGCTGCTGTGTAAGTCGCCAGCAGGCTGCAGGAAGTGCGGTGTAAAGACAGAGAGACATTCGGGGATTCACCTGAAGAGGGCGCTGCATCTAATTTAAGAATAACCATAGAGTGATGGAAAAATACATGGGTATACATAGGCATGGGTAGCTAGCTAGATACATACGGGAAGGAGGGATCATGTACTGGGTAACATATTTATACAACTTAGATAAATCGTGGGTGTGTGGATGGGTGGCTGAGTGGGGGGGTGGGTGGGTGGATGGATGATTTAAGGACCCACAGCCTATATAAACAGGTTACTCTACCAAAACAGGTTATTCTACCAATGGAAGGTTGTACGTGTGGACGTAATGAATCACTGGTTAAACGAATAAGCGTATTGGCCAGAAAGCTAAATTGTTGGAAAGTTAAGCACCTGCCGGTTAAAAAATCATATCAGTGTATTTCACCTACGTATTGTTTTGAAATACATTTTGTGATCAAGGATTATATGTACTGTTTGATAGAGAGTAATTTATACACATGTTCCCATACTTATTGCTGTGTCCGAAAAAAACACAATTGCCCGCCCAAGTCTTTACAAATGTACAGATCTGATTGAGTTCTTATTAATCTTGCTACTGGTCAAGAGTAGGTCTATTATTCAATGTTTATATCAATTGTGCTATACATTGGCCCAACCGGTTTTACCTGGCCACCTCTATCTTACTGTTTTTTTTAGGTAAATTCAAAGGTTATTTGTATATATTTGTTTTGGGTACAGGGTCTTTGCTCTAAAGACCAATCCACTCCACTTGTCGTAGATGGATGGGTCGCCAAATGAATGTATAGGCCACATGGTTTCACTGGAGGATGAAGGTATTAATAAAATATTTAAGGTAACAGAATGAATGGTCAGATGGAAAAGCCTATGTACTCATGCAGAATCCATCTGAGTAAAAATATGTCTTGTTGTGTAAACCAGTGACAATGTCACCATTTGATCAGAGCCCAGAATAGTTCAAGAATAAACATCTCTGATACAAGAGGTAGATGTCGTCACAAAGTCTTGTAGAAGATATATTCTGCCTTCTGTGACGAAGCTGTCTGATGTGTCCTTCATCCTCTTATGGTTTCAGAGTCTCGCATGCAGTATGAGAGGATAGGATCTGACATCACGATGAAGTGTGGGACCTTGGACTGGGATGCAGCAGTGACCTGGACGGCCAATGGGACCGACATCGATAAGTCCCATCTCAATGGGTCCAGCCTTGTGATCCGGGCCGCGGACATGTCGCACAACGGGATCTACTCTTGCTTTGACAGCTCCACGTGGCAGCTCCGGTACCAGGTCACCCTCAAAATGGGATGTGAGTAACACCACATGCATTAATTCTTTGGTATCACTTCATTGTATGACATTTCCCTCTGCAGGAAAAAGAGACAATTCCCTCTGCTGCTGCATACCCCTCTGTGATGTGATACCCTCTCTTATGTAATGACCTTTACAAAGGGTATTATTCAATTTTGCAGCTGCAGCATTTTCCGCGTAATCATGGATTTGCCACATTTACCACACAATCCAACATCTGATGCACAATCTGTACATTTTTACATAAAAAAATTTGTTTCTAGCACAAAGAGATCAATAGTTACTAAAAAACATGTGAAAAATGTGATCGCAAAGTGGAAGGCGTTCCACAAAGGTTGACTGGTTGCCTTTCTGTTGCTTATTGTTGGACTTGGCAGTCAAACTGGTACTAATGAGGTGAAACCTTTGCCCAGATAATGTTAATATGTGTAAACAAAAAAACAAACAAATGTTGATGATGTATCTTTCTGGTATGTGTACGAGTGCTTCCTGAGTAGACACGAGTCTGATGTCTAATTTGTGGGCCAGTGGATGGCCTGAACTGTTCGCATTCCCTACCTCTGCTACTTCCAAAGTGGCAGCTCCTCACACCTCTTTGTCTGCTCATGTCTTGCGGCGACTGTGCCACAGGTGTGTTTATTTGAAGCACTTCCAACCTGTAGTGTTTTAGTCGTGGAATGTACCAACTGTGGAACTTAAGATGAACTCAGTGAATGAAGGTGTGTGGTGTGACAAAGGGTTTCAAGGCACAAAGAAAGAGTGCTTTCTGGTAAGGAAAGGTGGTTGACAAGTTGTTGTAGGGGAGCACATAAAGTTGCAAGACAGAGAGACTAGAAGCCAGAGGAACTAGGAGCATCAGTGGAGAAAGAAAAACAATTAGGGATTTAAAAAACAGAAATGACAAACATTGAGCAAAAACCACCGGAGACATTAAGAGATTAAAATAATATGCAAAATAAGCAGGAGTGATGATCTCACTTGAAGAGACTGGACTGTAGTTTACACAACTCTATTTATAAATAAACACACACACACTTACCTTAAACATACCTAGCTTTCGATGTAAAGGCATGCTTGGTAAAGGGATATTGGTGGTAAAGACATGCGCGGTAAAGGTATTGAAGGATAAAGGTACCTTGTGGTAAAGGTTGCGTGCTGGAGGCCTCCTGTTCTAAAGACAGCGTTGTAAAGCCAGGCGCCTCCTTGCACCCTCGTTCTGCAGGCGAGAATGTTCCTTACAGTGAAAAGGTCCAATAAGCATCAATTGGACTGGAGTCAGAAAGTTGGAAAAGGTGACCCAGGAGCACCTTTAGAAAATGGCAGGGCGACCAATCACTGTCGTCCTAACAGAGTTCACCTGTGTTTCCTGTTGTCCTCCCAAGTCTGTATAAAGGGTTCCTATAGGAACCGACCTCCTGCTAAGCCCGTGCTGAATGCATCTGGGATCCACTGAGTATGCCTCTGCTGTCAGTGACTCAATGCACTTCCATCAAATGTTATTCTTACAACGTATGCCCTCATTATAAGCGTATTTTTAACTCAACAGCAGTTACCGGCCTCCTCGGAAGTATGAGATCCATAGTATTTTTGAGGATTGATCTATTTGCACGGTAAACCACAGTCACAAACAAGGGCTCCCCACTCGCCTTTAGGAAACACCACAAAACGCACCTTTTCCTTCTCTTCCTGAGTTAATATCGTGCTTTCCTTCTTCCCGATAGTGAGTTTCAATGTGAATGAAGGCAGCCAAAGTCTCTGTGTGAATGTTAGGGGTAAAGTAAGGAATTTTCATGAGGCTCGGCCTGGAATTACCGATTCCCTCAATAACTCCTCATTTCTAAAGGGGTCCTCAGGATCCAACTTTAATGGCCTGGGTTTTCCCCACACCCAGAGTTATTGATACCTACAGTATCGATAACTCCTAGAGCGGGAACAAATCCAGGCCATTTCCAGGTCACTTTTCACAATATTGTATCAAAACAATAGTGTGAAAAGTATATACTGGGGAGGAGGTGTCCATACGTCGACCTTTCTCACCCCTTCTGGTACCAGTGGATTTCTCCACTGTCACCTAGTGGTTACTCATTTCCGGGCCACTCCTATCGGTACGGGTTTCTAGAGCAGTGGCTGCCTCCTGCAGGCCAGCCTTGTATTTTCATCTCCAGCTCCTTGACTGAAGCAGGTTAATATCATTATCTGAGTCAGAAATCTCTTGAGATCCCTCTGAGTGACAGGTCAGATAGTTGAGTCCAGACAGGTCAGATCATCTCACTGATCAACTTGTTCCCATGCTGTCTGGGGAAGGCTGGGCCTCCATGCCAGCCTGGCTGCATGCTGATCTCTGACAGCTTGGCATCCCCACAGACAGTCCTGTCATTTCACACTTCTGTAGCTGCCCAGCTCCTTACTGATAATAAATGCAGCTCCCGTCGCATGGCGGAGAGGAGGGCAGAGCATCAGCAAGCGGATCTGAGATGCCGACGATCTGAGACGCCGACGATCTGAGACGCTGACGCGGTCTCTCGCGGAGCTTGGTAGGGCACCCAGGGTATCCGGGAACCCCTGAAAGTCAGATAAAGCTGAGGGACTTTGTATGCCAAGGATCAGGGACCCCAAAGGGAAAAGGGTGGAAGAGATGTTTGCATGTTTATCGCACTGCAGTAAGTATACAATATCCACTAGAGGTCGCACCTATAAGTCACAACCATACATTGTAGGGAAAGTCCCTAGTCTGTTGGAGCAGAGCTGACAAGCCACATTTAATGAACATTTGGGCCTGCATTATAAATAGGGTGGACTGTCCTTGTTTGCGCTGTGGTGCAACTTTAAGCAGGTGTGCACTGCACACGCAGGGACAAGGCGCCCTATTACAATGAATGCGCTTCTCCCAGGACAGCAAAAACTTACACCGCCCTGGAGCAGCGCATTCAGTGAAATACTGAGCTGCGGCTTTAAAGCCACCAGTTGTTTCTCAGTGCAGGCAGCAACCCACCTGCGCTTATATGAGGGGTTAGAGGTCCCCCTGCAACGGGTGCAGTGAGTGAATACACCCCCGGCAGGGAGATGTCTGTGGGGGATTTCAATGGTTTCCTGCTTCCAAGGGGCTGCCATCAGGGGCTGCACCTACAGTGTTCCACCCTTTTCTGGTATACTTTCAGTGAGTCTCCTAAGGGCAAGTTTGCCTTTGTGCCGGCTTCAGTAATACGGTACGGGTGCAGAAGCAACTGATTCCCTCTTTTCATGGGTTCACTCCCCCATGCGAATAAGGGAACACCCGCTGAAGATAGCGTTGGTGCCACGTGCGCACCAGCGCTATCAGTATTATAGAATACCAGAATGCCCTGAGGGTGCAAAAAGCAGGCACTTGCGCCCGTTGCACCTCTGGGGCACTATGTGTAAAACGACCCTTGGAGTAACACTGAAGATAATTTGGGGTCTGAGATATTCAAGGATGGGCGAATTGATCCACTCGGCTGTGCTGGTGATCCGTATACAGTATCAAAACATAAAGGCGAATGGATCTGTGTCAGATGTGGACAAGATGTGCATAAATAAACTTTCCATTACACCCAGACGTCATGAGCCACTCCTTGACAGACAGAACTGCCATGCCATGGTCTTTTCACCATATAGGGGCGTGGAACAAATTGTCTCTGTAACCCACGAGTAACTACACATCTGCATCAAAATATGAATATGTTCAACTTTGATCAGTGCTTGATTTGTAAAAACATAAGTGCTAAAACCCTTCTCAGGAGGCCATTGCTGCCTGTACCAGCCATTACCCCTGCTAGAGCTGCCAGTGACAGTACCAATACAACTAGTAACATCAAACTCCTAAACTTGCGATTATTCAGACTATTCCAAGCCGCCTAAAGCTATAAGAATGCCTTGGGTAGCAGGTTTCATTCATTTGTAATGTATACTGAATTGTTAAACTCTCTGTTGTGCTCATCTTAAAAAAAGGCACACAGAGCTACCATGGGCTAGAATGTCATAAAGCCGGTGTTGAGAATTAATCACTCTAGCCGTACTCCAGAAACCACCATCTCATATTAAGCACTGATCTTGATGAAAAAAGCATTAATTAGAAACTTACATCAATGTAGGTGCAGCTGACTCTCTT
Organism: Lissotriton vulgaris; assembly: GCF_964263255.1. Classification (NCBI taxonomy): domain Eukaryota; kingdom Metazoa; phylum Chordata; class Amphibia; order Caudata; family Salamandridae; genus Lissotriton; species Lissotriton vulgaris. Next base: position 169,128,729 of record NC_141689.1, on the reverse strand, counting down.
TCAACTCGGCTCAGAAAGCACATCTTGTGCAATTTTCCAGAGGCTGCTTTTGAACAACCTTAGTAATTCATCATTTAGTGTCACCGAATTATTCGCAAGAATAGGCAACTTATTTCATTGTGCATCTCGACATACCTAATATTCACTGTGTTCTACCTCCAACATTTTCCTAGTGAATAGCCTTGTACATTAATATTCAGCAGTAGGCATTAGGCTTGTCACAGGCAGGGTCTGATAACAAGTACTGACATAACCATATGGATATCAAAAAAGGAAATTATCGATATCTTCGCTAAAAAAACAGCAAGAATAGGTACAATCTATGTTCAACTACTGGATAAGGTACAAGATGATTTAGAACATACAGAAACTGCGTGGGCAGACAGACTTGACAATCCGAATGTAGATATTGATATGAGTCTCTGCCTATCATCACGACTACTTATGTCAGCTAGTTTAAAAGCACAGACCTATAAAACTATCTATAATCTATACTATACTCCGGCCAAATTATACGCCTGGGGCAAAGGAGAGAATGATCACTGCTCCAGATGTCTTAAAGGCCCAGCAACGCTTATTCACATGTTCAGTGAATGCGACCAATTAACACTTATTAAAAAAATGATCTGTGAATTCTGGGAGGAAGTGTTTGGCCATAAAATACCAGACTCCCCTACTCTATATCTACTAGGCACTGATAATACACTAAACCTGAGCAGGGAAGGAGAGGACATGCTTTTTATAAGCTCGGCAGTCCTCAGGGTAATACTAGCAGCACGGTGGAAAGACTCAGATCCACCGGGTTTTCAAATGTGGTTAGCACGTCTTCTCAGGGTTTTCAATCAGGAGAGTGCCATTTATGCCACTAGAGGGCTAAGATCTGCTAATTAATAATTAATTATTCAATTGATTTTTAATTCTGTAATACTTATTTTACTTATATTTTAGTTGCTGACTGCTAGGTTTGCAGGGGTCTGAGTGTGAAGTTAGTTAATGAATAATGATTTAATGTATTCATTATTTAATTCGTTTTTTAATTATATAAAATATGGAATACTGATTTATTTTGGGGCCTGGGGGGGGTTAATTAATAAATAGTTAAATAACTATTAATTATTATTTGTAAATAAATTATTCAAATAAATTTAAAATATGTACATTACACATTATTTATTTATTTGAACTATATTTTTTTGCAGACTGCTAGGCTTGTTAGGGTCTAGGGTGGGAAGTTAATTAAGTAACATTAACTAGCAATTCATTACTATTTATTTATTTATTTGAAGTTTTATATAGCACGAACATGACCCGTTAGGGTATCAGAGCGCTTTACAAGGAAAGATATGATACGTACAAGAGGGCAAGGGCAAAGTGAAGGGATGGGGGATAGGGAAAAGTCAATAGTGTGACAAAGCTGTGACTATATACAAGAGTCAATACAGTCCCACATTTCGCGATAACTTGAGTACAATAAGGCAAAAGGAGGAGATATATGCAATAAATGGGACAGGTCCAAGTACCGGGTGGCGTGAGCAGAATACAAGGATGGGGTTGGGGAAATGACAAAAGTAGGACAAGCCGTGGAAATATACAAGGGTCAATACAGTTCCATGTTCAGCGAGCGATTTGATTACAATAGCATGAAAAAGATATGTACAAAAACAGGAACAGGGAGCATTAGAAAGAGTAAGAGTTGTTACAGGTAGCAGGTCACACAAAAGTGCACCAAGGGGCGTTATTGGAGGAATTTGCTAAATAAGAAGATTTAAGCTTCTTTTTTGAACAGTGCCAGAGATGGTATTCTTCTGATGGAGGAAGGAAGCGAGATCCAGATTCTTGGGGCAGCTCCGGAGAATGCTCGATTGTATGTTTTTGCCTTGCAGAAGCGGGGTACCTGGAGCACGCGGTCTCTGGCGGATCTGGAGTTTCTGGATCTCCCAGAAACCATGAGTTTGTGGGCGAGATATGCCGGGGAGTTTGTGTACAAGGCTTTGTGAGTGATGCAGGCCAGCTTGAGATGAATCCTGCCTTCAAGGGGAAGCCAGTTCAAGGCCTTCAGGTGTGGAGAGATATGGTCAAATTATTTTGATCCGGATAAGAGTCTGGCTGCTGCGTAGAGTCACGATTTTAAGGGGGCAGTCAAAGTCTTAGGTAGGCCAGATAGTGTGGAGCAGCCATATTTGATTCTGGAGATAACTAACGCCTGCACAGGGGTTTTTAGGTTGGCAATTCCAAGGAAGGGTTTCAGTTTTCTCAAGTAGCTCAGATGGAATCTGGCAGTTTTGCCATCGCGTTGATGTGTTCCATCATATTCAGGTTGCGGTCCAAAATAATCCCAAGAGATTAGGCCGTGTCCACAGTGGTAGGGGAGCAGTTTAGTGCTGTGATGGAGTTGGTCCATTCTAGGATGTCAGCAGATTTTTTTGGGGAGGAGCTGAGAAGAAACTCCGTTTTTTTGGCATTCAGTTTGAGCTGGTTGTTGGCAAGTCAATGGACAGTCAGTTTCAGGTCCTCATTTAGATGGGTGATCTCCTCAAGAGAGGAGATTTTAATGTAGATCTGGGTATCGTTGGCATACATGTCGAAGGAGATCTTGGCAGAGTGGAGAATGTCAGCTAAAGGTTCGAGGTAGAGATTGAAGAGAGTAGGGGACAGAGTGGAGCCTTGCGGGACACCGATGGAGATCGGGGAGGGAGCAGATAGGTTGTTATAGACAAGGATTCTCTGTGTGCGGTTATGGAGGAAGGAACCAAACCATTTGATGACGGTACCTCCGAAGCCCATACTGTGTTCAAGGAGTTTCTTGTGGTTGACCGTGTCGAATGCCGAGGAGAGATCCAGAAGGAACAGAAGACAGGTTTTGCCTTGCTCAAGGGCTAGGAGAGCATTGTCAACAATGTGAAGAATAGTTAATTATTTAATTGATTTCAAATACGTAAATTGCAGGATACTTATTTGTTTAGTTATAGTTTAGGTGTGATCTGCTAGATTTGTAGATGTATAGGGTGGGAAGTTACTTAATATTTGAATAACAATTCTTTATTAATTAATAATTATTGAATAGTTACTATGTCAATTGAATATTTTTTGAGTTTTTTTTACACACACATATACATCTTTTCTGGAAGAGAGATCCTTCCAGGTGTTCGAGGGTGAGGTCATCTTAAAATCTCTGCCACTCCACTGTGGAGTCCCCCAGGGATCGTTCCTGAGTCCTACCCTTTTTAATGTGTACATGGCTCCGCTTGCGGACATTGTGCTCCCTTTTGGGATTCACATAGTGACCTACGCTGATGACCCCCAACTGGTCGTAGCGTTGAATCACTCTGATAAGGCTCCCACTGGCCTTTGTCCCTGCCTCGAAGAAGTAGCCACGTGGATGAATCACTTGCATTTTAAATTGAATGGTGACAAGACTGAGCTTGTGCTCCTTGGCAATCCTTCCCTCTTTAAAGTGGATTCAATCTGGCCAGTCTGTATGGGTCCTGTCCCTGCCCCCAAGACCGAGATGAAGAGTCTGGGCATTTAGCTGGATCAAGATCTCAGCTCTAAGGTCCAGGCCAGGAAGGTTGCGGCCTCTTGCCATGGCATACTAAGGATGCTTCGCAAATTGCTCCCCCTACTTTCCTCCCAGGAAAGAAAGCTTATAGTCCAGGCACTTATTCTATCACGCTTGGATTATGGGAACGCCCTGTACCTGGGAGCTCTGAGTTCATCCCTCGCAAAACTCCAAACAGTGCAGAATTGCGCAGCGAGGGCTCTTGCAGGGATCTCAAACCCCGGCACTCAGCAAAACCCGCCTTTAAGTCCCTCCATTGGCTCCCTGTCCGGGAGAGAGTTAACTTTCAGGCCTTGTGCATCACCCACTAGATGTTAGCAGGGAATGGACCAGCGATTCACCATTCAATGGTCCAGCTCTACAGGGCGAACAGACGGGTATGCTCAGATGAATTGCACCTGGCTGTCATTCCCAGGATCAAGAAGACCAGAAGTGGTGGCCAGCTATTTTCTTATAACGCCGCTAGAATATGGTACTCCCTCCCTTTTTACTTACGGAAGGAACCCAACGATCTGGCCTTTCGTAAACTTCTAAAAAGGTATATACCCATCCTCAAATATAACATATATATATATATATATATATATATATATATATATATATATATATATATATATATATATATATATATATATATATATATATATATATATATATGTATATATGTATATATGTGTGTATGTATATATATTTATATATATGTTTTTAGCCAAGCGCTGCACTGAGCCAACCTGCCAAGCGATGCCGGTGCAACCGTCAAAATTTCTCCAACCAAAGGGCAATATATATATATATATAGTAATACATTTAAGATATTTAATAGATTAATATATTAATACATTGGTATAAAAATATTAGTTGCATTTATTTAATTTATATTATGTTAAATTAATATTATAAAATATTTACTACTTGAAACACTATATAAAAACAAAATATTTTTGGACAATATTAGTGTCAATTATTCCCCCCCCCCTGATATTTTGGTACTTATTATTATAAGTATAGGAGCATGCTAATGTGGTAAACAACATTTTTGACACAATACTTATGGCAGTGATATTTTTTACCACAATATTGTGTCAGTGACCCGCAGCAGTCTTCTAGATAATTTAGAACGTAAACGAGACCTACTTCGCTTTTCCAATTATTTTTTCCTATGCCACTATCTGATACTCTATGGATGAATATTGCCCTTATACAGTTTCTACAATTGCTATGAACATAAAGTTGCAAAGTTATTTATGATGATTTTTGTACGGTTTTGGAAAATCTAAAAGACCCTCTTCATTTTACTCTAACAAGAAAGTGAAGTCAAAAAGGTCAGTCCCCATTGGGGATATACCAGTAGGGACATTACTAATGATGAGTGGTCCTGCCGTATCTTTCGCTGCAAGCAGAGGGGATTGACAAAACTTGGTGCTAATGATAAGAAGCAGAAGATGGGATGGATGATCACACATGTTTGTGTTGACCATCATCCTGCACAGCAAGAAAGCACAACATCTGAGAGCCCGCAGTAATAGGCTGCCTCGCGCGGCTCTCGCGGCTCAGCGGGCCATCTCACAGCACCGCTTAAAAGCATGACCCTTCCGGATGAGTGATGCTGGAGATGATAGGCTGCCTCTGAGTTGGTAACACGCGTATCGGATTGACTGCGGTGTAGGGATGGCTGCCGGCTGCATGCCGTGCAATACATTAAAACTCAGAAGAAGTGGACAGAAGTTTGTTTTCCAGAAAAATGTGTCCAACATCAATTCCTTTGTCTTCAGAGGATCCAGGGGCCTCACTCTTCCTTGCAGCCTCCAAACACTAACTACAAAACACCTGGTTATGGAAGTGGTATGTGCATTATATCAAGGAAGGCCTGAAGAAGCCATTATAAGCATTACTCCTCAACTGCCCGATTACGTACACACAATTGTTTTCTCTTTTGCGACCATGACCACCCTCCCCATCAGAATGACCTCTATCGAGGACACGCGGAAGCAATCGAGTTCTGCAGTGTGTGTTGTACAAAACATCTCCTTACCTATATCACAATCCTTTTATCAATCTCCGCTTACCTGTCTGAATCTCTGGAAACAGCTTGAATAGTATGGTGCTGCGCAATCAGACATTTATCTCTATATGTTCTTGGACATTTCACCTGAGCTCCAGCTTGACTGAATCACCTGGACGCTGATGAAGGTCACACCTGAGGTACAGCCTCCCTCTGGGTGCTTTATGGCGAAAACCAAGGCAATGGATCATCTGCTATTGCATATATTGTCATGGCATGCTGACTCTGAGGGCACAAGCCCAATAGATCATTGTCAAGCCATCGGCGGTGGCTCGGAGAGCCGCAACCTCCTGCTGGACTCTACTCAATCATGGTTGTGTTCAACGTCTGGTAGTGGGAGGACAATCCAAGAGTCAACTCCTCTGAGGGTTCAAAAAAATGTCTTACAAGCAAACAAAAATATATATTTTGTGTTTTTTAACTATTTCTTCCTGCTTAAGTATGACTTTTTGTTCATAACCTTCTTTCAGAAATGTATTGTTTCCACTGAGAAACCACTGGTCTGTGGGGTCCCGCAGGGCTCGGCACTTGGCCCTCTTTTCTTCAATGTATATCTGGCCCCGCTAGCGGAAGTGGTGGAATCCTGGGGTGTCAGAGTGATCTCTTATGCTGATGACACTCAGCTTGTGTTTTCATTTAGAGATCACTCTGATGGCAACATGGTTAATTTCTGGCGTTTCCTGGTTAACATCGCAGCCTGGATGACCACCAATAATCTCAAATTAAACACAGATAAGACGGAGGTATTATTTTTCAATCAAAAATCTCCCTTGCCAGCTAATATATGGTGGCCATCAGAACTTGACCCCCCCCCCGTTCCAGTACAAACTGCCCGCAATTTGGGTTTCCAATTTGACACTGCTTTATCCTGCAAAACACAAATTTCAAAGTCTCTGCAGCTTGCTTCAGCAAGCTTTGCATGATTAAGAAGATTGTCCCCTTTCTTCCACTTGTTTCACATAGGACGGTAGTTCATGCCTTAATTACGTCCCATGTGGACTATGCAAACAGCCTGTATGTGGGAGCCCCGGCTTACCTAATTAAACGACTACAGATAGTGCAGAATGCCGCGGCTAGGCTGATCTGTAACCTCCCGTATCGCCATTCCATCACTCCGTATCTGGCTAAACTGCACTGGTTACCGGTAAGTTTCCGCATACAATTTAAGGCCCTAGTCTTTGCCTTTAGAGCTCTTAACGGTCGAGGTCCTGCTTACCTGAGACATAGACTCAAACCTATCCAATCAGCTCTTGACCTGAGATCGAACCATCTTCGCTTGATGTATGCCCCACGTTTCCGTCTTGCACGAACAGGGGCCTTTGCTGTGGTTACCTCTAAACTTTGGAATCCCCTCCCCCTAGATCTTAGATTTATTACATCCGAGTCTCTGTTTAGGAGGCAACTTAAGACCTGGCTCTTTTCCATGATCTAGCCCTTACTAAACCTCTTTGGTGTCGGTCGTCTGCAGCGCCGGGACACCCCCGTTGGGGGTAGCCGCACGCTTTATAAGCTTCTAAATAAATAAAATAAAAATATTGTATTATGAGGGTGTACAGTAACTTCTGGCCTTTCTCTTCCAACGCAAAATATGTTACACTGCTTCAATGCTTTCAGTATTGTAAACCCTCTGGGCTTTGATTATCTGTCACACTTTGAGTTTTAGAGTTTTCTGCAATTTCAAATGTAGTGTACTCTCTGTGAACAAAACTGAAGGCAGTGTTCTGACCTTAGATACTAGAGTTATTATTTTTCGATTGATACTAATACAGAAGCACATTGATAATACAATTTGCTGTTGATTTTGGATGTCTCTACCTCTGCTTGGATTCCATTGTGTCATTCTATAGTGTCTTACTTCATTGCATGCCGTAACCGTTGCTTTAAATCTAAGCTCATTGTATAGTGCGCTACTGCATACTGTTCTATGGAATTGCGCTTCCATTGTGTAGCGCACAATTGTCTGCCGTTGACTCGCTTTGCGTCCTAGTCCGTTGTGTAGTGTGCTGCTGCATTGTATGCGCTTCAATCTCTTAGTATGTATTATCAGCTCATATTGAATTTCTGCGTTACCCGCTATTCCTTTTCATTGTCTGGCATTGAATTTGTTTTTGCTGTTTCCATGCATCATTGGCTGTGGCACAATCGAAGGCTGTTGCGTATAAATGCGTGTGATTACCTTGCATTCGTTCACCTTGACTATTTCTGAATTGCAAGTCCTGGCTTTGCATTCCGCCTCGATCCACTGCTGTGCAGCGGATGGCTCCGGGAGCAGGCATGGTCGACCATCATGTGCTGGGCAGACAGACAAGGACTGGTGGGAAAGTATAGCTTTCTCTGGCGAAGGCGCGAACAGCGTGTACTTTACCAACATTGTATGCTGAACGTGCAATTTTTCAATCTATAAATTAAATATATAACTATATAGCTCTCAATCAGAATCTTCATTTTATTACATATATATTTTTTTCTTCCAAACTGTATTGTCCTCTTTTAAAAGGAGCGGACCATCTTTAACACCTATATAAATACATATATATCTATGTACCTCAAATCTGCATCTTCCTTTTGTTTTAAAACTGTATTGTCCTCTCTTCAAAGGAGAGGAACCTCCTTAAATCCTGCCTCATTTTTGCCCCTTTAGTCGATGCAGTGGCAAAGGGCGGCACATGCTCTGGTCTCCCCAAATACGCTTGTTACCGAACTCCAGTGAATTCATCACCAGCATCTTAACCGTGAAAGAAGGGGGTCCTCAAACCCCCCACAGGGCTCCCCACAGACCCCCAGTGGATCCCAGGATTCAGCTAAAGGCCCCGACTACCACTCATGGATATTCTAGGCAAGAGCCCAGCTTCTCTGTACAAGCATCCTACCCAGAGCTCTTCACCTAATATTATTGACTAACAATCATTGAGAATGGTGGAACATGGAGTCCCTGAGGATGCAAGGACCCAGACTCTTGGACACCAAACTTGAGATCTGAACCTGCCTCCAAGCGGGTGAGTAATCTCTTGAAAACTGAATTTTTCTGACTCTCCTTTAACTCTTCTAAACCCTGTAAAGAGGCTTCACAACAAGACTGTCAGGCACCGTCACTCACTCTTTTAGACCAGACTCCAACCTAACCTCATATAGTGAGGATGTATTGTTTACCATTAGTCAAGAGTTTTGAAGTAACTGAAAGGCAACATACAACACTATTCCAAACTCTGAAATCAGACATGAGACAAGGAGACATGAATGCAATTTTTATATTTCAAGTATTTAAGATAGCAAACTCCAAAGATTTGATAAGCATTTTACTTACAGCGGACATGGATTTCTGGTAGCAGGCTCATACACAACATAAGGTGCTGTGTACAGAACACTAGCTTGTCTTCTAGGGCCTGCTTTACACATACCAGTATGTGATGGAAAAGGATCACATGAGACAATGATCTCTTTACAAATGTCTTTACACATGCTTACATTAACCGTAGGCCCAAGTGCATGACCAATATCAGACGCGAGCGCATGGCTGAGCATATATTCCTACTGGAACATGGGTCTTCGTGCCGGAAGCGTGGAGGGAATTCTGTTGCATCATACACTTCTTTAAGAGACAGGTTATCTGTTGTTTGTAATTTCTTCAAACCTGCAAGGTTTCCCCAAGTGGTGGCCTCTTTGAGTGGTACCTCTGTCTCTGAGTCTGTTCTGAAGCTGTCTAGGGCGTCTGACTGAAGACTTTTATGTGATGGGCTTCTGACTGAGGTAAGTGGCCTTTAACAACTGTTACTGCCCACGGCGGTGGACTATAATGCTCAGTTATGATTACCTCACGAGTAGAAACAATGAAGGGGCAAGAAGGTAACTCCACTGATGGTAACAATATGGGAACAAGACCCCACACTCCCTCAGGCTCCAGTGAATAGTGATGGAGCCCTCTTTCCTCTTGTCCTCACTCCACCTGGTTCTCTCCAGAGAACACGCTCTTGGTGCAACTCACGCTTACAATGTAGGAAGGTGAGTGTCTCAGGTCGCAGGTTTGTATGCGTGAAGTTGTAGTTCCTGAGAGAAGGTGAATAGCAGCGGCTGATGAATTGTCATTCAGGTGTCGTTCAGGTGAGTTGCAGATACCTGCTCTGTACTGCTTAGCACTCACAAGTGAGTACAATAATCCCTCACTCCACTGCTATCATTCCGCACGCCGAGTGAGGGGGTCTCCTCTCAAGGCATTCCTGAAAAACGTGGAGCCAGATTGTTTGTTTTATAGCATCATTTTCCAAAGAGATTGACTCAAAGAGCCATAGTTTGTAAAGGAATGTCTGATGTGGCACTCATAAAATAGTCCAATACTTGTGGTCATTTCCTGGTCTTTTCCCAGATCCCGGATAATGTAGAAACCAGTAATGAATATCAGAGGTGAAACAGCATGTGTTACCGGGAAACAGCATTTACATCACATGCCATTACAACGCGGTCGTTGCAACGACAGAGTTGTTACATTGCGAACCATTACATTGCAAGTCGTTACAATGACTTGCTGTAGGGGGCAGAAGGTGTTTGCACAAACTGGAGTAGGAATAGTAAATTATACTAGTCCTAAATCCAGCGTGCCCCCTACAGCAAGTCGTTGTAGCGACTTACGATGTTATGGTTCATGATGTAACAACGCAGTTGTTGTAACGACTACGTTGTACTGGCATGTGATGTAATCATGTGTAGTAATTACATATATTGTTACCTATCGAACTACTTGAGTGCACATCGAAAGGCTGAGCCTTCTGGTTAGCACTGCCGAGCAGTCACGGGGCAGCTCTTGGGAAGTGATGTGAAAATAGAGCCAGATATAGCGTCCGTACCATCACAAAAAAAGATGAACGCCAAATCAGGGTTAGCACTTGAATAAGATGACATTTATACTAGGCGTCTTAAGACTGTAGAGCACTAATACATAGCAAAAATAGAGGTAGTCTGACATTTCTGGCACAAATAGTTTAAAGGTTGCAGCCAGTAATAGTTTGTACCTGCCTCAATACTTTCATCTTGTGAATGGTTCAAGTCCTGTTCTCTGGTCAAGGACTTAGTCCGCGGTTCGTAGAATAATTCAGGACAAGTTCGATAGACATCAATGTGCCAATGCTGTCCTATAGGTGTTCAGCACCATGGAGAGCTCCGTCCAGGGAACAGACACGTGTTAGCATTGAAGTCTATTGAGGTGTCTGAGATAACTTAGAGGGTTCATTTTTTTTATTTTGAAGAAGATATTGAACCAGAATATTGAATTTTAAGCATGCTAAAATAGTGTTACCAGATTATGGACCACCAGAATATTGTGAAGGTAAGGGGATATATAGGTATATACTGGAAAGTATAGGTTTACTCTACTTAACTCTCCACATGTCCCTTGATCATATATTTGTCTTCATGGTAGAGGTGAAGTTGGGAATAGTAAATCATTGCTATCAGTTTATACTTATGTTCGCGATATCCTGGTGTTCAGTATTTTTGCCAGAATATTTTTGTATCTTGATATTCCAAGCTTGATATTTTTACACACAAGATTTGAAGAGTAAGCTCAAATTATCTTGGTTTCTATCAGAGTCAGTATGTTTAAGTTGCCCCTGTGGCACATGTTCTACTAATCTGGAAATCTGTTTGTGGTAAAATACATTCCAATCAATTAATTTTCCTAGCCCACAAAATCTAAAGGGCTGTATAACAACACAGTGAGTTGGGTCTGAAAAATGCAAATGATGAAAAGAAAACTGGTCTTTTTATGATCATGATCTCCTTAGCAGTGTATTCGGGGTATCATTCAAGGTTACAACATGGGGTCAGTAGTTTTGGTCAATTACGGACCCACCTTTGCTACAGCAGGGGGTCAAGTCTGTTGCTACTAAGGATGAAATCACAGGTTGGGCCCCACCCTTTGCCTGGGTTGCACAGGGAAACCCACAGTCCAGTCTGCACGCTCTTGAAACCACTGGTACCTTCTGTTCATTGCAGAGCCTTCCAAAGCCAGAGGGATTCCCGAGTGTTGCTCAGGCACAGTTCCTTCTGTACCAGCCCAGAGCCTTGTGAAGGGTCTATGCTCAAGCTCAGGGAAAAAACAGAAATGCTGGGAGTTGGACCTGTCAAAACCGAGAAAGGCTGGTGCCGGAAGCGTGCTGCCCAGATGCACTCACTCATGTGCACATGTAGGGAGGCCCGCTCTCCTTCCTCTGCTCAGAGATCAGGATGGCTAGTGGGCATTTTGGGTCAGCTCCACTGATATCTTGGATTGGTCGCCGAATGATGTGGCTCCAAGGTGCACTGGGTGATGTTAACCAAGAAAGGGTATGCAGTTCCTGTAGAGCGTCTCCTGGGAGAGCACACTGTCTGTCGTCCCACCAGAGAACCAGCCCAAGGAGTCTAACGTTACCGTTTGATATTCTAGAAAGCAAAAACCTGGCAGGAGCAAAACAAGTCCTGCGAACTTGCTAGGATCCCTCCCCACCCGAGCAACTAGCCCTCTGCTCTAATAACCAATCGGACACTATTTTGACAGCTTTCACACGTTTTTAACAGATCTCTGTATTTATTTATAAAGTTTTATATAGCGCCAACAAGATCCCGAAGGATATCAGAGCGCTGTGCTTGCTGGTGTAGAATGATGTTGCAGAGGGAAAAACGCCGGATTTCACTACTTTTTACCAGACTAAAAACGCAAGGCAGGCTGGTAAATAACCGGGCAGGTGGCTACCCTACCTGTGGGTGGTATGGGGCAGGAAAGCAGGGGTACCAGGCTCTGCGCGGTGCCCCGCTCTGCCACCCAGCGCAGGCTGCACTGGCAGCCCTTATCTGGAGTGACGTGTTTCCCCGCGGCGCGGACGTTCATGCTATTAGACGAAGCCTCGCCATTACTCATAAGTGACAGGGCCAGACAGTAATCCGGCACGGCTCGCGCGCGCGCTGCGTGCTGTGCAGGGAGCTGCACGGCTGCGTCTGCACAGCGCGGGGCCCGGCGCTGCATGCCAGCGCGGGGAACTACGGTGTCCCGGATGTGACCCTTTGGAAGAGTCGTTTCTAGGAACGGACCCCTCGCCGTCTCCCCTGGATACAAGGGGCATCACCCTAAGACCATCGGAGAAAAGAAACAGTGAAACAAAATGTAAGGCCTAGTCCGATTCAGGGGAATGGAATGCAAAATGGGTTGATTACGGCAAAATACCAAATCTAGTGGAACAAAAAACGAAAACATGAGAAGGGCAGAGAGGATTAAAGCCGTTTATTGGAAGAGTTAGTCGTAAAGAAGGGTTACAATTTTAACGGGTATTGGAGTATACTATAAAACAAATTCAGGGGTACAAAAGGGTAAAGGGGGATACCGGGCGTGTACTGCCCCTGACGACTTGGTGTAGAAAAAATAGTGAAAAGGACTCACGAGATATAAGAGAAAAGGGGTCAAAGATGACTAAATGAGTGTACTTGGGTTTTATTCTAAACCTGAATGTCAAAATGGAGTTGTACACAAAAAGACAAACGCGTGAACTATTTTTAAAAATTAAACAACCGACGAGACGCGCTCGCTCCGGATATGATATGAGCTATTCTTCAAAGCACTGGTAATATCAAAACACGAATACAGCAACGGTGTATTCACCTCACGCCCTAAGACCCTGCATGCATCAGTAGCAGCAGCCCTGCACTCCGCTGCCAGGCTCATCTCTGGACTTAGAACATTTGAACACATCACCCAGCCTTGGCATCAGTAACTGACGTCCAATGGACTGCCGCTTCCCTTGCAGGTAAGAGCAGTGAGGTGGTGGAGCCGGGTTGGGGAGGGGTGTGGTGGATTTCGATGGACGACGAAGGAAAATTAAATAAATAATTAATTTTTCCTTGTTGTTGTCTGTCGAAATCCCCTCCCTCCACAACCCTTACCTGCACAGGCAAACAGCAGACAATGGATGCACACAGACTCCTTGTATCACATACAAGGCTTTACATAGGATCACCCCCATTAAACCTAGCCAACAGTATTGCCATGTTTAGAAAGAGTTGAAGACACACCTCTTTGAAAAACATTACATCACAGTGCATTAGCTATCATTCAATCAATCAACCAATTAATCAGGGTTTATAAAGCGTACTACTCACCCGTGAGGGTCGCAAGGTGCTATCCACTACACAACTGCCTGTCCTCTTACTAGTTAACTCTATGCCTAACTTAGACCATATATAGAAAAACAATGTCCCACTGGGTATCAATGACAGAGACAATTTAAACTATTGCATACAGTACGTATTGCAGACAAGGAACACCAAGGAGTCTCAGTACATTGTGTAAGAAGGTTGTTAATCACCAATTACATTAAACATGGGAAGCACAGTTAAAAAGCAGCACTGTACATGAAAAGCAATCATGAAGCAACCCAAATAACACTTGGTGACAATGCGATGACACAGTGATAGTGACGACGCAAGTGAAGGTGAAAGACAGCGTGGTCGGCGCAAAGTGATGGAAACAATCAGTTAAAGGCTTTCACATTGAATATATACAAATAAACAAGTTCAATTTGGCATGGTGATAAGCCTATTGGTAGTGCGCCGTGAAATCGCGCTGTTGTTGTCGACGGCGTTTCGATCCTCTATGATTTGGGATCCTCTTCAGGACAGGGTTGGCGTTGAATTGGGGTGCTGGAGTATTGGAGCGCTGACAGAATGCAGGGGTCAGTCGTCCGCAAGGTAGTAGGCCCGGGTACTCGTGGGCAATTGAGGAGCACTGATTCAGGTATCCACTCGTGGCGTTGGTAGGGCGCCTGTATCGTTAGACACTGAAGGTCACCGGCGGCGCATCAACAGATCGCAGTGGGGGGGTTTTATTCTCCTTTGTTCGTGCCGGATGGGCGCCTGGATTAGTCTGGCGCGTGGGGGCGATTGAATCCTCAGCGGTAACGTCCCGCGACTCTGCGCCCTACCAACGCCACGAGTGGATACCTGAATCAGTGCTCCTCAATTGCCCACGAGTACCCGGGCGTACTACCTTGCGGACGACTGACCCCTGCATTCTGTCAGCGCTCCAATACTCCAGCACCCCAATTCAACGCCAACCCTGTCCTGAAGAGGATCCCAAATCATAGAGGATCGAAACGCCGTCGACAACAACAGTGCGATTTCACGGCGCACTACCAATAGGCTTATCACCATGCCAAATTGAACTTGTTTATTTGTATATATTCAATGTGAAAGCCTTTAACTGATTGTTTCCATCACTTTGCGCCGACCACGCTGTCTTTCACCTTCACTTGCGTCGTCACTATCACTGTGTCATCACATTGTCACCAAGTGTTATTTGGGTTGCTTCATGATTGCTTTTCATGTACAGTGCTGCTTTTTAACTGCGCTTCCCATGTTTAATGTAATTGGTGATTAACAACCTTCTTACACAATGTACTGAGACTCCTTGGTGTTCCTTGTCTGCAATACGTACTGTATGCAATAGTTTAAATTGTCTCTGTCATTGATACCCAGTGGGACATTGTTTTTCTATATATTCCACGTACCCAGTCCCATTTAGGTCTATGGGTTATACTCCTGTTTTCTTCAATTAACTTAGACCATATGCAGCACTACGATGCCTTGTGGTTAGGTTTGTGCTGTAGCTATATCCTGTACAAACATACATACGTACACCATATCCTGCGGAAGCAGAGCTGTATGAGGGAAGACACTGTGCTTAATTTGTGCCTGTGTTTGCAAGCGTATAGCTCTGACACTCGTGTAGAACCTCCCACTTTAGCAACCTAAGCAGGGTCCGGGTACCACTGGGCAGTGTGTGTGACATAAAACCTTTAAAATGTTCTGTTTCCTTTGATTTTGGTCAGAGACACTGGTATTCAAACCATAAGCTGAGAATGCAGGGGTAAAAGGCACAAGTTGCCACATTGTTTTTTGGATTCACTTGGGAGACAACCAGATGAGTGCTGGGCTCACTCGCCACGCTCACTTACGCAGTGTCATTCGGAATATGGTTCACAGTAGGGGCTATTTTATTTCTCAAGTACTCCATGGTTCTGCACTTTGTTAATCCTTTTTTTATTGCAAAGCAGCCCCTTAATTCTTCACTTTATGGTGCACCTTTCATGTCCCCTGGGCCTCAGTTACCAGAGCTTCTGAAAATTCCGACACCTGGGCACTTGGTACGATCCAATGTTTGGGTTTTTCTCCTGATAAATTTCAGCGGGTCCATCATGCTGAAAGTTACCAAGTGAAAAAAACTTATTGAATAACAGGGTGTGTTAATTTTAGTGCGGTAAATACAAAAAACTGATGTTAGTCTCCATTTTGAGATCAATACTTGTAACTGAAGCCTTAGGGGGTCATTAGCCTCCACCCTTGCGGTAAACGGGACCGCCCGCCTAAAGGGCGGGGGTCCCGATGTGTGCATTAGGATGCGCCCGCCACAGTGGCGGGCGCATCCCTCATATTTAACATTGTGGCGGGCGGTGCTCACCGCACCGCCCGCCACAATCTTAAAAATGAATGCACGCATTTGCATACACGAAGCGGCAGGCACCACGCGGTGCCTGCTGCTTGGTGTATGCAAATGCTGGGGGTACTGCATCCACCACCTTGGCCTTCACCAGGGGGCCCGCAGGGGGCCCCCAAAGCAAAGACTGCCTGCCTTTCCGTAGCGGCATCGCCGCCGCGGAAAGTCACCTATGCTCACACATCATAATATGGCTGGCAGTGTCCATTGGACACCGCCACCATATAAAGCCCTTTCCGCCGCGGTCGCAAAGCGACCGGGGTGGAAAAGCGGCAGACCGTCCATCCGTCTGCCGCGGTCCCCCCGGCCATACTAATATGGCGGGGGGGGGAATTCGGGATACGGTGTTGGGCGGATCGCCTCCGCCAGGCCGGCGGTGGCCACCGCCAGCCTGGCGGAGGCAATCCGCCCGACATCGTAATGGGCCCCTTAGTGTTTAAAAGTTGGAAACAGCTCCCTCACTTTGTTTTATAGGATTCCTCATCACTGTGGTTTCAGCCTGGAGCCTTGAGCTGCAATTCAAACGACTCTCGTCTCCTGCCACTCACTCATCTTCTGAAAACCGGCAGCATGCAAGCTGCCTCTCGTGCCACTCAGCTAGGAGTAGGACCGGACCCAAATATATTCCATCACTACAATATTCTCCACAGGCACCGCCTGCTTTATTTTTCCTCCATCCAAGAAAAATCTAAATTTTGCCATCTGCCTTCTGTTCAAATTTCTGTCTGCCAACTCAGCCTCTTCTTTCCGACACAGCATTATGCATTGTTGGCTTATGTTACCAAATAGGGCTGTGTTGAAACTCTTCTGTAGCAAGTCAACAAACCGGACTTGGCGGGTTCGGTGTCTGCGGTATGCAGGGAAGTGATACCTTCACCCAGGAGAGGTTCTTGGCGATTTCTTGAAGGCTGGATGAGCTCTGGGGTTCTTGAAGTCTTCACAGGTTCAGGATGAGACTGCACAATCACGAATGTCGAGTCCTTGAGACAACAGGCAGGGTTTGGTGCCGATTTATATGCAGCAGGGCTTCAATTCTCCAGTGTTTGAATGGGTACATACGCAGTGCCCATCTTCCCGTCATTGCATCTACTCACCTTGTCACTCTTAAACCCTCCTAAGTAGAGATCTTTCCCATTCCTATCACCTTTTTTAAGTAAAGTTTTATATAGCGCAAACTAGACCCAAGACATCGGGTATCAGATCGCTTTACATGACCATCAGTGTTGTTACAGATGAACACATTCATTTTTGTTAGGCACAGGGAGATTAAGTGATTTGTCCAGAAGCACATGATGTGTGGCGTCGTTGCCGAGACTCGAACCTGGTTCCAACAGGTCGAGCGCTCTAGCCGTAAGGCGACATCCTCTCGAAAACTCTTCCTCTGAACCTTAAAACGTGCCTCACTGTCTGCAGGACTGCCAAGACCACCTTAGGATAATTGTGAAAGGCCTTATGTGCCCCTCCTTGCATCACGGGCAGCATCTTCCTAGAGCTCTATGTATCCTCCTGACATATTGGCACTTTTTGTCAATATATGCAGCACCACAAACAGAGCAACACAAAAAGATGGTTCGGTTTGGACTGTTCCCATGAGGCACAGGTTCAAGACTGATTTGCATATGGCTATGTCTGAACTGGGGTGGCGTGGTGAGCAAAATAACAATGGATTAAACCCAGATCTGTGACTGGGGGTGAATGGTTGGACAATGTTCAACATTCCGTCCATCCTCTTTTTGTGTCCAATATATGTAGAACACCACCTGTAAAGTCGCCAGTCTCTTCCCAGCCACTCACATTCTTATGTTTTTCACTCTTGAGTCTACGTACACCAGAACATACATTTGTGGCAATTATTAGCATAGGGAAGAACAGGCAAATTTGTGCATACTTTTCTCAACTTTAAAAAAGACTGCTCCTATCTCCAATTTCCACTTGTAGAGATATATACGCCTATGTTATAGATAGAGCCACTCGAAATATGCGGCAGGAGGGGTCCAAATTATGCAGCAGGGTTGAGTAAATTATGCTGCATGAAACGACAAATTGTGCGGCAGAAATGGCACATTGTGTAGCAGTATTACGTCATTGTATATTGAACTTTAAACTGGGCAGCGCTATCTAGGCCTTTAATTCACCCCATTAGTACCAGTTTTATACCCAAATATGGAAACAAACATTAGATAGGTGACCGATTGAGCTTAGCAGAGGGCCTTCCACTGGGCGTAAACAGATCACTGTACTTTTAGTACCTTTTGATTTTTTTTGTTTGTTGCTTTATTTACATTTTCAAAAAGAAAAACAGGGCATCAGGAGACAATAAAACAAAGTACATAGTTTAGGAGCACATGTTGATACAGAAGAAACATGTATATACATAACCAAATGGGTACACAACACAGTTAAATATAGAATGGCACAGTTACTGAGAGAGCCAATCTGCAAGAGGAGCCCAGTTCTTAGATGCCAATAAACGCCTTCTCCTCCCCCTCAACAACAGCACAGATGACTCTAATTTGTACCATGCAAGAATCCTAGCTTTCCAATGGATGAAGGTAGGAGTTTCAGGATTTAGCCATTGCGATGTGATACACAGTCTGATCATAGACATTGCAATGAACAAGAACGCTGATAGATGGTGTGTTCTTTGAGAGCCAGTTGAATATTCATATCCAATTATTATTAGTTCCGCTGAGATCTTAACCGGTATTAGAAGTGATTGATTGAGAAAAACTTCGTTTAAAAAGGGACTTAAATTAGGACATGAGAACACCATATGTATGGCATCAGTGGAGCCCATTTTACATCTAGGACAAGAGCCCTCGCTAATTGATCTGGAAGTCCCCCAACTCGCTATCTTTGCAGGGGTATGACTTTTTTGTGAATATAATACTCAGGCAAAATGTATGAACAACACTAGCACATGATTATTGGCATTTTGCCAGACAATACAATAAGAAAGCAATCAAAACAGGTATTTGCACATTTGATACATTTTAATTAGTACATAAAAAATTATTCATTGGTAAAAAAATAAGTACATTCATATGTATGTATGATAAAAATATTTTAACATTCTGACATATGTATAAGTTCAGATATTCATCAAATACATATCATGATTCAATAAAAGATGGTTTCCTGTCTACGCGTTTCGACACAGGAGTGTCTTCCTCAGGACTGTACCATCGTATTTCTGTAAAAACATATTAAAAAATATTTTCAATATTTACAGCTATACATAGTAAAGTGCAAAGACCGTTTTTGAGCCAAATTGAACCATATACATCAGGCTAGTGTTTCTTAATTTACAGATTTGATAATACCGCTAAGTATTGATGCACAAGTTTGTCATGAGAAACCAAAAAACAGACATCATGTTTTTTGGTTTCTCATGACAAACTCGTGCATCAATACTTAGCGGTATTATCAAATCTGTAAATTAAGAAACACTAGCCTGATGTATATGGTTCAATTTGGCTCAAAAACGGTCTTTGCACTTTACTATGTATAGCTGTAAATATTGAAAATATTTTTTAATATGTTTTTACAGAAATACAATGGTACAGTCCTGAGGAAGACACTCCTGTGTCGAAACGCGTAGACAGGAAACCATCTTTTATTGAATCATGATATGTATTTGATGAATATCTGAACTTATACATATGTCAGAATGTTAAAATATTTTTATCATACATACATATGAATGTACTTATTTTTTTACCAATGAATAATTTTTTATGTACTAATTAAAATGTATCAAATGTGCAAATACCTGTTTTGATTGCTTTCTTATTGTATTGTCTGGCAAAATGCCAATAATCATGTGCTAGTGTTGTTCATACATTTTGCCTGAGTATTATATTCACAAAAAAGTCTTGCCCTGACTCAGGAAATCTATCCACATCAGGGGGTCCTTGTTTGTTTCACAAAAAAAAAAAAAAAATTTGCAGGGGTATGATACAGGTTGAACATGGCCATATAGCTTTGAGTGCGCAGTGAGCCAGAGACAAGAACAGATCTAGCTAATTTGAGCGGCAATTCCAGGTCTAGTATTGGAACACCAAATTTAGCAGCACACTTTGCATTCTGAGCAGATAGGTCATCCGGAAGTTCGGACAAAAGGCTTTGGTACAGAGAGCTAATTCTAGACTCCTTCCGAATTAGTTCAATTACATTGATCTAAAAAACTTCTAATCTGTAAATATTTAAAAAAAATAGCTAGATTGTAAATGAAATTTCTCCTTCAAAAAAGAGAAAGGGCCAATTGATCGGAGTGGACTAAATCACCAATTCCCTTCAACCCTAAAGACCTCCATTTCATCATCAAACCATCATAAAATATTAGAGGAAGCAAGGCAGAGGCATCTAATGAGGTATAATAATTAAGTTTTGGAATAGCCAGACGAGAGCAAATTTTCTGCCATATAGAAAATAAGGCCCAACAAATCTTAATTTTTTTTTTTTTTAAATAACTGGGTTCCAGTACACGTGTTAATAGCCCCGTAGCGCATTCCCAAGTGATATTTCATAAATGGATGGGGACATACAAATTGGAATCTTAACGTTATCCCCAAGAAGGGGGAGGCCAAAGTGCTGAATCAGGGCGGCCCAATAATAGTATAACAAATTAGGAACGGCCCAGCCACCTCGCTCCCGGGGGAGACATGTCCATTTAGCGGCCCTTCTCGGCCTGCGATACCCCCAGAGAAACCGTTGACATATTCTATCAGCTCTCCCTAATGTTGAATTAGGGATTAGGAGTGGGATGGACCTAAAGAGATATAAAAACTTTGGGAGAGCAAGCATTTTTAGGATATTGCAACGTCCATATAGAGAAAGATGCAGATGGTCCATTCTCTCAAGTTTCCTATGTAGCGAATCGATTACCGGGAGGGAATTTAGGTCTGGGATCTGATCAACATCGGCGGAGATTTGAACCCCGAGGTATGTGGCCTCTTTGATTATAGAAACATGCGAGAGGGGCATAGCTGAGGATTGAATTATTTGGGTCTTTGAGATGTTAAGCTTATACCCAGACAAAGCACCAAAACCTTTTGAACCTTTTGAGCTAGAAACACATTTTTTTTTTGAATTCTGCAGATAATGCGGCAGATGTTGAACTATGTGCCCAATACGGCAGATCTATAATTATGTGAAAATCGCCACATAATCACATAATTCCAGGGGCCCTGGATATAGCCAAAGGGTTGAGACTAAAATGCATTTTGGAGTATGAAGACTAGTACTCATACTATTCTTTTTTTTACATACTCTTACGTGGATTTGTGAATTAGACCAAAAACATCTGAATGGAAATACCTGTGAATATTCAGGAAATATTCATATACAGGTAGTACAACTAGAAATGGCTGTGACCTTTTTGCACTTTTAGTAACAGGGAGTCGTAGGTACCAGGCCTATTCTGCAGTGCTACCTCTGTACTCATGAGTGATTTTGTGAGCCAGCCCCAATATCTTGTTAGTACTAGCCCATGTGACCCCCCCCCTCCCGCCGCTTTTCTTGAATGTATTGCTTTTGGAGGCAATATCTGCAACACCCTTTCCTGTCCCCACCTTTACACAAAATTCGTTTTTATATGTCCTCAATAAAAAATTGTCCTGGTACTAGTACTTTAGATTATCAGCATGATTTCCATCTCGGTCAGGCGCCCATCACTTCTGTTGCCATGGCGACTAAGGGGCTCTGCCCATCACAGTGGTGTGTACAAGCTGCTTGGTTCTTTTAGGCAATTACGTAGCTGATAGATTTTGACAAGAAGAGAAAGAAATTGTTTGGAAGATTGTCAGATGGAAATATTTTAAGCAGATGGCTCTTTTTTCCTTCCTTCTGTGCCACTGGCCCCTGTGGTGGGGATGGCGAGCGATAGCCTTCTGTTGCCAACTGAATCAGACAGGAACTTAAGCGAGTGATTAAAATTCAGCACGAGCCGGTCCTCTGGCCGAGGACATGTGATGTGGTTGCGCGGCCTGCATTTCTCAGTTTTCTGTGCCATTGGTGACTTCTGTCTGCCGGAAACTGCATACACCCACTTTTATTGTCACTCATTGGCTACTTATGTCTACCGATGCCTGCATGCACCCGTTTTTACTGCCGAGGCCTCCATATATATCTGCTATCTCTGTCACTCATTGACTAATTATGTCAGGTCTGCATACATCTCCTATCTCTGTCACTCATTAGCTACTTATGTCTGCCGAGTCCTGCATATATCTGCTTTCGCTGTCACTCGTTGCCTACTTATGTCTGCCGTCACAGCCTACTTATGTCTGCCGTCACCTGCATATATCTGCTTTCTCTGTCACTCATTACCTACTTATGTCTGCCGTCACCTGCATATATCTGCTTTCTCTGTCACTCATTACCTACTTATGTCTGCCGTCACCTGCATATATCTGCTTTCTCTGTCACTCATTACCTACTTATGTCTGCCGTCGCCTGCATATATCTGCTTTCTCTGCCGCTCATTTTTCTACTTATGTCTGCCGAGTCCTGCATATATCTGCTTCCACTGTCACTCATTGCCTACTTATGTCTGCCGTCACAGCCTACTTATGTCTGCCGTCACCTGCATATATCTGCTTTCTCTGCCACTCATTTTCTACTTGTCTTCCGAGCCCTGCATATATCTGCTTTCACTGTCACTCATTGCCTACTTATGTCTGCCGTCACCTGCATATATCTGCTTTCTCTGTCACTCATTGCCTACTTATGTCAGGTCTGCATACATCTGCCATCTCTGTCACTCACTGGCTACTTATATCTGCCGAGGCCTGCATATATCTGCTTTCACTATCACTCATTACCTACTTATGTCTGCCGAGGCCTGCATATATCTGCTTTCGCTGTCACTCATTGCCTACTTATGTCAGGTCTGCATACATCTGCTATCTCTGTCACTCACTAGCTACTTATATCTGCCGAGGCCTGCATATATCTGCTTTCACTGTCACTCATTGCCTACTTATGTCTGCCATGGCCTGCATATATCTGCTTTCACTGTCACTCATTACCTACTTATGTCTGCCGAGGCCTGCATATATCTGCTTTTGCTGTCACTCATTGCCTACTTATGTCAGGTCTGCATACATCTGCTATCTCTGTCACTCACTGGCTACTTATATCTTCTGAGGCCTGCATATATCTGCTTTCGCTGTCACTCATTGCCTACTTATGTCTGCCATGGCCTGCATATATCTGCTTTCACTGTTACTCATTACCTACTTATGTCTGCCAAGGCCTGCATATATCTGCTTTCGCTGTCACTCATTGCCTACTTATATCAGGTCTGCATACATCTGCTATCTCTGTCACTCACTGGCTACTTATATCTGCCGAGGCCTGCATATATCTGCTTTCGCTGTCACTCATTGCCTACTTATGTCTGCTGTAGCCTGCATATATCTGCTTTTTCTGCCACTCATTGGCTACGTATGTCTGCGGTGGCCTGCATATATCTTCTTTCTCTTGCCACTCATTGGCTACTTATGTCTGCCAATTCCTGCATAGGTCTGCTATCTCTGTCACTCACTGGCTACTTATATCTGCAGAGGCCTGCACATATATGCTATCTCTGTCACTCATTGGCTACTTATGTCTGCCAAGGACTGCATATACCCGCTCTCTCTGTCACTCATTGGCTACTTCTGTCTGCTGAGGCTTGGACATATCTGCTTTCTCAGTCACTCATTGGCTACTTATCTTTGCAGAGCCCTGCATATGTCTGCTTTTTCTGTCTCTCATTGGCTACTTATGTCTGCTGAGGCCAGAATATATCTGCTTACTCTGTCACTCATTGGCTACTTATGTCTGCCGAGAACTGCATACACCCGTTATTACTGTCACTCATTGGCTACTTCTGTCGGCCGAGGCTTGGATATTTCTGCTTTCTCTATCACTCATTGGCTACTTATGTCTGCAGGCCTGCACATATCAGCTTTCTCTGGCACTCATTGGCTACTTATGTCTGCCGAGAACTGCATACACCCACTTTTACTGTCACTCATTGGCTACTTCTGTCTGCCAAGGCTTGGGTATTTTGGCTTTCTCTGTCACTCATTGGCTACTTATGTCTGCAGGCCTGCATATATCGTCTTTCTCTGTCACTCATTGGCTACTTATGTCTGCTGAGAACTGCATACACCTGGGTTTACTGTAACTCATTGGCTACTTCTGTCTACCGAGGCTTGAATATATCTGCTTTCTCTGTCACTCATTGGCTACTTATGTCTGCAGGCCTGCATATATCAGCTTTCTCCGTCACTCATTGGATACTTATGTTTGCTGAGCCCTGCATATGGCTGCTTTTTCTGTCTCTCATTGCCTACTTATGTCTGCTGAGCCCTGCATATATCTGCTTTCTCTATCCCTCATTGGCTACTTATGTCTGCCGAGAACTACATACATCCGTTTTTACTGTCACTCATTGGGTACTTCTATCTGCAGGCTTGCACATATCGGCTTTCTCTGGCTACTTATCTTTGCCGAGCCCTGCATATGTCTGCTTTTTACTGTCACTCATTGGCTACTTCTGTCTGCCGAGGCTTGGATATTTCTGCTTTCTCTGTCACTCATTGGCTACTTATGTCTGCAGGCCTGCACATATTGGCTTTCTCTGGCACTCATTGGCTACTTACATCTGTCGAGAACTGCATACACCCACTTTTACTGTCACTCATTGGCTACTTATGTCTGCAGGCCTGCATATATCGGCTTTCTCTGTCACTTATTGGCTACTTATGTCTGCTGAGAACTGCATACACCTGGGTGTACTGTAACTCATTGGCTACTTCTGTCTGCCGAGGCTTTAATATATCTGCTTTCTCTGTCACTCATTGGCTACTTATGTCTGCAGGCCTGCATATATCAGCTTTCTCCGTCACTCATTGGATACTTATCTTTGCCGAGCCCTGCATATGTCTGCTTTTTCTGTCTCTCATTGCCTACTTATGTCTGCTGAGCCTGCACATATCGGCTTTCTCTGGCACTCATTGGCTACTTATGTCTGCCAAGAACTGCATACACTCACTTTTACTGTCACTCATTGGCTTACTTCTGTCTGCCGAGGCTTGGATATATATATGCTTTCTCTGTCACTCATTGGCTACTTATGTCTGCAGGCCTGCATATATCAGCTTTCTCCTTCACTTATTGCCTACTTATCTCTGCCACAGCCTGCATAAGTCTGTTTTCTCTGTCACTCATTAGCTATTTCTATCTGTCGAGGCTGGCATATATCTACTTTCTGTTCACTCATTGGCTACTTATGTGTAGGGAGGCCTGCACATACCTGCTATCTCTGCACAAGTTAATTATGTCTTTAATTGTTAATAGTAATTTATAGCGTTGTAGCAGGTTGTGAGGTTTGTTGGGGTACAGTGTGGGAAGTTAATTAAGTATGATGAAATAATAATAATGTTTAATTAATATTAGCTATTTAATTGACAATTCATTATGTGAATTGTGTAATTATCATAATTTTGTAAGTGATATTTTAGGTGTGGGTTGTTTTGTTTGTAGGGGTATAGGGTGGGCAGTTAATCAAGTAATAATTTATTAATAATTAGCTAATTGATAATCATGTAAATTGTGTAATGATATATTTTTGGTGTGTGTTGTTTTTGTAGGTGCGTAGCATGTGAAATTAATTAAGTATTTAATAATGAATGAATAATTATTAATTTAATATTAATTATTCAATAATAATTAATTAGATACATTGTGTCATCGTGTTTTTATTGATATTGTTAGGTTTTTTTTATTGTAGGGGTATAGTGTAGGAAGTTAATAAAGAAATATTCAGCCTTTAAGTTTTTAATTAAAACGTTAATTAATTAATAAATATGTAACTTGTTTAATAATTACTTTTTGTGTTGTGTTTATAGGGCAATAGGGTGGGAAAATATTTAATTATAATTATTGAACAAATAATCATGTATTAATAACTATTTGATATATTACTTAATATGTTAATTGTGTTATCTTTTTTTTTCAATCATATTTTGATTGTGTGTTGCTATGTTTGTGGTAGTATAATGTGTGTGTTTTAATTAAATGGACAAATAAAAATAACTTGAAACATATTATTTAAATATAAAAGATGCAATTTAATATGTTTGTTCTTTTAATTGATATCTATCTATCTATCTATCTATCTATCTATCTATCTATCTCTATCTATTTATCTATCTATCTATCTATCTATCTATCTATCTATCTATCTATCTATCTATCTATCTATCTATCTATCTATCTATCTATCTATCTATCTATCTATCTATCTATCTATCTATCTATCTATATAATTTCTATAGTAATAGTTGTATATTTTTGGTAAATTAATAGATTTATTAAAATATACTCTGTGTTTGAAATAAACTACTATTTCTGATATTGCATAGACTGGAGTGGAAATATTAAGTTTACCTCTCTGGT
The DNA here is from genome assembly GCF_964263255.1 of Lissotriton vulgaris. Classification (NCBI taxonomy): domain Eukaryota; kingdom Metazoa; phylum Chordata; class Amphibia; order Caudata; family Salamandridae; genus Lissotriton; species Lissotriton vulgaris. The sequence goes on along the minus strand of NC_141689.1, from coordinate 169,102,146 downwards.
GTACAATGCTTTCCCTACTGTTGCCAGACTGATTTTGGAATATTAAATTTGACCCTTTGGATGTCAAAAGTTTTTCCTACTGTTGCACAGAGTGGGGTGGTATTAATACATTTTAACTCTCTGTAATCCAACGCTTTCCCTACTGTTGCACAGACTGGATTGAGATTAGTAAAATTTACCCCTCCTGGGTCCAATGCTTTACCTATTGTTGCACTCAATGGAATGGGAATAGTCAGTTTTACCCCTCCGGAGTCCAACACTTTCCCTACTGTTGCACAGACTGCAGTGGAAATGGTATGTCTAGTTTTTTACGGAGTTTACTTTATTTTTATTATTGTTTAAATATATGTAATATTATTATTTGTTTATTTGAACATTTTTCATTATCTGTATATATATTATATATGTGTGTGTCTGTGTGTATGTGTGTGATTGTTGGTGTGTATAATGGGAAACATCCGGAACTACAAGGCCAGAGCCACGAGTTCCGGAAGCCCGCAAGTCGACCAATGACTTGCCCGAACAACGACTTTGCCTTAACCACCCATGTGGGGTCAGAGCGCTCTACATTTCAACCAGCTTCGATACCAGAAGATATCCAATTCTTTCACGTCAAGAACATGTCTATGTATACCACTTACTTTGGCATATACTTATCCATACACAAAACAAATATATTGAAGAATTATAGAAATCATTAGATAACATTCAAGAATGTTGTGTCATAATTAAATTTTAAAAAAGACCATTCCTGAGTCCTTCTATATTTAAGCACATACATCTGTGTATTGAACGCAGTATCTTTCTATAGATAACATCAATGTTGGTGGACGAGGGAATTAACAGTATCCATCCTAGTTAAGGCTAGTCATTCAAGCTCAATCAATAACAGTAGCTTGATTTGAGAGGTAATCAGTTTCTTTGTTCTGTGACTAGCAGGGTAGTAATCCTGCTCACAATAGCTTACTTGAACGGCTGAGTTTAGGATTGTTGCATTCACAGCACATTTCCATATAGACTTAGTCGTCCCTGTTGTTCGTTATGGGAGAAATTTACCCATCAGAAAGGACTTATTTTCCTTTTTGAATTGTGGAGCATAGGTGATTCTTCTGATATTCGGTGGGAGCGAATTCCAAATCCTTTGTGCAGCTCCTGTGAAAGATCTATCGTAAGTTCTTTTCTTATGGAAGAATGCTGGTTTCAGTAGAAAATTTTCGGATCCCCTTGAGGGTATAGTGCCTCCGGACAGCGTAATTTTATAGGCCTGGTAATGTGGAGTTTTGTGGTGTATTGCCTTGTGTGTGATACATGCAATTTTTAGCTCTATTCTTACCTCCTATGGTAGTGTAAAAAAGGGGTTTTCAAAGACAACCAGTAACCAAAGACCCTTTTTATGTTGCCCGGCGGTATCGCCTCTATGACCCACCAATGTTAATCAATGAAGAAGCAGGCGCTGGAGACTGGAAGGCAGGAAACGAGGATTTATTCTCTCCGGAGGAGAACACATCAATTCAGACAGCAAGTATCGTCACGAGGTGCTCTCACCACATCTCTGAGGCCTGGCCTCTTATACTAGGGTTTATGACCTTTATTGCACATAACACATTCTCGCAACACGTCGATAGTTGAAAGAACATCCTCGGAATCTCCCCTTCAGGCCCGTTCCCACATACATTTACAGTTGGATTCCCCACCCCGGTCACAACAGGTGATGGTTGCCGCACAGCAGGGCATTCCGCCGATTCACGGAATGCATGGGGTTGATCGGATCTCATAGGGTGGGGGCTTTGATCGGTTCGAGGGTCTTTTGATGGGGAGGGGAAGCTTCCTACTGTACGGGATAATAAACAGTATCCGCAGGGCCAGGTGGCGGCCTGGGAACAAGGAAGACAAACGGGGACACAGGAAAAAGGGGGTTTGCATCAAAAGGATCTGAAGCCATGAAAGGAATGAGGGGAGGTGTTGCGCTGGGAACAGGATGGGATTCGGTGGTGAAGCTGCGCTGAAGGGGGGTTTATGACCCAAGGCATGAGAGAGCGGGGGTTGTCAGTGTGCGGGGGGATGCTTGCGAGGTTAAGGGAGAGAGAGAGACGCGCTGGCTATCAGCGAGGGGCAGGGAGGCCATGGTGCTCAAAATGGCTGCCGCTTACGCGCACGAATGGGCTCGAAAAGGGGGCAAGATGGCGCCGATAATGTTCACCATGTTTGTATCAATTTTCCACAGTCCTCCCTTTAACATTTCCAAGACATCTTGCTGGCCTATTTCCTATCTATACCTATATGCAGCGATCATAAGTAAGGGAGAGGGGACTTAGGCAAAAGAGCTGTACATAAACATCACATTATAAACATCATATTGAAAAATCTCATCATCTAGTAGGCGGGTTCATCGTTAAGTTGGTTGCAGAAAAAGTCATCGTAATGCAATATCAGACTAGAATTACGTAGCGAGGGCGTTGGGTACAGATCATAGATACTTATAGTCATTTGGAATAAGAACTGGTAAGTTATCATATAAGTAAGTCCTTTTTGCATTCGGCGGGTGCATAGTTAGTCCAATGGTGATTGGGAGAGAAAGGAGATACAGTAAAGATATCAGAGTTCTCGTTGTCTTTTGTCGTCTTCTGTTGGCACTGCTAAGTACCTGGATTACAATTCGGTCTGTCAACAGGAATGTTCATGTGGATCGAGTCGTTGGAGGTCTGCGGGCAGGGGTACATTTTGTTTTGTTTCGCCAGACCTCATAGGAGAAATGCGTTACGGTTTTGGAGCAGGTGCACTTTCTTTTGTAACGCACAGCATAGATTTGCAATAAAAAATGCGATTGTTCCTGAATTGTGAGATCTGTTTGTTTCTTGAGTCTCTGTGGCGGGCATTTCCTGTTGCTTCCATCATCTTCGAGGCGTTCAGCAGCGGGTAGAACCACATACTTCGTTCATCTTTTCTTTAGAGGCGACCCTTGGTGGAGTTCTAGGTCACCGCTCTAAGATTAACATAGTTCGTGGTCTACTTAGTCGGAGCTCCCTCCCTTCTGACGCAGGGAGTACTCTTCTCTGGGTAGCTCAGTAGGATTTGGAGGAACTTGGGAGTTCGGGTGGAAAGGTGCGGGTGTGAACAGTCCTTATGGTAGGTCGGAGGAGGAGGGGATGGAGCAAGGCCAAGTCGGGAACAGATCAGGGGGCGGAGAGTTTTCGACAGGCGGGTCCGTAACCATGTTCAGAGAGCGGGGACTTTTTTTGGCACACGTTGATCATAGAGCAGGGGCTTCAGGTCAGCCCTTTCCTTAGCTTTGTCTGAAGCAGTGCCCCGTCCTGCGTCTCCTTACTGCTGTGGTCTCGCCTCGGCCTCCGTCGCTGATGTTCCACAATCCGCAGTCAGGCCGCGTGCTCCCACATCCGGTCTCTTTCTCCTCCGACAGTGATACCCTTAAATGAGTTTTGAAAAGACAGTCTTTAGAGATATTGCAGAAGAAGGTAATTACATAAGTCTATTTCTCTCCCAACACCAAGCAACTGGGGTAAGCACTCGCTACATTTGAGATTTTTGCGGCTAACGTATAAACAATTGATGATGGGTTTGCTGGATTCCTTACGACTTTCTTTTGTTGGCTAATTCTTTGGCGCTTTGATAGTTATTACGTTCATTTGTAATAGGTACGAGGTCTGGTACTCATTTATTGCATACGTCTATTATAGTAGATGTCAGTTCTTCTGGTAGAGACCCATTTCCCTAGTACGAGTCTTGCAAGGCTAGGCTGGTCTTCAGGACCTTGTATTTTACAAAAAGTGCAACGTGCTATTCACCACAGTCTGATAGGCATCCTTCTGAGGGGTGAACATAGGCTAAACAAGTCTTCATTACATAAAAACATCTTATTTTCAACAAGGCTTACTGCAACAAGTTCTTTCGATTTTCGATCTAATTTTCAACTTTGCACACATCTTTCTAACTTTCTATATAAATCCTCGCAACCTGGTTACTACAAAAAACTCGGGGGGTGGTTTGCGATAATTATTAAACTTATCCTCGGGGAAGGAGGGATCTTATGGAAAACAATTAGGAACACAGTGAATTGGAGCAGGGGGCGTTTTTCAGGTTCTCGTTCAGGGCAGCTGATACCAAAACTGGGGACATTTTGGAAAGACGGGGGTGTCTCGATCACTTCTTACTGTTTGGGGTGTAGAGACAATTTGGAATGGGGATGGTCGCATTACCACAGACGTATTTTATCATAGAAGCCACTGACAAATAGTTCCCTGGCTGTGGGTCAAATTTAGGGAACCTCAGTCGTCTTACCTGTCCTTTTCCTATTGGCCAATTTAAATTTCATCCATATTTAGCAGAAAAGGAGAGGTAGTAACGTGGTACCGATACAATTTTATTTTGGACAAATTTGTGCAAATACTTATGGTATTTGGGGCCAATCAGGAGGTGCACCAGGTTCGTCAATTAGGTGCCAGTCGCTAGGAAGAGGGAAAGCGTGGAGGGGTGAAAGAGTGAGAGAGAGAGAGAGAAAGAGAGAGAGAGAGAGAGAGAGAGACAATAGGCCAAACAGTACACGTGGGACATGGAGAATGACCGTGTATTGTTTGGGCTATTCAGTGCGTTACCCAACGTTAGACGTTTCGGGTCTGTGTTAGGATGTAGAAAGCATGCAGTTTTGGGACAGAAGAGCATTAGATCAGGTACAAAGAGGTCGTGCATTGGGTAGGGCGTCCTTTTTGTGCCGTCTTGCAGCGCTAGTCCGTTTTCATGCATCGGGCGTGACGTGGTTCCAGATCCCTTACGATACTTTAATCGGGATTCTAATGTAACCTGCAGAGGGAAAAAGGAGGGAAAGGGGGGAGGTGGGGGGACAACATTCGAACACATCAAATGTACGGGCACGAAAGTCCTTTACTTACCGCATACTCGTACTTATCTCTTCGGGATATAATCCCTTAGGGTTTTGGTTTCCGAAAGTCAAGGGGGCGGGCAATGCGATAGGTGGTTCATGGGGAGGTTCGAGGATGGCATTAAGGATCGTGTGTAGAGAAACGCTTAAAAAGGAATCAGAGGTGCCTAGCGTGAGGTACCCGGTTTTGTAGATGTATCCGGCCTTCGGGATCCTTAAATCATTCCCAAAGCTGTGAGGTTCTAAGGCATATCAGTTCTTCGTTTAACCCGGTACCTTAGTACCTTCGACCACCATATCTTAATAACATTTTATCAATCACCCCGCTTTACTTTACCCATTCTCAGAAGTCGAGGTCCTTCTTCATACGTTAGTTCCTGAGCTTAGTCGCATATTTTGGAGGCAACGTATCATACCTGGGATCCGATCATCAATCCGGGGCCGAACAACCATTTCTCGGATAACCTTAAAAAAAGAGCAGAACGGTTGCGCACAGAAAAACCCTCCCACCGATACCCGTATTTACAAAAGTATGCGATGCCTATTCATAGTTTTTAAGACCTTTATTTGTATAATCGTTCAGTACGTAAAATGTGAGAGCACAATCATAATTTGGCCTGACATGTCGTCGATGGAAGCACATACAGTAGGGGGTTATTTTGTAGCACAAGAACATGTAAAAAGGCCTAATCTATTATTTGCAAGTAACTGAAAACATTTCATTGCGTGACGAGGGAATCAGGGGCATTTCAGTTCATAAATGGAAACACAATCAAGCTCATCGGAATCACATTTTCCTAGATGTAAACCGTGGGTGTGCATCATAAGCGACGTTATGTACCAGTTACAATAAATATTAAAAAATAAATCGTTCATTGAAATCAACATTTTTACGGAACCCCTTCTCAAACGTTCGCCAAGTGAACCCTCCTCCCTTTCCCATCGAGTGCACAATGGTTCGTATATATATCTTAGTACATCAAGTTTCATTAGTTAAGGAACACCACGAGGCGTCCGTTAGTTTCCATTGATACCGGCGCCATTTTGGGCGAGGCCGGTTTAGTCCGGAAGTAGCACCAGAGGAAAAAATATCCTCGACGATTGGCGGTTGGACCAGGGTCCCTTTCGGCAGTTCAAAAGAAACTGTGCTAACAGAGGGGCTGGTGGCGTGGACCGTCAATCAAGAGAGGGAGGGGGTAGAGTCTTTCTTACCGGGTCATGTTGATGTTCAGCCGGAACTTACTCGAGTTCGTTAGCCCATAATCTTCCTGGGTGGTTCAGACGGAAGCTGATGCAGACACGAGAGCACCGCCATCTTGTTGCTGTGCCGTGGTTATTTCATTTGAGATCAATGCAGCTGTTCCTCACCGGAAGCCTGAAGGGGCTGAGGGCTCTTGGGACTTTGGTAGAATCTTCAAAGTCGAGGGGATGTTTGTCGATGGTGGGGGCTTGCGCCCAGGTGGGCAAGTGCCCGAGTTGCAATTTCGGACAAAGTTACTCCAGCGGCCTAGACCCGCCTTTCGAGGGCCCAGACGCCATTTTGAGACCCTGCGGCAGCCACCTTTGTCGTATCCATCAGGAGTGGAAGAAACTTCTTGTGATGGCGAAGGACAGAGCATCATGCTGCTGGAGCAGGACATTTTGGTTCGGGGCGCCAGGGTGCAGCGGTGGAGCCTTCATCTGGGGAGGTGAGGGAGGCTCGTCCGTGCCGCCTTCCTCTCCCGGCGCATCCTACGCCGTCCCTTTGAATCAGGGGCGCACATGATGACCACCCTACACCCCTGATTCCGACTCTTGGGGGACCACTGTACATCCGGTGCTCCGTAAATATGCCCGTCGGACATTGTGTGTCCTGTACTATGCAAGTATACCAGTCGGGTCTTGTATGTCCCGTGCTAAGGAAATATACCAGTCGGGCATTATGTGTCCTGTGCAGCGTAGGTATATAGCCGTCGTCCGGCTGGAGGACATCGGCGCCGGACCAGGGCAGGGAAGCCTCCTACCTGTGGAGGTGGAAGAGGCTCGTCCGCGTCGCCTCTTCCTCCCTGCCCACCCTGCATCCGTTCGATGGAAAGATTCGTGATGGCCGGACCAGGAGATACGAGGGAGGGGGTCATTTGCAGCCGCCCCCTCCCTACTCGCGGCCCGGGGGACGCCATCCCTGGAAGGGTAGTATGGAAAGACCATTTCATTGCCTGCTTGGTGGAGCCTCCAGGACCTTCTCGCCGGCGATCTCTTTTTGGCTCATGGCTGCTGGCAGGCCCCGCCCCACACGTGCTATGTGTTTCGGATGGGCGGGACCATCGAACTGTTACATTTCGAGGACTTCCGGAGTGAGCATAATATGTTTTGTATTTTTCCTATTAGTCAAGTTTGTTTTTTAGAGAGTTCTACTAGTTATTCTATTTACTGTTGGTTGTGTGTTTTCTTTACCGTAATTAAATCCTAAGTTATATAATAGACGCTTGGCTTCCTTGAGTCTTTTCTCTAACGGGGGGTTGTTTACACTGGCCTGCAGTTGTGTTTGCTTTTCAGAGTGGGGGAGCAACAGAGAGCAATCAGTCCCAGAACTCTAACATGTCGTTAAAATTGGTCTGACGAAATCTGTGCCATCGAGCATAATCAAACGGGGTGGTTCTATCTGTCCTGTCCGCACTAGTCTGATTGGTTTTTATTTCGCGCCTTTTCCCTTTTTGTCGGCCTGTCCTTTCTGTCGACCCTCCATTCTTACCTATGCTCTGCAAAGTCGGGCATTGGGCTTTCCAGTGCCCGAGGCATTTACAGAAAGCACATTGGTTCTGTTTTAAATCTATTCGTCCTGTGCGCAGTGTCGGGGGATTACCTTCGGGTCGTTGTGTTCCGGGGTTGACTTGTCGGCACATCCCTCTACACCGTTCTCTTTCCATGTCTACTCCTCGGGACTGTGCCATCGCTGGCCCTTCCCTTTGCCTACTAGACGTTTGGAGGGTTGTCCGTCGTGTCCCTTCACCTTTTCTGAATTCGTCGCCTTCCCTTCGCCGTGTGGCTTCTTTGCGCCACATACCGAGACTATCGAGCATAATAGGTGTTGTTTCATTCCTACGAAGGGCTATTTCTACCGTTTCTATTTTGTCAAGATCAAAGGATCCTCTCAGTGGCCACTGACTTTCTCGATCCTTTTTCGTATATTTATGCCACAGCTCACTATAGGCTATAGCGATCAATCCATGCTTCATGAACATGTCCTTATTAGGGGTGCCTTTCAGCGGAGCCGGATGGTTCATCTCTAATAAGCGGTCCGGGTTAAACAGGCTACTAACCAGTGGGGAGAAGACAGGCATGACGGATCACAATGGGATAATAGTCAGCACTACCTATCTTATCACTGCGCGCAAAGACTAGACAGAATATTTCTATTCTACGTTGTTTGCACGTAGTGAATACCTCATGAACCAATCTTGAGCAATCAATGTTAGGTCAAAAATAAAAAATCAATATGGTCAATGGGGAGAATAAGTAGGCTCGCAAAGGTTCGCGTCACCTACCCTTTCACTATCTGTAAAGAGGGGACCTATTTTTCCCTGTTTGCAGACAGAGAATCTCCAGAAAACAATCTATAACAGTTAATCAATGTGGGGAAGGGGCAATTGTTCAATGGGGGAGAAAGATAGGTCCGACGGGTGCGTACCTATCCTTCGCTGTTTATAAAGGGAGAGCCTGTTGTTTCTCCGTTTGTAGACAGTGAATCTCCAATAAATTAACAAAAAGTAATACTAGTATTTTCTCATCAATTATCAATCACTTTCAATTATCAATCACTTTCGCAATTTGTCGTGTTTACACGACCTTACCCGGACCGCATGGACAGTTTCTTGTCTTCCGAATCCAGCGCCCGATCGTCCTCTTCTCTTCGTACTTCTCGTGGCACTCCTGATGGTTCCCAGTCAGGACCGCAGATCACTCGAGAGAGGTCTGTTCAGAACCAGTGAAGTTCGGATGATCGGCTGTCAGACGAGGGTCTATCGGACAGGGTACCTTCCGATCGTTGCAGTCGTTCACTCTGTCGTCAGGACCTCTCCCACTGGATCCACGAGTCGCTGATGGGCCCCACGTTTGGGACGCCAATTGTAAAAAAGGGGTTTTCAAAGACAACCAGTAACCAAAGACCCTTTTTATGTTGCCCGGCGGTATCGCCTCTATGACCCACCAATGTTAATCAATGAAGAAGCAGGCGCTGGAGACTGGAAGGCAGGAAACGAGGATTTATTCTCTCCGGAGGAGAACACATCAATTCAGACAGCAAGTATCGTCACGAGGTGCTCTCACCACATCTCTGAGGCCTGGCCTCTTATACTAGGGTTTATGACCTTTATTGCACATAACACATTCTCGCAACACGTCGATAGTTGAAAGAACATCCTCGGAATCTCCCCTTCAGGCCCGTTCCCACATACATTTACAGTTGGATTCCCCACCCCGGTCACAACAGGTGATGGTTGCCGCACAGCAGGGCATTCCGCCGATTCACGGAATGCATGGGGTTGATCGTATCTCATAGGGTGGGGGCTTTGATCGGTTCGAGGGTCTTTTGATGGGGAGGGGAAGCTTCCTACTGTACGGGATAATAAACAGTATCCGCAGGGCCAGGTGGCGGCCTGGGAACAAGGAAGACAAACGGGGACACAGGAAAAAGGGGGTTTGCATCAAAAGGATCTGAAGCCATGAAAGGAATGAGGGGAGGTGTTGCGCTGGGAACAGGATGGGATTCTGTGGTGAAGCTGCGCTGAAGGGGGGTTTATGACCCAAGGCATGAGAGAGCGGGGGTTGTCAGTGTGCGGGGGGATGCTTGCGAGGTTAAGGGAGAGAGAGAGACGCGCTGGCTATCAGCGAGGGGCAGGGAGGCCATGGTGCTCAAAATGGCTGCCGCTTACGCGCACGAATGGGCTCGAAAAGGGGGCAAGATGGCGCCGATAATGTTCACCATGTTTGTATCAATTTTCCACAGTAGCAAGTTGAGCGCTTTCAGATGTGGAGTGAAGTGGTCATATTTTTTTGTTCCCTTTATAACTCTAGTTGCTGCATTGTGACAATCTTTTAGGGGAGCTGTTGAGATCCTAGGAAGTCCAGATAGAGTTGTGTATCCATATTCAATTCTTGATATGACCAACGCCTGGATGGCTATTTTCAGATCATAGGGCTCGATGAGTGGCTTCAGTTTTCTGAGGTAATTCTCAGGAAAATTCGCGTTTTTTGCCATTGTGTTGATGTGTGCTCGCATGTTTAGTTCTTTATCCAGGGATTTGATTGAGTCAACTATAGTTGGTGTACCGTTTAGTGCTGTGATCATCTTGGACCATTCGTTAATCTTGGCTGAACTTTTAGGAGGAGAGATCAGAAGGAATTTGGTTCTTTGTGATTTGAGCTTTAGATGATTGTCAGCTAGCCATTCAATGGCTTTCTTGAGTGCGTGGTTCATAGTGTTGATCTCTTCTGGAGATGCTATCTTCATATACAGCTGGGTGTTGTCTGCATACATGTGAAAGAAAATGTTAGCCTTTTGCAGTACTTCAGTTAATGGTTCGATGTATAGATTAAATAGTGAAGCGGATAGAGTTGATCCTTGTGGAACCCCAATTTGAATCAGAGATGGTGGGGATAGATTGTTGTCCACCAGGAATATTTGCGATCTGTTCTCTAGGAAGGAGAAGAACCATTTCAGTACAGTTCCCGATAAGCGCATCCTATTTTCCAGGACTTCTAATAATTTGGGATGGTTTACCGTGTCAAATGTAGACAATAGGTCCAGAAGGATCAGGAGACAGGTTTCATTTTGGTCGAGGGCTAGCAGAGCATCATCTACAATGTATAGGATTGCTGTTTCCATACTGTGATTTGGTCTGGCCCTGATTGGCAATCAGTTAGTAGTTCAAATTTAACAATATGTCGATTTAATTGATTATGGGCACATTTTTGTAGTACCTGGGCTAGTAGGGGAATGGTTGTTCCCAGACGAAAGTTGTTTGGGTCCGATGGGTTCTCCGTAGGTTTCTTTAGGAGAGGGATAACTGGCCGGTTTTTAGGCAGTCTGCAATTGATCCTTGGGTAAGGGATTCATTAATTATCTTAGTCCAGGAGGGGATGACCATGTGGTTGCAGGAGGGCCAGCATTTTTACGGCAGAGGGTCATTGTAATGATTATTTGGTTTCAGATATAGTATTATTTTGGTAATCTCATGCTGATCATATAGTTTGAAGGTTGACCAATGGGCATTATTTTTGGGTTTTACTTGTGTCGGTAGGGCAGGGTTCCTCTCTTGTTCACTCCTTAGGTTTGAATCTTTTTCCGAGTTATACTTGAGTTCTCTCTCCAATGAGCTGGCTTTATCAGTAAAGAATGTTGAAAAATCTTCACAGTTCAGATCTAATTTAGATGTTAATAGGGAAGATTTGGCTAATTTGTTCGATTTTTCTTTTAGTAAATCGAAGAGTTTCCTCAGTCTGTTCTTTGCATTTTCAAGTTCATTTCTAAAAAATTCTTTTGATGATTTAAGTACGCTTTTATTGTAGGGTTTTCTGGTCATTCTTAGTTGTTTTAAGGGGGGATGATGTTGTTTGTCTCCATTTTCGTTCTGTTATTCTGAGTTCACGTCTTTCTTCATTAAGTGATCCATTGAACCATGGGTTTTTATCGTTAATCTATATTATTTTAAGTTTTAGAGGTGCAATGTCGTCAATTATTTTAGATATGATACGATTGTAGTGGTCTGTAAGCTCGCAGACGTCTGTCAGTTCAGAAGGGGGTTGCAGTTCTTTATCGCCTTGTATTGTTAGAATCTCCGAGTTCAGATCTCTGGTGTCTCTCACCCAATGTTTGGGTTTGATTGGTTGTGAGATTGTTTTCTTTATTTTAGCTGTTATTTGGAAAGTGATGCAGTGGTGATCATACCAGTCACAAGGAACGATTGAGATTGCTTGGATCGCATTTTCTTTGGAGATGACGCAGTCTAATGTAGCTCCTTTGGAGTGGGTTGGTAGGGGACATGCTTGTACTAGTGAGTGATACAAACAAAGTGGTCCCAGATACTAGAGCAAATAAATCATAAATGAATAATGACTTAAATAAATTCAAAAAGGATATCACAACATTGTTTTTAATCACAACGTGTACCATAAAAACTGTTCATAAAATACATCAATAATTAGTCACAATTAGTGCCCCTAATGGAAAGGAAAGGGAAGGGTAGTGGTTGGAAGGTGAAGGAACTATGCAAATAATGAAACAATGGTCACTATGACCTCAATAAAACATTGCTGATAGTTAATTAACACAAGCTAAAGATCACAGTTCATAAATTAATTTAACAAACTCATGCCTCTGAAAAACAAAATCACAAATGATAGATCAGGAAAAAGGCTGAAGATGGAAGAGAGTGTCGACGTTTCGACCCAAATTGATGCAGGCATACAGTGGAACCTTGCTAGAGCGTCTTCATCAGGACAGGGACGAAATGGGGGGCAATAGATCTGCGCAAAAAAATAATAAATCAATATTAATTGTGGTCAAATTGATCCATATTAGTCATAGAAATGTTATAAATGGTCGGTGAGGGAACAATTGCCATGGAGACACAATCGTTGAAACCAAGGCAATGAGAGGAATGTATACATTTGGAAATCACCAGGTGTCAACCGAAGGCAGGTTGAGCAACACCACAGGGGGGCGATATCATGACCCCGTCCTAATTAAATAAACAGCAACAAGGATCATGTTATGGTGGCTTGTACCATATGGTATCAATATGAGACTACAAAGATCTCAATATAGTGACTAGAGACATAATCGACCCTTACAGTTGTTACAAAAATAAATAAACCAAGGTCTCTCAATAATTTACAAAGAACTCACTGGAAATGGGATTTCGCAGATTGAGCAGCAATACGAGGATGTTCAATTCACCTGTCGAATAAGCGACCAGGTTAGTTATCAAAAACTGGTTTTCGGTGACAGCAATTACTAGCAGGGAGCACAATAAGTTGTTTACCTCATAAATCGAACATGGTCGTTTGATAGATGGAGAATCCGCCACGTGGGTCGGGATCCTGCAAAAAGTGGGTTGGCAAAAAGGTCACCGACTTATAAGGCGAAAGAGTTTGTCAAGACAGGCAGCAGATCAACAATAGCATACCTGAAAATGTTGGTAGAGCCGTTGGCCCTGAAGGGCTCCTTTGGAGTTAATCTCTCCGGTTGTAAATCAAACCGTGTTCTACAAATCATTAAAATTACAGACTTAGTAATAGTTTCACGAATTTGGCCACGGTTGTGCTTATATTCTAGTCAGCTAAGGAAAGATCATAGCATACCTGACACACTGGAATTGCGGGACTTTCAAGGGAGTCTAGGTTCTACAATGCAGATTTTCAGAGGTCGGTAAAAAGACAGCCTCCGGGAGAAGTCCAATTTCTAAAAAGATTGAAGTCTCCTAGGAAAGTGTCATTGGAGTGAGGTTCTGAGTTAGTTGTAATGATTTCCATTAGATGGTCAATGAAAGTTAGGTTTTTGCCTGGTGGGTGATAGAATGTGTGTAGTTTGTACACTTGATTGTCTGTGAATCATGCTGTGAGCCCCAGGTATTCATATGAGTTTATAGGGTCTTAGAGAACTTTAGAGATGGTGATGTTTGCTCTGTGGATATATGCCACTCCTCTCGTTTTGTTTAACCTATATAGTCTTACAATGTTATAGTTAGGTGGCACCAACAGGTCTAGGCATGGGGAGGATGATTCATATAGCCATGTTTCCATTAGAATAGCCACATCAATATCTTGATTCATGATTAGGTCGGCAATGGCAGCGGCATGTTTCATTGACAAGTAGGTGTGAGATCTTTTTTGGAGGGTTTTCTCGGTCAGAGTTGGAGTCAGGCCACTCTGCGCTCACCGTTATTTCTTTAAGGTTATTAGAGTTTAGTTTTCTGTGATTCGTATGTGTTATTCTGTTGATATTAATTGGGACCACTTGAATCTTCTGGTCGCTTATCTTTTCGGGGTGGTTGGAAATGGTATCGTAAGAAAGTAGTAGATTTTGGGTTTCAATGTCCGACAAATATCTAAGGAAGATACGTGGATGGTAAATCCTTTTGGAAAGAGGCATTGTGGTTGTGTTGAGCTTATTGTGGAGATTGTGTGCCGATTTGTCATAGGTATGTATTAAAATGGTTACGTTTTACTGTGTATTTATTGCAAAATAATGCAAAAATGTTAGTGCTGGGACACTTCTTGGAGTATGCTTGCACTTTACAAATGCCTTTTCGTTCATTCATTCAAAACAATATTGTTATCTTATTTCTAACAATCTTAGTGCAAACAATATTTTTAACTCATTTTTTTGTACTTAGTATTATAAGTGAAGAAAAACTATATGTGTCAACAATATTTTTGACACATTAGTTGTGTGTTTGATATTATGTCACTGATCCAGATAATTCTTCCAAACACATAGCTGATTTCTGGTGATTTACCAACAGTCATCGAGCGTCCACACAACTGAGCATCTTACCTCTTTCCAATCAGATACCTTTGCATTCTTGCAGGCATTTCAGATGATTTTCCAGGGCCTTGGCTAGCAAACTGATGTGAAGTCCTTCATTGGACATGGACCTGTTTCAAAGTTTTAGATAAGGTTTAGAAAGAGCAAAGCAGATCCAGCCTCTGGCATCAACCAATGGTTTTAGCCTCGTAGGTGACTCTTAATTGATATACATGGCAGTTTTGCTTTCAGATCTATAAGCTCATCTACGCAATCCCTCTTATCAGTCTCCCGTTTCCGGAGAAAGAAATGGGGAGGATCGAAGTTTGCGACCCTTGCCCCAGTCCTATGGAACTCCTTGCCTTTAGAGCTTAGATCTTTAACTCTCTACCCTCAATTCCGGGAAAAACTCAAAGCCCATCTATTTGCTAAGTCTTTTAACTAGATCACTTGCAGTTTTTGTTTTCCTCCTTATTATTTTCTGTCACTCTCACCCTGGGGGTCTGTCTGTTGCAGCGCCATGAAACCGCGGGTGAAAGTGCGCTATATAAATATTTTTAAACTCATATGTTGCAGCAAGGGTGCTAGGCCCTCAAAATGCCTGTCACCTTGGGATCATTTTCTCTGACCCACCCCCACCCTGCTGACCCGCCTGCAGCTGCTAGTTGGAACCGCCAGAAGTGCTTAGCAGTGGGGGCGGGGCAGCTGCGCCGCTTCTTTGTGAGCGCCACCTTCTGGATGAGTTGAGTAAACGCTAGACACATGCGCTGTCTGTGTGACTGCGCTCATGAAGCACAGACACGTCTCCAGCAGTTGAGGATTAGCTAGGATGCCAAGCGGCGCCTGGCAGCGGAGCTTTGCTTCGCGCACCATCTGGGCGCACTGCACCTGCTTTTATGTGTTTTGGACGCTTTACGAGAACGGTTCTATTTTTTAATGAAAAACTGTGAAGATGCAGAGATATTTTTAGCAATGCAGACAATTTAGGATTTGTGTCTCCTTAGAGTGAAGAGCGCGGTGGCAATCAAGTGCTGGGAGGTATTTGTCAGGTCGTGCATATTGGATTGTGTCGTATTGCAGCATTTATATATTACTACCCCTATATGGTGCGCAGAAGCTCAAGTAACATGCTACACCATGTACGGTGTGTGGTTGGAAGGATGTTGTCTTTGTTTTGATCCAATGTGGGAAGTGTTTTTATTTTGTGCCTGATGACCACCAAGGAGCTGTCTGCGTGTCATGGGACGCAGGCCGCGCAAAGTAGTATGTTGGATGATGAAGTGTTGGGGACAGGCACGCAGTTTTATGGTTTCTATATGTTAGTAGCTTTGAACAGCTCTGCAGGTCCCTTTATGGTATGTCATGTGACATAGTCTGCTTTGCTGGTTACTGCACTCGGTTGTTCAATCGTAGATTTTGTGTATAGTTGTCGTATTAAGCTGGCATGGTTGGTGGGAGAGGGAAGTGGAGAGATCTGCGGGGATGGGCATATTTTTACAATCATCCCTTGTCTGAGAGTTTGTGAGATGCTGCAACTGTTCAACTTTAACCCCTCTACTGCGCCTGCGATTTTGCGGAAGTGCTGCACTTCCGCAAAATGGGCGGGGCCGCGTCGGCCATTGGCCGATGGCAGCACCAGCGAGGTAGCGTTGCCGTCGGCCAATGGCAGACGGCAGCACGTAAGGGGTTAAGCATGTCCTAATGCGCTTCCTTTTTTTACTCTTCTGTTGCATTTCTGCCTCTTGAGCTGTTCTTTCATCTCCTGTGAACTTTTTCCTCTCCTTGTTGAGCTCTGAGATCCTTATACACCCACACAAGCCAAAATGGCCCTTTAACAAAATTACTTTGGATTCTGGGATCTGTAGTTCACATTTACCACAGTGTGTGTTAGGCGACAAATCCGAGCGGGCACAAGTAACTCTGGCTGAAAAACACGACTGGCTGATGGGACTCTTGGTGTCGTTTCTCTACGTGGCAGCAGTACAGATGGCGAGGGTGCTTTCTGGAGTTTATGGGCCTTAACATATGTTCCTCTGTATTCACCAAAACCGCTGGTTATGAATAATGGGATACAGACTATACATCTAAATAAACAGATATTAACATTCACTTTTGTTTCACTCATAAAGTGATCACTTCATCATCTCTACAAATAGACTATCACATTGATTAATTGATTGATTGATTGATTAATTGATTTATCCATTGATATTTTATTGATAGAGGGCATGATTTCCTGGAGCGGGGTGTCCTGGGCCATAGTAGGTGTGTTTGTTTGCCTTTCCAATCCCCCCTTGCATTGTTGGTTTGTCCTGACCTCATCTTCCAGACGTCACTCAAGCAGGAAGGATGCTTTACAGCAGGATTGTTCAGTGGATGTCCAGGAGGACTACATGGGTGCTAGATTTTTAGGAAAACCACAAGAAGAGTAATAAACAATAGACACCTGAGAAACACAGAGGCTCGACCAGGGAAACGCAGAGACAGAACCAGGGCAACACTGAAATCAGTGCAGTGATTCGTCCGCACTGACACTGGTACAAAGAGCGAGAGACACACATACTAGTGCAAAGACTGAGAGACACAGACATTGGTTCATAGTCTGAGGGACACAAACACTGGTGCTAATACGTAGTTTGTCATCAATTATGTCATTTCAAATGTTGCAGTGATGTCAATTCTGACATGAGTTATGTAATATGTCAGGAAATTTCTAGCTATAATGTTACTTTAACCTTTGTTTTTTTCAGTTAGAATCTAGGGTTTTAAAAAAAAACATTTTTGGCCATGCCCAGCATTGGGTTAGCCACAAGGCCTGGGATGCAGCCGCCCTGGCTCCAACCCCCCTGGCTCCAACCCCATGGAAGCATCCAACTCGACAGCATGTGCAGACTTGTGAAATTCACACAGTGCGATGGGTCTCACAGGACCTGGCCACACTCAGGGAGACTGACTGGCTTTGTCAAAGAGCCACAACACCAAAATATAAAAAGTTAGCCTATCGACTTTATTAAGGTCACATATTTCAGTAATTCATACAATGCTATATTTAATTGTGGTTATTACAACAAACATTTGTAATAATGTTTTAATAAGAAACATGCATGTGAGTCTTTCTTTCATCATTGCTTTTATTTTTGCATTTTGTAAGCTGAAAAATGTTAAAAGAAAGGCTCAGAGAAGCATTGCTTTTTTATTTTGTTTAATAAAACCAACATATCATTGAGTCTTGCTTTTAACATTTTTTAGCCTACAAAATACAATCATTAAAAGAACCACAAGGGAGTGTTGAACTCCAGCTAAAGAGCTTCATCTATGAGTGCATTAACAAACTCTGGTAAGCTCTCCATGGGTCATGGATTTAATGACCCAGGAGACTTACTGTTTTGGTAATATTTCTGAGGGTGGCTGCTGCTCACCCTGCAGCCCCCACAACATTAAAAAAAAGGCTTGCTGGTGCCCTTCCTTATTCTAGAGGCACCGCCACGCTAAAAAAATAAAATAAAAGAAAGCCCTCACAGGGCATTATGGGTCGCTCCTTCAAGGAGCAGTGAATAATAAATAAGCTGCAACAACCAAAGAGGAACAAGGGCTTTGGAGGCCTTTTTTATCGATCATATACATATAATATATTGGATATGCTGATGTGTATAAATATATATATATCCAAACGAACTATCCACACCACCTCCAGCTGCAGTATAGCCGCGAAGAAGGAGCACAGACCACACAGGTTGGCAGGATGTATTTTGATTTATTTTCTTATTGCCAAGTATCACAGGATGACGTGTTTCGGGCTATGAGAAGCCCTTGATCACATAACAAAATATAATAAAAATATGTATATATATATATATATATATATATATATATATATATATATATATATATATATAACTCATTTACATAACTATATATATAGGGCAAACGTCAGCAACTTACAATGTATTTAAACCAATGCAAAGTCTTTCACCTTGTCATGTGACCAAGGGCCGTGGGAGGGGCCAAAACGTGTCAATGGCGACTTGCTGCACAAAAATAACCTAACCTGCACAGACTTTGTGGTCCGTGTCCGCTTCTTTGCCTGCGAGGAAACTGTGTCAGGATATCTGAGCTCTTGGGATATATATAACTGTATAAAATTATATATATAGTTATAGAAATGTTTTTTTATTATAAATCTATATATAGTTATAGAAATGATTTTAAGTTTATATATATATATATATATATATATATATATATATATATATATATATATATATATATATATATATATATATATATATATATATATATATATATATATATATATATACCTTAAAACCATTTCCGTAACTATATATAGATTTATATAGATTTATATAATACCCATTTCTATAACTATATATATATATTTATATACAGTTATATATATAGTTATGTAAATGGGTTTTAAGAGTTAATGGGTGATAGGGTTAAGGTAGTAATTTGTAGCTCAGACAGATCAAATGTTACTAAAAAAACTAGGCCTATGCAAAATATCAGTGACGCCTCAAAACAATCCCCAAAAATCACAGTATTTAAAAGTGATCTACATTTTACACCACTACACACATTTTTTCAGCTGGAGACTAGCAGGCTCCTTAGAGTCTCACATGACTTTTGAAAATGAGGTATCCCCTTGCCTTCAATTTATAAGCAAGGTATAGCAAAATCGAGCTTACAAATTTCACATAATTTTCACAAACTAGAAAGCAATTCTCTATTTCACACTCCCCTACTAAATCACCACAAGTGGTATGCAACACATTTCCTGGTACCCTTTAAATATTGTGATCACGTTTTATTGGTTGATTCCTATAAGTAAGGGAGACTTTTGGCATCGTGCTGCAAACATTATCTCTTGTTAGTGCACTGGAACAAGAACAGACATATATAAATATTTCTACAAAGTAGCAGAAGGAATGGCTGCTCCTTTGCCCTGAAATAGTTTTGGTTTACAACTGATATAATTTCACTTTAACATCAGAGTGTTCTCAAAAGATCATTTATTTCAAGATTTACTTTGATCTTCAATAAAAATAAAAAAAATCTTGGTAAATACAATTTTTATTAGGTTCTGGTGAATGGGAATTGTTTTCTGTCTTAAGAAAAGACAGTATGTTCTACAAAGAAGTGTTCCATTTTATATCAATAACGATATAATGCCAAAATAACCCGAGGTTCATATACAAAATATTCCACTTGCAGAACAAGGCTGCATATTTTGCCTTATGCCACAACACGTCACTAGGTCACTAATGTCCCTACATTTGACCAGCCCCATTGCCGCATAATTCCGGTGGCTATAGTTATTTCCCTTAAAATCCCTATTTTCGCGTTTTTTTTTTAAAGAAGAACAATTCTATATCAAACAACCGATTAGTAGATTTGTAGAGCAAAATATGTCACCCGTGAGGGCATCTAGTCGCTGATACATAGGTGTTAAAGAGTTACAGACATGTATGTATGTGTGTTCTCCTTCACATGTCTCATAGTTTCCACATACTCTGTGGCAGGGATTGGAGGCCCTGTCCTGTATCCCGTTTCAGAGCTGGGTCCCTCAGGCTCACGGCCCCCGTGTCTGCACCGGTGTGGGGGGCCTCCACCTGCCCCACGTGACGTCTCAGGGTTCACCCCTGTTCGCCGCTGGTCGTGTGTGTCTCGGGCCTCGGCACAAGGCTGACGTCCCTTCGAGGCTGCAGGGAGGGGGCGCTCGCAGGATTCGTGGCCTCAGGTATGTGCAGTAATTAGCCGCCTCTGTCATTTCCTGCACTCTGTTTGTGTTGGAGCCGCGTGGCCCCCGGGGTGGATGCAGCAGAGCTGCGCGGTGTCGAGTCTGCGGTCGACCAATCGTCACCTCTCACACCCCTGGTCATGCTCACTTCTCTCCCCCTTCCCTCCACTGAAGTCATTCCGCGGTAATGTTGTGTCGATGGAAATGGGGTCTGCTAGTGCTCTCCAGAGAGACAGCTGCGCTCGGCCGAGAGACAGCTGCCGGATGCGCTCACCGTGCTGAGAGACTGTGCCTGGTGCTCTTCCAAGGGAGCCATAGGGAGCTGAGATAGACAGCTTCCTCCGTGCTTCCTGCCTGCTAAGAGAGGGCTGCTTGCTACTCTAATGAGAGACCACTGCCTGAAGCTCCTGTTTTGAGATAGTGCCTGGTGCTCTTCCAAGAGAGTGCTGGGGTGCTCTGCTGAGAGACAGCCTCTTCCGTGCTTCCAGAGAGGGGGCTGATTGCTACTCTAATGAGACAGCTGCCTGAAGCTCTCGCGTTAAGAGATAGCTTGGTGCTATTCCAAGAGAGTGCTGGGCGCTGTGTTGAGAGACAGCTTCTTCTGTGCTCCCTGAGAGAGGGCTGCTGCTCCTCTAATGAGAGACAGCTGCCTGAATCTCTCACATTGAGATAGTGCCTGGTGCTCTTCCAAGAGAGTCCTGGTGCCAGGTGCTGAGAGACTGCTTCTTCCGTGCTTCCTGCCTGCTAAGAGAGGGCTGCTTGCTACTCTAATGAGAGACAGCTGCTTGAAGCTCTCGCGTTAAGAGATAGTGCAGTGCACCTCCAAGAGAGTCCAGGGGAGCTGTGCTGAGTGAACATCTCTTCTGACAGCTGCCTTGTACTTTGCTGAGCGCAGTGCTTAATTTGTACAAAGATAAGTGCCAAGGCCCTTGTCAGGAGGCCACCACAGTTTGCACCACACACTGTACTTACTCAACTACTAACCCTCACACAGCAACAAGTGTGAAAATTCAGACTTTTCGAGGCCATCAAAGCTTTAAGAATGGCTTGGGTGGCAGGTATTAGTTGTTTTTAACCCCTTCAACGCTCATGACGAGCTCAGCTCGTCATGAACCGCGGGTTTTCGCAAAAGTCAGCACACAGCGGGAAAACGCGTAGAGCGCATGGTGTTAATGTATATTGAATTACCAACTATTTTCTGCTCAATTTTAAATTGCACAAACAATGCCACCATGTGGCAACTACCATAAGTGCAGAATATGGCAATTAAGTGCCTGTGGTGGCAATTAAGTGCTGGTGTTGAGCACCGGAAACCACCGGCTCAGATTAAGCACTGGCTGAGAGATGGCTATTATCTACTCTTATAAGATTCCTGCTGTCTGATACGCCTGCCCTGCAGAGAGACTGTTCTCTGTGCTCTGCGAAGAGACAGACGGAGAGTCTAGTTTTTGGCACACTTTAGGTGCCCCTGGTGAGTGGGTGGGACTAGATAGCTTAGCACCCGCATCTAGTGGCCAAGAGTAGGGAGGAGCTAGGTCTGGAAGGGGTGGGGTGTCAGTCGTAAGTGACTGACAGGGGGTTGGGGGGCGACTTGTTGCAGGGGTAGCCAGTAGGCCAGTAGGCCTGTGTTCTCCAGGGGCAATAAAGACAGTGATGGACCAGCCTTACCTGCTAGCCTCTGGGATGGCGGATTGGAAGACATTGGCAGTGTCCTTGTGGTCTGCAGGGGTACAGCAAACTTGTGATGTTCCAAGAGATTCCTGAAGTAGGATACTCAAAAATCTGCCTCATCTATCACTGTCCTTCTCCTGGTGGTCTGTAGACCAGTGCTCAATTTGAGCCAGCAGTTTCCGGTGTGAAGTTCTGCCACTAGGCGGCGCTGTCTATCTAATTTAGAGAGGACCACAACAACAGCCAATTTTAATTCAATATACATTAAAAATGAATATTACCTGACGCCCAAGCTATATTTGAAACTTTGGGGGCCTGGAATAGTCTGAATTGCCAGATTTGTAGGGTGTGATGGTTAGTAGTTGTGCTGGTACTATCATTGGCAGTGCTGGCAGGGGCAATGGGTGACACAAGCTGCAGTGGCCTCCTGACGTGAGTCCCGGCACTTATTGCTTTACAAATTAAGTATTACCCCTTCGGCATCAGAGGTAGGATTGTAACATTCTGGATTGACACCTCCCACCCTCACTTCTACAAGATGTGACTGGCTGGGCCTCAAACCTACCAGTGTAACGAACCGCTGACTCCATCCAAGCCTTTGCAGCGCTCGGGGGCCACCAAAATAAACTCCTCCTCACTGTACCCCAACACTGCCAGGAAGTTCGAGGCTCTGACGTAGCATGACAGTGACCCTACACAGGTATTGACCTCCTAGCTCCAAACAGGCTGACCTGGTAACACATAACGGGGCCAAAATCATCCCGTCAACCTTCAGATATCAAAGGCGGGCGAGCTGGGTGGAGCTGCCCAGCCCCACAGACCTCTTTGACTCATCAGCCTGGTGTGTTCCTGGCAGTGACCCACCCTGGTCCACATTTCGGTGAAACAAACAGAGCTTGTGACTACAACACCCGTCTTCCGCCTCCCCAGAGGTGTCGACCTGCCATGTAATTAACCGTGTCCCAGCACCACATTGTGTTCCAAAAGCATCTGCTTATGTGTGACTGACCCTGCTCCGACCCGATCCGTCTGTCCATCTGGCTTAATATGGTAATAATTGCAAAGCTCCACCAGCCTCCAAGTGCCCCAGACTTCTTCTGAAACTTCTCTTTGATATTGATTTGTGTTTTTTTTAAAGAAAAAGTGTTGCAATTGTTACAGTGAAGGTTCTCAAGTACATAATAATTACCTTCTTGTTTCATTGCATGCATTGTATAAAAGTACCCTAAAAAATTACAATATAACCATTGTCAACTCAAATAATCTTTATTTCGATCATAAGAGATCATAAAAGATGTACAAATTGATTTTCACCATTAAGCAGTTAAAAACATTATAGAATATGCTATACATTTTAAAAGCAATTCGCCAAACTCATAGTTGGAGTCTGCTTACTAAAATAACACTTTGCTTAAAAAGAGGACGAAACGATAACAGGACTAATATGCAAGACAATTAGCAAAAGGTATTCACGCAGCTATGGTGTCCTTAATTATTTTTGTGCGTAATCGCCACATTGCCGTCAAAAATTTTGCCATTACGAACACTGTTGGTGCCGATAGGTCTGTCTTAAGCACTCTGTAGGCCGGAGCATATGTTCGGAAGCCCAAGTTCTTTAAATGAGGGACCAACCAATAACTCCTAATTCTGCTATAGGCTCTACAGAACAGGACCACGTGAAGATCACTTTCCAGTTTGTAGTTGCAGGCTGGACACACCCCTGAATCCAGATGACCGGCCCAGGATTTAGTAAGGTACCTCAAGGGGAGAGATCAATACCTCCATTGCATGTAGATCTTCCGTGTGAACACAGGTGTCATGCCATCTAGTACGTGTTCATGACTATATGAGTCTTTTACCTTGATGAATGTGTCGGTTAGGGATCCTTCCCGGGTGGAATTCAAAGATTTCTGGAGCATAACGCTATAGAATAGATTTGAAAGTGCTTTTCTAGAAAGCCTTGCAGACACAATTTCCGGCTCAGACCATGGCTCTGGGACTCCAAGGGTCGTACACATGTCCCTGATGTACTTTATCCAGGGGATTTTGGTGGCGTAGGTTGATCTAAGAAGTTCCTGGAGTTCATTTCTGTAGTTTACCAGATCCTGACTACTCCACAAGCGCCTCCAGTAGGTCAGGGGTTTAAGGCCCAATTCCTCAGTGATTGGTCGTAATGCCAAATCCATTCTTAGGGGGAGAAGTGGAGTGCTCGAGGGAAGTGCAGCTAATTGTCTTATGAAGTTATTTTCTGCAACCTGTATGGTATATAACGGAATATGTCCCCAGAGCTCACCCCCATAAGTGATACCTCCCGGGCTTGAGCTTTGTAGATATGGATGGCAGGTACCAATGGACGAAGAGGAGATTTTTTCGCAATTCTTGTAATGGCGCCTGCCCTCTGAACTAATTTTGTGGTTGCTTTTGTTTTGTGTGGCAGCCAAGTCAGGTTCTGGTTAAGGGTTATGCCAAGGTATTCTATTACATGGACCCTTTCCAGGGTTGTAGTTCCTAGGCGGGGATTTGGGCAGTTTTTGGTTTTGGGGTTGAGAATCATGAATTTTGTCTTTGAGGGGTTTATTTCCAGGCCCCTTTCATTACAGAACCCCCAAAAACCCATTCAGGACCCTCTGAAGCCCCATTGGCGTTTTTGACAGCAGCAGGGTGTCGTCCGAGAACATGATCGCTGGCACCCTGCTGCTGTTCAATTGTGGCGCATCGATGTTAGGGATCCTGTTCAGGTGTTCTATCACCCCGTTCACGAATAAGCAAAACAGGGTCGCCACCAATACGCAGCCCTGCCTTACCCCTCTGCGAACGGGGAACCTGTCCGTCAGCCTGCCCCCCTTCCCATATCTAACTCGGGCATAGTTGTCAGTGTGCAATATGATTAAGATATGGAGAAACAACATTTTATATTTTCATCTATACACCAATTTTTGTCTGTTTCATACACCTCTTTGAGAATTATTCCATATGATTGTTCTTTCTTGGACGGAGTTGTACCCGTTTACAAGAAATTGCGTAAAGAATTGAGCTTCCTGAAAGAAATCAATTAGCAAGCATATATTCCATCTTGCTCCCAAATGTTATCATAAAATTAAATAATTATTCTATTGAATAAATCCCTTGAAGGCACATTTACCCATCCCCCTTCTAAAACTGACACGGCAGACATCTAGAGACATCTTCTTGACTCGTGATTGGCTGTACCAGTATCTAAAATCTTCACGAAGACACCACCCAGCAGGTGATTGCCGGGTGTTTGTAGTACTGCTCTTCCAGGGTCTGACGTGGGCTTCAGAGGTGACCCTAGCATGTAACAGACTCTGCCCCAGACCTCCTGGCCTTTCCTTGGCACTGGTCGCCCATGAACGATTCAACCTAGTCCCGCAGACCTTGCAAAAAGAAGGCACAGGGCCCTCAGCACGCGTCTGTTTCCCTACATCTACTCATTGTGCAGTGGTCTGCAGTGTGTCTGTCATTACACCTGCTCTCCCACCTCTGCAGTATGTCTTTTATTACATTTGCTCTCCCACCCCTGCTGTATGTCTGTCATTACATCTGCTCTCCCACCTCTGCAGTATGTCTGTCATTACACCTGCTCTCCCACCCCTGCTGTATGTCTGTCATTACATCTTTTCTCCCAACTCTGCAGTGTGTCTGTCATTACATCTGCTCTCCCACCTCTGCAGTATGTCTGTCATTACACCTGCTCTCCCACCCCTGCAGTATGTCTGTCATTACACCTGCTCTCCCACCCCTGCTGTATGCCTGTCATTACATCTTTTCTCCCACCTCTGCAGTGTGTCTGTCATTACATCTGCTCTCCCACCTCTGCAGTATGACTGTCATTACACCTGCTCTCCCACCCCTGCTGTATGTCTGTCATTACATCTGCTCTCCCACCTCTGCAGTATGTCTGTCATTACACCTTCTCTTCCACCCCTTTTGTATGTCTGTCATTACAACTTTTGTCCCACCCCTGCTGTATGTCTGTCATTACACCTGCTCTCCCACCCCTGCTCTATGTCTCTCAGTCCATGTTCTTGTCTCCCCTCTATGGAAAATGCCTCACAGTCCATCTTCTCTGTCTCACCCTCTCTGTAGTATGTCTGTCAGTCTATCTTCTCTCTCTCCCCCTCTTCAGTATGTCTCTTAGTCCATCTTTCCTGCCTCTCGTTCTCTGAAGTATGTCTCTTAGTCCATCTTCCCTTCCTCTAGTTCTCTGAAGTATGTCTTAGTCCATCTTCCCTGTCTCTCATTCTCTGAAGTATATCTCTTAGTTCAAATTCTATTTCTCTCCTTCGCTGAAGTGTGTCTCTAAGATCACATGTTGTATTAAACAGCAAATTGTTTTTCTCATCTTCCGGCAGTGACGTCACTGCTCTGCACAGCACACGTAAGGAGAGAATCTGCAAATGTGGGATTTGGTCTCTACCTAACGATAGATGGAGCCTTCTCTTTTTAGGTCGAGCATTCAAGACCTCTTGTATATACTTTAGTATATAGTTATATGTGTATGTAC
This sequence comes from Lissotriton vulgaris, assembly GCF_964263255.1. NCBI lineage: Eukaryota > Metazoa > Chordata > Amphibia > Caudata > Salamandridae > Lissotriton > Lissotriton vulgaris. Next base: position 169,075,793 of record NC_141689.1, on the reverse strand, counting down.
TTTGTGGGCTCTAGAAATCAGCACTAGGACTTGTCTGCTTCCGCTTAGGGACTTTTGTTCTGTTCAACTGCCTCTATTTAACTTTCTTGATAGAAAACAACCAGCAGAGGTCATAAAATACCAGAATCACTTTAGCATTCTCTAGATTCCAGTCCAAAAACATAGTCTTCAACGAACACCCGTAGACAATATTTTTTTCAAATCTTGTAGTTTCAGTGATATGACCACCGAAGGCCCTGATTTTATATTAAAAACAGAGCTTTGCACTATACCATTTCCTGCTGAAAGGCAATATTTCTATCCACCTGTTCCCTTACCTGGTGTGTCACACAGTTTGGTTCTTACTTTCCCTTCATGTTAAAGAACAGTATATGTTTCAGCACCCAGGCTAATGTGCTGCATAGCTAAATACATATAAGGTCCCAAATGCGAGACCAATTGCATTGCAAATGCTTGTTACTATTCAGTGTGCACTGTGAGGATGAGGCTCTACCAGGCACCTGCGTTGGCTACTTCAGTCTTTGCCAGTAGAGGACTAAACCTCTCCCTGGCATTACTTCCATTCTCCTGCGTAGGCCAGAACCTTTCCCGGGCTTTCGTTGTATTCTCCTTAAGACGTTAACCTTTCCCCAGCCTGTCTTCCTATCTGCAGAAGGTAGGCTCTTTTCCTGGATTTCACTCCATTCTCGATCAGAGGAGAGAGTCTTTTTTTCCTCACTTCCCTTTCATTCTCATGCACAAGATTAAATCTTTCCATGGCATCCCAACCATTCTCTTGCAGACAATAGAACCCTTCCCCGAACCCCTACTATTCTCCTGAAGAGGGTAGAACATTTCCCTGGCCTTCATTTTATTCTCCTGCTGAGGTCAGGACCTTTTAATGGCCTCCCTTCCATTCTTCTGCAGAGGACAGAACCTTTCCCTGGCCTTCCTTCAATTCTCCTGCAGAGGGAATAAGGTTTCCCTGGCCTCCCTTCTAGTCTCCTGCAGAGGGAAGAACCTTTACCTGGCCTCCCTTCTATTTTGCTCAAGAGGGCAGAACCTTTCCATGGCCTTCCTACAATTCTCCAGCAGAGGGAATCAACATTCCCTGGCTTTCCATCTTTTCCACTGAAGAGGGCAAACCCTGTCCCTGGCCTCCCTTCTATTCCACTGAGGAGGGCGGAACCTTTCCCTGGCCTCCCTTCTATTCCACTGAAGAGGGAAGAACCTTTCCCTGGCCTCCTTTCTATTCCACTGAAGAGGGCCGAACCTTTCCCTGGCCTCCTTTCTATTCCACTGAAGAGGGCTGGACATTTTCCTGCCTACCTTCCCTTCTATTCTCCTGAAGAGGACAGAGCCTTTCCCTGCCTCCCTTCTATTCCACTGAAGAGGGCAGAATCTTTCCCTGACTTCCCTTGCATTCTTCTGCAGGGGACAGAATAGTTTCCTTCCTCCCTTCTGTTCTCCTGAAGAGGGCAGAACCTTTCCTCGGCCTTCATTTTATTCTCCTGCTGAGGTCAGGACCGTTCCATAGCCTCCCTTCCATTCTTCTGCAGAGGACAGCACCTTTCCCTGGCCTCCCTTCAATTCTCCTGCAGAGGAAATAACCTTTCCCTGGCCTCCCTTCTAGTCTCCTGCAGAGGGAAGAACATTTCCCGGGCCTCCCTTCTACTTTGCTCAAGAGGGCAGAACCTTTCCATGGCCTTACCACAATTCTCCAGCAGAGGAAATCAACTTTCTCTGGCTTCCCATCTTTTCCACTGAAGAGGGCAGAACCTTTCCCTGGCCTCCCTTCTATTCCACTGAGGAGGGCAAAACCTTTCCCTTCCTCCCTTCATTCTCCTGAAGAGGGTAAAACCTTTCCCTTGCCTCACTTACATTCTCCTGCAGTGGACAGAGCCTTACCCTGCCTCCCTTCTATTCTCCAGAAGAGGGGGAACCTTTCCCCAGCTCGCTTCTATTCTTCTGCAGAGGGCAGAACCTTTCCATGGCCTCCCTTCAATTCTCCTGCAGAGGGAATAACCTTTTCCTGGCCTCCCTTCTAGTCTCCAGCAGAGGGAAGAACCTTTACCTGGCCTCCCTTCTATTCTGCTCAAGAGGGCAGAACCTTTCCATGGCCTTCCTACAATTCTCCAGCAGAGGGAATCAACTGTCCCTGGCCACCCATCTTTTCCACTGAAGAGGGACGAACCTTTCCCTGGCCTCCCTTATATTCCACTGAAGAGGGAAGAACCTTTCCCTGGCCTCCCTTCTATTCCACTGAAGAGGGAAGAACCTTTCCCTGGCCTCCCTTCTATTCCACTGAAGAGGGCAGAACCTTTCCCTGGCCTCCTTTCTATTCCACTGAAGAGGTCAGGACATTTTCCTGCCTCCCCTCCCTTCTATTCTCCTGAAGAGGACAGAGCCTTTCTCTGCCTCCCTTCTATTTCACTGAAAAGGGCAGAACCTTTCCCCGGCCTCCCTTCTACATTGTGGCCTGAAGGCATGCATTTAGTCATACTGTCATTCTCTCTTTGATAAGGGATCACATGGGCTCACATCTCCTCCTTTCGTGGCTGTTAACCAGTCATCCTTCTTTTCATCAGTCCGACCCTTCAGTCATTAGGCTGTATCAGTGCCGATGCCCGGTCAGTAAGTCTCTCATTCATTTGTCAACTCACTCGCTGATGAGATCTTTCACTTATTCGCTTCCATTCACTGCTTAATGAATGACCCCTTCACGGGGTCACCCGTTCAGAGAGAAAATCTTTCATTTATTCATATTAGATCAATCCATTGAGCGGTCATTGCCGCCTGCATTATGGTGCACGCTTGTCTATTCATAAACAGTCCTTTATCCGCTTTGCTGTTCAAAAAGCTCATGTTTCTTGTCATGGAAAACAAGAAAAATGAAAATGAATGTATCCATTAATCCATTCAGTATGCAGTTCAGCACGTGTTCTCCTTCATCTGTGCATCCTTGTAGACGCTCTTAATCAATTCTTTCAGCCTTGTTTGTCTCTATTTCCATTCATCTCTGAATTCAAGTAACCAGTCCACACATTCTTTCCTAAATTTAACGTTCCACAGATCTGGTCGCTCATTCATACCGCGATCATTGTGTCAATGTTCCCAATAATTCACATGTATATCCATACAGTCATTAATATATGATGCATGGATTGAAAGCCCGATAGTGATCAATCTCCAGTCTTTTACGTAGATGCATTGGTATTCTGACCCGCTGTCCATACCTTACCCGTTGTAGCCACATCTAATCTGCAGCTAATTGTTGATTAAACTCCAAACATGGCATCAAATGTATACAATTTGCTGCAGGTAATTTCTTCACCATGGAGATACCAGGCCTTGTACCTCCTCACCTTACCTAGTGCCACTCTGGTTCAGCGCCCTACCTTCCTCCCACATAGAGCTGTACAGATTGTGTCCTGAGGTTCATTACAGACATCCTTTGGCGTGGTATCTGGTCCCCACCATTAGAACAGACTACCATCATCCGAGAACTCTCTGGCAAAAGGAGAGATTTAACTACAACGGACAGCTTTGTGACTATCTTGAGAGATTCAACCCTTCATGTCATGGTTTCATATCGTAGCCATATGGCTTATGTTGTTTAGCAGGCAAGCTGTGGCCCCACCATAACTCTGTTGAAAACAATGACCTGATAGCGTTCTGAGGCAAAAAGATTGGTAAAAAAATTAGAAAGATTCGAGAATCCTGCTTCACCAATCAGAGACTAGACTGTTTCACCAATCAGACAGAACCCACGCAGATCGAATCAGAAGCAATCCTGCATCACCAGCCAAAAACAAGCCTAAATTACCGATCAGAGATAAGCCTGCCTCGCTAAAGATACACTGCATCACCAGTCACAAATTAGAATCAATCTGGCACCATCAATCACAGATAATCCTTCATCTTCTCTCAGGCACAACACTGCTGCTTGAATGAGAAGGAATCCTACATTACCAATCCGAGGCAAGCATGTATCACCAATCAGAGATAAGATGCATTATCAGTGACCAATTAGAATCAATCCTGCCCATCAATCACAGAGTATCGTGCATGTTTTCTCAGGTACATCACTGTTGCATGAATAAAAAGGAACCCTGTAGCACCAATCAGATCGATCCCATGTGGCACCAATGGGAATCAATCTTGCATCAGCAATCAGAGACAAGCCTGCATTACCAACCAGAGCTAAGCAGCATCACCAGTTACTAGTTATTTGTATTTTAAATGGTATTCTAAATCGAATCCCTTCAGTGTAGGGGAGGGTGTGGGGATGAGGGACGCACCCCATGGACTCCCATAACTCCTTCTGTGGCACAGCGGTATTTTCTGAGCGACCGTGCACAGAAACATGCCGCTGTGGCATCTAAAGGGGCATGATGCAATTCAAATAAAGGCGACCAAAAAACACCGTGTTGCATCGTCCGGCCTTCCTAGTAAAAGAATTTCTTTAGAAAAAAAGAACAATGGGTCTTGCCTTTTCAGCAGGGATTCTCTATATTTACCCTTTCACTTTTCATTATTTTAGCTGATGATATAATCACCCAAATTAATTCTTCTGAAAGGATTATTCAGATTACATTGTTTATGAGCACTGCAACAGCTGCCCTTGTAAAGAGCAAGGTGTTGATGGTAGGGTGTGTGCTAAACTACAGTATTTTGTCTTTGTGAAATATCACAAAATTCCATAAAACTTGTGCAGAATCACTCTTTCGGAGTGAAGCCTTGTTTGGCCCTATCTCACATAACTGAACCTTGCATAAAACAAAGGCATGCAGAATAGTGGCAGGAGACTGGTTTGAGCAGAAAAAGCCCTGCATAGAGAAACCTTCCACGCCAGCCATTCTCCCACAGTCTCTGCTACAATGTTTATTCACAATGGCCCGGATTTACGTAGGACAGCACAGCAAGTCACCTAGTTGCACTGCCCTACGCCAAAGTGAAAGGGCCGGAATGCGCTGTATTGATCCAATACGGTGCATTCCTGTGCTTTCTGCCTGCACTGCTGCAGTTTTAGCATTTGGTGCCATTTTGGTGCAAGGGCGCCTCTGTTGCATGCAGGAGTGTTATTGTGCCGGAAGGGGCACCTTCCTACACAGACACAATCCTAAGAGGCGTTTTCTCTTCAGCACACATAGAAAAAGGAAAAATCGAGGAGAAATAAAGATAATAGTCCTCATTACGCCTCACCTCCAGAGGCGTAAGGATTGTGTGTTTCCCCAGGTTTACATGATTTTGTAAACCTGGCGCAGGTTGCATGAAAACGGATGTATGACATTACAACGCATGCTTTTACCACGCATGCCTTTACAACGCGGTTTTTACAACGAAAACCTTTACAACGCATAGCGCTTTGGGGTGCTGGATAGTGAATAGTTTAATTTACTATTCCAACTCCAGTCCCCGTGGACACTAGGGAAGGTGTTGGATAGTAAATTAAACCTATTCCCTATCCTAGAGCGCCCCCCAGTGCAATGCGTTGTAATGGTTTGCGTTGTAAAAGTTGCGTTGTAAAAGTACTGCGTGGTAAAAGTTGCATTGTAAAGGATGTTTCCCCATGAAAACACTCACCACAACGCCCATGGAATGCCTGCCAATCGTAGACTAAGGCGACACAGCGATTTGCGCTGCTTTGCCTTACTAAAAATTTGAGACCACTCAAAGCCGCGCAGGATGGCTGTGCGTGGCTGTATAAATCCGATTCAGAGCCCTGCGTCATGCATGTACCACTTTACGTTGTGCAAAAGTGACACAGGTTTCTCATAAATAAACCCCAAGGTGCCTTGTCGCGTAGAAAATCACACACAATAGTATGATGTGAAAATTAGCATGAAATTTGGGAATGTTGCAAAATTCCGGGAATAATTAAAAAATAAATTCATAGGGCACAGTCAGAGTTCCTAGTTCTCCCAAATGGTCTGGCAATCAGAATTCTTTCCTAAACTGGAGCTCGGAGCAAGCGAGCATAGTTGATAAAAGCGGGTTAAAAGTAAGCCCCTACACCACTATGGGAACAAGTGTGCGGGTAAGAGCCGCACTGCCTGGTCATCACCTGCCATAAGTCCTGTCCCAAAGGGCAAGGCTTCCTGCCAGGTTCCAGTGAATGGACAGTGCTGCCTATTGCAACCTTTCCCCGCTACCACGTAGGCCGAACAGAAGCACTGAGTGGTAGTGAGGAGAACTCTTCCTGCTGGGCAGCCAATCACCTACAACCCGAAGTCTTACCCTTACTTACCGGTATATCTAATGGAAGAAGTCAAACTTTGTTCTGAAAAGTCTGGGAACTATTGGGAACTTCTGGGCCCTTTGAAAACCCATAGTATATTTTCATGCCTACACTAGGAAAATTATTTTTTGTGACATCACTGCAGTTCAAAGCTCAACTCGAATCTTGGGAGGTAACCTGCAATGAGTAGATTTCTGACTTTGAAACTCATTTTTGTGAGTGGCCTTTTATTATTTTCTTCCTTGGGACCAGTGAATGGGAGTTAAGTGATGATGTCATCAGCATGGGCCTGCACATTCCTGATTGGTAGGGAGGTGGGGATCAGAGAATGATAAATACCTCCCGAAAAGACACCCCCCAGCCCCTTCCCAGCTCAACTTTTATGGCCACCGCGATGACAGCTTTTTTGAAAAGAGTAACAATAATCGTGTTGTCATCATGTTTATTCATGTGTTCCTAATTTTAAACAAAAGGAGAAAACATGTGCTTCTCATGGGAACAAAAGGTGGCGGTTTCGTCCTCTGGGAATGTGCAAAAAAAAAAAGTCACAACAATACATTCTTCCGACAAAGGGCTTAAAAAAACCCTAAATTAGGGCTAGCAGAGCGTGGAGTGAAATGATTAACAGGTTTTAAAAATCCCTTCATTGCTGGGGTTGGTTTGGAGTTAGTGAGCCTGCCCAGGGAGCGCCAGTCCCCTCTTTCTGGCAGGGATGGTAGTCTGGCATGACGCGTTCTTTTTCCGAGCATCGCCGCAGGAACAAATTCTCAGGGATTAGGGATTCAGCGTCCCGGTGTGAAAGATATTAAAGGATTATCGGTTCAAAAATGCTGTTTTAGCTGAAGGAGCTCAAGTTAATTCGCATCTGATTGTCCACAGATGTAGTCAATCAAAGCTGCCTTTTCATCTGAGCTAATGATTGTCATTTTAGCATTAGGCAAACATGCCCAGCCTTCCCTCAGTGCTGGGACTGGGAACCGCAGCAGAGCTGGGCGAATCCCAGGGTATATACCATAGCCATCCCTGGCTGGCCCAAGCCCGCTCCCCCACTGGCCACCAGGCCTTGCAGCCGCCATGATGCTTGTCCGTCACTTTCTGCTTCACTGTGTTCACTTGTTCTGTATTATAAATTAGGCCAATTGTAAAATTTTGCCTTAGAAAAATTGGATTGGCCCTTCCCTGAGCTGCCAAAAAGGTCTGGGGACTCAGTCCAATTCTTGTGACATGTATGTAAGTAGGAATGAAATCTTTCTCTTGCACACTGAAAACTCAACCAAGTGCATTTTGCACAACTGTAATTTAGTCACTAGTGACGGAACAATCAGAGCTTTGTGTGCATTCACAAATGTTTTGCATGCACATCCCCACCCTAAAAACACACGTAAAGGTAATAGAGAAAAGGTAATATACTCCTGAAAAAGAAAAGTGTGTTGCCAAGGGGGAGAGGGCATAATACAACCCCACATTTTATAGATTTTCAGGGATAAGGAGTAATCAATTATTTTCATGATGGAGAAAAAAAAATAACCAATGAGGTGCAAACACACACTTGCTAAGCTCAATACGTTTTGAAATTATAAACAGTGTGACAACGAACGCATCAGTGTTCAATGACGTATGTCTTCCCTTTTTAGGTCTTTCTGGCAGGGTTGGCTGTCTGCTGTGAAAGACCTATTGTGGGCACTACAATACTCACAGGGGGGGTTCGGATCTACTCTTTGCTTGTCATTAGTTACATTTCTTGTCAAAATCATTTGCTTGGCTCTTATTTGATGGCTTCCCTTCCTGTTCTTGTGTTTGTCCCTCCCCTGGTGCACGGCTTCTTTTCCGTCTTCGTGATTGGATGACTTCTATCCTTCCATTGCTCACATTCAGGGAATTACGTTTTTTAGGCCTTGGCGGTGAACTTCCGTCCTTTCGCTGAGTTTTTCAACTCTGCGCTCTGCGGAGCACACCAAGTTAAAAAAAAACACATTTACGCTCGCCAATGTTAAGTTGGCGAGTGCGAGCGAGAAAAATCCAATGCTAGACCACCTTACCAGTAAGATTTCTCAACATGGGTGGTCGTGGATGGTCGCGACCGCTCGCTTTAAGAAACCATCCATTCGCATTGAGGAAAATCTACTCGAGCGGCAGAAAGAAGCTGCGCCCTCTTACGCTGTGCATGGCGCAGTTCTCACTGATCTCCTGGACAGGCCACACACCTGGTGCTAAAAATCAAAGCGTGCAACGTAACAAACTCCGCCGCTTGTGGAACTCTGCTTAGGATGGCAGAGTTGTTGGGTTACTTTGCAGTGTTCCGCATATTGGAACTCCGCAAACTCCGCCCAGGACTACTTTTTTGTTCCATTTGTCTTTAGCACTCCATGGAGTTTAGGTGTTTTCCTGCCCCCCTCATGTCTGATGCTTCCCCTTTCAGGCCAGTCCACGCATTCATCATGTTGACCCCCCCAACTCATCCATTGCTACCTGGTTCACTCAGCTTTTTTGTTTTTTGTTATTTAACCCCCTATTGCTACCCCTTGCTTCCTGTTGCTTCTCAGCAGCCTTTACGTTCCTAATCAAACTACTCCACTGCTGTTCCCTTGCATTATTCCTCATTTTTCCCTTATTTTATTTTCTGCGGGGCATGGCATTTGCAGTGTGATGCTTTGTCCTCCATGCCATTTTTTGTTTCATTGTTTCAGTCATGTGGTGTGTATTTTTTACTATGCCTTGAGGGTAGGATTTGGCAAGGCCAAACAAATCTTAATGTCAAATTGTCAGTGTAAGACAGAAATCTCAGAGAGGTCCTGAGTCAGGCACATTCATGGCCCTTAAGAAGATCTTATCGGTTAAATGTATTAACATCATAAAAAAAAATAACATCCCAGCACATACCACTTAACATACCGTAGCACATTGATCTTTGTCTCATAAACCATGTTTAACTAACCCTGTTTTTTAGATTATAAGATTATTGTGCACTTTTGCTTGGAGTCTGAGTAGCACATGCAAAGCCACCTTGTCTAGTAGAGGGATGAACGGCTACGTTGGGTTTGATGGGGTGCAAAGGTTTCACTTGAAAGTAGCATAAACATGATTTATCTCAACACATTCTCAAACTTTCTGTTATGTTTTATAAGGAACTTTCCCAGGGACCACGTTGGCGACCAATAGGTTAAATGTTATGTTATGTTGTGTTGTGCTGTGTTGTGTTATGTTCATTCTCTCTCTAATAGTGTTTCCCATACCCATTGTAGATGTTGGACAACAATGTAAAGGTAACATAAGGACTAATGGGCAGATTTACAAGCCCCTTGCACCTCATTTACGCCGCCGTTGCGTCACTTTTGTGATGCAGCGGCGGCGCAAAAGAGGCAACATGGTGCGGGGTATTAACAACGTGGCACATCTGGGAGATGCGTCACGTTATAAAGCCCTGCGCCATAAGGAGGGGTTCCGGTGCCGGGGGTGGGGGGGGTACCTGCGCAGGAACATGGCTGAGTGAAATCTACAAGATTTCACTCAGTCACTTTTAGGCCAATGCTGCGTCAAAACCCTGCGCCTGCTTGAAGCAGGCGTAAGGCTTGAGGCAGCATTGGACAGATAGGGCCCCCAGAGCATTGATGGAGCTGCGTCGCGCTTGCGACGCAACTAAAGCAATGCACCACCTTTACAGCACAGATGCGTGACGCATCTGCGCTGTTTTTGCCCCATGGTGTGCCACATTGTAAATGCAGCGCACCATGGGTGGCGGAGCTTCGGCGCACAATAACTGGCGCATCCCTGGGGATGCGCCAGTTATTGTAAATCTGCCCTTAAGTGAGCAGCTTACACCTCTCCTAGTATACCTTGTCATCTCTGGCACAAATTTTGGCCATTAACCTCATTTCGGACCTAACATTTGTGCGATAAGGGGAGGTTTAAGACGCGCAGCTGAGGCAGACACTTGAGCGATAGCAACATCAAAATCCCGGATCCCGGCGTACTACGCAGCATGACCGCTTGCTCTGCGGCAGTTCCGTGCTGACAGCTTTCATGCCACATCTTGCCGCCTCGCCTGTTGCCATGGAGCACGCAAGACGTGATTGCACATTATGCCTCGCCACTCTCAGCATATCTTGAGGCAATCACTTTTGTCATCAGTTCTTCATAGAACGCGACTTGTACGTAGCAGGCCTCACGCACACGGTATGTGCCTCGAAGCATGTTCCTGTCAGAGAGCCGCGCTAGAGTTGGCAGGTGCTCGCCGCCTTCTGAGCTCAACGCGGCTTCAGCTGACAAAACTGCAACTATTCCGAAATGAGCATTTGCTTTCTTTTACCTGGTGAAGTTGTCCAAAGTATACAACTTTGGCAACTTTGGCAATTTAGGAAGTTATTAAACACTGCAGACCACTGATTTCAGGAAAAAAAAAATTCTAAGAGCATTCTTAAGTAAAAACGTTTTTTTTTTTTTTATTTCTGTAATTTTTATTGAAAATAAAAGCATATTTACATGGTACAGGGTGAATCACATGGGGGAAAAAGTAAAGAAAGAAGCACCGGGGGTGGGGGGGGGGGGAATGGGGGGTGGGGGTCAAGCAATGTCCAGATTGCCAGATTGGCTTACATTAGTTTAGCTCTTGATAGTCCATTATTCAGTTTGTTACGTTGCATGGAATAGTTTTCCCAAAAATAGGCTTTGTTGAGTTTGTCTCCCGCGTAAACGAACTTATATAGTGGATTTGTGACTCATTTTTGAATACACCGTTTAGTTAGTGACGATCAAAAATCTCAGTAAGTGAATGTGGGCCGAGCACTCTAAGGGCAGGTGTAAGTCAGTGTGTTAGGATGCATCCGTTGTAGTCACTGAGGAACTGAGGGGCCAGGGAGGGGTTCCACGTGGTCCCAAATACGCTGAAGTCTAGTGGCTAGGATTAAAAACATAGTTTTTGTGCTTCATCGCCACCAATGGCGAGTGTAGGACACTAGTCCGTGGCCCCTGGCTGCTCCCGTGACGTGTCTCCTCCCATCTTTAAGAGTACCCAGAGTGATGCTAGACATCACAGCAGGACAGCAGAGACAACATCCCATTCACATCCAGGGTGAATGAACATGTGCCCATTCTTAAAACCTTCCAGTGGCCCCTGGGTGGCCATGGATTCTTTGCCAGGCCCCCTCTAGAACAGTGATGGGCACACCTCTATTAATACATGTTATCATTCTGCCCACAGGTCACACACTATTCAACCCCCCTTGTTATTAGTCGATGTGTAATTGGTCATCAAAACTTCCCTCACACTTGCTTTCTTGTTGCTAAATCCAAGGTGACCTTCATGGGCCAGATCAATGAAGATGCTTCTCTGAGCACTTGAAAGAAGGCACAGCTCAACTCTCATTGCACAGAACCCTGGCAACGAGGGATGATGGATGGACCACATGTCCTTCACCTCTGCATCCCACCCTTGTTTACCTTAATCTGAAGCAAAGCATGACCACCACTCTCCCATGCCTTTACCCACTAATTGCATGTTAAATATATCTCCATCACCAGGACAGCTGCCCTCTCACGCTGGCCATTGGCATTCGCCACGTCTTTCCTCAGCAGACAGCTCAGTGCCCACCACAGCATTTTCCATATCTTCGTCGCCACTGTTGTAATCTAAAGATTGGACTCTAGAAAGTAGTTTATTGCTAAAACAACCCATGATTGGATAATGTGTGTTGGCAAAAGATGAGCATGTACCCTCAGTTGGACAGAGGCGGACGCGTGGGTACCTCATGTCATAAGATTATTCAGAAGAGACAAGAGTGCAGTGTTTTTGTAGCATTAAGCCTGGGAGAAAAGAGAAGTGTCATCTATGCATCACATAAGATTACTGTAGCATAAGGCATGACAGAAGACTAATCGGGTCTTCGCTTAATATCAGGCTACAGTCCTTACCTGTCATTAACAGTGTGAAATGATGAGGATGAAAGCAGCAGAGGAGGAAAGCGGAAGATGGGAGAAGTATCGAGGATAGGTGAAGAAGTTATCAGGTGCACCTGAGGATGGGGGGAAGATGCAGTGTAAAGGCCTGATTTAGAGTTTGTTTGGCGGACGTCTACTACATCACATATTCTGCCCGCTTTATTGCAAGTGCATTAGGATGTAATACACGTGTAATAAGGCAGATGGGATATCCGTCATGTTTGTGAAAGGGTTTCAGTTTTGCACATTTTAAACTAGGACCTGCATTTTGAGGGATAGGGTGATGTCAATTTTATCTGCACACAGTAGGGCATGTTTAGTGTCAGGCCTCTGAAAAGGACGCAAGTTCAATGGTCGTTGAGAGGGAGGGATTTGAGATTATTTAGGCCATGTGTGATGTGGGCAGTTTTCCTTGATTGTGTAAGGATTCTGCTGCTGTACAGATTTCTGCTTTTAAACAGAGGCCTATTTAGAACACCCTAGATGCTTCCCAAACTCTTGCATCACTTTGGGAATTGTGGGCCTTTCCAAATGCTGTTCTTTGCAGGTTGTCACTATTAATCATTCTCATAGTTCACGTTTGGATTGAGCTTACTCCTCTTTTCAAGGAGAGTTCTGAATTTGAGTAGAGTAAGGTGACCAAAGATCTCATCAAAACTCCCCGTCACACATAAGTGTTGGCGGGAATGCCGGGGTGGGTGTCTGCTGAGTTCAATTCCACATGCCCAATAATGAAGACACCTAGCATCACCTAGTGTCATGACTTGTGGGATAAGAACCAACGCCCAATCGTTCATTTCTTTGGAACTCTTTCCTTCTCTCTAATTCGGCGCCGTAACATCTGTGCCTGTCACGAACATTAACACATTGGTTTAACACGTTTCGTGCTCATGACGAGCTAAGCTCGTCATGAGGCACGATCGCACTGTGCTCATGACTAGCTCAGCTCGTCATGACCATTGCGCCGCGCCCACGCGGGGATAATTCCCCTGCTGTGCTGGGCGTTCCATTGGAACGGGCGTGGTCATGACGAGCTCAGCTCGTCATGAGCACAGCGCCAACGTGCTGCATGACGAGCCAAGCTCGTCATGAGCACCGCGGTGCTGCACGCATCCGCCTTCCCCCAGCACAGCAGGGGAATTAGCCCCGCAGGGGAGGGGTTAATGTGTTTTAACCAACTTGCTAGGGAAGATCTGCTTCAGTGCATTCAACGAAAACATTGAAAGAAGACATTACAGCTTGGTTCCCACTCTCCCTTTTGAAGAAAGTGAAGCTGTTTCTCCTAGAAGACGACTTTGGAACAACTGTGCAAGCCCTAATCCTCTCCCATCTGGAGGGAAGCAACACTTTGCTTAACAAGGGCTTGAGTACATTTAACTACATCACCGCCAACATTCAAAGACCTACACAGGCTCCTCTTTGGTTCATCTTCAAGAACAGCTACAGCACTTATAAAATCCCCCACAACAAGACCCAAACTTGCCTGGTAAACAAACAAACAAGCTATGCCTGGAGGACAACAGCAGATCGGGAGGCTGGATAGGGCTAGATTGAAGTCAAAACACCAAGGAAGAAAAGACTAGAAGGCGTGCCTTCTTAGTTCATGCTCCCAGGATCTGGAACAGCATCACTATTGACATCAGATCAGTGCCAACTCTTCTACAAATCAGAAAAAACCTAAAGGCAAACCTCTTCAAGTGGCACCACCTCTGACCCGACAGTCTACCCTTGACCACCTCCGATAATTGTATCTTATCAGGAGTAAAGGCCCCTGCTCAGTGCTCTGTTTCTCTAGGACTACCTTCACACTCTACAATTACCACCACGTACATATGTGCATCACTTCTGTAAGTCTATTTTTTTTATTGGCTTTACTGAGAATTGTGGTTATGAATTGCAATCTCTAGTTTTGTACTGGGGATATTAACTTTTTGGGCTCTATGAGCCTCAGTGATTTCTGGCTTCACATCTCAGGATCTTCTGGCATATTTCAAGGTTTTCATATTTGCAGTGTTGGAATTTCTGAGGTCGCGCCAGGCTCCAAGATTTGGAGCCTTATGGGATTCTGACATGCAATCTGAAGTTTTTACACTTGAAATCTAAATGATTTTATACAAGGAACTAAGCGGTTCCTCATTCAGAATCTGACAACATTCACTAGAATTTGAATCCCAGTTTTCTGACTTCCGTCTAAGTTTTAGGCTACCAATTACATCGTTTTTTTTACCTGAAATATAATGGATGTCATCAGTGGTGGCTCAGATGACCCCAGCAAATTTCTGCATGTAGTACTTTTTTCCAATATTCCTGACAGTTGCATCTATAAGTATTGTTTCATGTTTTATAGATATTAAACTTTTACATTTAATTGTAGCGTTTTGTAACAATGTTTATATAGTTAATAAACTAATTTTTATGTTTTGGGGGAACTACACTTTAATAGAGAGTGACTGAATCTTTAGAGGGTCCCTGTGGGATCCGCCTCGTGCAGCCCTGCACGCTGTGATTATGAGCCATGCAGAAGGACTCTGGGGGGTCAGTGTTTGTGTACAAGATGTCTGGGAGAAAGACACTTCAGCAAGGAGGTTTCCATGTGATTTTTCATTTAAAAGATACTAATAAAGAGAGTTGTGAGCCCCTACTGTGTAGTGACCCCAACCAGCAGAGCACCGGCCCTAAAACCTGAAGTGGAGCTAGCCAATCAGGCAGCTTGAGCTCACTGTCAGTCCACCCCTGGTTATGGTCCCAGAATGTGAAAGCATAACTCCTAAACTCTTTCAGCATGCATATAGAGGTTGACGTGAAAGCCATGTCTTTTATATCCTGAAATTTAAAGATGGGTGGCTTTCTGCGTCCCGACCAGTTCGCCCCTCGCAGCCACTGAGCCACGGCAAGTAATTGTGCATGCAAGAACGCAGCTTAGTCTTAAAATGTTTGCAACCCCACATTTAAAGGCTAATGCACACCGCCAGCAGCAGGGAACGGTGAGATTCTTTCCTCCACTTTCTAAAATGGCTGCCATGATGTCCGCCATGCTCTGACATTCCCGAGGCTAGGCCTGGAATGGATTTCATGGCGGGAAGGCATAACCAGCTCAGTTACAATATTTGCCTTTAACACAGAATACACGTGTTTAGGGATCAGCATTTACTCGCTGGATGCTACGCCTCTGGAACCTTTCCCGCCCTCATAATTCGATTTCTGCTCCCTTGCGACCTGCGCTTCTAGGGTTTCTAATTGTTTAAGGACGGTATGTGGACCTTTCCACGCCTGTGGCCCAGGGCCTGACTCTTTGCAACATGTCTGTCTGTTAGAAGGAATTTTCCAGCAGGAACATCCGTAGATCCTGCTGAGGGGCATGCGGGACCTCCTGCCACAAAGATCTGGTTTGGGCTTGGAGGTAAAACGATACTTTTCAACACCCTGCTACGCAGGGTGCCATTTTGACTGCTGCTTAGAGCCCTAATCCGCTTTCAACTCAAAATCGCTGACTCTGGGCCAATCAACCTGGACGATATAGGAAAGTAAAAGAAGCGTGAAAATGATGTGCTAAGATGCACTGTTAAAAGGCGCGTTCTTCAGTTTTGTGCTCGTCAGAACCACTGACGAGATGCAAACATTGGTCAAAGGCATTTGTGATTTCCACTAGAAACTTTGAGCCTCATTTATGGAAAGTGATGCATTGCAGCGTGAAAGCAACGATGCAATACTTCTCAGTGCTCCTACCTTGCGACATATTTACTGTATGATGCATCATGTTGCAAGGAACGCCGTATCGGTTGGCGCATAAGTGGCACATTGCTGGAGTTGTGTCGGAAACGTGACGCAACTCCAGCAATGTTTCTTACACATGGGGCAAGACCCATGTGAAAGGTCCTGCGTCACCCTTACGCCTGCCATGAAACAGGCATAATGTCTTGATGCATTGGCGTCCTAGAGATGGCGTATCAAAATCTCATAGATTTCACTGCACCACTCCTACCACCCTTTCTTGCGTGGGAACGCCCACCCTGCATAGATTATACCTGACGCAGATATAATATAGTGCAGGGGTTTACGAGTTGACACATCTTCCTAGATGTATCACTTGGTACATATGGCTCAACATGTCGAATTATTTACGCCAACGCTGCGTCACTAAAAGTAAGGCAACGGCGGCGCAAAAGTTACACATGCCTTCATAAGTAAGGCCCTTTATTCTGAGCTTTACTTTAGGTCTATTGGAGTAAAAGGTGATTTGTTTTATATTGGAATTCGCCTCAAGAACAACCATTTTTGCGCACACACCTATAACCAAGATATGATAAACAAGGTGTTCATGACAACTGCATCCTCGTGGGCAATACACATTGGTTGCACTCGCTTCTTCCTACTTTGGACTTTATCTCAGCATCCTTCTCCATACTCACCGCATCCTCAGTGGACCATACACATCGGTTTCATTCGCTTGTTTCTACCCTGCCTTCTTTGGAAAAATATCTCAGCATCAATCTCCATACACAGGGCGTCCTCTGGGTTCAATACACATCGGTTGCACTCACTTCTTCCTGCTCTGCCCTCTTTGGACAATATCTGAGCACCATTCTCCATACTCACTGCATCCGCAGCGGACAAAACCTACATCAGTTGCTGCAATCGCTTCTGCTTGCTGAACCCTCTTTGGACAAATATCCCCGCCTCCGTTACTATGCTTGCTTCGCCCTGTCTGTTCTTGTTGCATCAGCTCTCAATGGTATCCGATATCAGCTGCGTCTCCGAGATCCTGCAGTGACCTCAATCATTCTGAGCTATATTTTTCCTCAGGCAATCAATTCTTGCTGATTGTCATTGGATTTTTATATGATGAAGCACCATTGTCTGAACACCTTCAACATATTGTACTCAGAGCCAAGGCGGCTTCTAGAACAAGGCCACGCTAGGCAGCACCTAGAAGGCCACCGGCAGTAAAAGTAACGCCATTATCTGGGATGGCTGGTGGAATATTGCTTTGACTATCCTAGCGAATGTCATTGCACCAGCCTTGATCACTATCATAGCGAGTGTCATTGCACCAGCCTTTTCACTATCATAGTGAATGTCATTGCACCAGCCTTGATCACTATCATAGTGAATGCCATTACACCAGTCCTGATCGCTATTGTAGCAAATATCATGGCACAGACCTTGACTACTATCACACCAAACATCATTGCAGAAGCTGTGATCACTATTGTAGTGTCTTCATATGGTAAGGCCCAATCTCACCACAAGTCCCCATCAGTTTGGGTGTGTGTGGGGGGAGGAGATGTGTGTGTTTGTGTGTGAAAGGTCCGTGTATAGGGTGGCGTGTGTGTGGTGTGTGTGTGGTGTGTGGGGGTGAGTGTTGTGTGTGAGTGTGTATGAGTTGTGTGTGTGTGGTGTGTTTGCGCATGTGATGTATGTGTACGTGTGGGTGTATGGTGGTGTGTGTGGTGTGTGTGTGTGTGTGGAGGGGTTGTGTGTGCGTGTGTTGTGTGTGTGTGTAGGTGTGGTGGTGTGTGTGAGTATGAAGTCTGTGAGTGTGTGTGTGTGTGGATGGAGTGTGGAGGTGTGTGAGTGTTGTGTGTGTGTAGGCACACTCTAAAAGGTGTGGTGGTGGTAAGTAAGCACCGAGCGCCGTGAAGGCACCGTTGCGCACTGCGCAGGTCATGCATGTGGCGCGATGCTGTTGTAATCTTACCTTAGGAAACATTCAGTCCACCCTTCATCAAGGAGGCTTGCATTAGTTTTTTAGTAGGGGTGGGCAAAGTTTAAAGGTTTACTCCCATGAACTTTGTGTAAGAAATGCTTGGGTAGTTTGACGCAAGCTGGGGTTTCCACCTAAAGTCGCACTTTTGCACGTGTTTCGTATGGAAGTGTAAGTTGTTGTACTTTCCTTCATGGCTGTGGAGGAAAAAGGCTAAGCGAGGTATGCACCAATGTCCATAAAGCATGCACTTTCCGGTGCAACACTTCAAAGTACTCAACAATGTGTGCATCCTCATACAACATACGCATGAGTTCCAAAAGCGAGATTAGACTTGCAATCAGGAAACTCTGCAATCTACTTGAAGGCCAACAATCAGGAACTGTGCGAAACGTCCTCGCGTGATAATGCGCCATTGCAGTTTCTCGCTGCACGAGCAGCAGAAGCTCTGGAGCAGCAGGTAGATGAACCTTGTGTCCTGCCAGCTGGTGCCCATGTAAGGGATTCGTGGGGATGCCCCGCCTGAGAAGGCTTCTCTGCAGATGCTGCCCACCTTGGCATACACCGAGAGCAGCTGTTCATAGCTGTAGCTCATGGCCCCAAGCAGTGTTCCCTCTGATGGAGATTCAGAAAAAAAGGAGGACCCGGTCACTGTTTTTTGTTCTGCTATCTTTTTTATTTAGAGCAGAATCATACACTAAGGTGTTTAATCCTTAGATGTATATTTTTATTTTGTTTGGATAGTTCAGAAAAATACACAGATTTTTACATAATTATGACAGTCCGAAGATTTACTTGCTGTCCTACACCTAGACAAATATATTTACAAGTGACTACAAGCATACATTACTGTAAAAACAAGAAAGAAATTGAACATTTGTAACAATTCAAAACAAAAACATTCAACAAACAAATTTCATTTTTTGTGAAAGTACCCTGTCCACTATTTCTGTATCAGGCCACTAGGATGCAATTATTGTTCTATGTTTTGGCCTAATAGCGCAAAGGCAAGTATCGCAATAACATTAAATTATGTTTGGTTGTTTGAAAGAAGGCCTTATGCGCGACAAAAAAACATTCGGAATTAAGACGAATGAATAATAATAAGCCAAATCAAACATTGTCCTACCCGGCAATAGTATCGGACAAAACCCCACTTGTAAAAGACCCTCTGATGGAGAGGCATTGATGACTAATGCTGTGGCCGCTTCTGTCCTGCCTTCATGAGTGAAGCACAGAGCATCTCTCTGGTGGCCAGTGTGTACACCATGTTCCCTACCCCCCCCCCCCTTCTCTTCTCCATCCTGCTCACTTGTGGACCTGGGGGTAAAAAGGTAGGTGCTGATTCACACAGGAATTTGGGAGTATTTCAGGTAATAGTCTTGTAGTACTACTTCAGGTACTCTTAAATGGCTCTATGATTTGGCCACAAAATCACAAATGGGATTAAAATGGGAATATTCAGGGAATTTGCTTATACAACATAGAAAGGCCTGTTCCCTCTATAAAGTTTCTCTAATAAGGAGCTGACAATTTTTAGGTCAATTTACAAAGACCTTAGGGGTTTGTAAAGTCGTACTCCTGCACTGCTGTTTCATGTACTCATCACTGCCTTTGTGAGTCACCCCTTATAAACTAGATTAAAGCATCAACGCTTCTCTCAGAGAAAACTGAAGCAAAACAGTATGTTTTTTGATAAAAAAAGAGTAAGAATTACGGCCAGAACTGGAGTCAAAGTCTAGAGGGTTTCACAGTTGCTTAACATTTAATATAGAAACTTAGGTAGATAGATAGATAGATAGATAGATAGATAGATAGATAGATAGATAGATAGATAGATAGATAGATAGATAGATAGATAGATAGATAGATAGATAGATAGATAGATAGATAGATGCAGCTTTTGATACGGCTTCACACTCAGTCCTGTGTCAGAGCTTAGTAGAGACTGGAATTACAGGCGTGACATTAAATGATTACTCTGTTTCTAGCAGAAAGAAGCTTACAAGTCAGTGAAGGGTCCTCTTTACCAGAGACACATCAGCTTGAATGTGGAGTGCCGCAGGGCTCCTCTTGAGCCCGACACTTTTTAATGTGTATGTCCCCCCACTATCAGACATAATTTATTCTTCAGGCTTTATTTTTTATTGGTTCAGTTCAAAGCCATATAAACAAAAATACATATAAAACCATTGTATCATAGCAAAATCGGCATACCAACACACAAAAAGTTTGTGGTGCATATATTTAACATAGATGGTTACAAATGAATGAAAATACGAAACACACAATAGGAGCAATCTTAATATAAAAAAGGCTTTATGATGGTGTCAAACGTAGACGACACTCAGATTGTTGTCGCCCTATCACCCAAGTCGGACTCAACCTCTGGACATCTCACGTCTTGTCTGGAACAGGTGACTAGTTGGATGGCAACAAGTTGTTTCAAACTCAATGGGGAGAAAACAGAGGTGATGGTAATGGGAAAATCCCTCACTCTGGGATCAACTCCTCTGGCCAGAGGTCCGGGGGACTGTCCTTCCCCAGAAAAGAAATAAAGAGCCTGCGAGTTATATAAGGAGTTTAACTATGAGCTACCAGGCTAGGAAAGTTGGAGGGACCTGTTTTGATATCTTAGGATCCCTTAGGAAGACGATCAAATGGCCCCCCATCGAATGCCGGAGGACAGTGGTCCAGGGACTGGTACTATCCCGCCTTGATAATGGCAATTCTCTCCATTTAGATAGCACCCCACAATTTATCAGGAAGTTACAAGTCATCCAAATGCCGCAGCTCGATCTCTGCCGGGGTTACCTAGAATGCACTCAGCATGCCCGTTCATCTTCAGTGGCTGCCTACAAGCAAAAGAGTGGAGTTCAAGGGCTTATGTATTGGCCACAGAATCAAACATTTGGGTGGCCCTCATCCACTTCGGCATCTCATCGCTCCATACAATGCCTGTAGAGAGCTTCGATCACGTAATCTCTTTGTTCTTGCCGTCCCCAGAATTAACCCTTTCCTTGCTGCCGTCGGTGAACGGCTGTCACGAGCACTACCTTGGTAGTGCTGCGCACATCCGTTGGCCGACGCGGCCCCGCCCACATAATAGAACCCCCCGCACAGCGGTGAAATTATCGCCACAGTAAACGGGTTAAGAGAGAAAAAGCCGGGGGGTCGCTCATTTGTCTACCTGGTTTCCAAGCTCCGGACCTCTCCTACTTTTTGTCTCAGATTAAATAATAATCTGCTGAGCTTTATGAAGGAATTGAAAACACACCTCTTCAGGTAAAGCAGCGCCCTCTTCACGTGTCATGTTTAGCGCCAAAAAGCCTGTGTGTGGTAGCTGTGCGCTGTATTAAAACTCTATAACAATAATGGACAGGTGGATGGATGATTCCATTATTTATCTCAGAAATTCATTACATTATTTTTACATCACTAATCAATTCTTTCTGCTGAATAATCTATTATCAACTGATATTTACGCCATTGATAATGTACCAAAATTCAACAAATTGAATGTATAATTTAAATTCATGATTGATTTGTTTAAATGGAGCTTTTAAATTAACTATACCATATTAATAAAAAGAACAAAATTAGTGGTTAGTTCGAAGTAAAATGTAGACCTGAATAATACACGCAGGTATCATACGCTTGGCTGGCTCCATGCATGGGACTCCGTAAGAAAATTCATATTGTATGCAGCAATTTCTTCTCGTGTAGGCAGTCAAAATATTTGGAAGGCATACTTTACTTACAAGCTAATTGTGCAGGGACACACATAAATTACCTCATTCATCGCCCATCATTAAACATTTTAGGGCATTCTGGGAGAGTTCTAGAGGATGGCAGAACCAAGCAATGCACTTTGACCCCCCCCCCCCCCCCCCCCCCAACAGAAGGAGCCACGTGAGGTCTCTTCGAAGCAGCTGTGCCCCAATCATTGCAATGATGGGCTTGTGAAGTGGGCACCAGCCCAATGCGTGGGGTGTACAGACACATGCTCTGCTCTGGCTGCCAGCCAACCAATCCTGGGAGCATTGCTTGATCCTCAGACTCACTGAAGTGCACACAGTCAGCTCAGTGGGATGAACACAGCTCCCTGTAACCTCCCACAGGTCCCTGTCCATTCAGCGTACCCCGCTGCTGTCCACAAGCAGGTCTGCGGGAACCAAGTAATATTTGACGCCATTTTTCGTGCAGAGACCTGGCCCCGAGGAGCAGAAGGGCGCTCTAAAGAGAAATAAGAGATGTCACACATGAGAAGTTGCAAGGGATGGGGAACATTTGCTGAGCACTCCTGGGACATGGTACCATGAAGAGGGAGGAGTTATGTTTCTTTTCACAATAACAAAGGATCAGTTCTCTGGTGGGAAGAAATATCAGCCTTGAGACTCCTGCTGAAAAGCAGAGGAGATGGTTTGTTTGGGGCGGGGTGTGGTTGGGGGGCGTCCTACCACAATCTTGGCTCACTTAAGGAGAAGGGTTGATTCAGTGTGTAGTCTTTGCGCCTCTTTGGATTCAGGTCTGGCCAATGAGGTGCTTCCAGGTGTGCGGGTGCCGTTAGGTTGAGTGTGACTGAGGTAGTCCGGGTTCTTATGAATGAGGGCCCTGTGCATCAAGCACTGATCTGCGAAGTGATTTTAGGGTGGGAGTGCCGTGATCAAAGTCCACCCAATGGTGGTAAATGAAGCTGCAAGAAGCACAGTTTGAGTGGAGAGAGGACAAGCTAAGGGAAGTCAGTTCATTTGACACCATGTTTCACATGCTTGGCTTACAATTATCAAACCTGTGCCCCACTGCATAGCCCAGTTAAAGGATTTATGTCACATTTCAAATATTGACTGGCACCACTTAACTTCTATGATATGAGAAGTCGGATATTGCCAATGGTTTGGGGAAAATGTTGAAATATGACCCAGGCTGCTTTGCAGTGGTGGTAGGGCCCCCTCCTCACTGCATGTCATTATGGATACTGTCTCCACTCTGTCCTGAACTTTACTTTGTGTCCTGAAAAGGCGTGTCCATCTAGTTGTTTCAAGGGAAGCAAAGCAAGACTACAACACCCAGAATGCATGATGTTATCACACAATGGTTCTTAACTGGAAGCTGTGTTCTTGATGACCTGGCCGGAGATGGCCATCCTAAATGCCGAAGACTCATGCTCATTTGGTAGAAGCCCAATGACTTGTGCTCTCTCCCAGACTGTGCCTGTGTTTCTGAAGACAGCAGGCATTCTGCACCCATTTCCAAATAATTAACAGCTGCATAGGGATACATGGATGGAGATGGTGGCCGCCAGATGCATTTTCTCCTTGTTACTTCCCTGCCTTTGGCAGCGTATCTTCTCCTACTAACTTAGTTGCTCATTTACAGCAGGGCACAAATTTAATTTTTGTGAGTCCAGGATTTTTGCACATTTTTCCAGTGTGCACAAATATTATCTTTTGCAGTAAAAAATGGGTGCTTTATTCCATCACAGCATGGTAAAACCTTACAGACAGGAGTATAGTGGAAAACACCACAGTAACATTGTTGCTGTTTGTTATTCCTCATTTATCTGCACCTAATACAACATTATGAGACAATACAGAGCAGTAACTTTATTGCAGCTGCATAGTATGATTCTCTAGATTTTCTGCAGGTCTCAAATTCAGGTCTGTTTCCAGGTCTGTCTTTTCTCTGATATGATTATTGCTCCTCTGTGGCTCTCTCTGACCATTTCCAATTCACTTCCTTTTTACTGAGACTGTTTCCTGCATTTCCCGCCTTTTCTGTGAAGTAGAACGTCTTTCCCTCCTCATAGGCCTATATATTGTGAGCGCTTTTTCTATCGCGTGCTGGATAATGATTGTTATTCATTGACAGTGTTATTTACGTTCATTTGTTAAAAATGAAGGTGAGCGGGTTCTGGAGCCCAGCGAGCAGTGCGCGGCGTGAGTCCGCGACTCACCCTGAGTGCTGAGGACTTGCTTCATGGTCACTGAAATGCACACCAGAGCTCGCGGAGTGCTTACGGGCACGTGGCCAGCCATGCTGAGATCATCCCGCTCTCGAATGGATACCAGCGCGGGAGAGCGGCTGTGGTCAGGAGCTGAGGTAATGGCTGCACTGTAGGCACGTACAACCGCAGCAGGCCTCCGCTTTTATGATGCAGGCCGGTAATATAATAGCGTGTAGTGCTGTTCATGTGCTTTAAAATGCTGATAAAAATATATTAAACACACATGTAAAAGAATGTACAATGTATGCTAGAACAACAATTTGGCCTTCAAGTCCTTGCCAGGCAGAAACCTGGAAATTGATGGCAGATAAGGATCACTGGGCCCATTCACTCTGCCTTCTGAAGATCTCTTGCAGGCCGCAGATGAAGCAAAATGTAGGGGCGGACCACTCTTGATCACAAGCCCTTAGTTTCTGCCTCATGTCTTCTTGAATGTGCATGTCCTGTTAGCCTTTTCTCAGCTCTGTTGAAAGGGCATTCTGAAAAGTGTTTAAAGGGAAAACTCGAATTAACCTTGTTTCTTTTGGCAAAGCGTTACTGTGATAAAATAGATACAGATGTAAATATAGACATTTTGCAATGGGGTGCCCACACAACAATATCTTAGATTGTGCAAGTGGACCATACTTTAGTTAGAAACTTTATCCTGAAAGCAATTCCCTGGTGTGATCCGAGAATAGAAGACAGAGATGGAAGTCGCTGTGTTTGGAGGTGTTCCCCTCCTGACACTGTGTAAGGAGTGCTTTGCCCTGACTGGATTCTTGCTCCAGGCTACACCCAGTTGTTAGTTAGTCTTTACCATCATCCTGAGCTCTTCTTTAGGAAGCATGTCATTAGCAGCTGTCTTCCCCATCACCATCTTTTGGTCCAGAACAATCCTTCCATTTTCTTACATCTGTTATCTATTTACTATAAATGTCACCATCCTGTCTTCTAAGATTCAAATGTGTAAAGCCGCCGTGGTTGGGCAACTACCGCAACACACTGCCAAGTGTCAAACAATCGCTAAAAATGGATTACTATCAAAATCTGCAAAGGATCTCAACTAAAAGAGGTATCTAATATTGCGTCATCCTGCTACGCATTCAATTATGCAAAATTGCTTTTCTGGGAATAAATGTATGACTACTCTTCATGTGATGTCATCAGCAGCCTTTGATATGATGTCACAGTCCATTCCATCTGTCTGTCTTCCATGGGGATGGTGGACAGAGTTCTGGACTTCCTTTGATTAATCATTTTGGGTTAAAACCTGTTCATCTGACAAACTGCACTTAGATGTGACTGGAGAAGGGGATATTCTGAGGGTGTGATTGAGGCTGTCTTCCATAGATAGTTCTCCTTACTCTGAGTTTGAAGGTGTTGTGTCATTTTAAAAC
The DNA here is from genome assembly GCF_964263255.1 of Lissotriton vulgaris. Lineage (NCBI taxonomy): Eukaryota > Metazoa > Chordata > Amphibia > Caudata > Salamandridae > Lissotriton > Lissotriton vulgaris. The sequence continues at coordinate 169,050,549 of NC_141689.1, read as the reverse complement.
ATTGTGAATACACACTCCTCTTTGTAATTCATGATGTCTCTGGATCCTGGACTGTTATAAGGGAATTGTGAAGTTTTGGAAGGGGAAAGGGTGTGGCTTAATGGCTAGGGCTGCCGACATTGAAGCTGGGGAACCAGATTTGAGTCTCAAACATCCTGTGATTCTGGGCAAATCACTTAATCTCCCTGTGTCTGAAAAATGAATGTGTCCATCTTTGATGAAATTGGTGCTCATGCAAAGTGCTCTGATACCTTCGGGTCGAGTACGCACTATATAAACCTGCAAAAAACAAAAATACATACTTAAAAAATCACACATCTGTCTTTCTTGTCCTTTTTTCTGGACACTGTTGGAATTCACTTCTCCTCAGCCTTTATCTTTACAGAGCGTTTTTCGTGCTAATCTTCAGCTCTTGCAGCGAGATCACAAAACATTTTTATTGTTGCTATTTCTTGCTATTGGTTACAGGTGAAGGACATCTTTGCTCCAAACACCTTATACCACCGCATTATTATGGAAACAACATTCTACTAGTGGTAATATGTGATAAGAACATTGTGTATATTTACAGTGTGGAATTTTGTTGCGGTGGTGGTGAGTTCCGGAGTTTGATTTCTGCTATTGGTTTTCTTCTGCTTTATTCCAATGTGATTTTTCATTGCATTGTGCTGCAGTTGTTATGTTGCGTTATGTTTCACTGTTTTGTTGGGCTGTGCCCTGTTATGTTCTAAATGCGTTATGTTGCTTTATGTATGTTACTCTGTTATTTTCTGTTGTGTACTTTAGATACACCAACAAATGCTGTTGCATTTCCTACCAAAAACAGCACGAGCACTGAACATTCCAACAAGCAACCATTTACCACTGTCTAAGGTGGTAAAACCAGCTGCTCAGGCTCTTCAGTACTTATAAAACCAGTCAGCCCAAGACTGGGGAAGAGACTGAGTCTTAACTTAGCACTGACCGTGTTCACTTTATGTGTTATGGACCCTGATCTTGCCTCACTGGTTCCAATGCTCACTTGATGTTATTAATCCCTTCTGATTTGCTGCTGCTTGGTGTTCCTTTAATTTTTCTCCAGGGTCAGCTATATTCACGTTTTTATCTTGTAATGTACTGTTAGTGTCGATTTTCCTTTTATTTTTGAATTTCTTATATTTGAAAGGTATCATTGGCATATTAATTGTTCATACAGTTCTCTTTTACCCTTGAGAGGGGTTACATTTCAAAAAGTCTTTAAAATTCAAAGACTCCTTACATCTGTACTCTGCCCTGCTCCGCGTACATCTGTATTTTGCCCTGATCTGCGTACATCTGTACTCTGCCCCGATGCACGGAGGCCATTTTCTCAAATGATTGCTTCTGCTCTTCCCTTCTCTCGTGTTTACTCAGGTTGTCTTGTTGGCCCGTAGTGTGTTTATATATCTGTGGCTGACAGAATAAAGTATTTTCCCACAGTTCAAGCGGGAGAAGTGCTTCAGTCTTTTAAAGTTCCGCTTCTCCAGCCCGACAAAGTGGAACCCAACTTGGGCAGCTTGTCGCGGAACCGCCAGAATCCCCCCGCAGCTGCATCAGACCGTTTAATACTGTGAAGTAGAACATATTATTGGCAAGAGCTTGGGTGACAAATTCATCGCCAGGGGACAGCGAAGTGGGTTACATAATTTTTAATAATTCCGAAACGTCTGAAGTCAGTTGAAAGAAACGTGGGTTGACGGCGAGATGCCTTTTCGTATTCCTGGTTAGGGAGCGGTGAAGAGAGAACAACAAAGTTCTGCTTTACTACTGCTCTGGGTATTCCGATGCAGCATGCTCCACATGGGAAGCTGGCGGCTGGGCTGGTGCCAAGTTTTAGCGGCCTGGAGCTCCATGGAGCTTCTTAAGTCTCCATGTGCCTGCCAATGACACCGCATGGGTTGGAAGGGAAGAACCTAAGAGCATGAGACAAAATGGAAGCCTGAGAAACAGTACCTGTAGCCGGTGCAATAACTCTTCTTGGCCAACCGGAACTGATGGCAAGAGATGTGGCCACATACGTATTTCGTGGATAATGATTTTGGGGAGTGCCATGTTGCAACCACAACTCATTAACTTACTTCAAGATTGAAACTTCTGAGCTTTGAGGTGAAGCAGTCCTGGAATGTGTTTTTCCAACTTTTGCCTCCTCTCTTTGAGTTCCTCCAGACATGTTCTGATCTCCAAAGGCTGCCAGGCTGCATACCAGTGGATCCCAAGTCTGCTGCTGGAAGGGGAGAGTCCCTCAGGTGCCCCATTTTCTTTGATGGTTAACATAACTGACTCCTTTTGGGGAGGCGTCTGGATTGGCAGAAGTCTACAAATCATTTTTTGGATCCAGCCCGCTAGCTGTAGGCAGCGAGTGATGCCTTCTGATGCCATAAGTGCAATCGATGGAGCCCCTTCAAAGGGCCCTGTGTAAATAACCATTTGAAGGCAGTGGTGGAGGAAGAGTGAAAAGGACCCCTTTTAGAGGCATCCGCAGTGCACTTACGTAGGCTACCTCTAGAGGGCGCATGAATGCCCCTCCCTCCTTTGCATGTAATCCCTTTACCGAGAGCCTTTGCAAAATGACATTGACAAGCCCAGGAGTTGTGTTTTAAGTTCTCTTCCCTCTCCATGTCAGCGTCATTCAAAAAGCCCCAGACTTTTCCTTGTAAACGCACAGATCCATAAGCGGCCAGGGACAATCATCCTTTCTAGAAATGCCCTTTTCTATTTGTGCACATTGGTCCTCAAATAGCTCCTCTAAATAGAAAAATCAGTGGGCTTTAGAGGCCACGTGAACCACCTTGAACACACGCAAAAACCTGATGAGACCTTGGTCGTGTGACCAAGCAGTCATATATCTCATAGTGGGCTCGGCCAACCGTCCTGGAAGGAGAAAACACTGTTGCTCTCCGCAGCTGATGGAACCGTGCACATCTCCCTGACTGCAGATGGCATTCACGACTGGTAGTGTTGCTTGCAAGGTATCCACTATGCACTAGGGATTAGCGCGAATTTGGTGCTCACCGCACGGCCAGTAGTGCAGCTAGCACAGGATCCCCTGTGCACTTAGGATGATCGTGAATTTGTTGCTCACCATAGCTAATGAAACCTTGTACGTCTCGCTGAGTGTGGCTCACATTCACGACTGGTAGTGTTGCTTGCAAGGGATCCTCCATTTACCTAGGATTAGTGTGAATTTGTTGCTCACCTGCACGGCCAGTAGTGCAGCTATCAAGGGATCCTCATGCACATAGGATGATTGTGAATTTGATGCTCACCGCACGGCCAGTAGTGCAGCTAGCAAGGGATCCCCCGTGCACTTAGGATGATCGTGAATTTGTTGCTCATCTCACGGCCAGTAGTGAAGCTAGCACAGGATCCCCCGTGCACTTAGGATGATCGTGAATTTGTTGCTCACCATAGCTGATGAAACCATGTACGTCTCGCTGAGTGTGGCTCATATTCACGGCTGGTAGTGTCGCTATCAAGGGATCCCCCGTGCACTTTGAAGGATTGTAGGAGTCTGCGCCTGCTCTTTCCTCTTACAAACCACAGTTGCTTCAGCTGAGATAACGACCGGAATCCTGCATGGGAGCTTTCATATCAGGCTTGAGCAACCCTCCGCTTAACTGCTGCCCTCACTGCCTCTCACTGCCCACATCCTGCATTACCCTGTACCCAACGGTCTAAGCATACTTATCACAACAGACTACAACTCCCAGAATGCATATGTGAAAAGACGGTTCCCACATGATAGGAACCTTAACGTTGTCCCTTCTTTGAGGGTTCAATACTACTGCTCAGTCTAGCTCAAGAAAGGAAGTCGTGGTGCTCGATCCAGATTTGAGAGATGCTAGAGGGTGGCGGCCCCTGCCTTCAGGCAGGTTAGCATCGCCAACCAGGGGGCGCAAAGGCAGGTGACACAGAAGATTTATATCCTGAAGGTTACTTCATGGTTCTGTGTCCCCAGGTCACTTATGTTGGCATCTCGTTGGCACTGCACGCTGTGCTTAGCTACCAGAATAATACAACGCACCCCCTCAACCGCCCAGTGTCTGACACAGATGACATGGATGCTCCCAACCAATCAATTAGCGCCTAATCACTTGCCTGGAGAGAGGATCTAAAGTCATGATTTTTTACATGTGACATCACACCTCGTTGCCATGGAAATGAGAGTCAACATCATAAGACGCAGCTAGGATTCTTGGGGAGCCTAGGCACCAGGAAGGGATGGGGTTCAGAAAGGATTGCGTCTTATTTTCATAGGAATTATACCTTAGAATGAGACATCATCACCCTCCGAATCAAGGTGTTAAATGAAGCACCGGAGTCTCGTAGGTGGTTGTAAAATTATGAATATATAACACAAGGTCTAAGCATATCTTGTATTCTGCCAGCTCTCACCCCCTGGCAGTCATCCTCTGAACATGGAAGAGAGCACTGCGGCGCTCTCCGTTGTCAGCTGGCAGCGGGCATCCTTCCCCTGCGACCTGTGCCTGGAGCCCGCACAGAAGGAACAGATGTCCGCCCGGGGCCATGATTCTGCATGGAACATTGGGGGGGCGGGACCATACGTTAGTCATGGCAGAAGATGTCAATGTCTCAAGGCTCCAACGTGGAAAGAAAAAAAAAACAGAACAATAACTAACAGCTAGATTCATCAAGGTAAATTGCGATTTGGGATTCATCATCCCAAATGCAAAAATCGCTATTTGCGAAATCGCATATTTGCGAGGAATTGGATTTAAGGAATCTCTATTAGAGATTCCTTAAATGCAATTCATGAACCAATTTGAAATTGTGAATTCGCAATATTTGGTCGCTATTTACCACGAAGTCTGACTTCGTGGTAAATAGCGAAAAAATAGTAAAAAGCACTTTAGTGCATTTTTCTCTGTTTTCTCTGTTGCATGTTACACATGCAACCTGTGTAAATTTGCATTTCAGGGGTGCTACAGGGTGTCCTTTGGACACCCCTGGCACCCTTGAAATCGCAATCTTATTTGCGATTAGCAATTTGCTAATCGCAAATAAGGAATGTGTGGGAATCGCAATTTATTTTGCGATTCCTACATGAATCCCGTTTTGCGAGTCTGTAATAGCAATTCCTTATGAATCGCTATTAAAGACTCGCAAAACGGGTCTTTGATGAATCTAGCAGTAAGAGTGTAAAGTATCACAAAGCGGTAGTGCTTAAACACCTTTATTGGATACATACATGTAAAAGAACAGGTAGCGCCAGGAAGCACAAATGTATGTAAATGTATGTAAATGTATTGGCATTTATATAGCGCACTACTTACCCGTAGGGTCCCAAGGCGCTTCGACCGCTGCGAAACCCTTCCTGGCTTCCCTGAGAGATGGTCCCTTAATGGGTATCTCCAGGGTGAGACCAGGCATCCCCGGCGGTCTGGTGGGGCCGTTAGTGAAGATGAGGCAAGCTAATGCCCAGAGTTGCCGAGTGTGAACGCTGATCAGAGTGGGCACCGAGGCGAGAGCATTATCGAGTCTGCTGACCCTGGTCCAGAAACCTGCCGCGCCAGGAATCGAACCCTGGTCCCGGGCCGTCCTCTGCTCTCGGGTCTGCCGCCTCTAACCAGTGAGCCACACTACTTCACTGCCATGCAGATATCCAGCCAGGCTCTAACACGAGACTTAAAGTGATAATGCAATATAATTACATACAATATAGCAAAGAGGCTTTCTGTTGTGGTTTCTTGTTTTTGAAAGTGTTGGTCTATGTGCCTTGTAAGGCCTGTTAACAAATGTTAGTGCCCTGGAATCTCTTTGAGGAATGAGGCGTTGCAGGATAACTGTGGCTGATGCTCTGAGGCTTTCACGTTGAATCCATCATGTCCTTGTATGGCCAAGTGGCACGTGCGGCGGCCAGGATCAAAGGATGCTGATTTACAAGGATAAGGGGAGCTGCTGCAACCTGTAGCCTTTCCCTAACAAGGTGCAGAGCACAGTTTCAGCCGCTATGCCCATGCGGGGGCTCCGAAGCAGGTGGGTGGTCCTATAGGGGGCGCCGCGAACCCTAACCCCTCTGCCCTGCTTTTGAAGGGACCCTGTATCTCAGTAACTGGCATTCACCTCTTCTCCCCTAGATGTAGCTGTTTAAAAACACAGCATCTAATTAACATCAAGAAAATACTCAAATACGTTCTGTGCCTCTGGCTCAGACATCTGCCCTGGCTGAATCTACCCTACTACCGAAGGACTTCACAAATACTCCTCTCTGGGGGCCGTGTTTACCTCCTGGACACAGGTTCAAATCCAGGCAGGTTCACTCAGCTTTTCATCCTTCTGAGGTGGATAAAACGAGTACCATTGAGTTGGCTAAGAAAAAACATCTGGTATTCAGCGTCGAGATATCCTTCTGGGTGAACGTGCGATTTACAGAATACACGTTATGTTATGTAAGGCTGAGTTCCGCTCCCAATGGTTGCTGCCCACGGCCTGCCCTCTATGAACAGGTTTTGTGAGTGACGTCTCAGGTGCATGATGTTATGTTATTAAATCAAACGTGGAAACGAAGCAACTGCTGCACTCACAAGTTACACTGCGATTTAAAGTATGCACAAACAAACCCTTGTTATCCCACCTTTTGGCGCGAGTAGTTAAATGTTGAAATACATGTTTGCAAACAATAACACTAAAGATACAGTGAGAACCTATTTCCATGATCATACGGGTGTCAGCGAGAGATGAGTTCTGCCAGTCCAAAAGCGTTGTCTTCCTCGTCTGGTGCAATATCAGCCCGGCTGGGTGATATGTCAACCTTTCCTACCCTTACCTAAGGGGGGCGTCAGGCCCACCAAAAGAGACATGCACACCTGCCTTTACTTCCAGGGAGACATCACATCCATCACATGAAGTGAGAACCACCCCAGGACTCACCTGGTGACGGGTAATCTAAAAATCGGAGTGGAACCTTCAATTCAACCCCTCAACTCTCAAATGTAGGAAGGCAAAGTTTAATATATCCAACAGAGGGGACTGTTACTTCAACCCTCAACTGTAGGAAGACTTCATTCCCTTCAGAGGAGACAGCCACTACAACACTCACCTGCAGGAAGCAGAGGAGACAGCCACTACAACACTCACCTGCAGGAAGCAGAGGAGACAGCCACACCTGCCTACCTGCAGGAGGACGTCACGTCCATCACAGGAAGGGACAACTATTCCAGGACTCACCTGTAGGTGGGCGATATATCCAACAGAGGGGGCCGTCACTGCAACCCTCAACTGTGGGAGGACTTCATTCCCTTCAGATGAGACAAACAAACAAACACTACAACACTCACTGCAGGAAGCATCTGATCCATCAGAGGAGACAAACAGCTCAAACCTGCTGTGACACCTCACTCCTGAGAGGAGTCATCCATTACATCCGTCACTTATATAGTGCAAGGTGTGTTCCATTTGGGGAGAGGCTGTGTCCTCACATGTAGACCAGGGCTCAAGTTGGGGTACCATGCGGGTGGACAGCACCCCCCCACCCCCACTTATTCTACCAGGAGCTCGATAACTGGGGCAAATGGAGTCGCACATTCACTCTTTGGCCTCTCTGGGGCGAGATCGGAGCTCATTCAGAACTCTGCTCACAGGCTGGCTTCTCTGATGCAATCGCATCTAAGGGATGAGCGAGGGGAGGCAATGAGTTTGATGGTGCAAGCCAGCTCTCATGACGTCACTTCCTGTCGTGACGTCAGCGTCCCCCCACATATTTTTTAGGACTTGTGCCTTGATGTAGAAAGATACAAAGTGAATGGCAGACGACACGAGTGGCTGGTGCATCACATGCTCACTCCCCTTGGTGGGGTGAAGAAGAAACAAAATATTAGAAGGGGGGGGGGGGGGCAGTGATCTCAAAGACATGTTCTGCAGCAGGCTCGGGTGCCAGGGAGTCCATGTGTGACGTGGCGGGTGCCCTGTCCGTGCAGGAGGAGTCAAAGCCCCCACCGAGGCAGTGTTTTTAGCGTGGCTTTCTGAATAAACGACATCTCTCGTGGAGAGAGTGGAAGGTGGGGGCGTCCAGCACACTTTCATAAAACTATAGAAGTGAATGACATTTAATAAGCGGTACATTGAAGCGCGGTTCACAAAGTGCAAACCTGGCAAAGCTTTAAAAAAATTAAAAAGGGAGAGATAAGATCAACAGGCCACACTGGCAGCTGGGACATGTTCGAGCTCCCACTCGGTGCCAGGACTGTGGTGGTTCAGACACCGTCACCACTGGGCATGCACTTGTAACTCCCTGCCGCCGGAAAACCCGCCCTCTTGAGGCCAGACTTCCGGTGGCAGGGGGCCACCAGTGTGCCGCATTCGAGCAGTAGCATTCGAGCAGCAGCGGACAAGCGCCTTCTCTGTTACCAGCCGGGCTTCGGTGCACCATTAGAGCCTCTCAGGGCCAGAAGATCAACCTTTTATGGGCGGGGAAAATGCCATTTAAATATTCTGTAGGGGCAAGTGAATTTACAGTTAATCTCTGGAAAACCGAGTAAATCGAAGCGCTACTTTATTTCTCCCTTCATCTGAGTTTTCTGGCGACGTGCAAACGTTTACCCTTTTTTAATATTTTTTATTTACAGTATTGGGAGTGCAACGTTCTCTTCTTGGGGCTTCCTCAGACACTATTTACTGTAGAAATAGCAATGGCCTTGGAGTCGCTGTGGCAAAATGGCGGCTGTGACAGCGGGATTTATTCTACTGCCTGCACGTAGAGCACGACCTCTGTAATGCTATGAAACTGCAAGAGCGCAAAAAAATCCCCGGGCCGCTCCACTTTAATTTAACAGGTGAATAGAGGTGATTCTCTTTTAATTAAACATCTGGATTTGTTGGCAGCTGCACTGGATTCTTTAATTACCTTTGGCTCTCGAGGAGGTTCGAGGAGCTCCTCCGGCCCTTTAAGTCAGAGAGTGCCTTGATCACCAGGTCTGCCTGTTAACCCTTTGCGCCAGCTCACTCTGAGGCACTGAGCCCAGTGGTTAATTTGTGAAAAAATAAGGGCTGGGGCTCTCGTCACAAGGCAGCTTGCACCAGCCCCTTGCTCCTAGTGGAGTGGTGTGGCTCACTGGTTAGAGGCGGAAGACCCGTAAGCAGAGAACGGCCCGGGACCAGGGTTCAATTCCTGATGCGGCAGGGTCGTGGACCAGGGTCAAACGGACTCGATAATTCTCGCCTCGGTGCCTACTCTAACCAGGGAACACACTCGGCAACTCTGGGCATTAAGCTTGCCTCATCTCTACAACGGCCCCCCACAGACGCCGGAGATGCCTGGTTTCACCTTGGAGGTACCCAGAGAGGGACCATCTCACAGGGAAAAGCAGGACGGGTTCCCTAGCAGTCTTCAGCGCCAGGATACTCCTCGGAGTCACAGTGCGCTTTACAAGTACACCCACACCCACTATTAGCGCCGCCTGAACCAACTACTAAGGGTTTAAGTCTCTATGACAACTTTGTCAACAACCCACAAAATGCCACAGCCGCCCCCCACCCCCCCCGCCGCCTAGAGACATCATCCAGCCTACTATCTCCAACTGGACACCAATTACAACAGAGGACACTTCCACGACCATGAAAGGCATTCACTCAGGGGCCCCCACTGACCCCTGCCCCCCTCACATCCACCACAGGGCCGTGGACTCCATTGCATCAGAACTAAAACGGAACATTAACACCATGTTCAGAACAGGCGCCTTCCCCCGATGGCTGGAAGCGGGCAGAAGTCAGACCCCTGCTCAAGAAGCCTACGGTTGACCCCTCGGACCTCAAGAACTACTGGCCCATTTCGCTCCTCCCCTTTGCAGCCAAGGTGGCGCGTAAACCGGGAACTGACACGTTTCATCCAGGAGAACGCCATCCTCGACCCTTCCCAATCCAGATTCCAAAGCAAACACAGCACCGAGACCACCCTACTCGCCGCCACAGATGACATCACCACCCTCCTGGATCAAGGCCACTCAGCTGCCCTCATCCTCCTCGACCTATCCGCAGCCTTCGACACCGTCTCACACCACACTCTAACCAACAGACTACAGGACGCTGGCATACAAGGAACTACCTATAACTGGATCCTATCATTTCTCACTGGAAGAAGCCAAAGATTCACACTGCCACCCTTCCTCTCCGCCCCTACCGAAATCAGTTGCGGAGTTCCACAGGATAATCTCTGAGCCCGACCTTCTTCAACATCTACATGGCCCCCCTCGCAGCCATCGTCAGAAGTCACAGCCTCAACATTGTTTCCCACTCCAACGACACCCATCTCATCCTCTGTCTCACCAGGGACCCCGCCACAGCTAAACTCACCTTCCAGAGAGCAATGCAAAACCTCGCAGTCTGGATGACCAACGGCTGCCTAAAACTCAATGCCCAAAAAACTGAAGTCCTGGTCCTGGGAACCACTCCTTCAGCATGGGAAAACACCTGGTGGCTCACCGCCCTCGGAAGCCCGCCTACCCCAGCGGACCATGCCAAAAACTTCGGCATCGTACTCGATTCATCACTCACCATGACCCGACAGGTCAATGCCGCCACTTCCAGCTGCTTCAACAATCTCTGCCTCCTTCACAAGGCTTTCAAATGGACCCCCCCTAAGTCAAGAAAGACAGTCACCCACGCACTCATCACCAGCAAACTCAATTATGAAAATGCTCTCTACGCCGGCATCAACAAATCCCTACTCCGAAAACTCCAGACGATACAGAACACCGCGGCCAGCCTCGTCCTCTGCATTCCCGGGGCAGGAACACATCAGCCAGCTCCTGCGAAACTCTACTGACTCCCCGTAGAGAAGAGAGTCACCTTCAAAATCCTCACCCACGCCTACAAATGCCTACACAACAGCGGACCCAAATACTTCAACAACAGAAGAAATGTCCACGTACCCCTTAAAAAACCTCTGATCTGCCAACCTTGCTCTAGCTGAAACCCCGTGCATCTACAGAGCTAGAGCGGGCAGTAGATCGTTCTCCCACATTGCAGCCAAAACCTGAAACGAGCTACCAACACCTCCCTGAACACCTTCAAGAAGACCCTCAAGACCTGGCACTTTGGCTGAAACGGATCTGACCCCTCTCCTCCCTAGCGCCTGGAGACCCTCACGGGTGGGTAGCATACTCAACAAGCATTGGAAATGCAATAGGTCTCGCATTAGAAAAGTTGGAGCTATTGGTCTTGTAAATGACAAATATTTTATTTATTTGTTGGTTTTTAAAATAGCTAAATTGATAGCTTTGTCATTTACAACGCCAATAGTTATAACTTTCGCGAATGTGACACCTATAGCATTTGGAATGCAACATGTTTTGTATTTACGTGACATAGATGGTAGCTCTGGTCGTTAGGCCACATCTCTAGAGAGCAGGAGAGTGCAGCAGGTGTGAGAGGGTGAGTGGGTGTGTGAGGGTGTGAGGGTGAGGGTGTGTGAGCAGTTGTATGCAAAAGCATTACATTTGACCACAAATTAAAGTGCAATAAAACTATAATCAAAAGATTAGAAGCAAAATGCAATACAAAAGCCCTAAAAATATCACCTTGAAAATAACCTCTGACAAATAGTTGTTACCGGTTAACAAAATCAGAGATGTTCTAGGCCGGAGATGAACAGAATAGGAGAAAAACACTGCTAGAAGCCTAGGTTTGGGGATTTGTAATTTAGGCAGCGTCTGACTGCGAGCCAACCTAAAGGGATCCTCCAAACAAGTGTTTTTTGTGGGTACGCACCTGTATGTTATCCATGTACATTTGAATTGGGAAGGGAAGTGCAAAGCCAATAGCGAACAATAATTAAAAAAGAGTGTTGAGATTAAATCTCTGGAGAGCAACATGGTGAACAAGTGAAAACTAAATGCCAGTGGTGGCCACAGGGTGGCAGTGTTTAAATATAAAGACGGTCTCCGAGAGCGATTTCACGCCCCTATGATCTTGATGAAAGCGAGGTAATGAGGAAGAAATAAAGGAGGACGCCAGGGTGAACAGCAAGAGGGAAGTGTTACTTGACTATGTGAGTGGCCACAACACTTTAATCTTTAGAAGAAAACAAAATTGCTGGCAGAAGTATTTCACGGTGCTCTCGCAACACAGGCAGAGTGACAAATCATAGACGCGCTCGTGAGAAGATACAATATCTCTGGCGGTGGCACAGAGCGCAGGCTCTAAAGAACAATGCAGGAGAATGGCACGGGCAAATGTGCAGTAAAACGTAGCGCGAGCTCTAAGATGAGCTGTGAAGGGCTCGCGGTGTTAAACAATAATGGAGAGCGTGGCAGACGGCAGGCACGAGCACTAATGAAGCAATTTGAGGCATACGCGCGAGCGCAACGGACAGCTTGCTGTAAATATAACAAGACGGAGGGAAGGCAGATAAGGGGAGGGGGGAGGAGAAATGCGACACGGCGGGCAGGGGAGGGGGCGAGGGGGGAGGAGAAATGCGACGTGCGGATGAGGGAACTGATGTGCACGCGCTTTTAAGCTCAATGCGCATGCGCATTGAGCTTAAAAGTCACGGGCACTGCAAGGAATCGCCACGATTCCCTGCAAGTTAGTTAAAGAGTGGTTAAGCCCCCATAGTCTCGCAAGCTCGATGCGCATGCGCATCGACAGGCGAGACCTAAAAACTCTTGATTAATTGATTGATTGAAGTTGGATGAAAAAACTGGGGGTCTCTCAAAGGTACGGGCCTATGTAAATGTAAATGTTTGCTGCTTCTGTCATTGCATCCACATATATAATACAACTAGTAAAAATACACCTACAACAAGCCAGGACTATTGGCTTTGTCAGTGCTTGTTAGTTGCATAAGATCAATAAGCCACAACAATGGCTTTGTCATATATATTATTGAAAATTATTCTGTTCTAAAATGACAAAAATGTGAAAGATAATTGTCTTATAGTTCACAATCTACTTCATATATCTCTGCAACATATCTTAGTGAACCAGATCCGGGGATTTAGAGAAACCTTTCTAGATTACGTATTAGTAATCTAGGTTACTCTGATCCCAGTACTTACGTCTGCAGTGGTGAGGGCCTGTCTCGCGCCAGGCACTTCTCCCAAAGCCTCCTTCTTTTATTTTCATGAATAAATCCTCCACATCCCTTACTATGTAAGAGGAGCAACGCCACCACAGTTTCCTGTTATCTTCAAGCCCCAACCTCAAGACAAATCACAGGGTGGGAGGGAGGGGATGTAAAAACAAGGATGAGAAATGTGGTATCAGTGTAATGAAAATTACCAGCAGATAATCTAGATGTTACTTCCTCATCCTCGTTCCCTTTGTTACTTCTGCAGCAATGATGAACTAATAACATCACAGTCTTGTGAAATATACAACACCTCGGGTAGAATCACTAACATTTGGTGCAATGCACAAGGAAAACTTGCTGAGCTGCATCAAATGGAGGTGGCAAGGGTGTGCCATATCTAGTAAGATACTAATCAATCAAACAGGATTTATAAAGCGCAGCTAATCACCCACGAGGGTGTCCAGGTGCTGAGAGAACATGCTGCTCGTTGAGAGAGCATGTTGCTCGGGTGGCATCAGTTGAAATGCCAGGTCTTGAGTCCCTTCTGAATCCCTGAAGCGATGGTGAGATCCAGAGATGGAGGGGGAGGCTGTTCTAGGATTTCACGGCGCTGTAGGAGAAGGAGCATTCTCCACTGGTGCTTCGGCGGTTGCGGGGAGTGTGAGTGCGGGAGAGGGAGGCGGAGCGCAGAAGTCTGGAAGGTTGGGCGAAGTGTAGGCAGTGATTGATGGAGGCTGGTCCGTGGTTGTGCAGGGCTTTTTAGGTGTGGGTCTGCATCTTGAATTGTCATCTCTTGTGAACGGGGTGCCAGTGGAGTTGCTTCAGGTGAGGGGTGATGTGTGTCCATCTGGGGAGGTCAGGGATGAGTCTGGCCGTTGAGTTCTGAATGGTCTGCAGTCTCTGCAGGAGGTGTGTGGTAATTCCTGCATAGAGTGCGTAGCCGTAGTCCAAGCGGTTGGTAACGAGGGCTCGAGTGACGTTGCATCTGGTGGAGATAGCGAGCCATTGGAAGATCTCTCCGAGCAGGTGCAGAGTGAGGAAGCAGGCGCAGGAGACTGCTTTGATTGGGTTCTTCGTGGTGAGTTTGCTGTCCAAGGTGATGCAGAGGTTCTGGCGTGGACCGAGGGGGTGGGGCAGCTTTGGTGAATTGCTGCTCTCCCTCTGTGTTGGGGCACTTGTGGCTGCCAATTGCCAATGCAGGTGCCCCTGCACCATGCTGCAAGGGCGCCTGCATTACAGCCAGGATCGTTTTTGTGCAGGGAGGGACGCTTTCCTGCACCTAAATATTCCTCTGCAGCTTTTCGATCTTTCTACGCGTGCTACAAAATAAAGCACACATAGAAAGAGGAAAAAATGAGATTTTTTCCTCTTTCCCTCTCCCTTGGGAAGGCTTACCGTTTTGAAACATTCCCAGGTGTACAGTAAATCTGGGAATGTGTGAAAAACCATGAAAAGATGCGTGGGTATACCCACTCCACCCATGCAACGCCACCCCAGGACAGAGCAATGCAAGACAGCAACCTGTGTTACTTCATATTTACTATGGCGCGTAGCATCACGCAAGGAGGCTCTGCTTTCCAAATCAATCTTCCCTAAGGACTTGCATTTCCCTTGCGTCGCCTTGCTTGACACAAGGGTCCTTGCTAATTCCTGCCCCAGGATTCAGGCTATCAATGCAAAGGTTATTATCACCATTTCTGTGACCTTTTTTTGCAACAGTGCTTTATTGATTTCATAAGAAGCAGCAAAATATATGAACATCAATAAGAAAGCATAACACAACTCTCTGGTATCAGGTACATGTAGGGTTGAAACCTCTGTTTATCCGGACACTATACAAACATACTTTGAAGTAGACTGTGGGGTGTACAACCTCCTCTTCCTCTAGAGTTTGAGGCAACAACCTCACAATACCCATGTTCTGATCATAGCAAGCCCTGGACCTTGATGTGTGTATCCATATGCAATTCCCACCAACCACCGCCCTAATCGGGTTTCCCCTTTGTGACCTTGGAGTAGTGTTATACTCACAATCCTTTCACCTTGCATATAGTGACTACAATAAATGTTCCCAAACCCTTTACTTAGAGGACACTTGATAAACAAGTTGTTTGCTCTATACACCTCCTCTTTCTTCATTCACAGTCATTGTGGCTATTAACACACTATTGCTTGGTGTAAACCCTCATAAGTTTCAGATGCTTTCGAAGTTTTTGGTATTCGCTATGTGCTGACTTACATGTATTAGTTATGAATGCGGTGTACCCCCCTCACCTCTACTTATTTCAGAAGAACAATATCAGAAAAGCTATTTGTGTTCGGTTTGTATTTATATGGAAAAACCTAATAAAAACAACAACCTTGTTGTGTACAAGGTTTGAATATTTGTTAAAGAGCTCTTTTTTTTATCTGCCATCAGTCAAGACCTTTTGATTTTACTGAACTCACCCCTCTACGTCCATTGGCCTGTTGATTTTTCATTAAAATGTCCTTCCAACCACTACAGCATACTGCTTTGGGCAATGGGTTATCCACTTCAGTGATTGGTTCACCTTTAGTTGGGTGACACCATTCTACCCTTTCACAAGGAGCACATCCACACACAAAGTAGTTTTCTTCAGTGTCAGGGATTCTGATGGCAATGTGTGCTTTTTGAGAACCCAAAAATATTTTTGCTTTTAGACAAAGATTTTTTTTAAGCTTGATTAGGGCCGGCAGCTTCCCCAACAAAAAGTTTTGCAAAACCCATCACAAAACAAACATTGACAAAGCGAAAATGCTGGCAGCCAACTCAAGACATATTGGCTTTGATAATATATTTTTTATATACTGCCACAAAGTTCTTTCGTGACCTCAAGATTTTTAAGGCAAGGGCTGGGCCGCATCTAAATTACTATTACCTTAGTGGAATGTGGTTGGGGGTAGGAAGGGGAGGTGGACAAAGTGGAGAGCAGTAACAAAAAAAATACATCGGAAAAATATGCAGTGTGCAAGAAACCATCTGGTCATCCTAATAAAGGGATAGAAGTTCGACGGATTTATGGAACATGTTCCCATTCTTCAAAATGCTGGATGGGGAAATTAAATTTTATCTGTGCTGGGCTCTTAAGTTGAGATCCGCTGTTTACTGCACAGATATTACTTCCCGCTGAGAGGAACAGATGATAACATTCTTGGCAGGCTCCACCGCTCTGAACATGACAAACGGCCATGCGCCTGGCTCCCTGGAGGGCGCCACGATGCGCTTTCCAAGTTTTCTGGACGGGTTGGTTTATTTTAGTGATGTTTTTTGGGCTACATGATGCTTCTTCGGTTTCTCCCGCGTAGTGCTATACAGTAGACATAGAAGTAGGACAAAAACATGACAGACCATGAGGAAGAAAAGAAGGACTTACATGACAGCATCTCAGTTTCACTAAAACTGCAAAAATGTATAGTGTGAGGCCGGAGCTTGCACCCCTCTCCGCCCCTGCACGCAATTTGAATACATTTGCCTTACTTAAAAAGCATTGACAAAGCCAATAGGTCTGGCTTGCATTTTGAGTCCTAAATAAAATACTTTAAAAAAGTTGCAGCATAAAAAAAAAAAAATGTATGTGATGCTTCAGTGAGGTTATGAGTTTAATGTAACGTGCTTCCGTATATATATATATATATATATATATATATATATATATTTCAACACAGCAACTTTACCATTTGAAAGAAGTCAGCTCGAGCCCAGATTCGTTAGCGTGAAGTTTTATTCAACGCACAGGATGCCAAAAACACCCGACGCGTTTCGGTGCAGCCGCACCTTGGTCACGGGTAACAGTGCTTTTCTCTTTCGCAGTTTTTAAAGTCAAAATAAGTCAAAAACATAGAAGTAGGACTACTTATACTCACACAAGTGTAGGTATGTTTTACCACAGTTTGGCAGCCATCTTTGAATGTGTTTTTTACGCGATGGAAAGATAAACAAGCATCTCAAATTGTTTTTGAAAATCGTGCCCATCACATATAAATCGCGCGTTAGATTGTTCAATTCTGCCCGAGTGGGCTGTAGAGCACAACAATTTGTCAATGTGATAATTTGTCACAATACGATTCGGCCGAATCGTATTGTGACAAATTATTTATGCTCACATCTCTCTATCAAATGTCTCTCGTAAACCGTTGTGAAATTTGAGATGCTTGTTTATCTTTCCATTGTGTAAAAAACACATTCAAAGATGGCCGCCAAACTGTGGTAAAACATACACTTGTGTGAGGACAAGTAGTCCTACTTCTATGTTTTTGACTTATTTAGACTTTAAAAACTGTGAAAGAGAAAAGCACTGTTACCCGTGACCAAGGTGTGGCTGCACCGAAACGCGTCGGGTGTTTTTGGCATCCTGTGTGTTGAATAAAACTTCACGCTAACGAATCTGGGCTCAAGCTGACTTCTTTCAAATGGTAAAGTTGCTGTGTTGAAATACTGGAGGGTCGCCTCTTTGCTCGAGCCCGCCGCCGCAAGACGGCTGGGGGACTGGCGAACTTCGTTGGATTAATATATATATTATATAATTGTGCGTAATAATTTTTGAGCATTACTCTCTTCATTGAAATATTGGGCCGCATTAATGGGCGCGAGTATTTTGCGTTTTCTGGCGCTAATATGCTTTTAACAACAATAACTGTACCAAGGTTTTCGTAATAATAATTATGTAATTATGTTTGGAAATTAACCCCGTAATGAATGTATTTGTTCTGACGGAAACGTGCACCACAGAAGCCTGTGTTAATCTGTCGTTCAGTTCTATGCTTTTACATGTCACGTGATGTATCACGTTACACCTATGCACTTTAAATGTTTGTCTGTTTATTGTAAACTTTAATCGTGACCAAGCCTGCTGGGTCAGGCGAAACGCGTTGATAAGCGACAAGGATAGAAAATAAAAGAAAGTTTTCACCACGGTGTTGTCGTCTCCTCTTCAGTTTGATTGTCGAGGTTGAGTTCGTTATATATATATATATATATATATATATATATATATATATATATATATATATATATATATATATACGGGATGTAAATGGTATTTTTATACTGCAACCCTTGCCAAAAGGCAGCACCGTGTCTTTTAGACGTAAAATAGTCCCTCATGCATCACGATGCCGGAACTCCATAGGAGGGAGAATGATACACCAAACAGCCGATAGCATGAGATGAGAGGGAAATATTCCTCACTAGTTTGGGGAACCGGAGGAGTATTTTAAGTTCCAGTCTGAGGAGGTGGGGGTTCCCAAATGATCTGCCTTTGTCTTGGAGAGTCGTACACTCAGGTCAGAAACACTGCATTTGCATGGTGCAGTTTCGTTATCACTGCTTCACCTAAATATTTTGATTGTGGGTACTTTGGCAGTAAACATTTTAAAGGTACAATATCTACATAGGTGAATGTGTTTTAGCCAGCAAATGTTTGCGTAGTTACTGATTTTCACCCTTCACACGTGTTGCAAAGCGTTCCAGTTTAGCTTCCTCTGAGCAAAGTTGTTTTCCATTTTCAAGATAACTTTTACCACGTGGTGAGGTAACTTCACTCGAACCCAGCCAAGCAAGAAAACTTTTTAGAAACTTTTCTTTGTAGACTTGCAAATGTTGATTTTTTCTTTGAAGTTTACCTTTTCCACGGGGTTTCTTGTTACAAGTGGCAAGAAGAAACATGTTGCAAGTTGCCATGTTTTCTATAGAACTTAACAAAGGTTGAATAAAAACTCTTTTCAGCTTGGCACAACTAATGTGCAGCCAGACGGTAGACCCTACTACTTTAGAGCTTTCAAATGCACTACTGTTTCTTCTTTTTTATTTGCAGATTATATAGGGAAAACTCGACCCAAAGATATTGGATCGCTTTACATGAGCACCTGTTATGTTACGAAGGGCGAGGCTAGATGAGCCTGCCTTTAGGGCCCGGCCCCCCGGCCCACGCCGCGTCACCATTGGCCAGATTATCCGGCCGGCTGCCCTGTAGGCGGCCGGCCTGCGAAGTCCTTTCGGGTCGGGGGCGGGGATTGACGCACGTCCGGTGGGGGTGTTGGGGCAGAGGCCATGACCTATTTAGGTCAGGACCACCCAGTACTCGACCTCTTTCTGCGCCACCACCGGACCTGCTTACACCCCCTTCCGCGACCCATGCCCCCTTTCTTTATTTAAGGCAGCTTGAATCTAAGTTGTTTGTCCCGGAACCGATAGCTTCCCCTCCCCCATAGTCGTCTCATCTCCATGCAGGGGGGAAGGGCGACGGACCTTTGGGCCCTAGTCTCCCTTGTGGCGGAAAAGAGACATTCAACCACTGATAGACTTGAAAAATGGACAGGAGTCTGCCTTGCGCACTCCCTTTGCCAGCACTGAGGGGAGAGAAGGTAAGCTCTCCGCAGGGGGATGGAGACCACTGGCTGGGGAGGCTAGGGCGACAGGTAAGAGCCTCCTGGGCAGCCTGGTGGACGAGAGGTGGGGCCCTGGAAATGGCGGACAAGGACCCGAGGGCTGGGGCCCATCGCGCAGGGGCGCAGGTGGGCTGCACCTTGCGTGGGCATCTCTCCTGAGGGGAGGCGAACCAGAGGGCCCCTTGGTGCTGGGGGGAATGAAGAGGAAGTTATGAGCAAATGTAAAGTCATGTAATGTCAATAATGCATAAAAACTAGTTATTAAGATGTTTGAATAATAAATGATGTGTTGCTCATAATTTGATAATGTTTTAACAATAATCATATGTCATGTTTATGTGTTTGTTATTAAACATGGCCTTTTTACACCCACCACTTTCTCAGGGTTTGATTGTGTGGTGGTGAAAGCTGGCATGGGGCATGCTGGGGGATCCGGGTCCTATACACAAGGACTCATTCTATTTTTTTTTTTTTGGTAGGCACGGTGAGATTAAGTGATTTGCCTAGAATCACAGATGTGGAGTCGACCCCAAGGCGCGAACCTTGGTTTCCCAGCTCCAAAGTCGGCAATCTAGCAGTCATACCATCCTCTTTCGCTTTAGTAAACTGTGTGTGTGTGTATTGCAGACTAGGGCAGCAGTGCAGGAAGACACACCCAAATTGGACCCACTAAAGACACTACCGTGTGCATGTGAAGGGCGCAGGCCTCCCCTCCGCCTGGTCTGGCGCGAGGCTTTTTGGAACCCCAGCAAAATACTATTTTGACATCGGAGTGTTCCCTTTTCCCTAGAACAAGACCATTACGGCAATCTAAAGTGCCCTTGTGTGCCCATTTGTGAGGGCACTGGAATGCAGCTGCCTCCATCGTATGGCTGACCTTGGACTGAGAACTACTTGCAAAACAGCTGCTCGTGTGCCAGCCAGGTGAAAAGTGTGAGATCCTATCTCAGCAGGGGTTCCATGATCCGCGAGGCCTTCGCAGTTCCTGGGGATGACACCCTACTCTCCTCACCGAGAGACACTCACCAATGAATAGAAGGAGCGCAATGCAGTGCTGCATTGCATACAAGCATCTGATTCAACTTTCCAGGAATGCCCTCTCTAAGGTAGCCACCGTGGCCTGCACTGGAGGCCTGGACTAGATAAGACAGTTCCCCTGGCACAAGGGCCCCTGGCAAGTCCCTCAACAATCTACGTTATTGGGGCTTGAGGACAGGAGGTCATCTATATTCAGATTAATGGTCCCATTATAGAAGCCACTTCCGCGGTAGAGGATGTTGGATGGGGGAATATGTTTATTTATTTAACGTCACCTCTAGCAAGCAACCGTAGTACTCTGCAGTAATCCACATTTTCAGTGGCAGGCTGATCCTCGGCGTAGGGGAATAACGAAGCAGATATTGGGGACTTTGTTGGGGTGGCCATGGATGGGTAGAACACTAACTCTGAATGAATGGATGGATGGATGGATGGATGGATGGATGAATGAATAGACGCTGTGGGTGGATGAATGAATACATGATTGGATGGATGACTGATCAAATATCTGCATGAATGACTGAATTACTTAATTAACCAATTAGTTGATCAATCAATGATGGCATGTGATTGATAATTTAAGATTGTTCAGTGATGGATTCCCCTTTCAGGGCCAGGGAACAGACTGGCCGAGAGTGCCAATGGGGGTCTCCTTTCTGAATGTCAGGCCTGCGGTTGTGCGCCTTCTGTACAGAGGATGTTCCTGCATGGAGGGAGCAGGCGTGCCTCCCGGTCCTCCCTGGTGGGACAGGGGCACGTGCCATGCCTTGCCTCCCTCTGCCGTGCCCACTATTCTCAGGGAGTCTTTTTTGGGCCGGGTGTGGCAGGGTGCGGATTCTAGGCGCTTTGCAGGGGGTGCAGATGGTTTTTAAATCATGCCTGCTTGGATGAGTTGAGGAGTCAGTGTGTGTCCGACGGTGTCAAGAGTAACATACGAGCTCTGATTATAATGTGTTTTTCTTTACAGAGACCGAAGTAAATACGTTGCACAATGTGAACAAAAAAATAGACGATTTGTATTCGTTTTTTATGAACTTTGGCAGAATTTAGCTGTGAAGACTGTGGTAAAGCAGGAGGTGACTATGGGTCAGCTTTTATAAATAAACACAAATGACACAACTTGTTTACACTGAATTTTACAAATTAGGCCGATTTCACCAAACGTTCTTCTGTGAGCAGGTGTGACTTACTCCTAGAAATGCTAGAGTAGGTCAGGAGTAAATGACAGCTACTGACATGAACGTGCGTGTGAATCGGCCAGATTCGTAGACTCTGAGACCGGAGCCAGTGTCAGTGATGGAGGGCAGGCGGGAGCTTCAGGGGAAACTGAGGGGGGGGGGGGCATCATGAATGCTACAATAATGACACCTCTGACCTTCCAGGCGCTAGAGGCACTGTGTGCTTGGACACGTCTGTCGTACACCATTGTCTCCGTGCTGGTGGGGGGCCCGGTATAATACAGCCTCGCCCCCACCCAGAAGCTAATCTGACAGTGTGCTCAGCTGCAGTCGACCACCCAAGTGGGATTCCTGCCTGAAGCGGCGGGGTGCAGAGTCGGGGGTCTCTCAAAGGGGAGGTCACTCCTTCCCCCATCTTTTTGTTGTGTTTTGTTCCGAGGCTCCCCCCGCCCCTCCTTTGTTTTACAAAGGGTGACTCCACGCAGAGCTCTGCCCACCCGTCCCCTCAGAGGGGGCCAAACACTGCAGCCGGGACTGCCCAACACACACAAATAAGAGGCCCCTGCCTCGGAGGGGCAGGCGCGCCCGTGCAGGGGCGGTGAACAGATAGCAGGGCCGCCGGACGGGAGCTCGTAAACATGGCGCGGGCCAGAGTCCTCGGCGACCCGGGGGCCGCCGAAGTGCGTATATTTTTACGACGCCGCGCGCACTGTCAGTGTTTTATTTTGGTCATAAAAGGCAATTAGGTAATTAAACCGAGAAAACTAACACAGATGCGTCTTGGTTTACAACTTTGCAAACACAGTTTAATACCCGCGGGCCTTTTATGCCTGCAAGGCGAGAGACGGGCCGGTGGCACGGAGGTTTCTTGTGTTGAATTGTAAACTTGGCGTTCAAAATGCAAGCTTAGCGCCTTCTGGTGCACGCTGGAGCCTCCAAGCACATAAGATGCAGGTGCTATTATTTTTCCAATATGATAGTATTCAATCCACAACCTCAGGCGGATGAAAGGATGAGCAGGCCTGCCTGCAAACATAGGAATGCAAACTACACACGTCTCAGGAGCAGGGAAGTAATATACAGTCTTATAGTGTATGAATGATTGAATAAAGGGGATGTTTTCCACGGACAGAAAATGAACCCCCATATGAAACACATCTATAATCTCGTTCTGCCCCATGTTTAATATTATGTGGTGAATGAGTCCCTAAACCGTCTGCCCCTGCTTTCAACCGCTACACAATGGCTGACGAGTAACGGGCAGACATACAAAACATGGCCTCACTCCCTGCCCCACATATAAAATGCAAACCTGTTTTCCTGCCATGCCCGCCACCGCTCCATTTGCCTTCCCGCCTGCTCCTGAACAAAAGCTGTGCCCTCTGCTTTCCTTCAGAGCAGAGAGCCTGCACCCCACAGCTCCGGCACCCTCTATGGGACCCCTGAGAGTAAAGTTACAAAAGTGGGAAACAACTTTTGCTTCCCACTGTTGTTGCATCCTTGCAGTGAATAACCAGAACCTGGTATTCACCCCTGCGGCGAACCCATGAGCCTCCGTTCACAAAAATGCCAGTGGTAGAAGAGGCAGGAATGGTCTAAGGCATGGGCCAAGTGGGCTCTTCCCAGTGCCCCCAACTTTATAGCGGCTCCATCATTAAGCCCTTCTGTGCTGATGACGAGCCGAGGCTCGTCATGCAGCATGGTGCTCGTGTGCCGGTGACGAGCCTGGGCTCGTCATGAGCCGTGGAACGCTCACACGCGGGGATAATTCCCCCGCTGTGCTGAGCCTTCCATTGCACAGGCGGGCTCATGACGAGCCCAGGCTCGTCACCAGCACACGAGCACCGTGCTGCATGACGAGCCTGGGGTCGTCATCAGCACCGCGGCGCCGTGCGCAGCCCCCCTCCCTCCCACGCCGCAGGAGAATTAGCCCCGCGGCGAAGGGGTTAAGCTTTCAGGACAGTCCTAGACAGTGGCAAAACGCAAAAATGACAGGGCCACCTGCACAACATGAAAAGGGGCTCCCAGCTTCCCAATATCTCTTAACACCTTCGATGCTTATGACCAGCTCAGCTCGTCATGAGGCACAGTGGAGCAACGGCCGCGGACGGCCCACTTGGGGCTAATTCCACGCCTGTGCGGGCGTTCAGTGGGCGTGGGCGGAGTCGTGACAAGCTCAGCTCGTCATGAGCACAGCTCCACTGTGCAGCATGATGAGCTGGGCTCGTCACAAGTACTGCGGCTCCGCGCGTGCTCCCCTCCCCCCCCCCCCCCCCCCCCCGCACCGTGGGGATATAAGCCCCGAGTGGAAGGGGCTAGATATTCAAAGGCTTTGCACTCAATGGGGGCCCTCTGAAGGACTGGAGACCCCTTAAAGGTTTGGGGGGCCAACAAAGAGGATTGTCAATGATCAGACCATAGCTGATGAGGGCGTGGATGAGATGAAAATGGATAAAAAAGTCAGAGCTGTTCCGAGCAGGGGCCCAAAATTATGTTCGGCCTGGGGCCCCAAATCCTTAAGATGTCCCTGAGAAGAAGTGACATCAAACACCTTTTGCCCCATGTGAGGACACAGTGTTGAGTTCTTGTCCCGTGCATTGCCTCAAAACGACCTCTTCTTTGCTAAGGAGGCTAGGAGAAGGCAAGGACCCCCACTATGTCTCTGATCCTACCCAGGCCTCATCACTCCTGATACCAGGGTACCAATGTCAGCGCCAGGGGCAACAAATGGTAACATCCGTAAAATAGCTCTGAGTTTTTTACACTCTGCTTAACACCAGTGGGGTTACACTGCGTTCAAACATTCAGCAACTGTGTTATTGCAGGAGATCGTGGACAGGTCGTGGACGAAGACGTTTCAGGCAGGTGGCGAAGCCAGGATTACACACCTCAAGCAGTTGCACTTGTTATAAACTTGGCTGTTTCCTGTTGGCTCCTTGTAGGCACGAGCACCTATGGAATGTTGCGGTGTACCCAAAGAATGAATGGCTGTGCTGATGGCTTTCTCCATTACATGTTCAGCAAGTGACCCACTGCCACACTATTTTCATAAGATATCCTTCAGGATATTGGGACCCGAAGCTGCAGTGTGATGACACTGTTAAGAACTGCACAGCAGCCATCATTCCGGGGAAGGACATGGGGTGACTAGCATGTAAATTCTGAGACAGAGACCTGCAGATGAGTGGAACCCCAAGAGTAGGGCTAAGGCAGGGCTACCAGAGTTACGCAATTCTGCTGCTGTGGCATTGTCTGCATAGTTCTGGAGTTGCTGCATTTTCCAAATAATCTCTGATGTACCCCATCATTTGCAGAGTTCACTCAATAATGTTTTCACCTGAAGTGGATCAAACGTTACTCAAAGCAGCATGGTTCTGTGCAATTGCAGACCCTCTGCGAAGGTTGTCTGGTGACCTTTCATTTGTAGATTGCTGTATTGAGGTGTAAATGAGGTGCCTCTTTGACCAGACATTATTATTTAATCCTTTAAATGAGATAATAATGAAACAATACGGTCACAGGCTGTGCTGCATTATGCTGCATCATTTGCCTTTTCCTGCAAAATAATTTTGCCAACCCCACCAAAATATTTTGACCTCTAGTGCTACATTCTTCATGTGGCCCTGGGATAGGGAACGCTTTTATATTTAGCCACAAAGTAAGGAAACTTGACTCTTTGCAAAAGCCAGGTACGAATCCCAAGGTCACCTAAGGATAATTTTCGACTGACTGCCCCGCTGCAGGCGGTGATTTCCTGTAGCCAGCTGCGGCCCGTGCAGGTAAGGGTGGTAGGGCTGTGGAGCTGGGTGAGGGAGGGGATTTTGACAGACGACATCGAAGGAAAATTAAATAAATAATGAATCCTCCCTCGTGGTCGTCTGCTAAATACCTCCTCCTACCGCTATATTTTGGTGTTAAACTGGTACTAATGAGGAGTAACCTATTAGATCTTTAATTTAAGTGAGGCCCACACCAGTTGCAGTTCAGTGGGGGGGTGGGTTCTATGGGGTAAGGACAAGACGCAGCTGATAGAGGTGTGGATATGTGAGGGTGTGGTAACTGAACACCAGGCTCGGGAGGGAGGGAGTCGATATGATGAACCGGGTTTACCTTGGAATCCAGGGTGCTCCAACACATCGGTAAGGTACCGGGAAGGGCGGACATGGAGGGAGATGTTTGGAGTTTACGTGAATTAAGACCAGTAAGATGTCCTCCAGCGTGGACTGTCAACTGTTTGGGAGTTGGGGGGGGAGAGAAAATATTTGAAAAGCAGATACCAGTGGTTTGGCCAAATGAAGATACTGTTACCCCCTGTGCGGTTGCCAGGGGGGAATGTTATTGATCCATCCGCCACCCAGCCTCCGGGATGTGGGCTTTACGGCTGTGTAAGGATTGTTGATGGTTATTACGTGGATGGGAGGACGGGCAGTCACATCGGCATGTACAGCCCTATGTTGTGTGTTCTTTTACTTTCTGTCTGCAATAAAAATTACTTTAAAAATAAAATAAAATGAGGAGTTACCTATGCCCAGAGAGTGTTCACAAGCGTAAAATAACAAAATAATGAGATAATACAATCAGGAAATATGCTGCATTATGGCTCATTATTGATCTTTTCCTGCAGCATAATTTAGTCAACCATCCCGCTTAATTTGGAACTCTCCTGCCGCAGAATTCCAGTGGCCCTGCCTATGGCCTTTCCCACAGAGGGTATTTCAGGGTTTGATGGTTGCCCAAACCTCAGACATTTCAGGCAGAAGAGGTTTGTCTTTGCTGTGAAAAGGCCAGGTTCCTCTCCAGATGTTTTTGGCTGACATCACATTCATTGCACAGCTTCGAAGGTGAGGCCTGTCACTCTCGAGTGACCCACCAGCAGGCCACTCACCACCCCAGCCGCCTAGTGTTGGCGTTTCCCTTCATTCCTCCATTCACAATGTTTTCACAGACAGTCCTCGTGCACTTGACCTCTTCCTGCCTCGGTAAGTGTCTGAAGATGAAAACACATGGATTTCCCCTCTGTAGTGTCTAGTTACTCTCCCAATATTGTTGCAGCTGGAGCTTCTCCGGCCAGGGCCTTCAGAGACTTGGAGTGCAGAAGACATCTTTCCTCTCCTGGAAGGAGTGATGCAGGATAGGGTCATGACCTTTTCCATGTCATTGCCCGTCCACCACAGAAGAACAGAAACCAAGCCATAGCATGAGTGCTTGTTGCTTTGCATTTCCTCCAGCTTGTTTGTTCTTTTTAGCAGCTGTTGTCCTGTGTCATTGGTTCCGTGCATCATGTTGTCCCTTTCGCAGTTTGATGATTCATTTTCGGCAGCGGGTTTCGGGTGGTTCTACTTTCAAATGTCCTTTCCAGGCTGCTCCAGACACAGCCCCTTTGTAGTGATACCACCAGGGCTCGAGTCGGGGTACCACGCGGGTGGACGGCGTCCCCCCACTTATTTTACCTGGGGGACACCGTCCCCCCTACCAAACAGCTGGACTTCACTCTTTGCTCTCTGGGACGAGGAGCTCGGCACCTTTCGTGACGTCACTTCCTGTCGTGACGCCACTTCCGGTGACGGCGCCCCCCACTTCTTTTTTTACGACTTGTGCCCTGGATACCACTCACAGCAGTGTGGTCTCTGGCCAGGAGCACCCACAACACAGGCACAAAAGGTGTGTACTTTTTTGCACTGTTTCACATCTGAAACTGAAAGTTTGATCAGGGACGACAAAAGTCCTCAACTAAGGGCCCCACTTCACTTTGCACAACAGAATCTGCAGTTCCACCCTCGCCACTACCGTTTACTAAAGGACAGTACCCCAGGGCGTCTAATCAGCAGTGACTTCCTAAGAAAGTCTTCCCTGAATGCAGGCAGGACACTTCCACTGTCCAGGTAGGCTGTATTCACCCTCCAACTCTTGCTCTATGTCAACCCAGAGGTCTCCAAAATAGATCCCACTTTGCTTGAAGGTTATTACTGTGAGACGAACTTCAGTAGACATCCGCTTCAGCATTCGTAGAGTCTCCTTTCAAAGAGTGCGCCCAGACATTATTTTAAGCTTCCAACAACAGAATGATAAGCTGTCCTTGCTGAAGCGGTTGTCTAGCGATAGTCTAGCATCAAACAGACTGTTCACCCGACGCTAGCATGTGTGAAAAGTATCTAATATAGCACTATCTACACATGCAAATAATGTTGCTTCTGGCTAGAGTCTTGCATCCTCAAATTGCACGTTGTCTCAAACAGTGTCTTCTATATTCATAAAATCGGGCGTGAAAAACGGAATATAAAATCTGATTGTTGTCACATGTTTCCTTTCAAATGACCCTATTCTCCCTTTGCTTTTCTCTGTATGCCTTTTCTTTTTGGGTAAAACCTTCTCCAAGTCACTTCAGTGTTCGCCCTAATCTCTATTAATGTATTTCTTCAAATTTCCAACAACTCATTTCAAAGATCACAACCTCTCCTATTTTTAAAATTCTACCCCAGCAACCCAATACCTAACCTCATGAACTGCCATACACCCCTCAACCCACTAATAATAACACATAACTCCTATTAGTTAAATCTATCACAAAGAACCTAGAGTTAATGCTTGGAATAGTTTGCTTGAGCGCACACAACTGATCCCGTTTACCAATAACACTGGACTATAACCATTAACCTTGAGCAAGTCAGTGCTTTGTCTGAGTTAGTTAGCATTATACAAATACAATTACAATATCATACAGTTACTGAGCCAGAACTTGCTAGGGCTAGCCCATAAAAGTCCACAAGCGATGGATCCATGTCAGATTTTTAGGGTAACCACCAGATAATGTACAAGCATGCATTTTTCTTAAATTGTTTTGGGTTGCTGATGAACTTTTGTAAAGTACCTGATTTTCACCTTGCATGAAATTTCTCGAGTATTTCCGTTTACTTACACCCTTGGGAAATTATTCTTCACACTGTGAGTTCAGATTGTCGTGAATAAAGCCCACTCAATCTTGAAAGTATGTGCACATTTCTTAACTGCAAATGTTCCTTTTGTTGATCTTTTCTATGGTGACGAGGAACAGAAACTGTTGTCTTTGAAGTTATCATGCTGAGCCATTTTGTTAGCCTCAAACAGGGAAGCACAGGGAATACTGTGCTCAAAGGTTACGATTTTCACATAGAAGTGACCAAGCGAAGGTTTTAGCAAAGTTGTAAAATATTCCATAGACCTTTGTGTAGGTTCCAGGAATAAAACATTACAACTCCCCAGATTGCTACTGGGTATGGGACGGGCTTCCTTTTACGACTGCTGTATGCTTTTTGATTTTGTAGGGATATTCCGAAAATCTGGCATGGATCCGACACCCTTGAACCTATTTTAGGCACACATATCTTTTATCGAATCATAGTCTATATAGAGATATACTTACCTATTCATTGTACGTATGTTGAAGCATACCAGCACAAACACCGTCATAGCTAATTTTCTGCCTAATTACCCCACCACCCTCTCCCGCAAGGGTCATCGCGGCCCCTTTTTTAGACCCTACCTATTACAGCAATGTTTTAGTAGCAGCAAAATAGCAACGCCTTTTTACATGAAAAAATGGCACGACATTTGCAAAATAACAGTAAAAATGTACAGCATTGTGAATTGTGCCTCTCTCTTTATCTTAATTATTCTTGGGGAGTAAGTATTGACAGTTTTGTCCACAGAAATAATGTCTCGCTCATGATTGCCTCCTAAGTGAAAAGTTAGGGTCATATTTATGACCGGGTTTGCAGCACGTTAGCAATGCAAGCCGTAAGTCATATTTTTGAAGCTACACAAATCCACTTTACGTGGCTTTGAGTGACTCCAAAAATATGGAGTAACCAAACGTAGTGCAAAATCGCTGGGTTACGTTACTCTGCGTTCCATGGGCGTTGCGTGGGTTCCCACGCAACGCCCATGGTTTTTGACAAATTCTCAGATTTGCAAGAACTTGTAAACTTGAGAATGCGCCAGAAAGATATGCCTTAGGAGGAATATGTTTATTTCTCCTCATTTTATTTATCTTTCTATTTAAAAGAGGAAAACGTCTCGAAGGATTGATTTTGTGCAGGAAGTTGCCCATTTCTGCACACAAATAATCCTGTCTGCAACACAAGCACCCTTGCACCGGTGCAAGGGTGTCTGCGTTAGCGCTTGGCGACCAAAATGCGCAAGGGTAAAGGACAGGAATGCACCTCACTGGATAAATACAATGCATCTCTGCCCTTTCCCTCAGTGTCATAACACAGGCCCGCAGCCCCCACAGAGTGTGGGCCCGAGCTCCAGGGAGGGCCCTCAGCTCAATACTCTGGCTGGAGAGCTCCTGATAAAGTCTGGAGGGGGCCTTTCAGGTGCCTTGCAGGGGAGCCCCCTCAAGTTTTGTTACGCCAGTGCTTTCCCTGTGAGGCACAGCAGGGTGGTTTGCTGCGCTCCCCTGCACCACTATAGTGTTAAATATGGCCCTCAGATTTTGACCCCTTAGCTGCGGCGGCTATTCCGCCGCAGTGCTGGGGGGGCACGCGGCGCTCCCATGCTTGTGACGGAACCGCTCCGTCACGAGCCTCAGGCGCGCCGTGCTTGTGACGGAGCGGTTCCATCACGGCCCCGCCCGCTCAATGAAACGCGCCGCGCAGGTGCGAAATCAGCACCGCGCAGGCGGGCCTTGACGGAACCGCTCCGTCACCAGCACAGCCCACCCGAGGCTCGTGACGGAGCGGTTCCGTCACGAGCATGGAACGGGTTAATTAGCTGGGTGGTATGAGGACACCAGAACAGAGAATCTGTAACTTAAATAAATATGTAGATGCCACTTTACTTGTATCTCTTGCAAATCGTACGTTGCGCAGCTGCAGAACTTTTTTCCTTAATGCACAAATTTGAAATTAATTTTAATGCTTAATCACATGCTTATGTATAATACTCAAGCTTACGCCACAAGGTATCTTGCTGGGGAGAGGATGTGGCCAGAGGGTAGAGCGGGCAACCATGAAGTTGGGGAACCAGGTTCGAGTCTCGTCAGGGATGCACAACCTCCTGTGATTCTGGGCAAATAACGTAATCTCCCCGTTCCTAATAAAATGAGTATGTCTGTCTGCAACTCAACTGGTGCTCATGTAAAGCGCTCTGATACCTTCGGGTCAAGTTTGGGCGGTTATAAAACAAAAAATATATATACTAGAAATTTATTTTTATCCTATTGAATTGTGCTCTTTTAGCAACCTGATGAGGATGAAAGGTTAAAACCATGGGTCATATATATAACACACACCATTACTGATGTCTCATTCCATGCAGAAAACGAGTGAAAACTCAAAGCATCCATTTTAAAATGGCACAGGAAAAAAAGACTGACCAATAAGAAGGCGGTAGCCGAAACACCTCACCAACAGAAATAAAGCAGCTTTTACTATCTCTGAGTGGCAGGGTTTTCATCCATGTTCATGCCATGGCAAAGACGATGAACGTGGCCAAATAACACAATAACAGATGTTATTTATAGCGACGGTACTAGGAAATACTTATTCGCATATGTCAAATTTGTGTTTATTACCTCCCACTGCTCATACTGACTTTGCATCCAAGCCAGTGGCGGCCAGTGCAGTTAAGCGCATTGGGGTAGGGGGGACAGAAAAGGAAAATAAAATAAATAAATAAATCCAATTTTGGCTTCCCCCCATTGCCCCACTCCGCTTCACTGCTGTTACCTGTGCCGGCCGCACCTGATCCAAGGTAGCACCGATTGGGTGGCAGAGTAGCTAAAATGATGTAAGAACACTGAATTCAGTCAAATTGATATGGGGCAGAGTTTACAGGAAGCAGCATTTTTTTGTTTTTTTGCAGTTTTATATCGCTCAAACTCGTCCCATAGGTATTGGAGCGCTGTACATTGGCACCAGTTATGTTGCACAGGGACACATTCATTTTTGGTCGTCACAGGGAGATGAAGTGATTTGCCCATAATCACAGGATGTTGAGCCCAAGCCGAGACTTGAACCTGGTTCCAAAGTTGGCAGCTCTGGCCGTTAAGATATCACAACGAGCTCCACACCTCGGAGTGCAAATGGTGCTGTTCTCTCACATAAATTACTTTAGGTTTCACCTTTTAAAACTGTGTATTTTTTCCCACTAATGGGAACCTCGATTTGTGCCTTTGCAATGGTGGCCTTAGTTTTCAATGTTATAATGCAGGGGCATAACTCATAACTGGCAGCCCCTGTGGTGCGGGGAAGGGGTGCAACCCTCCAGGGGTCCCCCAGCCCTTCAAAGGGGCCCCATTCAGCTGAAGGCCAGTGGATATCTGTGAGATATAGGAGACTTGGTGCCCCTTATCACATTCTGCAGGGGAACCCCATCATTGTGCATTACGCCTCGGAGGTATCCTTTAGGAGGCGCTCCCCGAGAGTCCGTTTGTGTTTACAGGGGTGTGTGTGTGTGTGTCTGTTCCCGTATGTCTGTGTTCATGTGTTTATGTGCTTGTGTATATTCACACGTGACAGTAGTGGACAAGAGTGTGCTGAAATAGAAACTACTGTACATTTTTTCCATTCTGAGATTCAGCTGCGCTCTGAACGTGACAGATCTTCTTGTGAATAGAGGTCATTACCTATCTCCATGCAGTGACTCAGCGGTGCTCTAATGGTGACAAGTCTTGTGAACAGTAGTCAGTACCTTTTTCCCTTCAGTGACTCAGCGGTGCTCTAAAGGTGGCAGGTACTCTTGTGAACAGAGTTCAGTACCTTTCTCCCTTCCGTGACTCAGCTGTGCTCTAACAGTGACAGCTACTCTTGTGAACAGGAGTCAGTACCTTTTTCCCTTCAGTGACTCAGCTGCGTTCTAATGGTGACAGCTCCTCTTGTGAACAGTGGTCAGTACCTTTATCCCTTCAGTGACTCAGCTGTGCTCTAATGGTGACAGGTACTCTTGTGAAAAAGAGTCAGTACTTTTCTCCTTCAGTGACTCAGCTGCGTTCTAATGGTAACAGGTCCTCTTGTGAACAGGGGTCAGTACTTGTATCTGATATATTAACTCTTATTGGGAAACGCATTCTAGGTTAACAAATGTCAAATATATTGAAAGTAGAAAGTCGTGCATTCGTTGGGTGTGACGCTGCAAGAGTTGCCTTTGGCTACGAGATTCTGAAATGTCCCCCAAGAAAGAAAGCCTCAGGGCCAGACTCTTAGAGAGCTGATGGCCTGAAGAACATCCGGTGAAAACCACTAGCACCTGCAGGCGCCGACAGTTCATATCAGGGCAGTGAAATCCTTTCCATTTGTACAGTCTTCTAACGTGCTTTCTAATAAATAAAACCTGCTCTTCTAAAATTCACTTTAATTTCAACTACTACTACTATTGACGCAGAATATGTCAGAATTGCTCCTCTGTGTCTACCACCACCCCTTCTTTTTGAGTGCCTTTAGATAGAGTCAAGCTTTATTCGTCAGGCCGCGCTCGCGCCTCGCGCGAGCCCTCTGGCATGCAGCGCTGACAATAGCCGCAGAGTCGCATGCTGTTCAGTCGTCAGACTAATACAGTATTGCTATAGTAATGCTGTGGTATTAATAAGGCGGGTGGCCGGAATTTTCAATATGGTGAGCCTGCTGGGCCCTTAAGCTGCAGACACAATTAAGGAATTTACAATTTTCTGCCAACATGAAATGGGCTTTCACTGGTGACAGAGGAGGAAATGGCCTGCGGAGCCTGGGAGGGAAGGTTTGGGAATTTCACGCGATGATCTCATTGGGATCATTAACCTTTCAGTTTTCTGTTTTATCTGGGATTCCCAAAGGCGGCCATTTTCTCTGCCTCAGATTCTCTGACCCATCCTCCCTTTCAAGCTAGGCTTTTGCTGGAAGACTTTTCTCTGCCATCAGCTTCAACAGAGGAATTAGCCTCCCAATGGGAGGCAGGCCAAGCAGTGGCGGGGACTCCTCTCGGGCTGGTATGTCGGGTCATGGGCTGCACAGTTGGGCCCGACTGCGCCTTTGAGAAGCAGCCAAGGCTTCTTGCCAGACCCTGAATTCCCCAGTCTACAAAGATCATCCCTTGCAGAGCCTGCATAAGGCTTCCTGTCTTTTCTACTGGTCGAACTAACATATGCTCAGCGATTTCCCCATCACCCATAAGATGTAGGTGTAGCGCAAAGCTACAGGTGGACAGTGCCAATCTTAGATGGCCCACACGTGTCCCACAAATGGGGAGAAAGTCGTATTCTCATAGGATGGGTTACTGTTGCTTATTTTCACTTTGTGATGGTCTGCTGCTATTCACTGGGCCCCACCATTGGTGGATATCCTTTCGTGCTTTGCCTGGAGATCAATAAACCAGACTGAAGGTGTATCGGCGAAGGAGGAACTTGGTAGCTTATCATTCACTTTGCAGGCTCCCTTCAGGTTGTAGTGTAGTAGTTCGTAGAGTAAAAGTATGTGAAAGTGTATACGTAAATCCTTTAAAAATCAAATCCACAACACAAAGGCAAAATACAACGCATTGAGGATGTGTGGTGTAGCCAGGTTTCACCCGGGTGGAATTAGTTGGCACTGTAGTCTCTGGAGTCCCATGTTCAAGCTCTTAGTCGTCCACCGCAACAGAGAGCTATGCCAACAAGCCTTGCTTGATGTGCTGCTGATGGCGGACAGACATTTATGTGTCATTGTTATGCATTGAAGAAGTAATGGAACCTTTATTCTTGGGTAACTAAATGTATCAAATAATAGGTGAACCACAATAGGCAG
The DNA here is from genome assembly GCF_964263255.1 of Lissotriton vulgaris. Classification (NCBI taxonomy): domain Eukaryota; kingdom Metazoa; phylum Chordata; class Amphibia; order Caudata; family Salamandridae; genus Lissotriton; species Lissotriton vulgaris. Next base: position 169,016,146 of record NC_141689.1, on the reverse strand, counting down.
ATGCGTCGTAGGGGTGTCATGGACCTTAGCGCAAACAATAAAAATGGGCCTCTGACCAGTGGCTGGGTAGTAAAATACAACAATTTTCAGAGTTCAAATGGGCCAATCAAGACTTTTGGGCCCCTGTGCTACTGTGCTTGCTTCACTGTTGATTGCTAGACCCCTGACACTATTTATTTTTCAAGTTTTGTATAGTGCAAACTTGACCCGAGACCCCATATCAGAACACTTTACAGAGCAGCGGGGATATAAGGTACATGTAGCGTACATGTACCTTATATACCCGCTACTGAGGTGGTGAGGTAGGAATGGAAACACTACAGTAAAAACAATTCAAAATAATAGCGAGGATGTATAAAATGAGAATAAAAGTAGACACAAGGTTTGTTGTGTTGACAGGAGGCTGGTGACCGGTAAGTGTAGCAATAGCACGATTATTAAAGGGAAGTGAAGAAAGGAGGACCCACTTATAATAAGAGTGGGAAAGAGACTCCTGCATGATGGGGTGAGGGAGAGGGAGAGAGAGGGAGAGCTAGTGCATGAAGGAGAACGAGGAAGCCATGCTTATCAAGAGACGAGAAGAAAGAGAAGGTGATGTGCTCCAATGCAACGATCAGATGTGGGCATGGCAGATATCAAGGCTTGGGAAGAGATGGGACAGTCACCATGGAAGGGTTGAGGCAGGCCCAAGCACATCAGCAGGCCGATATGAGACCACCACGTACATCAAGGGATGTACAAAGATGTTCCTGGTTTACAAGGACATATGGGCATCCGTAGCAGGAATTATGCACCGCAATCGAAAGCAAACGAGGTGAAGCTGCACTGGTCCTTGAGAGGAAGCCAGGAGCTAAGCGCATCCAGAAGAGAAAAGTGAGGAAACCAACACAAATGAATTGGGACATAAAGGGTGGGACCTAGACGGGTATGTGATTTGGTACATGTAATGCCATGTCCAAGCTTGTAGAGCTTGTAGGCACTGCATGTGTTCTTTACAGGCCTGGATACTGGCTACATGGTCTAAGGCCAAAGGCAGGCCCCCCAAAATTCCTTGACCCTTATGGAAAGCTTGTTCAGTCGGCCGTAGTCTACCTCTTGATGATTGAACACATAAATATTACCTACACCTAATATGGCTGTTATTTAACCCCTTCCCTGCTTATGACGAAACGACGCGGTCATGAGCCACGGGTGGCGTGTGCTCATGACAGCGTGGTTCCGTCATGCTGTGGCCGCTCCGCCCACGCGGCACTGATTACCCAGCTGTGCAGGCAAATTAGTGAGTGGGCAGAGTCGTGACGGAACCACGCCATCATGAGCACAGCTCACCTGTGACTTATGACGGCGTGGTTCCGTCACGAGCATGGCGGCGCCGAGCTCACCCCCACACCCCAACGTGGCGGCGGAATTACCGCCGCAACCAAGGGGTTACAAATTAATAACCCTGTAATGAGCACCTTAAAAGTAATCTCATTTTATTGATTTATGTCAGTTGTTCTGAGAAGGATGAGTAGCTCAGGGTTTAGTCATCCTACTTACAATTCTATCAGGTAGTACCAACCAAGGCATGGTAGAGAGATGTTATTACCCAGTAGTTTGGAGATGGCTAGGAAATGGCATGATAAAATGGCATAGAGGTGGCTGAGGGACGTCAGTGGGCAATGACAAGTTGGTGGAGATAATCAGATAATGATGGAAAGATGACTTGGTGATGATAATGACAATGACCAAGACAGGGTTGGTGGATATCAACAGTAACATGAGTTTTGAGGGATGCCGACCGTGGATTGCTGTGAAAAGATGTACCCAGAAAAGTGTCAGGCAACTGCTTGGGATGTCACAACATAACACCCAGGAGATATCAAGCAATTTCTAAAATATGTATGTATGTATGTAAGCCCCTAAAGAAGTTGCATTGGTTGCCGATCCTTGTACGTCTCCACTTCTGGGGTGTAGTACGAGTGCACAGATCTTTTTAGCCAGTCTGGCATACTATCTTCCAACTAGAACTCTGCGATGCTCTGATGCTTTGTTGGTGGTAATACCAAAATCTATAAAGAAGAATGGAGGAGTATGCTCTTTTTTGACTTCGACCGCCTCGATCTGGAATGCTCTTCCTTTGGATCTGAGGGATATTGTAGATGAAGTTTCTGTCAAACGCAGCCTCAAAACGCGTCTGCTTACACTTGCTTTCTGAAATGTTCCTTCTTATTAGTGGTTGCCAATCTGCTAGCGCCAAGACACTCTTTTGAGCAGCTGAACGATCTTCAAAAAACCAATAATAATAAATAATATTGGGTATATTGCATTTGGATAGCTTGAAACTAGAAGCAAGTCAGCGGTTCGCGGTACATGGTCTACAGCAAGCTTAAAGTCGGCGAGTAATAGGAGAGAACGTTGAGTTGTCGACTGTTAATGCATTGTGATGTAGTGTTCTTTAAAGAGGTAAGTCTTCAACTCTTTCCTATATTGGAGCAGCTTTTGGGAGGTCCTGATGGATACAGGGATGTTGTTCCAGATCCTGGACGCATAGATGGAAATGCCTTTTGTCTTGCCAAGAACCACCAGAGACTGTGAGATTGTCTGTAAAATAAGGAACGGTGCTGGTTGTGATAGCTTTTTAAATCATGGATCTGGATTTGAGGATGGTGCCAGGCCAGCTGGCAGTGCCAGCTGACCATTTGAACCATTGGAGCTCTATCAGGGTGGGGGTGTTGTGGTCATATTTCTTCAGACCGTTGGTGAGATTTGCTCTGGCATGTAGGATGCCCCTTGCAGGTGCCAGTGTGTAGTCTGGGATGCCATGGAGTAGCGGATTATCAACATCCAGATGTAAGAGTACAAGGGCTTGAACAGCAATTCCGAAGTCCCTTTCTGGAAGAAACAGTTTGACTTCCTTTAGAAGAGAGAGCTGGTACCAAGCCATCTTTGTTTTGTTAGTAATGTGTATCTTGAGGGAGAGGTTGGTGTTCAGGGTGAATCCAAGTGGCTTGGAATTCAGTTAGAATAGGGGTTCAAATCCATTGTGATTAATATCATTGAGCCAGAGTTTGTACGGTATTTTGTTTGTTCTTGGCAAATAGGAATTCTGCTTTGTTGAATTGAACTTCAAGTAGGCGCTTGACAGTCAGGGCTGGATGATGTGCAAATATTGTTTGGGGCGGTGGATGTTTGAAGCTGAAGAGACTTTCACGTAGAGTTGTGTATCATCGGCATTCAGGTGAATCTGGAGTGGAGAAGTGTGGCTCAATGGTTAGAGCGGCAGACCCTGATGCAGAGGTCTAGCCCGGGACCAGGGTTCAATTCCCCGCCTCGGCGGGTCTTGGGCTCAAAATTCCACGGACCTGATCATTCTCGCCTCGGTGCCTATTCCAATCATGGAGTCCCACTCTGCAACTCTGGGCAATAGCTTGCTTAATCTCCACAACGGCCCCCACAACGCTAAGGATGCCTGGCCTCCACCTTGGGGGTGCCCAGGAGTGGACACCTCACAGGGAAAGCCAGGATGGGTTCCACAGCGGTATTCGTACAAGCGCCTTGAGACCCTTGCGGGTGAGTAGTGCGCTATACAAGTATCAATTTACATTTACATTTACATCTTAACCCCTTGAATGCTGGGGCTATTCTCCTGCTGTGCTGGGGGGAGGTGGTGCGCACAGCGCCCCCATGCTCATGACGAGCCCAGCTCGTCATAAGCCACGGTGCTCCGATGCTCATTACGAGCTGAGCTTGTCACAACCACGCCCGTTTAATGGAACGCTCAGCACAACAGGAGATTTAGACGTGCGAGCGTTCCACGGGCCAAGACGAGCTCAACTCGTCATGAGCACCGTGGCTCATGACGAGCTGAGCTTGTCATGAGAATGGGAGGGGTTAATGCTGTTATCTGTCACTAGAGCACCAAGTGGCTTCATGTTAAGGTTAAAGATGACAGGAGACAGTATGGAGCCCTGGGCGACTTTACAGGTGATGGGGATCTTCTGTGACCTGGTGGTGCCCATGTGAATTAATCTGTGTTGGTTGGAAAGGTATGAGGAGAACCAGTGAAGAACATTGCCGGTGAAGTCAATTTGAGTCTCCAGGGTGCACACGAGTGTGTGATTGAAGGCAACTGAGAGGTCCAACAATATCAGGTGGTCGCCTTCATCTGCGGTCAAGTGGGCATTGTCTACTATGTGTAAGAGGGAGGTTTCTGTGCTGCGGTGTTATCTGAAACAAGGCTGCCAGACTGGTTGTATGCTAAATGTTTCGCGCAAAAAATGATCAGCTGCAATAATCAATTATTTAGGAAGGTAGTATGTTACTTACGTCATTGGAAATTGACTAAAGTTATTAGGGATGCTATTAAGTAATAGGAGACGTTTCTGTAATGTTCCTTTAAAATAGTATATAACGATCACTTGGTGAGTATTACTGTGGTGAACGGTGGTACACCAGCCAAAGCCTGGGGTTAGAGCGTATTCAGTAACATCCATGCAATGGTTGGGACAAGTTATCAGATCATGGAGAGAACTGACAATTGATTCATGGCAGTAAAACCAATATTTAGATGATAAAGTCAGATAATGGTTAATGGACTGCAAGGCTATGCCATGGCAATCAAGAGGAGCCATTGGACGAACAAGAGTGGATCAGCAAGAGTAGAAAGCGTTGAAGCAGGACATCCCATTTAAGGAGACGTCCTAAACAGAGACACATTCATATAGAGTCCAGTGACTGCTAAACACTTCTTCTCTAATGGACCAATGGATAGTCTTAGAATGCACGCGTGAGATGGTCCAAGGACCCTGTGAAACAGGGACAAGAACACCACATGACAATCTACTGAGCAAGGCTCCCAACAGTCCCAAACCAGCATCCCTCATCAAACTGCAGCACTAAATGTTTCCCAGAGCTGTGTGGTGAGGCACCCAGCCAAGTTCTAAACCATACTTGCCGACCTTAAATGCTCTGAAATTACTTTTTGAATCCGGAAACCTCCAATCCTAGCTCTGTTTACATGCATGTGATTGATATGTCTATTTACATGTCGGATCGGGCAATATCTGTTGAAAGACTCTGACGTCAGGGGCGTAATGTGTACCAGATTGTGGGCAAGAACAGAAAATGAAGAACAGGATTGTGATGATTGTCTGGAGTGTTGTTCTCCACTTTTGCATATGCAAATCTACTGCTTGCAGTCTCCCTCCGCAATATCCCCAAAGTCTGAAGTTTGCAAGTCTTCCCAAACTTGCTTCAGGAATCCCTGTCCTGGAATGACTGCTCCATTCCTATTGACTGGGTTTTTTACTGGTGTGATATTACACCCTTGCGGGTTAATACTACGTATGAGTAAAAGGATCTAAAGTTTCAAGTTATCCTTTGGTATATAGCTTCCACATCCAAATCCAGACTTTTGCCGATGTAAATTAGATTCAAACTCACAAACGGCTTTGTGAATTAGGCCCTGGGTCGTTATTAGGGATCCGGGTTTTATAGTATTTCTTTATTTTTTTACATTACTGTCTGTATTTAGCAATATCTCATTTTTGCCAAATGTATCTGTATTCATCCATATTTATTCTGGGTTTTGTGACAAAACTAAGCTGAAACTAGTGTATTTTTACTTTTATTTAACTAATAAATGTGCTCTTACGTTTGAAAGCCTAACAGGTTCCATTGATATGAACACCTGCAATGATAAATCAATACCCTTATATGGAAATAGGGAATTTCTTGTATCTACTGCTGTTTAAGCCTATTTACTAAAATATCTTTCTTTTTTATAACCCCTTACCTGTCACTCCGCACAGCTATTGGTCTGTCAGTCATGAATGACAGCATTTAGAATCGCTCAAAAAACAACCCAATTTCCTTTTGTATCCACATTTAAGAATGAATACAGACGGGAAAATAAATGGGGTTCTATCTATATTTATCTGTAAAAATCACCGTAGTCTTTATCAAGCAAAAACTGTTGAAATTGTTACTGTTTGTATTGTGCATTACTGTCATTAGTATGGCCTTTTACTGTTCCATTCATCTGCACAAATACAGTAACATATCCAAAAACAACTCTGGACATAGAAAATACAGAGAAGTTGATGGCATAAAAAGGCCTCCAGTCAGATGTCCTTCCGTGCTACTCATGTATAGTCTCCATCATTGTCTTTGCACCAGGCTCTCAGTTCTGGTGGTGTCTTTTGGAACAAGACCCCATAGAATTTATCTTCAAAGTCTCATGTAGACACCTAGGTAAATTGTCACATTTTTACGTCTTTAACTTAAAGTGTTCATATGGATTGCTGGCTGAAATGAGTCTACTGAAAGGATTAAGGATACGGCCAACATTGAGTTTAGGAACTCATTGATTCCTCGTTTACCTCCTGGCGCTCAGCGGACTGTCGGTTTCATCCTTTCTACAGCGGAGAGTGGTGAAGATTCATTGTACCCCGCTTCAGCGTTCCTGACACCCGATATGCCCATGTTCTTCAGTTTGCACAACCACATTGTTTTCATAAGAAGTCTGATTCACAAAGGACCTCCGCACTCGTGACTGAGGCCTCGCAATCATGTAGGAGTCTCCGTACTCGGGGCAAAATCTCTGCAGTGAGAATTATTCCCGCGAGATTCCGCCCATTGTGAATCTGACCCACTGTGTGTATAGAAACGCACCCACTACTATGCTCCCCTCTCAGATGCTTCTTGGCAAAAAGAGGTTCTGAGTGCAGGGCCTGGTTTCTCAGAGCTCTGCTTGGACTCAAACCAAGATGGCTGGAATAGACAACAACAGAAAATAACATCACTGAGGATGGGAGAGAAAAGAGGAGCAGATGAAACAACCCTCTGATCACAAACGGAATGCCAATCTTGGTCTTCGGCGCAGCAAAACAAAATAGGCAGTCGGACAGTAACAGAGTTTGGTGGAGAACTTTACTACAAGGAAATTAAAAACTCAGTAGGGCAGGATGGTGCCTGTCAATCAACTAATATTAGGGATCCTATTGTTTAAAGGTACATCTCGCCAAGGAGACCGCAAAAGGCAGAACTGTGCCTGGACGGCTTACCTTCCCATTCAGAAGTGACGTGGCCAGATCAGTGGCTAGAAGTTTCAAGACTCCGTCCAAAATTGGATTCTGTTACCCAGAGCACTCTACATAGGGATTTATGTTGTGGGTAATTTTGTGGGATATATAGGTTGTGCACTAAGGCATAACCTCGCCTTATGAAAGCACCAGTCCTGGATCCAGACTAGAAACGAAGGTTGGACTATCCTCATTTTTGGGGAAGGGATTAAATCAAATGTTCACATGGCTGGTCCCCTTCTGAAATGGCGCAGTTGAGCAAAACCTATGTAAAGAAATACCACCCTGAGGAATCCACGGCGATTCAGGCATTCCATTCCATCAGTTTTGAGGTCAGTACTGGAGCGTTGCCTGAGTAGTAAAAGAACCTGTTACCAGGTTGTCATTGCTGAAGTGTAAGAGCAACAAATTATATATTACCCATGGTAGGGCTTAAGAAACAACTTGTTTGGTTTACTGCAGAAGAGGCTGGCATCCTTCCAACAAGTGTGCATGCCTCCAGGAATGTTTCCTGTCCCTAACGGCGGCCGGTGCAGGTAAGTTGATGGGGCAGTCGGGTAGGGCAGGGTGGGAGTGGGGGGTCGACAAACGTCGGATTAGGGAAAAATAAATCCGATTCTGTCTGCTATCCACATATCCTACCGCCCCTACCCGCATCCATGCGAATTGAATATATATCCTGTTGTTCTGTATATAGCTCAAAAGATTTTCACTGGTTTTTGACTTTGCGGACGACATTTGCGAAGCATTTGTGTAAGCTCTTGCAAAATGCAAAGTGGCAATAAGTCATTGAAAAAGGTGTAGACGGCACACCAATCAATTTTTGAACAAAAAACATTTTTTTGCATAAAAAATAGAAGCGCAGTGTCACGTTTCATTTTGTGGTATAGTGCCTAACCATGATAAATTCTGCAAGGGTACTATAGTATGGTGGAAACAGTGCGAATACGCCTACAATTTCATGCAAAGCCTTATTCCCTAAAGTTAGGCTTCCGTGAAATCATAGCGCTAAATGAAAAGTGGAGAAAAGTATGTGCAAAAGAAAATTGTTTGATTTTCCTAAGTATAATAAGCATAATTTGGAGAAGTGTGGCTCAGGGGTTAGAGGCGGCAGACCTGGAGCTTGAGTTCGGCCTGGGACCAGGGTTCAATTCCCCGCCTCGGCGGGTCTTGGGCTCAGAAATTCCACGGACTCGTTAATTCTCGCTCCGGTGCCTTCTCGACTCACGGGTTCACACTCTGCGACTCTGGGCAATAGCTTGCTTAATCTCCACAACGGCCCCTCGAGGTGGGATGCCTGGCTTTCACCTTGTGGATACCCTGCCAGGGTATCTCACAGGGGAATACCAGGACGGGTTCCCTAAGCAAGCGCTGAGATGCCCCAGGGTAAGTCGTGCGCTATATAAGTTTCATTCATTTCATTTCATTTCATAATTTCCACAAAAGTACACAATATATCCTTATTGTCCACTGCCAATGGCTATTCCAGTTGTTAGAGGCCCAGAACCTTAGATATCCATGTGAGGGAGAGGGCCTTTACCAACCGATGTACCTTTTAGGAGAAGGGCTATGAGGTGATTAGAACATTCCACCCAGTAAGGGTAGAATGTTCTAAATTAAAAAGGGAGAAACAGAAAGACAAACATTGGAATTTTGGATCGGAAGGCTCACACCGGCCATTTGAAGCCCGGAGCTGACTCATTGTCTTCAATGGAGCTCCCATCATTCCAATGTTATAAAATGCCTTGTTGCATGAAACTAAACATGATTTAGCATTGCTCTCTGGCACAAAGGACCAGCAAGTGAAGTCTTGCATGAGATTTCTGCTTGAAGGCACACTCTCCAGTACAAATCACTACAGAAAAACAATGCCAAAGCTAAATAATGCAAATGAGAACATTGGAATGCTGGGCGCTCCATGGAAGACAATGGAGTGTCTCTGGGTTTCTAATGGCCAATAGAGGCCCGGGGCTCTAATATTCTAATGTTTGTTCACAGCTGTTGCTGTGAACAAAGGTCTTACGGACCCCGAGGGGATTTCAATTCCCTCGGGCTCCGTGAGGTATTTGTTTTGGTTGTTAGAACATTCTGCTTTCTTTTGGTGGGATGTTCTAATAGTGTTATAGCCCTCCGTAGCTGGGCTATACTGGCATTAAAGTCCTACTCCCTTTTAAAAGACCCTCACCGAAGGAGCGGGCCTTAACGGCTGGTATAACCCATTACGGCGGGCTATAAGGCTGTATTAGTGCGAGTGGGGCGATGTTGCTATCATCTGCTTGTGACACTCAGTAGATATGACACAGCCCTATTTTTTCCTGTTGGCGCAATGCAGCGGTGCAGATTCCCTTGCAACATTGCGTTTTGCAGTTCTTCATAATTCTTCATGTGAATTCTGTTTATTTCCCCTTTTTTAGGTCTTGCCTAGAAACTTAAAAGTACATAAAATTACCACCACAGTTTCATGATGCATAAATGCACATGCGTGTTATGAATGCACTCATATACATCATACTATTTGGGGCGACAGTTTTGCCAGATTTCTTTCTTTGTTGACGATATTTTTCATAATTGGAAACAATCACTGAAAATCCAGAAGGTCGGGTGATGCCTTCTACATGTGAGCTCTGTTCACTTGCCAATATTGGCTTTGTAGATTTCTCAGGGGCTACCGTGATGATTCCTATAATCTCTCCCTTTCACCTAAATACCTGCTGCAATATTGGTGCTTTTTAGGTCTCGCCTGTCGATGCGCATGCGCATCGAGCAAGCGAGAGTATTGGCACTTATCCACTCTTTATCCGCACTGCAAGGAATCGTGGCGATTCCTTGCAGTGCCCGTGACTTTTAAGCTCAATGCGCATGCGCATTGAGCTTAAAAGCGCGTGCACATGGCCCCAGCCGCCTGCCTTGCCTACTCTCCCGCCCCCTCACTTCTTGATTGCACGGCCGCTAGGCCGTGCCTCCCCTACTCCTCCTCCTACTCTCCTCCCCTCCCGTCTGTTCCCGCACTCCTCCCACACCCCCGCTCCGCCCCCTCACTCTCTCTGCCCGCCCGCTCTCCACTCTATCAGGCAGCCAGCCGCACTCCTCCCACACCCCCGCTCCGCCCCCTCACAGATATAACTTAGATTAATGTAACTCTACAAAATATCTTACAAACCTGTCCAAAATTAACCACGTTCATTTAGACGCATAGCACAAATGATACTAATCCGTGAAAAACAATTAGCTTTACTCAATATACCATCCTCGAACTGCGTTGACATTAAGCAGTTGAACGTCAAATCTTCAGATGCTGGTTCTGTCTTTTATTTCTTCCGTTACTCGATACACCAAAAACCAAACTGCGCCTGCGCAACCGGCTTTTCTCGACGTCACATTGATGTCCGGCTTGGGAGGTGTGTCTTTTGCCATGGTGTGAAGTTTTGATCCTTGGTATACACGGAAGATGGCCGCCATGAGATTCTTGCTGCCGGTGCTTGGCGTTCTGTTGTTGGTATGCTGCGGCCTGCCACCCTCCAGTGGACAGAAGAAGAAGGAGGTGAGTGAGGAGGGGAATTCGACCTCCTGGCACTGAGCTCTGACAGCCTGAGACCCGGAAGTGATGGTCTCGAGGCACTGTGTCAATGCAAGGTGCTCCAGGGCACTTGCTTACGTGAGTGATCTCTGTGTTACCCCCTACTAAGAGCTCCAGGGTGCTCTCCACAGGAGCTCCATTGCTCTGGCTATCGGATGGGTTGTCTGCACTGATTGCATGTCGGCTGCAGCATAGTGATTGGTATATTTTACATGCAAACGCTCCCAATTATGTTTGGAAAATGGTGTGATGTTCCTTTTTCCCTCTTGAAACTTGTTTCACATCAATGCAAGTCAATTGAGAAATACATATCATGTATTACATTTCCTTAATCACCATCACGGGTGTCCCCAAATGTCATTTATTTATACTAATAACGTGGTTCGGTTGTCCTTGTGCGAATCAGTAATGTATCTAATGCGTGCCTTGATCGTTCTGTTGCCAGGTGGTCTAGAATGCCATTTAGCCATGTTTGATTTGGTACTAACTGGCGTCTTTGTACACATTTGCTTGAATTCGTGTATGCTACAGTTTTACCCGCTGAATTGCTTTGACCATTAGGTGGACTCTTAAAACTAGCTTGAATCGATGGCACGTCTCGTGATTGTGCAGTGGCCTGTATGAAAAGTATTGATGTTTTGCATAAGGTCCTCCATGATTTCCCATTTTTTTCTGTTGCGTTACACAACACACATTTGCTTGCACTACACACTTTCAGGCTTGTCGTGTAGGTATGGTAACGTGCCGTAGGTTGTATTACATACCGTATTTATCTCTTTCTGGTTGTTATGTAGTGCTGTTTTTGCTGTTCTATCAACGGGGCACACTCTGAACCAACTACTTCCCAGGAGCCTTGTGCACATCATAGTGCCAGTGAGTTATGTTTGAAGTGTACTATTGTAGAGTAATGTGCGACTAGTATTTGCTCCTGATATACTGTTGAGATGGCAAATGCTTAGTCAAGTCGTGGCTTGGAGCTTGGGAACGTGTATGTGTCAACGCGTCCCTGAGTTTCACTCTCGAGCTACTAATCTCTTCTAATCTGCACTGCAAGTTGTACACATGGGGACGCATAACTAATACCACGTATAGTGGCCTTATGGACATATAATGAACACCATGTCCCGAGGTTTCTTCTTTTCTTTCTCTTTTTATTTATTGGCAATGTGAGTAGAGCACTTGGGGACTTTACATTCAATACCGCGTTCTCTTTGTAGATACGTGGTAGCAGCCTCACCCTCACTCACCCTCACCCTCACTCACCCTCAACTCCTCACCCTCACTCACCCTCACTCACCCTCACTCACCCTCACTCACCCTCACTCACCCTCACCCTCACTCACTCTCACCCTCACTCACCCTCACCCTCACTCACCCTCACTCTCACTCACCCTCAACCCCTCACCCTCACTCACCCTCAACCCCTCACTCACCCTCACTCACCCTCACCCACCCTCACCCACCCTCACTCACCCTCAACCCCTCACCCTCACACAGTGCAATAGGTCTCGGAGCATTTGAGTTAGAGCTTTTAGAAATGTTTATGGCTTTTTTTAAAAATTCTTTAGCATTGGCTACAGGAAACAAAAATGCTAAAGATTTACAAAAAAACCCATAAACAATTCTAAAAGCACTAACTCTAATGCTGCGAGACCTATTGCATTTCCAATGCTTGTTTGTTAACTTTTTTTGCAAGCCCTCGTCCATTTTTTTAACCCCCAAAAAATGTAAAACAAACTTCTGAAGAATGATTTAACTCAGCATTTCTGCCATTTCTTATCAGTATTTTAGGATTTGACCCCGTTTTTAACTTTTTACGTTTTTCAACCATTAATCTAATTTAGGTATCTTATTATTGGTATGTCTTCTATGTAGAGTTTTTCATGAAACTGAATGTATTTTATCCCGTCCCGTGATGTATTTTTAACTCTCTAATGCTGCTATATTTTTCAAACGTTTTTATCATGTGGGCTTTTATGGCCATGATTGGCCGAATAAAGATTTGTGATGGACTGACTCAGCATGTGTGTTTCCTGTGTCTTTGATGGTGTTATTTCCCTGCACAGTGCCAACCTGGGGAGACAAGGGATATTCATAATTGTGTCTGAATTGTGCTATTTCCTTATATCCATTCTGTTTTCAGGGTGTGTTTTTTAATAGTGCAGCATGTCAGAAGTGGAGGCTGCCACCTCTTGGCTCTTTTGTTCTGGTGGCACTGCCATGGCTACACCCGAGTTCAGGGGTCACAAAGGCAACAGGAAGTGAAAGTAAATAACAGTCCTTGAGCCAAGTTTCCTTTCTGTATTTTCGGCCCTACCCTTACCCTCTCAGCAGCCAAGAGGCAGCTGCTGTGATGAGGCTGTGAGCCGGACAGAGGTTCTTTTTTGTATTGTATTTCTATATGAAATGTTTTCACAATTAAACATACAATGATGGACAAGTAGATATCTTCATGAAAACAGAGAAGGAAAACCCAAATATGCCATATGTAAATGCAAACAGTGACATTATTTGTGATGCAATAAAGAGTGTGCGGTGTGCCATTTCACTGGGGTCCATGAGGGCACGCCTCCATAGTCCTCAGCCTCTTGAGCCTGGCACCAAAAGCGTAGGTTCTCTAGATGGGCTGGCTAAACATAAATAGGGACTGTAGGTAGCAACAATTAGAATTTGCCAGATAACATTTAAATGTTAAAAAAATTTACACTTCAAAAAGTTGCAAAGTTTTACAAGATTTTTTCCAGGGGACCGATTTTTTTGCAAAAAAACCCCATATTTGCTGTTTCATTTTCTCAGCAAAAAATCCTTGTGTTAGCATTCTCCCACTAGACGATTTTATAGATATTACGTTTCATAAGAATCTAGCAACATTGCCCGCCCTGCGGATCCTCTGCACCTGGGGTTCACTGTAGCAAGTGATGCTCTGAGCCTGGTCCAGTAGAACCAGTGACATTTATGAAGATGTGCGTGGCGTTCTGTAAACTTGCCCAGTCTCATAGCAGTAGTGGGCATTTGTGTGTGTTTTGTATTTATATAGCGCCTTCTACCCAGAGGTCTCGTAGCGCTGTATTCATACCGCTGTGGAACCCTTCTTGGCTTTCCTGTGAGATGTCCACTCCTGGGCACCCCCAAGGTGAAGCCAGGCATCCCAGCGCTCTTCGGGCCGTTGTGGAGATTAAGCAAGCTATTGCCCAGAGTTGCAGAGTGGGACCCATGATTAGACTAGGCACCGAGGCGAGAATTATCAGGTCCGGGGAGATTGAGTCCAAGAGCCGCCGAGGGGGGAATTGAACCCTGGTCCCGGGCCAGACCTCTGCATCAGGGTCTGCCGCTCTAACCATTGAGCCACACTTCTCCACATTTATGGGACATATCAGCTTGATCTGGAAGTTCCACCCGCACTGTGGGTTGTCATGACATATTCTAGATTATTGGGCCTCTGTCTAGATAAAGTAACTATCATATTATGCAATTATGTTATGCTATATATTATGTTATAGTATGTTATGTTACACCATCTTTACATAGTGTAAGCTCCCGAATTGCTATCCCCTTACTGGTTTGGTGAAGAACCTATCTACGCTGGTGGTTTTGCCCCAAGAGGGTGATTTCATGGGGCACGTCTGCTGCTAATGTCCCTGACCAGTGAGAAAACAGTTTGTGGAGTGGGTGTAAGGCGTCCCCCGTGGAGGCGTGCAGTGAGAATGGGGTCTGGTGCCCTGACGTCTGAGCCCAGATCTTGTTAGTGTATGGTGGAGGGGGGTCTCCTGGGTACCGGCAGGTGCCTGCCGTGGTTAGATGCCCCCTGGGCATGCTTCAGAAGCTAATGACAGACCATGGCAAGAGATGGAGCCCGGCCCAGCACTCCTGCCTGCTGCTTCTCATTAATTGGACTAATGTACAATCTGTGGCATGTGTCCTTACATCTTTGCCTCGGCGGGCACTGCCAGCACCCAGGGCGGGGGCTGCGAGTTACTAGGACACAAGGGGCTGATTGAAGCCCAGCTCAGCAGCAGGCAGCTGTGCCCTCCCCTGCCAGACATTCTTCTCAATGGCCCTCTTAACAAAGTTGGCACTGCCAGGGGGTGGTGGGGAAGCCTGTTTCCGAGCAGAGTGCCAGCACGAAGTGTGCCATGGGCTGCATGCTCATCTGAGTGCCAGCTACATTTCCAGGGGAAGTGTCCGTGCGGCTGTGGAGGGGGGGTGGGTGGGGGGCTGGAAGAGAGGATGGCCTTGTCTTGGCAGACTTCTATTATTTTGTTACTGTGTTAAAACGAGTTTCAAGCCCTCCTTTCTATCTGTTCCCGGCATCTGAATAGTAAATGTTCACTTTTAGAGTTTCATGACCCAATTCGCAAAACCTTTTCTGAGTAGTTTTGCATCTCTGTAATCTTTTTACATTGGAAGATCTGATTCACAAACTCTTTCTGAGAGTATATGTGACTCAGCGCTGTAGCCGCTGTAAATTCCTGCTGAGTCTCTGAGTCTTCGTCACCCAGGGCCAGATTTACAAAGAAATCACACAACGCCGAGCAGCGCAGCTAATAGAGTTTCTGTGCTGCATTTTGTGAACGGGAAAGAACAGAACAGCACCATATCTGCCCAGATGTGGCACTGTCCGGCGCGCTTACTGCATTGGTGTACTTTAAGCTGCCATACACCAGCGCAGACATCTCTGCGCCATGGTGCAAGGGCGTCGGCGTTGCGGTGAGGATAGATTTTGTGCAGTAAGGCCCCCCTACCTATACAAAAACTATGCTGCAGTTTCCCTCTGTGTACGTGTGCCATAGAGGAAAAACAAGGAGAAATAAAAATATTTCTCCTCATTATCTCCAATCTCCATTCTCCAATCGTGTGCCTCTGGGAGGCACACGATTTTGGCACAAATCACTGCCTACAATTCTTTGTAAATAGGGATTTCTGTCAAAACTCTTCTGAAGTTGCCTGTTAACAGCCATGCACCGCCCATTGAACGCACCTTTAATGCAGTGTAACGCTGGGAGCGCACTGGTCAGCTTTTCATTACTTTTGATTACAAGTTAATGCAGATTGCGAATCAAATGGTATTGTAAATCCCAACCAAACACTTTTTTAATGCTAGACCGGCGCAAAGAGCCACATGTGTCAAAGTTCCATTGTGCATTCCCAAAATAGCAAATTTTAGGTAGTGGTTATTAAGGGAATGCAAAATGGTATGTAAGTAAATAGCAATTCCCTAATAACGATTCCTACAGAGTCGCAATCGTAATTAGAGAATCACAATTAGGAAATGCTTCTCTATTCGTTCTTATGGGCCGAAAGGAGCATAGGTGCAAATGGGTTTGCACGACCTATTTGGCGAATACCTGATAGGTAATTGCAAATTAGTAAATGCTAAATCAAGCGGGCCTGGGGGCCTAAGGCATCTCTAAAGCAGTCCAAAAAATGTGCACATGTAAAGTACACACTGGCACTTTGAAAAATGCATTTTTTGTGTATTCTCAAAAATTGCACATGGTTACTGTCGACTTGAAGTTGAAATGGAACAGCATTTCCTAAATGCTCAGTTTGCATTTAGGAAATGCTTGATACATATGCTTAGGTTTACACCACACACTGATCTAGTATATATGGCTTACACCACACACTCCCCTAACACACACTCCTGTAGCACACACTGCTCTTGCAATTCAGGTCAGGTATGGCTTAAACCACACACTCCTCTAACACACACTCCTGTAGCACACACTGCTCTTGCAATTCAGGTCAGGTATGGCTTAAACCACACACTCCTCTAACACACACTCCTGTAGCACACACTGCTCTTGCAATTCAGGTCAGGCATGGCTTACACCACACGCTCCTCTAACACACACTGCTCTAGCACACACTGCTCTTGCAATTCAGGTCAGGCATGGTTTATACCACACACTGCTCTTGCACACACTGCTCTAGCACACACTGTTCTACCAATTCAGGTCAGGCATGGCTTACACCACACACTGCTCTTGCACACACTGCTCTTGCAATTCAGGTCAGGCATGGCTTACACCACACACTCCATTAGCACACACTGCTCTCTCACACACTGCTCTAGCAATTCAGGTCAGGCATGGCTTACACCACACACTGCTCTAGCACGCACTGCTCTAGCAATTCAGGTTACACCACTCACTGGTCTGGTACACACTGCTCTTGCAAATCAGGTCAGGCATGGCTTACACCACACACTGCTCTTGCACACACTGCTCTTGCAATTCAGGTCAGGCATGGCTTACACCACACGCTCCTCTAACACACACTGCTCTAGCACACACTGCTCTTGCAATTCAGGTCAGGCATGGCTTATACCACACACTGCTCTAGCACGCACTGCTCTAGCAATTCTGGTTACACCACTCACTGCTCTGGTACACACTGCTCTTGCAATTCAGGTCAGGCATGGCTTACACCACACACCGCTCTTGCACACACTGCTCTTGCAATTCAGATCAGGCATGGCTTAGAAAACACACTGCTCTAGCACACACTGCTCTTGCAATTCAGGTCAGGCATGGCTTTCACCACACACTGCTCTTGCAATTCAGGTCAGGCATGGCTTTCACCACACACTGCTCTTGCAATTCAGGTCAGGCATGGCTTACACCACTCACTGCTCTGGTACACACTGCTCTTGCAATTCAGGTCAGGCATGGCTTACACCACACACTGCTCTAGCACACACTGCTCTTGCAATTCAGGTCAGGCATGGCTTTCACCACACACTGCTCTTGCAATTCAGGTCAGGCATGGCTTATACCACACACTGCTCTAGCACGCACTGCTCTAGCAATTCAGGTTACACCACTCACTGCTCTGGTACACACTGCTCTTGCAATTCAGGTCAGGCATGGCTTACACCACACACTGCTCTTGCACACACTGCTCTTGCAGATCAGGCATGGCTTACACCACACACTGCTCTAGCACACACTGCTCTTGCAATTCAGGTCAGGCATGGCTTTCACCACACACTGCTCTTGCAATTCAGGTCAGGCATAGGTAACATCACACACTGCTCTTGCACACACTGCTCTTGCAATTCAGATCAGGCATGGCTTACACCACACACTGCTCTAGCACACACTGCTCTTGCAATTCAGGTCAGGCATGGCTTACACCACACACTGCTCTTGCACACGCTGCTCTTGCAATTCAGGTCAAGCATGGCTTACACCACACACTGATTTTGCACACACTGCTCTTGCAATTCAGGTCAGGCATGGCTTACACCACACACTGATCTTGCACACGCTGGTCTTGCAATTCAGGTCAGGCATGTCTTACACCACACACTGCTCTTGCACACGCTGCTCTTGCAATTCAGGTCAGGCATGGCTTACACCACACTCTGCTCTAGCACACACTGCTCTTGCAATTCAGGTCAGGCATGGCTTACACCACCCACTGCTCTAGCACACACTCCTCTAGCACCACTGCTCTTGCAGTCAGGCATGGCTTACACCACACACTGCTGTAGCACACACTGCTCTTGCACACACTGCTCTTACACACACTGCTCTTGCAATTCAGGTCAGGCATGGCTTACACCACACACTGATTTTGCACACACTGCTCTTGCAATTTATGTCAGTCATGGCTTACACCACATACTGTTGTAGCACACACTGCTGTAGCACACACTGCTGTAGCACACACTGCTTTAGCACACACTGCTGTAGCAATGCAGGTCAGGTGTGACTTTCACCATGCCACCACTTCTTACAAGGGAATTCCCCACTTAGCTTTCACAACATGCCTAATCTTGGCTCACCAGCTGAGCCTCACACAAATGCACTGTTACACATCACTCACTGCCCCCCCCCACTCACACTACCACAGTACTGGGACTCACACGCAACACCACCAATGCAGTCCAATGTTGATACAATGCCCCTACAATACCCCTACTTCTCTAGCACTCTACATGCAACTCTTCCTCCAGATACTCCAGATACTCCTTGCTGTCATAAAATCCCTACTCTGGTACCCCCTACTCACCAATGTTCACCATTCTGAACGTTCCTCCTTCGCTGTACCCTAATGCACACTCATCTGTGCCAATGCACGTCAGTTACCACTATCACACCCACGACATGGTACGACCTCCTACAACACGTCAAAGCCTCCGCCTCACTACTTGAGTTCCGCAAGAACCTGAAGACCTGGCTCTTCGTATCTTGAGGACCACAAACCTGCTCAAGCGCCTAGATAACCCCATGGGCGATTAGTGCGCTATACAAATCAACATAACATCACATCACATAACTATTCCAGAACTCAGACTGACACACTGCTCCCCTCTCCTCTTTCTCCCCCGCCATCTCTTCTCTAAAACTGGCTCCGACTGGCTCTGCTGTGCTTTGAAGCACAAAGGATTTTTTAATCCACAAAAATAAATAATTCATTAATTCATTTCATGAAATGTTTGATATCTGGATTGCCAGAAGGGGGCTGCTGGTTCAGAATGAGCAGCCCAGAGGATGACAGGCAGTTCCCTGTCTTAAAAATGCATCAGTATTTTATGAATCACAAATATTTCTCCCTGCTTGGTTTGATCTGTGTCATAACACTGTATTTCACCTTAGTTCCTTCCCATCACTCATTCAGTAACAATGAAGCAGCCACAAGGAGGTGCAATAAAAGAGATATATGTCTGTTGTGTAGCTCAAACAGTAAATTTTTACTTTTGCAGGTACTTTCAGAAATAATCCCCAAGCCCCACTGCCCTGCGGTCTTCTGTTTCCAAGAACCCTTAGTGGTGTGGGTTGAGATGCGCTCTGCCCTTAATCAATGCATCTGAGTGATTTTTGAGATCTGACAGAGGCGTTTTTGGGGGCCCCCTACCTGCAACAAGTTTGAAGTTAATACCCATTTTAGCAATGTCACGCCTTCATGATGCCAAACAATATTGAAGTATCCAATAAACCTTCAGAAAAGGGGACACAAAAAAACAGAAGAAGGCTCAAGCTGCCCAGCTTCTACATCAGAATAGCACCATGCTTGAACAAGCATTGATAAAACCATTCCTCTTGGCACGAAGACATACATGTTTTTTGTCTTGCAACAACATTATTGACTTGGAATTCAGTATCTAACCAGTCTGATCCTCCCAGGAGAAGAAAGATGCAGTAAGGGTGACGTGGTGAAAGTCTAGCGAACTAGAGCATAACATCAAGATGAGACATATGCATCTAGCGCTTGTAATTGTAGGTTTAAATGTCATTGATTCGTATTCACATGTAACTCCCTTTACAACTTGCATTCTTGCTGCCAGAGAAAGTCACAGCCCTGCTCCAGGGATGTCCCCTGTCCATCTGGTGAACTGTGGTTTCTGTCTCCTTAAATCTCTCCCTGGGCATCGCCCTCCTCCCCTGTGTGTAAACCTCTGTGGACAGACAGGGACGCCTGCTCAGCTGAGTGACAGATATGGGAGGGGTGAGGGACAGAGAAACAGCAGAAAAGCAAAGCGAGGGATGGATGAAGAAGGGAGATGCAGGGGCGATAGACGTCAGTTATTTGGAGAGTTGGTGGGGTTGGGGCAGTTATAAGGTAACGTAAAAAAGGTAAGGGAGCTAGAAAACAGGTACAGAGAATGAGAAAGAGAAAGAGGAGGTAGACAGAGAAACACAGGAAGAGGCGGATATGAGATGCAGAGATGAAGCAGGAGGTAGGGAGAGGGCAAGGTCGAGAGGGAGAGGGTTGGGGGGCTCCGAGGGGTGAAGGAGAGAGAAAGGAGGGGTGGAAAGAGAGGAGGCAGAGGGGCGTAGAGGGGTCGGGTATTGAGAATCATAGAGACATGCGAGGCAAAGAGAGGCAGTGAGGCAGCGAGCGGGGCAAAGTGAGAAGAGGCCTGGAAAGAGAGGCCAAGTCACGTGAGTAGAGAGGCGAAGGGAGAGAGGAGGCAGAAGGAGAAGAAATGCAGAGAGGAAAGAGGTGAAGTAGAGACGCTAGGAAGAAAGGTGAGACGGAGAAAGACAAGTGAGGGGGTTCAGAGAGACAATGATAGGAAGAGGGGCTGTGAGGTACAGAGAGGAAGGTAGTGGCAGAAGTGTGTGAGAGGAATAAAGAGAGGGAGAGGTAAGAGGCGGTGAGTTGGAATAGAGGAGGAGCAGAGAGATGAGAGAGGTAATGGTGGAGAAAAAGAGGGGGTGGTAGAGAAAGAGAGTTAGCACAGAATGAGTAAGATAGGAAGAGAGCTGAGGAAGAGGAAACAGACATAGGAAGAGAAAGGAGAGGCGGGGGCATACGCAGCTGAAGGGGAACTGAGAGGGTAGCTAATGAGAGAGAGAGAGAGAGAGAGAGAGAGAGAGCGAGAGAGAGACGAACAGAGAGAGCTGGGTTAGAGGGATCAATGAGTGAGAAAGGTTTGAATCAGAGAGGAATGAGGTGAGGTAGGCGGATGTGAGGTAGCGAGAAGGCTAAGAGAGTGACCGAGGGACGTCTATAGAGACAGGAAGGTGTTATTCTCTCAGTTGCAATTTACCCACCGTCTTCCAAATATCATCCAATTCTACATACCCCTAGTTAGAGGACGCAGAGTCGAATTTATTATCATTATTAAGATTTCACTGTGTATTATTGTTGCTTTTGCAGCAGATGTTAAGATTTACTGAGAAAGATATTTTGTTGGTTGGCGTATGTTGTGTAACCCTTTAGTTGGTACATGTTTTGCTTATTGTTTATTAGATTGCTCTTTCTTTAAATGGCTCGTGCTGAGCTAGGTTGTGTTCATGACATCAAATGGTTTCTAGGAATGTGTATGTATTCTAGATAGTTGGCACTTGGGGGTTGGAGTTGGCTGTGGACAGTCGTGCCACCTGGCTCTCACCTGTTCTCATTATATATCTGGAAATAAATCCTTTCCAACACATGGAAGCCTAACACCAATTCCTTACAGCGTAGTTGTTCATCAGGTGCCTCGTAGTGATGCTGCCGAGAGTTTGTTTTTGACCATGTCAGTGTTGCTGTTGGATTACAGCCGCCCCGATCCCATAGAATGACGTTTTTAAATTTCAAACTTACTCTGAAAACTAAATCCTTTAAAGAATGGGGCCCTGATGCTACCTGGTCACACCACCGGATTCTGCCACATTGTCCTCTCGAAAACATGATGATTTCTCAGGTAGAAGTTCTTGAAGCTGTAGATGTATAGACAACATATGGAATGCCTACTCTGTAAATAAACACTGTGCCATCAGCCTGTCACGTGTTACTCACCTGGTCTCTTTAGAAGCCGCCTTTGAGCTTTAAGTGTGTGATGACAGGCAGAGAGATGGCTGCCCTGCTGCACTGAACTCCAACAGTGAACTGTAATCACATTAGATTCAATATTTGCTTAGCAGTTAATGGCCCTGAAGACGTTTTAGGAGAAAGAGGTTTGGAGAGCTTTTCATGGGTTTCACTTGCTGCTCAATTCCCTTCTTGTTGCAGTGTCTGTTGTCTCTTCTAGCAGGCATTCTGACGTCACAACTCAACAGGAGTAAATGGTTACAGTAGAGCAGTGATGTCATTTTGAGCTCAGTGACCTCCTTGTAACATTCCCCACTGTCTCTGGTGGCAGGCATTCTGATGTCACAATTAAACAGCAGTAAATGGTTACAATGGAGCAGTGATGACGTTCCCTGCTCTATGACCTGCTTGTCACATTCTCTCCTCATTCACCTTCTTGTCGCAGTGTTTATCGGCTCTAGTATAGGGCATTCTGATGTCACAACTCAACAGTAGTAAATGGTTACCGGTGAGTAGTGCTGTCCTTATCCGCCCAATGGCCCTCCTTGTCTCAGTGCCTGCTGGCTCTGCTAGCAGACATTGTGATGTCAGAACTAGACTGTAGTAAATAATTACAGTAGAGGTGTGATGTTTATTTTCTGCTCACTGGTCTGCTTCTTGTAGTGCCTACTAGCTCTAGTAACCCATTAAAGTCATTCTTCTCTTTCTTGTTTCAGATCCCCCCAAGGAGCCGGTGTTGATGTGTCGATCCAATAACTACCCGAAGTCCTTCTACTGCAGTTGGCACATGCCGAACCCAACCTACATCCCCAACAGCTTCAACATCAGTGTCTCGTAAGTGCCGCGGTCTGCGTCCAGTGTTTGGCGTCATCTTGACTTCTGTGAGTCTGGCTGAAAGAAAAACCACTGCATTGTTAGGGTTCATCCAGCTCTTTTCGGGCAGGTGACAACAAGTCTCAAACATTGCACCTTCATGTTACCCCAGGAGTTCCCCAAATAAACAGAGAAACTCCTTTCTCGTTACTAGACTCACAGCATTGGTGAAACAGCTCAACACAGTGTTTACATTTTTATCCAAGCTAGGATTCATGTGTAAAAGTGCATAAACACTTAACATGGCAGCCTCCAGGGATCTGAAGCTTGTGTGTTCCTCTCCTAGCAAGGCAGACTCAGCCTTCCCAGCTTTCTGTGGTTAGTATGGAGCGTGTCATCAATTGGGTAATAGTGAAGCCTGTTATTTACAGCGCTTAGAAATGGCAGAAGTGTGGTATGAAGTGTTTTTTATGGTTCACAAAAGAAACCACTTTATTCCATCTTAACAGCTGAAAGACCGTTCTTGTTGCGTCATGTTCCTCCCTCCTTGCAAATCACTGACACGTTTAACGTGGAAAATGGCGAATGTTACTTTGTCATTTTACGCAAAATCTTTGACATGAGTTTTCCCCTTAAAGTTCCATCCCCAAAAACATGTTGAGTCGAAATTTACCTTAAATAAATGGGAAGAGACAAACCCACACGTGCATAATATATCTTCAAGGAAGCTTCACTCTTCTAGAAAGTATTTCTTGATGGTGGAAGAAAGTCAAAATGTGCCCTAGAGACTTCCCCCTCAATGTTATAACCTTAGTTCACTCATTTCCTGATGTGATGAGTACTCAGGGGGTGGGCACAACTGATACCTATCTGATAATAGATTGATGAGTGAGCGGGTTTAAGGACTTCCTTGCACGCTGAATTGTAACAAACCGAGGACGGTACCTACATGGAAATAGAGCCGAGTTCACAATGATTCCACCAGGAAGGAAATGGGGACTGCTTGTGTTTGCATTGTGGGAGCATGGAATAGTTTCAGTCGAGTAGAAAAGTGGAATACAAAATGACACAAAAGCTAAAATACCTGGCCAACCTGTGGGGACCCAAGATGTGACGAAAGCACCTGAGCCAGTAATGCTGTAGTATCTGAGAAGAAAATAGACACTGCCGTAGCGCGCTAGAAAGCTACTTCGAAGGAGCTATGGTGCCCATTAGGAGCAGAGGGGAGATCAAATTATTGTGACTCCCACCCAAAATTGTAGCTCTTCAATGATTGGTTAAGACCTTAGGGCTGGATCAGTAATGAAGGATAGACCATGCAAGCGGCGAAGTCGAGCTGGGGAAGTTGGACCATTGTGTAGAAAGCAATGGGAAGGTCTATGACATGGTAATTCCACCTGACAGATGAATGAAGGAATGAATGAATAATGGCGACTGTAAACTTGTCCAAGAGGATGAGGTGGAGAGAAAAGCCCATGAACCTTATTGTTCAATGGCTGAGTTACAACACAAGGCGAACCAATGACTGCCCGGTCACTGCTGGGGGCAACCAACATTTCCAATCTGAGAGCAAACTGATCATCGTCGTAGTGACTTGAAAAAAACATGGCTGACAGTTTTCTTTAAAAAGATCAGGCGTGCACACAAAGGGGGTGGTTTGACAGTTTTAAAGGACTATCATGACCTTCAACTTAGTTCTCATATCTCTCAGCTGTGATCTGACAAATTTAGACGTATGGAGGCAGGACACAATTTACAAAACCGTAAAAAAAATCTACACCGACTCTGTGTGTTTGTAGCCACTCTTAAATGTAGGTTTATGAGTTTATTTAGTGTCAAATACAGACACTACTTTCCAGGTGTACTCACAGCTATAAGTATTTGCACTTGTAATTATTATTATTGCATTTATTGAGCGCACAGCTACCCGGAGGTTTCCCGGCGCTTGCCTTGGGAACCCGTCCTGGCTTTTCCCTGTGAGATAGCCCCTACAGGGCATCCCCAAGGTGAAAGCCAGGCATCCCGCCGCAGGGGGCCGTTGTGGAGATTAAGCAAGCTTAATGCCCAGAGTTGCAGAGTGAGAACCCATGATTAGAACAGGCACCGAAGCGAGAATTATCGAGTCCGTGGACATTTGAGCTCAAGACCCTGCCGCGTCGGGAATTGAACCCTGGTCCCGGGTCTGACCTCAGCTTCCGGGTCTGCCTGCTCTACACCGTGAGCCACATAGTGGTCAATTACCTGTGTTGCTACATTAGCTCTTGTAAAACCTTTTAGTATTTTTTCTTCATTGGGACTGTAACACCATTAATTGTGAAGCTGTTCCCTATTTAGTTCACGTCTGGTATTGGTTTTACTGTTGCTCTTAACAGAAGTAATGCTCAACCTTTGTTAGGATGAGAATGCGCCAAGAAAAAGTTTGTTTACAGCTACAGCCTCACACGTTTGTGGGCGTGCGCAAACTTTCAAAGACATCCTCATCCTGAAAAGTGCACTCACCACCCACGAGAGCAGACTTACTCTCACGTAATACACAATACTGGTGTAATATTAGATGAGAAATCAGATTTTAAGTGTAAATGCAGAGTTTATGAATATAAAACAGGAGCTTGTGCTTATCAATCAAGTGATCTGCTTATGCATATTGAACATAATTGTGCAAATTACATTGTGAAATGGACCCAGAGGTTTCGCCATATTTGCAAACATTTCTGACTTTCTTAGAATTCCCCCAAAATTTGAGATTTTAACTCTCTCAGATTCCGAAAACACAAAAGCCACCTCTATGAGCAGGTTTACTTGTGTGTAAATATTTGTCATGCAGACAGAATTTGAGGTATGAATAAATCCATTTATGAGTGCAGATGTATATTTTGTGAATTACTGATGGAATTGGACCCATAATGGATAGTCATTCATAAACCCTGGGTACTCACAAACATTTTTCCAGGGGCCACAAAGTATGGTCTGTGGTGTAACTGAGGGCCACACTGATGCCAGCAGGGTGCCAGTCAGGCAAAATGGGGTTTGTAGGGTGGGTGTAGGGAAAACGAAGCATGTACACATGTAGTGGCTGAATTGCACAGTTTGAAACCAGAAAATCTGATATCATTCCCAGCTTCGCCCGTTGACCAAATTGTGTGTGCTCCTAAGGTCTCTTTTTCCCACTTTGCCTCCCTTTCCTTCTCTTGTGTTTGATTGATAAACTATGATGTTGTCTATTTATAATAGCAACCCAGGCCACCCGGAGGGTGCACCCGACTACTAACTTGCCTCTTAGTTCACTATTGGAATTGTTGCCTGGGTCAGTGGAAGTATGAATGTTTCTAAATTCTTGTTTGAAAACTTTCGTTTAAAAAGGTAAAAACCCTCCCAATGCAGTGATATAATCGGATGAACAAAGATAAAAAGGTGCTGCATGTCAATGAATGGCAAGTTTTTAAATTTTGAAGAGACTTTTTCATGTTTTTACACA
This sequence comes from Lissotriton vulgaris, assembly GCF_964263255.1. Taxonomy (NCBI): domain Eukaryota; kingdom Metazoa; phylum Chordata; class Amphibia; order Caudata; family Salamandridae; genus Lissotriton; species Lissotriton vulgaris. The sequence continues at coordinate 168,989,967 of NC_141689.1, read as the reverse complement.
TTTGTTGTAAGATGTTTTTTTAAAAATTATGGTTTTTCTAGAGTTAAGTTGTGCAGGACGCCATAGTTACTTTCATTCTGAATGTTAATGCTGAGTCAAGTAAATAGCAGACCAGTGCTTCTGTTCACCAGGGGCCCCTCGGAAAGGTCAGGGCCGCAAACAATTCCCCCAACCCCCCCCCCCCCCCCCCCCCCCCGTCGAACTTTGAGTATCACTGGTATAAACATATTCCTTTGTGAATCAAACCATTGATCCACGCAAAGGAAACAGTGTTTCGGCCTCTGATTAGAGGAAGATGCACTTCTCACTCCCAGATCGAATCCCAACAATACGAAGATATAAATGCACAATTTATCCCAATAAATACTCACAAAAAATCCACGTTCAATATTTAATTTTTTGTTCTCTAAAAATGCTCCGGAGAGTATTGGGGCTAAACAATTTCGCTTCTGCGTCTCGACATTAATTTCACTCTCCACTGAACATCTGATAGTAGTGTATTCCAATTTAATTCATATCTACAGCCTTATGGTGTCCGTAAGCATTTACACTGACGTGAACTGTGTGTGAAATTCAGGGCGAATTTCACACCAATCGCTTCCATTGCTTAGGGGTATGTTCAGCTAATGTGACCATCCTGAAATTAAGTTGTTCCTGAATCATAAGAGACAAACCCTGTGTTAAAAACAATGGATCTTTTTCGCGAAAAGCATTTTTGAGTCTGGGAAGTCGTACAGAAGGAGTACTGTTTTGATTCTCTTACGTATCTTTGTGATTCAGTCCTGAAATGTCCAACTCCCTTTTAGTAAAAAATGTAAGGAAGGTGCCATCATTTCCCCTTGTACTAAATGTATATGAATACTCCCTGGATATTTCACTTTAATTCCCAATTTACATGTTTGGAGCCAAATCACAAACACATGTAAGAGTGAGTAAAAGAGTACTACATGAGTAACACTTTACATGCTCCAGAATGCCTTTGTGAATCAATTCTATTGTTAGCTTGTTAATGTTTATGCATCTCCATTTTAGCATTGTATTATTGTCAATAATTTTTAATTTTATCAAATGAACTTCCGGCAACCGAGAAATGGACCACTTCTCTTGTGTTATCAAAATTCCAGGGGTTGTTTATGTAGGAAAGTTTGAGAGTACTGTTCCACGTTTTCCACCAGCCTCTGTCTCTGCTTGCCTCCACAGGCACGGATCCAAGCTCCTGCCCTGCGAGAGGGACAGCTTCCCGAAGAACCGGTGCCACATCAAGTACAGCCACCTCTTCTCCACGCTCAAGTACCGGGTGACCGTGGTGGTCACAAACGCTCTTGGGAGGAACTCGGCCTCCACCAGCTTTGAGGAGTTCTCCATTGGTAAGAACATTTCCTCTGAATTTTCTGAGTGGAGAAGCACACGGCATGGACTGGGATAGGCAATCTAGCAGGAAGCTATGTGGCTGGTTACACATACAAGACTTGATTTCCAAACCTTGAAACTTGTTGAGGTTGTGTATGATATCAGTAGCCTTGTGTGTGTATTTGTGGGACTTTGACTTCTGCAGATCTTGAGGTCCTATAAGCCATCCCCTACTTCTGTGCTCCTTTAGTCTCAAGTACAAACCCAGTTCTGGGAAGTTAAGGTCACTCCTTTTAACCCAGCATCTTATCTTATATCCTGTGGTATTGTGGGGTGGTGGTTCAAAAAGTAACAAAGGTGCATTAAGGCTGTGGTGTTGTGTGATGGTTTTAGTTGTAGTTCCACTTTGGTCAGAGGAGGTCTGTCTGCATAGGACTGGTATTGTTTACTTATGTTTTATTTGGCTTCAGTGGGGATGACCAGATGGTAAACTGTATCAGACAATAAGTGTTTGGTCCTATCACTGATCCATGGACAACTAACCTTGCTGTGTAAAAGGTTGGTCCCCACAGCACGCTGCACACAGCTGCTTGAGAGCTCATGTTTCCCTAAACCTGTAAATTATATATAACCATTCTGTTTGTCGGTCAGTCGTTTGCAGTTTGTAACTGACGATGGGATAGATCAACTTGAGCGACATTAGCCCGCATTGACTCAAATTCAAGCCGATCCTCAAGGCCCTACTCGGTGCCTGAAGATCTCTGGTGATGCTAGTACGCTTCGGAAGTGCTCCTCTGCCTGTGGCATCCTTTTTCTGATGCGAAGGCGGCAATGAGTTGCCTAGACTAGTGAAAAGCATGTTTTCAACTGTTTTAGGATCATATATGTGTCTACGATGATTAAAAACTGGTGAGGATCATTCCACAAACATGTTTAGAGAAATGGAACGGCACGGCCACCCCGGTAAATTCTCCAGGAACAAGGAATCCCGTGTAGGTTTCTGTCACTGAAGGCCGCACTCATGTTCGAATGTGGCACTGGACGTGATGGGTGGACGTTTCCAGGGGAAACGATGCAACCCTACCAAGGGTCTTCCTCCACGTACAATCAGTTTATGGGTGTGGTGGGTCATGTGTTTTTTCTTGGATCCTAAAGTTGCCCTGTTGGGCTTAATGGAAGAGCGGGAGGATGATGATGATCGAAGCTCCCAGGCACTCGCGGGTTTGGTCTGTTGTCCCCCAAGCGGGATATTACGATACAATGGATTAGTGAAGATCCCCCCACAGTTCAGGAGTGATACAGAGGTGGGGACCTCTGCTGGCTGAGGAAAATGTTTTTTGGATTGCAGCTGCCCAAAAAAATATGCCAAAAATATTGTAAAAATGGAAGGAGTTTAAAGGAAGAGGGAGTCCTCCATGGGGAGGGTTTCCTGGGTTTTAGAAGCACTTGTCTTGATTCTCAGATCCATATTGGGGCTGTGTGCAATTTATAATATAGGCAAAGTTGTTTTTTGAGCACTTACATTTTATACTTTGATGGATACCCGCTTCTAAACAAGAGCTGCTGTTGTTGGTAGTCTGTTGTTCCAAACGTGTTTTAAAAATGCAAATGAACATCTTTTCATTAAAAAAAAAGTTAATATACCTGACCGTATTTGCTAGGATGCACCAATATCTTTTTATTCAAATGAAATGTTATTATTGTTTTATTTTTTAATGCAAGGGAAATCATGCAACGTTTAGGCAGCATTGTTTATGTTTGCAATAAAAAAGAAAAAAGTAATCATCACTCAGAAATATAAGCATTTCCAATGCATAGTCTAAATTACCTAAACAGTGTGCATCAGCTGTTAGATGGAGAACCCAGAAGATCCAGCTAGGCCAAGGATTCTTATGCAAGGAGCCTTGGTAGTCTTTGATCCTGAAGAGATACACGGGAGCCTCGCCACCACCCTGCAATTTGGGACGAATGGACCGGATGATGGGCGATAAGCTGAAAAACAAGCATCGCTAAAACCAGTATGTCTCGCCTTTGGGACTTATTGGCTGTGCTACTAGGTCTTAGTGATACCATGCATCCCTTAGTGATACCATGCATCCCCCATGCTATGCAGCATTTCTAAAGAAGATTTTTAAAATGCTTATGACTTGGCCTCCCACGCCACATTGTAGGTGTGCGATTCATGCATGTGCGCAGATACAAAATAACATTGGCTTTTTTATTTTATTTACTGATCCGAATTGGATTAGTAAATAAAAAAAAAAACATGCAAAAGCTTTTTTCAAAAAGCTGGTGGTGGGAGCAATATGGGGGAACAAGCAACATGGTGAAAGGGGGCAGAAGATACACGGGCGTGGGTGGAGGCAGCAAAATGGCAAGGGTGGTGAGAAAGCTACACCGGGTTAAGGGTGGCAGGGAGGCAACTTGAAGGGTGCCCGTGGGAGGTGAAGAAAAGCAAGCAGGGGAGAGAGAGATACATGGAGCCCAGGGGCGAAATAAGGAAATAGGTGAGAGTGAGAACGCTATATATTGTAATGTGTTGTAATTGCATGTATATAGCGCTTACTGCCCCTGATGAGATGTCAAAGTCTTTATCAGTAAGTAGCACGCTATGTGGAGCTGGGGGGAGAAGAACCCGTGGCATAACAAAGGTCCTCACAGCCCACAGTGTAGGGGGGCCTGGAGTTTCAGGGGCCCCCCTCAGGACAGTAACCTGGCCTGAGAGCTCTTGAGTGAGTCCAGAATGGGCCTCTCCATGTACTTTGCAGGGGGCCCCCCTCAAGTTTCGTTACACCATTGAGAAGAACATGGGTGATGAAGCAACGCAGAGGGTAGAAGCAAACAATCAAAAATCAGAAAGATGGAGCACAGAGGGGAGAAAAGAAGCATATCAGAGAGACAGCTGAAACATATCCACTCATGGAGTGCTTAAGACGAAAGAAAAAGGTAGTTCTGTAAAAGTGAGTAATGGAAGGACACAAGTAAATTGCCAATGTTCCAGGGGAGGGAAAGACTGAGGCAAGCCATTGTATGAGAAGCAAGTGCTATGTAAAGCTAGACTGGACTCTAGCATTACAAGACCCCTGACCAGCAGGCGCTGGTGTGCCGGTTGTACTCAGCAAAAGCCAGGTGGGTCACACCAAGAAAATAACGATATTGGGTGCCAGTGATACAAGGCGCTTTGCTAGCAGAATCCGACATGCCGGCTCTACTCAATAGGCGGCAATCCGTTAGACTGGAAGACCAGCGCTATGGGATGCCGGTGCCACAAGACACCTTGCCTGCAGTATCCGAAATTCTGTTTGCACTCAATCAGAGATAGGTAAGTTAGACTAGAAACATAGAGATACTAGAAGCCAGAAGTTTAATCCACCGTGCCAGCAAGGTCCAACATGCAGAGAGTAGTCACTGTGAGTCCAAGTGGGTTAGACGACACGATTAGCAATAATAAGTGAATGAATTATTTAATTTGATAACACGCATGAATCACCCCAACCGGGGCAAGTCGGCGCAGCAGTCAATTCAAGAGGCTTAGACACAGAATCTGAAATTTAAAACAGTGCCGTTTTTAATGCTTTCCTAAATTTGCAGTAGTCTGGGCAGGTCAGAAACTGAGGAAGGTAGATTGTTCCAGAAGGTGGGACCAAAGTAAGAAACGGATCTGCCACCACACCTGGGACGTCGCATACGAGGGACAACCAATAAATCTTTCTAACTGGAACACAAATTCCTAGTGAGGTGATATCGTTTCAGTCTCTGGCAGAGGTACGTAGGACCTTTGCCCTACAGAACTTTATATGTTAGGCAGCACATTTTGAAGACTACTGTTTTTTTAGCAGGCTCCAGCGTAATTATTCCAAGAGAGGAGTGGGGGCTGTTTCAGGCGGTCATTTGCAAATCAACCGTGCTGTAGTGTTCCGTACAACCTGTAATTTTGCCAGTAGTGACTCATTGGCGGCGACCAGTAAAGCATTGCCATAATGCAGTTGACTCACAACAAGAGCCTGTAGCAGGGTCTTTCTGGCAGACAGAGGGAGGGAAGGCAAAGCCTTCTGCACCAATCATATCATCCGGAAGCACGTTCCAGTCGTAGATAGAACTCGGGCTTTCATGTTCAATTCAGAATTTACCTTGATTCCAAGGTTTTTCACTATCTGGCCAGTAGGCGGGGCCTTGCCGCCAATCTGGGACCATAGGACTTGGGCTTTCCCAAAAAGAATGATCTCTGTTTTCCCTGGATTCAGCTGGCAAACGTTATCCAACATCCATTCAGTGATAGCCATCCTTCCAGCCGAAAAGCGATCCTTCACTTTGTTGAGATACTCATCAAAGGAAATGACCAGCTGGGTGTCATCAGCATATGATAGCATGTCAAAGCCAATCATGGAAGCCAGTGCTTCCAGGGCCTGACCAGTGTGGGCCAACATACCAGCTGGACTTTGTAAGAGCCAGATGGATTAGCGGATCCAGTGCTTCAAGGCGCCTTGCCAGCAGGGTCCAACATGTCGGCTGTAGTCAGTATGGGCGCAGGTGGGTGAGACAGAGGATTAGCAATAATGGAAGCCCGTGCTTTAAGGCGCCTTACCAGTACGGCTCGACATGCCGGCTGCAGTCAGTAAGAGCCAGGTGGGTTTGACTGGGAGCCTGGCTTCAGTAAACAAGAGAGTCCTAATGGGCTTGGACGACAACCGCGGAGCTCGCAGATTCGTTCATTGAATGTAAATAACAGGCTTAGTCCACATGTCTGTTTATAAATATGTCACTTGCGTTTGTTTGCTTGCCGTTTCTTTCCATTTGAAATGCATCCAAAATGTTGAGTTCACAAGGCGCATATTTGGAAGGATACCATACCGCCCCATGAGTGTCTGTGCACTGCTTACAGGCCTTGTGTGGACCAAAGGAGGGTGTAGATGTGTACGTGTGCGTGTGCGCATGCATGCATGTGTGTGTGTGTGCACGTGCATGTGTGTGTGCGCACACGTGCACTGGCCTGCATGTGGATGGACAGGCAGGAATGTGCTTCGTAGGGTGTCTGTGTGTCTTGTGCTGGCCTGCATGTGGATGGACAGGCATTCATGTTCATGGGCGGGTGTGTGTGTTTGTGAACGTGTGTGCATTGTATTTTGTTGTGTAACTGCAACAAATGATGGGCGGAATGCTGAATGATTGAAACATTCTCCCCCAGTCAAGAAATCTGGGTTAAATCCATTGTTCCTATGCCCACTACAGCACCCCAGTTCAGACCCAGCCATATGCAAACCAGTCTTGACCCTGTGCTTCTTGGGAACAGTCCAGCCCGAACTGCCAAGCCAGGTCCTCCTGTTGTAGCATTCGATTCCTCTGAATGCTTGTGTGTGTGTTTTATATGTGTGTGTGTATGAGTATGTGAGAGTGGGTGTGTGTGTGTGTGCCCATGTGTTAGTGATGGTTGGTGTGTGTGATTGTGAATAGGCATATACCTATGTGGATGTGTGCAGCCACGTGTACATAACTGTAATTGCATGCATGTATGTGGTAGCTTGTATTTATACATGTGTGCGCATGCATGTATTTGTTTTTGATATGTCAAAGGTTGATGAAAGCCAGAGATTCCCACCTTTGACAAATCATTTTATAAATGTTCGGATAGTTTTCCTGATAAGCTATTTGACTCATGTTTTTTTTTATTGAGATTATAAGTCATTCCATTTAGAGTAAGTACTTTTAGGCAAAAAAAGTCGTATTTTGTTTCTAATTAATGAATTCACTGCATACAGTAATCTGCATGAAAGATCTGTAGGATTAGACTTACACGCCGTGTAGGTTGCCTTACTCTGCCATTACAAGTTCAGGAACGGATTAGGAGTTATTTGATAATTATTACACTATTGCAGTTTCCCCAACCTGAAGAAATGTATGGGGAGGAGTGGGGGCGAGGAGACATAAGGGGAAAATATGTGGAATTGGATTTGTTAATACTGAATCAGCATTGCATGCCTCATTTGCAAGTAAACTCAGAATAGAGGATATTTACCACAAATGGTAAATACCTCCGATGGGAGAATGGTATTAACCACATGTGCTCAATACCTCATACTACTCCTCCTAACTTTTAACGAGGGCTTTGAGACTTCATTATAAATGGACCGCTTAATTGCAATATGTGCGGCAACTTCTGTTAACCCACATCTTGCAATTAATGCTGCTGACGTTTAGGGCAAACCTACTGAAATCTATCAGGTGAAAACAATCTTATAATTATTGAGACATCGGATTTTTAAGTGTTAAACTCCAAAAACTGTATTTTATTCCCATTATCTGGGTCAAGTTCATAGTTGGGAGCGCACTCAAGTAAAAAAAATAAGATGGGAGACACCAACAAATTACATATTGTAACTAAAGTTTAATTTTGAGAAATGTTCATGGAATTTTGGGAAAATTTTGGAGAAAAAAATATTCAATTCCACCCAGCCTTCAGTACTTTGCAGGACCCTGTTTTTATGGATGCTTCGATTTCCCTGCATATATTGTTCATCCTGATGTGTTTGTTTGTTTGTGTTTCCATGTGTTCTTGATGTTTCATTCTTCCTGGTTTTTAGTAAATCCCTTATCCAATATTTTTATTGCTATTCCCTATCCTTGTTTGTGTTGATGCTCCCCTTTCTCTGTGTTTATTGATACATATTTCTCTTTTAATTGATGTCACCATTAAGCTGGGGCAGAAGTGACCAAAAAAATCTGCTGTGCTACGCGGAGTTCCGCAAGAGACTGAGTGTGTTACATTGCGTCGTTCGCACTCATTTTTAGCGCCAGGTGTTTGTCCTGCTCTATAAAATCCGCACAAATGGTACAACGTGCACTGCAAGAGGGCACTGCTTTTTTCTGCCGCTGCAGCTTCCTCAACGCAACTGGAAGGTTTCTCAATGCAACCTTAGCGACTATCTGTGACTGCAGGCATTGGTATATGGTTTGGAATAAGATTCACCTTGCGCGCCCGAGGAAAAAAAATCACCTCTGTGGAATGTTTCGGAACTCCGTGTGCTACGCAGAGCGTGGAACTCCGCGACTAGAAGGAAATGTCACACCCAGGACTTGTCACCATCCGTCTCTCCTTATTCCAGGCGTCAAGAGCAGGGTGCAACAGCAGGGAGACTCCACTCGCCTAGACTCGGTCCAAGTCTTGCAAGAGTACAGACACATGGGATGTATCTGTAGTTTGCGAAGCCTTGTTAAAGCTGGGGCGACTAGGTCCTTCTGAGTTGAATTTGACACTTTTTCTCCAGTTCTGCAGGGCACTGTTGAGAAGAGAGGGTCAATTTACAGGTGTATCGTCTTCAATCCAGCACAGTAAATGTCTTCTCAGATATTCACCCAATGATGGGCGGGAACGTGCATCCAATGATCAAAAAGACTTCCCTTAGTTCAAGACAAGTCTCAGCTACGTAAAAAGTTGGAATCCACAGGTGACGACCGGGATGCGGGTTGGACCACACATTCCTCAGATGCCCTCTTCAGGCATAAGGTGTCTCCAGGCTCACCTGCAAGAGGATCTGCCCAGGAAAACAGACTCTTTAAGGTCAGATTATGTTCTCAAGGAGTTTCTTCACTCACTAGCCATAGATTGCATTCATTGTCCAGACTAGTGTGAAACTGCTAGGGTCTCTGATGGGCAACCCTAGGGGCTGCTTTAAGCGCAGGGAGCTCTGATTGGCTGTGTCACTGGGCAGGAGTCCACCACTTTTGTCTGGGTGCTGTCCTTCCCTCAACAGGTTATCCTTCTGGCAACTCAAGCTCTTTTTGTTCATTGCACATAGGTCCAGTCTCACAGACCTCCCAGGGTTAGAAGTACAAGGTCTGTGTCCCTGCCAGCCAATTGTAAACCAGGTTGTACCAGGGCACATCTATGCAACCTGGTCTAATCTCCAAGGGGCAGATTTACAAGCCCTGTATGCCACATTTGTGCTGCTGTTGCATCACGTTTGTGATGCAGCGGTGGCACAAAGCCTGCGCTATGCTGCAGGGTATTTAAACGTGACGCATCTGGAAGATGCGTCACGTTGTAAAGACCTGCCCCAAATGTGGGCGTTCTGGCACGGGGGGGAGGGAGGCTTTCCGGCGCAGGAACGCCTCGGAAAAGTGGCTGAGTGAAATCTACAAGATTTCACTCAGTCACTTTTATGGCCATGCTGCATCAAAACCCGCATTTGCCCATTCGTGCGTCACGGTGCGCCGCATTGTAAATGTGGCGCGTCAGTGGTGGCACACCAGTGGTTTGACATGTCGCAACTGTTCTGGCGCATCCCTGCTGATTAGCAGAGATGCACCAGAAGTTGTAAATCTGCCCCCAAATGTTCACTTCCATAATGTGCTTATTAAGTGGTTTGTAAACAAGTGGGCCTTTGCACGAGGATCAGCCCTTGCAGTGGTCACGTGTCTGCAGGTGAGACACAGCGGGGAGACGCTTTCCCAAAGACGGGGTGCAGCCCCCCAAAGCCCTATTCTGGATTAATCCGCTGCTCGTGTTCCTCTCTGAAGCTGGCCGATAGGAGGCGCTGTGCGCCTTTAAACAACTCGCCAGATGCGGTCTGAATTCCTCCTGCAGGGCGGGACGGGATCATTATTTTTGCGCGCCTCAGTCTGTGTGTTTGAAAAAACAACACATCCTTTTCTCATTTTGCTCGCGGGCGAATTATGAAAAGAATAGTTCACATTAAATATGCAGCATCCTGCTCGAGTTTCATTTGTGCTAATTATTCTCTGCGTACTGTAATAGGTCTTACGAGCAGGGCTCAGCCGTGCAGTATGAGGGAAGGGCGCCGTGGCACCCCCGTGCACGGGTCACCAGCGGGGCGCACTGGGGCAGCCAGGGCCCGGGGGACCATCCTGGAGGTCTGGTCTGGTTGATGGCAGGTAATTCAATTCTGTGCTCCAGGCTAGACTAGGTCCTGGTGGTAAAATCTGTGCAGATGCACAAGGTTTTTCTGTCCCCGGCCTTGAATGGAAGGGAAGGTCAGGCGACGCCATCTTGGAATCTGTTGACATTTTGTTGAAACACAGAGGGGCTTGTCCTCGTTCGTCTTTTGAGCAAAACTAAATCTTTGGTGACAATAATGCCTAGAAACCATGGGGCATATTATCAAGGACCGGTGTTAAAATTATTGCTGTTTTATCGTCAGGAAACTCACCACGACAGGTGGACGTTGTGTTCCATGCAGGTTGCAGTGTTCTGGAACACGCTTCACATGGACATTAGACATGTGATCATCATTGTCTTTAAGAAAAACTTCACAATTGTTCTGTTTTGTTAGGTGGTACTGGAATCAGCGGATAAGAGACCCAGCTTGGTTTTTAACGCTATATTAGTCATACTGTTTCCACCAGTGGTTGACTTCCAAAGTAAAACTTATTTTTTTACCAATAATATTTCTAGACCCATTCTTGAGATGGTAAAATAATGCACATTGTCCATTTAGAGTAGTATCTCGAGACGCAAACCTGTTTCTACCAGTAACTAACTAGTTTCTTAACTGACTAACCTCTAAGCTGTTCGGCTCATCTGCGTTCCATCTGATGCAGCAAGAGCAGACCTACAGAATGCCCTACAGGCTGCCCTACAGGTTGCCTCCCGTGCCCTGCATCCTTTGACGGGACCTATGCTTAGCAATGTGTTCTCACCGTAGACTGCCAACGTGGCCACTAATAGTCTGCAAGTGGTCTTCAATTCCTCCCCATCCCGGGCGCTGTCATTCGAGCAAAAGTTTGTGGCTCCCAAAAGCTGAAGCATCATCATTTGTATGTGATCCCTTCAGAGACCGCCTGACCCAGCTCTGGAGATGCTGGGATTTCAAGGAACTAATTTAAAATATAGAAGCTATGCCGAGAAACCTATAATTTAACAGCAGAGGAGGAAAGACACATCCTTCGAGAATAGGGTGAACTTTTTCAGCTCTCCAGGCAAAAAAAAGTGTCTCTCTTGAGCACTCCCCATACCTTTCAAAACAAGCAATGGCAAAGCCAATAGGTCTCGCTTTTGAAACCTATTGGCTATGCCAATTGCTTGTAGCCATGCTGTAGACCATCGGTAAAATGCAGAGCAGCATGGTGAAAATTGTAAAAGATGGAGCGCTCATACATCCATGTCATTTTGTAGCGGCACACATGCTCTATTATGCATGAGCGCCTATAAAATGATGGTGACACTATATTTTTATTTACCCATTCAAGATGGATGTGTAAAGAAAAAAAAAAAAAAGAAGAACTAGTAGCACAAACTGCTTTTAAGCCGACCAGGCCAGCAGCAATTTGCTCATAATAATCCACAATTTTTCTTTTTTTTAAAAGAGTGTTGATGGATGGGGGCCAGCAACTGGGAGAGGGAGGGAGAAACAGGGAAGCAAAGAAGAGGGGACAATGGAGGGGAAAAGCAGCACTATAGTGCCGAGGTTCTAATCCTTTTTACTTCTGTGGACCCCAACTTAATCATTACTGTATTCCAGAGACCCCCATTGAGCCATTATTGGAAGCTAGGGACCCCTGACCGAAGCAATTTCTATGATTTGAACATCAAAACAATACACAAAATACAAAAACAAGTGTATGTTAAACAAATACTTAAATATTTAAACAAAACAATGAACCAAAAAAAGATTGAAATATTTAGTTTAATTTACAATCAAACAATACTTTATTGATTTAGTGTATTATTTTAATATTAATTAATTTTCTAATACAGTTGTGGACCCCCTGAGTAGGCCTCGAGGAACCCCAGGGGTTCTCGGGCTACAGGTTATGAACCATTGCCCTAGTGAGAAGCACATGAGCAAAGCAATGTGGGAGAGAAGCATACAAGTGAGAGAGCGCAACATGGAGTGTGGCTGAGAGGTGAGAAGAGAAATAGATGTGGGATACGGCTGGAAAAAACATGCTCATGCTGGTAAAACAAAAGAAAAGTGTATTTCTAGAAAAGGAAGCAGTTATATGACCTAAGTTAAGAGGCAATGGTCCCTAGTAGGAACAAACACATAAGAGGAATCAGCCAACAGAAGGCAACGAATAAAAAGCAAGCTAATGAGTGACCATAAAGAAAACCAATGGTAAGCAGGGGGCGGGCTCTAAGCTCACAATAGGCCTTTCACAACCAGACAGCTTGCACTGTTTGGTAGGCCCGATATAAGAAGCATTTGCATTGGTAAACCTGAATCCATATATAATATCTTGGATATTAACCTGGTTCCAGCACTGCTGTCACAGTATGCAATTTTTGCGAGCGTGAAAGCACTTGTACAAAACTAAACATTAGCACAACCAGTAGAGAGGGAAGGGAGGACTTAAAACTCAGTAGCGGCTTCCACACGCAAAAAGTAGTGAGGCGGAGGGGCAAGCAGGAGCACGGGGGGAATAAAAAAATAAAATGAAACTTACCTGAAGTTGACGACCACGTCCCGCGTCGTGCTGGGTGCTTCCTCTTCGCCGTCCAGCACGCACTGGGGCTGCATCAGACTCCCTGTCCAATCGGATTGGTCTGAGCGGGCTGGAAAGACGCTCCGCTCAGATCAGGGAGTCTGTGCTGTTTCTGCTCAATGCAGCCTGGCTGGAGAAACCTAAGTGCGCATGTGTGTTTTGGTCGGCCTGAGATGGCCAGCCAAACACACATGAGCACTTAGAGAATGCACCTAGCACTCCCCCCTTCCCCTCCCATGCCTCAGCCCCGTCCCTCCCTGTACACGCTGGCAGAGCCAGTGGTTTAAAAATATAACAATATTGAAATATTGTTTTATTTTTTAGCTGCTGGCTCTGCCAGTGGGGCGACACTCCTCCGCCATTGTGGAGAAGCCGCCCCTGTAAAACTTGAAAGAAATACATATTCAGGATGCTTAGCATGGTCGCCAAAATGAGAAACAGAGAACTGGAGCAGTAGAAACTAAATATTTTAAACAAGGATAGACCTTACAGCATGCAGACATTTTTCTATCATCAGGGCATTTAAATTGTAACGAAAATAGCATATTCTCAACAAAATAGACGCAGTGGACTCCTAACAAAACATCTATGTGGAGAACTTCAGCAGGTTCTTTGCGAGGGAGGCCATTTAAGAGTCACTTTATACAAATCAGAGGTCTTTCTGGGATAGGAACTTGTGCCCGGCCCGTTTCAATGCTTTCAGGCGTGAGCTGTTATCCCACCAGCTATTCATAGATGCAAGTAGATTTCAAGTAGACAAACATGCTTCAATGAGCTCCAAAAATCTTTTACATTCGTGCTCTTCATGGCCAGAAATCACATTTTCTTCCTGATTGCTTCTAAAGCTTTCTTTCAGGCGGTGTAATACTCCACTTTGCTGCCAGCTCAGTTTCTCATGTGTATGATGACTGTAGGAAATAACCTGCTCGTGTTTACAGTAATGTTGACACCGGAAGCAGAGCTCCATTTTCAGTTTTTGCTTTTATTCTATTTTAGATGAAAGATTTATTGCATGTCTGCCCCTGGGGAGGTCTTGTGAGAATAGTTTATAATGGCCGCCTGATCCGACGTGTTGTTCTCTTTCATGGACATTTCCTTGCTCCCCACTTTTTATTTTATTTCCAAAGGTTCCAAAACCTTTGTGATAAATGTTAGCATCCTTGTGGTCCAGAACGCTGCTTAACAAGCCCCCCTTGAGCAGCTGATTCAGTAAGGAGGCCTCAAACAGCTCCCAACGTCCAAAACAAACACCCACAGTGATTGGAATGTGAGATGTTTGGTGCCCTTTCAGTGGCCCGGCTCTTCTTTGTAGTTTATTGCTAAGTGTAGCTCTCTTGGCCTGCTAGCAAGGTGCAGCTCCTGGGCCTGATGAAAATCGAGAAGGGCAGGCTTGGTGGCAGACGATGGTGGAGTAGTGATGGGGAGGAGTTGAGCGGGAGCACCTAGGAGGGGCAGGGTTGTAAGAATCACCCATATGAGATACCCGGAAACACGTATGTTTTCATGGAGTATTTAAACAAAAAGGAAAAAGTAGTTCCGTAAAAACTAGCAGAGGAAGCATAGAAGCCAGCCAATCAAAGAGATGGTAAAGAGGCTGTTTGCCATGCAGAGAGAAACACGGGATGGACAGGGTGAAATAAGGAAAGCTATCAAATGGAAAGCAAGCACAGAAGAGTGACAGCAAAACCAGCCAATTGTAAGCAGTGGGCGAGCTGCAAGCCCACGATATGTCTTTCCCACCCGGTCAGCTGGACCTAAAAATCGAACCTTTGCATGAATTTAGCACTGCCACTAGGAGGCGACCTAAGCCTGTTTTGCCTTACAGAAGCTACAGCCCTGTGTGCGCTGCGGATTACTACCTCTTTCTCCAGCTAGTTATAGCTGTCCCTGTGCCCCCCAGGCCTGATCTCCACCTTGTCTTTGTACATGGTTTCCACTACTCTGCTATCAGATACGATAACCCTATACCCCATCTCCTGCTTGAGGACCTCAAATGCATCTTCTCTCATCCTGTTTTGGTCCACAGGTTCTTTCTGCTCAGCCTGTTTTGCTTTGCAATTGGCTGCATTGGTTATGTCCAAACCAAACTTTTGTCACTTCTAAATGATGCTTCCTTTCTCCACCTCCTTCATCAACCATGTGACAGATACTTGTATCATCATACATTAGCAAAGTGTTAACCAATTTTGCTGACAAATACACTGAAGAGCAATTTCATTGTGTCCCTCCAATTGACAACTCAAAATAGACCCCCTTTTGCCAGAATTGTCTTTCATGAATCATTAAACAACTTCCTCGTAACAGTATCAGATATTTTACTAAAGTCTGGGTCGATCACTTCCTCTGCTCTGCCCAGATCAAATTACCTGTATCCCATGATTATTAATTTTTTTTTAAGTAATCAGATTATTAGTCCTTGACATTCTTTTTGGGACGCCATGTTGATATGGAACTGTAAAACCATTATTTTCAAATGATTAGACTATTAATCACCTTGAAAGTGAGCCCATTATGTTCCCCTGCCAGTGGTGTCCAGCTAAATTATCTTGAGCTACCTGTTGCCTCTCCACCTCTACCTTTGTGGATGGTCACAACACTGATCACTATTCAGTGCTTCAGCACGTATTCAGCAGGAGACAGCCTAAAAGGTTATGCTCCAGCGGTATTACACTCCAGCTCGCCTGCCATCTATCGATCCCACGGCTGCAGCCTTGTGCCTACGCTGCGGAGCCCTGGTGGGCGACTTCCATCACATATGGACTCATGTCCCTCTCTTGCCACCTTCCGGAAGGAGATTTTAAGCCATAAGGGACACTGGGCTATCCCATCCCGGCAGACTATCACACAATCATCATGGAAATGCGCCCCACTTTGATTCACACAGACTTGTACCTCGTATGCCATATGACTGGCGCTGCCAAGGAGCTCATTGCCCGCACCTGGAAGTGCCCTACCGATTCCCTGGCAGCGTCCTGGTTTACACAGCTATGGCATACAATTGCAATGGAGCCCATGACATACAAATTGTCTTTCACAGATAAAAACTTCTTGCGCGTAGGGACGCCTCTTATCGACTCCTTGTCCCGTTTAGAACGAAGATGCTTCCTACTCCCTAGGCTTGGCATCCTTCAATTTTCTGACTCACTGGGGTAGAGGCGATCTGCCTCCCTCGTCTAGCCCGAGGGGCCTTCAGCGACAGGATCATATCGTACTTAGTGTCCCCCTCCACTACTACTACTACTACGGGTTCCCAGCTGAAGACCCCCGACCCTCATTGGCCCTCTCTACCTTCCCTCTCCATCTTTTTTTTTTCTGGAGTTTTATATAGCGCGAACTAGACCCAAAGGTATCAGCGTCATTGCCGAGACTCGAACCCAGATCCCCAGCTGCGAGGTCGACCGCCCTAGCCATTAAGACACATTCTCTCCCCATCTGTTATGTTGTTGCATTCCGCCTAGGCGGGCACCGGCAACGGAGCGGGCACTATGGCCCACATGCATCACTATCGGTTTTTGCGATTTCTAAATTGCGAAAAATAGCGATTCGCAATTTAGAAATCGCAAAAGCCTATGCATGAATATTTTTTCATTTTTTATGCAATTCAGTAAAAATCGCTATTTTTACCGAATCGCATAAAAAATGCGATTTTCAAATTGTGAACTCGCACTTCCCATTCATTCCTATGGGCCAAAAGGCCCATAGGGATCAATGGGAATTGCGAATTCGCACTTTGAAAATCACAAATCCTGATTGCATTTCAAGGGTGGTGAGGGGGGTTCAAATGAACCCCCCCTGCACCCATGAAATGTTGTTTTCGCATCATGTTGCACACACACATGTCCTTAGGACATGTGTGTCCGTAACATGAATGTTAAAAAAATGCTTTTGCTGCGTTTTTAACACTTTTTACAAATTTACCGAGTGGTTCAACCACTCGGTAAACTTGACACCCTATTTGCGAATTCGCAATTTCAAAACTAATCATGCATTGCTTTTAAGAAATCGCAAATTTGCGATTTCTTAAAAGCAATCGCAATTTTAGAAATCGCAAAAATGTTGCGATTTATAAAATTGCTTGATGCATCTCAAAAAGCATTTTTGGAATCGCAAACCGCCGATTTTAAGGAATCGCACCGTTTGCGACTCCAAAAATGCTTGATGCATGTGGGCCTATGTCCTCTCGCCAGGACCTTGTGGCGCAGAGACAATATGCAAGCAGGCGTACTCTCCACCCCGCTGCTCGGGACGGTTTGATGTACTCAATGCATAATTCTCTCTATGTCTCACCAATGTTATGCAAATGCTAACTGGTGCACCTGATCTTTATGCTGTATAGGTGATGCAACACCCTTAAAACGTCAATAAACAGATTCTGGCCAATATTCAGTGCTCCACCTTCTTCTCATGGTACTCAGTACTCGGCGGTACTGCTGCTGAGACAGTGGTATAGGGCTCTTTTATTGCTATTAAGTTAGCTATTTATTCCCTTTCGATCTTTCGTAGTGCGCTTGTGCATTGTAAGTGCTGTAAATAACAGGTGTTATTGTTACCCAGTATATTGTTACTCAGTTTATCAACCTCATGAGGATGAAATCCTGTTGTTTGCCAAATGGCGGCAGTGAGCGCGCACAGCTCACTGAGCGTCATAGCCGAACCATTAGTGAACAAGAAAATATAGGGCCGCACATTCTACCTTTTTTAGATTCTTTCCCTCATATTGCTCTCCAGCCATATCATTCTTCTCTCGCATTTTTTCTTTCATATCTAAGTGTCCTCGCTTCATCGATTTAGCAATTTTCTACTCCGTATGTGTCTCACCGCTATCCTCTGTCTTTACAGGTAGGTTTCTTTGCACAGTTTTGTTACGATTGATTAAAGCTCTGAAACGCTCACTGCTTGGCCCTTTCATTTCTAGCCCCTCTATCACCTCGGATGGTCCCATAATGGCTTCCTATAATTTCCACCTAAAGTTTTTCCATTACCTTCGTACAATTGACTCTGGCAGCTTGGAGACACTCTATCTAAATATCACCTTAAGAGGGTGTCACTGTCTCCTTCTCCCTTTTGGTGCAGTCAGGTCGAACTTGCTTTGTGAGTCTCCCAGATTGTTTTTTTTAAATAAATGCTTGCAAGCATCATTTGGTTTTTGAAACTTGGCTGGGCTCTAAGTGATTGGGCTGTACACCAGCAGAACACAGTCAAGATAGCTCTTTAGAAGACCAGTCGTGTGGCTGGCAGGGGGTTCAATCCGCAGATTGTAATACCCCAAATCTCCACCCAGCTATTGCACCCCTTCAAGAAACAACTCTTTTCTCTTAATAATTATTTTACTTTGATTGACATCTCATTTTCGGAACTTCCCCTTGGGTCTGGACTTGGCGAAGCTGAAGGCCAGTTGTTGTGTTCACTATATAACAATTGTGCCCACTTCCCGTTAAGAGTATTTGGTAGTGTTGAGTTTTGCTTAAATACATCGGAGAGATAACTGATAAATCTACAGTCATAACACAAGTACTTCACTACATTGCAAATTTAAAACTAACAAATACCAGAAGCAAATAAATGTGCATCTTATCAAAATAGTGCACACTATACTTGTAAATTTATTAGAAAATTTACTACAAGTGACAAAAACGAAATGTGCAATTACAAAAGTAGTCTGTTTTTTGGTGAAGGTACATTACATTGAATGAATGAATGAATGGCAGTTCTTATAAAGCACATAGTTGCGCGTTGGTGTACAGCGGCTAAATAACTATTGGTATTGGTAGACCATGTGAACCACTTTCAAATGTGTATGCAGAGGTTCTGCTGTACCCAGAACATGTTCAAGCATAACTGTGTGAAATGCACTTGAATATTTTGAATGTCCTTTACTGGATCTTTTTAAATGTCTCCACTGAGACACACCCATGAAAGTGTGTTACACCCAAACTGGAGATTGTACGCACCCTATAAAGGTCACACAAGGGATAAGACAGGGTTGTATATTAGCGCCCTTCTTTTCTTTGTTCTATATTAATGCTTTGGATTAATTGTTAACCTCCTGTGCTATAGATGTTCCAAAAATAGGTTCCTGGTTTGTCTCTGTACTTTTGTGCGCGGATGACGCGGTCCTTACTGCACCCACGGCTAATGGGTTAGATGCCCTTATATGTGGTTTTAATGATTCCACAAGGGATCTAAATCTGCAAATTAGCATAAAAAATCTTTTATTTTAACTTGTGCTCTAAAAAATAAATGTTATGAGGTTTTTTTATTGAGGGGACCCTATTGCCAAGAGTATTAATTTTAATTACTTGGATATTCTGTTTGACGTCAACTAGACTTGGGATCAGTTGGTTACGCAAAGATAACAAAAGATGGAGGCTTCTTGAGAAGCGATTTTCAGCTTTGCAAAAAATCTAGGTCATCAACCACTTTAAGAGATGTCTATGCTTTATAGGAGTAAATTCCTCTCAGCCTGCGCACACAGGATAGGGGCTTGGGGATATGCAATTCTGGATTCTTTGCAGTCAGCCGAAAACAAATTTCTGTGCAGACTTTTGACATGTCCCAAAACATCAACCAATTTCATTTCATACTATGAATTGGGTTTAGAATACTTAGAAGATAGTGTAAGCCCGGCTCCCATCTTATTATGGCTAAAAATATGGGCCACTCGCGAGACAGGTTTTCTCACAGACGGTTGTAGAGTACTGTCTTAGCTTAAGTAATATATCACTTATCCCTTGGCGGGCATATGTTAAGAACTCCCTCTGCGATTTGGAATTAAGCCAACTTTTTGATGCCCCAGGTAGTATTGGCTGCCATGTTAATTAACTGTCTATGTAAGAAGTTATCTTTCGGGGTGTAAGAAAGTAGGATCTGCTTTTACGGTTACCCCCACTTTTTGCTTGATGTGATGCTGTTTCTGACTAGTCTGACTGGGATCCTGCTAATCAGGACCTCAGTCTCTGTGCTTTCTCCCTTAAATTTGTATGGTAAGTACTTAGGTACATCCCAGATTTTATACTGGTGTACCCTTGTCAGTCCCTAGTATATGGTACTAAGGTTCCCAGGGCATAGGTACACCAAGGGTCACCCATAGGCTGAAGCATGCATTATGGCACTCATGGAAGACCGCTCAAACGGGTAACTACTGGCCTGTCATTGCAGCCTGTGTAAGCTGGTGCTGGCACCACTTACAAAAGATATAAGTTTCCCTATAGCTCCGGTCACTGCACTTAAAACCTATAAGTTACCCCTAAGGCAGGTCTTACCATCCTGAAGGCAGGGTGCTCAGTTCTAAGTGTGAGGGTGCCCCGGGAGGAGCAGGACACCCCTACAGCCTACGAAGTCCATTCTCCTGGGTGTGAGACAGCCATATACCATATAGATGGGAACCACATCATTACGCAATAACCATCTCAAAACTGGCTGTAACAAATCCTATCATGTTTGGTATCCAGCATGTTGGAATCGTCCCAACCCTTTCCTGGGTACTCAAGGGCTTATCTCAGGGTGGATCCCTAGATTCGTCGTGGGACAAGATTCATTTTCAAGACACCACTTCTCCTTCAACCGTCTGGGCACTCTGGACTTCGCTGGACTTCAGTCTGGGCATCAAGACTGCAACCGGGAAGACTCCTGCTGCTCCTGCTCTTCTGCTGCAAAGTCCGTGCCTGTGCACCATACAGGAACCTTCCAAGGCCTGTGGGCATCCAAGACACCTGAAGAAATCACCATTGCATCTGCAGGTACAGCTACTACACTGGCCGGTCTGCTGATCCTGGACTCCCATGGACTCTGAAAGGCTCATAAACACCGGTGGTGGTTCTTCACATCCCTAGAGGCCTGACCTGTCCTCTCACCAAGTTTTAGGCCAGTATCCCTCGTCGGAGCAGCAGGAACCGAACCCCTGTGCACCGTGTTGACTTGCAGTTGCAAAGGCTTGTTGGCTTCCTTCCACCAAGATATTCGGGCTCCAAGTAGCCTCAACCTCAAGCAACTCTTGTGACCATGATCTTCGTCCTCACTGCATCACTTGCATCGTGGGCTTGCATCTTTGGTGAGCTGCTCGAGGTCCTCTTGCAGATCCAGTGCTTCTGACCTGTGGGTCCTCTTGAGGGTCTCCTTTGAATTTGGGGGGCTCCCCTGATGTCTCGCTGCCTGCCCTGACTCTCCTGCTTGTGGTGAGTCGCCTGGACCTTGCTGGTCCCGACGCTGCACCTGCTTCGCTTTCCACGTTGTTTGCAGTTGCCCAGGCTTGTTGGTGATCCCAGCGGCACCGACCCCTCAACTCTAGGCATCCATTGTGGGAAAGCTTGTGAGTAGCTCCTGATCTTCCACAGCATTGCCTGGTCCTCACAGCTGCATCTCCTAGGTCACGGCAACTCTCCTGCAGCACCCGACATCGGTAGGCATTCGTCTTCCGTGCCTCCTGGTCACTTTTACCTATTGGTTCCACCGGACACTTTCACCTTCTCCAGCTGTGGCATCTTCCTGAAGTCCTCCATTGGGTTTGTCTGCGGTTTCTTACGCTACTACACACCTATGCACCTGGCTTCCCTGGGGCAGGTATCCTAGGTCCTAATGTATCCATGGGTGGGGTGGGTTGTCTCGCCAACCTTCTGTCTTCCACGGGGTCGCTTCAGAGTCCACTGGGAAGGGTCCTTCTTCTTCAAAATTGCAACTGCGACTTCCCATTGACGTGTATTGAAGCCCACAGTTGTGTTCCCACTCTGCAAATGTCCTCTGTGGGGTTTTGGATTACTTACCCCAGGTGGTTCCTTGGGTCCCCGGCACTTCGACGTCTTCTGGGTATAGCCTTGACTCGAGTCGTGGCTCGCATACCTCTATTTTAGTATATAGTTTGGTCTCCTCCTGGTGACCACTGTGTATTTCGTGCTACTTACCTGTTTCTATTGAAAAGTAGTGTGTGCATTGTGTATATCTCCGGTTAGGAGATATCTGTATGTGTTAGTGAGTGTTCTATAATAAATACATATTTTTATAAATACACTATGTGGTTCTTTTTCATTAATCTATATCAATAAGATCATGTTCTGATCAAACAAGCTGCTTTACACTCCTTCTGAACTAAACCTGAAGGCTGCTCTCCACAGATACCACTCAGAGAGCTTTCTAATTTTGTCTAAGAATAAGGGTTTTCTGGATTGGTGCAAGGTGCCCACTTACATAAGGGTACACCATATACCAAGCCAGCTTCTACATGGAGAATTGTTTCTGCTGGGAAAAGACAACACTATATTTGACAGAAGTCGATAAAGTGATATCCTCTGAGACCCTGCTTGGCACCCACAGAAATAATTCTGAACTCTCAGATACTAGCAGTCACTGGGCCCTTTACTCATTTTTAGTTCAGTGGATTAAGAAAATGTATTAGGAACATATGTCTATGACTATTGTTTGGGGTATTTGGGTAAACATACCTAGCAGGATCCCTTCATTTGAAAGTGCAGCACCGCAGAGATGATGCCAACCTTCGCTCACAGTATTCAGCATTCAGAGCCTTTTATGTTATTTTCCAAGAATTCTGAATATCCTCGTGCCTTCAGTGACTGAATCCAGGGCCCGCACCTGCTTCCACAAAGCCCCACCCTGGGCGCCAACATACCAGGTGTAGTTAATGAGTATAGTGCTTTAACCAGTGCCCTTCTTCGTCTGCCAAGAAGTAAGGATGTTTGTGCCCAGGAACCTCTAGGCTTCCCAATTACACGTTCAGTTACTTGTTGATTCATGATCTGAGATTCCTTCTTTTCATAGAAACCCATTCAGTATTGGATTTCGCTAAAGAGTTTCTCACTCATTTCCAAAAACCAGCAGCGGCTGCTGCCAATCAGATTTGGGCGGGGGGTGGGAGGCAGCGAGGGCAGCGTGGGAAAAAATAAAATAAAGTTGAAACACTTACCTTTCACTGCCAGCCTGTGTTCTTTGCTCCCTCACCAGCCGGTGCTCTACTGCTCCCTCATCCTCACATCGTGCCATGCAGGGCTCGGGTTGGGGGTACCACGCGAGTGGACGGCGTTTCCCCACTTATTTTACCGGGAGCTTGATAACTATAAACTGCAACTGAGTGCAAACCACCTTTCGTGACGTCACTTCCTGTTGTGACATCAGCGTCCCCCACTTCTTTTTTTAGGACTTGTGCCTTGGTGCCATGCCTCGCTGCTCCTGGAACTACAATCCCCAGGAACACGGGCTCCCATACCCCACCCAATCCCAGCACTTCTCCTAGTATGAGAGAAGCGCTGGGATTGGGCGGAGTGGGCCAGTTTAACACTCCGTGGAGACTGGAATCCTGTGCCCTGAGCTTCGATTATATTCTCCAAAGAACAGCCTGGAAATATCAAAATGCACATGTAGGTTTGGCTGGTCATGGACGGACGGCCAAACCTACATGCGCACTTTTAGTGCCTGCTACCACTCCCGCCCCCACAGCTGACGCGGATATATGGCCCTGCCCTGCCACAGACTCGCGTTGCGGACTAGAAGTGAAAAATACAATGACAATAAAATAGTTATCTTGTAATTTTATTTTTCTTCTTTGTGCTCGCTTTTCACTGGTCAGATGACGCTCCTCCGTCATCGTGGAGGAGTCTCCTCTGTCCAACACTATCCCTGTGTTTGGTGGATAAGAGCTGATTAGAGAGAAATGTGAACAGACTTGAAATCTTGGATACAATTACTTCTAAATAGGATTGCACTGTGGGTGAAGCGAACAATAAGTCACACACTGGCAAAGCTTGAGTTTTCAAGGCCAGGCAATGGGAATCAAGAGTAGCGAGATGCAAGAAGTACCTGCGGAGTGTATCATCTAGGAGGGAGTGGGTACCAAAGAGAATTTCCTGCCAGTTTATCGAGGACAGCAAGGACACCATGGGAATATTTATGGTCGGAGTCTTATAAACGTGTGTAGGCCTTCTATGACAATGCAGGGATTTGAAATGTCACACTATAGGCTACAAGGTGTCAGCGGAGAGATACATCACCCAAATGCTAGCACTAGGAAGGGTATTGTCACAATTGTATTTTTTGTTAGTGAAACAAAATGGCTGTTGTCTAATCAACTAATGAGCAGAGACCACCATCTAGCCACCCATCCACCCAACTGTCCATCCATCCATCCACCCATCTGTCCATCCAACCATCCATCCATCCATCACACCCTTAAAGGAGCATCATCAGCCTTGAGTAAAGACCATACAGTGGAGGAAAGTGAAGATAATATACAAGGAGGGTCAACTTCATCCCCATCCAGACCCAACAAGCTCTTTCTTAAAGCAACAACCCTTCCTCGCGCATCCACACCGAACGAGCCCTCCAGCCTCACACTCAAGGGCGGCTCTTCCGCTATGACAGAGGAGCGTCTCCCCACTGTTTTTAAGCAGTGGGAAACCGAAACATAAAGTTATATTAGCTTTGCGTTATTATCATTTTAGGCTGCCTCCTGCTGCTTTGCGGCCGGTGAGTGTGCAGAACCGCTCTGCACTTGGAGCGGGGCAGGGAAGGATTGGTTTGCCCACTCCTAAGAGCGCAATGACTGTTTGGTCGGCCCTCTCGGGCTGCCCAAACCAGTCATGCGCACTTTCCCCTTCTCCATGCAGGCTGCATTACAGCCTGCGTGGAGAACATGCCGACCCCTACAGCTCCCGGCAGAGCGCCGGGTCACTGTGCTCAGATCAATCACAACACTGCTTTGCAGTGTTGTGATTGGCTTAGGGGAGGGAGCATGGCTGTCTGCTTCCTGTTCCTGTCAGTGACGGAGGCGGGAGAGCAGGAGTGGAGAAGACGCAGGACCCGGCCTCAAAGTATGTTTTATTTTTTTTATTCTGATCCCTAATCACCCACGCGATCCCTTCCCTCACCCCTAACTTTCCCCCCCCATGCACAGCACACTACCTACGAGCCATGCCGGCCGCTCCGGCTCACACCCACACAGCACAAGAAGCCACCCGTGCCAGGGACTCCAGTGGTTAGTGGACGCGCACTAAAGAGCCCAAGTCAAACCATGATTCCATCACCTGTCTGTGCTCATGAATGGTGTGAAGATTTTTAGTGTTTAAGGCAAAATAAATAGCACCAGCTTGTGCTATGGAATGAAAAATGGCAATTTCTTTTGGCTTTCTCGGTTGCTATAATGTAGCACCACTGGTCGATGGTGCTTTCTGGGAGCAGTGATGCTGCTTGTGGTCTCATTACTCCATCCTCCTTTTCTTGACCCCTCCTGCAACAACCTTCCTGTGGAGCCCTTCCTGTGTGGTGCTTGTTGAAGCCTCTCATCAGTACACCTTCGTTATTCACAAACTACGACGTTATCCCGTGCACTACAGCTACTTTGATGCTGTACGTGAACATCCAGCCAGGGCTTTAAGTGGGCCGGGTACTGCCGGTGCTCGGCACCAGCAACTCTGAAAAACAGGTGCTGAGACGGGTCCCTATTGGGGTGTCCATTTTTGCCCTCATCCTCAGGGTGGGAAAAAATGGATCTTAACTCTGCAGCAGGTTACTGCTTTTAGTGGAACTTCATTTTATTTTTTTGCACTTTCATATTGTGGGAACTTAAAGTGCTTTACATGCGCACCAGTTGCATTACACAAGGCATATTTGTTTACTTCTTGGTAGGCACAGGGAGATGGTGATTTGCTCAGAATTTAGAGGATGTTGAGCCGACGTTGAGACTTGAACCTACTTCTCCAACTCCAAAGTCGGCTGCTCTAGCCCTTACGCCACAACCTCTCACACAAGATCTAACTCATTTTCAATATTATACACAATGAAGTCACAGTTGTATGTTTGCATGTTGTATATTTATTTTATGCATCTAACAATCACTGACAAAAGCCAATAGTCCTGGCTTCTTTAGTTGTAATGTTACTTGTTGTATTACATGTCTGGAGGCAATGACAGAAGTAGGTAAATGTCAGTCCGGCAGCACACTATGCTAAGTACAGATTTTTTGCTTATAAGTTTTTAAGCCACGCCTTTAATTACACCGACCACGCCCCTTTGAGAGTCCCCCAGTTTTTTCATCCAACTTCAAACTCTGTATCCGGCAATTCCTCCCTCCCACCCTCCCTTATCCTGCCTAGCTAGTTGCTTTCCTTACACCCTGCGAGGCAAATAAAAGGTTTGCAGGAACCTATGCAGGGCTTTAAGTGGGCCGGGTCTCACCGGTGCTGAGCACCGGCAGTTGTTTAAAGGGGGCCTCAAAACGGGTCTCCATCGGGCTCAGTTTTGTGCCCTGGCACAGGCGGTCCGTTTTTTCTGGACTGCAGTGACAGCAGGCACATCCATGTGCGCTGCTCACACTGCTCACTTCATTAGTGGAGAAATTACGGCATGACGTCATGCCAGGTGAGCGTTGTGGGGGACGGGAAATCCTGTAAAGAGATTATTTTTGTCTCTGGATTTCCCTTCTCTATTTGAAACTCAGGCACAGCAACATTGTGGTGGTGTCACTGGGGCTTTAAGTGGAAGCTTTTTCAATGTTTTTATACAAGCCATAGTTGCTGCTTATTTATCTTATGCACCGAGCAACCATTGACAAAGCCAATAGTTCTGACTTGTAGGTATGATGTTACTTGTTGTATCATATATCTGGATGCAATGACAGAAACAGCAAAAATACATGTCGGGTGGCACACCACCGTAAGCACAGATATTTAGTTTATGTGTTTTTAAGCCACGCCCTTAATTGCATTGACCACTCCCCTTTGAGAGACCACCCCCAGTTTTTTCATCCCATTTCAAGTCCTGGACCTAAGGTACATTTAAACTAAAGATATTTGCTAACCAACGGCGTGCAGGAAATGAGAAAAATAGAAAAACGTTGTCACTTCAAAAAAAAATCACAGCTGAATCCACGAGACGTCGCACCCACAGCTCTTCCATGTGCGAATCAGACAGATGCAGGCAGCGCGCGCTGTGGCACGGTGCCAGGCCCCAGCTCCACCGCCCAGCTATCTGTCCTGCGCCAGCGCCACACGGAATTGTTGCTTTTCAAATGCCAGATAGCTTCTTCCTTGGAAGAAACATTTGTGCGTCCAGCTCTGTGTAGCAATAAAAAAAGACTTTCCGTGAAAGTCTACACTACATCACAGCGCCCCCTGCAGCTGAGCAGAGCGCAATTTCACCAGAGAAACAACCGGCCTGAACATTTGAAAGAAAGCTCCACACACTATTGTCCACCTTCTGCGATTTGTCCCCAAAATGTCGTCATTCTAGTTAAGCCCCTTCGTATCGCCAACCGCCCTGGCTGGGTTTGCCTTACAACGATAGATCCTACATGCATACGTACACGGTCAATGTGTCAGATGATGCAACAGATTTCTGTTTGGTTCCTCAAGCTGGCTTTGTTATAGTTTGCTGGAAAGAGATCTCGTCAAGGATATGCAGCTGTCAATCTAAACATGTCCCTATGAGGCAGTGCAGTTTTGCATCAGCAATTTCACCAATTAGCTTCCAATCGCTGCAAAGATCTAAAAAGTGCTATTTTTAGGTGTTGCCTGTGACCACGCATGCACTGTCGCTGCAAGACGTTTAGTTTGCTTGCAGGATCATAAAGCAGGGCCGTTGCATACCATTGGTGGCTTCATCATCACTCTCATTTGCTGGCTCGTCTTTGGTTAGCCTGCGCTGCTTCACTGCCTCTTCATGTGTTTGTCCCGCCCATGCAGCTCAACCCAAGTACTGCTTCCTTTACCACAGTGTGTGTCCTTCCATTGTTTGCATGCTTTCCACTGAACTTTTTTGTTTCCATTCTTTGTCCTGGCATTGTGCTTGCTCTGTTGTTGTTGCTTGACCCTTAATGGTTGCTTACCCTATCGATGCTTGCCCCGCCTCTCCCGCCCTCATTGTTGCAATTGTCCTGTCACTAACGCCCTCGTACTGCATTCTGATTCTTGCCCGGTCCCCCTCCACAACGCTCCCACATTGTGTAGCTTGCTCCCTTTCCCTCCCGTGTTGTGTTTCTTGCCCCACACACCAGAAAAACAAGCATTGTATTACTCTACAATTGGTTTGAGAGGTAACTGTTAAACATGTTTCCTAGTGTCGAAGGAGAGAAATACGTGTCTGAACAATGTTGCAAGAGCTGGACTCTTGAATCGAATGCACTTTGTTAGCACAATACTTGCTTGGGAACTTTGGCACAGCTCGAACACCGAAGGCATGAAAATAATTTCCAGTGGTGTCATCCAAGGAGCAAGACGGTCAGTTCCAAATGTATACCATAACATAAACACAGAAAACATTCCAGATGGAAAACGGTTGCCATGCTACTTGCGTGTTTTCATACTCAAAGACTTTTTTTTGCCATGATGGACACTGAGCAGTGGATAAAATGTTTACATTGGACTAACTATTAAATTACCTTTTATGAGAAGAGCGAAAGAATTACACCTCCAGTGTTAGTGACACAAAACCTCTCCATTTAAAATAATTTTATGGAAAACCAGTAGGTCTTGCGCTGCTGTGCAACATGGCTAAAACACTGATAAATCCAGTAGATCATGCATAGGCAGGACCTATTGAGTTTGCCAATGCTTGTTATATGTTCAGTTAGCCAGATGTAATTTCTGTGGTGCTTGAAAGGTACATCTACAAGTGTAGGGACTCACTGTCCCATGATACTGTACACACACACACACACACACACACAAACACGCACACACACACACTCTCTCTCTCTCTCTCGCTCTCTCTCTCTCTCTCGCTCTCGCTCTCGCTCTCTCTCGCTCTCTTTCTCTTCCTCTCTCTGACTGAGCAGGGCACACGAAAACAGAAAATGGAAGAAAGACTAGATAGAAGAAAGATCAGATGGAAGAATGACTTGAAGGAAGAGCGACTGAAATGAAGAAAGATAAAATTGACCCACCAAAACAATCCTCTGTAATCTGACTTCCAGGTGGTCACCCCATGAGATATTCGACTAGCAGCATAAAGGCTGCTTTCTTGAGGCCAGTTCTATGCCTGTCTGACACATTCTGCTGTTCTTTTAGGTGGTCTAGTTTATTAAGAAGAGGGAGGTGGGATTACTTGCCATAGAATCAAAGTTATGTGGCATGCAGTTTGGGCACGTAATGGGGTAGACATTTACCCCCTTTCATGACCACATTAGTTTATCTGTACATGCAAAGTAAGTGTATCAATCATATCCACTAGATGAAACCCATTGTACAAAGAGGCAGAACAAAATGGCTGCTTTGGCTGATGGTAACCGCTGAAAGACAAGTGCTTGGGTGCACTAAAGCGGTTCTCATCAGCTCGCTGGCTGGAAACACTTAGGAGTCTTTACACATTCATGAACGCTGGATTCCATTAGGATTGCATTAGACGTGCGTGCCATTCACAGTAATACTCCATCGGCTTATCATGATTAATGTTATCGAGATGAAAGCCGATAGGGATTGCGCTCTCTTCTTTCTTCTCTTTTGTTCGCTTTATAGTTAGGGCCGCCTGGCTTTCCACAGCCTCTCATGGCACATGGACCGTTTCTTGCTGTGTGGGGGCGATCTCTGGTTATCATCCCTGGATGCGCTCCACTAACCCATGCATGCGTTGAGGCATTCGCTCATTTCTCATGCCGCATGCGCATCAAAGCAGTCAGAATGTCAAGAACAGTTTGTTTCCCTGACTGCTCTTCAAACATAGAGCCTTTGTGGCCTCCAGCTTTATGTTTTGATTTCCAGTTTTCTTAATGTCATTCTTCTGTGTTGTTGCGGCCACCATTTCTTCTGGGAGGCAATCACATGGACAACCTTCCATCACCATAAAACAGTCGGTACTTGCAACTCGTGGTAGGCAGCATTGTTGTGCCTGTTTTGCTCATAAAATCAATAAAACACATTTGAAATTAAAAAGTGATGGATAGAATATGTGAATTAATCTCCTCCACTAGTAATTACTGAGGGTCGCATTCTAGTACTTCATTTTTTAGCTCAGAAGCCTGCTTTAGGAAAATGCTAAAAACCCACCTTTTCTAAATATGGCTGAGGAAATGCTCATCTCGGTTTAGTGGAGGGGTTGTGTTGCATCAAGTGCTGTGAGGACTGTGAACTGAATTGAAACTCGCCTATGCCTTAAAAAAACAGAGAACATTCATGTGCAACTCACTCTGTTGTAACTGTTCCAACCTCAATGTTGCAATCAAAGCACGTGCTATACAGAAAAGGGAGGGAGAGAGAGGGGGACAGAGACAACTGGACATTTCCCCAATACACTCTAAAGTAATGCACAGCCTGGAAGTCAGAGATAGGAACCACTTTGAGGTACAATATGGGTTACCTCAATTAAGGCTCGAACGTGGACCACAAATGCTACGCCCTGTACTATGAGTGCCACCAGTACACAAATTTGCTGGTGGATATAATCCTAAGAACTTCTTCAAGCCTAAAAATCGCTCTGGAGGCTTTTATAAACGCCATCAGAACAAACCCTGGTTTCTTATCATATGTTCTGATACAAACATGCAATAGGGGCGTCCTGGCATTGCCGTATCCCGGCAACCATAAGTTTAATTATGATAGATAGGCCTAAGGAGTCTGTCTTCACCCACTTCAACCTCGAGTAGATGGTTTTCAGCACCCCACAGTATCCTGGAATATCAACCAATCAATGAAACCTGTCGAAGATGAGGCAATGGTGTAACTGGCAAATCAAACGCGGCCAACCCCCCTTTGACGGCTTATCGACAGTCTAAACCTTACACGTTGGTCTCATGGGACAGATATTGACCATATATTTTCACGAGATTCTGTGCCTGTCCCTTGTGTCTCACTACACTCACCAGTTCCTTAAACCATTCATCTCTGGTTGGTGGAGTGTGAGGCTTCTGTTTTCTCAGTACGCACAATTTGCCGCCGCCAGGGGGATTACAATTCACCTCCAGCAATGCAGGGTCATCCCAGGTGTCCTGAAGAGATCATGCAGGAAAATAATGTGCACCGAAATCACAGATCTCCTCTCCTTGTACACTACAGACCAGTAATGGGATAAAAGCGGACATGGCCGGAGCGGGTACCGAATGTCTCCTCCACGGTAGCCGCATCTCCAGCAGGTTGTATCACATTCAATCTCCTGCCATTGTGTTTGGAGCAGTTCAGCAAGATCCATGAAAGTCCCAAGAACAACAGTGGGGATAACGGACATCCCTGTCCGTTATCCGTAATAGTACAAGGGGGACTTGCCAGAAATCCGCCACAGTAAACCCTAGGGCCTATCCACTGGTTCTTCATACGGCCTTCTGACTTTTTCCAAAAAACTGGGCTGATACGCACTCTATCCAATGTTTAACAGAGATATTCCCATTCCACAGAGTCAAGCGCCTTCTAGGTGTATAAGGTGAGGGCAATTTTCTAGTCAATACTATTTACCTCTCTGAGAGGGGTGGATCAGGTAGGTTATGGCCATCTTGAAACTAAGGGCCAAAACCTTGGTGAGGGTTTCAACGTCAGAGTCCTACAGGCACATTAGGCAGTAGCTCAGGCATCACAGGGGATTCTTCCCTGGTTCGGGAATGCATATAGCAATCCCCCTGTTGAGTGCAGGACCTAGATTTCCACTCATTTTCGCTTCCCTAGACATGTTACTCAGCACCCTCATAAAGGCAATCTTATTAATATTGTAGATGTCTGTCAGGAACTTGTCTTTCCCGGGTGACCTTCCAGTGGACATCTCTTCTATAGCCATCCTTCCCTGTAATATAATCTTATAGCTCAGCTAGGACACCTTTCCTGTATGACGCGGGTTCTGCATCCAGCTCTTGGGGATCATTTGTATTACAGGCAAGTATCACCTTCTCAACCCAATCTGTCTCTGTTGCAGTGTGGGGGGAGGGGTGGGGGAGATTACTGAATTAGAGCACTTCCCATGTATTTAGCTGTCATATACATTAGAGCATTTTTGCCTTTGATATAGTACTTAGGGCTGTTGGAATTGAATATTATGGCCACTAGGTCATTTTAGCTTGTTGCGGGGGCCTCCATCTCTAGGACCCGAGGGTATGGTGACGAAGTACACAGCCGGAAGGGGAGGCTCAGATGCCGGTGAGCAGGTAGACAAGCCTGCTTCTAACTGGGGTGGCACCAACCCCTCATATGATTGGTCTTGTGGAAAAACAGAGTCCTGGTTCCGCTCTCAGCGATACAACTCTCGTTTAAAATCCAATGCCAGCCACGTGAATCTGGGGGAGTATCGGTCACTTCATATCATGCATTAGTTTTGCAGATATGAAATTGTTCAGTCTGTAATGGTTGCATTTCAGGTGCATCTTTGACCATTGTTGTGCCTTCAAGCCATCACAGTTGAACACCAAAATCTATCTCTTTTGATACAACTTTGCAGTAAACAAGAGTTTTTCTAAAGATACCTTCCACATGGCTCAAATACCTGCTTCTTTTGTCTCTAGTGAAACCAGACCCTCCGGAGAACGTCGTCGCCAAACCTGTGATCAACAACCCGCGAAGACTAGAGGTGACGTGGCAGAACCCCGCCTCCTGGCCTGACCCGGACTCCTTTCCACTCAAGTTCTTCCTGAGGTATCGCCCGCTCATCCTTGACCAATGGCAACATGTGAGTGGTGTCTCTTGATCCTTCATTGGCTCAGTTAATGATGTCATCCACTCACTCTTTGCACCAGACATAAACTGAGAGATGGGTAGGTGTATGAGGGAAACCTGCTTTATAACACGTATGTCAGGCAGGACTTCTTGGGCACTCAAATATTGACTGCTTTTCAAAGATAGGTTTCTTAGTTTCTCCTAACCGCTGCTCCATTAATATTAGCTTATGTAATTTTATATAAAATATGTGCTTCTTTAGACTCAAAGGCTTCCTTCTACAATTGTTATAGACCTAGTAAAAGTGAACACTTATTATTTTGGCTTTTTTAGTCCTATGTTGACCTTATTCATAACACATTTACACCTGTATTCTCTGACTAGACAAGTAAAGAGAAAGAAAGAAAAAACAATTGAATAGACTTTAATTCATTGAGGGTGGGTAGATGGTCTCTTAGGAGACACTGAGAGCAATACGAGCACACTATTAAATGGAAATGTCTTCTTGGAGATCCGCAATTGTCCATAGTATAGAATTTGGACTTGTGAATTGTCACATTGGAAATTAAAACAGGGGAATGGGAACTGCCCATAGTGTCAAAATGATACTTGGCGTACCCTACATGTAAAATGTAAAGATAGAGATTACATGCACTAGGTACTATCAAATCTGACTAGGGTTACTCCACAGCTGACAGCTAAACAGAGAGACTGGGGATCATGGGTAGAATAGACTTGTGCTCATGCTGTCTCAATCTGGAAATGTAAGCATATAAAAAGTGACACAGTGGCGGCGCAAGGGGCTGGTAAATATGTCCTGTAGTTTGGTCATTCGGCCTTTGATAGAGTTGGACTTGCAATATTCCACAAAGGAAGATTGACGGACGAGATTTGAAACTGTGGCTAGCGGATTATTTGACTTGCAATATATGTAGTGGGCACTTTGGATCAAGAGAGTGGAAAATGCGGGTAGTACAAGTGTGGTTCGTGGCATTGCACTTCAGAAAAGAATACCTGGTCATTGAGAACTGTGGGTTCTGTAGGACGTATCCACAGTTTAACAATGGTAATTGATACTAGGGCAAGTGTGGGATTTTTGTTTCCCCAGATATTATACTGATTGTTTGTGATTATGAGAAAAAATATTTTTCTATTCAACACTTTGTAAGAACAGTGATTGGTGCAAATTGTTTTTTCTGGTTTATAGTACGAGTCTGGCATTTCTTTCCTGGAGCTGCAATCATCTAGAAGTCCTTGTAAGAGCAGCTCCCATTCACCAGGGTACTTGTTATGAAATGTGATTTGACTGGGTCAGTGGTTTCATCTGACCACAATGCTTTCGTTTGCCACTTACTCTGTAGTATTTCCTGGCAGCACAGCTGCTAAAGGTAACTCAGGGCTTGTTGCTTAGTAATTCATCTCCTCTGCTTGGACTTCTTGGGCTGGAAATGCTGCTAAGGACCACGGCAGGTGCATCAGCCTAGGAGGAGGTGATGCTGGTGCCGGTAACTTAACTCAGAGGCCCATATAGAACAGAATCTAAGCGAGATAGCCCATTGGGTTTGGATTCACCGCAATGGCTGGGTTAACAAACGTGATATTGTGCATCCTTTAACCCTCTTGAGCCCTCAGTCCAAGATCAGATTCTCCACCTCCTCATTGTGCCAGTGAGGTGTTAGAGGAAGAGCATAGAGGGGAAACTGCACAAATGACCCTGCAGATGTGCCGGTGGTACCGAAGGGTATGATGAAAGTTGGAGATGCTACCCCAGGCTAACTTTGAAGGACATCCACGGATAGAGCACATTCATCCCATTGAAATAGGATTATCGGCATTTGGTCTTAAAATGCTTTCTGCTGTATCTTACATCCTTCATGTCTACTTCTTCATATAGCCTGGTGTAAACCAAGCCATTGCGAGCCAAATATAAGGGTGACCTGGGCAACCCTAGCCATTTGTGCCCAAGGATTGAAGACTGACACGTTACGCCGCATGCCAGGCACCCCAGATTCTAATTTTAGACTTTATTTACTAGGGTTTTCACTCTCTTACGAGAATCTTAATGCCCTGATTTACAAAGGGTTTTGTAAGTAAAAGAGGCCCAGAAAGAGGTAGATATTTATAAAAAATCGAAATATATATTTTTCAAGAATAAAAATGTAATTCTCATTCTTCTCAGTGAACAATATTATCTTTTAATTGTCAAACGTCTGTATTTTGATTCTGTATATAGTTAGAGCCTGTGAAAACACATACTTTTAATCTTATCATTCCCATTTCGATCGGTCATCTGTGGTAGTGAGGCTCCGCCTTGTAACCGGTGCTACTGACGCGGCTGATTTGAACATACCATAGAGTACTTTCATGTGTAGACCGTACACAGATCTCTGTGGTTCCCTTGCTACCCACTAGAGTGCTGAGACCTTTTTTGAGGCTCAGAGTATGGACGGTGTTGGGGACTAAAGTTGTCCCGCAATCCCTTTACTTGGAGATCCTAGTGTGCTCATAAAACATGATCTGAAGAAGACACTTAAGAGCTCTTTCTAACATGATTAAGATAATCAACTTGCCCACTAGCTCAGTGACTCAAGGGCCTCATATCCTGCCCTAGAGAGACCTGGTGGTTCTTTAAGTACTGCATTTGCAGAAGCCAGGTCTTCAAGGCATTTAGACACATTGAAAAGTAGCAATTGAATCACCTCACTTTCACCTTACATTTATCGCTGTCACTTGCCGTCTTTTTTTGTTCTCCAAGTTACAAAGAAGTTGGGGAGAAAGTTAGAGGACAAAAAGAAAAAAAATGCAAGCCTAGTTAGTATACACTTATTTGTCATTGCTTGTGTTGGGCGCACCCATTCCCAAATATCTTTAACTTGCAAGATGGATGCCGTGGTTGACTCTTATTTTTAAAATATCGCTCTCTGCGGTAGAATGGACTACACGGCGGCCATTGTGAAAGGGTTGCCTGACTTTAATCTATACGGATGGTCTTCATAATTGCATGTGACGTTCCTGCTGTGTCTTGCTCCAGAGGTGACGGGCATTAAATTCCACTTTGTTCGTTCCATCTGAAGACCTACTCATGAGTAACCGTTGCAATTATCTCTCCCCGTCGCATTAGACTATAATGGGATTACTGTAATTCATGCCGGTCTCGAATAAATGTCGTCTATATATAGCCATTTGGTGTAGATCTGTCCACATGTCATCATGTTCAGACCCCTGCGGCAGCATGATAGTACATTCTGTTTTACCGCTCTAATAAAACGCATGGCAATGCGTATTGTAAGGCAATAGGGCAAGCAACCAATGCAATATATAACATAAAGAAACAACTACAAAGCTTGGAGAAAAAACTGTTAAAGAAGTTTTCACCAATATTTGATAGTAGAAATTACAGTGAGATTTGAATGGGAGTTTGAAATGAGTAACGTGTGTTATTGTAATATGGGAGTACAGTTTGTAATTATAGTTGTAGGAATATGGCAGAGTGAGAGAGGAAAAAGAGTGCTGATGTCAAAGTTATGAGTAAAATGTAGCTTTAGCTCCCTGAAGGCCTGGGGTGATGGTCAGGCTCCCGGATTGATGTACAAACCGGTACATCAATTGTCAGCTGCGGTGACAATTCCCTTTCTAGATAAAAAGTGGCGCTTCAGTGCTTATGGTACCCGGAAAGACTGATGGTTATTTGGTTGATTGGAAATATTAGAATGGATGGCAATTGAAGCTTTAATAGACTTAAAATAACTGTGGTAATGTTAAATTGAAACTTCCAAGATCTATTAGGAGAAAGGTCTAAGAGTGTGTGAAATATTCAATTTATTTTTAAATTTTGTTTATGCCAGCACTCTAAATGAATACATCTATGTGGACATTGACAGATCGCCAGAAAACGTCAAATGTGGAACCTTTTGTCTGGCAGATAAATGCTTTTTAGAGCAGCTATTAGAGTTTTATTTAGACTACATATTTTTGCCATGTTTTTAATTGTGTATAAGCCATTGGAAAGTATGATGGTATTGAAATAGATGCCGTCGCTCAGA
Organism: Lissotriton vulgaris; assembly: GCF_964263255.1. Taxonomy (NCBI): domain Eukaryota; kingdom Metazoa; phylum Chordata; class Amphibia; order Caudata; family Salamandridae; genus Lissotriton; species Lissotriton vulgaris. The sequence goes on along the minus strand of NC_141689.1, from coordinate 168,953,573 downwards.
GGCGGGTCTCTGTTCTCTCATTCTCTGGGGGGTAGATGCACTTTCTGACCAATGTCTGCTGCCTGTTGGGGCGGAGCAGTAGGGTTAAAGAATTCAACCACAAATGGAAAAACAGTGTGACACGTGTGGTTCTAATAGATCATACAGCAGGGGCCAGAGACAGTCGAATATATTTGTGGCATGCAAATATAGAAACTGGGAAAGGTGGCCAGCACATAAGGGCAGAGCAGGCAGGGAGGTATTAGACTGTGGCCCCATCATTTTGAAAAGTGGAATCTGAGCAGTAATGTGCTGAAAGAGATTATTGTTTAGAGAATCAATCAATCAATCAATCAAAAAGTTTATTGTTTCAGTTCATTAAAACCATAACAATACACTTGCTAAAACCGAACGGTGCGATTAAAAGAAGTTATTATTTTTCTCCCATTTTTTGTTTTTTTGTTTAGAGAATTTATCCGGATACACCACAGGCAATATGTGTTCTGCTTAGTTCAAGAAGGCATATATTTGAAACATTTAGAGAAATGTTTATATGAACCATAGGTATTATAAATTGTATTCTGAGAGTTCACGATTTATTTATGTCAGAAGGTGTATCTATAATTTAAGAATTGAAGGTAAATGCTCTGTGTACATATTTTGATTTAGACAGGACTCTTGACTGAACAATGGCATGGCAAAGAAACCCAAAGTCATTCAAGATGGCCTCCAGTTGTTCTGTCTTGGCCATAAAACAAACTGATCAGGAGTTAAGTTCAGCCAGAATGTCTGGGTGGGTGGGAATTGCAATAAGTAACAAGATGCATTGCAGAAACCAGCAGAGGCTTCCAGGGGACAGATGTTTGTGAGTGGATGGATCTAAAAGGGTAGTAAGAAGAAGATTTAGGAGAGCGTTCAAGAGAATGGCATGGATTGGAGACCAGGGTAAAGGGTGATATAGAATGTTGCCACCCTCCAAGGAGAGGCTGTGAGTCTGTCTAGCACCTCTGAGGATAATGCACGCGTCTCTGAGGGTGTCTCAATGTCCGCCGCAGTGGTTAGACAGTGGTTAGTCGACTAAAGCACAGGGATTGGAAGGTGTATGGAAGAATAAACATAAGCATGGGCAGTATGTGGAAAATCCGTAATCTTAAAGGCTTACATTCTTTAAATATGGAAATTGTATTAATCAGTGCCAAATGAAATATTGGAGTTATCATTTTGTTGTTAAGAACGGAATGACGTCAAGGCATGCTTTGTCTCCCTTGGACTAATTAATGCACACCATTGGAAAGACCTATAGATCCCTTGCGTTTAGGCAGCTTTTTTCCACTTATTGAAAGTAAAGTGAATCAATGCTGCTGCGGAACAATATCATTAATTCTTGCTGTAACAAATGTGCCACTGCTACAGCTCAAGAACCATAAAGGTGCATTGATTCTATTATAATGTGTGTTAATGCAACAAGTCAAGGAGTTATTCAATGTTTGGAGTAGCCAATCTCCTTGTCCATTTGTTGTAAGAGTCACGCCCCTCGCTCTTTCAGTGCACGCTCCGCTGGGCCTACTCACAATGCATCAGCATAGGGCAGGCGGAAGGCTGCAAGATGAAGAATGCCTGTAGAGCTGGTTGTCTCAGCACAGCACTGGCATAGACCTCAAAAGCACAGCCTGTATCTTTAAGACGAAGACAGCATCATGGCGGCTGTGACTCTCCCTAACCCCTTCTTCTTCTCGCTGGCCCATACTCTACAAGGCAATGTAATGGGAAGGCCTGTGGTGGGCTATCTGCTTGAAGATACGGGATTTCTATAGGTGCTGAGCTAGGACATATGGCGATCCTGATTTAACTTTTTATTTATTTATTAAGTTTTATATAGCGCGAACTTGACCCAAGAGGGTATCAGAGTGCTTTACATTTAGGATTGTTGCTTTACATTGTTACATCGGATACAAGAACATAGTAAGGTACAGTACACATAAACAATGCTTCAATAATTCGTAGGAGGGAGGGGAGGAAGGAGTAATAGCGGGGAGATGGGAGGAACAATGCCCAATGTCCGGCTGGGTAGGTGACGGTCAAGGGGGAAACCAAGGCCAATCTCCTCATTAGCTGTCAAGCAGCTCCACCGGTCATCAGCCATGTTGCACAGGTCTCATTGTTCAGGAAAAAACAGTTTTTCGTTTATTTTATTTGCGAAGGCGCATGAATCTAGGTACAAGGACCCAGCAATGTTGTGTAACCAGGGTGCGTCTAGGGCGTCAAGTCTAACACGCTCAAAGCATGTGACTGGGTGGTACCTCACTGGGGCACATGTATGTTGGGTCAGTGACTGCTGTGCATTTTGGTTCAGTGACTATGGATGGGCTCCTTGGAGAGAGCTGCTCTTGAGTGTCTTTCTGATTCAAAACCCTTCCCTTGTTTGAGAACCAGAAACTCGCCCTGGTGTGCTTCAGAGCTCAATCAGCAGACTTCAGTGTATCAATCTAATGATCTTTGATTTGGAGAGTTTGATACGCTGTGGCCCTGGTTCAAACCAAGGAAGTGAGATGTAGAGACACCACTTTCACCATTGTGGAAGTGCTGTTGTCGGAGGAGCTGTGGCCTACCTTGGAACTGGGCTTAAAGGTTTGAGTCCTGGCCCCGGCTAAACATCCTGTGATTTTGGGCAATTCACTTGATCTTTGTGTATAAAAACGATGTGTAGTGTAATCGGCTTCTGGTTCTTGTAAAGAGGTCTAATGCCCCTCAACCACGTCTTCACTGCAAATAAATAAATATACATATAAACGTGCTTCTAATAACTCCCCTTTTTGTAGTTGTTGGGCATGTTCCTCCTTTCCTCCTCCACTTTCACCTGCGCCATGTCTCTCGTTCATGAAATGCATTTCCTGCCCCACAAAGTTCCTACCCGGAGGATATTGACCCAGTGAGCAATGGTCGATTGTGACCCATACTGAGAGGAGTTGCTTCCACCCAACCCTGCAGGTGTGCAAGTGTGTCCATTTCTATGCAGGTCATAGTGGCGTACATGTCTTGTTGCACCCGTCAGGACATGCCAGACACATGCTGTGCCACCTTCAACGGTGGAAAGGTGGTCCGTAGGCTTTGGTTTGCAGCTGACCGTCATGGCTGCTAGTTTTTCCCATATCTTGTTTCGATCCCGATACCTGCACACCTTTAGACCTCTGGAAGTAAAGGATACAATCAAACCAGCCAACATCCTACTTCAGGGCCTGTGATTTTGCATCACCTGTAGAGAGATACTAGCTTGAACTAGAACAATGCAGATCAGTGGTGGGCTCTAAAACCCCCTAGAACAGCTTGGTTCTGCTCTAGAACTGCATCCACCCACTGTTCATTCCTAGACCTTTAAAAGTATTGCTTAGAGCTGAGATGATCACATACAGCTGGAATCCATTTTTATATATTGGCTAATGTGCACACAAGTGGATGTTGCAGACCATACATCATGGAACTCTTGGCGTTGTTATGGAAGTTCTGCAGAATGCTTCTTGGCATCAGTTGTAGGGTAGCCGCATTCTGGAACATCGCCTGGTGGGACAGTTTCTGGCTCTGCCTTTTTCTATAATGTGCGGTGGGACAGTGTAAATGAAAAGTGCTTGAACTATCTGCTTGTTAACACAGCAAATTTGCAGGTAAATTCAATAGCGTACATTTATTTAGCTACATATTTACGTTAGAAGTTTTGCAGAATGCTCCATGCCACTTTGTGGTTACTGCAGAGCCCGAATACGCATATGAGTACGCGTCTATAGATTCAAATTGAAATATCAACCAAACACGAAGGAAGGGTTTTTCACATGATGCCATACATTGGTTAACAGAGTAACAACTATGGTAGATTGTGTGTGCTCCTGGCTAACGTTAAAGGGGACAAACTACTACAGCCCGTGTGCTGCAGTCCATCGTGGGCCCATATCAAGCCTCACCTGGGTTTACGATGGGGCCATTTGACCTGTACCGGTTAATCATTTCGTATTTATATTCCTATTTATAGTGCTAAGACAAACGAACAGTAGCTTCACCGCACTCAAGAGGAAAAGAGGAGTCCCATGAAGGGCAGGGTAGCCCTATGAAAATTAAATTCCTCCCAGGTCAAAAGTTTCACATAAGATATGGGCCTTTACATGTGTTTGATATCTGCTATCATCAGTTTCCCAATATAGAGGGAGCTTAAAGAGGCAGAGCCTTGAGAGTGAAGGGGTCTTCTCCCATAAGAGAATCAGCAAGGGCACTCGGAATCAAGTCTTTGGCATCTGGTCAGGTGGGTGGGCCCCTGAGTCAAAGTAATGAATAGGGGTGGGCGGAATTTGCGGTGTTTCACTCGGCGGAATTCCGCGGAGTTACCTAAAAACTCCGCGAGATTCCGTGGCATAACCTAAAAACTCTGCAGAGTTCCACAAGCGGGCGGAATTCAGCACATCGCACCGCTCGTGCTGGGAGCTTGTCCCACACTGTAAAATCAGCAAGAATGGAACTATGCAGCACACCAGGGGTCGCTGCTTCTTTCTACCAATCAACTAGATTTTCTTCTTGAGCGGCAGCTTTCGCAACATGAATACAAGGGATCTGCCAAGACTGATCACATTGTGAAATCTCACAGGGAAGTGTTCTAGGGCTCTAAAATCGCACTAGGGGACGCAAATTCTCGCTCACACTCAACAACTTAATGTTGGTGAGATGCGCACGAAAACAAGTCCACCACGCTTCAGTTGATGGATTTTTGCCGAAACTCCATGCTCCAAGCTGAGCGCGGAGTGGGCATAACTCTCCGAATTCCACCAGAGGGGTGACATTTTTCACCTACCCTTAGTTATGAAGAGCAGTGAAGAGAATAAAACAGGTTTCAAAGGTTCAGATGAAGGCAGTGAGGATGGGTTCTTTTATGTCATGATATCTTGTGGCCTAAATATTGTTATTGCTCCATTTGGAGTAGATATTCTATGTATAACTGCTATGGAGTGATATTTTTGTAAACAATATTTAGGACATGTTATTGTTGTCAGACGACATGTAGGTCTTAATATTCTGGTACGATATCACAGGACCAATTCTCTTAGCTGGCAAACAGCAACAGCCAAACACGAGACGCAATTTGATGACTGGCTCAACTACAGGTCTCAGCCTATAACAACTTTATGAATGTCGCCCTACTTCTGGTGCACTTTACTGTCATTTTCTAAATGACTATGACCCAGGGGGCTTTGGTGGAACGTCTCGGTGCATCACAAGCAGTGTGACTTTCACCCACTGTTGTCAAGGTGCCTTGTGTCCTGGGTATCACTGGGGCGCTGCAGCCACCTTATAATGGAAGGAATGAGAGCTCGAGCTGGTGATGACGGCTAAAAGGCAGGATGTGGAATTAATATGCACTCATGCAGTATTCATGCACGGCTCTACTATCGACTGAAAATGCATTACCCACATCGCCGCCATGGTTGTTCTTGTTGTTTTTTTTTAAATTTATTTTGTGACATGTTCAAGCCTTATTTAGTGCAGACAGCAGAGAAGGCAAACAAAACTCAATTAGTCAAGCAGAGTATTGGGGCTATTAATAGGATAACCGCATAGCTCTGGGCCACTGGATTCAGGCTGATTCAGCACTCATTTTACCTACTTTGTTTGGAAGATGAGCTTGTAGTCAGGGTGCAATGTTGTTAAGGATTGACGGATTGCTTTTCCGAACAACAAACTCAGAAGTTGGGAAGGTGTTTAGGTCAACACGCGATTCCGTCGCGTCTCTCTGGTAAGTCTTGAATGTATAAACAAAGAGATTCTATCAATGTGTGGACATGTATTTTATTTGTTGGTTTTACAGTGATGAAAATATAGTGAAAGTACTCTCTCTTAGGGTGATAAAGATGAGAGCGCTATGTGCTTTTTAAAATACCCCTCACACACTAAAAAAATCCAGTAGTGTCATGCTTCATCATTGGGGTCTTCCCGTCCCTCTACGGGGCGGGGCGTGCTACGACCTGACCGACTACGCGGGAGCACTGAAGTGGTGACAGGACTATGTGATGGTGCAAGGTGTCAGTGAAAGTGTAGGGACCTAACAATGTGTGTGAGTACAAAAATTAAAAATCCTCTGGCTAGTAGAAAAAAACAATTTATTAGCTTCTCTAGCTGGGGACGTTAAGAAGGGGGTTTTGGGGTTGAGCTGATCGCTACAACCTGGTCTACATGTTTCGTAGGCAGTCCCCTACTGCCTACTCATCAGGACCTTCTACTGGTCCCTACGAAAATAAGCTCAGTTGCTAAGTATTGTCAGCCTGTCTTCCTAAAAACTAACAGTAAAATTCCACTGTTAGTTTATGCTTCAGGGCATGAGCTGGCCCCCTGGGAAGCAAAAATTGTCAAAATTAGTGACCCAAATGTGGTCTCTGTAAAGAAAAGGGAAAAAAAGGGAGACACAGATATTTACATTTATAGCTGTGGATTTTGCGCTTTCATTGTTGTTTGCGCCACAATTTCACTCATCAAATCCATTCACCCATTACACAAAGAATAACTTTTAAACTTTATGGACAGAGTGATGGTTCAGTCTGCCATCCCCTGGCTGTCCGTAGGTGATGCCGAACAGTGGACGAGAAGCACACAGATGTTCATAGTAGTAACTGTGGTTTGTCACTGCGCTTACATAATTGTCTGCGCCACAATTCTTCTTTTAAAATTTCATTAGCCCATTGCCTAAAGCCCTAATACAAGACTTTATGGACAGAGTGATGATTCAATCTGCCATCCCCTGCCTGTCCGAGTAAATTCCCGAACTTGTATGCGCCCTTTGTAATTAGGGCTGGTTCTATCTCCACACACACACACCAACTGAGCTTATTTTCGTAGGGACCAGTAGAAGGTCCTGATGAGTAGGCAGTAGGGGACTGCCTACGAAACATGTAGACCAGGTTGTAGCGATCGGCTCAACCCCAAAACCCCCTTCTTAACGTCCCCAGCTAGAGAAGCTAATAAATTGTTTTTTTCTACTAGCCAGAGGATTTTTAATTTTTGTACTCACACACATTGTTAGGTCCCTACACTTTCACTGACACCTTGCACCATCACATAGTCCTGTCACCACTTCAGTGCTCCCGCGTAGTCGGTCAGGTCGTAGCACGCCCCGCCCCGTAGAGGGACGGGAAGACCCCAATGATGAAGCATGACACTACTGGATTTTTTAGTGTGTGAGGGGTATTTTAAAAAGCACATAGCGCTCTCATCTTTATCACCCTAAGAGAGAGTACTTTCACTATATTTTCATCACTGTAAAACCAACAAATAAAATACATGTCCACACATTGATAGAATCTCTTTGTTTATATATATCGTTTTGGAGGGTGATTCTATCAACTCCTCTGCACTTCCCTTATTGTTTTGGAAGTCTTGAATGTAGTCACGTGACCACTGTCCTACAGCACGGGAAACTGCAGGGTTGTCAAATAGCATTGTGAATTGTTGTAGGTCATTGTAGGTTCTATAGTAGGAATTGGAGGGTTTTACCATACCACTCAGCAGGGTCCTGCTATGGGATCTGTATTGTCAGTGCGCTACGTTGCACCATTCATGCTGATTTTTAGCGCCGGGTGTTTATCCCGCACTGTAAAATTATGCTAATGGAACCTTGCGCAAGAGGGTGCTGCTTCTTTTTGCTGCTCGAGTAGGTGTTCTGCTCAAGTGGCGGCTTCCTCAATGTGAACGGAAGGTTTCTCAACATGAGCAGTACCGAACATCCGCGACTGCCTACGCTGAGAAAACTTGCCATGAGGAGTTCTGGAGTAAGGTATTCCTCACTTGCGCTCGCCAACTTAAAGTTGGTGAGTACAAGTGAGGAAAAAACGTGCTATGCGGAGCAGAGATTTTCGGAGCTCCACGTGCAACGCAGAACACAGAGTGGGGAAAACTCTGCAAACTCCACGAGCGGAGCAGAATTTCACGCCTTGGCCTAGTTTGGTCATGGCTTTTGGTTGGAGTATTGCATGAAAATTATCTACCGCCTGATCTGGCTCTGTGGATCCGTGGGGTTTCAGCCAGTTCGAGGTTGGCGGATCGCAAGCTTCTTTTGGGTACGTGGAAGTTTATTCTGTCATTCAGGTATTTGGGTCAGTTGTTGTGTAGGCACTTGTAGTCATGAGCGAGGATTTTGAAGGTGTCTCTCTTCTCCGCGGGAAGACAGTGGAGTTGCCGCAGGTGTTGGCTGATGTGTTTGTGGCGGGGGGTTCCAAGGACGAGTCTGGCTGCGGTGTTCTGTATTGTTTGCAGTTTGCGGAGTAGGGACTCGTTGATGCCTGGGTAGAGTGCATTGCCATAGTTGGGTTTGCTCGTAATGAGTGCGTGGGTGACTGTTTTTCTAAATTCGGCGGGATCCATTTGAAGGTGTTTCAGAGGATGCGGAGAATGTTGAAACAGCTGGAGGTGATGGCGTTGACCTGTCGGTTCATCGTAAGTGATGCATCGAGTACGATGCTGAGGTTCTTGGTGTGGTGTGAGGGGGTAGGTGGGCTTCCAAGGGAGGTGGGCCACAAGGTGTTGTCCCATGCTGAAGGGGCGGTTCTGAGGACGAGGACAAGGACTTCTGTTTTCTAGGCGTTGAGTTTTAGGCAGCTGTTGGTCATCCAGACTGCCACTTCTTGCATTCATCTCTGGAAGTTGAGTTTTGCGGTGGTGAGGTCTTTGGTGAGGGAGAGGATGATCTGGGTGCCATTGGCGTAGGATACGATGTTGAAGCCATATTGTCGGACAATGTCTGCGAGGGGGGCCATGTAGATGTTGAAGAGAGTTGGGCTCAGAGATGACCCCTGTGGTACTCCGCAGGTGATGTTGGTGGGGGGGGAGAAGAAGGGCGGTAGTCTGATCCTTTAGCTGTTTCCGGTGAGGAACGAGCTGATCCAGTCTAGGGCAGTTCCTTGTATGCCGGCCTCGCATAGTCTGGTGATTTGTGTGCGATGGGAGACGGTGTCGAAGGCTGCAGACAGGTCGAGGAGGCTGAGGGCCGCGGAGTGGCCTTCCACTTTGTGAAGCTGTGAACTTTATTTTCTTCAAACACCTTCACCTGGGTGCACTTTTTTTTTTACAAAAAATAAGCTTTCCTGTGCGAATTTTTCATAAATGTTTCTTATGTGTGGACTTTCACTTAATAAGTCGGTTTTTGATGTGTCTTTCTCTTGTAAATACCTACTTGAAGCACTTTTTGCTGCTGTTTTTTTCCTTTGCAAACTTTGTGAAATTCATTAAATTGGCAAATACTATTTTTTAAACTACATCGACGAAAGCCAGGTGATAGATGAAGTTTGCCCCATTTGTCAACCTGTAGTCAGTAGCTTGTCCCTTCAAGCCTTCAAGATATTCCTTTGCTGAGTAATGAGGCCTTTGGTACAGAGATGGTTCTTGCACAGATTTGGGGAAATTTCATTGGTTAAAAGTAATGAGCAGATCTTGGCCCATAGAGCACTTTTCTGTGACATCACACCCCTCATAAACTCACAAATATTTTCTTTGGATAAATGACAAAAAACAATGTACTAATGAATTAATAAATCAGTTTGTGACAAAATTGACCAAACAGCAAAAAGCATTGGTCATGATAAACAAGTTTATTATTAGAAAAACATTGTGTGAAAAAAAATGCAATCTGTAACGCATAATGTGGCGCAAAAACTCCCTTAATTTAGTGTGGTGAACACATGTATATTAATTAGGGGGATAGTGAGTGTGTTTACAGCAGTTCTTTGTGTTATTAGGCTGAATCCTTACTCATATAGATTGAGTCAAGAGTCCATTTTTGTGTAGAAAAAAGGATCTTTATTGATTCCAGTAAAAACATGAACAGCCGACACGTGTTTCGCCCCCTATGGCGATTCGCGCCAGGGCTTTTTCAAGGCTATTTACATTTCAGTTTGCTCATTGCAGTTCTTCATCATTATTGTACTGTTATCCAACACACATCCGGTTTTTCGAAGATATAAATAACACAAAGAACTGCTGTAAACACACTCACTATCTCCCTAAAGACTTTACTGTTTAAAACTCAAGAGGTCCAGAGTTTTTTTGAGTGTGTCTCTTTTACAAAAAACTACGTGAAGACTGATATAGCCTTGGATTCTCCTTTGGACCACCCTTCCTTTCTAGAAACATGTATATTCATTGTATTTTGAAACCGAGCGCGCCTCGTGAAAAATAAAAGCATTTACCAGCCTGAATACTGCAGCGCAGAAGGGGCTATCGTGAAGAATCATAGAGTCCCTCCCAAGCAGAGCACACCTCTTAAAAAAATCAATGGGGGGAGGCTGACTTCACGACAGGAAGTGACGTCATGAAAGGTGGCTTGCACCATAAGACTCATTGCCTCCCCTCGCTCACCCCTTAGATGAGATTGCATCAGAGAAGCCAGCGCGTGAGCAGCGTTCTGAATGAGCTCCGATCTCGCCCCTGAGAGGCCAAAGAGTGAATGTGTGGCTCCATTTGCTCCAGTTATCGAGCTCCTGTTAAAATAAGTGGTGGGACGCCGTCCACCTGAGTGGTACCCTGACTCGAGCCCTGCTCCCAAGGCTCCAATAGGTATTACTGCAGTGCATGCCAAGCTGCGCATTGCTGAGTGCCAAGCACCAGTGGCCTTACGTGCCCACTTCCCTAAAAACACTACAGCAGTTTTCATCCAAATGGAAACTTTTCGGTTGAGTCTCAGCAGAGAGGCCACACGTTTACTGGGCATGCAGTCAGAACTGTGAGGCCTACTGTCATTGATTTTTCTACAAATCACGAGAGGGCTGCTGTTTCCAAGCGCTGAATCGTGCATTCAAGGGGCGCCTAGGCGCTATGCGGCAATGCATCAGATGACACTGACCCCGCCCCGCCTTCGGGAAAGGCTCCAGCGTGAAATCCTTCTTAGCGACGCTCACTTCGCACATGGAATTTACTCTCCTTTGTAAATATGGTGTGAACCACATGGCGCGCCTTCAGCAGCGCTAAACATGACCTTCATCTGGAAGAGGAGGAGTCTGCTGGGGGCGTCCGTGGCCCTTTAAGATAGTGCCTGGTTACAGGCAGGGCTCGCCTCGCGGCGGTGCGCTGTACTCTGATAGCCGCAATCAGGCCCCCTTCCGCGCTATCTCGTCTCCTTTTGGGAAGGCCGCGCGCTCCGTCTCCTAACCGTGGCATCAAATATTAAATATTTAGGACATCCTTTTCAGTTTTGTCTTTGCTTTTAAGTTTGTAATCCAAGCCAGGCTGGGCCGGCTGCCTCTCCCCCTGCTGCTGCCTCGTCCAGGCCTGCGCCGGCCTAATGCACTCAGATGTTCTCCTAATGGACGGCCGGGGCTGGGGCCGGGTCCTGTTTCATAATGGATTGCTAATGGCCTGTTTCTGGTTTCACAGGCTCCTCTGGTTTAAATGAAAACAGCAGCAGAAGCAACAGCAACACACACCCCCTCCCTCCATCCACCCCTCCCTCCCTCCACCGGGGAGACAAAGGGCCCTCCAGTGCACACAAGGCAGCCTGACACATCTCTGCCAGCTTCAAAGGGCCTACCTGTCACCTCCTGGGACCAGGGATGCTGGGAGTGCACATGCCACACACATCAAACGTGCTTGCACACAAATACAAAACAGATGCACATGTAACACACACGTGTGCTCACGCACATGTGCGCTTTTCAATGCACTCACACGCTTTGTACATGCCAAACATGCCCAAAACACACACCCACAAAAAAAGCAGACCAGAATTAAAACACGCCCAAAGCCAAACACACACATGCAAAGTCGCAAAACACATGAACACAAAAAACAACAAGCATTTACAATGCAACGGTCTCGCCTTTGCAAAAGTTAGCGCTTTTGGCATTGTAAATGACAAATGTTTTATTTATGTGTTGGTTTTGGAAACAGATAAATAAATGGCATTGTCATGAGTAGTAGAGAGTGAGTAGTAGAGAGTGAGTAGTAGAGAGAGTAGTAAAGAGAGTAGTAGTGAGTAGTAGAGAGAGTAGTAGTGAGTAGTAGAGAGTGAGTAGAGAGTAGTAAGTGAGTAGTAGAGTGTGTAGTAGAGAGTAGTGAGTGTGTAGTAGAGAGTAGTGAGTGTGTAGTAGAGAGTAGTGAGTGTGTAGTAGAGAGTGTGTAGTAGAGAGTGTGTAGTAGAGAGTGTGTAGTAGAGAGTGTGTAGTAGAGAGTGAGCAGTAGAGACTAGTGAATGTGTAGTAGAGTGGTGAGTGTGTAGTAGAGTGGTGAGTGTGTAGTAGAGTGTGTAGTAGAGTGTGTAGGAGAATGTGTAGTAGGGAGTGTAGTAGAGTGTGTAGTAGAGAGTGTGTACTAGAGAGTAGTGAGTGTGTAGTAGAGAGTGTGTAATACAGAATGTGAAGTAGAGAGATTGAAGTAGAGAGATTGAGGTAGAGAGATTGAATTAGAGAGATTGAGGTAGAGAGATTGAAGTAGAGAGTGTGGAGTAGAGAGTGGAGAGTCTGTAGTAGAGTGTAGTAGAAAGTAGTGAGTGTGTAGTAGAGTAGTAGAGAATGTGTAGTAGAGTAGTAGAGAGTAGTAGAGGGTGTCTAGTAGAGTGTGTAGTAGAGCGTGTGTGTAGCAGAGTGTGTAGTAGAGTGTAGTAGAGTGTGTAGTGTAGAGTGTGTAGTAGAGAGTGTGTAGTAGAGAGTGTGTAATGTAGAGTGTGTAATGTAGAGTGTGTAATGTAGAGTGTGTAATGTAGAGTGTGTAGTAGAGTGTGTAGTAGAGTGTGTAGTAGAGTGTGTAGTAGAGTGTGTAGTAGAGTGTGTAGTAGAGAGTGTAGTAAGTAGTGACTGTAGTAGATAGTGTGTAGTAGAGAGTGTCTAGTATAGAGTGTGTCGAAGAGAGTAGTGGCTGTAGTAGTGAGTGTGTAGTGAGTGTGTAGTAGAGTGTGTAGTAGAGAGTAGTGACTGTAGTAGAGAGTGTGTAGTAGTGTGTAGTAGAGAGTAGTGACTGTAGTAGAGTGTGTAGTACAGTGTGTAGTAGAGAGTAGTGACTGTAGTAGATAGTGTGTAGTAGAGAGTGTCTAGTATAGAGTGTGTCGAAGAGAGTAGTGGCTGTAGTAGTGAGTGTGTAGTGAGTGTGTAGTAGAGAGTAGGGACTGTAGTAGAGAGTGTGTAGTAGTGTGTAGTAGAGAGTAGTGACTGTAGTAGAGTGTGTAGTACAGTGTGTAGTAGAGAGTAGCGACTGTAGTAGAGAGTGTGTAGTAGAGTGTGTAGTAGAGAGTAGAGTGCGTAGCAGAGAGTAGTGAGTGTAGTAGAGAGTGTGTAGTAGAGTGTGTAGTAGAGAGTGTGTAGTGGAGTGTAGTAGAGAGTAGAGTGCGTAGCAGAGAGTAGTGACTGTAGTAGAGAGTGTGTAGCAGAATGTGTAGTAGAGAGTAGTGACTGTAGTAGAGAGTGTGTAGTAGAGAGTGTGCAGTGATTTGAGTTTTACATCAAATTAAAAACGGGAACGGAACAAACTCATCCTATACATTATTGTGGTAGGTGCCCACGCATATAGGGTTAAATGATGCGTTAGATGCCACAGGTCCCACCAACACGCTTCCTTTATGATAGGAGAATGCCCAACATCGCGGAGATTTGCTCTCTGCTCTTCCCGGATATTTGTATTTTCAAATGTATAATGTTATCCTGCTAAACGAAGACGATGCTCAAACTATAAAAGAAGAGGGTTTCACAGATATGTTAGTCCTTCCGGGCAAACGAAATGACCCAAAGAAAGATCAAGTGACAGTTTAGAGCTCCAAGTGAGTCTTAATAAAATCAGTGTCTGGAACGCATAGCATCAAAAAACGAGCGGGGCATCAAACTGCAGTGTCATTCAATCAAAGCTTCAAGGCTTCTGAGCGCTAGCCGAGAATTATTTTTTGTGAAGCACTAATCACTGTGGAAGGTGCCCCTGCTATCCCAGATGTGAGAAGTCAGTCTGATATGAAAATAAGCAGTATTTGGAATGAATGTATTTGGCAGGGGGAAGGTGGGGCGGCGCAAGACCGTACTGACGAGTGAACAGGAGCCATTTTGTACCGAGTGATTCTGCCTGTGTGCATGTAGACAAACCAGGCAGCAGCATGAGCATGTGATTCGGTAAAATAACAAGCATTTACAATGCAATGGTTTTGCCTTTGTTAAAGTTAGAGCTATTGGCATTGCTCTTGACACTCTGAAGCTCCACTCTGCATTCTGAAGCTCCACTCTGCACTCCGAAGCTCCACTCTGCACTCCGAAGCTCCACTCTGCACTCTGAAGCTCCACTCTGAAGCTCCACTCTGAAGCTCCACTCTGAAGCTGCACTCTGAAGCTCCACTCTGCACTCTGAAGCTCCACTCTGCACTCTGAAGCTCCACTCTGAAGCTGCACTCTGAAGCTGCACTCTGAAGCTGCACTCTGAAGCTGCACTCTGAAGCTCCACTCTGAAGCTCCACTCTGAAGCTCCACTCTGCACTCTGAAGCTCCACTCTGCACTCTGAAGCTCCACTCTGCACTCTGAAGCTCCACTCTGCACTCTGAAGCTCCACTCTGCACTCTGAAGCTCCACTCTGAAGCTCCACTCTGCACTCTGAAGCGCCACTCTGCACTCTGAAGCTCCACTCTGAAGCTGCACTCTGAAGCTGCACTCTGAAGCTGCACTCTGAAGCTGCACTCTGAAGCTGCACTCTGAAGCTGCACTCTGAAGCTGCACTCTGAAGCTCCACTCTGAAGCTCCACTCTGAAGCTCCACTCTGAAGCTCCACTCTGAAGCTCCACTCTGCACTCTGAAGCTCCACTCTGAATCTGAACTCTGAAGCTCCACTCTGAATCTGCACTCTGCACTCTGAAGCTCCACTCTGCACTCTGAAGCTCCACTCTGCACTCTGAAGCTCCACTCTGCACTCTGAAGCTCCACTCTGCACTCTGAAGCTCCACTCTGAAGCTCTACTCTGAAGCTCCACTCTGAAGCTCCACTCTGAAGCTCCACTCTGAAGCTCCACTCTGAAGCTCCACTCTGAAGCTCCACTCTGCACTCTGAAGCTCTACTCTGAAGCTCCACTCTGAAGCTCCACTCTGAAGCTCCACTCTGAAGCTCCACTCTGAAGCTCCACTCTGAAGCTCCACTCTGAAGCTCCACTCTGAAGCTGCACTCTGAAGCTGCACTCTGAAGCTGCACTCTGAAGCTGCACTCTGAAGCTGCACTCTGAAGCTCCACTCTGAAGCTCCACTCTGAAGCTCCACTCTGAAGCTCCACTCTGAAGCTCCACTCTGAAGTTTCACTCTCCACTCTGAATCTCCACTCTGAAGCTCCACTCTCCACTCTGAATCTCCACTCTGAAGCTCCACTCTCCACTCTGAATCTCCACTCTCCACTCTGAAGCTCCACTCTGAATCTCCACTCTCCACTCTGAAGCTCCACTCTGAAGCTCCACTCTGAAGCTCCACTCGGAAGCTCCACTCGGAAGCTCCACTCGGAAGCTCCACTCGGAAGCTCCACTCGGAAGCTCCACTCTGCACTCTGAAGCTCCACTCTGAAGCTCCACTCTGCACTCTGAAGCTCCACTCTGCACTCTGAAGCTCCACTCTGAAGCTCCACTCTGCACTCTGAAGCTCCACTCTGAAGCTCCACTCTGCACTCTGAAGCTCCACTCTGAAGCTCCACTCTGAAGCTCCACTCTGAAGCTCCACTCTGAAGCTCCACTCTGAAGCTCCACTCTGCACTCTGAAGCTCCACTCTGAAGCTCCACTCTGAAGCTCCACTCTGAAGCTCCACTCTGAAGCTCCACTCTGAAGCTCCACTCTGCACTCTGAAGCTCCACTCTGAAGCTCCACTCTGAAGCTCCACTCTGAAGCTCCACTCTGAAGCTCCACTCTGCACTCTGAAGCTCTACTCTGAAGCTCCACTCTGCACTCTGAAGCTCCACTCTGCACTCTGAAGCTCCACTCTGCACTCTGAAGCTCCACTCTGAAGCTCCACTCTGCACTCTGAAGCTCCACTCTGAAGCTCTACTCTGAAGCTCCACTCTGAAGCTCCACTCTGCACTCTGAAGCTCCACTCTCAAGCTCTACTCTGAAGCTCCACTCTGCACTCTGAA
The DNA here is from genome assembly GCF_964263255.1 of Lissotriton vulgaris. Classification (NCBI taxonomy): domain Eukaryota; kingdom Metazoa; phylum Chordata; class Amphibia; order Caudata; family Salamandridae; genus Lissotriton; species Lissotriton vulgaris. The sequence goes on along the minus strand of NC_141689.1, from coordinate 168,937,513 downwards.
GCTCCACTCTGAAGCTCCACTCTGCACTCTGAAGCTCCAATTAGGAAGCTCCACTCTGAAGCTCCACTCTGAAGCTCCACTCTGCACTCGGAAGCTCCACTCGGAAGCTCCACTCGGAAGCTCCACTCTGCACTCGGAAGCTCCACTCGGAAGCTCCACTCTGAAGCTCCACTCTGCACTCTGAAGCTCCACTCTGCACTCTGAAGCTCCACTCTGCACTCTGAAGCTCCACTCTGAAGCTCCACTCTGCACTCTGAAGCTCCACTCTGCACTCTGAAGCTCCAATCTGAAGCTCCACTCTGCACTCTGAAGCTCCACTCTGCACTCTGAAGCTCCACTCTGAAGCTCCACTCTGCACTCTGAAGCTCCACTCTGCACTCTGAAGCTCCACTCTGAAGCTCCACTCTGCACTCTGAAGCTCCACTCTGAAGCTCTACTCTGAAGCTCCACTCTGAAGCTCCACTCTGAAGCTCCACTCTGCACTCTGAAGCTCCACTCTGAAGCTCTACTCTGAAGCTCCACTCTGCACTCTGAAGCTCCACTCGGAAGCTCCACTCTGAAGCTCCACTCTGCACTCTGAAGCTCCACTCTGCACTCTGAAGCTCCACTCTGAAGCTCCACTCTGCACTCTGAAGCTCCACTCTGCACTCTGAAGCTCCACTCTGAAGCTCCACTCTGCACTCTGAAGCTCCACTCTGCACTCTGAAGCTCCACTCTGCACTCTGAAGCTCCACTCTGAAGCTCCACTCTGCACTCTGAAGCTCCACTCTGCACTCTGAAGCTCCACTCTGCACTCTGAAGCTCCACTCTGCACTCTGAAGCTCCACTCTGAAGCTCCACTCTGCACTCTGAAGCTCCACTCTGAAGCTCTACTCTGAAGCTCCACTCTGCACTCTGAAGCTCCACTCGGAAGCTCCACTCTGAAGCTCCACTCTGCACTCTGAAGCTCCACTCTGCACTCTGAAGCTCCACTCTGAAGCTCCACTCTGCACTCTGAAGCTCCACTCTGCACTCTGAAGCTCCACTCTGAAGCTCCACTCTGAAGCTCCACTCTGAAGCTCCACTCTGAAGCTCCACTCTGAAGCTCCACTCTGAAGCTCCACTCTGCACTCTGAAGCTCCACTCTGCACTCTGAAGCTCCACTCTGCACTCTGAAGCTCCACTCTGAAGCTCCACTCTGAAGCTCCACTCTGAAGCTCCACTCTGAAGCTCCACTCTGAAGCTCCACTCTGCACTCTGAAGCTCCACTCTGCACTCTGAAGCTCCACTCTGAAGCTCCACTCTGAAGCTCCACTCTGAAGCTCCACTCTGAAGCTCCACTCTGAAGCTCCACTCTGAAGCTCCACTCTGAAGCTGCACTCTGAAGCTGCACTCTGAAGCTGCACTCTGAAGCTCCACTCTGAAGCTCCACTCTGCACTCTGAAGCTCCACTCTGAAGCTCTACTCTGAAGCTCCACTCTGCACTCTGAAGCTCCACTCTGAAGCTCCACTCTGCACTCTGAAGCTCCACTCTGAAGCTCCACTCTGCACTCTGAAGCTCCACTCTGAAGCTCCACTCTGCACTCTGAAGCTCCACTCTGAAGCTCTACTCTGAAGCTCCACTCTGAAGCTCCACTCTGCACTCTGAAGCTCCACTCTGAAGCTCCACTCTGCACTCTGAAGCTCCACTCTGAAGCTCCACTCTGCACTCTGAAGCTCCACTCTGCACTCTGAAGCTCCACTCTGAAGCTCCACTCGGAAGCTCCACTCGGAAGCTCCACTCGGAAGCTCCACTCGGAAGCTCCACTCTGAAGCTCCACTCTGCACTCGGAAGCTCCACTCTGCACTCTGAAGCTCCACTCTGAAGCTCCACTCTGAAGCTCCACTCTGAAGCTCCACTCTGAAGCTCCACTCTGAAGCTGCACTCTGAAGCTGCACTCTGAAGCTGCACTCTGAAGCTGCACTCTGAAGCTGCACTCTGAAGCTGCACTCTGAAGCTGCACTCTGAAGCTCCACTCTGAAGCTCCACTCTGAAGCTCCACTCTGAAGCTCCACTCTGAAGCTCCACTCTGCACTCTGAAGCTCCACTCTGAAGCTCTACTCTGAAGCTCCACTCTGCACTCTGAAGCTCCACTCTGAAGCTCCACTCTGCACTCTGAAGCTCCACTCTGAAGCTCCACTCTGCACTCTGAAGCTCCACTCTGAAGCTCTACTCTGAAGCTCCACTCTGAAGCTCCACTCTGCACTCTGAAGCTCCACTCTGAAGCTCCACTCTGCACTCTGAAGCTCCACTCTGCACTCTGAAGCTCCACTCGGAAGCTCCACTCGGAAGCTCCACTCGGAAGCTCCACTCTGAAGCTCCACTCTGAAGCTCCACTCGGAAGCTCCACTCTGAAGCTCCACTCTGAAGCTCCACTCTGAAGCTCCACTCTGAAGCTCCACTCTGCACTCGGAAGCTCCACTCTGCACTCTGAAGCTCCACTCTGAAGCTCCACTCTGAAGCTCCACTCTGAAGCTCCACTCTGAAGCTGCACTCTGAAGCTGCACTCTGAAGCTGCACTCTGAAGCTGCACTCTGAAGCTGCACTCTGAAGCTGCACTCTGAAGCTCCACTCTGAAGCTCCACTCTGAAGCTCCACTCTGAAGCTTCACTCTGCACTCTGAAGCTCCACTCTGAAGCTCTACTCTGAAGCTCCACTCTGCACTCTGAAGCTCCACTCTGAAGCTCCACTCTGCACTCTGAAGCTCCACTCTGAAGCTCCACTCTGCACTCTGAAGCTCCACTCTGAAGCTCTACTCTGAAGCTCCACTCTGAAGCTCCACTCTGCACTCTGAAGCTCCACTCTGAAGCTCCACTCTGCACTCTGAAGCTCCACTCTGCACTCTGAAGCTCCACTCGGAAGCTCCACTCGGAAGCTCCACTCGGAAGCTCCACTCTGAAGCTCCACTCTGAAGCTCCACTCTGAAGCTCCACTCTGCACTCGGAAGCTCCACTCTGCACTCTGAAGCTCCACTCTGAAGCTCCACTCTGAAGCTCCACTCTGAAGCTCCACTCTGAAGCTCCACTCTGAAGCTGCACTCTGAAGCTGCACTCTGAAGCTGCACTCTGAAGCTGCACTCTGAAGCTCCACTCTGAAGCTCCACTCTGAAGCTCCACTCTGAAGCTCCACTCTGAAGCTCCACTCTGCACTCTGAAGCTCCACTCTGAAGCTCTACTCTGAAGCTCCACTCTGCACTCTGAAGCTCCACTCTGAAGCTCCACTCTGCACTCTGAAGCTCCACTCTGAAGCTCCACTCTGCACTCTGAAGCTCCACTCTGAAGCTCTACTCTGAAGCTCCACTCTCAAGCTCCACTCTGCACTCTGAAGCTCCACTCTGAAGCTCCACTCTGCACTCTGAAGCTCCACTCTGCACTCTGAAGCTCCACTCGGAAGCTCCACTCGGAAGCTCCACTCGGAAGCTCCACTCGGAAGCTCCACTCGGAAGCTCCACTCGGAAGCTCCACTCTGAAGCTCCACTCTGAAGCTCCACTCTGAAGCTGCACTCTGAAGCTGCACTCTGAAGCTCCACTCTGAAGCTCCACTCTGAAGCTCCACTCTGAAGCTCCACTCTGCACTCGGAAGCTCCACTCGGAAGCTCCACTCTGAAGCTCCACTCTGAAGCTCCACTCTGAAGCTCCACTCTGAAGCTCCACTCTGAAGCTCCACTCTGCACTCTGAAGCTCCACTCTGAAGCTCCACTCTGCACTCTGAAGCTCCACTCTGAAGCTCCACTCTGCACTCTGAAGCTCCACTCTGAAGCTCCACTCTGAAGCTCCACTCTGAAGCTCCACTCTGCACTCTGAAGCTCCACTCTGAAGCTCCACTCTGAAGCTCCACTCTGAAGCTCCACTCTGAAGCTCTACTCTGAAGCTCCACTCTGAAGCTCCACTCTGAAGCTCCACTCTGCACTCTGAACGGTCAGACTCCAAAAATCGGCCCTAATCACAATAGTATTATTTCACCTGCGTGAATATAAGTCTTTGAAATTCTGGCCAGTGGTAATACACACAAGTAATATAACATTGTTGTTCCAAAGAGCATTAAATGGAAATAAAACAAGTACCAGACCCATTGACGCCTGCACCTTAAAAGTGAAACTGACTGAAGCAAGCGCCAGGGCCACGTTGAAAAAAAAAGCCACACACATTAGATGCAGTCAAGGCGCGCTCACGAGGTCAGAAGGCACTCCACATGAACAACTACCAGACACATTGTTTCATTTCACTTTGAAAGTGCAGGCGTCAAAGTGAAACTGACTAAAGGAAGCGCACGGCCCATTAGATGCAGTCAAGGCGCGCTCACGAGGTCAAATCTCCAAAGGAGAAGCTCGTGACAGCCTGACTACAGCAGAAAAAGCTCGTAACAGTCTGATGTCCACAATATTCCCAGAAAAGTGGCAACATAAGTTGTCTCGCATAGACAGCAAAAGCTTCGCTTTTGCTTTCGTCTAGGCGAGACCTAAAAACATGGAATACTCTTGACACAGACCCTACTACAGTCACAAATGATGTGGATATGAATCATACACGTTGAAACACCAATTGCGCAATATTAAAAACAGAAAAACTAATGAAGCATTACAACAATACCAAAGCATTCACATCATGTGTCCATATTAAACCCAAATCACTTCCACACAACATACAAACTACATCACCCATCATCAAAAATAGATATATAACATTGCAGCATTAACCATGAAGAAATCTGACTCCAAACGTTCAGTGAAAAACATGCAGCTCAAGAAAACCATTAAGGGATACAGTAACACATAACAGAAAGATAAAACTGTCTAACATAAAGATACAAATAAAAAAAATCATAGCGCAAGCATACAAGGGCGCACATACAAACCACAAGCACCTAAAACAGATACATATCAAACTACCTACTTACAAAGCCCCTGCAGAATAAGAACCACTTGCAAACACTGGAATAATTTTAAAAAAATGCATTGACCACTTATTTACAAATGTAAATGTTTTTACAGTGCTAAACTAGTTATTATTCCCCACTTCAAAGTTTTATTTTATTAACCTCAGAAGGATTTAAGATTGAGTAGGCCCTACCATTTTCAGGAGCTTCTGACCCACATGAGAAGCACAGATCTCTGTGACAAGTGTTCAACTTGCTGAGCTATAATATCCACAGTCAAACATAAACCGCACACATCCAAACATAGAGTCTCCCACAAACGTCTATGGGGCAGATTCTCAACAGCATTTATGAGTTTCTACGTGTACTAATTGTATATGAATATTCCTTAAATAGTCCAATTTTGATCCCATTTAGAAATGTGTTTTGGGTCATATTTTCAAAGGCGTGTCTGAGTACATAAAAGAGTGATAAAGAAGTACTCTTGTATATAGTCTTATATGCCTATTTGAAGTGGCCTCTATAGTTCTGGTTGGTACCCTTGTTCCCTTAACTTGGCATATGACAGTGCAACATGGCTACCTCAGCCTGCCGGAGTGGTGTGAACTCACAGTTATAGGCCAGATGTGTGAAATTCCTCAAAGAAGCTCAACAACTATTGAGCTCTTAATTGTGAATTCCATCAAAGAGTTTTTTATTTTTTCGTTGGACCACATTGGGTGCCTTGACTTCTGTGATTTCTCCTATATTTATTTGATTTGAATAGTCACCCATATTTGATTAAGAGCGACACTTGTAGGCAGTCGTTTTTAGGTCGAGCCGAGCGCAGCGCGCATGCGCTCCCCTGCGGGACTTTATGTAAGAAAAAACAAAACAAGTTGCCAGTACTGCACTGATAATTAACTATTAGTAGAAGAGACAATTAATAAAATAATTGCCCTTTCAAAACCAATCTTTTGGTTTGGATTTAATCAAAATGAATTTTATTAATATTTATCAAAAATATTTTACATAATTTTTACAATTTTCTCTGATTTTTCAAAAACTAGAATAAATTCGATTTTTCAAAAACTAGAATAAATTTCTTTTTTTTTGCTTATCTTGGAGATCCATTATATAATTGAATTTCACAATCACACACTTAAAAACCTGCTTTATATATACCATATAAACAAAGTGACCCAGTCATACACTTAGTAAACTATTTACCCATCCGTACAAACATTCACACACCATACATACACAAAATGCCCACCCTGGGAATGTTTTACTAAACCCTATTTTTTAGTGCAGCATTCCAAATTTAGAAAGAGAAATTTAGAAATACAAGGCCATCTAACAATATAACAAAATTCAAGTGTTGGCAAAAAATTGAAACCATATAGATTGGCCGAAAGCATGAAAGAAGGTCTATGCGTTTCGAATCGCCCTCACTACGGGGATTCTCCTCAGGACCAAAGAAGTTTCTGAAAGACAAAAACAACACAACCTTCTTACTGCCTATAATCTAGAGTAACCATCCAAAATATTCACTCACTCAGCATTCTCGTCTTACCTTCCTATTCTTGAAAAGGAATTTCCATGGCGGAATTTTGCAAAAATAAAGAATTATGGTAGCTATAGTCATGACTGCTCTGCACTATGTTCTTTAGAGCTGAAAAGTATGGGCAAATTCTTACTTGGTGAGAGTTCAAGAAGTGTTCAAACTTCGAGTATGACGCCAATAAGATGAGCTTCTAAAGCTTGTCCTTAGTCCTTCTCTATGGGGTAATACATTGTGTCAAAAAAAATCCATTCTGTATTTGCTGTTATAAAACGGTCTTCAAAACGGGAAAACGATATACCTGATTTAGATCGTGTGGTTTTATACTTTTGTTTGGATCACATTAAAGGCCGATGACATCAATCCGGACCTGAAACAGGATTAAGCATGAACAGAAAATCCGTTCCGCTCGCGGATTTTGCGGATTTTCGGTAAATTCGCAATCCGCGAGATTCGCGAATTTCCCACAAAATCCGCGAGCAGCGGATTTTATGGCTTGCTCGCACTGTTCGCGTGAGTTCGCGGCTTCCCAGTTCAACTTCGCGCCCCGCGAATAAGCGCTAAATTGCAGAAATACGATCTTAGCAAAACTGAAACTACTTACCAGGTTCAAAAGTTCAAGCTCATCATTAGTAGCCATTTCCTGTAGTGCTTCCTGAGGGGCCCCTCCAGAGTTCAGTTGCCTACTTGCAACTATTATGTGACCCTGCTCTGACCCTCAGAATAGTTACACATATGCCACAAAGGTCCTGAATTACAGCTAAGGGAGACAAGCAGGAGCCAGGCTGGAAGTTCAAATCCAGTGACACATTAATCAGCCCCTAATTCATTATTGTCAGTTGGGGCAGGGCAGGTGTTGTAACTAATTTTGCAACAATGAAAGCACTTAGCAAGTGCAAAAGATCACTAATCAGGAAGCACTAAGGAAGCAGGTGCCAGCTAAAAAAATATTCTGTGACACATTAATCAGCCCCAAATTAATTCAGGTCACTTAAGGCAGGGAAGGTGTGCTTTGCTTTGCCACAATAATGTACACTGGACAACCAGAGGGTGCTGTGATGAAACAGAGGGTGGCATGGGTGGGCCAGAGGGTGGCATGAGTAGTCAGAGAGTGGCAGTGGTGACAGAGAGTGGCAGTGATGAAGAAGAGTGTCCCAAACAGGCTGGACACGTAGAAACAACAAGTTCGCAAAACTTGCGACCCGACAGGTAAGTTCGCGTTTGCGAAATTGTACAAAACCCTCGCAAACTGGCAGAAACCCGAGCGAACACAAAAAAAATCCGCAAATTCGCGAGAATTCGCGGATTTTGCGGATTGCGAGTTCGCAAATCCGCAAAATTCGCTAACGCGAGATTCGCAAAATTCGCCCATGCTTAAACAGGATGAATAAATAAATTGTCTGGATTATTCGGTAATGTAGCCCTTTGCAATCTGGCTGCTTATATACCAAATCTACTCTATGGCCGGGCCGGCATTTCGGCGCTTTGTAGGTGCTAAATGAAAACCGGCAACAGCGTTACACATTCAACTCAATACCGGGGTTCTGTGGTCTCTAGATTTAACATGGGTGTACTCGTTTTCGGCACGGACCAAAACCTGTACATCCCGCTGCCGTCACTTACTCGCTCTATAGATTTATCGGAATTAACAACAAAGTCGGTGATTCACAAATGCCACTATTCTAACTGGCGTACCAAGCTGTTCGATATATTGAAAGAAAGGCGGTGTAATCGCCATTTTTTCGTGGCATTTTTTGAAAAGAATAGAACTCAAAGGGGCATATTACCAACGTTTAGCGATATTTACCTCTAACGATGCTTAGCAACACATTTTTTAACGCTAAGCATCGCCGGAAATTATCGCAGAGATAACTTGCTATTAGCAAGGTTTATCTCAGTAGTGATAAAAATCCTCACGCTAACTGCCAAATGAGAGATTATCGCTGGAAAATCAACGATAATCTCTCGAAGTTTGGCGTTAGCTTGATGATAGGGGCTCACAAACTTAGCCATGATATCCACCTTCCATAGGATATCATGACTAAGTCAGGAAAATACCAGGTGTAAAAAAAGCAGTGCTAACCGCGGTTACACTGCTTTTTTTATCACTAACAGGGTTAGCGAAATCCTTGATAATAGGAGAAATGCCGCTTAACAACATTTTTCCTATTATTTTTCTCTGGAACGCCCTCTTTCCATTTCATTAGAGATGCAAGGGGAAGCGTAGAGAAAAAGGGTGCTAACATGCGAATTTGCGTGTTAGCACCCTGTTGCTGATTGGGAGAAAATTTTATCTCCGCTTTCTTGGCTTTTAAAGCCAAAAAAGCTGAGATAAATCCATTGATAATATGCCCCATAGTTCGAACTGCTGACATTTCTTAGCCCCATCAATCAGTGTTTATCGGAATTTAACACATATTAACACGGAACTGGTACTTCATTAATAACACCCATTTTAATTGACATTACAACTAGTTCAATATAAATAAGGAACAGAGTATAAATTTAATCGGCTTTTTACCTAATTCGTTATCCGAGACTCCCGAACGAGGCGGCACGGGTAGATAATCTCCGCTTGTTTCCTCAATGGTAGATTATGCGCCACAAGTGGACAGCGCAGCGTTTTAAGCGTCATCGTTCTGACAAGCATGCTGGGAAAAGTGGTTTTACGTTCGAATGCCGATTGTTAATCGGAATTGTTGGTATTATGTTGTTATGTTTTCTTTTATCGGTGACTTGATGTAATTTCGAGGTGTGTCAGCTTGATGTAATCCAAAAAATTTCAAAGACACCGTAATGTAAATGTGGTGACACAAACTTAGAAAACCAAACGAGGCGGCACGGGTAGATAATCTCCGCTTGTTTCCTTAATGATAGATGAAGCGCCGCTCATAAACGGCGCAGTATTTTCAACGTCATCATTCTGACAAGCATGCTGGGAAAGGTGGTTTTCCGTAAAAATGCCGATTGTTAGACGGAGTTATTGGACGATTGTAAAGCTGATATGATGTTTATATCTTTTCTTTTGTCGGTCACTTTGCGTAATTTCGAGATGTGTCAGCTTGATGTACTCCAAATGATTTCAAAGACACAATAATGTAAATGTGGTGACACAAATTTATAAAACCAGCTCGATCCAAAGTACTAATGATAGACTAAATTAAACAATGTCGAAGGACATACATTAAAAAATCTCATTTATTTGGTCCCAATAACAAAAATTAATAATTGTGCTAACCAAATGTCAGTCCAACCCATATGTCCCATATTTCTTAGGATTGGCGTTTCTATTATATAAATCTACTACAGCTTTAGATGTCTGGGCCACCAAACTTTAAATTGCCAGGTCTTAGCTTCAGGGTTTTAATGATTGGTCTACAGGTGATAAATCTCTGATAACTCGTTCAGTCCGTCAACAGCTGTGTGTTGAACTCTATTATTAGTGTGGCTTATCTTCTAATCAGTTTGACCTCCAGGTCACCTCCTCTTGCATCTTGGTCAACTTTAGAAATAACAGTCCATCTAAGATCTTTATCAGTATGGGCATGGGTCTGCCAATGATGGACTAATGGTGCTGTCTGTATATTCCTTTTTATCCTGGACCTATGTTGTATTATTCGGTGTCTGACTTCTTGATTGGTTTTCCCAATATATAGTTTTTTTACTTGGGCAAAATATACCATAAACTACATATTTAGACTTGCAGTTCGTAAAATGTTTGTGTTTCCAGTAGATACCATTAGGTCCGAATGTATCTCCTTCAATAGTAAGGGAGCAGCAAATACACTTCATGTAAGGGCTTTCAGAAAGCTCACCTCATGCTCACACACGCTCGTGCGTGTGCTTTTGAATTGTCCCAGGCAATTGGCCTTTGCGTGCATCTTTTTAACAAAGACAGCACCCAATTGGCCAAAGGCTCTTTTTTGCCCACATTTTATTCTCCATGTTCACGCCCACGGCCTAATGCTTGTTGTATTAGGTGCTAATGGAATTGTTACAACGATTGTAGTATTATTTCTGAGCGCATATTACCAGGGTTTAGTAATATGGTTTAATGGCCTCTGGAGTTCATGCCCTGCCATGCACTGAATCTGTCCGGTGGACCCTAGCCAAAATGTAGTACTTTTTAGTGGGACCTTAGTATTCTATCCAAATAGTTGTAGGAAGTATACTCTTTTTGGGGGGATAACATTGCAGGGATGTTGTTGGAGGGTCTTGTTTGCCATACCGAGCAATAAAAATTGGTTTATTGGACAATATCGTTTTTTTGGGACAGTCCACAAATGTTATGTCTGTAGAGCAGATTCGTACATCTTTGATGGACGGAGATGGTTTATCTCTGTTTTATAAATTAAATAAATGTGTTAGTCTGATTGATTCTATGTGATTAGCTTTGCACCTTGCACTTTAGTGAATGCGGCTCCTGACAGAGTCGGAGGCTGCTGTATCCATTGAATGATTAAGCCATAAATTGATTTACTTTGATTGTGGTTTTTTATATTGTGATGGTTTTAAATAACTTCAAACAATAAAATATCTATCTATCTATCTATCTATCTATCTATCTATCTATCTATCTATCTATCTATCTATCACCTCCCCGTACAAATGTACTTCAACACCAGACTCCCCAAAACGCTAACCACATTCAAATACACAAGTCACAAAGAAACACTAACAGCCTGATTCATCAATCATATTGGAGCTCGCAAAGGGCCAGATTCTGAGAATCTGGCCCTTTGCGAGTGCAATTTTTGCATTTGGGATTCATCATCCCAAATGCAAAATTCGCTATTTAGAAACTCGCAAATTTGCGAGGAATAGCATTTAAGGAATCTCTATTAGAGATTCCTTAAATGCTATTCTTGAAACTTTTTAAAATTGCAAAATCGCAAATTTCAGCCGCTATTTACCGCGAAGTCAAACCTCGTGGTAAATAGCGAAAACTTAGAAAAATGCTTTTAAAAGCATTTTTCTAAGTTGCATGTTACACACACACATGACCTTTGGACATGTGTGTGCGCAACACCTGTTGAAATGTGCATTTAAGGGGTGCTACAGGGTGTCCTTTGTACACCCCTGGCACCCTTCAAATCGCTATCTTATTTGCGATTAGCAAAGTGCTAATCGGAAATAAGGAATACCCCCCATTCATTCCTATGGGCCTTTTGGCCCATAGGAATGAATGGGGAGTTATTCCTTATTTCCGATTAGCAATTTGCTAATCGCAAATAAGTAATCTGTAGGAATCGCATTTAATTTTGCGATTCCTAGATGAATCCCGTTTTGCGAGTCTGTAATAGCGATTCCTTATGAATCGCTATTTCAGACTCGCAAAACGGGTCTTTCATGAATCTGGCCGTTAGCCACTTGGTGCTGACACTTTGCCTCCCTAGCCTGCTACCAGTTAGTCATATTTCATATTTGCCAGCCAGGGCTGACTTTTTGCCCAGCAGCACTGTGCATTCTTTGACTATCTGTCCCACAAGTCCCAGCGTAGATAATAACATGAGGCCACTGACAGGGCTTAACTTGTGCCTGTGGTTGCAGGTGTTGGTCACCGGCACTCGTTTTAGGAGACCGGGACATATTTTTTATCATTAGAGTTTGACCCAAAGCAAGAGAAAGGCAGAGAAAAGAGGGAGAGAAAGATGAGAAAACAATGGCAAAGGAAGAAAGCAGGGGCGAGAGAGCTAAAGAGACTGAAAGTGTAGGGTAGTGAGAGGCCGAGAAAACATGGGGGCATATTTACAATAACTGGCGCATCCCTGCAAATTAGCAGGGATGCGCCAGTTATTGTGCGCCACAGCTCCGCCATCATGGATGCGCCGCATTTATAATGCGGTGCACCATGGTGCAAAAATAGCACAGATGCGTGACGCATCTGTGCCGTAAAAGTGACGCATTGCTGGAGTTGCGACGCAGCTCCAACAATGGTCTAGGGGCCCTATCTAGTTATTGCTGCGTCAAGCCTTACGTCTGCTTCAAGCAGGCGCAGGGTTTTGACGTAGCATTGGCCTAAAAGTGACTGAGTGAAATCTTGTAGATTTCACTCAGCCACTTTTAGGAGGCGTTCCTGCGCCGAACGCCCCCCCCCAGCCCAGGAACGCCTACATGTGGCGCAGGGCATTACAAGGTGACGCATCTCCCAGATGCGTCACGTTGTAAGTACCCCTGCACCATGGAGCAGAATTTGCGCCGCCGCTGCGTCACAAAAGTGACGCAACGGCGTCGTAAATGAGGCGCAAGGGGCTTGTAAATCTGCCCCATAGACTTTAGGCAGTATCAGACTTCAGCAACCAGAACACCGCTGTGATGGTGGTGGGTTCTTGCAGCTCTCACTTACACAGAGGCCATATTTGAATTTAAAAGGCTGGAATATCCCTCAAAAAGAGGGACTCCCAAACATAACGTGCATTTATAAAGCGCACGGTCACCCTGAACGGTATGTTGGCGCTTAATAACGGGTGCTTATTGTTACCCAACTCAATGGTACTCATTATATCATCCTCTGAAGGATGAAAGGCAGAGTAGACCTGCCGGGATGTGAACCGGTTACAATGAGGTCAAACGCAGAACCCCACAGTGGATACATTAGTCTACTGTGACACCATGCCTCACATTTTCAGGCACCCGATTGGCCCTCACTGGCCTCAGTAACAGACAATACATGTTCCAGGGCTCTGGGGGCGGGACAGTCAGTATAGGGGTCTCTGATCATGTTTTTCTGGTCTCAAAGTACACTTCCTGGAGGAGGCACCTCGCACACCCCCTCGAAGGCGGTAAGTGACAGGTTAGGGGGAGCCACATTTGAGCACCTTGGGCGGGAAGGTGGTGTCAGATGAAGGCGCTGGCGCAGCCTGAAAAGGGGGGGGGGGGGGCGGAAGGGGGCGCCCTGAGCCAATTCACGTCAAATGAAGGGTTTGATCATCCCCCAGCAGTGATGGCCTTAAACTTAAACAGGTGTTGGAGGAAGGCCCTGCGAGCCTGGTTAGACTCCTTCACACCTATTATTGTCTGCGTATGGGCCGTGCAGAGGGGGGAGGGGGAAGAAGACTGACAAGCAAGGGGCGGGGAGATGAACCGGAGAGAGGCCTGCAGGAGAATGCAAGAGACAGACAGAGGAATGGAGAAACCGGAGAGATGCATGAAAATGAGAGGCGAGAAATGGATAGAGAAAGATGGGTGTGAAGAGAGAGCGGTACAAGAATCAGAGTGGCGGGTGAAGGGGATGAAAGATAATTTAACGGGAGAGATGAGAATATGAAAGAAACAGAAATGATATAAGAGGGGAATTGAAGAAACGGTAACTGGGAGGGTTAGATGAATAGAAGGAATAAAGAGAAGATGGAAAAACGGGAAAAGAATTCTGAGAAATGAGGAAAGGGCAGAGGAATAGAGGGCTGACAGAATGGTGAATAAAGAAAAGGGAAATTGCCACAATTGATGTATAATGCAGCCGCAGCCGGTGGGGCCGGGGGGCCATGTGGGGGGTATTTCGAATGACAATGATGAGGGAAAATGAAATAGATAATTAATTTTCCTTTGTCATCGTCTGTCGAAATACCCCCCACATGGCCCCACCACCTTATTGCTCTTACCTGGATGGGCCGCGGCTGCTATAATGTATAAAAAAGAAACATAATTATTTGTTGACAAGGCAAATATTCGGAAATGCTCATAGAAAACATAGCACATCCCACATATTTCCAATTTAAGGGTACAAAAATGTGACCAGGTTCACTCACACTTCCTGTTTGCGAAAACCACACAATGCTTATTTTGTAAAAAAAAAAAAAAGTGCCAGGGCCCTTGTCAGGAGGCAGCTGCAGCTTGCGACACCCATGCCCCAATGCTTTAAGAATGGGTTGGGAGGCAGGTATTAGTAATTTTTACTGTATATTGAACAAATAAACAGTTGTCCCCATTTCTAAGTTAGATATACAGCGCCATCATGTGGCAGACTGTCATAAGCACTGGTGTTGGCAATTAAGCGCTGTGAGGCGCACCAGAAACCACCGGCTCAAATTAAGCACTCCAGCCACAAGGTGTGCTCCCCACACATTTAGGTCAGAGCTCTACGGGAGCGGAGTGAATTAAAGTGAAGGACATGAAATGCAAGAGAAATAATTGAATGGAAGGGAGGTTGGAGGTAAAAGAGAGGGGGGACCAAAAGAATGGAAAGGGGAGGGATGAAGAGAGACAACTGCATCCACACTGGAGACACGCATGGAGAGAGGGCGTGAGACGGATGAATGTGAGAGAGGTGCAGAGAAACGGGAGAGACAGAGACGGTACCAGAATGGGAGAGGCCAATATTGAGAGGTGAATTACAGAAGGTGACGTAGTCGAAGGTCACTAGATAAAGAGGCCTAGGGGGGTGAGGGAGGGCATCAGTGGAGAGGAGGGAGAGCTGGAGACCTGTGAGACCAGGAGGGGCTGAACCGGAGATGCATAAAAGGGAGCTAGAATCGGAGAACCGGAGAGTCAGAGAGACAACCGTGGCATGCAGAGCTTAATTTGAGCCGGTACTTTCCGGTGCTCAGCACCAGCAGTTTATTATTGGTTTCCGGTGCTCAGCATCAGCACTTTATTTTCAACACCATACATAGAGCAGTCTACCACATGGTGGCGCTGCTCATCTAATTTAGAGATGAGCAGAACAATGGTTGTTTATGAATACAATATACATTAAATAGTGCTCGTACCTGCCTCCCCAGCCATTCCTGTAGCTTTGGGGACCTGGTATAATCTGAACTGTCGCACTTGCTGGTGAAAGAGATGGTTAGTAGTTGTTTTGGCAGCGATGAGCTGCAATGGCTTCCTGGTCAGAGCCCTGGCACTTAATGTTTTACAAATTAAGCACTGGCGGAGTGGGGTGACTGGCAGCCTTTGAGAGATAGAGGAGAACATGAGCCAGAGCATGTGAGAATATTATGAGAAAGAGAGGAGACAACATGAAATAATGAACGAGCAGGAGTGATGGAATGGGAGACGGAGAGAGAGAGACGGAGAGAAATAAAGGAGCAGAGAGTAATGGAGGAGGGAGTGAATGGGAACGAGAAAAGAAGTGAGGAAGTGGGAGAGAAGGAGGGAGAGAAGAACGAGAATGGAAGGTAATATAATGGAGATTAAAAACTAGACACATAGTACGCCAGAGCGAATGGATGAGGCAGTGGAGAGAGAGCGTGAAGGATGCTGTGGAGGAGGGAGTGGGGGTCTGTTAACACCCCTCACCATGGGCCTTTGGCATTCCCAGCCTGTGTGCAGATAGAAGTGCACGGCTTCCGCCTGGCTGTCTTCAGCAATTCTTCGTCAGCAGACATTACAAGCCTGTGCCATCTTTTATTAGCTCCCTACACGTGACGCTGCTGTGGGCTCAGCCAATCGAAAGGCTTCGAACGCTGGCGCTTACCAGGGTTGTTTGCATTCTAGGATGAGCGAGTGTGAAGCAGGGACACGAGCAAGCCAGGCCCATCCATCTGTTCATCTTCCAATCTTGGAACAGATTACGAGATGGCTGCTAAATGCCTCACTGCCGCTGCAGTGTTCACTTATACCGGCTGTAATCTCTCGTTCTCTTATAAAGGGCCCTCCATCAAGCCCATAATAGGAGCCAGGCAACTATCAGTCGTTAATGCCCTCTGCAAACTGTGAGCGATACGCTCTAATTAGAGCATGATGGAATAGGTTTGGAGTCTCTAGACCATCATACTGCTTGGAACGAGGCCTGGGCTGATGTCTCCTTATTCCCAGCTCTCTGGACGAGGTCAGGTGGATTCCAAACTCTCACTCACTTCCCGTCTCGCCTTCTCTGAGTGATCTATTACACTGTCAATAGCAGCAGGAGAAGGGCACTACCAGCTTCAGGGGCAGCTGTCACTTAGTGACACCTCCCACCAGAGAGAGACACTGCTAGGGAGTGGTGAGGGCATGTCCATTCATCCGCTGTCACTCAGTGACTGCTGCCGGGTGAGGGCATGTCCATTCATCCGCTGTCACTCAGTGACTGCTGCCGGGTGAGGGTATGTCCATTCATCCGCTGTCACTCAGTGACTGCTGCCGGGTGAGGGCATGTCCATTCATCCGTTGTCACTCAGTGTCTGCTGCCGGGTGAGGGTATGTCCATTCATCGGCTGTCACTCAGTGACTGCTGCCGGGTGAGGGTATGTCCATTCATCCGTTGTCACTCAGTGACTGCTGCCGGGTGAGGGTATGTCCATTCATCGGCTGTCACTCAGTGACTGCTGCCGGGTGAGGGTATGTCCATTCATCCGTTGTCACTCAGTGACTGCTGCCGGGTGAGGGTATGTCCATTCATCCGCTGTCACTCAGTGTCTGCTGCCGGGTGAGGGTATGTCCATTCATCCGTTGTCACTCAGTGACTGCTGCCGGGTGAGGGCATGTCCATTCATCCGTTGTCACTCAGTGAGGCTATGTTCATTCATTCTTGGTGCCTGGCACAGATGAACACACCTCTGCAAGACTGCTACTTCAGGTACTAATACATGCCTTAGTGAATCCGCCCAGAGAGCACCTGATTACTGATTCTTAAATACATGTGTGAATCAGTCCAGTGTGAGTATGTGAAGTAGTGGTACAGGAGTACTGCTTCATAAATGCCCTGTGAGTCGACCTCACATGAGCATTTGAAGTAATTCTCCTGTTGCATTACTTCACATACTCATAAATGCCTCAGTGATTCCACCCAGTGTGAGCACCTGAAGTAGGAGTACAGGAGTACTGCTTCATTAATGCCTCTGTGACTCTGAATCGGTCCAGTGTGAGTACTTCATTTAGTCTTACAGGAGTACTGCTTCATTAATGCCTCTGTGACTCTGAATTGGTCAAGTGTGAGTACTTCATTTAGTCTTACAGGAGTACTGCTTCATTAATGCCTCTGTGACTCTGAATTGGTCCAGTGTGAATACTTCATTTAGTCCCACAGAAGTACTGCTTCATTAATGCCCCTGTGACTCTGAATTGGTCCAGTGTGAGTACTTCATTTAGTCTTACAGGAGTACTAATTCATTAATGCCTCTGTGACTCTGAATTGGTCCAGTGTGAGTACTTAATTTAGTCTTACAGGAGTACTCATTCATTAATGCCTCTGTGACTCTGAATTGGTCCAGTGTGAGTACTTAATTTAGTCCCACAGGAGTACTGCTTCATTCATGCCTCTGTGACTCTGAATTGGTCCAGTGTGAGTACTTCATTTAGTCCCACAGGAGTACTGCTTCATTAATGCCTCTGTGACTCTGAATTGGTCCAGTGTGAGTACTTCATTTAGTCCCACAGGAGTACTGCCTCATTAATGCCTCTGTGACTCTGAATTGGTCCAGTGTGAGTACTTAATTTAGTCTTACAGGAGTACTCATTCATTAATGCCTCTGTGACTCTGAATTGGTCCAGTGTGAGTACTTAATTTAGTCTTACAGGAGTACTGCTTCATTAATGCCTCTGTGATTCTGAATTGGTCCAGTGTGAGTACTTAATTTAGTCTTACAGGAGTACTGCTTCATTAATGCCTCTATGACTCTGAATTGGTCCAGTGTGAGTACTTAATTTAGTCTTACAGGAGTACTGCTTCATTAATGCCTCTGTGACTCTGAATTGGTCCAGTGTGAGTACTTAATTTAGCCTTACAGGAGTACAGCTTCATTAATGCCTCTGTGACTCTGAATTGGTCCAGTGTGAGTACTTAATTTAGTCTTACAGGAGTACTGCTTCATTAATGCCTCTGTGATTCTGAATTGGTCCAGTGTGAGTACTTAATTTAGTCTTACAGGAGTACTGCTTCATTAATGCCCCTGTGACTCTGAATTGGTCCAGTGTGAGTACTTCATTTAGTCTTACAGGAGTATTGCTTCATTAAGTCCTCTATGACTCTGAATTAGTCCAGTGTGAGTACTTCATTTAGTCCCACAGGAGTACTGCCTCATTAAGGCCTCTGTGACTCAGAATTAGTCCAGTGTGAGTACTTAATTTAGTCTTACAGGAGTACTACTTCATTAATGCCTCTGTGACTCTGAATTGATCCAGTGTGAGTATTTCATTTAGTCTTACAGGAGTACTGCCTCATTAATGCCTCTGTGACTTTGAATTGGTCCAGTGTGAATACTTCATTTAGTCCCACAGACGTACTGCTTCATTAATGCCCCTGTGACTCTGAATTGGTCCAAAGTAAGTACTTCATTTAGTCTTACAGGAGTACTCATTCATTAATGCCTCTGTGACTCTGAATTGGTCCAGTGTGAGTACTTAAATTAGTCTTACAGGAGTACTCATTCATTAATGCCTCTGTGACTCTGAATTGGTCCAGTGTGAGTACTTAATTTAGTCCCACAGGAGTACTGCTTCATTAATGCCTCTGTGACTCTGAATTGGTCCAGTGTGAGTACTTCATTTAGTCCCACAGGAGTACTGCTTCATTCATGCCTCTGTGACTCTGAATTGGTCTAGTCTGAGTACTTAATTTAGTCTTACAGGAGTACTGCTTCATTAATGCCTCTGTGACTCTGAATTGGTCCAGTGTGAGTACTTCATTTAGTCCCACAGGAGTACTGCTTCATTAATGCCTCTGTGACTCTGAATTGGTCCAGTGTGAGTACTTATTTAGTCCTACAGGATTACTGCTTCAATAATGCCCCTGTGACTCTGAATTGGTCCAGTGTTGGTACTTATTTAGTCCCACAGGAGTACTGCTTCATTAATGCCTCTCTGATTCTGAATTGGTCAAGTGTGAGTACTTAATTTAGTCTTACAGGAGTACTGCTTCATTAATGCCTCTGTGACTCTGAATTGGTCCAGTGTGAGTACTTAATTTAGTCCCACAGGAGTACTGCTTCATTAATGCCTCTGTGACTCTGAATTAGTCCAGTGTGAGTACTTCATTTAGTCCCACAGGAGTACTGCCTCATTAAGGCCCCTGTGACTCAAAATTAGTCCAGTGTGAGTACTTCGTTTAGTCCCACAGGAGTACTGCCTCATTAATTCCTCTGTGACTCTGAATTGGTCCAGTGTGAGTACTTCATTTAGTCCCACAGGAGTACTGCCACATTAATGCCTCTGTGACTCTGAATTAGTCCAGTGTGAGTACTTAATTTAGTCTTACAGGAGTACTGCTTCATTAATGCCTCTGTGACTCTGAATTGGTCCTGTGTGAATACTTCATTTAGTCTTACAGGAGTACTGCTTCATTAATGCCTCTGTGACTCTGAATTAGTCCAGTGTGAGTACTTAATTTAGTCTTACATGAGTACTGCCTCATTAATGCCTCTGTGACTCTGAATTGGTCCAGTGTGAGTACTTCATTTAGTTTTACAGGAGTACTGCCTCATTAATGCCTCTGTGACTTTGAATTGGTCCAGTGTGAGTACTTAATTTAGTCCCACATGAGTACTGCCTCATTAATGCCTCTGTGACTCTGAATTGGTCCAGTGTGAGTACTTCATTTAGTCTTACAGGAGTACTGCTTCATTAATTCCTCTGTGACTCTGAATTGGTCCAGTGTGAGTACTTCATTTAGTCTTACAGGAGTACTGCTTCATTAATTCCTCTGTGACTCTGAATTGGTCCAGTGTGAGTACTTCATTTAGTCTTACAGGAGTACTGCTTCATTAATGCCTCTGTGACTCTGAATTGGTCCAGTGTGAATACTTCATTTAGTCTTACAGGAGTACTGCTTCATTAATGCCTCTGTGACTCTGAATTGGTCCAGTGTGAGTACTTAATTTAGTCCTTCAGGAGTACTGCTTCATTAATTCCTCTGTGACTCTGAATTGGTCCAGTGTGAATACTTCATTTAGTCTTACAGGAGTACTCATTCATTAATGCCTCTGTGACTCTGAATTGGTCCAGTGTGAATACTTCATTTAGTCCCACAGGAGTACTGCCTCATTAATGCCTCTGTGACTCTGAATTGGTCCAGTGTGAATACTTAATTTAGACTTACAGGAGTACTGCTTCATTCATGCCTCTGTGACTCTGAATTGGTCCAGTTTGAATACTTAATAAAGTCTTACATGAGTACTGCTTCATTAATGCCCCTGAGACTCCAAATTGGTCCATTGTGAGTACTTAATTTAGTCTTACAGGAGTACTCATTCATTAATGCCTCTGTGACTCTGAATTGGTCCAGTGTGAATACTTCATTTAGTCCCACAGAGTACTGCCTCATTAATGCCTCTGTGACTCTGAATTGGTCCAGTGTGAATACTTCATTTAGTCTTACAGGAGTACTGCTTCATTCATGCCTCTGTGACTCTGAATTGGTCCAGTGTGAATACTTCATTTAGTCTTACATGAGTACTGCTTCATTAATTCCTCTGTGACTCTGAATTGGTCCAGTGTGAGTACTTCGTTTAGTCCTACAGGAGTACTGCTTCATTAATGCCTCTGTGACTCTGAATTGGTCCAGTATGAGTACTTCATTTAGTCCTACAAAAGTACTGCTTCATTAATGCCTCTGTGACTCTGAATTGGTCCAGTGTGAATATTTCATTTAGTCCCACAGGAGTACTACCTCATTAATGCCTCTGTGACTCTGAATTGGTCCAATGGGAGTACTTCATTAAGTCTTACAGGAGTACTGCTCCGTAAATGCCTATGTGACTCTGAATTGGTCCAGTTTGAGTACTTCATTAGTCTTACAGGAGTATTGCTTCATTAATGCCTCTGTGACTCTGAATTGGTCCAGTGTGAGTACTTCATTTAGTCCTACAGGAGTACTGCTTCTTTAATGCCTCTGTGACTCTTAATTAGTCCAGTGTGAATACTTAATTTAGTCCCACTGAAGTACTGCTTTATTAATGCCTCTGTGACTCTGAATTGGTCCAGTGTGAGTACTTCATTTAGTCCCACATGAGTACTGCCTCATTAATGCCTCTGTGACTCTGAATTGGTCCAGTGTGAGTACTTCATTTAGTCTTACAGGAGTACTGCTTCATTAATTCCTCTGTGACTCTGAATTGGTCCAGTGTGAGTACTTCATTTAGTCCCACCGGAATACTACTTCATTATTGCCTCTGTGACTCTGAATTGGTCCAGTGTGAGTACTTCATTTAGTCTTACAGGAGTACTGCTTCAGTAATGCTTCTGTGACTCTGAATTGGTTAAGTGTGAGTACTTCATTTAGTCCTACAAGAGTACTGCTTCCTTAATGCCTTTGTGACTCTGAATTAGTCCATTGTGACTACTTATTTTATCCCCACGGAAGTACTGCTTAATTAATGCCTCTGTGACTCTGAATTGGTCCAGTTTGAGTACTTCATTTAGTCTTACAGGAGTATTGCTTCATTAATGCCTCTGTGACTCTGAATTGGTCCAGTGTGAGTACTTCATTTAGTCCTACGGGAGTACTGCTTCTTTAATGCCTCTGTGACTCTTAATTAGTCCAGTGTGAATACTTATTTTAGTCCCACTGAAGTACTGCTTTATTATTGCCTCTGTGACTCTGAATTGGTCCAGTGTGAGTACTTCATTTAGTCCCACATGAGTACTGCCTCATTAATGCCTCTGTGACTCTGAATTGGTCCAGTGTGAGTACTTCATTTAGTCTTACAGGAGTACTGCTTCAATAATTCCTCTGTGACTCTGAATTGGTCCAGTTTGAGTACTTCATTTAGTCTTACAGGAGTATTGCTTCATTAATGCCTCTGTGACTCTGAATTGGTCCAGTGTGAGTACTTCATTTAGTCCTACGGGAGTACTGCTTCTTTAATGCCTCTGTGACTCTGAATTGGTCCAGTGTGAGTACTTCATTTAGTCCCACATGAGTACTGCCTCATTAATGCCTCTGTGACTCTGAATTGGTCCAGTGTGAGTACTTCATTTAGTCTTACAGGAGTACTGCTTCAATAATTCCTCTGTGACTCTGAATTGGTCCAGTGTGAGTACTTCATTTAGTCTCTCCGGAATACTGCTTCATTATTGCCTCTGTGACTCTGAATTGGTGTAGTGTGAGTACTTCATTTAGTCTTACAGGGGTACTGCTTCAGTAATGCTTCTGTGACTCTGAATTGGTTAAGTGTGAGTACTTCATTTAGTCCTACAAGAGTACTGCTTCTTTAATGCCTCTGTGACTCTGAATTAGTCCATTGTGACTACTTATTTTATCCCCACGGAAGTACTGCTTAATTAATGCCTCTGTGACTCTGAATTGGTCCATTGAGCATACTTCATTTAATCCTACAGGAGTACTGCTTCATTTATTCCTCTGTGACTCTAAATTGGACCAGTGTGAGTACTTCATTTAGTCCTACAGGAGTACTGCCTCATTAATTCCTCTATGAACCTGAATTGGTCCAGGGTGCATACTTCATTTAATCCTATAGGAGTACTACTTCGTTTATTCCTCTGTGAATCGGCCCAGTGCGAGCACTTGGAGTAGGAGTACAGGATACTCCTGTGCTTATAGGCTCTGAAATGCCCAGATCCCTGTTAGTAACAGTGCCAGTCAATGCCACGTGCCAGGAGATGTTCCACACAGGTCCTGCTGCTATTACTGCTATTATTAGTTCTGTAACTACTACATTACTACTGCTACTACAGTAAACACTGCTAATAATATTGATGCATTTACTACTATCCATACTATTAGTATTACTACAACATATATTACTTCTACACTTGTTAAGACTGATTAAACTAAACTTTACTTTTCTCATTACTCCTACTCCTGCTACAGCAAATACAACTACTGTTGCTGCACTTTTGAGAATGCTGCTGCTTCACTACTGTAAGGACTGATACTACTCATGCCACAACTACTACTGGTATTACTAGCAATACTGCTCACATTAACACGACCAACACTATCACAGCTGCCACTACTGCTGGTACTGCAGTGATAATGTTTTCTTTTGCTACTGCGAGTAATGCAGTGATAATATTTATGTTGCTGCTACTGGTACTGCAGTGAGAATACTTCTTGTTGCTGCTACTGCTTCTGGTACTGCAGTGATGATGCTTACGGTTGCTGCTGCTGGTACTGCAGTGATGATGCTTTCTGTTGCTGCTGCTTGCACTGCATTGATAATACTTTGTGTTGCTGCTGCTGCTACTGCAGTGATGATGCTTTCTGTTGCTGCTGCTTGTACTGCAGTGATAATACTTTATGTTGCTGGTACTGCAGTGATGATGCGTTCTATTGCTGCTGCTGATTCTGGTACTGCAGTGATAATACTTTCTGTTGCTGCTACTGCTTCTGGAACTGCAGTGATATTGCTTTCTGTTGCTGCTGCTGGTACTGCAGTGATAATACTTTCTGTTGCTGCTACTGCTGCTAGTACTGCATTGATAATACTTTCTGTTGCTGCCACTGCTTTTGGTACTGCAGTGATATAGCTTTATGTTGCTGCTGCTGGTACTGCAGTGATAATACTTTCTGTTGCTGATACTGCAGTGATAGTACTTTCTCTTGCTGCTGCTGCTTCTGGTACTGCAATGATAATGCTTTATGTTGCTGCTACTGCTGCTAGTACTGCACTGATAATACTTTCTGTTGCCGCCACTGCTTCAGGTACTGTAGTGATATTGCTGTTGCTGCTGCTGGTACTGCAGTGATATTACTTTCTGTTGCTGCTGCTGCTGGTACTGCAGTGATAATACTTTCTCTTGCTGCTGCTGCTTCTGGTACTTCAGTGATAATACTTTCTCTTGCTGCTGCTGCTTCTGGAACTGCAGTGATATTGCTTTCTGTTGCTGCTGCTGGTACTGCAGTGATAATACTTTCTGTTGCTGCCACTGCTTTTGGTACTGCAGTGATATAGCTTTATGTTGCTGCTGCTGGTACTGCAGTGATAATACTTTCTGTTGCTGATACTGCAGTGATCGTACTTTCTCTTGCTGCTGCTGCTTCTGGTACTGCAATGATAATGCTTTATGTTGCTGCTACTGCTGCTAGTACTGCACTGATAATACTTTCTGTTGCTGCCACTGCTTTAGGTACTGTAGTGATATTGCTGTTGCCGCTGCTGGTACTGCAGTGATATTACTTTCTGTTGCTGCTGCTAGTACTGCATTGATAATACTTTCTGTTGCTGCCACTGCTTTTGGTACTGCAGTGATATAGATTTATGTTGCTGCTGCTGGTACTGCAGTGATAATACTTTCTGTTGCTGATACTGCAGTGATAGTACTTTCTCTTGCTGCTGCTGCTTCTGGTACTGCAATGATAATGCTTTATGTTGCTGCTACTGCTGCTAGTACTGCACTGATAATACTTTCTGTTGCTGCCACTGCTTCAGGTACTGTAGTGATATTGCTGTTG
Organism: Lissotriton vulgaris; assembly: GCF_964263255.1. Lineage (NCBI taxonomy): Eukaryota > Metazoa > Chordata > Amphibia > Caudata > Salamandridae > Lissotriton > Lissotriton vulgaris. The sequence goes on along the minus strand of NC_141689.1, from coordinate 168,912,805 downwards.
CCGCTGCTGGTACTGCAGTGATATTACTTTCTGTTGCTGCTGCTGCTGGTACTGCAGTGATATTACTTTCTGTTGCTGCTGCTGCTGGTACTGCAGTGATAATACTTTCTCTTGCTGCTGCTGCTTCTGGTACTTCAGTGATATTACTTTCTGTTGCTACCACTGCTTCTGGTACTGCAGTGATAATACTTTCTGTTGCTGCTACTGCTGCTGGTACTGCAGTGTCAATACTTTCTGTTGCTGCTGCTTGTACTTCAGTGATAATACTTTCTTGTGCTGCTACTGCTGCTGGTACTGCAGTGACAATACTTTCTGTTGCTGCTGCTGATACTTCAGTGATAATACTTTCTGTTGCTGCTACTACAGCTAGTACTGCAGTGATAATACTTTCTGTTGCTGCCACTGCTTCTGGTACTAATAATAATAAAAAATAATAATAATGGATTTTATAAAGCGCATGGTTACGCCATGATAATACTGCAGTGATAATACTGCAGTGATAATACTTTCTGATGCTGCTACTGCTGCTGGTACTGCAGTGATAATGCTTTCTGTTGCTGCTACTACTACTGGTACTGCAGTGATATTTTCTGTTGCTGCTGCTGGTACTGCAGTGATAATACTTTCTGTTGCTACCACTGCTTCTGGTACTGCAGTGATAATACTTTCTGTTGCTGCTACTGCTGCTGGTACTGCAGTGATAATACTTTCTTGTGCTGCTATTGCTGCTGGTACTGCAGTGACAATACTTTCTTTTGCTGCTGCTGATACTTCAGTGATAATACTTTATGTTGCTGCTGCTGATACTTCAGTGATAATACTTTCTTGTGCTGCTATTGCTGCTGGTACTGGATTGATAATACTTTCTGTTGCTGCTACTGCAGTGATAATAATTTTTGTTGCTGCTGTTGGTACTGTAGTGATAGTACTCACTGTTGCTGCTGCTGGTACTGGATTGATAATACTTTCTTGTGCTGCTATTGCTGCTGGTACTGGATTGATAATACTTTCTGTTGCTGCTACTGCTGCTGCTACTGTAGTGATAATACTTTCTGTTGCTGCTACTGCAGTGATAATAATTTTTGTTGCTGCTGTTGGTACTGTAGTGATAGTACTCACTGTTGCTGCTGCTGGTACTGGATTGATAATACTTTCTGTTGCTGCTACTGCTGCTGCTACTGTAGTGATAATACTTTCTGTTGCTGCTACTTCAGTGATAATAATTTTTGTTGCTGCTGTTGGTACTGTAGTGATAATACTCACTGTTGCTGCTGCTGGTACTGGAGTGATAATACTTTCTGTTGCCACTACCCCTGCTGGTATTGCTGTGCTAATACTCTCTATTGATGCTGCTGGTACAGCGGATACTGCTCCCACATCTAATGGTTCCAACACCCTGAAGCCCGGATGACTCAAGAAACATGCCTGAAGTCCAAGGATTACCGGGGGATACCGCTTATCCCCGTGGGCCACCAGTGGTCTCTCGCTAACCAATCCCACATGGGCCGATACTTTGCCGCATGTTTTTCCCAGGGGCTGATGCTTATTTTGGAGACGGAGGCCCGCAGGAGAAGGTGCTGCTGCTCTCATAAACCTGAAGCACACAGAGCCGCCGGCACCCACCTGTTTCCTCTCCAAGACTCCTTATAAACTGGAAAACAGACCTTTACTTTCTATTTTTATATGACCAATTTAGCATTTCTGACAGAAATGCTGTCAAATGGGACCAGAACACAGTGCGGTCCATTAAAGCAGTAACTTAAAAGCAACGACCAGCAGGGGGCGCCCAAGGGTTGCGAGCGGGAATACAATATAGTATTTAGAAGAAACCCCATTGAAGAGACAACTTTAGAGTAACAACCAGCAGGCGGCGCCCGAGGGTGGTGAGCGGGTTAATACAATATAGTACATTTGAAGAAGCCCCAAGAAAGCGGTAGCATGTATACAACAACCAGCAGGGGGCACCCAGGAGTGGGAAGTAGGATAATGCATAAAGGGACATATTTACAAGCCCCTATCTCCACAAAAGCGTCCCTTTCTTTGACGCTCTGGTGGCATATCGCCATTTCCCATTTTACAAGGTGGCACTAAGCCACGTAACATGACTTAACGTCACCTTATATATATGCCCCTTTCCACCGCAGTCCTCTACAACACAGGGGCGACAATGGGTGTTGGTGTGTCTGTTGTGGGCGTTCCACCGCAACATCCATTGTTTTTTTACTCTGCCCCAAGGCTGAGGCAGTGCTATAAACAGAGCCATTCTAACAACATGGATTATCATGTGTTAGAATGGTGATAGTAGGAAAAAATATTCATTCTCCCTTCCTGTACATAAACAATCACCCCTACAGAGCAGGCACCCTTGCAACACGGCGGCAGGTGCCTATGCTAGCATTAGGCAGCTTTTTTTGAACCAGCTCTAGGGGAAACACAGGGGTGCACCGTATTCTTGTGAATACGGCACATCCCTGCATTTTAAAACTTTTGTAGCGGGGCACTACTGAATTTGGCGCTACTGTGTGCACTAACATTTTTTTGTAAATATGCCTTTTTGTAGTTTAGAAGTAGCCGTAATTAAGCTGGAACTTGTGTACAACCAGCAACAGGTGGCGTCACAGGGTGGCGAGTGGGATAATACAATATAGTACATTAGAAGCAGCACCAGTGAAGCAGTAATGTGTGTAAAGCAACAACAAGCGAGTAGTGGCCCGGGGCCGTGAGTGGTATAATACAATAGACTGAGTCAGGGAAACTGGATTTATGTGATTTTGCAGCCACAAGAATTTCCGCATAATTATGGATCTGCAGCATTTGCCAGATAATCCATCATCTGCTGCATAATCTGCAGATTTTAACTAAAAAAAGTTACTTCTAGCTCTAATGGATAGAAAGTTACTAAAAAGGCAGCACCAAATGTTGCCCTGCACTAAGTTTGATTGGTCACTTTTCTGTTGCATATCGCTGTATTTGGGTGTCAAACTGGTAGCAAGTAAGTAAGTAAGTAAGTAAGTAATATATTTATTTGTATATGATTAATTAAAATCTTTACAAAAATATGTCAAACTGGTAGCAAGATTTCACCTTCGCCCAGATAACGTTAACAGGTGTAAAAATGATAAAACAATGACCTAATATTGTCATATAATGTACATCTTTAAGCCGCGTAATTAGTCTCTTCTTGCCACATAATTTAGCCAGGCCAGCTGCATGATTTGTTCCTCCATGCCGCCTGATTCCAGTAGTTCATTAAAAGACGCGCCAGTAACGTGAGTACTACTACCAGCAGGGGGCGCCCGAGGCCGGTGAGTGGGATAATACAGCATACAACCGGAGAAGACAGAGGTTCAAGGTGACGGCGTCCGAGGCTCGCGCTCTGAGGTGTGTGGGTGGTGGAGGGCGCCTCCTGCGGACACTGGAGCAGCTCAGAAGGGTTTGACGGAGCTGGTGGGGTCAAGGTCAAGGGGGCGCATTCCAGAGGAGGGGGACCGGCAGTGCCGATGATGAAAACCGGGACAGGCGCGAGGTGGCTCGGGGTGTTTGTGAGGCTTTGTACAGCTCTCCCCTCCCTTCACCCGGAAGCCAGTGACAGGACTGATGCGTCGCCCTGCTTCCCACTTATTTTGTGTTTGTTTCCCTCAGTTTGCTTCTCTCGGTGTTGTCCTTCCGTGTCCTTTTCTGCCGTTCCGTTAATACCTACGTTATATTATTTTTATGCACGTCTAAATTTTCCTCACCTTTTTTCCTCTAATTTTCCCTCCCCGTATTTTACCTTACCTCTATGTTCCTGTTTCTCTTCTTGTTTTTTGTTTTTTTACTTGAACCTCTCCCTCTGTTTCTTAGCTGCTCATTCCTTCCTCCTTTAATTCCTCCTCCCTTCTTCTCGCCTCCTCTTCCTTCCCTCGTGCCTCCACAGTTTTGAACTCTGTTCTTTTTTAATAACACGTGTACCCCGTCCCCTCTTCGGCTGTCCTGGGACTTCCCCCGCATCTGCCAGGGGCCATCTGGACGTCAGGCCACACCGATTATCAGCTCGGCATAACTGGCTGCTCCTGCCAGGAGCGCGTTATTGATGAAGTCCCAGGCCGGGGTGACCTGACACGAGCACTCTCACCCTTCACCCCGTGTCAGCAGCGGTGGGCTGTCAAACGTGCTGGGGGAGTGCGCAGCGGCGGAGAGGGGAGGGGCTTAGCACTCTACCCTGTACAGTGGAGGAAACAGAGGCCCAGATTCACAAACACTTTACATTGCGTTTCTGTGAGACCTATTTTGAAAGCGAACTCGAGGCAAAGTGTTGTGGTGGGGTTTACAATCTAACACAAATCACAATTTGCATTTGAATTTGAGAGGATGTGGCCTAACAGCCAGAGCTGCCGACATTGGAGCTGGGAAACCAGGTTTGAGTCTCGACGTCAGCTCAACGTCCTGTGATTCTGGGCAAATCACTTCGTGTCCTTGTGTATTGCAACCGGTGCTCATGTAAAGCACACCAACACCTTTGGGTTGAGCTTTATAAAACTGGAAAAAAATAATAATGTAACTCCATGTAATGCACAGCTGTGCCGTGTGCTACCTTGCTTTACTTTGCTTCAAGAAGGTATTCCATGGATGGCGCATGACCGTTCACCTGCAGCCACCCATAGGTTTTGACGCAAAGCCCTGCCTACAATGAATTATATACAGTGATTTGCTTCAAAATCCTCCGCCTCCTCCAGGCGGGCAGAACGAAGAGAAATATTTTATTCCTCCCTGTTTTTACTGTTTCTGTGTGTGCTGCATTCTATGGCACACATACCAAGGGGCAGATTTTAAAAAAATACACGCAACGCAGTGCAGCACCCGAAGAGTCTGTGCTGCGTGACAGGGAGGGAGCAGGAAAGTGCCATAGCTACAGAGAAATGGCTCTCTCCTCCCCTCTCCCTAGCCCCGGCGCTGATTTCAGCTGCTGATCGTCACACGCACACTTTAGCGCCATAGCGCTAGAGTGTGTGCGTGAGCCTTGCATAGTTTTTGTACAGGAAGGGTGCCTATCCTGTATAAAATTCCATGCCGAGACAAGTTTAGAAGCTTGTCCCACTTTGTGTGCGTGTTGCACAGTGCACCACACATGCAAAGTTGGAAAAGAAAGGAGAAAAAAAAAAATTCTCCTGTTAGAGCCTCTTTTGAAGTGGTATTAACTTTTGGCGCTAAACTCTGTTAACAAATCTTTGTAGATAGGATTTTGCGTCAAAGGGCATTGGTAGTTGCATGGGAACGCCTACGTACCACTCCTGTAATGCCCCCTTGGTGCTAAGTAACGCAAAGCAATGCTTTGCGCTACTTTTGGGTACTTTTCAGCACAAAACAAGTTTTGCACTGGAAAATAAATTCCCCCAAAAACATTTTGTGCTGTTTAGCGTCACTTTTGTGACACTAACACAGCACAAAGTGTTTGAAAATCTACCTCAAAGTGGGAAATGCTAAAAGCATCGTTTTTTTTCTTGGAAGGGACCCCCGTCCCGTTCAAAAACTATGCTCACCACCACACACACACCTTTGCACTATGGCACAAGAGTTAACTATATTTTTCACAGTTGTTAAATCGAGCATTAAGGGTGGTTGCTGAAAGTTGTCCACCATTATAGGCAGTAATAGTTCATACTCACTCTGTTGTGATAAATGCACACAAAACATTTGTTGTGTTGTGCACATGCTCCTGTGGAACAACTGAGACCACAACCAGGGTTCATTCGCCTTGACTGATACAGTGTAACTGTGTCACTAACAGTGACGTTTATGATAAAATGACAGGTGGGTGGGTGACCTGCAGAGACATCTCATTCCCAATAAACAAATAAAGCCCAGGCCTCACTCATCGTTGGCGCACAAGCGAGCACGTCTTGTGGTCTTGGTGCATGCTCTGGCGCGAGCTGGGACACTTTAGCAACATGTTTCATCAACATACCTCAGTTTTTCTCTGAGAATTTATTAGAATCTCTTATATTGCATGTGAACATTTGGATTTTTGTACAATATGTCACGTCAGTTTCATGAGCTATTTCATATGTGGAAAGAGGCTTCCCCTACAGTTGTTCCACATAACTTGTGTCATCCACACATGTTATGTGGACATCGAGAAATACCAAATGAAATACCAGCATTTGTAAAGCGCACAGCTAACTCCGGAGAGGTGTCCCGGTGCTGGGGGCCGTCAGGAAGATTAAGCGAGCTATTGTCGAGAGTCACATGGTGCTGGGCTAACCTGCTGCCGGGGATCGAACCGTGAACCCTGTGGTTCAGAGTCAGGCACCCTTGCCACTGCGCCACACCTTTTCCATCTATCAAGACACCACGGTTGCAGTTCTGGAAAATCAACAAAACTTTATACTGCCTGACTTGTAAGGTTGCCAGTTTAATTAGACTGGATTGATAGGTTTCAGTACTTTGCAGAAGAAAAGCCAAGGCCTGAACAGAAGATGGTCGTCATACCTGAAGGTCAACAAGTGGATGCCAAGGGCAGCATAACATCTTTCCTAGCCACGCCCCGACTAAGTCCAGGAAGAGGAAGGGTGTTCATACACTCAGATGAGCACCTGACCTCCACAGTGACTACCAGACCCAAGTGACACCCCCTGCTGATCCGGGGCCCATCGCTTCAGAGGCACCTGTGGTGGCACGGTCCTTTCTGTGAAGCGGGGCCGGTGTAAGACTGACAGGGAGTGAATAAGAGTGCTTGAGAGAGGTCAGGCTTTCCTGAGCCGGCTGTCAGTAGGCCTGCTGAAGCCCAGCTTCAAGGAGACTTCACTTTAACCCAGATTTTTCCTGTTTGCAATGCTAATGGCCCTGCAAAGCACCAGCTATTGATTCTGCATTAATCTCAGCCGCGCTTCCAGAAGAAAGAGTGACTTTTAGCAGCCTCAGAGAGCAGAGTGATGGAAGGAATGGACCCCTCCTCTCTCCCCCAAGGCCCCTTCTCCCTTTCATCACCCTGCTTTTCCTGCCCTCTTCTGCGGCAGCCCTATCCGTCACACCCCATATCCTGTTGTGTCCATGGATGCAGGTTCAAGGGATGACAGCGTCCGTCCACCATTGGCCATGGGAAGTATCCCTCTGGCGCTCGCTTGCCGCCACCCCAAACGCCTAGCCACAATGGCCACCCTTGTTCCGCGCAACGCGTTTGCTGCAGGACTTGAAAGGGGGACCGCTGGCAGATTTAACGCTCCCTGCCAGGCAGAATCAGGCTCAAAATGTGCAGCCAGGGTGGGTCATCCATCGGCAGCAAAATGCGGGGAACCAAAAGTAAGGGGTGCTCTGTGCGCGGGGGTGCAAAACCAAGGACCTTTCTGGACAATGCATATCGGGAAAGGCAGGTTATTGAGCCAATCTGGACTCCTACAAAACAAGTCAAGATTTATTTTTGACCATAAGTTGGGACAAAAAAACCCTAGAATGAATTAAACATAACCAGAAGAAAGTGGCTGAACGTCCTGCAGACACCTCTGCTTCTGGTCATCCTCAAAGTTGTCATCTGGTCAGGGTGGTCATGTAGTTGTTGACACACTGCCCTACTCTCAATTGAGGGGCAGAGTCCTTACTTCATGCCATTCTCAGCGAGTAAGGACCCAGTGCCTGGCAGCGTGCAAGCGAAAATCCCTCTAAGTGTTAATTGCAATCAGATGCCCTTTAATTTTGCCCTGACTCTGTGAGTGATACTCACCTTTGGTAGGGGGGACTATATTGCATATGATATATTGCATCATAAAAAAATATTGCATCTTCTACATAGGCTACCACTATATTGTCTTGGTAAATAGATGTGGAGTTTGGAATAGTAAGACTATACTTGCTTCAATGATGTAGTGTGGCCAATATTTTGTAGGTCGATAATGAAGACCTTGATATAGTGGTGTAAATCTGTGGCAACGCCAAAAAATAATACCATGCTAGAGTATGGCACGACGAGGAGAAATGCTTTTAATTCTCCTTGTTTTTGATTTTTCTGTTTGTGTTGCATTCTGCAGGACACATAGAAAAAGCAAATTGCCAATATTGATTGTTTATGTGCAGGAAGGGACACCTTTCTGCACATAAAAAAACATTCCCTGCAATGCAGGCACCCTTGCCCTTTGGCGCAAGCTTGTCTGTGTTGGCGCTAGGTCGCTATTTTTAGCTCTAGGGAAAACACAGGGGTGCTCCATATTTTTGTAAATAGTATACAGCGCATCCCTTCCCTTTGGAAATAGCGCGGCCTGGCACTTCAAAATTTGCCTCCGAGTTGCTCTATTTGCATTGTAAATATGCTCCATAGGGCCATATTATCAATAACGGCGATGCTAAAGCGGCGATAAGGGTCTTGATAATATGCCCTTGTGAATTCCCATAGAAGCCCAGGTTTGATGTCTGCACACCAGAACCTGGGCTTCTATGGGAATTCACAAGGGCACATTATCAAGCCCCTTATCGCCGCTTTAGCGGCAGTTTTCTGCCGCTAAAGCAGTGATAATGCTATCGCCGTTCTTGATAATATGGCCCATAGTTTCATAATATGGCATTTTAGGTACCTAGGGTTCATCAGAATGCAGAAGGGCGCTGAGGGTCAAGCGCCGAGAGAGATCTCGCAAGGATGGATGTCTGACAGCACTCTTGCAGTGATGGGAAACTTGTGTTCCAGTCCTCAGCTGGAATATTTCCCAAATGCATGTGTTGCCATAAATCTTACGCGGGTGTCAGGGCTCAGAGTGCTGGAAGCTGACGCTGCCATACCTGTCCCCATGTCCAGTTAATGAATCCTGGCAGACCAGCAGCTTCCCAAAGAACGAGCTTCGGATGGCGCAGCGTGCCGCAAGTAGGGGTGCGCAAGTGTGCGGAGCCTACCGACCTGCAGCTCCGCCATTCTTTTAAATTAAACTTTGTATGGTTTGGGAAGTACTAAATATGGGCAGGTCAGCAAATTAACAGGGCAGGAAGAGCTAAACCAATGTCCTGGCTCTTAGAGCCAGTGTACAAGCCGAGCCCTGGGACCTTGCCCTTGGAGCCAGTGCACAAGCCGAGCCATGGGACCTTGCCCTTGGAGCCCGTGCACGAGCCGAGCCCTGAAAATGCACTGCACGGAGAAGTTCTTATTAAAATTGATTGTTTTTTTCACGCCCCCCTCCCCACCCTGGCGAAGGTGGCATTAATGATAGTTCACACATGAACTCTGTATGTGGCCCAGGTTCTTATGGATAGGGCAATATTATAGTCTATTAAATTAAATACAATATGTTTTTATAAAGCTGGCATTCTGAGCTCAGGTATTCGAAGGTGCTTTCTTATGCAATATTGAAGGGGGATTAGTTAAAATAAAATACTTCCAGAAGATCACACAATTTGGTTAAACAGGGAAGCTACAATTAATGCAGGTTTTCTGGGTTCACTTTGTACAAATCAACTACAAATCGAATATCTGTCTCATCTTTTTACTTCAATGCTTAATGCTTTTTTAGGTCGAGCCTGGGCAGCGAATGGAGTATGGCTTTGAAGCCCCGCCCACTCTCCGTCCATATTTTTCATTGGTTTGTGTCATTGTCCTTCGTAAACGCTGGCTTCTGAGTCGTTATTAGGCTTGTTAGTTCCTCCCTGGTCCCGCCCTGTCTGCATTTGTAACCTCTCATGGCGACTGGCCCTTTTACTTCTGTTGCGACACAGTATGTCTTATTTAGTATGTAAGCACTATGTTCATGAATGAGTTTCTTCTTCTGCAGACACAACGTGCTTTTCTCACCATGCGCGCTTTCTCTTTCAAGCAGCCCCGGACAATGGCGGCCGCTTCTATGAAGTGAAATAGGTCTCACTTTTACAAGAGTTTGAGCTATTGCAATTGTACATGACAATTTCTTAAACTCTTGTAAATGTGAGATCTATTGCATTGCAAATGCTTGTTTTGACCTCTTTTTGCATGAGGGTAGAGCCAAGGTGGCAGGCCGGAGCCACATGAAAGCTCGGCTCCTTCTGGGTTCCAGGAGGACCTCGAGCTGAGCCAGAGCCAGGCTTCGGGCCTGAGTCTAGCTCCAGCTTGCAGCGGCTCGCCCACCTCGGTGAACTTTAAAAAATGAGCATATTTGATGCTCTGCAAGGCAGCGAGAGAGCTTCCCCCTGCTGCGAGGGGCAGTGAGTTCACTGCCCGTCTGTAGCTGTTCGGACCCCTATCCCTGCCACCGTCACCTTCCTTCTGCAGCAAAGCCCCTGGCAGGATTTCCATCTCTTACCTAAAAAGGTCCCTTGCTGAGTTCCAGCTCTTTCCTTCTGTGCAAGGGCCCCTCCCCCTCTCCCTTGCGCATTCTACCTGGTATGTTTGGGTGTCTTCCAATCCAGGTTTTGATTGGCAGCTTACTAGTCCTATAGGGCTGGCCACGTGCCTCCCCATCCTCAGCTGCCCAGAGGGCACCAGTCATGCCTTGAGGGCAGATGTGGCCAAACCAAGCAAGTCGTGAGCTTATCTGAGGCAGCAAGGATGGCTCGGCCCTTGCTCCATGGGGACATGAGAGCCAGAGCCGAGCCAAGCATCCCGGCACTGCCTCCAATGCAGTTTTATAAGACAAGACTCGTTAGATGCATAGATAGCAACGTGCAAAGGTGCTTTCCTGCTGTGTGCGAGGATTTTTGTTTTTGCACTGGGTGGGAAAGGGGGCTGGCATCAAAAGTTTGAAACGCACTGCCCTGGTGCGAAGGCAGAGTTCTGTCTCTTTTGCTGATCAGTGAAACTTCTCCCGTAGGTGCTGACGGTTTCTCCTTTTACACTGTTTGTTGAGTCAGGAGAACAGAAAAGTAGTCTCCAGCCTTCCCTTAGGCCTAACTTAATTTTTTCAAGAGAGAAAATTTGACATTTTATATACATGTTGTGTTAGACTTAATTGATAAGTGTATGCCAGATTTTACTGAGCAAAATGTACTAATGGAGGTCTGTAATGACTAAACACCTCTGGTGGTAAAAGGGTGCGAGAAGGGGATATTCACCCCCTGGCCGAATTGCGCAGCGTGTAACCAGGAATCCGCGGTTCCCGTCCCGCCGGCTGCCCTACGTGACCAGAGTGTATGAACTTGCACAACTCACTTTTTCTTTCCCATGCCTCACTTTGGCTGAGTGGCAGCACCTTACGGTGATTCAGTTCACAATGTGCACTACATAAAAGCCTCACACGTGTGTGGTTTAAATGACACCACGCTGTTCTGCATATAGTAAGAATATTGTCCATGTATGCAGTGCATAGGACAGACTGACATCTCTTGGTTCGCTCCTGGCAGTATCTTCAGGGCCTTGGGGAGCAGAATTTGCAAGTGGTCCTAAGTTCATACATAAAAGCTCTTATTTTTAGTAGATGTCGGTGCGGTGGTGTAACCTACCGCCCCAAAGTGAAACACAAGGGTTGAGGACATAACCTGTTTTTAATTTGAAAGCGTTGTATCTGCTTCTGTATCACTTACACGCCGAATCGGTGAACGGCTTGCCACGTTCTATGTATGGCTCCTTTTTGCAGTATTTTCCATGTACTTGTGTTTGGTGCCCTTTTGTAACATGCACACACCACTTTGCCCTTGCAACACACGGTTTGCTACCTCTCACATGTTTTTACCCTTGATACTTGCACAAGTGCCACCTTGCCTACGTAACGCTTGTTCTTGTGCCTGAGTGCCTAGCACTTATTGCAGTATTATACCTCAAATTATACTCTATTTTCTCTTGTAACTGCACACTTGTCACTTTTTCCTCTTGTGCACTTTTTACTACCTCATGTATTTTTGGTTGCTCACAATTTTTACTACCTCATGTATTTTGTTTGCTCACAATTGTCACTATTACCTTATGTAACGTAACGTCTGCTTTTGTAATCTGTTCTTGTGTAATGTTTTCCATCATGTTTCATCTCTGTTCCTATTGTGAAGCGCTCTGACGACTTCGGGTAAAATCCGCGCTATATAAAAATGCATAAATAAATAAATAAATAAATAAACAAGAGCCCTCCCTCTCACTGCAAATTTGCTGCCCCCCAAACCCCCACTCTAGAATCCTGTGTCTTAGATATCTTTTATTTTTTTACTTCAAACACAACATTTAAAAAACCAACATATATATACTTACCAAAATGCATGTTTCAGGCAAATGTGTTGTAAAAGCATGCATGGTTAAAAAATGCGTTGTAAAAGCATGCATGGTTAAAAATGCGTTGTAAAAGCATGCATGGTTAAAAAAAATGCGTTGTAAAAAAATGCGTTGTAAAAGCATGCGTGGTTAAACAATGCGTTGTAAAAGCATGTGTGGTTAAACAATGCGTTGTAAAAGCATCCATGGTTAAAAAATGCATTGAAAAGCATGTGTGGTAAAACAATGCGTTGTAAAAGCATGCGTGGCTAAACAATGCGTTGTAAAAGCATGCATGGTTAAAAAAATGCATTGTAAAAGCATGCATGGTTAAAAAATGCGTTGTAAAAGCATCCATGGTTAAAAAAAATGCATTGCAAAAGCATGCTTTGTTAAAACATACGTTGTTAAGAGTTGCCCGTGCTTCAGACTGTGTGGTTCAGGTACTGCATGGTTGAGATTGTGTGGTAAAGTCCGTTTCCCTATGTCTCCACTCTCTGTATGTCTGAGCTGGCGTGTGGAAAGCTTTTGCTGTGACCTTGGGGCATAACATAACATAAAGAAATTACCTCCTACCTGAGTGTTTTATATGAAGACCCTGTCCTCGAACAGCAACATCCACCCCTCCTTGTGAATGGCTTTCTTGATGCTGTTACTTGGCTGAAGGAGAACTTGATTAGTCGAGAAGTTCCTGTAACCAGCAAATGGTGAAACCCCGTTTTTCAAAGATCATGTATGAGGTCGGTAGGTTGCCAGAAGGTCTGCAGTAGGTGCTGCTTAGGAAAGGCGTACTATTGTCATGTAAGGGCAGCAGAATGGTTTATTTGGGGTGAGAGTGAAATAGGTACTTAGCCATTGCTTAATTTGAGCTGGTGGTTTCCAGTGCTCGGCACCGGCATTAAACTATGAACTCTGGCACTGGTGGTAGTCTGCCACAAGGTGGTGCTGTCTGCGAAGACCATACCAACAGTTGATTATTAATTCCATATAAATTAAAAATTACTATAAGCAGCCGCCTAAGCCACTCCTATAGCCGTGGGGGCCTGGGACAGTCGGAATTGTCCCACTTGTAGGAGTGTGATGGTTAGTAGTTGTGTTGTTATCACTGGCAGTACTGGGTCAATGTGTGGTGCAAGCTGCAGCGGCCTCCTGAGCAGAGCCCTGGCACTTCGCTCTTATTTTTACAAATCAAGCACGGGTCGCCTTTTCCTCAGCATCTCAGTTGACCCAGCCCTTTCTCCCTGCTCTCATAGAGAAGACCTATTTGCTTCAGACCCAACACTAGCATCATTTTTGTAAAGAAAGTGATGTGAGCCTGTATTTTTGTGCGCGCGCCGGCCGGTGCACGCGCAGGCGCCCACAGTGTTCCTGTAGGAAAACCTAGTTAATTATATCTGGATTCGGCAAAGTACTGCAGCTTCTGTGCCCGCTGTGTGTCTGATCCTGCCCAGGCCTTTTCAGATATTCCTGCACGGAGTATTTCGGTCCTTAAAACCCTCTTAAATTGAAATTCCGCCGTCTGGGGATGTGCGTTGGAGGTGAACAAGCGATAGGACGTGGAAGTATGGCTGTGGAATCAGGCTGGCACGTCTCCTCCACTTCAGAAGGTCACAGAAAGCCCTTATAATCATGAGTGCGGCTCAGGCGAGGAGATTGTGCCGTTCCCCGGCTTACCCCGCGGCGCTGCGGTATTTACGCACCTTGTCTATTAAAGGCGTAATGCGTAAAAGACATCTCGACATTTCACACCAGCTCAGGTCACTCTCAGAGTCAGAAGCGTGCAAAATGAAGACGCTACTCAAAATATGTTCCTGTCGCGTCACCATACATTATCGCCTCGCCGCAGTCATTCATCGACAAGGTATGCAACGGTTACCACGCATTTTTTACAACGCGGTACCGTTAGCACGCTACTTTTACCACGCAGGTCGTTACAACGAAATGCGCTGGGGGGCGCTCCAGGATAGTAAATACTTTAATTTACTATCCAACTCCTTTCCCAAGAGTCCACGGGGACTGGAGTTGGAATAGTAAATTAAATAATTTACTATCCAGCGCCCCTCCACGCAAGTCGTTGTAACGACTTGCGTGGTAAAAGTAGCGTGGTAACGGTACGCGTTGTAAAAGTACGAGTGGTACCGTCATACATCCATGGACAAAGATGACCCAAGCACAAGTCATGCAGGCTCTTGGTCTAGTCCTGACATAGAAGAACTTTTTAAACCCTTCGCTGCTGATGACGAGCTCAGCTCGTCATCAGCCACGGTGGTCGTGTGCGGATGACGAGCTGAGCTCGTCATGTAAAGCTGCTTTTCATAATTTGCCGCACACAGCGGGAAAAGCCGCCGCAGCGATGCGGTTAAGTCACAGCTACACTCAGCTATTGGCAGTGGTCGCGTGCTACAGCACCTGGTGCACATGCCCGGGCCTGAAGGCAATGATATACATCATATGCTGATGGCACCCAACTTCTCATCTCCTTTGGGTTGAATGCGGTAAAAGTTAAATGTCAGTTTGCAAGTTGCATGAGAGGAATCGCTGAGTGGATGACCAAAAACTGCCTCCAATTGAATGGCGAGAAAACCGAGAATGTGCTGTTCGGCAAGGCACAGGAGATCTGGTCGGCTGACTGGCGGGCAGCTGAATAGGGTCTTGCTCATTGCCCAAAACAGGTGGTAAAGAATCTTGGCGTAAAACTTAACCAAGCCTTATCCATAAAAGACCAAGTTAGCGCGATTTGAGGCATATACTTTGCCACATTGCGCCTCCCAAGAAAAGTCTTCTACTGGCTTCCATCCACTTCAAGAAAGACACTAGTCGAAGCACTAATTATGCGTCGCCTGGACTATGGGAAGGCACTGCTAGTGGCAGCTGATGACACACTTCTTGCACTGCACTTGCACTGATGCTTGTGTCTTGTACTTGCACTGATGCTTGTGTCTTGTCCTTGTGCTGTTGCTTGTGTCTTGTCCTTGTGCTGTTGCTTGTGTCTTGTCTTTGTGCTGATGTTTGTGCCTTGTCCTTGTGCTGATGCTTTTGTCTTGGACTTGCACTGATGGTTGTGTCTTGTACTTGCACTGATGCTTGTGCCTTGTACTTGCACTGACGCTTGTGTCTTGTCCTTGTGCTGTTGCTTCTGTCTTGTCCTTGTGCTGATGTTTGTGCCTTGTCCTTGTGCTTGTGCCTTGTACTTGCACTGATGCTTGTGTCTTGAACTTGCACTGATGCTTGTGCCTTGTCCTTGTGCTGATATTTGTGCTTGTCCTTGTGCTTGTGCCTTGTACTTACACTGATATTTGTGCCTTGTACTGACACTGATGCTTGTGCCTTATACTTGCATTGAACGTTGTGTCTTGTACATGCAATAATGCTTGTGCCCTGTTCTTGTGCTGATGCTTGTGTCTTGAACTTGCACTGATGCTTGTGCCTTGTCCTTGTGCTGATGCTTGTGCCTTGTCCTTGTGTTTGTGCCATGTACTTGCACTGATGCTTGTGTCTTGTATTTCCGCTAATGCTTGTGCCTTGAACTTGTGCTGATGCTTGTGCATTCTTGAGGTTTCTTTAGTGCTTCTTGCACTGTACTTGCACTGATGCTTGTGTCTTGTATTTGCACAGATGCTTGTGTCTTGTCCTTGTGCTGTTGCTTGTGTCTTGTCCTTGTGCTGTTGCTTGTGTCTTGTCCTTGTGCTGTTGCTTGTGTCTTGTCCTTGTGCTGATGTTTGTGCCTTGTCCTTGTGCTGATGCTTTCGTCTTGGACTTGCACTGATAGTTGTGTCTTGTACTTGCACTGATGCTTGTGCCTTGTACTTGCACTGACGCTTGTGTCTTGTCCTTGTGCTGTTGCTTGTGTCTTGTCCTTGTGCTGATGTTTGTGCCTCGTCCTTGTGCCTTGTACTTGCACTGATGCTTGTGTCTTGAACTTGCACTGATGCTTGTGCCTTGTCCTTGTGCTGATATTTGTGCTTGTCCTTGTGCTTGTGCCTTGTACTTACACTGATATTTGTGCCTTGTACTGACACTGATGCTTGTGCCTTATACTTGCATTGATGCTTGTGTCTTGTACATGCAATACTGCTTGTGCCCTGTTCTTGTGCTGATGCTTGTGTCTTGAACTTGCACTGATGCTTGTGCCTTGTGCTTGTGCTGATGCTTGTGCCTAGTCCTTGTGTTTGTGCCATGTACTTGCACTGATGCTTGTGTCTTGTATTTCTGCTAATGCTTGTGCCTTGTACTTGTGCTGATGCTTGTGCATTCTTGAGGTTTCTCTAGTGCTTCTTGCACTGTACTTGCACTGATGCTTGTGTCTTGTATTTGCACAGATGCTTGTGTCTTGTCCTTGTGCTGTTGCTTGTGTCTTGTCCTTGTGCTGTTGCTTGTGTCTTGTCCTTGTGCTGATGTTTGTGTCTTGTCCTTGTGCTGATGTTTGTGCCTTGTCCTTGTGCTGATGCTTTTGTCTTGGACTTGCACTGATGGTTGTGTCTTGTACTTGCACTGATGCTTGTGCCTTGTACTTGCACTGATGCTTGTGTCTTGTCCTTGTGCTGTTGCTTGTGTCTTGTCCTTGTGCTGATGTTTGTGCCTTGTCCTTGTGCTTGTGCCTTGTACTTGCACTGATGCTTGTGTCTTGAACTTGCACTGATGCTTGTGCCCTGTCCTTGTGCTGATATTTGTGCTTGTCCTTGTGCTTGTGCCTTGTACTTACACTGATATTTGTGCCTTGTACTGACACTGATGCTTGTGCCTTATACTTGCATTGATGCTTGTGTCTTGTACATGCAATAATGCTTGTGCCCTGTTCTTGTGCTGATGCTTGTGTCTTGAACTTGCACTGATGCTTGTGCCTTGTCCTTGTGCTGATGCTCGTGCCTTGTCCTTGTGCTTGTAACTTGTACTTTCACTGATGCTTGTGTCTTGTATTTCCGCTAATGCTTGTGCCTTGTACTTGTGCTGATGCTTGTGCAACCTTGAGGTTTCTTTAGTGCTTCTTGCTCTGTACTTGCACTTATTCTTGTGTCTTGTACTTGCACAGATGCTTGCGTCTTGTCCTTGTTCTGTTGCTTTGGAATTGTCCTTGTGCTGTTGCTTGTGTCTTGTCCTTGTGCTGATGTTTGTGCCTTGTCCTTGTGCCTTGTACTTACACTGATGCTTGTGCCTTGTACTTACACTGATGCTTGTGCCTTGTACGTGCAATAATGCTTGTGCCCTGTTCTTGTGCTGATGCTTGTGTCTTGAACTTGCACTGATGCTTGTGACTTGTCCTTGTGCTGATGCTTGTGCCTTGTCCTTGGTCTTGTAACTTGTACTTGCACTGATGCTTGTGTCTTGTATTTCCGCTAATGCTTGTGCCTTGTACTTGTGCTGATGCGTGTGCATTCTTGAGGTTTCTTTGGTGCTTCTTGATCTGTACTTGCACTGATGCTTCTGTCTTGTACTTGCACAGATGCTTGTGTCTTGTCCTTGTGCTGTTGCTTGCGTATTGCCCTTGCACTGTTGCTTGTGTCTTGTCCTTGTGCTGATGTTTGTGCCTTGTCCTTGTGCGTGTGCCTTGTACTTACACTGATGCTTGTGCCTTGTACTTACACTGATGCTTGTGCCTTGTACGTGCATTGATGCTTGTATCTTGTACGTGTAATAATGCTTGTGCCCTGTTCTTGTGCTGATGCTTTTGTCTTGAACTTGCACTGATGCTTGTGCCTTGTATTGCCGCTAATGCTTGTGCCTTGTACTTGTGCTGATGCTTGTGCATTCTTGAGGTTTCTTTAGTGCTTCTTGCTCTGTACTTGCACTGATGCTTGTGTCTTGTACTTGCACAGATGCTTGTGTCTTGTCCTTGTGCTGTTGTTTGTGTCTTGTCCTTGTGCTGATGTTTGTGCCTTGTCCTTGTGCCTTGTACTTGCACTAATGCTTGTGTCTTGAACTTGCACTGATGCTTGTGCCTTGTCCTTGAGCTGATGCTTGTGCCTTGTCCTTGTGCCTTGTACTTGCACTGGTGCTTGTGTCTTGTATTTGCGCTAATGCTTGTGCCTTGAACTTGTGCTGATGCTTGTGCATTCTTGAAGTTTCTTTGGTGCTTCTTGCACTGTACTTGTACTGAACGCCCATGTACTACCCAAGTAATGTGCTGCTTTGTGCTACCTTTAGGGTACTTTCTAGTGCAAAACAAGTTCACTTTTGTGACGCTAACCCTGGCAAAATGTTTGAAAATCTACCCCCTTGTGTACTTTGCTTGTGCTGGCGACACATCTACATGTGCATGAGCACACCGGTTACCACGTAAATCAACCCTGAGATGTTGTACTTGTACCTGACAATTAGGACTGGCTTTGGGTATGAGCGAGTTCAGAAGGGGCCACACAGAACCAGGAGAAGATTTGTTTAATATTGCTGGAAAGGAAGGCCTGGTCAGATATACCATCAGGCATTTCTCTAGGGTTTGTGGGTGTGATTTGGAGGGTTTGAGTTAATGGACACTTGTTTTGCAAGCTCCAGGGCTGCTGCTGTTCGAACCCGAAGGTATTGGATCGCTTTAAATGAGCACCAGTTACATTACACAAGCACATGTTTATCTATGCACGGGGAGATTAAGTGATTTTCCCAGAATCACAGGATATTTGAGCCTCCCGCCAGACTTGAACCTGGTTCCCCAGCTTAAAAATCGGCCGTTCTAGCCGTTAAGCCACATGAAGGTGAGATAATGTCAGCCAGAGCCTCTTATTTCATAATGTCAGGCACAAAGGACAAAACCACAAGTTCAGGAGTCAAGTCAAGTCAAGTCAGAGAATTTATATAGCGCACTACATACCCAGAGGGTCTCAAGGCGCTTGAGGAGGGGTGGGGACTTACTTGTCAAATATCCACGTTTTAAGTTGCTTCCTGAATGCTAGGTGGTTCTGGGTAAGGCGAAGGTAAGTGGGAAGTAAGTTCCAGGTTTTAGCTGCCAGGTAGGAGAAGGATCTACCTCCCATGGTGGTTTTGTTGATGCGAGGTACAGTGGCAAGGGCTTGGTTGGAAGATCGTAGCTGGCGGGAGGGGGTGTAGAAGGACAGTCGTGTGTTGAGGCATTCTGGTCCGATTTCGTAGAGTGCTTTGTGTGCGTGGGTTAGGAGCCGGAAAGTGATCCTCTTATTGACGGGAAGCCAGTGGAGGTTTTTCAGGTGACCAGAGATATGTTCTTTGCGCGGGATGTCTAATACGAGCCTGGCTGAGGCGTTTTGGATTCGTTGGAGTTTTTTCTGGAGTTTAGCGGGAGATCCGGCGTAGAGGGTGTTTCCATAGTCCAGTCGGCTCGTGACCAGAGCGTGGGTGACCGTTTTCCTAGTTTCGGTGGGGATCCAACGAAATGTTTTTTTGAGCATGCGAAGAATGTTGAAGCAGGATGAGGAGACGGCGTTGACTTGTCTGTTCATTGAGAGTGAGGAATCCAGGATGACGCCCAGGTTCCGTGCGTGGTCTGTCAGGATGGGTGCATTTCCAAGGGCTTCTGGCCACCAAGAGTCGTCCCATGCGGAGGGGGAGGTACCTAAGATGAGGACTTCTGTTTTATCTAAGTTCAGTTTCAGACGGCTGTGTTTCATCCATTCGGCTACTTCTTTCATTCCTTCGTGTAGGTTAGTTTTGGCGGTGCTAGGGTCATTGGTGAGTGATAGGATCAGTTGAGTGTCATCCGCGTAGGAGATGATGTTGAGGTTGTGTTGGCGGGCGATGGCCGCGAGGGGGCTCATGTATACGTTGAAAAGGGTGGGGCTGAGTGAAGATCCTCGTGGTACGCCGCAGATGACTTCAGTGGCCTCTGACTTGAATGGTGGAAGGCGGACTCTCTGGGTTCTTCCGGTGAGGAACGAGGTGATCCATTCTAGTGCTTTTCCTTGGATTCCGATGTTTCTGAGGCGCTGTAGAAGGGTGCTATGGCAGACTGTGTCGAAGGCTGCGGATAGGTCGAGGAGGATGAGGGCGACTGTGTCTCCATTGTCCAGTAGAGTTCGAATGTCGTCTGTTGCTGCGATGAGGGCGGTCTCAGTGCTGTGTTTTGCTCGGAAGCCGGACTGTGAGGAGTCGAGGGATTTGTTGGCTTCGAGGAAGGCGGCGAGCTGGTTGTTGACAGCTTTCTCGATGACTTTGGCCGGGAATGGAAGGAGCGAGATGGGGCGGTAATTTTTTAGTTCGGTGGGGTCCGCTGTGGGTTTTTTCAGAAGGGCGCTGAGTTCAGCGTGTTTCCAGCTTTCCGGGAAGGTGGCGGAGTTAAAGGAGCAGTTGATGACGTCTCGGAGGTGCGGTGCTATGATGGAGTCTGCTTTGTTGAAGATGTGGTGAGGGCATGGGTCTGTGGGGGATCCTGAGTGGATGGAGTTCATCAGGCGGATGGTGTCCACAGTGGAGATTGGGTTCCAGTCATTAAGGATGTTCGAGGGGGGTGAAGGTCCAGCAGATGGTTGGGTGGGTTGGTCTCCGGGTTGGTTGTCGAAGCTGTTGTGGATGTCTGCAATTTTGTTGTGGAAGAATGAAGCTAGGGAGTCGCAGAGGGCTTGAGAGGGGGTGATGTCGTTAGAGTTGGCCGAGGGATTGGTAAATTCCTTGACGATGTTGAAAAGTTCCTTGTTGTTGTGGGCGTTGTTATCTAGTCGGTCCTTGAAGGCGGTTTTCTTGGCCTTTCGGATCAGTTGGTGGTGTATGCGGGTGGCGTTTTTGAAGGCGTCCTTGGTGCTGGTGGTAGGGTCTTTTTTCCAGGTCTTCTCAAGGGAGCGGCAGAGTTTCTTGGATTTCTTAAGATCATCGTTGAACCATGAGGCCTTCTTGCTGCCAAGTTTGCTTTGTCGTTTTTTCAGTGGTGCTAGGATGTCGGCGCTGTTGGATAACCATAGGGTGAGGTTGGTGGCGGCTTGGTCGGGGTTTGAGGAGTGGGCTGGGGGTTTAGAAGCAGCGATGAGGAGATCTGGTCGATGGTGATTTTGTTCCAGTTTCTTTGCAGAGTTGGTTGGGGGTGGTTGTTGGGTTTGGGCTTGTTGTAGGTAAAGTGAACGCAGCTGTGGTCAGTCCAGAGGAGAGCCGTAGTGTGGCTGAAGGAGACATGATTGCTGGAGGTGAAGATAGGGTCGAGAGTGTGACCTGCGATGTGGGTGGGGGAAGTGACCAGTTGTTTAAGTCCGAGGTTGGCGAGGTTGTCCAGAAGGGTGGTGGAGTTGCGGTCGTTGTTCTTTTCAAGGTAAAAATTGAGGTCTCCCAGAAGGATGTAATCTTCGGAGGGGAGCGCGTGTGGAGTGATGAAGTCCGTGATGTCCTCACTAAATTGTGCGCGGGGTCCTGGTGGCCTGTAAAGGAGGGTGCCTCTGAGTGTGGTCTTGGGGTCGATGTGGATCTGGAAGTGAAGGTGTTCAGAGTTGGCGAGATTGACGTCAGAGCTGGTTGAGATGCAGATGGATTTCTTGTGGACGATAGCGATTCCTCCTCCTGTGTGGCTGGTACGGTCCTTGTGTATGATCTTATAGTCTTCTGGGATGGCAATGGTGATGTCTGGGGCGGAGGAGGCGTTCATCCATGTTTTTGTTAGGAAGGCGATGTCCGGAGAGATGGTGTCTAGTAGATTCCATAGGTCAATGGCGTGCCTGTGGACCGATCGGGTGTTGAGCAATATGCATTGTAGGTGGTTGGGGTCGGGAATCTGTGGTGTGATCTTAGCGGAGTTGTTGACGGTGCCGATGAATTTGCAGGAGTAGCATGAGAAAGGTCCATGGGTGTGTCCAGGAGCGGCTGGGACGCAGTTGGGGGAGCGGCCGGGGTTAAGGGCTAGGAGGGTGGTGGCATCGAAGGTAATGCGGGAGGGCTGGGCAATGCGAGGGCCAGGGGGTCTGGCGCTGGGCGCGGTCCAGGCACGGACGGGCGTAGACGGGCTTACCTTTGGCGCACCTTCGGCGTGGCCGTAGCGCGTGGACGCTGCGCGTTGGGACATCTGACATTTAAAGGATGGTGGAGGGGGCGGAGCGTGGGAGGGTCAGCAGCTGGGAGGCGGTAGCGGGGAGGAGGGGCGAGCCTGGAAACAACAACACGGAATACAAAATGGAGGTCAAAGGGGAGGCGAGGCAGGGGCAGTAAATAGCCTGAGTCACAGAGAGAGAAATCGGTGTAATGCAGTTGCTGGTAGAAGAGAGCAAACACACTCAAATATAACGCAGGGCGGGCGGCGCTACAATTTCAAGCTCTATGAGAGACGGTCTGATAAATTGCGGAGCCTACGTAATTATAAGCAGCTTCTGAAATGACACTGCGCTAATGTAGCTGATCGCAGGCGATACCGTATAGTTCTGAGAGGGCTGCGATGATCACCAGGGCAGGCAGGCAGCAGAAGTAAGGGGAGGCAGGCAGCAGCAGCAATGGGAGAGGAGCGAGGAGGGAGCAACCGGTCAGGAACGAGTCCGGGCGGTCACAAGGGTAGTGAGGGGGTGGCGAGCTCTGTGAACGTGGGTGGGAGGGTCAGCAGCTGGGAGGCGGTAGCGGGGAGGAGGGGCGAGCCTGGAAACAACAACACGGAATACAAAATGGAGGTCAAAGGGGAGGCGAGGCAGGGGCAGTAAATAGCCTGAGTCACAGAGAGAGAAATCGGTGTAATGCAGTTGCTGGTAGAAGAGAGCAAACACACTCAAATATAACGCAGGGCGGGCGGCGCTACAATTTCAAGCGCTATGAGAGACGGTCTGATAAATTGCGGAGCCTACGTAATTATAAGCAGCTTCTGAAATGACACTGCGCTAATGTAGCTGATCGCAGGCGATACCGTATAGTTCTGAGAGGGCTGCGATGATCACCAGGGCAGGCAGGCAGCAGAAGTAATGGGAGGCAGGCAGCAGCAGCAATGGGAGAGGAGCGAGGAGGGAGCAACCGGTCAGGAACGAGTCCGGGCGGTCACAAGGGTAGTGAGGGGGTGGCGAGCTCTGTGAACGAGGGTGGGAGGGTCAGCAGCTGGGAGGCGGTAGCGGGGAGGAGGGGCGAGCCTGGAAACAACAACACGGAATACAAAATGGAGGTCAAAGGGGAGGCGAGGCAGGGGCAGTAAATAGCCTGCGTCACAGAGAGAGAAATCGGTGTAATGCAGTTGCTGGTAGAAGAGAGCAAACACACTCAAATATAACGCAGGGCGGGCGGCGCTACAATTTCAAGCGCTATGAGAGACGGTCTGATAAATTGCGGAGCCTACGTAATTATAAGCAGCTTCTGAAATGACACTGCGCTAATGTAGCTGATCGCAGGCGATACCGTATAGTTCTGAGAGGGCTGCGATGATCACCAGGGCAGGCAGGCAGCAGAAGTAATGGGAGGCAGGCAGCAGCAGCAATGGGAGAGGAGCGAGGAGGGAGCAACCGGTCAGGAACGAGTCCGGGCGGTCACAAGGGTAGTGAGGGGGTGGCGAGCTCTGTGAACGTGGGTGGGAGGGTCAGCAGCTGGGAGGCGGTAGCGGGGAGGAGGGGCGAGCCTGGAAACAACAACACGGAATACAAAATGGAGGTCAAAGGGGAGGCGAGGCAGGGGCAGTAAATAGCCTGAGTCACAGAGAGAGAAATCGGTGTAATGCAGTTGCTGGTAGAAGAGAGCAAACACACTCAAATATAACGCAGGGCGGGCGGCGCTACAATTTCAAGCGCTATGAGAGACGGTCTGATAAATTGCGGAGCCTACGTAATTATAAGCAGCTTCTGAAATGACACTGCGCTAATGTAGCTGATCGCAGGCGATACCGTATAGTTCTGAGAGGGCTGCGATGATCACCAGGGCAGGCAGGCAGCAGAAGTAATGGGAGGCAGGCAGCAGCAGCAATGGGAGAGGAGCGAGGAGGGAGCAACCGGTCAGGAACGAGTCCGGGCGGTCAGGAGGAGAGACTCGAGTCTCTGAAGAGGGGAGATTGGTACATGATGGGATGTGATAAACACAGAATCATCCCTGAAGGCCACTGACACAGATCTAGCAGTCCTCATCCTCATGGAAGAGTGCTGTCAGAAAGAGAGGTCACATTATGAGCTGTGGAAGGACCATAGAAACTGTTTCCATCATAAAAAGAGTGCTGGATTCAGGGTCTACCTCCATGTGAGACGTTGGAGGTTATTGCCTTGGGGTCTTGTGGCTCGCAAGGCCAACTCTAGAGCTGAGACGGTAAGGGGAAACGGATAGACCGTGAAGCCTCCGTGAGGCAAGTGCAGGAAAGAGATGTCCTGGATAGATCTGGATTGTTCTTTTTATGTGTCCTGCTTTTATGGTACTTATATATCTCCATAAATCCATATATTATTATAATATTTATATATAAGTCCCTTATATCGTCGTTGGAGGGTTTTACTGTCGAAACGTGCCGCTAGGTTTAACATTGCGTTTTCTCTTTGCGTCTCGCGGACTTGCACGCATCTTAGAGACGCTTCCTATGGGCTGCAGGCCTTCTCCCTACCCCAGGAAGCGAATCAATGTAGCCGCGAAGTAGGCTAAAAGAACACTCACTGCGAGTTTGAGACCTGGAGAGTATGGATTCCGGGCAAGGCTTGGATTGGAAATTTTCCCACAATGCAATGCCAAATAGCCGCAGATGTCCGCCACATGCACAAGTGAAAAACACCACACGCTCGGTGCCGGTGAGGGATGTGATGACAAGGCCTGTAGTGTGCAAGCAGTGCACGGAAATATTAAAAAGGGCCAGCGCCGTCTCAAGCCAGACTCCCACTGCTGCAAAGAGCAGCCATTTTGAATCTGGCTCGAGGCCCATGTGGGACAATGGGGATATGAAACCAGGATATAAAGCTATAAATTACGGAAAAAGGAATAAAAATCATGGTTCAGGTCTCCCTATGAGACCAAACACGATTCTAAATATTCTTAACATGAAGGAATACACAGGTTTTAACCAGACACAGGGGTGTCATTAGACACAGTAGACAGCTAGTGTGACAGAAACAGAAAGTTGCAACAACAAGTTTGACGGAAGAAACGACACAGAAGTTGGTTTTGTTAGTGTATCTGATAGACCATGCAGTGCGCAGGTTGAAATGATATATAAACAGCTTACACACTTCTAAAATTGGTATCAATAGATTTTCTGGAGGATAGGATTTTTGGCTTATTCCCTGTATGCCTTGACCTGTAACCACTCAGTCTATTTTGTTTTTTTATTGGTTTCCATTGCGATATTTGATCAGAAGTGAGTACCTGACATTTTCTCTTCTCCATAAGCCTATAGCTTCTGCTTAAAAGGTTTGAACAGGGTTCAACACCTGATGATTCTCTCTCCCACCCTCCCTTGCCTCCAATGTCAGACTTAGTTCCTGGAGTGAATGAGGGATGATGTCTGGTCAGCGTTCGCCATGTTTTTCCACAGAATGTTTCAGCATTCAGTCAGAGAGCCTGGATTGTTGTAAGGATGGCTTCTCCCCCATCACCAGAAAACAACTTCTGAATTCACAGTTCCTCTGAAGAGCATTGTTGACCCAAATTGCTCTAGAAGGTATTCCCCTGAAGAAATAGTGGTCTGACTATTACGGGTGGGCAGTTACCAGTAGAAGTGTTAGAAGAATACCCGCAACAGGAAGCAACATGCACCGTAGACTCTTAAACTCTGGTTCCTGCAGATGTGGGTGACCTTAACATCTGGTCATGAACTATGGTTACATTATTGTATCATATGCGTAGGAATGAAGGGCTATCTATCTACTCCTAGCGGCAAATTTACAAGGACTGACGTATTGCATCGATGCATCAGATTTCCTGCGACTGCCGCAAATGCCCTACCAACGCCATGGATGTGGTGTATTTACAATACAGGGCTTTATGGCACAAGGATTCACGGATCCGTCAGAAATTGGGACGCATCTTCTTTTGGTGCAAAGTGACACATTGCTGGAGTTGTTTGTAAGATTGACGCAACTCCAGCAATGTTCCTTTCACATGAGGCAAGCCCCATGTTAAAGTCTGTGTGTCCATACATATGCCTGGTTTGAGAAGGTGTAGGTATTGTGACATAGTCAAGTTGTAGAGTGACCCAGTGAAAAGCTGTAAATTTCACTGTGTCAGTTCTACGTGGCTTCTAATGTGGGAATGTCTAACCTGCATACATTATACCTGGAGCAGGTGTAATGTGATGCAGGCCTCTACATACTGATGTGTTGGGCCCAATGCATTAGTTTGTAAATATAGAGCAGTGTGGAGCACTGATTGCGCCACCACTGCACAAAAAAAAAACGACGCTGCGGCGGTGCTAACTCCTTGTAAATATGTCCCCTAAACTAAGAACAAAATTCATCAGGGATATGTGAAGGCGTAAAAGTGGTATCCATGAGAGCCCAATATTGGTGAACGCCACGTGCTGTTTGGATGGGTTAGAAGAGAACATGTTTGAATACAGCATGTTTGGAGTGGTTATGCAGTAAGTGCAAGAACAATTCAACAAGGAAGTGGGTTCAGTTTATAGCTAATTGTGAGTACATTGTGAGGGACAGTGGTGGTTCAGGGGCAGGTAAAATCGCACTGAATAAAGATGTAAACTCAATCCATGCCAGATTTTTAAAATAACTACATGTATCTCAATGGGGATATCCAAAACATCTGGCATGGATCCGGCCCTCCAGGACCGGTTTGGAGACCCCTGAAAGGAACAGTGTAGCTTACAGAAGAAAGTGTACCAGTTCTACCTCGTATTACATTGAAAAATACAAACACTCTCCTCTCCTTTAATCTGTGTCCTTCTCCCTCAGTCTCGCTTCAAAAAGGCACACAATGAATCTTTTGATAAAACTCATGAATCAAAAAATAAGATATGATTGGGCCACATCTGTGACACCTTCACAAGGGCAAAGTGAATTAACATTGTTTTGCTCCATTTGTGATGCATTCAACTTATTACTTGGACACAGAAGACATTATCGGATTATTCATATCTGTCAAGAGTGTGCCTGCCTCCATCTGTTTGAAGGTGGGGGAGGGGGTGTTTGCGAGATGGTATCTGCTGCTTGAGGGAAGGGATGCGGCCAGGATCTAAGCTGGGTCTGGCTGTTTGATGTTTTATTTCTCTTTACATTGTTTTTCCTTATACGCTGTACCTTGCATGTAAAAACTGAAAACACACACTAGCAGGGAGAGTAAATCTTGTGCATGAGAAGCAGTCATTGCATCTATACAGTACCCGCATGTAGGAGGCATTGCGTGCACTGGAGGCTTTTTGACCCCTCCAGGTATAAATAATTTGAAGGTACTATAAATTGGTCAGCGGTATTAATCAATCACTCAATCAGATTTTGTAGAGCGCGGCTAATCACCCGCGAGGATATCCAGACGCTAGGTTTGTGTTGGCATCATTCGAAAAGCCATATCTAGGGTCCATTTCTGATTTCCGGGAGAGAGGCCGATGTTTGGAGGTGGAGGGCAAGGTTGTTAAAAAGGGTTCCAAAGACAACCAGTAACCAAAGACCCTTTTTGTTGCCCGGCGGTATCGCCTCTATGACCCACCAATGTTAATCAATGAAGAAGCAGGCGCTGGAGACTGGAAGGCAGGAAACGAGGATTTTATTCTCTCCGGAGGAGAACACATCAATTCAGACAGCAAGTATCGTCACGAGGTGCTCTAACCACATCTCTGAGGCCTGGCCTCTTATACTAGGGTTTATGATCTTTATTGCACATAACACATTCTCGTAACACTTTGGTACTTGAAAGAACATCCTCGGAATCTCCCCTTCGGACTCGTTCCCACATACATTTACAGTTGGATTCCCCACCCCGGTCACAACAGGTGATGGTTGTCGCACAGCAGGGCATTCCGCCGATTCACGGAATGCATGGGGTTGATCGGATCTCATAGGGTGGGGGCTTTGATCGGCTCGAGGGTCTTTTGATGGGGAGGGGAAGCTTCCTACTGTACGGGGTAATAAACAGTATCCGCAGGGCCAGGTGGCGGCCTGGGAACAAGGAAGACAAACGGGGACACAGGAAAAGGGGGTTTGCATCAAAAGGATCTGTGGCCATGAAAGGAATGAGGGGAGGTGTCGCACTGGGAACAGGATGGGATTCTGTGTTGAAGCTGCGCTGAAGGGGGGGGTTTATGACCCAGGGCATGAGAGAGCGGGGGTTGTCAGTGTGCGGGGGGATGCTTGCGAGGTTAAGAGAGAGAGAGAGAGACGCGCTGGCTATCAGCGAGGGGCAGGGAGGCCATGGTGTTCAAAATGGCTGCCGCTTACGCGCACGAATGGGCGTGAAAAGGGGCAAGATGGCGCCGATAATGTTCACCAAGTTTGTATTTATTTTCCACAGTCCTCCCTTTAACATTTCCAAGACATCTTGCTGGCCTATTTCCTATCTACACCTATATGCAGCGATCATAAGTAAGGGAGAGGGGACTTAGGCAAAAGAACTGTACATAAACATCACATTATAAACATCATATTGAAAAATCTCGTCATCTAGTAGGCGGGTTCATCGTTAAGTTGGTTGCAGAAAAAGTCATCGTAATGCAATATCAGACTAGAAGTACGTAGCGAGGGCGTTGGGTACAGATCATAGATACTTATAGTCATTTGGAATAAGAACTGGTAAGTTATCATATAAGTAAGTCCTTTTTGTACTCGGCGGGAGCATAGTCAGTCCAATGGTGGTTGGGAGAGAAATGAGATATAATAAAAAATAAAAATCAGAGTTCTCAGTGTCTATGCCGTCTTCTGTTGGCACTGTTGAGCACCTGGATTACCTATCAACAGAAATGTTCATGTGGATTGAGTCGTTGGGGGTCTGCGGGGAGGGGTGCATTTGGTTTGGTTTTCGTCAGACCTCGTAGGAGAAATGCGTTACGATTTTGGAGCAGGTGCATTTTCTTCCGTAACCCAGTGCATAGTTAGTAGGAGGCAGAAAGGATGGTGATAAGAAAGTGCAATTTGTCTTTGAGTGGTGGGGTCTGTTTGTTTCTTGAGTCTTTGTGATGGGTATTTCCTGTTGCCTCCATCATCTTCTTATCTGGCGTTTCCATCATCTTCAAGGTGCTCGGTAGCGGGCAGAACCACAGACTTTGTTTATCTTTTCTTCGGGGGCGACCCTTGGTGGAGTTCTAGGTCACCGTTCTGGGATTTAACATAGTTCGTGGTCTACTTAGTCGGAGCTCCCTCCCTTCTGATGCAGGGAGTACTCTTCTCTGGGTAGCTCAGTAGGATTTGGAGGAACTTGGGAGTTCGGGTGGAAAGGTGCGGGTGTGAACAGTCCTTATGGTAGGTCGGAGGAGGAGGGGATGGAGCAAGGCCAAGTCGGGAACAGATCAGGGGGACGGAGAGTTCGCGACAGGCGGGTCCGTAACCATGTTCAGAGAGCGGGGACTTTTTGGCACACGTTGATCATAGAGCAGGGGCTTCAGGTCAGCCCTTTCCTTAGCTTTGTCTGAAACAGTGCCCCGTCCAGCGACTCCTTACTGCTGTGGTCTCGCCTCGGCCTCCGTCGCTGATGTTCCACAATCCGCAGTCAGGCCGCGTGCTCCCACATCCGGTCTCTTTCTCCTCCGACGGTGATACCCTTAAATGAGTTTTGAAAAGACAGTCTTTAGAGATTTTGCAGAAGAAGGTAATTACATAAATCTATTTCTCTCCCAACACCAAGCAACTGGGGTAAGCACTCGCTACATTTGAGATTTTTGCGGCTAACGTATAAACAATTGATGATGGGTTTGCTGGATTCCTTATAACTTCCTTTTGTTGGCTAATTCTTTGGCGCTTTGATGATTATTACGTTCATTTGTAATAGGTACGAGGTCTGGTACTCATTTATTGCATACGTCTATTATAGTAGATGTCAGTTCTTCTGGTAGAGACCCATTTCTCTAGTACGAGTCTTGCAAGGCTAGGCTGGTCTTCAGGGCCTTGTATTTTACGAAAAAGTGCAACGTGCTATTCACCACAGTCTGATAGGCATCCTTCTAAGGGGTGAACATGGGCTAAACAAGTCTTCATTACATCAAAACATCTTATTTTCAACAAGGCTTACTGCAACAAGTTCTTTCGATTTTCGATCTAATTTTTAACTTTGCACACATCTTTCTAACTTTCTATATAAATCCTCGCAACCTGGTTACTACAAAAACTCGGGGGGGTGGTTTGCGATAATTATTAAACTTATCCTCGGGGAAGGTGGGATCTTATGGAAAACAATTAGGAACACAGTGAATTGGAGCTTGGGGCGTTTTTCAGGCTCTCGTTCAGGGCAGCTGATACCAAACTGGGGGCATTTTGGGAAGACGGGGGTGTCTCGATCATTTCTTACTATTTGGGGTATGGAGACAATTTGGAATGGGGATGGTCGCATTACCACAGACATATTTTATCATAGAAGCCACTGACAAATAGTTCCCTGGTTGTGGGTCAAATTTGGAGAACCTTAGTTGTCTTACCTGTCCTTTTCCTTTCGGTCAATTTAAATTTCATCCATATTTTAGTAGAAAAGGAGAGGTAGTAACGTGGTACCGATACAATTTTATTTAGGACAAATTTGTGCAAATACTTGTGGTATTTGGGGCCAATCAGGAGGTGCACCAGGTTCGTCAATTAGGTGCCAGTCGCTAGGAAGAGGGAAAGTGTGGAGGGGTGAAAGAGTGAGAGAGAGAGAGAGAAGAGAGAGAGAGAGAGAGAGAGAGAGAGAGAGAGAGAGAGAGAGAGAGAGAGAGAGAGAGAGAGAGACAGACAGACAGACAATAGGCCAAACAGTACACGTGTGACATGGAGGATGACCGTGTATTGTTTGGGCTATTCAGTGCGTTACCCAACGTTAGACGTTTCGGGTCTGTGTTAGGATGTAGAAAGCATGCAGTTTTGGGACAGAAGAGCATTAGATCAGGTACAAAAAAGGTCGTGCATTGGGTAGGGCGTCTTTTTTTGTGTCGTCTTGCAGCGTTAGTCCGTTTTCATGCATCGGGCGTGACGTGGCTCCAGATCCCTTACGATACTCTTAATCGGGATTCTAATGTAACCTGCAGAGGGAAAAAGGGGGGAAAGGGGGAGGTGGGGGGACAACATTCGAACACATCAAATGTACGGGCACGAAAGTCCTTTACTTACCGCATACTCGTACTTATCTCTTCGGGATATAATCCTTAGGGTCTTGGTCTCTGAAGTTTAAGGGGGCGGGCAATGTGATAGGTGGTTCATGGGGGGTTCGAGGATGGCATTAAGGATCGTGTGTAGGGAAACGCTAAAAAAGATCAGAGGTGCCTAGCGTGAGGTACCCGGTTTTGTAGATGTATCCGGCCATCGGGATCCTTAAATCATTCCCTAAAGCTGTGATGTTCTAAGGCATATCAGTTCTTCGTTCAACCCTGTACCTGAGTACCTTCAACCACCATAACTTTATAGCATTTTATCAATCACACCGCTTTACTTTACCCATTCTCAGAAGTCGAGGTCCTTCTCCATACGTTAGTTCCTGAGCTTAGTCGCATTTTTTTTTTTTGGAGGCAACGTATCATACCTTCGATTCGGTCATCAATCCAGGGCCGAACAACCATTTCTTCAGATAACCTTAAAAAAGGAACAGAACGGTTGCGTACAGAAAAACCCTCCCACCGATACCCGCATTTACAAAAGTATGCGATGCCTATTCATAGTTTTTAAGACCTTTATTTGTATAATCATTCAGTACGTAAAATGTGAGAGCGCAATCATATTTTGCCTGACATGTCGTCGATGGAAGCACATACAGTAGGGGGTTATTTTGTAGCACAAGAACATGTAAAAAAGGGCCTAATTTATTATTTGCAAGTAACTAAAAACATTTCATTGCGTGACGAGGGAATCAGGGGCATTTCAATTCATAAATGGAAACACAGTCAAGCTCGTCGGAATCACATTTCCTAGATGTAAACCGTGGGTGTGCATCATAAGCGGCGTTATGTACCAGTTACAATAAATATCAAAAATAAATCGTTCATTGAAATCAACATTTTTACGGAACCCCTCTCAAATGTTCGCCAAGTGAACCCTCCTCCCTTTCTCATCGAGTGCACAATGGTTCGTATATATATCTTAGTACATCAAGTTTCATTAGCTAAGGAACACCACGAGGCATCCGTTAGTTTCCATTGATACCGGCGCCATTTTGGGCGAGGCCGGTTTAGTCCGGAAGTAGCATCAGGGGCAAAAAAATGTCCCCGACGATTGGCGGTTGGACCAGAGTCCCTTTCGGCAGTTCAAAAGAAAACTGTGCTAACAGAGGAGCTGGTGATGTGGACCGTCAATCAAGAGAGGGAGGGGGTAGAGTCTTTCTTACCGGGTCATGTTGATGTTCAGCCGGAACTTACTCGAGTTCGTTAGCCCATAATGTTCCTGGGTGGTTCAGACGGAAGCTGATGCAGACACGAGAGCACTGCCATCTTGTTGCTGTGCCGTGGTTATTTCATATGAGATCAATGCAGCTGTTCCTCACCGGAAGCCTGAAGGGGCTGAGGGCTCTTGGGACTTTGGTAGAATCTTCAAAGTCGAGGGGACGTTTGTCGATGGTGGGGGTTTGCGCCCAGGTGGGCAAGTGCCCGAGTTGCAATTTCGGACAAAGTTACTCCAGCGGCCTAGACCCGCCTTTCGAGGGCCCAGACGCCATTTTGAGATCCTGCGGCGGCCACCCTTCGTCGTATCCATCAGGAGTGGAAGAAACTTCTTGTGATGGCGAAAGACAGAGCATCATGCTGCTGGAGCAGGACATTTTGGTTCGGGGCGCCAGGGTGCAGCAGTGGAGCCCTCGTCTGGGGAGGTGAGGGAGGCTCGTCCGTGCCGCCTTCCTTCTCCCGGCGCATCCTACGCCGTCCCTCTTGAATCAGGGGTGCACATGATGACCACCCTACACCCCTGATTCCGACTCTTGGGGGACCATTGTACATCCGGTGCTCCGTAAATATGCCCGTCGGACATTGTATGTCCTGTGCTATGCAAATATACCAGTCGGGCGGTGTATGTCTTGTGCTGCGAAAATATACCAGTCGGGCATGATATGTCCTGTGCAGCGTAGGTATATGGCCGTCGCCCGGCTGGAGGACATCGGCGCCGGGCCAGGGCAGGGGAGCCTCCTACCTGTGGAGGCGGGAGAGGCTCGTCCGCGTCGCCTCTCCCTCCCTGCCCACCCTGCATCCGTTCGATGGAGGAATTCGTGATGGCCGGACCAGGAGATACGAGGG
The DNA here is from genome assembly GCF_964263255.1 of Lissotriton vulgaris. NCBI lineage: Eukaryota > Metazoa > Chordata > Amphibia > Caudata > Salamandridae > Lissotriton > Lissotriton vulgaris. The sequence goes on along the minus strand of NC_141689.1, from coordinate 168,879,557 downwards.
AGGGGGTCATTTGCAGCCGCCCCCTCCCTACTCGTGGCCCGGGGGACGCCATCCCTGGAAGGGTAGTATGGGAAGACCATTTCATTGCCTGCTTTGTGGAGCCTCCAGTACCTTCTCGCCGGTGATCTCTTTTGGCCCACGGCTGCTGGCAGGCCCCGCCCCACACGTGCTATGTGTTTCAGATGGGCGGGATCATCGAACTGTTACATTTCGAGGACTTCCGGAGTGAGCATAATATGTTTTGTATTTTTCCTATTAGTAAAGTTTTGTTTTAGAGAGAGTTCTACTAGTTATTCTATTTACTGTTGGTTGTGTGTTTTCTTTACCGTAATTAAATCCTAAGTTATATAATAGACGCTTGGCTTTCTTGAGTTTTTTCTCTAACGGGGGGGTTGTTTACACTGGCCTGCAGTTGTGTTTGTTTTTTTTTTTTTTCAGAGTGGGGGAGCAACAGAGAGCAATCAGTCCCAGAACTCTAACATGTCGTTAAAATTGGTCTGACGAAATCTGTGCCATCGAGCATAATCAAACGGGGTGGTCCTGTTTGTTCTGTCTGCACTAGTCTGATTGGTTTTTTTCTCGCGCCTTTTTCCTTTCTGTCGGCCTGTCCTTTCTGTCGACCCTCCGTTCTTACCTATGCTCTGCAGAGTCGGGCATTGGGCTTTCCAGTGCCCGAGGCATTTACAGAAAGCACATTGGTTCTGTTTTAAATCTATTCGTCCTGTGCGCAGTGTCGGGGGATTACCTTCGGGTCGTTGTGTCCCGGGGTTGACTTGTCGGCACACCCCTTTACGCCGTTCTCTTTTCATGTCTACTCCTCGGGACTGTGCCATCGCTGGCCCTTCCCTTTGCCTACTAGACGTTTGGAGGGTTGTCCGTCGTGTCCCTTCACCTTTTCTAAATTCGTCGCCTTCCCTTCGTCGTGTGGCTTCTTTGCGCCACATACCGAGACTATCGAGCATAATAGGTGTTGTTTCATTCCTACGAAGGGCTATTTCTACCGTTTCTATTTTGTCAAGATCAAAGTATCCTCTCAGTGGCCACTGACTTTCTCGATCCTTTTTCGTATATTTATGCCACAGCTCACTATAGGCTATAGCGATTAATCCATGCTTCATGAACATGTCCTTATTAGGGGTGCCTTCCAGCGGAGCCGGATGGTTCATCTCTAATAAGCGGTCCGGGCTAAACAGGCTACTAACCAGTGGGGAGAAGACAGGCATGACGGATCACAATGGGATAATAGTCAGCACTACCTATCTTATCGCTGCGTGCAAAGACTAGACAGAATATTTCTATTCTACGTTGTTTGCACGTAGTGAATACCTCATGAACCAATCTTGAGCAATCAATGTTAGGTCAAAAATAAAAAATCAATATGGTCAATGGGAAGAATAAGTAGGCTCGCAAAGGTTCGCGTCACCTACCCTTTCACTATCTGCAAAGAGGGGACCTATTCTTCCCTGTTTGCAGACAGAGAATCTCCAGAAAACAATCTATAACAGTTAATCAATGGGGGGTGGGGGGCAATTGTTCAATGGGGGAGAAAGATAGGTCCAACGGGTGCGTACCTATCCTTCGCTGTTTATAAAGGGAGAGCCTGTTGTTTCTCCGTTTGCAGACAGTGAATCTCCAAATAAATTAACAAAAAGTAATACTAGTATTTTCTCAACAATTATCAATCACTTTCAATTATCTATCACTTTCGCAATTCGTCGTGTTTACACGACCTTACCCGGACCGCATGGACAGTTTCTTGTCTTCCGAATCCAGCGCCCGATCGTCCTCTTCTCTTCGTACTTCTCGTGGCACTCCTGATGGTTCCCAGTCAGGACCGCAGATCACTCGAGAGAGGTCTGTTCGGAACCAGTGAAGTTCGGATGATCGGCTGTCAGACGAGGGTCTATCGGACAGGGTACCTTCCGATCGTTGCAGTCGTTCACTCTGTCGTCAGGACCTCTCCCACTGGATCCACGAGTCGCTGATGGGCCCCACGTTTGGGACGCCAATTGTTAAAAAGGGTTCCAAAGACAACCAGTAACCAAAGACCCTTTTTGTTGCCCGGCGGTATCGCCTCTATGACCCACCAATGTTAATCAATGAAGAAGCAGGCGCTGGAGACTGGAAGGCAGGAAACGAGGATTTTATTCTCTCCGGAGGAGAACACATCAATTCAGACAGCAAGTATCGTCACGAGGTGCTCTAACCACATCTCTGAGGCCTGGCCTCTTATACTAGGGTTTATGATCTTTATTGCACATAACACATTCTCGTAACACTTTGGTACTTGAAAGAACATCCTCGGAATCTCCCCTTCGGACTCGTTCCCACATACATTTACAGTTGGATTCCCCACCCCGGTCACAACAGGTGATGGTTGTCGCACAGCAGGGCATTCCGCCGATTCACGGAATGCATGGGGTTGATCGGATCTCATAGGGTGGGGGCTTTGATCGGCTCGAGGGTCTTTTGATGGGGAGGGGAAGCTTCCTACTGTACGGGGTAATAAACAGTATCCGCAGGGCCAGGTGGCGGCCTGGGAACAAGGAAGACAAACGGGGACACAGGAAAAGGGGGTTTGCATCAAAAGGATCTGTGGCCATGAAAGGAATGAGGGGAGGTGTCGCACTGGGAACAGGATAGGATTCTGTGTTGAAGCTGCGCTGAAGGGGGGGGTTTATGACCCAGGGCATGAGAGAGCGGGGGTTGTCAGTGTGCGGGGGGATGCTTGCGAGGTTAAGAGAGAGAGAGAGAGACGCGCTGGCTATCAGCGAGGGGCAGGGAGGCCATGGTGTTCAAAATGGCTGCCGCTTACGCGCACGAATGGGCGTGAAAAGGGGCAAGATGGCGCCGATAATGTTCACCAAGTTTGTATTTATTTTCCACAAGGTTGTTCCAACACTTGGCGGTGAGGTGTTATTGTCGTCTAGCATATAAAGGTTTAATCTTTAACGTGCAACAAAAACTGAGTAACATGATTCGGACAACTCTTACAGATTAACTGTTGCAAAACATGCTTCGAAATTTCTTATAACAATGTGCTGACTTGTGGTTTTATTGTGAAATGCTTTTAAGGATATTTTTCTTTTATCCAAATAAAGATTTTTCTACTCTACACTTGGCGGTGCGGTAGGAAAAAGGGCGTGATCCACTGTAGCTTCGGTGGAAGAGGGGAGCGTGTGCAAGGATGAGGGAGGTGAAGTGCAGGTGTCTGGAGGGTTGGTGGAAGTTCAGGAGGTGGTTGATGGATGCTGGTCATTTGTGGTGGAGGACTTTGTAGGCGTGTATCAACATTTTGAACTGTCATCTTTTCTGGATGGGGAGCCAGTGGAGGTTTCTGAGGTGAGGGGTGATATGGGTACCTTTGTGGAGGTCGAGGATAAGTCTGGCAGCTGAGTTCAATATGGTCTGTAGTCTCTTCAGGAGTTGTGTGGCGATTCCTGCATAGAGCGCATTGCGGTAGTCCAGCTGGCTGGTGACTAGGGCTTGAGAAACCGTTTACCTGGTACTGAGAGTCATCTGCAGATCTTTTGGAGCAGGCAGAGGGTGTGGAAGCAGGTGGCGGAGACTTTATTGACCTGGCATTTCACTGTGAGTTTGCTGTCCTGGACCATGCCGAGGCTACAGCTGGGGTCTGTCGTGTGGATGTGAGTTCGAGTCCGGTGGGCCACCAGGTGTCCTCCACGGGAAGGTGTTATTCCCACAAATGAGCACTTACATCTTGTCCATGTTGAGTTTCAGGCAGTTGGTCTTTATCCAGTTGGCGACCTTCGTCATGCAGTTGTTGGAGTTTGTCATGGTGGTGGAGGGGCCTTCTGAGAGCGAGAGGATGAGCTGAGTGTCATCAGCGTAGGATATTGATGTTGAGGCTGTGGGTTCTGACAATATTGGCCAGAGGCGTCTTGGCATCATTAAGTGCTATATAAATACAACATACAATTACAACTTACAATTATGATAATGTACCATATCACGGTTTAGCAGGTTACTGAGGAGTTCTGCAACAAGACATTTTTTTAATTGACAGGTCGAGCCCTTTGTGATGTCACCACATTTTGAGGCAAAATGATACAATCTTTTTTTGGTTAGTTAATTCATATTGCCCCCATATTCAACCTGATTTACAAATCCAGATATTTGCCACTTGAGGTAGTTCTAGTTTTGGAGAACATTTCCGATATTCTTGAAATTCACAAAGTATGCCAGGAGTGCTCATGTGTCAAAATTTCACATTTGGGGCCATATTTATAACCTGGTTTGCGTCACCCTGATGACCAGTCACTAGAGTGACATCTTGACTCTCCCCCATATCGACTACCATCAATTACACAATAGGGACATTCCGAACTGTCATTTTAATTTAATATCAGCACTTTATTGTACCTCCCTTTGGTCGGCATTGATGAAGAACCTATTCTTAATTTTTTTTTTAATGATAAACAGACCGTTCAACATGACGTTAACCGTCTTTTAATCGTGTTATTGTTATCTCACCATGCATTTTGCTTTTTGTTTTATGGACGGAACCTTTGTTTTAACATGTTTAAATTTGACTTATGTTTTATAAAGTGAACTTATTTTTCTCTAGATTGTAAAGGTTTTAAATAACCATGCACAATAAAGTACTTTACCCCCCCCCCTGGTTTGCGTCACTCTTGCACCACGCAATGTGGTGCAAGAGCGATGCAAACCTTAAGTCATATTTATTACGCCACGCAAATCTGGAGTGAAGCGACTCACAGCAAATTGCTTTGTTGCGTTACTCTGCCCTGGGAAGGCGTTCAATGGGCGTTGTGTGGGTGTTCCCGTGCAACTCCCGCGGTTTTTGATGCATTCCCAGACTTACAAGACCATGTAAACTTGGGAATGCACCAAAAAGATATGCCTCCCCAGTAGGGGTGCAAAGAGGAGAAATATCTTGATTTCTCCTTGTTACTTCCTCTTTCTATGCATGCTGCGTTATGCGGCACACATAGTAAAAGGAAAATGTCTCTGGATTGTTTTTGTGCAAGAAGGTGTTCTGCATGCAACACAGACATCTTTGCACCATGTTGTAAGGGTGCCTGCATTGGCACTAGGCTGCCCATTATGCGTCAGCATATTGGGGAAATTCAAGGAACACCCCATTTGCCTTAGATATGGCCCATCCCTGCCCTTTCCCAGTGACACTGTGCAGCGCATCAAGGTATTTGTTTCACAACTATTTCATAACTATGCTTCTTGTTTTGTGTCAATTATATGTTTCTGAATGACCAAATCAGGAGCGGCTCATACCGTGGAAAAGAGGCAGGGCAGAGGAGGGGGTCAGGAGAGAGGAGGATGGGTGACCACTGAGACAAATGAAAAAAAAAAGAAAAATAACTTACCTGCACCCTCCATGACTGCATCGCGTCACACTCTTGTGATGACCTCAACCTTCCACTGCCAGGACGGCACAGGCTCCCAGCCTGCCCTGCGGCCAATCGTGAAGCTGCTCTCGTAATGAGAACCGATTCAGAAAAGGGGGTGGTGAGGGGGGTGGTGATGAACAGAGTGTCTGAATTAAGCAGACCACTCTTACCCAGTCCAAAGATCAGGGCTTGATCCATCACCGTTATTTATCTCACTACCCCATCCCAGCTCAGAACCTGGCTATATGCAAATCAGTCTGTCCCTGGCCCAGTGCATCATGGGAACAGGGCAGACTAAACTACCAAGCCAATTCTTCACCAGAAAGGAGACAAGCTACCGGGGACCGGTTTCTGGCATTTCAGCCGTCTTCGGCCCGGCTTGCTTGAATCTCTTGACTGGGTGAGAGTATTCTGCTTAATTCAGAAACTCTGTCCAGCACCACCCCTTGTTGTTAAATATCTCGTAATGAGAACAGCTTCAGGATTGGCACGAGTGCCGATGATTTGCGTTCCAGGACAGACTGGAGCCTGTTCACATGGATTGGTAAACCTGAGACGGCCGACCAAACCCACATGCATAGTGAATGTAGTGCCCAGCACTCCCCACCCAACTTGTCACCACCCTGGCCACGCCCTAAGCCTCGCCACAAGGAAAAATGAAAATGTTTTTTTTTCAAACGAGTTTTAAACCTGTTTTATTTTACACACTTTTAAAAGTGTTAACAGGGGTAGCGGGTTATCTATCTATCTATCTATCTATCTATCTATCTATCTATCTATCTATCTATCTATCTATCTATCTATCTATCTATCTATCTATGTATCTATCTATCTATCTATGTATCTATCTATCTATCGATCTATCGATCTATCGATCTATCGATCTATCTATATATCTATACACACACACACACACTCAGCGGGTCTAAGAAATATATATTGGATATATTTTGAGACCGGAGATTCCCACAACATTGGCTGTCTCCCTTCAGGTCAGGTTGGTAGCAGGTGGATCAGCCAGTCAGGCACATCCTTCAAATATAATTTCTTTACTGCCCATATCTCACAGATACTGTTGCCAGCTATACCCTGTCTCATCGTTAATTTCATTCCTGTGTCTCCTGGACCTTTCCATATTCTTGTATTTCATATGCCTTTATTATTTTTTTAATTGAAACAAGAATAAGATCACAGTGAGCAATAAAATATTATGCTTCATGAAACTTCCAGGTTCGAATATGTCCGCTGCTGACACTATGTCAGTCTCCTACATGCAATTAGAGTAAATCATAGACGCCTAAACTCTCCCAAAACAGCCCAACTTCTTCTGTCAAGCGCCGCTGGATTCCACCGGCCTTTAATTTCTGGAATAAATGAAATCCTAAATCATGCGGCTGGAGCAAGGGGGGGTCGCCTGCAAACAGCGGACTCCATGATGGTTGAATAGTTAGCTCTGACCAGCTGCTAATTTGTGGTGTACTAGAGCGGTGTATTTGGCGGCAGGGACTCGGCTTGTGTTGGTGGTGGAGTCTGTTTGCTATAAGGGAACCTAGAATTAATTTTATCACATAGGAAATGCAGAAATTGGAGGAAGGTCAGAAACATCTGGTTGGGAGTAACCAGAAGCATTGTATGGAGTCGCGCCTCAGCGCGCGCGCGCGCTGCTCGAGTCCATGGAAGGACCCCATTGGCGCCTATTCCCTTGGACGTTGGGGGCGTCGTCGAGGGGGGAGACATGGTGTTGACAGGAGAGGGTGGGCGTGACGGCAGTAATGTGCGGGCAAGAAGCAGAACAAGGAGGTAGGTTTCAGGCCTAAATCAAAAGCAGGCGTGCACATTGGACCTCTCGCGATGGGGGTAAGGCACGAAGGTGGGTCTGGCCTTGGCGGCCCTGTACCGTGCACAATGGGTGTCTGTTCACGCTGTACCTGGCCCATGTTCATTAGAACCAGTTTCCACTATATCCAGGAGGTGGGAGGGGGGATGCAATCCAATGATTTAGGATGGTCTGTTTCTGATCAGGGGCTCCATAGGAGGGACGGAATAGGATTCCCTGAAAAAGAATTCTGAACAAGTCCTTCTCTGATAATGTACAGAAGGTGTGAAATGGCCGCCTGGCCTCTCAGTATCACTTTCAGAAACAGCGCATAACATGTCTCTGGGCACGGCAAGTAAACTTTACTGCTCGAGGCCTGTTTTTTTTTACAAACATTACAATTTCTTTATTAAAAGGATGCAATTGCATGTCAATAAGTTTGGGGTATGGCCATTAATTGGCTGTCAAAAAATTACTTTGCTCTAGCTGATGTGTTTCATGTGCACCCAAGGGCTTAGTTTATTCAGAAACTAAAGTGGAATTAAAAGGCTTACGGATTCTGAAAATCATCTTTTCCTTAATTACCAAAATGTTGACCATAATTCTCGCTTTTAGAAAAAAGATACATCTATTTTTATGTAAATGTTATCATAATGTAATTATGTATTACCAAGCTCCATGGAGACCGTTTAGTTGAACAGGTATGATACACTGTGTAATCGACCTGATTTTTGTCTGGATGCGCACACATTTCTTCATCAAGCGCTCTAGCCCACAGAGCTATATAGGTAACACGTCAGCGTAGAAGCCACTGCCGCTCTGTCATGTGACGCAGGTGAGAGTTGTCTGATTACAGCTAACTTGCTATTGACGTAACTTTTACTACATTGAAGTGTACCATGACCAATAGTTACATTTGGATAACTAGAGAGAAAGACCCCCCCCTTACTCCGTCTTATGGTCCCATCTCTATAGACCCCTCTGCTCTATATCTCGAGACCCCCCCAGTCTCAACTTTCCACACCAAGAGACACCTAAACACATCTAATCCAGGACTGATGGCTCCCTGGGACTCGGTAACGCAAGCTCTCCAGGCCTAGTGCTCTTTCGTCTAAACATCTAACCCTTCAACATTTATTCCAAAGATAGTGCTTCCGTCTTCACCGCAAGGTCCCATCTCTACAGACCTCCGGTATCTACAACTCCAGGCCTCACAGACCTAATGACTCTCTCACTCATTCTCATTCTCCTTACCTCTGTCTCTCTCTCTCACTCTTTCTTTCACTATTGTCAAGACCGGTATTAGTACCAGCGTACGCATTGTGCGCGTCCTGGTATCACAAGTATTTTTAGAACCGGTATTAGTGCCAGTGTCAGCACTGATGTCACCACCAGTGTCAATACAAGTCTTCGTCCTCATGTCACAACTATTTTAAGAACCAGTGTTAGTGCCAGTATCACCATTGATGTATGTCCTGGAGTTGTAGCTATTGTGAGAACCAGTACTAGTTCCAGCGTCCGCACCGGTGTCAGAACTAGTGTCAGTAACAGTGTCCGTCCTGATGTCACAACTACTGTCAGAACTGGTATTAGTACTGCTGTCCGTCCTGGTGTCACACCTATTGTGAGAACCAGTACAGGTGTCCGTCCTGATGTCACAACTATTGTGACCAATATTATTACCATTGTCAGCACTGATGTCCGTCCTGATGTCACAACTATTGTCAAAACTGGTATTAGTACTGGTGTCCGTCCTGGTGTTACAGCTATTGTGAGAACTGGTATCAGTGGCAGTGTCACCACCGGTGTCCCTTTCTGGGTCATGACTATTGTAAGAGCCGGTATTAGTACCATTGTCAACACCAGTATCCGTCCTGTGGTCACAGCTGTTTCAGAACCGGTATTAGTGCCAGTGTCAGCACTGGTGTCAGTGCCAGTGTCAGCACCGGTGTCAGTACCAGTGTCAGCACTGGTGTCAGTACCAGTGTCAGCACTGGTGTCCGTACCGGTGTCTGTACCGGTGTCAGCACTGGTGTCCGTACCGGTGTCAGCACCGGTGTCAATACCGGTGTCAGTACAGGTGTCAGCACTGGTGTCAGTGCCAGTGTCAGCACTGGTGTCGGTACCAGTTTCAGCACTGGTGTCAGCACCTGTGTCTTAGCCGGTGTCAGCACCAGTGTCAGTACCAGTGTCAGCACTGATGTCAGTACCGGTGTCAGTACCCGTGTCAGTACCGGTGTCAGCACCATTGTCAGCACCGGTGTCAGTACCGGTGTCAGTACCGGTGTCAGCACCGATGTCAGCACCGGTGTCAGCACCGGTGTCAGTACCGGTTTCAGCACCAGTGTCAGCACCGGTGTCCACACCGGTGTCAGCACCGGTGTCAGTACCGATGTGTCAGTACCGATGTGTCAGTACCGGTGTCAGCACCGGTGTCACTACCGGTATCAGTAACAGTGTCAGCACCGCTGTCAGCAACTATGTCGGCACCAGTGTCAGCACCGGTGTCAGTACCGGTGTCAGTACCGGTGTCAGCACTGGTGTCAGCACTGGTGTCAGCACTGGTGTCCATACCAGTTTCCATACCAGTGTCAGCACCAGTGTCAGCACCGGTGTCCGTACCAGTGTCCCTACCAGTGTCATTACCGGTGTCAGCACCGGTGTCCGTACCAGTGTCAGCACCGATGTCCGTACCAGAGTCAGTACTGGTGTCAGCACCGGTGTCAGTACCAGTGTCCATACTAGTGTCAGCACCAGTGTCCGTACCAGTGTCAGCACTGGTGTCACATGTCTCTAGCGCTGCCAGTACTTATATCCATCCCAATGTCAGTACCAGTATTAGTATTGGTATCTTCCATCTCAGTATTAGTACCAGAGTCTGCACCAGTGTCAGTACCTGAGTCAGCACCGATGCCACTCGTCTGTACCGTGACCCGACTGCTGCCCGTCCGTGTCCCAGTACTACTTATTGTCTGACCCTGCGGCGCGCCCAGAGGAGCCTAGCCTTTCAGAAATCCATTGACTAATGTGGGGATGGTGGGGAGGGGGGGATTTTTCAAAGAGCTGCGCCCCCAGGTTGGTGGAGGATGTGGGGGGAGGGAGGGGTCTGCTAACGAGCTACATGTTGTCTATATTGTAAGGACACTGCAGCTCAGATGTTTGGATGAGTGTCCGGAAGCAGAGGGAGCGCGCATTCTCACTCAGAGTTCCTCCATTGTGGTTGGTGTTTTCCTGGTTCGAGGTAATCCTCCCGCGCCCCCAGGTTGATGCTCTCAGTTCCCAGGGGTGCGCGCAGCGCTGGGAAAGTTGTGTTTGCTGATGAATATTAGTTCCGCGTATTTTCCTGTCTCCCCCTCGGCAGCCGTTCATCTCCGGCGCCGCCATTTCCCGAATGTTACCTTGGTCAACCCGGGATTGCTTCTGTGCGCTACTCTCTCTCTCTTCGGTCTCCGTCTCATTATCTTCGCCACCTCTCCCTTTCCCACTGGTTTTTGCCTGTCTCTCTCTCTGTCTTTTCTTCTCTCTCCAGAATCTTTTCCTCTCCCCACGGATTCCTCGCTGCCTCCCTCACCCCTCTCTTCAGTATCTTCACCTGTCTTTATGCGGCCTCCTGCCTGTCCCCTCTCTTTCTTCATATTCCCTCCTGTCTCTCTCATCGATTCCACAGCTATCTACCCTCGTCAGTCTCCCTACCTGTATCTCGGTCTCACTCTGTTGACGATTCCTAGCACACACACACACACACACACACACACACTCTCTCTCTCTCTCTCTCTCTCTCTCTCTCTCTCTCTCTCTCTCTCTCTCTCTCTCTCTCTCTCTCTCTCTCTCTCTCTCTCTCTCTCTCTCTCTCTTTTCCATGTCTCTCCCTCCAGTCTCCCACTCTCTCTCTCTCTCTCTCTCTCTCTCTCTCTCTCTCTCTCCCCCTCTCTCTCTCTCTCTCTCTTTTCCATGTCTCTCTCTCCAGTCTCACAGTCTCTCCCTTTCTCTCCGGGATCCCTACCTTTCTCTCCTTCCATGGTTTTTATCTTTCTCTCCCTCTTTCGTCAGGATCCCCTCCCCTCTCTCTTTCTGTAGTTTCATTTTCTATCTCTCTCCAGGCTTTCTACCGGTACCCTCTCTCGTCGAGACCCTACCCTCTCCTATCGTTGTTTCCACTATATCTCTCTACTCAGTCTCCTGGTCTCTCACTGTCTCTCCAGGATCCCTATCTCCTTCTCTGTTCACTTTATTTCTTGTGTTTGCCTCCTCTTTCTCTTCGGTCTCCCTAGACCCCTCTCCGTCTTTCGTCTCCACCTCTCACACCTTGAAGCCTGCATCCTTGATTCTCTGCGCCCTGCTCCTTCTGAAGTTTGATTGCAGGCCCCTCGCCCCACAGTCTGCCTCACTCTTGGTGCTCTGTTTTATTCTTCAGTTTGTTTGTAGTAGAGGTGGGCAAACCATTGAAAGCTGGAGCCAGGCTCGAGCCTGAAGCCTGGCTCTGGCTCAGCTCGAGGTCCTGTTGGAACCTCGAGCCCAAAGCGAGCCGCGTGTTCATGTGGCTTCTGCCTGCCACCCTCACTCCTTCCACAATATGCCATTCCAACTGGAGCTCCTGACTTTCAAGCTGCGGAACCAGATTCGAGTCTCGGTGTTGGCTCAACACTCTGTGATTCTGGGCAAATCACTTATTTTCCCTGTACCTAGAAAATGAACGTGACCTTGTGTTGTTGTAACTGGGACTCATGTAAAGGGCTTTAACCGCATCGCTGCGGCGGTCATTTTGGCGCTGTGCGGCTTTTTTACAAAAGCCGCGTTACATGGTGAGCTCAGCTCGTCATCCGCACACGCCCCCCCGAGGCTGATGACGAGCTGAACTCGTCATCAGCATCGAAGGGGTTTTAATACCTTTGGGCAGAGATTGTGATAAAAACTGCAGAAAAATGCACTAAGAGGAGAAAGCAAAGCATCAACTTTAGAAGGAGAGACTATAGATACCATTTGGCGATGCAGCAGGGGCAACACAATTCGGTTTATTAATTATTTTCGGTACTTACCTTTAATGGTCCATATCCCGCATTTTACAACCCCCCACCCTGACCCTCCCCTGCCTGACGTCACCGCCCCGGTATAACGCCCTGCACGCGCCGTGCCTGCTTGTAAAAAGAGATGGCCTGGAAGAGTGACCTGGTTTATTAGGTGGGTTTCTAGGCTATCTTTATTTATATACAGAGGCTGAAGTGGATAAAAAGTCTGGAACTGTAATCCTGAATGCCCTGGGGCACAGTCAGTGAGTGGCATGGCGGGGGCACAGTCAGTGAGTGGCATGGCAGAGTCAAACATTTGTCTTAAAAGAACAAAATATTCAATACCTCTATTGTTATTTTTGTCATGCACACACACCTTACATGAAATAGACAGAGACAGGGGTGATAGTCTGTCCCTCAGGGAGGCATCTATCATTAGTGCAGCAGGTGCAGGTACTTTGGCGACCAGAGGTGCGAGGAGCTCACAACATTCAAATTATGGGGAACACAGCTTTTTGGTCAATTTCTGTTTTTGTTTGATCAGTTTGCCCAATTATAAATCTCACATTTGCTGTGGATTATGAGTTACAGAAAAAGTATCCATGAAATGATCTCATAAACTCCACCCCTGCGCTCAGCCTTGCCCCTTCCGCTCCCCCAATCCTTACTATAAAGTTTGGGCGGGGTGCACAAATTAAAATTATGCTTTGGGAGGCTCAGAGTTTTCCAACTAACACTCTGACATTTAATCTTAAAGTGCATGAGAGGGGCTTAAGGGGTAGTGGAGAAGGAGAGGAATGCAGATTGGTAGGGTTGCTACATTAGACAAAACAGAATATTTTGGAAAAATCCGCAACATATGTGAAGACTTTCAAAACAGAGAGGGGGAGAGTGTGTGTGTGTGTTTTTATCTGTGTGTATTTAAAACTCTCTGGTGAAACCTGACAGACACCTCACTATACCCGACTCAAAGAATGTATACCCCACTATCAGAAAATATATTTACGCCCCTACTGATAACTTTACCCCCACACCCACCGCCCAAGAATCCAGTCTGCTGCACAGAACTGGACGTTTGGACACAAAGAGCATTGGTGCCGGCAGCAGAGGCGGCGTCTCTCTGATTACTGTGACAGGCACGGCCCGTGCCGGGCGTTATACTGGGGCGGTGACGTCAGGCAGGGGAGGGTCATTGTAAAATGCGGGATTTGGACCATTAGAGATAAGTACCGGAAAAAAAAAAAACGAATTTCGTTGCCCACGCTGCATTGCCAAATGTGATGCAGCGTGGGCAACGAAATTCGTTTTTTTCTTTTCGGTACTTACCTCTAATGGTCCATATCCTGCATTTTACAACCCCCCACCCTGACCCTCCCCTGCCTGACGTCACCGCCCCAGTATAACGCCCGGCACTGGCTGTGCCTGTACTGTGAGCTTCAAGAAAGCTTCGTCCTGTATCCCTGGGCAATGAGCCATGGTAACATGGAACCTTGGCATGATCCAGAAGGACTGCAGGTGCCCCCCAGGCTTTCCTCACCACGGCTCATCCACACGTGGCCGGCTCCCTAGCGCTTCTACCGCTTGTGTTAGTTTCTACGCGCTGAAGGGGAGAGACTCGAGGTGGACGAGCCAATAAACGAACAGGGCGAGCCGAGCCACTGTTGAGCAGCGTGCCTGGCCTGTGTCTAACAGCACAAGCTGAGCCATGAACAAGTTTGGTATGTAAATCATGCGACAAACACGGTGTAAAAATATGGTGAACTTGCGCTAAAGTTCGAAAAAGTGTATTGATTTAACACACTGAAGCGTTCTACCTTAGCAAATTAGATTATATTACTGCATTGAGAGGCAATTATTAAAAGTGAAACTTGATACCCCTGTCTTGACAACAGTGCTATTAGTGAATGAAGAGGCAAGTTGCGTCCTGCCACGGCTGCCTGTTCCTTGTACATATCCGCAGTAGCGGCTCCGGAAGGGAGTGGTGCGGGGCGGTGAGGCAGGGCGGGGGAGGGGCAGAGTGGGGGTAGCACCGCCCCACTCCCTCCAGGAGCCGCTATCGGCTTTTTCCCCAGGGGCGGACTTAGGCATGTGCAAGCTGTGCACCTGCACAGGGCCACCAAACCCCTGGGGCCACCACGCCAATATATATCCTTAATATAATAATCCTCTGAGGATGGATACATGTTTGTGTGGCGGCCCCTGGCAGGGATTTGGTGGCCTCCGGGTCTGTCCACTTCCAAACACCCTGACCCCCCCCCCCCCTCTTCACTGGCCTCTGCGCTCTGTCCCCGCCCGGACCACCTACTCCGGGGTCCCCTACCTACGCTCCCTGCCCAGGGCTGCCATGAGCCTAGAGCCGCCCCTGTTTTCCCGAAGGGTCCTCGGGTCTCCGGTGCCTAAGAATATATAAGGAGTTAACTGAGCACCTAAGCATATGTGTGGTTAAAGTGGTCATTTCTGAAAAGTCATGCAGTGTCACCCGAGGTGAGATCAAGGTATATGGCCAGTGGTAATTTGTGAAAAAATAAATGTTGGTGCTCTCGACAAGAGGCAGCTTGCGCCAAACCACTGCTACAATTAGCTCCGCCTATAAGAGAATGAACTAATAAAGATGAAACCCTACAAGTGGGAAGGGGGTGTGGTGTAACAGCCAGAGCTGTCGACTTTAGATAGGGGGAACCAGGTTCGAGTTTACCCATAGGCTCAGGAGCCTGGGATTCTAGGCAAATTACTTAATTTTCCCTACCTATAAAAATGAATGTGTCTTTATCTGGTGCTCATGAAAAGCGCTCTAATAGCTTTGGGTCGAGTTTGCACTATAAGCACTAGTGTTGACGATTAATTGTCGGTGCTGAGCACCAGAAACCACTGGCTCAAATTAAGCACTGTACATGCCTTGTCCAATGCAGTCTCCTGTCACCATCCAGACAGCTGTGCAAACAATCCCTCACCTTCTCACTGTAAGCAAGTTCTCTATCTACAGTCTCACTGTGGCTTCTTCCACACGCGTGAGACCTTGATTGGAGCACCCTCCCACCACACCGCGTGACCCCAAGGACGCACCCTTCAAACATGCCTTTAAAACTGCACTGAGATCTCACCCACTCAGTACTCAGTCATGTCTACTCTAACAGGCTCATGTCAATTCTGTTCTCTTCCTCTCACCCACCAGGCCCTCCACCACACTCCCCCCTCCACCTGATGCCTCCAGTGTCCGTCAAAAGTGCAAAGCTATAATAAGTGATACAGGTATCATATCAAAGCATGTCCTGCCCAGTTCCTTGTCCTCACTCATCACCCTTGATGTCACGGCCGAGGCTGTCCATGTGCACTTGGAGGATCTTGAGGGCGCCCTTTCTTCTACATGTGTGAGCTGGTGCATGGAAGTGTGTGGGTGGCTGAGAGAATGTGGGGGCGTGTTGGTGTGAGTGTGCGTTGGGTGGCAGTTACGCACAGCTGGGGAAGTGTGGTTAAAAGAGAGGAGCTGTAGGCGCACTGCTTAATTTGAACCGGTGGTTTCCGGTGCATGGCACTTAATTGTGACCACCGGTGCTTATGACAGTCTGCCACATGGTGGCGCTGCCTGTCTAATTTACAGATGGGCACAACAACAGTTGTATAATAATTCAAAATACTTCAGCAATTGTTGCCACCTGCCACCCAAGCCATTCTTATAGCTTTGGGGGGCCTGGAATAGTATGGTTTGTCACAATTGTAGCAGTGTGATGGTTAGTAGTTGTGTTGGTACTGTCATTGGCAGTGCTGGCAGGGGCAATGGGTGGTGCAAGCTGTAGTGGGCTCCTGAGTAGGGCCCGGGCACTTTCTTTTTTTTGTTGTTGCAAATTAAGCACTGTTAGGAGCCTCAGCTGTGAGTAGGGACTAGCCTGAATCAAGAACTTCCTATCACCTGTTTGGTAATGCAGTCTCCCATGTACAACAAGTTCCTTGTAAGTAAATACAAATGCGTTCAATGCAAAATAAAAAATAAATTACCCAATAACCTTCGAATCACAAACGTTAAAGCAGCGCTTGCATTAACCAACCACACTGTACTTCCAGTCAGAAACTTGGAGCTGTTTTATCGTGGACCTGCACTCACGGAACTGCACTGTCTGAATAAGCAATGGTGTTTTGACAGAAGAAATATAATAGAGGGCTTTACGGAAATGGACGGGGTGCGCCCAGCAAGATTAGATGAAAGGGTTTTAATTTGAAATTTCTGGAAATCCTTCGTTTGAGCTAAAGTAAATTTTTGGCAAGAATTTTTTTTTAAAATATCCCAGCTCCTTGCATAGGTAAGTGCAAACGACGTTCAAACTAGATTTTCTTTTTGTAATGTCTGATTTTTTTGTGTGTGTGATGATTTAGCTTAGTGAGATGTGCTTTAATCGCCTTAGCTCCATCCCAAATTAAGAGGATTTTAAGGCGTTTAATAGCATCCCCCAGACACCTCCTTGAACACACTGAAACACCATCCATTGAGCAGAGCTGCTAATTAAGGATGCACTTGGAGACACAGGCACAGACCTGGAGTTCAGAACCAGAGCAGTGAAAAAGACGACACAAGCGAATTGGTTTGAAATAAACACGGAGGCTGCATGTAAATCAGTACAAACATAGCCCATGCACTGCAGCATTGTGATTGGTTTTGAGCATCTTGGTTCTACGCTCAACCAGGGAAAGGGGCCGCGGGCATGTTCTCCATGAGGCTGAAATGCAGCCTACAAAGAAAACGGAGAGAGTGCGCATAACTGAGTTGGGACCGAGAGGGCCGACCAAGCAGTCAGGTGGGCAAACCACTCCTCCCCTGCCCTGCACCGAGAGCAGTGCAAACCCGAACACCCGCCCCATCACCCGCAAAGCAGCAGGACACGAAGCATAAAATGATAACTGTTAGTTATTATCGTTTCATGTTTCTACTTCTCGCACTGCTTGAAAGCAGAGGGTCGACGCTTCTGCGCCATAGCAGAGGAGCCGCCACTGAAAAGAGAGAGAGACTACACGTAAAGCTGATCATGGTGCAGCATCTGACCCCTGAACCCAGTGTCTCGGGCTACTGCCACATTCCTTTGGTGAAGGCATCACTTCCTTCACACATGGGCCAACCAGGAGGGGAGTACCAGCACCCCCTCTCTCTTGCCACCTGTTACATTCTCCTACATTATTACTGTTCCTTTAATTCCAGTAGAATGTTAGTGACCACGGTGTGTACATAGGAATGTAAGAGTCAGTTGCAGCTGAGCTCTTCTACTGGTGACATCTTAGGGTCCAATCTACTAATAAACTACCAAGCTACATCTGCTTCCTGTGGTTATTACTTACAAAAGTGGCGACGAGGGAGAAAACAACCCACTCAACCCTTTGATGTCTTCATTCTCATCTAAAGAAAAATCGTTTTTACAAAGGAGAAAGAATCATTCTTCAACAAACATTCAAAAAAAAGAAAAGAAGATCTTCATAACGAAGCAGCTTGAAGATTTCGTGAAATAGCAGCATTGTTTACAGTGAGTTGTGTCTAACTTTATTACTCTCTGACTTTGAGCCTCTCTGGAAAACCTGTGCTAATTCTAAAGAACCGCTTTCATCTAAACGTTCATTTCACATTCTATTCAACGCGCTTGTAAAGACTGAGAAGTGATGCTTATTTAAACCTGTTCATTTTTTTTTTTTGAACATTGCACCTTGAAGGAAACTAACAAATCTTTCCATTGCATCTTTTAAAAAACATCCGGCATCTGCTTCGTAAGCGCGAGCGTGTACACACGCGCTAAACATCATCAGCTGTTCTCACAGCGTTGGCGTCATCGCTCACCAGGCGGAACACCACGGACAACGTCAGGCGAACACAACGTCGCCTAGCGGCCATTTTGTGTTCTTGTTTGCCTAGCAACGCGTAACAACGCGTTTTTACCGATTTCTTCATGTCAAGTCGTCATTATTTAGCGATCCTTCATCAAAACATTCACAAACAGTAATCGAATTGAACCAAGTGATTATTTTTTCGATTTCTGTTCTTATATAAACATTTTCTTGTTTATTTCCTCGCTAAATCCTTCTACAGTTACAAGACTATCACAACACACTCACCTGCTATTTTCTCTTCGTTTTCAGCGCAGTGCATTCTGGGAAATTGCAGTGCATCCTGGGATGTTTAAAAAAAAAATAGTGAAGATACTTTATTAATCCTAACAAAAAAAAAAAACTGTTTTCAAGATTTATGTTAGAAGATCTTCCATACAGAAAAAGACATTTTTTTTTTCTCCAGCACAACACAGACAACGGTGACTACTTTTTGTTTGTTAATTTATTATTTTTCCTTCATTCTGCTTTCAAAACATTCACTTTAATTGTATTATTGTCAATTACATGTATAATTAATTATTTCCCACATGGAAACTAATAATATTTTAGCTCCACCCAAATTCTTACAAGATCCTGGTATACCTCCTATGAACTGGGAGGATTGGCGGGAATCTTTTGAAACTTACTTGGAGGCAATTGGAGGAGAAGTATTTCTTGCCTCACGAAAATTAGCTTTACTCAAGCACAGTCTTGGTGTTGAAGGTAGGAAAGTACTGAAAACATTACCAATTGTATCGTCTGTTAATTTAAAGGCATGTGTAGGCGGAGATGAAGATCTCAGTGAAGAAGAAATTGTATTTGATTGTTCAAAACTTGAACCAGCCTTATCTGATGAATATTTAGATGCACTTAATGCACTTGAAGAAAATTTTGGTAAGAAAACCAGTATCGTTGTAGAAAGACATAAATTCTTTTCAAGAGCACAAATGGTTGGTGAAACTGTAGAACAGTATGTTACTGCCTTAAGAAGGTTAGCAGTTACTTGCAAATTTAAAGAATTACATGAGGAAATCATAAGAGATCAGTTTATCAATAGAACTAACAATATTAAAATCCAGGAGAAATTACTTGACTTGAAAGATCCTTCTCTTCAGAAAACTATTTCTGTTGCCAGGAGAGTTGAAAATAATTCACGTTATGTCAAAGAGTTAAACAATACACATAGTACAGATCGAAAGTTAACTGAAAACAAAGATTCTGGTGAAATATGTACTGTGTCCAGTAAGCCAAAAACTTTTGATACTAGATATAATGTTAAACATGATGCTAGAGTTAGATCTCGCAATTTTTCTGGTGTCAACAAAAGCACTGTATCATATAACAAAGCGTCTTCTAATAAGACTATGATTCCTACCAATAAGCAATTTTGTTTCAGATGTGGAAATGCCAAGCATACCACTGAAAATTCTTGGTGTCCGGCGTCAAATGTCACATGCTTCAAGTGTAACAAATCTGGCCATTTTTCAAAAATGTGCAGGTCAGGGAATCCCAATGCTTGGAAAAGCTCTGTAAATTTCATTGATGAATCCCTTTACTCTAATAGTGATAGTGATATTGAAGTTATGACCATTTGGAATGATGATGAGGTTAATCATATCTCTGAAGAGATTCAACCACCTAAATGTGAAGTCACTATCAACAACCACAAGTTATTTCTTTGGGCTGATTCTTGCTCGTTATATACCATCATTGATAAGACCATGTGGGAAATGTGTGGTAAACCCACCTTAGTTCGTTCACAAAGATCTCCTGTGGGTTATCTATGCATTAGACTACCTGTGATTGGATGTTTTTCATCTGAAATCATTTTTAAAGATAGGAGCACTCTTGGAACTGTCTATGTGGTAGAAAAGGGAAGAGCCTTATTAGGGTGGAAAGAAGTATGGAATTTAGGATTGACCCTTGATCCTAATCATCCTGACCAAGTTTTACTATCTCCTAATTGGCATAAAAAAAATTCTGAAGAAGTTTTAGTAACTCAGGATGACAATGATGTGTTAGAATTGCATAAAAAGTTCCCTGATTTGTTTAATCCTAAATTAGGATGTCTCAAAAAATTTGAACACAGAATTATTCTTAAACCTGATTGTACTCCTATTGTTCATAAAGTACGTAATGTGCCGTAATGTGTTAAGATCTCAACTCAAATTGGAGTTAGATCGTCTTTGTCACCTGAACATTATTGAACCAATCGAAGCATCTGATTGGCTTAGTCCAGTAGTTTTGGCACGCAAATCCAACGGAAAATTGCGCATGTGTGTTGATTTGAGAGATTTAAACAAAAATATTTGGGTAGATCGCTTTCCCTTACCCAAGATTAATGAAATGGTTGCTTCTGTTAAAGATGCAAAATTTTTCTCGTCTATTGATCTGTCAAATGCATATCATCAGATAAAGTTACACCCAGAATCCCGTCATCTGACTTCCTTTATCACTCCTGAGGGTGCATTTCAGTTTTTGAGAATGCCTTTTGGGTTATCCTCTGCTTCGGCCGTTTTTCAAAGAGTCATGTGCAAAGTCCTTGAAGGCATACCTAACATGTTAGTGTTTCAAGATGATGTACTTGTATGGGGTGCTGATAAGTGTGACCATGACATGATTCTGCATGATGTATTGGGTAAACTTCAAAAGGCTGGTTTGACTGTAGCTGCTGAGAAATGCAAATTTGCTACCAATGAAATAGAATATCTTGGGCACACTTTATCTGCAGATGGTGTTAAACCTAAAAAGAATTTATTGGATGCCATCAAGAACGCTCCGGCACCATCTGATAAAGACCAGCTCCGATCTTTTTTAGGTCTTGCCGAGTATTACTCGAAATTTGTACCAAATTTTGCTTCTAAGGTTTTCTGCTTAAGATTGTTGATGAAAAAAGATGCAAAGTTTTTGTGGTCCACTGAGTGTCAAGCTGTGTTTGATGATGTAAAAAAAGAAATTGCAAATGCTGTTGCTCTTAAACCTTATGATCCCAGCAAGAGGTCGATCATCGTGGTGGATGCGAGTGCATATGGGCTTGGAGCTGTTTTGATGCAAGGGAAAGACAAATTTGAGTGGGTGGTAGCTTTTGCCTCACGAACATTGAAGGGTGCTGAATCATCTTACTCTGTCATCGAGAAAGAGGCTTTAGCATGCTTTTGGGGCGTTAATTATTTCAGGAACTATGTCTGGGGCACTAACTTTGAGTTGAGAACAGATCATAAACCCCTTGTTGATATTTTTTCCACTAAGGGTGCAGGGAAAGCTACGCCTAGAATTGCCAAGTGGATTTATAAGTTACAAGAATATGACTTTTCAATGGAATACGTACCTGGAATCAAAAATGTCAATGCTGACTGCCTATCTCGACTTCCTATTGGAGGTGAAGATGTTGTGGTTGAACAAGATGAAGACTGGTCAATTGCTTCTGTGGATGAAGCTTGCAGTGGTGCTATAGGTTTGGAGGTATGGAGACAAGCTGTTCAGGATGATGTGGTATTGAAGGAGGTAATTGCACGCTTAGCATCACCATACAATAATTTTTCTTGGAGTGATTCTGACTTATCCGAATATAAAACCGTTTGGCCTGAACTTTCTTATGACCTTGTGGTGGGTGTGGTTAGAAGAGCTGACAAGCTTGTCGTACCGTCTTCCTTACGAAATAGGTTACTGGATCTTATGCACGAAGGGCACTCAGGCATGTCTGGGATGAAAAGAAGGTGTAGGTGTGATTTTTGGTGGCCAGGTATGGACAAAGATATTGATAGATGTGTAAGGAACTGCGCTGCTTGCACGTGTAGTGACAAATCTCATGTTTCTCAGGAAACCACAATCTCTGCTGTTCCATTTCCGGATGGGCCATGGCAGAAACTTGCTATAGACATTTGTGGCCCGTTCAGTGTTGGTAGTATTACTGGTAAATTTGCCATTGTATTGATGGATTACTATAGCAAATGGCCTGAAGTTGCATTTGTTAAAGAGGTTAAAGCTTCCAGCATTGTTAACTTTTGTGAGGAGGTTTTTCATAGGGAAGGTTTTCCTGAGAGCATCACTACTGATAATGGTCCGCAGTTCGTTGCTTCAGAGTTCCAAAGTTACTTGCATTCATGTGGAATTAAACACATTACTACGGCTGTTTATTGCCCAAGGGAGAACGGCATGGTAGAAAGGTTCAACCGTGTTTTAAAGGATTGTATACAATTAGCTGTTTCTGGAGGCAATGATTGCAAAGTTGCTGTCAAAAACTTGGTTTGGAGTTATAGGAATACTCCACATTCTGCTACCATGGTATCTCCTTTTCATCTTTTAAAGGGGCGTTCTGCTGGTAATAAGGTGACTCCTGCTTGGATGCTCAAGATTTCTGCTGGTCGCAATTATAAAGAAAATCTCAACAGTAGGATGGGTTTTTACCAAAAGAAGTATGTGGACAGGCATAACGATAAAATTATGAAACGTGCATGTGGTTTCCAAATTGGTGATTTGGTGAGGTCTTCTCGTTTTGGGTTATCCAAGGATGGTTCTTCCAGATGGTCTCGTCCCAAGAAGGTGTTAAAGGTATTGGGTAATTGCGTCCTGCTGGATGATGGACAAAAGTGGAATATTTGCAATGTTGTTAAGTGCAACGATTTAGAACGTGATCTTTGGTTAGAAAAGGGGTCCAGTTCTGTTCCAAGTTCTGTTCATTCTCCGCATGTTCAACCCACGTCATCTGATCTTCCAAAGGTGGATGTTTCCAGTTCCAGAAGATTATCTGGACGAATCATTGTGAAACCTGTCAAGCTTAAAGATTATGTTATGTGATTCTATATATATACATAGAATGCGTCAATGCAATGTACATAGTTTTTTTTTTATTTTATTTGTTTTTTTTTTTATTTAAGAAGAAGGATGTGTTACATTCTCCTACATTATTACTGTTCCTTTAATTCCAGTAGAATGTTAGTGACCACGGTGTGTACATAGGAATGTAAGAGTTAGTTGCAGCTGAGCTCTTCTACTGGTGACATCTTAGGGTCCAATCTACTAATAAACTACCAAGCTACATCTGCTTCCTGTGGTTATTACTTACAAAACCACCACCTTTCCATGGGTCCAGGAAACGAACCCAGAGTGGGGAAGGGGCAAGGGCCATTCTCTACCTCAACCTTCAAGCCAAACTGAGTTCCCAAAAGTAAATACCCTCATAGCAGGAGCTCAGATCTGTATCCACGAGGAGGAGAGGTGTGCCGCCCTGAAGGTCACTGTTTGACGTCAGAGGTCATGCTGTACATTAAAGAAAGGGTTACAGCGGGTTTAGGTGAGAATAGAGGCTCAGTGGCGGAAATTACCGGTCCGGTCCTCTATTAGGAGTTGATGTGTTTGTGTTGACACTTTGGAGACAATTTCTCCCAGCGACTCCTGAAGCACAGGACGTCACTTCCGGAATAACTCCACTGTGACTAGCCGTTTGGTTGAGGGCGGAGACTGCCTGGTACATACTATATTTAGAACAAAAAGCTGCCGCCAAAACGGAGCAAAATTCAGCTCTTAACTCCTATCTCCCACTTTGTATCTTTTGACAATCTGTCGGGTACATACGCCTTATGGTGGCAATATGATAAATTGTTCTGAACCATCTGGGTGACAATATGGCAAAAAGGAGCTATTAATGACACTGGTAAACCTGGAAGTCCGGGCTGCCTTCCTCTCGCCCAACACTTCCACTACGTGATCTGCAGCACGCGCCTCTTCCGACGAATAATAACCACTGATAAAGTGCACACCACACATTGAATCCTCTCTAGGCGCTTCAGTAATAGGCGCTTTAAAGGCCTAGTTTCATGACCATCATTTTTATCAGGTTTGGAATTATTATTCACATCTTTGGGTGGAGAATCAAGAACACCCAGCTTCAGTCATAGCGGCCAGAAACCACAGGACTGGAAGTAAAAACGAATGAGCTACGTTTACGGGGTGGACTGGATCGTATGCTTTCAAAAACAAGCTGGGTTCACACTTTGATCTGCTCTGTGGGCAAAGCACACGGCCTTAGAATGGCCCTGACTGACAAGAAGTCAGGAAATGCACCATATAAGATTGTACAGCAGAGTGTAGGCGCTTTAAGAAGTTGTCGAATTTAAAACCCTTGTGGCTGGGCGCATATCGAGTCCATTGCTCTGCCTTTTTCATGACAGCCCAGTAGAAAGTGTAACAAACTTGAGTTTATTCCTCTGTAAACTTACAGACATTCCGCAGACTCTAGCCAGTCAGCAGCGCTCTCCGGTGCCCAGCACCTGCCTTCAGCTACAATCCTGTCCAACACGTGCCTGGATACCCTCTCGGGGGATTAGTGCGCTATACGAATAAATATAACATACCATACATAAATGATGATCTCTATTCACATAAGATAGAATACTCCTCATTGCCAGGGTTGGATTGGTAAGGTGGGCACTCGGGAAATGGCTGCAGGGCCGGTACCCGAGATCCAGCGTGGGCTGCTTTTCTGGGCAGGCCGGGGGTTGTCTGTGCTGTTAGGATGCCGCCAGCGGCCCAGTGGGGCCGAGTGGCCTTTCTAGAGGCAGATGGGCGGAGGTGTCACTCCTTTTCTCTCGCTGGGCCGGCCCATTAATGTCTGCTGATTGACAGGGGGGGGGAGGGCTGAGCAGAAGTGGTTTCACTTGCATTCATGTGTGGCTCAGCAGTGTGAACTAATCTGTGCATTTAAAAAAAAAAATCTAAGTGAAGTTAATAAAACATGGCCCCACCCCCTTTCTTTTCATAAAACTTCGCTGAAGCAGTGTTTTGCGGAAAGGCAATACGCAAATGTGGTGCAATTTTTTTGGGTGAGCCCGGGCAGATTTTTTATCCCAATCCAACCCAGGTCATTGCTGACGTAGCACAGACGTATCAGAAGCGGGCCTTTGGGGCGAAAGGTTTGCAGGCCTCTCTTACGTTTGTGATCCAACAAGCAGCTCGTAATTAGGAATACGTGCTCTTGGGAGAGTGAACACACACACAGTACATGACATCTGCTGCAGGTGTTGGCGTGTCGCTGCATTGTGAAGGAACAGGTCAGGATTCTATTTTTTCCCACTGAAAAAATAATTTAATAGTAGAGCGCAGGCCCAAAGTGTGCAGGTCCGAGACGCAGTGTTCTGCTACCGTCCACTCCGTGGTGGCCCTGCTGCAGGCCCCTGTCTCTTCCTCCCGGATCCCTGGACCACTTCTGGTCTCAAACACCCCCATGTTCTGAGTGGGGAGGGCGCGAATGCTGCCACCCCCATCACGGAGCTCTGGACCTCACTCACTTCTGAGAGACTGAAGATGTCTGGGAGGCACTCTCCCAACATGAGGATATTTGTAGGAAGAAGCAAACTCTCTAGCTGAGTCAGTCTCTCTAGCGGAGTCAGTCTCTCTAGAGGAGTCAGTCTCTCTAGCGGAGTCTGTCTCTCTAGCTGAGTCAGTCTCTCTAGCTGAGTCAGACTCTCTAGCGGAGCCAGTCTCTCTAGCTGAATCAGTCTCTCTAGCTAAGTCAGTCTCTCTAGCTAAGTCAGTCTCTCTAGCGGAGTCAGTATCTCTAGCTGAGTCTGTCTCTCTAGTTGACCAGTCTCTCAAGCTGAGTCAGTCTCTCA
Source organism: Lissotriton vulgaris (assembly GCF_964263255.1). NCBI lineage: Eukaryota > Metazoa > Chordata > Amphibia > Caudata > Salamandridae > Lissotriton > Lissotriton vulgaris. The sequence goes on along the minus strand of NC_141689.1, from coordinate 168,853,894 downwards.
AGCTGAGTCCGTCTCTCTAGTTGAGTCTGTCTCTCTAGTTGAGTCAGTCTCTCTAATTGAGTCAGTCTCTCTATTTGAGTCAGACTCTCTAGCTGAGTCCATCTCTCTAGTTGAGCCAGTCTCTCTAGCTGAGTCAGTCTCTCTAGTTGACCAGTCACTCTAGCTGAGTCCGTCTCTCTAGTTGAGTCAGTGTCTCTAGAGGAGTTTGTCTCTCTAGTTGAGTCGGTCTCTCTAGTTAAGTCAGTCTCTCTAGTTGACTAGTATCTCTAGCAAAGTCAAGCCCTCTAGCTGAGTCAGTCTCTCTAGCTGAGTCAGTCTCTCTAGTTGAGGCAGTCTCCCTAGTTGACCAGTCTCTCTAACTGAGTCAGTCTCTCTAGTTGAGTCAGTCTCTCTAGTTAAGTCAGTCTCTCTAGTTGACTAGTATCTCTAGCAAAGTCAATCCCTCTAGCTGCGTCAGTCTCTCTAGCTGAGTCAGTCTCTCTAGTTGAGTCAGTCTCTCTAGTTGAGGCAGTCTCCCTAGTTGACCAGTCTCTCTAACTGAGTCAGTCTCTCTAACTGAGTCAGTCTCTCTAGTTGAGTCAGTCTCTCTATTTGAGTCAGTCTCTCTAGTTGACTAGTCTCTCTAGCTAAGTCAATCCCTCTAGCTGAGTCACTCTCCTAGTTGAGTCAGTCTCTCTAGTTGAGTCAGTGTCTCTAGTTGACCAGTCTCTCTAGCTGAGTCAGTCTCGCTAGGTAAGTCAGTTTCTCTAGTTGACCAGTCTCTCTAGCTCAGTCAGTCTCTCTAGTTGAGTCAGTCTCTCTAGCTGACCAGTCTCTCTAGTTGACCATTCTCTCTAGCTGAGTCAGTCTCTCTAGTTGACCAGTCTCACTAGCTGAGTCAGTCTCTCTAGTTAAGTCAGTCTCTCTGAGTCAGTCTCTCTAGTTGACCAGTCTCTCTAGCTGAGTCAGTCTCTCTAGTTCAGTCAGTCTCTCTAGCTGAATCAGTCTCTCTAGCTGAATCAGTCTCTCTAGCTGAGTCAGTCTCTCTAGTTGACAAGTCTCTCTAATTGAGTCAGCCTCTCTAGCTGAGCCAGTCTCTCTAGCTGAGCCAGTCTCTCTAGCTGAGTCAGTCTCTCTAGTTGAGTCAGTCTCTCTATCTGAGTCAGTCTCTCTAGTTGACCAGTCTCTCTAGCTGAGTCAGTCTCTCTAGTTGAGTCAGTCTCTCTAGTTGAGTCAGTCTCTCTAGCTGAATCAGTTTCTCTAGCTGCATCAGTCTCTCTAGCTGAGTCAGTCTCTCTAGCTGAGTCAGTCTCTCTAGCTGAGTCAGTCTCTCTAGCTGAGTCAGTCTCTCTAGCTGAGTCAGTCTCTCTATCTGAGTCAGTCTCTCTAGTTGACTAGTCTCTCTAGCTGAGTCAGTCTCTCTAGTTGAGTCAGTCTCTCTAGCTAAATCAGTTTCTCTAGCTGTGTCAGTCTCTAGCTGAGTCAGTCTCTCTAGCTGAGTCAGTCTCTCTAGCTGAGTCAGTCTCTCTAGCTGAGTCAGTCTCTCTAGTTGAGTCAGTCTCTCTATCTGAGTCAGTCTCTCTAGTTGACCAGTCTCTCTAGCTGAGTCAGTCTCTCTAGTTCAGTCAGTCTCTCTAGCTGAATCAGTCTCTCTAGCTGAATCAGTCTCTCTAGCTGAGTCAGTATCTCTAGTTGACCAGTATCTCTAATTGAGTCAGCCTCTCTAGCTGAGCCAGTCTCTCTAGCTGAGCCAGTCTCTCTAGCTGAGTCAGTCTCTCTAGTTGAGTCAGTCTCTCTATCTGAGTCAGTCTCTCTAGTTGAGTCAGTCTCTCTATCTGAATCAGATTCTCTAGCTGCATCAGTCTCTAGCTGAGTCAGTCTCTCTAGCTGAGTCAGTCTCTCTAGTTGAGTCAGTCTCTCTATCTGAGTCAGTCTCTCTAGTTGACTAGTCTCTCTAGCTGAGTCAGTCTCTCTAGCTGAGTCAGTCTCTCTAGTTGAGTCAGTCTCTCTAGTTGAATCAGTCTCTCTAGTTGAATCAGTCTCTCTGGTTGAATCAGTCTCTCTGGTTGAATCAGTCTCTCTAGTTGACCAGTCTCTCTAGCTGAGTCAGTCTCTCTAGTTGAGTCAGTCTCTCTAGCTGAATCAGTCTCTCTAGCTGAATCAGTCTCTCTAGCTGAGTCAGTCTCTCTAGCTGAGTCAGTCTCTCTAGCTGAGTCAGTCTCTCTAGCTGAGTCAGTCTCTCTAGCTGAGTCCGTCTCTCTAGTTGAATCAGTCTCTCTAGTTGTATCAGTCTCTCTAGTTGACCAGTCTCTCTAGCTGAGTCTGTCTCTCTAGTTGAATCAGTCTCTCTAGCCCCTTCCATGCTCATGACGAGCTCAGCTCGTCATGAGGCACAGTTGAGCTGTGCTGATGACGAGCTGAGCTCGTCATGAATATAGGAGAATAGCTATTTTCAGCACAGGGGGAAAATAACCACAGCAGCGATGTGGCTAGTTGACCAGTCTCTCTAGCTGAGTCAGTCTCTCTAGCTGAGTCAGTCTCTCTAGTTGAGTCAGTCTCTCTAGCTGAGTCAGTCTCTCTAGCTGAGTCAGTCTCTCTAGCTGAGTCAGTCTCTCTAGTTGAGTCAGTCTCTCTAGTTGAATCAGTCTCTCTAGCTGAGTCCGTCTCTCTAGTTGAATCAGTCTCTCTAGTTGTATCAGTCTCTCTAGTTGACCAGTCTCTCTAGCTGAGTCAGTCTCTCTAGTTGAGTCAGTCTCTCTAGCTGAGTCAGTCTCTCTAGCTGAGTCAGTCTCTCTAGCTGAGTCAGTCTCTCTGGTTGAATCAGTCTCTCTAGCTGAGTCAGTCTCTCTAGCTGAGTCAGTCTCTCTAGCTGAGTCAGTCTCTCTAGCTGAGTCAGTCTCTCTAGTTGAGTCAGTCTCTCTATCTGAGTCAGTCTCTCTAGTTGACTAGTCTCTCTAGCTGAGTCAGTCTCTCTAGCTGAGTCAGTCTCTCTAGTTGAGTCAGTCTCTCTAGTTGAATCAGTCTCTCTAGTTGAATCAGTCTCTCTGGTTGAATCAGTCTCTCTGGTTGAATCAGTCTCTCTAGTTGACCAGTCTCTCTAGCTGAGTCAGTCTCTCTAGTTGAGTCAGTCTCTCTAGCTGAATCAGTCTCTCTAGCTGAGTCAGTCTCTCTAGCTGAGTCAGTCTCTCTAGCTGAGTCAGTCTCTCTAGCTGAGTCAGTCTCTCTAGCTGAGTCCGTCTCTCTAGTTGAATCAGTCTCTCTAGTTGTATCAGTCTCTCTAGTTGACCAGTCTCTCTAGCTGAGTCCGTCTCTCTAGTTGAATCAGTCTCTCTAGCCCCTTCCATGCTCATGACGAGCTCAGCTCGTCATGAGGCACAGTTGAGCTGTGCTGATGACGAGCTGAGCTCGTCATGAATATAGGAGAATAGCTATTTTCAGCACAGGGGGAAAATAACCACAGCAGCGATGTGGCTAGTTGACCAGTCTCTCTAGCTGAGTCAGTCTCTCTAGCTGAGTCAGTCTCTCTAGTTGAGTCAGTCTCTCTAGCTGAGTCAGTCTCTCTAGCTGAGTCAGTCTCTCTAGCTGAGTCAGTCTCTCTAGTTGAGTCAGTCTCTCTAGTTGAATCAGTCTCTCTAGCTGAGTCTGTCTCTCTAGTTGAATCAGTCTCTCTAGTTGTATCAGTCTCTCTAGTTGACCAGTTTCTGTAGCTGAGTCAGTCTCTCTAGTTGAGTCAGTCTCTCTAGCTGAGTCAGTCTCTCTAGCTGAGTCAGTCTCTCTAGCTGAGTCAGTCTCTCTGGTTGAATCAGTCTCTCTAGCTGAGTCAGTCTCTCTAGCTGAGTCAGTCTCTCTAGCTGAGTCAGTCTCTCTAGTTGAGTCAGTCTCTCTATCTGAGTCAGTCTCTCTAGTTGACTAGTCTCTCTAGCTGAGTCAGTCTCTCTAGTTGAGTCAGTCTCTCTAGCTAAATCAGTTTCTCTAGCTGTGTCAGTCTCTAGCTGAGTCAGTCTCTCTAGCTGAGTCAGTCTCTCTAGCTGAGTCAGTCTCTCTAGCTGAGTCAGTCTCTCTAGTTGAGTCAGTCTCTCTATCTGAGTCAGTCTCTCTAGTTGACCAGTCTCTCTAGCTGAGTCAGTCTCTCTAGTTCAGTCAGTCTCTCTAGCTGAATCAGTCTCTCTAGCTGAATCAGTCTCTCTAGCTTTCAGTATCTCTAGTTGACCAGTATCTCTAATTGAGTCAGCCTCTCTAGCTGAGCCAGTCTCTCTAGCTGAGCCAGTCTCTCTAGCTGAGTCAGTCTCTCTAGTTGAGTCAGTCTCTCTATCTGAGTCAGTCTCTCTAGTTGAGTCAGTCTCTCTAGCTGAATCAGATTCTCTAGCTGCATCAGTCTCTAGCTGAGTCAGTCTCTCTAGCTGAGTCAGTCTCTCTAGTTGAGTCAGTCTCTCTATCTGAGTCAGTCTCTCTAGTTGACTAGTCTCTCTAGCTGAGTCAGTCTCTCTAGCTGAGTCAGTCTCTCTAGTTGAATCAGTCTCTCTAGTTGAATCAGTCTCTCTGGTTGAATCAGTCTCTCTGGTTGAATCAGTCTCTCTAGTTGACCAGTCTCTCTAGCTGAGTCAGTCTCTCTAGTTGAGTCAGTCTCTCTAGCTGAATCAGTCTCTCTAGCTGAGTCAGTCTCTCTAGCTGAGTCAGTCTCTCTAGCTGAGTCAGTCTCTCTAGCTGAGTCCGTCTCTCTAGTTGAATCAGTCTCTCTAGTTGTATCAGTCTCTCTAGTTGACCAGTCTCTCTAGCTGAGTCCGTCTCTCTAGTTGAATCAGTCTCTCTAGCCCCTTCCATGCTCATGACGAGCTCAGCTCGTCATGAGGCACAGTTGAGCTGTGCTGATGACGAGCTGAGCTCGTCATGAATATAGGAGAATAGCTATTTTCAGCACAGGGGGAAAATAACCACAGCAGCGATGTGGCTAGTTGACCAGTCTCTCTAGCTGAGTCAGTCTCTCTAGCTGAGTCAGTCTCTCTAGTTGAGTCAGTCTCTCTAGCTGAGTCAGTCTCTCTAGCTGAGTCAGTCTCTCTAGCTGAGTCAGTCTCTCTAGTTGAGTCAGTCTCTCTAGTTGAATCAGTCTCTCTAGCTGAGTCCGTCTCTCTAGTTGAATCAGTCTCTCTAGTTGTATCAGTCTCTCTAGTTGACCAGTCTCTCTAGCTGAGTCAGTCTCTCTAGTTGAGTCAGTCTCTCTAGCTGAGTCAGTCTCTCTAGCTGAGTCAGTCTCTCTAGCTGAGTCAGTCTCTCTAGCTGAGTCAGTCTCTCTGGTTGAATCAGTCTCTCTAGCTGAGTCAGTCTCTCTAGCTGAGTCAGTCTCTCTAGCTGAGTCAGTCTCTCTAGTTGAGTCAGTCTCTCTAGTTGAGTCCGTCTCTCTAGTTGAATCAGTCTCTCTAGTTGAATCAGTCTCTCTAGTTGAATCAGTCTCTCTGGTTGAATCAGTCTCTCTAGTTGTATCAGTCTCTCTAGTTGTATCAGTCTCTCTAGTTGACCAGTCTCTCTAGCTGAGTCAGTCTCTCTAGTTGAGTCAGTCTCTCTAGCTGAATCAGTCTCTCTAGCTGAGTCAGTCTCTCTAGCTGAGTCAGTCTCTCTAGCTGAATCAGTCTCTCTAGTTGTATCAGTCTCTCTAGTTGACCAGTCTCTCTATCTGAGTCAGTCTCTCTAGCTAAGTCAGTCTCTCTAGCTGAGTCAGTCTCTCTAGCTGAGTCAGTCTCTCTAGCTGAGTCAGTCTCTCTAGTTGAGTATGAAATCCAGCTGTGGTCTTTAAAGTTTTAATTCTGTTTCCCGCCCCCAACCCCATGGGAAAAAACATTTTCCACAACTATTCTGTAAAATGGTCTGCTTTAAACATTTTTCATGGTTCAAACCTTGTAGTTACACATGAGTTATCCCTTTTAAACATGCAATACAATACACGACTGCCAACATACCATGGAGACACTGGCCTCTCTAACGTGTAGGAGTGTCCACTGAGGGTCCTTTATGAGAATTGGGAGTAGTGACCCCGGGGATTATTCGGAGCCCTGCCCTCTCCTTTTACACTCATTCCCAGCAGTCACCAGAGGGACAACATTACTGATGACCCATTACTGAGTGACTCATGATCACTCTTGTTTTACTAAAAACACAGCACACTTTTCAGCACAGTGCTCCTCTTAGCCAGTGACTGCCCCCTTGCCATCACTTCAGGTTCCTCCGGAGTTAGCAGGGGTGCTGTCGGGGGAGGGGCAGTCCGAAGACCCCTGCTTTAAGGGAAGAATGTAACCTCCCTAGTTGAGGATGGTGTAAGGAAAGAAGGTAACCTCCCTAGTTGAGGATGGTATAAGGGAGGAAGGTAACCTCCCTAGTTGAGGATGGTGTAAGGAAAGAAGGTAACCTCCCTAGTTGAGGATGGTATAAGGGAGGAAGGTAACCTACCAGGTTGAGGATGCTGTAAGGGAAGAAGGTAACCTCCCTAGTTGAGGATGCTGTAAGGGAAGAAGGTAACCTACCAGGTTGAGGATGCTGTAAGGGAAGAAGGTAACCTCCCTAGTTGAGGATGCTGTAAGGGAAGAAGGTAACCTCTCAAGTTGAGGATGGTGTAAGGAAAGAAGGTAACCTCCCAGGTTGAGGATGGTGTAAGGAAAGAAGGTAACCGCGCTAGTTGAGGATGCTGTAGGGAAGAAGGTAACCTCCCTAGTTGAGGATGCTGTAAGGGAAGAAGGTACCCTCCCAGATTCAGGATGGTGTAAGGGAGGAAGATAACCTCCCAAGTTAAGGATGGTGTAAGGGAGGAAGGTAACCTCCCTAGTTGAGAATGCTGTAAGGGAAGAAGGTAACCTCCCAGGTTGAGGATGCTGTAAGGGAAGAAGGTAACCTCCCAGGCCTTAGGATGTTGTAAGGAAAGAAGGTAACCTCCCAGGTTGAGGATGCTGTAAGGGAAGAAGGTAACCTCCCAGATTCAGGATGGTGTAAGGGAGGAAGATAACCTCCCAATTTGAGGATGGTGTAAGGAAAGAAGGTAACCTCCCAGGTTGAGGATGGTGTAAGGAAAGAAGGTAACCTCCCTAGTTGAGGATGCTGTAAGGGAAGAAGGTAACCTACCAGGTTGAGGATGGTGTAAGGAAAGAAGGTAACCTCCCAGGTTGAGGATGGTGTAAGGAAAGAAGGTAACCTCCCTAGTTGAGGATGCTGTAAGGGAAGAAGGTAACCTACCAGGTTGAGGATTGTGTAAGGAAAGAAGGTAACCTCCCAGGTTGAGGATAGTGTAAGGGAGGAAGGTAACCTCCCTAGTTTGGGATGCTGTAAGGAAAGAATGCACCCTCCCTCGTGCAGAATGATACAGGGGAAGAAGGCACTTTCTTCCAGTTGAGGATTCTACAGCAATATAAGGTTCCAGCACTAGCCGAGGTTCCTATTGAAAAACAAAAATGTACAGAGGTATGCTTGGCTCGGTCTCAGCCGCTGACAGTACTCTGGGCCTGGAATGCTCGCCCAGCATGGCCCTTCGGTTAAACCGGTGCTAACAGTTTGTAAGGAGCAGATCACCTCTGTGTACCTGGACCTGAGCCCCCTGCTGCCCACCCTCGCTCTGTCCCAGCTGAGCCTGGTGTATTTCTCACAGGGGCTCCGGGTGCTGAGTTTGCAGACGCCTCTCTTGGGGCTCAACAGATCCCCCCTCTCTGTCCTCTCGGAGGTCTGCCAAAGGCCACTGCTGCTTAATTGCTAGTGCCAGACAATAGCCCTGGTTCCTCCAGATCCCTCTCTTCTGAGAAATAAAGCGCATAACTGAGTCCAAGGGCACGTCCTGTCCTTCGGACACCCGCTCCATCACACAGTTCCCCGAAGTCACCGGCATAATGACGCGCACATGGCTTTTATCCTGCCTTTCAGCATTATTTCTTCTTCCGCCTGCTGTCAGTGCCCGTCACTTCATTATTTGCCTCCCACTTCCAATTCCAATCTCACTCTCTTCTTTGTGAGCAGCAGCCTTCGCATATCTGCAGGTTTCCTTTCTATGTTATCTGCGTTTTGTTACATCATTCAATCTATAGCTCTGGCTCGATGCTTTGTATGCATCAACCTCCTGTAGCGTCTTATTTCTCCCCTCTGCCTCCACTCCCCTCCCTATTCCCAAAAATGGCTTTGTACAGGACCACAAGTATTCGGAGATTCTGCTGCCTCAAAGCTTTCCGCATAATTAAGGATTTGCCGCGCTTGCCGGATAATCCGCTGCATAATATGAAGATTTCAAGAAAAACATGGGGGCAGATTTACAATAACTGGCGCATCCCTGCATATCAGCAGGAATGCGCCAGTTATTGTGCGCCGAGGTTCCGCCACTATGGATGCGCCGCATTTACAATGCGGAGAACCATGGGGCAAAAACGGCGCAGACGCAGGGCTCATCTGTGCCGTAAAGGCGCCGCATTGCTGGAGTTGTGTCACAAGCGCAACGCAGCTCCAGCAATGCTCTGGGGGGCCCTATTCTTACAATGCTGTGTCAATCCTTACTCCTGCTTCAAGCAGGCGCAGGGTTTTGACGCAGCATGGGCCTAAAAGTGACTGAGTGAAATCTTGTAAATTTCACTCAACCACTATTAGGAGGCGTTCCTGCGCCGGAACGCCCCCCCAGCGCAGAAACGTCTCCTTCTGGCGCAGGGCTTTACAACGTGATGTATCTCCCAGATGCGTCACGTTGTAAATACCCCGCAGCATGGCGCATCTTTTGTGCAGCTGCTGCGTCACAAAAGTGACGCAACAGTGGCATAACAGAGGCGTAAGGGGCTTGTAAATATGCCCCATGGCTTCTAGCTCGAACGCATCAAAAGTTATTGATAAGTGCCACACGTGGCTACGGGATCACCTTTCACCACACGTAGTTACCAGATCACAAGTCAGTTGCTGAATGGTGTATTCAGGTGTTACACTGGTGCTAAAGAATTGAAAGTTTTGCTCATAAAGTATTGACGTGTTGAGATTACTGAGCAGCAAAGTAATGCTGCCACAGCATTATGCCACGTAATGTGCCTTATCTTACTGCTTAGTTTAGCCCATCTTGCCAAGTAGTTTGATCCTCCATTGCATTGCTACTCTCTGCTTACTCAGCTTTAGCTTTCTTGGCCCTACCTACCTAGTTTTACCCATTACCCACCTGCCTGCTTTGTTATTGTATCCAAGGTGCCCCCAACACATCGCCTATACCCCCCCCCCCCACACACTCACACACAGTGACTATATTAGGAGTTCACTTCACCCGAACAGAATACTGTATTATATATCTAATATTATATCTGTAGTAACATAGCAAGAATAATTTCACACTCTTTTCGGTGTGCTCTCTCTATTGAATGCTACTTCAATTGGAAATATGTTGAGCTCTTATAGAAATCGGTATCAAAACTTTAGAAAGACTACACAAGTGTGACTATATTTTATAGTCTCCCAGCAACGTATAGCGCTTGTGGCTTCATCTCCTAAGCGCTTCGAAGTCCTTATGAGCCCGCACCGTGCTGTAATAAACTGAAAATAAAAGAAGCACTCGCCTATGGAAGATCTCGGAGACAGAAACAGAAACCCATCTTCAATGCCTGGAATCAACTCCCCTAGCACAGAAAAAAGTGCACCACGTATCTTGATTTAGAAAGACATTGACGAGTATTCTGTTTTTCAGATCTCGATGCGCCATCTATAAAGAGGTGGAGGGGTGCCACTGGGCGCCTGGCTATCTGTTGTTTTTTATGCCGTTACAAATGCCATGGGATGGTCTTACAATAAACCCAAAACATCCTGCTGCAAGTCACCCTTTCACCTGTTCCCGCATTTTCTTCCCGCAACAGCCCCCTTCGCAGCCTAAACCCACGCTTTCTAAATCCTTGGCCAAAAGCCGTAGATTTCCTGCACAGCAGAAGTAAATTATCCTCTAACATCCAAGTACTGAAGGCTCTGCATTTCATTCAATCTTTGATTAAAGCCCCCTTGCTGAAAGGCGTGCTCCTTTTGTTAGTCTCACGCCACGAGCTCCACCAGCCTTTCCAGAGCTATAAGTTCTCTCCGCGCCATATCACCCAGTATTAGTCTGCCCCCTAGTGGCTGGCAAGAGACATGTCGGAAAGTTTGTTAATTCTTAAAAGCTAGAGTCAACGGAGACCACCACTACAGTACACTTAAAAAAATATATATATATATATATCAAAGTAAGTTTAAAAATTATTACATAATGCACTACAGTCGTTGTTATTCACTAGAAGGAGCCCATATACCAACATTAGAAGTGTGGCTCAATGGTTAGAGCAGCAGACCCTGATGCAGAGGTCTGACCAGGGTTGAATTCCCGCCTCGGCGGGTCTCGGGCTCAATTTCCCCGGACCTGATAATTCTCGCCTCGGTGCCTAGTCTAATCATGGGTCCCACTCTGCAACTCTGGGCAATAGCTTGCTTAATCTCCACAACGGCCCCAACAGCGCTGGGATGCCTGGCTTCACCTTGGGGGTGCCCAGGAGTGGGCACTTCACAGGGAAAGGCCAGGAAGGGTTCCACAGCGGTATGTGCGCCAGGACACCCCAGTTGGGGTATTAGTGCACTTTACAAGTACAAATAAGATTAGGAAACGGTAATAATGTTGAATGAAGACTGGGGAGAGGATGTGGCGTAATGGACAGTTCTGCCTACTTTAGAACTGGGCAAACAGATTGAGTCTCGGTGTACCCTCAACGTCCTGTGATTCTGGGGAGATCACTTAATCTCCCTGTGCCTACCAAAAATAAAAAAAATGTGTCCTTGTGTAATGTAACTGCTGCTCATGTAAAGCACTTCAATACCTTTGGTCGACTTTGCGCCATATAAAATTGCAAAATTAAAAAGACTTCCGATTTCCTAGCCTCAAGCAACTGTTTGGGGGTAGGTGCTGCGCATGTGCAAACATCCTGGCCTTACTTCAGAGCCCGCCCTGTCTCCACCAGTAGGGGGGGGCCCTCCCGCTGACACTTTCTGCCGTCCCAGAGGAGGCAGATCGTGCTAGCAGTTTTCTTCTGGGAGTCAGGAAAAACACATGGTTAAGGACCCAATATCTTGTGGCCATGTGGTTATTCCTGATTCAGGGGAGGAAATAGAGAGTGCCCAACATTTGATGTGGCGACTAGGCCTGAGTGGAGTTCGCAGAGTTCCGCAAGCGGCAGAGTGTGTTACCTCATGCCGTTCACGCTGATTTTTAGCACCTGGTGTTTGTCCCGCGCTGAAAAATCAGCATGAACAGCATCACGTGCAAGAGGGTGCTGCTTCTTTCTGCTGCACGAGTAGAAGTTCTTCTACTCAGGCGGCGGCTTCTACTCAGGCGGCGGCTTCCTCAACGCGAGTGATAGCGACCATGCACAACCGCCGGCATTGAGAAATCTTGTTGGGAAGCGGCCTCGCATTGGATTTTCCTTGTTCACGCTAAGCGCTTTTTGGTGAGCGCGAGCAAGGTAAAAACTAGAGCGGAGTTTTTCGGAACACCAGGAGCTCCTTGGAAAGCGTAGTGTGGAAAACTCTGCAAACTCCCCGAAAGGAGTGGCGTTCACCTCCCAGGCCTAGTGAGGACTCCCGCTATACCCTGAGTTTTCCCTCCTGCAGCGTCCCCACACCGAATTCCAGCCACCTCGTAATGAGGGGTGCAGAGACCAGCTTATGCACAGCAGTGCATACGGATGACTTTAAATCATCCCAGTGGAAATCCCAGAATCCTAAAGAGCGCCTAAATGCACTATAGCGGCCATATAAAAAGGTAGAAAAATGCTACAGAAGTCCTAGTAATATAGTATACCATAACATACCATGACATTACTCTAACAAGTGTATTGCCTCAGATCAAACTCTCTGCCCGGGGCTGTCTGGAGTTCAAGTTACACCTTGGAAGAATTGTTTCGGGGGAAAGTCTTGCCACTTGCATCAGGTGCGACGAAGGCAGCTCCAGGAGAGCTTTGCTGCTTAGACTCAGCTGAATATTAACAGTGAAGGACCTAACCACAGAGATCTGTGGCCTAAAGTCCCTTTGATGAAATGTCAAGGACCGCGGCCCAGTGCTTTATTTGAGCGGGGTTTTCTATTGCACAACCCCGGCACTTAATTGTCGGCACCTCGAGGTGCTGTTTGTGTAATTTAGAAATGAGCAGCACAACAGTTGTTTAATGATTGGAGGAACTAATACATGTCGCCCGCACCATCCTTATAGCTTTGAGGGCCTCAAACAGTCTGAATTGTCACACTTGCAGCAGTGTGATGGTTAGTAGTTGTGTAGGTACTGTCATTTACAGAGCTGGCAGCGACAGTGGGTGGTGCAAGCTGCAGTGGCCTCTTGCAGAGGGCCTGGCATTTCTTTTTTTGACAAATTAAGCACTTGCGGTAGACCACAGTTGAGCTCGAAGCAGGCCAATGCTCCGATGATCGTTGGTTCTACACAAAGACATCCTGTAAATGGAAGAGCTGCTATTTTTCTGCAAAAGGATGCTTTGCACGCCAGAATGACTGGAGACTTTAGCAAGGAGGTGACACGCTTGGCAGTCCTCGCACAGGAAAAGAGAGATCAAACGGGCTCAGTGCAAGGACTTCTGTCTGCAATGTCGATCATCAGCCAAGATGGACCAGCGCTCTGGAAGCTGCTGCTTGGTCCGGAAGTAGATTTGTTTATATCCGGTGATACTGAAGCTATTGCAGTATACCAACAATGCTGCCCCCGAGCAGGTCCTGAACTCGGAAACAACCTTTGCGCCTGATGGGGTTCTTCCAGGAGCCGGTGCTATTCTTTTGCTATCACCCAGAATCCTCCTCTTCGAGAGTAGCCTTCCCTTCAAAGCTCCTGCTCACCAAAATTAAACCCTCAGTGAATTCACCTCATCCACATTATAGTCTGCTTGTAATAGTTGCATAGATAGTGGTGTTGTCTGGTGGCGCAGTGGACTAATGCACTCACTTCAGGGGCCTGCGCCTGACCTTTTACACCCCCACCCGCCAACTACGATCTTCCAATCAAGCCCTCGCCGCGATTCCACGCATCCGAAGAGCCACCATGGGAGGAAGATCTTTCTCCTACTTAGCGGCCAAAACCTGGAATTCTCTCCCCACCCACCTCCGCCTCACACAGAACCACCTCTCCTACAGAAAACAACTCAAAACCTGGCTATTTGATAAGTAGAGAACCCCTCTCCCTCAAGCGCCTTGAGACCCTCTGGGTGAGTAGTGTGCTATACAAATTTTGACTTGACTTGACCTTATGGTCGCAGGTTCAAATCCCTGGGGGTCCACACAGCCTTTCATCCATCTGAGGTCGATAAAATGAGTACCGTTGAGTAACAATAAACGTGTTATTCAGCGCTAAGAGACCCTTCTGGGTGAACCTGCACTTTATAAATACACGTTATGTTATAGTGGTTGGAATAAGGTGTGTTTTTGCATTCATATGTATGTGCAATACATCATATAATGCCGTTTTATGAAACCATGCACAACAAACCAGTGGCTGTGAGTGAAGGAGATAAAGAGACGTTCACAGGCAAAAACAGTAGACATCAGGTCTTGGAAGTGCTATGGAGAGGGAGTAATAAACCATGCTGTAGATTCCCTCAGCAGAGGAAACCCCAACTTCCTCTTTTACATTGGGAAATTCAGGCAAAGAAGGCAGTTGATTATCAGGTGCCTACAGGGACTGCGAGTTCACAAAATACCATTTAGAAATGAAACTACAGAGTGCCACGAGCATCAAAGGCAGGGTGAGGAGCATCGCCAAGATGCCTGTTTTATTCTGACACTGGTTGGAAGACCCAGATGATCCATCATAACCGGGGCAAGGGAGACCTTGCTCATTGCTCGAGGTGATGGTTATGGGACCGAGGTGATCCAGCATCACGAGGCAAGGGAGACCTTGCGCATTCCTCGAGGTGATTGTTGGAGGATCGAGGTGATTGTTGGAGGATCAAGGTGATCCAGCATCGCCGAGTCAAGGGAGACCTTACGCATTACTCGAATTGATGATTAGAAGATCGCGGTGATCCAGCGTCACTAAGGGACGGGAGACCTTGTACATTACTCGAATTGATGATTAGAGGACCGAGGTGATCCAGCGTCACTGAGGGACGGGAGACCTTGTACATTACTCGAGCTGATGGTTGGAGGAACGAGGTGATCTAGCTTCACCGAGCACGGGAGACCTTGCGCATTACTCAAGTTGGTGGCTGTAGGATCGAGGTGATCCAGCGTCACCGAGCACGGGATACCTTGTGCATTACTCGAGTTGATGGCTGTTGGATCGAGGTGAACCAGCGTAACTGAGCATGTATGGCCTTGTGCATTACTCAAGTTGATGGCTGGAGGATCGAGGTCATCCAGCATCACTGAGCAACGGAGACCTTCCGCATTACTTGACTTGATGGCTGGAGGATCAAGGTGATCCAGTGTCACCAAGCATGGGAGACCTTGTGCATTATTCGACTTGATGGCTGGAGTGTCGAAGTGATCCAGCATCATTGAGCACGGGAGACTTTGCGCATTAGTCGACTTGATAGCTGAAGAATCAAGGTGATCCAGCATCAGCGAGCACGGGAGACCTTGCGCATTACTCGAGTTGATGGCTGGATGATCGAGGTGATCCAGCGTCACCGAGCTTGGGAGACCTTGCGCATTACTCGAGTTGATGGTTGGAGGACCGAGTTGATCAGGCATCACTGAGCACGGGAGACCTTGTGCATTACTCGAGTTGATGGACCGAGGTGATGCAGCATCACCGAGCATGGGAGACCTTGTGCATTACTCGAGTTGATGGACCGAGGTGATGCAGCATCACCGAGCATGGGAGACCTTGCGCATTACTCAAGTTGATGGCTGGAGGATCGAGATGGTCCCGCATTACCGATCACGGGAGACCTTGCGCATTACTCAAGTTGATGGCAGGAGAATCAAGGTGATCCAGCATCAGCGAGCACGGGAGACCTTGCGCATTACTTGAGTTGATGGCTGGATGATTGAGGTGATCCAACGTCACCGAGCTTGAGAGACCTTGCGCATTACTCGAGTTGATGGCTGGAGGACCGAGTTGATCCAGCATCACCGAGCACGGGAGATCTTGCGCATTACTCGAGTGTATGGTTGGCAGTCTGAGGGGATCCAGCATCACTGAGACAAGGGAGACCTTGCGTATTACCCGAGTTGATGGATTGAGGTGATCCCGCATCACAGAGCACGGGAGACCTTGCGCATTACTCAAGTTGATAGCTGGAGGATCGAGGTGATCCAGCATCACCGAGCACGGGAGACCTTGTGCATTACTCGAGTTGATGGCTGGATGATCGAGGTGATCCAGCGTCACCGAGCTTGGGAGACCTTGCGCATTACTCGAGTTGATGGCTGGAGGACCAAGTTGATCCAGCATCACCGAGCACGGGAAACCTTGCGCATTACCCGAGTTGATGGACCGAGGTGATCCAGCATCACCGAGCATGGGAGACCTTGCGCATTACCCGAGTTGATGGACCGAGGTGATCCAGCATCACCGAGCATGGGAGACCTTGCGCATTACTCAAGTTGATGGCTGGAGGACCGAGGTGATCCAGCATCAGCAACGCAAGTGAGACCTTATGCATTACCCGAGTTGGCACTAATAGCAAAGGCCCATTTGTTTCACTCTGTCTGGGCCGCAGAAGGCACTTAGGGTAGACACATTAATCTTAGTCCAGTGATGTCATTCAGTGCACCCTCTGGCTAATGCACGGCTTGATTGTCCAGAATAACAAGGTTGTCTCCTAAGACCCAATGATGTGGTTAGTGACGTGTTCAGCTCTGCTGGGACCGCCTGGGATTGATGGACGGGGGTCCCGAACCTGATGCACAAGGGGTGGGGGCGAAGATCAGCTTCGGATGTTGCTATGGATGTCTTGGTGCCTAAATGAGAACTACGTGGGCCTCAGTGCTCTTTAATGAACTTGAATACAAATGTCCTGGTGCTAAACACGTGTCCTGAGATCACACACTTCAGTGTGTGAAGATCTGATCTGCAGCTCTATCATGTTGACAAATTCCTGTGTCAGATTATAAATGGCAAATCATACAACAATCTTTCAGAACAAATTCAGTGTTTTAGAACAAGAAGAAGTAGAATGGTAGCTGATGGTCTTGGATCTTATGATAATGAAAAACACACGATCTAGGAAATCCATTTATACGGAAGCAATTGTGAAACCCGGACTATAAAGATAAAAGCTGTGTTCAACTAGACACAGACTGCAGAATTTTATATTTACGAAAACGAAAGTAAAATATTTTGGGTGGTTGCGACCCCTACTACCAATTTAAATTCTTAATATAGACCCAGGGTCCTGTTTATTCTTTTAGTTTATTGTTTTCTTTTTGGTGAGGCAGAAGCTTCTTGTGGGGTACAGTTGGAGAGATACTAAAGGCTTCTTGGCACTATACCGAGCATCCACATCCCCCACCATACCGGTTCACGATGCGAGCCATGCCAAGCGTTCATCCGAGTAACCTCGGCTGTCCTCTTTGTAGCGCTGTATGAGTGGTGGGGTCTTCAATGAGCCGCATATATAATTCCAAGGAGCACAGAACACCCAGACAAAGAAAACCACTGAACTATTACAGCAGCAATCCAAATACCCTGCATTGGGAAGATTAGGCTGAACCATCCCATTAGGATTTGGAGGTTTCTTCTAGGGGTCTCACTTCAGTCTGAGGGTCTCACTTCAATCTGAGGGTCTCACCATCTGAGGGTCTCACTTCAGTCTGATAGCTGGGTCTGAACTGGGGTGGCGAAGTGAGCTAAAGAACGATGATGGATTCAACCCAAATCTGTGACTGAGGGGTGAGTGTCTGAAAAGTTTCAGCGCATGCAGGGACAGGAGAGCTCTTCAGCTAAACTACTTCATCAAGGCCCTCCCCGCACATCCAGGCCCTGATGAGTGGGTGCCCCCAGAGGAATGTGCTGGCATGCACCATTTTGTTGAAAGGATGCAGATTAAACAATAACCACAACTATATATACATATTTGGGGACAATGGGAGGCGAGAAGAGAGAGAAAGACATACAGTGATAGAGAGGAAATTAGAAGGGGGAAGAGAGAGATTAAAAGACCGAATAAGTGAAAGAGAGGTGAGTGCAAAAGAAAATACACAGAATGAGGTTCTTTAATAGAAATGCACTGAATGAAATACTTGCAGAACCTGGAAAGATAAAATCTATATCATGCCAATAAGCATAGATGAAATGAATCGAGAGAGAGAGGGCGTTAGAGTAAGCGAGGGAGAAAACTGGAAAGCTAGATAGAGAAAAGTAGAGAGAATGAGTGAGAAATGACGAAAGAGAGAGAGCCGGATGAAGGGAGTATGATAGAGAGAGATTTGAGAATTAGGAGTACAAAGGGGCGGAGCTAAACAAGACAGTAGTTTGTCTCCGTAGGAAGGATACAGTTCTGGGCCATGAATACATATATATATATTAAATAATTCTAATACACACAAAGTGTTAGGGTGGAGAAACTGTAAGCCCTATAATATGGATAACTTTTTTTTACAATGAGCACGTAATTCAGATTCTGGCTCCTTCCTAGCGGTGTAAGTAAAAGATGTTTCTAATATCTAAATACATCTGTTAATCTTAGTCGCACAAACAAAAAATCGCTTGGGTTATTGCAGAAATTCAAGTAGAGTTAGGCATGAAAACATCGGATTCGGCTCAGTTCCACGAGCACAGGGACGATGTACAAGACATGTTACATTACAACACACTCAACCAAGCATGTATGTCTGAAATATGTGAGAAGTGACCTAAAGACCCCGCATCGTGTCCAGACGTCACGAGCACGAGCGAGAGAAGATTCAGCTGTAAGGCCGTGAACTGTGGCATTACACAGTGTCTCTAACATGGGCTTACGCTGCCACCTACTGGCCATTGATGTATTTCTGTCTGACCAAACTGAAGGAAGAAACAAGCACTGGCGATGCCAATAGGTCGGGTTTTATATGAATGGTGTCTATGGCATGGGAATAGATTTGTATTTGCCTGGAAGCAAAGAACTGTAGAAAGCATTGGTGTAGGTTAAAAGCCCAGGTAACAGTTGCATTATGAAGCCAGACCTAAACAGCCATGTAGTTTAATCGCAGCACTCTTCCCTTGGGTGCTGCCACGAGACGAAACACCGTCAATTCACTAGTTATCTAAGACTTTAGTAGCATTACAACACCATGTATATGCCCCTCAAAGTTCAAGCTCTGGCAGCTGGGTAAATAAAATGCTCACAGCTGTGTGGAAGGCAAGCACTTTTGTTGTGGAAGCACACAATTTCTGTCCAATCAAACTCCTGGCTCCCAACATATGTAAATGTAATGTAAATGTAATTTGTACTTGTAAAGCGCACTAATACCCCAACTGGGGTGTCCTGGTGCTGTAACGCATACCGCTGTGGAACCCTTCCTGGCTTTTCGCTGTGAAATGTCCACTCTTGGGCACCCCCAAGGTGAAGCCAGGCATCCCAGCGCTGTTGGGGAGATTAAGCAAGCTATTGCCCAGAGTTGCAGCGTGGGATCCATGATTAGAGTAGGCACTGAGGCGAGAATTATCATGTCCAAGGAAATTGAGCCCAAGACCCGCCGAGGTGGGAATTGAACCCTGGTCCCGGGCCAGACCTCTGCATCAGGGTCTGCCGCTCTAACCATTGAGCCACACTTCACATATGGGCGGAGCCAAGCCTCTCTTTAGTGATGCTCACATAATTGTCTGGTGACAGCTGCCCTGTTCAGCCAGACCATAAAAACAAACATCCTGCTACATTTAGCCCGGATGTTTCCTATGGCACAGACGATGCCTGTGCCTTTGAAAAATGCAAGTGCTTTCAACACGTAAACTCTCTAAGCAAATGTTGCATGGCGTAGCCCCACTGTGATGAGTAATTAAAAGGTAGGTCTGATGTTAAATCTGGCAATGAATTTGGAGGTGTGTTTAGGGGGTTCAGTAGACTGATTCATCCTCTCTTGAGACCTGTGTTTCACCTCATGGCCACAAGCTCGAAACTCAGAATGCCCCTGAGCCTGTTGCTCTTGTGAGGTCCATTTTTATGAACCATTGAATGACTTTGCAATGAGCAGTCACTGTGTGAATGCGTCATTTACAAGCGAAGGGTCATAGTGTGAGCTCAGCCCAGAGTCGCAACTAGAACCAAATCTCGGGGACGGGGTAGGGTGGGAGGGGGAGGGTCGGTCTAAGAAAATATTTCGGGGGGCGCTGAATCTTGAACCAGTAGGCAGAGTGGGGCTGCAGGGTCTCTTAGAAGGGGCGAAACAAAAACAGTGCCTAATTACAGTGGCGGCTCGTAATGTCGATGAGTAGTGGGGCGGACATTACGAGCCGCCACTGTATAGTGGTCTTTAGCCCTCTCCCATGAACCCGACCCCGCACTGCTTCAAACCCCTGCACTCCCCAGATCAGGAGCGCGGACACTCTTTAATGCTCCCCAGATATCTGAAAGCACCCACACACACATACTCACTCCCACCCATCTACATGTGCACTCACACCCATTCATTCACAAGCGCGCGCACATACACCCATCATTCGCTAGCACATACCCATGCACACACCCATTCAAAGCACACAGCACTAATACGCATACAATGCAGAGTCAGTCTCAGTGCAGCTGTCTTTCACATTCAGTGCTTGTATGCGGTTTTCCCCGAGTTGTTTTAACAGTTTATATTTTGCCGCTTGGCCAGTGTAAACACAGCTCTATTGTGTACCTACTTTTGTTCATTGAATGTTTTAATGTGCTTTTTTGAGTGCCGCGTGGCGCCTTACGACTTCTTCAGATTGTTGATAAGATTAACTTTTGCAACTCTGCTATTTTATATGAGTCACTGCCACTTCTTCAGCAGCCCCACTCAAAGGTAATTTGGAAAAGCAAGACCACGAGTTTTGTCTGAAAAAACGGACTGCACCTGAGCTATACTGAAAAAAGTTCAAGCTGATGTGTCCAAAAACTGCCTTTGTACAATTCCACCCTGCTGTCTTGTACGACCGTCTCAAGCATGTTTTTCCACTTCAAAGCAGGAAGTGACAAGTCCCGAAGTAGTCATTCATGGGCCAGCAGTCGCGGCTGGCATTACGGAGAGGGGGGGTGAAAATGGGGTCGCCGCGGAGGGGATGGGGGGAGGGTGGGAGGGGTTTTGGGGAAAAATATATATAAAATAGTTAAACTTACCGTCCCGCTTTTCCTGCTTTTCCCGACTCCCGCCGTCCTGCTTTTTTTTAATTCTTCAGCTTATCACCAGGAAGGCTGCAGGCAGCCTCCCTCCCCTCCACCAACCACAACGCTGCAATGGCAGCGTTGTGATTGGTGAGGCCGCTGCACCACACGCGTCATTTTCTCTCTGTATGCTGCAGCATACAGGGAGAACAGGGAGAGTGGGCGCTGTTTCTCGAGGGCAGGGGGGAGAGGCTTGCCCACTGTTGTTCCTACTGACTGTTTGGGCAGCCTGAGGCCGCCCAAACAGGCAGTAGGAACAACAGTGGGCAAGCCACTCCCCCTGCCCTCGAGAAACACCACCCACTCCCAACCAGGAACTTCAGCTTTCTCGCCGTGCGAGAAGGCAGAAACATAAATGGTAGATATTACCAATGTAATTTTTTATAGCACTACTCATGCCAGTGTCGTATACTAGACCGCACGCACACACATGCATGTACACTCACTAAATGATACAAGTGTGTACAGGAAATGTTACAGGAGACATTGAGGGTTACAAGGTGTAGGAGTCACATATTGCCTTCACTGGTAGACATATTTTAAGAGTACATGCTCAGGAGAAACACAGGTTTTCAGAGGTAACCCAGTGTTTGGAGGTTGCCTGTATTAATAATCTTTAGTGCAACAACCCCAGGGAGCCCTTTATAGTAACATTAGAATAAGAACAGATTGAGAAACAAGACAGTAATGTTCTTGGCCCGTGCTTTGAAATGTGCATGCAGCTCCGTAATGCCGGTTCATCGCTCACTGTGTTATATTAGAAAGATTGCATCTTATGAAACCGAAGTAACAAAAGGTCCACCCGCTGTGTCAAGAGCACTGCAATAACCCATTTAAAGCTCGACATAAAGTACAAATCTGTGATCTGCAGTTTACAAGATGTGCTTTGCCTCAGGCACATTAACTACTTTTAGTCTAAACTGTGACTCGTCAAAACACAGATTTCTCCAGCAGTGCACTACCCATCAGAGTTGTCTTACAGTTATTATTATCCTCTGAAAAGTACCTGGCTCAGATCTCTGCTGCAGGTACCTCAACCCCTGAAATATTTCCAAATATAACCTGGACCAATGAACTGAGCCACAACCGATTTACTGTCACATTTGTCCATGGAGCCGATTATTTTGCAGTGGCGTTTTAAAAAAAAAAACATACAAGTTGACTGTCATACTCCACTTTTCATGACTCCACCCCTTTTATGCTGCCACATGACCCCGAATGAATGAGTTCCCAGAGTCAATGTGTTCCATTTCCCGCCCTTCCTGTAAGATCTATAAAAGCACAGCCCCAGAGGGGCTGCAGTTCTGGCATTGTTTGAAGCCTGTGAGATCTGTAGAGCCCAACCCGAGGGATAGAGCTGTATCTTCAGGAGTTGCAGCCCGTGTGCCCTGTAGAAGCACATCATGGGGGCCGTCTGTGCGCTGCAAGTATTCTGAACATGCGGAGTGGTGTGGCTCACTGGTTAGAGGCGGCAGACCCAGAAGCAGGAGTCGGCCCGGGACTAGGGTTCAATTCCCGACGCGGCAGGGTTGAGGACCAGGGTCAGCGGACTCGATAATTCTCGCCTCGGTGCCTACTCTAACCAGGGGTCCCACTCGGCAACTCTGGGCATTAGCTTGCCTAATCTCCACAACGGTCCCATCAACGCTCGGGATGCCTGGCTCCACCTTGGGGACTCCCAGTAGGGACTATCCCACAGGGAAAGCCAGGACGGGTTCCCCAGCGGTATACCGCACCAGGATACTCCGGTACTAATTGTGCACGTTACAAAACAGCTTATAACATAACTTATAACATAAGATCTGTAAAGCATTCTGAAGGATGGGGCTATTTATATACAAGTACATCATGAGCGAGAGAGCGGTGCTGTCTGTGATCAGAGCTTGTAAGATCCACAGAAGCACATTCTGTGGGATGGAGCTGTGCTGGCTGTGATCAGAGCCTGTAAGATCCACAGGGGTACATTCTGTGGGATGGAGATGTGCTGTCTGTGATCAGAGCCTATAAGATCCACAGGGGTACATTCTGTGGGATAGAGCTGTGCTGTCAATGACATGATCATAAGATCTGTAAAAGTACCCCTGAAGGACAGAGCTGTGCTGTCAGTGATCATAGCCTGTAAGATCCACCGACACACATTCTGTGTGATGGAGCTGTGCTGTCAGTGATCAGAGCCTGTAAGATCCACAGAGGCACATTCTGTGTGATGGAGCTGTGGTCTCAGTGAACAGAGCTTTTTAAGATCGACAGAAGCACATTCTGTGTGATGGAGCTGTGCTGTCAGTGATATGATCCTAAGATCAGTAAAAGTACCTCTGAAGGACAGAGCTGTGCTGTCAGTGATCGTAGCCTGTAAGATACACAGAGGCACATTCTGTGGGATAGAGCTGTGTTGTCAGTGAGTAGAGCCTGTATGATCCCAGAAGCACATTTTGTGTGATGGAGCTGAGGTGTCAGTGAACAGAGTCTGTGAGATCCACAGAGGCACATTCAATGGGATACAGCTGTGCTTTCAGTAATCAGAACCCGTAAGATCCACATAGGCACATTCTGTTGGATGGAGCTGTGCCGTCAGTGAACAGAGCCTGTACGATCCCAGAAGCACATTCTGTGGGATAGAGCTGTGGCGTCAGTGACCAGAGCCTGTAAGATCCACAGAGGCACATTATGTGGGATAGAGCTGAGCTGTCAGTGACATGATCGTGTTAGATCTGTAAATGTGCCCCTGAATGATAGAGGTGTGATGTCTGTGAACAGAGCCTGTAAGATCCACAGAGGCACATTCTGTGTGATGGAGCTGTGCCGTCAGTGATCAGAGCTTGTAAGATCACAGAAGCACGGTCTGTGGGGGAGGGTGCCTTTGGTGTCAGTGACATGATCATACGATGTGTAAAAGTACCCCTGAAGTACAGAGCTGTGCTGTCAGTAATCTACGCCTGTAATATCTGTAGAATCTCATTCTGCTGTACAGGGGTGCACTGCCAGGTCTCAGAACATGAAGATCTGTTAAGGCACATTCTCAGCCTGTGGCATCTGTAGAAACACTGCATTAAGGAGGGGAATGTGCTGCCAGGGATCCAAGCCTGTAAGGCCTGTAGAAGCATATCCTGGGTGGTAGAGCGTTGATGCCCCTGACCTCAGCTTTGAAGGTGTGGGGAGCACACCGTGAGGGGTAGCCTGTAAGATCCGCACAAGTGCCTCTCGGGGGAGAGAGATGTTCTGTTGATGCCCCTCTAAGGGGTTGAGGGGACCTCAGCCAGCCTATGCGATCTGTGGAAGCATGTCCACGGATGTTGAGGGGAGGATAGAGCTGTGCTATCGAATACCTCAGCCTGTGAGAAGTCTGTGAAGGGATTTGAGGGGAGGGCAGTCCTGTAATGTCAAATGCCTGTGAGATCTGTAGAAGAAGGTATAGGGCGTCGGGGTATAGAGCTGTGCTGTTGAAAACCTTAGCCTGTGAGATTATAGAAACAGCTCTGTAGGGGTACGTGTGTGTGGGGGAAGGGGATGGGGTTAATGGGGCTTAGAGGTGAGATCGATTACCTCAGTCTGTGAAGGCTGTTGAGGCCCCTCTGGTGGGAGGAAGGGGGTTACAGCTGTCTGGAGGGTGGGTTGATGGGGCAGGTTGGGGGGTTCTGGGGTACCGGGGGCGTTCGCCCTGTCAGATCTAAAGTTTTTGCACTTTTCCCAAGGCTGCTGAGATTCATCGCGATTTGCAGAGACAGGAAATGTCACGTGGCAAACATATGGGAAGCGACTGGGAACATTAGACAAACATTAGGCAACGCTGTAATAAACACATAACACACAAGATATAACACATCCGGAGGACGGTGCTGGCGCGCGGGTTTAGCCAAGTTTAATGGCATGCCTCGAGCATTAGCAGCTGCTCGTGTTTATGCACTAATGAACGATAGAGGCCTTCCTTCCCCGTGAACTAGTGACTGCACGCGTGTCACGTGCACGTGAGAGCCGACTGCCCAGTTAATGTGCCAGAGGCAGGGGCGGATTGGCAAGGCGGGCATTTGGGAATGGGCCGAAGGGCCGGTGCCTCAGTGCCCTCTGTGGACCGTTTTTTTCTCCCCTGTCCCAGTCCACAGAGAGTGGACTAGGAAAGGGGAGAAAAAAAATGGCCCACAGAGTGCACGGAGACAGACAGAGAAAATGAAAGCAGCCTCGCTGTGCGGCCGGACAGCGATTGTCAGCTGTGGCCTCTCCTTCACCCCTGCCCTGCCAAGCAATCAAGCTGAGGCTGGGCTGGGGAGGGGTGATTGTTTTCAAGAATCGGCCTCCCTGGGGGCCAGGTGTTTCTCAGGCCTTTGAGCCATTTTCACCTCTGCCCCCCTGGGGCCCATGCAGCCCAGAAACGTGTTAGTCTTAGCACCTCGCCCACAGCCCTTCACATTCAGGGCATAGTGGACGAGGAAGAATGGGTCTTGCTGTCGGGGCCAGGTGATGTTTGGAATTTTTTTATTTTATTTATTTATGCGATTTTATACAGCGCAGACTTTACCCGAAGGTGTCAGAGCGCTTCACACAAGGAACAGCAATAATACATGAGGAGAAAAATTACAAGTGGACAAATTACAAAAGCAAACGTTAAGTTACATGAATCAAAAGTGACAATAGTGAGCAACCAAAATACATGAGGTAGCAATCGGTACATTACAGGAGGAAAAAGTGATATGTGTGCAGGTTACAAAAGCGTACAAAGTACAAGTAGAGGTATAATACTGCAATAAATGGCAGACACTCCAGCACAAGAACAAACGTTACGTAGGCAATGGTGGCACTTGTGCAAGTATCTAAAGCAAACAAAAGTGAGAGGTAGCATACAGTGTGATACCAGAGAAAAGTGACGTGTGCAAGTTACAAAAGGGTACCATACACAGGTACAAGGGTAATACTACAGTAAATGGTAAACACTCAAACTGCCAGAACAGACTGGGAAGGCACTTCCCATGCACCAGCTTCACCTCAGCCTCCCCCCTGGCTACCTGGCTACCTTGGATGACACAGAAAGCTGTGTTTTGTGCTCCCCTGCCAGGACATTTTCGCGAGGCCTGGAGGGCTGATTAATTTACTAATTGCAGGGGCCTTACCTCTGTTCATGTGCTCCTGAGCTGAAGGTCTCGGGAGGGCTGAGTAGGTTAGTAATAGCAGGGGCTTTGCTGCTTTTCAGGTGCTCCTGTGCTGGAGGGCTGGAATAATTTTGTGACAGAAAGGGGCTTTGCTATTTTTTTTAGTTGCTCAGCATGTAGGCCATTGGCACCTTTGCCCTGTGTCCTGTGCAAGAACAGTATCCTCCCACTTTCATTCCTTGTCTGTGCAAATGGTGTTTCATGAAAGGGCACGCCCCTTGAATGTGGGCCATGCCCCTTAAATATGGGCCACGCCTCTTGAATGTGGGCCACTTTTTTCGTCAGTGCCCGGGCCGAATTGTGATCCCAATCCGACCCTGGCCAGAGGTCCTGCCGCCTTCACACTCCAGGCGCTATAACCCTGCCAGAGTCCTGAGTTGCCAGTTTTTTTCGTTGGTTTTCAGATTCTACCATGAAAGGGTATATATTATAGCTTTAGTTTCCTTCACAACCCCGTGTGGCGCTGTGAGCCCCTCGCCTCAGTTCGTCTGGGCGCTTTGCCCAGCTGGGATAGAGGTTAGAAGGAAGAGCCTTGCAATTTCTCTCCGACATTAATAAGAGAATTTCTTTGAAAGCCGCAGTATCATTTGATGCAGCTTTTATGTTTTTGAATTTATCCCTCAAATTCCGTAGATTCCTGAACGTTGCCTTCTAAATTTTGTTCTTTACTTTCATAGTTCCTAGTTCCTTGCCCCGTGTTCCGCTCAGACAGAGACTGGTATTTGGCCCGCGAGCGCCACCTGACGGCTACACCGTGTTATTTCGCGCGTACTGACACTCCAGCCAGACTAATAAAAAGCACTTTTATTGACTACCGGTTGCACAGCCTTTCTCGGGATGGGAAGTGACAGGAGTCGGGTCTCTGAGCAGCAACTTGTTTACGCGCCAAAACACGGATCCGCTGTCGCCGAGTGAAAGGCGCCCCGAGGAGGAAAGGCGGAGCGGCGGCGGGCGGCTGACAAGCAGAAATGCTGCTCCTAATGAACAGTGTTGTCGAATGGATGTTACGCTGTAATTAGAAGTGCCGCAGTGAATGTCGGGAAACCCTATCATATTAAACACATTTGTACCCTTTTATAGGTTTAGACATTTCCTAACAATCCTCTAATTAGCAGATTTGCCTGTTACATCGTGGCAAATAATCCTGGCACTCGACGGACCTAAACGATTTGTAGGCACCGCCCACCCTCCCCTGACGAGACTCTTTACAATAATCCTTCCAGACAAGAGGGAAACAAGGCCTTGCAAAGCCAACAGGAATGGTTTATCAACAGTGATCAGCGTGTCTGAGTTTTGTATCAAAATGCGTTGCATAGAATCGGAGATGTGGTGTGTGTCCTTGGATGGCATTGGCACTTGGTTTTAGTCTCAGCAGAGGAGACAAGGATTGAATGGGCGCAAGGTTTAAAAGTCATTTTACCCTTTTGAGTAGGCTTTAAGCTCAGGACCCCTCTTCCAAGCATAGTATAGAAAGCCCCTTCCTGCAAGACGTCCCCAATGTGCCTGTCATGTTCATCTAAAACTTCCTATATTGCCAACAAAATAGTGCACACAGCCCCCCCCCCCACCACTACCTCCATCATTCGAATTATATGCCACACGCCAAAAGACGCAGAATGTCCTGTTCAAGAAGGCCACGCCCACCTGTCTAGCCACAGCATCATTACTTAACCAAACCTGAACATGGACCCTGTGGTCCTGAGCCACACAAACATACAGTGCAGAACAACGCCTGCTTCAGCGGCTCCCTCAGCAACTACAGGTCCTGGGCAGAGGTTTTCACAGACCATAGATTTGGCCACAAGGCCATTTGTTGCACACTGTTGCACTCTTATGGCCTGTTGTGATCGCATCGTGAGACAAACTGCGCACAGGAGCATTAATGTAGCACATGTCCCGAAAACCCACTCAAAAAGGTTCTGTAAAACAAGATCTCAAAATAACCCGCCGCCCCTCCCACCCGCCCCCCCCCCCCCCCCCCCCTCACCCCCACACTTTCATCCCTTCTGAACGGAGGTACTTTGGGATATTGTCAAACTTACAGCACCCAATTAATTGCATTTTCTTGTTGATTCAATAAAATCAAGCAAAGCTTTTCTAAAACAATAAAACCAATCAACTAATTACAATTAAAAACCTAGTTTCCAACTGATTTATACAAACAGCCAATGCTGCAAAATTACACTTTATTAAAACAGCAAAGCTATGTTTCCATCCTCAATACTTTCCAATTGACGCAAAGCTGCGTTTATAAATGTAAGTACATTCACTGTTGTTGCGATATTGTCATCTCTCTTTGCAAATCTCAAACACGCCTTCACTTGGTTACATCACTTTTTAATAAAAAAAAA
Source organism: Lissotriton vulgaris (assembly GCF_964263255.1). Taxonomy (NCBI): domain Eukaryota; kingdom Metazoa; phylum Chordata; class Amphibia; order Caudata; family Salamandridae; genus Lissotriton; species Lissotriton vulgaris. The sequence goes on along the minus strand of NC_141689.1, from coordinate 168,826,153 downwards.
AGCCCTGAGCCATTTTCGTCTTTCTACTAAAAGAACTGGACATACACAAAATATTAATTCGAGCTTTTTCCTTGTAGCTGTATCAGTCACAATAGACAGAAACTAGGTTGGTAAGATGCCTTGCTTGTCGACATTCCATTAATGGGATGCCTAGAAAGCACATTCGGATGAACTGATGTCTTGTTACTTTAGACAAAGGGGCACAAGATAGTCTGGAATGGAGTATTCGAGGTGAATCTGAGGGGTCTGTCTTCTGAGGGCCTTGGTGCCTCTTTAAAATGAAAGAGCTTTTACTTGCTTCTTGGCCACCATTTTAAGGGACAGATGTAAGACTAATTTTTGCATTCGCAAATGGGTTAGCGACCCGTTTGTGCATGCAAAAACTATTAGGGCAATGTACAAACCCTATTTAGCGAGTCACAATTTATTTGCGACTCGCAGTTAAAAAGGGGCCACCAAGAGCATTCCTTCCTAATTGCGACTCGCTACCCTATGTAAGAATAGCGGTTGCAAAACACTCACAATTTACCGCCCTATTCAAGAGGGTGGTAATGCACTGGCAAATGGGAAGGGGTCTCCTTTGCAAATGCAGGGGAAAATATTATTTTAAGTGCAGGCAGTGGTCCCCTGCCCTTAAAAAATGAAACAAAAACATTTCATTATTATCATTTTTTTAAATGCATCCCGTTTTCTTTTAAGGAAAATTGGCTGCCTTAAAAAATCCTGCTTTATTGAAAAGCAGTCCCAGACATGGAGGTCTGCTGAGCCCAGCGGGCCACCATACCTGGGAGGGCCAGCCATTCCTAATGGAGTCACAAATTGCGAGTGACTCATGAATATGGATGAGGCATGCAATTTTGCGACCCCATTGGGAATCACAAACAGTGTCTCTGACACTGTTGTACATGGCATTTAGCGACTCGCAAATTGCAACTCGCAATTGAGCACAATTTGGGAGTCGCCAAATGCCCCGGTCGTACATCTGGCCCAAAGTCCCTACAGTCGTAGAAGAGTTGCTGAGTGCTTCTAGATGTAATATGCCCGGTGCATTATTAAAATAATTTGACCCAGAAGCATGTCTTGATTGACTCGGTGAGAGAGCTGACAGATGAAAGCTGTAAAGGTGTTGCCTCTGGCGTAAAAGGTGGTAAAACAGCTAACTAGATAATAAAGCTTATGTTTTAAGGATGGTTACTGCAAATTAAATTCTAGTTTGATGTGTGTGATTGGCTAGCAAAATTGGCTGAAGGAAAATTTAGAGGAACACATTACACTGTGTTCTATTTAGCCTGGTCTGGTGGATTAGTGGCCTAATGCATCCACTGTAGGGGCCTGTGCTTGACCTCATGATCACAGACTTAAATCCCGGGGGCTCCACTCAGCCTTTAATCCTTCTGAGGTCGATAAAACCAGTACAATTAAGTTGGATAATATTAAACCTCGGTTATTCAGCGCAAAGATACCCTTCTGGGTGAACGTACACTTTCCAATTACATATGTTGTGTTATGTTATGTATCTAGCCAAAAGGCACATTTCCCTGGGTGAACATACAGTTCATAAACGCACATGTTATGTATCTAGCCAAAAGGTCAATTTCCCCAGGAAACATGACAGGCAATAATCGATGGATGGGAGTAATTTTGTTAGAATGACCACAAGTAACGAATGATGGAAGGCGTTTCCAGATTATTGGAAAGGCGACAGACAACACGTTACTGAAGCAGATGTGGTCTTTAAATACACCCAGTGTTCTTGAGCTGACTTTGATCTTCAATTCGTTCTCCAAAGTAACAGTCTTTTCTTTGCCTCTCTACCATGGTTTGCTCGTGGGACATCTATTCCACTTGCATCCCTCATTGCTACAAACTAACACTTCCAATGTGTTTGAATGAATTGTTTATTCATTATTGGCGTTGCACCTCTGCAGGGCGCTTCGAGATTTCTGCAGCCCAATAGTTGTATGGTCGAAAATAATAGCGTCACCTGCGTTTTGCGCAGACTGGAGGGCGGGTGGGCCTATTTTTGGAGAATGAACCCCTTGAGTCTTAATGGCTTCAGGCAGAACTGCTGTATGTAGGTTAAAAGGAGGAGCATCCAGCAAGCAGCCTTGTTTCAATCCTCTGTTGGTCCTTATGTTTTCTGAATAGCCACCATTATGTGCACATTCACAGTCCTTCACTCTGTACCCCACTCCCTTAAGTTAGATCTGTGTATTTTGGATGCCCGCTCATTTATGTTTCTTCCTTAAGTTCACTCATTCACATCTACCTTGTGGACCGGCTCAGTTATATTCTGACTCTCGCGCTCCCATTTCAATCCAATCCCAATGCCTGCTCTTTCCTCTTCATGCTATGTTCTCGCTTGTTCAAGTTAAATCTGTAGGCTCGCTCATTCACATCCAATCTATATGCTCACTGATTAAAACATCTGTAATGTCCCCTCACTCGCCATTTTCAGTCTTGTGGCATTTTCAAGGTCGATGTATATATTTGCTGATTTATGTTGAATCTGTAGAATTGTTTATGTAGAATTGTAGGCTCAATCTTCATGTTCGATTCAAATTCAAAATCTTTATTCAGTCTAATTGAGAATACACCATAAAAGTAAATCACATACATTGCATATCCATGATGTCACAAGAATGTTTAAACTTTACACATAGTTAAAATATTTTAAAAGATAAACATTAGCATGCCTTTACAGCCCCGTATTTCGACAAATGTCCAAATTTGTAAATAATCGAAGGATGGAATTCATGATCAAATTGGAGGCGCCAACATACTCTTAGCACACATGGGCTAAGCTAGAAAGGGGGAAAAGAAAAACCTCAAAATAATGCATGTTCACTGTGCATGCTTGTTATTGCTGCATTCTCACTTACTAAAACGCAATCCAGATGCCTATTCCATATGTGCCTGCGTGCTATTAAAAATACATTCTGCACTATAAAGTTTGAGGCTCCCTGTTATCTGTGTTGTAAAAACACCGAGGCGCTAGTTGAACTAGTGGTAAGTGTGTACTAATGTAGAGGTAAAGGCTGTGTGAAGGGATCTCGTTTAGTGGATTTTTTTAATGTTGTGTATTCTCCAACAGTGTCTACTCAAGCACTTAGAAGCCGTTTAGAGCCTGTGCACTCAGTCACACAAGACATGCTTCATTCAACAATGACCGTCTTTATATTCACTCATTCACCAACCGTGAGCATGTACCCTCCTCTGTTGTGCAACAGTGGTGAGCAAGAGTGTAATCTGTGAGGTGTGCAGCCAGAATATCCACCCCAGAATAACAATGGGACACAATATCAGGAGAAAATACTAGGAAAAAATATAGAAATCTAGGTTTTCTGTAGCTAATTCCACATAAAAGGTACATACGTGCGGTACATGTTTGTTCAAGGTACGTAGACGTGGAGCTAGGAATAGTAAATCTGTACTTCTATACTTCCCTATATGCACTTACTTTTGATATGTTGTCGCTTGATAATTTGTCCTCGGTATTCTTGTATCACGATAATCTGGTGGTCAATAATTAGCAGGACAAACTATCGGTGTGAACTCACTATTGCTTTATGAACAGCTGTAGTGCAAAATTGAGGGCCGTTTTCTTGGTCGCCTCCTTCATAACCCTTGTTTGGATGGGTGGTGTGTGATTGTTCCTTCATGCCTAGTGCTTGTTGTGTGTTCTACTGTCATACTGTTAGCTCAATTCCCAGTACATGTAGTATCACACCCTAAGAATTGTCCTAGCCCTTACAGTTGTTATATTATTTGGTGCTGCACCATGTTGTTTCATTGGATGATTAGCCACTCTGCTACCTTGTTTGGTCTGTTTCTAGCATTTGTTGTTTTACCAGCTGGTGTTTTGATTGTTGCTTATCTGTTGCTTGTCACGGGTTTGATTTTTGAGCAGCTCTATGATCATTCACTATGTGAATTTGTGTCCCATGGCTTGCTCTGCTTCCATGATTAGCCACTCTAACATATTGTTTATCCTATGCCTAGTTTTTATAGGGTCAGCTGATGTACGGTGATGTGGGCCCTGTGATCACCACTTCAATGATCATTGTTTGGCCAATACTTATCACTTGCATGATTAGCTCTTCGCCCCTTGCCTAGCACTGCTTGTTTCGGTAAAATAGGAATTGGACTGGTCTTTGTGGAATATTAGAGGTCAGCTGGAAAATGTCTGTCGTCAACGTAGACGAGCAACGCAACCTTCTGTCTTCTGTCATCTCCGAGGCATCTCGCTGAAGAAGGAGCTGGACAGGAACTTGGCCGAAGAAACCTCCCGCACTAGTCCGTTGATCTAGACCCAGCCTCACCACTCTATCATCAATCCCCTCTCGCTCCATAAATATGTCCACCTGTCTGCTAAACTCATTAATAGTCTTCGCCTCGGTGACTTCACTTGGCAGCCACCTCCCCACCTGTGCCGCGAGATCACGACACTTTGTCCGATGGAGTCTGCTCCAGCTCCCCTCCCGCCTCTCATCCAGCTGATGTTGCGCAACCACTACTCCTAGCTTACCCTCCCCTCCCCATACTCTTAACTGTCAACGTCCCTTGCCTACACAGCCGACACCCAAAGTCGGCACCGCTATATCACTATTGTAACATGTTTACCTCGTTTCTTCCTTTCATGGTTTCTTAACACCTTGGCTGCTTGACTTATTCCCCTGTTGCGGTGGTCCATAATAAAATGGGTGTGGTCATGACGAGCTGAGATCGTCATGAGCACCGAATGGGTTAAGGTCACTAGATGCAGTTATGGTATATAAAAATGTAGAATAATAACAGTAATAACAATAATGATGACGATGATGATGATAAGACTCTTATGCATGGTCTATAGTTAACCTTAGGATTATCCAGTGGTGGTGATAGGAAGTTGCTTCTATTAACACAGGTGAAGACGTTGCATCATCATATGATGACAATGACTAAGAAATGGTCGTATGCACCAGATACGGTGCATGAATAGACTCTTTGATATATGGGAATAACCATCCATTGCAAGCGTCATACCTATATAGCAAGGTTTGGAGGAGTTCCATGACCGTATAGAAAAGGAGCCCGCAAGAGAAGAATATTTTTAAGGTCACACAGCCCCATTGGTAACTATTCCCTACAAAGTCCCAGGGTGCTGCAAGAAACAGAAATTAGCAAAGAAAGAAAGCCCAAAGGGGGATACAAGCACTTTCTTGTACTTCTTTCCAAGGGTGAATAGATCAGTGTTGGGTGGGACAAATTCATCTATAAAACATCACACTCATGTGGCCATCATCAAACGCAGTGCCGTTTTCAGCAGAAAAAGCTGATTCCTGAGCTCCCTGCCACTCAGATTACTTACTTCTCTTCAGATTTTAGACATGTTACTCATTATGAAAGTATGTGCAGATTTTCTATCTTTGCCTGAATTTCCAGGCAGAATGAGGGCTTGTTGGCCTAAGGGCCAGAGCTGCCGACCTTGGAGCTGGGAGAACCAGGTTCGAGTCTGGCTTCGTCTCAACATCCTGTACTTCTGAGCAAATCACTTAATCTCCCCGTGCCTACCAAAAATGAATGTGTCTTTGTGCAATGTAACTGGTGCTCATGTAAAGCGCTCTAATACCTTCAGGTCGAGTTTGCGCTATATAAAACTGCAAAAATATATATATATATATTAGCAAGGAGGACTGAGTATAACCAGGAACGCACCATCATAGTGGCAACCAGTAGGATAAACTAGCGATACTGTAGGCACTAACTGAGCTGCTCATTCATATTAAGAGCAGCTCATCTGAGTTGCAGGCTGGGATCGGTAGTGAGCACCTATAATGGGGTGCCATCATTCCCATGGGCCCTAATGCATACACGGACAATGGTAGGGAAACATGACTGTGGTACAGTGAGTCCATTAACCCCTGTGCTGCTTCATTGGTTGCACTAATGAGGGTTACCCCTAGGTACCTGAATAGCAAGCCTTTGCATGGAAGCCACCCAGCCCTACTCACTCAAAAACCCAGTGATTCCTATCCTGTGAATCTGATTGAAGCATATGTTTACTATTAGGTGAACATGCAAAGAGGGGGAGGCTGAAAAAAGTGGGTGGTACACTGACATTAGGACACAGAAAGGCTGCAGAGAGATGTGTATCGTTTGGAGCTGTGTGTGACTGTGTGGCCACCAGTAGGTAGTTATAGTTAGGACCTAGTTTCCAAAGGAAAAGTGTTTTGCTAATAACGTTGGTACCTTTTGATGAATCTTCATGCAATTTTCAAAACTAGTTTGCTAGTCACTTTAGCTGCTGTCTGTAAAGATTTGGGGTGGTCAGTCAAGTGGGGTCTGAGAAAAACAGTGGGTCCCAAATGCATTTTCCACATGCAATTTCCCATAGAGAATTTAGACACAACTACAGCCCGAACTACTGAACAGAATTACACCAAATTTGGTAGAAAGCTAGATCTTGGTCCAGAAAGAGAGCTTTTTGAAATTTAGTGTAAATCCGTTCAGTAGTTTTGAATTATTAAAGTAAAAAGATTTATATGTATCTAGAGACGCGGATGCACCGCAGATCCGGGCCAATTCACAGATCCATGCGCCAACAACAATGCTGTGATTGGCAGGCTGCTACCTGAGAGAAAAGTCACAGCCACCCTTTTTTGCATCGGGACATGGTTCCCATGGCAGAATAAAATATAAATGTTATATAAGGGGTTAGGGTAGAGGTACCCTGACCCCATAAGACTGATGGAGGGGTCTGTGAGGGAACCCTCATGGGCAGCAAATTGTCCAAAAATGTTTTTTTGGAGCATACGAGGATCCACCGATCCTCACAGATCTTTACAGATTCGCATGGATCAATGGGTCTTCATGAATTCAGATGGACCTGCGGATCCAGACCTCAATTTAAAAAATGAATACACCCATTCACAGACCCACACACCTACTCACTCACACATACACAGTTACCCACTCACACAAACACTCACACACCCACACAAACACTCACACACTCAGATACACACCCATATAGCCACTCCCAGACCCACACAGCACTCATACACCCACCAACACACTCACACAACCACCTACACACCCACTCACACACCCCAACAGCCACCCACACACCTACTCACAAACCCATCCACCCATACACCCACACTCACATACCCACAAAACCACTCACACACCCACAGTCATTCACACCTCTACTCACATAGCCACTGCAATCCCACTCACAGACCTATACAGAGAGTCACACACCAACCACACACTCACATCCCACACACCCAGGTTATAGGGATGTTATAGTTAGGAAATAGCATTAAAATAGACATTTACCGAAAAAACAAAAGATTACAGGGAAATAATAGTTAGGAAATAAGATTTTAAAAAACTTAGAAGTTCACCAAAAAAAACTAAGGTTACCGAGATGTTATAGTTAGGGTCAGATTTTACACACATAAAACCATAAAAATTTAGCAGTTCTAGTTCTAGGTATTTCAAGTAGCTATAACTTGTGCCATATGGTAACTATAACTTGTGCCCTCTCGTTGCACTGCTGATTACCTCATTTATTGCATCCCTCATGACATCTTCTATGACATCATTGATAATGTCACCTCAGCATTTGCAGTGAAATTATTGATGTGAAAACCATGCATGTTGTGGGCGTGGGTTATAGTTACCTTAGGGCACGAGTTATAGTTAATTGAGATCACTCTAACCATAATTGCTGAATTTCTATGGTTTTGTGTGTGTCTAAACTAAACCTCACAATATCATCCCTATCACCTTTATTTTTTTTCAGTGTATTTCTATGGGTTTTTGAAATTATATTTCCTAACTATAACGTCCCTGTAACCTTTGTCTTTTTCAGGGAATTATATTAATATGTGTTCCACAGATTTTACATATTTTACAAACAAATGTGAACATTTTTCAAGAGAATCTCACAGTTTTTTATGTAGATTTCGATTGCCTCTACTCGCCAGAAAATATGCAATGAAGTCATGTGTTCCTTGAAGATAACATTCCTAGTCCATTCCCTCAAATTTTAAATCTGCCTCCTTCTCTGCCCCTGCTCCACACTACTCACCACTTAATTATATGGTCATTTTAATCCTCAAACTCATTTGAAACAGTCTCAGATTGTGAACATCAAAAATACAATGTCCAGTTAATGCCAACTCTGATCTCCTGTTCCCTTTCAATGAGAGATTTCACTTCAATAACAAGCCTGTCCTCAAGAGGGAATTAATTAAAGAGAGGGGGGCCCAGATTTATTAAAATGTGGGCAGTGCAGACCTGCATGGAAATCTGACTGGACTAAACTTATCAGCAGCATATTTATAAAAGTGTCGAGCAGCAATGACAGCATAAGTTTCGCTCTTTCTAAACAGGTAATTTCAGTGCTATGCTAAGGGTTGTGGTTCTGGCTTATGCCTTGACAACTGACCAAGGGTAAGCTGCATATAATGCATAATTTTGCTAAAATGCTCATTATTCTTGTGAACTTCACACAATAATCTGCATACCCACTGCTTGCACCTATTGTCTTGTGGCACTTAAGTTTCTGCCACATCACCCTAGTTTATCATATCTGGGTTTACATGGAATCAGAGGGGGTTTTGTACAGTTTCCTTCAAGTTACACCGGATTTCACACATTTTCGGGGATTGGCGCTCCTTGATACAAATCATTTTTGGTGTGGCACTCCCATCAACATTTCATACAAAATAGGTTTTGCTTATGAAAGTTAATCAGCACCACCTTGTATCAGAGCACTTTAGTGCTAAGTTGCTAAGTCTTTCCTGCCATGATTTAGACATTACTGGTCTTGCTTCAATAAACTATGTTTCTTCATTGAATATGCAGCCACCTCCTTTCCTGACATGAGACTGTTCTTCACTCTTTGCACTTCTCCTGGACATCAGTTCACATTAACAATCTCTCCATCCTTATCCCCTGGCAGGTCGAGCTCTCCGATGGGACATCCCACACCATCACCGACGCCTACGCCGGCAAGGAGTACATAATCCAAGTGGCTGCCAAAGACTCTGAGATTGGGACCTGGAGTGACTGGAGTGTAGCAGCTCACGCCACGCCGTGGATGGAGGAGCCGAAACATCTCACCACAGAAGCACAGATAGCAGGTGAGGCAGCCGTAGATGGGAGCCAGGCCAGGCCTGGGAGTTTTAGGTCTAAAATCAGTCTTCAGAGAACATACTTGGTGATCTCACTTTAGGTAGCACTTGCCCAGAAGTCCCGCCAAGGGGCAGGGTTCATTGGATCGTCCTGACTAAGGCCACCATTTTTCCTATGCATGCACATGGGACGTCTGTCACTCGGAGCGTCCACCTATAGGACTGACTCCCACTCAAGATCAGAGGGAATCTCTTTCTGCTCTGTTCTCAACTCACCTCCTTGCCAAAGGGTTAACAGGCAGAGAGTGAAAGTAGATTGTAAGTGTCTTGCAGACCTTCCAAGTATGCAATTCTGGATAGCCTTTATGGAATTGAAATCTGCCACTCACTTTAGGTTGAAAATAAATTTAAAGAAGTCATACCTTGAGTGTAGACATACATATATAGAGGAAATAGTTGCCACTATAATTGGATAAACTGAGCTATCGTGGCGCACCCACTTCATTGAGAAAGAGTAAGGTGGAGAAAGCTGTAGTGTGGCACAAACATTGAGCATCTCTATGGCCTACTTCCGGTGCCTAACATGCTTTCCTGGATCCCCTGCCGCCCTTTTCCTGTTTCACCTTGAACAAAGACCCCCAAACAATTTTGTAACAATTTTCCTTTAACACGTTAACTATAGCTGCCTGGCTCTTCTTGTGTGTCATTTTAAATGTCATTAGACGTCCCATGTTTACTGAAAGAAAAATTGTCAGTTTGTGGCCTTACACAATGTAAGAAATTCTGGAGGCTGGGATGGGAGAGTGCCTCAAGGCCTTGTTTGTGCTTTAGTTGAGCCCTCAGGAAATTTGAGAAGTTCTGAAACTGTGTAAGGGTCAACAAACATATACATTTAAAAGAATAAATAATAAAAGGTCAAAACCAAGGTGATAACAGTATTAAAAATGGTAACTTATATAACTAAAAAGTTTAGGAAAGTAAATTGCCGCAAAATACGTAATATACAGAGCAGGTTCCAATTTAAAAAATGGCTAATCATTAATATGGAAGTCAATGGGATCCAATGCACTCTATAGAGAATGACAAAAATTCATCTATGGGCTTTTTTGGTGCGTGGACATTTAGGCTGATTAATGAGTGAACGCAGTTGGCATTGAGATATTTATTTAGAAAACAGTAACTTAGCAGTCACGTTTCCTTGGAGCGTAGTCCTCTTTTCGGTTGTTGGCCTAAGGATGTGTCCACTGCAGTGCCCATAAGTCACAGGTCTGGTGAAGAGGCTAGTTGAAAAGGCAGGAGGTTGTGCTGTTACCCAGTGTGTGTGCCGGCTTCCTCCTTTGGTTCTCCTTCTGCAGGATTTCCATAGCCCACATCTGTACAGCTAAGTGCTGAAGTGACCAGAGTAGTACAAAGTTCGATGGCCACAGTTAAGATTACTGAGTCTCACTGCTAGAAATTAGGACGTAAAAGCTCTGAGCGAGCTTTGTAACATGCAGAGGCCAATGGCTTCACGACTCTATGTCGGTGAGTGAAATTTCATGCTGTCCGACTCCAGTAGTGCTGTAAGCGATGTTGGATATTCAACATACCTGTCCAGCAGTGCATGGGTGTCCCCAGCCAGCAGTATTCTCCAGACTGGTATATTACCATCGTCCCTGTTCAATGCTTGGTCCGTTAGCCAATCTTATGACCAAGGTTTTGACCAGGCAAGATCTTGATTTCTAGTCTCCCTGCAAGTTTTTGGTGTGTTATAAAGACTTTATTGGCATTTAAGTCACTATAGTAACATTTCAAAGGTGCATAGACCTTGCATCATAAAAGATGCATAACATAGTTCAGTTTAATTCATTGTTTTACAGTACATACATCATAATTTGGGTACAAGCGTAACATATTGCGACCCAACAAAGTATAGTACAGATGGTATAAGACGGGCATGAACAGCATAGCTATATAGGACTAAATAATTGGTATTGATAGCGAAGAGCATGCTATTGATAACCATTGGAGACACCCAGAAGTATATCCAAGACGGTTTACGCATAGCAATAAGCCTTAATATTTCCATGCCTTCAACAGTTTCTTTTAATGGATCTACTTGTAGTCTTATGAGAAAAATGTCTGTAGTCATGCACATGGGTGGCTCCTTATAATGAGATGTACACAGGGTGTAGCAGACAGCCTTGTCAAGAAACCACTGTATGTAGTGAGGAGGGAAGAGAAAAGGGGGAAGGGGAATGCTCAGCTATACCCCATACATATTGTAGGCGCCACAGTAAGTTTGTGATCCAGTTGGCTATTATTTTTCCACTAGAGCAGCAAACTTTATTTTTCTCCTAGGAGAACAAACTTGTTCAGGCTGACCCTGATCTCCCTGCAAGTTTTTAGGGCAATTTTTGTCTCCTAGATAAGACATCTGACAGCACTCAGAACATCTTAAGTCTCCAAGCCGTTTGGAGGAGAGTTACTAATAACAGACGCTGGAGTAAGTTAAAATTCTGCGATTCCCAGATTTGGAATATAAAACCGCGGTCCAGGGAGGATTGTGGCACAAGGGATGAAAGTTCTTCTGCTCTAGTCTAGCGATGAATAACTCCATCCATCCCCAACAAGTTTATGAGGATTGTGAACCTAGCAGGACATTTAAACAGGGAATGTTGCTATTCTTGTTGGTGCATGCTTGAAGCTACCCTTTCCCTCATCTGGATTGCTCCCCACTTCCACTAACATGGTAATCCCCATTTGATTTGGTTTGAGAGAGCTGAGGTGAGTTCAAACGCTAGCTTTCCTTTACAATCTAACGCATCACCTGGCTCCCCTGGTTGGTATGGTCCCTCCTGCTCTGCTAGGTCGAAGGTAGTGTCAACTCAAAGGCCAATAGCCTGAAACGAATGACGTTTTCTTCACCAACACATGTCTTCCTGGTGACCCGCATGTTGGGTTGGCTGGGCCAGGAAGATACCAGAATAGCTGCATTAGCATCTACAAGACATGCCTTTGCAACTGCCCCAGTCAGCAGTGTGTGCATTCTGAGTGGCTGTAGTAAGGTGAAAGGGCCTCAGTGGTGATAACAGATATTACTGATTAACTGTAAAACTTTAGTCTTTCAATGGCCACTCTTTCCGTCGTGTTTCGTAGTGTCAGAGCAGAAAGGCAAATGGAGGGAAATGTGAACATTTTCTGCAGGCTCATGTTAAAGTCTACGGTAACTGGTGCCAACACTTATTCGCAGGAACTGGTGAGAATGGACGCCATCTTTTAAATTACATCCCCCGCAGCTTAATGCAGGCGGGGAACATCCTTTACAACGTGGATGTTACCCCGCAGTGCAGTTACGACGCGTCTTTTACAACGCAAGTCGTAACCAGGACTTGCGCTGGAGGGCGCTCTAGGCTAAGGAATAGTAGATTTACTATTCCAACACCTTCCCTACTGTACGTAGGCTGGTGTTGGAATAGTAAATGTAACTATTCCTAAGTCCAGCACCCCTACAGCGCAAGTCGTGGTAACGACTTGCATTGTAAAAGACGCGTTGTAAAGTACCGCGATGTAATACATCGTGTGGTAACAGCGTACATCCATGCAGGCCAGACCTGTGCCAGGACACCCTTGTTTGTAACTGAGATCAAGTGAGAACTCGGGGCATGGAACACATAGGCCTTGATGACGAGTGCCCAAGAATCATCCATGTTATTGGCTGTTTCACAATTTATGAGATTTTGGTGAAAAACGTGGGAATTGGTTTAAGCGTGCCTGTGTTTCCTACGCTTTTTCCTCAAAGATTTTGACTGGTGTTTGCGTGCCTAAAAAAAGACAAAACCAAACCTTTTAGTTCTTAAAGGTCCGGTAACTCCTTTTGAGAGCAGTGTTTGATGAATGGGATCCCTCACACAGAGATCTAATGTGTAAAAATACTAACCAATCAGCAGCCAGAGTGTAGCAGTGCTATGTTCATTCTAGGACATAATGACTTTCTGGAGAGTTATAGACAAGTGGCCCATCTCTGGTCACAGGTTTGAAGCATCCTAAAATAGCTCAGGGGGGTTGTTTTCCTAGCCCAGAGCACAGAATTTAATTTATAGGTAACAGCTTTGTCCTTTACGTATGATAACTCAGTGAGTTAATGGTTTTGTTGCAGAGGTCCTTGTATTGAAATGAAATAGGGATTTATAAAGCTCCTGGCTGCCCTTGAGCGTCCCAGCGCTAAGGATGTATTGTGTCTGGTGTGTCCATTTCAAATAGACGCATGTTGCCTGCAAGGTACACGTTTGAATCCTGGCAGCTTTGAACTAAATTGGTCCAGATTAAATTCTAATTCTATTGATAAATGGTTTCCGGTGGGCAGTAATAAACACTTATTTGCGCATGCCAGAAATTTCAGATTGTATTGTGTGCTATGCAAATGGTTATGTATCTGACATCATCACAGAGCATGCAGAGACATAAATGCTTAATGAGCTACAGAAAAGACAATAAAAACATTTAAGGTATATCTCTCTGCAACTTGGGAAATGCTTAGTAGCGCTGTTACTGTGTCCCTTCCATGTGTCAGCTTTCTGCACCAGGATCCAATGGGACAATGTTATGCATGCCAACATTTTAGTGCAGGGAAATGGGATATTTTAAACAAAATAATTGTGAGAATGTATTTTCCACACTGACATATTGAAGGAGAGGCTGGTAGGTATGGTGCAGACAAATAGTTGATTTTTTTAGCAGTTTAGTAGCACAGTGTGAACAAAAACAGCATGCAACAATTACAAAAATAAAATAATGAAGCCTGTCACATGCTCTAATCCCCCCCCAAAAATTAAGGACAAAACACTAATTTTTGAAGTCTGAGGTGATTCTTGGAGCATATGTGAGAAACATATTATTCTTGCCTGCTTTACAAAACTCTCAATCGGGTTTCTGCGCGCAGGAAAATGCAGTGTAACGGCCGGAGTTGCTGACTTCGGAGTGTTGGGAGCCAAGTTTGAGTCTCGGCTCGGACTTAGGGGCATATTATCAAGGCAGGCGAAATGAAATTATCGCCGCTTTAGCGGCCGTTTACTGCCGCTAAGCGGCGATAATTTCATCACCCAGTTAGCAACAGCTTTTAGGTGATAGCGAGCGGTTTGGGGCCCGCTTTGCATATCAGCCATATGTATCGCTAATGACATGCAAAGTGGGCGTACCCAACCTGTTAGAGACTAAAAACAGTCTCTAACATCGCTATCGCCTATTATTAACGCAGGCGTAGCAATGAAAATATTTGCACTAAGCGCGAATATCTCCAAAAGCCAACGCCTGCTCAGACCAGTTCTTAGCCATTATATCCAATGTAAGGTGGATATTATGGCTAAGACCCTATTGGCGTTAATGCGTGAATATCGCTGTATTCTCAGCGATATTCACGCATTTCTCCGCTATCGCCGGATATTTGATCGCTAGAGATAAACGTTGCTATTAACATGTTATCTCTGCGATAATATCTGGCGATGCTTGGCGATAAAAAAAAACTCGCTAAGCCCGTTTAGCGATAAATATGGCGAATTGTTGGTAATATGCTCCTTGGTGTTCACACCCTGTGATTCTGGGCAAATCACTTAAACCCCTGGTACCTGTAATTCAGCTCCTTGAGACCCTCACATGTGATTTACAGTACTTTACAAATCCTGGATGATTATTTACTAGTCTTGTAATCTCCCGCCTGAACCGGGAGGGTTGGCATGCATAGAATTTTTGGGACTACTCAAGACTTTCACAGGTTTTGCTTAATCAAAAAATCACGAATTTTCTGTGTGATAATTTCTCTCGGACTTAAATGCAAAACAATATTTTGTGGACTGCGCTCTGTATTTTTTTAAATTAGAATATTGTTATTTGTTATTGCTGTGTGTTGTCTGCTCGGTTGCTCCCTTTCTAGTTTCGCGCTGTCCCATCTTTCAGAGACAGTAAAAGAGTCCCTCTGATCCTTTCATCTGAAAGGCGCGCCTCCGCCAGGTGTGTTTTTGAGGGAGCCTCTCATTGCTATGCGAGAGAGAGAGGCTCGTGCCCTGCCGAAGGACGCTCGCGCGCCAGGAGGCGGGGAGCGCTCCCTCTCCTCGCAGAGCAGCGCGCGCAGGGTCAGAATGACATTTCACGCCCTGTAATTGAGGCTTCTGCTGAGACACCTTGACCTCTGACCCTCTTTGCCAGTGGAAAGTGATGTCTTTAATAAGGGAATAATAGTCCTCGCTGCCTCCGGGAGGTGAGTATATTTTCTGCCCTCCCCGCGGGGGCTGGCAGGGCCGTGACCTCTATTACCAGGGTCAGGTGCGGTGCTCCCTTCCGCACGGGCCCTCTACCCCGGCGCAGGCGGAGCGCGAGGGAGGCGGCCCTGGAGGGATCTGGTCACCCCCGGCTCCAGCCGAACAACTGCTTGCAGCTATAAATGAGATTTATTAATATTGAAGTGTCCTCGCTCCTCCAAGTCACACACTGCTTCACTCTGACGACCCCGGGGGCCTTGTTGTTGCCAATATAAAAACTCAAAATAATTAATAAGTAAGCGGCGTCTCAAAGGCTGAAACAGAAATTCAACCGCTTAGGAAAGGGACATGTTCTTGTCATTGGGGGGAAGGGGAGGAGAGTGAGCGACCTTGAGCGCCCTGGCTGGATGTGCAGTGAGTATTACCTGTCAATGGAGGACGCTGGCCTGCATTTGTGCTTAATTTGAGACGGTGGTTTCCAGTACTCGGTACTGTCATTTAATTTTCCACATCGGTGCTTATAGTTCAAACTCGACCAAAGTGCTTTTCATGAGCACAAGCTAAGGACACATTCATTTTTTTTGTAGGAACGGGGAGAGTAAGTGATCTGCCTAAAATCACAGGATGTTGAGCCTATGGGGAGGCTCGAACCTGGTTCCCCAGCTCCAAAGTCTTCCAGCTCTGGCCGTTATGCCACATCCTTTCCCCACTTGTAGAGTTTGATGGTTAGTAGCTGTCTCTGTTATAGGCGGCGCCAATAGGAGCAATGGGCTGGTGCAAGCTGCCTCGTGACCAGAGCCCCGCCACTTATTTTTCCACAATTTACCCACTTGGCCTGGATGACTCCCTGCACGCGATGGCAAGAGGTTTCCCGCTAAACCTGGCTTTAGAAACACATTTATCTCGCTTGTATGGAGGAATGTGATGAAATTGAACCATCCATGAATGAGCAAAGGGACTCCCCTCCCAAAAGCCTTGAATGCAGCCGAGCCCAGTTGGTGATTGCTAGATTGACTTAATGGTCAGCCCACCCATGTTCACGTACAGACCGGGTGCCCCACCCATGACTAGCATGGACAGTCAGTCAGTCAAGACTGCTTTATTTTAAGCAGTGTGCCACAAAAAGCAGAAAAAACGTCATATTTATAAGCATAAATACATTTGAGCATGAAAAGGCAATTTTGTTCATTAAAAACGATATGAATCTTGAATGAAATGGCATTCTAAAAATGTCTAGCATAGTCTCACACCCCGATGTATAGGAGGCTAGAGCACGTGCTCTTTATTGACAGGTCGTTCGTCTTGCGTGGGAAATGTAAAATTTTGTGGGTCTAATTTACCAAGGGGCGAGTCTCTTTTCCACCACGCAACATGGTGCAAAAGTGACACAGCCCCTAAAGTGTGTTTTATCAAGCCTCGCGTGGCCCTGAGTGGTCTGATAAATCTAGAGTAGCAAAGCGCAAATCGCTGCGTTGCCTTACTCTGCCTCAGGGAGGCGTTGCATGGGTGGTCCGTGGATGTCCCCATACAATGCCCATGGTTTTTGACACATTCCCATTACTGGTAGAAGTGTGAATGCAGCAAAATGCTACGCCTTCCCAGGGGAGGCGCATCGAGGAGAAATATCTTCATTTATCCTTGTTTTGTCCTCTTTCTATGTGTGCTGCATTTTGCGGCACAGATAACAAGAGAAACATGCCTCAGGGTATTGTTGTTTTGCAGGAAGGTGCCCCTTCCTGCGCAAAAACAATCCTGCTTACAACACATGCACCCTTCATCCATAGTGCAAGGGTGCGCTGGTGCTGGGCAGCACATTGAGCGCCAGTGCAGGAAGAAGGCAGGAATGCTCCAATATTGTGTTAAATGTGGCGCATTCCTGCCCCTTCTGGAACGCAGCCCAGCAAGGGGACTTGCTGCACTGTGCTACTTTACAATTTGATACATTTGGGGCCAGATGTAGGTAATATCAATTTACCTATTCTTTAATACTGAATTTTACCTATTCGGTATTTAAGAATAGGTAAATGGGATGTAGATAATTTTTTGGTAAAAATTACCGAATCAGTAAGATTCGGTATTTACCGAATCGGTATTTACCGAATCGGTAATTGACTTTCATTCCTATGGGCCTCCACAATTCAGTAATTGCCATTCATTCCTATGGGCCTGGAGGCCCATAGGAATGAATGGCAATTACCGATTCGGTAAATACCGATTCGGTAAAATGGGGGACACCTTCAAGGGTGCCAGGGTGTCACTTTGACACCCTGTTGCACCCCTGAATCATGCTTGTGTGCAGATGTGGCACACATACATAACCTAAGGGCATGTATGTCTGCCACATGGCCCAGTTGAAAATGCACAGATTTGCATTTTCTAAGGTTTTCGTTATTTACCACTAACTTATAGTTGGTGGTAAATAACGAATCCTAAAATGGGAAAAGCACTCATTTGAGTGCTCCCTACATTGCAAATTTGGTAATTTACTGATTCGGTATTTTAAGGAATCGGTAATTTACCGATTCCTTAAAATACCGAATCGGTAAATTACCGATTTTGCAATTTAGGCCACCTACATCTCAGTAGCCTAATTCTGGTCGGTAACGGCTGAAGTTCGGTAATTTCGGCCGTTGCCGACTGGAATTAGGCTTCCTACATCTGGCCCTTGGTCCTTTGCGTGTGTGCACTACAAAGACCACTGACGGCAATCTAGAGTATCTAATAGCAGGACAGCTACGGGAACGGTGCTACTTCCGACTGGCGCAGAATAATCCCGGATAAATCTGGTGACTATACAATCCTGGGTTAGGGACCACCGATTCAAATGGTAAGTTCTTCGGCAGTGCAATCTTCTCCACCTACAGATGGTAACTGGAACCCCTGCAGGCTTCCGCACCTTAGGGGAGGGGTCAGGAGTAAACGGTCCCCCTTCAATGACAGTGAAGAGCCCACCCAAATGCTCTCCCTTGCTTCCCTTACTTGTTTCCCTAACTTGGTTACATCAAGATTTTGCCACAAAGGTTTAGTTGCTCCATCACAAGTTTTTCTTAGCATGTTCAAAACACTTGATTATGGCACATAATCAAATAAAGACAAAATGATCTGAAAATGATAGGATGGCAAAATATGGAGAAAAGAGGAAGCTGTGAAAATACACATGCCTCTTTTTTAGAATTGTCAATTTGACCTCTGAAACCCATTCTCACTATACAACCTTGTGTCTACACGTAGCACGATTTATATAATTGATAAAGTACCCCATACTGTACTTTATAAGGATATTGCAGGTCACCAAGGAGTTTCATTACCCTGTGGAGGAACTAGGACGATGGTTATGGGACACAGAGGTAATTTGCAATATCCTTATAATGTGCACCCTGGGGTACCTTATCCTGTATAATACATGGACACACTATCACCTTTCCCATGAGCCACGTAATACCATTGTGTGTAGCTCCTTCATATGAAATAGCAACCATGTTTGCAAACATGAATAATACAAACAAAACCTCTGGTGTAAAATTAAACACATCAAAAACCTGTTAGATATTTGTGTCAAACAAATATTATAAACAGTTCAATACAAGTCAGTTTAAAAAGAGCTGCAGTAGCTCCTAACATGCAGAAAGATTCTAGGTTTTCTTTAAGGGGTGCAAAAAAATAAACATATTCTCTCTACTTGTCTTTGTAAGCTACTAAAATAGAGGAGAAGAAAAGCAATGTTCCATTTGTTGCTTTGAACAACTGCTTCAATAATGCCCTTTGACCTGATAAAAGTCGAGTTCTGAGTGCATCACAAGTCGCCAATAAATTTTTTTTTATTGACTTTCATTTAAAAAGGGATTACAAAACCCCATGTATTATGTATGCATTTTTTCCCAGCATACCTTGCACACTGTCCATCTGCTCAGATATTTGCTGTATTCTCCCTTTATATTGCTAAAAGTGAAACCCTTACACAGCGTGCACTGCATACTATGTAAATTGCTACAAAGTGCATTTCTTTTCCATCATCTAGGGCACCCATTCTGCATTAGAGTGCTGCTAAAGATGTATTCTTCCCAGGGTTGCATTGTGTACAATCAACCTTGTTATGAACTCTCTACCTTTGCCATGAAACCAAACCTTATAAAATGGGCAGAATAAAGAAGAAACTGATTTCGTTTTTTGACTAATATAGTTTTTTCTATTTTTCCACCTCAGAAACGTCAACCACCACCACTACCACAACGACAACTATCACCACGGTATATCTACAGCCGCCAACCACCAAGATCTGTGAGACGGAGTCAGTAGTTGGAGACAGTGCAGTGGCAGTCTCTTGGGTGACCGCCTTGTTACTGGGATCTGTTAGCATCTTGTTTATTTAGTAAGTATCACAGCTAGGCTGGTCTTTGATTTGTAGGGTGCAGACCAGTGCATCAGTTTGCCCGAGTGCATCTGTACAAGTGAGTTTGTTTGTACAAATTAGTAAGTCTGTGGTGAGTGTGTTTGTATAGGTGAGTGTATTTTCACGGTTGAGTGTATCTTTACAAATGACCGTGTCAGTGTAAGAGAGTGTCTATGTGTTTGTCTATGTGTCTGGGTGTGTGTTTACATGTGATTTGATGTGTACAGCTGAATGTGTCTTTTTTAGGTATGTCTTTTTGTCGCTAGATGTATCTGCAAAGCTGAGTGTGTATGTGTGTACAAATGGTTCTTTCTGTTGAGTGGGCATGGCTGTGTGTGACCGTGCCTATCTGGATGGGGTCGCCCTGGTTTTCTTTCTCCTGCTTCTGATCCGCTGTTCCTTTAGGTTGGCCTTGGCCCTCCCTCTCCTGGTCTTCCTTATCCTGATCAAAGCCCTTCTTCCCAGCCTCTGGGTCTACTCCATGGTATTCCTCCTGGTCGTCTCTGATCTGGATCTTCAACTTACTCCTGAGCCTTCTCCTCCTTCTAGTGTGCCTCCTCCTTGTCCTGAAGTGGTCTTCTTTTCGTTGTAGTCCATGTCCCAGTTCTCCTGCTCTTCTTAGTCCTTTTCCTCTCCCACTTCTTGGCCTGCCCCTTTTGGTTTTGGTCCTCCTCTGTGTCTTGGTCCTATTCTAGTCCTTCTTGTTCTGTTCCTCCTGGCCCAGCTCCCACCTTTCCACCTGACCCTGGTCCTCCTAGTTTACCTTGCTCTGGTCTTCCTGCTCTGTTTCCATTGACTCTAGTCCTCCATCTCCTGATTATCCTTGTCTTGGTCCTCTGGTTCTTGGTCCTTCTGGCTCAGCGTTGCTGGCCTTTGTATTTCTGTTGAGGTGGGGTTTTCTGTCCATGAGCATGCCTATCTAGATGGGTTTGTGTGGGAGCTGTGAAGAGTGTTACTGCCCAATGTAGACAAATATCCAGAAAACTGTGGTTCTTTTACCCACATGTCACTCATCAGTTTAGATACCAAGAACTTGGAGTTTGTTCCTGCTCCTGACTGGCTGTGTTGCAGAGTATACCTATACACCCTGACCAGGCAGGCTATTTTGAATGGCAGTGTCCAATCACAGCATGTCATTTCTTTTGTTGGATGTGGATGTCATCAGCTGGAGAGACAAAAGGCTTTCATTATGCCAACGTTGAAGTATTTGATACCAGCCGTAACTAACTCCAGTTTACGCAAGTCGATTCTCAAATGCTTTGGATTGCTATATGCCTCTCCATCCGTGTGAGTTGAGTCCAGTTGGGTGGAGTATGGGCCAACAGAGATATAGATGGATGCATTGGAGTTGCCTTCTGTCACCTTGGTAATTTCTCCTGCATCAAAATTGTTGGCTTGCATTTCTAGGCACAGACTACCTTTATAGAACTGATTTTTGTGGGGTTCCACAGGTCACATCACAGTAGACTGATAATGTGCTTATTTAGCTCAAGAACCTGGCAGTAGTTTTCCCAAAAACTATTTAGCTAATTAATACATTTGGTATACTAGTTGATCTTAGGTTTCATTGTGAAAAATATCGAAACTGTACATATTATCTGGCTATTACCGATGTCCATCCCGGGATTGCCCATGATAGTCAGGGAAGCTGTTTTACCACTTGTAGGTGAGCTCTGGTGGGTAAGAGTAGAACTAGAGATATGGAATTTTAAAGATTTAAGTGAAAATAGTGGCAAAAAGCACAACATGACGGCTGAAGGATACAGTAAGAAAACAAAGATATTTCAACGAGAAAATACACAGGGCAGGACAACATTAGCTACAGGGAGATTTCAGTATATGCACAAACCCTCTCTGAATTAGAGAGGCGTACTGAGAAGATATTATCGCCGTTGCCCAGTATTTGCAGTCATTAATGGTCAACAGTGACACTGAATTGGAGAGAAACTCTGTAATGACTCTACAAGTCTCTTTCTACATCTACTGAAAGTCACAGATGTTACATTAATTTAAGCAATATAACCAGTTTTCATAGTTTCTGGGAGTGTGATTTACAAAGGCAAACTTACACTTTTGTGTAAATTCACTATTCTTTAGGTAATCAGACTACAAGTTTAATTTTACTAATAGTAAATTTACGACTGCGGAGACTCCTAATCATGGCGAAACTCCGCCATGAGTCCTGTCCTGTCTTTTAATGAGCAGAATTCTCTGCCCTGACATGTTACGAAAAATGTACACACTTATGTTATAATTTACACCTTTCTGAAATTGTAATTGTATTTATATAACGCCTACTACCTCAGACGAGGCAATAGGTTATGTTTTTTGTCTGCCTGGGTCTACTTTGTGAAGCTTATGTTCTTCTCTGCACCTCTTATATCTCCTGTACAGATTCCTTCTTTGCATTCCTGTGGAAGAACAAAGTGAAAACACATTTCATCATCTGTTCCTATTTTGCACATGTTAAGGAGGAGTTTATTGCATTTTATTACCGTGATTTCTTTTCTAAGAACAAACGGACAAAGTCACCAAAACATGGAGCCTTGACATCCCTGTGGTCTGCAAAAAATCAATCAAAGTGCAGAAAAAAATATTTGACATGCGACACAGATACGCAAAAATAGACTCTCTGCCAAAGGGAGGGACTAGATATTGAAAAAGCAAGCCAAAAAAGGTGACACTGCGCAGCATGGAGGAGACAGGAATTGGCAAGGGAACAGCCTGTCTTTTCAGGAAGCCCTGAAGAAGGCCTAGGATTCTCACCAAGGCCCTCCACCAGCTGATGACACAAAACAGGATCATACAGCTATACCGCCATGCCAAAGACGCTGCCTTACTTGTTTACCCACAGTGCTGGTCCTCCCAAATCCACCAAGAAAAAACTCTGAACTGGGAAGCCGCCATCCACGCCAACATCAACAAGGGAACGCGATGGGCTCAGTTGCTTAGAGCCAGCGGAGGCTGCTCCCTACGTCCTTCATCATCCCGCAGGGATACATAGCTTCCATGTGGCGCCATTTTACATTTTTTTTACAGTTCTGAGACCAGACAGAATTTATGATTTCTGTTCTTCCATGTTTTTTGCTCGGAGAACTGACTTGTGCACTCGGTGCTTTCTGAATGTTTTCCAAGAAGTATTTTTTTTGTATATCGGCCTTTCGACTCGCTCTACACGACAAAAAGCAACGGCATAAATGGAATGTGACTCTTTTTCTGTGAAGGCGAATGTCTTAGGGGTGGGGGGGAGGGGGTGTTACCCAATAAATTACTATATAGTTTTGATTTATTTTTCGATCGTGGGGGAGGCGGGAATTTAAAGAGAAAAAAATGCAAACATTACTTGTGTCTTATGCTATGGGTCCCTGTTGGTACGAATTACTACAGTGCTGCAGATTTGTGACCAAATGCCTATGGTTGTAGAAATCTGTGTTGTCCGAACCGTTGCTTTGCAGCATGGACTTGTGATCCAGCGTCATCCTAATTTTCTTTCTAGATGATCCGCATAAAGGTTGAACCTCGCTTCACACGCCATCTGCACCATCAGAGCCTCAGGGTCCCCCTTTCCTGCCTGAAAGGATGGAAACCAAAGCTCTTCCTTGTGGGAGCAGACTGGGAGATGTTATTGCTTGTGCTTGTACTCATCATAGGAGTGGTAATGCTAATGTGCTGTCTGGAAGTGAAGTGTTGTGCTGCAGAAGATGGACATAGAGTCTGGAACTCCCACAAAGAGGCTCATGGAGATGTAAACATACACCGAGTCGGTCGCCCATATAGTTTAACCAGGAGTATTGCTATGACTCTTGAATGTCATCTGCTATTGCTTAAATTCAGTGCCTCAGAAGTAGTCTAATGGTGTTAAAATTAATAGGTCCATTATCTTGGCATACTTGTGTAGTGGATCCAGCGTATGCACAACATCCCAAATCCCCCTCTAATACAATTATCGCATGACCAATGTGATATCATTCAGATGTCCTACTGACAATATTCGGGAAGATAATTACAAGATTACAGTATGGAACCAGTGTCACTTGGCCAAACATATAATGCTTATACTTAACTTTCCATCTTCATAAGGCAGTTGTCAATATTTCTGTACCTTAAGAGGTGCCCCTCTTTAAAAACTCTTTGACAGTGAGTGAATTATATTATGGACCTGCTCATGACCATCATTGTCAATGGAGATCTTTCAAATGTTCTTATGTTTAAGGATCGGAAAAAGATCTTTGTTCTTGAACGACGATTCAGACAGGGGGCCGAGTATGTACAAAGATCCCTTCT
Organism: Lissotriton vulgaris; assembly: GCF_964263255.1. NCBI lineage: Eukaryota > Metazoa > Chordata > Amphibia > Caudata > Salamandridae > Lissotriton > Lissotriton vulgaris. The sequence goes on along the minus strand of NC_141689.1, from coordinate 168,802,118 downwards.
CGCACGTTCAGACGAGAATCAGGCGATGAGTTGTCTATCCGTATAAGGCCTCAAATGCTTCTCACCGGCTTACCATTCTCTCCTCTCTAACCCATAAGTGGTAATTAATGTAATGTAATCTGGAGTTTATATTTAAAGTTTGAAATTCTGGAGGATTAGCAGAATGAGCTCAACATGTTACTGACCCAACTAGACATTCATTACCGCCACCCTATAATATCTTCCCCAATTGTCACTAAAGAACAGACCACCTAGGTCTTAGATGCATTTTCTTTGTCTGAAGTGCACAGGATGAGTGTTCGACCAGTTGCACCCGCAAATTTACAGTAACGTCGCAGAGGGACAGGCCTATGCAGTACTGCAGGGAAATTAGTGAGTTGTGTTAAAGCTCATAGCCTTAACCCTTTCACTGCACTAACTGGTTTGTATGTCAATATCACTATTACAGTTTCGGATTAAATGCTCTCTCAACATTGTTTTACATTGGAGCTAACCCTTTATGTGCCACACCATATCAATCCATCTTGCAAGGCTTGCAGATGCCAACTTTTAAGGAGAGAAGTCTAATTGTAGTAAAATATGAAGCCACCTTACCCGCTGTCCTCTTGTTCCTCACACGGTGCTGTGGCCTTGCTGAGTACCCACCTGTGCCATCACACTCTCCTGCCCCCCATCGCAAGCAAGAATGGTTGGGTCCCCAGTGGATCTCATCTGAAACCAAACCTACTGAAGAGTAACACACTTCTGTGAAGTCATAAAAGGGCGACAGTGAGGAAGTGGTTCAGGACTGAGGCGATGGAGACTTACCATTCTGGATTGGGGATTGGAGAGTGGCCTGCCTGCTTTATTTCTCTGTTTATTTTTTAGGATGTCTGAAAACCTGAGAGCCTTATTCTAAAGCACTGTCGTCTCTTAGGTTGGATCAACAAGTTTTTGTGTGATGACACGTCAATTATTTTGTTTTTTTGTAACAATTCCATACATGTCTCAAGACCTATGTGTATCATGAGGCGTGATTGGCTGATACAATGTGATTTGCAATGGACTTCGCTTGTGTGGGAATAGAAACATAAGTACATCGAAGTAGGTTATTCCTAGAAGTCATGCATTTTGCAGAGTAATGAATTCGTATCACAAGTACCATAATCCTACAATGGTGTCTGGTCCCTAGTGGGTTCAGCTCACCATTACACTACTAAAGAAATCCGTATTGTCTTTTTCTCTTCGGTTCTCCCTCTGCCTCCCCTTTTCTAGGATTGTCAAATACAACACTTTGGAACAAATTCCTTTTGTTTATACAGGGAGACTGTCTCTATTTCAGTGTACTATTTGTCTTATTATAAATATGCATAACAAAAAATGTAGTTATATGAACATATATTCCTTTAATTTCCCCCTTCCCTCTACGATCATATTTTGTAAAATGGTTCTAATTACACATTCTTCCTTCCAAATTCAGTATTTAATACCGTACGTCATAGTATTAAAAAGAAAGAAACAAAAAAATACAATCTTAACATACTGTATTTGAATTTTTTATAGATGTATATAAAAATGAAGAGATTGTTCATTAAATGTGTTCATTTCATGACACAAAACCAGTTGCTTGAATTAATTTGTTTTTGGCAAATAAAGGTATGCTGGGCTGTGATTGGTTGTGTGCAGCGTTGATGGTTCACAGTTGCATGTACATGTAGTATAACACAGTAACTGCTGATTGATGATTCTAGAAGGAAGGCAATAGAAATCTCGACCCTTCTTCAACCAAAGTCATGGCAACTGATCGCAGCAGCTCATTTCCAGCATGGCAGACTGCTGATGCTCTATAGGCAAATAGTCCATAATAGCTTAAATCACAATTGACCTTGGTACGAGACGGTATTGAAACTAAATAACTGAACATGTGGTATAGGGTGCGGTCCAGCGGGGAGACAAATAGGTGTCCAGATGCGGCTTTCGCTATTCAGAAATATTTTCACAGGCAAACACCGCCCCCACCCCCCCGAGTCCATGAAGCGTAACCTCTCTTCAAACAAAGTATATATACTACGTGACATAGTGATCGTATGAATAAACCGCGCATGCTTTATTAGTCGCAGCGTTTTCTTTATTTAACATTTCATTTCCTTATTTAGGTTTAATAGGAGTGGCAAACACAGGGATGGTCCCTGTGTGGTCCTGATGAAGAGTTAGGGGTAGGCTCGAAACATGTTGATCTTACACTGAACTCCTACTCATTACAGTAAGGTTTTCTCTTTGTAACATCCCCTTTTAGATATACCAAGCTAGGAGCGATCATAAAGTATTTAGGCCCACTAGCAAGGTATTTTAATCACTTTCACCCACTCCACTACACTGTGCACTACACATAGTCTTCCACTTTGGGTTCTCCTGCGTATTTTCGCAAGTCGCAGCATGCCCCAGTTCGTAGAAAACTGGGATGGCCCCAATGATGAAGCATGTCACTGTGTGGAAATCCTGGTGAGTGAGGGGACTCAAGAAAGAAATTTCCTGAAGGCTATCCTTGATCACACTGATTAGGAGCCTATTCCTTTGACTAGGTCCCTAAACCTGTGTCCTCGGGTTTCCTTGCATGTGGTATAGGTACCATCAGACCCAATTTGGGGGCCACAGGATAGACCAGGGCTACTGGTCATAACTAACCCTGAGCAAAGCACTACAGTACGCTCGCGTAGTTTGCGAAGTTTGCGCTACTTCGCACAAAGCAAACTTCACGTAGCACATTGTAAACACGCGTAGCGGTCATTTTTTGCTTGCTCGTGGTCCTCAACGTCAAGTCGGCGACCGCGAGCAAGCAAAATGACATTCTGGCGAGACTTTTTCCTCGTTCCCGATCAGCAACATCAAGTGGCCAAACGCGAGCATGGAAAATAAACCTCCCGGCGAGATTCTCAACACGAGGAGGTCAGGTTTTTCATTGCGAGTGGTCGCGTATGCTTGTGACCGCTCGTGATGAGAAACTACCTGTCCGCTCGAGTAAAAATCCACTCGAGTGGCAGAAAACTACAGCTCGCACTGTGCAAGATGCCGTTTTCAATGATTGCACAGTGCTGGATGCTTGTCCGCACTGTGCAATCATTGAAAACTGCATCTTGCACAGTGCGAACAGGGTACTATGCAGTTCGCGCAGTGCTACACGTAGTTCGCGTAGCGCTACTTCGCAAACTATGCCCAGCCCTAGTCATAACCATGGTGGTTGAGGGAGTTTACCACTGGTGCCCTGAGGTCCCTCCCACTATGGCTCTGTAAACTGAGACAAATACACGCTTTCCACATTCAACTCTTTGGTTAGTTCCTTCAGGGAGCTCACTACAGGAATTGCAGTGGAAGCCCTCTCAACCTGAGTCAACACTTGCTTCGATCGCTGAAGGCACACAAGGAATATGCTGGCCTTCTAATCCTGGATAGTCCCTCTATCTGCAGGGCCAGACATTCTTGTTGCCCCCTGTAGGAAGGTACATCCTGACTATGGTTGCCCCCAACTTTTTGCCCTGTGTTTTAGCTGGTTTTGGACATAGTCGACCTGGGACCCTGCCAATCAGGACCCCAGGCCTACTGCTCTCTCTTTAAAATGGATTCCATGTACCCTAGGTACATTTCCAATTGGTACTGGGCCACCCTATCAGACCCTGTAACTCAGGGCATGGGTGTACCCAGGGCTGCCAGGGGCTGCAGCATGTATTATGCCACCCCTGGCTGGCCTCTTAAATTTGACACAACTGGCTGCATGACAGCTGGGGCAAAGTCGTGTAATCACCCTTTGCTGTAGGTGTAGTATACCTATACCTAACCCTAAAATGGACACACAGATTCCTATCAGTCACTCCTATGGCAGGCCTTGACAATCCTGAAGGCAGAGTGCTTGGAATCGTGTGAGATGGTGCTCTGGCATGAGCTGAGCCTGTCTGCAGCTTGCGGAATCAAGTCCTAATAGCTGTTCCATGATAACGCATACCATATACTCTTAAGTGCATTATAATCCTCGCGGTTAAATGCTATCTTTGGTATTGCTTTATCAAGACATGTCGAGTAAGGTGTCATACGAATTGGAATACTAACCCCTCGCCAATTCTGGCGACGGGGTTAGCATTCCACCCTTCTAGAGGGACACGACATGTATGTAACTGTGAACCCCGGTTAAAGTTAACTGAAGCCTCAGCTCCACAAAATGGATGCTGCCACCACAGACACGAGTCTGACCCCCTGCAGCTGGGAGTCCTCCCAGCGAGGGGAGCCTGGACAAAGGGTTTCCTGTCAGGGGCGGTGCTAGCACCGTCCCAGACATGGTTTTGTGTATCCTGGGTAGGCAGGGCTTTACAGGAAGGTGACTGCTGAGTGGCACCCCGGTGCTCACTACGCATAGGCCGGTCTGAACCAGTTCCAGGGGCACACCAGCCCCTGGCCTGGGGAAGTCCGGCATGGCTGAGGGGTGTAACCACCCCCCACCTAGTCCCACCCATAGGCAGGACCTAGTCACCGGGTCAGCCCCCTTTTTTAGTATAAAGATAGGAGCGGGCCCCCTGTTCAAATTAGATCATCTTTGGAATCAAGATACCACTTTCTTCGAAAGGACTTCACGATTTCTTCTTCAAGATTCTCCCTTGTGGCTAAGGAGTAGTCACCCTGCATCAAGCGGGCACCATCCTAAAGAACACTGCTGTCTGCTGCAAGTCCTTCATCACGAATCCGACGGCCCAGCTCGACGAGACCCGGCTTCCCTGGCACCTCTGACCTCTACTCACCTCTACAGCCAAGCTGAGAACCGTGAGTGCGACGAGACCTCGAGGGACCGACGATCGCCAAGACTGCACGACATCTTTACTGCAAGCCCACCGTGTCCTCCACTGGTGAGTGCTTTGGGGTCCGAGAAGCCCCGACCCTGCGCAGCTCCAGCACCCAAGATCAGCCTCCCTGCATCTCCACGATCTGCGTGGGGCCCTTCTGCTGTTTGCTGTGCACCGCGTTGTTTGGCTACTAGCCGGCTGGCTTGTGGCCTTCTGAACGACGCCCAACGACTTCACGACTGCTGGTCTGGTTGCTCCAGGCTGGCCCTTGCTTCCTTGTTCAAGAGAGGCACCCCGGACACTCCTGGTCCACTCCAGACGCCATTTTAGGTCCACCGCATGGGCTTGAATTTGCCAAGGCTTTGTTGCCCAATCCTGGGTCCAGCGACGCCGACAGCTTCCATCTTCGTGGGACAGCTCGATCCTCCATCCTGGTCGCCGACAACGCCTCCTGGTCCGTGAGATCTTCGAGTCAAGCGTCACCCACTCACCTTGTCGAGGTGACTACCATCCGGTGCCCTCCTGGTGCCCCCTGACTACTGGCTAGTAGTCTCGAACTTGGTCCCCTCTGCTTTCAGGTGTCATCTATCTTCGAGATCCAGGCTTGGATCCAACTGAACTTTCTTCACTGGTCACCGGCCAGCATCTTTTCTTCCGGCTCCTGGTCCGTCTACGAGGATTCCCGACGTCTTTTCAGACCTATGCAGCTGCAGCCCCTGGGCTAGGTAACTTCGGCATTTCGGTGCCCCAGCATAGCCTCACTATCCAAGGGTCAGAATCTACTTTCGTTTTCTCCCTACCAGGTCGGGTTCGCCCGAGAACACTAACTTTCTAATTCCTAGCTACCATAGACTTTTGTCCGCATCTCGCGTGAGAGTGCACACACTGCACCCGAGTCCCCTAGGCCTCCTAGAAATAATCTAACGATTCCCTAGTCAAGTCCTAGCGATTCCAAAAGCTATTAGTACTGTACTTACCTGCTAGGAATTTCGCATTCCACTTTCAGAGTATATGGTTTTCCGTGCCCCTCGGGCATTTGTATATACTGTGCTAACTTAAGTATTTTTGTAAGAGTTTTGGTTTGTGCTTAGTACCCTGTCCTCATAAAGAGTACAGGGCTGTTGTGATCTTTAAATAAATAACTGTTTATTTTCATAACACTTGTGTGGTGTCCTTTCACTTGGTATTCAAGGGGTATATGTGTGGTAAACAGCTGGCTTAACGCGCCCTCTCGAGTCTTTAGCCTTAGACTGCTCGTATCCACGCTACTAGGATAGCTGGTCTATAAGGTTGACTTACAACCAATCATCAATAAGGGTTGCTGGACTGATACATAGTGTTCACTAGAATAGTGAGCACTGCATATCAGGCCACCTTCTCACATTGGTGAGCAGCGGTGGGATTTGAGCTTGCTGTTGTTTTACCACACGTATCCTAAGAATATCTTGTTGAAAGATCACATAAGTACTATTAGGTACATATAACTAAAGCTTAGAATACTCTGAGTTCTACTGAACCAGCTGTTGTAGCTCCTCAAGGCTTAGCACACCTTGGCTACAACTCTAGCAAGGGACCAGTAGGTAACACATAGTGTAGGTAGGTGCATCACTTACACCACACTAGAAGCAGTATGTCGGTCACAGGAGGAAACACTGAGTCTCCCCTTGTGTCAGTTGACCCTCCACAGGTCATCCCTTCAAAATATACTGCTCTTAGCTTCCATGAGATGAGACAAGTGTGTACTCTCAGGAAACTAAAACAGGGGTCTAACCCCACCACTTCCTTTCTGATTGGTCTCTTAGAGGCTTATGATGCCAGTAGGGCTGGTAACCCAGACCCTTCTAATCCAGATGGAAGTTTGCCCTCCTTACAGGGTCCCTTTGATATCCATCCCCTCCTTGAGGCAGATGTTGCTGAGGATGAGGATGAGTTATCAGGGGATGAGGCAGATAAGGGACAGGTAGAAGTCAGCAGACTAACCAGGTCCAACTTAAGCAGACATGAGCTTGGTACTGGGGGACCCCTGGGCCCACTCTCAGGTCAGCTTAACATTGGGAATGGACGAGTTAGGTCTCTATCAAGAGGCTCTAACAGATCCTTTCGAACCAATGGCTCTCTCAACTCTTCTCACAGAGGGATGTCTTCCCCTAAAAGGAGAGTGTATGAAGCTGAAGAAAGGGCAGTCAAACTGAGGATTGAAAGGGAAGAACTTGCCCTGGCCAAAGAGAGACTTGCCCTTGCTAGAGAGCAAGAATTATGTGGGCTAGTTCCCACTGGTGGCAGCAATAAACCTAGCAATAGGGAAAGGAGTTTTGATACAAAGCACCTGAATAAGATAGTGCCCCCCTTTAAAGAAGGGGATGACATCCACAAATGGATTACTGCTTTAGAGAGAGCCTGCACTGTGCAGGGTGTTCCCCAAAGTCAGTGGGCAGCTATCTTGTGGCTCTCCTTTGATGGTAAAGGTAGAGATAAGCTCCTCACCACAAGGGTGGAGGATGCTAACAATTACCAAATCTTGAAGAATACACTGGTTGATGGGTTTGGTTTAACCACTGAACAATACAGGATGCTGTTCAGAGACACCCAGAAAACTCAGTCTCAAGATTGGACTGACTTTGTTGATTGTGCCACTAAGGCTTTTGAAGGCTGGCTACTGGGTAGTAAGGTTACTGATTTTAAAGGATTGTACAATCTAATTATGAGGGAGCAAATCTTAAATAATTGTCAGAACCAGCTATTACATCAGCACCTGGTAGACTCTGAGTTGACCTCTCCACAGGAATTGGGTAAGAGGGCAGACAAATGGGTCAGAACCAGGGTTAGGCCTAAAAATCAGGGTGGTGACCAGAAAAAGGAATCAACCAAGCCTCAAGAGAAGGGTGGGGATAAATCCACAGAGAAGACTTCCCAAGGGCCCCAAAATTCCAACAAGGGTGGTGGGTCCCAGAACACTCCTTCAGAACAGAAGAAACCTTATTGCCATACCTGTAAACAGGTGGGTCATTACAAAAGTGATGCCAGTTGCCCTAAAAATGGTAATAAGGGAAATACACCCCCAGGTAATACTCCTAAACCTCCTGTTACCACTAGTGGTAATCCCCCAGGTGGTGGGAGTGCCCCCAAGAATGTGGTGGGCATTACTCTGGGCCAACAGGAGGACTATGGCTTAGCCAGGTTCCCTGACCACACTCTTGTCTGTGAGACTGGCATGGGGTTTGCCAACTTCACTACTGGACCCCACATTTTGGGCAAGTATAGACAAGAAGTTTTAGTGAATGGTCAGAAAGTTGAGGCATTCAGAGACACAGGGGCCAGCCTCACCATGGTGAGTGACCATCTGGTCCCCTCTGCTCAACTGACCCCTGGTTTTACTTATCAGGTGACAGACATTCATGGAATGAAGAGAAGGCATCCCATGGCAGTAGTCAAGCTCAGCTGGGGTAATGTCACAGGGCCCATGAGAGTGGCAGTGACAGATAACCTACCTGTAGATTGCTTACTGGGGAATGACCTGGAACTCTCAGCATGGGCTGAGGTGGAACAAGAAACTCATTCCAGAATGATAGGCCTATCCAGACAGGTTAGTGGGGCAGTAATAGCTACAGCCCCAGTCCCAGCACCATTCCTCCCTGAAAAGGTTGGAAGGGCAGTGGTAGCCACTGCCCAGGCTCAGACAGACTTTCCAGAGCAGGATAGGAGGGCTGTGACAGTCACAGCCCAAACACAAACTGAGTGCCCTCCTGAAAAGGTTGGCAAGGTTGAAATGGTCTCAGCCTCTACTCAAACAGATAGTGAGGTTGTGAAGCCTGAAACAATGGATCACTCCACTCAAACAGAGAGCATTGAGGAGGAAGAAGAGTCTTCCCCCTCCCAGACACTAGGTGAGAGCCAGCCTCCTCAGGGAACTGACTCTACCCCTGTTGAAGGAACTGCCCCAGAGGTAGTCAGGCCTAGCCTGGCAGAGCCCCTGATGGCAGTGGACCCTTCCCAGGTGGGACCCAGTCTGGAGCAGGTAACCTGCACCTCTCTACCCTGCCTCAGTCAGCCCAGGGCTGAAGAGGTCAGGGAGGCCAGTGGTGGACCCCAAAGGGCCCCCTGTCCAAAAGAACCCCTTAATCAGCAGATTAGGATCACTGAAGCTGGTAAACCTAGCCAAGTGAAAATAAGTCAGACTCCTGAGGGATCCCCCTTAAAAGTAGTTAGGGAACTCCCACAGCTGGACACTGTTGGGCACAGCCAAACATGGGGCCTAAAAACCCCAGACCTGACCTGTCCCTCCAGTAAGCCAAACAGAGGGACTCAGCCTCCCGCTTTAGGTAGCCAGAGGCTGACCCTGAGAGCTCAGTGCATCTCAGCTAAAGAAAGAAAGGCACATATGATGGATGGTGATTGGAGGAAGTTGAGCCCAAAGGTAGAGGAGCCTCACTTCAGTACTCCATCCCAGCCTCAGCCTTTTGCTTTCCCAAGACACACCAGAGACAGAGATTCCCTATGGTGGAGACCCTCAGATACCCTTAGGGTGAGGGGTTGCCTAGTGGACCATGACACAGGGGGAAACCAAGCCAGAGCTGGTACTTCCTTATATGGCCACTTAGGTAATAGAGGCTTACCTGGACAAGGATAGCCTTATCTCCTTTCGTTTGGGGGGGGGTTGTGTAGGAAGGTACATCCTGACTATGGTTGCCCCCAACTTTTTGCCCTGTGTTTTAGCTGGTTTTGGACATAGTCGACCTGGGACCCTGCCAATCAGGACCCCAGGCCTACTGCTCTCTCTTTAAAATGGATTCCATGTACCCTAGGTACATTTCCAATTGGTACTGGGCCACCCTATCAGACCCTGTAACTCAGGGCATGGGTGTACCCAGGGCTGCCAGGGGCTGCAGCATGTATTATGCCACCCCTGGCTGGCCTCTTAAATTTGACACAACTGGCTGCATGACAGCTGGGGCAAAGTCGTGTAATCACCCTTTGCTGTAGGTGTAGTATACCTATACCTAACCCTAAAATGGACACACAGATTCCTATCAGTCACTCCTATGGCAGGCCTTGACAATCCTGAAGGCAGAGTGCTTGGAATCGTGTGAGATGGTGCTCTGGCATGAGCTGAGCCTGTCTGCAGCTTGCGGAATCAAGTCCTAATAGCTGTTCCATGATAACGCATACCATATACTCTTAAGTGCATTATAATCCTCGCGGTTAAATGCTATCTTTGGTATTGCTTTATCAAGACATGTCGAGTAAGGTGTCATACGAATTGGAATACTAACCCCTCGCCAATTCTGGCGACGGGGTTAGCATTCCACCCTTCTAGAGGGACACGACATGTATGTAACTGTGAACCCCGGTTAAAGTTAACTGAAGCCTCAGCTCCACAAAATGGATGCTGCCACCACAGACACGAGTCTGACCCCCTGCAGCTGGGAGTCCTCCCAGCGAGGGGAGCCTGGACAAAGGGTTTCCTGTCAGGGGCGGTGCTAGCACCGTCCCAGACATGGTTTTGTGTATCCTGGGTAGGCAGGGCTTTACAGGAAGGTGACTGCTGAGTGGCACCCCGGTGCTCACTACGCATAGGCCGGTCTGAACCAGTTCCAGGGGCACACCAGCCCCTGGCCTGGGGAAGTCCGGCATGGCTGAGGGGTGTAACCACCCCCCACCTAGTCCCACCCATAGGCAGGACCTAGTCACCGGGTCAGCCCCCTTTTTTAGTATAAAGATAGGAGCGGGCCCCCTGTTCAAATTAGATCATCTTTGGAATCAAGATACCACTTTCTTCGAAAGGACTTCACGATTTCTTCTTCAAGATTCTCCCTTGTGGCTAAGGAGTAGTCACCCTGCATCAAGCGGGCACCATCCTAAAGAACACTGCGGTCTGCTGCAAGTCCTTCATCACGAATCCGACGGCCCAGCTCGACGAGACCCGGCTTCCCTGGCACCTCTGACCTCTACTCACCTCTACAGCCAAGCTGAGAACCGTGAGTGCGACGAGACCTCGAGGGACCGACGATCGCCAAGACTGCACGACATCTTTACTGCAAGCCCACCGTGTCCTCCACTGGTGAGTGCTTTGGGGTCCGAGAAGCCCCGACCCTGCGCAGCTCCAGCACCCAAGATCAGCCTCCCTGCATCTCCACGATCTGCGTGGGGCCCTTCTGCTGTTTGCTGTGCACCGCGTTGTTTGGCTACTAGCCGGCTGGCTTGTGGCCTTCTGAACGACGCCCAACGACTTCACGACTGCTGGTCTGGTTGCTCCAGGCTGGCCCTTGCTTCCTTGTTCAAGAGAGGCACCCCGGACCCTCCTGGTCCACTCCAGACGCCATTTTAGGTCCACCGCGTGGGCTTGAATTTGCCAAGGCTTTGTTGCCCAATCCTGGGTCCAGCGACGCCGACAGCTTCCATCTTCGTGGGACAGCTCGATCCTCCATCCTGGTCGCCGACAACGCCTCCTGGTCCGTGAGATCTTCGAGTCAAGCGTCACCCACTCACCTTGTCGAGGTGACTACCATCCGGTGCCCTCCTGGTGCCCCCTGACTACTGGCTAGTAGTCTCGAACTTGGTCCCCTCTGCTTTCAGGTGTCATCTATCTTCGAGATCCAGGCTTGGATCCAACTGAACTTTCTTCACTGGTCACCGGCCAGCATCTTTTCTTCCGGCTCCTGGTCCGTCTACGAGGATTCCCGACGTCTTTTCAGACCTATGCAGCTGCAGCCCCTGGGCTAGGTAACTTCGGCATTTCGGTGCCCCAGCATAGCCTCACTATCCAAGGGTCAGAATCTACTTTCGTTTTCTCCCTACCAGGTCGGGTTCGCCCGAGAACACTAACTTTCTAATTCCTAGCTACCATAGACTTTTGTCCGCATCTCGCGTGAGAGTGCACACACTGCACCCGAGTCCCCTAGGCCTCCTAGAAGTAATCTAACGATTCCCTAGTCAAGTCCTAGCGATTCCAAAAGCTATTAGTACTGTACTTACCTGCTAGGAATTTCGCATTCCACTTTCAGAGTATATGGTTTTCCGTGCCCCTCGGGCATTTGTATATACTGTGCTAACTTAAGTATTTTTGTAAGAGTTTTGGTTTGTGCTTAGTACCCTGTCCTCATAAAGAGTACAGGGCTGTTGTGATCTTTAAATAAATAACTGTTTATTTTCATAACACTTGTGTGGTGTCCTTTCACTTGGTATTCAAGGGGTATATGTGTGGTAAACAGCTGGCTTAACGCGCCCTCTCGAGTCTTTAGCCTTAGACTGCTCGTATCCACGCTACTAGGATAGCTGGTCTATAAGGTTGACTTACAACCAATCATCAATAAGGGTTGCTGGACTGATACATAGTGTTCACTAGAATAGTGAGCACTGCATATCAGGCCACCTTCTCACACCCCCCTTCACAGGAAGGAAGGCTTCTGGGCACTAGAAAGTGCCCAGAAGCCCTCCAATAGAAAGTGCATAATTCAGGTGATGGCTTCTTGCCTCTGGGAGAATGGCTGTCAGGAAAACACAAGTCCTGGTCACAAAGCAGATCTTCGAGTCCTCTGTAAATCACTCAGGGCCTAATTTACAAAAAAATTATGCAGCACGCTATTTCGCTGCGTCGAGCTGCATCATTTTAAAAGCACAGGGATGCATCGTATTAACAACAATATGACGCAGCTGTGTGCTTTCCCCAGTGCTGCCATGCGCCAGCAAAGGCATCCTTGGGACTTGTTGTACGGGTGCCTGCATTGTAGGGATGATTGTTTTTGTGAAGGAAGGGGCACCTTTCTGCACAAAAAACATTAATTGATGGTGCATTCTTCTTTATATGCGTGCTGCATAATGCAGGACACGTAGAAAGAGGGAAAAACGAGTAGAAATAAAAGTATTTCTCCTCATGGCTTCCCTGGGGGAGCGTAGGATTGTGACACCTTCTCAGCTTTGCAAAACTTTATCAATCTTGGAATGTGTCAGGTTCCATAGATGTTGCGTGGGAACACCCCCTGCAACACCCATGAAACACCCATTTCAAGCAGAGTAGCGCATGAAAGGGTCTATAATTACAAGGCCATGAAAAGTCACACAGGGTGACTTTACGTGACCTTGTAAATATGGGCAGAAACACTGTGCCGCAGGTGCGTCAAAAAAAGTTATGTACCTGTGCCGCAATGGCCTTGTAAATGAGGCCCACACTCCCTTGGTCATCCTGAATACAGGGCACTGGAACACATTGAAATGTTTGGATCCCTCTTTCATACACATTTTCTAGACAGGGCATCTGGGTCCACTGTCTCAACCTTCAGAACCAGATCAGGACCACACCCTGGAGGAACTGATGGAGGTGCTCAGGTTGACGCAGCCGGGGAAGACGCTGGGACCCAATGGTATCCCAGTGGAATTTTCTATTAAAAAAAGCCTTCTTGATAGTGGGCACACACATTCTGTACATGAACATGGGGGCCCTAGCGAAGGGGGAGCTCCTCCAGACGTATGTACAGCAGCGATTGTAGTGCTTCCCTTGGCCAGGATGCCGGACACCAATTGTTACTCTTACAGACGGATCTCCCTTCTGTACACAGAGGTAAAGATCCTTGCCAATGCGCTGGGGACCAGACTGACAAAAGTCATTCCAGATTTGGTTCACAGGTATAAAATCGGGTTCATACCCCACAGGGCTGCACAGCAAAATCTCTGCTGTCTCCACTATTTGTTGGACCACGTATGTGACACAATGCTTCCCCTGGCAATCTCGTCCCTGGACGCAGAAGAGGCGTTTGACACCGTGAAGTGGTTTACCTCTTTCAAGTCCTGGTCAGGCTGGGTGTGGGCCCAAAGTTTTTCTGATGGATGAGACTCCAATATCACAACCCAGTGGCAAGGGTCAAGGTGAATAGCACCTTTTCAGAGGATCCCTCTCGCCGCTCCAGTTTTCTTTGTGCCTAGAGCCCCTAGCCTGCTGGCTGAGGCTCAGAGATGATATAGTGAGCTTCCAGAGATCGCGGGAAGCCGGAGAAGGTCTCCTTGTGTACAGACAAAACATTATTCTATCTCCCTGATCTGGTGGTCTCTATTCTGGTGATCCTGTCAGTGTTTCATAACTTTGAGAAATAAGCGGGATACAAAATTAACTGGAATAAATCGGTAGTATACCAACTGAGCATGTGGATCGCAGAAATAGTGATCCCAACTCAGATGGTGACCATCAGAGTGGGCTTCCGCTACCCGGGATTAGATAATAGGTCCTCTAAGCAAGAGTTATTTTACAGGACCATAGAAGTGGTCTACCAGGTCTTTCGGAAAGATGTTAGCCGTTGGAGGCAGCTATCTCTCTTCATTATGGACAGAGTGGCTTTATTTTACAAGATGCCCCTGCCCAAATTTTTGTTTGTTCATCAATACATGCCCTGGCCAGTGCCTGAGGATTTCTTTAATAGAGTCGAATGTGCGTTCCGGACCCTCCTTTGCATGGGGGCACCCCACACGTCTCCCTCAGAATCTTGCAGAGCAATGTATACAATGGTGGTATCTCGCAGCCAGACCTGAGGGCATACTACTGGGTGTCCCAAATCGAGGCCTTCCATGAGTGGTTATTCACACCCGACTCGAGTTTTAGGTCTAAAATCAGTCTTCAGAGAACATGCTTGGTGATCTCACTTTAGGTAGCCCTTGGCCAGATGTTCCGCCAAGGGGCAGAGTTCATTGGATCTTCTCACTAAGGGCGCCATTTTCCCTATGCATGCACATGGGACATTTGTCACTCAGAGCGTCCACCTGTAGAAGTGACTCCAACTCAAAATCAGTGGGAATCTTTTTCTGCTCTGCGCTCAACTCACCTCCTTGCCAAAGGGTTAACAGGCAGAGAGTGATAGTAGATTTAAGTGTCATGCAGACCTAACAAGTAAACAATTCTGGATAGTCTTTATGGAATTGAAATCAGCCACTCACTTTAGGTTGAAAATGAATTTAATGAAGTCATACCTTGAGTGTTGACATACATGTATAGAGGAAATAGTTGGCACTGTAATTGGATGAACTGAGCTATCATCGCGCACCCACCTCATTGAGAAAGGGTAAGGTGGAGAAAGCTGTAGTGTGGCACAAACATCGGAAGTGGACCTGGAGGGAGACAACAAGGAACAGGACCGGTCTCTGGCCACACCGTCCATCAAGCAATCACAACGCCCTGATGATGATTGTAAGGGATTACTTTGATGACTTGGTAAACTCTATCTGTGACCCGGTGGTAGGATTTGTTTCTGTTTCATTGTTCTTTTAAAACGAGAAAACGAATAAAATCCATATGTTGTAAGTCCATGCACAGCCACTCACTTTGAAATATTTGGGCACCAGCAATGCTACCCCACACACAGTGTGCAGTGGAATAGTGGGTCTCTATCAGCTGGCACAATGATTCCTGGAGGTCTGTTTGGAATGGCTGATCCTCTTGTCATTTGGAGAAGCTTCCTTGGGTGAGGGGCTCCAACATGCCTTCTGCAAATGTGTAGATGTGCCTCTGCAAATGGCATCTGTTCAACTGTCCTACTGTAATTAAAGTGTACAAAATAATTTTGATTTATTCTAGCTTCCATTAGAATGTCCATGGAACCTACATGCTTAATCTGACACTGAGACTCTGGCAAGTGCTTGACCTTATGTCAGTGGGCTTATATGTCTCTCAAGGTCATTTCTCTGCCTGTAAGCTTTGAGAATCTTCCAACATGCCACTGAAATGTATGAAACTTCAATAAACTCTCATATAGCCACTTTTTCTAAGATAGATGACTATCATAAAAGGCCGCTCTAGACACCTCACTCAGGAAGCATTCCATCTTTTTATTACTGGTATTTCCTCCCAGGGCTGACAAATATAATTTCTAGTATGCCTTGTAAAAGGAGGCTTTGTCTAATTGCATGATCTTTAATACACCACGTGACAAAATTCTTGATTTTTGGACCTGCTATGATGTCCAGATTTTAGAATGAATTTCTTAATGTCTTTTGGAAATTTGGGATATCAACAGTTGAGATTTCTTTTGAGATGCTACAATATGACTGGTTTTTGTATTTATTCCCAAAATATTGTCCACTATTTTAACTTCTTACAAGATGTTTTTGCTGAGCATGAAAATGTGATAAATTGCTCTGAATCTGTCATTTAGTAGCAAGCATCACAGGTCTACCACTAGATTCAGTCTGAAGGTGAATCAAAATTGTTATTAACCGCTCCTAATGGGGAAAATCAATGGTGTTTTTTTGGTATCTTTTTTATTAGAGAAGTAAAAAAACAGTCAGTACTTAAATTTATCGCTCATATATTTCACAGAAAAAAGATGAAATACAATTTAAAATAAGAGGAGTGTTTATGTACGTAAAACACAAAAAGGGGTGTAATGGAAGCTCGTAACCCTAACTAATATGGAACACCAACAAAGTATGCCTGGTAGAAAGGAAGAAGATGGAAGACTGTGTTTATGTATGTGAAAATAATATTTATTGCCCCTGTAACTATACCACAATATTGCACCATACTCGTGCTTGCGCTCAGCGTCCGATATCACCCTCCGGGCCCCTGTGATCACCGTGCCTCCATTTGTTGTAATCCCTCCTCGGCCGCGCTTCCTGCCGCTGCTCCGGCCCCACTCCCTCCAGCTTGACTGCTACCCTCCCCACTCGCCACCCCGCTCCCGCCTCCCAGCTGCTCCTGCCTCGCTCCGCCCCCCTCAACTCTCCACTTATGGCAGAGCCGCGTACGCGCAGCGTTCACGCGCCCTATGCGCGCCGAAGGCGCGCCAAAGGTAAGCCAGTCTACGCCCGTCCGCGCATGGACCGCGCCCAGCGCCAGACCCCCTGGCCCTCACAAAATCCACCCCTCCCGCCTAACATGCGACGCCGCAACCCTCTCTGCACTCAACACCGGCCGGCTCCCCGACTGCCACCAAGCCGCCCCAGGACGCACCCATGGACCCTTCACCTGCCAATCCTGCAAGTTCTGTTGCATCAGGACCCACACTACATCCACAAACGCCATACAGAGCTCCGACAATAACCACCTGAAGTGCATCCTGCTCAACACCCGCTCGGTCCACAGACACGCCATTGAACTATGGAACCTATTCGACACCACAACGCCGGACGTCGCCTTTCTTACAGAAACCTGGATGAACGCCTCATCAGCGCCCGACATCGCCATAGCCATCCCGGACGGCTACAAGATCATCCGAAAGGACCGCATCAACCAAACAGGAGGAGGCATCGCGATCGTCCACAAGAACACCATCTGCATCACGACCAGCTCCGACGACACCCTCACAGCCGCCGAACACCTTCACTTCCAGATACACACCGACCCCAAAACCACACTTAGAGGCACCCTTATCTACAGACCACCAGGACCCCGCACACAATTTTGCGAAGACATCACTGACTTTATCAGCGCACACGCCCTCCCCTCCGAGGACTACATTCTCCTAGGGGACCTCAACTTCCACCTGGAAAAGAACAACGACAGCAACACAACCACCCTTCTGGACAACCTCGCCATTCTCGGACTCAAACAACTGGTAAACACACCCACCCACTACGCCGGACACACGCTCGACCCAATCTTCTCCTCCAGCAAGCACGTCTCCTTCTATCACGCCACAGGACTCCACTGGACAGACCACAGCTGCGTCCACCTCAACCACAGAAAGACCACGTCCCACCAACCCCCACAACAAGTCCCCCGCAGAAACTGGAACAAAATTACCACCGACCAACTCACCTCATCGCTAAACCAAATCCCTACCACCAAATCATCGGACCCAAATCAAGCAGCAATCAATCTCGCACAATGGATCACCTACTGCGCTGACGAATTAGCACCCTTGAAAAACCCTCACAACAAGCCAGGCTACAAAAAGCCTCCTGGTTCAATGACCACCTCAAGAACTCCAAAAAGAACTGCCGCACCCTTGAGAAAGCCTGGCAAAAAAAACAACCACAGACAACATGACCGCCCTCAAGGACGCCACCCGCAAACACCACCAGCTGATCCGATCCACCAAGAAATCTGCATTCAAAGATCGACTCGACAACAACACCCACAACAGCAAGGAACTCTTCAGCATCGTCAAAGAGCTTACCAATCCCAAAGCCAGCACCAACGACATCACCCTCTCTCAAGACCTCTGCGACTCTCTAGCCTCGTTCTTTCACAGCAAAATCGCTGACATACATAACAGCTTTGGCGACCAGTCCACCCCCCTTACCACCGAACCGAAACCCCCCACCACCACCCTTCGCGCCTGGAACCCGATCAGCACCGAAGACACCATCCGCTTGATGAACTCCATTCACTCCGGATCACCAACCGACCCATGCCCCCACCACATCTTCAACAAGGCCGACTCCATCATCGCACCCCATCTCCGGGATATCATCAACTGCTCCCTCAACACCGCTACCTTCCCGGAAAGCTGGAAACATGCCGAACTCAGTGCCCTCCTGAAGAAACCTACAGCAGACCCCACTGAACTTAAGAACTACCGCCCCATCTCGCTCCTCCCTTTCCCTGCCAAAGTCATAGAGAAGACCGTCAACAATCAGCTCGCCGCCTTCCTCGAGTCTAACGGATCCCTCGACCCCTCACAGTCCGGCTTCCGAGCCAAACACAGCACCGAGACCGCCCTCATCGCAGCCACAGACGACATCCGAACACTACTCGACAACTGGGAAACAGCGGCCCTCATCCTCCTGGACCTCTCCGCAGCGTTTGACACGGTATGTCACAGCACCCTTATACAACGCCTCAGCAACGCGGGATACAAGGAAAAGCATTGGACTGGATCATCTCGTTCCTCGCCGGAAGAACTCAGAGAGTCCTCCTCCCCCCTTTCAGATCAGAGGCCACCGAAGTCATCTGCGGCGTACCACAAGGATCATCGCTCAGCCCCACTCTATTCAACGTCTACATGAGTCCCCTTGCATCCATTGCACACCAGCACAACCTCAACATCATCTCCTACGCTGACAACACACAGCTGATCCTCTTCCTCACCAAAGACCCAAACACCGCCTAAACCAACCTACACGAAGGGATGAAAAACGTAGCCGAATGGATGAACAGCCGCTTAAAACTGAATTCAGACAAAACGGAAGTCCTCATCCTAGGATCATCCCCCTCTGCATGGGACGACTCATGGTGGCCACCGGCCCCGGGCAGGGCACCCAAACCAACGGACCATGCTCGCAACCTGGGATTTATTCTAGACTCCTCCCTCTCGATGACCAAACAAGTTAACGCCATCTCATCATCATGCTTTAACATATTACGTATGCTCAGAAAGATCTTCCGATGGATCCCCACCGAAACAAGAAAGACGGTCACCTAAGCACTGGTCACAAGCCGACTGGACTACGGAAACACCCTTTACACCGGAACCACAGCCAAATTACAGAAAAAGCTCCAACGTATTCAGAACGCCTCCGCCAGACTAATCCTAGACATACCCCGCCACAATCACATGTCCGGTCACTTGAGAGACCTTCACTGGCTTCCCGTCAACAAGAGAATAACGTTCCGTCTCCTCACCCATGCACACAAAGCCCTCTACGACCTAGGACCAAATACTTCAACACGCGCCTGACCTTTCACACCCCAACTACGATCGTCCAATCAAGCCCTCGCCACGATTCCACGCATCCGAAGAGCCACCATGGGAGGAAGATCTTTCTCTTACTTAACAGCCAAAACCTGGAATTCTCTCCCCACTCACCTCCGCCTTACACAGAACCACCTCTCCTTCAGAAAACAACTCAAAACCTGGCTATTTGATAAGTAGAGAACCCCTCTCCCTCAAGCGCCTTGAGACCCTATGGGTGACTAGTGCGCTATACAAATTTTGACTTGACTTGACTTGAGTGGGGAATTAAAACTATCTGCTATTAGGCTAAATGTAAATTTTATTTGTCCGCCTCTAAGGAATAGATGTAATAACAAAGAGGGTAAATTAGAAGTAATATCTCCCATATATGGTCAACATGTTTCTGCCCTATATGTGAC
The DNA here is from genome assembly GCF_964263255.1 of Lissotriton vulgaris. Classification (NCBI taxonomy): domain Eukaryota; kingdom Metazoa; phylum Chordata; class Amphibia; order Caudata; family Salamandridae; genus Lissotriton; species Lissotriton vulgaris. Next base: position 168,782,297 of record NC_141689.1, on the reverse strand, counting down.
CTAATTCATCGTTTCAGGGGCATTCCTTAAGATCCGCGTATATGTGGCATACAACAAAGTCAGGGGCATATTATCAAGAAACGGCATTAACATTATTGCTGCTTTAGCGGCAGAAAACTGCTACTAAAGCGGCGATAATGGGCTTGATAATACGCTCTTGTGAATTCCCATAGAAGCCAATCTTCTAGTGTGAACCTGGGCGTCTATGGGAATTCTCTACGGCCGCTAAAGCGGCGATAATGTTAACGCCGTGCTTGATAATATGCCCCTCAATTACTTAAAAACTTTAGGTTAAGATATTGCCACTGCGATGTTGAGAATCCTCATTGGGTAAGAGCAGCTGTGGATCAGAGTGTACGTGTGCTAAGATATTAACATTGAGCGAGAGGTAAATTATATTTTGAGTGAGATGGTAAATTTGGTACAATTATTGGCATGGTAGAAATAGTCCTTTATTAATAGGTCCTGCACTGTTTAGCATATATTATTTGGATGATTTTGTTTGAAAATGACTTACATAAGAGCTAAAGGAGGCACCCCGCCGGCTCCCACACTATGCTATACTCTCATGGCGCCCACACTCACTCCATTGTAAATAGGGAGGCAACCCGATGCAGGGAAAGGAGCAGACTTGTGGATTAGGAAGAGGCTATCTCAAAATACTACTAAACAACAAAATAACTGTGGGTCAAAAGGGGGGGATGTGTCTTTTATGAAGTGTGTCTGGGTGAATGAATGTGTGTTGAGCAATTTGTTAGAACAGCACACAACAACGTATCGCACTAGATGGGAAGATATCCATCAGTTTACCGTCCTTTGCCGCCCTGTCATCATTTGAAACCTTTCCCAAAGCGTGGAAGCAAAGTTGTTGCCACTTCAACAAGGAAAAGGTGGTGCGCGGTAACTGCGATGTTACTTGATAAACTGAGGAGCAGTGCAAGAAAAGAGTTTGTGAAAATCAAAAGGGAAGGAGAAAAGGTGCTCTATATTAAAATTGGATAATGAACGCTAAGGAACTTTATTCTGGTGCCGTTCATTTCCAAGGTTAAAAGAATCAGTGCAAAAACAACCAGTGAGTAACCCTAATAATCACTGGCTAGTGTCATTGTGGTCGACATGTTTCTGCGGTTTATAGATCAAAAAGAATCATCTGCTTCATCAGGACCTATAGTATATGCTACTGCTCAAGTGCGATAAAAAGTATTTGATACAGATATCACCTGATCAAACCTGGTGATCCTCCTAAGTATGTGGGGGGGAAGTCCAGGAAAGACGTCATCAAGACACAGACAACACAAATAAAAAGACACATACAAAGATAAAAACGACATTTACATGGTTAGTGTAAGTCATTTTGTTAAAAAGGGTTTCAAAGACAACCAGTAACCAAAGACCCTTTTATGTTGCCCGGCGGTATCGCCTCTATGACCCACCAATGTTAATCAATGAAGAAGCAGGCGCTGGAGACTGGAAGGCAGGAAACGAGGATTTTATTCTCTCCGGAGGAGAACACATCAATTCAGACAGCAAGTATCGTCACGAGGTGCTCTAACCACATCTCTGAGGCCTGGCCTCTTATACTAGGGTTTATGACCTTTATTGCACATAACACATTCTCGCAACATTTTGATATTTGAAAGAACATCCTCGGAATCTCCCCTTCAGGCCCGTTCCCACATATATTTACAGTGGGATTCCCCACCCCGGTCACAACAGGTGATGGTTGTCGCACAGCAGGGCATTCCGCCGATTCACGGAATGCATGGGGTTGATCGGATCTCATAGGGTGGGGGCTTTGATCGGCTCGAGGGTCTTTTGATGGGGAGGGGAAGCTTCCTACTGTACGGGGTAATAAACAGTATCCGCAGGGCCAGGTGGCGGCCTGGGAACAAGGAAGACAAACGGGGACACAGGAAAAGGGGGTTTGCATCAAAAGGATCTGAGGCCATGAAAGGAATGAGGGGAGGTCTCGCGCTGGGAACAGGATGGGATTCTGTGGTGAAGCTGCGCTGAAGAGGGGTTTATAACCCGAGGCATGAGAGAGCGGGGGTTGTCAGCGTGCGGGGGGGGGGGGGGTGCTTGCGAGGTTAAGAGAGAGAGAGACGCGCCGGCTATCAGCGAGGGGCAGGGAGGCCATGGTGCTCAAAATGGCTGCCGCTTACGCGCACGAATGGGCTCGAAAAGGGGCAAGATGGCGCCGATAATGTTCACCAAGCTTGTATTAATTTTCCACAGTCCTCCCTTTAACATTTCCAAGACATCTTGCTGGCCTATTTCCTATCTATACCTATTGCAGCGGTCATAAGTAAGGGAGAGGGGACTTAGGCAAAGGAACTGTACATAAACATCATATTATAAACATCACATTGAAAAATCTCATCATCTAGTAAGCGGGTTCATTGTTAAGTTGGTTGCAGAAAAAGTCATCGTAATGTAATATCAGACTAGAATTACGTAGCGAGGGCGTTGGGTACAGATCATAGATACTTATAGTCATTCGAAATAGGAGCTGGTAAGTTATCATATAAGTAAGTCCTTTTTGTATTCGGCGGGAGCATAGTTAGTCCAATGGTGATTGGGAGAGAAAGGAGATATAGTAAAAAAATATCAGAGTTCTCGGTGTCTTTGTCGTCTTCTGTTGGCACTGTTGAGCACCTGGATTACAAGTTGTTCTGTCAACAGAAATGTTCATGTGGATTGAGTCGTTGGGGGTCTGCGGGTAGGGGTACATTTTGTCTGGTTTCGTCAGACCTCATAGGAGAAATGCGTTACGGTTTTGGAGCAAGTGCATTTTCTTCCGTAACGCAGAGCATAGGATTGTGATGAAAAGTGCAATTGTCCCTGAGTTGTGGGATCTGTTTGTTTCTTGAGTCTCTGTGGTGGGTATTTCCTGTTGCTTCCATCATCATTGAGGCGTTCAGCAGCGGGTAGAACCACATACTTCGTTCATCTTCTCTTTAGGGGCGACCCTTGGTGGAGTTCTAGGTCACCGTTCTGAGATTAACATAATTCGTGGTCTACTTAGTCGGAGCTCCCTCCCTTTTGACGCAGGGAATACCCTTCTCTGGGTAGCTCAGTAGGATTTTGGAGGAACTTGGAAGTTCAGGTGGAAAGGTGTGGGTGTGAACAGTCCTTATGGTAGGTCGGAGGAGGAGGGGATGGAGCAGGGCCAAGTCGGGAACAGATCAGGGGGACGGAGAATTTGAGACAGGCGGGTCCATAACCAAGTTCAGAGAGCGGGGACCTTTTGGCACACGTTGATCATAGAGCAGGGGCTTCAGGTCAGCCCTTTCCTTAGCTTTGTCTGAAACAGTGCCCCGTCCTGCGACTCCTTACTGCTGTGGTCTCGCCTCGGCCTCCGTCGCTGATGTTCCACGATCCGCAGTCAGGCCGCGTGCTCCCACATCCGGTCTCTTTCTCCTCCGACAGTGATACCCTTGAATGAGTTTTGAAAAGACAGTCTTTAGAGATTTTGCAGAAGAAGGTAATTACATAAATCTATTTCTCTCCCAACACCAAGCAACTGGGGTAAACACTCGCTACATTTGAGATTTTGCAGCCAACGTATAAACAATTGATGATGGGTTTGCTGGATTCCTTACAACTTTTCCTTTGTGGCTAATTCTTTGGCGTTTTATTGGTTATTACATTCATTCGTAATAGGTACGAGGTCTGGTACCCATTCATTGCATTCGTCTATTACAGTAGATGTCAGTTCTTCTGGTAGAGACCCATTTCCCTAGTACGAGTCTTGCAAGGTTAGGCTGGTCTTCAGGGCTTTGTATTTTACGAAAAAGTGCAACGTGCTATTCACCATAGTCTGATAGGCATCCTTCTGAGGGATGAACATAGGCTAAACGACTCTTCATTACATCAAGACATCCTATTTTCAACAAGGTTTACTGCAACAAGTTCTTTCGATTTTCGATCTAATTTTAACTTTGCACACATCTTCCTAACTTTCTATATAAATTCTCGCAACCTGGTTACTACAAGAACTCGGGGGGGGCTTGCGATAATTATTAAACTTATCCTTGGGGTGGGTGGGGTCTTATGGAAGGCAATTAGGAACACAGCGAATTGGAGCAAGGGGCGTTTTTCAGGTTCTCGTTCAGGGCGGCTGATACCAAACTGGGGGCATTTTGGGAAGACGGGGGTGTCTCGATCATTTCTTACTGCTTGGGGTATGGAGACAATTTGGAGTGGGGATGGTCGCATTACCACAGACATATTTTATCATAGAAGCCACTGACAAATAGTTCCCTGACTGTGGGTCAAATTTAGGGAACCTTAGTCGTCTTACCTGTCCCTTTCCTTTTGGCCAATTTAAATTTCATCCATATTTAGCAGAAAAGGAGAGGTAGTAACGTGGTACCGATACAATTTTATTTAGGACGAATTTGTGCAAATACTTGTGGTATTTGGGGCCAATCAGGAGGTGCACCAGGTTCGCCAATTAGGTGCCAGTCGCTAGGAAGAGGGAAAGTGTGGAGGGGTGGAAGAGTGAGAGAGAGAGAGAGAGAGAGAGAGAGAGAGAGAGAGAGAGAGAGAGAGAGAGAGAGAGAGAGAGAGAGAGAGAGAGAGACGGACAATAGGCCAAACAGTACACGTGTGACATGGAGAATGACCGTGTATTGTTTGGGCTATTCAGTGCGTTACCCAACGTTAGACGTTTCGGGTCTGTGTTAGGATGTAGAAAGCATGCAGTTTTGGGACGGAAGAGCATTAGGTCAGGTACAGAAAGATCGTGCATTGGGTAGGGCGTCTTTTTGTGTCGTCTTGCAGCGTTAGTCCGTTTTCATGCATCGGGCGTGACGTGGCTCCAGATCCTTTACGGTACCCTAATCAGGACCCCAATGTAATCTGCAGAGGGAAAAAAGGGAGGAAAAAGGGGGAGGGGGGGGGACAACATTCGAACACATCAAATGTACGGGCACGAAAGTCCTTTACTTACCGCATACTCGTACTTATCTCTTCGGGATATAATCCCTAGGGTCTTGGCTTCTGAAGTCAAGAGGGCGGGCAATGTGATAGGTGGTTCATGGGGGGGGTTCGAGGATGGCATTAAGGATCGTGTGTAGGGAAACGCTAAAAAGAGGAATCAGAGGTGCCTAGCGTGAGGTACCCGGTTTTGTGGATGTATCCGGCCATCGGGATCCTTAAATCATTCCCAAAGCTGTGATGTTCTAAGGCATATCAGTTCTTCGTTCAACCCTGTACCTTAGTACCTTCGACCACCATATCTTTATAACATTTTATCAATCACACCGCTTTACTTTACCCATTCTCAGAAGTCGAGGTCCTTCTTCATACGTTAGTTCCTGAGCTTAGTCGCATATTTTGGAGGCAACGTATCATACCTTTGATTCGATCATCAATCCAGGGCCGAACAACCATTTCTCAGATAACCTTAAAAAAGGAGCAGAACGGTTGCGCACAGAAAAACCCTCCCACTGATTCCCACATTTACAAAAGTATGTGATGCCTATTCATAGTTTTGAAGACCTTTATTTGCATAATCATTCAGTACGTAAAATGTGAAGAGTGCAATCATATTTTGGCCGGACATGTCGACGATGGAAGCACATGCAGTAGGGGGTTATTTTGTGGCACAAGAACATGTTAAAAAGGGCCTAATTAATTATTTGCAAGTAACTAAAAACATTTCATTGCGTGATGAGGGATCAGGGGCATTTCAGTTCATCAATGGAAACACAGTCAAGCTCATTGTAATCACATTTCCTAGATGTATACCGTGGGTGTGCATCATAAGCGACGTTATGTACCAGTTACAATAAATATCAAAATAAATCGTTCATTGAAATCAACATTTTTACGGAACCCCTTTCAAATGTTCGCCAAGTGAACCCTCCTCCCTTTTTCATCGAGTATGCAATGGTTCGTATATATATCTTAGTACATCAAGTTTCATTAGCTAAGGAACACCACGAGGCATCCGTTAGTTCCTATTGATACCGGCGCCATTTTGGGCGAGGCCGGTTTAGTCCGGAAGTAGCATCAAGGGCAAAAATGTCCCCGACGATTGGCGGTTGGACCAGGGTCCCTTTCGGCAGTTCAAAAAAACTGTGCTAACAGAGGGGCTGGTGATGTGGACCGTCAATCAAGAGAGGGAGGGGGTAGAGTCTTTCTTACCGGGTCATGTTGATGTTCAGCCGGAACTTACTCGAGTTCGTTAGCCCATAATGTTCCTGGGTGGTTCAGACGGAAGCTGATGCAGACACGAGAGCACCGCCATCTTGTTGCTGTGCCGTGGTTATTACATTTGTGATCAATGCAGCTGTTCCCCACCGGAAGTCTGAAGGGGCTGAGGGCTCTTGAGACTTTGGTAGAATCTTCAAAGTCGAGGGGATGTTTATCGATGGTGGGGGCTTGCGCCCAGGTGGGCAAGCGCCCGAGTTGTAATTTCGGACAAAGTTTCTCCAGCGGCCTAGACCCGCCTTCCGAGGGCCCAGACGCCAATTTGAGACCCTGCAGCAGCCGCCCTTCGTCGTATCTATCAGGAGTGGAAGAAACTTCTTGTGGTGATGAAAGACAGAACATCATGCTGTTGGAGCAGGACATTTTGGTTCGGGGCGCCAGGGTGCAGCAGTGGAGCCTTCATCTGGGGAGGTGAGGGAGGCTCGTCTGTGCCGTCTCCCTCTCCCGGCACATCCCACGCCGTCCCTTTGAATCAGGGGTGCACATGATGACCACCCTACACCCCTGATTCCGACTCTTGGGGGACCATTGTACGTCCGGTGCTCCGCAAGTATGCCCGTCGGACATTGTATGTCCTGTGCTGCGTAAATATACCAGTCGGGCGTTGTATGTCTTGTGCTGCGAAAATATACCAGTCGGGCATTATATGTCCTGTGCAGCGTAGGAATATGGCCGTCGCCCGGCTGGAGGACATCGGCGCCGGACCAGGGCAGGGAAGCCTCCTACCTGTGGAGGCGGGAGAGGCTCGTCCGCGTCGCCTCTCCCTCCCTGCCCACCCTGCATCCGCTTGATGGAGGAATTCGTGATGGCCGGACCAGGAGATACGAGGGAGGGGGTCATTTGCATCCGCCCCCTCCCTACTCGTGGCCCGGGGGACGCCATCCCTGGAAGGGTAGTATGGGAAGACCATTTCATTGCCTGCTTTGTGGAGTCTCCAGTACCTTCTCGCCGGCGATCTCTTTTGGCCCATGGCTGCTGGCAGGCCCCGCCCCACACGTGCTATGTGTTTCGGGTGGGCGGGACCATCGAACTGTTACATTTCGAGGACTTCCGGAGTGAGCATAATACGTTTTATATTTCTCCTATTAGTACAGTTTGTTTTAGAGAGTGTTCTACTAGTTATTCTATTTACCGTTGGTTGTGTGTTTTCTTTACCGTAATTAAATCCTAAGTTATATAATAGACGCTTGGCTTCCTTGAGTCCTTTCTCTAACGGGGGTTGTTTACACTGGCCTGTAATTGTGTTTGGTTTTCAGAGTGGGGGAGCAACAGAGAACAATCAGTCCCAGAACTCTAACATGTCGTTAAAATTGGTCTGACGAAATCTGTGCCATCGAGCATAATCAAACGGGGTGGTTCTGTCTGTCCTGTCTGCACTAGTCTGATTGGTTTTTATCTCGCGCCTTTTCCCTTTCTGTCGGCCTGTTCTTTCTGTCGACCCTCCGTTCTTACCTATGCTCTGCAGAGTCGGGCATTGGGCTTTCCAGTGCCCGAGACATTTACAGAAAGCACATTGGTTTTGTTTTAAATCTGTTCGTCCTGTGCATAGTGTCGGGGGATTACCTTCGGGTCGTTGTGTCCCGGGGTTGACTTGTCGGCACATCCCTTTACACCGTTCTCTTTTCATGTCTACTCCTCGGAACTGTGCCATCGCTGGCCCTTCCCTTTGCCTACTAGACGTTTGGAGGGTTGTCCGTCGCGTCCCTTCACCTTTTCAGAATTCGTCGCCTTCCCTTCGTCGTGTGGCTTCTTTGCGCCACATACCGAGACTATCGAGCATAATAGGTGTTGTTTCATTCCTACGAAGGGCTATTTCTACCGTTTCTATTTTGTCAAGATCGAAGGATCCTCTCAGTGGCCACTGACTTTCTCGATCCTTTTTCGTATATTTATGCCACAGCTCACTATAGGCTATAGCGATCAATCCATGCTTCATGAACATGTCCTTATTAGGGGTGCCTTCCAGTGGAGCCGGATGGTTCATCTCTAATAAGCGGTCCGGGCTAAACAGGCTACTAACCAGTGGGGAGAAGACAGGCATGACGGATCACAATGGGATAATAGTCAGCACTACCTATCTTATCGCTGCGTGCAAAGACTAGACAGAATATTTCTATTCTACGTTGTTTGTACGTAGTGAATACCTCATGAACCAATCTTGAGCAATCAATGTTAGGTCAAAAATAAAAAATCAATATGGTCAATGGGGAGAATAAGTAGGCTCGCAAAGGTTCGCGCCACCTACCCTTTCACTATCTGCAAAGAGGGGACCTATTCTTCCCTGTTTGCAGACAGAGAATCTCCAGAAAACAATCTATAACAGTTAATCAATGGGGGGGGGGCAATTGTTCAAATGGGGGAGAAAGATAGGTCCGACGGGTGCGTACCTATCCTTCGCTGTTTATAAAGGGAGAGCCTGTTGTTTCTCCGTTTGCAGACAGTGAATCTCCAAATAAATTAACAAAAAGTAATACTAGTATTTTCTCATCAATTATCAATCTCTTTCAATTATCAATCACTTTCGCAATTCGTCGTGTTTACACGACCTTACCCGGACCGCATGGACAGTTTCTTGTCTTCCGAATCCAGCGCCCGATCGTCCTCTTCTCTTCGTACTTCTCGTGGCACTCCTGATGGTTCCCAGTCAGGACCGCAGATCACTCGAGAGAGGTCTGTTCGGAACCAGTGAAGTTCGGATGATCGGCTGTCAGACGAGGGTCTATCGGACAGGGTACCTTCCGATCGTTGCAGTCGTTCACTCTGTCGTCAGGACCTCTCCCACTGGATCCACGAGTCGCTGATGGGCCCCACGTTTGGGACGCCAATTGTTAAAAAGGGTTTCAAAGACAACCAGTAACCAAAGACCCTTTTATGTTGCCCGGCGGTATCGCCTCTATGACCCACCAATGTTAATCAATGAAGAAGCAGGCGCTGGAGACTGGAAGGCAGGAAACGAGGATTTTACTCTCTCCGGAGGAGAACACATCAATTCAGACAGCAAGTATCGTCACGAGGTGCTCTAACCACATCTCTGAGGCCTGGCCTCTTATACTAGGGTTTATGACCTTTATTGCACATAACACATTCTCGCAACATTTTGATATTTGAAAGAACATCCTCGGAATCTCCCCTTCAGGCCCGTTCCCACATATATTTACAGTGGGATTCCCCACCCCGGTCACAACAGGTGATGGTTGTCGCACAGCAGGGCATTCCGCCGATTCACGGAATGCATGGGGTTGATCGGATCTCATAGGGTGGGGGCTTTGATCGGCTCGAGGGTCTTTTGATGGGGAGGGGAAGCTTCCTACTGTACGGGGTAATAAACAGTATCCGCAGGGCCAGGTGGCGGCCTGGGAACAAGGAAGACAAACGGGGACACAGGAAAAGGGGGTTTGCATCAAAAGGATCTGAGGCCATGAAAGGAATGAGGGGAGGTGTCGCGCTGGGAACAGGATGGGATTCTGTGGTGAAGCTGCGCTGAAGAGGGGTTTATGACCCGAGGCATGAGAGAGCGGGGGTTGTCAGCGTGCGGGGGGGGGGGGGGTGCTTGCGAGGTTAAGAGAGAGAGAGACGCGCTGGCTATCAGCGAGGGGCAGGGAGGCCATGGTGCTCAAAATGGCTGCCGCTTACGCGCACGAATGGGATCGAAAAGGGGCAAGATGCCGCCGATAATGTTCACCAAGCTTGTATTAATTTTCCACAATTTTACATTTTCGTCTCATGATATGGCATTCCTGTTAGACTAGTTACCAATCATTTATAATCCTCTCGCTCACCTTTAGGGTAAGAGGAACGTGCCACTCCTCACCTGGCTACAGCTCAGGAAGACAGTGCACCGCTCTAAAATATTGAGGAAATGAGACCTGTAAAGCCAAAAAACCACTGCGAGAGCCTGACATGCCGGCACCACACTGAGTACACTATAGATATATCTGTCCTAGTTTTACATAAGAAAAAACAAACCCATCTGTAGTTTTTTGGGGGTTGTTTTCTTGTACAAGAAAACAACCCCCCAAAAACTGGTTTTGTTTGATGAAGCAGATGATACTTATTGATCTATAAACCGCAGAAACATGTCGACCACAATGACACGAGCCAGTGATTATTAGGGTTACTCACTGGTTGTTTTTGCACTGATTCTTTTAACCTTGGAAATGAACGGCACCAGAATAAAGTTCCTTAGCGTTCATTATCCAATTTTAATATAGAGCACCTTTTCTCCTTCCCTTTTGATTTTCACAAACTCTTTTCTTGCACTGCGCCTCAGTCTATCAAGTAACATCCCAGTTACCGCGCACCACCTTTTCATTGTTGAAGTGGCAACATCTTTGCTTCCACGCTTTGGGAAAGGTTTCAAATGATGACATGGCGGCAAAGGACGATAAACTGATGGATATCTTCCCATCTAGTGCGATACGTTGTTGTGTGCTGTTCTAACAAATTGCTCAACACACATTCATTCACCCAGACACACTTCATAAAAGACACATCCCCCCCCTTTTGACCCACAGTTATTTTGTTGTTTAGTGGTACTTGTGTTCAGGGGGCTATAACTGTGTGGTCATTAAAGATTCCCTGGGACCCTCCACCCACCTTTTTTGTTGTTTCTTATCTCAAAATACTCCCAATTCACAAGGTCTTCTCGCATCTAAAAACAGCACTGCAAAGGGTCTGGAAGGGATTTGATGATAATCTATAATTTGCACAAAATAGGGGGTATTTGTAGTCAGCAGACAGCCCAGGGTAACCTTTGTCTGATCTTCATGTGTCAGTGCTTGGTTTACACAAGGCATCAGAGTTGTCAAAATGTCAATACAATTCTCCAATAAATAAAAACTGTGGGATTGGCTAATTTGATCCAAAGTTAGAGTGGACTCCTCGTCCCTTCAAGGAAAGGTGCTTGCTATTGAATCCTCTTTTAACTTCACATTAAATAAAATTGTCAATTTAGGGACCAACAAAGATAGAAATTTTTTCCAGGGTACTCTAGTCAGGTTTTATTCAATGAAACATTTAGCAGCAGGTAATAAATAGATAACGTTTTCCATTTCTTTCAGAGAAATCTGGTTCATAATTGTATCTTCAACAATTACGTTTAAAACATATTTCCGTTAGCAGCAGCAAGGACATCCATAGTCTACCTTTGTGTGGGGATATATGTTTGGTGTATAATTTGTGATACAACATTATAACATCTCTCCTATTGATCCAGTTACCATCATCTTAGACTCTGTCGCAGGATCTCCTTACAGCTCACAAGAGTATGAAGCTTTTTCATCATAATCATCAGAGTTAAGAGGTTATACACTTTATTTTCCACCTTATCTGATATGGTATCTGAATTCTCACCTGACATAATTTGTCATAAGTATTATTTAGAGCACTATTGCTTGAAGCTAGTTATAAAAATCTATACCCACTAAGATGTTTGTTCTTACCTGGTTTGCTAGTTATTTTAATTGTGAAAGGATTGGATAAAATAAAGCATTTTGATTTGTTTTGACTCCATCCTCCATTGAAGGGAGGATGGATTTATTTGTTGACAACTTAATATTGGATTTAATGTATAAGGTGACAAGACATAATAATGGAATCCACTGGATGATAGTTTTGTCAATGATAGCTAGTAGTTGATATTTCTTGCTTAAGATATTCAGATATTCTGGCACACAACACCTTAAATGTTTTTGTTAAATTATCTGCAAGTTAAACATCTCTCTTTCAGGATAAACTAAATTAATGTCACTCTTGAGTCAATCTACAGCCTACACCTCATCCACTGAGGGATTGGTCCTGTTTCTTTGTAGTATCCAGGGTGATGACTCAGTCCTGGTGCAAATCTCAGTCTAAGAGGCAAGCTTTCCACCCTCCAAGTTCAGGTTTCAATTGAAACCTCCAACTTTGGTGCATGTGTAGCGTGGGCACTTTTAATGCCCATTAATTTGTATCACCATGCATGTGGTGCCACAAGATTCATATTGTCCCTATAACTGCTGTTTATGCAGGGGTAGATTTTGTGGGTCTTCTTCAGGGATTGCTTAGATGTTTCTTGACCTCTTCTAACTTACTAACTTCAAGAGAGGCTAAGGAGGTGCCCAGAGCTTACACCTAGATCCCTGCAATAGTTTTGTTGTGTTTGCCTCCTTTGGGGTTTGTTAGAGTTTATGAATAGTACAACTTTGACTATCTGAACATATAGTACAACTTTATCTATTGCTCCTCCAGATCCACCTTCTTTAGAATGAACCAATGAAGCAGAGGGAAGGATCTTACATGGTTAAACCTCATGTTCTGGCAGAATAGTAAAGTTTGTCTCCAACTGCTCCCTGTGACCTCAACAAATACCATATTGTGGGAGATTCTAGGGCCTCAGTGTCACACATTTTAATGAGAGGGTCTTCCTCAAAAGGTTAGGCAATGCAAACCCTTCCTAGTCTAGCATATGTTTTGTACTTGTTGTGTACCATTCCAGTGAAAAATACTATGCTTAGATTACTTTGCATGTGTGCTGTGAAACTTGTGATGCTACTGGAACTTGTGTAACTTGTGAAGCTTGCGGAGTTTGCGGAACCCGTATTTCAATTAGTGATGCATTTGTAATTGTTTCTCCTGAACTTTCTTGATATGCTGGAGGTCTTTTCAATAATATTTCATCCATCAATCTCATTTGAGTCTATTTCTAATCCTGAAGTCTCTGTATTATTCTTTTTCTCTTTACATTTGCCTCCAGTCTGATCTACAGCAACTATTACTGGACTCACATCTCTCCTCCAACCTTTTTTTTGTCCATCCCATCTAGCCTCAGAATACCTCGTTATTATAATTCTGTATTTTATCCCATTCCTGTGTCTCTCTCGCTTGTATGCCTCATGTTCCCATTCCTCAAGCGTTTCATACTGCAAAGGTCTAGGATTTGGTTGTAACAAATTAATTTGTCCTATCAAGTTCTCCAAAATCCTTGCATTAATTGTACCATGTTCTGGAAAAGCTAAAACTCCATCATCTATCTATACTACTATTATAAAGAGAGAACTTGCCCCTTTTGGCAAGGTAAACTCGGGAACCACAGCGCCAATCCACACACCCAATACATTTTTGTAATCCTCAGGGTGTGTAGATGGACATAGGCTCCATAAAATAAAATTAAAACGTAAATTAAAAAATTAAAATTAAAAAACGAAATAGTCCCTTGCAACTAGCGCCGGCCGTGACGTCTGCGTGAGGGGAGGAGCGGCCGGCGTTCACCAGAACCAGGAAGAGCAGCGCGACGTCTGAGTGAGGGGAGGAGCGGCGAGAAGCAGAACCAGGAAGAGCCGGAGGACAACAGCGCCGGTATGAGAGAACCGGAGGAGCCGGCGGGAAGCGGAGGAGCAATGAAAGGTACGTTGCGGCTGCACCGCCGTGTTGCTGAAGTCTGCGCGGGAGGCGGGGGGCGGGAGGGAGTCGGCGGGTGCACCGCCGTGTTGTTGAAGTCCGGGCGGGAGGCGGGAGGCGGGGGGGCGGGAGGGAGGCGGGGGGCGGGAGGGAGTCGGCGGGTGCACCGCCGTGTTGCTTAAGTCCGAGGCGGGAGGCGGGGGGCGGGAGGCGGGGGGCGGGAGGCGGGAGGGAGTTCTGCCCTGGGATAATGCAGCCCGCAGCCCCCTTCTGCCCCAGGCAACGCTGGGGCGGGCTGCTAGTACTAATATAATAAAAAGAGAGCCTAAACCTTTGAGGCAGGTAATCTCAGGAACCACAGCACCAATCACAACACCCAATACCGCGTTGGAAAGGGCAGTTGCAGCAGAAGGACATAGGCTATGCAGACGCCCACCATATACATTTAAAAGGTAAAAGAATCGTGCCAGCAAAGTAGTCCCGTGTGGGCGTGTCTGCATTGTGTTGTGGGCATGTGCTGGGGGCATGACAAATGCTGGGGGCGTGTGGTACGTTCCGCCCTTCATGCCATGTCTCATATTGTGTGCTAATCCCACCCTGCTCCCTTTAAATACCCCTTCACCCCATAATCATAACCCACCCTTACTCCTTAAAATACCCCAACACCCTTAAACACTAAACCGTCTTAACCCTATAAATATACCCTGTACCCCAACACCCAAACCTATCCCTAAACCCTAAAAATACCGCTGTACCCCAAAAACCAAACCTAGCCCTGAACCCTATAAATACCCCTGTACCTCAAAACCCAAACCTACCCCTGAACCCTAAAAATACCTCTGTACCCCAAAACCCAAACCTAGCCCTGAACCCTAAAAATACCACTGTACCCCAAAACTCAAACCTACCCCTGAACCCTAAAATACCCCTGTACCCCAAAACTCAAACCTAGCCCTGAACCCTTAAAATACCCCTGTGCCCCCAAACCTACCCCTGAACCCTAAAAATACCCCTGTACCCCAAAACCCAAACCTAGCCCTGAACCCTAAAAATAACCCTGTACCCCAAAAACCAAACCTACCCCTGAACCCTAAAATACCCCTGTGCCCCAAAACCCAAACCTAGCCCTGAACCCTAAAAATACCCCTGTACCCCAAAACCCAAACCTAGCCCGAACCATTACAATACCCCTGTACCCCAAAACCCAAACCTACCCCTGAACCCTAAAAATACCCCTATACCCCAAAACCCAAACCTAGCCCTGAACCCTAAAAATACCCCTGTACCCCAAAACCCATACCTAACCCTAAAACTACCCCTGTACTCCATAACCCAAAACTGTATCTGAACCCTTAAAATACCCAAACACCCCAAAACATATACCTCAGTACCCCAAAACATATACCCCTATACCCATACTTACCTTATCCAAACATTTAAAAAAAACATGCTTTTACCATTCATACATTTACAACTAATTTCGTTGTAAATGTATGCGTGGTAAAAGCATATAAAATGTAATACCTTGCGTTCTAATGGCATTGCGGAGTCATGGTACTTTCGTAATGAAAGTATGCGGAGTGATGGTATGCGGAAAGAAAGTTGCGGAATAATGGGTGTTTACCCTCCCCCGGTAAGTACATTGGTGGCACACATCTCCAGCAACATAATCATATTTTTCACCACCCATTTGAAAAATGCACAGGTCTCTCTCATTGATGGCCAGCACCGACATACACTTTTAGACACACCTCCCGCCACAAGTTCTAGAATTGCGAACTTTAGAGCTGGGGAGCTACGTTCGAATCTCGGCATCAGCTCAACATCCTGTGATTCCAGGCAAATCGCTTTGTCTCCCCGTGCCTACCACAAATGAATGTGTTCTTCTGTAATGTAAATTGTGCTCATGCCATGTTGTTGAGTTCGCGCTATATAATATTGCAAGGAAAAATAAAGTAGGGAAACTCGAGTTCACACACTACTGAACGCGCACTCTTAACCCCTTCAGCGCGGGGCTAATTACCCTGCGGCGCTGGGGGCGAGGGGGCGCGCGCAGTACCACGGTGCTTGTGACAAGCTCGGCTCGTCACACTGCACGGTGGCACTGTGCTGATGACAAGCTGAGCTCGTCATGACCACGCCAGTTTTTCAGAATGCTCAGAACCGTGGGGGAATTAGCCCCGCGTGTGAGCGCCGCGCGTGTCATGACGAGCTCAGTTCATCATCAGCACACGGCCACCGTGCCTCATGACGAGCTGAGCTCGTCATGAGCACGCAAGTAGTTAAGTGCATCAGCAGTGCACTGTGAATCGGAGCGTTTCACAGGCCTGTCACAGATAAGAAATGCTATCAAAACGAAATCCTACAAAACAATATACTACTGGCCGGCAGCAATTCATACCCGGACAACGTCAGGACGGGCTGCTAGTCTTCTGTATAACTCGACCAATTCTCTAACCAAGTACACGTATGATATCCACATTCAAATATCATAAAAGAAGCAGGTGTTTCTCGGAGGAGGAACAGGAAATCCCTCTCTAGTAACTATCGGATTGCCCTTTTTGAAAAAATCTTTTATCTTTTTTATCATACTCATTTTTTAACTCTTTTACACTAAAATATCTCAGTAAACTAAATAAAACTCTTCCGTAATTCCGCGAATTCTACTTGCTTGTGCTTGAACAATACCAGCGTGTTTCACACCAACCAGTGCTCACTACGTATCTGCTATTCTAACTAATAGCAACACAGCTCACAGCAATCAACCAATCACAGCTCACTACACACCGCTGTCTGACCAATGCAGCACAACTTTTTGTGACCTCAGTATTTCTCCTGCTACTGACTCTCCCTTTACAAAATTATACGACATTGTATTTCTAGATCTTTTATAAACTAAAATCTTGTTAGAAACAACACAAAACAATGCTACTTTGTGTGCTCCACTAGTAAAAGAGATAGGGGCATATTATTTAGGAAACGTGATAAATATTGCATTTCCTGCTTTGCGTGATTTTGGCCAACTCCGGCTTTTGCTGGATTTAATCGCCGAGATATTGATTTTTTATCAATGCATATCTCCTAGGCGATAACAAATCTGGCGATTGCGGCGAAATGCGGGATTATCGCTGGAAATCCAGCGATAAACCTGCAGTAATAGGTGAACTCTTATTGATAGAGAGATGTGGATTTAGCCGTACAATTCACCTCCCATGATACAGATAGGCAAGTCAGGATTTCTGTTGACGTCAATTACCGACGATAACCGCAGTTAGTGCTGCTTTTTTATCACTTTGCGGTTCTGGGGCCACGTTGATAATAGGGCGAAGTTGTGTCTGCGAGTGTTTCTATGACGTGTTAGTCAGGAACGCCTACTTTGCATGTCATTAGCGATATATATCGCTGTCATGCAAAGTGGAAAAAATCCGACCGCTAACGCCTGTTAGCATAGGCTTGTTAATAGGGCGATTAAAATATCACTGCTTTTTTAGCAAAAATTGTCTCAAAAGTGGCGATATTGCCCTTGATAGAATGCCCCTTAGATTTTCCTTTTACTCAACAAATTTCTTTCACTTCCAGTAAAATAATGACCAGCTCTACTTTATTCTCAATCAAGTTAAAGGAGGTGTACACGAATGCAAATCACAAATTGTAACTGAGAGAGAACATAAGCAATGTATAAGAACAAACTCATATCAATTAACATGTGCATTGAAGGAGTGGATAGGCGAAGAGAGAAAAGTTTCAAAGACAAAATACATTTCTAAAAATGATTATGCAATTTCAGGGGTATATCTATACTAACCCAAGAAAGGAGACAGAGAAATCTACCCTCAGGCCTAAGGGCAGTAGGCCACTCGAGAAGCAACGAGCATCAACAATTAAGTCAGGAAAACAGGAAACAGGTAGGTCTCTATCTGGAAACAGCAAACCGACGACAGGCACTATCTCTTCCTAACTAACATCAGCCACAAAACCACACCCCCAGGGCATCTCAATTATACCCTAAAACCTAAAAGTCCAACCCACATTTGTTTCAGTATTTATAAAATCTCATACTCTCATTGGCTAAGAATTGGGGCATCTTTGTCACACCACATTCATCATGGCTAGTTTATTAAATGTATATCCACAGTTGGAATCCACAGGTGGGTGTGAGTGGTCCCTACAATGGTGGGGAGCACGTAGTGTTCTTTAAATACCCCTCACACACCAAAAGGCCCCTTGGTGTCATGCTTCATCATTGGGGTCTTCCCACCCCTCTACGGGATGCGGCGTGCTACGACCCACGTCTACGAGGGAGCACTATTTACTCAGACTATGTGAGGTGTGTGTGAGGGTGTTGGTGATATTAAGTGAGTGGTGGGGTTTGAAGTGTTTTAGAGTGATGGTTAAAAAGTGCCTGGCTCGTGGGGATACTTAAAAAATCTTTAATTGGCTCCCGAGCTGGTACTATTCAAATGGTGTGTTGTGAGGTTCTTATGTAATATAATGTACATAACCTCATGTGTGCGTCAACATGTTTCGGAGAGGAACTCCTTCTTCATGACGGGGTGCACAAATCCCCACCTTACTCATGTTTACTTACCAAAATCTGTATTTTACAGAAAAGTGATAGAATTAAATAAATAAAGGCTAATGTGTACCTAAATCAATAATTAAGGAGGTATCTGCATTTAGAGAACCTAGGGGAATAAAACACAGGGAAAGAAACAAAACAATGTGTTCGTAGCTCCCGTAGTCGTTTGTCTTACTCCAGGTATAGTGACCTAGGAAGAAGTGATGGGGCAGCAGCTACTAGACAAAGTTTGTCATCCTAATAGTGAAGGTGCGCCCTGTAAAATAAAAGGGACAGAGACAAGACATACACAACACAGAACAAAAAGCACACACTCTATTTGTATACACCTATATTGTTCAGGTGACCAGGGAAAGTGGGGTAGTAGTTTTTAAAAAGTAGGTAGATGCTTACATATTCTCATAGTATGGTGTGCCTCATGAGCCTCTTAACGTGGGGGGTATATCGAGCAAGTATGAATCCTGTAAGGTAAAATACAGCTCAGATCGCTTACTTACAGGTTTGTTGTATCCGCTGCTCGTTACCCGTTAAACTACTCACGATTGCCAGGAGAAAGTCTCTTCCTTGCTGGCCCCAACGCGGCTCTGCTGTGTATAAGGGCTTGGTCTGGACATGCGTTTTCATACCCAGCTCGTGCGCCAATTAAGCTCTTGATTGCTTTCCGAACCGGAAAGGAGAGTGTAGGCCCATACATGGTCTAACTGGATCAATTACCGCACCCGGTACCCTGCTAGTGGCGGCAAAGTAGCTCAATGTATCTGCGCGTGTGCCGGCCTAGAACGGTAGAGTACGCATCACCGCACATGTGCGAATGCGTAGATGCGTGTTCTGTCGGCCGCACATGCACGTGCGATGTCCGGGCTGTCTCGCCCGGTGCATTCTATAAGAAATTTCTGAGGAAGTTAAGATTTTTTGACTTAGTGATGTATGTTCATCATAGATAACTGTGCCAATAGTATGGGATATCTACCTATAAAAACGGACTACAGACAAAGTGCAAGGGGAAAACTATGGTTTCCTGCACATAGTATAAAGAGTGTGGTACTTGTATGGCGATATATAGTGGTCATATTTAGACCATGCCTCTATGAGTGTAACGCAGTGCATTTTTAATAGGACACTGTAGTTAGGTGGTTACAGCCTATGGCAGAAATGACCAGTGGGTGATTGTTCTACATACAAATAGGGGCGAAGTGAGATGGAGTGACTTTGTGGGTATGGTTGGTACTGTCTGGTTAGGCGCTTTGGGTACGGTTATATGATCACTGTAATTGGCCCCATGGAATGTCATCATTGAGACCGATGATATGAGTGCCTAGCCGAAAAACACCCAGCATTGTTCCTTTTCAAACAGTCCGGTCTCTGATTGCAGTTGTTCAATTATTGTCCAGTTTAAATCGTTCACGCAATGTTGTTCATTCAGAAAATGGGTGGCCATTTTTGTAGTGCTTTTCTTGCAGCTCACATTACTCTTGTGCTCATTTATCCTGACTTTGGCTGCTCTGGTGGTCATTCCGACATTCCAGGGTATTTAAAGAACACTGCGTGCTCCCCACCATTCTAGGGACCACTCACACCCACCTGTGGATTCCAACTGTTGATATATACTTGGCTAGGGAGAACGAATCCACACCTTCTTTCTCTCACCCCTCTTTGTTAATTTTTTGATCTAGACAGCGCACAGCTGTGGGAGTTTACCGACATCCAACACACACATAACACACGTCCTACCATAATCATACCACAGATACGTAACTAGTGCCAGTAATGGAGGACGAGAATGGTCTAACCTTCGGCGAGGAGGAAATCGACAGGATCCTGGCAGCAGTGATTCCTTTCGAGGGCCTAAGCAATACCGACCCAGGCCCCAGTGTGGCAGACTGGGATGAATTAACAAATCTAAGAAGAACACAAATAAAGGCAGCACTCCATGGTCTGCTGATGACTGAATACCTGAGGAACAAAATAGCACCTCAAGGACTAATCGTTAAAAATGAGCCTTTCATCTTCCAGAACGGCATGCAGTTCAAGAAGGACTGGTCGCTCATATCGTGGCATTGAACGAGAGACTGGCTCGTTTTAATAATAAAAACTGCCACAAGAATTGCGCAAGAACTTAAAGTAGACATCCAAAAAATAGAGTTGCAGCTAAAATCTTACCAATCACCCAATGTTTTTAAAAAACGTTTAAAAGAACTTAATCAACAATTGTCAGACTTTGAGCTCACTCTTAAGCAAAGTAATTTCAATAAACAAAAAAAAGATAAGGATCGCTTCACACCAGAGAAAGCCTATCCTTATACCAAAGATGGTTATCTTTCTAAGGATAATACTAGTGATGCCGATAGCGTTGCGTCTGACAGTAACTCATCGGGGTCCAACTCGAGTGGATACCAAAAGTATCGACACCCCAGAGGTGGTCAAAGGCAACATAGATCACAATACCCCAGACAGAGGGGTTGGAGAGGCTACCAAGCACCTCCCCAGTACCAACCATACCAGGGCCACCCACCTTTCACACAATATCAATATGGTCCACCACCAACTGGACCCAATTACCCACAGTGGGCCCCAGACTTTGAAGGTGGGTTTTACGGTCCACAGCCTTTTTTAGGGATGCGCCCAGGACCATGACGGGGCAGGAACAAGAGGGGGAACACCGTAGCATGGCAGGAAGCGGAACAAGAAGATCCCAGAGTAAGCACCAGGAACATGACAGGTGCCCTCCAAAACCAACCATCCACCAGCAAGAGGGGGACCTAGTGGTCAATATAACAACTTGGACTTGGACACTCTCAGAACTCCAGAAATCAGACCTCAATAAAAAGGACTGGGGTTTGTCCCTACAAACAAACTCGACATATTTAAACTTCATGCTGAAATGCAGGAGTTCGTTAGGAGAATCAAGCTCCAAGCCTTTCTTCGGAATAAGGAAACCCCTCGACCACCACAGACACAGGGCTGAAACCCAAATCTAACTTCACCCCTCCAGATACAATGCTACCAGTAGAAGTACTAGCCTTTGAGAAGGCTGTGATGAATAAATTGAGCAAGCTAAACACACCAAATACTAAGGTTTTCCACAATACCAGTCGCACTGAGCAAGAAGCAATCAAACAACTGTCAGAAAACAAAGACATAACCATAAAACCCGCTGACAAGGGGGGGCGATAGTGGTACAAACCACAACCGCCTATAACCAAGAGTGCTTAAGACTTCTGTCAGATAGGAGAAACTACACTGTCCTGCAAAATGACCCCACAGAATCACTGCGTACCACCATAGGAGGAATGGTGGAAGAGGATCAAGCCCACAATTGGCTGTCAAAAAAGGAGGCAGACTTCTTGATCCAAAATACCCCAAGAATGCCCTACTTTTACAGTATCCCAAAGATACATAAGAACTTGGACCAACCCCCAGGTAGACCAATAGTTTCAGGCATTGGCTCCATTTTGGAACCTCTGTCTAGATTTGCGGACGCCTTTTTGCGACCACTGGTAAAAACTACAAACACGTACTTAAGAGACACAAAGGCCATTCTGCAGTTACTCAACAATGTGCCCTTTGACCCAGAGACCCACTTACTGCTAAGCCTTGATGAGGAGAGCCTGTACACAAGTCTGCCCCACGATGAAACACTCTCCATCATCGAGGAAGTGCTTTTCACTACCCCTTGGAAATACCAGACACCAAGGGGAGTAGTTTTAGAATGCATCACCATAGCACTCACCAAAAACTTCTTTGAGTACAACTCTACACTGTACCTGCAAAGCCATGGGAACAGCATGGGGACCACGTTTGCTCCCAGCCTGGCCGGACTGTATGTGCATCACTTAGAAACCAACAAAATCCTGCACACAAACAGCCCCTTCAGGAATAACATCCTCACATGGAAGAGGTATATAGATGACATTCTAGTAATCTGGCAGGGTGATTCACAATCAGCGCATGCAGGTGACCCAGAACGCTGCAGCACGAGCGATTTTTGGCATGCACCGCCGTACTAGTGCCTCTAACCTGCTCCAATCCCTCCATTGGCTTCCCATACGGAAGAGGATACTGTTTAAAGCCATGACTCTAGCCCACAAAGCCCTGCATGCCACTGGTGCAAAATACCTCCAGAAGAGGCTGGACTTCTACCGGCCAACACGATCTTTAAGATCGGAGTCACTGGCACTTGCTGTGGTGCCACGTATAAAAAGGGCCCGACTGGGCGGTCGATCCTTCAGATTCTTGGCCCCTCAACTATGGAACTCCTTACCGCTGTCCCTGCGGGCCACATCTAATCTGCTTGCCTTTAGGAAGGGTCTAAAGACTTGGTTATTCTCTGGCTAGTGCGCTTCCACTTTTTAGCCTTTGTTTTCTTTACTGTTATGTTTTTCAGTCTTCTTCTGGGTCTGGAGCATAAAGCGCCGGGACACTCCTTTGGAGTAGCCGTTGCGCTATACAAGACTCATATATAACATAACATAACATATAACGTGATTGGCTTTATGACATGGCTTAATACTCAAAACACCTTCTTGAAATTTACCAGTTTGGTCTCCAATGAGTCCTTGGTATTTCTCGATCTCAACATCTACGCCGAAGGCGGCATGCTCAAAACTACCACTCATTTTAAGCCCACCTCCAGAAATTGCCTCCTAAGATTTGACAGTTTCCATCCGTGACACCTCCGGGAGCAGGTCTTTAGGGTCTTCGTAAACATGTTCAGGGAGGGGGCACGTCTGATGTCTGCCAGTAGCTCATTTCAGGTCTTGGCTGCAATGTGGGAGAAGGATCTTCTGCCTGCTCTGGCTCTGTGGATGCAGGGGGTTTCGGCCAGTGCGAGGTCGGAAGATCGGAGGCTTCTTTTGGGTACGTGGAAGTTGATTATGTCGTTGAGGTGGAGATGGTGGGCTAGCTGGTGTGTCTGGGGGTCGGGGGGACGGCTGTGGCATATGCTGGATGTTTGGCAAAGTTGTCGTAGAGTTTTTTTATTTTGAGGAGGAAGTAGGTTCCACGCTTATCGCAGAGGTCTTAGGACAGGGTGATGTCTGGGGCTTCGCTTCCTGGGTTGGTGAATTCATGAATGACACTGAAGAGTTTCTTGGAGATGGTGGAACTGTCGAACATTTTTTTGTGGATGAAGTTCCTCTTGGTGGTCCTGATTTGGTTGTGGTAGTCTGTCATGACTTCCCTGTAGGTGGTGTATATTTCGGGTGTCTTAGTGTTTCTCCAGTTCTTGTACAGGCATCTGCAGGTGTGTCTTGCTTCTTGGAGATCAGTGGTGAACCAGGCGGCTTTCCTGGGGTGCTGTTTGTCAGTGTTGCCTAGCGGGGCGAGCTGGAGATCACAGGGGCATATTAGCAAGAACCTTGTTAATATTATCGCCGTTTTACCACCAGGAAACTGCTGCTAAAATGGCAATATTGGGCTTGCTAATATGTGTTATAGAATTATAATAGAAGCCTAGGTTAGATGTCCTGCTCATCTAACCTGGGCTTCTATTGAAATTCTATAACGCATATTAGCAAGCCCATTATCGCTGTTTTAGCAGCAGTTTCCTGCCACTAAAACAGCGATAATTTTAACAAGGTTCTTGCTAATATGCCCCCAAGTGTGGAGTTCTCTGGCTGCGACGTTGGCGATGGGTGCCCAGGTGTGGTTGTCTCGGGTGAGGGTGGAGTTGAGTTGCTCATCGGTAACCTTGCTCCAGTTCTTCCGTGGTTTGCATGGGGCTGGTTTGGGTCCCTTGGGTTTGTCAACGGCTAAGTGTACGCAGTGGTGGTTGGTCCATGGCGGTTGCGTTGTGTGGCTGAAGTGAACGATGTTTCCTGCTGCAACGATGGGGTCAAGGGTGTTGGCTGCTCTGTGGATCGGTGTAGTGACGAGTTGTTTAAGTCCGATGTTGGTGAGGTTGTCACAAAGGATGGTGGAGTTGGGTCGCTGGGGTTGTAGAGGTGGAAGTTCACGGTCTCTAACGAGTATGGTGTTTATTAAGGCAATGGCGAGGGGTGCGATGAAGTTGGTGATGGTGGTGGTGAAGGTGTCCCTTACGAGCCAAATGCAAAAGCATTAAAACCCTTTCATGAAGCTGCAGTTCCACTAGTCGTTACTAGGTGTCCCTCATGAGTAAAATGCAAAAACGTTTGACTTGAGGGACACCTAGCAACGACTAGTTGAACTGCAGCTTGATGTAATAATTTCAATGCTTTTGCATTTGGCTTGTGAGGGACACCTAGTAACGACTAGTTGAACTGCAGCTCTTTGTTGTATTATTTTAATATTAGATACAATAAAATTCACTGCCCACTGCTAATCTCATCCCATAATGCTTTGCAGGGCCTTTGGTTGGGATTGTATTTTTGCCCATAACTGTGCTTGGGGTGGTCCTAAGAGGATGGGACCACCACTGAATCATTCAACATGATGTGCTCTTTGTGTTCAATGCATCTGCTTGGTCTTCCCCTAGGTTAGGGGGGACCCCAAAATCATCACCTCTCTCATTGCTTGATGTTTTTCATATTCAAAGTTCACTTTTGTAAATATGTTATATGCTTTTTTAGCATGAAAAGTTGCTTTATCAAAGCATTTGCGGGTGCAGTTTAGTAGTGGAGTTGTAGCCTGAATTCTATGTTTTTAATGGAATGCATCGTTAACAAATCTTCACAAGAGTTCATTGCCCAGTGTTGGTGTTAAGCCACTAAATGTGGTTTAACGCTGCCTTGTAAATAAGGCCCCTTTCACGCTATGTTAGCGTGAAAGGGGTGGGCAATTGGTGTTGGGGTGGCTGTTCCACTGCAACACCTCTTAATTTTGACGCTGCCCCCTATGTACAAGGGTGACATACATAGGTGGCAGCGCCAAAATTAAAACCAGGTAAATTTGGTCTTAACTTGGTGAAACAAGGAGAAATTAATTATTTCTCCTCGTTTTTGCTTTTTCCATGTGTGCTGCCTTGTGCATTTCACTGACACACTGCTGGATAACTCACTTTCTGGGGGACCTTTGAGTGATCTCCACGTCTTCCCTCTGCTTCCCGCCGGACGCCGGTTTCCTGCACTGGGTTCTCCCGCTGCCGCATTGTCAGCTCCTGCGGCCGCTGTGAGGAGAAACTCGGTTTCCCAGGGGGCACTGCTTCGGCGCTCAGTGAGCGCGTCACCACCTTTAGCCTGGAGGCGCTAGAAAACTGGGGACCGCCTGACCAGCCGGGCATTTCACGGGCACACTGCTGGATAACTCACTTTCTGGGGGACCTTTGAGTGATCTCCACGTCTTCCCTCTGCTTCCCGCCGGACGCCGGTTTCCTGCACTGGGTTCTCCCGCTGCCGCATTGTCAGCTCCTGCGGCCGCTGTGAGGAGAAACTCGGTTTCCCAGGGGGCACTGCTTCGGCGCTCAGTGAGTGCGTCACCACCTTGCGCCTGGAGGCGCTAGAAAACTGGGGACCGCCCGACCAGTCGGGCTTTTCACGGACACACTGCTGGATAACTCACTTTCTGGGGGACCTTTGAGTGATCTCCACGTCTTCCCTCTGCTTCCCGCCGGACGCCGGTTTCCTGCACTGGGTTCTCCCGCCGCCGCATTGTCAGCTCCTGCGGCCGCTGTGAGGAGAAACTCGGTTTCCCAGGGGGCACTGCTTCGGCGCTCAGTGAGCGCGTCACCACCTTGCGCCTGGAGGCGCTAGAAAACTGGGGACCGCCCGCAACACGGGACGCGAGCGGGACACCCAGACGAAGCCCGGACAAAGGGCGGACAGTCTAAGACAGTCCGAGACTGTCCGCGACTGGACTGGGCCACACCCCCTGCATTTGAATTAAGGTATTTATTTATTAATCCGCTATTGTAATTTGAAGCCAAAATTGAGCCTCGTACTCTTCTTCCTCCCATTACATGTTCCTGCAGTATTTGTGACTTGATATATCCATCTCAAGTGTACCTATCTATTGAATGTCCAACATGCCAAAAAACTAGTGCCAATTCCCTCCAAAACAATGGATAACTATCTGGTTCAAGTGGTCACAAAAATAAACAGTAACAGGAGACAGTCACTGGGACTAAGCCAGTCTCCTGACCTCCAACTTCTGAGCCCAACTCCATTATCTTCACAGGTAGAAACTCCATTGTTGGATGCTCCCTTTGATCAGATAGTTAATAACTCTTACATAGGTGAAAATGATGACCAAAGCAATGCCCCGGTAGCTGACCTGGAAAATCGTGCTGTAAATGATCTAGAAAAAATATCAGCTCTGATCGTGAGATGTGTGCCCAAATTACAGATGATGACCTCTCTTCCTCCTCCGAAGAGGAAATTCGACCTACCAGAACCTCTAGGAGAACTCAGCCAAAACGAACAGGCCTACGATCAGGTCTAAGGAAGAAAAGGGCATCTCCTCCAGGGAAAACCAAGGCTAGAAGCACGGAGTATGGGGCTGACAGTGCCAAATGTACTTTGGACGATGAACTGCTTCTCAAGATAGCTGATATGATTGATTCTAAAATTAAATCTATCATCAAGCCTCTGGTTGCTAAGATTTATAAACTAACCACTGAAATAAAAAAAATGGGTGCAATACAGACTAAGGTAGTGGACGAGGTTGATAAGTTGGCAATACTAGTGACAAAAGCAGCCCAGGCAAGCAACGAAAATCCTGGGAGTACAACAATGGAGGGGGGTGGTTCGATGCCATGTAACCAACCGGCTCAGGTCCAATTAAGCTCTAATAATCACTCTGATGCAACAGACGCTGGTTTAATATTATCAAACATCATGCCTGCATTATGCCAAGAAATAGATCCTCTTCAATTTATAGAAGAAGCTTCTCCTGTGGTAGTGGTGCTGGCTAATGTCCCACCCTTGGCGACAGGACAATTGGAAACTCCAGCTTCATTGACCAGTAAGGCGTTGCATTGGCTTACAGGGAACATGCAGATGGAGCCTGGAGGGAAACAGCAATTAGCGGGCGAAATTAAGACAGTGAAAAGGGTTACCTGGATTGGGAACAGACCTAAAAGGTTTAAAAGAGACTGTGTAGCGGTGACTTTTACCCATCCGGCTGTTCTACCTAATGTGTTGATCAATATACTTCCGCCACAACGAAGAAGTGGGACTGTTGTTCCCCTCACTTTAAAATTCTTTTATGGCGAGCAACAAAATGTAACATTTCCTAAGACCCCGGGGCCAGTATGGGAAACTATAAGAAACAGACGTGGAATAATGGCTCCAGTTAACGAATGGGGTTTGCCTTTGGGAAACAGATATGAGACCCTATCAGGGTTGAATGAGCGTGATTGACTTAAGAGGGGAAATTGCATTGCATGCTCTATCCCACCATGTGAAAATCAAGTGGGAGTCACTATAGTTCAGTTGAATACCTCGAAAAATGATAGCTCCACACTCCAGACAAACTTAATGAGTAAACTAAGTACTTTCGAGGGTTCATACGGAAATAATGATCTCTATGATCCACTTGTTTCTAATAATAATATTATTGAAAATGTTAAAACATCTTTTAACTTGGTGGTAAATGAGAATTGCATGAATGAAAATATTCCATCTCAAAACCATAGGGATAGTCAAGTTACCAGCATGGAAGAACCTACTGTCAATGTTGTTGCTCATTTTACTCTGGTGTCATGGAATGTTGCAGGTCTGAAAAGTAAAATTACATCTTTGGACTGGCTAGCTTTTCTGGATACAAAGGATATAATCCTTCTCCAGGAAACTTGGCAGGAAACCCCAGAACCAAAGCAAGGTTACCTACATTTTTATATCTCGGCTATTCCGAGTTTACGGGGTTGGCCAAAGGGGGGACTGGTCACATGGGTAAAACAAAATAGTGAGTACTCTGTCTTCCAGTTGGTTACAAATACCCCTGACATTTTGTTAGTCAAACTCCAGCGACATCAGTGTAAAGATCTTTATATCTTTAACATTTACTCAAGGGGTTTACCAGGTGGGAAAGCCACCGAGGCAATTGATCAACTAGATATTCTTTTTAAACAACATTGTTTGAATGGCAACGCCATTGTTGCAGGTGATTTTAACTGTTGTTTTGAACCTCTAGATAATTATGATATAGACCTAACGTTGGAAGAAGACTGTATTTGGAAAATCCCTCAGCTGTCACTACCACCTATAAAAAAGTGGTCAGAGGCTGCATTGCAAATAAAAGTTTTTTGTGTGGAGCATGGGTTGCGGGCCACTAATGGAAGAACGGGTTCAGATACATTGGGTGCCCCTACCTTTAATAACGGTATATCACATAGTCGTATTGACTGCATTCTTATCAACAAGGAGAACTGGTCTAGTCTTATCGATATGTGGATAGAGCCACGGGTCGAAAGTGATCATGACCCACTAGTTTTGTTATTTAGGCTGTTTGATCTATCTAATAGCGAAGTACAAAGGGATAATGTACAAATTTCCCTTTCAAATGATTTTAGACGTATTAGATGGTCAAACTGTGTTACAAGTGAAGAGAGTGTTGTAGCTATGAGGGACTTAACTATCCAGGCCATTACAGATCTAAGGAGTAACTCCGTTGTTGAGGCTCCGGTATCCAACGTTAGCAAGATCCACGACGTGTTTTTTTTAGCAAACTGAGATCCTTCTTTGTAAAAAAGGTCACTAAGAAACAGAGTAGGCCAGCAAGGAAGGAGGATCAATGGTATGACAAATCCTGCAGGGTTGCCTACAGGGCCCTGTCAGAGGCAGTAACGTCAAAAGATGTAGTGAAGATAAAGGATGCCCGTGTCATGTACAAAAAAACACAAATCAGGGCAAAAAGTGATTGGGATGATGGCTATTGGAATGACCTCATGAGAGCCAGCAAAGAAAGATCCACTTTCTGGGATATTGTTAAGTGGGGAAGGGGGGCCAAAAGAGGAGAACCCACAAATCATGTGTCACCAAATGCTTGGGTTTCCCACTATGCGTCCCAGTTTGCTTTGGAGGACATCGAAGAAGATGGTTGCGAAGTACCTTTGGATATAAATCTGAGTAGTAGCTATCTATCTTTCACTAAAACTGATGTCCTAAAAACTTTGAACAACATCCCAAAAGGGAGGGCCCCAGGCCTGGATTCGGTCCCTGCTGATCTATTTATGTACGACAAGGACCTTTGGGCTACCTATATCCAGCTGCTAGCCAATGGCATTGCAAGGGGCTCACCTATTCCTGAGACCTGGAAGGGAGCCGAGATCATCCCAATCTTTAAAAAAGGGGAAAGCTCGGATCCAGGAAATTATAGGCCTATTAGCCTTATTGCATGCATCCAAAAGGTAGTGGCAAGGCTTGTATTGCAACGTATCCATGCTTGGATAGACGAGCAAGATATTTTGTCACCATTACAGGCAGGGTTTCGTTGTCATACTAGTACCATTGACCACGTTTTTAGATTTGTTTTAATATACTGGAGGGTAGTGCTACTTGGGGGGTATGCTGTTTGCAGCCTTTGTTGATCTTAAATCAGCATTTGACTTGGTCCCTCGTGCTAAGTTGTGGAAAGCTTTACAGGAACAGGGCATCCCAACTGAAATTCTATCTCTCTTAATTAGACTGCACGAGAATAATTTTGCCCAAGTCCGATGGAAGCAGCAGGGTAGCGTAACCGATAAATTTCCCATTGCAAGGGGAGTACGCCAAGGCTGTGTACTAGCCCCAACCCTCTTTTCGCTATACATCAACAGGGTGATCAGGTATTTTGAACAACAACCGACCGACGCACCTAGGCTGGCCGGAAAACTGATCCCCCTGTTGATGTTTGCGGATGATACCCTGTTAATATCAAAGACACAACAGGGGCTCCAGAAGGCTATTGGAGTTTTTGAAGTGTTTTGTGCAGATCATGGCCTTGTTATTAATACAGCCAAAACAAAATTCATGGTTCTGCACAAACGGAAATATGTCAGAGGGAAGGTGGTCATGGATGGGGTTCAACTTGAACAGACCCAAGTCTTTAATTACTTGGGCATTACCCTGTCCTATAAATTAGATTGGAAACAGCATACTAATCAGCTGGTTACGAGGCATGCACAATTGGCAGGAGCACTCGCCAAGGAATTTTATTCATCGCATACCAGGCCTATCACTCCTGTTTTAAAGATTCACAATGCTAAGGTGGGAGCAGCGGTCCTTTATGGGGCAGAACTTTGGGGGACCAGCAACCTCACTAAGTTGACGGTTGCCCAAAACAAATTTTTTCGTAATATTACTGGGTTACCAGTATCCACTCCTTTGATACCTCTCTACTATGATCTGGGAGCTCATAGCTTCGAGGACATGGCAAAGTATAGATCAGTTGCCTACTGGAGGAGATTATGGGTAACCCCTGAACTCCTGCAGTATGCCCCCTAGGGCTTCCTCGAGGTTAGAGACTCGGATAAGTCTCACAAAATCCAGTGGATGAGGGAGGTTAAAACAACATATATGGCTATGGGTCTATCTGCATTATGGGATGACCCTGTGGGGAATGTCTTCCCACCCAAGAAAATACTTTGTGATCTGTATTTGAACATGGTTGAGGCCAAGACATTTGGTCGTCATATTGAATTATCATTTACTACCGACTTCTTAGAGCTCAAGCATGCACCTTCCCTAGAACCCTATTGGGACTGGATTACCATTCCAGGGGACCGGAAGAAGTATCACCAAATGAGGGTGGGGACACTACCACTAAATACTTTAACTGTAAAATGGCGTGGGAACCAAAGTTTGGTGTGCCCCTTTTGCCCCGACCAAAGGGAAAACATAGGGCATGTATTGTTTGCCTGCCCTGAATTCAATGTACCAAGAAAGTCGTGGCTTAAACCGATTTGTGTTCAGTTAGGCCTCAAAACTGCGAGTGAGGCAATTAGGATCTTAAGAACTGATACTTCTCAGCCAGTTGTTATAGCCATGTCGAAATTTTTACACTGGATGTGGATAATTCGCGCCCGTAAAATGAGTTTGGAATAACCCCAAGGCCAGTTGTTATATGCTGCTATCCAACTTTGTAAACTGTATTGAGAAATTGATAAACCTAGCACTGAATGAATTAGCTTTTTAGGTTTCGAACCTGGCGAGGGGCACGAAGTGCCCCTCCCAGTTTGAAAACTATTGTCTTCAGTATGGATGTCGGCCCCGCCTCTGCCTCTCATTGGCTAGCTCCATAAATGGAGGATAGCCATTGGGAGGCAGAGGCTGTCAATCGCGCTTTCTCTCGAAAACGCGATTCGGGGGCGTTTCTGGTGCTTTTTTTAAGCCCCGCCCCTTTGTCCCGGGCCGCGCTGCGATTGGCTGCCGGCCCGGGACACCCCCGTGACGTCATTCCCGGGCCGCGCTGTGATTGGCTGCCGGCCGGGACACCCCCGTGACGTTAGCCAATCACAGCGCGGCCCGGGACCTGTCCTACATTCTTAGCAACAACTCAGTGTTTATACATGTCCTTGCTTTTTGCGCCTTACATTGTGGTACTCTTTCAGTATCTCGGTGCCATACGTGCTCGACAAAATCCCATGGGTGAATGGGCTGCCTGTCCTGAAGCCTCCGTCCCTCCATTGGTGAATGGACTGCCTGAAGCATCTGTCTCTCCATGATGAATGGGCTGTCTGAAGCCTCCGTCCCTCCATGGGTGCAGGGGCGTAACACAAGGCCCCGCAGCCCCCGCATTGCGGGGGGGCCTCGCGAGGGCCACTGGCTCCGGGGGGGCCCGCAGGGGCCCCTCACGTATAATACATGCTGCTTGCACACACAGTAGGCTGTGAAAAAATGGTGCGCAGCGTGGGCCCCGGGCCGGGCCCTTGCGAGTTTGAAATGGTGGCGGCGCGTGGCGGGGGCCCCGGCCGGGGCCCCTGTGAGTCTCCAGTTTTTTAAATGGTGCGGCCGGGCCGGGGGCCCCGCCCCCGGCCCGGCCGCCGGGGCCCTGGGAGTCAGTGAGTGACTGTAAGCACATTAATTCGAATTAAATGTTATTGTGCGCGCCGCGGGCGGGCCGAGTCAGACTTCGAAATGGTGCTGGGCGGGCCCCGCCCCCGCGCCCCGAGAGTCAAGTCAAGTCCGAATTGGTGGGGGTTCGGCCGGGGCCCGTGTGAGTGAGGCACTCTGTCAGCCGCCTCCTCTGTCTGATGCTGGCAGGGCGGGCCAGTCACAGTGGCACGGCACCCCGGGCACAGTCACTCTGAGTCTGATGCAAATATTATAAATGCCGAATCGATTGATGAATCAGGCGGCGGGACAGACTGTGGATGCGCACACACACTTGTTTACTCCCAGTCGGTCCTGTCCAGTCCTGACTTTCTTTCACTTTCAATTCCGCCACTTATGCACGTTGGGTGGGGGGAGGGAGGGGGAGGGCTGGGGGCAAGTCATGCTGGCTGGTGTCGTGAGTAGTGACCAATGATGCCCTCATTACATTTGTCGGCACTCGGCACAGCACATGCGCAATCGCCGGCGGCGCGAACACAAGGTGTGACATCAGGGGCCAGGGGCGCGCATAGCCCGCCCACCGAACCAGGCCAAACCCAAGCCGCCCATCGTCAAGACAAGAAGAGAAGAGATTAGAACAAGAGAAAGCCAGCCAGGCCCGCCGCCCACCGCTCAGACAGACTGTCCGAACTTAAGTAAGTTTGTCCCTGTGACACTGACCTGCGGGGCCTTCTAATCCTGATTGAAATTGCCCGCCCCTGGCCCCTGCCCTGTCCTGCCTGGCTAGCCTTGCGCTCTGGGTGTGTGCGCTGTGCGTATTAGTAGAGCTCAGGACTGGTAGAACTTTGAATGGGCAATTAATTCAATGGCATAGGGCGAACGGGGCATATATATGGGCGTCTGTGAGGTGTGGTAGCGGCCCATAAGAGGAGAACATTTGTTAATCGATTCGTGAAGTAAAATCAAATGTGGAGGGGAGCAGCAGTAGTTGGATTGGAAGGCAGGGGCCCAGGGGGTGGTGGGTGACAGGTGTGTGAACTCTGGAAGGTATCGCTATCATTCCAAAGGACCAGGGGTTGGTAATGGGCTGGGGGGAGGGAGATGGTGAGTGGCACTGGCGCGGCGTTGGATGTCTGTGCGGGTAGGAAGGTTGTGTGAGGTGGAACGCTTGCATTGAGGTCGGAGGACGTGACGTGTACCCCTGAAGTGTAAGTTCGGGTGTCCGTGAAGAAGTACAGCCAGGGTAAGTGTCCACGGGACCAGAGATTCAACCAGGTAGACGACGATGTGTTGTCATGGGGGCAGAATTGGGAGGGTAGAATGGTGCAGTCGTGCTGCCAGGTGCCACCTCTGTCTGACTCTGATGCAGGGCACCCGGCCCGGGCACTCTGGTCTGCCGCCCCCCTAATTTAACCTCGCGTTTCACATTGTGATGATTAAAGACTTGAGGTGCAGACCGGCTGGTGTGTAGTGTACCCTACACCCACGCAGCACGTGCATGCAGCATTCACCAGATATGGGGCGCTCCCCTCCAAGGGAGCAGTTGTGCTGCTCTGCTCCCCTTCCGCATGAAAGGCTGAGTCCGGCCTGACCGGCTTGGAAGCTGTGACCTTCAGGTCACTTACAGACCTCAGTAGCAAGTGCTCAACCGGCTGAGCTGTCTTAGCAGCTGTCGAGGTAATGGCCCCTGCACACTCAGTGACAACCTATCATTAGTTGTCAAAACCCGGAGACGGAGCTGATTGCTTTCAGGGGGGGCTGCAAGTGGCCCTGGGGTTTCTTTCCAGTACTCGGTGTTCTAATAAATCTGTGACTTTGTGGATGGGAAATAAAGTCACTTTGATCCTTGTTTAGAAGCATCTATTTAATGACTCTGTATTCAAATTCTGAAAATGATTCTCTGTGCTGAGAATTTTTAATGTCGTTAGAAAGTGCCTGATGCCCGAAGAAACATCTGAGAAATTACCATTAGATGCAACTGGAATACAAGTGTTTGTCAAGAAATCACTGCCTACGTGTGCAGTTCCCATAAATGAAGGGCCGATATCAAGGAAAGGGTGCTGCGCTGCAAAGAGGGTTGAGTGAGTCTTATGGCAAAAATCGCTATATTTGTTGAAGACGTCTTGGGTCTTGATCGTCTTATTTGGACTTATTAAAAGTAATGTGCCACGGTAGAGCAATACACCTTGTTTGCTGTCCCAACGGCAGTGGAGAGAGAGAGAGAGTGGACAGCTTGGAGAGAGAGAGAGTGGAGAAAGTGAATGGAAAGAGATTGAGAGAGTGGAGACAGAGAGTTGTCAGAGAGTGGAAAGAGAGAGCGGAGAGAGTGAAGAAATTGGAGAGTGAGAGTGGAGAGAGAGAGTGGAGAGAGAGAGTGGAGAGAGAGAGTGGGGAGAGTGAGTGGAGAGAGAGAGTGGAGAGAGAGAGTGGAGAGAGAGAGTGGAAAGAGAGGGTAGCAAGAGAGTGGAGACAGAGAGGGGAGAGAAAGTGGAGGGAGACAGTGGAGAGAGAGAGTGGAAAGAGAGAGAGTGAAAAGAGTATAGAGATTGGAGAGAGAAAGTGAGTGGAGAGAGAGTGAGTAGAGAGAGAGAGTGAGTGGAGAGAGCAAGAGTGGAGAGAGCGAGAGTGCGAGAGTGGAGAGAGCGAGAGTGGAGAGAGCGAGAGTGGAGAGAGAGAGTGGAGAGCGAGAGAGTGGAGAGAGAGAGTGGAGACAGAGAGAGTGGCAACAGGGTAGAGAGAGATAGTGGAGAGAGAGACTGACAGAGAGAGTCAATGACTGAGAGAGAGAGAGAGACTCACTGAGAGAGACTGGCTGACTGTGAGAGAGAGAGAATGACTGACTGAGAGAGACTGACAGACTCAGAGAGAGAGACTAGGAGAGAGAGAGACTAAGAGACTGACTGACAGAGAGAGACTGACAGAGAGAGAGACTGACATAAAGAGAGAAACTGACTGACAGAGACTGACTGACAGAGAGACTGGGAGACTGACAGAGAAAGAGAGACTGACCGACAGATAGAGAGAGAGACTGACCAACAGAGAGAGAGAGAGACTGACAGAGAGAGACTGACTGACAGAGAGAGTCACTGACAGAGAGAGAGAGAGAGAGAGACTGGATGACTGTGAGAGAGAGAGACTGACTGAGAGAGACTGACAGAGGAGAGAGAGAGAGACTGTCTGGAAGACTGACAGAGAGAGAGACTGAGAGAGAGAAACTGAGAGAGAGAGTCTGACAGAGAGAGGGACTGACAGGGAGAGAGACTGACTGAAAGAGAGACTGACAGAGAGAGAGAGAGAGAGACTGACTGACTGAGAGAGAGATTGAGAGAGAGAGACTGAGAGAGAGACTGACAGAGAGAGGGACTGACAGAGAGAGACTTACTGACTGAGAGAGAGACTGACAGAGAGAGGGAGACTGACTGACAGAGAGAGAGAGAGAGAGAGACACTGTGATGGAATTTGGGTCAAAGTGAGTATGAAGCTTTGCAATGCCTCTTAAGATTGCCATTGTCTACTAATAAAAATGTATTATCAAAATGTGCTCTTTGTAGTTACATCTGCTTTTGAAATACTGCATTGTCACTTTGTCTAATGTTTTAAAACGGAAACGAGAAGGAGCAGTGGATGCACTTTTGTCAAAACTGAACGATGAGTGGGCCCGACGTTGTATATCATGACAGGAGTCTGCATCAGAAAACCCACCTATAATTGGGCAAACTACCCTGGCGTACTGATGGCAGGGACCCTGTAATGAATGGACCACCACCTATGATAGCCTGCGGGCAGACTAAGCACAACCTTTAACTCCACCATCCAGTGTTACTGATCACTGCTGTATTGGTGACAGTGGGGTAACAATCGCCCGCATCCTCTGCAGTATGGCGGGTCACTGGCCTGAGAGCTCTAGACTGGCATGGATGATGGGAGGGGGGCCCCTCCATGTAGTTTGCAGGGGGGCCCCCTCAAGTTTCGTTACGCCACTGCATGGGTGAATGGGCTGCCTGAAGCCTGCGTCCCTCCATGGGTGAATGGGCTACCTGAAGCCTCCGTCCCTCCATGGATGAATGGTCTGCCTTTAGTTCCTTGCCCTCCGTGGATCAATGGGGTCTCTCTGGCGTCACTCCCTTAATGAATGAATGGACTCTCTGTCGCCTTTCGCCCCATTGATGACTGGGCGAGATATGGGATTGGTGTATCCCGTAGCCAGCCTGCGGGTGAACCAGCAGCTACATTCCTCGGGTTAGGGTTTCATTCGTCCTGTCTCAGAGGTGTCTGGAAAGGAATGTGCAGCGTCATCAGAAGACACCTGCAGCCTCAGACACACCGGCCGGCCACGCTTAAAGCAGCGCACCTGAGGCAGGTGCAGCCGAGGGATCTGTAAGGAGTATTCACTCACCCTCCTCTCAAGCAGGACCTCGCCGACCACGGATGGCCGAGAGACCCAGAGTAGAACCACAGCCGCCAGCAGCCTGCCACTGGGAACATGGTAGGAAGGGAGCCTGGGAGATGCGGGGGGCAGAGGGAGATAGCGCTAAAAGTCTGAGGTTTCTGCTCAGGCACTTACCGGGGAGCCTGTCACTCTGTCTGTGGGGAGTAGTATTATGTGAAGAGTGAGAGTCGGGAGCCGTTGTTCACCTCGGAGAGGTCATTGTAGAGAGGGGCTGTGTGAGTAGGGAGAGTCAGGGGACGCTTTGTGCACAGGGGTTGATTTGGGGAGTCCAGAGAGCTGCGAATGACTGGAGGGAAGGGACTTAAAGTGACATCGACAGAATCACCTGCGCCCCGCCCTCGGGCAGATTCCAGCATAGAACCGTACCCTGTACCCACCTTTCAAGTCAACTTTGTTTTAATTTGCATTTTACTGTCTGCGCTGTTCCTTGGTTGGGCGCGCGGTTCCCTTAAACCTGCAGTGCGCCGGGCGTAATGAGGCGTAATGGCGCGCGTGCGTCTCCAGAGGCGCTCTCGCGCTGACTCGGCTGGTGTGTGGAGTGCTCGGCATACCTCAGGCGTGATCCCACAGAGAGTTCTCACCAGACACAGGTGTGATCTGAAGAGGTACTATCGAGTCGCACAGGTGTGGTTTAGACTTTAGAAGGGCGCTCCTCATTGACTGCTTGGAAAATAGTTTGCTACAGAAACGTCGCATGACGGCTGGGATAAAATGCAGTATCCCGAGTGATCTAGCCCGGGTGTCCGGGATACAGTAACCCCCGTATCCTGGTTCTCGTTTTAGTCATTTTTCACCATGCTGCGCAGGTTACGGATCTCTTGCTCTGTGTAAAGTTAAAGTTACCGTCAGTGCTTTACATGGGCAGGTCCTGTCGGGTACTGAACTCCCACACTTCGTTCATTCGACAGGGGGAGTGCCAGCACTTCTCAGTAGCAAGGCGCTGCTCGGCGATAGTGGGTAAACAGGTGGCTGAGTTGAGGAGACTACCACGACTGATTGAAAAGCAGTGAGACACACTTCCCCGAAAAGTCCTTCAGCTTTTGAAATCACTGAAGGCACGAGTGCACAAGAACACTAAATAAACCGAAGAGCTTTTTTCTTTAATTTTTTTACATGTGTTGTGTGATGTTTTATTAAGTACCTACCTGCACGTATATAATTTGAAAGGGAGAGTGCCAACTTTCGAAGTAGGGATTCGGTACTTTTACTGTGGAAGCATCCACATGTTTGAGTAGATAATAGGTACTCTGAGCATCTGTGCATTAACACTTCTTAATTTTAAGCACCGACTGTGACTTCCGCACGTGCTATTTTAAAATGTTTATTATTCTGTTTTACTATATACAATGTCATGTGTTCAGGGCTTTACGTGGTATGAAAAAACTGGGGGTGGGGGGGGGGGAGTCTTTCAAAGGGGCGTGGCCATTGTACTTAAGGGCGTGGCTTACAAACACCTACGCTAAAAATCTGTGCTTAAAATGGTGTGCCGCCAGACTTGTATTACTGTTTCTGTCATTGCACCCAGATATATGATACAACAAATACCATCATACCTACAACAAGTCTGGGCTATTAGCTTTGTCATTGGTTGCATAAGATAAATTATCTAAATTATCAGCAACTATGGTTTGTATATAATAATAAAAAAGCTTCCAAGCCCGACATCACAACAATGCTGCTGCTCCTGAGTTTTAAAAGGATATTGGAAATCAAGAGAGAAAATGACTCTCTTTAAATGATTTGCCTTCCCCTACAACGCTCACCCGGCATGACGTCATGCCGTATCTTCTCCAGTAGTGAGAACTAAGCAGTGTGATTGGAGTCACTGCAGTCCGGGAAAAAACGGGCCACCTGTGCAAGGGCACAAAACAGAGACCGATTGAGACCCGTTTCGAGGCCCCCTTTAAAAAACTGACATGGTGTGCTCGTTTTTAGGTTTCGAACCTGGCGAGGGGCACAGCCCCTCCCAGTTTGAAAACTTTTGTTTTCAGTAGGGACGTCGGCCCCGCCTCTGCCTCTCATTGGTTAGCTCCATAAATGGAGGCTAGCCATTGGGAGACAGAGGCTGTCAATCGCGCTTTCTCTTGAAAACGCGATTCGGGGGCGTTTCTGGTGCTTTTTTAAGCCCCGCCCCTTTGTCCCGGGCCGCGCTGCGATTGGCTGCCGGCCCGGGACACCCCCGTGACGTCATTCCCGGGCCGCGCTGTGATTGGCTGCCGGCCGGGACACCCCCGTGACGTCAGCCAATCACAGCGCGGCCCGGGACCTGACTTGTTAGGATTTTGTCTTGTAGGAAACCACAGTGGAAAGGACTTGCTAAAAAAAATTCTCTGCACCAGGAAACCCCTTCGCAAGACGAGTTTTAAAGATAACAAAGAAGGAAACTATTTATGAAGGTAT
Organism: Lissotriton vulgaris; assembly: GCF_964263255.1. Lineage (NCBI taxonomy): Eukaryota > Metazoa > Chordata > Amphibia > Caudata > Salamandridae > Lissotriton > Lissotriton vulgaris. Next base: position 168,743,386 of record NC_141689.1, on the reverse strand, counting down.
TTTTGGGGATAGCTGTACCTGCTTTTCGGGGGAACCCATAGTTTTCAGCGGTTTTCCATTGAAGAATGAAGGTGAGAAGCGGCAGTCCTGGGGTCTCCCGAGGTTCAGCGTGAGCCCAGCAGTCCCTAAGCATGTGGCGTTTCAGCTCGCGCACTGCGCAGGAACTGTGTCAACAGAGGTATGCGTGAGGAGAGTCCCCTCGGGCTACAGCAGCCTCCTGCAAGCACCGGCCAGATAGGGAGAAGACAGGGCGGGAGAAGCGGCGAAGAATAAAAGCAAAAGACTGCTAAAAATACAACGTGAGATCACGCTCCTCTCTAAGACAGACCCTCCCCTTGCTTCCCAAGATCATTTGGTGCAGGGGCCCCGCACCTTCATTTTATAAACTGTGTAGCTGCCGCAACGCCTGGTCTGAACAGCAGAATTCCCTTCATACCTGCTATAAGAAATATTGTGCTGTAACGTTTAGTGGTACTAGCTCGCCTACCAGTGAATGAACGTGACCATGCATGGGGATATTTCACAACTCAATGGTTTTAGTTAATGTTTGATCCCTTGTCAAGAGTGAATAAATCAGCTACCTCTGTTTTTTTTGTGGCCAAATGCTCTTGGCATTCTGGGAATTGTAGTTTCGTGCACAGTGTGACTGGTGTATTTTTGATCCATGTTCAGCTTATTAGTACACAAACAGAACACATGTAATCAGTGCCATTTTGCATGTGGTGAGTTTTGTACCTATGACAGTTACATTTCACCACGTTCTAAACAACTGTAGGCTTTTCAAATTCCATGACACCACTGTTTATTTGGAAGAGGCTCGGTAAGGTAGAGAGTAGCAGAGACTCAGTAAGATAGAGAGTAACAGAGGGTCACTAAGGTCGAGATTAGCAGAGGCTTGCTAAATTAGAGAGTAGCAGAGGCTCAGTAAGGTAGGGAGCAGCAGAGGCTCAGAAAGGTGGAGAGTAGCAGAGGCTTGGTATGGTATAGAGTAGCAGAGGATCAGTAAGGTAGAGAGTAGCAGAGACTCGCTAATGTAGACAGTAGCCGAATTTCGGTACGGCAGAGAGCAGCAGTGGCTCAGTAAGGAAGAGAGTAGAAGAAGCTCAGTAAGGTAGAGAGGCTAAACAAAACTCTTGCTTCGACTTCCTTTTGGATCTCATTGTGACACTTAATGCTACTCCTCGCAGCTTACCTGAGCTGATCGAAAATATCAGGTTCATGAACTGATATCTAATAATAATGATTTCGTTTTTTTTACTCCTTTAACCTCCGCTAAGTCAGCAATTAATCTTAAATCCATGTCTTTATATGCCCGTCTTGCTATCCTTCCTTAGTAAATTAGCAATTTGCATTACTGGTCCAGCTGGTTGGTTAGTACACCATCTTGTTACACAAACACGTTTAAATTTGGTTTGTAACAGAGGTATGTATGTGTGTTAAGATCCAGCTTGTAGCGGTCTGTTGTCAGGACATATTGTGGACAATACCAAAATTTAGATTGGGCTTTAGGTCCGCTCATTGATTAGCATTCAGTGGCGTTCTTGTCTATTTCATTTGCTTGCTTCTTATCCATCAAACTTTAATGCTGCGAAACCTATTGCATTGTAAATGCTTGTTAATACAGTTTTAACTTTTTAAATGTGATATTTACATTTTTTTGTAATCATGTATGAGCTAGTAAGCCCTTTTTAGATATAGTGTAACGATTGACCAAATGTGGATCTTATTTATCTATGGGGTGGGTGATGAATTTGTATTTGTAAATGTCTTTTATGATTGATAAATATCGAATAAAGACTATTTTCTTTTGATTGCAACAATAGCAGCCATTTAACTCAAGAATTTTTGGAAGTTCCTGTTTTTTCAATATATTGTGAAATTATGGATTTTAGATTCTAACCATAAAGTTTTTTGGACGTATTTTCTAACATTAGAAAAATATCGTTACCCTTTAGAACCACCTTGCCCCTCTGCATGCAGAACCTGCCCCCGTCCCTGACTAGGTGTGGTGGAGATGTGATTTTAATATGGCACTTGCCACTGTCAAAGACTGCCTCACACTTGTAACTGAGGCTCTGGCACTTTGTGCCTGTGCAGCACCGAAACATCACAGTGGCACAAAAACAGCAAACTGCCTGCACTTTTGAGTGTGATGTTCTTTTATTCCCTCTGTGGTTCTTCCACATGAAGCGTTCTCTAATGGACCCTTTCAGGGGCTGTGCTCCTTCAACAGATGGATGTGATGGAAGTTATTGTCGCATGTATACATGAGCTGAAGCGTGAACGGGAAGCCATCATTCGCCCGCCCAGTCATCCCGCCACGCGGGCGTAAGCTCACATTGAGTACACTGGACAGGGAAGGGATATTTTTGCATTTTTATTGAAAAGCTCCAAACTGCAATTGCTTTTGGAATCATTATGCCGGAGTCTCACTGGCCACCCATCAACGGCACAGGCCATCACAGCACCGTCAACGGAGGCCTCCGCAGGACATCTTCAGCTGCCTGCGTTTGGAATATATTAAAGTACAGGGGCCTCATTTATGAAAAGTGACACATTGCTGCGTGAAAACAGCGATGCGTCACTTTTCACTGCGCCCTCCTTGCGACAACAATGATGCGTCATATTTAATGTATGACGCATCATGTCGCAAGGACTTACAGATACGTCAGTATTTCTGACGTATCTGTAAGCGCAAAAGTGACGCATTGCTGGAGTGTGTCACAAAAGTGACGCAACTCCAGCAATGCGTTCTTTCACATGGGGCAAGCCCCATGTGAAAGGGCCTGCGTCAGTCTTATGCCTGCTGTGAGGCAGGCGCAAGATTTTGACGCAACAGCTTCCAAAAAGTGACGCAGTGAAATCTCATAGATTTCACTGCGTCACTATTACGAGGCTTTTTGCGGGGGAACGCCACCTCTGCATACATTATACCTGACGCAGGTATAATGTGGCGCAGGGGTTTAAAAAGTGACGCATCTACCTAGATGCGTCACTTTTTAAATATGGCGCAACAAGGCGCATATTTTACGCCGCTGGTGCGTCACAAAAAGTGACGCACCGGCGACGCAAAACTGACGCAAGGCCTCATAAATAAGGGCCCAGGAACCGTACACAGAACAACACAGCGCATTTACTTAGGAGACCTTTGATCATCGTAACACTGCAATTTTCTAAAGATCATGGCTCCACTTTAACTATGAGCATTGAAAAACATGAGTTTCCCTTCCTTCCTGTCTATTCCAAAATTTAATTTTTTCCTTTCCTTTCCTTTCCTTTCCTTTCCTTTTTCAGTTTCGTTGTAGTTCCCCTTCATTATCTCTTTTTACTCTGTAACTTTATTGACAGCTTTCTGATTCCTTCCCCTAGATCCTTCCTTCCCTTGGAACTAGCCCTTGTGGTCCTTCAGCCCTCACTACAGCAGTCTCAAGGCTACTAGGGGACACATGGCCGTGCTACACTAACAGTGGACATATGGGCCCAGATGTAGGTCGCCCAATACCGGTCGGTAACGGCCGAAATTACCGAATTTCGGCCGTTACTGACCGGTATTGGGTTTTGGAGAGGTAGGTGCCATTTTTTAAGGATTTGGGGCCCGATGTAGGTGGCCAATACCAGTCGGAAACGGCCGAATTCGGCCGTTTCCGACCGGTATTTGGCCTTTTGAGATGTAGGGGACCTTTTTTTGTCCGATTCGGTATTTTACCAATTCGGTAAAATTACCGAATTTGAAAAATACCGAATCGGTAAGTTTGCCAAGTTTTAAAATTCGGGATGTAGGTGGGACTACTTTCAGTCCCACAGGCCCTTCAGATTCGGTATTTTAACACCCAATCCAATTGGGTGTTAAAATACCGAATCCAGGTGTGCATGCACATGTGTGCATGCACACCTATGCCATGTGACAGACAGACATGCCCTTAGGGCATGTCTGTGTGCCACATGGCACACAAGCCAGTATTGGGGGCGCTAGAGGGTGTCAAAGTGACACCCCCTGCACCCTTGCAGAAATCAGTAATTACCGAATCGGTAAATACCGATTCGGTAATGCACATTGATTCCTATGGGCTTCACGGCCCATAGGAATCAATGGGGGATACCGATTCGGTATTTACAAAATCGGTATTTACCGATTCTGAAATACCCACATCTCCCCCCCCCTCCAATTTACCACTTCTTAAATACCGAATCGGTATGATTCGGTATTTAAGAAGTGGTAAATTGGAGTTTACCTACATCGGGCCCTTGGTATTTTACTGAATCCGTAATTTAAGGATTCAGTAAAATACCGAATTCTCAACATACCGATTCGGTAAATTACCGAATCGAGGATGTAGGGAGCACTCAAGTTAGTGCATTCCTCAGTTAAGGATTTGTTATTTACCACCAACTAGAAGTTGGTGGTAAATAATGGAAACCTTTGAAAAAGCATTTTTTTTGCTTTTCCAACAGTGCCATGTTGCAGACATACATGCCCTCAGGGCATGTATGTCTGCAACATGTGCACCCATACCCAATTGAGGGGTGAAACAGGGTGTCAAAGTGACACCCTGCCACCCTTCAATGTTTCCCCCTTTTACCGATTCGGTATTTACCGATTCGGTAATTGACATACATTCCTATGGGCCTCCAGGCCCATAGGAATGAATGGCAATTACCGAATCGGTAAATACCGATTCGGTTATTACTGAAACTTACTGATTCAGTAATTTTTTACGAAAAATTACCTACATCCCATTTACCAGTTCTTAAATACCGAATCGGTATGATTCGGTATTTAAGAGTCGGTAAACTGGGATTACCTACATCTGGCCCATAGAGTGGAATCAACAAGCTACTGTGTGACCAATTCTTCTCACCCCCAGTGTCTACTGAGCTCTTTTGTTCATAGATTTATTGAGCACTCTACTGAGTCCCAGTCTCAATGTGTGGTTCCTCTGGAGAGACATAAAGGTCTGTGGACCCCAGTGACTACATTTTTGCTCTACTTGAGATTTAGAATAGGCCTGGGGGTTAAACTTCTGCTCCACTCGCCGAGTTTGTAGATCTAGTCCCATTCCATGCTCCGCGTACAGCGTGGAGTTCCAAAAAACTCTACGCAGGGGCACGGAGCAGAGCTTTTGTCTGTTTCGTGGCTCGCCAATGTTAAGTTGACGAGTGTGAGAGAGGAAAATCGTATGCTTGACCACCTCTCAGCGAGATTTCTCAATGCGGGCGACGTGGCAGGTTGCTAACGCTTACGATGCGAAACCTGCCGCTCAAGTTGAGGAAGCTACACCTCGAGTAGAACATTACTCGAGCAGCAGAAAGAAGGATTTTCCTCTTACACTGTCCGTGGTGCTATTTGCACTGATTTTACAGCACAGTACAAACTCCTGTCGCTAAAAATTACTGCGAGCAATGCCACTTACCTCACTCCGCCACTTGCAGAACTCGGTGGAGCGCAGTAGAGGTTTTTTTGTCACTTCACAGGGTTCCGCTTGGCAGAATTTCACAAACTCCATCCAGGCCAAATTTAAACATTCAGCGGCCTTCTTTGCTCACTAAGAATCCACACCAAACTACCCAAGTCTTCTTTCACGCAAACACTGACACCAGCCTGTCCGCAACGTGAAATAAAAGAGGTACATGACAGGACTGGCCTCATGAAGCCTGGATTTTAAGGGAGTAGGGAGGGTGGACAAGGACCATGGGGCATATTAACAAGAACCTCGTTAAAATTATCGCCGTTTTAGCGACAGGAAACTGCTGCTAAAACAAAGATGATGGGCTTGCTAATATGCGTTATAGAATTCCAATAGAAGCCCAGGGTAGATGTCCTTCACATCTAACCAGGGCTTCTATTGGAATTCTATAACACATATTAGCCAACCCTTTATCGCCGTCTTAGCTGCAGTTTCCTGCCGCTAAAACGGCGATCATTTTAACGAGGGTCTGGCTAATAAGCCCCCATAAGTGTAAGATTGTGTTCTTACAGCTCTGCCGCCCTTCCCTCTGTCTCAACCATGCATGCAGTGTACATCTCTGCCACTGGTGGACTCAGGGTGGTCACCGTTTGCTATTCTTTTAGAGAATAAATATTCACGCCTTGGACACCGGGTTGTCATTTCCAGTAAAGTGTTGATATTCCTGCCAGTGCAGCAGTGTCATGAGAAGTATTTTTTTTAAAATAAATTATTAAAATAATCCTTTGAATCAGGGGCTTGTATTGGCAAGCATCGCTGATGGAAGGGCACAGGACCACCCACCCTCTTGGCGGCTTGAGGCACACCATGGTCCCTCCAGCTGTTTCCTACTGGTAACCGACGCATTTCATTGCTTACAAAGCAGTAGCAGTGTTTTCGAACACATGGATGGGCTGTGGGCCAGACCAGACCATCAGAGGCACACAACACGGGCTGGGTTTAATGAGCTACCCAGGCCCTCTATAAAACCACGGGTTGTGTGTTACATCAAACTCCATGCAGGACTTCAAAGGGGTCAGCTATGTTCAAGCCACTCATTAATACAACTTTCACTCACCTGCAAAGACGATTCATAAACACGGGTTCCTGACTTCAACATAATTGGCTGAATCTGCAGAAGTCTGCAGAAAGGCTTCCTTGCATGTCTGTCTCTACAGCATCCAGGGAGGTAGGAGGTACAGGTTTCAGCCTTGTTGGGTTCCATCAGGGAAATGCAGGCAGAGTCCATAGTCCATGTGGCGCAGTGGGCTTTGAGCCTCAGGTCGAGGCATACCTCTGCATCCCAGGAGGACAGAAGCCCTCTGACCCCATAGGGTAAGCTTGCATGGCCTCCTCTCCTGTTCAGCCCTGGCTTAGTTTCTGATCACATCTGTTCATTTAAAAATGGCGTCTCTGTCCTGTCCCCCTCCTGTGCAGGCCTTTTTGCATGAGACTGACCTGACACTTGTGAGGTCACAATGCTGATCTAAGAGGTGTGCATTATTAACACACGAGAGCACTATAAATATATACCCATGTACAGGGACATCCAGCTCTGGTTTATATGTACACTTTATTTATTAGGTTTCAGGAAGGGTCTAGCAGTTTTTCCCATAGTCTAAGATTGTCTCGCTTGTAATTCACAATGCTGTTGATTCTACAGACCCACAGCTGACCTTCTAAAATAATATTGTCACTCATTTCTAACATTTGAAAGGTTTCAGCTACGGACTATATGGATTGGGGAACAAAACTCTCAAATTTGAAATCTAATCTAACAGATCTCCTTTAATGTGTTCCTTACTGTGTCTACTTCTTGGAGGGAGGCTATTGTGTACATTATATTTGAAGATTTTCTCACCATGGTTCCACTTTTGGCCTGCCATGCCCAGTTTAGGTGCTATGAAGAAGGCTTCAACACACACAATGGTTGCCTTTAGCACTGTCCTTACATTTCACTCTCACTGAGGACTCTACCCAGCTGAGCCGAGGGAGGTCCGATGCCATCCCTCTCCTCTGCAGGGCTTTAAGTGGGTCGGGTCCCTCCGATTCTCAGACCCCATAGTATTTAAAGATAACATTGAAACAGGTCCCCATCAGCCCCTATTATAATGTCCTTAACTTTACAGTTAAAAATACTGATCGGCTTCTGACTAATCAATGTAAAACCAATTAAGGAATTTATTTTCTGGTTATATTTCACATTTTACTTAATTTTCCATTACCGAAGATTGCTTGTTTTTTCTTGGCTGTTGGTTCTTTTGGTGAAGCATGTTACTCTTGTATATTGAATACTTTGAACTGCGTTTCAGCCATAAGACCTCCGACCCTCGGTCTAGGTCCACTCTCTCGCCGCAGCTCCGCTGTGCCGTCTCTTGCCTCCAGGACCGACCTCCTCCTTGGGAGATTTGAGGCTGCTGCTAGCTCCTGCGCCTGCTGCCCGCTCCAACTAGGACCAGACTGCCTGCAGCTACCGTAACCTTTCTCAGCCATTTTTTTTCCTAATTTTTTCCATATTGTGCCACTGGTATTGTGCCCATCTGTGCCTTGCTCTAATGCCACCACTGTTTTTATTTTCTCGTGCTTGCCTGTTCCTTTTGCCTTTTGCTGCTGCTGCCGCAGCAGCCCCTCCCCCACAGAATTCCCCCCCCCCCGGAATTCCCCCACCCACCAGCCTCTCCTCCCTCCCACCTCCCCTACTTGATGGCGGCTGCTGCGCGGGCGTGCTGCCTGCGCGCCAAAGGCAAGCCCGTCTATGCCCATCTGTGCCCATCTGCGCCCATCCGTGACCCAACTGCGGCCAGAGCCAGGAACCCTGGACCTCCCAATACCCATCGCTACAACACCACCACCCTCCTCGCACTGGAAGACTTAGAGAATACCGACAGGCCTCACCAAACACAACCTACGGCCAGTTCTCCTGCCTCCATTGCTGCCAGACCCTTACCGCCACCCCAGCCTTCAACACCGTCGATGCCAGCACCGGCGATACCCTAAAATGCATCCTCCTCAACGTATGCTTTGTACACAAAGACGCCATGGAAATCTGGAACCTACTCGACTCTCTCTCGCCCAACATCTCCTTCTTCACAGAGACCTGGACCAATGGATCCTACCCCCCCGACAACAGCACCGCCATCCAAGATGGATTCAAGATCCAAAGGAAAGACCGCCCCAACCACCCAGGAGGGGGCCTTGCCATCGCCCACAAGAGCACCCTCCTTCTCACCACCTCACGCAAAACCTTCCCCTCCGCCGCACACCTGCACTTCCAGATCCAAACCACCCCCAAAGCCACACTCCGAGGAACCCTCATCTAGAGACTCCCGTTCCCTGAACACCCTTCACCACCACCATCCCCAACTTCATTGCAACCTACGCCATTTCCTCAACATACTACATACTACATACTCATTGGAGACCTACACTTCCACCTCGACAACCCCACAACCCCAGCGACCCCAACTCCACTATCCTTCGTGACAACCTCACCAGCATCGTACTTAAACAACTCGTCAACACACCAACCCACAGAGCAGGACACCCCCTAGGCCTCATCTTCATGGCAGGAAACAGTGTCCAATTCAGCTACACAACGCAGTCGCCATGGACCGACCACCACTGAGTACACTTCGCCACCTACAAACTCAAGGTACCCGAACCAGCCCCATGCCCACCACAAAGGAACTGGAGTAAGGTTACCAATGACCAACTTAACTCCACCCTCACCCGAGACAACCACACCTGGGCACCCAATGCAAACGACGCAAACAACACAGCCAGAGAACCCCACACCTGGATCTCCAACTGCACAGACAAGCTCGCCCACAACCCAACCCAGACAGACAACGCCCCAGGAAAGCCGCCCGGTTCACCACCGCTTTCCAAGAAGCCAGACGCACCTGCAGACGCCTGGAGAAGAGCTGAAGAAACACCATGACAACCGAAAACCACAACACCTACAAGCACGCCATGACGGACTACCACAACCAGATCAGAGCCAACAAGAGGAACTTTATACACAACAAAATCCAGGCCAACTCTACCAACTCCAAGGAACTTTTCAGTGTCATTCAAGAATTCACCAACCCGCGCAGCAAAGCCACAGACATCACCCCATCCCAAGACCTCTGAGACAAGCTTGGATTCTATTGCAACCTCAAGATCAAAAACCTCTACGGCAACTTCATCGACCATCCGCCAGGCACCACAGATGGCCCCCGCCCCCCAGAAACACCAGCCAGCCCACGATCTCCAACTGGACACCGATCACGGCCGAAGACACTGCCTCAACCATGAAAAGCTTCCACTCATGGGCCCCCCACTAACCCCTGCCCCCCTCACATCTACCACAGATCTGCGGGCACCATCGCACCTGAACTACAACGCACCATCAACACCACCTTCAAAACAGGCACCTTCCCAGATGACTGGAAGCATGCAGAAGTCAGACCCCTGCTCAAGAAGCCCACAGCTGACCCCATCGACCTCAAGAACTATCGGCCCACCTCGCTCCTCCCCTTCACAGCCAAAGTTGCAGAGAAAACAGTCAACAGGAAGCTGATACGATTCATTGAAGAGAACGCTGTCCTTGACCCACCCCAATCAGGATTCCAAAGCAACCACAGCACTGAGACCGCCCTACTCGCTGCCACAGACGACATCTGCACCCTTCTGGACCAAGGCCACTCCCCAGTCATCCTACTTGACCTATTAGCGGCCGTCAACACCGTCTCCCACCACACACTAGTCGCCAGACTACAGAACGCAGGCATACAAGGAACAGCACTGGACTGGATCCGATCATTCCTCACCGAAAGAAGCCAAAGGATCAGAATCCCGACCATCCTCTCCGACCCCACAAAAATCACATACTGAGTCCCACAGGGTTCATCACTGAGCCCCACCCTACATGGCCCACCTCGCAGCCATCGCCCGACAACACAGCCTCAACATCGCCAATTACACCCAGCTCATCCTCTCCCTCACCAAAGACCCCACCACTGCCAAACTCAACTTCCAGAAAGGAATGCAAGACTTCTCAGTCTAGATGATAAACATCTGCCTGAAGCTCGACGCCAAGAAGACAGAAGTCCTCGGTAACACCCCTTCTGCATGGGACAGCACCTGGTGAACGCCCTCGGAAGCCAATCTAACCCCTCAGACCACACCAAGAACCTGGGCATTGTACTCGACTCATCACTCACCAAGAACTGACAGGTCAACGCCATCACCTCCAGCTGCTTCAGCACCCTCTCCATCCTCTGCAAGACCTTCAAGTGGATCCCCCCTGAGTAAAGGAAGACAGTCACCCATGCACTCATAACCAGCAGACTGGACTATGGAAACGTACTCTACGCCGGCATCAACAAGTCCTTACTTCGTAATCTCCAGACAATACAGGACACCGCCGCCAAACTCGTCCTCGGCATCCCCCGAAACTGACACATCAGCCTCCGAAGTCTTCACTGGCTACCCATGGAGAAAAGAGTCCCTTTCAAAATCCTCACTCACGCCTACAAATGCCTACACAACAATGGACCCAAATACCTCAACTACAGAATCAACTTCCACAAACCCAAAAGAAACCTTCGATCTTCCAACCTTGCACTGGCCGTAACCCCGCGCAGCCACAGAGCCAGAGCAGGCAGAACATCCTTCTCTCATTGCAGCCAAGACCTGGAACGAGCTACTGGCAGACATCAGATGGGCCCCCTCCCTGAACACTTTCAGGAAGACCCTCAAGACCTTGCTCTTCGGCTAAACAGATCTGTGGACCCCCCCCCTCAGTGGCTTGAGACCCTCACTGGTGAGTAGCGTGCTTACAACTCCCTGATTGATTGATCCATATGTTTATAATGGACTACAATTGACAGTTGTAGAGTTGAGGCTGCGGAAAGTGCTAGTTGCTCGCGGTGCCTGTCAGTGGGTCAGAAAGGTGTTCGGAATGCAGGGCCATCCAATCCTTGGCCTCTTTGTGGAGGGCACAGAGCAATAGTCATGGTTCCAGTTGCAACTGTTACTCTATGCAAATGTGCGTGAAGGAGATAAACAGAGATCAGCATTTTGACAGGCGTAAGTAAAAGAAAATTGAGGGGCAGATCTACAAGGAAGTGCCGCAGCACAAGCCCTTTGTCTGCGCCACGCGGTGGCACTTCCGAAGCACAGGCATGCCACATATTTACAAGAATATGTTGCATCTCTGTGCTTCCCCCTGCGCTGATGCATAAACTGTAGCCATGCCCTAGCGCAGGCACCCCTGTACCATGGTGCAAGGATGCCTGCGTCGTGGGGAGATTGTTTTTGTGTAGGAAGGGGCACCTTCCTGCACAATCACTACAGGCCTTTTCCTCTTTCATTGCATGCTGTAGAATGCAGCACGCTTTGAAAGAGGAAAAAAAATAGGAGAAATGTAAACATTTCTCCTCCCTGTGCCTCGCTACGCCACCTCGAGGGTGGTGTAGCATTCAGACGCATCTCCAGATTTACGATTTCCTGTAAATCTGGAGATGTATCTTGTTCCATGGGTGTTGCATGGGAACACCCACAGCAACACTCATTGGACGCCCCTTCAATGCAAAGTGCTGCTTGTGAAGGGGCCACATTTACAAGGATAGGAAAAATCATGCAGGGTGGCTTTTGCTGTCCTTGTAAATATGGAGGAGCCCTCTGCACCACTCGTACGTCATGAAAAGTGACATACTGGTGGTGCAGGGGGCTTGTAAGTTTGCCCCGAAGTGCTTAGAGGTTAGTCGTTGCATTGTGTGAGGGCTGAAGTTAAGGAAATTAGAATAAGGGCATACATGGGAGAGTGAAAGATGGTGCGGAAGAGGAAAGAGATGACGTGTGAGATATGGAAATGGAGGATTTCTGACATATTTGAAGAGAAAAACACCAAGAATGTCTAAGGTAGACTGCAGAGGAATGTATGTGGTGTGGAGGGAAGAATAGGGCCCCTAACTCTCAAACAGACTTCAGTAATTTTTAATTTATGGTCTCTGTCTATCACCAACACAGAACACCATTGCACAATGGTGCAAGGATGCCTCCATTGCAGGGATGATTGTCTATGTGCTGGAAGGGAGACCTTCACATAAATAATCTTCAATGGCGGTTTGCTCCCTCTTCCAATGCTGCACACATACAGAGAGCAAAAACTAGGAGAAATAAAAGTATTTCTCCTTGTTGCGCCAATCTAACGTGCTATTCAGTGGCATTAGTTGTTTGCGCTGCCTCAAATTTACACATCCTTGTATATCTGGGGCAGCATCAAAAAGCAATGGGTGTTGTGGTGGAACGCCCACAGAATCACCCATTGTACGCCCCTTTCACGCAGATACCTGCTTGAAAGGGTACCATATTTACAAAGTGGCGTTGAGCCAGGCAAAGTGCCTTAATGGTGCTTTATGGAACAAGGCATTGAGCTACCAGAGCATCCTAAAAAGTGACACTTCAGCGGCACAATTCTTTTGTAAATACGCCCCTATGTTCAAGCCCATGACTTGGAGCGCGAACTATTGGAGTGAATACCAAAGGAAACTTTGCACTGACAAGTTTGGAGGGCAGTGGGGAATGAAGCAGCAACACTGCTTGCTTGCAAGATATTGATTTTGGGAACATGTATTAAGTGAAGAAAGACTACAAATGAAAAGGTTATTAAGAAGGAGTGTTCATTATTTTTTAATGCATTTTGCTTTGTATTTTTATTTTTTTATGATACCTTAGTGTAAATGTATTTTCTTTCATGCATGAAATATACAATCCATTCAGGAAACAGCCTTTTGTTTGCATAACTTTGGTATAGAAGGAAGGAAGGTCTACGAGAGCCTGCTAGAAGTTCAATAAGGCATTGGGAAGGGAATTTAATGAATGTGTTAGGGAATCCATCTAGATATTAGGGAGCTAACGTGACTTAACGCTGCCTAGTATCTAAGGCTCCCTTTCACGCTATTGTTAGCGTGAAAAGGGTGGGCAGTGGGCGTAACACCCGTTCATTTGGACACTGCCCCTTATGTACAAGGGTGGCCCTCCTTGTAAATAGGGGCAACATCTAAATCAATGGGTGTTGCAATGTAACGCCCACTGCAACACCCAATGCCCTCCCCTTTCACGCTAAGTACAGCATGAAAGGGTGCCTTATTTACAAGGCAGCGTTAAGCCACGATAAGTAACTTAATGCTGCCTTATAAATAAGGCGAAGCCCATATAGCCACCACTAGTCATTAAAAGTGACGCTGTGGTGGCGATAGGGGCTTGTAAATATGCCCCTGATTTTGTTTCAAAGATAGACTAACTTCAACCAAGGTGGAACTGTAACATTCTTTGGAGGCAATATTGTCGTTATGCGCTCCTTAACTCTAACGGAGAATGTGAAATAATATCAAAGTACATACAAGGTCAAACATGAGTGTGAGGAGAAGGAAGAGAGATGTAGAGTGTGGGTGACATAATATGGGTGCTAAGCCCTGGCAAAAGTAAGGGCAAACGTCTAGGGGCATATCTAGAAGGGCATTGTGCCACAGGATCGTCACTTTTATCAACATTCCTGTGGTGCAAAGTCCTACTCCATATTTACAAGTGGCTTAACGCCGCTTTGTAAATATAGTACCCTTTCACTCAGGTATCTGCATGAAAGGGGCGTGCAATGGGTGTTACTGTGGGCATGCCACTGCAACACCAATTGCTTTCTGATGAATCCCCAGATTTACAAAGATGTGTAAATCTGAGGCAGCGCCAAAAACTAACGCTGTGCAATAGCAGGCGCTAGAATGGCAAAATGAGAAGAAATACTTTTATTTCTCCTCATTTTTGTTTTTTCTATGCGTGCTGCATTCTGCAGCGGACATAGAACAGAGCAAAACGCCATGAATGAGTGTTTCTGTGCATAAACAATCATTAAATAATGACAATTTGCTGCTTCTATGTGCGCTGCAGAACGCAGCACGCACAGAAATAGCAAATCTCCATTATTGAATGTTTATGTGCAGGAAGGGACACCTTCCTAGACATTTACAATATTCCCTACAACGCAGATACCCTCGCACTATTGGGCAAGGGTGCCTGCGTTGACACTAGGGAGCTATTTTTAGCTCCAACGTTAGGGGAAACACAGGGGAGAGCGATATTTTTGTAAATACGGTGCATCCTTTCGTTTTGGAAATGTCTGAGCGTGGCACTGCGCTCCGATATTTCATTGTACATATATGCCCCTAAGTTTCTTGTACCACATTCCATTTCCAATGTGACTTAGTTTGGATGTAGGGTAACTGGTAAATAATGTTGCAGTCAAACAGACAAATCAGTATTGAACTGTAATAAAAATGTATATTTTGTTAGAGGTTCTACGGCATGGGTAGTAGTGGCAAGGGCCGGACTGGCTGTAGCAGGCATCAGGCATTTTCCAGAGAGGCTGAAAGGGTGGGGGCGGTTTTGCAGCTGTGGGGGCTGTTTTGTTACTACTGGGGGCTGGTTTTTGCAGCAGTGCTGCAATATTGCCCCCAGGAACAAAAGTAGCAGTACTTCACACTTGCACCCCCAACCCCTGCTCCCCCTCTCCCTGGGTCTGGTCCTACAAAATTACCAGGGCCGCTCTGGGTTTCCAGTCCGGCCCTAAAAGTGGCACAACGAAACGCAAGGGGGCCCCCTGTAGAGTACAAGGAGGGTCACACCAAGCCCTCACTTAACAGTTTTCTGGGTGTACTGAGCTCAGGGGCCCCCCAGCTCCGCAGGAGCTGCAGAGCTAATGTTACGCCACTGATGAGTAGTTGCATGTTGAAGGGTACTTCAAGACTTTAAATACACCATAGTTTCCTTCTCCTGGTGTCATCATTGAAACGTCTTCATTGGAGATATAGGGGCATATTAGCAAGGGGAAGTATCGCCGCTTTTTCGGCGAGTTGTGCAGAGAAAGCGGCTATACTTCTAGAGCCCTACCCACAAGGGCATTTAAACGCCTGGCTCAATCCCACTTTGCATGTCGGCGACAAACATCGCTAATGACATGAAAAGTGGGCGGTCCCACGTCCAACCACATGTAAAATGTGGTTGAAGGTGGGAACACCCTATTACCAAGGCAGGCGTTGGGAGAGGCAGACCTGCGATAAACTCGTTTATCGCAGGTCTCCCAACGCCTGCTCTGACCAGGTGTTATGGCATTGATAACATGGGGGTGTGGATCCTAACGCTGATTCCACCCCCCCATATTATCAATGCACACATTAGCGCATGAAAACAACGTTTGTTTTCATGTGCTAATGTGCCATATCGCCGACTATCGCCGGATTTCATTTCGCCTACGTGATGCGCATTGATAATTGTGCGCTATCACGGCGAAAAAATCCGGCGATAGCCGGCGATATGGGAATGTGCGTTGTGCGTTTTCTAACGCACTTATAGGTAATATGCCCCATAGTTTTAAGAGAGTTAAATATCTTCATAACTTATCCAGTCACTGCTAATAAATGCAGAGTGAAAGAATGCCGAGAGTGCAAACCCAACTATAAAATTCAGATGCATTTTTGTGGACTGCACCTCCCTTCTTGCACATACACTCAACGGTAATAAAAAGCATGAAGCCTTTGACTCATTAACAGGACATTAGGAAGAGATATTGAGGTGCACGACATTGCATGACAGTGAAAGAACAGGATTGTGCCTTATTTAAGGCAGTACAGAGCATTCCTGCCTTTCCCATGTTACCATGGTGCAAGGGTGCCTGTGTTGCATGCAGGATTCTTTTTGTGCAGTAAGGTGTCCCTTCCTGCACAAAAACAATCCTGAGAGGCATATTCCTCTTTCTATGTGTGTCTCAGAAAGCAGTGGAAGGAATGAGGAGAAATAAAGATATTTCTCCTCGTTACGCCTCTACTCAGAAGGCTTATCATTTTGGTGTATTTCCAGGTCAACCACTTCTGGTAAATCTGAGAATGCTTCTAAAACCATTGGAGTTGCATGAGAACAACTTCTCAGGGCAGAGTAAGGCAATGCAGGGATTTGCGTTGCTTTACCGTACTCCAGATTTTTGCGACTGGCTCACATATTGAACCCTGGTTTCTAGATAGCTGTTTCATTTGTGCACCTGAGTCCTGCTGCACTTGACTAGGCACTTCATATGTGGGCGCAGAAGGTTCCTACCTGTTGTTTTTTGGTGTGCCGTAGGTAGGAACAATAACCAGGAGAGATATATATCATTGTCAGATGGAAAGGAGGTAGCTAGGAGAAAGCTTTCTGAGATTATCTCAACTCTCAGTGGCTCTTTGTCACATCACACTATATTGAAAAGAGGTGTGGAGGGCATTAGTGACAGTCGGATGCTGGCTGCCTGCATGGAAGTGGCCAGACGTTCACATCTGTGCATTGGAGACTGTTGTAAATGAAAGATGGGTAGTCATGTAGTTTCTTTAGGCTCCTTTATTCAAGTAAGATGGTAATAGGATATACAGGAGAAAACCCCACCAGGAGCAGGATGGTTACTGCTCAGCCCGCTCTCTTCAACTGTCATTCCCCACACACACCAGGCACACTAACATTCTACTCACTCTGTCATCCAGCATTCAACATTCCACGCAGACATCACATTCATACTGGCTGAGCAGCTAACAAGGAGAAGACCCAAGGTACAACAGAGACCAATGCGGCACGCATGATGTCAGCATTAACTACTCTTACTTCTCCCATAATTACTGGAGCTTGGGGCTTGATGTAGCCTGAGGTGCATCTTTCAAGGGTGGGCTGTAACAGGAGATCGAGGATGGTGGCCCTTGGACCCATAAATAATGTGAGGAACAAGACATCATCAGCATTACATGAAGAAGAAGGACAACTGGCGGGCCTCAACACCCAGGGCTCTGCCACCTTGCCATAAGCTGTAACCCAGAGTCTGGAGTGTGTCCAAGAGCAGTGGGAGCAGCAGCCATTGTAGCCCCTCTAGACCCTCTTGCAGGGCTAGATGTTAGGTGGATCACACTGACTAGCTTTCCCACCACCGCTCCAAGTAGTATTTACACCTTCCCACTCAATGAATGTCTGACATAATATCGACAGACAGAATATCGAAATGCAAAAATATCGGAGCAAAAATATCGACATCAAAAATATCGGAATCCTATCTTCATAAAGGTAAGTACAAAAATATCGAAAAAATAATATCGTAGTATAAAAATATCGGAATCAAAAATATCGTTTTTTTAAATGTATTAATAATAATGTAAAAATAATTTTAAAATACATATAATTTTACAAATATTAAATAAAAATATTAAAACAAAATTAAAACTAATACATATACATTTAAAATAAATAAAACACTTAATAATTTAATGTAATTTTTTTTTAATGTTATTTATTTGATTTAATGTAATATTTTTTTGTTTTTACCCTGTACGCCTGTACCCCAAAAACCCAAAACTGACCCTGAACCCTAAAAATATGCTTGTACCCCAAAAACCCCAAACTGACCCTGAACCCTAAAAATACCCCTTTACCCAAAAACTGAAAACTGACCCTTATCCCTAAAAATACCCCTTTACCCAAAAACTGAAAACTGGCCCTGAACCCTAAAAATACCCCTTTACCCAAAAACTGAAAACTGACCCTGAACCCTAAAAATACCCCTTTACCCATGAACTGAAAACTGACCCTGAACCCTAAAAATACCCCTTTACCCAAAAACTGAAAACTGACCCAGAACCCTAAAAATACCCCTTTACCCAAAAACTGAAAACTGACCCTGAACCCTAAAAATACTCCTTTACCCAAAATGAATTAATATTATTTAATTACCAATTAATTATTAATTAACAATAACAATAAAGTAAATATATTAGCACATTAGCTGTAATTAATTTAATTTAATAATTAATATTATTTTTCCAAATTAATTAATTAAGAATAACAAAAAATTATATATAAACAAAATTACTATAATTAATGTAATTAAATAATTAATATTAATTATTTACCAACTAATTAATAATTATAAATATGTACAAAATTATATTAATTAATTAACTAATTAATATAAATTAATTACCAATTAATTATTAATTAAAATATGTACAAACATATATCAATTAATTAATTATTATTACATTACTTCCCACCCTATTCCCCTATAAACCCATAACCCGCTACAGAACATATTTATCAATTAATCAATTAATTAAAATTAATAAAACATTATTTCTCAATTAATTAATTAATAATTCCTACTAATTAATAATTAATTTAACATAATTAAATTACTTCCCACCCTATTCCCCTATAAACCCACAACCCGCTACAGTAGTAAAAGACAATATTTAATTAAATTACATTAAAAATAAATAATAAAACATAATAAATACAATATAATATACACTACATTTATTTAAAAATTGATATTAGTAACATCGAAGTTATTTATTTCGATATTATTGACATCGATATTTAAAACTTCGATATTACTGATATCATACTAATATCGATATTAAGACTGTCGATATTACTTACCTTCGATATTTTGTCCCATCGATATTTAAACTTCGATATTTTTGTATATCGATATTTAAAAATCGATATTTTGTCTGTGTACCCCACTCAATCGCTTACTAATTGCGTTAATGTAAGAGTGAGGTGGTTATGTTCTCCCTTTCCGAAGTGAAGAGGGATCCAAGAAGGAGGAGGTAAGGACAGAATAGGGATCTCGCGAAACAAGGCCTCAGATTCAGGACGTATATCTTTAGATGCTTTTATTGCCCTCTACTCCCTTAGGTCCATGCTAAAGGAAAGGATTGTGCCATTTGGACAAATCTACCTACCTGCCAGAGGTAAATAGTGAAATGAGCAATAGTGTACTATCCCTTTGTCATCGCCCTGTGAGTGTCCTGCTCCTCTCTCTTGAGCTTGGTATCTCCTGTAAGAGCATATTTAGACCAACATGAAAGGGAGAGTGGAAAAATCTGAGCTAAGTGTACAATATAGAGCAGCATCATCCTGACTGGCTCAGTTAGCCCAAAAGATTTCATTGCAGTTGATCAATGCGAGGAATGAGAACCTTGTTGTAGTGGACTGGTGTCTTAAGGGGCTTAAGGGAATGTTGAGCATGTCATCTCATTTAGAATGTGTTTGATATGAATACAATGATGTACTTGGAGTGTGTGTTCCCGTGGATTCGATCAGCTGTTGGTGATCATGATCCGAGGGAACACACTGCTCCGCACTGTGGCTTAATAAACCTGTAAATCGAATAAAGAAGAATACGCTCAATCTACCTCCATCTTCATGGAGTCTCTTCTTTTAACATTTGGCGACGCTGGGAGTTTCTTTTGCCACCTGCAAGTTTCTTGCTAGAACCTGCTGAAGGCCACTCGTCATCCTGAAAGTGGAAATCTTTGGTGCTATCTTTGGGCTGGAACCGGACTTTGGTTGTTCACCGAAAAGACCGGTAGGACCCATTTTTGACTTTCAATGGAAGTCTTTGATCTAGGAGTCGTTGGCGGCTCGAGCGGAGGCTCGCGCTGAGGCCAACGGCCGGGAGCAGTGTTTGCGTTCCTGTGTCGTCACAGACGCACGTTGGCTCAAAGGACCCTGGGAAGGGTCCGGGAAAGCATGCTGTCACTGATTACGTGACGGAGCGGCCATTTTAAGTAAAGAAAGTGGCTGCAGTTTCCTTGACAACGTGCTGCGTGTCAAGCTCCCATTTCTTCACGTCTGGATGTCCGATGTCTTCATGGCTGGATGTCTGTGTATCGCGGTGATACACACACCTGTTTTGGGCGAATTGGAGGTACAACTCGGAGATTTTGGCTCAAATTTTTTGTTGTTGTTATTTTTTTTGATTTCTTTTCATTTTAGCAATTTGAGTCAAGGATTTTTCGTGGAACTATTGAAAGCTGTGTTTTGTTATAAACCTATAACAAGGTATTTGGCCACTTTCAAAAGTTTTGTAAGGCGCAAAAAAGAGTGGTTCAGATTAGCAATGTGAGCAGCAGTTTGGAGTCCTGTTCGGAAGATTTTGACAATTTGCTGCTTACTCTGGATCATAAGGAAGATCTTTTGGAGATTAAGGGTCCCTATTGCGAGGTGTTGATTGATGGTGTTCAGACAAAAGTGTTGGGAGATTCGGGTTCTCCGATAACAATTTTACGTGACTCTTATTTTTATGACAATTGGAGCAAGGATGTTCACTTAGCTCCCCCTGATATTAATCCAAAGGCGTTTGGAGAAAAGGACATTGACATGTTGGGGTTCTTTTTGTCAAAGGTTGAAATTCTTGGTCGATGTATTATGACAAAAGTTTATGTTGCAATTAAGGGGAAAAATATTGTGGGGTGGAAGGATCTCGCAAAAATGGGTCTGTATTTGGTACCAGGGGATGAAAATCCCATTAAGGTGAGGAGTATGGAGGTCATGAGTGTGGAAAGTTCGGAAATTGACTGTAAGCACTTGCTTGAAGATTTTAAGGAGGTTTTTAGAGATCAAGTAGGGTGCATAAAGAATTTTAGTCATAAAATCAGATTCGTTCCTGACGCTCAACCGGTCATGCATAAGGTACGACCTGTACCGTTGAGTGCTAGGGAGGAGTTAAAGAATATGTTAAATGACCTATGTGATCAGAAAATTATACAGCCAACAGAGTCTTCCCAATGGATCGCCCCGATTGTCGTGGTGAGGAAAAAATCAGGAGAGATTAGGCTCTGTGCAGATTTTAGGGGATTGAACAGAAATATTGTGGTGGATTGCCATCCCCTTCCTAAGATCCATGAACTCTTGGCTAATTTGGGGGGGGGCTAGGTGGTTCTCCCTTATTGACTTAAAGTCTGCCTACCACCAGATTCCTTTGAGTGAGGACTCTCAGGAACTTACTACGTTTGTTACACCTTTTGGTGCGTATAAGTTCCTGAGACTCCCTTTCAGGCTGACCTCGGCAGCAAGTATTTTTCAGAGGTTGATGGACTCTATGTTCAAGGGAATGGTGGGGGTCCAAGCTTACTTGGACAATATCCTGGTTTTTACAAAGAATCGTGATGAGCATTTAACTCTCTTAAAAAAAGTTCTGGGCACTTTGGAAGGTAATGGAATGATGATCAGGGCTGACAAATGTAAGTTTGGTGTGAATGAACTTGATTACTTGGGGCATACGATTTCTGATAAAGGCATTAGTCCAAAGTTTTCAGTTATTAGAGCTCTAAAAGATGCTAAACCACCTACTGATAAAGATACTTTACGCTCTTTCCTTGGGCTAGCTAAATACTATGCTAGGTTTGTGTGTAATTACACTCAGATGGTTGAACCTCTTCGCTGTCTGCTTAAGAAGGGTCAAAAGTTTATCTGGTCGGAGGACTTGAATAGTGTTTTTGAGAGAGTAAAAGATCTAGTAATTTCTGCAAAGGCGCTGCATGCTTTCCGTGATGATTGTCCGTCAATGATCACTGTGGATGCTAGTTTGAATAGACTAGGCGCAGTTCTTAGTCAAAATGTAAAGGGACATGAACAAACTGTGGCTTTCGCCTCAAGAGCACTTAAGCCTTTTGAAAGAAATTACAGCACGATCGAACGGGAGACGCTAGCCTGTGTGTGGGTGGTTCAGAACTTTAAAATGTATATCTGGGGAAGGAAATTTCAGATTTTGACTGATCATAAGCCTCTAGCTTTCATTTTTAACAAAGTTTCAAATACTAATTCTATGTCTGCTAGGTTAACAAGGTTGGTTTCCAAACTGCAGGAGTTCAATTTTAACATAAAGCATATTCAGGGAAATAAGAATTTTCGCGCAGATTGTCTGCCCAGAATGCTGATGGATAAGGATGATGAGGAGAATTTTGAGGAGGATGATGTAGAATGTGTGGCGATGTTGGACGCAGTGGAAGGTTGTGGTTCCCTTATTTCTGAAGAGGACTGGAGAAAAGTTTCTCTGGAAGATTTAGTTCTATCTAGAGTTTTGAACTGCTGTAAAAATGGTTGGCCAGAGGTGAGAAATCTTTCTGGGGATTTAAAGAATTTTGTTTTGGTTGCGGATGAGCTTTCCGTAAAGGACGATGTTGTTCTTAGAGGGGATACATTTGTGCCCCCGTCTAAATTGAGGGAAGTAATTGTTAAGATGGGTCATGAAGGCCACCTAGGTGTAACTAAAACTTGTATGAAAATTAGACAGCATTATTGGTGGCCGGGGTTGGAAGCAAAAGTTAGAGGACTTATTGATGGTTGTGAAGAGTGCTTGCTTTCTGATAAGCACTGGAAGATTCCGAAGTTGTCACTTCATCCCACTGAATTTCCTGAACAAGCTTGGGTTAAGGTTGGGCTGGATTTTTCTGGGCCCTATTTAATTCTCCCTGAGGAGTGTAGGTATCTGATTCTGGCTGTTGACTATCACTCCAAATGGATGTATTATAAGTTTGTTGACGCGCCTAATACTGAGAATACAATTTTGTTTTTAAAGAAATTGTTTTTGGTCGAAGGGACTCCTAGGTGTTTGGTCACTGATAACGGGACGCATTTCGTGTCCGAGCGAATGTGTTCGTTTTTAGGGTCCCTGGATATTAAACATCTGAAGGTTGCGAAGTACTCCCCCGCATCTAATGGTTTGGTGGAACATGGTAATAAGATTCTTAAAGAAGGGATTCAGACAGCTGAGGCTTCTGGTTTGGATGTCAGTTCGTTTTTGGAAGAGAAAGTTTGGAGTAACAATGAGTCTCCGCATTGCACCACTGGAGTGACACCCTTTGAGTTACTTAGGGGAAGAAAAGTTAATTCCTTACTTCTTCCTTCCTGGTTGTTTAGTAAGAATGATGTAAAACTGCAGGCTACATGTTTGTTGGAGAAGGTGGAGCGTAGTCAGGCACTGATGAAAAAACGTTTTGACGGTAAAGGGTCAGTGGATGATGTTGATATTTCTGTTGGTGTTTGGGTGTTATGCAAAAAACCCTTTAACGTTAAGAAAGGTGAGTCTCATTTTTATGATCCAATTCAGGTTTGTAAGGTTAGTAAAGGGGCTGTTTTCCTCAACGGTAGAGGTTGGTGGAATAAGAGATAGGTGGTGAAGTTACGAAAAGATCAGGCTGAGTTAATTTTGAAAAAGAAGAAGAGTAGTTGTTCTAATGAATTGGAATGGACTTTTTGGTTGCAGGATCAGAGTGGAGGTAATGCAGTTGTAGTTCCAGCTTCCAGTGTTAATGGCAGTGCATTTGTTGGTCCAGCTTCCAATGCCGCTGTCCCGGTGGAAAGGAATGATGTGGGGGCCAGGTCTGTTAGAAGTGGGCGCACCATTAGATTACCTGCTAGGTTTGGGGATTTTGTTACTTATTAAACTTTATTTGTTGCTTTCAGCTTATGTATTGTTTTTTGTTGTTGTTTTGTTTGTTTTTGTTTTATATAAAGGGGAGGTGTTGTAGTGGACTGGTGTCTTAAGGGGCTTAAGGGAATGTTGAGCATGTCATCTCATTTAGAATGTGTTTGATAAGAATGCAATGATGTACTTGGAGTGTGTGTTCCTGTGGATTCTATCAGCTGTTGGTGATCGTGATCCGAGGGAGCACACTGCTCCGCACTGTGGCTTAAGAAACCTGTAAATCGAATAAAGAAGAATACGCTCAATCTACCCACATCTTCGTGGAGTCCCTTCTTTTAACACTCTCCCTGATTTTTAGCAGGTCAAGTGGATCAGACATAAGTGACTCATATTCCTCTGTGGCTTATGAAACTCCCACTTTCAGTACTAGTGCTAGTTCTAATACTATGGCGGCACAGAAAGTACCAACTCTGGTAGTCTCTTGAGGCAAAGACTGGGAATGCTTCTTGGAAGGTCAGCAGGACCTCAAAATTCCCATACCTTTGAAATTGCTGCCAATACCAGCTCTCCCAGTACATGCCTCAGCCCTCCCCAGCACAAGCTAAACCCAATTCAGTCTATTTTGAACAGGCGTGAAAGAAGGAGAAAAAGGTTGCTAGCAGAGTGTGAGGCAAAAGTTGAAAAGAGGACTCTGGGGTGACAGCTGGAGAGTGGTCTACGTTCTCTCTCCATCTTAAGCGACAGGAACTCAGACAATTCCCACTATGTCTCGGAGAGTTGCCCAAGGGACTATAGACTGTTAAAGACTTTGCAGCATATTTACTAGAAAGTAGCTGAGCGTGCTGTTAAGCCAAACTTGGTAATGCAGCGCTCCGTCAGTTTAAAAAATCAGGGATGCTCCGTATTTACAAGAAGTTGCCTAGCGCCAGCGCAGGCACCCTTGCGCCGTGTTACAAGGGTGCCTGCATGCAGGTGTGATTGTTTATGTGCAGGAAGAGACACCTTCCTGCACTTAAACATTCTTTACAGGTGATTTTCTGTTTCTATGTCAGCTGCTGAATAAAGCACACATAGGAAGAGCAAAATTGTAGGAGAAATGAAACATTTCTCCTCGTATCGCCTGCTGAGGACCAGGTATTCCCTAGCACTATTTTTGGTGCTGTCCCAGACCTTGAAACTATAGGGCAGCATAAAAAAACAATGGGGCATATTATCAAGCCTGTGCGCTAAAATTATCGCCGCTTTATCGGCCGAAAACGGCCGATAAAGCGGCGATAATGGGCTTGATAATATGCTCTGTGGAATTCCAATCGAAGCTCATGTTAGATGTCTTCACAAGGGCGCCTGAGAATGGCAGGAGTAGGGGCAACTACAGGAGGACCTTCAAGCAAAAGATGGCATTCATTTAGGTAGTGGTCTGTCCAGGCCATAGGCCTAGGGGGCAGGACTTTGACCGATGTAAGGGAGGTAAAAAAAGGGTCCAGGATGTGACCACCAATATGTGTGTTATGTTCAACTAATTGAAAAAGTTGGAGGGCCTCCAAGTCGGCACAAGTACTACTGGCCGCCGAGGGACAAGGGGAGTCAAAATGAAGATTGAGATCCCCGATTATGTTGAAATTGGCAGTTTTGAGGGCCAAAGAACTTACTACGTCGGGAAGGGCGGCCCTAAAGGCAGCGTCGGGGCCCGGGGGCCGGTAAATGAGTAGGCCCGAGAAAGCAAAGTGCGGATTAATAGAAACAAGCACGAAATAAGCACTTTCGCATCCCGCAATATCCATGGCCTTCCAAGTACATGGATAGCTGGTTTTAATAGCGGCTGCGATGCCACCCCCTCTAGAGTCACGGTTAAGGGTGTAAATTGTATACTCCGGAGGGAGTGCTAAGTTGATGGCAACGAAGGCGTCATTATGGAGCCAAGTTTCAGACATGAAGAGAATATCAGGAGCCTCGTCGAGTAAGTCGTGAACATCAAGATGGTGCTTCACCAGAGATCTAACATTGAGATGATAGATCTTAAATAATGTAGGATCTGGTGACTTACGGGAAACAGAGTAGAGATCGGGGTGGGTATGGGAAGCGTGAAGGCACAGCCGGGGCACCTAAAAGGGCCACACAGAGGATGGAGAGAAGTCTCAGAGCAGGGGGGGAGAGTCGGGCGAAGGCAAAGTAGGTCTGTTCTAGAATACATGCCTAACGGAAACTAAAGGCAAGAAAACGTACCAGCCAAGGTGCAGAGCCCGGCCATAGCGCTTCCTCAGCGCTGACGGGCGCAGACGGGCAGGACTCTGGCACGACTCAGGCGCAGTGAAGGCGCGAACCTCTGCGCGTCACCGCTGCGCGCTAGGGCAGAGTTTAGGAAGGGCGGGCGGAGGAGGGCCGCAAGGCTAGAGCGCTTGGTCCGGCGCCTCTAGAACGGCGCGTCCTCACCCAAGATGGCGCCTAATAAACTACCGGCAAGCTAAGAGCCCACAGAACCCGGACCCGCAAAGTAGCGGTGCAGGAGCCAATTATGGTGCAAGTGGGGGCCAGGAGTCCCTATTAAAATCAGGGAACAAAACTCAAATGAAAGGAAACCAAAATAGCAGAAGCGGAAGTTTAAAAAAACGCAAAGCGCTATGCAGCGAGGCGTTGCAGCGTGAGGGTCTCAACCACACTGTATGTCCAGCAAAGAGTTCTGCGTTGCGCACTTGAAGTTGTGCCTGGATTGCCTGGGTGCAACTCTGATCAACGTGTACCTGAGAGGGTGCCTCCTCCTTCCAAGGGGCCTCCCACTTCATTCTCCATTCCTCTACTGTAGCCTTACTTTGCCCCAAGCACAGCGGACCAACTACTCATCCCTCACCCGGCCTTCTCCGATGACACTGTGTTGCAAGGTAATATTGCCTGTCTCGGGCCTTGGTGGTGAGAGTGACTGACTGGGCTAGAGAGCCGTTTCTGAGGCTGTTAGACCTAGATTTCTCTAGACTACATAGGGTAGCCTGGCACAGAGTGGGTAGAGCTCAAGCCCCCAAGGCTTGTGTGTAATGCTTACAAACTCACCCGCAGTAACCCAGCGACGAACCCCCAAAAATAAGGACACCACACCAAAATAGAAAAATACTGTTTCCTTTTATAAAGTTCTTTAGCTTAGGTTTCTTTTCTTTCAACAGTACAGTACATTCAGCTCAGTACATTTCATCAACTTCAATGATTAGTACACTTTAAATTACAAATGACAGTTCTTATACTTCTGTCCCCCAGTTGCAGAGATCACATTGAAAAACCCCTACAACTTACATGTGCGGAACCCCACAGTTTCTCACAGTTGCTTTGGTGCACAATCAGGTTTCTTTACTGAAAATTAAGTGGTTACATTACTTTTGTTTTGATGCAGCTTCCTCTCACAGTTTCAACACCTTCCCACGGTCTCTTGTGCGTCTAGATGAGCAGTGAAGGAGACAAGTAAATAATCACTAACTTGCCAATCAATTCTAGTACATGCCACAA
This sequence comes from Lissotriton vulgaris, assembly GCF_964263255.1. Classification (NCBI taxonomy): domain Eukaryota; kingdom Metazoa; phylum Chordata; class Amphibia; order Caudata; family Salamandridae; genus Lissotriton; species Lissotriton vulgaris. The sequence goes on along the minus strand of NC_141689.1, from coordinate 168,716,188 downwards.
CCCTAGTAAACTGAGGGACCAGGTTAGAGTGTTCCCTTGCCCTGTTTTATCTTACTTTTCCAGCTATTTTTCACCAGGGTCTATTCGTGATACCACCGATTCTCCCCAACCTTCCGCAACTCAGGCTTCAACTGTGACCTTAGCCCTCAACTCGCTCCCCCACCTCTGAGTGTTCGAAATGCCACGTTAGTGCTACAGAACCTTTTCCTCCCAGAGCGGTTTGGCACCCGATGTCACAGATTACCCCCCAGTGCGAACTGTCTCATGAGGGTTCTTTCCCTCAGAAGATATCAGTCAGGATGAGTTCGGAACTTGAACAGTCCCTGTGCCGTTTGATCCGACGAGGGTCGGGGCAGGTCTTCACTCCCTCCTCCCCTCCCGAGTAATCTCCCGGCTTACTTGGGTTTAGGAGACATCCGAAAGTTCACTTGGCTGTTCTCCCGAATGGCCTGGCTCCGCGGGCTCCCTCGGAAGCATCAGCCTACTCAGGTTCGGTGAGGGTGTTCATCTCGGCGGCGGCGGGCTCCTCCCACGTCCGGCCTTCAACCTCAGTCACCCCGCCTCTTCCGACGTCAGCTCCCACGCTACCCGGCCTGAAGTCACCGATCAGCTTGGCCCTGCTTCCTCCGCTCCACAGTCCGGACTCGCACACGGCGTCGAGTGCTCCTCTCTTGAAAGGATGACAGGTGGTTCTGCCGCTTCCACATACGGTGAGCAAATAACACGCTCAGTCTCCGCCGACACAGGAGCTTGTTCCTAAGTCCCCTGCTCTTCCTTCAGCAGCGGAACAACGCGTCAGGAACCAGCCTCAATACTGATGCTTTTGCATATTATTTTTATCGGTTCACTTGGTGATCTCGCACTTGTGCCTCCAGCCACTGCGGGCCTCACTACAGAGTCTTTTGGCACTTGTCTGGAAATCAGTGCCAGTGGGGTTTGGTCAGCTCAGGTGGGGTCACTTCCATGCAGGGATATAGCCGGCCCAAGGGTCGATCGTGCCCCCTCACTAGTGTGAAATCCTCCTCCTCGAGTTTCCTCCCTCCTCACTGGTCACTCCTTGACTGCACACACTGGCTGCCTGTTCACTGGCCTTTTATAGCCTGACCTCAGACCACTAGAACCTGCTAGAGGGTTCCAGACCTTCCTCATGCTGTCCTATGGGTCTGCCTCACTGGGGTGACCGTTATGGCAGTTGCTGACCACCATTTTCGGTTCCTTGATTCTCTCTCAAGTTTCATGTAGAAGACTAGGCCTCAATAAGGAGGTGACAAGGTGGTGTCAGGGAACACCTAACCCCATGCCAGCTCCAAAAAAAGAAAATTCCTGATGGACACAAAAGAGAATAAAACATATGGAGGCCAAAAGGGACAAAAATAAATAATGATGGGAGAGGAACACCAAAGAAGCAGACAGGTCTAACAGAGGCCATTCGGAAGTCGGTCAAGAGACTGCATGACCCTTCAGTACTTTGGTGAACTGGGCTGGTGCCAGAAGGCCCTCAGGATCCCTTTTGGCATGACCGTCTATTTTCCTCGGCCTGTGTCTGCTCCATATCCTGTGGGTGAATTTGTTGAGTGGTTGCCATACCCCTTTTGTCAACTGCCTTCTGATCGATGTTGCTGCCTACCCCCACCTGCTTCCTCGGACTGTGACTAAGATTGATTTCAGACGCGTGCGTCGTATTGCCCTGGGGCTAGGGGAAGGACGTGGTCTCTCCTATCTGTGGGAGTAGGATAGTCGGGGTAAGTTGGAGGGCAGCTTGAGCCACATGATTTTCAGTGTTTAACCAATTACCTGCTGGGTATCAGTGAACCACATTAGGGTGCTGAGTGCGTATGTGTGCTAGTGCTTCGTACGGACTTGTCTTACATCCGTTGCACCGCGTAGCTGTGGGGAGTGAGTGTGTGTACGTGTGTGTGTGGGAGTGTTGAAGGGTGAATTAGACCCTCCTGTGGTGGCCTATACAAGTTCAAACACTGCTTGTCTAAAAATAATACAGGTTTGAAACGAAGGTCTTACATTGAAGTGGCACTTTTATTCGGTAAACAGACAAAATATCGACTACAAAATATCGAATGGACATAATATAGAAATCAAAAATATCGTTTTGAAGGTAAGTAATGTAATATCCAATTTTAAAATATAGATAGTCAAAATATCGAAGTACATAATATAGGTTAAGAAAAATATCGAACTTTTAATAATATCGAATTTTTATAGTGTATTTTATGTGTTAAAAGTGTTTATTTATATTATAATGTAATTTAATTAATGAATTTAATGTTATTTAAATTTTGCGTAATTTAATTCTGTAGCGGGTTGTGGGTTTATAGGGGAATAGGGTGGGAAGTAATGTAATTATAATTAATTAAATATGTAAATGTATTTCTTGGTATTTGTTTATAATTAATTGTTAATTAATTTTTATTAAGTAATTGATTACATTTTGATTGCCAATTAATTTTATTTAATTGATTAATTGATAATTATGTTAATTTGACTAATTTAATTTCTATAGCGGGTTGTGGGTTTATAGGGGAGTAGGGTGGGAAGTAATTTAATTATAATTAATTAAATATGTTAATTTATGTAGTGTAATTTAATTATAATTAATTAAATATGTACATTTATTTGTTGGTATTTGTTTATAATTAATTGTTAATAATTTTTATTTAGTAATTAATTACATTTTAATTGCCAATTAATTTTATTTAATTGATTAATTGATAATTATGTTAATTTACCTAATTTCATTGTTGTAGCGGGTTGCGGGTTTATAGGGGAGTAGGGTGGAAAGTAATTTAATTATAATTAATTAAATATGTTAATTTATGTAGTGTAATTTATTTATAATTAATTAAATATGTAAATGTATTTATTGGTATTTGTTTATAATAATTGCTAAATTATTTTTATTTGGTAATAAAATTGAATTGATAAAATTGATAAAATTTGAATTGCCAATACATTTTATTTAATTGATTATTTAATATTTATGGTAATTTAAGTAATTTAATTTCTGTAGCGGGTTGTGGGTTCATAGGGGAATAGGGTGGGAAGTACTTTAAATATAACTAATTACATATGTTAATTTATTTTGTATATTTATTAGATTTTAATGTTTAAGTAACTGTTTAATTACTAATTAATTCATTGTTAATTTGTAAATAATTAGTGTTAATTGATAACAAATTGTAATGATTAAATTAAAATTGAATTTGTAATTAATTAATTATTATATTATATTAAAGTGGTAATTACTTTTAATTAATTTTTTTATACATATTAATATATATATTTTTTTGAATAATATAAGAAGTATCTACTTTCCCTACTGTTGCACTCACTGGAGTGGGAATAGTAATTTTTACCCCTACGCTATCCAACGCTTTCCCTACTGTTGCACTTTCTGGAGTGGGAATAGTAATTTTAACCCCTACGCTATCCAATGTTTTCCCTACTGTAGCACTCTTTGGAGTGGGAATAGTAATTTTTACCCCTACACTATCCAACGCTTTCCCTACTGTTGCACTCTCTGGAGTGGGAATAGTAAGTTTTACCCCTACACTATCCAGCGCTTTCCTTACTGTTGCACTCTCTGGAGTGGGAATAGTAATTTTTACCCCTATGCTATCCAACGCTTTCCCTACTGTAACACTCTCTGGAGTGGGAATAGTAATTTTTACCCCTGCGCTATCCAACCCTTTCCCTACTGTTGCACTCTCTGGAGTGGGAATAGTAATTTTTACCCCTACGCTATTCAACGCTTTCCCTACTGTTGCACTCACTGGAGTGGGAATAGTAATTTTTACCCCTATGCTATCCAACCTTTTCCCTACTGTTGCACTATCTGGAGTGGGAATAGTAATTTTTAACCCTACGCTATCCAAAGCTTTCCCTACTGTTGCACTCTCTGGAGTGGGACTAGTAATTTTTACCCCTACGCTATCCAAAGCTTTCCCTACTGTTGCACTCTCTGGAGTGGCAATAGTAATTTTTACCCCTACGCTATCCAACGCTTTCCCTACTTTTGCTCCCTCTGGAGTGGGAATAGTAAGTTTTACCCCTACGCTATCCAACCCTTTCCCTACTGTTGCACTCTCTGGAGTGGGAATAGTAATTTTTACCCCTACGCTATCCAACGCTTTCCCTACTGTTGCACTCTCTGGAGTGGGAATATTAATTTTTACCTCTACGCTATCCAACACCTTATCTACTGTGGCACTCTCTGGAGTGGGAATAGTAATTTTACACTTCCGCTATCCTACGGTAATAATATTGGATATTTTTTAATTATTTTATGTTACCATATACATACGTTTTAACAAATATGATTATAAGAATTTTTTTTAACTTTAATTAATTATTTAATTATTATAAGGTAATTTAAGTATTTTTAAGTATATTTGAGTAAATAATCTTTAATATTTAATTTAACGTTGTTTTTTATAAAGTCGATATTTTTACAAACTATATTTTTGTAAACAATATTTTTTAATCGATATTTTTGTACTTACCTGTTTGTAGATACAAAGTCGATATTCTGTCTGTCGATATTTGGTCGCCGATATTTTTGGTAGTCAATATTATGTCCCTCGATATTATTTCAGTGATCCCTTTTATTCATCAAGTCATTAACACAGCAAAAAACTATATATTCATTAATTCATTAGTTTAAAGAGAATAATAAAATTTCAATCAGTCAGAAAGAGCAACACAAAAATACGTATTCATAAACATGCAAGTGCCTAGAAGACAAAACTGAAATGAGTAAACTAACCATCCAAGAATTACAATTCTTAAAGTACATTAAATGCAATCGAAGGGTGAAATGTCATGGTCCTTGGGCACTGGACCAAGGCAGCTTAATTTGTCGGGGTGCTTCTGCAAAATTATGACAAAACAGATGTGTAAACGATAGAAATTGAATCAGGTTTGATTGCACTTTATTACATACTAGCAGCCCGTCCCGACGTTCTCCGGGTATGAATTGCTGCCGGCCAGTAGTATATTGTTTTGTAGGATTTCGTTTTGATAGCATTTCTTATCTCTGACAGGCCTGTGAAACGCTCCGAATCACAGTGAACTGCTGATGCACTTAAGAGTGCGCGTTCAGTAGTGTGTGAACTAGAATTTCCCTACTTTCTTTTTCCTTCCCATATTATCGACATCATGGCATGAGCACAATTTACATTACAGAAGAACACATTCATTTGTGGTAGGCACGGGGAGACAAAGCGATTTGCCTGGAATCACAGCATGTTGAGCTGATACCGAGATTCGAACGTAGCTCCCCAGCTCTAAAGCTCGCAATTCTAGAACTTGTGGCAGGAGGTGCGTCTAAAAGTGTATGTCGGTGCTGGTCATCAATGAGAGAGACCTGTGCTTTTTTCAAATGGATGGTGAAAAAATATGAGTATATTGCTCGAGATGTGGGCCGCCGTGCCACCAATGTACTTACCGGGGGAGGGTAAACACCTATTATTCCGCAACTTTCTTTCCGCATACCATCACTCCGCATACTTTCATTACGAAAGCATGGCATGACTCTGGAATGCCATTATAACACATGGCATTACATTTTATATGCTTTTACCAGGCATACATTTACAACGAATTTCGTTGTAAATGCATGAATGGTAAAAGCATGTTTTTTTAATGTTTGGATAAGGTAAGTATGGGTATAGGGGTATATGTTTTGGGGTCCTGAGGTATATGTTTTGGGGTGTTTGGGTATTTTAAGGGTTCAGATATAGTTTTGGGTTATGGGGTACAGGGGTAGTTCTAGGGTTTAGGGATAGGTATGGGTTTTGGGGTACAGGGGTATTTTTAGGGTTCAAGGCTAGGTTTAGGTTTTGGGGTATAGGGGTATTATTAGGGTTCAGGGGTAGGTTTGGGTTGTGGGGTACAGGGGTATTTCAAGGGTTCAGGGATAGGTTTGGGTTTTGGGGTACAGGGGTATTTTCAGGGTTCATGGCTAGGTTTGGGTTTTGGGGTACAGGGGTATTTTAGGGCTCAGGGGTAGATTTGGGTTCTGGGGTGCAGGGTTATTTTTAGGGCACAGGGCTAGGTTTGAGTTTTGGGGGACAGGGGTATTTTTAGGGTTCAGGGGTAGGTTTGGGTTTTGGGGTACAGGGGTATTTTAAGGGTTCAGGGCTAGGTTTGGGTTTTAGGGTATAGGGGTATTTTAGGGTTCAGGGGTAGGTTTGGGTTTTGGGGTACAGGGGTATTTTAAGGGTTCAGGGCTAGGTTTGGGTTTTGGGGTACAGGGGTATTTTCAGGGTTCAGGGCTAGGTTTGGGGTTTGGGGTACAGGGGTATTTTAGGGCTCAGGGGTAGATTTGGGTTCTGGGGTGCAGGGCTATTTTTAGGGCTGAGGGCTAGGTTTGAGTTTTGGGGTACAGGGGTATTTTTAGGGTTCAGGGGTAGGTTTGGGTTTTGGGGTACAGGGGTATTTTAAGGGTTCAGGGCTAGGCTTGGGTTTGGGGGTACAGGGGTATTTTAGGGTTCAGGGGTAGGTTTGGGTTTTGGGGTACAGCAGTATTTTTAGGGTTCAGGGCTAGGTTTGGGTTTTGGGGTACAGGGGTATTTTTAGGGTTCATGGGTAGGTTTTGGTTTTGAGGTACAGGGGTATTTATAGGGTTCAGGGCTAGGTTTGGGTTTTGGTGTAAAGGGGTATTTTTACGGTTTAGGGATAGGTTTGGGTTTTGGGGTACAGGGTATATATATATATATATAGGGTTAAGATGGGTTAGTGTTTAAGGGTGTTGGGGTATTTTAAGGAGTATGGGTGGGTTATGATTATGGGGTGCAGGGGTATTTAAAGGGAGCAGGGTGGGATTAGCACACAATATGAGACATAGCATTAAGGGCGGAACGTACCACACGCCCCCAGCGTTTGTCACGCCCCCAGCACACGCCCACAGCACAATGCAGACACGCCCACAAGGGACTACTTTGCTGGAACGGTTCTTTTACCTTTTAAATGTATATGGTGGGCGTCTGCATAGCCTATGTCCTTCTGCTGCAACTGCCCTTTCCAACGCTGTATTGGGTGTTGTGATTGGTGTTGTGGTTCCTGAGATTACCCGCCTCAAAGGTTTTGGCTCTCTCTTTATTATATTAGTATATATATATATATATATATATATATACTACTATAATAAAGGAAGAACTTTCAGCCTTTGAGGCGGGTAAACTCGGGAACCACAGCGCCAATCCACACACCCGATACACCGTTGGAATCGTCAGGGTGTGTAGATGGTTATAGGCTATATACATTTTTTAAAAAAAGTTATTTAAAAAATTTACAGTAAAAAAAAAAGTAGTCCCTCCGAAGTAGTGCCGGCCACGACGTGCATGCTCATGTCAGGAGCGCGGGGAGGAGCGGCGTCCAGGAGCGCGACGAGAAGCGGTGGTAGTCTCGGTACTCGACTCTCTCCGTGACCATGCAGACAAACGTTCCCCTCAAGCTCTGGTGCTCCTGGATTTGTCGGCCACATTTGACACGGTCGACCATACCATCTTGATGGACCTTGCCACTCGGGCAGGCATCCGGGGCACGGCAGCCAGCTGGTTGATGTCCTTTCTTGAAGGCCGTACTCAGGCAGTCCGCATGGGTGACCTGGTGGGCACCACTCAGATCATCACGTGTGGTGTACCCCAGGGATCTTCCCTGTCACCTCACCTGTTTAATTTCTATATCTTTCCACTCATTCAGGCTCTTAGAGATAGACAGGTGACAGTGCTCAACTATGCGGACGACCTGCAACTACTTTTCACAATCGATAACTCTGAAGCTTCCATATCTAACTTCCAATCCACCTTGAGGTTCATCCAAGTGTGGATGGACCAAAACCACCTGAAGCTGAACCCAGGTAAAACTGAGTTGCTCCTCACAGGAGACAGTGCCAAATATTGGGGCCCGCATTACTGGCCGTCAGAAATGGGCCAAGCACCAACTCCCTCCAACTCAGCAAAGACACTGGGAGTCAGTGTGAACAGTGACCTATCACTCAAAGCACAAGTAGGTCAGGTAGTCTCTAAGGGCCTTTTCCAACTCAGGAAAATTTGGAAGGTCCGCCGCCTCCTTACCCGGGAGGCTTGACGCAGGTGGTGATTGCAACTGCGTTCTCTCATTTAGATTACGCGAACTCGATCTATCTGGGCCTGCCTCTGTACCTTCTGAAACCCCTTCAGATGGTGCAGAACCAGGCAGCCAGACTGATTTTAAACCAGCCTAGATGGCAACCTGCCACCCCACTCTTGGCAAAACTCCATTGGCTCCCTGTGGCTCAGCGCAGTACCTTCAAAGCTGGCTGCATGATTTTTAAAGCACTACACTGCAAAAGTCCTAAATTCATCGAGAGACCTATCATAAAGTATGCCCCGGTCAGAAACCTGCGCTCGGTCAATCAAGGTCTCCTTCAGATACCTTATTTTAAGCGCAAACGTGCGGGTGGATGCAGATTCAGATCACTGGCTCCACGGCTGTGGAACACCTTCCCTCTGGAGATCCGGCTTTGCCCTGACCTCCTGTCATTTAGGAAATGATTAAAGACCTGGCTTTTCCAGCAAGCATTCCAATAAACCCTGTTCGCCGCTTCCTAGGTCACACCCTCTATCGCTTACAGCGCCAAGAAACCAATCGGTGTTAGTGCGCTTAAGAAATTTCTTTTAACATAACATAACATAATATGGCGTGGGAGAGGAGCGGTGATGTGAGGAGCAGCGGACAGGCCAGCGGCGGTGCGAGCAGCGGACAGGCTGGAGGAGCGGCGGCTGAGGTAAGGAAGCGGCGGACATGGTGCGGGGGAGGAGCGGTGACGTGAGGAGAAGCGGACAGGCCAGCGGCGGTGTGAGCAACGGACAGGCGGGAGAAGCGGTGGCTGAGGTAAGGGGACCCATGTCAGGGCAGGCGGGGGACGGGGCAGGCGGGGGACGAGCCGGGCGGGGGCCGGGGCTGCTGGACAATGTCGGGGCAGGCGGGGGTCGGGGAAGCCTGTTGCTCCCGGACAAGGTCGGGACGGGCTGCTAGTATATATATACACGCTCCTTCTTCTCCCGTCCGGGTGAATAAAGCACTCACAGGGGTATCAGCTTTTCCGCAAAATGTATTTCTCATATTCTTTCAACCACAACATTTTTAAAAAAACATCCTCATTTGGTCACATGTTGCACTCAGTTCCAGAAAACAAAGGAAGGACTGTAAGCCCACACCATTGCGAGCGCAATCTTAACATGTCTCAATACAGTTCCTTTGTATACTTTAAATGGTAAAGTGAAAGATCGTTTGACAAACAAACATTAAATCAACTTCAAGTTGTGCCGATACACGGCTTTATAATTAAACAGTTCCAAATCACTTTGTATAACTATGGGATAATAGACTCTGGTGTAAGAAATACACACATTGGAGTTAGGAAATGTGATTTAATGTTTAATTTAATGTTTGTTTGTCAAACGATCTTTCACTTTACCATTTAAAGTATACAAAGGAACTGTATTGAGACATGTTAAGATGGCGCTCGTGATGGTGTGGGCTTACAGTCCTTCCTTTGTTTTCTGTAACTCATGCAACATATGACCAAATGAGGTTGGTTTTTTAAAAATGGCGCTTTGCGCGAGAGAACTAAACGACTTTAGAGTAAGGCAGTAGCCGAAACGCGTCATGTTGTGGTTGAAAGAATATGAGAAATAAATTTTGCAGAAAAGCCGATACCCCTGTGAGTGCTTTATTCACCCGGACGGGAGAAAAAGGAGCATGTATTTTAACGCGGTTTGCATTTCCGCGTCCAAAAGCACCTGTTCGTGAGTGCACTGCGATGTAAATGCAAGAGGAGCCTTTATATACATATATATATATTATATTGTATTCCAAATCGCCCAAAAGCTTTTAGAAACGCACTTAGCAAGGAGCCCACCATCTGGTTCTTTTTTGTAGTACATCTCGCACATTTATTTCAAAATTTAATCCATTTGCCCAACGCGTTTCAAGGTCCGCTGCCTCTTCCTCATGGGCTGCTTGTTAATCAAACATTGCACGGGCCGCTCCCTCTTTATATTACCCGTATGTTAATTGCTGGACGGCCTCACCTTGGCCCCGCTAATTGCATCTTGATATATATATATATATATATATATATATATATATATATATATATATATATATATATATATATATATATATATATATATTACCTACTGGCGGTCGCCAGTAGGTATATATAGTTAGGATTTTTTCTCTATGGGATTTTTGAAAATTCTATGTCTAATAACTTTGGCGTTTGTGGACGGAATTGGCTGAAATTTTCAGGAAAATGGAACATTTTGTTTCTGAGCAGCCCCTGACAATTTGGGGGGGTTTCATCAAGGGGGGACCGAGAAAAAAGGGGGGTCCCAAAACGCGTTTTTCCCATGTTAATTTCCATAGGGCGGTTGGCCTCACTTTTAGCTCGAACGTCTGAATGGATTTGCACGAAACTTGGCAAAATTGTAGGGACTGTTAGCCCGATGTGCCTTTGCTAGGTCTCAATATATGTGCTCCAGTGGATTTTGAGTAATTTAGGTTCAAAAAAATATATATATCTGGGCGGAGTTTAACACACATCTGATCTGATTGGCTGTCAGCACTTCATCCAAGAAGTGTTGGCAGCCATCTTGGGACCAATATACATGATAGCACCTCATTAAAAAGCATTGTAGTTAATAGAGGGTTTTAGGACTTTAGTTACATTATAAATCATTTGTTGATGGTACCATACTCGTTTTAGGAATTGTGGTGGGTTCTAAGGTGATTTTACCATGTGAAAAAGCCTTCTGCTGTGATATCATGAATATTGTTTGAAAGAAAACTAATATCTCATGATTTTCTCACAGTGGTTTGGAAGGGGATCTATAAGCTAAACTGAAAGCATATTTTCTGTAAATTCACATTATCTTTCTCAGTCATGTGAAAATGAAGTCTGACATTCTCAGTAAAACATGTACATCCAACAAGGACAGAGACTGTCAGTTGATTCCTTTGTGCTCTACTGCAGCCTTCTAAAGTGTTCTAAAGAACAACTAGAGCGCTAACAGTCCTACGTATTACAAAGGTATAGCACACCTGGAGCCATCGTGATGGGAATAAAGTGGTAACTCTTAAAACATTTAATTTAAAAAGGAACAAAATGAGGGGGTATATTATGCAATAGAAGGTATTATTAGTGCTGCAGAAAGAAAAATTAGGGCACATTTTGAGTGACTTTTCAAATCCTCTTCTATTTCATTAAAAAATTCTGACATGCAGTCTCCCAAAATGGCCACCAGAGACAAAAGAGCCCAAATGTATCCCAAATATCACCCAGATGTAGCCCAAGTATAGCCCAATGACAGAATGTCCCAGAGTGTTCTAAAGAACAACTAGAGCGCTAACAGTCCTACTTATTACAAAGGTATGGCACACCTGAAGCCATCTTGATTGGAATAAAGTGGTAACTCTTAAAACATTTAATTTAAAAAGGAACAAAATGAGGGGGTATATTTTGCCATATGAATTATGATTAGTGCTGCAGAAAGAAAAATTAGGGCACATTTTGAGTGACTTCTCAAACCCTCTTCAATTTCATTAAAAAATTCTGACATACAGTCTCCCAAGATGGCCACCAGAGACAAAAGAGCCTAAATGTAGCCCAAATATCACCCAGATGTACCCCAAGTATAGCCCAATGACAGAATGTCCCAGAGTGTTCTAAAGACCAACTAGAGCGCTAACAGTCTTACTTATGACAAAAGTATGGCACACCAGAAGCCATCTTGATTGGAATGAAGTGGTAAGTCTGAAAACACTCAATTTAAAAAGGAACAACATGAGGGGGTTAATTTTGCCATAGAAAGTATGATTAGTGCTTCAGAAAGAAAAATTAGGGATCATTTTGAGTGACTTCTCAAATCCTCTTCTATTTCATTAAAAAAATTCTGACATGCAGACTGAAACATGCACTTTGAATACCAGCAGCAGACGTCCCTGGTGAGCAGTAGCTTTACTACAGTGATCTAATGTGCAACTAGAGTGCTAACATTCAGAATTTATGGCAAATGTGTGACACATCTGAATGCCTTCTTGATGGAACCAAAGTAAACAAGCATTGAAAATGCAATAGATCTCGCCCTCGTTTAAGTTAAAGCCATTCTGTTTGTAATGAGGTGGCTTTTTAGCTTTGCTTTTATTAGTGTTTTTTCAACTTTCATGTAAATAACATGCATCTGTATGCATATAAGTATATGTATGCATGCATTTATGTTTGTATTTATATAGATATACAGATGATATATGTTTATATATGTATGTATATATATATATTCACTGAAAAAACCATAGGTTATAGACCATATATAGTTAGGAATTAGCATTTACAAAACATTGAAAATTCACTGAAAAAACCATAGGTTATAGACCATATATAGTTAGGAATTAGCATTTACAAAACCTTGAAAATTCACTGAAAAAACCATAGGTTATAGACCATATATAGTTAGGAATTCGCATTTACAAAACCTTATTTTACTCACACAAAACCATTGAAATTCCATATATAGTTAGTTGCACTAACTATATATCGCGCACCCGCAATCCACTGCTGATGATGTCACATATTACATCATTCATGACATGGTCAGTGACATCACTGATGACATCACTGATGACATCTCAAATGACATCACTGATGACATCACTGATGACAACATCCAGTGACTGTATGTTTCTGTAAAGTTAAAATATGTCTTACATATTGAAGAATGAGTGGATGTATAAGTGTCTGGATGAAGGATTTAGTAGGTGCATGACTGACTGTATGAGTGAGTGATAAAATGTGTCTCACTGAGTGCATGGGTTAGTGACTAAACTGTCTTAATTTGTGCATCATTATGTCTGTTGTTCTGTAAACTGTTGCATGTGTTGATAAGTAGCTATATGAGTAACTATATGCGTTATTGATTGGTTGCCCAAGTATTTGTATGGGAGACTGAGTGTGTGTGTGGGTGGCTGGGAGGCGTATGACTCTGTGCATAGATGTGTGAGCAGTTGATTCACTAGATGTATGGTTTCAAAAGTGCATGTGGAAACAGCTGTATGGGCGGTTGACTGTGTGCATGAGTGTATTGGTGAGTGAATGGATATCTCAGTGCTACATGTCAAAGTAAGTACATATGTAAAACACAGTACATGTGAGAGTTGACATATATAAATAACTGTGCATAAGAGCCAGTGAATGTGTGAGTGGCTGTATGGATCATTGTGAACTTGTATCAGGGATTGTATAAGAGAGTAAATATGTGTTAGTATATGTTTGAATAAGTAAAGTTTGTATAACTGTATAGTTGAGGAAATGGAGGTGTGATTGATTCTTTGCATGACTGACTAGGTGTGTGAGTAACTCCATGGATGAGTGACAGTCTGTGAGTGTCTGTTTACACTGATTGTATCTAAGGTTATATTAGAGTCTGAAGAGGTTCATCGTATTATCACATGAATGATATCATCAGTGATGTGATCAGTAATGTCAAATGAGATGTCATCAGTGATGTCATCAGTGATGTCATTTGAGATGTCATCAGTGATGTCATTTGAGATGTCATCAGTGATGTCATCAGTGATGTCACTGACCATGTCATGAATGATGTAATATGTGACATCATCAGCAGTGGATTGCGGGTGCGCGATATATAGTTAGTGCAACTAACTATATATGGAATTTCAATGGTTTTGTGTGAGTAAAATAAGGTTTTGTAAATGCGAATTCCTAACTATATATGGTCTATAACCTATGGTTTTTTCAGTGAATATATATATATATGTATATATATATATATTGTTGTTATTCATTCCAGGTTAGCTCGGATGGTATTTGATCAATCCAAAGCTCTAATACTGTGCCTGGGGTGGTTAAAGGCTTTGGTCGTTTTACAGCTAGGCGTGGATGGCACTGTGCTAATTCTATGCTTAAAGACTTTGCTGTAGAAATGGCAAAGACCTTGCCCCTTTCCATGGAATGGAAGGCACTGTGCTAATCCTATTCTTAAAAGCTTTGATAAAAGAGCAAACATTTGAAGTGAGTACATGTAGATTATTGCTGGTGTTGTAGGGTGCTCCATACAGGAGCTGCTCACCTCCTAAACTTGGGAACTACCCAGAGTTCTCTACTTCTTCTTTTGCATAATTTATGAAGCACTCCTGAAAGGGTATTGTTTTGATATATATATATATATATATATATATATATATTCACAGTAACCTCCTTCACAAGAACGAGCAGAAACCCATGTGGAAGACTCAAAGGCACACTTTATTGAGAAAGAGTCTTAAGCGAATGCATTTCGGCAATTGAAGCCTTCGTCAGCGCTTCTCTCCGACCTCTTCGTGTGCTGTGGCGTAGGCAACCCTGCCTCGAAGGAGATGTAGGAACCTTGCTCCGCCCCCTGTCGTCATGGAGCACACCTGTGTGGTCCTGTAAGTCCGGACCTCGAGTCCCAGAATGCCTCTGTATGGTGCATGCCAGGTGAAGGAGTGCTCGACGGGGTGACACTGTCGGAGTGGAAATCGAGAGCAGGCACAGTCGTGAAGAAAGTTGGGAGGTAAGGCAATTTCAAAGTCCGGTGCTCCCTCGAGTCCTCCGCATATTCTCGCAGCTGCCTCTCAACCTGGAAACTTTCACGGGGGTTGGCACAGGAGTCCCGGTCACCCAAGATGGAAGTATGAATACCTCCAAACCGCTGTATATCCAGGCGTCCTGGCGGGTACTGGACGTGATTGATACCGCAATCAATGTAGAAACGCTCACAGAGCAAACCAGACCGTCCAGACCTCTTGTGCTGCGGGGTATTCTGTAATGCGCGCTGGCAGTCGCATAAATATTCACAGTAACCTCCTTCACAAGAACGAGCAGAAACCCATGTGGAAGACTCAAAGGCACACTTTATTGAGAAAGAGTCTTAAGCGAATGCATTTCGGCAATTGAAGCCTTCGTCAGCGCTTCTCTCCGACCTCTTCGTGTGCTGTGGCGTAGGCAACCCTGCCTCGAAGGAGATGTAGGAACCTTGCTCCGCCCCCTGTCGTCATGGAGCACACCTGTGTGGTCCTGTAAGTCCGGACCTCGAGTCCCAGAATGCCTCTGTATGGTGCATGCCAGGTGAAGGAGTGCTCGACGGGGTGACACTGTCGGAGTGGAAATCGAGAGCAGGCACAGTCGTGAAGAAAGTTGGGAGGTAAGGCAATTTCAAAGTCCGGTGCTCCCTCGAGTCCTCCGCATATTCTCGCAGCTGCCTCTCAACCTGGAAACTTTCACGGGGGTTGGCACAGGAGTCCCGGTCACCCAAGATGGAAGTATGAATACCTCCAAACCGCTGTATATCCAGGCGTCCTGGCGGGTACTGGACGTGATTGATACCGCAATCAATGTAGAAACGCTCACAGAGCAAACCAGACCGTCCAGACCTCTTGTGCTGCGGGGTATTCTGTAATGCGCGCTGGCAGTCGCATAAATATTCACAGTAACCTCCTTCACAAGAACGAGCAGAAACCCATGTGGAAGACTCAAAGGCACACTTTATTGAGAAAGAGTCTTAAGCGAATGCATTTCGGCAATTGAAGCCTTCGTCAGCGCTTCTCTCCGACCTCTTCGTGTGCTGTGGCGTAGGCAACCCTGCCTCGAAGGAGATGTAGGAACCTTGCTCCGCCCCCTGTCGTCATGGAGCACACCTGTGTGGTCCTGTAAGTCCGGACCTCGAGTCCCAGAATGCCTCTGTATGGTGCATGCCAGGTGAAGGAGTGCTCGACGGGGTGACACTGTCGGAGTGGAAATCGAGAGCAGGCACAGTCGTGAAGAAAGTTGGGAGGTAAGGCAATTTCAAAGTCCGGTGCTCCCTCGAGTCCTCCGCATATTCTCGCAGCTGCCTCTCAACCTGGAAACTTTCACGGGGGTTGGCACAGGAGTCCCGGTCACCCAAGATGGAAGTATGAATACCTCCAAACCGCTGTATATCCAGGCGTCCTGGCGGGTACTGGACGTGATTGATACCGCAATCAATGTAGAAACGCTCACAGAGCAAACCAGACCGTCCAGACCTCTTGTGCTGCGGGGTATTCTGTAATGCGCGCTGGCAGTCGCATAAATATTCACAGTAACCTCCTTCACAAGAACGAGCAGAAACCCATGTGGAAGACTCAAAGGCACACTTTATTGAGAAAGAGTCTTAAGCGAATGCATTTCGGCAATTGAAGCCTTCGTCAGCGCTTCTCTCCGACCTCTTCGTGTGCTGTGGCGTAGGCAACCCTGCCTCGAAGGAGATGTAGGAACCTTGCTCCGCCCCCTGTCGTCATGGAGCACACCTGTGTGGTCCTGTAAGTCCGGACCTCGAGTCCCAGAATGCCTCTGTATGGTGCATGCCAGGTGAAGGAGTGCTCGACGGGGTGACACTGTCGGAGTGGAAATCGAGAGCAGGCACAGTCGTGAAGAAAGTTGGGAGGTAAGGCAATTTCAAAGTCCGGTGCTCCCTCGAGTCCTCCGCATATTCTCGCAGCTGCCTCTCAACCTGGAAACTTTCACGGGGGTTGGCACAGGAGTCCCGGTCACCCAAGATGGAAGTATGAATACCTCCAAACCGCTGTATATCCAGGCGTCCTGGCGGGTACTGGACGTGATTGATACCGCAATCAATGTAGAAACGCTCACAGAGCAAACCAGACCGTCCAGACCTCTTGTGCTGCGGGGTATTCTGTAATGCGCGCTGGCAGTCGCATAAATATTCACAGTAACCTCCTTCACAAGAACGAGCAGAAACCCATGTGGAAGACTCAAAGGCACACTTTATAGAGAAAGAGTCTTAAGCGAATGCATTTCGGCAATTGAAGCCTTCGTCAGCGCTTCTCTCCGACCTCTTCGTGTGCTGTGGCGTAGGCAACCCTGCCTCGAAGGAGATGTAGGAACCTTGCTCCGCCCCCTGTCGTCATGGAGCACACCTGTGTGGTCCTGTAAGTCCGGACCTCGAGTCCCAGAATGCCTCTGTATGGTGCATGCCAGGTGAAGGAGTGCTCGACGGGGTGACACTGTCGGAGTGGAAATCGAGAGCAGGCACAGTCGTGAAGAAAGTTGGGAGGTAAGGCAATTTCAAAGTCCGGTGCTCCCTCGAGTCCTCCGCATATTCTCGCAGCTGCCTCTCAACCTGGAAACTTTCACGGGGGTTGGCACAGGAGTCCCGGTCACCCAAGATGGAAGTATGAATACCTCCAAACCGCTGTATATCCAGGCGTCCTGGCGGGTACTGGACGTGATTGATACCGCAATCAATGTAGAAACGCTCACAGAGCAAACCAGACCGTCCAGACCTCTTGTGCTGCGGGGTATTCTGTAATGCGCGCTGGCAGTCGCATAAATATTCACAGTAACCTCCTTCACAAGAACGAGCAGAAACCCATGTGGAAGACTCAAAGGCACACTTTATTGAGAAAGAGTCTTAAGCGAATGCATTTCGGCAATTGAAGCCTTCGTCAGCGCTTCTCTCCGACCTCTTCGTGTGCTGTGGCGTAGGCAACCCTGCCTCGAAGGAGATGTAGGAACCTTGCTCCGCCCCCTGTCGTCATGGAGCACACCTGTGTGGTCCTGTAAGTCCGGACCTCGAGTCCCAGAATGCCTCTGTATGGTGCATGCCAGGTGAAGGAGTGCTCGACGGGGTGACACTGTCGGAGTGGAAATCGAGAGCAGGCACAGTCGTGAAGAAAGTTGGGAGGTAAGGCAATTTCAAAGTCCGGTGCTCCCTCGAGTCCTCCGCATATTCTCGCAGCTGCCTCTCAACCTGGAAACTTTCACGGGGGTTGGCACAGGAGTCCCGGTCACCCAAGATGGAAGTATGAATACCTCCAAACCGCTGTATATCCAGGCGTCCTGGCGGGTACTGGACGTGATTGATACCGCAATCAATGTAGAAACGCTCACAGAGCAAACCAGACCGTCCAGACCTCTTGTGCTGCGGGGTATTCTGTAATGCGCGCTGGCAGTCGCATAAATATTCACAGTAACCTCCTTCACAAGAACGAGCAGAAACCCATGTGGAAGACTCAAAGGCACACTTTATTGAGAAAGAGTCTTAAGCGAATGCATTTCGGCAATTGAAGCCTTCGTCAGCGCTTCTCTCCGACCTCTTCGTGTGCTGTGGCGTAGGCAACCCTGCCTCGAAGGAGATGTAGGAACCTTGCTCCGCCCCCTGTCGTCATGGAGCACACCTGTGTGGTCCTGTAAGTAGTAAAGTTAGGACTCCTACTAAATTTAGAAAAATCCTAATTTTAAGACTTTCGGTATTCACAGAAGGCATTTAGGAGTCCTAAAGTTAGGAGTCTTAACTTTACTACTACTAAATTGAGAAAATCCTAACTTTAAGACTTTCGGTATTCACAGAAGGCATTTAGGAGTCCTAAAGTTAGGACTCCTAACTTCTGTGAATACCGAAATGAGTAAGTGCCTTCTGTGAATACCAAAATGAGTAAGTGCCGTCTGTGAATACCAAAATGGTGGTAAGTTTAGGATTTTGTCTTAAGTTAGTTCTGTGAGTCGGGCCCAGTATATTTTAAAATCATTGAACTCCTTTGAACTTTATTTGGGTAGGATGCATTATCATTGAGTGTGTAAAGTGCAAATTGTTCACTTATGTCAAAATAAAAACATTTCTAATTCCAGGCAAATGTTAAAAACAATATATTTTGTGATCATGTATATCATTTGGATGAGATGTGTTTTCATGGAATACATAGAGTGCAAATTAATCGCTTGTGTTGAGATAAAAACATTTCTAGTTCCACACAAATGTTAAAACCTATAAATTTCATAATCATTTAACTCATTTAGGTAAAGTGCAATTTCTTGAAATATATAAAGTCCAAAGTGATGGCTTGTGTCAGAATGAGAAGTAGTAGACCTTCTAAAGATCAAACGTCAATTGTGCACAGGATATTTGTCTAAAGTACATAAAGTGCAAAGTAGAGACTTATCTCTAGATAAGAGTTAATGATACTTCTAGTTTCAAACATCAGGTTTTTCATATGTTAAAGCCTCTAAATGAGTGTTAACCTTTCTTCTCCTTATTGCCATTTGTGTAAAGGCGATAACTGCATTCATAGCTCTTCCATTTTCCAGGCTAAAGATGTATTTAAAAGCATGTTTATGGTAATACAGCTTGTCGGCTATGAAGAATAGTTTTAACACAAGTTTCCGAATATCCGGGTAAAAACTACAAAAAAGGATAAAGTGGAACATGGACTGAGGGTATACCATCACAAGGACAATTTGGGAGTTTATGACTCCACTTTCCCATTCTAGGGAATGCTATTAAATAGTGTAGCGTGCCAAGCCTCAGCCTCGTCAAGTAAAATCTATGTTGAGTGTTTCTTACCGAGATAAGATACGGATGAATGCCCATCAATAATGGGCCCTCTCTGTAAGCACTGACACTGTTTTAAGCTAGCTTCATTGTCTCTTGTCTGTTCCCTGATGGTAGTAAGCCTTGTCTTTAGCTCCCTTTTGCTGTAGTCCTGGATAGATGATGGCTCCTTTTGGTCAGGTTCTATCTTACAATATTTTAAAAGCTGAAAAATCTGCTCTAACCAGGGAATTTTCCTACTATAAGCAAGGGCGAGGCAATCCATAATTATGTCCTTAGTGAACTTGGTCTCATCTTTCGTCCAAATCCCATAGCAAAAGGTAAGTCCTATTGTGCATATGAAATCTCTGATGTATGGTAAAGACAACTCTTTATGTACTATATAATTGGCGGTAGAACTTGGGACTGCCAGTACTCTTTTTAAAGACTTATTTTCTTGGGTTTGTAGGGGAGTTATGTTGGCCCTTCACCATATAGCTGCCTCATAACAAGCTTCCGTAATACATTTACTCCTGTACAGGGTAAGAATTTAAGATATTGGTTTATTACCTATTTTTGTGGAAAATTTAAAAATACCCTCCATTGATCGCAAAAGTTTCAGGTTACATAGTTCTATGAGTGTGTCCTGTTATGTTATACTCGAGCGCTAGCTCAAGTCACTTTAGAGTGTTTAGAGTGTTTTCCCTCAACTCTGTGCCAAGATTCCACTTTGGGAGTTGGCCAGAGGAGAGCTGATTGCTGATCCAAACTTGGAGTGGTGCACTACTCATAAGCAATGGTTGTATATCAATAAGTCAATTGGTCTTGTCGTATTGCATCAGTAAATCCTTTATTTTTATAAACATCCAAAAGTAAGAAATACCAGCCAACGCGTTTCATTCATATGAAATGAACTTCTTCAGGGCATCAAGTGATGTGTGATACTGGGGGGAGATGGCCCTGGGTTCCCCAGATGTTCTCATAAATAAAGCGCGAACTAGGTCCAGTTGATTCAATACATCGCAAAGAAGAATATGCAGCAACATGGAGTTAAGTTGTGCACAAATTAATGTGACTAGGTCTGCCTCCTTGGTAAGGGCCAGCACAGTGGGTCTGAAGACCAGAATGCTGTCATCAGATCGATCATAGGACTTGTTAGGGTTTTTCATTGATGATACAACGCTGTGCTGTCGATTTATATTGTTCATGTATTATTTGTTATGTATATTTTGGATTGTGATATCTGTAAAAACCACTGTATTCACTTCCCCCTGTTTTCCACCATTGTGTAAAAACTACTTTTGATAGTTGTGCATTTGGACCACTAATTCTCAAAAATATGATTTTTCAATATAACAATTGATACCATTTCAATTTAGTTGGGTGAAATCAGTGTTGTGATTTACTGTATCATTGATTGGAGTCCTACCATCTGGATTAAGTAGCAAATGTTTGAAGTTCCTTCCGTGGCAGAACCACTGCTCATATGACGTGTTTCACTGACCGGCACTTGAATGCCATCCATGCTAAAGCTGCCTTGTCTGAAAGCAACCACATCTTATCTTCAAATACACTCTGGCATTTGAGTCTGCAGATGGTTCATGGACCCACTATTTAAAAATGATTGGCTGTCAACAGTTGGATATTTACAATCCTCACTTCTTGAGGTTTGTGGACATGCTCCATCACATAATGCAACAAACTGGGTGCACTATGCCATTGTAAGCAGTACACACAGGTAACAGCTGAAGGCAATACCCTGTGTACACTACTTTGAGTATTAAACTATTTTCCTGTTAGATGCATATAGATCTTACAGGCCTAGTGATCCCATTTGTGCTTTCAGACAGACTATACACCTATAACGATACCCTGCATGTACCAGGACCCATTACTTGTGTTTTATGTTACAACCATGCATGCCTTTACCATGCATGCCCAATAACATGGTCTGAACCACACCGTATCTTTACCAAGCATTCCTTTCCAACAGATTTTGCTGAAAAGGCATGGTTGGTAAAGAGATATGTATATCAAAGTGCACATCCCAGCCCCATTCCTAAATACTGATACCCCAGCCCTGAAATCCACCCCTACCCAGGGCTAAAAACTAACCTGACTCCCCACGCTGAACTTTAAAAACCAAGCCCCTGTCCAAAAAACAATCCGCCCCCAGCACCCCTGCCTTGAGCCTTAAAAATGACTCTCAGTCCTGAAAACTCATCCTTCCCTCCTCCCTGAGCCCTAAAACCCCGCCCCAACCCTAAAATCTTTCTAAAACCACCCCACCTTGAGTCCTAAATCCCAGCCTCTAGTGGATAGATTGGTATTGGGCTCGAGCAGTCACTTGGGTGAATTATATTTCAGGGGTGGGCTCAGCAAAGCTGCCACCACATGCTAAAACGGTTGTCGATATTTGGCATAGAGCAACTAGGATGACGGGGTAGAAGTGGAAGCTCACTGAACAGACCCCACTATGGGAGGGGGACTTCCTGAAAGAAGTGCGCAGACTGCAGGGTTTTTGGAAGTGGAGCCTGATAGGCATTGACGTGCTCTGGGACATCTGGAAAGGTGGTAAAATGGTCACGTTCAACACTCTGCGAGAGGGCATACAAATGGGGGAAGGTGAATTTCTTTGTTACCGTCAGTTGCGTTCAGCGCTTCACTGCCACATGAAAGAAGGGACTGTGCTCCCAGAATACTCCCCATTAGAGGACAGGCTTCTCTTGGATCCTATGATTCAGAAGGCGGTATCACTACCGTACAAAACACTGGTAAACAATACTTCAGACTGTCTGGGTCCTTTGCCGGAGGCCCGGGAAACAGATGTGGGTCTGTTGGAAGACGATGACTTGGCAGAGGCCCTCCAGTGCCCCAAAAGAGCCCACAGCTTTGCCAAACAAAAACGCCCAAAATCACCAGAGGCTGGAATAATAAATACCAGATCAGGGATGGTACAGCATGAACGCATGGGGGGAGGGTGTGGCAGCAAGTGGCAACACATGACGGACCCAGCGCAGTAAGGCTGAAGAAGGGAAAGCGCGCACTAAAAACCAAAATGACGCGTCACTAACAGATCAAGGACCCCGCGGCAGATAAAAACAGAGGATCAATCAAAATATTTGTTTCCTCATTGCAGTTCTATATTCTGTCTTTAAAATGGCGGACATGCGAGTAAAATGAAAATCGAGTAACTCTACTGGGGGTGCAGTCCATTGCCTGTTAGCTGCGTGATCATTTTCAAGAGGGTGCCTGAGAAGGAACGGACCCACTTCTAGAATGATTCAAAGCTGATCCATGGAAACTTACACTGAACTAGCAGCGTTTTACGCGGGCTCTACTACCCATTTCTCAGGTTGGACTACCGCAACTGTAATTCACTTAGCCCTGTTCATTTGACCTGCCCTCTTCTTCCTCCTGATTGATGGCGATCCTCCATCTATCCGTGTGCGCCTATGTGGCCCGTTCGTCCGCTACCCCTCCCCTCCCCGCTCTACTCTTCTCTACTTTCCTGCTAATGACCTCTGCCCTCACCTGTCCTGGCCCCCACCCTGTTTATCTACGAATTTTCCCTCGTCAATTGAGATCTAGCTATTTTGTTCTGATGCCCGATGGAGCTACCCAGTTTAGCTATAGGGTAGACACGTCGGGGATTTCCCTCCTTGGGCGTCACCTATCCAGTCAGTCTTTAGCCAGACTTCCTTGCATCTCTCCTGTCGTCTCTTCTCACATCCTCCCTCCATTTATGTCTCTCCTTCCCTCCTCTCTCTAAGTATTGAGACTGAACTATTTTGTCTGATGCCCGATGGAGCTACATGGCTTAGCTATAGGGGAGATGGACTGTGGATTCCCTCCTTGGTCGTCACCTACCCAGTCGGTCTTTAGACAGACTTCCTCTTGTCTCTCCTTGTTGTCTTTTCTCTTTTTCCTCCCTTTCCCACCTCCCCCGCCCCCTCCAATGCTTTTCTCTCTCCTATCTCACCCTAATGTATTGCCTTTTATTTTGGATGGATTGTCTAATTGCTGATCTTGTCTAATACATTGTAGATCCTCATGTATAGCGCTCTGATACCTTTGCGTCTAGCCAACCTCACTTTCCCTCCTCCCCTTCCCCCCACTACTTTCTTGCTCCTCTCTCTCCTCCCCTAATGTATTGCTGACTGTTTGATATAATGTTTACTTGTTTGATCTTTTCCTATATATTGTTGAACCAAATTGTTGCACTTCCTTTCGTCTCTCCTGCAGTCTCCTACCACATCCGCCCTCTATTTATGTCTCTCCATCCCCTCCTCTCTCAATGTATTGAGACAGAACTGCTTTGTCTGACGCCCGATGGAGCTACTTAGTTCAGCTATAGGGGAGATGGGCTGTGGATTCCCTCCTTGGTCGTGACCTACCCAGTCGGTCTTTAGACAGACTTCTTTCTGTTTCTCCTCATTGTCTCGCCCCTAGCTCCTATCCCCTCTCCCCTGAATTCTCTCCCCTTGCCCGCTACTCTGCCTACCCCCTGTCCTTTATGCCCTTTGACTAAACACTCCTTCTCCCCTTGTTGGGGAAAGATCCAATATTTATACTCTGGAGTCTCAGCGAACCCGCTGATTGAGTCCACTGTACCAAGAAAGCCACTCACACTTGAGGTATGGTATGGCACCCCTTGCCAAAGCACTCCCTCTCCCCTTTCTGGGGAAGGATCCAGTTTGTAGGCCTTGGAGTCTCAGAGACCTCTCTGAGAGAGTCCACTGTGCAAAGGGAGCTTCTCGCAATAGAGATAGGGAAGGGATACCACTTCCCCTGGGATCACAGCTTACTGGACTTTGGACGTTGTCTTGACTCGTCTACCAGTTTGTGTCCCCGTCACCCTTCCCCTCTTCTCCCCATGCTGTGACTCTCACCCTCCCCTCCCCTCCTCTTTCCCACCTTCATTATCTGTCTATTTCCCCTACTCCAACCCCCCCTGAATCTCTCACCTTGCCTTCTTTTCCCCTTACGTATTTGTGCTTATTGTTTATCTCGACCTTACAAGTAACTATGTTGCCATGCTCCATGTGCAACCTTTGTAATGATGTAACCTGTAACTATGATCTGATGCTCATGTAAAGCGCTCTGATACCTCCGGGTCTAGCCAGCGCTATATAAAACTTTTAAAATAAAAAAAATTCAGAGCGCGCTTCTGACTTATACAGCTTCGTATTCTTCAAAGGTAATATGCCTCGAGAATGGTGCAGTTCCATATTAGGTGTGGGGGCTCTGAAGACTGCGCCATGGGATGTGGTGAGAGGGGAAAGTTCTTTCATATATTGTGATCTTGCCCCAAGATTCAGAAATACTGGAAGGAGATAGCCTGTGTGATGGAGGCAGTAGTGGGTGTACAGGTCCTGCTGGAGTCCAGATGGCACATCCTCGTTGTCACAGGAGATACCTTGTGGCCAAAGTGGACCAAAATGTGGCTAGCTCTGGCAGGGGGGTCGCTAAGAGGAACATTGCACGTGCATGGGGGGCAACGGAACCTTCAACAGTGGCTGCATGGCTATGCGATATGGACTGGTGTCATAGTGCGGAGCAGGTGGTGTACCAAATCCGGGGTTGCCCTCGCAAGTGGGAGAAAATATAGGGGTCATGGACATTATATAGGGGTCTGTATGGGGACTCATGGAGTGCACCGACCAGTTTCCTGGGTGGGTTTAGAGTCGTACTCCAAGGGGTGTTCTTGTGAACCACGTACAATTTCATTGTAAAGGATGGATTACACTGCCTGAGAACTGTCAAGTCTGATACATGCTTTATATCCTACTCCTAATCCCATGGACCTCACAGACTCTTCCCCCTGTACCCCTGATAATCGAAACCCTCCCTCAAAATGTTCCCTTACCACCTACTCTGTCCCTGTTTCCCTGACCATTACTTCCCCCCTGTCAAATGTCATTTCCAATCCTGCGGTCTCTCTCCCCCCTTCCGCCAAAGCATTCTACCCCACTCCGAGGTCGCACTCCCACACTCACAACCTGCCTCCACCGTCAATCTCGATGACTTTGCCCAGAACCCTGACGCCCATCCCAGAATCTCTCTCCCCCTCACTTAGACATCAACCACACCTCTCCTACTCCAAACTCCTCGAATAGGAACATTTCAATACAAACCCCCAGCATACAACCTCCCCCCTCTCCAAATCCCATGGACTCCATACAACCCGCACCCCTGCTCAACCTCCCTCCTTAGACCCCAGTCATCCTCAATCCCTGCCTAAAACCTTAAACTACCTCAGCTCTATAGCACAGCAACTGAACAGAATGGAGCAGAAAATTAACTTCCTCGCTGCTGATTTCCTTCACTTACAACCGGATCTTCTCAACAGGGCAAAGCCACCGTGCTCTCTCCCCCCGAGATGTTGTGCTCCCTCTTCACTCAAGACATCTCACAAAGCCCCACAGAGCACCCCTCGACCCTCCAGCCCATCATCGAGCCAGGCCCCCAGTCCGAGCAGTGATAGCCAACTCTTTTCGGCACAGAAACCAATGGAAAGCTATGACCCTAACCTCGCGTTAGACCAGAAGTCAGCCCCTGTCCACATCCCTGTTATTATCAGCACTAACAAAATCGTGAATTCTATCCACTAACCTAGACCCCCTGTTCAATACACCTCTATCCTCCTAACTCCCCCCATCATCGAGGCTTCCCGTCCTCTCTCTTGCATGCTCCTAAACTGCAGGTCAGCAGTACAACACGCTACTGACATTGCTGAAGCTCTTCTTGCTGAAGCTCTTCTTGCTGAAGAAATTGACATTGCCTTCCTCACAGAATCCTGGCTCAATGCCCACTCCACCTCCATCCTTGACATTCTCACCCCTCCAGGGTACAACCTCATCAGACAAGACTGGCCGATCAAAATTGGGGGGGGACTAGCCATCATTCATAGAGACGGATTACAGATTACCAAAACTCAACCCTGCAGAATACTTATCTTTTGAATACCTAGGCGTTGAACTCACCACCAAGGGCACGCCACCCATCAAATTCTGCACCATCTACCATCCTCCTGGCGAGCATACCCTCTTCCCCGAAGAACTAACAGACCTAATAACATGATTCTCCTTGTCAGACACCAAAGACGTGTGCTTGGGTGACCTCAATATCCACTGGAACGACCCAAAAGACTCCATTGTCCTGAACCTCTCCAACCTTATGAAAATACTTAACCTCAAGCAACTCTGCAATAAACCAACTCACATCAAAGGTGCAAAACTAGATGCGATCATAACAAGCAACGATCTGCTCTCCTTGAGAGAGATTACTCCCATTGACTGGTCCGACCACCACCTCATTCTATTCGAGATTGACACACCGGTCAGCCCCGGACCTAGTTGTGTTGTCAAACCTAAATTCCTAACCAGAAACATCAAAAGAATACCGCTATCCGAACTTGAAGCCAAAATTCATCCCCTTTTCCAACTCCATCCCTCATCATGAACAGCTGACAACCTCACTTCTCACTTCAACTCAAGAATGACAGAGGTCTTAGACCAAGTAGCTCCTCTCAAACTCAAACAACTGAGGAGTACCAAATCTAAACCCTGGTTTAAAGTGGAGTTAAATGATGAACGGTGCCAACTCACACAAACGGAAAGGTCTTGGAGACAAAACCCCTTGGCCTTGCACCTAACACATCTTAGATCTGCTCGACGGTCATACAAAAAATACATCTTCAGTGAAAAGGCATCTTTTTTCCACAGCCAACTCGATCAGGCGAAAAACAGACCACGAGAACTCTTCAACATTGTTAAACGCCAAACTAACTGCACTCCCTCTCAAGAAATCGAAGATATCAATGAGCGATAGGAAGAAATTGCCACCTTCTTCACCAATAAAGTCTCTAACATTGATCAATCCTTCTTACAAACTGCCAACCCCCTTCCCCCTTGACCTACCCCCCTTCAACCTCCCTGGTCCACACGGAAAGAGCTCTTAACAAGGACAATCAGACCTACCTCCAGCTAAAAAATAATGCGCATTGGTCTGACTTTGAGCTAATGTCGGTAATTGCAAACAAAACAGGTGATGGACAGAATGTGGATCAATGTCACACATTCACCCCAGTCCAAAGATCTGGGCCCAAATCCATCGTTTTTTTGCACTCCACACCACCCTGGGTTAGACAATGGCAATATGCAAATCAGCTCTGACCCTGTGCCCCATGGGAACAGTCCAGTCCGAACTACAAAAGCCATGTCCTTCCCAGAACGGAATCAAGCATCCGAGGACCGGACCGGTTTCGAGGTAACACCTCTCATCAGCCCGGCTAGCTTGACTCCAGTGGTGTGGAGTGCCTGGGACTCACGTCTGAGCATCCCCAGCGCACTTATGGCGGTAATTGCAAACAAAACAGGTGATGGACAGAATGTGGATCAATGTCACACATTCACCCCAGTCCAAAGATCTGGGCCCAAATCCATCGTTTTTTTGCACTCCACACCACCCTGGGTTAGACAATGGCAATATGCAAATCAGCTCTGACCCTGTGCCCCATGGGAACAGTCCAGTCCGAACTACAAAAGCCATGTCCTTCCCAGAACGGAATCAAGCATCCGAGGACCGGACCGGTTTCGAGGTAACACCTCTCATCAGCCCGGCTAGCTTGACTCCAGTGGTGTGGAGTGCCTGGGACCCACGTCTGAGCATCCCCAGCGCACTTATGGCGGTAATTGCAAACAAAACAGGTGATGGACAGAATGTGGATCAATGTCACACATTCACCCCAGTCCAAAGATCTGGGCCCAAATCCATCGTTTTTTTGCACTCCACACCACCCTGGGTTAGACAATGGCAATATGCAAATCAGCTCTGACCCTGTGCCCCATGGGAACAGTCCAGTCCGAACTACAAAAGCCATGTCCTTCCCAGAACGGAATCAAGCATCCGAGGACCGGACCGGTTTCGAGGTAACACCTCTCATCAGCCCGGCTAGCTTGACTCCAGTGGTGTGGAGTGCCTGGGACCCACGTCTGAGCATCCCCAGCGCACTTATGGCCCAGGCACTCCACACCACTGGAGTCAAGCTAGCCGGGCTGATGAGAGGTGTTACCTCGAAACCGGTCCGGTCCTCGGATGCTTGATTCCGTTCTGGGAAGGACATGGCTTTTGTAGTTCGGACTGGACTGTTCCCATGGGGCACAGGGTCAGAGCTGATTTGCATATCGCCATTGTCTAACCCAGGGTGGTGTGGAGTGCAAAAAAACGATGGATTTGGGCCCAGATCTTTTGACTGGGTTGAATGTGTGACATTGATCCACATTCGGTCCATCACCTGTTTTGTTTGCAATACCGCCATAAGTGCGCTGGGGATGCTCAGACGTGGGTCCCAGGCACTCCACACCACTGGAGTCAAGCTAGCCGGGCTGATGAGAGGTGTTACCTCGAAACCGGTCCGGTCCTCGGATGCTTGATTCCGTTCTGGGAAGGACATGGCTTTTGTAGTTCGGACTGGACTGTTCCCATGGGGCACAGGGTCAGAGCTGATTTGCATATCGCCATTGTCTAACCCAGGGTGGTGTGGAGTGCAAAAAAACGATGGATTTGGGCCCAGATCTTTTGACTGGGTTGAATGTGTGACATTGATCCACATTCGGTCCATCACCTGTTTTGTTTGCAATACCGCCATAAGTGCGCTGGGGATGCTCAGACGTGGGTCCCAGGCACTCCACACCACTGGAGTCAAGCTAGCCGGGCTGATGAGAGGTGTTACCTCGAAACCGGTCCGGTCCTCGGATGCTTGATTCCGTTCTGGGAAGGACATGGCTTTTGTAGTTCGGACTGGACTGTTCCCATGGGGCACAGGGTCAGAGCTGATTTGCATATCGCCATTGTCTAACCCAGGGTGGTGTGGAGTGCAAAAAAACGATGGATTTGGGCCCAGATCTTTTGACTGGGTTGAATGTGTGACATTGATCCACATTCGGTCCATCACCTGTTTTGTTTGCAATACCGCCATAAGTGCGCTGGGGATGCTCAGACGTGGGTCCCAGGCACTCCACACCACTGGAGTCAAGCTAGCCGGGCTGATGAGAGGTGTTACCTCGAAACCGGTCCGGTCCTCGGATGCTTGATTCCGTTCTGGGAAGGACATGGCTTTTGTAGTTCGGACTGGACTGTTCCCATGGGGCACAGGGTCAGAGCTGATTTGCATATCGCCATTGTCTAACCCAGGGTGGTGTGGAGTGCAAAAAAACGATGGATTTGGGCCCAGATCTTTTGACTGGGTTGAATGTGTGACATTGATCCACATTCGGTCCATCACCTGTTTTGTTTGCAATACCGCCATAAGTGCGCTGGGGATGCTCAGACGTGGGTCCCAGGCACTCCACACCACTGGAGTCAAGCTAGCCGGGCTGATGAGAGGTGTTACCTCGAAACCGGTCCGGTCCTCGGATGCTTGATTCCGTTCTGGGAAGGACATGGCTTTTGTAGTTCGGACTGGACTGTTCCCATGGGGCACAGGGTCAGAGCTGATTTGCATATCGCCATTGTCTAACCCAGGGTGGTGTGGAGTGCAAAAAAACGATGGATTTGGGCCCAGATCTTTTGACTGGGTTGAATGTGTGACATTGATCCACATTCGGTCCATCACCTGTTTTGTTTGCAATACCGCCATAAGTGCGCTGGGGATGCTCAGACGTGGGTCCCAGGCACTCCACACCACTGGAGTCAAGCTAGCCGGGCTGATGAGAGGTGTTACCTCGAAACCGGTCCGGTCCTCGGATGCTTGATTCCGTTCTGGGAAGGACATGGCTTTTGTAGTTCGGACTGGACTGTTCCCATGGGGCACAGGGTCAGAGCTGATTTGCATATCGCCATTGTCTAACCCAGGGTGGTGTGGAGTGCAAAAAAACGATGGATTTGGGCCCAGATCTTTTGACTGGGTTGAATGTGTGACATTGATCCACATTCGGTCCATCACCTGTTTTGTTTGCAATACCGCCATAAGTGCGCTGGGGATGCTCAGACGTGGGTCCCAGGCACTCCACACCACTGGAGTCAAGCTAGCCGGGCTGATGAGAGGTGTTACCTCGAAACCGGTCCGGTCCTCGGATGCTTGATTCCGTTCTGGGAAGGACATGGCTTTTGTAGTTCGGACTGGACTGTTCCCATGGGGCACAGGGTCAGAGCTGATTTGCATATCGCCATTGTCTAACCCAGGGTGGTGTGGAGTGCAAAAAAACGATGGATTTGGGCCCAGATCTTTTGACTGGGTTGAATGTGTGACATTGATCCACATTCGGTCCATCACCTGTTTTGTTTGCAATACCGCCATAAGTGCGCTGGGGATGCTCAGACGTGGGTCCCAGGCACTCCACACCACTGGAGTCAAGCTAGCCGGGCTGATGAGAGGTGTTACCTCGAAACCGGTCCGGTCCTCGGATGCTTGATTCCGTTCTGGGAAGGACATGGCTTTTGTAGTTCGGACTGGACTGTTCCCATGGGGCACAGGGTCAGAGCTGATTTGCATATCGCCATTGTCTAACCCAGGGTGGTGTGGAGTGCAAAAAAACGATGGATTTGGGCCCAGATCTTTTGACTGGGTTGAATGTGTGACATTGATCCACATTCGGTCCATCACCTGTTTTGTTTGCAATACCGCCATAAGTGCGCTGGGGATGCTCAGACGTGGGTCCCAGGCACTCCACACCACTGGAGTCAAGCTAGCCGGGCTGATGAGAGGTGTTACCTCGAAACCGGTCCGGTCCTCGGATGCTTGATTCCGTTCTGGGAAGGACATGGCTTTTGTAGTTCGGACTGGACTGTTCCCATGGGGCACAGGGTCAGAGCTGATTTGCATATCGCCATTGTCTAACCCAGGGTGGTGTGGAGTGCAAAAAAACGATGGATTTGGGCCCAGATCTTTTGACTGGGTTGAATGTGTGACATTGATCCACATTCGGTCCATCACCTGTTTTGTTTGCAATACCGCCATAAGTGCGCTGGGGATGCTCAGACGTGGGTCCCAGGCACTCCACACCACTGGAGTCAAGCTAGCCGGGCTGATGAGAGGTGTTACCTCGAAACCGGTCCGGTCCTCGGATGCTTGATTCCGTTCTGGGAAGGACATGGCTTTTGTAGTTCGGACTGGACTGTTCCCATGGGGCACAGGGTCAGAGCTGATTTGCATATCGCCATTGTCTAACCCAGGGTGGTGTGGAGTGCAAAAAAACGATGGATTTGGGCCCAGATCTTTTGACTGGGTTGAATGTGTGACATTGATCCACATTCGGTCCATCACCTGTTTTGTTTGCAATACCGCCATAAGTGCGCTGGGGATGCTCAGACGTGGGTCCCAGGCACTCCACACCACTGGAGTCAAGCTAGCCGGGCTGATGAGAGGTGTTACCTCGAAACCGGTCCGGTCCTCGGATGCTTGATTCCGTTCTGGGAAGGACATGGCTTTTGTAGTTCGGACTGGACTGTTCCCATGGGGCACAGGGTCAGAGCTGATTTGCATATCGCCATTGTCTAACCCAGGGTGGTGTGGAGTGCAAAAAAACGATGGATTTGGGCCCAGATCTTTTGACTGGGTTGAATGTGTGACATTGATCCACATTCGGTCCATCACCTGTTTTGTTTGCAATACCGCCATAAGTGCGCTGGGGATGCTCAGACGTGGGTCCCAGGCACTCCACACCACTGGAGTCAAGCTAGCCGGGCTGATGAGAGGTGTTACCTCGAAACCGGTCCGGTCCTCGGATGCTTGATTCCGTTCTGGGAAGGACATGGCTTTTGTAGTTCGGACTGGACTGTTCCCATGGGGCACAGGGTCAGAGCTGATTTGCATATCGCCATTGTCTAACCCAGGGTGGTGTGGAGTGCAAAAAAACGATGGATTTGGGCCCAGATCTTTTGACTGGGTTGAATGTGTGACATTGATCCACATTCGGTCCATCACCTGTTTTGTTTGCAATACCGCCATAAGTGCGCTGGGGATGCTCAGACGTGGGTCCCAGGCACTCCACACCACTGGAGTCAAGCTAGCCGGGCTGATGAGAGGTGTTACCTCGAAACCGGTCCGGTCCTCGGATGCTTGATTCCGTTCTGGGAAGGACATGGCTTTTGTAGTTCGGACTGGACTGTTCCCATGGGGCACAGGGTCAGAGCTGATTTGCATATCGCCATTGTCTAACCCAGGGTGGTGTGGAGTGCAAAAAAACGATGGATTTGGGCCCAGATCTTTTGACTGGGTTGAATGTGTGACATTGATCCACATTCGGTCCATCACCTGTTTTGTTTGCAATACCGCCATAAGTGCGCTGGGGATGCTCAGACGTAGGTCCCAGGCACTCCACACCACTGGAGTCAAGCTAGCCGGGCTGATGAGAGGTGTTACCTCGAAACCGGTCCGGTCCTCGGATGCTTGATTCCGTTCTGGGAAGGACATGGCTTTTGTAGTTCGGACTGGACTGTTCCCATGGGGCACAGGGTCAGAGCTGATTTGCATATCGCCATTGTCTAACCCAGGGTGGTGTGGAGTGCAAAAAAACGATGGATTTGGGCCCAGATCTTTTGACTGGGTTGAATGTGTGACATTGATCCACATTCGGTCCATCATCTGTTTTGTTTGCAATACCGCCATAAGTGCGCTGGGGATGCTCAGACGTGGGTCCCAGGCACTCCACACCACTGGAGTCAAGCTAGCCGGGCTGATGAGAGGTGTTACCTCGAAACCGGTCCGGTCCTCGGATGCTTGATTCCGTTCTGGGAAGGACATGGCTTTTGTAGTTCGGACTGGACTGTTCCCATGGGGCACAGGGTCAGAGCTGATTTGCATATCGCCATTGTCTAACCCAGGGTGGTGTGGAGTGCAAAAAAACGATGGATTTGGGCCCAGATCTTTTGACTGGGTTGAATGTGTGACATTGATCCACATTCGGTCCATCACCTGTTTTGTTTGCAATACCGCCATAAGTGCGCTGGGGATGCTCAGACGTGGGTCCCAGGCACTCCACACCACTGGAGTCAAGCTAGCCGGGCTGATGAGAGGTGTTACCTCGAAACCGGTCCGGTCCTCGGATGCTTGATTCCGTTCTGGGAAGGACATGGCTTTTGTAGTTCGGACTGGACTGTTCCCATGGGGCACAGGGTCAGAGCTGATTTGCATATCGCCATTGTCTAACCCAGGGTGGTGTGGAGTGCAAAAAAACGATGGATTTGGGCCCAGATCTTTTGACTGGGTTGAATGTGTGACATTGATCCACATTCGGTCCATCACCTGTTTTGTTTGCAATACCGCCATAAGTGCGCTGGGGATGCTCAGACGTGGGTCCCAGGCACTCCACACCACTGGAGTCAAGCTAGCCGGGCTGATGAGAGGTGTTACCTCGAAACCGGTCCGGTC
The DNA here is from genome assembly GCF_964263255.1 of Lissotriton vulgaris. Lineage (NCBI taxonomy): Eukaryota > Metazoa > Chordata > Amphibia > Caudata > Salamandridae > Lissotriton > Lissotriton vulgaris. Next base: position 168,682,426 of record NC_141689.1, on the reverse strand, counting down.
CTCGGATGCTTGATTCCGTTCTGGGAAGGACATGGCTTTTGTAGTTCGGACTGGACTGTTCCCATGGGGCACAGGGTCAGAGCTGATTTGCATATCGCCATTGTCTAACCCAGGGTGGTGTGGAGTGCAAAAAAACGATGGATTTGGGCCCAGATCTTTTGACTGGGTTGAATGTGTGACATTGATCCACATTCGGTCCATCACCTGTTTTGTTTGCAATACCGCCATAAGTGCGCTGGGGATGCTCAGACGTGGGTCCCAGGCACTCCACACCACTGGAGTCAAGCTAGCCGGGCTGATGAGAGGTGTTACCTCGAAACCGGTCCGGTCCTCGGATGCTTGATTCCGTTCTGGGAAGGACATGGCTTTTGTAGTTCGGACTGGACTGTTCCCATGGGGCACAGGGTCAGAGCTGATTTGCATATCGCCATTGTCTAACCCAGGGTGGTGTGGAGTGCAAAAAAACGATGGATTTGGGCCCAGATCTTTTGACTGGGTTGAATGTGTGACATTGATCCACATTCGGTCCATCACCTGTTTTGTTTGCAATACCGCCATAAGTGCGCTGGGGATGCTCAGACGTGGGTCCCAGGCACTCCACACCACTGGAGTCAAGCTAGCCGGGCTGATGAGAGGTGTTACCTCGAAACCGGTCCGGTCCTCGGATGCTTGATTCCGTTCTGGGAAGGACATGGCTTTTGTAGTTCGGACTGGACTGTTCCCATGGGGCACAGGGTCAGAGCTGATTTGCATATCGCCATTGTCTAACCCAGGGTGGTGTGGAGTGCAAAAAAACGATGGATTTGGGCCCAGATCTTTTGACTGGGTTGAATGTGTGACATTGATCCACATTCGGTCCATCACCTGTTTTGTTTGCAATACCGCCATAAGTGCGCTGGGGATGCTCAGACGTGGGTGCCAGGCACTCCACACCACTGGAGTCAAGCTAGCCGGGCTGATGAGAGGTGTTACCTCGAAACCGGTCCGGTCCTCGGATGCTTGATTCCGTTCTGGGAAGGACATGGCTTTTGTAGTTCGGACTGGACTGTTCCCATGGGGCACAGGGTCAGAGCTGATTTGCATATCGCCATTGTCTAACCCAGGGTGGTGTGGAGTGCAAAAAAACGATGGATTTGGGCCCAGATCTTTTGACTGGGTTGAATGTGTGACATTGATCCACATTCGGTCCATCACCTGTTTTGTTTTGAGCTAATGTCGGCAAACGAGGTCTTCAAGATAATTTCCAATCTAAAACCTTCCTCTCACACCATTGACCCCCTCCCTTCCACAATCATAAAATAACTCAACCACATTATTTCCCCTTTCTGGACAAAAATCATCGATGCCTCTCTCACTTCAGGCTGTGTCCCAGACTCCGTCCAACTAGGACAAAACACACCCATTCTCAAGAAACCTGGAGCTGACCCTAATGATCTTAACAACCTCAGACCTATCTCTAACCTCCCATTCCTTGCAAAAACATTGGAGAAATGTGTCCTCCTCCAACTCAATATTCACATTGATAAGTTCAACCTCCTTGATGCCTTTCAATCTGGTTCCAGAAAAGGCTGCAGCACGGAAACAGCTATGCTTAACGTCACTGACGACATTCACTAGGCTCTAGACGTAGGTGATGCCTGCCTTCTCATCCTTATTGACCTATCTGCAGCATTCGACACAGTAAACCATTCAGCCCTTTTGGAGACCCTGTCGAAACGGTCTGGCATTAATGGCACAGTACTAAAATGGTTCACCTCCTTCCTTCAACACAGCTCGCAACAAATTAAAATTAACTCCTGTCTCTCAAAGCCAACTAAAGTCAAACTTGGGGTCCCTCAAGGCTCGATCCTCTCCCCGGCCCTCCTCAGACCTCTTCAATCTCTTCATGGAGCCCCTGACAATCATATTGAAAAAAGACGGAGTAAATTACCACCTTACCCGTACAATACCCAAATCTATTTCAGGATAAAGTCTCTCAGCTATATCCAAATCCTCAATACCACCCTAACCGAGATACAAACTTGGTTCTACGTTAACCACTTAAAGCTCAACGCAGACAAAAAAAAAAGTAACCATCGTCCAATCCAAGAGTGGCTCAAGAATCTAGTTGCCCTAAACTGCCCCCTTACCCTATCCGACTCAGTTAAGTCTCTAGGCATCACCCTTGACAAGAACTTATCAATGGAGGCGCACATCAAAATCTCTGCAAAAAGTACTCTCTTCTCTCTTAAACATCTCAAGAAACTGAAACCTTTTCTACCCCACAATGACTTCAAGACAGTAGTCCAATCCCTAGTTCTCTCTAAAATCGACTACGGGAACGCAATCCTTACAGGGACTCCAAAGGCTCACCGAGCCCCTCTAAGAGCTGTGCTGAACATGTCCGCTCAACTCGTATCTGAAATTAAAAGATTTGATCACATCACTCCAGCTCTCAACTGCCTCAATTGGCTTCTCATGGAAGGGAGATGTATCTATAAATTGGCCTGCATCACACACAAAACCCTTCACTCTCCTGACCCCAACTATTTAAATAACAAACTGAGTAGCGCAGGTCAATCCAGAACGCTGAGGAGCTCCAACTCACTCCTTCTTAGTCCTCCGAAATTGAAAAAGAAAACCACCCAATACCGATCGTTTTCTGGCAACGCTCCCAGGATATGGAACGCTCTCCCTGGAGTCCTCAGATGCAACCCCTCCTTCCCCTGTTTTAAAAGGGACCTGAAACTCCATCTCCTAAAGAAATACTATCATGACCAACGTCAACCAACCTAGTCTTCTTTATCCGAGTATTCTCCTCTCTCTCTGGACACTCAAGAATAGTGGATGACCGGACCATGTCACTCTTGCCTTTTCTTTTATTGCTCTCTCCCCCTCAACTCCACTGCATATTTACGTCCCATGCAGTATTTTTTTTCTGTGGTTTGCCTACTATGTAATATATTATCCTTCTGCTGTTAACTATGTGTATGTAAAGTGCTCTGATACTTACGGGTCAAGCTAGCGCTATATAAAACTTTAAATAAATAAATATAAATACATATAAGCTTGTTTTCGATTTAATGAAAAGATGTTAAAAAAATTCCCAGCCCCTGCCCAAAAAACTACCCAACCACAGCCCTTCCGCCCGGAGCCCTAAAACTGACCCCCAGCCCTGACAACTGCCCCTTCCCCCACCCTGTGCTCTAAAACCTAGCCAAAGCCCCAAAAAGTACCCCAATATCCCCTCCACCCTTAGCTCTAAAACAAGTTCCCAGCCTTAAAAACTACCCCCAACCCCAAAACCTGGCCCCAGCCCCACATACCAGGCTGCGTCCTGGTCCTTTCTCTCCCGATCCTTCCTGTTCCTCTCCAGCCCATCCGCACATCTGAACCGCTGACTGTCTTAACCACGTATATGCGTGGTTAAAGGCATATTCATGGTTAAGGCATATGTGTGATTTAGGCAAGCATTGTTTTGCTTGCTTTGATACAGCACGTCTGGCCAAGCCCGCATTGTAAATGACATTTTCACATCGCCTGCGACCAGCAACTGTGGCCACGGCCTGCTATTATTAAGGATGAGATACAGGGGCAGATTTACAAGTCCCTTGCGCCACGTTTTAGTCACATTTAACATGGGAAAAGTGATGCAAAAGTGGCGCAAGGGGCTTGTACATATGCCCCACAGTCACTAAATGTTCTCATCATACACTTGTGGCACAGCTTGAGTGCTTGCCCTTTTTAGACTGCACAAAACATTTAGTTTTTTAGTTTACCAAAGTCTCTGATATCTGTGATGAGAGAGGGTGCCCATTCAAGGTTACACAGGATAGTGCACAAGAGTTTGCACTCTGTCACCATAAGATTCCCTGAATGATCTTCAGGGTGACAGACTGAAGGTTGCATGATGGATTCTCTAGGTTCCTCTCAGCGATGCTAGCTAGAAGTAGCAGATTGCCCATGGTCTGAGGCAGTGATGGCTGGATCTTTGCTGTGGTTTTAAAGCTATAAGGAGTTAATAAGGAGTTAATATAGCCTTATAGCCCACCAGCCATTAAAGGCCTGGTCCAGCGTTAAAGGCCTACGCCGGATGCCCTGAAGGGCTTTTAACAAGGGAGCGGGCCTTCAATAGCCAGTATAGCCCAGTTACGGTGGGCTATTAGAACTTTCCGCCACTAGAGGGCAGAATGTTCGAACAAATAAAAGAAAGGCCTCAATGAGCCCAAGGGGCTTTAAATCCCCTTTGGCTCCAGGAGGCCTTTGTTTACAGCGACACCTGTGAACAACAAACATTGGCATGTTGGAGCTCCGGGCTTTCACCAGCCATTAGGAGCACTCCATTGACTTCAATGGAGCTCCCAACATTCCAATGTTCTAATATTGCCTTAAAATCCTGAGCCGGAGGCTAGGGTCTTTAACAAGGGAGCAGGTCTTTAATGGCAGGTAGAGTCCGCTATGTCGGGCTCTAAGGCTATTAGAACATTCCACATCTAGAGGGCAGAATGTACTAATTTGTTAAACACAAAGCCCTCTTGTAGCCTCAGGGGTTTTAAATCTGCTCAGGCTCCGAAAGGCCTTTGTTCACAGCAATAGATGTGAAATGAAAAAAACTTTGGAATGTTGCTCTCCTGGCTTCTTCTAGCCATTAGAAGCCTGGAGCACTCCATTGTCGTCAATGGATCGCTCAACATTCCAATGTTCTAATTACATTTAGAGGAGCAGAGATTATAAGGTGACAGCTACAGCATAAGTCGTTTTCCTCAGTTTCATGATTAGGTAATCATTGTTAGCAGCGGGTTCCTGATACAATAGTGGATGAGGTGCCCATTAACATCTACATTAATATTGTTATTTTCCATTGTATTAGTATTCAGAACCACAAAATATATTCCAAATTATCTACAAAGTCTAATAACAAAAATCTCTTCAAGAAAATATAACAATAATTAATTTTTATTTGTAAATTAATTTAAAAATTGCATCCTAAATAAAGGTGAGTTGAAAAATATAACAAAAGTAACAAAATCATTAATTTCACTTGAACCAAAAAACTCCAAGAATAGTATACAATCACATAAATACAAAAAATGTGACCCCCCATTCCTCAATAAACCACGTAACACTTTTAACATATAAATACTTTAAAAAGCACCTAATCTGTGTGAACTATAATAACAAATCATAACGCAGAATTAAAAGACTATTAATTACATTCAAATAATAAAAAAATCCCAATTAAAAAAAAGTTACAATTAATAAATGAGTCGGAGATAAAAGGTAATAATACAGCCTTAGAGCCTGCCGTAGCAGGCTCTACTGGCCATTAGAGGCCTGCTCCAGCGTTAAACAACAAGGGAGTTGACCTTCAATCACTGGTAGAGCCCGCTACGGAGGAATCTAAGGCTATTAGAACATTCAGCCCCTAGAGGGCAGAATGTTCTAATTTATAAAAAACAGACTTAACGAAGCCCGAGGGGATTGAACCCCGCTCAGGCTCTGAGAGGCCTTTGTTCAATGTTGATGCTCCGGGCTTTTACCAGCCATTAGATGCCCAGAACCCTCCATAGTCTTTAATGGAGCGCTCAACTTTCCAATGTTCTATTAAATCAAAAACACTAACCACTCAACCCCCTAAATAACTCACAACCCTCAAATTAACAAAATGTTACATCACTGAATATAACCATAAGCATACAGATTACAATATCAATACAAACACTAATTAATAGAACAATATTTTCGATTATATTGATAACATTGATGTTATTGACCAAGAGAAAATATATAAACTTACAGCTGATATTATTTCGTACAATACTTTTTCAGTCACAATAGTTTTACCAATATATTGTGGTCCAACAATATTGCTAACTCTATGTTATGCCCCTTTCCAGAATTAGAGTGCATGGGACCCTGCTCTATGTCACCAGAGACACAACAGCCTAAGTGCATCATACTTTTGACATTGGCCAGGAGATGAGGTAATAGGGGAATTGAGGGGTGGGACTTCATGTAGGGACCATTGTCAAGCACTGAAATCAACATGATGCTCACAAGAGTTTGTTTTCCCTGTGCTGCTAAGCCATGATTTTCTGTTTGATTTTTTTTAGACGGGTATTGTTAGACCTGGCATCCTTGGCGTGTTTTCCCCTGACTTTTTGCCTCTACCTCCTGTATTTTTGACACTATGCTGGATTTCGTTTTTGCTGGTTTAGATGCTTTGGGCACTTTGCCACTGCTGATCAGTGCTAAAGTGCAAGTGCTCCCTGGTTAAATCGTAATTGTGATTGGTTATCCACGATTGGCATATTTGTTTTACCAGTTGGTCCCTAGTAAAGTGCACTGAATGTGCCAGTGCTGATGATTCAAAAGCTACTAGTGGGCCTGCAGCACTGAGTGTGCCACCCACATGAGTAGCCTTAAAATGGAGTCTCAGGCCTGCCACTGCAGTGCCTGTGCTCAGTCTGTGAACTGCCATGTTGTCCTGGCCAGTGTACCCACTTGCCAGGCCTAACCCTTCCCTTTTATTACACATTTGACACCCCTATGCTATGTATACCTGTATATCTCCCCATAGGACCAAGATGGGAAGCTAAGGTCTGGTATCCTTGAACTCAGGATTTTGTCGTGTTTATATCTAGGACCCTAATTCGATATTCCCGATTTATGCCCTTATGAGGTTATAATCAATAATATCCTGATAAAGGCGTAAGAATCAGATCCATATTCAGTAATAGCCCATGCAGTCCAAAGCACAGCACTGCTACTCCCATCGACTCCTAGAAAGCACAACGCGTTCTTTAAACAAACCAAGCTTCCAGCAGCCCGGGAAATCCCCCCTGCTTTTGTTTTGATTTGAACAAGAACTCCTGAAGTCCAGAAAGAACTGTTAGTTCTTAGTGACGTCTTATGTCCAACCTTACGTCAAACCCGGCACCTTCCAGGTATAAAATACCAACAGTTGCCTTAAGCAAACACACGGTGGTTTGGAGCAGAGCGGCCATCTACTTGCCCGAGACCCCAGCTGATTCGAGAAGCCCACGGAAGCCACCCCTCCCGTTTGACGCACTGAGAGAGACGCTGTCTATTCCCTTCCCAAGTATTAGGCTTAGGTCAGGTACACCGGGGTAGGCTTAGTTAGAAGCACCAGTTGCGTACGTTAGTCAATGTATTTATGTATGTATATATTTTATCCATTTTAAAGCATCATATGGCTAAGAAACCATATCAATGCTTTTACAGTATTATTTCATAATACTACTTTTACTGTACGCACTTTACTTTATGATAAGTATTGCAATTGTGGCAATTCATTTCTCTTGCATGAGAAAGAAGACTGCTCAATAAATAACACCTTTTATTGAAAACGCCCGTCTCTCTATTTCTCTGCACTCTGGTGAAACCAAGTATGCACGGTTGACTAAGCGAAATAGCTGTCTATTGTTTTCACATGACTCTAGAGATACACTCTTATTCTGAGGGAGCAAAGTTGTCATGTTTATGCGGTTGTCGGAAACTGAATCCCTTCTTGTCTGAGCCAGGGAAGTTCATCCCTCCCTATTCATTCAAGAAAGTTTCCAGTACCTCTGAGCTAGCTGGCGCATACCTAAATTAAGTTTTACATAGTCAGTAGAGACCTAGATGACCTCAGTCCTACGTCTACACTGCTGTTTATGTTATTCCAATGCGCAGAGCCTATTGGGAAAATAGGAACTTCACTACATGGCGCCCAACATTTGGTAAGGCGATAATCTAATGCAAGACACTAGAGTAACTCAGTCGTGCTTTTTCACACAGAACCCTTTTCCCGTAAAAACTCTAATAGACGTCTGGAGTGGGTGAAAGGTTAATATCCGCCGGAACATAGTAGGAAGAGATTCCTATGCATTAGTTTTTGGTTTGATCAACGTTAAAGGATACAGTGTTCCAAAATATTATGCACCTAATCTTTGTTTCCTTGAAACTCAATCTGCAACAGAAAACTTTCAGTCAGTAAAATGTCCGAAAGCGACGACGAAAGAGCTAGAATAGCAGCTCAACTAATAGAGGAAGACTCCAAGAAAATGACCCGAGTGTTATACTCATTCCGGTCAACGTAAGGAGAACTATAACTCTTAAAGTTATAGAAAATGGACTGACATCACGAGGTGGTACAGTCATATTCGTGGTAGAGGCACATGAATATCGGCAGACAGAGGTATTCTATTCATGGATACATTTTCCAGCAGCACACGCTGTGACAAAAGACTTCCACTATTACAAAATAGAGGAACCTCCGGATGAATACACTCCTTTCGAGGACGTTAAAATCCCACTAAATTACCAAGAGCACCTGCTCTGGTTTAATGGCCCCCTAAAACATAATCATCACATCACCAGGCTCGGTCCACTGGGTAGACCAGAAGCAATGGGGCCGGTCCTATGCAACTATGCAACACACCCAGACTACGAAACAATGTCAAGTGAAGAACTCCTAGTTAAACTAAAAGAATTAACAAAGGCATATACAGAATTAGTTCAATTGGCAAGGGATGATATAAAGAACCTCCAGAAATTGAAGGAAACAGATATAGCAGACCAACCATTTGAACTTGCCAGAATCATAGAAAAATCCTATGAAGAGCTAGGAAGACATAGTTTGGGTGGGAAACCGGTAAAACCCCAACTAACCTAAAATCCTGAAAAAATATTTATTAAAAATAATTTAAGAACTCCAAAAAAGAGTTGGGATGGCAATAAACAATCCACTCCCAGGGAAAAACATTTCCAGTCCAGAGGAAGGTCTCCTCAGCGTAGGGAGAGATCTCCAGGCCGAGAAGGCAAGTCTCCCCAAAGGGAGCCCTCTGAAAAAAGATACAACCTTAGAGATAGGGATAAAATAAGAAAACCAGACAGATATCAAGATGTTGATACACGTGCCTCTCGATCCTTCTCACTCAATCTTTCTCGCTCTTCCTCACAGAAATCAGAAAGAAGAGGACGGTCGGAACACAGAGAAGAGCACATCAAGTCCAAAGACAAGGAACCTGCTCATCAAAGCAAAAAATTACAATTTCCTAGAAAGAAGGTAGCAAGTATTAAAATTAAACATGCCGAGAATTCTGAGGACACAACTGAAAAACGGAGAGTGGGCACAGACAATACTAGACAGCGCAGCAGAAGTGACCATAGCTTGCAAGATCTTGATGAATCTTCTGGAGACAGTGGACACGAATGAGTACATTCAGGTGGAAACTGCAGACACACGAGTTAGTGTGCCCCATAAATTATATGAAATACCATTACGTATAGAGGGAGATAGAACTAGGAAAATAAAAGGTCTTTTTTGGGAAAAACTTTCTAAAGGCTATGACATCCTGTTAGCTGAGAAAGACTGGCCACCAGAGTTTGTCAGGGAATGCCCTCATGGCGAAGAAATGATTATGCCTGCCTTCTCAAATCATATTCCGGTTCATAAAAAATACACATTGGCAAGAAAATGGGCAATGGCCCAAGCTCCTGCCTTAAATAAAAATCATGTAGGATGGGATGAGGACTCTCCTCACCACAAAATCCAGTTAAAAAATCAGCCCACTGCACAAAGGCTGTGCCCAGTTAAATAAGAAGCTAAAAAGCAAGTCAGGGAGATCCTAAATCAACTTGAATATCAAGGGGTGATTGAAACATGCACCTCTCAAATGAACAATCCTTTGTTTCCTGTCTCCAAGCCAGACGATTCATATTGTCTAGTTTTGGACTACAGACACCTTAACTCCTGTTGTAAAACATTTGCAGTAAAAAACTCACATAGTGCAGCACTAATGAATAACATTGTGCGCAAAAAATATAAAACAACATTAGATATCTCTAATGGATTCTTCTGTCAAAACATTGCAAGTGAAAGCAGGTATTTGACCGCTTTCTCAATAATGGGATCGCAAAAACAATTTTGCCGACTCCCACAGGGATTCAAGAATAGCCCAGGATTATTCTCAGCAAGGGTACCAGAGTTACTACAAATATATGATGATGAAGCATTATCATATGTCGATGACATCTATCTCGCAGATGATGACCTGGAGACTCACTTAAAAAGGGTGAATACCATAATACTTGGGTTCGCATCAGAGGGTTACAAATTCAACTTTAAAAAGTCACGAATTGCCCATCTAACTGTCCTATTTTTAGGATATGAATTATCAAGTGAAGGCAAAAGCCTGGAAGACAATTTCTTAGAGAAATGTGCTGTACTCCAAACACCAAAAACGCTGAAGAATTTACAATCAATACTAGGTTTCCTGAATTTCGGAAGAGCATACATTCTAATTAAGCCGAGAGGGTTAAACCTCTCTATGAATTGATAAGACCAAACTTCAAACAAATCATTGGACTCAGAAACACACAGAGATTTTGAGATCATTGCAAACAGACATGCTAGCTAAAACAAAATAACAAACTCGCAAAAACATACGCAATCTTGTAATCCGAGTCATCCCAGGAAGATGCGGATTCACATACCTGACCTCTAATGAGGGAGAAACGGTACCTATAGCTTACAAATCACATTTGTACACTCAAGCTGAAATTAGATTCAGCTCTACAGAAAAAATTCTGACAGCGGTTCAAACTGCTGTAGCAAAACAAAGAGCCCTAGCCCAAGGCAAAAGAATATCTGTTTATACAGCAGAATCAGCCATTGAGGCATTAACAACTCCACATAATCTGATTAAAGAGGCCTTAGATCCAAAATGGATAGAATGGGAAAATTCTTTTGCTGCAGTAGACGTGAAATACTATTTTGACCCGAAACTGAAAAAACTAGATGATCTAGAATATGAATGAGAAAATCCTCTGCCAGCTGAAATTCTGTCTCTAGAACAATACACCTGCGTAATCTATATGGACAGATTCGCACAACAGAAGAAATCCTACAATAAAGCGTGCACGATTGTTAAATGTCGCTGGCGCTCTAGTAAATTCAAACCAATGATTACCAAAACTGAATCACTCAGGAAATGTTCATCTCAGCGAGCTGAAATAAGATCTTAAAGATGGCGCTTGAAAATGCCGATCGCGAATTCCCCACACTAATAGTGTATGATTCGTATTTCTGTGTCAAGTCATACAACAGTGACATGCAGACATGGAGTAAAAATGGTTACAAAGATGACACAGGTGCCACAATCAAGCATAAAACGCTTTGGGAACAAGTAGTTCTTTTAAAGAAAGAACTACGAAAGACTCACGTGATACACGCACTGAGTCATCGACGTGATGGCGTTCACATTGCAGGGAATTCATTGGCTAACACAGCCACAGTGGAAGTGGTTCAACTGACTTCCGTAGCCACTGAAAAGCGTTCAGAAAAACAAATAGATGGAGAAACCATGCTGGCAGTAAAAGCCTCATTAAAAGGCGATTATGCAGCATTACCTCTCAACTATCCAATCAGTAATACATACATAATTGATGCAAACTCCGTTCCGTTTGCTCGAATCCCTGGAGTGGGGGATAGAGCAATTCCAAACACGAACCGGAGAATCTTCTTGTTACAAGAAGCACATATGGGGTTGGGTCTGAGGCACCAAGGGATCCTGAAATCTCTGTTGGAACTACAATCAGAGTACTGGTGGCCGGGAATGAGCGTAGATATCTACAAATTTGCAAAAAATTGTGAGGACTGCAACAGAGATCGCAGTTGTGAACCGGACCAGCCTGTAGCCCAGATACCACTATTAGATAGCATCAGGCTATCTATAGCGCAGAAATCCAGTTGGAGAAATGCGTCCCATAATTAATAAAGACTTAATTCACTTAAAAATGTGGCCCCAGCACTCTGCTGACGCCAGAACTGTTATAAAAGATTTGCGAGTCTTTATCGGCACATACGCAATTGGCATGCTACATTCTGATCAGGGTCCTGCGTTTAGCTCTCGAGCTTACAAAGAGGCCATGAACAGCATGGGCATCACATTGCGGTACTCTTTTCCCTTCCATCCTGAGGGAAATGCGGTTGTGGAAAGAAGAAAACGGGACATAAAGCAATCTATAACGGCGAGGGTATTAGGTTTCGGGTGATGGGTGGGTCAAACATTTAACAAGTGTCCAACGTAGTTTTAATAATCTGCCAAGAAACTCTCTAAAAGGTCTCGCTCCATACGAACTATTGTTCGGCACTAGAATGCTAATTCAGGACCTTGATTGTCACACTTCAGTGGTAGAAAAAAAATCCTTTGACATCAAAGATCGTTTGGCTGTTTTACAGGACTTAAATGAAACAAGAAAAAACCTGAGTAACATAAAGTTGAAACAAAAGCTGACAACCACTAAAGAAAAACCACCTGTCCCAGCAAGACCTGTCTGGATTCCAAAGATTGGGATCTGGACAGAGAAAATATCGCGGTAAAGAAGGAGTTTGGGCCTTTCTTACAGAAAAGCAGTACCTGTCTTAGCTATCAACGGAACAAGATCAGTTGTACTACCGCCCCTTTCTGGTAAAAGGGATAACAGAGGGGCATATTACCAACGAGTAGAGATATTTATCGCTAACTAGGATTTGCAACGATTTTTTTATTGCTAAGCATCGCCGGAAATTATCGCTGAGATAACTTGCTATTAGCAACGTTTATTTCAGAAGTGATAAAAATCCTCACGCTAACTGCCAAATGAGAGATTATCACTGGAAAACCAATGATAATCTCTCGAAGTTTGGCATTAGCTTGATGATAGGGGCTCACAAACTTAGCCATGATATCCACCTTCCATAGGATATCATGGCTAAGTCAGGAAAATACCAGGTGTAAAAAAAGCAGCGCTAACCGTGGTTAGCGATGCTTTTTTGTCTCTAACAGGGTTAGCGTGAAGCTTGATAATAGGAGAAATGTCGCTTAGCGACATTTCTCCTATTATTTTGCTCTGGAACGCCCACTTTGCGTCTCATTAGAGATGCAAAGGGAAGCGTAGTGAAAAAGGGTGCTAACATGCAAATTTGTGTGTTAGCACCCTGTTGCTGATAGGGAGATAATTTTATCTCCGCTTTCTTGACTTTTAAAGCCAAAAAAGCTGAGATAAATCCCTTGATAATATGCCCCAGAGTTGTATCCATCGACCTGGTAAAACCACAATCATGTGACCAATAATAAGTAGTAGGCCAAGTGGACTCCCAAGAAATAGCAGAATACCGAAATTTGCTACAATCCAAGAGGCTCATACTGAGAGACTAATCACATTTGATAAACCTGCAGTGAATAACAAAGGACTATGGAATAATGCCATGGAACTAGTGCCTCTTGAAACCCAAATTTCAACAGTTCGTCAAGAAACACAAGTCTACAATGATGTAGCCTCTGACTATGCTAATGAAAGAATGTAAAATGCAAAAGCAAATGAAAATCCGGAAAAAATTCCAACAATTGACAGAACTGCATCTGGCTACTTCATCAATTTCGACAAATTCTCTGAAGATAGAAGCGAGCATGAAGAAACGCCTCTAACAAAAACTTTCAAAGACAAAGTAATTGAACTTTTTCACCAACTAAAAGAAACATATCTGATTTCACCATGGATTGAATTTTGGATTGTGTTAGGTGTACTTACTCTCCTGCTTTGGCTCATCATGGTTCTCTGTTTGGGAAAATTCATTGATGGAAAATATAGTACAATGTACACAGCAAGTCAGAACATCAACTTGGTTCTAAAGCCTCACACATCGAGAAACGAGAACTGTCATCTGTGAACATCTCAGCCAATCCAATACCCGGTGGGGTAGCATGGGACAGAACCGATTATGACATTTTTTGGCCCGGTTGTGCTCTTGAAATATCCACATCAGTTCAAGGTTTCATTAAGTGACTTTGTGACAACAAGTACTCAGATGATTGGGACTTTGAAAACAATAATAATATGACGTCAGATTTAGTAATGTCAGCAAAATTCACAGAACATGATTACTTACAGGCTTCAATGCATTATGAAGAATTATACTGTTATAACCATTATGGTGATCACTATTTGCATAAAACTGCTCAGCCTAGAAATGTTTTATCAATAACCAGTGGGAACACTGTCCAACTCCATCAAAAGGCAGTTCGAAAACATTTTATGAGAAATTCTAGTACTTCTCAGGGTTTAATAACAGTGATCCAGAAACGTTTTATTTTAAAATGTTAAGTAGGACAGTAATGAAAACAATGTTGACAAATACTAAACTGATTTATTCTGAAACATTTTATGCCAAAATGTCTACATTTGGTTTCGAATTTTGGAAAAACACCATTGAAACAAAAACAATCTGGGGTTCCAAAGATTGGCAAGTACAAGGCCTAGAAGCAATATTTAGGGCCTGCATGATCCCAGTATAAATGATATTCTTGAATGACACAATTCAACAAACTACTTGTCTTGGCCTAGCTAAGATAAAAGATTTAAATACACCGTCTATTCTGAAACCCATAACTGATAGTGACAGCACTACAGATGTGGAGATAGACGTATCCCATATTTTACACCAAAACAGAACACATCCTGATTGGAAAAAGTGGTTGATCTAGTCAACAGACACGAATAACTGTCAAGATAGATTCTTGAACAAAACACAGGGGTTCAAAATGACCAGACCAGACCCTAGATACTCCCAGAGACAACATCCAGGGATAGTTACAACATACAGTGTAGGGAAACTATGCCTTGAGTGGCTAGAGAAATCCACACTGGCTGAAATTAAGCAACACTTGACTTTACTTAACCTCTTAAGTGCTGCGTCGGGGCGTTGGCCGACGGCAGCACTTCCTCCCCAGTGCTGCGCACGTCCATTGGACGTCCATTCAGCACTTGTTCCAATGGACAGCGCAGCACTGGGGAGGGATATTTGCGCCGCATTTAAGTTGTTAAAGACGGTGCTGACTTGCATGATTTCATATTGGGACCACGCAAACAGCGTCAAAAACGTTTCATAGCGGCCGGTATATACGCTGCGTATAACGGAGCTTGGAAAGTAATGCAAATTGAGACAGCAGAAAAAATACGAGAAATTGATCGTAGAAATTTGGAAAAATCACTTTCTGTTGTGGACAATGGGTTAACGATCTGTCCTCCAGAATATATTCACTGGACAGCATTCTATCATCTGCTTTTGATCTAATAGAGCAGGACATACTAATGTTACAACATGGTCAGTCTCAATTACGTTCTATTGTACAGCTTGGTTGGATGTTGCAAAATCTGCGTTCAGGCTACGTACCATGGCGTTTAATCAACACAACATCATTATTCGGTATCTTTAACCTTACTGATAAACAAATCAGTTTGGCACAAAAAGGAGCAGACTACACGATTCTGAGAATTGAAAAACTTGAGAGATTACCATTGACAATGTCCGAGAGACCTGTCATTGAATGGATAATACACGGAACAATTACAATTCCGATAACAACTTTCCAGTTTAAATACTGACAAGAGTATATACCTGTAGGCCAGTATGAAAGGTTGGGTAAAGAATACATCAAATCAACCTGGGATTTACCTTATACACACAGATGTTATAGTGAAGGGAACAAGGAGGTATTTCTTAGTGGTAAAAATTGTAAAAAATCACTAA
The DNA here is from genome assembly GCF_964263255.1 of Lissotriton vulgaris. Classification (NCBI taxonomy): domain Eukaryota; kingdom Metazoa; phylum Chordata; class Amphibia; order Caudata; family Salamandridae; genus Lissotriton; species Lissotriton vulgaris. The sequence continues at coordinate 168,666,870 of NC_141689.1, read as the reverse complement.
GCGATACACTTCTGTGTCAAGGTGTTAATTTGCATGGAGCCTGCGAATGGTCTTCAAATAACCTTTCATGTCATCTGCATGGCACGCCTGCAAAACGGATTGAGACATTTTTTAGACCACTTTCTAACGGCAGTTACATTTTAATAAGTGACCACAGCTGTTGTGGCATGCTGCCAGGAAAAGCCTATCTGACAACTGTAACTTCCAGGGCCGTTTGCTGTATGCAAGTATTGTATCCACACAGCAATCCAGATATGGGGGCTGCGTTATGGCCTTCATTGAATATCTCTTCTATTCGAATTGATACTTTAAGCAGAATGAAGTCTATTCTTTTACAGACAACTGTGCCTTTAACGTCATCAAAAGAAATGTATGATCTGCAAGTGGCAAGGACATCGGCAGAGATACATTCCCTTTTATCAACAAATTGCCCGTGCATTTCGTAGAAATACTAAGCCAAATCTTAAACATGTCTGATACCAGTGGCATCGCACATGTATTTAAGAGTTTTTTGGGGACTGTTAGCACCCTTTGAAACAGATCTGGGCATCTTCCCAAATTTTGTCCATTCTGTCTTTGGCGGCCTACCCTTAATCTTAGGACTTGTGGCAGGAATTTTATTTTTGCTCCTTCTGCACCGATATGGCAAGCCAATCCACAGACAAGACTCTAGCAACGATGGAAGAAAGGATCCTAGCAATACGATACCGAGACCGTATCACTAAGGTCCTCGGATTGGCCCGGCTAAGAGATCTGAGTACAACCTGGTTTCTTTCATTCAGACCGATCTGGCAAGATTGCATCATACCTGTGCTTTGATGTCTGCTATGCGGAGAAGAATGCGTGTTGGACGTCTGCCTTACACTACAATCAGCAGTACCAATGGATATCGATACTTTGCTAGGTCCTGTAACGACTCATGAATCGTGTTGTCCCGAGCGGCTACCGATTCTGATGACGGCATTCGTTGAGACGTCACCACTACGAATAGGTGGCGGTGAGGTACAAGAGGAAAGCAGCACCAAGCAGGTACAGCCTTCTGTGAGCATTGCTGATCCAACCATCGATGATAGCAATCACACAGAGAACTGCACAGTTGCAGTATTTTCAAACTTGGTCAAACTTTCACCTGATGTTGTAGACCAATTTTTTGCGGGTCTGTCTGAAATAATGTTCTCTCCAGTCAATGAGAATAACTCTTAATAAAAACAATGAGCACACAGCGTTCCCTGAACTCTGAATTCGGCCTTCAGTTTTTAAAAAACAAAGCTACAGAAAATATTTGGAACTATTTTTCCCCTGAAAGCGAAATTATTTTTGCCCATTTTCCAAAATATTTACTTTTTTTTTGGCACATGGTACTCTGCTTAAAGTAGAACTATTCTTAGAGAACAGAGCTTCTATTTTTAGGATACTAGAGACAATATTTTACCTCAGCCTGTAGCACATATACTGCATTTTTGTATAAATATGTGATGGAATGGTCTAGACCTTCTTTTCTGTATTCAGAGCCATTTCATGTGTAATTTTTGCCATTCATTCAGCTGATATATATGCATTTATCTGAATGATGACACTGCGTGAAAAGCGTACAGTACCAACACTCATTTTCGTGTATTTACCTTATACCATTTCAAATGCGAAATATGTATTTTGGGGTGGGTCGGAAAACACACATGTATCGTTGAATGTTTACTATTGCTTAGTTTTTTAGTAATGATGGACATCAATCCGTGGAGTGGTGTCGTGTTTATATCTAGGACCCTAATTCGATATTCCTGATTTATGCCCTTGTGAGGTTATAATCAATAATATCCTGATAAAGGCATAAGAATCAGATCCATATTCAGTAATAGCCCATGCAGTCCAAAGCACAGCACGGCTACTCCCATCGACTTCTAGAAAGCACAACGCGTTCTTTAAACAAACCAAGCCTCCAGCAGCCCGGGAAATCCCCCTTACTTTTGTTTTGATTTGAACAAGAACTCCTGAAGTTCAGAAAGAACTGTTAGTTCTTAGTGACGTCTTATGTCCAACCTTACGTCAAACCCGACACCTTCCAGTTATAAAATACCAACAGTTGCCTTAAGCAAACACAAGGTAGTTTGGAGCAGAGCGGCCATCTACTTGCCCGAGAGCCCAGCTGATGTGAGAACCCCATGGAAGCCGTCCACCGTCTGACGCTCTGAGAGAGACGCTGTCTTTTTCTCCAGCCGAGAAAATCCAGCTCCGGTGTTTCCAGCCTACGCTTGCGGGTTGCTGGGAGATCGAGTCCTGAGGAAAGAGATGCCAGACCTCCCACATTCTATTACAAAGGTACGGAGTTGACTAAACCCTTAAGAGAATTCTTGATGCAGATTCTTGGCAAAATAATCTTAAACCACTTAACCTAAACTGCTACTTACTAATCCCTTCCCAAATATTAGGCTTAGGTCAGGTACACCGGGGTAGGCTTAGTTAGAAGCACCAGTTGAGTATGTTAGTCAATATATTTATGTATGTATATATTTTATCCATTTTAAAGTATCATATGGCTAAGAAACCATATCAATGCTTTTACAGTATTATTTCATAATACTACTTTTACTGTACGCACTTTACTTTATGATAAGTATTGCAATTGTGGCAATTCATTTCTCTTGCATGAGAAAGTAGACTGCTCAATAAATAACACCTTTTATTGAAAACGCCCGTCTCTATTTCTCTGCACTCTGGTGAAACTAAGTATGCATGGTTGACTGAGCGAAATAGCTGTCTATTGTTTTCACACGACTCTAGAGATACACTCTTATTCTGAGGGAGCAAAGTTGTCATGTTTATGCGGTTGTCGGAAACTGAATCCCTTCTTGCCTGAGCCAGGGAAGTTCATCCCTCCCTATTCATTCAAGAAAGTTTCCAGTGACCTCTGAGCTAGCTGGGCAAACCTAATTTAAGTTTAACATAGTCAGTAGAGACCTAGATGACCTCAGTCCTACGTCTACACTGCTGTTTATGTTATTCCAATGCGCAGAGCCTATTGGGAAAATAGGAACTACACTACAATTTGAGAACGCATCTTTTAGAAACTATGGTTTTTAAATTCAGTGTTTGAAAATAGCACTTTTAGAAAGTGGCTATTTTCCTGTTCAACCTTTCTGTGTTCCTCTGCCTGTTTGTGTATTGACTGTCTGGTTTGTGAATAACAGGGGCTAGGGGTAGCTCCAGGAGGGAATGTGAGTCATCACTAGGCTGAATAGACCTATCTGTACTAAGAGTGGGCCTGAATAGGGCTTTGCCTGCCTTCCACAATGCTGTCTCCACCTCCTGCAGTGTGTCTGATGGCCCTGGCCTCCCCTCACAAAGAAAGAAGACATGCCCTGGCAGAGGGCACCTAGAACTGGTTAGGGCTGGGTCCTGGACACCTCACACATGTAAGAACAAATACTTTTGGGGTATAAATATACGACCTGAAACCTATATAAATTAGACTACTTTTGCAAACAAGAGGAACCTCCGCCCAAGAAGGTCAACTACAAGAACTGAGGAGAAGTACTGCCCTTGCTGTGTGTTCTGGGGCTGTGAAGAATCCAGGTAAGGAAGGGACGTGGAACACAGTGGAGATATATTTATGATAGTTTATTAACTAGAGAAAGTTAACAAGTACAGGAGCCCACGCCAACCGCTGCACTGGTATACTCGGAATCCCCTAGACAGCTAGTTCCAAGTTCCAGCTGCATGCGGTGAACACGAGGACAAGCACGAGGATACAACACACTGGCCTGCAGTTTGCTGATTTTTTTTAGGGTGAGGACAAAGGACTTTGCAGTGTGCTGTGTCCCCCTCTTCTTGAATCAAGGACTTTGCTGTGTGCTATGACCTGGAAGAAGAATCTGTCTCCAGGGGCCTTAGAAGAGCTGGCCTCCTGTTATAAACTCAGGGACACAAAAGTTTATAGGAGAAACCCTTTAAGTTTACACTGGGTGCGTGTGGCTCCATACCAACAGTGGCCCTGTGAGCTTTGCCCTGCCTGCCATGTGTCATCAGCTTCGGTGTACGTGTCGGTACACAGTAGGGCTCAGTGTGAGGTCTGCTGGGCCTCCTGAACCTCTGACTCGGCGCTCGAGAGAGCGTGCCAGTGCACTGCCTGAGGCCGTCAACAAGGGGCCAAAATCACCTCCGCTGGCCCGGCACTGTGCAGGAAAGAAGCGATGCACGAGTGGGAATCACCACCACCGGCCCGGGAGTCTGGGCTCGCTGCGTGCTGCCGGCCGTAACCGGAGACACCTGCTGTGTCCCTGTCAATCACTGCTGCAGGCCAGGGATCTGTCAGGAAGCATCGCCTAGCAATGGAGGCTCGTGAACGTTGAAGAATTCGAAGAAGTTTCCCAGGCATTCACAGCCGCTGGCCTGGGGTGCCGCCTATGTCAGCGCTGAGCCGTGCTGGGATTGGCAGCCACGCCGAGTGTTGCCCAGCAACGAGGAGGCCCGCTCGGTTGGAGCCGCGCTGACACCTGCGAAGCGCGACCAGAGGGAGAGCTGCCTCACAGGAAAAACCACCTGTGCTGCAGAAAAACTCCTCTGCATTCAACAGGTAATTGGCGCTGGCAGTAGCTACGCGTACGTGTGCTTGAGGGACACAGAGTAGTTGTTAGGTCCTAAAGCATCGACGCCTCGCGCCTACTCAACTCAGGGGAGTGATTGTGACATTCCCTCACCAGTTGGGTGAAAACCAAGATTCGAGTTCATAACCAAGGGTCCGTTACTACTGTGACCTGTTTATAATAAAGCCCAAACATCACTACAGTTTACAGATTGCCATTAAGACAACTTTCCTACAGAGCCTACCAGTTTATTTTGGCTAATGAAACCTATGAAGAAACAGAGTAATTTATGTATGTGCATTTTCTGACGTTTTGATCTGACCTAAGCTATATAAAGATGTTTATATTTTTATGACAATCTGTGTGGTGTACATTTGTGGTGTTTCACTGTGTTACTGTGAGTGTTGGTGCAAATACTTTACACATTGCCTTGGGGATAAGCCAGTATGCTTGTGTCAACCTACCAAGGGGGTGAGTAGGGGTTATCAACAGTGTGTACCCCCTTACCTTGACTAAAAGAAGGGGGCCCTATTTGGTCAAAGGTACCTACCTCTGCCAACTAGAGGCCCCCAGTTCTAACATTGGTGGTCAGCTGTGAGGATTTGAACTTGTGCTTGCACTTGACCCACAGTGATTGGTGAACATCACTAGTTTAGCGCAGATCAATATGCAACCACATACTGAATTTTTGGGTTTTGGTTCTATTTTTGAGTAACGCCCAGGAAGCGTCATGTCTCAAAAGGGGAATGCAGCAAATGAGAAGGCAGAATTGGAATTTCACATTGAGGATCTGTATTCTTACAAAAGGATGAGCTCAAACAATTTTGCAACGATTTTTGTTGTGCCATATAAAGCAGCTCCAGGAAGGAGGAGCTGCAAGAAGCCTTGAAGGCCTGGTGGAGTCCAAAGAGGCAGAGGAGGTAGATGCTGAGAATGGAGGGAAGAATACTAGAAGGGATGGATTTGTATCACACGATCTGCAAGTGGGCAGGCCGGCCTCAAGGGCTGGCAGCAACTATCCCAGTAGGGTACTCTCTCCAGAGGAGTAACAGGAGAACCAAAGAGTCAGAGAACATGAGCTAGAAGTTTTGAAACTCAAGAGCCAGATGGAGAAGGAGCGTTCGGAAAGTGAAAAAAGAGCTGAGGAGAGCAAGCGCGCTCTTGAGGAAAGGAGATTGCTTGTGGCTCATGAACTGAGCATGAGGGAGCTGGACCTGAAGGCCAAACAATTGGAGTCCAGCCCAGATGGTGGCCGCGAACGGCCAGGGCAAGGGGGTAAAGTATACATACCCAAGGATATAGTGCAGAATTTAAAAAACTGAGAGGATATTTATGCATGGTTTGAATAATATGAGGTTGCTATTAGAATGCTTGAAGTGCCTGAAAAGTAGGCCTGTGCGGTAAATTCCGTTCCGCTCGTGGAATTTGCGGAATTTCGGGTAATTTCGTGTTCCGCGGAGAATGCGAAATTGCCCAAAATTCGGCATTTGCGACTTCGCGAAATTCTTTGCTTGTTCGCATTCTCAAAATGAGTGTTCGTGAGATATTTACCCCCGAGCACACAAACAGCGATTGCGAACAGTAAAAAAGCATCATGAAAAAGCAATTCTGCGTGTAAGCGGAATTTCTACGTGTTCGCGGAGATTTTTTAGCGTTTGGCAGAGATTTGAGTAACGCGATTAAGCAAATTCTGCCCACCCCTATTGAAAAGAACTGGTGGGCGGGCCCGTGGAAAAATTTTAGTCAGCAGGGACAGCAGTGTTAACACCGTTAGAAAAGGAGGGTGCCCTGACTTATGCCAAAATTTAGGAGGCTTTATGCCTCAAGTATGGGCTCACCCCTGAACAAGACAGAGTGGCGTTCAGGAATTAAAAAAAGAATGATTCAGACACTTGGGTTGAATTTGTGAGAAGTTACACCCGCGCACTGGAAGGTTGGATGAGGGGCAGCAAAGTTACTGATTATGAGGGGTTGTGCCATCTAATTAGTTGGGAGCACTTAATCAGTCTATGTGTTTTAGAGCTGCGCCAGCATCTTTTAGACAGCAAGTTGACTGACCCAAGTGAGCTTGCCAAGGACGCAGACCACTGGACTAGCACCAGGGTCCACAGGGGGATTGTGGGTACCACAGCCAAAGGTGGGCAGGGTCCCCATCAGAAGAGTGGGGGGACAAAGGTAATCAAAAAGAGTTCTCTAAAGACCAAGGAAAGGAGTCCCAGCACCCCCAAGCTAAGACGTTGCAACCCCCTAAGGGAGGGCACCATGTTCAGGGTCCCCCTAGGTCTTACAACTGTAATGAGAAGGGTCACATTGCCCCTAAGTGCACCAAGAAGTCTCCCGCACCCACTGGTGCCCAGTCAACCGGTGTAGTGAGTGTAGCTTTGGGGGAGGAATTAGTTTCCAGTGAGGGGGAGGAGCAAGCAGTCATGAACCATGTCTCTTTAGGAGACAGAGGGATGATCCAGGAGTCCTACTTGCCTGAGAACACAAAAAAATACAGGCAGTGGGGAGCCATCAATGGATGGAGGTTGGAGGCTCTGAGAGACACAGGAGCCAGTGTGACCTCCATAAGGGGTCAGTGGGTGTCCAAGACCAGGTAATTCCCAATGCACTTCACTCTGTAGTTGCAGCAGACAACTCTGTGCACCTCTGCAAAGTAGCACAAGTTCCCTTTGAGTGGGAGGGGGTCTCAGGTTCCTTGAAGGTCGTTGTTAATCCATCCATGCCTGTAGACTGTCTGCTAGGAAATGACCTGGAGAGTTCCTCATGGAGGGATGTGGAATGCCAGGCTCATTTGGAGATGTTGGGTCTGCCTGAGTGGGTTTGTGTGACCACACGGTCAATGGCAGCCAGTAGTGGTAATCAAGCGGACCTGTAGCCAGCCTGGAACAGTGGCCCAGGTACCTGCCAGGAAGAGGAAGGGAAGGGGGCGTAGGAAAACAGCCCCCACAATTCCCATGGTCCAGGAGGAGGCAGAACCTGAGGGGGATGCCCTGGAACCTACAGGGGAACAGATAGCCAAACTGGGACACCTGCCTGAGCTGACCCATTGGCAGCAAGAAGGAGGTCCCTCCAGGGAGGAGTTCTGTAAGGTGAGAGAGAATGCCCTTCTCTCATTGGTATGGGGAAACAGGCCACAGACCAGGCAGCAGGTGGCGAGTCCAAGAATCATCTAATTTGATGGGAGGATGGGTTACTCTATAGTGAGTCTAAGGTCGCTGAACCTGGTGCAGCCTGTGTGCTGGTGGTACCTGAGGGCTTCAGGACCTTCCTAATGAGTCTGGCTCATCACATGCCTCTCGCAGGTCATCTGGGGCATGACAAGACCTACCAAAGGCTTGTCATCCACTTTTACTGGCCCCAGATGAAGATGCACGTTGGTACACACTGTAGATCTTGCCAGACTTGCCAGGGAAGTGGCAAGAGTGGAGGGAAGTGTAAGGCTCCCTTCTAACCATTTCCCGTGGTGAGCACCCCTTTCGAGCGGGTGGGCATTTTCATTGTGGGGCCTCTAGAACCCAAGACTGCCTTAGGTAACAGGTTTATCCTGGTCTTGGTGGACCATGCCACCAGGTACCCGGAAGCTGTCCCTCTCCGGACAATCACTGCCCCCATGGTGGAAGGTGAATTGATGGGGATCTTTTCCTGTGTGGGGTTCCCCAGAGAGGTGGTCTTCGACCGGGGTACCAACTTCATCTCTAAGTACATGAAGTCTTTGTGGGAGGAGTGGGAGGTAATTACAAGTTCACCATTCCTTACCATCCTCAAGGGAATGGGTTGGTTGAGAGATTCAACCGAACCCTGAAAGGCATGATAATGGGCCTTGCTGAGCCCATGAGACGGAAGTGGGACGTCTTCTTACCATGCCTGTTGTTTGCCTACAGGGAGGTACCTCAGAAGTCCTTAGGGTTCAGTCCCTTTGAACTTCTGTACGGTCACCTTGTTAGAGGACTTCTCAGTTTGATGAAGGAGGGTTGGGAGAAAACCCCTGGTAATACCCCCCAGGATGTGTTCAGCTATGTGCTGGCGTTCCGCAACCAGACTCAGCGCTTCAGGAAACTCGCTCAGGCAATGAAATGAAAAGGTGGTAGGACTAGAACACCACTCTGATCGAATTTCAACCTGGGGCAGAAGGTGTGAGTGATGGCACCAGTAGAGCCTTGCGCGAACCAAGACAAGTGGACTGGGCCATATGAGGTGGTGGAGTTCAAGAGCAATGTAACCTATCTGGTTGACTTGCAGTCTCCCAGGAACCCTTTGAGGGTCCTACATGTGAACCGGTATTTAGTTTTTTCATGTAATTGTGGTCCACCAGGCAGGGGACTCTTCTTTCTGTCACCAGAGACGCAACAGCCTGAGTTCATCATACTCTGTCCCAAAAGAGGTTTCTGACATTGCCCGGGAGATGGGAGAATGGGGGAAGTGAGGGGTGGGAGTTCATGTAGAGACCATTGTCAGGCACTGAAATCAACATGATGCTCATAAGAGTTTGTTTTCCCTGCGCTGTTAAGCCATGATTTTCTGTTTGTTTTCTTTTAGACGGGTATCAAATGTGACGGGTAAGGATCTGGATGGCAGGATACCCTCTACCCCCTTTAGGCATCTTCTTAAACATTGTAAAGACATACTTAATTGTTATCTACCACTGTGTTTTATACATATTTTCTACAAATGCTAAATTGTGCCCTGTTAAATGTCTTTGATGCTATGATGCGAAGACTTCTGCTTTCAACCCTTCTTTGACCTCTGACCTTTTGAGTTTGTTTCAAGAACTCCTTTGCACCTCTTTCTTCTCCCACTCTAGCAAAGTGAGGCAGATGTTGAATGACTGAAGCTGTGCTGCATTAGTGTTTGGGACTCACTCCGTGCAGGGAAGATGGCTTCAAAGCATCTTTGGCTTCTTTAAAGATGGAGCCTACAGAAAAATGCAGACTGGTCTTACAAATATACTTTCATAGCTAGTGCCTCATGTATCACAGAGCATGACAACACGTTTTGAATTTGTCATACTTGAGCCTCTGGTCTTATAATAAAACATAACATAGATTTAATTAAAGAGCTAGTAATGAAGATTATCTCTCACAATGTCTCCCTTAATTATTTGTCTCTTTTCTGTAGTCTGCTCTTAAAGAAAAGGAAACAATGTTGTGTATTACTTTTGGGGTTGTTGTTTCAACTCTCCGGTGGAGGAGGTTAGAATGTGTGATCTACCATATCCAGGCAAAGAAGAGATTCAGTTACACCGGGTCAGGATTTATGATGGATAGCCTGTACTGAAACTAATGACCAAAAGGTAACATTACTAGAAATGAAACAATGGCAAGGGAATGTTAGTGTTCTGCACCCGGACTTTATTCTTTCCCATAAAAAGTATTTTATTATTTATTTTACTATAAGAGTTCATGTTGGACCTGACCCTTTCTGCAGGGTAACACCCAAACCTTTTGACTTCCTCCTCTCCTTTTTTCAGAATTTGTTTGTGTTGACTTTTTCTGACCCTGGGCACTTATGGCCGGGATGCCCGCCACCCCCTCCCAACAGAGGGGCATATTACCAACAACTAGCGATAATTTTTGTCTCTAACTTGTTTAGAGACAAAAATTATCGCCGCACATCGGCGATTTTTATCGCAGATAAACCTTGCTATTAGCAAGGTTTATCGCAAATGCGATAAAAAACGGCCGAAATGCATGAATATCGCTGAAAAGTCAGCGATATTCATGCATTATCGAGCAAATGCTCTTAGCCATGTTATCCACCTCCCATTGGATAACATGGCTAAGAACTGCTCAGGGCAGGTGTTAGCTTTTGGAGATATTCGCGCTTAGCGCGAATATCTCCAAAAGTTGGTAATAGGAGATAGCGATGTTAGGGACTGTTTCCAGTCGCTAACATCTTGGCACGCCCACTTTGCATGTCATTAGTGATAAATATCACTGACATGCAAAGCGGGGCCCAAGATGGTCGCTATCTCCCATTAGCTGTCACTAACTGGTGTTAGCGACAGCTTGGTAATAGGGAGATAATTTTATCTCTGCTTTCTTGGCTTTTAAAGCCAAAAAAGCGGAGATAAACCCCCTTGATAAAATGCCCTACAATCCACAAGGATGGGAGAAGTCGGACACAGGTTAGAACTTTTGAAGGCGGGAGGGAGTCACCCTCCCGGCCGTATTTATTAAAATATGAAACAAAATTTAAAACATTAAATAAAAGTTTCATCATTATGTACAATTTTACATTTATTACATTTCGATGAAGACATGTTCTTTGGCTAACCTTAACAGATCTCTAATACAAAGGTTTCCTAGCCGAGTCTACCATCGTGAAAATGCATACATTCTAAATTAAAATTGTACATCCTAGCATTAAGGGCCAACGGCAAGGTCTTAACCGGTGTCAGATCCCTACTACCAAAACTCTCGCCCTCACGGTGTGAGTGGCGCATGCGCAGAGGACTCTACCCTCATTGCCAACTGTAACTTCCCTTGTCGTGGTGGGGGCCTCTTTCCACTCGACGCCATCTTAAAGGTCGTCCGAGTTCCCGTGTGAGGTATCTGTAGGAAGGACAGCGTGGACTCCCCCCCATCCCCGCACTCTCTATCCGCCGTCGCGGATATCCGGCCCCCGGGAAATTAGTAGGAGGGGCATCTAGCCACCTCCCCCCTGGGAGGGGCCTATGGCTGTCTCCCCCTAGGCGACCCATCCTTAGTGGGTGCCGCCTCCCCGTGGAAGGGGCCAACGGCCGCCTCCCCCCGGGCGCTCCCATCCATTCTAGGTGGCGCCCCCTTCTAGGGACCTTGAAATTACTGCGCACCGATCATGACCTTACCGCCCGACCAAAAATAAAAATACGACAGTTGTTTACCTACTAAGGAAGGAAAAAATTCTGACATAGCCTTGATGTGTCATCAACTGCTCTCTCCTACAAAGAAAAAACATTATCCTATAGGCAGAAGCCACATCCTTATCTTAAATATTCCTTTACTTTTTCTACAAAGGAAAAAGGGGCCTATCTCAGCAAAACTTTATTTAAACCAAACATTGCCATAAGGGGCTGGTGGGTGGGTCAAAATTGCCGCTTGTTCCGTCGAGGGCTCACGAGCAACGAGTGGGTGCAGCCTTCAGAGCACAGGAACAAGAGGACGCTTCTTCGGATTCCAGCTCTATTTATTCTTCTGCGGGAGGGCGTGTACCCTCCTCCGGTACGCCTACTGGGCGTGGTCTTCGGTGTAGGTGTCGAGGACAACCCCTCTTGGGCGGGAAAAGGCGCGCCCCGGCTACGCTGCTTCGGGCATACCAGCCGAGCCACGCCCCCCGCCCAAAATGGTTTCCCGGGAGAATCGGGGCACCCAACCATACGTTCGGGGGGACCGAGTGGTCGCCCCTTTCCATATGGCCGGGATGCCCGCCACCCCCTCCCAACACAATCCCCAAGGATGGGAGAAGTTGGACACAGGTTAGAACTTTTGGAAGGGGGGAGGGAGTCACCCTCCCGGCCGTATTTATTAAAATATGAAACAAAATTTAAAACATTAAATAAAAGTTTCATCATTATGTACAATTTTACATTTATTACATTTCGATGAAGACATGTTCTTTGGCTAACCTTAACAGATCTCTAATACAAAGGTTTCCTAGCCGAGTCTAACATCCTGAAAATGCATACATTCTAAATTAAAATTGTACATCATAGCAATAAGGGCCAACGGCAAGGTCTTAACCGGTGTCAGATCCCTACTACCAAAACTCTCGCCCTCACGGTGTGAGTGGCGCATGCGCAGAGGACTCTACCCTCATTGCCAACTGTAACTTCCCTTGTCGTGGTGGGGGCCCCCTTTCCACTCGACGCCATCTTAAAGGTCGTCCGAGTTCCCGTGTGAGGTATCTGTAGGAAGGACAGCGTGGACTCCCCCCATCCCCACACTCTCTATCCGCCGTCGCGGATATCCGGCCCCCGGGAAATTAGTAGGAGGGGCATCTAGCCGCCTCCCCCCTGGGAGGGGCCTATGGCCGTCTCCCCCTAGACGACCCATCCTTAGTGGGTGCCGCCTCCCGGTGGAAGGGGCCAATGGCCGCCTCCCCCCAGGCGCTCCCATCCATTCTGGGTGGCGCCCCCTCTAGGGACCTTGAAATTACTGCTCACCGATCATGACCTTACCGCCACAGGGCGGATAGTTGACCGACTATCCGGCCCCCCCTACTCCTCCCAAAGGTCATGCTTCCTTAAACACCTTAGCCATGCTATGAAGTCTCCTATGAGTAAGCCATTCCCCTCCCTGGACAGGTGAACCCCATCATTCAGATACATGTGATCACCCCGAATACACCTGTGAGGAATGCTATGCAACTGCGAAGAGTGAAACAATTTACCAATTTTATTGTTAACCCTTTTCACCGAATGGTTCAGTGCTGACACCGAAAGGCCCCCCGCCATACCTTCCTGGGAATCATGTGGGACCAGGCAATCGTGCACCCCGGGAGTCTTTTAGCCAACCAGCTAACAGCTGACAAAATTTGTTCCAATAACACTCGTCTACCCAGTGTCACCAAGTCATTGCCCCCCAGGTGTACTATGACTACAGATGGCGGTGACCTTTGCCGCCCTAAGAGACCCTCACAAAATGATTCGAATTGGTCAAAACAGAGCCCGCCCTTCCCATGGAAGGCCACTCTGTACCCGTATTCCCCAGCTGCGTGAGTCGCATCACCTGCTTTGAATACGTCCCTGGCGCGCCTCACATATGAGTGGCCCATGACCCATACCACTCTCTCTCCAGACGGTGATCCTTGACCGCTGGTCTCCTGGTGCTGGGTCGACTGCAAATTCCGCCCCGCGTGACAGGCTCGCGAAACTGTAATTCAAACAAAAGACAAGAAGCGTGAGTGCATGTCAATTGATCTCTACAACATGTGCAATCGCACATACCTTTTGAAGCAATTCGAGGACCAACGTCCCAACTGATTTACTTCCTCCGCACTCTGACCCCGGGCTGTAGCCTTAGTAGCAGCCCCTATCCTAAAGGAGTGGGTCCCAAAATCGCACGGGTCCATGCCCGCAGCAGCGATTGTCAGTGCTAGTACCCTCTGGAACTGAAACCTCGTCAGTGGGGTGCCATCCTTGTGCCTCAGCAAACTCCCCCCCCATGTAGCCGCCCTTAGTGCCAAGTATTCCTCTATACACTTTATCGGGCACGTGGGGGACCCTCGCGCGCGCTGCACGACAACACTATTTCCCATAGCCCCCTGGTCAGTCTTGGACCTGGCTATCGAGACCACCATCGAATCACCCCTAATTTGGACGTGATCCCTGCACAAGCCTCCCTCAATATCTTTCTTATTCCTTGCGACCAGTTCGCTCACCCGCATAGCCCCATGGAACGCCAATGCGAAAGCTGCGCGGAACAGAACTGCTTCAAAATGGGAGGAGCACGTCTCATCCAGTTTTGCTACGAGTAGAGACAACCTGACTAAGCCAATTGGGCGCCTCGCATCTTGCTTGCGACCCTCGAGGCGCTGCGAGCCGCGAAGGGCTTTCTTAACCAAAAAGGAACCCGTCAGGTCCTTTATGCCAGGCACCTGCGCCATGAATGAAATGGCCGCCCTATGCCTACTGGCCATTGCCGCTGATCGGCCTTCTCTGTGCAGCGCTACCAGGAACCCCAGGAAGGATTCCTCCTGAACCCCAGCTCTGACACCCTGTTTGACCCAAAATTGTGCAGTAGGAACGAAACGCTCCTTCGTATGCCTTCCTTGTCCTGGGGGCTAAGCTTGCTGCCACGAGGTCTTGTAATCCGGGGCACCGATTAGCCATAGTGCTTCGGGGAATGGTGCCGCCACTAGGTCCGCTGTAGGTAGATAGCCCCTGAACGCCTGCATATGTGAACGAGAGAGTGCATCAGCTGCATGATTCAGTACGCCTGGCGCATGTTTCGCCCTGAACTGTACATTCAATCTCATGCAAAGCAGTACAACTTCCTTCAACAATCTCAAGATCCATTTGCAGCGTGCTGCCTGTTGGTTAATGCACTCGACAACAGTCATATTATCACACCAAAACACCACCGAGCGGTCCCTGAAGTCGTCCGTCTGGCAATGCCATCAGAGCAACCCAAATAGGGAATAACTCCAAGAACCCAATGTTACCTGTGAGGCCGCTGGAATGCCACCACGTCGGCCATGTTTGCGCCGACCATCGGTTACCAAAGATGGCGCCAAATCCCACGCTCCCAGCTGAGTCAGTCCACAGACCTAGTTCATCTGAAGACGCTGGTGGCTTGTTCCACACAACTCGACCATTGAAGTCCGCCAGAAATGCCAACCAAATGCACATATCCTGGCGAACCTCTGCCGACAGTCTCGTACGGTGGTGTCCCTCCTTGAGACCAACCATAGCTTGTGCAATAGAACCCGAGAAGGGGCGGGCCATTGGTATCACCCTCAAGGCAAAGTTAAGCTGACCCACTGTTTGCTGTAACTGGTGCAGGGTCACTTTCTCCTTGCCCAGGCATTGTATCAGGGAAGCCCTGAATTTGGCTACTTTTTCCATCGGTAAACGGAAACATCCTTCCACCGAATCGAGCTCAATTCCCAGAAACTCCAGTGAAGTAGATGGTCCAACCGTCTTACCTGGTGCCAATGGGACTCCGAACTCCCGCATGAGGATGCAGAAGTCCTGCAGCGCCTGCGCACATTTCGTATCATCAGCTGCTCCCAAGAACAGGAAGTCATCCAGATAGTGCATAACATGCCTATGCCCTGTGGCCTCGGTGAATGCCCACTCTAAAAAACAGCTGAACATTTCAAAATAGGCACAAGAAATGGAGCAACCCATAGGAATGTATTTATCCATGTAATAACTCCCTTGAAATGCAAAACCTATCAAGCGCTGATCCTGTGGGTGTACCGGGAGCAACCGGAATGCCGATTCGATATCTGATTTCGCCATCAGCGCCCTGGGGCCCAGGCGATTTAACATGGCCACGGCATCATCGAACGATGCGTACCGCACTGAACAAACTTCTGGGTCAATGGCTTCGTTCACCGAGGAACCCCTTGGAGCAGACAGGTTATGAATAAGTCTAAACTCCCCAGGGTCTTTCTTCGGGACAACCCCCAATGGGGAACAGATGAACTCCGCCACCGGCGGGTGATGAAAAGGCCCCGCCACCCGCCCCAAGCTGACTTCTTTCGCAATTTTCTTCTCTGCCACGCTTGGGTTGTGCTGTACCGATAACTGGTTTTTAGAAAAGGAGTCCCCCCGAAAATCTCCCACCGGGATGTGGAAGCCATGTAAGAATCCCTTCCTCAACACCCCAGCGGATACATGATCAGGGTATTTGTTCAACAAAGGAGTCAGAGCCATGATATCAACGGGTGTAGGCAATCGGTCACAACGTCCTACCTCACTCCTGCTTAGACCCTCCTTTACCTCCCGTCCCGCTGTTTTTAGATCTACAGGTACTCTCCGGGTGTGAGGAATTCCCACAGCCCGCACACGCATGCTTGAACCTACATGTTCCCTGCGGTCTGTTACAGTTGCCTCGATTGAAGCCCCAAAAAACCCCACGCTTGCCGCCATTCCCGCCAGTCTTGGGCTGGTACTCCCCACCGGCGCCCGCTCGAAAGGGCACAGCGGGCTTTTGGCGGACGAACCCTGACCCGCTCCCGCCTGGCGAGGACGTACCTGCCGCCCCTGGCAAGAGCTGTTTGTGCCATGACACCGAGTCCAGGCAATCCCAAGTCAAAGTAGCATCGTATTCTTTTGCTTTCCGGAATTTCATATCGTAACCTTTCCATTCATCCCCCTCATACATCGAATAAAAATCCATAATACGATTTTGATAGCAAGTTAACTCAGTCATTAGCTCGGGTTTTCGTTCCCCCATGACTGCAATAAATATAGAAAAGGCCTTAACCCAGTTCGTTACTGTCTCATCCACCCTGAACTCCGCCATCTTGGCGCGCCAGACGCTCGGGTGCCATAAATCCTTCTGGGCTCTAGCATATTCCATCTCGCGATGGTCAGTCAATAATGAAAACATGTTAACATATTTGTCTCCCCATATTAACTCTTTCGTGGCCATAGGGATGTGCTGTGCCACCCTCTCCCGCCTCGAGGGTAATGAACCCTCCCCCGCCATTGGCAATGCGAGCTTACCAGGTTCGGCCGTTGTTCCCGCTGTCTTCTCGCAACCAACTGCAGGTCCTACCGGTGCCACCTGTGGGGAAACAAGAGGAACATTCGCCGTTGCGGCCTCTCTCAACTGCCGCAATTGCTCGATTATTAGTCTGGCCTCCTCGGCCGGGTCTCCCGGGGCCACTGCTCCCCCTGCTTTTTTCTTGAGCCATGGAAACACCGCTGCCAACTGGATGGCCAATTCGGGAGGCATCTCCTCATCATTAGCGGGAGTAATCACAACTGGGATCGGCAGACCTATATCTGGATTTGGTACCGGGTTGTCTGCCGGCGTGACGGGAGCGACTGAGGGTACCTCTGGAACCGGGACCTCCCCCGAAACCACCCTCTTCTTGACCCGTTTCCCTCTACCCTCGGGGACGACTCCCGGCAAGGCCGGGCCTATTACCTTCTTAGGGTGACCTGAGTTGCTCAGTGCCGCCAGCTGTTTTTTGACCTCCGCCAAACCTCGACCGATCGATTGGACCTTTCCGAGTTTTCGGTCCATGCAAGCCATCCGGTTCGACAATAGGCGTAATACCTTATCCGTCTCGGAACCCTTTCCTGCTTTCTTGCCAGCCATGGTTTCGAGTATTCTGCTCCTAGTCGATCAACGAGGTCCTGGATCCTTCA
Source organism: Lissotriton vulgaris (assembly GCF_964263255.1). Lineage (NCBI taxonomy): Eukaryota > Metazoa > Chordata > Amphibia > Caudata > Salamandridae > Lissotriton > Lissotriton vulgaris. The sequence continues at coordinate 168,649,482 of NC_141689.1, read as the reverse complement.
TACTCCAAGTAACTGAAAGAGAAACAACAAGATTACAAGTTCTCAAAATTGCCGCTTGTTCCGTCGAGGGCTCACGAGCAACGAGTGGGTGCAGCCTTCAGAGCACAGGAACAAGAGGACGCTTCTTCGGATTCCCGCTCTATTTATTCTTCTGCGGGAGGGCGTGTACCCTCCTCTGGTACGCCTACTGGGCGTGGTCTTCGGTGTAGGTGTCGAGGACAACCCCTCTTGGGCGGGAAAAGGCGCGCGCTACGCCGCTTCGGGCATACCAGCCGAGCCACGCCCCCCGCCCAAAACGGTTTCCCGGGAGGATCGGGGCACCCAACCATACGTTCGGGGGGACCGAGTGGTCGCCCCTTTCCATTACCACTGCTAACACGTGCTAAAGTGCATGTGCTCACTCTAGAAAATGTGGTAACATTGACGTATCCACAATTGGCATATTTAATGTACTTCTAAGTCCCTAGTAAAGTGAACTACAGATGCCCATGGCCTGTAAATGACATGGTATTAGTGGGCCTGCAGCACTGATTATACCACCCACTCCAGTAGCCCATTAAGTATGGCTCAGGCCTTATACCCCTAGAGAACGCCCTGGGCAACCCCAAGGGTAGGGTGCAGTGTATTTAAAAATTGGACATGTACTTTTAAGTTTTCATGTTGCAGTGTCTAGCTCTCCTATAGGGTAACATTGTTATGTTTTAGAAGTGTCATTTCCAATTGGAAATAGGTATACATTTGGAGTTTGGTGTCTCTGGACTCACAATTTAAAATCACATTTCATGGTAAAGTCAGTTTTTAAATTGTGATCTGAAAATGCCCCTTTAAGCAAGCTGGCCTTTACTTACTTAAACCATTTGGTGCCTTCTGCCTATTCCTGAAATACATGCCTGGGCTTGGTTACAGCTGGCTTGCGGCATTCCCTCTAGACAGCCACACACAAAGGCCGAGTAGGTGTGACTGAGTAGCCATCTGCATTTTGATGGGTCATTCTGAGAGGAAGGAGCTGACACTTGCACCTGGATAGGTCTGTGCCTGTCCCCACGCAAAGGGTTGAATACACCACTGTAATGAGTCTGGGGTGAGGGCAGGAAAGTCAGGGCCTTGTGCACTTCAAAGCATCGCTTTGAAGTCTCCCTACTTCAAAGGCCAAATTGGGTATATGTACTGGACCCCTGACACCATTAATTCAGTACACTTTTGGATTTAAGGACATTTTGCCAGGAAGAAGAGCTGCTGTACTGTAGGAGGTACTGCCAATGTGCTCACTGCTTTACTTTGATATGTTGGTCCGGTGTCTGCTGCTTCTTGCCTGGGAGAGAGAAGGACTGGACCTGTATCTCTACATCCTTCAAGAGCTTAAGCGACTCCTAGGGCTTGCTGGCTTGCCTCTGTTTTGAAGTCTCAGGGCCATTAAAGACTTCGTTCAACCCTGCTTCAGCTGCTGGACTGAGCCAACTGTGAGACGTGCACTGCCAAGAGATGCCAATCCAGTCATGAGCCTTGAAAGTGGGTTCTGCAGCTGTTCTCTTACAAACATTGACAGAGTGATTACTTTGCGCGGATTGGAACTGATGCAGTGCCCTTCGACACCGAAAAAGCACTAATTCAAGGACATCTCTACGTGACTCAACAATCGCTAAGGACCCAACTGTGAGGATTGACAGTGATGCAGCACCTGCATTACAAGCGTTTTGACACCGGCGCGGGATCTGACTTCGAGGCTCGACGACAACACATCCACTGCATCGAAAGGTGTTCAAAGCCGATGTGCGACTTGACTGCAAAGCCCAGTACCTACGCATTTCTCCGACTGAGTGGATCAGAAATCGATGCATCGAGTCTTCAACAACGAGATTGTTCTATCCAAGAAGGTACTTTTTCAGGGGATCCTACATGGGTCCTGTAGCTGGCCTGTCCTCCATTGAGGTTGGCCTTGACTTTGGATTTACCCTGGTCCAGCGCGACCTCGGGTAACCCCTGAGATGGATTTGCTTTTAAGCACTATATTGCTATTTATTCTTTGCAAATGTGTAACTTAAGTTCTACTTATTGGATTTTTTGTTGCTTTGATCTTGTTTTACTCAGATAACTATTTGCTATGTGCCCAAACTAGTGTGGAGTCTTCATTGTGTTTAAAGTGTGCACAAATACTTTACACTTTGCCTCTTAAGTTAAGCCTGACTTCTCTGTGCCAAGCTACCAGAGGGTGAGCACAGGTTACTTTGGGTTGAGTATCGGACTTACCCTGACTAGGATTGTGGTCCCTACTTGAACAGGATGCAAACCTCTGCCAACTTTAAAGAACTGTAACGGAGATCAGTCATAACCTTTGCCTCACTGTCCTTAATAGAATCCAAAACTCTTGTCACATTAGTGAGAGTGATTTGAAACTCAGAAGCCCTCCAGCCCTGTTGGATGTATAGCAGGGACATAGGCTTCCTGTCTCCTCTCCAGGAGATAGTAGTGGGCTGTGGTGGACGAATTTTTATAACAAATATTGGCAATGCCAATGGATGTCACTTACCTTTAAATATTAGCATATCTGATTGGCGTTCCAATGCATGTTTATTGTAGTCCATTAAGATGAATGTTTGATCTTTCACAGTTCTGCTGCAATTTTTGTAGTTACCACTAAATTGCACTGAAAGACAACTGGTGTTGTGTAAGCATGCCTCTGTTTACAAAGCTACCGTGGAGCAGGAAGACTGACTTATCTACTGATGGTGAAACCAAAAACATCCTTTTGGGTGGATCAATCACAGAAAGGAGGGAATGCAACAAACAGGAGCAAGACAATGGATACTGAAGGGAAAGCCGTCCAATTTGGAGCAAGGATTGTCTCTGTGAAGTATGGTGCACAATTCTATCTCCTGACAGCTGAAAGGCAGTTGGAGCTAAAATTCAAGTGCCGCCACCTTGTGTTTGCATCTGAGGAGATGAGAGAGACCCACAATGCAATGGGAGACCAGAAAGAGAAACACAGATATAGAAGCTAAGAAATACACCTCAATGTCATTAATGCTGTTTTTTAGGTCTCGCCTTTACCATTCCGCAGGAATGGGAAATGGGGAGAATTCAAGTCGGCAAAATCCTCTTCAAACCAAGGGCTTTCAGCCCCGCGGTTTTCTTGCAGTTCACGTGAATCACGTGAGCAAACATGCACGTGCATTCACTGCCAGGGCTTCTCCTTCCCTAGCAGCACTCCTCCCACACCAGCAACTCCCCCCTCCCACACCAGCACCTCCCCTCTCTCTCCCCGCAAACACAGCCTTCCCTAGCAGCACTCCTCCCACACCAGCACCTCCCCCCTCCCACACCAGCACCTCCCCTCTCTCTCCCCGCAAACACAGCCTTGCCCTAGCAGCACTCCTCCCACACCAGCACCTCCCCCCTCCCGCACCAGCACCTCCCCTCTCTCTCCCTGCAAACACAGCCTTGCCCTAGCAGCACTCCTCCCACACCAGCACCTCCCCCCTCCCACACCAGCACATCCCCTCTCTCTCCCCGCAAACACAGCCTTGCCCTGAGAGTGGCTTCCTGGGGTTCAGAATATGTCACCCGTCAGCCTCTGCCAGCACAGTTCTCAGACTTACAACCGTCAGGGGGAATGGGTAGCTATTACCACCCTACCATGCAAGACGGGCATGGAAAACTAAAGAAATATGGATTCATTTCTACTCTTTATTACCATCAGAGACTTGGGCGGGGGCAGGACTGTGTAGCTATCACCACCCTACCATGCAAGACGGGCATGGAAAACTAAAGAAATATGGATTCATTTCAACTCTTTATTACCATCAGAGACTTGGGCGGGGGCAGGACTGTGTAGCTATCACCACCCTACCATGCAAGACGGGCATGGAAAACTAAAGAAATATGGATTCATTTCAACTCTCTATTACCATCAGAGACTTGGGCGGGGGCAGGACTGTGGCATTGTTCCTGCGCGCACAGCTGCGTGTGTGTAGTGCAGACTCAATAAATAGATCATTGCTGCTTCCAGGGTTTCCGTAGCTCGCATTGATTGACTGTTCTTGGCGCTCCTCAGACGTGAGTGCGCGGGATGCACCACGTTGAGCCGCGAGACCGCTCTACAGGGTGAATGAAGCGGTGCCAGACGTCAGCACACGCAGCGTCACTGATAATCGATAGGTCCATTCACAAGCCTGTGACAGTGCCCTCCTCCTATCCATTCATACCGGGCCTTCCCGAGACCAGGGCCAGAGCGCGCGACGGGGACAAAACACACCTGCCCGAGGGCAGGAAGCGCTTCGAGGCGGAGGCACGCGTGCTGCGCAGAACTTTCAACTTCCCCTCGCCCACCTCTGAGTGCCCCCGCAGCAGACCTCGATTCTCTACTGCTATCCACTCTCGCAGCCTCCCGCCACTGGCAGTATCCTCCTCGTGCAGCCCTGGGCAGTGAAGGGTTAATGCTTATCTCCGGGACGCTGGCACAGCTCATCCACAGCAGTGACTCATCTGCCCATCACCGGCAAACCGTTCCAGGCCCACACTCCCCACCCTCGGGCCATTCCGATTTCCAGAGTAGGTAGGCAGGGACACGGCCACATACGATTTCATGACACCTGCACCTGCCTGCACACCTACCAACCAGATAGAGGCCGGTATCTATGCATCAACCACACCAACCACCTCCTCACGCAGGCTGCACCCCACCCAGAACTCCACATGAAAGCCACACACACTTCAAAGGCTCCACTTCCCGCCCCCGCCTGCACTTCGCACTTTCCAACTTCCCCTCCCACCTCCCACGGCTCTTCCCATTCACGCGCTCGTTACCATTTGCTCCCGAGCCGCATTTCTCCTCCCAATGCCAAGAGCTTGTTTTGCCCAAGGTCTCTGACTCGATTTCATCTTGTTCTCGTGCTTGCCAAGGATGTTTCACCGTGATCAGTTTGTGCCTTTGATTTCTCCAAAGAGAGATCCGAGTACAAGGGTTCCCTGGTAGTATTCTGAAGCAGGCAGGGATGTCTTTCGTATAATCCTGCAGCAGCAGCTGAATGACCCCTTAGTCGGCGGTGCCTGAAGATCTGCCAGTGTGGGGAAGTCAACTGTCCTTTGCTGTGCTGAAGAAGCTGACTCAGGGCCGCCTCTCTTTCAGGGTCTTTCTAGAGCTTTATTCTTCGCAGACGTGTATTTGTTGTTGTCTCATCATCTGTGCAGCACCCACCACAAGTGAATTAAATTATTAGCATCTTACACAGTTGTTTTTGACACCAAGACTCAATCAGCCAGTGTTTTCGAAACACCAGCAGACCTGGCGCTCATTCATCGTAGCACTGCATTTGAAATAAAACCTATGCTGGGAATATATGTTTATATGCCAGAATTAGGAGGGAACTTCACTCTGCCTTATGTAAATATAATACCACCGAACTTCCAACTTGCCACTCACCCACGCAACGCCACTCACCCACGCAACGCCACTCACCCACGCAACGCCACTCACCCACGCAACGCCACTCACCCACGCAACGACACACACACGCAACGCCACTCACACACGCAACGCCACTCACACACGCAACGCCACTCACACACGCAACACCACTCACACACGCAACGCCACTCATCCACGCAACGCCACTCACACAAAGCAACACCACTCACACAGGCAACGCAACTCACTCACGCAACGCCACTCACACACGCAACGCCACTCACACATGCAACGCCACTCACACGCAACCCCACTCACACACGCAACACCACTCACACACGCAACGCCACTAACACACGCAACGCCACTCACACATGCAACGCCACTCACACACGCAATGCCGCTCACACATGCAATGCCACTCACACACGCAACGCCACTCACACACGCAACGCCACTCACCCACGCAACGCCACTCACACACGCAACGCCCCTCACCCACGCAACACCACTCACCCACGCAACGCCACTCACCCACGCAACGCCACTCACCCACGCAACGCCACTCATCCACGCAACGCCACTCACACACGCAACGCCACTCACACATGCAACGCCACTCACACACGCAACGCCACTCACACACGCAACGCCACTCACACATGCAACGCCACTCACATATGCAACGTCACTCACACATGCAACGCCACTCACACATGCAACGCCACTCACACACGCAACGCCACTCACCCACGCAACGACACACACACGCAACGCCACTCACACACGCAATGCCACTCACACACGCAACGCCACTCACACACGCAACGCCACTCACACACGCAACGCCACTCATCCACGCAACGCCACTCACACAAAGCAACACCACTCACACACGCAACGCAACTCACTCACGCAACGCCACTCACACACGCAACGCCACTCACACATGCAACGCCACTCACACGCAACCCCACTCACACACGCAACGCCACTCACACACGCAACACCACTCACACACGCAACGCCACTCACACATGCAACGCCACTCACACACGCAACGCCACTCACACACGCAACGCCACTCACACACGCAACGCCACTCACCCACGCAACGCCACTCACACACACAACGCCACTCACCCACGCAACGCCACTCACCCATGCAACGCCACTCACCCATGCAACGCCACTCACCCACGCAACGCCACTCACCCACGCAACGCCACTCACACATGCAACGCCACTCACACACGCAACACCACTCACACATGCAACGCCACTCACATATGCAACGTCACTCACACATGCAACACCACTCACACATGCAACGCCATTCACACACGCAACGCCACTAACCCACGCAACGCCACTCATCCACGCAACGCCACTCACCCACGCAACGCCACTCACCCACGCAACAACACTCACACATGCAATGCCACTCACCCACGCAACGCCACTCACACCCACACTGTGCAGTGCACAATAGGTCTCGCAGTAGGAAAGTTGGAGCTATTGGTTTTGTAAATGACAAAGCCCTTTATGTTTTTAAAATGAAAACAAAAATAAAAGGCATTGTTATTTGCAATTGTAATAGCTCCAACTTTCCTACTGCGAGACCTATTGGCAACGCCAGTGCTTGTTTTAAAGTCCCATGGATGTTGTGGACGTAGGTGCACAGGCCTCCCACCCCTTTCTTGTAAAGCCCTTCTCTCTTTAGATATTCAAAAAGTAGAGCTACTCCTTAAACCAAACAGGGTTAGCCATCACCGTGCAACGCCTCTTGCATCCTTTTGTTCTTGCTGCCACAAGTTACAGAGATTTGAAGATGTTTACTCAGCTGAGCTGTCTCCCAAAGTGAGCGATGCTTTTGTCGATGAACTTTATTTACATTATCCACAAGCAGAGGAATTTCAACCCAGATATACAACTGAAGTTTGAAAGAAAAAACCCAAAAAATAGAGCGTTAAAACTCTGCTTTCGCTTCCCTTGGCAAATTGACTTCATTCTGAACTCACATTTACTCACAGATGTTCAGAGCTTTGCAGTCAGTTTTTACTGCATTAACAATCTCACTCAAGAGAGTTCGACACTGCGCTTTGAATATCTTTTTCATTTCTTCATGAATATTTTTCCACTTTGATAGACTAAACTGAAAATTATATTTAACTTTTCAGTACTTTCAAAAATGTCACTTTTTTTTATAGAGAAACGTCTCTCGTTTGCAGTAGCCTGGACCCCCCCTGAGGTTTACACAGCTGGGGTAAATAGGGATAGAAAACAGAAAGCCTGTTTTAATGCTGAATTGTAGGATTTCTTCTCTATTCCTGCCTTTTCTGAAGTGCTGTGATGCCCCAGAGACAGTCTGCAAGGTGTTCAGAGAGCGCCAAACAGCGTGGCACACTACAGCTCCGCCTTCTTCTCGCTGCGTTTCATCAGACGCTGTGACCCACACCTTCCAATGAATATCACGTTTAGCCTATCTAAGGTTTACAGTCGCCTGATGTCTCTTCTAGCAGCATAGATCAATGCACAATTATGTGTTAAATTCATCCATAAAGTTATATGTGGCTCAGAGAACGCCAGCCGAGCTTTACAGACAGATCACGAGGGGAAATTAACGAAACAGCGATGCAAACACGAATAATAAAAGTAAATTACTACATGTGGGTCGTGAAGAAAATTAATTACATGAGAGCCAAATAAAACTTTCCATTACATTAAAGTTGTCTCCCCTTTTTGTGAAGGAATCTTGTTCCCCCCAGCAAAGTTGTTGTCTGCCAATCTTCGATGCGCCAATTGGAAAACACTATGGGGCAGATTAATCAATATTTCACACAGCGAAACGCAGCAGCCACCTTGCTGCTCTTCATGAAAAGGGAAGGGCGGGAATGGGCCGTATTTACCATTATTAGGCATATTCTTGTCCTTTCCTAGCACTGGCATACTTTTGGCTGCCTAGCACCAAAGCACGCACCCTTATATTATGTTGCAAGGGTGCCTGCGTTGTAGGCAGGATTGCTTTTGTGCAGGGAGGGGCACCTTCCTGCACATAAATAACCCTGAGAGGCATTTTCCTCCTTATAGGTGTGATGCAGAATGCAGCACATATAGAATGAGGAAGAAACAATGAGAAATAAAGATATTTCTTCTAGTTATGCCTCCCCTGGGGAGGCGGAGCATTTTGGCACATTCCCAGGCCTACCACTAATGGTATATCTGAGAATGCACCAAAATCTGGCAGACAACAACTTTGCTGGGGGGCGCAGCGGCCAGAGTACCTGACTACGGGGTTCACGGTTCGATCCCCGGAGCCGGTAGCAGGTTAGCCCAACACCATGTGACTCTGGGCAATAGCTAGCTTGGTCTTTCTGAGGGCCCCCAGCGCCGGGACACCACTTCGAAGGTAGCTGGGCGCTTTGCAAATACTGGTATTTCATTTGAGTGGCGCGTGGGTGTTCCTATGCATCCACACCTCTTCCAACCAGGGAGCAGCTCCCTGTTCCAGAGTAACGCAAGGCAGCAATTTGACCTGCTTGTGTTACTCTAGATTTATCACACCTTGAGCTGCTTGATACATCTCACGTAGGGTTTGCGTCATCCTTACATCCCCTTGCTGGCACAAGAGCGACGTTAAACCTTGATGATTATGTGCCCAAAGGAGTTTTCTTTTCCAGCTCTATGTGTCAGCTCTTTATACATGGGATTGTGTGCTCTGATGTCAGGGAGTAAAGCTAACAGAGAGTTCCATTGAGAAACAAACAGAAAAATTGCTATGAAGATAAAATCCAGCAGATGGCACTAAAAACTGTGAAACATACCGCAGCTGTCTCTGCAGCGCAGGGGGGTCCCAACCATTTAGGGGCTCCCCAACCCTTCATAAGGCCCCCATTATGCCCATACCAATGATTATCTGTGAGATATGAGGAACCCAGTGGCCCCTCATCACATTTTGCAGGGGACCCCCAATCATTTTGCGTTACAACATTGACTAGCGAGTTAGAGTTAGAGAGATGTTTGAAGTCAGTGTACATAGAATGTTGAGCATGGAGCATGTGAGGTAGAAACCATATCCAAACAATGGTTCTGTTTGTACCAAATGCAATATGGTTGCTATGAAATCCTCTGGTAGCTCTTTCTCCAAGTAGAATTATTATCTGGTTAGTTGTTTTATTACTGGCCTGGCTTGTACTTTTAAGTCCATACCAGAAAAAATATCAAGAAAAGCAGTGAATCAGGTTGTTTTCCCTGTTCCCTGTTGAAAAAAGGTCATCAAGTGATAATAAAGAAAAGAGTTCTCTTCACTTAGTCCTGGTGCATTGCTAGCTATCACAGGCCGTAGGCATTCTATCTAGAATGTTACTTTTTTTTGATGATGTCTACTTGGATTTCGAAACATACCATGACATCATTCACCAAATTGCCCCTTTTTAAGACCATATTTAGAAGGATTGCAGACAGGAGGACAGTTTGAGCAGGTCAAACAATAGTCTATGAAGCAGAGGGACTGCTTTAGTTTTTTTTCCTAAAGTGAGGGATTTATATATGGAAGGTTAATTTGCCACTAACAGAAGCAACAAAGAGAATTCAAGTTTAAGGATCTCAAAGATTCAAGATCCAGGGGAAAGAAGTGGTCCACGGCTCGCCTAGGTATATCGAAGTTTCAGAAAGATCTCAGGACAGATGGGTTGATACCCATTTCGAACACTTACACTATTAGGAACTTGAGGTCCGCTTACTCCTTAAGTAAAGGTGTGGTTAAATGTGAACATTACAGAGTGAACCAACATCCTTCACATTCAACACTGTCTATCAGGAATGCACTCCAGGCCCAGGAAAGTTACCACAACATTTCCTGACTGTTGTTTTGTCACTGTCTAGAGGTGTCCCCTTAGGGGTGCCACACTGTGATGACAATGCACCAGGAGAAGGAATCTAGAGGATGTAAGGACTTTGGAATGTCATGATGGCTGGTGAAGCCTATGAGATTTGACGTGTTTATGCGGCTCTCTAGAAGCTATGCGTCAGGGGCGTATTTCACAATAAACTTATCCTGAACCTAAAGGTATACAAGTAGACTTTGATCATTACAAAATTGGCGGCAAGCTGTACCTTGTCCCTGACACACTATAGAGCCCACATGTGATGAACTGCTGTTGAAGTAAATTACTGCACCAACAACCTACTGTACCAATATGCTTTCATTATAGCGATCCAGCCACGCATTTATACAGCGAATGGACATTCATTCAAGTAACAACCTTTTATTTTGCTGTTTTTGGCCACTTACAATTTACATTTACAACTGTGCAATAGATAAATTGTAATACACGTTAGGCTTATCTTCGGTCATGGCAGTGCATCACTGAACCGCAGAGCCTATGTAACCATGACTTGGTGCACGTCATGTGCCACCATTTATTTAAATTTTTGCACTGGTTATACAAAGTAACATGCCGCCATCTTAGTTTGAGTGTATACGCTGCAATAAACAACCTGGCAGGAATATATCCTTTGTATTGCTTCTCTGTTCTTTGCTATGCGTGTTGCGGTCCTCTTACCAGCATTCAGCATTTGATCCCCGCAGTGGGAAGAGGACTTTATGAAGCGCTGGGTTGGTATACCTAGGTCAATGCACCGAGGTGGCACTTTGGCATAGTAAGTTTGGCATATCCGCAACATTGATGTTTCCTCACATGGAACGAACATTCACAATCTTGATGCACTGATATATCTCTCTCTTTTTATTATATAGCGTGTGACTACAAGCACCCCTCTGCACCGGAGGACCCATCATGCACGAGTTTTGCATTATTTATGTATGTTTTGTGCTTTTAAAAGTGTATTGTGCTCTGTGTCACAAGAATCATTGATTTCACTTGATGGCTCACCTCAACCAACTATATACTATATGACACCAATTTTTCACAATTAGGCATTTTGAGTGATAATCAGATACAATGCGCTCAAAATTATAAGTATAAGCAGTGTGTTTAAATTTGTATACTGCCAAGATATAGGCAGATTTACAGAGCAGTAACCCCAAGTAGACGCTGCCGTTTTATATTATAGGCATGCAGATTGTGTGCGGATATTCAGCACTATAAAAGCAGTGGTATCAGGGAGTTAAATCCTTGGTCCTGAAGAAAAGCCATTGGGTTTGGCATGAAACATGTAGACCATTAGATAGACAGGTACATTATCACATGCACTTTGTACCTTTTCAAAGGTGTTTAATCATACCGCCTGGAGGTTTTATTAAAATACTATTAACCTACCAGACAGGTATTTTTAACACATAGGACACCTTACTCCTATTTTTATCATTTAAAATATATCTATAAGGATTCCCACATAATTCGTAGGTCGTAACACATTCCGTTCTGCAGAGGAATGGGATGAACCCAATGATGAAGCATACCACCAAGGGGTAACCCTGATAGGTGGGGGCTATTTAGGAAAAACAAACATGTTCTCTATCATGTGGAGGGTTAGTTCATCTAACACAGACAGGCTCTTTTATTTTTGGTGCATATGGGTAGGAGGATAAGCCCTTCCAAGACTTTCCTCTTATCTCCTCTTTTTTTTAAAAGATATAATCTATCACCTCCTAATTCATTTCTAGAAGCTTCTGGAGAATCAAATCTAAAATGGGAAGAATGGTGTGAGTAGTTTGTGAATTATATCTCTACTTTTGAGGAGGACGCGGATCTTCCAGTAGCAAAAAACACCTGTGAGTGTATCCAGGTGCTGGGTTTAGTTGAAAATCCAGGTCTTGAGTATCTTCCTGACTTCCGCCAGAAAGGGTGATGACTGGAGAGGGAGTGGAAGGCCTTTCCAGGACCTGCAGGCGTGGTAAGAGAAGGACTGGACTTCTCTGTGGTTTGGGGAATGCACAGTGTCTGTGTCAGGAAAAGGGAGGCGTAGCAAAGGGCACCCTCACTCTGGATGGTTGGTGGAGGGTCAGGAGGTGGTTGATGTATGCTGCTCTTAGGTCATGAAGGGCTGTGCAGGCGTGTGTCAATATCTTGAATTTGCATGTCTTCTGAATGGGGAGCCAGTAGAGTTTCTCTAAGGTGTGGGGGTTGTGGGTACATTTAGGCACGTTGAGTATGAGTCTGGTGCTGAGTTTTGTATCGTCTTTTGTCTCCTCATGAGTTCGGTGGTGGTTCCTGCATACAGTGTGTTGCCATAGTCCAGCTGGCTGGTGATAAGTGCTTGAGTGACGGTTTTCCTCATGGCGATAGGGAGCCATTTGAAGATTCTTCAGAGCATGCAGAGAGTGTCTAAGTAGAAGCATGAGGTCCTGGAAGTTTAAAGGTTCATAATAGAATTAGTAAAGAACAAATACATGAAGACCAATGATATGTATTTTCCAATGCATTAGAAGATTTGGATATTTACTTTAAACCCACTGTGCATTGCAGTAGACTGTGGATTTTGTGTCAGCCTTGAGAAAAAAACCAATCACTTTTCGTTTTAGAAATCTTTACAATGAACTCATCGGTGGCCAAATTGTGATGCATGTAGCTAACCCTTGTATACAGGATAATCCCTGGGCTAAGGTAGAGTCCTCTCTTCATGATGTGATAGACATTGCCGAGAGGGTGGAGATGATGCGTAGATGCACCAAAGTTGTGCTATCTGAGGGGAAGACACAGGGGATAAGTCAATAGTTGCTAAAATTGAGGATGCTAACATTGGTTCTCTTGGATTCTTTGGTAAGAACTATCCTGACAAGTCGGATAATGAGAATAAACCTATCCCACTTGCAACTGGTTAAAAATGCTATAAATGTGGCAGTAGTAAACATTTGGCTAATGATAAAAAAAGTCCTGCACGGAATCAGAAGTGCTCCAAATGTGGAATCATAGGTCATTTTTACACAACGTTTGCCTGAAGAAAGTAGAGAGTTCTGTTGAAATAGTGGATCCTGATAATGGGTCACACTCCTGTTCTTCTGATGTATCAGATCTAAACATGTGTGTGTTGAACATAGATGTGGATTTTCTTGAGTGTGAATGAAAAGAAAAAAAAACCTATGTGTGAAATTTCGATGCAGGTGTAAACATTTCTATTTTGGCAGATTCAGGTTCATCATAAACAATAGTGAACAAGGAAGTTTGGTACGATAAGCTTGTTCCAGTAGTAGAAGAACATTTTGAAAAGCCTGATATTGCATCTAAAACATGCATGGGATAGCTCATTGATATGGCTGGGTTTAGGAAGCTGTTATATAAGTTAAAGAAAAGAGAAACCTATGGCAACTTGTCCTAGGTTGGATGGCTCAGGGAAATCTTGGCATAACTATTTATCCTAATAGTCCTGAACAAGTTTGGCCACTACAAACGGAGGATGAATTTAGTCAGAATATGTCTATGAAATTTCCTAAGATATTTTCAGGGAAAATAGTAAAAGTCAAAGGTTTTCCTTACAGGATAGTGTTGAAGCCTGGAGCAGTACCACCCATACATAAGGTTAGGAGTATTCCCTTTTCAGTGAAAGATTATGTAGAAGAAGAACTTAAAAAATTACAAAAAGTTGATGTTACAGAACATGTTGAACCCTAAAAATGGGTTTCACCCTTGGTGGTGGCTAAACATGCCAATGGCAAACTGAGATTATGCATAGATCTCAGAGATCTCAATAACAACATTCTGGTATATCAATTTCCCTTGCCGAGAATCATTGTGATGTTGTTACTTACCAAGGATGTAAAACGGTTTCCTACAATACATTTAACTGCTGCGTATCATCATGTTTCTTTGTAGTAAAAGTAATACTGATAGCAAAATTCTCACCACATTCATAACCCCATTTGGATGCTTTAGGTTCAAGATAGTACTTGTTGGTCTAGCTTCTTCACAAGCCCTGTTTCAGAGACTTATGCATAGTATTTTTAAGGATGTCAAAAATTGGATGTTTATTCAAGATGATATTCTCTGATGGTTAAAGTAGCAGACATGAAACATGTTGACCTTTTAAGTACTTTATATATAGATTATCACACTTTGTTACTTTGTCTTTACAATCTACACCCACTTGCTTTTAATCCTGCCAAGGGACCCCTGATTAAATATGTCTCTAGGCACCCCCTAGGTAGTCATTATGCCTTTTTTACACTACACTCACTACTGAGTCTCCACACGTTTGCACGCATCATCACAGCAAAAAAAAAATCTCTGCTAAATGGTCATCACTTTGGGCACGTTGAGCATTGCAGTGTCAGCCCCATGAGGAGCTCAGCCCAATAATGAAGCATGACCCCCACATGGGTGTGTGAGGGCAACACCTTCCAATAACAAAGATCTCCTCCCTCCAACCAGACATCTTCTGTAAAGGAACAGCTGCCCCTTTGTGTTTAGATAAAACCAGAGAAGAACACAATCATTAAGTCATGCAAGTACTAAGAATACTTGAACAGAAAGGTTTTACAGCAGATCTCAGTAAATGTATTTATTAATTAATTAATTTATTTATTAAAAACATTTATAGAGCGCGAACGAAGGCCCTTGGGCATCTCAGCGCTAAAGAATCTCTGCAGTGTTTAACCAACAAGGGGAGCTAGAGTTTACTGATTAAAAAGCCAGGTCTTGAGTTGCTTGCGAAAAGACCAGAGTGAGGTACTTGTTTTGATCGAGTATGGCAAGGTGTTCCAGAGTTTAGGTGCGGCTACAAGGAATCTTCTGTCTCCCCATGAGACAGATTTGGTACGGGGTACCACCAATTCATGTGAACTGGAGGAGCGTAGTGTTCTGGAGGGACTGTAGGGGGTGAGATTTTAAGTAAAAAATGCAGGTCCGACATTGTGTAGATCCTTATACACTATGCAGAGGGACTTGAACTTGATTCTATTTCTTACAGGAAGCCAGTGCAACTTTCTAATAGTATCTGACGCAGATTGGTGTTTGGGGATTCTTCCAAGGAGCCTGGCGGCTGCATTTTGAATGATTTGCATTTTGTGTAGCACTCTTTCTTGGGCACTTAGAAACAGAGCATTACAGTAATCTAATGTAGACAATACCAAGGAGCTTACCAGGGTTTTTCCGGCTTTCTCAGGTAGAAATAGCAAGATTTTTTTGATGAGCCGTAGTTTGTGGAAGGCCGAAGAGGAGATCTGGTTTGCGTGAGGCAGGAAATCAAGGCGATTGTCAAACATGACTCCCAGATTCCTCACCTTGCTGACCGGAGCCGGGGGATGGCCCAGTGATAGCGGCCACCAGAGGGAGGACCATTCCGGGGTCAAGTTTCCGAAGATGACCACTTCCAATTTGTCGGAATTTAGTTTCAGGCAATTGGAGGCCATCCAATTCCCTATTGCCAGCATGCCCTGATTAAAATTATTGGCTATTTTGTGCCCATCATTCCTGACGGCAAGGACCAGTTGGGTGTCATCTGCGTAGGATGTAAGGCTCATCCCATGTGCCCGAATGACTTTGGCAAGGTCCGACACATAAATGTTAAATAGTGTCGGACTGAGGGATGAGCCTTGAGGAACTCCACATGGCAGTGACAAGAAGGGTGATTGAAAGGATCCAATAGTGACCACCTGGGTCCTGTCGGATTGCGAAAGTTCAAGTCACTTATCTGGGGCATGTGATCACAAGTGAAGGAATCAAACCTAAAAAAGAGTTGGCAGAGGCAACCAGTGAAGCACCAGCACCTAAGAATAAAGATGATGTATGAGTGTTCCCTGGACTGTTGGAATTGTATCCTAAATTTGTGAGGGATTTCTCTACTGAAACATATAAATTAAGACAATAACTTAAATTACAGAACAAATTTGAGTGGTTACATTAAAGTGAGAATACATTTTTGTCCTTTAAGTTCCACATAAGTTCTCACTGTTAGAGAGTTTTGTTCTGACTTTATACATTATAGTAACTTCAGATGCCAGTGGTAGAGGCATAGGGGCTGTCCTGTCAGAGAAAGATATGTTGGGAATCGAAAACAGCATTGCTTTTGCATCTCACCCTGTAACCCCAACAGAGGAGAAGTTTTCTGTGATAGAGAAAGAGGCACTAGTGAGTGTCTTGGGCCTGGAACATTTTAGGCAGCACATTTGGGAGAAGACTATCGCTCTACACAGTGATCATAAACCTCTCACAAGCGTTTAAACCACTAAAGGTTATATAATGTTTCTCCTTGTCTGACTAGTATCTCTGTATGTTTATTTGATTATAATTACAATGTGCAATATATGAATGGGGTGTAGAATGTGGTGGCAGATATTTAAGTCACATGACTTTACTCCTAAGAGAGGTGAGAAAAAATGAGTTGGATGCATTTTGTGTTGCGATCATTTTGGATGATATTCCCGGCATTACTGAGCATGAATGTATGAATGCACAAAACTTGGACAAAAATCTTGTAGAAGTCGCTAACAGTATTTCTGAAGGGTTGCTGGAAAAGAAAGAAGGAAAGAAAAATGTACTGCTGTTTTGGTAGTTAAGGCACAACTTGTCCTTTAAAGGAGGGTAAGTCATGAGAAATGGGAGAGTTGTCCCTCCTGAAAGTTTAAGACCCAGAATCTTGGCAATTTGCCACAGAGGACATTTAGGCTTAGGAAAACCAAGCGCTGAGTAAAATAAATTGTATTAGTGGCTAGGTTTAGCTTTATAAACTGAAAGGAAGGTAAGAAATTGCATTTATTATGATAATTCCAATAAATCTCATATGATACCGCAAGACTCCTCTGCGAACTCACTGGCCACCTTCTTCTCGGCAAATGATCTTATCCAACACTGCACTGAACCAACCCACTCTAAGGGCGCAATCCTGGACCTTGTTATTTCTAAAGCAGGCATGCTTTCTACTACTACCCCTATTCATGTAGATTGGTCTGACCACCAACTCATCCCATTCTCTCTTCAACTTTCACACTCTATAACTCTTGGCCAACCCAAGAGGGCCATCTCCTGGTTCCGTGATGCCAAAAACATTGATGTCGGTCCCCTCTGTGAATCAGCTTTGCTTTCACTTCCAAGGCTAGACCCGAACATAGCTGTTGACGATCTCACCTCCCAATGCCTCACAGTTCTTGCAGCTGAAATTAATAACGTCGCTCCACTTAAAAGCAAAAGGATAAGGCCCACTCCCTCAGCACCTTGGTTCAACAAATCCCTTTATGAGGAAAGGAAGCAGCTAAGAGTCCTGGAGAAGCAATGGAGGCAATTGCCTTCCACTGACAATTTAGCCTTGCTTCGCACAGCAAGATCCAAATACCACAAGCACATCTTCCTTGAGAAAGCGACGCACTTCAAAACCCTCCTTGATTCCGCCAAAAATAGACCCAAAAAACTATTCGATCTCATCAAGACTCCAAGCTGCTCTCCCCCAACCTCCAAGGTGGAGGATTCTACAAAGAGAGCAGCGGATTTCGCTATTTTCTTTGATGGAAAGGTGAAATCACTTGTGGATCAGGTTGCTCATCCTACACCTCCAGAGGAGCGCAAATCCTTAACCATTTGGTAGAGCTTTGACCCCATATCTGAAGATGCCCTTCTCAAGTGCATACGCGAAACAAAGCCCTCCAACCATTCTCTTGACCCTATTCCCAGTGCCATTGCCTTTGACTTCTATACCCATTCCCTCTCCTATTGGACCACTCTGATCAATATCTCCCTCTGGCAAGGCTCCCTTCCTGTCTCCTTCAAAACTGGGCAGGTCACCCCTCTGCTGAAAAAGCCCACTGCTGATGCGAATGACCTCAACAACTTCCGCCCCATCACCAACCTTCCCTTTCTTGCGAAGATCACGGAAAGATGTGTAGCCAAACAACTCTCTCGTCATATCAAGGACAATGATCTTCTTGACAATTGTCAGTCCGGCTTCATCCAAAACTGCAGCACTGAAACAGCCCTACTGCAAGTGGTTGATGATGCGCTGAGGATACTCGACTCAGGGGGGTCCTGTCTGCTAATTCTCCTTGACCTTTCCGCAGCCTTCGACACTCACAACACACTCCTCAATATTCTTCAACAGAGAATTGGCTTGGAGGGCACTGTGCTTAAATGGTTTGCATCCTTCCTCTCTGACAGATCTCAAATGATCAAAATAGCGAACAGTCTTTCTTCTCCTGTGGCGGTGGGTCAAGGTGTTCCCCAAGGCTCTATACTTGCACCCACATTGTTCAATCTCTACTTAGAACCACTGGGAAACCTCCTAAGCAAATCCGGGATTCACTATCATCTCTATGCAGATGACACTCAACTCTACCTCAAGGTTGCCTCCACTCATGACCTCTCCATCCTAAGCTCCACTCTCGACTCCATTCAAAATTGGATGTCATCTCATCAATTGATTCTGAATCCCTCCAAAACTGAATTCCTCCTCTTCTCCTCCTCACTCTCTCCTCCCCCGGTTCAATCATGGATGGATCAGATGACTCTACTCAACAATAAACCCATCATTGTCGACAGCGCAAAATCCATTGGTGTCATTCTAGACAAAAAACTCAATCTAACTCCCCACATCAATTCTATTGCAAAATCTGCTCGCTACCAACTGCGCCTTCTTTGGGGAATACGTCGCTTCTTCCCGGAGCAGGACCTTATAACCCTGGTGCAATCGCTAGTCCTCTCCAGACTAGACTACTGCAATTCTCTTCTTACTGGCCTCCCCAAATCTCACCTGTCCCCACTTAAGTCTGTCTTCCATTCAGCAGCTCGTTTCATTTATGGGGCCAAAAGAAGCGATCACATCACACCGATGTTATCCACCCTCCGCTGGCTTCCCTTCGAGGCTAGAGCTATCTACAAGACCGCTTGTATCACCCACAAAGCCTTGCACTCCTCCTCTCCCCGCTACCTGGCGAATAAACTGAAACTCTCTGGAGGCTCTAGACCTTCACGCAATGCGGAGAATCTACTGCTTGAACCTCCCACTGTCAAGAAGGAAAGAACAATGGCCCAATCCTTTTCAGGCAATGCATTGAGAATCTGGAACTCGTTTCCGCCTCAGCTCCGGACCACCGCCTCCTCCCAGGCCTTCAAAAGGGACCTCAAAGTTCTCCTACTCCAGAGACACCTCCAAAAGTAATTCACGACCTCTTGCTATTTGGAGGAAGACTTCCCACTACTGATATTTTCTACTTTCCATGACCATGGAAGTGCCTTCCCAGTGTTTGTCCTGTGGTTGGAGTGTCTGCCTTTTCGCAGTATTCTCCATGTTCTTGTGTTCGGTGCCCTTTTGTAACATGCACACACCACTTTGCCCTTGTAACACACGGTTGCTACCTCTCACATGTTTTTACCTTTGATACTTGCACAAGGGCCACCTTGCCTACGTAACGCTTGTTCGTGTGCCTAGCATTTATTGCAGTATTATACCTCAAATTATACTCTGTTTTCTCTTATAACTACACACTTGTCACTTTCCTCTTGTGCACTTTTGACTACCTCATGTATTTTTGGTTGCTCACAATTTTTACTACCTCAAGTATTTTGTTTGCTCACAATTATCACTATTACCTTTACTACCTCATGTATTTTTGGTTGCTCACAATTTTTACTACTACCTCAAGTATTTTGTTTGCTCACAATTGTCACTTTTACCTTTACTACCTCATGTAATTTTGGTGGCTCACAATTTTTACTACCTCATGTATTTTGTTTGCTCACAATTGTCACTATTACCTTATGTAAGTAACGTATGCTTTTGTAATCTGCTCTTTTGTAATGTTTCTCATTATGTTTCATTTCTGTTCCTAATGTGAAGCGCTCTGACGCCTTCGGGTAAAGTCCGCGCTATATAAAAATGCATAAATAAATAAATAAAGATACTAAGACCTCCGTTACATCCCATAAGTTGCCCCAGCATGTCATGTATGGGAAAAGGGTGAACAGAAATACCTGATTGTGGTGGTAGACCATTTCTCTAAGGGACCTGAAATAGAGATTTCACTGATGTTACATAAGTCACTTTTGACCAAGTATTGTACAAATACCAATGTGAAAATGGTTGGATTGTTTCCTTTCATATGAATCCATTGAAAAATACAATTTTATACATGTCAATATGAAACGGTGTCTGCTGCAGCATATGCCATTAGTAATCCCAATTCAATGCCAAGTGTAATTAACCACAACTACATGTCATATAAGCCCACAAAAAATCCTGCAGTTTTTGTAGGAACTGTAAATAATTGTGGTATAAGCATCTCCTATCTATTGTAGTAATAAAGTGTGTTATCTTTGACATATGACATACACACCCTATACTATGCTATTCTTGACTCACCAATTGGTGAGTTGTATATCCCCATCACGACATATAAAAAAAGAAAAGCTTCTATACACCCTCCTTTTTGGAGACATTTTGCGTCTGTCGCTAAACTATGTAGTAAGGGCATGCTGTGTATATAGTCTCCCCTACATAGATTTTCATCCTTCCCCGAGTAACAGAATGCCACAGACTACTGTTGGCTTGGTGATTACGCCAACAAACACGATAACTCATGAAGAGTCTGATTACACATCTCCCTGCATTGGCCAGACAGCGACCACTAAGTAATGACAAGCGCACGTAATATTGTCCCAACAATCCACCGTCTCAAGAGTGTAGGCCAGATACTGGTGATCTGACACAGTGGTAGGGTATGGCTCCACAGAAGGACAAAGGTGTGAGGCAGCCGAGCGAAGCAACCCCAAGCTGAAGAAGGTGCTCGAGCCAGGGCACAAGTATGGGTAAGCAAACCGCATCTCTCTATGAAAACATCGATGTCTCAAATGCTCAGTACGATAATGCTCTGAAACACGATGTAAAAGTGTTGGGACGTTTCCTCATCCAAATTAAAACACACTAGGGTCCCGCAATTAAACCAATACGTTGGATTAGGGTTTGAGGTTTCCACAAAAGACTGGGTCTTTTCCACAAGTGTCGCCAATGTGAAGATGCAGGTACTCAAGTACAGCGTAGAACAGAAGATTTTTTGAAGTATATCTATACATAAGAAATGTCCAATCCACAACAGCTGCCTAAATGCAACTGACCAATGCAAATACAACAGTTGATGGACTGAATGCAGAACAATGTCATACATTCACCCCAGTACAGAGATCTGGTCCTAAATCCATCGTTTTTTTGCACTCTACACCACCCCAGTTCAGACATGACCATATGCAAATCAGCCTTGACCATGTGCCTCATGGAAACAGTCCAGCTTGAACTGCCCAGCCATGTCTTTCCTGGACCGGAATCAAGCATCCTAGGACCGGTTTCTGGCTATCAGCTGTCTTCAGCCAGGATAGCTTGACTCCAGTGGTGTGGAGTGCATGGGACTCACGTCTGAGCATACCCATCCCACTCGGGGTAACAAATGCAAATACAACAGTTGATGGACAGAATGCAGATCTCTGTACTGGGGTGAATGTATGACATTGTTCTGCATTCTGTCCATCACGTATTGTTTTTGCATTTGTCACCCCGAGTGGGACGGGTATGCTCAGACGTGAGTCCTGTGCTCCCCATGCCACTGGAATCAAGCTATCCAGGCTGATGAGGGCTGAAAGCCCGAAACCGGTCCTTGGATGATTGTTTACAGTCCAGGTAGGACCTGACTTTGCAGTTAGGGCTGGACTGTTCCCATGGGGCACAGGATCAAGACTGATTTGCATATGGCTGGGTTCAAACTGGAAAGGCATGGTGAGCAAAAAACGATGGATTTAGACCCAGATCTCTGTACTGGGGTGAATGAATGACATTGTTCTGCATTTTGTCCATCACCTGTTTTTGCATTTGTCACCCCGAGTGGGATGGATATGCTCAGACGTGAGTCCCGTGCTCTCCATGCCACTGGAATCAAGCTATCCAGGCTGATGAGGGCTGAAAGCCGAAACCGGTCCTTGGATGCTTGTTTCCAGTCCAGGTCGGACCTGGCTTGGCAGTTCGGGCTGGACTGTTCCCATGGGGCACAGGATCAAGACTGATTTGCATATGGCTGGGTTAAAACTGGAAAGGCATGGTGAGCAAAGAAAAGATGGATTTAGGCCCAGATCTCTGTACTGGGGTGAATGTATGACACTGTTCTGCATTATGTCCATCACCTGTTGTTTTTGCATTTGTCACCCCGAGTGGGACAGGTATGCTCAGGCGTGAGTCCCGTGCTCTCCATGCCACTGGAATCAAGCTATCCAGGCTGATGAGGGCTGAAAGCCCGAAACCGGTCCTTGGATGCTTGTTTCCAGTCCAGGTAGGACCTGACTTGGCAGTTCGGGCTGGACTGTTCCCATGGGGCACAGGATCAAGACTGATTTGCATATGGCTGGGTTCAAACTGGAAAGGCATGGTGAGCAAAAAAACGATGGATTTAGACCCAGATCTCTGTACTGGGGTGAATGAATGACATTGTTCTGCATTTTGTCCATCACTTGTTTTTGCATTTGTCACCCCGAGTGGGATGGATATGCTCAGACGTGAGTCCCGTGCTCACCATGCCACTGGAATCAAGCTATCCAGGCTGATGAGGGCTGAAAGCCCGAAACCGGTCCTTGGATGCTTGTTTCCAGTCCAGGTCGGACCTGGCTTGGCAGTTCGGGCTGGACTGTTCCCATGGGGCACAGGATCAAGACTGATTTGCATATGGCTGGGTTAAAACTGGAAAGGCATGGTGAGCAAAGAAAAGATGGATTTAGGCCCAGATCTCTGTACTGGGGTGAATGTATGACATTGTTCTGCATTATGTCCATCACCTGTTGTTTTTGCATTTGTCACCCCGAGTGGGACAGGTATGCTCAGACGTGAGTCCCGTGCTCTCTATGCCACTGGAATCAAGCTATCCAGGCTGATGAGGGCTGAAAGCCCGAAACCAGTCCTTGGATGCTTGTTTCCAGTCCAGGTAGGACCTGACTTGGCCGTTCGGGCTGGACGGTTCCCATGGGGCACAGGATCAAGACTGATTTGCATATGGCTGGGTTCAAACTGGAAAGGCATGGTGAGCAAAAAAACGATGGATTGAGACCCAGATCTCTGTACTGGGGTGAATGTAAGACATTGTTCTGCATTCTGTCCATCACCTGTTGTTTTTGCATTTGTCACCCCGAGTGGGATGGGTATGCTCAGACGTGAGTCCTGTGCTCTCCATGCCACTGGAATCAAGCTATCCAGGCTGATGAGGGCTGAAAGCCCGAAACCAGTCCTTGGATGCTTGTTTCCAGTCCAGGTAGGACCTGACTTGACAGTTCCGGCTGGACTGTTCCCATGGGGCACAGGATCAAGACTGATTTGCATATGGCTGGGTTCAAACTGGAAAGGCATATTGAGCAAAAAAACGATGGATTTAGGTCCATATCTCTGTACTGGGGTGAATGTATGACATTGTTCTGCATTCTGTCCATCACCTGTTGTTTTTGTAAATACAACTGACCAGCATTATTCTATCTCATCCACACGTTCTAACTTCACAATCTAAGTTTTACATTCTTTCTCTTCCTTTCAATGGCAGGATACCACAACACACTTACTGGAATGACTCACATCACATCTGTACATGTAATCATTTGTCTGTGAAATCTGATGCTGATTATACACATCGAAGGTTAGCTGAATATTGTTGTGAATTTTACCCACCTATACTTCAGAGCATAAACAATTTTAATGATGATTCTTTCTTTCAAAAACTTGATAAACGTTGTTAAAAAAAACGGGCAGATCGGCTGGTCTGACAGGTCAGTCTGTGGGCTGGTGTTTTGGCTCTTTGTGGGCCTGTCTTATTGTCTGGTGGGCCAGTTTTTATTGTTACTTTCTTGATATTGCACAATTACTGCAGCAAGTACACATGCATGCACTCTTTCATACCTTGCAAAACACTTATAAAGTGCTTCTCTACTAGTTCAACGCTGCCCCGATTTGCAAATGTGGAACCCCTTTTCATCTATTTGATTCACTAATGGAGGCTTCTTTTATTTTGGTGCCCGGGCCTATTTTCTGTACCACTCCCACCCTGTTGATCATGTATGAATAAATGTGATGGCAAAGTTATAGATGAGAAAGTCTGCGCCTATGACCAAAGGAAGCAAGGTTCCCTTACTAATTCAGTCTTCTGTACACCTTTGGATGAGGCCAGGGTTCTCCAAAGTCAATCCTGGAGGGCCAGATCTTAGTCAGACTTTTAAGATAACTACATTTATCTAAATTTGGATGAGTTAGAAATTTGGCATGATCCAGACTCCAGGACCGACATTGGAGAACCTTGGATTAGGCAACCGGGCTATGCAACTTTGTGAAAGATCCTTGTTAGAGATTTGAAAAACTCATTCACTCGCCGTTCCCTTTGATCAAGTAAAACAAAACTTGATACAAAGCAATTGTTGTTTAATTTGTACCTTTATTGTTATCTTGTATTTGTGCGTTAATAGGATTATTCATAATGTGATTACATGTTGGTATTTGTTGCAAAGGCGACATGTGAATTGATAGCATTAAAAATTAAATGAATTAAAGACTTGTGCCTTCATTTGAGCAGCACTGGATTCGATAATGAAGTGAAGGGTATTTATAAGTGTATCTTTATATATATAGATCAATGGCTTGACAGCCCGAAACGCGTCGTCGCAGGTTGTGATTAATAAAGAAATTCTCGCCTGAAAAAAACGCTGCAGAGGTCTGAGTCTCCTTCTTCGCCAGCTATTACTGGAGGTGGTCTGAGTTTTTCTTTGGAGAACTTTATATATATATATATATGCCCAAAAAACCATAGATGAGTCCATCAAAAAAATCTATGAACCTCAGTCCCCAAGCACTATTGGATAAAGGGAATACACCCACTAATACCGTGACAGAACAGGAAACCACTGATGTTACATCTGTCCCAGAGGAGGGGACATTTAGAATCATCATGGGTTTTAGCTCCCATCATAAAGAGGTGAGCAGAATCATAAACAAAAATTGGCCTACGTTACTTAATGATCCTGTAATCGGACACAGTCTACCCAAACGTGTGAGTGTCACCTACAGCAAAGCACCCACTATGAGGGATAGACTAGTGGATACAGGCCCTGAGGTCCTCAACAAGACTGTGTGGTTCCAGAACAAGGGTGGTTTCCAAAAGTGCAAAACATGTAAGGCGTGTACACATGGGGTCAACAGAACTGCTTATCGAGATGGGTTCGGAGACAGAGAGCACAGAATCATTAAGATATTAACATGTAAAACAGAGTATTGCATATACATTTTAGAGTGCCCATTCCCACTGCAATATGTGGGCAGTACAAAGCTACCTGTCCATAAGCGAGTGTTGCAACATTTACGTGCCATTACATCGCAGGATAATACATACCCAGTTGCACGCCATTTTAGGACCCACCATAACAGTAACAACCAAAATCTCAAATATTTTGTGGTAGATTCAGTGTTGGCCAGTAGGAGAGGTGGTGACGGAGAGGCAAAATTAGAAATTTGGAAACCGGGTATATACTAAGCCTGGGCGTAGTTCGCGTAGCCGCACTCCGCGGAGCTACGCGAAGACGCACTTGCACTCCGCGAACTACGCATAGCTCCGCGAGCATGCGTAGTAGCTTGCTTGACCCGTTCGCAAGCCATTTTTCGTCTTCGGGAGCGCCGTGGAACTCTAGAACCTGCTCGACATCACATCTCCAGACGTCGCCTTCCTCACGGAAACATGGATGAACGCCTCCTCAGCGCCCGACATCGCCGTCGCCATCCCGGACGGATACAAGATCACCCGGAGAGACCACGTCAACGAGACAGGAGGAGGCATCGCCATCGTCCACAAGAACACCATCCGCATCACTACCAACTCAGACGACACCCTCACAGCCGCTTAACATCTTCACTTCCAGATACACACCGACCCCAAGACCACACTCAGAGGCACCCTCATTTACAGACCCCCAGGACCTCACACACAATTCAGCGAAGAGATCGCAGACTTCATCAGCCCGCACGCCCTCGCCTCTGCTGACTACATCCTCCTAGGGGACCTCAACTTCCACCTGGAGAACAACAACGACAACAGCACCACCACCCTGCTGGACAACCTCGCCATCCTCGGACTCATGCAACTGGTGAACTCCCCCACCCACTACGCCGGACACACGCTTGACCCAGTCTTCTCCTCCAGCAAGTACATCTCCTTCAGCCACTCCCCCGGACTCCACTGGACAGACCACAGCTGCGTCCACTTTAGCTTCAGAAAGACCACGACTCACCACCACCCACAACAGGTTCCCCGCAGGAACTGGAACAAGATCACCACCGACCCGCTCACCACTTCACTGAGCCAGAACCCTCCCGCCAGCTCAACGGACCCCAACCAAGCAGCCAACAACCTCACACAGTGGATCACCAATTGCGCTCGCCCAACCAGCCTCGACCACTCGCAGTCCGGCTTCCGCGTCAACCACAGCACCGAGACTGCCCTCATCGCAGCCACTGACGACATCCGAGCCCTGCTAGACAACTGGGAAACAGCGGCCCTCATCCTCCTGGACCTCTCCGCAGCATTCGATACGGTCTGCCACCGCACCCTAGTGCAGCGCATCAGCAACATCGGAATCCAAGAGAAGGCACTGGAGTGGATCATCTCGTTCCTCACCGGAAGAACCCAGAGAGTCCGCCTCCCCCCGTACAGATCCAAGGCCACCGAAGTCATATGCGGCGTACCACAAGGATCATCACTCAGCCCCACCCTCTTCAACGTCTACATGAGCCCCCTCGCAGCCATCGTACGCCAACACAACCTCAACATCATCTCCTACGCCGACGACACCCAGCTGATCCTCTCCCTCACCAACGACCCAGGAACCGCCAGAACCAACCTACACGAAGGGATGAAAGACGTAGTCGAGTGGATGAGGAACAGCCGCCTGAAACTGAATTCAGACAAGACGGAAGTCCTCATCCTTGGATCATCACCCTCCGCCTGGGACGACTCCTGGTGGCCCCCTGCCCTGGGCAGCGCACCCAAACCAACGGACCACGCACGCAACCTGGGCTTCATCCTGGACTCCTCCCTCTCGATGACCAGACAAGTCAACGTCGTCTCATCATCATGCTTCAACATACTACGCATGCTCCGAAAGATCTTCCGATGGCTCGCCACCGAAACCAGGAAGACGGTCACACAGGCACTCGTCACCAGCCGACTGGACTACGGAAACACCCTCTATACCGGAACCACAGCCAAACTCCAGAAAAGACTCTAACACATCCAGAACGCCTCCGCACGACTCATCTTGGACATCCCCCGACACAGCCACATCTCCGGACACCTGAGAGACCTTCACTGGCTCCCGGTCAGCAAGAGAATCACGTTCCAACTCCTCACCCACGCACACAAGGCCCTCCACGACCTGGGCCCCAGGTACCTCAACAACCGCCTGACCTTCTACACTCCCACCCGCCAGCTACGATCGACCAGCCACGCCCTTGCCGCCGTGCCACGCTTCCGAAGATCCACCATGGGAGGAAGATCCTTCTCCTACCTGGCAGCCAAGACTTGGAACTCCCTCCCCATCCACCTCCGCCTGACCCAAGACCACCTCTGCTTCAGGAAGCAACTCAAGACATGGCTGTTCGAGCAGTAGCGGACCCCCCACCCCCAAGCGCCTTGAGACCCTCTGGGTGAGTAGCGCGCTATACAAATATCCTGATTGATTGATTGATTGATTGCCTGCATGCTCGGGATGTGTAGCGCGCGAAGTTACCCATGAGGTTTGTCCCGCCCGCTCGCGTCCCCTTATTTCCGGTCACTACTAACGTGTTCGCGAGTTATTCTGTGCCAGATTGCAGTTTCTGCGTGTTCGACAACTCGATCTTACCGACAAGCATCCTCGCGCACGCAAAAATGCTATTGAGCGTGCGAGAACTACGCTACGCAGCAGTTTGCGGAGTATTCGACAACTTCGCGTTCTCCGCGGAGCGCGGAGTTGCAGAAACTCCGCAAACTCCGCGAACGGAGCGTAGTTCTTCGCCCAGGGTTAGTATATACTACAATTAAACAGCAAACACCCGGGAGGTTTAAATTTCACGGAAGATTTGTACACTTGTTTACATTAATCATTCTTTCAAGGCTCTCTACCTCTCTGCATAGAGCAGGATAGCATAACTGTAACAGGAGGTCATCATAATAATGACCGAAGGATGTAGGAATGATGGTCTATTTTTTGATACTTATTTTATCAAACGATTTTATAACTATGGTTTTAGTACCAGAAGGGTGTATATGAATTTATATATTTTTAATGAATCATATCAATGACAAACGGGACAACACTGATAGCCGTGTCATTTGAATCCCTGATAAGCCTGTCTTCTAATATCAACTGAATCATGCAATGTTATGTTATATTTTGCAATAAAGTCTAATTGGTATCTGCAAATAGAAGGGGTAACACCGAATTTATGTTATCTCATTCTGCAGCCTCTACTGTACACCACGATGAGGAAAGAGAGCTTAACAGTCAAGCTTGAGCTGGGGAACATACCTGTCTAACACTCTAGCGAGATATGATTATTGAACTTTGTGAACTGTACCGCAATGAAGCCTAAAATACTGGAGTGTTTTTTTCTGTTTTCTAATTTATATCCTTTCTTATTTATTTCCTTGCCTATTTGCACAAATTTGATCAAATCGTGTACCCTTTCATATTTATACCTCTATTTGTCTCAGTGGTATTTGAATAATTTGATTAAATTTAGTAGCGGAAGGCTGACCTTTTAATTTTAAGGTACAGCTAATAAACGTATTATGAGAGAAATATATATGCGTCTTAATAACATCTGAAATGGAAAAGGATATATTCATTTAACTAGGTTAAGTTTAACTGGGCTCAGTTATCTTAATATGGTTAGTGGTTTGAAAAATCATGAATGGCGATGTTCATATAAAATAATAATAAAATAAAATAGTCTTTTTTGCACCATGCACTTTAATATTAAATCTGCACTTTAAAAACATGTCCATAATTATATAAGCAGGTAGATCTGCTGGACATGGAACACAAGGTAACTGCACAAGAATTGGAATAGGAATGGACTTTAAGAGAAATGCAATGCAATTGTATTTGATGAATGAACATCTATTTTCATTATTGGGTATTTGGACAGGACATGTTTTGGTATTTTACCAGTATTGTTTTATGTATATTAAGACTGTCAATGTTTTCAACATGGAATTTGATAATATAAAATAGTCTTGTATTTTACAGGAATCTGCCATCAAATTCTAGCCCATGTAAATGAAAATCTACAAGCTAGAGAGCATGACTTTGTATTAGACATTGATGGAGTTTAACATGAGTCCGTTATCTATGTCCTTGCACTAAATTGCACCAGCGTCCATTCCTTAATGAGCACTGTGACTTTAAATTGTTCACCCTCACAAGAGTTCGCTGTCATGTGAGCAAGGCACAAGGGGTGCTGAAACGTTATGAACCGACTGGCGAATAAATAATTCCACCGTGAAAATTTGGTCCGTGCTTGGTGTTCCTGCGCATGCTGGGGAAAGCGGCGAAGGCGCAGGAGGCTTTGGTTGTTAATATATATATATATATATATATATATATATATATATATATATATATATATATATATATATATATATATATATATAACCTACTGGCAGTCGCCAGTAGGTATATAGAGTTAGGACCTAGTTTCCATAAGAAATTCACAACATTCTATTGGGAATAACTTTGGTGCCGGTTGATGAATCTTTGTGATTTTCTCAAAGAAGATGGCCCGCTCCTTCCTTGAAAGTTTTGGGGGGATTCGTGAAGTGGGGGCTGAGAAAAAAGGGGGATCCCAAAACGTGTTTTCCCCATGTTAATTTCCATAGGACGATTATACATGACTACAGCCCGAACCGCTGAACTGAATTACACCAAATTTGGCAAAATAGTAGAGTCTGGTTCGCAGATCACCTTTTTGTTTAAATGGTGTAAATCCCTTCAGTAGTTGTTGAGAAAATCAAATGTGAAAAAATGTATATATCTATAAGTGCGCACCGTGTGCGCACCGTGCGCGCACCTTCCCGTGCACGAGCTGCATGCTGATTGGCTACCACTGTCTGTCAACACTCCAAAACAGAATTGATGGCAGCCATCTTGTGCCTCAGTAGATTGAGGCACAAAAAAGCAGAAAAACAAACATGTAGAACTCAAAAAGGGGGCAGGGTAGAAGCACCCTGACCCCCTAGGCCTGCTCAGGGCCAAGGCAAAAAAAATATTTTTTTTTCCGAAAATCGCGGGGTGCGTGCACCGTACGCGCACCCCGCGATTTTCGAAAAAAATAAAACTTTTTTGGGGGCCTTGGGGGTCCTTGTGGGACCCCCTGAGCAGGCCTAAGGGGTCAGGGTGCTTCTACCCTGCCCCCTTTTTGAGTTCTAATACTTTCCGAGCAGGAGCTGCATGCTCATTGGCTTTCAACACTTCAAACCAGGGAGTGTTGGCAGCCACCTTGTGCTCGGTAGACCGAGGCACAAGAAAGCAGAAAAACAAACGTGTAGAACACAAAAAGGGGGCAGGGTAGAAACACCCTGACCACTTAGGCCTGCCAAGGTGGTCCCACAAGGACCCCCAAGGCCATTTTTTTTATATTAAAACCTGTTTTTTTTTTCAATTTACACCCCGGGGGGACAAAATCGCGGGGGCATAGCGATAAAGAAGTGTGGGTGGGCCCAATCCCCCCCTAAACTTCCCTGGGGACTGCCGCCCCACGGGGAAAAGCAACGCAGCCCCTTGGCACATAATGGAAGCTCATGGTGGGCTAGTTGGCCCCTAGGGACCCCCAGTATGCAAGGGAACTTAATCCCCCAACTTAGAACACTCTACAGGGCGTGTTTGCACAGTTTAAGTTGGGGAATTAATTCCTGTTCAATCCAGAGGTCCCCTAGAGGGAACTATTCCAACAGGTATCTCCAGTAAGCGCCATGGAGCTGTGCTGCAGAGTGTTGGAAAAAGGGGGCGTGCCCTCTGAACACCTGCCTGCAAAAATGTAGTAAATAAGTATAAAAAAAATAACAATTAATACATTTAAAAATTGTCATTTAAAAAACGTTCAAAATTGAATGAAAAAACCATAGGTTTCAGGCCTGATATAGTTAGGAATTAGAATTTAAAAAACCATTGAAATTCACTGAAAAAACCATAGGTTTCAGGCCTTATATAGTTAGGAATTAGCATTAAAAAAACTTGCAAATTCACTGAAAAAACCATAGGTTTCAGGCCTTATCAGTGATGTCATCAGTGATGTCATTTGAGATGTCATCAGTGATGTCACTGACCATGTCATGAATGATGTAATATGTGACATCATCAGCAGTGGATTGCGGGTGCGTGAAATATAGTTAGTTCAACTAACTATATAGGGTAAATTTCAATGGTTTTGTATGAGTGAAATGTCCAGCTAACTATAACACCCCTAAAACCTACCGTTTTTTAGTGAATTTCAAAGATTTTTTAAATGATAATTCCTAACTATATAAGGCCTGAAACCCATGGTTTTTTCAGTGAATTTCAAAGGTTTTTTAAATGCTGATTCCTAACTATATAAGGCCTGAAACCTATGTTTTTTCAGTGAATATATGTATATATATATATATATATATATGCAGCAACAGCGGTAATTCCAAGGCTCCGTATACATCGACCCAAGAGAAACCACACGAATCCAAATGTAAATGAAGGCACAGGATTTATTGAAAGTCCAAGTCCAACAAAATCTGACGCGTTTCGGGCATCCGCCCTTGCTCACAGACAGTCAGTTAGTGTGGCATACACAGTTAAATACCCAGTGCTTCACAGTTTTTTTTTGGTTTCAATTAACGTTTTTTTCTTTTTACAAACACTACACCATGTGATCATGGAAAGAAAGGACATACTCCATTTTGAGCACTGAAACAGTCTGTTTTCCAAACAAATAGAATTATCAATTGCAATTCACTACAACAACATTGATAGGGTTAAAATCCACAAGAGAAATTGCTAAAGTCCATGTTAAAAATAAAGTGCATCATGATGGCCAACAAATGCGACAAATATAATGACGCATATAGTAAATTTGTCTAAAATACAAACAGAATCAAGCAAAAAGGCGCCTCATGTTACAATTCATTTAAAAAGACAATACAATCTTTTTAGATAAAACCCATACATTGTGCAAATTACGCACAATTATATATATTATATATTATATAATTAACATTGTATTACCGGTATTTCACACACCCTCTCCACCACCTAGCTCAAATCCTCGTACCTGCGTAGATGTTTCAATGCTAAAGTTCTTGGTGGAACAGGTCTATTCTTTGGTAAAGCCCCTAATACTGAGTCCCAGTATCCTCCCTCACCCAGTATGCTGCTTTAACTGTTCTGTCTGCGCTGGGGGTTTTGCCTCTAAGTTGAAGCAGTGCCATGACTGGAAACTTCATTTTCCAACTCTGATTCTCTTTCTCCCTAATCCTTTCCTACAGACTCATCCCTCTTCCATATCTCCTTTACTCATCCCAGACCTCAACTTACTAATGTAATCCCCCAATTAACACTTCTGGTTCTCTTCCCTCTTTTATTCCTCCATTACTCTATTCAATCCAATTTGCAGAATCACATGTCCTCGCTCAAATTTACTCGTACCTCCCAATACTAATACTATACTCATGTGTTATGTTATGTTATGTTAGTAGGCACTAATAAAGCGCACGTACACCCTTAGGTTTCATGGCGCTAAGTACTGTAGATTGTTGCAGCCGAGTTACTAGGCATAGGCTTGCTCGAATAGCCATGTTTTTAAAGCCTTTCTGACACTGGGGAGGTAATTACAACTTCTGAGTGCCAAAGGGAGAGAATTCCAGAGTCTGGGGGCCAAGTGGGAGAAGCGGCAGCCACCCAGATGTTTCCGTCTAAAAGACGAAGCGGTGAGCATAAAGTGGTGGGCTGAGCGGAGGCTGCGCCGCTGGGTATATTTGGTGATCAAGCTACTGATGAATCTGGGGCTATTGCCATGCAGAGCCCTAAAGGCTAAGCAGCCGGTCTTGAAGGCTACACGTTGGGCTATCGGGAGCCAGTGGAGCTGTGCCAGACCAGGTCTGGCTGACAGCCACCTGGGTTGTTTAAGAATCAGTCTTGCTGCCTGATTCTGGACCATTTGAAGCCTTTTTTGCAGACCGACAGGTAGACTGAGGTAGATAGAATTTGAAAAGTCAAGCTGTGAAAGTATTAGTGCGAGCACCAATTGAATTAATGCAGAATGAGTCAGCAGGTGTGCGATTTTCCTGATTTTTCGAAGTTGGTGGACGCTAGAGGAAATCACAGCGCTGACCTAACCACGAAGCGAGAGGTAAGAGTTGATGGTGATCCTTAGGCTCTTCACGGAGGGCTACGGGGTGGGGGTGGCCCAAGTTATGTCAACCAGAAATGTGTGCCCCAGCTGTCCATGCTGTTCCCAGGCAGGACCTGCTCTGTCTTGCCTGGGTCGAGTTTGAGGTGGTTCACATCCATCCAACGCTGGAAGTGAAGCATGGTAGATTGAAACTCATTTACAGCATTGGGGGAGCCAAGAGAGAATATGATTTGAAGATCATCAGCATAGTTGAAGACAGTGATGTTTCTGTTTTAAAGTGAGTAAATCAGAGGTCTCATATATAGATTGAAGAGCAGCGGGGACAGAGAGAAACCCTGTGGGACCCCGCAGGTGGAGGTAAGCTTGGGGGCAGTGAAATTCCCAAGCCTGACTGCCTGAGTGCGGTTGGTGAGGAAGGATTCGATCCATTCGAATGCGGGGCCACGCAGGCCTGCTTGCTCGCCATGGTTCAGTAAGATGGTATGGTCGACCGTGTCGAACGCGGCCGACAAATCCAGAAGCACCAGAGCTTGATGGTCGACCCTGTCTGTGTTAGCTCTGAGAGTGTCCAGGACTGCCAGGATCACCGCCTCTGTAGAGTGCGCCGGACGGAAGCCAACTTGGTTAGGCTCTAAGTAGTTCGAGCATTCGATGAAGCTAGACATACAACTGGCAACATGGGCCTCTAATATTTTTGCCAGGAAGGTGAGGAGGGAGATAGGGTGGTAGTTGACAGGGTTGCTAGTGTCTGCCCCTTTTTTTTTTATAAGGGGGACTACCGTTGCGTGCTTGAAGGCGCTCATATTTCTCTATACTAATCCACCACTAATCCTTTTGGGTTCCAGAGTAGCATGCTGCTCGCCGAAAGGCGCTTCAACGCCTCATCATGGGTAGTAAGCGCAATATAATTACAACTACTGCGGCGACAACATTAGGCGCCTCGATGCCTGGCGTCTGCATGAGCGGCCACGACGGCCGGAGATGATGATGGAGCCTGCCTGCACTTCATTTGACTTCCTTCAGCGGGTTTCTGGACCAGAGGTTGTCCAGCGTGATCTATGACAGCCCAGAGTCCACTGGTCCTCCCTCAAGTGAGGAATACTGGCCATAAATAACAAGTCTCGCAGCTGAGTGCCTCCCCCAGGAGCACGCGTGGTACTGAGAGTAACCTCGCAGCTCAGCTGCAGCCAATTCAGGCAGCTTGAACATCTTCAAGGTCACCCAGAGGGGACAGAGGAGAGTGTGTTTATCTTCCCACCAAGTTTTGGAAAGACTGTGTCCTCTTCCAGACTTAGAGGAAAAAACACAGCGAGGAAATATGATCGGCCCCTCTGGGCTGTTTATGAAAGCAGGACCATGCATCACTCGGATTGTTCTGTGGCTCGATCCGCTCGGGGTCTCAGAGCACTTTCCATGCAGCTGGAGGTGGCAGGCTGATCTTGTCATGACTGACACCCCAAGTGCCTTCCCACAGACAGCTTTATCTTTTCCTGCGTGGAGACAGAGGCGCGCAGTGGCTATCAGATGATCAGGGCTTATGGAACATTATTTCCAATGAACCCTGAAACAACGAAATATTAAGACATAAATTACATTGTTGAAACCAAAGTTTGGCTGCATATAATTTAGGCGTCAAAATTGGACCACATGCTGTAGAAAAATGTCTATCTGTACACATAAATCTGTGTTAGTTACTGGGAATAGGCAGAACATTTATAAAGGTGGTGCCGCGGGGAATGTGCTTTGTCTCCCAAGGCCTGATACAGGATCAACTAAAGGAAACTAGGCATAGACTTCTTTAGCGACAGGTAACTTTCTCCTTCCTCTGGAGAGGAGAAAAGAAGAGAAGAGAAGAGAAGAGAAGAGAAGAGAAAGACAAAGAGAAAGAGAAAGAGAAAAAGAAAGAAAAAGAGAAAGAGAAAGAAAAAGAGGAGAAGGAGAAGAGAAGGAGAAGAGAAGAGAAGAGAAGAGAAGAGAAAGAGAAAGAGAAAGAGAAAGAGAAGGAGTAGGAGAAGGAGAAGAGAAGAGATGTTTAGTACTATTTAAACAAGATGAACAAACAACACAATAGCCAGAAAGTGGAATTCTAAAGTAAAGAACATATAATAATTCAAATGCAGTGGTAGAAGACAAAAAGGAAGTTTAAGCAAAATGGGTGAAAGTAATGATAACGGAATAATGCAGGGTAACGCTTATACAGACAAGAACAAGCTGGATAATGCAAATGGCCCAATGATTCAATTTTCTTAGACATGGAAAAAGTATCGAAACTGTGCCTTAAGGCTCAGATGGCGAAAACCACACCCTTCCTCAGCTCAACCTGCTAATCCAAGGACATATGGAGCTTTCCTCCCTCAGCACCAGGCTTGTCCAGCATATTTTCCTTCAATCACTCATCATTCTCCTTTAAAACCAGACCGACATGTCCCTCAATGATCGCAGATGATATCCGTGGTCATCTTTCATCACAGAGCCTCTGACAGTGAGAAATCCCCTAGTGTTCTGTTGGTTACAAACACAGCTTTGTAGAATGTTTTCTAGCGAATGAGCTTTAATACTGATATTGGAACCAGCTCGCAGGCGAACACACATATCTCCGCAGCAGAGTTCCAAAGTCTTCAGTCAAAGAGTCAAAATAAACTTTGGGCCTTATTTATGAGGCCTTGCGTCACTTTTACGACGCCGGTGAGTTGATTTTTGTGATGCACCAATGGTGTAAAAAATGCACCATGTTGCGCCATATTCACAAAGTGACGCATCTAGGTAGATGCGTCACTTTGTAAACCCCTGCGCCACATTATACCTGCGCCAGGTATAATTTATGCAGGGGGCATTCCGACAAAAATAAGGGTTGTTGAAGTGACGCAGTGAAAACTATGAGATTTTACTGTGCCACTTCCAGGCGTAAAACTGACACAGGCACATTTAACATGGGACTTGCCCATGTGTAATGGCCTATTGCTGGAGTTGTTTACTTTTGTGACACACTAGCAATGCGTCATTTTTGCGCCTACAGATACGTCAGAAATACTGACGCATCTGTAAATCCTTGTGACATGATGCGTCATACTGCAAATTTGACGCATCATAGGTGTCGCAAGGAGGGCACAATGAAATTCATTCCAGCTGCCATCATCATGGAGCGATGCATCACTTTTCACAAATGAGGGTCTTTATTTGGTAATTCAAAACCATATAAAGTAAACAAGCCATTAAACCAAGTATGTTAATAATATATGTAAAAAACGCGATTCAGCCATAAATATATAAAATCAAAGTACAATCACTAAAAACAGCAAATATTTAATATCTCATCAATTAAAAGCCCCCAATTCATTAAACAGCTTTTTACTAATTCTAAGCGCATCAGAGAATAAACTTGCGACCCCGAAAAAGACAAGAGGGGATGGGAGCATTTGTAAATATAGAAAAACTGGTTACACTTGTACAAATTGATTATTTCTTAAACAACTTATGACTTTAACCCCTTTACCGCGGCGATAATTTCGCCGCAGTGCGGGTGTTCTATTGTGTGGGTGGGGCCGCGTCGGCCAACAGACTTGGGCAGCACTACCAAGGTAGTGCTTGCGGCGGCCGTTGGCTGACGACAGCAACGAAGGGGTTAAAGCCCAGCATGTTATATGCTATGTTATATAAATTTACAGAGTGCAGCGGTTACCCGAAGGTGTCCTGGCGCTTAGTTCAAAGAGAATCAGTAAACAAAGGACAACAAAAATAAAATGGCAAATTTAGACTAGATGTTAAAGAGCCCAGTTTCCAGTGCTGTTCTAAACGATAGCCGGTCTAAAGAGGATTGTATGTGAAAAGAAAGTTAATTCCATGCCCTGGTCTTGCAGGTAACAAAGCTTCTGCTGCCCCAGTGAGCTCTTTTGAAATTAGGCACTACCACCGTCTTCGTTGCTAACAGCAGAGGGTTCTATTAGGGGTATACCATCTAAAACACAACCTGAGATGGCATGGTCTACAATCATGAAGAGCCTTAAAGGCAGTACAACGTTCTTTAAATCTAACCCATTGCCTGTTTGGCAGCCAGTGGAGCTTTCTGATTTAATTTTGTACACACTTAAAATTAGTCATGCCTGTTAGCAGCCTAGCTGTCGCATTTTACAATAATTGCAATTTGTTCATATGTTGCTTCTGCATGTTCATATACAAACCTTTGCAGTATTCAAGTTTTGACAGGATGAGGGAGGTTATTACCATTTTTTATACTTTCCTGGGGTATTAGATGTGATATCTATCTTTTTAATCATCCTAAGACTCAAAAAAGTGGCAGAAGTCATAGCATTCACCTGATTCTCAAAGATGAGTTTGTTATCAATTATCATATCAAATACATTTTTAGAGTTCCTAACTTGAGTTGGCAGAGTACCTAACTCAAGAGCCTGATTTAACAGATTGGAGTAAGTGTAATGTTTGTTTTTGTGGGATCCGGAAGAATTCTGTGTAGCGATTCATAGGCACCAATGGACCAGAGCTAATATGTGTGTTCTGGTTGTCAGCGATCGATGAGACCTCTCTTGTCACCACCGAAGTGCAATTAACGGTGTGAAAAATGTGTTCAGATTTATTTTAAAAGAACGCCGCAATTTAATCGCAAAAGTGTCTAGATACATAGGGGCAGATTTATGTTGCCTGACGCATCTCTGCAAATCGGCAGAGATGCGCCAGGAAAGATACGGCACACAAGTTTATCCTTGCGCCACCCATGATGCGCCGCATTTACAATGCGGTGCACCATGGCGCAAAAATAAACAGATGCGTGTCGCATCTAGGGCGTGAAGTTGGCGCAGTGCTGAAGTTGTGTTGCGTGCGGCACGCAACTCCAGCACTATTCCAACTTGCCCTATCTCTAACGTGGTGCGTCAAGTCTTACGCCTGCTTCAAGCAGGCGCAGGGTTTTGACGCATCAGCGTTGGGAAAGTGACTCAGTGAAATCTTGTAGATTTCACTGAGTCACTTTTCAGGGGCGTTCCTGCGATGGAACGCCCCCCCTCCTGCGTGGAAACGCCCACATGAAACCTGACGCAGGTTTCATGTGGCACAGGGCCTTACACCGTGACGCATCTCCATAGATACGTCACGATGTAAGTATGTCGCAATTATGGCGCAGGGTTTATGTCGCCGCTGCGTCACAGAAGTGACGCAACGGCGGCGCAAAAGTGCCCCAAGTCCGACATAATCTGCCCCTAGAGATATTTGGAGTGCAAGGAGAGGTTAGTCTGGAAACTGTCCTAAAAAGGTATTTGGTAGTGTGTTTTGCAGCAGTTATCTAATTGGCAAAAAAATCAGTTTTCGTTTTTATTAACAATTCCTTATACAAGGTGATGCTTTACTTGTATTTCTCTCTTTCTGTGCTATTATAATGCTTTCTTCAACTACGTTCTTGGCGCTTGCAAATGATTTTTTTCTCCTAAAGTTTCTCTGAATACCAAGGTGCAGTTGGATAGGAACATTTAGGTTTGGGTGTTTTTTCAAGTGCTAAATCCTGCAGGCTGAGTGGATCCAATCAGCATACCACACCGGGGCTTCCCCTATATCATTAGGCAATGGTGACAAGGAGGATCATGAAAAGTGCTATTGTCTAAAAGTTAGTGACCGGTCAAGGAGTGATGTTTGTAATGGGAACAAGTGACATCTCCTTGTAAGTTACACCTTAAACCCCCTCCAATTTACCACTTCTGAAATACCGAATCGGTATGATTCGGTATTTCAGAAGTGGTAAAGTGGAGTTTACCTACAATGTACCTTACTACATCGGGCCCTTGGAGTTTACCTACATCGGGCCCTTGGGGCCCGATGTAGGTAAACTCCACTTTACCACTTCTGAAATACCGAATCATACCGATTCGGTATTTCAGAAGTGGTAAATTGGAGGGGGGGAAATGTAGGTAATCCAGATGTTTTGATTACCGATTCGGTAAAAATCGGTATTTACCGATTCGGTAAATACCGAATCGGTAATGCCCATTGCTTCCTATGGGCTTTGAAGCCCATAGGAATCAATGGGCATTACCGATTCGGTATTTACCGAATCGGTAAATACCGAATCCATCAAGGGTGCAGGGGGTGTCACTTTGACACCCTCTGGCACCCCCAATACAGGCGTGGGTGCCATGTGGCAGGCATACATGCCCTAAGGCAGGTCTGCCTGTCACATGGCATAGGTGTGCATGCACACATGTGCATGCACACCTGGATTCGGTATTTTAACACCCAATTGGCTTGGGTGTTAAAATACCGAATCTGAAGGGCCTGTGGGACTGAAAGTAGTCCCACCTACATCCCGAATTTTCAAACTCGGGAAACTTACCGATTCGGTATTTTTCAAAATCGGTAATTTTACCGAATTGGTAAAATACCGAATCGGACAAAAAAAGGTCCCCTACATCTCAAAAGGCCAAATACCGGTCGGAAACGGCCGAATTCGGCCGTTTCCGACCGGTATTGGCCACCTACATCGGGCCCCAGATGTTTTGATTACCGATTCGGTAAAAATCGGTATTTACCGATTCGGTAAATACCGAATCGGTAATGCCCATTGCTTCCTATGGGCTTTGAAGCCCATAGGAATCAATGGGCATTACCGATTCGGTATTTACCGAATCGGTAAATACCGAATCCATCAAGGGTGCAGGGGGTGTCACTTTGACACCCTCTGGCACCCCCAATACAGGCGTGGGTGCCATGTGGCAGGCATACATGCCCTAAGGGCAGGTCTGCCTGTCACATGGCATAGGTGTGCATGCACACATGTGCATGCACACCTGGATTCGGTATTTTAACACCCAATTGGCTTGGGTGTTAAAATACCGAATCTGAAGGGCCTGTGGGACTGAAAGTAGTCCCACCTACATCCCGAATTTTCAAACTCGGGAAACTTACCGATTCGGTATTTTTCAAAATCGGTAATTTTACCGAATTGGTAAAATACCGAATCGGACAAAAAAAGGTCCCCTACATCTCAAAAGGCCAAATACCGGTCGGAAACGGCCGAATTCGGCCGTTTCCGACCGGTATTGGCCACCTACATCGGGCCCCAAGTAACTCAAAAAGAGTACCCCACGTATGGATCTTAAAATGTTGCACACCCCACCAACACGCCAATGCCTCGTTCTCGACTGTGAAATATGTATTTTCATCTCTCTTTAGAGTCCCTGATGTGAACGTGACTACTCTCTTGATTATTTTTCCTCTGCATCCATACTGCTCCAAGACCATATGCAATAGCATCCACCACTGTTGTGGTCTTTTCTTGGGGGTCAAACGGTTTCAGGACAACAGCCTTGATGATGGACTGTTTGATGGTTTCTTTATTCTTTAATAACATTTATGGATTTCTGATAAAAGCGAAATACAATGCCACATTATACATTCATGGGAACTGTACACAATAAAACATCTTGCACATAATATCTGTCAGCATGGTGACTATCTAGGAGGCCGGTATGAAATGAAAAAAAATGAAATGAGACAAAACTTGCACCCTTCCTCTTCCCTCCCCTCCTTTGTTTGAAGGTTTCAAACGCTGACTGACATTCCCTCAACCATTCCTACTGCACCTCTTTTTTCATCAATAGACCTAACACATGCACTTTATTTGAAAAAAGTTTCCCAAATTTGGAGTAGTATTCAGCTAGACAAAGAAAAGAATGGAGTTGTTCTTTAATGCCAGGTGAAGGTGCATGTTCAATGGCTTCCACTAATTTCACATTGAGTTGTATCCCATCCTCTCACAGTGCGTGTTCCAGATACTTGACTTCAGTCACTCCAAACTTGCATTTTTCAATGCTGACTGCCAACCCTGCACATTCTAACTATCACAATACCACATTCAAAACGCAATCATGTTGTTCCTTACGTCCAGTAAATGTCCAGTATTTGTAAAGCACGAACAATTACCCGCGGTTGTCAAGGCGCTGGGGGCCGTCGCGAATATTAAGCAAGCTATTCCCCAGAGTCACATGGTGCTGGGCTGATCTGCTGCCAGCACCGGGGATCGAACCGTGAGCCCCCGGGTTCTGGAGTCAGCCAGCCTGGCCCTTGCGCCACACCTCTTATCAGAACTTCACACCAATATTTTATCTTGGAAGAATAATACATTGGCAAAACCTTTCAAATTACTTTGCATAACCGTTTGGAAGTCTGACTGATGCAGATGCAAACCAAATGGTATCCACACAAATTGGAAAGCTCTCTTTGACGTAATGAAGAATGAAAGATGTTAAGATTCAGGATGCAAGCACATTTGAATGTAAGCACTTGACAGATCTAAGGATGAAAAATACCTGGCATCTCTTATGCTCCTGGGCATTTCATTAATGTGTGGAAGGGGATGGAGGTCAACCCAGGTACTCTTACATGCACACAAATTGGTAACTTTCTATTTGGCTTCTGGACCAACAGTTAGGCTAAGCCACTCCAATGATTTAATAGGCTCAATAAAACCAGCATTACCCCATTGGTCAAGTTCTCCTTTCGATTGATCACGCATGGCCAAAGGAACTTTCCTCACTTTATGCACTTTTGGGCGACAACCTTCTATTAGTATGCTGCGATGCTCAAACCTTTTCAAGCACCCTAACTATTCGGCAAGCAATCTAGGAAACATGCCACTAAACTTCTCTTTATCAGCTTCTTCCATGAATAGGACCTCATCAGGATGATTGGGATTCAATAATATTCCCAAGGCTTTTTGTTCTTTCCACCCCAACAATGCTTTTCCTCTTTCCACTGCACACACTTTACTTACTGCCGATCTGTTCTTACACTCTAGCATACCATCACAGTATTCAACAATGGGTGCTTCACACACACAATAATCCTCTGGCTCTACGTCAGTGGGTAACAACTTGCAATTCCCCAATTTCCCACAGGTGTTTTTTGCTATGATAGTATAATTAGAGCAAGAGTCGGCCCATACTGAAATGTCATCACGATTAATCTTTATGACACACTTTGGGGGACGGGATGTCTCGTTTGTTTCACCTACACCACAGCCCAGTTTATCAGTTACCTTTTCACTCACAACCAAAGTCTCAAATTTCTCATCATCAATTAGAACCTCCTCATCATTATACTCCCGACATATCTCTCGTTGCATTGGCATCTCGTCTGCCTCCACTCCGCCCTTCAGACTTGCACACTATTGAAGATGCCTTACATTTCTTGCACTTAAAAGACTTAGCTTTAGTAACAGGACAAGTATCAGACTCGGTTATGTTTTGTGCTCCCACACCTAGCACATCTTTCACTTGCAAACTGCATCTCAGAAAACACTTATCCAGACCGCTTTCGCGTTTTATGCACTGCGTGTACGTTATTTGACTCATTTTGTCTCTTTGCTGGTCTTCATTAAATTCCTTCACATATCTAGATGCGTTTTCAATGCGACGTGCTATACTGATGGCTTTATCGAGAGAAGGGTCGTTTAATTCCAATAGTTTCTCCTGCATCCTGACATTGACTTTCTATTGATCCCTTCATGCAAATATTTCAATTTGCATGTCACAGCTAAGGTTCTGAGAACTGAACCATATTACTCAATACGTTCCCCAGGAACTGGACACGAGAAAAATAATTGTGTCTCGTTACCACAATGCTCACTTTCTTGCCAAAGTTCTCCTCCAGATCCCTCATGACATCTAGATACTCATGTTCAGGGACCTCATTTGAGACCGACACATCATCCCCATTACAATCTTGATTTACTGGGATGGGTAACGTTCTCAACGCCTTCCTTCCCGCTACTCCCAAATTATGTATCAATATAGCCAGGTTGCATTTGGAAACAAACACATCCCCACCCAGACCTTCTTGGTAAGTTTCAAATGACTCTCTCCACTCCTCCCGGGCCATAATTGGAAGACCTGGGCTCTGCAAAATCTTAGGAGGTGCCGCAACAGACTGTTCATCCATGACATAACCCTAAAAAAATAGTAAACTAAAAAAAAGTAATCACAGTTGTCAGACAAAATAAAAATTATAAATTAAAACAAACAAGGTGGGCAAATCCCGGCGGTAAGGGACAGTAAGATCGTAATAATGCTCCTCCCGCCATGGGAGGTGCCTCTTATGGCGAGATGAGCATTATATTTTTTATTTTCAATGGTT
Source organism: Lissotriton vulgaris (assembly GCF_964263255.1). Classification (NCBI taxonomy): domain Eukaryota; kingdom Metazoa; phylum Chordata; class Amphibia; order Caudata; family Salamandridae; genus Lissotriton; species Lissotriton vulgaris. The sequence goes on along the minus strand of NC_141689.1, from coordinate 168,605,645 downwards.
CAATTTCAGTCCAGCCCTCTCCATTCACAGCACCATGTTTATTAGGGAACATACACAGAACCAAAGGTATGGTCCTGTTTCTATGTTCCTGCAGGCTCCAGTGAGCAGGTAACACCCAGTTATGAAGCTTCCTGTGTGCCTCTCAGGGAGGGGTCACACAAGAAGAAAGCTTCAACTTGGGAGTTTATGGTCACAATCAGCTGCTACAGGTATGCGATGCAAACCGCAGGATAAGCGATTGATAGTCCCTCTGTTTTTTTCAAATCAACAGCAGTCATTTAATTGGAGGACAACTGCAATTGAAGCCTCACTTGGGAAACACGCACCTTGCTTTAAAAGGCCACAAAAATAATACAATGTTAGAGATTGATCAGTGCTGCTGAGGGTAGTAGGCATTATACCAAATTGGTTCACTAAATGCACCACTCACTTCTGTATTGTGATCTTGAGTTTATATTTGTTTTTGTACACCCGATTAATGATTGTAAAATGTGCTTTGCTCTCAACATCTACAAAATGCTATAAAACATAAAAGAAAATTGCTTAAGATCCCTCTGTAGCCTAACAGGTAAATGTTTTATTGTATGAACAAGCGTTGCTTATAATAAAAAATACAGAGCATAAACACATTTTGATATAGATTGCATAATTATTGTACTTTCATGGGAGACATTATTCGGTAACCATGGCAGAGGATTGGTACCAACATCTAAGGGATGCTCTTTCAGCTAAAGAGAATTAGCCTATGAAGTGCATTATCAACAAACCACTCACATCCCCAGTACTTAGCATGACTGAAACATACTAGCACCGAAACATACAAGCATTGCCTAGTCCAATGCTTAACATACAACTCAGCAGTTTACTAACCTCAGACATCTGGGGGAAAAGGCTGATGGCCAACGGAAGAGCCAATCCGAAGGCAGCAAGGCACACAAGGCTATGCACGGGAAGCACCAGTCTGGGGCGGGACCGCAGCAGAGACGTCCTAGGACAAGAAAGACCTCATCAGTACCGTGAGCGGGATTAAAGGCATCACAAACTATGCCTGGGGAATCACTAACCTAACCGACTCACACAAATACTGCATTCAGCAATTTGCTAACAGTGATCCATTCAGGTAATATAACAAATGGAATTCAACTAAAATGAAAAATGTTTCCACTTGACTAAAGAAGAAAGTGCATTGCAAGTAAGTTGTGTCTCACTTGAAGTCAAGCTTTATAACTTTTCAGTTTCCCTGGAAAAGAACAGGTTACTAACAGTACTGCTAGCTTCCCCCACACACTGCACCATCCACTGATCCACACTGTTTGATTTACCCCAGCCAGAAGAGGGATTCACAGATCTTTGACGACGGCACGTAGAGAAGTCCAATGTGATGATAAAGACCAAGCGTCAATTTCCTTGGTACTGTTGCTCATGTGACCTGATCAACCGCCCCAAAATGCAATCAAGAAATGAATCCTGCAGCCAGTGGAGTGTGAAGGAGGTGTACATGAATGAGTAGACAACTTGTGGCAATAAGAAAACAAGTTACTTACCTGTAACTGTAGTTCTCCAGTATTGGAAGCTTTCATAGATTCACATGCCTGAATCATTCCCCGTCGTGTCGGGAGTCTCCTGTATATAAACAAGCATTGGAAATGCAATAGGGCTCGCATTAGGAAAGTTTGAGCTATTGGTCTTATAATTTTTTTTTATTTTATTTATGTGTTATTTTTTAAAATAGCTAAATTAATAGCTTTGTCATTATAACTTTCGCAAATGTGACACATATAGCATTTGTAATGCAACATGTTTTGTATTTACGTGACTTAGATGTATTGATATTACAAATAACAATGGCTTTTAATTTTTTTAAATAATCAATACTTAAATAATTTATTTAATTTGTAATGGCAATAGCTGAAACTTTTGTAAATAACTTTTGTGAAGATTATGTTCAGTGTTTTTTATTGTGACGAAAATCCAAGAACAGAAGTGAAATATTAACATCTTTTTGGGATTTGTAATAAAGCGTGAAAGCTTGAAAACAGTTTGAAACATTGAAAGAACATATTTGAACCAGTGATGCTGTGGTTGCGCTGAGTGATGCTGTGGTTGCGCTGAGTGATGGTGTGTGTGAGGGTGAGGATGAGGGTGTGTGAGGGTGAGGATGAGGGTGTGTGAGGGTGAGGATGAGGGGGTGTGAGGATGAGGGGGTGTGAGGATGAGGGGGTGTGAGGGTGAGGGGGTGTGAGAGTGAGGGTGTGTGAGAGTGAGGGAGTGTGTGAGGGTGAGAGGGTGTGTGAGGGTGAGAGGGTGTGTGAGGGTGAGAGGGTGGGTAAGGGTGAGAGGGTGGGTAAGGGTGAGAGGGTGGGTAAGGGTGAGAGGGTGTGAGGGTGAGGGGGTGTGAGGGTGAGGGGGTGTGAGGGTGAGGAAGAGGGTGTGTGAGGGTGAGGATGAGGATGTGTGAGGGTGAGGATGAGTGTGTGTGAGGGTGAGGATGAGGGGGTGTGAGGATGAGGGGGTGTGAGGATGAGGGGTGTGAGGGTGCGGGGGGTGAGAATGAGGGTGTGTGAGAGTGAGGGGGTGTGTGAGGGTGAGAGGGTGTGTGAGGGTGAGAGGGTGTGTGAGGGTGAGAGGGTGGGTAAGGGTGAGAGGGTGGGTGAGGGTGAGAGGGTGTGAGGGTGAGGGGGTGTGAGGGTGAGGGGATGGGAGGGAGGGGGATGGGAGGAAGGGTGAGGGGATGGGAGTGTGAGGGGATGTGAGGGGGTGTGAGGGTGAGAGGGTGTGTGAGGGTGAGAAGGTAAGTGAGGGAGGTAAGTAAGGGAAGTAAGGTACATTAAAAGCTATGGAGGTCACACTTTTGGGCAACAGCCACTCCACATTCATTTCACAGTCTTAATCTACCAGACTAAAAATGTGTTTGTGTAGTGCTGCAGCACAATCAAACACAACAGATCCACAAACCCATCTTCATACTTGGATATCAGGGGCTCTGAGAAGCCTATTTTAGGTCTTGCCTACGCAGCGCGCATGCACTGAATAGGCAAAATGACCTATTGCTATCGTTTCTGCTTTTCAGCCAAACACGTGCACGCGTTCTATTCACTTCAATGGCAACGCATGCACGTCTGACGATTCACTTGCGGGAGCGAGCGCTGCCATATGGTAGCAATTATCGCTCCCGCAAGTGAATCACGCAGCCCTCCTTCCTCGCATTGGCTGTGAGTGGGGAAGTATGGGGCAACGTATCAAAACAACACCAAAAAAGAAACAAGGAGTGCATTATCCACTCCTTATATTTGCGGCGGGTGCTGGGATCACAGGAAGCAGCCTTATGTTATGGCAGATGAAGTTGTTCCCTCTCCTGTTGTTAATTACATTATTATTGTGTGAAGGAGTGCTTGAAGATGCGCAGGTGATTGAGGTGATGTGTTATGAGCATACATGTGGGGGTGAGGGTCACTGCCCCAATGCAGGCCCGATTACAATTGGTGAGGTTTTCGGCCATTCCGGCAGAGGAGCAGCTGATCATGCTCTGGAAGCATTATTAATGTCTGGGACCCAGATGAGCCTTCAATACCCCAAAATTATGTGGTTGTTAATGATTTCCCAAAATCGATTATTGTTCATTAGACAGCTTTTATGCAACCAGGATAGTCCGCACTTGCCTGGTTAAGACGTATGGAGGGATTTCACCTAATCACATAGTGGCAGCTTCATGTTGCCTGCACTGGCGATACAGGAGTCAGGGATCATTATTTTAAGCATTTGCGTGTGTTTGAAAAAAGCACCCTGGTTTCTATGCGCTAGGGCGATGCATGTGCACGTGGACACAAGTTGAATGTGACACTTTTCCTACCCCGGTGCATTCCGCTTCTGATTTAAAGGGAAAGTATGTTACTGTAAGTCTGGTCATGGCTCCACAGAAGTGTTAATATTCATGACTTCAGACACACACAGTTGGGGGGAAATGGGTACGGAGCACAACCACAATAATCTGCAGTCTTTTTCACCATTGCTCAAGCGGTAAAGATGTTAACGCAGGCTTTGAATGCAGGCTGAATTCTGGAGATTTCTCGGGGGATAGATGTAAATGACACAATAATTCCTCCCATGGACAACATATGCAGCAATATGGGATGTTTTGGGTCGAACGCTGAGAGCAGACGTGTCATTGTTTAGCAACTTTTGGGATCCTAATAAAATGTCAAAGAAAAAATCTGTTAGGCGAAAAGTGGCACCAACATTTGTCACAAGACAGACCTGCGCTGCGGCGTTTAAGTGCTCTTGAAAGACAAACAGATTCTTGGTTACTCCAGCACCTTCCCTCACTGAGGTAAGATCTCTCATTGGCTCTTTCTCTGGCTCTCTTGCACAGACGCACTTTTATCTCACTAGCACATTCCATTATCTCTCTCCCTTCTATCTCTCACACACACGTGTCCTTCTCTCAAACAGAGACTCACACTCTCTTTCTCTCTGACTCATTGGTTACAGACCGCACCACCCGTTTCTTTCACTTTCTTTCTTACATACACACAATTATTTCTCTCTCCCAAGTTTTGGCTGGTAGGGGGAGATTAGGTGGTTTGCCCACAGGATGTTGAGCCTACGTCGAGACTCGAAACTAGTTCCTCGTACCAAACTTGGAAACTCTGCCCGTTAAGCCACATCCTCTCCTTGTTACATGAGCACCAGTAACATTACACTAGGACATATTCATTTATGGCAGGTACTGGGAGACTGAATGATTTGCCCACAATCATAGAATGCTGAACCAACACCGAGACGCAAACCTACTTCCCCAGTTCCAAAGTCAGCAACTCTGGCCCATATGCCACATCCACTTCCTGTCTCTGTCCGTCAAAGCCTTTTCTTTCTATCCAAGGCCCATGACCCTTTTTTGAGCCACTTTATAGTCTCTTAAGGCAGAGCACATGCTCTCTTCCTCTCTGAGGTGCAAGCCACTGGCTCCCTGTCTTATCTCTCTGAAATGCCGGCTCTCTCTGAGGCGCTGAACACCTGCTGCTTTCCTTGGAGCAGGCCCCCCCTGCCTCTGAGGCTCAGACTTCATTTCTTAGATACAGGGATCAGTCTCCCACGTTCTAGAGTAGGGTCTCTCGACCTCTGACATATAGAGAGCTATTATTCCCTCTCTGAGTTTTGACGTGTCTCTGAGCCTCGGGGTACACCCTTCATCTATACCTTGCAGCACGCACCCCCCTAATTTGAGGTACAGGATGCAGGCTTCCTCTCCGAGGTGCCCTAAAGGGGCAACCTTTCTGAGGTATAAGCTGGTCAGGGAGGTTCTGATTCCAGGCTTCTCTCTGAGGTGTAGGGCTCCGGTTCCCTCTCTAAGGTGCAGGACGGAGACTCCTTCTCTGATGCGCAGACCTTCTTCGTGGTACAGGCACATGCTCTCTCACACAGCAGCAGGCTGTCTCTGGGTTGAAGGGCACATGCCCTCTCTCAGCGATGCAGGGCGCACACTAGCCCCAACTGTGCCTGCGAAGTTTGCGCCACTGAAGAGACGAGCGTAAACTTGTGGGCTTATTTACAAGCACCTTGCGCCACTTTTTCGTCATTTTTAACCTGGGAAAAGTGAAGTACGGGTGGCACAAGGGGCTTGTAAATATGCCCTGTGGTACTTCCCACACGTCTGCCCGAATGAACTTGTATCATGGCTAGCCCAGTGGCACTTGCCTAAGGTGTGCCTGTGCGCTCCTGCGCAGGCTATGGCGTTAGAATAGAAGATGCTACCTCAAGGCACTTGCCCCTGTGTGCCCGTGTGACTGTGGCTGCCGTGCTTATGCCATGTCTGGAAGAGGGCTCTCGAATGAAGACAACCGCACCCCCGCCTCTGCCTCTAGATACTGCGGCATGGTATGGGTCTCCTCAGGAGGAGTGGAAGAGACACTAACGCACCCACCCCCAGCGCGTCTTCACCTTGGGAGGACCAGGGCTGGAAAGTGGGAGGCTTAAGACAGGCATAAGGCAGACTGCAACTGTGCTTGAGACTAACACCGAGAGACCGAATGCCTGCTAGACCAAGGGGGGTGTACTGCACCGGTGCTGAAATTTAGAGTAAGGGTGGTGGAAGAGAGCAGAGATGGCTTCCTTGTGAAAAGCAGTATTACAGCACAGAAATGCTTGAGCACCTGATAAATGGGGTGTTGTGTGTAGTATTAAGTTTTAAATACTTCTCTTACAAAAATAATCTCTCTGGTGGACAACCACATTTTTACAATGTTGAGTATCTGTTGAGTGATGTACTTGTTATACCCCCACACCAATCTCCCCGAGAAGCCTGTAACTGCTCACCATCACTACCACTGAGGCCAAGTTCTGAAGGGGCTGCAGTGCAGGGGGATGCAGAATCAAACTTACTTGGGGGCAAACCTAGACGCTGCTCCCTTACCTGCCGCCTGCAAAAACAACAATTGATGGACAGAATGTAGAACAATGTCATACATTCACCCCAGTACAGAGATCTGGGCCTGAATCCATCGTTTTTTTGCACTCCACACCACCCCAGTTCAGACATGGCCATATGCAAATCAGCCTTGACCCTGTGCCTCATGGGAACAGTCCAGGCCGAACTGCCAAGCCATGTCTTTCCTGGACCAGAATTAAGCATCCTACGACCAGTTTATGGCTATCAGCCGTCTTCAGCCAGGATAGCTTGACTCCAGTGGTGTGGAGAGCATGGGACTCACGTCTGAGCATACCAATCCCACTCCGGGTGACAAATGCAAAAACAACAATTGATGGACAGAATGCAGAACAATGTCATACATTCACCCCAGTACAGATATCTGGGCCTAAATCAATCGTTTTTTTGCACTCCACACCACCCCAGAGGCACAGGGTCAGACTGATTTGCATATGGCCATGTCTGAACTGGGGTGGCAGGGTGAGCTAAAGAAGGGTGATGGATTAAACCCAGATCAGTTGACTGGTGGTGAGTCGAACTCAGTTGCCGATGCACTCAATGGTATACAGTGTTAAATAACAATATACAATAACAAGTAACCAGTGACAGAAGTGTCTAAACAAAAAACTCTCATGAAGGGTAAGTCTTGGAGTCTTTAATGCAGTGAACAGCCAGCCGACACGTGTTTCATCGCACTCGCGATTCCTCAGGGCTAGATGGCTGTATCCAGGTCAAATAAGGTCGCTCAGCTGGTGCTAATTCCAACCCAGCCGGGCTCTTGACCGTGAGGATACTCGGTATGAGTATGTCTGTAGATTGATACGTTTATTGGATGACAATGTCTGGTATCTCAGTCTCGGAGGTCTCTGTTAATTATTCCTATCCAATAGTAGCCTACCGCCCACGTTGAGCAGAATGTTAGTTCTATGGCGGGAAAAGGTTTCCTGTACCGTTGCTAGTTCTCGCATCAGTGAGCGCCCACGCCGTATCAGGCAGTGGAGCGGCGAACGACGTGTATCGCGTTTGGACCCCCGAGCCGTGTTCCTGTTTGGACTGGTGGTGAGTATTTGATTTGCTCAGGCGCTCCGTTCATCATCCCCTTTTGTATCGCTTTGTTTGCCCTAAGTGTGGCAGGGTATGCTCAGACGTAAGTCCCTTGCTCACTTTGGCACTGGATTCAAGATAGCGAGGCTGATGAGGATTATGAATCCGAAACCTGTCCCAGGAAGCTTGTTTCCGGGCCAGGGAAGACATGGCTTGGCAGTTCGGGCTGGACTGTTCCCATGAGGCACAGGGTCAGACTGATTTGCATATGGCTGTGTCTGAACTGGGGTGGCGGAGTGAGCTAAAGAATGGTGATAGATTAAACACAGATCAGTTGACTGGGAGTGAGTGTTTGATTTGCTCAGGCGCTCCGTCCATCATCCTCTTTTGTATCGCTTTTTTCGCCCTAAGTGTGGCAGGGTATGCTCAGACGTGAGTCCCTTGCTCACTTTGCCACCGGATTCAAGATAGCCTGGCTGATGAGGATTATGAATCCGAAACCGGTCCCAGGATGCTTGTTTCCGGTCCAGGGAAGACATGGCTTGGCATTTCGGGCTGGACTGTTCCCATGAGGCACAGGGTCAGACTGATTTGCATATGGCCATGTCTGAACTGGGGTGGCGGAGTGAGCTAAAGAATGGTGATGGATTAAACCCAGATCAGTTGACTGGGGGTGAGTGTTTGATTTGCTCAGGCGCTCCGTCCATCATCTCCTTTTGTATCGCTTTGTTCGCCCTAAGTTTGGCAGGGTATGCTTAGACGTGAGTCCCTTGCTCACTTTGCCACTGGATTCAAGATAGCCTGTCTGATGAGGATTATGAATCCGAAACCGGTCCCAGGATGCTTGTTTCCAGTCCAGGGAAGACATTGCTTGGCAGTTCGGGCTGGACTGCTCCCATGAGGCACAGGGTCAGACTGATTTGCATATGGTAATGTCTGAACTGGGGTGGCGGAGTGAGCTAAAGAATGGTGATGGATTAAACCCAGATCAGTTGACTGGGGATGAGTGTTTGATTTGCTCAGGCGCTCCTCCATCATCCCCTTTTGTATCGCTTTGTTCGTCCTAAGTGTGGCAGGGTATGCTCAGACGTGAGTCCCTTGCTCACTTTGCCACTGGATTCAAGATAGCCAGTCTGATGAGGATTATGAATCTGAAACCGGTCCCAGGATGCTTGTTTCCAGTCCAGGGAAGACATGGCTTGGCAGTTCGGGCTGGACTGTTCCCATGAGGCTCAGGGTCAGACTGATTTGCATATGGCCATGTCTGAACTGGGGTGGCGGAGTGAGCTAAAGAATAGTGATGGATGAAACCCAGATCAGTTGACTGGGGGTGAGTGTTTGATTTCCTCAGGCGCTCCGTCCATCATCCCCTTTTGTATCGCTTTGTTCGCCCTAAGTGTGGCAGGGTATGCTCAGACGTGAGTCCCTTGCTCACTTTGCCACTGGATTCAAGATAGCCTGGCTGATGAGGATTATGAATCCGAAACTGGTCCCTGGATGCTTGTTTCCGGTCCAGGGAAGACATGGCTTGGCAGTTCGGGCTGGACTGTTCCCTTGAGGCACAGGGTCAGACTGATTTGCATATGGCCATGTCTGAACTGGGGTGGCGGAGTAAGCTAAAGAATGGTGATGGATTAAACCCAGATCAGTTGACTGGGGGTGAGTGTTTGATTTGCTCAGGCGCTCCGTCCATCATCCCCTTTTGTATCGCTTTGTTCGCCCTAAGTGTGGCAGGGTATGCTCAGATGTGAGTCCCTTGCTCACTTTGCCACTGGATTCAAGATAGCCTGGCTGATGAGGATTATGAATCCGAAACCGGTCCCAGGATGCTTGTTTCTGGTCCAGGGAAGACATGGCTTGGCAGTTCGGGCTGTACTGTTCCCATTAGTCACAGGGTCAGACTGAATTGCATATGGCCATGTCTGAACTGGGGTTGCGGAGTGAGCTAAAGAATGGTGATGGATTAAACCCAGACTGGGGGTGAGTGTTTGATTTGCTCAGGCGCTCCGTCCATCATCCCCTTTTGTATCCCCTTACCTGCCACCAGCATCGTGATCCGTGTGGCTCTCCTTCCCGCCGCCGCTGCTGCCTTTCATCTTAGCGCGGCTGCTGAGAGGAGGGGAGACTACAGCTCCCAACTACCTTTGCGGCCGGAAGCCGCCAGCCTACATCCTGCACCCGGAGGCGCTTAAAATCACCAGGAGCCTCGGTGGAGCGGGGGTGCAGAATCAAAATTGACTTGGGGGCAAACCTAGACGCTGCTCCCTTACCTGGCGCCAGCATCGTGATCTGTGTGGCTCTCCTTCCCGCCACCGCTGCTGCCTTTCATCTTAGCGCGGCTGCTGAGAGGACGGAAGACTACACCTCCCAACTACCTTTGCGGCCGGAAGCCGCCAGCCTACATCCTGCGCCCGGAGGCGCTTAAAATCACCAGGAGCCTCGGTGCAGTGGGGGTGCAGAATCATTATTGACTTGGGGCAAACCTAGACGCTGCTCCCTTACCTGTCACCAGCATCGTGATCCATGTGGCTCTCTCTCCTGCCGCCGCTGCTGCCTTTCATCTTAGCGTGGCCGCTGAGAGGAGGGTAGACTACACCTCCCAACTACCTTTGCGGCCGGAAGCCGCCAGCCTACATCCTGCGCCTGGAAGCGCTTAAAATCACCCGGAGCCTCCGTGTCGTAAGACCGCGCACGAGCCGCGCCAGGCTAAGCATGGGCAAAGGGCGGGCCGTCTGTGGCCGTCCGGGGCTGGCCAAGGCTGGTCTGGGTCACATCCCTTTAGTTTGCTGCTCTGGACACATTCAGTTAGACAATTCCTTCATTAGTGGTGTTCTTTGTCTGTCATACTATTACTAGTTTGTCCTATGTTTACTGTTGAAGTCCATCTGTCTGTTGCACATTGTGGTCTACGCTGCACTGAATATTTGCTTTAGAACATATTAAGCCATGGCTACCCATCCCTCTAAAGGCAGAGCCTCTCCAGTGGGAGGATCAGTCAGAGGGACTTTGGATAACTTCATCACATGGGCCACCTCAGTGCTAGAAAAGGAAATAGCTATAGCAGAGCGGCGTTTGTCCGTAGAGCATCTCTATAACAGGCGCTCGTCTTTGGGCTCCATCCAGTTAGCCACTACACCGCAGATTACAACACAAACGGACTGCTTGGTTAACGACTCAACAAGTGACAACAGCACTCCACTACTCCTACAAGACATAACTCCGCCAATTAAAACATTCAGCAATTCAAACATTAACGCTTCTAACTCTTCCTCTAATTCATCCTCATTATTGGAAGTTATATCAAGGAACCATATACCAACGGTTATGCCCACAAAAACACTGACACAGAAGCCACAGGACAAAATAGCTCAAGGTCCCCCACCAAAAAAAAGAAAGAGGGGGGGGGGGCTAGCCACAATGGCAAACGTGTCAAAACATCCAAAATCCCCTCGAGTGCCATAAACGACCCAAGTGCAACAGCTAGAAAAATCCACCCTGACCACTATCCCCCAATAGATTTTCCAACTAAGGACCTAATGGGGAGCATTGAGCAACTAGTCAGATCACTTCTACTACCACTCATCGAGAGGATGAAAAGAGTAGCTCAACAACTAGGGTCAATTGAGAAAGCTATTGCAAGCAACACTGGTCTTATTAAAAACCTATCGATTCCTAGTATACCACACCCAACCTGTGTTATTCCAACAAAATCGTCTTCACTTACAGAAGTAATCCCAACTAAGTCAGCGATTAACAAGGATCCATTTCCCGTACCAAATGTAAACAGCACGGCACCCCAGTTGGAAGAAAAATCTGAGATAAACAATAGGGGGTAAGATTCGGAGGGCAATCTCATATTTCTGATAGCTCTCAGCCCAATAAAATTAGATCTTGCCCCCCGGGAAAGACCGATGGGGCAAAAAAACAACAAATAGATTTGCCCCCGGAGGCGGTCCTGTATGTTGTTGTACTTACTGGAATCCCAGTACTAGAGAATGGGAAAAAGGAAGGTTATTATGACCTTAAGAATAAAGTTGTACACTGGTTAAGACACAACAGACCACTTCCCCCCAACATCAACGGGGAAATCCTTCATGTACGGAGACTTGGCTGGGTGGGACATAGACTGAAGGAAATTCAGGGGGACATAATCATTATTAATTTTAGAGATCGTAGGGCAATTACACATATTATTGATTGGTACCCAGAGATAGGTATGGGTGGCATCAAAACACACGACTTAACCTACTTCTACCCCCGGGTTCTGTTGACAAATCCCTTAAAGACCCAAGTACCATTTCGGTGCCATACAGAAGGCCCTAGTTTCAACATTCCCACTCTCAACCGCTTTGCTGCCTTTATTCGGGTTTGGAGGGAGTAGATTGATACCCTTGTCTGAAAGGCACACAGGGGCTCTCAGAGACTGAGTATAGGGTAATAGATAATAGTAAACACCCAAATCCCTATCTGAATCCTGCTATAGTCCCCAGTAAGACCAGACAAGATTTGGATCAAGGTATAGAGCCTTTAGTGGTGGATATGGGGCCGAATTTACTTACCCATGACATGCTGATACTGACAGCATCTACGGTAGAACAAGTTGCTATATTTTCTACTGACACGGTGGGATGTAACAGGGAGGGGAGTAAGCCCCAAATCGTTGCTCTGTTCTGGAACATTGCAGGTCAGCGTTCCAAGCTAGCAAATGATGCTTGGATCAATTTTACCCAAATTTTTTTACATTTTATGTTTTCAGGAGACCTGGTCGACCACAGAGATTCACATGGAAGGGTACAAAACTTATTTTTCACCTGCTCAACCATCTAAGTCTGGTAGAGCTAAGAGAGGCCTAACTATCTATTTCTCGAACTTGATACAGACAGTTGAAATAATACCTATAAAACTTGAACCTAATTTTCAGGTTCTTAGTCTCCGTCCAAACAAGATGGATACCTTTCTTTTGGTAAACTTTTACAACAATCTTTCTGAGGGAGAATCATTGAATTTAGTACGCCTGATTCATTCCTTCAAAATATATGTGGTATTTATGATGAGAGTGACAATCCAATTCCTCACTTCAGACATACGAGAATAGGTATCTGCTGAAATGAAATCATGGTCGATCTAGATCTGGTAGTGGCAAATAAAACGACTAACTTAAATACAGTGATGGCTCCCACTTTTCACGGGAGAGGTACTCAAAGCACTGTAGATTTCATTCTCGTTTCAAACGGAGTGAAAAACATAGATACATCTTTTACCATACACGCAAACACCCTAAGCGATCATTACCCTCTCAGCATCACCTTGCCACTGTCACATAAATCCAAGTGTAGCATTGTTAGTATACTGTCACAAAATAATTTGACATTAGATAGGCTAAATGGCTATTCGTTAAAATGGGGAACAGTTGACCCAAGTGTAATTGTTAAAACAGTGGTAACAAATGTGTATCTTTGCATCCAGAAATGCTTAGACATGGCTACACCAGATGCAGAAGTTATCACTAATTTTGGTATGGTGACTAAAGCCATAAACGAAGCTCTATGGGTAAAACTAAACAACACATCAAAGAAGAGGAAGGGTTGGTTTAACCGTAGGTGCACAGTAGCCTACTCAAACTTAAAATCTGCCTTACGGAAGGCAGTTAGGGTCCCCCCTGAGATCATTAATCTAGAAAAGTATATATATCCGCTATAAAGGACAGAAAATCTGAGCTAAAGCAACAACTCTGGGATCAATTGCATGAAAGCTGCACCCATAAAATCAGAGCTGCCTTTTGGCTAGTGGTAAAATCCCCCTTCCTGATTGATAATGGAGACTCTCCTAGAATCGAGGTGGCGATTGATGAAAAGGACTGTGTTGAGCATTTCTCTAAGATCTTCTCTAACAATTCACTTGTCGCAAACGAACACGAGAAAAATCCTCGAGACCAATTACCCACCCCCTATCCTATTGACTTAGTCTTCACTGTTGAGCAGGTCACCCAGGCCCTGAGAGCAAGTAAAAATGGGAAGGCCCCGGGCCCAGACGGAGTGCCAATATATTTCTTCAAAGCCCAAACGGATCTTTGGACCCCCCTCTTGACTAGGGTTTTGAATGCATCATGCGCGACAGGCCTTCTGGAGTCATGGTCCAAATCAATACTGGTTCCCATCTTAAAAAAAGGGGACCGGAGGTCCGTATCCTGCTACCGTCCAATCTCCCTGCTGGACTCTCTAGGTAAAGTGGCGGGCTGAGTAATTCTCGCGAGTCTGCAGGGATGGACGGACGATGGCAGGATTCTTTCAGACCTCCAAAATAGGTTCTGTGTGGGATTGGGGACCATTGATCAAGCTCAAAACCTGTCACTGCTGATAGATAGGTATGTAAATGTTAAAGTAGGAGCCCTCTATATGGTGTATGTGGACTTATCAGCCGCGTTCGACTGTGTTTGCCATGCCAAACTTTGGTCCGTGCTTTTGGAGATGGGGTAGAATCAAGCCTAGTAACTTTCCTGAGGGAACTGTACTCAAATGCGACTGCAAGGGTGAGATTTGGGACTAGGGGAGAGCTAACCGAATCGTTCGGAGTGGAGAAAGGAGTCAGGCAAGGCTGTGTCCTGGCCCCCTTTCTCTTCACACTTTATACCAATGGATTGGAGAGGGAAATGATTGAGAGGTGCCAGGACCTGCCTATAGTAAATAACCGCCCGATTCCCGCGTTACTCTACGCGGTCGAAGCTGTGATACTAGCCCGTACCCCCATTGAATTGCAGAAGGCACTTAATAGATGTTCCTCTTTCATGGCCAACCTGGACCTAAATATCAACTTTGGGAAAACATTTGTCATGAAAGCTGAGTCTGGCAATAAACGTAAAATAAGGGACATCTATTTGAAAAAGGAAAAACTAGCGACCACACACAAATACCCCTATCTAGGAATTATGATTGACCAAAAACTTTGTTGGAAACCGGCAGTTGAAACGAGGAAACTCCTTTTTATGAGAACCACCACAGCCCTCGTAAATTTCTCAAGGAAATTAGGGAAAAGAGCCCCTTTAGAACTTGTCAAAATCTACAGAGCTAAATGCCTTACAGTGGCATTGTATGGGGCGGGTGTGTGGGGCCATGTGGCTACGGATGTGTTACAGGGGGTAGAAAATACCTTTTTGAGGTATCTTCTTGCAGTACCCAGGAGTACGGCTACCTTTTCCTGTCATATGGAATTGGGACTTTCCCACCTGTCAGACATAGTGAAAATACAGCCACTCCTATTGTGGCACCATATCTGGTCGTCAGAAAAAACAGCCTTTTCACAAATGATAATCTCAGACAGTGTTGCCCTGGAGAACGCACATAAGTCTAGATGATTATCCTACGTGAAAAGGTTCTTATTCGACCTAGGGTTGGAAAAATATTATCATGACCCCCTTTCAATTCAGGAGGTACCTAGGAAAGTCTTTCAGAAGCATTGTCTTAACCATCTTGAAGAACTGCGTCTCACGACCGAGGCCACGAAACCATCTGTTAAACACAGCTTGGCTGTCCAAACAACATTTGCCATGCAGCCCTACCTAACGTATAACACCACCACTTATGAGCGTTATCTTTTGGTAAGGTATAGGCTAAACATTTTCCGCCGACTGGTTGTATTTCCAACGAGAAACAATTGGGCAAATGAGTTACCTCTTTGCCCCTGTGATGACATCTCTACCCAGACAACTATACATACTATTCTTTTTTGTAAGTTTTACAGTGCGCATCTTAAGAAATGGCTTACACCACCACTAAAACGAATGAGTTTTTGAAGATGTCACCCTGCATTTCTCTTTTTACAGTTATTGGACGGGGAATGGTTGGTAAATATCGTTATTAACTTCTTGAAGTGTATCATTCGTCACTTAGAATGATTAATTCAAGATAAAAGTTAAAATAAACTGAATCATCGGTGGGTTAGTATTCTTCCCCTATATAACATTTTGTCTATAGGATTTTAAACTTTATACCTGGTCCCTTTATAAATTGGATAAATTAAGATGTGGGAAAGTTACACAAATTATAGAGAATGATTATTTTATCGAGGTTGTATCCTCGTTTTTAACTTTTTATATCAGAAAATGATTTGAAAGATTGTACATAGTGTTTGAAGAAGTTGTAAATATTTTAAACTGAACACTTAAATATATATATGTTGCATCTTCCTTACTTTTGATATTGGTTATACAAAATGAAATGTGTGAAGAGATATCCTGGATAGTATCTGGTCCTCTATGAACCATAACATACCTCTTTATTGCAAATCCTTTTTCTTTTTTTAATCTATAGGTTTCTTTGATAACATTGTCTTTTAAATGTATGCTTTTATTATTTTGTAACTTAAAATCGAATAAAGCTTAGTTGACTTGACTTGACCTGGCTGCAGTGCTAAAGGTGTTGTACTTGACCCAGTTTGCCGAATCGTAGTAGGGTGGTCACCAGGGTATCTGAGATAAATTACCCCTTGCTCCACGACTGTTACCCAGTAGTCCCAGCTGGCCCCATTTTCCCCCAAACAGAGTCTGACATATTGAATATCTAGATCTCATAATTATTTTTCTCCCATGACTTTTTTGCTGCTACCTAGAAAGATGTTTGTAAGCCGGATCAGCAAAATAATGCATGCTATAAGAAACTGCTATATACCACATTGAAAAGGTTTTTAAAGAAACTTTCTACTGCTTTTATTTCCATTCATCAGATTTATTTTCCAGAATATTCTTTACTGTCCCTATTTTATGTTTAGTAACATATATTCTTTTGGTTCAATTGAATGAAATAGTAGGAGAACTCTCTTTAAAGACCCTTCAAAGAGATATCATCAAATTAGATGTCATCGTCATCAATGGCAATATTCGCCGCCTCTTTACCGAAGTTGTCTTTTTTTATGCTTGTCTGCATCTCCACCCCCTCCCCCTCCCAAATAGAGGTTTTAAAGCAAGTCTCATTTTGGCTAAATGTAAATGACTAGATGAGGTTGCAGAGGGTTAACCAAATCCTGTGATCTGTGTTTTGGCTTTCCAAGTTTTATCTGCTCAGTCAATCAAAATCTTAATTTTACGATTTCTCCCAAATCCACATTACAATTAATTCTAAAAGAACGTTGAAATGTTAGGTTGACCATTGAAGACAAGGAAATAACTCGAGACCAATAATGGAGGGCACAATGGCGGGCACAGACCTTCTCCTGCAACATTCCAATGTTTTGTCTTTCTGTTTGTCTGGGTTTTTCATTTAGAACAATCTACCCAGAGTGTTTGGTGCAGTGTTCTAATAGGATTATAGCCTTTCTGCCTCAGGCTACACCGGTTGTTAAAAGCACTCTCCCTCGTTATAGGCCAGAGGTCACCAACTTTTTACGTAATAAGACCAACTTATGATCAATGACAATCATCGTGATCTACTAATAGCATTAGTGTTGTAATGGTGATGACAGACAATATCACATTAGTAGCCTCACCATTCAAGATAAATAGCCATGAACCCCTCACAGGGCATTAGGCAGGGTAGCCAGCAGTTATGTAAACAAGCATTTGTGATGCAATAGGTCTCGCATTTGCAAAAGTTTGAGCTATTGGCATTGTATATAGACGATGTTCTGGTTATTTGGAGTGGGGATGCCGACTCTGTGACTTCCTTTCTGGAGTGGTTGAACCAGAGTGTTAGAACTGGGGGTCTCTAGTTGGCAGAGGTAGATACCCCTGTCCAAATAGGGACCCTTGCTTCTAGTCAGGGCAAGGAGATAACCCTCTGAGATTAAGTATGGGCGAATTTTGCGAATCTCGCGGTCGCGAATTTTGCGGATTTGCGAACTCGCAATCCGCAAAATCCGCGAATTCCCACGAATTTGCGGATTTTTTTTTTTATGTTCGCACGAGTTTCTGCAAGTTCGCGAGGGTTTTGTACAATTTTGCAAATTGCGAAATTGTACAAAACGCGTGCGAACTTGCAGAAACCCGTGCGAACACAATGTGCCCAGTAGGGTATGTGCCTCTTGTGTGAATAAAAGGTCAGAGAAAGATCAGTTCAGCAGATGAAGAGAAAGAATTCCTGGTCACAGGAACAGCACGGGTACTGCGCTCGTGAAAGTCAAGGATGCAAAGCCTATCCAGCATCACAGCTGATTTTCCACGGTAGATTTGGGAAGAAGGCACACCTGTCCAGCCTCTACGACGCTCACGATTGTTTTTGGGCTAATGAATGAGTCACTGAATTTGAGCATCAACTAGTTCGAGCGACCATGTGTGTGTTACTATGCAATCGCCCCGAAGGGCGCAGGGGTCCCTTGAGTGAGCTGCAGACCTGTGCCCAGCCATGCAACTATTTTACAATGGCGCCAGCAAGCTGCCAGCGCCGTTGTAAAATAGTTACAAAGTTAGCTTGCACAGGAAGCACTTAGATAAAATAAAGCAGCACCTGCTTCGTTTTATCTAGTGGTTCCAGTGCAAGCTAACTTTGTAACTATTTTACAACGGCGCTGGCAGCTTGCTGGCGCCATTGTAAAATAGTTGCATGAGTGGGGGTTCAACTTTTGAACCCGTTACGTTCGCGGATTTTTTTTTGCGGATTTTGTAGGAAATCCGCAAAATTCGCAGATTGCGGATTTCCCAAAAATCCGCAAAATCCGCGAGCGTAACGGATTTCCCGCTCACACTTATCTGAGATAACCCCTGCTCACCCTCTAGGTAGCTTGGCTGAGCAGTCTAGGCTAACCAGAGGCAATGCGTAAAGTATTTGTACCAACACTCACAGTAACACAGTGAAAACACCACAAACTGATTCCACAACAGTTTAGGAAAATAAAGATATTTATTCTAAACTACACAAGACCAAAATGACAAAAATCCAACATACACAGTTCAAGGATATGGTTTCAAAAGAGTTCTTAAGGTTGTAATCAAAGTTCTTTACGTTGCGATAAAATAATCCACAGATGCGTGAAAAGTTCACAGTAGAGTCACGTTTACTCACAGTACCTTTTAGTTGCAACAAAGTTCCAAAAGCAGAAGCTGGTGCGGTGGAAAACAAGCGATGCGTTGCTCCTGAGACCCTGGGGAGGCGATGCGACAACCCCGCTGCAGCAGCGGGCGTGTTGCGACGAATCCGGTCTGTATGGGGAGGAAGGCCACTTGTTTGGATTCCGGTGCGTAGGTTCCGTAGAAAGTTTGTTCTCGCAAAGGCAGGATGCGACGATCTTGTAGGTGCTGCAACGTTCTCCGGGGCGACGATGCGCGGTCCAGCGGTGATCCTCTCTTTCGCAGCTCCTCGATACGATGGTTCTGCGATGATGCTCACAGCGACGTGATGCGTTCCGCAAGCAAGCGGTGCGGCGATCTCACCCAGCGACGACAGGCTCTGCGACGACACTCGCAGCAATGTTCGGCTTTCCCGCACTGGTCTGGTGCGTCCCGCAAACGAAAGATGCGACGGCTCTGGCAGTGGCGTCAGGCGCTGCGGCGATCTCGACCATCGCAGCGGCGGGAAACTTCTCGCACTGTCGGGGATGCGCTCCGCAAGCGAGCGATGCAACACTTTTCAATTGCAAAAGTCTCTCAAGCTTAGTTTCAAGCTTCCCAGCACAGGTACAACTTCCAGAGGCCCCACAACTGGATCAAGTACTCTTAGGAAGGACAGAACTCTCTCAGCAGAGTTCAGGGAAGTTGGGGGTGAAGTCCTTTTGTTCCTGGGACTTCAGAACAGGGAGCCAGCTCTTCTCAGGCCCTTGGAGATTCCTTCAAGGCAGGGGACACAGCACACAGCAAAGTCCATCCCCTCTCCTTGGCAGCAAAGCGACAGGTCAGTCCAGCAGAGCAACAGCAGGACAGTCTTCCTTCTTCAGTTTCAGCTTTCTCCTTGGCAGAGGTTCCTTCTTGATTTCAGGATGATCTAATGTTCTGTTGTTAGGGGTCCTGTACTTATACCCCTAATGTCTTTGTTCTCTCTGTGCATGTGGGCCCTGAGCCCGGTCTGAACCAGTTCTGGGTGG
The DNA here is from genome assembly GCF_964263255.1 of Lissotriton vulgaris. Lineage (NCBI taxonomy): Eukaryota > Metazoa > Chordata > Amphibia > Caudata > Salamandridae > Lissotriton > Lissotriton vulgaris. The sequence goes on along the minus strand of NC_141689.1, from coordinate 168,586,174 downwards.
ATCCTGAGCACTTTGTTTTGCAGGCTGCATCTTTCCTTTCAGACTGAGGGGCAGGGTCCTCAGCCGCCCAGCAGGAGGTGGAGCCAGCATTGTGGCAGGCAGGCACAGCCCTATTCAGACCCAGGTGCTAACTCCTCCCACCACTCAGGTTGCAATTGCATTCATTCAGCCTAGGGCTGACTCATCCAGCCTCCTGGGGAATCCCCAGCCCCTGTCACTCACAAACCAGACAGTCAATACACAAACAGGCCCAGGCACACAGAAGGGTCAGACAAGAGAACAGCAACTTTCTAAATAGTGCTGTTCTCAAACACAGGATTTAAAAACCACCTTCCCTAAAAGATGTGTTATTAAATTCTGAGTTCAGGGATACTAGATACTTATGTCCTATCTTGTTCCTATGGGAAGAAATGCTGTTAACCACTGTAGCCAGCATCCCCCCATGTTAACCTATGGAGCAAGATAGTCTTACAATAGTGAAAAACGAAAATGGCTGTAATTCACTACCAGAGCATGTCACCTGCACTAGTACATGCCCTACCTTTCACATACACTGCACCCTGCCCAGGGGGGTACCTTGGGCCTTCAATAGGGGTGGCTGATGTGCACAAAAAAGGAAGGGTTAGGCCTGGTCAGTGGGGACACTGGCCAGGAGGACATGGCAGTTTCTAAACTGCCCATAGGCACTGCAGTGGCAGGCCTGAGACACCATTTTAGAGCTACTCCTGTGGATGGCACAATCAGTGCTGCAGGCCCACTAGTAGCATTTGTCATCACCAGCCCTGGCACACCCAGTGCACTTTACTAGGGACTTCATGGTGATACAAATATGCCAAACATGTATATCCAATCATGATACAATTTAAACAGAGAGCATATGCACTTTAGCACTGATCAGCAGTGGTAAAGTATGCAGAGTCCTATTGCCAACAGCCACGGGTCAGGAAAAATAAGGGAGGAAGAAGCAAAAAGTTTGGGGATGACCCTGCAAGAAGGGCCAGTTCCAACACAGAGGAACCCCCTTATTCATTTTACCTCCACAATTATCACGACTAGTTTACCTTTTTTGGATCTGGTTATTGAGCCGGGCGAAGGCATCCTACAGACAAGGGTGCACCATAAGACCACAGACAAAAATGCATTACTAGCATTTACCAGTTTTCATCCACGTTCACTGCGCGAAAACCTGCCGGTGGGACAGTTCTTTCGGATCCGTCGGAACTGTTCCAAATTAAATGATTTTACTTCAGAAGCCAGTCTGTTATCTGCTAAACTGCACGAGAGGGGTTACCCTAAAAAAATAGTGAAACGAGCAAACAAGAGGACACTCAATGCAAATCTGGAAGGTTTATATCTAAGACCAATAGACCGCCAGTGGAGAAGACAGTATTAGTATCAACCTTCAATACCGCATCCCAACAGATCAAGCGAACAATATTGAAAAACTGGAGAATCCTGAATTCTAAAAATTTGCAAATGGAAACACCTCTTTTCTCCTTTAAGCGTAGTCAAAATTTAAAGGATTTACTGGTTCATACAAGACCGAGAACAGTGAATGGACAGGGGGGGGGAGGTACCATCACAGGTTTGCCCCCCGTGACCGGTCACTATCGTTGTGGCTCATGCAGTGTAGTCCATCTTACGACCAATTCCAAACAGATTGACCTAGGTTTACCAACTCCCTGGGAACAAAGATCACATACAAATTGTAACTCGCAAGGAGTAATATATATAATTACATGTCCCTGCGGAAAACAATATGTGGGCACGACATGCAGGAAGATCCGTAGCCGCATAACGGAACATCGCAGCACCATTAGATGTGGCAGGTCTAACACGAAGCTGACAACCCACTTTGCAGAAGTTGGACACACTGTGGAGGATTTACGGTGGATAGTTATAGAGAAACCCAATGTTAGCTCCCGTGGACAAGATGAAAGCAGAGCCCTCTTTGTGAGGGAACAGAAGTGGGTTTCCCGCCTTCGCAGTGACCTGCATGGTTGAATGATGATATACCATGGCATGCACTGGGGAGATGAAATAACCCATTATGAGCGTGTATATTCAAGGCCTGATCGTGATTATATATCACAGAGCTGCACGACCTTTTGTTTATTATGTAGAGGCAGAAATTGTGCACAGAAATACAGTACACCACGGGTTATACTTTTGGGTGTGCGGGACACTACGGGTAGAATGATTCATGGCCCGGGGGTAATGTTGAACTACCAGTCCCGGCAACACAATGCACGTAATGACGCCTCCTGACGTGCTGACGAAGGAGGGGCTGGAAGCAGGGGCTACGTGAGGTTACGCTTATTACAACGGCTGTTGCAACATGTTGCGGCGTCCTTTGGTTTGCGGGCACGATTCGTGCTGGAGCGGTCCTTCAGAACAGTGAGTGGGTTGTTTATGCAGCTGGTGGCTGTTCCTTGCTTCTAACTCAGTTACGACTTCCCCTCGGGTCCTGCGGGAGCTGGGTAGGGAGGGGGTGGCAATACATTACGTTGAATATCTGACCCCCTGTATGTAACTTGAGGCTAGAGAGTAGGTTGATATGCATAATATGTTCGAATTGGGAATGGCCTGACTTTTTGTATATGTCTTCTTCATGAACACAGGTTGTGTTCTTTGGAGCTCCACCCGCCGACGCCATTTTGAGCCTTAAGAAACAGTAGACTCGGTAAGACATTCATGCCCTTCTACCACCTTGGGGGCTGGGTTTCTTTACAGTGAACGATGTGATAAGCATCATAGGGAATTTTTAACCATTATATGTGGGTTGGGCTGTTCTCTTGCCCTACCCGTATTATCATGTTGTCTTTGGAGCGTGTCTGGTAATTGTTTTTTAACTATCAGAGCGGGGTAATTGAAACCAAGAAGTACTCTTTCTCAGTATATTAGATTGGATACTGTTTTGAAAATAATTATTTTTTCTTTTAGTAATAACGATCCACGGTTGTGGAAGTACCCTCCACATGGGTTCCTCTATCAATTATGATATTGAGGTAAGAGGCATAGAAGGACTGGGACAGTTAGACTGTCCTGACGAAGACCGGTGTGACCCATGTAATTGAGGGCACTGAACAACGGTCGAAACATGTTGACCACCGCAGTATAAGGAGTAGTGTTTGTGGATCTTGACTTCCTGCCGAAACACTTATTCATCCTTCACCCTAATTTTAATCCTGACCTTGGGACCCATGAATAAAGTACTTACGGGTACCCATGAGCCAGTTTTAATGAGCACCTTCTAACTGCACCTTAAGTCTATTCACTCACCCAGTCCGGACGGACAACACCAATTGTCGTGATCACTGTATGTCACTTATATGTTGTTGTTTTTTTGTTGTTTTTGAGTAGTAGTGTTTTTTTGTTTCCCCTCCCTATGCTCCGCCCCCTGCATGGCTACGCGGGGGCGTATTGTAAGCAGACCCAATGATGAAGCATGCTACACACATTGTGTGTGAGTGAGGGCAGTATTTTCAAATAATTTTGATTTTCCTTAGCCTTGTCTTGGTGTCTGAGTGTTTGTTGTTCCCCACTCCCCTTGGTGTGTATGCTGTGTTTGGGGGTTTTGGGGTGGTGGAACTTATTCATGGACCCTCACCCCTCCTTTGTGATGGATGATTATAAATGACAACACCTTTTATTTATGTGTTTTGAAAACCTGCAAGCAGTGAGTAAACGCGCACTTTGTACAGATAGTCCTTGCTTACGAGAAGCAAGGCTGGCAGTGAAAGAGGTGCTGTTTTTGCCAGCCTTGCATCTCGTAAGCAACGGCTATAAGTACAGAGTGCCTGTTTAGGCACCGCTTGCAAGTTTTCAAAAACACATAAATAAAACACTTTGTCATTTACAATGCGAATAGTACAAACTCTCGCAAAAGCGAGACCTATTGCATTGCAAATGCTTGTTTTAGTAGTCGGTGCAGAACCAGAAGCATAGGCAGGGCTGGTATAGATTATGCTAACAGCTCATGCTGCTGCTCCCTCAAAATGGTCCTATCAGGGCTTCCCACAAATGCCGCTCAAAGTCCAAAGGCATCTGGTCCCAGGATCCGAGTGGTAAGGTTGGGAATATGTTGAGGGGTGCAGCTGCAGTAGTCACTTTTGAAGGAGCATTGACAATGCTCCCCTTCCACCTCTGCGCATCTCAGAATATTGCCCAATTCAAGAAAGGCCTAAAAAACTAATTTGTTTAACTTAACTACCTAACTGCTCCCACCGCTTTCTGCTTCTGCTCTCCTCACATACCTTCACGCGCCAGGATACTTGCGAGTAATAGAGCGCGCTACAAAACATTCTATAACATAGCATAACAAAACAATGCTGCCAGAAAACAGTTTCTAAACACTTCACAATGTAAGGAACAGGTCATATTTTAGGCCTCTCTCTTACAGGCACTGGGGTGGTATGGTAGAGATGCCACCTGCAGCTGCTGCCATAAGCAACCTTTATTCCTAAAGAAGGCCTTGAAGAACGGTGGCCTTAAAGAAAGGCGGCAAAGAGTCATGCTATGCATGATGAAGTGTGCACTGCATTTGCATATTCATGTGATTTGGCACCAGGAGCAAATGGTGACTCTGCAACACTGGTGTAATAAGTGCTCTCTTTGCTATTTGCATGACTACTGCAGCTGCTGCATTTTAGAGCCATGTTTAATTTGTGGTGGTGGCTGCACATGGTGGTCACTGGCACTCATTTTTGAAGATTGATTTTTTTTTTTGACCAGATGTTGGTTTATCAATTTTATAAGGGAGTCTTGCCATCTTCATTATCGGAGAAACATCATGTCATCCAGATACAGACGGGGAATGAAAAGGATATGGAGACTATGAAGATCGGTAACAAATTACAAAAGACATCAAAAAGTGCTTCCCATTCTCCATTTTGGGACCTGGGATACATACATGGGGCAGAGAGTCATAATTCTAGATTAAGGCGAGAAGGGAGAATATATAACTCTGTGCTTCCCAGAACTCCTTTCTGGGCAACCGGGCATTTTGTTGGGTTTCGCTGGTGTCATACCAGTTCACACCAGGCTTTCCCTCCGTATGCACCTCTGTTATTTAGCTGTTTCCTATCCGTTCTCTTAGATGTCTACCTGCATGTCTTTCTGCAACCACACAACAGCAGCTTCCTGCTTCCAATCATGCTTGAAAGTAATCAGTGTGCTCTCCTCACCATATCTTCTGAGTCTGCCACAGCAGTCTACACATGCTGAGGGCAATGCCTCATCCGCATTCAACAGTGGTGGTAGAGGACGAGATCGGAAACAGCGGTGGTTTTCTTAGATGTTTGTAGAGCAGCTCCAGTGTTTATCCCTTCCCATACTCTCTGTTACCCCTAAAACCTGTACTTAGGTAGGTTTAAGGAGAGACATGGCTTTTTTTATGCTCCCAGGGGGTATCTTGGAGATTCGAAGCATGACATCACTCGCATCCCGGATGGAATTGGTCCTCCCAATGGACTAAACTCCTTTGTTTCTCCAGCCCTGGAAGGCCACATTTCATGGTGGGGGTTTGTTTTGCTCCTGTTGGCAATCTCCAGCCACCAGGATTGCTGAGCTGTGGCTTCCTTTTACTCCTCTGGAGGAGCTTGGTTTACCACTACCCTCCTCCATAAGGGACAGCTCAGAGCCTACCCACCTACCCCCTAGCTCTTGGTGTGGGGTCTGCCCCCTGTCTAGGCTCTTGGCACCTGCATTCACATAAATGCTTCTTCAGCAGCCTCCCAGCAGCCTGCCAGCAGTACCAGACATCATAGCTTTGGCAGCGTTGCAGGTCACCTGGGTGTCAGCATCTGAGTCAATGGCCATCTCCTGATGGAGGTCACCTATATATAGGACCAGTCCATAGAAGGGCCAGGATGGAGGGGAACTGAAGTAATTGGAAACACCAGTTGAAGTTGAAGTAGTTTATTCTGTAGAGGGAACAGCTTATACAACCACTAAGTTAGAAATGCCACAGAGAATGTGGAACACACATAGGAAACATAACAATTCTAAGTGAGATCATCTAAAAGGGATACTACAGGAACTGAGGTAATATGAATTTTATGGTCAGTTGTGTCCCCTATCGTAGACCCCACCGGCTCCATGTACTTGCTTTGAGTACATGTATGTTCCCTCCTCTTCCAGCTATGAAGACGCAAATACATTTGCGTCCAACGTTAACATGTCCTCTTTCAGATCCACCATGAATGGGTCAGATATTCCGTTCCTAAGTGTACCTTGCCAACGTCTTTATGTGGTGCACTTTCATGATTTCTAGCTCTGGCAAGTTAGGCCCTGATTTCTGCCATCGAGCCTCTTTCTGCCTTCTGTCTCTGAAAGCCGCAGCCTGCTGCTTCCTGACCCTTGACTTACTCCCTGCGCGGCGAGCTGTGCCAGGCTCGGCCTGCCTTGCCTGCCAAAGACTGTATTCAACCTTCAAGTTATCTGCTCCGCTCCTCGAAAATACATTCCTGTCTAGTAGTTTACGAAAACATCCTTCCCAGCTGCAGAGCAAAGGGCCCGGCCTCACTGTCTCCATGCAAGTAATTCATAGCTTCCGTTACCATGGTAGGCCCATGGCCCCTCACATCTCATGTAGACAAGTAGGCGCATATGCACGCACTAGCAGTCAGTATAGAATAGCCTCTGCCCGAGAAACCTTTCCCTCCAGATAATACAGTTCCTCAAACACCAGATACTAGATATGATTTGGGATTAGGTTGTTCTGACACCCCAGACTTCTGTCTCCTCATGTAGGGCTAAATGTCGAGTCCCCTTCACCCTCCAGTTCCACGTCAATCACACGTCATGCTGCTGCGCGCGCATCTCTGCCACATATTTTCTGCTGACACTGCAGGATTCACTTATGGATCCACCCACTTGTAATACGTTTCATGTGACGTTGTCTAGCACACGCCTTCATGCACGCCTTCTGTTACGTACATATGTCATTATCTTGTTTCTCTTAGCTGTTACGCCTCCTGCATAAGTTTTACTGTAATGCATTGACTATATATATGATAACCTGTCAATAAAGTATTGTCTATCCCTTCCTGAACCTTCGTGGTGACGGAACATGATTGCCTGGTTTAAACCAATTCCTTTTTAAGGAATAAAACCCCTTTTAAAACCTCAAATACCACGGATTCTGACTCTTATTTTTGACTGAGTTATTCTTATTATATTTTACCGCATAAATTCCGCATGGGTAATTTAAATTTACCACATAATTGGCGCCTGAATAGGGACCCCTCCCCCACCCCACTCGCCGGAGGTGCGTTGCAGGCCCGGTGCCCTGCCACAGCCGGACGGACAACTACGCGTACCCGCAGGATTTCCTGTATCTCCCTCAGGCCAACGGAGGTGACTGAGGCTGCGATCGACACCCAGACGAGGCGGCGAGGAGTGCGGAGGATCCCGACCAGAGCCTAGCTGAGAGAACAAAGTCCGAGGTATTCAGAGGCCCACCAGGTTCCGAAGTTCCGAAGTACCTACGTCACGAGTCCAGTCCAGTTGAGTCGAGTCGAGTCCAGTCCAGTGTCGAGTTTCCGAGGCCTTCTGTTCCGTGCTTCCCGGTGAGTACCGTTGCTGGGGACGCATCTAGACGAGCGCATTAATTTGTGCCGGTCAAGACGGGTTTGGGTACACAGACCCGGTCTGCACTGTTTTTAGCGGTGTATCTGTACTGTTTAGCAGTATATCCGGTCTGCACTGTTTTAGCGGTGTATCTGTACTGTTTAGCAGTATATCGAGTATGAAGGTAGTTAGTTTTATTCTAATTATTATTGTTCGTTCTTAAATGTTTTAAATGTGTTTTAATGTTGTGGTATGAATGATTGTTCGATCTGCATTATCGTGGTTATTGTATTAACTGTGTTCAAATCCAAGTAAGTATCGAGTAGTAAGGTTCAAGATGCCGTTATTCTCTAAACTAAGACAGATAAAAACCAGAAAAGGGGTACTAGAGGAGGCTGTTCCCATTCCACCTAGGGACACTCCAGGGTACTTTATGTACCATAAGCATGGCCTAGATGCCGTATTATTTCTCGATTTATGGGTGGACTACACCAAAGATCTAGCAGAGAATCAGAGATGGCCCGCTGCTGGGACATGGGATGCCGACTGCATCATGAGAGTAGAAGAAGCATTATGGAAAAAGAAAGCCAGACAGTCACAGAAAGATGCCATTGAATTATGGCGTAAAGAATCGCATAGACGTACAGAAAAAGCACTTCGAAAAGAAGAGAAAAGTAGAGAGGAGTCAGAAAAAGCTCGAGAAAACGTATTAGTTGAGGAAGGTATCCGAGTAAAAACAGAACAAGTAGACGGACAACGAAACACCCTTATGAATGGTATGTATCCTCTCCTGGCCGAGGGTTTACCTAAGGCCACCCCAGAAGTACCAAAAGACCTGCCACCTCCATTACTCCCGACAAAATTACACCACAAGACCGCAAAGGACATTTTCCTTTCTTCCTATTTAGACGATGTAGCCCCCGAATATGTTAATGTTCCACCTCCGCACACACCACCTGCTGATGGCACTCCACCCCGAGGTAATCCACCGCCACCTCTGCAACGACATACTCCTCCTCCCGTTCCAACCCTTCCGCCTGTTCCTCCACTCCTTCCTGCACCTATTCTCCCTACTCTACACCCAACAAATCCTTTTGGACCTGGCACCTCAGGAGGTGCAACAGGTTTTCAAACCCCACCACCAACACATCGATTGACTTATAGGGATTTAGCATACCAACGTACACCCCAATCAGCGAATTACGACATACTTAATGAGCCTCTTACAGACTGTAGATATGATCCAGTACCCGGTAAAGACGACCGAATGATGTTATCATCAGTACGTCTACGACGAGTTGCGAACTATTTAATGATACTACCAAGAATGACTGATCATCTAGACAAAATATATCACTTCATCCAAACAGGGGAAGGTCCCGAAAGCATTGGCGAGGCCATGGCATACCAGAAAGTTGACACGCAAAAACTATTGTTACGTTTCTTTATAAACTGCTTGATAAGAAACAGAGATAGGCCATGTGCAGACCAGGAAGAAATGAAAGCACTTAACAAATGGGGTCAGAATATAGCCGACGGAAAACATGATAAACAGAATAGTATAGAAAATATGTACCGAAGGATCCGAAAGGTAGTAGAAGAGATACACGAAAGAGAACAGCCTGAAAGAGAAAGAGATGCAGATAAGACTGAATCAGAGGAGGAGGAGGAACAACAAGAAACGACAACAGGACAAATACAATTACCCGCTAGAGACATGATAGCCTATGTAGGTAAGGGAAGGCCCTTTAATAATTCAATGCGTCCGGTACGTCCAGAAAGTAAGAGACTTTTTCAAGTTGCCATGTCAAACCCGAAGACGCCTGAACACTTATTTCAGGCTACCGATAAAATACTTCAAGAACGAATGGGGTACCATGTACTCAATTCTATGGATGAGCAAGAATTAGCCAGGTCAGCAATACAATGGGCTGACAGTCCTGATAAATATAATGATGATGCATTAGCACAAACCTTTTTAAATCTTTCTCCTGATGAACAGAAATTAGCCGGAATATACATGATTCAGCATCTCCTTATATTGTATAAAAGCCAACATTCTGATCCAGGTACCCTACCTGATATATTGATAGAATTACTCATGAATAGATGGAGAGGTCTAGGTACCGACTTAATCAAAATAATTCTAGAACATCGGCACAGATATAGTACCTTCCTGTGTCCGCAGTTTGATCCAGCTCCACCCGTAGACAGAAAAATGTATTACATAGACAGACAGAATCCCTTGCGAGAAGTACATCCAGTCAAGAATGATGATAATACTTTTAGACGCGTGTTTGTGTACACGCCCATAACAAAGATGGAGCTATTAGAAATGAAGAAATTAGTGCCCTGCCATGACAAAGATCCAGCAGGTTTTCACCGTGAAATAAATGATATGTTACTCATGGGTGATTACACCTATCCCGACATCATGAAAATATTAAAAGTATTATTGCCTGCCGGTATTTACGAGAAACTCAAGGAAAAAGAATGGGAGGTGGGGGAAGCAAAGATTGATTGGGCTGCATTAGAGGATGAAGAAAATACTAGAACCCCAGGCCTAGGGCTCGGGGACAAAACTAAAGCATTACCAGGATTGTTAGTACAAGTATTGCCACGTCTGTTAGCAACGAAAAAGGAAGACTGGGATGCAATTTCAGCCTGCAAACAGAAACACGATGAAGACACTAGTGATTTTTATTCCCGTTTTGAGAAATGTTTTGTTATTAATAGTGGCTTGAAACCAAGTAGCGAGTCATATCCACATCTTTTTGTATCTAAATTAGTCGAGAATTCCCTACCCCAAGTTAAGAATCGTGTTCTGAAAGTCGAGAGCACATGGCAAGCTAATACGCCTTCACAAATGTTACAAATGTTACAGTACCACCAGAACAGAATTAGAGAGGAACAAGAACACGAGCAAAGACGTATGAAAGACACGAAAATGAAAATGTTAGTTGCTCAGTCAGTTCCAGCTGACGGTCAGAAAAAGGGTCAGACACAGTCACATAATTCAACGGCTCCTATTAAAGGGATATGCAACTATTGTAAACAGCCAGGTCATTATATAAACGATTGCGCAGTTTTGAAACACAATATCTCTACAGGTAAAACTAAAGAGAGACCGCGTCCTCCTAGACAGGACCAGGTCCAACAACAAGTACCACAGAATATCCAGCCTATGCAAGCATCTCAACAGACACAACAGACCGTAGCAGTTCCACAGCCACAACCTATTGCCGCAACACAAAACACGACACAGCAGATGTACCAGTATGCACAAAATGACTATCCCGATTATCAGCGATACACATGAAACAGCCTAGAGAGGGAAGTTGGCTTGCCTCTTATTGAGGTTCCTGTAGATCAAGAAGGTCCTTATGTACATAGTCAAGTATTAGGGAAAGACAGAAAGTTTTTAATTGATACAGGGGCAAGCAGGACAACTATCAGTCACGATGAGGTTCCAGGGGCACCTCTCTCAGGCCCACAGAATGTTTCCCTTGGATTTTCAGGAAAGCCTATTATTAATGAAGTATCGCAACCACTTCCCCTTGCAGTTGGTCCATTGACACGTACTAGAGATTTATTACTTACGAAATCATGTCCAGAAAACTTGTTAGGTATAAAGACATTGAAAGCTCTAGGAGCTGTTATCTGTTGTTCTCCGGAAGGAGTAAGACTGTTTCTTCGTGACTTTAAAGGTCACTATGTGTTGAGAGATATTGATCCCAGACTACAGAATGTTCCTGCACATTTATGGGCACAAGGCCCTACTGATGTAGGTTGTATGCACATTACCCCGTATCGAGTCACACTCAGACCAGGAGTAGTTTTGCCACGAATTCGACAATACAAGTTACCTCCAGATGCTGTAGCGGCTTTACTGAAAATCATTGACGAGCTCATTGCACAAGGAGTGGTTGTAGAAACCGACTCCAATGTATGTAACTCCCCCATTATTCCAATTCTTAAACGTACTGATCCAAATGCACCTCCTGTTTATCGATTAGTTATCGATTTGCGCGAATTAAATAAATGCATTATACCACAATACCCCGTGGTCCCAGATATCTCGTCTCTATTGACTGCCATTGATTCTGAAGCAACGTTCTTTACTGTAATTGACCTGAAGAACGCCTTCTTTAGTGTCCCCATTGACCCGGAAAGCCAATACCTTTTCGGATTCTGTTTAAATGGACGAAGCTTCAAATTTGCACGCGCACCTCAAGGATTCACAGAAAGCCCCAGCATCTATAGCCAAGCTCTGAAAAGACAACTTGACAGTATTCACATGCCTGATAACACTGCCCTGCTTCAGTATGTCGATGATCTGTTGATCACCGCCCGGAGCGAACCTGAATGTGAACTTGCATCACTGGCGGTTTTGCATTTCCTGGCTGACAAGGGACACAAGGTATCCCCTTCGAAGCTGCAATTCTGTGTTCAGCAAGTTGTTTACCTAGGCCACTTGCTGTCCAAAGGGGGGAGACAGCTTACACCTGACCGCATTCAGTTAATTGTAAACATGACACCACCGAAAACACAAAAGGAGGTTCGGGCCTTTATAGGCCTCACTTCCTACTGCAGACAATGGATTCCCCAGTACGCATTTCTAGCAAAGCCACTCATACAGTTGACAACCCAGGAGGCAGCGTCTTCGACTGCCCTTCCTTAGACTCAGGAACATACACAAGCTTTTGACGACTTAAAGAAAGCCTTATGTCAAGCACCAGTTTTAGCGACACCATGTTACAGCAAGCCTTTTACACTTTTTGTTACAGAACGCGAAGGTACTGCATTGTCAGTGCTGACGCAAGAACAAGCAGGATCACACAAACCGTGTGCTTACTTTTCTAGCACATTAGACCCAGTAGCCCAGGCTTTGCCTGCGTGCTTAAAATCAGTTGCAGCAACAGCTCTAGCAATTAGACAGAGTGATTCCATAGTGTTAGGACATCAATTGACAGTACAAGTTCCACACTCCGTGGAAGTTCTATTAAACAGAACACAGACCCAGCACTTGACTATAGCACGACTGACAGGTTATGAGTTGACATTGTTTCAGCCACACATAGAAATCAGACGTTGTAACACATTAAACCCTTCTACACTTTTGCCATTAAATGGGACAGATCCATTGGCACATGATTGTATCGAAGTCATTACTATTACGACAAAACCCAGACAAGACTTGACAGACACTCCATTACCAGATCCAGACCTGACACTTTACGTGGATGGTTCATGCATGAGAACAAGTACAGGAGAATTAGTGGCCGCTTATGCAGTCACGACAGAAACTGAAGTCATAGAAACAAGTTGTATTGATACCCTGTCAGCTCAAGCAGCAGAGCTCATCGCTCTAACACAAGCCTGTATTCAAGCCAAAAACAAGAGAGTTAACATATACACAGATTCACGTTATGCATTCGGAGTCGTACACGACTTCGGTGTCCTGTGGCGAGAGAGAGGTTATCTGACTTCTCACGGGGCCAAGATTCAGCACGGTCCCCTTATTCAAACTCTGTTAGATGCAATACATCTGCCTACAGCAATATCCATCATGAAGTGTAAGGCACATACAAAAGTCACTGATATAATTTCCCAGGGTAACGACCTGGCGGACCGAACAGCCAAGCATACAGCTCACACTCACGCAACTGACTTGACAAAGACAATAGTCCAGACACCGACACAGTGCATGACAGTTAGGGATCCCGCCCTAGATGTAATTGACATACAGACACATGCTACACCAGATGAAATCAAGAAATGGATTGAACTAGGAGGGACCCAGACAGATCAAGGATGGATGACGAAGGGAAAATCTACATGGTTTCTCCCTGACTCTATGGTCCAAATAATCATTAATACAGTACATAGTCCTGCACATCTAGGAGAAAAAGCCATGTTAGACAGTATTCAAAACATCTGGTTCAATAAACATTTACGAGCAGCAGCCAAACAGAAAGTGCGTACTTGCATGATCTGTTGTCAGTTCAACCCAGGTAAAAGCATTCCCGTAGAGCAAGGTGGATTTCATCCACCCGATCACCCTTTTGAAGTCCTCCAGATGGATTATATTCAGATGGAACGTTGTCGAGGATTCAAATATGTCCTCGTAGTTTTATGTGCACTCTCCCGTTGGACAGAAGCATATCCGGTCCCAGATTACACTGCTCCGACCACTGCCAAACAGTTGGTTCGTGAATTCTTCCCCAGATATGGTTTGCCCCGCGTCGTATACTCCGATAACGGTCAGCCATTCTCGTCTGAATTAATAAAGCAAGTATCTCTCCTGCTCGGCTACCAATGGAAGTTCCATTGCGTCCGACATCCCGAGGCAGCAGGCCTCGTGGAACGCCATAATCAGACTCTGAAAATACGCCTTGCCAAGATCTGTAGAGAGAAAGGAGTCGACTGGATAGTAGCTTTGCCAGTTGCACTCTTTTATATAAGAATGGTCGCACATTCCAGAACAGGGCTATCCCCGTATGAGGTGGTCTTTGGTAGGCCACCGAATATGTGGGGGACGCCTTTGCCTAGAAAAATCACTGATGTTGACTGTATTATGCTGACCGATTACCTTGCCTCCTTGATGTCTGCACTACAATCTTGTCGTTCACAGGTAGCTGCAGCCTTTCCCGACAACACCGAGGTGAAGCCCCATGAAGTGGTTCCTGGGGATTATGTATTCGTAAGGAACTTCGACCGAAGAAATCCGCTGGAGCCCCGTTGGCAGACGCCGAAATTGGTTCTTCTGACCACAAGGACAGCAGTGAAAGTCGAGGGCCGCAAGGGCTGGCTTCACTCAAGTCATATAAAAAAATGTCATGGACTGCTTCCAGATCTGAACTCTCAGCCGCCCGGCCCTCCTCCACAGACTGACTCAAAACTTCCCCTGGTCGAGAACACTTCTTCCCAGAATTACAGACTGAAATTGAGGTCTAGCAAGTCAGACAGTTTAATTGTTTAAGTCCTCCCCTAGGTGAATCGGTTGAACGAGTTTTCTGACATGTATCTCCTAGACCCCAATAGAGAGAGAGATAGACAGAAACAGCTCAAGAAACGTGAATATTGTAAATCTCTTCGCAGCCACTGCATTGTGACACTATTGGTTATGTTTTTTCTAAGTCTTCTGATTATTGCTGCGAGTATATTGCTACATATCTATTACCCTATTTTCAAGCGTGCACATTCTCCCTTCAATGTCACTGCCGAGCATTCTTTCACTGAACTACCCCCGCATGAACTGTCTTACCGACTTGCGCTGCACAACAACACATTCATTAGTATGTTACATCATTCCCATCAGACCAGCAATGCTACCAATTGTTGGATATGTGGCCGACTCCCTCCCTATCAGAAATACAAGGGAGTTCTGCCCCTCTTCCCGTACCCGTTTACACACAATGGTTCCTGTGGGGCATGGTTTAGTTTAATAAACTCTCTAGATTCCGATTCCGTAGTTTACCAGGGCAACTGGGTATGGGGAAATCTGAACACAGTTCTGCATAAAGTATGTTTTCCTGACAAGGAGGGTCTACCAATAAGAACAGGAACTGATCTAGAAAATGAAGTATATGGATTAGGTAACTTTACGCTTAACCTCATGATTCTGAATGTTGAATCCGAATCCGAACCAGTCCTGCCTGCTATGTCCGTACTACCAGTTAAAGGTGAATTATGTGTCAGAAAGAATGGTTCAGTACACCTGGGTCATAGTAAATGTACTACTGTAATTGAATTCAGTGATAAGGGCAGGTCTGCGTTTAAAGCTTCACGTCATTCCTACTTCGTTTGTGGTCATACCGCATATATACGCTTACCTCTAGATTGGGATGGCACCTGTTACATTGCATTCCTTTTGCCACCTGTTTTCCTAGCCCCTCCTGATTATCATAGAAACACCCATCTAGTACACAATAGACCACAGAGAGATCTCCTGATTGTCGACTATACTGAAACGGCATGGGAACAATATACAGACTTCAATAAAGGTTTCTTCCCCTACTTAGGTGCTGTCTTTAACAGTAAACTGATACGAAAATTAACCAGAACCCTCGAAGCAGTAGTGAATGAAACTACCTCCGCTCTAGGTAACTTAACAGAGGAGCAGTCTGCTATGCGGATTGTTGTTCTTCAAAATCGTCTCGTCCTTGACGTCATCCTGGCCGATAGGGGCGGAGCCTGTAAGGTCATCGGGTCGAGCTGCTGTGTTTTCATTCCAGAAAACGCGCCATCAGTATATAAAGCCATAACCCGTCTTCATAAGATTGCAAGCCTGATACACCAGAATCCAGGCACCTGGACTTGGTCCGGTTGGTTCTGGACCACGTTGTCAGCCTGGGGATGGAAAATCCTATCATTCCTAGGTATTGGCCTTCTCATAGTATTCAGTTGCTGCCTATGTCTGCAATGTGGGCCAGCGATTTGCGGCTTGTGCGCCACATCATGTATTCCTCATTCAAGTCCTCATTCAAAACGCCATAAGAAGAAAGAAGAGCAAATGATGTTACATGAACAGATTGATAGATTAATGAAGATTGATATATCATGAAGGGTCCGTAGGGGACAAGGAGGGAATGAGGTAATATGAATTTTATGGTCAGTTGTGTCCCCTATCGTAGACCCCACCGGTTCCATGTACATGCTTTGAGTACATGTATGTTCCCTCCTCTTCCAGCTATGAAGACGCAAATACATTTGCGTCCAACGTTAACATGTCCTCTTTCAGATCCACCATGAATGGGTCAGATATTCCGTTCCTAAGTGTACCTTGCCAACGTCTTTATGTGGTGCACTTTCATGATTTCTAGCTCTGGCAAGTTAGACCCTGATTTCTGCCATCGAGCCTCTTTCTGCCTTCTGTCTCTGAAAGCCGCAGCCTGCTGCTTCCTGACCCTTGACTTACTCCCTGCACGGCGAGCTGTGCCAGGCTCGGCCTGCCTTGCCTGCCAAAGACTGTATTCAACCTTCAAGTTATCTGCTCCGCTCCTCGAAAATACATTCCTGTCTAGTAGTTTACGAAAACATCCTTCCCAGCTGCAGAGCAAAGGGCCCGGCCTCACTGTCTCCATGCAAGTAATTCATAGCTTCCGTTACCATGGTAGGCCCATGGCCCCTCACATCTCATGTAGACACGTAGGCGCATATGCACGCACTAGCAGTCAGTATAGAATAGCCTCTGCCCGAGAAACCTTTCCCTCCAGATAATACAGTTCCTCAAACACCAGATACTAGATATGATTTGGGATTAGGTTGTTCTGACACCCCAGACTTCTGTCTCCTCATGTAGGGCTAAATGTCGAGTCCCCTTCACCCTCCAGTTCCACGTCAATCACACGTCATGCTGCTGCGCGCGCATCTCTGCCACATATTTTCTGCTGACACTGCAGGATTCACTTATGGATCCACCCACTTGTAATACGTTTCATGTGACGTTGTCTAGCACACGCCTTCATGCACGCCTTCTGTTACGTACATATGTCATTATCTCGTTTCTCTTAGCTGTTACGCCTCCTGCATAAGTTTTACTGTAATGCATTGACTATATATATGATAACCTGTCAATAAAGTATTGTCTATCCCTTCCTGAACCTTCGTGGTGACGGAACATGATTGCCTGGTTTAAACCAATTCCTTTTTAAGGAATAAAACCCCTTTTAAAACCTCAAATACCACGGATTCTGACTCTTATTTTTGACTGAGTTATTCTTATTATATTTTACCGCATAAATTCCGCATGGGTAATTTAAATTTACCACAGAACCCCTCAGGGTCCAGCCAGAGGGCCCATCACTTGACTGTCCCTGGGTGCCAACTGGAGTTAAAAAGTCCATAAGTCCATAAGTCCATCCCTTCAGTGGAGTCAAGCTGCTTCTCCTTCTAGCTGGGCGTCCCTTTGTCACTGTTACTCGAGGCCCAGAAAGTTCTTAAGAGTCTCTCCCTTGCACAGAGGTTTTTAAGTGGAGTGGAACGTTCCAGAAGGCAGGTACTTCTGCTCAATCGTGGGGTGACAAATCAACACTCCTCCCCGTGCAACAACCCTCGCGCAGAGCATTCTGGGACCTTCCAGCATGGTGGCTTGACATGGTCCATTAAAAAACCTTCTCTGAGACCTAAGCCCCCCACTAACTGCTTACCAGATCAGAGTGCGAAGCAAGCAACACCAGAGAAAAGACCAGAATAGAGGTGGAGAGAAAGGGTGGGGTCTTGAGAAGCTGTGGAAGATGAAAAATAGAAAGAGAGACAGAGATATTTCTCTCTATATATATATCTCTATGTATATGTATCTTTCTCTCTCTCTTTCTCTCTCTCTCTCTATATATAAATACATATACATAAGACTGATACAGGCCCTTTCACATGGAGCTTGCCCCATGTGAATTTGCAGTACTGGAGTTGCGTCACTTTTGTGACACACTCCAGCAATGCGTCACTTTTGCGCCATAGAGATACGTCAGAAATACTGACGTATCCGTAACTCCTTGCGACATGATGCATCATACAGTAAATATGAAGCATCAGTTATGTCGCAAGGAGTGCGCACTGAGAAGTGACGCATCGCTGCTTTCACGCAGCGATGCGTCATTTCTCATAAATGAGGCCCTATGTATTTTAAACGTGATTATAACTTTGGCCCCATGTTGCAGACCATGCGTCACCTGCTTTGTCTTTCATTACTTGATTTTTTTCATGCGTATTTCAATTTGTTTTAATGTATTTTTTTTTTAGATGTGATCAATTTTGGCCCCTTGTTGCACACCAGATGTTATCTATTTGTTTTTATACGTAATGTAATCAGTTTCGATGTAATATACACGTTTATGGTTGTTTTATACACACCAAAAAAAGCTTTTAAACCGAACTGAACTGCTCGCATAACTACTTGCATGATCACTATATTCATGAGCAACTACCTGAATCACTTCCTTGCATAACCTCTTATGGACACATGCTATGAAAGTTCAGAATACTTTTAATTTTTTTTTTACTTGAGTGTTTCTCCTCCATCTTGAGATCAACTTACCAAAGGTAGCACCTTTGCATTCAAGGCTGGTCTTTTATGTGCTCTGTCAAACTTATTTCACCAATGAGTGGGGAGCATGAATCAAGACCGTCACTGGCCCTCTCAGGCCCATCACCTGGCTTTGTTGCATCTCCTTCATTTTTACAAAATGAACTTTCCCACAATTCCTGTTTTGCTCTGGCTGGAAAGAAGAGAAGAAGAAATGACGCAATTACCAATTGATCGAACTTAGAAGTGAGACAAGATGGTACGTCTCATTTGATAAATTCTAAGTTGAAGTGCTACCATAAGCGTTAGCTCTTAATGAGGGTACCGCGGCATCAATTTATTTCATCACGGATACCCCTGATCTGATTAATAATTTATGATGAGTGTCCTCACTGTCAGAATGGAAGGTTGATTGGCTGTGCTTCAGGTAACTAGTAAAGCATCTGTAATTCCTCCACTGTTCACAACTCAAGGGCATAAAGATGTTACCAGAGATGTACATTCGTTGCCAGGGGCACTAGGGGCATATTATCAAGGGGGTTTATCTCCGCTTTTTTGGCTTTAAAAGTCAAGAAAGCGGAGATAAAATTATCTCCCTATTACCTAGCTGTCGCTAACAACAGTTAGCGACAGCTAGTAGGAGATAGCGACCATCTTGGGCCCCACTTTGCATGTCAGTGATATTTATCACTAATGACATGCAAAGTGGGCGTGCCAAGATGTTAGAGACTGAAAACAGTCGCTAACATCGCTATCTCCTATTACCAACTTTTGGAGATATTCGCGCTAAGCGCGAATATCCTCCAAAAGCTAACACCTGCCCTGAGCAGTTTTTAGCCATGTTATCCAATGGGAGGTGGATAACATGGCTAAGAGCATTAGCTCGGTAATGCATGAATATCGCGGACTTTTCAGCGATATTCATGCATTGCAGCGATTTTTATCGCACTTGGTAATACCAAGGTTTATTTGCGGTAAAAATCGGCGCAGCTCAGCGGTAATTTTTTGTCTCTAACCAAGCAATAGCGATAATTATCGCTATTGCTTGGTAATATGCCCCTAGGACTTCTTGGGGGATATCCACAAGGAAGTGGCAGAAAGAGGCGTTGCCCTTCTTAGCCTAACGCCGCTCTCTGCCACTTCAGAAACACAAGGCTGCACCATATTCACAAGGATATGGTGCAGCCTTGTGTTTCCCCCTGCAATGGTGTTAAGTTTCACAACTTAGAACCAACGCAGGCACCCTTGCACCAGAGGGCTAGGGTGTCTGCAAGCAGGGAGGTTTGTTTATGTACAGGAAGGTGTTCCTTCCTGCACATAAACATACCTTAAATTCCAGCTTGTAACTTACATGTGTGCTGCTTCATGCAGCACACATGTAAGTTACAAAACAGCATTTAAAAAAAGGTTTGTTTCTGTACAGGAAGGGACACCTTCCTGTACATAAACAAACCATGGCATTTTGCATTTTCCATGTGTGCTGCACAAGGCAGTACAACTGGAAAAAGCAAAAACGAGGAGAAATAAAGCATTTCTCCTCGTTTTGCCAACTTAAGACCGGGGTTTTTCTTGGCTTAATTTCGACACTACCATCTATTTATGCTGCCCTTGTGAATGGGGGACGGCGCCCAAATCAATGTATGTTGCGGTGGAACGCCCACCACAACACCCACTGCACGCCTCTTTCACGCTAAACACATCGTAAAACGGGGCCTTATTCACAAGGCAGCGTTAAGCCATGTTAAGTGGCTCAACGCTGCCTTGTGAATAAGGTGAGGCCCCTATTGCCAACACAACATCACTGAAAGTGACTTTGTGTTGGCAGATAGGGCCTCATGAACATGCCCCCTTGTTTGTTGAAAGAAATGCTTTTCTTTCTACTAAATTTCGATACAGCTACAAACATTTATTTCTAGCTCTGATACGCCTCATATCTGCAATGTGTTACTTTATGTTTTACTGATTTGCAGTGTATTATAGGTGAAATGTCATTGTATGTTTGCGGATCTAATTTCGCAACAAAATATTTTCTGTGTCAAAAAAGCATGGAAAAAACGAGTGGCAGAAGATGACACTCCTTTCCTCTTCCAACCCAATGAATCCTGGTTTACCCTGCTCTCTTCCTGGTACATCACATCACCACAGTACTCTTTGAAATGATGGTGCAAATGTGTTATCTGCTAACTCTCCTCTCAACCTTTTGTATTTTGTCAATAGCATCGAGCATTAACGAGTGTAAAGTTTCATGTTTCCATTATTTGCATGGATTTACAAGTCCCATGGCTGCAGTTCATAGCTATTGTATTGTGTACATAGTGAATGTCTGCAGTGCAAACTGTTGCAATACCAAAGTTGTTGTGTTGTGTTGCGTTGTGTCAGAGGGTGAGAGAAAAACAGCCACAAGTCTAATAAGATATGGCACGGTTTTCCTCTCCTAGGTGTTTCCAACCATGCACACTTTTTAATCTAAGGGTGGCTAAAAAGTGTGCACTGTTGAGAACATCTTTTAGTTGTGACTTATATCTCTTTCCACGCAGTTCCTGTAGCACCTGAGCTATTGATCTATGTCATTTGACGATATAGCACATTTAACTGATGAAATAGCACTCTGGCCTCCACCCGAAGAAGCTATAGAAATCTAATCCTTAATTAAGGAAACCAAACTAGTAAGCTCCACTACAGGCTCAGTTTCATGGTGTCTAAGACAACTTGAGGTAATAATGCAACATGAAGTCAGTCAGAGACCATAAGCAACCACCTAAATTCAATGTTGCAAAGTCAAATGGATTCCAGAGGCTTGAGAATGGCGCTAAAGCCTAAATTATTCAAAACTAATAAGTAATTCATCAATTGGTATGCAATATTGAATAAATGCTCCTTGGATTTAATTCTACATATCATTGAGGAACTTTACAAAGTATTGTTGAAACTGGAAGAATACATTTTGGTGCTCAAAAAGGTTGTGAAAAGATTACGACCGAATGGCCTACATAAAACCTTGGAGGAAATCAATCAGAGACTCTTACACTAAATAAATTAATGACAAAAATCTAAAACTTTGAAAGAGGTATCAGAGACTACAAACGTGACGGGAATTACATGTGGGCTGATGTATATGCAAAAAGAGGATTCACAACCCACAAACGCTGTTCACATCGACGCCAAGTTCAGTTTTGATAGCCATGTGAACACTGTTACCTCAGCCTTGTTTTACATGTTAAAACTTCTCAGGAAAGTTCTTCCGTTCATTCCTCGCAATCTTCAAAAACTGGTGACCACGGCCCTGGTGTTGCTCAGAGCTGACTATTGTAATGGTCTTTTTGTTAATCTCAGGAAAAAATTCCTCACTAAATTTCGGATCGTGCAAAATGCTGCTGCTCGCTTGATGTTGGGTACCCCCACGCATACGTATGTCGCTTCTGCCCTCAGACAACTTTACTGGCTTTCAGTGAATTTTAAGGCTATTTCTATTGCTTTCAAAGTTGTACACGGTAATGGTCCGATCTTTATTAAGCATTATTTTCAATGGTACTTTCCTCCAGCTTGGACACTTGGATGCTGAGGTCTACCTCAGCTTACAACCTTGTCGTCCCCAGATTTAAAAAAGCTGGATGAGGTGGCAGCAGGTTTCTGGTGGAAACCACCAGACTCTGGAACTCTCTCCTGCTAGAAGTATATAAGGAAACCCAATTGCTAACTTTTAGAAAAGCATTAAAAACTTGGAGGCATATTATCAAGACCTGCAATACAATTATCGCCGCTTTAGCGCCAGGAAAATGCCTCTAAAACTGCAATAATGGGCTTGATAATATGCCCTTGTGAATTCCCATAGTAGCCCAGGTTAACACCAGAACCTGGGCTGCTATGGGAATTCACAAGGGCATATTATCAAGCCCATTATTGCCGTTTTAATGGCAGTTTCCTGGCACTAAAGCAGCGATAATTTTATCGCAGGTCTTGAGAATATGCCCCGTGGTTTTTAACCTCTGATCTCGTGGGTAGGCCTTTGCAGTTTCTCTCCGTGAGTCAGTGCCCTAGACACCCTTAGGTATTAGTTGCACTATATACATATCTTTTTTTATTTCATTTCGTTAATTTCATTTCACACCTGATCAAAGCATTGCATCTGAGGGAGAGACCTCTACCAACATTCAATCAACATCAGTTAGAGCACTTTTGTGTCCCACGGACCAGCAGCCTATAGCAGCCCTGGACTCTCTACAGTCACTGGAAGAAGACAAGGTAGGAAATAAGGCAAAAGACAAGAAGAAAGAGAAAGGCTAAAGGAGGCTACGTAGTCATATGAAAGTAAGTGATAAACATTTCAAAAATGCCTTTGCCTAAACAACAAGAAGCCAGATTGAATAAAGGACACATCCTTTGTACCTGTCTACAAATCTAATCAATTAAAAACTGAAACAGGCATCTTTAAATTCATGGCAAGCCTAAGACTGAAATATTACTTCTCAACTCTTAAGGAGAATGCACACTTTTCTGTAACTACGGATTACAAAAAAGTAGACCCAAAAGGAATTTCTTTGCCACCCATCTCACTTAAAACATTTTGGATCTGTTTGAAAGTTTAATGCATAATGGCATGACAGCTTTGAACTTCATAAGCAAACGTTATACTACTGCGACAAAATAAGAGTGAAGAGTGTTAAAATCATTTGATCATATCCAAGGTATAACTTTCGAAAATTGCAGATAAAGGTGGCAGCCTAGTAATGATAGATGCTAATACCTACTTAGAGATAGTCACTGCACATGTGGAAAACACAAACTTCAGGGGGACCCCACAATCTCTTTCCAAAAATCACTAGATCAAATTCTAGGCAAGGCTAACGAACTTGACTGGATTTCTGAAAGGACCAAAAGCTTTCTCAGAACATCTGATCCACAGAGACCTTAGTTTTACATGCTTCCGAAGGGCCTCAAAAACCTCACAAACTCGCCCTTTCAAGTGACACTGACAGCTTAGGATTCCATTCATGAGTCCATCTGCAAACACTTAGCTAATGTTTTGTAACCTTTGGTTCAACAACAAATCTAATATTCGAGATACCACAGACTTCTTAAATAAACTCCACAGAGTCTACCTGGTTGCCCAGCAAGAAATGTGGCCATGTACTGTTGATGTTATGTCACTGTGTACCTCTTTTCCACACAGTGAAGGAACTGAAGCAGTTGAAGGGACTCTGTTACAAGTCGATGAAATAGGGGCCCAAAATCTTTTTGTGCTAGAATGACTGCATTTTTTTCTCGATAACAGTGATTTTCAATGCAGGACCAATTTTACACACAGTGTAGCGTAACCAGCATATGATTTACATGAGCACCCAGCTATGCTAATACTTTGATGGGTAAATAAAAAAAATTACCTTGCATACAATGACGACAAATAGAACAGTAGATTAAAGGCCTACTTTCGATATTCTGAGGATATTTTCATTATATGGAATGGAACTCGACAAAGTGTGGAAGAAAGTATTGCAGATGTGAATACCGAAAATCATAACATACAATTTGCCCATGGTATAGAAAAAACTCAGGGGCATATTATCAACAGGTTGCGGTGATTATTGCAGTCTATCGCTGGTTTATATCACCGTGTTAGCGGCGTATTAACAACGCTCTGCTGACAGGCGATGTAAAACCAGCGATAGACGGCGATAATCCTCATTAGCGTGTGAAATCCAACGATGATTTTGCACGCTAATGAAAAGCTTGATAATAGGGGAGTGTGGACGTAACTTGATGATCCTCCTCCCATACAAAACATGGCTAAGGCAACTTTGAAGCAGGCATAAGAATCCGGCAATGACCGAAGTTTGCGCCACCTTCCTATTCGCTGTGCGGATCCTGGGCCGCGTTGTAAACACTGCAATGTCGTGTTAGCGACATCTGTCATGTTGTTTCTTGGAAGGATCGCCTACTTTGCATTTAATTAGCGATGTATATCGCTCAGATGCAAATCGTCATGGAAATGGCACCTAACATGCGCTAATGCATGTTAGCGCCGCCTTGATGATTGTGCGATAATAAAATCGCTGCTTTTTCAGCGCTATGTGCCAAAAAATCGGCGTTATGTCCCTTGATAATATGCCTCACAATTTGCCTTTCTGGATGTAATGGTGACGGTTAATGATACACACATAAGGACTGATTCACAGAACTAAACTGAGATAAAATCCTAAACTTACTACTTTTGATATTCACAGAAGGCATTTAGGGGCATATCATCAAGGGCTAATTATATAGTTATCGCCGTTTTCGGGCGAAAAGTGGTGATAATTATATCACAATATTTGCGTGTTTCCTTGATTCAGCTCCTGTTTTGTTTACGCCTTTCTTTGCATCTCTAATGAGCTGCAAAGGAGGTGTGCCTAACAAAACACCATGGGAAAATATTGCTACCCCAGATTTGCGAAATCATCAATGAGGGGTAGCAATATTTCAAATCCTGTTAACTATGCCTTAACGCTGAAATGTAATGTCTGTTAAATTTCTGACTAAGGCAAAGCTAACATGGGAGGTGGATTATGGTGATATGACCACAGGGTCGTATCACCAAGGCTCACCAAGGCTATCGGCTATAGACGGCTTTGCGCGTATTTTTCGCCGTCCTAGTAAATATGCCGCTGAGTAGTTGTCAAGTTCGGACTCTTAACTTTACTACTACTAAATGCCTTTTGGGAATCCCGAAAGTCGTAAAGTTAGGATTTTGTCTCAGTTTAGTAGTAGTACAGTTAGGAGTCGTAACTTTACTACTACTAAATGCCTTCTGTGAATACCAAAAGTAATAGGTTTAGGATTTTATCTCAGATTGGTTCTATGAATCGGCCCCATAGAAACTTGGGTTTACAAGAAATCTACTGATAAGAACGTCTGTCTCCATTTTGCTAGTGTCCACCCTGAAATGCTGAAAAACGATCCACCGTACTGCCAGTTTATCAGGTTAAAAAGAATCACCTCAGATCCACTTCAATATGAGGATATTCAAATGGGGTACAAAAGATTACAGATATACTGAGAAAGTCATAGAGTCAGTAGTTCAAAGAACCCAACATGTCCAAAGACTTAAACCTGCTCTAATCAAGAAAAAGACCCACCTTTGTTTCTAAATAATCCACAAGGAGTAAAAACATGTATTTTAAAAATCATCAACTGCTAATGGGACAGTCTTCAAACAGAACAGCATTTTAGGAATATGGGTATAGACCGTCCATTAATTGCTTTCCTACAATCACGTAATCTCAGATAAAACGAAATAAAATTCCATTAAATTAAAACACTCCTCGAATTGCATTTATGCCATCAAATGCACATGTGGGTTACTCTATGTGGGTAATACTGAAAGAAAGGTGACATTTGTATGAATGACCATTTGAAATTATCATTTTTAAAAACATTTTATAGGCAACAGTCCAGTTTCTATTGTATTAGCACAATGAAAACTTAATAGAGATATATGTTATCTGGTCTTTGGTTACACTTTAAATTTTTTGAAAAATGCACCTTTTTGTAGTACTTTTTTTGCCTTAGTTGAATTGATCATCTACTATGCATGAGCACTGGGGCGGAGCTTCAGTTGGGGTCGAGCTTTAGTAGTATAAGTTTTTTTTTAGGTTGTTTATTTTTTGTAGGCATTGCCAGATATTCATGGTACCGACACTGCATATATTGCAAAATCACCATTTCTCATTTCCGTATTGAGTGAAATTTTTATTTCACATTCTCAATTTTGGAGAGCTATGTCATGAAGCGTAGAGGTGGTGTCGATCTTGGATACCATTGTTTTTCTCTGTTCAGTATGACAAAATGTTTTCAGATTTATTGCATGACACTATAGTAGTTGTGGTTTTTCTTTCATATTTTTTAATTCCTACGTTTTTCCTACGTTACACTAATGTGGCACTATTTCAACAATGTGTTCGTATTTGACCAACTAACATACAAGGGCAGTTCAGCGCGGCATTTGTAATTTACTGCTTGAAACGGCAACAGCCGCCTCTAGTTCTTTGCTATATTTATGCCTCACCTTTGCATGAGTTGAAGGGCTTGAAACGAGATGCTGCGATGTGCAGCATGGCGTTTAGAGTTTTTCACTGAGAAAGACACTTGTCTTCTTCTTTGAGTGGTGGGAAGGTTCAGTATCAACTGAAAACGGGCACAGATGTGTGAGGTTCTCTGTGTACGTTGTTGTCATCTTGTTATGTAGTTTCCACTAATCAATAGGAACTGTGAGTTTATGGATGACAGAAACTTTGGGATCGCTCAGTGGAGAAGTGTGGCTCAATGATTAGAGCGGCAGACCCTGATGCAGAGGTCTAGCCCGGGACCAGGGTTCAATTCCCCGCCTCGGCGGGTCTTGGGCTCAAAATTCCACGGACCTGATAATTCTCGCCTCGGTGCCTATTCCAATCATGGAGTCCCACTCTGCAACTCTGGGCAATAGCATGCTTAATCTCCATAATGGTCCCCACAACGCTAAGTTGCCTGGCCTCCACATTGAAGGTGCCCAGGAGTGGACGCCTCACAGGGAAAGCCAGGATGGGTTCCACAGCGGTATTCGTACAAGCGCCTTGAGACCCTTGCGGGTGAGTAGTGCGCTATACAAGTATCAATTTATATTTACATTTACATGGCGCCAGACTGATTCCATGCATCCCCGTAGGATGTGTTGCCACATAGATGAGCTAGCTCACAGTGCCAACATAATGCCTTCGAGCCTAGACAGAGAGCAAACAGTTCTGGCAACCACTGAACATGGCAACCCTGTTCCCCTAGGAACGATGGTGACAGATCTAGAACCTTTCACTCATCCTCTTGTGCTCTCTCTTGCTCAGAGAATGATACAAAGACTACACAAAGGAATGTTTTCAATGTTTATTGAACCAATGAGATTCTTGTATAGAATACAGGTGCTTCAATGATCAATAGACAGAATCAGATGAAAGTTATAAGAAGTATCAAGACAGTCATCAATACAAAAGTTCCACCATAATGCAAGTATTTGAAATAATATAATAATCTGGCGTACTCCCACTATGCGGACCCTAACCTGGGTGTATGTGTATATCCTGCCAAGACTACCCTTACTGTATGATCCAACCCCATTACCTGGTGAGTAAGAATGTAGGACCCTGTCTTGGTCATGAGCTCAGCAACCCTCATGGAGATGTTAGTCAGCTGCTGAGCAAGGGCGTCAGCCTGTATAGACCTCGATGTCAGCAGAAGTCCTTCCTCTGCCAACACCTGGAAACAGATGTTTATTTATAACAAAAGGCATCCTTTCCCTCGTCTGAGATTGTGGTCAGGCTGCCATTGGTTGTGTACTACAGATAGCTGTGTCACCTTATGGACCAAAATAATAAGTTCATTTGCACAACATACGTGTAGACCTTGTACATTGTGTCAAGACAATACAATAGTATTCTTGCAAAGTTGACTTGTGTAAGCAAGGTTGGAGTTTCTAGGAAACTAACCCAAAGTGTCACAAATGCGAATGTGTGTCAAAAGTTGATGTGAAAATGTGAAGGCTATTTCAGGAAAGACGCTTGTTCATGTAAAATGACAACGTTTCCTTCTAGGTCTAACTGGGACATATGACAATCTGTTAGCAAGCGAACCATTGGCACTTTCTTTCAAGGGCTTACCGGAGTACTAACATGAACTTGGGAGGCACCTATGTGCTCTTGTAGCTTTGTTTCGACCACAGAAACAGCTACCGCCATGGAGAATAACGTTGACTCATGTTGAGAAGTAAATATTTTGTACTTTTATTTTCATTTGCTAGTTTATTTTTACTTGCACTGTTTAATCACTCGTAATTTCCTGCTTATTTCTGTTGACCACTTCAGTGCACGGTATTTTGTACTGTTATGACTTGTGCACATGAAGTTGGATGCAGACAGACTTTACCATGTAGACATGTCAGAGTTGTTGTAATTTTTGTTTGAGTCAAAAATTGGCTCATGATGTGGCTTCGGAGCTTACAATGGATACTTTACATTTAAATCTTCACCTGAATAAGGACCTGATATGGTCTGAAATGCATTGGAGGGCTGCTAAACATTCCAATGTTTTTAAAATATTGAGGACAGTTCATGCGAAAATAAATTATTTGCACAATAGAACACCCTTGCATTTTATTTTTAAAACAGGTCACTAAAAGTTAAACCTACTGAAAAACCACATTGCTTGAAAATAAGAGCACTCACACTTTGATAGTTTACAGTGCCTATAAACTTTGGGCCTACTCCCCCTTCACCCCACAGGAGCTAGGGTAGCCATCTCCTCTACTGATCCTATGCCCCCCTGCGCATTGCTGGCACCCCTAAGGCTTTTGTGCATCAATTCACACACTCTTGCACCACGGTAGAAAGGTGTGAACATTCTGTCATACATATTTCTGTGCTGGAAGAGGTCCCATCCAAAACTACATTTTTGTTTTAATAACTTTCCCCCTTTGTGTACATGCTTAGGCCAGCACACATGCAATATTGTAAAAATCTGGAGCCTCTTAAAAGTTGCTCCACTGTTACTACTGCCTCGAAGAGGTGTAATTTATCTGCACAAACCCCTGTCTACAAATATTAGTAGAATGAACGCCGATAGCCCCTGAATTGATTCAAGACAACTAAGAGGCATATTATCAAGGGGGTTTAACTCCGTTTTTTTGGCTTTAAAAGCCAAGAAAGCAGAGATAAATGTATCTCCCTATTACCTAGCTGTCGCTAACACCAGTTAGCGACAGCTAGTAGGAGAAAGCGACCATCTTGGGCCCCGCTTTGCATGTCAGTGATATTTATCACTAATGACATGCAAAGTGGGTGTGCCAAGATGTTAGCGACTGGAAACAGTCGCTAACATCGCTATCTCCTATTACCAACTTTTGGAGATATTCGCGCTAAGCGCGAATATCTCCAAACGCTAACACCTGCCCCTGAGCAGTTCTTAGCCATGTTATCCAATGGGAGGTGGATAACATGGCTTAGAGCATTAGCTCGGTAATACATGAATATCGCTGACTTTACAGCGATATTCATGCATTTCGGCCGAATTTTATCGCTTAGGAGATATACCTTGATAATAGCAAGGTTCCTAAGCGATAAAAATAGCCGCAGCTCGGCGATAAAAATATCGCCGCTACACCAACATAGCGATAATTATCGCTAGTTGTTGGTAATATGCCCCTAAGTATCTTGTGCTCCGTCACCGATATTACACTTGACACAGGCATATCCACTGGGATTCTGAGTTACAGTGCATCTGTCTCCTTGAAGCCTACAAATGTCTCACGTTCGTTCTCATCCCTCGGAATTTAATTTCTTTCTCTACAAGGGCAGTGAAAACCCCAGGGGGACCATTATAAGCCCTACCATAAGGAATTTATGAAACATTTACATAAGCCCTCGTGAAAGGGCATATTCAGGAATCAACTATTAACTTTAATGAACCGACGTTTCCAGAGTGTGACTCACTTCAACAGATGAACGAAAACTTAGAGGCCTATTAGGATGGCGGACGGTCTGCCACCCCTGAGGTGGAGGGACCGTCCGCAGGGGCAGCGGCGGTCCCTCCATACCAATTAGGATGTGACCGCCACCCTGGTGGTCACATCCTGTATCATTAACGTTGCGGCGGGTGCTGCTTGAAGCAGCACCCGCCGCAAGGTTAAAAATACATGCTTTGTATTTACATGCATAAAGCGGCAGGCACCGCGCAGTGCCTGCCGCTTTGTGCATGTAAATGCAGGGGGGTACCATAGGTACAGCCTATATGCACCCCACAACACCCGGGCCCCCAAACACAAAAGACCACATGCTTTTCCACAGCGGAAAAGCCGCAGTGGAAAAGCATGTTTAAGCCTGCAACCTAATATGGCTGGCAGTGTCTTGCAGACAACGCCACCATATTTGCATTCATTCACTGCGGATCAGCGGTGGACGGACTTGCCGTCCGCCGCTGATCCCACCGGCATCCTAATGTTGCGGTGGGTGTTTGCAATGTCCGGGGCAGTGAATCCGCATCCTCCGGGCCGGCGGTGGCTTCCACCGTCCTGGAGGATGCGGATTCAGCGCCAACATAATCGACCCCTTACTTTGGATTCTTCTGTGCACTAGATTTCCTTGCACAGAATTTCACATGGGCAGGGAACCCTGTACCAAGAATTTCCAGAGGAAAGCTGTGGCAACCTTCCCCTCACAATAGGCATTAGAGGTAGGCGGTCCACTGCAAGCTCAAGCCAGTCTCAAGCCTGAAGCCTGGCTCTGGCTCAGCTCGAGGCCTCATTAGATCCTCGAGCTCTTAACAAGCAGAGTACTCATGTGACGTCTGCCTGCCACCTTGCCACTACCCTCATGCACAAAGAGGTAAAAACAAAGCATTAACATTTGAGGTAAAAAGGAGAGACATACATACCCATTTAGTAACTGATTTGTACAAAATAAAACCAGAAAACCTAGATTAAATTTGGCTTCATCTTTTAACCAAATTGTGTGCTCTTAGGCGAATATTTTATTTTACCAATCCTCCTCTTTCTATACTATCATATATGAAAGCACCTTCAAATACGTGAGTTCAGAATACCAGCTGCACGGACACCTCTTGTGTTTGATTTAATAGACAATATTGTTGCTTTTTCTATAAGAATCCGAGCCACATAAAGGGGTCACATGACAACTATTTTGCCCCTTAGTACACTAATGGCACTGTCACCATTATGGAGACAGGCCTGGATTGGTTCATGTTTAAAAGCTATCACTTTTAATAAATACTTCTATAATGTGATGTATTAATGTCAAAGCTTTCACGTGTTAAAGAAATCACTTTTTAGAACTTTGAAGAGACTTTGTCATATCTTATATGATGTTTGTTGTATGATTTACATGGCAAGCATTTTCAGGGCTCGGCTCGAGCACTTTCTCTAAGGGCCGAGCCAGACTCTTGGCTCAGCTCACCCTGTTATTCTGTTGGCTTGTCCACTTCTAGTAAGCAGTATGGATGGAGGGAGCCGACTAGGGATAGAGAGGGTTGAAGGACAGGGGATGGAGTGATTGCGATTGGGGAATAGGGGCATTGGGAGTTTGGGTGATTGTAGGATGGAATACCGGCCAGGCCCCCTATAGACCTGCAGGGCCCTTTGCTGCAGCGGTAATAGGTTTAGGACGGAGCAGTTAAATATTATTACAGAAAATCTTTTGTGATAGTAAAGTGGTTTATTTAGTTTGTGATCATCTGATTGAAGGGCCACACACCCACAGTATCAAAATATTTCTGCTTTGAATGGGATGGTGAATTAAGGGAACACATATAAATCCCCATGCTCTGTTTGATTATTTTAAGCAGTATGGGCTGAGGGACATATAAAAACACTTCTCTTGTTTTGGGTAGGGAGAAGCAAAAATATACCACCCCCCTCACCAGTACTTTTATGGTTTCATAAAAAGCTGCATGGCCCTCAATTCAACCCTATTAAATTAGAAAAAAGTACAGTTTCTTTGGATGGACGGTGAGCAATCCGTGGGAAAGGATGTAAGCAGAATAACTATCTACTATGATGTATTCGAGGTCAAAATGTGAGAGTTGTCCCGTCCTCTACCCATGGCATTTTGGTTAATTGAAGTCCACTGTGAGAATGACAAAAACTGTGGCCCACTTTTTTCTAATAACCTTTAGGGAAAATCCTACACTCCAAAATAAGAAGGGTCTCAGGTTCTGTTCTGAAATTGCTGAGTTTTACTCTAAATTTGTGCATTCATTTTCTGACAGTACGTATCTAATGTAACAACTTCTTAAGAGCAAAGTGACATATTAGTGGACTAATGACAGAGGACTTTAAAAGAGGTCAATCCTGGTGCAAGAGTAAGTGTTTGTGTGCAGTTCTGTCGCAGGTGGAAAATTGTGTCAAGGAAGTGGTCATTGTGCTCAAGCCTCAGTTACTGTCAACAACAATGGAAAATAATTTGTTGTTTGAGCTTGCAACACCAGCGTGTGTCTGAAAGCTGGAACACTTTCATGAGCTTGTGTGAAGGAAAGATATTTTCCACAGACTTGACCACAAGACTCTCACAAAGTTAATGACTACCGATGGGTTATCTACTGACTGCAGTTACATTATTACACACACAAAGTTGTATACATGTCTACAGCGGGGGTGAAAGTGTGAGTGCGGATTTCCTCGACAGGATGCACGTATCAGAGAAAGTGAAGAGAGCCTTTGAAATGATTACTGTCTTGGGAACAAGAATGTATTGGATGATAACAAGGATAGAGCTATCATGAAAACAAATAGAAAAATGCAGATGGTTTTTAAGCGTAAACTCTTTACAATGGTGTGGAAAATAAATACAAACTTGGTGAACATTATCGGCGCCATCTTGCCCCTTTTCGAGCCCATTCGTGCGCGTAAGCGGCAGCCATTTTGAGCACCATGGCCTCCCTGCCCCTCGCTGATAGCCAGCGCGTCTCTCTCTCTTAACCTCGCAAGCATCCCCCCCCCCGCACACTGACTACCCCCGCTCTCTCATGCCCTGGGTCATAAACCCCTCTTCAGCGCAGCTTCACCACGGAACCCCATCCTGTTCCCAGCGCAACACCTCCCCTCATTCCTTTCATGGCCACAGATCCTTTTGATGCAAACCCCCTTTTCCTGTGTCCCCGTTTGTCTTCCTTGTTCCCAGGCCGCCACCTGGCCCTGCGGATACTGTTTATTACCCCGTACAGTAGGTAGCTTCCCCTCCCCATCAAAAGACCCTCGAGCCGATCAAAGCCCCCACCCTATGAGATCCGATCAACCCCATGCATTCCGTGAATCGGCGGAATGCCCTGCTGTGCGGCAACCATCACCTGTTGTGACCGGGGTGGGGAATCCAACTGTAAATGTATGTGGGAACGGGCCTGGAGGGGAGATTCCGAGGATGTTCTTTCAAGTACCAAAGTGTTACGAGAATGTGTTATGTGCAATAAAGGTCATAAACCCTAGTATAAGAGGCCAGGCCTCAGAGATGTGATTAGAGCACCTCGTGACGATACTTGCTGTCTGAATTGATGTGTTCTCCTCCGGAGAGAATAAAATCCTCGTTTCCTGCCTTCCAGTCTCCAGCGCCTGCTTCTTCATTTGATTAACCTTGGTGGGTCATAGAGGCGATACCGCCGGGCAACAAAAAGGGTCTTTAGTTACTGGTTGTCTTTGGAACCCTTTTTAACAATTGGCGTCCCAAGCGTGGGGCCCATCAGCGACTCGTGGATCCAGTGGGAGAGGTCCTGACGACAGAGTGAACGACTGCAACGATCGGAAGGTACCCTGTCCGATAGACCCTCGTCTGACAGCCGATCATCCGAACTTCACTGGTTCCGAACAGACCTCTCCCGAGTGATCTGCGGTCCTGACTGGGAACCATCAGGAGTGCCGCGAGAAGTACGAAGAGAAGAGGACGATCGGGCGCTGGATTCGGAAGACAAGAAACTGTCCATGCGGTCCGGGTAAGGTCGTGTAAACACGACGAATTGCGAAAGTGATAGATAATTGAACGTGATTGATAATTGTTGAGAAAATACTAGTATTACTTTTTGTTAATTTATTTGGAGATTCACTGTTTGCAAACGGAGAAACAACAGGCTCTCCCTTTATAAACAGCGAAGGATAGGTACGCACCCGTCGGACCTATTTTTCTCCCCCATTGAACAATTGCCCCTTCCCCCCATTGATTAACTGTTATAGATTGTTTTCTGGAGATTCTCTGTCTGCAAACAGGGAAAGAATAGGTCCCCTCTTTGCAGATAGTGAAAGGGTAGGTGACGCGAACCTTTGCGAGCCTACTTATTCTTCCCATTGACCATATTGATTTTTTATTTTTGACCTAACATTGATTGCTCAAGATTGGTTCATGAGGTATTCACTACGTGCAAACAACGTAGAATAGAAATATTCTGTCTAGTCTTTGCGCGCAGTGATAAGATAGGTAGTGCTGACTATTATCCCATTGTGATCCGTCATGCCTGTCTTCTCCCCACTGGTTAGTAGCCTGTTTTACCCGGACCGCGTATTAGAGATGAACCATCCGGCCCCGCTGGAAGGCACCCCTAATAAGGACATGTTCATGAAGCATGGATTAATCGCTATAGCCTATAGTGAGCTATGGCATAAATATACGAAAAAGGATCGAGAAAGTCAGTGGCCACTGAGAGGATCCTTTGATCTTGACAAAATAGAAACGGTAGAAATAGCCCTTCGTAGGAATGAAACAACACCTATTATGCTCGATAGTCTCGGCATGTGGCGCAAAGAAGCCACACGACGAAGGGAAGGCGACGAATTTAGAAAAGATGAAGGGACACGACGGACAACCCTCCAAACGTCTAGTAGGCAAAGGGAAGGGCCAGCGATGGCACAGTCCCGAGGAGTAGACATGAAAAGAGAACGGTGTAAAGGGGTGTGCCGACAAGTCAACCCCGGAACACAACGACCCGAAGGTAATCCCCCGACACTATGCACAGGACGAACAGATGTAAAACAAAACCAATGTGCTTTCTGTAAATGTCTTGGGCACTGGAAAGCCCAATGCCCGACTCTGCAGAGCATAGGTAAGAACGGAGGGTCGACAGAAAGAACAGGCCGACAGAAAGGGAAAAGGCGCGAGATAAAAACCAATCAGATTAGTGCAGACAGGACAGACAGAACCACCCCGTTTGATTATGCTCGATGGCACAGATTTCGTCAGACCAATTTTAACGACATGTTAGAGTTCTGGGACTGATTGCTCTCTGTTGCTCCCCCACTCTGAAAAACAAACACAACTGCAGGCCAGTGTAAACAACCCCCCGTTAGAGAAAAGACTCAAGGAAACCAAGCGTCTATTATATAACTTAGGATTTAATTACGGTAAAGAAAACACACACCCAACAGTAAATAGAATAACTAGTAGAACTCTCTCTAAAACAAAACTTTACTAATAGGAAAAATACAGAACATATTATGCTCACTCCGGAAGTCCTCGAAATGTAACAGTTCGATGGTCCCGCCCATCCGAAACACATAGCACGTGTGGGGCGGGGCCTGCCAGCAACCATGGGCCAAAAAGAGATCGCTGGCGAGAAGGTACTGGAGACTCCACAAAGCAGGCAATGAAATGGTCTTTCCATACTGCCCTTCCAGGGATGGCGTCCCCCGGGCCGCGAGTAGGGAGGGGGCGGCTGCAAATGGCCCCCTCCCTCGTATCTCCTGGTCCGGCCATCACGAATTCCTCCATCGAACGGATGCAGGGTGGGCAGGGAGGGAGAGGCGACGCGGACGAGCCTCTCCCACCTCCACAGGTAGGAGGCTTCCCTGCCCTGGCCCGGCGCCGATGTCCTCCAGCCGGGCGACGGCCATATACCTACGCTGCACAGGACATATCATACCCGGCTGGTATATTTTCGCAGCACAAGACATACAACGCCCGACTGGTATATTTGCGGAGCACCGGATGTACAATGGTCCCCCAAGAGTCGGAATCAGGGGTGTAGGGTGGTCATCATGTGCACCCCTGATTCAAAGGGACGGCGTGGGATGCGCCGGGAGAGGGAGGCGGCACAGACAAGCCTCCCTCACCTCCCCAGATGAAGGCTCCACTGCTGCACCCTGGCGCCCCGAACCAAAATGTCCTGCTCCAGCAGCATGATGCTCTGTCCTTCGCCATCACAAGAAGTTTCTTCCACTCCTGATGGATACGACAAAGGGTGGCTGCCGCAGGGTCGCGAAATGGCGTCTGGGCCCTCGAGAGGCGGGTCTAGGCCGCTGGAGAAACTTTGTCCGAAATTACAACTCGGGCGCTTGCCCACCTGGGCGCAAGCCCCCACCATCGACAAACGTCCCCTCGACTTTGAAGATTCTACCAAAGTCCCAAGGGCCCTCAGCCCCTTCAGGCTTCCGGTGAGGAACAGCTGCATCGATCTCATGTGAAATAACCACGGCACAGCAACAAGATGGCGGTGCTCTCGTGTCTGCATCAGCTTCCGTCTGAACCACCCAGGAACATTATGGGCTAACGAACTCGAACAAGTTCCGGCCGAACATCAACACGACCCGGTAAGAAAGACTCTACCCCCTCCCTCCCTTGATTGACGGTCCACACCACCAGCCCCTCTGTTAGCACAATTTTCTTTTGAACTGCCGAAAGGGACTCTGGTCCAACCGCCAATCGTCGGGGACATTTTTTTCCCTCTGATGCTACTTCCGGACTAAACCGGCCTCGCCCAAAATGGCGCCGGTATCAATAGGAACTAACGGATGCCTCGTGGTGTTCCTTAGCTAATGAAACTTGATGTACTAAGATATATATATACGAACCATTGCGCACTCGATGAAAAAGGGAGGAGGGTTCACTTGGCGAACATTTGAAAGGGGTTCCGTAAAAATGTTGATTTCAATGAACGATTTATTTTTGACATTTATTGTAACTGGTACATAACGTCGCTTGTGATGCACACCCACGGTTTACATCTAGGAAATGTGATTCTGATGAGCTTGACTGTGTTTCCATTTATGAACTGAAATGCCCCTGATTCCCTCGTCACGCAATGAAATGTTTTTAGTTACTTGCAAATAATTAATTAGGCCCTTTTTAACATGTTCTTGTGCCACAAAATAACCCCCTACTGCATGTGCTTCCATCGTCGACATGTCCGGCCAAAATATGATTGCACTCTTCACATTTTACGTACTGAATAATTATGCAAATAAAGGTCTTCAAAACTATGAATAGGCATCACATACTTTTGTAAATGTGGAAATCAGTGGGAGGGTTTTTCTGTGCGCAACCGTTCTGCTCTTTTTTTAAGGTTATCTGAGAAATGGTTGTTCGGCCCTGGATCGATGATCGAATCAAAGGTATGATACGTTGCCTCCAAAATATGCGACTAAGCTCAGGAACTAATGTTTGAAGAAGGACCTCGACTTCTGAGAATGGGTAAAGTAAAGCGGTGTGATTGATGAAATGCTATAAAGTTATGGTGGTTGAAGGTACACAGGTACAGGGTTGAACGAAGAACTGATATGCCTCGGAACATCACAGCTTTAGGGAACGATTTAAGGACCCCGATGGCCGGATACATCTACAAAACCGGGTACCTCACGCTAGGCACCTCTGATCTTTTTTAGCGTTTCCCTACACACGATCCTTAATGCCATCCTCGAACCTCCCCATGAACCACCTATCACATTGCCCGCCCCCTTAAACTTCAGAGACCAAGACTCTAAGGATTATATCCCGAAGAGATAAGTACGAGTATGCGGTAAGTAAAGGACTTTCGTGCCCTTACATTTGATGTGTTCGAATGTTGTCCCCCACCTCCCCCTTTCCCCCCTTTTTTCCCTCTGCAGGTTACATTAGAATCCCGATTAGAGTATCGTAAGGGATCTGGAGCCACGTCACGCCCGATTCATGAAAACGGATTAACGCTGCAGGACGACACAAAAAGACGCCCCACCCAATGCACGACCTTTTTTGTACCTGATTTAATGCTCTTCTGTCCCAAAACTGCATGCTTTCTACATCCTAACACAGACCCGAAACGTCTAACGTTGGGTAACGCACTGAATAGCCCAAACCATACATGGTCATTCTCCATGTCAGCCGTGTACTGTTTGGCCTATTGTCTCTCTCTCTCTCTCTCTCTCTCTCTCTCTCTCTTTCTCTCTCTCTCTCTCACTCTTTCACCCCTCCACACTTTCCCTCTTCCTAGCGACTGGCACCTAATTGGCGAACCTGGTGCACCTCCTGATTGGCCCCAAATACCACAAGTATTTGCACAAATTCGTCCTAAATAAAATTGTATCGGTACCACGTTACTACCTCTCCTTTTCTGCTAAATATGGATTAAATTTAAATTGGCCAAAAGGAAAGGGACAGGTAAGACGACTAAGGTTCCCTAAATTTGACCCTCACTCAGGGAACCATTTGTCAGTGGCTTCTATGGTAAAATATGTCCGTGGTAATGCGACCATCCCCACTCCAAATTGTCTCCATACCCCAAGCAGTAAGAAATGATCGAGACGCCCCCGTCTTCCCAAAATGCCCCCAGTTTGGTATCAGCTGCCCCGAACGAGAACTTGAAAAACGCCCCTTGCTCCAATTCGCTGTGTTCCTAATTGTTTTCCATAAGATCCCACCTTCCCCGAGGATAAGTTTAATAATTATCGCAAGCCCCCCCCGAGTTCTTGTAGTAACCAGGTTGCGAGGATTTATATAGAAAGTTAGAAAGATGTATGCAAAGTTAAAAAAAAAATTAGATCGAAAATCGAAAGAACTTGTTGCAGTAAGCCTTGTTGAAAATAAGATGTTTTGATGTAATGAAGACTTGTTTAGCCTATGTTCATCCCTCAGAAGGATGCCTATCAGACTATGGTGAATAGCACGTTGCACTTTTTCGTAAAATACAAGGCCCTGAGGACCAGCCTAGCCTTGCAAGACTCGTACTAGGGAAATGGGTCTCTGCCAGAAGAACTGACATCTACTATAATAGACGTATGCAATGAATGAGTACCAGACCTCGTACCTATTACAAATGAACGTAATAATCATCAAAGCGCCAAAGAATTAGCCAACAAAAGGAGGTTGTAAGGATTCCAGCAAACCCATCATCAATTGTTTATACGTTAGCCGCAAAAATCTCAAATGTAGCGAGTGCTTACCCCAGTTGCTTGGTGTTGGGAGAGAAATAGATTTATGTAATTACCTTTTTCTGCAAAATCTCTAAAGACTGTCTTTTCAACACTCATTTAAGGGTATCACTGTCGGAGGAGAAAGAGACCGGATGTGGGAGCACGCGGCCTGACTGCGGATTGTGGAACATCAGCGACGGAGGCCGAGGCGAGACCACAGCAGTAAGGAGTCGCAGGACGGGGCACTGTTTCAAACAAAGCTAAGGAGAGGGCTGACCTGAAGCCCCTGCTCTATGATCAACGTGTGCCAAAAAGTCCCCGCTCTCTGAACATGGTTACGGACCCGCCTGTCGCAAACTCTCCGTCCCCCTGATCTGTTCCCGACTTGGCCTTGCTCCATCCCCTCCTCCTCCGACCTACCATAAGGACTGTTCACACCCGCACCTTTCCACCCGAACTCCCAAGTTCCTCCAAATCCCACTGAGCTACCCAGAGAAGAGTACTCCCAGCGTCAGAAGGGAGGGAGCTCCGACTAAGTAGACCACGAACTATGTTAAATCCCAGAACGGTGACCTAGAACTCCACCAAGGGTCGCCCCCGAAGAAAAGATAAACAAAGTCTGTGGTTCTGCCCGCTACCAAGCACCTCGAAGATGATGGAAGCAACAGGAAATGCCCACCACAGAGACTCAAGAAACGAACAGATCTCACAATTCTGGAACAATTGCATTTTCCATTGCAAATCTATGCTCTGCATTGCGGAAGAAGATGCACCTGTTCCAAAACCGTAACGCATTTCTCCTACGAGGTCTGACGAAAACCAAACAAAATGCACCCCTACCCGCAGACCCCCAACGACTCAATCCACATGAACATTTCTGTTGATAGGTAATCCAGGTGCTCAACAGTGCCGACAGAAGACGACAAAAGACAACGAGAACTCTGATATTTTTACTGTATCTCCTTTCTCTCCCAATCACCATTGGACTAACTACGCTCCCGCCGTATACAAAAAGGACTTACTTATATGATAACTTACCAGTTCTTATTCCAAATGACTATAAGTATCTATGATCTGTACCCAACACCCTCGCTACGTGCTTCTAGTCTGATATTGCATTACGATGACTTTTTCTGCAACCAACTTAACGATGAACCCGCCTACTAGATGACGAGATTTTTTAATATGATGTTTATAATGTGATGTTTATGTACAGTTCTTTTGCCTAAGTCCCCTCTCCCTTACTTATGATCACTGCATATAGGTGTAGATAGGAAATAGGCCAGCAAGATGTCTTGGAAATGTTAAAGGGAGGACTGTGGAAAATAAATACAAACTTGGTGAACATTATCGGCGCCATCTTGCCCCTTTTCGAGCCCATTCGTGCGCGTAAGCGGCAGCCATTTTGAGCACCATGGCCTCCCTGCCCCTCGCTGATAGCCAGCGCGTC
The DNA here is from genome assembly GCF_964263255.1 of Lissotriton vulgaris. Classification (NCBI taxonomy): domain Eukaryota; kingdom Metazoa; phylum Chordata; class Amphibia; order Caudata; family Salamandridae; genus Lissotriton; species Lissotriton vulgaris. The sequence goes on along the minus strand of NC_141689.1, from coordinate 168,545,479 downwards.
TCTCTCTCTTAACCTCGCAAGCATCCCCCCCCCCGCACACTGACTACCCCCGCTCTCTCATGCCCTGGGTCATAAACCCCTCTTCAGCGCAGCTTCACCACGGAACCCCATCCTGTTCCCAGCGCAACACCTCCCCTCATTCCTTTCATGGCCACAGATCCTTTTGATGCAAACCCCCTTTTCCTGTGTCCCCGTTTGTCTTCCTTGTTCCCAGGCCGCCACCTGGCCCTGCGGATACTGTTTATTACCCCGTACAGTAGGTAGCTTCCCCTCCCCATCAAAAGACCCTCGAGCCGATCAAAGCCCCCACCCTATGAGATCCGATCAACCCCATGCATTCCGTGAATCGGCGGAATGCCCTGCTGTGCGGCAACCATCACCTGTTGTGACCGGGGTGGGGAATCCAACTGTAAATGTATGTGGGAACGGGCCTGGAGGGGAGATTCCGAGGATGTTCTTTCAAGTACCAAAGTGTTACGAGAATGTGTTATGTGCAATAAAGGTCATAAACCCTAGTATAAGAGGCCAGGCCTCAGAGATGTGATTAGAGCACCTCGTGACGATACTTGCTGTCTGAATTGATGTGTTCTCCTCCGGAGAGAATAAAATCCTCGTTTCCTGCCTTCCAGTCTCCAGCGCCTGCTTCTTCATTTGATTAACCTTGGTGGGTCATAGAGGCGATACCGCCGGGCAACAAAAAGGGTCTTTAGTTACTGGTTGTCTTTGGAACCCTTTTTAACAATGGTGCTACTGGCGCGTTCAGTAATACTATGTAGTAATGGATGATATGTAGTATAAATGAACCATACACCTATTGAAAATCATCTCTCTCTCTCTCTCTCTCTCTCTCTCTCTCTCTTTTTTCCTGGGCCCGATTCACAGAATGTATCTAAGACTCAATCCTAAACTTACTACTATTTTGGTATTCACAGAATGCACTTACTTTTTTTGGTATTCACAGAAGTTAGGATTTTGTCTTAAGACAAACTTAAGACAGACTTAAGTTAGAATTTTGTCTTAAGTCTGTCTTAGGTTTGTCTTAAGTCAGTCTTAAGTCTGTCTTAACTTTGTCTTAAGACAATCTTAATACAAAATCCTAACTTCTGTGAATACCAAAAGTAGTAAATTCATTCTGTGAATGCCAAAAGTAGTAAATGCATTCTGTGAATACCAAAATAGTAGTAAGTTTAGGATTGAGTCTTAAGTTCATTCTGTGAATCGGGCCCTCTCTCTCTGTCTCTCTCTCTCTCTCTCTCTCTCTCTCTCTCTCTCTATCTATCTATATATATACATATATATATATATATATATATATATATATATATATATATATATATATATATATATATATATATATATGTATATATATATATATGTTGAGATTTTGCACAATTGTATATATATCCGAAATGAAATTTAAAAATGGCTACCAAATGTTAAAATGGTGTTTTACACGTCATGTGTGTTTAGTCCTGTCGATGTTAGGCATTAGATATATTCAGAAAAAAATTCAAATGTATGTAGAAGCGTGAGCAAGTAGGAAGCCGAAAAGCGTTGTTTTTCTGCGATTACATATTTTCACAGCATACATTGGTGTCTGAGTATTTTCTGTGGAGGAGCAGAGAACTGTGGGAGAAAAAAAGAAAAAAATATATATATAAATTACTTCAATGTTCACATTCATGACACAATTATTATATATATATATATATATATATCTATATATATATATATAGATATATATATATAGATATATATATATATATCTCAACAACACAGGTCAACCTGGAATCACCAGTCGGTTTTTCGGAGATTACCACAAGGAAGAAACCAACGAATCCCAAAGTGCTGGCAAAAGGTACTTTATTCCATGAAGGTGACAGCACGCAAAGCACAAAAATGTGTCCGCGATAAAGGAGATTATGAGCGCAGACACATTTATACATTCGCAAAAAAGTTTGAAAGCATGAGAAGACAAAAAATGAACACTAGTGAAAAACCGGTAACTGAAATCCAGTCAGGCTTCAGCAGTGTGCAAAGTTCCAAAATAGAAACATGATCAGATGAAGGGCCGAGTGGAGCAGTAGCAGATAGAGTACCCTCAGTGATTGATAAGTTTGGTTTTTTACAAGAGGAACAGAGATTCAATCTCTGGCCCAGAGCACCGACAAGTTACCCCAAACTACCAAGAGGAAAAGGCAGGGGCAGCAAAGTCGCAAAGGCGCAAAACAACAGGAATTGAGCAGCAAAAGCCAAGACCAAATAAATGAAGGAGGAGAAGAGGACAACATGACATCAATTATCAATTTGACTAATGTCCCACTATCTGAAAAAGAAGAAAGTATCTCACATCTAGGTTTGTCGTATTGTCCAACAGCAGAGTTCAATTACGTCCAAACTAGAGTGGATATCTTTAAATATATAGGACTACTCAAATTAAAGAAACATTTTGCGATCAATCCAAGACAACGTGTAACGTCCGGAACTAGTAGCGCAAGGATAGAGGAAAGTTGACCAAATAGTCTTCAAGTCAATGACATGGAGCTTTTAGTAGAAATTAGGCAAATGGTAACAGCACCAAACGTAAGTGAAGAGACAAATATAGAAACAAACAACCATTCAAGCAATGGAAATAGCAGCGGAAGAAGGAATTGACATTGGGAGAAGTGAATCAACAAATTTTAAACCTAATTCACGATTTGTTCCAATGTCTACGAGAGATGCCATTGATGCATTAAACAATCTAATAATCAATGATTTGAAGAATCTTGAAAAATGCACAAGTGTGAAAAATACAATTTTGTCGAAGCAACAAATAGAACATTCGGTGCTCATTGCTAAGTTAAAATCAAATAAGAACTGTATATTATGCAATGCAGAAAAGAGCGGGAACGTAGTGTTATGGGATAAACAAAAATACTTAAATGAAGCATATTAACAACTCAACAATAGGGTAAGTTATGTCAGAATACCCATGGACACTATGTTTCAAAGTCAATACAGATATATTGATCAATTGCAGGAGTGGTACAGCCAGGGTCTGATCACACATGATGAGCTAATGTTTTTAAAAATTAATAATCCAGTAACACCTGTATTCTATTTGTTACCTAAGGTGCATAAAGACATTGAAAATCCACCTGGCCATCCAATTATATCGGCAATAGGCAGTGGGTTGGAAAACACCTCTAAATTCATTGATTCATTCCTGAGCCCACTAGTAAAAATGCTTGCATCGTACATCCAGGATACAGGGTGTTTTTGAAAGTAATTTATGACTTACTCTGGGTACAAGATCTTTTGCTGGTCACTATAGATGATACAACATTATATACCAGCATAAGGCATGAAGACGGTCTGAATGCAATAAAACATTTTCTAGGCAACAGATCACATAAAAATGTGGTCACATTGTTGTATGGCATTTAAGATTCAGAATGGATTTTCCCGATTCATGCACTTATATAGGTACAATTCACGTTGCCCTTATATAGGCAGAGAAATCAAGCCCTTATTTAGGCATAGCCCATCCGTTCTCCAAACATCACAACAATTTCTTGGAAAGCTGTTAGGGACTTCCCCTTGCTTGAATATTGATTTCTCCAAGAACTCAGTTAGTTTTACAATGAACATCTATTCCTTAGGGGATAATTCATGATGTGTATTTAGAGCCATCTTCCTCCACCCAGACATACTGCCTTCCAACTGTCTGTCTCCATCGTCCTCCACTCCATGTGTCAGTCAGATCTAGGGGGTCATTAGGATGGTGGAAGGACCGCCACCTCCAGCCATTGGTCCTTCCGCCATTAGACCTAGATTTTCCCACCGCCTAATTCGGATGGCGCTGGGAATCCCATTCTTTCTGCGGAGGATGGAAAGACCGCCTGCCACTGGTCCACCAGAAGCAATCAGTCTGATTGCCTGGGGGACGGACATGGGAGCATAAAATGGTGGTGGTGGTGCCTAGCAGGCACCATCCGCCAAATTATGTTGGTGGAGCTTGCAAGACTTTACAAGGCGGCGATGCCGCCATGGAAATGGCTGGTGGAGAATTGTTTCGGGGACCTGTTGCAGGCCCCCCTAGTGTTGGGGGAGGTGTGGGTGCACTGGGAAGGTACCCATGGTACCCCCAATATTTCACTGCACCAAGTGGCAGGCACTGTGTGGTGCCTGCCACATTATTATTATTATTATTATTATTATTATGATTATTATTATTATGTTTCTTATATAGCGCCAGAATCGACCCCCGAAGGGGTATCTCCGCGCTTGCCTTGGGAACCCGTCCTGGCTTTTCCCTGTGAGATAGCCTCTACAGGGCATCCCCAAGGTGAAAGCCAGGCATCCCGCCGCAGGGGGGCCGTTGTGGAGTTTAAGCAAGCTTAAGGCCCAGAGTTGCAGAGTGTGAACCCATGATTAGGTCAGGCACCGAAGCGAGAATTATCGAGTCCATGGACATTTGAGCTCAAGACCCTGCCGCGTCGGGAATTGAACCCTGGTCCCGGGTCTGACCTCTGCTTCAGGGTCTGCCTGCTCTAAACAGTGAGCCACACTTCTCCAGTGAAATGCACAACATGGCTATTTCGCTTTGCATGCGGGTGCTGCTGTAAGAATTATCCACCACAATGTTAAAAAGCAAAATGCGACTGCCATGGTTGCGTTCGTATCCTAATTTGGTATGCCGGACCGCTGTATGTATTGCGGATGGTCCTGGTTTACCACAGGATGGCAGACGGACTCAAGTCTGTCCGCCATCCTAATGACCCCCTAGAGGTCCTCTCTTTCCTCCGGCATTTCACGTTTGCTGGCGCACTCCAGTGCCAACCCCTGGAACTGACCACCAATGGATCCAACTGGCCCAGTGACCTGCTGTCCTACTGTTGGACGCTGCTGAGCCTGACACAGCATTGCTGGAGCCGGGACTCCTCAAAGCAGCACATCTCAGGTGTACCCAACCGTGGGTGTGCACCAGCTCCTTGTGCACCATGAAGCTCACATACTCACACTGACTCACACCCTCAGTACATTTAAAGCTCACATTGGTGATTGGGTGGTGCCTCAACTTGCGTTTTCCTGTCATCCAGAGGGTTAAAATGTGTTGAATGCTGGGGTGTGTGTGTGTGTGCGGGAGAGAGAGCGCGGGAGGGAGACAGAAAGATAGAAAATGCGGGCAAATATGTGTCTAGGGGCCATATGTATGAAGCTCAAGTGGGTTCGCAAACGTTTGCGAACTCATTTTTACTAAATGGTATGTATGAAAGAATTGGGTGCAAAATAAGGAATCGCAAAATTTGCGATTCCTTATTTTGCGATTGCATTTAAGGAATTGCAAACTTTGCGATTCCTTAAATGCAATGTATTAAGCAAAAAAAATTTGCAAATTGACCTTAGGAATCGCAAATTACCACCAACTTCAAGTCTGTGGTAATTTGCGAATTCCTTGAAAAATGCACTTTTTTGCATTTTTCAAAGTGCACTGTGAAGCAGATACATGCCCCTGCACCCTTGAAATTATTCTCAATTTGCGATTCTCAAATTGCGAATCGCAAATTGAGAATAGCTTCCCATTCATTCCTAAGGGCCTCCTGGCCCATAGAAATGAATGGGAAAGTATTCCATAATTGTGATTTGCAATTTGCTAATCGCAATTATGGAATTTTAAGAAATCGCAAAAAAAATGCGATTTTCTACATACATACCAATTTGCGAATCTCAAATAGCGATTTCTTAAAAATTGCTATTTGAGATTTGCAAATGGGTACCTTCATATATATATGGCCCTAGATGAGTGGAAGTCTTGAAAAATGAAAGGATATATCACGTAAAAGATTAGAAATATGCTTACAAAAATGCTAAAACAACAGGTGATGGACCGAATGTGGATCAATGCCACACACTCACCCCAGTCCAAAGATCTGGGCCCAAATCCATCGTTTTTTTGCACTCCACACCACCCTGGGTTAGACAATGGCGATATGCAAATCAGCTCTGACCCTGTGCCCCATGGGAACAGTCCAGTCCGAACTACAAAAGCCATGCCCTTCCCAGAACGGAATCAAGCATCCGAGGACCGGACCGGTTTCGAGGTAACACCTCTCATCAGCCCGGCTAGCTTGACTCCAGTGGTGTGGAGTGCCTGGGACCCACGTCTGGGCATCCCCAGAGCACTTAGGTCGGAATATGCAAAAACAACAGGTGATGGACCGAATGTGGATCAATGCCACACACTCACCCCAGTCCAAAGATCTGGGCCCAAATCCATCGTTTTTTTTGCACTCCACACCACCCTGGGTTAGACAATGGCGATATGCAAATCAGCTCTGACCCTTTGCCCCATGGGAACAGTCCAGTCCGAACTACAAAAGCCATGCCCTTCCCAGAACGGAATCAAGCATCCGAGGACCGGACCGGTTTCGAGGTAACACCTCTCATCAGCCCGGCTAGCTTGACTCCAGTGGTGTGGAGTGCCTGGGACCCACGTCTGGGCATCCCCAGCGCACTTAGGTCGGAATATGCAAAAACAACAGGTGATGGACCGAATGTGGATCAATGCCACACACTCACCCCAGTCCAAAGATCTGGGCCCAAATCCATCGTTTTTTTGCACTCCACACCACCCTGGGTTAGACAATGGCGATATGCAAATCAGCTCTGACCCTTTGCCCCATGGGAACAGTCCAGTCCGAACTACAAAAGCCATGCCCTTCCCAGAACGGAATCAAGCATCCGAGGACTGGACCGGTTTCGAGGTAACACCTCTCATCAGCCCGGCTAGCTTGACTCCAGTGGTGTGGAGTGCCTGGGACCCACGTCTGGGCATCCCCAGCGCACTTAGGGCGGAATATGCAAAAACAACAGGTGATGGACCGAATGTGGATCAATGCCACACACTCACCCCAGTCCAAAGATCTGGGCCCAAATCCATCGTTTTTTTGCACTCCACACCACCCTGGGTTAGACAATGGCGATATGCAAATCAGCTCTGACCCTGTGCCCCATGGGAACAGTCCAGTCCGAACTACAAAAGCCATGCCAGGGTGGTGTGGAGTGCAAAAAAACGATGGATTTGGGCCCAGATCTTTGGACTGGGGTGAATGTGTGACATTGATCCACATTCGGTCCATCACCTGTTTTGTTTGCAATACCACCATAAGTGCACTGGGGATGCTCAGACGTGGGTCCCAGGCACTCCACACCACTGGAGTCAAGCTGGCCGGGCTGATGAGAGGTGTTACCTCGAAACCGGTCCGGTCCTCGGATGCTTGATTCCGTTCTGGGAAGGACATGGCTTTTGTAGTTCGGACTGGACTGTTCCCATGGGGCACAGGGTCAGAGCTGATTTGCATATCGCCATTGTCTAACCCAGGGTGGTGTGGAGTGCAAAAAAACTATGGATTTGGGCCCAGATCTTTGGACTGGGGTGAATGTGTGACATTGATCCACATTCGGTCCATCACCTGTTTTGTTTGCAATACCGCCATAAGTGCACTGGGGATGCTCAGACGTGGGTCCCAGGCACTCCACACCACTGGAGTTAAGCTAGCCGGGCTGATGAGAGGTGTTACCTCGAAACCGGTCCGGTCCTCGGATGCTTGATTCCGTTCTCGGAAGGACATGGCTTTTGTAGTTCGGACTGGACTGTTCCCATGGGGCACAGGGTCAGAGCTGATTTGCATATCGCCATTGTCTAACCCAGGGTGGTGTGGAGTGCAAAAAACGATGGATTTGGGCCCAGATCTTTGGACTGGGATGAATGTGTGACATTGATCCACATTCGGTCCATCACCTGTTTTGTTTGCAATACCGCCATAAGTGCGCTGGGGATGCTCAGACGTGGGTCCCAGGCACTCCACACCACTGGAGTCAAGCTAGCCGGGCTGATGAGAGGTGTTACCTCGAACCCGGTCCGGTCCTCGGATGCTTGATTCCGTTCTGGGAAGGACATGGCTTTTGTAGTTCGGACTGGACTGTTCCCATGGGGCACAGGGTCAGAGCTGATTTGCATATCGCCATTGTCTAACCCAGGGTGGTGTGGAGTGCAAAAAAACGATGGATTTGGGCCCAGATCTTTGGACTGGGGTGAATGTGTGACATTGATCCACATTCGGTCCATCACCTGTTTTGTTTGCAATACCGCCATAAGTGCGCTGGGGATGCTCAGACGTGGGTCCCAGGCACTCCACACCACTGGAGTCAAGCTAGCCGGGCTGATGAGAGGTGTTACCTCGAAACCGGTCCGGTCCTTGGATGCTTGATTCCGTTCTGGGAAGGACATGGCTTTTGTAGTTCGGACTGGACTGTTCCCATGGGGCACAGGGTCAGAGCTGATTTGCATATCGCCATTGTCTAACCCAGGGTGGTGTGGAGTGCAAAAAAACAATGGATTTGGGCCCAGATCTTTGGACTGGGGTGAATGTGTGACATTGATCCACATTCGGTCCATCACCTGTTTTGTTTGCAATACCGCCATAAGTGCGCTGGGGATGCTCAGACGTGGGTCCCAGGCACTCCACACCACTGGAGTCAAGCTAGCCGGGCTGATGAGAGGTGTTACCTCGAAACCGGTCCGGTCCTCGGATGCTTGATTCCGTTCTGGGAAGGACATGGCTTTTGTAGTTCGGACTGGACTGTTCCCATGGGGCACAGGGTCAGAGCTGATTTGCATATCGCCATTGTCTAACCCAGGGTGGTGTGGAGTGCAAAAAAACGATGGATTTGGGCCCAGATCTTTGGACTGGGGTGAATGTGTGACATTGATCCACATTCGGTCCATCACCTGTTTTGTTTGCAATACCGCCATAAGTGCGCTGGGGATGCTCAGACGTGGGTCCCAGGCACTCCACACCACTGGAGTCAAGCTAGCCGGGCTGATGAGAGGTGTTACCTCGAAACCGGTCCGGTCCTCGGATGCTTGATTCCGTTCTGGGAAGGACATGGCTTTTCTAGTTCGGACTGGACTGTTCCCATGGGGCACAGGGTCAGAGCTGATTTGCATATCGCCATTGTCTAACCCAGGGTGGTGTGGAGTGCAAAAAAACGATGGATTTGGGCCCAGATCTTTGGACTGGGGTGAATGTGTGACATTGATCCACATTCGGTCCATCACCTGTTTTGTTTACAAAAATGCTAGGCCAAGCGAAATTGCACTTCTGCACTACCTTTAATACCTACGGATTTTTAGTTGTAGTTCGAGGAAATGGTGGCGAAATTCAATCATTTTGCCCCAATTTCTCATACTATTGGGGCAGACGAGCTTCATAAATTCCTGGAAAAGATACGTTTTGCTTATCTCCCCATCAAAGTATTGGGCCGTTTCATGAGTTCCTTTTTAGAACCTAAATCTTTGTATGTAACCTATGTAAAAACTGCGCTGTAAAGTGTAATATTTGGGCCCATTATTTCAACTTTTCTGAACTGGGAGGAAAGAAAGGAACTTTCAACTTTGCCCTGGTTGTTCTTGCCGAAAATCAGGGTGAACTCAAATGTCTTTTTTGACGTCTCATTCTATCCATCTTCCTCAAAAACTGCTTGGAATCGATGACTAAGCAATGGAACCCCAAGGGTTCAGATATATCACGAGTTGGAATTACAGTTATATTTGACATTGATATGTGGCCATTGGAATATAACCAGAGAATTAGCTTTAATGCTACAAATACGGGCTCAGTTAATGACTCTGTCCACTTGATTGCACTATTCTGGTCATTAACTGATTAGGATATAACTCCGCAGAGCTCGACAGAATGACAACAGAGAGAAAAGGAGGGAGACCGTATTAAGTTAATCACATACCCATGAGACAATCACATACCCATGAGATACTCACATAATCACATACCCATGAGACAATCACATACCCATGAGACAATCACATACCCATGAGATAATCAGATACTCATGAGATAATTACATGTCTAAGAAAAAATCACATACGCTATGAGATAAACCACATATACATGAGATTATCCACATACACATAAAATAATCGCATGCCTAAGCGACAATCACATACACTATGAGATAACCACATATACATGAGATTATTCACATCTACATAGGATAATCACATGCCAGAGAGATAATCACATACCCATGAGATAACTCCATACCCATGAGACAATCACATACCCATGAGACAATCACATACCCATGAGATAATCACATACCCATGAAACAATCACATACCCATGAGATAATTACAAACCCATGAGACAATCACATACCCATGAGACAATCACATACCCATGAGATAATCACACACCCATGAGATAATCACATACCCATGAGACAATCACATACCCATGAGATAATCAGATACTCATGAGATAATCACATGTCTAAGAAAAAATCACATACGCTATGAGATAAACCACATATACATGAGATTATCCACATACACATAAAATAATCGCATGCCTAAGCGACAATCACATACACTATGAGATAACCACATATACATGAGATTATTCACATCTACATAGGATAATCACATGCCAGAGAGATAATCACATACCCATGAGATAACTCCATACCCATGAAACAATCACATACCCATGAGACAATCACATACCCATGAGATAATCACATACCCATGAAACAATCACATACCCATGAGATAATTACAAACCCATGAGACAATCACATACCCATGAGACAATCACATACCCATGAGATAATCACACACCCATGAGATAATCACATACCCATGAGACAATCACATACCCATGAGATAATCAGATACTCATGAGATAATCACATGTCTAAGAAAAAATCACATACGCTATGAGATAACCACATATACATGAGATTATCCACATATACATAAAATAATCGCATGCCTAAGCGATAATCACATACACTATGAGATAACCACATATACATGAGATTATTCACATCTACATAGGATAATCACATGCCAGAGAGATAATCACATACCCATGAGATAATTCTATACCCATGAGACAATCACATGCCCATGAGACAATCACCTACCCATGAGATAATCACATACCCATGAAACAATCACATAGCCATGAGATAATTACAAACCCATGGGACAATCACATACCCATGAGACAATCACATACCCATGAGATAATCACACACCCATGAGATAATCACATACCCATGAGAAAATCACATATACATGAAATACTTACTAACCCATGAGATAATCACATATACATGTAATTCCTTGAATCCAGATTTTGTAAATAGTGAAGGTAGCAATCCTAAAATGTTTTAATAGCTAGTGGAATTATAACTAGTAACTGCTAGTTTAATAATTAGCAGTTGTGTTGATCTACGGTAAAAATGTAGAGTTTGGTAGGAGGGGGGATTTTGTTTCTCAGTTATTGGTTTCCTTTTATCTTCTTTGTCTTCCCTGCCTTTTCTCCCCCTCCCCTGTCATACTGTGGGTGTGGAGGGTGAGGTGAGCGAGTGGCGTTAAAATGATGGGACGTGGCTAGCGCCCAGTAACATAGGACTTATCTCTAAATGCTGTATATGAACGTAATGGTTACTGCAGCAATAAAACATGTTTCTATATTTTTTCTTTTGAAAGACATTAATCAGAGCGAGGGACTAGAAAGAATAGTATGACAAGATTCTTGCCTTTAGGGCCCAACCCTGTAGTAGGAATTTAGAATGGAACGTGGTCTCTTCTCTTTATTTATGTATTTATCTGCAATTTTATAGAGCACATACAAGACCCAGGGTTGACAAAGTGCTTTACAGGAGGAGAGATACTCACGTTACTTTAGAACACAATTATGTAACACGTGGTTCACAGAGAATTAGCCATCATATAGAAAATATATATAATTTTCCATGTATAGTGGTCCAGAACATTTTACCAAAACCTAGAATACAAAACTAAAGAAAATAAAAATGTGCATGATCGGAGGAGGTCTGGTAGACTTATAGAGTGAGAAATCTAAAGTGTTAGTTTCAGTCACCCTTAGAAATGACATTGGAACAGTAGGTGTTTACATTTTAATTTAAAATGCTCAAAAACGAGAGCAAGCATAGTTCAGAGATATCATCTTCCCAATGAGGTCTTTCATTAACCAGACATTTCAAAACTACTTGTGTCACTGCAGCGGGCAAACAGGAGGCCAGTCACTTGATCTTTGCAGAGCAGTTTCAGTCCCTGGGGGTCAGCAGGACCACCCAGTCCTGACTATGTTCCTACAGTCCAACCTTTTGCAGCAGTCCTTCTTTGCTATGCTGCGAAATTTCCCAGGAGTCCCTGTTTCGAGGTGGCACAGCCCAACTGGCAGTAGGCAGGCCTGTGCCACTCCCATGTTTAGATGAGGTCGCCACCTACAAATTGATTTTCTCGCGTATCATGACTGGAGCCTGGCTGCATGGAAGGGTCCTGTGAATAAAAAGGTGAAGCAGTCCCTGCCATCTCCCCATCAAAAGAGACAGTGCTAAAGCTGCACTTTGTTCCTGCCCACTTCTGTACAGCTAATCTCTGCTGAGTGGTCCGCAGTAAACACTCATTTGCTCTTTTTTGTGCTCCATGGCAAGCCCTGGTCTTCTGAGCCAGAGTTGTTAACTCCCCCAGAAAATAACGCCTATTCTAGCTTTGGGGGCATGAAGTGTGGCAAAACTGTGTTTTAAGTAATTTCTGACTCAGGCAGCAAAATGGAAATTTTTACAAAGTTACTTTTCTTGCTACTTTAGTAAATGTCCGACTGCACCATTAAATTGGATTTTAAAAGCTAAGTAGGAAATATCTTTGAAGCATTTTTGGTAGTCACAGATTTTAATCCCACTTAGGTCTATTAGGTAAAAGTTTAGCCAGGGCTACCTGGGAAATAACTTTGGGGTTTTATTTCACTGTGATGGCACACTAACCCCAATATCGAATGTGTCCTATATTAACGCTCTGCCCTGTGAAATTAAAAGGCACTGTTTGTGAGGCATTTATGAATATATAAAAATATGCTTTTCCTAAATGTCAAATGCGTTTTCCATGACATATGTCACTGCAGTGGAGTTACACTGGCCTAGCCAGAGCACAGATATGCTCCTACAGAAATATATTATTGACACATATGGGAATTATATAAACATTACACCACTGCCCTCATATGACATTTACCTTTCTGGGCAATAGGTGCACTTTAGGCACCATTTACAATTAACTCACAGAGAAGTTAAATAGGTCTAATAGAGAGTTTCAATGAACAGCATATGTTTTGAAGGAGGTGCACGGGCACTTTACTATTGTTTATAAGTGTTAAAGTGCCCTTTCTTGCACCGCATTGTCCAATTCTTGCCTGATTGCTTTGTATTTTATAATACTGATATATAGTATGTTTTCTATTGCAATCCTGTTTTTCAATAAATTCTTTTTTGAAACTTAATAAGTGATAAAGTGCACAGAGTCCTAAAACCAGAAAATATAGGGTCCAGTAAAAGGCAAACAAATTCTGGGCTGTTGTTAAAAAGTGAATTCTGGGCTGCCTGGAGATATAAGCCCTGGTCGTGCAGTAACCACAAACCTAGTCAGGGTAAGGCACAAGCTCACCCTAAATTAGAATGTGCTCACCCTCTGGTAGATTGGCACAGAGCAGTCAGGCTTAAGTTTGGAGGCAATGTGTTAAGTGTTTGAGCAACACTTAAAACAGTAAAACAGTGAAAACACCATATGAAAAGCCTTCACACCAGGTTAGAAAAAAGAGCTTAATGTTATATGTGAGAGACCAAAAATATAATCAAATTTAAAAGTATAAATCTATTGGAATTCTCAAGGGCATATTATCAAGCCCATTATCACCACTTTAGCGGCAGTTGCCTGCCGCTAAAGCGGCGATAATTTTAACGCCGTTCTTGATAACATGCCCCTAAGGTTCCAGAATTCAGTCGCGGCTCGCACAAGAAAGAGCAGTGGGGCAGTGAGGTGATTGACGGTATGGTGGGGTGATAAAATCAAAGAAGTTAAACGATCAACTGAAAGTGGTGTCAGTTCAGCTATGTTTGGTTTCTTTTCACCCACTCACCTTTAAAGCTGAAGTGTGCATCGCTGCCCTTCCAACAGCTGCTGAATCTAAAGAGCTTCAACTTTTCGCCCAGCCCCCACACACCTCCAGAAAGCTTTGCAGCCTCTCACCTAACCTTTTCCCTCCCTCCAAGAAAATAATTTAAATGTCTGGCTCTAATTTACACTTCTCAACCTGTGAAGAAACTAAAGTCTTCTTATGTGGGAGACTTCCTGATGTGTTTACATACATGTTGTTCTTTCATTGCTTTTCTTTCCTAGTCTTGTAACTTTTAGGCATTCCCAATGGGAGAAAAGAGAGTGTCATTGACGTGTGATCTATGGTGGAAAAGTGATATTTCTTTCTGCATGTCCAGCGTCCCACTCTGTCATGCAGACTAAGCTTTCTTGGCAACCATTTCTGTTTCTGTTTAGTTACAAAACATTGATTTCCTCTCCATGATTTACAAATTGTGTTCCACTGAGTTGGATGTAGGTTATCATTAGTAAATCAGGTGCAGTGACACCAGGCCCAGAAATGTGAGGTGCTCACTGCGTGCCAATTATCTTCGTTCTGTAGACTCAACAACTGAGCACAGAGGAGCTTTCCTAGCTTGCATTGGGGCCAATGCCCCCTTGCTACGTCATTGGTAGAAACAAATTGCACTTCATAACTCATTAAACGATTCAAAGTAATATTCCTTATAATCCCACATTTCTATATATTTACAGAAATTAATAATTTTGCAACATATCTGTAAAAGGCAATGAACACATGCTTTGCCTGTTGGAGTCCTGTACCTTGTAGAAGCAGTGGTTATGTGGGCTACGGCTGTTTTCGGAAAGTACATTAGCACAAATAAGTGTGGTCTGCTTAAAAAAGTGACAACTATACAAAGGTTTAGTCTTATGAGACCACGAGGATATAGTGTACATCTTTACAGAAAGCTTGATATGAAATTGGTCTTACTCATTGTTGTAAGTGGTCTGAAGAATGTTAGGAGTCTCTAAAGAGGACATGTTTGAAGAAGCACAACTAAGAACTGTCTATAATAGGCAAGGTGTCTGTGGCTATGAGTGACAATGAATCCCTGGACCTGCTCCCCATTGGCCCAGTCTTCGTCCTCCTAGGAGACTGCAGCCAAGTGTATTTAGAAGAGCCTGGCACTGACTGCCACCTCAGATTGCTGCTGAATGTAGGTGGGAGAGCATGGCACTGACTGCCTCCTCAGACTGCTGCTCAGTGTAGGTGGAAGAGCCTGGCACTGCCTGCCACCCAGACTGCTGCCAAGTGTAGGTAGAAGAGCCTGGCACTGCCTGCCACCCAGACCGCTGCCAAGTGTAGGTAGAAGAGCCTGGCACTGCCTGCCACCCTAGACTGCTGATGCGTGTAGATGGTTGATCCTCCCACTGACTGCCACCACAGACTGCTGCTGAGTATTGGTGGAAGAGCCTCGCACTGACTGCCATCCCAGACTGCTGCTGAGTATAGGTGGAAGAGCCTGGCTCTGACTGCCACCCCAGACTGCTGCTGAGTGTAGGTGGCAGAGCCTGGCACTGATATCTTGACGGTTTGGCAATTTGTAAGGGGCCTGGCTGTGGTACAGTAAATCCTGGAGCACTATGAGGCCCTTTCGGAGTATAGCGCCTGATCTAATGTGGCACTGTAGACCCAGGCCTGGCTACATTGCTCTTTACATGGCAGCCTTTGCCATATTTAATTGTTCAGCTTAAAAACTGTCAATCCTATTTCTTTTTTTGGCCATGGCATTCCAGGGAGCTGGACGAGGGGTCCTGCAGTTTAGATGAAGAGTTAGTCATCACAAGGCCCTTGAAGTGTTATTCATTTGGCTGCATTAGCTGTACATTCACAAATATGTGAACCATTAGTAAACTTCTTTTGATAAGCTGCTGCTGGCCATTTTAATGCAAACATTTATTGTGCTTTTTCTGTCTGTGAATTCAAAGAACGCGAATTTGTTTACTTAACCCTAGTGACACTCTCCCTGAGTAGTATGTGAAAAAGCACTAGAACATGACAAAACCTTTCTGACACACATAAATAAAACATGTTCTTCATAAACAATATTTCCAAATATGTAAGCAGCACACAAAGTACACACAAGGCATATTCACTCACAATTCCAAGGTTTGATGAGAACAAAGGGCCGCACTCACAAAGGCAATCCGAGACATAAGTCTAACTTTACGACTTTTGGTATTCACAGAGGTCATTTACGAGTCGTATCTTTACGTTCGCAGTAGGGCCGTAATCTCCAGCTTTCGCCGTACTCTCTGCACCTGGGCCATACTCTCCAGCTGGAGCTGTACTCTCCGGCTCGGGCCAGATGAAGTGTAATCAGTGGGCTGGAATGCAATTTTTACAAAAAGGAACATTAGGAACATGTGATAAATGGCAGAGGACGTCATGAAAATCAATCAATCAATCAATCAGGGGATTTATAAAGCTCTAATCACCTGTGAGTGTCTCAAGGTGCTGGGAGTGGGGGGAGGGATGCAGCTCCGGTTCAATCGAAGAGCCAGGTCTTGAGGTTCTTCATGAAGGTGTAGAGGGTGAGGGAGCATCTGATGTTCACTGGGAGCTCGTTGCAGGCTTTTGCTGCAACGTAGGAGAAAGCTCTTCCTCCTGCTCTGGTTCTGCGGATGCAGGGGGGTCTCTGTAAGAGCAAGGTCTGCGGAGCGAAGGTTCCTCTTGGGTACGTGGAAGGAGACTCTCTTGTTGAGGTAGGTATTTGTTATGGAGGGATTTGTAGGCATGTGTGAGAAGTTTGAAGGTAACTCTCTTCTTGACGGGGAGCAAGTATAGGTTACGAAGGTGTCGGGTCATGTATTCGTGCCGTAGGGTTCCGAGGACGAGTCTGGCTGCGGCGTTCTGGATGGTCTGAAGCCTGTGTAGGAGGGTTCTGTTGATTCCAGCGTAGAGTGCATTACTGTGTCCAATCTGCTGGGTACGAGCGCGTGGGTGACGGTTTTTCTACATTCTGGGGGTATCCATTTGAAGGTCTTGCAGAGGATCCGAAGGCAGTTGAAGCTGGTGAAGGGGATGGAGTTGATCTTGTGGGTCATGGTGAGGGAGGAGTCGTGGATGATGCAAAGGTTTTGTGCGTGGTCTGTCGGGATGGGCAGACTCCTGAGGTCAGAGGGCCACCAGGTGTTGTCCCAGGCGGAGGTGGAGGGTCCGAGGATGAGGACCTCTGTCTTCTCCGAGTTGAGCTTCAGGCAGCTGCTTTTCATCCAGGTGGCTTTGTCTCTCATTTCTTTCTGGAAAAAGAGTCTAGTGTCTTCGGGGTTCTTTGTGAGGGATAGGATGAGCTGGGTGTCGTCGGCATAAGATATGATGGCGGCTAGGGGGGCTATGTAGATGTTGTAGAGCGTGGGGCTGAGCGATGATTCTTGGGGAACTCCGCAGTTGATCTGTGTGGGTCCGGAGAGGAAAGGAGGGAGTCTGATCCTCTGGGTTCTGCCAGAGAGGAAGGATCGGATCCAGGAGAGGGCGGTTCCTCATATCCCAGCGTCGTGGAGTCTGGCTGCGAGGGTCTGGCGTGATATGGTGTTGAAATCAATGGAGAGGTCTAGTAGGATGAGGGCTTCAGTGTGCCCCTGTTCTAGTAGGGGCACGCAAATTGTGGACTGCATGTACCATGATGGAAAGGAACAAACTTTTCTAAAATATGATGTAGTGTCCGGCTACACCCTTTTCCCTTGTCAAACTAATTTTCATGACCTCCTTTACCATTTATCAAACGTTCCTAATGTTACTTTTTGTAAAAATTGCATTACGGCCCAAGCCAGAGAGTACAGCCTAAGCCGGAGATTCCGGCCCGACTGCGGACGAAAAGACATGACCCGAATGAAACATGTGAAAACCAAAAGTCATAAAGTTAGACTTTTGTCTTAGATTGCCTTTGTGAATAGGGCCCTAAGATTTTAGAGGGGTCAAAACTATTCAGAAAACACTGGGTCCGACTCACACAAAAAACATATCAATACCAGTGGTGTTTTACATATCCATCTGAAATTACTTTTACATTTTTCCAATTCGATAATATTCCCAATAGTAAGGTCGGAAAGCTCAGCTAGGCACATGTTTCTAGGCGTATTGTTTGAAGTGACTTGAGGGATATCCCACAAGCTCCTATTACCCCCCCCTTTGTGGAAAGTTATATTGCCTGCCTTCAGTCACCGGTGAACTGAAGATCACTTTGCAAAAGCACACTTTTTTCTTTCTTTGCCCCCATGGAGAAAGCCCTTAACCAACACCTCCAGCACATCTGGGGTTGATCTGATCCTTTCCCATCCTGACTGGGTGTTCACTTCAGGCCTTGGCTCCACCCAATTTCTGTCTATTCTCAGAATGAGAAAGCATTGGATTGAAGTCTGGGAACTCCCACACACACACATATGAATTTGTGGGCATTCCTAAACTTACAGGGCTAACCACGTCTTGAAATATCCACTTGTCATCCCTTGTGTGTTATTTATTAATGTAGATTTATACATACCTCTAGACAAAAATCCACAGCAGTAAACCCATTTAAGCATGTCAGAAATAATTTTGTGAATTAACAGCAGACAAATGGGAATGTATTTTGACCAAAATCATATCTTTATAGCTGATTTTTTTTTTATTTGGACCCATTAAGTTTACTTTACTTCCTGCATACAATGTTAAAAAGATTAATAATTTTTTCTTTAAAAATATATATATATTTTTTTTATATTTTTTTTTATTGAGAAAACAAGCAAGGCATATACAAAACATAGCAAAAAAAAGACTTTAGAGGGTAGAGCATCATATCTTCAAATGTTACGAATAAACAACATAGTGGAGGGGGGAGAGGACACAGAGGAACATCAAAAGTACTCAATAAAAATAAGGGGTCAGGGGGAAAGTGGAACATCAAGGACCGCGGTAACTGGTGGTACACATATATCCCCTCTATATCTATTCCAGGGGCCCCAAATCTTGCTCCATTTCCGGGGGCGCCCCCGAGCCAAGTACACAGTTTTTTCTCGGAACATACACCAATCCATGTTTTTTACCCACACGTCAAGCGTAGGAGGCTTCTGGGACCCCCACAACTGTGCATTGTTCCGTTTGGAAATCATGGCCCCTAGAGTCACCCACTGGGTTTGTGCCACATTATGATCAGTAGGCTCCCAGACATTTAGTAAACAGCGTCTGGCTTCTGGTAAGAGAGCCACGCCCGTGACCTCCTGCATTACCGCATGTACTCTGCTCCAATAGTCAGACACTTCCCGACATTCCCAGATGATATGGAGGAACGTCCCCAGTTGACCACACCCCCTCCGACACAGACCCTTCTCAGATAGCCCCATCCGAACCAAACGGGGAACCGTGACGTATACTCTATGCAATATTTTTAGCTGAACCAATCTCAATCACACTGGAATTGCGACCTCCTTTGGAGAGGAGATCGCCGACTGCCAATCCGCAAAATCAAGCTCAAGGCTGTCATGGGTCCACTGATCCCGCAGCTGCAATAAAAGGTCTGCTCTATGATTAATCAATTTCTTGTACACTAGGGATATAGTGCTATCAGGCATATGACCATCCAAGATACGATCCTCTAATGGGGTAGATTCCAGAATCTCTTCCCCTTCCGAGAAAACGGAAGTCAGTGCATGTCTAATCGGAGTATAACGAAAGTATTCCTCCCAATTCATACTCGGTCTCCAAGGCCGAAAATGATTTCACCTGTCCCTTCACCCATATGTCTCCGACCTAGGAGATACCAATAAGATGCCACTTGTCGATCCCTTTAGTGTTGCACAGTTTGACGAACTGGTCTGAGCCAAAAAGGGGGTAGCCAGAGTTAAACGGTCCTTCCACCCTAATGAAACGCCAGACCCGCACAGCAGTCCTGGTCGGCCCCGTCAAAGCCTTCATCACCGACTTGGAATACAGTGCTCTATAATAATTGCCCCCAGGGAATACCCACCTATCCATGGCGAAACCAGGATTCAACACAGGGCCATACATACCGTGGTTGATGGCTGCCAACTGCGATGCCCAATAATATCTCTTAATTTCAGGGAGGGCGATACCCCCATCGCACCATGGGTGCGTTAATTTAGCTAGTGCAATACGCGGTCTGCCTTCCCATAATAATTTCCTCTGCAAATCCTCCACCAAATGAAAGTACCTAGCCGGAACAATATCCAGCGTGTTCTGAAGGGCGTACAGAAAACGAGGGAGCGAAATCATTTTAAAAAGAGCCGTCCGCCCAAGCATAGATAATGGGAGTTTTTGCCAGCCCTCAACATCTCACCCTAATCGAGTCAAGGGAGGGAGAAGGATCCTCTTGTATCGAATCATTGGGTCAATGGAAATATAAATTCCAAGATATTTGAATCCCTCTTGTGCTATTTGGATAGGACAGTTACGGGGCAAGATCGGTATCTCGCCGCTGAGAGTGTAAACATAGGATTTCGCCCAATTAATGACCAAACCAGAGTTTCTTCCAAAGGAGGCAAGGACATCGCAGAGTACCATTAATGATTTCTTGGGGGAGGTCAAATACAGTAGAATGTTGTCCGCATATAAGGAAATACGATCCTCAAATTGCGGCGACCAATAAATGCCCCTCATCGAGGGCTCCCAGCGGATCCACGCCACTAGAGGCTCGAGAGCTAACGCAAATAAAAGAGGAGATAATGGGCCACCCTGACGAGTACCTCGCCCAAGACAAAACGGCTCCGATACGCGACCATTAACTACGATCTGGGCAAGAGGATCTGCATAAAGAAGGCGCTCCCAGCTAATGAAATCCGAACCAAAACCGAATTTAGTTAGCACCGCCCACAGATACGGCTATTCAACAGTATCGAACGCCATTGTGTTCAAGTTTAAAATTTGTATAGCGCACTACTCACCCAGAGGGTCTCAAGGCGCTTGAGGTAGGGGGGTACATTACTTATCGAATATCCATGTTTTTAGTTGTGGTGTCCAACGACGCCAAAATGGCCGGCTCACGTAGCGTTGAGGCCCTCGCAAGGACCCCATGAAGACGCCTAAGGTTAAGTGCCGTATTTCTGTGTGGAATAAAGCCAGACTGGTCTGGGTGAACCAGATCGCTAATAACCTTTATCAGCCTATTAGCCAATAACTTAGCTAGAATCTTAGGTTCAGAATTCAACAGTGAGATCGGCCGATACGAGGCACATCTATTCTTCGGTTTTCCCTCCATATGGATTACAACTATCGAAGCGAGTTCTAATCACGGGGGAGAAGACCACGACCCCGGGACTCCAAGAACATGTCTCTTAAGTACGGGGCAATCCTATCCTGTCGAAGCTTATATAGCTCAATCGGTAGACCATCGGGACCCATCGCTTTAACTGAATTCAGGGAGCGCATTGCCAATGCAACTTCGTCAGCAGAGATCCTACTATCCAGGAGGTCCCGGTCCTGCACAGACAGACACGGGAGCACGATATCTCGCAACAACAAGCATGAATCTTCCTCCGGTCTATCCGACACGGAAGAGTAAACAGAGCGAAAATGTTTCAGCAAAGCATGACACTATTTCTTGCGTATCGGTCACCAGAGCTCCGTCTTCCATCTCAATTTTGGGTACCACACGACTAGCTCTGTCTTTCCTATCCAACCATGCAATCAATAGGCCAGCTTTATCCCCAACATCATGAATGCGCCCCTGTTGTTCCCGACTAAGAGCCTTCGCACCATCCATTACCAACGTTCTATAATCCGACTGCTTTAAATGCAGGACATGCAAACTGGAGGGGGTAACCTCTTGCTCCAATTCCTATTCCAAATCAGCTATCTCCGTTTCCATTCTAACCACATCCTCTTCCTTCTATTTTTTAACACCAACAATTAAAGAGAGAGCTTGACCTCTAATCATTGTCTTAAAAGCCTCCCATAACGATACAGAGGAAGAGACCGAGCCCTCATTCTCTAGAAAATAATGGTCCAATGCCTTAATCAGTGAACTGCGAGTCTTGAGATTCCGGAGATACCAAGGGTTGATGGGAGCTACCCTCCCCCCAGAGCCCGATGCCAGTTGAAAACAAAACCAAAGTGGGGAGTGATCAGAAATACCCCGAGCCATATGACTGACGTCAGCATTATAGGACGCCTGTGCAGCTGGCACCAACACATAGTCTATCCTGGAGAG
Source organism: Lissotriton vulgaris (assembly GCF_964263255.1). Classification (NCBI taxonomy): domain Eukaryota; kingdom Metazoa; phylum Chordata; class Amphibia; order Caudata; family Salamandridae; genus Lissotriton; species Lissotriton vulgaris. The sequence goes on along the minus strand of NC_141689.1, from coordinate 168,523,306 downwards.
ACTACCATGGGCACCAGAATGAAAGGTGTATTGTCGTTGAGTACCTCCAGCCGTCCACTAGGCCCATCGTGTCAATGAACTCAGGCAACCAACCCGAGCCCCCTTGAGAGCCCGAGGTGGGTGCCTGTCTAATTCTCCTGATACCACTGTGTTAAAGTCACCCCCAGAATCAGAAACCCTCCAGGAAGATCTAATAGAACCCCTCCCAAATCAGCGAAATTCGTAGACTGCAGGCCAGGAGGAACATAAACACACACAAGGGAAAGCCCGCGGCCCTCCCACCTTCCAGAAACTGCAACATAGCGGCCCCTCTCATCAAGGACCGAGGATTCTACTTCAAATGGAAAAGAGTTCTTAAGAAGAATTCCAACCCCCCCCGGGACCCAGATGAGAACCCAGCATGAGCCACCAAACGGTATCCCTTTCTATTCATGGCGTGACAAATATTACCCACTAAATGGGATTCTTGAAGCAAAACCGCATCCGGAGAGTGTCGCTTCAAAAGTTGCAACACCACTCCACGTTTGATCTTGTCCCCCAGCCCATTCACATTCCAACTCATCAACCTCAACCCCCTACCCCCATCACGAAACAGAATGAAAACCCGTCCCCCCTCCAAGTCCTTCACATCAATGAAAATGTCTTGCAATATAGTGCCTTGCTGAAAAACTAAACTGAGAAACAACACCCCCCCACCTCCCTTCCCCAAACTACCCATTACAATACCCCCACCCTGCACCCCTGCTTACGACCATAAAGCCACTCCAACTCGCAGTGTGCCTGTCGCCCCCACATCTACAAAAAGACAAGCTGTGAAGGAGAAAGATCCTCTGGTAACCCGAACAACCCCCCCATTCCGTTTGCACGAAACTACACCCTGGTTCAGAACCCACACAATCGGAGATACCCTAGCAACCCCAGAGACAGGACATTCGATATTCATTCCTGAGCCATATGTGCGCCTTCAGCCCCACCAGATTGTCCCCCCAAATCTTGCTGGGCCGGCAAAGTGTCCAACCAGTCGGCCACCACTTCGGGCTTGTCAAAGAAGTAGGTCCTTTCATTGTGTTCAATCCTCAGCTTGGCCGGAAAGAGCATAGCATATTTGAGGCCCATGTCACGCAGTCTCCTCTTCACCCCCAGAAAACGGAGTCATTGTTTTTGGACCACCTGTGTGAAGTCCTAATAAAAGCTGATAGATGAGTTCTCAAACTTCAGGGGCCCACTCGCTCGAGATGCCTGGAGGATAGCGTCCGTATCTCGGAAATTAAAAATCCGTGCTATAATAGGCCTCGGCGGGGCGCCCACTTTCGGTCTTCCACCAGGAACTCTGTGTGCTCTTTCCACAGTAAAGAACTTACTCAGTCCCTTGGGCTTTAGATGGTTGATGATTAGGTCTTCAATAAAAAGATTGGCCGCTTGATTCTCCGCCTTTTCCGGAACACCGATTATACGGACATTGTTCCTTCGGGCCCTCCCTTTAAAGTCCTCAAGGCGACGGACAACAGAGTCGTTCAAGGCCCTCAAATTCCGAACCTCTGTCTGCAATTCGGCGACGTCGTCAGTTAGACTCGATGTCTTATTATCTAACGATTTGACCTTCTCGTTTGTCTTTGCGAGGTCCGTGCGAATCACATTGACATCAATAGCTACCAGGGTCTTTACCTGCTTACCAAGGGACGACCTGATACCGTAGATGGCAGCCATAACGTCCTGCCGCATCAACTCAGTCGCAGGAGCCGAGGAATCCTTCACCTCCTCCTGCGCCTTACCAAGTCCACTGGGCGACCCCTTAACCTGGGCATACCGGTCCATGACATTGGACTGGGTATATCCACCCCTCCTGGTGGTTTTAAACTTCTGCTTGTCCCCCTCTGATTTGCTCGCCATTTCAGAGCAATCACAAGTCGGTGTCCAAGCCAGGAGAGCAAGTCTCCGATTCGGCAGGCAATAGATAGGGACTTTATTCCAGGATATGCTCCAAAGTCTCTTATTTGCCCTGTTGTAAAAGACGGAGATTGTAAAATGGCCTCCGAGCGATGCACTCAAATCAGCCCAAGCTAAGGGGGGGAATGGAGTGTTCCCAAGGCCGAAGCACGAAATGTCGTATATTGTCCAGGATGCTTAGACACTGCCCAGGGGCAAGAGCCGAAAGCAACAATGAGGCGTCTTCCGAATAAATCGAAAGTGAAAGTGAGGTTGGACCGGTCGCCCTCGCTGAGCCTTGCCGATGGTGGTCAATTACACCCCGGGCACCATGCCAACTCAAGCGCCGGGCCTCCGGGAGATATGGGCCGCAAGCTTCCCCACATCACAACTCCGGCCTCCGGGGTCCGATCGGGACGCAGTTTTCAGCTTTCAGGTCTCCTGTGGTTCATCTACCCAGAGATGTGGAAAGCTGACAGGATGGGCGACAGGATATATGCGGGAGGGTACGAGGGTCTAGGGAGCCCCTTGCTCACGCGGCCATCTTGGATGCGCGCGAAGCTCCTCCCCAATATATTATTATTTAATTCAGAATCAAAACACTGTCCATGCCAAAAATCTGTGATTTCATTAAATATCAGTGAAGCCCATCATATTATTGGCATGCTGCGTCAATATCTTCCATCAAATAAACTGGCCCATTTATTAGAGTGGTACACAATATTTGCAGAAGTCTGATATCTGCTCATTTTGCATTATGAGTTTCTGTGCATTGTTAACACATATGCGACAGGGCAAAACTGAAAAATAACAAGCAAGGGGCCATATTTTAGAAAGTGCCCTGGAGGTGTAACAGGCATGTGCATTCCCGGGGCACTTTGGTATTACAAAAGGGGCCGCAGACACTTGAGCAGCCCCAACTATAATATGGATAGAGCTGGTGCACATCTAGTGGCAGCTCTATCTCTAGGGGGTGTTCCCTCATTTGTATGGGGACGAGGCCCCATGCAAATGAAGGAATCTGTTTACCTCTGCACTTGCACCATTTTAAGGACCCAGACGCAAAGGCAAAGATCTGTCAGGGCACAAAATGGTGGCACACTGTCAGTGCGCACTCTGATATAAGCCCTCCGGAGGGGTTCATGGAAGTCCTAAGGAACCCCCAGACATCCCATTCCTGGCACCCGCAGTCACCCATTGCACCCACCTACAAAGAGATCTCTAATCCCTCTTAAAATTGCAGGCGGGCTGCCAGCTACACTGTGAAACATGGAGTGGCATTGAAGTAGCCACACCGCATTTCACTTGAATATGCTGACCCAGTGGGCAGCACAAGTAGTCTGCGGCTGTACTGAGGGCAGCGCATTCAATGTAAGAGGACACACTTTCCCTGTTAGCGCATGGCACACCTATTTAAGGTGCACCTTGGAGCAAAGAGAAAAGGTTTCTCTAATCTATTATAGGGCTCCTGAAGGGTATCCCGTTCTTGCCATCAAATGCTTGTTAATAAAGCAATAGTAAAAATGTGTGAAAAAAGTTTATTGTCACATACTGTGTATCATTTGTAAAAATAAAATACGGATTTGGGGGCAAATATCCAGGAAATTGTTATGTCTAATTAATTTGAAATCCTGGTTTAAGACCTTGCACTATGAGTCCATTCATTATGTTTCCTTTAAATGTATGATTTCTGATGTTCTCTGTCAGTGTATCGTATGTCATATGTCATGTCATTTTTTGACCTGTGGTATTTTTCCTTTTATTAAGATACTGGAAGGTCTTTGCAGCTGGTACACTAACACAATGAGTTACATACCCTTAACAGTGCCTAATATGCTGGTCAAGATTCTCATCATTGTCTTTCAGCCATATCTTTAGATGCTCTAAGTTTTGTTCTATGTAAAGTGTGAGGGGTATACTTTACTCCTCACATTGTTTGCTGCTAAAAATGACCACAATTTAGTATCTCCATTGTTGGACTTGGCCCTTTTTGCAACTGGAATATGCCCCTGCTGTTGAGGGCCAGGGTTCATGTTCTGTTCCCCAAGCAGGGAATCCCATCGAGGTAGTGATTGGTCTCCCTTGCTTTTTGGCTGGAAGGGGGTTTTGTTGGACTTGGCCCTTTTTTCAGGGTCATCCCTGACATTTTTGACTTCCTCCTGTATTTTTTCTGACCTGTTGTTGGCTGTTTTATGACTCTGGGCACTTTACCACTTTTGATCAGTGCTAAAGTGCATATGCTCTCTATGTTAAATTGATGTACTGAATTAGTGACTCCATGATTGGCTTGTTTGATTTACTTGTCAGACCCTAGTACAATGCACAACGTGTGCCCAGGGCCTATAAATCAAATGCTGCTGGTGGGCTTGCAGCACTGATTGTGTCACCCACAGAAGCAGCTTGTAAAGTGTGTCTCAGGGCTGCCATTGCAGAGCCTGTGTGCAGTCTAGTACTGCCATGTTGACGTGGTAAGTGCACCCACTTGCCAGTCCCTAAACTGTCCCTTTTTTACATTTTAGTCACCCCAAAAGTAGGCCCAAGAGCAGGGTACATTGTATGTAAAAGGCAGGACAAGCCCCGATGTGTGTGACATGTCCTGTTAGTGAATTACAGCAATTTTCTTTTTTCACTATTGCATGGTTACCTGTCCCCAAAAGCCAGATTGGGCAGTTTGATTATAACATATTATAATCCTAACTGACCCAGGGAACATGGTAGAAATTTGAGTTTCGTATGTCTGAAATACATCTTTTAGTGAAATTGGTTTTAACATTCGGTGTTTGAAAATACTACTTTTAGAAAGTGGATATTTTCTTAGCTAGTCATCCAGCCTTCCTCTGCTAGCTTGTGTATTGCATGTCTGGTTTATGAGTGACAGGGGCTGGGGAGACTCCAGGAGACAGGGTAAGATCCATCCGCATGTAGAGTGGTGGGAGTAGTAGCACCTGGGACTGAATAGGGCTGTGCCTGCCTTCCACAATGCTGGCTGCACCTCTTGTGGTGTGTCTGATGACCCTGACCCACCCTGTCAAAGGAAAGAAGGAGTTCTGAAAACAAAGTGCTCCAGGACTGCACAGAACTGGTTTGGACAAGGTACAGGACCCTCTGCCTTCAGATGACACAGGATTGGCTAGTATAAATATTGGGGCCCAGAACCCGGGACTTTAGTTCACTTCTGGGAAAAACAAGACAAAACTTTGCCAAGGAGAAGAACCAAGGAAGCAGCTTCGTTTGGACTGCCTCTCTGCCAGTGTGCTGTTTGCTGGGTTGGCCTGCAGTGGTCTCTTCATTGCCAAGGAAAGGAGAAGGAACTTTTAAAGAACTTTCATCATCTTGCAAAATATTACTCCAAGGGCTTGATTTGAGCTTGCCTCTTGACCGAAGTCTCAGGGATACCAAACTTCACCCCTTCTGTTTGCCTGCATCTGGAACTTGCTGTTCTAGCTGCTACAGAAGGAATTCTACAACACCGACACCGGCGAGCCACGCCATCATCTGTATGAAGCCATGAGCACTGCTCCGACTTGCAACGTAGACCCAACGCCGGCCGCCGTGCCACATCAATGCCAGCAAACGACATTGTAAGCCTGCCAGAGCCGTGAGCACTGCTCTGACTTGCGAAGTAGGCCCGACGCCTGCTGCTGTGCCTCATCGACTCCGAAGCCGATATCATCACGGAGACGATCGTCGACGTTGGTGGTCAAGAATCCATCGACATTGTGACATCGTACGGAATCGTGGTTTCGGCGCCATTGTGACGTCACCTCCTCTCCGGTCAGGAACCGACACGTCCCCTGCCTGAGCCAACATCCAGGACACCGGTGCATCATCTCCCCCGAAGCAAGGAACCGATGCTGCAACGCGCCAATGATGCACAACTCCCAGACACCGCGAGCTGTCTTTGTTTTCGCTTTTCCAAGGTACTGTTCTCTGTGGGTCTGTTTTGAATCCGGGCCTGATGCCGCGCACCTCACGGTCGGTGCCGTACTCTGGAATTTCTTTGGCTTTGACGTCTTGATAACTCCAGTTGGGGTTATCTGTTGCTAAAGACTGATTTTAAGTGAATAACCTATTTTTGAACTATTTCTACCATCTTGAAGAATTATTATTGATTACAGTATTGTGGATTTTTGTCAGTTATGGTCTTTTGATAAGTCTAGATAAAGAATATTTATTTTTATAAAACCTGTGTGGTGTCCTTTTGTAGTGTTTTCACTGTATTGTAGTGTGTTCACAAGTGCTTAACACCCTGCCTCTGAGATAAGCCTGTCTGCTCATGCCAAGCTACCTAGGGGGTGAACAGGGGTTATCCAGGAGTGTAATCCCCTTTCCCTGACTTAAAAGCTAGGGTCCCTATTTTGTCAAATCAAAGGTACCTACGAGTGACAACTTGAGACCCCCAGATCTACCATCTATAAAAAAAGTAATTGTTACAGAAATCTAAGGAAATTCTTCTTCTCCTTTTTATTAGAAATAGTAACTGATAGGAATAACAAACTCAAGTACAGATCCTACCATCTAAAATGTTCTACTTGATAAATAATGTGCTACGTCTCATCCAGGACCTGGAGTGCATGCCCCATACTGATAAAACATTATTGGCTCCCCTTGTATCTGCATCATCTTCAGAACCAGCTGCATCATTTACAAAGCTGTCATGACCAGCACACCTGCTTATCTTGCACATAAGTGCATGATCCTTTGTTGATCTCGACACACCCGCAGCCAGAACACCATCAGACTGCAGAATAAGAAGTGTAGAAAAGAAAATGCATGAAGTGTTGAAGACTCACCTCCTTAAAGAACATTACATCGCAATGCATTAACCATTCACAACCTAGCTTCCTCTCCTCTGGCACTCCATTTTGTTTGGGTAAGTTAAGCTAGGTTTGTGCTATAAAATACAATATACATGTACATAAAGGTGAATTGGAATACCCTTTCTTTTATTTATCTCATGCTTTATTAGAATTAAAAAGGAATTATTTATTTCTAGAAGGAGACCTTTGAAGTCGTCCTGGACTGAATGGTGACGTTTTTGATAGACATTAGAAAATCATTTAGAATTTGAACTGATCATCGTAATTTTCAGTTCTTGTAAAATGTACGATGCAGGAACACTCAATAAGCTATATGGGGATTTTTCTTTGCCCTGTGTGATATTAGAATCCCTTGTGTTCCTAGTTCGAAGAATGTTTTAGCGGACACCATGAGTATTGTGCCTGTGACAGCTGTACAGTGATGAGTCCTGAAGTGTCGGTAGCCTTTTCAGATCTTACCAGTGTCTCCTAACCTACAATGTTGCTGTTCTTGCTTCCCACCAATGCTGTAGATTGAAGGTAGCCCACGTGGGACAGGCTGTTAGAGGTGGGAGACATCGAAATGAGTGGTCGCCATTTTGGAAGGAACAGGCACGGCCCATCAGTGCCTGGAGTAGATGCAGTCCTCGTGTGGGCTATGATGTGGGCCACGCTCTATGAGACTCTCTTAATAACCTGAGCCCATTTACTTAGGCATGATACAGGTGGCCTCTTTAGCCAGTGATTTCCCTAGTTGTGCACAGCACCTGTGGCAGCCCTCACCGCTGGCATGATATTCCGAATGGAGACAAGCGGTACTCAGTGCTTCCCTCTGTTTGTATCCAGCACCGTGATTTATCCTGAAATTTGCCAGTGCCCTGCAGCCCTAAGGAAAACATCATCAACAGCTCCTGCCATGTTGGATATAGATCACGCATGACATTGCTCAATGCCTGATTTCCTCACAGCTAGTGGGGATTGGTGCTCTGTGCCTCATGGTAGCAGCAACACTTCTCTGCTCCGCACTTGGGGTGGAACATACGATAACTCTTTGACCAATGTAGAATGGGGAAATCTGAAGCCAAACAGCCATAACCTTTGCAGGTGGAAAAGCTACAAAAGTTGTGGAGGCCGTGGTTATATGTGCGTGACAACTGATCATTCATTTATGATAATGAATGACATGAAACATATCCTGCTCAAACTAAAAGAAAACATCCAGGTGATTGATCAAAATATGGACATTTATCTTATGACTGAATCAAATGACAGAGCACTCTGACTGGCAGGCTATAAGACCTGATGAAGCCGAGTAGTGCATCTTGATCTAGAGGATGGTGGTAAGACCTTGAATGACACACTCTTACGACTCAAAGAGTTGATTGCTACATCATGCCTGAGAAGCAATGAGTTAGATGTGAGATCACAGCACAACAATGTACGTATATTCGGTGTTATTGAGGCCACTGATTTTGTGTATCTTGAAGGCTTTGTGCAGACAATTCTGTCAGAGGCTTTGACAAGGAATCTTTTTCACTGTGCTCTATAGTAGAGAGAGTGCACAGGACCCTGGCTCTGAAGCCTCCTCCGGTGCTCCTGCAAGCTTAATTATGTTCAATGTTGGGGATAAAACCTTACCCTGCAACTTGCAATAGAAAGAAACTATATTGATTATCAGGGGAGTAGGATCTTCTTTTTCCCCACATTTTATAGGAACAGTGCAAAGGACCATAAGATCTTTCACAGCAGCAAGAAGAAGAACCTATGAGAGGTGAGCATTACTTATTGCATGGTATATCCTGCAAACTCTGTGTGATAATGAAGGATACAAGGCGCTTTACAAGTCAATGCACATATTTTTGTCAAGCCGGACAAGGCGCTTTAGCTTTTGTAAGAAAATCGTGAGGAAAAAGAATTCTGTGCACTCTTCCACCAGCATAAACGAGTCTCACAAGTCACTGAGTGATGTTGAATGGCTAACGCATCCTTGTTTGCTCCACACAAGAGTGCTAACATCACTTTCACAAGGTTTCTACAAGCTTTAAATAGCCTGTTAGAGGGAATAATCTTTCCTAAATATTTTCTCTTCTGCCTTAAGATTGCACACCATAGCCAGGAGAAGCCAGTGTTTGTAAAATAATTTGGGAGCATTTAGGGTTCTTTCTTTTTTCATTTTGTGGCTATTAATGTATTGGCAGCTCCCACAATTTGCATACAACATGGTCCTGCACTGTATGGATACTACATTTGTGTTTTCACTCCATATGCCCAGCAAAACCATTTTAGGCTCCACCAAGACCTCAGAATCCAGAACATCATTAATAATAGTTAGGATTTAACTCCCAGATGTTGCATTATTGAATCACCAGCACCCATGCAAGAACTTACCCGTGATTCTGAATAAATGCCGCTCTGTTTCTCAGGCGTCTGGTACTTCCAATGCGTAAGTGTGTATTAGAGGATGGAAAGGTGGTCAAGTGTCTCTCCTTTTCAGTTTGTCCCAGATTTCAGGTCCATTCCAGTTGGAGTGCATACATATACTTTTGGTGGTCCTTGTTCTCTTGCTAGCCAAGCTTATCTCATAGTGTTCCCTCATCGTCGCTCCATAAACAGTCATTTGTATCTGATGCTTTAGTGGTGGTCCACTCTGCTATGATTCTGAGTTGTGCTGCCTGGTAGTTTTGTATAATGTTTGGGCAGATGAGACCAAAATAACATTTTTGATGGCCACTACTTCACCTGACATAGAACTTAAACCGATCTCAGTGTTTCAGAACACACATTTTCTGAAATTGCACAAAATGGGCACATTGTTAGTAATGGAAGTGTACCTTTTAGGAGCTAAGCAGGAATCATGCCTTATGGACACTGTTGGCAACTGCGAAGAAGGAAATCATTTTTAAGTTCACTATTAATTCTATCTTAGTTCAGTTTGGGGGTGTTTGCATTCACAGTGGAAATGGGCTGCATAGCATTCAGCGCATTATAAATATAAACCATAATGCAAATCAGTTTTAGAATCCCAGTGGCTCTAGAAAATTCCCCTGTTTCACATTGCAACTATGCGCTCTTGTAAACAGTGAGAAGTGCAAGGATTGCCTTACAAGACTGAGGGACATATACAGTAGCGGCTCCTGGAGGGAGCACTGCCGGGCGGTGACGCAGGGTGGGGGGTAGTAAACTCCGGATTATGGCCCAACGGAGGTAAGTATACAAATAAATAAATAAAACGAATTTCGCTGCATCACCAAATGCGATGAAGCGCGAGCGATGATGTTCATTTTATTTATTGATTTGTACACTTACCTCCGTTAGGCCATAATCCAGAGTTTACTAGGCCCCACACTGCCCCTCCCCGCCCTGCATCACTGCCCGGCAGTACTCCCTCCAGGGCCTGCTACTGGGCATATCTACAAGGGCAGAGAGCCACTAGAGAGTCACTTTTTCCGACGCCCCGATGGCGCTGTGCGCTCTGCTCCATATTTACAAGCTAACTTTGCGTGGCTTAACACAGCATTGTAAATATGGGCCTCCTCAATGGTAAATGAACGTGCAATGGGTGTTGCTGTGGGCGTTCCCTCAGAACACCCATTGCTTTTTGACACTGCCCCAGATTTACAAAAATCTGTCATTCTGCTCCAGCGCCAAAAACTACCACCTTCGAAAAGGAGGCGTTAGAGTGGTGCAACCTTCATATCTCCTCGATTTTTGCTCTTCCTATGTGTGCTGCACAATGCCATTACTGATCGCTTTTGTGCAGGAAGATACATATTCATCCCTGCAATGCAGGCACCCTTGCAGTCAAAGCACCCCAAAGTCCTTTCCAGACCCTATATGACACCATAAGAGCCCTGGGAAGTAATGAGATGTGCACATCGAAAAGGAGAGACCACCTTGTCAGTCACGTTGTCTTGGGAGTTGGTGGTTCAGCTGCAAGATAAATTGTCTCACTGTTAATTACAAGTGTTGTTTTTTAAATTGACTACTTATCCTGCCTTTGGCATTGGTGTCCATGTTCTCCTTGCAGGGCAGGGTGATGAACTGCAGCCTCTGTGTGCAGATGTCTGCCTCTGCTACTGTTCAGGCCTGCCTGGGATGCTCCTTGGGAAGGAGCCCCCCGGAGGTATGAAGTTTCTATTAGAGCCTAACCTCTGGCTGATCCCATTACTTCTACTGACAGTCCCCCCACAGGAGCGCGCAGAGATGAATGAGCCAGCACTCAGTAGACCGGTTTATTCCTCCTTTGGGAGATCCCTCAGCCAAAGCTAAGGTTTAGGTAATTTCCAGGATGTTTTTCCCGTCGAGCCAGCTGTTCCCTAAAGTAAATGTTCATACTTTGTCCTTCAGCCTCTGTTCCTCCCATTCTCTTTTTATCGGTTTTAATATCTTTCTTTCTAAATTTTTGACATCTCTTCTTTTCTTTGCGTTTTCGGGCTCTAGGCTTTTGTCTTTCTTTATTTCATTCATGTATTCTATGTCTCTTTATTTCTCTATATTTAAAGACTGTTTATAAGTTTTTTGTATTCCTTTCTAATTTTGCTTTAATTTCTCACATTCTTTTGTGCTCTATTTTCTTCCTTTTGCTTATTTTTCCTTTTATCATTATTCCTTTTTTTTCATTTTTCCTTCTGTCTTTAATTCTATCTTTCTTTCATTCTGTTCTTATTTCGTTCCTTTCTTCTTGTCTTCCTTTCACTATTTTTACCTTTCTTTCATTTTTTCTGGTTTTCCTTTCACTCTTTTTCCTTTCATTTCTTTCTACATAAATACAAACTTACCACCTACTATACCCCATTGACCGGGAACATATTAGAAATTCAGACTCAACGAGGACAGCATCAGTGAGCGACTAGACGTTATCACACCATCAACATCAAGCTACTTGATATTACACTATAACTGACCAGCTACAGCGTATCACACCATCAATGACCCACGACACATTACCACAGCTTCAGTGACCCCTGCACCTTATCACACCATCAATGACCTACTACACCATATCACACAATCAATGACCTACTTCACCTTATAACACCACATGCAAAATCCAAGCAAAAAGATTAATGTCATGTCTACAGCATGCATGCTGTTAGATCTGTTAGCTTAAGGGTGGTCTTTCCACAACCGTTTTGCCTTCCTTTGACATTTTTGCTGATCTAGTTTTGCTGGGCCTTGTGCACTTTAATACTACTAACCAGTGCTAAGGTGTATGTGCTCATTTCTTAAAACAACATAACATTGGCTTAGCCCAAACTGGCATATTTAATTATTTATAAGTCTCTAGTAATGTGGTACTACATCTACCCAGAGCTTGTAAATTAAATGCTACTAGTGGGCCTGCATTACTGATTCTTCTACCCATGAAGTAGCCTTTTCAAACATGTCTCAGGCCGCCATTGTAGTCTGTGTGTGCAGCTTTAAAACTGCCATTTTGACCTAACAAAATAAACCTTTTGACATGCCTAAACCTTCTTTTAAAAACATATGTCACCTCTCGTGTAGGCCCTAAACAGCCTACAGGGCAGGGTGCAGTGTATTTAAAAAGTAGGAAATGTAATTGTAAGTTCTACTTGTCCTAGCAGTCAACTCAAATTTGTTTTTCACTTTTGCAAGGCTTACCAAAGACATTGGATAACATTGGAGTTACCTTGTTACATTTAATAAGCAATTACTTCCAGGTGGGAAGAGGTAAACATTTCAAGCCACAATTACTATATTTTGATGCACAGCAGCGCAGCAAACCTTCCTGCTGTGCTGTTGTGTGTCAAAATAAAAGGGCAGGGATGCTCCGTATCTACAAAATATGGCACATCACTGTCCTTGTTCCCTGCCCTGGTGCCCATCAGCAGCCGTGGACCAATGTACACACCAATGCGCTATGGTGTAAGGGTGCCTACATTGCAGAGATGATTGTTGTTAATACCTTCCTGCACAAAATAATCATTAATGGTGTTTATTTCCTTCTATGTAAGCAGCAGAATGCAGCACACACAGAAAGAGCAAATACCAAGGAGAAATTAAAAGTAATTCTCCTCCTTGTGCCAGGCTTAGGATTCAGATGCATTCCCAGGCTTACAACACTTTGTAAATCTGGGAATGTGTCAGGCTCCATGGATGTTGTGTGGAAACACCCACAGCAACATCCATGCTATGTCCCTTTCATATAGAGTAATATGTGACAGAGTCCTATATTTAGAAGCAGTACAAAGGGGGTGGTGATGGACAGAGCATCTGATCTGGGTTTAATCCATCACCGTTCTTTAGCCCACTCCGCCACCCCAGTTCAGACATGGCCATTTGCAAATCAGTCTGACCCTGTGCCTAATGGGAACAGTCCAGTCCGAACTGCCAAGCCATGCCTTCCCTGGACCAGAAACAAGCTTCCCAGGACCGGTTTCTGGCATAATAGCAGCTTGCCTGAATCCAGTGGCAAAGTGAGCAAGGGACTCACGTCTGAGCATACCCTGCCAACTTATGGCGAACAAAGCAGTACAAAAGGGGGTGGTGATGGACGGAGCATCTGAACCAATCAAACACTCACACCCAGTCAACAGATCTGGGTTTAATCCATCACTGTTCTTTAGCCCACTCTGCCACCCCACTTCAGACATGGCCATATGCGAATCAGTCTGACCATGTGCCTCATGGGAACAGTCCAGCCTGAACTGCCAATCCATGTCTTCCCTGGACCGGAAACAAGCTTCCTAGGAGACACCAGGTATAAATATTGGACCTCAGACATCAACTCTTCAGTAAACATCTGGACCTCTGGAAGTCTTTGCCAGAAAGAAGGACAGCTAGGCTGCTGCAAAGACTGCTACCCGGCTGGCTTGCTGCCCTGAAGGATGGCCTGCCCTGCTCAGCCCTGCTGTGATGACCTGCAGGCCTGCTGCCCTCCTGTTTGGCTGAGAAGGACTGGACCTGCAACCTGTACCTAGAACCACCAGAGTGACTCCAAGGGCAACGTCTCTTGTAACTAGCCCCTGGACTTTTCAATGGTATATCCTACCCTGCCAAGAGGTGCCACCCCAGTCCTGCACCCTTGGCAGGGGGACGTAGGTGCTCTTCTAGCCTGTCTGTACGATGCATCACCTCTGCCACATGGAATTTTCCTAGCAGCAAGATTCTGTATTGCAGACCTGCAGCTCCTCTGAATCGATGCATCCCCTCAGATGCGCAAGGTATTCTCGATGCCAAACTTCACATTACAAGCCGTAGCCAATGAGATATTCAATGACGATGCATGACCTAATGTGTGTTGGCTAATCAAGATTACTAATAATGCATAAACACGATAGGCCGACACAGAGTATGATTCAGAAAGGTAAGCTTACACTTTTGTGTAAGTTTACTCCTGCTGTAGAAACTTTACTACTTGATTGTATTCACAAACTACAAGCGTAATTTTACTAATAGTAATTATACACTTTTGTGTACGTTTACACTTGCCACAGTGTAATTTGATTGTTAGTAATTTTGCACTTATGTGCAAGTTTAAACTTACTGTAGTAACGTTACTACTTTTTGGTAGTCACAAACTACAAGGGTAATTTTACTACTGGTAATTTTACCAAAAAGTTGTAAAGTTACTACAGCAAGTATGAACTTACAAAAAAATTTAAGTTTCCCTTTGTGAATCAGGTCCATTGTGCCCCAAGGGACACTCAAAAAGAAATCACAGCCGTGGATGAGTAATAACCAGTAGGTTCAGATCAAGTAAACTCTGATCTCCTCTGGTTATTCTTTGCTTCTTAGTGGATCCTCAAGGTCCACATCATAATGGCAGGTGTTTCCAGACCCTGACTTTATTGTAATGGCCCGCCACACATGCACAAACAAAACAACACATGTTTCCAGTCTCTGCTTATATATACCCTGGGCTTTACCAATAAAGCTTTGTTCATTCACCATTTATGTTCCCTCATTTGTTTCCGGTTCATACATTTGCTTCACATGTGTTACTTCATTGATGATAGATTATTCATAGTCAGGTGTTTGGGATTCAATGCTAGAATGTTCTTCCTGAGGGCCTTCTACATGAACCTTCTTTCTTTGACAGCTGATGCCTAATTAAGAGAGGGGACAATCAGAAGCCGTATTATAGATTGTTGCAGGTGCCATTACATGACTCAGAGACTCAGTCCCTGTGCCCTGAGTTTAGAAAAAACGTATAATGGTGCTGGGTAGGGATAAAATGATCCCCTGGCACATGAAGGGGAGTTTTAAAGGGATCCCCTCCCGCCGTTAGTCAAAATGACAAATTAAATTGTACTGCAGGTACCACTGTACTCTGGCGGGACCCAGCGTAGCCCCCCAGTGAGGAACTGCAGGATTCTTACGGCACTAAGTGCCACCTCAAATGAAGTACAGCGGTACTATTAGGTCTGAAAAGCCCTATTCTCATTATATACTTGTTTCGTGCTATACTAGGTTAGCAGTGTGCAGCTAAATTATATCTCATTTGTATTCACGTTATGCAATCCACTGAGTTATCCTTGTAATTGGGGAGCTTCTGTTAGCGAGGGTGACTCCATTTTGTATTTCACAAACCTCATTAGGCTGTGTCTGAACTAGGCCCCTTTATTCATTTTGCTTGCCTCAGCCGAACACTGTATTTAGTTATTATTTTCTCTTCTGTTCAAGGTTGCCTTCTGACTTACTAATGAATAGGCCATTCCTCCTTTGCATACCTATCCACCTGTGTAGCTCTGCTCCCATGTTAGGAGACGCTGAGACCCAGCACCGCAACTTTGAAACTGCGATAGTGTCTACCATTCTAGCAGGTGGTAGCTCATCCTTCTGTGCCGCCTTTGTTCACGCTCGGCCTAAGCCAGTAACTTTCCACTGTGGGTGTGGTTGGGGGCTTCCGGAGGAATGGTTATGCATTGCGTGTTGGGGGGGCCAGTCCTTCGGCAGACATCTTTGGGTGCAGGTCAGATTGGACTCCTCTGCAGAGTATTACTAATAAAATGCCTGTTTATATTCTCTACTGTCTGACCGACTCTTCATTACTTGAGAAGGCATAGCAGGTGGTTGTAAATTACCCGGGTGGCCCCGAAGGGCCACTTCCTTCAGTTGGCACTTAGGGACCCCGCAAGGTGACCCGATTCGTTTGTAAATGGGTTGCAGGGTTGGGGTTGCATCTGGTCGGTTGAGCAGATCGGGGATCCCCACATGATAAGAGCCCGGTTCTCTTGGCTGCCCGGCCCGTCTGATCAGACGGTTCCTCATCTAGTGGTCACCGGCTGGTGTCCTGAGAAGGTGAAACCTTTGATTTGACTGTTTGGTCCAAAGAGTCGGCAGTGGAGAATAACTTTCCTTAACCTGAGTGAACCAGGTGTGTGATTTGATTCTTGGAAAAATTGCACCATTCTTGGACAGCACGAGCCAACGGGCTGTGTCTTGGTACAGTCTCCAGAGTGTCTTGGTGGAGTTTTCGGACTGCCTTGCTTGAAAGGCACGAGCCCACTGTCTGTGTCCTGGTACGGTCTTCGGACTGTCTTGGTTTGAATTTGGTGGGTTTTTGGACCCTTAAAAGACATTAAGTGTTTGCGAACAATCTGCCAGGCCAACTGGAAATTCGTCTTACTCTTGAAAAGGTCTGGGCTGAAGTCTGTGTTCTTGAACTTGGTGCAGTCTCCGGACTGTAGGGTGCAGTCTTCGGACCATTTTGGTTTGGTTCGCAAACATTTTTTATTGGTTGGTGTTATATTTGTCCATTGGAGATAGCACATGTGCCTTATATTAAGATGCCTTGTCGAAGTAAACTGTGGTGTTTTGGATGTTGGTGTTGTTCTACTGAGGCTCAACTAGACGAGTGCCAGCTCAACTAGACGAGTGCCAGCCTGCGCCCCCTATTATGTTTAGCACATTGTGGAATAAATATACGAGTGACAATGCTGATTTAAAGTGACCACTAACTGGCACATTTGATGAAGAAAAATTGAATTTTTTGCAGGACAAATTGTTTGCCAAAAAGAGCAAGCAGTCGATGTTTGATTCTTTAAGAGTATGGCGGAAGGAAGCAAAGCAATGGCGTATGAGATCAGAGAAGGAGGCCCTGAAAAGACAGACAAAAACAATAACGATGAAAGCAGTGGCCTATGATAGAAAGAAGATAGACAAAGGCATAGAATGTGCAGATAGGAAGTTTTGATTGCAGAATGATAATTGTTATGTTACTACAGAGGAAGGTGATGTTTTCTTTGAGGAGTTATTAGATTCTCAACCCCCCCTTCTTATGATCCTGAGCGGATATATCCAACAATTTCGGCATCTCAGTCTCCGGCCCCTGGTGCCGCTCTCCCTAGTAATTCTGCCTCTAGCCCAACTGCTTCAGCTCCGCCCCCACCTGCTTCTTCTCTACTTACGCAAGTCACAGGGGCGGGAGCCTTTAGCTCCCCTGTTCTGTCTACTGGCTTTGTATCTGCTGCTACACCCCCTTTTACTCCTACAACACAGTCTCCATTCACAATGTAACCTATCTCTTCATCCACTCTTTCCCCCTTAAGTACGACACCTCAAACACTGCAAAATGGCATGTGCGTGGGATGCATGAAGCGAATTGGGCAGCAGCGCGAGACCGCATGGAGAAAGTGTTTGTGCGTTCTTCTGTGGGTGATGAGGAAAAGCAAATGGTGGCGAATCAAGCAGCTCAGTGTGCTCGGAATGCAATCTATAGTGTGGAAGATGTGTGGAGTGTGAGGAAAGAGTATGAGCCCTTCATACTGCAGCATGCTCTTAAAAATGTCGGCCACTCTGATAGGAATGTGGGAGCAGTGTTTTCAGTGTGTTGCGCCACAGATCATCTATGACATACGGGACAGGGTATATGTTACAAGTATGGCCCAATGAGGTTTTTAGTAATGTAACGACATTGGTGGGTTATTGGGGCAGATTGCTCCAAAAGGTTTCGGCGATAGTGACACAGTGTTCCATGAGGGAGGTCCATCCCATTTACCATCCTGCAATACCAGAACTGCGCAACTCATCGAATACTGTAATTTGGCCACAAGTGGATGCTTGGTTTCAGGAACAGTGGATCTCTACTCCTTGGAAGAGGAGTGAGGTAATATCCCTTACAGCTCAGTTGCCAGACCCTCGAAAAAATCTGACTGCATACTACAAAGAGTTGACAGAGGGCGGCCCCCTGCACAGTGATGATGTTAGCTGATATTGAGTTGTTCTTTGGCCTGTTGGTACCGGTAGACATATAGAGACAAGTGCATACACAGGTTCATGTAGTAGAAATGGGTGGAATATTGGATCAGATTAGGACTTGGGACAAGGAACGCAAGCACGGCTAGAAGCCGAAGGCAGAGTTATTAGCCTTATCACTTATATGCATTCCCGTATCCCGCCGAGACATCTGGATTGGGACAAGTTGACTGCATGTCGTCAGAGGAAGGATGAGAGTGTGTCTGATTTCTTTACTAGGTTTGAAGGGGTGTTTCTAGACTTTAGTGGTCAGGATCTGTCATTGGAGGGTGGTGTCTGGCTGCTTGTCAGCAGGTTTGTTAATAATGTACTTCCCTAGTTTGTGACTAGGTTTCAGGTTTCGGAAAATACTTGGAGCACCTCCTCCCCGTCAGTAATATTGAGCATGGCGCAGTACTACGAGCATAGGGAGAATGAGGGGAAAGAGAAAGTGGAGAAAAAGTCAGAGGAGTTGAAGATGAGGGTGTTGATGCAGCAAGTATCAAGGGGAAGTGGAAGAGGCAGTGGTTCGGGTTCGGCCCAGCGGTTACCCCAGTCTAGCAGGGGTGGTGCTGTGTGTGCACCTGTTGGGCTCAAACAGTGTGTGTATTGTAAGCAGGTGGGACATTGGCGGAATGAGTGTCTGGAGTTATTGCAGAAAGGTGAGGCCCCGAGTGGTCAGGGTTTTAGACGACGTGGAAGAGGAGGAGGAGGAGGCCAAGGGGAGATGCATTCAGATAATACATTGTATACTCAACAGAGTGTGAACTCTTTTGATAACTCCTGAGGAAGGCAGTACTATCATGATAAATATGACATGGACGAAGTGACAGAGATGTCCCACAGCTAGAAGAGCCAGGGACAGGGCGAGGGACCAGTTCTGGTGCCTGTAGAGCAACACGGACCCCATGCCTTTGCGGATCTGCAATGCATGGCTAAGACATTTTTGATTAACACAGGTGCTATGAATAGCTCTGTTTCATGTTTGCTGGTCCCAGGGGCAGCTCTGTCTGGCCAAAATAATGTGTTGGTAGGTTTTCCAGGTTTGCCGGTGTCACCTATTTAGGTCGCCTACTGTGGAAGGAGGGTCGCAGACTAACACCTGAACGCATAGCTGCTTTCACTAATATGCCTTCTCCTAAGACTCAACGTTAAGTACGAGTATTTATCGGCTCAGCATAACCTCGTATTGTCGCCAATGGACCCCCAATGAATTCCTACTAACAAAACCCCTCCTTTACATGACCACCAAAGGAGTGCACAAACCCTTGCCTTGGACATCTGATTGCCAGCAAGCTTTTGAGCAATTAAAGGTGGCGCTTTGCTCTTCTCCTGTGCTTGGTACTCCTGATTACCAGAAGCCTTTTGTGCTCTACGTACACAAGCAGATGGTTGCGCGCTCTCTGTTCTAACACAGGGTTTCAGTGGTAAACAGAGACCCTGCGCTTACTTCCCTGCTATTCTTGATAACGTCACCAGAGCCCTCCCAAGCTGCCGAAGAGCTACTCCGACGGTGGCAGTTTCTATCAGACAATCGGCAGAGCTCGTCCTTGATACTGATCTCACAGTAATGGTACCTCATGCTGTGGATACGCTTCTGAATAAGACAAAGACACAGCACCTTACTAGTGCATGTCTGACTGGATATGAAATGACCTTGTCTGCTCCGCACATTACCATCAAACGATGTGCTACTCTGAACCCAGCCACACTACTACCCCTCACTACCAAAGTAAAGGACAATGATGTCCATGATTGTTTTTTTCGGACTGAAGAAGAAATGAAGGGACGGGTATACCTGACTAATGTTCCACTACTTGACCCCCAAGTGGAACTATATGTTGATGGCTCTTGTTTCAAACTACCAGATGGCACTACCACAGTAGCGTTCAAAATCACAATGTTACATACTGTAGTTGAGACATCCCGTATCCCATACCAATCGGCCCAAGCTGCAGAGTTGGCCACCCTCCTTAGGGCTTGTGAGTTGAGTGAGGGACTGACTGTCAATGTCTACACCGACAGCCAGTATGCCTTTCGGGTGGCCCATGATTTTGGCGCCTCTGGGTGGAGAGAGGGTTTTTGACATCACACAGATTGCAAATTCAGAATGGCCCATTAATACATAGACTGTTTTCAGCACTGACCCTTCCCTATAAGTTAGCAATAATAAAATGTAGTGCCCACAAAGCAATAACAGACGATGTTGGGAGAGGAAATGCGTTCGCAGATCAGACAGCTAGATTAAAGATGAAAAAGATGTTCGTGGCAGGTCCTGCTAGGTAGGTCCCAGACAATGGAATCTTCAAGGACACATTAGAAAATGTCAGGGAAATACAGGGTGAGGCAACCCTAGACGAATCGGTAATATGGGAGGAGTACAGGCATTTCGATGAGGATGGGTGCTGGCCTGATCTGTCCGGAAAACAGAGATGGTTGCTGCCGAATGCCTACATACTCCCTGTGGTTACCATGGCCCACGGCCCAGCACAAATTAGTGCCAAAAGGAATATGTAAGCTACTGGTCCCAGTATGGCAGAACAATAATATGTATAAGGTAGCAACGCATCTAGTGAAACACTGCATTATTTGTATGAGACATAATCCTGGGAAAGGCACTCCTACACCCTCAGGTAACTTTCCACCACCTTCCTTCCCTTTCGGGGTCCTCCAGATGGATTTCATTGAAATGGAACGAGTGAACAATTTGAAGTACGTGCTGGTCGTGATTTGTGCATTCAGTAAATGGATGGAAGCTTACACAACTAAAGAAAACACAGCTGTTCTTCCTGCGCTTTGGATTGCCACATTTGATTTGGAGTGACAAGGAAGTTACTTCAATTCAACGGTAATCAAACTAGTGTGTGAGGGTCTGCACATTAAACAGAAGTTCCATGCAACTAACCACTCCCAGTCAGTGGGTCTCATGGACTAATACAACAGGACCCTCAAACCGAAGTTAGTAAAGATACCAGAAAGTACAGGTTTGCGGTGGTCAGATGCTCTACCTTTTACTTTTTTACCTACCAGAGCGACAGCGCATTCTAGGACAGGGCTGTCCCTGTACGAAGTGGTCTTCTGTCCCCCTGCCAATGCCTGGGGCGATCCAAGACCCAAGCGCTTCTCCGAGATAGGGAAACCCCCTGCTTATGGATTATCTGTATGAATTGACTAAAATCTTTGTTCTATCCATCAACAGATTCGAGACACGCTGCAGCAGGTACCAGAGGGGCCCGGGCATCAGCTAAAGCCCGGTGACTAAGTGCTCTGCTCGTAAAAAAATTCCCGTGGAAAAGCAGCCTGGAGCATTGTTGGAAAGGGCCACTGTTGGTCCTCCTTGCTACTCTCACTGTGGTGAAGCTCAACGTCCGGAAGCACTGGATGCATGGGACACACATCAAGAAGGTCCCTTTCCCTCTTCCCTCTTCCCTATGACCAGTGCGTCATCAATGGCATTGCTGACTAGGAGGGGGAGCGGGTGCCCCGTTTCACTCCCTTCTCCGACACCCGATTGAGGTGGGTGCAGACGGACGAAGAAAGGGACGCTGCCTTGCTTGAGGCGGAGCCCCAGAGATAAGGGCAGCCCGGATACTCTTGCTTCGGATACACAAGTGTCTGAGTCTCAATGCCCATCTGACCCTGAGTTTCACTCCTTTTTTGTTGACAAGACAGTGCCTGGAGCCACCAGGTATAATCTGTGTCCTCGGCGGAGGGACAGTGCATCAGAGGGACAGTCTAGGAGCTAGGGAAGGACTTGAGACTAGGTTGGAGGTACCCTGTCTAAGGTATCAGCGATAGAGTTTGGAAAAGAGATTCGTGCACTGGCCCGTACAATGTACAGGATTAGTTGAGGGTGTCTTCCCAGGAGGGAGGGCGCCCTATCCTGAAAGAAGAGGGTTTGTTTTTCAGCAAGGGCTGCAATTGCGCAGCTCCCCCAAGGGAGTGCTCCACAGCACCGTTCTTGATGAACAATAGAAGTCTACTAGTGAGGCTCTGAAGGACACTGGGTAACTTGTGCCCCTCTGGTTCTGTTGTAGTATTAGTGGCTCCAGTTCGTGATTTTCCCTCTGATAAATATAAGTTGCTCCTGAGATTTTATAAATGTATCCATTTGGTCGTGCTGTTATGGAAGAAGAACACCCCTAGCGGCCCCACCACTAGGGCAGAGTAGTCCTGGTTGGTCTAGCTGGTCCACTAGGAGTAAGATAGTAGTAATGATTTGCTTTCTCATACTCTTGATCAGAATGTTCAGGGTCGTATGTTATTTAGAAGAGCACCATCCAGCACACACTCTGATAGGGACTACCCCGGTTCCACCTGAGCATCTGTTTGGTACATTGGCTCCGCACAAGGAGAGACATAGACAGGGATACATTGAGAATGCATTTGTGCAAATGCTTTGTCAGGTAAACAATATGACCAATGCCACAAATTGCTGGGTGTGTGGGTTACTCCCCTCTGTCGTACACAAGAATAATTTACTGGTGTTTTTATCCTTTTCAAACCTCAGTAGCTGTGAGGCATGGTTCCAGTTGCTTTCTATGGTATATATATATACATTATCATGCTGATGCTATGGATATGACTCTGATTATCAAGCAGCATTAGAGTATGTAGTGGTACATCAGGGTTATACTCCTGGGATAGGAAGAAAGCACGGTACTTTATGTCCAGATGCTTGCATGAACGTCTTCGAGAATAACAGAAATGTCACATGGCTGCACGATGAAATGCTGGACTTCCCGGGATTCAATGTAACTGAATACTTTAAATGTTTCCATGCACGAAATATCATTGAAAATGAAATTATGCCTGTGCCTGTCATCCATACTTCAGCTAGTATCTGTGTTGAAGGTTCTGGGACGATTCCAGTGGGATTAAGCAGCTGTATTACACATATAAATTGAACATCACTGGTAGCCCACCGTTGCTCACAACCCCTAATGTATACTTTGTTTGTGGGGCACATGCTTTTACCTGGCTCCCTAGAGGATGGTCTGGCCAGTGTTATCTCTCTTTTCTTTTACCTCCCGAATACATTGCACCGTCTAACTATCACTGAGATTATAGACTGCAGCGAAGGAGTGTTCACCTGTCCTGAGTAAGGAGGGTTATTAATACTGAAGACATTGATCAGACTGAGACTACTTTACAGCAATTCACAGATGCCATGAAAGGTATTCTGCCATTTTGGTGACCTTTGCATAACAGTCTTAGCCTTCATCGCCTCACCAGAGTTGTAGAATGGGTTATCAACACTACAGCAGGTATTCTCACTAACATTACAGCTGAGCTCCAAGCTACCAGACTTATTGCTCTTCAAAACTGGATGGTTTTAGACGTCATCTTTGCAGATAGGGGTGGAGCTTGTCGTGTCATCTGTAGCAGTCACTGTGTTTACATCCCTGACCACGCCCCTAACGTATATCCTGCTATCCAGAAGCTACATAGGCTTGCATCTGATATTCATCAAGACAATGGTTCAAGGTACTTGACAGGGTGGTTCTGGGGTCTGATAGTACCTTGGGGTTGGAAGGTATTTCTTTTTCCAGCAGCTATAGCAGGTGTCTTCTTTATGTGCTGTCTCTGTGTCAACTGCCTTCAGCATGCTGTACCTATTGTGTGAGCAAGCTCACTCCTACCCCTAGATTGCCAGAACGAGATAATAAAGTCTCCACTATGATGATGCAAGAATTACAGGATATGATGTTGATCGATGAGGGATTTTTTGAATGTTAAAGATGTCTGATATACAGGTGCCTTATTTTCTCCTTTGCTTAGAATTGTGAAGACCCTACTGGATAGCACCAATAAAGCATTTAGCCTCCGCTGCTAAAAGAAGGGTCTGTTAGGTTTGAAATACCCCATTCTCATTATATACTTGTTTCGTGCTATAGTAGGTTAGCAGTGTGCGGCTAAATTAGATCTCATTTGTATTCATGTTATGCAACCCACTGAGTTATCCTTGAAAAGCGCGAGCTTCTGTTAGCGAGGGTGACTCCATTTTGTATTTCGCAATCCCCATTAGGCTGTGTCTGAACTAGGCCCCGTTATTAATTTTGCTTGCCTCAGCCGAACACTACATTTAGTTATTTTCTCTTCTATTCAAGGTTGCCTTCTGACTTACTAATGAATAGGCCATTCCGCCTTTGCATACCTATTCATGTGTGTGGCTCTGCCTCACATGTTAGGAGACGCTGAGGTCCGGCATGGCAAAAACTGCGATAGTGTGTACCCATCTAGCAGGTGGTAGCTCATCTTTCTGTGCCCCCTTTGTTCACACTCGGCCTAAGCCGGTAACTTTCCACTGTGGGCGTGGTTGGGGGTTCCTGGAGGAATGGTTATGCTTTGCAGACTGTTGGGGAGCCAGACCCTCGGCAGACATCTTAGGGTGCAGGTCAGATTGGACTTCTTTGCAGAGTACTACTAATAAAATGCCTATTTATATTCTCTACTGTCTGACCGACTCTTCATTACTTGGGAAGGCATACCAGGTGGTTGTATATAACCCAGGTGGCCCCTAAGGGCCACTTCCTTGAGCACTGCCAGGTGAGTCATTCAGCAGGACTGTGTAAGTTTCACTGAATGAAACTTACATGGTCTTGCAGTACCATGGAGGTCACACTTGGTCGCAGTCCCGCAGGAGTACTGCAGCACTGAGAATTGTTTTTAAAAGAAACAATAAATGCCAAAAAGTTGGGTGTGGATCTGCGGAAGGTTGGCCAACCTCAGGAGGCCAGGCCCTGTGGCCAGCCCCCCTTTGCATCTGGCCGAAGTTGGTTGAGCATGGTGTTGGCTGCTCATGGAGTATTGGCCACATGGTCTGGCCACAGAACAGGCCATGTGACCAGCCCCGGAGTGCACATGCAAAAGCTGTGCTCAGTGGGGGAATTGAGTGAATATGATAGACAGAAGATCTCTGAAAAAAAGAGATGCTAATATCACATTATCATTAGGTATAGTAACAACATTTTAAATTAAGTTTAACCAAAAACTTTGTAAGTCACTGAGCAAAGCACAGTTTAAAGTGACGTTATAGTGCGGTGTTGACGTAAGGTAAAACGTATGTTTGAACGTGAATGCGCGTGAACTCACAACAGAAGTATTGCAGCTCAGCCAATGGTGATTCACTCCTGGGTCTCCTATTGAACCAGGAAATACATATGTCAGTTTTAGACAAGTATATACATCCTTCTTAAATCGGGAAGGTGAAAATGATAACCTGAGGAGTCAAATTCTGTCAAGAGACAGAAAGGTATGATACTAAAAGGGGCCCCATATTGCAGCCTCCCCGGAGGGGGAAGAGTTAAAAAAATCTATTAAATCTCAGAACCAAGAAAGGCTGCCATGGGGAAGAGAAAATGTTGTTTCTGTATTTGGTTTTTAATGTATTCTATAGTAGGTCTTCTAAATAATGAAATAAGACAAATACAAAGACAAAGAAGTCATAGCAAACATAGCAAACATGTCCTGATAGCTTCTGTATCCTATAATGGTACTTACTGTGTGTTACTTATATCATTAAAGTAAATATCCCACTGTTAGAAAATGGGTCATTACCTGTCTAGCCTGAACAAGTAATAGGTCCACATTTGACCTCCTCTTGGAACCAAACACCCCATTGTAGCTCTTGACTCTCAGGGTAGAGAAGCAGAGCAGTCCAAGGTCTATTCAAGAGGGGTAGTGTGGGCTAGTAATTGCAGTTCACAATAATAACACTCAATAAATGATTGTCCAGTCTGTGGATTTTCTTTTGAAAAGGAGAAGGTTAATTTTTTACACACACACTACTCAATACTACACAGTAATGTACAAATGTACATACGCAGATGTAAATTCTTCTTGGGGACATTGCATATTCAGTTTTGCAACTTCAAAATGGAGTCTAGTTCAACAAATCACATTCTCAACATTAACTTGTACTCACATGCAATAGCAATAATTAAGCATAACTTTAACTGACCACACTTAATACTGACAATAAAGCATGCAAACTTTGATCACGAGGGCTGTCAACATCATTATCTCTACAAAGCAGTTCACCATTGGAATACAAGCATTAACAGAACAGAACCATGACTGAGAGCACTGAATACTATCAACAAAGAATTAAAAACTTTCATCATGAATAGCTGCCAACATCATGATCTCATTTAGACCAATAAAATGAAAAATATATAGGCAGATCTGAATGATTTTTGCACAGAGACTGGCGCCATAAATTTGGTCCCTGGATGGCGCAGTCCTCCCTGCTGTAAAGAACATGGTCCAGCCTGGGGAATGTTTGTAAATGCTTAAGAAAACCTTGGAGGTCATCCTTTTGGAGTCACCCAACTTAGGGGGAGGACTCCTAAATTCCTGTTAGGGGGGCTGCACTGCTTCTGCAGATCCCCCTGTACATGTGATCATTTTGGTGATGACCCTGCCTTCCAGGGGCCAAACACAGAGCCAGATACAAGTGGTTTTTGCAGTCAAATGAGTGCAAGCCTTGCAGGACATTATGTGGCGCACCTCAGAGCTTTTGTGCATATTAAATGAGCAGCTCTCCCGCTGCATCCGAGAGAGCAGCAATGGGTTTTCTTTTTCTTCTTTACCTATGTGCGCCATGCCTCTCTCTCGCCCAGCGTGCAGATCCTTCTGTGGGCGGACAGCTTGGGGAGTCCACCCCGGCAGTCTGTGCCAACTCCTAATGCCAGCTGCACTCCAGAGCGCTGCCGCAGGAGCCGCCAGCACTCTTCTGTCCTACTTTCTTCTGCAAATAGGCATGTGATTTGTGTCTGGCCTCCCACTCATGGGGGAGTGCAGTGGTGCTCCCCTACCTCCGCTATCAGGCCCAGGGATAAGGGTCTGGGTCCCTTCTTGCGATCATTTAGGAGTACGACGAAGCTCCCTCGCCAGTGCCACTTTTTTGGGCCCAGGGATGTGGTCCTTGGCCCCTTCCTCCTTCAGCGTGGGGGAACACGATGGTGCTTCCCCAAAGTCCTCTCCATTTCAGTGTCCAGGGATGGGGTCTTGGGCGCCTTCCTTTTCTTTCATGAAAAGCGCAATGGCACTTACCAGCAGTTCTTTGTCTCAGGCAGAGACCCTCAGGCCCTGACCCTCCTCAGGAGTAAAAATGCATCTGGCTGCGGGGCTCCTTGCGCTTTGGGATCGTGAAAGGCCATATCTCAGGTCCCATTGGCCCCAAGGGCGACAAACTTTGCAGGGAGCTGGTTTCATTGACTCCCTGCCCCAGCTTTTTTCTTTGCTTTTCCGCTGGGCTTCTTTCCTCCTTGGCGCAGAAGCCCAGTTTTTCCCCCAACTGTTCCCCAGGGGGCGTAAGGGGACCTGTTTGCCTGGTCCTGGCGAGTGCGCCTCTAGAGCTGGGGTCAACTTGAGTCAACAGACCTTAGTCCAGATCACAGTCAGGGGGTTCCTCCTTCCAATTGTCGATGGCAACCACCTCCAGCTCATGTGTCCAGCAGAAAAACACAACCAAGAGAGCCCCCCCCCCGTGCATGACCTTTTAAATGGGGGCAGGAGGTTCCAGCAGGGATGTCCCTTTGGTCTATCCTGATGTGCCACATCACCTCTCCTCCCCTGTCCCATTCTCCCTGCACAGCCTGGTGGGATATTTCAAGATGGTGTTACATAGGTGTCACTGGCCACATGAGCTCTGGGGGTCTGAGCTATAACCCTCGCGGACATGGCCTTCCCCAAAAAAACTTCAAAGGATGCCCCCTCCTGGTTTGGCACCAGAAGTGTGAGCTTTCTCCTTTATTTAGTGGACTTGGGCAGGCCCTCTTCCTGGCACAGGGTGAAAGCTGGCTGATTGGTGCAGAGCAGTCCACCCCTTTCTCCGCAGGAGCTGGCTTAAGCACTGTTAATTGCTCCCTTTGTGGGGGGAGGCGTTTGTTCCTGTGGCTGGAGAGAAAAAGTAATTAACCCACCCCAGCAGGTTGACAACTGGCCTGGTCTCTGATACTGAGCTGAATCAGAGAAATATGACATTCCTGGATGACCCATAAGCTGTACAGAGATGTCTTTGAACTTTGTACAGTTGATCTTCTCATACAGGTTACACTGTAAATTGGTATGACTTTGGAGTCTGTAGCCCAAGGGGAAACGAAACTGCACTCTAAGACAGCCCTTCCTCTAGGTGCACAATAGAGTGTCACTGCAGACAAGACAGTAGGCAATATTGATGTTCCCTATGAGTGTACACTAGCATTATGAGGCCTAGCCGAGATCAGCACCCAATAATGAAGAGTCCCTCCTGTGCCAGGCTACGTATGCGCAGTTCCTGGACTGCACATGACATTAATCTCCAGCCTGCAGCCCTCACATGTGTGCACACACATGTGCACAGGTGTAACCAGCCAAGTGCCCCTTACCTCTGCAGTTTTGCAGAGGCATAATCTTAAAAGGCGGACACTGGTGGCACACACGCCTTGCTCATTTACCATGAGTTTACCATGGGTGAGTCACAGGTCATGAGGCACCCTCACAGTAAAAAGTAAAAAACCAGGGGGCATATTACCAAGCAATA
The DNA here is from genome assembly GCF_964263255.1 of Lissotriton vulgaris. Classification (NCBI taxonomy): domain Eukaryota; kingdom Metazoa; phylum Chordata; class Amphibia; order Caudata; family Salamandridae; genus Lissotriton; species Lissotriton vulgaris. Next base: position 168,494,854 of record NC_141689.1, on the reverse strand, counting down.
GCGATAATTATCGCTATTGCTTGGTTAGCGTGAAAAAATTATCGCCGAGCTGCGGCGATTTTTATCGCAGATAAACCTTGGTATTACCAAGGTTTATCGCAAATGCGATAAAAATCGTCCGCAATGCATGAATATCGCTGAAAAGTAAGCGATATTCATGCATTAGCGAGCTAATGCTCTTAGCCATGTTATCCATCTTCCATTGGATAACATGGCTAAGAAGTGCTCAGGGCAGGTGTTAGCTTTTGGAGATATTCGCGCTTTGCGCGAATATCTCCCAAAGTTGGTAATAGGAGATAGCGATGTTAGTGACTGTTTCCAGTCACTAACATCTTGGCACGCCCACTTTGCATGTCATTAGTGATAAATTTCACTGACATGCAAAGCGGGGCCCAAGATGGTCGCTATCTCCTACTAGCTGTCGCTAACTGGTGTTAGCAACAGCTAGGTAATAGGGAGATCATTTTATCTCCACTTTCTTGGCTTTTAAAGCCAAAAAAGCGGAGATAAACCACCTTGATAATATGCCCCCATGTGATCAAAAAGCAAAAAATACTGGAGGATAGATGTGCAGAACCACTTTCTCACACCTAACATATGCACATACTTTTGACTCATGCAGAATCATTTACACTTTGACAATAGGGGAAACATGCATGCAAATGGTATGTGCACACTGTTGCACTATGTTCTATTTAGTGAGTGAAAATTGACCTTGCCAGTGTTTTGATTGGTTGTTACCACTGGCTTTTAGTTGGTTGCAATTTGCGAGAACAACAAATCAAAGGGACAACGCACCTAAGAAGTTCACACAACGTTACCCTTCGTGATCAGTAAAGCAGAAACAAACAATTGGAGCAGCTGGTGCAAATGTGCACCCCCCACCCGCCAACACCCTGGGGGCCCGCAACGGGCCCCCAAAATCAAAAGTACACATGCTTTTCCACGGCGGAAAAACCGCCGCGGAAAAGCATGTTTTCAAATGCTTCCTAATTTGGCTGGCGGTGTCTGATAGACACTGCCAGCCAAATGAGAGCTTTTCCACCGCGGTTGTAATCCGACCGCGGCGGAAAAGCAGCGGACAGAAACCAAGACCCACCAGCCATCGTAATGCGGCGGTGGGTCTTTGGTGAGTCCGCAGAGGATTTTCCGCCTCCTCCGGCCCGGAGGTGGCTTCCGCCGGCCCGGAGGAGGCGGAAAATCCTCCATCCTAATCGGCCCCCTAATGTGCAAAAGACGTTTTTTTGCCCTATGACACTGATCTGGTCTTCACTATGAGTAGGGTTCATGGTGTGTGCTTTGGTGTGATGTATGAAATGATAAACGCAATGTTTTCCTTTCCAGGACGGGGCACATTCTACCAGTTTCATTTATTTATTTATAGGACACACAAGTGACACTGGGTACTTCACAACAAAATGTGAAATTGGAGATGAGAATGTAACAATTAAAAAAAACATTGGGGAATAGAGAAGTGTTCTTCATAAACTCATAATTGTAGGTCAGATAGAGAAGAGAATTAGTGTATAAAGGGGAGGGAGAAAAGAAGTAGAAAGTGGTCAGGTTCTATTGAAATTTAAGGATCGACTGGAACATTCTGATGATTCCATGCAGCGAGTTACACTTGAACAGTGACACAAAAGGGTTGAAGTGAAGTAGTGTTCCTGAAAAACGGATTTTCATTACGAAAAGCCTTCATCTTTTACCTGCAATATTCAGCTTTTCATTTGGGTATTTTGGTGTCTTGGATGGATAGCTTTCTACAGGGCAAAAGTTCTAAAAAAAGAAGTGGGGAGACGCTGTCACCGGAAGTGACGTCACGACAAGAAGTGACGTCACGAAAGGTGGTTTGCACCATCACACTCATTGCCTCCCCTCCGCAAAGATAATTGGGTCCTCTCGAAATTAACAAATCCAGTGGCGCACCGGCGCCGAGATCCGTGGGAGACGGCGCGCAAATTAGCATTCGCCCCTCGCAGTTAATGACAGAGAGGCCAAAGAGTGAAGTCTAAGCTGTTTGGCAGGGGGGACGTCGTCCACCCGTGTGGTACCCCGACTCGAGCCCTGGCCTTTCTAGGCGACACGTCCAAAGGTCATTCAGGCTTTGATGGGGAGTCACTGTTGAGAGCAGAGGACCACAATGTGATCACAGTTTGTGTGTTGTAGATTAGCATACTGACAATGTGCATTAAAGCACTGGAATGAACTGTTGTTGAGGGTGCAAGATCTCTTAGAATGTAATTGGGATATGCCTTCCATTCAGAAGCAGAGGGATTCTCATTCGAGGTCTACAAGATTTAGAAATCTTTGTCACGCATGATTTAAGATCTTGCTCTCTGCTAAATGCAACACTATATGACAATCACAATCCATTACACAAAGGCAGGAAACGGATGAAATCCTAAAACATTTAAGATAGACTGAGTGGAGGTAGGGAGAGACTTTTATTGAGTTTTAAAAGTTTTATGAAATCTAAGTACTTGGTAATAGTGTGATGGTTTTTACTAACTTAAAACAATAAAGTTGAATTGAATGACAGTCCCTAACACATTGGCTATTCAGCGCAGTGACTCTCCATAAGGTAAGGTAAAGGTTCCATAAGGGTCGTCCCATGAGGTTCCAACGTGCATACTTGAACATCAGCCGCGTCTGTAGTGTAATCAACGAAACCTACAATAACAACGTGTTAGAAGGAAACATCCAGGCAATTTGCGCTGGTAATATCTCCAGGGTTAAATCTATTTGTAAGTATCAGGTAAATAATCTTGCCTTAGGCTGAAAAGCTATAAGAAAGCCTGTGAGATTATGTGAAATGGCTTTAGAAATAACTGGTTTGTGCATCAGCTGAGCTAATGACCACCAGGGAGGTGGTAATAGCTGCCCAGCCAGGTATATTTACAGCACTGCGCGGAAAGATGCCGGGTGAAATAAAATGACTTTCTTAGGTTTGCCATATGCCGTGTAGTAATAACCTGAGTCATTTGTCGCTGCAGGTTTTCCACTGCAGACTTCGATGAAGCGAGCAGGGTCAACATTGCACATCATTGCTCTGTGGGGTCTCTGGTTTTTAGTTTGAATATATTTGACTTGTAATTGATTACGAATGTCTGACAAAATATCTAAAACAAAAATATCGATATACAAAAATATCGGAACAAAAATATCGAAGTCAAAAATATAGGAATCCTATCCCTAACAAGGTAAGTACAAATATATCGAAAATAAAATATAGAATGACAAAAATATCGTTTTTTTTTAAAATATTGTTTTTTTAAAATAAAATAAAAATGTAATATTAACAAAATAATACTTATAAATGTAATAAACATATTTAAAAATGTACTATAATATTTAAAATTAATACATAATGTAATACAAATTAATATTAATAAATATATAATACATACTATAGTTTTCATTAATAATAACTCTAAATTAATTATTGTCATAACTTAAAAACAAATAAAAATGTAATAAATTACTAATATATTTATTTACATAAAATATTCACATAAATAACAATTAATAACAACATAATACTAATAAAAAAGCTAAGTACATTTTAGATAGCGTATGAGTAAAAATTACGATTCCCACTCCAGAGAGTGCGACAGTAGGGAAAGTGTTGGATAGCGTAGCAGTAACAATTACTATTCCCACTCCAGAGAGTGCAACAGTAGGGAAAGTGTTGGATAGCGTAGGGTTAAAAATTACTATTCCAACTCCAGAGAGTGCAACAGTAGGGAAAGTGTTGGATAGCGTAGGGGTAACTATTACTATTCCTACTCCAGAAAGTGCAACAGTAGGGAAAGTTTTGGATAGCGTAGGGGTAAAAATTACTATTCCCACTCCAGAGAGTGCAACAGTAGGGAAAGTGTTGGATAGCGTCAGGGTAACAATTACTATTCCAACTCCAGAGAGTGCAACAGTAGGGAAAGTGTTGGATAGCGTAGGATTAAAAATTACTATTCCAACTCCAGAGAGGGCAACAGTAGGGAAAGTGTTGGATAGCGTAGGGTTAAACATTACTATTCCAACTCCAGAGAGTGCAACAGTAGGGAAAGTGTTGGATAGCGTAGGGGTAACAATTACTATTCCAACTCCAGAGAGTGCAACAGTAGGGAAAGTGTTGGATAGCGTAGGGGTAAAAATTACTATTTCCACTCCAGAGAGTGCAACAGTAGGGAAAGTGTTGGATAGCGTAGGGGTAACAATTACTATTCCAACTCCAGAGAGTGCAACAGTAGGGAAAGTGTTGGATAGCGTAGGGGTAACAATTACTATTCCAATTCCAGAGAGTGCAACAGTAGGGAAAGTGCTGGATAGCGTAGGGGTAACAAATACTATTCCCACTCCAGAGAGTGCAACAGTAGGGAAAGTGTTGGATAGCGTAGGGGTAAAAATTACTATTCCCACTCCAGAGAGTGCAACAGTAGGGAAAGTGTTGGATAGCGTAGGGGTAACAATTACTATTCCAACTCCAGAGAGTGCAACAGTAGGGAATGTGTTGGAGAGCGTAGGGGTTAAAATTACATACTTATAAATTACATCTATCAATTAATTAATTATTTAAAATTAATTACCAATTAATTACATTTATTTACCAATTAATAAAAATAAATGTATGCTTCCTACTAATTAATAATTAATTCTACATAATGAATTTACTTCCCACCCTATTCCCCTATAAACCCATAACCCATTCCAGAACATATTTATCAATTAATTAAAAATAATTACCAAAATAATTAAATATAATTACCAAATATTTTTAATTAATGTATGATTCCTACTAATTATTAATTATTTTAACATTATTACATTATTTCCAACCCTATTCCCCTATAAACCCATAACCCGCTACAGAACATATTTATCAATTAATCAATTAATTAAAATTATTTACAAATAATTCTCAATTAATTAATTAATAATTCCTACTAATTAATAATGAATTTAACATAATTAAATTACTTCCCACCCTATTCCCCTATAAATCCATAACCCGCTACAGAACATATTTATCAATTAATCAATTAATTAAAATTAATAAAAAATGTATTCTCAATTAATTAATTAATAATTCCTACTAATTAATAATTATTTTAACATAATTAAATTACTTCCCACCCTATTCCCCTATAAACCCACAACCCGCTACAGTACTAAAAGACAATATTTATTTAAATTACATTAAAAATAAATAATAAAACATAATAAATACAATATAATATACACAAAATTTATTTAAAAATCGATATTAGTAACATCGAAATTATTTATTTCGATATTATTGACATCGATATTTAAAACTTCGAAATTACTAATATCATACTAATATCGATATTAAGACTGTCGATATTACTTACCTTCTATATTATGTCCCATCGATATTTAAACTTCGATATAATTGTATATCGAAATTTAAAACTCGATATTTTGTCTGTGTACCTGGGTAATATTGTGAAAATACAGCGAATGCGTATATTACAGCTAAACCCAAGTGGTGGACACTGCGAGTGCACTGAGATCAGCAAATTCATAAAACTTGGATATTTCAGCCATCATGTAACCTGAGAAGGAGTGTGGTCAGGATGGCAGTACAACCCAGTGGCACAGAAGCTCAGCATGTGGCAGACCTTAGCTCTCACACAATTGACAACCACACTGGGCAGGAAGTGGGCATCAGCGGAACAAGGATCTGAAGATCATTGGAAGTCAACAAATGTGAACATCACTGAAAATTGAGTTTGGCATCTGAGGAGCAAGAAGTGGTTGATGCAGACATCCCTGAACTTGACATTGCTTGAGGACGAGTAGACATCAATGGTGAGAAGACAAAGAAGTATGCAGAGGCAGCATCACAACCAAAGAAACTGTGAAGACACTCAGCCCTTTCTTAACATGACTTTCACACCTAGCTAGGGATAACATGTCTTTCAGGTGACCTTTACTCCTGCAAGCAGTTTAAACACGTTATCACTTGGCACCACTTGCATAGCTGCCATCTTGGATTTCTCTCCTCGGCGCAGTGACTAAGTACCAGCAGTGGGTTCTCCACTAAGGCTGGGGAGCGTCGCCCCATTGTTCTGAGAGCAGTTTAAAAAGGAAAACTAAACTGATAATAACTAATGTTATTATGATTCCGGTTTCCTGTTCCTGCTTAGGTGCGGGGCAGAGCTAGGCTGACAAGAGCAGGGCCCAGAGGGAGGAGTGGTGAGGATACACTCTAAGTGCACCTGATGGTTGGCAGGCCGTCTTGTGCCAGCCAAACAGTCATGTTCACTTTGCATGTTCTCCACCAGCTGTATTGCATAGCCTGGGTGAAGAGCATTCACAGCCTCCCAGTCCCTCTCTAAGCGCCTCACCTGGTGGCAGGGGCATGATAATCCAGGGATGGTCACTCCGGTCATGAATAGAGGGGACTGATAGAGAGGGGAGGACCATTTTCACTGAGAATTTCATTCAGTAATTTGCAGAGCTACTCTAGGGCCTGCCCTCTCACAACAGGCTTAAGTCTGTACCTGCTCCCCATTTCTGAACTACGAAGGGTAACTCTCTCTTCTATGCTGATGACGCACACATAGAGTTCTTGTTTCTTACAGGATATAATGAAGTGATTGAGAAAAACTAACTCAATCTGAATCCGTACCCTCGATGCAAGACCCTTCTATTAGCCCAGGCATGCTTTGTGTTATACACTTTGGGTCACCCACTTGTCTAGGTCATAACCCATGGATAGCGTGTATGGTGACTTTTGTGGAAGGTATGGTGAACCGCAATGGTTGCGAGGAGGTCCTCATCCAAAGATTGCAGAGACAGACAGGTCCCGGATCTAGCTTCCAGACTCTATACACATTAAGTCCCAACAGAGAGTAGTTGCAAGTAGCAGGTCTTTAGAAAGCTCAAACCCGTTTGAAGCAAAGGGATCCTTTTTCCTTTTAAGTACTTGGTATCGTTCATGTATGCCGTTTAGAATCCCAGTAAACAAACTGTGAAAATATATCAGTTAATCACATGTAGGAATGAAAATGCTCTTAGAATGTTTTGCAAATGAATGTATGTTTAAAATATTTTTTTGCCCGAAGGCAACCATTTCTTAACGTGTATAATAATGAGGCCCAAAAGTCTTTCACTTCATTCTTGCTCACAGTTGATGAGTACAATATTTAGTGAAACTGCTTAACATTAGTGACGTCTTTTAGAAATATGCTAACTATAACATTGTGTTCATCCAGATCCTCACCCCATGTTAGGTCATTTATTAGAATACAAAGAACTTATTGAAACTGCTTATATTAAATGATGACTTGGAGACTTTTAGGAATGCTGCTTCTAAATAACCTTGATAGTTGCTTTCATATTACTGACTAGCCATTGTTCATACATTGAGCTCATAGTGCAGCCTTTAGTTCATGTAGGAGGGTTCTCATGAGAATCTTCCCTCATGTCACAAATGCTGTAGTAATTGTATTGATCATAGCGATGAGAGTATAGACTGTGGGAATCAGAAGAAGAGGCATCGTATGACTGATGACACCATCTCGTGAACTATTCTCATTGGATATTGACAGAAGACATCTACAAAAGTGTTCCAAAAGTTTGAACCTATAGTAAGGAGTGTTCCTAGTTAGTTAATTCTTCTTTATCGAGGGTTGATTTCCTTAGCTATTTGCCAGAGGTGACTGATTTTGCTTCTGATCTTTTTTAGATTATTAGTGATCAATGCTACTGCAAGGATCACACGTTTAGTTACAGTTGGTACTGCAGCTGTAGGCAACTCGACGGACTTTCCAGAACTACTCTTTATTAAAAGTTCAACTCTTACTCACTCTTCTCCAGTGGAACTCTTTATGGGTTCTATTTAGAATAGGTCCCCAGTTAGCTTAATGAGTTTCTTTATAGGACACTGTGTATTTTTTTCTAATCCTGACTTCTAACTAAATCAATTGTATATTTCTGTAAACTTACTAAACTGGGTAAAGATAATTAGGGATTCTAACTTTACAATAAATAAAGGTTTTTGAAACCTTCACCAGCCTCTCATCATTGACTTATCACCAAATCTGAATGTCTTTGATGTTTTAAATTGGTTTGAAAGAGCTCTAATTCGCCTATGGGGAAAAGGTCTGTCGGCCTCTATGGAGCAGCATGGACTCTCCACAGTGAGATTTGGAGGCGGGTGTATATAAAGATTGAACCGTCTTGGTGAGTCCTTGGGCTCCCACACAACAGCCACTGGAAGTGGAAGGCCGTGTGAGAAGATGGGCAGGAGTGGGCTTTGCTGAAGCGGTAGGCCACAGCCTGTAACCAATTGGAAGGAAGAATAGGAAAGGACGGTTGCGTCAGAACGATGAGCTAACAAAAGAGTGACACCAATTACCTATAAGGATGGGTCACATATTCCCTCTTCCCTCTATAAGTATTCTCCTTCTGCACATATATAAAACCCAAAGTTATTCTGGAATTATATATATACAATGGACCGCTCTTCTGGGTGTCACCCAGTGTATACTTAAACTCTTTCTGAACACTTGTATGGGTGCTGGAATCCTGGCTGTGGTACCTCCTTCTCCTCTCAGGAAAGTACGTAGGGAAATGCAGGGGACTGTGAGAGCAGCTGACAGCCTGACTGTGCTACTGATGCTTCTCATTCCTCTATTTTCAAGATTGACCTTAAAGATAGCAATACCCAGGAAAAGAACTCAAAACACTATAATGAGTAAGGAGAGCAGAGAAAATTATTTGGATTTCTTTTACTGGACAAACACCTGATAGAAGAACCTAATTGGTTTTATTTTGTAAAGTGACCTGACTTTTTGTATTGAACCATTATCAATAGACTTTAAGATGCCCTTCATGGGGGACAAAATGAAGAACAGACATTGCTGTACAGAAATCAGATGGAGTTGCTAGTGTATTTTTAGCACACAGATTAATTTAAAGCAAATTTTTTTAATCAAAGTAAAATCCTTTTTGTAGTCTCATTCTCTCACAGTAGGACAGGCAATAGATAAAAGGATAATGTTACATCTGAATTTGCTAACAAATATTCCAAGGTCCACTGAATCTCTACAAGTTGGACAAGCATTTGGAAAACAATTAGGTCTCGCTATTTTAAGACTGCCCACAATATATATAAACTATTACCAACCGTATGCCAATGCAGATCAATAACTTATCTTGCTCCTACATCCCTGGCAAGAAGAATACACCACCCAGAAGGATTACAATATATAGTTAGAACACCTAGGGGGTCATTAGGATGTTGGGCTGATTGCCTCCGCCAGGCTGACGGCAGCCACCGCCGGCCTGGCGGAGGCAATCCGCCCGACATCCGCTGCCCAATTCCCTCCCTGCCATATTAGGATGGCGGGGGGGGGGGGGACCGCGGCAGTGTAAAACACCGCCCGCCTGTTTTCTGCCCCGGTCGCCTTGCGGCCGGGACGGAAATTGTTTAATGTGGTGGCGGTGTCTGTTAGACACGGCCAGCCATATTACAATGGGTAAATTGACATGCCTTTCGTGGCGGCAATGCTTTTGGTGCACTATATATACACACATACATACATACATACATACATATATATATATATATTAAGTTCCACAGGTTGCCCATGCGGGGTGCACTCCACATTCGACATTCCATAGGGTCAGGGAAGAACCAGGCACACTCGACGTCAGCAGAGTCCTGACGCGTTTCGGGATAGACTCCCTTCCTCAAAGGCTGTCTGCTGCACAATGAAAGCCACCAAACGGATTACCCAGCATTCTCCCGCTTTATTGATTAAATGCATTGCAACATTCAATGCCGGTGAGTAAATGCACCACTGCTTTCTGGGACTGGGAGTCCGTAAGTAAAAACCCATGTGGGCTGCTGGCAGTCTGTTGTACAAATATAGCAAATCACGGGTGTGTCATCTCAAATCTTCCCCCAAATGCTGCCTTTTGTCAAATGGTCCCGCCCGCCGAACAGAAGTCCAGCGCAGGAACCGCCAAGTTCTGCAGCGGTGCTCCCCTCGACCGAGCCGGCCGAATTCTATTAAGTTCCACAGGTTGCCCATGCGGGGTGCACTCCACATTCGACATTCCATAGGGTCAGGGAAGAACCAGGCACACTCGACGTCAGCAGAGTCCTGACGCGTTTCGGGATAGACTCCCTTCCTCAAAGGCTGTCTGCTGCACAATGAAAGCCACCAAACGGATTACCCAGCATTCTCCCGCTTTATTGATTAAATGCATTGCAACATTCAATGCCGGTGAGTAAATGCACCACTGCTTTCTGGGACTGGGAGTCCGTAAGTAAAAACCCATGTGGGCTGCTGGCAGTCTGTTGTACAAATATAGCAAATCACGGGTGTGTCATCTCAAATCTTCCCCCAAATGCTGCCTTTTGTCAAATGGTCCCGCCCGCCGAACAGAAGTCCAGCGCAGGAACCGCCAAGTTCTGCAGCGGTGCTCCCCTCGACCGAGCCGGCCGAATTCTATTAAGTTCCACAGGTTGCCCATGCGGGGTGCACTCCACATTCGACATTCCATAGGGTCAGGGAAGAACCAGGCACACTCGACGTCAGCAGAGTCCTGACGCGTTTCGGGATAGACTCCCTTCCTCAAAGGCTGTCTGCTGCACAATGAAAGCCACCAAACGGATTACCCAGCATTCTCCCGCTTTATTGATTAAATGCATTGCAACATTCAATGCCGGTGAGTAAATGCACCACTGCTTTCTGGGACTGGGAGTCCGTAAGTAAAAACCCATGTGGGCTGCTGGCAGTCTGTTGTACAAATATAGCAAATCACGGGTGTGTCATCTCAAATCTTCCCCCAAATGCTGCCTTTTGTCAAATGGTCCCGCCCGCCGAACAGAAGTCCAGCGCAGGAACCGCCAAGTTCTGCAGCGGTGCTCCCCTCGACCGAGCCGGCCGAATTCTATTAAGTTCCACAGGTTGCCCATGCGGGGTGCACTCCACATTCGACATTCCATAGGGTCAGGGAAGAACCAGGCACACTCGACGTCAGCAGAGTCCTGACGTGTTTCGGGATAGACTCCCTTCCTCAAAGGCTGTCTGCTGCACAATGAAAGCCACCAAACGGATTACCCAGCATTCTCCCGCTTTATTGATTAAATGCATTGCAACATTCAATGCCGGTGAGTAAATGCACCACTGCTTTCTGGGACTGGGAGTCCGTAAGTAAAAACCCATGTGGGCTGCTGGCAGTCTGTTGTACAAATATAGCAAATCACGGGTGTGTCATCTCAAATCTTCCCCCAAATGCTGCCTTTTGTCAAATGGTCCCGCCCGCCGAACAGAAGTCCAGCGCAGGAACCGCCAAGTTCTGCAGCGGTGCTCCCCTCGACCGAGCCGGCCGAATTCTATTAAGTTCCACAGGTTGCCCATGCGGGGTGCACTCCACATTCGACATTCCATAGGGTCAAGGAAGAACCAGGCACACTCGACGTCAGCAGAGTCCTGACGCGTTTCGGGATAGACTCCCTTCCTCAAAGGCTGTCTGCTGCACAATGAAAGCCACCAAACGGATACCCAGCATTCTCCCGCTTTATTGATTAAATGCATTGCAACATTCAATGCCGGTGAGTAAATGCACCACTGCTTTCTGGGACTGGGAGTCCGTAAGTAAAAACCCATGTGGGCTGCTGGCAGTCTGTTGTACAAATATAGCAAATCACGGGTGTGTCATCTCAAATCTTCCCCCAAATGCTGCCTTTTGTCAAATGGTCCCGCCCGCCGAACAGAAGTCCAGCGCAGGAACCGCTAAGTTCTGCAGCGGTGCTTCCCTCGACCGAGCCGGCCGAATTCTATTAAGTTCCACAGGTTGCCCATGCGGGGTGCACTCCACATTCGACATTCCATAGGGTCAGGGAAGCACCAGGCACACTCGACGTCAGCAGAGTCCTGACGCGTTTCGGGATAGACTCCCTTCCTCAAAGGCTGTCTGCTGCACAATGAAAGCCACCAAACGGATTACCCAGCATTCTCCCGCTTTATTGATTAAATGCATTGCAACATTCAATGCCGGTGAGTAAATGCACCACTGCTTTCTGGGACTGGGAGTCCGTAAGTAAAAACCCATGTGGGCTGCTGGCAGTCTGTTGTACAAATATAGCAAATCACGGGTGTGTCATCTCAAATCTTCCCCCAAATGCTGCCTTTTGTCAAATGGTCCCGCCCCCCGTCGAGTGTGCCTGGTTCTTCCCTGACCCTATGGAATGTCGAATGTGGAGTGCACCCCGCATGGGCAACCTGTGGAACTTAATATATATATATATATATATATATATATATATATATATATATATATATATATATATATATATATATATATATATATATATATGCCGGCTGAGCAGGCACTCCACTTTATTGAACATATCAATGATAATAGTCTGAATTTGCAATTCACAGCACATATGAGCAAGTATCAAGTATATTTTCTGGATGTTGAGGTGTTTGTATCGGATGGAAAACTAGAGACTAGATTGCATAGAAAGCCCACCGCGGGCAATGCAGTTCTCCCGGTGACCAGTCACCATCCAGGACACCTGAATCACAGCATTCCCTTTGGAGTCAGGAGCATCTGTAGTCTGGAGGATGACTATGTAAGGGCACAAGAAGAAAGTAGGGATAGTTTCCTAGCTAGGGCATACTCTAGCAACACAATAGGCAATGCTATCAAGAAAACTCACTTGATCTCTAGAGCAAATACTTTGGACCATGAAGTTATGTCTTCAAACATGAATTCAGCTCATATTGATCAACCCACGAGATTGATATTAACTTACAATCGACAACATCAGTCTCCACTTAGGATATTTAAAAAGAATTGGGTACTGGTACGTAATGATCCAGAAGTTGGTGATCTTATGTCTAGAACCCCTAATATAACCTTCAGAAAAGCACGGTCTATGTGTGACACTTTGGTCAAGAGTAGTCCAGAAGTAACCATGTCTAAAACCTGGTTGAAATCCAGGAAGGGGTTTGTTAGATGCAGTTCGTGCAAGGCTTGTAAATATGACATCAGCAAGACAACAAACAAAACCCCTTTTAATAAGGACTCAGTGCCCATCACCATTATGCTCACCTGTAAAACAGAATTTGCAGTAAATGTGCAGGAGTGTTCCTGTGGCCTGCAGTATGTAGGAAATACTAAGCTGCAGGTCCACAAGAGGATACTCCAGCACATACGTGCAATTCCCAACCGTGATGCATCCTACCCCGTAGCCAGACATTTTAAAGAATCTCACTGTAACAATCTGGATCATCTCCGTTTCTTTGTGGTGAATACAATTCCACCACTCAGAAGGGGTGGCAACCGGGAAGCACTTCTCCATAAATTGGAAACCAGGTATATTCTAGAGCTAGATTCCAACACGCCACTGGGCCTTAACTCTAGTGAAGACTTTTATACCTGCTTGTAATTTCTCCAATTTAACATGTACAGCAGGGGCGTAACAAAGGGCCCCGCAGACCCCGCAGTGCGGGGGGGGTGAGGTTCCGTGACAATTGTAAGTGGTGTTTTCAACTCGCACGAATATGGTCGAGTCTAGTATCTATGAACCACAAATGACGAGTTTAGTAAGCGTGCGCAGTTTCGCTGTGCTAACTTAAACCGTTCGTTTGTTATGTGGGTTTCTCATCTGTACCCACGGGTTCCATCTTAGATACGGCATCCATTTTGTCTCTTGCCCTCAAGTAGCCAGCGAACGGACACTGTCCGCTTCGCGACCCTGGGACTTCCAAGATATGGCGGAAGACACATGTTCTTTGAAAGTGTCTTTATGACAAGGGGGTTGCTACTGTAAGGCAGACGGCGCCGCTCGAGGCTCATCTTGCCGCACGAGCTTATTGTCTCAGCCGTGCATCTCATTAGGCACGTCCCTTTGATGCCTGTATCTCGTGCTTCTCGACACCCCCTTTTTTACACCCTCTCCGATCTCCCCACTGTCTCCGTCTTCCTCTGCACCTGTCTTCGTTCTTGTTTCGATCTACTTTACTGCTGATTGGAATTTGCTAATGGTGGGAAGATGGGTTTTTACAGTTGGGAACCGCCAAATGTTTCCGCACTTATGTTCCGGACCTTGTATGTTTCAAAGTGATCTAAACGACCCCTCTAAGAGCGACTTGTGGGAACCAGGTTGTAAACTATTGTGTCTCATGTTATCATATGGGTAAAAGTTGTATAAAAGGAGCGATCCACAGATACAATTTGAAGCAGTCTCCCCGAACTACACTCGATGTACTTCCTGTGACTTCTGTGTTCCCTGCAGTAAATAAACCTTGACTCTTTGACGCCGAAGGAAGTGTCCCGTGTCTCTGTGACTTGTACGCCGGAGCAGGTTACCCACGAAGGTTTCAGGTGTTGTGCCCTGGCACCGCTGGGTCCAAAAGAACCCAGTCCTTCAGTTGGCGCCCAACGTGGGGCTGCATCAGTGGTACCGGTCCAAGCCCGACGATCGTGAGGAACTTCGTGTGAAATCTCCGAGGGAAGGTGCACCCCGCTTCATCGATCCTGTTGTCGAAATAAGTGGCCCGAAGACTTTTCCCGCGAAGATTCCCGCCTCCTAACGGCTGCGACGGACTGCTGCCCTGACTGTAGACCTGTTTTGGCGCCTGGCGTAGACCTTGGTATAGCGAGACGATTGACGGGCCTTCCTGAGGACGCCATTGTTCTTTGAGTTAAGTATTGGTGGGTCGCTCCCAGAGTTCTTGGTTGTAGACACTTTAGCGAGTGTCTTGGTTGTAAACACTTTAGCGAGTGTTTTTGTTGTAGACACTTTAGCGGGTGTCTTTGTTGTACACGCTGTGTGAGTGTTTTTGTCGGTGACACTTTGCTAGCGTACTTTGTTGTTGTTGTATTTGTTTGACGACTGCAGCCGCCAAAGACCGAGGGTTTTGTCTTTGCTGGGACTTGGTAAATCCCGAAATCCCGTAACCCTTGAAGTTTGTGAAACTCGGCTAGTGTGCAAGATGCCTGGTCGTAGTACTTTGTTCTGTTGCTTTAGACCTTGTGGTGCGGATTCCCTGCTGGAGGACTCGTGTCCGATACCTCCGGTTGGAACTCCTACTTATGATTTATATAGCAAACATGGGCTAGGCCCAATTGCTTTTAACGATTATTGGATAAAATATACAAAGAAAGACGGCGATCTTCGTTGGCCACCTCACGGTAGCTTCGAAGCGTCGATCTTAGATAATTTGGAAATAAAGTTGTTCGAACGTAAATCAAGGCCGGCCATGTTTGATGCCTTTCGGTTGTGGCGCAAAGAAGCCCGACAGAAAGAAATCAGACAAAATAAACGTAGTGAGCGAGATAATGTTGCTACTATAGTGAAGAAAGCTGAGCAGTTTCAGCGTGATAAGGAGGATAAGGATAAGGAAGTGTTTGAGAGATTACAGCGTATGTCCATAGACAAATGCTATCCTGTTTTGCCTACGGAGTCGGATAAGAAGGAAGAGGCAGTTGAGGATTCTTTAATGTCCTATCTTATGAAGTCGCCACCTCCGTACGTACAGGGTATCGCAGTTCCTGTGGTCCCTGCCGTACCTGTTCTTCCACCTGTTATTCCTCCCCCTGTTCCTCAACCTGCACCCGCTCTTCCGACTGTTCCTGCTCCTTTGCCTGGTTCTATTCCTACTGCTCCTCCGCTTCCACATACTCCTGTTCCCGCCACTGCTCACGCTACTGCTCCTGTGTTGTTAACCCCTGTTGTCGCTAATGTCTCTACTCCTTCTCTTGTTAGTCCTGTGTCTTACTCTTCTCCCTCTACTCGTAATCGTGATTCTCCTATTGCGACAAACTTCTTTCAGTCGCTCGGACCCGTTTTTGGGTCTGCTGGTTTTGATGGTCCTCAGAGACGTAGTCAGCTTCCTGGTAATAGAGAACGTGTTGCGCTATACAATATGGCGATGGGTTGGATGATAAACCCTGTTAGAAATCCGCCACGTGTTGTCCTCGAAACGTTTGATCAATTCAACATACCAACTCAGAGATATGTGTTTGATGAAATGTGCAAGTTCTTACATGATCAGATAGTGGCCGTTGCGCCTGACGAGGTGCTGTCCGCCCTGTCTGAACTTCGGCTTCAGTTCGCAAATGGACTGATAGTCGATACTAATGTCCGACGTGCTATTGAGCGGTTGCTATCTCTTCGTCCCGCTCCTATTCCTCATGCATTGTTCGTTGAGGACATTGAGAAAGGAGATGAGCCTGGTCAATATCCTATGCGTGAAGTTCCGCCAGTTTGGATACCCGCTGATAATACTAATGTTAATGCTCCAGTGGCGGCGCATTTCCAGAGAGTGTGGATACACCTCCCATGGAAACGATCGGAAGTGCTTCAGGTGAAACAAACTTTGCCCGATCCTCGCAAAAATCCTGCTGGGTATTACAAGGAATTGTCGCAGCTCGTAGACGCTACGATAATGAATCTGGCCGATATCGACATGTTGTTTGGCAATGTCGTACCGCAACCGGTATGGGCCAAGATTCGTCACCAAGATCACGCGAATGAATTAGGTGGTGATTGGGCTGCTATTACAGCGGCAGACGCTGGACAAGTGGCTGCTACTAAACCCGATCAGTTGATTGAGCTTCTCCCCCAGCGAATCATTACATTAATGAAAACGCTTATGCCAGCTATGAAGGTAAATTGGGACAAGTTGTCAGCCTGTAAGCAGAAGAAAGATGAGAGTGTATCAGACTTCTTTACGAGGTTTGAGGAAACTTTCGTTGATCATAGTGGACAGGATATGGGTACTGAGGGTGGACAACGGTTGTTTGTAGATAAATTCGTATCGAACTTATTGCCCGACTTGTGCACTAAATTAAAGAATTCAGAAAGTGCGTGGGCTGTTTCTACCTCAGCTCAGATATTGGCTACGGCACAATATTACGAAAATAGAGAAAAAGAGGAAAATGACCGTGCCGATAAAAAAACGAAAGAGCTGAAAACTAAAGTGTTGTTGCAACAAGCGTATCCGCCGCGTTCTAATCAGAATGCGCCTCAGCAGAATAGATCGCAGTCGCAATCGAATCGATCGCAGTCGCGTAATGATTCATCTTTCCAAAGATCTTCATTAGGGTACAATCAATGTGCTTACTGTAGACAGGAGGGACACATTAAATTCAATTGTCCTGTTTTAAATGACCGCACTAGTGGTACGTCGTCTAGAGGAGGTCGTGGTGGTTCACAGAACGCATCACGTGGTAGAGGTCGTGGTGCTCAGAACGACCGTTCTGACAATTCATCAAATTCTAATAACTGTTTTGATCAACGTGGATCATCGCAAGGACGATCTGCGCAGTATAATGTAGACGATTATTACGTCGATCAGGGAACTGACGATAGTAATTACTAGGACAGCCAAAGACAAGGAGAGGGAGTGGTATCAGTTCCGGTTGATCAGAGAGGGCCTTATGTCGCAGTTGCTACATCGGGCGTCGTTGAGCCTTTTCTGTTGGACACTGGTGCAGCGAAAAGTTCTATCATGCATTCGAAACTCCCTGGCGCACCTTTGTCTGGCTTAACAAATGTTTCCGTTGGATTCTCTGGCGCCCCCGTTAGCAATCCAGTTTCGTGCCCTCTGCCCCTTAAAATTGGGCCTCGTGAGCTCGAAGCTCCGTTAATTTTGACCACTGGTTGTGGCGAAAATCTTTTGGGTCTGGATCTGCTTAAACGTTTGTATGCAACTTTGTATTGTTCCCCTGCGGGGGTAAAGCTTACGTTCGGAGAGAGAGTAGTCTCTCCCATGTACTTGTCACTCGATAAGCTTCCACCGGAATTGGATTCTCTTCCTGCGTCTTTGTGGGCGACGGGTCCAAATGATGTGGGCCTACTTGATATCTCCCCTTATGTTGTTCAGTTGAAATCGAATGTGCGATTGCCACGTATTCCCCAATATCGTATCTCCCTTGATGGTGAACGAGCTTTGTTAGCGATCATCTATGATTTGATCGAGAAAGATGTCATTGAAGAGACTCGGGGAAACGTGTGCAATAGTCCTGTACTGCCCATTCTTAAACGTACTGATCCTACCAAACCGCCTGTTTATCGTTTTGTTATCGATTTGCGGGAGGTAAATAAAATTGTGGTTCCTCAATTCCCTGTTGTGCCTGACATCACGGCGCTACTGACTCTGATTCCAGCTACAGCTTCATGGTTTTCGGTGATTGATTTGAAAAATGCGTTTTTCAGCATCCCGATTGCCGAAGAGAGCAGGGACCTTTTCGGTTTCTCTCTTGGTGGGCGTAGCTTCCGTTTCAAACGCGCTCCTCAGGGCTACTGTGAAAGTCCATCGATTTACAGTCAAGCTTTGAAGGGTCAACTAGATGCGTTTAGGTTGCCGGTTGGTGCGGCTTTAATCCAATACGTCGACGACCTATTGGTGGCTGCTGATACTCAGGACATCTGCAAAATTGCTACGGTATCGTTGCTGCAACATCTCTGTGAGTTACATCACAAGGTGTCACCTTCTAAACTCCAATATTGTTGTCAAGAAGTAACCTATTTAGGTCACTTATTGTCAAAGGAGGGAAGGAGATTGACCCCAGAGAGAATTGCAGCGATTGCGCGAATGGCTGTGCCACAAACCCAAAGAGATGTGCGTGCCTTTCTAGGTATCACGTCGTACTGCAGGCAGTGGATTCCTAATTTTTCATTGCTAGCGAAACCATTGGTGGCTCTTACGTGCAAGGATGTTTCAACTCCTTTACCATGGACGGAAGAATGTCAGAAAAGTTTTTCTGAACTACGTGATTCATTGTGTTCGGCTCCTGTGTTAGGTACCCCTGATTACAGTAAACCGTTCACGTTATATGTTCACGAGAGGGAAGGTTGTGCTTTAAGCGTCTTAACGCAACCTTTTGGTGGTAAGCAACGTCCATGCGCATATTTTTCCTCGACCTTAGACCCAGTAGCTAGAGCATTGCCGAGTTGTTTGAGAGCAACTGCGGCAGCTGCGGTCTCCATCCGACAATCAGCAGGATTGGTCATGGATAATATGCTTACGGTGATGGTTCCGCATGCAGTCGATACTTTGTTGAATCGTACGAAAACTCAGCACTTGACGAGTGCGAGGTTGTCTGGGTACGAATTGACGCTTTTGGCAAGCCACATTCAGATAAAACGTTGTAATGTCCTAAATCCGGCAACTTTGTTACCAATTAGTGCAGAGTCAGATGAAGTAGCAGAACATGACTGTTACTTGCGGACAGAAGAGGAAACAAAAGGTCGAGTGGACCTTAAAAACACCCCATTGGAAGACCCGGATGGCATCCTGTATGTGGATGGGTCATGTTTTAAGTTGCCGAATGGTGATGTGACTACTGCTTATGCTGTGGTAACGTTGAATACTGTTGTTGAGACTGCAAGATTGAATCAGAATTCTGCCCAGGCTGCAGAGCTGATTGCTCTCACTAGAGCATGTGTGTTAGCAAAAGGTAAACGTGTGAACGTGTACACCGATAGTCAGTATGCTTTCGGTGTAGCGCATAGTTTTGGACGGTTGTGGCGAGAGCGTGGTTTCTTGACGTCGCATGGCACGAAAATACAGCATGGCCAGCTTGTGAACGATCTTTTGGATGCATTGACTTTGCCTGCTCAAGTTGCAATTGTTAAGTGTAGTGCGCATCGTAAAGTGACGGATGATGTTGGTCGTGGTAATGCGTTTGCAGACGAAATTGCTAAGGAGACTGCCCGGAACCTTAGCACTCGAATGTATGTGACGAGTTCGGTTAGGTGGCCTACAGAATCAAGTATGTGTGAGAATACCATAGAGAGTGTGAAAGCAATACAGAATGAGGCCACCGAGACTGAAAAGATGAAGTGGAAAGAAAGTACGGGAAGGTTGGATGCGAATGGTTGCTGGATTGATTTGTCGGATCAGAGAAGATGGATGTTGCCTGATGCGTATGTACTGGCCGTTGTGCAAATGGCACATGGGTTAGCACATATTAGCGCGAAAGGTATTTGTAAGTTGCTGGCTGATGTGTGGAAGAGTGATGGAATTACTAAGTGTGCTGAACGTTTGGTGAAGAATTGTATGGTGTGTATAATGTACAATCCTGGCAAAGGAACCCCAACTCCTCCTGGCAGTTTTGCTCCTCCTTCGTATCCCTTTGAGGTGATCCAATTGGACTTCATCCATATGGAGAGATGCAATAACCTGAAATATGTTTTGGTTGTGGTTTGCGCATTCTCCCGATGGATCGAGGCCTATCCCCTCAAGGACAACACTGCTTTGTCTACTGCGAAAATCCTACTGAAGGAATACTTTCCTCGGTATGGAATGCCTAGAGTCGTGTGGTCAGATAACGGAAGTGAGTTTGTTGGAAGTGTGATGAAGAGTGTGTGTAAGGGCCTTGGAATCAATCAGAAATTCCATAGCGCCAATCATCCCCAGTCAGCTGGATTAGTTGAAGGGTACAATGGCACCCTTAAACTAAAATTAGCGAAGATTCAAGCTACGACTGGACTTTCGTGGCCTGATGCTTTGCCTCTAGCATTACTGTCAACTAGGGCGACTGTACACTCCCGAATAGGGCTCAGTCCCTATGAAATAGTGTTCGGCCGTCCTGCGAATGTGTGGGGGGTTCCTAGGCCAGGTGTATTCTCTGATCTTGAGTTTCCGATGTTGATTGACTACTTACATGACTTGACTGCTAAACTGAGGTTAATTCATCAACAGGTTTACGACGCCTTGCCGACGCAGACGGAGGGTCCAGGCCACCAGCTCCAGCCTGGAGATTGGGTAGTTACCCGAAATTTTTCACGCAAAAAGAATCTGGACCCCCGCTTTACCGGACCTTACCAGGTGCTCCTGGCCACGAGGACTGCCGTTCGTCTTGAGGGGCGGAAAAATTGGGTACATGCTACCCACTGTAAGCGAGTCCCTATTCCTTTGTCAGCAGACCCGTGGGTGAGGAAAGGCATTGCGTCAACAGAAACAGAAAAATTGCCGGCGTTTGTACCTTTTAGCGACGCACAGCTTGTTGAAGAACCCTCAGCGCAGCAGAAAGCCACTGTTGAACACTTGTCAGCAAAAGACTCAAGACCAGACCAACGAGCTGATCAGCAGGACGCTGTCTCTTCAACAGATCCTTTGTTCGACGAGCAGACACGTCCCGGGAAACATCGATATTCTTTGAGATCTCATACTAAGGACAAATAAAATTTGCTTGCTTTGCTGAAATTGATAACTGCAATATCCTCGTTTCCCCTGATCAGCTTTGGACAATCGTATTATTGAAAATTGTTTTGTACATATATTGAGTTTTTTTCTTTGTATCTTTTTCCTTCCACAGCTGAGAAATATTGTGCTACATATACTTTGTGTATTGAGGGCCGTAGGGCCGCGCGCGTACTTCCTTCTGGACAGTAGGTCTTGACGCTAGGTTAAAGGCCGTCGATTCCTAGGAACTCCTGGGGATTGACTACTGCTGCACAGAACGAAGTGCGTCAAGAAACGTTGCGGACGGTCGTAGGGAAATGGCATTTTCGAAGCTGAATGATTTGGAAAGAGCTCAGGCATATAGAGTCAAGCTGCAGAAACTTAGTCGTACTAAATGTTTTGTATCCCAATTGTTTGTTTTGTTTTTAACTGCTTCTGCATTTTTGGCGGGTGGGGTGTATTACACTATGTCTTACTTTTTACTTGCTACCCCTACTCCTACTCCTTACCCTAACCTTACTTCTACTGCTTCTCCCCATTCTTTTCATATGTTACCGGAACACGAACAGGCTAGACGTGTAGAATTCCGCAACAATTCCTTTATCCAGCTCCTCCATCAGCATCAGTTAGTGGTTAACACTACTAATTGTTGGGTGTGTGGGTTGATGCCACATACTACTGGTAAGGGAATTCCATATCTGGTGTTACCGTATAGTTCCCAAGGGTCAGCTCGAGCATTCCAAACAATGTTTCGAAGCGCACTGGGTTTCCACCCCACTCCAGAACAACGTTCCCCATACTCTGGTCCTACCTCGTATCAGAGGCTGTTATCGATGGCTATAGAGGACATGGAAGACGAGATCCATGATGCTTTTCTCATCCCTAAAGAAGAGGTACAAGCCTATAGGGTCCTAAGTAGAGGGGAATATAGTATGTTCACTAATGAAAAGCAGCTTAAAAGCTCGCTTCCAATATGGGTCGTACCCCACACTGGTAATCTTTGTCTTGTGGGTCGTGGCTCGCAAGCCTCACTTGGAGTAAGTGCTTGCACTGAAAGTTACGTTCTGCCAATGTCCCCGACCCCCGTGTTTCTGGCTGCCAAGGGTACGTACTTCATCTGTCATGATCGTGCATACACATGGTTGCCCGCAGACTTCATGGGCTCATGTTTCGTTGCAAATCTGTTGCCTCCGACGTTTACTGTAGATGCCGATTATCATAAGACTAGAGTTGTACGAGGCGTAATTAGCGAAGAGGATACTGCCGGTCAAGAGGCAGGAGACTTTTTCAAGGGTTTCCTCCCGTTTTGGGGACCTATGGTTAACAGTAGGAACCTGAGACATTTGACTCGAGTGGTAGAATCGACAGCTAATATTACTGCCAGTGCCCTTGGTAATATCACCACAGAACTTCAGGCGGAGAGACTTATGACATTACAAAACCGTATGGTTTTAGATGTTGTCTTAGCAGATCGCGGTGGGGTATGTAAAGTGATCCATTCGAGCTGTTGCATTTTCATACCTGATAATGCTCCAACTGTCTATCAAGCCATCTCGAAGTTGCATAAGATCTCCGAATCCATACACGTGGATGTAGGGGATTGGACGCTATTCGGTTGGTTTTGGGGCCTGATGTCGACTTGGGGTTGGAAGATTCTGACGATCATCGGGGTTGTGGTAGTGTTCCTGTTCACGTGTTGCCTTTGTGTGCAGTGTGGTCCTGCCTTATGTGGCCTCTGTGCTACGACGTGTATGAGACAACCATCTGTTACCAAGGGGACTCGATTGGACAGAGCTATGCTACAACGACATCTTGATGGTCTGATGAATATCGAGTATGATTCCGACTAGTGCTTGCCTACATGAGGGCAAAAGGAGCGTCTGAGGTTCCGTGACAATTGTAAGTGGTGTTTTCAACTCGCACGAATATGGTCGAGTCTAGTATCTATGAACCACAAATGACGAGTTTAGTAAGCGTGCGCAGTTTCGCTGTGCTAACTTAAACCGTTCGTTTGTTATGTGGGTTTCTCATCTGTACCCACGGGTTCCATCTTAGATACGGCATCCATTTTGTCTCTTGCCCTCAAGTAGCCAGCGAACGGACACTGTCCGCTTCGCGACCCTGGGACTTCCAAGATATGGCGGAAGACACATGTTCTTTGAAAGTGTCTTTATGACAAGGGGGTTGCTACTGTAAGGCAGACGGCGCCGCTCGAGGCTCATCTTGCCGCACGAGCTTATTGTCTCAGCCGTGCATCTCATTAGGCACGTCCCTTTGATGCCTGTATCTCGTGCTTCTCGACACCCCCTTTTTTACACCCTCTCCGATCTCCCCACTGTCTCCGTCTTCCTCTGCACCTGTCTTCGTTCTTGTTTCGATCTACTTTACTGCTGATTGGAATTTGCTAATGGTGGGAAGATGGGTTTTTACAGTTGGGAACCGCCAAATGTTTCCGCACTTATGTTCCGGACCTTGTATGTTTCAAAGTGATCTAAACGACCCCTCTAAGAGCGACTTGTGGGAACCAGGTTGTAAACTATTGTGTCTCATGTTATCATATGGGTAAAAGTTGTATAAAAGGAGCGATCCACAGATACAATTTGAAGCAGTCTCCCCGAACTACACTCGATGTACTTCCTGTGACTTCTGTGTTCCCTGCAGTAAATAAACCTTGACTCTTTGACGCCGAAGGAAGTGTCCCGTGTCTCTGTGACTTGTACGCCGGAGCAGGTTACCCACGAAGGTTTCAGGTGTTGTGCCCTGGCACCGCTGGGTCCAAAAGAACCCAGTCCTTCAGGGGCCAGGCGTGCCGATACCAAACGGGGCCCCTCAGCCCCTACTGAAGTGAGCAGCATATCCTGCAAAAGGAAGGGGGCAGTCATGTTTTGTTATGCCTCTCACGGAACCTGACCCAGGGCACTTGAAGACCTTTCTGCCGAATGGGCATTGCACGCATAGAATTCTGTATGGTCTGGCTGGCCTCTCCTCCCCATCCCACCCCTTCGTGTGCCACCGGCCAGGCTGCTGCAGAATCAGTGGAGAGGTACACAGGATTCTTAAGTTGCCAGGAACTGGGCTGCAGTTTAGCGGGAGCCCTGACAGTCAGCCACATTCAGAGTGTTTTCTGAAAACATTTAAGGATTGAAGTGGCTATGTTTTTCTTTCACAATCTAGGATCCTTGCAATCCCCCAGCCCCCGCACCCCCCCCCCTTACCAGTCCAGTTGCACTGTCCTAAAGATGGGCGAGCCAGCATGTTACTAGGGAGTGCAAAGATAAGGGTCTGGCTTTGCACTTAACTGTATGCACGAGCCTAGCTCTGAACATTTTTGGCAAGTAAATCACACAACAGATATGCACACTGTGCATTATGGAATGGATATTCTGTTCATGCAGGCTAGAGCTTTAGCCCCAAACGATGGCTCTGTCTTATACACTTTCAAGTTCTGTACAAGGTGTACCACTTAAACAGCTTGCTTGGGGACTACGGCCGGATTGCATGTGCACCTTCTGGTAGTGAACGGCTATGCCCGCCCATAGATGATTACTAGACTACGATATTCATGGCTCTATGTGAAATGATTGGCCTAGCAGTGACACCATCCCCCAAACAGGCCCTTATGCAATGCACAATAAATATAGAATGGACCGCACGAAGGTATGCGTCTTTTGCGCAGATGGTGGCAAAGAGGTGGGTTGCCTGCAACTAGGGGAAGAAACAACATTCCGGCCAGTAATTTGGCGCCAGACGTACATTAATATGCTATTGTGTCTGTCAGGGTACGTGGGGTTGGTCTGCTTGGTTGGTTCTCAGACTCCAATTGTCTCCTTCATCAACCTGATCAACTGCTTATATTCTCTACTGAATTTGTTCTCTACTATAGTGCAATGCATTGTCCTGCAATATGTCTAATGTTTTGTTACGTTATATGTTGAAATCACTAAACAAAACATCAAAAAATATGTTCAGATATGAATGCTAAAGTGTATCCAACATTCAAAAACAGTGTATTTCTTTGACTTGCAAAAGTGTTTCATCTAAGTGCATTGTATTTATTAAAAGTGAGGAACTAAGAAACATTCATGCCACCCTCCTCTTGATGGTAATGCCACAAGTAAACTATGATGCAAGTCAATTGTTACCTGTACCCTATATTCCTTGATTTATATTATTTTGAACACAGCATATTCTAAACTCAGACACTTGAAGACACTCTCATATGTGATAATGAAGGAAAAGGAGGGGCACTAAAGTAAAATATTTTCCCAGGATCACACAATTTGGTGGAGCAGAAATGTCAGAATTGATCCCAGGTTTCTGGTTTCATTTAGCTACTAGATGGGTAATGCCTATTTTTTTTTACATTAAAGGTCACTACTTTGTCTTTAATTCTTTGTCAAACACAAAAGTTAAATCAAGCACACAAAAGGTGATGGAAGGAATGCTTGCAATTTGTTTAACTACTGGCAGTTGCTCGGAGAAGCATCTTAACCCATTGTTCTTTTGCTGACCAGCCACTTCAGTTTGGACCCAGCCATATGCAAATCAGTCCTGACCTTGCTCCTTATGGGAACAGGCCAGCCCAAACTGACAGGCCAGTTCCTCCCTGAACTGGTACACAAGCAACCCAGGCCCATTTTCCCCTAGTTATTGGCCCATCAGCTGGGTATAGCTTGGTTCCAGTGACACAGTGAGCATGGGACCCACGTCTGGGCAGAACGGTACCACGTAAGGAGGTACATGAAATCCACAAAAGTTGATAGAAGGAATGCTTACAATTTGCAATCGCTTTGGATAGCACTCCAACCATTCGATCTTCTGCTCACCATGCTACCTCAATCAATTAATCAATCAGTCACTTGTAAAGTGCGCTACTCACCCATGAGAGTATCAAGGCACTGAGGGGAGGGGGTGCTGCTACTGCTCGAACAGCCAGGTCTTGAGGAGTCTTCTGTAGGTGAGCATGTCTTGGGTCTGCCGCAGGTGAGTAGGGAGGGTGTTCCAGGTCTTGGCGGCGAGGAAGGAGAAGGATCTGCCTCCGGATGTTGTTCGTTGGATGCGGGGGACGGCGGCGAGGGTGAGGCTGGAGGAGCGGAGCTGACGGGTGGGGGTGTAAAAGCTGAGTCTGCTGTTCAGATAGGCTGGTCCGGTGGTGTGGAGTGCTTTGTGTGCGTGGGTGAGGAGCTTAAAGGTGATCCTCTTGTTGACGGGGAGCCAGTGTAGGTCTCTCAGGTGGCAGTGATGTGGCTGCGATGAGAGATGTTGAGGATCATTCGGGCTAAGGCGTTTTGGATGCATTGCAGTCGTCGTAGGTGTTTGGCCGGGATTCCTGCCTAGAGCGCGTTGCCATAGTCCAGCCTGCTGCTGACGAGGGCTTGGGTCACCGTTCTTCTGGTTTCGGTCGGGATCCATATGAAGATCCGGCGGAGCATGCGGAGGGTGTTGTAGCAGGATGAGGAGACGGCACTGGCCTGCTTCGACATGGAGAGGGAGGAGTCGAGGATAAATCCTAGGTTGCGTGCATGGTCCGTGGGATTC
Organism: Lissotriton vulgaris; assembly: GCF_964263255.1. Classification (NCBI taxonomy): domain Eukaryota; kingdom Metazoa; phylum Chordata; class Amphibia; order Caudata; family Salamandridae; genus Lissotriton; species Lissotriton vulgaris. The sequence continues at coordinate 168,468,128 of NC_141689.1, read as the reverse complement.
GGTGCTGTCCCCAGTGCAGTAGGCCACCAGGAGTCGTCTCAGACAGAGGGGGTGGGGCCGATGATGAGGACCTCCGTCTTGTCTGAGTTCAATTTCAGACGGCTGATCTTCATCCAGTCGGCGATGGCCTTCATTCCCTCGTGGAGGTTGGTTTTGGTGGTGTGCGGGTCTTTGGTTAGGGAGAGGATGAGCTGGGTGTCATCGGCGTAGGAGTAGGAGATGATGTTCAGGTCGTGTTGCCGGGCCACTAGTGCGAGGGGGGCCATGTAGACGTTGAACAGGGTCGGGCTGAGAGAAGAGTCCTGGGGTACGCCGCAGATGATGTTGGTGGCTTTGGATCGGAAGGGTGGGAGGCGGTCTTTCTGGGTTCTGCCAGAGAGGAAGGACGTGGTCCAGTCCTTCTCCTGGATTCCGGCTTCTTGGAGGCGGGTTTTTAGTGTGCGGTGGCAGACCATGTCGAAGGCGGCTGATAGGTCCAGGAGGATGAGGGCTGATGTTTCGCCGTTGTCTAGTTGGCGCCTGATGCCTTCTGTGGCGGCGATGAGGGCTGTCTCGGTGCTGTGGTTACGTCTGAATCCGGACTGGGATGGGTCTAGGATGATGTTGTCCTCGAGGTGGCGGGCCAGTTGTATGTTGACGATTTTCTCGATGACCTTCACCAGGAAGGGGAGCAGGGAGATGGGCCGGAAGTTCTTGAGGTCCTTGGTGTCCTCCTTGGGCTTCTTGAGGAGGGCGTTGATTTCGGTGTGCTTCCAGCTTTCCGGGAATGTCGCTGTCTCGAAGGAGATGTTGATGACCTTCCATAGATGGGGTGCGATGGATGTGTCTACTTTGTTGAATACGTGGTGTGCGCAGGGGTCTGACGGTGATCCTGAGTGGATGGAGTTCATGACCTTGCGTGTCTCGTCGTTGACGTTGGCCCAGGAGGTCAGGCGGTTGGTGCAGGTGGTGTTTGTGGGGGGGAAGTGGGGTGTGCCGTATTCAGGGCGGTCGCGGTGTTGAAGCTGTCGTGGATGTTGGCGATCTTGCGGTGGAAGAAGGTGGCCAGTGAGTTGCAGGATGTCGTTGGTGTTGACGCTGGGGTTGGATAGTTCTTTCACTATGCTGAAGAGCTCTTTGCTGTTGAGTGCGTTGTTGTCCAGGCGGGCTTTGAAGGAGGATCTCTTGGCTGTTCTGATGAGCTGGTGATGTCTGCGGGTGCGATCATGGAGCCATTTCTTCTCCAGTTTCCGACATGTGCGTTTGGAGGTCTGGAGCTCTTCGGAGAACCAGATGGCTTTCTTGTTGGTGTGTCTGTTGTAGGGTTTCTTGAGCGGGGTGAGGGTGTTGGCACAGTCGTCGATCCACTGTTTAAAGTTGCGGGTGGCGGCGTCTGGGTTTGTGAGGTCGTGGGTGGGTTCTGGGTGAGGGCGGAGGTCAGTTGGTCTTCGGTGACTTTGCTCCAGCAGCGGCAAGGCAGTTGTTTGGTGCGGTGGTGCGTGGTTGGTTTATTGAAGGTGAAATGGATGCAGCGGTGGTCGGTCCAGTGGAGGTCGGTGGTGTAGTTGAAGGCAACCTGGGTGCTTGTGGAGAAGACGGGGTCAAGCGTGTGGCCGACGGCGTAGGTGGGTATGGTGTTGAGTTCTTTGAAGGCGAGGTTGGCGAGGTTGGTGATCAGGGTGGCGGAGTTGGTGTTGTTGTTGTTCTGAGGTGGAAGTTCAGGTCCCCGAGGAGGATGTAGTCTGCGGAGGCGAGTGCGTGGGTGCTGGCGAGGTCCGCGATGGAGTCGCTGAACTGAGCCCAGGACCCGGGGGTTCTGTAGACGAGTGTTCCCCTGTGGATCCGGAAGTGCAGGTGTTCGGCGGTGTTGAGGGTGTCTTCTGCATGGGTGTAGACCTTGAGGGTGGAGCTGTCCGGGATGGCTATGGAGATGTCGGATGCCGAGGAGTCATTCCACCAGGTTTCGGTCAGGAAGGCAGCGTCTGGGGCATAGGTGTCGAGCAGGTCCCGGAGTTCGATGGCGTGTTTGCGTGCGGAGCAGGTGTTGAGGAGTATGCAGCGAAGGTGGTTGGGTCCGGTCCTTGGGGGCTTAATGGATCTGTCACAGGTGAAGTTGCAGGTGCGGAAGGAGAATGGTATGTGTGTGTGTGTTTTGGGGTGGCCTGGAAGCAGAGGTGGTCTTGGCCGGCGTTGAGTGCGAGGAGAGTGTTGGCATCGTATCGGAGTCTTGCGTTGTGGCGTGGGTATGGTCCAGGGTTCTGCTGCTGGGCGCTGTCCAGGCACGGACAGGCGCAGATGAGCTTGCCTCTGGGCATGAGGAAGCGGGAAACAGAAGGCAAAAGGGCGGCAGGAACGGGAACAATGGCGAGGCGAGGCAATGGCGAGGGGTAAGGGGTACAGAAGGCAAAAGTGGAAAAAGGGTTAAAAATCAGGCAATGGACAGAGATACAACAGTTAAAGGCAGTCAAACAATGTACACAGAGACAAGCAGAATTACACAACGTGGAACAGCAGCGGCTAACTCACTAAGGCAGGAGGCAGTAGTGGTAAGGCACGGGCACAGCTGGTGGAGCTGTGCGGCATGGGGAGCGACCTCCAGCCATATGCAAATCACCTCATTGCACATGAAGGTAGAGCGTGGCTGCAGGCAGAAGCCACATTAAATCTTAGAAGCCACGTTAAATCTTGGCTTGTTTTGGGGTCCAGGGTCTAAGATGGCCTCAAATTGAGCTAGAGCCAGGTATCCTGCTGGAGTCTGGCTTGAGCAGTGGGGCAAAAATAATCCTGCAGCCCCAAGGGTATGGAGGGCCCGAACTCCAGGGGGTCCCCTGCGGCAGTGTGAACAGGTGGGCCTGCGAGCTCCTTACTGGGTCCGTAGCGTTGGGGGCTCCCTCCATGCACTTCTGCAGGGGGGCCCCCACAAGTTTCGTTACGCCACTGATGTACAATGGTTGTAGATTATTGGCTCCGTTGCTGTAATTCTCTTTTTAGCATTTTTTTTGCACTTGCACTTTAGAAACCAATATTGATTTATTAAGATGGCACTAGTGTTAGACACTTGCACGTTAGTATTTTAGCGTAGTGGTAGATTTCATTGCCCACTTGGGCTGTATTTCTCTGTACCAGCACTTTTTCAGTAAAAGCAATTGCATTGACCAACAGTATACATTATGCACCATGTTTTATATCGCAATACTGGGTGCTGTGACAGTCTAATATGGGATAATCATTTATATGGATTTGCTTATGAATTTCCCCATTGTATTATGTATAGGCATTTATATAGCGCACTACTTACCCGGAGGGTCCCAAGGCGCTTCAACCGCTGCGAAACCCTTCCTGGCTTCCCTGAGAGATGGTCCCTTAATGGGTATCTCCAGGGTGAGACCAGGCATCCCCGGCGGTCTGGTGGGGCCGTTAGTGAAGATGAGGCAAGCTAATGCCCAGAGTTGCCGAGTGTGATCGCTGATCAGAGTGGGCACCGAGGCGAGAGAATTATCGAGTCCGCTGACCCTGGTCCAGAAACCTGCCGCGCCGGGAATCGAACCCTGGTCCCGGGCCGTCCTCTGCTCTCGGGTCTGCCGCCTCTAACCAGTGAGCCACACTACTTCACTATTAGTGCAGTCTCTTACTGCTAAACACTTGCAATTTATTTGTTCAATAGAGATTTTCATATTGAAGGTTTTTATTTGATATTTCAATCGCACTGTTTTATCATTTAAATGGTTTTTCAAATACATTTATAAATACATGAATATTTAATTATGTATTGCTTTTACTCAGCTATTGTCAGTTACTATATTTATTCAAAAGGTTGCTGGTGTTTTGACAGAGCCTATACAGACTCCTCTATGTCTATGATTTTAAATTTGTTGTTTGTCATGTGATCCTGCAGTAGCACTTTAAAAGAAGAGGCTTTCCGCAGGTGCCTTATGTGAACAACGCGTCATGGCGGTGGTGCAGGGTATTCATTGAGAAATCATGCACTTATAGCTGGGTCCGCAATCGTCTTTTTCCTTAAATCGGAGTGTGTTTGGCTAAGTGTGCAGCATATGTATATATACATATATATATCACAACAGCATGGTTCCGTTTCCCTCGCAATGGCGCTGCTTAGCGGTGCGTCGCTTACCGCGGCTGAACCAAGCCGCCAAGTATTCAAACAGCGTCGATCCCCTGAATCAACAAAGTGAGCCGCCACTGTCAGCCAGTAGTCTTGCCAGAAGATTTTAATTAGCACAGAAATCCAACGCGTTTCGGTAGTTACATCTACCTTGCTCACGGTCAGTTTAAACTCACAAAAAGCATTGTTTAAATTACCCCTGTTTACCCAGGAAGTTATTTTTACACTTCCGCCGCAGGGAATTCTGGTCCATGTAGTTTACATTTTCAAACATCATATTTTCACATCGATATTATGGTAGCCCCCATCTAACTTATTCATACCAATTGTTCATACATTAAAAAAAATGAATTTCAAATGATCTATAAAGTGATGCCCTCCAGTGGGCTTTAACCAGAAATGTTTATAATGGTCAGTGTCAATAATGAAAAATCATAAGTTCTATTTAGTGCTGCCCTCAAGTGGGCTTTGGAATGTTCGTTATGAACAGCAACACTGCCCTTTAGTGGGCATTTGAAGGAAAAAGGGGGGGGTATGGAGGGTACCATGAAGGAAGGGGAATAAGTTTGAATAAATTGTCAATGGAAAGGAGTAAGAGATTCATAGTTTATAAGTGAATGTACAATTCTTCCGACTGGTTCAATCCCAAGGGTGACAAGGTCCGAAAATTCAGGATGTGACGTGACTCTCTTTGTCTTAAAAGTTTTTCCCGGTGGCCGCCTCGATCGGACAGGGACATTGTTTCCAAACCCCAGAACTTCAGGAGTTTCCAATTGCTGTTATGGTCCTTTTCCATATGTTTGGCTACTGCGTTGTTTCTGTCTTTGTTGATCGTTGCGCGGACATGTTGTAGGATTCGTATTTTTAGTTCACATATGGTACTGCCTATGTACCTCCACTTGCATGGTCATTCTATCATATAAACCGTGTACGGACTTTTGCAAGTGATGAGTTCTTTTATTTTCCAAGTTTTTTTATTGGCCATTATTAGTTCTTTCATCGGTTTGGCAATTTCACAGACTTTGCAGTTATAACATTTTACGAATCCTTGTCATTTCAGCCAAGAAGTTTTAGGTTTGTTGCTTTGAAAATGGCTGTGGACCAATTGGTCTTTTAAATTTGTTGCTTTCCTGTAGGTGATTACTGGGTGGGTCCCCATCCTTTTACCCATCATGGGGTCTAGTTGAAGTATCTTCCAATTTTTTCTCAGAATCTGTGAGATTTTTTTGGATTCTTGGCTATAATCCAATATCAATCTTATTGGCTAATTTTCGGGTTCATTTTGCTTCTCTTTGTTATTAAGGCAATCCTCTCTGGTCTTTTCTGCCGCTTCTTTCCAACATTTGTTGATTAAACGTGTTCCATATTTTCTTTTTTGAAAACGTTTAATTGTGCCTGCACTATGTTTTTTCCACTCCAGGTCTTCACTGCATATTCGTCTTAGACGGAGAAATTCCCCATAGGGAATGCTGGAAATTAAAGAAGGCTGATGAAAGCTGGTTGCTTCTAGGGTTGCATTTGTTGCGGTGGTTTTGCGGTAAAGTGTTGTTTCCAGCCGGTTATTTTTAACATACACCTCCGTGTCAAAAAAAGTCACTTTAGTATTGCTCATTTCATAGGTGAATTTGAGGCACGGTGTGCTAGTGTTCAAATATTCAAAGTATTGTTGGAACTCCGCTGCACTTCCACTCCAGATGATAAAAAGATCATCAAAAAACCTTTTCCAGGTCACTATATTGCGGGTAAAATGATGATTTTGATCGTTCCAAGCCACTGCTTCCTCCCACCATCCCATTGCTATGCAAGCATAGCTTGGGCTGAAGGAAAAGCCCATAGCAGCCCCATTTCGTTGTCTGAATATTTTGTCTCCAAATAAGAAGATGTTGTTTTCTAAACAAAAAGAAATCATGTTCATCAACATTTTGTTGTGTTCCACGTAGTGGATATTACGATCTTGCAAGTAGTATTTGCAGGCTTGCATGCCCAAATTGTTATCAATGTTCGTATAAAGGGAGATTACGTGCATTGTAATCATCTGATAGTTAGATTGCCATGTGAGTTCTTTTATAGTACAAAGAAAGTCCTTGGTATCTTTTATGTAAGATTTTAGTTTCTGGACATAAGGGTTTAGAAAGTAATCGATGAAATTAGCCATTGGTTCTAATACTGAATCCTTTGCAGACACTATAGGTCTCCCTGGTGGTGTTTTGGGGTCCTTGTGTATTTTTGGTAAAAAATACATTGTTGCAGTTCTTGGGAAGTCCAACACTAGGTATTTCTTTTCATCCAAATCGATTAAATTCTGTAATTCCCAAATGTCAAGTTTTGTGTCAATCTCTCTTTTGATCTTATCTGTGGGATTCTTTGATAGTTGTTCATAATAAAGGGGGTTGAATAATTGAGACATTGCTTCTGCGATGTATGCGTTCCTGTCCCACAGAACCACATTTCCCCCTTTATCCGCCATTTTTATTTCAATTTCTTTGTCATTGATCAATTTCGAGAGTGCTTCTCTTTCTTGAGGGGTTAAGTTGTCTTTGCCTTTGGTTTTGGGGATGTTGTACAAATCATGTATCACTGCCTCTTGAAAAATGTCTATTTTATTGCCAGGGGGTAGTTGTGGGTAAAATTTCGATTTTGCCTTTTTCTTGCTGATCCCAGCCCCCAATTGTGGTATGGCAGAATTTAGTTCAATTTCCTCACCCTCCTCCGAATTGAGGTTTAATAATGTGAGGTAGCTTTCGGCTTCTTTGACTTTTAATGTGGATGTCAATTTGGGAAACTCTTGGATTTTTTTAGGTTTGTTTTTCATTTCCATGAAGCGTTTTACCAGTTTGATTTTACGTATGTATAGATAAAAATCTATTCGCGTTTGAGCTAGGTCCATTCTTTTCGTGGGACAGTAATTTATGCCCTTTTTGAGTAGCGATGTTTCTGCTGGTGTTATTTCTCTTGTGGATAAGTTCACCACTTGTAATTTGTCCTTTATTTGTTCTGCTTCTGTCTCATACTGCGCGTCTTGGTGCCAATCCTTTCTGCTGATCCACCTTCGTCTACACCCTCTTCTGGTTGTTGATTTCCCTACATATATATATATGCATATATATATATATATATATATATATATATATATATATATATATATATATATATATATATATATATATATATATATATCCATCAAACTTTGCCTGCAAGATAGAAGAAAGCCGCCAGACAGGTAGGTATCTGCCACACTTGGTTTAATGCAGGTCCATGAGGATAACAACCGCCATCACTCCAAAATCTATGCAGTGCCTGACGCGTTTCGTATAAACATACTTTTTCAAAGGCCCTGGATCTCAAAACACAGCTGTTCCAAATTCACGCTACTTGTTGTAAAGCACAGTCCTGCCCCAATGGGCGTGGCCAACCCCGTGGACTGCTGGATATCGTAGTTTTGATTTTCGCTACAGTGAGCTGAACGCTGCTGTGTCTCATTAAAATATATTAAATCCCTGTGGGTTGGGTGATGCGTGGAAGACATCCTTTCTGGTACGTTGTATCTGTATAAACCGGCTCCCTGTCCCCTGCACAGCGCCGGTAATTCACGTCGCTGCTAGAGTGTTCCTGGAAACACTGGGGCTTTCTCCGCGGCTCAGGCAAGCCGCCAAACAATCCATCAAACTTTGCCTGCAAGATAGAAGAAAGCCGCCAGACAGGTAGGTATCTGCCACACTTGGTTTAATCCAGGTCCATGAGGATAACAACCGCCATCACTCCAAAATCTATGCAGTGCCTGACGCGTTTCGTATAAACATACTTTTTCAAAGGCTCTGGATCTCAAAACACAGTTGTTCCAAATTCACGCTACTTGTTGTAAAACACAGTCCTGCCCCAATGGGCGTGGCCAACCCCGTGGCCTGCTGGATATCGTAGTTTTGATTTTCACTACAGTGAGCTGAACGCTGCTGTGTCTGCAGATATCTACCTGTCTGGTGGCTTTCTTCTATCTTGCAGGCAAAGTTTGATGGATTGTTTGGCGGCTTGCCTGAGCCGCGGAGAAAGCCCCAGTGTTTCCAGGAACACTCTAGCAGCGACGTGAATTACCGGCGCTGTGCAGGGGACAGGGAGCCGGTTTATACAGATACAACGTACCAGAAAGGATGTCTTCCACGCATCACCCAACCAACAGGGGTTTAATATATTTTAATGAGACACAGCAGTGTTCAGCTCACTGTAGCGAAAATCAAAACTACGATATCCAGCAGGCCACGGGGTTGGCCACGCCCATTGGGGCAGGACTGTGTTTTACAACAAGTAGCGTGAATTTGGAACAGCTGTGTTTTAAGATCCAGAGCCTTTGAAAAAGTATGTTTATACGAAACGCGTCAGGCACTGCATAGATTTTGGAATGATGGCGGCTGTTATCCTCGTGGACCTGCATTAAACCAAGTGTGGCAGATATCTACCTGTCTGGCGGCTTTCTTCTATATTGCAGGCAAAGTTTGATGGATATATATATATATATATATATGAAGAAGAATTCCCAACCCGTCAATGGATGACAGGCTACGGCAGGGTGCAGACCTCAAAACGCCACATCAAACAGTCAGAGAAGCTCACAAACGATCCAACTCGAGTGAGTATGCAGGAATCAAAACGATTTATTACACAATGACGCGTTTCGCTCCGCAAGGGAGCTTGTTCACATACAAGCACTCAGGAAAAAATGAAAGTATATATACACACAACACAGGGAGGGGCTTAATTGGGGGAACACGCCCAGACAAGAAAAATAGAAATAGAAGAACAGTGCAAAATATTTTTTTTAAAAATACAGCGACATGAGCAGTGAAATTCGAACATGAAAAATTAAATGATAAGGCATTAATCATTGCTGGGTATCACTAAAGTGATAGTGGCAAAATGAACAACTAATAGCAATTTGTGGTAATAGGTGTAAATACAAAGATCTGACACGTTGCAGTTTAAAAACATGTAAACAATGACATTGGCAAAAATAGCTCAAAAAACAGACTTATTATTAGTCAAATGCTGGAGTAATAGCACAGAAACAAGCAAACTGCAAACTGTTATATATAAGGCCGAAACATTATGATGGCAGGGCGAGCTTCACTGAATAAAAACTAAATTGCTCACTACAACCTTGGGTTGGCTTCTCTTTCCTTACTTTGAAGCGCTCCGGTTCATGTGGAGTTCGAAGGTTCCTGGATTGGGTGCTTTGTATATATATATATATATATATATATATATATATATATATATATATATATATATATATATATATATATATATATATATATATATATATTGTGTCCTCTATAGGTAGTGTTGGGGAACATATCTCTAAATATGTTGACTTCTTTCTTAGGGAATATGTTTGCCAGTTACCCAGTTACATCAGGGATACCAAGGATTTCCTAGGGCGCATTGAGAACCTCACTTGGAGTCCCAATTTCCTGTTAATAGTTTTAGATGTACACTCTTTGTACACTATCATTGATCATCAACAGGGGATTGAGGCCTGTGAACATTTCCTGCTTAATCGAGCTTTGCGATACAGGGAACACACGAAAATGGTATTAGAGATGATACTTTTCAGTCTACAAAACAACATCTCCTCCTTCAATGGCGCCCTCTACAGGCAGATCAATGGTACTGCAATGGGGTCGTGCTTTGCACCGAGCTTCGCGAATCTCTTTATGGGTTTCTGGGAACAGGAGATATTTGCAAGCACATCCCTATCAGTAGATCTGTCTAGGATCATCATGTGGCTTCGCTACATTGATGATCTGTTCATTGTATGGATGGCACTAGGGAGGAAGCTGAACTCTTTATTGAGAAATTGAACACCAATAATTATAACATTAAGCTCACTGGCAACATCAGTGGAGACATGACGGAATATCTCGATGTAAAACTAGAGATTATCAATAACAGCGTACACACTTCACTTTTTCGGAAGACCACTGCTGACAACAGTATCCTGCATGCTCTCAGCAGCCACCCAGAATCACTGAAATGGAGCATTCCATATGGTTAGCTGCTGAGAGCAAAGAGGAACTGTAACTCAAGTGAGACATTTGAGGCAGAGTCCGATAACATCACAGACAGATTCCGCAGAAGAGGATGCCCACAGTGGGTAATCAATAAAGCTCTGAAACGTGTAGCAGATGTTGACAGAATTGACACCCTGTGTGAAAAATCGGATACAGGGTCATCACAAAACGCAGATGTCACACGGTTGATTCTCACTTTTAATTCTGACTCTCAAAAAGTCAAGAGGATCATCACAAAAAACTGGGACATCCTGAAAACTGATGGCATACTGGGGAATTCAATACCAGAAAGACCCAATATCACGTATAGACGTAGCAGGAATATACGAGATATTGTGGTCAATAATGATGTGACGAGCCTTCCACCCACCTCACAACATGGCTTAATAGGCTTTTACCCATGTGGCCACTGTAAGGCCTGTAAAAACAGTACGTATAAAAACACGGTGACTTACAATGGGGTGACCAAAAAATTAACCCAATTTTTAACCTGTGGGATGACCTTTGTCATTTATGTCATTATATGTACATGTGGTCTGTGGTAAATAGGCAGTACAACATGTGCTGCCAAGAAACGCATTCTGGAACATCTATGGGCCATAACGAATCGTGATCCAAAATACCCTGTGGCCAGACACTTTGAACAACAACACTTCTCCAACATTTCTGAGTGCAGTTACTTGATTCTGGAACATGTTCCAATAAAACCTAGAGGGGGAGACAGAGTTTTGGCCCTCAGGAAGAAAGAACCACGTTATATAATTTACTTTCAAAGTAAGACCCTGGGGGGCCTGAACATGGACGAAGAATTAGCAGTACATCTGAAAGAATGATGATAGCTCTGATTATAGGTTGCTGGTTTTCTAGGTTCTTTTTTTTTTTTTTTTTTTTTTTTTTTTTTATAAATTTTTATTTTCCTTCATTACAACATATTATTATGAGCATTACATATATATGACAATTTTATACATTGGTTTATAATATAAAGCTTTAGACACCAACATTAATCAAAAGCCACTTATATACTACATCTACCTAAAGGAAACTTACGTATAGGAAAATTCATCTAACATAATCAATCAATCACAAAAAATATCACCGGAGGATAAAGAAGGAGAATGCCGAAGACAATGATAGTAGCGATACCCTCAACATTCTCCTTCCCCCTCCCCCCTCCCCTAGTTGCTCCTTCTTTGCCTCTCTTTCCAATTACATATTGGCTCCCACATTCTTCTCCCCAGTCTTCTTCCATTTCTCCCCTTTCGAGCGTACATTTTTTCCTCTATATTATAAGCATACAGAGTATTTGCTAGCCAACATTGCAAGCTCGGAGGGCTTTTTTCCAACCAGGCCCTTGCTATTGTGAGCCTATAGACCGCCATTATTAGAAACATAAACTCAACATATTGAACCTGCTCCTCGTTGTTCACCCCTAGCATGATCCACGTCGGCGTAAGGGATACCTCAATACCCAGTGAATTTGCTAGAAATCCCTCAATTCCACTAATCAATGGTCGCAGCTTAGGGCATGTTGCAAAAATATGTACGCTATCTGCTTCCAGCTCGTTACATCTGGGGCAGTTGGTACCCTGATTCCCCCCCCATTTTGCAATCTTTGCCGGCGTAAAATACAAGAAATACAATGTTTTATAGTGCTGCGATTGCAGCGGGGCAGCGCAGATTATTGTAGAGCCCAGACTTAGAGAATCATAAAACAAACTGCCATCAATTCCCAATTTATCCTCCCATTTCTTACTAAATTTATCTAAATCGTCTTGCTTCTCTTCCACCAAAGCTGCATAAAAAGTTTTAATGGAGCAATCCCCCATCAATTTAATTTTCTCCATAATCCCTATTTTGTTAAAGCCCGCCGGACCTCCGACTTTATTGTTAAGAAAGCTTCTGACCTGCAGATATTTAAAAAATCCTCTGTTATCTAGGCCATATGTATCTCTCAACTCTGAGAATTGCTTCAGACCATCCTGCGAAAGTAAATCACCAATTTGCATGACACCCCTTGTAGCCCAATCTGCCATGACTTGATCAGAAAAAATTTCCTTAGGCAGTGACCTATTATTAAATAATTGGACATACCTATTATATCTTCCCATCTTTACTTTCTTTAAGAATGCATTCCAAACCGTCACTGCCGCCCTTATGGTTTTAAATTTAGTCCGTTTGAAGTAGCTATAGTCAATGCATTTTAGAAAACAATTCTCAGCATTTACCCCTAACGCGACAGCATAAACCTCTGTCGACATCTGCTGTAATCTTACATCTTCAGAATTTCCGCCAATAAGGCCTTGCATGTATTGGAGCACCGTAGCCATGTAGTATAAGCGAAAATCTGGTGCCCCCCACCCTCCTTTTTCTCTAGGAAGCGTCATATACCTATAGGCCCTCCTGGTCTTGCCTTGGGCCCAAATAAATCTGTTGCATATTGCCTCTATATTGTTAAACCAGCTAGCTTCAATCAATAATGGTACAGCCCTAAACACATACAGAAATTTCGGTAAGATCATCATTTTGATTATATTTGTACATCCAACTAACGAGAGGTGTAAATTATTCAATCTTTCCAAATCCTTTTTTGTTTGGGTGATCAAGGGATCCATATTTTTTTCCACCATTCTATTTACTTCCGCTGTCATTTGTACCCCTAAATATGTTGCTGTGTTCGTTACTCTATAATCGTTGCAGATAGCCCATTGATTTTTAACTATCTGTGTTTTTGTAGTATTCAAACTGTAGCCTGAGAACTGACCAAACCTCTTAGCTTCTTCTTCAATTAACCTAATGGCATCTGAGGGTTCTGGAGTTAGGATAGCGACGTCATCCGCATAGGCTAGCGTTTTAATCCTACGACCATTTAATACTAATGGTGCTATCTCTTGATTGAATTCCAGTTTCCTTATATAAGGGTCCAAGTATAATGCAAAAAGCAGAGGAGAAGAGGGACACCCCTGCCTTGTACCCCTTTGAATGCTAACTGCACCCGAGTGACCTCTGTTGACTCTTATCCTGGCTGTCGGGTTAATATATAATGTCTGTAGAGCCTTTATAAATCCTGGACCTATGCCATGCCACCTCAAAACCTCCCAAAGATATCTCCATGAGACCCTGTCAAAGGCTTTTTCGGCATCGAGAAACACCGCTGCCATTGGATCTTCCAAGGTATCTGCAACGTCAAATGCCGTAATTGCTAACCTCGTATGATGGGTTGTTCCCTTACCTGGGATAAAACCATGCTGAGAGGGGATGACTATAGATTCAATTTTCCTGGACAGTCTTTTTGCTAACATCTTGGAAAACACCTTGACATCGGCATTCATTAGCATGATAGGTCTGTAAGCGCCCGGGGCATCCGCCGGCTTTCCTTTCTTCGGGATAACAATGATGTCTGCACCTCCCCAAGACTGCGGAACCGACTCACCTACTTGCGCTAACAGCATCGTGCTAAACATATCTGGTAACAGAGAGGCTTGAAAGGTTTTGTAAAATTCAAGTGGGATCTGGTCCGGACCTGCGGCCTTCCCAGATGGCAGCTCTCTCAGGGCGTCAGTTAATTCCTCCATATTGAATTTCTCTTCCAACTCTTTCCTATCTGCCTCATCTAGTTTTGTCGACTCTATCTCCCTTAAGTATGCCCTTATGTCGTCTTCTCCTCCATCCCCTTCTAGTTGGTATAATACCATATAAAACTGCCTAAAGGTCTCTCTAATCTGTTCTGGACTCTTAACTTTAACTCCTTGTTCATTCTTAATCTCTTTAATATCTGCAACTCCACCTCTTTGTCTAGCTCTTACCGCCAATATATGCCCAACTCTCTCACTGAGTTCATAAGACTTCTCTTTATTAGCCATGTACTTCTCAACTGTTTTTTTTGCCAACCCGTCCATAGCCTCCGCTCTAAGTGCAACTAATCTCAGTAAAATCTTTTCTAGGTTCTAATGTTTCCTAAAAATGCAAACTGTATATTTGAAACATTAGAAGACATGTATTTCTGTGATTTTTTATTTTCACCTTTTCTCACTCTACTTCTTTTTTCTCTTTCTAGGAGGAAAGGAAGGGGCCCTTTCACGAACATTCACTTCACGGGCGTACCTACCCTCCTTGTTGCGAGACCACGTATGTTATGCACAGATTTATTTTGTGAACTATCAAAAGAGGATGATGATCAACGTTCTTTGTGTTTTGGCACTTGCCAGCATTGATTGACGGAGGTCATGATTGGGAGCTTTGGAGGCAATGACTGGTGGTGTACATTATCGAATTGCTCTCACCAGTTTTGTTAATTGGTAGTACATCTTAACAAATTGTTGGTGTAGTACGATTAGTCTCTTATGTATTTTTAAGATGACAATCTATGGTCCTTTGTCTGTTTTGGCACTTGCCATCATTTTACCGATAAATACGAGTCGGGGTTTAGCAGTTCAATTATTGTACTGATCACTGAATATTCTTATCAGATATGGACGTTTACAATTTATAGTTTGTAATTTCCAATAATATATGTGTGAGAACATTTACTGTGCATACAAAGTCTGTTTTCACTAGTTTGTGACTAACTTAAGATGGCCACCACGTAACTTACTTTACTAGTCTACGGGTCCTTCTTCTATGTTCGCAAATAACTTTATCACTGTGTTTGGTCTCTAAAATGTCTACACGTGATCAAGCCGCAAGGCGAAACTCGTTGTGTGGAATAAACCTGTGTTCCTGCATTCGTGGTTTCTGACTCATTTCCTGAGAGTGTACGTTTGGATTTCTTGAAAGGATTTGGATATATATATATATATATATATATATATATATATATATATATATATATATATATATATATATATATATATATATATATATATATATATATATATATATATATATATATATATATATATATATATATATATATATATTTGCGTTGATTTGCACAGAGATATGTATAGATGCAACATTACAATGTTTACAATATGGCTTATTTTGCACAAATAATTGGTATTACTAATTTTTTATTGCATCTATTCTGACATTCATTTTTAATGATGCACTTTGCACTTTTCTACGCATTTTTGCACTATTAATATGTTGTGTATGCGAGGGCTTTGATTACCAATGTTTGGTATTACATTTATAGGCATTTTATGCATTTTATGTCTTTTGTACTACTTTTCTATATATCACATTTTTTAATATTGTCACAATAATGTGTGGATTCTAACCAGAAATTCAATTCTATTTCCGATTGTTTTGAAATTGAAATGTTTGGAAAACAGACTACTCCATGCAGTACCAGTAGTTTGTCCTCTCTTTCCATTACCACGTGGTGTATGACAAAAAAATGAAAAAAATTCACTTTTCACTGTCAAGCATTTGGTATTTAAACGTAAACATTTCCAACTCTGATTGTCTGTGAGCAAGGGCGGATGCCCGAAACGCGTCAGATTGCTTGGTTCAGCTTTTAATAAAATCTGTGCTTGAAGTAAGTTACTGGATCTGCGTGATTTCCTGGGTCGCTGCGGTTGGAGCCTGGGAGGTTACACTTGCTTGATATATATATATATATATATATATATTTATATATATATATATATTTATATATATATATATATATATATATATTTATTTATATATATATATATATATATATATATATATATATATATATGAAAAAAAACATAGGTTTCAGGTATGTTATAGTTAAAAATAAACATTAAAAAAACCTTAGAAATTCACTGAAAAAAATATAGGTTTCCGGCACGTTATAGTTAGTTGGACATTTCACTAGTACAAAACCATAGAAATTCCGGTTTTATAGTTAGTTCATCATCATAGTGGGTAAACCTTATTTAACACATGGCTATAGATGCAGGGTCAATAGGTGTTGCTAGATACACAATCAACGCGCAACAAGTGTCATGTTCATGTTATATGACCATCTTAGATCAAAGTTCATATTAACTCATATGACCATCTAAGATCAAAGAAAACCACAATGGTAAATTTATCAGATACATGGCATAATCATAAAACCTATGCCTGATATGACCGCATTGAAAACCATTTGACGAGAAGCTTTCAGAATTCACTGAGCCTCAAAAAACACAAAAGAAGTGCCAAAGTGAAATAAATGTGATGATAGAACAAATAGTCTTATCTGAGAAGGACCCACAGAACAGGGAAGAAAAGGGTAGGGAGGCCGGAACGGCTGAGACAGTCCGCTGTCGGTACGATCCATCCTTTCCTCCTGCGTAAAGACAAAAGCAAAAAAACGTAAAGGTTAAAAGTATGATTAGACATACTATTCAGAGCATAGTAGGTACTAATTAATTAAAAACATTTTTTACTTAATCAGCATGTTTCATATAGCAATTAATACAGTCGAGGCAAAATAGGAACATGTAAAACTAGATATCAATCAATGCGTAAATGTGAACTCAATTCCTCGTCCAAATTATGGCCTTGGGGTACTTCGTTTCCAGTTTTATTATACACTTGGATTCTTGTTTTCGAAGTTGCAAGGTTCTATTACCCCCTCTGGGACCACTATGGACATGTTCCAATACAAAATATCGCAAGAGCAAACTATTAGACAGATGGAATAGCTCGAAGTGTCTAGCGATAGGATAATGGTTGTCCTTTTTATTTATGGCACGTAGATGTTCAAGTACTCGAGTTTTGGCCATGAATGTGGTACTTCCCACATACCTCTTTTCACAAGGAGAAACCAACACATACACACAGTAAGGCGTACTGCATGTCAGAAATTGATTAATGGTTCTAGGAAGTCTGTGACCTTGGATAGCAAAAGATTTGACCGTACAGCTATTTCGACAGGCTTTACAGTAGCCACAGGGATAAAAGCCTTTGAGGTGGTGTTCACTCATGGGGGACATAGGAGTTATATCATTATGGATAAGAATATCCCTAAGACTACAACCTTTTCTGTATGTTATTCTGGGTCAACGCTGGAAGGTGTGACCAACAATGGGATCACTTGTAAGTATATCCCATTTGTCAGTAAGTATCTGTTGTATCTGTCCTGAGTTTCCACTGTACGTCAGAATAACTCTACTGGTTTCATCTGTATTGGTGGCATTCTCAGTATTATCTTTGATGCTAAGAGTTTGGGTATGGTCAATTTTATTTACTCTATTGATGGCTTTATGTAGAACCCACTTAGGATAACCTCTGTCTGAGAATCTCTTGATCATTGCTGCTTGTTCTAGTTTAAATGCCTCAGTGGTACTACAATTTCTTCTCACTCTCATAGACACTCAAGAGTATCTGGGTGGATATTGAGAGTGTGAAGAAGGGTGTTCCCTGCAGTAGTTTTTCTGAATAAACTAGTTTGGAGAGTATGACCCTGAGGTGTAATCAGTAGATCAAGGAATTCTATGGAGTGTCTGCTCATATTGCTGGTAAGAGTAATAGTGTAGTTGTTGGTATTCAATTTCTCAATTAATTTATTAGCCCCCTCTTCAGTGTCAGTCCAGATTACAAAAAGATCATCTATATAGCAAAGCCAAATTTTGAATTTGCCAAAAGATGAAGAAAATGTCTCGTCATTTCTAATATCCTCCTCCCATTTGCCCAGGAAAAGATTAGCAAAACTTGGGGCAAAACATGTTCCCATTGCTGTGCCAAGTATTTGTTTATAGATGGTACCATTAAACATGAAGATATTGTTAGTAAGGCATAGGAACATCTAGGAGCATTTTTGTATGTTCTAAATACTCTATAGGTCTTCTTTTTAAATAGTAATGAAATGCTTTGATGCCCTGCCTGTGTTCTATAATCATGTAAAGAGAATTTACATCTAAAGTTATCAACAGGTCAGTGGGTTCCCATTTAATACTTTTAAGTTTGGCAAGGAAATCCTTGGTGTCTATAATGTGAGAAGGTAGTCCTGTGACGTATTCCCGAAGGAAATGGTGAACATACTTTGAAACATTTTCTAAGGCACTGCCTATTGATGAGACAATAGGTCTCCCTGGGGGTAAAGTGGGGGTTTTGTGTATCTTCGGTAGAAGATATAATATTGACAATTTGGGGTAATCTCGTTTTAAAAACAATATTCTTCCCAAGTGATGTACATTTTTGCTCCCACTGTTTTAATTTATCCCAAGTGTCAAAGATACTTGTGTTGTAAATGCCCATGTTTGCTTTCATATATAACCTTGGTCGCTGCGTGGAGATATATACATATATATATATATATATATATATATATATATATATATATATATATATATATATATATATATATATATATATATATATATATATATATATATATATATATATATATATATATATATATATATATATTCACTGAAAAAACCATAGGTTATAGACCATATATAGTTAGGAATTAGCATTTACAAAACCTTGAAAATTCACTGAAAAAACCATAGGTTATAGACCATATATAGTTAGGAATTAGCATTTACAAAACCTTATTTTACTCACACAAAACCATTGAAATTCGCATATATAGTTAGTTGCACTAACTATATATCGCGCACCCGCAATCCACTGCTGATCATGTCACATATTACATCATTCATGACATGGTCAGTGACATCACTGATGACATCACTGATGACATCTCAAATGACATCACTGATGACATCACTGATGACATCTCAAATGACATCACTCATGACATCACTGATGACATCTCATTTGACATTACTGATCACATCACTGATGACATCATTCATGTGATAATACGATGAACCTCTTCAGACTCTAATATAACCTTAGATACACTCAGTGTAAACAGACACTCACAGACTGTCACTCATCCATGGAGTTACTCACACACCTAGTCAGTCATGCAAAGAATCAATCACACCTCCATTTCCTCAACTATACAGTTATACACACCTTACTTATTCAAACATATACTAACACATATTTACTCTCTTATACAATCCCTGATACAAGTTCACAATGATCCATACAGCCACTCACACATTCACTGGCTCTTATGCACAGTTATTTATATATGTCAACTCTCACATGTACTGTGTTTTACATATGTACTTACTTTGACATGTAGCACTGAGATATCCATTCACTCACCAATACACTCATGCACACAGTCAACCGCCCATACAGCTGTTTCCACATGCACTTTTGAACCCATACATCTAGTGAATCAACTGCTCACACATCTATGCACAGAGTCATACACCTCCCAGCCACCCACACACACACTCAGTCTCCCATACAAATACTTGGGCAACCAATCAATAACCCATATAGTTACTCATATAGCTACTGATCAACACATGCAGCAGTTTACAGAACAACAGACATAATGATGCACAAATTAAGACAGTTTAGTCACTAACCCATGCACTCAGTGAGACACATTTAATCACTCACTCATACAGTCAGTCATGCACCTACTAAATCCTTCATCCAGACACTTATACATCCACTCATTCATCAATATGTAAGACATATTTTAACTTTACAGAAACATACAGTCACTGGATGTTGTCATCAGTGATGTCATCAGTGATTCTTATTTGAGATGTCATCAGTGATGTCATCAGTGATGTCACTGACCATCTCATGAATGATGTAATATGTGACATGATCAGCAGTGGATTGCGGGTGCGCGATATATAGTTAGTGTAACTAACTATATATGCGAATTTCAATGGTTTTGTGTGAGTAAAATAAGGTTTTGTAAATGCTAATTCCTAACTATATATGGTCTATAACCTATGGTTTTTTCAGTGAATTTTCAAGGTTTTGTAAATGCTAATTCCTAACTATATATGGTCTATAACCTATGGTTTTTTCAGTGAATTTCAATGGTTTTTTAAAAGCAAATATCAAAAGCTGTAAAATGTATTCTTCTTTTAAAGGAAAAATATATTTTATATGTATTTAATTTGATTTTTTTATGTATATACATGTTTTGAGGGAACAAATTTATCAACTATAATGCTGAAGAAGAGTGTGGGGAAAAAAAACAAAGAGGAGGACTAAGAGGAAAGAACAATCAGTTCACAAATACAATTGCTTTAAAGCATGAAGTGCTTTTCCACACATTTACATTTAAATAACCCATATTAGAACATACAAAATATCTACAGAGGAGACGGTGTACATTGAATTTTAGACTCTTCATTGGTACCTACATGTTGGTGCTTACATCACCCACACAACACAACAGCTCTATTCAGAGCTACCCTACCTCAAAGCACTCTAAAATATTATTTTACTATTTCCCTTGGTTTTCCCCTTGTTACACTTTCCGGAACGCTACCCGGTGTGCGGACCGGGCGCTAACCGTGCGAAAATTTGAAAAAAAAAAGGTGTTTTTTTTTTACATGTATGGGCCTCCTCAGCCAATCTCAGAAAACCTAGGGGGGTCAGGATATGTCTCCCGTGCCCCCTTATACCCATTCCCAACATTGTTTATCCTCCATCTTGTGACTAAATTCGTCCGAAACACAAGATGGCGGACTCCCGTTACGCTACCGGTGAGCTACCCGGTTCGCGTACCGGGTAGCGCTTCCACCGCGAAAAATCGAAAAAAAATGTATTTTATTTTTTTGCCCCACGGGGCCCTTTAATAGCCCCCACATCAATCCTAGGGGGTCAGGAGGGGTCTACCTTGCCCCTTTCATTCATTTCCCCCTTCGTTTATTTCCACCTCTTGTCTCTCGATCCTACCGAGAGACAATATGGCGGCCGCTCTGGACTGTTTAGAATGTTGAGAGTCACCGGAGAGCCAATCCACTTCTCCTCGCGAAGTTCCGTTACGCGTCTGGTACGCGAACCGGGGCGCTAACCAGGACGCTGTCACAGATATATATATTTTTTTTAAAGTTAATTTCTCAAAATCCACTGGAGCACATATCTTGAGACCTAGCAAAGGCACATCGGGCAGACAGTCTCTACAATTTTGCCAAGTGTCATAGAAATCCATTCAGCCGTTCGAGCTAAAAGTGAGTCCAACCGCCCTATGGAAAACTCAATGTTAAAAACACGTTTTGGAACCCCCCTTTTTTCTCGGCCCCCGCTTGACGAAACATTTCTATGGCAAAATGAAACCCCTCATTTTGTTCCTTTGCAAATTAAATGTTGCAAGTGTTAACACTTTATTCCAATCAAGATGACTTCAGGTGTGCCATACTTTTGTCATAAGTAAGACTGTTAGCGCTCTAGTTGTTCTTTAGAACACTCTGGGACATTCTGTCACTGGGCTATAGTTGGGCTACATCTGGCTGATATTTGGGCTACATTTGTTTTTTTTTGTCTCTGGTGGCCATCTTTGGGCTACATTGGGCTACATTGGGCTACATTTGGGCTCTAACATATATATAGCCCAATGTAGCCCAATATATATTTTTCAAAGTTAATTTTCGTAAAAACCACTGGAGCATATATTTTGAGACATAGCAAAGGCACATCGGGCTACCAGTCCCTACAATTTTGCCAAGTTTTGTGGAAATCCATTCAGCCGTTCGAGCTAAAAGTGAGTCCAACCGCCCTATGGAAAACTCAATGTTAAAAACACGTTTTGGGACCCCCCTTTTTTCTTGGCCCCCGCTTGACGAAACCCCCCAAACTTTCAGGGGACGCTCAGGAACAAAATGTGCCATTTTCCTGAAAATTTCAGCCAATTCCGTCCATCAACGCCAAAGTTATTCAACATAGAATTTTCAGAAATCCCTATTCAAAAAAATCCTAACTATATATACCTACTGGCGACTGCCAGTAGGTAATATATATATATATATATATATATATATATATATATATATATATATATATATATATATATATATATATATATATATATATATATATATATATATATATATATACATATATATATATACATATATATATATATATATCCATCGAAACAGGAACCCAAGTGAAGAAAGGCTTCTGGAAACTTAAAATAAGCTCGTAGGTTTAATGAACAGCTTGCCAGCAGAGTCACCACAATGAGCATGCTTCAATAATAACTTCATACGCTGTACGCGTTTCGAGAAAGAATCTCTTCATCAGCAGCGTTTGTTCGTGGCACAAATGAGAGCGCTGCATAGGTCGCACCCTTAAATGAACATCACCTGCCCCGATGGCCCTCTGGATGATGTAGTGCGTACCCTTCAATCCCCAGTGGATGCGCTGTCATTGTCCAATAAAACATTCATAAATCCCAGTGGTAAGAACACAGTCACAGTGGGGACCTGCCCCGCTTCTCAGCTGCCATTGAGCTAGAACTTGGCATCACCCTGCAATGTAACCAGTCCTGTTTCCTCCCGACATCTGCAGCAAAAGTATAGCGCTGACGCGGGCCCCGCAACAGCAGGTGAGCCTCTCCTCTCGGCCGGGACAGCCGAATTACATCCATCGAAACAGTAACCCAACCTCATTGTGGTGACTCTGCTGGCAAGCTGTTCATTAAACCTACGAGCTTATTTTAAGTTTCCAGAAGCCTTTCTTCACTTGGGTTCCTGTTTCGATGGATATATATATATATATTTGTGATCTGGTCTCTTCCTCCATCCCAGATTTTTGCTTTTTGCATCTGGTTCCAGAGTGCCAGCACATAGCTGACCAAATCCTGAGGGGTTTCCTTGAAGGTTGTTCCCTCTCCTTTCTGAAAAGGCCAAGAGGTGCCCCTCACAGGGTGGCCATGGGGGAGTTCAAAGGGGTGAACCCCACTCCCTTCTTGGCATCTCCCTGTAGGCAAATAAAAGGCATAACAGGAGGACATCCCACTTATACCTCATGGGATTCAGGTATGCCCATTTCATGCCTCTGAGGGTCTTGTTGAATCTCTCCAGGAGCCTGTTTCTTTGGGGGCGCTAGAGCTTGTAGAACATGTAGGGCACTCCAAACTCATCTCACATGGACTTCATATATGTGGACATGAAGTTAGTGCATCTGTCAGATAATACTTCTTTGGAATACCGCACACAGGTACAAAGTCAAGGCTCTGGCCACTGCAGGTGCAGTCACTGACCTCAAAAAGATAGCCTATGGGGAGCCTGCGGCATGGCCCACTGAGACCAGGATGAACCTGTAGGCTGCCACATGTGCTGTTGGACTCTGCTTGTCTAGCTTTAAGGTCCAGCTCTTTGAGGCTCTTCTCATAAACCTATTTTGTTTTCTCCAAGGACAGCATCTACTCCATTTTCAGTTTGGACGTTTGTAGCCTGCGCTTGCTCTCTGCCTTCATGTCCTTCTAGTTTTCTGCATCTCCAATGTTTTGGTGCCCTTCTTCATTTGCAGTCCCCTTGCCTTGCAGAACTGTTTAAGCTCAGCTACAGTGTCATTTTCCAAGCTGGCCAGCTCAAACTCCATTACTGCAAGTAGGGTTTCAGAAAGGTGAGTGGGAATGAGATTCGATTTGGAAAAACAAATGAAGCCAATCAAAGAGAATTAAAATATTAAAAATCTAAAAATAGTTTCAAGTTCTTTATATGAGATGGTAGTGTAAGCCAAGAATAACTGTGTAGTACTGTACAAACACAAGTTCAAAACCCACCACTGACACCAGTGAAAGAAACTGGGTTACTGGTTGAGGGAGGTGAATCCCTACTCAAACAGGAACCACAATCCTTGTCAGGGTGAAGTGAACACTAAATTAACCTGTGCTCAACCCTTAGGTAGCTTGGCACAGAGCAGTCAGACTTAACTCGGAGACAATGTGTAAAGTATTTGTACAACACTTCAAACAGTAGCACAGTGAAAGAACACCACAGAAGTACCCCACACCATATTAGAAAAATAGTGTAATTTTTTATAAACAAATTAAGACCAAAACAACATAAATCTGATCGGTAGAACCAGGGATATGAACGTTTGAGCATTTCTTTCAACAAAGCTCCAAAAAGCACAACATGACACCAGTCGGTATCCAGTTGTGCCGTATCAGGGCAGAGTCACAAGTGCAGGCCAACCACAATAAAGCGTAGACCAGCTACAGGGACCCAGTTAGGCATGCTGAACAAAGTACTTTAAATCCAGGCTTACAGGCAGTACGCAGGTCCGTGTTGAAGATGCTTTGCACAGTAAAACATATGAGTCCGTTCTGAGGTGCTGCGGAGCTGCAATGTGAGGTTCTGCATCATCGTCATGGATCCCGTGGGCAAGAGCTAGTGGTGCTAAGTTTGGCGTTGAAGATGCATCAGTTCGAAGGAGCTGTGAGGCTGCAATATTAAGGCTGCCGCTGCCAGGAGATGCAAGGACCTGCATCGGAAAAGTATTGCACAGACGGTTCTGACACAGCTGGGGGGTCATTATGGAGTACTTCATCAGGAGAACCCGTGCAGTGGAGACAATGTATTGGTTCTGCCTGGGTTTGCGCCAAAATGCAGAGGAAAGGGGTTGGTTCTTCTGGGTCCAAAGGTGGTCTGGCAGAGCACATTCAGGCACACACCCAAGGGTTTAGGACTGGGGTGGCAGCACTTGGCAGGGTAGGACTCACAGATGGCAGAGGCCAGGTGCTAGGTTCAAGGTTGTTGGAGCCTTCTGTCCCTGAGGCTCCAGTCAGGAGGCCAGACAATAGGCTCTCAGAGTCGCTTTGGGGTCCTGGGTTTAACAGATGCAGGTCAGTCCTTCTCACCCAGGCTGCCTTCTGCAAGACAGCAGAAGGTAGCAGGTCAGCATGCAGGTCAGCAAAGCAATGCAGCAGTGCAGCAAATCAGTTGTCCAGCGGGAAAGCAGAATAGCTATCTTTTCTGGCAGCACAGCAGTCCTTTCTGGCAGAGTATCCATTGGCCCAGAAGTGGAGTGAAGAGGTGATGTTTGAGGTCCAATATTTATACTCTGTGCCCTTTGGGAGGTGGGAGAAGCATCTAGAGGTTTTCCTTTGATGTCCCCAGGCATCCTACCTTCTCTGTCGTGGCTCCAGACTAACTACAGTAACATGTAGCACTTTGTGTGGAGGCAGAACACAGCCTATTCAAGTGTAAGTAGGGCTGTACCCAGCTCCACCCTCCCACCATCCTGCCAGTGATTGCCCATCCAGGCACAATTAAGCTTTCTATTGTGTGTGGCTGGCTAGAAGAAATACACAATCTCAACTATCAGCTACACCCAGTCATGTGACACAGGGACAGGCTACAGGCACTAAATGTGACCTTTCTAAAAGTGACATGAGGTCAGGATACTCGGGTTAGGTCTCCCCACCATTCCTTTTATGCAAGACAGGGAAAAGCTTTTAGTACTTTCCTGTTTTATTAGGCGTATGTTTGTGTCACATACTGTGGGACTTGGGCCTTTTTGGCAGGTTCACCCCTAGACTTTTTGCCTTTAGCCTCTAGCATGGTGGTAGTGATTTTAGACCTCTGCCCACTTTAGCACTGTGGCCCAGTGGAAAGTGCGTGCGCACCCTGAGTGTGTGTTGTGAGATGGCCTGCCCTCCCATAGGAATGCATGGGGGATATGTGTGCCCATGGTAATTCCTGATATGTGGGGAGTGCAGGGTCAAGTTTGGTATGTACAAACTAGTGAGAATAAATGCTATGCAATGGTGTGCACAGATTTATTGTGACTAGTGGAGAAGTGCCACTTTTAGGAGTTGGCACTTCTGTGTGCTGTGAGATGTGAATTGCCTGTCTGGCTTGTGAGTGACAGGGGCTGGCTGGTGTGGTTGGCTCCAGGAGCAAGGATGAGTCTGCCCGTTGGTGAATAGGGAGATCTGCATGTAAGATAGGAAGAGAGGAGTTGCACCTGGGACCTGAATAGGGCTGTGCCTTCCCTCTACAATGCTGGCTCCACCTCCTGTGGTGCGTCTTATGTCCCTGGCCTGTCTTGTGAATAGAGAGGGGAGCTGAGCAAAACAAAGTGCTCCTGAACCTGTTGTACCTCGTTCCATCATGCCCTACACTGCTAGAACAAAGGATTTTGTGGACTATGACCCCATGTAAAATGTTCTTGTTCTGGGACTTGAATCTACCAGGGGCGTGTTGCTGCTGGGGCCCAGGGGAAGCCTTGCCTCCCTGGGCTCTGCCCTGCCCCTGGATGCCTGGAGACCTGGAAGACTTCTTGTGACCCTTCTGCTTTGCTTGAATTATTCCCAGGACCTTGGAAAGACTTTGGCTTCCTTTTTATTCTTGGGCTTTATGCTCTTTTGCACCCTGGGCGCGCTGTGCTTATTCTTCTTGTTGGCCCTTTAAGAGGGAATCCGCAGCGTAGGGATTCTCCCGTGATGATGGCAGCAGCAGGTGCCCACCCCGCTTATTTTGTGTTCCTTAAACATGTGCCCACCCTGCATTATGGCCGCTTGACTTTTATTTAATAGTGCGCAGGTGCCCACCCTGCGTCTTCGTGTGCTCCAGGGGACCCTTGGCTCCAACGTCAGGCCGATTTGTTCTGAGGGCCACTGACAGCCCATGCCACACTTTTACTTCCCAGCTGCCCAGCAAGTAGTGGGGAGCTGCACCATTTCGGTATTTCATTTTAGGGGACATGTTTTTGAACCCAGGAGTGAGACACACTCCTTGGCCCCACCTTTGCCTGCACAGATGCGCAGCACTTAGTGACAGCTTCTACGTTTAGGCCCTTCATTTAAGATTCCCAGCTGCCCAGCAAGTAGTGGGCAGCTGCAATGTTTAGGTTTGTGCCAAGTGCGCACCCTTGACTGTTGCTGCATTGGCAGCGCACCCTGACTTTGGACAGAGGGCATTTGAGCCCCTTAGAGATGGCCAATGGGCCAAGGGGACTAGTAGATTTATAGGGCGCCAGGCCCAAGTGTGATTTTTATAGGTGCTAGGAAATGTAATGTTTATAGTATGTGTTATGCACCTTGATTTATGCTTACAGATGTGCTTTTATGCTTATTAGGTTTTACCTACTGTCTTATGTTTCATTTGATTCTCTACTGTGGTCTAGGTTTGATTGCTTCTCAACTGCAGTTTATGTTAGTCAATTTGTTTCCTAATGCAAGTTATGTTTAGGAGATTGTTGACTACTATATTTAGACCTATGAGGTTGGCACAGAATAGAGTGTAGTGTAGTTCCTATATTCCCAATAGGCTCTGCGCATTGGAATAATATATCCTATAGAATTGACGTAGGACTTTTGTCGACTAGGTCTCTATCGAATATATGAGACTTAATTGTGAGTGCCAGATAGCTCAGAGGTCACTAGAAACTTTCTCAAATTCACAAGAAGGGATTAGTTTCTGACAACCGCCTTCTAAAATACGCCTATCCCAATGTACATAACCTAGGTCTAGTACGAGGGTAGAAGTAAGTAGGGTGTAGCATAGGTTTAGTATTCTTTGCCAAGAATCTATCCAAGATTTCTCTTAGGGTCTAATCAGCTCCGTACCTTGGTTTAGAATGAAGGAGGTCTGGTACCTCTGTCTCGGGACTCGATTTCCCAACACCCCGCAAGGGGAGCTTGGAAACACTGGAGCTGGATTTCTCGGCAAGAGAAAAGACAGCGTCTCTCTCAGTGCACCCGCTGGAGGGTCGGCTTCCTTCGGCACTTGCTGTAGCGAGCTGTGTTGGGCAAGTAGATAGTCGAGCTGCTCCAAACCACTGTGTGTTTGCTAGGGCAAGTGTGGGCATATTTATACCTTCAAGGTGCCAAGTTTGAAGTAAAGTTGGACATATTAACGTCATCAAAGAATGGCAGTTCTTTGAAAACTCCATGAGTTCTTGGACAAATCAATATTCAAGCAAGGGGAAGTCATTAACTGCTGAAGCCGAGTTTTCCAAGAAATCGTTGTGGCTTTTTGGAACTAGTGGAAGTGTCCATGCCTGTATTTGAACTGCATTGGCTATGTCTAAATATGGTTATGATTTCTATGCCTATATAAGGACAAGGTGATTTATACCTATATAGGGGCATGAATCGGACAAATTACACTAGGGTCCTAAAATGCTAGACAACAAGAGTTCCCAGCCTATGTGATACTGTCCCTGTTATGATTTATGTTACAGGTTGACGCTGAGTATAGTGTCTGGCAGTGATTACTGGCTGTGTTCTAAGTTCATGATATATTCTTACTTTTACTATTTTTACCAAGTGATGAGTCTGACAGTGGCCCACGTGGCCCTATCATGTGTAAATAATCCCCTATAAATATTGCCCGGGCTAGTTGGCACAGTGTATATTGTATGACTACCATCTAATGTGTTTTATGATAATACAAAGGCTATTTTTATACCGTTGGAGCGCTCGTCGTGTGGGTAGGTTTCGGACCCCGGCTGTTCACGCTACAGGTACCTTACCTTATTGAGCAGCCCCACGAGAACAGACTGCAGGGCCCATTAGGGACACTCCTAGGGTCTCCCCGTTAGAGCAGGACCACTAGGCCTGCCTTCTTACTGACCCAGTGAGGTTGTATGTTTCACCTTTTTGTTGTATTTCACTGTGTAGTACTGAGCACTCGAGGTCCTGAAGAATTGCCAGTTAGGCAAGAAACATGTCGACCTATTTAGAGGGTTGAGTTAGTCAGCTGTACCCCTTACAGTCCCTACCTTCCCTCCCACCCTTTTAACCAAGGGAGCCAGCCACGTGAATAAAGACCCTTGTGGACTGACCCACCTTCTTTTAATATCACCACCCTTTTCACGACTACACCTTGACCCAGACCCCTCACACGCACTCAACCATTGGCTGGAACAAAAGAACTCCAACAAAGAGCGCCTTTTGGCGCCCGTCGGACATTGCAGCGCCAGTCTGGCGAGGAGCAGGAGACCAATGATGAAGCATGACACCTAGCTGTCTGGGTGTGTGAGGTCTTCTAGTTCCAATAAGGGAACATCTTGTCCCCTGCCTTGGTTCTCCTCCCTGGGAGAAAATTACAAAAAACAATTTGATGGACAGAATGTAGATCAATGTCTTAAATTCACCCCAGTACAAGGATCTGGGCCTAAATCCATCGTTTTTTGCACTCCACACCACCCTGGGTTAGATACTGGCTATATGCAAATCAGCTCTGACCTGTGCCTCATGGGAACAGTCCAGTCCGAACTACACAACCATATCTTTCCCAGACCGGAATCAAGCATCCAAGGACCGGTTTCTGGCTATCAGCCTTCATCAGCCTGGATAGCATGACTCCAGTGGTGTGGAGGCTCTGGGACCCACGTCTGAGCTACCCCAGTACACTCAGGGAGAAAATTACAAAAAACAATTTGATGGACAGAATGTAGATCAATGTCTTACATTCACCCCAGTACAAGGATCTGGGCCAAAATCCATCGTTTTTTGCACTCCACACCACCCTGGGTTAGATACTGGCTATATGCAAATCAGCTCTGACCCTGTGCCTCATGGGAACAGTCCAGTCCGAACTACACAACCATATCTTTCCCAGACCGGAATCAAGCATCCAAGGACCGGTTTCTGGCTATCAGCCTTCATCAGCCTGGATAGCATGACTCCAGTGGTGTGGGGGCTCTGGGACCCACGTCTGAGCTACCCCAGTACACTCAGGGAGAAAATTACAAAAAACAATTTGATGGACAGAATGTAGATCAATGTCTTACATTCACCCCAGTGCAAGGATCTGGGCCTAAATCCATCGTTTTTTGCACTCCACACCACCCTGGGTTAGATACTGGCTATATGCAAATCAGCTCTGACCCTGTGCCTCATGGGAACAGTCCAGTCCGAACTACACAACCATATCTTTCCCAGACCGGAATCAAGCATCCAAGGACCGGTTTCTGGCTATCAGCCTTCATCAGCCTGGATAGCATGACTCCAGTGGTGTGGAGGCTCTGGGACCCCCGTCTGAGCTACCCCAGTACACTCAGGGAGAAAATTACAAAAAACAATTTGATGGACAGAATGTAGATCAATGTCTTACATTCACCCCAGTACAAGGATCTGGGCCTAAATCCATCGTTTTTTGCACTCCACACCACCCTGGGTTAGATACTGGCTATATGCAAATCAGCTCTGACCCTGTGCCTCATGGGAACAGTCCAGTCCGAACTACACAACCATATCTTTCCCAGACCGGAATCAAGCATCCAAGGACCGGTTTCTGGCTATCAGCCTTCATCAGCCTAGATAGCATGACTCCAGTGGTGTGGAGGCTCTGGGACCCACGTCTGAGCTACCCTAGTACACTCAGGGAGAAAATTACAAAAAACAATTTGATGGACAGAATGTAGATCAATGTCTTACATTCACCCCAGTACAAGGATCTGGGCCTAAATCCATCGTTTTTTGCACTCCACACCACCCTGGGTTAGATACTGGCTATATGCAAATCAGCTCTGACCCTGTGCCTCATGGGAACAGTCCAGTCCGAACTACACAACCATATCTTTCCCAGACCGGAATCAAGCATCCAAGGACCGGTTTCTGGCTATCAGCCTTCATCAGCCTGGATAGCATGACTCCAGTGGTGTGGAGGCTCTGGGACCCACGTCTGAGCTACCCCAGTACACTCAGGGAGAAAATTACAAAAAACAATTTGTCTGGGAAAGATATGGTTGTGTAGTTCGGACTGGACTGTTCCCATGAGGCACAGGGTCAGAGCTGATTTGCATATAGCCAGTATCTAACCCAGGGTGGTGTGGAGTGCAAAAAACGATGGATTTAGGCCCAGATCCTTGTACTGGGGTGAATGTAAGACATTGATCTACATTCTGTCCATCAAATTGTTTTTTGTAATTTTCTCCCTGAGTGTACTGGGGTAGCTCAGACGTGGGTCCCAGAGCCTCCACACCACTGGAGTCATGCTATCCAGGCTGATGAAGGCTGATAGCCAGAAACCGGTCCTTGGATGCTTGATTCCGGTCTGGGAAAGATATGGTTGTGTAGTTCGGACTGGACTGTTCCCATGAGGCACAGGGTCAGAGCTGATTTGCATATAGCCAGTATCTAAGCCAGGGTGGTGTGGAGTGCAAAAAACGATGGATTTAGGCCCAGATCCTTGTACTGGGGTGAATGTATGACATTGTTCTACATTCTGTCCATCAATTGTGTTTTTTGAAATTTCCACCACAAGTGTGCTGGGTATACTCAGACGTGAGTCCCAGGCTCTCCACACCACTGGAGTCAAGCTATCCAGGCTGATGAAGGCTGATAGCCAGAAACCGGTCCTTGGATGCTTGATTCCGGTCTGGGAAAGACATGGCTTGGTAGTTTGGACTGGACTGTTCCCATGAGGCACAGGGTCAGAGCTGATTTGCATATAGCCAGTGTCTAACCCAGGGTGGTGTGGAGTGCAAAAAAACGATGGATTTAGGCCCAGATCCTTGTACTGGGGTGAATGTATGACATTGTTCTACATTCTGTCCATCAACTGTGTTTTTTGAAATTTCCACCACAAGTGTGCTGGGTATACTCAGACGTGAGTCCCAGGCTCTCCACACCACTGGAGTCAAGCTATCCAGGCTGATGAAGGCTGATAGCCAGAAACCGGTCCTTGGATGCTTGATTCCGGTCTGGGAAAGACATGGCTTGGTAGTTCGGACTGGACTGTTCCCATGAGGCACAGTGTCAGAGCTGATTTGCATATAGCCAGTGTCTAACCCAGGGTGGTGTGGAGTGCAAAAAAACGATGGATTTAGGCCCAGATCCTTGTACTGGGGTGAATGTATGACATTGTTCTACATTCTGTCCATCAACTATGTTTTTTGAAATTTCCACCACAAGTGTGCTGGGTATACTCAGACGTGCGTCCCAGGCTCTCCACACCACTGGAGTCAAGCTATCCAGGCTGATGAAGGCTGATAGCCAGAAACCGGTCCTTGGATGCTTGATTCCGGTCTGGGAAAGACATGGCTTGGTAGTTTGGACTGGACTGTTCCCATGAGGCACAGGGTCAGAGCTGATTTGCATATAGCCAGTGTCTAACCCAGGGTGGTGTGGAGTGCAAAAAAACGATGGATTTAGGCCCAGATCCTTGTACTGGGGTGAATGTATGACATTGTTCTACATTCTGTCCATCAACTGTGTTTTTTGAAATTTCCACCACAAGTGTGCTGGGTATACTCAGACGTGAGTCCCAGGCTCTCCACACCACTGGAGTCAAGCTATCCAGGCTGATGAAGGCTGATAGCCAGAAACCGGTCCTTGGATGCTTGATTCCGGTCTGGGAAAGACATGGCTTGGTAGTTCGGACTGGACTGTTCCCATGAGGCACAGTGTCAGAGCTGATTTGCATATAGCCAGTGTCTAACCCAGGGTGGTGTGGAGTGCAAAAAAACGATGGATTTAGGCCCAGATCCTTGTACTGGGGTGAATGTATGACATTGTTCTACATTCTGTCCATCAACTATGTTTTTTGAAATTTCCACCACAAGTGTGCTGGGTATACTCAGACGTGCGTCCCAGGCTCTCCACACCACTGGAGTCAAGCTATCCAGGCTGATGAAGGCTGATAGCCAGAAACCGGTCCTTGGATGCTTGATTCCGGTCTGGGAAAGACATGGCTTGGTAGTTCGGACTGGACTGTTCCCATGAGGCACAGGGTCAGAGCTGATTTGCATATAGCCAGTGTCTAGCCCAGGGTGGTGTGGAGTGCAAAAAAACGATGGATTTAGGCCCAGATCCTTGTACTGGGGTGAATGTATGACATTGTTCTACATTCTGTCCATCAACTGTGTTTTTTAAAATTTCCACCACAAGTGTGCTGGGTATACTCAGACGTGAGTCCCAGGCTCTCCACACCACTGGAGTCAAGCTATCCAGGCTGATGAAGGCTGATAGCCAGAAACTGGTCCTTGGATGCTTGATTCCCGTCTGGGAAAGACATGGCTTGGTAGTTCGGACTGGACTGTTCCCATGAGGCACAGGGTCAGAGCTGATTTGCATATAGCCAGTGTCTAACCCAGGGTGGTGTGGAGTGCAAAAAAACGATGGATGTAGGCCCAGATCCTTGTACTGGGGTGAATGTATGACATTGTTCTACATTCTGTCCATCAACTGTGTTTTTTGAAATTGGTTCTCGTCCCTAGCACACACATACTTTTTATTGCTCCTCTGGGGAACTTTGTACCTTTTTGTGATTTATTTTTATATATAACCTTGTGTGGAGTTCATTTTGTGGTGTAACTAGTATGTTGTTACTGTGTGTGTTGTGCAAATGCTTTACACATCGCCACCGGGATAAGCCTAACTTCTCGTGCCAAGCTACCAAGGGGGTGAGCAGGGGTTATCTTTGGCGTGTAACTCCCTTTCCCTGACTAGAGTGGTGGTCTCTGCCTAGCTTTGGCGCAAGCCTTAGCCAACCAGAGATCCCCATTTCTAACACATACTCATTTAATTGTTCACTCAGTACAAGATCTTTTCTGGGTACAAGCGGAGGGACGAATGAACAATATCTCAAACTACATCTCCTCGTCTTCTGAGTCCCAGTATTCTCAGGTCTTCTTCCCACGCTGTGGCTCCTCAACGAGACGGGTAAACCCAAAAGGAAACAAGCATAGCGGGTTCAGGCCACTACCGTAGCATTTCAGATAAAATGGGAGGGAAGTAGTGCTCCATCCCTAGTGCCTTGTGCTAGTGTAGGAAATAAGTGTACTCACTGTTTTGTGCCCCTAAACCGTGCACACAACCCCTTCACAGAAAAGGAACATGCAGAAGGTACTTACCTGACCCCACGACCCCCCTGGGTCATGGTGGGGGAAGATCCAGCCCGGTCTCTGGCACTGTGCTCCTTGAGCGTCTCCTGCCTTTGAGGGCCCTTCTAGCTCTGTGTCAATGGCAGCGTCCCTTGTCTCCTCCCGAACTCCTGTCTTTACGCTGTCCTTCTCCTTCTCGACGCTGGCTTCCTTTCTTGTCTTCTGCCGGCTCCTGGTCCTCGCGTCTTCCTCTGGTCCGCGTCCTGAAGAAATTCAAATCTTCATTATCACTAATAGAAAGAAAAACTTGACACTGAAGCTGGAATTTAAAAGGAACATTTTTATTAAAATAAAATGAGTGAGGCTACGTCACACAGAGGCCTTAGCAACTGAATGAGGCAGTCTGAGGATTACAGAAAACAGAGGCCTTATATATGCTTAGGGTTACAAACTCAGCATAAAAGTAAGGGGCAGTCCTAGCTTTTGCAAGCATGCAAAATGCCTAACATGGACATGCAAGATCTTCCAAATATTAGCCAATAGGAAAACATTCAAAACAAGGCATCATGTAACCAGAACATCCCCCTTGAGAAGTGTCTTTGCCCGATCCCATAAGTCAATCAATGACAGCACCTATAGGTCAATCAGTAATGGCAGAACATGTTTGCGTGCTTCAAAGGAAAGGTTTGTGGAATAGGAAAACACAGGGAGAGAATAGCAAAGGCCAAAAGATAAGATACGGCACGAAAAGAATACTAAAGGCTAACAGATAGTTGATACAGGGATTAGGTGGTCAAGACAAGAATTAGTTTAGGCCGGCTGGTGTCTGAGATGGGTTTCAAGATAAGGACGGAGGGGGTTTTCAACACGTTGCAGTCCAAAAGGGCAGAGACACCTCGTGAATCATGCAGCCTGTGTAAAGGCAACACAAAATGGAGTTGAATGTAAAATGGAGTCAAAATTAAAAAACCTCAGACCCTCCTTTTGCCATTACACAGGCAAATCCTAATTAATTGCTAGGCGAGCATTTTCCATTCTACACATTTCATTAAAGGTATGAGCAGGAATATAAAGAGGACAGGGCATTGGGTCATAATTAACATATAGACAACAGGAGAAAGTAATAACCACTATTACAAACAAATTAGCATTTTTCTCAACCCTAAGCAAAAGCAAATCCTAAAATTATCTAGTAACGTTTTTAGGGCTCCTATGCATTTCAGTAATTTATTTTATATTCAGGTGAAACAGTGGCGATCCTTATCAATGCTCTGAGGTGAAAAGGGAATACTCTTCCACAGAGAATGGACTTTATTCTGCTTTTACTAAACAGAATACTACTTTAAAACAATGCCAGCAAAACAATAAGAATCAGTCTCCTAACACCCATTTTATGCAATCGCACGGAAACCACATGTGAAACCACCACCATGCCTAGAGTCCATTCCAAGCCTCTCTGGCAGGCTTCTATTTTTTTACATTGGGCCTCTCAATTCAGGCATTCCATGAAAATAGTGCTTCTCAGTATCCGTTGGAGTGCCCACCTGGCAAACACTCACAGCTCACTTGAAAGTCTCAATGTCTCAATGCAGTGCACCAGTGTTTCTCCTCTGCGGCAGACACTACAAATATTGTGCTCTTCATTGGTCATGGGCACAGATCATCTCGTGCAGACCCGGGTTTACATCTTCAGGCTCCAACACTCATTATTCAGTGTCAGAGGACGCTCAGGCTGCTCTTTCATGGGCACCAGAATGTAGTGCCTTTTGCCAATCTTGGATCCTCCGGTGCACTGCACTTCAGTTGGAGCAAAGGAAAAGTGTGGCCAAAACTCAGGCCAAGGGGCTCAAGGGACTGCACACTGTCAGAGGTTACCAGCACATGACAGGTGGAAAACTGAAGCCTCAAAACAACAGGAATCCTTCTCTTTCGCTCTTTTGCACTGAAATTCTGGTTCTGTGATGTTCAATGCCGTCTGATGGAGCAAGTGCGATGCTTTAAACAGTTCATTGTATAACAAGGGGCCTGCAAGCAGGTGGCCTTCAATCTTCAAAGGAGTGTCCATACGCCATGGGACAATTCTGGTCTAGAATACACTGTCATTTCTCAAAGGCCTTACAAAGACAAAGGCAGTAGGCAAAATAGTGCCTCTAACCTCTGCAATTGGGTTTCCGTGTGAGAGCATATCCTCCACAATCTAAGGGTAGATAGTGACATGATTCAGTCTAGGTATTCCTAAATTCCTTATCTAGAACATCTCAAAAGAAAAATCGCATAATACAGATTATCAGGGACATGTAGATACCTCCCTTTTAATAACTGTGCATCAGGTGCACTATGCAACACACAAACTAATGATCAAATGTGGAAACAAAAGACACGAACTAGAGAGTCCTGGTATTTCCATGATTTAGAACACATCTGATCTCACCAAAAATTAAAGAAGCAGGAACAAAAGGGTAAAAAAACAAATTAAAATAGTCATTGAAAATTTTTCATGTTCAAAAAAATAAACGTGAGGTATCTCCTATTGAGGTTGAAAACTTGTCTTACCATAGTATTGAGTCAGTTAACCAGTCCATCACTACCCTGACAGTCAGACAGGAAAACCTCGAAGTAGACCTAAAGAATATTCTTAAAAACCCGTCTGGTCATACAAAAGGGAATTATACATAATATAAGGGTTCCTGGTGGATTACTGCAGTCTGGAAGTCTGAAAGTGTGAACCTGAACAATACACCAATAATAATAAATGGGCTGACTGGTGAAAGGAATATGGAAAAGAGAAATGGAACTAGGACACAGCTAAAATCCCCAATAACTAGGCACGATGCGACATCGGTCAGGGGAGAAGCGACAAAAGAAAAATCTATAGGAAGAACAAGAAATTACTTGGGTGATAGTCAAGCATGTGACACAATACCAAGAGTATGGGTGATACACAAAAGTCAAAATAGTTCACAAATGTTAGCTCTACCGCTGGCCGCTAAACCATATACGGTAGCCTCAGCTAATGTTCCAGTTCCTTCTTCAGGGAAAAATGAAACCTGTTTCCTTTATGGTACAAAGCCATACACTACTAATGTAATATAGAAATTAGGTCACCATGTACAAGATTCACAGATCTATAATTTATCCTTACGTCCAATCAGGATACATAAATCTAGGGCTGCCTGTTCCTTAAGGGAAGGGGGCAGTAACGTGACTAACGGCAGGTAACACACTTTGATCCTGAATATCGCTTTTATTTTTCTTTAACACAATTTATAGCCAAATTGACATACACTGGTGAAGTGTTGTCTGTGTCGTTCACAGTATGAAAATATAATATCTGTGAAATTTAGCAAATCAACCCAACTGTTGTGCAGCGATATGCATCATCATGAACATCCCTTCACAACACAGGGGAACTTGTAATAGTATCAAAAGCAACAACATAAAACAAAAACATGCATAGAATAAAAAAACGCACAAAATGCACATGTCAAGCCATCAGATATACTTTCTGTATATCAAGCACAAAAAGCATAGACAAAACAATAGTATATGTGAATGAGCGGTGACTCACAACACCATGTCATGTACTTTATGCACTGTGAACCTGCAGCCCAAAACCCAATATTCGTGCCTGCTTAATTTGTCAGGTTTAAAATCCTTACCCTCCTTTTGACAGCAGATCACCAGGAAATGGAAGTCGGCTGTCAAATACAACTTACTGTGTCTCTTCTGACATACAGGACCAGCAAGAACAATTCATGATAGGACCAAATACACAAACATAAAAAACACATGAACATTTCTTTCCAAAGGAGTTACGCAAAAACACATCACGTTTTAACCAACCAAACTCACGTGTCTTGTCAGCCTTAAAATCACCCAGAACAATCCATGAATGATCTGTGGGCAGAAGCAAAAACAAATACACAACACACAAAAGAGAGACATTTCTCATAACGAACAAATATCAATTATAAGTTTTAATCAGAAGACAAAACATGATACACATTAACAAACACAAAAATAAATTTCCATTACTTAACTGTTACCATCTTGTCAGTCATCTTGCAACATTAAGCCACCTTAATTTTAACTTTCTAAAAGTAAAATTGATTCACTGACACCATGTTAATTTGGCACCACAACTTCCACAGTGAAAAATAATTCATATTTTATTTTTTTAAACCTTTATTAAGAAACATGGAAATACAATAGCAGTCATATAGCCACTTCGGGTCGGGTGGCAACAGTTCCAATAATCATATCAGGATGAATGAATACACAGCCCTTCGGCCGACAACCCTAGGGCCCAGCGGCAATTAAACAATCATGTCATGTCATACATTACAGTACAGGAGGAATAAGGTTTTTATTTTGTATTTTTTGAAAAAACCACCAACCAAAAAAAGAAAATAACTGCAGAGGCTAAACGAAAGGCAGAAACATAAGTGATCCTTCTGGGGAGGGTGTACCACATCCACAACTGTTACATAGTCTACAAGAAGAGCAGACGGGAGGGGGAAAGGGGGAAAGAGAGATGGCCAGCAATACATAGACAAAATCCAAACTAGAAGGAACATCATGCTAAGGGGATTGTAGCACCTCCGGTGGAGGCTCAAATGGGGGGGTACAAATTTCACCACAATATTGGTTCCACTGATTCCACACCCTCCCCGATTTCTTGGGCCTGCCCCGAGAAAAGTAGACTGTTTTTTCACGAAACATGCACCAGTCCATGTTTCTAGACCAGGCCGACAGACTAGGTGCCCTAGACGACCCCCACAATTGCGCAATGTCACGCTTGGCGATCATGTTACCCAAGGTGGCCCACTGCGTCTGGGCCACATTATAATCATTGGGCTCCCACACATTTAAGAGACACCTTCGGGCCTCTGGCAAAAGCGATACACCCGTCACCTCAGTCATAACACCATGCACACGATTCCAAAAGGACGCTACCGCCGGACATTCCCACAAAATATGAAGGAACGTACCCACCATGCCACACCTACACACATCCTCTGAGACATACCCCATACGCAACAAGCGAGGACCCGTCATGTACACTTGGTGTAGGATTTTTAACTGCACCAATCTTCGGGGAGGATATCGCCGCCTGCCAGTCCTCATCATCAAGTTCCAGTCCATCGCCGGTCCAGGCCATACGGAGCTGTAGAAGAAGGTCCGCTCGGTCGTTTATCAACTTTTTATATATAAGAGAGATCGTACTGTCCGGGACGTGTCCATCGAGTACTCTGTCCTCCAAGGGTGAGGATTCTGGAACGGGCGTGCCAGCCGGAAAAACAGAGGAAAGGGCGTGTCGGACTTGTAGGTACCGAAAGTATTCTCGAGGACTGAGTTTGAATTCTAGTTGCAACTCTTCAAAAGACTTTATCTTGTCCTTCCGCCAAAGGTCCCCCACCTTACTAATCCCAATAAGGTCCCATTTATCGAACCCCTTGGTCGTCCATAAATTGCCCAACCTCTCAGCAGCGTAAAGTGGAGTCGCTCGAGTGAGAGTGTCCGACCAGCCCATAGCAGCATTAGCGTTGTACCAGACCCGCACCGCAACTCTGGTAGGCCCAGTCAATGCCACATCGGACCGTTTGGAATAAAGCGCCCTGTTATAGTCTCCGCCCGGCAGCAGCCATTTATCCATAGCAAAAGCCGGGTTAGAAGCTGGACCATACATCGCATGATTAACCGAGCTCAGTTGAGAGGCCCAGTTATATCATCGTATATCCGGCAAGGCAATACCGCCATCATACCAAGGCAATGTAAGCTTGGCCAAGGCAATCCGGGGACGTCCGGCCCACAACAGTTTCCTTTGTAGGCACTCGATCTCGTGGAAGTTGCTGGAAGGCACTAGATCCAAAGTATTCTGAAGCGCATACAAAAATCTGGGAAGGGACATCATTTTGAATAAGGCTGCCCTGCCCACCAGGGACAGCGGCAGTCTGCTCCAGGCTTTCACATCTGCTTTTAAGCGAATAAGCGGGGCAAGTAAGTTGAGCCGATACCTGACAGCCGAATCACGCAAAATATAGATTCCTAAATATTTAAACCCGGTGGATGAAATTTGTATAGGACAGTTGCGCGGTATGAGTGGTGTATCGTCCGTGAGCGAATACACACAAGACTTGCCCCAATTGATGACCAGTCCCGAGTTCCTCCCAAAGGAATTAAGGACGTCGAACAGTACCCCCAGAGATTTCCGAGGGGAGGTGAGGTAAAGGAGAATGTCGTCCGCATGAAGTGAAATGCGATCTTCAAAACCGGGGGCCCACCTGATACCCCTGAGGGATGGCTCCCATCGCAGCCAAGCGGCCAAGGGCTCGAGAGCCAAGGCAAAAAGCAGCGGAGAAAGAGGGCATCCTTGCCGCGTACCCTTTCCCAGAGCAAAGGGAGCCGACACTCGACCGTTGACTACCACCTGGGCCAGGGGCTCCTCATACAGTAATCGGACCCACCCAATGAACACCGGTCCGAAGCCAAACTTCGCCAGAGCCGCCCATAGATATGGCTATTCCACTGTGTCAAATGCCATAGTGGTATCTAAAGAAACTAAAATGGCCGGCTCACGTAGCGTCTCCGCCCTCGCCAGCACACCATGAAGACGGCGTAAATTCAGTGCGGTATTACGGGCTGGAATAAAGCCAGATTGGTCCGGGTGTACCAAATCTCCGATCACTTTAATCAGACAGTTAGCTAATATTTTCGCCAAGACTTTAGGTTCCACATTCAGAAGTGAAATAGGTCTATAGGAGGTACAGAATTCACGGGGTTTACCCTCTTTAGGGATCACCACGATAGACGCTAAGCACTGATCACGGGGAAGCGAACCCCTCTCCCTGGACTCCAAGAACATCGAGCGAAGATACGACACCATTTTGTTCGGACACAACTTGTACAGCTCGATGGGTATACTGTTTGGGCCCATGGCTTTTCCGGAGCGGATGGAGCGAATATCGAGCGCTACTTCATCAGTGGAGAAATCCGCCTCCATTAGTTCTCTATCAGAGTCGGACAGGCAAGGCAAAGCAATATCCCTAAGCAAAAGATGGGAGTCTTCCTCCGGCTGGTCCGAGACCGGCGCGTACACCGTTCGAAAGTGACAAGCGAACTCCTCCACAATCTCCAACGGATCCGTCACACGTACACCATCCACTCGCTCAACCACAGGTACCACACGATTCAATCTCTCCCTTTTGCCCAACCAAGCTATCAACTTACCAGCCTTATCGCCCACATCATACAAACGGCCCTGTTGTTCTCGACTCATAGCTTTCGCGGCATTCGTAACCAAGGATTTATAATCAGACTGCTTCAGTTGCAAAACATGCACTTTTTTACGTGTGACCCCACCCTCAAGATCCCTCTCCAAAGCCACTATATCAGACTCCAGCTGTTCAACCTCCCCATTGTGGCGCTTCTTAGAGCTGGCGACCAGCGACAGTGTCTGACTCCGTATCACAGTTTTAAAAGCTTCCCATAGGGACACAGACGAAGACACGGATCCCACATTGTCAGCAAAGTAGTGGTCTATAGCTTTAATCACCCCAGCCATAGTCTCTGGAACACGGAGATGCCAGGGATTAATTGGGGCGACCCGGCCCCCTACGTCTAAATGGAGATCTATATGGGTCCATAGCGGGGAGTGATCCGAAATGCCTCTAGGCAAATGTCGGGTCTCTCGCACCGTCGTGGCCTGGGCTGCGGGCACAAGGAAATAGTCAAGTCTGGCTAAGCTCCCATGGGCCCCGGAGTGGAAAGTATATTGGGCCTGCCCTGGGTGAAGCATCCGCCAACAACCCACCATACCAAACGTTTCCAAGAAACCACTAAGGCAGGACTGCGATGGTGTAACAGCCCTGGGAGGATGTCGATCTTCCAGACCATCGACCACCGAGTTGAAGTCCCCTCCAACCACCAGAAGCCCCTCAGGAAGCCTCAATACCAATTTCCCAAGGTCGACAAATGTGGTGGCCTGTAAACCCGGGGGGACATATACCGAGAGGATGGCAACCGTTCTCCCCTCCCACCTACCAACAATCGCTGCATACCTTCCCCTGTCATCCAATATCGTTTCATCAATCTCCAAGGGAAGGGAATTACGGATCATAACACCAGCCCCTCTAGAGCCCAAAGTGAATCCCGAGTGTGCCACCAACCGGTAGCCCCTCCGGTTCATTGCATGGAACGTGTTCCCCACCAGATGCGTTTCTTGCAGTAATAAAATGTCAGGAGAATGGCGCTTCACATATTAGAGTACAATTCCCCGTTTCATTTTTCCCCCAAGCCGTTGACATTCCAACTCAAGACTCTCAACCCCCTAACCCCCCATCCCGAAAGTGAGTAGTCGGGTCCCCAAAACCCCACGAAGGAAACACAGAATAAGCAACAATACGTAGCCTCAAGAAAAATGCAAATAAGAAAAAGAACCACCCCCCCCCCCCCCAGGATACCAGAACAACAACCCCCCACCCTGCACCCCTGCGATAAACCAGAAAACCACCCCATTCAGCAGTGTGCCTGTCGCCGTACCCCAGAAAACTAAACTACAAGTAGAAAAGGAAAAACCCCCCGCAGGAGGAAAAGTCCCCGAACTCCCCACCGCCCCAGGGCTTGTCTTGAAGAAAGTCATCGACCCAAAAAAGGATAATAATCCACCGTAACACGATACGATGGTAGCACACACCGGTGCCCCTACTCCTCCTGGTCCCATTGGCTGCCTTCAGCACCTCTGGATTGTTCTGCATTGTCCCGTGGCATAGATAATGTGTCCAGCCAGTCACTGACCACCTCTGGCATATCAAAGAGCACCCGCTCATTATGTTCAATGCGCAATCGGGCGGGGAAAAGCATAGCATACTTCATGCCCAGGTCTCTTAATCTCCGCTTAACCCCAGTAAATCCCAGTCTCTGCTTCTGCACCTAAGGGGTAAAATCAGGATAAAAGTTGATGGATGCATTCTCGAACTTAGTGAGGCCGCTAGTCCTCGAAGCCTGCAAAATGGCGTCCCTGTCCCTGAAGTTAAAGATCCGCGTAATGATGGGTCGCGGGGCAGCTCCCTGCTTGCGTCTGCCGCCTGGAATTCTGTGGGCGCGCTCCACCGCAAAAAGGTTACTCAGGCCCTTAGGGGCGAGGTGGTTGACGATCAGATCCTCAACGAGCAAGTCCGTCGATTGATCGGCTGAGGACTCCAGAACTCCGACTATGCGAACATTATTGCGCCTAGCGCGACTTTTGAAATCTTCAAGCCGGCGGGCAAACTGGTCACTCGAGGTCCGAAGAGTCCGGATCTCAGTCTGGAGTTCGGAGACATCAGTGGTGAGACTGGCTGTCTTGACATCCAACGACTTGACTCTCTCGTTAGTCTTGGCCAAGTCTGCCCTGATCAGGCCCACATCCACTGCCACCGTGTCGATGTTGGCTGCCAAGGTTTCGTATTGTTGGCCCATCGACGATTGTATGCTAGCGATGGCGCCCATCACATCTCGAAGTGTTGGCTCCTCCGACTCAGGGGGGCCACCACCAAGGTCCTCCGGGGTTTTACCAGTCCCGCTGAGCGAGCCCTTATTGCGCGCAAATCTGTCCATAATGGTGGTCTGAGTCACGCCTTCACGAGTCACATTCTTGAGGGACCGCTTGTCACTCTCAGACTTGGCCGCCATGGTGGGTTGCGCGCCCCTCAGAGGCTTTTGGGACCTGGTGTAAATGGCTCCCCCCAAGGAAAACCACGAGAGATTGAAATGCAGGGCGTCGGTGAAGATCAGTCAAGCGACTGCGCTCACAGGCCAGCTCGATCACTAGGCAGCCACCTCCAATCTTCGTAGCCAGAGAAAACAAAACCGAAAGTAGACCCCAGGTAGCCGTCCCCTACCACAGGCCGTTGTTGTTCAACTACTTTAGGGGTGCTCCAGATGCCCAAGTCCCGGGATGAGTCACGGTGTAGGCCTCTAGGCTTCAGGAAGGAGTAATTCGGGCGTCCGGCATCTGATTCAAAATCTGAAAAAGGTCTTTCAGATCAGGAGAGTTGTAGCTATTAGAACCAGTCGTCAGAAACAGGATTTGCGCCAGGATAGACGGTGGAGGCAGCGAGGATTTCTGGAGCTCACAGCTCACGCGACCATCTTGGATGCGCACTAAGCTCCTCCTCCTGAAAAATAATTCTTAATTGGCAAATCGTTCTCACTTAGGCATGTAGCCTTCAAAATTTTAGTTAAG
The DNA here is from genome assembly GCF_964263255.1 of Lissotriton vulgaris. Lineage (NCBI taxonomy): Eukaryota > Metazoa > Chordata > Amphibia > Caudata > Salamandridae > Lissotriton > Lissotriton vulgaris. Next base: position 168,424,207 of record NC_141689.1, on the reverse strand, counting down.
GGCTTCGTCTTATTTTCTGTCTAAGACTTAATGCAATATTTCGTTTTCTGTCAAATAAAAGCAACTAGCAGACATTATTTTTTTCAGAGCAGAGATACAAATGTATCAGTTCTGCAGAGCATTTAGCATGATGTTGAGACTTTCAAAGAAACCCTTTATTCATATTTTCTTTTTGGAATTAAGTTTTTTCATTTTACAAACAAGAAACCCCCCATTTTAGAGGCCCGTTTAGCAAGGTCATTCTGCACTTCACAGAGACAAGGCCCTAATTTAAAAGGTCCCAGATGTCAACATGACAGCCTCCTTCCATTGTTTACAGCGAAACTAAAGATAGCACCTCAGCGCGACTTGAGACAGCCTCTGCAGCTCTCCTAGCCCCCAGCTTCTGCTCACTCTGAGGCTGTCAAAGACAAAAGGCCTTCCTAATTCCTCCTAACCTGCAATAATTCACTCTATTTTGAAAAATAATTTCTCCTTTTTAGGCGCTAAAAAATTATCTCTATTCCCAGATTATTAAACAACATTTACTGTGAATAATTCACAGAACCTAATAACACACATACCAGTTTTTAGAACAAATGCTTGTTGCAATGGTACTCATTTCATCAACCTTAAATGGATCTCACTGGGCCATTTAAAAGCAAACCCCAAATGGGGACAACCTGCAAATTTGTATTATACCTAAATGTATGCATTTTACTGAAGCGTAAAGCACTTTAAAGCTATTATAAATGGCAAGAATACTGTTTTAAATGGTCTATTTTACCCAAATTCGACTTTGATATTAGGGGCACTTAAAAATAAATATCCTACAATTGTGTTACATATTAATCATCAAAAAGTAAGTAAATCAAAAGGAGACTAGCTAGAGATGAGGTTAGTCTGACATTAATTTTGTTATTGTCATAGCGACTCAGTATTGTTGCGCCAGTTGGCGGTGGCACCTGTTGGGTGTCTTTAGAAAGCCCTCACCCACCAACCTAGTTGGTGGCATGCTTCATCATCGGGCCCACCCAGTGACACCTAGCGTGTCCCGGGTGTGCTTCGACGCCTGATTACAGCGGAGCAGGTATGTCACTGTGTGTGTGGTGTGAGGTGTTCAGATAGGTGAGATTAAAACGGCTTGGCGGGTGGTCCCTGGGGTGAGGAAACTTTATTAAAAGGGCCTCCGTCAGCGGTTAAAAATAAGGCTGTGGGACGTTAGAGGCGGGTTACGACCTCCTACGTCCTAAGAGTGTCAACATGTAACCCGCCTCTAACGTCCCACAGCCTTATTTTTAACCGCTGACGGAGGCCCTTTTAATAAAGTTTCCTCACCCCAGGGACCACCCGCCAAGCCGTTTTAATCTCACCAATCTGAACACCTCACACCGCACACACAGTGACATACCTGCTCCGCTGTAATCAGGCGTCGAAGCACACCCGGGACACGCTAGGTGTCACTGGGTGGGCCCGATGATGAAGCATGCCACCAACTAGGTTGGTGGGTGAGGGCTTTCTAAAGACACCCAACAGGTGCCACCGCCAACTGGCGCAACAATACTGAGTCGCTATGACAATAACAAAATTAATGTCAGACTAACCTCATCTCTAGCTAGTCTCCTTTTGATTTACTTACATATAAACCGGGGATTCGGACTAGCTAACTGGTCCTCTCTCTCCCTCTTGATTCTCGCGCACATATTAATCATCCTCAGAATGTTCTTTACAAATTACAGAGATTGGACATTAGACATATCCCATGTAAATCCTTAGAAAAATGAGTTTTTTACGCCTGTGCTAAGTAAAATTCCATTTGCTAATGTCCTCATTATGCAGGACAGCACAACTTAAATTAAATTATAATGCTAGGAGGTCACAGTATGAGCATTAGGCTTCATGAATAGTAAAAAACGAATTTTGTAGCACTTATTTTTAATAATTCTTTTTCATAATAAATATTTTTAATAAACCCAATCATTTTTGATAATTCCACATATAAAAGCAAGCTGCATCTCTTGCCTATCATTTTTAGATGCATTCATTTATAAGCCTAAGCACAGAAGCCTAATTGAAACGTGACAAAATTTGGCGCCACATTTTTTCTTTCTAAAAAGGACAATTTTTATTTAGCGACAGAACCAAGAATATGCTTACAGAAATGCCTAAAAAGTAGACCAGATATGTTTGACTGTGTACAAATGTGGGTGAAAGAAGCACATGAAAGAATAATGAAAGAGCAAGCTTTAGCAGACAAAGAACAGCGCAAAACATCTATCTGAAAGCGCATGAAATGAAAAATAAAGAAATGAAGGAAATAAAAGAGAGAGGATAGGGAGCGCTGTCTACAGGTAAATGGCCAATACCCTGTGGCGCCCTCTCTATCCTCTACTTAATAAACCGCAGGACGATCCAATTTTGTTAGATCGATCTCCACCACCATATACTTTTCCCTCTGCCCCAAGGATGATTCTGATGATGACAAATCTTCCCCAGGTCAGACAGGGACAGAGTTAGACCCTAAACAACATACTTGCTCCTTTTTGACCGCTGACCATGCAGCCGCTCTCAGATCTGCTGTTGTAAGGCAGCTCATGGTGGCGCCTCTGCTCCAGACATTATAGCATATGTTCAGCAATGGCCGAAGTCAGAGCAGTTATATTTTACAGAGTTGTTTACTGGAGAAGTAATTGCAAATTTTAGGAAACATTCCACAAATTTAGAGCCTGTTGATATAAAAATCGATCATAAACAATTGAGTGACGGACTTTTTCTCCCTTCCCAAGTGGCTGATTTAATTAGACATGTGGTTAAACTACAAACTGATGCATTCCATTTGCGAGAGGAGAAACAGGCAGCTACTGCAGCTCAACAAACAGCTCAGACCTCGTGTCACAGGAGGAAGTTCCTTGTAGTTCATGGGAAACCAATCTGTGAATCTGAGCCTTTATATGTCCCTCCCAGGGGTGCAGGAACAAGTGAGATTAAAGATTCAGCTGATGCGAAGGGATATTTTGTTTATAAATGGGTGTATACTCCTTGGAGTAGAGCGGACGTTATGGCTCTTAAAGCCAGTCTGCCTGACCCGCTAAAAAATCTGGATGCTTTTTATGAAGAAGTTAAAGGAGCTACTAGTTCTTGCACTATGACTTTGCTTGATATTGACATGTTTTTTGGGCTTATTTTACCCCCTGTTATGTGGAGATTGATTTGGAAAGTAGATGATCAGAAACTTTTTGAAATATTTGGACAGAAATAGAGAGAAAAGATGCAGAAAGTGCACCTGCGCAGAAACCACAACAAGAGATATTAGACCTCCCAAAGGCTACAATAACTAAGCTTAAAACCATTATACCTCCTAAAAAGATAGATTGGACTATGTTAGCATCCTGTAAGCAAAAGGCGGATGAGTCAGTTTCTGATTTCTTTACACGGTTTAAGGACACATTTCATGATTTTAGTGGGCAGTCATTGACAGATGACACGAGCAAGCATCTGTTTGTTGACAAATTTGTCACAAACATATTGCCAGGAATAGCTAGTCGACTAAAGGCCAGTGAGAGGTCATGGACTACATCTTCCCCAGTTTCCCTTTTGACTATGGCTCAGTATTATGAACATCAGGAATTGGAAGATAAAGGCAAGGAGGATAAAAAAGTTAAGAATTTGAAAACAAAGGTGATGTTAGCTCAGGTTTACAGTCCATATTATAGCGGTGGATGTGCAATTTATCGACCTAGTGTACCCTCTTTCCCTCGAGCTACCTTGTCTTCTGATCAGTGTGCTTATTGTAAGGAGATAAGACATTGGCACTCTGAGTGCCACATTTGTGAGGTCAGCCGTATCAGCGTGGTAGAGGACAAATGAGAAGCCATTTAGAAGAGAAACTTGACCTTTATTTTGTAGTTGCCAATGCTATTTGAAAATGCAGTTTGAGTTGAACTCTGGATACAATGTATTAGTAACTGATGAGAGCTTGACAGAAACAAGCAAGCCCTTGTTGAAAACACTACCGAAACAAGGCGTTCTTTGCCCAGACCAGAGGAATTTCTTTACCTACTTAGAGCATGCTCAGAAATGAAAACACTAATTCTGGAAGACTTTTCCCAAAATCCTGTGTTGCAGAAGAGAGACTAAGCAACGCCAGCGATGAACTACCCTGCCTAACTAACCGACGGAGGACACGAGAAGGTTCCTGTTTCATGAAGTGCACATTCCATTAGGAGCATGCATCACATCCTAAAAATAAACACTGGTCTGTCTAGGAGTGACAATACTAGCAATTGTAGGATTATTGGCAGGAATTCTCCTAAGGACCCTTGGGGTGACACACATGCATTAAAAAAGAAAGATTAGCATGGCAAAAGGTATTTCCCTCGAGCTACCTTGTCTTCTGATCAGTGTGCTTATTGTAAGGAGATAAGACATTGGCACTCTGAGTGCCAGTTTTGCGAGGTCAGTGGTGTCCGCGTGGTAGAGGACAAATGAGAAGCCGCCCAGGGAACTCAGGAAATAGGGGAGGTATGGATAATCACACTAGGTTTGAGGCAGTAGAGCATACCCAAAATTATTCTAATACTTTTGACAGACAAAATCAGTACAAGATGTCTGATTATTTGTCCGATGATTTGAAGGATTCTAATTATGCATAGGAATGCCTAGGATGGGGTAAGGGACCAGTTGAAGTCCCAGTAGATCAGAAGGATCCCTATGTTAATGCAAACGTTTTGGGTTCTACTGATCGTTTTTTTGGGGTGATACAGGAGCTACTCGTAGTGCTGTGTCTAAACAATTGGTTCCTAGTGCTCCCCTGTCTGGCTTAATAATAACATTAATAGGATTCGATGGGATACCTTCCCTTAGCCCATAGTCACAATCACTTGCATTCCATGTTGATAAATTCACTGCTGCATGTCCATTCTTGCTTTCCCCTAACACACTGAATAATATTGTGGGATTCGATATGCTCAAACATTTTGGGGCCACAATACAATGTTCCCCAGAAGGTGTGCGTATTATTTTAAATGATAATTACCCTCTCGCTGAAAGATCTTGTCTCTTTAAAGAAGATATTGCTCTGGCATCACTACCTGGTACCTTGTGGGCAACATCAGATACTGATGTGGGACAAATGGTGATCCCACCAGTGCACATTCAAGTAAAGGAAGGTGGTTCATTACCACGACTCCCTCAATATAAAATATCTTGAGAAGGTGAAGAGGCACTAATACATATTGTTCAAGATCTGATTGGAGTATGGGTTGTGGAAGAAGTCTCTTACAACATCTGCAATAGCCCTATCCTTCCCATTTTGAAAAAAGACAGTGATACTAAAATATACAGGTTTATCATTGACTTGCGAGAGGTTAATAAGATTGTAGTGCCCCAATATCCAGTAGTCTCTGACATCATGACACTTCCTACTATGGTTCCTCCGACTAATACTACATTCAGTGTGATCGATTTAAACAACGCTTTCTTCTCGATACCTCTTCATCCTGACAGCCGTTATTTGTTCGGCTTCACTTTGAATAATCAAACCTTCAGATTTTGTAGAGCTCCACAGGGGTAAACAGAGAGTCCTAGCATTTACAGCCAAGCATTAGAAAGACAGCTTGATTCTTTTCCTGTGTCAAAAGGGGTGGCTCTCATACAATATATTGATGACATCTTGTTGGCTGCAGATACCCCTGAACAGTGTGAAGAAGGAACACTGTAATTGCTTTCCTTTCTTGCGTCTCACCATCACAAAGTTTCTGGGAAGAAATTGCAATATTGTAGACAGAAGGTTACCTATTTAGATCACCTCCTGTCTAAGGAGGGACGTGCACTCACACCAGACCGCATTCAAGCTATTTTAGACATACCTGTGCCCTGCACTCAGAAGGAGGTTTGTGTGTTGATTGTCAAAAAACATGGAAGGGGAGTTCCCAATAGTAAAGGGGAATTATTCCCAACTCTACAGGAAAAGCCCAAAGAACAACTGAATAATATCAAATATTTATTTTTATTACTAAAGAAAAATATATCAGTTCTAGAAAATTAATACACAATACATTTCTTTATCATAATTTTGTTTGAAGTTATCATAAAAAACACATGCACAAAATATTATAACAACAGCCTTAGGACAAAAAGAACATTAAAAGATTGGCATACAATTCACTCACTCTTCCAGTCAGACCAGAATCATACCCATACCAATACACACAATCACATTGAAGCAAAAACATCCAAGAAAAGCACCGACGCGCGTTTCGGAACAGTGCCAATACAAGCTTCCTTCATCAGGGCACAAGATACAGATAATATGGATAAGCATGGTCTCTCAAGATCCAATAACCCAACCCTGGGAAGGTGTCCTAGTAACAATCATGGCTGGCAAAACTTATCATATAGCCTGTCTGCAAAGGGCCCTCTATGTTGTCATGGGTGACAATGGCGAGTCGTATTCGCCCTCTATAGTGACACGAGATTCCGTCAATGCCCGGATTCCAGTCAGATAAGGCAGAAAGCTCAACTGGTCATCGTGAGTCCTGTTTAAATAATCTCCCAGAAGCACAACAAAGTGTCAGGGTTCTAAAATAGCAGCTTTCAAATGGGATTAGGAAATTGGAAACTGTGCAGCACCTCAGGCGAATGAAAATGCAGGACCTGAGAGTAATCAGTAATCAATACTGCAATGCCCCTCCCATGGACTACTGAATGCCAGAATTCTTTCCAACATTTGCAACAAGCTTTCTGTTCTGCACCAGTATTAGGCACTCCAGATTACACTAAGGCCTTCACACTCTATGTACACAAAAGGGATGGTTGTACTCTCTCGGTTTTAGTACTGACACACGGTGATAAACAGCGTCCTTGTTCATATTTTTCAGCTGTCCTTGATCCAGTCGCTCGTGCGTTGCCTGGGTGTTTTCGCTCTGTGGCAGCGGCAGCTGTGTCCATACGTCAGAGTGAGGGAATAGTTTTGTCACATAAACTGCTTGTGTTAGTGCCCCATACAGTTAATGCCCTTTCGAACCAAACCCAAACACAGCATTTAACTAGTGCTCGCTTGACAGGATATGAATTAACACTTTTTGCCCCTCATATCACCTTGAAAAGATGTTTGACTCTTAATCCGGCTTCTCTATAGCCATTCCCAGCTACTCAGTCCCAGTCACAGGAGTCTCATGACTGTATATTCCTAACTGAGGAACAGACAAAGGGTCGTGTTGACCTGCAAGACGCACCCCTTTTAAGTGCTAATGGGGAATTGTGGGTTGATGGGTCGTGTTTGAAACTACCAGATGGCACAACATCAGCTGCATATGCAATTACAACACTTCAGATGGTAGTTGAGAAAGCTCGCATCCCACACAAGTCAGCTGAGTTAATAGCATTAACAAGAGCATGTGAACTTAGCACTGACTTATCTGTTAACATCTATACCTATAGCCGATTTGCCTTTAGAGTGACTCACAATTTTGGGCTACTCTGGAAGGAAAGAGGCTTCCATACATCTCATGGGACACAAATAGTACATGGAGAATTAATGCATAATCTCCTTACTTCTTTGACATATCCTAAGAAAATAGCGATTGTTAAATGTAGTGCACACAAGAAAGTGACTCATAAAATAGGACAGGGCAATGCCTTTGCAGATCACACAGCCCGTGAGACTACAATGCAGTGAAGCACTACATCTATGTATGTGGGGAAGTCACAGGCTGAATGTTGGCATGATGTCAGGCAAGAAGTACTAGACATGCAGCGATCTGCCTCTGCTGAAGAATTAGGCCTATGGTCTAAGGAGGGAACATTGGATAATGAGGGCTGTTGGAGAAATAAAGACATGACCAAATGGAGATTGCCCACAGCCTATTCGCACCCTATGATTCACATGGCACATGGGCCGGCACATGTTGGAACATCCTCAATAACAAAGCTACTTATACAAGTGTGGAATCATCCAGAAATTGCCGGCACAGCTAAAAAGATAGTCCAGTCTTGTCTGATTTGTCTTCAGTAAAACCCTGGAAAGGGAACACGAACTCCAACAGGAGGGTTTGCCACACCAACTGCACCTTTTGAGGTTCTGCAAATGGATTACATCCAGCTTGAACGCTGTAATAACTTGAAATATGTCCTAGTAGTGGTATGTGCCTTTAGTAAGTGGATCGAGGCATACGCTACGAAAGATAATACTGCACTTACTGCAGCAAAGGTGCTTCTAAAAGAGTTCTTCCCTTGATTCGGCGTATTTTGAGTCCTGTGGTGACAATGGACCTCATTTCATTGGTTAAGTTGTTGAGTATGTCATGAAAGGATAGGGAATCAAACAGAAATTTTATGCTGCTTTCCACCCACAATCAGCAGGATTAGTGGAACAATACAATTCTACTCTCAAGTTTAAGTTGGCTAAAATCCAGGCTTTCACCTCTCTGAAATGGCCTGATGCATTACCCCTTGCCCTGCTTTCCATTAGATCGGTGACACATACACAATCTGGCCTCACACTGTATGAGGTGATATTTGGAAGGCTCATGAACATTTGGGGGATTCCTAAGCCACGCCCTATACATGATGTACCTTGTGTCTTGATGAGTGACTACCTGTCCCAGTTGACTGACAGCTTGCTTTCTATTCATCAACAGGTTTGAGAAGCTCTACCTGACAGGTCAATGGGTGAGGGCCATGATCTACGGCACAGTGACCAAGTAATGTAATAGTGAAAGTTTTCCAAAGGTCGAATAGCCTGGAACCGAGGTGGCGCGGCCCTGAGCCGGTGCTCCTGGCAACCAGAACTGCAGTCTGAGTGACCAATCAGAAGAACTGGATCCACTCCACGGACTGCAAGAAAGTGCTGTTTGCCCTGGTGGAGCCCGCTGCACTCACCGACCATCGAGACATCCTGGACACAGAGAGAGATCAAGCAATATCACCTGAAAGACCTGAGGAAATCTTCCTGGACCACACTATCCCTGGTGCATCTCGATATCAGCTGCGACCCTGGAGAGAAACTGCATTGCTGAAAAAGACTGGTTGAGCAACCGTCCTAGGTTGGTGAAAGGCTGGGCTGGTGTGGGGGTGGATCTTTTTCTTAGTGACACCTGTCTCAGCTCTCAGTGAAGAAACTAACGGCTGCCCAGGACTTTAGAGATCCATCTGCATTTTTTGTTCAATGTTGAGATAAATATGCCTATGGAAACAACATCGACTGCTGCAGAAGTTAGTGACATAAAGGCCATGTTTATTGTTGGGCTCACTTCTGTTGTCATCATCATTGCAACAATAGCTTGGGTAGTAGAGGAAGTGGCTTCTGTTCGACAAGCGCTGAATGCCACTACTCCAGCCCTCATTGAGCACCATTATTTCTCCCTTCCCTATCATGAGCAGCAGCATAGAATGTCCTACCTCAATAATACGTTCATTCAGATGTTGCACCACACCCATAATGCTATGAACATCACCAACTGTTGGGTGTGTGGAATGATGCCAGCTCATCAGAAAAAGGGAGGAACACCTTTCATTCCTCTGCGGTTTTCACACAATGGTTCTTGTCAGGCTTGACTTGCCTTGCTATGGGCATCTGAAGTGGCTAACATTACTGGTGCTGATGTAGGGAGACAAAATGTACAGCTCAATAAGGTGTGCTACCGTGATGAGGACGGAGATCCACAGGTAAAAGTAAGTGTATTGGACAAGGAGGAATATTGCCGAGGAAACTTCTCCATGCGCTATGTTTTCCAAATACCCGAACAGCCAAGGGAAATGGACCTCCTGTTATTGCTGTTACTAGAGCTCTAGCAGACTTATGTGTGAACAGCTTTGGAAATATTATCGTGAGGAAGGGCGACTGTACCCTGGTACTGAACATTACTGGGGTGAATAACATTAGCTTTATGTCATCCCACAATACTTTCTTCATCAGTGGGCATAAAGGATACTACCATCTGCCCATTGGATGGTCAGGCACTATCTATGTGTCCTTTTTGTTGCCACCTGTGTTTCTGGCTCCTGCATCCTTCACCCCCAGCCTAATTTACTATCTCCTACAACCGGCCATTCGTTTTGAAAAACTACTGGTTCTGGGAGACATGAATTTGCATCTTGATGATGCACTCAGTTCTGGGGCGCAAGAACTTCGCCAGGAACTTGAAGTCCTACAATTAATCTTAAAATCTGAACTCCCCACCCATAAGTTGACCCCATTTTTGCCAATTGTGATGCGCTGGGAATTGAGCCTCCACTTCCGGTCCTTTGATCGGATCACTTTTTGATCCCGTTTTGGATCAAGCTTCCCATTGCAAAATCTCAGGAGGGAGCCAAGGCCGGAATAAAGAGAAGAAAGTGAGCTGGCTTCTCGCAGGACGCTTTTGACCTGGCACTTCTGAGGGAGGGCCCTCCCTCCAGACTGGATGTAAATGAGGTTTACAAATCTCTCAAGAGACGCATTACTGTCGCTCTTGACTGCACCTTGGTCTTCTAATATGTCCACGAATAGGCGTAAAACTGCGCCTTGGTTTAGCGAAGACTTACGTTGCGCTAAAACCATCTGTAAACAGTTGGATAGGCGTGAGAGAAAGGCTTTCTCTGTTCACCTGAAAGCAGACTATAAACTCAGTCTCAAGCACTATCATTCCCTCATTAGAAAGGCAAAGGCAGTCTATTTCAATGAGAGAATACAAACAGCAAAAAACTCTACTAAAGAGATGTTTAAGATCTTTACTGAAATTTCCTCCTTGGTGTCTGCTGCTGCACCCTACATTGGCTCTGAGGAGTCGTGTAATCGTGTAGCAGAATATTTTGCGGATAAGGTGGAGAGGATTTACTCATCCTTTCCCACTTCAGTTCGTGATGGGAAAAGAGTGCTAATGGAGGGAATGGATGTGGCTGAAACCCGGGGTCTTTCTGAATTTTTTGTACCACCTCGGGACATCCTTAAGAGCATTGCTATGGTTATTAAATCAGGTTCTCCTGGTGACCCGGCTACCCCTAGGGTGTTGAGGAGTAGCCTGGATGTACTCGAGCCTTTTCTGAGACACCTATTAGAACTCTCTTTTATCTCAGGAGTGGTCCCAGAAATGTGGAAGGAGGCTATGGTTCTTCCCCTTCAGAAAAAGACTCACATCAGTGTGGATTAGCTTGACAATATGCGTCCAATCTCTTTGCTCCCGTACTTTGCAAAGGTGGCGGAAAAATTGTGAATGCTCAGTTGACTGCCCACATCTGCACTAATAACCTTCTTCATCATACCCAGTCCGGCTTTCGGGCTCTGCATTCCACAGAATCGGCCCTGCTGTACTCCACTGAGACCATCCGGAAGTATGTGGACGAAGGTCGGACGGCGGCCTTGATTCTTTTAGACTTAAGTGCCGCGTTCGACACTGTCACCCACCATACTTTGCGCTACGATTTGGAGAAAGGGGGTACAGCTGGCAGAGCATTAGAATGGATGGAGTCCTTCTTATCTGAGCGCAGCTTTCGAGTTATGCATAGCAACCATTACTCTAGAAACATCAAGCTGGCCAGGGGGGTGTCTCAGGGTTCTGTACTGTGCCCTACACTGCTCAATCTGTATGTCGCCCCCCTGGCTAAAATCTCAGATAAATATGGAAACAGTGCTTTGTCCTATGCGGATGACACCCAGTTAGTAGTCTCCCTGACCCAAACCCGGGTAGATGCTGCCTCCAACTTTGTAGATTGTCTCCAAGAACTGGCTGACTGGATGGCAAATAACTGCTTGAGACTGAATGGCAGCAAGACCGAGGTGTTGGTGTTTGGGAAAGCTCCCTCTGTCTGGTCCTCGGCATGGTGGCCCCAGTTCTCTGGGCTCTACGCCCATACCTAGTGAGCGGGCTAAGAATCTTGGGGTCTGGGTTGATAACAAACTGTCCTTCGATTACCACACCAGGCAGGTGGCAGGTGCATGTTTTGGGGTATTGAAGAGACTGCGAAAAACCCTTGATGCCCTTCCCACTGAATCTAGAAAGACCCTGGTCCACGCCATGGTAACATCCCGCCGGGACTATGGAAACATTTTATACTTGGGCGCTACGGCAAGATGCCTGTAGCGCCTGCAGCACATTCAGAATGCAGTGGCTAAGCTAGTTCTCAGGCTCTCTAAAAGGGCCTCAGCAACTGGTGCGCTGGTTTCTCTACACTGGCTCCCCATTAGGGAGAGGGTGAAGTTCAAGGCCTTGTGCGTGAGTCATAGGAGCTTACAAAGAAAGAGCCCCTTATATCTTCACAGTCTTCTCACGCCCTATGTACCGACCAGACTCTTAAGGTCTGGTAGAAAGGGCACTGTACAAGTTACCAAATTGAAGAGAGCCAGGATGGGTGGCCGTTCCTTCCGATACTTGGCAGCCCAATTGTGGAATTCACTCCCGCAGACACTCCATCTGGAGCACTCCGAAACAACCTTTCAGAAAGGTTTGAAGACCTACCTCTTCCCTGCAGCCAGGTCTGAATGATTGGCGCTCCTGTACCTTTTTAGTTGACATTTGAGTGCCTGCGCACCAATACTTCACCAAATGTGGTTACGTTGGGAGTGGGAGTAGTACATTTGGCTTGCAAAATTCTAACACTTTCCCAAATATGATAATGTTTTGGAGTTGAAATGCTAAATGTGTACCCCTCATTCCCAAAATTCAACACGTTCCCCAATGTGGTTACCTTTGGAATGGGAATATAAAATGTAACCTCCATAATGTCCAACACTTTCCCCAATGTGGCAATGTTTGGTGTAGGAATAGTAAATCAGACCACCTCAAAGTCAAACACATTTGTGAGAGTGGGTTTGTACAGCTCAAAATCCACCACTTTCCACAATGTAGTTAACTGTGGAGTGGGAATAGCAAATCTGAACCCCTTCAAAGTCTAACATGTTCCAAAATGTGTTACCTTTGGTGGGGGAATAGTAAATTGACCCCATAACACCAAAGTCCAACACTTTCCTCAATGTGCTTACTTTCAAAGATGGAATAGTAAGTCTGAACGCCAACTAAATCCAACACTTTCCCCGATGTAGGTTTGAGTTGGAATAGTATAATTGAAGAGACCAAAGTCAAACACTTTCCTCAAAGTGATTATGTTTAGAGCAAAAATGGTAATTTGGAACCCCTTTAGTCCAACACTTACTCCAAAGTGTTTAAGATTTAAGTGGGAGTAGTACATTAGTCTTTTACCAAATATAATCATTCTCCAAAGCAGATAATTTTTTTTATTAGTAATAGTAATTATGATATTGCTAAATTGTTAGCATGTGTTTGTTTCAATTTGTACAATGAAAAGTTCGACTAGTTTATAATATACATTGTTTGTTCTCTTCTTATCATAGTTTTCATGAATTATTTTTTTATATGTATTTTAAAACATCTCTTTTAATATATACAATTTTTACTGTTCATTATGTTTTAATAATCACAAAAGATGTTTTGGAATTATTTAATTTCCCAAAAAACATGTTTTTACTTCAAAATAACTGTATTTAAACATATGATGTAGTTGTAGTGCACATACATTTTTATTTGTATATATACGACTTTTAAAACATTGCACAGTCTTTTTAACAAACGTAATTCTTTACATTGCTTACACTTTTTAAACACTATATTCAAGTCAAGTCAAAACCACTTTATTCGATTAATTAAAATCATAAAAGTATACTAAAACAATGTTAGGTACATAATTAAAAACAGGATAAAAAGTCAAGTTAATACAGTTAAATTCATGATAAAAGTTAAAAAACCAATTTTCTCTCCATTTTTTCCCCCTATTAAGAGGAAAACTATTGCACGAATCCCTTTCCACACAGAACCCCTCCAACACTAATTCATATACAAAATACAGTTTTAAAAAGGATGTTTTACAGCATTAAAAGTCCAATCTTATTCTCCTGATTCTTACAGCAGCTGTCAAAAAACTAGCAATACAATACATAATGACAGGGGTTTCCAACATTAACAAAAATAACAGTGCAGGTTTGCACTGAGTAAAACTCATCTCTTTCAGCAAAGGTTTGACATAACGCTTCCGGGGTTCACTATACCAAGGGCAAAAAAATAGAAAATGCGCAGTATCCTGAACAGACTTGTCATCGCATTTACATGGGGTAGAATCCTCTAACTTACACCAATTTTTCATATTCCATAAGACCGTATGAATTTGATTGAAACGGAATTTTGTCAGTAACCATCTATGGAAAAAGTTTGTTACCACTGACAAATAAGGCGCCATTTCAGGAGTGGTGGTTATCATTACATGACTCCTCACTGAGAGTTTGCCCAATTCCTCCGCCTCTCGCTCCGCGTCACAGAGCTTGATGAAATTGGTTTTCACCCATACTACATCTTCTTTGCATAGGGATTCTGGACTTCCAAAAATCTCAGGGCGTCCTAGCTTTTTAGCCACATTCTCTACATATGACAACCACTGGATATCCCTCACGTGATCTAGTTTCATACAGTCTTTGATGATTTTATGGTTCAGACTAAGGTTCTGGTTTAGCCAAAGTTTTATCCATACAAAAACAACAATGGTCCCAAGCAAGGAGACAGAAAATAGTAGAAAATAAATATAGACCCAGTCAGTTCTATATTGGTGAAGACATGCCCAGCCGGACAGAGGTCTTCAAAGTTTATACTAAATTAGGAGTTATAACACAGCGTAATACCTTCAACATTTCACTGGTGTGGGGCACAAGCCTGTACCCAACCACAACAATACATAGACACAGACAACACATGAAAGGGCTTGCAAGGCAAGAGCAGCAGTTTCTGTAGAATTCCAATCATACAGAAATTTTTTTGTAGGTACCATTACATAGCATTGCATAGAGAGTCATTACACAAGTATATGGTACAAAAGTATATTCAAAGGCAATTATTATTTTGTCCTGATGATGGACCGCATTATTTAGTAGTGGGTCCGAAACGCCGTCGACCTTTTGTACCATATACTTGTGTAATGACTCTCTATGCAATGCTATGTAATGGTACCTACAAAAAAATTTCTGACAGATTTCTACAGAATAGAAGTATTTTTTTAGTTTCACTTTCACGCAGTGCGTGTACAGTTTCTTTGATTTACCAGTCTTTCTTTGTTAGTTTGGGCTGATCATGGTTGCAATTTTCTTTTTCTGGACCCTGATTCAGGGTTGACGATTTTAAACTTATTTTCTGGCTGAGGAGCCCTAACTGGGGTGAAGCCAGTCCTAGGTTGCTTGTTCACTGAGGACCAGGCTTGGGCGTTTGGGCTGGTCTGTTCCCATGAGGAGCAGGGTCGAGACTGATTTGCACAGAGCTGAGTCCACACTGAAGTGGCATTGTTTTTGTCACAGTTTTCTTTTGAAGCAATCTGTTGAGAGGAAATATTAGTTAGTTGGGCCAGTTTATGTTTTTAAAACAAAAATGTTGTTACGGATTTGTTTGGTGTATTTTCTTTTTGTTGATATTTTAAAGCCTTCTTGCAGAGGGAGAAATAACCATGTAGCATAGTTTTAATTATTTGTTGTCTTAACATACTTTTAGTTATTTAATTGTTTTGTTAGTTTTTCATGAATTGTCAGAATAACTTTGTAATATCTGGGGGTTTGTTGTAGTGTTGAAGTGTTCTATAGGTTTGCTATCTAGCAGAGTAACACTATCCTGCTGTGATTCTTTTTTTAGGAAACATTTTGTTGAGCGTTTTGTGTTCTTTTTATATTGCTTATTAATTGGAAACCGTTTCTATTTGTTCACTGTTTTTAAGTTTCATTTAATTGCTTGGTGGGGCACGGTTTTAAAAAAAATATACCATTTATAGTAATGGCTAATTAGTGTTTTCATTATTTATTTAATACATATTATTTTATTAGGACATATTTCTATTAGTGTGAGTACATTTAATGTAATACAATGTGCTTTATTTAGAATTATGTTAATTTTCTGTTGTTTGATATTTTTGTTTTCATGATTGCCAAAGTTTGTTATTTCTTAATTCGTATTTATGGCATTGTTGTATTTTATATTTTGTTTTCTGCAATATTTTTGTCATAGATATTTTTGCGTTTATCAGGTATATACAGGATAGCAGTATTTTAGTTCTCCATATATGTTTTGGAGATAATTGTCTGTGGAAACCTCCGACATATTTCTCTGCAGGCTGCCTCCAATACCATTCCTTGGTATTTCCACAAAATTCGCTATTTTTGTTTTCAATATATTCTGTGTGATATTTCTCACTGAAAACATTGTTTTTCTTGCTGTAGTGTCATGCAACCATTACATTTTTTATTTTCTATTCCTTGCTATGTTTTTTCCATATACTTCGCTAATTCTAACCACCCTTTTTCTCCCCCACCTTAGCTCACCTCTTTCTTTCCGCCACCAGAAAAACCTTTACCAATGTATTCTTTCTTTTGCTGTCCACTCAGATGTGTTTTTCCCTCCGTTGCTCTAAAACTTGAATACCTTCATTGAATACATCCCTGGCAGGGACAATTGTACTTTGTGCTAGCTGAGCAACATAGGCCATATGTACTCTAGGTCTGCATGACTCACTGCCCATACGTTCCTTACCGAAATCAAACACCTCTCTGCTCATTACCATACATGCTCCCTTGATGACTGATGGTTTCCGGGCTCCCTCCATACCTTCCTAGGTAGAAATTGTAAATAAAGACATCTGTCCTGTCCCGTCTGTCTTTTATCTCCTTCAAATCCTGTTAAATACTTTTAGTAGTTTCAACCCATCAACATTACTAAGTCATTTTCCCTCAGATGTATCAGGATAATGTGAGCTCAGCCTCTTCCGCTTCTCCACAAGGCAGGCAATAATTTGCCTCAAGCATGCCCTCAAAGTGTAGCAGAATGCTTATACCTTTTTCATGTAAGTCCACCTGCAGGCCATAATAGTGCCTTGTTGCATGCTACTTGGCTGTCTTCACAATGGAGTAATTCATATGTCTTTGTTTTGTGATGCAGTTGGTCCCCATCCTGCCAAAGAAAAGATCTATAAGTAACCCCAAGACTCACGGGTGGTCTAAACTCCAAAACATTATCATATTTGGGAAAGTATTAAAATACAAAATGTTGGGGCGTGGCCAAGATGGCGGCGGAGTAGGACGTGCATTACAGTCCCTCCGGCGCTGCCTGCTTAATAGCTTTCTTTTGCCCTACATGGTGCCTGGCCGAGCTGCTAAAGGTGTGCCCAGGAGTCCCCTGGATGCCCTGCTTCTAACGGTGCCCCTCTCTTGCATCGGATTGAGGGCAATCGCTGTTCTGCTGAGGCACGGCCTCAGAGCCCCCGGAGCTAGCCGGCCACGTGTATGGAGGCTCGTAACAGGTGAGTGCTACGGCCTGAGCTCCGGGTGCCTGGTGACGGAGCTGAAGTGCGGTGGCGGCAAAGCGTTGGGCTGAGAACTGCAGACAGGGGGCTTGAGCTGATGAGAAGCCATAGCGGTGGCGGAAGCAGTAACGAGGCTCAGGCGCCATTACACGGAGTCTGTTGGAGGAGGGGGCGTGGCTGCGGCCTGCCGGACTGCGTTTTGGCCCGTGGCTCGGCGGGCGTGGCAGGACCTCACCTGGGCCTTGAAGCGAAGGTCAGTGACTGTGGGACCCCCTGAAGCGAAGGTCAGTGACTGTGGGACCCCTCCCTGTGCAGCTAACCCGTGGAAAGCGGCATCGGACCGCGGCTCGGTGGGAAACACTGGGAGCCTTCTGGGTGACTCTGCCCCTCCCCCCAAGCGGAGCATCTGCGGCCTAGCCTGGGCCTGTGCTCGGACTGCGCTGTGGGCCTTGCGGTTGCTGCCAGGGCCCGGTGGCGGCGTTGAGTGCGATCTCCCCTCAAGCATTGGCTGCGGCGTAGGGCTTCCTGTTCCCGGACTTGGGGGGGGCTCCAGACCTCGGCCCGGTAATCGGCGGGCAAGAAGAGCACTGGGGAGCGGAGGTACGCATGAGGCCTGCCCTGCCGCTGCTGCTGTGGGAGAGGGGGTCTTCGTTCCACGTCTCGGCGGGCTACGGTCCAGCAAGGCGCTGAGGTGAGGAGAGTGGAGGGGGACAACAGAAGAAATGAGTGGCTCGGTCCGTGACTTGGCGGAAGGAGTGGGAGCGGCTTAGTGGCCGGAGCGGAGGCCTCTGTGGGCCGAGGTGGCCTGGAATAGTTACAGCCTGGACCCGCCACACATGACAGGGGGTGCTGTCCAGCCCTCTTACTGTGATTGCTGGTCAGTGCCTTGTGCCAGAGGTTGCGTCAGAACCTGGGACGGCTGTTGGGGAAGCGCTGGTGGCAGGGATCCGCCCCACCCCCCTTTTTGTGAGCACATGTCCTCGGCTCTGTCCACGGGGAGCACTGCGACCCTTACACTCCCCAGCGATGGCGACCACCAGAATAAAGAAAGACAAACCTGTGCCGCTCGTAAGTCGTGGACTGCGCTAATCCTTCCTGGTGATTTTAATGGGCTCTAATCTTTTTAAAGCTGGGACTGTAGCTTATTGAAAAACCCACACGTTACCTGGACCACTGGAACTGCTGCCGGTTAACTGTGTGATTTCTCGGCATCTGGGCATTCACGGGGAGCGGGACTGCGAGGCCCAGAGGTCTTTGCGCTGTGCCAACCTCGCGAACCTGGTGCCTCTTCCCGCCCCCTCCTCCTCCTATTTCAGGAACACCCGTTACGCTATCGCGGGACGCGCGCGGGCCGAAGTGGGGAGGGAAGCTCGGGCAAAGGGCGGGCCATCTAAGGCCCACCAAAACTGGCCAAAATAGGTCTCTAGTGGGTAAAAAAAACTACTAGTTAGTTCTAAACCTAGGGCCAAGGATGTTGTACTCAGTCAGCAGTCCACCCCTCCTTCTGGTAGAAAGTCTAATGGTCAACCGCCTGCAAGCAACACCGCAGCTATTCCTAACATTGCTTCCCAGTCTTGCTGTAGTATAAAGACTAGGTCACTGGAGGATGATCATGCAACACTGGAAAAGCAATTTGCATCGTCTAATGATTATGGAATAGCGTCCAATAATAGGCCGGGGATGGCATTAACACCTGATTTGCCCCCTGAGGGCAATCCTCTAGTAGTTATCTTAGCAGGAGTGCCCAGCCTGGGAGAAAATGTGAAGGAAAATTTTCCCTCACTGAGAAATAAGGTAGTTAATTGGCTAAACATGAATAGACCGTTGCCTCGCCATATCATGAGCGAGATTGTAATGGTTAGGAGGACCTCATGGATTGGTAGATCAGCTAAAAGCATAGCAGGTGATTGTATAGTGGTCACTTTTAGAGACCCCAGAACTGTCTCTCATATATGTGCCTGGTCAAACCAAGGAACTGACGGTATGA
The DNA here is from genome assembly GCF_964263255.1 of Lissotriton vulgaris. Lineage (NCBI taxonomy): Eukaryota > Metazoa > Chordata > Amphibia > Caudata > Salamandridae > Lissotriton > Lissotriton vulgaris. Next base: position 168,404,925 of record NC_141689.1, on the reverse strand, counting down.
TTAAGATATTACCACTAACCTTCTTCTACCCCCCATATAGGGTGGATGCAGAAATAGGAAATCCTATGGATTGGATAAGAATAGTGAGGAGAGGTGGACATAGGGGAATGTGGAATAGACCGGATCATATATCCCAGAATAGACCAGATTCTATGTTTGTACCCAATATGTTCCATAGCTACAACCGCTTTAACTGTCTTGAGGCGGTAGACTGACTGGGTCACGACTTTAAGATGGGGGTGCTACGTGACCAGGAAGGGGTGGAAAGTGCGCCCTTTGAACGGATGGAAACATCCAGCCAGATAGAGCCAAATCAACTGAGGTTAAGCGATAATGAAGGCAGTGTTGATCCAGGTATGCAGGAGGACGTGAACATGGGCGAGTTAGGTGGTTATCTCAGACTCATTGCGCCAGGAAATGATAGTTTGGTTTCCATCCAAGTATACCCTGTGACAGAGAACCATAGCCTAAACCCCAATTTTGCTGACACTGGGCTTAGAGAAGATGTATCTAGTGAAAGGATAAGAGCCCTCGAATTGGGACAGACCAATGGACAGAGAGGGTATACACTAGCTTCCTGGAACATCGCAGGTTGGCATAATAAAAAAGATCTCTTGGGTTGGGGAGACATTGTGGAAGGCTTTGACATCCTATGTCTCCAAGAGACATGGAGTGTGGAGGACATAAGTTATGAAGGATTTGTCTCGTTCAATTTACCAGCCCAAGGTTCCACCATGGGCAGAGCTAAAGGTTGTCTCTTGATGCTGCTATCCATTGATCTTCCTGTGCAAGTTATTCTTTATGAGAAGGTTGGTTGGCACTCCCAACTATTGTGGTTAAGTCATAAAAATGGCTGCAATGTTCTATTGATTAACTATTATAATAATTTGCCGGACTCATCAGGCCCGAATGCAGTCAATGAATTAGAAAAAGCCATGGAAAAGATTTGCCGAGTTAACCAGGCTAACTTTGTACTCATCTGGGGGGGAGATTTTAATGTCCAGATGTGCCCATTGTCTTTTAACAGGGTATTTGGCTTTAATGCCGAGAATGGTGATGGTTGCTTACATTTTGCCCATAGAGTATATGGGGAATCACTGAACTTAGTTTTAGCGAAATATGATTTAGTTGCTTTACAAGCTGCGAAGGATTGTGAGGGTAATACTGTTCCTACATTCACCGGGAGGAACACTGCAACAGTTATAGATCATGTGTTGATCTCGGACAACATTAGCGGGTCCTGTGATAGTCCTGTCGTCTTGGACTTTGCGATGAGTGACCATAACTGTGTCACCATGGTATTAACTATTTGGGGTCATAAAGTATTGGCTGCTAAACCTGTGGTTACTGATATTGTCCCAACTAGATCTAATAGCCACAGGATTAAATGGAGGGGAGATAACTCCGAAACCCTTCTGACTAAGATTGTGGTAGCCTGCCTATCAAACCTCAGCAGCTGCCTAGACATTAATACTGATTCAAGGGGCATTTCGATAAGTTTTAGTCAGATTAAAACCCAAATTGTTAATATCATGACTATAACTAAGTCCAGTAATAAGAAACAGAGGACCGGATGGTTTGACACTGCTTGTTCGGAGTCACTACGAAAGTTAAAGAAGGCATTAGCTATTAGGCCCAGTGATAGGCTGATTATTAAAAATTTGAGAGCTGGCTATAAGGGGCAGATAAAACGTAGGAAGCGTGAATTGCAGGAGGAAGCGTGGGATAAGCTGACCAGGGCAGTTGAACTCTCAGATAGTAAACTTTTTTGGGACACTGTTAACTGCCCTTTCCTCAAGAGCGATAATATGCCATGCCCCACTGCTTTAGTTAGTGAGGAGTGTTGGGTCTCACATTTTACAAGTATTTTTGACCCGGAAGGAGTGGGCAATTGCCTGACTATGGCGACCAATCAGTGGCCTATTTTTCCATTATGTATAACTGTCTCAGAGGTTGAGCTTGCTATCAGACATAGTAAGGGCGGGAAAGCTCCAGGTCCAGACGGGGTGCCCATAGACCTTTATAAGGCCGATATCAAACTATGGGGCCCCGTCTTGACCAAGGTGTTTAATGCGGCAGTCGATGAAAGTACTCCACATACTTGGGGTGAATCTATAATCATCCCCATATACAAAAAGGGAGATTAGTCGGATGCAAAGAACTACCGACCTATCCCCCTTTTAGACTCGTCACATAAAACAATGAGCCGAGTATTGCTGGCCAGGTTGGAGGAGTGGGCAGAGGCCGGTGGTATCCTAGCGAAGTCCCAGTTTGGGTTCCGCAAAGGTCTGGGAACTATAGATCAGTGTATTAATCTAGACCTTCAAATAGGAAAGTACACACGCGCTAAGCAGGGGTCGCTGTTCCTCTGCTTTGCGGACCTTAGCAGCGTGTTTGATCTCGCTGACCATGCATTGTTATGGTCGACACTATTGGAGCAAGGTGCCCCGCCTGGGATTATTTATTTTTTGGTCAGAATATATTCAAAACTATCTGCCAACATAAGATATGGTCGAGGTGGAGAATGTACGAACAGTATCCATGTTAATCTGGGTATTCGACAAGGGTGCGTTCTCGCGCCCCTTCTTTTCTCCCTCTTTTTAAATGCGATTGATACCAAACTTAAGCAGGTCAACTCAGATGCCCCACAAGTTGATGGTCTGCCCATCCCGGTCCTGCTCTATGCCGATGATTCGGTGCTTTTATCAAGAACCCCTTGTGGCCTACAAAGGTTAATGGACAATTTTTCAGGGTTTATCAAGGGCAGGAAGCTAAAAATCAATAATACCAAAACATTCATTATGCAGTGTGGGAAGAAAATGAGAAAGTCGAAATCATTCTATATAGAGGATGAAAAAATAGAAATTGTAAAAAAATTCTGTTATTTGGGGATTACGTTTAGTAGTAATGGTATGTGGTCCCAAGAGATAATTAATGTGAAGGCCAAAATGTCTAAAAGTGCCCACAGAATTTTCAACTTTGCGACTAAGCTTGGGGACCAACGTATCCATGAAATGCTGCACATCTATTGTTGTAGATGTGTGTCAATCACATTATATGGATCCGGCGTTTGGGGACACAGTAGGCACATGGATCTACAGGTCGAGGAAAATGCTTTTGTTTTTGGCCACTATAGGTGTGGCAGGGTATACTCAGACATGAGTCCCTTTCTCACTGCACCATCAGGATTCAAGCAAGCCGGGCAAGGTAGCTTGTCTCCTTTCTGGTGAAGAATTGGCTTGGTAGTTTAGTCTGCCCTGTTCCCATGATGCACTGGGCCAGGGACAGACTGATTTGCATATAGCCAGGTTCTGAGCTGGGATGGTGCAGTGAGATAAATAACGGTGATGGATCAAGCCCTGATCTTTGGACTGGGTAAGAGTGGTCTGCTTAATTCAGACACTCTGTTCATCACCACCCCCTTTTCTGTATCGTTTATTAAAAGACTGTTATGTTTACCAAAATCAGTCACGAACGAGATTTCACACCGGGAATTGTGTTTGGATTTTTTGTCTGACCTAATCAGCCTAAGGCCCTTGATGGTGTGGAGAGCAGTCTGGATGAAGGAAGAAACTGGCTTTACCAGGAGTATTATTAGTGATTGCCTTCTCCTAGACAAGTGCTCACTGATTCCATGGATCCACTATGCTGCGGTAACAGCTAGAGACATATTTAACCTAGATGTCAAGGCTGATCCCGATTTTTTATCTAATATCCCCAAGAAAGAGCTAAAGTGTCGTTATATGAGTAAGAAAACTTATCTTCGGAGAGACAAAAATATGTTGTTAACAACGTCACAATTATATTTCTCCAATATAGTGACACTTGGCTTCCAAAATTATCTGAGGATGTTACCAGACCATCCCACCGGTTTGTCCTCACTATACTGCGATTAGGAATAGTCCACCATTTGGTGGCATTCCCTCGTATGAAAAATCATTCTTCCTCCCCCTGCCCTTGTGACAAGGTTACTAAGCAGAGCACTGTGCATTTTTTACTAATCTGCGACCTTTACTTGCACTTTCGAATTATGTACTTGAAACCATTATTAAAAAAAGGCTGTAACAACGACAAAATCAGCAATGATCCTATTGTTCTCCCTAGAGGATCCAGAGGTATGTTTTTTTACAGCCGTATTTATTTTAAAATCAATGGCCATTAGAAAAAATATGTTTTTTTAACTCTTCCCAAGTCTTATCCCTCTGTGCTGAACTATGTTTATATCTCTGTTATGTTTTTTTATCTCTGTATTTCTGTACTGGTATTTTTAAACGATATTTACAATAGAGTGTATATTGAGGTTCTTAAATCGCACATATTTTGTACGCTTTTATGATTGTTTTGTGAAATAATCGAATAAAGCTTTTGAATGAATGAATGAAAGACAAACCTGGGAAGGACGGGATGTCGAAAGGGGTGATGGAGCCTGCAACGCCGGCCACTGACAAGTCTCCAAGACGGGGTGAGAACGAAGAACCCGCAACCAAGGCCTTCATGATTGAACTTTTTGCGGCCATTAAGGAGGATATATCGGAGCTGCGCTCCCAGCTAGCATCTGACCTGCGTGAGGTGCAGGGGGATGTGGATGGCGTGGGGGAGCGTGTCGCAACACTGGAGGAGCACGACGTGGGGACGGCAGAGGACATCCATCAACTTCAGCAATATGTGATTCGTCTGACAGAGCAGAACCTAGATCTACAAGCTCATACCGAAGACTTGGAGAATAGGTCTTGCCGTGATAACATTAGGATACGTTCAGTGCCTTGGAAAGGAGAGGGTTCGGACTTGAGGGAGTATGTGGAAGCGCTCTTCAAGCATATCCTAAATGGGGAAGACCTGCAAACCATAAAGATGGACCGAGTGCATCGAGTTGGCTTACCACGGGGTCCCCAAGCCCCCCCCTGATATCTTGGCGTGCGTACATGACTTTCAGCTGAAGGAGCGGATCCTCCGTAAGGCGCGCAACTTCAATCCCCTGCAATTCCGGGATCATCGCTCCTTGTTATTTCAGGATCTGGCACCTTCTACACTAATGAAACGGCAGGAATTTAAGCCTGTCACCACTCACCTATGAGAGCACAGTGTGCCCTACTCTTGGGGGCAACCATTCCGGCTCATCTTCAGATGGCAGAATACGTTGGTCCAGGTACGATCCTTGGAGGTGGCCATGGACCTTTTGGGTTTGGAGCGACCGGACTCCTCATCCGACTGAAGCACCTCAACTAACAGATGATGGCTACGCTCTGCGGATTGGCAAAGAGTGGCCAAGCCTGTGCCTGCAGGGAGGCCCGACATGTCAGAAAGCTTGCAGGAGAGGGATGCTGCGATTGCTTCTATGTCCATGGTGACTGAAGCAGCACCAGACGACCGTGAGGCGGTCTCATGAGGGCCCGGAGAGGGTTGATTGCAGGCGCCGGAGTGGGCTGCCCCTTCGAGGTAACTCTTGTGCTCTATGTCATTGCTCGTGAGGTACTCCTGTATCACGATCTGGAGAACTATTGACTGGTGCCACGTCCCTTTACCTTTGGTACTTGTTTCATTCTGTGTTTCGTATTGTGTTTTTCTGCTTGGGGTTTTGATGGGGGCGGGGTGGGGGGATAGGGGGGTAGTGGTGGTAGCACAGGATTGATCACTTATGGCACAGAGCTGGTTGAGGGCTCCTCACACACATGGTGGGCCAGCGGGGGGTATCTGGAGGGGAGATGGGTCACGCAAAGGGGGATGGATCTGGCTGGTTTAGGAGGCTCCATGACACCACTGGCAGTTGGGGTGGGATAAAGGATGTGGTAGTCATTCACTTAATAGATCAGTGAAGATGGTTGGGGTGGTCGGCCCCTGAGGATCAGTATCGAGGTCCTATTGATGATGCAGCTAACTCTAGGGACTTGGAATGTTAGGGGGCTGAATTCTCCCCAGAAGCGCCAAAAGATTTGGAAATATATCATTGACCACCAGTTGGATGTCGTGGGCCTTCAAGAGACCCACCTGACTAAATCGGAAGACTCACGCCTTAAGCACAAACCCACTTATTTATAGGTCTTCCGCCTCCACGAAGCAGAGGGGAGTGGCCCTTATGTTCCGCTCGGCCTTGCACTTTCAGCCTATGGGATTACAGAGTGCTAAAGAGGGGCACTGGGTCATGGTGAAGGGCCTCCTGCGAGGTAGATTATGCACCTTTGTCGTATTGTATGCACCTAACACTGGCCAGAATGGTTTCATCCAAACTCTCTTGTGGAAGGTCGTAGATTTTGCTGAAGGGCCATTGATTATCATGGGGGACTTCAACTTGGTTTGGCAGAAAGACCTAGATAGCACTCATTCGCAGAGATCTGACATGGGCTCTTTTACCCCTGATTCGCAGCAGAAGATCTTGGACATGGGCCTTTTTGATGCGTGGCGGTCCCTGTACCCCAATCTAGAGACTACACCTTTTCCTCACACGTTCATCGCTCTTACTCCCGACTTGATCACTTCTTCCTGAGTCAGTCACTTCGAGGCGACCTTCGCGAGGCCAAGATTTTCCCATTGTCCATTTCCGACCATAGCTTGTTGGCAGTATGTCTTCATTGGGGCGTGAAGAACAAGACCAGCCCTAGATGGTACTTCCCGGCGTCCTTGGTTCGGGACAAAACCTCCTTAACACTTTGAGGGGAGTTATAAATTAGTTTTTTGTACTTAATGACACGGGGGACACTTCAGTTTTCACCACCTGGGACGCCTTTAAAGCTTGTATTCGTGGCCATTGCCTGGCCCTGAATGCTGCTCTTAATATACATTAGGAAAAGGTGAGCAACCCAATATACCCTTGCGGGCTTGGACAGAGAAACAATTAACAAATTGGGCCAGCAAGGGATTTTGTTTATGTTATCAGATCTCAGCTAGTGCGGGACTTAAATTGCTTGAGAACTCACACTGTTATGGACTAGTGGCTGAGGCAAATAAATTTATAATGCAAGCAAATAATGTTACCACACTAACATCATGAAAAATAATGCAATAACCAGGTATTTTAGAGTCAAAAAAGTTTGTTATTTACTTGAAGACAAAAAATTAATCATTGATAAAATAGGGTACAGAATAATGCATTTGAGATATACAGGGAGTATATTACATGTTCCACCAATATATCAGAAAAGAAAGTCTAAACTGCTGACAGATAAAAACACAATGATTTCAAATCAAAGAGTAGATGAAAATCAATCCTGGTAGGTGAATCGCGTGCAGACTTAGACACAGTTGTCGACTTTTCGGTCTTTGCGTTATTATTTCATAAGACCATCATCAGGACATAGATTTAGTGCATTTGAATGTAGACCCTCTGGAAAAATGTGACAAGATAACATAATATTATAACCTGGTTATATGATTAACATTTCATTTTAACATTTCATTCATCAGTAATACATTTAGCATTTTAAAAAAACGATTTTTACTTCCTGCTTTAAAAAGTTGGTTACAGGAAAAGTTTCAAAAGTCGGTGTGGCGACTTAATGTCAAGTTTAAAGTAGCTAGTCTATCACAGTCATCTATGACAGATTATTTATGAATGGATCGCACTTACTTAAAATAGTATAACATACACTTCCAAGCCAGGTCAGTGATGTTGGTTGAAAATAAATCAATTGGTGAGGATACTTGGTCGAAGTTGAAATCTGCGACTTCAATTGAAAGGACGCTATGGAACAAGAATAACTAATTCAAATCAAAGATACTTTGTGATTTGGCTACAACAAGTAAACCCTACTGACAGTAGAAGTTAACTTTGAATATTGGCTCAAAAAAGCGATCAGGGCTTGTTCAATTGTTGTGAATGCGTTGTCACGTTCTGAAAAGAAGGGAACGGTGGATTTAATTGTCTTGTCTGACTTGTGGTAAATTATCTCATATGTGTACTTAGTTTAGCTTGATAATAAGTGTTAACCAAAGGAACAGATGTTTATATGGGGTAAGTAGCTCACAGTCGTACGTGTAACCTATGGAGTTGATTACTATTTGCCATTGAAAAGTGCATGCAATCCTTACTTTCATTGTGACCAATGAAGAAATATTGTGTGTTTGAGGATATCGCACAAAGTATCTTTGATTTGAATTAGTTATTCTTGTTCCATAGCGTCCTTTCAATTGAAGTCGCAGATTTCAACTTCGACCAAGTATCCTCACCAATTGATTTATTTTCAACCAACATCACTGTCCTGGCTAGGAAGTGTATGTTATACTATTTTAAGTAAGTGCGATCCATTCATAAATAATCTTTCATAGATGACTGTGATAGACTAGCTACTTTAAACTTGACATTAAGTCACCACACCGACTTTTGAAACTTTTCCTGTAACCAACTTTTTAAAGCAGGAAGTAAAAATCGTTTTTTCAAAATGTTAAATGTATTACTGATGAATGAAATGTTAAAATGAAATGTTAATCATATAACCAGCTTATAATATTATGTTATCTTGTCACATTTTTCCAGAGGGTCTACATTCAAATGCACTAAATCTATGTCCTGATGATGGTCTTATGAAATAATAACGCAAAGACCGAAACGTCGACAACTGTGTCTAATTCTGCACGCAATTCACCTACCACGATTGATTTTCATCTACTCTTTGATTTGAAATCATTGTGTTTTTATCTGTCAGCAGTTTAGACTTTCTTTTCTGATACATTGGTGGAACATGTAATATACTCCTTGTATATCTCAAATGCATTCTTCTGTACCCTATTTTATCAATGATTAATTTTTTGTCTTCAAGTAAATAACAAACTTTTTTGACTCTAAATACCTGGTTATTGCATTATTTTTCATGATGTCAGTGTGGTAACATTATTTGCTTGCATTATACATTTATTTGCCTCAGCCACTAGTCCATAACAGTGTGAGTTCTCAATCAATTTAAGTCCCGCACCAGCTGAGATCTGATAACATAAACACAATCCCTTGCTGGTCCAATTTGTTAATTGTGGCTCTTAATATACAGAGAGGTCGGGAAAGGGAGCAGTTAGAGTAGGAACTCTCCACTCTAGAGAAAGCACACAAGGCGAACCCCTCCAGGCATGCTTTGCGACAGCTCACGGCAGTTAGAGGTAAGCTCCGGGCACATTACAACAACAGGGCAGAATATACTCTGCTAAAATTAAGGCGTCTTTCCCACTCCCAAGGTAACAAGGTGGGGGAAGCATCTCGCCAGGCAGCTCCGGGACAAGAGGGAGCAGGAATACATTGGGGGGATTCAGGACGCTCAGGGGGTACTGGCACACCAAGATGAGACTAAGGCCGAGCTTTTCTGTTCCTTCTACAAGAATCTCTATTTGGGGGATTCTCTTGATGCCACTGCTCAAAAAGAGTATCTGCAGACATTATCATTACCCTAGGTATCAGAGGAGTGGAATGAGACGCTCTCTGCCCCCTTCACCAGAGAAGATGTGATGGCGGCCATTAAGGCCTTGAAACCCCATAAGGTCCCGGGAACGGATGGGTACACGGCCATTTTCTATAAGACCTTTGCCTCTGAACTCAGCCCATACTTAGTACGGTTGTTTAACGGCATGGCGGACGAAGGCGAGAGTTCAGGCACAATGGCTGAAGCCCTGATATCTATCATACCCAAACCCGGGAAAGACCCCAGTAAATGCGCCCCTTATAGGCCGATTGCCCTCCTGAATCTGGATGCGAAACTTTATTCTTCCATCATTGCCCAACGGCTCAACGACCTAATGCCGGCACTCATACATCTGGACCAATCAGGGTTCATTAAGGGACGACAGACCCACAACAACACAAGGTGAGTGTTACACCTGATTGAAAAGGCCAATAGATTAAAAATCCCGGCAGTTCTGTTGGGGCTTGATGCTGAGAAGGCGTTTGACAGGGGGGATTGTTTTTTTTTTATTTCAGACATTGACCGCCTTTGGCTTCTCCTCTAAAATTTTGACAATGATTCGGACGAATTACCTCTCCCCCAGGTCCAGAGTAGCGGTAAATGGGCACACGTCCTCCTTCTTTGAACACTCACGGGGCACTAGACAGGGGTGTCCCCTTTCGCCTCTACTTTTTGCTCTAAGCATAGAACCTTTGTCGCTGGCGGTGAGGGCCAACCCCGATATCAACGGCCTACCCTTTACTGGGGAGACACATAAGATCACTCTCTTTGCGGACGATGTCTTTCTCTCCCTCTCTGACCCAGCCGACTCTCTCCCCCATGTGCAGGCGGACCTGGAGCGCTTTGAAGCGGTAGCGGGGTTCAAGGTCAACTATGATAAATCCTACGTCCTTAACCTCACACTCCCCGAATCTGAAGTTCTGCGTCTCAAGACGCTAACACCCCTTCCATGGGCCAGTTCCTCTATTCTATATCTGGAGATCCACTTGACTCCCACGTTGGGGAAACTCCACTCTGTCAACTTCCCCCCACTCTTAGCCAAGGTTCAGGCCGACTTGGCCCGCTGGAAGCCAAGGTTCATATCATGGCTGGGCAGGATTCATGCAGTTAAAATGTCCCTTCTCCTCAAGCTATTATACTTGTTCCAGGCCCTGCCCATTGAACTCGACAGGGAATTTTTTCGCCGAATGAAATCTATGATGTTACGCTTTATCTGGCAAGGGGGTCGAGCAAGCTTCTCCTTCGCCATCCTGCGCAGGCCGAAGAAGGAAGGGGGCGTGGGGCTACCTGACATTCATCTCTATTATAACGCGGCGCAACTTCGAGTACTAGTAGAATGGTCGCAACAAGAGTCAGAAAAACACTAGTTGATCATTGGATCGGAGCGTGGCTGGGAGGACGATCTGGGACCTGGTATGGACGCCCAAGAGCGACAGGCCCAAAAATGCTTACATCAGTACCCCCCTTTGCACCACTTTGAAGGTTTGGGACTCCGTCTCCAAGGATGATAGGTGGACTACATATATAATATTAAGGGAAGTTTGTATAGCGCCTAGTTACGCACAGAAGGCGTGTCCCTGCTCTGTGGTAAGTGGAATCAGTAGAGTCACAGCCGCAAGGACAGACCGACTTACTGCGTGTAGAGGTGGGTTTTTAGTTTCTTCCTGAAGCCAGGTTCTGATGGCTCCATGCGAAGGTCCAAAGGCAACGCGTTCCAACTTTTCGCGGCCAGATACCTAAAGGACCTGCCCCCCAGGCGTGCCTTTTTTATCCTTGGGACCTGAAGTAGCCCTGCGCAGGAAGAGCGCAGAGCATGCGTAGGTACATACGGGTGATCAAGCCCCGCAGTGGAGCGGGTGCTTTGCCTCCCAAAATGCGGTGGCATGTGCAGAGGGCCTTAAATTCGACCCTATTCCTTACAGGGAGCCAATGAAGGCCCTGGAGGGCTGCCTTAGACGACAATCTCCTAGGGAATTTCAGGATCAGGCGAGCCGCTGCATTCTGCAGCACCTGAAGGCGGTTAATAGCCTTCACGGTGGATCCTAGATAAAGCAGGTTGCCGTAATCCAGGCGTGATGTGACGAGGGCATGCACCAGCGTCCTGCGGGCTGTCATAGGGAGGAGATCTAAAACCTTCCGCAAGCTTTTCAGGACGCTGAAGCAGACCCCCACCACCTGGCCTATCTGAGGTCCAAAAGAGAGTTCTGCGTCGAACCACACTCCCAGGTTTTTTGCTTCTTGGCAGGGTGTAGGGACATCCCCTAGACAGGATGGCCACCATGCCGATGACCAAGCAGTCGGACTCCCCCCCACCATGAGCACCTCGGTCTTGTTGCCGTTTAATTTGAGACAATTGGTGGACATCCAAGTGGCCAGTTCCTGCATGCAGGCCCTGAACCTGTCCACCGCGAGACCGGGCGCGCGCGATAGGGAGATGACCAGCTGTGTGTCATCGGCATAGGACACTATGCGCAGGCCATGACTTTCAGCGATACGTGCCACCGGGGAGACATAAAGATTACATAAGGTTGGGCTCAGGGATGATCCCTGGGGCACGCCTTGTCCCAAACCAATCTCCCTAGAGTAGCAATCTCCCTGGCGAACCTGAAAGCCTCTCCCTGTCAGGAAAGACTGGATCCATGCATGTGCAGCTCCTGTTATTCCTCCATCATTCAGACACTGTAGCAAGGTGGTATGAGCTACAGTGTCGAATGCTGCACTTAGATCCAGTAGGATGAGAGCCATAGTCTGGTCCTCATCCACCCCCTGACGTAAGGTCTCCACTGCCGTCAATAGCGCTGATTCAGTCAAGTGGCGGGGACGGAAACCAAACTGGGTCTCGTGTAGGAGGGTAGCCTCTTCCACGAAATCCATCAGTTGAATGTTTATCGTTTTCTCCGCCACTTTAGCCATGTAAGATAACAGGGAAATTGGCCGGAGGTTCTCCAATTTTTCAAAGCTAATGTTTGGCTTCTTTTGGAGCGGTAGCACCACCGTCTGTTTCCAGTCTCTGGGCACAGTTTTGTCCTGAAAGAGACATCCAAGAGATGTCTAATATATGGTTCCAACACTGGCAGGCTGTCGAATAATCGTTTAGGCGTAGTGAGGTCCCGATGGGAACCCGATTTGACAGACCCACAAATATGCAAGAGAATCTCGCGGCGTGGGGTAACGAAGTTGGTTAACATGTGTTGTTTCCCCCATTCCCTAGCGGACTCTACGAACGCAGATCCTGCAGTGGGATGGCTAGGGAAGGCAGAGTAAATTTTAGCCACTTTATCAGCAAAGTAGTCCGCAATCCTGTTGCAGGACTCCACTGAGCAATCTTCTGGCGTTGTGGAGGGCATCCCCCTAAAAGAGTTTTATATACTAAAAACAGTTATTTTGTGGCGTTCCCCGCCTCCATAATCCTAGTGGCATAGTGTGCTGCTTTGGTTTTCCTAATTAACCCATGATAAGCGCGTCTCTCAATTAGGTCAGCCTCCTTGGCATCAGCGGCAAATGCCCCCCGCCATTGCCTTTCAGCCCGCTTCATTGCAGTTTTAGCGACTCAGAGTTCGTTACTATACCACGGGGCTGTTTTTTGAGCAAGACCCCCCAATTTTGCAAGGGAGAGTGGGGCCGTACAGTCAAGTGCCTCTGTAATACGTTTGCAAAGGTTGACATTAGCTGTTTCCACATCTTCCCCCCCCGGGTTTCCCCCTCTGGTCAATGCCGCACTAAACTTAGCCTGGGAGAAAGTGGCCCATCTCCGCCTTGAGTGGTACAGGGTCGCTGGCTCTGGTAATCTAGCCCCCGGGATACGTATGGTAAAGGGTACCAGATAATGGTCCGACCAAGGAATACATTCCCCTTCCCCTTTATGCCCCTACACTTTAATCCCGCTTTTCACCCAGCGTTGACAGAGGGCCCCTTTGATGCTTGGAAGGAAGGGGGCTGTCTGGCACTAACACACCTATTCCATAACTTTGACCCACTCACTTTCGACAACTGTAAGAGGGACTATGGGGTTCAGGAGAATGAACGTTACCACCACGCTCAATTACTCCACTGGGCACTGTCTCCTCAAGTGAGAGATGCAGCTACACGACCCCTCACGAAGTTCGAAGCCTTTCTGACCAAAACCTCCTCCATGAAGGGTGCTATCACCTTTATATATGGGTTCCTACTTTCCACTGCGATTTCCCCTAGGCCTCGATACATGTCCATGTGGGAGGGGTTCCTTCAACAGGACATTTCTGACGCGGAGTGGACACACTTATGGTCAGACATAGCCAAGTGTAACCACTCCGTGGAACTTAGGGAGGCACACATGAAAACCATGATGGATTGGTATCTACATCCTACCAAGGTGCGACAGATATTACCTGACACTTCCGATAGATATTGGAAGGGGTGTGGGCTACTAGGAGACTTTCAGCATATCTGGTGGGATTGGGAGGAAATTCTTGCCCAAATTAAGGAGATGTTGGGATACCCCATTCCTACCTCGATGGCCACTACCCTACTGGGTCTCCAGGATCCTAGTTTCAACATCAGACTAAGGCGGACAAAATGATTATGTGGCTCAGCATCGGGGCGGCCAAGCTCACCCTCGTTGTGGCGTGGAAATGGAAGGAGGCACCAGCCACCTCCCTAAGGCATTCGCGCCTTTAGAAGCTACTGAGTTTGGAGAGGATGGCTGACATTTTCCTGGATGATTTTAAGAACTTTGAAATCCGCTGGGGCCCATAGGTCACTTTTCTCTCCAAAGGTCTGCCGTCCGCAGTGTGTCCTACAAGCGTTAGAGCCCTTCACCTGTTTCAACTGTGAACTCCCAACATTACGTGCTTTGACCTTTATCCTCTGTAAGTTGCTACCACCACTGGGGAGGGGGGAGGGCTGTGGGGGAGAGAGGGGGGGCCTTTGTATTTTGTTATTGATAATGTGCTTCCTTCATATCGCTTCCTCTATGAAAATGCCTGCCAAGGAACTTGCACGTGGAAGCTCGCCGTTTGACCCAGCGTAAGGTGGCAGCTGTTAGTTTCTGCCTGGGGCATGTGAGTTATCAGCCGAGCTGATGTGGTGGCATTCGCCCTGAACTCTCACCGATCTCCCACTTACCTCACAGGCCATTTGGTACTCCCCGTCTATATCAGAAACTGCACCTATAAGAGCACTACTCTGTATGTTAAGGGTCTGGCTGAAGGGAACCTTGTCCGGCTTGACGAGATGAGTTTAGGCTAATTGCAATGCTACCTCCTGCATGGGACGATGTGCGGGACTGTCACATTTTTTCTCTGTGTTTAAAATATGAATAAACATACCTTTGAAAAAAAATACAAAATGTTACAGCATTTTCATTAGATACATTGTATTAGATATTTAAAGGCATTCACATCGTGTGAGTGAATTTCATTGTTGCTGAACTAAACACACATTATAGAACGATAGATTTGACTGCATTGAAATGTTTCAGTTTTAAATAGACTGTCACTGTGCTTACATTTCAACGCTAAAACAGAAGCCTTCCAACAGCTGTGTTGAACTGTTTCACTGAAAAGCAGCTGTCTGACACAAACCAATTGAGATTACACTTTGCCAAGACATTAGGAATACAGAAAAGGGTTTTCTCTTGTGAGAAAGGCGTGATAATTCAACGCCTGTGGCTCAACCAATAGCTGCATAAATAGCACATGGCTATTTTTGTTTGCATGGCCACAGAAAAAATGCTGAAGTCAACTAAATCTTAAGTTGGTGCAAACACGGTATAAAACGCTGCATTTCACATTGCTGTTTTAAAAGTTAGAAATCAGGTTCATTATTTTGGATAACAGGAAAACATTTAAAGTAAGGATTTCCTTTCTTAATGGCTTTTTACATAAGCACATTGTTGTAACTTAATTCTCCTAATGGTACGTTCCATCCACCCCTTCCCCTCTGACCCAGTTGGTATGTCCTGCCCTGAAGCTTGTGATGGAATGTTGGGACACTCTCCAGTGAGGAGAGTGGATGGGTAATAAATGGACTTGTTTATCTGGTGTCTTGCCTTTAGACTCCTTTTATAGCTTTAACACTGGCAACGGAACTGCGCAGGGGGCAGAAGTTAACCATCTCCCCTTTGAGTGCTCTCTCCACACACACTCACACAAGAGGAAGAAGAAGAACTTGTGTGGGAAGAAAAGGAAAAAGGGAGTGAACTTTAAAGGAAAAAAGGTCAGCGTAGCTTCAGAAAGGATGCAGTATGTCTGGAGTATAAGCGAATAAGAAGATAAAGCTTTGAGGTGAGAGCCAGTCTGCCTTCTCAGGCGTCCTTCAAGACACTGTGCGCGTTTTTCCCCAGCTGTCACCTGTCACCCTGCACTGGGAGCGTAATAGGAGACTGACTGAATTCAGAGCTGAAGGGCGCTCTAGCATCGTGGCTGTTGTTCCTCGTGTTGCAAGTGTTTAGGAGTGGTGGTTTCGCATTTCCTCGTGTTCAGGCGGAAAAGTCAGAAAGCTTACCTGTTTGTGGCCGGTGTCTGACTGGGCTGGCGTCGGGGCCACGGTCCCCTTGAAGCGCTGCGCAGTTCGGTTGCCCTGAGTGCCAGTAATACCGGTGCGTGGGAGGAACTCTCTCTCCATGGCTGCGCGACGATAGGGGGAGTAACAAAACAAAGCCTGGTGCAGTTTTCAAAAGGAGCCTGGCAGCCAGGATCGGCATCGCAGCTGAGTGTCAGGAGCGGAGAACTTGACTGGTAAAGTGTCGTATCCACCGGAGCAACGTCAGAGCCTGGTTCCCCAGCGTAGCGCCGTGCTGTCCTGTTTCCTCCGAGTGCCTGTGTCATCGGGTCGTGTGAGTTACACCCTGATGGCCACGAGGTGTTGTATGGATGAGGAAAGGCTTGTGTAGTTTCCAAAGGTCCGCGTTGTAGGGAGCCGGTAGCAGTATCGTCCTTGCTTCAAAGTTTGTGAGGAGCGGGAGACTGAGGAGATTTAGATTCCTGTCAGCGCGTCTGGATCAACAGGAAGCAAGGAACACAGGACGTCCCCCGGCGCACCAGCAGCTAAGGGCCGGCAGTCTGTGGAGAAAACATTAACTCTTTCCTTCCAGCGTCACTGCCTGCTGCCTTGCATAGCTGCTTGAGAGCTATTTTTAAGGTGTAATCAGTCGTGTGGCACCGACACTGTCCTTGTTCATGCGGCAGTGAGAGTCTCGCACAGGTTGTGTGAACCAGGGACACAATTAGAAGCTACACTCTTTACTAGCTGAGACACATTTTATAGGAACCGTGTGACTTTCAAAAGTGTACTCTCTTAAGAAAACAATATTACAGTCCTATGCTGGTGATGTTAACTAGGTTGTAATGTTCCTTTAGGAAATTTTGCTAAGAGTTACTTTTCAGGCTCCTTGTGTAAATTTAACAGTCCAGGTGGAGGTGTTTATTTAGGAATTTATTTCCCTTTTGCTAGAGGTCAAACATGGCGGCAGCAATCATGAGCCAACCCCCACCTTTCTTGAATGATATAGGGGAGCCAGAAATCAGCTGGAAAGAGTGGATGAAACTCCTTGAATCGTATTTAATAGCTATTGGTGGGGAATAATATAAGTCTGAAAGGAAAAAACACATTTTATTACACTATCTGGGAAGGCAAGGTAGAAAGGTCTATGAGTCACTACCTATGTTAAGTCAGGAGGAAACAGATGAAACAGGAGTGGATGTGTATGAACAAACTATGGCGAAGTTAGAGGAACATTTTGGGGACAAGGTGAATGTAGTGTTGGAACGTCATAAGTTTTTCAAAAGGAGCCAAGGGAAGCAGGAGTCTGTACAAAATGTCATTGCTGCATTGTGGGGTTTAACACAACTGTGTGAGTTTGGTAACTTAACTGATTCTCTTATAAGAGATCAGCTCGTCAGGTGTACCAATAACCCACGCATACAAGAGAAGTTACTAGCTAGGAACCCAGGTTTAAGAGAAGCCATCGAAATAGCCAAGTCGGTAGAACACACAGCTAGGTGTATTAAGGAGATGAAACCTAAAGGGGAGGAAGTAGCCTCAGTAAAAGATGAAGAGGATGGTAACGAAATATGTAAGATAAGGTCTAAAGACAATTACAGTGTGAGAGGAGAATCTAAGGAAAAGGGACCCAAGTGCTACAGGTGTGGCAGCAATAACCATTTTGCAACCTTTTACCAGTGCCCTGCCAGGTTCGTCACTTGTAAAAGGTGTAGTAGGAGAGGGCATTTTGCGAGAGTATGCAGAGATGGAGAACAACATACTAGATACGATGGTAAGAATACGGAGAAGAGCGCAGCAAGGGAGGTAAAGTGCATAGAACAAAGATGCGAGAAAATAATTTTACAGGTGAAAGATATAGATGGATCTGTAAATGCTATTTACCCCAACTGTGATGTTTACTTCGATGGCCAATGCGTTGAAATGTATGCTGATTCATGCTCTCCTTACACCTTGCTGAACAAAGATGATTTTGTGCCCATGGAAAAATGTAGTGTGGAACAATTGAAAATGCCTAACATTTCTCCCACAGGGTATAATAAGGGGAAAATACCATTGGTGGGCATGAAAAATGCTCAACTACGGTTTAAGGATAGGGAAACTTTTGGTCCAGTGTATGTGGTGGAATCAGGATCCAATCTGCTGGGTTGGGTTCACCAAAAAGAGCTGGGAATCATCCTAGATCCCAATAGTTTTGAACAAGTGTTGCTCACTGACAGGTCCCGGGAAAGTAGAAACATTTGTGAGGAATTTGGTCAACTATTCAGAGACGAGCTTGGTTGTTTGCACATGTTCCAACACAGAATTAAGTTGAAATATAATGCTAGACCAGTTGTTCATAAACTACGCCCTGTACCCCTCAAATTGAAAGTACCCCTTGAAGAAGAACTGCGCAAACTTTGTGAGTTAGATATAATACAACCTGTAACCTGCACAGAGTGGTTGGCTCCGATTGTTATCGCGGCCAAAGCCAATGGGGAGGGTATCCGCCTCTGTGTGGATTTGCGCAGCCTCAATGACAATATATGGGTGGAAAGACATCCCTTGCCCATAATTAATGAAATGCTGAATACCATGGGTCCAGCTAAGTACTTCAACGTAATCAACCTGTCCATGGCGTACCATCAAATTGAACTTCATCCAGAATCAAGGCCTCTCACGGCGTTCATCACCCCGGTGGGAGCATACATGTTTAAACGGATGCCGTTTGGCCTGGCATCAGCAGCAGCCATTTTCCAGAAGGCGATGCAGAAGATACTGGAAGGTGTAGGGAACACCATGTGTTTCCAGGACGACATCCTAGTATGTGGGCAAACTGAGGAGGAACATGATAACGTTGTGAGACAGGTGTTCAAAAGGCTTATGGAGGCAGGCCTGACTGTTAAGAAGGAAAAATGCAAAATAAAAGTTAAAGAAGTCGAGTATCTAGGCCACAAGATTACAGAAGGAGGATTCAGACCAAATGGCAGCTTGATCCAAGCGGTAAAGGAAGCACCCAGCCCCAAGAACAAGGAAGAACTAAGGTCCTTCTTAGGGCTTTTAGAGTACATGTCAAAGTACGTGGACAATTTTGCTGCCAAGTGTGAGCCCATGAGGGAACTCATGAAGAAGAACAAGGAGTTCCTATGGAACAAGGAACATGATGATGCAGTAAAATCACTAAAAGAGGAATTAATAACCTCCCAAGCGTTGGGAACTTTTGATGCATCAAGGAAAACTATCCTAGCCACAGATGCTTCCAACAAGGGTCTGGGTGCAACCCTGATACAAAAAGATGGTTAAGAGGAGAAAATCATCGCGTTTGCCTCCCGGAGTCTCACAAACCCAGAACGGAACTACTCCGTAATCGAAAGGGAGGCCCTGGCCTGCTTCTGGGCTGTCAGACATTTCAAGTTTTTCTTGTGGGGTTTGAGGTTCTCCATCCGGACTGACCATAAGCCCCTCACCTTCATCTTTTCCGTGAAAGGGTTGGAGAATTGTACTCCTCGCATCAACAGATGGATTTTGGGCCTGGAGCACTATAACTTCAAAGTGGAGTTCGTGCCTGGAAAGGAGAATAAGATCGCTGACTTCCTATCAAGGTCACCGCTACCGGACGTGGGGGAAAAGGAAGAAGCCCTTGACAGTCCAATACTAATGATGGAGACGCCTGCTATCATGGAAGAAGAGTGGGAGAAAGAAACAAAAGAAGACAAGGATATAAAGACACTGGAAGAATACATGGAGAAAGGATGGCCGAGCAAGAAGAGTGAACTTGTGGCTAGCATTGAAGAGTACTGGGAAGTGAGAAATGAACTAAGCCTTATAAAAGACAAGATCTATTGTAATCATAGAGTGGTTCCTCCCAAAGGCCTTAGGGAAAAGGTAATCGATTTGGCACACGAAGGCCACCTAGGACGCAGCCTTACTAAAGCGAGAGTCAGATCTAGTTTCTGGTTCCCCAAGATGGATGCCATGACTGAGCAAGTTGTTAAGGATTGTGGGGCGTGTGCTAAAAGCGACAAGTCAAAGACAGTACATAAGGCACCATTGTCTCCTGTGGAAGTTCCAACCAAACCTTGGAGCAAGCTGGCCATGGACATTATCGGACCCATGCAAGAACTAGGAGAAAGAAGGAGATTCATGCTGGTCTTGATCAATTACACAACCCATTGGATCAAGCAGAAGTTTGTCTACTCTGTCACCACGAAGACGGTGGTCGAGTTCTTGAACGGCGTATTCGTTGAGGAAGGTATTCCAGGGGCCTGGGTTACAGATAATGGGATGCAGTTTTGCTCGGAAGAGATGCGTGCATTCCTCAAGGATTTGAACATTAAACATAAACCACAGCTTTATACTGCCCGAAAGCCAACGGTCTGGTTGAGCAGGCAAACCGAATCATCAAGGAGCATATCCAATTGGCAGCAACTAATGGGCATGATATTGAAGAGTCCCTTAGAAGGTGTTTGTGGGCCTACCACACCTCCCCTAATAGGGTCACGGGCATCTCACCCTTTGTAGCACTGCGAGGACGAGAACCCTGCACCAAGTTAAATCCTAGTTGGCTTAGTGGGGGTGAGCCCAGAATAGTGGACAGGGAAGCAGGTGCCGAGAAAGTCCAAATTCACCAAGACAAATACAAGCAGTGGTATGACACTAAGCATGGGGTGAAGGATTCCAAATGGGAAGTAGGTGACAAGGTACTAGTCAAGAAGAACCTCAAAATGGGAACCACCCAAAGTAAATATTACATGCCTTGTAAAATTGCCAAAGTACTTAAGAATGTGGTTCAACTTGAGAATGGCCAACGGTGGAGTTTTGACAAGATTTGCAAATGTGCTTGAGCATGTTTTGTGTATGGTTCATTTCTCTGTATGATGCTATGTTACTATTTTATCCAACTGCGGTGGGTTCCAGTTTTTACTCTGCGTCACCCTATGAAAGGCATTCACATCGTGTGAGTGAATTTGATTGTTGCTGAACTAAACACACATTATAGAACGATAGATTTGACTGCATTGAAATGTTTCAGTTTTAAATAGACTGTCACTGTGCTTACATTTCAACGCTAAAACAGAAGCCTTCCAACAGCTGTGTTGAACTGTTTCACTGAAAAGCAGCTGTCTGACACAAACCAATTGAGATTACACTTTGCCAAGACATTAGGAATACAGAAAAAGGGTTTTCTCTCGTGAGAAAGGCGTGATAATTCAACGCCTGTTGCTCAACCAATAGCTGCATAAATAGCACATGGCTTTTTTTGTTTGCATGGCCACAGAAAAAATGCTGAAGTCAACTAAATCTTAAGTCGGTGAAAACACGGTATAAAACACTGCATTTCACATTGCTGTTTTAAAAGTTAGAAATCAGGTTCATTATTTTGGATAACAGGAAAACATTTAAAGTAAGGATTTCCTTTCTTAATGCCTTTTTACATAAGCACATTGTTGTAACTTAATTCTCCTAATGGTACGTTCCATCCACCCCTTCCCCTCTGACCCAGTTGGTATGTCCTGCCCTAAAGCTTGTGATGGAATGTTGGGACACTCTCCAGTGAGGAGAGTGGATGGTTAATAAATGGACTTGTTTATCTGGTGTCTTGCCTTTAGACTCCTTTTATAACTTTAACACACATCTGCGGTTCTGATGTTAAATAAGGACTGTCCTTTAAAAAGTGGCACAGATTTTTCATGTTTCTACTTGGGCTTGTAAATGAATGAGTCTAAATATGATAGGGAAGGGATGAAGCTTGCTTTTCATATGTGGAACTATCAAAATGATTGGTTTTATTAAAAAAAAATGTTTTTAATTATATGAAGAAAAAATATTATTGAAAATAAGTGCATTAAATTCATTTTTTAATTTTTACAACGCCTAATAATTATACTGTGAACTCCTAGCATTCAATTTGAATTTAAGCAGTGTTGTACTGCAATATGAGGAAACTTACATGTAAAATGTCACTCTGCACAGGCGTACAAAACTAATTTTTATAAGGGTAAACATTATATATTTTTAATGCCCCATCTCTGGAATGTGTAGGGAACATTCTGGGGATGACTATTATGCAAAAACATTGTAGGATATTCATTTTTAAGTGCCCCAAATATCAAAGTCGAAATTGGTTAAAATTCCGAATTTAAAAGCAATTCTGCCACTCAGAGCAGCTTTTAAACTGCTCTCAGGTTTCAGTAAAGGCACACATTTAGGTATAACACTAATAGCTGACCTCTATACTGCTAGCAAAGTATATCACACACTGCTTACAATTGAAAATATGTATCAAAACCAACAGACGTTATTAAGCTTACCTCTGAATAGCTGATTCTTGGCAGCCGGCCGATGGGACTCCGCACCATCCCCTGTTCGTCCAAATAACTAATACGATACAGATTTTAGGGCATTGCGCCCAACCCTTCCAGGCGAATCTTCCCAACCTGGAACACAGGACTGTTGTGCAGTACGCTCTACAATTCCGTCTTGAAAAAGACCCGCTGCGACCACAGACATAGGCGCCAAAGGGTCGAAACATCAACGCTCTTCAAAGGCCCAGCAATTCTAGGATTCTGAATAACCAATGAAATAACAAGAATCTCTAGATTGAAATAATTGTCTGGCCACCAAAAACACACTTTGTATATATATGTATATATTGATTGTATTGGATGTTTTCATTCGCTGTATATATATTTCTCCACTACTTGATCACTATTCACCTTGTCACGCATTTGCACCTTAAATTCACTATGACAGTCTCCTGTACGCAATGTATGAAAAATGTATTTGAATTAATTGAATTCAGATATAAATACACGGTACAACCAATGATTGATCCCAGGTCCTCATTTCATTCATTGTAAGGTCCTATTATTGTATGTGTGTTAGTTAGAGGGCTATGTCAAATTGCATTATTAGCTTTTCCAAATCACTTGCGCCCCACCCGACAGAACCATTGTCTTGTTTTACCTCTGAATTTCTGGCAGATAGGAATGGAGTGTGTCTGATTGTTCAGCTATCAGTCTCAAAGATCACTTAGAATTGGGGAAACGCAGCATGCAAAGCCTTGCACACAAAATAGGACAGCTGGTAAAGGGTTAAAGGTGAGTTCTAGATTTAGAAGCCTAGCAGGGCCCAGAGCAAGGTTTGCCTTTGACATTTTGACCTCTGAAACTTTTTGAAAGACAAGATGGCAGCGCAGGGAAAGAAGGAGAAGTTTTTTGTAACTTTTTTTTGTTGGCAAAAGCAAGTTCTTATGCACTCATACGAATAAAAAGCAATATAATTGTATATGTGAGCTTGGATTAACAGATAGCTTTGCCATATATACAGGACTAATGCTTCTAGTTTGAAGATTACTGTACAAGGGCTGAGGCAATGGGATTTAGTTTGACTTCATGTGCCCTCATGTTATAACTAGTATACTTACTAAAGGGATTGGTGGTTGGTTATTCATGTTCTTTAGCTCTCAATGTGCTAGTAACCTCCTCAGAGTTTGTTTATGTCCAGTTGCTACAAATAGGGGTTGATAGTGTTGACAGAATTAAACCTGTTTCAGCTTTCCTACTGTCAAAATGGGGGAAGGAGACTAGCTCCTCTACAAGTTAAGGGTGGGCAAATGCATGTTTTCTCTCTCTTTTGCTTACTTTTTTTTAGCCTGTCTAAGCTGTCTGTGAAATAGCCATGAGACATTTAATTGGCTATTCAGTGTTATAAACATTGTTAGCATTAATACAATGCATAAAATATATATATGTTACGTTACTGCCCATCCTGTTTGATGACATAATGAAAGGATGAGTAATCTAGATTGCTGTTCCCTTATTTGTTCTTTAAAGGGAACTAGACGTGGGTAGTTTTTGTTCTAAAATTCTTAGGGGATAACACCATTATTGTATGTTATTCACATGCTACATAGTTTTGCAAGGGCATTGCTAGTTGTTATTAACTAGTCTGTGTAAATAAACTGACAGTCCTTATTAGAGCTGATGTTGCATAGTTTGCACTGTGAAAAGTAGAACTCAGGAAATATGCCCATGTGATCCTTTTTTTTAAACTTCTTTATTAAATTTTTTTCCATGTTTCTTCCCAAGGCATCAGCACAGGTCTATCTCTAAACAAAACAATATATGACTACATGAGGATCTTCGCATCTAGCCCACCGATTCTTTATTACTTGAGTCTTAGACCTATTAAGTGCGTACCCTGAAAATAACCCATACTCTGCAGCAATTGACTCAACCGATTCCAGTGCCAAATACGGGTTAGTAGTAATGATAGCCACGTAATCGGCATAGGCGAGGACTTCGGTTTCAAACCCCTAACTTATAACCGGGCTAATTAAAAAAAAGACTATAGTCGCTATTAACTTTCAGCCGAGCCGTGGGGGCCCTATATAGCACTTGAGCAGATTTAATTAAGCCCTCCCCAGCCCAAACCATCTCTTTGTTCCCCAAAGGAAATCCCAGGAGACCCTATTGAATGCCTTTTCAGCATCTAGTAATAAAACAGCCATAGGGTCTCCTGAGATCTCCATCGCATAAAGAGAGTAACCATCCGGCGTATATGTTGGGTTGTACCACGCCCCGTGAAAATCCCATGCTGGGTCGGATGTATGGTCTTTCATAAGATGGCATTTAGTCGGGTGGCCAGAATTTTAGAAAAGATTTTAACATCACTATTCATAAGTGTAATCGGGCGATATGACCCCGGTTCTCTGGTGTCATATATATGCTGCTTTTCTATATACTGTGTTAAGTTAGCATGAGTTTATTAAATGTTTAAACGACATATTTTCCTTTGGCTTCAGTTTGCACACAACACATAATTGTTATTGTAGCTTTCAACCTAGACGAAAGATGTGATTTATTTGTGAATAATATGTTATTGCTCTGATATCAGTCGTGCTTGGTACACTGTCTGAACAGTGAGTGCTAAACCCTCTAAGAATAACCTAACACAAGGTTGCTGGGAGCTCTGATCCTCGTACCACTAGACATAACACAAATATAGTTGCTGCCAACATTGGGCTCTAAGCGGGTTTAAGATAGAGTTACTGAGAATGCAAAAACACACTTGATGGTGCTTCGCATGCAGAGAGCTGGTAGCTGATGATGTGATCTTCTCCTACCGCCATTTAGAGGTATGGGCCCGCCCTGCTAAAACCCAAATGAGACCTTCTTAGATATAATATAGTATGCTAAATAGGGTGCGCGAAATATAGGTGATACAGTTTTCTATTGATTTTTGCATTATAATATGCTATCACCGTTTGCTCATTATGGATTAGTGACTATGCTGATAACCCTGGTTTTTATAATATGTCTTCTCGTATTATATAAGATACTGCGTTTGAGAACTTTGCATTGAATAATCAATATTTCAAAATTGCACGTGTCCTCATTTACTCCACGTTCTGGTTTGAAATGATTATATAGCGAAAGAGTGTTCATGTGTTCACCGATACCTGAGGTAACCTAAGTTCATGTTCTGGTTTGTCTAAGTCATTGGGAGTTTGTTATGACCAATGAGACACTGTAGCTAGTTCGGTAAGGGGATTTTGGATACTAAGGTGAGTTTTGGGTCACCCTAATTCACCGAGGTTCTAGATCTCTATGCACAGTTCTGTGGGAGAACGGAAACCCTGCTACATGTCGCCCAACGTTGTTGGCCTTATATCATGACACTCGAGTAGTATATCATTCAAACCTTAACCCCTTCATTCCCGTTTCCGGAAAACGGTGGTGTCGGAGAAACCTACCTATTTTTGAAATAGGTCTTTTCAAGCTTGAATCTATCTAAAACGGTTTCCTTGAATTACTACCAAGTTGTGCTACAAAGCAATCTTTGTTTTTTCACGTTCCTGTGCAGTCATGGCACAAGCCGTGGACATCCCGCAGCATAGTCGCATTGCGGTGCGTGATCATTTGCGGGCTTATGATGTCCCTTTGGATGGCTTTGGATGGCTTGGCTGTGGTTCTGGTGGTGAGTGCGGAACATGCTTACCCATACAAACTGTTTTATTCGTGGGTGACATTTCCGGCAGTGGACGCAAAGTCACCTGTACCTGCTGAATATGCTCCGTAAAGAGCACAGGAAGTACCTATTGATGTTTGGCAGCATGGAGTTTGGTTTGGTGGCGCCCTACCCCACTCTTTAACCGCTCCGAGATTAGGTCCTTTGTCCATTCCGGGCGCAAATTGGCCCGCTTTGGCTGGATTTACTCCTCACCCTAATCACGGCCCTTGTAACTTAGGTGAACTTAGGCGACTTCGTGTAGTCGCTATTGCCGTGATTAGAGCCCTTGTACATTACACGAGTCGTAATGTTTAAGGTGCAGCCCCTAGAGGTGCAGCCCTTCCGGCAGGGCAGGCTGGTTTGAAAATCAGTCCTGTCATGGTAAATTCCGTAATGGGCAGAAAGCCCCAAGATAAGGATGATTTTCCTTTCTGGCTTGCCGAGAAATTTGACCAGCTGGAAGCGGTATTTCCGAATACGACTCCTGATGAAAAACACCGGATTCTAACGCTTAGCTTGCCGAATTATTTAGCCCCTGAGCTTTGTGACTGTGAGTCTTGGGGTAAGACTTTTGCAGCGGTCTATTCGAGGTGCTATGGCACCCCGTCTATATCCAATTTGTCTAAGGTCCTTAAACGTGTTCAAGATGACCACGGACCGGAGTCTGCGGTTCAATTGGGTATGCGGCTGTGTGGCACCTTTGATGTGGTTTGCGATCTGATCCTTGCGAATGTCAAGGGAGATGCAGTGAACTTTCAGGTGGCTAACGCGTTAAAGGCGGTTCCCGATCCCGAAAAACCCCGTCAGTTAGCGACGATAATTGTGGCGGCTTATAAAATGGTTGGCCGCAATGCCAAGGGTCTTAAGCCTTTTTCTGATAAAGTGAAAAAGCAGCCCCAGGGACAGACTTTGGCAGCGGCGGTTCAACCCAATACCAATAAAAAACAAAATTGGCCTAAAAAACAGAATCAGGGTAAGCAACAGCAACAACAGGCTCAGACATCTCGCCCTGCGTCTCCCTTGCCTGCGCAGTCGGAACGTGTTTATGATTTGCGCGACCGCGCGATGATTAAATCTCCTGATCGGTTTCAGGCTTCTGACCAACGCTCTCCTCGTTCCTTTCAGGACTCATCGGCTCCGTCAACCGGTGGTGAAGGGGGCGGCAGGGGCCGGGGTGGCCAGCAAGGACGTGGTCAGCCCCGCCCGCGCAACGGTGCAGACAAGCAGGAGGGCTCTACGTCTCAGAGACCGCAGTTTGCCAAGAAAAATGTCGCAGCCTTAACGGCGCATCGATATGCCCCAGATTGTGAGAACGCGGCTTCGGAATCTGACGTGGGCTCTGACCTTGCTGGACAGTGCGGCGGAGATTACCATAGTGATAGAGGCCCTCCGTCCACTACTGAAGGTGACAGCGACTGACACTTATGTTGTGATTGAAACAGCTGATACAAGAGTTGCTCCCCCTGATAGACTTTTTGAAATTGTCCTGTTAATTGAAGGTGACATACAGCGTACCATAAAAGGGGTATTTTGGGAAAATCTTTCATCTACGTATGACATTTTGCTTTCGGAGGCTGACTGGCCCCCACCTTTTGTGCTCGCAGCTCCGAGAGGGAAGGAGGTAATCCTCCCCAGTTTCGCGAACACTGTTTCGAGAGTGGAAGCGCTGCACTTTGCAGAAGAGTGGGCTCTGGCGCTTGCACCGGCTGTGTACCGCAATCAGTGAGGCTGGGATTATTTGTCCCCAAGCCACAAGATTCCTTTACGGTCTCAGCCGCAGCCTCAACCTCAATATCCCATACGACGTGAAGCCAAAGCTTCGGTCGCAGCGATCCTTGAACAATTGGAATATCAAGGTGTAATTGAAACATGTGTGTCACCGATGAATAACCCCCTTTTTACTGTAAACAAGCCGGACGGCTCTTACCATTTGGTTTTGGATTACCGGCATTTAAACTCGCATTGTCGTAACTGTGCAGTACAGAATACTCACGGCTCTGCCCTTGTAAATAGTCTTGTGCGTAAGCGGTTCAAAACCATGCTTGACATTTCCAATGGTTTTTATGCCCATTCATTGGACGGTCTAAGTTCCCAATGGACTTCTTTCACATGCGGCGGTGTCCAAAAAATGTTTCGGCGTCTCCCAATGGGCTATAAGAATAGTCCTGGAGTTTTTTCCGCCCGCATTGTCTCTCTGTTGGAGAGGGTCGACCCAGATGCTTGTTCCTATGTGGATGATATCTATCTCACAGACGGCGAACTTTGGGAGCATCTGTGTCGAGTGAACAGTATTATTTGTAACTTTGCAGACATGGGTTACAAGTTTAACTTTGCAAAGTCGCACATTGCAGAGTACGCAGTGTTGTTTCTAGGCTATGAACTGAACAATGAAGGAAAAGGCTTGGCTCCTCACTTCCTGGAGAAATGCGCACAGTTGCGCGCACCGACAACACTGAAAAAATTACAATCTTTACTGGGCTTTTTGAATTTCGGGAGAACATACATTCCGGAATATGCCCAGCGTATCAAGCCTTTGTATGCTTTGATACAACCATCTTTTTCCAAATCCTGCTGGCTGCCTGAGCATTCAGCTATTCTGCAGTCTTTGCAAGCTGATTTGCTCGCTTCTGAATATTTACAGACTCGTGATAACCACCAACCTGGTGATAAGAATTGTCCCTGGGACGGTGGGTTTCACGTACCTAACTTTTAATGAAGGAGATACAGTACCTATGGCTTACAAGTCACACTTGTACACTTCGGCTGAAATGCGCTTTTCCACTGTGGAGAAAGTTTTGACGGCTGTGCAGATG
Source organism: Lissotriton vulgaris (assembly GCF_964263255.1). Classification (NCBI taxonomy): domain Eukaryota; kingdom Metazoa; phylum Chordata; class Amphibia; order Caudata; family Salamandridae; genus Lissotriton; species Lissotriton vulgaris. Next base: position 168,376,262 of record NC_141689.1, on the reverse strand, counting down.
GCAATTCTCAAGGAACGTGCCCTGTCACAGGGAAAACGCATGTTGGTTGTTACCCCGTGTCCTGCCTTGGAGGCAGTTACGAAAGCCAGAGTACCAAATTCCAAAGCTTTGCACCCTAGGTCGATTCAATGGGCTGCATCCTTGACATCCCAGGATGTCACGTTTATTTTTGACGCCACTTTACGGTCGCAGGAGTATTTACAGTATGAATTTGTTCATTCTGCTCCTTTAGCAATGCGGCCGTTGGAGGAGTTCCATTGCATCATTTACACTGATGGTTCGGCGCAGGTTGCGCATGGCTCTAAACATGCCTACGTTTCCGCGTGCGCCATTGGGGTCGGTGCCATGGTGAACGATGAGTTCAAGTCCAGTGTCGTGCATACGCAGACGCTTGGGGACTGCACCGCACAATTAGCAGAGCTTCGTGCTCTGATGCTTGCATTGGAGTACGCAGATCCTAGTGTGACGACTTTGATCGTAAGTGACTCTTACTACTGTGTCCAGTCTTACAATGAAAACTTGTTCTTTTGGATTCAGAATGAATTTCGTGATTTCAAAGGTAGCACAATAAAACATAAAATGATCTGGGTCCGAGTGGCGGAACTTAAAGAAAAGTTGCCACTCGTGTTTGTGATTCATACTCTTGGCCATCAGCGCGTGGGAGTCCACGCTGTCGGTAATTCGCTTGTTGATGAAGCAGCGAAGTCAACAGTATCAAAATACTTAGTTGCAGCAGTCACGCGGTCCAAAAGTAAGATAGATGATGACATCTTGGCGGCTGTTGCTGCCACTGAGAAGGGAGGTAAATATCCTGCGGGGTTCCCTTCGAAGTACACATACCACTTGAGTCCCGATAAGGTTCCTTATGTGAAAATTCCTGCTGTTGGTGAACGTTTAATTCCCAACTCGGATCGCAGGGCTACTTTGATTACAGCGGCTCATGAAGTTGTGGCGTCTGCGCATGCGGGCGTCTCAGCCACTGTAACACAGCTACAACAAAGGTTCTGGCGGCGGGGACTGTACGAACAGACGCGCGATTATGTCCTTCAATGTGACATTTGCCAGCAGATTAAGCCTTCAACTGCTGCGCGTCTGCCTCAGACACAGTTGTACATTTCTAATAAACCACTGGGGTGCGTTTATTTAGATCACTGCGGTCCTTTTTCTTCTGATACTGCGTATAAATACATCTTAGTAGCAGTTGATTCATGCACACGCTTTGGAGTGCTGATTCACGGACTGTCATTAAGGATTTGCGAGTCTTTATAGGGATTTTTGCCTGTGGTACCTTCCATTCGGATCAGGGTCCGGCTTTCGCCTCTAAGGCATATAAGGATGCTATGGTTTCGTTGGGGGTCCAAGTCAAGTTTTCGTCTCCGTACAGACCTGAGGGTAACAGTGTAGTGGAACGAATGAACCGTGACTTAAAGCAATATTTGACAGCTCGAGTTATAGGCACTGGCAGAAACTGGTTGGCCCACCTCAATGGCGTGCAGCGTGCGCTTAATAATCTCCCTAGAAGGTCTCTGGGTGGGCGGACCCCATACGAAATACTCTTTGGCATCAAGATGTATGTCCCTGACCTCGACGGTCTAGACTGCAAGGCCCAGGCCGCGGCCTTTGACGTGGATGAACATTGCAATGTTTTACAGGATCTACAAAAGACCAGAGACAGTCTAGCTAAGGGACATTTGCCCTCCACATCGGATGATGCGTTGCAGATCCCGGTAGTTGGCTGGCTACCCCAAGTTGGAGAACTGGTTCGAGAGAAGATCGATAACAAGAAAGAGTTTGGTCCCTCATATCGTGCACCGGTTCGAGTTCTTGGAGTGAAGGGCACGAGAACAGTCATATTCCCACCACTCCCAGGTCATAAGGAAAACAGATTTATCTCAATTGACAATGTCAAGACACACAGTGTGGCCGATTCTTCATAGCATGACACCGGCTGTATCCTGTCCTTCCATGGTGAGGCACTCTGTGCTGGCTATTACTTCTGGTGCAGAACCGTAGGTGTCCCTCGAGATGCCTGCTATTTCCAGTCCTTTATTAAATACTATTCCTGTTACTAACATTGATGAGCTGAACTACACCTATCCAACTGATTTATCAATGCCAGATTTGCAGACTTATTTGGCCGACCAGTCCAGATTCTCTTTTGACTCTGTTTCGGAACATTCAAAGAAACCCTCAACTATTGCAAAATATGCCACTTTATTTAAAAAAATTTTTTAATTCTCCCTTGGACATACATTTGGTTGATTCTATTTTCATTCTATCTTTTTATGTCAATTGGTTTTGTGTTTTATTTTTTCCGCCTGATCGATGGCCACTATGTCAAAGAAAGAACAGGAATTCGGTACCTTAATGGAACATTGGCCCCTCTTTCCTCTTCACATTCAGCACACAGACTGAAATGAGACTTGAATACAGTCAACATTACTGCTTGGCCTGTCCTTGATGGGATTGTGTGGGATGCGGTTAGATTTCAAATACATGGCCCCACTAAAGTGATTAATGTTCCGAATGTGCTTAGAGTAAACATGGGGGATGTGATTAAACAAAATATACGTTCTGATGATTGGGATATTCAGGCCGTAGAAGCATTATTCTCTGATTTGAAATACAATGCTGCTTTTGATGCTGAGGATTTATACTTAGATTCTGTTAATTATGGTGATTTATTTTGCTTCCAACATTATGGTAATCATTATCTGCATAAGACAAATTCCAGGAGGGTTGCTGTAAATTACACGAAGCGGGAACATTGCCCAGCTCCATTGGGAGGCAGCTCAAATACATTTCTGAAAAAATACACTTATTTTACAGATTTTAATCAATCAAATCCTGAGTCATTTTATTTCAAAATGACACAAAAGTCCATGTCCAAAGTTAGACTTACCGATACAAAATTGCTGTATTCGAAGTCCTTTCTAGACAAGTTAGCTGTAAATGGCTACGAGTTATGGAAAGGAACAATTGACCTTAAATCGGTTTGGGGTACCAAAGATTGGCAGGTACAAGGCACTGAGGCTTTGCACCGTGCATGTCTCATACCGAATCACATGTTGTTCCTAAATTCTACTATTTCCCAAACAACATGCTTTGGATTGGCGACTTCTAAAAAATTAAATACACCAATTATCCCCGAATTGGAAGAATATTCAGGATGGGGTAATTATACTGAATTGTCCATCCGTGAGTTACAAACTCTATTGCACAATTCATCCTTTAATGTATTCAGTTTGAATCCGAAGGGTTGGCTGATGTGGCATAGAAGTGCTGATTCTTGCCAACGTCGTTTTTTGGGTTTGGCTGAAGGGTTCAAACAAGTCAGACCTGATCCCCGTTTTGAAACTGATTATACTGTCACTACTTACTCTGTGGGGAAACTGTGTCAGAATTGGTTACAACATTCCACGTTAGCTGCAGTTAAACTACATCTGTCTCAGTTAAATGATAATGTGGATTTAAATGATTTTATAAAAGGCCCGGCTAATGGTAGGTCTAAACGGTGGATTTATGCGGTTTACAATGAAATTTGGAAATTTTCACAAATTGAGGCTGCTAAGCGCCTAAGGGCGATTGACCAAGCAAATTTGGAAAAAGTGCTTGCAGTTGTCGATAACAGTATTAAAATGCTTTCTTCCCGAATTTACACGTTGAACAATATTGTCTCTTCTGTAGTTGACATTGTGAATGATGAGGTGTCTGTATTGTACCATGGTCAAAATCAATTGCGTTCTGTAATGCAGTTTGCCTGGACGCTACAGACTCTTAAGGCGGGCCGCGTGCCCTGGAGTTACATGAACGTGTCCTCCCTATTTGCCCTATTTAATTTACTAATTGTATGCAGTATATTGCAATAGGGCGATATGAACCACTAGGCAGTGCTTTCCTCCATGAGGCATGGTCTTTACCATACACGTACAGATGTCTAAAGGGTGGAAAGGAAGTGAATCTGAATGGTGAAGAATGCACACAGTCGCCTGGCCGTTCGCTGATATGCAGACACATCCAGTTGCATGGTTCTTGTAATAAGGACCGGCCTAATTTAGCCTATGTTTTAAAAGGCACGCCAGTTCCAGCAATAGTTCCCACATTTACATTATTGACAAACGGTAGTTATTTACTTTTGAATAACGAGGAATGTTGTGGGTTAATGGTCGGTATCGCTTATGTGGTTACTGTATCAGAACGTGTGGTGTGTTGCAAAAATGTGCTATATCCTCCCGCACATGGGAATTCAGATGTTTCCATCTGGCCGCGCATCCCAACCTTGAAAGCGGAGTTCAATGGTATGAGCAGAATAAGGGCTCTTTTGTCTCAAAAGGAAGTGGCCCTGAGCTCGGCCCGTGAAACTTATGTCCTTCACATAGCTAACACACGCAGAGAGGTGCAGGCACTTTTAAATACTGACTTGCCGTTTCATTTCTGCGAATTAGTTCATCAAATCTTTAATGCCTCCTCCACGTCTGGCTTAGCTCATTTTTTTAAATTGGTTAGCAGTGGTCTCGTGACTACATTTGAAAAGATTTTTGGTGTCATCCCCGCTTTCTTCCATTCTATATTTTCAAGTCTGTTTGGCGGATTCCCTGTTTTGCTGGCTTTAGCAGCAGGCGTTTTGATTTTATTCTGCTTCCTGAAACATGGATGCCCATCCTGCGCAAGAAGCCGCTCAGCTCCTTCTGACACTGTTTCGTAACCGGATGCTTGATTACTATGGCACCCTGCCGCTTGCGACTTTAAGCACGGCATTTGGATTATCGTTTCGATTTTCCTATTTCACATGTGTCCAGCCTGTGTTTCATTGCCTGAGCTGCGATTTTGACTGGGCCATTGATTTGTGTCTCTGCTTGCCGTTATCTTCTGACGTCGATTTTAATCACCTGATGGGCCCCGTAGTTGCTCACGAGTTGGTTTGTTCTGGCGAAAGGATTATGGCCTTGGCAGCGATGCATGGACTAATGGGTCAGTGGGACATACCCGCAGCGGCGCATGAGTTTCTGGCACATAGCGCTCTTGAGAACCCACCGAGTTGTCCTCTGATGTTGCTAGAGGGTCCGGTGCTGGAGGAGCATGTATGTTCTTTCCCATTGCTTAATTGGATGGCTGAACTGTTTTCGGATGATGACAGTGATTTCATGTTGGAAGCTGTTGCTACCTATTTTGCATATTCTATCCACCCATGAGTTGCTTTGGAGACTTTCATTATAATGGCACGTGACTTTTTAGTAATTCTGAATGGTGCCTTTTTCTTACGAACTTTCAACTTCATATGATCTAGGCCTATGATTTTATATTTGGCCTCAAGTTCAAGACTTATATTACATTTTGTTTGGCCACTATAGGCATTCATACACATTTTTATATACATTTTATATACATTTTTTGCTTGGCTCAATATTGTTGAACTCTGCTTTCATGTTATGCCTTTATTTTAGTACTGGCTTATGTTTTTTTTGACCGTCCTCGGATCATTGGGGGGGTGTCATATAGATGCTGCTTTTCTATATACTGTGTTAAGTTAGCATGAGTTTATTAAATGTTTAAACAACATATTCTCCTTTGGCTTCAGTTTGCACATGACACATAATTGTTATTGTAGCTTTCAACCTAGACGAAAGATGTGATTTATTTGAGAATAATATGTTATTGCTCAGATATCAGTCGTGCTTGGTACACTGTCTGAACAGTGAGTGCTAAACCCTCTAAGAACAATCTAACACAAGATTGCTGGGAGCTCTGATCCTCGTACCACTAGACATAACACAAATATAGTTGCTGCCAACATTGGGCTCTAAGCGGGTTTAAGATAGAGTTACTGAGAATGCAAAAACACACTTGATGGTGCTTCGCATGCAGAGAGCTGGTAGCTGATGATGTGATCTTCTCCTACCGCCATTTAGAGGTATGGGCCCGCCCTGCTAAAACCCAAATGAGACCTTCTTAGATATAATTTAGAATGCCAAATAGGGTGCGCGAAATATAGGTGATACAGATTTCTATTGATTTTAGCATTATAATATGCTATCACCGTTTGCTTATTATGGATTAGAGACTATGCTGATAACCCTGGTTTTTATAATATGTCTTCTCATATTATATAAGATACTGCGTTTGAGAACTTTACATTGAATAATAAATATTTCAAAATTGCACGTGTCCTCATTTACTCCACGTTCTGGTTCGAAATGATTATATCTAAACAATAAACCAAAGCACACAGCAGCTGACCAAGGTTTCGCACATCAAATGAAATGATTATATAGCGAAAGAGTGTTCATGTGTTCCACGATACCTGAGGTAACCTAAGTTCATGTTCTGGTTTGTGTAAGTCATTGGGAGTTTGTTATGACCAATGAGACACTGTAGCTAGTTCGGTAAGGGGATTTTGGATACTAAGGTGAGATTTCGGTCACCCTTATTCACAGAGGTTCTAGATCTCCATGCACAGTTCTGTTGGAGAACGGAAACCCTGCTACACTGGCTGGTTTATCTTTTTTTAAAAATACAACAATGTCAGCGCTCGCCCAAGATTCAGGAGTAGGTCCACCCTTCTTGGCTAACATCATTACCTCTATTAGATACATTTCGATAGAATTTCTAAAGATCTTATAGAATTCGAGCGGGATCTGGTCCGGGCCAACAGCTTTCCCAGAGGGCAGATCCTGCAGGCCCCCCATAATCTCATTTTGAGTGAAAGCCCTCTCAAGTTCCTCCCTATCTGTAGAGTCTACATTCTTGTTAGGTACCATATCCAAATAATCACCGACCCCACCAGCGTTAGAGCTGACCCTGCAGCATATAGCTGTTGGTAAAAAAGCCTGAAAGATTCACGTATATTTTTGATGCTTCTGTGATAACTTTCCTTCCAGCATCATAAATTTCAGTGATTTCCCCAGCTGATGTTTTATGCCTGGCTCTTACGGCTAAGGTGTGCCCCACCCGCCCATTAAATTCATAACGCTGCTCTCTTTTAGATAGATATATCTCAGCAGCCTTCTTAGCAAAATTATCTACTGCCTCCACCTTTTTCAGAGCCAGCTGCATGAGTATCCCATCTGCTTCTCCCCCAGTACCAACGACCCTGGCCAGCGTTTCTTCCAGATTATTTAGTTCCTCGCTGGCTTGCTGTTCCTTCACTCGCTCCCTCTTTTGACGTCACATACTATAGCTTAATGTCTCCCCTCTCACCCCGCCTTAAAATCATCCCAAACAATTCCCCGCCTAGTGCTCCCCCGATTAAAATCCCAAAATTCCTTGATCATGCATTCATATATATAACATAATCGGGGTAAAACAGCAGCCTTCGTTCAAACGTCCAACCAATATTCCTACTTTCCATCCTTAGAAAGTTAACCGTTAAAAGTAGTGGGTTGTGATCAGAAAGGATGCACAGATGCTTCTCAATACCTAGATTGTTGTTTAGTTCGTAAGACACAAGAAAATAATCTAAACAAGACACAATCTTATGTGGAGCAGGTTTCAAATGAGCCCAAACATCCATCAAGCCATTATTGCGAACTAAATTAGAAAGAGCAAATCCCACCTTGCTTTTTTTCCCTAAATAATTCCTTCCCGAAAGACCCCATTGAACCCCTAATCCATTAACGTTAAAATCCCCACACAAAATTATTGGAGCCGGCCAGATCGCTAATGTGGAGTCTAGATATTCTAACAACTCTGGGCCATCCCATGTTGAGCCGTACATTGTACAAGGTGTAAACTTCTGGTTATTTACCTGACATTTGATCATGGCCCATCGCCCCCATTGATCTACTGTTTTTTGAAAAACTTAACACCGTTTCTCCGAGTAAGGATTTTCACCCCCCGAGTTCGGGAACCCAGTGTTGTGTATGCCAAGAGTTTGAACCCAAGTTATTCTATAATGCGTGCCCTACAGCCCTCTACATGCGTCTCCTGGACACAAAGGAGATCTAGGTGAAGAGTTTTCAACCAAGCTGCTACCTTATTTCTCTTATGCTGATCATTGAGCCCACATATATTAACTGTCAAGATCCGTAGGCTCATGTTACGAAATTACTATATTCCCTATGCTTAAGCCTATCCAACATTGATTTCTCACCCCTCATACTTTCTTTTATATTAGTGGAACAGAACACTCTAAACAGCAAAATATAACCGACTTGAACCCATGAAAAACATTCCTCCAGTAGCCTTGCAACTTGATATATTTCCTGCTGTACTGATGCCATTGTAAGCCCCCCCAGACACCTTTCCGCTGCCACCCCCTACCTCCCATACAGGCAATTAGGTCAAGCATGACCTAGGTATGACCACTGAGTTTTCTCCACTCCAGCGCCAGCCTCCCCCCGCAGTCTGCCCATCTTCCTTCTATAATAACCACCCCCCAAAAAAAGGCCCTGTCACCACAATACACAAACCAAAACCAAATTTCACCATTGGGGTGACCTCAGCTTCTCACATCTAATACCCAACTAAAACCTAATCCCCCCACCCCATAATACCATAAAGTTAACTTCTAACTTTCCATAAAAAATTCAGACAAACATCAATCCTTTCCTGTAGCTCCCTTTTCCACTACAATACCCGATAGCCTTCCCCCTCGTGATTCAGTAATTCCTGCTAGAAAGTCCTAAGCTTTAATCTCAGAAAAAAAAACATCTTGACCTTTCCTCTGTGAATAACCTTAAGTCGGGCGGGAAAAAGCAAAAAGGCTTCACAGCCCAAAGATTGAAAGGGATTAATCATCTGGCGCAGCCCCCATCTCAGCTCGACAGTTGTGTGACAAAAATCTGGTCGAGCTGTGGTTCTGTGAAAACGGGCCTTGTTACGTAAGGTTATGGATCCGTCACGATTTCGGTGATATCGGACCGTATTTAGCGAATGCGGCTAATGTGGGGTGAATTTGTCACATTAGCTAGCGAGTTCACCATGTATTTGGAGATTTCGTCTTGAACATGGGTTCCATTTTGTTTAAGCCTCCATTTTGTCTTGCTATCACGCAGGCCGACGAGTGTGGTCGAACGAACGAAGCGGCCTGGCCTTCATGTATTGGTATACATTAACAGGGTCTTTCTTGACTCCGAGGTGAACTGCAAGGATCTCATTCCTTCACCTGAAACTGACCCTGCCGAGTCAATTTCCCTGGTTTGATCGTTGTCTGAGATTGCCAATCAATAACTTTTAGTCTCCTTACACATGCCTTATCTTACTAACTATCAGACATTTTTTCCTTTCCTATGTTCTTTATTACATGCATTGTGACTTTCAATTATGGGTTTGTCCTGCTTGTGGAGATTGGATTTGGGACATTCCCAATGATTAACTTTGGGTTGGGATGTTACAAACTGAGTTTTTCGTCATGTGATACTTTGTTTGAGAATGTACCTCATTAGTCAGATTTTTGACCAGTGGGAGTATGTTGTAAATGTGAATATTGTGTATAAAAGGAGATGTCTTGCTCTACGAATTTGAGCAGTCTCCTGAAATACTTCCATGCTGTATTTCTAAGATCACTGTTACTGGCTGCAGCTAATAAACTTGGTCTCTGACGCCACCCAGAAGTATTCCGTGTCTCTGTAAACCAAGACAGGTGAATCCGAAGACTTTGGGCGTGCCCTTGGCGCCGCTGGGTTCTAAAAGCCCAGTTCTTCAGTTGGCGCCCAACGTTGGGCGACTTCAGCGGTACCGGTCCAAGCCCGAAGATTGTGAGGAGCTTTGTGAGGAAATTCTGGAAAAGGGCCCCCACTTCATCGACCCCGGCATGTCGAATGTGGACTGAAGGTTTTTGCTGCGAGGCTTCACCTTTCCAACGGCTACGAAGGACTGCTGTCCTGACTGTCGCCCTGTCTTAGACCCTTTTGGGATGATTTGTAGAGCGAGACGATAGATGGTTTTCTGGTGGCGTGACAAGACATTTTGGTTAAGTATAAGTTGGTCGCTCCCACAACTTGGTTTTGTTTCTGGGGTTCTTTGATTTGGTTTTTGCAAATACCAAAGCCGAGGGGCTCGTACATTTGCGAGTATATCGTGTTAGATAACCCCTTGAAGTTTGAAGCTAGATTAGTGAGCGAAGATGCCTGGTCTTAGCAAACTTAGGAGTTTGTTTTGTTGTAGTTGCAACAGGGATTCCCGATTGGAGGACTCGTGTCCGATACCTCCGGTTGGAACTCCGACTTATGAGCTCTATTCAAGGAGTGGTCCCATTATGTATAATGAAGTATGCGTCCGCTATACACGTAAAGATGGTGTCTTAAAATGGCCACAACATGGTAGTTTCGAATCAGATGTTTTAGATAATTTGGAAGTTGCGCTATTTAGGAAGAAAGCCCGGCCGGCGATGTTTGACTCTTTCCGCCTCTGGCGTAAGGAAGCCAAACAGCAAGAAATTAAGCAAGCTAAAAGAGATAGGAAAGAAAAGAATATGTCGATAATGCAAGCTGCTAGGCAGTTTAAAGAAGATGAAGAAGATTGTGCGATTGAGGTGTCAGATAGACAACATTGCATGGCCATTGATAAGTATCATCCAGCTTTGCCACCTCTTGTCCCGAATGTGACTAAGGACCCTGAAAAGGATCCTTTGATGTCGCATTTGTTGAGTTCACCACCCCCTTATGTGCAGAGTGATTCAGCACCTCCGCAACCCCCAGTTGTTCAACCTCCTGCTGTTGTTCAGCCACCCGTTCTTCCACAGTTGGTTCTCCCACCTCTGGCGCAGCCTTCTCTAGGGCCGCCAGCTTTGCTTACAATTTTGCCTCAAACTTCTTTGCCTTCTACTCCTTTGCCTTCTACTCCTTTGCCTTTAACTTCTTTTTCTACCTACCCTACGTCTTTGTCGTCTCAGAACACTTTGTCTCCTGTCCTTATGTCGACTTCTTCTCCTTCTACTCGACAACGAATGGCTGAAACTGTCACAAGCCTTTTGTCTCCTCTTTTTGGGTCGTTTAATAGGATCCCAGTTTCTGTACGGAAACAAACGCGTAGTCAGCTCCCTAGTTCCGAGGAGCAGACTGTGTTAGATGTCCTTGCTCGTAGATGGGTTTTGAATGCCTTCAGGTATGATCCGCAAGCGGTTATGGATGTTTTCTTACAGTGGGAAGCACCAAAACAAAGGTATGTTTTTGATGTTATGTGTACTTTCCTTCGTGAAGAGCGGGACGATGCTAAATTGGGTCCGATTCCATCGGAGTTACTTAATGTTCAGTCCGACTTTGCTAAAGGGACGACAGTGGATTCCGATGTTGAGGAAGCGGTAGAGACGCTTCTTGCGTTTAGGTGTAGACTTCCTTCTCAGCCGTTGTTTGAACCTGATCCTTCTGTTCAGAGAAAAGTGAAGCAGTATCCGATGAGAGAGGTTCCTCCGGTATGGAGAGAGGAAGTTGTGGATAATGCTAATCAGGGTATTCTGGGAGTACCGGCTCATTTTCAGCGTGTTTGGGTGCATGTTCCTTGGAAGAGAGCTAAAGGTTTGGCTCTTAAGCAGACTCTACCTGACCCCCGTAAAAATCCTGCAGGTTATAATAAAGAGTTGTCGCAGACAGTTGATGCATGTGTGATGAATTTAGCAGATATACCTTTGTGGGCAAAGATCCGTCACCAGGATCATGCAGTAGAGTTAGGAGATACGTGGGTTAATATTGTTGCTGCAGATGGTCGTCAAGGTGGAGGGGCTAAACCTGAGCCTTTAGTTACAGAACTCCCTGGTAAGATTATTAATTTAATGAAGACTTTGATCCCTCCTATGCGAGTGAATTGGGATAAGTTAGCAGGATGTGAGCAGAAGAAAGACGAAAGTGTGTCTGATTTCTTCACTAGGCTTGAAGAGACGTTCGTTGATAATAGTGGTTAAGATATGAGTACGGAAGGTGGCCAAAGGTTGTTTGTGGATAAGTTTGTCTATAATTTACTCCCCGAGCTGTGTAAGAAATTGAAGGACTCTGAGAGTTCCTGGGCTGTTTCTTCTTCGGCCCAGATATTGTCTACTGCACAATATTACGAGAATAGATTTAAAGATGAGAAAGATAAAGCAGAGAAGACTAAAGAATTGAAGACGAAGGTTCTTTTGCAACAGGCGTATCCGCCTCGCTTTAATCAGCGTGAGTTTCAGCAACCTCCACAGTTTCAGAGAGTGTTGCAGAAGCCCGAGTCTTTTCCGCAGCGAATTCCGGTAGGCCCTAATCAGTGCGCTTATTGTAAGGAAGAGGGCCACTTCAAGCATAGCTGTCCGATTTTGTTACAACGTGCGAGTGGTGCGTCTGGTTTGAGAGGTCGAGGTGTTCAGCAAGTCCCTAGGGGTAGAGGACGTGGTGTGTTCCCCCAGAATGGACGTTCCTTTCCCCCTCAGAATTCTATGAATTGTTTTGATCAACAGAATATTTCGTCTGGTCGGTCGGCTCAATATTATGCTGATGATTATTATGTTGAAAGTGAGAATGCTGACTTTAATGATAGCTAGGACAGCCATAGACAAAGAGAGGGAGTAGTTTCAGTTCCAGTAGACCAGAGTGGACCTTATGTTGAAGTGATTACATCAGGTGTGTCAGAACCTTTTCTGTTGGATACTGGTGCAGCAAAGAGTTCTATCATGTACTCTAAACTCCCAGGCGCACCTTTGTCTGGCTTGATGAATGTTTCAGTAGGATTTTCTGGCGCCCCAGTTAGTAACCCGGTTTCTTGTCCTTTGTCTCTTTCTGTTGGACCTTGTGTATTGGAACACCTCTGATTCTATTGACAGGTTGTGGTGAGATTCTGTTGGGTTTGGACTTGTTGATGAGATTGAATGCGACATTGTATTGTTCTCCTTCGGGAGCACATCTTACATTGGGTAAGAGAGTGATTTCTCCGATGTATTTGTCTAAAGATCGGCTTCCACTGGAATTACGTTCTCTCCCTGATACTCTTTGGGCTACGGGTCCAAATGATGTTGGCCTTTTGCAGATTCCACCATACGTTGTTACCCTCAAGGCGAATGCTAAATTGCCTCGCATTCCACAATATCGAATCTCGAGTGATGGTGAGAGAGCTCTTTTAGCGATTATCTATGATTTGGTTGAGAAAGATGTGATTGAAGAAACGAGAGGTAATGTGTGTAACAGTCCAGTTTTGCCTGTCCTTAAGCGCACTGACTCTTCTCAGCCACCTGTGTATCGGTTTGTGATCGTCCTTCGAGAAGTGAATAAGATTGTGGTTCCACAGTTTCCTGTTGTCCCGGACATTACTGATTTACTGACTATGATCCCTGCTTCGGCTGCTTGGTTTTCTGTGATAGATCAGAAGAATGCTTTCTTTAGTATTCCTATTGCTGAAGAGAGTAGAGATATTTTTGGCTTCTCTTTAGGAGGCCGAAGCTTCCGGTTTAAGCGTGCTCCTCAAGGTTATTGTGATAGTCCATCAATCTATAGTCAAGCGCTAAAGACTCAGCTTGATTCTTTTGTTTTGCCTTCTGGTGCAACTCTTATCCAGTACGTGGATGATCTGTTGGTCGCTGCTGATGATGAAGAGATTTGTAAAGAAGTTACTCTTTCTTTGTTGCGACATTTGTCTGACCTTCATCATAAAGTGTTGCTTTCGAAGTTGCAATATTGTCGCCAAGAAGTGACCTACTTAGGTCATCTCTTGTCGAAGGAGGGAAGACGATTTACCCCAGAGCGTATACAAGCGATTGCGCAAATGACTGTACCATCCACACCGAGAGAAGTGCGTGCTTTCTTGGGTATCACTTCGTACTGTAGACAGTGGATTACAAATTTCTCTTTATTGGCAAAACCTCTGTTGGCACTTACTCTTAAGGATACACCGAATCCTCTTCCTTGGTCTGACGAATGTCAGAAGAGTTTTTCTGAATTGCGCGATGCGTTGTGTTCTGCGCCTGTGTTGGGTACCCCCGACTACAGTAAGCCTTTTACGTTGTACGTGCACGAGAGAGAAGGATGTGCGTTGTCAGTGTTGACACAACAGTTTGGAGACAAGCAATGCCCATGTGCGTATTTCTCGACTACTTTAGATCCGGTAGCTAAGGCGTTGCCGAGTTGTTTGAGAGCTACAGCGGCAGCGGCTGTTTCTATCCGACAGTCTGCTGGTCTGGTATTGGATAATACATTGATTGTGATGGTCCCACATGCAGTGGATACCTTATTGAATAAGACAAGCACTCAGCACCTTACTAGTGCACATTTGTCAGGTTATGAGTTGACGCTTTTGGCGAGTCATGGGCATATAAAACGATGTAACACGTTGAATCCAGCTACGTTGTTGCCGATTTCTGTAGAAACAGATGTTCAGGAACAGCATGATTGTTTTCTTCGGACAGAGGAAGAATCGAAGGGTAGAATTGATCTGAAAGATACTCCTCTTTCGAATTCTGATGGTACCTTATGGGTAGACGGTTCATGCTTTAAGCTTCCGAATGGCGATACGACTGCAGCATATGCGGTTACGACTTTGCACACGATTGTTGAAGCTGCACGCATTCCACAGAATTCAGCTCAAACAGCAGAGTTGATTGCACTGACAAGAGCGTGTGTGTTGTCGAAAGGAAAGAGAGTGACTGTGTATACCTATAGCCAATATGCGTTTGGTGTTGCTCATAATTTTGGACGTTTGTGGAGGGAGAGGGGATTTCTTACTTCCCATGGTACGAAGATTCAGCATGGACAGTTGGTGAATGAACTTCTTGAGTCACTTACTTTGCCGACATAAGTTGCGATTGTGAAATGCAGTGCACATAAGAAGGTTATGGATGATGTTGGTCGTGGTAATGCGTTTGCGGATGAAGTAGCGAGAGAAACAGCGAAGGATGTGACAAGTCGAATGTATGTTGCAGGCCCTGCTAGATGGATTCCGGAAAGAGGAATGTGTGAAGACACAATGGAGAGTGTGAAATCGATTCAGGCTGAAGCTACTGAGAAAGAATTTAGTGTGTGGAGAGAGACTACAGGAATGTTGGATTCGACTGATTGTTGGATTGAGTTGTCAGAACACCAGCGATGGTTGTTGCCTGATGCGTATGTGCTTCCAGTGGTTACGATGGCACATGGATTGGCTCACATCAGTGTGAAAGGGATATGTAAGTTGTTGGCTCCAGTATGGCAGAAAGCTGGAATTCCTAAATGTGCTGAGAATCTGGTGAAAAATTGTATGGTTTGTTTGATGCACAATCCTGGTAAGGGAACCCCAACTCCAGCAGGTCATTTTGCTCCTCCGACATATCCGTTTGAGGTTCTACAGTTCGACTTTATTCATATGGAGAGATGCAACAACCTAAAGTATGTCCTTGTGGTTGTGTGCGCCTTTTCAAGATGGATAGAGGCTTACCCTCCAAAGGATAATACTGCCTTATCTACAGCTAAGGTTTTGTTAAAGGAGTTTTTCCCTAGATTTGGTTTGGCGAGAATGGTATGGAGTGACAACGGAAGTGAGTTTGTGGGTCAGATTATGAAGAAAGTGTGTGCAGGTTTGGGAATAAGGCAGAAATTTCATGCTGTGAATCACCCCAGTCAGCTGGTTTAGTCGAATGCTACAATGGCACCCTTAAGTTGAAGTTGGCTAAGATACAAGCGAGTTCTGGCCTAGTATGGCCCGATGCTTTGCCGTTGGCACTTTTGTCAACGAGGACGACAGTGCATTCTCGTATGGGACTTGGGGCCATATGTATCAAGAAAACGATTTGCGATTCTGAATTAGCGATTATTACCGAATCGCTAATTCAGAATCGCAAATCAGGATGTATCAACGCAATCGCAAATTTTTAGCGATTTGGAGAAAATCCCTAAAGATTTGCGCGATGCAAAACAGCGATTCCTCAAAGGTAAAATATCGCAATTTAGCGAGTTTGCAGCCAGTATTTCGCTAAATAGCGCGATCGCAGCCCGAAAATCGCTAAATTGTGATGTTCCCACGCGATGAATCGCAATTTAGCGATTTTCTGGAAACATCCAATCGCAATCCTGATGCATAATGATGACATCACCATCCAGGAAGTGAAAGATTACCCAAGGTGCTTCAGGACAGAGACAGAGAGTGTGAGAGTGTTGTTTGGAAGTCAGAAGCAATGGCAGAAGGTGGAAACCAGGATGTCCCAGCAAGCCAGCAGGACCAGCAAGAAGGGGAAGCAGGCAGGAAGAGGAAACTAAAGTTTTCAGAGGCTGAACTGGAGACCCTCATCACCGAAATGGTGCCACACCATGAGGCACTATTTGGGAGGAGTTCCCACAAGGTTCCAGAAGCCAGCAAAAGGAGGATTTGGGAGGGCATCCAAGCCAAAGTGAATGCCCTATGAGTCACCCACAGGACAGTGGATGTGTTGAGGAAGCGCTGGTATGACCTGAGACAGCGCTCCAAGGAGAAGTTGGCTGCCAGACTGGAGCAGTCCCAGCTCACCGGTGGGGGAACCTCCCACATCCCTGACTCTACACCACTGGAGGAGCTGGTAGAGGCCACACTGCCTACGCAGACTGTTGCGGGCGTGTCAGTGCTCGACAGCTCAGCACAACCTGCTGCAAGACCAGGTAAGAAGCATGCCTCCCCACCCTAAAACCACCCCCAGCAACCCCCTGCAGCAACCTAGGTATTAGGGGAACCACATGGCAGGCTAGAGCAATTACACAGGCAGACACAGCAATGCATTATGGGAGTTGTAGTCACCATAGACTGTAATGTAGAAAGTAGCTACAGATTTTAACTTAGTACAATTTTTCAGGTCAGGATAGGTGAATGACACAAGTAAAGTCAGGGAAGACTGTGAAAAATGTATTTGAACATTACATATAATGGAAAAATAAATTAACGTGTGCTGTTCTATCCACAGCACCTGCAAGTGGGAAGGCTACAGCCACTGCACCTGAGACAGGACCCCAAGCCTCTGGAGAAGGCAGCCATGGCAATGATTCAGATGGGGAGGACAGTACTTTCATCCGGCCACAGGGACAAAGTAGGAGGAACGTCAGGCCATTGAGGATTATGGATGACGATGACGATGAAAATGATAATGTGCAGTCTGATGCACCAGTACCCCAGCAGCAGGAGTCCAGAGCAATGTCCAGAGGCAGGCGTAGACCCCGCACGGCCATCAGCTCCAATGTCCAACAGGAGGAATCTGTGTTCGCAGGCCTGGAGATGCACATGCTGCAGGTTCACCGGCTGCAAGCGAAGCACATGAAGGCCATTCAGAGGGAGATCAGGGCAGGGAACAGAGGCATACGGGAGGAAATCAGGGGGGCTGTGCAGGAGCTAACTGCAGAGTTGAGAGCAGAACGCGCAGCCAGGCGCAAAGAAATGGCCCGCATGGACCACTACACGCGTGCTATTAATCGCCTGGCTTCCTCCACCAATATGCTGGCAAGGCATGCCATAGAGACACAGCGTGAATTCTTCCATGGTATCCAGGACATAGCCACTGTAGTGGTGCAGTCAACTGCCACCATTGACGAGCTGCATGCGCTGCGCACTGCTGGACCCGGGGTGCTTACCCCCAGTGAGGAGGAGTCACAGTTGGTCCGGAGCTCTAACACACCACCACCCACTGTTGAGAGGCGCCGTAGTGGCCGGAGCACCAGGCCTGCCACACTACAATAGGGATTGTTTTGAAAAGCAAATACCACACAGGGGAGTTATGGTGCCAGTAACAGTGTAGCACTTGCTGCACTAATGACTGATTGAGTAGCACTGTGATGGAAACATGTGCTTTTGTTTTGGAGACTTCATCCATGTTTGTTTTGGATGTGTTACATTGTTGCAAATGGGTAGTAAACACGTTTGCAAAGCAAGAAGTTGTCAGTGTATCATTTTCACTCACCTAGAAGTAGTTTTGCATGATCTCATCACGCCTCTGTCGGCCAGCTGCAGCAGCAGCTACGCCAGCTTCCATGTGTATGGGCCCAGGTCCCTCCACATCAGAGGCGTCGGAGTCACTCAACTCCATAGGTGTCCCTTTCCTGGTTGCAATGTTGTGGAGCATGGCACAAGCTACAACAATTTTGCAGCACGTATCAGGGCTGTATTGGAGGGCTCCTCCACTCTTGTGTATGCATCTGAATCTGCTCTTCAAAATCCCAAATGTTCTCTCGATGGTGCCTCTTGTGGAAATGTGTGCCCGGTTGTAGCGCCGCTGCCCAGCAGTGGCAAGATTCAGGTAGGGTGTCAGGATGAAATCCCGGACTGCATAGGCACTGTCCCCTGTGGATGGAAATGTGTAAAGGTCAGTCACTGTGATGCACATGCTGGCCATGTCAAATATGGGCTGACAGTGTGTGCTGTTACCTAGTAGGTATCCCTCTCCAAATTCCCCTCTTGAGAGTCTACGGTATAGCCCACTGTGTCGGAATATGAAGGCGTCATGTGTGCTTCCAGGGTACTTTGCCACTATATCGGTGATAATGTTTTTGGCATCACACACCATCTGAATGTTCAGTGAGTGGTAGCATTTCCTGTTCTGGAATACATACTCTATGTTGGAGGGGGGTGAAATGGCTACATGTGTTCCATCTATACATCCTATGACGTGGGGAAATTGGGCTATGTTGTAAAATTCCTGCTTGGTCTGTGCTAGTTCCTGTGGGGTGCTGGGGAAGTGTATGTGATGTTGCATCCTATGTGTCATGGTGTCGAGGAACGCATGGAAAAAGCGCGACAGGGCACTCTGTGACACCCCTCCTGCAGAGGCTATGACCCCCTGGAAACTACCTGAGGCCAGCAGGTGTAGTGAACAGAGGACCTGGATTTGAGTGGGTATGGCTTGTGTCCTGCGAGTGGGGTGTTCTAGGTGGGGCCTGAGTTCCTCTATCAAATCAAGTATGCTGTCTTCCTCCAGTCTGTAATGAGTGTAGATATCCTCCTCAGTGCGTTGAAAGATGGTGGTGTGTAACTGGAATATCCTCTCCTGCCGTCTCCTCCTGTGCGCCAGAGCTCTCACTCTTCGCCTCCTCACTATCATGTACAGGCCGGACATTGTGGTAGGGAGTGTGCTGCATTCTGGGCTGCAATTTATAGTTTGCACCTGGTTACCACCTGCTCCCACTTGATGGTATTTGCGATTCCTTATTTTGCGATTTTGAGTATTTCGCTATTTGCGATTGTTTGATACATTCCATTGCGATTTCTGAATAGCGATTTCCACTTTAGCGATTTTCGCAAACAGGTTTCATCGCTAATTTGGAAATCGCTATTGAAATCGCTATTTAGCATTGTCGCTACGCTTGGGAATCGCTAATTTGCGATTCCTTATTTTGCGTGCGTTTTTGGCTTCATACATTGCGATTAGCGATTTTTGAGTCGCAAACGCTACTTTTTACCGATTCGCAGCGTTTGCGACTCATTTTTGGCTTCATACATATGGCCCTTGGTCCATATGAAGTTGTGTTTGGTTACCCGGTGAATGTTTGGGGTGTGCCGCGGCCAAAAAAGTATAGTGACATCGAGTACCCTATGTTGGTTGACTATTCCCATGATTTGACTGTTAAATTGCGTGTTCTTCACCAACAGGTGCACAATACCTTACCTTCAGCTTCTGTGGATGCAGGCCACTTCATTCGACCTGGGGATTGGCTACTGGTCCGGAACTTCCAAAGGACAAAGAACCTCGAGCCGAGGTGGATCCGCCCATTCTAAGTCCTTTTGGTAACTCGAACGGCCGTCAAGGTTTCCGGGAAGAAAAATTGGGTGCATGCCACCCACACCAAGAAGCTTCCACTTCCCTTGCCATATGACCAATGCATTGTTGATGGTGTTGCCGATTCAGAAAGCGAGAGAGTTGTGGAGTTTGCCCCCTTTAGTGATGCATATCTGAAATGGACTCAGTCTGAACATGAGGATGATGAAGTTTTGCAAGAAGCTGTGCCTCCGTTGATGAGACTCGACACTACAAATTCAGAGACATTGTTCCAGGATCAGACTGTGTCTGGTAAAGAATGCTATAATCTGCGAAGCAAAAAGGACAAATAAAGATTGCGAGTTTTGGGTGTTTTTGGGTGAACTGTACTCTATCAGACAAGAGACTTTTTTTGTCTTTTTCTTTTTCGACACACAAATAACAATACATTAGTGGAGGGCCTGAGGGATATTTATAGACCAGCCTAGGTTGTACCCCTCTGCAAAGCTAAATGAACAACAAGGAAACCTAGGGGTCTCTACAGGAAAATATCTTGGAAATTCCTATGTACTTAACCCGACGTCTAGCATAGTACATCAAGATAACGTCAAGACTAAATAGTTCTGACAAAAAACAAAGAACCTAAAACAGGGGGCCACCAGTGGTTGTAGATCAAGAAACCTTTTATAGGATTCCCATCAAAGACTTGTGATGATCAATGTTATCATTTGGTCGTCCTTAGGGTCATGTGTCTCTGGATCATTGAGACAAAGATCGTACCCTATGGTGGATTAGAGTTCCGACCCGCAATCACTGTTGGACCATGTGGTATTGATCTGATGGAATCTGGTGCAGTGCAAAAAATAATAAGAGTGGTGAATTAAAATAGGATAGAGGACCAGAAAAGGGAATTTTTAATAGGGAAGGTCTCTTCCTGTTAAAACCAAGAACAGCGCAAAATCATAGCAGTTTGACCAAATATCTGCATGGGGGCCAACATGTTTCAGCCTAATGGGAAAAAGGGACCCAGGCTTTCTTCAGGGCCTCTGTTCTAAATAGTAATGCTACTGCTTATAGTGCAAATAATGTGCCAACGCAAAATATGGTAAAACAATCGTGAGTGTCAATCTATAACAGCAAAGGATATATTTTCCTTCGTCTGTTAAATGTCCTCGGTGACACCTGATGTGTTTGTTACATCTACAATAGAAAAATCACACAGTGACCCCACTGTAAAGACTAATTGTAAAAGATCACAAAATAATACACTGTAAGGACATTATCTACTCACCCAGTATGCCAGGGGAACAGACCTCACCTCTCCTGGATCTGGCTCAGGACATGTGAGACCCCGCTCTGCAGAAGTAATACAACCTGACCTTAAATACAGCAGAGAGAATAAGCCTATCCTGCTCTGTCATGTATATGCCTAGCACAGGTTATCATGCAGCTTACTCCCAGAGCCAACTACCTATCATAGTCCAGTCAGCATGGATGAATCTACCAAGGCACAGCCCATATACTTTCCAGTGTAGCAGCTTATAACTGAATTCAACAGGCCATAGTTAGATCTTAATGAAATAGCCCTTTTCTCTAAGTGTCTAGCAGTGAACACCCTCAAACAACCCCTAGTGAAGATTAGCCAGTTGTAAAAGATGTAGACAGCAGGATCTATTCATAACCACACTAGGTGGAAAACAAAGGAATTAAACAAATGAATTGCTTACCTGTCCGTCGTTGCCTCTGGCCAGCGCTGAGTCAGGGGGAGGCAACAAACAGGACAGGTACAGCCTTTAAGAATGGTCAGAAGCATCCATATACAGCCAATCAGCGTGGGTTGCTTATCGAAGAAATTCCTCTATCCTATTTTATTACACCCCTTATTATTTTTTGCACTGCACCAGGTTTCATCAGATCAATGCCACATGGTCCAACAGTGATTGTGGGTCGGAACCCTAATCCACCATAGGGTACGATCTTTGTCTCAATGATCCAGAGACACACGATCCTAAGGACGACCAAATGATAACATTGATCATCACAAGTCTTTGAAGGGAATCCTATAAAAGGTTTCTTGATCTACAATCACTGGTGGCTCCCTGCTTTAGGTTCTTTTGCTTTTGTCAGAACTATTTAGTCTTGACGTTATCTTGATGTATTATGCTAGACGTCGGGTTAAGTAAATTGGAATTTCCAAGATATTTTCCTGTAGAGACCCCTAGGTTTCCTTGTTGTTCATTTTTCTTTTTCGAACCACCATCCGGGTTCAGCTGCAGGGTCACGGTATAAGATCTTAAGGGGTGAACCGCGTATTGACACAAGGTCTGCGGTTCCGGGAGTGTCTAGGACACTTGGACGTACACTTAAGTGAAGAGGGAAAATTGCCGTGAGCAGCACGGTAGAGGATGGAGTCTTTTGTAATGGATAGAGTTGTTGAGAAAATTAATTTTAAGATGAGATTATGTACATTGGTTCATAACAAATGTTTTATTATACTGTGTTCTTTTGTGTTTTTAAGTATCACATTGGCTTGTGTGGGTTGGATTCCATATGCTACACCTTTGATTTCTGCACCCACTACTCAACCTATGCTTTCTTCTACTACTGTTTCGTTGCACAAATTCTATACGTTGCCTGAACATGAACAGACACGAAGATCAGAGTTTGTTAGCAATTCATTTATACAGCTCCTGCATCAGCATCAGTTGGTAGTTATTAATACAAATTGTTGGGTATGTGGTCTTATGCCTCATACAACAGATAGAGGTATGCCATATCTGGTTTTGCCTTTTTCTTCCAATGGGTCTGTATGGGCTTTTCAGACAATGTTCATTTATGCGAATGAGGTATACCCTATGCGTTCCATGAGAGACAACCTGAGCGATAGTGCTTTGATAAAGGGAATAGTAGATATGATCAGAGATATCAATGCATACAATGCTATCCCTAAGGATGAAGCGCAGGCATATATTGGTTGGAATGTCACTGGGTATAGCACTAGTTTGACAGAGAAGGAGAGACGGAAAAGGTCTCCTCCGATTTGGATTGTACCCCATTGAGGCCATTTTTGTTTACGTGGTAATAGTCTAAATCCGAGAGCTCAGTTAGGTGAGAGTGTGTGTGCTCAAACCTACGTTTTTGCATCCCAGACTTCTCCTCCGTTTGTGCCAGCTAAAGGTACATATTTTGTATGTCACGACAGAACCTATACATGGTTGCCACCTGATTTTTCAGGCACATGTTATGTGGCATTTTTGCTTCCCCCTACATACACGGCTTCCATGGATTATCACAGGACAAGATATGTTAGGGGTGTCTTTGATCAGGAAGATACCGCAACACAGGAAGTAGGAGATTTTTTTCAAGGGTTTTCTACCCTTTTGAGGTCCTATGGCCAATAGCAGGAATATACGACAGCTTACGAGAGTGGTTGAGGCCACTATAAATGAAACTGCAGGTGCTCTTAGCAATATTTTAGTGGAGCTACAGGCTGATCGTGTTATGACATTGCAGAATCGTGTTGCGTTAGATGTTATACTTGCAGATAGAGGAGGGGTATGCAAATTGATCCAATCTAGTTGCTGTGTTTATATACCAGATAATGCGCCGACAGTGTACCAAGCCATTTCCAGATTGCAGAAGGTTTCGGAGTCTATTCATGTAGATGAAGGAAACTGGTCGTTGATTGGATGGTTTTGGGGACTGTTGTCTAAGTGGGGATGGAAAGTTCTGATTTTCCTTGGTATGGCCCTAGCTATTCTCTTCTTTTGTTGTCTTTGCATCCAGTGTGCTCCCGCCGCTTGTGGTCTTTGTGCTACTACGTGTGCGGAGACCTGTCTCGAGAGAAGTAGAGAGTAATAGGATGATGCTCCAGCAACACCTTGATGGTTTGGTGAAGATTGATATAGACCTAGATTCAGATTAACGTGAGTTTAGGTTATTGCCTGCGTAATGGCAAAAGGAGGGTCTGTGGTTCTGTGAATATGGGTTCCATTTTGTTTAAGCCTCCATTTTGTCTTGCCATCACGCAGGCCGACGAGTGTGGTCGAACGAACGAAGCGGCCTGGCCTTCATGTATTGGTATGAATTGCAAGGATCTCATTCCTTCACCTGAAGCTGACCCTGCCGAGTCAATTTTAAGGGTGGGCGTAAAATCCGTTTTGCGGGCGAATTTGCGGATTTTCCGCGATTTCGCAATCCGCGAATCTCGCGAAATCGCTGTAAAATTCGCGAATCACCGGGGACGAATTTTCAGCCAAGCAAGGGTTACAGCAGCAGGTGCAAAAGTTGAACCTAATTTCTTTGTAACCTTTTACAAAAGGGTTACAAACAAATTAACTTTAACTTGGACACCTGCTGCTAATTGCTTCCTGGCGCCTCGTTGCCTACTTGCAACTATTCTCCGACCCTGCTCTGACCCTTGAAGCAGGATCAGAGAATAGTTACAAGTAGGCAACGAGGCACCTGTCCAAGGAATTAAACCTCATCAGGAAGCACTTACAGATATAAAAAACAGGAAGAAGGGAGAGGATGGCAAATACACCCATTTTGAGTTGTCAGGAGGGGTTAAACTAAAAGAGACCTTTACAGCACAATTTTCATATGCATTTTGATCAAAATAAAAAGCTATATGTTCTGTAGGGGCAACTCAGGAATCTGGCCCTTCAGAGATCCGGCCTCTCTTTCTTTCTCTCGTTCTCTCTCTCCCTCTCTCTTTCCCTCTCTTTCTCTCTCTTTCTATCTATCTATCTATCTATCTATCTATCTATCTATCTATCTATCTATCTATCTATCTATCTATCTATCTATCTATCTATCGCTCTCTCCCTCTCCCATAAACGACTGCATGGGTAACTTCGCTATGCAAGCGGCTCGCGAAGACACAAAAAGCCCCGCGAACACGCAAAAAAACCCGCGAACACGCAAAAAAACCCGCGAACACGCAAAAAACAAAATCCTCAAATTCGCACAAATTCGTGAATTTTGCGGATCGCGAATTCGCAAATCCGCAAATTCGCAAATTCGCGGATCGCGAATTCGCAAAATTCGCCCATGCTTAGTCAATTTCCCTGGTTTGATCGTTGTCTGAGATTGCCAATCATTGTTCAGGACATCGTTAACTTTTAGTCTCCTTACACATGCCTTATCTTGCTAACTATCAGACATTGTTTCCTTTCCTGTGTTCTTTATTACATGCATTGTGCCTTTCAATTATGGGTTTGTCCTGCTTGTGGAGATTGGATTTGGGACATTCCCAATGATTAACTTTGGGTTGGGATGTTGCAAACTGAGTTTTTCGTCATGTGATACTTTGTTTGAGAATGTACCTCATTGGTCAGATTTTTGCTCAGTGGGAGTATGTTGTAAATGTGAATATTGTGTATAAAAGAAGATGTCTTGCTCTACGAATTTGAGCAGTCTCCTGAAATACTTCCATGCTGTATTTCTAGGATCACTGTTACTGGCTGCAGCTAATAAACTTGGTCTCTGACGCCACCCAGAAGTATTCCGTGTCTCTGTAAACCAAGACAGGTGAATCCGAAGACTTTGGGCGTGCCCCTGGCGCCGCTGGGTTCTAAAAGCCCAGTTCTTCAGAGCGAAGAATGTATGTCCCTCATAAGTTTTTTTAGAGTCTGGTCTGGTCTGGCGCGGTCTATGATTGCCTGCCTTAGCAAAAATTTACTGACAAAAATCAAAATAGCTCTGGGTCGTCCTTCTTGATTCTTCGGCTGCATTCTCTGCACCATTGGGAAGCAATATGCTCGTTGTATTTATGTTTCTCAGTTCCAATGAGCCAGGACTTGAAAAGAGCCCTTCAATAGCTTCACCACGAAGAGGAGAATATTGTCCCCCTCCACGTTCTCCTCTATGCCAAGAAGATGTACATTATTGCGGTGCTGCCGGTTCTCAAAATCCTCGAGCTTCCAATCTATGTCACAAGAGTGTTTCTCTTGGGTAGTCTTAAAGACCTGGGGCCTCATTTATGAGAAATGACGCATCGCTGCGTGAAAGCAGCGATGCGTCACTTCTCAGTGCGCACTCCTTGCGACATTCCTGATGCGTCATATTTAATGTATGACGCATCATGTCGCAAGGAGTTACAGATACGTCACTATTTCTGACGTATCTGTAAGCGCAAAATTGACGCATTGCTGGAGTGTGTCACAAAAGTGACGCAACTCCAGCAATGCGTCCTTTCACATGGGGCAAGCCCCATGTGAAAGGGTCTGCGTCAGTCTTACGCCTGCTGTGAGGCAGCTACAAGATTTTGACGCACCGGCGTCCTAAAAGTGACGCAGTGAAATCTCATAGATTTCACTGCACCACTTCTACGACCCTTTCCTTGTGTCAATCCGCCCCCCTTGCATACATTATACCTGGCGCAGGTATAATGTGGCGCAGGGGTTTACAAAGTGAAGCATCTACCTAGATGCGTCACTTTGTAAATATGGCGCAACAAGCCGCATTTTTTACGCCACTGGTGCGTCACAAAAAGTGACCCACCGGCGGCGTAAAAGTGACGCACAGGCTCATAAATGAGGCCCCTGCAGTTTCTCAACCTCTTTTTCAACTGCGACTGTTTGTTCTTATATATGCGTAATTCGGTCAGCCATATCAGAGCATAGATTGTTTGTTTTCCTAATGGCACCATGGAGTGGAGAGGGTCGCATATAACAATTCCAGTGTTGGCGCAGGAGGGATGCTGCCTACCCTGTTGCTTCCACCTACACTCACACTTGCGTCCTCTGCCCCCGGACCATTAGTAGTACAGGCAGACAATGTTGACCCTGTATAGTCCCATTCCAACTGCTTTTTGGGGGATTCTGATGATCTGCCCCTAATCCTGGCCCGGCGTCTAGAGGCTCCTGCTTAGCTATTGTGTCTTTTCTGTGTAGCTGGGGACTCTTCTCCTGAATCATCTTCCGATACACTCTCCTGCATTGTTTTAATTTCACTAGACTGCGTTTTATCCACTTCTTCGTTTACTGAAAGAATGTATCCGCATCCGGAGAGAGCAGGGGAACACTTGCCCATGTCGAGATCGTTCACTATCCTCCTGCCCAGAGGACATTGTACCTGTGTTCTCGGTTTGGGGCACCACGACCCGCGCATTTGGGTAAGCCATAGCAGACAAGTTCATCTGTCCTAGTGCTTGAGTGGGTGCCACCCTCTCTTCTGCATTAATTGCTGTTGTATCATCATTAGACAGATCAGCCATACTTCTTACTTCTACGACCTGCACAGGGGTAGTCTGTGTCAACTCCTTTCCGGGTATAGTGTCCCCCCCATCATTCTTTGTGGCGACTCTTTTATCATTAGGCTCACCCCTCCTCTTTCTCCAGACGGTCTTTCCCTCCACCTAATTTGGGTCCCTCCTCAGAATATTCAGTTCCCTGGGAAAGCATCATGCGCCTTGGACTACCTACCCCAGAATGCACCATATCAGATATGAAGGAGGCAGGCACCTGAATGGCGCTTATAGGACTTTACATTTGTAAGGGCTCTTGTGCCCCGGTGGTTGCAGTTAGACCCACAGATAAGTCCAGGGTGGGAGATACTTCAGGAGTAATCATCAGATCACTAACTGGCATTGATGTTGTAGCAGTACTAGTAACACCAGTAACATTATAGCCCCTGAATGCTTCTACTACTGACATCTGGCGCATCATACATTCCCCGGCAGCGGCCGTTCGCTGTCTTGTCTCACCAGCCACTCCAGCTTCAGGCCCCCTGTTCTCCTCACCTTTCTTTCTTGGGGCCCTATGCCATATCTGCCCAAGGTACCCACCGGAGTCCGACCCCCCCAAAAGACCTTTTTTCACTTTTTTTCTCTCGTTCGGCGCCATAGCAGACCTCCACCAGCGCTTTGCAGACACCACTATCCCGTGAAGAACCAGCAGGAGCCGGGGCGGTTGTGCACACTGCCGAAGATCTCCTCAGGTGGACGGCCGGAGGTGCGCCGACTCTGCAGATGCTGGTGGCCTGTTGATGATACACGCCAGCTACCCGAGCACCCCGTGGGGGGGGGGAAGCCAGCACCGATAGAGGCCAGCAATGTTCAAGCAAAACCCAGCATATAGTCCAACACGAATCCGGCCCGACACAGTTTAAGCAGAATCCGGCGCTCACATCGGCCCACAGCGGGGGAGAAAATCATTCCAGCATCAGTCCAGCGCCCTCGGGTCAGCGGCCAATCAGGTAGGGCAAAGCATGCCTGCTTGTCTACAGTTCTTAACCCCCCGTTCTTAGCCATGAAATGTATTGATTTCAAGAACACTTGCTCTTGCTCAACGGAAGGGAAAGAGTCACTTATATAAAACTTTTAGCTTGGATTGCTGTTCAAGTGAAGCCTGTACACCCATAGCTTTAAAAATAGGTACATCAAGTTCCGAATTTCTTTACCCCTCTTAGCCTCTGCCACAGTCATGTCTGGAAAACCCTGGAAAGAAGATTCCTCGGACGAGCCAAACGACTTTATTGTTTTGCCTTCATCAAAAAGCTGCTCTTTTATCTGGTAATCTGTTAAATTCACCGAACCTGGCCGTGGGTATTTCGATTGGTTGATTTGAATTTCCCCTGAGACTCGGTGGATGGCCGCAGGTGCGCCGACTCCGCAGATGCTGCTGGTATGTTGATGGTACACACCAGCTACCCGAGCACCCCCGGGGGGAGCCAGCACCGGCAGAGGGCAGCGATGTCCGAGCAAAAACCCAGCATATGGTTTAAGCAGAATCCAGTGCTCACATAGGCCCGCAGCGGGGGAAGAGAATCAATCCAGTGTCATTCCAGCATCCTCGGGTCTCAGAGCAGGAGAGAAAGGCCAGCGCTGCTTACGGTGAGCTTAGTCAGCGGCCATCTTGCCCCGTATGCCCATGTGATCCTTAGCAAACATTTTTTAAGAAAATATTGTTTTATAGGAGTTTGTTTGTCACAACATGTTCTGCTGGAGAACATGTAATCCCTGTTAATTTAGCAATTTAGATTTTCCTGATGCACCTATGACAGGAGAGCATGGTCATTAGCATACAATGAAGAAGCTTTTATTAAGAGAAATCATTTTAGAAGTGTCTGCAGTCCTGTACAAGTAATATAACACCTATGAGTAAAGTGTAAAACATTTCCTTTTCCCTTGATGGTCTTCCGATTAGGAATACACAGATGTAAGGATTTAGGGTATGACTGTGTTGTTTTTCTCTTTTCCTCAGAATTTAGTAAATGAACACAGACTAACTTGGCTGCTTGGGATTGGGTGACATATTACTCTTGTCAGTTCACCAAAGAGTTTGTTTTATACTTGCCAATAGGTCCAGACTATTGTTTTTTTTTACTCTAACATAGATAAATGAAGTGGTTCTTGGATGCCTTGCTAATATATGGAGTGTCCCAAGCATAGGAAGTATTCTGAGACTATCCTCTCTGTTGATAGATTATTTTTGTGCCTTGTCTAAAGACCTTTTGTTCAGTCCATCAATAGATATTTGCTGCCTTACAACCATTGCCAGAGGGGATCGGACATCAGATCCAGCCTGGGGAATCAGCACCAGTCCTGATTGAAGTCAAAGTGAAGGTACCCAGCACAGGCATTGCTGGCAACTAGGACCTCAGTGAAGGCGGAAGCCCTGGGATGAATTGTGTACCCCCACCACTGTCTTGGGCGAAAGACGGGGTCACAAATCAGAAAGGAGATGGTCCCTGAAATGCATAGGAGCCCTGAAAATGTTTTTACTAGATGATTCTAGGATTTGCTTTTTGCTTAGGGTGGAAAAAAAAATGAAAATTCTGTTAGTGATAATAGTCATTACTCTCTCCTATTACTATCTGTATGTTAATTATGACCAAATGCTTTGTCCCGTTTGTATTCCTGCTTATACCTTTTATGTACCCGCTTAATGAAATGTTTAGAATGGCTCCGGTTCCTCTTCATCATTGTACTGTGCGGGTAGGTGGACTGTTGGCTCCTGTTTAGCGAGAGGGTACTTACTTTTGAAGTGTCTTACACGGGAGGAGACTGATGAGGCAACGCATCTAAACTTAGTAGGGTCCCACTAAGAAATGGCAGAACCTCCGGCCTGTCTTTGAATACCATGTGGAGTAGGTAGTATTGGCCTACCACAGTGTGTAGATCATTTTTAAATTTTAGGTCCTGACAAATAGCACTGAATCTCTTTGAGCACCAAGCATGAAACATGTCGACCACTAGGTAGAGCGTACTTCCTGGATTTTTGTACTGGATAGTGACCTTTCCTATTTTGCTTTTAATAAGGTAGATAGCCACACCATTAAAATTGCATAGTGGATTACCTAACCTTTTTTAAATTATCACCACTCCCTTGCATCTACACCTCATCTAGATCCCTCACACCCACAGCACCAACTGGCAGGGACAAAATAACTCCGATAAAGAGCCCCTTTTAGGGTGCCCGTCAGACATTGCACCGCCAGTTTGACAAGGAGCAAAACCCAAATGATGAAGCATGACATCTAGCTTCCTGGGTGTGTGAGGGTTTTAGTCCCGAAAGGGAGAGTTCCCTTCCCTTTCCCCCTTCTTTCACTGGGGCCTCTTCCCAACCTTTTTGACTTAATTGTGGTGCAACACCTTGGGGAACTGCATACCCTTCTTTATCTACTATAGAATGGAAAATGCCCACCTAGCAATGAATTAGGATTGATAAATTTATAAAAATAAATGTGCAAATATTTTCTATGTTCCTACTGGATCATAGGAATGTCTTTAGTTCATGCTAAAAGGACCATCTGTTAAAAATTGCAGGGATCTGTTAGCATGAGCTGAAAGCCATTTTGTACTTGGCAGCCATTTTAGTTAGCCATGTGCTCGCCATGTGCTGTTTCCCTCTTCCGGAGCCTTGCACATGATCAGAAGGGCCTAGCTAGTAGAATGCACCTGCTCTTATATAATAACTGTCAGGCTATTCTTGCTGGTGTAGGGAGAAATGACTCTCCTCCCACTTTGTTGAGCAAGCAAATCTTGTATGCCCATATTAGTAATTAATAATAATAATAATAATAATAATAATAATAATAATAATAATAATAATAATATTAGTCATTTTGCATGCTTACATGAGCCAGGACTGCCTCTTGGTTTTATGCGGACTATGTAACCCTAAGCATATATAAGGTCACTGTTTTCTGTACTCCTTAGACTGCCTCATACAGTTCCTGAGGGTACTGTGTGACGTAGTCTCCCTCATCTGAGGTGAATAAAAGATGTATTTTATATCACAGCTTCTGTGTCAATCTCTTCTTTGTTGGTTTAAAGAACCGGGTGTCTCAGTGAGACCCCTGAGAAGGTTTCTATTTTCTACAAGGGATTCCCCATCCTCCCTCTTGGTAGCCAGCTATTTGAACTCACTCCTAAGTCACTGTCAGCCTCCTTAGGAACTGCATACTCCTTTCTTTGTTATTAGTATCAGGGCACGTATGCTGAACCTTCAAAGCCCTTTTTGTCTCTCCTTGTTAACAGAAGCAGCTTAAAAATGCCCATTTAATAAATGGTAAAATAGAGTAGAAAATTAAAAACTGGGATCCTGTTGTGGTGTGCCTATGGAGTCTTGGGAGTAATTAATGAGGTCAGCGTCCTCCCATTTCCGCATTTCAGCCCCATTCCATTCATTATTATTCTCAGTGTATCTACCTTGCCCTTCTTCTTCTTTTCTTTTTTTCTTTCATTATTACTCGCTTTGATTCCTCTATTTATGTTGGATCCAGTAATTAAGTTACATGATTTGATGCATCTGGATTCCTTATTCATTGATTTATATGTCTGTTCCCCCGCCCCCCCTCCCCAAAAAAGGCTAAAGTTATGTTATGTTATGTTAGGAGTATTTATTCAGCGCACAGCTGCTCCAGCGAAGGAGCGTCCTGGAGCTTGACAAGGTATCCAACACAACACAACCAAGGGACCATGGACTCAGAAAGAAAAACTCAGGGGAATAACAAAGTCTTGATGGCTCTACGGAATAAAAAGAGATTATCAGATGCACAAATCTCTAAGGGAAGAGAATTCCACAAGGCAGCAGCCCGAACTCGGAAAGAGCGTCCTCCAGCACGACTGAGTTTAAACCGAGGAACAACAGCCAGATCCTGGCCCAGAGATCTCAAGGAGCGGGCAGGAACATAGGGCGTCAAAAGATTCCTAAGAATCGGGGCAGAGAAGCCCTTGAGAATTTTATAAGACTGACACAACACTTTAAATTGGATCCTCTGCTTGACTGGAAGCCAGTGGAGGGAGCGTAGGGTATTGGCCACGGAGCAGAACCTGGGCAGACCCACCACCGCTCTGGCTGCCGCGTTCTGGACCCGTTGCAGCCGTGTAATTTCTGCTTGATTCACCCCTACCAGAAGAGAGTTGGCGTAATCAAGCCGGGAAATCACTATCGCCTGCAACACCAGCTGCCTGGTAGCGGCCTCAAAAAATTTCAGTGCTGGTCTGAGTCCTCGCAGAATGCCAAAACAACTGGCGGCAGTTATTTTGGTGTGGGAGACAAAACTAAGGGCAGGGTCTAGCCAGACTCCCAGATTTTTAATCTCCGTTACCGGAGTCGGGGTAGGTCCCAATTCCAGAGGCCACCATTTGTCGCCCCAAAGTTCCGGTTTCTTGCCGATGATCATTATCTCGCTATTTTTTGCGTTCAGCTAGAGATAGTTGGAATTCATCCAGCTGGCAAGCGCCCTCAGCCCATTCTGGAACCTAGGAGCGTCCAAATCGGAGTCCCCGCTGAGCGTGACTGCCAGCTGAGTGTCGTCAGCGTAAAAGAAACCATAGTCAGGCCCCATTTCTTGACGACATCAGCCAGCGGTCTCACATACAGATTAAATAGCGTGGGGCTCAGCGAGGATCCCTTAGGGACCCCCTGGTCCAGCGGATGGAATTTGGACTGATAGGGAGGGATGGCTACGCAAAAAGATCGGTCGGCGAGAAAGGAACGGAACCACTGGAGGGCAGTCCCAGAGATACCAGCTTCTTCCAGGCGCTGGAGGAGGATAGAATGGAATTCGGTGTCAAAGGCAGCGCTCAGGTCTAATAAAACAAGCGCTGCCATTTGACCCGAATCAAGCCCCATGCGTAGATGTTCCACCATGTAAAGAAGGGCTGTCTCCGTGCTGTGATCAGCACGGAACCCATTCTGCGTCGGATCTAGGATATTTGCCCGCAGAAGATGATCCGAAAGGACTCGATTCACATGTGCTTCTGCTACTTTCGTAGGCCATGGAAGAAGTGAAATCAGCCGATGATTCTCCGGTTTAAGAGAATCTAGACCCGGCTTCTTCAAAATCGGCGTAACCACCGCTTGCTTCCAACTGGCAGGAACCTTACCAGTGGAGAGCGAGAGGTTGATCAAAGCGCACACCGGTAAAAAGTCCAAGGACAACGGGTCCCTAAAGAGAGCTGGTCTCAGTGGATCTGTCGGAGAGCCAGACTTCATAAGTTGGGCCAGTTGATTAAAGCCCTCAGGCGATAAGCAGGGAAGAGTGTGCAGGATCGTATGTTCCTCGGACCTGAGAGAGGGTCCGGCGTCCTGAATGGGCGTAGAGAATGAACGCCGGATGGCTTGAATCTTCTCCAAGAAGAAGGGCGCCAATGCCTCGCAATGTGAGATAGAGGCCGTGTCATTAATGGGGGCCTTTTTAGCCATAAGGTCTTTGAGGGCCTTAAAAATGGCTTTGGAGGGGTTAGAGCTATTGCGGAACTCCAAAGAGTAAAAAGCCGCACGCGCTCCACAGACCGCGCGATGGTAGACTTTAATGGTGGCGAGATATGACACTTTTTTACTAATGTCATAGGCTTTCCGCCAATCCCTTTCCGTGCGTCTGCACGCACTTTTCAATGCACGTAGCGAATCATCGTACCAGGGGCTGGGGTCCCTAACACTACATTTACTCAGGGTAACCGGGATGATGGAATCCAAAGCCCGGGTAATCCACTCGCAGAAATGGTTATAACCCATATCCACATCATCAAACGGGCCCAGTGGATCCTCAGACAGAGTGCGGTTCAGGTCCTCTAGTCTGAGTTTGTTCCAGTGTCTTCTAGGGACGACTCTGGCAATAGGTTTAGGGGGAAGCTCATACAGTGGGCACTGGATCCTAACCAACGAATGATCAGTCCAGGCAAGGGGGGTAGAGGCTAAAACCCTAGCCTCCGTAAGGTTGGTGAAAAAAGGGTCCAAAGAATGACCTCCCACATGGGTGGGGAAGGTGACTCGTTGGTCCAATTGATAGGCTTCCAAATCCGCCAGCAT
Organism: Lissotriton vulgaris; assembly: GCF_964263255.1. Taxonomy (NCBI): domain Eukaryota; kingdom Metazoa; phylum Chordata; class Amphibia; order Caudata; family Salamandridae; genus Lissotriton; species Lissotriton vulgaris. The sequence goes on along the minus strand of NC_141689.1, from coordinate 168,342,428 downwards.
GCTGCTGACAGCAGTAATATTCAAACTCTCGAAATGGAGATTCAAGACCCCTAAGATAGAAAAATTAGCACAGCCTACTGCCAACATACCTATAGCATCCGGGAGGGCCTCCCTAAACGCCACGTCGCTGCCCGGAGGGCGATAGATTAGCATGCCGGAGAAGGAAAACTGGGGGCTGATGGAAATCTGGAAAGAAGCACTTTCACAGCCCGCAATTTTTAAGCCTCTCCAGTCACAAGGATAACATGATTTAACCGCAAGTGCTATACCCCCACCTCGCGAGGTGCGAATAAGCGTATACACCGAATATTCCGGCGGAAAGGCCAAATTGAGAATAGCAGTATCTGTATCCTGTAACCAAGTCTCAGTGATACAAAAGATATCAGGGGATTCGTCCTTAGTCAGATCATATATAGCCTGGTAGTGACTCACCAGCGACCTGACATTAAGGTTCCAGATACTAAGCTTGCGTGGGAGGCAGATACTCCTAGGTGCTGGCGATTTGCCTACATTGCTAGAGAGAGCGGGAGCACAAAGTGCCCATTTACCACAAACACACTGGTAGGGGCCAGATAGTGGGTTCACAGGTACCGCCTCACAACGGACGGCTTGATGTCTAATAGCTAGTAGGGCATCTCTGGAATACCATGGTGCCATATTCACTGCGATAATGGCAGATAGAAACTCAAATCTGACCGGCCCATCCGGCCCGGGACGCGGACGGGCGCAGACGGGCAGGACTCTGGCACGACTCAGGCTAAGCGAAGGCGCGCCCGCTGCGCGATACCGCTGCGCTTGGCAGCGAGCATTAAGTAGGCGTCCCTTCCAAGCTCCTGTGCACTAGAGCGCTCGACGATGCTGGCGTCCAAGTAAACAACACCACTCCAAGATGGCCGCTATGTAAATGACCCCACCCCGGGAACCGGACCCGCTCAAACAGCGGTGCCAAACAATTAAAGTGCAGGTAAGGGGGACTAGGCGACCCACGATTCCAGACTGATTAAAATAGCCAAACCAAAATAGAAAACGAGGAGGTTAAAAGCAATAATGCACGATGCACGATGCAAGCGCGAAGCGCTAAAACAACAGTCCGATACCTTGTCAGCGCAACTCTGACTAAGCTCGCCTTAAGTAGGCGTCCCTTCCAAGCTCCTGCGCACTAGAGCGCTCGACGATGCTGGCGTCCAAGTAAACAACACCACTCCAAGATGGCCGCTATGTAAATGACCCCACCCCGGGAACCGGACCCGCTCAAACTGCGGTGCCAAACAATTAAAGTGCAGTTAAGGGGGACTAGGCGACCCACGATTCCAGACTGATTAAAATAGCCAAATGAAAATAGAAAACGAGGAGGTTAAAAGCAATAATGTACGATGCACGATGCAAGCGCGAAGCGCTAAAACAACAGTCCGATACCTTGTCAGCGCAACTCTGACTAAGCTCGCCTTAAGTAGGCATCCCTTCCAAGCTCCTGTGCACTAGAGCGCTTGACGATGCTGGCGTCCAAGTAAACAACACCACTCCAAGATGGCCGCTATGTAAATGACCACACCCCGGGAACCGGACCCGCTCAAACAGCGGTGCCAAACAATTAAAGTGCAGGTAAGGGGGACTAGGCGACCCACGATTCCAGACTGATTAAAATAGCCAAATGAAAATAGAAAACGAGGAGGTTAAAAGCAATAATGCACGATGCACGATGCAAGCGCGAAGCGCTAAAATAAGTCCGATACCTTGTCTCTGTAATGCTATACTAGCCTGTTTCCCTATAATTGACACAGTGTACAAATTATTCTCGATCAGTGCCATCAAGAAATTTGTTACCTCCTTGACAGCATTCCCCGTCTTCTGTCCTTCCTCATCTCTTGATTAACTCCTGCTAAGTCATTAAGGGACTCATTTTGATTGGCCAAGAAACCCTTCCATCAACTTTCATACCCTCACCATACTAGTTACCACATCTTCTATAGCAATGGATCACTACTGCCTCCTCCTGCTGGACTGGTGTTGGAGCTAATCCATCGAATCCTGACCCTGGAAGTGAGGCAAAACATTGGTCACTTTATAGACCTCATCAGGTTTGTGTCTTGCTCAATGCTTGACCACTGTAGGTATCTCAACATTAACTCCTGCAATAGCCTCAGAACCCATCGGTCATTGGTTCACAACATATTGATCACTTTCTCCCCTGCCTCAATGTCAATTACAAACATCACTTTCTTGTTTTCGAACTTTTTACCCCATAAACTCACAATCAACACCATTAGTAATAATTCTAAGAAAGCTGAGCAGCTATGTTCAGCAGAAACCTTTTTTTATTGCGCAATCATCAAGACCTTTTCAAGGTGCGATTGAGTTAAAGCAGGGCAAGTGTTTGGATGTGGGTTTCTCCAGTTTCTTTAGTTCAACCTTAAAATGTCATTCACAATTTTCAAACAATAAACGAAAACTATGTGGCAAATGTGGTAAATCCTTAATTGTGCAATAAATGCCTCAGCCACAGAATTGCATAATGCAACAGGCCTGGCCATTGCCCATCATATTATCGATGTTCTATTTATGAAAAGTAAACAAAGTCTAGACATTTTGGGCCATATGTATCAACACATTTCCCCATAGAAACAGAATGGGTAAAACCCTTTGATACATCTGGCCCTTTAATTCCACTCAACGTCTATTGTTAGGTCCACCTTGAAAAGAACAGCACCACAAAAAGGATTAATTTTCCTAGAATTCGAAATGCTTAACAACATAATTCATATGTGTTCTTTTACTGCAAACAACCAGCCAAGAGAGTACAATATTTATATTTCACTTACTGTTTGAAAAAAAAATCAGATTAACCACCCCAATAACTTGGAATATAAAAACTACATGATATGTTCAATTGGTCCTTTATAAACCACTCATCCAATTTAGACTTTGAGGTGAGCTAGGCTTATTATATAAAAATAACATTTAAATTGAAGACCGCAATGATTGGACTATTTCCAAAGAATTTTTTGTGCTCACTTAGCAAATTTGCATGATACATACTAATCAAGGACGACTGGCGATCACACAGTGTAATTGTCACACCAGTTTCATAACTGTATCCAAATTCTTGTTTTGAGCTGTTTTCTGCAGCCGCTTGTGCTTGTTCTACTAAAAGAGTAGTTTGTTCCTAACAGTGTTTCCCAGGGGATCAGCATGGTAGGTCTGTATTCTCTTTTGCTCTTTTCAAATATAGTTCAGGTTAGTGCAGGTGGAATATAGCGGGGTGGTGAGGAGAAAAGAAGGGTATAAAAAGTAGTGCACCTCTTCCTATAGATTTTTGTGAATGAAGCACCCATTCCATGACCATTTTTGGGTCAGTGTAATAACAAGGCTCCATTTGGCAGGCGTGACTCCTAAAATGAAACAGCGGCTCATAAATGTGGGGTAGCATAATAGGCACACATTCACTGTAGCAGATAATCTTAGCACTATTGACAGATAACAGATATTTATTGTTACCCAACTCAATGGTACTCATTTTATCAACCTTGGGAAAAATGAAAGGCTGAAGTGGTTGTGCCAGGAATTGAACCTGTGACCATAAGAGCAAACACAGATCACAGGAGAGAATGCATCGGTCCAGTGACACACCAGACCTGGCGATGATCAACATGTGAGTAGAACACACAATAAATACTAGTTCAGGGGGCTGAACTATTTGCTGTCTGTGAATGGACTGAATTTTTACCATGAGATGGCTAGTGGTTTTGCCTCGTTGTTTACAGCTTTCTTCTTCCTTTCTCCATTTTCCCCCTTTTTCTGAGTGCTTTCTCCTGCTTTTGCCTCATTTTTTACTGATTTCTCCTTCCTTTCCCCCGTTTCCCCCTGCTTTTGTCTTGTTTTTGACTGCCTTTTTCTTCCTTCCCCCTATTTATCTGGGTGCTTTGTCCTGCTTTTGTCTCGTTTTTTACTGCCTTCTCCTTCCTTCCCCCCATTTATCTGGGTGCTTTGTCCTGCTTTGGCCTAATTTTTTACTGCCCTCTCCTTCCTTCCTGCCATTTATCTGGGTGCTTTCTCCTGCTTTGGCCTCATTTTTTACTGCCTTCTCCTTCCTTTCCCCCATTTATCTGGGTGCTTTCTCCTGCTTTGGCCTCATTTTTTAATGCCTTCTCCTTCCTTTCCCCCATTTTTCTGGGTGCTTTCTCATGCTTTTGCCTCGTTTTTTATTGCCTTTGTCTAATTTTTACTGTTTTCTCCATCCTTTCCTCCCTTTTACTGAGCTTTCTCTTGTTTTTTACTGCTTTTTCAACCCCCCACATTTTCTGAGTGCTTTTGCCTTGTTTTTCACTGTTTTCTCCACAAAGCAGCTAGCAGCTCCAGTGCCTTGAGACTCTCACAGATGATTTGCTGCGCTTTATGAATCCTGATTGATTGATTGATTGATTGATGAAGTCATAACCAACAATCAGATGAAACTGGCACCTGCAAGTGCCATCTTGACAATCGAGGCCATAGCAAGGAGAGCTTGCTCTGGCGCAAACCTGTCTATGTGACTCGACTCCAGAGACTCTCACTGTTGTGATGGTCAGGACCACGGTGGTCCAAAACGTCTACCCCTGCTTCTGCCAGGTGGGCTAACGACTACAGGCCTAGTGCAAGAAACGGGATCCAGAAGATGTTGCTTGTTGCATGTAACCTCTCTGCCTGAGGCAGAGCGAGTGCACCTGAGAGCTGGGCAACTGAACGGATCCATCAGGAATGGATCCAATGCGAGACGTACAACTGCGAAATATGAACACACTTATTGGAGAGTGGTACAAACTGCAACTTAGCTAAATTCATGCTGCTATGTGGGTGGGTTGTGGAGAAAGCAGATTTTGCATTATACAGGGAGTGGACGCTGAGACGAGGGGTGGGAGTGTGGGAAAGGAAAGGAAAAAGCCTAGCCCAGCTGAGAAAGGGAAACACCAGTTCAGACACAGCACTGTCTTTATAGTGCCAAGAGACACTAAACCGCATGTTGCTTATGTAGTCTGTGGTAATTTATTCTAGTGTGCATTAAAATATTTTTCAATCCTAAAATGATAAGCATGGACTAAACATTCAGTTATTGTGTTGTTGTGTGATTGACTGTGAGATGGCGGACAGCCACTCCACCTTCCTGGGAGGAAACAACACTTACAACGCAACTTTTACAACGCACTACCTTTACAACGAAACTTTTACAATGCAACATCCATTACAACGCATGCCATTACAACGCAACCATTACAACGAATGTCACTACAACGCATATCACTACAACGCATGTCATTACAACGCAGTCATTACAACGCATACCATTACAACGCATACCTACACTATCCAACACTTACCCTACTGTTGCACCCCCTGGAGTTAGAATAGTCATTTTTACCCCTACACTATCCAACACTTACCCTACTGTTGCACCCCCTGGAGTTAGAATAGTAATTTTTACCCCTACACTATCCAACACTTACCCTACTGTTGCACCCCCTGGAGTTAGAATAGTAATTTTTACCCCTACACTACCCAATACTTACCATACATGCAATGTAATGGTATGCGTTGTAATGGTATGCGTTGTAAATGTAGTATGCGTTGTAGTGGAATGCGTTGTAAAGGTAATTTCAAAGAATTCGTTATAATGGCATGCGTTGTAATGGAATGCGTTGTAATGGATGTTGCGGTGTAAAAAATGCGTTGTAAAGGTATGCCTTGTAAAAGTATGCGTTGTAACGACATACATCCCTTCCTGAGAAGCCTGTAGCTGGTCACCATCACTGCCCCTGAGTCAAGTGCACAAGGGGTTGTACTTGGCCTATTTTCCAGACCAATACTATGATGGACCCCGAGGCATCACAGGTGAACAATCTACACCCCGATGGCTGAGGCCGAGAACCTAGGGGTGGGCAAAGAAATCTGCCCCACCAGTGGAGTTTGTGGAGTTTTGCCTGCTCTGCTCTGCGTTCCCAAAAATTCTGTGAAGTGACGCAGAGTGGAGTTTTGTCTCTCAAGTGTCTCGCCAACCTTAAGTTGGTGAGCGCTTGTGATAAAAAAAATTGCACACAGACCTCCTCACTGCAATATTTCTCAACACATGCGGTCACGGCAGGTTGCAACCGCTTGCATTGATAAATCTACTGCTTGCATTGAGGAAACTGACGCTTGAGTAGAATGTCTCCTCAAGCATCTGAAAGCAGCAGCGCCCTCTGGTGTGATGCGTAGTGCTGTTCACTCTGATGTTACAGTGCGGGACAAAACTCACGGTGCTAAAAATCAGTGCGAGCAGCGCAACTTAACAGACTCTGCCACATGTGGAACTCCGCAGTGCGTGGCAGTTTTTCCAGCACTTTGCAGAGTTCCGGCGAATGTTGCCCAGGCCTATAGACCCCTGCTTGCTCGGCTCCGTAGCCCCCTCGAATGGGCAAACGCTTCATATTGTTAGTTTCATTTAACCATCTGAAGACAGCAATTAGCTACTAAAGGAAACCAGTTATCCTTTGCAAAGTATTTGCCATTGATCAGCATCAAGGGTGATGCTTTTTTAGTAACTTTAGATCCTTTTTAACTAGAAACATTTGTTTTTAAATATGCAAATTGTGCAATACAGTGGATTTTGAGGAAAGTCTGAAAAAACTAGAATGTTGAAAAAACACATGGCAACAGAATCACACAATTCAAGAGTCGTGTCTTTATTGTACTCTGCTGCTCAGTGAACGCAGGGCTGTTGGAGCTGCATCAATAACTTAAAAAATACAGGTACATTATTTAATCTTTTTTGACATTTGCCTCCTATTTAGCTGTAACACCCTCGCCTACCACAAACACCACACACGGGGCTCTCAAGTTTCCCAAGTCCATAGTTAAGTAGTTCATTCAGTCTAGGGGCAGATTTACAAGCCCCTTGCCTCATTTTGCGAAGCCGTTGCGTAAATTTTTGTGACGCATCGTCGGAGTAAAAATGAGGCCCATGTACATCTAGGGAGATGAGTCACGTTGTAAAGCCCAGCGTCACATTCTACCTGCGTCAGGTATACTGTATGCAGGGTTGGCGTTCCCATTCAAAAAAAGCTTCGTAGAAGTGACTCAGTGAAATCTACAAGATTTCACTGTGCCACTTCTAGGACGCCACTGCATCAAATCCTTACACCTGCTTGGAGCAGGCGTAAGGAGTGATGCAACGCAATGACGATAGGCCTCCCCATGCTTTGCTGGTGCTGTGTCATGCTTGCGACACGACTCAAGCAATGCATGACTTTTGCGCAACAGATGCGTCAGAATTTCTGACGCATCTATCAATCACTGCGCCATGGCGTGCATATTGCAAATACAGTGGGGCAGATTTATGAGTTCTGGCGCATCTCTGCAAATCAGCAGGGATGCCCCAGAACTGATGCGTCACGCAATTCCCTCCTTGCGGCACCACAGATGCGCCGCCTTTACAATGCGGCGCACCATGGTGCAAGGAAGGGCAGATGCGTGACGCATCTTGTAGTGTGCGGGCGGCGCATTGCTGGAGTAGCGTCGCAAGTGCGACGCAACTCCTGCAATGTTCGGAGGCCACCCATACATAACGTGGTGCGTCACTCCTTACGCCTGCTTCAAGCAGGCATAAGGATTTGACGCAGCTGCCTCGTAGAACTGACTCAGTGAAATCTTGTAGATTTCACTGCGTCAGTTGTACGGGGCTTTCCTACGAGGGAACGCCCACCCTGCGACAGAACGCCCACATGAAACCTGACGTAGGTTTCATGTGGCGCAGGGCTTTATAACGTGACGCATCTGCCTAGATGCGTCACGTTGTAAATAGGTCGCAGGGATGCGCCACGTTTCCGCGCCGTTGCGTCACGCAACGGCGGCGTAAACGTCGCACATGTCCGACATAAATCTGCCCCTTCGTATCCATGGTGGCGCAAGGGTTTATCAGGGTGGTCCAGGGAAAGTCATGCAGCTCTACAAATGCGTCATTTTCTTGAAAATCTGCCCCTAGGTTTTTAGTTTGCATTCTGGGAGTTGTATTCCCGAAATACCGTTATAAAATCAGGACTACAAGTCTCAGAATGCGAACCCCTGGGCTGGATGAGCTACTCAAGCAAAGCCTGTGCAGGAACTCTTAAGAAATCTGTGCACATGTTCATAAATAATTGCCAGTGACTATTCGAAGTGGTAATTCGTGGTCTGCATAGCGAGTATTAGACATTAACATTGTGTTTTTGCTCCTGCTGTCTTTGCAGAGCGACTGGTATTTCCAGACGGCCCTCTTATTGCCGCTCAGTTTATATTCCCTTCTTAGAAAGAAGGCAGCGGCGGAGGGCGGGCGGTGTACCTGCTGGAGTTCACAAGCACAGCGCCCAGACGCCGACCGCCAAGGCGGGCGGTGGTAACACTGGCGCGCGCGACATAGGTATAGTATGAAGCTTTGTGTTTTAACAAGGAAAACTTCATAAAACATTGTGGTCTATTTTATTAGCGTCAAGTTTACACCCTCAACTTACTTTGAACAGCTGCCCCTGGAACAGCAAAGGCGCTGTGCAAACAATCACAGAGGAGGAACTTAGATGCACGCGTTCCTGAAGACAGACATGAACGACCGAAGTCTACAAAACACCACGCAAGAGCTTTGGTTTTCAAATAGACAGTGGTGTTCTGCCATCTAGTGGTACAAAGGTATAGGTCCAATGAATAACTGCTGTAGACGAGAAAAAGCACGAATTGAGAAGTCCAGAGAACAATTGGTTCCTTTTAAAATAACAGCAGCTTAACAGTGACAGAAACAATGTAGCAACTTAACAGTGACAGAAACAATGTAGCAGCTTACCAGTGACAGAAAGATGCTGTACACAATTGTGCCTAATAAGGAACACCGAAGAGGTCTGTGAAAAGTTTTCATAATGCAAAGTTACATACTGAATATTCATTTTGGCCTAGTTTATAGCTTTCTCTGTGGCTTCGCTAACGCACAGGATTTATATTTACTGGTAAGCTGTAACATGAAGTTATAAAAGTGTTGTGTATTTCTGAAACTAGATGTTACATTTTCTACCGGTTTATTGAGAGAGGGGGTGTGACCCACACGTGCTGAGTTTTGCTGGTGCCATTGAAAGTACCTGGGTTGCACAGTGACCCTGATGCTGAATTAATATGTCTCCTGCTGTCCTACTACGTGTTTTCAGGAACCTTTTTGGCAGAAAATGGGGAGTGTGTGATATAAAATGGATTAGGAACGTTTTGATTTCTATGCCAAGTCCCAACATGTGTGACCTTGTTTGGTGGATGGGTGAGAAAATTATGAAGGTTATGAGATAACAGTTTCAAGTTTGTATAATTCTAGATGGGTGCTAGACAAGGATGTGACGCAGGCTTCCAGTAGCGCCCGCGCAACCCTGGGGCTAAGGGACCGCAGCACTGCGGGGGCCTTAGTTATGCCGCTGAATAGCTGTAATGTTGAATCGTGGTCAAGGCATTGTGCACCAGGACCTGTCCTTCGTCTGAGTCTCTAATGATCACCTGAGCTCTTGAAGAGCATCAGAGTTTTCTCTACGTATACATCGCCCACCGCCAGGAGGCGCACCTCTGTCCACTGTATTTTGTGAATCCACCCCCGGAAGGCCGGGAGTTACCACAGTGTAGTGTTTGGTGAGTACAGTAAGGTTTTTGCTTTGTGTTGCACATATGCGTGCCAGCGGCTCTTAGCAGCTCTAGCCAGGGGTCCCAGCTATGGCGCATCCTGTCGGGGATCCATCCACCAATCCGCTGTCCTGCATCCCTCAATTCCCCTTGCAAACCTGTCTGGGATTGGGGGTGTCCAAAAGCCATTGCATAGGTCACTGCAACTGTGCAGCTGCATCATAAAGCTCGTAATTAGGTGCCCCTAGTCCTCCTTTATCCAGTGGGGCATACAACTTGTGGACCCCCACCTTTTCCCTCTCAGTGCCCCATATTAGATCATAAAGGACCATATTAAGATCAGTAAAGATGCACCAGGGTAAGATAACAGGGAGAGCTGAGAAATGCAAGAGTAATCTAGGAAGCACCAACATTTTGGCTACTGCCACTCGACCCACTGGGGAAAGTGGAAGAGGTCTCCAAAAGGTCAGGGAGCAGTGTGTGCCAGCCACAACCACTCCCAAATCCCCCTGCACGAGTTTCTCATCTGCATTACAGGCATTGACCACCAGTTATCGAAAGGTATCAATCTTCTACTATTGGCCTGTGGGTGGGAGCCCTACGCGCTCTTGGTCCAAGTGTCGTCTAAGGGGGATGAGGCACAATTTCACCCAATTTACCTTCAAACCATCACTGGCAGTATGTCTCAACTTACATCAGATAGTTACACCAGCTCGTCATCTGCGTAGAGCAAAATGGCTTCCCAGACATCCCTGTTCAGAATCCCACAGTGTGGTCCCTGTAACGAAAACTAACCTGCCAGCATTCCATTTCCAGGGAAAATATGATTGGCAAGAGGGAGCACCCCTACCGAGTGCCCCTGGACACGCTGAAAACATCAGAAACCTCTCTTTCCAGGTTAGTTTAAAGGACAGCTATCAATTGCAGTATCTCTGGCCTCACTCCCATTCTCTTCAGCACTTCCATGAGATAGGGCCATCCTAGGGTATCAAAAGCTTTTACAATATCCAGGGATATAGCTGTCTATGATGGGGGTCACCTGAGAGTTTTCACCCATGAGTCGAAAGAGAAGTATTAAGTTAAGAAATGTTTTCCTACTTGGAAAAACACCATTCTGGTCATGGTGGACCAATGTAGTAAGACATGGCCTCAACCTGTTTGCGATTAACCTACAGAGGATTTTACAGTCTGTGATGAGGAGTGGCAGCAGTCTGTCGAAGCGATGGCTCTCTACCCGGTTCAGAAAGCACCACGATCAATGCTTCTCGCATGGATGTGGGCATGATGTCCTCATCACTGGCAGGCTGAAACATCTAGAGGAGCTTTGGGGCCCATATAACCTTATGCGATTAGTAAAATGCAACTGGAAATTCATCCATCCCAGTGTCTTCCTGCATGCCATCTGATCAATCACTTCGCACCTCCTACATCGTCAATGGGTTGTCAAGAGAGCACCATTGTAGATGATCAAGCTTCAGAATTGGTAACTTGACCATATATTCACACAAAGGTGGACCAAGCATGTTGTAGCCTCCTGACTCCCGCAACACCACCAGGGAATGGCGGTTCCTTGGCAGCTGCGGCGGGGCAATGGAAGAAGACCGCCATGCCCTCACGAGTCTGCCAATCCATGGACCGCCAGACTGGTAAAAGAGCCCTTCGTCATTTAATGCTTGGAAGTGTAGCTTCCAGGTAGGTAACGGTGTACATCGTCTACCCAAATGTATTGTCATCTTGAGGGGGTTGTGGTCTGACAGTGTGTGGCCTAAGTACTCAGTGGCCATTAGATGTGGTGTCAAAAGATCAATTCTAGTGTGCATTTGGTGGACCGGTGAGAAATAGAAGTCTCCATCGCGTAGGGGTGCAAACAGTACCAAAAGTCATGAAAGTGTACATGGCACAGCTGTTTTTCGAATGATTGGGCAATCTTGGTCGCCGATGGGGAGAGCAATCTGTCCCAGATACTGTTATGTTTGCAATGAAAATATGCACTCATACCCTCTGCTCAGTCATGTCACATATCATAGCGGTAGACAAACGGTCTAACTAACTGATGTTGGTTACTCTTTGAGGCATAAAGAGCTACCAGATGGAATGGTGCTCCATTTAACTCCCCCCTCGACCACCACGTATCGCCCCACAGGGTCTACCACCTTGTGAGTAATAATCAGCGGGAGAGCAGGAGTCAACCAACTGAGTCCCCATGTGCATATGCCAAATTGGAGATGCCAACGACGTGGCCTCTCCATCTTCTATGGAATTTAAGGAGCTCTGTGGCTGACATACAGGTTTTTTTGCAGGCGTGCTATGTGTGCCTGTCTGCATGTGAGGCCCCCACCTGAAAAATGAAAAGGACACAGTATTAGTGTTCAAAACAGTTGATCCGCCATCATCGGGGTGGAATCATGTCCTGAACGTAATTCCAGCTGGAGTTTCTCCAGGGCAAGGGTCAGCTCCCTCTTTAGGGAGTCTGTTGTATGACTGGAAGATCCAGTGTCAGAGCTTTGGTGGGATTCCATCTCTGCCATTGCCTTAGCTTGTTCTCACGTTGACTGTTAGTTTGCAGGTCTGCTCATGGTGCCCTTGCATTGCCGGCATCTCGACCTCAAGCAGCACCAATCAGGATCCAGTTGATAGTTTCATGGCGCTGGCGAGACCCCCTTCAATTCCAACCACTCCCAGGAGTCAGATGGTGTTGTGAAGAAGAATATGATTTCAGGGTCTATGACTCACAAGTTTGCCGGGAACATAAAGGAGTATCAGCGTCCTAGGTTGGGAAGTTTGTTTGATCATCATGAACAAGCCCCTATGCCTTAGGTCTTCAGTAGTGTAGTCTGGATATATGTTCACTGGGCTGTTATTCATCTGCCAGCAGCCTTAGGTTCTGGCAACCTGTAATATGTGGTCACGGTCCTCAAAGAGGAAGTGACGTGCAACTACTGGTCTGGGTGGTTCCCCTGGGGGAGTGGCTCGACCGAAGACCCTGTGCTCCCTCTCCACCCAGAAGAAGGTAGATTGCTTGCCGTCCAACACAGTACTAAGCAACCAGTCTTTATTGTGGCATGACTGGCCCTCCGCATCCTCGGCTTTGGCTTGCAGCGAAGCCACTTCCGGTAGAAGGGCCGTGCCATGGGCCTGCAATTCTATCAGGGCGGATTCATTGCTGCCACTCTGTCTCATAGCTTGGCCTGAACGTCCCACAAAAGCCCACTATCAATTGATTGCGCATCTAATGTAGGCTCCAGGGTAGTTTTCACATCTCTAATAGCATGTAGTAGTCAATTGAACTTCCCCTCCTGTGGATAATAGACAGGCATCTGGGTGCCATTTACTCCCTCCGACGTAGAGTAGTGGAGGGATGGGGCTCATCCCCCCTGCCGGTGGCTCCCCCTAGAGGTGCCAGTGTTTCAGTGTGTCACCATGATTGCATTGTGAGATGAGGGAGAGCTGGAGTGGGTCAGTTCTCCTCCTTACTCTACCCCCGTGGTCACCTTCTGAGTCCCACCCACATTAATTGGTCTGAGGGGCTCCTTACTTAGCAAGTGCACAGAATCCTCCTGTGTGTTGGTGGGTAGACCCTAATGGGTTGTTCTATACGGGAGTAGCGGGGTGGATACTCATTGTCTACTCCCCCAAGCCCCTGCCCGCTGCCATACTGTGTGCCACCTCCGTTGGTAAATGTCACAGTCGGGGGTGATCAGATGATACCCAAAGCCTGTGCCGCTGGGCCACTGGCGGCAAGCTCTCAAGGCCGCCCCTCCATTTGCTGACGATAGGTGCTGGCTTGCTCGTTCCTACGGTTGCCAGAAAGGAGAGCATTGGTTTCCCTGGTGCAGTCTCATGCCCCGGGGGGAGCTCCAGGGAAGTTGTCAGGCCCTCCACATCTGGGGAGTGGTCAGGTAACAATTGACACCTGCACGCTCAATCCCGGCTTGTCACTGCTGCTGTGTGCTCCCTACAGAGGATCAGCAAGGGGAGCGGGGCATCCATCGGCTGCACCCCTGCTTCCCACCTCACCGCTGTGGGTTGATGCAGCAAGTGAGGGGGGAGAGCTGGGGACGCCGAAGACCGCTGCAGAGCCACTGTTTCAAAGGTAACAGAGAGCGTGACCTGTAGCGTGGATAGTCTCATGGGTAACAGAGACACTGACCCGCATCCGGAAACCGAGATTCGTTCAACTCCACGAGGAGGGCGCAATACTGCCTCAACCTCATTGGACTTGTACAACTTTACAAGTTCAGAACCAACTAAAAACAAGGGCACCGGCAAATCATCTGTTGCCGCCCTGTACATTTCTCAAACCACCCGATCAGGACCGGGTTGGAATTATCACCGGTCCCCCGACCCCGCCTTTGACTAATTTTATCAGCCCTGAAGAGTCACAGCCATATGTTGTGATGAAACACGTGTCGGCTTGATTTGTTTTTACAGTGATTCCCAAGTGGGGAATACTGTGGATGAATAAAAACCCTTGAAAGACTACACGCTGTGTCCGGTGTATCCCTACTATCGTTATTCTAAGACAAACCAGTCTACTTATATATATTGTGTGCTCTGGACAAATTGCATAAACTTAAAGATAAGGAGGTCCTTTGTCCTTCTTCCTTCACAGAGGTTAAGGTTTTTCCTCTGACCAAGAAGCACCTACTAAAATACTCTTCTCAAGAATCTATTGACCATTACCCTACCGTAACTAATTGTGCGCCATTTTTCTGAACACTTAAAAAACCGTTTCGCTGATCTCTGACCTGTAACATGGACAGTCCCAGAGGTACAGAGGGAGTGACCTGTAGCATGGAAAGTCCCAAAGGTATTAGAGAGAGTGACCTGAAGCATGGACCGTCTCATGGGTAATAGAGGAACTGACCTGTAACGTGGACAGTCTCATAGGTAACAAAGAGAGTGACCTGTAGCATGGACAGTCTCATGTGTAACAGAGACACTGACCTGTTGTATGGACAGTCCCAGAGGTAACAGAGAGAGTGACCTGTGGCATGGACAGTCTCATAGGTATCAGAGAGAGTGGCCGGTAGTGTGGACAGTCTCATGGGTAAAAGAGAGAGTGATCTGTAGCGTGGACAGTCTCAAAGGTATCAGAGAGAGTGACCTGTAGCATGGCAGTCTCATGTGTAAAAGAGAGAGTGATCTGTAGCATGGACAGTCTCATGGGTAACAGAGACAGTGACCTCTAGCTTGGACAGTCTCATGCGTATCAGAGATAGTGACCTGTAGCATGGACAGTCTCATGGGTAACAGAGAGAGCGACATGTAGCATGAACAGTCTCATGGGTAACAGAGAGAGTGATCTGTAGCGTGGACAGTCTCATGCGTATCAGAGAGAGTGACCTGTAGCATGGACAGTCTCATGGGCAATAGAGAGAGTGATCTGTAGCGTGGACAGTCTCATGAATAACAGAGAGAATGACCTGTAGCATGGGCAGTCTCATAGGTATTAGAGAGAGTGACATGTGGCGTGGACAGTCTCATGAGTTTCAGAGAGAGTGACCTGTAGCGTGGACAGTCTCAAAGGTATTAGAGAGATTGACCTGTAGCATTGATAGTTGCATGGGTATCAGAGAGTGACCTGTAGCGTGAACCGAGAGAGTTACCGGTAGTGTAGACAGTCTCATGGGTAAAAGAGAGAGTGATCTGTAGCATGGACAGTCTCATAGCTATTAGAGAGTGACCTGTAGCATGGACAGTCCCAGAGGCAACAGAGAGAGTGACCTGTAGTGTGGACGGTCTAATGAGTAACAGAAAGAGTGACCTGTAGCATGGACAGTCTAATGAGTAACAGAGAGAGTGACCTGTAGCGTGGACAGTCTAATGAGTAACAGAGAGAGTGACCTGTAGCGTGGACAGTCTCATGAGTAACAGAGAGAGTGACCTGTAGCATGGACAGTCTCATAGGTATTAGAGAGCGTGACCTGTAGCATGGACAGTCTCATGCATATAAGAGAGAGTGATCTGTAGCGTGGACAGTCTCAAAGGTATTAGAGAGAGTGACCGGTAGCGTGGATATTTGCATGGGTAACGGAGACTGGCCTGTAGCGTGAACAGTCTCAGAGGTAACCGAGAGAGTGACCGGTTGTGTAGACAGTCTCATGGGTAACGGAGAGAGTGATCGGAAGCGTGGACAGTCTCATAGGTATTGGAGAGAGTGACCTGTAGCATGGACAGTCCCAGAGGTAACAGAGAGAGTGACCTGTAGTGTGGACAGTCTAATGAGTAACAGAGAGAGTGACCTGTAGCGTGGACAGTCTCATAGGAATCAGAGAGAGTGACCTGTAGCATTGACAGTCCCAGGGGTAACAGAGAGAGTGACCTGAGCGTGGATGATGGCATGCTTTATCATCAGAGTCTTTGCGTCCCGCTGCGGGACCAGGTGTTCTACGACCTAGGACTACGTGGGAGCACTGATTTTCTAACATTACCATGTGTGGTGTAGGAGTGTGAGTGGAAGGGTCAAGAGTGAGTGAAAGTAGTGTATGATTAAAAAATTCATGGCTCTACAGAAAAATTAAATGTATTGATCCTTTGAGCCAATATTATTAAAAGTGGAGAATAGGACAGAGGTACTAAGCTTTAAAGGGCAGTCTACCTGTGTCGACATGTTTCGAAGCCCTCCTTTGGCTTCTCATCAGGACCCAAAAGAGATCCCTACTACGCTCAAAAATTCAAGAATAAAACGGGTATTCTTATAAGGTAAACACAATGTAATGCACATAATATTCTACATGCATTGTATACTATACACCAATAGGTATTTAGTAGGGGTGGGCGGAATTTTCTTAATCGCGTTACGTAAATCTTCGCGAAACGGTAAAAAATCTCTGCGAAAACGCAGAAATTCCGCCAACACGCGGAATTTCTTGTTCGCGATGCTTTTTTACTGTTTGCAATTGCTGTTTGTGTGCTGGGGGAAATATCTTGCTAACATGCATTTGAGAACGCAAACAAGCAAAACATTTCATGAAGTCGCGGAATGCAGAGTTTTGGGCAATTTCGTGTTCTCTGCAGAATGCAAAATTACCCAAATATCACAAAATTACACGAGCGGAACGGAAATTACCGCCCAGGCCTAGTATTTAGGCTGGTATGGCTTTCTAATTAGCCCATTTAATGCCTCAGGAGCCTGCAAAACGAAAGGGAAGGAGCACCTATAGTCAGACAGTCTTCAAGGTTACCTGCTCGCCTAGCTGCTACCTCCTTACAGAGCCACTTGCATCCGGTTCTGAAGTCTTAGAGACACAAAGACTTCACCACCAGCTCCCTGAACATCCTTGCTGAGCATTCTGACCTATTAAGAGGTGCCTGCTGTTGTTTTGGAACTCTGGAGAGTGTTTGCCACTGGGAGCTGGAAAAGGAATGCAACTTCAAGAAGCGCAACGCATCCACACCTGTTTCTGACGCATCACCAAAGAACTCATTGCAGCACTTGCCCGCGGCTCCAAAAAACACTGATCACTGCATCGAGTGCACCAATCTCCGTAGTCCGAGATCACAGGACCGATTCCGACACAAGGACTGCTGTGCGACTGCAAGAACCCACGCATCGTCCTGCATCGTCCTGCATCATCATATCGCATCGATACGCCAAGTCTGTCACATCGTTGGTAACGCAGCAATAAACTGACGCATCACCTCCCCACGCAGTAAGAAACCGGCGATTCACCTCCTCTCTGGTAAGGAACTGACTCATCACCTCCCCTGCGCTGCAGTAAGGAACCGACGCATCACCTTCCCTGGAGCAAGGAACCGACGCATCACCTTCCCTGAGTGTAAGGAACCGGCGCATCACCTCCCCAGGCACATCCAAGGTGCTTTGTGTCAAAAGTGTTGCATCTTCAATTTGCTTTGAACTGAACTATTTCTATCATTTGAAAGTCTTATTTCGATTACTGTATTGTGGATTTTTGTCGTTTTGGTTTTGTTTGGTTTAGATAAAGATGACTTTTTTTTCTAAACTTGTGTAGTGTCCATCTGTAATGTTGTCACTGGGTTACTGTATGTGTTTACAAATGCTTAACACACTGCCTCTGAGATAAGCCTGTCTGCTCGTGCCAAGCTACTAAGGGAGAGAGTAGGGGTTATTTTTGGAGTGCATCCCCCTTACCCTGACTAGAAGCAAGGGTCCCTATTTGGACAAATGTACCTACCTCTGCCAAATAGAGACCCCCATTTCTAACACTGCACATAAACTATCTTTGGAAAAAATGACGTTTTGCGACTTTCATGTGAGCTGCATTAAGCAGCACACATAGAAGTGACAAAATTCAATTTAAATATTGTTTATGTGCAGGAAGCTGGACCTTCCGGCACATAAACAATCTTCCCCCCCGCGCAGACACTCTTGGACTATGGTGCAAAGGTGCCTGCGTTGGCGCTACACTGCTAATTGTAGCGCCAGCGCAGGGGCAAACACAAGGCTGCACCATGTTATTGTAAATAGGGTGCCGCCCTGCGTTTCTGAAGAGGCAAAGTGAGGAGTTAAGCCATGGCAGCCATCGCCTCACTCTGTCACTTCCTTGTACATATGCCCCTCAATTTCTTGCTGTGAGCGATTACTAGACTTGATGGACTGGATAAAGAAACTCTTTGTTGCGTCACTCAAACAACCTAGATAAACCCTGAGAAATCAGGCTCAGTGAGATATTAGTGCAAGTGATGGGCTGGCTTATTGGTGTTGGTGTCTACATTTAAATACAATGGTATGAGAATATTTGAATGTAGGGTGGTAGAGCATTAGGTATGGTGTTGATGTCACAGGGTTCTGGGGTGTGGTAGAAACAGTCTGACTCAGAATCAAAATAAGCCGTTGCAAAAATGCTCAAGCCAGCCACACGTTGCATTACGGGAGTGAAAAAGGAACGCTTTGGAGAGGCCGCGCAAAAAAGAATATACATTATTTCAAAATGGAATTGAGCAGTCCATTTTTCTGCCAATTTACAAAATATTTTGCAAAATTCGTTCGCTTTTACCGGTAGTTCTGAAAACACCTAGGGCCCGATGTAGGTGGCAAATACCGGTCGGAAACGGCCGAATTTGGCCGTTTCCGACCGGTATTTGGCATCTTGAGATGTAGGGGGCCAGATTTTACAGATTCTGTAAATTTACTGAATCGGTAAATTTACAGAATCTGTAAAATACAGAATCGGTATTTTTACGGATTCGGTAATTCCCAGATGTAGGTGGGACTCTTCTGAGTCCCAAAGGCCCTACAAATTCGGTATTTTACCACCCAATCCAATTGGGTGTTAAAATACCGAATTCAGGTGTGCATGCACACCTAGCCATGTGACAGACAGACATGCCCTTAGGGCATGTCTGTGTGCCACATTGCGCACATGCCTATTTTTGGGGTGCCAGAGGGTGTCAAAGTTACACCCCCTGCACCCTTGTGAAATTCGGTATTTACCGATTCGGTATCGGTAAATACCGAATCGGTAATGCCCATTCATTCCTATGGGCTTCAAAGCCCATAGGAATGAATGGGCATTACCGATTCGGTATTTACTGAATCGGTAAATATAGAATTCTTCCGATTCGGTATTCCAGCACATCTGGAATACCTACATACCCACCCCTTAGATTTACCGATTTTTAATTACTAAATCGGTAAAATTCGGTAATTTAAAATCTATTCTACCTACATCTAGCCCCTACTAAAGTATTACAAAAGGTTAACAGCTGCCAAAGCACACCTGAACAGAATACATGAAAACCAGAAAATCAGAGATGTGTCTATAAAGAAAATGCCTGCCAGGCACTACAACCTTACCGGCATATCAACAAGGCCCTGCGATAAAATGTTCGCCATTTAGAGTCAATTTTGTGGCAAACAGCAGTGATAATTTTATCACCCTATCAGCAAAGACAGGCTATCGCGGGTTTTCATGCTTCTTCGCCCGTTTCCTCAACGACCAGCTTTGCTTCGCTAATGAGATGCAAAGTGGGCGTGACACACAGAAATTGTCAGGAAAATGTCGCTAAGTGACATTTCTCCTATTAACAATCTGCCCGCTAACCTGCACAGCGATAAGAAAAGTAGCGTTAACCGCGCTTATCGCTTCTTTCCTTACGCCTGCTTTCAATCTGATTTAGCTATTACATTCAATGGAAGGTGGATATTATGGCTAAGTCTGTCCTGCCCTATAATCAAGCTATCGCCTCTTGGCTGTGCAATAATCGCACATTTAGCAGCTATTGCTTGGATTTTTATCGCTCTGGAGATATGCGTCGCTGATAGCGCGCTATCTCAGCGATAAAAACCAGTGATTGCCGGCGAAATTATCCTTGCGCTAAGCGCGCTTAGCGATAATTATTGCCGGCTGTTGCTGACATGCCCCTTAATAACTAGCAGGACAATCTTTGTAATCGAGAAGTCGCAATGCATATCTGTCTGAAGCCTGCACCCCTGAATAAATGCAGATACAAATCTTGCAAAACAAACATCTGATTTAAATTGTGTCAACAGCTAATTATAATGACTCTTCTTGTGCCATTTACAAGTCCATATCCCTTCTCTCACCTGCTAATAACATGATGGCAAACAGGCAGCCTATTTGGGGTTATTGCTGAATTATGTGAAGTTGACAGCTAGCCAAGGCCGATCACTGATGCTCCAGAAGGTCAGTGTTGGTAATTGTGACAGGAGACAGCTACTGTGACATAATCGGCTCAAAGTGCCATGCAGCGTTTCTATGAGTTATCACTGATGCAGGTTAGGTACGTATGAAAAACACACAGTAAGCAAAACATCACTCCCATAGCAAAAACGACATAGTGGTCTATGACAAACACAACTGTCATTCACATAACATATTGGCCTAGAAAGCAAGGAAGCATTGTCGTGCCAGTCAGAATTCACGCTGTCTACATAAATACATCACCACTGCCAAGCAACAACAAAAATACAAACATCCTGCATACAAGCAAGCATGCACATTGCCCCAGTTTTAAACCTGTGTCCCGGTCTCTGCTGTCCCTCCACTCTCCGGGGCCTGGGCTGATATTGGAGCCAGGAGCTGCAGCTGGAGTTAAATGGACCAGAAACTACTGGCAGAGCCACTGGAATGAAGCAATTTTGAGGCTGCAGAGTTATGGATTCGCCGCATGTGCCACATAATCCAACATCAGCAGCATAATCTGTCGATTTTAACAAAACAAATTGGTTTCTCGCTCAAACGGATCAAAAGTGACTAAGAACGCAGCAACACGTGTTGCTTCCCGGTGGAAGGCCCTTCACATATATTGATTGGTCACCTTTATTTTGTTTATTGCTATATATATATGAGTGTTAAACTGACACTAGAGAGGTTGAACCATCACTCAGACAGTGTAAACAAGTATACAATTATACAATAATGAAGTAATACTATCACAAAATGTGCTTTAATATGCTGCTTTTCCTGCTGCATAATTTCATCAACCCTACTGCATAATTTATTTGGTCCTCCCCTGCCGCATAATTCCAGGGACCCTAACTGTAGGCTCTGGCCACCCATGGCAGGCCCACCGGATGTCTGCTCAGTCCACTGCTGCAGAGATTGAGTAAAGCCAGCACTTTCATCTCCCATACTCACTCTGTACGGGGGTGCAACTAACCTTCGCCTCCAAGTTTCCCACCCCACTCAATCACCAGAGACATATTCTTCTATATGCAGGAACACGGACGGTTTCACCCACTTGACAGGTCACATGATTTGACACCCCTGAAGGGTAAGACCGGTAGGTATTTAGGGGCATATTATCAAGGACTGCGATATAATTATCGCCACTTTAGCGGCAGGAAAACAGCAAGAATGGGCTTGATAATATAATATGCCCTTGTGAATTACCATAGCAGCCCAGGTTAACACCAAAACCTGGGCTGCTATGGGAATTCACAAGGACATATTATCAAGCCCATTATCGCTGTTTTTGCAGCAGTTTCCTGCTGCTAAAGCGGCAATAATTTTATCGCCGTTCTTGATGATATGCCCCTTACTGTTTACAGTAGGATATGTTATTTCTTGGATGTTGTGCAACCTTCAATTCCAAGTTTTCCCTGCAAAAATGAGGCAATGCATGTTGAATTTCATGGTTTCTGCAACAAATTCTACATGCATCCAAATAAGTGATACATTTTGGGAGGTTTGACCTGCTGAAATTCAACATGGTCAAAACAGTGGAAGTGCAGGGATGACCCCTATTCCCCCAATTCCAATCACTGTGCAAAACAGAGGTTTGCTCGTGGACTTGAAATTTGCCACTCACTGGAATCAGGGAAACTTGCTACAGGCCTTTTTATGTTCTCGCTTGCAACAGCACATGCATTGCATGCCATTTCCCTTGCGAGAGATTGTATACATCAAAGGGCTTGCAAATCGCCCATTGCTTAACATTTGTAGGCTTCATTGTCACTCTTATGTGCTGCTTTCTAATTGGCCAGCATGTGCTGGCTTCACTTCCTCTGCTTTCAGCTGGAGCATGGACCAAGTACTGATTGCTACAACTTAATTGATTGCGCTGTGATTGAGGTACTACTTTTATTTTTTATTCTTCCCTGTTGTCCTTGTAGAACCTCTTGCCATTTGTAGCTATATTTTACTTTGTCACATACACATCAAAGAAGCCCTTTTCTCTTCTCAAATGGATGTTTATTCTGACAGATGTTATCTGCTTTTATTGTAATAACAGATATCTGCTTCCAAATTGTATTTCACCAAGACATTGACACAGGCACAATAGCTATATTTATGTGATAGGGATTGTTTGATAAAAAAAAATGTTTTCATGCATGGGGAGATTAGCTGATCTGCTCAGAATCATAGGGTTGCTGTGCCGAGACCGAACAAGCATTGGTAAAGCCAATTGGTCTCGACAATGCTATTGTCATTTATTCATGATTTACAGCATGTGCATTGCTGACTTTGGCAATGATCTGTAGTTTTGCATAGCATTGGGGTTGCTGTGCAATAGGGTTAAAAATAATAATAATAAAAACAAGCATTGACAAAGCCAATAGGTTTCGTCTACGCAAGAGTTATTGGCTTTCCAATATTTTTTTTAACAACAATTGTTATTGATTTTTATTTCGACATTACATTCTGGACAACATTGCCTGGCCAAACTATTTGCGAATATGTTTTAGACATGTTGTACACCAGTGTGACTGCTGTTCAGCATGGCTAAAAGTTAGTGCCGTAGAGAAGAGTGGTATGGAGTGTTGTAGAGTGGAACTGCAAAGAGTGTACTAGAGTGTCAGGGAGTGGAGTGACATAGAGTGTCATGGATTGTCAAAATGGAGTCACGTAGAGTAGTATACCGTGGAGTGGCGTAGAGTAGACTGATGTAGAGTGTAGCAGAGTATAGTGGCATAGAGTGCAGTGATGTAGAGTGCAGAGGCATAGAATTCAGCGGCATACAATGTAACATTGTAGATTGCAGTGGTGTAGATTACAGTGCTGTATGGTAGAGTGCAGCTGCATAGAGTGCAGTGATGGAGAGTGGAGTAGTGCAGAGTAGAGTGGCACATACTACAGTTGCACTAGTGTAGTGATGCAGAGTAGAGTTGTGCACAGAAGAGTGGCATAGAGTGCAGTGGCATCGAGTGGAGGGCTGCAGAGTGCAGTGCTGTAATGTGCGATGTATAGAGTGCATTGGGATAGGATCCAGAAGTGCAGAGTAGAGTGTGGTAGAGGAGAGTGCAGTGGTGTAGAATGGCTGAGATTGCAGAGGCTTAGAGTGCCTAAAGAGTACAGTGGTGCAGATTAGAGTGCAGTTGCATAGAGTACCTTAGAGTGCAATGGTGTAAAGTAGATGGTTGCAGAGTAGAGTGCAGTGGCATAGAGTGGAGCAGAGCTGAGTACAGTGGACTGGTGCAAAGTGCATTGGCCCAGAGTGCTGCAGTGTATAGAATTTAGCGGCGTACAATGCAGTAGCATAGATTAGAATGGTGCAAATTAGAGTGCATTGATGTAGAGTGTAGTGGAATAGAATGCAGTGGTGTAGGGTAGAGTGGCGTTGAATGCAGTGGTGTGAAATGGTGCAGAGTAGAGTGGCGTAGAGTGCAGCGATGTAGAGCAGTGCAGAGTATAGTGGCATAGAAAGCATTGGCATAGAGTGTATTGGCGTAGAGTGCATTGGCATAGAGTGCAGAGGTACAGAGACCACGATGAATCAGACAAAAAAGGGCTGACATTACTACAGGCCTTATATAAGAAAGAAATTGCTAGGTCAAAAGACGAATAATATTCCAAAACCATCCTGCAGGCACCTAACAGTACAAGAACTCTATTTACTATAATAAAGGACCTATCTATTCCAGCATATGTGAGCAATATGTTTAGAGCGACACAAAAGCTTTGTGATGATATCGCTGTCTAATTTTTTTTTTTATTCAAATCTTTTTTATTGAAGAACAAAGATGAAAATAAAAACAATACAATAAATCTTCCAAGGTACAAATGAATAGAATGATGGCGCAATGACACTTACAATAATCAAAATCAAGTCAAAGAGGAAAGAGAAGAAAAGGGGGTGAGAAAAAGAGAGGAAAAACGAGAGAGAAGAGAAGAGAGCAGAGAAGAGAGAGGACAGGTGTATCCATAGAGCAATCGCAATCGGTTTACCCAGACCTGGTTGGGTGTGTGTGTAACAGGAAATATACAGTAAGCATACATAGTTGAACACACAAAATTCTATATAGATCCTATTTAACAAGTTGACCGTTGAGATGTGCGTCATGGGGGTTCAAAGTGGGAGGATGACGCATCCAGGGATGACCAGAGTTTGTTGTTCGAAGGCTTCCAAGTGGCTGACTGTAGCGCAGGATTGTCCGCCCCTCTTAAAAAGGAAAGCCATTCCAGCCACATTTTAAAGTTGACTTCAGTAAAATCTTTTCACTTGTAAAGTATGACCTTGCACGCCAATGTCAACATGATATCAAGCAATTGCCTATCATGAATGTCCGGCAATTGTGCTTCTAAAGGGCCCAGAATGACATATATAAATTCTTGAATAGGAGTGATTCCAAATACTTGTTGAATATATGTAAATATTTTACTCCAAAATGGTCGTAATAGGGAACAGTTAAAAAGCATGTGTGCCAAGTCACCTGGTGCTTCCTGGCAGTTCCAACAGTTAGGCGTGTCCCTCAGTTTACATTTAAACAATTTCTGGGGGGTCCAGAACACTCTGTTCAACAATCTATATTTCGTTTGGCATAGGATCGGGGATATCTTGTTTGTTAGTGCAGTGTTGTGTATTACCTCCCAGTCTAACACAATGCCTGTGGAGTTAGGCTCAGATTCCCACTTACTTTCGGTCAACCTATGTGGCTTCTTGGGCAGGGGGAGGAGCAGTTTATATACTCTGGATACAAAATGATCAGCATGGTACAGCATTCGGAGACGGGTCACCAGCCAAGGCGAGTCTGTAGTTAGGGGACGTTTGGAGATAGCAGCTTTCAGTTTCAGGAATTGGTAAAATTCTATGGGTGGTAAATTAAATTTCTCTTGCAATGTCGAAAAGGGTAGGGGCCTGCCACTCTCATAGAGGTCATTCACTATATGTATACCCTTAGCAGCCCACAGTTTCCAGTAAAGGGTCTTCCCCTCTATCCGGATCATAGGGTTATGCCATAATGAGAGTAGAGTAGATCTCTTAATCACCGAAGCAGTTTTATGGGACTGGTCAAGTCGGAGGAGTGCTCTTCTGGTATTTAGTAGAATGTATTTAGAGTGAGGTACATGGGCCAAGTCCATGGTGAGGAGAGCCGAGAGGGGTGCACGTGCCATTAACGACCGTTCGATAGTTAGCCACACTGGAGTGTAGGATGTGGCATCAACCAGCCAAAGGGCCCCTTGCTTACAGAGGAAGGCTGTTTGGTAGTTCCTGAACGAGGGTAGGCCCAGGCCGCCCTTTTCTTTTGCTAATTGCAGCTTTTTTAGTGATATCCTGGCTTTTTTCCCTCACCACAGGAACTCTCCGAACAACCTGTCCACCTTCTTGATGAATTCGTCTGAAAAAGTCATGGGGAGCATACAGGCTAGATAGTTAACTAGAGGCGTGCACATCATTTTAAGGGTCTCAACCCTACCCCACCAGGATAAAAATTTTGGTGACCAGCTATCTAGCAGTGTGGATATCTTTTTTAACGCTAAGTCTTCATTTAATTTCAGAGTCGTAATCAAGTCCCTTTCGAAATCTAAGCCCAAATATTTAAAAGCTTTTGGTTGCCAGGTAAGGCCAGAGGAGCCCAG
The DNA here is from genome assembly GCF_964263255.1 of Lissotriton vulgaris. NCBI lineage: Eukaryota > Metazoa > Chordata > Amphibia > Caudata > Salamandridae > Lissotriton > Lissotriton vulgaris. The sequence continues at coordinate 168,316,554 of NC_141689.1, read as the reverse complement.
AATTTCTTTACCCCCGATATTGTTTAGTAACTTAACTTCTGTTTTGTCCTTATTCAGTTTATATCCTGAAACTCTAGAGAACCCCTCGATTGTGTCCATCAAGGCCGGGATAGTCTCGTCGGCTTTTTCCGTCAGGATCAGCTCATCGTCGGCGTATGCAGTCAATTTTACAGTGCAGTCATCAAATGGAATACCAGCGATGGCTTCATTATGTCTAATATGCCACAAAAAGAGTTCTATTGCTAGTAAGAACAGAGATGGTGATAACGGGCAACCTTGCCTCGTCCCTTGTTTCAAACAAAAAGAAGATGAGAAGGAGTCACCCGCTCTGACCCTGGCAGTGGGGCCGGCATACAAAGCCATTACAAGTTTAGTAAACGTCTCTCCTAAGTTAAAATTGTGTAAAACCGCCTCAAGGAAGGACCAATCCACCTTGTCGAAGGCTTTTTCCGCATCTAGTGTGACAGCTACTGTGGGAGTATTCAGAAGTTTTGCTTTTTCTAGGGCATGGGCTAGAACTCTGGTGTTATCACTAGACAGTCTATGCTTTAAGAAACCCGCTTGAGATGGGTGTACGAGGGTAGGAAGGACTTTTTGTAAACGGGCTGACAAAATCATGGCCAGCAATTTACATATCTAAATTAATCAGGGAAATCGGCCTATAATTTTTTGGTAACGACGGGTCTTTGCCGTCCTTTGGCAGAACTGCAATAGTCGCTTCTGCTAACGTGCCCCTCACCTCCCCCGACTCCGTAAATTCGTGAAAGAGGTTCAGAAGAGGATCAACCAGATCTGTTTTAAAGCTTTTATAGAATTTGGCCGTAAAGCCATCCGGGCCCGGTGCCTTCCCACACTTCAATCCCCTGATCGCTTTTTCCACCTCAGTAGCCGAGATCGGCTCATTAAGACTGAGTTGTTCTTCAGGCTTTAACTTTGGTAGTACACACTCCTGAAGATACTCCTGAATTTTGTCTTCAGCCACCAATTCGTTTTTGGCGTATAAGTCCTTATAGAAGTCTTTAAAGACCTCGGTTATTTTTTGGGGATCCGAGTGAGTAACTCCCGCAGAGTCCCTGATAACATTAATAGCATTCTTTTGCACCTTAAATTTTAAGTATGCCGCCAGGCTCTTGCCGGCTTTATTAGATTCACATAGCTTAAACCTTCGCTTTCTGTCTAGCCACACCCCCGCCCTTTCGCTCACTAGCTTGTTATATTCGTATTTTCTGTTGGTCATGATATTGAATGTCTCCCGGTCCCTTGTCATTTGGTGTTTGCTCTCTAGGATGGCTATCTCAGCCTCTAACCCTTCCAGCTTTGCGTTGCAGTCTCTGTTCATTGCTGGACGAATTTTGATGCACACCCCCCTTATTGTACTTTTCAAAGCCTCCCATCGCACTAGGTCTGAAGTGTCCCCTCTCGCATTAATCTCCAAATAAGATCTAATAGCTGTTAGAATTTCAGTTCTATTTTGTTCTTTGTTTAAGATTTCCTCATTGAATCTCCAAGACGTTTGTTTAGGGGACGGTTTAATGTTACTGATGGATAGAGATATGCATGAGTGGTCTGACAGTACCCTTGGTTCAATTGATGTATCCTCTATCCTTGCAACGGCATTTTGTGTAATGAAAATGTAGTCAATGCGGGTGAATGAATCGTGAGGGGAAGAGTAGAATGTGTAATCCCTATCAGTAGGGTTTTGTATTCTCCATGTATCAATTGAGTGAAATTGTTGGCATAATTTGATGAAGGCATTATGTGATTTGTTCGGTTTGAATACACATTTTGAATCCCTATCTAAGGCCGGGTCAAATGGAAGATTGAAATCACCCCCAAATATATGCACCGCCGTATCAGGTATCGTTGCAATCTGTTTGACTAAGTCCTGCCAAAATTCTAAGTCATTAGCGTTAGGTGCGTAAACATTAGTGACAAAGAATTCTGTGTTGTCCTTGGAAAGTTTCACCGTGACCCAACGTCCCTTTTCATCTGATGAGGAAGACAGTAATTCTACCTTGGACTTTCTTGACAATAGTACCAGAACTCCATTCTTTTTACCAAATGCACTAGATCCTACAACCTCCGAATAAAACTTATTGCGCAGAGTGTAAAATTGTTTAGCATCTAGTTTGGTCTCTTGCAGCAATACAATGTCCCCCTTCTGTCTGCGCACATAGTCTAATATCTTGTTTTTTAATGGGCTGATTTAAACCTTTAACATTCATAGACAGAATTTTCAATCGGTCAAGTGAGGTTGTCCCAAGTGGAGTGGAAAGCGTTGTGTGTGACATTTACAATAGTGTAGGTATCATGAATGCTCCACGAGAGCCAAGGAAAAACATGTTACACAGCGCATTATGGAAGGAACACATTGCTTTGCTCCCTATAATGTAAAACGGGCGGAGACCATGAACAGACATCTGGGCGCCCAGGGATAGAGCATGACTGGTCTGAGTACAGGTATACAAATACAACATATGCATGATACAACTTGTCCAAACAAGAGCAAAGAGATAGACCAGAAGAGAAAGAAAAAGCAAGGAAAAGAGAAGAGGAAGAGGAAAGGAAAAAGAAGGAGAAAGAAAAAAAAGTATAAAAAATGCAAACCATAGAACACAACACCCATCCCCCCCAATCCCCCACATCCTCCCACCCCACCCTCCCCAACTGTAGTACAGAAGCATGGCGACGTGAGGAAAACCGCAGTAACCCTCCCGTCTAAACTAGTCATGTATAGACATTGGAACAGCTATGCACAACGCAAAATGCAGACAAACACTATGCAAGCAGTGGAATATTGGAATGGTGTGGCAGAACCAACATATAGACAATAGCACGCTCCCACTGTATATTCTTGATAAATCAGAAACAAACCAATGTATCCACTAGATTAAAGTTATCGAGCAGAAAATTGAGAGTACAGCGACATGGCCTATTGGAAGGTATTATAGCTTCATATCCTTCATCAAAGGCCCGTAATGGCTAGTGGTTTCTAGGCTCATGCATCAGTGGTGAAGAACCTAAGCAAAGACGATAACTTGCCAGTAATCATTCCCTAAACAAAGAGTCTCAGCATGGGCGGTCTGAAAACCAGTCTACTCCGAATTATCCTGCCAATGTACCGGAGTCTGGATTTAGTCAAAAACGTTACGATACATATCACACCGGCAACCTCCTCAGTGGAATCAAACAAGCTCCAATCAAAAAGTTTAGATCAATAACAGCAGGTCCATGCCAAATACAAACTAGAGAAGTAAAGTAAGGAGACTTCCAGGACTTTAGTTCAAACCTTCACGCCACCTTTCAAGGCATCATAGAACTTCCGGTGCAAGAAGGCATCCGTAAACTTGAAACCTTACCCTGTAGTAATCTTGCAATTGACAAGCTCATTAGGCTTGTAGAATTAACAGAGCAGAGATATCTTGATGAGAGTACTAAAACTCAGATGCGATCATTTGTATCCTGAAGCCGAAGCCGAGGCTGCTAGACTATCTGGGTTATTAGTTTCCATATCGCGTTCCATGTCCCGTTCTTCCACGTCTTCAAGCATACGTTTGAGCTTCCTGGGGTCCGTGAAGTAGTGAGACGATCCACGTATTGTCACCCTGTACTTCGCTGGGCCCACAAAGCCAAATTGATATCCCTTCACTGACAGTTGTGGACGTAGGGCAAGGAAGGCCTTCCTTATTTCTACGGTTTCCTTACTGTAGTCTTGAGAAATGTAGACCTTGGTGTCCTTCCACAGAATATGATTGTGCTTCCGCACGAAGGCAAGGATTTGTTCGACATGTTGGTAGCGTAACGGTTTACACACGATGGGCCTTGGTCCTCTCTGTGTCTTAGTGATTCTCCCTGGCACTCTATGTGCTCTGTCAAATTCAAGAGGGCTGGTGAAAGTCATGTTCGTGGCTTTAGTGAACCAGGATTCCAAGAACCGAATGCATGAACCTTCTGACTCTTCGGACCCTTCCGGAATACCAAAAATGCGTAGGTTCCCCCTCCTATTCCTGTCCTCCAACTCGGCCAGTCGTCTAGTTGTCTGTTCCGAGGAGATGTGTTGGTGTTTCAGAGCCGTTGAAGTTTTAACCTCTATGTCTTCTAGGCGACTGATCCGGGATTCTGTTTCTGTTAGGCGCGCATTTGTATCTCGGATATCTTGACGGATTGCTACCACTTCCTCTTTGGTGACCTTGGCCAGGTCCTTCACTTCATCTAGCCTATTCAATATCATATCAAGTGCGTCCGGAGTAATTTTCTTTGGTTTATTTGGTGATCCCGGGTTCGAGTGATCCGACTTAAGTCTTTTAAGGGTAGTCTCGTCTTTGGTATCCATCTTGGTCGCTAGAACCTTCTCTGAGATGCGTAGATCCTCAAACTGCGCTCAGAAAAGCCCCCTTTCGGCAAACACGTGGAGTAGAGTGTACAACACAAGTCCATATAAGAGAGTGGCCAACTAGATCTCGGTACACTGGGAGCAGTATTACCTCATGGATGGGATCACAGGCACAGAGCACCTCATATATTCATTCAGACTGCGCACGTGGTGCGTGCACTGACATTGGAAAAAATCACTGCGGAGACAAGACTATCGCTGAGGGGCTCACCGCATATTGATTATTGTGTAGGAAGAGAAGAGCTGAGTTGTAGGCACTAAACAGCACTCGGGGATAGCACTGGTATAGCAGGGAGCCAAATGTAGTTTGGTGTTAGGCAATCCAGGCACTCCAGGCACTCAGCGCAACAGCTTTAAACCCCCAACATCAGATTGGCATCCATTATGTGTAAAGCACTGATCGCGTGTTAGGGGAGTTCAATATAGTCTAATGGCTGGCATTGCAGGCATACAGCGTAGTTGCAGTAACTTCCTATGGCCAAAATAGGAATATGCTCACATTTCCAATCCGGTAGAGCAGTTGTCAGCATCGCTCTCCTGTTGTTGCATGCAGGCTAATTTAGGCAGAGATAGCGGGGAGAGTCTCTTGTCTCGGACTATAGGGCATTACCGAGTGGCGGCCGCCATCTTGGTTAAGGCGGAGGAAGCCCCGGTATGGCCGGTCACATAGTACTCACGCGACCAATGATTCCGTCCGTCCGCTCAGGAACGCATTCTTTCATGGGCTCTTTCCTCCGTTTCAGACCTCCTGGCGATGGCAGGTTCACTGCATCGCTGCGCTGGAGGTTACTTCTCGCTCCGCGTTTTCCCCTCACCACGCACTGTCGCCATGTGCGTCCGGAGCTTCGTTCGGCACAGCTCTCGAACCGCTGCAGTTACATTCACGCGGGGCAGCTCCTCGTGTTCAGGAAGTGGTCCGGTGCCTGAATCTACAGTCACATCCCGGCTGCAGAGTCAAAGAAGCGTTCCAATCAAGATGCAAACGCTCGTGACGGGAGGAGAGACGCTCTAAGCCGCCATCTTCCTCGGCGTCCAAGCCACACCCCCCCATCGCTGTCTAATTTGATGAAAAAATCAATAAGATTGTGGATGGTCTCAAATCAAATAATAAAAGCAGCTTGGATGCGGAAAAGGATTTATCTTCAATAGTAGTGATAGAGCAACAGGAAGAGGCAATTGACAGCAATCAACCAGCAGTGTTAGAGTGATTTCATATTCCCACTGCGGAATTATTTAATAAAGTAGCCCTGAGTGTGTTCTCTGGGTCGCCGTTGGATCCTCTTCCGTAGAGGATATGGAAAGAATATCATTCAGAAATATTCCCTCGGTTGTGGCAGGGCAATGGTGACTCCGCTGCTTAAGAAACCCAACACTCAGTGTCGATCAAGCTTCAGGCCTATCTCCCTGCTGACTTACCCAGTAAAAATGTTTGAGTGGGCAGTTAGTAAATCTCTGTCCCTTTATTTAGAAGAAAATCATCTGTTAGATGAGGCTCAATTCAATCAGGGCACAGAACGGAAACGGCCAAAGTGACAGTACTTGATAACCTAAGAATGTGGGCCAACAATGGCAATCCGACCGTATTAGTATTATTGGATATGTCTGCCGCATTTGATACATTGAATCATAGTATTTTGTTGAAAAGACTCGAGAACATTGGAGTGAAAGGACTGGCACTGAAATGGCTGCCGTCATATTTGATGGGCAGGCAACAGGCCATGACAATTCCACCTTTTACATCCCCAAAGACCCCCGTGTGCCACGGTGTACCACAGGGATCAGCAATAACCCCAATTTTATTCAATATCTATCTGCGTCCTCTTTTCCTTATTATTAAGTCCTTTGACATTGATATAGTCAACTTTGCACTTGACACACAACTGGTGTTCTCTCTAGAAGGAAACCAGGCAGTTCCTCTGGATAAGTTCCAGGAGTGCATGCAAAACATCACAAATGGCTCATAAATAGCTCCCTACAATTCAAGGGAGATAAAACGGAGATAGTATACTGCTCTATCATGAAAATTGCTTGTCCCTTCCCTTCCAAAATCAGACTCACCCCTACAGATAAACCGCTGACTCGAGCTAGAACAGTGCGCAATTTGGGGGTTTTGTTGGATGAAAACCTCCAGTTGGAGTCACAAGTCAATAAAACAGTTGGCATCTATTTCTTCCTGATAAGAGTATTACAACAGATCCTTCTGATGCTGCCTGCTACTACCAGATCACAAGTAGTGAGGAGCGTAATACTGAGCAGGCTGGACTATTGCAACTCATTGTATCTGGGATAACCTAACTCAGTGTTACTGAAGTTGCAAAGGATTCAGTCTATATCAGCCAAATTGGATTTAAATAGGCAGCTATAGATCCTTTACTACTCTGGCTCTGAAGGACCTTTACTGGCTACCAATCTGTCAGAGAATACAATTCAAATCCCCCTGTATTGTGTTTAGAACAGTACATGGACTGGTTCCTAAATCCTTGCAGAAAAAATGTACTTCATATACAACCAGGAGAAACCTTCGCTCATCAAATACAAATCTGGTGACCACCACGAGATTTGAGAAGACTAGGACGGGTGGCAGAGTAATTGGTGTAGCAGCCTCACGACTCTGGAGTGATCTCCTCTTAAATATCTGACAAATCCAAACTTTGCTCCCGTTTAGGAAGAGTCTGAAGACATGGCTTTTCCAGAGGGAGGAGTAATACAAGTTAATCAATACTTGTGGGCAGGTCACCTATATGTACACTGACAATAGGGTAAGTCTCAGTGCCAGGATACCCGTGGGGGGTGTTATCCTCCAAGTCCTCGGAATCAGCGTGATGTAAAGCAAGGGCCACCTCCTGATCTATCCAAACCCCGATTGCTGTTATAGCCAAGGGTTAAGGAAGGATCAGGCGAGGGCAATAAAGCCCGCAGGGAGGGAAGGGAACTGCAGGGAAGAAGATCTGAAATGACAAACATAAATATCGTGAGACAAATCATTCACTTGTCCTTACGCGCTATACACAACTTAACACACCCCAACTCTACCCCCTTCGTAATGTCTACCTGTAAATAAATTGAAAAGACTCTGAGATGTGGAAGATACTTCTCTTCACACACACATCCAGAACTATGTTCTGCTGAATGCAACGCTATTCGCACCTGTAAGACACAATGCACAACCACCATTCAACTCGGTCCTAATACTAAGACTGCGTGAATGCATATAACACCAGATGAATAGCGTACATACCCTCCTAAGTATAGTTCTAACTGAGAGAGGGACCTCATGAAAGGAAAGCGAAGGCAGCTGAAAACGTAGACAAAATAATCCTGTAAGGGTTACTTCACCCAAACTAGACTTGTAGAAACAGTACCTTACTCCGAAGAAGCACCCATGAATGGAGAAAGGAAGTAGGCACTTGTGTCCAACCTTGAACTAGTATCCACGTGCCTGTAGACAGAGTTTAGAACCACACCAAAGTAATCCTAGGTTCGGGCAGCCAGACGCCTTTCCCAAAAGCACAGCCAGTATACCAAGCCTGGTATTAGTAGCGTTTTCGTCCTCAGCAAGAGCCACTGAGACGGCTCACCAACGGAGGGCAATGTCGCAATAAACTGCACTCCTGAAACGCCTGATATATGTAAAAAAAATCACTTGTCCTCCGCATGAGCTTGGATCCAGCTCAGCCAACGGAGGGCAAGGTCGGGTCAGGCAACACTCCGTTTGATCAATAATCACTCGTCCTCCGCTTGAGCTTGAAACCAGATCAGCCAACGGAGGGCAAGGTCGGGTCGGGCAACACTCTGCTCGATCATCGAACACGTCCTCCGCATGAGTCACTTGACTCGCCAACGGAGGACACAGGGGTGGAGTGTCGGGATCGGTTAACTCACCATTCACGGAAGCAAGAAGCGCCGTCTAGAAGCTGGGGGGAACAGGAACTCCAAAGTACTGCAGCCGCAGCACTAACAACCAGAGCCGAAGTACGAGAATATCCGACACAGGAAACAGGAAGGAAATCCCCTAAGTAACTTCCTGTGTCCTGCAAGGTCCGCTGGGAAATGTAGTTTTGTTCGTGTTTCCACATTGCTGCTCATAAACTGCCTGCAGCGGCGCTTAACCGGGAACTTAACAGGGGGACAGTATGCGCTATACTTGTACAATTTAAATTACATTACATTACCTGTGGTGTAGACTACAGTGGTGAAGAACAAAGTGCAGTGGCGTAGAGTGCAGTGATGTAGAATGCACTGGCATAGACTAGAGTGGCATATAGTGCAGAGGTTTAGACGAGAGTGACACAGTGTGCAGTGGCATAGAGTGGAGTGGCGTAAAGTAGATTGTTTCAGAGTAGAGTGAAGTGACATTAAGTGGAGTAGTGTAGAGTAGAATGAAGTGATGTAGAGTGGAGTGGTGCAAGGTAGAGTGCAGTGGCATAAAGTAATGGTATAAAGTGGTATTGGTGATGTGGCATAGAGTGCAGTGGTGCAGAGTTGATTAGGGTGGCATACAGTAGATGGGCATAAAGTGCAGTGGTACAGAGAAGAGTGCAATGTTGTAGAGTGAAGTGGCGTAGACTGGAGTATTGCAGATTAGAGTGGAGTGACCTAGACTGGTGTGATGTAGAGTAGAGTGCATTGGCATAGATCAGAGCAGTGCAGAGTAGAGTAGAGTAGAGAGGCGCAGATTGAAGTAGGGTAGAGTGGAGTGGTGCAGAGTGGAGTAGACTGCAGGGGTGCAGAGTGCAGTGGTGTGGTGTAAAATGGAGTGGTGAAGAGTAGAGTGCAGTGAACTTGTGTAGAGTAGAGTGGAGTGGCGTAGAGTATGCATGGTGTGGTAGCACACTGCCATTACAGACAACACATTTTAAATTGAAATTACCATTACATTTGCACAAATGTACAGTTTTACTAATGAAACTATTCAATGCTCAAATGATAATGTGCGGAAATAGCATCACCTATTGTATTGATTTGTTTTGATCTTAATAAAGTATTTGTTTCCAACACACTTCAGAAGCAACAACAAATATACTGAATTTGTGTTTTACTAATTCTTATATAGTCTAAAATACTTGCACAGTTCATTAAATGTTATGTGATAGAAAAAACCCTTTCCTACAACTAGAATCAGCAAGATTGTCACATTGAAGTCTGAAAAAGAAAAGTAAACACCAAGCTCCCTCCTAAAACAGAGCCTTACATTTTACCACTGTCTGTGAATGCACAGCAAATGTAGCAAGATAAGAATACGATTTACAGACAGGCCTGTTTGCAGAAAGTAGCACTCATGGAAGAATACAAGGAGAGGTAGTGTGAAACAGCTTTGCTCCTTGGGAGGGACGAACTGAAACTGGACAGTCTAAAGAAAATTAAAGCTAGCAAAGAGAAAGCCAGAAAATCTGAGTTAAAAACCACAAAGCCAATGGTAAGCAATGGGAGGAATGCATTCCCAGGGAAGGCTGATGAATGTCCCCAGGATGTCTTTAGCAAAGCAGGCAGCTAGTAGGCTTCAAACTAAGACGGACTATGATGCATCCAGTCTTAGCCACTCTTAAAAGAAGCCGCACTGCTGTACAGCATTGTTACAAAACATCACCAAAGCGAATAGCTCTCATAGCAAGACCCATTGGCTTTGCCAGTGCTTGTTTTCAGGAGCATGTGCCTTGAATTGGGCCACACGTGCTTGCACGGCCGGAACATAATAACCTATCCAGCGGTGAAAGCTGTTATCCTCCTGCTGCCCAGCAGAGGCAAGCCCTAGCAGTAGAAAAGTGCTAAGTGAAGTTTGACTGGACATGAGGGATGACAGGAATACATTAGATGCAAATAGTGATTAAGATGAGTTAGATATTTGGGCAGCATTTTATTTTTACAATAGCGAGCTCTACTGGTTTTGGAAGTGAAATACAATTTAGACCATGCAGGACGACTCATATTTTATTACTGGAGAGCATGTTTGTTTTTTTCTTCATTTTAACATGTTTTTATTGTTTTTACATACTCATAATAATTTCAAAAGCTCTTTTTGTTCCAAAAGTAATCAAAATTAAAAACCTGCTCACATCAGTGAAGAAGAAATGGAATAGAGCATACCCTAAACAGAGCGTGCTGGAACACACACCGAGAGCACGTGGGAGCTGTAAAGGAGCGGTGCAGTCATTACAGGAAACATCACGGCCTGTATTTGAGTCCATAAAGAAATCCCTGGGCAAGTTAAACCCCAATAAAACTACTGCAAAACTATTTAACAGCTCATTCTGTCTAGTTTCTCACCGAGGAGTAAACTTGTTCTCCTATTGGTAATTAGTTAGGCAGAAGCAAAATTCCTGCAGAAACCCCTGACAGGTGATTCAGGACAAACACATACTTGTGTAGCAAAGCGCCCCTCATTAAACCTCCTGAAGCCGCCATACTTTGGCACTATCTGCATAGGAATGACGTACACTGAGTTTCTTCAGAGGTGTGGCCTCGTGGACATACTGGGCCTCATTTATGAGGCTGTGCGTCACTTTTACACAGCTGTTGCGTCACTTTTTGTGACGCACCAGTGGCGTAAAAAATGTGCCTCGTTGCGCCATATTTACAAAGTGACACATCTAGGTAGATGTGTCACTTTGTAAACCCCTGCGCCACATTATACTTGCTCCAGGTATAATGTATGCAAGGGGGCGTATTGACGCAAGGAAGGGTCGTAGAAGTGACGCAGTGAAATCTATGAGACTTCACTGCGCCACTTTTACGACGCCGTTGCGTCAAAATCTTGCGCCTGCCTCACAGCAGGCGTAAGACTGACACAGGCCCTTTCACATGGGGCTTGCCCCATGTAAAAGGACGCATTGCTGGAGTTGCGTCACTTTTGTGACACACTCCAGCAATGTGTCACTATTGTGCTTACAGATACGTCACAAATACTGACGTATCTGTAACTCCTTGCGACATGATGCGTCATACATTAAATATGACGCATCAGGAATGTCACAAGGAGTGCGCTCTGTGAAGTGACGCAACGCTGCTTTCACGCAGCGTTGCGTCATTTCTCATAAATGAGGCCCACAGAGTTCTAGTTAAACCACTGAACTCAGGATTCACCCTTCGCTCCTTTAGATGAACTTTGCAGATCTTTCAGGGAAAGAGTTTACACCCAAGGGTTGGGCATCTTTGTACCAAGACCACAATGGGATGCATAAACAACCTACATTGAGATTTCAGTATTTTAAAACTCTAGTTAGGGCTAGATGTAGGTAGCTAAATACCGGTCTGTAACGGCCGAAAATAGGTAATTATCCCGTTACCGACCAGTATTTAGCCTTTTCTAATGTAGAAGGCAGGTTCTAAGGATTCGGTAATTTACTAATTCCTTATTTTAAGGAATCTGTAAAATACCAAGGGCTAGATGTAGGTCGCCCAATACCGGTCGGTAACAGCTGAAATATCAGAATTTCGACCGTTACCGACCGGTATTCGGCTTTTTAGATGTAGGTGTCATTTTTTTAAGGATTCAGTATTTTACCGAATAGATAATTTAAGGATTCATTAAAATACCGAATTCTTAACATACCGATTCTGTAAATTACCGAATCCAGGATGTAGGGAGCACTCAAGTTAGTGCATTCCTCAGTTAAGGATTCGTTATTTACCACCAACTAGAAGTTGGTGGTAAATAATGAAAACCTTTGAAAAAGCATTTTTTTTGCTTTTCCAACAGTGCCATGTTGCAGACAGACATGTCCTTAGGGCAGTGGTTCCCAAACTTTTTGACCTACGGCTCCCTTGACCAATTTGCCATGGGCCGCGGCTCCCCATTACAAGACTTTTTTTTGTATGGGTGTGTAAATGTAAGTAAGCCTACCACTGAGTTTCATTCAGACTGCTTCCATGTGTCCACTTCAATTCCAGTAAAGCTATATATGTCAAGAAAGACAAAGCCTAATTTTGTAGCCATGGATACATGTAATAAAACCAATAAAAAAATACCAAGGCATTTAGAGTACTGCTGGTGCTATCCCTCCAATTAAATAAATTTGTGCTGTTAAATAGTGTCTGCCTTTATACAAACCACTGTAATTAGCAACAAAACAACAGCAATAGTCACAGTATGGAGATGGGAAAAAAACCTTTCACAATGCCTCTGAACCACAGGATTTCATTGCTGCAGGTCAGTCATTTGTATGCTTCACTTCTGTAAGTCTTTCACTGTACTGACACATAAATCAAATAATGTACTAAAAACCAGAACATTTGCAATGGAAGTAGGCTGCCGTGAAGGCATTTGAATACCCATTAAAGTACTCAAAATGCCTCAACTGAAAGGCAGAGAAAAAAGCCAGGACGGATAGTGTGGACAAAGCCCTGAATGTGGCTCCAGGATCAGAAAACATGTAATCAACAAGAAAAAACCCCACTGCCTGTACAATACAAAAACAGCAATGTCATATCCACCCAGGATAGGCAATACAGTGTTCTAAAGGCCAAGGGGCCAGGCATATTGCAGGGCAGTAACAAACTTAAAATATATTTTTTTTAAACAATGATATCAAATTTATTGTAGCAATTCTCAAGATAGCAAAAAACAATGCATACACATATGATAAAAATTTAATGATATGCAATAAACAATCAAGAAAATCCCAGGTGCCACATATACTAAAATCCACTCATACTCTCAGACAATTTCATACTCATTCATTCGCACATACATACAAATCACACTTGTCCTACAGTCTCAACAAACCTACCCCCACAGAGTCTAATAACAATATATTGACTATCCAGAACCACAACATGCTATGTGGTTTAATTGTAGTAACTTTAAATCACCCTATCATCGTATCTTTTCATTGGGTGAGACAAAGTTGTTAAAAGAATTAATCTTGAAGTTTCGATAGGTGTCACAACTAAATAGTCTTGGGGGAGATATAAAGGCCAGAGGACTCCAGCACCGATGCGCTTTTTGGCGTCCTACCCAAATTGGTGGCTCTCACCTTCAGCGTGCAGTATGCTCAGATGGCAGGGAAAAACAAGCATTTACAATGCAATGGTTTTGCCTTTGTTAAAGTTAGAGCTATTGGCATTGCTCTTGACATTATTTTTATTTATGTTTTTTTTTAACATAAATGGCATTGTCATTTACAATAGCAAATTCAACCACTCATCTAACCCATCTGAACACCCAGCCACTGATCCATCCGCTCATCTATCTACGCATGCTCTTGCCAATCTCTTCATTCACCCACCCAGCTGCCCACTTGTCCATTCCGGTACCCACTCATCTATCAAAGCAGGCGCCCGCCGACCTCATCATACACCCGCTCCCTCGTCCTTCCCTCCAGCTGCCCACCTACTCATCCATCCACTCATCCTTCCACCTATTCATCCATCCGCTCACACATCCATCCGCCCACTCATCAATCTGCTCATCCTTCCACCCGCTCATCCATCCTCTCACTCATCCATCTGCTCATCCTTCCACCCACCCATCCGCCCGCTCATCCTTCCACCTACTCATCCATCCACTCATCCTTCCACCTACTCATCCATCCATCCACCCACTCATCCATCCGCTCATCCTTCCACCTACTCATCCATCCGCCCACTCATCCATCCGCCCACTCATCCATCCGCCCACTCATCCATCCGCCCACTCATCCATCTGCCCACTCATCCATCTGCCCACTCATCCATTCGCCCACTTCTAGGATGGTCAAACAGTTTGGAAAATGTTTGCAAAAACTCACACACTCCTGAGCTTGTATTTTCTCACTGCATGTTGCACGGACGGCCCTCGCAATGCTCCTTTCCTGCGGTGGTAAATGCGCCATTCTGGCAGATTTTCCACTATTGTAAGAGCAATTTATGATCGAGTTTTCTATTGCAATGGCATTTTTTGGGTGCCCACGGTCTGCTTGTTTGACTCTGGCCTTCTAGGTGCCTTCATAAACTGGTCACAACAGCATCTCTGGGTCTCAGCAGCAATTTAATACTCTAGTGTGCAATGTATCGATGCAGCGCCTGCTCACGCCCTGTGCACTGACGATGATTCAATGCAGTGCCTGCCCACGTTGCTGTGCACATGCAGGGCCTGTCTAGCCCCTGACCTTACATGCCATTGTGTACAGCTTTACAATGTATCAATGCATTGCCTGCCCAAACCCCTGTGCACTACCTTCGCATGCTATTGTGCTCTGCCTGACAATGTATCATTGCAGTGCCTCCTCACGGCCCTGTGCACTGCCTTTCCATGCCAATGCAGTGCCTGACATGTATCAATGCAGTGCCTGTCTATCCCCCTGTACCCTGCCTTTACATGCCACTGTGCACTGCCTGATAATGAATCCATCCAGCGCCTGCCTACGCCCCTGTGCACTGTCTTTCTATGCCCCATGCTCTGCCAGTCCGTGCCTCCGTGCCGTACCTGGCCATGCCCCATGCTGTGCAAGTCTGTGCCCCCATGCTGTGCGTGTCCCGTGTTGTGCCAGTGCGTGGCCGAATGCTGTGTCAGTCCGTGCCCCGTGCAGTATCCGGCCATGCCCCCATGCTGTGCCTGTCTTTGCTCCCATGCTGTACCGGTCTGTGCCCCGTGCAGTATCCGGTCATGCCCCTTGCTGTGCCTGTCCGTGCCCCCTGCGTGTCCCCATGCTGTACCGGTCCGTGTTCCCATGCTGTACCGGTCCGTGCACCCGTGTTTGTGCCAGTCCGTGCCCCCATGCTGACAGTTCGTGCCCTGTGCAGTATCCGGTCATGCCCCCATGCCGTGCCTGTCTGTGCCCCCTGCGGTGCTCGGGCAGCAGGGCACAGTGTGAGGGGCAGGCACCGAGAACTAGGAAGAGAGTGAGGGACAGTGAGAAGGAGGTCGGTTGGGGTGAAGGAGGGGAGAGTGTGCAGAGCGCCAGGACTGACAGTGAGGAAGGGACAGACAGGCGGCAGCGAGGAAGCAACTGTCAGTGACTACTTTCTTGATGGTTTGTTATAAAAAATGTAAAAAGTGATGCTGGCTGTTCCTGTGCACAATGCGGCAAAGTTGTAAATTAAAATGACATCTGTGTAATGTGTACCAATTTAAATTCCAAATGTTTTACTTTTATTTTGTGTTTGTGAGAATACTTGTAGCGCTTGTGGTAGTTTTGTGCTTGTCACATGTGCAAAAAGAAAGGTGAAGTTTTATGCAAACGTAACTCCATACATTCCAGCTGTATTGCGGGTGGAATACGTGTACTTTTATCCTTTATACTACAAGTCTGTTGTAAAATGTACATATTCACAATGGTGCAAAATTAAAGTTGATATGTTCCGTGATGGTGTGAGATTTATGATGTGGAAAATGTGTGGGTGACTTAGCTGAGGTGTTGGCAAACAACTACACTTGTTGCAAAACTAAATCTACACGTTCCAGCTTGTTGCTTTAGGTGTTCTATTCAAGTGTATTGTTATTTTTGGGTGCTTCCCCCTCAGTTCAGAGCAGGGCTAGCCTTTAGCATGGGCGAGCTGAGCCAGTGGCACCAATTTTTTGAGGTGACACCCCAGATCTGTTGGGCCAACCGCAGCACCCTTCCCAAAATTGATCCAGCCTTGTCCCTGCCCGTTCTCTTCTAAATTGCCAGTTTAACATGGTTTTAGTACTTCATTACCAAAGAGCGGGCAATGTTTTTAAAACCCCTTTAACCCCCGTCCTTGCTCTCCCTGCACCTGACCCATGCTGACACAGTGATTAAGGTGAGCTGGGCAAGGACCCGGGATGTTTGTGTACACCTGCCAGTCACAAAAGGACCCCCTGCTGCCTCATTTAATTCTCAGCCTTCGTGTTTGGCGCCGGGCGCCATCTTGGGGGTGGTGTGGAGCGAGTGTGCCACTTGTGTGAGCGCTCTAGCGCTCATTTGCAACACAGGTGAGCCCTACTTAATGCTCGCCTCCTGCGTGCAGCGGTGACGCGCAGCGGGAGCGCCGGACTCTCGCCGGAGTCAAGCCAGAGTCCTGCCCGTCTGCGCCCGTCAGCGTCCCGGAGGCGGGCGGAGCGGCGGGTGGGATTCTTCCATCAGGGATGTGTCCCCCTGGGACCCCCGCCTTGCGCTATTCCCCTAGCGACCTTCGCTCTTTCTATCCTCATGGCTCTGGCTGTCGCACTGTTTTCCCTGGTCGTCACCATGGGAAATCCCATTGCCCGGGTTGTGGCTGGCGCCCGACCCGCTCGCTCTCTTTACGGCCGAGCAACAACATCTCAAGTATGGGCTTCGGGTGCATGCTATTGAACACCAGGTCAGCTTGCAAACATGCGCAGGACATCTATGAGCTTCTCGATATAGAAAAACCACTATGCCTCATGCTTACTGAGACATGGTGGGGTGACTCTTCTAACCCTGACGTCGCTTTAGCAATCCCGCCTGATTACAATATCTTCAGAAAGGATAGAGCCAAGGGAAGGGGAGGTGGAGTGGCGCTAGTGGTCCGGAAAGGAACCCCCTGTGCGATCCTGCCAGCTATTGACATCCGAGGCTCGGAGACCCTAGCCTTTTCTATCACTCTTTCGCCCCACCAATCCTTCAAGGGACTGCTCGTATATAGGCCACCTGGTACACCCGGCACCTTCTTTGAAGATCTGGATTTGGTGCTGGTGGAGTTGGCCCTGAAAGCTGAACACTTCATCGTGGCTGGCGATTTCAACTTTCGGATGGATGACTCATCCGACCCGGCTGCCGCCAAACTCTCTGAGGCGCTGACCCCGCTGGGGCTTATCCCCTACTTTCAGGAGCCTACGCACGAGAAGGGGCATACCCTTGACCAGGTCTTCTCGTCTGTCCCTCTCGAGGGTATAGAGATCACTCCTGTCCTTTGGTCAGACCACTTTCTTGCCAAATTTGTGATCAAGGGCATAGTCAAATCAGTGCCTATCCCGGCACATCAACAGGGTCGTGTCCATAGGGCTTACCATCGAGTAACCCCGGAGATGCTGGCTCAGGCAGCTGAGGCCCATCCCTGCCTTCTTTCAGGTGATCTAGACAGGGATCTGCAGACCATGCAGGACTGGTTTTTGGACAGGCTAAACGATCTTGCCCCGGAAGTAACATCTCGCCCGACACCGAAACGGGTCTCTGCGCCTTGGTTTACCGCTGCACTGTCGGCTACGCGGCAGCAGTGCAAGGTAGCCGAAAGAGCCTGGCGGGCACAATATGACACTGTTGCCAAGTTGACATACAAAACGGTGGTTAAGGCTTATCACCGGGACATCCGCCTGGAAAAAAAAGCTTATCTAGCCAGGAGAATTGATGCTGCTTCCAACTCCTGCAAGGAGATTTTCTCCATTGTGAGAGAATTCACCGCACCTTGGTCTAACACCTCGGACCAAAAACCATCTGGTACCTGGGCCACGGACCTTGCTGACTTCTTCACGAGCAAGATCCAACGCATTCAGGAGTCATTCCTGGTACCAGCGTCTGCGGGCCAGACTGAACCTGACATCACCACACTGCCACAGGCCGGGCCAGGGGCGACGTTGAGTGTGTTTCCTCCAATCTCTGCTCCGGACTCCCTGGCTCTAATGGGCAATTTAAAATCGGGTTCTCCCCTTGACCCATGCCCTGCTAAATTTCTAGCGAAAGTCGCGGAGGTGATCAACCCGCTGGCTAATCCGCTTTTAAATCTTTCACTGAGGCTTGGTGTGGTCCCGCAAACCTGGAAGCAGGCGATGGTGATTCCCTTGCTCAAAAAACCTGGTCTAGATCCGAAGGCCCCGGTTAATTATAGGCCCATCTCTCTGCTGCCGGCCCTCACGAAGATTCTAGAAAAGCACGTCCAAGGCGTGCTCTCTAATTTTCTTCAATCTAATGAGATCCTGCACGCCACCCAATCGGGCTTTCGTCCCCATCTCAGCACTGAGACAGCGCTCCTGGAGGTTTCGGAAACCATTAAAGGGGTTCTGGACTCTGGGGGCAAAGTCATGCTGGTGATGTTAGACCTGTCGGCGGCATTCGACACCGTTCCCCATGATGGTCTTCTCGCTAGACTTTTCGAGATAGGCTTACGGGGGACGGTGTTCGACTGGTTTTCCTCCTTCCTAGCCGGCCGCCGGCAATCGATCTGGGCCCCGCCTGATTCCGCCGTGATGCCGCCTCTGGGAGTCGGGGTCCCTCAGGGCTCTATTCTGAGCCCGACCCTCTTTAACATCATTATGACCCCATTGGCAGCGTTGGTGGAGTCGCATGGTGCCCAGATCGTATCCTACGCGGATGACACCCAGCTCCTCTTCTCTTGTAAGAGAGGAGGTGACTTTGATGGGGAGAGTATTCGGGATTGCCTTGGGGCTGTTTTTCATTGGTTCCATCTAAACAGCCTTAAGTGCAATTCCGACAAGTCCGAAGTACTTTTCTTTGGGTGCGACACAGAGCCAGATTGGCAGACTTGGTGGCCACTGGATATGTTCCCTCCGTCCTGCTCCTCTCAGGTTGCTAAGAATCTGGGGGTGAAGATGGATAACAGGCTTACCTTGAAATCCCAGATCCTGGGGGTGTCGGGCATTTGCTTTGGCATCCTTAGGATGCTGCGGAGGTTCCTTCCTCTGTTATCCGTGGAACATAGGACGCTGACAGTTCAGGCTCTGATTGGGTCCAGGTTGGATTATTCCAACGTTCTTTACCTGGGCGTTCCAGAGTACTTGCTGCAGCGTCTTCAAGTGGTGCAGAACGCCGCTGCCAGGGCAATCTTTGGCCTTAGCAGGCGCTCCAGGGCCTCGGGCCTGTTGGCAACTTTACATTGGCTTCCTATCCGCAAGAGGATCGCCTTTAAGGCGCTGACCTTGGCCTATAAAGCTCTTCACAAGGAGGGAGCTAAGTACCTCCAAAAGAGACTGGTCTTTTATCATCCGACCAGGTCTCTGAGGTCGGAATCCCTGCACCTTGCTGTTGTCCCCCGGGTAAAGAAAGCGCGCCTCGGAGGCCGCTCTTTTGGACTGCTGGCATCTCAGCTGTGGAACTCTTTACCACTGGCCCTGCGGGGAGCCACCAGCCTGCTGGCTTTTAGGAAGGGCCTTAAAACTTGGCTGTTCACTCAGTAGCCGGTCTTCCGTGGATCTCTGGCCCACACTTCTTTTAGTCTTTTATTTGGTGTTATGTTAGTATGTTGCAGTTTTGTCTCTTTCTCCAATAAAGCGCCGGGACACTCTTTTTGAGTAGCCGTGCGCTATAGAAATAAATAATTAACATAACATAACATAACATAACTACGATCAGCAAGGGTGCCAGAATTCTCTCCAGCCACGCCGCTATCTAAGAAAAGCCCAACATAAGACCCTGGAGGTCAATCACAGATCCATTGCCTGGATTGAGAATTGGAGGGGGGGGGTGGGGGCGGGGGGGGGAGAGAAAGAGTGCGCTCATCGGTGTTGGAAAGAGCACAACAAAATCTTGCCTGGATTTAGAAGGGGTGGGGGGAGTTGCACTCATTGATGTTGGAAAGAGCACAAAAACAAATCACTACATTGCTGCCCTGCGCATGCTTAACGCGGAATACTAGTCCGATAAGTGGCTCTCTCCAGACCGAATAAGGCTCACGGAATGTCCAGCAAACAACTGCATCCTCTTCACTCTTGTTTTGAAATGGCAAAAACAGGAATTGGCGGCACTCGCTGTTCTCATTACAAAAGTAGGTCGATGAACACTTGTAAAGATCTTGCACCAATTTATATATGGCACACCTGGAAAAAACACGATCGGGATGAAAAACTTGACCAGCCTTTTATTCGGAAGTTTCACATTTAAAAGGTGTATGAAGAACCTGCCAGAAAGAACCCACGGAAGAGAAAAATAAAGAAGGTTACGGGGATAACACAAGTTTAATAATCTGGAGGATACCAGTGAATGCCTAGGAATATACATTTATGCACTTGAAAGTAGTGATCCTCTGAACTAGTCTACTTAGTGGGGAGAATAAATATCAGTTAATTGAATATTCTCACTTTTCAATACTGCGAGAGCTAGTTTCAAATGTGCGCGCGGTTGTATTCAGTGTTGGACATCTCTTCACGATCAAACTTAAACAAAAAAAGGCTTGTTAAAGAGGTCGTAGGCACAAGGATGGCACCGACAGCATTTGCGAACATTTCATTCAAGTAACAGTATGACTGTCATTGAAAGTGTTTGGCAGGTAACAATGGGACAGTGGTGGAAATACAGGAGCTTTACAGCAAGGCCTTTTGCTGGAGGCTAAACTTGTGCCGATGCGGGGGACGCACCTGGGAGAGGAATTTGACTTTAGGCTGCAAGTGGCGAGCGACCACTTTAAGTACCTACGTATGATGATAGCCCTTAAGGAACACTGCTATTGGGAGCTCACTGTTGCCCCATTGGTGGACAGAGCAGAAGGAGACATGGGGGTGTGGATGAAACTGTCCCTTTCTATCACAGGCACAGGTGCTGTTTTTAAAATGGTGGCCCTCCCCTGCGAGATCGCACTACGGGGGAGGGGGGGACACCGACAATGTGTCCCAACGCCCCTCTCCCCTTGCAGGCACTCACCGGGTCCGGCGGCTGCTGGAGGAGAGCTCCCGCTCCTCGGGACTCTCCTGGGCCGCGGAGGGACGTTCTCTTTCCCCGGGGCTCCTCCTGTGCTCGGGAGCCTCGGGACGGTCGGTGCAGGCTGCTTCCTCCTTCCGGCTCTCTCCTCCTATGCCTGCGATGACGCGGAAGGGGGCTCGGCCGGCTGGGCCAATCCCAGCACGGCCCGGGCTTGAAGGCGGACGCTGCTTCCTCCTCTCACTCGGGGCCGCGGCGGTGAATACACGGAGCAATGCCGGGTGGGCACCGGCCTTAAATCTAAATATTAAGCGAGGTGGGCACTCGCTCGGGGTACCACAACAGCGGCAAGGTCCCTGGCAGGGTGGGCACCTGCCAGCGGACAAAATACTCGAAAATCAGGTGCCGGCAATGCCGGACCAGATTCAGGGGCGTTCCCGGTTTTTGGCTGACGTAGCGTTACGTAGCCAAAAGCCAAAAATTCTCGGGAACGCCCCCGAATCTGGTCCGGCATTGACGGACAGGCCAGTCTTCCAATGGCTAGCCTCCATTTATGGAGCTAGCCAATAGAAGACGGGGAGGATTCCAAGCCCCATATACTATTCTCATTAGGTATTTTCTAGTGAATGCTTACTTCGTAAGCATTGGCTAGTCAAAACCTAAAAAGGAGGGAGCGCCTGAGGTTACATACATTGTGAGAGGAGATGTCAATTCCAGTGGCTTGTGCTCGTAAAAAATACCCAAATAATGAATTGTTTGCTGTCCTGCTGAGGTCACGTGGGGATTGTTAACAAAGTGAAAATACTTTCAATTAGGGCAACTTCTGCCACTCTGCGTTTCTTTACTTAAGATAAATCATTACACTAAAATGCAGCAAGTGCACCACCTAGTGGTCGACATGCACTGCGCACCCGGCCTGCATTATGTGTAATTCAGAATAGATTATTATGATCCGCATCTATGACTGCGGCGCCCTTGGCTGGTTTTGGCGGCGCATCAGGGCGCCGCGGACCACAGTTTGGGAACCACTGCCTTAGAACATGTATGTCTGCAACATGTGCACCCATATCCAATCGAGGGGTGCAACACGGTGTCAAAGTGACACCCTGCCACCCTTCAATGTTGCCCCTTTTACCGAATTGGTAATTACCGATTCGGTAATTACCAACACTTACCGATTAAGTAATACATCCCATTTACCTGTTCTTAAATACTGAATCGGTATGATTCGATATTTAAGAGTCGGTAAACTGGGATTACCTACATCTGGCCCCAAATCCTTAAAAGCTATGTAGAAGGCACTCAAGTGAGTGCATGTTAGCTTTATGGATTTCTTATTTACCACCAACTACAGGTTGGTGGTAAATACCAAATACCTTACATAAAGCATTGTTTTGCTTTTTTCTCAGTGCCATGTGGCAGACAAACATGCCCTTAGGGCATGTATGTGCCCCACATGTGCACACATGCACGATTCAGGGATGCAACACAGTGTCAATGTGACACCCGGCCACCCTTGAATAGGAATGAATGGGAAGGTGATTCCTTATTATCGGTAATAAGGAATATTACCGAATCTGTAACTTTAAACAATTTATTACCTACATCACATTTACCGATTTTTAAATACCGAATTGGTAAAATTCGGTATTTAAGAATCTGTAAATTGTGATTACCTACATCTAGCCCTATATTACTGGTATTGAACATCCTATTAGCTGAAGCGTGCTAAATTAATTCAATTCAATTAAGTTGTTTTTATAGCGTGCATAGCTACCCCTACGGGCCTCCCAGCGCTAGATGACCACAACCCTTCCACTCAATCCAACTGAGCATTTCCTCGATCAGATTAGAATAGGTGAGTTTTCATCATTTTCCTAAAGCAAGGGAAGGCTGATTTCTAATTAGAGCTGGAAGAGTCCCCAAGTACCCCTATGACCAGAGTTGGACGTGCTCAGAAGAAGCGTGCAACATTTATCACGTGTGAAAGGCCTGCCCCTTATTGGATGTTGATCTGGTATTGCTTACGGATCCACAGTCAGATTACAATACCAGCCTCCTCACAATACTGTATGATGTATCAGACATGCCGGATCTGACAATACATAGTCATAGATGGTTGACCACCTCTTTGGCTCTGCCTAAACTATGTATCTCAAATGGTTATTGGAATTACATAGGATTTGACATTGTGAAAGAGTAGTATAAAAAATCAATAAAAACTGGAGATGTTTGGATGAATCTGGGGACCTTTCACTGACTCACCACCTGGCCAAGTTAGAATGTATCAAAAAAACAACAGCAATGCATGAGGTCTAGGGGACATGTCTCATTGGCTATGTCTCTAGACAAAAGTCTCTTGACCTGACAAAAACCTCAGTTTTTTAGGACAAAAACCCTCACCCGCCCTTAGGTTGCATGCTTCATCATCTCCAAGGATATATTACAAAATGAGGGTGATGTGACATTTACCCAGTTAATGTTAATTGTTAATATTAATTGCGATTTGTAGAGCGCTTAAAACCGGCAGGTCTCTAAGTGCTGAGAAAGAGTAGCCACAGTCCCCACAAATGAATGTTAACCCTTGATTGGTCTGAGTTATGCCTAGGCCTCAGTGAAGAAGAGGGTCTTCAGTTCCCAGGCCTCAATGAAGAAGAAGGTCTTCAGTTTCCTCCTGAAAGGGAGAAGGGTTTTTTTGGACTGGAGGTGGCCCGACAGCTTATTCCAAAGTTGCGGGATGTGGACAGAAAAGGCTCGCCCTCTTTTAGTCTTGTAGTTAAACAGTGGGCAGGTTAGCTGGCCACCCATGGATGACCTTAGGGTGTGGCTGGGGACCTATTTCCCCAGGCCCTCTTTGATGTAAATTGGGGGCTGTCCAGCATGGCCTTGTGGGTGATACACAAGCCCTTGAATCTAGCTCTCTGTTTGACAGGGAGCCAGTGAAGTTTTTGTACATGGGGGTGGAATGTTAAGGATGTTGTGATGAAATGGTCAACATGTTTCTGCCAGGCTAAAATAACTACTACGAGGTGCATGACATTCTTCAGGACCAAAATCATATCCGTTTTCACTCTGCACAAGAAGTCAGTAGCTATTGTGAAATAAATAGTGATTTGTAAAAAAAGGCAATTATGAACCCAATGTGCTACGTTAAATGAGGATATGATCACTTTTGTTGTCTCCCGTGAACATCTAATGTTCTGCCTCAACTCTCAGATTTTCAAACAAAAAAACACTGGGCGTTTTAGGCCCACTGTCCATGTAAAGCGGTCTGTCTGGAGTGAAGAGACCAACTAGTTAGAGTGTCACTCCCATAGAGATCCAGGGATTAAATGAGAAACAGTATTAATTTATTTAATTATAAAGTTTTATATAGCACGAACATGACCCGTGAGGCTATTGGACACTTTGCATGTGGTCAAGAAGGAAGAAACAGGTAAAACAAACAACAACATTATAGAGAAATGACAGAATGGGGCAGGTCGCAAATTGAGGGAAGAGACCACCACTGTGTCCAGGGAACCAACTCAATAAACAAGATCATGACAGGTGAGCAAGTTACATAGGTATAGGCAAAGTGCCCTCTTGGGCCTTGGTGAATAGAGTCCATGAGCTCTAGAGCAAAATGTGTTCATTATAAGCACTTTAGGTTAGCCAGTGGTCTGAGAATAGAGGGTTCAGGATCATAAATGGGCCATTGCACATGGCTTCTTGCTTCTTGCTGATGTATTTTTTACCCCCCTGGTTTCCTTCCTGTGTTTTTTATCCTCTTGTCCTCCTATCTCTCCTTTTTATTCTCTTCTTCTTCTACTTAAAAGGTATTGCAGATGTTACTGAAGTCTAACATTGGTTAGACGTGCTGAAAATGTAAATACAAGGTAACACATTCCAACTGGTAGCTGGGTCACCACAGTTGTTTATATTGATTAAGGTCAAGAATTTTGGACCAGTATAGTCCGTAAATATTAGGTTTGTGGAAGGAATCTCTTCCAATCCTTTTTCCTTTCATTTCACTATCTTAGTTGTTTGATCCCTACTCCATTCTTGTTCATTGTCATCACTGGTTTACAACACTTTCTTTACAAGTTTTAATTTTAGTGCTAGCAGGAGCAATCGGCCACACAGTGACATATGACTATATGGAAGTTTAATGTACAGAAACAGTGATTTGATGCTTTGATTATACCTTTGCTAGAACACGTACTCAATGTTGCTCTGGTTATGAGTATGCAAGACTTTCTTAGGACCGAAACAGGGTCAGTGGCCACAAAGTAGCCGGAGCCCACAGAGACCTGTCTACAGGAGCATAACTGAACCCACGGGCATTAGCACCTGCACTGTTTATTATACAAAGATGTGATGGAAACGAACCCTATGAAATGTAGTATGTTATTGATAGAGCCCGATTGGGTTCTTTCCATTTGTAAGGGTGCATCATAATCAGAGTAGTACACACCTACATTTATCCTTTTGTCTTATTAGTATGGAACAGGAAAATGTGTGCTGTGAATATATATTGTATCCCAACCAGGAAGCTGTACGTGCGGAAGCAGGGAGGCCATCTTATCTTCACAAGGCCCTCAAATTGATAAAGGTGGGCCGGATTGCATCCATCTACACACTTAACGTGTGTGAATATTGCAGCACCAAAAAGAATAGATGTTACAGAACACCAGTCACGATACATCATCTTAGAACAATGGTGTGTCACATCTGAATAAATTAAATACAGTGGCTTCCTATGTGCAGCATATTCCATTGCTTTGCTTTTGTCACAAAGTTTTAATATTGGAGATTATCGGGAGCCATTATCAGGGCATATTACCTTGCTGATTCATTGTTTTTAACTTAAAGATTGAACACTATTCTTTACATAGAGGCTAGAGAAAACTGTCCTGAAGAAGGTGATACATCGAAAATTCACCGAAAAGCTGTGTCGACCTTCTGTTTTCTGTATATGTACTGTACATTGTTTTTAAATTGTGTAGGTTAATCCCTCTTTTTATCATTATTGGAATAAAAATACTATGTTTTTTAAGTCAATGTTTTTTGTTGGGTTGTTTTACTGTGCTCTACTGACGTACTATTTCTGTGTTACATTATGCGTTAGGTGGTGCTTGACAATAGATATCAGAGTACGCCACTCTAGTGTGGTTAGGGACATTGTATGTTCTTCTGGGGACTGGTTTTTACTTTGCTGTAATAATATGAAATGTGATGTGCTAGTGTTATATTCCCCATAAACGTGAAGAAATTAACATTACAAAACATATATGTTTAGTGAAAACATTAACGTGTAGAATTTGTGTATGATGCTTACAATTATACATGTATTTGATCATGTTGACTTAGAAATGCTAGCAAAAATGTTCATTTATTTGTAGTTCATGAGGCCTGTGTGCTATTTTCTTATGTTGGCCGATTTCTGTAGGCCTCATATGCTTGCTTCCTGGAGGCTCTCATAGTAGAGTTTAATACTTGAATTTCAAATGCATGCTAGATTTGTTCTTTTCTCGCGTTCTGTTGCAGGTGAAGATATTCATCTTTGTTAGTTAGAATAACGCTTTAATTTTAGGAGTTAGGTTCAAGGAGAACAGGATACGTTTGTACAGGGAGCGCTGATAAGAGAAGGCCTGGGAATCAAGGTCATTGAGTCAGGAGCTGGGAGTATCGAAATAAATGGAAAATCGCCTATGAGAAGGTGCCCAGAGGGAGGAGGCGATTGGATGATGCCTAATCGCATGTTTTGTGATTTTGGTGTTGGAATTAGGGACAGTGCTCCAGGGGTTGAGTTGGAAGAAGAGAGGAGATCGATGGTGAGGGTTGTAGCATCTTAGAATGAGCTCTGAAACCTTTGGCTACTTGACCCATACAATGTGAGTGCACTTCTTAGGAAGTTTTCAAGCGTTGACACCTTTCCCTGACTTGCCTGGTAAATGCTAAGTAGGGAAGTCACGTTACTAGTAGTGTGGGAACAGACTAATGATTTTCACTTACAAACCTTCAATGAAGACTGATATTGATGTGGGGGCACTTATTACCTGTATCTTGATATTGGATTTTGTCATTCTTTTTGTGATCCAGCAGTTGAATAGAGCACACAGGTTTGGCTTTTTATTAGTTCTGATGTATTTCTACAACCTCTTACTTGAGGTGCTTGTATGTCCATTTATTTTTGACTTGGTAATAAATCGACTTACCCAGAACCTGGAGTCTGTGATTCTTCAGAGTCCTTAATCATGGTGCTTGTAAATCTGATGCATTCCTGCAAAGTACCACGCATCAGGCGTTAGACTAACGCATTTCATGTGGTACTCTGCATTACCACACTGAAATTCGTTGTCACGCATATGGCTGTGTCTGACTCTCAGCTGTGACACTCATTGAAGTGCTGCATAACTGTTAAGTATGGCAGGGCGCCGCCCATGCCGTGGGCACACTGCTAAAGGTTTCGACTTGGGCTGAGGCCAAGTAAGGCTGCTGGCAGGTACACATTCCCTGCTTAGTGCTACATTTGTATCATTCTTGTGCTGCCCGGTGGAGCTTGGCATCGAGCCCAGTCAGGTTGCGTCCATGCTGGTGCGGCGGGGGACATGATGTCACATCCTGAGGGGGAATGGGGAGGTTAGACTGTGGCGGCTTGTAGCTACTGGTTTGTGGTGGTGCCACAAATTCAATCATCATAGTTGTTAGTTACCCCCTGCCTGATTCAATTATTGCTGCAGCCGAGGGAGACTGTAGACTAGAGGGAGAGGAGTCAGTGATGACCCAGGTATCAGTTGCCTCCAGGACACTCTGTCACTGGTCGGCCTTGCTCGGAACTCCCCCTGGGCAGATGACTATCAGTGGAGGAAGGCAGGGTGGCAAATTCGAATTGCCACGGCCCGCGGTGGCTGACGGCCTGAGCCTGCCTTGCACACACTGAGTGCGAAAGGTCTGCAATTAATGAACCGCCACCGTCCTCCGACCCAAGCAAGTACCAGCCTGAATTTTAATATGACACATTGTAAATGGCTGTGCGCGATCATGCAGCTGCGGCGCCTCCCGGTTTTAGCTCCTCTCAGGTGACAGTCAGTTGCCAAGAAATAGGCCATTGGCTTTACAGACTAACAATAAAGGCAATTGGAGTTTGACATTGGAGTGGCCGATAATAATACCTTCTCTTTTATTTCCTACTTCATACGCCACATCCATATTTTCTGTGAGCCTCAATTCTACTGCCTGAAGAAGTATGGAAGGTAGGCCTTCCATACTCGTGGGAGCTTTCACTCACTGAGCTAATTTACCACACAGAAACTGGTTTGCCAGAGTATACAGATCCTGATTTACAAACAAAGGGCCCGATTCACAGAACTAACTTAAGACAAAATACTAAACTTACTACCATTTTGGTATTCACCAAAAAAGGCACTTACTCATTTTGGTTTTCACAGAAGGCACTTACTAATTTCGGTATTCTCAGAAGTTAGGAGTCCTAACTTTAGGAAACCTAAATGCCTTCTGTGAATACCGAAAGTCTTAAAGTTAGGATTTTTCTCAATTTAGTAGTAGTAAAGTTAGGACTCCTAACTTTAGGACTCCTAAATGCCTTCTGTGAATACCGAAAGTCTTAAAATTAGAATTTTTCTCAATTTAGTAGTAGTAAAGTTAGGACTCCTAACTTTCGGACTCCTAAATGCCTCGCGTGAATACCGAAAGTCTTAAAATTAGAATTTTTCTCAATTTAGTAGTAATAAAGTTAGGACTCCTAACTTTTTGACTCCTAAATGCCTTCTGTGAAAACCGAAAGTCTTAAAATGTGGATTTTTCTCAACTTTCCTACTACTAAACTGAGACCCAGGATGCGCAGCGCCACATAACCCAAATCTAGCATCTCACCACCAGAAACATGAGTGTGACCCTAGCAGCATCTGTGGCAGGCACTTGAACCAGGGGCATATGGTCCAAGCCAAGGAGGTAGCCTTAATACCAGTACCCACAGGATGCACCTAGTCTGGACCTTGGAATTGGGTTTGACCAAAATAGTGTCCTTAGTTCCCTGGTTCTTTGCTGCAGTTTTAAGATCTTTTTAGGGCTTGTTGTTGCTCAAATGAGTGTCATTTCTGATATTTATATGTTTGCCTCGTCTTCATTGCTTGATTTTGATTGCGAGAAAGTGTCACTCATAGTCGTTAAATGTCACTCATAATTACACTGAAATTCTGGAAATGTCACACGTAAGCAATTTGAAACCTTGGCAGGTATGCTGCTGATGTGACAAGTTATTTCTACCCTCTACACTTCTAAGCGGGTACCAACAGTCTATTGACTGAGGGTTCCAGAGTATATTGGAATCAGGGAACCCGGCCTCATCATTATTTATTAGCTGTGTAGAATAGAGAGTGAAGACAGGAGGATAGAGAGCAAGAAAGTGAGATTCACTGTGAGAGAGTGGTTCAAATATAGTAAGGGAAAAGGGGACATGAGAATGGAGAGTGGCATGAAGTGAGAAAAGAGATTCAAGAGAGAGGTGGGAGTGGGAAGATAAAAAGATAAGTGCGTCCGGTTGTACTGCTTGGCGCGGAGTGACATGCGGCCTCACACAGAGGGCTTCGTTCCCATCTTGTGGACCAAGATGGTGCAGCACTGTAAACAAGAAGGCGACACGCGCACACACGCATGCACTTGTGCTGCATAATGGGGCAGGTCAGTGCTTAATTTGTGCTGGTGCTTTCCGGTGCTAAGCACTGGCACTTATTTCTCAGGGCCGGGTCTATACAATTTAGAGCCATGGGTATTCTCCAGAGGAGTGTTGAAGGTGCTGACTTTTTATTGGTGGAGTTTCTTTCGTTGCTTGAGCCAGTGAATTACCTGTACAGAAAACTCCTGATATATTGTAATTCAGTTGAGGTCATTGACTTAAATTGTTAAAATAGGCTGCAAGCTATCCCTCAGTCATCAGTGGGAGGTGTGATTTGCAACAAGTGCTTAGATAGAGCTTTGATTTCCGCGCTCGAACCTGCACTTTATTCCAAAAGCCAGCGCGTGTTACAGCTGCCACAAGGTGGCGCTGTCTGGCTAATTTGGAGGTGACCACACACTAGGTAATTATTCATTCAATAAACATTAAAATGAGTATTACCCACCACCCAAGCCATTCGTATAGCTTTGGGGGCCTGAAATAGTCAGAATATTCACACTTGTGAGACTTTGATGGTTAGTATTTGTGTTGTTTCTATTGTTGGCAGCATAGCAGGGTCTATGTGTGTTGCAGGCTGCAGTGGCCTCCGGTCGAGAGCCCCGACACTTATTATTTTACAAATTAAGCACTGGGCGGGTGAGTAATGCTGTAGGTGCTTCACAAACTATTCTCACAGGCCCGTGTTTCATACCCTTCCTCTAGCCTTACAGTGATTTATAATAGGGCCCCAGCTGAGAGAAAAGAACTCCTTTAAGAAGCCTGTTGTGTCGGGTGATCTACACTCAAGTGGCATCTAACCCTGACTAGGCCTAACACGTGGCCCTAGAATAAACTCAGCCAGACACTGGGAATAAAGTTGCTTGTTCGGTCGGCGCGTCTCTCTGAACGCCCTCGCACGTGCTCGACCTCTTTTTATTATAGGGCGGTCACATGACCAACTTGTCCGTCCCTCCGGACAGCGGGGGCGGACCCTCGGGAACATAACATTCCTCCTAAAACAAGGAAACAAAAAAAAACCAAGAACAAACTGCAAAAACTGCAAACATGGTCGGACCAAACCCATTGTCTTAATAGCATCAGGACCGATACCTTCAGCGTCTTTCAAAGTGCCAGCGCATTCAGTTCAAACATTGCGTGCATATATGTAAATGAGAACAGTCTTACGTAAAGTAGTCTCTCAGCCAGCCGGAGGGGGTGGGGTTGGCGCGTAGTTGGCGTTGGGACCCCCGATGAGTCATCAGCTCTGTTCCAGCCTCCACCTCGTGTCTTGGCGCCTCGCTGTCGGCCCCCTCCGGATCTGGGGCCTCATCCAGGGCCTCCGTGTCTCCGCCCATTTCCTCACCAGAAACCTGCTGCTCGTCACGTGGCCTGACCTCGGGCTGAGATGTTGATTCACCAGACGGCAACGTAGTTGCAGTTTCGGTTTCTCTGTCGCCTTGCTGGCGCCTTGGCTCACTGCTCGAAGGGTGATAGAGTTTGAAGTGAGACACGTTGCGAGTCACCCTGTCTCGTCCTCGAGTGGCTGTGATGCGGGTGCCCTTTACACCACTGACTCGCCATGGTCGTTTTTCGTAACTGAGTTTGAATTTGCCACCAGTGGCCCGATTCTTGATGAGCACTAGGTCACCTCTTTTGAAGTGGGGGGCCACAGCCCTACGTTTCTTGCTGATCTTGTCACATGCGGAGCGTCTCCTCCTTTCCACTGTATGTTCATCTATCAGTTCCGGTGCCCACCGGGGGTGATGGGGAATCGAGTCCGTTATGACCCGCCCTAGGAGTAGATGTGCAGGAGCTACCCCCGTTGTGGAGTGCGGGGTCTGTCGGTAGCTACGGAGGAAGGTGAAAATGGCCATTTCCACTGACTGTCCCTTATCATGCGCAATGCGGATGACCTTGTTTAAAGTTCTCATGAACCTCTCGGCCTCCCCGTTGGCTTGAGGCCACCTCGGGGTGATGCGCCTGTGACGGGTTCCTAGGGACGAGAGATATTCCGCAAAGTCTTGACCCTGGAAGGGCGGTCCATTGTCCGTTCTGAGTTCTCTCATGGCTCCATGGGTGGCAATGATTTTCTCTATCTTGGGAATCACACAGTCTGCACTGGTGCCGGTGATGATTTCGACCTCAGGATATTTGGAGTGGTCGTCGATCATCACTAGCGTGTGCCGTCCATCCGGGAGGCTACCAAAATCCATGCTGACCCTTTCCCAGGGGCCTCGGGGCCTGGGCTCCACAATGATGGGGGCTTCGCGGGGGCTGTCGCCCGTAGTTTGGCAGGCCGTGCATGTGCGCACCACAGTTTCCACCATATCGTCCATGAGCGGGAACCACACCTTTGTCCGCAGCCGGGCCTTTGTTTTAACCATTCCCTGGTGCCCCACGTGCGCCAGTTGAACTACTCGGCCTGTCAAAGCCGTCGGGATCACCAGGCGATGCCCTCGCAGGAGGCACCCCGCCGCGTCCTCATTCAGTTCAGCCCTCACGTGGTACAGACCGTCCATGATTTTCTGGGCCTCTGGTGTGAGTACCTTCCAGCTCTCCTTGGCTTTCTGCCAGTTAGCCGTCCGGAGTAGATCCTTGGCCCGCTGTAGGCAGGCATCCTGAGCCGTGGCGCTCACAACCTCGTCCAGGGATATGGGGCGCGGGCATGATCTGGCCACGACCCATCGCACATAGGCCTCCGTCTCTTCAGCTTCCTCCATCTCCTCAGGAGTGGCCGCCCGGGGGTGTCGTGACAGATAATCCGCCGGATTCTTTGCCCCTGGCTGGTACTCGATGGCACAGTTGTACTCTTGCAATTGCAAAATCCACTTTTCAATTCTAGGGGGTGGCTTGGATGAGGTACCTGAGAACAGCGACAGCAGCGGCTTGTGGTCCGTCACTACTGTGAAGGGTTTGCCATATACGTACAAGTGGAAGTGCCGGCATCCCCAATGAATCGCGATGGCCTCTTTTTCGATTTGGGAATACCTTTGTTCTGTGTCCGTGAGGGACCGGCTGGCAAAGGCGACAGGGGCCCAGTCTATCTCGTCTCGGGCTCGCTGCATCAGAACAGCCCCCAATCCCGCCGGTCCGGCATCTACCGCAATGAGAGTGGAATGTCTTGGGTCAAAAAATGCCAGCGTGGTGTTGCTGGACAGCGCACTCTTGATATTTTGGAATGCCCTTTCCTGCTCCGGTCCCCAGTTCCATGGTGTGGAGTCTTTGGTTAGATCACGTAGAGGGAGGGTCAGGTTGGCTAGGTCTCTTATGAAGCGCCCACAGTAATTCACCATCCCGAGAAAGCTTCGGACTTCCGTGACAGTCGTGGGCGGAGGTGCATCCTTGATGTCCTTGACCTTGTCGGGATCAGGATTGACGCCATCGGCCGAGAATACGTAGCCGAAGAACCCTAGTTTGGTCTGAAGAAACTCGCATTTGTCTCGGTGCAGAGTGAGTCCAGCGCTACGGAGCCTACGGAACACCTGTGCCAAGCGTTGGTTGTGCTCGGGAATTGTCTTTGCGTGCACCATGATGTCGTCACTGACATTGATCACCCCCGGTATTCCAGCGATGAGCTCTTGGATAACATTCTGGAACACCTCGGCGGCACTGGATATCCCGAAGCTCAGCCGGGTGTACCTGCGCAGCCCGATGTGGGTGGAGAACGTCGTAATGTTCCGGGATTCTTTATCCAAAACGAGCTGATGGTACCCCGCCCGGAGATCCAGCTTGGAAAACCACCGGGCCCCGGCCATCTCTCCGATCAGGTCGTCGATCGTGGGGGTGATATGTCGTTCCCTTTTGATGGCCGCATTGGGGAGGCGCATGTCCACGCATATCCGGACCGCTCCCGGTTGCTTTGGTTTCCTGGTAACCACGATGGGCGATACCCAGGGGGTAGGTCCGGACACCTTCTCAATGATGCCCGCGGCTTCCAGCTTCTGTAGTTCTTCCTCAACCAGTGGCCTTAAATGAAACGCAACCCTCCGGTGTCGCAGGGCCACCGGTTGAACAGTGGGGTCCACATGCAGGTGTATTT
Organism: Lissotriton vulgaris; assembly: GCF_964263255.1. Lineage (NCBI taxonomy): Eukaryota > Metazoa > Chordata > Amphibia > Caudata > Salamandridae > Lissotriton > Lissotriton vulgaris. The sequence continues at coordinate 168,282,976 of NC_141689.1, read as the reverse complement.
CCCGACCCCTGAAGCAGCCAATCCCTTCGAACAGGTCCGAAAAGTCTGCAATCAGTTGCTGCACCGATTCCTCGTGCACCCCAAACGCAAAAGAGACGACTCCCAAGTCTTCTGCTGTCCGACAACTCAGGAGCATGCCTTGACCTTCCTCCGACACGAAGATGTTGGCACGCGTGATCTTGTCTCCGTGCCGGACTGCTGCTTTGAACTTTTCTCGAATGCGGAGGGGCACATCCTGGCCGTAGGCAAAAACGGTGATCGGAGTGGAGCGGAGGCTGGGGGGAGCAGCCATGCCTCCGTAGAGGGACGCACTCATGAGATTTATTGAGGCGCCCGTGTCCACAGTTGCCATGATGTCCTGATCAGCTACTTGTATTGCACATTGTGGTAGTGTCCTTGTGCGTCGGGTGGCCGTGCCGATCATGTGCACCTTGTGTACGGACCGTTCCTCCTCGTCATCGTCCATATCACTATTGCTGGGTCCTCCTTCCGCGCCTTCTGGCTCCGCCACCGTGTGTACTGTCTGGCGGGGCTTGCTAAACTTTTTGGACCGGCACACCTTTTCAAAATGATTCATTTTTCCGCACCCGGAGCATATCTTGCCCCGTGCTGGACATTCTGGCGCCGGGTGTCTCGGGCCTCCACAGTATCCACATGATTGCGCCGAAGCTCCGCCCTGCGGAGTTGTTGTTCGCTTCACCCATTTGGGCTGTGGGCGGACTTGTAGCTTGTTCACCGGTTCCACTTTCATGTTGGCCTGTAGAGCTGCTTCCATGTGGGCTGCCCTGGCCTTGGACAGCTCCTTCGTGCGGCCCAGCGTGAGAATGTCTGGGAGTGGTTTCCCCGACTCCTCCAGAATTCTCTCGAGTAGTTTAGCAGAAGCGCATCCTTGAATGATCTGGCCTCTGATTTCCTCCGTGACATCCTGAAATCCGCACGTTAGTGCCAGTTTCTTCAACCGAGAGTGATAGGCGTCCAGCGATTCATCTGGCAGTTGCCGCGCTTGTCTGAAGATGAACCGTTCATAGTCTTGGTTGGCCATGGGTTCAAAGTGCGCATTGAGCGCGTTTATGAGCGTGTGGTGGGTTTTGGGAGTTGCTTCCGTCAGGGTGTGGGCGATAGAATGAATGTCCTTGCCACCAAGATGGAGGATCATGGCACGCTTCTGCTCCTTATGGACCTTGGTGGCCTCGAAGAATATGAAGAGCCTGTCCACCCATTCTTTCCACTTCGGTGCGAGAGTGGATGGCGCACCCTCCACCACGAACGGCTCAATGGGCGGAATGTTAGCCATCGCTTTAAACGCCCGGGAAGATGTCCGTGGGCAGCCGGGATATGATCCAGCGGCAGCCGGAGCGCCCGGCCAGTTGTATTTTTGGTGCGGATTACACCCGTGCAGCCCAGTGCGGCGTGGCACCGAGGCGTAGAGGGTCCATGGGGGAAGCACCTCGCGCGACCAATCAGACTCCTGTGCGCTGCAGGAAGATGCAAGCCAGCGCCGCTCACCTGATGAGAGCCAGGGATCAGAGTATTCCCACCAGGCAGGCCGAGCGGGGGGGGTGTGTGGTGGCAAGGCACGAGCACCGCGGACACGTGGTAGTGCCCGCAGCCGCCTCACCCCAAGAGGGACACACACACGCACCCCGAGCGGGGAATCGATCCCACCTTCGTCGCCAATTGTTGTGTCGGGTGATCTACACTCAAGGGGCATCTAACCCTGACTAGGCCTAACACGTGGCCCTAGAATAAACTCAGCCAGACACTGGGAATAAAGTTGCTTGTTCGGTCGGCGCGTCTCTCTGAACGCCCTCGCACGTGCTCGACCTCTTTTTATTATAGGGCGGTCACATGACCAACTTGTCCGTCCCTCCGGACAGCGGGGGCGGACCCTCGGGAACATAACAAAGCCCTTGGCACGGAGCCCATCAGAAGGCAGGTGCTGCCCCCATGTGGAGAACGGGAGCAGGTGCGGCTGTGCGCAGCTCCTGTGTGCACTCTGAATATTTATTAATTAATTATTATTATTTTATTTATTTATTGGTATTTATAACAATACAAACATACAAAAATACAAACATCATTGTATGGATATAGCGATTTTACACAGCGCAGCTGTGCTCGGAATAGAGTGGGCTTTACACAATAGTAATCACAGACAATTTAATTCTCGTCATCAACCATCATAGGAGGTGGTTTTCGGTCAGAGATACCGATTTCGTTACTCAACTGGGAGCAGGGTTCGAGTATCGGCATTTGGCAGTCAACATCCTGTGATTCTGGGCAAATCATTTAATCTCCCCCTGCTTTGAAAATAAATGTGTCCTTGTGTAATGTAGCTGGTGCTTATATGAAGGGCTCCTATACCTTTACATCTTGTTGGCGCTGCAAACAACTGCAAAAATATATAAAAGCCAGTCTTCTGTGTTTTGATCGAGAGCAAATATTTACAACATATGAAATTGGAGCAGAATACATCTTCTCAGATGCATGGTATATGAAGATCAAAAAGGTGTACAAGCGAGACCAAGTGAGCACAGATTACAAGCGAGACCCAGTGAGCACACACTGCAGTCGTGTCTATACTATCGTTACCTTTCTAGTTATAGTTATCTTTCAATAATGACTCTTTTTACGTGCGCTTCTTACCATACTTCTGCTGTTTCCAAGCACTATATATGACCTAAAACAGATCAACATCATGAATGAATGAAAACGGTACTTGTAAAGCGCACATTCACTCAAACAGAGCCTCCTGGCATTAGTTCAAGCAGCGTTCCTCAAATCATCTGTTGCAGAATGAATCAATGGAACACCTGAGTATAAAAACTGAGGGAATGTAAAGAACGGAGACCCCTCAGGAACAAAACTGAGTTAGATTAGGTGATGATCCAAATCATCCAGCACCAAGAACAACCAATCTTCCAGTCACTTCTTAAAGCTATCTTCATCTATACTAATATAATAAAGAGAGAGCCCAAACCTTTGAGGCGGGTAATCTCAGGAACTACAGCACCAATCACAACACCCAATACAGCATTGGAAAGGGCAGTTGCAGCAGAAGGACATAGGCTATGCAGACGCCCACCATATACATTTAAAAGGCAAAAGATCCGTGCCAGCAAAGTAGTCCCTTGTGGGCCTGTCTGCGTTGTGCTGTGGACGTGTGCTGGGGGCATGACAAACGCTGGGGGCGTGTGGTACGTTCCGCCGTTCATGCCATGTCTCATATCGTGTACTGTGGGCGTGTGCTGGGGGAGTGAGCGTGTGCGGGGCACGGGATTACGGAAAAAAAAGCGAGCGTTGTGCCCAATATTTCATTGTTTTTTCTTCCTAGGTGCTGTACATTCCAGCACCGGGTGTGCTTGCCCCGCGCTCCCAGTGACGTGCACCTGCTTTACTGTATAGAGGTCAGGCATTGCGCTATTCCCAAGGGCCGGAAGGAGAGCAAACAGGGGCCATTGTGCAGGAAATGTAATCTCGCCTTAACTTTCAGTGACGCCTGAAGCGCACACCGGAGATTTTCCACTTCTGTTACGCACAGGCCTTGCGCCACGACATCCGGACACAAGGCCCGCCTCCACAGAAACAGCAAGAAAGGGACTATCCCTCCCCCGGAAATATGTGATGATACTGACAATAGCAACTTTCCCCTCCTGAGGCGGAAGCCGGGAGGTCTCCTACCTTTCCTTAAATTTTAGCTGCTTTTAACTTGACTAAAATTGTAACTTGTACAGTTTATGGTATTTGTGCACACCTGATCTCAAGAGGTGTGTAGAGACTCCCTTGCGCTTCGTGGCGCTTTAGGCTCATTCTCCCCCCTCCCTTCAGCTCCGGACCCGCTCTCGGCTGAGTGTTGACGGCTCCGGTTTCGGCGGCCATCTTGGGTCGGGTTGGGCTGGTGACTCGCTCTGGCAGCGCTACAAAAGGGGCTCGTGTCAGGTGATCGGGTGATACTGACAATAGCAACTTTCCCCTCCTGAGGCGGAAGCCGGGAGGTCTCCTACCTTTCCTTAAATTTTAGCTGCTTTTAACTTGACTAAAATTGTAACTTGTACAGTGTATGTTATTTGTGCACACCTGATCTCAAGAGGTGTGTAGAGACTCCCTTGCGCTTCGTGGCGTTTTAGGCTCATTCTCCCCCCTCCTTTCAGCTCCGGACCTGCTCTCGGCTGAGTGTTGACGCCGAGGGCAGGGCTCCGGTTTCGGCGGCCATCTTGGGTCGGGTTGGGCTGGTGACGCGCTCTGGCAGCGCTACAAAAACAGACGGTAATGACTCCGCGCAGCGGACGCGGACAGCGGACGCGCCGGAAATGCGCCGGAGTTGTGCCAGAATCCTGCCCGTCTACGCTCTTCCGCGCTCGATCGGGCTCAGGGACCAGGCACTCTGGTAGGTGTTTTTCCTACTCTGCTAATGACCTCCTAGCACTGGACTGAGGCAGTCACATCGTTAACTCCATCACGTGTTCCATTCTCAAGGAATGTAACATCTTTCGATCTCCTAGCCGTAGAGACACTTGCCTACCATTTCCATTGAAGCTAGCTACTCTAAATACATGGCTGAGTGATAACCCTCCCCTGACATCATAGCCGCCCTTCCAAGTGGATATGACATGATTTGGCATAATCGCCCGGACGGTGTCCGGGGTGGAGGCGTAGCAACTATTTTTAAAAAGCAGCTCCAGTGGCGAAAATTTTAGCGGAGACAATAAATTCTGTAGATCTACTTGGGATAAAAATTACTATGAACAATTCCTGCCTTATTATCCTAACAGTCTATTGTCCACCACAATGCACATCAACATTTAATGACCTCTTCTTCCCCATAATATCGGATATATGCACACGATATAAAAAAATCTTGGTGACTGGTGACTTCAGTGTTCATTGGGATAAGACAGATAAAGACCTGCCAACACGTCAGCTACAGACTTCCATGACCACTTTAGGCCTGGAACAATTAGTGGAAGCCCCAACTCACATAAAGGGCCACACTCTCGATCTAATCTGGACTTCTATGCCAGAGGTGTCCCTTACGAGTATTACACCTTGTATTTGGTCTGACCACCATCTACTCTTGTGCTATGTACCACAAGATAGCCCTCAGGTCAAACTCCAGCTAAAAACTAAAAAAGTGCACCAATGGAAAAATGTTGGTTCGGTAACTCTAACAGATACCCTCTCCAAACATGTACATAAATCAATGATTCCTTCTGATAACGTAGATCTAGATCTAAACTATGACACCATAGTAGCTAGTCTCAGACAATCGATTGACCAGATAGCCCCGGAAAAGACACAGAAAATAAAAGGTGCGGAAAAAGGGGCCCCTTAGTTTACTCAAAGCTTGAGGGATCAAAAAAGAAAGCTCCGTTATCTTGAGAGATGCTGGAGGAAATCTAAAAACTATACAGATCGCGAACTGTATAGAACATCTTTTCTGTTGTATAAAAAGCTTATCGTATCAACCAAAAAGGACTACTATGAAACCCGCATAAAAAATGCAGTAAATGTCCAGAAAGAAACCTTCCAAATCTTAAAAGAATTAAATAAGAAGGAAGAAAAGGTAGATACAGTGATAGACTGCAACATCTTCCAAGGCTACTTTCTTGAAAAAGTAGCAACCATCATATCAGACATCGAGAAAGAAATTCCAAACATGTCTACCACTCCACTGCTCCCTCAAATTCCTTCGACCCCCATTATCTCTAGATTCCCTAACATCGACTCTACTACCCACAGACAGCTTGCTATATCAAAAAAGTCAGGCTCCCCTGCAGATCCCTGCCCTCCTGAAATATTGCGGCTGGCAATTCCTATCTTGGAAGACCAGATCATAGACCTCCTAAATAACTCACTAGCCACAGGATAACTGCCAGCTAGCTTTAAAGAGGCACGTGTTAAACCCCTGATAAAAAAAAACAGGGGCTGATCCAACCAGTCTGAAGAACTACAGGCCAATTTCCCAGCTGCCTTTTCTGTCTAAAATGTGACAACAGCATGTATTAAAATCATTGTCAGCTCTCCTGGAATCACATCATCTACTCCAGGAGCGGCGAGCTGGGTTTCGTGCCCACCATAGCACCGAATTAGTAATGCTGTCGGTGCTGGATGAGCTTAGATGCATGGCTGACAGTAAAAAACCAAGCGCCCTGATACTTTTAGACCTTTCAGCGGCGTTTATTACTGTCAGCCATGCACTGCTCCTGGACAGATTAGCCATGTCTGGGATAAAAGAACAAGCTCTCCAATGGCTAACGTCTTTTCTGTTAGGGAGGACGCAGAGGATCCAATTAGCAGATCGTGTATCTGATGTAGGCGTCCTGGAATGTGGAGTCCCGCAAGGGTCCGCACTCTCGCCACTCCTATTCAACTTATACCTGCAGCCACTGATAGACTCCTTGGTAAACATGGGCTATAAAGTTTTTAACTATGCCGATGATACTCAGCTATTGCTGAGTATCGATAATAAAATATCGGCTCAATCCATGGCCCAAAAGATATTGCGGTTTACAGTGAACTGGATGACGTCTAATCTATTAAAAATCAATCCAGATAAAACGGAGGTCCTAGTAGTCTCAACTATCGCCTCTCCCTGGAATGATCTGTTCTGGCCCCAAGAACTCGGACCTACCCCAAAGCCATATCCCAGCGTAAAGAGCCTTGGTGTTAAGATCGACCAGGAGCTATCGATGACCAGCCAAGTATCCGCTGTGGTTGGATCATGCGCCAACCTGATTAGGCAGTTGCGAAAGCTAGCCCCTTTGCTTTCTACGAACATGCTTCGAACCATTGTTTCAGCTACGATAGTCTCCAGAATCGACTATGGGAACGCACTATATCTAGGTCTTCCAAAAAATGTAATCAATTGTCTACAAGTCATCCTGAATGACGCAGCACGGTTAATCTTTGGATCACCTAGACGGACCCATGCTTCCCCTCTACTTTATAGGTTACACTGGCTCCCTATAAAGCAAAGGGTTGAATTTAAAAGCCTGTGCATCGCCCATAAGGCACTTTATGGGCAAGCGCCTGCCTATATAAAAGAGAGGCTTGAAGTGTATAATCCTAAGCGAGCTCTACGATCCTCCAATTCCCTACTGCTGTCATGCCCACGCTTTAAAATAGCGACTAAAGGTGGCAGATCCTTTTCAGTCCAAGCCCCCACCATTTGGAATAAGCTACCGGAGGTTCTTCGTAGAGAATCTAATCTTCTCCGTTTTAGGAAATCTCTGAAGACACTGCTTTTCAGAGACGCTTTTACATCCCTGTAAGATAGGCCGGCAATCTGTACTTTTATTCACTCTTCTCCTTGTTGCTGTACTCGGTCAGAAGCGCCTTGAGACCTGTCGGTGATTTGGCGCGATATAAAACCCAGATACAAATACAAATACAAATATTCCGCAAACCAACATCCGGCGCTGTGGGCGTGTGCTGGGGGCGTGACAAACGCTGGGGGCGTGTGGTATGTTCCGCCCTTCATGCCATGTCTCATATCGTGTGCTAATCCCACCCTGATCCCTTTAAATACCCCTGCACCCCATAATCATAACCCACCCTTACTCAAAATACCCTAACACCCATAAATACTAACCCATCTTAACCCTATAAATATACCCTGTACCCCAAATCCCAAACCTATCCCTAAACCCTAAAAATACCCCAGTACCTCAAAACCCAAACCTAGCCCTGAACCCTATAAATACCCCTGTACCTCAAAACCCAAACCTACCCCTGAACCCTAAAAGTACCCCTGTACCCCAAAACCCAAACATAGCCCTGAACCCTAAAAATACCACTGTACCCCAAAACTCAAACCTACCCCTGAACCCTAAAATACCCCTGTACTCCAAAACCCAAACCTAGCCCTGAACCCTTAAAAACCCCTGTACCCCAAAACCCAAACCTAGCCCTGAACCCTAAAAATACCCCTGTACCCCAAAACCCAAACCTAGCCCTGAACCCTTAAAATACCCCTGTACCCCAAAACCCAAACCTACCCCTGAACCCTAAAAATACCCCTATACCCCAAAACCCAAACCTAGCCCTGAACCCTAAAAATATCCCTGTACCCCAAAACCCATACCTATCCCTAAACCAGGGGTCTCCAAACCGGTCCTGGAGGGCCGGATCCATGCCAGATTTTTTGGATATCCCCATTGAGATACATGTAGTAATTTTAAAAATCTGGCATGGATCCGGCCCTGCAGGACCGGTTTGGAGACCCCTGCCCTAAACCCTAAATCTACCCCTGTACCCCATAACCCAAAACTATATCTAAACCCTTAAATAACCCAAACACCCCAAAACATATACCTCAGTACCCCAAAACATATACCCCTATATCCATACTTACCTTATCCAAACATTTTTTTAAAAACATGCTTTTACCATTCATGCATTTACAATGAATTTCGTTGTAAATGTATGCATGGTAAAAGCATATAAAATGTAATGCCATGCGTTATAATGGCTTTGCGGAGTCATGGTACTTTCGTATTGAAAGTATGTGGAGTGATGGTATGCGGAAAGAAAGTTGCGGAACAATGGGTGTTTACCCTCCCCCGGTAAGTCCATTGGTGGCACGGCGGCCCACATCTCCTGCAACATACTCATATTTTTTCACCACCCATTTAAAAAATGCACAGGTCTCTCTCATTGATGGCCAGCACCAACATACACTTTTAGAAACACCTCCCGCCACAAGTTCTAGAATTGTGAACTTTAGAGCTGGGGAGCTACGTTCGAATCTCGGCATTAGCTCAACATCCTGTGATTCGAGGCAAATCGCTTTATCTCTCGGTGCCTACCACAAATGAATGTGTTCTTCTGTAATGTAAATTGTGCTCATGCCATGTTGTCGAGTTCGCGCTATATAATATTGCAAGGAAAAATAAAGTAGGGAAACTCAAGTTCACACACTACTGAACGCGCACTCTTAAGTGCATCAGCAGTGCACTGTGAATCAGAGCTTTTCACAGGCCTGTCACAGATAAGAAATGCTATCATAACGAAATCATACAAAACAATACACTACTGGCCGGCAGCAATTCATACCCGGGCAACGTCGGGACGGGCTGCTAGTATATATATATATATACATATATATGCTGAAGACTCAGTCCGAATCGCCGAGCCCCCTGTCATAGGAACGTTACGATGACCAGAAATGAGGAGTTGACCCAAGAGATGCAGGTGAGCAATTAGATGTTTATTTCAAAAGAAGCGCACCCTGCCAGCATGACTTTTCGGCCTGCCCAGAGGCCTTGATCACATGACGCCATGGGGGGAGGAATCTACTTTTAAAGTGCAAGTGCAATTCATAAAGTGCATATTATTGGTTGATACGACACAAGGCACAGTTGGCAATGAAAAAAGACTATGCATATGGGACAACAATACAAGTTGAGGAGCATGACACTGATAAAAGACAGTGAACTTAATTAACAATTCTCTGACTGTACAATAGTAAAATCACTAAATTACATTACTTAATTCATGATAACAGCAAAGACCTGTAAAGCAGCAATTATGCCGATAGTGCAAATATTTATGTGCAAATACGCAAAACAAGTTCCGTACAAGATAACGTCATACCCCTCATGTGAATGGTCTAAATCTATATCTATATCTATCTATACTACTATTATAAAGTAAGAAGTGGGAACCTTTGAGGCGGGTAAACTCGGGAACCAGAGCGTCAATCCAAACACCAATACATCATTGGAATTGGCAGGGTCTGCAGAGTGACATAGGCTATATACCCCCCCCCAAAAAAAATACATTCTTTAAAAAATTTACCTTAGAAAAAAAAGTAGTCCCTTGGAAGTAGCGCCGGCCGTCGTGTGCGCTAACGTGCTGACATCATGCGAGGAGGAGCGGCGGACAGCAATGGGGAGGGAAAAGTAACGCGGCGTTCAGCGGAAGGAGCGGAACCTCCGGCCGTCATGTGCGCTAACGTGGTGACATCATGCGAGGAGGAGCGGCGGACAGCAGTGGGGAGGGAAAAGTAATGCGGCGTTCAGCGGGAGGAGCAGAACCTACACCTGGTTCACTGAAGTGCTGAGCCGTGGGGAGTAAAACGAATGCGGCGTTCGGCGGGAGGAGCACGGAAGACAGCGGCGCTGACAGTGGGGCCGTGGGGCTGAGACGGCCCCCGAGGATGACACGAGGTAAGGGAGTTCCTGCTACCTGGAAGCATCATTGCCCCCGGGAGGTTTGTAACTGTGGGGTTTTAAAGGACGGACAAAATGTGTAGTAGGGAGGTCTCTACCTGTGGGGTTTAATAGGATATGCATGTAAACAAAGAACCTCCATAGACCCTAAGATATTTCTGTTGGACAGCCCGTCCCCACGTTGTCCGGGGGCAATTGACGCGAGGTAAGGGAGTTCCTGCTACCTGGAAGCCTCATTGCCCCCGGACAACGTCGGGACGGGCTGCTAGTACTAATATAATAAAGAGAGAACCCAAACCTTTGAGGCGGGTAATCCCAGGAACCACAGCACCAATCACAACACCCAATACTGCGTTGGAAAGGGCAGTTGCAGTAGAAGGACATAGGCTATGCAGACGCCCACCATATACATTTAAAAGGTAAAAGAACCGTGCCAGCAAAGTAGTCCCTTGTGGGCATGTCTGCATTGTGCTGTGGGCGTATGGTACGTTCCGCCCTTCATGCCATGTCTCATATTGTGTGCTAATCCCACCCTGCTCCCTTAAAATACCCCTGCACCCCATAATCATAACCCACCCTTACTCCTTAAAATACCCCAACACAACGGCGGCACAAAAGAGGCGCAAGGGGCTTGTAAATCTGCCCCTAAAGGTTTAAAAAGAACCCTCTTCAGGATAGGAAACCAATGCAATTCTCTGAGCGCTTCAGTAGTGGAGCATTTTTGGTAAAGTCTTAGCACAAGCCTAGAATCCGAGTTTTGGACAACCTGGAGCGTATGAAGAAATTGATAAGAAATTCCTAAATAAATGCTGACACAATAGTCCGATCTTGAGGTTTTCAGCACAAAAACAACCATTTTCCTTACGGCCAGAGAGAGAAAATCAAATAATTTTGTTAGTGATTTAATCAGGGAAAACCACATTCCCGAAACTGAGAGAACTGGTGGTCCGAAAAGTTTACTCCTATATATCTAGCTACCTCTACAGGAGGTTGGGGATAGAGGGGACACAAAGTCAGGCCTTAACATTTTGGGGGAAAACAAATTGTTCTTCCTAAACAGGGGTGTTTCTGTTTTGGTTGTAAAGCTTTTCAAATGATTGCTTTGCATCCAGCGAACGTCACTTAAACAATTCTTAAAATTGTGTTTGGCTCAAAATAATTTTTGGCCAAAGTTTATCAGGCGCTAGCGATCGGCCTAGAGGCCCTCTTGGCACTACAGAGTGCAACATTGTCCATTCCTATCCAAAACGAATGCAAGCTTAGAGAACAGCTGCCAACAGAGCAATGGAGTTCAGTTATGTTGTTCTTATTCTCATCTGAAGTTTTCAGCTTGGAGGGAAGAAGCATGACTAAAGAAGCATTGATGACAGGAAAAGAAAAAAACTACCCTTAACCCATCGCGAGCAGCAGAAGGACTCTAACTAAGACATTAATCAGTACATGGTCCATGCTCCATCAAATGTAGAAAGACACAGGAAAAGAGAGTGAAACTAGGGGCCTCATTTATGAGGCTGTGCGTCACTTTTACGCCGCTGGTGCGTCAATTTTTGTGACGCACCACTGGTGTAAAAAATGCGCCTTATTGCGCCATATTTACAAAGTGACGCATCTAGGTAGATGCGTCACTTTGTAAACCCCTCCGCCACATTATACCTGCGCCAGGTATAATGTATGCAAGGGGGGCGTATTGACGCAAGAAAGGTTGTAGAAGTGAAACCGTGAAATCTATGAGATTTCACTGCGTCACTTCTAGGACGCCATTGCGTCAAAATCTTGCGCCTGCCTCACAGCAGGCGTAAGACTGACGCAGGCCCTTTCACATGGGGCTTGCCCCATGTAAAAGGACGCATTGCTGGAGTTGCGTCACTTTTGTGACACACTCCAGCAATGCGTCACTTTTTCGCTTACAGATACGTCAGAAATACTGACGTATCTGTAACTCCGTGCGACATGATGTGTCATACAATAAATATGACGCATCAGGAATGTCGCAAGGAGTGCGCACTGAGAAATAAAGTTTGATATGCCTGAACTCAGAATGCTAAAATGCATATTTTAGTGAGGGTGATTTTTACATTCTGGGTTTGAAAATACCACTTTTAGAAAGTAGGTGTTTTCTTGCCTAACCGTCCAGTGTGCCTCTGCTAGGTTATATATTGACTGTCTGGCTTTGGGGTGACAGGGGCTGGGGATGTGTATTGTGTTCAGACAGCCACTTGGGGGGGTGGGGTGGGGTTGAGGTATGTCCTGCCTTTCCAGGGTGAGTCAGGGCCGGGCCAAATAGACATGGGCTGCATTTAGAGTAGGGGGAGGAGATTTCTTTCACACCTGAATGGGCCAGGTCTGCCAAGGACAATGCTGTCTCCACCTCCTACCAGGAAGCTGCACCAAAGAGGACAGCACTGGCGTTGGCTGGGCAAAGAGCTTCTCTGCCACAGAGAACAAAGGGTTTTGATTATAAAAAGAGGAGCCCAGACTTTTTGATCACTTCTGAAAATCAAAAGGAACCTTTGCCAAGGAGAAGAGCTGGAGAAACTGTAGAGGAATACTGCCCCTGTGCTGTTTGCTGTCTAGGGTTGGCCTGCAGTGGCTACTTTCTGCCAAAGAAAGGAGAAGGACTTTGCTGTGTGCTGTGTCCCCTGCTTGTGGAAGATCTCCAAGGGCTTGAAACTGAGCTTGCCTCCTGTTATGAAGTGTTAGGTACACAAAGACTTCGCCCAGTCCCTCCTGAACCCCTTTGCTGGGAGTTCTGATCTGCTGAGAGAAACCTGCCAGTGATCTGGACCTCTGGGGGTTGTTTTGGGACTGGGAACTGCAAGAATTGTGAAAATCTGTGCCTCGCCTGTTTCCGCAGCATTGCAGCGGTGCGAGAACAATTTTCCGACAGATCGCCACAGTCGAAGAATCGACGCAGTGCTTACTCGTGGCTGAAGTGTCTGCCATACGATGAATCCTGTGCAGCAATCTCCGACGTCCGTGATCATCGCACCAATTCTGACCCAGGCCCGGTTGTTGAATAACCGACGCATCAAGGGGAATGCGGCTGAAATCATAGCAGCGCATCCCGGGTCTTCACGCATCATTCCGGATTGTCACATAGTGCATTGAAGCGTCAAGTCTGTCGCATTTTTGGGGCACGCAGTAAGAAACCGATGCATCACCTCTTCATGCAGTAAGAAACCGATGCATCACCTCTTCTCTGGTAAGGAACCAACGCATCACCTCCCCTGCGCAGCAGTAAGGAACCGATGCATCACCTCCCCTGGAGCAAGGAACCAATGCATCACCTTCCCTGAGTGTAAGGAACCGATGCATCACCTTCCCTGCAACCCTTTTTGCCTGCATTTGTTCGGCGCATCCAAGGTACTTTTTGTAAAAGTATTGCATCCAACATTTTCTTTGACCAGAACTGTTTCTTCCTTGTAAGAATCATATTTTTAGTACTGTATTGTGGATTTTTGTCGTTTTGGTCTTCTTTTAGTTTAGATAAAGATTACTTATTTTTCTAAACTGGTGTGGTGTCCATTTGTAGTGTTTTCACTATATTACTGTATGTGCGCACAAATGCTTCACACACAGCCTCTGATAAAAGTCTGTCTGCTCATGCCAAGCTACCAAGGGGGTGAGCATGGGTAATTTTAGAAGTGTATCACCCGTACCCTGACTAGGAAAAAGGGTCTCTACTTGGACAAATGTGCAAAATGTTGCCAACTATAAACCCCCATTTCTAACAATGGATAAAAAGTTTGATCATACTTCTGACTTCACACGCTTGGCTACCTCTTGAGGCCACTACACATACAAGATAGAGGGCATTATATAAAAATGTGATTGTACACAAGTCCTCCAACATATTTAGCACACAAACTCTCAAACTCAGGTGCCAAAAGGATGTCAAGAAGCAAGATGATCTTGCCTGTAGAAGTTTCTTGCTTGAAGAAAAGATCTACCATCAGCTGCACACTCTCAGGAGTTCTCCAAGATTTGCCATACACTTGAAATACACTTTCAATAAGCATCAGACTAGATCCATCCATGGTTTGAATCCAGAAGCATCACAAAAACATCTACTGAACTCCACACAAAAAGTAATCTGTGGAATCCTCTCATTATCTTTAGGTCTCAAACTGAACTGAGCCTTACCAGTTGCTTATCTGAACACTAGTGGCCTGGCCAAAACCTTCCTCTTTGCTATTGATGTTTATATCCTCACTTATCTATATAAATGCCTGTTCGAAATCTGTCTTCTTTGCGTGGTCATCCTGGATTTTTCATCTTTTGCTGAACCGTACATTTTTGTTGGTTTTAGAACGCTATGCACTTTAAACGTACTAATAAGTGTTAAATTGTCTATGATCCCCGTCTAAAAGTTGTTGAATTGGCTTATTAATAACTGGTATGTTTACCATAATTGGCATATTTTACTGACCTATAAATCCCTCATATATGGTACAAATGTACCCAGGGCCTGTAAATTAAATTTCACAAGTTGATTGCACCACATATTGTGCCACAGTACAGTGGTGGCTACAGGCCTACCATTGTACCCTGACTGTGGCAGTTTAAATCCTGCAATTCGAACTGTGAAACTTTTGACACGCAGTACCTCTCTTTTGAGTTTTACTAATTCACTCCTAAATAGTGTAGTCCACGAGTCAGAGTGCATGGTATATAATAGTATGACACTTGGAAATTTCATGTTAGCATGTCTTCACAGTCACTAGCACCCAAAAGCTATTTTACACTGTGGCAGGCAACGTTGTCCTATGAGAAAACCAGTGTACAGGTTAAAATTCTGATCCTTTACTTTGGAAATGAGACTAGCTAGAAAAATAATTATACAACTATTTTTAATAATGATCAGAAATCCAATGCAATGGTGATGTTACATTTTGAATAAATATTAGGAAAAGGAAGTTTTTAATAGTTACCTTTTCCTGACAGATGTCCATGGAGGCAAAATTTGGCAGTAATGGCCATTTGAATATGTGTTTAAAAGGGGAGAAGTCCTTGATAGGACCAAACAATACACTGATCTGATAGGGCAAAGATGACTTCTCCTAACCTCAAAGAATATGTAGGGCATGAGTATCCTTTTTGAAATTACAGTGTCAAACCTGCTTGAATGTCAAATCCTGCTTGGCAGGTCTGCTGGGTTATTACACATTACAGTGGAAGGACACTAGAAAGGAGGAAACACAGGATGCCAAAACAAATCTTGTGTATCTTCTATCTGATTCTTGGAAAACCCTACTTTTGTTCTACAAGACTTCTGTCTCTGGGCTTAGTATGGGTAGAGTGACTGCCCAAACTGGATTTTAGTGTAAGATGTGGGAGGAAACCGGCATTACAATGGTACACTCCACGAATATGACTTGGTACAATGCGAGTGATTACATCGCGTGTCATTACAATGTGGTCGTTACAACGACTGCATTGTTACCACGCAAAGCCATTACCACGCAATTCATTACACCAACTTGCAGTACATGGCATGCTGACATTAGAAATGTATATTTACTATTTCAACTCCAGCCTACGTAACAGTAGGGAAGGTGTTGGAATAGTAAACTATACTATTCCTAATGTTAGTGTGCCATCTACTGCTAGTCGATGTAATGACTTGCGTAGTAATGGCTTTGCATGGTAACAACACATTTGTTGTAACGACCGCGTTGTAATGGCATCATGGTGTGATCACCGCGATGTAAAGGTCGTCTCCCACACTCCACATACACACACACACACACACACACACACAGCCCTCAGAGCCCAAGTCTAGTGTGTCTGAACACTTTGGACATCTTGAAAATGATCAAAGTGGGTAGAGTTGGCTCCAGTATCTTCAGACTCATTGATTAGGGTGTGCTCAGTAGTCATTCCCACACACTAGCTTGTGTAAGGCATAAACGTGGCATCTCCCGGCACCCACTTCAAAACACTCCTTGAATGAGGAAGATCAGAAGAAGACTGAACCTGCAACCTGACAGGAGCCTAGAAGGACCGGATCGGATCTCTCTTGTATGCAGGACGGAGAAGTGGACTTCAAGGGTAATAATACTGACCTCCTGTGAAAACTACAAAGACACAACAAGCTACAAGAAGCATTTTTCCTCCACCATCCTAGCTAATCAGTCGCAACTGAACATGGACTGGGCACTCCTGTTGAACTTGGTCTACTAACCAGTGAGTCTCTAAGTCCTTTTTGAAGTCCTTTTGGGGGGGGGGGACTTTACAAGTGTACTTCTTTGGTGGATTGGCACTCAAAGGAGTAAAGCCAGAAGGTAAAATCTTTGACCTGGATGAACCTGGTTGGTGTATCCAACCCATGCTCCATAGGAATTAGCATCAAATTGTGCCAAGTTCCCTAGCGACCATTGACTATCATTGACATTTTATGCATCTTGGCACTATTCCTACTTATACCTTTAAAAAATCATATCTCTGCTTCCCCTTATTGAATTGTTGTCCTGTTGTGTCACTTTGTTTATTAAACGTTAATCTGTTTTTCTAATACAGTTTGGGATTGTTATTGCATTGCATTTCAGCTTGATTACTGGTACTCCATAAATACTTTACACATTGCCCCGAGTTAAGCCTGTCTGCTTCCATACATACCTGGAGGTTGAGCTCAGGTTAAATTAGTGACTATAAGGGTTCGCCTGACAAGGGATGTTATCATTCTTTGAGGTCTGTAATCACACAACCCAAATAATTATCCAATTTCGTACACTGGATATTTGACCCCTGCATTATCCTCATTAAAGATTTCACATTTCATTATTTTTTTCTATATAATAACGTGTGTCTTATAGTATGGGGACCTCTGCTGCTCCTACAAGTGGTCCTAGATGATGCTAAAATAAACATTTTAGATACAAAACATATATAATATTCATTGCAGGGGTATAACAAGCATCTCTTGTCAGGAAACCATGGATCCTTCGCAATTTCGTGGGTCTAAACGTCGAGGGTGCATTCAACTGTTTTAACTATTCCAGGATGGCTCAGTGAGCTGAACGCTTGCTGCTGACGGCACAAGTACAATAAGGGGAACTAAATAAAACGCCTTGTTATTGTTAAAAAGGACCTCTTTAGATGTGCAGCGTTCTCTGTAGAGTCCATTGCCATTGTAGAAAGAAGGGTCATGTTTACTCTAGTCTAGTGGATTGAGCAGACACGTGTTCTCTTTACTGTGCTCAGTTCACACACCATGCCACCTCGTCATATTTCCATGCCCCTGGACTTTGCGGTTGGCCACTCACGGTGGAGATTTATTGCTCCTGAGAGATGCTTTATGAACTAAACCTTCTCCCCTGGTGCCACGCTTCTGACAGGAGGAGGCAATACGTCTTTGTCAAATTGAAAGGTTCCATATTTATTTTCCGTAGGCCAACATGAATCCTGTTAAAACCAATGTCTTTCCTTTGACCTACCCCCTGGTGTCAGAAAGGTCACAAGCATCGTAGCACAGGAGGCGGGCCCAGTCTCAGACACCCTGGCTCACTTCCTTCCATTGTGAGTGTGCCTCTGGCCAAGGAGGTTTGTGAAAACAGATATCATACCGGACACCTGTTTATATTGCACTGTGCTACATAAGGTAACACTTATCAGAGCCATGCCTATTCCTGTTGTCTCTTTGTTTCCAGAAATGATTTCCTTTTCTTCCCATCTTTCTCTGTGTAATTGTATGATGCGTGGGATGGGGCATTATTTTCTGCTAGAAACTTAGGAGTTTGGAGAGTGGGGGTCACTGACCACCTGTTCTCTGGCTCCACTCAGATATCCCTAGGCACAGTGCAGTCTCTAGGCCTGGGGGGAACTCCTGTAGTTTCACTCTGTGGAGTTACAAAAAAACTGGGAAATTCAGAGGAATTGCGCGAACGGGCGGAAATTAGTGCCAGGAGCTCGGTCTGCACTGAAAAATCAACGTGAACTGCACCACGTTGCATGCCAGAGGGCGCAGCTTCTCAAATTGATTTTACTGCCGCTCAAATAGATTTTCTACTTACGTGGAAGCAAATGGTTGCGGCTGCCTGCATTGCCGAAAATTTCCCAAGATGCCTTCCTAGCAACCGAAAATGTATTTATTTATTTATTTATTGACATTTTTTTAAGCGCGTCGAATACCCGTAGGCGTCTCGGCGCTGACTTAAGGAAGTGGATCAGCGTTTAGGAAGACCTAACAGAAAAACAGAACTATTGGTCAAATAACCACGTCTTGAGTTGTTTGCGGAATATGAACAGGGAGGGGCTGGTCCTAATGTGTTGAGGAAGGGTGTTCCAGAGTCTGGGGGCGGCGACCAAAAAGCGCCTGTCACCCCAAGTGACTGTTCTAGTACGAGGCACTACTAGGTGATTGTGATGAGAGGAACGAAGGGAACGGGTTGGGATGTAATAATGAAGATTATATTTGAGGAAATGGGGACCTTAGTTATTGAGTGCCTTATAAAGAATACACAATGATTTAAATTTGATACGAATGCGTATCGGAAGCCAGTGAAGTTCCCTGATGGTGTTTGAGACAGATGCAAACTTGGGAAGTCCCGCCAGCATCCGGGCGGCAGCATTTTGAATTGACTGCATCTTGTTTGTCACCCGGGATTGTGCGTTTAAGAAGAGGGCATTACAATAGTCCCGGGCGGACAGGACTAGTGAGCTGACCAGAGTTCTCCCAGCAGTATCCGGTAGGTAGGGTAGTATTTTCCTGATCATTCTGAGCTTCATGTGAGCAGTTGCAGCAGTTTTATTAGCGTGTGCCATAAAATTTAGACCTGCGTCAAAAGTGATGCCCAAATTTCTAACTTTGAGGGCTGGGCTGGGCTGGGAAGAGTTCCAAACGATGTTGGCCACCATGCTGGTGACCAGCCCGGAGAGAATGACTGAAAATGACCACTTCAGTTTTTTCTGAATTAAGTTTAAGACAATTCATGGCCATCCAGTCCCCTATGGCCACCATTCCTCTGGTGAATAGATTGGCCACTTCTTCACCGTCCCCTTTGATGGCCAATACCAATTGGGTGTCATCGGCGTAGGAGGTCAGGCTCATCCCAAATGCTTTGATGACACTAGCAAGGTCCGACACATAGATGTTAAATAGTGTCGGACTTAGGGACGAGCCTTGGGGGACCCCACACGGCAGGGACACCTTAGAGGATTGGTATGGTCCTAGGGATACCGCCTGCGTTCTGTTAGCCAAAAACGATACAATTAGGTCCAGCGCTGTTTCCTGGACCCCTAGTCGTTCGACACGGTCGGCCAAGATCTTGTGGTCGACCGTGTCGAAGGCCGCAGAGAGATCCAGCAGGACCAGGACTGCTGTCCCCCCCTGGTCTCGTATGGCTCTGATGTCATCGGCCGCTTTTAGGAGGGCGGTTTCCGTGCCATGGCATTTGCGGAATCCAAACTGAGTGTTATCGAGCAGCTGATGCCGCTCGACAAATTCCGACAATTGCTGGTTCATCCCTTTTTCTATGACTTTGGCCAGGAACGGGAGACTAGCTATTGGCCGATAATTTTTTAGTTCATCTTTATTAAGATTGAATTTTTTTAGCAGGGGTTTGACTAACGTGTGTTTCAATGAGGCCGGGAAAATGCCGGATCTGAACAAAGCGTTACAGACCCGAGTTATGACCGGAATCAATGTGTCCATAACTGGTGTAAGCACTTTAAGCGGGCAAGGATCCAGTGCTGATCCTGTTTTAATCCTTGAAATGATGCTCTTCGTCTGATCCATAGTAAGGTCAGCAAAGCACGTAAGTGAATTGTCCCGCGGTGTAAGAGGAAGGGAACGAGGAGCAATGTTGGTGTTTAAAGAGAAAACCTGATAGATATCATTGACTTTCTTAAAGAAGAAATCAGATAGGACATCGCAAAGATGTTGTGAAGGGGAGGGTGTAAGATCCTACGTGCCACCGGACAAACGCTTAGTTATGTCAAATAACTCTTTACATGAGTTTTTTGCCTTGTCTATTTGTTCCGCATAGTAGGCTTTTTTTGCCTCTGCAATCATAAGTTTGTACCGCACAAGTGACTCTTTATATAATGTTTTACTCTCAGGGTCGTAGTGCTTTCGCCAGTGTCTTTCTCTTTGTTTGTTAGTTTGTTTCTGCTTTTTAAGTTCATCAGAGAACCAGGGTGCACTGGGGGAAGCTCGATTCTGGGAAATAGATTTTAAAGGCACTAACTCATGTGTGGCCTGACTGAGCCAGTTATGGAACTGATTTGTAGCGACACTAGGATCATCTGACAACAAAGGCGATGTTCTTGCCAAGAGAGTATTCAATGTCTCCACGTTTAAGTCTTTCCATGCTCTCACCTGTTTGGGGGCATGGTTAACCACTCTCGTCTTAGGGGCATCGGGAATGGCTAACTTGCTTAATATGACATGATGATCGGTCCATGGCATAGGAAGGAGAGCTGTGATGTGTAGTGTCTCCATGTAAGAGAATATGCCATCAAGAGTATGACCAGCCTCGTGGGTGGGGGCAGATATTAGTTGATGCAACCCTAACGTTTCCATGTCCGCTAAAAGACAAGCTGTATCAGTGTCGCTGGCCTGTTCGAGGTGGAAATTGAAATCCCCTAACACCATGAAGTGATCTTCAAGTGCTATGGATTCCAGTATCAACCCCAGGCTAAGTAAAAAGGGGCCACTTGCTCCTGGAGGGCGATAAATCAATATGCCTTTGAGGTTAAAAAGGGGAGTAAGCTTAATACTGAACATTATGGCTTCACAGGAAGTAGATGGTATAGGTGTAGTTCTGATAGGGAGATTGTCTCTAACGATAATGGCAACCCCACCTCCCCTCTGACCTATTCTATCCTGCCTATGTATCGTGAAACCGCTTGGGACCGCTATGAGTAGGTCAGGGTCCGAAGCGCCATCCAGCCAGGTTTCCGTTATGAACAGCAAGTCTAAGTGAGAGTCTAGTATGAGATCAGCGATTTCTTGCCTGTGTCTACACATAGAACGCGCATTGATAAGTGCTAACCGGAAGGTGGCTGTAGAAGGGGACGGATTGATAAGAGCCTTAATCCTAGTGTTAGAAATCTGCGTACTAAGGTACAATGAGGACAAAATAGTTGGTAAGGAGCATTACAATGGGTACCTGGATCATATCTGTGACAACACTCACTGCCTGGTGACCGTAGTGCAGTAAGAGATGACGGCGTATAGACCAGTCTTGGTGTAGTGACAGGGGGACAGGCACTCAGCACGGGCCAAGCGCGGACGGGCGCAGACGGGCGCAGACGGGCGCAGACGGACGCAGACGGACGCAGACGGGCGCAGATGGGCGCAGACGGGCTGGACTTTGGCGGGACTTTGGCGGGACTTTGGCGGGACTTTGGCGGGACTTTGGCGGGACTTCGGCGCGCTTCCGGCGCGCCCGCTGCGCCAGCCCGCTGTGCCGTCTAGTGATGATGCACATTTATAGGCGGTGGAGGAGGGTAGGAGGCAGCCAGCGACTAGAGCGCTGACCTGCCTACCTCCAAGATGGCGGCCGTCTATCGCCCCAGCACCTAAATCGGCTGGCGAGCGAGGACGGCGTTATCCGGGCTAAGGTAGGCGCTACAAGCGCTACGAACAAATGCCAAGTGATCCTGCACAACAAAAATGAATTAAAATGAACAAAGGTACAAATGGTTAAAAACACGAGTGGCAGTGCAAATAATTGCAGATCCTGGTGCAAATGCGCAGCTAGACAGTGGAATAGTTATCAGGTCAAAGTAGAGCCCTCTAACATGACCAACACCCTTAGGTCGGTGTGGTCTGACTGCCCGGTGTTTTTATCGCATCCGGGAGGGCAGGAGGCAGCCAGCGACTAGAGCGCTGACCTGCCTACCTCCAAGATGGCGGCCGTCTATCACCCCAGCACCTAAATCGGCTGGTGAGCGAGGACGGCGTTATCTGGGCTAAGGTAGGCGCTACAAGCGCTACGAACAAATGCCAAGTGATCCTGCACAACAAAAATGAATTAAAATGAACAAAGGTACAAATGGTTAAAAACACGAGTGGCAGTGCAAATAATTGCAGATCCTGGTGCAAATGCGCAGCTAGACAGTGGAATAGTTATCAGGTCAGAGTAGAGCCCTCTAACATGACCAACACCCTTAGGTCGGTGTGGTCTGACTGCCCGGCGTTTTTATCGCATCCGGGAGGGCAGGAGGCAGCCAGCGACTAGAGCGCTGACCTGCCTACCTCCAAGATGGCGGCCGTCTATCGCCCCTGCACCTAAATCGGCTGGCGAGCGAGGATGGCGTTATCCGGGCTAAGGTAGGCGCTACAAGCGCTACGAACAAATGCCAAGTGATCCTGCACAACAAAAATGAATTAAAATGAACATAGGTACAAATGGTTAAAAACACGAGTGGCAGTGCAAATAATTGGAGATCCTGGTGCAAATGCGCAGCTAGACAGTGGAATAGTTATCAGGTCAGAGTAGAGCCTTCTAACATGACCAAAATCACAATAGGGGTCTCCAAATCTCCCTCACGCTTGCCAGATTGTCGTTAGTGAGCTGCACACAAAAAACTCCGCCACGCAGCAGTTGGCGGAATTTGGCCAGAACTCCGCATCACAAGTGTAACACAGAGTGCCCACAACTCCGCCAACAGAGTGGATATTTCGCCCACCGCAGTAGTCTCCATCCAGGAGGCCGGTGTTAGCTCGCTATCTGCCATGTTCATTTACACTCAGGAGCAAACTGCAAGCCAGATTTGTTCCCAGTTCAAATTTTATTTCAGCCCATTTTACGCAAGTCCAAATACATGGGGGGTAGAGTTGCAAATGAGTGTTCGGGCCATTTTGAGGACATTATCATCCCCACGATTTTGCCGAGTAGTTACCCAACTCTACAGCTTGTTTAGTACCCATTGAAAGCACAACAGTTAGCACTGAGCTCAGAAGTGTTACTACTGTTAAAATTATAACAATTGCCATTTTCTATTAGAGTTTCATATTGTACATCTGTGATTTCTAAGTGCTGTCAATAACAAGTGTTACAGTTCCTCTTTTTTTTTTAACTCAGAAGGATGCAAATCACTGTTAATGTCAGCAGTGAGTGTTAACTCACTGAGCCACCTTATCTGCATTTTTTAGGTCTAGCCTATGTTTGGGACTATCTGTCTAAAAAAAAAAACCCTCTGAAAAGAGACTTAGGGCCTCATTTATGAGAAATAGCGTATCGCTGCGTGAAAGCAGTTTTAAGGGATATTGTTCATATGTCTATCTATACTCAGTAGGAAGTATGAATTTGTCATTTGTGAAGAGGAGAAATATTTTTTTTTATGGGAAACCTTTAAGCTTCATTTGCTTCATACATGATTACATTCCAGATACTCAGGTTGTAGAGACTCTTGGTGCAGTTAAAAATCACAAAAGCCTAAGTGTCATCATATTATTGGGCAAAGGAGATTCGAAACTTCGGTAGTACATACTAAAAAGGTTCAACTTAAAGGTTGCAAATCAGTAGGGGTTAGTTTTAGTAGGGTTTAGTTCCTATCAAAAGAATCAGGGGTGAATAATTATTTCTTAGGTGAGATAGTGTGAAAGTACTTCACTTAGGCAAACAGTTATTCCTAGAGGTGCCATGCATCATAATACCCTGGGGAGAGGGGCAGGCATAATTTTCAGTTCTGTGATCACAAATTATTTGGAAGAAACTGCTAACAAACTGTTTGTACCTGGATTTCTGGAGTTTGTAAAAGACAGGTTCAGATGCAAGTTCTTTTGGGCAACTTTGATGAATGAAACTTCTTTTTGAAGAACATCGACTATATTTTGTAGAAGCTGTCCTTGTACAATTACTCTTCGGGTGGTAGCTGTAGCAGGTTATTCCCTGAAGAGTTTCAACTTCATACAGAGGCTGAAAATGCTGAAGTATTCTAATAGGTATGAGCTAGAAATTGGATTTCTGGTTGGTTAGGGCAAGCGCCTAAGCCAGGCAGAAACCACCACTCTAATCAGGGCAAGGGAGTTTCATGCTGAAGATAACCCCTGCTCAACCCCATGGTAGCTTGGCAGAGCAGTCAGGCTTATCCCAAAGGCAATGTGTAAAGCGTCTGTGCAACTCACTCAAACAACAGTGACACCCTCGGCACACCACAAAAGAAACACCACAAAAGAAACTCCACACAAAGTTATATCAAAAATAGCCTTTGTATTACTCATAAAAAACATTAGAACATAATCACATATGCACTTAGCATGATTGTACAGGGATTACATACACAACAGGGCCAATCGGGCGACTGCCAGAAACATCATATGTATCAAAATTAGGGAACATTACCAGTAACTACTGGTAACATTGCACTTAGTATTGCACATTGATTGTATGTCTTAACAACAACTTCCCCAACCACGACTTCCCTAACAACGAGTTCACAACCACTACCTCGTCTTAACCATGATTTTTTTACCACACATTCCTTTACCACTTTTTTTCATTGAAAAGCAATGCGTGTTAAATAAAATAAATAAATAAAATTGTTTTCAAATAGTACCCCGTCCCCCCACCCCTTAACAACGAATTTCCCTCACCCTAAAAGCAAACAGGATCACCCACACACCTTATAAAGTAACAACAACCTCTGCAAATGAATCGCTATGCCTCCCAACTACTGTTTATTTACCCCAAACACCTCTCCCTCTAAAAACGAATTCCCTTATTCTAAACATAAACTTGATTACCCTCAAACCCTAATAACTAAACTCCAACCCCTAAAATCTAACCCAAAACCCCCACCCCCTTAAAATTAACCTCTCTTACATGGTCCTCTGTGTCGCTCCTCCGAACTGACGGCTTTTAGATGGTGAATGCAGCTTTGAACTAAGATGCAATGAAATTCCTCGCTGGAGGGTGACACTTGTACGGAAATGAGGATGGCACAGTGGTGCTCAAAGGTGGGCAAAGCATGATGCTTCACATCACGTACATCACGTACGGGAGAGTTAAACATGTAAATAGTGCAGGCTGGGAAACATTCTGAACAACGACTTTCCCGAACTCCTCCCTGCCCGAACACTAGACCGTTGTTCGGGCCAGTTGTTGTTCGGGCAAGTCGTTGTTCTAGAAAGTCGTTTGTCCGCTTTTGTGACTCCGGAACTCGTTGTTCCGGAGTCATTGTTCAGGATGTTTCCCTTGCACAATATGTAGATGCATCTGGGTGCCAATGCACCATCACTGCACATCATCTTTAGGTTATGTAAAAGTTCTTCTGGCCCTAGAATGGCAGCAACTCTCCACTCAACGTGGAGTATAGGATCTCCACTCCCTGCTCCATAGGGAAGGTGACAATGCCCCTCTAAACAGGAGGCCTCCGGTCAGGTCCCTGTGGGTGGAAAGGCACGGAGCGAAGTCTCCACCTCTCCACTTCTTTTAGGTGGACCACTCTCGGCCCCCAGCTGAGGGGAGGCCACAAGCCTTTGCTGCCTCCTGCTTGTCTCCTCGCTATAGTGGGCCCTGCCTACAACCAGCCTTCGCTACTGCTGTCTTCCAGCTAGGCGGCCTCTCTTCTCCCATCAGTCTCTAGACAACATGTGGGGCTCTCAGCTTCCTCTCGAGAGCCGTGCCCACAGCCAGGCTTTCTTCACTTGACTTCCTTTCATCACGGAGCGAAGTCACCTTCGGCGCAGGCCCACTGTCAGGCACAGTGCCCCCCACGCGCTCTTTACGGGCAAAGTTGGAGCCCCCTCCTCAGGCTCAGGCAATGAAGATTAAAAATGCTCACAAGGCGCTGGAAAGCCAGAGCCCCCTTCTAGGGCTCAAAGGGGCAATGAAGATGTAGCGCTCATGAGGCGTTAAGTCCAAAGTCCCATAGGGCAGAGAAGGGCACAAGCAGGCCAGCCCGTAGGGACCCCAGGAGGCAGCAGTTGGGCCCCAAGTCG
This sequence comes from Lissotriton vulgaris, assembly GCF_964263255.1. Lineage (NCBI taxonomy): Eukaryota > Metazoa > Chordata > Amphibia > Caudata > Salamandridae > Lissotriton > Lissotriton vulgaris. The sequence goes on along the minus strand of NC_141689.1, from coordinate 168,256,912 downwards.
GTTCCTCCTGGCAATCCTGCAGTCCTCTCTCCCAGTAAGCACCAACTTTTTTGCACAGTCCTATTCAGGTCCAGCTGCTACTCCTCCCACGACTCCAAACGTAGATCGGCCTATTCAGCCTAGTGCTGACTCACCCAGCCCCTCTGGAGCCACTGCATCTCCCCTGACCCTGTCATCCAGAGCCAGACATGCAATACACAACAGGCAGGCACAAAAACACATAGCACACAGAAATGCCCCTTCTAAAAGTGGCGTTTCTAAAATAGTGATAATAAATCTGCAAACACCATTACGCAGCATTTATTACCACTAATCCAAACATACCAAACTTGATCATGCTACTCCACTCATATCAGAAATTACCACTGTAAGAAGTTGGCCTGGTATATGCTGACCACTAATTATAGTGGGCACCTTGTACCAGTCCAAAGAACCCTTATTGATAATTAGGTTAAGACAACCTTTATTGAAAGCTATCCTAGTGGTAGCTATGGAAAGCAGATTTCAGACTAAGTCTCGTAGGAATGTAAAGCAGCTTGTTTTACCAGATCAGAACCTACTGAAAGACCAAATGAAAGGAGACCCACAGAAGGAATATATAAAATATATGTATTTATTACTAAACACTCTCTACTAACCTCTTTATAGGATTAGAGAACAAAGGATCAAAAAGTATTTGGAGGAACCCTTTTTAGGAAAAGGGAATGGGTTTTAATTCAACAAAAACAAGAGTCCCTTTTCCTTTCTTTTGTTATAAGGAAAAAATCTCAATCGGTCATCTATCCTAAAGCTGCTATATTGGTAACCGGTATGTTGGGTATAGCATAGAGTCAAAACAAATTAACAAATTTACATGTACACAATATAACCCTCATATATCAAAATGTTGTATATTTCTAAATTAATAGGATCAGCAGAGTACAATGAGGGCAAAAGTTGTCAAAGGAATGGATTGAATATCTTTTTTTATTTATCAAACTATCTGTTATCTTTTCATTATTTAAGTAAAAACATTATCATACTTATTAAAAAACAATACAATACATAATAAAAGGATTTGTGTTATAAGAAGAAAAACTGTTGACGCGGCGTTTCGTTGAAAAAGATTGTCACCTTCTTCAGGACAATAGTTTCATCTAATCTAAATCAAAAAATATAAAACATTCATTATAGAAAAAACTAAACTGAACCATTAGTTCAAAACATCCTTTTCCAGCTTAATTTTAATTAAAAAAAAAACATCTGCCTCTCTACATATAACTGTACCCTATATGTCTGCTCAATCTTAAGTTTTAAATGTATTACATATTCCACATGACATTTTTTATTCAAAAAGAGGTTCTTTTAAAAAAAAGAGATTACTGGGTCTTCAATGCACCCCCAATTTTCTGAAACATGATCCCCAGTCACTTTAACATCATTTACAAGTATCCACATTTTATTTAGGATCAATATTTCTCAACAATTGTTCTAATATTTGTTAATCTGTGGACTCTCTCAATTTGCAAGCACCGGCTAAAAATCTAAGCTATAAATACAACTATCTCTCCGTATTGAAAGGATATGGAGACATACCTAAATTAGTCTATTTGCTTTGCAGCCTGGTTCAATTGGCCCTGATTTTCGGATTTGTCACGAAAAATTGCTAAAAACATGAAGAGGAATGATTAAATTATTATTTCTAATGAATCATTCAACATCCTATCAACTTGGATATTACTTCACGTTCTATTGTTAGTACCTTAAAATGGAGTCTTGGGTTTTCCCAACTGAGTGGCTAATGAGATTCAATCCCCTTAATGTATAGCAAGAGATTGAAGCCAAAAGATCTGATACACCCAAAGCAAATGTATTATTGTTAAACATGTTTTAACGAATAACGAGCAATATGCCTGTCATGTTAAACATGAACTTTGAAACATGAGGATTTAGCATATCGGTCTCGCTTATTAGCAAAACCCGATCCATCTACATGACTAGTAAAATGTTGTAAATGAAGGGGAGGCGTCAGTGAACGGAATATAAGAAGGATGCGTCTAAAATGATAAGTAATACTGTAAATAGCGCACACTTTAAGATGGCCGCCGTAGTTTCATCAGTACAGCGAACTAAACATACACTACCCTTCAAAGCCAGTGAAATGCGGGGACTTAACGGGCAGAAATGATAAAATTAAATGTGGCTTTTCTGGAGCCCACAAGCGGAAATAGAAAATGACGAATATACCATGCTTAGTGAGAACAATTATAGATATGTCCGGTCTGTTGATGTAACACAGTAGTCTTAAAACTGACTCGCAAAATCCCACGTGTCTGAATAACCAGTAAAAGTTAAATAACAATTGACAAGGAAGCTTTTTTAATTCATGGTCACGAAACATGACTTTAAAATACATAAAAGTTAAGTTTGCGGCAGAAATAGACATTCTAAGATGGCCGCCATGAAATTGTGTCAAACCAAACCGATTGAAACCAACGCCCACAAACAAAAGGAGAAGGGGTGATCAAGAAACCAGCGTGATCGAGTTTAAATTAAATTTTTCTGGGTATGATGGGTCATTTAGATGATAAAACCCATTTAAATGGAAAACAGGGCTATTTGTTGTTACGCTGATATCATGTGTGCTAAAAACGAGATTTTGGAAAAATTGCAGGTCTGAGTTGCTCAGACGCTTTAAATAAACCAATAATCATGATTTAGTTAGTAATGTTTAACGAAATGAAACTACGAGGAGAGAAAACATGAATAAAATACTGAAACATAAACAAACGATAACTTGGTTAAACATGGCCACCGCAGTAATAATACATGTTTGATTGCGGTATCCTGTAATGTGACTGTAATACCACTGATGCCTTTTGCCGCTATCATTTTTGTTATTGCTTAATAAAAAAAATGATTTGAACTTAAATAAAAAAAAAACATGGCCACCGCAAAACTGGGGCAAACCGCTTCAAGTGAAGATGGAGCCACATTTGGACCTAATAACCAATTAAGAGGTGTATAAACTGAGGGAAACCAGAGAGCTGAATTCAGTTGCAGCCAGAGAAGTGAGCAGGACGGTTCGTGGAGAGCACCTCAGCAAGAAAACTGACAAGTAAGTCATATAGAGGGAAGACCACTAGAAACCTGCCTAGAGAGTTATATGTACAGAGGCAGATGGCTTCTTTTGATTAAAAATAAGCTGGAAAAGGATGTTGTGAACAAATGGTTCAGTTTAGTTTTTTCTATAATGAATGTTTTATATTTTTTGATTTAGATTGTTTTTAACATGAAACTATTGTCCTGAAGAAGGTGACGATCTTTTTCACCGAAACAACGCGTCAACAGTTTTTCTTCTTATAACACAAATTCTTTTATTATGTATTGTATTGTTTTTTAATAAATATGATGACGTTTTTACTTAAATAATGAAAAGATAACAGATTGTTTGATAAATAAATAAAATATCCAATCCATTCCTTTGCCAACTTTTGCCCTCATTGTACTCCGCTGATCTTATTCATTTAGAAATATACAACCTTTTAAGATAGAAGGGTTATATTGTGTACATGTAAATTTGTTAATTTGTTTTGACTCTATGCTATACCCAACATACCGGCTACCAATATAGCAGCTTTAGGATAGATGACCGATTGAGATTTTTTCCTTATAAAACAAGGAAAAGGGACTCTTGTTTTTGTTGATTACAGAACAAAGCACACCATATGAAATCACAAGAACCACAGTAAACAGCACAATACACAGTGGGCTCCAGTGGAAGATCAAACCATATACTACGAAAGTGGTGTAACAACCACGACTTGACTAGACACAGTGCCTAGAGCAAATATAATCGCTGGGACCACAAGGAACCACCAAAGGTAGTGAGACAGGGGACCCAGGAAGGACGGGTGCAGTATGAGAACACAGGCGCGAGCTCCGTACAACTCTATGGGAAAGTCGCGGTTGGAATTTTAAAGATTAAGGACACTTCAGAGAGGACTTTGAGGAAACCCTTTCAAACATAGAAGGGTCTAAGCCCAGCACCCTTGTGAGCACCGGATTACTCATGTTACCTAACCCAGGGAAGCCGGGTGCATAGGTGTCAAGTGATGTCTGGAATCTTCATCGTTATCAATGGCGTGATGCTGAAAAGTGCTGTTGCCGGGAAGGTGAAAACTGTCCGGTGGATTCGAGGTGAGAAGAACCTGAAAGCAGAGGGGACTGAGTCTGGGTCACTTCAGGGTGACCAGGGGCTCGTAGACGAATGCCCACCGATGTCGGGAGCTGCAGGTGAGTTTACGCAATGCTTGACTCTGCAGCCACGGGTACAAGGAGACAATGACGATCACCAAAGTCCGGAGGTGAGCTGTCCCTTGAAGGATGTCGAGTGTTGGGTGGTCAGTGTCTGGATGGAGCACCAACAAGCCTTGGCAACTGCAACCCATGCGTTCAGGGGAAATCAGCTTCTCTGAGAACCAGCAAGGTCCTGGGGACTCTCCAAGCAATGGAGAGTCAGGGAACATCTGGTGCAACCAGGAAAGCCCACAGAAAGTTAAAGTTACTTTCACAGGGACCCACAGGCCAACGCACCAGGGATCGCAAAGGGACCTCAAGATGGATCACGAAATACCAGCCCACGGAACATTCGTTGAGTGTAGGTGGAAATCTTCAGTGGAAACATGGCTCGATGGTCAGGAATACAAGTAGCCGAAAGCGCACCTTCGTTGGTCACCAAAAAGCACATACTGCTGCAAAAGAGCACGGTGCACAGGGGTTCAGGTTGCACAGTCCCCACGAGGGATACAGGCCTCAGAATGCTGAGAGCACATATCAACCTAAGAGACCCAGGGAACCCACCTCCTGTGTTGCAGAAATCCTCAGGGTCCTCAGGAGCTTCAGAGATGCAAACCAGTCAGATGTGTTTAGGTGCCTGCTTAGCAGGGAAGTTACTCCTTTACTCCAAGGGAGATTCTTCAGTCGTCCAGCATTGTGCAGATCGTCGAAGTACTTGCTTTCTGTAGCAGAGTTTAGTCCAGGTAAAATCTAAAGTCCTTTAGTCAGGGGTTCCTACTTTATATCCAAGGAAGGGGTGGGACAAACCTAGGGAAGGGTTATACCCATGCCCCTTGTCTAGTTTTGTGAGGGAGCTAATGGCTCCTGCAAACGGTTTGAACTGGACCATGAACAGGGACACCAAATGTGCCCCCAGTGCAGACATCAAAGCACTCTCAGAATGCACCCACTCAGCCCCAATACACTAAAGCCTGTCTGAGAGGTGGTTACACCTACACCTCCCTGTAGCAGAAAGCCTATTGTCAAGCCATCATCTGCTCGAGCTTGGCTCAGCACCAGGAGGGCAGACTTGTATCTGTGGCTGGAAGCATACATTTTGTGATGCCCAGGTCAAGAAAGCTGGTATCAGTGTTTCCCCTATGTCCCTTTAGGAGGGTGGAATCTTCCAAGATGTTTGACACCAAACACGGCATGTTTCTAAGCATCCGTTTTAAAGTTAGCATTTACCGCAAGGTCATAATGCAGTTAAAAGTATATGGTTGGCTGCATCGCAATCAACCCCGGAAAATAGGTTCCGAACGCTGCAGAGGGGCTCTGCTCATGAATGGGCACCCTCTCGCATAAAACCCAGCACCCTGCCTTCAGGATTGATAAGGCCTGCCTTGGGGTGACTGATAGGTTTATATGTGCAGTGTTTTGAGTGGTCTCTCAGGGGTGGACCAATACATGCGGCAGACCCTGGGATGCCTCTAAGGTACCTATTCCCTGGGTACATGGTACACCATATACTAGGGACTTATAAGGGTACCCCAGAATCCAATCTGGAGTGTACCTAAAGTACATGCAATCAATTTAGAGGAGAAAGCAGCTAGTCTGGGGTCCTGGAGGGGAGGATCCCGGCCAGTCTAAATCGAAAAAAACAGTGAAACATCAGCAAAATGTGGGGGTAACTATATGAAGCAGATCCTACTTTCATACAACCACTGAAATACATATCTGGGAATCGCCAATGCATTCCTATGAGAGGGCAGCCTCACAGTAGTGCGAAACCAAAAGGGCTGTTTGTCACTACCAGGACATGCCACACAGTTATGGCACATGTCCTACCTTTTACCTACAGCACACCCTGCCGATAGGGCTAGCTAGGGCCTACCTTAGGGATGAATGATATTTAGTAAAAGGGGAGTCACAGACGTGGCACTTACTTTATGTGCCAAATCACAGCAGCAGTACACTAAGCGTGCAGGCCGGCAATGGCAGAGGCCTGAGAAAGGATTGAAAGGCTACTTTGGTGGGTGGCGCAAGCAGCACTACAAGCCTACCAGTAGCATTTAATGTACTGGACCCGGGTTTTTGAGATACCACTTTACAGGGGACTGATAGGTAAATTAATTACGCCAAACAGGTCTAGATCCATCTTACCACGTTTACCATAAAGACCCCATGCACTTTACACTGGACAGCAGTGATAAAGTGCCCAGAGTTCCTAAACCACCAACACCAGGACAGAAAAAAAATACCAGGAGGAAGGCAAAAAGTTCTGGGATGACCCTGCAAAAAGGGCCAAGTCCAACAGTATGTTATAGAATGTTTATGCCTTACAAGGGTTTCTCTTGTGTTGCTGTTCTAGAACACTAGGTGCATTGGTAGTTGGAGACCTGGAGCAGGCAGGAAGGATGCTGGTGGATGGGCTTTATTACTGTTCTATCTTTTCTACAAATCAACTTACCTTCTCAACTGTTTGCTGGAGTTTGATGGTTATCTCTCCTCACACAGCACAACTTGCTACAACATATTGGAGACGAGTTTCTTGAACCTTTTCATTTTGGATGAGCCGATCGTCCGTCTGCTGTTTTGTTGCTTGTACATCATTGTTGTAAACTTGTTTCACCACTGCTTCTTGTGCAGTCTTGTGGCGGGTAATTGTCGATACACAGGGGCATATTATCAAGGCGGGCGAAACAAAATTATCGCCGCTTTAGTGGCCGTTTTCAGCCGCTAAGCGGCGATAATTTCTTCGCCCTATTAGCTAGCTGTCGCTAACATCAGTTAGCGACAGCTTTTAGGTGATAGGGAGCGTTTTGGGGCCCACTTTGCATGTCAGCAATATTTATCGCTAATGACATGCAAAGTTGTCGTACCCAACCTGTTAGCAACTAAAGACAGTCGCTAACATCTCTCTCGCCTATTATCAACGCAGGCGTAGCGATGGAAATATTTGCACTAAGCGCGAATATCTCCAAAAGCTAACGCCTGCTCGGACCAGTTCTTAGCCATTATATCCAATGGGAGGTGGATATTATGGCTAAGACCCTATTGGCTTTAATGCATGAATATTGCTGTATTCTCAGCGATATTCACGCATATCGCCGCTATCAGCGGATATTTTATCGCTTTAGAGATAAACGTTGCTAATAGCATGTTATCTCAACGATAATATCCGGCGATGCTTGGCGATAAAAAAAAAACTCGTTAAGCCCATCTAGCGATAAATATCGCTAGTTGTTGGTACTATGCCCCACAGTTGGTTATTCAGATACAATTTGGGAAAGTCTTCACGGTGAGCATCGCTGAAGCGCAGGTCAGGCAAGACACCTATGACATTGACACACTTTGGTCTGCATGCAGCCATTTTGAAAGCATCAGTTCTCATGCTTGGGTAAATGCGGTACGTGTGTGCCACTATCCTAGTGGTACGATTTAGACGCACATGTTTTGAGTGCCAATTGTGGTGCATGAGTGTCCATTTTCTTTTCTTTTTCATCGATTAAGCCTTTGATACATGGTGTTTGCTCTACACTTCACAGACACTAATTATTGAAAAGCATATTAAGGACAACCAAGAAATTCACAACATTTTAACATGATGTGTGGCACTACCATTGCATAGCAAAGTATTTTGAATATTTGACTGCACATAATTTTACGTTTATCTGCTACAGTTGTTGGTCTCTTGTATTGTGTATGTGCATATCCCGTAACCTGGAGCAAGGTGACCACGTTAATATTCCTAATAACATGGCTAGCAGTGGCCATGGTCACCAGCTGCCACAATTTAGGAAGAATCCTGAAAAGCCAATTCAACAGTGGAAACAGTGATTTCAGGCTTTCGAGAACTATTTAGTGGCAGGTAATTATTCATCAGCAATGGAATTAGCTTTGCTATTAAATTACATGAGTATTGATGGCCAAAAAACTTTCTATCATTTGCCTGACTTAGAACCATCAGAAGGAGAAGCAGAAATATGGACTGCATGGTATGTGGAAGCACATAAAAGGCTTGAAAAGCATTTCATAAAGGGGCAAGAAATGTAGTTGAGGCTTCAATTTGTATTCTCGTAAACATTCTAAGTATGAAAGTATTGATCAGTCTATTGCTGCTCTAAAAAGTTTGGCAAGTACTTGCAAGTTTGAGATTAGTGCGGATCAATACATACATAATCAAATTGTTTTGCATTGTTCATCTAAAAAGTACAAGAGCACCTTTTATGTTGTGGCATTCCCACTTTGGAAGAGACTATTCAAATTGCTGAGGGCATGGCAGTCTGTTCGGGTTATTTCAGGTGCATTATCTGAATCTGACAGTAAACCTGTTAGTACCGGCAACAAAGCAAAGGATGTCCCTTATCTATTACACATGAGGAAAATTATAGCAATTTTCTAACTCAGGGAAAGAAACGTGATAAGTGTAGAAAATAGGCCGTTTTATGAGGGTTTGCAGGAGCAACAGTGGTCCTGTTAAAGTGGATTGTGTTCAGAGTGGCCCTGTTAATGTTAGTAGTGTTCAGAGTGAAAGCAGGAATAATACCTGTATACCAAGAGAAGACAAGGGGGGATATTCACAAGGACTTATCTCCAATTTATCTCCACCATAGTGGAGATAGATTTAACACCCCATTCACAAGCTGCTCCAAACTGCAGACATTACCATTATTCCCGCGATAACTGCCCCAAAATGTATCTCCATGGTGGACACCACCAACTAACCTTAATGAGATGCAGAGTAGGTGTTCCCATGCAAAAACACGCGAAAAAACCACAACACCACTTTCACAACGAACTACCAGATCTGTGATGCCAACCAAAAACAGGCGATAAGCTGCGGTAGCAGCAGGGAATTAATACCTGCCTTTTGCTGGTGTTAAGCAGGACAACTACCTGCAGAATAAAAAAGAGCCCACCCAAGAGCCACACCGGAAAATCCACAGATGCCCTGGAGACAATGATCATGCAACACGGATACCCATGAGGGCCACAACACCCAATGAAACCACCCCAGGCCCCCCATCACCCCCAGGACCAGTCCGGCCCCACTTCTTCCCCCAGGAACACCACAGAAGCAGCGTACCCATAGAGAGCGGCCCCACCTGAAACACACCAGCCGCCCAGACCCAACGCCAGAGGAGGACATTGCCCACTACAGGCCCAAAAGGACAACCATCCCCCGCATCCTGACCCACATCCCCCACCTGCCTACGGTAACAACCCAGCGGACAATCGACATCCCTCCGCAGACAAAGCTGCCAGCTGCGCAGCACATGCCGGCCTCTGGTACCATCCAACCCACAACTGCTAGAGTCGGAGGAGTCACACAGCCAGCCCCATCCAAGGTCGTCACACCTGTCCTGGATGGCAACATCAGCCTGGTTTCCCAGCACCCCCACATCACCCACGCTGTGAAGGAGCAGCTGGAGACCAAGCAAGACCAAGCAAAACCATAGCTGGATTCCCTCACGTGTCAGGGACAATCAACTGCACACATGTACCCCTCGTGCTACCTGCCCACACTGCACACAACTACCACAACAGAAAGCACACGCATACCATGAATGTGCAGGCAATAGTGGACTGCCCGGGACTCTTCAACAATATCTTGGCTAACTCCCTAGGCAGAGTGCATGAAAATCACACCCCCGACAGTCCTTCATAACCAGGCGCTCCCAGGATGGCACACATGGTGCAGTGCCCGTTGGTAAGTCCAAAATAAACACACTACACACCTCCAGCCCACAGTCAAGCAACTCACAACACTGCCAATGGGCATGCAGCACAAGTAAATTAAACATGACACAAAATATGTCAACCGACCAGACACGACAACACGACTTCATTGGGAATCCGGCCTTGCCATGCCCACAACCCACCCACGGCATGGCACCACAGAAACATAATAGCAGGAAGTGAGGAGAGGCATGGAGCAGGCATGTGTGAGAGTGGGTACACAGACAAAATATCGATTTTTAAATATCGATATACAAAAATATCGAAGTTTAAATATCGATGGGACAAAATATCGAAGGTAAGTAATAGCAACAGTCTTAATGTCGATATTAGTATGATATCAGTAATATCGAAGTTTTAAATATCGATGTCAATAATATCGAAATAAATAACTTCGATGTTACTAATATCAATTTTTAAATAAATTTAGTGTATATTATATTGTATTTATTATGTTTTATTATTTATTTTTAATGTAATTTAATTAAATATTGTCTTTTACTACTGTAGCGGGTTGTGGGTTTATAGGGGAATAGGGTGGGAAGTAATTTAATTATGTTAAATTAATTATTAATTAGTAGGAATTATTAATTGATTAATTGAGAAATAATTTTTAATTAATTTTAATTATTTGATTAATTGATAAATATGTTCTGTAGCGGGTTATGGGTTTATAGGGGAATAGGGTGGGAAGTAATTTAATAATAATTAATTAATTGATATATGTTTGTACATATTTTAATTAATAATTAATTGGTAATTAATTTATATTAATTAGTTAATTAATTATTATAATTTTGTACATATTTATAATTATTAATTAGTTGGCAAATAATTAATATTAATTATTTAATTACATTAATTATAGTAATTTTTTTATATATAATTTTTTGTTATTCTTAATTAATTAATTGGGAAAAATAATATTAATTATTAAATTAAATTAATTACAGCTAATGTGCTAATATATTTACTTTATTGTTATTGTTAATTAATAATTAATTGGTAATTAAATAATATTAATTAATTTTGGGTAAAGGAGTATTTTTAGGGTTCAGGGTCAGTTTTCAGTTTTTGGGTAAAGGGGTATTTTTAGGGTTCTGGGTCAGTTTTCAGTTTTTGGGTAAAGGGGTATTTTTAGGGTTCAGGGTCAGTTTTCAGTTCATGGGTAAAGGGGTATTTTTAGGGTTCAGGGTCAGTTTTCAGTTTTTGGGTAAAGGGGTATTTTTAGGGTTCAGGGTCAGTTTTCAGTTTTTGGGTAAAGGGGTATTTTTAGGGATAAGGGTCAGTTTTCAGTTTTTGGCTAAAGGGGTATTTTTAGGGTTCAGGGTCAGTTTTGGGTTTTTGGGGTACAGGCGTACAGGGTAAAAACAAAAAAATATTACATTAAATCAAATAAATAACATTAAAAAAAAATTACATTAAATTATTAAGTGTTTTATTTATTTTAAATGTATATGTATTCGTTTTAATTTTGTTTTAATATTTTTATTTAATATTTGTAAAATTATATGTATTTTAAAATTATTTTTACATTATTAATAATACATTTAAAAAAACGATATTTTTGATTCCAATATTTTTGTACTACGATATTATTTTTTCGATATTTTTGTACTTACCTTTATGAAGATAGGATTCCGATATTTTTGATGTCGATATTTTTGCTCCGATATTTTTGCATTTCGATATTCTGTCTGTCGATATTATGTCAGACATTCGTGAGAGTGGCAAGTGACTAAGGAATGTGAACCTACCCAATGCCAGGTGTGGTGTGGAGGTGCCGGACAGACCACAGAGTACAAACCACAGAAATGGCCATGTGGAGATCAACTGCTGGTGCAGGGAGTGTAGTGGCCAGTGAGCGCTACCATGTCCCCACAGGTTGTGGCTCTGCCCCACTGACAGCCCGCGCAGTCCGACATAGGAGACGCAGCGTGTAAAATGTTCGACAAACCAATCAATACCCACCCGTCGCCACTGAAAGTGAGGTACTCGAGAGCACGTTTGGACGGCTTTCAAAAAACCCATTTGATTTTTCGCACATGGCACACCATTAAAGGGTGTCCGCCCACACCACTGGGGTTACATGAATTCAATGTAACTTAGCTCCCTCCCTTCACCACCCCGTCCTGATGAAGACCCGTTCATGAGGATATCAATTGCCCTTCTTATCCTTGGGTCGAAACGTTGACACCCTTCCCCCTACCTGGAGCCTGCATCTTTTGTGCCCCTGCCCCCTGGAAAATACGAAGCAACGGATGAACTGTTCGCCGTAAGACAGCAAGAAAGATTGACATTTTTTGCGTTATAAACGTTGAGGGCAGGCTCCTCCAGAATCTTGCCAAGGATTATTTAACCTTGGACTCAAGAAACATTTGGAACTTACCATCCCCTGACCATCTTGGTCCTTTTCTATCTTACACGAGCACAAATTTCTCACTCTATGCACCTTACCCTTTGGTAACCCCCTGTTTTCCTAAATTGCATATTTGTATATTGTACCATGAAGAGGAATTTTATTTAGAATAAACAGTAGAGTCTTCTTTCCTCTACTTTTAAAACGTTTGAAACACCGTTTCTGTGTGAGTTGGACATTTGTTTATTTTGGGCTATTGCTTTCTCCTTTTTGTCTCCAATTCTTCATTGCAGGATTAATTTTGCATGTGGAATAAGAATTGAATTAAGTTTTAATGAAATATTATCAAGAATTGTGTGTAGAGTTAACGTCTAGGACCACCATATCTGTAACGCTCAATACCCAGGTCCTAGGACTTTCTTTGGGTCACCCCGTATATAATATCGCCCACAGGCTGTGGGGCAGAATGTGGAAATGTTGCACGTTACGTCCGCCCCTGCATGCGCGTCCATAGTGGGTTGGACCTGCGTACCCCAGGCCTGCGTTGGGGTGTGAACAAAAAGCCCATTGCACTGGTCGTGGTTCTCATTCGGAATGGACAACGCATCTGCCAGGGCGGTGACTCTCAGCCCGTCACGTATCCTGCACCGAGCTTGGTGGGGCCTGCATCCCTGTGCGCCTGCTGCACCCGAGATGCTGGTCCCCAGACCCGTCATGCCTGCCCCAGCGCACCAACGAGGCTCAGCTCACCTGCCTACACCTGCGTGTGTCAGGTGAGCGGACCACCATGTGCCAGTGCAAGTTCCAAGCACCAGTCCTGTGACCTCTGCAGTCTCAGCAGACCATCGCTACCCCCCCCCAACGCTGGCCCATATTACTCCTTTCTCTTTGATGTTCTCCATCGGCGTCCACTATGGCCCAATAGGTACCACATGTGGAACTGTGTCCTGTGTCCTGAATGGCAGTGACCCCCTTCGATCAGTGAGGCATAATTCCATATCACAGGTCTGTGTTTGACACGTGGTGCCACTAACCCTGTTCAACACAAGCCGGCAACACATGGTGCCACTAGCCCTGTTCTTCACAAGGCGGTGACACGTGGTGCCACTAACCCTATTCAACCCAAGCCTGTGACACGTGGTGCCACTAACCCTGTTCAACGCAAGCCGGCGACACGTGGATGAGGGCACAGGCCTTCCCTGCAGACCAATAGGTCCCACATCCAGCACATAGCCTCAAATTATGAATGGCAGAGTCCACGCCAGTGAACGCACGGAGAGGAGTAAGACGAAGGTGCGGCTCAGTTCGGACGAAAGCCGGATCAGAGTCACGGAGGTGATCAAACACTATCAACAACTGACCTGGTGCCATCAACCCTGTTGACCGCAAATCCGCGTCCCGTGGTGCCACTGAACCTGAACTACGCAGGTCAGTGGGGCCATCCAACCTAAGCCAGCAACACTCAGTGAATGGCCCGTGCTGACCACTGCCTCAGGCCTACACTACGGTCCAGTAGGTCACACATGTGGAACTGTGTCTTGAGTAAGATGTAGAGGAGTACATACTATTCGACAGGCCTCATCGCAGGCAGCATCCCCTAACAGCACTGGTGCCATTAACTCTCTGCGCAATGGGGCATGGGCACCATCTGGTTGAACCTTGGTGCCGTCTGAGTCCATTGCCTGGTGGTTTTCTGCATCTTCATCTGGCTGGACCGGACTTGGTGTCCGACATGTGTCTGTTCCATTCATCTCCACCATAGTGACTGTTTCAGCGTGGTCCTGCCCTCTGCATCATGCCCTTGGTGTACACCTTTCACTGTCCACCGAGACACTCCACAACAAGCCCCTTTGTCATCTACGGACACCTGCTCTGCACTCGGGACCCTGCCCCAGTGCCCCACAAGTAGGCAGATCATGGCGGTAGGCCCGTGCAGGACGCTGTACATCCTAGGCCACTAACTCTGAGCAGCACAAGTCATGGGGCCTTCATGGTTGAATGGTTGTGCCCTTTATGATGTACTCTGTTGTCTGTTTCTGACTGCACCAGGCAGCACTTGCCGGCTGGTGTGCACACACCCCACACACATCCAACACAGGTGTCACTTGGTATGTTTGCCTGCTAATAAATGTGGCCATGCGCACCTGCCCGTAGCCATTCACACCATCTGAGCAAGTGTCTCCGTGTAGTCATTGTGTCAGCATGATGGGTACGGGCCCTGCAACATCACAGCGTGCTGTCTTTAGCGGATGTTAACATGTCACCTCAGCGTTGGCAGTGACCCTGGACATGTAGCTCCGCACGCACCCCCCTGCATGCACAAGTGGTGTGTGCTGGTGCAGCGTATGTCAGTTCAGCACAGGGGTGTGCTGATTCAAATGGGGGAGCAGGGCGTTCCTGAGACCTGGCCTTGGGAATGTAAGTGCAATAAGCGTGTCCCTGTGTTGGGGTGTGGTCACCACCAGGGCCACAGGAGTCAATGTTGCAATGTAGCAAGCACCAGGACGGCGGGCCCGCACATACAGGGACATGTAGGAGCATAAAACCGCTCGGGGTCCTGGCACATGCATGACAAGTGTTATGAGAATTAGTCCTGCAGATGCATGAGTCAATTGTCTGTCCTCAATCTCAGCGCAATCACAGCCAGCCATGGGCTGTACACCTGTGTCCGCCCTGCCCGGACTATTGGTCTACACTCACGTGGCGGCACACCTCCAAAGGCCAGCGTCACGGTGTTGTTGGCATGCTGCTGGACATGTGCGGACAGGCATTACAATGGTGTGCCATAGGAGTGCACATGATGCAACCGCGCAGTTCACACAAGTGTGGGGGCTCATGGGAGGGAGGAGCATCTGTGTGGCAACGTAACACACAGTGAGGCTGCTATTGTGCCACGTGCTGGGCACATCATCCATGATTCCCAGGGTTGCAGACCTCCCACCACACCCACAACAGGCCTCTCTAAAACTCCTGTATGCATGCAGATGGTGAAGTTACTCTAGGGATGAAAGGTCCTTTGTCTGAACTATCAGGCCCTATGAAGAAACTTGCATGTGGCCAGCACCCGCTGACAGATACAATAGCATTTCCTTGCGACTCCTACACTATGCACTGCCCGAAATGAGACCAACTTGTACACATCCCACACGCAGAAGTCTTTGGTTGTAGTTAGCGTGCGTGAAATGGCCTTCACACGTACTCCCAACCCACCCCAGCCCTGCACCCATTGCTCAAAGACACTGCTCACTGCACCAGGCTGTGCCATTTCATCCACAGGACTGGCGCAGGGCAAGCCAGTGCCGTTTCAATCAGTGCCACTGACGCAATGGCAGACCGTTCCGGACACATGCTCAACTCCAGTCACGTGGACCTGTAACGTGCACGTCTGCTGCATGTACTGGGGACACTGCCATTGGCAGTGCTGCGCATCAGTTAACGGCTGAGCTTTCGCCTTGCGGACATCACCTGCGTTCAGCCTGTGTTGCATTATCGCTTGTGCATATATGAGTGGTCCATGGATGTCTGCCTCTCCAACATAACGGTAGCTGACCTGGATTACAACATGTGTGTGCGCCCCCTGTTGGCCCATGGCCAGGAATGTCACTGTGATGCCCGTTTATGGCATGCATGGATGTTTGGCATGCAGGCTGGAAACTAGACCTGCGAGATTGCACGAGTCTTTGTGTGCAGTGAGCACATTGAGCCACTACCGATTGGGCTGTGGTGCACATTGGGTCCAGTGGTTGGAGTCAGCTCATCTGTCCAGGTCAGCTTATGGATTACTTTCACGACATGTCAGATGTGACGATCGCTCATTGGAGATGTTGGCATACGCAGCTGCACTCATGTTTATGGATGAGTGACAAGATACCTGCAGCCTCAAATGGATGTGACCCATTGCACGTGTCCTGACACCTGGTTGCATGTTGGGAATCTGGTCACATGTCCCAAGATGACAGTGGACATGGCTACATTGGCCTGTACTCATGATCCAGGCGCAGATAACCAACGGGGGTTGACACGGACTTGTGTTGGTGATGGACTCCCCTGAGGTGGACATGGGAGCTTTCCTACGTTCCTCATTCAGACATGCTACTGCATTGGTCTGTATATCCTGGCACTTCTCTTGGCTGTACTGACACGCACTTGTTGATAAAATTTCCGCACTTTGACTTGTCACCAACTGTGTTTTGTCTTCTTTTGTACGCCAATGTGTGTGTCACAGACTCTCTGGCTCCCTGCCATACGTGCATTACTACCTCATCAGGACTGTGGGTTTATACTTGTGCATTATCATGTCCCTATTTCATGCTTAGCCAGATATGTATAGCTGTTTACTGGCCACAGGCGGGTGCACTTGTGTCCTGTGTTCGGTTGTGCAAATGGTGGTGGTTGTACCACATTGTGTTTGATGTTGGGGTGCTCTGCTTCCTATGTGTGTGTGCTGCATTGTGTGTGAAATGCCCCTTCAGCTCTGATTTAGCTCACCCTTCTCCCTTTCAGGCCGTGTGGCTTTCACTTCTGTGCTTGTTCAGTGGTGTGATATTGCCGGGTTGTGTGACTTGCATTCCTGGTTGGTGTTTTTACTCTTGGGTAGTTGTACTGTGCTTAATTGTGCATGTGTGCCATTGAGCCCATCTCCCACGTCCACCCAGTCACTGCTGGTTCCTCTCCCTGTTGCTGTTGTGTTTGTTGTTTTGGGCAGTTTCCGGTCCCCGAGTCCTGCCACCCTCTCCAGACTGATGTGGTGGACACCATTTCCTCCATGTCATTCAGCTCCTGGGATGGCGCTGGACTACCACCTCCGGGGAGCATTGCTGCCTTCTTGTTGTTGGCGTGTTTCTGCTTGTTTGTGCCTTTCGCATCATTCTGAATGTTCTGTTTTTCTTCCATTATCCTCCTCCGCTTTCAGGCTGCCTTCACCTTGTCCAAGATGGCCTGCCATGTACAATGTTTTGTTGCCAATGGGGCTTGTGGGGTTGTCTGGTGGCTCGGGCTGCCGCCATAATGCTTGGCTGTTGTTTTCTGTTTGGTTTGTCTTTTTTTTCAGGCTTTTGTTGTGCTTATTCCCACCTGCCGTGTGTGTCGCGGGCCTGGTGGTGCTTAACCCTGCTTTCCTCATCGCGAATGGGCTCATCGCACTTTTTTTGTGTTGCGGTTTGTGTTTTTATCTCTGTTGAGGTGGTTGTATCGCAGACATTGGCCACGGTTTCAGCAGACTATCGCATGGTACCGCCTTGTTGTGAATTCCACGTTGACACAGGGTTATTTTTCCGCGATAGGCTGTGATGTGTTAAGTTGAGTTAGCATTTTCTGGTGATGTTTAGCACACGTTCTTGTGAATATTGTTTTAACTGTACAGTAATTTGTTGACAAACATTTAATAGCTGACAAAAAAGGCCCTTTTGTAATGTGTCAATTGGAGATGTTGAGTTAACCATTATGACTGCTTCTGGTTCACCTGTTATTATGCCTTCTGAATCTACATTCAAACAATTTTGGGTGACAAATCATTGAAGAACCCTGAAATTAAAGCTCTAACTTATGGTGACAGTGAAAATAAAACTGTAGAATTTTTTGAAGATCGTTTACAATTTTATGACAGGATAATTTTTATCAAATTCTATCTGGCTGTCAATAGAGGAGACAATATGGGTTGGATGATCAGAGCAGGTTAGGTATTGTGTTAAGGCTGTGTCAGAATTGGGGGTCTTCAGTTGGAAAAGTGTCTTGCATCCTGTCAAGTAGGGACCCTTATTTCTAGTCAGGGTGCGTGCATTACACAGCTAAAATATCCCCTGCTCACCCCCTTGGCAGCTTGGCAGGCGCAGTCTGGCTTATGCCGGAGGCAATGTGTAAAGCATTTGTAGATACACTTACAGTAGCACAGTTAAAATACTACAAACGGACACCACAACAGTTTAGAAAAATCTTCTCAATTGATTTGTATTCTTTCTAGATTACAGGAATACAATTTGGGTTTTTGTTGTATTGTTGCATCGATGTGTTCTACAGCTGATTGCTTTTCCTCTCCCCTTTTCTGGATGAAAATGAGAATGATAATTCTCAGGATGATGAATGTGTTATAGCTATAACTGATGTAGTTAAATGTTATCAAGGTGTCATTTCTGAGAGAGAATGGATTGATGTTTTTGAGTAAAATAGTACTATGAGATTTGTGTTTCAGTATGTGCAAGACGGTTGACTGTCTGTGAAACATCTCAAGGGTGATCTGTTGATGATTTTTTCCATGTTTCCCCTGAATTAAGTGTTGAAGATGGTGTACTATTGTGAGGTATTACATTTGTTCTGCCTGCTGGTTTGAGATGTAAGGTTGTTAACGTTCTGGACATCTTGGTACTACTTTAACTAAGAACATTGTAAAGAAAGTATTTTTTTGCTAGCTATGGAGAAACATGTTGACAATATGATTAGTTTTTATGATAATTGTTTATTGTCTTCTAAACATAAGAAACTAAACAGTGTTCCTTTTATGCCTTTTCTTTTTCCGAAGGGGTGCTTGGGAGAAGCTGTCTTTAGGTTTTGCGGACCGCTAACCCAATTACCAAGGATATATGATATAGAATGTTGATTATATTTCTAAGTGGATTTATTATGAGTTTTATGCTAGAAATGAGTATCCAGTTTGCTATTGATTTCCTGGATTACTTATTTTCTTTAGAGGGTCTTCCTGTAGAACTTGTTACTGATAACGGTCTGAAACTGGTGTCAGATAGGATGGACCATTTTCTAAAGGATGGAGATATTAAAGACTATACTGTTCCGCCGCAATCCAATGATGCTGTAGAAAGGGTAAACAAGTTGTTGAAGGGTATTTAATCTGCTTTGACAAGTGGTTTGGATGTCAAGACGTTTTTACTCCAAAAGATTTTTGCTAATCATAATACTGTCCGTAGCAGAACCTCGGTTTCGCCTTTTGTATTGTTGAGAGGGAGGAAAGCTAAGATGTGTCTTGTTCCTGTGTGATTGGGTAGGTAATGTGGTTTTTCCGATAGAGCTGTCTTATTTGATAAAAGTTGTATCACTGTCAAAGAGAAGGAAGAGAAAATGAAAAATTATTATGACGGTAAGCATAAGATGATGCCCAAAATGATATCTATTGGTGACTGGCTAATGTTAAAAGATATGGGGTCTGTGAGACACAAGTCTGATTTCAAGTTGAATGGACCTTTCAGATTTAAGGTGTCAAATCTTAATTCTGCCAACTTGGAGGAGGGTAGGTGGTGGTTTTATTGCACAAATTTAATAATGATTCAAAGCCAGCTTTCGAAATAATGCTAACAGCGAGCATGTTATTTAAAAGCCAGAATTACAAATAATGCTCACAGCAAGCGTGTTCATTCGAAGCCAGCCTTGGGAAAACAAAACTGATGAAAGCGAAACTGACACTGCACACACAGCAAGCAGCGCGCTCCTGCGGTCAAAACTGACAATGAACAGGCGCGCGTCTGACTCGCGTCCACATTCCCAAATACGGCTGACAATAGTTGTCTAGCTGACAGCAATCAATGCTTTCGCATTGAATGCAGGTCAGCTCGACCAAAAAATAGAGATATTGCTGAGAATTTACATGAAATCCAAGCTGTTATTGCCTGATAGTACGTGTGACTCTAGTGTTGAAAATTCTGTTGTTAAGAATATGAGTGTATTGGAAGAAATTTGTTCGAATCCAGTACATCTAAAAGAACAGTTTATATGCACGATTTGGTATGCAATTTTTCACTTTATTTAAAGACTAGCAGCCCGTCCTGAGGTTGTCCGGGTATGAATTGCTGCCGGCCAGTAGTATATTGTTTTGTAGGATTTCGTTTTGATAGCATTTCTTATCTGTGACAGGCCTGTGAAACGCTCAGATTCACAGTGCACTGCTGATGCACTTAAGAGTGCGCGTTCAGTAGTGTGTGAACTCGAGTTTCCCTACTTTATTTTTCCTTGCAATGTTATATAGCGCAAACTCGACAACATGGCATGAGCACAATTTACATTACAGAAGAACACATTCATTTGTGGTAGGCATGGGGAGACAAAGCGATTTGCCTGGAATCACAGGATGGGATGTTGAGCCGATGCTGAGATTCGAACGTAGCTCCCCAGCTCTAAAGTTCGCAATTCTAGAACTTGTGGCGGAAGTGTGTCCAAAAGTGTATGTCGGTGCTGGCCATCAATGAGAGAGACCTGTGCATTTTTCATATGGGTGGTGAAAAAATATGAGTATGTTGCTGGAGATGTGGGCCGCCGTGCCACCAATGTACTTACCGGGGGAGGGTAAACACCCATTATTCCGCAACTTTCTTTCCGCATACCATCACTCTGCATACTTTCATTACAAAAGTACCATGACTCCGCAATGCCGTTATAACGCATGGCATTACATTTTATATGCTTTTACCACGCATACATTTACAACGAACTTCGTTGTAAATGCATGAATGGTAAAAGCATGTTTTTTTTAATGTTTGGATAAGGTAAGTATGGGTAAAGGGGTATATGTTTTGGGGTACTGAGGTATATGTTTTGGGGTGTTTGGGTATTTTAAGGGTTCAGATATAGTTTTGTGTTATGGGGTACAGGGGTAGTTTTAGGGTTTAGGGATAGGTATGGGTTTTGGGGTACAGGGGTATTTTTAGGGTTCAGGGCTAGGTTTGGGTTTTGGGGAATAGGGGTATTTTTAGGGTTCAGGGGTAGGTTTGGGCTTTGGGGTACAGGGGTATTTTAAGGGTTCAGGGCTAGGTTTGGGTTTTGGGGTACAGGGTTATTTTTAGGGTTCAGGGCTAGTTTGGGGTTTTGGGGTACAGTGGTATTTTTAGGGTTATGGGGTAGGTTTTGGTTTTGGGGTACAGGGGTATTTTAAGGGTTCAGGGCTAGGTTTGGGTTTTGGGGTACAGGGGTATTTTAGGGTTCAGGGGTAGGTTTGGGTTCTGGGGTACAGTGGTATTTTTAGGGTTCAGGGCTAGGTTTGGGTTTTTGGGTATAGGGGTATTTTTAGGGTTCAGGGGTAGGTTTGGGTTTTGAGGTACAGGGGTATTTATAGGGTTCAGGGCTAGGTTTGGGTTTTGGGGTACAGGGGTACTTTTAGGGTTTAGGGATAGGTTTGGGTTTTGGGGTACAGGGTATATTTATAGGGTTAAGATGCGTTAGTGTTTAAGGGTGTTGGGGTATTTTAAGGAGTAAGGGTGGGTTATGATTATGGGGTGCAGGGGTATTTAAAGGGAGCATGGTGGGATTAGCACACGATATGAGACATGGCAAGAAGGGCAGAACTTACCAAAGTGTTTGTCCCGCCCCCAGCACACGCCCACAGCACAACGCAGACACGCCCACAAGGAACTATTTTGCTGGCCCGGTTATTTTACCTTTTAAATGTATATGGTGGGCGTCTGCATAGCCTATGTCCTTCTGCTGCAACTGCCCTTTCCAATGCTGTATTGGGTGTTGTGATTGGTGCTGTGGTTCCTGAGATTACCCGCCTCAAAGGTTTGGGCTCTCTCTTTATTATATTAGTATAGGTAAATGTTCATCTTTTGATGGATGCATGTCATTTTGACTCTATTTATTGAAAGGAGGGAGATGTATTATAATACATATGTTATAGAATTTTTATGCCTCGTGCTAGGCCTGCTGACATGGGTTTCTCCTGTGTGCCTGTTCTGGACCCCTTGGGTGCATTGGCAGTTGGAGACCTGGAGCAAGGAAAGAGGAACCAGGTGGATGGGCTTTATTACTGTTCTATCTTTTCCACAAATAAACTTACCTTCTCAACTGTTTGCATACGTTTGATGGTTATCTCTCCTTGCACAACACAACTTGCTATAAAAACATTATTTTTTCTGTTCATTTAAGCACTAGTTGTGGCACTTAGGGGCTCATTACAATGGCGGGCAGACATCAGTCTGCCCGTCATCGATACAGAGCTGGGACTGGCCGCCGGTAAGGCGGCGGTCCCGCTCAGTGTATTAGGATGTGCCCGTCACTATGGCGGGTGCAACCAGGCCCCTGATCATTGCGGACCGTGCTGCTGGCAGCAGCACCGTTCGCAATGCAAAAATGACATGTAGTACATTTGCATGCACAACGTGGCAGGCACCACGCAGTGTGTGCCACCATGTGCATGGAAATGTAGCGGAGTACCACAGGTACGCCCCCAGTCCACATTGACCCTACCCCACACAGAGGGGGCCAGCAACAGGCCCTAGAACCCAGTCTCCGCCATCCTTTCCATGGTGGTCAAACTGCCATGGAAAGGCTGGCTGACACCAGCATTGCAAACTGGCGGGCAGTGCCTGCTAGGCACCGCCACCATTTCACACCTAGAAAGGGCCTTCCAAACGTGGTATTAACACTAGGATTATGGCGCCTCTTAGTAGAGTTATACAGGTTAGTTACGGTTTACAACATTTCTATGGGACGGTGCTGTAAGGTGGAGAGAACCACAAAACTCCACAACTTTCGAGCCTTAACTCTGTACAATATATACTTTACTCCCCAGCACACGTCAAATTTGCAAAAAAGGTTCCCTATTAAGATTGAGAACAATTCATTGTATCAACAGCATGCAAATAAATTAAGAACACTTCCATCAGGTTCTTTTTTTCTATTGTTTTATTCCGTGTTCTTGTATTTCAGTTGTCAAACAGCCACAGCCAACACGTGTTTTGTCACTTTTGGGGGTGTATTCCCGCGACTTCCTCAAGGCTAAATGCTTCAAATCAGTAAAATTTGAAATATGGTGATACTTTCGACCCACATTGGGGTTCCAATTCCTGCGGTGTGTCCACAAAATTCAGTCCAATTTGAAATCTCCTTTTAAATTATAATTCTGGGTTCTTCAGTATGTGTTGATTCAGTACTCCACGCCGCTCCCGTCCATTACCGTGTTCGGTTCAATTCAACCACCACCATTTCACACCTGCTGACCGCTCCACCAGGCAAAATCGTGGCTGTGGCAGAAGCGTGGAGGGCAGTCTTTGTGACCGCCGCAGTCAGTAAGCGATTGCCCCTGCCATCCTAATGTGGCGGGGGAAATAGGAACTAGATGGCGGAGGGACCGCCACCGCCAGCCCGGCGTAATGAACCCCTTAGTTCTCAATTTGTACCACAAGTACTGCAAAGGCCCATGTTTTTTCTTAGGAGTCTGACAGAATGGGACTGTTGCCAAATTCAAACGCTACTGACCTCAAGTCTTGATCTTCCACTACCCTAGACATACTGTCTCTTTCTCTCACTCACCTTTACTTCTTCCTTTGTCACTATTTTCGAATTTCCCTATTCCTGCGTCTTTTGCCTTTTCTGTGTTTCTCCCTCTTACTATGGGTTAGTCTGATAAGGAAACAGAAGTCCCCATGTCTAGAAATGAGTGCTGCTGCTCACCACCTGCATCCACCGTCAAGAACTAAGCACTGGCTACCTCTGTGACGATTTGTGGAGACTTTTTGTGTCTCAGAGTGGGGGGAGCCACTCTGACCAACATAGTTGGTGGACTAGAAGTAGAAGTCAGCATAATGATGCTGTGGAGGTGCAACTGAGTAGCTGACGAAGCGAACGTCCTGCATGTCAATGTTTTGAATCTCTTGTCACAATCACAGTCTATGCATATTTGGGCGTAAAGACAAAGAGGTGTGATGTAGATCGAAACAAAAGATACATCTGATTTGATTTGCTTTGATCTCGTATTTTATAAAGCCAAGTCAATTACCTCCAGGAGACTGAGCTGATCAAAACTGTAAAATGGGTCCTAAGGTTTTTATTCCCCTTGCAACAATCTGGGTGGAATGACGGCTTGGATGGGAATCACAAAGGTACAGTGTTTGGTGTAATTGTTTTTCTTCTAAGGTAAGGTTTAAATTTGATGATGCTTTGTTGTTTACGTTTGAATGAATGTTAAAGCCTACAATTAATATTTTTGGATGGGATGATAGGCATTGGTTGGAGATGCATTTAATGATCTCCGGATTAATTACAGATTAAAATTAATTCTTTTTAGATGCTATTTTGGTCTGACTACAAACAGCTTTTAGCTGTTTCATAGACCTCACATCGCAACTACACACCCCACACAACCTAACACAGACATACATAATAAAAGATGTGTGAATAGAGAAAAGGGCAGGTGGTCAGGCCTCTTTAGCCATTGGCCTCTGTCAGTGAGCCGCGTTCAGTTATTGGCTCCATGTGCTGTACATCACATTTTGGATCATCCTACAGCATTGCACTGATGTTTACACTTCTACCTAACACTGGAAAGACCAGAAAGTAGTTCACCTTAAAATTCTGCCTCTTCCACTGAGTATCTTTCTCCATGCTAAAGAGCACACCAAGTTTTTCCTGCTTCATCGTTCCATATCTCTTTCCACCCTTACCCAGATCTTGCATCGGCTACACTGGACTTGGGCTCACCTCTGTGTTCCGCTGCTGACTATCTATGCGATGTGACATGCGACACGGTACCCCACCAAGCCTACACACACACACTGTGGAGTAACATAGGCCCCTGTGGTGCGGGGGAGGAGAGCCCAAGCTCCAGGGGCCCCCTCAGCACGAATGTATGATGTTACAACGCATACATTTACAGCGCATGCACTTACAATGCAGTTTTTACATTGCAACATTCACTACAACGCATTCCATTACATCGCATATTAAAAAACTACCTTTACAACGCACACCATTACAACGCATACCATTACATTGCATTTAAGGTAAGTATTGGATAGTAGAGGGGTAAAAATTGCTATTCTAACTCCAGCGGGTGCAACAGTAGGGTAAGTGTTGGATAGTGTAGGGGTACAAATTACTATTCTAACTCCAGGGAGTGCAACAGTAGGGTAAGTGTTGGATAGTGTAGGGGTAAAAACTACTAATCTAACTCCAGGGGGTGCAACAGTAGGGTAAGTGTTGGATAGTGTAGGGGTACAAATTACTATTCTAACTCCAGGGAGTGCAACAGTAGGGTAAGTGTTGGACAGTGTAGGGGTAAAAACTACTATTCTAACTCCAGGGGGTGCAACAGCAGGGTAAGTGTTCGATAGTGTAGGGGTAAAAACTACTATTCTAACTCCAGGGGGTGCAACAGTAGGGTAAGTGTTGGATAGTGTAGGGGTAAAAACTACTATTCTAACTCCAGGGGGTGCAACAGTAGGGTAAGTGTTGGATAATATAGGGGTACTATGCGTTGTAATGGTATACATTGTAATGCCTGCGTTGTAGTGTCATACAATGTAGTGTCATGTGTTGTAATGGTATGTGTTGTAATGCCTGCATCGTAGTGACATGTGTTGTAAAGGATGTTGCGATGTAATGACTGCGTTGTAAGTGCAGTGCGATTTAATGACTGCGTTGTAAAGGTTTTTTCCTCCTCAGCACAGTACCCTGATCTGAGAGCTTCCGATGGAGGGAGGGGGAGAGGGGGCACTCCATGCACCTTGCAGGGAGGCCCCCTCAAGTTTCGTTACGCTACTGTACACAAATGCAAATTGCTTTCAGAGATATTAATTCCACTTCTATAGGAAAAATGATGACAGCTGGTCTCCCTGGAAGCTGCACGTTTGCACGTTTGTAGCAAAATGGTGAGTTCCAGTCTGATCGATGGAGGGAGAGCGGGTGAGTTGTCTCTGATAATAGCAGTGAATTGTGGCAGCACAGGGGTACTTAGCTTATACATTATTTCATTGCTCATGCCTGCGATGGCCTGCCCCCTCCCTACCCCTCTCAGCAGGTGTCTACAGCGCTGCCTGATGTAAACCTTTAATTGTACTGAGAAAGATGTGTAGAAGAGAAATATTTATTTTAAAAAATAGTGCCTAAAATCGGTATGGTTTATTTAGCATAACTATCCCACGTCCCACATTGACATAGGTGCTTGTCACATTTCAGAAAAGTTCATTTTTATTTGTTCTGCACGAGCTATGCTCGTTACAGTGCTTATTTTGCGTTCATAACAGCATTGAAATGTAGCTGCACGCCTCGGTCTCTGCCCAAGTGTGCAAAATGTAACTAATGTCTGACTCGAGCTTTGAGCTCCGCCTCCATTGTTATGAAAGTGCAGAGGCAGTTCTTTGTTTCTCTTGGGTTTTTTTGCATCAATAAATCATCACATTCCTTCTGAGCAACACATTCTGTATTTAAAAGGTAATAAATATAGTCAGCAAGAACGTGTTAATTTGGACTTCATTGTGTGATATGGGTGCTATGCAAGTACAATGTTTAGTACTGCCTATCTATGTAAAAATCAGGCTATGAATGTGTGTGTTTTCTTTGTGCAGAACATTGTAAGATGACTTTTTCATTCAGGTTTTAGACATTCTGCAGAATTTTAAAATGTTCTGACTTTCCAGTTAGATTCAATCTTGTTTATTGCCTAGAGAGGGCTAGATGCGTGTGATCCGTTCTGTATTTAGGCCTATTTACAATACATTTACCAGATGCCAGGGCACGTGTGTCTGTGCATGTTTCAGTTAATGGCACAATAAATTATTTTATTTATTATGATTTTGCTTTTTTGCTATTTCCCTTGACTCTAATAACATTTGCTTTCTGTAATTATACTATTGTTAGGATAAATCTACAAATACTGGGCACTGGAAAGCTCTGTTGTGCAGGTTTTCTTAATAGTCTTGCTTGACCAAAAATGTTGAGGATTCTTCCTTTCCTGCCTACAGACGCTCCTTAATAATTAGAGGTGGGGCGTTGACACCAGCGCCCGGCCCGCTGCCTCCTGATAGAAAAATCAAAAAGATGCTTCTTTGTTTTGCGTCTATAGGTTAAAAATGTAAACACCTGGGGCCTCATTTATGAGGCTGTGCGTCACTTTTACGCCGCCGGTGCGTCACTTTTTGTGACGCACCAGCAGCGTAAAAAATGTGCCTTGTTGCACCATATTTACAAAGTGACGCATCTAGGGAGATGTGTCACTTTGTAAACCCCTGCGCTACATTATACCTACGCAAGGTATAATGTAGCAGGTGGGGCGTTCTGACGTAAGACAGGGTCATAGAAGTGACGCAGTGAAATCTATAAAATTTCACTGCGCCACTTATAGGACGCAAATGCGTCAATTTCTTATGCCTGCCTCACAGCAGGCGTAAGACTGACGCAGGCCCTTTCACATGGGGCTTGCCCATGTGAAAGGACACATTGCTGGAGTTGCGTCACTTTTGTGACACACTCCAGCAATGCGTCACTTTTGCGCTGTACAGATACGTCAGAAATACTGACGTATCTGTAACTCCTTGCGCCATGATGCGTCATACTGTAAATATGACGCATCATTGGTCTCGCAAAGATGGGGCAGTGAAAAGTGATGCATCGCTGTTTTCACGCAGTGATGCGTCACTTTTCATAAATGAGGCCCCAGAATTTGATGTCACTGTTCTTCCAGCTGCATGGCCTTTTCCTCACCTCACACCAGTGGGATGCATAACGTTAAATGCAACGGATTCAAACATGACTGCCACATTTACCTAATATACTATTTCTTTATTGTGTACCATGACGTTCCTATCCGATATGGTGGACAACTGTTCTTGCTGACAAAATAGGCAAGTGATAAGTCCAGCGATGTCACTTACTCCAAATTAGGTATCTCTTTAGAACTTAAATATTCTCAAAGATAGTAGAACCACTGCAGCAAAGCATGCGGCGGGGTTGGCGCATTGCTGGAGGCCAAGGCACATGATGTCAGCTCATAAGCTTGAGTATTCTGAGACCTGGCAGTACTAGACGGTAGGGCATATGTACAAGCCCTATCGCCACCACAACACCACTTTTTCTGACATTGTGGTGGCAATAGGGGTTTAGCCTTATTTACAAGGCAGCATTAAGCCACTTAACGCTACCTTGTAAATAAGGCCCCCTTTCACGCTATGGTGAGCGTGAAAGGGGCATGCAGTGTGTGTTGTGGTGGGTGTTCCACCGCAACACCCACTGATTTTGAAGCTGCCCCCTATGTACAAGGGCAGCGTGCATAGGAGGCAGCGGCAAAATTAAGAGCATGGAAAACCTGGTCTTAACTTGGCGAAACAAGGAGAAATGCATTATATCACCTCGGTTTTGCTTTCTCCATGTGTGCTGCGTTGTGACACGCTGGTGTCACGTGGTGAGAACAGCGAGCAGAGCGCAGAGTGGAGAGCTGAGCTCCGGGAGGAAAAAGCAAAATGCAAGGGTTTGTTCATGTACAGTAAGGTCCCCCTTCCAGTACATAGCCAATCTGTAAAAAAAATGTCATTTTGTGACTTTCATGTGTGCTGCATGAAGCAGCACACATCAAAGTGACAAAATGGCATTTTAGGATTGTTTATGTGCAGGAAGGGAGACCTTCCTACACATAAACAATTCTCTCCTGCACACAGACACCCTCCGTTGGTGCTGCACTGCTAAGTATAGTGCCAGCGTAGGGGGATAAGCAAGGTTGCACCATATACTTGTAAATATGGTGCAGTCTAGCGTTTCAGAAGTGGCGGAGAGAGGCGTTAAGCCAGGAAGGCTAACACCTCACTCCGCCACTTCCTCTTAAGTATGCCCCAGTGTGTGTTAACCTAACATAAGGAGTGTGAACTTTGGAGGGATGCCTAGCTCATTTCGAAATCAGGGAGATGGAGCAGGAATACAGTCCCCTATGGAAATGGAAGCAAGAGCTCACTCAAGAAGCCTTTGCAAGTGCGGTATGGAGCCAGGAAGGAGGCCGGGCCCCTATGCTTTACACTGTACATCACACATAGAAACAATCTTGTCTGTTCATAACTGTTATTGCCTGGCGGAGACTTTGCTGTACTACTAATCCGAGAAACCAAGGTGCCTGTTTTATTAAGTTTAAGGCCATGTCATGGCTTGACAGCTTGCAAGACCATAAACATATTGCCATGAATCTTCTGCTCACGTACCAACCATCATACACAATATCTCCCATATTGTTTCTCTACTTGATAATAGGGGTTTAGATTTCGATTTGATAAACTCTTGTGCACCACCAGGAAAACCTGGGGATTTATGCATGTGATCAGAATCGAGTATCAACTCTTAAAATGTATTAATAATATTTAAGCGTGAGCTTCATATAGGGATGGATACCTTATTGCCAAAAACCTTGCATCCAACACTTACAAAATAATAGCTAGAGGGGTAAATTCTATTTACTTTAGTGATTTTCATGAATGTGATAATCAAGTGCATATTATCTAGTTGTTCACCAAAGAGCACAACCGAGCCACTTGAACCTATGCTCTGCTAGGGTCTCCCCACTGAGAGCAAATGGTTTGGCCAGTATTGCGAATGTACACTAGAATATACCATTGCACATGTTTAGGTTTGTGGCTGATTGCCCTGAATTTTAAGTTATTTAAGATTGAGAGACATTATTTATCTTCAGTAGCGCTATTTTGTTACAATAGAGGCGCAAACAAGCCAGATGGATACGTCTTTTAAGCACCAGAAATTCCCAGGCTGTATGGGAAAATTGTGCTCAGGAACTTTACCAAATGCCATAGCTGACCTTGACAATTTGCTAGACATTGTGGCAACCTTCTCCCAAACATTGGGATGAGTAATACACTCAAGTAAGATCACTAAGAAGACTGGTTTGAGCATGATGTCCAGCTACACATATGTCTTGCAAACAAGCCTTTGTGAGTCCGCAGTAAAATAGGAAGTCGATTTTAATATTGAGGATCATTCACCAAGAGTATCAAGTCCTGAAAAGATATAGAATATAAAAAAGATAAAGCTGAATGAAAGTGTCTGGGAAACCATGTTGGCAGTTAAAATTCCAAGAATATTAACATTTTTTGGCACTGGCCACCACAGATACTAGATTAATGTTTCCTGCCACTTGAGAGCCCAAAGTCAGTGACAGTGTTTGAGAATACTTCGTAGCTTTAAAAATGCCCCTACGACTCATGAAACCCATATCACTACAAGGCGGGTGGTTGAATTAGCTACACTGTTATCCATGAGAATGTTTGTTTAATCGTTGACTACAGGTGTGGAATTTTCTAAAAATATCTACTTGTCCAAGGGATAGGATGCTACAGAAATCTACTTATCCAGTAAAAAAGAAATCACTTGCACCTTTTGGGGGCATGTAGTAGGGTGACAAAGTATGGCAGCGCTCATAGGATATCAGAGTTCTGATAACCACCTCTCTGATTATGCCAGGGCTTATTATAACAGGATTTGGATTCTGTCAATGCTCTGATTTAGCCGCTTTTACTACTTTGCTTACACAGTTTGAAGTAGGCCTTCTGAGTGGTTGCACACCCAAAGATATAAATATTTAAAGATACTCACGAAATCCTCTCCAATATCTTCCCTTGGTTGAAAATGTTGGAATTTAGGGCCAGATGTAGGAGCCCTAATAACGGTCGGAAACGGCTGATTTCGGCCGTTTCCGACCGGTATTAGGGTTTTCAGATGTAGGGGCATGTAATTTTAAGAATCGGTTATTTTACCGATTCGGTAAATATACTGATTCTGTAAAATACCGAATCGGTATATTTACTGAATCGATAAATCCATATGTAGGTGGCACTCCTAAGAGTGCCACAGGCCCTTAAGAGTCGGTAGTTTACCACACAATCCTATTGTGTGGTAAAATACCGAATTCAGGTGTGCATGCACATCTGTGCATGCACACCTGTGCAATGTGACACACAGACATGCCCTTAGGGCATGTCTGTGTGCCACATGGCACACATGCCTGTATTTGGGGTGCTAGAGGGTGTACCCTTGCTGGAATCTGTATTTACTGAATCGGTAAATACCGATTCGGTAATGCCCATTGATTCCTATGGGCTTCAATGCCCATAGGAATCAATGTGCATTACCGAATCGGTATTTACAGAATCGGTAAATACTGAATCTTAACGATTCGGTATTTACCGATTCTGTAATACCTACATTCAACCCCCCCCACCTCTATTTTACCACTTCTTAAATACCGAATCATTAAAATTCGGTATTTAAGAAGTGGTCAAATAAAATTACCTACATCTAGGCCTTAATGTTTTATGGTGGGAAAAAGGGAGTGCTGAGAAAGTGAATTTGCAATCACTCAGCTGATTTTCACATGAGCAAATGTACATGTTTATATCTTCTCATGTGAGAACGAAATTAACAAAAAAATTGCTCAGTGTACAGTGTCCATGTCAACTTCTGTAAACTCTTCTGAGTTTCTGAAAGCTGTGACCCTGCACTAATGCAAAGACGTATACCTGTGGATACAGCTTTATTACTTTCTCTAAGAAAAAGACCCCTAATTTATTTTCATGTTAATCATAATGATCTTACATCTATTTTCAATTATTAATCTTTTTTGGTAAGAATTATAATATATTCCAATTCCTCAATATATTTAAATGGATGATCTAATGCTCAGTAAGCGACAGTCACAACTACTTCCATTTTTCAAAAGAGTACGCCCTTTCAGAATTTTACAGCGTGTCAGTGTACCTGCGTTTGCCTACTCCTTGGGACTGACTTCTAGTCATTGTCAGTTTCACCCAACTACTCGCGGAACCCGCTCCGCGGGTCCCGCATCGCTGGAGTGTTTGTGTTCTTCTTTGTGCCAAAAGGATCAGCTGTGGGAAGTGCATAACGGGGCTGCGAGCGAGCGCGCCTGCTCCCTGAGGGACTTCATCTCCCAGGAGCGAGCGCCAGCCCGGAGCAGGATCACCTGGGCCGCTCTCCCCGACCCCTCCCACCCTTCCACCGAGGAGTCTTAACCAGCTCAACCTGTGTACAGAGCGGGACGCCCTTTCAGAATCTTACAGCGTGTCAGTGTGCCTGCGTTTGCCTACTCCTTGGGACTGACTTCTAGTCATTGTCAGTTTCACCCAACTACTCGCGGAACCCGCTCCGCGGGTCCCGCATCGCTGGAGTGTTTGTGTTCTTCTTTGTGCCAAAAGGATCAGCTGTGGGAAGTGCATAACGGGGCTGCGAGCGAGCGCGCCTGCTCCCTGAGGGACTTCATCTCCCAGGAGCGAGCGCCAGCCCGGAGCAGGATCACCTGGGCCGCTCTCCCCGACCCCTCCCACCCTTCCACCGAGGAGTCTTAACCAGCTCAACCTGTGTACAGAGCGGGACGCCCTTTCAGAATCTTACAGCGTGTCAGTGTGCCTGCGTTTGCCTACTCCTTGGGACTGACTTCTAGTCATTGTCAGTTTCACCCAACTACTCGCGGAACCCGCTCCGCGGGTCCCGCATCGCTGGAGTGTTTGTGTTCTTCTTTGTGCCAAAAGGATCAGCTGTGGGAAGTGCATAACGGGGCTGCGAGCGAGCGCGCCTGCTCCCTGAGGGACTTCATCTCCCAGGAGCGAGCGCCAGCCCGGAGCAGGATCACCTGGGCCGCTCTCCCCGACCCCTCCCACCCTTCCACCGAGGAGTCTTAACCAGCTCAACCTGTGTACAGAGCGGGACGCCCTTTCAGAATCTTACAGCGTGTCAGTGTGCCTGCGTTTGCCTACTCCTTGGGACTGACTTCTAGTCATTGTCAGTTTCACCCAACTACTCGCGGAACCCGCTCCGCGGGTCCCGCATCGCTGGAGTGTTTGTGTTCTTCTTTGTGCCAAAAGGATCAGCTGTGGGAAGTGCATAACGGGGCTGCGAGCGAGCGCGCCTGCTCCCTGAGGGACTTCATCTCCCAGGAGCGAGCGCCAGCCCGGAGCAGGATCACCTGGGCCGCTCTCCCCGACCCCTCCCACCCTTCCACCGAGGAGTCTTAACCAGCTCAACCTGTGTACAGAGCGGGACGCCCTTTCAGAATCTTACAGCGTGTCAGTGTGCCTGCGTTTGCCTACTCCTTGGGACTGACTTCTAGTCATTGTCAGTTTCACCCAACTACTCGCGGAACCCGCTCCGCGGGTCCCGCATCGCTGGAGTGTTTGTGTTCTTCTTTGTGCCAAAAGGATCAGCTGTGGGAAGTGCATAACGGGGCTGCGAGCGAGCGCGCCTGCTCCCTGAGGGACTTCATCTCCCAGGAGCGAGCGCCAGCCCGGAGCAGGATCACCTGGGCCGCTCTCCCCGACCCCTCCCACCCTTCCACCGAGGAGTCTTAACCAGCTCAACCTGTGTACAGAGCGGGACGCCCTTTCAGAATCTTACAGCGTGTCAGTGTGCCTGCGTTTGCCTACTCCTTGGGACTGACTTCTAGTCATTGTCAGTTTCACCCAACTACTCGCGGAACCCGCTCCGCGGGTCCCGCATCGCTGGAGTGTTTGTGTTCTTCTTTGTGCCAAAAGGATCAGCTGTGGGAAGTGCATAACGGGGCTGCGAGCGAGCGCGCCTGCTCCCTGAGGGACTTCATCTCCCAGGAGCGAGCGCCAGCCCGGA
Source organism: Lissotriton vulgaris (assembly GCF_964263255.1). Lineage (NCBI taxonomy): Eukaryota > Metazoa > Chordata > Amphibia > Caudata > Salamandridae > Lissotriton > Lissotriton vulgaris. The sequence continues at coordinate 168,223,218 of NC_141689.1, read as the reverse complement.
GCAGGATCACCTGGGCCGCTCTCCCCGACCCCTCCCACCCTTCCACCGAGGAGTCTTAACCAGCTCAACCTGTGTACAGAGCGGGACGCCCTTTCAGAATCTTACAGCGTGTCAGTGTGCCTGCGTTTGCCTACTCCTTGGGACTGACTTCTAGTCATTGTCAGTTTCACCCAACTACTCGCGGAACCCGCTCCGCGGGTCCCGCATCGCTGGAGTGTTTGTGTTCTTCTTTGTGCCAAAAGGATCAGCTGTGGGAAGTGCATAACGGGGCTGCGAGCGAGCGCGCCTGCTCCCTGAGGGACTTCATCTCCCAGGAGCGAGCGCCAGCCCGGAGCAGGATCACCTGGGCCGCTCTCCCCGACCCCTCCCACCCTTCCACCGAGGAGTCTTAACCAGCTCAACCTGTGTACAGAGCGGGACGCCCTTTCAGAATCTTACAGCGTGTCAGTGTGCCTGCGTTTGCCTACTCCTTGGGACTGACTTCTAGTCATTGTCAGTTTCACCCAACTACTCGCGGAACCCGCTCCGCGGGTCCCGCATCGCTGGAGTGTTTGTGTTCTTCTTTGTGCCAAAAGGATCAGCTGTGGGAAGTGCATAACGGGGCTGCGAGCGAGCGCGCCTGCTCCCTGAGGGACTTCATCTCCCAGGAGCGAGCGCCAGCCCGGAGCAGGATCACCTGGGCCGCTCTCCCCGACCCCTCCCACCCCTTCCACCTTTTGTGGGCAAGGCCTATTTTACCTGAGTACACTCCCGCAGCGCGGGAGAGCGCGCGGGAGAAGCCCGGGACAAGGGCGGGACCGTCTGTGGCCGTCCGGGGCCGCTGGAGGCCGGGCTGGGCCACCCTATTAACATCTACGGGCCAGGTATTGATCAACTCACTGTTGTCGGAACGGCTTTGTGACCTATTCCCCTTTAGGTGGCTAGAAAGGGGGTCCCTTGTATTATGGCTAGCTCAATAAGTACTTCCACTCTGCTGCCTCCCCTGGGGGAAGCTGAGCCTGCTATCATGGGTCCCCTTGACTCCTACTTTAAGCGTCTGCCGCAGGATATCGATAAAGAGATCGCCCTGGCAGAAAGGCGAGCCGGGCGTAGGCTTTCGATAGAGCTTCTGAAAAATCCACTGGAGAAAAACCAAGGCTTGAACTATCCTGCGCTGGTTACACCATTATCATCCATTGTTCTACCAGCCTCCCAGGACTTATCACATGACGTACCTCTGCTTATTGAGTTAGTAGCTAACTCCCAATCGGACATTGTTACAACTAATTTATCTGTTGTGCATCCTGAGGCACCTAGCCAAACAGTAACAGGGGAAGGAGCTTCAGAAAATCACTGTGTACTAACAGAAGCGGGTAAACCTAAGCCAGGTGTCAAGAGGAAATGGGGAGCTACTGTAAAAAAACCACAACCATTAAAACCTGTTAGAAAATACAGGAAGCTAGGTACTAAATCGACTTCGAATCATGTCCCTCCAAAGTATGATGCATTAATGACTAGAGGGGAGGCTGAAGTAGCTCCAGTTGAAGTGGAGCCTACAAGTATGGTCCACCCGACAACAATGGCGGTGCCTGTCCCAGATCCAACTGTCATAGTTCCCCCTGGCTCGCTATCCCCTAACCACGATCTTCTGATAGAAGTGGAAAAAATAATGCGCTCCCTCCTTAATCCAGTGGAAATAAGACTTAAAAAGCTAGCTGAACAACTTGACCATCTAGAACAAGCTAGCCTAGATAACTTTTTTTCTATTAAATCTTTAATTAAGTCTGGCAAGAAAATGGGTGAGGTTGGGAACTACCAACAGAAGGGTGATAAAGTTCAAGGAGCCGTGTTGGTTGACCTACAATCTCCGCCTGTAAGTGGTATTCCTGCACAGGTTAATAATGACGGGGGGAATAGCAAGAATGTACCTGATTCTGTGTCTAGCAAAACCAGTAGTAATTGCGGGAAACCGAAGTCCAATAACATCAGCAATAAGGGTAGCAAGGACAGTGTAAAAAACCCACCTACAACAACTAGTAAAAATGCCACACCCTTGACGACCGGATCGGGAAAAACTTTGGCCCAACGGGCAGGAAATGATAAAACTCACCCTAGTAATGGGAATGGGATTAATACCTGTGTGACAGTGGCAAAACCTCCCACACAGAGCCATGTTCCCCCACAACAAGTCCATACACAGACAGATAAAATTCACCCTAGTAATGGGAATGGGATTAATTCCTGTGTGACAGTGGCAAAACCTCCCTCACAGAGCCATGTTCCCCCACAACAAGTCCAAACACAGACCCAAATAACCAAATTGCCAACTAGAATTCCGCCAGTACAGCTCACCCCTGACTCCTTCCCTTATGTGGCCATACTTACTAATGTCCCACCCCTAACGGAGGGCCAAAGAGAAACCTATGACATGTTAAAAAACAAGGCCATGCACTGGCTTTCAGTCAATAGACCGCTCCCAGGGGGGGTGGATGGCCTGATAATTGGGGCTAGAAGGGTCCATTGGATAGGGAATACTATAAAAAAACAGGGGGGTGAGTGTATTATAATCAATTTCCAGGATCCAAGGGTTGTGGGGTTGATTACGGGACATGGTTGGAACACTAATATCGGAGGGATTGGGGTTGTTGACCTCACTTTCTTTTACCCAAGACCGGCGATCTATCTAGGGGGCTCCAATGAGCATCCGAGACCCAGTCCTTGCACCTGGGTAGAGGCTGTCCCATCTGCTGCTCCCATATTTAGATCGACTAATTGTTATACTGAGGCATTTAACCCCTATAAAGGGCAGGGGCAGATGAGGTGGGGATGCTGACAGAGATCAATTGAGCAATTACGACAGGATGAGGACATGGTTAGTGGAAAGTTCCCTGATGTACTATTAAGACCCCACGATGAAACGACCGGAAAACTCGTAGTGGAGTATGTGAGGGATGTGGACATCATTGAATGCTTGGGGGGGTGTGTGGGTGAACCGGGTTTGCAAACTATTGATTGCTCCAAAGATGGTACAGATGTTAATTGTATAAATTTTGCTTTAAGTGAGGTTTGTGATTGTGGGAAGCAGGATGATCTACCGCCTATGACATCTAATGACAAGGGGATTTGTGTAGAAAATATCCTGGAGAGATTTTTGTCATGGAATGTTGCGGGGTTGGGGGCAAGATTGTTGTCACAGGATTGGATTGACTTTGTAACCGGGTTTGAAATGTGCCTATTTCAGGAGACGTGGGCATGCGAGCCAATCCATTTCCCGGGTTACTTAAACTTCTGCATACCGGCAACGAGAGGCCACAGGGGTAGACCTATGGGAGGCCTTGCAGTCTGGATTAAACAAAACTCAAATGTAAAGGCAAAAACGATTGATCTAGGTAGTAAGGATATCCAGTTACTGAGATTATCTGTAGCCAAGGGTTCAACAATAGATATTTATAATATATATGCCAGGGGCACGAGTCCAGGGAATTCTGTTACCCTAGAAGTACTATCCGCTTCCCTTGAATCTCGGTCACTTGGAAACAGAGTAATTTTGGCCGGTGACTTGAATAGGACATTTGAGCCCCTAGAACATACTGCATTCCCAATAGGACTAGAGGAAGATGCCCTTTGGGACATCCCCAACCTAGACCTCCTACCAGTGAAGCGGTGGACTAACGATATTTTGTTGTTGAATGCATTATGTTTGGAATATGGTTTGAGGGCCCTCAATGGTAGGACAAAAAGTGATCAAGGTGGTAGTTGTACATACGATAATGGACATAATAAAAGCAGGATTGACTATGTCATCTGCAGTCTTGAGTTATGGTGTGGCGTGGGTGACATGGAAATTGTGGGCAGAATAGAAAGCGACCACAATCCCCTCTGTGTCTCCCACTCATGGTGGAAGGCTGCACGAGCCAACCCAGTGTCAGGTAGTGGGAGCGTACCTGTTATGGCCAATGACTCAAGAAGGGTGAAATGGCCATATGTCCTGGCTAATTTGACCACTTTGGAGTCTATTAATTTGGAAGTAGACAATGCCATTGCCGCCATGGAAAGAGTAGATCCTGTACTACCAGGCTCTGTCCAAATAACTGACATACATGAGACATTTTTTTCTCTGTTAAAACCGCATTTTACTAAGCCTCTGAAGGCTAATAGGAAAGTACCAATTACAATTCCAACCTGGTTCAACAAACAATGCAGGGTGGCTAGGCTGGAGTTGGGCAGAGCACTCAAAAGTAGGGACAAGGCCTCGATTAAAGCTACAAGGAAATGTTATAACGACAGTATTCGAAAGGCTAAGAAGCAGTGGGACGAGGAGTACTGGGAGGAGCTACTGGAGGCTTCAGGTCAAAAGGACTCCAGAATATTCTGGAAAATTGTGAGATGGGGAAGAGGGGGCGCCCCCAATAATCCCGACAACAATGTCGATGAGGCATTGTGGGTCGAGTATTTTAAACCCCAGTATGCCGAGTGCAGGGATATAGTGGCTATAGAATCTATCCCTATGGTATTTTGCAAGGGTGATTTTTTTAAAACCAAGGATGCGGAAATTGTAATTTCAACACTGCAGGGGGGAAAAGCCCCCGGGCTGGATGGAATCCCTTCAGACATTTTTAAGCATGCCAAGGTTAAGTGGGCAAAATATGCGACTCTGTTGGGAAATGGCTTGGCTAAAGGGGCAAAAATCCCCAATATATGGAAGGGGGCCATAATTATACCGATTTTTAAAAAAGGCGATCGGTCACTCCCAGCAAACTATAGACCAATAAGTTTGCTGGCTACTATGCAAAAAGTAGTGGGGAAGATGCTTGTCGACAAACTTATGGCCTGGGTAGATGACAATAATGCCCTATCCCCTTACCAGGCAGGATTCAGACGTGCAACCAGTACGGTCGACCAAATTTTTCGCTTCACCATGCTGCGGTGGGGGACTGTACTCCTGGGTAAAGGCAGCCTTTATGTAGCATTTGTAGATCTAAGGGCTGCCTTTGACTTGGTGCCCAGGTGCACGCTGTGGGAGGTTTTATCCAAAATTGGGGTTCCTCTTGAATTGCTCTCGCTGATAATGCGTCTCCACGAAAGCAATTATGCCAAGGTCCAGTGGGGGAGGAATGGGGAATCCACTATTAACTTCCCGGTTGAGCGGGGAGTGCGGCAGGGTTGTGCAATGGCACCCCTGCTGTTCTCGCTGTTCATCAATGGCATCGTGGACAGGATGTTGGACGCAATGGTTGACGCACCTTCGTTAGCGGGCATCAGAGTTCCAATTCTGATGTTCGCGGACGATACCTTGATTGTGTCCAAGACTCCGTCGGGCCTCCAGAGAGCCCTGAACATTTTTGACGCATTTTGCAAAGAACGGGGTCTTGAGGTGAATGTTAATAAAACCAAGTTGATGGCCTTTGGGCAAAAGCGCCAATCCCAACCTAGGGTATTTTTGAATAATGTTAAGTTAGAGCTAGTAAATGTCTTTACATACCTCGGGGTTGAGATATCAAGCAAACTTGGTTGGGCAAGACACATAGAGAAGGCGCTGCTGAAACATCAGCAAATTTCAGGAGCTCTCAGGCTCGAGCAAGTAAAATCTAAGACCAGGCCCATAAAACCAGTTCTTATGGTTTATGACGCCAAAGCCTTGGGCGCAACCCTTTATGGGGCCGAAGTCTGGGGCTTTGAGAGTCTTATCAACATCCAAAAATCTGAGAACAAGTTTCTGAGAGGGATAACTAGTCTTCCCCAAAGCACCCCTTTAATACCGCTTGTCTTTGATCTAGGTAGAAAATCGCTCAGGGACCGAGCCCGACTGAGGCCAATCCTTTACTGGAGACGGCTTTGGACAACCATGGAAATAAGGCACTATGCCGAGGGGTTCCTAGCATTAGCCAAATTAGATGTTTTTCGTAAAATTAAATGGCTAAAAACGCTCAGGGACGTTCTTGCGGAACTTGGGCTCTCCAAATTATGGGAAAACCCCCTTGGGGAAGTATTCCCTAGTAAAACCAACATCAAAGAAATATATTGGGATTACATTGATCAGAAACTATGGAGGAGCGTAACCTCGGATTCAATGGGGGGAAGATTTCTAGAAATCAAACAAAGCCCATCCCTGGAAAAGTACTGGGACAGCATAACTGTCCCTTTAGACAGGAAATTATTTTTCCAGTTAAGGGCGGGCTCTCTCCCCCTGAGGTGCCTGACGTCCGGCTGGAGAACTAGTAGTGGTTTGTGCTGCCCGTCATGTGGTGCCCCCAATGAAAATATTGCACACTTCCTGTTTATATGTGAGTCCTATGCAATCCCAAGAAAATCATGGTTGGCTCCAGTATGTAGGAATCTTGGTGTCCGAAGTGGTGTGGAGGGGTTGAGAATTATCTGTTCCTCCACTGAAATGCCCATTGTAGTTGGAACAGCTAAATACCTGGGGTGGGCATGGTCCATAAGGAGGCGGGCTCTACTCCCCAATGTGTTTTGAATTCCACATTTTTATATCTGTCTGACTAAACCTTGCAAATATCTACTGGGTGTTGTATATGAATTTTAACACCACAAAATGCGGGCAACATGTATGGTATGAGTCTTAATTTGTCTAAACTTTGGGAATGGTCCGTAACGCGGGGGTCCCAATACCTCAACATGCATTTAGTATTCGCATAGTATGAAAAAGCTTATTTTATTCCAATTGGTAAAAATTTTTAATGTTTTGGTATTATGTATTTTCAATTATAAATTGTTGTAATAGAATGCTTGATGTTTTAAAATGTATGAATTTATATGCCAGTGCTTTTATGAGTGTATAACTCGAATAAAGCTTTTTCAATCAATCAAAAGAGTACGTCTGAAAATCTTGGTGATTAACCCCTCTTAGCAATTTTATGTCCACCAGCAAAGATTTTTGCCATGCTCATTCTTGAACTTAATAGTTGTTTTGATTTTAGAGGTATTTCACATTTCTCACAGCTTGAGTTTCGTGAGTTAATGCCCTTAGTATATAGTGTGGAGAAGCGTGGCTCAATGGTTAGAGCGGCAAACCCTGATGCAGAGGTCTGGCCCGGGACCAGGGTCCAATTCCTGCCTCGGCGGCTCTTGGACTCTATCTCCCTGGACCTGATAATTCTCGCCTTGGTGTCTAGTCTTATCATGGGTCCCACTCTGTGCCTCTGGGCAATAGCTTGCTTAATATCCACAATGGTCCCAGCAGTGCTTGGATGCCTGGTTTCACCTTGGGGGTGCCCAGGAGTGGACTTCTCACAGGAAAGCCAGGAAGGGTTCCACAGCGGTATGAATACAGTGCTACAAGACCTCTGGGTAGAAGGCGTAATATAAATACAAACAGATTTACATTTACATTTGCACTGCTTAATAGTACATCTTCAAGTAAGTGTGTGATCTTGCTCCACTGTGTGTTTGTGGAATGTTCAGTGTCTGTTGACACCACTGATAGATTCCTGCTGTGACATAAACTGATAAAACTTGATTGTCATGTCTTTCTAGTATCTACATTAAGTATCAATCATAATAACAAATGGGCTACAATATCAATGCAAAGAGATAATTCATCACATATTAAAGTCCACATGCTATTGGGGAGTGACACAAGAATGTATCTTGGCACCCGATCTATTAACACCTTTCTATGTGGTTTATCATGCTCCACGCCTCGCTTTTTAACTTTCCTCCAAAACTTACCTCAACTGAAATATGTGGCGATGGCTTCACAGTGTACTAACTGTCCACAAACGAGTCACTCCTCCTATCACTAGTTGACTTTATGCTTCTCTCTGACCATATATATATATATATACATACATCATCTAGTCATATTCAATAACACCTCAGTTGGGCTAGAATGAGCTTCTGATGGTATGGGACAGCATGCCTAACCTAGCCAATTTCAAATAAACCTAGTAAAAACCCAAATTATGATTTTTGGTTCCCAAAAACACAGAAGGAAATGGTTATAGAGGGTCCTGGATTTGCACAAAATGTCATCTCATGTTATCAGTGTTTTTATTACGTGCTAATCACAAGTGAGGGTATCCAGGCACTTTGTAGCCAGTGTGTGAGGCCAGCCCTGCAAGGTAAAAGCCAGGTTTTTTACTTCTTGCAGGAGTCAAGAGAGAGTAGGAGGCTCTAATGTGTTGTGGGAGGTTGTTACAGGCTTTAGGAGCCAGATATGAGAAGGCGCACCCTGCTCTGCTTTTGGGTGCATAGTATGTGTGTTAGTGAGAGACCAGTAGATCAGAAGTGTCTGGAAGGTTGGTGGAAATGAACGTGGCTGTTCAGGTAGACACAACCTGTGTTATGGAGAACTTTGTAGGCATTAGTGAGGAGTGTGAAGTGTGTGCACATGTGTATCGAAACCCAGTGGAGTTCCCTAAGCTATGGTGTGATATGGGCTCAGCATGGGTGGTTGAGGACTAGTCTGGCTGCTCTGTTTTGTTGGTCTGCAGTATTTTTGTTTGCTAGTTGATTATCACTGCATATAGGGTGTTCCTATACTCCAGTTTGCTGGTAATGAGGCCTTGGGTGAAAATGTCCCTGGCGTTGCCTGGTAGCCGCTTGAAAATCTTCTTCTACATCCTTAGGGTGTTGAAACAGGTTGAGACCACAACATGTACAATGACTTGGGCGATCATTTCCATACGATTGTTCAAAATGATTGTGAGGTTTCTAACTAGTGAGCAAGGCGAAGGGATGTGTCTAAGGTCTTTGAGCTACCAGGTGAAGTCCCACGGCAAGACACCTTTGCAGAAGACCACCAGTTCACTTTTGTCCAAGTTCAGTTTGAAGCATGTGAATTTCATCCAGGTGGCCACCTCGATCATTTGGTAAACTTGTTCTGTTTTGGTGTTTTGTTAGAGGGACAGTATCAGTTGCATGTTGTTAGCATATGTGAGGGTGTTTATGTTATGAGCCCATATGACATCAGCACGAGGAGTCATGTAGATGTTGAGGATCATTGGGCTGAGCGAGGAGTCCTGCAGGACCCCACAGATTTGTTTAGTGCTTCAGCGGAGTGGGGGGGAATTTCGACAGTTTAAGTTCTACCGGTGAGGAAGGAGCTGAACCATTCAAGGCCATGTTCCTGAATGTCTGCTTAATGGACTCCTAGATTATAATGGGGTAGAAGGCTGTTAATTGGTCTAGAAGGATGAGGGCTGTGGTTTCCCCACTGTCGAGGATAATCTGGAGGTTATCCATTGCTGCTGTGAGAGCACGTTTCATGCTGTGGTTGTATCCAAACCCTGATTGTGTGGCATTGAGATGCTGGTGTTTGGTGAGATGGCTGAAGAGGCGCTTGTTGATGGCTTTTTCCAAGACCTTGACTGGGTAGGGAAGGAGGGATATCGGTCAGATGGTGGATAGTTTGGTCAGGTTGACCGGGGTTTCATTAGGAGGGGGATTGACGGCTACTTGGTTTCATGGTTCCGGAAATGTAGCTGTACTGATGGAGGTGTTGAGGATGGGGGTGAGGGCCTCGCTGATAGGGATTGCTCCTTTGTCAAAGGCGTGATGGGGCAGGGGTCCAACAGAGTCCCGGATCATATGGCCTGCATGATTGTTGTGGTTTCCTCTGTGCTAATGGTGTCCCATGTGGTGACTGTGTTCTCAGTTCATGACTGAGAGACTTCTGGAAAGGGTCAGGTGTTTTATTGATGGGAAAAGTTGCTGTATATGGTACTGAAAAAGAATTTGAGACGTCGTTACACAGATCTTGTGATGGGGTGATGTTGCCGGTGCCCGCTGTGGTTGTGGGGAAGTCCTTGACAATTGCGAAGATTTCTTTACTGCTGTTAGAACTGGAGACTTCCTACTAGTCTTTTGGATTATCTGGTGGTAACTTCTTTGGGCAGCTTTGAAACAGTCTTTTTCTACTGTCCCTTTGTTGGTTCTCCATTTCTGGTCCAGTTGTTTGCAGTGTTGCTTGGGCATTGGCATTATGTGTCAATAACTTTTTGTCTGGGCTGAGAAGAAATCAGCTTTAGTAGGTTTGACCTGTTGCATCTTTAAATTGAGCAGGACACTATTAGGAAGACTGCCCTTCTGTATCCGGACCAACATGTCTTGGTGGGCCATGCAACCAGAGATTGTCTTGCTTCTGCAATCTAAATATTGAGACATTCAAATACATCCTCCAAAAATGTCAATATTACAAGAGCCAGGAATACAAGCTCATTGTTATAATGTGTGCTCCAAATGTAAATGTTGGTATTATAAAATAACGTTATGAATGATGATGAAGGGGGCATGACCATCAGTCAACTCTGTGACATGCAGACAAACAGCCAAATACAATGTAAGAACATGCCTCTTTTTCTGTTACCACCCCCATTTTTTGGACTGGTGCTGCTGTCCAGGCCCCAGCGTACGTGCTGAGACTCCTAAAACATGGTAAAAGTGGCTAACTCCTAACTGTCATATTTAACAACCTAGTCAGGCCATAGTATGTGGTGCAGGAAATACACCAGTTCAGAAAAGGGGGTGGTGATGGACAGAGTTTCTGAATAAAGCAGAATACTCCTACTCAGTCAACAGATCAGGGCTTGATCCATCACCGTTTTTTAGCTCACTGCACCATCCCAGCTCAGAACCTAGCTACATGCAAATTATGTCTGTCCCTGGCCCAGTGCATCAGGGGAACAGGGCAGACCAAACTACCAAGCCAATTCTTTTACTGGAAAGGAAACAAGCTTCCGGGGACCGGTTTCTGGCATTACAGCCGTCTTCGGCCCGGCTTGCTTGAATCCTGATTGTGCAGTGAGCAAGGGACTCATGTCTGAGTATACCCTTCCACGCTTATGGTGGACAAAACAATACAGAAAAGGGGGTGGTGATGGATATAGTTTCTGAATAAAGCAGAATACTCCTACCCAGTCAACAGATCAGGACAAAACGATTCAGAAAATCTGGTCTGCCCTGTGCCCATGATGCACTGGGCCAGGGACAGACTAATTTGCATGTAGCCAGGTTCTGAGCTGGGATGGTGCAGTGAGCTAAAAAACGGTGATGGATCAAGCCCTGATCTGTTGACTGGGTAGGAGTTTTCTGCTTAATTCAGAGAATCACCACCCCCTTTTCTGAATTGGAAATACACCAGTGGCATGGGAAAGTTAAATGTCACCTTTAGACTGGCGCACTTGTTGTGCCATCCACTATGCCAACAAAGGAAATATGGCTTCAGACCACCTGTGTAGCTTGACTGCTGCTGTTTTTAAACCTGCAAGCAAATCTGTTCAAAGAATCCTACATTTAAATATTAAAAAAGTCACCCCTGAGAAGGCCGTGTAGCCCTCAGGTAGAGCGCCTAGTAACAGAGGCTGAGGTATTGAGACCAGGTGTGCCTGCTAAAATAGTGGCTTGTCCTTTCAAAGCGCTGTAATCTCCATATACCAAGATTTTACAGTTGATGTGCAGAAATCTGGATGGACATTCAATGACATAAAGAAAAGGCTTAACTTCCAAGGTGCGAAACATTCGATGCTGTATCCTGCACAGCTGTGGAGATAGGTTAGGACACACACCATATACATTCACAGACTCGCATGAGGTCATCAAATGCTGCAACACAGCAGGAAACAGCATGAATGGTGCAAAGTTGTGGGTTGCACCAAGTTCTATCTGATAATGCAAAATAGGGTCCAAACAAAATTTCGCACACTTTCCCCACTTATTTTCCATATTTTTTTAATTGTGGTGAAAAAGTAAAACCCAAAATCCAACACAAAAGAAAATGTTTGGCGGGGAGTTTTGGCACCTATGGGTAACAACTGGCTCTAGCCATGACCTGTCTAATCACCCGCTAGTTCTTCTGCTATAAACACAAGATTTGAGTATGACTACCTGGTTATCAATCAATCAATCAGGGGTTTGTAAAGCTCACTACTCACCGTGAGGGGCTCAAGGTGCTTGGGGGGATTTCGGGCAGCTCCGACTCATCCAAAGAGCCAGGTCTTGAGGCTGTTCCTGAATGCTTGCAGTGTGGGGGTTTGCCCGATGCTGAGGGGAGTTTGTTCCAGGTCTTGGCCGTGATGTAGAAGAAGGATCTTCCTCCGGTTCTGGTTTAGCGGATGCGTCGGATTTTGACCAGGGCAAGGTCGGCGGAGCAGAGGTTCCTCTTGGGGGCATAGAAGGAGATTCCTTTGTTGAGGTATTGGGGTCCGGTGTTGTGGAGGGCTTTGTATCACTACAATACAATACCTCCCAGACCATGGATCATACTTATTTCGTTGATAGAGAGCTGAAAGAGCCTCTCTACTTGTTGTTCCCATGTGGAACAATCCTTACTCTGATTAACTTGTATGTGGAAATGCTGAAGTTTTCCTAATCTTTACTTGATTTTTAAAAAAAATATTTTTATCAAAGTATTTTTCCCCCTTTATTTTTACAGGGCACAAACAATAAGAAAAAAAGAATAGAGAATAAAGCTAATACATCTGCAAACCAATATGCATAATGACAAATTCAGACATGAGCATGAGTTTAAAAAATATTTGCAACATTTGATTCTGAACTGAGTCCGCATATAAACTCATAAATTGAATTATAAATAACTACATTTATACGTAAGTCAACCTAAATATATTCACAAATTAAATCAATCAAACCCAATAAGTAAGAGAAATGAAGCATATAGCAGTCAGAGGGTATAAGATTATCTAAACACCAGGAGCTTGACTTTTCTTCCCTTTATTAATGGGCTCCCATATTTTAAGGCCCAACATTCTTCCCCTTTTACCTTTCTTTGCATAAATCCCCTAGTAAAGGTTGTAAGCATTTAGCAACTTAGGCAGCCATTGGTGCAGGGTGGGTGGGGAACGGTCACGCCACGCTGCGGCAATGCTCAGTCGAACCATGACCATAACAGCGAATGTGAAATAATCAGATTGAAGTGGAATGGCGTCCTCAGCTACCCCAAGAAGAATTCTTGCTGGCGTGAGCCTGACCTCTATTTCAAGAGAGTTTTTGAAAAATAATTCAATAGAATCAAGCAGAGGCTGCAAGTGTGGGCATGTAGCAAAAATATGTACTATATCTGCTTCAAGACTATCACAACATGGACAATTAATTCCCTGCGTTCCCCCCCATTGTGCAATCCTGGCTGGTGTATAATATAATAAATAAATTGTCTTGTAGTGTTGTGCCTGGAGGGGTGCTGAGCATAGAGTTCTCTGACCTAAGTCTAGCGACAAGCGGAAGGCCTCCTGTCCTATTCCCAACTTATCTGCCCACTTGGTTTCATATTTCTCCAAACCGTCGTCTCTATTCTCGATAAGCTCAGCATAGAATTTCTTAATCGTACAGTTGGTTCCCCCTTGGATAGTTTCCATAATTACATTCTTCCCAAACCCATTTGGTCCACCTGTTTTAGTAGTTAGAAAACTCCTAACCTGAAGGTACTTGAAAAAATTCCTTGGATTAAAACTATATGTTAACTGGATGTCCGAGAATTGACGGAGTCCATCAGCCCCAATCATATCACCCATCTTTATTAGCCCCCGCCGCCCCCACTCTAGGAACACAGTATTAGAAAAGATCTCATGCGGTAGTGTAGGATTCTCAAATAACCCAGTGTATGCATTAAATCTCCCTAACCCAAATCTCTTCGAAAATGCCTTCCAAATATTATGTGTTCACAGTTTTAAACTTCGTTCTTTTGAAATACCTGGGATCAGTATACTTCAAAAAAGCGTTCTCGGCCTCATCGACAATCGCATATATAGAGGTAGGGGCTAGTACATCCTCTGCCTCTATATCTGCTCCCTTTAGGAGCCCAGTCATGTATTGTAGGGCGGCCGCCCAATAATACACCTTAAAATCAGGCACGGCCCATCCTCCTCGTTCCCTAGGGAGTGACATGTACCTCAGCGCTCTTCTTGTCTTCCCAAGTGCCCCAACAAATCTGTTTACCATCTGTTCTAATATATTAAACAACTTCCCCTCAAACACAAAGGGGATTGCCCTGAACAGGTAGAGGAGTTTTGGGAGAAGGATCATTTTAATGATATTGGTTCGCCCTACTATGGACAAATGTAAATTGTGGTACCTATCTAAATCCCTCTTGGCTTTGTTAATTATTTGCCCTATGTTTGCCTCCAGCAAGTTGCCCAGATCCGCAGAGATATTTATCCCCAAGTAAACTCCCGATTGCACCACACGCGGATCTACACAATCCATCTTCCCATTTTTATTGATTTGGGTTTTGGACCTGTTCAGGGCGTACCCTGAAACCTGTTCAAAACGCATTGCTTCCATCTACACCTCTCTTATAGCCTCCGTGGGTGATGGAGTAATGATTGCCACATCGTCCGCATAAGCTAGGATCTTACAGTAGCCTCTATGGGTCTCCAATGGGGGAATCCCATTGTTCACCTCCAATTTGTGGACTAGTGGGTCTATGTACATAGCAAACAGGAGTGGGGAGCACAGGTACCCCTGCCGCATACCCCGTTCAATCTGGAAGGTTGAAGTGTATCCTGCATTCACCCGAATGCGTGCTGTAGGTGCTATGAATAATGCTTGTAACTACTTAATAAAACCTTCCCCGAATCCAGATTGCCACATAACTGACCACAGGAATCCCCAGGAGACCCGGTCAAATGCCTTTTCAGCGTCCAAAAGCATAACTGCCATTGGGTCTCCTGGAGTTTCCATTGCATGAAATAAAGTGATAACTTTACGTATGTGGTGTGTCGTACCTCTCCCGGTAATAAAGCCATGTTGATTAATACTAACCAAAGTGTCTATCACCTTTGAGAACCTTATTGTCAGGGCTTTAGAGAAGATCTTTGTGTCCGAGTTCATGAGCGTAATTGGCCGGTAGGACCCTGGTTCTCTGGGTGGCTTCCCTTTTTTTAAGATGACTACTATATCTGCTCCCGCCCAGCTAATCGGTATTGACAGTCCTAACTGCGCCTGATGTATTGTAGTGGCCAAGTCAGTAATAATTACATCATGAAAAACCTTATAGAATTCAACCGGAATCTGGTCTGGCCCTGCTGCCTTGCCTGAAGGAAGACTTGATAAGGCGACCATAATCTCTTCCTTCTCCAGAGGTGCATCTAAAACTTCCTTATCATCGCTAGACAACGCAACCGTGGGGATTCCAAACAGGTATAATTGGATTTCTCTAGAATATTTTGGTTGATCCTCCGTATATAGTGAGATATAAAACTGTCTAAAGGCTTCACAAACGTCCTCAGTGTCTGTGACAAGATGCCCAGCAGAATCCTCTATCTCGTTTATTTCACCTAGAGCTACTTTCTGCCTAGCCTGAACTGCTAAGGTTACACCGACCCGTTCATTAAGTTCGTAGCACTGTTCCCTTTTAGCTAAAAAGATAGCAGCCGCTTTAGTGGCTATACTCTCTTCTGCCTCCGCTTTTGCTCCAGCAACTTTAAGAAGTGCTTGATCAAGCAGTATGCCAGTCAACGTGCAATGCGCGAGATTTTCTTCAGCATCTAATAACTCTCTACTTAACTCTTCCAGTTGCAATCGCTCCTGCTTTTGCTTGTAGAGGCTAAAACTTAGTGTCTCTCCGCTAACCCCTGCCTTAAAAGCATCCCAGGTATTTCCCACAGCTGTGCTCCCCCTATTGACCTCCCAGAAACCTGTAATCCAGCTTTTCATATGTTTGATATAGTCAGTGTCCCTTAACAATCCCCTCTCAAAAGTCCACACCCGATTCTGCCTGACATTTGCTGATACATCTAATGTTAACGTTAAAGGGTTGTGGTCGGAAACGATCCGGGGTAGCCTTTCAATCTGTCACTTTGATACTAAAGAGCTAGATATCAAAAAATAATCTAGTCTAACACAGAGCTTATGGGGAACAGAGTAGTAAGTAAAACCGGGGTCATTAGATTTTAATTTTCCCCAGACATCCACTAATGCATTGTTCTTTCTAAGGCTCAATATTGCCCGGCAAACTCTCTTCTTTCAGCCCTGGTATCTCCCAATAGAATCTATACCAAGCCCCCCTGCCCCATTGATATTGAAATCTCCAGCTAAAATAACCAGTGGAGCCCATGTAGCCAGTTCTAAATCCAAAAAATCAAAGATCTCCCGGTCGTCTTCCGTTGAGCCATAAATTGACCCCAACGTAACCCAGTCGCCCTCGATAAGACATTCTATCAAGACCCATCTACCCCACTGATCTTCAAATTTCTTTCTTACCACCACGTTATTGAGTCTAGACAAGATAGCCACTCCTCTGGTTTTAGTCCCTTGCCTTGAATAAGCGAGCAAATAAAACCCCAGCTGTTCCAATAGAAACCCCTTAGTTCCCGCTGTAAGAGTCTCCTGGAGACAGACAAAGTCTGCCCGCGTATTTCTGAGCATCACAGCTACTCGTTGTCTCTTAAGCTGATCGTTTAAGCCACATACATTCAGCATTATTATTTGTATACTCATTTTTTTTTTTTTTTTTTTAAGACGTTTATTAATGTTCAAAAGTGCAGTACATATAGCGAAGCCTACAACCCTGCGGGCCGGCTGCAAAGGAACGGTAAATCGTGAGGGTGCAAGTCTGCACAGGAGGGCGTATCGTTGCGCCCCTTATGTCTCTGGCATGTTAGGTCACAGACAGTATGGTCACATTACCTTAAATCAGTAAAAGAATAGTTCCATAAATGACGTCTTATTTTTCAGTTTTTCTAGAACTAAGCCGTGAATTCAGCAAACTAAACAGAACAGTTCGTATCGGTATGTCCCAATGTTCCTTTCGTGGCTTCGTCACATCAAGTCTGTCCCATTTGCACGGTGTTGGTAGGAGACACCTCTGGTCAGTGTGGTGTATGCCGATGATGCTACAGTACATCAGGGGGTCAGTGGTGTGCATGCGCAAGTGTTCTCGGACTTAAAGTGGGACAGCTCCTTTGGGCCGTGGTACTTCGCCAGCTGCCGGCCTGGTTAGTGGTGCATGTAACAGTCAGGTGGAGTAGCCTAGCTGTTGGTGTATCAGGCGGCGTCTATGCCTGTGTTCGCTGCCTGGGGCGCCGTTGGCGGCGTCTATCCACCGTGTCGTGGGGGGTTGGAGAGGCCACCGCCGGTGAGCAGGGGTCCGATACTACAAACATGTGAACATATATGGGGAAGGGGTGGGGGGGGTGGAGTGCACTTGCGGGGGCGGTGTCTACGACTCTGTGCTGGGGGCGTGTTGCTGTGCGATGACCGCTGGTGAGCGCCCGTGTGGGTGGCGAGCCGTGTCTGAGGTCTGCGCGCTGGGTGATCCATGTCTGGGTTGGGGGGGGCGGCGCGGTGTGCGGTGGTTCCTTCAATAGAGCTGTAGCCTCTGTGGCCCACTCCCAGTGTCGCTTACTCTATGTATGTATGTATGTATGTATGTATGTATAAATTATTTTATAGCGCGCTCCGTTACTGGAGAGTATCCTGGCGCGGGAAAAGGAGAGGCAGACAATGAGACATACAAGAAAAACTTAACTTACACTCTTGAACAGATGTGTTTTCAAATGCTTTTTAAAAACAGCCACTGAGGACATGGATCGTAGCTGGAGGGGGAGAGCATTCCAGGCCCGGGCCCCGATCACTGAGATCGATTGGCCGCCAAGTCTTGCTCGTTTGAAGCGGGGAAGGTACAATTTGTACAGGGTAGAGGATCTGAGGGTACGTGCAGGAACATAGCTGGTAAATCTCTTCCTCAGATACAAGGGGCCTTGATCATGGGAAGCACGAAACGCAAGCACCAGTGATTTGAATAGAATGCGTTGAGCAACCGGAAGCCAGTGGAGCGTGCACATCTCAGAACGGACGCTCTTCCATCTCGGGATGTTCAGTAAGAGTCGGACTGCCGCATTCTGGATAATTTGAAGGCGTTTTACCAAACGTGAGCCCCCTGACAGCGCCCTCCCCCTGCAGGGACCCCAGGATGCCATCCCAGAGCTGTGCGATCGGGAACTGCCTCAGACCCGCTATTTCTTCCCGGTGAAGCGCCGTGCCTTCTGCCCTGGCCCAGTTTGTGAAGGATGTGAACCAGTGTGTCGGGGTAGGCGGTTCCTGCCGTTTCCAATGCCTAGTGAGCAGCCGTTTGGCCGTGATGAGGCCCAGATCCCAGAACCGTGCCTGCGTTTTGTTTAGTTTGGTTCTTTTATATAGTCCGAGAATGCACGCCTCCCACGTGTCAGGCAGACCCGGGCCCGTGCTGTGAATCAGGAGTGATATCACCTCCCCCCAATACGTGGCCAGGGTTGGGCAGTGCCAAAGCATGTGCAGGATATCTGCACCCAGCAGGTCACATCTGGGACAAACGGCAGTGTCGATCGCGAAGTATCTATTTATTCTATCCGGTGTTAGGTATGCCTGGTGCAATATGTACAGCTGGATGATACGGAAGCGGGAATTGCGGGGGACGTTCACAGGACTGGCTAGGACTAGGTTCCACTCCTTATCTGTCCAATCCCTCCCTCGGTGCGCTGCCCATTTAGCCCTGATCTGCTGTGTGGGTTTTTGCGTGTGGATGAGAAGCGCCTGCGCTAACCAGTGCGTGATGTGCGAGCCTCTGCCCATCACATGTAGATATTGGATCAGGTGGTGCATCGGTGGTTCATCCTGGATGTCTCCCCAGGAGTCGGTGTATGCCCGCAGAACTGACGAGTGGAGTAGGAATTGCCCAGCCGGCAGTCCCGTGTTTTCCGATAGTTCCGCAAACGGGAGCAGGGCCCCGTCAGCATACAGGTCGCCCATGGTCTCTACTCCGGCTGTGATCCAGTGGTCCAGATTGCGCGGCGTTACCATCCCGCTCCTCCTGGGGGTGCCTAACAGTGGGAGGGCAGGAGCAAACGGTCTGACATTTTGTGTCAGTTTCAGGCTACGGATAAAGCATTTGCGGGCCACGGCTATATGCAAGGGTAGAGGACGGGGTCCCTTGGTCAACGGGTGAAACAGGGGGCAAACCTGGGGGTGGGTCCATTGGTAGTCCGCAGTGGCCGTATCGTCTAGATGCGTATCGCTGAGCCAGTACGTCACCCATTGGAGCTGTGCGGCCAGGTAATACAGCTCCATGTTGGGGACAGCCAATCCTCCCTCCGCAGTCGGGGAGTACAGCTTAGCCAGCGCTACTCGTGGTCGCCCCGCGTTCCAGATCAAGCCGCGAAGCATTGATTCCAGGTCGCGGAATATCCGTGTGGGGACATACGTAGGGATATTCGCGAAGTGATAGAGTAGCCTGGGGAGCGCTATCATTTTGGAAAGAGCTATTCGGCTGGGCACGTTCAGCGGCAGAGTTTTCCAGAAGGACATCTGGGCTCGCAAGGAGGAAATGGCGCGCACCAGGTTGCCCTCCAGTATGTCCTGTGGGTCTCTGTAGATGTGCAGCCCAAGGTATTTAAACGTGGTCGGGTACCAGGCGAGCCGGGCCCCTCCAAGGTGCACATCGCACTCCTCCTGGTCTCGGCTGAACGAGTATATTCCGGACTTGGCCCAGTTGACCCTGAGGCCCGAGACCTCCGCGAAGGTCTGGAAGATGTCCGACAGCTCGGCTGGTACCGCGGTGAGGTCCCGCACATAAAGCAGCAGGTCATCTGCATAGAGTGAGACTGTGTGCGTTCCATCAGCCAGTGGGATCCCCCATTCCGCTCCTCTGTCCCGCAGCAGGGCCGCCAGGGGTTCAATGGCTAAAGAGAAGAGGAGGGGCGACAGGGGGCAGCCTTGTCTGGTGCCTCTGCGCACCCTGACCCTCTCTGACAACAGCCCACCCGTCCTCACTCGGACACTGGGTCTCTGGTAGAGTAGTCCGACCATGTCAGCAAAGGCATCTCCCACCTCGAATCTGTCTAACACTGCCCCCAGGTATGGCCATTCTACCGAATCGAAGGCCTTCTCCAGGTCCAAGACCAGACACCCCAATCTAGGCCAATGTGTCAAGGCCGCTTCCTGAATCCGGAAGAGGCGGCGCAGGTTTCGAGATGTGCTCCGCGCCGGCATGAAGCCGTTTTGATCCGCATGTACCAGAGTTGGGACCTCTAGGGCTAGGCGGCGGGCCAGGAGGGAGGTGAAGATTTTATAATCGGTATTCAGCATGGCCAACGGTCTATAGGATCCCATGAGTGCGCCATCCCTACCCGGTTTCAATAGTGAGACTAGGTTTGCCTCATTGAGCGAGTCTGGGAGTGCTGATTCCTCCATCGCAGTATGGTACAATTTGAGCAGCTCCGGAACCAGCGTGTCCGAACATGCCTTAAAAAATTCGGCAGGTAGTCCATCCGGGCCAGGTGATTTGCCGTTGGACAGTGTGAAGATGGCTTCGCGCATTTCTTCCGGGGAGAATGGTGCCCCCAGGACGTCCTGCTGCGAGCCTGTGAGGGAAGGCAACGGGATGTCCGCCAGGTACTCTGCTATGTAGGCCGCGGAGACTCTCAGTTGTGATTTGAACAGGGCCTGATAGTGCCCCACAAACGCTTGATGTATCTTGCTTTGGGTGTACACTAGCTCTCCCTCAGCCGTGCGGATGACGGATACTGGCTCCGTGCGGTTCTCCTGCCTGACTAACCAGGCCAATAGCCTACCGGGCTTGTCACTGTATTGGTGCACCCGCGCCGAGTGGGCCGCGAAGTTGATGTGTCGCAGCCGTTCCAGTAGTGTTTCATGCTCCGTACGGGCCGCCTGCAGCCGGTCTCCTGCGCCTCCCACCGCCTCCTGTTCCCTGCAGAGTAAGTCCGCTTCCACCCTGCGCAAGTCCACCTCCAACTTCCTCTGTATGCTCCCCTGAGTGCTCATGCAGTGTCCCCTTACCACCACCTTGAATGCGTCCCACTCTACTCTCGGGGAGGACGCTGTGTCTGAGTTGTCAGTAAAGTATTGTGCTACGCAGGCCTGCAGGGAGTCTCTGAAGGGGCCGTCTAGCAGTAGGGCAGGTTGTAGTCGCCATGTGGGGATTGGTGGGTGCGGGCATTCCCAAGCCATGTGTAAGGTGTGGGGGTTGTGGTCTGAGTGTGTCCGGCCCAGGTATTGGGAGTCAGTGATATGTGGCAACATTTCCGTTGATACCATGTACCTGTCAAGGCGGACGTGCAACGTATGTGCCCCTGAGAAATAAGAGTACACCCTAGCGTCAGGATTGTGCGCACGCCATGCATCTTTCAGGTCCCACTGTGCCGCCCACTGTGTGAGTGCCCTCGTGGCCCCCTGGGATGTTGCCTCTGGCCTTGGCGGGACCGAGCGGTCCATCACTGGGTCTAGTACCGTGTTGTAGTCGCCTCCCAGTATCCATGGGACGCCGTGCCAGGGCGCCAATTTCTCTGATATGCGCGCCAGGAAGGTGCCCTGGTCCGTGTTTGGAGCGTAAACGGACGCCAGGACCACTGGTTGCCCGTCCATGCGACCCTTTACTAGGACATACCTCCCCTCCGTGTCTGTGTGAACTTCTGACATTACGAAAGGAGTACCAGGCTTTACCCACAACAGCGCCCCGCGGGCATATGAGGAGTATCCAGTGGCATACAGTTGTCCCCTCCATCTTCGCCTCAGCGCTGTCACCTCCGCCCCACACAGATGTGTTTCCTGCAGTAGCGCGACCTGCACATTTTGCCTTTTCAAGTAGGAGTATATTTGGTACCTGCACGCGGGTGTGTGCATACCTCTAATGTTCCATGTACATATTTTTATGGCAGACATTTTGGCAATACACATTCCTCCCCTACATTCCCAACAGCAGCGGCTCCGCCAAAGGCTCTAGCAGTGGTTCTCCCAGCTCTTCCGTTTCCACCCCCCGTAGTGCACTCAGCAAAGTTCAGGAAGACATTAGGGCAGGGAAAAACAATGAATAACAACAACCAACAGCGAGCTATCCCCACTAAAATGCCAAAAGGGCAGTGGCGGAACGGGCCACCGTCCATACTCTCAAGTGAGAGAAACATTCTTACTCGTCTAAGGGGCAGTGTGTGCTAAGCACAAGTTCGGCAAGAAGGTTATATAGTCAGTTAGTGGAAGCGGGTCACTTCCCTGAGCCACTCGATACAGGGTGCTAGTGGCCACCGACCACGGTCCAACACTCCGAGCAACCCATCCTGTGTGTGGCCTCGCTTGCGTGAGTGTCTGCAGGTGAGGGGGAGAGTGTCCCATGGTGTGGGCTGTGCGCCCCCATCAGGTGGAGCCCCTTCTCGCCCTGGCCCGCACGTGGAGACGGCCAGGTTCGGGTGTGCGTTGAAAGACCACCCCGTCATTGCCCTCCCTGCTTACCACCAGTGTCACAAGGGCATTACTCACTGTTCCAGGTGTCCACTGTTCGGTCAGCTGGCAGGGGGGGGGGGGGGAGGGAGATGGCCCTAGCGGTGGCGGGCGCCAGCCGCGCACCATCGTCCAGTCGACCACTGCCAGCTCCCCCTCGTTGCGGCAAGGCCAATGCAACCATCGCCTATAGAATCAGTGGATCAAGTCAGAGGTTTGTGGCGTGACTATAGGCAGTTCCACTGAGATCTGTGAATTCGGGATCCCATATATGGCCTCGTCGTGGTCGCTTGGTACCGGTTGTTGGCCGTCCTCCGGGGCTGTCTCTTGGGAGGGCGAGCTACTCATTTGAGAAACCTTCCGTAGTGCGTCTCGTTGTTCTTGGAGCATCTGGTCTAGTGGGGGAGAGTGACGCGCCCCCTCCTCCGCGTGTTGGGACTGCTGGGTTCTGTGTCTGCGGCGGCGTCGCGGTCCTCGTGGCCTGGTCCTCGTCTCGCCCCTGCAAGAGTGCTTGGGTGCCGTGTCCGTGCCCTCGTCTAGCCACTCACTGGCTTCCACAGGTGTGCTGAAGAAGTAGGTGTTGTGTCCCGCCACTACTCTCAGCTTGGCGGGGAATAGTAGGGAGTACTTGAGGCCCGCGGTACGCAGTCTCCTCTTCACTTCCATGAAGTCGTGCCTCTGGCGTTGTACCTGGATGGTATAATCAGGGAAGAACATGATCAGCGCGTTGTCTATGCGTACCTCGCCCAGTCGCCGTGCCTCCCGCAGCACCGTGTCTCTGTCTCTATAGTTCAGTATCCTGAAGAGCAGCGGTCTCGGGTTGGCGCCGGTGGTATAAGGCCTCGTCGGCACCCGGTGAGCGCGCTCCACAATGAAGTGTGGTGACAGCGAGCCTTCGGGCAACAGTGTCCGTAGCCAGTCTTCCACATGTTGGGCCGGGCGGGTCCCCTCCCATTTTTCAGGAACCCCCACAAGTCTGATGTTGTTGCGTCTCGCCCTCCCTTCCGCATCCTCGGCCCTGTCTTCCAGGAACTCCACTCTGTTCAGGAGGTCCTGCATTTGCCGGTCTGTCTGGGTG
This sequence comes from Lissotriton vulgaris, assembly GCF_964263255.1. NCBI lineage: Eukaryota > Metazoa > Chordata > Amphibia > Caudata > Salamandridae > Lissotriton > Lissotriton vulgaris. The sequence goes on along the minus strand of NC_141689.1, from coordinate 168,199,979 downwards.
ACCTTGGGCTCGATCTCCTTCACTGCGCCTTCCAGGGTCTTGGTCCGGTCGGATAGTTTCCTGTGGTCGTCGCGCAGGAGGGTCAGGTCCACAGCGACCCCATCTATTTTGGACTCCAGGGAGGTTCTAGTTTGCTGGAGGGACTGTTCCATTCGCTCCATCGCTGCTAGCACGCTGTCAAGCCTCGCGGCCAGTTGTTCGGCGGCCATTTTGTGTAGCGGTTTGCCCGTCTTCCCCTTCGGCGGGGCCCCACCAGTCCCGGTGCGGGTCCGCACTCCCCCGGACATGTGCGGGTGGCGTCTGTCCGGCAGGGTCATTTCCGGTGCTGCTCCAGTGATGGTGTCCCCGGATGTGCTGCACTCCTGGATGGGGGAACTCAGCGGGTGCCAGCTATTCCCTCAGTTAAGGCCGTCGTTGTTGCCCCCAGGGGGGGGAGGGGGGGTCCACCAGGGGGTACCTCGCCCTATCGCCCCATGGCTGCGCCTCACCGGTCCGAACGCTGCAGTGGCCGAGGCGGCGTGTGTGATACGTGTGCCCGTGTGGTCTGGGCAGGTTGGTCTGGGCCAGATCCTCTCTTCACTCGTGCCCCACTGTCTCTCTGGCAGCCTTTGCCACCTGGGGGGGGGTCCGCAGGTGCGCCCCTCTGTGCGTCTTCAGTGCGGGGGGGGGGGGATGGCCGTTCTGTCCCCTGTGGTTGCGCAGCTCCCCGGTCAGGGTTTCAGGCCCTCGGCATCTGGCTCAGGGGCTGCTGCCTCCTGCCGGCCCCTCGGTGTCTGTTTCGGCGTGGTGGGCTCCCCGGGTGGCGCCGGTTGCTTTGTGGTCCCTAGGGGGGGGCTGTCTGCCGTTGGGGCAACCGCTGTCCCCAGCGTCCCCCCCGGGTCGAGCTCAGCCTCGCTGTGCCTCACCTTGGTCCGGGGCAGTGCGTGCGTGGGGGCCATGGCGCAAGCGGGGGGCGCCAGCTCTCCCCGTCGTCCGGGCTCGTCCTTGGCGTTTCACAGCTGTTCGGGGTGTCTTCCGGACCAGCGGTGGGTCCACCCGGCAAGGCAGTGGGCAGCTCGTGAGGCCCGGGCAGCTCGGTGAGGGCGGGCCGTCGGGCCTGTTCTCTGGGCCCAAGCCGCGGTCTCTCCTGGATTGTCCGCCGGCCTGGGGGCGCCCGGTCCCGCAAGAGAGCTAAGGGAGAGATCGGGGTCAGCCCCGTCGGAGCTCGGGAGCAAAAAGTTGTCAGATGTGCCGTGGCGGGTTCCGGGGGGGTCCGACCGAGGTTACGGGCGGCCACAGTGTAAATTGCCGGATAATTGGCTCAGGGAAGGGGAGCCGGTAGCGGAGCTCTACCCAAGAGCGTCCATAGCCATTGCGTGCTTAGCCACGCCCCCATTATTCGTATACTCATTAGGGTACATCTGGCTGTTGTCCTACCCAGTTAAGCTGTACCAAAAAAAAAAACACTTTCCTTTAATATCACCCAAATCCAATGTAAATCAGTCCTCAGCTCATATTGCGTAAACCTATGTAAACCAAATCCATCTTCAAAACAGTGCAGAAGTGTAGTGTAGTGTGCCCTGTGCCCGTACCCCACCCCACTCCCCCCCAGCCCCCCACCCTTAGACTACCTCCCCCTTACAGGAAAATATGTCAATATTGACCTATGTGTGACAGCTATAAACCCATAGGGGATCGCAGCCCCCCCCCTCCCTGTACAAACTAAAGTAATCACCTGTGCTGTAGAAGTACTCTACTAATAAATGGGTTACTACATTTGTTAATTTAGAGATTCACCTATATCGGCTATCTTAATGCAGCATTGGAGCTCCTCTGATCCCTTCTACCTTTTAACTCTGACATAAATGCTTGGGCTTTAGTCTCTGAGAAGAATATCCTGACTTGACCGTCCACTAGGACTTTGAGGTGAGCTGGAAATAATAAGTAGGCCTCGCACCCCAGTTTTTGAAAGGGAGATATCAACTGTCTTAAACGCCATCTCCTTTCCACCGTGGCGTGGCAGAAGTCAGGACGCTCAAAAAATGTATTTCCGTTGAATGACCGCCGAGCCTCGGGCCTCGCTTTGTCCATGACTGCTTGCCTGAGGAGGTAGTTCCCAACATAGATCAGTAGTGCCCTGGGCCTGACAGCTTGAGACACTACATATCCTTTCCTCTGATTTAAGGGGAACCGATGAGCGCGCTGTACCTCCAGCTCCCAGTTCCATGTTGCAAGTTCGGGAAAGGCCCCCTTTAATATCGTAATGACAAATGCGTGAGGGTCCTGGCCTTCTGCCCCCCTCCGCCACACCCAGCAATCTGATGTTATTCCATCTTTGATGGTTTTCAAAGTCTTCTAGCTTCCATTGGATGTCCTCTGCTACTTTCTCCTGAACTTCCTTGAATTCTTGCCATCTAGAAACATCGTCCTCCAGCTTCCCTGTCCTCTCTTCCAATCTTTACTTGAAATGTGTAACCCAACTGATTGTGTCGAATAAATACTCATGCGCCAGGTTGTTACCTTGTATCAGGTATTTATCTTTGACACAATGACATTTGCGTTGCGTAACGTTACATACAAAAATGCACGAAAGAGTGGTTGAAACAAATACAGTACAATTTACAAATTGGCATTACGTAAATACTGAGACTTGACTCTCTATATTCTACACATAAAACATAGGCATTAACTATCTTGTGTATTATTACATGAAAGAATCCTTGTATGTCCTACTGGATTTTAACATCGGACCTGATACCCTTGTGTCCTCAACCGCTTTTTTAGGTGGTGTAAGGTCCTATAGAGGTCAGAGTGTTAATGTTTTGATTCCTATCAAAGCAACCTTAATTATGCTTAAACGTTTGGTGCTTTTGTTGCTTCCATCATTTGACCATGATGACTCTTGGCCTCGAAATGTGCTGACTCTTTTAGACCTTCTGGGTTGGACCTAGGTATAATCTGGGTGGTAGGTTCTTCTTCAGGGCAAGGTATGTTCTTGTAGGACACGTTATTTGTCTTTTTGAAATCTACAGGTGGAGGGCTTTGCAGGCATGCGTGAGCAGCTTGAAAGTCACTCTTTTATCGACGGGGAGCCAGTGGAGGTCTCATAGGTGCTGTGTCATGTGGTCTTGTCGTGGGATGTTGAGGACGAGTCTGGCTGCAGCGTTCAGGATGGTCTGTAGTTTGTGGAGTAGAGATTTGTTGATTCCGGTGTAGAGGCCAATCCCATAGTCTAGTCTGCTGGTTATGAATGCTTGGGTGACGGTCTTTCTGGATTTAGGGGGATCCATTTGAAGGTTGTGCGGAGTATGCAAAGGCTGTTGAAGCATGTGGAAGATACGACATTGATCTGTCGGGTCATAGTGAGGTTAGGTTAGGTTTTTCTGCTTTAGCGCCTAGATGCCTTTGGATATTAGTTGTGCTCTACAAAATAATAATAATGCAATAGATGTATATTTGAAAAAATTGGACTGATGATTGCTTTTTTGGAGTGGTTGCACTGCAGTGGGGAACCTTGGCAAAATATGCCTTATTCAATGTATAATACAAGAGACACTCGCTGCAGAGTCGGTCACTGCTTTGCCTTATTGTGATTCCTCTTATTCTTGTATGCAGCGTCTACTTTATTGGTGTTTTCCTTCCTTCTTGGATATTTTGTGAATTAAATAGCTACGTCTTGGTGGAACCACATAGTGGTGTCAATCTCTCACTCCCTGGGGGACCCAAGAAGGAGGATGCGTATGAATGAAGTATTGTTTTGGTTGTACAGCGACTTGCCCGTGGTGAGCGCACTATCAAGAGTACCTGTTACTAACATGCTGATGTCTCATGTTTTTAATACGGACTCTTTACAATAGGCATGAAACAGCCCAACTCCTGAGCCAAAGGTCACATGCGATCACATCCTCTGTAGTGAACTTAGGGTTACACACGTAGACGTCACTTATCCCATGAAAACAACTGCTGCTTGAAGACCAGCCTTCTTTAAAACTGCAGACATCGCGTAACAAGCATTTACAATGCAATGGTTTTGCCTTTGTTAAAGTTAGAGCTATTGGCATTGCTCTTGACATTATTTTTATTTGGTTTTTTTTTAACATAAATAAATGGCATTGTCATTTACAATAGCAAATTCAACCACTCATCTAACCCATCTGAACACCCAGCCACTGATCCACCCGCTCATCTATCTACGCATGCACTTGCCAATCTCTTCATTCACCGACCCAGCTGCCCACTTGTCCATTCTGGTACCCACTCATCTATCAAAGCAGGCGCCCGCCAACCTCATCATACATCCGCTCCCTCGTCCCTCCCTCCAGCTGCCCACATACTCATCCATCCACTCATCCTTCCACCTATTCATCCATCCGCTCACACATCTATCCGCCCACTCATCAATCTGCTCATCCTTCCACCCGCTCATCCATCCTCTCACTCATCCATATGCTCATCCATCCTCTCACTCATCCATATGCTCATCCTTCCACCCACCCATCCGCCCGCTCATCCTTCCACCTACTCATCCATCCACTCATCCTTCCACCTACTCATCCATCCATCCACCCACTCATCCATCCGCTCATCCTTCCACCTACTCATCCATCCGCTCACTCATCCATCCGCCCACTCATCCATCAGCCCACTCATCCATCCGCCCACTCATCCATCCGCCCACTCATCCATCTGCCCACTCATCCATCCGCCCACTCATCCTTCCACCCACTCATCCATCCGCTCATCCTTCCACCTACTCATCCATCCGCTCATCCTTCCACCACCTCATCCATCCACCCACTCATCCATCCACTCATCCTTCCACCTACTCATCCATCCACTCATCCTTCCACCTACTCATCCATCCGCTCACACATCCATCCGCCCACTCATCAATCTGCTCATCCTTCCACCCGCTCATCCATCTTCTCACTCATCCATCCTCTTCCTCATCCATCCGCTCATCCATCCGCTCATCCTTCCACCCACGCATCCATCATGTGAATGAGAATGGATTAACCCACAGGGGAAATATTTCCTTATGATGAAAAAGGTACAGTGAAAAGCTGCGAACATGCATTTCCGCCATGTATTCTCCAGCGGATTTTTCCTCCTCGTGAATAAAGCAAACACTTGATTGTATGTGGCACAATACACGTCGATTTATCACTTAAGTTCTGCAGCGCAGCGGTTATACGTGATTTGTGCGGCATCCCCTGTACAAGGAGAGTGACATATAGCCATGTATCGGAGTGCAGACATTCATGTTTTTATCAGATTTATTTTCTGTGTATTGCACTGTTCCCTACTTGAACAGCAGACACGAGTAAACAGAAAGTGGCAGTTCAGAAATATCACATTCTGAGGGCGGCATGGGGAAAAAAATAAAACGATTTCACTGCGTGTCAAAAACATCGCAACACATTTTCCATTGAGCCAAGAAACCTATAGAATGTTTGCTTCTATGTAATATTTGCAGAGGTCCACATGAAAGAAAACTAGTAGCAACTGAGCCCCGCTAATTTTATTTTCCCTATTATGTAACTCCTGACTTTTACAGTTACTCTCACGTTTACATCACCTTTCTTTCGCTGCTAAAACACCCGATTTTAATTTAATCTTAAAATTGTACTTCTATTTCAAGCGAATACTTTCACATGCTCTCTGCTTAGCTGGGAGGCATCTACATTTTTGAACCACCCGCAGTCCATTCACAAGCCCAGACCTTTCATCTGTCCCTGCTCCAGCCTAACGCGCGCTGATCATAGTTTTACTCAACGTTTGGAACACTTCAGCTCTGGATATGAAGATGACACCGGTAGGTGGGTGCACACGTGTACAGTTCATTCATTGCACACGATTCTGCTGCAATCACCCATGGCATTCGCAGGCCGAGTGCTTTTTACAGACACAGGTATGCTCGCTGTTCTCATATAAAAAGTGAGAAAATAGATATTTACATTCCACCACAAGAGTTAGAGGCATTTTCTAATAAACGCATGGCCCATGTTTTTGGCGCATGCGCACTACGTGCGCATCGCCAGTCAAAACCTAAAAAAAGTTTATTTGGTGAAGTGCCCTTCGCCCCCACGTGTCTGCCAAGGGACACAAGCCGGCTTTGGGAACAGCCAAGAGGGACACAGTGCAGCAGGAAGAGACAGCTGCAAGCTGCGCTTGGCCGGTGACTGCATTGGACCGCAGGATGTTTCAAAACGAGAGTAAAAGAAAGGAAAAGTCTAGACAAAGAGTGAGCAAAGAGAAACTAGCGCACCTCCTGGTCAGAGAGAAGTGTGACGTACGTCCGAGCACACGAGGCTCTTAACGTAAACACGGGCAGTGCCAGCGTCATACATGCACCCGGGTGGATGTTTCAGGAGAGCCCTAGGGCGCTTCACGCAGGTGCACAAGGGCATGAACCTCCATTCCAGAAAGGGTGGGTGTTAAGGGCACATGCCGGCGGCAGAGATGGGGGCACAGCAGGTCCACCCGGGTACATTCATTCAGCCTTCTCGTTCTGTCAGCCCTCGCCTGTCACTACAAGAACCACTGTCCTAATGCAAACAGGGCTAATGTCCCCTCCCTCTCCCGTGATCGCTAGAGTAATACAATAGTCATATCTGGGGTGCCGCGGGCCTTGGTGCCACTGCACCTGCTGCACGATGGATACCTACACCCCTCCCCCCCTTTTCTGTCATCAAAGTTACCTAAAACTGCCTCAGTGACTCAGCAGCATCACAAGGGCCATGGGAGAACCGGATGGGTGTCAAAATAAAATGAAAGCAAGGTAGGAGTAAACAGCTCACTCTCTGGGTGCGGACTCATCGAAGCTACACGTGCGACACTCAGCGAGTTAAACAAAACTCGTCAAAGGCGGAGATCCCACGGCAGGATCCGGCTGCTCACCCAGGAGGCATTGAAAGCATGCACGGGTGCAATGCCAACCCCATACAGGGCTACAGAGCCGTCTGAGGGCAGCACACAGCTGCGCTTGTAAAGATCACACGCCTCGGCACACGGGATGCGGTGACTGAGTCCGGCTTCGGGAGAGCACACGCTGTAAACAAGGAGCACGTGCACGGGGCTTTGGCTCGTGCAGCTTCACTGTAGAGCCGTGAGAGTTATACTGCATTCTGGAACTTGCAGTTTAGGGGTTTAGAGGATTATAAATCAAAATTGCCAATGGCATACATTATAATAAAAGGCATAAGACTGTTAGTTAAGTGCCGGCAGAGAGGGGCAGAGCCGAAGCTGCCCATCGGGACCCTCGCTCACTTTAAACGAGCCGTGCTCACTCAGACTGGTCGGGTTTGCTCACGCTTTCCAGCATGTACGCAGCGTGTTCTCGGCCAGATCTCGGCGTTTCATTCCAGGTGGATCGCGTTACAGGAGGCGGGGGCCGTGCCCGACCTCACACCATGCACGGAGGCCAAATGTACACATCTGCCCACAACCCTGATCAGGAAGGCGGGTGCCGGCAATGCCGGACCAGATTCGGGGGCGTTCCCGAGAACAGGCTTTCGGCTGACGTAGCCAAAAGCCAAAAATTCTCGGGAACGCCCCCGAATCTGGTCCGAGATTGACGGACAGAGCCCTCTCCCAATGCCTAGCCTCCATTTATGGAGCTAGCCAATGGGAGGAGGGGGCTGTTACCCGACTCCACACACAGATCATAAGATTTTTCCTAGCGCATGCGTACTTCGTATGCATGCATTTGCTAGTCAAAACCTAAAAAGCAGGATCAGCCGAAATCACTCCACCCACAGGAATCTGCCCCGAGTGACTTTACTAGGGAGTTATAACCTAGGTGGCCTGACTCCTATGGGGCCATTTATTGTGCCTGGAAAAGGGCTGATGACTTGAAGATGCGCGCTGAGATGGTGACTCACAGGCAAGTGAATTTACATTTTTACACCAGTTACTTTTGTGCTATGCTTGTGACATCTTACACGACACAGGGTCAGTACTGAGGCTCCCTCTCTCTCTGCACCCGAGGCTCTGGCATAACGCCATGGAGAACTGGTCCAACCTGGGGCATCATACAACCCCCTTCTTACACAAGACAAAGCATTACATGGGACAACACACACTTCTCTACGGGGACAAACGCACAGGCCAAGCTCTGTCTCCTTTATACAGGATCATTCACAGGACGGCACAAACCTCCCTCCTGACAAAAAACAAAAAACTACACACAACAAAGGACACCACACAAACTTATACTGTACAATGTTCAAAAGAGGACACCGAAAACACCACCCTTCATATAGGGTAAAACGCAGGACCCCTCACAGTGAGGATGTCACACCACCTACACAGGGCAAAAAGGGCACCCACACCTCCCTCCTTGCGAAGGGCAGCTTAGGGCACCCACCACTCCCTATGTGAACAGGGCAGCGTATGACACAGGACACCACACACCTCCCTCCTTCCACAGGGCAATGTGCTAAACAGGACTGCATACCCGCTCTGCCTTACACACAAGAACACACAAGACTGGACACTACACACGTCCTTTCATGCACAGGGCCATACACTGTACATGACACTATACACGTCCCTCTTTTCGCTGGGCATTTCACAGCACAGGACATCACATACCTGCCTCATTACACAGGGCAATGTACAACAAAAACTGTCACATACCTCACTTCTGGAAAAGGACAACACGAGGCGCCATAAAGACAACCCTTAAACAGCGATGCATAAACTACAGCCATTATACACCTCTCTTCATACAAGGAACAATGAGGTATGAAGGACACCCCAAACCTCCCTCCCGTGCACAGAACAACTCACTGCGTAGACAAAGTACAAAGCAAACCACACAACGCCCTACACCTCTCACCTTAAAGAGAAGAGTACGCAACAAACAATGTCACATATCTTACTCCTTACACAGGACAGCACACAGCACAGGCTGCCGCAGGGTTGAATCATTTTGCATTACTCCACTGAGCAACAGGTGCTATATGTTAGAGGGAGGTGATATAAGACAGAGAGAGGCGGCATATGATGGCAATGACATATGATATAGAGAGGTGATATTAGACAGAGAAGGATGCCATGTGATAGAGAGAGGTATCATATAACACCGATGGCATAAGGCAGCAATGGCATATGATATAGAGAGGTGACAAAGGTACAGAAAGGTATCCTATAACAGCGATGGCATATGATAGAGAGAGGTGGCATATGATAGAGAGAGGTGGTACATGATAGAGATATAATATAAGACAGAGAGGTGATATAACACAGAAACAGATGGCATATGATAGAGAGTGGTGGCATTTGTTATAGAGAGGTAGCCTTTGATAGAGAGGTGGCATATGAAAGAGAGAGGTAGTGTATGCTAGAGATAGCATATGAAAGGGGTGTGTCATATGACAGAGAATGGTGGGAAATGAAAGTGGGCGGTAGTTTATGATAGAAATGGCACGAGACAGAGGTGGCATATAATGGAGGTGGCATATAATAGAGAGCTGGCATAATATACAGGTGGCATATGGTAAAGGGAGGTGGTATATGATGTAGGTCGTATATGATATAGATGACATATGAGAGAGAGGTGGCATATGATAAAGATGGCACATGATAGAGAGAGGTGGCATTTGATAGAGAGAGGTGGCATATGATAAAGATGGCATATGATAGAGGTGGAATTTGATAGGGTGCTGCGGCATATGAAAGTCAGAATAAAACCCATATTTTGATTTAGGGTGCAATGGGCGACCCCCCTTGCCCCCGCATCTGGAGGTAGCGTTAATTTCACGACAAATCCACAGATTTAATTTTCGACACTTCCTATAGGGATACTATTTAGTAGAAATCTGATGGCATGTCATTAGCACCCATCTCTAAGTCCGATCCAGAGAGAGGGAGGGGAAGAGGCTGATCATTTCTTACAAAGAAATAGAAAGTAACAAACAAAGAGAAAAAGAGGGAGAGAGAGGCAGGGCACGTGCAGTGATAGATGAAAAGACATCACAGGATAAAGTCAATTTCATCATTATGCCGAGAGCTTCATATGGTACATGTTGATCATCCTGTTGAGACACTCTAATGAGCAATTAGCTTCCCCACAGTCTTTCCATCCCCCAAAGAAGCTAATTAACTCACCACACGGAGTTCTATTTATCTAATCAATGATTGATTATTTTATTTATAACAGAGTTCTGCTGGCTGCGCTCCTAATAAACACTCTCTGATGGATGTAGGCGGGAGCGAGGCGTCCTCTAATGGATGTCTGGGGTGCCAGGGGTTTAAGGAGGAGACTCACTGGTCGGCCGCCATCTTGTGCACATCTGAAAGGTGCAGTGAAGGTGCATCGGGAACGTTGAGGTGCAGGGTGGAGTGGGGTGGGGGGTGTATGTGGCCGAGCTGTTTGCTACAGGCAGTGGCATAACACAGGCCCCCGCAGTGCAGGCGGGGCCCGAGCAGCTGGGGGCCCCTCCAGCACAGTAATCTGGGCTAAGAGCTCCTAATTGAATCTGAAGATGGGGAACCTCCATGTACCCCTCAAGTTTGGTTATGCCTCTGGTTACAGGGGACCGATTATGGCCACCCCCGGTAACAAAAGCTCCCAGGGGCCCAAGACCAGCCCCCACCCTGGCGCCCCCCGGAGAATTGCCCGGTGCCCGCTAGGGCCAGTCCGGCCTTGCTTATGTTCAGATCGTCCTATAAAGAAGACCATTCCTGAAATAGGCATGGAACAGAGGCCAGGAACCACTAGAATGTTGAAAGCAGCAACTGTACACCGCTGGACAATCAGAATGAGGTGCCACACACACAAAAGAAGTAGCCATGCACTTGGAAATGTGGAATCAGGTATTGAGCAGTTTGGACGGGGGGGGGGGGGGGGGGGGGGTTGGTGACCACCAGTAGGGTAGCACCTCCAGGGCACAGCATGGCACAGTAACCGTGCTGAGCAGGTGCATCCAGTGGCATGGCAGAGATAAGCCCCGAAAGAATTGGGTGAAGACAGACTCTAAGGAAGGGATATTACATCAGGGTCCTGAATGGTAAGGGAGAAAATACTGTGCCCTAAAGAAGTAACCAGAAAAATAAACTACCCTGAATTATAAATGAAACCAGTCATGAGTCCTGCTCCATCTTCCCTTTTTATCCATACAGCCCATTCTACTCTCAATCCATGCGTCCCTATTTCTCTTCCTCCATTGATCCATCCATCCTTCTTTCCACCCATCAATCTGCCGTCCATCTCTCGTCCTCTCTTCTATTCATCCATCATTCTCTCTCAGCTTCCTTCCTCATCTATCTTCCTTCTGATCCATCCTCTCCATCTCGCACCCTTCTCTGTCCAAGCATGCGCCGACCCATCGTCCATCTATCATCTGTCTCGCCAGTCATCCAATCCTTTCTAAGTCTTTCTGCTCCTCCTTTGCTTTCTCTCTCTCTTCACAAAATGTCCTACACATTTGTACTTGGACCCGCGTCCTGGGTGTAGCTTATCCAAGGTGGCAAAGACCCACATGGACAGAGTGGTCATATTATACGGAGTAAAATACCCTAAACAGAAAGCATAAAGGCTATTGAATGTAACCTCCGCGTTTCATGACGTTTAAAAGGCAGACAATCTCTAGTATCTTGCCTTTATACGGTGGCAGAGCTCCTAGGTCACTAGTGATATCCTGTGAGTTGAGGGCCTATTATCCTATATACAACCTATAATGGGGACACAGCCTTCACATACCCTCCTTCTTGCAATCGTATTGTGCCTTTACAAATTAGCCGCTATGGGAAGATGACATCACCACTCTAGTGTAATAATGAACCACATTTGATATCTGGCGTCACAGTGCCGGCTGCAGGAGCACCACCCTGAGCTTGGCATGGACTACCACTGGACAATTAGGTCGATGCTTTACAGAATATTTTAATGTGAACATTCTTCATCTGACAGATCATCGCCATTAAGGAAATATTATGGGTCCTCGCTGCTTAGTGCACTGCCAAAGTGCACAGGGATCTGTCTGCAAGTTTCTAAAAGGCTGAGAACAGTTGAATGCCAAAGTCAAAGGCTGCAGAGCACTCTGTTTGGCGTGCTCGCCATTTCGGTTTGTTTGTATGGATCTTTTTTGGATTTGTCAGCTTAGTATGTAATATTTCCACAGTAGAGATTTGAAATAGCAGCCCTGCAAACATCCCAAGCTTCAATATGGCCATGAGAGGAGGTCTGCTGTCCCTTGACACCTCCATCCTTAATGTTACAGCCAATCTCAGGGGATCACAATCAATCAGGGGTTTATATAGCGCATCTACTCACCCAATAGGGTCTCAAGGCGCTGCGGCTCAGTCGAAGAGCCTGGTCTTGAGATCCTCCCTGAATTGGCTAAGCGACAGGGATTGCCTGAGGTGGATTTGCAACCTGCCTAATTAATATTCACTATATAGGTGGCCTCACAAATTGCATTCCCGTCCGCAAAACAGTCTGTGTACAATCCTTCAAAACTATGGGGGTCATTATGATGGTGGACGGACCTGCGTCCGTCTGCCACCCCAGAGGTGGAGGGACCGTCCGCAGGGGCAGCAGCGGTCCCTCCGTGCGAATTAGGATGTGACTGTGACTGGCGGGGGGTCTTTTCTATCACTGCAGCGGTGCATCTGCATCCTCCGGGCCGGCGGTGGCTTCTGCCGGCCCGGAGGATGCGGATTCACCGCAATCCTAATCGTCCCCCAAGTTAGAAAGTAGCACTACTGCTAAATACTCCACACACAGTCACTTCATGATTGATTTACAGAGAAAAAGACTGCGGCAAAGACACTTGCGCATATCACTTATAGTGAAAATAGTTTCTTTGAATGTGGTGCTCCAATCGGGATGGACAGTACCCTATCCTTTCTTATAAGGGTATCACCCTTAATAAAATTAAACAAACATGACTAGCACACGCACTTTACTATCAATAGGCAAGAAGTTCTTGACTTTTGCGGTATAGGTTGCACAGCAGTGCATCCACAGGAGTCCTTGTTTCCTTAGAAAACTTCTTTACTCAGTTCTTAATCTTCATATGATAAAAAAAGATTCTCAGTAGCCAACTCGTTTCATCTCCATAAAGAGACTTCTTAAGGGCTACAAATGAAAAAACAATTTACACATAATTAAAATCACTTAAAGAACTATTATTTATTTTTATACAATTTAAAATCGTATTTACATGATAACACTTGCTCCAGTCCATTTTATCAAAGAGAATGGGTAATAATAGTTCACCTCTTGGTTTGTACACTAATGTACCCTTCATATATGCAACCCATCTGTCAAGTCATATATTTCTTTATATGTAATTAATTTATGAAATGTGCAGATTCACAAAATAGGCCATATTTAACTAAGCAGGTTACAAGAACATTTTGCATATACTTCAATGGTCATGATTGAAAGGTAAGCATGGGGATCTTTCCTTAGTTTATGTCTCCATATGCACACTAAATTCAACTTCATTCATACATTTTTCTTTTTTCTTTCTTCAAAGACAGATCCCATTCATAGAAAAAAATGTGTATAAACATCCAAGGATTAACTACCTTAGGGGGAGATTCTGCTTAAAATAAAGTAAAGGCAGATCAAAACAGTGACCGGGTCCTTCTTGTTTTATACCATCTTCCCGGTCTGCAGGCAGACACGTTCCAGGATCTGGGCGCGATTTTCCTTACGCTACCATTTAGAGTCTAGGTATTGGGGGGGCGACTTCAATGCCGTCATGTCTGGGGGTCTGGATTGTCAGCCTCCTCGTGCGCTTAGACCAGCTCAAAGGGGACTCCCCGGCTTTGTCGATACAATGGAGCTGATGGACAGCGCCAAGAAGCCCTCGGGCGTATGTGCGCTTAATAAATAATAAATAACATAACATGACATAACATAACATGGACGCTTGGAGGGCACGAAACCCGGACACAAAACAATATACACACATATCGGGGGCGCACCATAGTTTGTCCAGAATAGATTATGTTCTTGTACCGGCATCTCAGGCCCACACTATCAGAGAGGTACGTCATTTGGGACGGGGCATTTCAGATCATTCCCCGGTGTGGCTTAAAATGGGGTGGCAGGTACTGTGTGCCGGTAGAGTGGCTCCCCTTAATTCATGATATTTGAGAGATCCTCATACTCGAAGGCGTATAATTAAGGCCACGGAGCACTACTATCAGGAGAACAAGGGCTCGGCGGACTCCCTCAAACAGTTTGGGAAGCGTACAAAACGGTTATCCGGGGGGAAACTCTCTCCCTAATAGCCGGGAAAAAGAAATAGAGACAGACTGATCTTGTGCTGGCTGAAGAGGATGTGATAAAGTCGGAGGAGGAGCTGGCTTGGGAGGTCTCCCCTGAGCACCTTCACCTTCTGAGACTACGACTAAAGAAAATGCCAGGACGCAGGCTAGAGCTGTCCAAAGTTAAATTTATGAGCTTGGAGACAAGGCTGGGAAGTTGATTGCCTGGCTAGACAGACGTGAGTTGGCATCAAGAGTGGTGCCTGAGATTTTGGGGGAGGATTCCAGTCCTATCACAGACCCGCAGGCAATAGCCAACACCTTTGCCGATCATTATTGTACAGTATATAGAGCGACAGGTAAATTTGCGGAAGAAGACAATGCCGAAATGTTGAGGGACATCGTGCTTCCTACAGTTTTGGAAGATGATAAGAGCTATTTGGACTCTCCCCTGACCGATGACGATATTCAATTGGCAAAAACCTACTGATGGATTTGGAGGCAATAGGACTACGTGCTCTAAACGGAAGGTTCCCAACGGATCAACCACCTGGCTGGTCATTTCACAACCAAGAATCCAAATCAAGAATTGACTTTATATTAATGTCATTAGACATGTTTGATAAAATTGGTTCCTATCGACTCAATAAGCGAATCGACAGTGATCACAGCCAGCAAATAGTGGAATTATGTTTTGATTTCTCCAGACACCAAAGTTATTTAACCACACGAGTACAGATTACGTCAATTAATCATAAGAAACTCATCTGGAAACCGGATAAAAAATACGTTGTGGAAAAAGGGCCCATAAATTGGCAGTTGAATGTTTTGAGAAGCAAGCAACGCAGTCAGCAATACTATGTTGGGAACACTTCACCGAAAAGGCAGTAGAATTGGATAATGAAAACACGACTAGTAAGAAATCAAAATTTAGGGAAAAAAAATAAAGAGTGATAACAAAATCAATCTTCCCTACACAATTAAAAAAGTGAGGTGGACCCGTAACAAATTGAGGAAACAACTTACCAAGATGCCGGATAACGAAGATGTCAGGATACAACTCAGAAATAAGAATAGTAATTTGAGGAAATTAATATGGTCTGAAAAAAACAAAACCCAACAAGAGCTATGGACAAAAATCTTCCACGCTAGTAACCAACCAAATTCCAGAGAATTTTGGAAAATTATTAACGAAATAAACAGGCCAAACAAGCATGTAATAGCCTCACCAATAACAGAAGAGGACTGGGTAAGGTTTCTTAAAAAAACCATATTCGTCGAAGTAGAATTGTGTACCAACGGTGGGGGCCATAAAGAGCCCACTGAAAGACAAACTGAAACGGATCAGGTGATAAATTTCACAATCACTGAGGTAGCAAACTTAGAGACAAAGGGATGGAGTTCCAGGTATCCCTTTTGTCCTCTACAAAGAGGACCCCCTATTAAGGGCCACCTATCTGACAAAGGTTTTCAATGAAATTATCCATACAGGGCAAATACCACAATCCTGGAGAGGATCACTTATATCGCTCGTGTTCAAAAAGGGTAATTGGCAACTACCGGAGAATTATCGTCTGATCACCCTGCAAGATACAGACGCCAAGTTATTCGCAGGTCTCTTATTATCAATTTTGACAGATTGGGTCAAGGAAAAGTCAATACTACCCCCAAACCAAACCGGCTTCATTAAGGGGTTAGGCACCACAACCAATTTGTTAATTTTATCAGTTTTAATGGATAAGACACTTTTTTCTAAACAGTCACTTTACTTTTGTTTTGTCGATTTCAGATCGGCCTTTGATTTAGTAAATAGGTCCCTCCTATGGAAAAAACTCGAGGGCTACGGAATCCCAGGCTCACTACTGACTCTTATTAAGCTATTATACTCTGATAATTGGGTCAAGGTGAGGATAGGTGATGGCCGAACTTTGACCAATGAAATACTGGTGACTCGTGGCCTTAAGCAGGGATGCGTGCTTGCACCTTTACTTTTCAACTTATTTGTGGCCGATCTTACCAACTCATTAAACGAGGTAAATTCACATCCACCTAGGTTAGCTGGAAAACAAATGTCTAACTTGCTATATGCAGATGACGTGGTGTTGCTGAGCCACACAAAAGTGGGACTGCAAAGACTGATCGATCGTACACTTAAATATGCAAAGGATAACCAAATGACAATAAATGAGACAAAAACAAAAATAATGGTTGTGACAGGAAGAAAAAGACAAAAGATGAAATGGTTGCTGGGACAAACACAATTTGAGCAAGTGGAGAGTTATCGATATCTCGGTGTCCTTTTCAATGAGACCGGAAGTTTTGTACCACAAAGGGAAGATATTGTAAGGAAGGCGAATAGCTTGATTGCGGCATTTAGAACCCTACAAAAGAATCTATCTGCACTGTCATACGGGCCACTGTTAAAAATCATAGCTGCAAAACTATTACCATCCTTAACATACGGTGCTGAAGTGCTAAACGGGAAGGATGCTGTGCTTATCAACAATGCTGTGGCAAAAACCTATAAAATATTATTCACCCTACCATGTAATGCCTCACAAGCGCAAATAAGGATGGAATTCGGTATGAACAATCAGATATATATGCCCGGCAAGGCCAAATATTAAAAGTTTGGAATAGAGTAAAAAATGATCAGGACAATCAATTGTCTATAGCTTTGTGGAGAGAGGTTAAAGATAACCAGAAACTGCAAGTGTGGAAATACCTAAACAACGCAAAAGAAGAATTTGGAATATCAGCAATATGGGAAAACACAAAACGCAGGAAAGCTTTCAAAAAAGAATCAATAAACTGGTTACTCACCTACCGCTGCTAAAAGACAAAGCTCTATTAGTAAAACGTAAGCACTCATGGCCAATCATAAACGGCTACAAAAAAAACCAAGTCCAAGCTTACCTTCATACTGCATGGTCAGTCCAAAGTAAGTGAACATTTATAGGAGCACGATTTGGTCTATGGCCAGGTTTGTGTCATCTTCCACCCTGGAAGTCAAATGAGGGCCATACGTTATGTAGACTTTGCAAGGGGGGAAAAGAAGACATTGTGCACTTGGTATGTCTGTGCCCTGCCATAGACTCAGAAAGGAGACTAATCCTCAGGAGGTTGTTTAATGCACGAGATATAAGAACCTGTAGACAAGCAATAATGGCGTGCTTAAGCCCGAATGACCTACCAATGAATGTTGCTTTTGTAAAAATTTTAAATGTGATTGCCAAAGGTCTTAAGGAAAATTTTACCTAGTTTTATTTTTTTTCTTTTAATGACATTTACCATTTGCACGATGTTTTAAATGTGTATTGATGCTGATATTTTCTCTAAGGTCACATTTTGTAAGATTTTAATTAATCAAACAAATAAACTTAAACTTGAAACTTGAAGTCGCACAGGCCATCGTGGGTTGAACTCCGGTAAAGCAACGGGGCCCAATGGTATTCCCATTGAATTGCATAAATTGAACTCCAATAAACTTGCTCCTCATTTCCGGGTTATGTTGCCTGAGAGTAAGGAACAAGGTCTGCCGCTATACGATCAGCGGGTTGCTAATATAGTGGTCATCCATAAGGAGGGCAAGCCCAGAAATAGCTGTGATTCTTATCGCCCGATATCGCTCTTGAACGTGGAACCTACCTAAGGTCCTTGCCAAATTGTTGGCGTCACGCCTGATTAAAGTAATCACCACTCTTGTTCACCGGACCTAGTAGTCCTTTGCCCCTGTTTATCATTGCGCACCGACGTGTTTTTGGAGAGCCATCTTGGAACGGTAAAGGAGCTCCAAGTTGACTATCTAGTAGTCCTTTGCCCCTGTTTAACATTCAACATCATCAGGCATTGCTTTTTTCGCGCCGTTTTTCAGGGATTTAAATACGGTGAAGAAACCGTGGCTACTATTCCATTTTTTTCGGCGGAGGACGCACGCCACGCCACGGACGTCTGAACAGCATTACCTTGCTGTCAACGATCGCTTTACATGTAAGTCAGAGACTTCGAACCTATACGCTCTGGACTGCCAGCGCTTTTACTCTAGCACTAGTTAGACTGGGTGCATTCATGCTGATTGCATGATTTACTAAATGAGGAATTGTGTATTCTTCTACCCTTTGCAGCCTTAATTTATACTTTGGAACTAGAATTCCTACGCTTGCTGACGTGTGCCCTGCATCACTTTTTCATGGGTTTCTGAAACTCTCTAAGCAAGGAATCCCGCTCCACGAATTGCAGTACATCAATATCTGCTACTAACTATTTAATCCTTATAGGTAAGAGGCGCTAACCAGTATCCTTTAAGTTGCAAGCAATTTTTTGCATGCAATTACGAGTTTGCTTAATAGAATAACTGGCTTTGACATTATGTTACTAGTTTATATTAGTTCAGCAAGATATCTATATCTATATTATTTACTAATTTTTCAGTTTTTATAACATCGCCAGAATCTCATGTTTACGTTGGCTGCGATAGACTCTCAATCAAGCTTTTTGGACCAGTAGTTGGCCAGATTCAAGGTATTACCACCTCTAGTACTCTATCTATTCCTCATTGGTCTTTTGGAAAGAGTCTTACCAATGCTTATTTGCTTATTTTTGATACGTTATCTCCCCCCCTTTTTTTAGCGAACACCCACCATCTTTGTTACTGAGGTTGACATCCCAGCTTTTAGTATCTCCTATCAAGTATATAGTACCATTGTGAGCCAAAACTTATCCTTTATCAGGTAAATACAATCGATATATACATATGTCCTATGGACGTTTTTTAGACACCATCTATTTCAGATCATAGCTACCGTATCTTTTGTTGTATCTCCAACTATATATTTTAAATTAGATAAGAGTCTGTTTACTTCACCCCCCACAATTTGTATTGTACCTCTTTCTATCGCCGATAAGTTACCATATTTATGATCTAGCCTGGATGATATAGGCTACTTGATGCCCTTTGTCTATCCACAACAGTGGGCCCCTTTACATATCCACCTATCTACTGAGTGTATAAAATTATTCTCTCTGTGAGGTCTGACTGCTATGCCGTTGCATCTATGTGGCCCATTGTGTTTAAAGAACAAACAATAAGTGCAGTTTCTCATATCACTTTTCTGTGTGTTTTTCCTTTTACCAGCTAGGAACTAAACTCAGATTGCATGATAATTTGTTGACCTCCACATGAAGATATCACCTTCTCTGATGTACTGTTATGAAATACAGTCTCATTTGTAAGTTTTCATCAGTATTTACATCCTTCATTTAGCTGTACCTCGCATCTTTTGCATCCTTTGAGTGCTTTTTTCATCATGTCTTAACTAATGGATACTTAATGCAGTGGTCATTGTACTCTGAACGGACTTGTTTAGTGTATTGTACACTACTAGGCAACTACTGTACAATTGTTTAATATAATTTGTCAATTTCCTGACACAGAGTGAACAAATGTGTAGACCAGACCAGTTGGTTTAAGGGAGGGTCGAATATGTCTCATGTATTGTTTTTATTAATTGTATTTTTTTCCCATGAATTTGTACGACATTTGGCCATTTAATAATGTAAGAACTTGTATGTTTGACATCTGTTTCCTTTTTTTGTAAATATATTTCCAGAGTATCATCGGTGACTCCTGAGGAAGGCGTTTTCTGCCGAAACGCGCGTCGAGTTCTCTAGTGTTTTCCAGCATTTCTGGCATTGATTTTATCTTTAAATGTATTTTAAATTATATTGTGTATTTTGTGTTTACATGAAGTTACTTATTTTTTGTATAGGTTTATGTATGATATATGTGCAACTTCATCATATAGTCTGATTTGTGTTCAGTTTCTATATGATTTTTAATATGTCAATTAAAAACATGTTTTTTTTATAAATTTTCATATCTTTGACTGTTCCCTGTACTACTGGTGCTGGTTGATTGTTCATTTCATTAGTTTTACGGCCTAGGTTTTTTATTCACATATGAGAGGTTAAAGATAACCAGAAACTGCAAGTGTGGAAATACCTAAACAACGCAAAAGAAGAATTTGGAATATCAGCAATCTGGGAAACCACAAAACGCAGGAAAGCTTTAAAAAAACAATCAATAAACTGGTTACTCACCTATCGCTGCTAAAAGACAAAGCTCTATTAGTAAAATGTAAGTACTCATGGCCAATCCTAAACGGCTACAAAAAAAAACAAGTCCGAGCTTACCTTAATACTGCATGGTCAGTCCAAAGTAAGCAAACATTTATAGGAGCACGTTTTGGTCTATGGCCAGGTTTGTGTCATCTTCCACCCTGGAAGTCAAATGAGGGCCATACGTTATGTAGACTTTGCAAGGGGGGAAAAGAAGACATTGTGCACTTGGTATGTCTGTGCCCTGCCATAGACTCAGAAAGGAGACTAATCCTCAGGAGGTTGTTTAATGCACGAGATATAAGAACCTGTAGACCAGCAATAATGGCGTGCTTAAGCCCGAATGACCTACCAATGAATGTTGCTTTTGTAAAAATTTTAAATGTGATTGCCAAAGGTCTTAAGGAAAATTTTACCTAGTTTTCTTTTAATGACATTTACTATTTGCACGATGTTTTAAATGTGTATTGATGCTGATATTTTCTCTAAGGTCACATTTTTGTAAGATTTTAATTAATCAAACTAATAAACTTAAACTTGAAACTTGAAGTCGCACAGGCCATCGTGGGTTGAACTCCGGTAAAGCAACGGGGCCCAATGGTATTCCCATTGAATTGTATAAATTGAACTCCAATAAACTTGCTCCTCATTTCCGGGTTATGTTGCCTGAGAGTAAGGAACAAGGTCTGCCGCTATACGATCAGCGGGTTGCTAATATAGTGGTCATCCATAAGGAGGGCAAGCCCAGAAATAGCTGTGCTTCTTATCGCCCGATATCGCTCTTGAACATGGAACCTACCTAAGGTCCTTGCCAAATTGTTGGCGTCACGCCTGATTAAAGTAATCACCACTCTTGTTCACCGGACCAGTCGGGTTTCATGCCACACCGAAACACAGCTCTTAACCTGCGCCACCTACATGGAGTATTGAGTAGAGTACATACCATACTGGAGCCGGCTGTCATTGTGTCCTTGAATGCACCATGGCATTTGATATGGTGGAGTGGCCCTATCTGTTTGCTGTATTAGGCAAAGTGGGATTTGGGCAGGAATACATAGTTTGGGTTTGTCTCCTGTATTCAGCTCCGATTGCCCGGGTGGTAGTAAACAACTGCAAGTCCTTTGACTTTCAGCTGGGCAGGGGCACTAGGCAGGGTTGCCTTTTGTCTCCCCTCCTCTTTGCATTGGCGGTGGAGACCTTGGCGGCCTGGATTAGACAAGATAGGTCAATCCGTGGAATTAGGTGGTCTTTGGAATAGGAGGATAGGATATCTCTTTACGCGGATGATATTCTGCTATATTTTACTAATCCTAGAGGGTCACTGAGCTGCCTACTGGGCGTTCTGAACATATTCAGCAGATATTCCAGATTTACTGTGAACTGGCTTAAATCAGCTTTTTGTCCTCAAGGGTGAGCCGCCGATGATACCTCGAGGCTGCTCGATCCCGATCATGTCGGAGGGGGCAGGGTTGCCTTTTGTCTCCCCTCCTCTTTGCATTGGCGGTGGAGCCCTTGGCGGCCTGGATTAGACAAGATAGGTCAATCCGTGGAATTAGGTGGTCTTTGGAATAGGAGGATAGGATATCTCTTTACGCGGATGATATTCTGCTATATTTTACGAATCCTAGAGGGTCACTGAGCTGCCTACTGGGCGTTCTGAACATATTCAGCAGATATTCCAGATTTACTGTGAACTGGCTTAAATCAGCTTTTTGTCCTCAAGGGTGAGCCGCCGATGATACCTCGAGGCTGCTCGATCCCGATCATGTCGGAGGGGTTCCGGTATCTTGGACTCTTTGTGACACTAGATCCAAAGCTGCACTAAATGCATAATTTGGACCCAGTATGAGGGAAATTTGCGAATTCGCGTTCCGCAAATTCACGTGAAATCGAATTCACAATCTGCAAAATCCGCAAATTTGTGCAAATTTGCGGATTTTTGTTTTTTTGCATGTTTGCGGGTTTTTTGCGTGTTCGCGGAGCTTTTTGCGTGTTCGCGGGCCGCTTGCATGGCGAAGTCACCACTGCCACCCTCTGGTTCGTCACTGCCACCCTCTGGTTCACCACTACCACCCTTTGGTTCACCCCTGCCACCCTCTGGTTCACCCCTGCCACCCTCTAGTTCACCACTGCCATCCTCTGGTTCAGCACTGCAGCTCTCTGGTTCACCCCTGCCACCTTCTGGTTCAGCACTGTCACCCTCTGGTTCACCACTGCCACGCTCTGGTTCACGACTGCCACCCTCTGGTTCATCACAGCACCTCTGGTTCACCACTGTTACCCTCTGGTTAACCACTGTCACCCTCTGGTTCAGCACTGCCACCCTCTGGTTCACCACTGCCACCCTCTGGTTTATCTTAGCACCCTCTGGTTCACCCCTGCCACCCTCTGGTACAGCATTGTCACCCTCTGGTTCACCACTGCCACCCTCTGGTTCCCGACTGCCACCCTCTGGTTCATCACAGCACCTCTGGTTCACCCCTGCCACCCTCTGGTACAGCACTGTCACCCTCTGGTTCACCACTGCTACCCTCTGGTTCACGACTGCCACCCTCTGGTTCATCACAGCACCTCTGGTTCACCACTGCCACCCTCTTGTTAACCACTGTCACCCTCTGGTTCACCCCTGCCACCCTCTGGTTCACCACTGCCACCCTCTGGTTCATCACAGCCCCCTCTGGTTCACCCCTGCCACCCTCTGGTACAGCACTGTCACCCTCTGGTTCACCACTGCCACTCTCTGGGTCGCGACTACCAACCTCTGGTTCACTACTGCGACTCTCTGGTTCGCCACTGCCACCCTCTGGTTAACCACTGTCACCCTCTGGTTCAGCACTGCCACCCTCTGGTTCACCACTGCGACTCTCTGGTTCACCACTGCCACCCTCTGGTTCACCCATGCCACCCTCTGGTTCACCAATGCCACCCTCTGGTGCACCCCTGCCACCATCTGGTTCATCACTGCCACCTTCTGGTTCACCCCTGCCACCCTCTGGTTCAGCACTGCCACCCTCTGGTTCAGCACTGTCACCCTCTGGTTCAACCCTGCCACCCTCTGGTTCATCACTGTCACCCTCTGGTTCATCACTGCCACCATCTGGTTCACCACTCCCACCCTCTACCGAGACCTTTTGTGACGCAGCGGCAGCACAAAAGATGCAACGTGGGGCTGGGTATTAACAATGTGACGCATCTGAGAGATGTGTCATGTTGTAAAGCCCTGCGCCATCAGGAGGCGTTCCTGCGCAGGGGAGGGCGTTCCTGCGCAGGAACGTCTCCTAAAAGTGACTGAGTGAAATCTACAAGAATTCACTCAGTCACTTTTAGGCCAATGCTGCGTCAAAACCCTGCACTTGCTTGAAGCAGGCGTAAGGCTTAATGCAGCATTGGGGAGATAGGGCCCCCCAGAGCATTGCAGGAGCTGCGTCGCAAGCGCGATGCAGCTCCAGCAATGTGCTGCTTTTATGGCACAGATGCGTGACGCATCTGTGCCGTTTTTGCCACATGGTGCGCAGCATTGTAAATGCGGCTCACCATGGGTGGCGGAGCTGCGGCGCACAATAACTGGTGCATCCCTGGGGATGCGCCAGTTATTGTAAATCTGCCCCTATACATTTAGCCAACGAGGGAGCACTTACTGATTAGACAGTAGAAAATACTCCAGTTGAGTAGAGGTATTGCACAAAAAGGTGGCATCTTCGTGGACAAACACGCAGGGCGGGATTCATTCTGCCCCCTGTTAGACTCGTTTTTTGTGCCCTTCTGCCCTCTGGAAGACTCGTTTTTCCCTTGTTTTTCTGCCCTTCTGCCCTCTGTTAGACTCGTTTTTCCCTTGTTTTTCTGCCCTTCTGCCCCCTGTTAGACTCGTTTTTTGTGCCCTTCTGCCCTCTGTTAGACTCATTTTTCCCTTGTTTTTCTGTCCTTCTGCCCTCTGTTAGACTCGTTTTTTGTGCCCTTCTGCCCTCTGTTATTCCCTTGTTTTTGTGCCCTACTGCCCTCTGTAAGACTCGTTTTTTGTGCCCTTCTGCCCTCTGTTAGACTTGTTTTTTGCCTTTCTGCCCCGTTAGACTAGTTTTGAGTGCCCTTCTGCCCTCTGTTAGACTCGTTTCTCCCTTGTTTTTTTGCCCTTCTGTCCTCTGTTAGACTGTTTTTTTGTGCCCTTCTGCCCTCTGTTAGACTCGTTTTTCCCTTGTTTTTCTGCCCTTCTGCCCTTTGTTAGACTGCTTTTTGTGCATTTATGCCCTTTGCATCACCACATCAGCACTCAGCGCTACCCCAGCATCACTCAGCACCACCACATTATCACTCAGCAGCACAACATTATCACTCAGCACCACCACAGCATCACTCAGTGCCACCACATTATCACTCAGCACCACCACAGCACCACTCAGCACCAGCACAGCATCACTCAGCACCACCACAGCATCACTCACACCACCACAGCACCACTCAGCGCCACCACAGCATCACTCAGCACCACCACAGCATCACTCAGCACCACCACAGCACCACTCAGCACCACCCCAGCATCCCTCAGCACCATCCCAGTATCACTCAGCACCACCACAGCACCACTCATCATCACCACAGCACCACTCAGCACCACCACAGCACCACTCAGCGCCACTCCAGCATCAATCTGTGCAACCATTCAACAACAACTGGTTCAAATATGTTCTCTCAATGTTTCAAACTTTATTACAAATGTCACAAAAAGATGTTAATATTTCACTTCTGTTCTTGGATTTTCGTCACAATAAAATGCACTGAACATAATCTTCACAAAAGTTATTTACAAAAGTTTAAGCTATTGCCATTATAAATTAAAATCACTTTTATTTAAGTATTAATTATTTTAAAAAATTAAAAGCCATTGTAATTTGTAATATCAATACAGCTAAGTCACGTAAATACAAAACATGTTGCATTACAAATGCTATAGGTGTCACATTTGCGAAAGTTATAACTATTGGCATTGTAAATGACAAAGCTATTAATTTAGCTATTTTCAAAACCAACACATAAATAAAAAAAATTGTCATTTACAAGACCTATAGCTCAAACTTTCCTAATGCGAGACCTATTGCATTGCAAATTCTTGTTTTTATATCTGTCAGTGCTTGCTGTTGAGGTTTAATTTTCGTGACAGGCGCCTCATTGCCTACTTGTAACTATTCTCTGACCCTGCTTCAAGGGTCAGAGCAGGGTCAGAGAATAGTTGCAAGTAGGCAACGAGGCGCCAGGAAGCACTTACAGGCTTACAGCAGCAGGTGCCCAAGTTGAAGTTAATTTCTTTGTAACCCTTTTGTAAAAGGTTACAAAAAATTAGCTTCAACTTTTGCACTTGCTGCTGTAACCTTGTGAGTGCTTGGCTGAAAATTCGTGCCCGCTGATTCGCGGATTTTACCGCGATTTCGCGAGATTTGCGGATTGCGAAATCGCGGAAAATCAGCAAAGTCCGCGAGCGGAACGAATTTTCAGCTCATGCTTAGGACCCACCCATGCAGAGGCTTAAGGCTGACGTGGCTCATTGGATGTCCTTCCTCCTTTCCATGCTAGGCAGGGCGGTCCTGTTTAAAATGATGGCCCTGCCTCGCTTTCTCTATGTGCTCCAGAACGCAATGGACCCGGTCCCCGCAACCTATTTCAAAGAAACTCTCCAGAGACAGCTTCTCTGGGAGGGCAGAACTCGAATAGCATTTTCTAAGTATGGGCACAAAATCCGTTCCACTCGCGAAATTTGAGAATTTTCGGTAATCTCGCAAAATTGCCGAAAAATTTGCAAATTCGCTCGTGGGCTGATTCTTTTTTTTTTTTAAGCCAGCTCAATCAAGGGACCAAAGTTACAGGCACACACAGTCACTGGAGGCAAATCTTCTGGCCCTTTACGCAGCTGCAGTATAGGAAAAGCACTATACATTTACCCAACGAGGTAGCACTTACTGATTAGCCAGAAGAAAGTACTCCAGGTGAGTAGAGGTATGGCACAACCGGTGGCATCATTGTGGATAAATATGCAGGCAGGATTCATTCTGGCACGATGCTTTTGTCACAAAAATTAAACCTCAACAGGAAGCACTTACAGATAAAAGCAGGTGCCCGAGTTGAAGCTCTAATTCAGTCGTGCATTATAATCAGCCCAAACAACTAGTGAGCACGGTCCAGGTGTGCTTCCTCCCCATATCTATTGCCAACAATTAGATGTAATCTTAGATGGAGGTCTTTGCATCAACAAGTTTCTCGAGCGCAATCCCTGTGTACTTACTGTGACCAGGAGGCTGCTTTCTTCTCATCTGCTGCTCTGATCGGTCTCTGACCCTTTACTAGGAACCGAAACTAGGAAGCCTCTGGAAATCCAAGGGCTTCGACAAGTGGGATCCTATTGGGATCTCCCGGATCAAGGAATTATACGGAGAGGGAGCGGTGCAATCATTTGAGTCACTTCAACCCCAGTAAGTAAGTAAGTAATATTTATTGTTTAGTTAATTAAAACCATATTAATTTAGAACAGAGAGCAAAAGCAGATAAAAACAATATTGTAACAAAAGGTTAAAAGCAAAGACTTATACAGTATAAATTGGCAGACACTGAGTGGTTCAACGCTACCAGAAGCCTTACCACTGGAGGACAGAGTCCTTGACGGACACCTTCTGGAAAAAAATATCTACTTAATATATAAGATATTAATTAAGAATATGGAAGACCCGTTGCTGGCCCTCAGAGAGCAGTGGACATGGGATGGTTTAGTAATTGACGATGAGGACTGGCAGGAGGCGTTCTCCTCCCCATGAGTAGCAGCGATCTCTCCCAGGCTGAGACTAATACAAATAAAAATATTGCATCGGATATATGTCATGGGCCTTGGTCTCGTTCGCATGAGGAGAGCTGAAAGTGGGGATTGCAGGAGGGGGTGTGGGGAGCTGGGAACGTTCATTCACATGCTATGGCAATGTCAGTGGATACAACAATACTGGAGTGACATCCACCACATATTGAGATCTGTTAGAAGTAGATTTACAACCGGAAGCCTGTAGATGCCTATTAAATATCTGGGAACCCACTGATCTTAATACATATACAACGCAATGGGCATCCTTGCCATATATGGTAGCCAAACGTAATATCGCACAAAACTGGGGGGCCTGTCAAACGCCCCAATTGCAGAACTTAAAGGAAGATCTAGACTGGTGTATGTATAGAGAAAAATTAGTCTTCATCGCAAGGAGATTCCACGGGAAGTGGTTTAAAGTATGGGGAGCATGGAACCGCTATAGAGGTGATATTTGTCTCCCACCTAGTCACCATTTGGATACAGACACTATTGATTCCCCTTGATCTGCTTTATGTAATGCTGACAATGTATTCTGAATGCTGTTTGATATCTCTGTGATACAGAAATAACCTGCCTGTATTTGATGACTGCGCTGTAATTTCTTTGTTTAATAAAAAGAAATATAAAAAAAAAAAAAATTTAATTTACGACAAAATCCTAATTTAGGACAAAATCCTAACTTAAGACAAAATCCTAACTTAAGACAAAATCCTAATTTAAGACAAAATCCTAATTTAAGAAAAAATCCTAATTTAGGACAAAATCCTAATTCAGGAAAAAATCCTAATTTAAGACAAAATCCTAATTTAAGACTACTAAATGCCTTCTGTGAATACCAAAAGTAGTAAGTTTAGGATTTTGTCGTATGTTAGTTCTGTGAATCGGTTCCGTTATAATTACACCAACCCATAAAGAGTAGCCCAAAGATCACGATTTTTCCTAAAGCTTCCTCTCCCCATACATATACCTCTCCATACCAGCCCACATTAGTGCACCAATGATAGATTTTTTGCTCTGCTCCATCTCTGAGCAATATCGCTTAGCACAGCCACTAAACCAATATCATAGCATATCAAATGTAGATATATTTTAGTGATGCTTGTTTATCTCACATACCCAGCAACATACATTGTTTTCAACAGTGACACCAGTAACACATGCCAACAGTTCCTTTTTTATTTCCTACAGGCTTGATCTCAGGACATTTCCTTTTCAATCATAATTAACAGACTAACATGCTCACTTCTCAAATTCCATATTGAACTATACTAATATACTGCCCAAATAACTGAATAACATATCTACTACTCAAATTACTTCATATTTATACTATACTAATTTTCAACACTAATCCTTGATGGGTTCCGAAGTGGCGTGCCACTCGCCAGAAAAGCGCTTCAACACCCATCAGGGGTAACAAGTGCTATATGAATGAAAATCTTTCTTCCCCTTTTATCCCTCCGCTATCCTTCTCACTCCAAGTAACAGACTAATATCCACCACTGAAATGACCTCATATTTCACCATATTAATTCACCACTAATCCTTTATAGGCTTCCTGAATAGCATGCGTCAACAAGCGATAAATAAATACAAACCTTTGTCCTCCTCTATCCTTCTGCTATCATTCCAAATCCAAATAACTGACTAACCTAATCACCACTTAAAATGTACTTGCATGTTTCACTATACTAAATCAACCCTAATCCTCTTTGGGTCCCGGAGTAGCGTGCTACCCACCGAAAAAGCACTTCAACGCCTCGTCAGGGGTAGTAAGCGCTATATAAATGCAATTACAACACAATACAATACATCTCTTCAAGCACAAATTGTTTTATATTCTCCCAAGCAGCAAAGTGGAGAACACATGTGATAGATTATGTGCAATAATTTGTAATATTTGAGCCAGACAGAATCCAAATCTAACTGCCACCTCTCTTAGGTACATCAATGCTTCCTCTCAATCTTGTAATGTGTGAAGATTGTGCATCCAAGCAACCATAAAATGATTCTGTGTTACTGCAATGCTATTGATCAAGGTCTTCTATGTAATGCACATCATGTTTTTTACACACCTGAAGACAAAGAACAATCCTTGCCCTCCTTACAGTGGATATTGTGACGTTCCAGTGCATGTTTTGATTCCATGTGCTTGAAGAGTTTGGATTCAGGAGGTAAAAATTCAGAATATGACTGATCAAAGGTCACTACACATTTCCCAGCTAAGTCTGGACGCCATTTGTGTTACATTGGAGTAATTAGCCTTGTTGCGTTGTTATGCGCCATTTACTATAAATATTTACAGCAAACACATGGGAACAACACGAACGACAGAGCCGGAGATGCTGTTCTTTGCCGTGTTTTGTTTTTGCCACTTTATTTTAGCATAGATTGAATCTTCAAACTGTTCAAAGTAGATGTGAGGACATATTTCGCATAACAATACAGTACATAATGCCAGTTTTGCATGTCACAAAATTATGTATTATTTCATGTAATTTTGTTGAAATTTCAAGTAGTAGTGCAACAATAAATTACACAGATTTCACACACACCTACTCCTAGAAAGAATATTCCAATCAAATCAAATGTTCAATTAAATCCCTGTAGCTGATGCGCTTACCACAGGGTGTTACATGTCTGAAGGGGGGTCGCAGGTTACTTTTCTTAGAATTTTTTTATTCTTATTCTGTGCAACACAGATTTCCATACCCATAACATTTTAGTGAGTTGCGGAAGTGATTGTGCCACCCTTTTCCTATGCGGTGCTGCTAGATATCCCATGTTCCCAAATTCATAGTGATCAATTCTCAAAGAAGTCTTCCTCTACTGGCACAAATGCTATTTAATTTCCAACTATCAAGAGACAGGCTCAATAAAACCACTCAGGAACAGAAAAGGGCTACCTCCATCACAGACTAGCCTACAAAGAGATATCAATGAGATTCCAGTATCCACAAAATAGACGTGATGTTGCATCTATTTTTTAAAAGAAAGCTTATGGGACAGCAAACAGTGCATTCTTACGTAAATTATCATTTTACAAAGCGTAGTTCCGCCTGGCAGTGAAAGCTAAAGCCTTCTCGAATAACTAATATCTTCTTTAAATTTCAATAGTGCATTCATTAAATTTATTTCCATATAATTATAATTAAATCATGTTTATATTCAATTTATCTTTTACCATTCGTAACTTAATAGCCTGGCCATTGTGCTTCATATATCGATTTTTTTAAATATATCAATTCAATAATTTAATTCTAACCACTGTTTCCTATTACATATTTGTAATTGTTTTAATTTGATATCATAGCCTTAAGTCTTCAAAATATGTATGAATATGCTCCTAAAAAAGTTAAAGGGGGTTAAAGCTGACTGCCAAAGTGGATATGCCACATAAAATCAGCACCAACATGATAAATTAACCTTAAATCCCAACCAAATTAGGTAGTATTTAACATGTGAAAAAATATGATGAAGTTACATTTTTGTCATTGGTAGTTTGTAAAAGTTTTTCAATGGCTTGTTGAGTCATGATATTTTTATAATTTGTGAGGTTTGAAATAATACATTTGTGAAAGGTGTACGTTGATCTACTAACAATAATGACGATATTAGCAATATATTGGATAGAAATTCTGTTTCAATTAAATTGTTGTAATGCAACTCATAATTTGTATGATCTATGTAAGGTTACAATTTTGTGTAATTGTGGATGTAATGTAGAAGTGGCATCTGTATTACACTTAGATGATGTTATAAAAAGATACTCTTTGTATTTATGAGTTGAAAATGTTTCAAGTTTTTAAAAAAACTTTATGTGATGATTTTATGTTAATTTAAACATTAGAAAAACAATTATATTTAAATATAATATAATTACATTTTATTAAAGATGTAATCATACAAATTAAAACAGCTGTAGCACTTTTTCTTTTATTCTACATTAAACAGAAATATCTTAAAAATAATGTACTGCAATTTTTTATCATACAACATTGTTTGCTCATTTATTTGAAAGTTTATTAAACTTTAAAAAAAAAATTTACTTTACCATATAGAGATCTTCACCCCGAATTTGGATTTCCCTATGGTACAGTATAGTGAAAATTCAAAGGTTTATTTAACTTGAAACAAAATTAGTAAAATATGTTTTTTTTAAATTAAATATTAAAGTAAATTAATGTTGAATATGTATTTGAAATGTTGACCAACATAAAAAATGGTACAACTCTTAACTTAATTTTAAATTACATCTTTAATTAATTAAAATACAATAAATAAAATAAAGAGTATTATTCTGAACCTTAAATTTAAAAATAAATTCCCTCCTAAAGCTTAAAAAAAGTATTGTTTTTATTAAGGTTTAATAATTGTTAAAAGTGATGATTAGAATTAAATGAAACTAACTGAATAATATTTTTTAACACAAAATAATGTTGCATACAAAAAGATTGTTAAAATATTTTGTATTTCAATAATAAATGTGTTATTTTTAAAGTGTTTGAAGATTATATTTATTTATATTTTTAACTATTTTAAATAGTTTATTAAAATGCACTATTATTTCCTATTGTATGTTAGTTCCAATCCCCACCTCCATTATTTTTAATGGGAGGGTATTGTTTTACCAGTGGTTGGCCATGTGTGGTGAGGGACGTACTCCAGTTCTGAGCTGGAGAAATTTACTGCAGTTTTTGTCTCTTTTTGTCTGTAGGATCCTTAGATGGGCGGTTTGTGAATAGCAATTGGGGTACTCTTATGTCGGTGGGTGCATATCCCTCTCTACACCTCTCCCTAACTCTTCCTAAACCCGTCCTTACTCCCTCCTAAATTCCTCTAATTTAGTAATAAGTATGCCCCTTTTGCCCTCCACTCCCCCGGACCTTGCCACATTCACTGTCAAGGGGATTATGACAATGTCTATGGAAACGGGCCCGACCGACCTCTCGTTGGAGTCTCGACCACCTAATTACAATGCGACCGCACATTGTGTGGTTGCATATTTGCATTTCCCTTTGGGAGCTCCCTATGGGAGCCTGTGATATTGCCGTAAACCGGCCATAGCACAGGCTCTTATAGGGAAATGGGAAGTTGTGTTCATCCCTGCACCGCGTGGCAGGCCTCTCAGGGTGCCTGCCGCACAGTGCAGGGATCAACAAAGGGGCACCTGGTGCCCATGGCCCCCAACCGGAGGCAGCTGCTTGAAGGGTACCCTGCCAGGGCCCCCCAATCTTTCTCTCCGAGAGGCTCTCCATGTCGAAAAGCCTGGCATGGAAAACCTGCTGGAAACCGAGCATCGTAATCCGGAAGGCGTAAAATGCCATCCATTTGGATTACGACCTCGTCTCTGACTTGCTGATAGGCTCCTTGAGCCTGTTGGAAGACAGCTGGAATGACCGTCCAGTTTCACTTCCGACCGCATAGATTGTAATTAGGCGATCAGAAGTGAAACCTAAGGCCGGAGGTGTTTCAACTGAGATCGTAATCAGACCCTAAATAGTAAACTTACAAATGTGCGGATCGCCCCAAAGAAAATATAGACAAGATGGAAGCAGAGATTTACACTCATAGGATAGTGAATAGCATTTTGCAGTACTTTAGTAGTTCTATTGTGGTACGATAAAACATGCTACAAAACGTAGTATGACAACAAGGCCCATACTTTGTGATGCTGTAGGTTAAAATATATAATTCTAGGCTGGCCAGTGCTGACCCAATAAGGGGCAAGAGTTACTGTAATGCAAGTTCACCTACCTATAAGGATTAAAACAGAGGCATGCTTTAGACTTGAATTAAGATCTAGAGTAAAGGAAGGTGCCCAAGACCAGGGCAAGTCCTTGCTTATGGCCCAGTCCACTAGTTGAGAGCAGCCAGTGAGTTGAACTGGGAAGACCACAGTGGGAAATAAATCACAAACAACTGACCAGGTGAGACACAGAAACTGGGAAGAGGGATGGGGTCCCTTTCTGATTCCATATTCTTGCTCTGATGTGATGCTGTGATGTTAACAGAGCAGCAGACACATCAGAAAGGCAAACACAGAGGCCTAGCAGGGGTAGGCAGTCTAAGGCCAGCAGCTACGGGAATGATGGAGTGGGCTCCGAGTGCACTAACCCTGATTCTTTCACATCTGGGTCCCATTCCTATCACCCTCATGTTTCTGGGTGACAGCAGAAGGAGACCCTTCTGCTTCTTTATCCCATTCTTCCTACCACTGGTATTTCATACTGTTTGTTCTAGGTGAGCAGAAGAGTCTTTCAGGTAAGAAAAGAAAAAAGTCAACAGTTTTCTGAGAGCCTTATGTTAGATATGAACACCATACACAGGTGGTCAGGACTCCCTCTTGAAAGGAGCCCCGGACTATGGCAATTTCCATAAAAGCTACTGAGACTGACATTAGGGCAAGAATGAACAACGTGGCAGGGGTTAACAAACTGGCCATATCATCTTGTTACTACTGTACTAGACAGGACCAAACCATTTGGATCTCGATAAAGAAAGGTGTGTGATTAGGACCTTCTCACAATCTTCAGCTTTCAATTCTTCATCAACAGATTTTAAGTGGAGGCGAAGGATGACTCCACTGCTATAACAAAGCAAACCCAAGGAGATGATAGACAGAGAGCTGACATTTTTAAGACACTTACCCCAAGTCCCAGATCTGGATTGGATATATGCAAATCAGACTGGACCCTCTGCCATTGGATTCAAGCTAGCTTGGCTGATGAGGGGTGTTACCCCAAAACTGATCTCAGGATGCTTGTTTCCAGTCCACAGAGGACCTGGCTTGACAGTTCATGTTGGACTCTTTCCGTGAGGCACAGGGTCAAGATTGATTTGCATATAGCTGGGTCTGAAATGGGGTGGCGAAGAATGATGATGGCTCCAACCCAACCTGTGACCGGGGGTGAGTGTCTAAAAAGTTTCAGCACTCTTTCCATCATCGCATTGTATTTGCCTAATTTGCCCTAAGTTGGCAGGGTATGCCCAGACATGGGTCCCTAACTCACTTTGCCACTGGATTTGAGCTAACCTGTCTGATGAGGGGTGTTACCCCGAAACCTGTCTCAGGATGCTTATTTCTGGTCCAGGGAGGACCTGGCTTGGCAGTTCAGGCTAGACTGTTCCCATGATGCACAGGGTCAAGACTGATTTGCATATAGCTGGGCCTGAACTATGGCGGCAAAGTGAGCTAAAGAACGATGATGGATTCAACCCAGATCTGTGACTGGGGGTGAGTGTCTGAAAAGTGTCAGCGCTCTGTCCATTATCTCCTTGTGTTTGCTTTGTTCGCACTTAGTTGGCAGGGTATGCCCAGACGTGGGTCCCTTTCTAACTTTGCCACTGGATTCAAGCTGGCCTCGCTGATGAGGGTATTACCCTGGAACCGGCCCCAGGATGGTGGTTTCTGGTCCAGGGAGGACCTGGCTTGATAGCTCAGGCTGGACTGTTCCCATGGTGAGCAGGGTCATGACTGATTTTCATATAGCTGGGTCTGATCTGAGGTAGCAGGGAGCTAAGGAACGATGATGGATTGAACCCAGATCTGTGACTGGTGGGGGAGTGTTTGTAAAGTTTTAGCGCTGCGTCCATCATCTCCTTGTGTTTGCTTTGTTTGCCCTAAGTTGGCAGGGTATGCCCACACGTCAGTCCCTTGTTCACTTTGCCACTCGATTCAAGCTAGCCTGGCTGATGAGGGGTGTTACACCGAAATCAGTCCTAGGATGCTGGTTTCCAGTCCAGGGAGGACCTTGCTTGGCAGTTCAGGCTGGACTCTTCACATGAGGCACAGGGTCAAGATTGATTTGCATATAGCTGGGTCTGAACTGGGGTGGCGAAGTGAGCTAAAGAACGATGATGGATTCAACCCAGATCTGTGACTGGGGGTGAGTGTCTGTAAGGTTTCAGGGCTCCGTTTATCATCTCCTTGTTTTTGCTTTGTTTGCCCTAAGGTGGCAGGGTATGCCCAGACGTGGGTCTCTTGCTCACGTGGCCTCTGGATTCAATCAAGCCTGGCTGATGAGGGGTCTTACCCTGATACTGGTCCCAGGATGCTTGTTTCCAGTCCAGAGAGGACTTGGCTTGGCAGCTCGGGCTGGACTGTCCCCATGAGGCACAGGGTCAATACTGATTTGCATGTAGGTGGGTCTGAACTGGGGTAGGAAAGTGAGCTAAAGAATGATGATGGATTCAACCTAGATCTGTGACAGGGGGACAGTGTCTGAAAAGTTTCAGCGCTCCGTCCTACATCTCTTTGTGTTTGCTTTGTTCATCCTAAGGAGGCAGGGTATGCCCAGACGTGGGTCCCTTGCTAACTTTGCCACATGATTCAATCTAGCCTGGGTGATAACGGGTGATATCCCAAAACCAGTCCCCGGATGCTTGTTTCCGATGAAGCAATTGACCCGATTAGGGCCACCCAGGTCCCTCATGACCACCTAACAGGCTACCATACAATTGAAGAGTCGGTCACACAGTAGAGACTACAAACCAAGTATTTATTGAGGTACACTCTGGCGGAGCCCAATACACCCAGTCTCTAAGGATTGCTGCAGAGGGACTGACATCAGCAAGCATGGTGATACATTATGTAGAATTTAGAACCAATGAGGGCATGCCCAGACTGAAAATTTCCAGATTGAGACAACTACACAAAGGAGGTACAGAAGGATAAGTTTTGATCCTGACACCGGGCACACACTATCTCTATGCCAAGGTCGTTCTGCTTGTGCCCATCGCTGGACTAGTGGAAGCAGGCTTCTATATAGGGGAAAGGTATGCACCAATAAGAATAGTGTATTAATTTGTACAGCAAGGCCCAGCCTTGAAGAAAACGAAAATTACCAAAGCTGCTACTCGCAGAAACAGAGAGAGAGGCTTGTTTAGATCATGGATAAAAATGGCGGTCAAACATAAAATGGTGCAGCGAATGCTAATTTATGCAAATAATATATATAAACAAAACTGCTAAGACATTTTTATTCTAACAGACCGTCCTTTTAACAGAAGCTGACAATTTTATGTTGCTATCAAGAGACATAAAACATGTTGCAAGGATAAGCAACATCACTATGAGCTGGTGCTCACATAATCTGTATTTAAAGACACCCTCGTCGATCTGCATCATGTCTTCAATGTCTTTTGTGCAGCATATTTGGAGCACTAGTGTCATGACCTGATATTTTTGGTTTAGGAGTGAGAACATTTACACAATAGGTGCAACAAGCTGGGAGACAGTGTAAACAGAGGCAACATGCAAAAATAATACTAGCAACCACTATCAAAAAGATGAGGAACTTCCAACCCAATGTTGCTTCCAAGTACCTGCCTCTTGGTGTAAGTCAGATGAAAGTCTATGCAATTTTTGTACATCTGCATACACATTGGGAGCATGATCAGATATGTAAACGCAACAGCTCCTGCCAATGACGCAACAGGCCCCCCTCAATCTGCAAGGACAACTTCTAACACCATTCTGTTCTGCAAAGTGACTAATCTTGTAGTCTGGAGCTCAGCAGTGATATTTGTCATTATCCCTGCAGTCGTTTTGATAACCCCTTCAACAACCCTTGTTAGCTGACAAATTTGAACAGGCTATTAGCCGTGGGAACCCAATAAGGTAGAAGGCCCTTCTAAGCATCCCAGAATTGCTGTGTAGTAGTGTCAGTATGATCTATATCTTTCATATCAACAATCCTCTTGACTCAGGACAGATATATACTTCTATATTCTAATCAATGAGTTTGGTGATAGTTAGACGGGACAACATATACCGGGGGGAGAAGGAAAGAGAGATAACATGTACCTGACCATCCCCTCAGGAGCCACATGTGATCTTGTGACCCATAAACAAAATAGACATATGGGGCAAAATCAAAGGTGAACTATTCATTGAATTTAGCTTTAAGGTGAAATTACATTTAATCTTCCCCACCTTCATCTCCCCAGTCCCTTGGACACAAAAAACTAGCTGTTGTGTTGACCACGGACACCGGTATCGGTTTGTCTTTGGAAATATTGTGAGCTTGGAAAGATCGAAAATACTCAGAGGTGTTGAAACTTTGGAAATCAGCCATTTCCATTCAAAACAGGTATCATTCTTCACTTCACTATACGTGTTCATACAGGACTTTGAGGACAATGTACAGAGGGTCCCTGCTTGTGCTGGTCCTATGGGAGTAAACCGTTGAAAAAAACGTAAATACTCTATGAATGACTGAAAAGAGCAACCCACAAACCCAACAATTAGTTGTATTGGAGACGTTATGAGCTTGATGCAACATCCGCGGGGGAAGCAGAGAAGCCAGTGAGTGGGGCCCTGGTGTGCGAGTGAAAGAAGGAGGGCGTTGGGGCACATTCCCAGTGCCCGCCCCTCCCCTCCAGTGTGCGGACCTGGCCTGAGAGAGGCCCAGTTGTGTTTAGATCCCTGAGAGGACTCCGGGGGCATCACTTGATCGAGAGTCCAAGAAGGACTCCAACGACGCCGCAGTTATGTGTAGAGCCTAGATAGGCTCTGAGGGGCATTTGCGATACCGAGTCCCCCGAGGAAGGACTCCGACGTTCCGGGCACAGTTGTTGTAGAGCCCCAGAGAGGCTCTGAGGTGCCATTCGGTTTTTGAGCCCACAAGGCGCCACGCCCACAGTTGTTTTACGAGCCCAGAGAGGCACGAGTGTCAGTTCTTTGTTCTAGAGCCCAGAAAAGCTCATTGCCCATATTTGTTTTAGAGCCCCAGAGAGTCTCAGAGGGCCATTCTGTGACTGAGAGCTCAGCGAGGCTCTTGGGTGACACGAGTGTAGTTGGTCAGAGCCCCGAGGCTCCAACGCTGTGTTTCGCCCCACCATTGTTCTTGAGCCCACATGGCTCCAACGTTGGCCCATCAGTATTTTCAACAGCCCAGAACTTCCTGGGCAGTTGCCACGTTTAGGTTTGTTCTTTGCTGCCTGTGCAGCCTGCCCTGACATTTTGGACTAAGGGCATTTCGGCCCTTGCGAGGCCAGTTGGCCTGAGGGACAGTTCTAGTGTTGTGCCATGTGCACCGTGCGCATTTATGGTTTATCTGCTAATATGATTCTTGTGCATTTATGATTTAGTTGCTAATGTGACTTCCTACGCAATTGTTATTACCTTTGCTAAATGTGACCTGCTTAGGTGATTGTTTTATACTTCTTTCCCTTTTACTAAATGTGACCTGCTTAGGTGATTGTTTTGCCTTCTATAGGTCCTGATAATAAGGTCCTAGTTCCCTGCGTGATTTTCCTAAGGTGGTTAGGGTTGCATAGAAGGTATTTACCCTTTACCAATGATTACTGGTTGTGCGCTACATGTACTATTTTGGTGCTACAGTCATTATATGTTCTATGTACAAGTGTTATACCTACAAAGTGCTAATTACAACAAGTGCTAATTCTAAAAAGTGCATACCCCTGACGGTGGTCCATGTGGCACTGTCCTGTACGTAATGCCCTATAAATTCTGCCCGTGCCTGTTGGCACATTGTAAAGTGTGTGGTTATCTAATGTGTCTTTGCTATAATACAAAGGCTATTTTTTGATATAACCTTGTGTGGAGTTTCCTTTGTGGTGGGCCTTGGGTGTTGTTGCTGGGTGCGCGCTCAAACGCTTTACACATCGCCTCCGAGATTAGCCTTGCTGCTCGCGTCACGTTACCTAGAGGGTGAGCAGGGGTTAACTTGGTGTGTAACTCCCTTGCCCTGACTTGGGAATGGTGGTCTCTGACTGACTTTGGCGCAAGCCTTGACCAGCCAGGGATCCCGTTTCCAACATTGGTGGCAAGCGGTGCGGATTGGACTAGCGTTTGCACTGTACCACAGTGGCGACAGGCCACACTACAAAGCTCTACATTTTTAGATAACCACATTTTGGGGATTATTGATTTTTAGGTGAAGTTTCAGTATTGCTTCTCCTGAAAGGTGTTATTTTGTATTCGTGTCCAGTATCTTTGTTCCCTGCCCTGCTCCCAGATTGGTACTTGTGTCGCTTATGGTCAGGTTGAGAAATCAGGGGTGGTACAAAACTGCCTTACCGAGGGGGGGGGGGGGTGTGAATGAGTGGTGTGTTACACTGGACAAAGAAGTGCAAGTTCTCTGAGATAGGGAGCTTGCTGAATTGTGTTGTAATTGTGTCCAGTACCTCTGTTCCCCGCCCTGCTCCCAGATTGGTACCTGTGTTAGTTATGGTCAGGTTGAGAAATCAGGGGTGGTAGAAACTGCCTTACCGAGGGGGGTGTCTGTGTGAATGAGTGGTGTGTTACACTGGACAGAGGAGTGTGAGTTTCCATAGATAAGGAGCCTGCTGATTTTTTTTAAGTGTGTACTCCTGTTAAGCTCAGACCCCCAGGTTCCCTGTGTCAAACTTTTGTTGAGAACGTCCGCCAAATTGGAGCCTGCTTTTGATCTCTGTGGTCTTTTTAGATACAGTAGGTTAGAGCTGGTCAGATTCTGTGAAAAGGGAGTCATAGAGGTGAGTGAGTCGGATACTCAGTCCCAGCTTAGGGACAGCCTGATCCTATGGCAAAAGGATCAATGAGATCGTGAGCACAGTGAGAAAGATAGGGCCTGTCCTGCACGCCATGAGGGTGGTGAGTCTGAGGGGAGCCCTGAAGAATGTGAATTTGATGAAGATGACAGTGAATGGGCACCAGCAGATAGTGAGGACCCCATAGGTAGGGAGTCCCTTTCTTGGTCCAGTGTCAGTACCAGCGCCCCATCCCTTGTCCTGTCCCCAGAGGAGTGGGAAGATAGGGAGAAAGAAAGGGAGCATCAGCTAGCGATGGAACAGCTCAGGTTAGAGCATGCCCAGGCTATGGCGCAGCTGGGTGTTAAGAAGCAACAGCTAGAGATCGAGAGGGTCTTAGCGCAGGAGAGGATAGAGGAGGAGAGAAGGGCCATCATCCGACAGAGAGCAGCCCTGGAGGATAGACTATCCCCTGCGCACAATTTTATTTTTCTGGATTCCCCAGGGAGGGTTGAGTCCAGTGGTGGCAGCTATTTAAATGTCAGTGTAGAAAGTCCCACTCTCAGTTCCCCAAGGATGGCACCTGTTTTCCAAGAAGAGGAGTATAGGTTGAAGTTCAGGAGACTTAGGAAATTGTCTCACCAGCCTTGGGAGGAGTTTTCGGATGAATGTGAGGAAGCACTGGACAGTTGGAGAGAGCTTAACCAAAAACCGGATTTGTATGGACTGCTCAGTATAGTTCTCAAGGAGCAGATGCTCAGTATTTGTTGTCCAGAGTTGCGCCAGCACCTGTTGAGGTGAGGTTCCTTTTGTCCTTGGGACCTTGCAGAAGAAGCAGAGCACTGGGACAGTGCGAGAGGTTCTCTGGAGTCAATAGTGAGTGATTCCAACAATAGTGGGTCAGGTGTCCTCCAGTCCAGCGTGGTGGAGGAGAGTGAGAGTAGCCCAGCTAGGTCCCAGTACAGTGAGGAGGGTGTAGGGGCATATTACCTGTCTCAGTGGAGCGGGAGTGAGTGTGTGACCGAGAGTCCCCAAGCGCCCGAAGTCCTACCACAGAGCCTGGATGGTTTCTTTAGGAATACCAGGATGGGAACCTAAGCTTACCTGTTAGTTCACTTGAGGGAGATCTCCTAGTGTGTAGAGGACCTGGAGCATCTGTAAGCCGAGCTTCTATGGTTCTAGAATCTGGCAGTACCACTCCAGTAGGGAGGGTACCGGAGTCCAGAGCAAGGAGTGATTGGGGAATAGTATGTGAGTCCCCAGAAGTCCTGGAGTGCCAGGCAATTATTCCACTAAAGGTTTTAGACCAGAGGTTGGAAGGCCAGGTTCAGGATCAGCCTGACCTGAAGGGTGGGACTACTGTAATCTGTGTCCTGACCAGTTCTTCTTCCAGAGGTACCGCCTCGGTTGGGAGGGAGCAGGACTCCGGAAGGGGGTGCAGAGGGTGGGAGAGCCCACCTCTGACCCCGGTGCAGCCTGAGGGGTTAAACCCTAGGTTAGGAGAATGGCATTCGGAGGGGACCCCTCGCAGGAGGAGGAGGAACCCTGGAAGAAGAGGTAGGGGGAGGAGAGTTCCCTGAGACTCCTGGTCCGTCTAAGGTTGTAGACCCTAGGCTGGAGAACCAATGGCAGTCTAGCCCTGTCTTGCAGACAGGAAGAGTGGAGAATGGCTACTATGTGCCAGGGGTTACTACCCCCCACTTTGTGAGTAGGCAGGAACCAGTGGCACCTGGGTGGCCTAGGGCCTGGTCCTGGCCGAGACAGCTGGAGTGTACCAGTGGGGTAGCCCAGTTAGTCCCTACAGTAGTTTTAGAAAGAACCCGAGGGGTTCACGGTGCTGTAGAACAGGAGGGTGTCCCTGCAGTTGCGGGCCCGCGTCCGTGTTTTAT
The DNA here is from genome assembly GCF_964263255.1 of Lissotriton vulgaris. Taxonomy (NCBI): domain Eukaryota; kingdom Metazoa; phylum Chordata; class Amphibia; order Caudata; family Salamandridae; genus Lissotriton; species Lissotriton vulgaris. The sequence goes on along the minus strand of NC_141689.1, from coordinate 168,158,453 downwards.
TGCCCCAAGCAGGGAAGCCCATCACAGTGGTGATTGGTCTGCCCTGTGTTTTGGCTGGAAGGGGGTTGTGTTGGACTTGGCCCTTATGGCAGGTTCACCCCTTTTTGCTTTTAGTATGTGATCTGTGTTGATGATTTTTGGTCTCTGCGCACTTTTTCCCTGTGTCCCAGAGTAAAGTGTGTGCATGTAGTAAGGCTGGCCTGCCCTCCTATAGAATGCATCGGGAATGTCTGTGTCCCTGGTAGTTCCTGATGAGTGGGGAGTGCAGGCTCGAGTTTGGTATGTGCGAACTCGTGAGAGTGAATGCTGCTCGATGATATATGCGGCATGTATGTGTCTAGTGTGGAAGTGCCACTACTAGACATTGGTGTGTGTGTGCAGTGAGGGTGCTGGAGTGTGATTGGCTGGAGCTGGCTGGCAAGCCTGGCTCCAGGAAGTCTGGATGGGTCTTCCCAGTGGTGAGTGGAGAGATTAGCAGGAGTGATGTGAGGGAGGGCTGCATCTGGTTCCTGAATAGGGCTGGGCTTTCCCCACACAATGCTGGCTCCTCCCCCTGTGGTGCGTCTAACGACCCTAGCCTTCCTAGTGAATAGAGTGAGGGGCTGAGCACATCAAGGGTGCTCCAAAATCAGCTGCGACTGGTTTCTCCCCCACCCTGCACCCTTACACGAAGGATTTTACAGTATAAGAAGGGGCTGTGTCCCCTTACATGTTGTTCTCTGCCAGGATCCTGCCTGAGGGGGCTGCTGCTTTTGCTGGGACCAGGAGGACCGCTACTTCGATTGTCTCCCTGCCTGGAGACCCAGTGAGCTGGCTCTGGGCCCAGCCTTGCCCCCCTGCCTGCTTTAAAGAACTTTGCTGGACTTTTTGCCCTCTTTAGCGCTGGGAGCGCTTTACTTTCTCTGCTAGCGCTGGGAGCGCTTTGCTTGCTGTGCAGGTGCCCACCCTGCTTGTGGTTGCCATGGCAAGTGCCCACCTCAATTTATTCTTACTTAGGGAAGGCCGGTGCCCACCCGGCATTTGCTGCTTTGTTAACCCCGCCGGGCCGCCGTGCTGCTCGCGACGACCTTGAAGTAATTGGCAGGCCGGCCAATCGCTGCACCCCCCTGGAGAAGGACCGGAAGTTCCGCCCCGCAGCCGGGCAGCGAGGAGAGAAGCGGCGGAAGGTGCAGGCGGGGCTCCGTTGTCAGGAGGAGAGCCCCGCCACCCAAGAGTGAGCCGCCGCCCAAGAGGGCGCCGCTGGGGAAGCAGAGAAGCCGGTGAGTGGGGCCCTGGTGTGCGAGTGAAGGGAGGAGGGCGTCAGGGCACATTGCCGGTGACTGCCCCTCCCCTCCAGTGTGCGGACCTGGCCTGAGAGAGGCCCAGTTGTGTTTGGAGCCCTGAGAGGGCTCCGGGCATCACTTGTTCTAGAGTCCAAGAAGGACTCCAACGACGCCGCAGTTATGTCTAGAGCCTAGATAGGCTCTGAGGGGCATTTGCGATACCGAGTCCCCCGAGGAAGGACTCCCACGTTCCGGGCACAGTTGTTGTAGAGTCCCAGAGAGGCTCTGAGGTGCCATTCCATTTTTGAGCCCACAAGGCTCCATGCCCACAGTTGTTTTACGAGCCCAGAGAGGCTCGAGTGCCAGTTCTTTGTTCTAGAGCCCAGAGAGGCTCATCGCCCATATTTGTTTTAGAGCCCCAGAGAGGCTCAGAGGGCCATTCTGTGACTGAGAGCTCAGCGAGGCTCTTGGGGGACACGAGTGTAGTTGGTCAGAGCCCTGAGGCTCCCGCGCTGTGTTTCGCCCCACCATTGTTCTTGAGCCCACAAGGCTCCAACGTTGGCCCATCAGTATTTTCAACTGCCCTGCACTTCGTGGGCAGTTGCCACGTTTAGGTTTGTTCTTTGCTGCCTGCGCAGCCTGCCCTGACATTTTGGACTAAGGTCATTTCGGCCCTTGCGAGGCCAGTTGGCCTGGGGACAGTTCTAGTGTTGTGCCATGTGCACCTTGCGCATTTATGGTTTATCTGCTAATATGATTCTTGCGCATTTATGATTTAGTTGATAATGTGACTTCCTGCGCAATTGTTATTACCTTTGCTAAATGTGACCTGCTTAGGTGATTCTTTTATGCTTCCTTCCCTTTGCTAAATGTGACCTGCTTAGGTGATTGTTTTGCCTTCCGTAGGTCCTGATAATAAGGTCCTAGTTCCCTGCGTGATTTTCCTAAGGTGGTTAGGGTTGCATAGGAGGTATTTACCCTTTACCAGTGAATACTGGTTGTGTGCTACGTGTACTATTTTGGTGCTACAGTCATTATATGTTCTATGTACAAGTGTTATGCCTACAAAGTGCTAATTAGAACAAGTGCTAACCCTGATGGTGGTCCATGTGGCCCTGTCCTGTACATCATCCCCTGTAAATTCTGCCCGTGCCTGTTGGCACATTGTAAAGTATAAGAGCATGGGAAGTACAAGTAACAAACGGTATATCAGACAATCTGCAAATAGTACCTATTCGAGATGAAATCCAAAATAATGAAGAAGTAGAGCCTATTATTTACAACTCTGACAAAATGAATGGAACTTTGCTTATTAAACCGACTGAAACAAGGATTGCTTCCCACAACAAGGCTGGCATTGAGGAAGATATAAAAAAAGAAAGGGTCCTCATAGTCCGGACGGTAGAAACCAGTCCTGAAACAACACCTGAAAGGGACCATCTGCATATTAAAAGTAGGGACGGGAATAAAACAATCAGCTACACAACGAAACAAATTGTGAAAAAGGAGGCGGCTATTCGACATAGTCCAAAAATCAGCAAGAAACTTATATTTATACCAGAATTCCACTCTAGAGGTAGACACGACATACTTAATCGAGGGAATCTACTTCGACTTTTTAAATCCATACCCTCACTGAATAACATTGCAAGTGAAGACATTATTTGTGTACAGTTTATGGAGGATGAACAGAATACCCAGACTCCAACCTTAATCTCACTAACAGCATTACCCATAGCTGAACAGATAATGAAGGAGCAAATGACATTCAAAACCTGGGGCATAATACTAACTAAACAAACCCCAGAGGTTTACCCTACCCCTTTTATAGAAGTTGATACATCACCAAAACATAAATTGGTAGGGACAAAGATTTTATCAGTCTTAAAAAATGCACTAGGCAGATCACCGGTAAAAAATGTATGTCCCATCTGCCAAAATGCGGCAGAAAGAAACCTAGAAATAAACAATAAATGGATCAACATGGCACTCCATAATTATCAGTCACAATGGTATGGTACTCCAACACAAACAGGAGATAACACTGAAGTCAAAGAAAGATTAAGATTATGTTCGTGGAACATTAATGGTTTGAGGGGGAAAATCCATAATGCACAAATCGACTCTATAGTGGGAAATCCAGACATAGTTGCTTTACAGGAAACATGGGAACTTAATCCATTTATGCTACATGGCTATGCCGGCTATTACAAAAACGCAAAAAAAGAGCAGAGGTTCGGGCGAGCTAGTGGGGGGCAGGCAATATTAATTTCAAATGCGTTGCACATCGACCATGAGCAAGTGGAGATAGATGACTCAAACATGTTGATGGTTAAACTTAGTTACAAAATAAACACTCAAAATCCTAGAACATTATATTTGATTACGGTTTATATACTGCCCACCAAGAGATGAGACCACGCTACTCCAAAACCACCAATGGCTAATACCTGAGCAGGATATAGGGACGGATAACAACAGCAACACTAATAAAACGGGACAGAAATTCGTAAAGGACATGGAAGCTATGGATCTTCGAATACTTAATAGGAGAATAAAAATGGATGTCCCACCAAGATACAGTTACCTCGGGCACAAGGCAACCTCAAGGATTGATTACACCATGACAACACTATATATGTTCCATAACATCATCTCATACCAACTAAATAAAGTAATCGAAAGTGACCATGCCCAGCAGTTAATACTAATGAATACTGGAATATCTATGAAAAAACCTATCAGACGGTACAAGGGCATATTGGTACTATTAACTATAAAAAATTGATCTGGAACATTGGTAATAAAGAGGAAATGAACGGCCAAGTGGAAAAGATCTTGGAAAAATGCCTGAATGACACTGCACCAAAAACAGTAATTGAGCAATGGGAAAATCTGATTGGGATGTTGACTAAACCAGAAGGACAAACTAAAACAAATAGGTTTAAAAACCGGAATGAACCCAAAAAGGAAAATGAAGCTAATCTAAACCTACCGCATACAATTAGGTCACTGAAAAAAGAACGACATAGGACTATCATACTAACTAAGAAACAGGGGGTAAACGCAGAAACGATTGGAAAGTTAAAGTTAATAAATCTGAATTTGAAAAAATTGATATGGGGTGTGAAAAACAAAGCGAAACAAGAAATCTGGGCAAAAATATTCCACGCAAGTAACAAGAAGAACTCAAGAGACTTCTGGCACATTATCAATGGTCTTGCTCGACTCAACAAGCAAGCAGTCTCATCACCTATAACGGAGTAGGAATGGTACAAGTTCTTGAGGAAACACTTGAATCAAGACTCTCTACATACAACCTCTCTGGAAATCCAACAAGGGCATAAACCTCACAAAGAGAATGACATTACATATCATGATTGTGACACGGATACACAATTACATACAGGAAAAGAAGAGATAATTAAACTCATAAAACAACAGAAGAACAGTGCTCCTGGACCAAATGGGATACCGTTTGCGCTCTTCAAAGAAAACCCAGAATTATGGGCAATATATCTAGAGAAATTGTATTCTGAAGTCGCTCGGACAGGAACGGTGTCCAAGTCATGGTGCGGATACCTAATAACTCCAATCTTTAAAAAAGGAAGTTGGGCACTGCCAGAAAACTATAGACTGATCACATTGCAAGACACTGATGCCAAGCTATTTGCCAGAATAATTTTGACGAAACTAACTGCCTGGGTGACGGAAGTAAAAATAATGCCTTTAAACCAAACAGGTTTTATACAAGGATTAGGAACTACCACTAACATACTGGTTCTCGCCCTACTTATGAACAAGTCGCTTAGATCAAAACAACCCTTGTATCTTTGTTTTATAGACTTTAAATCCGCATTTGAATGTGTCAACCGTAAATTACTCTGGAAAAAATTAGAAAAAATGAAAATTCCAGTCCCCCTACTTACGCTAATTCGCCTCTTATACTCAGAGACATGGGTGAGTGTGAGGATGGGGGATGGACACACACTATCCAGGGAGATTCCAGCTAATGAAGGTCTGAAGCAAGGCTGTGTTTTAGCCCCCCTTCTTTTTAATTTGTTTCTTGCGGACCTACCAGGATTATTGGACGAGGAAAACGCGCATCCCCCGAAACTAGCTGACAAGCAGCTCACAAGCTTGATGTACGCGGACGACATCATACTTTTGAGCCACACAAAAGTGGGCTTACAGCGCCTAATGAGAAGTACCTATACCTATTCTAAAGAGAACGGGATGGTTATAAACGAGACCAACACCAAGATTATGGTAGTTGCCAAAAAAGCTACGTTGAAACACAAAAGCCAATGGTTCATGGACAAAATAGAGCTTGAACAAGTAGAGGTCTATAAATACCTGGGTTTATTATTTGATTCAAAGGGCAATTACCAGCTACATAAAAGTGACGCTGAAAGAAAAGCGAACGCCCTAGCTGCTGCATTTAGAACTGTGCAGAAGTCGCTTCCCACCCTGACGTATGGTCCTCTCCTGAGCATTGTCGGTGCAAAACTCCTACCCACTATTGCTTATGGTAGCGAAGCCTTAATGGGTAAAGACAGTGATATTTTGAACAAAATCATAACCAGAATATACCGAGTGCTATTTCATCTCCCAGTGAACGCTTCCCTGGCGCAAGTAAGGTTGGAGTTTGGTCTAACCAACCAACAGTTCGCAAGGCAAGGCCATTTTATAAAAGTCTGGAATCAAATAAAAAGTGACCAGCAAAACGAGATATCGATGCTCTTATGGAGAGAAATAAAGAAGGATACTAACTCTTCTGCAGCACTATATCTTAGAGATGCAATTAACGAGTTTGGGGTCATGTTTATATGGGAAACGAATATAACCAAGTCATCATTCAAGAAAATCATTAATAAAACTGCAGCCCACCTATCCATCATAAAGGACAAGACTACCCTTACCAAGAGGAAACACGCCTGGACGGTGCTAAATGGTTACAAAAAGAAGGAGATACAACAATATCTGATAACCCCGTGGACGGAAAAAAACAAGCCGGTGCTCCTTAAAGTAAGATTTGGATCCATGCCAGGGCTATGTCATCTTCCCCCATGGGAATTTCAAGAAACCCAAACGAAATGCAGACTATGCAACAGGGGTGAGGAAGACATTCAACATCTTTTGTGTATTTGCCCTGAACTCCTTCAAGAGAGAAAAACATTGCTGAAAGTTCATCTCAAGTCACGCGGCATACGGTCATGCAGGCAGGCCGTGATTAAATGTATGATCCCAAAGGATATCATTTTAAACTCCTCCTTTGTAAAGTTCCTACTGTTAGTTAAAAGGAAACTCGGAGACGTAATTATTGCAAAGACTTAATGGATTGTAATGGTCATTTAATGACATTTTATATGATTTTAAACTGGAATATAACTTTTAAATTAATCTTTTAGAGTGGAATGTTGTAAGATTTTAAATAATCATCACAATAAACTACCTTTGTACCTTTGTACATTGTAAAGTGTGTGTTTTATCTAATGTGTTTTGCTATAATACAAAGGCTATTTTTTTTATATAACCTTCTGTGGAGTTTCCTTTGTGTTGGGCCTTGGGTGTTGTTGCTGGGTGCGTGCGCAAACGCTTTACACATCACCTCCGAGATTAGCCTTGCTGCTTGCGTCACGTTACCTAGAGGGTGAGCAGGGGTTATCTTGGTGTGTAACTCCCTTGCCCTGACTTGGGAATGGTGATCTCTGACTGACTTTGGCACGAGCCTTGGCCAGCCAGGGATCCCGTTTCTAACAACAGTGAATAGCTAGGTATCTACTGCCAGCAATAGGAAGTGATACCTATGAAAGCGCTCATCTGTCTAAGTTTACGTAACAGGCATTTTAACAATGGTACTGATGCACTCAGGGGTCATTCTCCTAGAATAGCTAAGCATCTACTGCCTGCAATAGGAAGTGATACCTATGAAAGCGCGCATATCTTTCTGAGTCTGCGGAACGGGCATTTTAATAATGGTACTGATGCACTCAGGGGTCAATCTCCTACCCTCCTTCGACAGTAGGAGACCTGAGTAGGTGACCTCCTGTCAACAAAACTGAATTAGGAAAGAGATACTTTATGGCCATGCTGAGTTAAATGTAACAACAATTTAAACATACTGTCTCTGCAACCTTGTTCTGTATCCGAGCTGATGAGAAACTTATCAACATACTGAAGCAATACATTACCTGTAGGGAGCGACAAGGAATCCAGCTGACCTTTTAATGCCTGACTATAGATACTCAGACTCTCTGTATAGCCTTGAGGAGCATAACAGAATTTAAAGCTTCTACCAGCTAGGGTGAACCCAAAACAGATATCAGCTATCAGAATGAATGGGAAAACTGAAGAATGCATTTTTCAAGTCAATCACAGAAAAGAAAAAAGCAGAAAAAGGAATCACTGTCAAAAGAGTCGTAATGTCAGGGACCACCGGAAACTGGGGAATCACTATTTTATTAACTTCCCGCAAGTCAATCACAAAGCGATAAACATCTGTATTATCTTCAGAGGAACCTGAAGGTATCTGTTTGAGAATGGGAAGAATAGGTCTATTACAAACATTAGCAGTCCTCTCCCTCTTACAAACATTAGCAGTCCTCTCCTCTACTACTCCTTTCTCAATCAAGTTCTGTGCAATGTGCATAAATTTTGCTCATCTTTCTGCGGTATTTTATACTGAGGGTTGCGAGCTAAAAAAGCATTGTCTTCAACTAGGATCAAAACTGGAAGTATCTGTAACAGTCCCACATCTGTGTCACCTGTCACCCAAAGAGTGGGCGGTACATCTTTAAACTCTGCAGGAAGAGGCGCATCTTTGGACAGGAACTGCGTATTGTGCACAACATCCGGGCCCATTGTCATGGAAACACCCGCCAGGGAGCAGTAAATCGTAGCATGCATGTTCTTCAACAAGTCCAAACCCATCAGATTTTCTCCACAATTAGATGGCAATAAGAATGGCAAATCCACAGTGAAAGAACCAAGAGTCAACGCAAGGGTTTTTTAAATGGGGCTCACAACCGGTACACCAGAAAAACCTACAGAAACATTACTATGGCACAACAGAGCCATCCCAGGGACCAAGGAACGAGAAATAGAACTGTTTGCTGTATCCACCAAAAACTCCGTAGTAGAGTCATGCACATCCGTACTAACATACGGACTGGGCAGATCTACAGGTATCGGAATTGGCCCCTCACTCTGTCCCTGGGCGTCCTAGCTGTGAGACATCCCTTTCACCTCATCCACGTCATAATCATCATGATAATACTGTCCTCCCCGAGGGTCATCAAAGTAATTTTGACCTGAATGACCCTGCAAGGCCACAGCATTCTGAGCCCTGTCCTGGCCACCAGCTCCACCACCCCTGCAAGAACCTCTGCCACCTTCTGCAAAAGCACAGGACACTGCTATGCTAGTGTCCCTCGTCTCTACAATACGCACACTGATTCAGCCCTAAAGGCGTGGCATTTGTTGGCCTGCTAGTGCGCGGAAGCTGTTGGGCTGAACCGCCACCACATCCTCTATCATTCTTTCTAGAAGCCTGCTGCAACAATACTTTCATCTTTAATCCTTGGGCTTCTTCTCGGACCTCTCCTTATCCTCATTTTCTGTGTTAATAATACTGCGTCATATTCAAAATTACAGAAGGGGAATACATGGACCAGGTGCTCTTGGAAGCCTACAATCAGATCGCAATCCCAGGAAGCCAATTGGAGACAAATCTATTCACAAACAATCAAACACCACCTTCAATCGACAAATCCTGTCCACTATAATCTAGAAACACACCCTCAAACCGAGTGAAAAAGTCACACACTCTCGTCTTTCTTCTGGCGGCAAGCCGATAACTTGTCCCAGTCAACCTTTCTCGGAGGGATAAGAGAATAAATATACCTAATGATACAGCCGGGCAAAGCAAGTATCTCTGGTCTAGGCTTATCACCTGGCTTCCATTCCTCGTGCCATACTTTAATTTGATCCCAGGTAACACCCAACTCCGCAGCATGATCCTGTGTGTGTACCTGTCTCCAAAAATCAACCGAAACTAATAAGCCAAAGAACACTTCAATTTTAGCAAATGTCATCACTGTAGAAGAGGCAGCTTCAGTCAATTCTTTATAATAAGCAGTTGGATTCTTTTTAGGATCAGGTAACTGAGTCTTAAGAGACAAAACTTCACTCCTGTTCCATGTAGCATAAACCCATTGTTCTTGGAAATGGGCCACTGCCCCTGGTCTAGTAACAACATTGTGCTGATCCCCCAACTCTGGAATTTCAGGGTGATAGATAGAATGAACCTCCCGCATTGGAAACTGAGATACCGGGGTGGGACTCTTCTCAAGCAGTCTACCCAGATAAGCAACCAACATTGTAACATTACCAAAAACTTGACCGGGCGCCATGTCAGTAACATATACAAGATCCTTAATATTATATAGAATCTGCTGTGCTGCATCATGGAAACACTGCTCCCAAAGACTGATCAACGTAGCTGACATATGTTTAAGGGCATGCTGTTATACGAAAGGCTCATAATCTTTCATCACGCTCCACACATCTCCCACACCATAAATGAGGTTTCGGGCCCACTGCACAGCCTAATTAGCCACTACCTTTTTCTCTGCATCTCCCATCTCCGATCGCACATGCGGACCCCTTCGCTCCTTGAACTTAGTTCAGTCTCTATCCTTAAATCCACGTACTGGTGTCCCACTACTCTGTAATGTCAGGAAATGGAAGAACACAGTGGGAGCGATAACAGAGGTAATAGGCACTAACGTCGCTGCCGGCTGTGTCGCAGTTGTAAGAGTTGGCAAAAGAGACGCCGGAGCAATTGGTGTTGCAGGAGGACTAACAGTTATATTTGCCACAGACGGCGAGAAAAAATAAAGGACAGAGGGTGCCTTGGCCAAGGCAGTCCGATCAACAGTAACAGAAGCAGAAACAGCAGAGACAGAAGAACCTGAGCCTGGGAGGAATGAGCAGGATATATCTTCTGCGGGGCATAAAGGGGTGGAGGTCGGGTATCTAACAATTGTTCCACAAACATATCGTTTTCTTCTTGGGCCACATAACAATTATCGATATTCAATTGAAACCTCCTATCTTCATGTTCAATTCCTATCTCTTGTTTCTCTCTATCATGTGCTATAGCTTTCAGAGTCAGTGTTTGCATTCTACCCTTCCAGGCCTCTTTCTCTGCTGTCATTCGCCTCTGTTTAGCCACCTTTTTCCACGTTCGAAGAGAATAAAACATAGACTGTCTACTTCTTTTCGCAAACAACCTCTCCTGTAAAAACCCAATTTTTTGTTCCTCAAAAGTGCCCGGCAACGGCCACTGCAACTTGGCATTGTCCCTCGTAAATTTGTGCCATAGTGTACTAAACATAATAGGGCCAAGGCCATGCTTCACATACATATCAAAGTTCAGAGGCGCTGGCTGACTTTCTTCCAATTGAGCATCTGCAGAGCAACAATAACAACAAGAAACCAAGAACCGGTTAATTTCGGGCATTTTCAAAAGTGAACCAAATTTATTATGTTGCCCAGCAAAGTGTTCGCAAACACTTTGTACCAAAATCGGTCCTCCGACCATGCCAAATACAAACCAAAATAGTACCATATCCACAAAAAATCTAAACAAACTCACCTGGTGCACATAGATCAAACACATGTATTCTCCACTGCTGACTCTTCAGACCAAACGGTCAGATCCAAAGGTTTTGAACTTCAGGACCCCTGTTGGGATGATCGCTGGACGAGGTACCATCTGGCAGGATAGAAGGGGCAGCTGCCAGTTTAGGAACTCTCTCGTGCAGGGATCCCTGGTCAGTCCATCCAAACTGAAGGTGGCTTTGACCTCCCCACTCGTCCACAGGAGGGGATGAGCTACTCGCCCAAAAAGGTCGCTGTTCGGGCGCCAACTGAAGGAAGTGACCTAATTACAGCCACCCGGGTCACTTGCAGCCACCTCTCAGCCTTCCATACAAATGAAGAGTCGGTCAGACAGTAGAGACTACAAGCCAAGTATTTATTCTGGTAAACTTGAATGGAGCCCAATCTGCCCAGTCTCTAAGGGTTGCTGCAGAGGGACTGACATCAGCAAGCACTTCAAAACATTATGTACACTTTAGAACCAAGTCGGGCACGCCCAGACTGGAAATTTCCAGATAGAAGCAACTACACAAAGGTGGTAGAGAAGGATAAGTTTTGATCCTGAGACTGGGCACGCACTATCTCTGTGCCATGGTCGTTCTGCCTGCGTCCATCGCTGCACTAGTGGGAGCAGACCTCCATCTAGTGGGAAAGGTATGCGCTATTGAGGTCTCTGGCTTTTCTTGTTAATGTATGCCTAGGGGCATACATTAACATTTAGACATAGCCCATAGCCCGGTCATTCCATTTTACTGATTTAATAATAAAGAGTGAAGCGAGTTTTTGTTAACAGAGGATGGTTTGGGGCAAATAAGACAGTTACAGAAAACTTCCTAAACTGAAATAAAATTCAATTAGCTTCTTGTCCTGGAATTGCTTTGACTTACCCGTCCTATCGAAGTGGTCGGTGATTGCAGCACATGAGTATACATGGGGCTTGTCTTGCTTGTGGTGTATTGTGTTGTGCAGCTTGTGATGGCAAAACAATGTCCATACTATGTCCATACCATTGTCCTGCGATGTGTGACTTGAACTGAGTAATTGTTCGATGGCATGGTGAAAATTGTTGTGATGCCAATGTTGTTTGATACAGATGCTATCATAACGCATCAAAATCTGCAAGCCGCCATATCAAATTCTACATTATATTGTAATGTTTTATACAAAATTCTTGACTTTATTTTGAATTGTGTTTGATAAAAATATTTTGATTTAATGTGTTTTTTGGGTTAGTGGATTTAAAGATATCCAAATATTTAAGTTGTCTGCTGATGGATGATAGAAACATGCAATTTCCTTTGAATGGTACTTTTAATATGAGAAGGATCAAGTACTTGAGGTGTGCTATGTATGAGGTGAAGCCCCTGCCTAGGCCTACACAGGTCATGCCTTTGAATGAATAGGATCATGTGTTAATGAGAAAAGCATAAGGAAATGCTGAAAGATCAGGTTAGAAACGCAGAGAGTCATTGGTTAAAATCGAGATGGCACATGCCAAAGAAGGCATGGAGAGAAAACATTTTAGAGTGTGTTCATGTGTTTCCCACGATTATTAAAGTAATGGACAAAAAGAAAACAAATAATGACAAAGGTAAGACTAAGGGCCTATTCCGAACCAGGTTGTAAAACATCCCGACCAACTCGCACCCTTAAAGCTTTCCGACCGACTCGGGCTGCTGGACTCCAAGTGACTGAGTATGATGCGATGCAGCGCTGACAGACTCGGGTCGCTCGGAGCCCCATTGAAGTCAATGGGAGCCTGTTGTATGTTGCGTACATAGGCTCCCATTGAGGAAAATTGCAAGTATCAGAGATGTGCGCCCCCTATCGCCGGGACGCCTCGGTCCCGCCTGCACCATGCATGCTTGTGTAGGGGGAACCCTTTGCTCCCCTCGTGACTTAGTTGTAGGGCCCAAGGTAAAGGGGGGCCCAACACGGCCCCTGAAGTCCGCTTCCTGTAGCTTTTATGAGTCTTAAGCTACGACTCGAACTGGCTGCTCGACGCGCGCATCGTACTTGGTGGCTCGGGAATCGAACCCATTGTGCTGTACACATCGGTCATCTTTGAGGCGCTTGGAATGCTTCGCTGACGGGTACGAGTCGGTCATAGCGCGAGGCTTCACATGTATCATACTTGCTCATTCGTACAGGGGTAGGAGTCGGTCGGAAATCATAGGAGTCGGTCGGAAATTGGTTCTACGAATCGGACTTACACAGATTTATAGCCTTTCGGGCCGAGATCAGAATCGGCCACTAAGGGTAGAAAAGAGAATGGCGAAAAAGAGGAAGATAGATCTCTTTCTAGTGATTCTGCTGAGGAGGATGGATTTTTAGACAACTTATTGGACTCAAGACCACTTCTGTACAATGAACAAGACTGCAATAGCAGGAGAGAGGAGCTTGAGAGATTAGAGAATAAAGTTCTGTTTTACCATAACCTAGTGCTAATATACCAGTACAGAGTGAGATGATAACAAAGGGAATTGATATTTATATACTTGTTGTTGAATTGGGAGAAATTCACTAGCAAAAACAAAATTGTTTTAGGATGTTTGTGTAGAAAAAGAAATTACATCATATAAAGAGGAAGAACTGAGGGGGGGAAGTAAGTATAGCCAAAGCAAGATGGCTGCCTGAATCATCTGTTCCTTACCAATCCTGCCTCATTAAAGGTTCAGAGATTCCAAAAGGAATTGGCACTCCTGTCAATCACTGTGCAATCAATTAAGGAGGGAAAGCCTTAACTACCACACCATAGGCAGCCCACCTGGTGGTCTCTGTGGGCTCATCTAAGGCATCCATATCAATGCCAGGTGTGAGTGCGCGCGCAACATTGGACTGACCTCTGGGACTGTCTGGGAGGCAAACGGGGAGACAACTATGCACCCTCCACCAATATAGCACCACTGTGAATGTTAGCGATGATTTCACCATCACATAGAGATTAACAACTGACCTTGTATCCCACTTGCAGCGCAAATACCTTGCTCCTGGCAGTATATTCCGGTGAGTGAATTCATGATCAGGGCCCACCCAGCGCAAATGCCTGTGTTGAATTTCTAGAAGCATGGATCCCCCGCATTCTGGGCATAAAATTCGATAAAAACTTTGCGATAGTAAGGTGCCATAGAGTGCCAATGGGCAAACCTCGAATGGCCCTCCGAACTCTTCCTCCCATCTCAGAGCTATGATCTTCAGGCCACTCCACTATCGCCACACCAAAGACATAAAAGCACACATGAGGAAAGTACAGCATGTAGATCTGAACGGGTCCAGGATCAACATCGCGCAAGGCTATTCGAAATAAGGATTTTGCCATTAGGAAGGATGTCCTGGTCCTCTTCCAATCTCTCAAAAACCATAGCATCCAATTTGGGTTTGCTGGCCCCTCCAAATTCCGAATCATGCTCCAAGGCAAAACTCTATTGTTCTCAGAACCAGACGATCTACAAAACCTTCTAGAAGCATTTGTACTTGCGCCCATGAACATATAACCCAATTCAACCAGGCGGTTGAAACTCTACATCTCTCAAAACCTCCATCGCTGATCAGGACCCAATGACACACACTTCATCACCTGAGTTACCTGAGTAGCCTGAGTCTATCATCCCACACCTGTGTAACCCCGTTGTCAATGACATCAGTGCTATCGCAGATACGTTCCACAGGACTTCCCATATAAACGTTCTGTCACAAAGAAGATGTACATTCATGTGGTTTGGCTTTGTAAAAATATATACAACCAATTTGCCTTTATCCTGCCTTGGTTGTAATGCAATGACTTACTTACTTGCCACCTACTATATGTCTTCCATATTCTGGTTGTTTGGGTTTATCAAAATATGTACAAAACAGGTACAACTGATCTGCCTTCATTCCGCCTTGGTTGTAATGCCATGACTTACTTAACTGTCATCTAACTGTTACAACTACTGTAATACCTTCCATATTCTGTCAACGAGTAGCTCTCATGCGGCTTTTCAGTTATACCAGTGAAGTTGCTTTTCTCTCCTCATATATAGATGTATACCTGACATTACTTAAGCAGATCACCCGAGATACCACCAATCACCCAACACCTCTCTCTAATGGTCACTGTCAATTCCTGGATCCCCTGGGCTATGTGCCTAGCAGAACTACATTCAGACATTCAACTTAATCAACTTATTCTTAACCCATTTTAACAACCTGACACTCACTCAATAATATACTCTGATGGCCAACTATTGCCACATCATACCTGGCCTGAGATATCGACCTGCCGGTCTTACATCAAAGTCACAAAAGGGCCCCATAGGTCCGTCAAACAGATTTAACAATTACCAATCAGAGTAATGCTTTGCATGCTTGTATCCATGTTTCTGTTTCCTATGTCAAATATTTCTAGCCTGTTACAAATTAATGCAGAACTAGGTAGCTATCCAGTAGGTTTGTGACAGTCCTGTTCGTGGCCCTAAGAATCTTGATTATACAAGGGGTAGGGTGGAGGGTGGGTTTGGGATGGGATTTTCTCATTTTAGTTTTTTCTTTGGTTGTATTGCCTTAACTCATCTTCTCATCTTCTCTTCCCTCATTCTCTTAACTTGATCTCATACCCTTCCACTCTACTCCTCACTCCCCTTTCTATCTTCATATGGTCCCTTGGCTACCTGGCTGTCTCGCCGTAGCACCACTTACCATGACATACATCCACCCTCAGCAGCCCATCACACATACTCCTCACTTACAACTACAGATGACATCAGATATGCTCCAACATATAACGCTGCTCACACACAAAGCCCAAATTTCACTCTCACATGAACAAGATCCGACCACACTAAGGGCTAGATGTAGGTAAATCATTTTTACTGATTCTAAAATACCGAATTTTACCGATTCGATATTTTAGAATCGGTAAATCTGATGTAGGTAGTTATTCGGTATTTTTTACCGAATCGGTATGATAGAGGGCCCATAGGAATGAATGTTAATTACCGAAACGGTAAATACCGATTGGGTAAAATTGGCAAATAGTCAAAGGTGGCAGGGTGTCACTTTGACACCCTGTTGCACCCCTGATTAGTGCTTGTGTGTATGCCACATGGCACAGGTGTAAATGCACATATTTGCATTTACATAGGAATTCGTTATTTACCACCAACTAATAGTAATTATAGATTTTAGAACATACAGACTACAGCATGCTGTCCTAAACGAAAATGGTACTGAAGAAGTATACAAAGGTAGATCGTTGCACACAAATATTCAGGTATACAGTGCTAAATGCGGATGGAGTGAGAAGCCGAAAACGCTTGCGAAGCTTTGTAGTCTGCAAAGTCTCTGCCAGTGCATCGGGCAGTCCAGGGGCCCACAGCCATAAGTCCATGGAAAGGGGAGAGGGGTCCAATACTAGAGTAGAAGAGAAGAAAGGGGAGAAGAGCAAAATGAAACGGGGGTGAGTGGTCAGCACGGGAATAAGGGGAGGAGAAAGGAAGGAGTAAGGGGAAAGGGAGGCAGGAAGGTATACCTCTCTGGTCCGATTGGAGCGAGGGTCGCGCAGAGCAGCCCTCCCTTGCATCAGGGGCATACTCACATGTGTGCGGTCAACTGGATATGTACGTAGGAAGCTTAGCAGTGGTTCCCAGTTGTTGCGGGGATGTGCCGGTGCAGGCATTAGTTCCCAAAATTCAGACAGTTGGTTGGGACAAAAAGCATCATCCCTCAGCCATGCGTCCCTGCTCGGCTTACACTTACAGACCCAACAGATAGCCACACACCTTTTTGCCAGTAGCAGCATCATCGCTGCCAATCTTCTAACTTCTGCCGGGAGTTCCTTAACATAGCCTAGTAGAGCAATTAGTGGCAAGTGCTTCAACCTGCACCCCAGCATTTCATCTAGCGCTTCAAACACACTGTCCCAATATCTCGCAAAATCCATACAATCCCATGTCAAATGCATGAAGGAGGCCTCAAACGCTCCGCAACACATACATCTCGCATCCATGCTCGACCGACTTTGCACAACCATGCAGGGGTCCTATGTAGTCCGTGGAGGAATTTGAAATGAATAAGCCTCAATCTATAGTTGTGTGACATATCCCTCGACTGCGTGGAGCAGTATGCCCATACTCCCTCCTCAAACGGGGCTCCCAAATTGTCTTCCCATTCACGCTGGGGGGTGGGGGCGAGGGGAGGGGCACACATTAATCAGGGACACGCGATTCATGCGGGAGTAGAGGCGTGTTATGAGCTTGCGGGGCAAGGGATTGATCAGGATTACCTCCAGTATGTGAGAGTTGGGGGCGCGCCTGGAAACGAAGCATACTGAGCGCGCAGTGCTGCCTGCAACTCAGGCACGGTTCTAGAGGGTGGGCCGGGTGGGCCAGGCCCACCCAAACATGAGCCTGGCCCACCCAAAGAGGAGCCTTGGCCCTGGCAGTGAGGGCTTGAAGGGGAAGGCAGGCGTGCAACGCATAGGTCGTGTCTGTCAGTCCGGGCCGAGACTAGGGTGACCAACTGGCATTGGTGCAAATTCAGGACGGGGTGTGTAAAAATTCAGGACAAAGGGTCGAAATTCAGGACACAAATTCAGGACAGGAGGTCAAAAAATTCAGGACAAAACTTCAGAACAATTGGATACGTTTTACAGACACATCAGAGGTCGCACAATAGTATAGAAGTAAGCCCAGCCATATCCAAACATATTCAACAATTTGCAAACCTATCCATCATGTATCCTTCCATCTATCATTTCACTCATCCATCCCCTCATCCATCCTTTCACTCATCCATCCATTATCCATCCATCCACCCTTTCACCCTATCCATCTGTACACTCATCCATCCACTCTACCCATCTGTACACTCATCCATCCACTCTATCCATCTGTACACTCATCCATCCACTCTTCTACCCATCCATCCATTCACTCATCCATCCAGCCATTTACCCTTTCACCCATCCTTTCACTTACTCATCCATCCACCCAGTCACTCATCCTTCCACCCTTCCACTCTATCAGTCATCCATCCATCCTCCCTTTCTCTCTCCATCGACCCTTTCACTCAGCAATCCTTCCTTCCATCCATCCACCCACCCATCCATCTACTAATCCACTCATGAATCCATCCATTGACCCTATCACTCATCCATCCTTTCTCTCATCCATTTATCCTTTCACTCCTTCACTCATCTATTCATCCTTTTGTTCATCTACCCTCCCTTTCACTCACTCATCCATCCTTACATCCACCCTTTCACTCATTCGATCAACCTTGCATTTATCAATTCATCAATCCATCCATCATTTCACTTATCCATCCACCCACTCACTCATCATCCACCTTTTCACTCATCTATCCTTCCACTCATCCATTCACCCGTTCACTCATCCAGCTACCCTTCCACCCATACATCCAGCCATTTACCTTTTCTCTCTTCCATCCTTCCACTCACTCATCAATCCATCCATCCTCTCTCATTATCCATCTATTTATTCTTTCATTCATCCATTCACCCTTTCACTAATTCATCCAGCCATCCATTCATCCCTTCACTTACTAACTCGCCCACCTTTTCATATTCATTTTGAGCTGAGCCCTTTTGACAAGAGGCCCATCAAGAACTTCACCCTCGCTGCATGAGCCATTCCAGGACTGGAACAGAAGCCACCCAGGGAGGAGACAGGATCCACCACAGGAGGTGGACAGGAGCCATCACAGGCAGGGGGCAGGTGGAGGGGACAGGAGCTATCACTGGGGCGGGGCAGGAGCCATCACAGGAGGGGAAACAGGATCTACCAGGGTGGGCACAGGGTGGGCATGCAGTATTCTAGTATAATCTTGGTCTCTTCCAGGGTGTGGTAGGGCTCCTCACCCCCTCCTGGACAAGACAACTAGAAGACAGGCTCTTTCCAAAATGTTAGTTTTGCCGTCCCCCACTGTGATGTACAGTACTTACAGGAGATGCTCCAAGAGAACTGTTTGAACTGATTGTCCTCCATACTTTGTTAATTAGTGTGGGTGCGATCGTGCCATTTCTTAATTTTATTACATTAAGACTGCATGTTAGAAGAACCGAGGTCTGTTTACAATTTAGTGACAGTATTTAAGCTCTGTGAAGAGAACCAGTGCTGCACAGTGTTATCAGGGCCGGTTCTAGGATGTTTGGGGCCCTGGGCAGAAATAAAATGCGTGAAGCCCTCCTAAATCACAGAGACATGGTGCATTCAGGGCTGTTTGGATCTGAATAGATGCCCCTGCTCCTGATGCTGCCGCCCCTCCCTCTCAGTCACCTTCGAGCACCTCTTAACAGCTCATCAAGGGCTGGTGGTGTGAGGGTTGCCATCCCTCTGTGCCTCTCCAATGCTGCGGGGTATCTGTGCTTTGCATCCAAGTCAAGAAGGGAGGAGGGTGGAAGCTGTGCCGGCTTTAGGGTAGTGCTACCGGTGCCCGAGGTTAAAATTACGGACAAATGGCGTCCGTTAAAGAATCCTTCACGGACAACGGACAGACGTCCGAAATTACGGACTGTCCGTGAAATTTACGGACGGTTGGTCACCCTGGCCGAGACAGATTCCCGGGCGCGTACACAGAGACAGTATTAGAGATTATCATAGCCCCCCACCCGAGTACTTAACAGGTCTTTAAAGACCATTAACATGTTAATGAGGCTTTGTTAATTTTTTCACCCCCTCATCTCTGTATGGTGAAAGGTGACAAATCCTTTCTTTGACAACGGTAACCTTTTTCTACTGTCCTGCTGCATTGGTATTTATTTTTCTATGCAGCGCAGGAGAAAAGACGTTTGTTTATTCCTATTCACCTTTCCTGGCCCCTGCAGCTCCTCATCACATAAGGCTGTGACACCAAGTTTGACTAATGGAGTAGGTAAGAGAATGTTTTACTACATGTTTTTCTTTTTAAAATCTGCACAGGCCCAACAGGACACATACTTCGTGTGTGCTTCATTTAAACAGTTTTTTATCAATTTTGTGGCCAATGCAGGACAACAATAAAACGATACAAAATGCCCAGATAACGCTGGTGATTAATGATCTTGCTGGAGAGCAATCATTTGTTTGTTAGTAGTTTTTAAATGCAGATGAACTGTATTTTATGTGGAAGCTCAGTGGGTTACTGCCTTTGTCACAGAGATCCTTGTGTTATTTGCAGTTCAGAAGGTACAATCCTAACATAGGACAGTGACCAATGAACTGTCACCAAAGAGCTGCCTACAAACATGAATGGTATAGTTAAAACTTCGCTTTTTTTGTTTTGTGATATAGTTAGAACTTACTCAGTCTTTCATTATTCTAATGTTGCTAAAATGAGTATGTTTGGGCAGATGTACATTTTTATTAGTAAAGCTGACCCCCATGGAATACTCTTTAAATCCTAAGTTTGTGTTTCCCCCATATCAAACCCTTTTAAAACATACTGCCCACCAGTATGGATGACGTGATTCATACACCTTGTAATCCTCATTTGCTTAAGTAACATTCCCTATAGGCTGATTTACATACTTGTATGATTCATTGTCTCTGTATAATGTGTGTGTGATGTAAAGTACTGACACACACTACACTGATATGAGTAGCGCTATTCAACAAATGAAATGCATATGAGAGAGGGGCTACGTAAAGATGAGGGGCACTGTTGGAGGGTGGCAGTGAGGGAATCCGAGGAGGAGGTAGTAGGAGGGGCTATGGAGCGATGAGGGGCACTGGTAGAGGATGACAGTGAGGGAATCTGAGGAAGAGGTCATGGGGTGGGGAGCTAGGGAGAGATGAAGGACACTGGTGGGGGTGGTAGTGAGGGAGTCAGACGAGGAGGTCATGAGGGGGAGGGGCTACAGAGATAAGGGGTACTGGTCTTTGAGGAGGAGGTCATGAAGGGGAGGGGCTATGGGGGATATGAGGGGCACTTGTGGTGTGAGGAAATCCGAGGAGGAGGTCAATAGGGCGGTAATGGAGGGATGAGGGGCACTGTTGGAAGGTAGTAGTAAAGGTATTTACGGAAAAAGAGGTTAATGGTGCGGTGCCATAAAAGACTTTTGCATCAGTCATGGCCTTTCCGTTTTTGTTTATTTAATTAGCAGTCGGGTCATAAGGGCTACTGTGGAACATACTTTAAAGTGCGTGCTAATTATATTTACTGCTATATTCAATGTTTTAAGTTTGAAGGTGATTTTACTGATGTTTTTACCGGGCAAAATGAAAGTGGAGCCTGATGGTGCTTGATATGGGGCTGGGGCCCAAGGTCAGCTGTGAGATACGGTGCACTGGAGAGGAGTAGTGGATATTCAAGACTGTAAGGGAGTATGTTGCAGAGTCTGGGGTCAGGTGGAGGTAGTAATGAAGAGGGATTCTCCCTGAAGGCTCGCTCAGGGGGAGCCCGAGAAGTGTCACTTGTCTGATCCTCCCACCTCAGAAACCTCCTCTTCCCATCAAAGGAACATTACATGGAAAAAACACTTTTTGAGAGTGATGACATTTAGAAAGAGATTTGGAAAAGAGTGCGTTTTGCTGGGCCTTGCAAGACTAAGAAGAGATAAAGGAGGGCCGCGAAGTAGACCTGCCCAGAAATATATGTGACAAATCGAGCCCCAGTGGCCCACCCAAATGCACCCTTGGCCCACCCAAATAAAAATTCCTGGAGCCGGGCCTGCTGCAACTGGAAGTATGTCATTCTGTCGAGGGGGTCGGTGTGTTCCTCTCCAACGGGCGGCATTTAGTCCAATGAAGACGTCGACCGGAAAAGATCCCCCACGAGTGTGCAGTTGGAGTATGCGTAATCTCTGGTGGACCCCTGCATACTCAGTGAAAGTTGAATCCGGGTGCCTGGTGAGCGGCACTGACTGTGCAAACAGGGTGTCTAGCTGTGCTCTGGGACAGAGCTGCCACCATGCCCAGACTGTGCAACCTATTGTGTCAATTCCAAGCCGCGGGCAGGATTGCAAACAGAACAGCACCATATGCAGCAGGGTTCGATCCTCTTGGTCACTTTCAGGGGCAGTGTGCACCATAAACTGAGTCAGGTAGATCCAATGGAAGCCGAATTGACTTGCGCCCAGTTATAATAAAGCTCCATGTCAGGCTCTCCCAGGTCACCCTGCTCAAACGGAAGTGTGAGGGTCCCCCAGGCAACTCAAGGTTGCCCGCTTGCCCAAGCAAGAGATATCAAATTTGAGCAGAGCTTCTTCTGGAACACAGATGTGAGAGGGAGTGGGAGATTTATAAAATCATATAAAAATTTGGGTAGAATTATCATTTTGTCTATGGTGATTCGGCCAGCCAAAGAGAGGTGAGCGCTTTCCATCAGGGCAGTCGACTCTCCAGCCAGTCCATGAGCCTGCCATAATTGTATCTCCCCAGCTCCCCGTCATCCCTACTGATCCAGATGCCCAGGTACTTTACTGGGGAGTTCGCCCATTTAAGTGGGAATTCCGATTGGAACGTGTCCGTGGTAGAAGTGAGTGGAAAAATCACAGATTTCCCCCCATTGATATTAATGACACAGAGGCCCCCAAATCTGGCGATTTCGCATCTATGGGGATCGAGATTGGTCGCCGGGTGCTTGACATATAGAGTGACATCATCCACATACATGGACTCTAAAATTACCATGGGTGTAAAATGAAGCCCCCTCTGGGCATGGTGTTGTCGTAGTCTGGCTGCCAGCGGATCCATGGCTATGGCAAAGAGATTCATAGAGAGAGAAACATTTCAACCCAGATAACTCACCCACCACCCCACCATCCCATTCCCCACCCACTACAGCCACCCAACCAGGCTAGAGAGATTCTACCCCACCCAAACAAGGCTGAAGGAGGCCAACAACAAAATGCAGTATGGGACTCATCCCAGGGGAAAGCGCCAGACGGCTCAGCAAAGCCCAACATTGGGTGCTGGGTGGCTGGACTTAAAGCGCCCGAAGGGCCATACAGTTAGGTAGTCAGGTTCCCCAGCTCAGCACCCGCTGTTCCAGGAGCTCGTAAGGTCACCAATGCCAGGAGGCCCAGGGTGTGAACCAGATCAGCCATGTGTTAGAGTCCCCCTTACTCGCCATGCTCCAAAGAGCTACATCAGAATGGTTACGTTTATTTAGTGGAGGGAGTATTCTGCGATTTGTGCCTTGTCCACTGGATCCACCTGTCTCGTACAATTGGGGCTGTGTATCGGTTAGGTGGCAGGCTGGAAGGCAGCAAGGAAGGACACCCCGCCAGCGAAGGAATCTAGTGCCACACCGGATGTACACAGGAGTACTTTGGAGTCCGGGTACTGCAGCGTTCTTCAAAGCCTTGGGTGCTCGGCCAAAGGCAGCCAGAGAGGGCGTTCAGTCATACAGATGAGCAGTCGGGTTCGGCATCTGCCTGACCCGTGTGTGAGATATCAAATAGTTTCAGGATGTACAGAGGAAGGTCCAAGTCCTCCAACCGTGAGAATTCCCCATGCTCAGCTCGCCCCACTGGGCTTCATTCAGTTTTTCAGTTTGTTATCTGCTCTTTGTCCACAGGGGCTGTCGGTCTTGAGCATTTGAGGCTACGTGAGAATTTGGCCACGAGCTTGGGATCCGTGAAGAAAGTGGTCTTGCCGTAATGAAAGATGCGAAGCCTTCGCTGGGTAGTACTTGATTTCCATATGCTGCTACAATTTTTTAACCACACAAATTATCTGCAGGCAGTTTGGACAGTCAAGGCAAAATAAGGGAAAAGGGAGATTGAGTTGCCCCCTGGTACCTGGTTTCCTCCAGTGAGTGCAACAGTAGGGAACGTGTTGGTAGCAGGGGGGTCATCTTCAGCCTCCATCTTGTCAGTCATATGCATGCAGGAGTCCCAAAATGCATTTTGCACGTGCTATAGCTGGATGTATGACGTTACAACGCATACTTTTGGTTGACTCTTCCCCCTCTGGTAGTTTGCTATCTTAGCGCCAAGAAACCGCTCGGTGTATGTCGCGCTTTAGAAATACTTTAAACTTAAACTTAAACTTAAACTTTTACCACGCATGCCTTTACAACGTGGTTTTTACATCGCAAACCTTTACAACGCATAGCGCGTTGGGGGGCTGGATAGTGAAAAGTTTAATTTACTATTACAACTCCAGTCCCCGTGGACACTAGGGAAGGTGTTGGATAGTAAATTAAACTTATTCCCTATCCTAGAGCGCCCCCCAGCGCAATGCGTTGTAATGGTTTGCGTTGTAATGGTTGCGTTGTAATGGTAGTGCGTTGTAAAAGTTTCGTTGTAAAGGTTGTTCACCGCTAAAGCCCACTCTGCCCACTCACGCAGAGCATATATGCCTGTGCCTTTCTTGTCCCATAAGGATGGAGAAAATGACCCAGTTGAAACTAGCAGGTCATTTCAAGCAAGAACGGCTGGTAAGCAGCTCTCCTCTACGGTCCCAAACTCAACAGCTAAAAAGCCCTGCTCTTTCCAGTAAAATCATTTGCTGCCTCCACTGCTGGTTCTTCTCAGCCCATGATGATGACAGTGGTCACTCTCAGACCATAAAAAGCAACTCTGTGTCTGTGGCGTGAAGTGCACTTGTGTGATTGTCTTGTGTCCTGAGGTTGTGGGAAGCTGGCTCTGTATATACTGTACCAAAGTTAGGTATAGTGTGCACAGAGTCCAGTGGATCCCCAGAGGTTCACGGTGGCTTAAGTACCTAATACCAAAAGTTCTATTTGTTGTAGTGCGATCAAGCAGTTAGGCTTATGAAAGGGCTGTGTTAAGAATTTGGTGTACACACTCGGAAAAAAAGGATTACACACACTCAAAGACTAACAGCCTGATTCATCATTCTCCCGTTTTGCGAGGCCCTAATAGCGATTCATAGCGAATCGCTATTAAGGACTCGCAAAACGGGATTCATGTAGAAATTGCATGAAGATATGCGATTCCTACATATTCCTTATTTGCGATTAGCAAATTGCTAATCGCAAATAAGGAATAACTCGCCATTCATTCCTATGGGCCAAAAGGCCCATAGGAATGAATGGGGAGTATTCCTTATTTGCGATTAGCAATTTGCTAATCGCAAATAAGATAGCGATTTGAAGGGTGCCAGGGGTGTCCAAAGGACACCCTGTAGCACCCCTCGCGGTAAATTGCGGCTAGAAATTGCGAATTCGCAAAATTAAATTGTATGATGAATTGCATTTAAGGAATCTCAAATAGAGATTCCTTAAATGTAATTCCTCGCAAAATTGCGAGATCGCAATTAGCGATTTTTACATTTGGAATGCTGAATCCCAACTGCAAAAATCGCTCTCGCAAAGGGCCGGATTCTCAGAATCTGGCCCTTTGCGAGCGCTATTTTCTTTGATGAATCGGGCGGTAAATCATGACCAATTGGGTGTATCAAAAGTTCTTACTTTTGTTATTTTATTTTAGAAACCAGAGGAACTCAGCTGCAGATAAATAACACTTTCAAGGAGAGCAATAATACTTTTCAAGACACTGGAGGAATTGATTTGCATGCCAGTAAACATTTCTACCACTACTAGAAATACTTTGGTATTGTTAATCAGCAATTGTAGAACTTGGCAATTATAGAAAATAGACATTTGCATGCAATGGGAGAAATGCAGTGCAAACATATGGAAAGAAAACAGTTATATAAATTAACAGGTAAGTACAAAACTTACTCTTCCAGTCTTTGGGGGTCCAGACTAACAATGGGCAAGGGTCAATTCAGGTAGATACTGCACCACTAGTGGATGGAAGCAGAGGTCACTGGGCCCAATGTTAGTCAATGGGGAATGGGGTCACCGAACAAGGTGCAGATTGCACTTAGATACCAGTGGTTTCAGGGCACAGTCCCCGGGGGTTACAGCAAGCATGGGAGGCTACGAGGCAGCACCAACATAACACCACTAGTGGCACAGGGGCAGCCGGATGCAGGGTGCAATTCAGCGCCGGGCGCGTAGTGCTTTTCAGTAGGGAATCCCAGCCGCGCAAAGTGACTGCAGGCTTGGTCCAGGAGGCTGGATGAAGGTGTCCACTGGCTGGGCAGGTAAGTAGGGATGTAGAAGGAGGCTTGGGCACTGTCGGCTGGGCTCCCCAAAGCCGAAGGGTGAGGATGTAGGAGTTCCTTTGGGGTCAGATTTATTTTACTATTCAAGATGAGGCTGCAGACGTCTTCATGGAGTCCAGGAGAGGTCAGCCAACGCTGAATTTGAGGTCAGGATTGCTGGGCAGACTTCACTGGACAGGTGAGCCACTCAAACTGGGGCCATGGGCATTGGGTGCAGAAGGGCAATGGTCACGGATCCGCCTGTCTCCAGAGTCCTTAAAGTTGGAGTTTTATGGACAGTACAGCTTTCCTTGGGAGATCTGGTCTTTATCAGAGAGTAGCAGTCTTCCTGGGGTTCTTGGAAATCGCTGGCCACAGGACAGGCATTATCTTCTTTGTAGGCTCTTTCAGCTGGAGACAGGCTGGGAAGGCTGAGGTCAAGTCAGTCAACATCTTCACACTCTGCTGCACTGTCTTCTTCGTCCTTCTTTTGCATAGGTTGCAGGAATCTGAGGATCAATGTTCAAGGGTCCCCCTAAAAACTGAATTTAGGGGTGTCCCAAAATACTGGCATTAGGGGCATTACAGCTTTTGGTAGATGTAGCCAATGGGCTACTAGCCTTTAAGGGTGATTACACCCTTAGTATGTCCCCTCCTTTTGGTGAGGGTGCATCCTCTAGCCTGATTGGTTAGAATTCTTCTATTCAAGATGCAGAATTTTCTAAGGAGGGCGTCGCGTTTGTCCAGGGCACCTTAGGGGTCATCCCGGAAAAGAAGGGATACACCTCTCTTGACTACTAACTTTCCCACCGACCTTGATGCATAAAGTGGGGCTTGGTCACGGAGGTGGGCATCTCCACTAGCTAGAGAAGCCCAGGATAGCACACAAAAGGGCAGGAAACCTTTGAGGCTCACTGCCCTAATTGCTGTTCCTGCCTGCAGGTAGTTGTGAAGTACCTCCACCCCAAGAAGCCTTTGTATCTGACCCAACAAGAACACAAGGGCTCCCACCTCAGGGAGTGAGAAACCACCTCAGGGGGTCAGAAACATGCCTGTGTGCGACAAGCTGATGCAGACTAATCAGAGGGAGTTGGTTGGTTTTCAGGGGGCATCTCTAAGATGCTCTCAGAGTGCATTTTGCAATAAATCCAATACTGACATCAGTATCGGTTTAATGTGCTGAGAAGTTTGATACCAAACTTCTTAGCATTCAGTAAAGCCATTGTAGCGTAGTTCCTATTTTCCCAATAGGCCCTGCGCATTGGAATAACATAAACAGTAGTATCGACGTAGAAGTGCGGATCTTCCAGGCCTCTACTGACTATGCTAAACTTAATTGGGTTTGTTACAAACTAGCTCAGAGGTCACTGGAAACTTTCTTGACTGAAATAGGAAGTGATCAGCTTCCCTGGCACAGCCAAGAAGGGATTCAGTTTTCCAACAACCGTGCAACATGACAACTTTGCTCCTCAGATCAAGAGTCAATCTCTAGGGTCGTGTGAAACAATAGACAGTTATTTTACTCAGTCAGGTTGGTGCAGTTTACTTTCACAATATGTAGAGAATAGAGAGATGGGCGTTTGTCAATAAAGGGTTAACATTTATTGAACAGTCTTTCTTCTCATACAAGAGAAACGAATTGCCACAATTGCAAGACTTGTTATTATAAAAAGTACGTACAGTAAGATAAGTATTGCGAGATAATACTGTAAAAGCATTGATATGGTTTCTTAGCCATACAATGGTTTAAAAGTAATAAAACATATATACATTCATATATACATTAGGCTAAAATACTCAACTGGTGCTTCTAACTACGCCTACCCCAGTGTACCTGACCTAAGCCTAATACTTGGGAGGGGAGTAAGTAAGTAGCTTTAAGTTAAGTTGGTTTTGCCAAGGTTTGCTTCAAGAATTCTCTCTCAAGGGTTTAGTCAACACCATACCTCTGGAATAGAATGATGGAGGTCTGGTATCTCCCTCAGGGCTCGATATCCCAGTCACCCGCAAGGGTAGACCAGAAACGCCAGAGCTGGATTTCTCGGCAGGAGAAAGGCAGCGTCTCTTCTTCAGCGCGTCGAGGAGTAGGAGGGGAGACAGCGTCCGCGGGCAGCTTGCATCTGCTGGGCTCTTGCAGGGGGACGGCTGTTCAGCTCCTAAGTTCACCACACCATCGTTCGCTAGTTAGCAGTGATAGCAGTAGCGATAGCAGCTATGATATCTTCAGCAAGCAGCAGCTTCAGGCGACGGGCAACAGGGGACTTGCTTAAGGCCACGTTGGTAGTATTTATACCTGAAAGGTGCCTTGTTTGACGTAAGTTTGCTGGACATAAGACGTCAATAAAGATGTCACTAGGAAGTGATCATCTATCAGTGCTCATTAGAGTTCTATTACTAATCAAAACACAGCAAGCGGGGATTTCCAGGTTTGCTGAGTTTTTATCTTGTTGAAGAACTCGGAGTGTTAATCTAGGAATCTCAGATAGTGACTTCTGCTATGTCATTGCACTAATTGGTTGCAAAGGAAGTGGCAGAGAAACCTATTCTGAAATGTGGCTCAGTTCGTGTGAGGCCAGAGATGAGTTTCTGAATATTGCACTTGAACGGTTATGCCAATATAGGGAATAAATGGATTTATAGCCGAATAGGGGCATAAGGTCACAGTATCGATCAGGATCCTAGATTAGAACGCTACACCCACTCCACGAATTCATGTCCATCAAATTACTAAAACTAGAGCAATAAGATGCATGTGTAACATTGCCCACCCCAAAATACATATATGCATTTGAAATAGGCGTATATTGAAATACGTGAAAATGTAGGTAGTGTACGTTTTTGAAGCATAGAAATCATTCAAAAATTATAGCATATGAAATCAATGAACGATTATGCAAAAAGAATTACACATGAAATATCTCTGAAACAGAAGAAGGGCGAGATAAATCATCACATATAAATGCATTGCAATAAATGTGTGCTAGAGGCTGGTGTAAGTTATTATGTCTCTAGATGTGTTTAGAAATAGAAGTTTGAAGCTTCTGTTCTCTATGAATAGTTTTTACCTTAAGCAAAGAATTTTTTGTGCCAAAAAAGGGTGAATATTAAAAAATATTCAATTCAAAAGAATTATTGCTTGAACGGGGAAATAGAGTTCCAACGCCTCGAGTTTTTGTTGTTCAAAACTGAAGGCCGAATTCAGAGTTCATGGGAACGCCGTGTGTCGGAAAGCTTTTCCAAAGTTATTGTTTCTGTTCGGGTGAGAACATCATATCAGACAGGCTCTCAAAGAATTGGTCTACAAAATCAGGTGACAGTTGGACCAAATTCGATAGTGCTGTAACTTGGCAGGTGTGAGAATGATTGCTGTCATCATAGTCGGGATCAGCAATGCTCATAGAAGGTCGTACCTGGGTGATGTTGCTTTTGTCACTCGCTCCACTGTTACCACCTAGTCGTAGCACAGGAGTCTCAACGAATGCCGTCATCAGGATTGGTAGCCGCTGGGGACAACACAATGCGTGAGCCGTTATCGGACTTAGCAAAGTATCGCTATCCATTGGTACTGCTGATGAAAGTGAAAGACAGATGTCCAACACGCACTCATCTCCGCATAGCATACATCGAAGTACCGGTAAGATACAGTTCTGCCATATAGGTCTGAATGAAAGGAACCAGGTCATGTTTAGATCTCTCAGCCTGGCCAATCCAAGGACTCTAGTTATTCTGTCCCGGTAGCCGATTGCTAGGATTGTCTCTTCCATTCCCATAGGAGCTATGTCTGAGCTTTGGCTTGCCATAATGAAGCAGGAGGGTCAAAAATAAAATCCCTGCTACAAGTCCCAAAAATAGGGGTATGCCGCCAAAAACAGAGTGGACAAAATTTGGAACGATTCCCAGAATTGATTGAAACGGTGTTAGCAGTCCCGTAAAAATCGTCTTAAATATGCCTGGGATGCCTGTGGCACTAGACATGTTAAGGAGTTGGCTCAACATTTCTATGAAATGCACGGGGCAATTTGTTGATAAAAGGTCATGAACCTCCGTAGCTGTCCTTGCAACTAGAAGACGTTATGGGCACTGTTGTCTGCAAAAGCACAGACTTCATTTTGCTTAAAGTATCAATTCGTATAGAAGAGAAATGTAGACGAGGCCAGACGGGAGTCTCTATGTCTCCAGGGCCGCTAGGGAACAATGGTTGCATACAGCATTTGACCATGAAGCTTACGCTTACGAGATAACTTTTCCCTGGCACTAGGCCACAACATCTGCGATCCGTTCTTAGAATGTAACTCCCATTTGCGAGTTGCATAAAGAAAGGCTCTATCTGCGTTGCAGGTGTGACAAGCTGGTGGCATGAAAGGTTGTTAGAATTTCCTTCACAGGCTCCGTGTAAATTAATACCCTGGCACAAAAGTATACCGCTTAGTGAACGTTTACAGTTTTCACCACTAAGAAATACATTTTTGTCGCTGTCACTATAGCAAGAATGTGTGTATGGTAATTTCCATTCTGATTTAACATATCCTTTACCCAATCGTTCATACTGGTCAGTAGGTATGTATTCAAGGCACTTTTTAAATCGGAAAGTTGTTATCGGAATAGTGATAATTCCGTGTATTATCCATTCAATGACAGGACTTTCTGACATTGTCAATGGTAATCTCTCAAGTTTTTCAATGCTCAGGATTGTATAGTCTGCTCCTTTCTGTGCCAAGCTGATTTGTTTTTCAGTAAGGTTAAAAATGGAAAATAATGACGTTGTGTTGATTAAACGCCAAGGCACATAGCCTGAACGAAGATTTTGCAGCGTCCAGCCTAATTGTACAATAGAACGTAATTGTGACTGGCCATGCTGTAACATTAGCAAGTCTCTGTCTATTATGTCAAAGGCAGAAGATACAATATTGTCCAACGAATATATTCTGGAGGACAGAGTCATTAACCCATTGTCCACTACAGAAAGTGATTTTTCCAAATTAATACGATCAATTTCTCGTATTTTTTCTGCTGTTTCAATTTGTGTGACTTTCCAAGCCTCGTTGTACGCAGCATAGATACTGGTCGCTATGAAACGCTTTTGACGCTGTTTGCGTGGTCCAAGAATGAAATCGCGCAAATCAGCACCATCTTTTAGTAAAGACAAGTGTTGCTTAATTTCAGCCAGTGTGGATGATCCTAGCCATTCTAGGCAGAGTTTCCCTACACTGTATGTTGTTACTATCCCTGGATGTTGTCTCTGGGAGTATCTAGGGTCTTGTCTGGTCATTTTTAACCCCTGTGTTTTATTCAGGAATCTATCTTGACAGTTGTTTGTGTCAGTAGGCCAGATTAACCACTTTTTCCAATCAGGATGTGTTCTGTTAAAATGTAAAATTTTAGTTACGTCTATCTCAATATCTGTTGTTGCATTATCAGGTATTGGCTTCGGAATAGACGGTGTGTTAAGGTCTTTGATCTTAGCTAGGCCAAGACAGGATGTTTGGTGAATTGTGTCCTTTAAAAACATCATTTGTTCTGGTATCATGCAGGTTCTGAATAGTGCTTCTAGGCCTTGTACCTGCCAATCTCTTGTACCCCGAATGGTTTTTGTTTCAATGTTATTTTTCCAATAATCAAAACCAAATGTCATCATTTTGTCATAAAATGCTTCTGAATATATTAATTTAGAATTTGTCAGCATTGTTTTCATTCCTGTTTTATCTAACAATTTGTAATAAAACGTTTCTGCATCACTGGTGTTAAACCCTGAGAAGTATTTGAATTTCTCAAAGAATGCTTTAGAACTGCTTTTAGGCGGTGTAGCACAATGTTCCCATTGATTATACTTAAAAACATTTCTAGGCTGTGCAGATTTATGCAAATAATGATCACCACTGATATCTGACTATCGAGGTCCTGAATTTTCATTCTAATTCCGAACAATAGTTCGTATGGGCTGAAACCTTTTAGAGATTTTCTTGGCAAATTGTTAAGACTGGTCTGGACACTTAAATGTTTGACCCACCCAGCGCCTGAACCTAATACCTTCGCTGTTATAGATCGCTTTATGTCCCGGTTTTTTCTTTCTACCACACTATTCCCTTCGGGGTGCGACGGACAAGAATACCGCAACCCAATTCCCATGCTGGCCATGGCCTCCCTATAAGCTCGAGAGCTAAAAGCAGGACCCTGGTCAGAATGGAACGTGGTAATTGCGTATGTGCCGATAAAGACTCGCAGATCTTTTATAACCGTTCTAGCGTCAGCCGAGCGCTGGAGGCCACATTTTTTAAGTGTGTTTTAGCCTTAACTATTAATAGGACGTAGGATGGGGTGTAGACAGCGTTACGCTGTTTCTGATCGGTAGCCGGTAGCATGGTTCACCACTGCGATCCCTGTTACAGTTTTCACAGTTGTTTGCATATATTTGGTGTTGTACACTCATTCCCGGCCACCAGTATACTGATTGTAATTCAGTCAGAATTCCTTGATCTTTCTGTGCCTAGGACCCAAACCCATGTGTGCGTCTGCTATTAAAAATATTCTCCTGTTCGTGTTTGGAATTACCCTATCCCCCACTCCAGGGATTCGAGCAAAAGGAACGGAGTTTGCTTCGATTATGTATGCATAATTGAGTGGATAGTTCACGGGCAGTGCTGCACAGTCGCCTTTTACTGTCGTTTTTACTGCCAGCATGGTTTCCCTGTCTATGTATTTTTCTGTACTCTTTTTTGTGGCTACGGAAGCCGGTTTAGTTGCTTCCGTTGTGGCTGTATTAGCCAATGAATTCCCTGCAACGTGAACGCCATCACGCTGAAGACTCTGTGCGTGTATCACGTGAGTCTTTTGTAGTTCTTTATGTAAAAGAGCTACCTGTTTCCAGAGCAATTTATGCTTTATTGTGGCACCTGTGTCATCTTTGTAATCGTTTTTAATCCAACTCTGCAGTTTATTATTGTAAGAGTTGACGCATAAATGAGAATCGCACACGATTAGTGTGGGGAATTCACGTTCTGCATTTTCAAGCGCCATCTTTAAAGATCTGATTTCAGCTCTCTGAGCCGAACAGTTTCTTACTGATTCAGTTTTTGTTACTTCCGGTCTGAATTTACCCCACAGCCAACGACCTTTAACAATCGCACAGGCTGCATCGTAGGATTTGCTCTCTACGTTAAAATGCTGTACAAATCTATCTGTATAGATTATACAGGCATACTGTGGGAGAGGCAGAAGTTCGATTGGCAGAGGATATTCTTCTTCATTTTCTAAATCATTCAGTTCTTCGAATTGCGGGGCGAAATAGTATTTCACCTCTTCCGCTCCTAGAGAATCTATACACTGTATCCATTTCGGATCCAGTGACACTGTAGGCAGGTTTACTGGGCTGAATAGCGCCTCGAAGGCGGATTCCGCTGTAAGGATATTAATCCGTTTGCCGTGTGCTAGTTCTCGTTCATTTGCTAATGCAGTTTGCACTGCTTTCACAGTTCTTTCTGTGTGACTGAATGTTTTTTCTGCTTGTGTGTACAAGTGAGATTTGTAAGTTATTGGTACCGTTTCTCCCTCATTAGAGGTCAGGTACGTGAATCTGCATCTTCCTGGGATGACTCGGATTACAAGATCTCGTTTGTTGTCACGTGTATCTAATTTTGTTTTTGCTAACATGTCTGTTTGCAGTGATCTCAAAATTTCTGTGTGTTTTTGAGTCCAATTGATTTGTTTAAAATCAGGTTTAATTAGTTCGTAAAGAGGTTTAACCCTCTCTGCGTAATTTAGAATGTATGTTCTTCCGAAATTCAGAAAACCTAGTATGCATTGTAAATTCTTCAGCGTTTTTGGAGCTTTGAGTACAGCGCACTTCTCTAAGAAGTTGTCCGCTAGGCTTTTTCCTTCACTTGATAATTCGTACCCTAAGAATAGTACTGTCAGATGGGCAATTCGAGACTTTTTAAAGTTGAATTTGTAACCCTCTGCTGCGAACCCAAGTATAATGGTGTTCACTCTTTTCAAGTGAGTATCAAAGTCGTTGTCTGTGAGATAGATATCATCTACGTAAGATAATGCCTCATCATCATATATTTGTAGTAACTCCGTTACCCTAGCTGAGAATAGTCCTGGGCTGTTCTTGAACCCCTGTGGGAGTCGACAGAATTTTTTCTGCGACCCAAATGCTGAGAAAGCGGTCAAGTATCTGCTTTCTGGTGCAATGTTTTGACAAAAGAAGCCATTAGATATGTCTAATGTTGTTTTATATTTTTTCCTAACTATGTTATTCATTAGGGCTGCACTATGCGAGTTTTGTACTGCAAATGTTTTGCAACATGCATTAAGGTGTCTGTAGTCCAAAACTAGACGATATGAATTGTCTGGCTTGGAGACAGGAAACAAAGGATTGTTCATTTGAGAGGTGGATGTTTCAATCACCCCCTGGTATTCAAGTTGATCTAAGATCTCCCTGACTTGTTTTTTAACTTCTTGCTTAATGGGATACTGCCGTTGGGCAGTTGGTTCACTTTTTAATTGGATTTTGTGAGGAGGTGAGTCCTCATCCCATCCTACATGATTTTTATATAATGCCGGTGCCTGGGCTACTGCCCATTTCCTTGCATAAGTATACTTTTTGTGAATCGGAATGTGATTCGAGAAGGCAGGCATAATCATTTCTTCGCCACGAGGGCACTCCCTGACAAACTTTGGGGGCCAATCTTTTTCAGCTAACAGAATATCATAGCCTTTTGAGAGTTTATCCCAAAATAGACCCTTTATTTTCCTAGTCTTATCACCCTCTATACGCAATGTTATTTCGTATATTTTATGGGGCTCGCTAAGTCTGGTGTCAGCAGTTTCAACCTGAATGAATTTATTCGTGTCCACTGTTTCCAGATGACTCATCAGGATCTTGCGAGCTATACTGATTTCTGCTGCACTGTCCAGCATTGTCAATGCCCACTCCCCGTTTTTCAACTGTGTCCTCAGTATTCTCGGCATGGTTGATTACTCTAATAGTGGCTACCTTCTTTTTTGGAAATTGAGATTTTTTACTCTGAGCAGGTTCCTAGTCTTTGGACTTGGTGTGCTCTCCTGGGTCTGACCGTCCTCTTCTTTCCGATTTCTGCGAAAAAGATCGAGAGGGACGTGTATCAATACTTTGATATCTATCAGATTTTTTCAAATTATCCCTATTTCTAAGGTTATATCTTTTCTCAGAGGGCTCCCTCTGGGGAGACTGGTGTTCTCGAGTCGGAGTTCTTTCCCTCCGTCGAGGAGACCTTCCTCTGGTCTGGAAAACTTTTTCCTTGGGAGTGGATTGTTTATTTCCATCCTAGGAGTGTTTAAATTATTTTTAATCAATAATTTTTAAGGATTTTCGAACAGTTGGGGCTTTACTGGTTTTCCAAACAAGCTGTCTCTACCTAATTCTTCATAGAACTTTTCTATGATTCTGGCAAGCTCAATTGGCTGATCTGTTATATCTGTTTCCTTCAACTTCTGGTGGATCGCCACAGATGCTGCTTCTCCTTTTATGTTGGCTAATAATATATCCGAGACCTGCTTGAAGTCTTTCAGTAATTTCATACCAAGATTTAAAGCGGGCTCTGGACCGTATTCATTTTGAATCTGTTTTAGCACTTCTGGTATTACCGCCATAGACGGAACACCATGTGTTTTTGTGTAAATGGAAGCAAAGACTGTACCCCAAGTGTGGTGCGATTCCCATAGGAAGGCAGATGGTCAAGATTCTGTGTTTCTCTATAGGGGTAGTATCAGGAAATACTGCCTCTATTTGAGTGATTTTCTGTGCTAACCAGAAAGGAATTTGTTCCCGTTTAATGGGTGTTTTACCAAGACATGACTGTATGTTCTGTGGTGTAATTTTATTAGTGTTCCTCTGATGAGGGGTCAGCTGTGGTACATTAATAGCTGGTTGGACTGTTGCAGTCCGCATTACATATTGGACTAATTGCCTATGTATTTTTATAAGTGTTTTTAGCTGTACTAACAGCTCTTCTCTAGACATTTTTGCAATGTCCGGATGTGGTGTGTAGCTGGCTAGAACCGGCCACGTTGCTCCTGGTCTACCTAGTGGACCGAGCCTGGTAATATGATCATTATGTTTTAGGGCGCCATTAAACCAGAGCAGGTGCTCTTGGAATTTTAGTGGGATTTTAGTCTCCTCGAAAGGAGCGTACTCTTCCGGTGGTTTCTCTATTTTGTAATAGTGAAACTCTTTTGTTCTAGCGTTTGCCGCTGGAAAGTTTATCCATGAATAGAATACCTCTGTCTGCCGATATTCGTGTGCCTCTATCACGAAAATTACTGTACCACCTTCTGGTGTCAGTCCGTTTTCTATAAGTTTTAAATTTATAGATTTTCTTAAGTGGACCGGGATGATAATTGTATCTGAATCTGTGTCTTCGGGACCCTGCTGAGTCACATCTGCTGCGGCCCCAGTGGTTCCGTTTTCTCCTGGCATTGTATAAATGCAAGGTTTGCAGAGTAGGTCTCCAAGGAGACAAAGATTAGGTGCACAATATTTTGGAACACTGTATCCTTCAACGTTGAATAAACCAGAGCTTTACATAGGAATCTCCTCCTACTGAGTTCGGGCGGATTTTAACCTTTCACCCACTCCAGACGTCTATTGGAGTATTTACGGGAGAAAGGGGTCTTTGTGAAATATGCACGACTGAGTTACTCTAACGTCTTGCGTTAGTTTATCGCCTTACCAAACGTTGGGCGCCATGTAGCGTAGTTCCTATTTTCCCAATAGGCCCTGCGCATTGGAATAACATAAACAGTAGTGTCGACGTAGAAGTGCGGATCTTCCAGGCCTCTACTGACTATGCTAAACTTAATTGGGTTTGTTACCAACTAGCTCAGAGGTCACTGGAAACTTTCTTGACTGAAATAGGAAGTGATCAGCTTCCCTGGCACAGCCAAGAAGGGATTCAGTTTTCCAACAACCTTGCAACATGACAACTTTGCTCCTCAGATCAAGAGTCAATCTCTAGGGTCGTGTGAAACAATAGGCAGTTATTTTACTCAGTCAGGTTGGTGCAGTTTACTTTCACAATATGTAGAGAATAGAGAGACGGGCGTTTGTCAGAGGGTTAACATTTATTGAACAGTCTTTCTTCTCATACAAGAGAAATGAATTGCCACAATTGCAAGACTTGTTATATAAAAAGTACGTACAGTAAGATAAGTATTGCGAGATAATACTGTAAAAGCATTGATATGGTTTCTTAGCCATACAATGGTTTAAAAGTAATAAAACATATATACATTCATATATACATTAGGCTAAAATACTCAACTGGTGCTTCTAACTACGCCTACCCCAGTGTACCTGACCTAAGCCTAATACTTGGGAGGGGAGTAAGTAAGTAGCTTTAAGTTAAGTTGGTTTTGCCAAGGTTTGCTTCAAGAATTCTCTCTCAAGGGTTTAGTCAACACCATACCTCTGGAATAGAATGATGGAGGTCTGGTATCTCCCTCAGGGCTCGATATCCCAGTCACCCGCAAGGGTAGACCAGAAACGCCGGAGCTGGATTTCTCGGCAGGAAAAAGGCAGCGTCTCTTCTTCAGCGCGTCGAGGAGGAGGAGGGGGACAGCGTCCGCGGGCAGCTTGCATCTGCTGGGCTCTTGCAGAGGGACGGCTGTTCAG
Organism: Lissotriton vulgaris; assembly: GCF_964263255.1. Lineage (NCBI taxonomy): Eukaryota > Metazoa > Chordata > Amphibia > Caudata > Salamandridae > Lissotriton > Lissotriton vulgaris. The sequence goes on along the minus strand of NC_141689.1, from coordinate 168,120,876 downwards.
CTCCTAAGTTCACCACACCATCGTTCGCTAGTTAGCAGCGATAGCAGTAGCGATAGCAGCTATGATATCTTCAGCATAACAGCAGCTTCAGGCGACGGGCAACAGGGGACTTGTTTAAGGCCACGTTGGTAGTATTTATACCTGAAAGGTGCCTTGTTTGACGTAAGTTTGCTGGACATAAGACGTCAAAAAAGATGTCACTAGGAAGTGATCGTCTATCAGTGCTCATTAGAGTTCTATTACTAATCAAAACACAGCAAGCAGGGATTTCCAGGTTTGCTGAGTTTTTATCTTGTTGAAGAACTCGGAGTGTTAATCTAGGAATCTCAGATAGTGACTTCTGCTATGTCATTGCACTAATTGGTTGCAAAGGAAGTGGCAGAGAAAGCTATTCTGAAATGTGGCTCTGTTCGTGTGAGGCCAGAGATGAGTTTCTGAATATTGCACTTCAACGATTATGCCAATATAGGGAATAAATGGATTTATAGCCGAATAGGGGCATAAGGTCACAGTATCGATCAGGATCCTAGATTAGAACGCTACACCATCATGGAGCTGTGGAGTTCGTAATGACAAATTCCCAGCCCATGTACTCAATATGGCTTCACTACACTTACAAGGTCTAAGAATGGACTTAGACTGTGTAGGGGCATATTGCTCATGCAACTATACCCTCACCTGGGGCATAGCACGCCCAGCCTTTGGGCTGTGAGGCCTGCTAGATGAGTGACTTGCCTATGACACAGCCAGCATGTGTCCCATGTCGACTCCAAGGTTTTGTCTGCACCTAAACACACAGTTTGCAATGGTAGTGTGTATGTGTTTGGTGAGGAGTCTTTGAGGGTGGCCCAATAGATGCTGCACCCCATAGAGACCCTCTCTGGTTTCAAGGCCCTTTGTACCACAGTTACCTTTTACAAGGGACGTTTTAGGTGGGCCAGAGTTGTGCCAATAGTGGAAAGAAAGGTACAGTTTTGGGAAAGAACACAGGCATTAGGAACCTTTTTAGCAGGAACCCAATGCACATCCAGTCAAAGTGCAACAGATATCAGGCAAAAGTGGGGGGTAACCATGAAAAAAGGGGCTGTTAGACCTGGCATCTTTGGCGTGGTTTCCCCTGACTTTTCACCTCTACCTCCTGTATTTTTGACGCTGTGCTGGATTTCGTTTTTGCTGGTTTAGATGCTTTGGGCACTTTGCCACTGCTGATCAGTGTCAAAGTGCAAGTGCTCCCTGAGTAAATTGTTATTATAATTGGTTATCCATGATTGGCATATTTGTATCACCAAGAAGTCCCTAGTAAAGTGCACTGAGTGTGCGAGGGCTGGTGATTCAAATACTACTAGTGGGCCTGCAACAATGATTGTGCCACCCACATGAGTAGCCCTAAAATGGTATCTCAGGCCTGCCACCACATTGCCTGTGTGCCGTCTATGGACTGCCATGTCAACCTGGCCAGTGTCCCCACAAACCAGACCTAACCAATCCCTTTCTGTACGCATTAGACACCCCTATGGAAGGCCCAAAGTACCCCCCTGGGCAGGGTGCAGTGTATGTGAAAGGTAGAGCATGTACTAGTGCAGGTGACATACTCTGGTAGTGAATTACAGCCATTTTCGTTTTTCACTATTGTAAGGCTATCTTGCCCATGGGTTTTATTGGGGAATGCTGTGTACAGTGGTTACCTGCATATCTTCCCATAGAAGCAACATAGGACATAAAAGTCTGGTATCCCTGAACTCAGAATTTAATAACAAATCTTTTAGGAAAAGGTGTTTTTTAAATCCTGTGTTTGATAACAGCACTTTTAGAAAGTGGCTGTTCTCTTGTCTGACCTTTCTGTGTGGCTTGGCCTGTTTGTGAATTGACTGTCTGGTTTGTGAGTGACAGGGGCTGGGTGGCTCCCAGAGGCTGAGTGGGCCATCCGTGGGCTGAATAGTTCCATCTGCATCTAGAGTGGTGGGAGGGGGTAGCACCTGGGCCTGAATAGGGCTGTGCCTGCCTTCCACAATGCTGGCTCCATCTCATGCTGTGCGGCTGACGACCCTGCCCTTCGCTCTGAAAGGAAAGGAGAAGCCAGGAAAACAAAGTGCTTAAGGAACACTCAGAACTGGTTCAGACCGGACTCAGAGCCCTCCTGCACAAAGGGAACAAATACTTTTAGGGGTATAAGTATAGGACCCCAGACTACAGAAGATTAGATCATCCTGGAATCAAGAAGTAACCTCTGCCAAGGAGAAAGCTAGAAGACTGAAGAGGAAGGACTGTCCTGCTGTGTAGTTGTGGGCTGACCTGCAGTTGCTTTGCTGCCAAGGAGAGGGGAAGGACTTTGCTGTGTGCTGTGTCCCTTTGCTTGAAGAGATCTCCAAGGGCCTGAGTAGAGCTGGCTCCCTATTAAGAAGCTTTCACAAAAGAGAAGACCCCACTAAGTTCCAGGGAACAGGGTACTGTCGACAATGTAAGTTAAAAAGGAATCCCTGGACTACATATGCTTTTCTCTGCACTCTTATCTTTCATACACCCAACTCTTAAGAGCAACACAGTTTTTAAATATGTATCAAACCAACACAAAAATATGACGTTTACACTCTCTGTATTTTATTAATTTGTGTTTTTCTCATTTAAAATTCAGATCACTTTCTGAAAGGCATTATTTAAAAACATACATTATATTATCACATTTGAACCAATTGATCACAATGTTACATAAAATATACAATGTTAAAAAACAAAATCATATAAAAACCACAGAATTGTTACTACTAAGCTTCCAAAGTTTCCAAGTACATAATAAATCCCAATTGACAACCCCTTCTAACCTGTAGGTACAAAAATTCCTACTACCATACTTTCCTGACCCAATAACCTCATACAATTTTAGAGTAGTTAGAAAATACAGTATCCAAAATTGTGGTATATCTGTTATCTTGTTGGGTTTTTATTGGGTTCTATTTATCCAAGCGTCGACGCATTTCGGTGTTATTTTATTGATATGGTAACACCTTCTTCTGGACAGCAAAATTCATAGGGTCATCGTTTATAAATTTCCTTTAAAATGAAAGGGTGGCAATGCTTGTTTCCCTCCTTTTCCTGCTCAGGAATTGGTTGTGATCCTAAGGGATTTTTGTTCCAATCAGGGTGTTGACTTCCTATTTTCAGGTCTAAGCATGGGCGGAAAATACGTTCCGCTCGCGGATTTTGCGGATTTTCGGTAAATTCGCAATCCGCGAACGCTCGCGAATTTACCGAAAATCCGCAAATTCGCACACAGCGGATTTTTTTTTCTTGGTGATACAATTTTGCGGCGCGCGGCGTTCACTTACCGTCATTCAGGGTTTGCCGAGTTGTTTTTCTCGATATTTTGCGAGTGCTGCGCCATTTTGGATCTTGCTGCGGGATCCCGCAGGAGTTTGGCGACCGCGATTACGTAATCGCGGCTTGCCACCTTGCACAGCACGCATCGCGAAAGTTCGCAATTGCGAACACGTAGATGCGGCGAGCAGCAACAATCTTGCAAGCGCAAAATTACAAATTTTGAAATTCTGCACAAAAAATCCACCAGCAAGCAGCATAAACCTTCTGAAAATGATGATTTTTATCAGAATAACTCCTCAGGTTGACATTTGCCTGCACTTTTTTTTGCAAGGAGTCCATTTTTGGGGGTGGGGGGTGGGTGGGAGGAAGGAAGTGCCCCACAGTCTCCAACTTCCTGTTCCTGTCCAGCAGGCTCCTCCCAGTGCTTTCTTCATGTGCTGGTCACTTTCAATCGGATTCTTGACCTGGAAGGATACTTTTTGTGGATGCTGCTGTATATTTGGATTTGAGGCCTTTTTGACTTTCTTTGGATCACTTTTGGATTAGAAATTTCACAAGTAAGTTTGTTTGGGGCATTACAGTTGCTGCAACTACAATTTTGGAATTTTCGATTTTGGACTGTTGTTGTGGCCTTTTGACCAGGGGTAGTGAGTGGTGCATGGGCCTAGTCTTTCTGTGGGATGTCTTGAATTTAAACATCATGGAGGGCATGGATGGCATGGGATTGTGCTGATTTTTCTGTTTTTTTGCGATTTTTTGGGCTGTTGTTGTGGCCTTTTGACCAGGGGTAGTGAGTGGTGCATGGACCTAGTCTTTCTGTGGGGTGTCTTGAATTTAAACATCATGGAGGGCATGGATGGCATGGGATTGTGCTGATTTTTCTGTGTTTTTCGATTTTTTGGGCTGTTGTTGTGGCCTTTTGACCAGGGGTAGTGAGTGGTGCATGGGCCTAGTCTTTCTGTGGGGTGTCTTGAATTTAAACATCATGGAGGGCATGGATGGCATGGGATTGTGCTGGTTTTTCTGTGTTTTTCGATTTTTTGGGCTGTTCATGGGGACAGGCCATGTGTGTGGGGGCCATTTTGAGTGCTGGTACAGGCAGGCCATGTGCTGGGAGGCAGGGGGCCATTTTGAATGCAGGCAGTGTTCTTAGGCCTGCAACCATTTTGCCTAGGTTTCAACCATTATGCCCAGGGGTAGTGAGTGGTACATGGACCTAGTCTTTCTGTGGGGTGTCTTGAATTTAAACATCATGGAGGGCATGGATGGAATGGGATTGTGCTGATTTTTCTGTGTTTTTCGTTTTTTTGGGCTGTTGTTGTGGCACATGGAGGGCATGGATGGCATGCTGATTTTTTTTGTGTTTTTCGATTTTTTGGGGTGTTCATGGGTACAGGCCATGTGGGTGGGGGCCATTTTGAGTGCTGGTACAGGCAGGCCATGTGCTGGGAGGCAGGGGGCCATTTTGAATGCAGGCAGTGTTCTTAGGTCTGCAACCATTTTGCCTAGGTTTCAACCATTATGCCCAGGGGTAGTGAGTGGTGCATAGGCCTAGTCTTTCTGTGGGGTGTCTTGAATTTAAACATCATGAAGGGCATGGATGGCATGGGATTGTGCTGATTTTTCTATGTTTTTTGTTTTTTTGAGCTGTTGTTGTGGCCTTTTGACCAGGGGTAGTGAGTGGTGCATGGGCCTAGTCTTTCTGTGGGGTGTCTTGAATTTAAACATCATGGAGGGCATGGATGGCATGGGATTGTGCAGATTTTTCTGTGTTTTTCGATTTTTTGGGGTGTTCATGGGGACAGGCCATGTGGGTGGGGGCCATTTTGAGTGCTGGTACAGGCAGGCCCTGGCCATGTGCTGGGAGGCAGGGGGCCATTTTGAATGCAGGCAGTGTTCTTAGGTCTGCAACCATTTTGCCTAGGTTTCAACCATTATGCCCAGGGGTAGTGAGTGGTGCATGGGCCTAGTCTTTCTGTGGGGTGTCTTGAATTTAAACATCATGGAGGGCATTGATGGCATGGGATTGTGCTGATTTTTCTGTGTTTTTAGTTTTTTTGGGCTGTTGTTGTGGCCTTTTGACCAGGGGTAGTGAGTGGTGCATGGGCCTAGTCTTTATGTGGGGTGTCTTGAATTTAAACATCATGGAGGGCAAGTATGGCAATGGATTCTGCTGATTTGTATGTGGTTTTTGAGTTTTTGGGGTGTATAACTGAACTGATTTTCCTCTGTCTTCCATTGCTTTTAGGTGCACAAGACTCAAGAGAACCACAAGTGCCAGGAAGAAGTCCTGCAGTGGTGTGTGTGTGCAGCATAGCGTCACGCGACATCACGTCTGGCCACAGACAACTCTGCAACTCGTGCAACTGCGGCCTGCTGTTCTGACCTCTGAAGAAGATGGCCCCAAAAAAAGTTCCCCGTAGCTCCTCTAGCAAGAAAGTTGCCAGTAAGGAGCAGAAGAAGCAAGTTACCAAGGAGACTGGTGTGCCGCCCGCCACATTTTTTGGGAGTAAAAAAAAAAGTACGCCTGCAGCAGCAGCGGGATCTGCTGCGGACCAAGCTGGGAGCAGCACCCCCGCTCCATTGGGCTCAGTACCACCACCACCACCACGCCAACTTAAGTCCAAGCCCTTGAGTGCTGCAGAGGCACTTAGTCTAGTTGTTCAATCCCCATCGACCAGTGATGTTGGCTCATCGCAAGAAAGTAGCAGCAATGTCCCTCAATCGACACAGGTTGTTGTAACTCATCTGACGAGTGTTGAACAACAATAGCCGCAACAACAACCACATGTGCAAGTACAAGCCCAAGTACAAGTGGAAGGAGAGGCAGCGCAAGGAGATGCGCAAGCAGAGGTGCATGGAGGGTCACAAGTGCCCACAATAGTTGTTCCTCCCGAAGTAGGGGCACATCATGAAATCGACAATCAAGCCGAGGTATCATTTGAGGAAGCCACTCCTCCTGATGATCATTCATTGTCTTCCACATCCCTAGCAAGGAAGAGATCAAGGGTGGTGTCTACATCTTCTTCAAGCACACCTCCTTCTGATGATACGGATCAAAATTGGGAACCAGCACCACTGCCGTCTGAGAGTGAGGCACACCATGATCTGACAAAGGTAGCTAAGCGTAAAAGGAAGCTCGTCCAAAGTCTCATAGTTATGGAGTGTGATGAGGCTCAACAAGAAGTGGTGGATACTGCTGTTGATGAAGACTCTCACGACGACGACTCAGTCATCATAAAAGTCACTGCAGCCCCAGCGGGCATGCAGCAAACAGACATTTTGACCCTAGCCCGAGAAGCTGCTGAGCGTGATGATGTTGTCGACGAGCAGGCAATGGAAATACCACAATCATTGGAGTTAACTAGTACACCAACACCTACCGCTTCCATATTTCTTCTTCGCCAGAAGGGACCTCCATCCACCTCGACCTCAATTAGTGGTGGTGAAAGCGCACAACGTAGTAAAGTTCGGCAATCCACATCCTCCACTGCATCTGGCATTAGAAGCATGACCGCCGCCTCCTCCGGCCCCCACTGACATTTCAAGTCTGCAGTTTGGGACTTCTTTAGTGTTTGCCCAAAAAAGGAAAACTTCGCCATTTGTAGCATTTGTAAGCTTGCAGTTAGTCGTGGTAAGTTTGGTACCAACTATGGTACCGGAGGCCAGAGAGGTCATCTTAAGAGACAGCACGCTGTCCAATGGTTTGCGCACCTAAAGGAGATCAAGGAAGCCCGAATTGCAAGTCAAGAAAATGTTGATGTTTCATCTGATGATGACGAAGAGGAAGAAGACGTGTCAAACACTTCACTTACGCCCAGTACCCCTGTCAGCAGCACACCCCATGTGAGCCACACTAAGAGTGTGGGAGAGAGTGAGACACCAATGCGAAAAAGTTAATCAGCGAGCGTAACTGGGTCGAAGAAGTCATCATCATCCCGTAAATGCATGGTCCAGGGCAACATTAGAACCATGTTGTTTTCAGAGGCGCCATATGATCGCAACCACCCACTGACGCGTCTGTATAACACTAAGCTGGCTAAAATGCTAGCTCTGGACCTTCTCCCTTTTTCTTTTGTAGAAGGGGTTGGTTTTCTAGAATTAGTGGCAGCGCTCTGCCCTAAATGGAAGGTTCATAGCCGGTTCTATTTTGCCAGAGTTGCGGTTCCAGCACTACATGAAGATGTGCTGGAGGTAATTGGGGCAGCTTTGCAGAAGAGTGCTATTCACACTATACATCTGACAACAGACATGTGGACCAGTGGCGCAGGTGCTGATTACATGTGCATCACTGCACACTGGGTCTCTTTTTCAGGGGTTAAAGCAAAGCTAAACGCAGGTGTTGACCCGGACCAAGTTTTTAAAGCTGCTTGGAAACATGAAACACTAGCCATGTTTGGCTTGGAGAAACGTCATACAGCAGAAAACATTTTGAATGAGTTTAACACAAAGGTCTTTCACTGGCTGTCCCCCAAAAAACGCCGGATTGGTTATGTTTCCAAGGATAATGGCGCCAATGTAGTTAAGGCCATGGATCTGGGTCACTATTTCAGAGTGCCGTGTTTGGTGCACTGTATAAACCTGGTTGTTAAAAAATTCTTGAGTGAAGACAGTTCAGCGTGCGAGTTAGTGGCCACCTGCTGAAGAATATGCAACCATTTCAGCCATTCTTTTAAGGCCCGGAAGCATCTGAGGAGCCTGCTACATGAACGTCGAATGCCAGTGAAAGCACTCATCCAGAAGGTGCCAACACATTGGAACTCAACCTTCTACATGCTTGAGCGTCTGTATGAGCAGTATACGGTACTCGATCACTATTTCTTAACACTGGGTACAGCTCAGAAGGACCTGAGGCTAGATGCGGCCCAATGGAAGCTAGTTAAAAGCCTGACAGACATGCTTCGTCCTTTTGGGGTCTTCACGCGTGCAGTCAGCATGGATGACTGTAATTTGGGAAAAGCTATCCCATTGTTGCGCATGCTGGAGCACCAACTGAAGGCGGTGTCTTCTATGTTTCAAAAAGATGAAGAAAAGAAAGACGCTTTTGTTTTGGCGGAGAAATTATTAGAGCGCCTACTTGGCGATGAACGTCTTAAAATGATTCACTCAGAACAGCATTACATTTGTGCTACTATTCTGGATCCACGCTACTAAAAGGCGCTGGCAGGCCGAGCATTCTTTCCTTTTGATGATGAAGATGTTACAAAGTACAAACGATGGCTAGCCTTGTCAGCCATGAGGTTTGAAAGAGAACGGCAGCAAATTGAAGGAAAAGGCAGTACATCAGCATCAGCAGGCCATCCCCAGTCAAAAGAATCGACTTCTGCACCTGTGGCTGTGGGATAAGTGACCTCTCAGCCGTTAAAGACACCGGAAACCGGATCATCTGCACCAGACACAACAGTAACATTGGGTGAAGAAGAGGATTGGCTAACTTTCCTTGGGTTTGGTTCTCAAAAGGTCCCAGCAAAAAGTAAGCAAAGTGGAGGAACCTTGGAGAACCTTGAGTCAATGGTGCAGGACTATCTGAATGACTCAACAGAGGTCTATATTAATGCTGATCCATTGGCGTATTGGCATGGGAAAAAAGAATTGTGGGCACAGCTCTCCAACCTGGCTATAAACTACTTGTCTTGTCCACTCGCAAGCATGTCTTCTGAATGTGTTTTCAGTGCTGCTGGTGGCATTGTAACTTCCAAACGGAGCCGCCTCTCGCCCAAAAATGTGGAGAGGTTAACAATGATCAAGATGAATCAGCACCTCATACCACCAGATTACAAAGTACGAGAACACACGCCGGATGAAGACGAGGAGGACAGCAACGTAGATGAAGGAATTTCTTCTCTGTTAGGTGACACTGACCTACTCCTGCCTGAATTCGCAGAGTATGAGGACGAACTCTTATTCTTATTCCCTGACACCGAGCCCTGAAAATGAGCCAATGAATCAATAACTTTCTTTTTCGTCCTTTTTCACTTTTATTCCTGTGTGTCTGTCTTTCTTTGTTTTGCACAGTTAATATAATTAAAACTTTAATCACCTAATCACAAAAACAAGCCCATCAGCAGAACTGTCTTCACTTGTTTGCTTATTGATTTGAAGGTGCCGCAGTCTGCATTCCTCAGGTTCACAAGTTCACAAGAACATGCTCCTCTATCATCCTCCTCCAGACTCCTATTTCCCTCAAAGCAGAGGGCTGAATTACGCCCAATGAAGAAAGACTCTGCACTTGTGGGGGTGTTTTACTTCTTTGCGGGTGAGTTGGCGGATCTTGGGGCCATTGCTGGGAAGCTCTAATACCGGATAAAAGTGGTTTGGACCAAATCGGAGGCGAACATTTTTTTGCTGACTTGCTTGCCTTTGAGGTGCTCTTTGGGGGGGTTCCGGGTGTTTGTGGGTGAGTTTTGGGGTCTGGGAGCACTGCTGGGATAGTCTAATTTTGATTGCATTTGCTTTTCAGGAAATCCGTGGTGGAAAACGGGAGTTATGACCAGTGTTCCCACGAACGTGCGCGGCTGAGCGCGCGCGCACATCAATGCCCCCGAGCGCGCAATGCTTTGTGAGTAGCGCGCACACACATCCCGAGAGCATTGGTGCTGCCACTGCAGCACGAAAAACGGGCATTTCAAACTTTCAGAGGAAGGAGGGAGCACTTGCTAAATTTCTTTTGTTTACTAGAGTGCGACTGTGGGGCTCATTGTTTGCTTTTGTTTAGGTATGTGTGTTAATGGCAGGCCCGTCAGGAGCTGCGATTAACATGAATGCTTTAAACAAAAGCAAACAATGAGCCCCACAGTCGCACTCTAGAAAAGAAAAGAAATGCAGCACCAAACGCAGCGTGTGCTTTTAGAATCACCTAAACACATGCTGTGTTTCTAGACTTGCTGCATTTCTTCTCTTAACAGAGCTGAGTTGGCAAGTGATTGGGTGCCTTTTTTAAAGTGTTCATGTTAATTGAGGCTCATGAAGGGTGCAGCCAATAACATGAAATCTTTAAGAAAGGCGCACAATCACCCCGCAGCTGCACTCTAATAAGAGAAGAAATGCAGCAAGCCTACAAAAGCGGCATTTGAAGGTGCCTTTAGCATGTGCATTTATCTTGCTGTGTAAGCTGTTGTCGCAGCCTCAGCTGCTTGCACAGATTTATTCCTGTGTTTTTGTGCTGTCCTGTTCAGACCGAGTTAGCTCTGTCAGTGCAAAGTGGTATATATTTAGCAGCCCGGGAGCAGTAATTTCATTGCTTTTTTGGGTTCATCTCACACATGTAGATGATAATTGTAATGGTCTTGTTCAACAACTTGTTGCTAAGGGGATGTTTGGTTATTTTAAAAGAGAATGCATTAGTCTGATTCATACGCATGCAAATGATTCAGAAGTTGAGGAAAGAGGGGGCTTATGGGAGTGTGAGTCTTTCAGTAGAGATACGGAAGGTATGGATAAGAGCAGTGATGTCACGTGATGTCACATGATGTCAGTCCGTTAAAAGGGTGAGTGAACATAGTTGACTATTTGGATTAATGATCGCAGGAAGGAAGAAGCAGTTTGTTAACGGAGGATATGATGAGGGGCTAGAGTCTTGACCAGTGTTCCCACGAACGTGCGCGGCTGAGCGCGCGCGCACATCAATGCCCCTGAGCGCGCAGTGCTTTGTGAGTGGCGCGCACACACATCCAGAGAGCATTGGCGCTGCCACTGCAGCGCGAAAAACTGGCATTTCAAACTTTCAGAGGAAGGAGGGAGCACTTGCTAAATTTCTTTTGTTTACTAGAGTGCGACTGTGGGGCTCATTGTTTGCTTTTGTTTAGGTATGCGTGTTAATGGCAGGCCCGTCAGGAGCTGCGATTAACATGAATGCTTTAAACAAAAGCAAACAATGAGCCCCACAGTCGCACTCTAGAAAAGAAAAGAAATGCAGCACCAAACACAGCGTGTGCTTTTAGAATTACCTAAACACATGCTGTGTTTCTAGACTTGCTGCATTTCTTCTCTTAACAGAGCTGAGTTGCCAAGTGATTGTGTGCCTTTTTTAAAGTGTTCATGTTAATTGAGGCTCATGAAGGGTGCAGCCAATAACATGAAATCCTTAAGAGAGGCGCACAATCACCCCGCAGCTGCACTCTAATAAGAGAAGAAATGCAGCAAGCCTACAAAAGCAGCATTTGAAGGTGCCTTTAGCATGTGCATTTATCTTGTTGTGTAAGCTGTTGTCGCAGCCTCAGCTGCTTGCACAGATTTATTCCTGTGTTTTTGTGCTGTCCTGTTCAGACCGAGTTAGCTCTGTCAGTGCAAAGTGGTATATATTTAGCAGCCCGGGAGCAGTAATTTCATTGCTTTTTTGGGTTCATCTCACACATGTAGATTGATAATTGTAATGGTCTTGTTCAACAACTTGTTGCTAAGGGGATGTTTGGTTATTTTAAAAGAGAATGCATTAGTCTGATTCATACGCATGCAAATGGTTCAGAAGTTGAGGAGAGAGGGGGCTTATGGGAGTGTGAGTCTTTCAGTAGAGATACGGAAGGTATGGATAAGAGCAGTGATGTCACATGATGTCAGCCCGTAAAAAGGGTGAGTGAACATAGTTGACTATTTGGATTAATGATCGCAGGAAGGAAGAAGCAGTTTGTTAACGGAGGATATGATGAGGGGCTAGAGTCTTGACAGGTGATCGTTGTGTGAAAGGTAAATATCTGAGACATGGAGAAGGAGGGGAGTTTAGGCAGAAAGTGTAATGGGAATAGAACAGGCAAGGACTCTTGAGGAGGATAATGCGCATGTATTTGTTAAGACAAGTGGTATTCGTTGGGTTCATGTTACACATTCAGATTAAAAATCGCAATGGTTTTTGTCATACAACTTGTTGGGAAGGGGATGTCTGGTTATTTTTAAAAGAATATGTATTAGTTGATGAACACGTATGAAAATGATTCAGAGGTTGAGAGAGGGGGATTATGGGAGTGTGAGTCTTTCAGTAGATTTGCGGAGGTAATTAAAAGAAGTAGTAGGGGAAGCAAGTCACGTGATGTCAGTCTGTTAAAAGGATGAATGCACACAGCTGAAAATGTGGATTAACAATTGGTGAAAGGAAGAAACAGTGTGCTAATGGAGGATAGGATGAGGGGCCAGAGTCCTGATAGTGACCGTTCTTTCGAAAGGTAAAAATCTGGGATATGGAGAAGGAGGGGAGTTTAGGCAGAGAGTGAATGGGGATTAATACAGGGGAGGACTCATGAGGAGGATAATGGGTTTCTTGATGTAATGGGTGGAGCGATGTTTTTCATGTTTATAGCGCATTAAGGGTCACTACAGTTGTAGGTGCTATTAGGAGATACACGAGGTAATAACTAGGGGTATTTGAATTACGTTTCATTAGTACATAAATCTGCCAATGAGCTTGCCTTATATATTCAGTGTTTTATAATTAACCATTGTTTACAAATGTACCTAAATTGTTATCGTATTTGTTTTAGTAACCCCTGATGAAGAGCCAAGAAGGCTCGAAATGCATTGGGTATTCATAAAGCATCGCTGACTTCAAAATGTGATTAATCTGGCTGTACCTATGCATAAAGCTTGGATTGGCTTACTATTGGTATTTGAAGATGTTAATAAAAACCACAGATATGATCGCACTGTCTCCGTAGTGATGAACAGATAAGAGTATATGGATTCAACACTGGAAAATGAAATAGTCATGTTTACAATGAGTTTACAATTGGAGTACTGGGATAAATGGAATACACAGGTGGGAATGATTCCCGCTTTTCTGCAGTGCAACAGTGGGAGCGTAAAATGAGTGCTCTTTCCTTAATACACGTGCATTGACTGTGTTTGGGCGATCCACAGACACTGGGCGCATGCATTTATAAGTAAGTTTTGAATATTGGAGTAATTCTAAGGGAAGGAGTGCAAGCTCGCATCCACACGTTTTTACTAAAGTAGCACACTCAAGAAGATACCTAGCCACCTATATTTATATCCACAGTTAAGGAGGGTCGAAAACACTGTTTGTCTAGATCGACCAGGTATTTTTATTTATACCACTTATTTGATATTTATTTAATGATTTTTCAAAAAAGATTTTTTAAAGCAAAAAAAGACACATCTCTATATCCACATATTTACAAAAATGTACACAAATCTACAATGAAATTTACACATCGCATGGCAATGCCGTGTACCAATGTCCACGCAGTATGGCCGCTACGCTCCAAGGCCGCTCGTCTCACGCTATGCACAGCGCCCCTTCGCCGGCAGTAGCAGTTGCGAGTCAGGGCAACAATTGCACAGCTGCTGGCGGTAGTATCGCCGCAGGTCCCTCCCGTTTCACTCAGAGGGTCTTACTTGGTTTCGGCGCCGTCGGAAAGCAGCTCCACCAAAGAGTTATTTTTGGGGCCTAATCGCCTCGTGGTGCGCCGCGGACTATCGTGAGCTGCCGAACCCACCAGCCTCTCCAGACGATCTCGGGCTCGGCTCCATGGGAAACTCCGGACTTCGTGACTTCAGATCGGCAAGTCGTAGGGTGCTGAAAGTTTCACCGAGGCTGCATAACTGTAGTCTCCTTGTCCGAGGGTGGTCAGGACGAGCAAAGGCGGTGGAAAAGGAGGATAAATACCGGATTTTGTATCCAGGCTGCAGGAGCCTCACATAAGTGCGGCCATACTGCTTGTGTTCCCTCTAGCGCCCCCGGTAATGTGACGTCTCTGCTGGAGAGTGCGGGAAGGCAAAAACAAGCTACCACCAGGAGGTGTGTCCAATCTTCGAAGCATGTGTGTGCTTCTGGTCACCAAAAGGGTAGTGTGATTGTGGGAAAACAGCAGGCAAGACCTGCTCCATGGATCACCCACGTGATGGCTGGTACCCCCAGAGTAGAATCACAGGAAGGCTGATTGGGGCAGGGCTAATTGATCTGTTAAATATCTGGCCTGCCTGCTCAGTGCTGTTCATGAATATTCTATCTCTGATGCATAGCATTTCAAATTTGAAGGCGCAGTTGCATGCTCATATATGTTAAACAATTTTAGTGTGCTGGTGCTGCCTTCTTAGCAGTGTGCCTCAATTGCAGTATTGTCGGGGAGGGAGGCGGTAGAATACGTGACTAATGCATTTTAATACGGCGATGCGGACACTAGCATTAAAATGCGTTAATCGAAAGCTTGATGCAGCCCTACCCTAACCCATCCCTGAAACTGCGATAAGTAAAATTATAAGAACAACTTTATTATAATTTTATTTTTCCTGCATTTATTAAACTTTTCATGTTAATTGCTGCACCCATCATGAGCTGAAATTAACATGAAAACTTGAACAAATGCACACAATCACCCCGCATCCCAGCTCTATCAAGAAAAGAAATGCAGCAACATAGCTGCCAAGTTTTCAAATTGCTATGTGGGACTGTTTTAAACAGGCCTTAACACCGTTCACGTGGATTTGTATACGAGGAAATGCACCATATTTTTGCTTCTTTAAGCAAAAGTTTGGAGTGATATTTGGCGCTGTACCAACACACACGGTCTGGTTACTGGCGCACATTGTCTTGGTTGCAGTGCACAAAGACCTTAGGCTACCGCACACAGAGGAAAAAAATTAGAGGGAACATTGGTCTTGACAGGTGATCGTTGTCTGAAAGGTAAATATCTGAGACATGCTGAAGGAGGGGAGTTTAGGCAGAAAGTGTAATGGGAATAGAACAGGCGAGGACTCTTGAGGAGGATAATGCGCATGCATTTGTTAAGACAAGTAGTATTCGTTGGGTTCATGTTACACATTCAGATTAAAAATCGCAATGGTTTTTGTCATACAACTTGTTGGGAAGGGGATGTCTGGTTATTTTTAAAAGAATATTTATTAGTTGATGAACACGTATGAAAATGATTCAGAGGTTGAGAGAGGGGGATTATGGGAGTGTGTGTCTTTCAGTAGATTTGCGGAGGTAATTGAAAGAAGTAGTAGGGGAAGCAAGTCACGTGATGTCAGTCTGTTAAAAGGATGAATGCACACAGCTGAAAATGTGGATTAACAATTGGTGAAAGGAAGAAACAGTGTGCTAATGGAGGATAGGATGAGGGGCCAGAGTCCTGATAGTGACCGTTCTTTCGAAAGGTAAAAATCTGGGATATGGAGAAGGAGGGGAGTTTAGGCAGAGAGTGAATGGGGATTAATACAGGGGAGGACTCATGAGGAGGATAATGGGTTTCTTGATGTAATGGGTGGAGCGATGTTTTTCATGTTTATAGCGCATTAAGGGTCACTACAGTTGTAGGTCCTATTAGGAGACACACGGGGTAATAACTAGGGGTATTTGAATTACGTTTCATTAGTACATAAATCTGCCAATGAGCTTGCCTTATATATTCAGTGTTTTATAATTAACCATTGTTTACAAATGTACCTAAATTGTTATCGTATTTGTTTTAGTAACCCCTGATGAAGAGCCAAGAAGGCTCGAAATGCATTGGGTATTCATAAAGCATCGCTGACTTCAAAATGTGATTAATGTGGATGTACCTATGCATAAAGCTTGGATTGGCGTACTATTGGTATTTGAAGATGTTAATAAAAACCACAGATATGATCGCACTGTCTCCGTAGTGATGAACGGATAAGAGTATATGGATTCAACACTGGAAAACAAAATAGTCATGTTTACAATGAGTTTACAATTGGAGTACTGGGATAAATGGAATACACAGGTGGGAATGATTCCCGCTTTTCTGCAGTGCAACAGTGGGAGCGTAAAATGAGTGCCCTTTCCTTAATACACGTGCATTGACTGTGTTTGGGCGATCCACAGACACTGGGCGCATGCATTTATAATTAAGTTTTGAATATTGGAGTAATTCTAAGGGAAGGAGTGCAAGCTCGCATCAACACGTTTTTGCTAAAGTAGCACACTCAAGAAGATGCCTAGCCACCTATATTTATATCCACAGTTAAGGAGGGTCGAAAACACTGTTTGTCTAGATCGACCAGGTATTTTTATTTATACCACTTATTTGATATTTATTTAATGATTTTTCAAAAAAGATTTTTTAAAGCAAAAAAAGACACATCTCTATATCCACATATTTACAAAAATGTACTCAAATATACAATGAAATTTACACATCGCATGGCAATGCCGTGTACCAATGTCCACGCAGTATGGCCGCAAAGCTCCAAGGCCGCTCGTCTCACGCTATGCACAGCGCCCCTTCGCCGGCAGTAGCAGTTGCGAGTCAGGGCAACAATTGCACAGCTGCTGGCGGTAGTATCGCCACAGGTCCCTCCCAGTTCACTCAGAGGGTCTTACTTGGTTTCGGCGCCGTCGGAAAGCAGCTCCACCAAAGAGTTATTTTTGGGGCCTAATCGCCTCGTGGTGCGCCGCGGACTATCGTGAGCTGCCGAACCCACCAGCCTCTCCAGACGATCTCGGGCTCGGCTCCGTCGGAAACTCCGGACTTCGTGACTTCAGATCGGCAAGTCGTAAGGTGCTGAAAGTTTCACCGAGGCTGCATAACTGTAGTCTCCTTGTCCGAGGGTGGTCAGGACGAGCAAAGGCGGTGGAAAAGGAGGATAAATACCGGATTTTGTATCCAGGCTGCAGGAGCCTTACATAAGTGCGGCCATACTGCTTGTGCGCCCTCTAGCGCCCCCGGTCATGTGACGTCTCTGCTGGAGAGTGCGGGAAGGCAAAACCAAGCTACCACCAGCAGGTGTGTCCAATCTTCGAAGCATGTGTGTGCTTCTGGTCACCAAAAGGGTAGTGTGATTGTGGGAAAACAGCAGGCAAGACCTGCTCCATGGATCACCCACGTGATGGCTGTTACCCCCAGAGTAGAATCACAGGAAGGCTGATTGGGGCAGGGCTAATTGATCTGTTAAATATCTGGCCTGCCTGCTCAGTGCTGTTCATGAATATTCTATCTCTGATGCATAGCATTTCAAATTTGAAGGCGCAGTTGCATGCTCATATATGTTAAACAATTTTAGTGTGCTGGTGCTGCCTTCTTAGCAGTGTGCCTCAATTGCAGTATTGTTGGGGTGGGGGAGGCGGTAGAATACGTGACTAATGCATTTTAATACGGCGATGCGGACACTAGCATTAAAATGCGTTAATCGAAAGCTTGATGCAGCCCTACCCTAACCCATCCCTGAAACTGCGAAAAGTAAAATTATAAGAACAACTTTATTATAATTTTATTTTTCCTGCATTTATTAAACTTTTCATGTTAATTGCTGCACCCATCATGAGCTGAAATTAACATGAAAACTTGAACAAATGCACACAATCACCCCGCATCCCAGCTCTATCAAGAAAAGAAATGCAGCAACATAGCTGCCAAGTTTTCAAATTGCTATGTGGGACTGTTTTAAACAGGCCTTAACACCGTTCACGTGGATTTGTACGCGAGGAAATGCACCATATTTTTGCTTCTTTAAGCAAAAGTTTGGAGTGATATTTGGCGCTGTACCAACACACACGGTCTGGTTACTGGCGCACATTGTCTTGGTTGCAGTGCACAAAGACCTTAGGCTACCGCACACAGAGGAAAAAAATTAGAGGGAACATTGGTCTTGACAGGTGATCGTTGTCTGAAAGGTAAATATCTGAGACATGCTGAAGGAGGGGAGTTTAGGCAGAAAGTGTAAAGGGAATAGAACAGGCGAGGACTCTTGAGGAGGATAATGCGCATGCATTTGTTAAGACAAGTAGTATTCGTTGGGTTCATGTTACACATTCAGATTAAAAATCGCAATGGTTTTTGTCATACAACTTGTTGGGAAGGGGATGTCTGGTTATTTTTAAAAGAATATTTATTAGTTGATGAACACGTATGAAAATGATTCAGAGGTTGAGAGAGGGGGATTATGGGAGTGTGTGTCTTTCAGTAGATTTGCGGAGGTAATTGAAAGAAGTAGTAGGGGAAGCAAGTCACGTGATGTCAGTCTGTTAAAAGGATGAATGCACACAGCTGAAAATGTGGATTAACAATTGGTGAAAGGAAGAAACAGTGTGCTAATGGAGGATAGGATGAGGGGCCAGAGTCCTGATAGTGACCGTTCTTTCGAAAGGTAAAAATCTGGGATATGGAGAAGGAGGGGAGTTTAGGCAGAGAGTGAATGGGGATTAATACAGGGGAGGACTCATGAGGAGGATAATGGGTTTCTTGATGTAATGGGTGGAGTGATGTTTTTCATGTTTATAGCGCATTAAGGGTCACTACAGTTGTAGGTGCTATTAGGAGATACACGGGGTAATAACTAGGGGTATTTGAATTACGTTTCATTAGTACATAAATCTGCCAATGAGCTTGCCTTATATATTCAGTGTTTTATAATTAACCATTGTTTACAAATGTACCTAAATTGTTATCGTATTTGTTTTAGTAACCCCTGATGAAGAGCCAAGAAGGCTCGAAATGCATTGGGTATTCATAAAGCATCGCTGACTTCAAAATGTGATTAATGTGGATGTACCTATGCATAAAGCTTGGATTGGCGTACTATTGGTATTTGAAGATGTTAATAAAAACCACAGATATGATCGCACTGTCTCCGTAGTGATGAACGGATAAGAGTATATGGATTCAACACTGGAAAACAAAATAGTCATGTTTACAATGAGTTTACAATTGGAGTACTGGGATAAATGGAATACACAGGTGGGAATGATTCCCGCTTTTCTGCAGTGCAACAGTGGGAGCGTAAAATGAGTGCCGTTTCCTTAATACACGTGCATTGACTGTGTTTGGGCGATCCACAGACACTGGGCGCATGCATTTATAATTAAGTTTTGAATATTGGAGTAATTCTAAGGGAAGGAGTGCAAGCTCGCATCCACACGTTTTTGCTAAAGTAGCACACTCAAGAAGATGCCTAGCCACCTATATTTATATCCACAGTTAAGGAGGGTCGAAAACACTGTTTGTCTAGATCGACCAGGTATTTTTATTTATACCACTTATTTGATATTTATTTAATGATTTTTCAAAAAAGATTTTTTAAAGCAAAAAAAGACACATCTCTATATCCACATATTTACAAAAATGTACTCAAATATACAATGAAATTTACACATCGCATGGCAATGCTGTGTACCAATGTCCACGCAGTATGGCCGCTACGCTCCAAGGCCGCTCGTCTCACGCTATGCACAGCGCCCCTTCGCCGGCAGTAGCAGTTGCGAGTCAGGGCAACAATTGCACAGCTGCTGGCGGTAGTATCGCCACAGGTCCCTCCCAGTTCACTCAGAGGGTCTTACTTGGTTTCGGCGCCGTCGGAAAGCAGCTCCACCAAAGAGTTATTTTTGGGGCCTAATCGCCTCAGGGTGCGCCGCGGACTATCGTGAGCTGCCGAACCCACCAGCCTCTCCAGACGATCTCGGGCTCGGCTCCGTCGGAAACTCCGGACTTCGTGACTTCAGATCGGCAAGTCGTAAGGTGCTGAAAGTTTCACCGAGGCTGCATAACTGTAGTCTCCTTGTCCGAGGGTGGTCAGGACGAGCAAAGGCGGTGGAAAAGGAGGATAAATACCGGATTTTGTATCCAGGCTGCAGGAGCCTTACATAAGTGCGGCCATACTGCTTGTGCGCCCTCTAGGGCCCCCGGTAATGTGACGTCTCTGCTGGAGAGTGCGGGAAGGCAAAACCAAGCTACCACCAGCAGGTGTGTCCAATCTTCGAAGCATGTGTGTGCTTCTGGTCACCAAAAGGGTAGTGTGATTGTGGGAAAACAGCAGGCAAGACCTGCTCCATGGATCACCCACGTGATGGCTGTTACCCCCAGAGTAGAATCACAGGAAGGCTGATTGGGGCAGGGCTAATTGATCTGTTAAATATCTGGCCTGCCTGCTCAGTGCTGTTCATGAATATTCTATCTCTGATGCATAGCATTTCAAATTTGAAGGCGCAGTTGCATGCTCATATATGTTAAACAATTTTAGTGTGCTGGTGCTGCCTTCTTAGCAGTGTGCCTCAATTGCAGTATTGTTGGGGTGGGGGAGGCGGTAGAATACGTGACTAATGCATTTTAATACGGCGATGCGGACACTAGCATTAAAATGTGTTAATCGAAAGCTTGATGCAGCCCTACCCTAACCCATCCCTGAAACTGCGAAAAGTAAAATTATAAGAACAACTTTATTATAATTTTATTTTTCCTGCATTTATTAAACTTTTCATGTTAATTGCTGCACCCATCATGAGCTGAAATTAACATGAAAACTTGAACAAATGCACACAATCACCCCGCATCCCAGCTCTATCAAGAAAAGAAATGCAGCAACATAGCTGCCAAGTTTTCAAATTGCTATGTGGGACTGTTTTAAACAGGCCTTAACACCGTTCACGTGGATTTGTATGCGAGGAAATGCACCATATTTTTGCTTCTTTAAGCAAAAGTTTGGAGTGATATTTGGCGCTGTACCAACACACACGGTCTGGTTACTGGCGCACATTGTCTTGGTTGCAGTGCACAAAGACCTTAGGCTACCGCACACAGAGGAAAAAAATTAGAGGGAACATTGGTCTTGACAGGTGATCGTTGTCTGAAAGGTAAATATCTGAGACATGCTGAAGGAGGGGAGTTTAGGCAGAAAGTGTAATGGGAATAGAACAGGCGAGGACTCTTGAGGAGGATAATGGGCATGCATTTGTTAAGACAAGTAGTATTCGTTGGGTTCATGTTACACATTCAGATTAAAAATCGCAATGGTTTTTGTCATACAACTTGTTGGGAAGGGGATGTCTGGTTATTTTTAAAATAATATTTATTAGTTGATGAACACGTATGAAAATGATTCAGAGGTTGAGAGAGGGGGATTATGGGAGTGTGTGTCTTTCAGTAGATTTGCGGAGGTAATTGAAAGAAGTAGTAGGGGAAGCAAGTCACGTGATGTCAGTCTGTTAAAAGGATGAATGCACACAGCTGAAAATGTGGATTAACAATTGGTGAAAGGAAGAAACAGTGTGCTAATGGAGGATAGGATGAGGGGCCAGAGTCCTGATAGTGACCGTTCTTTCGAAAGGTAAAAATCTGGGATATGGAGAAGGAGGGGAGTTTAGGCAGAGAGTGAATGGGGATTAATACAGGGGAGGACTCATGAGGAGGATAATGGGTTTCTTGATGTAATGGGTGGAGCGATGTTTTTCATGTTTATAGCGCATTAAGTGTCACTACAGTTGTAGGTGCTATTAGGAGATACACGGGGTAATAACTAGGGGTATTTGAATTACGTTTCATTAGTACATAAATCTGCCAATGAGCTTGCCTTATATATTCAGTGTTTTATAATTAACCATTGTTTACAAATGTACCTAAATTGTTATCGTATTTGTTTTAGTAACCCCTGATGAAGAGCCAAGAAGGCTCGAAATGCATTGGGTATTCATAAAGCATCGCTGACTTCAAAATGTGATTAATGTGGATGTACCTATGCATAAAGCTTGGATTGGCGTACTATTGGTATTTGAAGATGTTAATAAAAACCACAGATATGATCGCACTGTCTCCGTAGTGATGAACGGATAAGAGTATATGGATTCAACACTGGAAAACAAAATAGTCATGTTTACAATGAGTTTACAATTGGAGTACTGGGATAAATGGAATACACAGGTGGGAATGATTCCCGCTTTTCTGCAGTGCAACAGTGGGAGCGTAAAATGAGTGCCGTTTCCTTAATACACGTGCATTGACTGTGTTTGGGCGATCCACAGACACTGGGCGCATGCATTTATAATTAAGTTTTGAATATTGGAGTAATTCTAAGGGAAGGAGTGCAAGCTCGCATCCACACGTTTTTGCTAAAGTAGCACACTCAAGAAGATGCCTAGCCACCTATATTTATATCCACAGTTAAGGAGGGTCGAAAACACTGTTTGTCTAGATCGACCAGGTATTTTTATTTATACCACTTATTTGATATTTATTTAATGATTTTTCAAAAAAGATTTTTTAAAGCAAAAAAAGACACATCTCTATATCCACATATTTACAAAAATGTACTCAAATATACAATGAAATTTACACATCGCATGGCAATGCTGTGTACCAATGTCCACGCAGTATGGCCGCTACGCTCCAAGGCCGCTCGTCTCACGCTATGCACAGCGCCCCTTCGCCGGCAGTAGCAGTTGCGAGTCAGGGCAACAATTGCACAGCTGCTGGCGGTAGTATCGCCACAGGTCCCTCCCAGTTCACTCAGAGGGTCTTACTTGGTTTCGGCGCCGTCGGAAAGCAGCTCCACCAAAGAGTTATTTTTGGGGCCTAATCGCCTCAGGGTGCGCCGCGGACTATCGTGAGCTGCCGAACCCACCAGCCTCTCCAGACGATCTCGGGCTCGGCTCCGTCGGAAACTCCGGACTTCGTGACTTCAGATCGGCAAGTCGTAAGGTGCTGAAAGTTTCACCGAGGCTGCATAACTGTAGTCTCCTTGTCCGAGGGTGGTCAGGACGAGCAAAGGCGGTGGAAAAGGAGGATAAATACCGGATTTTGTATCCAGGCTGCAGGAGCCTTACATAAGTGCGGCCATACTGCTTGTGCGCCCTCTAGGGCCCCCGGTAATGTGACGTCTCTGCTGGAGAGTGCGGGAAGGCAAAACCAAGCTACCACCAGCAGGTGTGTCCAATCTTCGAAGCATGTGTGTGCTTCTGGTCACCAAAAGGGTAGTGTGATTGTGGGAAAACAGCAGGCAAGACCTGCTCCATGGATCACCCACGTGATGGCTGTTACCCCCAGAGTAGAATCACAGGAAGGCTGATTGGGGCAGGGCTAATTGATCTGTTAAATATCTGGCCTGCCTGCTCAGTGCTGTTCATGAATATTCTATCTCTGATGCATAGCATTTCAAATTTGAAGGCGCAGTTGCATGCTCATATATGTTAAACAATTTTAGTGTGCTGGTGCTGCCTTCTTAGCAGTGTGCCTCAATTGCAGTATTGTTGGGGTGGGGGAGGCGGTAGAATACGTGACTAATGCATTTTAATACGGCGATGCGGACACTAGCATTAAAATGCGTTAATCGAAAGCTTGATGCAGCCCTACCCTAACCCATCCCTGAAACTGCGAAAAGTAAAATTATAAGAACAACTTTATTATAATTTTATTTTTCCTGCATTTATTAAACTTTTCATGTTAATTGCTCCACCCATCATGAGCTGAAATTAACATGAAAACTTGAACAAATGCACACAATCACCCCGCATCCCAGCTCTATCAAGAAAAGAAATGCAGCAACATAGCTGCCAAGTTTTCAAATTGCTATGTGGGACTGTTTTAAACAGGCCTTAACACCGTTCACGTGGATTTGTATGCGAGGAAATGCACCATATTTTTGCTTCTTTAAGCAAAAGTTTGGAGTGATATTTGGCGCTGTACCAACACACACGGTCTGGTTACTGGCGCACATTGTCTTGGTTGCAGTGCACAAAGACCTTAGGCTACCGCACACAGAGGAAAAAAATTAGAGGGAACATTGGTCTTGACAGGTGATCGTTGTCTGAAAGGTAAATATCTGAGACATGCTGAAGGAGGGGAGTTTAGGCAGAAAGTGTAATGGGAATAGAACAGGCGAGGACTCTCGAGGAGGATAATGCGCATGCATTTGTTAAGACAAGTAGTATTCGTTGGGTTCATGTTACACATTCAGATTAAAAATCGCAATGGTTTTTGTCATACAACTTGTTGGGAAGGGGATGTCTGGTTATTTTTAAAAGAATATTTATTAGTTGATGAACACGTATGAAAATGATTCAGAGGTTGAGAGAGGGGGATTATGGGAGTGTGTGTCTTTCAGTAGATTTGCGGAGGTAATTGAAAGAAGTAGTAGGGGAAGCAAGTCACGTGATGTCAGTCTGTTAAAAGGATGAATGCACACAGCTGAAAATGTGGATTAACAATTGGTGAAAGGAAGAAACAGTGTGCTAATGGAGGATAGGATGAGGGGCCAGAGTCCTGATAGTGACCGTTCTTTCGAAAGGTAAAAATCTGGGATATGGAGAAGGAGGGGAGTTTAGGCAGAGAGTGAATGGGGATTAATACAGGGGAGGACTCATGAGGAGGATAATGGGTTTCTTGATGTAATGGGTGGAGCGATGTTTTTCATGTTTATAGCGCATTAAGGGTCACTACAGTTGTAGGTGCTATTAGGAGATACACGGGGTAATAACTAGGGGTATTTGAATTACGTTTCATTAGTACATAAATCTGCCAATGAGCTTGCCTTATATATTCAGTGTTTTATAATTAACCATTGTTTACAAATGTACCTAAATTGTTATCGTATTTGTTTTAGTAACCCCTGATGAAGAGCCAAGAAGGCTCGAAATGCATTGGGTATTCATAAAGCATCGCTGACTTCAAAATGTGATTAATGTGGATGTACCTATGCATAAAGCTTGGATTGGCGTACTATTGGTATATGAAGATGTTAATAAAAACCACAGATATGATTGCACTGTCTCCGTAGTGATGAACGGATAAGAGTATATGGATTCAACACTGGAAAACAAAATAGTCATGTTTACAATGAGTTTACAATTGGAGTACTGGGATAAATGGAATACACAGGTGGGAATGATTCCCGCTTTTCTGCAGTGCAACAGTGGGAGCGTAAAATGAGTGCCCTTTCCTTAATACACGTGCATTGACTGTGTTTGGGCGATCCACAGACACTGGGCGCATGCATTTAAAATTAAGTTTTGAATATTGGAGTAATTCTAAGGGAAGGAGTGCAAGCTCGCATCCACACGTTTTTGCTAAAGTAGCACACTCAAGAAGATGCCTAGCCACCTATATTTATATCCACAGTTAAGGAGGGTCGAAAACACTGTTTGTCTAGATCGACCAGGTATTTTTATTTATACCACTTATTTGATATTTATTTAATGATTTTTCAAAAAAGATTTTTTAAAGCAAAAAAAGACACATCTCTATATCCACATATTTACAAAAATGTACTCAAATATACAATGAAATTTACACATCGCATGGCAATGCCGTGTACCAATGTCCACATAGTATGGCCACTACGCTCCAAGGCCGCTCGTCTCACGCTATGCACAGCGCCCCTTCGCCGGCAGTAGCAGTTGCGAGTCAGGGCAACAATTGCACAGCTGCTGGCGGTAGTATCGCCACAGGTCCCTCCCGGTTCACTCAGAGGGTCTTACTTGGTTTCGGCGCCGTCGGAAAGCAGCTCCACCAAAGAGTTATTTTTCGGGGCCTAATCGCCTCGTGGTGCGCCGCGGACTATCGTGAGCTGCCGAACCCACCAGCCTCTCTAGACGATCTCGGGCTCGGCTTCGTCGGAAACTCCGGACTTCGTGACTTCAGATCGGCAAGTCGTAGGGTGCTGAAAGTTTCACCGAGGCTGCATAACTGTAGTCTCCTTGTCCGAGGGTGGTCAGGACGAGCAAAGGCGGTGGAAAAGGAGGAAAAATACCGGATTTTGTATCCAGGCTGCAGGAGCCTTACATAAGTGCGGCCATACTGCTTGTGCGCCCTCTAGCGCCCCCGGTAATGTGACGTCTCTGCTGGAGAGTGTGGGAAGGCAAAACCAAGCTACCACCAGCAGGTGTGTCCAATCTTCGAAGCATGTGTGTGCTTCTGGTCACCAAAAGGGTAGTGTGATTGTGGGAAAACAGCAGGCAAGACCTGCTCCATGGATCACCCACGTGATAACTGGTACCCCCAGAGTAGATTCACAGGAAGGCTGATTGGGGCAGGGCTAATTGATCTGTTAAATATCTGGCCTGCCTGCTCAGTGCTGTTCATGAATATTCTATCTCTGATGCATAGCATTTCAAATTTGAAGGCGCAGTTGCATGCTCATATATGTTAAAAAATGTTAGTGTGCTGGTGCTGCCTTCTTAGCAGTGTGCCTCAATTGCAGTATTGTCGGGGGGAGGCGGTAGAATACGTGACTAATGCATTTTAATACGGCGATGCGGACACTAGCATTAAAATGCGTTAATCGAAAGCTTGATGCAGCCCTACCCTAACCCATCCCTGAAACTGCGAAAAGTAAAATTATAAGAACAACTTTATTATAATTTTATTTTTCCTGCATTTGTTAAACTTTTCATGTTAATTGCTGCACCCATCATGAGCTGAAATTAACATGAAAACTTGAACAAATGCACACAATCACCCCGCATGCCAGCTCTATCAAGAAAAGAAATGCAGCAACATAGCTGCCAAGTTTTCAAATTGCTATGTGGGACTGTTTTAAACAGGCCTTAACACCGTTCACGTGGATTTGTATGCGAGGAATGCACCATCTTTTTGCTTCTGTAAGCAATAGTTTGGAGTGATATTTGGCGCTGTACCAACACACGCGGTCTGGTTACTGGCGCACATTGTCTTGGTTGCAGCGCACAAAGACCTTAGGCTACCGCACACAGAGGAAAAAAATTAGAGGGAACATTGGTTATGACCTAGCTGCACAGTGCGTTTGGACCGAAGGCCGATAAATATTGTAAGTATGAGATTTTCCTTTTTGGCTGCTGGGGGGGTGTTGTGCTTTTTTGCGGGTGGGTTGGCGGGTCTTGGGGCATTGCTGGGAAGGTCTAATACCGGATAGAAGTGGTTTGGACAAAATACATGCTGAATATTTTTTGCTATTTCTGACATTTTGCTCAATGTAGCGTTTTCGGGGGCCTGTTTGGGGGGCTTCTTGGTGTTTGTGGGTGGGTTTCGGGGTCTGGGAGCACTGCTGGGTATGGATACTTTTGATTGCAAAAGGTTTGAATCAAATCCATGGTGGCAGAGGGGAGTTAGGGCCTTGCTGCAGAGCGCGCGCGGAGTGATTTTGGAATTGCCATAAAAATGACTAGGTCCCCATTTTTGTACTTTTGCTTTTTGGCTGTTTGGGGGTCTTCTACTAGTTTTCGCCTGGGTTGACGGCTCTGGGGCCATTGCTGGGAAGCTCTAATACCGGATAAAAGTGGTTTGGACCAAATCGGAGGCGAAATTATTTTGGCGTTTTTGCTGACTTGCTTGCCTTTGAGGTGCTCTTTGGGGGGGTTCCGGGTGTTTGTGGGTGAGTTTTGGGGTCTGGGAGCACTGCTGGGACAGTCTTATTTTGATTGCATTTGCTTTTCAGGAAATCCGTGGTGGAAAACGGAAGTTATAACCTAGCTGCACAGCGCGTTTGGACCGAAGGTCGATAAATACTGTAAGTATGAGATTTTCCTTTTTGGCTGTTTGAGGGTGTTGTGTTTTTTTGCGGGTGGGTTGGCGGGTCTTGGGGCATTGCTGGGAAGGTCTAATACCGGATAGAAGTGGTTTGGACAAAATCCATGCTGAATTTTTTTTTGCTATTTCTGACATTTTGCTCAATGTAGCGTTTTTTCAGGGGCCTGTTTGGGGAGCTTCCTGGTGTTTGTGGGTGGGTTTCGGGGTCTGGGAGCACTGCTGGGTATGGATACTTTTGATTGCAAGAGGTTTGAAGCAAATCCATGGTGGCAGAGGGGAGTTAGGGCCTAGCTGCAGAGCGCGCGCGGAGTGATCTTGGAAATTGCCATGAAAATGACTAAGTCCCCATTTTTGTACTTTTGCTTTTTGGCTGTTTGGGGGTCTTCTACTAGTTTTCGCCTCGGTTGACGGCTCTGGGGCCATTGCTGGGAAGCTCTAATACCGGATAAAAGTGGTTTGGACCAAATCGGAGGCGAACATTTTTTTGCGTTTTTGCTGACTTGCTTGCCTTTGAGGTGCTCTTTTGGGGGGTTCTGGATGTTTGTGGGTGAGTTTTGGGGTCTGGGAGCACTGCTGGGACAGTCTAATTTTGATTGCATTTGCTTTTCAGGAAATCCGTGGTGGAAAACGGGAGTTATGACCTAGCTGCACAGCGCGTTTGGACCGAAGGCCGATAAATATTGTAAGTATGAGATTTTCCTTTTTGGCTGTTTGGGGGTGTTGTGCTTTTTTGCAGGTGGGTTGACGGGTCTTGGGGCATTGCTGGGAAGGTCTACTACCGGATAGAAGTGGTTTGGACAAAATCCATAAGGAAAAGCCTTTTGGCACTTTTTGTAACTTAGGGTTCGTTAGGGTTAGCCCTAGCAGCAGGATTGCATGTGTTTCGGGGTGTTCTAGATTTTTGCAACTGAGTTCTGGGGTCTTAGAGCACTCGTGGGAATGTGTACTTTTGGTTGCAAGTGATTTGAAGAAAATCCATGGTGGGAAAGGGGGGATTTGGCATAGTTAAAAAAGCGTTTGCCACTATTCTTAACTTAGGGCTCGTTAGTGTTAGCAGTATTTGTATTGCATGTGCTTGGGTGGGGTGTTGTTTGTGGGGGGGTTTGCGAGTCTTGGAGCTATGCTGGGTATGGATACTTTTGCTTGCTTGCAAGTGGTTTGAATGCAATCCACGGTGGGTAAGGGGGTATTTGGGCCTACTTTTACTTTCAAAGTACGTTTTGTCACCAGTTTTTTACTAGGCCTCGTTTTTTGAGATCTGATTGGGGGTCTTCCACATTTTTGATACTGGCTTTAGTAAGGGTCTGCGTGGGAGCACTGCTGGGAAGGTCTAATTTTGTTCTAAAACACAGTTTACAGTACACCTAGCTTGAGGGGAAAGATCTGCTAAATTAATTTGCCCATACTTATTTATCCTTCAAAAGGAGACTCAGACAGAGTACGCACTTTCAAAAATATTGTACTGTCTATTAGGAAACTCAAAGTGTGACTTTTTGCACTACACAGCATACATACCTTATATTTATTTATCAGTGGTGTTCTAATATCACTTCCTGTTTTTCCATCAATAATTACAGGCCGGGTTTCAGTCTGTGCAATGGGAAAAAAAGGATGAAGTCAGGCTTCACATTAGCGAGCCGCAATTCAGCATCCGCCAGGCAGGCAGTGGACAGGGTGTCTTCTGGTCGCCAACATTGATGGACGAAGCGTCAGCTGGAATGGAGGAGTGCCGCTAATAAGAGGAATGGTTTGATGCGTGCAACTTACTTACCAAATTCAACAGGACAACTACAACAACATACAGATACAGTATCCATTGTTTTCTTCTATGAGTGTGACTGCATTTCTTGGATCTCTCTCTGCTTCTAAATTGATCCCAACAGCCGGCTATTTTTTAAACCTGATTTAATGTAAGAAGTGTTTCTCTGAGTGCAGAGATAGGCAAGTGAAAACACTGCAGCCCTGTACGTTCGCATTCTGTCATTCACGGTTGTCGAAAGTACTACTTACTTTTCAGTAACAATGCATGCAGTAGTGCATGCACTTCCTTTATGTCACTTAAAAGATTTATGGTTAGCTTTGTACCCAAATATTTCTTTATCTTCAATTATTGTTTGTCCATGCTGTGCTTTTTTTTTCTTCTCTCAACAAAACCTACCCAAAAAGAAACCCCCATTCCCATCCATTTTCCAAACCCTAACCCTCTTCCCCCGGGCTGTGTGGTTTTGATTGATGTGTGACTAAATGACATCAATAATTCCACACACTTGCTGGGGAGGATAAGGTCATAGCAACAGGCTGGTGAAGGAATCCGAGGATATATTCTAGACTTACTCAGCTTCAGTACTATTTCTTGTAGTAGTAGCCAATGTCAAAGAAATTCAACGCAAGTACTAGTTATACTTTCAATACTTTACCATTTGTTAGGCTACATTGTGGCACTGTTCTAGTGTACTGTCACCTGCTATATTCTCTATCGTACCGTTGTAATGCTCCAGTAAGGACAAACCAGGTTTTATTTTCTTTTTTTCCATAGGCATGCAACTGCCACTGTGTCACACCACTAGTACCACCGCAATGAGGACATTTCATCCGCCCAGGATTGCCAACCTTAATCGCCATTTCCCGTGGAGCCAGCCCTGGGCCTAGCCCTACTTTCAAACACAAATTACAGGTAAGATAAGCGTTTGGTGGGAGGTAGTATAATGAAGTATTAGGAGAGACGAGAGATTGACGGTAGTACTACTAAAGTCCTAGGACTCTTGAATTCACTTACTCTGTGAGAAGCACTTCGTGTTGAAAACATTTAGCCATTTACACTTAAAGGAAGACAATGACACAGACTTAAGTTTCAGGAAAACAAACTTACTGTTAAACCCCCACCCACCAGACTCAAAAGCAGTAAAAAACAGGTATGCTCAGATAAAGTTTCAAAAAGTATATTTGTGTAGCCCTAACAAAATAATCTCCTGCATGACCCTCCCTAACCCCAACGATTGTCCTTCAAAAGTCCCAAAAACAACCCAACTCCCAATTCCAACCCTCCAAAAGTCTCTAAAAAAGGGGCAAGGGACACTACGGCAGGATGCTGTTCACTTTAGCGGCCAGGGCATCATACTCCTTGCGGAGGGTGGCATGGTCGGAGCGGAGGCCCTCCACCAAGGTCTTATATGTTAGGACCTCCTGCTCCAGGTAGGACACTCTGAGGCATAAGCGGTGCTGGCTTGCCTTGCAACTCCTGTGGGGGGCAGCTGCTGTCTTTGCTGCTCGGCGGTGGCGGTTGGCTTTGATAGCCCGGCTCCGTACCGCTGGAGCACTGCGCTGGCTGGCAGCCCGTGGGGGCACGGAGGAGGATGCAGCTGTCCCAGTGGATGTTGTACCAGTAGACTGCGTGTCCTCCTCCACTAGGGCCACCAGCCGCCGATATTCGGCGACAGTGGCATCCAGCCTCCATTTCCGGGCCATTCGAGCCCGCTCCTTCCTTGTTGGTTTTGTTGATTTGGAAGGAGCAACTATATGAAGAAAGAAAGACATAGTCTGTAACCAATGCTCCTTAAGATTAACACAAAATGATTGAGCAGAAAGTTGTGTCACAGTACAACTAGCAACTTGAAAGCACAGTACATAACTATTGAGGCCAGTATCTATCTAACCTCCCACCTCTTCATCCTTGCTCTAACATTAGTGGGAGTTTAAGGAACAAATTCTACGAGCACTATGGACTTCCATTACAGTCGACTATGACAGTACACCAGTCTTATTCTTCTTCTTCTCTCTTGTTTAGGAAAATTGGTACGTTATCTTATGCAAGCCGGCATAATGCCAGCGCAGTGAACTTGCACCCGAGAAAAACAGATGCACACCATGATGAGTGAGACAGACTTGCGTTACTGTACCGGTCCAGTACATGCAGGTGGTGAAGCTCTTACATTTCTATTACGGGTGGCACTGAGAATACTCTGTTAAAAGGGCTACTGCTTAATTAATTTACCTTTCACCCTACAGTGCAAATGAGTACTAAAAAAGGAAAATGAAGAAGCTAAATAATCTGATTATCTATCACTTCACATGGGATGTATTTGATTACATATGGGATGACTTTAGGTGCTTTGCTTTCTTTTTATTGAGGGAACAGTGATACACCCACACATGAATGACGTACTACTACTAAAATAAACTTATTAAGAGAGGTAGGGAGTGTCCACCGTAATAACCGGATATATGCTGTGCTTGCAGTTGCAATACAAACTGCTGCTACTATTCATGGTAGTATTTGGACAAAATTACAACTTCTTTTCCTTGCCTTTCATACACTGGAACGGACGTGCGGGTGCGGTGTTACATGCTCTTCAAAGTAACACTTAGTTCATCCAGTGACCGTCTACTCTCTCTAGATACACATATGCTATCTAAGAGTCAGATAGTACCATGATCCAGGCATCCATCCATTCAAAGTATATGCACACATACAGTTTCTGTTTCACCCACCCAGGCTGTTCTCCTTCCACCCATCCTTGCTTCATCATTCACCCAGACATGCACCATACCATATTCTTTCCTTCCCAGCCACCTCGGGGACCAAGCAAACACATATCATTCTTCTTTGCCAGTCATCATTAAATTTCTCGTCCTTCCAAACTTACTTACACCCTTCTTTCGCTTTTCGTTCATCCCATCCATCAAGTTCATCTCAGATCTGATTGGGATTCTTCTCGCCAAAAACTTCACAGCTAAGTGGAAGTACATTTAGAGGAGGCTACTACCTGGTTGATTTATAATACACCCGTGCAGAAAGCACACTCTGCAGTCTTCAATCTCAATAAGTAAGGAATATATAGCTTACCTCTGCCCGCCACCACCGTGTGAACCCTCACAGGCACATTGGTGTAAGCATGAGCGAATTTTGCGGATCTCGCGTTCGCGAATTTTGCGGATTTGCGGATTTGCAATCCGCAAAATCCGCGAATTCCCGCGAATTTGCGGATTTTTTTTTTTTGTGTTCGCCCGTGTTTCTGCCAGTTCGCGAGGGTTTTTACAATTTCGCAATTTGCGAACTTACCTGTCGGGTCGCAAGTTTTGCGAACTTGTTGTTTCTACGTGTCCAGCCTGTTTGGGACACTCTTCTTCATCACTGCCACTCTCTGTCACCACTGCCACTCTCTGACTACTCATGCCACCCTCTGGCCCACCCATGCCACCCTCTGTTTCATCACCACACCCTCTGGTTGTCCAGTGTACATTATTTTCGGCAAAGCACACCTTCCCGGCCTCAAGTGACCTGAATTAATTTGGGGCTGATTAATGTGTCACAGAATATTTTTTTAGCTGGCACCTGCTTCCTTAGTGCGCCCTGATTAGTGATCTTTTGCACTTGCTAAGTGCTTTCATTGTTGCAAAATTAGTTACAACACCTGCCCTGCCCCAACTGACAATAATGAATTAGGGGCTGATTAATGGATTTTAACTTCCAGCCTGGCTCCTGCTTGTCTCCCTTAGCTGTAATTCAGGACCTTTGTGGCATATGTGTAACTATTCTGAGGTTCAGAGCAGGGTCACATAATAGTTTCAACTGGCAACTGAACTCTGGAGGGGCCCCTCAGGAAGCACTACAGGGAATGGCTACTAATGATGAGCCTGAACTTTTGAACCTGGTAAGTAGTTACTTTCAGTTTTGCTAAGATCGTATTTCTGCAATTTTGCACTTATTCGCGGGGCGCGAACTCACGCGAACAGTGCGAGCAGTGCGAGCAAAATCCGCTGCTCGCGGATTTGCGGATTTTGCGGGAGATTCGCGAATCTCGCGGATTGCGAATTTCCCGAAAATCCGCAAAATCCGCGAGCGGAACGGATTTTCCGCCCATGCCTACATTGGTGTCGTCCGGCACTTGCATCGCCGCCTCCTCCCCAGAAGTTTTCTCCTCATCCAGCACCACCAACTCCGCTCTGGCCCCGCCACCAGATGTTCCACCTACAAAGTACATTTAAGAATGTTAGAATACACCACTCACTACTATATAATATTTGGTCTAAGAATAAAGAAATGTGAAAAAAACAGAAAACAATGTAATAATTTGTGACTGTCTACTCTAAAGTAAAAATGTCCCTTTTTCCAGGGAAGGCTGTTGTCTTGCTGCACTTTTTGGCACAACTGATGAATGCTTGCTTTTTTTTTTTATAAATAACAATATGTGTGCCAGGACTGATGCATTTTTTTTAATACTGGAACTTAGTGTAGACCTCTATGAATAAAACATAAACGTCTGCATGATCATTTGCATCATTTAATGATATTGCTTGAATTTTCTTTATTTATAAATTTTTAAATGAAATCTTATCTGTGTGAAAACACCTTATATCACAAATTCTATATACAAATATGTACACAATATACAATAGCAATACAATTAAATGAATTGACAAATTGCACTTACACCACATCCATGCTTCATACACACTTGACAACCTTACTTTACAATGGTCCCTAGGTACACCCTAATGTAAACAAGATTCAACCTCAAAAATGAAAACCAATTGTGCTACAGCATATGTAGTATTTTTTCTAATTGGACTATTAGTCCACTGAAGGGACAATGGTGACTCCTTGATTCGTGTGACCTGGGACCAGGTCGACGCGTTTCGAACCCTCAGAGTGGTGGGGTTCTCATCGGGACCAAAAAGACTCTTAAGTCTCCTCTACAGCCAAGATCTATGTGGTGGAGCTGTCTTGCAATCCCTGTAGCGATGGATCAGAAGTGTTTTTTGGGAAATGTTTTTGAAAGAGTGGGGGGGGCCTCCTAGCTGCTAG
The DNA here is from genome assembly GCF_964263255.1 of Lissotriton vulgaris. Classification (NCBI taxonomy): domain Eukaryota; kingdom Metazoa; phylum Chordata; class Amphibia; order Caudata; family Salamandridae; genus Lissotriton; species Lissotriton vulgaris. Next base: position 168,086,580 of record NC_141689.1, on the reverse strand, counting down.
TAAAACGTGCTAGTTCCGCTCGTTATCTCAGTTCTCAAATGTCTTTGTCATCGATTTTCTTTTTGCTTCAGAATTTGCCTAAGTAAAGTATTCTTGTTTCACGCAGAGCTGTCGGGCCGGGGTCAGTCCCTCCAAGAGCGAGTGCAGAACCAGGTGAGAGTTCGGCTCGACCACAAGAAATGTGTTCAATTAATCGTCAGCACTAAGCACTTTTCCATTTTCAGTTAAACGTTTAGTTTTATGACAAACTTGATTTTAATAAATGTGTTTACTTTTAATAAAGCTTTTAAACTTAAATAGACTCTGTGGTTTTTGGTCCTCCAGACTAGAGTGGCTGAGCTAAAGGTTTTGCAATTTTTGCAAGCATGAGTCCGTGCCTCTGACACTTCTTGACTCTGACTCCGTACTCTTGTCCTGTGTTGGATAATAATCATCATTGGGGATCAATCATCGGTGACTTTGGGAGCTAAATGACTCTGCCACACTATCTAGTCAGTAACGAGATTGGGGGTTCAACTACAAAGTCTGTTATCACTGAGGTATGTGGAAAGTCTAACAGCGCCTATTATAATTGATAAGCTAAGCAATGCATTATTTAGTGTCCATAGTTCTGTTTGTGCAGATTTGTCCCTGCAACAGTAGTAGAATGGATTGTCCTCCTATCCAAACCAAAAGTAAAGTAGTATCCTATTCTTTCTTGGTGGTCATTCACCTTTTTATTGTTGGCAATTGTCAAAGCATAAACATTTAGAAGACTTGAAAAGACATTATGGACAATCCCAGAGGACTGCACTCAGTGCATAGAGCTATTGCTGACTAGAATGGGAGTCCAATGGAATTGCCAAATGTGCAAACTTTGTTAGCTACACAGACAGACTAATAAGAATAATCTAGTAATACCACAGGGAGTCATAGTCGAGGCAGGATAAGAATTTAGATACAGTCTACAAGAAGATCAAAGACGATTTAGAAAAAATCGAATGAGGAACGCTAGGAAAAAATAGGTATTCTATATTAAAATTAAAACTTACCGGGGCCAGCAAAGGAGCCCTCACCTGCCCGATCCTGGCCTGCATCCTGTTGAGCAGCAGCCTCCTCCTCCTGTGTCCTCTTGCCCCTGGGGGGAGCTGATGTACAACATGAAAGAAAGAAAGACCAGAAAACATGGATGATATTTGTCAACCAAATCAAACATTTCAAAAGAACAATAACAAAATATTTTGGCGAAATAGCAAATAGACAACTATTCCACTGGATATATTGACCGATCTCCTGTGGTCTACTACGTTATTAGTATTGCTTGATTTGCACGCGAAGTGACAGACAAAGTCCATCGTGATTGCAGATCAGCGACAACACTAAAAAGTTTCCTACTACATTAACCAGTCATTAAAATACTCAAACTATCAATCCACCACCACTATTTCTTCTTATCGCCATGTGTACAACGGAAGGACTGGACTTGAGTCTGTAGGGGCTGATTTAGAAGCCCCTTGCGGCTCTTTTGCTCCATTGTTGCATGACTTTTGTGACGCAGCGGCAGAACAAAAGAGGCGCCATGGTGCGGCGTATATTAACAATGTGACGCATATGGGAGATGCATCACGTTGTAAAGCCCTGCGCCATCAGGGGGCGTTCTGGCGCAAGGGAGGGCGTTCCTGCGCAGGAACGCATCCTAAAAGTGGCTGAGGGAAATCTACAAGATTTCAATCAGTCACTTTGAGGACAATGATGCGTGACTCAAACCCTGCGCCTGCTTGAAGCAGACGTACGGCTTGACGCAGCATTGGGGAGATAGGGCACCCCAGAGCATTGCTGGAGCTGCGCCATCGTTGCGACGCAACTCCAGCAATGTGCCGCCTTTACGGCACAGATGCGTAACGCTTTGGTGACGTTTTGGGCCCATGGTGCACCGCATTGTAAATACGGCGCACCATGGGTGGTGGTGGCGTGGCGCACAATTACTGGTGCATCCCTGCTACTTTGCAGGGATGCGCCGGTAATTAAAAATCTGACCCTTGGTGTCTAGCATTACGCAGTTCTTTAAACTACACTCATACATAATTTCACAGGCCAATGAAATGAACACAAAATCGGAAACAAATAAGCATAGTAGCAACGCTACTGAGAAGGAGAGCAGTGCACCTGAAATGCACAGAAGATTTTGAAATATAATTTTCCTACAATGTAATCAGCAGCATTAATGCTCTTGGTAAAAAACAAAAATTTGCAATATAATAACACACAGAGCAGGAGAAAACAGAGTAGTAAAGAAATAGCTACTACTAATCACCAAGCCCGGGAATCTCAAGGCCTAGCAAGTCGAGCAGATCGCGTTCCCGGTCCAGGAGATCCGTCCAATGGTGGGTGGCCTGGTTGTAGGTGGGCCGGACCCGAGAGTGTTGGTACATGGCACCTCTCCCACCGCTTCCGGTGCTCCTGGATCCCGTACCCGCGAGCGATCTTGCCGCCTGCCATGATGGTCCTGGGGAGGCGGCGCTGAACATAAAAAATTAGTGCGGCCACCTCCTCCGGGCTAAAGATCTCCCGGGGTGCGACCTGCTCCCCCCTCAAATGCCCGCACGGGAGCCGGGCACGGGGTGCGGGACCCTTCCCCTTCTCGGGATGCTTCCCGGCTCCCTTTACCATGGTCTGGGCAGAAAGGAAGCTAAATAATAAAGAAAAAAGAATAGGGAAGAAGAAAAGAAAAGAGTTTAAAAAAGTAGTTTAAAATTAACCAAAAGTAGCAGAAAACACAAAAATATAAAGCTAGAAAAATAGAGGGATAGATAATAAGTAAAATAGATTAAAAAAAACTTCAAACAAGCAAAGGATGCCAGAGATTCAGAGAGGATACAGAAAGCATGCCCAGAACCATAGCAATGAATGAGAAACAAGATGGCCGCGCCCGTTCACGACCGCGTGGGTAAGTTCGCGCGATCACACGCGAAATTGTACTAGCGAGCCGCACACTTTGCGAGATTACACATCGCGCCCGGAAACGGAAATACGTCATGCAAACAAGATGGCCGCGCCCGTGAACAACCGTGAGGGTAAATTCGCACCGTTGCGCTACAAGCAGCTCGCTAAAACGCACAAAACCTTGCAAACTAACACGCCGCAAAAAACAAATCGCATTTTCGCACGAATTTGCGGCTTCCGAATTCGATCTCGCGCACGTTCGCGCCCCGCGAATCCCGCGAAATTGCAGAAAAACGAGTTTTGCAAAACTGAAAGCACTCAGCAGGTGCAAAAGTTCAAACTCATCTAGTAACCATTCCCTGTAGTGCTTCCTGACTGGGGCCCCTCCAGAGTTCAGTTGCTAGTTGCAACAATTGTATGACCCTGCTCTGACCCTCACAGCAGGATCATAGAATAGCTACAAGTAGGCTACAAAGGTCATGGAAAAAAAAATTGCAATGCAACAGAAAGCAAATTACAGATAAGGAAGCAGGTGCCAGACTGGAATTTTAAAACAGTGACACATTAATAAATCAACCCCAAATTAATTCATGTCAGTTGAAGCAGGGCAGGTGTGCTTGCTTTTCCCCCCCATAATCTACAGTGATGATGATGAACCAGAGGGTGGCATTGATGTACCAGAGGGTGGCATGGGTGAAACAGAGGGTGGCAGTGTTGAAACAGAGGGTGCTGTGAACCTTTGATGATGAACCAGAGGTAGAAACAACATAGTCGCGACCGTTGCGTGCCGACAAGTAAGTTCGCAATTGCGAACTGGTACAAAACCCTCGCGAACTGGCAGAAACCCTCGCGAACACAATAAAAACAAAAAAGTCCGCAAATTTGTGAGAATTTGCGGATTTTGCGGATTGCGAGTTCGCAAATACGCAAATTCGCGAACGTCAGATTCGCAAAATTCGCCCATGTTTAATCAGGTCAAAGTAGGCAGAGAGAGAACTGTGTAGAGCAGGCCGATGTTCCTGTCACACTCTTCTCTTTGATCTTGCAATTCTATGGTTAACCTTATAACGACCTGCCCAAGAACTGTACGGTTTTCTATTGTCCTGTTATCGTTTCTTGTGTACTCTTCTGATCTTTGTTCCAGTAGCTATCTTCTTGTATTGAATTAAAATTCTCCAAACGAGGTAGACGCGCGCTTTGAAAGAAACTCTGAACATATCCGGTTCACTGTAATACAGAAATAAGACGCCATACCTCATTTGGAGAATTTTAATTCAATACAGGAAGATAGGTACTGGAACAAAGATCAGAAGAGTACACAGGAAACTATAACGGGACAATAGAAAACCGTACAGTTCTTGGGCAGGTCGTTATAAGGTTAACCATAGAATTCCAAGATCAAAGAGAAGAGTGTGACAGGAACATCGGCCTGCTCTACATAGGTCTCTCTCTGCCTACTTTGACCTGATTAAGAAAAGGGAGATGTACCAAATAGCAAGTCAACACCCTGATTGCAACAAAAATCCCTTAGGATCACAACCAATTCCTGAGCAGGAAAAGGAGGGAAACAAGCATTGCCACCATTTCATTTTAAAGAAAATATATAAACGATGACCCTATGAATTTTGCTGTCCTGAAGAAAGTGTTACCATATCAATAAAATAACACCGAAACGCGTCAACGCTTGGATAAATAGAACCCAATAAAAACCCAACAAGATAACAGATATACCACAATTTTGGATACTGTATTTTCTAACTACTCTAAAATTGTATGAGGTTATTGGGTCAGGAAAGTATGGTAGTAGGAATTTTTGTACCTACAGGTTAGGAGGGGTTGTCAATTGTGATTTATTATGTACTTGGAAACTTTGGAAGCTTAGTAGTAACAATTCTGTGGTTTTTATATGATTTTGTTTTTTAACATGGTATATTTTATGTAACATTGTGATCAATTGGTTCAAATGTGATAATATAATGTATGTTTTTAAATAATGCCTTTCAGAAAGTGATCTGAATACATAGAGTGTAAATGTCATATTTTCGTGTTGGTTTGATACATATTTAAAAACTGTGTTGCACTTAAGAGTTGGGTGTATGAAAGATAAGAGTGTGGAGAAAAGCATATGTAGTCCAGGGATTCCTTTTTGACTTACATTTCCTATTAAGAAGTACCAGGAACGAAAGGACTTTACCCCCAGGTTCCCCCCTGAACTCTACTAAGAGAGTTCTGTCCGTCCTAGAGTGCTTGTGCCAGTTGTGGTGCCTCTGGAAGTTGTACCTGTTGTTGGGAAGCTGGATAAGAAGAAACTAAAGACAATCTGCTAAATTTCACACATCGCTCGCTTGCGGAGCGCATCCCCTTCAGTGCGAGGAAATTCCTGCCGCCGCGAAGATCAAGATAGTTGCAGCGCCTATTGCCGTGCAAGACCCGATGCATCCTTTGCTTGCGGAACGCACCGCTCTCATGCGGGAAGAGTACCATTGTTGCGAGTATTGTCGCAGACCCTATCTTAACTTGGTGAGATTCTTGCACTGCTTGCTTGCGGACCGCATCACGTTACTGCGAGAGTCGTCGCAGAGCCATCTCATCGAGGGGCGCGAGAGAAGAAGATCGGCGCTGCGCTGTGCATCACTGCCGCACCTGAGATTGTCGCCGTCCCGAAGATCGTCGCATCCTACCTGTGCGAGGCGCTTCCTACAAAACCTGCGCACTGGAATCCATACAAGATATTGCATCCCTCCCCATACAGACCGGAGTCATTGCAACACACCTGCTGCGTCCAGCGGGGTTGTCGCATCACCTCCCCAGGGTCTCAGGAGTGACGCATTGCTTGTTTTTCAAAGTTGCAGCTTTCCCTTGGAAATGTTGTCGCATCTAAAAGTACTTTTGGCTAAAACATGACACAACTGTGGATTATTTTAACACAACCTTAAGTACTCTTTTGAAATCATATCCTTGAACTGTTTATGTTGGATTTTTGTCAAATCAAATCAAATCAAATTGACTTTATTTCGGATATATTGCAATCCATAAAAGTACAGAACATTATACATTTCATTTTAAAAACATCACAAAGTTACAAAGTTAATATTAAATACATACAACACGTAAGTTTCTTAACAAAGTGGGTAGACAAGATCAGTACAGGGAAAGTGCAAGTAGTGCCCATGTGCGAAAAAAGTGCAAAAGTGCTTCGGGCTGTAATTCACAATTACTCATCTAGGCATTTTCTTATTCTCACAGTTAGTTTTAAAAATTCTAACACCTGGAGAACACAGTCAAAGTGCAACAGCTGTAAATATACAAGGGCGGGTCTAATTTGTTTAAAATTTAATTTCTTTAAAAGAGTAACAAGATACCGCCTACGGTGGTACTCATAAAATGTGCATAAAAATATAAAATGCAGCATATCCTGTGGAGACTTCCCGTCGCAGCCACAGCGAGCTGCTGGTTTCTTAAAAATGTCCGACTTTGGTCTGATTAAAATATGATGGAAGATGTTGAAACTGAACCAGGTCAGCAAAAATTTATCATGAGAGGAGAAGGAGCATGTTAGGTACATTTCCATAATATCACAAGTTCTTAACATGATGTACTTTCTAACATTAGGTTTCAAAAGCTCAACCTCATCTCTTAGGGCACTACGATCCATAAAAAAGGCCCTCTTAATTGCTGCAACATCACCCTTGACTATATCCCTCGGGTTTTCAAACACGTTCAGACGACCAAGCTTCAAAAATTGGGACTTCAAATATTTAAGCCAGGGTACACACATAGCATAATCAAGCGATACAAGATCTTCCACTATCTGGTGAGTTAGGGGGATTTCCTGACTTAACCATAATTTTATCCAGCATAACAGAGGTTTCAGTCCAACAATGTCGGTTATGTACTGACAGCCAAGCTCTTCATGTGCAGCTAGATTTTTGTCGTTTTGGTCTTGTTTAGTTTAGATTAAATACTTCTATTTTTCTAAACTGGTGTGGAGTCCATTTGTGGTGTTTTCACTCTGTTACTGTGAGTGTTGGTACAAATACTTTACACTTTGCCTTTGATAATCCTGTCTGCTCGTGCCAAGCTACCAAGGGGGTGAGCAGGGTTTATCTAATGAATGTATCCCCCTTATCCTGACTAGAGGCCATGGTCCCTATTTGTCACAAGTACCTACCTGTGCCAAGTAGAGACCCCGAATTCAAACATTGGTGGTCAGAGGTGAGGATTTGAACTTGTATTTGTACTTGACCCACAGTGATTGGTGTACATCACTAGTTTAGTGCAGACCACTGTGCAGCCACATACTGTGTTCTGATTCTTTTTGGTTCTATTTTTGAGTAACTCTTCAAAGCATCATGTCTCAGAATGGAAAGGTAGCAAGTTTGGAGGCTGGATTGGGGTTTTGCATTGAGGATTTGTTATCTTACAAAGTTGAGCAGCTCAAACAATTCGACAAGGATCACAGTTGCTTTGTGAAATCTTGAATACCTGGGGGGAGGCCCAAGAGGGAAATGATGCAAGTGGAAGGGAGGGGTTTCAACCCCAAGATTTGCCTATGGACAATCCAGGCTCAAGGCCTGGCAGCACCCATTCCTGTAGGGGTCTTACCCCAGAATAGTTAGAGCAGAATCAGAGAGTGAGAAACTATGACTTGGAAATCATCGGTTAAAGATGAAGCAATTGGGAATGGAGAAAGAGAGAGACATGGCGACGGAGGAGAGCAAGAATGCCTGTGCCCTGGAAGAAAATTAATTGCTTCTGGCTCATGAGTTGAGCATGAGAGAACTGGACATCAAGGCTAAGGAACTGGAGTCCCGTTCAAATGGTGGCAGCGCACAGGCAGTACATGGGAGTAAAGTATATATTCCCAAGGATCTGGTACAGAATTACAATAGGAATGAGGATATCTATGCCTGGTTTACTTCTTATGAGATTGCATTAAGAATAAATGGTGTGCCTGAACAGCAATGGGGGGCGGGCCTGTGGAAACATTTTGAGGCTTCTGGGAGGAGTGCTCTGGAGTCCTTAGAATTAGCAGGTACCATGAACTACCCCAATATGAAGGAGGCCCTATGTCTCAGATATGGTACAGACTGCAGTTTAGGAACTCCTAGAAGAAAGAGTCTGAGACTTGGATGGAGTGTGTGAATCTGTACTCGCATGCACTGGAAGGTTGGATGAAGGGCAGCAAAGAAACTGATTATAAGGGGTTGTTGCATTTAATTAGTTGGGAGCACTTTATTTATTATTTATTTATTTATTATTACAATTTGTAGAGTGCACGAATACCCGTAGGCGTCTTGGCGCTAGAGTAGTCTTTGTGTTCCAGAGCTGCACCAGCATCTGTTAGACAGCAAGCTGACAGACCCCATTGAGCTTGCTAAGGAGGCGGACCGCTGGACCAGTACGAGGGTCCACAGAGGAATTGTGGGTGCCACAGCCAAAGGTGGGCAGGGTCCCCAGCAGAAGAGTGGGGGGACAAGGGTAACCAAAAGGAGTTCTCTCAAGGGCCCCAAAACAGTTCCCAGGGTAAGGAGTCCCAGCCCCCCAAACCCAAGCAACCATGGCCCCTTAGGGGCAGAACGGACAGCAGGGGTCCCCATACCAGCTATCACTGCAATGAGGTGGGACATGTTATCTCTAGGTGCCCCAAGAATCCTCCAGCACCCACTGGTACTCCAGCCCCGAGTTTAGCAAGTGTAGCTTTGGGAGGGGAGTTAATTTCCAGTGGGGAGGAGGGGCTAGCAGTCATGAACTTTGTCTCTTTAAGAGACCAAGAGGTGGTCCAGTATACCTATCTGCCCCCTAACACTAAGAAATATGGGCAGAAAGTGACCATTAATGGGAGGGAGGTAGAGGCTCTGAGAGACACAGGAGTCAGTGTGACCTCTGTGAGGTGTCAGTATGTGTCTGAAGAGCAGGTCATTCCCAATGTACTTCACCCAGTAGTTACAGCTGACAACTCAGTGCACCTCTGCAAAGTGGTGCAGGTTTCCTTTGAGTGGAGGGGGGTCTCAGGTCTCTTGAAGGTTGTTGTGAGTCCATCCATGCCTGTAGACGGTCTACTAGGTAATGACCTGGAGAGTTCCCTGTGGAAGGAAGTGGAACACCAGGCTCATATGGAGATGTTGGGCCTGCCAGGACAGGAAGAGGCAGGGGGCATGGGAAACCCGCCCCAGCCGTTCCCACAGCCCAGGAAGGAGCAGAACCTGAGGGGGGTGCCCTGGAGCCTACCGACGAACAGGTGGCCTAACTGGGGGACCTACCTGAGCTGACCCATTGGCAGTAAGAAGGTGGGCCCTCCAGTGAGGAATTCTGCAAAGTGCAGATGGAATGCTCTTCCCTCATTGGTGTGCGGCAGCAGGCTGCAGACCAGGCAGCAGGTGGAGAGTCCAAGGATCATAACCTTTGCTGGGAAGATGAGTTGCTTTATAGTGAGCCTAAGTTCGCTGAGCCCGGTGCAGCCCGTGTGCTGGTGGTACCCAAGCGCTTCAGGAACTTCCTCATGGGTGTGGCTCATGACGTGCCTCTCGCAAGACATCTGGGGCAACACAAGACCTTCCAAAGGCCTGTCACCCACTTCTTCTGGTCCCAGATGAAGAAGCACGTCGGGACCTTCTGTAGATCTTGCCAGACATGTCAGGCAAGTGGCAAGAGCAGAGGGATGTGCAAGGCACCCCTCCCACCCTTTCCTGTGGTGAGCACCCCTTTCGAGCGGGTGGGCATCGACATCGTGGGGCCACTGGACCCCAAGACAGCCTTAGGCAACAGGTTCATCCTGGTCTTGGTGGACCATGCAGCTGGTACCCGGAAGCTGTCCCTCTCAGGACAATCACAGCCCCTGTGGTGGGCCGTGCATTGATGGGGCTCTTTTCCCATGTGGGGTTCCCCAGAGATGTGGTCTCCGTCTGGGATACCAACCTTATCTCTAGGTACATGAAGTCTCTGTGGGAGGAGTGTGGGGTAACTAATAAGTTCACCACTCCTTACCACCCTCAAGGAAACGGGTTGATTTAAAGGTTCAAGCGCACCCTGAAAGGTATGATTATGGGCCTAGTGGAGACCATGAGACAGAAGTGGGAAGTCTTTCTACCATGTATGTTGTTTGCCCACAGGAAGGTGCCTCAGAAGTCCTTAGGGTTCAGTCCCTTTGAACTTCTGTATGGCCACCCTATTAGAGGACATCTCACACTGGTGAGGGGTGGTAGAAATCCCGTGGGAAAACCCCCCAGGATGTGTTCAGCTATGTGCTGGCCTTCCGCAACCAGACACAACGCTTCAGTAAACTCGCTCAGGAGAACCTAGAAGCTAGCCAGGAAGAAATTAAAAGATGGTACAACCAGAATACCACTCTGGTCGAATTTTAACCTGGGCAGAAAGTGTGGGTGATGGCGCCTGTGTAGCATTGTGCGCTCCAAGACAAGTGGACTGGGCCATATGAGATGGTGGAGCGCAAGAGCAAAGTAACCAACCTGGTTAACTTGAAGACCCCCAGGCAGCCCCTGAGGGTCTTGCATGTGAACCGCCTCAAACCCCACTTTGAGAGGTCTGATGTGACAATGCTCCTGACTACAGATGCTGGAATGGAAGAACAAATTGACCCTCTTCCGGACCTCCTGGCAGCCAAGGAGCAAGATGGGTCAGTGGATGGTATGGTTCTCTCGCCCACCGTGACCCCAGAAACGCAGAGGGACTGTCGCCAAGTGTTGGGTCAGTTTTCCTCCCTGTTCTCCCTGACCCCAGGTGCCACCAATTGGTGTGTCCATGATGTGGACAGTGGAGATAGTCTACCTGTGAAACAAAAAATGTACAGGGTAGCTGACAAGGTCAGGGCCAGCATCAAGGAAGAGGTTTCCAAGATGTTGGTGCTAGGGGTAATTGAGCCCTGCAGCAGCCCCTGGGCTAGCCCAGTGGTCTTAGTGCCAAAAGCTGCTGCGCCCGGTGCCACTCCAGAACTCTGGTTTTGTGGGGACTACCGTGGGCTCAATGCAGTCACCAAGACTGACGCACACCTCATCCCCAGAGCTGATGAGCTTGTGGATCAGTTGGGAGTTGCCTCAGTACGTTTGACTTAACATCTGTGTACTGGTAGATTTCCTTAACTGAGGGGGCCAAAGAGAGGTCTGCATTCTCAACGCCACACGGGCAATTCCAGTTCCGTGTCATGCCCTTTGGGTTGAAGAACACCCCTGCCACATTCCTGAGACTGGTCGACCAGGTACTGAGCGGGCTGGTGGAATTCAGCGCCGCATACCTGGATGACATTGCTGTGTTCAGCTCCACGTGGGAAGAACACTTGCAACACCTCTGTGAAGTGTTGAAGACTGTGCAAAGGGCAGTGTGATATCCTGTATTGATGGAATTCCAAGTGCATCTTGGTTCCATGCCTTCATGGAATTAGAATGTGATGAGGTCAAGATGGTTTGAAGAATGTATGAAAGCAATTCTGACTCCTCTCAAGAAGACTTTGTATGTAGTCAGATAGTTGTTCAGGTTCAAGATAGTTCTTTTTTTTTTTTTTTTACTTTTTTTTATTGTTAGCCGGCTGACAGAAAAAGTAGAAGACAAAAAGAATACATAGATGGTTTCATAGATATACAGAAAGACGTTTAAAGTATATATAATCCAGACCAGATAATTTGATATAAGGAGACAATAAAGAGAGTTCCTGTTACAAAATCAATCTATAAACGTATTCTTCTTTACAGAAAGAAAAGAAACAAGAAAAACTTAACAATTGTACAGCGTTTGAGTAGGTTTTTACTCTAAAAAAATACCCCAATTTCTATTAAATTTTATCAGTGAGCGTGTTCCTCTAAGATTTGCTAGAGCTAGCTCCATGGCATGTATTTCTGTGACTAATGTCCACCACTTCCAAACCGTCGGTGGTTCCGGATCTATCCAGGCCCTAGCCAAGGTTAATTTGGCACAAGAGATGAGTATAGTGGCTAGGGCTGATTGTGGGGGTGAAGAAAGATTAAGATCTAATAAGACCGAGGCAGCTGTGATTGTAGAGAACAAAATGTTTTTTAATCTGAGAACATACTGTATATCCCCCCAAAAGGTCTTAAATTTGGGGGATGAATACAGCATATGCTCAAGATTAACTGCATCAGTTGAGCATTTAGGGCATTTAGTACGATTGCTAAATAAGGCGTTGGGGGACCATCTAGATATTCTTTCGGGTGTGTAGTAGAGCATGCAGGTCGTTCTAAATTGTTGTAACCGAAGGTTGGATGATCGTACAAGGCTATTTATGTTAGCCAGGGAGTGCTCAATCTGATTAGAAGTAATATTTATATTTAGTTGAGTGCTCCATTTCGGAGCCAGTTTATCACCATCATTCGTTTTAAACATGCTGAGTATTTTATAGGCTTCACTAATAACTGATTTGTTTTTTTTTTAATAGAGACAAGTCCATATGTCACATTCCCTGATGTTTTGAATCTTTTTCTTATTGATCAAATAGTCGTGCATTTGCAGATGTTTATATCTTGTGGCTTCCGGTAAGTCATATAGCTGTTTGAGCGTGTTAAAATCTAGAAACCCTTGTAAGCCGTACAGATCCTCCAGTGTCTTAATCCCAAGAGATGCCCAGTTATAAGTGATAGCATCCGTGAAAATAGCCGGGAGACCTGGATTGCCCCACAACGGTAATTTCTGGTGAAAAAAGGTTGTTTTACAAAATTTTAATACATTAAGCCAGATCCTAACAATGTCTCTAGCAGTCTTAAATCTCACCCCCTTGTAGTAGTTCGGGTCATTAACTTTGAGTGGAAAAAATTGTGAGTCTTGTTTCAACATAAAAAAATGGAAAAAAAGAACTCTGTCTCCATGCAGTAGGGAGCGTAGACGTGTAAAAAACGCGGACCAGAAATATTGTTTAAAGTCTGGGAAATTCAGCCCTCCTTTACTTGTATTATTTTTTACCATTTTTAAAGATCTTCTGGCCTTTTTGTAACTCCATATAAAGCTACTCAAGAGCCCGTCTAGATGCTGAAAGAATGTATTATTTAGTGCAAGTGGAATAGATCGAAATAAGTAAACAAACTTTGGTAAGATTTTCATTTTGATAAGATTGATTCTGCTAATCAGATTCAGGGGTAATTTATTCCATTTTTTCAGTAGAAGAGTAGTTTTTTTAATCAAATCATTATAGTTTATATTATTGATATCTTGTAGTCTGGCCGTTAATTTAACCCCTAAATAGGTTGCCTCTTTACAGATCTCGGGGATAGCTACGGTGGGGGAGTAACTAGCAATAACTTGTGTCTTCTGTCGGTTAAGTTTATAGCCTGACACCTTCCCGAATTTCCCAGCCTCTATGAATATTCCTTTCAGTGCTTTAGCGACGGCGGTGGTGTATACAGAAATGTCATCCGCATAGGCTGTCATTTTCAGCTCCTGTAAGCCGGAGCTGAAAGGCACGATCAAGTTGAGAGTGAAGGGCTAGCAAGAATGGTTCTTATGAGAGGGCAAATAAGAGGGGTAAGAGGGGGCATCCTTGACGGGTCCCACGCAAATGGGAAATTCTAATGAAGTCAGGCCCCCATAACTAATACAGGCGGTAGGTTTGTCATAAAGTGCTTTGATACCCTTCAAAAAGTTCCCCCGAAAACCCATTTTGGACAGCACGCTCCAGAGATAGTCCCACCCCACTCGGTCAAAGGCTTTTTCAGCATCTAATAAGATCATGCCGAGTGGGGTGGACTCAGTCTCCGCGACATCGAACGCTGTAATAGCCATATTGAGCCATATTTACATGTGTCGTTGTATCTCTCCCAGAGATGAACCCGTGTTGTTGCGGGTTAACTATTTTGGGCATAAATGGGGCTAATCTAAGTGCCATATTTTAGCAAATATTTTCGCGTCAGTATTTATCAGCGAAATGGGACGATATGACCCTCTCTCCTCCTTGGGCTTACCTTTCTTTAAAAAGAAAATTATTTTTGTCCAGTTCCAAGATTTGGGAGCCGTTCCATTTTGTCCAATTGATTGCATGACTTCCAGCAATAACTGTTCTAATTCTGATCTACAGATTTTGTAAAGTTCCAAGGGTATCGCATCCTCTCCTGCCGCTTTTCCGGTAGGTAGGGAATTAATAGTCTGATGTAGTTCAGTTGGTGATATTCCGTTAGACAGTGAACCCAAGCCTAATAAGTTCTCTATATTCGGTAAATAATCACTAACATATTCCCGAACTAGGTCTTGATCTACAGGGCTATCCGGGGTATATAAGTTTCTATAATATTCGGCAAATTGGTCCAGTATGTCTAGTGGCTGATTATATAATATGTTCCCTTGCCCTCGGATATTAGAAATTAAGGTATCTGCTCTATCTTCTGCAACTTTATAGGCTAAGATTCTACCAATTTTGTCCCCTCCCCTCATATTGCGCAATTTTAAATTTATGGATACTTGCACTACTTTTCCGAATGAAGTTAGATTTTATGTCAGTTTTTAGTGCGCTGAGTTTTAGGTTGATTTCTATAGTAGTTGGGAGATTGAACTGTAAAGCTTTAACTAGTAGTTCTTCTTGTTTGGTTATATTTGCTAATAGTGTGATCTTATGTTGCTTCTGTTCTGCATTTTGCCTATACACATAAGCCTGTGTGAAGCCCCTAATGCTTGCCTTGCAGGAGTCCCATACCATGCAGCACCCAGTTGAGTTTTTATTAATATTTATAAATTCGCTAAGATGGGCTTTAAGCTGTGTCACGTAAGTTAGGTCTGAAATTAAGTGTCTAGGAAAAGTGAATGGTCTGGGAGGTGTCCTGATATTTAGTGTGTCGAATGTCATTATTAGTGCATTATGATCAGATGTTATTCGGGGGCAAAGAATCATGGAACCAGCCTGTAGTAGTTTGTCGCTAGCTAAAGCCATATCTAATCTAGTGCACATCTTGTGGGGTGCGGAGTAATATGTGTATCCTGGTATATTTGGGTACAAATATCTCCAAGCATCTTTGATATTATGTGTCTGACATAAGTCCAATATAGATATCCTAGTCTTGTGCATCCTATGATGAGCATGCGGTTTGGTTGTGTCAATTTTATAATCCATGATGCAATTAAAGTCCCCCATTATAATGATTTCCCCCCTCCCAGTCCAAAAGTTTCATATTTAATTGATCAAAATGTCTTGGTTCATCTAAATTTGAACCGTAGACCACACATAAAACATATTTGATATTTAAATAGTTGATTTGCGCAACCCCATCTACCGTCCTTGTCGTGGGCGGTTCGCATGACTTCGGCCCTGAATCGCTTATCTTTAAGTATAGCAACCCCTCTAGTGGGGGTCCCGAGAGTAGAACATACCAGAGTGTCATACCCCATTTGACTTAATAGTTTCCTATCTTTCCATATGATGTGTGTTTCTGATAGTAAGCAAAAGTGGGGATTATGTAATTTTAACTCTTCTGATACCAGAGATCTTTTGTTTTTGCTATTAAGCCCTGCGACGTTCCAGGCTAAACATTTTATTACATGCATTTAAATGTTAGTGGAAACATTGAGCCCCCCCTCGCATGGTCAGATAATAGGTCTTGAACTGTCGAGCATCTAAAACAATCAATAATCCATTCCATAAGCAATGATTTACAATCTTCATCAAATGCTTCAAGATATTTTCCTTTGTCAGCCAGCAAACAGTTTTTGTTGAGTTTCCCCCCCCGTACCTCCCCTTGCCCCCCATCTGCGGAGATGGGGTCCCACCCCCCTCCCACCCCCCTGGCTCTCACCCCAGCCGGGGAAGAACCACCCTCCAGTGGTAGCTGCCGTTGGTGAGGCAGCTCGTATGGTGGACCACCCTGAGAGACTCCTGCCCCCCTTCCCTTTTTTCAGCAAGCGTCTTTGTGCGTACAAAAAAAAAAAAGAAAAACAAAAAAAAAGATATATAGTTCTTACTATTCCTTTCTCTTGTTTTTACCCCCCTTTTTTTCTTCTTTTTCTTTTTTCTCTTTCTTTTTACTTTTTTTTCCTTTTTTTTCTTTTTAGTCTGCCTTTGGCTCCTCCTTCTTTGTGTTTTTTGTGCTCCCCAACTTCCCTTTACGTAGCTTAGTCGTCACCCTTAGTGCTAGTACTGGTTTAATTTTAAGTCTGGCTCTGGCTCTGGCTAGAGCTGATGCTGGATAGATAAGTCTCTGCTTCCTTGACGTCGTTAAAGATATGAGTTTGCCCGTTTCTCACAACCATAAGACGAGCAGGTTCTTGGAGGAACACCTGCCCTCCGCAGGCCTTAATAGGATCCATCAGTTTACGGAGCTGCCACCTCCTATCCATAGTTTCCCTACTGAGATCAGATTGTGCAAAGAACGAAAACTCTCCTATGGCTATTGGAGAGTTGGGGCGGGCTCTCTGCCAAACCGCTTGGCGTAGAAGAAAGTTGCCGAAATAGATTAGAAAGGGACGTGGGAAATGGTTTTCTCTATTCCTCTGAAACAGAGGCAGACGATGGGCCCGCTGGATTTGCGAGTCCCAATCCCAATCTGCCAAGTCGGGAAAGGCCTTCTGAAGCACCCCTACGATGTACGCTCTGGGGTCTG
The DNA here is from genome assembly GCF_964263255.1 of Lissotriton vulgaris. Classification (NCBI taxonomy): domain Eukaryota; kingdom Metazoa; phylum Chordata; class Amphibia; order Caudata; family Salamandridae; genus Lissotriton; species Lissotriton vulgaris. The sequence goes on along the minus strand of NC_141689.1, from coordinate 168,070,114 downwards.
ACCCCTCTGATCTCTCCGGAATACCAAAAAGTCTTAAGTTAGATCGCCTTTGCCTGTTCTCCAGGTCCTCGACCTTTAGCTGTAGTACCTTCAGCTGATCGTCGTGCTTTTCCATTGTTCCTGCCATTTTGGTGTTTGACTCCTCCACCTGTACCACTCGTTGCTGTAGTTCCGTGGTTTCTTGTGATACCCCCCCAATTTTAGTTGTAAGGTCCAGTAGAGAGGAGGTAGTAGCTCCCTCCCTTCCTGATCCTGAATCCGCTATAGAAGAGACTGTGACCGAGCCAGAGGGTAACTCCGTTGAAAAAGGAGGACTAGCTATTACATGGGCGGATAGTTGAGTGACTGAATGTATAGCGCTGTCTTCATGCGTTGGCACTAGCTCCGGGTTATCAGGTGGCCCGTTGTCCTGCTCTTGAAGTGAAGGTCTTTCTATCCAGTCCGACAAGGGTTTATTGTCCGGATCAGTCAATATACTCTTATCAGGGGAGATCGTTATTGGTATAGAGTCTGTTGGGCTCGCTCCTGATAACCTTAACGTCATAGTTTTGACCAGGCCTTTTGCTTCGATCCACTTTCTAAGCGGGCTTTTTTCTGGGATATTCTTCCTTAAGGCTAGGTTATTATTGCCTTTTGCTTTAGCCGTTTAGAGATAGCACCAGCCTTATTGCTTTTCCTTGCCTTTTGTTTGCCCTTAAGTTTAGTCTTAAAGGTGTTCCCACCCATTGGTTGAATGGCAGAGATGTCATCTTCAGTCTCTGTTTCTGCCTCATATTCCTCATAGGAGTCTAACTCAGTGCCCATTGAAGTCATAGTACATGCTTCTGCTTCGTTTTGTATTTCGCATTCATTGTCCTCCAGCTGAACTTCTGGTATCCCCTCTAAGTTGTTTGGTATAAGGTCGCAAGAGGCTGGCTTTGTGGCATTTGGGAAATCCTGCCGTGATTGGTGAGCTATGACTAAAGAGGGATTACTTCCCTTTGCCAATGGTTGTACAGTTTCATCATTATTGTCAACATTGTTAGCCTCCAATAAAACAAATTGTGCGTTCGAGGGATCAGTAGAAGATTTTTTACACCAGTATCAATTTTGGCGTTATGGTCGGTATCTTGGCAGCTTGCGGTCATTACTGGGTTCCCCCCCTGTTGTGCTGCACTGGGATTTGAAAATACTTTTTGCTGTTGTTGTACAGCAGCCTCTCCCGCTGCCCCCCCCCCCTGCTTTGCCTGACGATTTTAGCCCGGTTTTATCTGTTTTAGAGATCAAGCTCTTGGTCTGTACCCCAGCTGATAAAATAGGCGGCCTCAATACCTGTTTTGCCGTTGTGGTCGGAGTTTTCTTTTCCCCCAGTGTAGCAAAGTCCTCGTTGTTCTCCATTGAAGTGTCCCCGATAAGCGCTTGCATAGTCGGTGGGAGAGAAGCCACTGCCGTGATGGGCGTTGTTGTTACTGCAGAGGAAATGCTACCAGTAACGGCTGTAACGGCTGGGGCTACAGGAGGGGCCACCACTGCCGTTGCCGCCGCCGCCGCCACCACCGCCTGCTTGCTGTTCCTTGTTTGGCGTGGCGGTAGTGGGTTTGGGTTTTTTGGAGACATCTTTCGCAACCACTGTGTACCGGCAGTCACTCGGCGGCTGAGCGTAGAACCAAACCAGCTGAGCGCGGAGTTGACGATCCTTTCTCGTAATAGCTACCGTAGCAGCTGGGCAGCATCAGAGAGCAAAAGCATCGGCTTGTAGAAAACGGGAAACCACCAACAAAGCTCTCTTTCTCCCAGGTGTAGGGAGTCAGTCAAAATCAGAGTATGCTCGGTTCAGTGCCTAAGCTATCCCATTTCGTTTCTCACTTTTCGTGCGCTCTGGAAAGGAAAGGAGAGCGGAGCTCACGGGTGAATCAGCCGGCACGGACCCTCACTCCGCCATCTTGGATCTGACGGGAGTAGGTTCAAGATAGTTCTAAGAAGAGAAGTTGTGCCTTGGATGATATAGTTATTGACGGTGAGACAACTAGAGTACTTTTTGATTCTGGTGCAAAGATAACCATTGTTTCAAATGAGTTCTACAAATCAAAACTTTGTAAGAAGATCAAACTTTTTAAGCCAGACATAATTCCCCTGGCTTATGGTGGTGAACCAACTAAATTGAATGGTTATTTCATGGGTATGATTGAATACAAGAATAGAGTAATTGCTGGGAAAATCTACATATCTAAGAAAGGGGATAGTATAATTAGTTGGCTCCACCAGGGTGATTTAGGTGTATATTTAGATCCAAATGCTGATCCTCCTATACAGATTAGATAAACTGTTACACCTGTTGGTGACAAATGTGATGAAAATAATTTTGTGCAGACTCTCATTGATGAATTTCCAAACACATTCAAACAAAATCTTGGTTGTTTGAAGGGATATCAACATAAGATCAAGCTAAAGAGCAATTCTGTCCCTGTATGCTGCAAGGTTAGAAGTGTTCCTTTATAAGTTAGGGAAGACATGCATAAAGAATTGTTGAAACTCATGGAAAGTGGAATTATTGAAGAGGTAAAGGGGACGGACTGGTTGGCTCCGGTGGTGGCCACAAGAAAACCTAATGGCGATCTTCGCTTATGTGTTGATTTGCGCCACTTGAACAAACATGTAGTTATTGATAAATATCCACTGCCGAATATTAAAGAACTTTTAGTTCTATTGGATGGTGCAAAGATATTTAGCACTATTGATTTGACCTCCGCATACCATCAGATTGAATTGGAAGAAAGTTGTAGAGACCTGACAGCATTCATTACGCCATTCGGTACTTTTAGATTTAAAAGAATGCCTTTTGGCCTTGTTTCGGCTTCTTCTGTGTTTCAGAGGGTTATGGAAAATGTATTAAAGGATTTACCTGGGGTCTGCATCTACCAAGATAATATTTTGATATTTGCTATGGAAAAGGAGGAACATTCCAACAACTTGAACAAAAGTAATCTTACTGTGAAAAAAGAAAAATGTAAGTTTCGGTCAGATTCAATAAACTATTTGGGTCACAAAATTGATGCTAGTGGTGTCAAACCTAAGATTGACACAGTACATGTCATACAAAATATGTTTCCCCTTCCAATAAAGAAGAATTAATGAAATATTTAGGCTTGGTAGAATATTATGCCAAATTTGTAAAGAACTTTGCAGAAATCACTTCTAATATGAGAAGTTTGCTGAGGAAGGGTGTAAGCTACAATTGGTCACCTGAATGTGAATCAGAATGTTCTAAAGTTAAGCAGTCTTTGAAAAATGCCCTGTCTTTGGAAAGTTTTGATACATCCCTTAAACCGATTCTCACTACTGATGCCACTGAAAAGGTATTAGGAGCTGTCCTGCAACAGTACGGACCTTCAGGTTTGCGAACCATAAGTTTTCTGTCTCGAAGCTTGAGAGACCCTGAGTCTAGGTACTCAGTTGTTGAGAGAGAAGCTTTGGGAGACTTTTGGGCCATAAAAAAATGTAAAGAAAATTTGTGGGGGATGGAATTTGAAGTGAGAACGGATTTCATCCTTTAGTGGAAATTTTTGAGAAAAAGGGTTTAGATTTAATTTCTGGCCGAATCACAAAATGGGTTATGGGCTTGCAAGAGTATTCTTTTCAAATGACATATATCACTGGTGTTGAGAACAGAATAGCAGATGTTCTTTCTCGCCTTGTTCCTCGTGATAATAATATAAGTGCAGATGACAGTGAAAATTCTATAACTGAGGACAGTGAATTTGAAGAGGAATGGGTTTGTGCTTTAGATCTAGTGAGTATAACTGAAGAAAGATGGGCTAGTGAGGTTGCACAGGATGAGACATTGATGTAAGTTTGTACATTGATGCGTGGCGATTGGACTAGTGCGAAGGCTGGTTCTGCATCCACAGGTCCTTTTTCGAGTGTGAGACTTAAATTGTCAGTTGATAAAGGTATATTATTTGGTGGCACAAGATTGGTTCCTCCTGTGAGCCTTAGAAGAGTTAATGGATATGGCTCATGTGTCTCATTCTGGTATCACAAAAACAAAAGAAAGGTTAAGATGTTCTTATTGGTGGCCTGGATTGGACACATTTGTTGACAGGGAAATACGTAACTGTGTAGAATATAATTTAAGTGATAAATCTAAGTCTCCTAGAGTGCAACCCATGGTTGTGTGAAGACGTCCCATGGGTCCGTGGGAGGATAGTACTTTAGACATATTAGGTCCCATTCACCATAAAGGTTCACAAACTTTTTTATTGGTCATCATGTCTATGTTTTCAAGATGGCCAGGGGTATTTTTGTGTCCAGTATAGGTACACAATCTATTTTGAAATGTTTAAAGGAGTTATTTCATAGAGAAGGAAACCCGAGATCCATTTTGACTGATAATGGGGTGCAGCTGATATCTAAGGAAATGGAAGATTTTCTTACACAAAGTGCGATTGTCCACAAGACTTGTGCTTTATATCATCCTGAAGGAAATGGAATGATCAAGAGGTAGAATAGGGTGGTGAAAGAGACCATTACTTTGGCAAAATCTACACACCTTAAGTGGAAGGGTGAAGTTGGTAAAACAATATATGAATACAGAGTAACTCCACATTCCACAACTGGGAAATCTCCTTTTCTTTTGTTTCGTAAAGGAATGCCAATGCCAAATTAGAACCATTCTGGCTGGGTCAATGAAAATTGCAAGACAAAAGGTAGAGATGAAAGTATTAATTGTGAGGATTTGAATGCTAGAGAAGAGCATAAGGCTCAACAAAGGAAAAGGTATTTTGACTTGAAAAAATCTGTAAAAAAAACGTTGGTTAATGTGGGGGATTAGGTTGCCATTAGACGTCCAGGTTTATTTTCTGGTGGTAATTCTAAATTTCTTGAACCTATGTTAGTAATAAAAGTTTTCCAGAATGCTGTTAAAACTCAGGAACATTGTATATGGAATCTCAACAGAGTGGTGGTTGTAAGATCAAAATCCAACAAAGACTTGCAAAGAGAATATGATTGTTCTGGAGGGCATGTAGTTTCAAGAGACTCTGACTCTTTCTCTAAAAACAAGAATGAAAATAATCATTATCGTCGCTCTTTGAGGTCAATTAAACGTCCATTATAGCTAGAGGATTATTCTTAATAAAACTAATATTGATTTATATATAGTTATTATAGGAGGGGGATGTGTGATATCCTGTATTGGTGGAATTTCAAGTGCAACTTGGTTCCATGCCTTCATGGAATTAGAATGTGATGAGGTCAAGATGGTTTGAAGAATGCTGCTCAGTTGTAGCTGTCTCTTGATTGCTGTTGGGTGGGATCCTATGTACTCAGTAAACTTACATGAAGAACTCATCAAAGATTAATCATTTATTTGAAAATACCACAGGCAGGCCTCACTATCAATGCCAGTAAATGCCTGATAGGGCAGGGATCTGTGGTGTACTTGGGACACCAGGTAGGGAGCGGCCAGGTGGCGCCCCTACAGGCAAAGATTGATACCATTTTGGCTTGGGAGCCCCCCAAGACCCAGACAGAGGTGAGAGCCTTCTTAGGTCTCACCGGGTATTACTGACGGTTTGTCGAGGGATATGGCACCATCTTTTCCCCCTTGACAGAGCTGATTTCAAGGAAGCAGCCCAGGAGAGGGAATTGGACCGATGCCAGTCAAACTGCTTTTGATGACCTGAAAACTGCTATGTGCACAGCGCCTGTGCTCAAGGCACCTTACTTCTCCAGTGAGTTCATAGTGCAGACAGATGCTTCAGAGCATGGTGTGGGAGCAGTACTCTCACAGATCAACGACGAGGGCTTGGACCAACCTGTAGCTTTCATTAGTAGGAGGCTACTGCCCAGGGAACAGAGGTGGAGTGCAATTGAAAGGGAAGCTTTTGCTGTGGTCTGGGCTCTGAACAAGCTGGGGCCCTACTTGTTTGGGACTCACTTCCGGGTTCAGACAGACCACAGGCCCCTCAGATGGTTAATGCAGATGAGGGGTGAGTACCCAAAACTGTTGAGGTGGTCCATCTCCCTACAGGGAATGGACTTTACGGTGGAGCACCGCCATGGTACAGAAAACACCAATGTTGATGGTCTGTCCAGATTCTTCCTCCTTAGTGAAGAAAACTCCCAAGAGGTGAGGCAGTTTGCCCCACTTTCAGCTGGAGGGGACACATGTTAGACCTGGCATCTTTGGCGTGGTTTCCCCTGACTTTTTGCCTCTACCTCCTGTATTTTTGATGCTGTGCTGAATTTAGTTATTGCTGGTTTAGATGGTTTGGGCACTTTGCCACTGCTGATCAGTGTCAAAGTGCAAGTGCTCCCTGAGTAAATTGTTATTATATTTGGTTATCCATGATTGGCATATTTGTATCATCAAGACGTCCCTAGTAAAGTGCACTGAGTGTGCCAGGGCTGGTGGTTCAAATACTACTAGTGGGCTTGCAACACTGATTGTGCAACCCCATGAGTAGCCCTAAAATGGTGTCTCAGGCCTGCCACCGCAATGCCTGTGTGCAGTTTGTGGACTGCCATGTCAACCTGGCCAGTGTCCCCACTGACCAGTCCTAACCCTTCCGTTTCTGTACACATTAGACACCCCTATGGAAGGCCCAAGGTACCACCCTGGGCAGGGTGCAGTGTATGTGAAAGGTAGAGCATGTACTAGTGCAGGTGACATGCTCTGGTAGTGAATTACAGCCATTTTTGTTTTTCACTATTGTAAGGCTATCTTGCCCATAGGCTATAGTGGGGAATGCTGTGTACAGTGGTTACCTGCATATCTTTCCATAGGAGCAAGATAGGAGATAAAAGTTTGGTATCCCTGAACTCAGAATGTAATAACACATCTTTTAGGAAAGGTGGTTTTTCAATTCTGTGTTTGAGAACAGCACTTTTAGAAAGTGTCTGTTCGCTTGTCTGACCTTTCTGTGTGCCTTGGCCTGTTTGTGAATTGACTCTCTGGTTTGTGAGAGACATGGGCTGTGTGGCTCCCAGAGGCTGAGTGGGCCATCCCTGGGCTGAATAGCTCCATCTGCATCTAGAGTGGTGGGAGGGGGGAGCACCTGGGCCTGAATAGGGCTGTGCCTGCCTTCCATAATGCTGACTCCACCTCCTGCTGGGCGGCTGACGACCCTGCCCTTCTCTCTGAAAGGAAAGGAGAAGCCAGGAAAACAGAGTACTTAAGGAATACCCAGAACTGGTTCAGACCGGGCTCAGAGCACTCCTGCACGGGAACAAAGACTTTTAGGGGTACAAGTATAGAACCCCAAACTACAGAAGATTAGATCATCCTGGAATCAAGAAGGAACCTCTGCCAAGGAGAAAGCTGGAAGACTGAAGGTGAAGGACTGTCCTGCTGTGTACTTGTGGGCTGACCTGCAGTTGCTTTGCTGCTAAGGAGAGGGGAAGGACTTTGCTTTGTGCTGTGTCCCCTTGCTTGAAGAGATCTCCAAGGGCCTGAGTATAGCTGGCTCCCTGTTAAGAAGTCCCAGGAACAAAAGCACTTCACTCTCAGCTTCCCCTCTGAACTCTACTGAGAGAGTTCTGTCCTTCCTAGAGTGTTTGGGTCAGTTGTGATGCATCTGGAAGTTGTACCTGTTGTTGGAAAGCTGGATAAGAAGAAACTCAAGGCAATCTGCTAAATTTCACGCATCGCTTGCTTGCGGAGTGCATCCCCGTCAGTGCGAGGAAATTGCAGCCGCCGCAAAGATTGAGATCATCGCTGTTGCCGCTGCAAGAACTAACGCATCCTTTGCTTGCGGAACGCATCGCTTCTGTGCGGGAAGAGTACAATTGCTGCGAGTATCGTCGCACAGCCTATAGTCACTGGGTGAGATCGTCACACCTCTTGCTTGAGGACCGCATCACGTTGCTGCGAGAGTCATTGCAGAGCCATCACATCGAGGGGCCATAAGAGGAGAAGATCGAGGCTGCGCCTCGCCGCCGCACCTGAGATTGTCGCAGTTCCGAAGATCGTCACATCATACCTTTGCGAGACGCTTCCCACGAAACCTGCGCACCGGAATCCATACAAGGTATCACATCCCTCCCCATACAGACCGGAGTCATCGCAACACGCCCGCTGCGTTAAGCGGAGTTGTTGCATCGCCTCCCCAGGGTCTCAGGAGTGACGTATCGCTTATTTTTCAACGCTGCAGCTTTCCCTTGGAACTTTTGTCGCATCTAAAGGTACTTTTGGCTAAAACGTGACGCAGCTGTGGATTATTTTAACACAACCTTAAGAACTCTTTTGAAATCATATCCTTAAACTGTGTATGTTGGATTTTTGTCGATTTGGTCTTGTTTAGTTTAGATTAAAGACTGCTATTTTTCTAAACTGGTGTGGAGTCCATTTGTGGTGTTTTCACTGTGTTACTGTGAGTGTTGGTACAAATACTTTACACATTGCCTTTGATAAGCCTGTCTACTTGTGCCAAGCTACCAAGGGGATGAGCAGGGGTTATCTAAAGAGTGTATCCCCCTTATCCTGACTAGAAGCAAGGGTCTCTATTTATCACAAGTACCTACCTGTGCCAACTAGAGACCCCGAATTTTAACAGGGGCACTTTCCCTACAGAGGTGAAATATCAAAAACTATAGAGACATGCTGTGAGAGGACCACAACGGTACACAATGGGGTGGTGATGGGCGGAGCATCTAAATCAATCAAACACTCACACCCAGTCAAAAGATCTGGGTTTAATCCATCACCGTTCTTTAGCCCACTCTGCCACCCCAGTTCAGACATGGCTATACTGTACAGTCTGACCCTGTGCCTCATTGGTGTTTGGCCGCCATAAGTGTGGCAGGGTATGCTCAGACGTGAGTCCCTTGCTCACTTTGCCACTGGATTCAAGCAAGCCAGGCTGAAGACGGCTGGAATGCCAGAAACCGGTCCTCGGAAGCTTGTTTCCGGTCCAGGGAAGACATGGCTTGGCAGTTCGGGCTGGACTGTTCCCATGAGGCACAGGGTCAGACTGATTTGCATATAGCCAAGTCTGAACTGGGGTGGCAGAGTGGGCTAAAGAACGGTGATGGATTAAACCCAGATCTTTTGACTGGGTGTGAGTGTTTGATTGATTCAGATGCTCCGTCCATCACCACCCCCTTTTGTACCGTGAGAGGACCACAAGGCAGGGGTGCAAGCACTGCAGAACCATGAGTGGGAAATTTCTATTCTCCAGTAAAAAAAATTGAGTTTATTAAAGAAGTCTTAAAACATCGAAACATAATACGAGAAAACAAGAAAAATTACATATGGAACTGTATAAATTTGAAGAAGTTATTCATTAAATAGGAGATAATATACATCAGGAAATAAAGAAGGCTGGCTCGTTTGCAGATAGACATAGTATAATATATATATATATACACAATTGTTTTAGTGATAAAAATAAACATACCAAAACAATATTAATACCAATTAAGGGAAAGTCAAAGAGGCTGAAGACCTTCTTGTTGATAGGGTGTAGGAGCAAAAGAATGCTTTGCACTATCATCTAGGAATCGTGTTATAGGAGACCATAAGTGCAAACGTTTCGAAGCAAGAGATATAAAGTATACAAAAGTGGTATCCAATCTGTGATTATGGCAAACAACATACCACCACTTTCAAAAGGATAGTTTAGATAAGTACTTCCAATTGCTCGTGATATGCTAGCAGTAAATGCAAAATAGCAGCTGAGATAAACATAAGTCCCAATCATCAGACAGAGTTCTCAAAAAAATATCAGCAAATGAAAAAGCAGTTATGGTACAGAAATTTTAATTGATCTGAGTCCAAATTTGCATCCAAAAATTAAGCATAAATGGACATGTAAAGAGTAAATGTTCAAAGAGACACGACCTGCAAGTTTATGGGTGTTCAGAAAGCATGGTATGTAAGGACATAGGAGATAATAAAAGTCTATTGTATATGAAGAAAAGAGTTTGTGTAGTGTTGCCCTAGACGATTACCTAATTTTTGTCCAAATCTTATTCCAAAGGGAGATGGGCCATACCATATCTTCATGCTCCCGGGATAATTCTACATTTGTTTTGACTCTATCTTTAGAAGAGGATGTCAAATGAAAGTAAATATTAGACTCTTTGGGATATGTATGGAGTAATTTATCCCACTCAATGTCTGAAGGAGAAGAAGCAGGAGGAGAAGATTGAAAGTGAGTGTATGCAGGGCATACTGCGGTTTGTAGAGTCTGAAATTTCCTCTGAAAAGAGGAAGGGAGGTGATAAAGATGACATACATGTAGAAATGAAAGAAGTGTATCCCGTTGATGTACCCAACGTAATAAAGAGTCATTCTTTACTTGCATCCTTTTTGTGGAATAACAAAAAATCTCGAATGTCATTATCAAAGTTGTCACATCCTAAATCAGATGGGGGTGTAAACTTCCCTGACTTTTTAAAATGTTATAAGGCGTTTTTTTTTCACGTCAAGTTTCTCAATGGTTTTCGGAATTCTTATTGGATTCTCCACTATGGGTTGACCTTGAAAACTCTTTTCTTACCCCTTTTTTTCTTTTCAAGAATACTGGTCTTTAACGCGTAAACCACAAACGGTGTCTACACTGATCCTTAAGCACTGCTGTAAGATTCTTGACTCTGCTCTTCCTACAAACCCTAAAAATCACTTCCACTATTTGGCACAGTAAATTTATACTAATAAACAATAAACCCATATATTGGAAATCGTGGGGGAAATTTCCATCTCAACAGCCAAATTTTTCACCTCATTGACCTGTATTAGAAGGCCTGCTACCAGCAACCTCAGGCATGCACGCACGCTCACGCGCACACAAATCTAAAGTGGTGAGGCACAAAGGAGCAAAATCAGAAGAAAGACAATACGGTAGTAACGCCATGTAAATGTAATTACAGTACCGTATAATGATTCAACTCAACGCACAACTGTTTTATAAATTGATTGTTTTATAAATGGATTACCTCACTGCACCATGGACATGGTTATCCTCGCACACAATGGCTCGTATCAACTAATCTAGGGTGCTGTGCTTTCGAAAAATGTCACCCTTGTAGTGTAGGTGTTTTGAGGGATGTCACAGCAGATTAATATTGTCTTAACAAAAATAAAGGAATGCTGCTCAGGTTATACGCTTTTATACATGCGTGCATGCACTGACGCGTCGTGTGCTTGGCAAGGTTGCTCATATCTCTGGCAATAAGCCACGGACCCCTGTCAGCTGCTGAAGGCCACCAACTGTACCCTAAGGGAACTGCCCACACCATTGTGTGCCAACGAGGAGAGCTGATGCGCCTCCTAAGCCCCCGTGGTGAACGTGCAACCAAGGTGGCGCCTCGAGGCTTTGGGATTTCAAGCGCCGATATTTCCCTAGGTGTTTCTTGATGGGAGGCGCACTCTTTCAGCCATTGGTGTATACTACTCCATTTTCTTGATCACATCAAAAATTGGACTTGAAATGTAAAAAAACAATGCTTGGATTAAATCCGATATGTCATGCAAAACTAATTTTGTGAGAAACAACATCTAATTGCAGAGAATGGTTGTGTCATAGTGTTACAGTGGGAAGGTTTGTGAAAGCAGTGCGGGGTAGTCATGCTGATGCTGTGGGCTATGGTGTAATAAGGGCCCCTGGAATTATGCGCAGGAGAGGGTCAAATTGTGCGGCAGGGGTGAGTAAATTATGTGGCAAGAAAAGGCAAATTATGCGACCTTTTACACTGTCTGAGCATTGGGTGCACCTCATTAGTACCAATGTAACACCCAAATATAGCAATAAGCAACAGAAAGGTGACCAGTCAACCTTTGGATAAGGCCTTCAACTGCGCAGCAACACATGGCGCTGATTTTATTAAGTAACTTTTGACCTGTTTGAACAGAAAAATGCTTTTGTTGTTCAAATCTGCAAAATATGCAGCAGATCAGGGTTATGCGGCAAATGTGGCAAATCTATAAGTATGCGAAAATCACATCGGTCGCCCAACCACATAATTTCAGTGGCCTGGGATATAATGTGCCCATGCAGGATATAATGCTGAAATAATGGTGCTTATTATTGCAAGATTCGGGGGGTATAGTTACTAACATTTCTCACAGCAAGTGAAGTGCATTGCATGAAAGGGAGAGACCACAACTGCACCATATTTTCATAGATATGGCACAGATCTGATCTCTTCTACATCCAGCTCACTTTGGACTGCCTCGCACCAATGCGGGCACCTTTGTGTCATATCACAAGGGTGTGTGCGATGTAGTCAGGATAGCTTTAGTGAAGGAAGGCATGCCTTCCTGCACAAAAGCTAACCTTGTGCAGTGTAATTCTCAATGTATGTGTGCAGCACACATGCAAAGTGGAAGTAACAGGGAGAAATAAAGATATTTGTAAATATGGGTTTGCGTCAAAATATATGGTTGATGCACAGGAGCCCCCATGCACCACCTATGTAACACCTACCTAATGCAAGGTAAGACAAGGTAGCACTATGCGCTGAGTTAACCTTTCTTTTCCTGAAGCCACACAATCCAGAAGTTGTGTGGCTTTGTAAATCCCAAAATTGTTTTTGTGTAGGGGTTACGCCAATAAAGTGATGTTGCGCAGATGCAAAATCTTAGTAAGCCTGGGACTCCGTGGCAGCCATTTTTGATATAATATTAGCCATAGGATAAAGGTGATCCTGTTTTGATATATTGTCAGCATACATGACATGAGGGAAACAACCTTTACAACGCAACTTTTACACCGCACTACCATTACAACAAAACTTTTATAACGCAACATCCATTACAACGCATGCATTTACAACGCAACCATTACAACGCATGACACTACAACGCACACCACTACAACGCATGCCATTACAACGCAGTCATTACAACGCATACCATTACAACGCATAGTACCCTTACACTATCCAACACTTTCCCTACTGTTGCGCCCCCCTGGAGTTAGAATAGTTATTTTTACACCTACACTATCCAACACTTACCCTACTGTTGCACCCCCTGGAGTTAGAATAGTAATTTTTACCCCTACACTATCCAACACTTACCCCACTGTTGCACCCCCTGGAGTTAGAATAGTAATTTTAACCCCTACACTATCCAACACTTACCTTACATGCAATGTAATGTTATGCGTTGTAATGGTATGCGTTGTAAATGTAGTATCAGAGAATTCGTTGTAATGGCATGCGTTGTAATGGTATGCGCTGTAATGGATGTTGCAGTGTAAAAATTGCGTTGTAAAGGTAGGCGTTGTAAAAGTATGCGTTGTAACGTCATACATCCCTGGCGAGGAGTCGTAGCGCTTTGACAGTGATTTGTGGCATATGTTGGCTAGCCAAGGCAAGATAGTGCCCACCCGTGGTACACGTGTGGCCTTAGCACAACAATGGTAATGGGTATGGTTGTCCAAGACCTGGCTGTGCCCAACCAACCATGACTTCAGATTTTTTTCTCGGGAGATCCACCTGTGACCCCGTTGACACCCCCCGACCCACCTTGTGGTCTGTAAGGTTTTGCTTGTTTGCTGGGTGGAATATATACACCGTGACCCGCCACTTTCCAAGTGAGTGATATTTGGGAGACGGTCATTCCTGAAGCCTGTGCTCTGCATCTGTGGGCGGGCCCCGAGCTCAGCCATCACTGGAATGTGGCAGCTTGGGAGGCAATAAAAACCTGGCCTCTCTGAGGACAATAAATGGGGCGCGCGGGCCCTCGCAGCAGCGCACCATATTAATGCACGCTCCTCTCGCGCCCTGTGAAGAAAGTGTCGAGGCGGCCGCAGTAACACTATCCCGTGAGAACCGGCGGAGCAACTGTAATGTGGACAGATGAACGGAACCCCACTGCGGCCCCACAAACGCGTCAGACATAAGGAAAGGCCCAGAGGCATGTAAACACAGAGGTAAGAGTTTTACATTAGAAGAGCCTTTGAGTGGGAAGGATGTGTACATTGAGACGCCGGTAAAACTATCTTATCATTTTATTGTAATCATTCGAAATGGTACACTAGCTGCAAAAAGCCCCATTTCATGAGCGCGAAATTCAGCCCGGCCTTGGGTTCCAGCAATGGCACTGAGGATGCTGGGAGATGTAGTCTCTTTTCCTGGGCTTACGCATGGGTGGGTCTCGAGACTGGACAGGCATTGTGCGCATAAAGGAGGGATGGGTGAATGGCACCCGCGTGCTACAGGGTCAGCTGTGCCTATCGTGTATTGCCTTACGTTGTTACTAGAATTGTGCCATGTCAGAGGCTTCTTTATCCTGTGGTGTAACATTTATATAGCGCCTACGACCTCTATGTGGTGCACTGTAGCGCTTGCCTTCGTGAGTAGCATGCTGCGCCGTATCGGATATGTGTGTATGTGTGTGGGGGTGGGGGTTGGAGGGACGGAGGGGTGGGACCTTCACATTTAGCCAAAGGGGCCTTTCTACAGGGGGTTCTACAGGGCTGCTCTCTGCTGCTTTTTGAGTTCAAAATATTTTATTGGGATTTTATAATTGCTTTGAGGGTTGGGTTACAAGTGACCCACAGGCTGCAGAGAAAACATACAGAGCTGGGGATGATTCGTGCCTTAAAAGCACATGGGTCACTGATGGGGGGGCCGGGGGTGGGGGGGGTTTGGCACTCACCAATGGCAGATATGCTGAGTCCGCAGCACTGTGGGTCAGAGGGGATGGAAGCTATGGTGAGCTCCTGGTCCACCGCGAATTCAGGCACTTGGCCGGACGAATCGGGTTTCGGACATACCTGGCTGCGCGCCTGAACAGAATTGGCTTCCCGGAATTGGAAATGAGGACACACGTGGTGAAAACCTCCTGTCTGTCCTCGTGGTACTGAGACACCTGCAACCGACTTCAGGGTCAACACAGGTGTATTTAGCACAGATTCAGGCGCGGTCCTAGTGAAGGGGCTTGTGAACACCATAGGATCATTTAAAATACGCTCCTCTTTTCTCTACAGGAAGCGTTTAGTCTGGTCAAAAAATGCGTCAAGGCACCTGCCTTTTAGGGCCTCGGTAACAGTGCGTTTCCCGCAGACCTAATCTATGGGAGGGGTGCATAGAAAACAGATGCTCTCTGGATCTGACTGCGGAATAAAAGGGAACACTTGTTTTAATAGGGGCTGCGGGTTAAATCTGTGTCGAGGAGCGTTCTTAAAATATTCCACCTTGTTCCTACGGCGTGTCTCTTTACCAAGGATCAGGAAAGTGGGCAACACACAGAGTGTGAAGTTCTTTTGAGGCAAATGACAATAATAAGTTTTGGGTTCAATCTTGCTGCCTTCAAGGGGCAGATTTACAAGACTTTGCACTGGTGCAAAGTGAAACAAACCGGTGCACTGTCTATATAAAGTATTTGCTGCCTGGTGCAAAACGATTTGTATGCTGGGAAAGTTGCCCTAAAAGTAACACAAATAATGCTCTGTGCTGATGTCTGTTACCTAGGGTGGTACACGGGCGTTCCCATTAATGTTTTTTGCAAAAGTGGCAAGCACTGAATAGTAGAAATGTTTTCATTTCTCCGAACTTTTCACAGATGTGCTGACTGTACACCACCCTTCCAGGGTGTGAAAAGTTTGAAAGGTAGTCTAAGCATTGTATTTCGTACTGGAAGGGCCCAATTATAGAACCAGAACTAAGCTAGAGATTACCAACATACCTTTGCATCTGCAAAGCTGCGTTCATGGCGCTAGGCATCCTGTTCATGTGCCAGCGCTGAAGAGGACAGACGCAGCAGCGCCAATCTTAGTATCCACAACTCTCTGATGCTCTCTACCCCAGTGCAGCACAGCAAAGAGCAACGCAGTCGATGAACTTTAGTTGCTGCACTGCTTTACTTTAAAATAATCTGCCATCAAGACTGCTCCTTTGCAGAAGAAGGGCCTAATTTACAAGAAACGGATGCATCACATTGATGCGTCAGTTTTCTTGTGCCTGAGTCAAATGTCCTTGCAACACTATGAATGTGCTTTATTTACATTCATTTGATAACTTTATTTCGGTCATAGACCATAAAAGTGCAGATAAAATACATACAAGCACGATGATAAAATCCATAAATACAGCCGGGTAAAAAGTTATTAAACATGAGATTTGTCAAGAGTTATAAAAAGAAGGGGGAATAAAATGAGAAAAGGGTTAATAGCGGGGGGATGCTCCAATTAAGGCCTAGATGTATCAAGCCTTTTGCGATTCGTTAAGGCCGAAATTCGCAGAATTCCGGCTTTAACGAATCGCAAATGGACATTTTACATCTTTTGGCATGTATGTAAAATTAGCAAAATAAGGAATCGCAAAAAATTGTGATTCCTTATTTTACTTAAGCATTTAAGGAATCGCAATTTTGCGATTCCTTAAATGCCATGTATGAAGCTTTTTAAAATTGCGAATTCAGGTTAAGAAATCGCAAATTAACACCAACTTGAGGTTGGTGTTAATTTGCGAAATCCTTTCAAAATTCACAATTTGGCAATTTTGAAGGTGGCATATGACACACATACATGCCCATAGGGCATGTATGTGCGCCATATGCACACACATGTAAGTTTTAGGGGTGCAGCAGGGTGTCCATGAGACACCCCTGCACCCTTGAAATAATTCTCAAATTGCGATTCGCAAATTGCGAATCGCAATTTAAGAATTATTTCGCAATCATTCCTATGGGCCTCCTAGCCCATAGGAATGAATGGGAAATGATTCCTTATTTGCAAATTCGCAAATTGCGATTTCGCAAATAAGGAATATTAGGAAATCGCTAAAAAATAGCGATTTCCTACATACATCACATTTTGCGATTTTTTTTTTAATAGCGATTCGTTAAAAATCGATATTAAGAAATCGCAAAATTTAATGTTGATACATCTAGGCCTTAGTCCTTATCAAAAAGGTGGTCCTTCTACGCCACATGCCAAGTAAGAAGCGGGAAACAGCAAGCATTTACAATACCGGGCTTCATGGCACAAAGATTAACAGATATACATAAAAAATTCTGACACATCTGTTGGCGCATAAGTGACACATTTCTGGAGTTGGTCATAAAAACTGACGCAACTCCTGCAATGTGTCAGAACACATGGGCGAGTCCCATTGTAAAAGCCCTGTGTTATTCCTTACACTTTGTCCGAACAGGCCTAGAGATTTTGACACAATCAAGTTGTGGACTGATGCAATGAAATGTTGTAAATTTCACTGCACCACATCTATGTGGCTTTTTGCGTGAGAACGCCCAGGGTTGGCTTTAGGTCAGTGCCACTGCACCCAGGCGCCGATTTTGGTTTGGCGCCATGTTTATTGTTCTAAAAGCACCAGAAGCCACGTTCCTTGACCCAGCAATTTTCAAGCATCACTAAAAATGTCATGATAACTCCGGGGATTAATGCTCTTTGTAGAGAGACTGAAGCTTTGTCTTGTAGAGGAAGTTTTGACTCATCATAGCGCAGAAGGTTAATATGACTGCTGCAAAGAACGTGTCCCATTCAGATCACAAAGTGCATACACTATGAATAGGTCAACGGGTCATCACTTTTGTCAGAGAGATCCTTTTGTTACTTGCAGTTAAAATCCACATATAGAGCAGTGAGCTATTAACTGTCCTCAAAGAGCTGCATGCAAACTACAATGAATATATTAGAGCTATGTGTTTATTTGCCCAGTCTTTGCTTATCCTAATATTGCAAAAAGGGTTCCATTGGGTAGAGATCAGTTCTTATTATTAAAGAAAACCCCTAACATTGGTGTTAGGTTTTAAACTCTGAATTTGTGCTTTTTCAGACCAAAGACTCTTAAACAATACTGCTTACCACTATGGATGACATGTGACTCGTACACCTTGAAGCCCTCTGTCTTATGTAACATGTCCTTTCTACTGATTTACACACGTATGATTGTCTCCATGCAATGTATGTGTGATCTAAAATGTTCTGACACCTTAAACTGGTATAAGTGGCGCTATAAAACGAAGTGAATCTAAGAGGCAGTGGTTATGGAGACTTGGGGGGCATTGTCAAATGGTGGTAGCAAGGGAATCTGTAGCAAGGTCATCATGGGGGAAACAACCTTCACAGCGCAGTCATTATATCGCAGTACCTTTACAACAAAGTCATTACAACGCAACATCCTTTACATTGCATACCATTACAACGCAGTCATTACATCGCATGTCACTACAACGCATGTCACTACAACGCATGTCATTACAACGCATGTCACACCAACGCATGCCATTACAAGGCAAATAAGGTAAGTAATGAGGAATAGTAATTGTTATCCCTCACCTATCCAACACTCACCCTACTGTTGCACTCTCTGGAGTGGGAATAGTCATTTTTACCCCTACGCTATCCAATGCTTTCCCTACTGTTGCACTCTCTGGAGTGGGATTAGTAATTTTTACTCCTACACTATCCAACCCTACTGTTGCCATAAAAGTAATATGCGTTGTAATTGAATGCGTTGTAAATGTAGTTTATAAAAATGCGTTATGATGGCATGCAATGTAAAATCTTGCGCTGTAATGGATGTTGCGATGTAAAAACTGCACTGTAAAGGCATGCGTTGTAAATGTTTGCATTGTATCGTCATACATTCAGTCATGGGGTAGGGGCACCAACATATGTTGCACAGGGCACCACCAGAATTAAAGCCGGCCCTGGGAACGCCTGCCCTGCATACATGATACCTGGTGCAGATATAATATGAGTAAGGATTCTACATACAGATGCATTGGACCCAATGCATCATTTTTTAGGTATGGAGCAATGTGCGGCCATAGCTGCGTAAATAAAAAAAAGTGATGCAGCAGCACAAGAGGCTTGTAAATAAACCCCTAAGTGGCTGTACTGTGGCAACTCCTCAATAGACTAGGAATTCAGGCCATGTGCCTTGGTACAGGACCATTGTAATCATACAGAACCCTGCAGTGGAGGCACCTATCGAAAGAATTTCTATTTTTGTCCCGAATCAAATAAGAAGATTGCGTTGGCATGGCTACCACATGGTGTACCCAGTCGTGTTGCACAATTTACTGAACATGGTCTGTGTTTGAAAAACCCCGTCCTAGCCCAGCATTTACCAACCCATGGTCCCAAGTATGCCAAGTCTTTAATTACAAAGTAACTATCCCCTCAGGCTACCTGGCAGCACCAGGTGATGTGGAGGTGCCCGTGGTAGGTAGATCAGGAAATCCCACTCCGGCGACCAAATTCATCAAAGACTTGTGTTGCCCTTGCACCACGCAATGGGGTGCAAAAGTGACACAACTCCTAATTAGATTTACCAAGTCACGCAAGAACACCTTGTGTGGCCTCACCAGGCTTGATAAATCTAGAGTAACCTTACGCAGCGCAAATCGCTGAGTTCCTTTACTTTGCCCCAGGGAGGCAATCCATGGGTAGGGGATGGGTGTTCCCGCGCATCCCCTCATGGATATTGACTAATTTCCAGATTTATCATTACTGGAGGACCTGAGAATGCGTCAACATGCCACACCTTTCCAGGGGAGGCGTAAAGAGGAGAAATATCTTTATTTTTCCTCACTACTTCCTCTTTGTATGAGTACCGCATTTTACTGCACACTTAGAAAGAGGAAAGTGGTATGCACCTGTTACAACGCAATTTTTACTCCGCACTACCACTACAACGCAGGCATTACAACGCATACCGTTACAACGCATTGCGCTGGGGGGCGCTCTAGGATAAGAGGTAAGTTTAATTTACTATCCAACACCTTCCCTAGGGTCCACGGGGACTGGAGTTGGAATAGTAAATTATACTTACCACTATCCAGCACCCCAAAGCGCTATGCGTTGTAGCGGTATGCGTTGTAAATACCGCGTTGTAATGGTATGCGGAGTAAAAGTATGCGTTGTAACGACATACATCCGAGGAAAGTGCCTCCCAGTATTGTTTTGTGCAGGATTGTTTTTCTGTTACAGCTCAGGCACCCTTGCACCACGGTATGAGGATGCTTGCGTTGGCACTAGGCAGCATATTGCGCGCCAGCACAGGAAAAAAACAGGAATATGCAGTAAAATGTCATTTCTGCCTTTTCCCTATCAGGCAGCGCATCACAGCAAGTTGGCTTGCCGCGCTGTGTGGTTTAAAAAATATATATATTTATATGCCCCTAGGGTTATGGCAGGGCCTAGAGGCAGACCACGCCTATACATCATCGCTGTCACTCTGTGCATGGGCCTGGCCTCGCTTACCGCATATGCCTCCTGAATCTGGAATAGCCTTTCCGTGGTCATGACCTGTTTATCTTGTTCCTGGTCAAGACTTGCTTTTTTCCAATCTTGAGATCACCCCAGGTTCCACCCGGATAAGTCACCAACTGTACCCCACACTCTGAAGTTCCCTGAGCCTCGGACCCGGCTGCAGGTTTCTGGGTCTGGGGGGTATGAAGAAACTTGGGTGGGTCGTGAAGATACCTGGGGCAAACAGGCAGGAATCAACAAAACATTTTTGGAAATATTCTGTCTAGACTTTGAGGACATCTGTCCATCATAGACATGTCTAAGCAGTGAAAGTAACATGTCTTTGGTATTGTTGGTTCGAGTTGGCGCAACCTGAGGCCTTGCTCAGTGCTCACTTGTCTCTCTTTGACTTCCAAATCCCTTCTCCTGGAGGTTTTCTTTCTTGTCCTTTGCTGCAGTGGAGCATACAAGAATGTTCTGTTGAGGATGGTTGATGGATGCGATCATCAGATTTGCTTCTCAGTGAACTTATGTGTCAGTCCATGAAGGGTAGTTACAATAATGTATGTTTGGTTGAATGCTGGATTTGGGTGGATAGATAGAAGGGTGAGTAGGTGAAAGGAGACTGTTGGCATGTGTTTGTTCAATGATGGGTGATGGTCAGTTTATGGATGTATGGGTGATTAATGGTAACTTTGTGCATGTGTTATGTGTTTGGGATTCTGCGGATGGATTATAGTGCATGTCCGCGCGCAGGTGCATGCACAGGTGGATGGATGCCGGTGAATTGCACGGATGCTGCTCTGACATAGATCGATGTCACTAGATATGAGATTCTGAGACCGACAAACACAGCGTCTCTGGTCTGGCACTGCAGCTCCCCCACTGCTGGCTGGGAGGCAGAGATGCTGCAGAAAGAGTAGCAGTGTGGCGCCTCAGAATGAGGCATAACATGTTTGCGTCACTTGAAACCAGTTGACCGGTGCTGTCCAGTTGAAAGATCACACACAACTGTGGTTTCAGCAGGTGACTTACCCGCATAACCTGAGATATCAGAGCATTCATTATTACACCACTTCAAAGTAACACTGCAGTAAGCACTTTGAATTCTAACATTATTTTTGCTGAGGCATTGTGACTAAAGTGTACCTGTTTGTGCAGCAGGGCTGTAGGACCACCACAGAGAGGGGCCCAGCAGCGCATCGTCACTCTGCAAAATCAGATTTGTGATGGTTCGCTAGAAGTTTCAGGAAAGTGGGAAAGGGGGGGAGGTGCAGTGCTGGGGGCCAGATGACATCACCGTCACACAGAACCCGTGTCCAGTGTCTCTCATAAACAAGGGCGGATTTGGCTGGAGGAAAGTCGATGCAGCAGCGGGGGACACTGTACGTACAGACCGGCTGCTAGGCGCTATGACACAAGTGCCTGAGCACCACACCCAAGACCCAAGAGTGGGGCGCCACGCTGCGTCCCAGTGCATAGGTTGGGTCACTGTGACCTCATCATCCCAGGGAGTGCGCACAGTGGAGTGATTGACAAGCAGATCCACGCCCGAGCCTTGGGCCCTGTGTCAGCATCACACACGCCCTCATGGGGGCGCTCAGCCTTCCCAGACCTAATCAGTGTGTTCCACAACACAATAAGAGATTTTATTTGGAATTCGACCGTGCTTCCGTAGAGCTGGCTCCTCCTACAGAGCTCAAGTCACTGTTTGTTGTCCTCATATCCTCTATGAAAAATGATTATATCATTATCCTAACAGAAATCATGTTTGTTCGAAGCATTAGTGGTAAAAGCATTGCATTGCATATTTCCGGGAAACAGTTTGTTACAAAAAAGTGATTACATTATATCATTTTTTTTAAAGAGATTTAAAATGTGTAAAGAAAAAAAAGGAGGTTCAGAATAAAAACATGATTCAAATTTAAGTAGACAGATAACTACATTGTTGGAAAAGTCCCTCGCATGGTGACCAACGACCACCCCGCCCTGAGTACCCC
The DNA here is from genome assembly GCF_964263255.1 of Lissotriton vulgaris. Lineage (NCBI taxonomy): Eukaryota > Metazoa > Chordata > Amphibia > Caudata > Salamandridae > Lissotriton > Lissotriton vulgaris. The sequence continues at coordinate 168,047,964 of NC_141689.1, read as the reverse complement.
AGTCGCAACGGTATCTGGATCCCTGCTGCGGATTTGTGTTGCATTGGGACGACGAGGATCATGTGTGTGTGCCATGACTTAGGCCGGTTTCATGGATTAAGTTCTTATGGGACCGGAAGGGGCACCTAGAAGCACCACCTTCATAGTGGTGAAAGGATACCGCCTTTGCCAGGAGTTAATCAGCATGTGGTGGCAGCATACCATGAGGTGCTCAGAAGTGAACAGGCCTTTCTACCTGTCACTGGAGTGAGGCCGACAGGGTCGCTGTTAGAAATGAGGGTCTCTTATTAGCAATGGTTTGCACGGTTGTCCAAGTAGGGACCCTCCTTCCTAGTCGGGGTAAGGGGGAAACACTTCTAAAATAAGCCCTGCTCACTCCCTTGGTAGGTTGGCAGAGAAGACAGGCTTATCTCAGAACCAGTGTGTAAAGTATCTGTGCACATATTCAGTAATGCAGTGAAAATGCTACATATGGACACCACATCAGTTTAGAAAAAAAGTAATCTGTATCTAAACCAAACAAGACCAAAATAGCAAAAATCCATCATACAGTTACCCAGCTAGGACTTTTAAAATGTAAAAACGGTTCTGCCCATAGCAAACTATAGATGTGACATTTTCAACACAGAGTACGGATGCATCACACTTCTTTAGTGGCTATTCTTTTCTCAGATCCCAGCAGCAGGAACAACCTCCAGAGGCCCAACACAGGGACAGGTCAGAACTCCCAGCAATGAAGTTCAGGGGAGCTGGTAGTGAAGTCTTTGTGTCCCTGAGACTTCAGAACAGGAGGTAAGCTCTACTTCAAGCCCTTGGAGATCCTCTTCAAGCAGGTTACACAGCTAAGTCTTTGTCCTCTTCTTGGAACAAACAGCCACTGCAGGCCAACCCCATACAGCTCACAGCAAAGGGGCAGTACTTCTCCTTCAGGCTTCCCAGCTCTTCTCCTTGGCAGAGGTTCCTCTTGAGTCCCGAAGTATTCTAAAGTTCTGGGGTCTGGGACTCAATATTTATACTCAATTTCTCTTTGTTCTCTTGTGGCAGAGAGACTCTGTGCTCAGTCAAAACCATTTCTGTCCTCCCTGGTCCAGCTTCCCGGCAGGAGGTGGAGACAGCATTGTGTAAAGCCGACCAGGCCCATTCAGATGCAAGGAAATCTCCCAGTACTCCAAATGCCGCTCAGGTCTATTCAACCCCGTCCTGACTCAAGCAGGAAAGGCAGGACACTACTCAACACCCCCAGTGGCTGTCTACAGTGAATGCACATCCCCAGCCCCTGTCACTCCAAAACCAGACAGTCAATCCACAACCCAGCAGAGACACACAGGATGGCTAAGCAAGAAAATACCTACTTTCTAAAAGTGGTATTTTCAAACACACAATATAAAAATCTTCTTTCCTAAAATATGCATTTATATATTCTGAGTTCAGACATACTAAACTCCATCTTTCTACCTTTTCCTAATGGAAAGTTATACTCCTTATCAGGACATGTCACACACATCAGTACATATCATACTTTTCACAAACACTGCACCCTGTCCACAGGGGTACCATTGGCCTACCTTAGGGGTGATTCACATGCAATAAAAGGGAAGGTTATGGCCTGGGAAGTCGGTGCACTTGAGAGGTCGACATGGCTGTAGCAAATGTGCAGAGACACTGCAGTGGAAAGTCTGGAACACCTTTGAAAGGCTGATTGTGTGGGTGGCACAATCAGTGCTGCAGGCCCACTAGCGGCATTTGACATGCAGGTCTGGGCACACGCAGTGCAGTATACTTGGGACTTAACAGTAAGTAAAACAAGCCAATCATGAAAACACCAATCCATATTCAAGATTTACACAGAGAAAATATGCACTTTAGCACTGATCAGCAGTAGTAAAGTGCCCAGGGTCATAAGACCAACGCAGCAGGGTCAATCAATCAATCAAATAACTTTATTCGTATTTCGTAAATGCATAAAAGTACAAGTAATTATCACAGTACAATTTGATAAAGGAATAATTAAAAACAGTTAAAATTAAATTTTATTCGCTTTCCTTTCAAAATGTCAAATTTGGCATGGATCCACATTTCTAAAACTAGCAGGTATTCATTATAGGGGACAAAAAAGGAGGCCCAAAAGCGAAACTTCTGGGGATAAACCCGCTGGAAAAGCCAGGTCTAACACTCACTCATGTAAAGTAAACTTCCACTGCTGTGTGCTAAACTCACCCTTGACCCACATCAAGTTACAATATAGTGCTGTATAGCGCATATATCTTGTATGTATGTTCTTAGGTATATGTGTTCCTGTGATTGGAACAATACATTAAAGATTCCGAATTCAATTTTGTGAGACTCGGCTAACTGAAGGAGCTTTAGGAGCCAGAGGAATCCCCCAGACATATTTGTGGATTGCTGTGTTCCTATGAGCAGGGGGAGCTCTTGAGTACACTTCAAAGGGTGGTGGAGCTGATAAGAGAATCATAAAATGCAGCGGTGGGGGCCCTGGGGTAACATTTTGATGCACATATCACTGTGGCTGACAGCTTGGTGTGAACTTCTAATCACTCCCATGACTTGTTGTGGGCCTATCAGATTTGGAGGCGCTCCTCCTATGACAAACTGCAATGTAAAAAAGGGCAGGGCATAATAGAGGGCTCTTCAAAAGGAAGCCAACCCCCAACCCCAACACAAACTTTAAAAACTCAGACCCTAAATCACATTTGTTGTCTGGAAAAGAGCTTTCAGAAGGGGAGCTCGAGACCCCAGAATTGTCAACTGTCAAGCAGCCAGCTGAGCTGTGAAAGGAGAAGAAGCTCTGCAAGACTTCTGTCTGTGACCAGGGATGGAGGCTAGGCCTGCCAGTCTCCCAGTTGGGTTTGGGGGTAGCACTAAAGAACATCCAAGACTATCTGGCCCTGGCGTCTGAAGCACCAAGACCAGGGTAAGGAATCCGGTTATTGATTGGAGGAGGCTAAACACCCTACTCAAGCAGCAACCACAATCATTTTCAGGGTGAACCATAAAAGTCACTAAACTTGTGCTTAACCCTCTTGCAGCCTGGGACAAAAAGAAGTCTGGCTTAACCTAGAGGAAATGTGTAAAGTATTTATGCGTATTATCAAAGAAGACTAGCTTTATATGACTATTGAATATGGACTCTGACTAGTTTTGTCAGGGGGCACCTGGTTGGTGTGTTCATGAAGCACCTGGTTGGTGTGTTCATGAAAGCTAGTCTGTGTCCCGTGGGTTAATATGTATTATCAAAGAAGACTAGCTTTATATGACTATTAAATATGGACTCCGACTAGTTTTGTCAGGGGGCACCTGATTGGTGTGTACATGAAGCCCTCACCCACCAACCTAGTTGGTGGCATGCTTCATCATCAGTCTATGACTGGAGGGGCACCTATTTGGGGTTAGGACTCACTTCAGCAGAGGCCAGGTACAAGGTTCAAGGTCTCTGGAGCTTGTTATGTCCCCCTAGCCCACACAAGAGGCCAGTCACAAACCCTTGGATCCATTATCGTAATCCTGGGTTCAAGCAGCAAGGCAAGCCTCAAGCAGTCGGGCAGTCCTCTGGGAAGCAAGGAATGCCTCAGACAACAAGGCAGTTTTGCTGAGTGAATCTTTTCTGGATTCACATGCTGTGCATTATTCCGCAATCTTGTGGTTGGGTCTGGAATTGTTGTACTTGTCTTTTTTTTTCTTTCTTTTTCTTAGTGGGCATCAACATACCACCATTTGGTGTCCTCCTGTGATGTTGATGTGCTTCCTCCCAAAGCTTCCACCTTTGGCCATTTTCAGTTTCTTTTTTTCCGCTGTTGGGAGATCATAACAGAGATTGACATTGATGGTAAGGCCGATGCCCTACGGCAGTGTTTCCCAAACTGTAGTCCGCGGACCCCTAGGGGTCCGTGACACATTCCCAGGGGGTCCTCAGGCAGCAGTTTTAAAAGCACTGCAAAGTTCCAAGTAAAACTAGAGGTTTTCGAGTAACAATTAAAGTGTCAAGATAACACCAGTGATTAATGTTCCTGCTGGAGAGAGATGAGTTTTGTCCCGTGGCCGCTTGACTTATTTAATGTAGCACAGAGGGTTAATATGCCTCTTGCAAAGAAAGTGTACCTGCATTTTTAAAAACCAACTGTGTTTTATCTGCATGGGTCAGTGGGTTACTGCTTTTGTCACAGAAATTCTTTAGTTACTGTGCAGTTTATAAGTGACAATCGTGATCTAGCACAGTGACGTATAAACTGGTATCAAAAAGATGTTTGCAAACTGCATGGTACAAGATAGTAACTTATGTTTTTTCCAAGTCTTTCATTATCCTGATGCTGCTAAAAAGGTTTATGTGAATGGAAATAAAGTTTCATTGTTAATGTCAATGCTAAACACTGTATTATGCCTACCAGTATACATGACATGTGAATCCTACAACTTGTAGTCGCCTTTGCCTTATGTAACATTTTCTATACACTGGTTTACATGTATGATTCATTGTCTCTATGGCGTAGATTTACAGGGAAAGTGACTCAGTGAGTGCTGCAAGCCATTTGGCTGTGCCGCACTCAGTCACTTTCAAGGCACAGGGATGCAACATATTTACCACAGTATATTGCATTTCAGTGCTCTCCCTGCGCTGGTGCACAAACTGCTGACATGCGCCGGCACAGGCACCCTTGCATCCTTGCACCCGTGCAAGGATGCCTGCGTTGTGGGGAGATTGTTTATGTGTAAGTAGGATTCTCTTTCTGCACATAAACAATCACTAGAGGGGATTCCACCTTCCTGAACAACCAGGAGAAATGAATACATTTCTTCTTGTTGCGCCTCCCTACGCCTCCCTTGAGGAGGTGTAGCATTCAGACACATTTCCAGATTTACAATTTCTCGTAAATCTGGAAATGTGTCTGGTTTCATGGTGTTGCATGGGAACACTCACAGCAAAACCCACGGAAAGCACCTTTCACGCAAAGTGCAGCGTGCAAAGGGGCCATATTTACAAGAACAGAAAAAATCACGCAGGGTGGCTTTTCCTGACCTTGTAAATATGGGGGACTAAAATGCGCCCTCCGAGCGTCACTTTTTGTGATGCACCAGATGCGCAAGGGGCTTGTAAATCTGCCCTATATGTGTGTGTGTTGTAAAGTGCTCTGACATCCTACAATGGTATGAGAGATTCTATAAAACAAATTAAATACATGTGACAGAGGAACTATGGAGAGATGAGCGGCACTGTTGGGTTGTGAAAATAAGGGAATCATTGTAGAACCCCAACAAAGATTGTCGTTTCCCGGTGCATAGTAAAGTCATCATTTACTGTTCTTTAAAAGCTAATACAAATCAATATATAATGATAAATGTGTTGTAGAATGCAATATTGTTTCCTAAATTGTCTTGTGGGAGAATCTCCCAAAGTCCCCTTTGTAGTGGTTCGACTCACTCACTGCACTTGGTGTGCAGTGTATGGGGTCTGGTCTGAAAACATTTGCCAGGGCTGCTTTGGGTTTCCAGTCTGGCCCTGGCAGGAGAAGGAGCCTCGTACTGTGAAATAAAAACAACCATTTAAAAGTTAGTCACGGAGATGCAGAATCAAGCTTCCCAATAAAGTTTTTTGTTTTCTGTAGATTCTTTCAATATAAAATACTAAAATCCTTAGGAATTCGACTATTTGTTTTGTGTGCACACCTGTGTTTTTTTCAAATTACTGTTTTCATGTTTTTAAATTTAAATCATACAGATTGCTTGTGGGTCCCCGGCTTCCAGTGCTGACTCAATATGGGTCCTCAGGAGCCAAAAGTTTGGGAACCACTGCCCTACGGGATTCTGAACTGGTGCACGGTCCACTGAACTGCCCCTGCACTCCCTATGCTGCGACCAGAGACCGCGCTAGCACATAACCGGGTTCGGCGCTTAATATATTATCTTTCACCTCAGTGAGGTATGCAGATCAAGGTGAGCCCGCGCGCACATCACTACACAACATGTAATGCAGGTATATGTGCCTATATGAAATTATATGTACGTTTACTCCTAAAGATCCGCATATGGAGAAGATCCGTGGAGAAGTGTGGCTCAGGGGTTAGAGGCGGCAGACCCGGAAGCTGAGATCGGCCCTGGACCAGGGTTCAATTCCCCGCCTCGGCGGGTCTTGGGCTAAAAATTCCACGGACTCGATAATTCTCGCTCCGGTGCCTTCTCGACTCACGGGTTCACACTCTGCGACTCTGGGCAATAGCTTGCTTGATCTCCACAACGGCCCCTCGCGGTGGGATGCCTGGCTTTCACCTTGTGGATACCCTGCCGGGGTTATCTCACAGGGGAATACCAGGACGGGTTCCCTAAGCAAGCGCCGGGAAACCCACTGTGGGTAGCTGTGCGCTATATAAGCTCAAATACATTTACATTTACATATGATGCATACCCACGTTGGTATTTATATAAGGCGCTATGAGGCAACACAGCGCTATTTAAATCTGGATATACTTACTTGACATAATATGCTCAATGCCAAACATGCAAATGTGCACTACTTCTGAGTGTAACGAGGTGCCTTACATACTTTGGGGCAGATTTACAAGCCCCTTGCGCCTCTTTTACGCTGCCGCCCTCGCCGCCGTCCCCCGCATCCGAAGAGCGACTACAGGAGGAAGGTCCTTCTCCTACCTGGCCGCCAAGACCTGGAACTCCCTCCCGACCGACCTGCGCCTGACCCAAGACCACCTCTCCTTCAGGAAGAAGCTGAAGACCTGGCTGTTCGAGCAGTAGCGGCTCCCCTCCCCCCCCCCAGCGCCTTGAGACCCTACGGGTATGTAGCGCGCTTTATAAGTGCCACTGATTGATTGATTGATTGAGTTGCATCACTTTTGTGATGCAGCGGCGGCGCAAAAGATGCGCCATGGTGCGGGGTATTTACAACGTGACGCATCTGGGAGATGCATCACGTTGTAAAGCCCTGCACCATAAGGAGGCGTTCCGGCGCAGGGGGGGCTGGAACACCTCCTAAAAGTGGCTGAGTGAAATCTACAAGATTTCACTCAGTCACTTTTAGGCCAATGCTACGTGAAAACCCTGCGCCTGCTTGAAGCAGGCGTAAGGCTTGACGCAGCATTGGAAGAATAGGCCCCCCAGAGCATTGCTGGAGCTGCGTCGCACTTGCGACGCAACTCCAGCAATGCAATGCCTTTACGGCACAGATGAGTGACGCATCTGTGCCGTTTTTGCCCCATGGTGCGCCACATTGTACATGCGGCACATCATGAGTGTCGGAGCTGCGGCGCACAATTACTGGCGCATCCCTGCTAATTTGCAGGGGTGCGCCAGTAATTGTAAAACTGCGCCTAATATTTTACAGAGGTTCATCCCAGAGCGCACCCTGTAGAACTGCAGCCACCTCGCCTTCCCACATAAGGAGAAAAAAAACATATAAATGCACAAAAAGCAAAATCAACAGCGTTATTCAAAGCTGCAATTGTGTGTCTGTCGCACAAAATACGTGCAGGCAATCGAAAACCATCGCGAGATTTTGCAGCGCTAAATTGAGCTTACTTGGCGCTACATTTCATCGCAAGCGCAGGGCTACAGAAGCAGCTCCGCTACTCCCCTGTCTGCAGGGATCTTCATCGGATGGACGGCCTGCCAAGGGAATATTTCCTGTAAAAGAAGCGGGTGTGAGTTTTAAATCGTTTAATGATAGGTCATGGAGAGAAAAGGCAGTAAACGCTGACCGGCCTCCCCAGGCAAAGGAAGGAGGGGGCGTGCAGGTGAAGGATATATGGCCGGTGTTTAGTAGGACGCGGAGGTATTTATTCAACAATGAAATTGCTGGGTACCAATGAAATCATGTGCATTGATAGGAACATGACTGGACTTATGGCAGTTTATTGTTATTCTTTGTTCAATTATCGTTTTTCTAAAATTGTATGTGTGTGTATATATATATATATATATATATAGCTATTTTTGCACAATTGGTTATGGAGTTACTTTTAACTATATATATAAAAAAATGTTATGTGATGTTTACAATAGATTGCATTTTTTTATAAACTAAAAAACTGTTTTTTTTGCACTTTATAATGTTTATTACATTTCCCCTGAATCGCTAAACTCCCAGCAATGAAGTTCAGGGGAGCTGGTAGTGAAGTCTTTGTGTCCCTGAGACCCCCCGATGATGAAGCATGTCACCAACTAGGTTGGTGGGTGAGGGCTTCATAAACTCACCAACCAGGTGCCCCCTGACAAAACTAGTCAGAGTCCAAATTTAATAGTCATATAAGGCTAGTCTTCTTTGATAATACATATAAACCCACGGGGACACGGACTAGCTTTCTAGTCCTCTCTCTCTCTCTCGATACGTGCATAAAGTATTTTTGCAGCACACAGTAATAAGGAAAAAACACAGCACAAGAAAGATTCCAAACCAATTTAGAAAACTAGTAGATTTTTTTACAAAATAAAATGAAACAAAAACAAATTAAATCCAGTAGAATTGGAGTTATGAAACTTTTTGTGTAAAATAGTAACTAAAAGATCAGAGCACCAACTGCGGGTATATGGTTGCGCAAGACAGGGACATATTCAGAAGTTAAAGTTGAACCCGATAGTGTTAGTCAGATACATGTGGTGGATTTGGCCGGGCCTCAGCTTACAGACTTATAAGAAATTTCAAAGAAAAGCCTGCAAGTTCACCTGCATCCGGACCTGCACCACTCCAGCAGTGCTCAAGACCTCGACGAGCAACAGCAGCAACCACCTGAAGTGCATCCTGCTCAACACCCGCTCCGTCCACAGACACGCCGTCGAGCTCTGGAACCTGCTCTACACAACATCACCAGACGTCGCCTTCCTCACGGAAACCTGGATGAACGCCTCTTCAGCGCCCGACATAGCCATCGCCATCCCAGACGGCTACAAGATCATCCGAAGGGACCGCATCAACCACACCGGAGGAGGCATCGCCATCGTCCACAGGAACACCATCCGCATCACGACCAACACCGACGACACCCTCGCAATCGCCGAGCACCTGCACTTTCAGGTCCACATCAACCCCAAGACCACCCTCAGAGGCACCCTCATCTACAGACCCCCGGGACAACGCACACAATTCAGCGAAGACATCGCCGACTTCATCAGCCCGCACGCCCTCTGCTCCGCTGACTACATCCTCCTCGGGGACCTCAACTTCCACCTGGAGAACAACAACGACCGCAACACCACCACCCTGCTGGACAACCTCGCCAACCTGGGACTCAAGCAGCTGGTGACCACCCCCACCCACTACGCCGGACACACACTCGACCCCGTCTTCTCATCCAGCAAGGACATCGCCTTCAGCCACACCACCGGACTCCACTGGACGGACCACAGCTGCGTCCACTTCAGCTTCGCAAGGACCACGATCCACCACCACCAGCAACAGGCTGCACGCAGGAGCTGGAACAAGATCACAGCCGACCAGCTCGCGTCCTCCCTGAGCATGAACCCTCCCACCAGCACAACAAACCCTAGCCAGGCGGCCACCAACCTCACGAAGTGGATCAGCGACTGCGCAGACGAGCTCGCCCCCCTGAGGACCCCGCCCAGCAGACCCGGTAGCAAGAAAGCCCCATGGTTCACCGACGAACTCAAGAGCTCCAAGAAGAACTGCCGAGCCCTCGAGAGAACCTGGCGCAGAGACCCAACACCGGACAACATTACTGCCCTCAAGCTCGCCACCCGAAAACACCACTAACTCATCCGCGCCACCAAGAAAACGGCATTCAAGGAACGACTGGACAACAACGCACACAACAGCAAAGAACTCTTCAACATCGTCAAAGAGCTCTCCAACCCCAACGCCGGAAACAACAACATCACCCCTTCGCAAGACCTCTGCAACTCCCTCGCCTCCTACTTCCACAACAAGATCGCGGACATACACAACAGCTTCAGTACTCAACCGACGAACACCCCGACCGAACCACCGCCCCCCACCACCACCCTCCGCGCCTGGACTCCGATCAGCACCGAAGACACCGTCCGCACGATGAACTCCATCCACTCCGGATCTCCGACCGACCCCTGCCCTCACCACGTCTTCAACCAAGGCCGACGCTGTCATCGCACCCCACCTGCGGGACATCATCAACACCTCCTTCGACACCGCTACCTTTCCGGAGAGCTGGAAGCACGCCGAACTCAGCGCTCTACTCAAGAAGCCATCGGCTGACCCCACCGACCTCAAAAACTACCGCCCCATCTCGCTGCTCCCGTTTCCTGCAAAAGTCATCGAGAAGACCGTCAACAAGCAGCTGGCCGCCTTCCTCGAGACAAACGGATCCCTCGACCCCTCGCAGTCTGGCTTCCGGGCCAACCACAGCACCGAGACCGCCCTGATCACAGTCACCGATGACATCCGAGCGCTGCTCGACAACGGAGAAACAGCGGCCCTCATCCTCCTCGACCTCTCCGCGGCCTTCGACACTGTCTGCCATCGTACCCTAGTACAACGCCTCAGCAACGTCGGAGTCCAGGAGAAGGCACTGGAGTGGATCATCTCCTTCCTGGCCGGAAGGACACAGAGAGTCCGCCTCCCTCCGTTCAGATCTGAAGCCACCAAAGTCATCTGCGGCGTCCCTCAAGGCTCCTCGCTCAGTCCAACCCTCTTCAACATCTACATGAGCCCCCTCGCAGACATCGCACGCCAGCACAACCTCAACATCATCTCCTACGCCGACGACACCCAGCTGATCCTCTCCCTTACCAACGACCCCGCCACCGCCAGAGCCAACCTTCACGAAGGGATGAAAGAGGTAGCCGAATGGATGAAGAACAGCCGCCTGAAACTGAACTCAGATAAGACGGAAGTCCTCATCCTGGGATCCTCACCCGCCACTTGGGACGACTCCTGGTGGCCCCCCGCCCTAGGCAGCGCACCCAAACCAACAGACCACGCACGCAACCTGGGCTTCATCCTGGACTCCTCCCTCTCCATGACCAGACAAGTCAACGCCATCTCCTCGTCGTGCTTCAACATCCTGCGCATGCTACGTAAGATCTTCCGGTGGATCCCCACCGAGACCAGGAAGACTGTCACCCAGGCCCTCGTCACCAGCCGTCTGGACTACGGCAACACCCTCTACGCCGGAACCACCGCCAAACTCCAGAAGAGACTCCAGCGGATCCAGAACGCCTCAGCACGACTCATCCTGGACATCCCCCGTCGCAGCCACATCTCCAGACACCTGAGAGATCTGCACTGGCTCCCGGTCAACAAGAGAATCACCTTCCGTCTCCTCACCCACGCACACAAAGCCCTACACAGCCAAGGCCCAGGATACCTCAACAGCCGCCTCAACTTCTACGCTCCCAAACGCCAGCTTCGATCGACCAGCCACGCCCTCGCCGCCGTCCCCGCATCCCTAGAGCCACCACAGGGGGACGGTCCTTCTCCTACCTCACCGCCAAGACATGGAACTCCCTCCCCACCCACCTCCGCCTTACCCAGGGCCACCTCGCCTTCAGGAAGCAACTCAAGACCTGGTTGTTCGAGCAGTAGCAGATCCCCGTCCCCCAGCGCCTTGAGACCCTCTGGGTAAGTAGTGCGCTATATAAATGCGATGATTGATTGATTGATTGATTGAGGAGAAGGTAGAGTTCAGTCTGGCACAGCAGCAGGCTGTGTCCGAGAAGTAGTTGTCATCAACGGGTAGCCGGTCACCGTCTAGCCTGGTGAAGATTGTTAACTGCAGCTCTGACAACTTCGAAAACCTCTAGTGGGATGAAGATGCAAGCAGTAGCCAAAGAGGACTACATTGGGCCAAAACCATCACTTGAAGGTTCTGCTAAACCGGATTTGCTGCTGTGGAGAAGAAAGTAGCAGGAGGTAAAATGAAGTCCAGTTGGCTGGATATCCAGCGTGGGCGAATCGGTTTGCTGATAGATCCCAGTCTTCTGTTGGTTCTTCTGCCACATTATGGTGAAAATGTGTCTAGGTCCCAACTTTTAGTATTAGGCAGAGCAGTACCTTGAACACTACTTGCAATGGTCTATGACTGGAGGGGCACCTATTGGGGATTAGGACTCACTTCAGCAGAGGCCAGGTACAGGGTTCAAGGTCTCTGGAGCTTGTTATGTCCTCCTAGCCCACACAAGAGGCCAGTCACAAGCCCTTGGATCCATTATCGTAATCCTGGGTTCAAGCAGCAAGGCAAGCCTCAAGCAGTCGGGCAGTCCTCTGGGAAGCAAGGAATGCCTCAGACAACAAGGCAGTTTTGCTGAGTGAATCTTTTCTGGATTCACATGATGTGCATTATTCCGCAATCTAGAGGTTGGGTCTGGAATTGGTGTACTTGTCCTGTTTTTTTCTTTCTTTTTCTTAGTGGGCATCAACATACCACCATTTGGTGTCCTCCTGTGACGTTGATGTGCTTCCTCCCAAAGCTTCCACCTTTGGTCGCCATTTTCAGATTCTCTTTTTCCACTGTTGGGAGATCGTAACAGAGATTGACATTGATGGTAAGGCCGATGCCCTACGGCAGTGTTTCCCAAACTAGAGTCAGCGGACCCCTAGGGGTCCATGACACATTCCCAGGGGGTCCTCAGGCAGCAGTTTTAAAAGCACTGCAAAGTTCCAAGTAAAACTAGAGGTTTTCGAGTAACAATTAAAGTGTCAAGATAACACCAGTGATTAATGTTCCTGCTGGAGAGAGATGAGTTTTGTCCCGTGGCCGCTTGACTTATTTAATGTAGCACAGAGGGTTAATATGCCTCTTGCAAAGAAAGTGTACCTGCATTTTTAAAAACCAACTGTGTTTTATCTGCATGGGTCAGTGCGTTACTGCTTTTGTCACAGAAATTCTTTAGTTACTGTGCAGTTTATAAGTGACAATCGTGATCTCGCACAGTGACGTATAAACTGGTATCAAAAAGATGTTTGCAAACTGCATGGTACAAGATAGTAACTTATGTTTTTTCCAAGTCTTTCATTATCCTGATGCTGCTAAAAAGGTTTATTTGAATGGAAATAAAGTTTCATTGTTAAAGTCAATGCTAAACACTGTATTATGCCTACCAGTATACATGACATGTGAATCCTACAACTTGTAGTCGCCTTTGCCTTATGTAACATTTTCTATACACTGGTTTACATGTATGATTCATTGTCTCTATGGCGTAGATTTACAGGGAAAGTGACTCAGTGAGTGCTTCAAGCCATTTGGCTGTGCCGCACTCAGTCACTTTCAAGGCACAGGGATGCAACATATTTACCACAGTATATTGCATTTCAGTGCTCTCCCTGCGCTGGTGCACAAACTGCTGACATGCGCCGGCCCAGGCACCCTTGCACCGTGGTGCAAGGATGCCTGCGTTGTGGGGAGATTGTTTATGTGCAAGTAGGATTCTCTTTCTGCACATAAACAATCACTAGAGGGGATTCCACCTTCCTAAACAACCAGGAGAAATGAATACATTTCTTCTTGTTGCGCCTCCCTACGCCTCCCTTGAGGAGGTGTAGCATTCAGACACATTTCCAAATTTACGATTTCTCGTAAATCTGGAAATGTGTCTGGTTTCATGGTGTTGCATGGGAACACTCACAGCAAAACCCACGGAAAGCACCTTTCACGCAAAGTGCAGCGTGCAAAGGGGCCATATTTACAAGAACAGAAAAAATCACGCAGGGTGGCTTTTCCTGACCTTGTAAATATGGGGGACTAAAATGCGCCAGCTGAGCGTCACTTTTTGTGATTCACCGGTTGCGCAAGGGGCTTGTAAATCTGCCCTATATGTGTGTGTGTTGTAAAGTGCTCTGACATCCTACAATGGTATGAGAGATGCTATAAAACAAATTAAATACATGTGACAGAGGGACTATGGAGAGATGAGCGGCACTGTTGGGGGGTGAAAATAAGGGAATCATTGAAGAACCCCAACAAAGATTGTCGTTTCCCGGTGCATAGTAAGGTCATCATTTACTGTTCTTTAAAAGCTAATACAAATCAATATATAATGATAAATGTGTTGTAGATGCACTATTGTTTCCTAAATTGTCTTGGGGGAGAATCTCCCAAAGCCCCCTTTGTAGTGGTTCGACTCACTCACTGCACTTGGTGTGCAGCGTATGGGGACTGGTCTTAAAACATTTGCCAGGGCTGCTTTGGGTTTCCAGTCTGGCCCTGGTAGGAGAAGGATCCTCGTACTGTGAAATAAAACCAACCATTTAAAAGTTAGTCACGGAGATGCAGAATCAAGCTTCCCAATAAAGTTTTTTGTTTTCTGTAGATTCTTTCAATATAAAATACTAAAATCCTTAGTAATTCGACTATTTGTTTTGTGTGCACACCTATGTTTTTTTTCTTCAAATTACTGTTTTAATGTTTTTTAATTTAAATCATACAGATTGCTTGGGGGTCCCCGGCTTCCAGTGCTGACTCAATAGGGGTCCTCAGGAGCCAAAAGTTTGGGAACCACTGCCCTACGGGATTCTGAACTGGTGCACAGTCCACTGAACTGCCCCTGTACTCCCTATGCTGCGACCAGAGACCGCGCTTGCACATAACCGGGTTGGGCGCTTAATAAATTATCTTTCACCTCTGTGAGGTATGCAGATCAAGGTGAGCCCGCGCGCACATCACTACACAACATGTAACGCAGGTATATTTGCCTATATGAAATTATATGTGCGTTTACTCCTAAAGATCCGCATATGATGCATACCCACGTGGGTATTTATATACGGCGCTATGAGGCAACACAGAGCTGTTTAAATCAGGATATACTTACTTCACATAATATAATATGCTCAATGCACAAACATGCACATGCGCACTACTTCTGAGTGTAACGAGGTGCCTTAAATACTTTGGGGCAGATTTACAAGCCCCTTGCGCCTCTTTTACGCTGCAGTTGCATCACTTTTGTGATGCAGCGGCGGCGCAAAAGATGCCCCATGGTGCGGGGTATTTACAACGTGACGCATCTGGGAGATGCGTCACGTTGTAAAGCCCTGCGCCATAAGGAGGCGTTCCGGGACAGGGGGGGACGTTCTTGCGCAGGAACGCCTCCAAAAAGTGGCTGAGTGAAATCTACAAGATTTCACTCAGTCACTTTCAGGCCAATGCTACGTCAAAAACCCTGCGCCTGCTTGAAGCAGGCGTAAGGCTTGACGCAGCATTGGAAGAATAGGCCCCCCAGAGCATTGCTGGAGCTGCATCGCACTTGCGACGCAACTCCAGCAATGCAACGCATCCCGAGTGCTGAACGACCTGGCTACAAAACATTGCCAAAGCCATTAGCCCTCATAGGCAAGACCTATTGACTTTGCCAATTCTTGATAATAGAGTTATTTCTAATTTTTCTGCTGCATCAGCTTACTTCTTTCAAGGCTTTTTTCACTGATCACTGCAGATTTTGGGCCTGTACCCCCAGTTTCTCAAGTTACCCGGTTCCATCTGTGAATAGCTGTAGGCATTTGCCATAGAGATTATTAGGGAGGACATTGACAGGTGACATTCCTTTAGGGACTGAAAATGTATGCACAATATGTCCCCTACACTTCACTTGCCATTACATCCTTTTCCAGATTGGGACATAGAAGTCTAGTCCAGGATATGTCCACGCACGGTTCAAAACACAATTGGACACAGAAACTCTATTGTTGCAGGGATTCTGCGGAGTCACAGAACTATGCTTGGGATCATAGAACCTTAGTAGGCAGGGACTGAGCCATTCTACCACCTGAGTACCCATAAGCCCAGGACCGATTAGCTATAGTGTCTCACTTGCCCTCCTACCCACTCACAGAGGAACAAGTGAATAGACACCCGAGAACACAACACTCCAAAACCTCTCAGGAATCACGGCTACAGGATACACCGTTTCACTCTCACAGTCGTACTAGTCCACAATAGGACCTGAGGGGCATGAGAAAAGATTAAAATGTTAATTTTAACTCTCATGCTCTTGTATCCAGTATACGTGCCACAAAAAGCAAAAAAAAAATGCCCAACACAAATACGGTCTGCATAACAAGCAGTCCATAAATCATGAAAGGAGAAATATTTGTATAAGACTGGGTAAACTAGCCCCACCTCCCCTTCTACAGAAGCAAAGTGATTGTATATCAAAAGATCTCTGGGTTTTGGCAGCAGACCCCATACCTTACCATGCAAAGATGAAAGTTCATCATCTCAGGTGCTGTCGCGATCTCTGCTCTGGAAAGATTCTCTCCAAGAGTGTTGCTACCCATCTGTGTATACCTATATGGCAAAAGTAAATGTTCCCAAACAGCTGCATGTACATGTTTTGTCTAGGTGCTAGGGCCTGACCAGAACAAAATAACAAGGGGCATTGTTGTTTGATCTTGTCTACGGTGTTCAGACTAAATCCCAGGAAAGAACAGAATGCGCAAAACAACGGCGGGCTCTGTGTGATACAAAGCAGAATGCATTTGTAAAGTAACGTGCGCAAATCAGAGGCCAGCCTGTAACATGCTCATGCTAACATAGGAAAAACAACAAAGGGCCCGCACTGAACATATGACACTATCACCTTTTTATCATATGCTCTGAGAAGTTGCTTCAAAACAGGTACTGTGTGTGTTTGTTTACCATTCACTATGTTGTTAGATGCAGATGAGGACCTGTCCATCTATCCCCACCTTCACTTGGTGCTGGATCAAGATTGATGGCCAGTAGTGCTTCTAATAGGAAAACACACTGAGGAAACCCAAAAAGTGATGGGTGAAATGCTTGACTTTATTTCAGCAAATACAGTATAACCCGTCTATCATGTGTTCCCACCATGCCACTTCAGACAGGAATGAACCATATGCAAATCATTTTAACCCACTTCCAGGCGGGCTTTAGGAAAAATGTAGGCACGATTGACCAGGTTTTCAGGTTTTGTGCAGTGTATTGGAAGGATCTATGACAGAATTTCGACAGACAGAATTTCGACCTACACAAATATCGGCGTAATTATATCGATTGCAAGAATATCGACGCCCTATGTACTACATGGTAAGTACCAAAATATCGAAAAAATAATATCGATGTTAAAAATATCCTTGTCAAATATATCGGGTTTTTTTGGGTTTAAAATAACATGAAAAATACTGTAAATAATACTTATAAATTACTTAAACATATTTAAATATATTTAATAATAATAAAAAAAATAATAATACATATTTATTAAAAAAAATAATATTAACAAATCATATATAATCTATACTTACTTAACAATAATTACTATTCCCACTCCAGAGGGTGCAACAGTAGAGAAAGTGTTGGATAGCGTAGGGGTAAAAATTACTATTCCCACTCCAGAGGGTGCAACAGTAGGGAAAGTGTTGGATAGCGTAGGGGTTAAAATTACTATTCCCACTCCAGTGGGTGCAACAGTAGGGAAAACTGACCCTGAACACAAAAAATATCCCTTTACCCAAGAACTGAAAACTGACCCTGAACCCTAAAAATACCCCGTTACCCAAAAGCCCAAAACTGACCCTGAACCCTAAAAATACCCCTTTACCCAAAAACTGAAAACTGACCCTGAACCAAAAAAATACCCCTTTACCCAAGAACTGAAAACTGACCCTGAACACTAAAAATACCCCTTTACCCAAAAACTGAAAACTGACCCTGAACCCTAAAAATACCCCTTTACCCAAAAACTGAAAACTGACCCTGAACTCTAAAAATACCCCTTTACCCAAAAACTGAAAACTGACCCTGAACCCTAAAAATACCCCTTTACCCAAAAACTGAAAACTGACCCTGAACCCTAAAAATACCCCTTTACCCAAAAAACCAAAACTGACCCTGAACCCTAAAAATACCCCTTTACCCAAAACCCAAAACTGACCCTGAACCCTAAAAATTCTCCTTTACCCAAAATTAATTAATATTACAAGTAAATTACTTCCCACCCTATTCCCCTATAAACCCACAACCCGCTCCAGTAGTAAAACATATAATTTAGTTAAAAATATACATAAATTATCAATTAATTATTCTATTAATCAATTAAAATAATTCATTGCCAATTAATATTTAATTGCAAAATAAATTAATCACTAAAAAATAATTATTTAATTACAAATAAATTACTTCCCACCCTATTCCCCTATGAACCCACAACCCGCTCCAGTAGTAAAACATATAATTTACTTAAAAATATACATAAATTATCAATTAATTAATCAATTAATCAATTAAAATAATTCATTGCCAATTAATATTTAATTGCAAAATAAATTAATCATTAAAAAATAATTATTTAATTACAAATAAATTACTTCCCACCCTATTCCCCTATAAGCCCACAACCCGCTCCAGTAGTAAAACATATAATTTACTTAAAAATATACATAAATTATCAATTAATTAATCAATTATTCAATTAAAATAATTCATTACCAATTAATATTTAATTACAAAATAAATTATTCATTAAAAAATAATTATTTAATTACAAATAAATTACTTCCCACCCTATTCCCCTAAAAACCCACAACCCGCTCTGGTAGTAAAACATATAATTTACTTTTATATATTTTTTATTTATAAAAACATATTAAACACATATTATAACAATTAATTTAAATACTTAACTAAAATTTCTAACACATATTAGTAAATCGAAATTACTTACATCGATATATATGCTATCGATATAAGTAATGTCGATATTACTTACATCGATATATATGCTATCGATATAAATAATTTCGATATTACTTACCTTAGGGTCGATATTCTGGCCATCGATAATCTGGACATCAATATTCTGTCCCTTCGATATTAGCAACTCGATATAAGTGTAAGTCGAAATTAAAGATTCGATATTTTGACTGTGTACCGTATTGGAAATCTGTAACCATCGCAAAGGGTAACCTATATTTGGCCTTCATCGATTTAAAAACAACATTCGATGTAATCCCCCGTGCTAAACTCTGGAAGGTCTTGTTGGCCATGGGGTTTCCGTGTTATCTCTTGCAGATCGTTGTTAGGCTCCATGAAGACACCTATGCCAGAATCCGGTGGGGTAGTCAAGGTCAACTTACAGAGAGGGTGCCAGTCAGCATAGGGGTCCGCCAGGGCTGTGTTATGGCTCCGACATTGTTCTCCCTCTTTATTAATGGGGTGGTAGACCATTTGAGGGAGAACTCTGCGGATGCCCCAGTCCTGGCAGGGGAGAAAACACCGACCCTCCTCTTTGCTGACGACATTCTCCTGATGTCAAAAATGCCATCGGGTTCACAGAAACTGCTTGATCGATTCAGTGTGTTCTGTGATGAGCGAGGGCTAACCATCAACACTCTTAAAACAAAGTTGATGGTGCTAGCTTCAAAAAAGGTTAGGAAACCTCATCTTAAACTAAATGGGGCCGCTTTGGAGGTGGTTGGAGAATTTGATTATCTGATAGTCAGATTATGTAACAATATGAAATGGGATTCTCACTTAGCAAAAATGCTCCTAAATCTTAAAAGGGTCTCTGGAGAAATACTGAGGAACCAGCGCCTATTGATCAGCAGGCCAATAGCTCCAGCCCTCGCCATCTATGAGGGAAAGGCAATAGCCGCGGGGGTCTATGGCTCTGAATTATGGGGAGGAGAAAGCACAATGGATTTGGTAAGAGCTGAAAACAAGTTTGTGAGAGACTTAGTTTCACTCCCCATTTCAACCCCTCTACGACCCCTTTATAATGATTTGGGTAAGAGATCAATTGGTGACATAGTACGCCTACGCCCTTTGCTGTTCTGGGTGCGCCTAAGAAGGACACCAGAACTGGCTAAATATGCTTTGGTTTTGGATGAATTGATCAATTTGAATGTCTCCAATAAAATAAAATGGCTTAATAAATTTAAACAGCTGGTGATGAATCTAGGAATGAGAGAATTCTGGGCTTCCCAATCAACACCCCATAAACATATTGTCAAAAACAATTATTGGGAGTGGGTGGAGGCCGAGAAACTAAAAAGTACAAAGTAGGAATCATTAACCAATCAATTTCTGGAATATAAACTAACCAGGAAGTTAGAGCCACTCCTGGATTACATTCAAATCCCTAGAGACAGATCACTCTATTTGAAAATGAGATATGGTACACTCCCCTTGAAAAAGTTTATAGCTGGGTGGAAAGGAGTAGGAGACTACGATGCTACCTGTCCAGGCTGTCCATGCAAGAAGGAGTCTCTACCACATTTTCTGTTTGCTTACAGGGCTTATAAACTACCTCGAAGTAGGTGGTTAAAACCTGTGTGCAGAGAGATTGATGTTAGAGATTTTAGGATTGCATTACATATTCTTCTGACTGACACATCCTCTATGTTCATTGTATCTGGGATTGCAAAGTATCTCTCTAGCGCTTGGTTCATAAGGACTAGGCTGCTAGATGCCACAAATTAAGAAATGCTAATCTCCTCCTGATTGATCTTTCTTACTGAAAATGCATTTTAGGCTTTTGTAATTACTTTTTATTGTATAAATTGTTTTAAAACAAAATTGTATTATGTATGTGATACTTTTGTATATTGATTTTATGATGTCTGCACTTTTATGATATGGAAATATCGAATAAAGTATTACAACCATATGCAAATCAGACATGGACCTGCTCTATTAGAAAAGTCCAGCCTGAACTGTGACAGGAAAGCCCATGTGTGGGTCAGGTGCTCACTGTGCCTCTGTAATTAAGCTATACTTCACTACAAGGCAAACTTAACCCAAATCCAATATTGGGTTACCTATTGTTCCATCTGGAGGGAACCTAGGTTGACTGTTCCTATTGAAGGCAGACCAATGCTGGTCTACATATGGCTGGGTTCTGTCGAGGATGGCATAGTCAGCAGAACAACAATGGACTTGGGAGCCTGAGAAATTACAGAGACATGCAATTTAGAGTAGTCTACAAACAGAAGAGGCATGCCGCATGTATAAGGGTAGGGGTGGGTATTTAAAATAAATAAGGGGAAAAAGTTTAATTGCTGTAAGATTATAGCAGGTAGAGATTGTTTACAAAATCATACAATCTGTGGATGTGAAAGTAATCTAAAACTAAACAATATTTATGCATTTAATGTGTGTCACATTCATTGTGGAAACTTTAGAGAGCCTGACTGAACAGGTTGAAGGTGAGCTCACAGCAGAAGGGGTTGCTAACCTGTCGATAATTCTTCACCTAATACATCATTGGCCAAAGTGACAGCCGGAGGTTACAGATGCTTTTAGAAATTGTTGGGCTTGACAGACACATGGAGGTATATACATAAGTTTAAGTTTAAGTTTAAAATATTTGTTAAGCGCAACGTACACCTGGGCGGTTTCTTGGCGCTAAAGTAGCAGGCATACATGGGAATTAAAGGGACTATGCTTTCTTCAGGGACTGTTCTTCCTTCTTATGTGGTGCTTAGAATATATGCAAAGGTTAACTACATAATCCAAATCAAAACCTGCTCCGAAATGTATTGGATACTCAGAAAGGGTCTATCTCCATTGTAGATAATGCAAAGGCAGGTAAGGGAGCAGCACTGAGTCCTTCTTTAGGAGGCACATCAATGAGAGCATCACGTGAGACCCAGCAAACAGAAAGGAGTGATCCTTTCAGATAAGAACATTGCTAAGTATTAACAGGAAGCAGCAAACAACTTCAGCGACCACCTGGAACATCCTGAGGACATGCCATTCCGAGTTACAAAACACAAGTGTTAACAAAGCGGTTGTAAATAGAAGCCTGGAGCCGGGTATAATTTAGGTTCCTTTATTAAAGTTAAGTTGCAGGTCAAGTCATCAAGATGGTAAGATGAAACCCCCCCAGGAGTGACCTCCTTGTCACTCAGCCTGCCTGGTGCCAAGGAGACCGGGGCAAGCCCCCAACACTCCATGGTGTCACCAAAGGTTCTAGCGGTGACAACATGTGGGTGACAATGAAAACCCACACATAGAAAAGAGACAGGCTAAATATAACACTAGCCAATAAGTATTGCTTCATTATACACCAACATACAAACATGCTGTTTACATGCATTGCATGCATAAATGCTGTTTATCGCAACAAAGCCTACCCTATTGACTTTGCCAATGTCAGGGAAAAAGTAGTAGAAAAGGGCTGTTTTCTGTGTAGACTGCATAAAAGAGACGAAGAATTGAATGTGACACAGATGTAAAATAGTCCTTCGTGCATTGAAATGGAAGCAGTTCCCGGAAAGCATATCCAAATAGACTGTAGCTTGAGGTAAGGCACAATAATGTCTTGGGTGGCACCAAAGACAACTCTATTTATATTTGATAGAATTGGTATAGTCAGACTTAAAAAACCCCACAGATGGTTCATCATGACAGTCTTGCGAAGGAACTGGATGAACCATCTGTGGGGTTTTTGAAGCAAAAAGACTAGGCCAATGCAGTCCGCTTTGGCAACCTAATAGGGTAGCAGGTCAGCTGCGTTTGCTGAGCACCCAGAGGGCTGAGCTGATGCTCATGGGGTCACGGCTGGTCTGGAGGTCCTGGATGAGGAAAGGGTGCAGGGCAGAGTCAACCTGGCGTTCCTCTCGGAGGTGCTAAAACTGGTGTCAGCAAGTGAAACAAGCATTTGCAATGCAAAAGGTCTCGCATTTACACGAGTTTCAGCTATTGGCATTGGAAATGACAATTCCTTTTCTTTATCTTCTGTTTTTGAAACCTGAATAAAGCACATTGTTATTTACAATGGCAATAGCTTAAGCTCACCGGGAACTTTAAAATCAGCTCTTCGGGGAGGTTTTAGCCCATGCGTTTTAAAATCAGTTTAGCAGGGTGCATTTAGTCCGTGCACTTTAATAGGATGCTTTTAACACATGCACTTTCCTTGGATACATTCAATGCCTCTACCTCGCTGGGTGCATTCAGCCCATACACTTTACTGCGATAATTTAAAAAAAAACACCTTACTCGGATACATTCAATAAAATCAGCTCACTGGATGCACTTTACTAAAACACTATCAACACATGTACTTTACTCGAATACATTCAATAATTTCACCTCGCAGGGTGCATTTAGTCCGAGCACTTTACTAGGATGCTATCAACACATGCACTTTACTCTGATACGTTCAATAATTTCACCTCGCAGGGTGCATTTAGTCCGAGCACTTTACTAGGATGCTATCCACACATGCACTTTACTCTGATACTTTCAATGATTGCAGCTCGCCGGGTGCATTTAGTCCGAGCACTTTACTAGAATGCTATCAACACATGCACTTTACTCTGATACTCTCAATGATTTCAGCTCGTCGGGTGCATTTAGTCCGAGCACTTTACTAGAATGCTATCAACACATGCACTTTACTCTGATACTTTCAATGATTTCAGCTCGCCGGGTGCATTTAGTCCGAGCACTTTACTAGAATGCTATCAACACATGCACTTTACTCTGATACTTTCAATGATTTCAGCTTGCCGGGCGCATTTAGTCCGAGCACTTTACTAGGATGCTATCAACATGTGCACTTTATTCTGATACTTTCAATGATTTCAGCTTGCCGGGTGCATTTAGTCCGAGCATTTTACTAGGATGCTATCAACACATGCACTTTACTCTGATACTTTCAATAATTTCAGCTCGCTGGGTGCATTTAGTCCGAGCACTTTACTAGGATGCTATCAACACATGCACTTTACTCTGATACTTTCAATGATTTCAGCTCGCTGGGTGCATTTAATCCGAGCACTTTACTAGGATGCTATCAACACATGCACTTTACTCTGATACTTCAATGATTTCAGCTTGCCGGGTGCATTTAGTCCGAGCATTTTACTAGGATGCTATCAACACATGCACTTTACTCTGATACTTTCAATGATTTCAGCTCGCTGGGTGCATTTAGTTTGTGGACTTTTCTCGGATCTTTTCCACACATGCACTTTCCTGGTTGCTGTCCTTAAATTCAGTTTACCGTGTTGCATTCAGTCCAGGCACTTCACTGGTATGCTTGCAATAAATGTTCTTTACACATATGCACTTCGTCGGGATACGCTCACTAAATGTACATCTCGCGCACTCATGCATTAAACAATGCAGTCCGCATTTTGCATCTAAACTTTGGAGTTTACGGACAAGTGTTCAATGAATGCAGTTCCTTCTGAATTACTTGCTGCACGCAGCTCACATTGGGTGCATTCAGAGGACACAGTACTTGCAGCTGAATAGGGTTCTTTCAATAAACAGAGTGTACTTGAAAACGGGTAATAAATCCACATTAAGTGCTGCATTCCATAAACTCGCTTGATAAGAATGCATTACTGGGGCAACTTAAAAGCACATCTAGCTACAAAGTATTGAGTAAGTGCAGTTCACTTAGATGAATGCAGTATATACGTCTAGCACTGTTGCATGCGATAGAATCACTTTAAAAGGAGGCATTCAAGAAATGCAACATACGCAGCTGATTAGTGAAACATGACTTACTTAGGCGATTTACCCAATTACATGAAAAATCACGCAGTTTCAAGCATGCAATCAATCAATAAACTGGATTTACCAAGATGCATTGAATAAACTCAGCTTATTGGCGTAGAATCGATTATGGCAACTGAATTGCGTAGATTCAATGCATGCAGCTCTGTGGAGCCATTTAATAAATACGGCTCTGGCGTGCATTCTATCAACACAGCATCAATGGATGCATTCAATAAGTGCAGTCTCGCTGTCACTACACCGCGTCATTAAAGGTAATCTGTCACAATGTATTCATTAGGCACTGCTTATATGAGGCATCCTATAAAATCATTTGACAGGAATGCGCTCAGTAAATACATTTACTAGGATGCGTTCAATCAGCGCAGTTTATGGCACACTGTTGAAAGCAGTTTACTGCACTATATTCAATTTGCTGATGTTAATTTTAATACACACGTTTGCTGGAATCGGTTAATTACAAGCATGCGTGCCATAAATGCGCTCAAACGTACGCATTCTATAGATGCAGGTAAGTTTGTCAGGAAGCGTTCATTACCTCTACGTCCCTCGTCCTCGACCCAGTCATCACAAATAAGGTGTTCCACACGACAGGAAACAAAACAGGAAACGCTTTTTGACTCCACCCACCCTCCTGTCAGGTGCTATAACACACCTCACCACCAGAAGCAAATCCTGTTTTGTTTGCTGTCGGTTGGACTACTGATGGGTGACGCTTGGGTGAGTGCCGGGCACTTACCTGCTACAACTGTCCTGTGGTTTCCTCCTTTGCTGGGCCTTGGGGGTGCTCGTGGACCTCCGTGGGACTTTGAAAGACGGGCTGCTGGGCTTCCTGTGCTTTCCTCCTGACGGGGGCCCTGGGTAGCGGGGCTTCTCGGGTCCCCGTGGATTTCTTTGTGCTCCTGGATTCCTGGATCTTTGCTGTTTGGTGTGCTGGATTCTGCGGGGCGCCCCGGGGCTTTCTGCCCGATTCGCTGTCCCTTGTTTGGCGGCTTGCTCCGGTGGACTGGCTGCTGCTGTGTCGGGCGCGCTGCTGCCCCGCGAGTCCTGCCCTTGCCGGTTCTGGTTGGCTGGACGCGCTCGTCTCAGTGGATTCGGGACGTCCTCCCTTCCGTTTTGGTTACCCCTGGATTGCGGGGGCCGTTTCTTCAAAGGTTGCAGGGGGCTGGGATGTCGGACGTCGGCAGGAAACCGTTCCCGGCTTCAGCTCCTCATTTTTGCCTGGGCGGGCGCCCGGGTGGGCTCCGGGTTCCCTGCCTTCCTCTCCTGATTGGCTGGACGACTCGTGGCGATGACGTCATTGTCTTCTTTCGGCCTGGGTGACTTTGGTTGTTTCCTTCGATGGCCGCTCCTGGGAGGCCGGTTTTCTGCCCCTCCTTCTTCCTCCTTCGATTTTCAACGGGGCTGCAGCTGTGGGGTGTTTTCCTCCTATTTATGGTGGGAATTCAGTGTTCTTTCTCTCCTGTGACGCTTGTGGAGTTGCTGTGCGTTCCGTGTGGCTTTTTGCTGATTTGCTGTATCTCGTTGTGCTGTTTGCAATGGGGAAACACCACAGGAAGAGAAAGCATGTCTCTCCTGTTAGGTCGTCCTCCTCCAACAGTGGTGATTCTGCCCCTGCTGATCGGGGTGCTGGTCTCGGTGGCTCTAAGCGGCTGAAGCGCCTCATTTTGGAGACATTGTCCGGTCTCAAGGCTTCCAGGAAAGGTGCTGGGGGTCGCTCTGAGACTGCTGCTTCCCTATATTCGGATATTTCTTCGACTGCTTCCTCTGATGAGTCCACTTTGGGTGCGTTGGACCTGCAGGGCAAGTATATTTAGAAGGACCTGCTGCCTGATCTTCTTTCTCATCTTCGGGAGAATATGGGTTTCCCTATGGACTCTGTGCCCGGTACCTCCCAGGACACTGTTCTGCCGCAGTTTTGGAAGCCTGTGTCTTCTTCCATGCCTATCCACCCCTTTGTCATGGATGTCCTCCTTAAGGAGTGGTAGGACCCGGACCATATTTCTATGCCCAGATTCATGTCTAAACTGTATCCTTTACAGGATATGGAGGTTGCCCTGCCTGATTCGGTGCAGGTGGATTCTGTGGTTGCTAACCTGGTTGGTCGGCCTTCCATGGCTGATGATAATATCCTCAAGGATGGCGTTGATAAAAAGATTGACTCTGCTCTGAAGAAGTCCTATGCTGGCTCTCACCTGGCTCTTAAGTCTGGGGTGTATGGTGCATATGTTGCGCAGTCTTTGATGGCTGACTTCAAGACTTTGTTTTCTACTATGCAAGAGGGGGGCAGCTCTACTAATGGCCACGGAGGCCATTAGGCGGGGAGTAGATGAGGGGCAGACAATGGTTCTCATCCTTTTGGACCTGAGCGCCACCTTTGACACTGTAGCACATTACACCTTGCTGCAGTGTCTGAACAAGGGCGGAGTCTCATGCGCGGCGCCAAAATGGATGCAATCATTTCTGACGGAACTGAGTTTTCAGGTCAGACAGGGCGCCCATTACTCTAGAGCTGTGAAACTGGATCAGGGTGTGCCTCAGGGCTCTGCCCTGAGCCCCACCCTATTTAATCTATATGTATCTCCAGTGGCGAGTATAGTGGAGGGTTTTGGAATCAGGATTGTGTCATATGCCGATGACACACAGCTGGTTATCTCGCTATCGCGGGCACCGGATCTGGCTGCATCCAACTTCAGAGCATGCATGCAGGAGCTTGCCTCCTGGATGGCCAACAACTGCCTGAAGTTGAACGGTTCAGAAAAGGGGGTGGTGATGAACAGAGTGTCTGAATTAAGCAGACCACTCTTACCCAGTCCAAAGATCAGGGCTTGATCCATCACCGTTTTTTAGCTCACTGCACCATCCCAGCTTAGAACCTGGCTACATGCAAATTAGTCTGTCCCTGGCCCAGTGCATCATGGGAACAGGGCAGACCAGACTACCAAGCCAATTCTTATACTGGGAAGGAAACAAGCTTCCGGGGACCGGTTTCTGGCATTTCAGCCGTCTTCGGCCCGGCTTGCTTGAATCCTGATGGTGCAATGAGCAAGGGACTTGAACTGTAGCAAGACAGAGGTGCTCGTGGTGGGGGAGGGGGGCGTCTGTGTGGTCATCGGCATGGTGGCCATCCTCCTTAGGTCCAGCCCCTATGCCATGCTCCCAGGCTAAGAACCTGGGTGTATGGGTAGATTTGGATCCTACATTCGAACCTCAGACGCATGGTGGGGACTTGTTTTTGTGTCCTGAAAGGTCTACGCAAAACTATGGACCTTCTCCCAATAGAAGCCAGGAAGAAGCTGGTGCATGCACTTGTCACCTCACGTTTAGATTATGGCAATATACTGTATCTGCGTGCCATGGTCAAGAGTCTTAACTGGTATCAGGTGATGTGAAATGCGGCGGCTCGGCTGGTCCTTAGGTTACCAAGAAGGGCTGCCTCCAAAAGGGCCTTGGACGCTCTTCACTGGCTTCCTGTCGGGAAGAGAATTGTGTTTAAGGGCCTTTGTACGTGCCACTGCATCACCCAAGGCATTTGTCAAAGGTATCTGCAGAATCTCATCACTGTCTACAGGCCCGAACGGTCCCTTAGATCCACTGGGACTGGCCTGATGGTGGTCCCTAAAGTCAAGAAGGCCCGGATGGGTGGCAGATCATTCCGGCTCTTGGCGGCCAGGATCTGGAATAAACTCCCTCTCGAGCTTCGGTTGGAACCTTCTGGGACCAGGTTTAGAAGAGAGCTTAAAACATACTTGTTCCTTCATTAATGGGCCTGGGTGCCTTGAACTGGGCAGGGGGCTCTAGGATCTCCCACTTACTACAGCGCGGGGACACGCCGGTGGGCCTAACCAGGCGCTTTACAAGCTTCCTTATTATTATTATTATTATTATTATTATTATTATTATTATTATTATTATGTCTCTTGATGTTATATTATCTGGGCAAACCGATCTCCCTCTGGTACCTCGTCAGACATTTTTATGCATGGGTCATATTCCCTTAAAAAGTTACACAAACACATAATTTGAAATTTGGAAATTTTTCTGATTTTCATGAAATTCAGAAAGTTCTCAAATATCGCCACATAAATGAAATTTCATCCATAGTTGTTTAGAGATGCTCATAAAAAGTAGACGTTCTTCTTCCACAAGAAAATACATCACTTAAGCTGTTCACCCTTTTCCCAACATGAGAAGTCCATCTCATTGCCTAAACATCAGGTACACAGTTTTGAGTCCACTCTACCACCCATTTTTTAATGATGCACTATTGATAATTATGGTGTTGTATGAAAATATATATAGAGTAGAGTTGTTGTATAGCTCCAGTATGAACTAATATACAGTCTCCTAACGTGCAGTTGTATTGATGTCCCTAATATTGTGTGTTCTCTTGTTACTTCACAGCTCTTGGTACGATATGCTGAACTATGTTATGAAGGCAAACTACATATTCATCCTAATTTCAATGAGTCTCTGTTTCTACATCTATTTCACACTCTTCACAGATTTGAAGCCAAAAAAGAAAAAAATAGCTCTCCAGGTTCTTCAGGCAGAGTCCATTGCAAATCTCCAGAATGCATCTCTTCTCCCTGCTGGAAATAAGCAGGCTGAACTGGTCATCTTGCTCTGGACTTGGCCTAATGGTCACAAATTCTCCTTGGATAGATGCATAACTCAGTATGGCATTGCTGGTTGTCATCTGACTGCAAACCGTAGCATGTATAAGCATGCGGATGCAGTGGTCATCCACCACAAGGACGTGAGCTCCAACATCTCACTGCTTCCTCTACAGCCAAGACCCTCGCACCAGTTATGGATATGGTTCAACTTGGAGCCACCAATTCATCTGAGCAACCTCCATTTAATGGATAACTTGTTTAACCTAACCCTGTCTTACCGCCAGGACTCCGACATCTTCTCCCCATACGGCTGGGCGGAAAATGTAAGTAAGCCTGGGAAAGTCAGCATACCTAAAAAATTTAAACTGGTGTCTTGGGTGATCAGTAACTGGAGACCAAGTGACAAGCGAGTACAATATTATGAAGAGCTTCGGAAACACATCCCTGTGGATGTTTTTGGGAAGGAGCACATTCCCATTCCAGATAGCACACTCTTGACCACTATCATCAGCCAATACAAGTTCTACTTGGCCTTCGAGAACTCCCAGCATAAAGACTACATCACTGAAAAGGTCTGGAGGAATGCCTTCGATTCAATGGCTGTGCCTGTGGTCTTGGGTCCTACTCGTGCCAACTATGAACTCTTCCTTCCGCCTCATTCCTTCATTCATATCAATGACTTTCCTACTGCACAAGACCTGGCCGCTTACCTCCTAGACCTGGATGTGGATGACGAGCGGTACCTAAGCTACTTCCATTGGAGGATGCAACTTCAACCAGTTTGGAAGGTGTCCTGGATTACCCATTACTGTAAAGCATGCCGCGCATTGCATCGGAAACACTATGTAAAGAAGACTGTTCCCAGCATTAAAAGATGGTTCATGTAACTGGATTTTCTAAAAGTCCAAAGGGGATTAGGTACTTTGTCTGGAAACTGTGGAAAAGTTCCTTCTAAACGACATTGTTGTTGAGCTCTGAACCTGTGGATCTTTTCAGTGGAGTGGAATTGTACATTAATTGCACCCTCCCGAATGTAGGTAGTTGGATTATGCATATTGACTCGCTCATTGCCATCTTGGGCGTAACTATTGGTAGTGCAGCAGGTGCAGTGGCACCGAGGCATGGGGCAGTAAGGGTTCAGTAAACTGAAGTTCTGGCTGTCTCTTACAACCAAACCAGCATGCACAAGGCCTATGGTACCCTTGCTACGTCCCTGATTACCATGTAGTATTAAAGTAGGTCAACAAAGGCAGGAACGAGTGACCGGTAGAAGGGGTACTATCCCTTTACTTTTATTGTAGACAGAGGTGTATATGTCGCTCTGATTGCACTGTTGTACAATTTAACATTAGACAGAAGTTAATCATGTGCCCTGTAAGGCGCCCTTCAAAATGGAGAAGGTTTTGCTTATGAAGCTCTAAGTTCAGGCAGTTCTGGCCATGCTGGAGTTTTTTTTGTTTTTTTTTTAACAACCTTTGTTTATGTATTTTAGCTGAAATAAAAGAAAATGAAAAATAGGCAATAACAAAAATGGAAATAAAATAAGAGCAAATGGAAGAGCATGGCAATATGCAACTGAGGAACACTGGTCAGCGTGAGTAAGGTTACACCCATTCAAAGCAGATCATTGGCCAGTGCAGACAGTCAAGACAGGATAAGATAACCAACCGTAACATTGGTAGAGAAAACTAATGATAAGCATAAAGGAAGAGGGCAAAGAGTGTACTGACTAGGGGTGGGCAGCACATAAATCTGCAGAGTCACAGAAAATCTCTAGGATTCTGCGAAATTCCACCAACGGGCAGAAAATATGCAGCTCGCACTGAAATGTAGTGGCTGTAGCATGAGCAGCACTCAAATTCGGTGCAAATGGCAACAATTTTTGCGCAAGAGCGAGTGGCCATTTGAGTTGATTTTGCTGCCGTGTGAGTCAAAAATCTATTTGAGTGCATTAAATCTACTCAAAAGGCAGCCCTCTGACTGAGATGGCTTGTGAACGCCAGGGACTGCCACAATCCAATCATAGCATGAAAATCATGCTATGGAATGCCAAATCTCGCTCGCATTTGCCAGCTTGCATATTCTGGTGCCTCGTGGGAGAAAAATTCCACCATGCTGCGATTGGCAAAATTTGCCCATGACCCAGTGTTAATGAGCTGATCAGTCCACCATTGCCTTAATCGCAAGAAAGAAAATGGGAGTTGGGGAAGAAATGCAGGATTTTGGAAAGGGATGGTAGAGATTGAGGGATTATAGACACGACAAAGGTGGGGTCCCAAAAAGGGATGCACACGAAGCCAGTCCATCAAATACAAAGTAGCAGCTTTTGTACTATAGCAAAGACAAAGGTCAGTATAACATTGCAACAAGTGGATTCATGTATAAGTAACCTTATTCGTCCTTTGGAGGAGCAGCTCCGTGGACAACAAGCCACTGGCAACTGACAATCCATGGTACAGTTAAAAAGAAAAGGAGGACCCCACACAGACTGATAGGGGACTGGGGGGATAATGAATCTTCAATATGAGAACAAGGTGTCCCCACGAGAAAACAGTCAAAGACTGTGTGTCACACCTAGTTCCTAGAATCTAGAGTGAGTGTTTCATTTATCTAGACGCGACTTTATAAAGCATGCCAATAATCTGGCGGGAAAGGTAAAGTTACAGTGATTCGTGCTTAATTACTATTAGTGTATGATCAAAAGGAGCAATGTGTACCTACTGTTCTAGTTACTAGTATCCCTAAAGATGCCAATGTCTCACCGTATAACCAGCATTAAAAATGACCGTTTTCTAGTAATACCCACAATAGGTTAAAATACCTAGCTTTCAACAAACATGTACATAAGTCAATATCTTCAGTAAATGTCAAAGGAAAAGGAAAAGTTTACCACACCATTGGTTACTCTGTTACACATGAAGAAGGTAGAAATACAAGAAACCGAAACGCCGCGTCGACCTGTGATTCTTTGTTTTTAAAATTGTTTTATACAAATGTATTAACACTGTTTCTTTGATTGATTGTATACTTTGTAAAGATGGAATTTTAAATTTGTATGTATAATAAATGTGTAACAGAGTAACCAATGGTGTGGTAAACTTTTCCTTTTCCTTTGACATTTACTGAAGATATTGACTTATGTACACTAGAACAGTAGGTACACATTGCTCCTTTTGATCATACACTAATAGTAATTAAGCACGAATCACTGTAACTTTACCTTTCCCGCCAGATTATTGGCATGCTTTATAAAGTCGCGTCTAGATAAATGAAACACTCACCCTAGATTCTAGGAACTAGGTGTGACACACAGTCTTTGACTGTTTTCTCGTGGGGACACCTTGTTCTCATATTGAAAATCCATGGTACAGAACAATATCCCTGGAACTACCCAAGTATTTTAGGACTAAGAGGCAATTGCCACGACTTGCTCTCTGTGTTCTCGTGTCCACCACCAGGGGGCTGAACTGTGGGACTCTCAAGTGTTTTAATAAGCTTCCAGACCCTCCCCTTCATGTATATACTGACTTCAAGCCTTTTTGACACTATTTGGGAATGGACATCCATTCCCAATCCATGCCGGGTTTTGTGACAGCCATCCTACTTTCTATTTAACAGAAGGACAGTATACCGTTCAGCCAATTCCTGCTGCTTGGCCGAAATTGTACAACTAGTCATAACTTTGACTTTCACGCAGAACAAATGAAAACTAAACTCCTAAATAGAGGCTATACCCATAGACTGATCGGGGAGTGTTATAAAAAGACCAGATACTACAACAGAGAGGTGCTTTTCCAGAAGAACAATAACAAGGATGATACTAAATTGGTATGTGTCACCAGACACTCCAACTTTAATCAAAAACTACGCCAGATTATCTATTCTGAAAGGCATATTTTGAATTCAGGTAAGTGAGCTCATGCTTTACCCAGACCACTTTTTGCATTCCTACGGAATAAAAACCTGAATGATTCTTTGGTCAAATCTGTCATTCCAAGGATTAGAACATTGAGCCAGAGATCCATAGTATGGTCCAATCCCATTTGCGGTGCACACAGATGTGGCAATAGCCATGCCTGTGATTCCGCCCTAGTTTCATCAGAACTTGAGTGGGGAAAGAAAACATTCCTATTCAAGGAAATGACTAATTGCAGAACTGCCAACGTGATATACCTCATTCTTTGTCCGTGTAAAAAGGGCTATGTTGGCGAAACCAGCAGGGAATTTAGAGTGAGGTTCGGTGAGCATAAATCCTCCATTCTGAATAAACGGGCAGGTGTTCCCTTGGTCACACACTGGCATGAAGAGCATCATTCAGTACAGGATCTCAAATGGTTGATTCTGGAACTAATTCATTACCCCATCAATGGCAATGTTGACGCATTGAGGGGAAAAGAAAAGTATTTTGGATTTGCACCTTATAAATGACCATTACAGGCCTTAACAAATCCCTTCCTTGGGAGAGTGCAATAATGTGAGCAATTTTTTACATCAGGATACTTCAGTATTTTAGATTTCCCATTATTGTGGGATATACCTAGGGCCTCATTTATGGGAAATGACGCATCGCTGCGTGAAAGCAGCGATGCGTCACTTCTCAGTGCGCACTCCTTGCAACATTCCTGATGCGTCATATTTA
Organism: Lissotriton vulgaris; assembly: GCF_964263255.1. Classification (NCBI taxonomy): domain Eukaryota; kingdom Metazoa; phylum Chordata; class Amphibia; order Caudata; family Salamandridae; genus Lissotriton; species Lissotriton vulgaris. The sequence continues at coordinate 168,014,266 of NC_141689.1, read as the reverse complement.
ATGTATGACGCATCATGTCGCAAGGAGTTACAGATACGTCAGTATTTTTGACGTATCTGTAAGCGCAAAAGTGACACATTGCTGGAGTGTGTCACAAAAGGGACGCAACTCCAGCAATGCGTCCTTTCACATGGGGCAAGCCCTATGTGAAAGGACCTGCGTCAGTCTTACGCCTGCTGTGAGGCAGGCGCAAGATTTTGGCGCAACTGCGTCCTAAAAGGGACACAGTGAAATCTCATAGATTTCACTGCGTCACTTCTACGACCCTTCCTTACGTTAATACGCCCCCCTTGCATACATTATACCTGGCGCAGGTATAATGTGGCGCAGGGGTTTACAAAGTGATGCATCTACCTAGATGCGTCACTTTGTAAATATGGCGCAACAAGCCGCATTTGTTACTCCACTGGTGCGTCACAAAAAGTGACGCACCGACGGCGTAAAAGTGACGCACAGCCTCATAAATGAAGCCCCTAGTTCTCTAGTTATAAATTTTCTAAGGTATCATTTGTTGGAAGAACCCTCCTTTAATATAATAATTTTGCCATCTTTTTTGGCACATCCCGGCAGAGCCTTTTCATTCTTCTCCTCCTTTTACAGTATATATGTATACCTTTTGGCTTAGAAAGAGGGGGGACTCTTTGCTTGGATCATCTGACCACATAGCTAGTCTCTCCCCCCCCAATAGTGATCCCTGGCACTGTAGTAATTGGGCACGTTGTCTAGACCTAGCTTCCGACTGGTGGCTTGGTTGCCCGGCTGCCTGACCTTGCAATGGTCCTCATTTAAAGTGTCGTGTAGCCTTTCTTATTTTCGAACACACAGGGTTTTACCTCTGGAGCATATATTAGACAGACAGAAGGCTATGAATAATGGCACATATATATGATCTGTGAAGCTAAACATGATACAGCTGATGTGATATTATGCCCCCGGGCTTGGTAAGTTTCAGTTTCGATTCATCTAAACATGGGCGCCGATTCAGCTCATTACCCTATTCTATTGCCGCACTAGTCTAATTCCCCTTAGACTCATGCTCAGTACTATTTCCGTTTTACTCTAATATGGCTGCTGATTATGCCCCCGGGCGTCGTTAAATTAATTTCCCCTTTCTCTCAACATGGTCACTATTTCAGCTTATTACGCAGCATGGTCGTCGATTTCAGCTCATTAGGCACTCTGATCGCCTTACCAGTCTAATTACCCTTAGACTATACTAAGTACTATATCAATTGTAGTCCAATATGCCGCCGATTCAATCGAGGATGCCTACCCACTGTCGCACTAGCCTATTTCGTCACACGTGTGCATCGGTCGATCAGTTAACCCTGATTTGTGGCCTACATCTTCGAACTAGGTACGATCACGGAGGAGCAGGGACGCGGACCACGCATCTTGGAATCTATGTGGACTGTTCCATTTTGGGCTGGTGAATTATAGCACTCCTAGACAACAGTACAATCTAAAGACTAACATTCTTTCTTTTTTTTTTTAAAAGTAAGTCAGTTTGAATTATCGTGTACCTAGGTTGCCCCTTACCTGACCTGAGGAAGTCCCGCAGGCCGAGGCCCACAAGTACCCCTTGAGGCCCAAGACTGGTCGAAATGTCGACGCCCATATACACCCACCTGGTCCACGAGCCCCCACTGTAACGTGCCACACAAGCATTGATCTGTGTATTTTCAAAATCGAATGGATTTGGATTTAAAATGATAAAAATGTGGCCCGGTGTAAAAAGACTGAGAAACTCTTGAATAATTGCAATCAATCCCTCTTATCGCATTTTCTGATTTGCTTCTTCACCCTTCCTACACTAGAGCACTTTCTCTCCTCCCGCACGTTCCTTTGGAGCAACTTCTCCCCCAACCCCCCTCACTCTATCATTTGCAGTAAAGAATCTACTGTTGTGTGAAATATGATGGAATAAAACCCTTGTTTTGTAAAGAGATTTTGGTTGTTGCTCTTTAATATACTATTTGTATTAATTACTGTGAGCCAACAGGATATAGGCTCAGGAACAAATTGTGAATTATTTAATGAAGGTTGTGATTTGCATCATGCACAGAAAAAAGGTCTAGGACCATTGTTTTTTGTACCACAAGTAACCCAGGTCCACAACCACTATTGGGTCACCCCATTTTCACAATAGCTTGCTGATTTCAGCCAAATATCTTTCAGAACACCTCCTTGGTGATGCTGTTTCTCTCTACTCATTAGCAGGATAATATAGCATCATTGGCAATTTTGTAAGGGGTATAAGGTGTGACTTGTGGACAGGGCATGCATTGGAATAGGTATGCCAGAAACCATAGGAAGAATTGTCCACATATATGTTACAAGAATCAAATATAACTGTAGTTTGACATGGAACCAATTTATGGTTTGGAATCTCATTAATCTACTTGGTTCTTGTCAACGTTTCAACCCTGATGGTCTTCATCAGGTCTAGATTAGATTCAAGAGGGAGCGTCTAGGGATGACTACCAAGAAGAAAGATCTAAAATGTATTCTTGTTGATTCTGAAAAAATTTGCTGAATCTCCACACTGTGCGGCAGGAAAGTCTAGAATCATTTTATGGGATGTCTGAATTTCCCAAGTGAGATCAGACGTGATTGAGCAGAGTAGATGTTCTTCAAGTACAGCTGGTCAATTAAGAAAACCATGGACTTAGTGTGGTGGATAGAAACTTCATATTCTACTGTACCTTTATAGCAGTTGGTTCAGTAAAACAGCACTGCTTCTCAGACGCCACCTTTCTGTTTAATACAATCTAGGAATAAGCCATCAGTCATTAATGCATGGTATCCTGAAATAATGCAGTGTGGGCTTGCCCTGTGGTAGTAGAGAAGGTCAGGCTCACAAAACGAACCTAGAGAATGTACAGTGATCTCCTCAAAAGCAATTAGTAGCCAAATGAAGTAGTGGAGGAATGGGCACTGAATAAAAGAGGTATTTCATCTAATGAACAAGAATGTTGGTTTTATAAATCCGACACATGAGGTAAAATGAATAAAAAACAAGTTTTATATTTATTCAAAAAAATTCACGAGTTGAAATGTGAGTACTAGAAGTCAAATAATACCATGAATCAACCAAGTGACAATTTCTGTTGATAGGTGTATGCTAGCCACAATTCTGCTAGAAGTATGTAGGAGGCATCCGTACTACATAAAACATACTGGTGAGGTGAGCATATGAGTTAAAAAGGCAGAATCATTGAGATGCGGGCCAGTGAGCTGTACCTGATTTGAGCGTTTGTAATTCCTGCTTGACTCTGTGACAACTTAGCTATGCAACTCTTCTTGTTTGAGAGAATCTTGTCAGAAAGAGTCTGACGGCATGGCTTTTCTTGAACTAATGCAAAAACGTCTAGGGCTTACTGTAGTTTCCATAGCGCCAATACACTTCCGGGTATTCGTTGTCCTTAATAAGTTATATTAACATAACAGAACAGAATCCACAACTAAAACATCTCATATAGACTAAAACAGAAGAACCCAAGACTAAAACATCTCATAAGACTAGAACAGAAGAACCCAAGACTAAAACATCTCCTAAGACTAGAACAAAAGAACCCAAGACTAAAACATCTCATTTAGACTAAAACAGAAGAACCCAAGACTAAAATATCTCATAAGACTAGAACAGAAGAACCCAAGACTAAAACATCTCATAAGACTAGAACAGAAGAACCCAAGACTAAAACATCTAATATGGACTAAAACAGAATAACCCAAGACTAAAACATATCATATATACTAAAACAGAAAAACCCAACACTAAAACATCTCATAAGACTAGAACAGAAGAACCCAAGACTAAAACATCTTTCATGGACTAAAACAGAAGAACCCAAGACTAAAACATATCATATATACTAAAACAGAAGAATCCAAGACTAAAACATCTCATAAGACTAGAACAGAAGAACCCAAGACTAAAACATCTCATAAGACTAGAAAAGAAGAACTGAAGACTAAAACATCTCATATAGACTAATACAGAAGAACCCAAGACTAAAAAATCTCATAAGACTAGAACAGAAGAACCCCAGACTAAAACATATCATATAGACTAAAACAGAGGTGGGAGGGAAGACTTGAGTCCCAATTTGACAAGGACAGCTGCTCAGAATTAATGAATGTCCATGATAAACTGCTGAGGGAGGCTCGGCTGAAAATATTTTACTACAAAAGTCTACACAGGTGGCACTGGGTGCCTTACAACTCTCTTAAGGTAGAATAGCAACCAGTGCATTGTGTTGATGTGAGGAGAAGAGAGGCGAGATTGAGTACATTCTATGGGAATATTCGGTACTGGGACAGAATTGGACTAGAGGCACAATTTGTAGGTGACATTCGGTTAACATTGGCTCTCCAGACCGCAGTTTGCATGACATGTCAGATTTCCGACCCACACCAAACTATAAGCGCAGATAGATAGCCTTGGCCTTCTCAGTGACTAAAATGGGCATCCTACATCTCTGGAAGTCTCCGGTTCTTCCCACCTATGATAACTGGCTGGAAAGAATGCATAAACTGGCAACCCTTGAATATTCAATATGTAAAAGGTTTGCTTCACCCTTGCAACACGCAAGGGAGCACAATGGTGACCAAAACCTAAGTTGGATTTATCAAGCCAAGCAAGGCCACATTGCATTACTCTGCATGGCTTGATAATTCCAGAGTAATGCAACGCGGCACAAATTGCTGCATTGTGTTACTCTCCCAGGGAGGCGTTCTGTGGGTGGAGAGTGGGTGTTCCCACACATCCACCCATGCATTTTGCCACTTCCCAATATTTACCATTAGTGGTAGATCTGGGAATGCATCAAAATGCAACGCCTTCCCAGGTTTATGATGTTCTCTAAATATTTGCTAAGGAGTGGAAGCAGCAAGACGGGGCGGTCAATTGAGGGATTATCTGGGCCTGCATTAGGCTTCTTTAAAATGGGGGAGACTTGGGTAGTTTGCCTGACAAATTGGGTTTGAGGCTGAGTCCGTGGAAAGGTTGGAGAGGGACATGATTGAGGGAGCGATCGAGCCGGAAAGACTCGCCAGGTCCAGTGGCGGTCCTGGTTTGGCTGCTTGTAACAGCCCCGGGGTCTGCTCTAAGGTGCAGTGTACAAACCTCTCCAGATCAAAAATTGCCTTAAGAGGGGGCAGACTAAGGTCAGGGGAGTTATCAAGCTGCCTCTGGGATACAGGGAATTTCGCACAGATTTCGTTTAATTTCTCATCGAAAAAATTGGCTCGCGAGTCACATAGCTTTTACGATGCCGGGATGACACGCGTTCATGGATGTGATTATTGTCTTTATATATATGAGAGTTTTTATTTGATCCTAGTAAGATCTTTACTTTAAAAAAAAGTGAACCCAAGTCTTCCTTTCAATATTATTGATTGATGAGGGTATTTTGTACACTGTATATATTTATTTTTTAAATACATCACAGGTTATCAATTAGGACGAATATTGTGTGGTCTATTTAGCAATATCTCTAATATGTTTGTCAGCTTCCATTTGTGAATGAGCAGATTGTTCTCATGGCAATTTAAACAATAAAAGGCTTTCAAGACATCATTTGTTTACTCCTGGAGTCTCTAGTCCTAAGAAGAAAACTACTTTTGCATCTTTTTATTTTATTTTATTTTTTTAGAGTTTTATATAGCGCAAACTAGACCCTGAGACATAGGGTATCAGAGCTCTTTACATGGGCAGCAGTTTTGTTACAGGAGGACACATTCATTTTTTGATGTTTTATTTATCTTCTGCATGGTGCTGCACATGTAATTTAAAGGTTGCAATAAAGTGTATGTTCACCAATAGCTGAAACTATAGGTGGCCATAGTGACAGAGCCGTAGGTTAAGTACACTCTTTGAACGGAACAAGAATAAGTGCAATACTCATTGTAGCATATGTGAAGGAGGGGAAAGTACCATTGGTTAACAGTTCTTGAAAAGCTGTATCTGTGAGCTCCCATCCTCCGGGGGACAGAGAACAAGCATTTGCAATGCAATCAGTCCTCCATTTGTGAAAGTTAGAGCTAATGGCGTTGTAAATGACAATGGGGCACATGCATCAATCTAGGATTTTGCATTTCCTAAATAGCGAAAATTAAGGAATCGCTATTTAGGAATTGCAAAATCCTATGCATCAAGAAATCCTAAAATTTTTTAGGATTTCTTAAATTTCGGAATTTGCGATTCCTTAATTGCGAATCGCAATTAAGGAATGGCATTACATTGATTCCTATGGGCCTAGATGCTCTAACGGTGACATGCATCAACAAAACGTTTTGCGATTCCTTATTAGCGATTTTTAAGGAATCGCTAATAAGGAATCGCAAAACGGGATGCAACAATAAAATAGTGATTTTCTAAGGAATCGCTAAAAATCGCAGAAATTAATTCCGATATCGCAATTTGCAATATCGCAAATTGCGAAATCGCAATTTGCGATATCGCAAATTGCGAGGTCGCACGTTGATGCATATTGATGATGTCAGAACCAGGAAATGTGCCCTCCAAGCCTCATTTTGATACAGGAAGTGTGCTCTGAGAGCCTCATTTTCACTCCAGGATCACAGAGAGAGGAGGGAGCTGGTACTGGGAGGAGGAGAGGAGTGTGTGTGATTATTCAAACAAAATGGAGCCTGGAGAAACTGTTGAGGACTCTCAAAGTGGCAGAAAAAGAAAACTTAAGTTTTCTGAAACAGAAATTGAAGCCCTGATTGAAGGGAGTTGTGCACAACAATGAGAAGCTGTTTGGGAAGGCTTCTCTCAAGGTGCCTGAGCAGGAGAAAAGAAGAATATGGCTCATGATCCAAAGCAGAGTGAATGCAATTGGGGTCACTCATCGTACCACCGACAAACTGAAAAAAAGGTGGTACGATTTGTGCAGTAGGGCCAAGGCGTGCATCGCCGACCGCTTGAAGGCTGCACTACTAACTGGAGGAGGGACACCACCACACACCAGCAACACTCCCATGGAGGATTTAATTGAGAGCACAATCCAGAAAGAAGCAGTTGTTGGTGTGACAAATCTGGATACCTCCGGAGCAGCACACACGTCCAAAGGTAAGAGGAATGCATGTGTACATTGCCCCTATCACAGCAGTGTGAATGTTAGCTCTGCATAGCGCACACGCAAGCAGTGAAACATTAACATCAATTTCAATTGTATGGCAAGTGCATCATGGGAGATGTAGTTTGTTCAAGCAGTTACAGTCACAGACACACATATAATTAACACCAATTCCAAAAGTGTAGTAAGTGTGCCAAAGTATAAATGTTTATTCATCTTACAACACTCACATAACCAAATAAGCATACATTAATGCAGTTGTGCACTGTTTAAACTCACAGATGCAGAACATGGTGAGGCCGGGGACAAAGATGTCCAGGACATGCAGCTGAGCAGCGCCTCTGAAGCAGAAAACACACCACCTGCGCAAAGCATCCAATCACGAGTCCCACAATCACGTAGGACACCCGTCCAAAGTTTGGTCCCCTATCAGACGGATGATGAGGCTGAAGCACCACCTCATGTCACCAACCCACAAAGTACTTCTGCAACAAGTAGAACATCCTTCCACCGTAGAGTCAATGCAAGGTTGACACGGAGACGATGCAGAGCACGGAGGCCACAGCAGGTGGAACAGTTGAATGATGTATGGGGTGGCTTGGAGGGACAGATGCTTCGGTCACATCGCCTGCAGGCAAAAAACACTAGATAAATCAAGGGCGAAATAGCAAAAATGTCTGGTAACATAGCTCTGCTTGCCACTAGTCTCCAGGAAATGACAAGAGTAATGTTGGAGGGACAAAAAGCACACAATGCACAGCATCAACAACTCATGGAGCAACTGCAAATGCAAGTGGAGTCCAACAACACACTGGCTACAGCAACAGCTATGTTGTCACGTAGAATGTCTACGATGCAGACCAAGATGACCAATGGTAACAGTGATGTTGCTACAGGATCACAGCAAGTGACAAACGCAGTCGAGATGCTGACTGCATCTACAAGTGATGAAAACATCCCAGCACCAAATGTAGTCACTGAGGGTGCCTCAGGCATGACCAATACGCCAATGCCAATTGTGAATGAGGCTAGACGGTCAAAACGCGTTGCCATTACATCCACACACAGCCTAGGGCAAGAAGATGCTGCTGCCGAGAGGCGTCTCGGAGTTCGGGGCAAGAAACGCTGAGCTTACATGCACAAATCCTGTTGTGATGGTGAATGAACCATTCTCACATTGTGACCTCATGACTGACTGACAAGTATTATTTTTTTTAAGTGATAGTAAATGTTGTTGGCAACAAAACTGTGCCCAAAGTCACTGTTTAAGTGCTTCTCTGTTTCCAGGTCACATATTGTTATCATAAATAATTACTTTGCACACCATACTGTCTTCGTATCATCATTACTCACCTTAAAAGTAATTTTGTGTGATCTCAATTCTGCGTCTGCGTCCTTCTGCTGCGTCAGATCCTTGTTGGGCACGTTGGTGAAGGAGTGGCTGGTTTTCATCCTCAGAGTCACTGTCAGAAAGGTCGATTTCCAGGCCTCCCTTCGTCGCTATGTTGTGCAGCATGCCACATGCTGCCACAATTTTGCAGCATTGCTCTGGAATGTACTTCATAGCTCCTCCAGTCTTATGTAGGCGTCTGAATCTGCTCTTTAGTAGCCCAAATGTTCTCTCGATCACATTCCTTGTTGATATGTGCGCAGCATTGTATCTTCTTTGGGCGGCTGTTGCAGGATTGAGATAAGGTGTCATGAGGTAATTGCGCAAGGCGTATGCGCTGTCGCCTACATGTGAAAAAAGAAGATATGTCAACTATATGTTTCAGATATCCATTTGTGACTAGTTTGTAATGCTGTGTAGCACATATTTACCTAGCAAATGTCCCTCTCCAAAATCTCCCCTTGCAAGTCGGGTGTGCATGCCACTTTGCCGGAAGATGAAAGAATCATGTGCACTGCCAGGAAATTGTGCTACAATGTCTGTAATGATGGTTTTGGCATTACACACAACCTGAATGTTGAGGGAATGGTAGCATTTCCTATTCCGATACAAATATTCCTGTGTAGCTGGGGGACATATTGCTACATGTGTACAATCTATGCAACCTATTACTTGTGGGAAGCCAGCCATTTGGTAAAATTCCTGCTTAGTCTTAGCTAGGTCATGGGCTGATGTTGGAAAACTGATATGTGCATGTATCCGGGAGATCATGGCATCAAGGAATCTTTCAACATTCTTGATAATGCACTTTGTGAGACCCCTCCGGCAACTGCAATTACTCCCTGAAAACTGCCTGATGCCAGTAGGTGTAGGCAACATAATATTTGGACGTGCATTGGGATAGCTTGGGTCCTATGTGTCTGGCGTTGCAGAATGGGGTCCAATTCATTAATTAGATCAATAATCATTTGTCCATTCAGCCTATACTTATCGTATATTTCGTCGTCCTGCTGGCCAAGCAAAGTTATGCGCACTCTGAATATGCGTTCATTGATTTGCCTCCTTCTCTGTCGAGCACCTACCAGCCGCATCCTCCTCGCCATCAGGTAAAGACCAGCCATTTTGTGATCTCGGGCCTTGTGTGGGTGTGTTTTATACTTTTTCAGTTGGTTAGCAGGTGTTTCAGGTTACATTTTCATTTTTACCACCTGGTAGTGTCCCTTCTTAATTTGCAAGTGCAAAATAGCGATTTTTGAGAAAATCGCAAATAGCGATTTTTTATGCATATCAATTGCGATTCCTTATTTGCGAATCGGTAACTGTGAATCGCAAATAAGGATTCGCAATTGGATTCTCTGTTTATTTTTTGCGATTTCTCTTTATTTGCGAAAATTTAGCGATTTTCGCAATTCTTTGGTTAATGCATTTCTACACTGCCTATTGCGGTCGCAATTGCGCTAAAATTGCGATTCGCATCATTTGCGAATTCGCAAACGCTTGATGCATGTCACCGATAGGAATCAATGCCGTTTTGCATTTCTTTTTTTAGGAAATCGCAATTTGTTGATGCATTGCAAGGGTGCAGAGAGGGGTCCAAAGGACCCCCCCCCTGCACCCCTGAAATGTATTTTAAAGTGAATGTTTCACACACACACGTCCTAAGGACATGTGTGTCTGTAACATGACACTTTTTAAAATGCATTTTTGTGCTTTTTGAAACAATTTCGCAAATTAACACGAGGGTCAACCTCGTGTTAATTTGCACTTCCTATTTCAAAATTCGCATTTTTAAAAAAAATGATGCATTGCATTTAAGGAATCGCACAAATGCGATTCCTTAAATGCATTCGCATTTTTAGGAAATGCAAAAAAAAGCGAATTTTGAAAAATTGTTTCATGCATCCCAAAAACGTATTTAGGAAGTGCAAACGGCCGAATTTACCGATTCGCACCGTTTGCACTTCCTAATTAGGTTGATGCATGTGCCCCAATGTCTTTTACTTTTGTTTATGGAGTGGATGTATGTCGTGTGGAGTGGAATTCTGTTGTTTGGATTGAAATTGTAGTTGTGGAATTGTGTGGCGTGGAATAGTGTGGTGTGGAGTGGAATTTTCCGGTGTGGTGTGCAGTGGAATTATGTGGATAGTAATTATGTGGTATTGAGTGTATTGGAATTATGTAGTGTGGGACTCTGTGTCTTGGGGTGTAATTATTTGGATTGGTATTTTGTGGATTGGTATGTAGTGAAGTTTAAATATGAGGTGTGCTGTTAAATTTTGTTGTATGATGTGGAATTTAGCGATGTGGATTGGATACATGTGGTGTGTTCTGTAATTGTGTTGTTGAGTTGAATTATGTGTTTTGTTGTCAAATTATGGTGTGTGGAATGGAAATGTGTGGAGCTGAATTGTGTGGCATTGAGTGTATTTATGCTGATGGGAATTGTGTGGCATGTGTGGAGTGTATTTATATGGAGTTTTGCTATGTGGCATAGAGTGGTTTTATGTGTGGTGTATTTATGTGGTATTGAGTAGAGTGTAATTATGTATTTGTGGCTACCTGTTGATCATATTGTAGTGTCCTCTAATTGAATATTACATGCTTCAGACAAATTCTTTGTATATTCTACTGCTATTTGTTCGAGTTAAAATGCAATTTAATTTTTTTAAAGATGCTCAGTCGACCATTCCTCAAATAATCAGCAATATCTGGTCTTTATAATGTTTTCAATATTAAAAGAATGGGGATGTCATCTGTCTGCTGCACTCATATTACCTCAATTCAAGAACCGTCTCATTAAATAAGCAGAGTAATAATGTTGCTCATTAGGGACGCTAGTTATTATTAATCTTTACTACTATTATAAAGGAAGAACTTTGAACCTTTGAGGTGGGTAAACTCGGGAACCACAGCGCCAATCCACACACCAGATACATCCTTGTAATCATGAGGGTGTGCAGATGGACATAGGCTATATAAATGTAATAAATATACGTTATTTAAAAAATGTACAGAAAAAAAACGTAGTCCCTTGGAAGAAGCGCCGGCCGCGACGTGCGTGCTGACGTGAGGAGCGCGGGAGGAATGGCGTCCTGGAGCGCTAGGAGGACCGGCGGACATGGCGCGGGGAGGAGCAGTGAGGAGCGGCGGACAGGCGGTGAGGAGCGGCGGACAGGCGGGGAGGAGCGGTGAGCGGCGGATGAGGTAGGTTATTTATTTATTTATTTAGGAGCCGTGAGCGGCGTAAAAATGAAGCAAAAATGACACTCGTGAGCAAAAGGAAGCAAACGGAGCATTACAAAAGTGAGCCAAACGGTGCATTACAGGAGGAAAAAGTTACGTGTGCAGGTTACAAAAGCGTACATCGTGAGCAAGAGGAAGCAAATGGAGCATTACTAAAGTGAGCCAAACGGTGCATTACAGGAGGAAAAAGTTACGTGTGCATGTTACAAAAGCGTACAAAGTAAACATAGAGGTATAATACTGCATTACAGGAGGAAAAAGTGATGTGTGCAGGTTACAAAAGCGTACAAAGTAAACATAGAGGTATAATACTCAATATATGGAGGAAAGCTCCGGGGGACCCACGGACAACGTCGGGCGAGTGGGGGCCCTGAAGCCTAATTGCTGCCGGACAACGTCGGGACGGGTGAGCGGTGAGGAGCGGCGGATAGGTGGTGAGGAGCGGCGGACAGGCGGTGAGGAGCAGCAGACAGGCGGGGAGGAGCGGTGAACGGCGGATGAGGTAGGTTATTTATTTATTTATTTAGGAGCAGTGAGCGGCGGAAAAATGAAGCAAAAATGACTATCGTGAGCAAGAGGAAGCAAACGGAGCATTACAAAAGTGAGCCAAACAGTCCATTACAGGAGGAAAAAGTTACGTGTGCAGGTTACAAAAGCGTACATCATGAGCAAGAGGAAGCAAACAGAGCATTACAAAAGTGAGCCAAACGGTGCATTACAGGAGGAAAAAGTTACGTGTGCATGTTACAAAAGCGTACAAAGTAAACATAGAGGTATAATACTGCATTACAGGAGGAAAAAGTGACGTGTGCAGGTTACAAAAGCGTACAAAGTAAACATAGAGGTATAATACTGCAATATACGGAGGAAGGCTCCGGGGGACCCACGGACAACGTCGGGGTGGGCGGGGGCCCTGAAGCCTAATTGCTCCCGGGCAACGTTGGGACGGGCTGCTAGTAGTGGATAAAATGTATGATAAGTGTTTTAGGTCAGGCTCAGTCGTGTTTTCAGATACGAGGTCAACAATGCTCTACACAAAGTAGACAACACGCACCAAGCAATATATGTGTGCTCGTTGACTTGCACAGTGCGATAGCTGACCTTCTAGTTATTTGCACTGTAACTAGCTAACATAACTAACATTAACACCTTAAAAGAATGGCCTCGTCTAAGCAGCTTAATAACCCAACTGTTTGCTAATGATATTGAAATATAAAGTGCACTTATGTGTTTGATTCCCTACCAAGGCCAAACTTGCTTGTCATCCTTCTGAGGTTGATAAACTCAAAATAATTAAATTGGGTAATAGCAAACATCGTATTTCCAGCTTTACAACACAGAAGGAGTGAGGACAAACTGAATGTGCCTAAACACAAGAACCTCAGTCCACACTAGGGCTTGTGCAGGGCATGTGTAACACTGACAAGTACAAGAGCACGCTGAGGGTGGGGCGGTTTCAGGCTGCACTGTTCCCATGAGGCACAGGGTAAAGACTGATTTGCATATGGCTGGCTCTGAACTGGGGTGGCGAAGTGAGCTAAAGAACGATGATGGATTCAACCCAGATCTGAGACTGAGGGTTAGTGTAAGAAAACGTTTCAGTGCTAAGTCCATCATCTCCTTGTATTTCCCTTTCCTAAGTTGACAGGGTATGCCCAGACGTGGGTCCCTTGCTCATTTTGGTACTGCACTCAAGATTGACTGACTGTTAACGGGTGTTACCTCAAAACCGGTCGCAGGATTCTTGTTTCCGGTCTAGGGAAGACCTAGCTTGGCAGTCTCGACTGTTCCCATGAGGCACAGGTTCAAGACTGATTTGCATAGAGCTGGATCTGAACTGGGGTGGTGAAGTGAGCTAAAGAATGATGATGGATTTAACCCAGATTTGTGACTGGGGGTGAGTATCTGAAAAGTTTCAGCCCTCCGTCCATCATCTCCTTGTGTTTGATTTGTTAGCGCTAAGTTGGCAGGGTATGCCCAGACTTGGGTCCCTTGCTCACTTTGCCACTGGATTCAAGCTAGCCTGGCTGATGAGGGCTGTTAGCCTGAAACCGGTCCTAGGATGCTTATTTCTGGTCCGAGGAAGACATTGCTTAGCAGTTCGGGCTAGATTGTTCCCATGAGGCACAGGGTCAAGACTGATTTGCATATAGCTGGATCTGAACTGGGGTGACGAAGTGAGCTAAAGAATGATGATGGATTTAACCCAGATCTGTGCTGGGTGTGAGTGTCTGAAAAGATTCAATGGTCTGTCCATCATCTCCTTGTGCTTGCAGATGGACATAGACATGGTGCCTTTGGAGACAGCACACAGCATGATGACACTGTGGTTGTGTGCAGCGGCGTCACTAGGGGGGTGCGGACCGCACCGGGTGTCACCCCATCATGGGGTGACACCAATCTGGTTACGCTGCTGGCTCTCTGTGTAACACAAACACAGCTCTGCACTGCAGTGCAGCCTCAAGTCTGCTCTGCTGCTTTATTATAGTGCAAGCGCACGTTGCGCAGCGCACGCACCTGCTTACAAATTAAATTATTGCAACCAGTGCAGTGCACGTCGCCACGCACGCACGCACCTCCTACTATAGAAGTGGTGATGTGATGATAGTGCGATACGCGGCGGCGTACCCAGTTTGTGGGTCCCAGGGCCGTCAATCTTTAGCGCTACCAATGACAGCCCTGGGACAGCCCCCGCGTGCTGTGCTCCTCTGACGCGTCACAGAGGTCACGTGCCAGCAGGGCCGGACTGGGAACCAAAACCGGCCCTGGCAAAGTGCTCAGCCGGTCCCCCTCCCCACTGGGGGGGGTTGAATGTGCCGCCGAGCGCTTTGCTAGGGCCGGTTTTCGGCTGATTTTGTTGCAGGGCCGAAAACGGCCCTGTAACAAAATAGGCCTTCAGCGGCTCAAAACCGGCCCCCACCTTTGTGGCGCATCGGGGGATTGCCCGGTGCCCGCTATGGCCAGTCCGGGCCTGCGCGCCAGCAACACGTCTGTGGAGAGACATTCTCGGCAGGGAGTGCGTGCGCAGCGCAGCTAGAATAAATTGGCGTCTTTGTCGGTGTTTGATATCGCGCGTCGGCCATCGTCTCTCCTTCATCCGGTAATGGGTCTGGAGGCCGAGGTGAGAAATATTTATATTATGAAGTTTACTTTACAAATGTGGCACACATTCGCAATCGCATTAGACTTAGGCATGGGCGGAAAATCCGTTCCGCTCGCGGATTTTGCGGATTTTCGGGAAATCCGCAATCCGCGAGATTTGCGAATCTCCCGCAAAATCCGCAAATCCGCGAGCAGCGGATTTTGCTCGCACTGCTCGCACTGTTCGCGTGAGTTCGCGTGAGTTCGCGCCCCGCGAATAAGTGCAAAATTGCAGAAATACGATCTTAGCAAAACTGAAAGTAACTACTTACCAGGTTCAAAAGTTCAGGCTCATCATTAGTAGCCATTTCCTGTAGTGCTTCCTGAGGGGCCCCTCCAGAGTTCAGTTGCCAGTTGAAACTATTATGTGACCCTGCTCTGAACCTCAGAATAGTTACACATATGCCACAAAGGTCCTGAATTACAGCTAAGGGAGACAAGCAGGAGCCAGGCTGGAAGTTAAAATCCATTAATCAGCCCCTAATTCATTATTGTCAGTTGGGGCAGGGCATGTGTTGTAACTAATTTTGCAACAATGAAAGCACTTAGCAAGTGCAAAAGATCACTAATCAGGGCGCACTAAGGAAGCAGGTGCCAGCTAAAAAAATATTCTGTGACACATTAATCAGCCCCAAATTAATTCAGGTCACTTGAGGCAGGGAAGGTGTGCTTTGCTTTGCCGAAAATAATGTACACTGGACAACCAGAGGGTGTGGTGATGAAACAGAGGGTGGCATGGGTGGGCCAGAGGGTGGCATGAGTAGTCAGAGAGTGGCAGTGGTGACAGAGAGTGGCAGTGATGAAGAAGAGTGTCCCAAACAGGCTGGACACGTAGAAACAACAAGTTCGCGAAACTTGCGACCCGACAGGTAAGTTCGCAATTTGCGAAAGTGTACAAAACCCTCGCGAACTGGCAGAAACACGGGCGAACACAAAAAAAAAAAAATCCGCAAATTCGCGGGAATTCGCAGATTTTGCGGATTGCGAATCCGCAAATCCGCAAAATTCGCGAACGCGAGATCCGCAAAATTCGCTCATGCTTAATTAGACTCCCAGTCCCCAAGGCCGGCCCAAGACAGTCACAGTGCTATAAAAAAGGAAGCTTTAAAGACGTGTCAACTGATGTGTAAACCCCCTTCCTGCTTCCTAAGCAGCTCACAGCAGATGCAAAAGTAGGCATTCTTACCTCTGTTTAAGTAGTTTACCACCCTGCCACTCAACTAGGAATCCAGGTACGAGTCTCGACATCCTGTGATTCTGGGCAAATCACTTAATCCCCCTGTGCCTACAAAAACGAATTTATCCTTCTGTAATGTAACTGCTGCTTCCCTTTGGTCGAGTTCGCTCTATTTAAAAATTGCAAAAAAAAAGCAATAACACCCATTCTTGGTAGCCCCTTTAAAAAAAAGCCCCATAAATCCAGATTCGGCCTGTGACTGCGGTGATACAGTGGATTGGACATGCAGAAATGCTCAATGCTTTTATGAGGCCATGTTCAACAGTTAATACTTTTTGAGAATTCGGGATTCCTATGTAAATAGATGTGGTAACACAAATTCGGAAATGTTATTCCATAATCCAGTTGCCAAAATGTGCAGTTTATCAGAAATGGTGTGCGACCATTCCTCAGCATTGGTAACACCAGGGGAGGTACTGAAGCAGGAGTACCGTAATTCTCATAAAGAGGGCCTACAAATCTGACCACCCACTTTTGTGATTTCGCAAAATCCATCAGTTTCCGTTTCGATTGAACATCTCTGCTAAAACTGGATTTTCGCACACAGCACAGACCCTGCACCGAGTTAATAATCCTTGCTCTCTCCTGGTGCAGGACATAGCTGGTCAACAGTGCACATTTGTGGTTTTTTTTTAGTAGTAAATACATTTATTTCGGCAAACATGGCATAAAAGTTTTCAAATCTTCGTCAACAATACAAAAATAAAAGCACATGTAAATTGAAAAGGTAACAATGCATGACCTGATTAAGAGTTCTACAATTACACAACATTAAAAACATATCCTAAGGTGCCGTTTTTAATTTAATAACAAAAGGACCGACGATACAGGGGTTGGTCTGGATTAAATAATGCCTTTTCCAAAAAGATTGATGTAGAAAACAGTTTTCTTAATTATTTGTATTAGACAGCATCATTGTGTGCCAAAATACAAGGACATCAGATCATCAGCGCTGGGCGCATTTCGGAGCAATTACAGCAGATGCCAGCTTTATTTGAACTCTTGCCCACCACACAATGTGTCCACCACACAAGGCTCTGTCTGGCATGCATCGCCCACCCTGCCAATCTGCCTCTCCTTCTCTGGCAGATCCCTTTGTTGACCATCTGAGATCAGAATAACTGCTGTGCCAAACATAGAGAGCATGCTGGCTTTCAAATGTCCCCTCGATTGCTATTTTTCTGGATAGTGTTATGTGTGAATCACAACAGTTAACTGCATCTAGCCCCGAATTTACATCAGATTCGTGAAACAAAATCCCGCGCACACAGATTAGGTACAAGCAAGTAGAGTGCTACTCTGTATAATTCACAGTAACAAAAGTCCAACGTAGGTGCTTGTGATGTATATCTCCTTTTATTTGATCGTCACACCAATGGGAATTCACAGCCAGCCGACACGTGTTTCGTTATGGGTCTATACAAATCTAGACACCATAACTCTTCAGGGCTCAATGGCTGAATCCTTATCTGTAAGGGCCCTAGTCCGGTGATAATTCCAACCCGGCAGGGTACCCAATTAGTAGAAAAATAACGGCGTCATAATTCCGTTACAGCAGTTCTAATCACACTGTACAGCAGGGTTGCCAACTTTCAATTAGTCTGTAGCAACAACAATTCCAATGTCCAAATCGTGGAATAACAGAAATTCCTCATAGTACACCACATGGGTACGTGTGGTGTCCTAGTTCTGGGTAGAATCACCCTCGAGGATACTCGCGTCCCCGACCCGGAAGTAGTGACTAATTTCTGCGATTCCTTATTATGCGATTTTTCGATGCATGCCAAATCAATTCCAATGTCCAAATCGTGGAATAACAGAAATTCCTCATAGTACACCACATGGGTACGTGTGGTGTCCTAGTTCTGGGTAGAATCACCCTCGAGGATACTCGCGTCCCCAACCCGGAAGTAGTGACTAATTTTTGCGATTCCTTATTTTGCGATTTTTTGATGCATGCCAAAACATGCAAAATGACCGTTTGCAATTCGCAAACGCCGGAATTCTGCGAATTCCGGCCTTTGCGAATCACAAATGGCTTGATACATCTAGGCCTAAGTTATTTGCGTAGAATCACAGGATGTTCAGCGTCCTTACCGAGACTCGAGCCCATGCGGTAAGTCGTGAGGGGGTGACACCGGGGTTACCCGCACCAGGTGACACCAACCCTAGTGACGCCACTGGTTGTGTGCTGATGATGATGACTCACTGCAGTCACACTCTGTACCTGAAATTCCTGCTTTGTTGCCTCAGCTCGAGTCGCTCCTTGAGCACACAGTCCCAATTTTTAAACCAATCAGGGGTGAGACATTTCGGGTAAATGCTGCATAATATTTGCAGCCTAAATAAAGAGCGTGCAGTGCAAATTAGTTTCTGCTATTTCTATTCTGAAACAGGTGATCTTAGGTTACTGGAACTAAAGGGAAAGAGAGGGAGACACGGAGAGTGGGGCTGAAAAAGGGTGCACTGAACGAGCTATCCAAGCGAAAGACAAGGGCATTGGGGTGGCCGGAGATGGAGGGAATCGAAAATTGTGGTTGAAGTGATGGGGAGGTGGTAGGGGTTCTTAGAAGAGAGCAAAAGAAGTATGAGGGGCAGAGTGTAAAAAAGAATGTTTACTTAAACCGGGCGGAACCGATATGGGCGAGGGTTGGGCTGTGCGGGAGGTGAACAGTGGCTTGGATTGGGAACAAGAAGTACTTTTTATTGACACTACTTGAGTTTGTTTGCCCTGTTAAAATTGTTCCCTGCATAAAGAATTACGCTTTGATGTCACTTCAGTTTGCATCAAAGCGCTCAAATGGGGTTTTCTGTTTAGTGAGCCATTTTAAGGCGACAGAGAGGGCATTACAATTTCTTGATCCTCAATTTTTCCTAATGATAATGATTATCTGAACAGTTATCCCTGCACACTCTAAAACAGAACTGACTCTGTCCAAGCGATTAATAATTAACCAGCTCTGATTTGGTTTATCAAGCCTGCAAGGATGAAAGGTGGACTCATAAAGATCTTCCCAAATGAAGTATTAAGCAAGCACATTGTGATACCCGTTGACGGCTGCTGCCGTCTCTTTGCTACACATAGAGCCACTAAGTGGGTTTATGTAGCAACTGATTTTTGAAACCCTCAGGCACATGTATAATTGTAGTCATTTGCGATTTCTTAATTGCGATTTTTAAGGAATCGCAATTAAGAAATCGCAAATGCCTATGCATGTAGAAATCGATTAAAAATGTGCGATTTCTAAACATTCCTTAATTGTGACTTGCAAATTGCCTAGAGGCCCATAGGAATGAATGGGAAGACATTCTCATTTTGCGATTCGCAATTAGCGATTCGCAAATGGAGAATGCGATTTCAAGGGTGCAGGGGTGTCAGGGGCATGTGTGTGTGCGTAACATGGGACTTTGAAAAATGCACTTTGATGCTTTTTTTAAAAAAATCGCAATTTACCATCACCTTACATGTGATGGTAAATTGTGATTCTTAATTGCAAAATCGCAAATATTTTTACTTTCTTGCATTGCATTTAAGGAATCACAAATTGCGATTCCTTAAATGCAATCGCAATTTAAGAAATCGCAAATTTTTCGATTTCTTAAATTGTGAGGGGCTACTTGTTTCATGCATTCCAAAAGCAATTTTTGCGATCGCAAACGGCCGATTTTTGCGATCCGCACAGTTTGCGATCGCTAAATGCTTTGATGCATGTACCTGCCTGTGTCCAAATCCCAAAGTTGCGCTAGACTCTGCCTTTCATCCTTCAGCGGTTGTTAAGAGGAGAAGCGATTTTACCTAAAGTGGTGTAGGTGCGCTTCATTAGTTCAACAAACAGTGAACGGTGCGGCCTGCAGCCCAACGTTGCACAGCACATCTGTATTGTGTTGTGGAAATAGTGACTATTCCAGAGTCCAGGAGGGTGTGGACGCCGCCAGACCAGTGTTGAGTGAGAGTGTAGGACACAGCAGACGTGTGGGTTTAGCGCCCCAGCTCTAAAGTATAGTCAACAGGCAACTTTCAAGAAATAGACCTCCGACCCCCTCGACAGAGGAGGCAGACTTCAAGGGACTCTGCCGAGTTGCGCGGAATATTTAAGGAATAAAGCTGGTGTGCCATGGTGCAACAATTAAAAAAAAAAGTTCTCACCAAAAACACATCAGCAATGGAAGCAGAAAGACACTGTAGTTAGGTCGTGCCCCTCTACGGAAAAATGGAAGTGAGGTATCACTGCTGAACCACTTAGGAGGCAGCGAAAAAGAGCGACACCGCACTCAACCAATGGGAAGGCAGAAGATGGAAGTCCTGAATTGAAGACATAGGTCTTGCAGAGAGAGTATGCGCTGCCTAGGCTCGACCTAAAAATGATAATATATAATCTGAGGTGCAATTGAAACAAAATATTTCAATATTTCAGCATTTGTTTGGTGTATACTTGCTTTTATATTTTTGTGTATTGTCTTGACGTTCAAATCATAGAAATTGCTTAGGGCGGAGGTCGGTGCCTTCCAGTAATGACTCACTGGGTGTCCCCGGATTCCAGAAACAATTCAGTATTGTGCTTGATTGATTGAGTAGGGGGTCAACTGAAGTAAAAAGGCTAAGAACCGCTGTAAATAAATGACACAATAAATGATGATGAATAAATGTTTTAAGCTTTGTACCTAACACAATAATTCAAGTTTCCGACACCTATAAAAAAAAGCACTTATATTGCATCTGAAAATAATGAAAATTTGTTTTAAATTATGAAATTGTGCAATGCTCGTATTGATTGAGGTTTAAGATTTCATAGGTGACGTCAGACTGGTGGATGTATCAGTTATGTGGTAAAATTAGCCTCTGTACTGACAGTACATGTTAAGGTCCAGACACAGACAGTTGTCCTCGAAGGAAGCATATATTTCAAATCCAGTAAAAGATGATGCATGCCTTTATATCTATGACCACTAGAATCATGCGATTCCGCAGCCGCTGCATTTTCTACGTAATTAATGATTTGCCACATAATCTATCATGTGCTGTATACTTTGCAGATTTTAACATAAAAAATCAATTTATGGCTCAAATGGGTTAAAAGTTACAAAACTTTTCTTCTTGCTGCTTCTGGGCGCTAAACTGGTGCTAATAAGGTGAAATCGTTCCTCAGACAGTGCTAACACATGTAGATAAAATGAAGTTATACTATTACAAAATGTGCTGTACTATGCCCCATATTTTGCCTTTTCTTGCCACATTTATTCACCCATGCTGAATAATTTGTCGTCCCCTATTGCATAATTCCAATGACCGTTTATCCTGGCATACAGCTATTGTATTTAACAACAAGGGGTGGTGATGGACAGAGTTTCTGAATTAAGCAGAATACTCTCACCCAGTCAAGAGATCAGGGCTAAATCTAACACCGTTTTTTAGCTCACTGCAACATCCCAGCTCAGAACCTGGCTATATGCAAATTAGTCTGTTCCTGTCCCAGTGCATGATGGGAACAGGGCAAACCAAACTACCAAGCCAATTCTTACACTGGGAAGGAAACAAGCTACCGGGGACCGGTTTCTGGCATTTCAGCCGTCGTCGGCCCGGCTTGCTTGAATCCTGATGGTGCAATGAGCAAGGGACTCACATCTGAGTATACCCTTCCATGCTTAGGGTGGACAAAATATTCAACAACAAGGGGTGGTGATGGACAGAGTTTCTGAATTAAGCAGAATACTCTCACCCAGTCAAGAGATCAGGGCTAAATCCAACACCGTTTTTTAGCTCACTGCACCATCCCAGCTCAGAACCTGGCTATATGCAAATTAGTCTGTTCCTGTCCCAGTGCATGATGGGAACAGGGCAAACCAAACTACCAAGCCAATTCTTACACTGGGAAGGAAACAAGCTACCGGGGACCGGTTTCTGGCATTTCAGCCGTCGTCGGCCCGGCTTGCTTGAATCCTGATGGTGCAATGAGCAAGGGACTCACATCTGAGTATACCCTTCCATGCTTAGGGTGGACAAAATATTTAACAACAATGGGTGGTGATGGACAGAGTTTCTGAATTAAGCAGAATACTCTCACCCAGTCAAGAGATCAGGGCTAAATCCAACACCATTTTTTAGCTCACTGCACCATCCCAGCTTTAGATACTCTGTCCATCACCACCCCCTTTTCTGAATCGTTTTGTCCACCATAAGCGTGGAAGGATATGCTCAGACATGAGTCCCTTGCTCACTGCACCATCAGGATTCAAGCAAGCCGGGCCGAAGACGGCTGTAATGCCAGAAACCGGTCCCCGGAAGCTTGTTTTCCTTTCCAGTAAAAGAATTGGCTTGGTAGTTTGGTCTGCCCTGTTCCCATGATGCACTGGGCCAGGGACAGACTAATTTGCATGTAGCCAGGTTCTGAGCTGGGATGGTGCAGTGAGCTAACAAACGGTGATGGATCAAGCCCTGATCTCTTGACTGGGTAGGAGTGTTCTGCTTAATTCAGATACTCTGTCCATCACCACCCCCTTTTCTGAATCGTTTTGTCCACCATAAGCGTGGAAGGGTATGCTCAGACATGAGTCCCTTGCTCACTGCACCATAAGGATTCAAGCAAGCCGGGCCGAAGACGGCTGTAATGCCAGAAACCGGTCCCCGGAAGCTTGTTTTCCTTTCCAGTAAAAGAATTGGCTTGGTAGTTTGGTCTGCCCTGTTCTCATGATGCACTGGGCCAGGGACAGACTAATTTGCATGTAGCCAGGTTCTGAGCTGGGATGGTGCAGTGAGCTAAAAAACGGTGATGGATCAAGCCCTGATCTCTTGACTGGGTAGGAGTGTTCTGCTTAATTCAGATACTCTGTCCATCACCACCCCCTTTTCTGAATCGTTTTGTCCACCATAAGCGTGGAAGGGTATGCTCAGACATGAGTCCCTTGCTCACTGCACCATCAGGATTCAAGCAAGCCGGGCCGAAGACGGCTGTAATGCCAGAAACCGGTCTCCGGAAGCTTGTTTTCCTTTCCAGTAAAAGAATTGGCTTGATAGTTTGGTCTGCCCTGTTCCCATGATGCACTGGGCCAGGGACAGACTAATTTGCATGTTGCCAGGTTCTGAGCTGAGATGGTGCAGTGAGCTAAAAAACGGTGATGGATCAAGCCCTGATCTCTTGACTGGGTAGGAGCGTTCTGCTTAATTCAGATACTCTGTCCATCACCACCCCCTTTTCTGAATCGTTTTGTCCACCATAAGCGTGGAAGGGTATGCTCAGACATGAGTCCCTTGCTCACTGCACCATCAGGATTCAAGCAAGCCGGGCCGAAGACGGCTGTAATGCCAGAAACCGGTCCCCGGAAGCTTGTTTTCCTTTCCAGTAAAAGAATTGGCTTGGTAGTTTGGTCTGCCCTGTTCCCATGATGCACTGGGCCAGGGACAAACTAATTTGCAGGTAGCCAGGCTCTGAGCTGGGATGGTGCAGTGAGCTAAAAAACGGTGATGGATCAAGCCCTGATCTCTTGACTGGGTAGGAGTGTTCTGCTTAATTCAGATACTCTGCCCATCACCACCCCCTTTTCTGAATCGTTTTGTCCACCATAAGCGTGGAAGGGTATGCTCAGACATGAGTCCCTTGCTCACTGCACCATCAGGATTCAAGCAAGCCGGGCCGAAGACGGCTGTAATGCCAGAAACCGGTCCCCGGAAGCTTGTTTTCCTTTCCAGTAAAAGAATTGGCTTGGTAGTTTGGTCTGCCCTGTTCCCATGATGCACTGGGCCAGGGACAGACTATTTTGCATGTAGCCAGGTTCTGAGCTGGGATGGTGCAGTGAGCTAAAAAACGGTGATGTATCAAGCCCTGATCTGTTGACTGGGTAGGAGTGTTCTGCTTAATTCAGATACTCTGTCCATCACCACCCCCTTTTCTGAATCGTTTTGTCCACCATAAGCGTGGAAGGGTATGCTCAGACATGAGTCCCTTGCTCACTGCACCATCAGGATTCAAGCAAGCCGGGCCGAAGACGGCTGTAATGCCAGAAACTGGTCCCCGGAAGCTTGTTTTCCTTTCCAGTAAAAGAATTGGCTTGGTAGTTTGGTCTGCCCTGTTCCCATGATGCACTGGGCCAGGGACAGACTAATTTGCATGTAGCCAGGTTCTGAGCTGGGATGGTGCAGTGAGCTAAAAAACGGTGATGGATGAAGCCCTGATCTCTTGACTGGGTAGGAGTGTTCTGCTTAATTTAGATACTCTGTCCATCACCACCCCCTTTTCTGAATCGTTTTGTCCACCATAAGCGTGGAAGGGTATGCTCAGACATGAGTCCCTTGCTCACTGTACCATCAGGATTCAAGCAAGCCGGGCCGAAGACAGCTGTAATGCCAGAAACCGGTCCCCGGAAGCTTGTTTTCCTTTCCAGTAAAAGAATTGGCTTGGTAGTTTGGTCTGCCCTGTTCCCATGATGCACTGGGCCAGGGACAGCCTAATTTGCATGTAGCCAGGTTCTGAGCTGGGATGGTGCAGTGAGCTAAAAAACGGTGATGGATCAAGCCCTGATCTCTTGACTGGGTAGGAGTGTTCTGCTTAATTCAGATACTCTGTCCATCACCACCCCCTTTTCTGAATCATACAGCTATTGTGGCACAATAGCTTCCAATGTGAGTCACAAAACATAAGGTGCCTGATTTGTTTCAGTGGGACCTTGAATCTGGTAGTTGATTTTTTTCCTAGTAAGTAAAATCTTTGAGAGACAATGCAGTGAGATTAACAGGAAACACCCTTTACACACATTGTTGTTAAAGTTTTACATTGTAATAATTAATGTATCAAGCATTTGATACCTGCTGCCTATGCCAAGCAGCAGACTGATGGTTTATATTGATTATTATTGGCAAATTAATGGTTGAATTATTGATTTTTGGTTACTAATATAAAAAGTTTGAGTCTTTGTTTTTAAGCATGGGCGGAAAATCCGTTTCGCTCGCGGATTTTGCGGATTTTCGGTAAATTCGCAATCCGCGAATCTCCCGCAAAATCCGCAAATCCGCGAGCAGCGGATTTTATGGCTTGCTCGCACTGTTCGCGTGAGTTCGCGGCTTGCCAGTACAACTTCGCACCCCGCGAGTAAGTGCTAAATTGCAGAAATACGATCTTAGCAAAACTGAAACTACTTACCAGGTTCAAAAGTTCAGGCTCATCATTAGTAGCCATTTCCTGTAGTGCTTCCTGAGGGGCCCCTCCAGAGTTCAGTTTCCAGTTGCAACTATTATGTGACCCTGCTCTGAACCTCAGAATAGTTACACATATGCCACAAAGGTCCTGAATTACAGCTAAGGGAGACAAGCAGGAGCCAGGCTGGAAGTTAAAATCCATTAATCAGCCCCTAATTCATTATTGTCAGTTGGGGCAGGGCAGGTGTTGTAACTAATTTTGCAACAATGAAAGCACTTAGCAAGTGCAAAAGATCACTAATCAGGAAGCACTAAGGAAGCAGGTGCCAGCTAAAAAAATATTCTGTGACACATTAATCAGCCCCAAATTAATTCAGGTCACTTGAGGCAGGGGAGGTGTGCTTTGCTTTGCCGAAAATAATGTACACTGGACAACCAGAGGGTGTGGTGATGAAACAGAGGGTGGCATGGGTGGGCCAGAGGGTGGCATGAGTAGTCAGAGAGTGGCAGTGGTGACAGAGAGTGGCAGTGATGAAGAAGAGTGTCCCAAACAGGCTGGACACGTAGAAACAACAAGTTCGCAAAACTTGCGACCCGACAGGTAAGTTCGCAAATTGCGAAATTGTAAAAACCCTCGCGAACTGGCAGAAACACGCGCGAACACAAAAAAAAAAGAAATCCGCAAATTTGCGGGAATTCGCGGATTTTGCGGATTGCGAGTTCGCAAATCCGCAAAATTCGCGAACGCGAGATTCGCAAAATTCGCCCATGCTTATTTGTTTTATGCAATTTGGAAGTATGGGTACAGAGTTGCCTAAGATCCCAGGATGTTGATTTAGCATCAGGGGCAGAGGAAGAGGGTGGAAAATTATCGCACTGGAGAAGTATTTTGTCTGTTGTTGTAATATTGAACAGTGAAAGGCTGTTGATATTATTCTAAGGGACCTATTCCGAAGTGAGTAAGTAAGCTGGATGTAATAGTGAAGTTCTCTTCCTAAACTTTAGAAGGTACACATACAGGAGTACCAAGACCTCATTTCCCTTGACTGCAATCATGAAAGTCCTCTTCCGAAACTTTGGGAATATGCCCAAAGGAGTACCAAGACCCTCTTTTCACATAGAGTGACTCTGGTCGTTATTTTACTGGTTATGAAAGGATCTCTTGACTGAACGAACTATCTCTTTATTTAGTGGAGCAGACAAAGACCTGATTGATCTACCTCTAGAAATGCGCCTAGCACGCACTCTTCCTCCCCCCTCAGGCACTGGCATACTCTGCTACCAAAACCAATCCAACGATCCGGGACAAAAAAAATTTAACCGACAAGGCCTAATTTCATTACCCAACAAGTCCTTTCATGCTGGGTTAGTGAATTAATAAACAAATACCAAACTTTACAAAATCCAAATTGTGTCTTCATATCTAATATACCAATTAATGCAATGTGATCTTTATATAGTTGACAGGGTTTGACAAACTAATACTTGGTTTTAAAAATACTCATAAAACTAAATAAACACATCTATTAAAGATAGACTCAATTGTATATTTATAATTTTTATCTAAATAATGTGAATAAAATCTTCATCAATACCAACATACAGTACAAATCATATATCATCACAGACTAACAATATCAAAGAAAATAATGACAAAACACATCTCATCAGACTGTGTATAAAGGAGTGGAAAGGTGAAGAGACAAAAGGTTCAGAGACAAATACATTTGCAAATGATTTTGCAAATTCCGTTGTCTGTCTGTACTAACCCAGTTGAAATAGGAAATCTACTCCCTGGCCATGAAAGCAGTAAGGAACCTCAAGAAGAATTGAAGAGGCATAGAGTAAGTCAGGAATCAGCAGACAGGAACAGTCAGTTCAAGAATAGGAGACAGCAAACAAGGCCTCTCCTCACGCAGGTAGAAAAGCAAACCACAATCTAAGCTCTGACAAAAACAACCTAAAACCCCTCCCACCAGGAACCTCAATTATACTCTAAAATAACCCTGGGCGTAGTTCGCGTAGGAGCGATACGCGTAGCTACGCCAAGTGTACTTCGCACTACGCGAGCTATGCGCAGCACTACGCGAACTGCGTAGTGTGGTAGGGAAATGCAGTTCGCAATGAATGCACAGTGCTGGATGCTTGTACGCACTGTGCAATCATTGCAAACGTCATCTTGCACAGTGCAAGCTGTTGTTTTCTGCAGCTCGAGTAGATTTGTACTCGAGCAGCAGTTTTCTCAACGCGGACTGGTAGTTTCTCATCGTGAGCGGTCGCGAGCATACGCGACCACTCGCAATGAGAAACATGACCTCTTCGCGTTGAGAATTTAGCCGGGAGGTTTATTTTCCACGCTCGTGATTGGCAACTGGATGTTGCTGATCGCGAACTTGGAAAAAGTCTCGCCGAGATGTCATTTTGCTCGCTCGCGGTTGCCAACTTGACGTTGAGGACTGCGAGCAAGCAAAAAGTGCCTGCTACGCTACACGTTTTTGCACTGTGCTACGTGTAATTTGCGTAGCGCATAGTTGCGCCAACTACGCAAGCGTAGCGTAGTTTTCCACCCAGGCCTACTCTAAAACCAAAAATGTCCAACACACACCCATGTCAGAAGAGAAGATTTCTCTACACATGATTGGTTAAGGAAGGGGATGTGCTGTCACACCACTCTTGTCATGTCCATTTTACTCAATATCTTATTGTTCATTTATTCATCATGTCAGCTTCCACCCCAGGAAATAAATATTTGAGCCACTATCATAATGTTCACTTCCTTAATGTCAGTGATGTAGCAATCTTTGTATAACATTTGTCCTTCCGTGCTGCATCCAAAGGAATGGTTATTTTACTCGATGAAGAAACAGTTTCTTGCTGCTGAATTTGGCAGGCACACAGGACACAAAAAGGACACTCGTCTTCCACTTTCACCATTTAATTTAATTTTATTTCTCTGAATTTATTTCTCATGTTTTTTAACCCCAAATGTTCTCTGCAGAGAAGAAAACCATGCTTCTACGGAAAACAAACAGGCATTATTAATCACTTATAATGCTTTCCATTACACACCCTCCCAATGCTGCATTTATCCATGTGTATCCCAGGTTAATAATATTTTCCTAGCGAACGTTATTAAAGTGCACAAAAGCAGCATTAGTCCTTTTATTTTCGTTTGTCCTGAAGCATTGGCGGCCTAGTCCAGTGCTTTAGTACGCGCTTGCGCAGAAGCATTTTCCCTTATGTTAGGCACTTTTCCACATTAGTTTTCACCACACACTGTTAATACTTGTTATTGAGGGTTCAATTTGAGCAGGTTTTATTTAGCGAAAACCCCGCTCCATCACTATATAGTATCCCTCATGCTGTGCAGCACGGCTTTCCATATATATAAACAATACGCAGCTGTGCGCGTCATTTTGTAGGCAGATGAATCAAGCATGCACAAGCCTACAAACTGATGGAAGCACTTTTTGTCTGTTTGCTGATTCAAGTTGGATTGGTAAACAAGTGTGGGTGGAGGGGAAGCAACACAGGGGAGTGGGAAGCAACGAGGGTGGGGAACAATACAGGGTGCCGGGGAAAGCAACACAGTGAGGAGAAAGTAACATGGGGACAAGCAACAGGAGGGTTGCATGAAGCAACACAGGGCGTGAGTGGGGAGCAACACGGAGTACATGGAGAAGGAACTTGGAAGGGGAACCAATGAATGAGAGAGAGTGCAACACAGAGGTCAGGGGAGAAGCACACAAGCAAAAGCAACGCTGAGATGTGGGATAAGCACATGAATGCAGGCGGCAAAAACACAGGTTTCGAGCACAGTGGAGGGGTATATATACACATGGGAGATAGCATGAAAAAACACACACACACTCTCTCAAAGAGTGCTTAAAAAGAAAAAAGTAGTGCTTGAAAATGGAGCAATGACAGAACACAAGTAATCGGTCCAGAGGAGGGTGAAGCCAAAGAAAAGGATGTGAATCCCACATGTACTAATAAATGTGAAGCAAGCAAATGAGAGTGTTCAATTTTACTTTTGAGTCTAACTAACTTTTTAGGTCGAGCCTAGGCAGCGCTGTAAGCAGTATCTCAAATGTAATCCTGCCTACTGCTTGCTGGTGTTTAGGTCATGCATTACTTTGCTTTCTGGGCTCCTTATTGGTTTGTGCTCCCGATACATCCCTTCCATTTTATCAGGAGCAGCGACCAACTACAGGTTTATTGAGCTGCAAGTGTTCATGTGTTGTGTGTAGGGACTACGGGGCAGATTTACAAGCCTCTTGTGCCACATTTGCGTCATTTTTAACATGGAAAAAATGATGCAAAAGTGGCGCAAGGGGCATTTAAATCTGCCCCTACTTGTTTTATTTTATACTGATATTGTGTCACCCCGGTGCCTAGTTTCTTTTTTTAAGGACCCTGACACTCGCTTCACGGGCCACCATGCACATTAGTAAAATATTCACGGGCACCTCGCTTTATATTTTAGCCTAGCGCCCACTTTCATCATTATTTTTAGGTTTCGCCTTGCGTCCGCTAGCCATTTGAAGAAAGATCTGTCCGTCATTGTCCGAGGCGATTCGTGGGCGTTCCAGCGATTTTTTCCCTCTCCGCCCCTTTGTGAATGTCATTGCGGCGGTGGGCTGTGTTTTTTTTTTTCCTCCAAGGTTTTTTTTTTTCATTCCTCCGAAGATGGCGGCCGGGCAGTAGCTTACTTGCGAAGCTCCACAGTGCCGTCTTGAACCAGCGGACGTGGCCGCTCCGGGATGCCGGTTTCAAACTTTCGAGTTTCTGGACGTGGTAAAAACGCTTTCAATGTAAAATGCTGAGTGTTCTAATGTTGTTTTGTTCATCAGCCTGAACTTCATGCCATCCCGCATCGTTGACTAAAGTTAGCATTCTAGTTGTTTATTAGAACTCTATGAGTAGGACGCTGTTTTATTCCTCCGTTTCCTTGGTGTGTACGTCGTCACGTAATAATCTGCTCTGTCCATCACGGCTTCTCTATGGTCCGGAGACTTTGCTATGTGAAAAGAACGAGCGAGATGCCATCTGCTGCTGTAGCGGTGGCACCCCTCATGCTGTCTCATCTCACTGTGCAGTGTCCTACCCGGTGCTGCCCTACCTTTGCGGACAGTGCCACGTCCCACAGCGGAGCCCAGGAGCAGCGCCGTCCTCAGCCCAGCCCGGGGAGGGAGCCATGGGAGCCGGGCAGAGCGTGGACATCCCCTGTGGGGGCACCGAGGGATACCATGTCCTGCGAGTACGTGACCATTCGTAGTTTGTCAAAAATCTTCCCGAGAGTCTTTAGGCCTGAGTCTTGACTGATGATGGTTGGGAGGAGTGGTGCATAGGCTGACAGCGGGCCAGTGTGTCCAGGAAAGGTTTAACGAGTGCTATGATCCCGCAGGTCTCTGGTGGACAGAGGAGTCCCATCGGGTATTAATGGATAAGCATTCCGGTTGCTCGGCCTTGAGCCTCCGACTATAGCGATGCCAGCGGGTTGGGCCGCTTTGGTGGCAGCAGTGCATATTGCAGCAACATTTCCTCGTTCCTCACAGCCCCAGTGGCCAATGAAATCTCCCTTTCTACATAATTTAGAATGACCCATATCCTGCATCTCGCTCACCCCTGTGTCTGGGGTACTGGCCTCCTCCTCCTCTGGCCAAGCTCGACCCTCCATCACTCACACCCCCCACCCAGGGTCCTCCGTCCCACACTCGCTCCATCGGTCCATTATCGGCAGGGCCGCTAAGGCGCAGAGCGTTGCTGCAGCTTTACACACTCCCTCGAGTCTGGGGTACACCTCCTCCACCTCTGGCCAAGTTCGACCCCCCCCCCACGTATGCATCTCTCCCTTCACGCTCGCTTTCCTCCTCTCTTTCATCACTTGTCCCTTACCCTCTATTTCATGCTAAAGGCTTCATGCGAGCCTCAGCTGGCGAAACTCTGCTTCTGTGCCACCCCTGACCTCTGTGTGGGGCTCTTTGCGTGTGTGTGTGGGGCTCTTTGTGTGTGTGTGTGGCGCTCTTAGCGTGTGTGTGTGTGTGGGGCTCTTTGCGTGTGTGTGGGGGGCTCTTTGCGTGTGTGTGGGGGGCTCTTGTGTGTGGGGGCCTCTTGTGTGTGTGGGGGGGCTCTTGTGTGTGGGGGGGGCTCTTGTGTGTGTGTGTGGGGCTCTTGCGTGTGTGTGGGGTGCTCTTGTGTGTGTGGGGGGGCTCTTGCGTGTGTGGGGGGCTCTTGCATGTGTGGGGGGCTATTGCATGTGTGGGGGGCTCTTGCGTGTGTGTGGGGGGCTCTTGCATGTGTGTGTGGGGCTCTTGCGTGTGTGTGTGGGGCTCTTGCGTGTGTGTGTGTGTGGGGCTCTTGCATGTGTGTGTGTGGGGGGCTCTTGTGTGGTGTGTGTGGGGGGCTCTTGTGTGGTGTGTTTGGGGGGCTCTTGTGTGGTGTGTGTGGGGGCTCTTGTGTGGTGTGTGTGGGGGGCTCTTGTGTGGTGTGTGTGTGGGCCTCTTGTGTGTGTGTGTGTGGGGGGATCTTGTGTGTGTGGGGCTCTTGTGTGGGTGTGTGTGTGCAAATGCAATACGTCTCGCATTTGCAACAGAGTAAGCTATTGGCATTGTAAATGACAATGCCATTTATTTATCTGTTTTCAAAACCAACACATAAATAAAAAGTTTGTCATTTACAATGCCAATAGCTCTAATTTTTCCGAAGGCGAAACCTTTGCATTGTAAATGCTTGTTTAATTACTGTCATCGGGCGCTGCGCTTTTAGTTTTAGCACGATGCCCGCCATTATATTTTTCTCAAATTGGAAACTATTGTTTTAGCCCCTCCTTTGCGCTCATGATCACAGCGCCTTGCCTCCCGGTTCTGATATCGGGGCCCGTGCGTCAGTTTGGTCACAAGGATCTTGGTTCAGGCCCCGAGTGTCGAACCTGTGGACTCTCCCAACACCGCGGATCCCAAGACTGTTGGGGGATTATTTACAAGCCCCTTGCGCCACTTTTGCATCACTTTTCCCATGTTAAAAATGACGCAAAAGTGGCGCAAGTGCCTTGTAAATCTGCCCCTTGGTTCTTTCCAACACCTCAGACCCTCCCGATCACTGGATCCCCCAAAAAACCACTGGATTACCCCGATCAAGCCTCGCATTTCCTGAAGAGTAGGATCCATAGGCCTTGTTAGGACTGTTGCTGCCTTAGGTTTCAGATTGCGATCCGCATGTGACGGTGAGCATCCAACCCCCTGCCCTTAGCCTCTATTATCATCATTAGCCTATATTTGAACAAACCCCCCCAACCAAGCGATCCACTCCCTCCTCTCTCCTCCTACTGCCAGCATGAACACTCCCCCTCCCCATCACGCATCACTTCCACTCCTGATGTCTACCATGGAGGCTTCTATTTACCCATGAACCTCTCGCCCCATTACTGCGAGTCGCTCCCTAAAGAATGACATACCTTGCATCATGCCGCAGAACCCCTTTTCTCTGCCATACTTCACAGGCGCTTGAACTATATTCATACTATAGGCTGGACTGTCATGATTTTTTAAACCTCAAAGAGTAACCCGGTAATTTCAGTGCTTAGAAACCCTAAGCACGAGGGTGCCTGGGCACACCTGGCTCGAGCTCCTCCTATTAACAGGGATGAAAGGAGAGTCCTGCAATCTTTGCTGTCTGTGGTTTGGAGGGGGGCAGCCTTTGTGTGTGTTGTGAGGCAGGGGATGGATCTTGCAGTGGGGTTTATGATACAGGAGTAGTGGCATCCTTCGAAGTAGACATTTTAAAGGCAGCTGGAAATGATTGAATGCAGTGCCTTTAAGGAGGAGCTCCATGTGCTCATTAATGCGGTTTTTCCTGGACTGGGCTTTCCTGTGACTCCCTGATGCATTCTAACATAACATATGTTTGTAAGGCACACGTTCACCACTAGGGGTATCTTGGCGCTGAATAACAAATGTTTGTTGTTACCCAACTCAATGGTACTCATTTTATCGACCTCAGATGGATGAAAGGCTGAGTGGAGCCACCAGGATTTGAACCTGTGACCATGAGGTCGAACACAGGCCCCTGCAGAAAACGCATTAGTCCATTGAGCCACCAGACCCTTCTGGATGTTGTAGTCTTGATTCACCTACACTAAATTTTGAACAATATTTGTGTAGCAATGAATTGCGAGTAAAAGACCCGCACCAGACGCATGGGGCCTGTGATGAACACTGCATAAATTAGGGGGTCACCCAAGGTGAGGGGCTGTAATGGTACCAGGTGGGTGTATGGTAGTTTGGTAATCTGCAGATTACCCCCACCCGACAGTACCACACCACTGTACACCCCACACCCTTTTGCTAAGCACCCCAAGCCAGTAAAGCCCACCCTGCTGCCATGGACCTACCATCACTAGTCCACATCTACCATTACGGGCCCCTCTTCATACACTTCATCAGTCATCGTGGACCACTTCTCGTAACCCTCTCAGCCAGCACAACCCCTTCATCTTGTTCTTGAAAATGTTGAGTTTAATTGAGTGTCCACTCCACTGCAAACCAAAACACAGGGCTAAAAGACATTGTCATTTAGAACACCAATAGCTCTAACTCTCGCAAATGCGAGACCTATTGCTTTGCAAATGAATGTTTGTACTGGTTTGTTTGAACCTTAAATAATTCTATAAACTGAGAACTGGCAGAAGTCTAATTTCACAGATATTTCAATAATGACTTCGCTGATTAATTAAGCCGAGGATTCTCCTTTTACCACAGATTAGCCCTCCTTGATGTTGATTGAGCTGGGGCATCAACCCTTGTAGCACCATTATAATTGTCATATTCTCCCTCTTTTTCAGTCTTGCATTTCTTTCCTTTATTTGCCATCTTCACTTGCAAACCAATTATCAAAGCGTTATTGTGTTATTATAATGATATGACATATAGGGTGATCGATATATCATATAATACACGTTTTACAGTTGGGACGGTGAATAATACTTTCAAAGCAATGGGTGTTTTTGTGGGCATCCATTAATGCACATTCGCACTGAAGTAGAAAACCTTAGACACTCTCATAAAAATACACTAGATGGCAGTATTGGACTGTAGAAACTATGAATAATGGTTTCCACAGGCAAAAAACAAAGCTTGGTCCATCTTTACTGCATTTTTTAGGGAATTCTTTAGAAGCCGCTTGCGCAGCCGGTGCATCACTTTTTTTTACGCTTCAGCAGCGAAGAGTGCAGACCCATATCTATGAGGCCACGGAAAGCCAGTTTGGATTGCTTTCAAGGGCTCTTAGATATGGAGTAACACGAAGGAGTGCAAGCTGCTGCGTTGCCTTACTCTGCGTCAGAGGCGTTCCATGGGCATTGCGGGGGATGGGGGGGGGGGCTCTTCCCATGCAACACCCATGAATTTTGATGCTTTCCAGATTTTCAAGGACTTGTAAACCTGGGAACTCGCCAAAAACCTACGTTTTTAATATCTTTATTTTCCCTTGTTTTTCCTGTTTCTGCTTTCTGCGCCACACACAAAAGGATGAAAACGCCTCCAATGGATTGTTTTTGTGCAGGAAGGTGTCCTTCCTACAATGCAGGTGCCCTTGCACTAAGGTGTAAGGGTGCCTGTGTTGATGCACAGCACCCAAATGTGCATCAGCACAGTGGAAGAGGACAGGCATCCCTGCACTTTTCATTTGACACAGAGCAGCACAGCAAAGTACCTTGCTGTGTTGCCCTGCATCAAAAATCCATAATTGAACCCTTTGGGGCAGATTTATGTTAACTGGCGCATCCCCAGGGATGCGACAGTTAACATGCGCCACAGTGCGCCACAGCTCCGCCACCCATGGTGCGCCGCATTTATAATGCGGCGCACCATGGTGCAAAAACGGCACAGATGCGTGACGCATCTGTGCCGGAAATGTGGCGCATTGCTGGAGTTGCGTCGCAAGCGCGACGCAGCTCCAGCAAGGCTCGGGGGTACACCATCTGCACAATGCTGCGTCAAGACCTACACCTGCTTCAAGCAGGCGCAGGGTTTTGACGCAGCATTGCCCTGAAAGTGACTGAGTGAAATCTCATAGATTTCACTCAGCCACTTTCAGGAGGCGTTCCTGCGCAGGAACGCCCCCCCTGCGCAGGAACGTCTCCTTATGGCGCAGTGCTTTACAACGTGACGCATCTCCTTGATGCGTCACGTTGTAAATAGGGCGCATTGTTTGCGCCGCCGTTGCGTCAAATAAAGTGACGCAATTGCAAAGAGGCGCAACGGCCTCATAAATCTGCCCCCAAATCTTTAGGGAGTGTTAAGTTTCAGTAAATTGTAGGATAGTTGTGATGTGGTGTAATGTAGAACTTAAGTTGTGCAACACTAAACCAAAGGCTCCCAATGATTGTTAAAATTATATTTTATATTTATACTTAATTATGTACTGTTTTTTATAGAGCCAGCGAAGCAGGTTGTTTGTGAGTGCTTTTAGAAAACGGGTTGTGGAAGGACATGGTTCTGAAACAAAGTGAATATTCATACGTAACAAAGTCGATATGTTTGGAGAATGGGTTGAGACTTGAAACATTGATGGTAATTCCTAAAATAGACCACAGCTAAAGAAGAAAAGGTATAGAATTCAAAAGAGTTTAGGGGCATATTTACCAGAACTGATGCATCAGCATCAATACATAAGATTTCTTGCACCTGCCCCAAAAGCCCTAATGATACTGTGGATGTGCTGTATTTACAATACAGTGCTCCATGGAGCAAGGATTCACAGATGTGTTAGAAACTCTGATGCATCTTTTGGCATTAAAGTGACACATTGCTGGATTTGGCCGTAGGACCGATGCAACTCCAGCAATGCATCAGAACGCAGAGGCGAGTCCCATGTTGAAAGCCCTGCTGCAGTTCTTATGCCTGGTTTGATAAGCCTTAGGGATTTTGACACAGTCAAGTCGTAGAGTGGCACAGTGACATTTTTTACATTTTACTACATCAGTTCTACGTGACTTTTAACTTGGGAACGCCTGCCCTGCATTCATTATACCCGGTGCAGATATAACGTGATGCAGCGTAAAACAGAAAAAAGCTCAAACAGCAGTGCGAGCTCCTTGTAAATATTCCCATAGTGCCTCAATGAGAGTGCTGGTCTGAGAAACCAATATCAGCCTCAGCATCTGATCAATAATTCACAAGGCAAGTTGTATTCTCTGCAGCTAGTGCAGTGAGATGTGGGCAGTTGTACTGAGCAGAGAAAATGCTCTGCTCTTTGGCACTCTCTCGTCGCTTTGGGTGCAGGCACGCGAATTGACATGAACTACACGACAGTGCCTCAAAAGATCACTATAAGGGCTGGGGATCACTGTTGAGTACCTTGAAGGGATTAAGGAAGATTAAATATATGGGAAAGGTCAGGATAATGCTAATTTATCACATCTATGGTTTGATTTGCAGATACTTCAATGCGGGGCAAACCGCGACACACTCTAGGTACAGATATTTGCCCCATAGTGATTGGCCTGGGTTACTTTTTTTTTTTTTTACAAATAGTGCCCCCGTACTTCTGATCCCTCTTCCCACCCTGCCAGAGGGCCTTTTGCTACCAGCATCGGCTGCGCTGTTTGGTTACACAGTGCAGCACAGGCAGCGAAACACGCTTTGGCAGAAGAGATGCAGCACAAAAGGCTGCATACCCTGTCATTTTGGCTGCAGAGGGTCTCCAAAACCAAGTTCCCATCCTAGATACGATTTGATAAGCATTACCTCACCTAAATAATCCAGCCAAGTGAGAGATTATAGAGGTGCACTGTGTCAAAGGTCACAAAGAAGCAGGCCCGTACTGGCCGTTGCGGGCACCGGGCAATCCCCCGTTGCGCCGCAAGGGTGGGGGCCGGTTTTCGGGCCTGGGGGCCGTTTTTGTTACAGGGAAAATCGGCCTTGTGACAAAATCGGCCGACAACCGGCCCCGGCAAAGAGCTCGGTTGCACCCCCATGGGGCCGGCCGAGCACTTTGCCAGGGCCGGTTTTGGTTCTCAGTCCGGCCCTGCAAAGAAGTCAATAAGCATCAGTGCAGGACCTTGTCACAGTCGGTGATTGGTTCTTCCCCAATGGTCATTACGATGGCTTTGGTGACCATGTGTGGCTCTGAATAATTATCATTTAAAAGATAATTTGATTCAAGGCAGAGTGATGTGAAGTGGCCACCAATCTTTGCCATAGAGTCTAGCCAGTGATGCTGGAACAATTTTCAGAGCTGGGAGCTGCCATCAATGTTACGTCACTGAAGTCAAAGGGGTTGTGAAAAATCCAAGCATCACACAAAGAACAAGTGTAGCAGGTGGTGCATGTTGGAGCACACTGACACAAATATATTACTAAGCATGGCGTGGTAGTGCACTGACATGCGGATAATGCTACATAGCAAACAAACAACAATATGTGAAAATCGTGTTTTACTGAATAATTATCCTTTGCTTTCATGCCAATAAACCCGATTCAAGCTGGAGTTTCCCGCTTTTTTCGGCCAAAACTGGCTTTATGTTTCCTGTTTCCCACCTAAAATTGCCTCTGCTTCAACAGTCAGAAGTCAGTGGGGAAAATACATTCCCCTGAATTTTGTTTTCAATATCTCCCAGCTTTCTGTTTTAAAAAGTTGGTATACGCAAATGCACATCACTAAGTAAAGTACCTTGATATGTTCTTTGCTCCCATCTCACTTCATAACAGGGACAGTTTGCTGTAATGGGCACTGGGGCTCCTCCCTCGCTATTTTTCCACCCAAGACACATCCAGTTTTAATTTACACTGCTTTATTTTAATTTTTAATAAGCAGATGGACTGTACAAATCAAGGCCCAAACACTCACTCAAAGGCTGGGGTTGCTGCAATCTTCCCATTCGTCTTGCTTGCTCCAGTCTGCAGCTCAGTAATGCGCAGACTGATATCTATCCGGAAAAAACATTTGCAGGACGGAGGATCTCTGCGCCATGGTGTTGCTGAGCCACTCAGCTCTGCAAAGCAGAGCCTCCAGGGCTAATCTCCACCCCCTGATGACGTGGAGGCAAAGTAAGGTCTGGGCATGTCAGGCTCAAGCCCTGCATCGCCAAGGACAGACGTCAATCAGAGTTTAGAGTGCCATGTAAACCCACCCTTTCCAAATTGGCACAGGATACGTTGGCAAAGGGTGGGGTAGAGGCTGCAGGCGGGAAGCAGAGAAATTGAGTCTTTGCAATAGATCATCAGTATCATAATCTTTATTTTGGTTGTAAAACCATAAAAGATACAAACATATTCTTCCTTAACAGTGGGGCCCATGATACAGTTAACACAAGTAAAAGTAGATATTTAGTGCACCAGGTTCAAATGGTCAAGTATCACGTCATAAGAATTGTAAACACAGAGGAAATCACTAAGATGCAGCATTTCTATGTGTATACTTAACTAGCAGCCCGCCCCAGCATTGCCTGGGGCAGAAGGGGGCTGGGGCAGCATTTCAGGCTTATGTGCACTCCCGCCCCGGCCCCCGCCCGTCACGACATTTCCACTCCTCCCCGCGCTTCACTCAGCCGCACACGTTCCGCCTTGCATGCACTCCCGCCCCGCCCCCCCCCGCCACGACATTTCCACTCCTCCCTGCGCTTCACTTAGCCGCATATGTTTCTCCTCCTCCCAGCGCTCCCGCGCTTCACCTACCTCAGCCCGACTAAACCGCTCCTCGTTCCGCCTCCTCACATCAGCCCGACTTCACCGCTCCTCGTTCCGCCTCCTCCCATCAGCCCGACTTCACCGCTCCTCGTTCTGCCTCCTCCCATCAGCCCGACTTCACCGCTCCTCGTTCTGCCTCCTCCCATCGCTTCTCTGAGCCGCACACATTCCGCTCCTCCCCGCGCTTCATGTGTCTCAGCCCGACTTCACAGCTGCTGTCCACCACTCCTCCCCGCGCTAGATGATGTCAGCACGCACGTCCACGTTGTTAGCGCACACGGCCGGCGCTACTTCTTAAGGACTACTTTTTTTTATTGTTTATTTTTTAAATAACGTTTATTTTTATATTTTTTATAGCCTATGTCCATCTACAGGACCTCCCCTTTCCAACGCTGTATTGGGTGTTGCAATTGGTGGTGTACTTTTCGAGTTTACCTGGCTCAAAGGACACAGTTCTCTCTTTATAATAGTAGTATAGATTACAAATCAAGTAAAGGTATAAAACGGGGATAAAGTGCAAGTGCAATAATGACTAACAATATCCACAATTTAAAAACATTTTGATAAAAGCTTTAAGAAGAAAGTTAAAAACAGGATCCTAAGGATTAAAGCAGCCTCGAGTCATAGGATTTTTACTACAGCTGGTCCCTGGCACAAGGAAGAGTGGACAGGAGCCTTTGCCTAATAGTCTAGAAGCGGCCAAGAAATTCTGCAATGGCACATACAAAGGAAGGTCTCGTATCTGATCTTAGAATCCGTAGTGCGTCAAGAGGGCTGTGGGTCCCCAACAGTCTGCATAGTGGGACCAACCAATTCCTTCTTGGTCTGTCGTAGGCTGGACATGCAAAGAAAACATGGCCCACAGTTTTGTTTGGGTCGGGACAAGATGGGCATCCATTGGGCTGGCTGATGTTATTTAGCCAAAGGTTGGTAAAGACATTGATAGGTAAGCAGCCAAACTTAAACTGGGTATACAATTTCCTGTCCCCAGGCACTTTGATGATATCAAGATATTTCTCAAGGTATTTCGAGGATTTAGGGCCATATGTATCATAGTTCCGTTTTGCGAATTCCAAATAGCGAATTTTAAGGAATCGCTATTTGGAATTCGCAAAATGGTATGTATTGTGGAAAATAAATACAAACTTGGTGAACATTATCGGCGCCATCTTGCCCCTTTTCCAAGCCCATTCGTGCGCGTAAGCGGCAGCCATTTTTTTGAGCACCATGACCTCCCTGCCCCTCGCTGATAGCCAGCGCGTCTCTCTCTCTCTTAACCTCGCAAGCATTCCCCCGCACGCTGACAACCCCCGCTCTCTCATGCCTTGGGTCATAAACCCCTCTTCAGCGCAGCTTCACCACGGAATCCCATCCTGTTCCCAGCGCGACACCTCCCCTCATTCCTTTCATGGCCTCAAACCCTTTTGATGTAAACCCCCTTTTCCTGTGTCCCCGTTTGTCTTCCCTGTTCCCAGGCCGCCACCTGGCTCTGCGGATACTGTTTATTACCCCGTACAGTAGGAAGCTTCCCCTCCCCATCAAAAGACCCCCGAATCGATCAAAGCCCCCACTCCATGAGATCCGACCAACCCCATGCATTCCGTGAATCGGCGGAATGCCCTGCTGTGCGACAACCATCACCTGTTGTGACCGGGGTGGGGAATCCAACTGTAAATGTATGTGGGAACGGGTCTGAAGGGGAGATTCCGAGGATGTTCTTTCAAGTACTAAAGTATTGCGAGAATGTGTTATGTGCAATAAAGGTCATAAACCCTAGTATAAGAGGCCAGGCCTCAGAGATGTGGTTAGAGCACCTCGTGACGATACTTGCTGTCTGAATTGATGTGTTCTCCTCCGGAGAGAATAAAATCCTCGTTTCCTGCCTTCCAGTCTCCAGCGCCTGCTTCTTCATTTGATTAATATCGGTGGGTCATAGAGGCGATACCGCCGGGCAACATAAAAGGGTCTTTGGTTACCGGTTGTCTTTGGAAACCCTTTTTAACAATTGGCGTCCCAAACGTGGGGCCCATCAGCGACTCGTGGATCCAGTGGGAGAGGTCCCGACGACAGAGTGAACGACTGCAACGATCGGAAGGTACCCTGTCCGATAGACCCTCGTCTGACAGCCGATCATCCGAACTTCACTGGTTCCGAACAGACCTCTCTCGAGTGATCTGCGGTCCTGACTGGGAACCATCAGGAGTGCCACGAGAAGTACGAAGAGAAGAGGACGATCGGGCGCTGGATTCGGAAGACGAGAAACTGTCCATGCGGTCCGGGTAAGGTCGTGTAAACACGACGAATTGCGAAAGTGATAGATAATTGAACGTGATTGATAATTGTTGAGAAAATACTAGTATTACTTTTTGTTAATTTATTGGAGATTCACTGTCTACAAACGGAGAAACAACAGGCTCTCCCTTTATAAACAGCGAAGGATAGGTACGCACCCGTCGGACCTATCTTTCTCCCCCACTGAACAATTGCCCCTTCCCCCCATTGATTAACTGTTATAGATTGTTTTCTGGAGATTCTCTGTCTGCAAACAGGGAAAAATAGGTCCCCTCTTTACAGATAGTGAAAGGGTAGGTGACGCGAACCTTTGCGAGCCTACTTATTCTCCCCATTGACCATATTGATTTTTTATTTTTGACCTAACATTGATTGCTCAGAATTGGTTCATGAGGTATTCACTACGTGCAAACAACGTAGAATAGAAATATTCTATCTAGTCTTTGCGCGCAGTGATAAGATAGGTAGTGCTGACTATTATCCCATTGTGATCCGTCATGCCTGTCTTCTCCCCACTGGTTAGTAGCCTGTTTAGCCCGGACCGCTTATTAGAGATGAACCATCCGGCTCCGCTGGAAGGCACCCCTAATAAGGACATGTTCATGAAGCATGGATTAATCGCTATAGCCTACAGTGAACTATGGCATAAATATACGAAAAAGGATCGATAAAGTCAGTGGCCACTGAGAGGATCCTTTGATCTTGACAAAATAGAAACGGTAGAAATAGCCCTTCGTAGGAATGAAACAACACCTATTATGCTCGATAGTCTCGGCATGTGGCGCAAAGAAGCCACACGACGAAGGGAAGGCGACGAATTTAGAAAAGATGAGGGGACACGACGGACAACCCTCCAAACGTCTAGTAGGCAAAGGGAAGGGCCAGCAATGGCACAGTCCCGAGGAGTAGACATGGAAAGAGAACGGTGTAGAGGGATGTGCCGACAAGTCAACCCCGGAACACGACGACCCGAAGGTAATCCCCCGGCACTATGCACAGGACGAACAGATGTAAAACAAAACCAATGTGCTTTCTGTAAATGTCTCGGGCACTGGAAAACCCAATGTCCGACTCTGCAAAGCATAGGTAAGAATGGAGGGTTGACAGAAAGGACAGACCGACAGAAAGGAAAAAGGCGTGAGATAAAAACCAATCAGACTAGTGCAGACAGAACAGACAGGACCACCCCGTTTGATTATGCTCGGTGGCACAGATTTCGTCAGACCAATTTTAATGACATGTTAGAGTTCTGGGACTGATTGCTCTCTGTTGCTCCCCCACTCTGAAAAACCAAACACAATTGCAGACCAGTGTAAACAACCCCCCGTTAGAGAAAAGACTCAAGAAAGCCAAGCGTCTATTATATAACTTAGGATTTAATTACGGTAAAACACACAACCAACAGTAAATAGAATAACTAGTAGAACTCTCTAAAAAACAAACTTTACTAATAGGAAAAATACAAAACATATTATGCTCACTCCGGAAGTCTTCCAATGTAACAGTTCGATGGTCCCGCCCATCCGAAACACATAGCACGTGTGGGGCGGGGCCTGCCAGCAACCATGGGCCAAAAGAGATCACTGGCGAGAAGGTACTGGAGACTCCACACAGCAGGCAATGAAATGGTCTTCCCATACTACCCTTCCAGGGATGGCGTCCCCTGGACCGCGAGTAGGGAGGGGGCGGATGAAAATGACCCCCTCCCTTGTATCTCCTGGTCCGGCCATCACGAATTTCTCCATCGAACGGATGCAGGGTGGGCAGGGAGGAAGAGGCGACGCGGACGAGCCTCTTCCACCTCCACAGGTAGGAGGCTTCCCTGCCCTAGTCCGGCGCCGATGTCCTCCAGCCGGGCGACGGCCATATACCTACGCTGCACAGGACACATAATGCCCGACTGGTATATTTCCTCAGCACAGGACATACAATGTCCGACGGGCATATCTACGGAGCACCGGATGTACAGTGGTCCCCCAAGAGTCGGAATCAGGGGTGTAGGGTGGTCATCATGTGCGCCCTGATTCCAAGGGACGGTGTAGGATGCGCCGGGAGAGGGAGACGGCACGGGTGAGCCTCCCTCACCTCCCCAGACGAAGGCTCCATTGCTGCACCCTGGCGCCCCGAACCAAAATGTCCTGCTCCAGCCGCATGATGCTCTGTCTTTCGCCATCACAAGAAGTTTTCTTCCGCTCCTGATGGATACGGCAAAGGTGGCTGCCACAGGGTCTCAAAATGGCGTCTGGGCCCTCGAAAGGCGGGTCTAGGCCGCTGGAGTAACTTTGTCCGAAATTGCAACTCGGGCACTTGCCCACCTGGGCGCAAGCCCCCACCATCGACAAACATCCCCTCGACTTTGAAGATTCTACCAAAGTCCCAAGAGCCCTCGGCCCCTTCAGGCTTCCGGTGAGGAACAGTTGCATTGATCTCAAATGAAATAACCACGGCTTAGCAACAAGATGGCGGTGCTCTCGTGTCTGCATCAGCTTCCGTCTGAACCACCCAGGAACATTATGGGCTAACGAACTCGAGTAAGTTCCGGCTGAACATCAACATGACCCGGTAAGAAAGACTCTACCCCCTCCCTCTCTTGATTGACGGTCCACACCACCAGCCCCTCTGCTAGCACAGTTTTTTGAACTGCCGAAAGGGACCCTGGTCCAACCGCCAATCGTCGGGGACATTTTTTCCTCTGATGCTACTTCCGGATTAAGCCGGCCTCGCCCAAAATGGCGCCGGTATCAATGGAAACTAACGGATGCCTCGTGGTGTTCCTTAGCTAATGAAACTTGATGTACTAAGATATATATATATATATACGAACCATTGCGCACTCGATGTTAAAGGGAGGAGGGTTCACTTGGCGAACATTTAAGAAGAGTTCCGTAAAATGTTGATTTCAATGAACAATTTATTTTTGATATTTGTTGTAACTGATACATAACGTCGCTTATGATGCACACCCGCGGTTTACATCTAGGAAATGTGATTACGATGAGCTTGACTGTGTTTCCATTTATGAACTGAAATGCCCCTGATTCCTTCGTCACGCAATGAAATGTTTTTGGTTACTTGCAAATAATTAATTAGACCTTTTTTACATGTTCTTGTGCTACAAAATAACCCTCCACTGTATGTGCTTCCATCGACGACATGTCAGGCCAAAATATGAATTGCGCTCTCACATTTTACGTACTGAATAAATCTACAAATAAAGGTCTTAAAAAGCTACGGATAGGCATCGCATACTTTTGTAAATGCGGGTATCGGTGGGAGGGTTTTTCTATGCGCAACCG
Organism: Lissotriton vulgaris; assembly: GCF_964263255.1. Classification (NCBI taxonomy): domain Eukaryota; kingdom Metazoa; phylum Chordata; class Amphibia; order Caudata; family Salamandridae; genus Lissotriton; species Lissotriton vulgaris. Next base: position 167,969,764 of record NC_141689.1, on the reverse strand, counting down.
TTCTGCTCTTTTTTCAAGGTTATCCGAGAAATGGTTGTCCGGCCCCGGATTGATGATCGGATCCCAGGTATGATACGTTGCCTCCAAAATATGCGACTAAGCCCAGGGACTAACATATGAAGAAGGACCTCGACTTCTGAGAATGGGTAAAGTAAAGCGGGGTGATTGATAAAATGTTATTAAGATATGGTGGTCGAAGGTACTAAGGTACCGGGTTAAAACGAAGAACTGATATGTCTTAGAACCTCACAGCTTTGGGAATGATTTAAGGATCCCGAAGGCCGGATACATCTACAAAACCGGGTACCTCACGCTAGGCACCTCTGATTCCTTTTTAGCGTTTTCACTACACACGATCCTTAATGCCATCCTCGAACCTCCCCATGAACCACCTATCACATTGCCTGCCCCCATGACTTTAGGAAACCAAAACCCTAAGGGATTATATCCCGAAGAGATAAGTACGAGTATGTGGTAAGTAAAGGACTTTCGTGCCCATACATTTGATGTGTTCGAATGTTGTCCCCCTACCTCCCCCTTTTTTCCCCCTTTTTCCCTCTGCAGGTTACATTAGAATCCCGATTAGAGTATCGTAAGGGATCTGGAACCACGTCACGCCCGATGCATGAAAACGGACTACCGCTGCAAGACGACACAAAAAGGACGCCCTACCCAATGCACGACCTTTTTGTACTAGATCTAATGCTTTTCTGTCCCAAAACTGCATGCTTTTTACATCCTAACACAGACCCGAAACGTCTAACGTTGGGTAACGCACTGAATAGCCCAAACAATACACGGTCATTCTCTATGTCCCATGTGTACTGTTTTGCCTATTGTCTCTCTCTCTCTCTCTTTCTCTCTTTCTCTCTCTCTCTCTCTCTCTCTCACTCTTTCACCCCTCCACACTTTCCCTCTTCCTAGCGACTGGCACCTAATTGGCGAACCTGGTGCACCTCCTGATTGGCCCCAAATACCACAAGTATTTGCACAAATTTGTCCTAAATAAAATTGTATCGGTACCACGTTACTACCTCTCCTTTTCTGCTAAATATGGATGAAATTTAAATTGGCCAGTAGGAAAGGGACAGGTAAGACGACTGAGGTTCCCTAAATTTGACCCACAGCCAGGGAACTATTTGTCAGTGGCTTCTATGATAAAATATGTCTGTGGTAATGCGACCACCCCCATTCCAAACTGTCCCCGTACCCCAAACAGTAAGCAAATGATCGAGACACCCCCATCTACCCAAAATGCCCCCAGTTTGGTATCAGCTGCCCTGAACGAGAACTTGAAAAACGCCCCTTGCTCCGATTCGCTGTGTTCCTAATCGTTTTTCATAAGATCCCACCTTCCCTGAGGATAAGTTTAATAATTATCGCAAACCACCCCCCGAGTTTTTGTAGTAACCAGGTTGCGAGGATTTATATAGAAAGTTAGAAAGATGTATGCAAAGTTAAAAATTAGATCGAAAATCGAAAGACCTTGTTGCTGTAAGCCTTGCTGAAAATAAGATGTTTTGATGTAATGAAGACTTGTTTAGCCTATGTTCATCCCTCAGAAGGATGCCTATCAGACTATGGTGAATAGCACGTTGCACTTTTTGTAAAATACAAGGCCCTGAAGACCAGCCTAGCCTTGCAAGACTCGTACTAGGGAAATGGGTCTCTGCCAGAAGAACTGACATCTACTATAATAGACATATGACAAATGAACGTAATAATCATCAAAGCGTCAAAGAATTAGCCAACAAAAGGAAGTTGTAAGGAATCCAGCAAATCCATCATCAATTGTTTATACGTTAGCCGCAAAAATCTCAAATGTAGCGAGTGCTTACCCCAGTTGCTTGGTGTTGGGAGAGAAAATAGATTTATGTAATTACCTTTTTTCTGCAAAATCTCTAAAGACTGTCTTTTCAACACTCATTTAAGGGTATCACTGTCGGAGGGGAAAGAGACCGGATGTGGGAGCACGCGGCCTGACTGCGGATGGTGGAACATCAGCGACGGAGGCCGAGGCGAGACCACAGCAGTAAGGAGTCGCAGGACGGGGCACTGTTTCAAACAAAGCTAAGGAAAGGGCTGACCTGAAGCCCCTGCTCTATGATCAACGTGTGCCAAAAAGTCCCCGCTCTCTGAACATGGCTACGGACCCGCCTGTCGCAAACCCTCCGTCCCCCTGATTTGTTCCCGACTTGGCCTTGCTCCATCCCCTCCTCCTCCGACCTACCATAAGGACTGTTCACACCCGCACCTTTCCACCCGAACTCCCAAGTTCCTCCAAATCCTACTGAGCTACCCAGAGAAGAGTACTCCCTGCGTCAGAAGGGAGGGAGCTCCGACTAAGTAGACCACGAACTATGTTAAATCCCAGAACGGTGACCTAGAACTCCACCAAGGGTCGCCCCCGAAGAAAAGATAAACAAAGTCTGTGGTTCTGCCCGCTACCAAGCACCTTGAAGATGATGGAAGCAACAGGAAATGCCCACCACAGAGACTCAAGAAACGAACAGATCTCACAATTCTGGAACAATTGCATTTTCCATTGCAAATCTATGCTCTGCATTGCGGAAGAAGATGCACCTGCTCCAAAACCGTAACGCATTCCTCCTACGGGGTCTGACGAAAACCAAACAGAATGCACCCCTACCCGCAGACCCCCAACGACTCAATCCACATGAACATTTCTGTTGATAGGTAATCCAGGTGCTCAACAGTGCTGACAGAAGACGACAAAGGACAACGAGAACTCTGATATATATATTTTTTTTACTGTATCTCATTTCTCTCCCAACCACCATTGGACTGACTATGCACCCGCCGTATACAAAAAGGACTTACTTATATGATAACTTACCAGTTCTTATTCTATGATCTGTACCCAACGCCCTCGCTACATAATTCTAGTCTGATATTGCATTACGATGACTTTTTCTGCAACCAACTTAACGATGAACCCGCCTACTAAATGATGAGATTTTTCAATATGATGTTTATAATGTGATGTTTATGTACAGTTCTTTCGCCTAAGTCCCCTCTCCCTTACTTATGATCGCTGCATATAGGTGTAGATAGGAAATAGGCCAGCAAGATGTCTTGGAAATGTTAAAGGGAGGACTGTGGAAAATAAATACAAACTTGGTGAACATTATCGGCGCCATCTTGCCCCTTTTCCAAGCCCATTCGTGCGCGTAAGCGGCAGCCATTTTTTTGAGCACCATGACCTCCCTGCCCCTCGCTGATAGCCAGCGCGTCTCTCTCTCTCTTAACCTCGCAAGCATTCCCCCGCACGCTGACAACCCCCGCTCTCTCATGCCTTGGGTCATAAACCCCTCTTCAGCGCAGCTTCACCACGGAATCCCATCCTGTTCCCAGCGCGACACCTCCCCTCATTCCTTTCATGGCCTCAAACCCTTTTGATGTAAACCCCCTTTTCCTGTGTCCCCGTTTGTCTTCCCTGTTCCCAGGCTGCCACCTGGCTCTGCGGATACTGTTTATTACCCCGTACAGTAGGAAGCTTCCCCTCCCCATCAAAAGACCCCCGAATCGATCAAAGCCCCCACTCCATGAGATCCGACCAACCCCATGCATTCCGTGAATCGGCGGAATGCCCTGCTGTGCGACAACCATCACCTGTTGTGACCGGGGTGGGGAATCCAACTGTAAATGTATGTGGGAACGGGTCTGAAGGGGAGATTCCGAGGATGTTCTTTCAAGTACTAAAGTATTGCGAGAATGTGTTATGTGCAATAAAGGTCATAAACCCTAGTATAAGAGGCCAGGCCTCAGAGATGTGGTTAGAGCACCTCGTGACGATACTTGCTGTCTGAATTGATGTGTTCTCCTCCGGAGAGAATAAAATCCTCGTTTCCTGCCTTCCAGTCTCCAGCGCCTGCTTCTTCATTTGATTAATATCGGTGGGTCATAGAGGCGATACCGCCGGGCAACATAAAAGGGTCTTTGGTTACCGGTTGTCTTTGGAAACCCTTTTTAACAGTATGTACAAAATCGCTTTTTTATAGCGATTCCTTACCATTCCTAATTTGCGATTAGCAAATTGCTAATCGCAAATTACCCATTCATTTCTATGGGCCAGGAGGCCCATAGGAATGAAGGGGCAATTTGCGATTAGCAATTAGCTAATCGCAAATTAGGAATTTTTTCAAGGGTGCAGGGGTGTCTCAAGAACACCCTGCTGCACCCCTGAAAAAGACATTTGGGGGCATATGGCGCACATACATGCCCTAAGGGCATGTATGGGCGTCATATGGCACCTTTGGTTTGTTTGAAAAAAGCATTATTAAAAGAATTCGCAACTTACCACCAACTAAAAGTTGGTGGTAATTTGCGATTCCTTAATGGCATTTTTTGCATTTTTTTTCTTTGATACATTGCATTTAAGGAATTGCAAAATTTGCAATTCTTAAGTGCAATCGCAAAATAAGGAAAGCAATTTTTGCGATTCCTTATTTTAATGCAAAAATGTTTCATACATACCATTTAGGTATTTAGCATTCGCAAAGGCCGAAATTCGCAGAATTTCGGCCTTTGCGAATGCTAAATTGCTTGATACATATGGCCCTTTATGTCTAAAAAACATTGGTTAGACAACTATGACGAATCCTCAAATAGGTGGTCTGTTCTACCCATAGCCAATATTGACGCTTTAGCTGGTCCTTTGATTACTGTAGTGGAGAACTAGTAGGCTCATTAGGGAGGCCAATTGCTGCCAGAACAGTGTGAACATATTTTATCCACCCAATTTTCTTGTTCCAGTCTAGGGCGGACACTTCGTTAAAAGCAGCAACATAAGGGGCCAGGTCGGGGTGGTGACCAACCTATGCCAAAAAAGTAAGGGGCGCAGAATCGCCTAACTCCAAGGTCCAGTTTCAAAGGAAGGAGGAGGGTTCTATGGGGCAAGGCTACAAGCCTTCTAAAAAACGTGTTTTCAACTGTTGTTAATTTCCTTGCGTCCATCAGATCCCACAGTTCTGCCCCATAGAGTACACTACTCACAACCTTTGAGCTGTAGAGTTTAAGAGCTGGGGCTACAGGCTTTCAATATGATAACCAAATCTCCCGTCGTAATGCTTCTGCTAGCTGAGAGAATTTTAGGGACGCCTTGTTCAACTGATTATTCCAGGTCATGCTATGAATGAATGAATGAATGAATGTTGGATTTATAGAGAGCGTGGTTACCCTGGAGCGTCCCAGCGCTGTACCACTGGGGAACTCATCCTGGCTTTCCCTGTGAGATGGTCCCTTTACTGGGCATCCCCAAGGTGCAGCCAGGCATCCCCGGCAGTGATGGGTCGGAGTGGAGACTAAGCAAGCTATTGCCCAGAGTTGCAGCGTGGGACCCATGGTTAGAGTGGCACTGAGGTGAGATTTATCGGGCCCGCTGACATTGGTCCTGCACCCAGCCGTGTAGGGAATTGAAACCTGGTACCGGGCCGACTTGTGCCTCTGGGTCTGCCACCTCTAACTGTTGAGCCACACTTCTCCACTATCAGAGACCACTATGTCCAAATATTCAAAGGAGCTAACCCTCTCCAAAGGGACATTATCTAGGACTACGTTCAGTTTAAAGGATTTACGAGGGTTCATTATCATCAAATTGGTTTTGAGGGTATTATTAACCAAGCCCCTCGCATCACAGAAAGCCTTAAATTTGTCCAGGAGCTTCTGGAGACCCATAGGCGTTTTAGATACCAAAAGGGTATCATCAGCGAAAAGCAAAGTAAGCTATCTTCTGATTCGCCAATGAAGGCGCATCAGCTGGAGTTGGACATAAAAGGTCGACAATCTGGTTGACATAAAGAGAAAACAGGGTAGGGGCCAAGACGCACCCTTGGCGTACCCCACGCTGGATCTTGATTAGGTCGGTAAGTTGCCCCTGGTTGCCCCACCTCACATGTGCAAAGTTATCTTCATGCAACCTGAACACAGGATCATCATCATCAATTTAGAAGACTGCGGGGCATATTTACAAGAGCTGACACATCAGCATCGGAAATGCTCTAACGATGCCATGGATGTGCTGTATTTACAATACAGTTCTCAACAGCGCACAGATTCATGGATCCATCATATTCATCTTTTGGCGCTATAGTGGCGCATACCCTGCATATTTTATACCTGGAGCAGGTATAATGTGACGCAGGCCTCTACAAAATGAAACATTGAGCAAAATGCATCAGTGTTAGACCTGGCATCTGTTGGCGTGGTCTCCCTTCACCTTTTTGGCTGCAGATCTCCTATGTGGACCTGCTTTTGCTGGCTTAGGATTTTGAGTGCATTCAACACTGTCATTCAATGCCAAAGCACTGTGCTTGTCATATACATACTAGTGATTGGTGTATACATGAGTGGCTGATTTGAGTTAGCTGTAAGTCACTTGTCTAGGCATAAGACATATTCCAAGGGCATGAAGCTCAAATGCTCCTCCGTGGACCTGCTCCACTGCTTACGCCATCCACAGAGGTAGCTCTTCGAACTTGCCACAGGTTTACCCTGTTGGGGCCTGTGTGCAGGTTACTGCTGCTCGGCTCTGCATTTACAAAGCTATATGCCAAGGTTCTGCTTTGTCTCTTGCTATATCAGAGTTCTCCCTGGGGACAGAGTGCGGTGTGGGGAAGAGGTAGGGCATGTACATGTGTGCATTACATTCAAGGGTCGTGAATGGCACTGGGCAGCAGTGGCGGCTGGTGACATTTGAAAGTGGTGGGGCGTAGCGCGCGCGTGATACCCTTTTGAGAAAGAACCTACAAGGTACCCTATATCACATTCACGAATGTAACAAGACGTACATCCAGGCTTTCTTCTGTAGACATTTTAATCTTTAAAAATGTCTTAAACTTGCTCTCTAGACTCGAGCGTTTACATATGTATAAATTATTATTGTGAAGCCACTTTGTCTAATTACAATGTGCACTGCGTTTTTGCAGACAATTTTGTCATTTTAGCTACAAGGAGGATTTTTTTCATCTCAACCTCCGTGTCATTGCCCCAAAAGAATTTGGTCATAAAACTGGCTGTCATGGCCCAGGGTGAATAACGTGCACGTAACGTTTGTTCATAGTATTTAAACCCTGTATTTAGCAAGAGCACGGTTTTAGCTTCACCGGCCCTGCCAGCAGCACAGCGGTATGTCTCCCATTTGGCTGCAGCGAGGCCTCCCTGCATGTCATGGTTTTAATTTTTAGGGAAGTGATTTATTTTTGCTGTCGAGGAAAGAAAGTTCCCCACTCTGCCTAGTGTTTTTTCATTCGGTCTCTCCTCCATATTCACTGTAAATGCACCTCGACACTCCCAATTTAAACAAAAATTATCGGAGCTGGAACGAAAATCCGGACAGACCTTTACTACTAGCATGTCAGTCATAAGTCATGAGTGGGGCTGGGATGTAGCCTAATGCAGCCGCTGGTGATCCGGAGAGATGACAGGGGGTAGGGAAGGGAGGGCATACAGGGCCTGAGTCCTTGTTGTCGACGACCAGCTTTGGGCTCAGGGCCGAGACGGGAAGGGCGGCCAGGCGTGAAAGTTGTAAAAAAAAATCTCGCCGGGCACCGTGTTTAATAAGGAAAACAGGGCTCGTGCCTCCTGCTGTGGGCTGAGATGGCGCAGTGTGCGGAGGCAGAAAGCATCAATTAAAATAAAAAGTGTTCTCCCACAATCGTTAGTGGGGGTGGGTTGTAGCCTAATGCAGCCGCTTGTGATTCGGAGAGATGACACGGGATAGGGAAGGGAGGGTGGGCAGGCTCGGAGCCGAGATGGGATAGGGAAGCGATACCCGACGTGAGAGTTATTAAGACCTGTGCTCATGTTAAAAATGTCGTTGGTCGCCGTGTTCATTAAAGAAAACAGGGCTCGTGCCTCCTGCTGTGGGCTGAGATGGCACAGCTTGCGGCAGCAGAAAGCATCAATTAAAACAAATGTCGTGTCACTCGCGCAATTACCAGCCTCTTCTTTTTCAAGCGCAATGCACAAAAAAAAACAGCTACAAGAGGCTGCGTTCTAAACTAGTTGTTAATGGCCACATTTAAAAGACTAACAGAATTGTGGCGAGTTGTGGCACGAATGAGCCCAGTTTGGTTCCGTGAGAGCACAATTTCCTTTCCCCCGTCAGGCGATGTAAGGTCAATACACAGTGAACACCATTGTGCGTTGTGGATCAGTTGTAGGCTGTCCCTAAGCCTCATATTATTTCTGGCTTACCAAGATAAACGCTCATACTGCTAAGTTGCAGTCACGGCTCGCTCACAGTGGGGGCCAGGGGGTGGGGATAAATAAAATAAAAAACTTACCTCGTCTTCGTTTGACCGGGTCCGCACCATCTCTGCTCTGGGGTCCCGTTGGCGCCTAGACTGATGGCTGCAAACTTGCCGAGACACAGTAGTAGCCAATCCTGATGCTGCTCTCTTTAGAGGAGAGCTGCTCTCTAAAGAGAGTAGCATCAGGATTGGGCTGAGCATTGAAAAAACGTCGTTCGTTTTTTCAGCAATGGGGTACGTTGCATTAGGCAGGCAAACCCCTAATCGGTGGTTTTTTTCAAAACCACATAGTTATCTAGTTAAAAAAGCCCTGCCGGGCAAACACCACATGCGCAGTGAGTGCGCACTGTGCCGGCACAGAGTCAGTCCAGCGCCACCCAGTGTCAGACAGTGCATACTGTCCATGACGGCAATAATTACCGGGCAATTTATTCGAGCGGCGCGTTAATTTATAAAACTTTTACTAACGCGCCGCTCGAATAAATTGCTTGATAATTATAGGTGGGGCAACGCCCAAACGCCCTAATGGTAAAACCGCCGCTGCTGGGCAGTGTCTTTTGTACAATGGGGCCTGCTTCTCGCATTGTGTTAGCATAGGGGAATCTAGGGAAAGGCTATTAAGCAGTATTTCCGACATGCAGAATAGTAGTTGTATAGTGTCTGATATTGATGAGTTCGTAATGGCAAATCCTCTCCGGCAGTGCGAGCGGATTTGACATTACTAACATGGAAATGTTACTTTGGAAAAGTGGGCATTTCGAAGATCATGGTTCTGTCTGCCTGTCGGATCAATGAAAACAAGAGTGACGCAAATCAGACCCTCCAGGATTTCGTGATTTGCAAAACAATTGATAAATTGGCAGTTTTGTAAAAAGGCAGCGATTTTTACAAAACTGCCTGCAAAATTTGGAAAATGCTAATTTTTTTAGGGGACAATGCTGTGAAAACACAACAGATATTGTTAGGCACATATCACATCTCTGGCAGTGAACTCGCGCTGACCTCTGAACTTTATCTCGAAGAAGCCGCAGTAGCCATCTCTCAGTGGATCAAATGTGACTCAAAGAGGCAGCTGCCCACGTCTGTGGAAGCCTCAGCTGTGAGATGTGCACATACACTGTAAAGTTTTATTAAATTACACTTGTGTTAATATGTATGTTCAAGAAAACAAGAAAAAGTATTTGAAAATCATTTAGTAAATATGGAATTACACAATGTTAGAAAATATATCTTATTTCTATTGGAATGTATGCAGTTCGTCAGTACTGAGCACGACAGCATGTTCTGGAATTTAAATTATATTTTCAGCCATTACATTATGGCACTTTCCTGAGACTTGTTCACACCGAGTGTTTGTTAGTCACATTGAATGCACAAGACACAGCCATGCATAGAATTCCACGTGCTTCATGATAAAAAAAACTGCAAAAATATTATTGAAGGACGGTGTGAAAAAAAAAAAAACGATCTGCGACACAATATCTATTGCATGCAAGTAATTGACAGTGCACCAGCATGGTTATTTTTTATTTGGAGACTCGTAAACGTCAAATACTTTGAGATGACTCAAATTACATACAAAACCGGAAAGGGGGAAGGTGCAGACCCTTGATTACAGTGACTGTAATCAAGGGAAACCATTGCTTGCATGCTTTGCAGTTCGTGGGGAGTGAGGCAAGGTGACAGGATGTGGTGTTATGGTCAAAACTGCAGACTCTGGATCTGGCAAACTTGAGGGCATATTATCAACAACTAGCGATATTTATTGCTAAATAAGCTTAGCGAGATTTTTTCTATCGCCGCCCATCGCCGGATTTTATCACAGAGGTAACGTGCTATTTGCAATATTTAGCTCAAATACGATAAAATATCCGGCGATAGCGGCTTAATGCGTGAATATCGCTGGAAATCCAGCAATATTCAGGCATTAACGCCAATAGGGTCTTAACCTGAATATCCACCTCCCATTGGATATACAGGTTAAGGAGTGGTTTGAGCAGGCATTAGTTTTCAGCGATATTCGCACTTAGCGCACATTTTTTAATTGCTACGCCTGCGTTGATAATAGGCGATAGCGATGTTAGCAACTGCTTTCAGTCGCTAACAGGTTGGGTACGCCCACTTTGCATGTCATTAGCGATAAATATCGCTGACATGCAAAGCGTGCCCCAAACCGCTCGCTATCGCCTACAAACTGTCACTAACGGCTGTTAGCGGCAGCTTGCTAATAGGGCGATAAAATTATCGCTGGTTTAGCGGGAGAAAGTCCTGCTAATGCAGCGATAAGGCCCTTAATAATATGCCCCTTGGTCCGAGTCTTGGCGATGATTCATCATCCTGTGATTCTGGGCAAATCACTCAAACACTAAAAACATGAATATGTCCTTGTGTAAAGTAACTGTCGCTCAAGTAAAGCGCTCCAATAAATATCTTCTGGTAGAGTTCGCACTATAAATATAAATATGAAAAAGGACCACTTCTAAACTACCCCAGGTACTCTGTTGAAACTTTAAAGAGCTTAATGATGTGAGAGGGTGAGTTGGACGTGACTAGCAGGGTGAGAGGTGTAGGTTTAGCCCACAAGGAAGAAGATTTCTAGTTTGAAATAGTAACACACTTGTTCTATGAATAGCCAATTTCTACATTTTGCATAGAATTATAGTTGAATTCACATGCTTGAAACACACAAAATACAGAAGGTAGGCTGAATACAAATTCACAATTGATGACCCCCTCTTCTGCGGCAAACGTCTGACTCCTGGGGAACACCGAGACATGGCAGAATTCCTTAACTTTTTCACTCAAATCACAACACTCCTCCTGCCTGCATCCAAATGGAATCTTGATGAAGTAATGATTATGTCTTCACCTTCAAGGGGGGAATGAAACCAGCTTTCGAAACATAGGAGAGGATCTGAGCACCCCTATAATTCAAGGTGATGTAATTAATCTTATACGACTGGAGGCCCATGAAACTCTGGACACAATTCATCAAGTTGCAGATGGATTCACTCCTCACTTTTTTCTACCATATCTGATTACTCATTTCTGAACAGTGAGTGGTAATGTACTGCAGTGAATTATAAGTACTATTCATGCTGGGCTCCATGGAAACAAAATAAATCATAAAAAAGCTCAAACAACTTTGCCTGTGTACCTATGTCCCAATTCTATGCACTGGCTCTCATGCAGTAAATGGGTAGGTCGCAATTCCTTCTACACAGTTCATCAAAGACTATCAGTGGGAAAAAAATAACTCGCCGGGTAGGTAAATGTATTTAGAAATGTAACCTGTCGGAGTAATGTGTAGACATGATTCACAAAGTTTTTTTTTAATGAGTAGTTGTGTGCAACAGACACAATCACACATGCATGCACACACACATGCGCACACACACACTGACGCGCACAAACATGCACAAATGTGAAACCGTTACTTTTGACTTGAGGCGTACTGCAGGCAAACATACAGATGTAAATGCTCATCAGAGAATACACATACTTTATAAAATACTAGCAGTCCGTCCCGACGTTGTCCGGGTATGAATTGCTGCCGGCCAGTAGTATATTGTTTTGTAGGATTTCGTATTGATAGCATTTCTTATCTGTGACAGGCCTGCAAAACGCTTCCATTCACAGTGCACAGCTGATGCACTTAAGAGTGCACGTTCGGTAGTGTGTGAACTCGAGTTTCCCTACTTTTTTTTTCCTTGCAATATTATATAGCGCAAACTCGACAACATGGCATGAGCACAATTTACATTACAGAAGAACACATTCATTTGTGGTAGACACGGGGAGACAAAGCGATTTGCTTGGAATCACAGGATGTTGAGCTGATGCCGAGATTCGAACGTAGCTCCCCAGCTCTAAAGTTCGCAATTCTAGAACTTGTGGCGGGAGGTGTGTCTAAAAGTGTATGTCGGTGCGGCCATCAATGAGAGAGACCTGTGCATTTTTCAAATGGGTGGTAAAAAAAATGAGTATGTTGATGGAGATGTGGGCCGCCATGCCACCAATGTACTTACCGGGAGAGGGTAAGCACCCATTATTCCGCAACTTTCTTTCCCCATACCATGACTCCGCATACTTTCATTACGAAAGTACCATGACTCCGCAATGCCATTATAACGCATGGCATTACATTTTATATGCTTTTACCACACATACATTTACAACGAAATTTGTTGTAAATGCATGAATGGTAAAAGCATGTTTTTTTAAAATGTTTGGATAAGGTAAGTATGGGTATAGGGGTATATGTTTTGAGGTACTGAGGTATATGTTTTGGGGTGTTTGGGTATTTTAAGGGTTCAGATATAGGTTTGTGTAATGGGGTACAGGGGTAGTTTTAGGGTTTAGGGATAGGTATGGGTTTTGGGGTACAGGGGTATTTTTAGGGTTCAGGGGTAGGTTTGGGTTTTGGGGTACAGGGGTATTTTAAGTGTTCAGGGCTAGGTTTGGGTTTTGGGGTACATAGGTATTTTAGGGTTCAGGGGTAGGTTTGGGTTTTTGGGGTACAGGGTTATTGTTAGGGTTCAGGGCTAGGTTTGGGTTTTGGGGTAAAGGGTATTTTTAGGGTTCAGGGGTAGGCTTGGGTTTTGGGGTACAAGGGTATTTTAAGCGTTCAGGGCTAGGTTTGGGTTTTGGGGTACAGGGCTATTTTAGGGTTCAAGGGTAGGTTTTGGTTTTGAGGGAGCTGTGGTATTTTTATGGTTCAGGGGTGGGTTTGGGTTTTGAGGTACAGGGGTATTTATAGGGTTCAGGGCTAGGTTTGGGTTTTGGGGTAAAGGGGTATTTTTAGGGTTTAGTGATTGATTTGGGTTTTGGGGTACAGGGTATATTTATAGGGTTAAGATGGGTTAGTGTTTAAGGGTGTTGGGGTATTTTAAGGAGTAAGGGTGGGTTATGATTATGGGGTGCAGGGGTATTTAAAGGGAGCAAGGTGGGATTAGCACAGGATATGAGACATGGCATGAAGAACGGAACGTACTACACGCCCCCAGCATTTGTCACGCCCCCAGCACACGCCCACAGCACAACGCAGACACGCCCACAAGGGACTACTTTGCTGGCACTGTTATTTTGCCTTTTAAATGATTATGGTGGGCGTCTGCAAAGCATATGTCCCTCTGGTGCAACTGCCCTTTCCAACGCTGTATTGGGTGTTGTGATTGGTGCTGTGGTTCCTGAGATTACCCGCCTCAAAGGTTTGGGCTCTCTCTTTATTATATTAGTATAGATATATCATGCAATTATGTGTTAAATTCTGTATTACTTGCTTTGCAGCTCACTTTTCTACAGATCTTTTAGTTCACTCATCTAGTGCTCGTGCTCTGTGGATGATGGTGTGCCTTATGAAGACACTTCCAAGCCCCACCCCCACTGAATGCTATGATGACAGACGAATGCGGGAGGTACATTTCTAGGAGGTTTCAGCCAGTCCTGAGTGATAGCTGGTGTGTTTTTTTCGTGGCTTACTGTAAAAGACCGAGCAGGTGCAATTGAGTGCAATTTGGTATTCTTCTTCACATTGACAACTTCCTCCTACGTTTTAAGCGGCCTCTGTGTATTATGCACAAGGAATAGTACCAGGGTGTTAGGTGTATGCTCAAGTCTACCTATGAAGTCTGTACCAGGTAAGCAGGAGTGTGACCTCCCTATGTAGTCCATCTCACTTATTTGGTTCAGCCACTATGAACTTGCGCACTAGCGTGCCTGAGGCAGAAGTGTCCTGCCTCATGGATCCGGGAGGTAGCGGTACCCCGGCAGAGGTGCATACATGGGCACTAGGACATCCCATGAAGAAATACAGCTCCCTCCCACAAGGGTAGGATTGGAGCCAGGGCCGTACTGGCTACCGGGCATTTCACTGGGGTGGCATGGTGGAGTCCAGGTTCACGGCTGGAGGGATTGATTTGGTTGCTGAGCAGCTGCTGACGCTTTAAATAAACAATACAAAACAAATATCTTTAAAGTGTACTTTTATAAACATTTGTGTTGCATTGTTTATTTAGGAAACTGTTAAAAACTTTTTTGTTTTGCTCCTGCTAAGCATATCTGTATAGAATCCTCCTTAGTATCCGCCAAAGCGCAGAGATACTCCTTCGGGAGTCGATTCCAGCGCTATACAAACCCAAAATTAAATATTAAATAAAAGAAAAGCCCGGTAGCCAGTCCGGCCCTGACTGGAGCTGTGCTTCCGTAGATCTGCAGACACTTTAAACATGCCTATTGCAAAGTGGAATACTCTGCTAAAACAGTTTCCATTGATTTCAGGCTGAAAATGAATGATTATGAGTAAATTAAAGTGCAGCAAAAATGCTGCTAAATTTCCATATTTGTGCCTCTAAATTTGCTTATCCATGCCATCCTGGGGGGTCTGCCTAGTGTCCATGTGAACAAGGGTATCAAGTGGCCTTGGAACAAGTATTCACATGGAGTTGATTTAAATAAATTATTTTAGTGACACAGAATTTTCTGTTTGGACTGAATCTATAGCAGTATTTAAAGTCAAAATTTTGAGAGAATTATTTTGCCTTAATTTAATCAAAGTAGACATTAATTCGAAATGAACAGCCAGTATCTTGTGGTTTATTGCGATTCAGCCGAACAGCATTTTATTTTTAAAAACATTTTTTATGAAAAGAGACAGTTCTACAGTCTTAACAATCATAATGATGTGAATAATAGAAGATTTTTTGAGAAAGAAAAGAAAATCCTGAGTGAAAAAATGAAAAACAAACAAGGAGGAAGACATAGTGTAACGTTTTTGATCATCTGAGGTATATTGATTATTAAAGACAGCCAATTATATTTGAAACAAAGAAAGGCACAAAGGGAGTTCTCAATGTGCCACCCATACAAAAATTCAATCTGTCTTTTTTGTGTGTTGCCAGCGTTTCAATCCTATATCCATTATTTGGGTCTCATCAAGATGATGGTAACCTAGGGACTAAGGAAATGTATGGAATTTCCAGACTGCAGGGCTGAGAGCTTATTTATTATGAATAAGTGTAATGAAAATTATACATACTGGCTGAAGGTCGAAGGGTCCTATCCACTCCTTTGAGGACCGCTTATGGGTATGATGACCCAGGAAAGAAATCTTAGCCCAAGGTGTATACTGTTGAGCTGAGAAGGTGGCAAGAGTGGCCAATTCACAAAGGCAACATGTCATTTGCAATGCCTACATAGTGGAAATAGAAATCTGGTTGTAAAGAGCAATTGTTAACTCAGTTACAATAAGGGCTGGTATACAAACAGTTAACTGTTTGTATACCGAGCCACTATTTTGCCTTTCATTTTATCCTTTTTATTCATGAATAAAGTTTGGTACGTCTGAATCGGATTAAACCACAAGATACTGGCTGTTCAATTTGAGTAATGTCTACATTGATTAAGTCAAGACAAAAAATTCTGTCAAAAATGTGAATATTAAATACTGGTATAAATTTAGTCCACACAGAAAATTCTGTCACTAAAATAATTTCTTTAAATTAGTTCCATGTGAATACTTGTTCCAAGGTCTCTGTGTGCCTGTCAGCCTGTCTCCAATGCGCATCTGGGTGATGGGGGGGACAGATACATCTGTGCATTCCTGATAGAAGGCCATAAACTAGGGGCTTAAAGGGAAACTGCAGACCTCAGAGGGGCCTTCCTGGGATGGATACATGGGGTGGAATTGGCACCTGCATTTCAAGGGGCAGGGTCTTGGCCCCACTAAAGATAGTGATAAAACCTCCTGGGCTAGGATGGCAGACAGGACAACATTTGGAGGGGGCCTGTGCATTTTAAAGGTGGCCTTTTGAACTGATTGCATCTTCAAGGGCCAATGTGGGTATAACTACTAAAGCTCTAGTCTCAGAAGTTAGAGGCCTTTTTAGGACTGCATCCAATAAGTCACGGAGTGAGGGGCCCCCCGGGGAGGGATGTGAGGCAGATCTGCGGGGGAAAATAGTCAAAATACATAAAGGAAAGGATAGATCTGCCCCGTATTTAATCAAGGATCGGCTCTTATAGAGTCCAGTTTTTTTCAGTAATCACCCATTTCAGCGCTCACCAAATGGTCAGGGCCAGATTAGATTTAGACAGAAGCAGATTTATAGAAAATGTATAATTTTTATTGTTATTTTCTTCATATTTTTAAAGCACATATATACATAATCATATATTAGAATATTTCAGAATTGTAAGGTAAAAAAATATACACCCTATCAACCTTCCAGCATTCAAACTTTAACATATTCATACATCACAAACAGTCATACTCATACAAGATTCATTCATGCATTCAACTCAGATAAGATTTAAGACAAATTGCTCTGAGAACATCCTGAACATTCCTCTCAGCCATAGGCCGGGGATAGGTGATTATAGGTTCAGGGCAGGTTGTTTCAACGCCGAAGCGCGTTTCGGTGCCAGGCCAGAAGATAGGCTGCACCTTCGTCAGGGCAGGGGAAAGGAAGGAGGGGTTGTACTTGACAGTAGGGTAAATACTTCTGATATCCAGGCACTCTGTAGAAAGAACACATCTTTTAGTATAGTGTTTAGCCCCCATTCAAAAAGACATTTTAAAGAGATATTCATTAGTTATCCTTATATTTTTCTTTTTTTAAAATAAACAATTTCCCTATAGACCTATACATGATAGTGCTGGTCACATGGTACCTAATCACAGTGAAGGACTCACATGTACGAGAGACACTCATTGGTTATCCTCATATTTTTCTTTTAAACAATTTTCCAGTATACCAATATATAATGGTGCTGGTCACATAGTACTTCATCACAGTGATTACATCATACGTTGGGGGCATTGGTGGGCTCGAAAAATGGGTGACACATTGGATAGGGTTTAAAATCAAACAATTAACAGTCAATATTTAAGGTATCTTCAAGACCCATGCAGTGGACCCTCATACACACACTCATTCTCCTGTCTCTATACTTTTATTCAATGAGCATTACTCCATTCATCTGTTTTTTGTGTATATATATATATACACTTAAATGATCCATCACAGAGGCCTAGTTTTTAGGACGCTAGTTCTTAAAGCATGTTTCCAAAACCCCATAACAAATCACATTTATTACGGGTGTTACCTTGCATTCAAGTCCACATCCGCTTATAGCGTTCTGCTGGGGGAAAGATGGCAAGTCTTTTCCAATTAGAGGCAAGCTTTCGGCGCCTTCCTGATGTCCTACATAATAATTATTATAATATTTCAGAGACCTATCTACCACTTTTTCGGACTGAAACCATACTATGCTGGTTCGATGCTGGGACATTGACAAAAGGGAGGGACTACAACTGGATTATCTGCAGACTTGTAGTGGCATAGGGCTTGTTGTGCTCCCGGAAGGGGACTATCACTTGGTGGATTTTGCCTGGATAATGCTGGCTTGCAACTATGCAAATAAGCCTTTCCGCAATCGATGGTGAAATTGACTCCTTATCATATAGACTGGACTGTATGTCCATAAGGCTTAACAAACTTGCAGAACGTCTCAATATGTCCGAGCTGTGTATCTCGGAGGCAGAGGAAGCCCAAACGGAAGTGTACACCATGCAGGAGCAGATGGCAAGAGCACACTTTGTGATTCAGGACAAGGCTGAGGACTTAAAAGCCAGGTCCAGGCACAGCAGCCTGTGCATTAGCGGACTTCTGGAATCCACTGGGGCTATGGAATATTTGCTAGGCGCCGAGATTTTTTCACCTCTGTTCGTGGTGGAGTGCTCGCATCGTTCTTTGGGTCCGCGACCTCCACCGGGAGCACCCCGCGCCCCATTATCGCAAAGCTACTTAACTATCGACACAGGGATGCTGCACTAAAGAAGGCTAGAGAACTGGGAGAATAAAGACACAATGGTTCCTCACTTTCGAATTTTCCAGACTTTACACTCAAGGTCCAGGAGGCTAGGAGGCAATTTGTCCTGAAAAAACATAAATTAAGGGGACAGAAAACAGAATATGCAGTGTTATATCCAGCGAGACTCAGCGTGGTTGTTAATGGTTCGACGAGGATCCTCACACACCCCAAGTTGCTTAAAAAGGCTCTCAAAGACTGGAGAGCTTTGGAACAGAGTAAGACACCCACATGAACCGGTCAAGAAGGTGCTGGCTCACGCGGTAATCTGGATGACAATTACTAACTTTGTTTGATGGTCCAAGATCTCAGGGTTAGCTTATTTTGATTTCTTGTTGTTATTCGTGAACTCAGTATAGCAGAGAGGATTGGGTTATAGGGCCAGATGTAGGTAAGTATATTTTACCGATTCGGTAAATACCGATTTGGTAATGCCCATTGATTCCTATCGGCATTGAAGCCCATAGGAATCAATGGCCATTACCGAATCGGTATTTACCGATTTGGTAAATACCGAATGTTGCAAGGGTGCAGGGGGTGTCACTTTGGCACCCTCTAGCACCTCGAATTCAGGCATGTGTGACATGTGGCACACAGACATGCCCTAAGGGCATGTCTGTCTGTCACATGCCATAGGTGTGCATGCACACATGTGCATGCACACCTGGAATCGGTATTTTACCACCCAATTGGATTGGGTGGTAAAATACCGATTCGGTAAGGCCTGTGGGACTCAGAAGAGTCCCACCTACATCTCAAAATTACCGAATCGGTAAAAATACCGATTCGGTATTTTACTGATTCGGTAAATTTACCGAATCGGTAAAATAGGGCCCCTACATGCCAAATTCTAAATACCGGTCGGTAACGGCCGATTCCTACATCTGGCCAATAGTTCTTTATTTTTTTATATATATATTGAGACCTACAATTTCCCTTGGGTGTAATATCTCTTTTGGGTAGATGGCAATGTTTGATTTGTTATAGAATGTTATGTCTGGCCACATCTGCCTCTGTGGGATACCCCCTGCATTGGTCATGTACTTTTTCTATTGTTTGTTTATTTACTCACTTTATTGTGATATTTCGGGTTGTTATGCAGGGTGGGACATAGGTCGTAAATGCCTCGTTGTGGTAGGCATTGCATGGGTGGGGGGAGGGCGGGGGTTTTGGTTTGTATTCACAGTCAGTGTACACTTTAATGATGCGCAAGGATCTCAGGCTATTGTTCTCTATACCCAACAACAAGTGTTGCAATGAGTAGTCTGCAGCAGTCACTAGATGACTCGCCCAGACACCTAACGATGCTTTTAAAGCATTTCTCACTTTGTTTGAGTGTTGTACATCACATCACACATGCAAAGATGGAAGAATGAGGAGAAATTCGAACTCTCCTCGTTATGCCTGCAGCGAGGACGCATAATATTTTGGCACAAATACTCCTCTACCAATTATTATACATAGCATCAAAACCCATGAGTAGTCACATAAGATCACTCGTGCACCATCATTGAGTGATGCAAAGTAACACAAAGCAGCACATAGGGCTACTTTTTGCTACTTTGGGTTAGTAAATTGTACTCTACCACTTTGCCCCAGGTTTGTGCTACAAAAGTGAAGCTACCCTGGTGCAAAGCTCCAGTAATTCTGGTCCACGGTCTGTGTGCAGCCTATCTGATTCTTTGGTCTGCCTTACCTGTGGTGATGCAAGTGTTATTTCTATCAAAACTGCTCAGCCAGTGTTCTGTAAAATCCAAATACTTTTCAAGTGTCAGGTATGTTTTCCTGGGTTAAATGTATGAGAAAGGAAACACTCAGGGGCAAATGCACAATAAAATGTCGGAGAGCAGAGCTGCACCAAATTTGGCAGCGCTGCGCTCTGATATTTCCAAAACACATGCTGTGCTGTATTTACAACAATACAGTGCACTCCTGCGCTTTCCCTACCGCTGGCGCTAAAATTAGCTGCATAGCGCCAATGCAGGCACCCTTTTACAACAGTGCAAGGGTGCCTGCGTTGCAGGAAATGATTGGTTATGTGCAGGAAGATGTCCTTTCCTGCACATAAATAATCAATAATGGTGATTTGTTACTTCTATGTGGGCTGCATTTTGCAGCACATATGGAAGTAGCAAATTGTCATTATTTTATGTGCAGGAAGGGACACCTTCCTGCACATAAACAATCATTCATGGTGTTTTCCTCTGCAGCACATAGAAAATCCAAAATGAGGAGAAAGAAAAGTATTTCTCCTCGTTGCTCCATTCTAATGCTGCTACTGCACAGTGTTGGTTCTTGGCGCTGCCTCAGAATTACAGAACATTGTAACTCTGGGGCAGCTTCAAAAAGCATTGGGTGTTCTGGGAGAACACCCAGAGCAGCACCAATTAAACACCCCTTTCACGCAGACAGCTGCGTGAAAGGGTACAATATTTACAAAGTGACGACAAACCACAAAAAGTGGCTTAATGAAACTTTGTAAATGATATGATATGATATGATATGATATTGTATTTGTAGAGCGCGACTTACACTCCATGGAGCATCTTGGCGCTAATCATACGTGTCACAGAGGAAGAAAAAATAAAACAGAAGAGCCAAGTGAGGACTCTGTAGAAAAAGTTCGATCGACCTGAAGATGGAGGTTTAAATTAGAGCTAAACAGTAAGTATCTGTGATCTTAAAAATCCAAGTTTTAAGAGCCTTTCGGAAAAGGTTCTCTGATGGAATTAGACGCAATTGGGGTGGGAGTTTGTTCCAGGCTCTTGCTCCTAATACTCCAAGGGATTTTCCTCCTTTTGTCGTGAGTCTGAATTTAGGGATAACAAGTAAGTTTAGGTTGGAGGATCTCAGTGAGCGAGATGGTACGTATCTTCCAAACCTTTTGGACAGATAGGTGGGGCCCAACTGATGGTAGGCTCTGTAAGTGATCAGTAAAACTTTAAATAGCACACTTTTGTGGATCGGCAGCCAGTGAAGGGTTTTAAGTGCTGCTGAAGCAGACGATTTCCTAGGCCATCTCAGCACGAGACGGGCAGTGGCGTTCTGGACCATCTGCAATTTGTGCAATACAGCTTTGCTAGAGCCTGCATAAAGACTGTTGCAGTAGTCTAAGCGAGACGTAATGAGGGCCACCGCTACCGTCTTTCTGGCTGCCAGGGGGAGAAGGTCAAAGAACCTCCTGAGGCCCTTGATTATGTTGAAGCAGGACCCCGCCACAGTACCTGCTTGTTGTCTAAAGGATAGGGCTTCATCGAACCGTATCCCAAGGTTTCGGGCCGTCGTGATGGTATTCGGGGGGACTTCAGCATCCTGAGGCCACCAGGTTTTCGGGGAAAAAAGGTTTTGTTGGCCAAAAGGAAGAATTTCAGTCTTGCCTGAATTACATTTGAGATGGTGATTTCTCATCCATTCAAAAGTTGCGGTAAGACAATGTCTCAGATTTTCCTCTGCCTTTGTGGTATTGTTGTCCAAGACGAGGATGAGCTGAGTATCTTCAGCATAGGATATTGTGCTAATGTGGAAGGATGTGATTAGTTCTATTAAAGGTGTCATGTAAAGGTTAAAAAGTATTGGACTCAAACTGGAGCCCTGTGGTACCCCTGTTTTTAACGCTTTTTCGTCTGAGCAGTAGTTTCCCAAAATGGTAGCTTGCTTCCTATGACTGAGAAAGTTTTTTAGCCATTCTAGGGCAGTTCCTGCTATTCCTGATTCTGCTAGGCGGCCAATTAATACGGGATGTGAGATCGTATCAAAGGCCGCCGATAGATCTAGCAGAACCAGGACAGCCTTTTTACCTTGATCCATTGCAGTCTTAAGTGTCTCCACCGTATGTAATAATGCTGACTCTGTGGAGTGTTTTGCTCTAAAACCTGCTTGGTTGGAGTGCAAGATGTCATTGTCCTCCAAGTACCTGGTCAGTTGTTTATTTACCGCTGCTTCAGTAAGTTTGAAAAGGAGTGGGAGCAGCGAGATAGGGCGGAGGTTAGAGAGGACGGTGGGGTCAGCTAAAGGTTTTTTTTGCAAGGGTTTTACCGCGGCTAGTTTCCATTCAGACGGAATGGCGGCAGTGGTCAATGAAGAATTAATGATAGCATTAATGCTTGGGTTTACGGTGTCTACTAGGGTGTGAAGCAGCAGAGGAGGACAGGGATCAAAAGGGGAGCCTGACTTACTGGAGAGGATGGCTTGACGGGTTTCTTCCAGACTAACCAGGGAAAAGTTAGTTAACTGAATTTCACTGCTCATTGATTGTAAGTTTTCAGCAGGGGGGTACCCGGGAACGTCTGGGAAGTCTTTGGTCAGGTTAAGTATTTTCTGTTCGAAGTAGTTTGCTATGGAATTGCATAGTGGGAGTGAGGGCGGGATTTCTTGTCTAAGGGATCTGGGGTTCATGAAATTTTCAACTATTTAAAAGATATCTTTTTGTTTATTGGTGGAGGAGTTGATAGCTTCGAGGAAGTGGTCTTTTTCAGCATGTTTTATCATTGTGTGATATTGTCTCCTCGAGATTTTATAGGCAGTGAGTTCATTAGTTTCATAAGTGCGGCGCCATTTTTTTCTAGGGTTTTGACCTCTTTACGTTTTTCTTTTAGAGGGAGGGAGAACCAGGGGGCGGATTTTTTGTTCTGCTTCTTCTTTATTTTTATCGGGTTTACTGGTCCACAGAGATCTGTGACCCATTTACAGAAGCTATTGTAGTCTGCTTCAGTATTTCCAGTCATGAATGGTTTGGTGTCCTCAGCGATAAGAGGCAAGTTGGGAGAGTGTGTTAATGTTTTCCAGTCTCTCTTTGTCTGAACGTCGATTTTCATGTTGGCTGTTTTGACCCTTTTCTTATTCGTAATCAAATTGAATGGGACCAGCCAATGGTCAGTCCAAATTTGGCTCAGGGGGGGATTCAACTATCAGGGTTTTAATGTTGGTACAAATACAGTCTAGTATATGCCCTGCCATGTGTGTGGGTTCTTTGGTTAGTATTGTCAATCCCAGGACATTGGTTAGGTCTCTGAACCTTATGGCGTTAGGGTCATTAGGTTTATCCAGATGGAAATTTAGGTCGCCTAATACTGTAAAGTTGGAAAATTTGAGGGTTAGGTTACTGAGTGCTTCCTCAAGACTTTCTTGGAAGTCATTAAGTGGTCCTGGAGGGCGATAAATTAGAGCACCAGCAAATGTGTTTTCTTCATTTATCTGGATGCAGAAACCCATGCTTTCTGCTCCCTTTATGTCAAGGAGGTTGAACGTGGTGCATTTGATAGAGTCCCGATAAATGATGGTCAAGCTACCTCCTCTCTGTTCCTGCCTATCTACCCTCTGGATGAGGTAGCCTTGGGGGACTGTTATAGCTATTACTGGATTGCACCAGGCTTTGGGCCAAGTTTCAGTTATGAAGAGCATATCAAGGTCGGTCTCCGTGACTAGGTCGTGAATATGTTCCCCGTTCTTGCACATTAATCTGGCATTGATCTATCTACCTCGAAGGGAGTTCACCTGTTCCAAGTTTGGTGGCCATTTCTCAGGAATAAGACGGGTACCACATGTATCACAGCATATTGGCCCTAACCACTTCTCAACATTGATGAGTTTGTGAATGTCATGGAAAATTATGTTCCGGTGGTGCAATCCCCTTGTAAATATTTGTTCGTAAACTTATACGTCAACGATAGTGAATGTTTTAGACGTCTGTTGCCAGTCAATGACAGCGAGGGCTCTGAGGGCATCACCTGTCCATGCTGTGCTCACTCTCATGTGAATTCAGGCATAGTGACTACAGTGAGTGTGAATTTGGCTAGTGTTGGAAAACACACATTTCATCTTAATAAACATCATACAATAAAGGCCGCAGCGGAGTTGCAACTTGAAAATGAGGCTTCCAGGACAGGTAAGGTCTGCAGTGTATTTGATATAGCATACTTCAGTGCCGATCATAACCCGACTAGCAACAACACCAAGGCTGAAGCACATTTTTGCGCTTCCATGAAATATCATTCTGCTAGTGCCTAAAGCAGCAAAAATGCAACAAAAAGCACTACTTTTAGCCCATCACCAGTTCAATGTCTGCAACCAAACGAGCATTTTCAATGCGATAGGTCTCGCATCATTTAGAGTTAGATCTGTTGACGTTGTAAATTGTAATTTTTTATACATGTGTGTTTTGTTTTTTAGTGTAGTGCATGTATGTGTTGGGTAGTGGACGTACGTTTATTTTTTATTTGTTAGTAGTGTATTTGTGTGTTGTGTGGACTGTATTTGTGTAATGTAATTATGTGTTAGGTTGTTTATTGGTAAAGGATGATAGTATTAAAAGATAGTGGTAGTTAAAGAAAGTATGAGTGGCTAAAATAAAGTGAGAGTGGACTTAAGGAATATGTAGATCTATAAAGTATGTGGAAGAGTGGCATTGCGTGGAGTGGAGTGCTGCTGTGTGGAGTGCAACTGTATTGCGTGGAGTGGTGGTGTGTGGAGGGGAGTGGCGCTGTGTAGAGTGGCATTGCGTGTAGTTGGGTCCGGTGTGGAGTGCAACCGCATTGCGTGGGGTATAATTGTGTGGAGCGTAGTGGCTCTGTAAAGAGTGGGGTTGCGTGGATTGGTACTGCATAGAGTGGCATTGCCGTAAGTGCTACTGCTTGGAGGGGCATTGCATGGAGTGGCGCTCTGTAGAGTGGGGTTGTGTGGAGTGGCAAGTGATGTGCACTTGTGTGGGATGCAGCAGGGTTGCTTTGCATGGAGTAGGGTTGCATGGTGTGGCATTGCATTGAGTACAATGGTGACGTGTGGTGTGGCGTTTGCGTTCAGCAGAGTGGCTTTGCATGGAGTGCAACGGCATTGCCAGGAGTGGGGTTGTGTGGAGCGGTGTGGCGTTATCTTAAGTGTCGCTGCTTGGAGCTGAGCTGCATAGAGTAAATGGGTGGGGGAAAATGAAGTGTACTTGTATGGAGTATGATTGCATGGAGTGAATTAGGTTTGCGTGGAGTGTCACTGCATAAAATGGAGTGGCGTTGCGTGGAGCAGGGTGGCGTTGCATAAAGCAGTGCAGTGTGGCCTTGTCTGGAGTGATATTGTACTGAGTGGCGTTGCTTGGAGTGTCGCTGCGTAGTGTTGCTGGTAGTGTTGCTGCTTAGAGTCTCGTTGTGTAGAGTTTTACTGTGTAGAGTGTGGCTGCGTAGGGTGGCGCTGCGTATGGTGGCGCTGCGTAGACTGCCAAAGCTTGAAGTGGTGTTGTGTGGAGTGGTACAGTGTAGAGTGGCATTGCATGGAGTGGCATGCAGTGTGTAGGTGTGTGCTGTGCAGCAGAGTGGAGTGGCGCTGCATAGGGTGGCTTTGCGTGGACTGGCGCTGCACGGAGTGGCCCTGCGTGGAGTGGCCCTGCGTGGCATGGCACTGCGTGGAGTGGCACTGCTTGGTGTGGCACTGCACAGAGTAGTGTGGGTTGGGTGAAGTGCAGTTGTATGGAGTAGAGTTGCATAGAGTGAATTTGCATTGTGTGGAGTTGCATAAAATGGAGTGGCGTTGCGTAGAGCGGGTAGCATGGTGATGTATGGAGTGACATTGTCCTGTGTGGTGTTTCCTCGAGTGTTATTGCTTGGACTGTTATTGCTTGAAGTGGCGTTTTGTGGAATGACATTGCGTGGAGTATCCATGCTTAAAGTAGGGTTGTGTTGAGTGATGCTGCGTAGATGGCACTGCATAGTGGCGCTGCATAGAGTGCCGCTGTGCAGAGTGGTGCTGCCATGAGTGCCAGTGCTTGGAGTGGTGTTGCATGCAGTGGCACTGCGAAGAGTGCCATTGCGTGGAGTGGAGTGCAGTTGTGTGTAGTTGAGTGACACTGCGTAGGGCAGCACTGCATAGAGTTACGTGAAGTGGAGTTATGTGGAACAGAGATGTGTGGAGTGGCATGGAGTGGCGCTACGCGGAGTGGCACTGCATAGAGTGGCGCTGCCATGAGTGCCATTGATTAAAGTAGAGTTGCGGGGAGTGGCAATGTGTATAGTGGCATTGCGTCAGGTGGCATGTGGCGTGTAGTTGTGTGGAGTGCAGGAGATTGGAGTGGCTCTGCATAGGGTGGCACTGCGTGAAGCAGAGTGGCATGGTGTGGAGTGGCGTTGTGTGAAGCGAAATTGCATGGAGTGGCACTGCGTGGAGTGGTGTTGCCCTGAGTGTCACTGCTTAGAGTGGCATTCCATAGAGTGGGTTGTGTTGGATAAAGTGCAGATGTATGGAGTACAGTTGAATAGAGTGAATTTGCATTGCGTTGAAGTCCGTAAAATGGAGTGGCGTTGCATTGAGCGGGGTGAGGTGGCAGTGTATGGAGGGACATTGTACTGAGTGGTGTGGCCTTCAGTGTTATTGCTTGAAGCGGCATTGTGTGGAGTGGTGCTGTGAGACGTGTCGCTGCATAGAGTGTCGCTGTGTAGAGTGGTGCTGCTCTGAATGCCAGTGCTTAGAGTGGCGTTGCATGGAGTGGCACTTCGTAGAGTGTCATTGCTCGGATTGGCACTGCGTAGAGTGGTGTTGCCCTGCTTGTCACTGCTTGGAGTGACATTGCATACAGTTGATTGGGTAGGGTAGGGTGAAGTGCATTTGTATGGCGTATGGTTGCATAGAGTGCATTTCCGTTGTGTAAAATGGAGTGGCATTGTGTAGAGCGGGGTGGCGTGGCGATGTATGGAGTGGCATTGTACTGAGTGGTGTTGCTTTGAGTGTTATTGCTTGGAACAACATTTTGTGGTGGAGCGGTGTGGTGCTGTGTAGAGCGGTGTTGTGTGGAGTTGTTTGTTTGTCAGCAAGAGTTAGGCGACCCCTGGCATTTCTTCTAGTCTTCTACTTGTCTGTTGGACCTCGGCGTCCCTCTCCGCTGGTGCACATTCAACTGCATAGGCACTCACTGACTGTTTAATCCAAACAAGCAGTCACCCACTCATTCATCCATCTACTCACGTACTCAGTTACTCATTTATTTTTCCGAACGGACTGATTCACATAATTATTCCTATATAAACGTTCTCACTGTCGATTCAACCAGACATTGACTCATTTGCATATTCACTTACCCATTCACACAAAATTGCCAGGGACTGCTTATTGGGTTCATCAGTTGTCAATCTTTTTTACTTTTTTCTTTCTAGAACTGTTTTTTTCTATGTCACGCTTTTATGTGTTATGGTTTTGAGTTGTCTATTCTGTTATTTTCTTATTGTTCTAATCCCTTCTATTTTTCTTTTCCTTTCACAAATTCTTTCTTTAAGGCTTATTCTTTTGTTACTTTTTCCTTCCTATTTCATCTCAAATGTGCTAGTCGTTTTTGGTGTATTACTTTCTATTTTCATTATGACATGATGTAATTTTGTATACTTCACTTATTTTCCTCTAAAAGATCATGCTTCCGTTCTAGAGCATTGTAATAATGAGGCGATTCCTGAAATATTTTTGCACAACAATAATCACTGTTTGGGCCTTAATAAAAAATCATCAATAAAATAGAGATACATTTATAGAGGGGCTTTGGGACAGCCCTCTTCATCGATTGGCCTGTTCAACCATCATTCACATTTTGTTTCCACTCACCACAATATAAAACATAGGACGGTGGGTCAGTCCGCTTTGGCCATTACCTCTATTTCTCTACGAGTAATGACATTTTTTCCCAAACCACATGTGAACATCCTCTTGAGAGAAGTGTACCTCAAGGCAAGTGATAATAGACCAATGCTTTACTTTCACAATGTTTTGTCTGTACATTCAATATTTTTTTATTACATCGTTGGGGGTTTAAATTATGATGTTACTTTACAGTAATTTAAAGCCAATTGCGTTTTCCCTTCTACTAGTAAGAATCATATTCTCGAGATGTGCACTAAAACTAATAAAAATGGTTTTATACTTGACCTGGTTCACTTGCTTGCTAGTAAACACCCGTACTGTTCGATTAAATTATATCTCGTAGTTTTGCTGTCATATTTGTGGCATGCACGTGCAATAATAAAACAAGGCAAGCTCAGAACTGGCTTAGCAAAACAACATATTTTGTGTTTGAGTGAGGTTGTCTTCTATTGACTATTTAACTAAGACAAGTTGTGACAATCTGCAAGAGTGCGCTAGGTGGCAGGATAGGACAATTGATCGAATAACCACGTCTAAATTCAGCAAAAACAGCATTTTACGATTTTTGTCTAATTTTAAGATTTCAAAGGGTTAGTTTCAGTAACGTGCATGATGACATATGGTATATATTACACTATGCCTGGATATACTATTCGTTTTACTAGTGCAGCTCAATATATCGCTTACTCTGCCTCACAGAGTTTGCCAACCACCTGAGGGGTCGTGGAGTGATGAACCTTCTCACACTCGCGGCACCCGTGTCCCTTTCTCCCACCCTCACCCGCCATGTTGCTCCGTCTCATCAGTTTTGCTTTGCCCCACTTCCCTCTGCGTTGCTCCTCCCGTCAGTGCTACGCTTTCTTCTTTTCCTTCCTCTATCTTTCCTCACAGTATTTCCTCAGTGGCCTCAGAAATGCACTGTGCAACTGTTGGGAGAGGATGTGGCCTATCGGCCAGAACGGCCCACTCTGGAGGTGGGAATCCGGGCTCGAGTCTCGGCGTCAGCTCAACATCCTGTGTTTCTGGTCAAATCACTTAGGGGCTTATTTATGAGGCCCTGCGTCACTTTTGCGCCACTGGTGTGTCACTCTTGTGATGCACCAGTGGCGCAAAAAATGTGCCATGTTGGGCCATATTTCGAAGTGACGCATCAAGGTAGATGCATCACTTCGTAAACCCCTGTGCTACATCATACCTGTGCCAGGTATAGTGTATGCAGGGTGGGCGTTTCCCCGCACAAAAGGGTCGTAGGAGTGGCGCAGCGAAATCGATGAGATTTTGCTGCGCCACTTCTAGGACGTCAATGCGTCAAAATCTTACGCCTGCCTCATTGCAGGCGTTAGGGTGACGCAGGCCCTTTCACATGGGGCTTGCATGTATCTGTCATTCCTTGCGACATGATGCGTCATACTATAAATATGACGCATCATTGGTGTCGCAAGGAGAGCGCACTGAGAAGTGGCACATCGCTGCTTTCACGCAGGGATGAGCCACTTCTCGTAAATGAGGCCCTTAATCTCACTGCGCCTACCAAAAAAAATGAATGTTTCCTTGTTTAATGTAACTGGTGCTCATGTAAAGTGCTCCAGTACCTTCGGGTCCAGTTCGCGCTTTCGAAAATTGTACGAAAAAAGAAAATATTGTGGCCACCACCACGATCTTTAACATCATGAGAAAACTAACCTATGAACCTTGACCCTGGAAATGCTACATATTTGACCGGGCTCCAGAAGGCCTCTTACATGCCAAATGAAACAAATATGCTGTATGTATTATGTACCATAATATTGGGCAGGAGACACCATCACCTCACTAGGACTGAGGCGGATCTGGCGTGGCACCTGATTAGTATTATTAAACGCAACACAAAAAGATGATGGGCAGAATGTTGAACATTGTCAAGCATTCACCCTCAGTCTCATATCTGGGTTTAATCCATCGTTATTTTGCTCACCACACCATTCCAGTTTGGACCCAGCCATACGCAAATCACCCTTCACCCTATTCCCCATGCGAATAGTCCAGCCCAAACTGGTCGGCCAGGTCCTCCCTGGGATGGAAAACAAGCATCCTGGAACTGGTTTCGGGGCATCACCCCTCATCAGTCAGGCTAGATTAAAATCAGTGGGGTAGCAAGCATGGGACCCACGTCTGGGCATACCCTTCATACTTCAGGTGAAAATGCAACACAAAAAGATGATGGATAGATGGAATGTTAAACATTGTCAAACATTCACCCCCAGTCACATATCTGGGTTTAATATATCATTATTTTGCTCACCACACCATTACAGTTTGGACCCAGCCATTGGCAAATCATCACTGACCGAGTTCCCCAAAGGAACAGTCCCGCCAGAACTGCCAAGCCAGGTCCTCCCTGTGACGGCATGAGATTCTGAAAAGTTTCAGCGCTCCGTCCATCATCTCCTTGTGTTTGCTTTGTTTGCCCTAAGTTGGCAGGGTATGCCCAGATGTGGGTCCCTTGCTCACTTTGCCACTGGAATCAAGCTAGCCTGGCTGATGAAGTGACTCCTGATCGGAAGACAGCGAAGACATGTGGTAAGACGGCTGCTCTGAGATACTGTGACCCTGCTTAAAAAAGGTGGGCACCTTCATGATCTGTTCCTGCATCATACGGACTGAACCATATATTAAAGACCTTTATCCCTTTTTGATTATTACTATCACGCAGCAGTAGAGGAATTGCACTAATGACGTTTTTATATAACAGTGGAACTGAATGACCACACAGCACTTTTAAATTCTGAAAAGGAGAAATTAGAAACTTCCACCATACACAAACAGTGGTGGTTTATGTTTTAAATTGATCTGAAGAGAGACTAAAGTATGTATGTCTGGAAGAAGGTGGCATTTTATCACTTTGTACCACCTAAATGCGTCAACGGCAATTCTCTTTATGGTTACTTCCAGGAACTACCTCATGTCGATCAAAGATTATATTATAGAAGACTGGTGGTGTTTATAAATTAATTCCTGTGTGAAAGTACCAATTTTGATGTTTTACCTTTTCACATTTGTTTTGTCTCTCTTGGTAGTTTTTATTCATTTATAATATTTGCATTGGAATTGTATTTACTATTTGTGTATTTTGTTATAAATTATATTTGTGTTTCCCCCCCCAATTTTTTTTTTTATTCTATTCATTTGTTATATACAGCTGATTCCTATGAGCCTTTGCCCCAACAGGTTTTTTAATCTTCCCTTTCCCTCTATTTCAAGTATGCATGCATCAATGTGTTTGAATTACAAGGTTGGTTGGATGTTTGATTGAAGACTTGTGCTTATCCAAGAGAAACCCCTTTTACATTTTACCTTGGTACCCTGTCTCTTGGTCAGTGGGGTTGCTCCCTTTTTCTACATACATGATGAAGGATGTTACCCAGAAACCGGTCCCGGTATGCTTCTTTCCGGTTCAGGGAAGACCTGGCTTGGCAGTTCGGGCAGGACTGTTCCCAGGAGGCACAGGGTCAAGACTGATTTGCATATGGCTGGGTCTGAACTGAGTTGGCAAAGTGAGCTAAAGAACGATGATGGATTCAACCCAGATCTGTGACTGAGGGGTGAGTGTTTGAAAAGTTTCAGCGGTCCATCCATCATCTCCTTGTTTTTGCTGTATTATTAAACTACTGGTGAGGAACATCCACATTATAAAACTGTACCAATACCCCGAACCACCTTAGGGTGAGCTAAAAAATATTTAATTACACAGCTACTGTCAAATCCCTAATGTACATAACATTTACCATCCAACCTGCACCAACACTGACCTCTCTCAACAGTTAATGGTGTAAACCTACATCAAAACCCACAAGAGAAAAACTGTGAATGGAAATTACCTTACAGATTTACCACCACCTGAAGATTTCTTTTGTAGAGGATGTTCTGGGTGGCACAGAGTTGGCATTTGCTGCCACCCTCAATGCTTCCAATCATGTGTACTTTATCCATACTAATATAATAAAGAGAGAGCCCAAATCTTTGAGGCGGGTAATCTCAGGAACCACAGCACCAATCACAATACCCAATACAGTGTTGAAAAGGGCAGTTGCAGCAGAAGGACATAGGCTATGCAGACGCCCACCATATACATTTAAAAGGTAAAAGAATCGTGCCAGCAGAGTAGTCCCTTGTGGGCGTGTCTGCGTTGTGCTGTGGCCGTGTACTGGTTACGTGACAAATGCTGGGGGCATGTGGTACGTTCTGCCCTTCATGCCATGTCTCATATTGTGTGCTAATCCCACCCTGCTCCCTTTAAATACCCCTGCACCCCATAATCATAACCCACCCTTACTCCTTAAAATACCCCAACACCCTTAAACACTAACCCATCTTAACCCTATAAATATAACCTGTACCCCAAAACCCAAACCTATCCCTAAACCCTAAAAATACCCCTGTACCCCAAAACCCAAACCTAGCCCTGAACCCAATAAATACCCCTGTACCTCAAAACCCAAACTTACCCCTGAACCCTAAAAATACCCCTGTACCCCAAACCCCAAACCTAGCCTTGGACCCTTAAATACCACTGTACCCCAAAACCCAAACCTACCCCTGAACCCTAAAATACCTCTGTACCCCAAACCCCAAACCTAGCCCTGAAAACCTAAAATACCCCTGTACCCCAAAACCCAAACCTACCCCTGAACCCTAAAAATACCCCTGTACCCCAAAACCCAAACATAGCCCTGAACCCTAAAAATAACCCAGTACCCCAAAACCCAAACCTACCCCTGAACCCTAAAATACTCCTGTACCCCAAAACACAAACCTAGCCCTGAACCCTAAAAATACCCTTGTACCCCAAAGCCCAAACCTAGCCCTGAACCCTTAAAATACCCCTGTACCCCAAAACCCAAACCTACCCCTGAACCCTAAAAATACCCCTATACCCCAAAACCCAACCCTAGCCCTGAACCCTAAAAATACCCCTGTACCCCAAAATCCATACCTAACCCCAAACCCTAAAACTACCCCTGTACCCCATAACCCCAAACTATATCTGAACCCTTAAAATACCCAAACACCCCACAACATATACCTCAGTACCCCAAAACATATACCCCTATATCCATACTTACCTTATCCAAATATAAAAAAAAACATGCTTTTACCATTCATGCATTTACAACGAATTTCGTTGTAAATGTATGTGTGGTAAAAGCATATAAAATGTAATGCCGTGCGTTATAATGGCATTGCGGAGTCATGGTACTTTTGTAATGAAAGTATGCGGAGTGATGGTATGCGGAAAGAAAGTTGTGGAATAATGGGTGTTTACCCTCCCCTGGTAAGTACATTGGTGGCACGGCGGCCCACATCTCCAGCAACATACTCATATTTTTTCACCACCCATTTGAAAAATGCACAGGTCTCTCTCATTGATGGCCAGCACCGACATACACTTTTAGACACACCTCCCGCCACAAGTTCTAGAATTGCGAACTTTAGAGCTGGGGAGCTACGGTCGAATCTGGGCATCAGCTCAACATCCTGTGATTCCAGGCAAATCGCTTTGTCTCCCCGTGCTTACCACAAATGAATGTGTTCTTCTGTAATGTAAATTGTGCTCATGCCATGTTGTCGAGTTTGCGCTATATAATATTGCAAGGAAAAATAAAGTAGGGAAACTAGAGTTCACACACTACTGAAGGCGCACTCTTAAGTGCATCAGCAGTGCACACTGTAAATCGGAGCATTTCACAGGCCTGTCACAGATAAGAAATGCTATCAAAACGAAATCCTACAAAACAATATACTACTGGCCGGCAGCAATTCATACCTGGACAACGTCGGGACGGGCTGCTAGTGCTTACTAAAGGTATTGTTGCTCCGTACCCATGTATGATTATTCTCCCACACATCAACATACTCAGTGCAGTCTAGTGCTCACGCTGGTAGGTGGCTCACTTTTGGGTTTCAGAATCTTCTGATTTAGTCCCAATGCCAAGATGCCTTCGGGGGAATGTGTGCTCATCCCATGTCACTGTCACCAGGGATGGACTATCACCCCCCTGCACGCTTGACCCTATGTGCAGTTATAGCACGCTACGATGAAATGATTATGCACCAGAACATAGCAAAAAAGAGCAGAAAGAAAGTCCAAGAGATACTATTATCTGCCCAGAATCCTACCGAAGAACAAAAGAACAAGAAGGGAACTTAGTATGAGGACGAGGCAGTGCCCACCCCACATGCAGATCTTTTGACTGGGTGTGAGTGTTTGATTGATTCAGATGCTCCGTCCATCACCACCCCCTTTTGTACCGCTTTTGGCCTCCATAAGTGTGGCAGGGTATGCTCAGACGCGAGTCCCTTGCTCACTTTGCCACTGGATTCAAGCAAGCCAGGCTGAAGACGGCTGTAATGCCAGAAACCGGTCCTCGGAAACTTGATTCCGGTCCAGGGAAGACATGGCTTGGCAGTTCGGGCTGGACTGTTCCCATGAGGCACAGGGTCAGACTGATTTGCATATAGCCATGTCTGAACAGGGGTTGCAGAGTGTGCTAAAAAACGGTGATGGATTAAACCCAGATCTTTTGACTGGGTGTGAGTGTTTGATTGATTCAGATGCTCTGTCCATCACCACCCCCTTTTGTACCGCTTTTGGCCGCCATAAGTGTGGCAGGGTATGCTCAGACGTGAGTCCCTTGCTCACTTTGCCACTGGATTCAAGCAAGCCGGGCTGAAGACAGCTGGAATGCCAGAAACCAGTCCTCGGAAGCTTGTTTCCGGTCCAGGGAAGACATGGCTTGGCAGTTCAGGCTCGACTGTTCCCATGAGGCACAGGGTTAGACTGATTTGCATATAGCCATGTCTGAACTGGGGTGGCAGAGTGGGATAAAGAACGGTGATGGATTAAACCCAGATCTTTTGACTGGGTGTGAGTGTTTGATTGATTCAGATGCTCCGTCCATCAATACCCCCTTTTGTACACGCTGGTAGGTGGCTCACTTTTGGGTTTCAGAATCTTCTGATTTAGTCCCAATGCCAAGATGCCTTCGGGGGAATGTGTGCTCATCCCATGTCACTGGCACCAGGGATGGACTATCACCCCCCTGCGCGCTTGACCCTATGTGCAGTTATAGCACTCTACGATGAAATGATTATGCACCAGAACATAGCAAAAAAAGAGCAGAAAGAAAGTCCAAGAGATACTATTATCTGCCCAGAATCCTACCTAAGAAAAAAAGAACAAGAAGTGAACTTAGTATGAGGAAGAAGCAGTGCCCACCCCACATGCAGTGTGCCAATTTGTGGCACTCATATCTGTGTGAGAGAGGATACACACTGCTCCGCAGCACCCATGGAAAGATGCCTCACAAGGTTCACAGGTCACCCAGCTGCTAACATCACCATATCAACTAATTTCATGATTCGTCATCCTATCTCCATCACAATATTGGGTCCTGAACCCAAATCAAAACTTTCGGATGTTTGGAGTACTAATGAAGGCAGTGGAGTCGCAGAGGACCAATAATGGCTGGTATACACCTTCTGCTCCAACATTCTAATTGTTTTCTTTTTTCTCTGTTTAATTTAATAACATTTATGGTGAGTGGCTGGAACCTACTAATCGCATCATAGCTATTCTGACTTGGGCTTTACTGTTCATTAAAGACCCTCTAAATTTTTCTAGGTTACAACTCAGGTTCAGAGTCTTTAACAACTGCTACTGCCATTGCTACTGGATTTTAATTTCATTGTATATGTACACCACCACAATTAAATCCTCACAAGAGCCTAGATGGGTGCCATAGTCTCATAAACTCATACAAAGGGATCCAAGACCCAGGACCGGACTGGCCGTAGCAGGCACCGGGCAATCCCCCGGTGGGTCGCACGGGTGGGGGCCAGTTTTGGGCCCCTGGGGCCATTTTTGTTACAGGGTCGTTTATCGGCCCTGTAACAAAATCGGCCGAAAAACGGCCCTGGCAAAGAGCTCGGCGGGACCTTGGGGAGGAGGTCGGCCGAGTACTTTGCCAGGGCCAGTTGTGGTTCCCAGTCCGGCCCTGCCAAGACCTGTCTCACTCCTGAAGGGAAAAAGCGGGTCCACCTTGATACAGCGGAGATCGTGTCTTTTGTCACAAAGATGTGCAAATGTAAACTTCATACCGTAGTCATCTGGAAAGAAATAACCAGAACTCTTTCTTTCCCTTGTGGGTCTCGCATTGATGTCTTTGTTTCTTGCAAACAGAGGAAAAACTACCCGCCCACAAAGGATTGGACAAGGTCCCATAGGGGGAACCTAAATGAGGCCCACTGCCACTCAAGCAAGAGAAATGCCAAGAAGATCAGTCACTTCAAGGAATACAAAAGTATAAATGTTATTACATTTTTAGCATATGTCTTAAAACCCAGAGGTGGTGGCGACAAAACTTTCTAAACAATTGCGCATAGGCAGGATAGTGGGTCCATTCAATAACATCCCTGTTCATAATTTTGTGGGCCAATTGCGGGCCAATTGAATTTCGCACTAAGAGTTATACCCATGGCACGCCCCTTCTCCCGCTCAATTGCGCAGGCCATGACTGGCCTGCGAGAAAAACACCATTGTACTAGATTGCCAGCCGAGGTCCGCCAGGACATGAGTATTTGGATTGCATTCCTGGAGGGCTTCAATGGCAGAGTGTTGTGGTGCAGCCCCCCCACAACATCTGCAGAGTTAGGACTATGGACCGATGCTGCGGGCAATGTGGGGTTTGGTGCCATACTTAGAAACAAGTGGGTGGCACAACAGTGGCCGGTGTGGTGGGAGGAGAGTGGCTTGACAGCTAACATAGGTTTCTTGGAGCTATTTTCAACCTGGGTTGCATTAACAGTTTGGCCTGATCAGTCTTGTAATTAATCTGTGATATTTTGGTCACACAACATGACGGTTGTCGATTTTATCAATCAACAGGCGGCACGGTGTAAGTGGATACTCCACCTACTGAAGGAAATTGTGCTGGTTTGCATGAAACTCAATGTACAGTTTAGGGCCAAACATGTTCCTGGGGTGTTAAATAATGCAGCTGACGCACTCTCTCGTTTTAAGATGCAGGTATTCAGGGAACATATACCATCAGCAGAGGCGAGGCCTACACACTTCGCAGCAACACTCTGACAAATTGGTGCCCTCGGCTACAGAACCTCATGGCAGCTAGCTTAGCACCCAGGACCAGAGCAGCTAACGAAGGGGCGTTTTTGTCTTATTGTTCTTTTTTGGGACAGGGCAGAAAAATGGGATCAGGAGGGGAAGTTCACTCAGTACCTAGAGGCCTACATATGAGGGGCGCTCAGCGGCGACAGCTAGCAGACACAGGGCGGCCGTCTCTTTCTTTGCACAACTTAAGGGGGCCAGAGATCCCACGGCTAGTTTCATCGAGCGAAAGGCTCTAAAGGGGTGGAGGCGCCTCCAAGGAACCGCCACAGATTCTAGACAACCGATAGGTTTGGAATGGCTGGCATCAGTATTTAATGCTTTGTCTGATGCCTGCAGTTCAGCGGGGGAGGTACTCTTGTTCAGAGCTGCCTTTACTTTGGCCTTTTATGGGGCATTCCGGGTAAGTGAACTGGTGGCTAGCAGCAAGTTGGACAGGCTAGGGGGTCTTCGGCTGGAACACACAAAGATATTGGGCGACACGCTGTTTATTACCATACGGAAATCAAAAACGGATCAGAAGGCCTGGGGCGAGGGGTTGGTTCTCCATCAGACACAGGATAATCCTTGCTGTCCAGTGTTCCATGTAGAAGCCTTTCTCAGACAGAGAACAGGTGAAAGAGAGGGACCATTGCCAATGCATGCAGACGGTGCCCCACTGACCAGGTTCCAATTCCAGTGAGTATTGGCAATGACAATGGACAGGGCAGATTTTAATTCAAAGGATTTCAGGACGCATTCTTTCAGGATAGGGGCGGCCACTGAAGCGACTGCTAGAGGGTTGCATGCGAACAGTGTAAAAAGGATTGGGAGATGGTCTTCCAACCGTTACAAGCGTTATGTGCGGATGCACATGTTGTGAGGCGACAAGTATGTACCCTGACGCCTGTCTGTTTTTCTGATTATATTTCAGTTTCTCGAGCCTGTCACGCAGGGCTAGTACTGCTGCCGGACCAACAACAGCAAGTATCTTCAGCACGTCAGAAACAAGAACGGAGGAAGGACACTCAAGTGGTATGGGTGGTTGGTCACTCATTTGTGAAGCACGCTAAACCTGTTTTCTTTTCAGGAAGCTATAGGCAAAGGGCAGAACAGAGGGGTTTCACAGTTTCCTTTCATGGTAGGGGGGGTTTAATGCCTCAGTCAGTTTAGCGGGTTCTTTACAGAATTGCTCAGTAGACACACCCCGCGGCCCACAGTGGTTATCTTACATCTGGGTGGCAACGATCTGGTGAATTTGAGCAGGAGGGTCCAGGTGGAAGAGCTAATTACAGAAGTGAACTGGCTAGCTAGAACATGCCAAGGTTGTACCATAGTGTGGTCTCAGATGATTCCTAGGCTCAAATGGAGGGGGGGGACTCTGTCAGGGCGTTGAATCACTCGGTCAACAACAAGATGGAGAAACTATTTTGTTCACCTCAACTACAGAATATACCACATGGGTGTATCTGGGGGGAACAACTTTTCTTGCAAGATGGGGTCCATCTGACTGGTCCAGGCAACAAACTTTTTCTGGAGAACATTTTAGCATGGCTAGGTTCTAAATAGGCATGACCTTTCTGAGTGGGGTTAGGGGGGGGCAGATAGTCGGTCAACTATGCTGGCTAGTGGCGGTAAGGTCATGATCGGTGAGCAGTCAATTTAAGGTCCTTAGGGGGCGTCACCATTCTTGAATGGGGTCGCCCAGGGGGAGTGGCCTTAGGCCCAAAAGTTAGGATATGCAGAATAAATTCATAAGTAGGATGTTAGATTCGGTTAGGAAACAGGCTGTATTAGACATCTGTTAAGGTTAGCCCTTTGATACCTGTCTACATGGATTGTAATCTAATGTTGAATTTGTCTGCAAAATTGCTTGTGTAAATATTGTTTATTTCAAAATGTTATATTTGTTTTCATGTTTTAATAAATACTGCCAGCGGGTTGTGAGACCCCCCGCCTTCCAAAGAAATTCTGTGTATGTCTAATTGCTTTAATTATTTAAGGTGGCGGTGCACAACAAGGGAAGGAGGGGAGGTAGTCATTAGTCCCTGACCATAAGCAAAGGCACGTATATGGCGGGGCGGTGACCCGCTCCTTACCCTGCTCCCTCGGGGTGGGGCGTGCCTCTCTGCCGCGTCTTGATGACAGGGAGGGCACGCCCCACCACCGATTGGTGCTGGCTCCCGCGTTGACCCGGAAGCAAATTAACTGCTTCCGGGACAAAGGGGGAGAGCCGGGGGGGGAGAGGGGGGCAGTCGTATCTGGTCAGCCCCCATAGGGGTTAAAAGGCCGGGAGAGCGCGGGAGGCGCCTTCTTGTCCCCGCGCTGTCCAGGCTTGCTCCGTGCCATCCGAAAGGCATAATAACCTTCCCCACCCGCCAGCCCCTGAAGCAGAATCTTGGTTTTGTTTGCTATTGGTTTTGCTAATATAGTGCATTTTCATTGTAATTAGGTTATGGTGTGATGTTTTTCCTTAGGACCTTTTTTCCCATTTACAGGTTGAAGTATTAAGTTATGCTCAATTCTGCACAGTAACGTTTTGCGTAGTCTGTTGTTCTTTTTTCATTAGGCCTTTTTTCCCTTTTACAGGTAACTTAATTGTCGTATTTATTGACAGTCTTCAGTCAGGCGGTAAGGTCATGATCGGTGAGCAGTCAATTTAAGGTCTTTAGGGGACGTCACCATTCTTGAGTGTGGTCGCCCAGGGGGAGGGGCCAGTGGTCTCTCCTAGAACTTCCGGGGCGGTACATCTGCCTGGTTGGATGGGTGCGGAGGTAAGGGGAGTCATGCTTTCTTTGAGCTGGTTAGCCGCCCCGCATGTGCACGATGGCGTCATTAAATGGCGCAGAGTGCAAGGGCCCTCCTTATTGGTTAATGAAGTTCATGGAGCGTACGGGGGTAACCGGGAGGGGGGGAAGTAGCTGATTAATAAGGACTTGACACTGGTCAGCGACTATGCCGTAGGCCCAAAAGTTAGGATATGCAGAATAAATTCATAAGTAGGATGTTATATTCGGTTAGGAAACAGGCTGTATTAGACATCTGTTAAGGTTAGCCCTTTGATACCTGTCTACATGGATTGTAATCTAATGTTGAATTTATCTGCAAAATTGCTTGTGTAAATATTGTTTATTTCAAAATGTTATATTTGTTTTCATGTTTTAATAAATACCACTTCCAAAGAAATTCCTCGTATGTGTAATTGCTTTAATTATTTAAGGTGGCGGTGCACAACAAGGGAAGGGGGGGTGCTCATTAGTCCCTGACCATATGGACAGTTCTCAGTAACACGGCCGCAGGCAGCTCCAGATCATGACCGGGCTTTTAAAAGCACAGTGAACTTAATTATTACACTTAGGAGAATTAAGAACAGCAACTTGCTTCTATGGGGCAAGAGGCGGGCACCGTTCCCCCTCGCGGACTTTTGTCATAACCAATGCCACCCACATTCTGGCTCACACACTGACTGGTGACCGGTGAGAGCAACCACTCCTGCAGCCGCCGCGGTCCGTGCTTCATACTTCGTGACCCTCAGCCTGCTGGCCACCTTTGCCGAGTGGGTCGCGTCAATGACCTTCCTTAGCATAATCAATTAATAAATACCGCTGCTGTGCAAGTGGCTCTTCCATGTTGCCAGCAGGAGGTACTTTCACAAGGAGTCTGCCCTGGAAAGTTCGGGATAATTATCACGCTTCAAAAGAGTTCACACTTCTGCTTCAAGCCCTTGTGGGAGGCCCCTGTTCTTCAGGAGAGGCGTGCTGCGCCACAGCACCCACCACACCGTTCGATTGTAGGGGCTGAGCATAATTATCTATTTTATTTCTTTGGACTGTCTTTGTCTGTTGTCTTTAGCCATGCTGGACCTTCAATACCTTGCCCCTAGCAGACAGTCTGCAGTCTGCCAGCACCTTAATCCACGTGGGACCCGAGTAGCCATCTCCAATTGGGCCCCACAAGGACTCACGACACAACCCAATGTTCAATACAGTTAGGGGGCCCCCTTGTCAGCCTCCGGCCGCCACACCTGGCCCTGTCTCGGAGGCCCTGTCAATTCCCAGCCCTCCCACATCTCAGGGCCCATGGTCCGGACTCGGTGCTTGCCAGGCTTACTGTGGATCCGGAGCATAAAATATTTGCCCCAGTTGAGGCCTAGTGACCTGTACATGGGTCATCTTCAATTAGTTTAGCCACCGTGCTTCATCCATTCTATGTGGGAACTAGATCGGGCGGGCACTCTCTCGCCTCTGGGAGCCGCTTCGCTCTCCTGAAACTCCTTTCGACAGCCCCACCCACCCGTGCTCACAATCCCTGGGCATCAGGGATCTCCAGCGTCAGCCCGGAGCTCTGGTTTCACTGCGACCCGCGGTGCCTCCATCGGGCTCCACTTCCGCCCGTAACTTAAGAAGGCTCAGTCCAACATCCTGGTGGTTCGTGTGTTTATTTCTGTGAGACATTCATGTTCAGTTTTAAAATATCTGCGCTGTGGTGCAAGCAGTAGTGCCATTTGCCGCAGTTCCACTCATCTGCCTATGCAGCCACGACCCTCGCTTGTGCCAAAGGTGGCAGCAGAACGTAGCGCACGTACTGACTGGCCCCTGACGTCAGGCTGTGACAGTGGCGCGCTGGTGGGCGGTAATGCACTTGGGTTTTTAAAAAGATACATTGTAGCAGCCTCACTGCTGTGCTACTGGCAACGCGTGCCCGGGCTGGCAAGTGACGTCTGCGGGAGCAGGCACGCACGCAAGCTAGCAGCCTTTGAAGGAAAATACATTTTGGATGCATTTTTATTCACTAAAATGTATGAGCCTCAATTCACATAGAGCCCCCGTAGTCGTGGCAGAACCTTTACGTGACAGTTTTCACTGTGGTGATTTTGGCATGAGTGGGTAGACTCCGCCACCACCGCGGAGGCCCTTTGTGAATCTGATCCCATATGTTTAAAAGTGTCATGTTCACAGAGCGAAACATGGGATACCTGGTGTCCTGCCATCATGTCTGTATAAGTAATTATGACCACAAAACACTTACAGTTATACAATAAAAAAAACATATCACAGAGTATCTAATGAGTCACAGCCAGTGAAAGAGAGGACGTGGTTGTGGTCGCATTTCGAAATAGAGTACATTAAATCACATACCCGGATAGGTTCCTAAACCATACAATTCAGTATAAATACAAAGGATCACACTTCATGTACATTTTCTTCTGTTGCTAAAACACATAGAAACAAACTGTTGTAGTGTCAGCGTATAGATGTTTAGAACCTTCACTTTGTTACTCAAAAGTCTTTCGGAAGTGTCTCGAGGCTCACAAAGTGTTCAAATGTTTTGTGCCTCGAGATGCAGCTATTGTTTATTATTTAGTGTTTATTGTGGGTTTTATATAGCGCTAGGAATCGACTCCCGGAGGAGTATCTCCGCGCTTCGACCGCTGGGGAACCCGTCCTACCTCACCCTGAGAGATGGTCCCTAATGGGTATCTCTAAGGTGCGACCAAGCATCCCCGGCAGTCTGGGGGGCCGTTGTGAAGATGAGGCAAGCTGACTTTGGCAGCTGAACTAGTATTTTACCAGTTCTTGTGATTTTTTTTTTTCAATTTGCCTGTGAAGCCTATTTTTATGAAACAACTAGCTTACCCGTCGCGCGTTGCTGCGATCTCAGAAGAAAGGAAATTTAAGGAAACTTGTTATGATAACATTCAATTTACAGTGTCATTTTTATTGAAACTTATACATTTTAATATGGAAAACATTTTAAAAATGTTGTTTTAATTCTGTTTATTTATTTGAGTGCTTGTGGATACACTGTATTTGTTGTGTTTCCATCTGGTGCGTACACGAATAAATCAGGTTTTCCGACGTGTGAGCTGGCCACATACAGTTGTCCATGTGAGAAGTACGGATTCTCCAAATGTAGTCCACACACTTGCAGCGATTGTCCTTGTGCTTTGTTGATGGTCATTGCCAAAGCGAGTCGCACCGTAAACTGTGGGCCGACAATTAACAGATTTTTCAATTTTTTCTTTTTTTTTTGCCAGAAACCTTCGCAGGAGTGTACTCAACAACTTTTAACAGAGTTTTTATTTTTTTACTTTTTATTTTTTGCCAGAAACCTTCGCGGGAGTGTACTCAACAACTTCCCAAAGTTTCATGGCGATTGGATGAAAGGTGTAGTAATGCATAAAGGACAAACAGACATACTATGGTTTTTATAAATATAGATTTAGTCGCTAAAGGGTCTCTGATGATTACAAATGCTCAACACAGTGACATGACGCAAAGGCACAACCCACACCGAATGACCCAATCACATTATCTAATTATAGGACCTCATAACACAACAGAAAAGCATGAGAAAATGTCACACAGTGGCAGGAGGTATAGCTGGAGGCATGGTTTACCATTTAAAAGTCAACCGGCACGTGGGAGCGATACAGAACCATGCTACACAGATCTAGGATTTCCTTTGCTAAGCATTCATTGATAGAGGCAGTGAGTGACGTAATTTATTTAGAGCTGCCTCTGACGTTCCAACGGAGTAGAGGTCAACAGAGTAAACACATCACACCACCCAAAATAGACAGTCTGATGGGTAAGCTACAAAATAAGTGCTGACGATCCACCTAATACTAGCATTTGAATAAGTACACAACAGCTTGGACGATGCCTACAAACAGTAATAGCACGCATACGTGCTATAATTGAAAACCACTGGAGGCCATATTTAGGCAGAGGTAGATGAAAAAAGGGCACTGTGTTTACTTTTCATATTCAGAGAATCTGTGTGCATGATAAAATGTGCAACATGACCTTAAGAAAATACACTTAGCCTTTTCAAGATGTTCTATGAGGTAGAGTACAGATTCACATGCGTGTACAGAGGTAGATGGAAGCTAGGCAGTCAACTCTAGTACAGGATTTTGAATATCCCTGGGCAGGATATCCAGCTTGAAACAAAGCATGGTTTTCTGGGCAGGAGAAGGGGTAAGGATACAAGCAGACTTGATGAGTGAGTGGACAATGGGTATTATCCTCATTATATGGTGTTTAAGATTGATAATCACTTTGAGGAGAACTTGGTGGAAAAGCAAACAGCTAGTCAGTCAATCAGGCGGTCTTGTAAAGCACAGCTTGTCACCCTGGGGAGTCTCCAGGTGCTGGTGGGCAGGTACGAGCCTTGGTCAAATAGCAGAGGTAGTCGAAACGCCAGGTCTTGAGCTGCTTCCTGAAGTCCTTCAGAGACGGGAAAGTGCGCAGGTGGAGGTTGTTCCAGGCTCTGACAGAGAGGTAGACAAAGGAGCTGCCTCCACCGTGGCTGCGGAGGATGTGGCCAAGGTGAGGGTGGAGGATCGAAGCTCTCTGGTCGGTCGGTGGAATGTCAGGCAGTCATTGATGTATGCGTGTCCAGACTTGGGCTTTGTA
This sequence comes from Lissotriton vulgaris, assembly GCF_964263255.1. Taxonomy (NCBI): domain Eukaryota; kingdom Metazoa; phylum Chordata; class Amphibia; order Caudata; family Salamandridae; genus Lissotriton; species Lissotriton vulgaris. Next base: position 167,925,455 of record NC_141689.1, on the reverse strand, counting down.
GGCATGCGTGAGGAACTTGGACAGCATCTTTTGTGGATGGGAAGTCAGTGGAGAGTTTTAAGGTGAGGGATGATGCTCATTCTTCTGAGGAGGTCGAGGATGAGTCTTGCAGCCGGGTTCTGGATGGTCTTGAGGTGGCCCAGGAGTTGTTTGGTGGTACCGGCATAGAGTGTGTAGTCGTAGTCGACCTGGCTGGCGACAAGGGACTTGGTGACTGTCTTTCTGGATGAGATGGTGATCCATCGGAAGATCTTACTGAGCATGCGTACGGTGAGGACGCAGGCAGAGGAGATGGTGTTGATCTGCTGCTTCATGGTCAGACAGGAGTCTAGGATGATTTAGAGATTGCCTGCATGGCTGGTGGGGGTGGGAGAGGGGCGAGTGCAGCAGGATACCATGTGTCATCCTACAGAAAGGGCCTCTTTCCAAAGATGATGACCTCTGTCTTATCGGAGTTGAGTTTGAGGCAGTTGGTCTTCATTCAGATGCCAATGTCGGTCATGGTGTGTTGGAAGTTGGCTCTTGCAGTCAGCATCTTCTGTGAGGGATAGGAAGAGCTGGGTGTTGTCGGCGTAGGAGATGATGTTGAGTCCTTGGTTGCAGGCACTGTCAGCCAGTGGTGTCATGTAGGTGTTGAAGAGAGTGGGGCTGAGGGACGATCCCTCAGCCCCACCCAGATCCCTGGGGGACGCCACGTAGGATGTCTTTGGGTGCAGAGGAAAAAGGTGGTAGGTAAATCCTCTGGGTTCAGCCGGAGAGGAAGGAGGAGATCTAGTTGAGTGCCTTGCTATGGATGCTGATGTGGTGAAGTCTGGTGATCAGGGTGTGGTGGGAGAGGGTGGTGAAGGCTGCTGGTAAGTTTAGGAGGATGAGGGCTGCTGTTTCCCCTTGGTCTAGTAGGCATCTGATGTCATTAGTTGCTGCGATCAGGGCGGTCTTGATGCTGTGGTTGGGCCAGAAGCCGGATTGGGAAGGGTCGAGCAGGTTGTTAGTTTCAAGGTAGTCTGTGAGCTGGAGGTTGATGGCCTTTTCCAAGACTTTGGAGGGAAGGGAAGAAGCAAGATCGAGCGGTAGTTCTTGAGTTTGTTGGGGTTGACTCAGGGTTTCTTCAGCGTGCTTCCAAGCATCGGGTATGATGGCTGTGGTGATGGAGGTGTTGTGCAGTTCTGCAAGGGGACGTGAAATTTTGTTCTCTTCCCAGTTTGTAGATGGGGTGTGGAGTTCATGATGGATATGATTTCTTCAGTAGAAAGCTGCTTCCAGTCACTGGTCCGAGGGAATTAGGAGGTGCTGGCTTCAGTTCGGCGTTGGATGAGGATGAGTGTCAAAGTTGCTTTAGATGTCGGTGATTTTGTGGTGAAAGTAGTCTGCTAGAGAGTCACAGAGGACTTAGTAGGAGCAGATCATGTTCTTGGGGGTGGAGGGGCAGGGGAATTCTCTGACGATGCTGAATAGTCCCTTTGTATGGTTGGTGCTCGCCTAGATGTGGGTGTTGAGGGCTACTCACTTCATCTCTCTGAGATGGTTGTGGTAGCTATTGAAGGCGGATCTGTAGGAGTCGAGATTGGTGGGGGTCTTGTTGGATCGCCAGTGTCTCTAGTTCTTGCAGTGTCGCTTGAGAGACAATAGCTCTGGGATGAACCAGCTGGCCTGTTTGGCTGGTCTGCTGTTGGTGGTATTCTTCAGGGGGGCGATGGTGTTGGCGGCTGAGAAAATTCAGTTGGAGAAATTCTGCACGTCGAGATTAAGGGAGTTCAAGCGGGCGGGTCTAGCTTCTTTTAGGGCGGTGGTCCAGAGGGGTTCCGTGACCTTACCACTTTTGCAGCTAGGGGGAGTCAGGGGTCTCATCAGGGCAACAAGCGGACCATCGATGGTGAAGTGGATGATGCTGTGTCCGTCCTGGTCAGCTCGGTGGTGAAGGAGAATTTGGCTCTATAGAAGGTGGCGAGGATGGAGTCCAGAGTCTGTACTGCTCTGTGCATGAGGGTGGTGATCAGTTGGGAGAGGCCGATGATGCTCATGTTTTTGAGAAGCCTGGTGGGGTTGGTGGCGTCAGGGTCTTCCAGGTAGAAGTTCAGGTCACCAGGAATATTTAGTGGTTGGAATCGATGGCCAGGGGGCCTATGAAGTCAGGGATGGAGCTGCAGAAGTTGGAGCGGGGGCCGGGAGGTCTGTAGGTGAGGGCTCCTCTGATGGTTGTGTTGGCCTCTGGTTTGATCTGGAAGTTGAGGTGTCTCATGATAGGTGTTGTGTCGTCGTTGGAGGCGGTGTAGTTAAGAGAGACCTTAAAGATGGTGGCGATGCCTCCGCATTGTCTGTCGGGGTGGTCTCAGTGGATCATCTTGTATCCGGGGGGGGTGTCACGGTGCAGATGTCGGGTCCTGATGAGGGGTGAGCCAGATTTTGGTTATAAACAAGACGTCGGGGGGAGGGTAGTTATGGCGTCCCAGATTTCTGTGGCTTGCTTGCAGAGGGCTCTGATTTTGTGTAGAGTGCAGTGAAGCTGAGGCTTGTGGCCAGGTGTCAGCTGGGTTATGGTCGTGAGGGTACTCACATCATAGCAGAAGTGGCAGTGGTGGTAGGTGAAGGGTCCTTCCATGGAGCGTGGTGAGGCAATATAGCAGTTGGTGTCAGGGTTCTTGGGGTTGGGGTTGAGGTTTCGGATCTCATGGGAGGAGTATCAAAGGCGGGCTGTTGATCCAGGGGTCCTGGCTCTGGGAGTGGTAGAGGCGTGGACAGGTACAGATGGGCATGCCTTTGGCATCCGCTGCAGCCTCATGAAGTAGCCCAGGGTCAAGCAAAAGTGCTTTCCTCTTGGAGCTGGGCTCAGAATAATAGGACACAAAGGCAAGGATGGCTTCAAGCACTTTATTGTGTAGCACTATTCATGTTTTTCCAAGAGATGCCTGCTCGCTTGGTTTGTCTTTGTGTCCCAGAAACCTGGAAAATGTGCTACCATTATAAAACTATTATGGACTTCTGCAGGGCCTATAATGCTTGCCAAAGCCCCTCAACCTGAGTCATAGACCAAGGACACAGGTGAGTACCTAACATGTTAATGTTATGTTATGTTATGTTATGTTAATGGGGGTTACTTGTATAGCGCACGGCTACTCCGAGGAGTGTCCCGGCGCTTTCTGACCCACATCTGAAAAAGGAGAGACAGAACATAACAAATTACAGATTATAAAGCCAAGTTTTCAAGGTCTTTCTAAAGGCAAACAGATTGGAGGTATGACGAAGATCAACGGGAAGGGAGTTCCATAGTTTAGGGGCGAGATGTCTAAAGGAACGTCCCCCTATCGCCTATCCTGACCCTCCTAATGGGAGGAACATGAGGGAGAGGGCCTTTAGTAACCTTTATAGCCTGGGACAGGAGAGCTATAATGCTATTAGAGCACTCCACTCACGGATAATAGAATGTTGTAAATGAACCCCTTAAGTGCTCAGCCAATGGCCGCGGCCCCGCCCAATGATTAAAACTGCCACCAACACAAAATGTGTAATCGCATTTCTGACGCACATTTATGCCATTGCTGACCCCCACATGGAGCGGATCACTGATAACGGCACACATTCTACATCTACATACATGAGGGATTTCATGAGTGACCTATTAAGCACTTGCAAGTTGCACTTTATACATCTTTATTGAACGATTCAGTTGAACGGCCTAGGCGATTTCTTGAGGAAGGTGTGCAGATGGCAATTGCTACAGGTGCCCGAGTTAAAGATTTTTTGAGAGAAAGACTATAATCTTATCTTTTTAGACCACATAGCACTGTGGGTGTCTTATCTTTCAAACTTTTCAGAAGTAAGGAACCCCCATCAAATATATGTCTGGATTGGATTAGGGCTATGTAAGAGAAGGTACCTAGAAGAGTTGAAAATAAAGAGGCAAAGAGCCAAGAGTAATATTGTATTTTGATCAAACAAAATCATGCCAAGGTGATTGATCTGAATATTAAAGGTTTGTTAATTATCAGAAAGTCTAACACAGTCAATAAAGGTGATTCCAAATTCACCGCTCCAGTAAAAGCGGAAAGAGTTTCCAAAGGAGCAATTTTGCTCTCTGAGAAGGACTAGTGGAACAAAGGATGTATGGTAAAAGGGACTGCACAACAAGCCAAAATTATTTACGAATATAGAGTTGTGACAGACTTGGATGGTTTGATTAGTTAGGTGGAGTCAAGGAACAATCTGAAAAACTCTATTGATGCGGGTTATTTTTTGAATTATTTTTATTAATATTTTCAAAAAGAAATACAAAACCACAAACAAAAACGACAAGCCAGTACTAGCGATGCATTTACAGGAATAAGGTCTGCATATTCAGTTCATCGTAAACATTGTACAGTATGCGCCCTTCCCCAAATACTGAACAGATAGATGTAAGACCACAACCCAATACCAATCAAGCAAAAAATCACATGGGGGACGAGTCCACAAATCTAGAGACTCGCCTTATTTTACATGTACCGGAGATAGGCTAACGGTAGAGGTATACAGATACAACAGTTCACAATAGCCCACCTGTTGTCCCCGGAGCAGTCGAGGTGTCCCCGGCTGGCCACTATCTTTTCCTGGCCCAAGTAATGATTGGTTCACAGATATCCTTGGGTCTTGAAGTAGTGGGCATCATTTCCCAGAATGTGGTCAATTGGGAGTGTGGAATCCAATTGGAATGTGGATATTCACACTTCTATTTACACATTGTAATCAAGGTAAATGTGTTTGGTGGGTGCCTATTGGTGAATCCTCCTGAGTTTGAGGGTGAAATCATATAACAAACAAGCGCTGTCTCCCGTAAGAGTAGCGTCCCCAACGGCCACACCTTACAATACATTTCAAAAAAATTCCCAAAATATCTGTGTAGTTTGTTCAAGAAGTTGTGTTTATTTTATTTCAACTTGAGACTATTATTTCGAGAGTATGCGTGACTTTCATGATTATTTGTTCATTTCTGCCCAATGCATTTCTGGCTTAACCCTTCATAAGGGGACTTTTTACAATGGTTTACGTTTGAGTGGTGCGCCTATGGCGCCAGCTCGTGAAGATACGGTTGTGTACATCGAAATCGTCACATCGGCATAGTGATGAAAGCCAGAGTGGCGTGGTAATAGCTCGTGTTTTCAGATCTGCATTGGTTGCAAAATTCACAAGTCAATTGGGAGTGGCCATATGTGACGTCCCTGACCTACTCGTTAATAACAGACGCCCTCCTCCTCCCCAAGTGTATGGTAACCTGGCGTTTTGCCAACAAAAGAAGTAGTGCGTGTAGTTTTCCCACTTTCACTGGCGTGTCTTTGACATAGCTCAACAATCCCAACAGGGGGGAGGGAGACGTAGATGTACCAACAATCTGATTGATCTGTGTGAAGATTGTGGACCAGAATGCCGCTAGCTGTGGACAATCCCATGCCATGTGTAAGAAGGATGCAGGAGTGAACCCACAGCGCCAGCAGCTCTCATCATCCCTCAACCCCATACGGTGTAGACCTACAGGCATCCTATAAAATCTATGGAGAAATTTGAAATGAATCAGGCAAAGCCTGAATTGGGGGATAGCTCAGTTAGTTGGCCCCAACAGTACGCCCATTGATCCTCAGGTTGTGGAGCAGGGAGCTCGTCGTTCCATCCCTGGAAAGCTCTGGGCTGCAACAGTGGAGATGTGTTTTGTGTGTGTGTAAAGGCGTGAGACCAGCCTACGGGGCGAGAGTGAACTCAGCAAATTTTCCATTGCTGACAACGGTGGTGGGGATGCTGGAAAACTGTCCTGCAGGAAGCGATAAGCGGCACGTAGCTTATGATATAGGAGTATTTCAGCAAACGGCACCGCTTCACCCTCATCTGCAACCGGGTGGACCTGAATGTGTTCTTTAGATAACGGTCTGAAAAAGTGCGAAGGCTCAATTTTTGTGCCATTGTTTTACTAATGCCGTCCTTTATGTTTGGTAACATAGGGTTATTTACTAGCGGTATAGGAGGGGTATATAGTGCAGGGGCACCTGCCCGATTCCGAAGCTCATATCATGCCTAACGTAGGGTCTCTGTGGTATCTATGCCATCCCGAGGTCGTTGATACTGCTAGTACAATGCCACCCGAAGAGGGACAGGTGCCACCACATCAGTCTCTACTGCTACATGAGGTTGGAAGGGTATCGGTTGAACACAGTAGTGAAGGAACTGGGCCTGAGTGCACCAGGCATATAGTTTCATATCCAGAGTGCCCATCCCACCTTGTTTCAGCGGGACTGTCAGCAGATCTCATAATACTCTAGCCTGCACGCCTGCCCATACCAAAGAAACCAGCAGTGATTTCAAGAACTAAAAAAAAGGTGTGTGTTAGGGGCATCGGTGATTTAACAAATAAATTAATAAATTTTCGGCAATATGACCATTTTAGCCAGGGCGATGTTCCCTACCAGTGATAGCGGGAGTTTAGCCCATAGTGCAACCTTCTCTTCCAACCATGTAATGGCACAACCATAATTTAAGTTCCACACCTCCTGCAGATTCCAGCTGATCCAGATGCCTAGATATTTTACTGCCTCGACCTCCCACTTGAAAGGGAACTCAGAAGTCACCGGGACCTTGTTATCTGTCAAGGGGGACACAACGGATTTAGCCCAATTGATAGAGACTCCAGCCAGCCCCCCAAACCTGATGGGTGCTCTCAAAAGGGGATCCAGATTGGTCACGGGATCAGTGATGTATAATGTGACATCAACAACATATTATGAAATGAGGAGGCTTCTGGTACTAAACCCAATCTCCCTGGTCGTGTGGTGCTACCTGATGCACGCAGTGAGGGGCTCCATTGTTATCGCAAATAATATGGGGGATGGGGGTATCCCTGCCTAGTGCCACGCAAAATATGGAAGGGTTCCAACATTAGGCCGTTCACTCTGATCCGAGCTGTGGGCTTAGTGTGTAGCAGCTGAATCAGATTAATAAAAAGCGGGCTGAACCCCATGCAGCCTAAAATAGTGAACAAAAGTTGGCCGCAAGAGCGTATTGAATGCTTTGGTAGCGTCGAGAAAAACTACAGCGGCCGGTACATCAGGGTGACTGCCCAGGTATGAAGCCTGACTGGTCGAGGCAAGCAATAAGGGGGAGTAAAGGCTGCAACCTATTGGCTATCAATTTGGCCAGAATTTTAACATCCACGTTAATCAATGACAATGACCGATAGGAGTCGCGCTCAGTCTGCGGTTTCTCGGGTTTCAGCAGATTGATTATTATTGCCTGACGCATCGTTGGTGGTAATATACCTGTAGTTTGGGCTTCCTCATACAGTGCCAACAGACGTGGCACTAATTCTTCAACATACGTTTTATTGAAGGCGGTGGTTAGGCCATCAGATCCTGAGGCCTTGTCCAGAGGCAAGCTTTTTATGACCTGGGAGACATCCTCTACATTAAAAGGGACATCCATGTATTCCCTGTGACGTTGATTGAACCAAATTAACTCCAAAGAGTCGAGGAAATAATGCATACCCTCTGGGCTCGTCTCCTGGGTGGCAGTATAAAGTCTAGAGTAAAAAGAGGAGATTTTGTATAGGATACACACCTGACTTCTGATAACCGTTCCCTGCTTGCCAGTTAGGTCGGGAATGAAGGTGTGGGAGTCCGGAGTCTGGATCATACTAGCCAATGTCCGTCCCGGCCTATCGCCCTCCCCATATCTGTTCGCCTTAGCACATTTCCAAGAAACGTAACCTCACGCTGTGCTTCCTCATCGTAGTCAAGCAGTTTGGTCTTTACGTGAGCCAGAGTGGCACGGTCATTGCAGGAATACAATTGTGTCCTCTAATTTGGGACTCAAGGGACGCAAGTGTGACCCGTATGGCTTTTAATACTCCTGCTTGGCAGGCAATAAACTGACCTCTTATGACCACCTTAAATGCCTCCCAGAGTGAGGATTCTGTTTCCACCGAGCCGGAATTAAGAGTGAAACAGTCAGTGATATCTGTCCTTATTTCTTCCTTAAATGCTGTAGTAGGGCATGAGGTGGGAGCCGCCAAGACAACATGCGTGGAGGGGCCATAGGAAGTGTCAATTTCAAGAGACATGGGGCATGATCCGACAGAGATCTCGGCAGATGTGTCTCCTCAGTGGTCCAGGAAGCCACATCACGAGAAACCAGCCAAAAATCCAAGTGGGACCAGGCACCATGGTGCTATTGATGCGGATTCTTCACTGGATTCTGAAGCTGTTTTATCTGGTATATCTTCTTCTGTAGGGGCTTAATATTTGAGGTCCGTGGGGTCCAATGAATATCATTTCTCACAAAGATGTCTGAGTTCCAGGCATCCTTCGCAGGTCTCAGAAAGCAACAGTGTTTGTTGTAATCCAGAAAATTCATCTGCTTCGTCATTCTTTGAGCAGGAGTGAACCGGTCAAACAGAAGGAAGCTTTACTTCTGGCTGTGTTACTTCCATGTCACGTAAATGTAAACTCTTTACATGTTTTAAAATGTTATTCATGTCTTACTTTTGTTTAGAAAAAGGGGCTGATGTAGGGTGTATGTAATATGTAGGTGGTGTGTTGCGGGCAGAGTATGTATGAAATGTTGTAGCCATGGGATGTTGTGGAAATGTATGACTGAAGAAATGTCTTGCTCTGGTTATCTTGAATACTTATGTGTTTAGTTCCTGGTTCTGGAGTGTGTAACTGTCCTGCTCACAGCTTTACTCAGCAGCATCAGTTGGGTGCAGCTGCTGTTGCCTGCCTGAGCTGGTTAGTCCTCTCTGGTCGTGGACTTCCAGTTTACAACTCATTTCTTCTCAAAGCTACCCTTCGGCTCCTGTGAGTACCTGCAGCAGAGGTCCTCAGTAGGATCCCTGGCAAAGGAATCTGCAAATGGCTTTGTTAGTGCACAAGGCGCATTTCTCCTTTTAACGCCTGTTTCAAAGAGACATTTTTTCGTTGCAAAACCCTCTCTACTATTGTTAGTAGATGGCATTTTGGATCAAAAAATATGGATGGTTGCATGGGGACACCCATGCTTCACTGATGGAAAGTCCCCTTGATGCAGAGTAACGCACAGCAGTGCTTTGTGCTTCTTTGTGTTACTTTCAGGCTGCTTTCAAGTGCAAAGATAGTTTTGAACTGGAAAGTAAATTAAAAAAACAAGCATTTTGTGCAGGTTTGCAGCACTTTGTTTTGTTTGTTTGCAAATATGGGACTAGTTGCCTTACAATCAGGTCTCTGGCCATACCAGTTTGGCATGTAGCAGGAATTAGCTGCCAAACCTAAAACCAAAAGCATATAAAATGTAATGCCATGCGTTACAATGGCTTTGTGGAGTCATGGTACTTTCGTAATGAAAGTATGCGGAGTGATGGTATACGGAAAGAAAGTTGCGGAATAATGGGTGTTTACCCTCCCCCGGTAAGTACATTGGTGGTACGGCGGCCCACATCTCCAGCAACATACTCATATTTTTTCACCATCCATTTGAAAAATGCACAGGTCTCTCTCATTGATGGCCTGCACCGACATACACTTTTAGACACACCTCCCGCCACAAGTTCTAGAATTGCGAACTTTAGAGCTGGGGAGCTACGTTCGAATCTCGGCATCAGCTCAACATCCTGTGATTCTAGGCAAATCGCTTTGTCTCCCCGTGCCTACCACAAATTAATGTGTTTTTCTGTAATGTATATTGTTCTCATGCCATGTTGTCGAGTTTGCGCTATTTAATATTGCAAGGAAAAATAAAGTAGGGAAACTCGAGTTCACACACTACTGAACGCGCACTCTTAAGTGCATTAGCAGTGCACTGTGAATCGGAGCGTTTCACAGGCCTGTCACAGATAAGAAATGCTATCAAAACAAAATCCTACAAAACAATATACTACTGTCCGGCAGCAATTCATACCCGGACAACGCCATTGTAACGCATGGCATTACATTTTATATGCTTTTACCACGCATACATTTACAACGAAATTCATGAATGGTAAAAACATGTTTTTTTTAATGTTTGGATAATGTAAGTATGGGTATAGGGGTATATGTTTTGGGGTACTGAGGTATATGTTTTGGGGTGTTTGGGTATTTTAAGGGTTCAGATATAGTTTTGTGTTATGGGGTACAGGGGTAGTTTTAGGGTTTAGGGATAGGTATGGGTTTTGGGGTACAGGGGTATTTTTAGGGTTCAGGGCCAGTTTTGGGTTTTGGGGTATAGGGGTATTTTTCGGGTTCAGGGGTAGGTTTCGGTTTTGGGGTACAGGGGTATTTTAAGGGTTCAGGGCTAAGTTTGGGTTTTGGGGTACAGGGGTATTTTAGGGTTCAGGGATAGGTTTGGGATTTGGGGTACAGGGTTATTTTTAGGGTTCAGGGCTAGGTTTGGGTTTTGGGGTACAGGGGTATTTTTAGGGTTCAGAGGTAGGTTTGGGTTTTGGGCTACAGGGGTATTTTAAGGGTTCAGAGGTAGGTTTGGGTTTTGGGGTACAGGGGTATTTTTAGGGTTCAGAGGTAGGTTTGGGTTTAAGGGTACAGGGGTATTTTAAGGGTTCAGGGATAGGTTTGGGCGTTGGGGTACAGTGGTATTTTTAGGTTTCAGGGATAGGTTTGGGTTTTGGGGTACAGGGGTATTTTTAGGGTTCAGGGGTTGGTTTGGGTTTTGATTTACAGGGGTATTTATAGGATTCAGGGCTAGCTTTGGGTTTTGGGGTATAGGGGTATTTTTAGGGTTTAGGGATAGGTTTGGGTTTTGGGGTACAGGGTATATTTATAGGGTTAAAATGGGTTAGTGTTTAAGGGTGTTGGGGTATTTTAAGGTGTAAGGGTGGGTTATGATTATGGGTTGCAGGAGTATTATAAAGGGAGCAGGGTGGGATTAGCAGACAATATGAGACATGGCATGAAGGGTGGAACGTACCACACGCCCCCAGCGTTTGTCAAGCCCCCAGCACACGCCCACAGCACAATGCAGACACGCCCACACGGGACTACTTTGCTGGCACAGTTCTATTACCTTTTAAATTTATATGGTGGGCATCTGCATAGCCTGCCCGTTCCAACGCTGTATTGGGTGTTGTGATTGGTGCTGTGGATCCTGAGATTACCCGCCTCAAAGGTTTGGGCTCTCTCTTTATTATATTAGTATAGATATTTCCATCAAAGTGCCCTTTAGCATTGGGAGGTCACTCACAGAGCTTCGCCATACAGTTTCATGATGCAGCCTGCTTTAATGTTCATTTTCAAAATCGTGTTTGCCAACGCGTTTCAAGGTTGAAAACCCCTTCTTCCTGGCTGCCACAAAAGACATCTGAGCCTCACACTCATTTTGAATTGCAGCTTTATTAACATCACTGTTACTCAGTGGGCGTGTGCTCAGTGCACATACCTGGTGCATCAAGTAACAGAAAGTTCATGATGCGAGTGTCCTTGTTCACCTTTAGTAAGTTCAAATGTTCTTTTGCTGAATTAAGGCTTATTTTTATCCTATAGTAGGTTACAGAGCATTAGGCAGGCTTAATTAGCATTTGAAGGGCTGTGCTGGAAAATGTCTTGAAAGTGCAAAACAACAGCCTCACCTTGCTGGAATCTGTATTTCTTTTTCAGCCGGTAATGGTGCCCCTCCCCACGGCTGGGCTGCCGTGTCAAAGTATTTCCACCAAAGTACCTTTTAGCATTAGGAGGTCACTCACAGAGCTTCGCCTTGTCACTTTCCCCTGAGGCGGAAGCCGGGGGCATCTTCTACCTATCCCTCACTAAAGCTAATATTGCCGAGATTAGCGCGAGTGTTTTTAAAGCCTGCAAATATTTTATTGTAGCATTTTAAAACTGTGTTATTTGCTTACTTTGCTGATCCTGACGAGACTACTTTGTTTCAGGTCTCAGGCATTGGGCTCTCACTCCCGGCGCAGCCGATTGCAGCGCTGACGCCGGCTGGTAGAAGGCTAAGCCGCCATCTTGGGGGGAGGCAGGGTAGCGCTCCAGCTCTTGGACGCCTCCCACCCTCCCAGGTTACTTGAGGCGCCCTATCTTCACATTAGACAGATTACTTCTCACTTTCCCCTGAGGCGGAAGCCGGGGGCATTTTCTACCTATCCCTCACTAAAGCTAATATTGACGAGATTAGTGCGAGTGTTTTTAAAGCCTGTAAATATTTTATTGTTGCATTTTAAAACTGTGTTATTTGCTTACTTTGCTGATCCTGACGAGACTACTTCGTTTCAGGTCTCAGGCATTGGGCCCTCACTCCCGGCGCAGCCGATTGCAGCGCTGACGCCGGCTGGTAGAAGGCTAAGCCGCCATCTTGAGGGAGGCAGGGTAGCGCTCTAGCTCTTGGACGCCTCCCGCCCTCCCAGGTTACTTAAGGCGCCTTATCTTCACATTAGACAGATTACTTGTCACTTTCCCCTGAGGCGGAAGCCGGGGGCATCTTCTACCTATCCCTCACTATAGCTAATATTGCCGAGATTAGCGCGAGTGTTTTTTTTTTTGTGTTGAAATTTTTTATTGAAAATTGCAGATAGAAATACAAATGTGTTGACAAAGTAAAATGATATAATGATAAACACATGAAAATATAAGTGATAATGAAACTTACATAAGATATAGCAAATATGAGGAAATAAAGAATAACATATTCCATATTCCAATATAAGATAAAATAAGAAAGAATAATAGGTAAATTATAATATAAAAGGAGAGGAGAGGAAAAGACAAGAAAAGGAAAAGAGAAAGGAAGACAGAAAGAAAAGAAAAGAGAAGAGTACAAGAGCAACAGAAACAGAGAGGGAATAAACTGGAAGAAAGGAAGGGGGAAGGGTACCCACAGTAAAGTGATAGAGAAGGAATAGAATTAAGCCGAAACAGTATGTGTAGAAGAGGAAGGAATGGATGTAGAGTCATCATCCACAGTAGTCTCCAAGAAAGGGGACCAAATTTGGAGAAAAATGGAAGCCTGATCTTGTAAATTATAAATTGTGCGTTCATGTAAAGCCGTTTGTATCATTGCCACCAACCACTCTTCCTGAGAGGGAGGTGAGGGGGATTTCCAATGACGCAGTATACAAATTTTGGCCGTGGCCAAAGCAGTGTGAAGGAGACGAATTTGTGGTTTGGAGAGTTTCGAAAAACCACGAAAATCATGTAAAATAATAGTGGCAGGTGTAAAAGATAAGGGTAATGACATTGTAGAAGCCAATGTCTTCCTCACAAAAAGCCAGAAGGATCTAGTCCGAGGACATTCGCAAATGATATGTGTAATATCACATCCAGAAGCAGAACATCTCCAGCAGGACGTGTGTGATATCAACTTAGCTTGGAGCGCGAGTGTTTTTAAAGCCTGTAAATATTTTATTGTAGCATTTTAAAACTGTGTTATTTGCTTACTTTGCTGATCCTGACGAGACTACTTCGTTTCAGGTCTCAGGCATTGGGCTTTCACTCCCACGCAGCCGATTGCAGCGCTGACGCCGGCTGGTAGAAGGCTAAGCCGCCATCTTGGGGGGAGGCAGGGTAGCGCTCCAGCTCTTGGACGCCTCCCACCCTCCCAGGTTACTTGAGGCGCCCTATCTTCACATTAGACAGATTACTTGTCACTTTCCCCTGAGGCGGAAGCCGGGGGCATCTTCTACCTATCCCTCACTATACCTAATATTGCCGAGATTAGCGCGAGTGTATTTAATGCCTGTAAATATTTTATTGTAGCATTTTAAAACTGTGTTATTTGCTTACTTTACTGATCCTGACGAGACTACTTCGTTTCAGGTCTCAGGCATTGGGCTCTCACTCCCGGCGCAACCGATTGCAGCGCTGACGCCGGATGTTAGAAGGCTAAGCTGCCATCTTGGGGGGAGGCAGGGTAGCGCTCCAGCTCTTGGACGCCTCCCGCCCTCCCAGGTTACTTAAGGCGCCTTATCTTCACATTAGAAAGATTACTTTTCACTTTCCCCTGACTACTTCGTTTCAAGTCTCAGGCATTGGGCTCTCACTCCCGGCGCCGATGGCGCGCCGAAGGCCCGCCTAAGGCAAGCACGTCGGCACCCGTCCGCGCCTGGCCCGCGCCTAGCGCCGGTCCCCCTGTCACTCGCCTACGAAAATTACTTGGACTAGTTCCGAGCTTCTTCAGCTCAGGCAAGGCATCTGTTCCCCAGGTGTCTGTTTTTGTCCTCTAGGTTTCGAGGATCTCCCTTACAATTGTTTATCCTGTGAATTCGCTATTACCTCCCTGCGGAATCATTGCCCTCCTTCATTGAAGATCACTAATCCCCAGAATCCCCCTAGGTTGATAAAAGCGGCTCTAGTCAACTGTTGCTCCCTGCCTCGCCACGCCAATGAGATATGGTTATATCTTGACACTCAGGATTGGGACATCCTATTTCTTACTGAAACTTGGATCAAAGATACGTCCAAACCTGATATACACTTGGCCACTCCCTCCGGCTATCGATTGGTGGGTATCAATCGTGACAACGACAAAACTGGAGGGGGCCTTGCTGTTATTTTAAAATCACATCTTAACCTGACCGTTAAGAAACTCACTAATTTAGGGCTTATTGAAGCTATGTATTTCAGGATCCTGGATTCCGCCACTATTATTCTAGCTGGTATCCTGGCATATAATCCCCCTACTGCCTCCACTTCTTCACTTACCACCCTGTTGCACATAATAGCCGACCTCTCTCTAAGACACGCTTATTTTACGGTGTTAGGAGATTTCAACTTACATGTTGATAATCCATCCTGCACACAAGCGTCTCTTTTAATTGAAACCTTGCAAGGACTAACTCTGTCCCAATTAGTTAAGGGCCCGACACACACAGCAGGTCATACCCTTGACCTTATATTTACTAATCATCCACGTGTTACCTCTCTTCCTGCACTACCCCTTACCTGGTCGGACCATTTTCTCCTTCCTTTTGAAATTGCCATCCCTTCCCTTCCCCCCCCTTCTACTCTGAATAGAGAGAATGGACGAAAATGGCTCAAAGTCACCTGTGACGCCATCGATCCCTGCTTTTCTTATCAGTTTGATCTTTCTACAGACCTCAATGAGGAAGTAGCTAGATATAATTCTGCTCTTTCCGCTGCATTTGATGTTATTTCCCCACTAAACCCTATCACTTCCGCTAGATCTCGGCCCTCTGCTCCTTGGTTTTCTCCCACTTTGCGGGAGGAAAAGAGTCGATGCAAACAGCTTGAACGTAAATGGCGGCAGACCTATGATCCCGAGTCTAAAACAGCATACAAGTCTGCCCTGAATAAATTCCAAAAGTTAAAACGTTCCACAATGAGAGGTTACTTCTCACAGCTAATTAAGGAGGCTGAGAATTCTACCAAAACCCTCTTCAAGATAGTGAAGGATTTGTTAATCCTCCTGCCATGAAGGCCCAGAGCTCTCCTAGCCAGGCCCTCTGCAACGGGCTCTCTGATTTTTTTCAGGATAAAATTATTAAGTTATCTTCCTCATTTGAACCAGTTCTGTCCTCCCCTATGACCGCTCAGTTTGACTCTCAGCAATGTTCATTTAATTCCTTTGAAGAGTTTACTCTTGAGACTGCCACTAAATTACTTGTTCAAGTTAGTTCAGGGTCACCATTGGCTCCAGTCCCCGCCAAGGTG
This sequence comes from Lissotriton vulgaris, assembly GCF_964263255.1. NCBI lineage: Eukaryota > Metazoa > Chordata > Amphibia > Caudata > Salamandridae > Lissotriton > Lissotriton vulgaris. The sequence continues at coordinate 167,909,868 of NC_141689.1, read as the reverse complement.
ATGGGAAATCTTGCCCCGGTTCTAACCAGCCCTCTTCTTTCCATATGGAACTCCTCTCTAAGCCTGGGTCAATTCCCCTCAGTGTGGAAACAGGCTATGCTGGTCCCTATTCTGAAAAAATCGGATGCGGCTCCCTCACAATTTTGTAATTACCGCCCGATTTCCCTTCTTCCCAAACCTGCTAAGATCCTGGAAAAGGTGGCTCAGAAGCAATTGGCCTATTACCTAGAAACTAACCAGCTGCTGCATGACTCCCAGTCGGGATTTAGAACTGGCTTCAGCACAGAGACTGCTCTGCTAGAGGTATCGGAGACGATTCGTGAGTGTGTGGACAGGGATGAGGAGGCCATGTTGGTCCTCCTCGACCTGTCCGCCGCTTTCGATACGGTGTCCCACGATATATTACTGGATCGCCTGCAGCAGCTGGGAATCGAAGGCACTGTATTGACCTGGTTCAGATCGTTCCTTACAGGGCGGACGCAGAGGGTACTTCTTTGGCCCTTTGAATCAGATAACAAACCTCTCTTGTGTGGAGTGCCTCAGGGTTCGACCTTGAGCCCTCTTTTGTTCAATGTCTACCTAGGCCCGCTAGCCAGGGTGGTTGAGTCGTGGGGGGTCAGGGTGATCTCTTACGCTGATGATACGCAGCTTGTGTTTTCCTTTAGAGATCACTCTGACTCCCATTTTATCAACTTTCGCAAGTGCCTTGGCAACATCTGCTCCTGGATGGCCTCTAACCATCTGGTTTTGAACACTGACAAAACGGAGGTTTTATTTTTCAACCAAAAAACTGCTCCTCCCGCTACTCTGTGGTGGCCTACCGTTCTGAATCCCCCTCCGATTCCAGTCCAGTCAGCTCGTAACTTGGGCTTCCAATTTGATAATACCATGTCTTGTAAGGCCCAGATCAATAAGGTTACATCTGCCTGCTTCGGCAAACTATGCATGATCAGGAAGATTTTTCCTTATCTTCCTTTGGACTCCCGTAACACTTTTGTCCATGCCCTGATCACGTCGCATCTAGATTATGCCAACAGTATCTATGCTGGCGCCCCCCTCTACCTTATTGAAAGGTTACAAGTTGTTCAAAATGCAGCTGCTAGACTAATCGGAAATATTCCTTTCCGCCACTCTGTAGCAGCTTATCGGAAAGAATTGCACTGTCTCCCCATCTCCCGCTGCATCCAGTTCAAAGTTTTGATCCTTGCCTTTCGTGCTCTTAACGGATCAGGCCCGGTCTATTTGAGTAAAAGACTCAAATTATCTTTATCTGTCAGATCATTAAGATCAAATAGCCAACGTCTCCTGGTGGTACCAAGATTTCGCCGTGCCAGGAGCGGGGGCAGAACGTTTGGAGTTGCTGCTGCCAAGCTTTGGAACAGCCTCCCACTGGATCTTAGGTTCATTGAGTCGGAGCAAGTGTTCCGCCGCAAACTCAAGACCTGGCTGTTCACTATCTCTTAAAGCAGCTTTCCCTCTCTGTTGACATGTAATCTGTAGCACCGGGACACCCCCACTGGGGGTAGCTGTGCGCTTTATAAGCTTCTTAAATAAATAAATAAATAAATACAGCTTCATGATGCAGCCTGCTTTAATGTTCATTTTCGAAATTGTGCTTGCCAACGTGTTTCAAAGTTGAAAACCCCTTCTTCCTGGCTGCCACAAAAGACATCTGAGCCTCACACTCATTTTGAATTGCAGCTTTATTAACATCACTGTTACTCAGTGGGCGTGTATATATGTAAAAATACACATATAGACAAACATATATTTGATGTTTTAATAATGTACTTTTACAATGTATATGACTTTACCACACATGCATTTGCGTTATAATGGCATGCCTGATAAAGTCATATGCGTTGTAAACGTTTTAGAAATTATGTCTTTGCGGAGTAATAGTCCTGCGTTATAAAAATTGCGGAGTGATGGTATGCGGGATGTTGGTTTGTGGAATATTTATTTATTTATTTATTTGCACACTTGTACCGCGCTGGGAATCGACTCCCTGGGGAGTATCTCCGCGCCTTTGGCGTCATCAGAGAGCAAATAGCCCTGTCATGCGTAGTTAAATGTTCAACCAGAATTAATAGTTAAACAGGAAAGTTTTTTGTTTTTTCCTGAAGGGAAAGTGTTCCCTACATGCTCTGACTTCAAATGGAAGTTCATTCCAAAGCTTCGGACCCGCCACTGATAAAGCTCTTCCACCTTGTCGTGTCTTCCAGAATCTGGGGACGCATAGTAATTCACGGTCTCCAGATCTCAAGGATCTTGTCGGGATGTATGGGATGAATTTCTTAGTTAGATAATCCGGGCCTCTACCGGACAGGCACTTGTGGATGATGCAACAAGTTTTAAACATCACTCTTTGTTTTACCGTGAGCCAGTGGAGTTTTTTGAGAAGGGGTTTTGAAGGAGTCCGGGCCGGGGCATTGAGAACAAGGCGTGCAGCCGTGTTCTGCACAACCTGAAGTCTGGCAATGATCACCTCATTGGCAGCTAGCAGCAAACCATTACAGTAATCCAGTCTACTCAGCACGAGCGACTGAACTAGAGTTTTCCTGGTGGTATCAGGTAACAGGGGGAACACCCTTCGGAGAAGCCCAATAACATGAAAACAGGAGCTTACTACTTGAGTAGCGTGATGTTTTAGGGTGAGCTCCTGATCCAGTTTGACTCCTAGATCTTTCACTACCATTTTTGGCTCAGGGACTGGGCCTAGATCACGAGGCCACCAGTCAGGAGTCCACAGACGTTTGGCTTCCCCAAAGAGCATCACCTCCGTCTTGGAGACGTTACACTGAAGGAAGTTTGCTGCCATCCAATGTGCCACTTCTTTCATCCCTTGGGCAAAGGAGTGACGCACTTCAAGAGTCATGATTTTAAACGGAAAGAGGAGTTGTGTATCGTCTGCATACGATACGGGGATAAACCCGTGGGATCTCATGATGTTAGCTAGGGGTGCTAAATAACGTTGGGCTCAAGCAGGAGCCCTGTGGCACCCCCTTTGAGATCTCCACCTCCTCTGACTGGTAGGGACCAAGTATGACTCTCTGAGTGCGTTTGGTGAAAAAGCTCCTTAACCAGGGCAGCGCCTTGCCTCCCAGACCGATGTCAACTAGTCTGGTGGTCATGATGTCATGTGACACAGTGTCAAACGCCACTGACAAATCTAATAACACCAGGATAACGGAGTACCCCTTATCCTGAAGCAAATGAAGATTGTCAGCGACGGACAGCAAGGCGGTCTCAGTGCTGTGCCTGGGCCTAAAACCCGATTGGGAGGGGTCTAGTCCCCCTGCACTCTCGATGTAATTGGATAAGTGCCGGTTAACAAACTTCTCGGTAAGCTTCCCTAAAAAAAGGAGGAGAGAGATGGGTCTCAGGTTTGTGAGGTCGGTCCATGGAATGGAGTTGTTCTTCCATAGAGGCCTCACCAAAGCACGCTTCCAATCAGGGGGGACCTCTCCAGATCCTAAGGATAGATTCACTACCCACTAAATACTAGCTCCCAGATCATCCCTCAATAGTGACATGATCTGAGCTGGAACGATATTCGAAGGGCATCCACTCTTAGTTTGATTGATTAGAGTGCCAATGTCCTCCATTGATATAGGAGGGAATTCAACAAGCTTGCTTGCGTTGTTTTCTGCTGTGCTAAGGTGTGGCGGAACCATACTGTCAGCAGTTCTCAAGGTATTAGAGGTAGATTTTGAGGCTAAGATCTTAGCATAAATGCCTTCTATTTTCCTAACAAAGAGCTGTGAGATGTTATCACAGAGTTCCTGGGACTCAATCCCCTCTGTTTCACAGGCTGCAGGCTTGATAAAGGTCTGTAAGATTTGATAAAGGACTTTAGCATTTTTACCTGCTGCTGATATTTGGGCTGCTATGTGATGTTTCCGGGCAGACCGAATAGCTTTATGATAACTTTTTTGGGAAGTCCTATAAGTTTCTTTATCCTCTGCTTTACGTGTGACTCTCCATCGTTTTTCAGATTTCCGTGCAATTATTTTTAGCTGTCTGAGATCTTCTGTGTACCAGATTTCTTGTTTTGGGGCAGGTCGTGGTTTATATGTTCTAAAAGGAACAACGTCTCACATAATCTCGGGGGAGGGATAGTCCCTTTCTTGCTATTTCCGTGGAGGCGGGCCTTGTGTCCGGATGTGCGTGGCGCGAGGCCTGTGCGCAATAGAAGTGGAAAATCTCCAGTGTGCGCTTCAGGCGTCACCGGAAGTTAAGTCGAGATTACATTTCCTGCACAAAGGCCCCTGTTTGCGCTCCTTCCGTCCCTTGGGAATAGCGCCATGCCTGACCTCCATACAGTAAAGCAGGTGCAAGTCACTGGGAGCGCGGGGCAAGCACACCCGGAGCTGGAATGTACAGAACCTGGGAAGAAAAAACAATGAAATATTGGGCACAACGCTCGCTTTTTTTTCCGTAATCCCGCGCCCCGCACACGCCCACGCCCCCATCACACTCCCACAGCACACGATATGAGTCATGGCATGAAGGGTGGAACGAACCACACGCCCCCAGCGTTTGTCACGCCCCCAGCACACGCCCACAGCACAACGCAGACACGCCCACAAGGGACTACTTTGCTGGCACGGTTCTTTTACCTTTTAAATGCATATGGTGGGCGTCTGCATAGCCTATGTCCTTCTGCTGCAACTGCCCTTTCCAGCGCTGTATTGGGTGTTGAGATTGGTGCTGTGGTTCCTGAGATTACCCGCCTCAAAGGTTTGGGCTCTCTCTTTTTTATATTAGTATAGATATATATCTTCAAGATTCATACTTTTGGGGTTAAGAATAGCATATCTATACTAACATGTATGCACTTACCTCAATAACATTTTGGCTGCAATGTTTTGTTAGCACAAAAATTCTCTTCTCTCTATTTCGACATACAATGCAAGCTACTCAGCTTTCATGGAAAGACCAGGCCTAATGCCATGAAACATGGAAAAATGTGGTTGTTAACATGACATGGGCTCTTAGCTGTCGGTAATATGCATACACTGAAACCTCAGTATGCTTAATTGTAGACCAGTATGCCAAAAGGAAGCACTGACCTAGAATGCGACCTTGGGTGCTGTCATTATTGACATGTTACTATAGTAACTACTGGTCATTACTTACATTGCTAAAATATGCTTTAAAACATTTGATAAAGAGTTACAATAGTAACACTTGTTTTGCCATATGTTTTAATAGGTTATAGTGCAAGACTTTTTGGAGCCACAGATACAAAAATTAACATTTTATCCTTTGGGTAATCTTTTTCTTCCTAAACCAAGCATTCTTCAAAGCCCATTTTATGCACCATGAGTGCCTCCTACGACCATTTTTTTGTGATCCTATAATTAAGGCAGATGCAATAACTGTTCTCGATTTTACAACACAATTTTTGGACAGCTTTCATACCTCGGCCTTATGTCGGCTATGTAAATCTGGCAAGGAGGACATTATCCATGTGATATGCATTTGCTCGAGGCTAACGGACCTGAGACATAAGTTGTTGCTACCTATTTTTAGATTATATGCCGTTCAGACCTGTAGGCAGGCAGTTAAACTGTGTTTTTCCTCCAGCGATATTAAATTGAATTGTCAGGTTGTGAAGTTCTTCGATTTAATGAAGGGAAGACTCAAGCACACTTGAAAGACTTATCGGGACTTAATAACAACCTTGAATTGATAATAGTAATTGCTGTATTTTAAATCATTTGTATTGCCACATGGCGTTTTATATTTTTGTAAAGATTTTAATTAATCATACACAAATAAATATATTACTTACTTACTTACTGGACAGCTTTCCCAGGAAGTGACCTATAAACACAAGAGCACGTCAACAGTACTAGCATAAGCGACTGTTTGTATGAGCTATCACCATACTTTCATGGAGGCCTCCTGGTTATCTTGTTCCGCGCTTGCTGTTTACCTTCCTACAAATCTCCATTTATTTGATGTTTGTGGTAGTGGTGTGCATAAGATAGCTGCCTTGACACACACACACATGCTGTGCGCTCTGTGCTGATACCTTTCTTTCCTGCTGCCCACTTTCTCCCTCTCACTACAAAAGAAGAATACATGCCCTAATCAGCTGGCACAGCTGAACAGATCAGAGCTATAAATCAAGGCCCGGCTCTTATGTGGGCGACAGTCGGGCGCACATCCCATTAGCTGATTATTCAAAGTGACTCAAGTTTTTTTCTTGGTTTGTTCATGGCATTGAGAAACCAAATAATCGCCCTGACTTTTCTCATGCCACCCAGGCTGGGTTTTACAACTGAAGATTCCATGGTTACAGCACGTAGGTCTGCATGTAGTGTCAGGGAAAGGGAAAGTGCGTACAACAAGCTGCCCATGGGAGCAGCAAGCAGGTGTCTGTGGCTTCTGTTCTACAACTGTAGATCATCCGTGGTTCAATGGGAGTGTAGAAAGCACAACAAGGGGCAAGTTGCATTAACCCTGCACTGCAACTTTGGCCCAACATAGTTTGCTTCAGTTGAGCACACTTCAGAAACTTTCACCAGAGAGAAAATGAAGAAAGTATTCATAAAGCATTCTAAAGATACATCCTGGGAAGAACTACCAGTGAAGGATAGAAAGTTTGTAAGAATCTAAACCACTAACAGTTGCTCTGCACCACATCCCAGTATAACACCTTTTTTACTCATTTTGCCATGCCAAGCAGGCCCCAACCACGTGCAGTGTGAAAGAAGCAGACCAGGCAAATTGTAATGCTACAGCCACCTACGCCACATAACCAACCTCAGACACGTTTCAGCCTTATCGGACGTCATCGGTGAGGAACAGCTTGAATCTTATGGCATAGCAAGCTCCTGTGCCCTCTCGTTGGGCATACCCATCACATTCAGATTACTCATTGAGAGGAACAAAATGTAATGGCTAAATGCTTGACTTAATCTCAGCCGCTAATATTTACTCTTGCTCACATTCCAGTCCATCGTTTATATGCTCAATGTTCCACTACAGCCTGGAAGAAATCAGACTATGGCCTGGAGCAAAAGGAAAATTGTTGGCATATAAATCATGCACATCTGTAATAACGATTTTATTGGGGAAAATATTTGATACACATCCATACTGGAACAATAAAATAGGCACGTTGGTTTTGCATGATTTATGTCGCATTCATGGTGAGTAACAGAGCAAACTAGTGTTTATCTTTTGTATTTTAAAAATGGAGACAGCTGTATTAGCTGCATTCCTTTGTGTGCAATTCATTTAAAGGTGAGTCAATCAGCCTGCTGCATTTTTTTTCCGGGTGCACCCAACTTCATGGTTTGAGGACTAGAGCAGATCTTGCTTGCTTCATTTCGTATTCTTTATCAGAAATGGTGTAACAGAGCATTTGCTCTACTTTTGTACCAGTACAATTTGTATTTTAAGTTTAGAAGAAATGTATGCAGTGCATAAATAGTTTTGAAGGTTTAAATCAAATTGAGTTTTTAGGAAGTGAGCTCTGGAAGTTAAAGCTGAAGGGTATCTTTGAATATTGAAAAAACACACTTACGACAAAGAAAAAGTAAAGTGGAAGGGAGGAAGAAGTGTTAAAGATCATTTATATTTTTGTGCGTCATTAATAAAGTACAGAATGCACTTTCACACTTGAGATTGCACATGTATTCATGGATTGCTTTTGAAATGAATTCTCTATAACGTGTGCAAGTGTGGTTTTCTGATACTTGTCAAGTAGGCCTCAAATTAGGTATAAACGCCCTCTTGTCCAACATGGAATTCACCCTTGACACTCATGTCTGTTATCCCCGCCCACGTCTGTCCTTGCAATTTCTGCAGCACAAGGTCAAGCTGATACATACTTGTTTATTTCCACGGTCATCGCTTATGCTGCTTTTGAGGAACTTTCCCTGGCTCGGTCACAAAATGCAACTCTAGTCTCGGGTTCTTCAGCTGGTTTATTCATATAACACGCTATTATTAATGTAAATAGTTTTTTCTAACATCTCCTTATGACATTAGCATAGAGGGGGCAGAATAATTATTCACACAGTGGGATAGTGCGTAGGTGTTAAATTGCACTAAGAAAAAAATTGTAAATTGATACTTGTATAGCGCACTACCCACCCGCAAGGGTCTCAAGGCGCTTGTACGAATACCACTGTGGAACCCATCCTGGCTTTCCCTGTGAGGCATCAATCCACAAGGTGGAGGCCAGGCATCCTTAGCGTTGTGGGGGCCGTTGTGGAGATTAAGCAAGCTATTGCCCAGAGCTGCAGCGTGGGACCCCATGATTAGAATAAGCACCAAGGCGAGAATTATCGAGTCCGTACACATTTTTGGGCTCAGGACCCTGCCGCGTCGGGAATTGAACCCTGGTCCCAGGCTAGACCTCTGCATCAGGGTCTACCGCTCTAACCATTGAGCCACACATCTCCACAAAAATACACTTTAACTAAAAAGTGTTAATTTCAACATTCTCACCATGTTGCATACTACATCTAAAATAACCACACAGCTTATAATTAAAACAGCACAATGCATGTTGCAAACAACAAGAATACAATTATTATTCCCACCATGGTAAAAATGACATCTTAAAACCCAACACCCAAAACCCTACTTGTTTAGGCTACACTAGTAGAACATGGAGTAGTATTACTTGCATCTAGTGTTTCTTAGGAAGATTAAGCGCACTGCATACCTATTTTACATTCAAGTGCTGTAATTATAAGTACTCAGGGAGGCCGTGTCATCTGAGAAAGGCAAACTAACGTTGCATCACCTTCTCTCCTCCCGGACACAATATCAGCTTTCAGTATAAAATGCGATACCACAGCATCTCTGTCAGTCAATAGCATCTCTGGCAGTCTCTTGCACAATAATCTAGGGTGAAAGACCTCTCCCGATGAGTGGGCAGGTGTCAGCCCTTTTATACTATATCTTATCTAAGATGGAATTTCCAACTTCACCCTAGGAATGTCTGCAATAACCAAAGGGCATCAATATGCTATTCTATGACGCATTCTTGTAAACAAATAAGGTAAAAATATGACAATTCAGACTACACTGTTATGGCTAATTTTCCTGTTTAACCTTGAAATAGAGATAACAAGGCACTTGTTTCAGACTGGTGCCGCATCAGGTGTGTTATTATTGCCTATATTTGAGTGACTTGAAACTTTCACAGGTTCTTGAAAAGATAAGTGCAGACAACATTTGGAACAGGGGCCGACATGTCGATGATTCTGCCGATATTTAGAAAATGGAGTCTCAACCTGCTTAAGATAGACTCTGGCCTTATGGTCTTAAAGTCATAGCAGCATAGATCCCTTATAGTATACTGTAAAAGATGAAAAATTAAGTTGGCCCTTTGCTGAAAGAAAATATTAAAATTGAACCGTAGTTTATATTAATTTCTGTCTTTTAACCTGCTTGCAAACAAAATGAGTCCTGTCCTTGGGATCCTTAAGATCTTTCACAGGTTGGACAGTCCTCCTCAGGCACCTATCTTAAAAGGCGCCCTCAGACCTCCCCTAAAGACCCCTAATGAATCTCAGTTTGTACTTTCTGATGTATTTTAGATAAACACTATTCAATTGATAAAATTGAGTTCAGTGCAATTAAGCACTGCCTACCTGACGTTGTATGCACCCTTCTTAGCTGTGGCAAAATCACCTGATGGCTCAAAGGAAGCTGGTGGTGTCTTTTGTCAAAGGCTTATCAACGGGAGCCTTGTCATCTGGGCGTGTCAGGAAACAAGTCCTCTCAGTAGCTGCGCAGAATACACCGAGACATGAAGGCTCCTGAAGAATCCAAAGACAGCAGTACTTTATCCCCTGCAGAGACCATCAGTTCCTGTCGAGTCACTGGCACCATTCGGCAAGCTCTCTGCTCTGCTCCTGCTTTAGGCCTACCAGACTATTCTAAGTCTTTCCAACTCTATGTTCATGAGTCTGACGGGAGTGCTCTTGGGGTTCTATGCCAGCAGTTTGGTGACCACAAAAGACCATGCGCATATTTCTCTGCCACCTTGGATACTGTAGCCAAGGCTTTACCTTCCTGTATACGTTCTGTTGCAGCAACCGCCTTAGCACTACAACGTGCAGAAAGCATAATAATGGGACATGAAGTTGATGTCTATGTTCCACATGCTGTAGAGCTGATACTAAATAAGACACGTACTCAGCACCTCACAAATGCCAGGCTCACGCAGTATGAGATCTGTTTATTTGCAGCACATGTGACACTTCACAAATGGAACGTGCTTAACCCTGCCACTCTGTTACCTATTCCCACTGATGATCTAGTGGACTGCATCCAGCCAAGACTCAGGTCAGCAGCACATGCCAACACCAGACCATGATTGTATTTTGTTAACTGAAGAGCAAACAAAAGGGAGAATAGACATGACGGACATAGCCTATGCAGATGCAGAGGGAGAATTGTGGGTGGATGGTTCCTGCCGTAGAACAGAGGATGGAAATACATCAGCAGCCTATGCAGTTGTAACAAATAAAACTGTAGTTGAGTCCTGTAAGATACCCGAGTTGTCTGCACAAGCAGCAGAACTTGTGGCACTCACACAAGCTTGTGAATTATCTGAAGGAAGGTGTGTTAACATATATACAGACAGCCAATATGCCTTTAATGTGGCACATTCCTTTGGAAGACTCTGGAAGGAAAGAGGTTTCATTACCTCACAAGGCACAAAGATACAGCACGGAGTGCTTATCACCATTACTTAACTCCCTGGCACTTCCAAAGAAATTGGCCATAGTTAAATGCAGCGCTCACAAATAAGTTACAGACAAGGTAGGCCAGGTAAATGCATTTGCTGACATAACAGCAAAACAGACAGCAAGAAATAATTCAGCACTAGTACTAACTGTCCAAGAATTACCAGATGAAGTGAAGTCACTAGATCTAACAAGTGAAGGTATAAGACTAATGCAACAAGGAGCAACCGCAGAAGAACAGATGAGTTGGTCAAAGAACGGGTCATTTGTTCAAGGATGTTGGATGAATGGCGCCAAGGATAAATATATGTTACCAGACAGGATGGTCTACTCTGTGTTTGGCCATGCATGGCCCAGCACATATATGCAGGGATGCAATTGTAAATTGCATGGACAAATTCTGGGTGAACAAGAACATAAGAAAAATAGCACAGGAGATATGTCAAACATGTATGGTATGTGCACAGTACAATGTGGGTAAGACTGCTCCAGTACCCAAAGGCCACTTTCAGAAACCAACAATGCCATTTGAAGCCCTGCAAATAGACTATGTGGAGAGGCCCCCTGCAAATAAGTATAGGTATATCCTGGTGGTGGTGTGCATGTATTCAAAGTGGATAGAGGCATATCCGGTGAAGCACAATGATGCTATCTCAACAGCCAAGTGCTTGATAAAGGAACTGATCCCACGTTTTGGGGTCCCAAAAACAATATTTTCAGACAATGGCAGTCACTTCTGTAATGAACTAATAATGGTTACATGCAAAGCCTTGGAAATACAGCAGAAGCTACACTGCGCCTACCATCCAGAGGCCGCTGGCGCAGTGGAAAGAAAAAATGGCGTGCTCAAAGCCAAAATAGCAAAAATATGTGCTGACACAAAATTGACCTGGATGGATGCCTTACCTATTGCCCTAATGAGCATGAGGAGCACACCAGATGCCAAGACCAAACTCAGTGCACATGAAATTGTCACTGGGTTGCCAATGGTAGCTTGGGGAGTTCCAGACAAAAATGCTCTGCCTATGATGACGAATGAACTGTTGAATGATTACTGCATGTCACTTACACGTACTCTTGCTTCTATCAACCAGCACGTGAAGGGAGCCCTTCCAGAGCCGCTGCAGGTCGAGGGGCACAAGTTCAAGCCCGGTGACTGGGTGCTCATCAAAGCATTCCAGAGGTCCAACTGTCTCCAAGCTCGCTGGAAGGGACCACAACAGGTACTACTCGCCACAAAGACAGCAGTGAAGTGCACCAACAACAAATCTTGGATTCATGCCAGCCACGTCAAGAGGGCACCTCCTGAGACTGCATCCAGCCAAGACTCAGGTCAGCAGCACATGCCAACACCAGAACTGATCAAAGAAGAAAAAAGGTACAATTTGAGATCTACAAAGAAGAAGGAGATGAAATGTCAGTAATTCTGGTACCTGATCTTCTGCAGGAAATAGATGAAGTACTACTATTAGATATTATCCTAACAGATATTTTGACGACGATTTTTGACTTTGAGAATAGCAGTGAAGAAGACAACGAAGACGCACTCAGTTACCTTGAGGAAGTATTTAGTCAGCTAGAATACCAACTAATGCAAGATTTAAATAGTCTAGCATTACAAGAAGCCTTGAATAGAGTACTTGCTGACTGAGAAAAACAAACTAGGGTATATTGTACACTACCACCAGGAATAACAGCCTGTCTGCATAACAGAAAGAGACTACAACAATTCATCAGGGAAGTCCTTAGTAAAAAGTGGGCCAGTACAACGTTGAGTAGATGAACTGATCCAGGAGGTATTTGCGAGTCCTCCTGTAACTGCATAGTGCCCGTGCCACTGCAGTAATTAGTAGATGAACTGATCCAGAAGGTATTTGCGGGTCCTTCTGTCACTGCGAGCACCCGTGCTGCTGCAGCAACCAGCAAAGGACTTGAACGGATCCAGAAGGAATTTGCGGGTCCTTCTGTCACTGCGAGCACCTGTGCTGCTGCAGCAACCAGCAAAGGACTTTTTCCAGATCATCAGGACAGCCAGCTTCAGAAAGATACATTTGGGGTGAGGTATAGTGGACACTCCTGTCGTGCGTTATAGGAATTACATGCATATCTTTGGGAGGAGAGAAGTACCAAAAAATACTCAGAGACCATCTGACATATTAACGAATAGCTGTTCGCAATATATTTTATACTACAGCCTCTCCTTATATGTGTTTATGCTTTTTGTGTGCTTAGCTTATATTATAGTAAAGATTCATAGTGATAATTCACAACATAGTGTCATCAATAGCACTACATCCAATTAAAGAAAGTATAAGAATAGATAGATATGGATAGGGAAAATACAGTTCAAAAAATGAAGAGAAAATGGTACAAGTCTAAAATGTGCATATAAGGGGTGATATTCTGTCTGTTATTATTAGCATTAATTACTGTTTATCTATTAGATGTGTTCTATCCCATGGAAAGGTTGATCCCAACACCAACAACACCTGCTACAATACCTGCATACACTTTGTCACCTGAAGAAGATATGCACCACAATTCCTTTGTGACTTTGATGCATCATACCAATAAGATATTAACAAGGGGAGATTGCTGGATATGTTTGCAATTCCCAGCTTCTGTAGACCAAAGTTTGCCCCTGGTTCAAGTCCCACTACCGTTTGCAGCATCCTGTTATGCCATTTACATAACAATAGTAAAAATAGAACTGATAGCTGTTTTGCAGAATTTAAAGAAAAGTACTGCTGGTGCAGGGACAACTATGGCCCCACCTGCAGGAACATTATATAACAAATATATGGCAGATATTCTGACACTAGGGAACTGCACGGAAGTGATAGAACAAAATGCAACATTTCCCCTGTCTGACATCTTTACCCCGCTCTTTCCAAATAAGAATACAAGCATTAGGATAGCAGGCCCATCAAAAGAAGCAAATAAGAATATACCATTTTTAAAGTTAAAATTAAGAAAACACAACGCAATAGGGAGTATATGTATTAAGAGTAATGGGACCTATCAGGTGGGAAATAGCACAAATTGTAACATGACATTTGAAATGACGGCCGGAAATATTAGCATTCCACTTTACGTAGGTGACTCAATTTATTTCATTTGTGGAGAGAAGGCTTATACATGGCTTCCAACAAATTGGGGTGGTTGTTGTCACCTAGGTTTTGTATTACCTGCTATAGCAATAAAAGACACAAGAGAAGTTCGAAGGGACATGCAAAGACATGCACCACGGCGAGGCAGGAGAAGTGTGGATGTGGATCAAAGAGATACAGCATCACAGATAGCGGGTGACATATTTAAAGGAGTGATACCATGGATTGGTCCAGCTATCAACTCCAGGGATATACGTAGATTATCCAGGCTACTAGAAGCAACAATAAATGAAACAACAAGTATACTTGAAAATATTACAGTAGAGCTTCAAGCTGTGAGATTAGTTTCGTTACAAAATAGAATGATTCTCGACATGATTCTAGCAGAAAGGGGAGGAGTCTGTGCAATTATAGGGGCGTCCTGTTGCACCTATGTCCCGGACTCCTCTGTTACTGTCAGGGAAGCAATAAAAAGATTGCATCATATAGGTGTAGAAGCACATCAGGATTCTGGTACATGGGATATAGGAGGTTCACTTTGGAGTTGGTTGAGCGCATGGGGTTGGAAGATAGGAATGGTGTTCATAACAATTTTCCTACTAATAATAGGCTGTTGTCTATTAGTTAATTGCCTGCCAATGTGCTGTCAACTATTGGGACAGCTGACAAAATGCCAAGTGAGGAAATTAAAGGAAAAAGAAAGAATACTGATGCAAACAGTCACTACTGAGTTAATGAACATAGACATTTCTGACGATGATAAGAATGAACAATATAATTATTAAATTGTGATATGCTGCGTGATGAAATTATTTTAAACTGAGGTTCAAAGGGTCGATTTGTAAAAGATGAAAAATTAAGTTGGCCCCTTGCTGAAAGATAATATTAAAATTGAACCGTAGTTTATATTAATTTCTGTCTTTTAACCTGCTTGCAAACAAAATGAGCCCAATAGTCATAATGAAATGTTGCTCCATGGTGCACAGCTGGTGCACAGAGGGTTAAATTAAGTTGTCTGAAATTCAGCTGAAACCAGAAAAGAATGACAAGTGAACATGAACGTGCCCATTCTGTTCTTGCTCCAAGTTGTTTAATGATTCACTAGCCTTTCACCTTTGTACAGAGCCAGTTCAGTCAGTTCAGCGAGCTCTTTCTAGGAATCGTTCGCTGACCTAGGACGTGACAAGTTTGGCCTGCCCTTGCCCCGTTAAGTGAAGAGGCGAATTGTTTGCTCAGCACAGATAGCATAGATAGCAAGTGCGTCATTTGTGTTGGAAAGCAGAAAACACGGGCCTCTGCTGATAGTAGATCAACATTGCATATTGACATTTCAAGATAACCGGCCAAGGCAAGGCTGAAAGTCAGGAGATGGTAGTTTAAAGATTAACCTGTAGCTGCATGGTCAGATGTGTCGCAAATAATGTAAATTGTGAACGTAGACATATTTTGCAATGCACCTTGATACTGTAATGTACACGTGGACCTAATTCTAGCATGGTCACACCATGATGTAATTTGTTAATCATTAATGTATCCAGGTTCTGAAAATGGTATATAAGAACTGGCTTGCTTTCTGAAAAAACCAGATCACTTTGCACTCCTGCAAATTGTCTCAGCTGCAGCTTTATTGGCAATAAAGCCACTTTCTTTTGAAACCTTGTATGTGCCCTTCTTCTTGTCCCTATTAATACATTTTTTTGCTTTAACAATACGCATCTCATATAATGCGCCCGATTATACAGCTTTGGGACCCAAACTCTAGAACAAGAAACACCACAGTATTTCTTTCAACTTTTATTCCAATCCACAATCCCGACTTCTGTCCTACAATGGAATGGTTCTAATTTGCAAACGGAAATGGAAGGTGGGGGATTGTTTGATGTTGACAATCCGTTTCAGCATTAGTAACATTAATACGTTCGTCTGGCGTCGTAGTGTTCGTGGGGGCCAGGGATTCTGGCTCTGGGCAGGTCCAGGTGCGGACGGACGCAGATGTTCTTACCTTAGGCGCACCTTCAGCACGGCCACCATATATGGGGAGGTGGGAGGGAGGAGTAGCTGGGAGGCAGGGCGGCGAATGGGCGAGCAGGGGGGCTGGCCGCTGGGACACAGCAGCGGGAAAAAAATGGGCAGAGAACGGCGAAGAGAACAGAAGGCAAAACAGGGCACAGACAATAACAGGAGGGAAAAAGAAGGAAATTAAGGCAGAAACAAGGCAAAACAGGAGGAGAAAACAAGGTATTAAAGGCAAAACAAAGACAAAACAGTTACAACAAAACGAAGCAAAAACAGGGAGAAACCTAAGGTGTGGGCGTCAGAGGCAGCAACAATGTGTAAAGAGTGAAGAGGTGTTGCCTTAATGATATCTACGTTCCCTTCTAAATTTGCATTGAAAAGAAAAGCTGAGCAGAGTCTCCTTTGTCAGATGATGATCCCTTAGTAATACTGGCTGGCATGACAAGAGATAATTGAACTTTAGCATTCCCTATGATCATAGCCTGAAATCATGGAAGAGCTTAGAGCTGGAAGAAGGTGGCTCCCTAACCACATACAATTGGGCACAGAGGATCTGGAATTTATGTCCATGAAGATGTTGACTCTCAACTTAAGTAAATTAAATACACAATTTCTATATTAGGTGGAAATCCCTTGTGGATTATTTGAAATAGGTGTTGAGAACCATGGCATGCCACAGGACATTGAAAGCACTGACTATTGGGAACGCGGGAATGAAGCACTGGACTCCAAACTAAATGCAGACCAGCCGCGGCCCGTGCAGGTAAGAGTGGTGGGGCAGTGGTGCTGGGTGAGAGGGGAAGACTTTGTCAACGATTAATATTATTACTATTATTGGATTTTTATATAGCACGTAGCTACCCAGGGGCGTCCCAGCGCTTGCGACTAGCCAGAGTGCAGTGGGATTGTTAAGTGGATTGATTCAATAACCATGTTTTGAGCAGTTTCCGGAATGTAAGAAGAAGGGGTTTGCCACGGATAATGGAGAGCAGCATGTTCCAGAGTTTGGCTACATTCAGGCATATGCATCAAAGAAAATACCGGGAGCAAACGGGCAGAATCTCAGAATCTGGCCGTTTGCTCCCGGTATTTCAGCATTTGGGATGCATCATCCCAAATGCTGAAATCGCAATTTAAGGAATCTCTAAATAGCGATTCCTTAAATTGCTCCTGCATTTAAGGAATCCCAAAATGAGATTCCTTAAATGCAATGCATGAAACCCAAAAAAATAGCGATTTCGCTAATAGGGGGAGCAAATTACCATGAAGTTGAACTTCGTGGTAATTTGCTAAAACTTTGAAAAATGCACTTTTGTGCATTTTTCAAAGTTACATGTTGCTCACACACATGCCCTTAGGGCATGTGTGTGTGTAACATTCGTGCACAGGTCCATTTCAGGGGTGCAACAGGGTGTCCTTTGGACACCCTGGCACCCTTGAAATAGCGGAACCTTACCGATTCGGTAATAGCTAATCGCTAATAAGGAATGGCTTCCCCATTCATTCCTATGGGCCTTTAGGCCCATAGGAATGAATGGGGAAGCCATTCCTTATTAGCGATTAGCTATTACCGAATCGGTAATAAGGAATCTTAAGGAATCGCTAATAACATTGAGATTCCTACATGCATCCCGTTTTGCGAGTCTTTAATAGCGATTCCTTAAAATTCGCTATTAAGGACTCGCAAAACATTACTTTGATGCATCTGCCAGATTGTAGTTAAATGATCTGCCTCCACTTCTCAACCTTTTTATTTTCAGTGTTGACTGCCAGATGATGATTGGAGGAGTGAAGGAATTTTCTTGGTTGGTAGGGAGTGATGAGAGGTCTGTTAATGGCTGGTCCCAAACCCCAATAGGTCCTATGGGCTATGCAAAGGGTCTTAAATTTAACTCTCCGGGCCATCACCAGATCCTGTGTCTGGGCCAGCTGCGACCCTTACAGGTAAGAGCGGTGGCGCGTAGGGGCGGATTTTGAAAGACAACGACAAGAGGAAATTATTTATTTAATTTTCCCTCATCATCAAATGAAAATGGAAGGTTGGGGATTGTCTGAGGTTGACAATCCGTTTCAGCATTAGTAAAATTAAAACGTTTTATGAATGCAAGAGGAAGTTTTTATTTTATTTATTTATTTGCAGAGTTTTATATAGCGCTGGCTAGACCCGGAGGTATCAGAGAGCTTTACATGAGAACAGTTTCAACATAGTAAGCATTAGTTACTGGAGCATCGTATAATAAAAAAAGACAAAAAGCCCCCACAGGGGATAGAAGGTATTGGGGGAGGTGGGCAGAGTCCAGAGGGGCCGTCAGGGGGATGAGAGGGCCGGAGACAGGAGCAAAGTCCTCTCTCCCCGCTCAGACCGGTGGTAATCATCTCACGGGGATCGGGGCAGCCAAAGCGGATAAACCTGCAGGGCCATCATCACGCAGAGACTCCAAGTGCACAGCAGCTGCAGCGGGATGCAGAGTTGTAATGGTCAAGACCGGAAGGGAGGTGATAGCCCAGGAATGAGACCCAAAAGGTGATCCCGAGTCCGTCTCCTCAACAGCTGCTAAGAGCAGCTCACCCGTGCAGTCGGCCATTATCCTAGGATTCCCCTGGATGAGTTGTTGTGGAAAAGGCTTCCTCCATATCGAAGATCAGATTGTCCTAGGGGCACGAAGAAAAGTCATAGCTTTAAAATCCCCTTGGTGTAGGGGGTACACAGTGTCGTGTCCACATGATGGCACTAGGACCCTGGGGCTCAGGGTCAGGGGGACAGGGACACCAGACACCACATCCGGTCAGGGGGCGGGGGTCAGGGATCACTCGCCTGCAGGACCTCAGGGTGAGAGGTCAGGGGACCACGAGCGCGGCATACTGATACCAATGTATACATGCAAATAAAGACCGACGCTGATCACCTTACCGTCTCCTGTGTATTCCCGATCTTCGCGACGCGACAACTAGCGACGAAGGCGGCGACATCGACCAGCGTGAATTTGTGTGCACCTCGTCGGAAAGGGAAAGGATCGATCGTCTTCAGAAGACTGGTGACCAGGATCTCGGCGTGCCCAGAAGAAGACAGCGGCTAGAAGACGGAGCGCAGCGACACGGGAGCCCACCCCGGCCGCTGCGAGGAAAGACTGCCTGCCCCGGTAAGCGCTGTGCATGTAAGCACGAATTTGAAGATTTGCCGCGAGCTCTCGCGAGAGTCTCGGTGGCCATCTTAGAGGCAGGCGAGAGGGCCAATAAGCGAGCGGGAAAGGCTTGGCGGCCATTTTGGAGTCAGGCAACATTTCTATTGGCTGCGAAGTTCCGCGAGACTATCGGCGGCCATTTTGAAACCAGGCAAATAAGGCAATCAGAAGCGAGATTGGCTCGGCGGCCATTTTAAGGCCAGGAAAGTGCCGATTGTCAAGGCAGAAAGGCAGAAGTGCACAACAAGCACAGGCAAAAACAAGGAAAAGACAAAAGAAGAAAAGAATAAAGGCACAAAGAAAGAAATAAAGAAGATAAAGGCAACAGAACAAAGGAAAACAAAGAGAAAACGAAGGGGCACAAATGAAAGAGAATTAAGGGCATAAACAAGGAGAAGACAAAAAGGAGAACAAGGAAAGAGACAAAAGAAGAAGAGAATAAAGGCACAAAGAAAGAAATAAAGAAAATAAAGGCAACAGAACAAAGGACAACAAGGAAAAATGGCAGACCCAAAACCAAGTGCGCAATACAGAAGACCACTGCCATTCAGCCTGTCTGAACCGCAAACAGGGATAAGATGGGAGAAATGGCTCCGGCGTTTTGAAAACTATGCTGACGCAACAGATGTCACAGCGGCCAAGAAACGAGGACTGTTTCTAAATTATGTGGGCGATGAGGTCGAGGATCTGTTGGCGACACTGCCAGCTGCGGACATTGACACCTATGCCAAGTTAACAAAGTGCCTGACGGACAAGTTTGATCCGCAAAGAAATGTCGATTTCGAGAGGTATAGTTTCATGATCGCTTTCCAACAGGCTGAGGAATCACTAGACGATTTTGCAACGAAGTTGAGGAAACTATTGACTCACTGTGCATTTGACAAGTTTGATAACGAGCAGGCCATAAGGCTACTGATCATCGCAGACTGTCGGGACATAGAATTCCGAACAAGAATACTGAAAGAACCGATAACATTGGAGAATATCCTCGCACTAGGGAGGGCAGAAGGGCGAGCAACAGCACACGCGAAAGAAATGGAACGTGGCAAAGGAAGAGGTGGAGAACAAATTAATCGAATGGCGAGCAACAACAACAAAACAGGAAACTGGAGATAAGACAGAGGCGGCCAGGCAGGGAGGAAGCAACAAGAAGGAACGTGCTACAGATGCGGACTAGAGTTCCCACACCGAGGCGGCCCATGCCCAGCATTTGGCCAACGTGCTGAAAATGCAATGGACGAGACCATTACGCAAGTGTATGTCAAGGGGCACAGTTCAGGAATGACCGTGGAAGAACAAGTAGAGGAAGGATGCCGACACGCAGACACATCAGGCATGTCGAGACAGGATTGAGGAATTCGTCCGCAGAATCAGGGGACGAGGAAGAAGAAGAGAAAACGGAGAGGCTATACCTCATGACAGAGGTTAACACAGACTCCGAAGAAGATGAAGAAGAGTGCGACGAAATAATATGCCTGGTGGACAAGAAAAAAATAAAGAAAACGGAGTCCGTAACAATCAAAGTGGGGCCACACGATACCACGTTTGTGCTGGACAGCGGCGCAACGTGCAATATCATGTGCGTCTCTGAATATGAGAAGATGAAAGTGAAGCCGACTCTGAAGCCATCCCCAGTGAAAGTATTCACATGGGGGGCAAAGCGACCAGTGATCAACCTGGGGAAATTCAAAGAGGAATTACGATACAAGGATCAAAGGCTAACGGAGCAGATACATGTGCTCAAAGGAGACATCCCAGCGCCATGCTTGTTGAGCAACATAAAGGCACAAGTAATGGGGCTGATGGAAATGACGTATCAGATGTCAGAAAAAAAAACATTCTAAAAGAATATCCCAAACTGATAGAAGGTTTAGGAAAGCTGAAAGGACGGCAGATAACATTGCACATAGATGAAACAATAAGACCAGTTGTGCAACATCACAGAAGGGTGCCCATACACCTACATCCACAAGTCGAGGAAGAGCTGGAGGCCCTACTAAAACAGGACATCATAGAACAAGCGGATGGACCGACACCATTGGTGTCACCCATGGTGGCCGTCCCAAAGAAGGACAAATCGAAGATAAGAATATGTGTGGACATGAGGATCCCGAACAAGGCAATTGAACGTGAGCAACACCCTGGCCCACATCTGGACGGCATGATTAGCTGTCTCATAGGCACGAGAAGATTTTCGAAACTGGATCTATGCAAGGGATACCACCAACTTGAACTAGACCCTCAGTTGCGATACATCACGACGTTCTCCACCCACCTCAGACTATTTAGGTACAAACATTTGAGTTTTGGGAGAAGTGTGGCTCACTGGTTAGAGCAGGCAGACCCTGAAGCAGAGGTCAGACCCGGGACCAGGGTTCAATTCCAAACGCGGCAGGGTCTTGAGCTCAAATGTCCACGGACTCGATAATTCTCGCTTCGGTGCCTGACCTTATCATGGGTTCACACTCTGCAACTCTGGGCTTTAAGCTTGCTTAATCTCCACAACGGCCCCCTGCGGCGGGATGCCTGGCTTTCACCTTGGGGATGCCCTGTAGGGGCTATCTCACAGGGAAAAGCCAGGACGGGTTCCCAAGGCAAGCGCTTAGAGACCCCTGGGTGATAAGCGCTATATAAATCCAATATACAATACTATACAATACAATCTCATCGGCTGCAGAAATATTTCAGGAGACAATTCGTCAAGTCATCAGGCCGGTCAAGAACAGCTTGAACTACAGTGACGATATCCTGGTGTTCGGCAAGTCGGACGAAGAACATGACACGGCCTTAAGGGAGGTATGTTCATATCTAGAAGAAGCAGGTCTAACGCTAAATGAAGAGAAATGCGAACTGGGGCGGAATGAGCTAGTGTTCTTCGGTCACATATTTTCCAAAAAAGGAATGCGGCCAGACTGCAGCAAGGGCGAGACATTGGAAAAAGCAAAGAAGCCCACAGACGTGGCAGAAGTGAGAGCGTTTCTGGGGCTAGCAAGTTACTGTGCACGCTACATTAAAGATTTCGCCACCGTCAGCGCGCCACTGAGAGAGCTGACGAAACAAGGACAAAATTTTCAGTGGAGCAGCGAGTGTGACAAAGGGTTCGAAGAGATAAGAAGGGCAGTGACAGCAGTGGATCATTTGGCCTACTTCGACCCCAAGTTATGCACAGAGCTGACAGTGGATGCATGCCCCGTGGGGCTGGGAGCAATTTTAGCACAACATCAGCCCGGGAGAGATTCCCCAAGACACATCGTTGCGTACGGGAGCAAGAGTCTGACAGACGTTGAGAAAGGATATTCACAACCCGAAAAAGAGAGTCTGGCAGTGGTGTGGGCCTGTGAACATTACCCCATGTTCGTATACGGAAAACCGGTCACAATCGTGACTGACCATCAGGCTTTGATAACAATCTATGGCAACCCGAATGCAAAAATACCGCCAAGAATAGAAAGGTGGGGAATCAGGCTCATGGACTACAATTTTAAAATTATTCACAAGCCAGGAAAAGAGCAAAACCCAGCAGACTATGTGTCAAGGCACCCCCTGCCGCAAAACTCACAAGCGACCACAATGGCAGAAGAGTACCTGAACTTCGCACTGAAACTCAGTACACCGGCGACAATAACAGAGAGTGAACTAAATCAAGAAACGAAACAGGACGCCACCATGCAGGCGGCAATGAGGATCAACAGGGCGCAACGATGGAGCCACGTAAACAACCACATGTGCGTAGGAAGAGGAATAGACAAAGAAGAACTGCTGGCATTTAAAAGAATAAATGAGGAGCTGTCAGAATGCGAAAACTGAACAATAATGAGAGGCACGAGAATAGGTATGCCCCAAACGCTAAGAAGACCAGTGGATTTGGCACACGAGTCACACCGGGGCATGGTAGCCACTAAAAAGATGCTGCGGGAAAAAGTGTGGTTCCCGGGACTTGACAGCATGGTGGAAGAGATGGTGACAAAGTGCCACGTATGTCAAAAAACAGGACCACCGTCAAAACTGTGGAAATCACTTTAGGATAATTTGAAATGTGCATTGACAGCCATGGCATGCCACCGGACATCGCAAGCACTGACTATTGGAAATGCCGAAATGAAGCACTGGACTTTAAGTTCCCCAAACTAAATGTAGACCAGCTGCGGCCGTGCAGGTAAGAGTGGTGGGGCAGTGGGGCCGGGGGGGGGGGGGGGGATTTTGACAGACAATGACGAGGGAACATTAAATAAATAATGTATTTTCTCTTGTCGTCGTTTGTCGAAATCCCACCCGGCCACCACTGCGCCGCCGCTCTAACCAGGCACGGGCCACGGCAGGCGCGGATGCAGGACCTGGTGATGGCCCGGAGAGACGTGCGATAAGATAGAAGTGTGACATGTGCAGCGGACTGGTTCACTAATGGGTTTGATACTCGTGTGCTTTTCTGAATTAGGATCGATCCAGCAAGGGATGATTTAAGTGGGTGACGATATACAGTTGAAGAGAAATGTTTTTTTGCATTCTATGCCCGATAGATTTGATCAATAAAATGCCTTTATAAAAAAAAGTTTAAAGCAAATTGAGAAATCGAAACTGACATTGAAGCAAGAGTATTCGTATTTGAACTTAATTACAGTAATTAACTAAAATTCAGCATTGACTGGCTCACTTTTTGAAAGTAGCAAATATAGGACAACGTTTTGGAGAAATTGCTAAAGCCTGATGACATATTTGAAATGATCGCTTTAAATGTTTTGACATCAAAACCATATAATTAATAAGTGAAACATACTGTTAAACTTGCTGGGGCCTCCTGGACTGTTGAGCTTCTCTTTCTTAGAAAAAGTATAAAAGAAAAGTATTCTTAAACCCTTCCGACATTCGTATTTCCGTCCAAGTCTCTGTATTGTTAAGATTACGTGTAAATAATACTCCTTTGTCAATTTCCCTTTATTTCCCATATCATTTCAAACCTGTTTGCCCATTAGGAGACTTTGCTGTGGTAGCAGCTTCCATTGTGTTCCTCATCACTCCCGTTTTTCTTCACCTACATTAACTGTCTGTGGTTTTTCAAATCATTTCCCCAAAATTTGCTGTATCACCATGAGATGCACGTCATTTTATGTCCACCTTATAGCACTCCAGGCAGTGTTCAGACAAGAAATAAATACAATGAAGAGTAGAAGCAAAGACAGACATAGATTGGCATTGTAAAAATGATTTGATGTTCATTCTTCAGTAAAGCAGCACGTTTGTTTTGCTGGAATTTCCCCCAAAACGGAGTAAGAAATCAGAAAAGCTTCCATGATACTTTCACTGTTATGCTATTCATTTTGTCACTAAGACAAGATAAAAGTATTTCTGTTGTTGGTAGGTTTTGCCTTTTGATAAAGATGTGGATTTCTTCTTTTACTGGTGCCACTGCAATAAAAGGATCCATTTGATAGCCAGTAGACATCGAGTAGGAGAGGGTGAGCATCATGGTGGGTGAAGAGACTGAATGAAGAGAACATGGATGCTGTATTGAGGAACACATAATTAATCTACATTGCCTGTTTATCTGTTTAATTTTAATGTATAGTTTTGTCTCTAAGAAGAGACGTGTGTACACATGGGCTTTCTTACAGATGCAACAAAAACTAGTCTCTGAAAAGTACTGACTGCAATACTTTGCAGAGTGTGCCAACTAATGTCACCCCTTACAACGTAAACTTCATTTACTGTCTCCTTTTCATAGTTCTCTTCTGCAGGGGCACAGCTTATTTTTGCTACTTCTTTCTATTGAGCAAAGGGGCTTTCTCCCACCTTCCATACTGTTGTAGCTCAATATGAAGCTTCAATATCTTGTACACTTTCTGTCTTCGCTGGGGCACCACGAACAGACCCCCAACTATTGCCCCAAAAACTTCCTTCCTGAAACAAAAAGTCTAACCTATTGTCTTCCCCGTTTCTTGTTCTCACCTGACTCTACAGGCCCTTTTAGAACTAATGACCGCTCACTGCAGGCTTGTCTCTTTAGTTGGTCTTTTATGGGTTGTTTTCTGAAACAGCTGTGGCTTATGGGAGACGTAAATGTATATACTTATATCAATCAGACATTGAACTGTATTTCTATATTAGCAAAATAATTACATGTGCCAGTTTTCCAGAAACATACAAGTTTTAAATTATGACCAGTATTGGGTATATTATCTGAAGGGCCGGATGGATGTATGACGTAACAACGCATGCTTTTACCACGCATGCCTTTACAACGCGGTTTTTACATCGCAAACCTTTACAACGCATAGCGCTTTGGGGTGCTGGATAGTGAAAAGTTTAATTTTCTATTCCAACTCCAGTCCCCGTGGACACTAGGGAAGGTGTTGGATACAAAATTAAACTTATTCCCTATCCTAGAGCGCCCCCCAGCGCAATGCGTTGTAATGGTTTGCGTTGTAATGGTAGTGCGTTGTAAAAGTTTTGTTGTAAAGGTTGTTCACCGGGCCGGATTTGTCAAAAAAAATTCTACTAAACCGTGTAAAATTATTGTTTTTGTGTTGGTCAGATAGACTGATTGTCTGTTTTGGTTCGGGAATCAAAATGTCACTGCTCAATTGCTTGGCATGCTGCAATTGAGATGATCCGTCCAAGGTGATTAAAATAAACTTCAATAAATGTCTTTCCTTTGATGTATTTGCAACATGTGCCCTTGTCTGTCACTTCCTTCTTGGACCTGCAGTGCAAGCAGTGCACTGATGACAGACACATTGGCTGAATGACGCGGGTCGGAGGCCGCCATCTTGTAATAGGTCCTTTGTTTTGTCCATGATGCTTTTTTTCCATGGCTTGGAATAGATTCGGCACACACTCAGAAGTTTCCATTGGTTTAGCTGCACACAGTCTGTAGGTCCACCGGTGCAGCTCTTTTATCAGTTTGCCAGTGAAAACAGCAAGGCTGTTTTTTTATCGCATTTGCTCAACATTCTCAGCGGTGCTTTTAAGGGATGGATAACAAAGAAAGCTCATTAAATAGCATCCGGTATTTTCCATTTACCAAGCAAACAGTCACGAATCGCGTCCCATTATGAAGCAGAATGATATATAATTGCTCACTTCTGCATTAGCAGATACCTGATAATGCACTGTAATAGGACAGGGCAATTGGATAATTGAAACTCTTCTCAAACGCTCCTTTAGCTGAGCTAGAGTTTATATTTTCAATGCGGTACAAGTCAACTAAAAAGGAGTGTCTCATTCATTCATTCATTCCCACTTTTGTTTATTCATTCATTCATACAAGGCATCAAAATAATACTTTGTTGGCATGACAAGGAACGTCTAGGTTTTACAGGTGCACAAATGCTGTGAGGAGTTTATGGAAGGGTTTATTTGCGTCTGATAGTGACATAAGCCAACAAGGGCTCTGATTCTTTCCTGCCAGCTCTCACTTTCCTCTCTTCAGCTCAATGTGAATCTTGCACTTTAAGACTAGTGAGAATATGAACGACTCAGCTGGCAAATTCTTCAAAGTGGAATTTCTCTGTTTTCTCATATTCTCAGTGCAGTGAATCAACATATGGATGCTCTTTTTGTAAGGCCAGACGGATGCCAACTCTGGCTTGACTGTCCTTTCCAGCTCTATAAGGCCTTCTTTCAGGCTTCAGACTGAGGTCTCTGTCCCTGCACTGGCCCTCAGTTGTCTGTCTTTGGAGCTCACTGTCCCCCTACATGTAATGAATTGCCTCTAGATTTGGGGCTTACTGTCCTTGTAGTGGTGGCCATCAGTCACACATCTTTGGGACCCAGTGTCCTTGTATTGGTCATCAGTCACCTCTCTTTGGGACTCTATGCCCTTGTACAGATCATCAGTCTCCTGTTGTTGGTGCTTGCTATCCTTCGATTGGTCATCAGTCTTCTGTTGTTGGTGCTCGCTCTCCTTGTGTTGCTCATCAGACTCCTGACTTTGGGGCTAGCTGTCTTTGTATTGGTCATCAGTCAGCTGTCTTTGGGGATCGCTCTCCTTGTATTGGCCATAAGTCATCTCTTTTTGGGGCTCTATGTCCTTGTACAGATCATCAGTCTCTTGTCGAACCAACTCGCAGTCTTTGTATTGGTCATCAGTCTGTCATTGGGCCTCAGCCTTCTTGATTCCGTTCATCAGTCAACTCTCCTTCATTTCCTGTTTAATAAATAGAGCTCTCCTTTGGCCCATGGGCCTCTGTGGGCAGGACCTCGGTCTCAGCGCTTGGACGCCTCAGGGCAGCTATTCGCGCTTTATAAAATCCATTTTCATTTCATTTTCATTATAAAGTCCATTTTCATTTCATTTCTCCTTGGTGTTCTCTCTATTTGTGTTGGTCATCGGGCATATATCTTTGGGTCTCGCTCTTCTTGTATTGGCCATCAGTCTCCTGTTGTTGGTGCTCGCTCTCCTAGTATTGGTCATCAGTCACCTGTCTTTGGGTCTCGCTCTTTTTGTATTGGTCATCAGTCACCTGTCTTTGGGTCTCTTGTATTGGTCATCAGTCACCTGTCTTTGGGTCTCGCTCTTCTTGTATTGGTCATCAGTCACCTGTCTTTGGGTCTCGCTCTTCTAGTATTGGTCATCAGTCACCTGTCTTTGGGTCTCGCTCTTCTTGTATTGGTCATCAGTCACCTGTCTTTGGGTCTCGCTCTTCTAGTATTGGTCATCAGTCACCTGTCTTTGGGTCTCGCTCTTCTTGTATTGGTCATCAGTCACCTGTCTTTGGGTCTCGCTCTTCTTGTATTGGTCATCAGTCACCTGTCTTTGGGTCTCGCTCTTCTTGTATTGGTCATCAGTCACCTGTCTTTGGGTCTCGCTCTTCTTGTATTGGTCATCAGTCACCTGTCTTTGGGTCTCGCTCTTCTTGTATTGGTCATCAGTCACCTGTCTTTTGGTCTCGCTCTTCTAGTATTGGTCATCAGTCACCTGTCTTTGGGTCTCGCTCTTCTTGTATTGGTCATCAGTCACCTATCTTTGGGTCTCGCTCTTCTTGTATTGGTCATCAGTCACCTGTCTTTGCGTCTCGCTCTTCTTGTATTGGTCATCAGTCACCTGTCTTTGGATCTCGCTCTTCTTGTGTTGGTCATCAGTCACCTGTCTTTGGGTATCGCTCTTCTTGTATTGGTCATCAGTCACCTGTCTTTGGATCTCGCTCTTCTTGTATTGGTCATCAGTCACCTGTCTTTGGGTCTCGCTCTTCTAGTATTGGTCATCAGTCACCTGTCTTTGGGTCTCGCTCTTCTTGTATTGGTCATCAGTCACCTGTCTTTGGATCTCGCTCTTCTTGTATTGGTCGTCAGTCACCTGTCTTTGGGTCTCGCTCTTCTTGTATTGGTCGTCAGTCACCTGTCTTTGGGTCTCGCTCTTCTTGTATTGGTCATCAGTCACCTGTCTTTGGGTCTCGCTCTTCTTGTATTGGTCATCAGTCACCTGTCTTTGGGTCTCGCTCTTCTTGTATTGGTCATCAGTCACCTGTCTTTGGGTCTCGCTCTTCTAGTATTGGTCATCAGTCACCTGTCTTTGGGTCTCGCTCTTCTTGTATTGGTCATCAGTCACCTGTCTTTGGGTCTCCCTCTTCTTGTATTGGTCATCAGTCACCTGTCTTTGGGTCTCGCTCTTCTAGTATTGGTCATCAGTCACCTGTCTTTGGGTCTCGCTCTTCTTGTATTGGTCATCAGTCACCTGTCTTTGGATCTCGCTCTTCTTGTATTGGTCATCAGTCACCTGTCTTTGGGTCTCGCTCTTCTAGTATTGGTCATCAGTCACCTGTCTTTGGGTCTCGCTCTTCTTGTATTGGTCATCAGTCACCTGTCTTTGGATCTCGCTCTTCTTGTATTGGTCATCAGTCACCTGTCTTTGGGTCTCGCTCTTCTAGTATTGGTCATCAGTCACCTGTCTTTGGGTCTCGCTCTTCTTGTATTGGTCATCAGTCACCTGTCTTTGGATCTCGCTCTTCTTGTATTGGTCATCAGTCACCTGTCTTTGGGTCTCGCTCTCCTAGTATTGGTCATCAGTCACCTGTCTTTGGGTCTCGCTCTTCTTGTATTGGTCATCAGACACCTGTCTTTGGGTCTCGCTCTTCTTGTATTGGTCATCAGTCACCTGTCTTTGGGTCTCGCTCTCCTTGTATTGGCCATCAGTCTCCTGTTGTTGGTGCTCGCTCTCCTAGTATTGGTCATCAGTCACCTGTCTTTGGGTCTCGCTCTTCTTGTATTGGTCATCAGTCACCTGTCTTTGGGTCTTGCACTTCTTGTATTGGTCATCAGTCACCTGTCTTTGGGTCTCGCTCTTCTTGTATTGGTCGTCAGTCACCTGTCTTTGGGTCTCGCTCTTCTTGTATTGGTCATCAGTCACCTGTCTTTGGGTCTCGCTCTTCTTGTATTGGTCATCAGTCACCTCTCTTTGGGTCTCGCTCTCCTTGTATTGGTCATTAGTCACCTGTCTTTGGGTCTCGCTCTTCTTATATTGGTTATCAGCCATCTCTTTTTGGTGCTGGGTGTCATTATACTGGTCATCCTTTGTCTTTCATTCGGGCTCTGGTTCCTTGGACAGGTCATCATTCACCTGTCTTCAGGGCTGGCTGCCCTTGGACTGGTCATCGATTTCCTGTCTTCTTATATTGGTCATTAATCAATCAGTTAATCACATTTCTTTGGGCTATATGTCCTTGTACAGATCATCAGTCTATTGTCGAAACAGCTTGCAGTCTTTGGGTCTCGCTCTCCTTGTATTGGTCATCAGTCACCTGTCTTTGGGTCTCGCTCTTCTTGTATTGGTCGTCAGTCACCTGTCTTTGGGTCTCTCTCTTCTTGTATTGGTCGTCAGTCACATGTCTTTGGGTCTCGCTCTTCTTGTACTGGTCGTCAGTCACCTGTCTTTGGAGCTCGCTCTCCTTGTATTGGTCGTCTGTAACCTGTCTTTGGATCTCGCTTTTCTTATGTTGGTCATCAACCATCTCTTTTTGGTGCTGGATGTCATTGTACTGGTCATCCTTTTTCTTTCTTTCGGGCTCCGGTTCCCTGTACCGGTCATCATTCACCTGTCTTTATAGCTCGTTCTCCTTGTACTAGTCATCAGTCTCCTATATATGGGGCTGGCTCATCTTATATTGGTCATCAATGAATCAATTAATCACATTTCTTTGGGCCAGGTGTCCTTGTACTGGTCATCAGTTACCTGTCTTTTGGGATTGCTCTCCTTGTACTGGTTGCCTCAGTTGCCACTTTTGCTTGCTGTCTTTCTACTGGTTGGTAGTCACCTATCTTTCAGACTCGCTGTACTTTTACTGTTAGTCAGTCTTCTGTCTAAGGGGCTCTGTTCTAGGTCTCCTGACTTTGGTACTCGCTCTCCTCATACCAGTCATTAGACACTTGTCTTTGGTGCTTGCTGCTCTGGTCTCTTCACAGATATTAGATATTCTTCTAGACAGGCTCTGAGCCAGCATTCATAACATTTCATTTTCTCTTCATCTGTGTTTATATTGGAAATTATATCTTTGCTCAGCACCTCTTGCTAGAAGGTTCAGGTACTGTTTCGGATGTCTCTTCTTTCTGCGGGAGATGTTCATCTCAGCTTCCTGTGTCTGGAGATCTCTTTAAGTAACATTTGTGTATATGTCTCATTTTGGCCACTTTGTTGAGTTTGACCTGACATGATTGTCTGCTGGTCTTCTGGATATGTGCCTGGCACTTTAAAAAAAAGTCTGTTTACCTGTGCAGAGTAGGAGAGGGTGCTGCAATAATTATGCTCAACAGGACTTGCTAGGGCGGTTTGTGTGGGCCTTCAGTACCTATTTACACAATTCCAGACACAAGGTGTGATCCTATGTCAAGTCTAATGAGATGTTCTAAAATGTTACTGTAATCCAGGAATCCTTATCTCAGTACATGACCTATTGTCTGAAGCAAACTATATTATGAGATACACGTGCTAATGATCCTAAGAAAGCCCTGAGAGGTAGGTTACACCTCAGCACAATCAGGTCAGAACATTAAGATCCACACACACCTACGTGGTAGGGCAAATATCTGTGCAGGGAACAGAGCAGATTACTGGCTACAAGCCAGCATGTGTTGACCTTCCTCTCTGTACCTCACCGGTGTGGTGCCCCCTCAAGTGGAAATAGCCCAATACCTTAATCATCTGGTATTCAGCGCAAGTAGGTGTGCGACGTGAAATGCCTCAGAAGGAATTCTCTGAAGGAGGATGTAGCGCTGTAGTTAAGTCAGCTGTAAGTACATTTAGGGACATCATATAATTTGTACACTGAAGGTGTGAGAATGATACCACCACTAAACATACTTTTCCTTATGTAGGAGGGGGGTGGGCGCACGCTGCCTCACACTCCAGCACTAAGTTTGCCCCGATGCATCATAATAAATGCAGTGCATGATAACACTTTCTTCGGTGTCAAGCTTGAGTTTTTCACCCTTATTGGTGCAGCCAGTGCTGTGTATCTCTAGACGCGTGTTTCAGGATAATTGCCCTTCTTCAGTAGAGAGCAACACTTTTTTGGGGGGTGCTGGAGATGCTGCCCAAAGTCTTCTCAGGTCTCAGTACCACTCGCTGGACGCAGTGCATCAGCCAGAGCTCGTCAGCTCATTAGCTAAAGGGAGCCTTTTCAAATAGGAGGAGTGTGGCACACACTGCCTCACACTCCAGCACTAAGTTTGCCCCGATGCATCATTATAAATGCAGTGCATGATAACACTTTCTTCGGTGTCGACAGATAATGATCCAGAAACACGTGTATAAAGATGGCCAGTACAACTTTGTAATTACTTGAGACAAGTGTGATCCCACATTGGTTTCCTGTTTAAAAGGCTCCCTCGAGCCGGTTGAGCTGAAGAGCTTGTGGAGAGGCACCTGCGCGCCTTGAGAGGTACTGCGACCTGAGAATACTTTGGCATCCTGCTCAGCAGCCTCAAATATTTGATTCCTAATCTCTACTGACGACGGATAATGATCCAGAAACACGTGTATAGAGATGGCCAGTACAACTTTGCAATTACTCGAGACAATCCTGCAAGCACACACACTTGGTGAACTGCATTGACCACAATGCTCAGGGGCGACCTGCTGGGAGGTGAAGCAGCGTGATACCACATTGGTTTCCTTTCCTTCATACTTTTCCATATGTTCTGAGCCTTTGCGGAGATTACTAACTTTGTTGTAGTTTTGAATCTTGAAGACCTCTCTCCCATATTCCTACAGCCCAGATGGACTGTGAAGAGGAGTCAACTTTCCAACACCCCCTGGTACTAATGGGGTGTTTTTATGTGTGGAATGGTACCATAGGAGGCCAGTACAGTCAGAAGAGACAGATATTGTTGTGGTCAGTCCTTATAACTGAGATCCCGGATTGACTGTTAGTAGAGGGAAGATAACAGGGCTCCAATATCTAAAGAAGGTACAAAAGGGGGTGGTGATGGACGGAGTATCTGAACCAATCAAACACTCACACCCAGTCAACAGATCTGGGTTTAATCCATCACCGTTCTTTAGCCCACTCTGCCATCCCAGTTCAGACATGGCCATATGCAAATCAGTGTGACCCTGTGCCTCATGAGAACAGTCCAGCCCGAACTGCCAAGCCATGCCTTCCTTGGACCGGAAACAAGCTTCCTAGGACCAGTTTCTGGTATTACAGCCATCTTCAGCCAGGCTTGCTTGAATCCAGTGGCAAAGTGAGCAAGGGACTCACGTCTGAGCATACCCTGCCAACTTTTGGTGAACAAAGCGGTACAAAAGGGGGTGGTGATGGACAGTTCAGGCTGGACTGTTTGGTAGTCCACTACCACTCATTTGGAACCCCTGTTAATAAAAGGAGCCAGAGACAGTTGGGTTAACACACCATACATCCATATCAGACTATCCATTAAGAAAAAAAAACGTCAAAGCACATGAATTGCCTCGTAGTTAACTTCACTTGTAGCAAATGTATCAGAGGTTTGTTCCTCGAGTAAGACGGAAGCTTAGTTTACGAGTTCCTTGCTCTTAATTCCTGTTATCGCTGTATAAACACAAACATAAATGGAGATACTTGTGGATCTCCAAAACATCCACGTCTCCCTCGGCCGACAATACCGACCGTCGATTACCACGTGTAGGCAAACCTTGCCAACACGTCAAACACCAAGTAGAAACAAAAGCGGCCACAGTTCCTGGTGCAAGCACCCTTACCGCACCCACAGAAGATCTGCAACGGCCACCAGAAATCACTGGACAAGAGGAATTCCCGACGCCGAACTCGGGAAAAGCTTCCTCCTTATGCGTCCTTGATCGGAGTCTCGCGAGATTCGCGGAGGCTCATGGGAGTAGTAGTTTTGACACACGTCTTGCCGGGAACTGTAGTTCTTTCCCCAGCACGATCGTGACAGTTAGCAGCGGCATGGGCCACAAATTATTTTAGAGTGTTCTTATGTGGTAGTACGTTCATACTCTGCACTGACCATAAACCTTTGTTGAAAGTTTTAGGACCAGGTGGTATTAAGAATTGTTCAGGACGATTGACTAGGTTGGCGGTGAAGTTGCAAGAATTTGATTGTAGATTAGAGTATTTGCCAGGATGGAAGAACAGAGTTGCGGATTGTTTGTCCCGTTTACCAGATTGTAGTAAAGAAATCCTCGATTTTAAGACGGAAGAGGTAGTGGCGTGATGCCGTGGAGACTTGTGCAGGTGCCATACAAAGTGATACGTGGTATACCCATATACAGCAGGATGTTGTTTTGTCGGGCGTTGTGAGGATGATCAAGGATGGTGCCAGGAGAGAAGGTTCGTTACCTGATGGTGTGAGACCATTTGTGAAGGTTATAGATGAGTTAGCTGTAACTCCTGATGGTACTGTTATGAGAAATGACAAGTTTGTGCCTCCATGTGGTTTACGGAGAAGGTTGATTGGTTTGGCACATGAAGGACATATGGGGCAAACCATGACGATCAAAAGGATTAAGGTGAACTATTGGTGGCCGAATATGGATTCAGATGTAAAGGAATGGGTGGAGCAGTGTGAAGCTTATAGAGAATCTGAGAAGCGTTTAAGAGTAGGTCTAGGATGTTCAAGTGACCAACAGCATATTACCAATGTGGAAAGAGTATGGGAGAAGGTTTGCATTGATTTTATTGGTCCATTTGCGTTTTTGCCACAATCTCAAAAGTTTGCTCTTGTTTTAGTGGATGTAAAATCAAAATGGATTGAAGTGGCCTTTATGAATTCAATAACTACTGCAACCACTATCGCTGTTTTAACTGAAATTTTTAAGAGGGAGGGTTTTCCTTCGGTTATCTTATCTGATAATGGTACACAATTGAGATCTTATGAGATGGAAGAATTTTTAAATTCAGTTGGTGTCAAGCATTCTTGTTGCTCATTATACAACCCACAGGGCAATGGCTTAGCTGAGCGCTTGAATAGAATGGTAAAAGGTACTATGCAGTTGGCTTATAATTCACATATGGATGTAGTGAGTGCTTTGTCTGAGATGATGTGGGCTTACAGGACAACAGTAAACTCTGATTTAAGTTTGAGTCCCTTTGATATGATGCGTGGTAGAGTGGCTGGCACAAAATTGTTTCCAGCATGGATGCGTGCTACAAAAAAACAAAAAGAAGAGAATTCGTCAATAAGTAAGAATGATAAACATTTTATCAATGTTGTGATTGGGTTAAGGTTAAGCCTGGGCTCAACACTAGTTTTCTGAATAAATTCAGAGGTCCATTCAAAGTGAAAGCTGTTGGTGTGAATTGGGTGAGATTGATGAATGGACAGACCAGGAATTTGAAGTGAGTGGCTCTTTATCAAAGGAAGAATGGTAGGTGTGAGTTTGATATGGAGGGAGAATGTGAAAAAATAGGTGGGTCACCTTGGATGATGATGGGCGATGAAGATTTTTGTGGAAATAGGATCTTTGAGGGATCTAGGGGGGCTGTTTTAGATCGGGAGGTGAGACAAGGTGATGATGGAAGGAGAGGAGATGTAGTTGAATCTTCTCGCGTTTTGAGACAGGTTGGGGAAAGGAGAGCTCTGCAGTATCTTAAAGATTACTTAGTGTCTGTTTGATTTTGATTTTATTTTATTTTATTTTTTCCTAACTTTGCTTCCTCTTAATGTGTTTTAGTGTAAGATGGGGAGATATGCTATAATGTACTAGCTTGTGTTATTCTAGACTGTGTCATGGTATTTATGATGTACCTGCATTCTTTATGTGAGGTCATCATACAGTGGAGAGTTACTGTTTAACCAGCTGCGTCTGGTAGGGATCGTCCTGTGTTTCTCCTGATGATTAAATTACTTCAAGAAACCATCTAATTTCCATGCTGTTATTTACAACATTGACATCAGACAGCCTATTGGAAGATCTAGGTTTTTAGTTTCTTCTGGAATTTCAGGGTGGACCTGGCAGCTCTGATGTGGAAGGGACATTTTTTCTACACGTAGGAAAAGACTCGACCTCCTACTCTGGCCTATTGGATGCAGGCTACGTGGGAGAGGAGTACGTTACTCGAGCAGAGATGCCTGGCTGGGCTGTGAAATCAGATGCAGTTGAGGTATGCAGGGCCTTTGTTGTGTGGTACTTTGTAGGTATGTGTGTAATTTAGAAAATGGCCCTCTGCAAGCACTGGAGGTGCCACATGCTCACGCGACCTGTCAATATATCGTATCATCCTCAGGGACCTTTAGGGCAGTGAACTGCCTCTATAGGACAATACACAAGGACATACTTCAACCCATTGAGTCCCTCAAAACCTGATGGGAGGAGATTCAGGGAATTCCCATACCAGACAAGGATTGGAAGATTATACTTGAGAGGACTCCTAAAATATCTTTGAGTGCCAGACTAAATATTATATGAACCCTGGGTGCATTAATGGATAGTTTCACATAATTGAAGCATCCTGTCTAAGGTGCGGGGAGGGTGGAGCTGAGCTAATGCATATGTTGTGGACTTACCCAAGACTGGGAACTTATTGTCAGGAGGTAACAACGGTAGTTGTGGATGTCATATCAAAGAAGGTTCCCCGCTCCCCTGGGCACTGCCCTTTGTATTGGTTCCCTCATATATCCAAAGGGAAAAAGTCAAGCAGGTTCCAAGATCGTTCTTTCCTGTAAGCAAAAAGAGAAATAACTAGGAACTGGAAAGTGCCTGGAGGTCCCCAGGTCAACATGTGGCGCAAGGAACTTGAGAGATGGCAGGGTATGAAAGGGAAATACAGTTGTGAGAGGATGGACGGGGTCTAGGGTCCCTGGACACATCAAGGGCATGGGAGGCTCTGGTGGACTGCTTAAGGGACCCCCTCAACAATCCTTCCTAGGTACACCACAGGGTTCTCTCGCTACTGCCCTCCTCCATAGCTGCATTACCAGAGCTCCCTTGATGCAATTAACCTCAGCCACCATTATGAAGAATATACGTTAACTGTACCTCCATGTTGACACAGGTATAGGAGATATTACTGTCTTGAATTGTTCGACAGACAATGGAAATGGTATTGTGCTGGCCTATGTGAAGGGAGGGAAGGTTGGGTATATTGTGGAACTTGATGGTTTACCGTCTGTAAACTTTTGAGTATGATCCTGATGTATTTTTCAAACTGACAGCTGATTGACAATGAATAAATCACAATCAAATTTTGTTAAAACCATGTGTGTTATGCAGATATGTGATATGTATCCAGCCTATTGCTGTAACTCATATCTCACCCTATCAGCTCCACATCTGACAACAACATCTTTCTAAACAAAGTCAACCCTTTTCTGGAAAATTATGTGAACTTTCATGTCCACACTCCAACTAAAATACGCACGTGCAAGCCTGAACCTTCAGCACCTTAGTACTCCAAATACCTTGTTGACAATGAATGCTTCATTAGCAGACAAGAAAGGAAATGAAAGGAAAGCAGAACTCCAGTTGACCTCATGATACTGACGTCCCTACATGAACACACAGACAACTCATCACATGAGCCAGAGCAAAGCACTATCCCAACAAAAGCAAAGTACTATGCCAACAAAAGCAGAATACTCTTTATGACAATCAGTTTATCTGTCCTCTGCCTGACCCACCAACCCCACTCTACACAGACGAGTGCAATGCCATCAGCCTCTTCTTCAGTGAAAACACACAGCAGATCCGAGAGCACATCGACAACACCAAGCCTGTTACTCCTCTTACACCCACCACTTCCCATAAAATCTTGCAATGGTCTAATTCAACGCCCTAATTTTCGCAGATCACACTGACATTCTCACCCCCTCAAGGCCAGTTCCTCTAAATGTGATGTCTTACCCGTGTCCTTCATCAAAGCTGTCTATAGGGAGTCTCTCTCACTACCTATTCACCATTGTCAACACCTCATTCACTTGTGGCATGTTCCCAGAAGCTCTCAAGACAGACATCACTACATTACACTTCGTAGATGATGCTCTCCTTACACAGATGAAGATGGTTGCTGACTTTGTTGCACTACTGAATACTGACACCAACAATATCGTCGTGCAGAAATACTGAGAACAGAATATCAAGAGACAGAATATATTTCATCCTCAATACACTGTCCCACCGATATTATGGGTTTGATATTCAGGGGGCACACCTGCTGCCAGCTGATACTTGCCTTCAACACAGTCAACCATTCCACTCTCTTATGTACTCTGGGAGTTAGATTATCTGGAAATGTCCTTAACTGGTTCTCTTTGTACTTTTCAATTCATATCAGTTCATTCACATGGCAGCTCCAGCTCCTAAAAGATGCCTGTCACCCGGAGATCCCTTGCTGGTTCCATCTTGTCCCCTGTCATCTTCAACATTAAAATGTAGCCCCCTAGGAGTTTACTTATAGACAAGAGCATACACATTACACCAATATGCTGATGATACACAATCCTGCTTTAGAGTTTACCACACTCCAGGCATCCTATGGCTCACACACTGCCTGCACCTCATCCAGATCTGTATGTCCAACAAACAGACGAAGCTCAACCCAACCAAGACAGAATTCCTGTTATTTCCCAAGAACAACAAGCAAGAAAGAATACAAATGTATCTCAGTGACATGAACCTTGACAGCCTCACACCCCAACTTTCACCAAATGTCAAGTCACTTGGTTTCACTCTGGGCAGCAACCTCACCCTCAACAAACACATTGTCAAAAAATAGAAGCTGACCTGCTACACACTCTCTATTGTAAGAAAAGCAAAACCATTTCTTCCAGAAAGTGACTTCATAAAATGCTGTTCAAGTCTTCGCACTCCCACATTTGGTTGGTGGTAATACGCTGTTTCCTGGAATCCAAGACTCCACATTTACCTCCCCCAACAGGCATCCTACACGCTGCATCACATCTCACTCAGGGCATTTAGGAATATGATTATATCACTCTTATCATGATGGAGCTGCATTAGCTTCCCTTGCTGACCCAGCCCGTCTTCAAAAACAGCTGCATCATTTACAAAGCCATCAAAACCAGCACCCAAACGTACCTTATAGACATAACACCATCTCTCCTGGCTCTTGACACAACCACAACCATGTCACCATTAGACTGGAGATGAAGAAGCATACAACATTTAAAAAAATGCATCAGGGCTTTTCCATTTTTGCACCCAGAATCTGGAACAACATCCCTGTATCCATCAGGACCTCCAAAAGGCAATTTATGATAGAGGTGAAGACACACCTCTTTAAAGAACACTACATCACAATGTAGTAGTACTAACCATCTTCTTCCAGAACCCTGCTAACTCTCCTGTATCTTGTTGACTGTATGCTCACCTTTGACTGTGTACAGTGCTCTCCTGCCTTTTGGATTGGTTTGTTCTATAGAAATACCACATACATGCAAACATGCATAAATACATGAGCAAGATAACTCTGCTGTATGAGGTGAGAGTGAGTGTGTTAGCTCGGGTCCCTGAGGCAGGACTTGTAATATGTGTCACCCATTAGGATTAAATAAACAAATGTGATCCTTGAATATATATTGAGTGATCACTCTGTGACTAGACTCCTGAAATTGTGGGTTTGGGTAACACAAGGGATACCTCTGCTTGCCAAGGTAAACCCATGTATGATAAAAAAATAAGATGCCCCTCGAGTGTGGTGTCCCACAGGGTTCGGCACTCAGCCCTCTATTTTTTAATGTCTACATGTCACCATTGGCAAAGGTTGTGGAGAGCTGTGGTGTCAGAGTGGTCTCTTATGCTGATGATACTCAGCTTATCCTCTCATTTAGAGACCACTCTGACAAGGGGATCGACAATTTTAAATCTTGCCTTATTAAAATTGTGGATTGGATGACATCTAACACATTAAAACTGAATACGGATAAGACTGAGGTACTGTTTTTCAATTCAAAAACACCCATGCTGACGTCTATATGGTGGCCGGCTGAGCTTAACCCACCACCTATCCCCGCCCACTCTGCCCGGAACCTTGGGTTCCACTTTGACAATGAACTGTCATTCAAAACCCAAATCCAAAAGGTCACATCTGCTTGTTTTGGCAAACTAAAAATGATTTTAAAAAATTCCCCTTATCTTTCAAATGATTCATTGAGGACGGTGGTGCACGCCCTCATCACCTCACATTTGGATTATGCCAATAGTCTGTATGTAGGGGCTCCTGCATACCTTTGCCATCGACTGCAAGTCGTCCAAAATGCCGCGGCAAGACTGATTTGTCATCTCCCCTATCGGCATTCCATCTCCCCTTACCTGAAGAATTTACATTGGCTTCAAATTTCCTATAGCATACAGTTTAAAGCCCTGGTCCTAGCTTTTAGAGCGCTCAATGGTTATGGGCCACGCTATCTCAGAGACAGGCTGAAGCAGGTCCACTCTGCCCGCTCTTTAAGATCCAACCACCTCCGTCTCATACTTCCTCCCCGTTTTCATCATGCAAGAAGAGGTGGTAGAGCTTTTGCGGTAGTCACCGCCAAGCTGTGGAACTCCCTGCCGCTGGACCTCAGACTTACCGAATCAGAATGCCTCTTCAGATCCAAGTTAAAAACATACCTGTTCTCACGCTGCTAGTTGCCTAATCACTGATGTCCCTGTCCTTATCGCCGGGACACCCCCGGTGGGGGGTAGCCGTGCGCTCTATCAAATTCCATAAATAAATAAATAAATAAATATGTGTTACCTGAGAGGTCTTGAATCATGCATGCAAGTTGACTAACCTTTCCCCAAGATATTCTGAAGTAAGAGCAAGCATAATTTTTATAACCTTTCAATCTACTTTCAACCTTTCCATCTACTGTAGCATCAGATGCTGTGGGCAGCTGTTTTGATGTTTTCTTCCTAAGGTAGCATGTTGTCAAGGATGACAATGAGACTTTGCTGTATCAACTTTAAGGCATCGGACAGCCAAGGCTCGCGTTATATTCTTGACTACCCATGGGTCGTGAAGAAGAGCAGTCAAGGCTGACTGCAGAAGACTGCTGCATATTTAGAAGTCTGACATAGTATAAGTAATTAAACACAATAACATCAATGTAAGTCAGAACTATATTGCATAAAAAAATAGCTATGTACACATAGGAAGGTGATAGTGGTTAACAAAGGGCAGTCCAGAAGAAAGCAGAGGGTCCTGCCACATTCTCAGCCTTAACTGTCCGCCCAAATGTTATTATACTGCTTATGCTGTGAGCCTTTATGTTTCTGTTTCCATGCAGACCTATATACGACTTTAATCTATGGGTGGAGGATTGCAAACTCCATGCAGTTTGGGAACCTCTACAATTATCTTTCTTTTCCCCGCAAGTGTCATTACTACCTTATAATCAACAAAGCACGGATGTCGCGTACAGGTTTCTAAGTATCATAAATAACATTTTACATACATTGTCACAGGGCCTAACTTGTGCATGTGTTTTCAGCAAGGGTAGAATCAAGAAGGAGCAGGCCTGGTTTTCAGTAACTGCATTTGGCAGCAGGTCATTCAAAAGAAACCCTGGGTCCCTGTATTTTTTGTTTGCAAATTAAGAACAGCCTTGCCCTATTTGTACCAAAGCTCAGGCATTTAGAACTCCAGGGAGTCTCATTCAAACCTATGGCACTCGCGTTGACCTTAATATCCTACCGGCTAAAATGAATTAGCCATCCCACATAAACGAAAGTTGGAGCTGCTGCATCGCAATTTAAAACGCCCACTGGAAGTGACAACACTCCTAGCTTGCTCATCATACCAAGAATATCACAGGGTGGAGCCATTGATCCATGCATACGAAAAAGCAAAGTAGAAACTGACTTTAACTATTTCTCCAATGACATAATGCTGTCTCCATTCACCATATACTGTGGCTCTGTAAGAATATATTACATTTGCCCTGGACAGACAGCCAGAGGACTCTGTACATTCTGTAGCCAGATGCTAAAAACTGAGCAATGTCAACAGCTCCCAGCTCTGGGGTTCAGCACCAGTAATGCCCGGTTACTCACCGGTAATCTTCATTACTCCGAGTCCTGGTCTTCCCATTCCATGCCTGAGCCCGTACCTCCCTCCCTGTTTCTGTTTGAGTGATTGATTTGTGTTCTTCTTGAGTTTTCTTTGGTATTCTCAGGATGTGTGTGTGACGCACTTCCTTCCCCATTTATGCATGCCGGGCCGGGTAGGTGGCGCCATATTGGGGGAAGTATTTTGGCTTTGCTGGGTAAAAGGTTTCTGTGGAGCAGACAAACTGTTCCTTGGTAAGGAATGGGACGGGAAGACAGACGAGGAGGTAATAGAGGGTAGACTGCCACAGTCCAGAGGACGAGAAGAGACTCCAAATTGGTTGTCGTACAGTTCGCAGTCCCAAGGGGAGTTAGGCATAAGATAGCACATTGATGACGAAGGAGGGCTTTAAAAAACATTAAAGGCTTGAGAGCTCTCCTGAGGCAGGAATCAAAACCATTGAGCACCTCCACTGGGCTCTCAGATATCGAATCCAATAGCAGAAAAGTACAGCGCCAGGCAGAAAAACCAACCAGGGAAGGATGGCACAATGACATACATCTCCACTTGTATTACAACCAACCCATGTAAACAAGAGAGTCTCCTTTACTGGACTGTTGGATGAGTGTGATTTGTGTTATGTGGCTGGTCCACCATGTCCCTCACGCAGAAGAGCGTGACCCTTGCCAAAATCTATGTAACAGAACTGTATCCCAATAAAGATAATGCCAGACATGAGGTACAATATGCACAGCAAATACTAAAATGACTTACTGTCTGCCTATTCAACACGCTGACTACATCTGGTTCCAGTGAGTGGACCCCACTCAGGCCTCCGAGTGAAAAATGACTGTCTCTCTAGAAAGCCTCAGATGCACTCTCATGAGAATATGATATCTCCAGGTGAACTCTAGGAGCAGCGCTTCATCCAGTTGACCAATCACATGCTCACACCATGCACACCGAATATTAGGGCCCAGATTTACTAAGATTTTGTGTCTGGGAGCGTCACTTATTTGTAAAAGTAATGCAATGCAGCGCAGAGCGTTACTTTATGTCAGGTAACGCGATGCATGGGTGGTGTATGGTCCTTCCCGTGCATCCACCCATGTATTTTGATGCAAACTCATATTTACAAAGATTAGTGAACATGGGCTTGCGCCTAAATGATACACCCGAGGTGGCGTAACAAGGAGAAATATCTTTATTTGTCCTGTTATTTCCACTTTACATGCGTGCTCCATTCTACATCACATGTACAAAGAGGAATAACCTCAAAGGATAGTTTTTGTGCAGGAAGGTGCCCCTTCCTGCTCATTAGCTATCCTGGCCACAACGCAGGCACTCCTGTTCCATGATGCAAGGGTGCCTGCGTTGTCAGAATGGCGCTGTTATGCTCTTTCTTACATGCTGCGCTGCGTTGCGTGAAATGTTAGTAAATATGAAATCGACCCTTTCCAGTGAGTCTGCCAGGCCAACCCCTGTAGCTAGGAGCTAGAACATTTTCTGACAGCCCCACCCCAGCCAAACTGCCACTGCCACCCGACGGGGCTCAGAGAACCATGCACACATACACATGTGCTGTGAGAGGACCCCTCTCTCTAAGAAGTGATCCTTGCAAAATACTAATAAAAGAGTGAATTTAATTAAACCTCTCAGTCCTACTGAATGACAGTATCCTCATGAAATGCAACCGGTGCTATGTAAAGCGCTCTGAGACCCGATTCGGGTCAAGTTAACGCTATATAAAACGCTATTAAAAAAATTAAAAAATAATGTGTGTGTAATTTCAGTCACACAAGACAATTAGCCATTTCCAAGAACAACATCTTAGAGGAAACTAGCGCCTTGACTAGCCCCTCACAGCACTAGATTTATTTTGTTTTCAGTTTCATATGGCGCAAGCTCGGCCCAAGAGCATTGGAGCGCTGAACTTGAGCACTTTTCACATGTTTTTAAGTATGAGATATTAGTTGATGGGCCCAGAATCACAGGATGTTAAGGCACCGCCGGGACCCGAACCCCTGCCTTGGGTTCAAAGTCGGCGGCTCTGACGGTAGGAAGCATCTTCATGGGTGTGTGTGTGTTTGTGTGTGTTTGTGTGTGCAGGGGGGGCACTAGTGGTCCAACTTCTTTTCTCAAGCAGGGGAAGAGCGTCTTTTCTGGGCGCTGATGTTCCCTTCTTCATATCCAGAATACAAGGTTAACATCACATGACAGCGACCACAGCGCCCCCTACCAAACATGTGTGAATAAAACACGTTCCAGAGGGAGGTCAAGGAACAGTTTCTGAAAGAGAAGTTAAATAAAGAATATTGAAGCATTACAAAGCGGGTATGATTTAAAAGTTTGAGTATCCGCAGTATACAGATCTCAAAACGTTGGGAAAAACACTCCTGGTCTGGACTTTCCAGCTAAACAAATATGCCTTTGATGGGTGGCTATTAAAAGACCTGCTTGGCTGACACATTCTGAAGTCACAATGCAGGCTTCAGTTTCAGGGAGGGCTATTCTGGGCCACTGCAGTTCAATCAGCCCTTGGCTTGCTCCTAGGCTTGTCTGGAGGCTACACCACCGAGAGGACCACTGCTATTCTTGGAGGCTGGGCTACAAGGCAGGAGGGCCTGGCTATTGCCGGATGAGGGCAGAGGGCACTTATTCAGCGGGTATATGAAGACGGTACAATGCGAGCTCAAGTACCACACCTGGATGCCGGGGATTGAACGGCTGGGCAACAGCATATCATTTTCACAGACGTCATATCTTGATTTTATATATATATGAAGCATTTATTCTGCTTCTAAGCACTCTTTATAACAGGTTTTAATATTATTCAATTTAGAGATGTTCAATTTACAGAGCTTGAAAAGATGGAAGGCCTTGACCTGATTCGGACATACAATGTATTTATTGATCATTATGATGCTTGTAGCGAGCGTTAACTCATCATGCCATCTACCAAGTTTGAAAGTACTAACAGGAACATGCATCAACCTTTTTTCTGAGAGCAAACGGTGCGATTCGCAAAAATCAGCAGTTTGCGCCCGCAAAAATGGCTTTTGCGATGCATGAAAGTGTAAGGCACTCGCAATTTAAGAAATCGCAATTTATTGCGATTTCTTAAATGCAATGCAATCACCCCTTTTAAATAGCGATTTCGCTATTTGGGACTGTAAATTACCGAGCAATTAAACTGGTCGGTAATTTGGAAAAAACGACAAAAAATGCACTAAGGTGCATTTTTCAACGTTTCATGTTGCACACACACATGCCCTTGGGGCATGTGTTTGTGCGCAACATGGGTGC
The DNA here is from genome assembly GCF_964263255.1 of Lissotriton vulgaris. Lineage (NCBI taxonomy): Eukaryota > Metazoa > Chordata > Amphibia > Caudata > Salamandridae > Lissotriton > Lissotriton vulgaris. Next base: position 167,865,106 of record NC_141689.1, on the reverse strand, counting down.
ACATCACAATTTCAGGGATGCAACAAGGTGTCCTTTTGACACCCATGTACCCTTGAAATTGCATGCGCAATTTGCGAGTACCTATTGGTACTGTAGGCCCATGGGAATGAAAGGGGAGCCATTCCTTAATTGCGACTCGCAATTTGCGAGTCGCAATTAAGGAATGTTTGGGAATCACTATTTTTATAGCAATTCCTACATGCATAGGCTTTTGTGAGTCCTAAATTGCGATTCCTTAATAATCGCAATTAAGGACTTTCAAAATCATACCTTGATGCATGTGCCCCTAAGAGATTTCACACTAGCGGTCTGGTGGCAGACCCAAATTGAAACATGTAAAAAAAAAAAAATTGCTATTTGTCGGCAGGCACGCTTGCACCATGGGGAGATTGATTTTTTACAGGAAAGGACACCTTCTGGCACAAAAACAATCACGAGAGGTGGTTTCCTCTTTCTATATGTACTGCAGAATGCAGCACGCATAGAAAGAGGAAAAAACTTCCTGAAAAGAAAACATTTCTCCTCATTACACCTCCCTACACCTCCCCTGGGAAGACGTAGTATTCTGACGCATTCCCAGGTTTATGAAAGGTTGTGAATATGGCAATGCGACAGAAGTCATGGGTGTTGTGTGGGAACACCCACAGCAACACCCATTGAACACTCCTTTCATGCAAAGTGCTGTGTGAAAAGGGGCTGTATTTACAAGGACACCAAAAGCCACGCAGAGTTGTTTTACGCATCCTTGTAAATATAATGCAGCAAAATGTGCTGCCGGTGCATTACAAAAAGTGACGCATCGACGGCGCAAGGGACTTGTATATATGCACCTTGATTTTTAGCCTTCAGTTTTAAAGTTTTCTTCTTTATTTATATAAACATTATGAACTATTGGCCTTTGATTATCCCTACATTTAAGGGGGATGCGAGAACTGGGTTTCTGGATTACTTAGACATTCAAATTATATATATGTTTATGTGTGTGCATCAATTGGAATTTATGGTGAATTATCCTGGATTTTAAGACAAGATAACTTTGGCTTATGCTTTTGAAACTATACCTATCATTGGGACAAGTTTAATTGTTTTTGTGTTCTTATGACTCTATTTCAACAGGGGTACGCTGGAGTGGTAAAGGACTACGCTCTATCCCTGTGAGGCATAGTGGAGTCTTTTAAGGGTAGGTGATTGGTAGAACATATGCTTTCACTGTGTAATGTACTAGTGAGATTAATGTTCAGAGAAACCTTACCTGTGGACTGCTTTCCAGCGGCGCACTCCGTGGGGGGTGCCGGCAGACCTGGTGAATAAGTGGTGACCACCCAACGCTTAATGTAGCCGAGCACCGGTGTTGAGGCTGAGAAGGGCGCCGAGGACCGTGCCAGCATTCTGAGAGCTACCATGTCCTGTTGTGCCGCCACTACGTTCCTGCTCTGGTTGCTGCCGATATCACCTCAGACGACTCTGCGGGGAAGCGACCCTTTACCGATGGCGCCGGGATTTTGAGACGCTCGGTTTTTCCGCCCCCCTCCCTTTCCCTGCCTTTGACTGCGGTGCTACGCGCCACGCTTCGCTGGGAATGCCTGCCTGGTCCAAAAATGGCGCCTGAAGATGGCCGAGACAGACATTAAAGGTCCAGACCGACAAGGTGGCGCGGCAGAGGGAGGGAGGAGGTAGGCGACTGGCCCCATTGCTCTGCATGACAGCAAGTGGCCCTCCCATGCGCTGCAAATCGGTCACAACAAAAACGGCTACCGCGTGCCTGTTTCCAAAATGGCGCCTAAGTAAGGACACGACACAAATTGATGGCGCAAAATAGCAGAACGGACCACGAAGCGCGGCGGAGGACGAGAGGAGGGAGGCGTCTGACCCCTTTGCCCTGCCTGGTGTATTTCAAAGCGGCCCCCAGCACTACCAATCAGTCATGAAAGGGGCCCCAGGATGCCTGGCCCCAACATGGCTGACGATGACCTCTATCTCTCTGTTCGACTTTTATTTCTCTACCCCTCCAGGATTTTGCTTGACTTCAAGAGGACCCTCCGCATTTCTTCTCAGTCCATGACTCCCCCTCTTGCCTCCTTGCTCTAATGCAGGAATTGAATGGCTGGCCCCGGAGCTTCTCCACGTCTTCCAGGACCTGGGTTGCGCGGGCCTGGGGGCTGTTGGCGGTGCTGACATGCACAGAAATGCCCCTGAGGGGCCAAAGGGTGTGTGCATGATCAGGAAACGTGAATGGCCTGCTGCTAGTGGTAGTCTGATTAAAAATCCACCCGCCAACACCCGAGGGAAGAATGAACGCAACTACAGGAAAGCTGGTTTTGCCTTCATTTTCATCGGCCTATATGGTAGCCCCAGTGCCCTCTCTGGCTTGTTTCTACACCCTCCCCACCACCTTCTTTTTTTACTTCTATCATCGTAGCCTATGTTTCTATTCTAAACTGTTTTCCCCTATCGTTGAGACCTGAACAACATGGCTTATGCCCGATGGAGTTGCTAGACAACTAATGAGGAGATTGGCCCTGGTTTCCCCCTCGACTGTCACCTACCCAGCCGGACATCGGACACGGTTCTTCCTCATCTCCCGCTATGACTTCTTCCTCCCCTCCTTTCCTATAAGTTCTCTCAACCTCGTGTCTGTTTTACTTTAACTTACTACTCAATTTATAACTCAATGCTTCCTCTGTTCTAGCGCTCTGATACCTACGAGTACAGCCAGCACTTTTTAAACCTTTTGATGTACCTTCTAATGCAAGGTTTCCCCTGGTTTTGCGCTCTGATACCTCCGGGTCTAGATAGCGCTGTATAACCTTCGCAAATCAAATAATCTAAACTGGTTTTTCCTGAACGCTGAGACCTGAGCAACATGGCTGATGACCGGTGGAGCTGCTTGACAGCTAATGAGGAGATGGGCCCTGGTTTCCCCCTCGTCCGTCAACTTCCCAGCTGGACATTGGGCATTGTTCTTCCTCGTCTCCCCACTATTACTCCTCCCCCCCCCTCCTTCGAATTACTGAAACATTGTCTATGTGTACTGTACTTTAGTATGCTCTTTTAACTGATGTAACCTTTAATGCAACAATTCTAAATGTAAAGCGCTCTCATATCCTTTTGGGTCAAGTTTGCGCTATATAAAACTTTATAAATAAAAATAAATAAATAAAGTTAATCTTATTTTATTTTGTAAGCAGTTGCGGACCCACTCAATAGGCTTTGTGGACCCCCACACTCAGGCTCCCAACAGTCTAACTGGGATCAGAACCAAATCATCAGAGTTCACGGAAATGACTGATCAGGAGGTTGAACACTCACTCAAATATGCTACAGCTATGGCCTATGGGGAGAAAGAGAGGGTTAGCATACTTGACACACCAATTGACACCATCACATAGCATACTACAAGTAGAGGGAGAGAACTGTATTGTATTGTAATTGTATTTATATAGCTCTTACTACTGCGTACGAGGCGTTGCAGTGCTTTTCAGAGAGTAGCACGCTGTTCAGGAACCCCAGGAGGATCAATGATACAAAATCAAAGCAATATAGTGGTAAGACAGCGGGTGAGAGGAGGAAAAAACTGCGGCAAAGACAACAGATAACAGCAGAGTCAGGCAAACGCAGCACAAAATGACACAAAATCAGAGCAATACGGAAAGAATCAAACGGGCAGTGGGGGAAGGCAAAGACAAAAAATGACACCAAAAAATACAAATAACAAAAGAATTAGGCAAACAGAATGTTATAAAACCAAGCAATATGAGAAAGAGACAGGTAAATCAGCTGCAGTATCCGGGGAGCAAAACCAGGCAGGCAACAGGGGGGCAGCCACAGGGACCTGCTCAGAAACGATGCAAAATCTAAAAATCACCAAACAGGGTGCTAAAAGAACTGTGCAAATGATGGTATTGCTGCACCCAGTATTGCGCCTGTGCAAGAATAACTTATAGAAATCAAAAGCACTATACGCTGTGCGTGGAAAGGGTCAGAAATGTTTGCATCTCACCAGCACCAGAGAAATATAGCTAACCAGGCGACCAATGAAGTGGTCACTGAAAAAGGTATCAACCCACCAGGTCAATTGGGAAGTACGCAAGCCATGAAGCAAACTAAAAAAGAATTACCAATCTACATTTCGATACAATGAGGTGGCAGTATATAAGAATGCGCGCTTCCATGTTTCTCACTAAGCACTGTTTCCTAAACAATTTAAGTGCACACGAGGAACGCCGTTCCCACATAACTGTAGAAAACAGATTTAAAATGTGGACTCCCTTCACTTCCACACTAGAGAATGGCCCAGCCCTAAAATGGCCTCCGCTCACAGAGAAAAACCAGCACGAACTACCTGAAATGGCTGACAAGTTATGTACATGAACTGTGATGGCCACCAGCAGCTATATTGTATAATCATGGCATTCAAAATGGAGTGGAGAGGCTAGCCTTGGATAACATAGAATGGTGATATCCTCTTTGAAGCAGTAGAATTTATTACATACTAATCTGGACTCCATGCATCCTGTGTCTCTGGATCCTGAGAAGACTACACAACAACATACTTCAAGTGCAGTACCATAGCTTTCGTAGAAGGCCGTCACGAAACTTGGCAGCCATTTCTGGTTGGTCGCCCTGGCTTTTCCCTGAGAGTGGAGGCTATTTCAGGGTTGGGCCATTCTCTAGTGCTTCAGTGTCAGGGTTGGTTTGCCAGTCCTATGGTGTTGCATTTTCTCCCTTTATAGTCCCCCTTTCATTTCTTTTCTTTTCTTCTCCTCTTTTCATTTTATTTTCTAAAGAGGACACTACCGCTCTATAGGCAGTGCTAGCAGGGCACTTCCATGGAACTCAGTTAATTTACAGTGCACCACATCAGACGTGGCTACATCTTCTAAACCAGGAGGTCATTATATAATGCTGTTGTCTATAGTATATCATTGTGTTACCACTCCAAGATGGCCAATCTGTTGGTTCTAAATATGGTGTCAATGCACAATACCTTTGCAAGATGGCCTCCCACTGATACGTTTAGTTTTGTTATTGCAAACATATGTGTTTAGACAGTAGCATGCTTTTTTTATTTTATACTTATATTCTTTTAACTTATCTTGCATATGTTGTTGAGTTTGTATGTTCTTATTCTGATCATGCCAGATAATGAATGCAAGAACAAATAAGTGGATTGTTAAATAGATGTATTAATGCAAAAATAAGTGACAGGATGCATGTGTGATGATTTATTGAGTGCCTAAAACCATCAATGACACAAAAGCCACGTTCATTGATAAGTCAGACCTTTTGGCATTGTCAGTGCTTGTTCCTTATGGAAACAGACGTCTTTCCATTTAAATGTAGCTTCTATGAAAGGAGCAGCAAAGTTCTCCTGTTTCACAGGTTCTTTTGTGAGTAACACAATTAGCCTTCTTTTTCTTTGCATTCTGGTACTTGTGGTCCTGAACTTAAAAAAAGCTACAAGTACCAGAGGCAAAGAAAAATCCTGGACTGGAAGAGTTACTTTCACATGGACGTGCTACATTTGATATGTCTGGGTACTGTGTATATGTTCAACCAGTTTAGAGTTCCCTGGCAGGCATAATAGGTACCAGGGGCAGAAAATGAGACACCCATGGGTAAAGTGCCAGTTATAATGGCAGAAGATGCTCATAAAATATTGCATGTCCACTGGGAAATGGAGAAACCAAAGTGATGGCCTTGACTGAAACATGGCTCCCCAAACACCTAGAGGTAATGTTAAATGATATGTTTGCCGCCCCTTACACAGCTCACCCTGCCAGTTGACAAGTCAACAATGGTGGGTGGATTATTGTTTTGTTCAGATCAGTTTCATATCACAACAACCTCAACTGAGAAGTTCACTGTTCAGTGTGTGTGGTCGACTCAGATCTCTCAGGTATGATCACAGCCATGTATTGCCCAACAGAGTACAATAGAAAGTTTTGAGTTTGAAGAGTTTAAAGATCTTCAAACCCAAGACACAAAGGTTATTATTCGAGGATGTAAATATTCGAGTAGACGCAGATTACACGCTCTTGTGAGATATATAGCCCTTTTATGCATTTGAGGCTTTCTCCAGTGCTCCGAGGGCCCTACTCACGTCAGGAACCAACTACCGGACTTAAAACTGAATTATAAATGAACTCCAATTGTTTCTAACATTATTCCACTTTCTTGGACTGACTATATGTGAATAACATTTCAGGTTGAGACACTTGGAAAAATACACATCAGTGCAATCTTCTTGGAAATCAATTAAAATGATAAATTGCTCCCCCCCTCCCCTTACAAAAAAACAGGACGAATGGTACCAGAACCAATATAAAACGTTCGCCCCCTCCGCACCCCCTGGAAAAATGAGAAAACATTCTAAAAGCGATGTCGAAACATGAGTGTAAAAGACGGACACTAAAGATGCAGAGGGTAACGCGAGAAGTAACGCACATCACCAGCTATATAACTGCCAAGCAAGTTACTTTACTGCTCCACCGTCCTCTGTGAAGAAGGGGCAAACTGTGAAAAGTAGGGACATTAGAGTGGTTTTTGGTTTGACAATATGCAACCATATTTGTAGGCTTGTGAGAAATTTGGCTGACTTACAATAGATTCACCTGCTAAGTCCAGCATGCTGCTACTGTGCAGAACTACCTGCATGGTCTGACTCCTAAGTATACTGAGGCGTTTTCTATCTGCTGAACTGTATACACAACTTAATTTTTCTAGTGGTGCAAAGTTGGAAGGAAATTAGTTGGCAGTAGCATACTCATTATGTTGGGCCATTCTTCCCTTCACGACAAATGTATATTGTTAGACCTGGCCTTTTTTGCAGGTCTATCCCCAAACCTTTTGCCTCCTATTTTTCTGACACTGTTTTTGTTGGCTTTAGGATTCTGGGCACTTTACCACTCCTGATCGGTGCTAAAGTGCATTTGTTCTCTGTGTAAATTGCGATTATGATTAGTTATACATGATTGGCATGTTTGATTTAGTGGTAAGTCCCTAGTAAAGTGCACTGTGTGTGACAGGGCCTGTAAATTATATGCTACAAGTGGGCTTGCAGCACTGGTTGTGCCACGCACATGAATAGCCCTGTAAATGTGTCTCAAGCCTGTCACTGTAGTGCCTGCTCGTGCAGTTTTTGACTGCCATGTTGACCTGGGAAGTGCACCCATGTGCCAGGCCCTAATCTTCCCTTTTCTTTCATGTAAGGCACCCCTCAGGTAGGCCCAAGATACCCCCATGGGCAGGGTGCCTTGTATGTGAAATGTAGGTCATGTGCTGGTGTGTTTTACAGGTCCTGATAGGGAAATACTATGTATTTCGTTTTTCTCTATTGAAAGGCTGTCTGTCCCATAGGCTATAATTCAAGCTGCACTGTAACATATTACATTTGTAACTTTCAATTGAGACAAGTTAGAGAAATGGAGTTTAGACTCTCTGAACTCAGAATTTAATAACACACCTTTTAGTAAAGGTGGTTGCGTCGAGAGATTCCACCACAGTGCAGCAACCCTGAAGGAGCCTGTACGGCTTGAGGCGGGATGTCGGGTGACACGCCGTACTTGTGTCCCTACCAAAGAAGGCTGGGGTGGAGTCAGTGAGCCCGGCATATGCATCACATGTCTGTGGGCAGCTGCCTTTGGTGATTTTCCTTGTGGGAGAACTAAGATAAGTCTCCCTGAGGATGTAGGAAGTGCGTACACCCACCCCTACCCTGATGACATACCTTGAGGGGCATTTTCCTTATTGGCATTGCAGGGAAAGACCTCAACAGTAAAGAAGAACCAGGAAATTACCATAATCACATGTCTTATTGCACTACCTATGATGTTATCACAATTGCCTAGTGGCAAAGTGATTTATGATTATGTGATTATTGTCTATGTGTTTTATACACAATATAGAAGATATTTTTATATACTACTGTGTTCAGTCTTTGTGGTGTATTTTGTGTGTCACTGTTGTGTTTGTGTGTGTGTGTGTTAGGCATGGGCGGAAAATCCGTTCCGCTCGCGGATTTTGCGGATTTTCAGGAAATCCGCAATCCGCGAGATTTGCGAATCTCCCGCAAAATCCGCAAATCCGCGAGCAGCGGATTTTGCTCGCACTGCTCGCACTGTTCGTGTGAGTTCGCGTGAGTTCGCGCCCCGCGAATAAGTGCAAAATTGCAGAAATACGATTTTAGCAAAACTGAAAGTAACTACTTACCAGGTTCAAAAGTTCAGGCTCATCATTAGTAGCCATTTCCTGTAGTGCTTCCTGAGGGGCCCCTCCAGAGTTCAGTTGCCAGTTGAATTTATTATGTGACCCTGCTCTGAACCTCAGAATAGTTACACATATGCCACAAAGGTCCTGAATTACAGCTAAGGGAGACAAGCAGGAGCCAGGCTGGAAGTTAAAATCCATTAACCAGCCCCTAATTCATTATTGTCAGTTGGGGCAGGGCAGGTGTTGTAACTAATTTTGCAACAATGAAAGCACTTAGCAAGTGCAAAAGATCACTAATCAGGGCGCACTAAGGAAGCAGGTGCCAGCTAAAAAAATATTCTGTGACACATTAATCAGCCCCAAATTAATTCAGGTCACTTGAGGCAGGGAAGGTGTGATTTGCTTTGCCGAAAATAATGTACACTGGACAACCAGAGGGTGTGGTGATGAAACAGAGGGTGGCATGGGTGGGCCAGAGGGTGGCATGAGTAGTCAGAGAGTGGCAGTGGTGACAGAGAGTGGCAGTGATGAAGAAGAGTGTCCCAAACAGGCTGGACACGTAGAAACAACAAGTTCGCGAAACTTGCGACCCGACAGGTAAGTTCACAATTTGCGAAAGTGTACAAAACCCTCGCGAACTGGCAGAAACACGGGCGAACACAAAAAAAAAAAAAATCCGCAAATTCGCGGGAATTCGCGGATTTTGCGGATTGCGAATCCGCAAATCCGCAAAATTCGCGAACGCGAGATCCGCAAAATTCGCTCATGCTTAGTGTGTGTGCGCGTTGCGCAGAAGCTTCACACATTGCTTCTGGGATCAGCCTGAATGCTCTGCCAAGCCAGGGTTTGAAACTCCCATACCCTGACTAGGGTGGTGGGTTCTGCCGAGCTTAGGTGCCTACACTAGCCAACCAGAAATCCCATTTCTAACATTTATGAATTCATGAACAAAATGAAAGATTATTTATTTAAACTAAGAATATGGTGCAGAAATATAAATTTTATGGTCAAGTTGTGTTCCCTAGCGTGTACCCCACCGTCTCCATGTACCAGCTTAAAGTGCATGTAACTTCCCTCCTGTGCCAGCTATGAAGACGTAAATACATTTGCGTCCAACGTTAACATGTCCTCTTTCAGACCCACCCTGAATGGGTTGAATAGTCCGTTCCTAAGTATGCTATGCCAACGTCTTTTTGTAGTGTACTTTACACGTTTTTCAGCTCTGGCAAAGTAGGGCCTGAATTCTGCCATCGAGCCTCTTTTTCCTGCTTTCTGACTCCAAAAACTTCAGCCCAGGCTGTCTCTGTACCCGTGACCTCTGACTTACTTTCTGTGCGGCTCCCGGCGCTTAGCACAGCCTGCTGCCTGCCAAGACTGACTTCAACCTTCGAATTATCTGTTCCGCTCCTCGAAAATGCATTCCTGCCTACTAGTTTAAGTAAACATCCCCCCAGCTGCAGAGCAAAGGGCCCGGCCTCACTGTCTCCGTGCAAGTAATTCATAACCTCTGTTACCATTGTAGGCCCATGCCCCTCGCATTCTCATGTAGACACTTAGGCGCTTATACACGCACTCACAGTCAGTATGGAATAGCTTCTGCCCCAGAGACCTTTCCGTTTAGATAATATGGTTCCCAAACATCAGATATCAGATATGATAGAAGTACGAGTTGATCTGACATGCCAGACTTCTGTCTCTTTCCGCCAGTGTAAATGTCAAGTCCCCTGCACCCTCCAGTTTCACGTCAATCACACGTCATGCAGCTGCGCGCGCATCCAAGCCTCAGATTTCTGCTGACATTGCAACATTTCTGCTTTGTGCCACCCACTTGTGACACCTACCTGTGACGTTTCTAGTACATACCTCTATGTTCACGCCTAGTTCACGCCTTCTAATTACGTATCACTACCACGTGGATGCTGTTATCTTGTTTCTCTCAGCTGTTACGCCTACTGTATTGGTTTCTACTGTATGATTTAAGTATATAAGCTATGTATTGTCAATAAAATATTGCTCTATCCCTTCCTGAACCCGTGTGGTTGCAGGAACATGATATTAAGCATGAGCGGATTTTGCGGATTGGCAATCCGCGAATTTGCGGATTTGCAAACTCGCAATCCGCAAAATCCGCGAATTCCCGCGAATTTGCGGATTTTTTTTTTTTTTTGTGTTCGCCCGTGTTTCTGCCAGTTCGCGAGGGTTTTTACAATTTCGCAATTTGCGAACTTACCTGTCGGGTCGCAAGTTTTGCGAACTTGTTGTTTCTACGTGTCCAACCTGTTTGGGACACTCTTCTTCATCACTGCCACTCTCTGTCACCACTGCCACTCTCTGACTACTCATGCCACCCTCTGGCCCACCCATGCCACCCTCTGTTTCATCACCACACCCTCTGGTTGTCCAGTGTACATTATTTTTGGCAAAGCAAAGCACACCTTCCCTGCCTCAAGTGACCTGAATTAATTTGGGGCTGATTAATGTGTCACAGAATATTTTTTTAGCTGGCACCTGCTTCCTTAGTGCGCCCTGATTAGTGATCTTTTGCACTTGCTAAGTGCTTTCATTGTTGCAAAATTAGTTACAACACCTGCCCTGCCCCAACTGACAATAATGAATTAGGGGCTGATTAATGGATTTTAACTTCCAGCCTGGCTCCTGCTTGTCTCCCTTAGCTGTAATTCAGGACCTTTGTGGCATATGTGTAACTATTCTGAGGTTCAGAGCAGGGTCACATAATAGTTGCAACTGGCAACTGAACTCTGGAGGGGCCCCTCAGGAAGCACTACAGGAAATGGCTACTAATGATGAGCCTGAACTTTTGAACCTGGTAAGTAGTTACTTTCAGTTTTGCTAAAATCGTATTTCTGCAATTTCGCACTTATTCGCGGGGCGCGAACTCACGCGAACAGTGCGAGCAGTGCGAGCAAAATCCGCTGCTCGCGGATTTGCGGATTTTTCAGGAAATTCGCAAATCTCGCGGATTGCGGATTTCCCGAAAATCCGCAAAATCCGCGAGCGGAACGGATTTTCCGCCCACGCCTACATGATATCCAGGTCATGACCATTCCTTTGTAAGGAATAAAACCCCTAAGAACTCTAACACCACGGACTCTGCCTTTTTCTTTCCGATTGAGTTATTATTGATTAAGTACTTACCTGCATAGAAATTAAGACGGTAAATCAAATATTTACCACATTATTTTGGCGCCCGAATAGGGACCCCTCCCCCACCCCACGCGCCGGTTGGTGCGTTGCAAGCTCTGTCCCCTGCCATCAGTTAGACGGAAACTACGCGTACTGGCAGGATTTCCTGTATCTCCCTCTGGCCCACGGAGGTGACGAAGACTGCGATCAGCACCCAGACGAGGCGGTGAGGAGTGCGGAGGATCCCGACCAGAGCCTAGCCGAAAGAAGCAAGGTCCGAGGTGTCAAGAGGCCCACCAGTTTCCGAAGTATCCACGTGTCGAGTCGAGTCGAGTCCAGTCCGGTACAGTCGAGTTTTCCGAGGCCTTCTGTTTCCATGCTTCCCGGTGAGTACCATTGCTGGGACGTATCAAGACGGGTTTGGGTACACAAATTCGGTCTGCACTGTTTTAGACAGTGTATCTGTGCTGTTTAGCAGTACATCAGTTATTCAAGTTTTGTTTTTGCATTGTCTCTGACAGTGTATCTGTGCTGTTTAGCAGTACATCCGGTAGAGGGGGTAGTCATATATGTCTCAAATGTCTTTTCATGTGATTAATGTCGTGGTATGAGTGTGACTGTTTTTAATGTGCATTATTGTGTTCTTGTGTAACTAGCTGTATTCAAAATTAAGTAGCAAGGATTGAGCGTTCAGTATTAAGTAAACAAGATGCCGTTTTTCAACAAGTTAAAGCAGATAGGAACTAGGAAAGGGATACTAGAGGAAGAAATTCCTATCCCCCCTAGGGACACTCCTGGAAATTTTATGTATCACAAGCATGGCTTAGATGCCATATTGTATCTAGATTTATGGGCCGATTATACTAAGCATCTAGACGAGAGACACAGATGGCCTGTTACCGGAACATGGGATGCCGAGTGCATCATGAAGGTAGAAGAAGCACTGTGGAAAAAGAAAGCCAGACAATCTGAGAAGGACGCCATAGAATTTTGGCGTAAGGAATCACATAAGCGTGCTGAAAAAGCACTCCGTAGAGAAGACAGACTTAAAGAATCAGATAAAGCCCAAGAAAACGAATTAGTTACTGAAGGGATCCGAGTACAATCAGAACAAATAGACCGCGCACGAAACAATCTCGTAAATGGTATGTATCTCGTGGCCGAGGGTTCGCCTGAAGCCACTTCAGAAATACCAAAAAATCTGCCGCCACCATTGGTTCCAACTAAAGTAAATCATAGGACTACTAAAGACATATTTCTGAATTCCTATCTAGAGGATGTAGCACCCGCTTACACTAATCTGCCTGTCCGCGTCCCGCCTACTGACGGTGACGGAGGTGGCAACCCGCCTCCAGACCATATCCCACCGTTACTGCAATCAGGTTTCCCCGTTCGACAGCCCACCGTTCCTCCACCTCCACCACTCCCCGCACCTAAAATTGATATACCGAAACCGCTTCTACCTGATCCTACTAAAAGACAAGTTCAAGTACAGATACAGACTCCACAGAGAAATAATGTCCACGCTTCCGCCTCAGGAGGTGCGACCGGGGGTCACCAGACCCCGCCCCCAACACACAGATTACAGCTTAGGGATATGCAGAACCCTTTTACGCTTCAATCACCCCGTCTCGACAGACTCAAAGAACCGCTTCCAGTTTGCAGATACAATCCAGTACTATCCAAAGACGATAGGATGTTGATAGCCTCACTACGATTGCGACAAGCTACAGATTACCTAACATTATTCTCAGGAATGAAAGAGCACCTAGATAGAATATATCATTTTGTCCAGACTGGGGAAGATCCTGACAGTATTAAGGAGGCCATGGCATATCAGAAAGTTGACACTCAAGCATATATATTACGTTTTTTTATAAATTGCCTAATCAGAGAACGAGACAGGCCTGAGACAGTACAGGAGGAATTAGATGGACTCAACAAGTGGGGTCAAAATATATCCGAAGGAAAACATGATAAAGGAGGTTGCATAGCCAGTATGTACAAGAGAATAAGAAAAGCAGTGATAGAAATACACGAAAAAGAGAAAGAAAAAGCTTCCTCCGAGGAGGAGGAAGAACCTGAAGAACCAGAAAAGACTACAGATACGATAGCGTATGTAGGTAAGGGAACTTACCTTAGGAAAGGCATTCGTCCGGAAAGCAAGAGAGTTTTTCTCTCTGGCATAACAAAACCGAATTCTCCTGAACATCAGTTCCAGGAGACTGATAAAAGGCTTCGAGACCGAATAGGGTACCACGTACTAAATTCTATGGATGAACAAGAACTAGCCCGGTCAGCAGTATTATGGGCTGACAATCCAAACATATACAATGATGACACAGTAGCGCAGACATTTCTGAACCTTTCCCCAGACGAGCAGAAATTAGCAGGTGTATACATGATTCAGCACCTCCTCACGTTATACAGAAACGAACATTCCGATCCAGGTCCCTTACACGATACATTAGAAGCACTACTCATGGATAGATAGAGAGGTCTAAGTACCAAGTTAATACAAATAATTCTAGAACAACGACATAGATACAACACTTTCTTAAGTGCCGAATATGTTCCCGCTCGGCCCCCAGAAAGAAAAATGTATCATATGGAGCGTCTGCATGGTCTTGAAAGTCAGAACCCCTTACGAGAAGTACATCCAGTTATGGGTGCCGATCAGACCTTGAAACGTGTGTATGTACACACGCCTCTGACTAAGTTAGAACTGTTAGAAATGAAGAAACTAGTACCCTGTCATGATAAAGACCCTGCAGGTTTTCACAGAGAACTTAAAGACATGTTACTGATGGGGGATTACACATATGAAGATATCATGAAAATGTTAAAAGTACTGTTGCCCACGGGCATCTACGAGAAACTCAAGGAAAAAGAATGGGAGGTGGGAGACAAAAAGATTGTATGGGCAGAAATAGAAGACGAGGAGGATAAACGTACCCCAGGGCTAGGCCTTGGGGAGAAAACTAAAGCATTACCAGGTTTGATAGTACAGGTTCTGCCAAGATTACTGACAACTAGAAAGGAAGATTGGGACGCAATTTCGGCCTGTAAACAGAAACCAGATGAAGATACTAGTGACTTCTATTCAAGATTCGAGAAATGTTTCATTATTAATAGTGGTCTTAAACCAAGTAGCGAGTCGTACCCGCATCTTTTTGTATTGAAGTTAGTGGAGAATTCCCTGTTAGCAGTTAAAAACCGTGTATACAAGGTTGAGAGTACATGGCAAGCAAATACGCCATCACAAATGCTACAGATGTTACAATACCATCAGAACAGAATTAGAGAAGAACAGGATCATGAACAGAAACGTATGAAAGACACGAAAATGAAAATGTTAGTGGCCCAATCGGTTCCAGCCGACGGCCAAAGAAAGGGTACGACCCAGACAGGTCACGCCGCAGCTCCCGTTAAAGGGACATGCAATTATTGCAAGCAGCCAGGTCACTACGTACATGAATGTCCAGTTCTGAAACATAATATATCAACAGGTAAAACTAAAGAAAGACCGCATCCACCAAGACAAGATCAGGCCCAGCAACAGACTTCACAGAATGTACAGCCCATGCAGAATTCACAGCCTATGCATGCTTCACCACATGCAGCACAGACAGTAGCGGTATCACAGCCACAGCCCATTGCCGCGACTCAACAAGTTTCCCAACAGATGTACCAGTATGCCCAATCTGCTTACCCCGATTATCCACGATACACATGAAACAGCCTAGAGAGGGAATTTGGCTTGCCTCTTATTGAAATTCCTGTAGATCAAGAGGGTCCTTACGTACACAGTCAAGTATTGGGAAAAGACAGAAAGTTTTTAATTGACACAGGGGCAAGCCGCACAACAATCAGCCATAATGAAGTCCCAGGGGCACCCCTCTCAGGCTCACAGAATGTTTCCCTTGGTTTTTCAGGACAGCCTATTGTAAATGAGGTATCAGAACCCGTTCCCCTGGCTGTGGGTCCGTTATCACGTGTTACAGACTTGTTACTTACGAAATCATGTCCAGAAAATCTGTTAGGTATCAAAACATTGAAGGCTCTAGGAGCAGTGATATGTTGTTCCCCGGAGGGAGTTAGACTCTTTCTGCGGGATTTCAAGGGTCATTATGTATTACGAGAGTTTGATGTCAGATTGAAAAATGTACCAGATCACTTGTGGGCACAAGGCCCAACTGATGTAGGCTGTATGCATATCACACCATACCGTGTTACACTCAAACCAGGTGTTGTTCTACCCAGAATCAGACAATACAAGTTACCACCCGATGCTGTAGTGGCTTTACTGGAAATCATTGAAGAGCTCATTGCCCAAGGAGTGGTCGTAGAGACCGACTCCAATATCTGTAATTCCCCTATCATTCCAATTCTTAAACGTACTGATCCCAATGCACCGCCAGTATATCGGCTGGTGATTGATTTACGAGAACTGAATAAATGCATTGTACCACAGTACCCTGTGGTCCCTGACATCTCTTCCCTATTGACTGCTATTGATTCTGAAGCAACGTTCTTTACTGTAATTGATCTCAAGAACGCCTTCTTTAGTGTACCTATTGACCCAGAGAGCCAATATCTCTTCGGATTCAGTTTAAATGGACGAAGTTTCAAATTTTCACGCGCACCTCAAGGATTCACAGAAAGCCCCAGCATCTATAGTCAAGCACTGAAAAGACAACTAGATTGTGTTCAAATGCCAGTTAACACCGCTTTACTGCAATACGTCGATGATCTGCTGATCACCGCACGAAGTGAGCCCGAATGTGAACAAGCATCACTGACAGTTTTACATTTCCTGGCCGACAAGGGACACAAGGTGTCCCCTTCGAAGCTACAATTCTGTGTTCAGCAAGTTGTGTACTTGGGTCACTTGCTGTCCAAAGTGGGGAGACAGCTCACTCCCGATCGCATTCAGTTAATTGTAAATATGCCGCAACCCCAGACACAAAAGGAAGTGCGGGCCTTTATAGGCCTCACCTCGTACTGCAGACAATGGATTCCTCAGTATGCATTTCTAGCTAAACCACTCATTCAGTTAACGACACAGGAGGCAGCGACTTCGACTGCCCTCCCTTGGACTCAGGAACACACACAAGCCTTTGAAGAATTAAAGAAAGCTTTATGCCAAGCACCAGTTTTAGCGACACCATGTTACAGCAAACCTTTTACACTTTTTGTTACAGAACGTGATGGTACAGCATTGTCTGTCCTCACTCAAGATCAAGCAGGTTCACATAAGCCTTGCGCTTATTTTTCAAGTACATTGGATTCAGTAGCCCAGGCACTCCCTGCGTGCTTAAAGTCAGTAGCAGCAACAGCATTAGCAAGCAGACAGAGCGACTCAATTGTTTTAGGACATCAATTAACAGTACAAGTTCCACATTCTGTAGAGGTTCTTTTAAACAGAACCCAGACTCAACACTTGACTATAGCACGACTGACAGGTTATGAATTAACGCTATTCCAGCCACACATAGAAATCAGACGCTGCAGTATTCTGAACCCCGCAACATTGTTACCCTCAATTATGACAGATTCAGCCCCGCATGATTGTATAGAGATCATTAATACAGTAACAAAGCCTCGACGAGACTTAACCGATGTTCCATTGACAAACCCCGACCTGACACTTTATGTGGATGGTTCATGCATGAGAACAAGTACAGGAGAATTAGTGGCCGCGTATGCAGTGACCACTGAAACCGAAGTTAAAGAAACACATCGTATTGACACACTGTCCGCTCAAGCGGCAGAGCTCATCGCTCTGACCCGAGCCTGTATACTAGCCAAGAACAGAAATGTTAACATATACACTGATTCCCGTTATGCGTTCGGAGTTGTACACGACTTCGGAATGTTATGGCAAGAACGAGGTTTCTTGACCTCTCATGGTGGCAAGATTCAACACGGTCCCCTCATTCAAGCACTGTTAGAAGCAATATATCTGCCTTCAGGCATATCCGTCATGAAGTGTAAAGCACATACTAAAGTTACAGATTCTGTTTCCCAGGGTAACGACCTGGCAGACCAGACAGCAAAACATACAGCACTGACTCACACTCAGACAACTGACGTGACAAAGACAATAGTACTGACACAGTGTATGACAGTCAGGGATCCCGCCCTAGATGTAATCGATATTCAGACACATGCTACTGCAGATGAAATAAAGAAATGGACCGAACTAGGAGGGATCCAGACAGATCAAGGTTGGATGACGAAGGGAAAATCTACATGGTTTCTCCCCGACTCTATGGTTCAAGTCATAATCAATACAGCACATAGTCCAGCACATCTAGGAGAGAAAGCGATGTTAGACAGTTTACAGAATCTCTGGTGTAATAAACACTTACGAAAAGCAGCAAAACAGAAAGTGCGTACTTGCATGATCTGTTGTCAGTTCAATCCAGGTAAAAGCGTCCCTGTAGAGCAAGGTGGATTTCATCCTCCCGATCACCCTTTTGAAGTCCTCCAGATGGATTATATCCAGATGGACCGTTGTCGAGGATTCAAATATGTTCTCGTAATTGTTTGTGCACTTTCCCGTTGGACCGAAGCATATCCAGTCCCAGATTACACTGCTCCGACCACTGCCAGGCAGCTGGTTCGAGAATTTTTCCCACGGTACGGCTTGCCTCGTGTCGTGTACTCAGATAACGGACAGCCATTCTCATCCGAATTAATGAAACAAGTTTCCTTGCTGCTAGGATATCAGTGGAGATTCCATTGTGTCCGACATCCCGAAGCCGCTGGCCTTGTAGAGAGGCATAATCAGACACTAAAGACCCGCCTTGCTAAAGTTTGTAAAGAGAAAGGGGTCGACTGGATAGTCGCCCTGCCAGTTGCATTGTTCTATATGAGGATGGTCGCCCACTCGCGATCAGGACTATCCCCGTATGAAGTGGTCTTTGGCAGACCACAAAATATGTGGGGGACGCCCTTACCTAAGAAAATTACCGATGTCGATTGTAATATGCTGACAGATTACCTTGCCTCCTTGATGTCTGCACTCCAATCATGTCGTTCACAGGTTGCCGCAGCCTTCCCTGACAACACTGATGTAAAGCCGCATGATGTCCGTCCAGGAGACCTGGTCCTAATTAGGAACTTCGACAGGAAAAGTCCGCTGGAGCCCCGCTGGAAAGAGCCGAAGACCGTCCTTCTTACTACGAGGACAGCAATAAAGGTGGAAGGCAGAAAGGGGTGGATACATACGAGTCATATTAAAAAGTGCAACGAACTGAAACCAGACCCAGACTCGTCCACCCCTTCCAAAGACTGTATCGAACCTAGTGACTTTAAAGTTCCGAAACAAGAGAAAACTCCCCAAGAGGAGTACAAACTGAAACTTCGATCTAGCAAGTCAGACAGTTTAATTGTTTAAGTCCTCCCCTAGGTGAATCGGTTAAATAGTTTCTGACATGTATCCCCTAGATCGAGATAGAGAGAGAGAGAGAGAGAGACAACTCAAGAAACGTACATATTGCAAATCACTCCGCAGTCACTGTATAGTGACATTATTGATTATGTTTTTCCTAAGTCTTCTGATTATTGTTGCGAGTATATTGCTTCCTATCTACTACCCTATTTTCAAGCGTGAACAATCTGCTTACAAATGTTTCTGCTGAACATTCTTTTAGTGAATTACCTCCACACGAACTTTCTTACAGACTTGCGCTGCGCAACAACACATTCATTAGTATGTTACATCATTCCCATCAGACTAACAATGCTACAAATTGCTGGATATGTGGCCGACTCCCTCCCTACCAGAAATACAAGGGAGTTCTGCCCCTCTTTCCGTACCCGTTCACTCACAATGGCTCCTGTGGTGCATGGTTTAGAATAATTAATTCCTTAGATCCTGATATTGCCGTTTTCAAAGGGAGCTGGGTTTGGGGAAACTTGAACTTAGTTCTGCTTAATGTCTGTTACCCCGACAAGAAGGGACTCCCCACTAGAATAGGAACTGATCTAGAAAATGAAGTATATGGATTAGGTAATTACACAATTAACCTTATGATTCTTACTGTTGAATCCGAAGCTGCACCAGTTCTCCCTGCTATGTCAGTATTACCAGTCACTGGTGAATTATGTATCAGTAAGAAAGGTTCAGTACACTTAGGTCATAGTAAATGTACTACTGTGGTCGAATTCAGTGATCAAGGTAAATCTTCCTTTAGAGCTACCCGTCATTCCTACTTTGTTTGTGGTCATACCGCATACGTACGCTTACCTCTAGATTGGGATGGTACCTGTTACATTGCATTCCTTCTGCCACCTGTTTTTCTAGCCCCTCCCGATTATCACAGAAATACAAATCTAGTAAAGAATAGGCTCCGAAGAGATCTCCCGATTGTCGACTACACTGAAACGGCATGGGAGCAGTACACAGATTTCAATAAAGGATTCTTTTTCTTCACAGGCCCCGTCCAAAATAGTAAACTAATACGCAGATTAACCAGAACACTTGAAGCAGTAGTGAATGAAACTGCCTCCGCCCTAGGTAACTTAACAGAAGAGCAGTCCGCCATGCGGATTGTTGTTCTTCAGAATCGTCTTGTTATTGACGTCATCTTGGCAGATAGAGGCGGAGCTTGTAAGGTCATCGGGTCAAGTTGCTGTGTTTTCATCCCAGAAAACGCGCCAACCGTATACAAAGCTATTACACGTCTTCATAAGATTGCAAGTTTGATACACCAGAATCCAGGCACCTGGACTTGGTCCGGTTGGTTCTGGACAACGTTAACTGCTTGGGGATGGAAGATCCTATCCTTCCTAGGCATTGGCCTAGTCATAGTATTTAGTTGCTGCCTGTGCCTACAGTGTGGGCCAGCGATTTGTGGACTGTGTGCCACATCATGCATTGAACATTCCAGTTTTCTCTCAAAACGTGAGAGAAAGAAAGAAGAACAAATGATGTTACAAGAACAAACTGATCGATTCATGAGGATCGATATATCATGAAGGGTCCGTAGGGAACAAGGAGGGAATGAGGAAATATAAATTTTATGGTCAAGTTGTGTTCCCTAGCGTGTACCCCACCGTCTCCATGTACCAGCTTAAAGTGCATGTAACTTCCCTCCTGTGCCAGCTATGAAGACGTAAATACATTTGCGTCCAACGTTAACATGTCCTCTTTCAGACCCACCCTGAATGGGTTGAATAGTCCGTTCCTAAGTATGCTATGCCAACGTCTTTTTGTAGTGTACTTTACACGTTTTTCAGCTCTGGCAAAGTAGGGCCTGAATTCTGCCATCGAGCCTCTTTTTCCTGCTTTCTGACTCAGGCTGTCTCTGTACCCGTGACCTCTGACTTACTTTCTGTGCGGCTCCCGGCGCTTAGCACAGCCTGCTGCCTGCCAAGACTGACTTCAACCTTCGAATTATCTGTTCCGCTCCTCGAAAATGCATTCCTGCCTACTAGTTTAAGTAAACATCCCCCCAGCTGCAGAGCAAAGGGCCCGGCCTCACTGTCTCCGTGCAAGTAATTCATAACCTCTGTTACCATGGTAGGCCCATGCCCCTCGCATTCTCATGTAGACACTTAGGCGCTTATACACGCACTCACAGTCAGTATGGAATAGCTTCTGCCCCAGAGACCTTTCCGTTTAGATAATATGGTTCCCAAACATCAGATATCAGATATGATAGATCAGATATGATAGAAGTACGAGTTGATCTGACATGCCAGACTTCTGTCTCTTTCCGCCAGTGTAAATGTCAAGTCCCCTGCACCCTCCAGTTTCACGTCAATCACATGTCATGCAGCTGCGCGCGCATCCAAGCCTCAGATTTCTGCTGACATTGCAACATTTCTGCTTTGTGCCACCCACTTGTGACACCTACCTGTGACGTTTCTAGTACATACCTCTATGTTCACGCCTAGTTCACGCCTTCTAATTACGTATCACTACCACGTGGATGCTGTTATCTTGTTTCTCTCAGCTGTTACGCCTACTGTTTTGGTTTCTACTGTATGATTTAAGTATATAAGCTATGTATTGTCAATAAAATATTGCTCTATCCCTTCCTGAACCCGTGTGGTTGCAGGAACATGATATCCAGGTCATGACCATTCCTTTGTAAGGAATAAAACCCCTAAGAACTCTAACACCACGGACTCTGCCTTTTTCTTTCCGATTGAGTTATTATTGATTAAGTACTTACCTGCATAGAAATTAAGACGGTAAATCAAATATTTACCACAGGAGGACTAAGATAAGTCTCCCTGAGGATGTAGGAAGTGCGTACACCCACCCCTACCCTGATGACATACCTTGAGGGGCATTTTCCTTATTGGCATTGCAGGGAAAGACCTCAACAGTAAAGAAGAACCAGGAAATTACCATAATCACATGTCTTATTGCACTACCTATGATGTTATCACAATTGCCTAGTGGCAAAGTGATTTATGATTATGTGATTATTGTCTATGTGTTTTATACACAATATAGAAGATATTTTTATATACTACTGTGTTCAGTCTTTGTGGTGTATTTTGTGTGTCACTGTTGTGTTTGTGTGTGTGTGTGTGTGTGTGCGCGTTGCGCAGAAGCTTCACACATTGCTTCTGGGATCAGCCTGAATGCTCTGCCAAGCCAGGGTTTGAAAATCCCATACCCTGACTAGGGTGGTGGGTTCTGCCGAGCTTAGGTGCCTACACTAGCCAACCAGAAATCCCATTTCTAACATTTATGAATTCATGAACAAAATGAAAGATTATTTATTTAAACTAAGAATATGGTGCGATAACATTTTGGGAAACTCTTATTCTATATTATTTGTGATATCTTATTTCACTTATATGGTGTTGTATATGGTGGCTTATCATTCCAGGGTGCCTAGAAGCTAGGTTATCCCTGATATGTTACAGCTGAATGCTAGAAAAACAGAGATTATGCTGTTTAACAAGGTCCAACAACTGTGGGCTGCTGACAGGTGGCCCACAGAACGTGGTATTGATTTCACATCCAAATGGGTGGTTAAGAACGTGGGAGTCCGTCTTCACCAACCACTTGCCATAAAAGAGCAGGTGATGTCCACCTCTGGTTTCAAATCATGCTCTTACTGAGAAGAGCCTTTTCTTTTCTCCCAATTATAGCGAGGCAAATGTGGTTCAGACTCTTGTGATTAGCCATCTGGGATACGGTAACATAGGCAAATGAGACATTGCTATCAGAATTACAAGTGGTGCAGAACACCGCAGCCCTCCTCATTTGCGATTTGCCATCAGGGGCTGCATCCGCTCCCCACCTACACACCTTACGTTGGCTTTCGGTTCGGAAGATGATCCTTTATAAAATTGTGTTGCCTTACACATTAATCCCTGACTTGTAAAGGCCCTTGTTACTTAGCTTCAAAGCTTAGGCACTAACCCCCTCCTAGACTCCTTAGATCTAATAATAAAGCATTGTTATTTTTGTCCTTGCATTAAAAAAGGCCAGTTCAGGGGGGCAGGTCTTTTTCATACTTGGCTCCTTATTACTGGAACAAATTGCCACATCATATTCAAACTAGTTCGGATCACTTTGTCTCTTGGTTGCACCAAGATACCCCTCCCAGGGTGATACGTGCGTGTTATAAGTTAAAATAACATAACATATGTTGATTGCGCAGTAAGAAAGTTGAAGCAAGAACTCTTATTCACCTATCAGGGTGAACACAATGAACTAGCTTTACTCACTGCGGTTTCACTGTGGCTCTGCCCGCATGTGGATGTTGTTGGTCCACATTTTGTCCAAGGCAGAGGCTCTATCATGTCCTTTCTGCCATGAGATCATCAGTAGCTGCCACATTGTCTCCTGTAGCAGCCATGTTGCTATGGTATCTTGTGAATCGGTACTGTAGACTCCGCCCCTGTAGGCTCCGCACAGCAGCTCCATTTCTATGTCCTCTATAATCCGGTGTATGATCTACCACCGTTCTTCCACCAGTTTCATAAACTCCTCGGCATTCTCAAGAATCATTTTTCTACCTCTCTGCTGCCTTTGTGTGCGTTAGTGTTTAATTAGGAATAATTAAGACAACCATAACATACATTAGAAGTGATTCCTACTTGTAACTTCTGCTATAGATTTCAAAGAGAAAAAAACCCAGTTTTTTTGCCTATTTTCCAAATATTTCTATTGGCCTTCAGATGGGAATGCTGGTGATTCTAGTAATATATTGGCCATTGTAGTGTCCCTTTATTTATACCCTCAGGCGAGCCCGCCCTCGGGATGCGTGGGTGCATGTTGATCGTACCTGAACCGGCCGGGTGGCTCCGTCACTACATCCATTTGGCTACCCTCGCCGCCTTCCTGTCTCTTTCATCCTCTCCTTCCTCACTGTTCTCTCTCCGCCTCACCGTCCTCTCTCTGCCTCACCCTCCTCTCTTTCACTGCCCTCCTTGCTGTACTCTTACATAGACACACACCACCCCACCCCAGAGTGTTGGACACATTAGATGTTAACATACAACCACACACACACACACTCACCCACCATGAACTTGAAGGGAGCAGTGCAGTGTACTCACTCTGCTGCTGCAGATGTTGAGCCTTTTGTGTTTGTGCAAGCATGGTTCCTTGTACCTAAGGTAATCTTGCACTGTTGTTACACATGGTGTATATGTTTCATGTGTGCGAGGAAGCCTGCTCTACTATTACCTCTGCTGTGCCTGACAGGAGACGACCTTTACAAAGCAGGCGTTTCACCGCAGTAGGTTTACAACGCGGGCTTTACAACAAAAGTCGTTTCAATGACTTGTGCTGGATCTCGCTGTAAGCTAAGGAATAGAATGGTTTACTATTCCAAGACTTTCCCTAATGTACGTAGACTGGTGTTGGAATAGTAAATCGTTCTATCCCTAAGTCCAGCGCTCTCCAGAGCAAGTCGGTGAAACGATTTGCGTTGTAAAACCTGCGTTGTAACATACCGGGATCAACATGATCGCATAGTAACATCATACATTCGTGCCTGACATGTGTACAGGGAAACTCACAGCAGTGCCACCCGCCTTGTATATTTTAACTGTGAGTGAGAAGCCTGTTCTGCATTTTCTGTGCTGTGCTGTGTAATACTGAGTCCTACAACAGATGTTTTGTTCATAGAGAGAGAAACTATTGCCCTTGCCAATGCCTGTTTAAATCATTGCTTGCTTTTATCTCCTTGTCTCCTGCTGTGAGGCTGTTGCCTCCCATTGAATACCACACTGTGATTCTAATTATGAAGTTGGGTGCCTGACTGAACATCCCCTCCACTCGCATCTTGAACTCTTGGTTGGAATCGCTTCTTCGGAAAGTGTTTGCCTCGGGTACTCTGTTTAATCTGTTGAAGCGTTCAGAT
The DNA here is from genome assembly GCF_964263255.1 of Lissotriton vulgaris. Taxonomy (NCBI): domain Eukaryota; kingdom Metazoa; phylum Chordata; class Amphibia; order Caudata; family Salamandridae; genus Lissotriton; species Lissotriton vulgaris. Next base: position 167,840,402 of record NC_141689.1, on the reverse strand, counting down.
GGCTCCAGTTTATTCCCCCTGGCTGCCTGTTCATGCAGGAGGAACATGTTTAAACTCGCGGCCCTTTTGTCCCTCGGTTTGTGGTCTGAGTCATGCTCCATCACTGGCCTGCCTCCCATCTGTTGTTATCATTCTGAAGATGCTGCTTCCAGAGCACTGCAAGCCTGCTGTAGCCTGTTTGCTGAAGTGTTTAGTGCTAGTGCAGGCCCTCTGTTCTGCTGAGAGCAATTATTCTGGATTTTTTACTTCTGATATTTTGTCCTGCCTTTAAAATAATAAAAATAGCAAAATACTTACGTATCAATCAGACAAGCAGAGGCAGGCAAACAAGTTGGGAGGAAAACACTTGCATAGGCTGAGCCACCTGCCCGGTACCTTTTCTTCATGTTTTTCATTATGAGAAGCAGCTGATAGTATCTTATTTTTACGGCCCTTTTATCATCAGAGACAGCGTATGTTTACAAGAGAGAAAAAATTGAGGATGGCTTCTATTACCTTTCCAAGCTATGCAGTGCCTGGCGACGAGGGCAATTATTTGAAACATGGGTACAGACTGTTTTCCCTACATCACTTTTGGGACAATACCCACTCGTCCCAGTTAACAATCGGTAAAGTCTCCAGTCCCCATAACTAGAGAACTTTATCGTTATCATGTATGTGTACGTTTGTGTATGTGTGTTGTTTGGAAAAGGGGGAGCCCACCTAGAACCTCCATTGGAGGCAATGACTCTACAATGGCTATAGCAAACACAACAAGATGACGAACGGAGTGCTAAAACTGTTCAACCACTGACAAATGTGGGTTTAGTCCATCCTTTTGCTCAGTATGCCACTCCAGTTTGGACCCAGCCTCATGCAAATCAGTCTTGACCCTGCTCCCCATGGAAACAGTCCAGCCCGAACTGACAAGCCTGGTCCTCCCTAGACCAGAAACAAGCATTGTGGGACCAGTTTCAGGGTATCACCCCTCATCAGCCAGGCTAGCTTGAATCCAGTGCACTGCGAGAAAGGGAACCATGTCTGGGCAAACCCTTGGCCACTTAAGGCAAACATACCAAACACAACAAGATGATGGACAGAGGGCCAAAACTTTTCAACCGCTCTACAATAGCCATTCCCATGTTGAATATGCCAGCCTCTAGGCACTGCTTTTGAGATCTCCCTCAATGAAATCCTTTGTAGCTGGGGAGTACAGGGAATGTAAAGGCCCTCCACAATGCTCCTTTATCTAAAGAAGGTTGCCCCTGTCGTTTCTGCTTCCCAAAACAATAGAAACTGATGAAGGTCTCTCTATGAGCGCGATATACAGATCACCAAGACCCAGTCCACAGATGTCTGACCTCTGACTCGGCTTCAGAACCTGTGAAAGTGGACACATCTCTGGGGCTGGAAGAGGCCCAGGGGCCAAGAGGCCAAGACATTTTCTGAGATGAGAGCTACTTTTGTTCAATGAAAATCTTATTGAACTGCTATTATTTTTAGTGTTGCAGAATGGCCACATCAGACAAGATTATATTATTGGGCACCATGTCCAAGATTACAAGCAGTGATCACCTCAACTCATCAGGCATGGATGGCTGCCAGCAAGAAAATAATAACATTTCGTCAATGTGGTATGCCTCTATTTGGGTAGCACATAACAACCATAGCTGCAATGACCTGCCACTAATATTATTAGGTCTCCCAAATACACACGATTGAACTCTCAGTTATCAGCTTTTTGTATATTTTGAAAATTCAACCATTTTCTACAAAGTTTAGCGTATGAGTTCTGAAAGTTCACATATTTTCATCTTGAATGTATGCTTTTTAATTTTGGTAAGTCTATATTAAGTGAACCAAGCAAAAGCTAAATTTTAAGTGTTAGGCTACACACAGGAGAGCTACTTACGGGTAGCTGGAGAGTTCCCAGTAGCTCATGAGTTACTCATTGGAGATGTTTGCCTTGAACCTTTGAATGAAGTGGATCCTGAGGTTGGCCCCAAATTGTTTAAGAACATCTGGAATCCAAGGAAACAGGGCACAAGGACATGTGGGTGGATGGAGAACCCACATTTTTTTTAGAGAAGATGCCCTTTCCTCTCCACCTGATGCGGATGGGAAGCTGGACAGTGTTCGTAGTGCTACCTTGACCCCAGCACTGCTGTTGGGGTCAAAACCAACTCGCCACCTCCCTCAGCAAAACCCCACCACCGACATCCACTGACTGCTGTTTGCCTAGGGTAATATGTCTCCTTGTAATGTGGCCTAGGGGTTCTATTAAAACTCGACCGACTGGCAGAATACTCTTGACCCCTTGATATGGTGATATTGGCCCTGGAGGGGGTCATCTTGGGATCTCTTACTGTGAAGGATAGAGAGAACTACACACAATTAACCCTCCACCTCTTAGAGAGTTTGGAATCTGGGGAACTTTAACACTTTAAAGCTGTTGAAAGGAACAACAACAGGAAGCTAACATATTAAAGTAAACCATTATTTATGAAATGAAATGTGCTAGTGTGTTCTGTTCTCTTTTCCGTGTAATTATGTTGTGGAGGTTTTTATAAATCCACATAAAGGGAACAGGCCACTTCTGAATGCTGATAAAACATCATATGGACATAGATATCATGCTGGAAGTCACATTTTTTATCCATCGAGTAATTGTCTTTGACTTCGTATGAATCAATGACACTAACCTCAGGCGTTCCAAATATGAATGAAAACTTTTAGCCTGCATAACTTCTCAATCAATATTGGATCTAAGTCTGGCAAATCTGGGTGAAGCCTCGTGGTTGTGATCTGTGGAAAGAAGGAAAGCTTGCCTGCCTGAGGAGCTCACTCCACCAGTCTGGAGAAGCGAAGTATCCTGATCAGGGCTGAATCAAGGGGTATATTACCAAGGGCTTTATCTCCGCTTTTTTTGCTTTAAAATCCAAAGAAGCAGAGATAAAAAATATCGCAATATCAACAACAGGGTGCTAACATGCAAAGCGGCATTTCTCCTATTATCAAGCTTCACGCTAACTCTGTTAGAGACAAAAAAGCAGCGCTAATCACGGCTAAATCCACCATGGGCTATCAACAAAGATATCCCTATCCTTGTAGTTTTGTCGCTGCATTGCCAGCGATAACCTCCCAAAATGCCGCTATCCCTTGATTTTTTATTCCCTAGGCGGTTAGCATTGTTAAAGTGATAACCAGGTGATATTATCCAGCAATAGCGGGGCGTTAAAAAAATTAACGCTAAGCGCCCTTAGCCATAATTTTCCCTGTTCCTTGTTAATATGCCCCTAAGACTTTTAGTAGCCCTAAGCACTTAAAAGGTTTTGTAGCGACTTTGCTGACCTTCAGCGTGCACTACTCGCCCGACTGCGCAGCTACAACTAGTAGTGATCTGCCCACCTGCCCCATAGGTCATTAGTTTGAGGCCCTCCTCTACCCGCAGGCTTCCACCTGTGCCTCATCCCTGGTAGCCCAGGGGTGAGGTCTTCTTTCTGTCTGCTGTTGTATCTTTTCTTTTTCTATTATTTGTCTGCCTTTTTTTCCTATCCAGTTTCAATTCTGCTCTGTCCTTTAATTTACTCTGGTTCGCTTTTTTGTTCCTCTGTTCCCTTCCCTCCATCACCACCGCTCGTTCCCTGCAGCCTCACCCCCCTTCTGATGTTGTTTCTTTTCTTGTTCTTTTCTTGCTTTTTTCTGCCTCTTTTTCCTGTCCAGTTTAATTTCTGCTCTGTTCTTTACTTTTACTCTGGTTCACTTTTCATTCCTCTCTCCTTCCTGCATTCACCGCTGCTCGATCACTATGGCCCACTCTCTAACAGCGCTGTGTTCTGCCTCCTGCCTCCCAGGTGACCAACCCTCCACCTCCCCAACACTACTTAATGGCGGCCGCTGCGGGGTGAATGAGCGACCTCACTAACCTTGTCAGTGTGCTGTGCTACCCCACCACATAGCTCCACCTAGTAGTGGTCTGTCCTCCTATGCCCTTGGTCTAGAGTTAGAGGCCCTCCTCCAACCATAGGCTCCCACCTGCACCTCATCTTTAATAGCCCAGTGGTGAGCTCTTCTTTCCGTCTGCTGTTGTATCTTTTCTTATTCTATTTGTTTCTGCCCCTTTTTCCTGTCCAGTTTCAATCCTGCTCTGTTTCTTACTTTATTCTGATTCTCTTTTTTATTCCTCTCCCCTTCCCGCCCTCACCGCTGCTCATTCCCCTCAGCCCCACCCCCTTCTGATGTTTTTTCTTTTTCTGTTATAACCGTTTTCTGCCTTTTTTCCAGTCGAGTTTCAATTCTGCCCTGTCCTTTACTTTTACTATAGTTCGCTTTTCATTCCTCTCTCCTTCCCACCCTCGCTGCTGCTCGTTCCCCATGGCCCACCCTCTTCCAGCGCCGTTTCCTGCTTCTCACCTCCCAGCTGACCAACCTGACTCTTCCCCAACACTAGTTAATGGCGGCCGCTGTGCAGTGAAGGAGCGACTTCACTGACCTGCACACCTCCACCTAATAGTGGTCTGCCCTCCTATGGCCTAGGTCTAGAGTTCGAGGCCTTTCTCCACCCTTAGACTCCCGCCTGCGCCTCATCCTTGATGACCCAGTGGCGAGCTCTTCTTTCTGTCTGTTGTTGTCTGTTTTCCTTTTCTTTTATTGCCTTTTTATGTTTTTTTTATGCCTCTCTTTCCTGTCTGTTAGACGTGGCACCATTGTCATGGGTCTCCCTTTCATTTTTCGCTTTTGTCCCCTCTGTGTTTGCTGGTGTTAGATGCTCTGGGCGCTGTGCCGCTGATATTCAGTGCCACAGCACGAATGCTCCCTATTGTAAATTGACTGTATGAATTGGTATAATCCTAATTGACCCAAGGAACATGATTGGAAAGTAAAATTTAATTTGTCTGAGCTCCAAATATGAAAGTGCATCTTTTAGTGATGATTATTTTTATATTCTGTGATTGAAAATACCACTTTTAGGAAGTAGTTATTTTCTTGCCTAAATCTTCCAGTGTACTCTGCTATTATGTGTATTGACTGTCTGGTTTTGGAGGGTCAGGGCAGGCTGAGCCAGACTGGGATTGAATAGAGGGATTTGCAGTGGAGTATGGGGAGGGGTGACCCTTTGATCTGAGCAGGGCTGTGCCTGGCAAGGTGAATGATAGCTCCTCCTCCCACTGTGCGTCAGATGGCAACCCCTATTCCTGAAAGGCAGGATTCAGCCTTGTAAACAAAGTGCTCCTAGATGACACCAAACTGGTTCTGGCTGTGTTCAGTGATTTGTGACTTTTTGAGAACAAAGACTTTTGGGGTGTAAAGATCTGTGCTAAAACCCCTACACAGTAGTGTGATACTTCTGGATGTCAACACAAACCTAGAAGGAAAGGACTCTGAAACTTTCATCCTTCTTGCTGAAGCAACTACCCAAGGGCCGGATTTGAGGTTGCCTCCTGCCGAAGTCTCAGGGACTTTAGCCTTCACCCATCAGCCGTCTGGATTCCTATTTAAGGGGGGTCTACTCGGAGGTGAGGCCTCTGTTGAGAATTCCAGAGTCGATGGTTCTACTGCTGGTAATGCAGGCTGAAAGTCATCGAATTGCTATCGTGGGCCGCTGCAGCTGAGGAGCTGTTCCAGCTGAGCTCCTGCATTTGCCTGTGTTACCAAAAGTCATCGCTATCGCTATTGTGGGACTCTGCAGCTGAGGAGCTGTGCCGCTGGGTGCCCGCATTTGCCTGTGTTACCAAAGTTCATTACTATCGCTATTGTGGGCCACCGCAGCTGAGGAGCTGTTGCCGCTGAGAGCCCGCATTTGCCTGTGTTACCAAAGTCATCGTTACCGCTATTGTGGGCCACCGCAGCTGAGGAGCTGTTGCCACTGAGAGCCCTCATTTGCCTGTGCTACCAAAGTCATCGTTATCGCTATTGTGGGCCGCTGCAGCTGAGGAACTGTGCCGCTGTGTGCCGGCATTTGCCGTCCTATGAGAATCATCGCTATCGCTATTGTGGGCGGCAGCAGCTGAGGAGCTGTGCCGCGCCCGCGTTTGCCGTCCTACGAAAATCATCTCTAACTCTATTGTGGGCTGCTGCAGGTGAAGAGCTGTGCCGCTGAGTGCCCACATTTGCCGTCCTGCGGGAATCATCGCTAACGCTATTGGAGGCCGCACTAGTCTCCACTTCGAGGATCTTGTGACCACCTGTGTGTGCCGCTGGGTTCCTGCCTTTCAGCCCCGTCCCAGGATTATCATGAGTGCACGCCACGGACCGCTAAAGCTGGGAACTGTGGCCGCTGCGAGTCCGCCTGTCATCACTGCGGCTTACTTGTGAGGCTGCGTGCTGTGCCCGTTTAATTCTCAGGTACATTGTGCACCACCGGGTCGCGCGGACCCCGGCCTCGAACTAAGTTCGTTCCACACGCTTTTTGAGTGCCTTTATTGCTTTTGAAGTGAATCTGTAATTATGTGTATTGTGGCTCCTTGAGCGCTTTTTAGTCTTGTGTTCAGTCTATATAAAATAACTATTTTTCTATAACTGCTTGTGGTGTCCGTTTGTAGCGTCTTCCCTGAGTTATGGTGTATGGTCATAAATGCTTCAAACACTGCCTCTGAGATAGGCCTGTCTGCTCTTGCTACGTTACCACAGGGTTGAGTAGGGGTTATCAAAGGGTTTAGCCCCTTTACTCTGGCTTAGGAAGAAGGATCTCGGCGCCAGCCACCGCCAACTAGAGATCCCTATTTCTAATACTGTCCAGTTTCAATTCAGCTCTGACATTTACTTTACTCTGGTTTGCTTTTTTGTTCCTGTCCTTGCTGCTGCTCGTTCCCCATGGCCCATCCCATCTGCTGTTGTTTCATTTGATTTTTTTGTGCCTTTTTCTGTCTTTTTTCTGCCTCTTTTTCCTGTCCAGTTTCAATTCTGCTCTGTCCTTTGTTTTGTTTTTAATCTGGTTTGATTTTTGTTCCTCTCTTCATTTCCTGCCCTTGCCACTGCTCGTTCCCTGCAGCCCGCCCCCTTCCAGCGCCATTTCCCATCTCCCATCTCCTAGCTGACCAGCCCTCCTGCCCCCCAAACACTACTTAACGGTGGCGCGACAAAGGCCACAGACCCTGATTCCCACTGCTCCCACCGCTACGATGCCAGCAGCCTCCACACACAATCAACTCTGGACGTTCCACCGCCTGCCTGACACTAAATAATTCCCTTGTAGCCCACAAGTATTTTACATTAGAACATTGTTCATGTACAATTTATCAAACATTTATATACAACAGTGACACGTATTTAAATTCTTCCATTTTTTATTATATCAAAACTTCATTTCTTTTATCGTTTCAATTTTCTTATTTCTTTTCTTTACATATCTATATATATATTTTCTTCAAAACAAGCTAATAGTACAAAATTCATAAAAAAATGTACAAACTTATCAACACAAATCTTATTCAGAAAAAATACAGAAAAAACAACAACACCCCTGGATAGACCTCAATAAATACACATGTACTACAACCACTCAAACTCATACATTCTCACACAAACTTACATACATTCAGTATCTGTACAAAGTAGAGGTTTTATGTATAACAAAAGAACCCCTGCAAAGAAATAGATCTAAAATTCAAAGCACGAGGCTCAACACAAGGTCACCGCCTGCCACCTCGCATCACCGAAGGACACCCAAGGCCTGTTCACCTGCCGCAGCTGTGCCTTCTCCTGCCTCTGCACTCCAGACCCATGACCATACGACCTTCAAGAACCACCTCAGCTGCATCCTACTCAACACCCGCTCCAGCCATGGAAATCTGGGACCAGCTCGGCTCTATCCCCCCTCCCACTGTCATCTTCTTCATTGAAACATGGATGAACCCCACATCAGCCCTGGACATAGCACCGCCATCCCCGATGGCTACAAAATCATCCACAAGAACTGCAACAACCAGCCAGGAGGTGGCATCATAATCAGACACAAAAACACCCTCCGTCTCACAACCAGCCTCAGTGACCGCTCATCCAACATGGAACACCTCCACTTCCAGATCCAGACAAACCCGAACATCACCCTCTGCAGCACACTCGTCTACAGAACTCCCGGACCACACCTCCAACCTGCACTGGCCCGACCAGCACTGTTTCCACTTCTCCATCAACAAACACAACGTACAACACCATGCCCACCACTATCCTTGTAGAAGCTGGAAAAAAAGTCATTGAAGACCAGCTCACTACCTCCCTCAGTAAAACCCCACCACTGACATCCACAGATGCCAACGCCTCAGCACACGACCTCTACCTTTGGATCTCCAACTGCGCCCTCAGGAAACCCTCAGACAAGCCGCCCTCCAAGAAGCCCAGCTGGTTCTCTCCAGTCCTCCAAAACACCAGGCACACCTGCCGACAGCTGGTGGAAAGATGGAGGAGCAGAATAATCTTGGCAGACCACGCAGCCTTCAAAACCACCATCACTACCTCATCAGAACAACAAAAAAGAACAGCCATACAGGAACCCATCAACGCCAATGCATACAACAGCAAATAACTCTTTACCACAGTCAAAGAATTTGCCAAACCCAGCAGACTTTCAACCCTCTCAATACCTCTGTGCCAAGCTTGCCACCTTTTTCCACTGCAAGATCAAGGACATCTACGACAGCTTTGCAACCCAATAACAAACAACCACTGCACCCAATGGCTCCAGACCCCAGCAGACCCTGACCAACTGGACCCGCTCACCTTCGATGACACCCTCAGGATCATGAAGAGCATCCACTCCGGAGCCCCCTCAGATCCCGTCCCTCAGCGCTTCTTCAAAAGAGCCAGGACCTCCATCACCCCCAAACTCTGCAGCACCATCAACTGCTCCATCAACTCCGCAACTTGCCCGAAGACTGGACAAATGCAGAGATCAACCCCCAGCTGAAGAAACCCTCTGCCGACCCGAAAGACCTCAAGAACTACAGACCGATCCCTCTGCTCCCCTTCTCAGCCAAAATCATAGAATAGGGCATCAACACCCAGCTCTCTGAGTTTATCAAAACAAACCACTTCCTGGACCTGTCCCAGTACGGCTTCAGAAGCAACCACAGCACCGAGATCGCTCTCCTCATTACTACAGATGACATCCGCACCCTCCTTGCCCGTGGCTAAACTGCAGCCCTCATCCTCCTGGATCTCTCGGCCATCTTTCAACATATCTAAGCAAGACACCACGGCGCCCGCATTTGTGATGAAGCCCTGGAATGGATCCACTCCTTCCTCACTAGCCGAACACAGAGAGTCAAACTTTCACTGTTCTTCTTAGAACACACAGAAATCAGCTACGGAGTGCTTCAGAGATCCTCCCTGAGCCCCACCCTCTTCAACATCTACATGGCCTCACTTGCAGCCATCATCAGAAGCCACAGAATAAACATAATCTCCTATGCTAATGACACCTGCTGATTCTCTCCCTCACCGACGAACTCACAGCCGCCAAGACATTTTCCACAACGGAATGATGGTAGTCCCCACCTGGATGAAGAACAGCTTGCCTCAATCTCTACTCAGACAAGACCGAAGTCTTCATCCTGGCTCCACCTGCTCGGCCTGAGATGACTCCTGGTGGTGCACACGGCTCGGAATCCCCCCACGCCCATGTACCACGCACGAAACCTCAGCATCATCCTGGACTCCTCGTCCTAAATGAACCACCAAATCAACACTGCCTCATCTTTGTGCTTCCACACGCTCTGCCTGCTTTGGAAGATTTTCAAGTGGATCCCCATCGAGTCCAGGAAAACAATCACCCATGCGCTTGTCTGCAGCAGACTTGACTATGCCAACGCGCTCTACACTGGCACCACCCAATCTCCTACAGAATCTGCAGAACATCCAGAACGCCTCCACCAGACTCATCCTGAGTATCCCCCACTGCAGTCACATCACCGGCCACCTGAGAGATCTCTACTGGCTACCCATCAACAAAAGAATTTCCTTCAAGCTCCTCACACACACCTACAAAGGCCTCCACAACCCCTGACTTGCATACCTCAACCACCGCCTTTCCTTCTACACACCCACCAGATATTTCTGCTCAACCCAACTAGCCCTGGCCACCATCACTCATATCCGCAAGACCACAGCTGGAGGAAGATCCTTCTCCTATTTCAGTGTGAAGACCTGGAACTCCCTGCCTCTAAATCTCAGACAAACACAGTCACTGCCCCAATTCAGGAAGGACCTCAAGACCTTGCTCTTCAACTGGACCACAGATCTCCCCAGCTCCTTGAGACCCTAACAAGTGATTTGTCGCGCTTTACAAGAAACCTGAGTGATTGATTGATTGATTGATCCAGGAAGACCTATTGACTGGAAGATCTGTATGAAGACGTTTCAATCGACTGATGTCACAGAGTAGCCACGAGAACCTAGAAGTCCAGCAGGATATTAGAGGCACAGTTTAAAAAGGAGTGTCCTCTAGATCGCGGAGCTGCAATTTCTCTTGTCTTCAAAGTGATGGTGACATGCACAGAGCCTTACTCACCTTTTGAGGAACCGCTATCACCTCTCCCGGATCAGTGAAGGACCCAAAAGCAGTCTGCCTTCACAGCACACCGTAGGGTTCCAATTTTTAGGCTGGCGGAGGTTGTCTTGATTCCAGCTAGAATGACGGCAGGAATATAGGCACTTAAATTCATGCATTAGCCAAATAATCAGTAGAGAGTGGGTGATCCAAACCCCTTGGGTACCCATGACTCAATACTGAGCCAAAAGGCCCTTAGGTACCTTGGAACTCCTAGTGTATTCTGGCTTATTGTCTGGTTCTTGTAATCTGACCCTAACCAGACATCAGTGACGTCACCTGTGGTGATCACTAGCCTCCTCACCAGATCTTCAGAGGAGCACCATTTGACTTCATTGGGTTGGGATTCTCCTTATTCAGGCAGTAGGTTTGTGGTCATCATTCTGTGAGGCTCCCTTTATTTTTCTTGGGAGTACTAACCCCAGCAGAGCAGGCTTTTGCCCACGGAGCAGTCTAGTGTCTAAGGCATGGTCGACCGGCATCTGTTTTGTGTTCATATTGTCCACATCTGTATCCTTTCAACAAACATGAATCTCTTGTGGGAGAAATACTCCCAGAAAAATTAGAAGATTTTCAAGATGACCCGAGCACGTAAATACTATCACAACATTTGGGTTCATATCCCTGCCACAGAAGTTGCTCCCATGCTCTTGTTTTCTGCGTGTGTTTAATCTGTCTAACTGACCTGTCTACCAACCTGCTTCTAAAAGTCATTTTAATCTATGTTGTATCTTGTATCCCCTACTGCATGAAGGTGTTCCTGACTGCCCCTCAAATTAACTCTTCCTTCTATAATCCATTGAAAGGTCAAGAGCAGTTTTTGATTGCATCATGATTACAGAGAAAGGAGGACTTTTTGTTTCTAACTGCAGAATACTGGGCAACCCTGCCACAGATTGCGAGAATGTTGCATTTTCCATCAACTTCAGCCCTGCCCTCACTCTCTCAGGCATATTAATCTACAGACCTCCTGGGGCCTCTCTGAACATTTGTAAATCCCTTCCTGACTTGGTTGCTAATTTAGCTAGCTCCTCCGCTAATTTTTCTATACTGGGGGACTTCAACCTCCACTTTGATGATCACCTACAGACCTCCGCGTTAGAACTTATTAAAGACCTATTGGTCTTCCAACTCTCACAAAAAGTCAGCAAACCTACTCATATAAAGGGCCACTCACTAGACGCAATCTTCTCAAACCTGGAAACTCTGGTTGGGAAAAACCCTATACCGGTCCCATGGTCAGACCGTTTCTTATACCATTCACATGGTCACCACCTAGCAAAGCTATGAATAGAACCCCCATTTTTGTGAGAACCAAGCCCTGGTCAAAACTTTCAGTGGAGCAATGGGCCACAACGCTGAAAGCCACTAAACCAGCACCGTCTGCAGACGTAGCCACTGCTAACGAAAACTTTAACTGCTGGCTTAAAAAATCTCTGGACACCCTCATTCCTGAAAATGACATAAAAGTTAAGACCAAAAACCCCAAAAGCCTTGGTATACAACTGCTCTCCGAGGCTTAAAACTGAACTGTAAAAAAATGGAGAGAGCCTGGAGGAAAAACTTCTCCCTAGAATCAAAGGAAAAATACAGAAGTACCATTAACCTCTACAAAACGGAAATCAGATCCGCACAGGCTATCTTCTACGAAGGAAAAATCTTAGCTGCAACTAACTCCCCGTGTGAGATCTTCAACGTGGTGAAAACCCTCTCAAAACTTCCCCCCAATCCTGCCCACCCCGATACATCTGGAGCTCAGTGTGACAAACTTGCTGAATTCTTTTTCACCAAAATCGATGCCATTTTCTCCTCTTTTCCCCCGATTACCAAAGACCATCCACTGGTAGGAATCAGCCTGGCCTTGACTCCATCCCGCTCTTGAAAATGCCGGAGTTAGAAAAACAGTTTTCCAAAGTTAAAAAGGTGCTCCCCCAAAGACCCCGTTCCCATACGACTGCTTGCCCAGGTAGCCGAGGTAGTCTTTCCGGTGATCTTAGACCTAGTTAACACCTCCCTCGCATCAGGAGTGGTGCCCTGGCTTGGAAGGAAGCCATGGTGAAGGCCATGCTGAAGAAACCTTCCCTAGACCCATCTAATCTAGGAAACTACCGCCCCATCTCTCTTCTACCCGGCATTAGTTAAATCACTGAAAAACACTTCAATACAATACTTTCTTCTTTTCTAGAGACCCACAATGTTCTCCATCAGACACAGACGGGTTTCAGCCCACTCCAGGGAACAGAAACAGCCTTGATCTCGGTAGTCGAAGAAGCCAGAAAGATAGTCGATTTGGGTGGTACAGTGGTAGTCCCGCTCCATGATCTCAGCGCGACTTTTGATACAGTGAACCACCACAACCTTATCCATAGGCTTAGTAACATAGGTATCTCCGGAATCGCACTGGCTTAGCTCCAGTCGTTTCTTGATAACAGATCTTTCCAAGTGTTTCACAATGAGGTAACTTCAAAAAAATCTCCCCTCCATTGCGGAGTGCCTCACGGCTCCTCCTTAAGGCCTACTCTATTTAACGTATATACCCGCACCCTTTCAGAAGCAGTTCTTCCTTTCGGAGTCCATATAATCACCTATGCGGATGACACACAGCTAGTGATCGGACTCAACAAAAAGGACAGTAACCTCCCAGGCTTATACACTTGTCTTCATGAGATAGATTCCTGGATGAGGGACTCCTTTTTAAAACTAAATGGGGACAAGAGCGAGATTATGGTCTTGGGAAATTGCTCCCCTCTTGACATGAGAGAAATCTGGCCCACTGTCCTGGGCCCGGCCCCCATCCCTAAAACCCAGCTAAAGAGTCTGGCGTTTGGTTGGACCAGGACCTGTCCTTGAAGTCTCAGGCACGGAAGACCGCTGCTACATGCTACGGTCTTCTGCAAGTCTCTCGTAAAATGCTTCCTATCTTGCCGTTCAGGGCCAGAAAGATCATGGTACAGGCGCTCATTCTGTCCAGGTTGGACTATGCTAACGCGCTGTATTTGCGATCCCCGATAGCCACTATCTCCAGGCTACAGACTGCCCAGAATTGGGCCGCTCGATTGCTGCTCAACATTTCCAGAATGCAATCTGCCAGACCTGCCCTGAAATCCCTCCACTGGCTTCCCATCTGGGAAAGAATCACATTTAAATCTCTATGCATTACCCATAAATCATTCCACAATGTAGGCCCCCCATTCTCAACAGCATCAATCAGCGGTATGAGCCCAACAGAGCCCTCCGATCCAAATCCCTAAACCTGGCATCATCCCTAAAATCAAAAAAGTCAGAAGTGGAGGCCGTCAATTTTCCCTGCACACTGCCAAACTCTGGAACTCGCTCCCGCTCGACCTTCGAGCCGAACCCAATCATCTCTCTTTTCGCAGATCACTAAAGACATTGTTGTTCCCCTCACTCGCCCTGTTTCATCTGCCTTTGTCTCTGTAAAGCTCTGGGATGCCACCGGGTAGCCATGTGCTATTTAAATACCACCCAATTTCAATTTCGATTATCAATGGACCTGGATGAAGTCATTCCTTGCAGGTCACCCTTTGGCCTGATGAGAGCGACCCACAACCAGTGATGTGGCAAAAGACATGGACCATATACAGAGAAGTTGTGCTACCTGCCCACCTCACACACCCAGTGTTTTTTGCTGCTGGAGAGAAGGGATTTTGTCAGTGAAATACACAATTTGAGATTAACAGTATCACCTGAGACTGTTTAAAAGGGAGCTGTGGTAAAGTGAAAGGAACATTCACTGTAGGCTGATTGGTTTGCCCAAACGTTTGTAGCTGACTTCACATTGATTATACAATTGGATTTGGGACTGGTTTTAAGGTACCACCTGTAACATAATGGATTATTACATTTTACTTCAAGGAGCTCTGAACACCCATGTAAAGTGAGGCAAGGACCAGAGGGAGTATTCTTGACTCTCTCCCCTCAACGCGTAAGGGAAATCGACCCACTACTGAGGAAAATACTTTGCAGCTGCATCTTCTGCTGCAGGAGAGAAGGTGGGGCAGCCCTCCTTTGTTCAGCTCCAGATCTCATATTCAACATAGCGGTTAAAAAAAATCCCTGTGGTAGGCCAGGGCCTGGGGGTGGTGCAATCAATTTTATAGGGGAGTGGGCATGAGATGCCTCTACTTGAGCCTCTGAAAGGGCCCGGGACCCAATCCTCTGGGTCCATTTTTGAAATAATGGGTCGGGGCACAGAGTCCCCCTCCCCTAGTGGCTCTGAGGCACCGGGCACCCCTTCCCCAAGAGATACTCTGTTATTGTGTCACTGGGAGCCTACTCCTGGGACACTGTTTCCCTTTCCACTCAGGGTCAAGACTGATTTGCATATAGCTGTGTCTGAACTGGGGTGGTGATGTTAGGTTTAAAATTCCCTTCCCAACGTTATGCACTTGTCTATGCTATATTAGGTTAGCCTATGTGGCTAAATTGATGCCATTTGTATTCAAGTTGTATGCCATACTGGGTGCTCTTGTGCAACATGCAAGCTTTCGTTAGCCTGTGTAACCCCATTTTGTATTTTGCAACCCATGTTAGATTGCTTGGGCTGCGCTCGCACTAGGCCTCAGTTTTCAGAATTGCGTGCTTTAGCAGAACACTGTATTTTGTTATTATTTTCTCTCCTGCTCAAGGTTGCTGCCTGACTTACTAATGGATAATTATTCTGCTTCTGCATACCGTTCTCAATGCGTAACTCTGCACACAAGTTAGGAGATGCTGAGACTCAGCACCATGACCTTGGAATGCCGATAAAATGTATCCATCTTGCAGGTGTTAGCTCGTCTCTGTGCCTCCTTTGTTCATGTCCAGCTCAGGCTAGCAGTTTCCACTAGAGGCGTGGCTGAAATCTCCAAATGGTTTATTATGTATTGCAAATGTTGGGTGCCAGTCCCTCGGCAGACACCCTTGGGTGAAGGTCAGATCGTGCTTCTCTGCAGTGTGTAGGTAATAAACTTGTAAGCTACATTCTCTGCTGTCTAACTGACTCTTCATTTGGGAAGGTGGTTGCATGTAACCCGCGCCCTAGAGGGCCAAGTCCTTCAGTGAAGTGAGCTAAAGAATGATGATGGATTCAACCCAGATCTGTGACGGGGGTGAGTGTCTTAAAAGTTTCATCTCCTTGTGTTTACTTTGTTTGCCCTAAATTGGCAGGGCATGCCCAGACGTGGGTCCCTTGCTAACTTTGCAACTGGATTGAAGCTAGCCTGGGTGATGAAGGGTGATACCCAGAAATCGGTCCCAGGATGCTTGTTTCCGGTTCAGGGAAGACATGGCTTGGCAGTTCGGGCTGAACTGTTTCCATGAGGCACAGGGCCAAGACTGATTTGCATATAACCGTGTCTGAACTGGGGTGGCGAAGTGAGCTAAAGAACGATGATGGATTCAACCCAGATCTGTGACTGGGGGTAAGTGTCTGAAAAGTTTCAGCGCTCCATCCATCATCACCTTGTGTTTGCTCCCTTCCCACAAGTGCATGGCCAGGGAAACAAATGTGAGCTCCCATCTGGCAGAAGCTGCAAAAATGCAACCACCAAAGGCCATGAACGGTGTGGGTTTGCCTATCCATGATGGGTTTGACCAACTCCATGTTGTATGAGGCTAAAGGCTGTGAGTAGTACTGGGTTGGACACAGGGGGTTGCTTATCATAATAAAATATTACTTTCACCTATAAAAACCTTTGAAATTCACTGAAAAAAAAACCAAGGTTAAAGTTACGTTATAGTTAAGTGTAGAAAAATTATCTTACTTTGAACTAAAAATAAACGTAGAAAATCACTGAGAAAAACAGTGTGCATATGTGTTTTTTGTTTTGCTGATAACTGGCACCATTTGATGAATTGCCATTCTTTTTTGCCTATTTGTGCATGGAAAGTTTTGGGGTGATCCGTCACCAGGGGCTGAGAAAAAAGAAAAAGCAAAATCTCTATGCATTTTCCATAGACTTCTTTAAGAGCTACAGCAAAAACTGCTGAACGGAATTACACCAAATTTGACAGGAAGCTAGATCTGGGTCCACAGATTGTGTTTTGTGATTTGGTGTAAATCCGATAAGTAGTGTTTGAGCAATTGAGGTTTAAATATTATGTATATCTGGATGGTTTGGTCTGTGAGAATCTCACAAGAGTCTTACATAAGTCATGCAGGAGCGCCAATTTAAAAATGGAGTGTCCTGATTGGTCCATTGAGCTATTTTTCCATTGGGCCATTTCGCTCCTGCGGGAGTCAGACTTGCCCCAGGAGCGAACGGTCTGACTGGCTGCCAGCAACATGAGTAAAAATGTTACTGGCAGCCATTACGTGACTCGGGGACTTTCAGGCACATGCATCAAGCTAAATTGAGCTTGCCAAATTAGCGAATCGAAAATAAAGCCTGTTTGCACGCGCATTTTAGCTAATCCCAATGCATGAACCCAATTTTGAGAAAAACCATGACTTCGCTAAAATAAGGATTCGCAAAATTTGCAGAGACATACTTTGCGAATCCATAATAGCAAAACCCTTAATTGTGAAGCCCAAATAGCGAATAGCTATTAAGGATTCGCAAACACATGCATGAAAAATCGCTAATAGCGTTTTTTTTCAAAATTTGCTATTTAGCAAGTGCAATTTAGGGAAGATCTCAATCAGGTGGTAACCATGAGTGAAAATGCCATACAGGTGCAAATCATCAGAAACCTACTTAAACTAACCCAGGAGGCCTTTGAACCTTTCACAATGGCAGCGCTCTACCTGATGGCTTGGAGGATGAGGCTCCAGGCAGGAGCACAGCAAAGAAGAATACAGGAGCGCATCTTCAGAGTACGCATTACAATGTTAGACAGATGAAGAAATCTCCGACAAGTAATGGCTGAATGGTGCCATGATCATTGACCTAATAGCAGAATTGGAACCCCTAATGCAGCACCACACTCGTAGGACCCATGCCATCCCCACTCATGTGCAGGTCCTATGTTGCCTACACTTACTTGCGTCCGGCAGTTTCCAGGGGGTTGTAGCTGTTGCTGGAGGGATTTCACAAAGTTCCCTTTCACATATCTTTAATTCTTTCCTGAACCCCTTGACAAGGATCCATAACCACATTAGCTTCCCCACAACCCCACAGGAATTGAATAAGACCAAGCAGGACTTCTACCCATTAGCCCGGTTCCCACACGTAATAGGATGCATAGATGGTACGCATGTAGCCATATGTCCCCCAGCAGTGAATGAATACATTTTTAGGAACCATAAATCCTATCACTCACTCAACATACAAGTAGTCTGCAACGCCAACCATATCATCACAGACATTGTGGCTCAATACCATGGAAGCACACATGACTCCTATATATTCAGACACAGTGGTTTACACACCCGTCTGCTCAGGGGTGATTTTCGCGAAGGACATCTGCTTGGTAAACTCATATAATGATTCCTCGCACACAATGGCAAAATGGCAATGCATAACTGTTATTAACGCATTGCTCAGTACCCTGTTGGTGACAATGCATTTGCTGTACAAAACTACATAATGACGCCTTACCTCAACCCAGCCACGCCAAATGAGCAGAGGTACAATGCAGCGCACATCGCCACACGAAATGTACTTGAATGTACCTTTAAGGTTGATAAAAAGTCGCTTCCGCTGCATCCCCAAGACTGGCGGTGCGTTGCAGTACCGGCCCGACACCTGCTGTAGAATTGTGGTTCCATGTGCCAGGAGGTACATACCCATTGAAATGACCGACAATGAACCAGAGGAGGACAACCAGCAGGGGCCACAACTAAGACCAGCACATGGGACAAACTCAACAGAAGGACGAGGTAGACCTGCAGAAATCACACAACATTATTTCTGAGGTGAGTAATGATGAGACAAGACATATAATTTCTGAACTGTACTATATTTATCATAATTAAATCATTTTGTAGTTTTGAAGCACACATATCAGGTGCCAAGTAGCACAGGGATTGCATTCTTGAAAAATAATACAATGAAATTATCATAGGACTTGAAACTCAGTCACTAGTAATGTCAGTGCCAATGGTTACCTCACCATGGTTGATTGGCACTGGACATGCCTGTCTATCTCTTCCTACCATGCACCCCAGACGCCTTTCGCCTGCTTCATCTGCATCCCTCATGGAGGCTACGGAGGGTGTTGTGCTTCGAGCAGTGAGCCTCCTGCAAGTGGTGACTGGCACTAACAGGCTACTGAGGCGTCAGGCCTCCTCACTCCCCTCTTCCCCCGTCACATTGCTAGCCCCCACAGTGGCAGCCTGCATTGGTTACTAGGCCCAGTGCCTTGGCCACATGCCCACCACAATAGGTCATCTCTATCTGCATGGAGATGGACCTACGGGAGAGCAGTGCAGTGTTGGTGCTCTGGCGATTGTTCGATTGGGTATAGCCTTGTAAACGCTGCATCAACTGGTGATGCCGTCTCCTCTGTGTCACCTGACCCTTCTGCATCACCCTTGTCAGTTCCTGTATGGCCACATTTGACTGCCTGCTGCCCTCCACCACAGCTGTAGTGAGTTCCCTCAAGTAATCACTCATTACAGCGATGTGACTTGCCATCTTGCTGATTTGGGCCTGCACTAATCTCATGTTTTTGGCCGACAGGCGCTGCACCCGGAGCATCTGGGCCTCCAGCCCACCCCAGACATTTGTAGATCGGACTTTCTGAGGAGTGAAGTGTGACCTTGCTCTGCGCCTCCGGCTTTGGACTGTGCTGTGCCGGTCCTGTGCTTGGGGTGTTGTGGTGGGGCTGGCTTGTCTCTGGTGTTGTTTCTGGCTCATCCTCAGTTTCCATGGTCTGCAGTGGTGGAACTGTGGCCCTGCGTGTAATGGGTGTACAGGCTGTTGTTTGTGGGACCACAGGTGTTTCAATGCCAGCCTCAGCCGGAGTATCCTGGGTGTCCTCGCAGTCACTGTCCTCAGCCTCTTCTTCTGTAGCATGTGTGATGTTAAACAGTGCAATGTTTCATTTATTTTTAAGGGTTATGTCATGTCACATTAAGCATACTTTGGCTCTCAATAAAATATTGACTGTCACACAATGTTCAAGTTTTTTAACTTCTTATTGTGTGTTTGCCTACGTCCCTGCCTAACCTGATTTGTGTCTCCCATAATGCATTTGAGTGTGGGGGGAAAATGTGGACTGGAGTTACTTTCTGTACACTTGTGCTGTACTGAGGTGTTTTGGTATGTCTCTTGTAATGGTCACATGCATGCATCTTACCTTGAGATGGGCTGGGTGCTCCGGATGTGTCCAGCTGGGTCACTCTCACCACAGCTTCAGGCTGGAGTGTGGACTCCACCAGGTTCTCCAACGCTTTTTTAGGTCGACCCCCACTGCATTCACTTTATTCTGGATCCTGAGCCAGATGTTTAGCTTCTGTGCCTCTGGGACCTTGAGTAACAGTTTGCCAAATAGCTTGTCATGGCTAATGACTACCTCCTCTAGGAGGTTTTCAATTTCTCTCTCACTGAACTTCCGCTTGCGTTTCCTGGCTGGTGTACTCTCCCCTGATGCTGATGGATCATTTTTTAGCAAGGGACAGGTCTGCAAGCAAAGTAGTTGGGTGTCCTGTTCTGCCTCAGCACTCAGCCTCCTCCTCTCGCTCTCACTGAGCACTGAATGAAGCATGGGCTGGATGACTTCCTGGTTGTGATATCATCAGCATGCATCAAAAGCGACCTCGCTATTAGTGATTTCGCTATTAGCGAGGTCTTAAATAGGTTTTTCGGAATCAGTCCGTCGCTGCTGCTGGATCGCAAATTGCTATTTTTACCAATTCTGTAAATATTCGCTAAAAGGGTCATGCATTGGAAATGGTGATTCCTAAAGAGCAATTCCTTATTTGCCGCTATTTAGGAATTGCTACTTCTTAGTTTGATGCTTGTGCCCTTTAGTCCCCTGTTGGGGTAAGGGTCCGGATACCGTGCACCCTACACCCTTAGGGTGGTACCCAGAGGGACCCTCCTGGGGCCAAAATTGAACTAAATCTGCAAATTTTGCTGCGATCCTGTGTAATTTCCTCCGAATCGGGGGTAAAAATGGTGGCCCGGTCCGCATTCTTCTATTAAGGGGAGAGAGGTGTGTGTGGTCCCACTCCCTGACCCATTTTGGAGCCTGGAACCCCATCCGGTGGCACAATTTAATTATTAAGGGGAGGTAGAGCGTGGCCCCCCTGCCAGACCCATTTACATCCTCGAAACCCTATCCGAGCCCCAATTTTATTATTTTGGGAGGCCATTTTCAACCTCAGGGATTCCATCCCCAGAGGCCCAATTTAATTATTTTGGGTTGAGGCCGCTGTCCACCCTTTGAGCCATTTTTAGCCACAGGAATCCCATCTTCTGAGGTTCAAATAGGGAGGGGTGTGAGGTCTCCCCGTCAAGCCACCTTTGGCCCTAGGGACCCCATCCCAGGGCACAATTTAGTTATTGTGGGACGGGGAGGCCATCCCCCCTCCCCGAGCCATTTCTGGGCCCGGGAACCCCCTACACCAGGCCTCAATTTAATTATTATGGGAAGGGGACACGCAGCCCCCACCCTGAGCTGTATTCAACCCCAGTGACCCCTTCCTCAGGCCCAAAATATTTTTTAATGAGAAGGGGGGCCACTTTATAAGACCCTGGGAGTCCCATCTTGTGGCGCTGGGTCAAATGCTGGGTCTTGGTGATACCACGACTGGGAAACAGTGGTTTCCATGCCTACATCGGTGCAGGCAGAAAAATGTGTGTTTCCTCCCGTCTTGTGGTCAGCATTTTCAAGTCTCCCACCAAACAGGATCAAATACAAAGTCTGCTTCCAGCTGGCAGGAGCTTTAAAGATGCTATTGCCAGCTGAGAGTAGACTTGTATTCTGTTTCCCTTCCCACATTGATGGCACAGGGGCACCCACCTTTATATGATGTATGCCCTGGGGAACGGAGTCCTTGGGGCCGAAATAGGCTCGGGTAGGGAACCCGCATGGCCTCCCTCCCTTTATTAATTACTTTGCTGTGGGGGATGGGATCATGAGGGCATAACAAAAATAAGGGGGGAGGGGCCATGGGGTCTTCCTCCCCTCTTTAACAGAATATGGCCCAGGGCCTGATAGCCAATCCTACACTGCACTCACCAAAGGCTGTGTGCAGTGTGAGTTTTGACAGCTGCTGGGGGTTTGGCCACAGGGCCTGGTGACCTGCAAAGTCCTGTGGCCATCACCTTGCTGTGTACGGCCAAAGGCTGTGTGCAGCGTGGTGTTGGCTGCCTGCAGGGAGTTGGAAGCAGGGCCTGACTGCAGTCGGGCCCCATGGCTAACCCCACATCACGCGGGATCAAAGGTTGTGCTTTGCATGTGGTCTGCTGCCTCTGGGTGACTGCCTCTGGGGAGTTGGATGTAGGGATTGGCCTCAAGCCAGGCCCTGAGGCCAACACCACACAGTGCAGTACTAAAGACCGTGTGTACCATGGGGTGGCTGCCTGCAGAGGGTTGCCACTGGGCTTGTCCGCAGGCCAGCCTGCCAGGCCATATGGCCAACTTTCCACCACGCCCAGCCAAGGGCTGTGCGCAGTGGGGGTTTGGCTTTATGTATGGTAATAAAATAGTACTTTACGTTAAAAAAAAATATCCTAGATATTCACTGAAAAAAAATAAAGGTTGGAGCACTATTAAAATTAGGTTTGATAAAAACATCTGTTTTTGGTTTTAAAAAAACGTAGAAATTCTCGGAGAAAAACAAAGTTTAAAGTAACCTTGGTGAATATCTCAGTGACACCATTAAAGTTTTGGATGCTAAAAAACACAAAACTCCACCAGTTGTGTCTCACCTGCACTGCTTACGATGCCCTATGACATCATTTAGGACATCACTGATGACATCTCAAAAGACATCACTGATGACATCATCCAAGCTTCTTATGTGCATATTACTCTGAAATTAGTATGGCATTTGAGGCCTGAAAGTAAGTACACAATAGCTGAGAATAATCTGAAGCATCATTAATGCCATCACACATACAACTCCTGTAGGTGTAGCAAGCTTGTGTTATGTGCATCATTGACCCTATAACATACACTTCATGGGTTACTGAGTTCACATTAACAATCAATCACGGGTAGATGGGTAACCCCTACTGTACACGGTGTTTAATTTATACAACGGTTCAGAGAATAACGTCTGTTCCAATATGTATACCCAACTATGGACAGCTTTTATATGTATGAAACCCCTCAGTCTCTGAACCTGTCGGTACTGTAACAGTTGTCTACTCTATAGAAAGAGTTTACTCTGTACCACACTGTTTGCAGACAGAGAAATTCTCATGAGAAATATACGGCAGAGTATTAAAAAGTATCTAGTAAGAACAGTGTGCACTCTATGAAACACTTGTAAAACAAAAACAATATTCACTTAAAGAAGGACTAAATGTACTAACGATCATACTACCTGCAGCGTTCATACTGTGGTGTGAACTTTACAGATAGCTCATCTTCTAAAGTAACAAATGCATATGTGCATAGGTTAGTACCTGCTGCACACTCTTCTATGTTATGTAGAAATTGTCATGCTGAGATGATTCTGTCTAATAACTCAAGGCTGCTTACAATACTTACTATCGACTATGTAGAATCCTTGCCCTGTTAGAAACCTTTTCTGCAGAACCAAAAAACATGTGTGGAACATACTGGTCACAAGTCATCAACTGTCATATGTACTCTTCAATTTAAAAATGTATAACATCGTCAATACTTCTGCACACCTATGATGCTTTAGAAGCACATGTGTTTTGTAAACACTTACACCCATTAGCTAGACACAGGCTGTACAAAATAAAGTAGAAAAGTAATATGGTAGTTACCAACCACTATGTAAACTATAATACAAACTAAGACACTCATTGGATGATGTCATCAGTGATGGAATCAGTGATGTCATCAAGGATGTAATTTGAGTTGTCATTAGTGATGTCAATGATGTCATAGATCATCAGTGACATAATATGTGAGCTCATAATCAGTGCATTGCGGGGACCCAAGTTATTGTTAGCTCTAATAACTATAATTGCTGAATTTCTGTTGTTTTTGGAGTTCAAAATGTTAATGTTGTCACTGACATTTTCACCTAACTATAACGTTACTTTAACCTTGGTTTTTTTCAGCGAATTTCTACTTTTTTGAAAAATGAAAACATGTCTTTTTTATCACACCTAAGTATAGTTTTATTTTACCCTTTATTTTTTCTGTGATTCTAAGAGCATAACAGCCTTTTCTATGTGTGGTTCTTGTTCCCTACCATTTTATCACGGATATCATGCACAAAGAAGCCACATAATGAGAGGTCGTCTCTATTTTTCAGTCATAAACAGCCAACTGTTTCTGAAACTGAACAGAGTCAAAACAACAGAGCTACTTCGTCTTATTACAGTAATGGGACACCACCAGTAAATTGTTATTGTTATCTTTCAAGGGCAGCCATGAACCACAGAGCACCAACACAGATATAGTCCCTATGATTTACTTGAGAGCAGTGAAGAGGAAAAATACCAATTGGCCATTTATAGAACACGCACTAAATGTTCAATTGCCCTAAGGGTGGTGTGCTATTTGTCGCACTAGATAAAATAAAGTATTTTATGTGATCGTTATTTATCACGTCGGCTAAATATCGCACCCAATGCCCACTTCTGATGTCTTTCAAAATCCATGAATTTAAATTCCTCAGGTGGGATGAATGACACCTACTGTATCATGTAGATTTTGATCTTTTCTCTGGTAAAGTTTGGCAACCAAATTTATCTGGGGTGGGGGGTGAAGTTTATCTCACCCTGCAAATACAGGGTTCAGTACACATCATATGACTTACAATTGCAATCCTTGTACATTTGGTAAAAAAGAAGGTGCTCTTAATCAAGGCCTTACTTATCATACCATCAGAATTGTGATATTTTTCAAAAAAGGCTAGTGGAGAAGGTGGAATATTTGTTATTCGCCAACAGTGTAATAAAATACAGTTTGTGTGCTAAAAAAAAAATGTCCTGATACAGTTCAGAAATTAGTTAAGATGTGTATACAACTTGTTTGTACCACAGATGCCATCTTTTTGGTAAAGCTTATATAAAAGTAAATGCACACACACATACTCTCACAAACTTCAACCAGGAAGTGTTGGCAGCTATCTTGGGACCAATATACATGATAGCACCCTATTGAAATGCATTGTCGTGAATGACAGGTTCTGAGGGTCACAAAACATAGAACGTGTAAAGGGTGATAACAGATTTTAGTTACAATATAAATCATTTGCTGATGGTACCATACTAATTATAGGAAATGTGGTGTGTTCTAATGTGATTTTACCCTGTGGAAAAGCCTTCCATTGTGATTTCAAGAATCATGTTGTCTTAGGATTTCCCAATATAGGTTATGGAAGATGCTCCAGAAGCTAAAATGAGAACATATTTTCTGTATATTCACACTATATTTCTCAGCCATATGAAAATGAAGTCTGACATTCTCAGTAAATCATGTACTTCCAACAGGAGCAGTTGATTCCCTTGTGTTATAGGGTTGCAGAGGTATGAAGTTGACCACGCTGTGCAGACGGGAGGGGCAGTGGCAGCACAGCGGTCCATGAAGGGCAGGGAAAAGGGGGGCAGTGGCAAAAAACAACCTTGTAGTCCAGGCAAGAGAGGCTGTGGCAATATAAAATACCATTGAGGGCAGAAGGAAGAAGCAGTGGCAGTACAACCATACATGCCAACAGACCTGATTCAGGCAGGAGATTCCCGATGTTTTAAAGCCCAAAATGCCTTTATTTTATTTGTCTCCTGCCTAAAATCTCCTCTTTTTCAATGTAAGTCAATGGGGAAAATCAATTCCCGAGGTTTTTTTTCAAAATCTCCCTCTTATCAAGTAAAAAATGTTGGCAAGTTTGGTACATTGGATCACTGAGGGCAGGAGGAATGGGGTAGGGAAATAGACTCAGATAAGAGAGGGCAGCAGGGGCACCAAATTGACCTTACAAGGCAGGCATCAGGGGTTGCAGCAGCACAATACATCCAAAGGGCAAGTGTGATGGCAGTGCGGCAAACAGACCATGGACAACAATAAGGATGGAACAGGGCCATGCACATGGACAACAGAAAGTACAGGGGAAAGAGGCAAGGGCAGCAAGCTGGCCATAGCGGACAGAAAGGAGGGACAGTTGCAACATAATGGACCAAGAGGGTCAGGAGGGAGTGTTTAGGGGAACGGCAGGAGACCAAACAAGGCATGAGGGAGGGCAGACCAGTCTGCAGATGTAAAACGGAGGGCAGGGGGCAAGGGCCAGGGTAGGAGCAGCAAGCTGACCATAGAGGGCAGGTGGGTTGGGCACTGGAAGCACAACACACCATGGAGGGCAACAGTGAGACTATAATGGCATACACAGAGACAATAGAGGGAATGGGGAAGGGGTTCGGGGCAGCAAACTAACCACACTGACCAAACTGACAGCACAGAAGACCATGCATGGAAAGCTGGAGGGTTAATCACAGCACAACAGCCACGGTGGGCAAGAGGGAGGGGGCAGGGGCAGGGGCATGAACAAAAGACCACGGAGGACAGAAGAGAGGGGTAGGGGCTGGATATAGACAACAGAGGACAGGGGAAGGGACTTCTTAACAGATCATGCAGGGCGTACAGGAGGAGCAGTTGAAGCACAACAGAGCATGGAGGGGAGAAGGTAGTGGCAGCAAAATGGACCATGGAGGAGAGGTGGGGGAATAGGGGTGTGGAACTTGGACAGGCAGGGTGAAATGCAGGGTGCAGTCATCTGAGCATGCTAGGGAGGTGAGAGGTGCAGTGACATCTCAACAGAACACTCAGTATAGATAGGAGGGTGTCAGGTCCATTAAATATGGTGGGTACAAAGGAGGGAGCAGGGACAGCACAGAGACATCGGAGGGCAGGGTGAAGGAGAGTAGGGACATCAAGATATGCACAGAGGCTAAGCAGGAGGGCAATGATGAGGCATGGAATTGGGGAACGGAGGGCAGGAGGAGTGGGCAGGGACATCAAGCTAGATGGAGGGCAGTGGCAGGACATTGGGCCATGCAGGGCTGGAGAGAGGAGGCT
Source organism: Lissotriton vulgaris (assembly GCF_964263255.1). Taxonomy (NCBI): domain Eukaryota; kingdom Metazoa; phylum Chordata; class Amphibia; order Caudata; family Salamandridae; genus Lissotriton; species Lissotriton vulgaris. The sequence continues at coordinate 167,813,767 of NC_141689.1, read as the reverse complement.
GATGCATAGACTTGAACAACATAAGGTAGGGAGGAGGTGGATGGGGAAGTAAGCTAACTGTTTAGGGTTCACTTTGCCACTGGATTCAAGCTATCCTGGTTGATGAAGGGTGTTACCCAGAAACCGGTCCCAGGATCCTTGTTTCTGGTTCAGGTAAGACCTGGCTTGGCAGTTCAGGCTGGACTGTTCCCATGAGGCACGGGGTCAAGACTGATTTGCATATAGCTGGGTCTGAACTGAGGTGGTGAAGTGAGCTAAAGAATGATGATAGATTCAACCCCGATCTGTGACTGGGGGTGAGTGTCTGAAAGGTTTCAGCGCTCCGTCCACCATCTCCTTGTGTTTGCTTTGTCCGCCCTAAGTTGGCAGTGTATGTCCAGACGTGGGTCCCTTGCTCACATTGCCACTGGATTCAAGCTAGCCTGTCTGGTGAAGGGTGTTACCCAGAAACCGGTCCCAGGATGCTTGTTTCCGGTTCAGGGAAGATCTGGCTTGGCAGTTCGGGCTGGACTGTTCCCTTGAGGAACAGGATAAAGACTGATTTGGATATAGCTGGGTCTGAACCGAGGTGGTGAAGTGAGCTAAAGAATGATGATGGATTCACACCATATATGGGGCTGGGGGTGAGTGTCTGAAACGTTTCAGCGCTCCATCCATCAACTCCTTGTGTTTGAAATGTTTAGGGCAGGCAGAAAGGGCAGCGGAAGAACAGCAGCCACACACTGTTGTAATGAGGGAGCAGGGCCATGGACATGGACAATGGATGGCAAAGAGGAGGGGGCAGGAGTAGCAAGTTTGGCTGAGCTAACTATAACTCGCGCCCCCCACAATGCACTGCTTATGACCGCATATATTACATCACACAGAAACTTTTTTAAAACACTCACAGTCACTGGATAATGTCGTCAGTGTTGTAATTTGAGATGTCCCCAGTGATCTCATCAGGGATTTCACTGACCATGTCATGAGTGATGTAATATGTACACACATACTCTCACAAACTAACATTCGCACACACAAACACAGAGTTAATTGCATTTTCTCTCTGCTACAATTATTTCTGATTTATTATTAAAAGCGCTCACATATGTGTGTGTGTGTTTATTTATATATAATATATCAATCTATCTATCTATTATATATAGATAGATAGATATATTATATATCTATCTCTATATATATATCTATATAGATAGATATACATACATACAATAGAAGATGAAGGATCCCAAGAAAATAACAGCCAGCCAGGGCAGAAAATATGGATCTCAAAGGATAGAATGAGTCACGAAGAAATAAAATATCCATGAAAGAAGTGACTCAAACAGATGGATTCACCAAAGAACAAAAATATATGTCCACTACAATGTTTCAGCTTCCGCCTTCCTCAGGTAGTACAAGATGGTTTGCTCAGTGGCTGCACAGACGACACTGATGATTTTTCAAAAAGCATCATGAGTCAAGATTCCATTTGGAATGTGGAATCAATACAGTCTTGAGATCTCTTGAGATATGCAGTCATCAGGTGGTATTGTCAACGATCTTATTTGCACTGGCGATCGAACCATTGGCAGCACCGGCCCGGTAAGAACGACACTGTGAGGGGGTGCTGTTGCGTGGTGAAATGCATTATATCTCCTTATATGCTGATGACCTCTTGCTATACCTGGCTGACACGGAGGACTCAGTGCGAGGGGCCCGAACCCTCCTCCGGGAGTTTGGCTGGCTATCGGGGCTGCAGGTTAACTGGACTTAGACCTGTCTATTCCCATTGGCTCTGGATTGCCCCCGGCCCTCGACATTGGAGGGCCTGTGCTGGGAATCGGAGTGCCTACCATATCTGGGCGTCCGCATTTATCATACCCACTCGGATCTTTACGAGGGAAATGTAGGCGGAGCATTGAGGGGAATTAGAGGAAGCATGGGGTTTTGGCGCACCCTCCCGCTGTCGGTAGCTGGACGAATAGCATTGCTAAAGATGGTGGTTCTCCCGCGGTTGCTATATTTCTTCCCCACATTACCGGTGTGGATTCCAGCTTCCTTTTTCAGGACGCTACAATCGATGGTGATAGGGTTCATCTGGGGCTCAGGCAGAAGGCGAGTGGCATTGACCACCCTACTACGGCCACGGGAGGAAGGGGGGCTGGCGGTTCCAGACTTCGAATGGTACTATCTGGCGGCACAGTTGCAGTGGCTTACACAGGAGGTGGCGCGTGAGTTTAGAGGCCCTGATGGACCACAGGGCAGAGTTATTCCTTGCCACGTCCTGTCCTTTATAGTGCTCCAGCAGAAACTTAGGCTGGATCAACTCACTCTCGAAGAGCGTACTATCCGACAATGCTGGCTGCATAGCCAGAAACAAGCGTGAATCCCCGTTCCGTACGCGCCGGAGATCCCTCTGGGCATGTGTACCGCCATTCCGCAAGGCAGGGATTGGTCGGCGCTAGCGGGCTGGGAAGAGTGTAGAGTCCATGTGATAGGGGACTTATATAGGGATGATGCCTTGTTGCCAATCTGAGAGCTGCAGAGTGCCTTTGATCTACCAAAGGGAGACTTTTTGCTGCATGCCGCCCTAGTGTCGGGAATCCAGAAACAGTGGAGAATGGGCCTGGTGGAACCCCCCACGTCGTTGAGCTGTCAATATGTCACAATGGCTGCTGGCACCTTCAAGGCTATCACCTGCTTATACAGGAGATTGGCGCTGGAGGGACTACCGCCCCTGGATAGGTTAAAGGGGCACTGGGAAGAGGACCTCCGCCAGTCGATACCTGAGAAGGCTTGGCCACAGCTAGTGCGGAGGGCCTGGAAGGGCACGCGCAATGTCCGGTTTCAATTAGTTCAATATTTCACGCTACACAGGGCTCATCTGACGCCGGTCAAAATTCAACAAGTTTTTCGGGGAACTCATTCAATGTGTCCCTGATGTAATACGGAGGTTGCTGATTTTGGTCATATGTTTTGGTCTTGTGCGGGGCTGGGTTCGTATTGGACGGATGTCGTAGCATGTCTGAACAGGGTAACAGAGCATCAGATTGAAGTAGGAATGGGGGCTTGCCTTTTACACATACACATACACCCGCCACAAAAATCACTCGTCAATTTTTCGATCTGGGGTTGATTATGGCAAAAAGGGAGCTCACTATGCATTGGAAGTCAAGAATTGTACCCAGCTTTCTGAGATGGCGAGGGAGTTTCCAGCAATGGGCGAGTAGCGAAGGGATGCTCAGACTACAATTAGCCAGATGCACCTCCAATGACAAGGCGCTAGACGCGGCCAGGACATGGGGCGCGTTGGTAGTAGAACTTCAGTCTACAGCAGAGGCAGATAAAGGGGATGGGGGGGATGCACCAGCGAGGCAGGGATTAGCTACTGGGACGGGGAACACCGGGATACACACTGGAGATGGGGTCAACTACAATCTCGCAACACGTGACGGTTACCGCATCTTAGGCTGAGACGAGAGGCGAGCCTGGCACAGAGGCATGGAACAAGCCTGAACATTTAGTTGGAGCCACAAGACTCCCGAATTGGACATAGTTGCACATAACCTCAGAAGGGAGTTAGATACCGGAGCACAAGGGGTTTATGCCATTTCATTGGGGGGATGGAGGAGGGCACACTGACAGGGGGGCGTGGGGGTAGAGGGGGAGTTAGGTAAGAGATACTGGATATTGAGTAATGTTGATTTGCATTCTGAAGATAGGCCCATCAAAGTGATGGTCCTGATTGAACTGTATGATTGTAAGATGACTGAAGGAAAGTTAATAAAAATCTGTTTTAAAAAAAAAAAGGTGGTATTGTCAACAATGCTTAGTCCATCTGGATGCAATGTTTTTTAACAGTACATCCAGACGTTTTCTCTTAAGTCCAGTAGTTCTTCCTTTAAGACATGTTCCACAGGGAAACTCTTCAAATCTGATAGTAAATGATCCACAAGGTTAAAATGATTGGCTACAGGCTGGTCAAGTTTCCTATTGATTATTGCCGATTTGAGGTTCTTGAATCATGCCCGGAAGCCATTCGCTGTTTGGCCTATATATTGTTTATTTACAATATATGATATTGCATAGGCATACCTTACCCCATATCGCTTACAAAGAATGTTCCCGAACACACAACAACATGTTCCTCGATGTAATATAATAGACGCCAATCTACTACATATGCTTTGGTTATGCCCAATGCTCACAGAATTCTGGCACACAGTAATCTCCAACAGTAGCTCGGCGACTGGCTTACTAATACCAGAAACAGCGGGCAATTGCCTGTTGGGCATGCTCCCGCGCTCTACAACCAATAAAGTGCAATTACGATTCACTGATTCAGCACTACTTATAGCTAAATGCTCAATAACAATGCGGTAGAAATCAGCCAAATCTCCATCAGTATATGCATGGCACAGGGAGGTGGTGAGATGGGGTAGCGCGGAAAGTGCTGCTATCCGACAAGAAGAAGCCAGGGGGCTACGTAAAAACCTAATTTCAATGGACTGGCATCTAATTATGGAAGCATTTAAGGCACTCAAACCTACCCCCATTCCTGCAGTACAAGAAAATTAGACATGTTCAATAGACCAGATTCCGGTTCAAACAAGAAACCTTAAGCATAGTTATGTTGCGCAACCATCTCAAACTAATTTGCGCTACCCCCATAGTAGTAAATGTTGTTACACGAGTCGTAGCGTGCTGACCGCATTACACAATGAGGATGGGCCAGTAGAGTTGGGGAAGTTGGGCGGTAGGGGGAGACAAATCACAATATCTTCTTTTAGCCAATCGTAACGTTGTTATTACATTTGTATAGGTAACCAGACCTCTGGTAGTAGTAACAAGCGAACTGCCAATGATTCAATATAGTCAATCATAAGTCTTGTTTATAGTAACACATTTTGATCTTTTCAGACTCCCTGTTGTAATTGCTATGTCTGCTACTATACTACTATACACCACATCAACATTGAACTTATAAACATTCATTTGTGAATGCAAGGAAATGGAAAACTGCGTAGATATGTAAATACTCTACCCAAAAGAAACTTGTCTCCCTATTCATATATAAGTATTTCCTCTTCCGAAAATAATCCTGTCTCCTTCAGTGGCAGCTGGTGACATTTGAACGTAGTGGGGTGTAAAAGTTTATATGACTTTTATGTAGTGAGCGTCGCGAGCAAGCTTAAATGGACAAACATGGGTCCTCCCCCAGAGAAAAAATTGGAAAAAAATTGGCAAACGGTGAATTTTAAAGCAAATTAATTTAGTGATAAATCAAGGCTTCTAAAGCAGTGGGAAAGTATAGTCTTGAAATATTAAACACATTTAAAACTGCCCTATATCTTGCTGCATTAATATGTTCAACACGACAACTTCAGCCTTTTAAAGTGTGTGCTTGCCTAGTGTCTGAAACTCCATGCGCCAGCAACTTTGGAAGAAAATGCTCTAACCAGGCTTCGAGAAGGACCCGCAGCTGTTGATTACAATCAATCATATATAAATATATAAAGACAGGTCTTTAATTGGGATGAAAAATGTGGGGTCTCTAAAAGGGAGCATGTAAAATGAATTTCCGTGATTCCCATAGGGTGCTACCCGACCTGTATTTTATTTTCTCTCTGAGATGTAACTGCATACAGATATATAACACAACAACTGACCTACACCTAAAACCTGGCAGTATGATTGGCTTTTCCAATGGTTGTTAGCTATTTAAGATAAATGAGTAACAACAATGATTTGTTTTAAATAATTAACATTGAAAATGTTTCAATTCTGAAATTGTGAGTCTGTGAATTAGGCAGTATTGAGGCCTATGGAAGGAGTGTTGGCCTTCAGTTATGTGTTCTTTGTTCTATATGTATGCCCTTTTCTCTGCATATCTTGTACATGTGCACATCATCAACCGCCACTCTTTCCTCTTCAGCACCCTCTTTTCATTCTTTCCTGAATGCACTTCCTCACATCTCCCTCAGTTCACCACCTCTAAACATATACTGCACTCACTCACATTTAAGCAATTTATTTCCATTTGCTTTTGCCCTTGAAATATTTCCCATCTGTGCACCCTCTTCACACACATGTTCACAGAATTGCAATTATTACTGGAATACATGACCATTGTTCTGTGTGCTCTGCAGAGAGGCCAACCCACTTACAGGCACTTTGCTTTGGCTTCGGCATCAACATCAGAGCTCTCAATCAAAGCCCCTCATAAACACCTGGCAGTGCTCAAAGTATGCACATAACAAAATACAGAAACACAACATGATTAAATAGCTCTCTTGGGGAATGCAAGATGAAGGAAAATGTGAAATAAGAGAGGAACTAAATAGCTGACATGCATGCCTTGATGTTTTTAACACTCATTGGGGCATATTATGAAGGGGGTTTATCTCTGCTTTTTTGGCTTTAAAAGTCAAGAAAGCAGAGATAAAATTATCTCCCTATTACCTAGCTGTCGCTAACACCAGATATATTTTCTTTATTTTCTTTTGGTTATACCTGACTACCTCTACTGCCACGGGACATCAGGACCAAGGGGACAGCCTGACAAGACCCTCCAGAACAAGACAGCTTCCATACCGATTGGTCCTGTACCCAGATTTGAAACGGGTCCCGCAATTTTTGCTAAAGAGAGACTGACCAGTAGACAAAAGCGAGTGTTTGGCAAAATAAAGCCCTACTTAAAACAACCTGACTTGTTCTCAGTCACTGATACCCCGCCACAGTACAAAACATGTATTTGTAAGCAAATACAATCAGCACTGCTACATAAGTCACATTTCAATGGAAGGTTTTTAAATCTAAAAAAATTGATAGATTGCATGTATGTGTGTGGCATTCAGCATTGACAGAGCCAAAAGGCAGTAGAACGCTCTAGATGGGCAATGGCAGATGAAGGTGTGATGGGGTGTACCTAGTTTATGGACTCTTACTGCATAAGGATGTAGTGTTCTTTAAAGAGGTGCATCTTCAGCTTTTTCCTAAATTGGAGCAGGGCTGGGGGTAGTTGCGATGAATAGGGGGAACTGAGAATAAAGTTTTATAAGTTGGATCATAAACAGGCATATTACATAAAATGCTAAACCATGGGCCATACCATGTGGCTAGAAGGCTTACATCGAGCTACAGGATGAAGAACATCTGCCTGTAGCTGACACAGACAAGATGGAAGTACTGATCTTTGGCTACTGCAACAACACATGGAATGACTCTTAATGGTCTTCAGTCCTAGGACCCCCACCCACTCCCTCCAGCCATGCCAGAAACCTCAGAATCATCATTGACAACAAGCTTACCATGAAATCACAGATAAATGCCGTCTTCTCCGCCTGCTTCTTCCCTATGCGCATGCTATGTAAGATCGTTAAGTGGCTACCCCTGCACACAAGTAGCACCGTGACACAGGCCCTCATCAACAGCTGACTGGACTACTGCAACGCCCTCTACATAGGAATCACTGCACACCTCCTACAGAGACTTCAGACCACACAGAACACTGCAGCCAGACTCCTCCTCGGCCTTTCCAGATGAACCTACATCACACCCTACCTCAGGCAACTCCACTGACTTCCCGTACAAAAGATATGGCAATTCAAGCTGCTGACCCACGCACACAAGGCTGTACACAACAAAGTACCTGCATACATTAACCACCTGAACTTCCACCAACTGCCAAGAGTATGCTGCACCTCCCTTTCACTTGCCCATAATTCCCGTATCTACCAAAGCAAAACTGGAGGATGCTCCTTTTCCCAGATTGCACCAAAGTCCAGGAAAAGCCTACCCACGCACCTCCGGGCCATCACCTCCCTGCTGGAATTCAGAATGGCCTTCAAGACCTGGCTGTTCAAATAAACCTCCTGGACCTGCAAGCACCTGCAAACCCTATTGGGTGATTAGCCACACTTTGTAAACCTGATTGATGATTGATTGATTTACTTACTAATTTTTAAAAGTGAGGTTTTCTCCTCTCAAAAAGGGCACTACTGAAGTCAAACTACATAGGTTAGGCCTGAAACTATGTTTGCTTTGCCACTGGAGTGAATGGCAAATTAGGTGCTGCAGTGCTAGACCAGGCATCCTTGGCGTTTTTTTTACCTTTCTTTTTGCCTCTGCATCATGCATTTTCTGCTGTGTGCTGGATTTAATTTTTGCTGGTCTAGATGCTTTGGTCATGTTGCAACTGCTGATAGAGGCCAAAGTGCAGGTGCTCCCAATGTAAATCGGGCATATGGATGAGTGTTTCCATGATTGGCTTGTTAGACTTACTACTAGGTTACTAGTATAGTGCATGTGTGTGACCAGAGCCTGTAAGCCAAATGCTGCTAGTGGGCCTTTAGCACTGAATGTGCCACCCTCACACGCAGCCTTACAAATGGGCTCAGACCTGCCCTTGCAGTGTTTGTGTGCAGTCTCTACTGCCATGTCGACCTGGTAAGTACCCCCACTTGCCAGGCCCTACCCTTCCCTTTTATTACATGTGAGTCCCCCTTAAGATAGGCCCAAGGTACTCCTGTGAGCAGGGTAAAGTATATGTGAAAGGTAAGACAGGTACTGGTGTGTATGACATGTCCTGATAGTGAAATATAGTGTATTTTGTTTTTCACTGTGGAAAGGCTATCTGTCCCATAGGATAGAATGGGAGTATATTTATAACATCTTATAACTCCTGATTGAGACAAGATAGAAAGATGGAGTTTAGTATGCCTGAACTCAAAATATAAAAATACATCTTTGGGTAAATTGTTTTATTTGTTTTTCTTTATCTTTATTAGAGTATTTTCCCCCTTTTTATTACAGGGCACAATAGTCATAAAAAACAAAATCAATATGTACAAAAAACAAACATATAAACTGAGGCACATGTTATAAACAAAATCATAACTGCATATATATATGTGCACTAGCAGAAAACACAACAAAAAATGAGAATAAATAAACAAGCAAACTCTACAGTATAAGTAATATAATAAAACCAATGCAAGGAGGGCCGAAAGAGCAGAAACTACATGGTCTGCCTTCCAGTTATTTATAGGCTCCCATTTTAGCCCTAGACTTTTTCCCCTTTTACCCTTACTTGCATATATCTCTTTTTCCAGGTTATAAACAGAGAGCAGTCTGGCCAGCCATTGGTGGAAAGTAGGTGATGAATATAGTTTCCAAAGTCAATGCAAAAAGAGTCAAATTTCAGTATGTATCAGAAGTCCTTGTAATTTATTTCCAATGTTGATTACACCAGCCAACACGTGTTTCGTCGTGCATTTAATAATACCTCGACTTCTTCAGGGCTGTAATCAAGCAAAACATATCCCATGAGCATTATATATATTTATCTCATATAACTCGATTTAGATGTGCGATAGTACCAACCACCATCTAGTAAGATAAAAGCCTGCAGAGTGAAGAGTTTGAAGTAGGAAAATAAATAGTCGAAAACCTTTCCAGTCTGAAAGTCCACCAATATGTGATAAAAAGAAAAAACCCTGCATCCAAGATAAATAAACAAGGTAGGGGTAAAATATCACCTCTGTAATTGTCAGTTATTTCTCACTCTAATATGGTCCTCACAGCGTAAACTACTATTTAATCTGAAAAAACAGAGGCATATCAGAAGCTTATATACCTTGAGTACTTTCACTAATATCAAAAATGACTAAATAATCCAAAATGAGATCCTAACAGAAGTTATTTGCCAACTTAGAGTTAAAGTTCACCCCCTATGTTATTAATGAATTAGGTTTACCTTCGTATTCTCATCTCATTTCATCCAGCATTTTGCAAATAATGTTTATCTCTCCAATCACCTATATTTACCACTAGGAACAAAATAAATATATAGCAATCAGAATATACTGCTGGAAAGCATAATGCAAAGCGTGTATCCTATAACACTCACCCAGTCAATATCATCTGGTGTGTTCTATAGAATAATATCTTTGACTTCACTTATCCACTTCATTCTAAACAACAAAATTAGCACATGTCATTCCCCAATTTACGGTCAGTGTACCAAATCAATACAATTTACCATCAGGTAAGAATAAGAGTCTCACTCAATATATACCCCTATTCAAGACTCGATATACAAATAGACCTTTTTTACAAAAATATATATACATAACGTCCCCCTTATCTTCTGCACTGCAATTTTACAAAACACCTCTATTTACCAAGGGTTCCAAAGTTGCCTAACCCCCATTATTGGTAAAAGAAGAATATTCTCTTGTCGGTAAATAAGCGGAAATAGGGAGGCAAATCATATATATACTCCCGAAGTTACTCCTATGAGGCTTCATTAACTTACCCACGGTAAATATTCAAATATAGTGTACACAGGGTCGTTGTCATCTCCTGGTCCAATATACGGCTATCTGTGTCAAAATAATGACTTTAATACCATAGCCCATACGTATATGGATACAATTTCAAGTATATAAAGTTTTCCAACACTCACCAAATTTCGGTTTCTTCAAATATCACGACAACCTGAAAATATATATATAAGGAAACAGTATTTTAATATCTTGAACCGTTCCGATAGTCGAAATCCTGATAAAACTAAAGCCAACGTTGCTTCTAGTTTACCTGTGTTCCGTGTACTCGCAGCGTATCATCTGTCATCCAACGTTTCCAAGCACTGGCGTCTAGCATAGGCGCCATCTTGGAATGTCCTTAAATACGCGTGTAAGCGTGCGCCATCTTGTAATGTGTTCATACTGTTTTAAGAGTGTAAACACGCGTCTACCCATATGTATGGGCAAAATCCAATTTCGTGCATCAATATATAGTTGATGCACATGATATTTAAGCTCGTTAGCTTTAATCTGATTAAATGTTGTTATTTATTTAATCAACAGAGTTACCCGATTTCGATCGGGTTACCGAAATTATTCCTAATTCTAGATCAGACCCTGCATACCACCATAAATCCTGGGATAATGCACTAATCTGTTTGTGTATACTGATATAAACAAATCACTTAATATAACCATTATGTGTATGCATCTTGTTCCATAGGAATGGGTGAGTAGAGTTAATGAAGAATAAATGTTAGACAGTTAGCCAGAAGAGAGGCAACCGAAAGTGCAATAGTATCCTAACTGTTAACTATCATTCAATCATCGAACAAATTGCAATTAGAAGGGAAGCGAGAGCTTACAACATCCTAGGGAACAAAAGTCCCTGTACAGTCTAGTACCAGAAAGCTGTTAGATGTCAACAACAGGCATGCAGTATACATAGTCAATAATCATTCAGTATATAGTGCACATAATGTTGGAAGAGATCAGCACGATTATTAATCATTGCCCAAGAAGTACTGGTACTCATTATCAATATTTAGCCCCTGTTGGACCGATTTCAATTTCATAATCCACAGTACTTCCCTGCGCCTGAGTTTCAGAGTTCTGTTACCCCCTCTAGGATCCTGTGTTACATGTTCTATTGCATGGTAAATTGACCGTAAATTGGGGAATGACATGTGCTAATTTTGTTGTTTAGAATGAAGTGGATAAGTGAAGTCAAAGATATTATTCTATAGAACACACCAGATGATATTGACTGGGTGAGTGTTATAGGATACACGCTTTGCATTATGCTTTCCAGCAGTATATTCTGATTGCTATATATTTATTTTGTTCCTAGTGGTAAATATAGGTGATTGGAGAGATAAACATTATTTGCAAAATGCTGGATGAAATGAGATGAGAATACGAAGGTAAACCTAATTCATTAATAACATAGGGGGTGAACTTTAACTCTAAGTTGGCAAATAACTTCTGTTAGGATCTCATTTTGGATTATTTAGTCATTTTTGATATTAGTGAAAGTACTCAAGGTATATAAGCTTCTGATATGCCTCTGTTTTTTCAGATTAAATAGTAGTTTACGCTGTGAGGACCATATTAGAGTGAGAAATAACTGACAATTACAGAGGTGATATTTTACCCCTACCTTGTTTATTTATCTTGGATGCAGGGTTTTTTCTTTTTATCACATATTGGTGGACTTTCAGACTGGAAAGGTTTTCGACTATTTATTTTCCTACTTCAAACTCTTCACTCTGCAGGCTTTTATCTTACTAGATGGTGGTTGGTACTATCGCACATCTAAATCGAGTTATATGAGATAAATATATATAATGCTCATGGGATATGTTTTGCTTGATTACAGCCCTGAAGAAGTCGAGGTATTATTAAATGCACGACGAAACACGTGTTGGCTGGTGTAATCAACATTGGAAATAAATTACAAGGACTTCTGATACATACTGAAATTTGACTCTTTTTGCATTGACTTTGGAAACTATATTCATTGATCCGACTCCGGAGGATTGGAGTTACTTGCCATATATACATTTGAAGTATACTAGTGAACTGTGGGTGTGCTCAGAGGTTATTGTACATATTGCCGCTTCATATGAAGCCAGTGATGTAGGATACGCATCATTCCTCTAGAAGCACCATCTTATTATAGTTAATGATTATAATTTTGTACCCTGAAGTTATGGTAGTGCGCCCATAATAGGTTGGTATCCACCATTAAATAGAGTTTGTTTGCAACTTGGAGCTGCCACCTGGAGGGTACGATATATCCGCTCTCATGATGAATAGAGATCAGGAAGCACAAGAGTTATTTAATAATCTCAAGACAGGGAACAAACAAGGCAAGTCAGTCAATGCACCTTTACCTGCTAAGACGGAGGGCTTGAGGGAGAAATTCAAAAAATTGGAGAATTTGAAAAGACAGGAGCTTAACAAGTGGTGGGACGCAGCAACATTAAAGCAGTATCTCTCTCTAAATAGAATACCTAGGGGCTTGAGATCTCAGATCATGCCCACATACGAAGACCTGGATTCTGATCTGTTAGCAAATTGGGAGCAGGAGCTTACAAATTCCTCTAGGAATCTTATTAACATTCTTATTGAGAATGCAGAGAGAAAGATTAAGAAATTGCTTGAAGAAATACACAAATTGGAAGAAGAGATTAAAGAGCTTAATCAACCAGAAGTGACTATTAGAAATTACACTATTTTGGATAATTTCCTAACAGACCTCCAGGCGGATATAAAGCGTAGGAAAGCTAGGAAGCTACAAAGAGATGAGAATGATTATAAAGCAGGACGCGTTTTCACTTTTGCTAAGCGTTTTGACTATCTGGTTAGACAACCCCGTGGTTCCAAACAGAAAACAACTGCCACACCTAGCGTTGCAGCTAGTGAAACTGATGCCTCATCCATTGTTAGTAGTGAGAATGAAGAGGTAAGTGGAGGGGCGGTGGCCGAGCCAGGCACACGAGAGAATGCTTTTTTAGAAGAGGTGAAGCGTCACAGAATTGGGAATCGGGACTCCACGATCAGAGGCAGAGGTGGCGGAACTACAAGACAAGGAGAGGATCTAGGGGCAGGGGGTCAGCAAGGAGCAAGAAGGGGAATGAGGCTGAGGTCATGGAAGGATTGAATAATATACAGAGTAGAACTGAGAATGAGATTGAGATCATTAACATATCTGAACTTGTTTTGACTAATGACATGACTAAACTGTTGAAAAAGGGATTAGGATTTTGCCCTAATGTTATTTCGGATTGGTACATGACCAAGATTGATGTATATAAATTTGTGAGACTTTTGAAAATTAAAAAAATTTTTGTTCATTCACCATTGAAAGACAAAAGTACTTCCATACATAACCAATTGAGTGACTTGACTATAGAAGGGGCTAATGCTACAAGACTATTACTTTCCCTAACAGAAAATGAAGAAGACCCTATTACACTGTCTAGAGTTTTGGAGGACTTAGAGATTAACAGATATCTCAGTCAAAGCAGCGGTCTAAAATTGAAATCTAAGTGGACACCACAATTGGGCACAGGAAATACTATAGATGCTTTCCACAAGTCTGTGGAATTTGAAATTGATAAACTCATTGATAAATGGTCGAAAGGTGGCTACTATAAAGAACCAGACAACCTTACACAGGGAGAGAGAAAAGCACTTAAACTCCTCAAGTCCAATGATGACATTACAATTCGAATGGCTGATAAGGGTGGTAATGTGGTTGTAATGGATACCACTAAATATAATGCAGAGATTATGTCACAGCTAGAGGATCGGAAATACTATGAGTCCTTACCTAGCAATCCATTGCCATCCTTAACTATTTTGATAAATGAGAAACTTAAAAGTTGGTATGATCTGTCACTATTGGACATGGATGAATATAATTATATGACAATTTCAGCACCCTGAGCTCCCTGCTTATACACCTTACCTAAGGTACATAAGAATAGAGAGAACCCACCCGGACGGCCCATTATCTCTGGTATCGGTGGTCCGACTGAAAAGATATCTGAGTATATTGACATATTCATGAGACCGTTTGTTGAAAGCTTGCCCTCCTATATTCGAGACACCAAGCATGTTTTAAACATGATGTCAGATGTGACTTGGCAAAGAGATATGTATCTTGTAACACTTGATGTGGTTTCACTGTATTCGAATATAGACCACACACTGGGAATTCATGCAGTAGAAACCTTTTTCAACAGGAGACCAGCTGAATATTTTGAACACACAAAGATGATACTTGATATGACACAGATAGTACTCAATAACAATGTATTTGTGTTCAATCGCAATTGGTACAGACAGCGTCTTGGGACCGCGATGGGCTCCAGGTTTGCTCCGTCTTTTGCCAACCTATTCATGGGATGGTTTGAGGCGGAGTGGATCTGGGGTCGTCGTGGGGTCAGGTGGATAGAATATATCCAATATTGGGGTCGTTTCATAGACGAATGTCTCATGATCTGGACTGGCAGCCTTGAAGACCTTCTGTGTTTTTTTGAATACCTAAACAGCAATGATGTTAACCTTAGGTTCACAACTCAATATGATAAGGAGAAAATTTATTTTCTTGATGTCGAGCTATATACTAAGGGAAATAAGTTGTGTTCCAAGATGTACAGAAAGGAGACTAGTTGTAACTCACTATTACATGCTAAGAGTTGCCACCCTAACTTTCAGATTAAATCCATCCCATATGGTGAGATGGTCCGGGCTAGGAGAAATTGTTCGGAGAATGAAGAATTTAAGGATACAGTACAGGATATGTCTTCCAGATTTCTAGCTAGGGGCTACCAACGGGCAGTTATTGAGAAGGCGAAAAGACGTGTGCATAAACTCGAACGATCACATACATTAAAAGAAAAGATGACTACAGAGAAGAAAGTACGTGAGGTTCGCCTAGTAACCAATTACAATACAGAGTCTAATAAATTATACTCTATTTTGAATCGGCATTGGCACTTGTTGTCTGCTGACAAAGATCTATCAGCACATATTGGACAGAGACCGGCTGTAACCTTTAGGAAAGGGAGAACCTTGGCGAATGACTTGAGCCCAAGCTATCCAATTAAGAATAGAGAAGTCTGGCCCAGGAATTTGACAAAAGGATTCTACAAATGTGGGCGATGTAATTGCTGTAGATGGGCTTGTAAAAAGATTGTGAGTTTCAGTTACAATAACTCAACAGTGTATGAAATAGATACCTTTATGAACTGTGAAACCTCCTATGTTGTATATATCATAGCTTGCACATGCGGACAGATTTACGTGGGCAGCACGATAAGGAGACTTAGGGACAGGATGATGGAGCATATTAGGGCATGGAAGAATGGGGACACCAGATACCCAATTGCTGCTCATTTTGTACAGAACATTGATAATCAGGGGGATCACCAATTTTGTTACCATGCAATAGAACATGTAACACAGGATCCTAGAGGGGGTAACAGAACTCTGAAACTCAGGCGCAGGGAAGTACTGTGGATTATGAAATTGAAATCGGTCCAACAGGGGCTAAATATTGATAATGAGTACCAGTACTTCTTGGGCAATGATTAATAATCGTGCTGATCTCTTCCAACATTATGTGCACTATATACTGAATGATTATTGACTATGTATACTGCATGCCTGTTGTTGACATCTAGCAGCTTTCTGGTACTAGACTGTACAGGGACTTTTGTTCCCTAGGATGTTGTAAGCTCTCGCTTCCCTTCTAATTGCAATTTGTTCGATGATTGAATGATAGTTAACAGTTAGGATACTATTGCACTTTCGGTTGCCTCTCTTCTGGCTAACTGTCTAACATTTATTCTTCATTAACTCTACTCACCCATTCCTATGGAACAAGATGCATACACATAATGGTTATATTAAGTGATTTGTTTATATCAGTATACACAAACAGATTAGTGCATTATCCCAGGATTTATGGTGGTATGCAGGGTCTGATCTAGAATTAGGAATAATTTCGGTAACCCGATCGAAATCGGGTAACTCTGTTGATTAAATAAATAACAACATTTAATCAGATTAAAGCTAACGAGCTTAAATATCATGTGCATCAACTATATATTGATGCACAAAATTGGATTTTGCCCATACATATGGGTAGACGCGTGTTTACACTCTTAAAACAGTATGAACACATTACAAGATGGCGCACGCTTACACGCGTATTTAAGGACATTCCAAGATGGCGCCTATGCTAGACGCCAGTGCTTGGAAACGTTGGATGACAGATGATACGCTGCGAGTACACGGAACACAGGTAAACTAGAAGCAACGTTGGCTTTAGTTTTATCAGGATTTCGACTATCGGAACGGTTCAAGATATTAAAATACCGTTTCCTTATATATATATTTTCAGGTTGTCGTGATATTTGAAGAAACCGAAATTTGGTGAGTGTTGGAAAACTTTATATACTTGAAATTGTATCCATATACGTATGGGCTATGGTATTAAAGTCATTATTTTGACACAGATAGCCGTATATTGGACCAGGAGATGACAACGACCCTGTGTACACTATATTTGAATATTTACCGTGGGTAAGTTAATGAAGCCTCATAGGAGTAACTTCGGGAGTATATATATGATTTGCCTCCCTATTTCCGCTTATTTACCGACAAGAGAATATTCTTCTTTTACCAATAATGGGGGTTAGGCAACTTTGGAACCCTTGGTAAATAGAGGTGTTTTGTAAAATTGCAGTGCAGAAGATAAGGGGGACGTTATGTATATATATTTTTGTAAAAAAGGTCTATTTGTATATCGAGTCCTGAATAGGGGTATATATTGAGTGAGACTCTTATTCTTACCTGATGGTAAATTGTATTGATTTGGTACACTGACCGTAAATTGGGGAATGACATGTGCTAATTTTGTTGTTTAGAATGAAGTGGATAAGTGAAGTCAAAGATATTATTCTATAGAACACACCAGATGATATTGACTGGGTGAGTGTTATAGGATACACGCTTTGCATTATGCTTTCCAGCAGTATATTCTGATTGCTATATATTTATTTTGTTCCTAGTGGTAAATATAGGTGATTGGAGAGATAAACATTATTTGCAAAATGCTGGATGAAATGAGATGAGAATACGAAGGTAAACCTAATTCATTAATAACATAGGGGGTGAACTTTAACTCTAAGTTGGCAAATAACTTCTGTTAGGATCTCATTTTGGATTATTTAGTCATTTTTGATATTAGTGAAAGTACTCAAGGTATATAAGCTTCTGATATGCCTCTGTTTTTTCAGATTAAATAGTAGTTTACGCTGTGAGGACCATATTAGAGTGAGAAATAACTGACAATTACAGAGGTGATATTTTACCCCTACCTTGTTTATTTATCTTGGATGCAGGGTTTTTTCTTTTTATCACATATTGGTGGACTTTCAGACTGGAAAGGTTTTCGACTATTTATTTTCCTACTTCAAACTCTTCACTCTGCAGGCTTTTATCTTACTAGATGGTGGTTGGTACTATCGCACATCTAAATCGAGTTATATGAGATAAATATATATAATGCTCATGGGATATGTTTTGCTTGATTACAGCCCTGAAGAAGTCGAGGTATTATTAAATGCACGACGAAACACGTGTTGGCTGGTGTAATCAACATTGGAAATAAATTACAAGGACTTCTGATACATACTGAAATTTGACTCTTTTTGCATTGACTTTGGAAACTATATTCATTGATCCGACTCCGGAGGATTGGAGTTACTTGCCATATATACATTTGAAGTATACTAGTGAACTGTGGGTGTGCTCAGAGGTTATTGTACATATTGCCGCTTCATATGAAGCCAGTGATGTAGGATACGCATCATTCCTCTAGAAGCACCATCTTATTATAGTTAATGATTATAATTTTGTACCCTGAAGTTATGGTAGTGCGCCCATAATAGGTTGGTATCCACCATTAAATAGAGTGGAAAGTAGGTGACATTTGATCCAGCCATGCCGAGGCTATACAGATTCTTAAAACTGCCATAGCTAAAAAATAAAGTATCCCGATGGAGCCTGTATGCCAACCCCATTTACCCCAAGCAAAATTGTTGATGGAGTTAAAGTTGTCTCTACACCCAATGATCTCATTAAAAATGCTTCTATGGGGAGAGGAGCTACGTCAGCAAACAAGATGGCTGCTTAGGCTCCCGGCTCCGCCGACCTCCGTAACCCGCCACGATATCCTGTACATTATCCTGACTTTACGCCAAGTCTCTGTGTGCATGAACTGTTCCGCACTCCGATGGTGAAATCCGGAAACTTTTATCGGCTTGTTTGACAAAGTTCCATCGAGTTGAAGTTTGCGGCCTACTCCAGCAGTAAAGCCGGGGCCTGGAGTACTTTCACAGCCGGGCTGTAGTGCAACAACATCGGCCAGGAGAATCAGGCTGGGTCCGGTCGACCGGAGTGGAGGCTTTGTTTAAGCCCGAATTTAGCGGCGATCGTTTTCATTGCTCAGCATCGACGGAGGAGTGATTCTGCTTGCTGCTGGCTGCGGGTGGGGGCCCCTGTCCCGCGGACCCAGTTTGCGCCCGCCGGGGTTCGGTGGTTCGTGGTCTCTGACCTGCGGCCTTAACCGGGTAGACCGTGGCTGCGAACAAAGACTGGTCACCCTTCGCATTTGCACGTTCGTGATCCTGTTTGTCCCCCCCGAGGATGCCAGATTCACCCGGGGAGGTGATTGTGATTGATAAATATGGATCGAACGGTGCATGAGCCATCGCTGACGTCAATACTGGCAGAATTTTGGGCATTTCGCTCACATGTGGATACTTTGTTGAGCAAATTGGAGACGCGCCTATCTGAGATGCTCCTGGTGGAACCGGACCCAGCCTTACTGTTGGAACAGGAATCTGCAGCCATTCAAACCGCGGCCATTTTACTCCGTGCGAGAACCCCGTGAGGAAACAAGTATTGGAACCATCGGATGGTGCCCTGGGAGACGGTGTTCCCGAGGATGTCATGGTATTGCTGAAGCTTCCACCACTACCGGCTTTGGAGATATCATCAGGCGTTCCCCTCCCGGAGACTTTTGTTTGTGACTTTCCATTCATTTTGTGGTCATCTTCTCCTTTCCTGGTGATGCTACGACTCCTGTGCAAGATACATTGGGACTGTTCATCTAGGAGGGAGAGTTCTTCTGCGTCTACAGTTCCTGTGGACTCACTACCTGGCAGTAGCCATGGACTGCTTTCTGATGACTCTCTTCTCCTTTATTGCTTCTTTGTGTGCCTTTGGGTCTCGCTGGGGGGTTTTGTGTTCTTGTTCGGAGGGGCCAAGGTTAAGATCGACTGGGTCGGGAAGGGTTGGAGTGGCTTTCACAAGTGTTGGACCTGCAACTGTTTGCTCTAAGAGGCTGGGCGGTGTCTCACGGTACCCTCTAGTTTCTTCTATATTGTTGTCATAAGTTTGTCTTTTAGTGATAGGGGGTGGCTGTTTCAGGCGGGGGGTCTAAAGGGGCCGGGAGCCCACATGGATATGCCCTCCTCCGTTCCTTTTCCTACCTTTGGGGTTTTAGTTATTAGGGGCGACAGGCACGCTGCTGGTGGGGTCAGGCTGTAGCCATTTGCAGGAGTACAGGGTGGGGGGCTGGACGGGGTTTTTTATTTTGCCTTTTTTATTTTCTATGGCCTTTCTTTTCCTTCTCTCTCTTTCTTAAACGATCAGTATAGCTACGAATTATTCGGATTCTTATTGTGTGGTTGTATTTATTGCTTATGCTTTTATGATATCCTGATTCCTAGGTGGGCAGGCCCCGAGTACTGGCGCAACATGGAATGTATATTGTGTGTTCTTTTGTACCGATCTATATGCTCTGGCGCCAATTCTCCTTATTATAGTGGTTATTACATGCATATCCTGTTTCTTACCCTGTCCCCCGCATTCTTCTGTTTGATTGTATGGCACCTGATCCCCTCTTATATATTATAAAATGAAACCTCTGTCTCAATCCTGGAACCCAGTTGTGCATTCTAATACAAGTTTTTTTTGTTAAAGATATTTTTATTGAGAAAACAGAAAGACAGAATGAACAGAAGAGAGAAGGGATGGAATCACAGGAAATGCAAAAAAAGGTGCCCTCGCAGGGGCCAGTTCAATAAGGCCAAGCAGCAATAATAGTGATAAAGGGTCATACAGCGTCATCGCTCAGGGCAAGATAAGGCTCAAAAGGCCGTCCGGAACAGCATCAAACCCCCCGAGAAGACCCGGAGGTGCAAAAGCCCATACTGGCACCGAGCCAAGCTGTCCAACTCAGAGGCTTATTCGACCAAGTCCATTTGCGCCTCTAAGTGTCCCGGCCACGAGGAGACAGTGCGGCAAGGCCGAACATAGAAAAAACCAAGATCCCCATCCCCCTCTAGAAAAGAAAAACAAACCTAACCCCCCCCCCGAGGCTCCAATCACCCAGCTATGTCCCTCCCCCCAGTGGTGGCAGTCTAGCAACAGGCATTCGCTCAGGCAGACTTCACACCTGAAACAGATGTAAGGCGCTTATGGTGGGTGGGCAGACCGCCGACGGCAACCCTCGAGAGAGAAAGCGGACCAACGGGCCCGATCTGAAAGTAAGGTTCTTAAAGTCATTTCTGAAAATGTCCGCCATACGCTCCACACTCAGCAACTTCCACAACCTAGCGAACCAAAGGGAAAGAGCAGGGGCCTCCTTCTTCTTCCATGCTGCAGCCAAGGTCAACTTGGCCGCACCTACGCAGAGCCAAAGGATGTGCTTGTCTGCCCTGGTCTGGTGCTCCAAAAGCGGGTCCCGAAGGCCCAGGAGCACAAAGCCTATGGAATCTGGAATCGGGTAGCCCAGGATTTCCCTGATATGAGACAGTATCTCCTCCCAATAGGGGCGTATGATGGGGCAGTCCCACCAGATATGGCGAAAGTCCCCAAGGAAACCACAGCCCCGCCAACACCTGTCTGATGTAGAAGGAAAAATCTTTTTTCAATCGGGTCGGGTACAGATACCAATCCAGCATTGTCTTCATGTGGGCCTCCCGCAGATCAAGAGAATGGTTAAATCTATGTAGATCACGCCAGAGGTGAGACCACTCCTCGTCGGAGATATCCCGTCCCAGGTGTTCCTCCCACAAACCCATGTATCTAGGGCGAGGTGAGATAGCAGTGGTCAATAGCAGATCATAGAGGAATGAAATCACCCCCTTCATAGAGGATGTGCAAGTGATATAAGATTCGAAATCCGTGGGAGGCCTCGTTGTGGCATCCCGAACCTCAGGTGACATTGCCCAGTGAAGTAGCTGGGCGTGTCGGTAGCGCTCAGTAGGTGGCACCCCATAGTCACGCATGCAGTTATGGAAGGTGAGCGGCTCATAACCATGGAACAAATGTGTGAGTGCGTGGCAACCCCCCGCCCTCCATCCATCAAAGGGCCCCTCAACAAGAGCCGGCGGAAACGCTGGATTAAAGTGAATAGGTGTGAAGGGGGAAGGAAAGGAGGTCCACCTTTCATCACTAGGGACCGAATCCCAGACCTTCAGAGTAGTACTCGTAGGAGTGCTGATGTAAGCGTTGCATGGCCGATCCCCCTTCGCCTTCCAAACCAGGTCCCATATGGAACGTCCCGCCACACTCCTGTCCATATGTAACCAGTGCTTCTCCGACTCCATTTGGGTCCATTCGGCCAGCACCCGGAGTTGCGCCGCTTTATAGTAAAGAAGCATGTCTGGAAGGCCAGCCCCGCCCTTCCTCAATGGCCGGCGTAGCGTAAGAAAAGAGAGTCTAGCACGGCCACCCTGCCAGATGTAGCGCAGAATCATAGAGTTAAGATGCCGAAAAAAGCCCCCCTCCAAGGTAATAGGGAGGGCCTGGAACAGGTAAAGGAGCTTGGGGAGCATCGTCATCTTGACGGCATGCACGCGTCCCAACCAGGAGATAAACATGGGTTTCCAACGGTTAAGCTCGGTCTGTATCTGGGTCAAAAGGGGAGGGAAGTTGGCCGCATATAGAGTAGCGATGGACGAGGTCAGCCCGACCCCGAGATATTGTATGGAGGAGCTAGACCATGACAGGGGCGTGAGCGGTCGGATGCGTGCAACCTCAGTGGGTGGCAGCGTAAGATTGAGAATGTAGGATTTGCCAGGATTGACCCGAAAACCCGCCACCGCTTCGAATTGGGAGAGCACGTCCTGCACACACGGGAGGGAAGTCCCCGGGTCAGCTAGTGACAATAGGACGTCGTCTGCAAAAAGAGATATTTTGTGCTGTTCCCCCGAAAAGGGGAGCCCAACAATATCCGGGTCCTCCCGCACCCGAAGGGCAAGAGGCTCGATGCTAAGCGCGAATAGTAGAGGAGATAGAGGGCAGCCCTGCCGCGTACCCCGGGAGTGTGCAAAAAAAGGTGAGACATGCCATTCACCATGACCCTCGAGCGCGGACCATGGTAATTGGCCCGAAGCATATCTATAAACTCGGGAGAAAAACCGAAGGCCTGCAAGGTACTAAAGAGAAAGTCCCAATCTACCCGATCGAACGCCTTTTCAGCATCGAGGCCAACCAGGACCGCTGGAATCTTGAAGCGATTAGCTTTCTCGATCAGATAGATTAGTCGTCTAGTGTTGTCATGGGTCTGGCGACCCTTTATAAAGCCCGACTGATCGGGGTGGATGAGGGCAGGCATGAGGTCCTGGAGCCGGGCAGCTAAGATAGAGGAGTACAGTTTAGCATCTACGTTTAACAGGGCTATGGGCCGGTACGATTCGCATTTAGAGGGGTCCTTCCCCGCCTTGGGAATGATCGAGATCATAGCTTCCGCCATAGTGCCCGTAGTGTGGCCCGCCTCCCTCATGCTGTTGAAAAGCGTCACCAAGCAGTCCCCCAACTCAGAAGCAAACGTCTGATAAAAGGAAGCCGTGAAGCCGTCCGGGCCCGGAGCCTTCTGCGGTTTAAGGGACCGAATGGCGGTCAACACCTCCTCCCTAGTAAAGGGGGCCTCCAAAAGCTCTTTCCACTCCTTGGAAACCTGTGGAAGTGATAGAGCTTCCAAGTATTCCCGCTGAGCGGCCGGCGCCAGGCGGTCCGCCGAGTACAAGGCGGCATAAAAGTCGCCGAAGAGCTCGGCTTTAACTGCATCCCTATGTTCCACGGCGCCGGAAGGCGTCCGAATGCCACCCACATATTCCTTCTCACGTTTATCACGGAGCTGCCGTGCCAGATGTTTCCCCACTTTGTTGCCCTGAGCGTAAGAGAGCCGTAAGCGCAAAAGGGTATATTCAGCCTGATTATTATAGTGCGCCCTGAGCTTCCCCCGCACCGCAGCAAGAGGGCGAAGGGTCTTTTGAGAAGGATTCTGCTTATGCGCAGTTTCCAGTGACGCCAGTTCCGCCTCCAGTGCCTCCCTCTCCTGGCGCCTAAGCTTGTTCAGGGCGGAGTTCAATGCAATGCACGTGCCCCGCGTCGTCGCCTTGAAGGCGTCCCATTGGGTGAAGACCGAGGTGTCACCAGTCTCGTTGAGCTCAAAAAATTCACCAATGGCCACCCTTAGCTTTTTGCAGGATTCCTCATCTCGCGTAAAGGGAAATACCATTTGCGGTGAGGGGACGACTCCGGGGCCCAGATCAAGCATGTCGCTAAAAGGCCATGATCGGAGACCGAGAGTGGAAATATTTTGCTGTCCTGCAGGTCGCCCTGCAGGGATTGATGCACAAAAATGTGGTCAAGGCGGGAATAAGTGTGGTGGACATGGGAATAGAACGTGTAGTCCCTAGTGCGGGGGTGGAGGGAACGCCAGCTATCAATAAGGCCCAGACTAATCAAAGTATCACGCAGTTCAGAGGAGAAGAGACCTGCCTCCGTCCTCTGCTGATGTGAACAATCAAGACATTTGTCCCAAACCAAATTAAAATCCCCCATCACTATCAATGCTCCCTCCCCAAAGTCCCCCACTACCCTCAGAAAGGCCTCAAGGAACCCATGCTGGCCCGCATTCGGTGCATAAACAACCACCCACGTGCAGAGCTTACCCATGAGCATCCCCTTCACCATTAGCCACCGCCCCTCCTTGTCTCCCCGCACCCCCACAGGTTGAAATTGAAGCGTGGAGCGGAACAAAAGCGCCACTCCTCGATGCTTGGTAGTGGCAGAGGATTTATAAATCAGGGGGTATTGCCTGTGCTTAAGTCTAGATTCATCTTTACGGGCCAAATGAGTCTCCTGCAAGCCCACCACATCCAACTGATGATCAAGAATATACTTCCACACTTTCTGGCGCTTTTGAGGAGAATTAAGGCCTTTAACATTCCAGGAGCCTACTGTAACAGGTAACATTGAGTCAAACACCGCCCCCCACCGCTCCAATCAGTGCCCCCCATAACGCCAGAACCAAACCAGACACACTACAGTCATAGCAGATCTCCAGCCACCACCACCGGGTCGCTTCCCAAACAGCCCTCCCACAATCAAAAGGAGCCTCAAAAATAAAACACAAAAAAGAAAGAGTCAGAACTAGAAAGAGAACAATGAAAGTCGGACATGACCTTAAGGGTCGGGGGTAGAAGACCCTGGTAATGCCCCCCTCGAGTTCAGGGTCGGGGTAACCCTCCAATTGAGTACTGTCCCACAGAGTACCTGAGATGGTAGAGCCCCTCCGGCCCCCACGGGCCTCCGTCGAGGGAGCCTAGGCCGCTGAGGAGCTGACTCAGTCACCAGGGCTAGCGAGGCCAAAATGTCTCCCCTTTCACTCTGACTCGCCGAAGGAGTCGGACCCTCTGCCACACCGTGTCGGCCTACTCTCTGCCATGCTGGGGATTTGGAACGGCGACGTCTTCTCGGGGAGGCGCTGGCGCCCGCCGACGCGGCTGCTTCCTCCATGCCCAGCAGCTCCCTGGCGGCCGCCAGGGATCTCACTTGCACCAGTCTGTTTTGCCACCTGAAAATGAGTCAAAAGGGGTGACCCCAGGAGTAGGACACCCCGTGCTCTCTCAAAAAGGCCGTGATCGGGCGGAAGTCCCGTCGTTTTTGCAAGGTGGAAGCCGCCAGATCCTGAAAAAGCTGAGGGCTGTGCCCACGAAAAAGCAAGTTATTGGTGTCCCTCGCCTTCCTCAGGATTGTCGCCTTCAGTTGAAAATCGTGGACACAGACCAAAATGTCGGGAGGCGGCGAGCGCGCGCCACGTGGCAGGCCTACCCGATGTACTCTGTCCATCCGGACCTTCGTGCGATCGTCCTCCGCCAGAATCTGCAGAAACAGTGCCTCCACGTACTCCCGCAGGTTACCACCATCTCCGTCCCAAGGCACCGCACGGATCCGAATGTTATTACGGCGGGACCGGTTTTCCAAATCCTCGCAATGGGTCTGAAGATCCAAATTTTGCTCGCGTAGCTGGAGCAAGTCCTGCTGTAGCTGATGGACATCCCCACTGAGGCCCAAATCGTGGTCCTCTAGGGTCGCCACCCGTTCGCCAATGCCGTCTACGTCTCGGCGGACCTCACGGAGATCGGAATCTAATTGCGATTTCAGTTCCGTGATATCGTCCTTGATGGAGGAAAAAAGCTCTATCAGGAAGGCCTTCGTGACCGGGCCCTCAGTGTCGTCCTTGGCCGGCGACTTGCTAGGGCCGGGGGGCGATCCGGACGCCCCCTTACCAGGTCCATCCTTCCCCGGCTTATTCAAGCGGTTCCTAGTCGACATGGTGCGACGCCTCAGTCTGGTCCAGGCTCCTCGCGACCTCCCAGTGCATCCCGGATAGTACGCTACGCTTCTCCACACCTTCAGCAATCTCTGCTCCATAGACACCGGGGGGACCGATGCGATCAGAAGGCAGCACTCGCCACGTCGCACAAAGTCCGTTGGGTCGTCCGATGGGCCGCCCCCAGGGCATTGAGGGTTAGAGGCACGATGGCACCACTTCTCCTTCCCTCAACCTTCTGCGCTGTCCAACTGCCGCCAGCCAAGTCGGCGCCTCTCCGTCACCTCCGCTCCGGCGTCAGCACCCAGATAGCTCGACGGGATCTCAGGCAGGCTCGCTACAATCCCAGTGGAGGGGACCCGCAGAGCAAGCGCTTCATTCGTCAACTTGCTAGAGTTTAGGGTCACTCGTGTTAAAGGCCGGTGCAACCCAGGCGAAGCTCCGTAGGCCGCTCCGGTACTCGTGCGTCGCCACACCAACACCTCGGCTAAGTCCGCCGTCCTAGGTCGTAGCTCGACGGGAG
Organism: Lissotriton vulgaris; assembly: GCF_964263255.1. Classification (NCBI taxonomy): domain Eukaryota; kingdom Metazoa; phylum Chordata; class Amphibia; order Caudata; family Salamandridae; genus Lissotriton; species Lissotriton vulgaris. The sequence continues at coordinate 167,787,240 of NC_141689.1, read as the reverse complement.
AAGGGTCAAACCAATCCAGGACACCTTAGCGACCCCAGGAGAGTCAAAGCCGAAGCTGAAATCGCCCCAGTGCAGCTAAACAAAGCTATGAAAGGCTCGGGGTGCCGGAGGAGCTCGCAGGCACGTCTTACTCCGTCGCCATCTTGGCCACGCCCCCCCTAATACAAGTTTTATCCTGAATCGCTGCTGGACCACTGGGTTGTCGGCTGATGAGCTGTGTCGTACTGTGATATCGGCGATTTTAATTTGTCTAGCGGCCGGCCCCCGCCGTTGTAGGCCCATGCTTGTATTTTTATTGAATGCTAAAATAAAGGTTTTTCCCAAAAAAAAATGCTTCTATGGCTCTATGGTAAAGATGACTTTTATATTGTGTGTTTGAAAGTGGGTATTTTCTTGCTTAGCCATCCTGTGTGCCTCTGCTGGTTTGTGGATGCCAGTCTGGCTTTGAAGTGACAGGGGCTGGGGATTTGCATTCTCTTCAGACAGCCACTGGGGAGGTTGAGGTATGTCCTGCCTTTCCTGAATGAGTCAGGGCTGGACTGAATAGACCTGGACTGTATTTAGAGTAGTGGGAGGCGATTTCCATGCACCTGAATAGGCCTGGTCTGCCTAGGACAATGCAGACTCTACCTCCTACCAGGTAGCTCTGCCAGAACAGGTTTTGACTGAACACAGAACGTCTCTGCCACAAGAGATCAGAGAGAAATTCTGTATAAATAGTGGGGCTGAGACCCCAGAACTTTAGATTACTTCTGGACTCAAGAGGAACATCTGCCAAGGAGAAGAGCTGGGAAAACTGTAGGGCAAGTACTGCCCTTTTACTGTGTGCTGTGTGTGGTTGGCCTCCCGTGGCTGTTTCTGCCAAGGAGAAGACCTGGACTTTGCTGTGTGCTGTGTATCCAACATGAAGAAGATCTGCAAGGGCTTAGTGTAGAACTTGCCTCCTGTCCCGGTTTCTCAGGGACACAAAGACTTTGTTCTCCTGCACATGGAACTGCTGTTTTAGCTCCCGCAGAGGGAAATAGCAACACCGACACAGCAAGCGATGTTGTGACCTGCAACAAAACTGTGGGCACTGCTCATGAAGTGCACAACGCACTGTCCTGACTTATAATGCAGCCCGATGCTTTCCAACGCTTCACCGTACCAACTCTCACGCTGTCACCAAGGCAGCTGCCTGCACCGGATCCAGGGCACCCCTTGTGATGCTCACACCGACCCAACTTGCACCGCACCCCCGAACTCACTGACGCCGGTGCTTCATCATCGTAGAGCTGATACCTGACGTGGGTGATCTCCCGAATCAATCGGCCCTGTCTCGTAGTAAGGAACCAATGCCTCAACTCCACCGTGATGTCACCTCCCCGGCCACAGTAAGGAATCGTGTCACCTCCCCTGTGGTTGTAAGGAACCAACGCCACCCGGTATCAACGAAGCATCACCTCCCCGACGCCGTGCAACGTCTTTGTTTTCATCGTTTACAAAGGTACTGTTCTTTGGGGCCCATGTGACTCCGGGCCCAACGCCGAGCACCTCTCAGTTGCCGCCACAGTTTGGGACTTTCAGCTGTTACTACGTCGTAATGGCCCTCGGTGGAGCTATTTGTTGCTGTAAGCTTTATTTTTTATGAATAACCTATTTTTAATGATATCTTGATATATGTATGGTGGATTTTGTCTTGTTTTGTTTAGATAAAGAGTTCCTATTTTTCTAAACTGGTGTGGCGTCCATTTGTAGTATTTTCCCTGTGTTACTGTATGTGTGCACAAATGCTTTACATGCTGCCTCTGAAATAAGCCTCTCTACTCATACCAAGCTACCAAGGGGGTGAGCAAGGATTATCTAGGGGGATAACTCCCTTACCCTGTCCAGAAGCAAGGGTGCCTACTTGGACAAAGGTGCAAGCCATTGCCAACTAAAACCCCCCATTTCTCACATGAATTAAATACCAAAGTGGGAGTTTAATTTGTAAAGCAAAAAATAAATTGCCTTGGAAAATTTCTCCCAGAGTGTGGGGGTCTTTTTTCTTATTTTCTCTTCAGAACAGCCAGGCTCTCCCGGTGGCACCGAAGAGAACAAGCATCTACAATGCAATAGGTCTCGCATTTATGCGATTTTTAGCTATTGGCATTGTGAATGACAATGCCTTTCATTTATGTTTTGGTTTTTAAAACATAAATAAAAAGTATTATTTACAATGCCAACAGCTTAAACTCTTGCAAATGTGTGACCTATTGCATTCCAAATGCTTGTTTAGAAGTGTGTGTGTGGGGGGGGGCGGGGGTGGCAAACAGAAGGTAGCAGAAAGAACTCAGACGGTGACAGTGTGGGGAAGCAAAATTGAGGGTGCAGGTGTGGGAAAGCAAAAATTATGGAGCGATGGAAGAAGTGCCATGGGGGGCATAAGGAAGCAAATGATAGACAGAACAATATGGCGAGCAGGGGTAGAAAATACAATGAGCGAGAGCAATGTTAAGCTGGGGGTCAAAGAACATACCTTAACAGGTAATCTGAGCCAAGGAGCAAAGCTCAGTGAGCTGCCACTTTGGTGCTGGAGAACTGCTCAGTAATGCGCTCCAATACCTTCCAGTCGGGTTCGCAGTTGCAGAAGAGTGCGTCCAAAGAGACATTTGCAGCCAAAGAGGTTCTTTCTTTTTTGGATCCATTTCACAGAGGAACAAATTGAGAAAGAGAGTAAGAGCCCTTTGTTGAAGTCATGGTTTTTAGCAAGTGAGTGGAGGGGCAAACCTAAGGCATATTCATGATTAACAATAATGTATATTCAGAAAATAAACATGCCAGATCTAGCAGAATTTACATCACACACCTTTGACCTCCGTAAGGCATCGCTGTGTTGGCCCCTTCTGTCTCCCATGGACACTGCCAGTTTGCGAGTCAAACAAGCTGGTGGTCACAGCTGCACATGAAAGACCATCCTGCCCTCCTGCAGTAAGAGAAACTCATTAAAGAAAATAGTGCTTACAGACTAAATAAGACGTACTGTGTAACAACCGAAGTAAAAGGACCAGTCCTCATGGAAGGTTACAAATGAAGGCAAGGAGGTACTATGGAGGGACGAACAAGCCTAATAAAGAATCCGAAGCCAACATTTACGAAGGACAATGACACAAGCTAATGACAAATAAGGGCAGAGAGTGGGCGGAGCTTCAAGTACATACTCCAATACAGCATGCCTCGCAGAACAGCGCATGCGCTGCCCAGGCTCAACCTAAAAAAAGGCCATCAGCTCTAAATAGTCAACACTGCTGGTTCCTCAGTTTTAGATTTCCATGACCTGAAGCACTGTGAATGGAAAACATTGGCATACAGGTTGTCAGGCAGACAGATCATAAAAAAGGAACAGCATTCCCCGGAAAAAGATAGGTCCACACCAAATATCCACTGAAGCCAGAAGTCAAGCGTGACACAAAAACTATCTTAACAGAATTACAATATGAAGGAGTGATTGTGCCCTGTTCCCTGTCACTGAACCATGAATATACCCCATTTTCCAGCTCTTGTCCAGTCAATAAACCAGGCAATTCATACTATCTAGTAATTTACTAAAGAAAACTGAACACCCATACGCGCATGCAGAAGGTGTAGGATGCCCACAGTACTGTGCTTTCGGTGAACATAGTATAAAAAAATTGCACAGCTCTGGGCATGACAAGCAGCTTTTTCAGTTGAAATATAGTATTGGAGCCACAATACTTAACAGACTTTACTTTTGATGGCTGTATCCAGCATTTATACACGCAATGAAGTTTATGAGACTATCGAGACTCCTGCAGAAGTGTCTTAAATTAACATTTAGGAAGGGCAGAGAGAATAATAACAATTCTAGCCAGTTAGGATATAAAATAGACTTAAAAAATCAAAATTTGCATTCTTTGTCGTGATCTTTTTCAGATAGAGTTTATTGAGTTTGTACATACAGCCAGGGTCGAACTTGAACAGAAACAAGGCAGAGGCACAAAATAAAAGTGGCCCCCATTAGTGTACTAGAAAGCTAAGACAGAGGGCCAGTTCTGAATTTGTAAAGACATATTTTATAAGTGTTTTGCAAAGTATGAAAGCCTGCATGGATTTGAGTTTGCTTTAATGTCAGTGTATTCAACTTTAAAAATCAATCTAACAGACTGTACAACAGACTCACAGACTGACTTGTCAGACCAGTCCATTGGGCACTGCCAGACCAGCCCTGCACACAGCAGAATATTAAAGCGGCCTACATTAAACAGCTTTGCATACATTTTTGCAATGAATTAGACAACGCTTTGGTTTCTAATTGTACAGTAGAGGTTGCACATTTAGGGTTTATTTATGAGAGCCCTGCGTCCCTGCATCGCTTTTGCACCAAGTAAAGTGGGACATGAATGACCAAGGGCTCTCAATTTGATTTATGAAGTTACTCAAAGCCACCCTGCATCGCCTTGAGGGGCTGTGTCACTTTAGTCTGCACACTGTAGTCATGCCATGGGCATTCCAGTGGGTTTGCCATGCAACGCCCATAGAATTTGATGACTTTTCAGATTTACAAAATCATGTAAACTTGGCGAAGCACCAAATCAGTACACCTTCCAAGGTGAGGTGTAACGAGGAGAAATATGTTTATTTCTCCTTGTTTTGTCCTCTTTCCATGTGTGCTATATGAAGCACACGTGGATAGAGAAAAATGTCTCTTAGGATTGTTTCTGTGCAGGAAGGTGCCCCCTCCTGCACAACAATGCTGCATGCAAGGGAGGCACCCTTGCGCCATGGGTGAAAGGACAGGAGTGCGTTGTATAGCTTAAATAGGGTGCATTCTTGCACTTTCACTTTGACGTAGGGCAGCTCAGCAGGGTACCTTGCTGTGTTGTACTATGCCAAAATCCCTTTAGTGAGCCCCTTAGTGTACATACCTTCAAAAAGAAGAAATTTAAGACCATGATTGTAAAGATGGAAGGGAAAAGTGATGGTGTATGTGCTTGAGCATTATACCGCGGAAGTGAACATAAATGTAACCCAGTATCACATGTTAATGAGAGCAACTGTTAATAAACACACATTTTGCGTAGTTACTAGTACAGTGCAAAATCCAAATTGAAGTTCAACTAAACAGTATAACGAAACTAACTGGCATGAGAAATGCACGGTAAACTGCATCATAGAGTGCATGTTACTATTACTTTACACAAGAAACAGCTCTGCTAATAGATAAGGCCTTGTGGAGGTGCTTTTACCTTCCTGCACAAATGTAACACCTTGCATTGTGAATTTGGCTGAGTGTCTTTTTTTTTTAAACCAAAAACACAAACAACAATACCATGACATAAACCACATATGCAAATGCCCAAATGCCATTTATTATCATTGAAACAGAAAGGGAGTGACATCATGACCTCATTGAGGCTTCATCTCTCGTACGTCATAGGCCCTGCCCACACTCAACAATGCTAAGCAGGGATTTTCACAGATCGCTTTATCAAAAGTTTAAATCCACATATGCGGGTGAGATAGTAGCTGACATTCAGTCTGAGACACTTGCTGCCCTAATGAAGTCCCTATATAGGGACAAAACTCATTGGCTGGGTCTGTCCAAAAAAGATTGGGAATTGGTTTAAGAATAAAGAATATTTTAAAAACTTCCAGCACTTAGAGAACAAATTCTTACAACAAAGATAGATTTTGATTAGACCTCCTGATTATAAGTGATTACAGCTTAAATGCCATGGACATTTGCATGAATTATGTGATATGTTACCCTCCCACAAAATAGTTTTCTAGAAGTTGGTTTGAGTTTTGTGGGCAGTCAAAATCTTGGGTGAAGGCACAAGGACAAGAGAATTTGGAACACTGACCGGTGCAGTCTTGAGAAACACTACTGCCGCCCATTTGTGTAATATTGTAATTTACACATTCAGGTGAAAATGATGCCAATTTCGGTTTTCCAGCTGAGGAGGAGGAACATGGCGGCCGCCAGCTAAATGGCCGCAGCTCGGCTCCTCAGGATGCAACAACGTTAACGGCGATCCTGATTGTGTAGCGGTTCTGTTCGTCACCTGATCTGCAGGATGTGCGGCGTGACATGCTGCGAAACGAGATGATTCCAGAGAAACAAAAAAATGAAAAGATACGGAGGTTTTGCGGCGGAGTGCAGTGTTTCAGCTTCGGCTCTAGCGGAGGACCCAGTGAGTAGGCCTGGTGTGCGCGGTGGGCGGAGGCAGCCCAAGCACGGAGGAGACGCGACTCGGCTCTGTTTCTGTTCCGAGTCCCGTGGATCGGAGAAGGAGGTGTATACAACTGACGAGCCGGTGGGTGCAGCGTTTCTGGCATAAGTATCAGCATAAGCTTATCGTCGCTAAAATTTCCAATTGCCGTGAAGGCTAAAGAAACCCCCGTGGAGGGGCATCATCGGAGGTATATTTTTAAGTATTCTTCGGGGAATGCCTGCCAAAGTGGAGTGAATTATCTGAATTTATCCACTACGGAAAATATCACGGTCCCACAGCAAGGAGGGGGAGCTTCTGGGGGTACAGGCAGATGGATGGATGGTGACACTTGTAAACCTGTGGGGCCTGAGGCGCGGGGGGGGGGGGGGCGGTCAAACCAGTAAAAGTGGAGGATATAGTGCCGCAGACTGAAGTTCCCGCTCAGGCACAGAACACAAAGGTTAATAGGTACGCCCTTAGAGCCAGACTGACACAAGACCCTCTGCATGAAAATGTTGGGTACCCTACTCGAATATCCCCTCCTATCTCTGTTGTCAGATCAAATAATAAGCGAGGCAAGGGTAAAGCCTGCAGCTCTGACGAAGGTTTAGAGGAGTCTGGGTTAGGAACTAAAAAAAAAAGTTACAGGTCTAAACAGAAGGAAGGCGAAAGCTAAGAAGTGTGTTCCACCATACACAAAAGTTACACCTTCTCTGAAAACATACTACAAAGTTATGGGCACCAGCACCTCCCAGACATCATCTAAATCATCAGAACCGTTAAAACCACTGACATCCTCACCCCCACCTGCACCTCAAAAAATTGTCGTTAAGCAGAGCACAGTGGACCAAAGAAAACTTACTCCACTGGAGGGGAGTTTAGAAAATAGGAGAAAATCTGCGAAAGTACTTACGAAAAATTCCCCCAACGACAAGGTTGAAAATGAGGTCGTTTTGAGTGTACATCCGGATGTTAGTTTGTCAAATAAGTACTCCGCACTGGTAAACCGTAACTCCGAAGAAGGGGGTATCCCTCAATCATATCATCCGCCTCTTGAACAGCTCGAGAAGCAGGGAAATCCAATATATATCAGTAAACCGGGTGTTACTAACCCAGATGTAACCTCTTCTACCTTAGCAGATATTCTCCTGACTATGAAAGAGGAAATAACGAACAGATTCACTGTTTCGGAAAACAATCAAGCAGAGTTGGCTAGTCGTTTCGCAACATCCGAAGCAAACCAGGCAGCTATCCAGGCCTCGTGTGAAGATTTAGCTAAGAGACTGGACGATGTTACTTTAAGAACAGAGGCATTGGAAAAGGAAATGCCGCTGATAAGGGATTCTTTGCACACCACTGATGTAGTGGTTGCGAAGTTAAGTGCACAAAATCGAGAGCTAAAAGAAGACATCGAAAAGTTAGAGAATCATTCTCGACGGAACAACTTAAAATTACTTAATGTGCCCGAAGCTCTGGAAGGGACAGACCTGAAGGGGTTTGTGATTACGCTGATGAAGGGAACTGTTTTGAAAGGAGATGAGACGGTGGACCTAGTACGGGAAATCCAGAGGGTGCACCGAGACCCCTTTCGAAGGAATCCTGCTAGGCAGAAACCGCGGAAAAGTTTGGTCAATTTTCTGTCTTACACAGTGAAAGAGCAGATCCTCTCGTTGGCCTTGAAGGAAAAATCAATTTCTTTTAACAGTTCCAACCCCTTTAACTTTCAAATAAGGTCCAATATCTCCCATGTGACAGTGGGAGCTTGGGAAAAGGTTGGATGAGTTGAATGGATTGGGTATAAGGGCACAATGAAAGTTTCCTGCACACCTCAGGGTGATGTGGAACAACCACATGCATCTGGTAAAATCAGGGGAAGAGGCAGACACTTTAATTCTGAAGATCAGGAAAGAGCAGGGATCAAAGTGCGGTGAATAGAGATCTATCCTGTTTCTCTCGTACTTCTATTTTTCTCTTTCTATGTCATTTAGGTTGGTCGACTAGATGCACTAACAGCATGATAGAGCGATAAATTTCAGGATCACACACACTTTAAATGAAATTAAATATTGCATCCTGGAGAGGGAGTTGAGCTAAATAGGCTTTGCCTATTGGAAGGGAGGGTTCCTCATGGGGGGGAAGGGCACAGGGGAAGATGGCAAGGGGGGGGATTAGAGGGGGAGCACTTGGATGGAGAGCATAGGGAAAAAATCAAAAAATATACTCATCTCACTAGAATCAAGAATTTAAGCCCGATAGGAAATAGAAGGAATGATGGGAGACCAAAGTGTGGGGAGTAAACAGACCATTTTCACTACCTGGAACGTCAATGGAATGCGGTGTCCCCGCAGGCAGAGATTAATTCTCAAATATCTGGAACTGTCGAGAGCTCAGATTTGCTTATTACAGGAGACGCACCTAAGCTTAATCGATCAGTATTTTCTAGGACTAAATGGATAAAATATTTTGAGGTATCACAACAGACAGCGAAACAGTCCTCTTGTGTAATACTCTGAAAACGGCTGTGAACAGTTTGGGAAGTGTATTTATTTTCACCTAGGTGGCCCAGTCTTGGAAGGCAATCATGTTTAAGGCCATTGTGGCTTTAGCCAAGAGAGAAGTACACACTAGCCAAGCCACCATTTTTCTTCCCTTCCACTGAGATGCAAATGGCAGCCATTGGGTTAGTGCTCTATTAGCTGGGAATGTGCAGTAGGAAGGGTCGGTATGCACCCATAGCAGGTGCACCCACGACACCCTGAAGGCACTCCAGAAGCCAGTCTCTTTGTGCCCATCCACACACCAGCTCTGCATCGCACCGGCGATGCAGCCAGTTTAACACCAGAAAGGTTTGAGGAGTTAAAGGCAAGCAATCCAATATGCTTAGTCTATTCTGCTGCTATGCTACTCGAGATTAGAGACATTGTATGTCTATCTGTAGTCTCCATTTGGTAAATCAGAATAATACATCTTTTATTGATGATCCATATTCTGTCAGCAGCAGCCTAAGAAGAGGTTGCATATGAAACTTACAAATGGTTTCCCATTTCAATGCAACCTCATTAATGCACGTTCACTGGCCAAACATGCTGCCAACATCTGCGAGTTGCTATTAGATCAGTAAGTTAACGTGTTATTTAGAATAGAGTGCTGAACAAAGGACTCGTCTCACCCTAATGTGGCTTAAGCCTGTTCAGCAGGCTATAAAACCGCACAACTCTCTAGGGTTGGTAGAGCTGGAGGTGCCCCAGCTATTCTCCATGATGAGGATCCTGATCTAAAACAAGTCAAGGTAGGTGGTCTCTCTGGGGCGCACATTTTGAGTTATACCAGTTATACCCGATAAAACACCACCAAAGGGAACATTGTCTTTTCATTAGAAACCAGAAAACACTGGTCTTGCTGAATATTTGTTGCTTTAGTGCCGTCTGGATTCAAAACAGAAAAAGTGGAGCACTGTATCTCAATATACCGCTAAGCAATTTTCTCTGTTTGATACTTCTGCTATGACCAACTCAGGCCATGGTATGCCCTTTGAACCTTCAACAAAGTCCCCGAAACTTACTGCCACTCCTATTTGGAAGCATGGCTCAAATGATTTGCTTAAGCTCACTGTTCTCTATATGTTGCTGTGTAGCGCTCAGCAGATCCATAGATAAATTCTTTGAAGGGTCTCAGTGAGGACAAACAAAGATTCGTACCCTCGTTTCCTTCACTGACAGTGGTACTAAGCTTTGCACTCTGAAAACTCAGGTATAAAGATTGTGGCAACAAATATCACTTTGCAGACCGATGCCTCTAGAACCAATGTCCTGTACCCAGTACTCACTTTCTTAGTTTTAGATGGTGATCGTCTAAAAACCATTTCTTTTTGGAGCCATATTTCCTCATACAAAATTACATGGTCCTTATCATGAACAATTTCAGCGATCATGCAGAGCCCAGGAGAGGCCTATGTTCTAGTGTTTTGAAGCGGTACTGCCTACAGCACATACAATGACACATAGGGGCATATTTATGAGGAAGTGGCGGAGCATGGTGTTGGCCTCATTGGCTTAACGTGGTGCTCCGCCACTTCTGAAAAGCAGGGCTACCCTATACTTACAAGGATACGGTGCAGCCCTGCGTTTCACCCTGGTACTGGAGCTAATTTAGCCACCTAGCGCCAACACAGACACAGGGGAAGATGGTTTACGTGCAGGAAGGTCTCGCTTCCTGCACATAAACAATCTTTAAATGGCATTTTGTAACTAATTAATACAGCACACATAGTAGGTTACAAAACGTCATTTGTTTAAAATGATTGTTTATGTGGAGGAAGGGACACCTTCCTGCACATAAACAATCATTTGCATTTTGCTGTTTCCATGTGTGCTACACAACGCAGCACCCATGGAAACAACAATAACAGGGAAAAATTCATAATTTCTTCTGATTGCGCCAGGTAAGACCAGGTTTTCGATCATCTTAATTTTGGCGCTGCCCCATATATACGACACTCTTGTAAAAATGAGGCAGCATTAAAATCAATGAGTATTGCGGTGGAACGCCCACCACAACACCCATTGCCAGCCCCCTTCACGGTTAAGTATAGCTTGAAAGGTTGCCTTATTTACAAGGCAGCATTAAGCCACATTAAGTGCTTAAGGCTGCCTTGTATATAAGGTGAAACTCCTATCGCCACCTCCAAGTTGTGAAAAGTGAAGTTCTGGTGGCGATAGGGGCTTCTAAATATGCCCCATTATTTCTACAAGTCAGTGTAAGAACTACAGGCAATACAGCTCAGAATCATTTAGGGATAGGCATAGCACACTTTCAGCAAAAACCTTGTACATGGACTAGTTCAGAGCCGGCTTACTAAAGTATAACATGTTCATGATACAACCCCAGATCACCAAGTAAAATTTTCATTCTTACTGCCGGCATAATAAAATGAAGCTGGGAACCTGTGCTTCTGAAACAAGGCCTGACGCTTAACAAAATCACCTGTACAAAACTACGCCAATGTATTTAAGGTAGTCATAGGGCTGTGCGCTTGTTTTTTTCACCAAGACAGAAAATGCACTAAAACAGTGATCACTTGAAGGAGAACATTCCCCACACTGCTTTTAATTAAACAAAGGCTCACATGTGTGATAGAAATCAATTCTTAGCGATTCCTGTATTAATATTCAAATAAACATAAAATACCATAGGCGTGGTCCAACAATGCAAAATAAACTTCATTCATGATTTGAGCTCCACAGGTAAATGTCTCAACCTATCCAACAAGTCATGACATTTCTTTACTACCGTTGCTGTTTCTTAATACAGCAAAAGAGCTGGCTATCACCAAATGCCCTTAAGCTAACACTATGCACATTCATTTATAAGCAGACTTCTCCCACATGACCATGTAGAGCAGGAATACACTCAGATTACCACATTTTTAGCCTAGTCCTTTTTTGGTATCTCAAGATAAAGAACAGGACAAAGTGATACTGTTTTGCAATAACTGAGAACCACACACTATATATCACATGTCCCATGAAAAAAATCTTCACACCATTAATCTTTTCTCTCCTGCAATCAAATCTTAATGATGTGCAATCATATCAGCTGTCATGTTCTTACTAAACATGGTGGGACTGGACTGCTAGATAGAGGAGTTTGAATGTTGGGAAATTAGAGTGGCAGGGAAGTGGGGGAGTAATGAAAAGTTACTTTTAAGAGCATATCTAAAGAAAACGTACAGAGAAAGGATTTAGGAGCAGGAATGAAGGGAGAACTGTCAATAGGAATGAACGAAAGAAAAAAATAAGTCACATTCTTTAAAAGCACTGGAAAACATCATGATTTGTTTACAGAGCTAATAAAGAGCAAACACATTTAATTAAATAAAACGAATTTCGTTATGCAGAGACCACAACGAAATTCGTTTTATTTATTTAAATGTTTACTTTCCTCCGTTCATCCATATTCCGGTGTTTACTACCCCCTCCCCTGCCCCTCCCCCACTCCCCCGCCCCGCCTCACCGCCCCACTGAACTCCCTCCACAGGCCGCTACTGATAACAATGCATGCCATTACTCCACAAGTCGAAACAACAACTTGCTGGGGGGGGGGGAGAGGGGGGGGCGGGAGGTGGGGCGCTGGAAGTTGGAATAGTATCATTTACTATTCCAACTCCAGTCTGTGCAACAGTAGGGAATGTGTTGGATTTTAAATCCAACACCTTCTGACCCCTGGAGCAAGTCATTGTTCTGACTTGTGGAGTAATGCATGCGTTGTAATGACCGTGTTGTAATGGCAGGCGGTGTTCCGCATGCGAGGTAAATGATGTTTACCATTACCACTGCATTCCTTACAGTTATTCATCCACTATTGTTTATCGTGTCATCTATCCTCAAGGCAAGAGGAAACTGTCATCATCCAATTCCTTCTTTTATCTTATAGACAGTGAATGATGCATGTATGCGCCTAAAGGGCCTACCTAGTGAAAAAGTAAAACGCTTCTCTTTAAGCCAGTTCAGCATCACTAACAATAACTAGCAATACGTATTTGAGAATGTTCCTTTCGTGGAGATTGTCTCCAATATTTGGCTGTCTTTAACTCGTCTTGTGCTACCTGAGAGAAGTTTACATTCCTGTCTCTTTTAGGTTTGGCCTCAGACATCTCATCAACTTTTTTGTATTGTTAATTTACATTGGGGCTTAGGGCCCGCCATTGCTTACCATTGGCTGGATTCGTTGGCATTGTGACTTGCTTGCTTCATGTCAGCTTCTGCAGCTGTCCTTCCTCTTTTCAGGATTATCCCTCCTCTCTTGTGTCTTTCCACTAATCATTTTTTCTGGCACTACTTTCTTCTTTTTGTTTAAGCACTCTACTAGAGTTGGTGTGTTTTCCAAAAGTATCCCTCATTTTCTTCTCCCCTTCTGGGATCTTCTTTCTCGCCCTCCCTCAGTTGCCATCTTGCTTCCTCTTCACCCACCTTCCTTTGCTTTTTTTGCCTCCCCCTAACTCCTTTGTCTGTTTGTTCACCCCGCCCGCCTGCTGCTGGTCTGTTGTCTGTTTGCTTCTACAGCCCCTTTGCCCACTATCCATTGTCGATGTGTTCCCCATCTCCTCCAGGTCACCTTGTACTGTCCATATAGGGGCATAATATCAAGAAAGGACGATACATCTTGGTTCCAACAAAATCATCTTAAATGTAACTCGGATAAATCTGAGGTTCTTTTTTTTAGATGCCCCCCGGACCCTTGTTGGAAGTCCTGGTGGCCTGTGGATTTGTTTCCTCCCTCCGCCGCCACCTCTGTGGCTAAGAATCTAGGAATAAAAGTGGACAACAGACTTAATTTTAAATCCCAGATTCTGGGTTTAGTTGGGCAGTGTTTTGGTCTTCTAAAAATGCTGAGGAAATTTCTCCCACTTCTGTCCCTTGCCCTCAGGAGGACCACGGTCCAGGCACTGATAGGTTCACGGCTGGACTATGTCAATGTGCTATATTTGGGCCTCCCAGAATATCTTCTGGGAGGCCTCAGAGGTCTAACACTGCAGTTTTTCTTAAATCTCTTCATTGGCTGACTGTACGCAAACGTATTTCCTTTAAGACCCTAACCATGGCATTCAAGGCCCTACATGGTACTGGCGCACGCTATCTTAGGAAAAGAATAGGCTTTTACCTCCCCTCTAGATTGCTACGTTCTGCATCGTTAGCTCTGGCCTCGGTTCCTGCAATTAGGCGAGCCCGTACCGGGGGCCGCTCTTTCAAACGTTTGGCACCCCAACTCTGGAACGAACTGCCTTTGTTTTTGCGGAAGATTGACAGCCTCCTTGCCTTTAGGAAGGAACTTAAAACTTGGCTGTTAGTTCTCCTGTTCTTTTGTCTGCTAGGTCTGATAGCGCCGGGACACTCTGCCCGAGTAGCTGAGCGCTTTATAAAACCCCTCGTAACATAACATAACATTAACGCCGCTTTTATCGGCAGGAAACTGCCACTAAAGCAGCGATAATGGGCTTGATAATATGCCCTTGTGAATTCCCATAGAAGCCCAGGTTCTGGTGTTAACCTGGGCTTCTATGGGAATTCACAAGGGCATATTATCAATCCCATTATCGCCGCTTTAGCGGCAGTTTCCTGCCGATAAAAGCAGCGATAATGTATCGTCCTTTCTTGATAATATGCCCCATAGTTCTTTATTCCGACCTGTCCGTCCTCCATTGTCTATGTGCTTCCCCAGTTCCACCCGCTCATCCTCCATTGTTAGCGTGCTACTCCATCTCCCCAGGGCCATTCCCGGTGTCAGCTTCCAGCCCCATCTACTTCCACCCTTTACTGGCAACGGGCTTCCTCACTCTATCCAGCTGCCCCTCCATAGCCAGCTTGCTGCTCCAGATCTGTTGTCAGCTTGTTTCCCCATACCCTCCCACACACTCTCCATTGTCAACTTGCTGACTAACTCCCTACCGTCCACCCTCCATTGTTCCTTGTCTGCCCCAGTCCCTCCCTTGCACTCTCTGTTGTCAATGTTCTTCCCCATTGTTTTCCTGTGTCTTCTGCCCCATCCATGTCCGTCTCTGTGTTGCTTTGTCCCCAACCCACTCCCCCATTGTTTATTTTGTTTTAAGACCAAAAAAAGCGCATCCGCACTTTTCCCATCATAGCGCTTGTTTACACTTATAGCCTGTATGAACTGCACACCTACAGAATGTTTTTTGCTCAATCTTAGTAAACAGTGGAGCCCACCGTCTTTGCCAGACAGGCTGCCCAGGGGTTCATCAGAGTGGCTTCTGTGCAGACTGTATCACTGTAACAGCCACCCTATAGATCAGATGTAAAGCCCTCTGCCCTTCCTGGCGAAATATAACATGATGGCTCATCCATGCCTGCAGAACACCCTCAAAACTCAATTAAACTTGTATTTATTTATTTACATCGCTCATACAATCAAAATATATTAGGAATATTATAGAGAAGAGGGGACGAGGATAAAGTGATTCAAGACTGAAGCTCCAAGGAAGAGGTGGGTGTTCTGCTGTTTCTGGAATAATCTAAAGGAGGGTTCATTGCAGAGTTGTGAGGAAGGGAATTCCCAAAGGATGGGCCATATTAATGCAGAGATATTCCCAAAAACCACTTCCATCTGATGGGGGTAGTTTGAGACTCTGGTCAGCGGCTGGCTTTAGGGTCTGATGGACTGTATAGAACGAACCATTTGGTGCGGTTTTTCAGGGCTGAGCTGTGCACATAGTTTGATCTGTAAATGAATGAGTACCAGCACCCAAGGTTCTGCTCAGAAGCCCGCAGTCTGCACTATAAAATGTTGCCACTCTGAATACCAATCATATTTTATAGAGACAAGGGAACCCAATATAGGTGGTCACGGACCTTTGGGTGCAAAGTATTTAATAGAAACAACAGTCCCTCCCACAAACATAATGTGAGAAAATATTTAGAGAGATACAATATCTATATGAGGTTTTCCAACGGGACAAAATCTTTTAATATGACTTCATTAAAACAAAAACATTCAAGTGGGTTCACATACACCATAAACGACTGAAGGTGCAGGCATTTACATTAGCTTGGCTGGAAACACAGGGGCATATTACCAAGGGCAAGTATCGCCGCTTTTTCGGCGAATTGTGCCGAGAAAGCGGCGATACTGCTAGAGCCCTATTAACAAGGGCATTTTAAAGCCTGGCGCAAGCCCACTTTGCATGTCGGCGATAAACATCGCTAATGACATGCAAAGTGGGTGTTCCCACGTCCAACCACATGTAAAATGTGGTTGGAGGTGGGAACACCCTATTACCTTGGCAGGCGTTGGGAGAGGGAGACCTGCGATAAACTCGTTTATCGCAGGTCTCCCAACGCCTGCTCTGACCAGGTGTTAGGGCATTGATAACATGGGGGAGTGGATCATAACGCTGATTCCACTCCCCATATTATCAA
The DNA here is from genome assembly GCF_964263255.1 of Lissotriton vulgaris. Taxonomy (NCBI): domain Eukaryota; kingdom Metazoa; phylum Chordata; class Amphibia; order Caudata; family Salamandridae; genus Lissotriton; species Lissotriton vulgaris. The sequence continues at coordinate 167,771,114 of NC_141689.1, read as the reverse complement.
GGCACACATTAGCGCATGAAAACAACGTTTGTTTTCATGCGCTAATGTACCATATCGCCGACTATCGCCGGATTTCAATTCGCCTACGTGATGCGCATTGATAATTGCAAGCTAAAACGGTGATGAAATCCGGCAATAGCCGGCGATATGGGGATGTGCATTGTGCGTTTACTAACGCACTTCTTGGTAATATGCCCCACAATTTCTTAATATGCCAAGCAGAATCACATCACAACACCATAGCACATTACAATAGAAAATTTAGCGATTGTGTCAAGATATCAACAGTCAATGACGTTTCGATCCCGGCTTAGAGCAAAGTACTGGGATAAACTTCAGGACATTTAAATAGATGCCTGAGACTAATGCTGCGAACATTAGTGTGCCTTGTAACAACCAGAGACAGTTTTTATAGAACGGACACAGCAGGCATTGACCGCAAGGTAGTAATGGAGGCCGAAAGGGAAGACCCGGGGAAATCGAGAGCAGCTCCTCATTGGATGTGCATGGCACAGAGGAGGCAGTATGGTGAGCGCTGAGACCGAGCTGTGTGACTTGGGCTCATTCTGAGATACTACCTCGTCTGTAGGAAAAGCTTTATGAAGTGTGATTGAAAAACTCTATTGGACTTTCCAGGTTAATGAATACGGTACTGGTGAAGTCATTGACAGAGCTTCCGATGCGAGGTCCTGCATCTTCATCAGGGATGCGGTCGATGAAGAATTGTGATGCGGAAGTCCTGCATCATGGATGTATCACACAGAGGCAGTTCCGAAGCGAAGCGATGTCCTGCATCAGGGATGCATCTCTCAGCGGCGGTTCCAATGTGGAGCTATGCGGAGGCCCTTCGCATAGTGTCGGTTCTGCCCATAAGCAAAAGACCACGGCTGGGCTAACAGAGCACCTTCAGGCCCACTACCAAGGGTTTAGGATTGGGGTGTTACCACTTGGGGGTAAGACTCACAGCAGACATATTCCAGGTGCTGGGTTCAAAGTGATTGGAGCATTTCCTGTACCTGAGCTCTGATCAGGAGACCAGCCCTTGGAGTCAATCTGGTGCAGGTCCAGTCCTTCTCACTTTAGGCAGCAGAGTAGCAGGGTAGCAGAGTAGTAGGTCAGGAGATTAGCAGTCCTTCTTCAACAGAACAGCACATTAGCTCTTCCGAGTGTTCCACAGTTCCAGAGGTGCACTGAAGGGTTTGGTCTGAGGGTCCAACATTTATACTTGGTGCTAGCTTTGAAGTAGGATATAGTTCTGGAGGTTTCCACCCCAGAGGTGTTTGGAATTTCCTGCCTCTCTGCCCTAGCTTTTCTGGGGGCACAAACGACTAGCGGGAAACCTCTTGGTGAGTGTACTGAGGCAGAGCCTTAATGATCAAGTGAAAAATGGCCTATGCTGCCAACACCTATTTCCCCTCAGTCTCACTAGCTGGGAGTAACATACATAGACCAACTGCGTGCTACACCTAGTCATGTGACTACAGACTACAGGCTGCAGGCACTAAATAAGACCGGAAAATGGCAACTTTCTAAATGTGGCATTTCCAGAATTGTGACTTAAAATCCAAAGTTACCATTAAAGAGGGTTTTAAATTACAATTTGTTGGACACCAAACTCTACATATTCGCATTTGCCCCCAATTGAAAGTTATCACTTATTAAATGTAATAAGGTAACCCAATGTTATCCTACGGGAAAGGTTGGCCTTGCAGTAGTGAAAAACGAGTTTAAGCATTTTTCACTACAAGGACATGTAAAAGTTAAAAGTACATGGCCAACTTTTTAAATACATTACAGCCTGAATTATGGGTTGTTTAGAGCTACCCTAGGAGTGACTTACATGTATTAAAAGGGAAGGTTTGGCCTGGCAAAAGGTTCATTTTGCCAAGTTGAGATGACTGTTTAAAACTAAACACACAGGCTGCAATGGCAGACCTAAGACATGTTTAAAGGGCTACTTAAGAGGGTGGCACAATCAGTGCGGCAGGCCCTCTAGTAGCATTTAAATGACAGTCCCTGGGACATGTAGTACTACTTTACTAGGGACTTACAAGTAAATTAAATGTGCCAATTGGCGTAAGCCAATTTTACCATGTTTTTGGACATGCAGCACTGGTTAGTATTGGTAAAGTGCACAGAATTCAAAGGCCAACAAAAACCAGAGCAGTAAAAAGAAAAAAGGTTTGGGAGAAAAACACCCTGAGGCTAACAGATCTATCACTTACCCTCTCTTCTTGAACTCCGCAAAAAGCTGAAGACCTGGCTTTTCAATTAATTAACTGCCAGACCACAGCGCCAGAATCACACATCTGCTAAGCGCCAGAATACCCTTGTGGGTGATAGTGGATTTTTCAAATACACATAACATTACAACCCAATGGATGGAAAAAGAGGGCTGGCTGAAACCTCTCTAAGTAAGCGTATTATGCATATACTTTTAGTAAAAATTAAAGGATCTTGGCTAATGCCAGATGTAAAAAGCAGAGGAGACACAGATTAAGGTCTTCATTATGAGGTCACTGACGCCAGCCCATTTAAGCCGCCATCGCAGCAATCGGTAATGGTTCTGGTAACTCAAGGGAGACAGTAGAGATTGCAAGTGTAACTCTGTAGTTAGTCTGAGGAATGAACGATTACAGGGCAATCGATAATTCTGTGGCTCTCTGCCTGGTAATTCCTCATTACCGTGCTCATCAGAATGTATATGTCACTTGTAATGCATAAGGTAAGGTCTTTGAAGTCGCAGCAGCTAGGGGAACAAGAGAGTTTAGGTCAGCCAGTGAGCCAGGTAAAAAAAAAAAACTCCACACACTTTTGCAACTGAAATTTGTGTACAGCTTATAAAATACTTCACAGCAGGACTGTCTTAACCGGTTATCCTTCTGAAAGCGATTTATCTAAAATTATTGAGTTTGTGATTTAAAAAATATTACTTCCAATATTATGGTAGAAACAGCAAATTCTGTTGTGTAAGAGACAATATTAAAAAAACTTCACTTATTAAAAGTTGTTATATTTTTATGGGCTTTCTTGATAACAAGTATGCCTTGTTTTCTACCTTCTCCTCGTACCCCTGTTTGGGTGTAAATCTGAACATAATGATTTATTTTTCTTGGTGTGAATTTAATTTGCATTCCATTTCCGGGCTAGTGCAAAGAAAAACATGCTCCGTCACTTCTCAGCTTTTCTGCATAAAATGATCAGGGAATCACTAGAATTTCCTAAACATTATTGTGCATTTTATTGCAAATCGAACTCCTGCGGTCAATGCCGAGCACAGCTTTAACAGGAACGCGAGGGGAAATCGTAAAGCCATCTGTCTCCTTTGTAAATAAACACCGAAAGAAATATGGCCAAGCTGAGGCAAGCTCCTCAGCTGCTTCCCTTTGCTTTTAATTATTCATTTCTCATCTATATTATGTCCTTGAATTAATTGCTTGCCGTTCAAAATCGCTTACCATGTGCTCATGATTTTTTTTCACCTTGCTTGTTTTTTGTTTGTTTTTTATTTCAGAGGTTTTGCTGTTCATAATCGCATTTGCTTGCTACTAATTCATTAGCTTGTGTGGGATTTCCTTCTTCTTGTGTTCCTCCCTCCCCTGAAGCATAGATGCCATTGCGTGTGTCCGCCCACTGGTCATTTTTCAGCTGCTATCTTTTTCTTATTGTTTGAGCACCCCATGCAAGTGCATGTGTTTCCCAGCAGTCTCCCCCTGTGATTCTCTTCCCCCGCTGCACTCGTGTTGTCTTCTCTATCTTGCCCCGTGTGCTTCTCCCCTGCCCACTCCCGTTGGTCGTTCGCCCACTTCCTTTTTCTCCCCACTCTACGTTCTTCTATCTCCCTATTAGTTTGCTTCCCTCCTCGCACCCTCCATGTTGCTCTCCAGTGCGCCCCTTTGTTGCTTCTGCCCCACCCTCTGTGTTGCGTGTCCCACACCCTCCTGATGCTTCCTCCACCCTCATCCTTTGTGATGCAGCCCTAGTACTGCGTGTGTCCTCCCCGATCCACTTTGTTGTCTCTCCCTTGTGTTTCTCCTTTTGCACTTGACCATACTTGGCTCTACATGGCCAGTGAGCAAATGAGAGAACATAGTTTGGATCAACTTCACTAGGGAACAAATACTACAGCTCTACTTCTAACAGGATGTGGCTACACCAACAGCCCCAGGACCTACAATCATGACCTTGGTGTCACAGTGGAGGAAGTCATGCACTGGACCTTCCTTCACTGAAGTGCAAAACTCCCCCCTCTGACAGGTATCACCAGCTATGCTTCTGCCCTCCCAGAGAAGCTACAGAGTGAGTGCTGTCGGAGAGCAAAGCAGTTCTTTCTTTGTGCTCCACAAGTTTTAGACTTGATTCCCAGGATGACACAGTTTTACAAAATCACATTTTTTAGTTCTCACGTAAGAGATAGCTGATTTTAGAATAGGATCATATGAAATAAGTATAGTGTCATACGCACACAGATCTCTCAGACATTTGAACAGAATGGTAGGGATTTTAACATTGTCGATTCAAACCATATTTCCATGACCTCTTTAATAAAACGCATGTTAATGTCTCAAGATCAGACATTTATGGAAAGGTTTCTCTATATAGACAAAGGGATGGCATGGTGGCAAAACCTTTTTGTTGCTCTGAATGTTCATACCATCTTTACCAGATCCCCAGATATAGGGGCCGATTATGATGGCGGACGGACCTGAGTCCGTCCGCCACCATAGAGTAGGAGGGACCGTCCGCAGGGGCAGCGGCGGTCCCTCCGTGCAAATTAGGATGTGACCGCCACCCTGCTTGAAGCAGCACCCGCCGCAATGATAAAAATGTAAGTTGTGCATTTGCATGCACAAAGCGGCAGGCACCGCGCGGTGCCTGCCGCTTTGTGCAGGCAAATGCAGGGGGGTACCATAGGTACCCCCCATGTGCACACCCCACCCCCCTTCACCCCTGGGGGCCCGCAACGGGCCCCCAAACAAAAATCCGTATGCCTTTGCACGGTGGAAATGCCGCCGTGTAAAGGCATGTTCCTCCAGACATCCTAATATGGCTGGCAGTGTCTGATAGACACCGCCAGCCATGTTAGTGCTTTTCCGCCGAGGACGGGAGGCGACCGCGGCGGAAAAGCTGCGGACTGAAAAACGATCCCCCAGCCATCCTAATCTGGCAGAGGGTCTTTTTCACTCTGCTGCGGTTTTCCCGCATCCTCCGGGCCGGCGGTGGCTTCCGCCGGCCCGGAGGATGCGGGAAAACCGCCATCATAATCGGGCCCTTAGTCTTTAGTCAAGTGCCAGTCCGTGGGGATAAGGTCTTTGGGTTGTTTAGTAGTCAACTGGGGGAACATGAACTCTAAAGGAATTGTAAAAGCTTATCAATTGTTTCGATTTTTTGCAGGCTATTTTGCCATTAAGTTTCAGAGAGGACAAGGCACAAAGCACCGTACTTTTGCAGATGGACAACATTCTACGTTATCCAATACATAAACAATCTGGGTCTGTATTATACATTGGCCGAACTGTGCTAATTAGCACCATGGTGCTCCTTTCAAAAGGTGCACCAGGTGCAGACAGGGATAGTGTGTCCTAATATTGTGATTTCACTAGCCAAAACCGCCCATATAATCAAATAATTCAAATCTGGCTCACCACTCGATCCCTATCTCCCTTTTGGGCTTGCTAAAGTGGCTACGGCGATCAATCCTCAAATCAATGCCCTCTTCAACCTGTCGTTAGAAAGTGGTAAAGTGCCTCTTAGTTGGAAAAAGCCATTGGTGAAACCTCCTTTAAAAGTGGTGAATGCCGACCCGTGTTTTGTGAGCAAGTACAGGCCCATCTTCCTCCTTCCACATCTTGGAAAGATGTTGGAATCCCTAGTGAACTGTCAAATTAGCAGGTATATGGAACAGAATAACATTCTATATCCTACACAGTTGAGTTTTCGAGCTGATGGCAGTATATTGAATACATTAGAGGCAATCTTGACTCGGGGCAGAAAGTGGTGGTCATTTTATTAGATCTCTCCACTGCATTTCCTTGCACAAAGGTTGGAGCAGGTGGGAATTACGGGCTGGACCTTGGAATGGCTTTGCTCCTATTTAGCAGATAGACAGCAGGTGGTATTTCTTTCACCCTTCACCTCGCGGTCTAGAGCCATAAGCTGTGGTGTTTGTCAGGGATCAGCATTAAGTCCAACCCTATTCATCATTTTTCTGGTTCCTTTAGCCTCAATTGGGGTAAGGACATCATCTCATATTCTGATGATACACAGCTTTTGCTAGGTTTTCGTTAGCTCTATGAAACTGTGGTTGGGGAGTTTCAGGGTTGTCATGCATCCATTGCTCAATGGATGTATAACAGCTGTCTACAACTCAAATCTGATAATTCTGAAATTTTGATGTTTGGCACCTCCTCCCCTCTTGATGCGATGAGCTGTTGTCCATCTGAGTTGGGGCCTGCACCCACTCCTTCTACAGTGGCCGGGAACCTCAGGGTTTTGATGGGAATGGCTCAATCCTTCAAACCACAGACAGGTTCAGGCTTCTAAAATCATTAAAGAAGGTTTTAAAATATCTTACACGCGTAAGGGGGTTGTACATGCTCTAATCACCTCCAGGTTGGATTATGCTAATGTACTCTATCTGGGTTGTCCCCAGAATCTGCTAGATTGCCTTCAGACTGAACAAACTACAGCAGCCAGGCTCATTCTGAACATCTCAAAATGATACTCTATCAGACAAAGGCTGAAAAACTGCACTGGTTACCGATTAAATGCATGATCAAAACTAAAGCTCTCATGATCACACAGAGAGCACACCACCAAAACGGCCCCAGCTACATCCAAGACTAACAAATAAAATATCTTCCTTTAAGGGCACTCCGCTCTTCTTATCACAAATTGTCACTGTCTCTCACAAAACCCTCATCAACAGACTCCACAACATAGGCATAAAGAAAGGCACCCACAACTGGATCACCTCCTTCCCCACAGGATGCACACAGAGCATCTGACTGCCTGTCTTCATCTCCGCACCCAAGGACATCATATATGGCGTACCACATGGATTATCCCTCTGCCTCACCCTGTTCAACCTCTACATGACCCCCCTCTGAGATGTCATCAGATCCCACAGACTCAACATATTCTCCTACGCATATTTTACTCATCTGATCCTCTCACTCACAGAGGACCCCTACTATGCCAAAACCAACTTCTGCAATGCCATGACCAATGTAGCCAAATGGATGGGAGGCAACTGCATTCAACTCAACTCTGACAAAACCGAAGTATAGATCTTCGGGAAGAACACCTCTGCATAGGAGCCTGCAGAACTCGGACCCTAGCCCACACCGACCGACCACGCTTGCAACCTCGGCATCATCCTTGACAGCCAACTGACCATGAAATGACAAGTTAACGCAGTCACCTCCTCCTGCTTCCACACACTTCACATGCTCCACAGAATCTTCAGATAGATCCCAACCAATACCAGAAAGACTATCACTCAGGACCTCGCCACCAGCTGCCTCTACTTTGGTGATACCCTCTCCCCCGACATCTCCACCCAGCCCCTCAGAAGACTCCAGACCATACAGAATGCTGCAGCCAAACTCATCCTGGGCCTCCCCTAATGAGCCAACATCGCCCCCCCCACCTGAGAGACCTCCACTGGCTCCCCATCCAGAAAAGACGCCAGTTCTTAGCTCCTCATCCATGCCTACAAAGCCCTCCATGACCTATGACCTCTCTACCTCAACCATTGACTGAACTTCCACCATCCCTCAAGACAGTGGCGGCTGGTGGTTTTTCAAAGTGGTGAGGCGCGAAAAGTTCTGTACTATTCAGTGGCGGCTGGTAGATTTTCAAAGTGGTGACATGCTCCTATCACTCGAGAGTACTGCTCTGCTTCCTGAGATGTGTACCTGCCCCATAGAATAATACTGTGCCCCATGAGACGTACACTGCCTGCCCCCCAGAGAGTTCTACTGGCTCTCTCTCGGCCCCAGAGGTGTTTTGTTCTGCTCCTACCCATGAGGTCACCATACCCTTTAGGGGGCTCCGCGCCAGTCACCTTTGTGCTCTACTCTAATCCCAGAGAGCTCTCCCTGCCCCCGACCTCCGGACAGTTTTGTCCTACTTCCATGGGCGCTGCCTGTTCCCCAGGGTGATCTGAACCTAATCTGCAAGAGTTTTGCTTCTATTCAGGACGGCCCTGCCCTCCTTCACTATTCGGATGACTTCCCAGAGCTCTGTTTCTACCCCTCACCGCTGAAGTGCCATTCATTCACCCCTGTCCCCACCCCACGGCGTGCACACCGAGAGCTCTCGTGCTCAGCACACTGCAGTCCCGGCCGTGCGTGCAGGTAGTTGTTTCCAGCGGGGAGAGGGGAGTGTTGTGTGTTGTAAATGTGGTCTGACACACCCCCCTCCTTGCCTCCCGCACTCAGCTCTAGAGCTCGCAGTCGCAAACCCTGCTAGCCCGTATTATATAACTGTACTCTCGCATTCTGGTACTGTTGTGCCACCTCAGAACGCCCTTCATCATAAAAACATAATAAGTCACCCATCCTATACCCAGTATATGTTGCTCCGACAGTACTAAAGTACACCGAATATTAAAAGTTTATTTCCGCAGAATTCATTAAACTAATGTCAGCAAACATACACAATGATTGACAGTTCACCATTTCTTCCATCCTAACACGTGAAAGACTTCACCTCGACGTGTTTCAGTCTGTTTGTCCCATTTGTTACCTCATCATTTTATACAATTGAACAAACGAAACAAAGCAGTGTCCTATTCAGCAAGCATCCTGTGTTGCCTTACTCTGTGGAACAATCTCGATTCCTCACTGGTTAATTTGGGGCCCTTTTGATTCTGGCGTGTGTCGATGTTTTCGTGCGGGCAGAACTGAAACAGTGTACAGCTAGCCTCGGTTTATTTCTAGACAGTCACGGCTCGCTCACAGGGGGGTGGGGATAAATAAAATAAAAAACTTACCTTGTCTTCACTTGACCGGGTCCGCACCATCTCTGCTCTGGGGTCCCGTTGGCGCCTAGACTGATGGCTGCCAACTTGCCGATGACGAGAGACAGTAGTAGCCAATCCTGATGCTGCTCTCTTTAGAGGAGAGCTGCTCTCTAAAGAAAGTAGCATCAGGATTGGGCTGAGCATTAAAAAAACGTCGTTCTTTTTTTCAGCACTGGGGTACGTTGCATTAGGCAGGCAAACCCCTAATCGGTGTTTTTTTTTAAAACCACATAGTTATCTAGTTAAAGAAGCCCTGCCGGGCAAACACCACATGCGCAGTGAGTGCGCACTGTGCCGGCACAGAGTCAGTCCAGCGCCACCCAGTGTCAGACAGTGCATACTGTCCAAGTCCATGACACACACCACGGCCGCGGCGCAGGGCAATAATTATCGGGCAATTTATTTGAGCGGCGCATTAATTTATAAAACTTTTATTAACGCGCCGCTCAAATAAATTGCCTGATAATTATAGGTGGGGCAACGCCCAAACGCCCTAATGGTAAAACCGCCACTGCCTCAAGACACCTGCGTTCCTCTTCACTAGCCCTCGCACACACACCCCACATCCATAGCAGCCTCAGCGGTAGCCACTGCTTCTCCTACATCACCTTCAAGACCTGGAAGAACCTTCCCCTCCACTTCTGTACAGCCTACTCGCTGACAGACTTCAGAATGAGACTGAAGCCTTGGCTTTCCGATGGAGACTCAACGCTCATATACCCTGAGGGGTGACAGTGCTTCGTTTTGCAAATGCTGTTTGGTTTGATTGATTGACCACTTATTATGCATCCCTAAATTTCACAAAGCCAAATCAATCTGGGGGCAGGTCCTTTTCTTTTTGGATCCCACCTTTTCATGGGTCCATTTCTAGTGAGAACATTTTTAAGGGACAGATGAAGAAAGTTTGGTTTGGTGAACTGTAATTTCTGTTCTACTTGACTTACGCAAGTGCCAGGATGCTTCTTATGAAGCAGCAGTTGAGTTCTATCAATTTCTTTTCATTCATTCATTATGATGAATGCTGTGCCCCCAGGGAGAGTAGCTGAGAACTTGAACCTACCCTCGGGCTAGCAGATTCACTGAAAGATGAAGTACTAACTTACAAGAAATGAGACCTCATTTCCCATCTCAAGAGGACTGCCACCTCTTTGTAGCACACTGTCGGTGCACCTCCTAAGGACATGTTTACCTCTGTACCCGGGTCCTTAACAGGGCATGGGCCACAGAGGCAATGTGATTCCCTCATTTGTATATGGGCTCACCCCATGCAAATGAGGGAATGCCCTCTCAAGATAGTGCTGATACTATTTGAGTATTACAGAAGGGGCCGCACAAGCATCTGCGGACCCTTCTTTAATACCACTGTGTTGGAAATGGCCCTTTTTTGCAGGGTTACTCCAAACGTTTTGCCTTCCTCCTCTTTTTCTGACCTTGTTTTTGTTATGTTTAGGACTCTGAGCACTTTCCCACTGCTGATCAGTGCTAAAATGCAGGTGCTGCTTCCCTAAACATGTGTGTAATTGGTTAAACCTGATTGACCTATTTAATTTACCAGTAAGTCCCTTGTAAAGTGGTATACCAACTACCCTAGGCTGATAATCTAAATGCTACTAGTGGGCCTGTAGCACTGGTTGTGCCACACACACTAGTAGCCTTTTAAATCTGTCTCAGGCCTGTTATCGCAGGGACAGTGTGTGCAGTTTACTGCCACTTTGACTTGGCATATAAACCACTTGTCAAGTTTTAAACACATAGGTCATCACTAAGGTAGGCCCTAGGTAGCCCTATGGGCATGATGCTGTTTACCTAAAAGGTAGTACATGTACTTTTACGTTTCACATGTCCTGGTAGTGACAAATAGCTAGATTCATTTTTGACTTCTGTGAGGCCTACTCCTCTCATAGGATAGCATTTGGAATGACTTAAACCACTTTTAAGCTGTAATTCATGATCAGAGAGGAGTAGATACATCATGTTTCATATCTTTGGAATGATTGTGATAAATCCTCTTTAGAGATAAAGTTAGATTTTGCACTACCATTTTGGAAATGCTACTTTTAGAAAGTGGGCATTTCTCTGCTCTTAACTTTGCTCTGTGTGCCGGCAGCCTATCTCCAACACATGTCTGGGCTGTGAAACAGCTGCACTATGTGAATTCCCTCTAGACAGCCACATTCACAGTAAGGGCTGGGTGTGACAGACAACTCTCATGCACTCTGATAGTCTTCCTGGGCAGGAAAGAGGAGAGGTAGCTCCCACTTAAATCTGCATAGTCTGTTTCCTGGCTTCACACAAAGGGTGTATTACCCTCACAGATAGCCTGGCATGTAAGACTGGGTTGAAAGGGATCCTTGTGCACTTCAAAGAGCTTGTTTGAAGTTACCCGTACAGCAAAAATACTTTTGATTATCGCCCTGACTGTGTGAAAAATTCCCCTGCATCTCCTTTCAATGCCGATGCAGAGGCTGCTCGATGACATCGTGTCCACAACCTTTGCAGATCTACAATGACACTCTGCATGGCTCAACAACAACGCATTGCATTCACTTCAATGGAACCCCCCCCCCCCCCTTGCACGTCTCCCTGATGATGCAGTAGGCTCTCGACGTCGACACTTGCTCCATCCAAGGTTTTTTTTCCAGAAGGACCTGTCTGGGTCCTGTAGCCGGCCTACCTTCCATCACAGTCACCCTGAACTTTGGATTTGTACCGATCCCTCACAACCTCAAGTAACCTTTGGACCACTAGTGAATTCTAAGCACTATTTTTGCATTTATTCTTTAAAAAATTTAATTTTGATTTCTACTGATTGGATTTTTGTCTTTTTGGTCTTGTTTCACTTAGGTAAATATTCTCTATTTTTCTAAAGCTGGGTCTTTGGTGTTTTCATTGGGTTACTGTGTGTGCATGTTACACAAATACTTTACACATTGTCTCTTGGATTAAGCATGACTGCTCTGTGTTAAGCTACCACAGGGTGAGCACAGGTTAATTTACTTTGTGTATCTGATTTAGCCTGACTAGTGGTGGTCTGTACTTGGACAGGATGCAAACCTCTGCCAACTAGAGACTGCATTTCTAAGACACTGTAATTATGGGAGAATTCCATGACTGTCATACAACAGTACCCGGGAATGCAAACAAATGGGCACACACACCTGGTGTGCCCCCGGTACATTGTATGTTGGCAAAGGCATTTGGGGAGTCCTGTTCCCATCAACAAATTTCAGTTAGAGAATAAGTTCTTCCTGGCATTCACATGGTGGTAGGTTAGGATTTCAGGTACCTTCATGACAGAGGATTTCATCCAGTTTTCCAAGCACTCAATCATCATAGGGCCTGTTGTCAATAGTTCTTTAAATAATGTTTCAATTTGAATTGCCCCACTTTTCTGGTAGCCTACTATAATAAACATGTTCTTGCAAGATTGGTCACATTTATTGGTTTCTGCCCTTTTTCATGACTGCTAGGTGTGTGACTCAGATTCTTGGGCAGGAGCCATATGTGGCTCTAATTTCCCCACTCTGGGTAGCTCAGGCCTGGTTCCCCACTGTGGAAGGCTAAGAAGTGGTTCCCATCTCTGCACAGTTCAGGACTGGCTCCCCACTATGGATAAATCAGGAATGGTTACCCTTTCTGAGTGGCTCGGACCTGGTTCTCCACTGTGAATGGCTCAGGATTTGTTCTTCACATTGGCTGACTCAGTCCTGGTTTCGCACCCTGAATGCCTCAGGCCTTGTGCCGATCTTTCTTCAAAATGGCAATAGATATTTCTGTATTGCTACCATTTCACCATCACCTCTAATATCCCCACAGCTAGAATCACAATCTGATCTTATCCACAATTCTACAGCTGATGGCTTTGAGCCTTTCTTGTATTCTTGGTCACTTACAAGTCCTTTACCTTTCAGCTGCTAGCCTTATAAAATCTTTGTGGACCCCAGGTACTGTTGTATAACATTTAATGACCCTATTGTAATTTTTCCGATTCATGCCCTTATATAGGTATAAATCACCATATCCTTATATAGGCATAGTAATCATAACCATATTTAGACATAGCTCATGCAGTCCAAATACGGCAGGGCTACTTCCACTAGTTCCGAAAATCTACAACGATTTCTTGGAAAACTCGGCTTCAGCAGCTAGGGACTTCCCCTTGCTCAAAAACTGACTTGTCCAAGAACTCATGGATTTTTCAAAGAACTGAGACTCTTTGATGACTTTATTATGTCCACCTTTACGTCAAACTCGGTACCTTCAAGGTATAAATATGCCCACAATTGCCATAGCAAACACACGGTGGTTTGAAGCAGTTCGACTATCTACTTGATCGACTCACCCTGCTACTGCAAGTGCCAAAGGAAGCCGACCCTCCAGCAGATGCACTGAGAGAGACGCTGTCTTTTCTCCTGCCGAGAAATCCAGCTCCAGTGTTTCCAATATACCCTTGCGGGTTGTTGGGAAATCGAGTCCTGAGCCTGGCCTTCTTCATTCCAAATCAAGGTACGTAGCTGATTAGACCCTAAGAGAAATCTTGGACAGATTCTTGGCAGAGAATACTAAAATTATGCTACACCTCACTTACTTCTTTCCTCGTACTAAGCTTAGGTTAGGTACATCGAGGTAAGCGTATTTTAGAAGCACCAGTTGAGTACTTTTTAGGCTTTGTTATTTATGTATGTATTTATCTATGGTTTAGGAACCATACAATGCTCTTACAGTATTATTTTATTCTACTCTTTCTACTGTATGCATTATATTTTGCAACCAGTTTTACGATTGTAGCAGTTCATTTCTTATGCTTGAGAAAGAAGACTGTTCAATAAATCCTTTTATTGAAAACGCCCATCTCTCTATTTCTCTGCATCTCTGGTGAAATGAAGCATGCACGATTGACTGAGTGAAATATCTATCTATTGTTTCCACGACTCCGAAGATACGTTTTATCTTGGGGAAACAAAGTTGTCATGTTTATGCGGTTGTCAGAAACTAAGTCCCTTCTTGTGAACTCGAGAAAGTTTCTAGTGACCTTTGAGCTAGCTGGCACTCACAATTAAGTTTAGTATATCCGATAGAGACCTAGTAGACCCCAGTCCTACGTCTAATCTATAGGATATATTATTCCAATGCGCAGAGCCTATTGGGAATATAGTAACTACACTACAGTACCATCAAGACATACAAGATTGCTTGGCAAGTTTGGAGTTATTTGGTGTGTGGAAAGGATTCACTATCTCATTTTTGACATTTCCTTTTTGTTCTGAATGTGTTTCAGGACTATTAATGGCTACAAATCAGCTAGTCTGCTGTCTTTGAGCTTTATTGAGGACTAACTCATAGGGGCACATCATTTAGTCACCAAATTACTTATGGCAATCACAAATTCCACCATCAAAACGTAATTCCTATTCAATTATTCTTATTTCTGTAAACTAATTTTGTAATTGTTACAAATATGGTCTGACAGAACCTCCCTACCATTGCAAAACTAGTCCCACTAATCAACTCAGTTTCTTTCTGAACCTTTCAAATGATAGGGCTCTGGCTGTTCCCACCAGACCTTCCCCTTCAGGGTTGTTCTGTTCTGTTACCAGACGAATGAAGAATGCCTTCACTAGTGTTGAATATCTTTATTTTACATCTCATCCAAAGTTGTGAGCAGTGGCCTTAAATAACATGAATTAAAGAATACTGATTTTATAACGTACTCTCCTCATTTGTTAATCTTTGTAAAAAAGATCCTCCTGCGTCTTTTCCTACTTTATCCAGACAGGCTAAGACTAGGGGCCCCATTAGGATGGCAGTCGGATTGCCCCCGCCGGGCCGCCGGGTCGACATGTCGACCGGGCGGAAAAGGGTTCACTATGGTAGCGGTGTCTGACAGACACCGCCAGCCATATTACAATGTGGCCTTGAACTTGCCTTTCCATGGCGGGCATGCAGAATCTGCTTCGGGGGCCCGTTGCGGGCCCTCAGGCACTCCGGGGGGTGGATGGTGCACATGGGGTTACCTTTGGTACCCCCCTGCCTTTCAATGAACAACGTGGCAGGCACCGCACGGTGCCTGTCACGTTGTGCATTGAAGTGCACAACCTGCCTCTATGGCATTGCGGCGAGCGGTGCTCTCTGCACTGCCCGCCGCAATGTTGCAAATGCCCAATGCGCCCGCCAGTGTGGCAGGCGCATGCAAATCGGGAGTGCGGGCGGTCCCGGTTCACTAGGGTATGGCAGGCGGACTACTAATGGGGTCCTATGTCTTTGCCTGAAAAAGATATAACAACCTTTGCGGCTAGTTTTACAGATAGAGACATGGCCTCTAGAGCAGTTTTTGGCTGAAACATGATTAGAGGGTAGTCTTTGATCTTCTGATTAGGCCCAGAGCCTCAACATTCAGGATATTTTATTGCAAACGAATGACTCATGTTTATTTGTAGAGATGAATGGGGTTTACACTAGCATATTATTTTCTGGTCTTGCAATAAAAACTCTGATTTTTCTAACTAGAACAGTGAAATAGCAAATATTATCCCCCAGTGTACATCTTGTCAGATGTTTCCATCCCTTAAAAGCTTTTTTGCTACAAATGTTTTTGATTCTTTCTTTCAGCTTCAGTTGTTGCAACTCCTTGTTCTTCCTAAGGCTTCACCTCAACAGGTCACATATGGAGCTCAAAAAGCCAGGCTTCTGGATATTCCTGAAGTCACCAGGGGATTCGGGAGAAGTTGTTCTATTGTTTCTGTTGGGTTTCTTCTTCTGATGAAGATTTTCCATCTCATTTATGGAGTTCAATTTGTCTGTTACTTTCCATTTGCCTGCTATACACAGACTAAGCTCACGCCTGATTGGTGGTTTCACTTCCCCGAAACTTTTAGTTTGTGATCCAGAATTTGTTGAAAGTGTTGTTTCTTTTATTAGTCGCTGTCATAATGAAAGTAGAAAGAGAGCAAAATATTTGCATCTTGTGTCTGTAATAAAATGATGCATTCCTTCACTGTTCTAGCTAGGAAAATCTTAATTGCAAAATAAATCATGGTCTGGCTGAACTACTCATGCATGGAACTGGTAAACTTGAGCGCTCTGCACAGGTCTTTGAATACCAAGATTTATTAGGTTACAATTGAAAAACAGCCACCAGAATGTAACCATATGTTTATCGCATTTCACAGGTCACTGCAGAAGCTACATTAAACCACTAAACTATGCTTACCAGCATTTGTGTAGAGTGTTTCCAATGCTTTTATGGTTTGGAAAGTGAACCTGACCCTCTCCAAGGGTGTTCTATTTGAACGCACCTCAAGAATATTTTCAGAAAAGGTGAGAAAAGTGTTCCTTTTTTACAATTTCCATAAAAATATCGAAAAAGCCATAGAAGATAAAGAATGCTCCCATATTACAGCTAGTTTTAACTACCCAATGGGAGTTCATGGGTCCCTTCTCCATGCTTCAATTAAGGCTTACAACACCCTTGCAATGCCATTGGTCACTATGGCAGTCAAGTCAGTGCCCAACCAGAGATCCTCCTTGCTGCAAATTACCATCACTTCAGTCTTGCTTCATGTACGTTCAAGCCAAGGCCACCCATCTACTCCTAGACCTGCCTTGCACAAAGTTGGAGGGATCCTGCCAATCACTGTACTGTCTAGAAGGTGAAGGAAGGTTTGCAGATACATTTCTGCCAGTGGAACAACATAGATGTGAAAGAAGTGAAGATCTAAAGTAGATCCCTGGAGGAACCACCAATATTGGGAGGATGGAGGCCATGGAATAAAGGGATAGTCACACATTGGGAACAATTGTCAAGGAAACAATTGAACCACGACAGCAGCTAATCATTGACATCGAACACCCCAAGTTGCTGCAGGATTGAGCTGACGATGTTAAATGCCATTGACAGATCAAGGCGAATTGGTGAGCTGATGTTGCTAGAATTAAAGAAGATCATCCAGGAATAGCAGCAGCGCCATCTTTGATCTGTGACCAAGATGGAATCTGGCTACACCCAAGTTCAGAGTTCTTGATAATTTCAAGAAGGTGCAAGTTTAGCAACATGGCTCTCAAGTAACTTGACAGTACATGAAATCAAATAAATAGGTCTACAGTTGTCCATGACCAAGGGGATGGTGTGTCTCATGTCAGTCCCACGAGCTCATACCATAGTCAGCACTGATGGGGGGTTTCAGGCTCTTATAGGGGTTCAATTGCTTAAATGTTTTGACATGTTGCATTAATCTATAGGCAAGGATCTCAAGCAGCAGTAGTGATTAGCCCTCAAAAGGATATTTAAATATATATTTGGAACAGTTTTATTCCCAAACATCTGCCTTTCAGTTTACAAGAATGCATACATTTTCCAATTACATACCAAGCCAAAGCTTCACACATTCATGAAAAAACCTACATTTTATCTGAAATACCAGCTTTCACGCATGGCAATTGTGACTGACTTCCAAAGACCAGTTTACCATTTTCATATTGAATACGAACAAAGTGTGAAAATGAACCCCTACTTATTGCAAACCAGCCCTACAATATAGAAAGAAAAACATTCAGCCGAAGGTCAGCAGGATATGCAACCGGAATTCTAGAACTGGCACTAAACTAAGAAAGGGAGTACCCATAAAATTAAAATACCCCCCACTTTGAACCAAATATCTGATGGCACCAAGCAAGTGAGCCTGAACCTCCCTAGAAGAGCTCATGTGTGTCTTCCATCCAAGCATCTATTCACTCATCCTTCCACCCCTTCATTCACCTTCTAGTATCCACCATTTCACCTTTACAGTCTGTCATCCATTCATTCTTTCATCCATCATTTAATCTTTCACCATTCCATCCGTCCATTGGCCATTCTATCCATCGTTGACACGTCCATGTATCCATGTATCCATTCATGCATCCATCAACCCATACATCCATCATTTGACCTACCCATCGATCAATAAAGCCATTCATTCATCAATTGATCCTTTTGTCCATCCATTCATCCTCTCAGATTTCAATTTACATTGCCGTCCATCCTCTCAGATTTCCAATTACTCTGTCCTCTCGTCACACACCCACCCATCCATCCTCTCAGATTTTCTTTTACTCTGCTATCCTTTCACCCATCTATCTATCTGTCCATCTTTCCATTCTCTCAGATTTCCATTTACTCTGCCGTAATTGAATCCCTCCATCTACCCATATTCTCACCCATTCATCCACACATCCTTTCAACTACTCGTACTTTCACCTACTAACCTACTCATCCATTCATCCTTTTACCCATCCATCCTTTCACCCCTTCATCCATCCTTTCACCCACTTATCCATGCATCCTTCTACACACCCATCCTTTCACCCACTCATCATGCATTAGCATTAATTAAAGGTTTGAACTGCAAAGTTGCAGAGGCCCATAAAGAATCACGCCTCCATGTAGCTGCTAAAGTGTGGGGTTCACGACACCCCTGAAACTAAAGGTTGGCTATGCTGGGAATTTGTACTCTTGTGCCATGGACGGTGTTATACTTGGGATTTGCATCACAAATTCATAATCACACACACACATAAAACACAGACACATATGCACACTAACACACGCCCAAACACACACAACAGCAAGATTCCAGATTGTTGTTACACTTGCCCTGCCAGGTTGTAATGCATTCAACTCTGAATTGGACTCTGCTCTGGATACACTGGGGTCTTATCTACAAGCCCCTTGCTTGGCGGTACGTCACTTTTTGCCATATTAAAAGTGACACACCTGAGGCGCACGAGGCTTGTAAATATGGCCCATGCTGTGCCAACCGCACTGCAAGTGTGGCACATGCCCTCTCGTTGGGTATTGTTCTGAAGTACAGTGCTCTGATGGGAAGTTGTGGTGGGTGACAATGTCTAATAATAAGAAAGCGCTGAGACACACTGCAGAAATATCTGCGGAGTGTCAGTAAATAGTGAAATAATACTTGTGTCCACAGGTAACTTCTGCTTGTAAGAGTTACATGCACGCACACCTATGTGTAATCGCCCATTACTGCTGGACAGATGAAGGCCAGTGCCAGGGAGTGACAGAAAGCTGGAGTGTGGTAGACTTCACTCTTGCAAGACTTCAGGAAGACAAGCAGCCCAACCGGAAGAGAGCAGGAGGGGGCCACGGCCCTTGTGTCACCTGGACAACCTGACCTCTTCTGAATGTGGGTACACTGTAACTCCCCACCAGTGTCAGATCTGACAAATAATGTATACTTTTGAAGACTGTTGAACACCCTAAGATTAACTTAGGGAGCTGTGTACATGATGGACTGTCACAAGCAGACATCAAAGGAAGAGGTGTGCATCTTTCCAGGCAGCAGACCTTCCACACACCACAGGTGAAGCTCTGAGATGCATGATACATTGTTTCCCTGTTTGTAATGTGCTAACATTAATGCATTTGTGTTAATCTATCCTCTGATGAGTGACAACTGGCATGACAGCCTCAAACCTGTAGGCTGGGGAATCTGACCCTGGTGCCCATTGTAATGACCCTGCTTTAGACTCCCAAGCGTGCCCTCAAACACTCTTATTTCACCCTCAGACCTTCAGCGCATCATCAAAGAACCTAACTTTACCCCGTCACTCACAACAGTTAATCAAACACCGTGGGCCTCATGTATGGGATTTTTGCTGTAGGGCAGCACCGCAGACCTTACAGCTGCTCTGTCGTACGGCAAAAGATAAGGGCAGGAATGCACTGCATCTATTAGATACGGCGCATTCCAGTCCTTTTCCCCTGCGCCGGCGCACAATGGGCCGCCGTGCACCAACACAGGCACCTTTGCACCATGAAAGGGTGCCTGCGTTTGTGCAGAAACAATCAGAAGAGGCTTTTAGCTCTTTATTCTGCAGCACACATAGAAAGAGGAAAAACAAGGACAAATAAAGATACTTCTCCTCTTTGTGTCTCACTTACACGGGGAGGCGTACGCTATTGGCGCTGCCTCAGACTTACGATTTCTGATAAATCTGGGGCCAGTGTAAAAAAGCCATGGATGTTGCTGGGAACGCCCCCACCAACACCCATGGAACGGCTCTTTATTTTTCTGCATGAAAGGGGCACATATTTATAAGGCCATGAAAAGCCATGTAACATAGCTTTACTTGGCCTTATAAATATGCCAGTGGCACATTGGCCATCAGAACGTCAAAAAAGTGACGTCCCGGTGGCGTAGTAGTCCTGGTAGCGCCTCCTAAATGGGTCCCCTGTTCTGTTCTCTGAGACCCTTGGTGCCTTCCCTGAGAAGCTCCATCATGTCCTCCAAGAACACCAGTATGCAGTCAGAGACCACTAGATTGTCCTCCTTCACATTGAACTGGACCATTAGATGCCATCATTGAACCCCCTTCCAACAAACACTCTCAAAATGTCTTCAAACCCTCACTGACTTTTACAGTCATTAGGGGCCTTCTGCTCGTTCCTAGCCTCGGTCTGCCTTCAAAAAGATTCTCAACCCCCCAAATGCCCCTTGTCACCTGCAGGTAGCCCTCAAAGACTGCAATTGCACCCTGGCTGGCCGAAGCTTTCAATCAGAAATTCACAGCAGGTCTTTAAACCCCTCCCAACATGGCACCTGGAGACGCTTGGTGTTAATTCAGGCTTCACCAAGTAGCCCTCAGAATATGTCAGCCGAGACCGCAAATCTTTCAGCCTGCCTTAAGACACAAATTTGCTCAGCATAACCTAAGAGACCTTATAACTCAGTCAGTCCTTAGACATCACTAATTATTAATTAACTACTTAGTTTGTCAGCCCAAGCCCTCCGTCAGACACCCTGAGCTGCTACTTTCATATATATGTACTCAGAAAATCTTCAAAGATGCTCAGCTAGTGCCTAGACATCCCCATTGTCATGCAGATACCCCCAGTCCATTCTCAGAAACCCTTGCTTTCCCTTCAAGGTTGCCAAGCCTCCTCAGAGATACTTCCTTTTGGTCCTTAGACATTCTTTGTTGTCTGACAGATGTCTTCATACATCACCAGCGGTAATTTAAACAATGTAGGTCTGCTCTCAGAGGCCACTGGTGTGTGCTGAGCATGTTCCAGGGTCCCTCAGATGGTCCCCATCCCCATATGGTCCTTAAACATCCTCGATGGACCCTGAGAAACCCTTGTTCCAGACACCAGGGAGATGACTTCAAGAGGCCCTCAGCCTGTATTCAGTTTCACCCATCAGGAATGTGCACTCCTTCAGTCAGCCCTTGGAAAGTCATTTCTCCGCGTGGACACTCCAAGGAGGACCTCAAGACTTTTGTAGCACCCTCAATCATCTGTCCTTCAGTGTGTGTGATCCACGCTGCCGACACCACCAATGGGTCCTAAGATACCGCTTCCACTGGCCATCACACACCCTCAGAGACCTGGTTCTAAACTCGAGGAAGTTTTCCTGTTTGCTTCTCCTGCTGCGCCTTCCACACTGATTAGAAACCTTCATGGCTGGTTGCCTATTATGGGTTCCCACATCTTCATTACACTTGCCAGGCAATGTTGAGTAATGTGATGAATGCAGAGGTGGTAGAATTGAAAAGGATTTATGAGGGAGAATGTGATCAGCATGAAGTTTGTGGCCTCAGCAGCTTCTTTCGATCCAGGCACATATGTCAGACTCATCCTCACAGTCAAGCTATATGTCGCATGGTAGCGATGAGTGAACAGTTTATCAAAAACTTTGAAAAATCCAAATCTACAGTGTCCAGGATTCCAGAGGTAAAACAGAATCCAGGGGATTTGCTTTAATATTCCATAATCCATCTTCCATCATTCCAGCTTCCCATTTTGGAATTCCACATAGCCTTTCTTTTCATTTAAATTAGTCCAGAACATTTGCAAGATTCAGTCAATCTGATTGGTCTTCATGTATAAAAAGAGACTGGCCTAAAGTTAGAGCCACCTTGTTTGGCTGACTCTCCAGGAGAGTGCAAGGTGTTTCAAGTAATCTGACTTGCTGTCAAGAGACAAATGAGATTATGCCATGTGTTTACAGCAGTCATTTAGCGGAAGGGTGGTCATTTGGATTAGATGATAGGAAATATTACGGTCGCGTTTCTGCATTGTATTACTGGAAGTTGAGGCATGTGCCACATGGATTGAGAATTGTGGAATTCATTGTATTCTGGGGCATCCATGGCATCATGTGTCCCACTATTGTCTGATGTTGCAGGGATTTGCTGGCTCTGAAAAGCCACCTGCATGATGTAACACTGGACACAAACTGTAATTCTTCACAAGTAACTTACATGATCACGATGACTGGCAGAAAAATAAAGACGAGAATATGCGAGTATCAAAGCAAAATCCATTGTGAAAGGAAATTAAATGAAATTTTATTGGTATAGACCTCTTCTGAGATCCACAATATGTTAAAATAGTATATTCAAATTTCCAATTCCATGTTATATCACGAAATACAAGAGTCATTATTATTCTTAATTTAAACATCTCTAAAATAATGGGAGAAATGCTTTAAAAAAATTACAACTTTGTAACATACAAATTCATCATGTGGGGTTCTTATAAGCTCAAGCAGATCCATAGTTCTAAAAATATTATAATTTGTGCAAATCGGTTTTAAGAACTGAGAGCGTGCTATTTGGACAGATAAAAAGGACATGTACCAAATCTTGGGTTCCTCCACTGTGGAAGTTGAGGAAATTGATGTACATAAACAGCATTCATTTCCCTTCTTCTCCCACTCCTCTCCCTGTGAGCACCATGAATACCGTAAACTATTGACCGTATCACTCTGCCAGTTAGAGCCCATACCCCTATGCATATGTACAGCCATTCTAGGCACCATGGCCTTTTACCCATTGGAATCCCCGGCTTCCCTCCTGCGCGTATCCTAAACCCCCTCTCTCATGCATAGGCCATGAAACCCTCTCCCCCCCCTGTGCGACCCTGCTGCGAAAGGCAACTCTCCTGCTTGACCCGCACAAAACCCCCCCATTCCCTCTTGAAGAGGCATCCTTCGCCTTAGCTGACGTAGCCCTCCCCAGCTGCACCTGACTGCCCCCGCTCTCTCTTGTACTGGTCGTAAGATCTCTCTCTCTCTCTATGTGACTCTGTCCCCGTGTCCACCCTGGCTCTCCCTCCCTTCTCCTCACATGGGCAAGCCGTAAAACTTCTTCTGCAAGATCCCGTCCTTGAGAGTCATGGCCGCGCCTGACCAACACCTCCTTTCTTTCCATGAATGCCCCTCTGTTGACAAGCCTTCCCTCCGCGCCCGATTGTCCACGCGGCATGACTACCACTCCTTTGATGACCCCTTCCCCCGAGTCCGGCTGACCACACGTGTCCGAGGCCATCGCCTAAGCCAGGAGATACCATTTACTGCCCTTATTGTATGAAGTCACTCCTCTTCAAAGGACCCACTATTGATCCTAGCCACCCCACCCCCTGGGCTATGATCAGGCGTACACATCCTAAACAGTTGACGGAACACTCAGCTGCGTGATTGCCCTCCCCTCTTATCAGCAGGTCAAGGGTTCCTATTGTGAACATATGTGGGGTAGGATTGACACGAGGATTATAGGGATGTCTTTCTTTTGCGTCACACTGTCCTGATTGTACTATCAAGTGTTTTGTAAGGTATAAAAGAAAGAGTCTCAGCTCACTTGTTAGAGCACCTCCCGAAAGACACTGTGTTTCGTGTCCGAAATGACTGGCTCTCCTCATGAGAATTAAACTCTGTTCTTGATTCCTGCTTCCAGCGCCCGTCTCTTTATTTGGTAACTATTCAACATGGGAACTAAGAGGTGGTTTGCGCCAGCGGCCTGGGCATCGGTAGTAATCTGGGCTTATGTTCCACAATTGGCGTCCCAACGCGGGGTCCATCAGTGACATAAGGTTCGGTAAGAGAGATCCAGACGAAGAAGTGAACATCTAAATGATCGGGGTATGCCTGCCTTGAGAGGGCCCTCGCCCGGCTGCCGATCGAAAGAACTTCACCAATTCTGAACGGACCTCCCTTGAGTGACCTATTGTCCTGACTGGAATCCCACAGGAATGCTACATGGAGTAAGAGAACGATCGGGCGCTGGAGGAGGGAGATGAAGAACTGTCCGTATGGTCCGGTCCGGGTAAGATTAAGTAGGGTGTTTTTACGCCTGATTGGTAGGGTGGTTCTATCCACCTGATTGATTGATTGTTTGTATTGAAATCGGTATTTGTATACTGATATTGTTGGTATCGGTTCATTTAGCTTTGAATGCTACTTGACATATTGGTTCTCTTTTGAGAACGAGACATTCTCTGTTTGCAAACAGCGGCGAATAGGAACGTCGTCCCTCTTTGCAGATAGAGAAGGGTAGGTAATGCAGACTTTTGTCCCCGTTGTAATCCGTCATGCCTACTTTTCTCCCCACTGGATTGTTTGAAATCGATTAATAATCGATTGTTGCTCTTTGAGATCTTCCCTGTCTACAAACTGAGACGAGTAGAAATATTCTGTCTTCCTTTCTGGATAGCGAAGGGCAGGTAATGCAGACGTTTGTCCCCGTTGTAATCCGTCATGCCTGTTTTTCTCCCCACTGATTGGTTGGTTGCCTGGACATTGTTGTTCCAGGAATTGTTTTGTTTGAGGTATTTTCTGCCTGCAAACAACGTGGAGTAGAAATATTCTATCTAGTCTTTGCAAGTAGTAAAGGGTAGGTTATGCCCCTTTGTGAATTCGTCAGTCCTACCCACTCCCCACTGTTTGGTTATTTGGGGGGTAGCTCGCATGGTCCGCCCAGGAGACTACCCTTATGGAGGACATATGCTCCCCGCTCATGGGCCATTTAGTGGAAGTAGACCATCTGGTCCGTCCAGGAGGCTACCCTAGTAAATGGAAGTACATCGCTCGGTCTGTCCAGGATGATACCCTAATGAAGGAATATATGTTCCCCTTTTGATCGATAATCTCGTTCCACCCCGGACCATTTATTGGAGGGAACTCGTCTGGTCCGTCCAGAAGTACCCCCTAGTGAAAAGGACACATAAAAATATGAAGTGATCACCGTTCCCTACTAACAGAAAACTTTAGCTCGAAACACGCTAAGGAAGAGAAAGAAAAATAAAAAGAAATCAGGCTAAGTCAGTAACCCCCTGATGAGCTTTTGACTTCACTAAAAATAAGAAACATTAGAAATAGTTCGTAATAAGAAATATAAAATGGCGAAAAGTTTGGCAGCAAAGATAGCCACGAGGTAGCTAGGCTCTACTGCCTATTCCTGCTCCCAACATGTCTGCCTCATTGCCCGCCACGCCCAAATAACGGTCACATGAAATAGAAACAACTCAATAGGTACCTACCCCCATTCCGGAAGCTCCCGAAGTGCAACAGGTCCGCGGTTACGCCCATCCGGAAGGCGAGGCCTCGAGGCACGAGGGGCTCGCCTGGCCGCGGTCAGTAGGAGATGATGGTGGGCAGGCGGTCCAGAGAATGGCAAGGACCTCTCCATCTCTTCTCTTCTGCCACCCTGCAGGCCGCGGGGAGAGAGGGGGCTGTCTTGCCTCGGCCACCGACCACCCCTCTCTCTCACCCGATCCGGCTTTCGTTGATGGGCGAAGCCAAGGCAAGAATGGCGGCATTTCTTTGTGCTATAATGGCCGCAACTACACCCAACGCCTGACAGTTGCAGGTAGTCCCGCCACATGTCGACGCCTGGACGATTGTAGGTAGTCCCGCCACATGTCAGGAGAAAAGGGGGGGGGGGCTGTCTTGCCTCAGCCGCCGACCACCCCCCCCATCTTCAATAGCCAGCACGGCCAATATCGAAGCGACGGAGCCGAGGAACGGCGCGGGGTCGCTGGAAGGGGGAGGTGACGCGAACGAGCCTCCCCCACCTCCCTCCAGGTGGAGGCTTCCAGCGACACCCCAATGCTCTTACTTAAAGAGGGTCAACATCAAAAAGCGGTCTTCTGCCCAGGACGGGCACACGCCCCATGCCTTCTCTCCTCAACCTTGAAGATTCTATAAGAGCCGGGGGGCACCCCGATCCCTCCGCATGGGCGCCCCTGCCCCCTTCACTGGGAACCACGACGTCGGTGCAACTCCTGCCGGCGCCAGCCTCGGATTGGAAATGGCTAAAATGCAGCCACGGCATAGACTTGTTCAGTTCCGGTGGAACACCAGAATGACCCGGTAGGAAAATTGTTGCCGCCCTCCCCACTCTTTGACTAATGGTCCATATTGTTAGAACTGTTAACCACATGATTCAAAACTTTTTGAACTTCCAACGGAAGGCTCCGGTCCCACCAGGAGTCACTGGAGACATTCTGACTGTGCTGGAACTCGCCTGACGCCACCCAAAATGGCGCCGACACAAAATGAGACGTTTTGAATAAACTTTGTTGCACCCTGATTGCGCAGCTTTTTGTCCCGAGATATATATGCAGTTTTTGGATAATGAAAGTAGATATGAAGGATATTGAGTATGTGCTTGGACAATGAACTGACTTAGGGTGGGTACTGATTATAATTTGGAAAATGAATTGGTGTAATTTAGGTAACGAATGAACTTGGATAATGAATTTATGAATTTATTAAAGATGAATTACTGACATGCATCATGCTTGCTCTGTAGGGAAGTTTAATGCGATTTTATTGCACTGCCGCACTTTATGCAATGAACTGCCACCAATTTCGTTCTTCTTATGTACAGTTTCAATCTGCTTTGTAGCCGGCCCACCGAGTTGCAGGCCTGTATTTGTACCTCAACACTTTTTATTAAAAGTATTTTGAAAAAGAAAGCATGGTTGTAGCAGTTGCATTAATGAGTTTTGGATGTCTTACTACTGTGAGCGAAGAATAAGTATGATGAAAGATGTAGATCAAAAGGGATCAGATATTTAGCAGCTACATTATGTGTCACAGGCAGCCAGAAAAGTGTTTTAGACACCCTTAAAACGACACCACCGAAATGCCACCTGACCGTCACCCTTGCACCTGACGAAGAGGGTTACGACCAAGTAACTCATGTAGATACGCAGATCGTCAATGATTATCTATCTGACATTACTGGTCCCCCTGGGCTTAAACGCCGAGATGGTAAAGAAAGGCGGTACGTGGAGATAGGTCGAGTAAGTGGTAGGTAAAAGCATTTCCGGACTACTGCATGCTGATGTACTTTGAATGCTGTCCCCCACCCCTTCTTTTTCCTCCCTTCTGCAGGTCACGTCAGAACGTCGGCTGAAGTGTGGGAGAGCGATGGTCGAACCACCGACGAAAAAGGGAAAGAGGGAATAAGTGTATAGTCCTCATAACGATAAGTTTTAAAAAGACGTAGACTTAAACATGACTGTTCCTCCTTAGAACATAGCGACTGAGAGGATGGACTGACATAGAAACTGGACAGGTACTGAATGATGAAAAATTGACTAGAAATGACGCGTTAAATAATGTAACTGAACGTTTGACTAGGTAGGGAAAGAAAAATATACGGGTAAGGGTTGCCACGGCACCACCCGTCTAGGAAGTTAGAAATATTGCTGATGTTCAAAATGCACTGCCCCCCTTTCTCACACTCTTATAGATATAGCCAAGCTGCCCGACTGTTCTCCCGATCAATACTTGCCGTTGCCTCAGCCTGGAGAACTTCCCACCAAAGGAAGGAACTGAAAATGGTTTAAGATCCAACCATGGGTAACTAGCACGACCAGGTTAATTTCTGATCGACCAACCGAGGTGTGAGTATTGGCAATTGGGAACGCTCGCAGACATGACAAGCGAGAAGAAAAAGGAGGGAAGGGTAGAAAGAGCTAAGCACGTAGATAAATAGGATAGTAAAGATACGTAGGACATATAAAACAGATCTTGTTGGCTAACAATTGTTTCCTGTCTTGTCGTGAATGTCTTATATATGTGTAATACATGTGCCGTCTTCCCTGTCTGAGTTTGTGTGTGTGTAATGTACGGATTTATGTCTTCCCTCTGTCTGTATCTGCGTGTTACCTGACCTTTGCTGTTCTGTGTTGTGAGCGCACTAAATGACCTATTTACGTACACGTCTCTCTCTCTCTCTCTCTCTCTCTCTCTCTCTCTCTCTCTCTCACCACCTCCTTATCTCTCTCTCTCTCTCTCTCTCTCTCTCTCTCTCTACATGTCATACGTGTACCGAATGGCTCGTTTGGATTGCGGACGACTCTCGCTCTCTATGAGAGTCTCCCTATTTTCTCTCCCTCTTTTTGGTAAAATTGTGCCCCACCGGCACCAGTCTGATTTGATACATATTGAACGCGAAGGTGTTCAGCGAAATTGACCGAAACTAAAATGATTGTATCTCGCCATATTACTGCCTCTCCTTTCTGCAAAATGAATGAACTTGAATTGGCTGAGAAGGAAAGGACAGGTAAGACGACTAAAGTCCCCCAAATCTGGCCATTTATAGGGGAACTGTATGTCCATGGCACCTTATGTCTGTTCTTCAGAAACGAACGCCAACGTCTAGATTGACCCCCAATGCCCAGATTGCCCCACCCCCTTTTGCACCCAAGCGCGAGCGCCCGAAGCATCCCCGCCCCATTTTTGATAGACTCCAGTCGCTGTCCTGGATATAAACATGATGACCATGAGTAACTGTTGACCATCGAGAAAATATTGTTTTGCCTGACTCTCGATGGTGGCACCCCCGCCCTGTTTGAAAAGGTTAGCCAGTCCTGAAGTGAAATGCTCCTAATATTGAATATGATGAAATGCACAGTTGATGGGAATATTATTTATCCTCACTTGAGTTATAAATAGGACGATGAATAAACCTGCCATGAACTCAGTAGGAATGCTGACACATGCACTGCTTGGTAATGGACCTCTGACTGTGACCAATGAGCGTATCTCCCAAATGCGTAGAATTGAGGGAGGAATTCACATGCGTAGATATCTTCTTCTGCCATTTCTCTAAAACCTTGTCTTGTACCTATTCAAAGATTCACGATCACCGAAGGAGATGGGTCAGATGTGATGTACAGCCCGACTGCGGATCTTGGGACACGTGTGACCTCGACCAAAGGTGGAGCCGCAGAGCAACAGGATACGGGACGAGACCGCAATTTCAACGTGGAAAATGAAAAATGATGGGCCGCCTTGAAGCCCTCCGTCTGCTAACCCACGTGTGCCTGGAGTCTCCGTCCCCCTTCTTTGGGCTCGATTGATGGGCCTGCCTGCTTGTTATCCTTTGCTCCCTTGGTCCCTTTTGTGTGTCCCAGGAACTCTGACCCAACTCCGCTCTCTCTCCTATCGACTATTTGAACCATGCTCACCCTCTTTTCCACGTGACTTTTTGCCAAAAGGAAGAACTGCCTTCATATGGGAATAAGGTGTTGCCACAGAAATATAGGTGCCGAGCATAAGGCGCCGCCAAACGGATTGTTTAGGGAACAGGACTGTGGTCTAACAGCAGAGGACTGACCGCACCCTGCAACGCGAAAGGATAGAACTGAGCTGGACCTATAGCTCCACCGCCGGTGCTCAACAGCGCCAACGAAAGTACTCGGACTAGAGCCTACCAGTGATGGCTCAATGATAAAAAGACACTGTGACGAAGAAATCTTGTGTATTGAACTGAATTCCGCTCTCAACTACCTGGTCAAAACTGTTCATTGGTCACATTTTTAAGTTAGAAAGATTTATGCTATGTAGTGCGTTTAATTGTCAGGAACACAACGAAAATGCAATTTCCTATGTGCTGCATTCTGCCCATTACCTCGACTGTCTGTGATTATATGCCAAATGTTAGTATCGACAAAATGCTAATTCATCAACGATGCCTGACTACCTGTAAACCCATCAATTACAAAAATGACTGCTGTAATGTAAAAAGGGGCGACTGTGGAAGTTGAGGAAATTGATGTACATAAACAGCATTCATTTCCCTTCTTCTCCCACTCCTCTCCCTGTGAGCACCATGAATACCGTAAACTATTGACCGTATCACTCTGCCAGTTAGAGCCCATACCCCTATGCATATGTACAGCCATTCTAGGCACCATGGCCTTTTACCCATTGGAATCCCCGGCTTCCCTCCTGCGCGTATCCTAAACCCCCTCTCTCATGCATAGGCCATGAAACCCTCTCCCCCCCCTGTGCGACCCTGCTGCGAAAGGCAACTCTCCTGCTTGACCCGCACAAAACCCCCCCATTCCCTCTTGAAGAGGCATCCTTCGCCTTAGCTGACGTAGCCCTCCCCAGCTGCACCTGACTGCCCCCGCTCTCTCTTGTACTGGTCGTAAGATCTCTCTCTCTCTCTATGTGACTCTGTCCCCGTGTCCACCCTGGCTCTCCCTCCCTTCTCCTCACATGGGCAAGCCGTAAAACTTCTTCTGCAAGATCCCGTCCTTGAGAGTCATGGCCGCGCCTGACCAACACCTCCTTTCTTTCCATGAATGCCCCTCTGTTGACAAGCCTTCCCTCCGCGCCCGATTGTCCACGCGGCATGACTACCACTCCTTTGATGACCCCTTCCCCCGAGTCCGGCTGACCACACGTGTCCGAGGCCATCGCCTAAGCCAGGAGATACCATTTACTGCCCTTATTGTATGAAGTCACTCCTCTTCAAAGGACCCACTATTGATCCTAGCCACCCCACCCCCTGGGCTATGATCAGGCGTACACATCCTAAACAGTTGACGGAACACTCAGCTGCGTGATTGCCCTCCCCTCTTATCAGCAGGTCAAGGGTTCCTATTGTGAACATATGTGGGGTAGGATTGACACGAGGATTATAGGGATGTCTTTCTTTTGCGTCACACTGTCCTGATTGTACTATCAAGTGTTTTGTAAGGTATAAAAGAAAGAGTCTCAGCTCACTTGTTAGAGCACCTCCCGAAAGACACTGTGTTTCGTGTCCGAAATGACTGGCTCTCCTCATGAGAATTAAACTCTGTTCTTGATTCCTGCTTCCAGCGCCCGTCTCTTTATTTGGTAACTATTCAACATGGGAACTAAGAGGTGGTTTGCGCCAGCGGCCTGGGCATCGGTAGTAATCTGGGCTTATGTTCCACACCACTACACAAATCACATTGGCCGGTACAAAATCCATTGTAAAAGAAGCACCACTTAAATGACAGAACATTTTCTAGCAACTGGACATACAACAAATGACCTGAGATGGGTCATTACTGAACAACTTGAGAGTGGCATTAGACACCCAGAGAGGATACTGTTTGAGAAGGAACAAAGATTGCTATACCTTTTATCTACCTATAAAACAGGGTTAAATGACAATATCCCCTGGACCACAGTTCCAATATAAACAATCTGCTAACAATAACACAAATGTGCACCAGTATTGTGGGAGGAAGTCTACATCAAGTATTCTTTCCCACATTAAATGTTAAAGTGATCCAATGAGGGGAATTGCCATTAATCCCATGGGGCTCCCTCAGGAATACCCTTGTAGATGTTCACAACGATATAAAAAGAGGTGGTGGAATCCTCACAGTGATGGATCTTAATTGTGCCCTCATTTGATTCTCATGTGTTCACTCCCTCAGTTTTTATACACTGAAACCTTTGCTGGGTTTCTTTTTGTTTATATTGAATAAATGTATTTCCAATCCTTTGTTTTGAAAGAAAGTCCACATTTATGACAATTTTGAATAAGGAAACTTAATCAGCCCTATTCCTATGTCGGCAACTAGCTGGCACGCCCACGGTGCCTGCAAATGGCCATCAAGCACATAGCACTGCATGCTCAAAGCGCTGCCACGCCGACAATGCCATGTCGTGGTCACGTGTCATGACGCCCCTACTAGTGCTTTGCATATAAACCAGAAGACGCATAGCTAGCTCCATAAGCATAAACACACCAATATACAATACTGAGAGGACACCAAAGAGGTCTGTAACAGGTGTCACACCTTGACAAAGTAAGTGTGGGGGAAGAGGGGTCCTTTGTTACAATGAGAGATGTCACCATGAAGGACACATACCAAGCTGGTAAGATTTTAACTAACATACTTCCTTCCCTAGTGGGTGACTACAGGGTCCGCCCTCCTCTTAGTTTCCAAGATGTCTTGGGCAGCACCATTTAATGTTGGTTAGGTGGCCCTAATATGGAGCTTTGACGCGTGAAACGCATGTACTACACTGCCAATGATTAGTGAAGACCACGAGGGATCTTGAACTATTTTCCCGCTTTTAATCACTTTGAAATAGACTGAATGAATTGAAAACAGTTGTTACCGATGTATTTATACACTTCACGAATACGGCTACACATGAAATCTTTTCATATTACTTGTTTAATGATGTCCTCTTACTTTGATCATTACAGATGCACTCACAGGATACTGCTTGTGTTGAATCGGAACAGAGATCATAAGTCACAACAAAATTGTTGGATTCACAAGTAGTAGTATGCATGTGTACAATAGTCACTATTGTATGACAGACACATGACATAAGGGATTAATCGGTCCTGAAGAAAGC
Organism: Lissotriton vulgaris; assembly: GCF_964263255.1. Lineage (NCBI taxonomy): Eukaryota > Metazoa > Chordata > Amphibia > Caudata > Salamandridae > Lissotriton > Lissotriton vulgaris. The sequence continues at coordinate 167,738,657 of NC_141689.1, read as the reverse complement.
CACTTGACCCTGAGGGGCATCTACTAACATGGCTGAAACATGTAGACCAAGATGTGAGAGATCATAAGAGTCTCATTTCACATTGAATCTTGTTTTAACCTTACCTAAGGTTCCCAGCATTAAATATCGCCTCTTCTGGTAGGGAGATCTTGAGGTAATTTTCATTATCCTTATCGCTGACGAAAACAACAACCAGCTCTGCTGTAAATCAGCCGCCGAAACACACCCAGATCCACTAGGTGTCTCTGGTGGGAACCCCATGATGAAGCATGCCACTAACCAATGTTAGTGGGTGAGTGTTCTTTTACAAGCTAAGTAGAAGTTTCCATTTAATTGATCAAGGGGCCTTTAGGACAAAGGTATTTAATTTAAATTAAAAATGTTTAATTTATAGCGTGCTCGAATCTGCCCTAAAAGGCTATCTCAGCGCTAGACAAGGGCAGACAGGCTAGAATTGGCCTAAAATAGGTGGGTCTTAAGTGCCTTCCTAAAATGAAAATGGTTTTCATGAAGTTGTGTGGGCAGATTATTCCAAAGATGGGGACAAGGAAAGAGAAAGATCTGCAGCCTGCCCTAGCCTTCTTAAACCTAAGGGCTTTAAGCAGGTCTTTAACGCAGGATCTAAGAAGTCTCAATGAAGTGTGGGGCAGACTCTTACGGCCACATGCATCATTGTTGCCGTTTGCGATTTCTTAATTGCGAAAATTAAGGAATCGCAATTAAGAAATCGCAAAAGGCTATGCATCAAGAAATCGCAATTTTTTTTGAGATTTCTTAAAATTCCTTAATTGCGATTCACAATTTGCGAATCGCAATTAAGGAATCCCTTCCCATTGATTCCTATGGGCCAAGAGGCCCATAGGAATGAATGGGAAGTCATTCTCAATTTGCGATTAGCAATTTGCGAATCGCAAATTGAGAATGCAATTTCAAGGGTGCAGGGGGGGTTCTGAGGACCCCCCCCCTGCACCCCTGAAATATAACTTTAAGTGGATTTTTCACACACACATGCCCCAAGGGCATGTGTGTGTGTAAAATGAAACTTTCAAAAATGCACTTTTGTGCATTTTTGAAAGTTTTCGCAAATTACCATGAAGGTCAACTTCATGGTAATTTACCTCTCCCTATTTGCGAATTCGCAAATTTAAAATGTTCATGCATTGCATTTAAGAAATCTCAAATTGCGATATCTTAAATGCAATTGCAATTTTATAAATCGCAACATGATTGCGATTTCTAAAATTGCGAAAAACATGATGCATCCCAATTTTGTCAATTGCATTCGCAAACGGCCGAAAATTGCGATTCGCACCGTTTGCGAATGCAATTGACAATGATGCATGTGCCAGTTAGCAGCTAGAAAAGAATATCCTTGGCCATGAAAGGCACGGTGGGTTAGGTAGCATCAGGCTCTCTCTTGGTGATTGTCTGATACGATTGGGAAATGGAGTGAGCTTTCGCTCTTTTTCCTCTCCTTTTGATATTGGTAATGTAACAGAAGACATGATGATATCCAGTGGCTGAAAGTACACACCACAGTGCTTCTTTGCTACATGAAACATGTAACATGTATTAACAACTCCATACACCTCAGCACAGCATACAAAGCATACCAAATAAAAGACACAAACAATACAGCATGCCAATATTCCATTGCATAACTCCACAATTGTAAGGCTCATCATTCCTAGCACACATGGAAAACAAAAGTCACACAACCACACTACAGCAAAGGCTGCGTGTGCATTGTAGCAGTGTTGTGATCACACCTAAGGGCCACAGTTTGAATGACAACAGCCATAGCATGACTTGCTAATAACAAGCTAATGATCATGATGGTCGAAATCTACTAATGTGTCCTTTTGGTGCTATGTGATGTCAGTCATTAATCTATGCTGTGTTTTGTGTCTCCCTGTACATATTTATTTTTGGTCCCCTGTCTCTCTGTCTTCCTCTGTCAGTGTCCCCTTTTCCATGCCTGTGTGTTTTTGTTTCACATATTTTCCTATCTCCCTGTCCCAATAAAATGTTTCTGCGTGGCGTGTCCTACCCTACTCTCACTTGTCTCTGTGTCCCATGTTTATTGTCTCTCTTGCGATGTCTTCCTGTGGGCTGTCTCTACATCTCTCTAACTCTAAACTTCGAAAATGAAATACATAATATGGCACATGGACATCATAATTGCCTTAGGCATGCCACCTATGCATGGGCATGCCTCTCAGGCTTCACCATTGAAAAAGCAAATGAAACAGTAGCAAGAGTATTAGTAAAATAAGTGATTTTTAAGGACTTCCCTTGACACTACTATCTTTCATGGGTAAGTCTGAGGAGAGAAGTTGTGTCAGCTGACACCAAGCTGCTACACTCTTCCTGCCTGTCCTGGGTAGATAACCACAGCCCCATACCAGCTTCTTCTGCAGGGCAGCTCTTCCCCCCACAGCCATGCGTGCCAGCTCCAGAGGTGGATGTGTCCAACGCCGTAGATTACTTGGTTGACTCCATACAGATGAAGATATTATGGTTGCTGAATTTTAAGCATGAGTATCTGGTCGTTAAAAGGTACCTTAATGTCCTGACGGTACATTGTGCTGTTGTGGGCAAATACCTTAGTCTCCCTGTTGCTCAGCTTCTGACCTTCTGTAATGTTCTGCAAATGTGCAATACAGATCTGGGAAACCCCACTTTATATACACGATATTCAATCAGCACCGCTACCTCCCTAATGATCCATTACTTTCCCACTAAGTCAAGCAGTATATCAACACACACATCTATACATGCAATGAGCCTATGGTGTATAGGTGACAAGCCACTCCACAAACCAGCACAGCCTTGAAGGACCACAGCAGGCCAATGCAAGAAATCCTTCTTGAGAGCTAAACTCTCCATGAGACTGTCTCATAGGAGAGCATTACTGCATGTGGGTGGCAGACACATTGGTTGAAGATGTAATGTAAGGTAATGGTACTTGTATAGCGCACAAATCACCATGAGGCATCTCGGCGCTTGTACGAATACCGCTGAGGAACCCTTCCTGGCCTTTCCCTGTGAGGCGTCCACTCCTGGGCACTCCCAAGGTGAAGCCAGGCATCCTAGCGTTGTTGGGGCCGTTGTGGAGATTAAGCAAGCTATTTCCCAGAGTTGCAGAGTGGGACCCATGATTAGAATAGGCACTGAGGCGAGAATTTTCAGGTCTGGGGAAATTGAGCCCAATAGCCGCCGAGGCAGGAATTGAACCCTGGTCCCGGGCCAGACCTCTGCATCAGGGTCTGCCGCTCTAACCATTGAGCCACACTTCTCCACCAAGATGGCAGACCAGGGTGGGGTTGTCCACCAGAGAGATTCACGCAGGATGGAGCAGGATTAAGCTGGGAGGGGATCGCTTCTTTGTCAAGACGTGTGCAGGTACTCACGTGATCTCTACGGTGGGTATAGAAATCATTAACGGCCTCAGTTATACCTTGATTTGCCAAGTCGTGAAGGGAGCACTTGATGTCAGGGTTTTTACAGGGCTCGAAATGGTGTTTAGGGGTTGCCAGATCTGTGCCACAAGAATAAGCCAGCCAAGGAGAAACATGGCGCCAGCTCAAGCAGATTTGTTTGGCAGTGTGGTAGCCATGGTATTGCCATATTACAATGATTTAGAATATCATAGTGCAGTCATGTAGGTCATCCAGTCAGTGCCCAGGGCAGACAGAAGGACTTCCCCCTTCTCCCACAGTGGCAAAAAAAGTGGTCAGAGAATGTTGTCCAAAAGGTTTATTTTCGTATCCCATTCCAGCCCTCAGTGGAACAAAAGGGCCACATATGATAAAACCACATCCGTGGATGGGCGAAGCAGGTAAGTGACCTCAGGGTCGAGAGCAGAGTCACTGCTCTTGCGTGGAACATGACCAATAAGATCTAGACCACAGTAGGTGTCTTCACACAAGAGTTGTGACAGTGAAACGCTCAACAGTTGACTCTGCTGCATAGGTGGGTTAAGGTACAGTGCCCTACTCCATTTAATTGTGAGGTCAATGGACACATAAGGCATGAAGGCACTGAAAGGATAGTGTGCGTCAGCAGACCCTGATACATGGGCAGCCTGGTAAGTGGGATGACACAACTGTTGTGGGTGCACTATATGGGGAATGGGGGGACACCTGGTCAGATGGCTATATACAGGTATACGGGCACACGCTGCAACCACACTTACATACCTTAGAACACAATGGTCCGAGGATTCTACTATAGAAATCACAGATAAGGCCTGGAAATGCATGCTTGAATACCTAAAAAGAGTATCCCGTAACACTAAATTAAAATTCATACAGACGATGGTCCTTCATAGGTCATATCTGACCCCGCGGAGGATTCTTTGTATGTTCCCAGACGCTCAACACTGCTGCCCCCATTGTAAAGGGGATGAGGCAGAGTTCTTTTAAATGCTTTGGTCCTGCCCCAGCCTACAGGACTATTGGAGAGGAATTTGTCAGACCCTAGGCGAAGTCACACACATTCCTGTCTCAGACGATGCCCTGGACTGTCTCATGGGCCTTCGTAGACGTACGAGTGTACAGAAGGTACCCCAGAGATTCTTAGATTTGGCCCTTATATTGGCAATAAGAGCCCTTACCATGAGGTGGAAATCCCCCAGGTGCCCAAAGTTTTCCACCTGGCAAGACAACATGATTCAGAGGGGGAAAGCTGAGGGCACAGCCCTTCGGAGGGAAGAAGGGAAGGGACAACGAAAGCAACCCATTTCAATGGAGTGGGATATTATGCTATACGACTTTGAATTACTCGACTTACTACCCCTACAAGGTACCCCACCGCCATAATCTATGATGCGGCTCTACGACTAACTGGCTTAAGGTTCCAAAACTCTGACCCACACATTATAATCTATGAGCACTGTAGACCCCTTAGAGATACCCTGCTAGCCCCCCTTTCGGTTACTATTGGCATTAACATTGACAGACCAAGAGGTTGGGTTGGGAGGGTTAGGGAGGGAGGGGACATAGTTGAGATTGTTGTTTTCGGTAATTTGAAAATATATACTTTATGCAATAACTTTATATGACACAACTGCAATGATCTTGAAACCTATTTTTGTCATCAGGAAGCATTTGAAGTTTATTTTCTGTCGAACTGTACAAATACTGTGTGGTAGATTTCTGCAATGTATAAGTCTTATCTATCCCAAGAACAAAAAAGACTGTCTTTCTGTACTAATCCTTGCATTGGAAGTGCTGTCAAGGTCCTGAATAAAGTATGTTAAAAAACCTCTATGCCACTGGAATCATGCTATCCTGGCTGATGAGGGGTGAAACCCCGAAACCGGTCCTAGGATGTTTGTTTCCTGTCCAGGGAGGACTTGGCCTGGCAGTTCGGGCTCGACTGTTCCCATTAGGCACATGGTCAAGACTGATTTGCAAACGGCTGGGTCCAAATTGGAATGGCATGGTGAAAAAAAAATGGATTTACGCCCAGATTTCTGTACTGGGGTGAATGTATGACATTGTTCTGCATTCTGTCCATCAATTGTTCTTTTTGCATTTGTCACCCCCCGTGGGATGGATATGCCCAAACATGGGTCCCGTGCTCTCCATGCCACTAGAGTCAAGCTAATCTGGCTGATGAGGGGTGAAACCCCGAAACCGGTCTCTGGATGCTTGTTTCCAGTCGAGGTAGGACCTGGCTTGGCAGTTCAGTCTGGCCTGTTCCTATGGGGCACAGGGTCAAGACTGATTTGCATATGGCTTGGTCTAAACTGGGGTGGCATGGTGAGCAAAAGAATGATGAATTTAACCTAGATCTATTGACTGGGGGTGAATGATTGATTTACTCTGCAATCCATCAATCATCTGTGTGTCTTTAGCTTTCTCGCCCTACGTAAACTGAGTATGCCCAGACGTGGGTCCCGGGCTCACTGTGCCACAGGACTCAAGCTGTAAAAGGCAGGGCCGATTTCGACCAAGAACCCTTCAGTATTTGCCCGGCGTTAGCCGCCTCTTATACCATTCAATATTACCAAACAAAGAGGCAGGCGCTGGAGACTGGAAGGCAGGAAACAAGAGTTTATTCCGACGGAGCAGAACACGTCAAATCAGACAACAGGGTATCTTCTCGAGGTGCTCTAAACGCATCCTTGAGGCCTGGCCTCTTATACACAAGTTTATAGCTTTATTGCATGAAACACATTCCTGTCAATACTTTGATGTACGGAAAAGACATCCTAGGAATCCCCACTTCAAGCCTGTTCCCACACGCATTTACAGTGGAAGTCCCCACCCCGGTCACAGTAGGTGATGACTATCGCACAGCAGGACATTCCGTCGATTCCCGGAATGTGTGTCTGATCGGATCTCATGGGGTGGGGGAGCTTTGATCAGTCGGAGATCCTTTGAATTGGGGCAGCTGCTTACTGTAAGGGGGCCAATAAATGGCATCCGCAGGGCCAGGTGGCGGCCTGGGAACGGGCAGGACAATTGGGCACAGAGGAAAGGGGTTCATCAAAGGATGGGGAGGTGTTGGCCGGGAGCGGAATGTGTTTCCGAGGCAGAGTCGCGCTGGAGGGGAGGTTTATGGTTCAGGCATGAGAGAGCGGGGGTTGTCAGCGCGGGGGATGCTTGCGAGGTCAGAGGGAGAGACGCGCTAGCTAGCGGCACTGGGCAGGGAGACCATGGTTTTCAAGATGGCTGCTGCTCGCGGGTGCGTACGAGCCTGAAAGGGGGACAAGATGGCGCCGATAATGTTGATATCGCAAACCAGATTTTAACAGTCCTCCCTTTTCAACATGTCTAGCCAGCTTGTCTAATCGATATCCATCTTCATAAAATTCCTGACCTCGACATCGTACAATGCTCTCATGCGTTCGCTTTCAAAGTCCAAAGTCTTAGGGCAGATACAGTTTGCGCACAGTGAGCATAAAGGTGGTAGGCATTGGATTCCTAGGCAGAACCCACATAACACAACAACGGGTATCAGTATAATTGTAAACAACCTCCACCCCCAGCTCTTTACAGTGTTCCAGAACCATCCACCAAGTGACCATTGTTCTTGTTCCTGGTGAACTTCTGAAGAAGGTCTGTGGAGATGCTCGATGGCTTTGTACACGGAGGGTGAATTGTCCGGTATATAGGTGCAGCAGCTGGACCCAATGATGCGGCATGCTCCTCCACGATCTGCTAGAACCACATCTAGAACAAGGCGGTTCTGAAGAGCCACCAAGCGGACCGCCTGAAGCTCGGCTGTGTTGTTCGGGAGGATACCAGCTGTGATGTTCATTGTCGTTTCGACTGCCTGGGTCAAATGTCGGATGGCACGACTGTTCGCCATCGGACCCCAGAGTGGAACAAGTCCCTTCATTGCATCGAGGAACTGTGCTCCAGTGGAGTCGGCTTGTTCAATGTCCTTGGCTCGTTTGTGTCTGTGATGGTTCGCTGGAGCCACATAGGTCAGAGGAAGGACGAAGGCAATATAACAGGTGCCCCCCCAGCCTTTGGGGAGCCAGGTGTAGGCCTTTGTACCACAAACAAAGTACATATTCGGTGAGGAGACGAAAGAGGGCGGATCAATGGAGTCCAAGGTTCTGATGATGTGGCAAGTGCTGCGGCCTACCAGCTGTGTCCCAAGCCCTTCGATGCACATAAGGCCTGTGACGTTGATGACAGATAGGGCCACTGTCAGGGTGGCAGCTGTTCGTTTCCGGAGGTGGGAGAAAGTGGGTCTGCTCGGATTGTTAAATACCTGCATTTCAATCCGTTCGTTGACGGGGATGTCCAGATGAATAGAGTCATCAGATGTCAGAGGGCAGAAGGGGGTAGCAGTTTTCTCTGTTTTGTTTTGCCAGACTCCATCATAGAAACGTGCTATAGTCTTACTGGAAGTGGTGTTATCCCTGTAGCTTTCTTGCAGGAGGATCAGCCAAGCGAGACATGAACCATGGACAGAGAAAGGCGAGGGAATGAAAGGGATAGACTGTCCAGTGGCGTGGGGTAGCAACCCACAGATCCAGCAGTTGGTGGCATTGGTAGCGAGATTGTGCTGGTGCAGCAGTTGCACGAAGGAGTTGTTCCAAAATTCTTTTCGTCTCTCTCGGAGCTGGGGGGAGAGAGAGATTAGGTAATGTTCTTTCATTGTGGTCGGTTGAGCAGTGGTCAGGAATATCTCATGGGCTGGTGCGCTCTCTTCCACAATCCAGAGGGTGGTCATGAGGAGGAGGCAAAAGAGAAGAGCGATAAGAAGCGCAATAGACTTTGAACTGTGGATTTTGTCAGTCTTTGGGTTTCGGTAGTGAATCTTCGGATGTCCGGTTGCTTCCATCATCTTCTTATCGGGCGCTTCCATCATCTTCAAGGGGCTCGGTAGCGGGCAGAACCACAACTTCGTCTGGCTTTCTCTCCTGACAGCCTTAGAAGCGTTAGGCCACCGTTCTGAGAATTATGACTTAGTCAGTGGTCTGCTTAGCCGAAGCTCCCTCCTTTCGTCGCAGGTTATACCCTTCTCTGGATGGCACAGTGGGATCGGGAATCTTTGCCAGTTCGAGTGTCTCTGTGTCTGGATAGCAGTTCAGTGATGGTCGGTCTTTGTTCAGGAGCTCTTCCTGGGTGGTCACGTCTTCGGTCGTCGTCAGAGTCGAGGAGATCCGCTTGCAGTGGTGCGCATGCACCCAGTTGCGTTTTCCCTCCACTCGAAGTGCTGTTCGGGTGGTGATGAGGACTTGCCAGGGGCCCGTCCACCGGGGTTCCAGACTCTTAGCACGCTGGAAATTCCGGATCAGAACGAAATCCCCAGGTTGGATGGTGTGTCCGGGAGCCCTGGAAGCGTCAGGGATGGCATGCAGCACCTGTTGGTGGATAACAGACAGTGTCTTAGTCAACTGGCATAAGTAATCAGACATTAAGACGTCCGGGACGTCATGAATGGTTGTCGGTTTTGGTGCAGACCAGATATTCATAGGCCGGCCGAATACAACCTCGTAAGGTGTCAAGTGGTGTTTGGTGGGGGTAGAACGCATTGAGAGCAATGCCAGTGGGAGTGCGTCTGGCCATTTCAGTCCTGTGGTAGCCACTATTTTGGCCAATTTAAGTTTCAGTGTGGCATTATGTCGTTCAACTAGTCCAGCAGATTGGGGGTGGAAGACTGCGTGGAACTTTTGTTTTACACCCAACCCCTTCAAGATGAGTTGGATAACTTCGGCTACGAAGTGGGGGCCATTGTCGCTCCACAAAATTCGACAAAGGCCGTAACGAGGGAAGAATTCCTTTAGTAGTACCTTTGCGGTGGCCATGGCAGTGTTGTCACGGGTTGGATAGGCTTCCACCCACTTGCTAAATGCACACACCACAACTAGTACGTACTTCAGGCCTTGGCATCTATCTAGCTGGATGTAGTCCATCTGCAGGACTTCAAACGGGTGATTGGGAACCCCAAACCCTCCCCGGGGTACTACAGTTCCTTTCCCAGGGTTATGTTGTAGGCAGATCAAACATTGCTGGACCAGACGTTTGGCGGAGTCTGCGATTTTGTCATTGTGCCAGACTTTGGAGACAAGTTCGGTCATGGGGGCTGGTCCTATGTGAGCAGGGGAGTGTGCCATGGTCAGAATGGGAATCAAGTATGAATCGGGTAGTAACCATTTGTTCGAGTCTTGCGTCCGCTAGCAGCCTTCATCATCCTTCAGTCCCACCCGTGCCCATTCAGTCAATTCGTGTTGTGAGCTAGCCTTTTGAATGTCCCTAATAGTGTCCCTAGCGTCCGTCCATTTCTCCGCTTGTGACCTAGTCACGTACATGCGTGTCGTCGTCCTATTCTCAGCTGTGGTTCGAGCAGTGATGTCGGCTAGTGCATTTCCCTGTCCAATGATGTCTGTCACTTTCTTGTGTGCCTGGCATTTGATGACTGCAAGTCGTTTGGGGAGGAGGACGGCTTCGATCAGGGCGGAGACTAGATCTCCGTGTAAGATGGGTGTACCATGCGAAGTCAGGAATCCCCTCTCCCTCCAAAGGAGCCCAAAATGGTGAACCACCCCAAAGGCATACTGGCTGTCGGTGTAAATGTTTGCTGTGGTTCCTGCTGCTAAGATGCATGCTCGGGTGAGGGCAATCAGTTCTGCTGCCTGTGCAGATCGTTGTGCAATGCGTGCGGTTTCCACTACAGTTCGGGCTGTGGTAACTGCATAAGCGGCTGAGGTGGTGCCATCGGGGAGTTTGATGCAAGAGCCGTCCACCCACAGTTCTCCGTCGGGGTCTGGGAAGGCTGTGTCTCTGAGGTCAACCCTACTCCTAGTCTGTTCGTCCATGAGGGTCACGCAGTCATGTACAGGGGACACATTGGGGTCGTTCTCTGGTAGGGGTAACAAAGTCGCTGGGTTCAGTGTGGTGCACCTCTTCAGGGTGATGTGGGGTGCAAGCAGAGTCAATTCGTACCCAGTCAGTCGTGCACTAGTCAGGTGCTGCGTCTTGGTCTGGTTCAGGAGGGTGTCAACTGCATGGGGTACTAACACCGTGAGGGGGTTCGAGAGTACGATCCCCTCACTCTGTCGGATAGAGATAGCAGCGGCAGCTACAGCTCGAAGGCAGGCAGGCAAAGCTCTGGATACGGGGTCAAGAGTGGCAGAGAAGTAGGCGCATGGGCGCTGCTTGGGGCCGATGGGTTGAGTCAGGACTGACAAAGCGCATCCCTCCCTCTCGTGAGTGTAGAGGGAAAAGGGCTTCGTGTAATCGGGGGTTCCTAGGACCTGGGCTGAACAGAGGGCATCTCGGAGTTCCTTGATGGAGGATTGGCATTCAGGGGTCCTTGGGAGTGGGGAGGGGACATCTTTAGTTAGCAGGGAAAGCAGTGGTTTCACAATGAGGCTGAAGTTTGGCAACCACTGCCGACAGAAGGAGGCGAGGCCTAGTAGGGAGCGGACTTGTTTCTGTGTTTGCGGGACGGGAATTTCGAGAATGGTCTGAATTCGATCGGGTGTAAGCTTTCTTCCGTCTTTGGACAAAAGGTGGCCTAGATAAGTGACGAAACACACAACAGAGCAGACCAGGTCTGGGGATAGTGTCTGCCCATGGGACTGCCCGTGAACCAGGCGAAAGTATGCGTGAGCAAAAAGCTGTTGAGAACACATAGGCTATAAACCAAACCCATCAGACCAGCTATTTGCTGGAGTTAACGTCATGTGGGGGTCTTACTAAACAAATAACTAAGCATGGGCGCAAAATCCGTTCCGCTCGCGGATTTTGCGGATTTTCGGTAAATTCGCAATCCGCGAGATTCGTGAATTTCCCGCAAAATCCGCAAATCCGCGCGCTGCGGATTTTTTGCTTGTGTTCGCACTACTCGCGGCCCGCGGCGCGGGCAGCAGCAATCTCGCACTCGCGAAATTACAAAAAAAAAAAAAGATTTTTGCAAAAGCAATGAGCAGGTGCAAAAGTTCAACCTCATCATTTGTAACCATTCCCTGTAGTGCTTCCTGAAGGGGCCCTCCAGAATTCGGTTTGGTTCCTGTAAAAAAAAAAAATTATATTGCAACAAACAGGAAAAGGAAAGGAAAGGGAGCAGACAAGCAGGTGCCAGCCTTCATTAATGTCAGTTAAATTTAATTTACATTGCAACAAACAGGAAAAGGAAAGGAAAGGGAGCAGACAAGCAGGTGCCAGCCTTCATTAATGTCAGTTGGGGCAGGGCAGGTGTTGTTGTAATTTAATTTTACAAAACTTAAAGCACTTAGCAGGTGTACTGTACACTACTATAATGTACACTGGTGAACCAGAGGGTGCTGTGATGACACAGAGGGTGACATGGGTGAGCCAGAGGGTGGCATGGGTGAACAAAGAGAGTGCCAGCGGTGACAGAGGGTCGCAGTGATGAAGAAAGGCTTGCAAACAGGCTGGGCACGTAGAAACAACAAGTTCGCAAAACTGGCAACCTGACAAGTAAGTTCGCAATTTGCGAAATTGTACAAAACCCTCGCGAACTTGCAGAAAACCCGTGCGAACACACAAAAAAAAATCCGCAAAATCCGCGAGAATTCGCGGATTTTGCGGATTTTCGTAATCCGCAAATTCGCAAATCCGCAAATTCGCGGATTGCGAATCCGCAAAATCCGCCCATGCTTACAAATAACACTACATCCGACTAAGTCGTGCCGGTGTAGGGATGAATGTTAGTACTATAGCTATGGAGCTCATCTCAGAGTGGTAATAATATAGTGCAGTGCTTTAAGTGGTGGTGAGAGTTAAAATTGACTACTCAGACTTAGACCAAAGTTCAAATAAAAGTCTGTGTGTCAAAGATTAAAAACACGCCAAAGTGGAACAACAACCTACTAGCGCTGTGCAGAACGGTCGACATGTTTCAGCCATTACGGGAAATTCCCTGGCTTTCTTCAGGACCTTAAGTCTATATAATGGCTACTGCAAATGCAAATAATGTGCATGGTAAGAAGTATCAAGATGTACTGTGAAAAAGTTGCATATCTACCAGGAACTGGGATAGTTATGAGTCCACTGGAGGGAAAGAAGCGTGTCTTCTTCCCAGCTTTATGTGGGTGAAGACCTCACCTCACCCGGCAACCGCTCGGGAGTATGAGGCCCCGCTCTGTCCGTCGGTACCCCCGGATATACCTCGAGCGGGAGGGGAGGCCTAGATAAGTGACCTGGGGTTGACAGAATTGCAACTTCTTTCGGGAGACCTTGTGGCCATTTTCGGCAAGGAAGTGCAGGAGTTGGATGGTGGCTGTGACTGCAAGCGGAGTGGTGTCGGCCGCCAAAAGAATATCATCGACGTACTGTATCAACACCACTCCATCCGGTAGCTGGACTGCGTCCAGTTGTCTCTTGAGGGCCTGACTGTAAATGCTGGGACTTTCAGTGTAGCCCTGGGGTGCTCGACAAAATCTATATGAGCGGGCTTTTAGGGTGAAACCGAAGAGGTATCGGTAGTCTGGGTGAATGGGGATAGAAAAGAAGGCGTTTTTGAGGTCAATGACAGTGAAGGTGGTGGCAGTAGAAGGAATCAAAGTCAGGATAGTGGTGATGTCGGAGACTACAGGGTACTGAGGTACGACCACTTTGTTAACCTCCCGGAGGTCGATGATGAAGCGGTACGCTTTCCCATCTCCCTCGCCTTGCTTCTTAACAATGGGTAGGATAGGGCTGTTGCAAACATTACTAACTACTTCCTCTACCACTCCTGCATCTACCAAGGACTGAATGATCTGCACCAATACCTTCTCGCCCTCTGGCGATATCCGATATTGTGGAAGTTTCGGGAGTATTGCATCTTGTCGAACAGTTATGTGCACTGGGTCGATCATCATGCGTCCTACGTCCGAGTCAGTTTTGGCCCACAAATATGGGGGTAGGGTGTCGAGTAGGGACAAGTCGACATCAGTAATGGAAAACATGCGTCGGGTGGGACAAAGCCGGAGCAGGGTCGGGTTGTCGTACAAAAAGACTCGAACTCCATCTTGTGAACACCTAATAGTGGCTCGGAAATGCTTCAACAAGTCAAGTCCCATAATGGCGTCAGGGATATTGGAGGAAAGCAGAAACGTCGTGTCAGTGATGTTATTTTCTAGGTCAAAGGAGATCGGTGTAGACAAAGGGTTAGTGGAGGGCGTTCCATCGAAGCCTATCGATGTTACAAGTGAGCCAGACAAGGGTGCCCTTGGAATCAGTCGTTTAGATAACGCACTACGTGTCGCTCCAGTGTCTACCAGAAATGGAGACTTCGTACCCAGGACCTTAGCGGTGACATAAGGGCCTTGCTGGTCAACACAGAGCTCGACTGGATCCCTCCCTTGCCCTAGGCAGTCCTATGCGAAGTCGTGAGTGTCATCGCAGTCAGACTGTAGGTATTGGTTCTGACGGGGACCGTCAAATGTGTTTGGTCTGCCTGGTCTGTCGTTAGTCGTGCCATTCGTAGACCCTCGTCCCTGTCCTCTATTCCTCGGACCACCTGCTACATCTCTGGGGTCCCTATTTTTGTTCATCTCCGACAGAACCAGGCACTGGGATTTCCAGTGGCCGAATCCTTTGCAGAACGCACATTGGTCTTCGCTAATATCTTTCCGTCCAACATAGGGTGCGGGAGCACGGTCCTTAGGGGGTGGATTCCTAGGGGCATTCGTCTGGTAATTCCCCTTGTACTGCTCCCGACCTACAGTCACCCCTTGCAACTGTGCAATCATCACCCTCTCCTTCAAGTCCTTTTTCTTTTTCTCAGTCGCCCTATCATTTTCGTTTTTCTGATGCTCATAATACTGAGCCATCTGAACGATTGCCGCAGGCTTGGAGGCTGCCCAACTACTCTCGCTGGCTTGCAGTTTCTGAGAGACCTCCTGCGACAGACCTTTGACGTAGTTCTGGACAAATAGGTGGTGTCCAGTTGCAGAGGTCATGTCCTGGCCACTGTAATCGGAAAACACCGTCTCAAACCAGGAGAAATATTCTGATACGTCTTCCTGGTTTTTCTGGCGACAGGCCGTCACGATCGATCAGTCTACTTTCTTTTCTGGGATCAGGGTTTTTAGTTTCTGTACAATTTTGTCTGGGAGTTCCAATATGGGCTTTAGAGGTTTCTGTCCAGCCTCTCGTTGTCTATCTATGCCATCGAGTTGTGACCAGGTATGTCCAAACAGCTCAAGGTGGTCGACTTTCCGGATTTGCTTCCACACATCAGCTGGCAGACATAACCCGAAAAACAAGTCGATATCAGCTAGGGTCATAATCGTCGAACCTAAGGCGGTACCTAGTTCGGTGTAGAAGGCAGTGGGGTTTTTCCGCAAATCGGGCAGAGATTTTCGGAACGTCAGGATGTCCTGTCGATCCCATGGTTGGTAAACCCAGTTATACATTACCCTCCCTCTAGCATCCTGATGGTTAGCGTCATCGTGTGTTCCCTGGCCTCGTGGGGGGACCCAGTAGGGAGCGGCCTCTCTAATCGGCATCATGACGCTAGTTTGTTCTATTCGTGGTTCGGTCGCTACAGGTGTCGTAGGTTTAGCTTCCGACCCTTGTTCAGTGAGGTGGCGGAGAACCTCGAGCGTTCGCACAAGGAGATCCGTCACATCACACTCGCCCTCATCCCCGATATCGACCTTTCGATACAGAGTCGTTAGGCTCTCGGGACCTTTGTCTCGATATCGATCCTCGTACGCAGTTAGGGCATGATAACACAATCGTACAACAAAGTGTCGTCTGTGGCTCCCAGCGTAGGATTTGAACATATCCATGATGTGTTCCTCACTCTCCTTTCATTCTACTAGTGTCCTGACTACCTTGTCAATTCCTGCTCACTCATCTTTGCTCAATCTGTTCGTTCTCGTGGAATCTATCTTTCGGGTCTCAGGATCATCTAACATTGTTGCTTGTGCCGTTTCTAATACAAAGGGTTCGGCCGGTGCGGAGGCCATGGGGACCAAGGCCCTGGTACTACTCTCGCCTGTGCTTGGGGGTGGTGGGTGATTCGCTAAGGATTGGGAAGGGGCGTATGGAGGGGGCATGTAGATGATCGGAGGACCTAATAAAAGATCATTGTTGGCTCGCTGTTTCGAGGGTAAATCAGGGTAGAGCGTAGAGGGTGTTCTAACAGGACACTGACTCGATGTTTCGGACTCTTGTTTCCATTTGGCTTCCTCTCTCTCCTTTATCTCTTCTTCTAGTTTTCTAGCGGCTAGGTGAGCTGCTTTCCGTAGTTCTTTCTCTAATCTAATCTCGTTTCTTTTCTTACGTTGTTCTGTTTCTTTACGCCACATGCCGAAGCTATCAAGCATAGTGGGCGTCGTTTTATTGGTACAAAGGGCTGTTTCTAGCGCGCCTATTTTATCTTCATCGAAGGATCCTATCAGTGGCCACTGACTTTCTCGATCCTTTTTGGTGTATTTATGCCACAGCCTGCTATAGGCTATAGCGACTAGTCCATGCTTTGTGTACATGTCCTTATTAGGGGTGCCTTCCAGTGGAGCCGGATGGTTCATCTCTAATAAGCGGTCCCGGCTGAACCAACTACTGAACAATGGGGAGAAGATAGGCATGACGGGTTACAATGGGGACAAAAGTCTGCACTACCTATCCTTTACTACTTTGCGAAGACTAGATAGAATATTTCTATTCTACAGTATTTGCAAATAGGGAATACCCAAAGAGAGAACCAATTCCAAACAGTCAATGTTTGGACAAACAATCAATCAATCAAATGAGGAATAAAATAGGCGCAACGGGTTACAACGGGGGCAAAAGCCTGCTCTACCTACCCTTCACTATCTGCAAAGAGAGAGAGAAATTCCTGTTCCTCCCCGTTTGTAGGCAGAGAAGATCCTTTCAGAGAACCAATTTCGAACAGTTAATGCTCGAACAAACAATCAATCAATGGAGAGGGAAGTAGGCGCGACGGGTTACAACGGGGGCAAAAGCCTGCGCTACCCACCTTTCACTATCTGCAAAAGGAGAATACTCCTACCCTTCCCCGTTTGTAGACAGAGAATCTCTCGAGAGAACAATCCTCGAACAAACAATTGTTCGGGCAAACAATCAATCAGTGGGGGAGAAAGATAGGCACGACGGGTTACAACGGGGACAAAAGTCTGCGTTACCTACCCTTCACTACCTGCAAAGGAAGAGAGAATCTTTCTATTCTTCTCCGTTTGCAGACAGAGAATCTCCAAAAAGAACCAACAATTCAAAGAGTAATACTAGTATTTTCCAAACAATCAATCAATTATTTCGCAATTCGTCGTGTTACACGTCCTTACCCGGACCGCATGGACAGTTTCTTGTCTTCCGAATCCAGCGCCCGATCGTCCTCTCTCTTCAGTCGCGGCACTCCTGATGGTTCCCAGTCAGGACCGTAGATCACTCGAGAGAGGTCTGTTCGGAACCAGTGAAGTTCGGATGATCGGCTGTCAGACGAGGGTCTATCGGACAGGAGCTCTCCCGATCGTTGCAGTCGTTCACTCTGTCGTTAGGACCTCTCCCACTAGATCCACGTGTCACTGATGGGCCCGACAATAGGTGCCAATTGTAAAAGGCAGGGCCGATTTCGACCAAGAACCCTTCAGTATTTGCCCGGCGTTAGCCGCCTCTTATACCATTCAATATTACCAAACAAAGAGGCAGGCGCTGGAGACTGGAAGGCAGGAAACAAGAGTTTATTCCGACGGAGCAGAACACGTCAAATCAGACAACAGGGTATCTTCTCGAGGTGCTCTAAACGCATCCTTGAGGCCTGACCTCTTATACACAAGTTTATAGCTTTATTGCATGAAACACATTCCTGTCAATACTTTGATGTACGGAAAAGACATCCTAGGAATCCCCACTTCAAGCCTGTTCCCACACACATTTACAGTAGAAGTCACCACCCCGGTCACAGTAGGTGATGACTATCGCACAGCAGGACATTCCGTCGATTCCCGGAATGTGTGTCTGATCGGATCTCATGGGGTGGGGGGGCTTTGATCAGTCGGAGATCCTTTGAATCGGGGCAGCTGCTTACTGTAAGGGGGCCAATAAATGGCATCCGCAGG
The DNA here is from genome assembly GCF_964263255.1 of Lissotriton vulgaris. Classification (NCBI taxonomy): domain Eukaryota; kingdom Metazoa; phylum Chordata; class Amphibia; order Caudata; family Salamandridae; genus Lissotriton; species Lissotriton vulgaris. The sequence continues at coordinate 167,721,148 of NC_141689.1, read as the reverse complement.
GCCAAATGGCGGCCTGGGAACGGGCAAGACAATTGGGCACAGAGGAAAGGGGTTCATCAAAGGATGGGGAGGTGTTGGCCGGGAGCGGAATGCGTTTCCGAGGCAGAGTCGCGCTGGAGGGGAGGTTTATGGTTCAGGCATGAGAGAGCGAGGGCTGTCAGCGCGGGGGATGCTTGCGAGGTCAGAGGGAGAGACGCGCTTGCTAGCGGCACTGGGCAGGGAGACCATGGTTTTCAAGATGGATGCTGCTCGCGGGTGCGTACGAGCCTGAAAGGGGGACAAGATGGCGCCAATAATGTTGATATCGCAAACCAGATTTTAACAAAGCTAGCCTGGCTAATGAGGGATGGTGCCCCATAACCGGTCCCGGATGCTTGCTTCCAGTCCAGGGATGACCTGGCTTGGAAGTTCGGTCTGGACTGTTCCCATGAGGCACAGGGTCAAGACTGATTTGCATATGGCTGGGTCAAAACTGGGGTGGCATGGTGAGCAAAAGAGTAATAGATTTAACCCAGATCTATTAACAGGTGTTGAATGTTTGATTTACTCTGCATTCCATCCATCATCTGTGTGTCTTTTGCTTTCTCGCCCTAAGTGCGCCGGGTATGCCGAGCTGTGGGTTCTGGGCTCACTGTGCTCTTGGACTTAAGCTAGCCTGGCTGATGAGGGGTGATACTCTAAAACTGCTCCCTGGATGCTTGTTTCCATTCCAGGGAGGACCTACTTGGAAGTTCGGTCTGGACTATTCCCATGAGGCACAGGGTCAAGACTGATTTGCATTTGGCTGGGTCTAAACTGGTGTGGCATGGTGAGGAAAAGAGCGATGGATTTAACCCAGATCTATTGACAGGAGTTGAATGTTTGATTAATCTGCATTCCATCCATCATCATCTGTGTGTCTTTTGTGGTCTTACTTTGGGCAATATATTGTTAGGTGAGACATCCTCATGTATCATTTTCCTAGGAAACCAAACATGTAAATTTTTATGCCAATCCCTTTCTACCTTTTTTAGTAGATGGGAATTAACGCCCATGTACTCTCCTTGGTACATTGACTTGACGCAAAGTAGAGCAAAGTAGCACTTACCAGTACTCTGTTTACTTGAAAGCTACTTTCCAGAGCAAAGCAAGTTTTCTACTGGCAAGTAAATCCAAAAACAACACTTTGTGCCAGTTTGTATCACTTATCTACACAAAGAGTTAGTAAGCGAACCTGCGCCCTGAGCCCCATTGGAGTCCTATATATAAAAAGATATAGGTTTGGGTCTTTCCTCTATTTGGATAGCAGGGGAGCCCCTGTTGCCTGATTCTGTGATTGGTTGATTCATTTTTCATTTGCTAATCAACATTTGCAGACTTCGAATTGTCCAGTTTAACTCTTGTGTGCAGCCTGCTTCAGCTGGGCAAACCAACCGGGAGGCCACGGATAATGTTCTGCATGCTAGCTCTGTCTCTTTGTGGCAATTATGACAGACACTGAGCTTAGCCTGTAGCTGTAGCTCTGGGTTTAGGTGTGTGCTCAGGTTCTGCGCTGTAGGATACTACAGGCTTTTTCTCCTCCTGCTGTGACAGAGGTTGATTTCGGCATCCCAGGTCACAGGTCAGGTGTCCTTCTCAGTCAGAGTGCTGTCCTTCTTCAGTTGCTCCAATTTTCTTGGCTCGAGGTATTCTGGGGCAGATTTTCGAGGTCTAGCGCATCCCTACATATCAGCAGGGTTGTGCCAGGAAAGATGCCACACGTAGGAATACCCTTGCGCCACCACGGATGCATCGCATTTACAATGCGATTCACTGTGCCGCAAGGATAGTCAGATGTATGTCATATCTTATGTCGTAAGGGTGGCGCATTGCTGGAGTCGTGTCGCAAACGTGACGCAACTCCAGCAATGCTCAGGGGCGCCCTATATCTAACATGCTGCATCACTCCTTAATCACTGTGTGAAAGTAGCGATGCGTCACTTCTCAGTGCACACTCCTTGCGTCATGATTGATGCGTCATATTTATAATATTACGCATCATGTTGCAAGGAGTTACAGATACGTCAGTATTTCTGACGTATCTGTAGGCACAAAAGTGGCGCATTGCTGGAGTGTGTCACAAAAGTGACGCAACTCCAGCAATGCGTCCTTTCACATGGGCAAGTCCCATGTTGTTAGTGCCTGTGTTAGTCTTACGCCTGGCATGAAGCAGGCGTAAGATTATGATGCATTAGCGGCCAAGAAATGGCGCAGTGAAATCTCAGAGATTTCACTGCGTCACTTCCATGACCCTTTCTTGCGTCAAAACGCCCTCCTTGCATACATTATACCTGGCGCAGGTATAATGTGGCGCAGGGGTTTACAAAGTGACGCATCTACTTAGATGCGTCACTTTGTAAATATGGCGCAATAAGGCGCATTTTTTACGCCACTGGTGCGTCACAAAAAGTGACGCAGCAGCGGCGTAAAAGTGACGCACAGCCACATAAATGAGGCCCAAAGTGTTTTTTTCACCCCAAGCTTCATTAGGACATCACAGACAACTCAAGCTTCCTCCCTGTTTTTGCCCATGTCACCGGGGACCTATTGGTGAAAAGTGACCCGTACACAACTCTCTAGGTTCCCTTTAACATCTCACGGTGTGCTTGGCCAAGGTGCCCGACTAGGCTTGGTAAAGGTGGCACATTATCAATTCCGTGGTTTGAGGGTGGGGACCTTTGAGGCCGAGTAATACAACATATGACCTTCCGGCAGCCTCCTCCATCAGTCCTTCCTGCATACGTCATTCTAAATGAAGGGTTTGTGATTTGTTTTCTTTAAGTGAATCAAAAAACATAGCTTGCCTGTTATTGTCCGTAGCTGGGAGGGCTCATCTGGGGTCTTCTGTCCATGTCTTGAGGCCACATCTTCCGAAGCGTAAAGACAGATGAGGCGCCCTTATCTGTGAGCTGTGATAAGAGAGCTGTGATAAGAGCATGGCCTCTGAGGAGAGGCTGCAGACTCTAAACAAGTAGACGGAGGAGGCGAGGGGCAGAGGGAAGATGGAAAAACACCCACAACTCTACAGGAGACAAGCGGAGCACAAACCCCAAGTGTTATCAGACTTCTAGAGCCCCGCCCGACAAGAGGGGAGGATATGGGGTCAGAGATAATGAAAATAGTAACAGCAACAACAATCATAATACTAACAATAAGAATAACACTAACAACAATAATACTACTACTACCAATACTACTACTAATAATGATACTATTACTGCTAATAATAATAATACCACTGCTACTACTACTACCAGTACTAATATTTATTATTATAATAATACTGGTACTATTACTACTAATAATAATATTAACAATAGTAGTAGCAGAAACAGCAGCAGCAGTGGTAGTGGTAGTAGTAGCAGTATTAACAGTAGTAGCAACAGAAGCAGCAGTAGTAGTAATAGTAGTAGTATTAGCTGTACAACAGTAGTAGTAGTGACGGTATTAACAGTAGCAGAAGCAGCAGTGGTAGTAACAGTATTGACAGTAGTAGTACCAGAAGCAGTGGTAGTAGTAGTAGTAATAGTAGTAGTATTAAGCATAGCAGTAGCAAAAGCAAAAGCAGCAGCAATAGTAGTGGTAGTAGTATTAGTAGCAGAAGTAGTAACAGTGGTAGTAGCAGTAGCAGCAGTACTTGTAGTAGTATTAATAGTAGTAGTACTAGTAGCATTATTAACAGTAGGAGTAGCAGAAGCAGTAGTAGTATTAACAGTAGCAGCAGCAGTGGTAGCAGAAGTAACTGTGATAATAGAGGAAGCAGCAGTGGTAGTGGTAGTAAGAGAATCAGTATTAACAGAAGTAGTAGTAGTACCAGTAGTAGTACCAGTAGCTGCAGTAGCAGTATTAAAAGCAGTAGTACTAGTAGCAGTAGCAGCAGTACTAGTAGCAATATTAACAGTAGTAGTAGCAGGGGCGGTATTGGTCGTAGTTGTAGATGTATGGTCAGTAGTAGTAGTACCAGTAGCTGCAGTAGCAGTATTAAAAGCAGTAGTACTGGTAGCAGTAGCAGCAGTACTAGTAGCAATATTAACAGTAGTAGTAGCAGAAGCGGTATTGGTCGTAGTTGTAGATGTATGATCAGTAGCAGTAGCAGCAGTGGTAGTAGTATTAACAGTAGTAGTAGTAGCACTAGTAGTAGCAATATTAACAGTAGTAGTAGTAGAAGCAGCAGTGGTAGTAGTAGGAGAAGTAGTAGCAGTATTAACAGTAGCAGCACTGGTAGTAGTAGCAGTATTAACAGTAGTAGTAGCAGAAGCAGCAGTAGTGGTACATGTTGCAGCAGTAGCACCACTGGTAGAAATAGAAGGACTATTAGTAATAGTAGAAGCAGCAGTGGTAGTGGTAGTAATTGTAGTAGCAATAGCAGCAGCAGTGATAGTAGTAGTAGCAGTAGTAACAGTAGAAGTAGAAGTAGCAGCAATGGTAGGAGTAGTAATAGTAGAGGCAGTAGTAGTGGTAGTAACAGTATTAACAATAGTAGTAGCAGCAGTGGTAGTAGTAGCAGTATGAACAGTAGCAGCATGGGTAGTAGTAGTAATAACAGTAGTAGTAGCAGCAGCAGTGGTAATGGTAGTAGTTGTAGCAGTAGCAGCATCACTGGTAGTAATAGCAGCAGTATTAGTAGCAGTAGCAAAAGCAGTGGTGGTAATAGTAGTAACAGTAGCAGTAGTGGTAGTAGTAGTAGCAGTATTAACAGTAGAAGTAGACAAAGCAGCAGCAGTGGTAGTAGTAGTAATAGTAGTATTAAAAATATGAGTAGCAGAATCAGTATTGGAAGTGGTAGTAGAAATAGTAGTAGCAGTATTTACAGTAGTAGTATTCGAAGTAGCAGTGGTAGTAGTAGTAACAGTATTTACAGTCATAGTGCCAGAAGCAGCAGCAGCAGTAGTGGTAGTAGTAGTAGCAGCATTATTAATAGTAGTAGTAGCAGTAGCAGCAGTAGTAGTCAGAGTAATATTAACAGTAGCAGCAGTGGTAGTGGTAGTACTAGTAGTAGTATTACTACTACTACACTCCTGCTGCAGTCCTACCGTTTGGCTGGCAACCAGAAAGCTAACCTTGAAGTATATGCTGCTTTCGGAAAGTGGGTAGATTCATGGACGCTGCATTATTACAGAGGCAAGTGCGGGAATATTACCTGGGAGACACATGACAGTAATGGTGCTGGCGAAGCCAAGTAATGCTGGAGAACGTGTGTGCTGTGATGGACTCAAGTAGTTAGAGAGCTGGGCACACTGGATCCCTGGCACTCCGGACTAGCCGCCACTTCGGCAATATAACCGGCCCGAGCACCTGCACGGGTTGCTATGTCGACGTAAGGTGATGTATGGTGTTGTGCCTTCCTCCCACTCCTCCCAGTGTTCGCCAAGTCTTGCCAGCCAAGCAGTTAGGAAGCAGAGCAGCATCACCGTTCCCTGAGCATCAACACCAAGCCCCAGGTTGGCATGAATCTTCCCGAGTGCCTCCGAAGACTTCCGAACCCGTCCCACGCGTTGCCAACAGCCCACACACCTGGTAGCATCCGTTATGGCCGCTGGCCAGGGTCAGCGGCTGCCAGGGAAGATGAGCAACACTGGTTGGCATGAAGCCTCTGCCAACTTAAGATCTCTCATTATCTGTGCTCGCTGGTGGTCTGGGGGTGTCTCCGGTGGATGCGTCTGCCAACACAGCGGAAACTGTCCTCAGAATCTCAAGGCATCCGAGGAATGCGCCCACAGAAGGAAGATATTCATTAAAGTTACAATGTGCCAAATAAAAAGCTCTCACCAGACTCCCTTAGCAGAGAGTAAAAGTGCTGAGCAGAGGTCAGTGCAGGGCATGAAACCTATCGCAAAGAGAGCAGAGGCTGTTAATCAGGCCCTGGCTACCCACAACTAAAAGTGGAAAGCCCCAGTTCGTACCTAGCACTGGGTTGCAAGTCGGGCACTATGTGCCCATGTCTTAATGGCACATGGGCTATTTGGCCATCTATAAATTAAGTAATCTCTGCATTTTGCCCGCATGCCTTAGGCAGATTAACTCTACCCAAACATGTTTTTGCCCATTTTTGGATTGCGTTCCAGGGTGCACACATCTGCTTTTCACAACCTAAAAAAACACATGTCAGGGTGCACAAATTAACATTTTATGCCAATTGCAAATAAGATTCTTGACAGATCATGCCTGATGTAAACTTGTGGGTCCGTAATTAGCGTCAGGAAAATAATACACGAGCATGTAGTGCATGGCCAAATAGCCCCCTCGGACCTTTTCCGGCAGGAGCTGATATTTTGCGCCTCAAATGGCTTCAGGTTCAAACAAGAGTTTGCAACTGAAACAGAAATAGCAAAGCAGTTGTAATCAGGGCTGCAGTCTTCATGCCTCCCCTGGTAGGTCAAGAAGAACATAAACTCTTCGTGGATGCAAGTTTCACACATTATGGAAAGATATATGCCATGAGGCTTTAGGTAAAGGCAGCATAAATCTTCTCAACTCAGACAGATTACCGCGGTGTCCAACGTGAGTCCAGGAGGACTGGATCCATGCTATATTCTGACAGATGGCTGTAAAACAGAATGACATAGCTGATTTGTAGCAAATCTGCATGGTCACCGCAGATTTTTTGCCCTTTTCTGGGCCCTTTGTTTGCGGACTTTAAAACTCACTCAGTGGGGCAGATTTACAAACCCCTTGCGCCTCTTTGTGCCTCTTTGCGCCACAATTGCGTCACTTTTTTTGACGCAACAGCGGTGCAAGCAATGCGCCCTATTTACAATGTGACGCATCTAGGGAGATGCGTCACGTTGTAAAGCCCTGTGTCACATTATACCTGCGTCAGGTATAATGTATGCAGGGGGAGTTCCCACGCAGGAAAGCCTCGTAAAAGTGACGGAGTGAAATCTACAAGATTTCACTGCATCACTTTTAGGATGCCACTGCGTCAAAACCTTTCGCCTGCTTGAAGCAGGCGTAAGGAGTGATGCAGTGTAGTTGGGAATAGGCCACAAAATGCATTGCTGGAGTTGCGTCGTGCTTGCGACACGACTCCAGCAATGCGTGATCTTCTTCCCCAACAGATGCATCAGAATTTCTGATGCATCTGTCAATCCTTCCGCCATGGTGCACCGTATTGTAAATACGGCGCATCCATGGTGGTGCAGCATTTTTTATGGTGGCGCAAGGAAAGTGACGCATCTCTATAGATGCGTCACTTTCTTGTAAATCTGCCCCAGTGTACTTTAGACTGTAGTCAAGAGCTTACCCGCTAAAACATATGCTGTACATTGGAGTTCCCTTCTTGCCATATTTAACTTCCCTTTAATTCACCTGTACACAGTAGCAGCTGGTACGGGACAGCAGCGATAGTGCAGGGAGGTGGGGTTGGTTAAAAAAAGGGGGAGAAAAAAAGAACATTTAAAGATACCGTACCCGCGGCCACCTCGCCTCTGCCCTTCTTGTCAGGATGCGCCCACACTTCCAGAAGTCTCTAGCCAATCACAACACTGCTGATAGCAGCGTCGTGATTGGTCTGAGCTTCCGTAATTCGGCGTTCAGATGGGGACAGGGTGCCTGTGCATGTTTTCCACCTAGGCTGTGCATTACAGCGGGTGGAGAACATGCAAAGTATGCTTGACTGGCCACACCAAGACGGACAGACAAACCATCATGCACACTTGGAGAGTGCCACCACTTCTCCCCTGCTCCGTGAGCAGCCCCGCCCCGCTGGTACTGAGCAGCTAGGGAAAAATAAAATTATAATAACACGGCGTTATCATTTTTTTTTCTTGTGGGGTGATGCTCCATAGCAGAGGATGAGGAAAATCAAGAAAAATGGTCAGGCGATTGAGTCGATGTTTCTCAAGTAATTTTGCCCGGCGTTAAACGCCTCTAATACCATACAAGGGTTATCAAACAAAGAGGCAGGCGCTGGAGGCAGGAAGACAGGAAACAAGTTTTATTCCGACGGAGCAGAACACATCAGATCGGACAACAAGGTATCGTCTCGAGGTGCTCTCACAGCCTCTCTGAGGCCTGGCCTCTTATACACTGGTTTATGGCATGTGACCTTTATTACAATAAAGACATTGTGAAGTAAGGAAAAAGACATCCCCGGAACCCCCCCGTTTCCGGCTCATTCCAACACGTGGCTACAGTAGAGGTCCTCACCCCACATACAATAGGAGGGGGCTATCACGCAGCTGGGTGTTCCGCCGATTCCTTTAGAATGCGTGCGCCTGATCGGATCTCATGGGGTGGGGAGGCCATGATCAATAGTAGCTCCTTTGAAGAGGGACGACTTCATACAGTAGGGGGCAATAAACTGTATCCTCCGGCTAGGTGATGGCCTGGGATCCGTGCAGACAATCGGGCTCAGAGGAAGGGGTCATCAAAGGAGAGATATTCATGAAAGGAAGGGTCGGTGTGGACAATCGAGCATAGAGGAAGGGTTTATCAAAAGAGGGGTATTCATGGAAAGAAAGGAGGTGTTGGTCAGGCGCGGGGTGTGACTCCCAGGGACAGAGTCACGCGGAAGGAGAGGGTTGATGACTTGCGCATGTGAGAGCGGGGGCAGCCGGGGTGTGTGGGGGATGCTTGCAGGGTCAGGGAAGTGCGCTAACGATCGATCGTGACCATGGTACCTAAAATGGCTGCCGTGCATATTCGTACGTGAGTCTGAGGAATGGGCAAGATGGCGCAGATGATGTTCAGTTCGCAAACTAAAATTCCACAAGGAGCCACCCCTGACTCTACATAATGTCTCCATGGTATGGAAAGTTGAATGTTATGTAGACTGCAGTATGTATTTACACCATCTACATATATGGCAAAGATTTATGTCTGCCAGAACCACCACTGTGCTCTGGCAGGGCAGTAGTTTAAATACACTGGAATGAATCATTGCAGAGAAGAATGCCTTTTCTATGTATGAAAACCCCATTCATATTTAATATATATTCATATACATTCCTAAATCACTCCTAAAAGTGTATCATGTACCCCTAAAAGGCACAGTGCAAATATATAAAAAAGGGCACACCACATATTTGGGATTAGTGTGCCCTTACAATGAAATAAAACCCCAAACTGTGTCACTTTGTAGACCTGGCATGACCTTTCTCCGATAGGCCTAGATGGACTAAAATCTTTCTTTTCAAACTCTGCTTAGGAAAGGAATGTTAAGATGGTTCAAAGTTCTTCCCTGATTCGTTTTTAAATCTGGGAAATTCCTCATGATGATATTTGGACTAATGCTGCTGGTTGTTTTACTCTGTGCACTGGGACTCTGGTCAAAGTTCATGTGCTCTGTCCCCTAACACATGTCAGCGTTGGCTATATTTCTAATTGGCATATTTAACTAACCTATTATCCCCTACTATATATTACCAAGTGTAGTCATGGCCTGTAAGTTAAATGTTAGTTGTGGACTGCTCTGCACATTGTGCCACTCACTACAGTGACAGTGCAAACATGACTGTAGGCCTATTATTGTAGCATGTCTGTGCAGCGTTAACACTGCAAATTTGGCCTTTCACACAGGTCAAAACTGTCCTTTAAAATACAAGGAGTCACCCCTAAGTAGGTTTTATTTAAAAGTTGGACACGTGAAGGTTTGATATCAAACGTGGCGTTACCGTGAAAAGGCCCCAAACGATGTTTTTACTGTAGTAAGGTTAGCTGTTCCTGTTCACTGGTAGAGTTGGATTTGTTATAAATATCTTGGAAGACATCATTTTAGAAAGTTACCTTTTCCTTTACTAAAGCCTCTAAAAGTCCATATGCATTAGCTCCAACTGTCACCCAGGTGCTGAATAGCCTCTTTCATGATGTGTGAACTTGCTACCGAACCTGAGACAAACTCCTTTGGTGTAGGGACTTGTTCTGTTTTTCTGGTAGGTTGACCATTTGGAATGTGCCCAGGAACCTGGTTAATTTCAAAGTGGCCTACCCTGTTAGAGGGAAATGTTATCTCACACCTGGGGAGGGCCCTTATTTGCTGCCCCAGTCAGGCAGGTAACAATGCTAGTGGTAGATGCAAGAACCCCAGAACTGGCTTGAAGTGACCACAGGGGAGGGGTTGCTCATTTTCCTTGCCAGACCTCTGAGGTGGGCACACAGGCTCTGCACAATGGAAAAAGATTTTCACCATCTTTGATGTAGGCAGCGAGTGGCACAGTGGGGTTGATTGCAGTAGGGCACACAGGAACAGGTGTAAAAGTGGTTAGGGTTACCCCAGAGACAATTTCCCTATGGTTTAAGAAGGGCCCAGGAGGCACCTCCACCTACAGGCTAGTGCCAGCCATAAATGTGCCATTGAACACTACTGGATCTGTGCCGACAGAAGATGGACTGCACCTACAGTGGAAGGCAGTGAGGAGACCTGAAAGGCTGGAAGTGCTCCCACTTTTATGCAGGACAAAGTAGTAGATTCCAAGCTTCAGTCGGCCGACCTGCTGTTAAGCTCCAGGGACACAACAAGCTGCTTGAAGCCCCTTTTCCAGAAGAGCCCAGCTGACCAGTCCCAATAGGACCTGGCTGGCGTTTGCTGAAGTGAGCCTTAACTCCCAAGGGAAGTTTCTGAGGCCCTTAGACCTTTGGCTGTGTGAAAGAGTACTCCTAATATCCTGAAAAAACCTGGGACGTAGACACTTTTTGACCTTAAAGATATTTAGAGGAAAGGACAAATCTGCCAAATCACAGCAACAAAAGAGCCCTGTCGATGGGCGAAAGATTCAGCTTGTTCGCGCTCTCCCGGAGCTTTTATGCAATAGCAAATTCATTTCGGTGGAACGTAGCAGAAAGGGTATATGGCCGGTGTTAGACCTGTCAGCCCTAGGGTGGTCTTTCCCTATTTTTTTCGCCCTTGCCTCATTTTTCCCACCTTCTTTTTGTTGGCCCTTAGGTCTCCGGGCACCTTTCCATGGCTAATCAATGTTAAGGTGCAGGTGCTCTCTACTCCATACATGGCTGCCACTGGCCCCTGCTACTGCAGCGTGGTCTTTTTCTAGTAGCACCCTAGTTGCCAGGAGCTGGCTGGGTCCCCATACATTGTTGCAATGCCAGCCTGCCATCGCCTGCCCATAGGTAGAGTGGGGAAGCTCCTGGAACCTTCCAGAAGAAAGGCGGAACCTATTTTTGCCGCCTTAGAGAATGGTCACCTGACCTGGGCATATATAAGTAAGGGAGGGAACTTTTTTAGTCAGTTGGGGCATCACTGACCTGGGGAACCCACGCAGGAGATTTAGGCGGTAGGGCCAAGTCAGGGACTTATGCCACTGGGAGTGACAGGGCTGAGTTGCTGCCTCCCAAGTAGAGAGAGGTATCCTAGACTAGCCTACTGATCTGGCCCGGGGGGAGGGGAACCCAGGGACCATCTTCAGTTATCTGAGGAAACTTTCCAAGCCTCCAACTCATCCCCACCCCCTCTTCAAGAAACCACCTCCTAAGGGCGCAGAACCAACCAAGCGCCGAGAAGACTACTTGCCCGTCCTACAGAGACTACTGGGGGATCGACCAGGTACTGGACTGTGCTGCCCCTGCGCACTCCCTGCCGCCACCTGGGCCTGTGCTGTCCTGCCTGCCTCCCCTTGACTGAACTGCTCAAATTCCTGTATTACCTCAGCCCCTGCTGAATCGCTCGAGGAGCACTGTATCCTGCTCTCCTCATCAGCGCTGTAATCTGCCCCGGCTGAGGAGACTGCTGGGTACTCGCCCGAGAACTGCTTCAAGCACTTCCCTGCTGTGCCCCTTAAGGAGCGCTGAAAGCCCCCCAGGCGCGATCCTCACGAAGCGCCGTGTGCCCCTTCAAGCGCTTACCTGCGGCGCCCAGTGAAGCGCCAAGATTGCTCCGGGCGGCCCTTGGTGCCAGGAGAGGCTGTGTGCGTGTGGGCCGCGCCCGGTCCGAGACACCGCCGTCCCTGCGCCGGCCTCCGGAGCTCTGGGGAGGCCGCCGCGATCATCGGCCCGGCTGGGTCACGACTGGAGGCCCCTGTCCCCGGGCCTAGTAAGTTTCTGTCAGCGCGTCCGAAGCCTAGGCCTCGGTAGGCCTGAAGCCAGCTCCCGCCCCACGTCACGGGGGAACACCTCTGCCCCGCCCCTCCGAGCGCCGCGCAGCCATTGGTCCTGGCTGGCGCGCCCCCGAGGCGGGCTCCGTGATTGGTTCCTGCAGCCCGGCCCCTCCTCTGTGGGTCCGGGATTGGTCCCCGGGCCGTGGAGGTGCCTGGAGGCCCGGGAACAGCCCGCAGCCTCGTCGGAGGGCCCCGAAGGAAGTCCGGGCCCTCCCGACTCCAGCATCCGCCGCAAGGGCTCCCACGGGTGCCGAAGCACGAAAGGTAACCCCCGGAGGGGAGGAGGGCAGCCGCAGGAGTGAATGCGGGGCCCCCCAGGAAGATCGAGGGAGGCCCCGGGGCCGCCCCTCCCCTATCGGGATGATTGTTAGGCCGGGGGCCCTCAGTAACTGGTATAAGAGACCCCGAAGCTGTGACTGGGCCCTGTTGGCCCCCAATGAGCCTCTAGTGACTGCGAGGCCCTGATGAACATCCTGGTTGCTCTGTCTAATTAACTGTTTATGCCGGGTGACAGGCTCACGCCTGATTAACTGTTATGCCTGGAGCCATAGTTACCACTGATTAACTGTTTAGGCCCTGATTGATAACAAGGTGGTTCGGGCCTAATTAACTGTTTAGGCCTGATGGCCTGATGATTTACCCCAAAGTGGTTTAGCCCTGCACAAGGGAGTTGTCAGCCTCAATGAAATGATTTGCCTTTAATGAACTGTTTATTCTTATAGGATGTAATGCTCATTCTTACTACCTGAAATGCTAGTTCATGATAAATTAAAGGATCCACTTTATGTGATGAAAAGGTTATTGCGACAGGCTATGTTATTTTCTGAATTGCTACCTTTGCTCCCATGATGAAAATGGTTTAGTGAAATACTCTAGGAAATGCAGATGAATTGATTGCCCTGATCCTAATCCTATATAAAAGCTATTGATTTTAATCAAAAGTACTGGTGTGGTCTCCATTATTGCGCGCACTTATCGTCTCAGTGGATGAGTGTGTTGTGTAGCTACTTTACACGTAAGCCCCTGGTTGCCTACCTGCTCGAGCCAAGCTACCCCCCGGGGAACTGGAGGTCCCAGTTCTTACATTGGTGGCGAGCGGTGGGATTCAGGACCTGTAGCTACCCAGCACCCTCCAGTGGGACAGAGTGCGCTGCAATCAGATTGGACAACTATCGTGCCTGCAAGCTTACTCAATTGACACCCACTGTCTAGCCTGCAGAGTGTGTAGGGACCTGTGTTGACCCGGGAGTGTTACCTACGTCCTAGTATCTTTCCTTCAAGTTATCTGGGTCCCCACCTGACAAAATGGAGTTCCAGCTGGCTGACCTTGATGAGTACACGGTAGTGCAGTTAAGGGAATTTTGCCAGGGGATGGGGGTGCCGGTTGGGTGGAGAGCCGCAAAGGAAGTACTCCGCACCGCCTTGAGTGCATGGGTAAGGACCCACCCAGGGGAGAGAGAGGATGGGGAACAGGAGGGACAGGTCACACAAAGGGAGGCGGGCACTCCAGAAGAGCCAGGCCTGCTCAACATTGATATGTCCGACAATGTGTTGTCAGGAAGATGTTCCGGGGCAGGGAGTAGTGTATCTAGGGGGAGTGCATCGTCGCAGGAGTATGAGGACAGGAGGGAGGAGAGGCGATTGAAGTGGAAGCTTGCCAAGCTAGAGCACGAGAGGGAGAGAGAAAGGGAAGATAAGAAGCTTGCTTGGGAGAGAGAAAGATTAGCTATGGAGGAAAGGAAATTGGCGCACGAGCTTCAGCTCAAGGAAATGGAGCTGAGAGCATTGCAGTTGGGTGCGCCAGGAAGTCCTAATGGTGGCAGCGTACCAGGGGCTCAGCAGGAGCCCAGATTCTGGTTACCTAGGAGGAGATAGCGAGCTACACCAAGGGGGATGACATTGCTAGGTGGTTGGAGGCGTACGAAGTGGCCTTGACCGCCCATGGGGTGCCCGAGAAACATTGAGGAGGTGGCCTGTACCGTTATATACCTCCCGACGTCAGGGACACCCTCCTGTACTTGGAAAAGGCTGACCAGTTCAGGTATTCCCCCATAAAGGAGGCGCTCATTAAAAAGTTTGGCCTCAACGCCGAAAGGTATCGCCAGAAGTTCCGTGGCAGCCATAAGCTGTCCACGCAGAATTGGGTGGATTTTTTTGACTATGCCCGTAAGGCTCTGGATGGTTGGGTGCGTGGCAGGGAGGTGCATGATTATGAGGGCCTGTACAATCTTTTTTTGAGAGAGCACCTCTTGGATAAGTGTTTTCCGGAGCTGCGCCAACATCTGGTGGACCGCAAGCTTACTGATCCCAGTGAGCTTGCGGAGGAGGCGGATACCTGGGTTAGCACCCAGGGAGATGGCCCAAAAGGCGGACAGGGCGCCCCCCAGAAGAAAGAGGGTGGAGATAAAAAGACGGAGTTCTCACGAGGCCCACAAACTAGACAGTTTGGGAGAGGAGTAGGTACCCCACCTCAGTCCCGCTCCCCAAAACCCACTTACTCTGACAAGAGTCAGCAGCCAAAAGTGGTCCGGTGCTATGAGTGCGGAGAGGTCGGACACTGCAAGGGGGATGCCCAGTGTCGCAAACGACCCCAGCCCCCACTGGTGGCAAGAGTCCCGGGGTGGCTAGTGTAGCGCTTGGGATGGAGCTGCCCCTAGAAAGGGAAGGGGAGTGGACAGGCCTGACCCTGGTTTCACTCGGGGACAGAGAGATGGTCCCAGTGACGCCCTTACCATCGAAAACTGTTAAGTACCAGCAGAGGGTGAAGGTCAATGGGGAGGAGGTGGACGCTCTGAGGGACACAGGTGCCAGCATGACCACCGTAGTGAGGCGGATGGTGTCCCCTGAGCAGGTAGTACCGGATGTGTTCCATCCGGCCGTGTTGGCTGACGGCAGTATGAGCTACTATCCCATGGCTCAGGTTCCCTTTGAGTGGGGAGGAGTTCGAGGCCCGTTGAGAGTTGCGATAAGCCCTGCCTTGCCTGTGGACTGTCTGCTATGTAATGACCTGGAACATACTGCCTGGAAGGAAGTGGAGTTTAAGGCCCACACTGAGATGCTGGGGTTACCAGGGTGGACTTGCGTAGTCACGCGGTCCATGGCTGCCCGGCAGGAAGCTCAACCCGGGTTGGAGCCTGAGACAACGGCCCAACCCAATGCCGGTCCAGAGGAGAATGGAGTGGAGGACACGCCCCGTGTGATGGATGGGGAGCCCGCGGAGGTACCCCCGAAGTCCATGGGGGTGGATGTCGTTCCCGTGGGGGACTTGCCGACCCTTGCCGAGTGGCATGTGGAAGGAGGGCCTAGCCGGGAGGAATTCTGTTGGGCGCAGAAGGAGTGCCCCACGCTTGAAGGCATGCGGCGACAGACCGAGGCCCAAGCAACTGATCACGAGACCAGCAGTTTTCATGTGTACTGGGAGGAAGGCCTCCTTTACAGTGAGCCTAAGGTTCCTGTGCATGGATCCTCGAGGGCCTTAGTGGTCCCCCAATGCTACCGGGCTTTCTTATTGGAACTGGCGCGTGAAATACCCTTGGCTGGACACCTGGGCCAGGACAAGACCTTTGCGAGGCTAGTCCCACATTTTTATTGGCCCAGGATGAGAGTTGCCTCTGACACCTATTGCAAGACCTGCAAGACTTGCCAGGCAAGTGGCAAGATGGGGACCAAAGTGAAGGCCCCTTTGGAACCACTCCCGGTGGTCGGGACCCATTTTGAGCAGGTCGGAATTGACATCGTTGGGCCGCTGGACCCTCCGACCTCTGCGGGACACTGGTTCATCTTGGTGTTAGTGGACCACGCCACTCGGTACCCAGAGGCTATTCCTCTGAGGACCGTCACTGCACTTGTGGTGGCGCGGGCCCTAATGGGGATATTTACCAGAGTGGGATTCCCCAAGGTCGTGGTGTCAGACAGGGGCACAAATTTCATGTCGGCCTACATGCAGGCCATGTGGAAGGAGTGCGGAGTGACCTATCGGTTCTCCACTCCTTACCACCCCCAGACTAACGGGCTCGTAGAGCGCTTCAATAAGACCTTGAAGGGGATGATCCAAAGCCTGCCAGAGGACTTGAGGCGGAAATGGGACATCCTCATGCCTTGCCTGCTGTTTTCATACCGCGAGGTACCACAGAAGGGAGTCAGGTTCAGCCCCTTCTAATTTCTCTATGGCCATCTCGTTAGGGGGCCCCTCAGCCTTGTCAAGGAGGGGTGGGAGAAGACTTCGAAGAAGCTTCCCCGTGATGTTTTCAGCTATATGCTGGCATTCCGCAGCCAGATGGCCAAGCTGTGGAAGGAAGCCTCAGACAACTTAGAGGCTAGTCAAGCCGTCATGAAGGAGTGTATGACCGCAACGCTCGGACGGTGGAGTTGGACGCTGGACAGAAGGTGTGGGTCATAGAGCCTGGGGAGGTTACTGCCCTCCAGGACCGGTGGACTGGTCCGTACGAGATTGTGGAGCGTCGAGGCCAGACCACCTACGTCGTGGATTTGAAGACTCTCCGTCAGCCCCAGCGGGTGCTCCACGTCAACCGCCTGAAGCCTCACCATGCGCAATCAGAGCTTGCTCTCCTCATGGTGACGGATGGGAGCGAGGAGGAGGAGAGTGAGCCTCTTCCTGACCTTCTGGCGGCCCAGGAGAAGGATGGTTCAGTGGAGGGAGTTGTCCTCTCCCCATCCTTGACCCCAGAGCAACAGAGGGACTGCCGCCAGGTATTGGCGCAGCACGCCTCGTTGTTCTCCCTCATGCCTGGAATTACACATCTGTGTACCCATGATGTGGACACAGGGGACAGTCCGCCAGTAAAAACCAAGTCTTACCGGCTGTCCAAGAAAGTGAAGAACAGCATCCAGGGTGAGGTGACCAAAATGCTGGAGCTGGGGGTGATCGAACCCTCCAGCAGCCCGCGGGCTAGTCCGGTCGTGCTGGTGCCGAAAGAGGCCCCACCGGGCACCACACCCGAACTTCGGTTCTGTGTGGACTATCGGGGATTGAACTCTGTCACCAAGACAGATGCTCACCCGATCCCACGGGAAGATGAGCTGATTGACCGGCTGGGAGCAGCCTAGTACCTCAGCACCATTGACTTGACATCAGGGTACTGGCAGATTGCCATGGCCGATGGAGCCAAGGAGAAGACAGCGTTCTCCACCCCCGAGGGCCACTTCCAATTCCGAGTGATGCCCTTCGGGCTCAAGAATGCTCCGGCCACTTTCCAGCGGTTGGTGAACCAGGTGCTATCTGGCCTGGAGTCCTTCTCAGCGGCGTACCTGGATGACATAGCTGTCTTCAGTAGCACCTGGGAGGACCATCTGCAGCATCTCCAGGAGGTGCTGCAGGCTTTGCAACGTGTTGGCGTCACCATCAAGGCTAGCAAGTGCCAGATTGGACAAGGATCTGTCGTCTACATGGGACACCTTGTGGGCGGGGGTAAGGTGCAACCCCTCCAGGCCAAAATTGAGACCATCATGGCCTGGGAGCCCCCCAAGACCCAAACTGAGGTCCGAGCCTTCCTCGGCCTCACTGGCTACTGCCGCAGGTTCGTCAAGGGATATGGCATCATCGTGGCCTCCTTGACCGAGTTGACGTCCAAAAAACAGCCACGCAAGGTGATCTGGACGGCTGCTTGCCAGGAGGCATTTGAAACACTGAAGCGCGCGATGTGCACCGCTCCGGTGCTGGCCACTCCAGACTTCCAGAAAGAATTCATCGTGCAGACGGATGCCTCAGAGCATGGCGTAGGCGCCGTGCTATTGCAACTCAACGACGACGGCCAAGATCAACCTGTGGCCTTCATCTCCAGAAGACTCCTCCCTCGGGAACGGCGATGGAGTACCATCGAGCAAGAAGCCTTCGCTGTGGTCTGGGCCTTGAAGAAGCTGAGGCCATACCTTTTTGGCTCTCACTTCCTAATTCAAACCGACCACCGTCCCCTTCGCTGGCTCATGCAGATGAGAGGCGAAAATCCCAAGTTACTAAGATGGTCCATTTCCCTCCAGGGGATGGACTTTAGGGTGGAACATCGACCCGGAGTTGACCACGCCAATGCTGACGGTCTCTCCCGGTTTTTACGCCTTAGTGATGAGAACTCCCTAGAGGTTGGGTAGCTCTCCTCTCTTTCGGCTGGGGGGGACGCATGTTAGACCTGTCAGCCCTAGGGTGGTCTTTCCCTATTTTTTTTCGCCCTTGCCTCATTTTTCCCACCATGTTAAGGTGCAGGTGCTCTCTACTCCAAACATGGCTGCCACTGGCCCTTGCTACTGCAGCGTGGTCTTTTTCTAGTAGCACCCTAGTTGCCAGGAGCTGGCTGGGTCCCCATACATTGTTGCAATGCCAGCCTGCCATCGCCTGCCCATAGGTAGAGTGGGGAAGCTCCTGGAACCTTCCAGAAGAAAGGCGGAGCCTATTTTTGACGCCTTAGAGAGTGGTCACCTGACCTGGGCACATATAAGTAAGGGAGGGAACTTTTTTAGTCAGTTGGGGCATCAATGACCTGGGGAACCCACGCAGGAGATTTAGGCGGTAGGGCCTAGTCAGGGACTTATGCCACTGGGAGTGACATTGCTGAGGTGCTGCCTCCCAAGTAGAGTGAGGTATCCTAGACTAGCCCACTGATCTGGCCCGGCGGGAGGGAACCCAGGGACCATCTTCAGTGATCTGAGGAAACTTTCCAAGCCTCCAACTCATCCCCCACCCTGAAGACCCGGGTTATTTAGAACCCAGCGGCACCAGGGGCACGCCCAAAGTCTTCGGGTTCACCTGTCTTAGAATACAGAGACACGGGACTCTTCGTGGTGACGTCAAAGATCGAATTTTATTGACTGCAGCCAGTAACAGAAGTCCTAGAAATCATCACGGTATGAGTTCTCAGGAGACTGCTCAATTTTACAAAGCAAGTCATCCCTTTTTATGCCAAAAATCACATTCCAGACGGACACCTAATATTTACGAACTGTCCAATCACATGTATCCACACCAAAAGTATCGCATGACGGTAAAACCCACTTTTCAGTTGTCCAGCCCATGATCAATCATCGGACAAACCCAACATTCTTCTTTAGACAGGCCGAACGAACCCATGATAAAGAGGCCACGACCCATATCATAAATAGACCATAAAGAAAGAAACAGAAACAGGTAAAGGTAGGATAAGGCATATTTGTGTGCAGTAAAAACTTTACGATGTCCTGCGCTCTGATCTTTAGTCTTGATCAGCTAGCGGGCAAGAACTGGCTTTGCAAGGTCAGCTTCAGGCAACGAGGTCAGTTCACTTCGGGTCATGTAAAAGTCAGCACAAACCCCAGCTAGAGGGCACGGGTCTTAAAGACTCATTCAGCCGCAGTCATCGGCCTATGTGAGGGCTGCCTTACACAAAATGAGAACTACGGTTCGGAACGGAATCTTCAAATACACAGTGAATCCTTGTGTGTAACATGGCGAAAACACTCGTACTTGCCGAACTCATTAGTTACGGTTCATTGTTACCAAAATCGTAACGGAACCATGACATTTAAAACACGGGTTCAGAATTCACGGAACCTCAGACCTCCTTTTGCCCTTACATAGGCAATTACTCAGTCTATATCTGAGTCGATGTCAATTTTCATCAGATCATCAAGGTGCTGTTGAAGCATTATCTTGTTTCTCTGTGCATCTCTTGAGACAGGCGGTCTCCTGACACACGTAGTAGCACAAAGGCCACATATGGCAGGACCGCACTGTACACAAAGACAACATGAGAAAAGAACCGCTAGAGCCGCACCAATGATCATCAGAATCTTCCATCCCCAAACGGATAACAGTCCCCAAAACCATCCAGTTAACGACCAATCTCCTTCGTCCACATGTATAGACTCGGAGATCTTATGTAACCTGGAAATGGCCTCGTATACCGTCGGAGCATTATCTGGGATGAAGACGCAGCAACTCGATTGGGTCACTTTACATACTCCACCTCGATCTGCGAGTATGACGTCTAAAAC
The DNA here is from genome assembly GCF_964263255.1 of Lissotriton vulgaris. NCBI lineage: Eukaryota > Metazoa > Chordata > Amphibia > Caudata > Salamandridae > Lissotriton > Lissotriton vulgaris. The sequence goes on along the minus strand of NC_141689.1, from coordinate 167,701,103 downwards.
TATACGATTCTGTAACGTCATAAGGCGATGCGCTTGAAGCTCAGCTGTCAAATTACTAAGGGCACCGGCAGTTTCGTTTATGGTGGATTCAACCACTCTCGTCAATTGCCGTAAGACTCTACTGTTAGCCATAGGTCCACAAAACGGTAAGAAACCCTTAAAGAAGTCTCCCACTTCCTGTCCAGCGGTATCTTCCCGATCGAAGACACCTCTAACAACTCTCGTCTTGTGGTAATCTGCAGCAGCAGTATACGTAGGAGGCAACAAGTATCCAACATAACACGTTCCGGAAAAATCAGGGGGCATACATGTATATGCTCTGTTGTAACAAACAAAATACGTGCCCTTAGCTGCCAAAAACGGCGGGGAAGATTGAGACGTAAAAATATACGTCTGAGTACAAACACTCTTCCCCAGCTGAGCTTTCGGATTTTTGCCATTACCTTGCAGACAAAAATGACCTCGGTGTGGTACGATCCAAATCGGAGGTGACCTCTTTCGTTTCTGCCTTTCACTCAGACTAACACTGTATCCGGTCGCGTTCCAACCAACATAAGCCAATAACTCATCCTTGGGAATAGTCCTATACGTATTGATATCTCTGCTCATATTCATAACTCCTTTCACCAAGGCTTGATTACTCGAGTTATCTCTCATGGAATGCAGGGGATAGACTTCGAGGGCATAAATGAACATCGTCTGAAAAGCCCATAAAGACCCATTCTGACTAAACGGTTGGAAAAAAGAAAAAATAGATCAAAACAGTTTCTTGGCTGAGAGAGTGCAGTTCTAAAAAACCAAAAAGGAATTATTTGTTCTTTAATAGTCCATTATCTCTAGGTCGTAAATTATAACGGTTTTTACCAAGCTCTGGGCTTTGAAATAACAGTTCAGGCTCGGTGGTGTCCAATCTCAAAGGTGAAGGCACAGCTGCTTGCAGGACATCATCGTCTTCTTTCTTAGTCCCTCTCTATAGCAACTCAGCGTCGCTGAACGGTGTGAACTTCGGCATCCTTTCAGTCTCGGTGTCTGCAATACCTTCGAGGATCCACTGGTCGTACGGCAGAGGTAAAGGTACCCTCTCACAGTGTACGCCGTGGATCCAATTTTTCTTCCCAAAGACTTTTACAGATGTTCTTGTAGACAGCAACACCTGATGAGGGCCTGTCCAGCGGGGCTGGTCGTTCTTGGTCCGTTGAAAATTTTTCACGAGGAGCCAGTCACCAGGATTGATAGTGTGACCTGGGTCCACAGAGGCTGGTGGCAGGTTATTGTGAACCTGTTGATGCAAGACACGCAATTTAGCCGTCAGGTCATACAAATAGTCCACCAACAGAGGATAGTCAATATCACTAAATTTTGTTGGTCTCGGCACTCCCCACACATTTGCTGGTCGACCAAAAACAATTTCATACGGACTAAGTCTGATTCGGGAATGCACTGTAGTTCTAGTTGACAAAAGTGCCAACGGCAAAGCATCGGGCCATTGGAGACCAGAACTCGCCTGGATCTTGACTAACTTCCGCTTCAGAGTGCCATTGTAACATTCCACTAAACCAGCTGATTGGGGATGATTCGCAGCATGAAATTTCTTTTTTATGCCCAAACCCTCACACACTCTCTTCATGATCTTCCCCACGAACTCACTTCCGTTATCACTCCACGCCATCCTTGGCAACCCGAACCTAGGGAAATATTCTTTGAGCAAGACTTTAGCTGTGGACAAGGCAGTATTATCTTTTAGGGGGTATGCCTCTACCCATCTAGAAAAGGCACAAACAACTACAAGGACGTATTGCAAATTGTTGCATCTTTCCATGTGGATAAAATCCAATTGCAGAACATCAAACGGATACGTCGGAGGCGCAAAGTGGCCAGCTGGAGTTGGAGTTCCCTTACCAGGATTATACATCAATCACACCATACAATTCTTGACCACATTCTCCGCACATTTGGGAATCCCACCATTCTCCCACACTGGAGCCAACAACTTACAAATCCCTTTCGCACTAATGTGAGACAACCCATGTGCCATCGTAACCACCGCAAGCACATATGCATCCGGCAACATCCATCTTTGGTGTTCTGATAACTCAACCCAACAACCAGTCGAATCCAATCTACCCGTAGTTTCTTTCCACACACTCTTTTCATTTTCAGTAGCTTCAGCCTGGATTGATTTCACACTATCAATCGTATCTTCACACATTCCAGCTGCACCAATCCATCTCGCAGGGCCTGCAACATACATTCGACTCATCACATTTCTCGCTGTTTCTTTCGCAACTTCATCCGCAAACGCATTACCACGACCAACATCATCCGTATCCTTCCGGTGAGCACTACACTTCACAATCACAACTTGCTTCGGCAAAGTAAGTGACTCAAGAAGCTCATTCACCAACTGCCCATGCTGGATCTTAGTCCCATGTGATGTGAGAAATCCTCTTTCTTTCCACATGTCCAAAACTGTGTGCTACACCAAACGCGTACTGACTATCGGTATACACTTTCACTCTCTTTCCCTCAGATAAAATACACACTCTCGTTAATGCAATCAATTCCGCTGCTTGCGCCGAATTATAGCTCACTCGTGCAGTTTCAACAATCGTACATAATGTCGTCACGGCATATGCCGCGGTCGTATCACCATTTGGGAGCTTGTAGCATGACCCATCAACCCATAGCGTACCATCAGGATTCGAAAGAGGAGTATCTTTCAAATCGACTCTACCCTTCGTTTCCTCTTCCGTCCTAAGAAAACAATCATGCTGTTCCTGACCATCTGTATCCACAGAAATTGGCAACAATGTCGCTGGATTCAATACATTACACCGATTGATGTGCACATGACTAGCCAAAGGCGTCAACTCATAACCCGACAACCTCGCACTAGTAAGGTGCTGAGTCTTGGTTCTATTTAATAAAGTATCCACTGCATGTGGAACCATCACGACCAACGTATTATCCATCACCAATCCAGCAGACTGTCGGATAGAAACAGCCGCTGCCGCTGTAGCTCTCAAGCAACTTGGCAACGCTCTAGCTACCGGATCTAAAGTCGACGAGAAATACGCACTTGGACGCTGCTCATCACCGAATTGTTGAGTCAAAACTGACAATGCACAACCCTCTCTCTCGTGGACGTAGAGTGTAAAAGGCTTACTGTAGTCAGGAGTACCCAACACTGGAGCAGAACACAACGCATCACGCAATTCAGAAAAACTTTTCTGACAATCGTCAGACCAAGGGAGAGGGTTTGGTATATCCTTACAAGTCAATGCCAACAGAGGTTTTGCCAACAAAGAAAAGTTTGGAATCCACTGTCTACAATACGACGTGATACCCAGGAAAGCACGTACCTCTCTCTGCGTACTTGGCACAGTCATTTGGGCAATCGCTTGAATTCTTTCTGGGGTCAACCTTCTTCCCTCCTTCGACAAGAGATGACCTAAGTAGGTCACTTCTTGGCGACAATACTGAAACTTTGAAGGTGACACTTTATGATGCAAGTCCGACAAATATCGCAACAAAGAAAGAGTAGCTTCTTTACAAGTTTCCTCATCATCAGCAGTCACTAATAAATCATCAACATACTGAATAAGAGCAGTACCAGCAGGCAACACAAGAGTATCAAGCTGAGTTTTCAAAGCCTGACTATAAATGGAGGGACTTTCGCAATAGTCTTGAGGAGCGAGCTTAAACCGGAAACTTCGGCCTCCTAAAGAGAAGCCAAAAATATCTCTACTTTCTTTGGCAATGGGAATACTAAAGAAAGCGTTCTTCAAGTCTATGACTGAAAACCAGGCAGCTGAAGCAGGAATCAAAGTCAACAAAGCAGTAATGTCCGGAACAACAGGAAACTGTGGCACAACAATCTTGTTAACCTCTCTAAGATTGATCACAAACCTATAAACAGGTGGCTGAGAAAAGTCAGTGCGCTCCAGGACAGGCAAAACGGGACTGTTACACACATTACCTCTCGTTTCTTCAATCACACCTTTCTCAATCAAATCATAGACGATTGCTAAAAGGCTCTTTCACCTTCGCTAGAAATCCGATATTGGGGAATACGTGGCAATTTAACATTCGCTTTAAGCGTCACAACATAGGGTGGGATCTCCAAAAGACCCACATCATTAGGATCAGTAGCCCAAAGAGTATCAGGGAGAGAACGCAATTCCGATGGAAGCCGATCTTTAGACAAATACATCGGAGAGATCACTTTCTTACCCAATGTAAGATATACTCCCGAAGGAGAACATTATAATGTCGCATGTACCTCTTCAACAAATCCAAACCCAACAAATTCTCACCACAACCTGTCGTTAAAATGAGAGGTGCTTCCAATTCACAAGGCCCTATAGAAAGAGACAAGGGACTAGAAACTGGATTACGAACTGGGGCGCCAGAGAATCCTACCAAAACATTTGTTAAGCCAGACAAAGGTGCGCCAGGGAGTTTAGAGTGCATGATAGAACTCTTCGCTGCACCAGTATCCAAAAGAAAAGGCGCTACCACACCTGATGTAACTACTGCAACATAAGGCCCACTCTGATCTACTGGAACCGACACTACTCCCTCTCTTTGTCCATGGCTGTCCTAACAATCATTATAGTCAGCATTCTCACTCTCAACATAATAGTCATCAGCATAGTACTGAGTCGACTGACCAGACGCAACTTTCTGTTGATCAAAACAATTCATAGAATTCTGTGGGGGAAAAGAACGTTCATTCTGAGGAAATGCACCACGTCCTCTACCCCTAAACACTTGCTGGAAACCACCATGACCTCTGGGGGCCGGCATACCACTCGCGCGCTGTCATAAAACAGGGCACTCATTTTTATAATGACCTTCCTCCCTACAATACGCACACTGATTCAAGCCCAAAGGTGGTCTTGGAGGAAAATACCCAGCTTTCTGTGGCGGTCTCTGAAACGGTGGAGGTTGCTGAAATTGTGGGCGTTGCTGTGACTCTTGCTGATTCGAGCGAGGCGGATACACCTGCTGCAAAAGAACCTTTGTCTTTAAGTCTTTTGTCTTTTTCTCTACTCTCTCTTTCTCGTCCTTATCCCTATTCTCGTAGTACTGTGCAGTCGCCAATATCTGGGCCGACGAGGAAACAGCCCAAGAACTCTCAGAATCTTTCAACTTATTACACAGTTCAAGAAGTAAGTTAAAGACAAACTTATCTACGAACAATCTTTGGCCACCTTCCGTACTCATAGCCTGACCACTATGATCTATAAATGTTTCTTCAAACCTAGTGAAGAAATCAGATGCACTTTCGTCCTTCTTCTGCTTACATGCTGCTAACTTGTCCTAATTTACTCGTAACGCTGGCATCATCGTTTTCATAAGATCTATAATTCTGCCAGGTAGATTTGCCACTAAAGGCTCAGGCTTAGAACCACCAACTTGTCTAGCGTCCGCAGCAGCAATATTGACCCATGAGTCACCTAATTCTATCGCATGGTCCTCATGACGAATCTTCGCCCATAAAGGTTGAGGAACTACGTTACCCAACAGCATGTCTATGTTGGCTAAATTCATGATGCATGCGTCAACTGTCTGGGACAATTCTTTGTAATAGCCAGCTGGATTCTTACGGGGGTCAGGTAAAGACTGTTTAAGGGCCAAAACTTCTACTCTCTTCCATGGAACATGTGCCCATACTCTCTGAAAATGAGGCAGAACAGGTGGAACAGCGTTTGCGTCCCCTTCTCTCCAAACTGGGGGAACCTCTCTCATTGGATATTGTCGTACCTTTCTCCTAACTGCGGAATCAGGCTCAAACAGTCGCTGAGAAGGGAAATCGCTCCTAAACGCAAGTACCATCGCAACTGCTTTCTCAATTCCGGGACCCACTACCGTCCCTTTCGCAAACTCAGACTGTACATTTAGCAACTCTACTGGGACTGAACCCAAATCATTATCTTCCCATTCCTCACGAAGGAAAGTACACATTACATCAAACACATATCTTTGCTTGGGTGCTTCCCACTGCAGGAAGACATCCATAACTGACTAAATTATACCTCGAAACATTCGAAATCCACCTGCGAACCAGGAGATCCAACACTGTCCGCTCTTTGGGACTAGGTAACTGACTACGCAGTTGTTTACGCGCAGAAACAGGGGTCATACTCGACGACCCAAAGAAAGGAGACAAGAGACCAGTAACAGTTTCGGTCATCCGTTGTCGAGCAGAAGGAGAAGCCGTCATAAGGACAGGAGACAAAGTATTTTGAGGCAAAGTAGCAGAAGTCAAAGGTAAAGGAGAGTAAGGCAAAGAAGGTCCAGGCAAAACTGATAGCAAAGTTGCGGCCCCAGAGGAGGCGGGCCGTAGGAGGAAGGACCAGCTGAAGAGGAGCCGGTGGTTGAGCAGGACCAGGAGGTGGAACAACTGGAGGTTGAGGAGGTGCCGTAGCACTCTGTGCATAAGGGGGTGGTAATCTCAATAGATGTGACATTAAAGGGTCCTTTTCAGGGTCCTTTGTCGCCTTCTCAAGAAGAGGTGGCAATGCTGGATAACATTTATCAATAGCCATATTATGTCGTCTATCTGATACCTCAATTGCTTTATCTTCTTCGTCTTCTTTAAACTGCTTGGCAGCTTGCATTATCGATAACCCCTTTTGTCTCTTATCTCTTTTAGCTTGTTTGATTTCTCGTTGTTTGGCTTCTTTATGCCAGAGGCGAAAGGAGTCAAACATTGCCGGCCGGGCTTTCTTCCTAAATAATTTTGTTTCTAAATTATCTAAAATCTCGGTATGAAAACTACCATATTGGGGCCATCGTAAAACACCATCTTTCCTAGTATAGCGGACCCACACTTCATTGAACGTAATGGGGCCCACGCCGTGTTTAGAATAGAGTTCATAAGTCTGGGTTCCAACTGGAGGTATTGGACATGAATCCTCGAATCGGGAATCCCTGTTACAAAATAAACAGAACATCCTCCTAATTTTGCTAAGACTAAGCATCTTTGCTCACTAATCTAGCTTCAAACTTCAAGGGATTATCTACAACAATAGTCTCGCAAATATAAGAGTCCCTCGACTTTGGAAATTGCAGTACCCAAATCAAAGATCCAAAAACTAAGTATTCAAAGAACCAAAAACAAAGAACTGGGAGCGACCCACGTATACTTAACTAAGGTATCAGTCACGTCACCAGAAGACCCGTCTATCGTCTCGCCTTACAAAGCAGTCAGGGCAGCGGTCCTTCGTAGCCGTCTAGAAATCGGGAAACCTCGCAGCAAAGACCTTCAGTCCACGTTCGACATACCGGGGTCGATGGAGTGGGGGCCCTTCTTCCGGAATTTCCTCACGAAGCTCCTCACGATCTTCAGGCTTGGACCGGTACCACTTGATGCCACTCCGCGTTGGGCGCCAACTGAAGAACCAGGTTATTTGGAACCCAGCGGCGCCAGGGGCACGCCCAAAGTCTTCGGGTTCACCTGCGTTAGAATACAGAGACACGGGACTCTTCGTGGTGACGTCAAAGATCGAATTTTATTGACTGCAGCCAGTAGCAGAAGTCCTAGAAATCCTCACGGTATGAGTTCTCAGGAGACTGCTCAATTTTACAAAGCAAGTCATCCCTTTTTATGCCAAAAATCACATTCCAGACGAACTCCTAATATTTACGAACTGTCCAATCACATGTATCCGCACCAAAAGTATCGCATGACGGTAAAACCCACTTTTCAGTTGTCCAGCCCATGATCAATCATCGAACAAACCCAATTTTCTTCTTTAGACAGGCCGAACGAACCCATAATAAAGAGGCCACGACCCATATCATAAATAGACCATAAAGAAAGAAACAGAAACAGGTAAAGGTAGGATAAGGCATATTTGTGTGCAGCAAAAACTTTACGATGTCCTGCGCTCTGATCTTTAGTCTTGATCAGCTAGCGGGCAAGAACTGGCTTAGCAAGGTCGGCTTCAGGCAACGAGGTCAGTTCACTTCGGGTCATGTAAAAGTCAGCACAATCCCCAGCTAGAGGGCACGGGTCTTAAAGACTCATTCAGCCGCAGTCATCGGCCTATGTGAGGGCAACCACAGAATGGCTGCCTTACACAAAATGAGAACTACGGTTCGGAACGGAATCTTCAAATAGGCAGTGAATCCTTGTGTGTAAAATGGCGAAAACACTCGTACTTGCTGAACTCATTAGTTACGGTTCATTGTTACCAAAATCGTAACGGAACCATGACATTTAAAACACGGGTTCAGAATTCACGGAACCTCACCCCCTCTTCAAGAAACCACCTCCTAAGGGCGCAGAACCAACCAAGCGCTGAGAAGACTACTTGCCCGTCCTACAGAGACTACTGGGGGATCGATCAGGTACTGGACTGTGCTGCCCCTGCGCACTCCCTGCCTCCACCTGGGCCTGTGCTGTCCTGCCTGCCTACCCCCTGACTGAACTGCTCAAATTCCTGTATTGCCTCACCCCCTGCTGAATCGCTCGAGGAGCGCTGTATCCTGCTCTCCTCATCAGCGCTGTAATCTGCCCCGGCTGAAGAGACTGCTGGGCACTCGCCCGAGAACTGCTTCAAGCGCTTCCCTGCTGTGCCCCTTAAGGAGCACTGAAAGCCCCCCAGGCACGATCCTCACCAAGCACCGTGTGCCCCTTCAAGCGCTTACCTGCGGCGCCCAGTGAAGCACCAATATTGCCCCGCGTGGCCCTCGGTGCCAGGAGAGGGCCGCCGCCGTGTGGGCCGCGCCCGGTCCGAGACTCCGCCGTCCCTGTGCCGGCCTCCGGAGCTCTGGGGAGGCCGCCGCGATCATCGGCCCGGCTGGGTCACGACTGGAGGCCCCTGTCCCCGGGCCTAGTAAGTTTCTGTCAGCGCGTCCGAAGCCTAGGCCGCGGTACGCCTGAAGCCAGCTCCCGCCCCACGTGACGGGGGAACTCCTCTGCCCCGCCCCTCAGAGCGCCGCACTGTGGTTCCTGAAATTTTCAGGAACCCGTGAAATAAATTTTGTCGTGGCATGACGATTTTTATACCAAAATACCGATAATGACTAGCACATTATGCACAAGCATTTGCGTCACAATCGAGTAACGATTTCACCACGAAATCGTCATTTTCGTTTTTGAACCCTTGAGTGCCATTTTACGTTGGCAGCCATCTTGTATGTTGCCCTTCACATAGGCTTGTAACTGCAGCTGAATTTGATATCAAGGACACATACACCTTAATCGACTTCCCTGTGACCTGGGCCAGCTGAAGCCATCGCCCCAAGCCAAACCTGTTCGGTCAGTTCCTTTCCCAGTGGCCGAACGAGATAGCATCAAACCACAACAGGCCATAAATAGTTTGCATCGCACACACACCCTGCCCAAATCTTGCTCACACCTGGCCCTGCTCTTTTCTTCTCTATTTCTTTATGATGAGGAGGAGCCCGGTTTTATTGAGGGTACACCGATATCTGATGGAAATGTTGGGCCTTGCCGGGTAATTGATCACGAACTGGACACACTAAATGTATACGTGTCACTATGACTCTGCTTTTCCTTTTGTAATGAAAATATGTGAATAGCTCACTGTAAATTCTAGAATGTTTGCACCGTAAACTTAAGAATTCTTGCCTGAAGCCTAAAAAACTGTATAAAAGAAGAAGCCAGGCTTTGTATTTTTGAGCAGTCTCCTGAGAACCTACATGCTGTTGTACTTCTAGGACGCTTGTTACTTGGTTGCAGCCAATAAATTACAACTTTGACTTCACCTAGAAGACTCGTGTTTCTGTGGTCTAGATCAGGAAAGTACTCGAGGTCTTTGGGTGTTATCCCTGACACCGCTGGGTTACCGGATCAGTACCGGTTCCGTAAAACCCAGTACCTCAGTTGGCGCCCAACGGAGGGGCGGTATCAGCGGTACCGGTCCAAGCCAGATGTTCGTGAGGAGCTTCGTGTGAAAATTCCGGAGGAAGGCCAGCCACTTCAGCGACCCCTGCATGTCGACGTGGTTCCGAAGGTCTTTGCTGCGAGGTTCCCTGCGTCCCGACGGCTACGAAGGACTGCTGCCCTGACTGCCGCCCTGATTTGGACCCTTGATGTTTGGTAGAGCGAAACGATAGTCGAGTCTTCTGGTGACGTCATCGATATTTCAGTTAAGTATAAGTGGAGCGTCTCCCAGTCCTTAGTTTGTTTGGTGTCCCTTTGGGACCGCTTTGATTTGGAACTTGCAAGCGCCAAAGCCGAAGGTCTCGTGTATTCACGAGAAATATCGTAATCGATAATCCTTTGAAGTTTGAAGCTAGACTAGAGAGCGAAGATGCCTGGTCTTAGCAGACTTGGAAATTTGTTTTGCCTTGGTTGTAATAATAGGGACTCCCGACTGGAGGACTCGTGTCCGGTTCCTCCGATTGGAACTCCAACCTATGAATTATATGTGAAACATGGGGTAGGCCCCATCACATACAATGAAGTATGGATCAAATACACCCGCAAGGATGGTGTTTTAAAATGGCCCCAATATGGTAGCTTTGATACGGAAATTCTGGATAACCTTGAAGTTAAACTTTTCAAAAAGAAAGCCCGGCCGGCAATGTTTGACTCTTTCCGCCTATGGTGTAAGGAGGCCAAACAAAGGGAAATTAAATTAGAGAAGAAAAATAAGAGAGAAAGGGGAATCTCGATAATACAAGCTGCTAGGCAGTACAAAGACAATGAAGAAGAACAGATGTATGAGCAGTTGCACAGGCAACGTAAAATGGTAATAGATAAATGCTATCCAGTTTTGCCGCCTCTTCAGCAAGAAGCAGCAAAAGAACTTGAAAAAGACCCCCTAATGTCGCCTTTGTTAAGTTCACCTCCCCCATATGCGCAAAATGCTACGGCACCTCCCCAACCTCTAGTTGTGCAACCCATGGTTGTTGTGCCTCCTGTTCCTCCACAGCACCCACCAGCTGCTCTTCAGCTGGCTCCTGTTCCTCCGGTGCAGTCACCGGCTTTTACAACTGCTCTTCCTATACTTTCTCCAACTCTAACTGTTGTATCAACTACCGCTTCTGGTACTCCTCCTGACACTGCCTCTGCATCTGCCTCGTCTCACCCTGCCTTCCCACTTGTCTTTTCCTCGACTTCTCCGTCTGTCCGCCAGAGAGTGGCAAGCACTGTTTCTAGCCTTCTATATCCTTTGTTTGGAGCGACAAGCCCGACTCGTGACCCCGAACACAAGCAGTTGCGTAGCCACCTGCCTGATTCTACGGAGAAAGAGGTATTGGATCGTTTGGCACATAGATGGGTGTCTAACCCGACAATATATGATCTAGACTCTGTTATGGATGTTCTCCATCAGTGGGAAGCATCAAAACAGAGGTACGTTTTCGAGAAAATGTGTGTTTTCCTATGCGAGGATTTAGAGGAGAATGATTTGGACTCTAACCCGCCCGAGCTGAACCATGTGCGGTTCGAATTTTCAAAGGGCACCATTGTGGGTTCAGATGTTAGGAAGGCCGTTGCGACGTTGTTATCACTTAGGACTGAAGGTGTTTCCAAGTCGTTGTTTGATTATGATTCCTCTGTCAAGAAGAAGGGAAGACAATATCCCATGAGAGAGGTTCCGCCTATATGGAAAGAAGCAGTGGCCGCTGGTGCTGGTAATAATCCACCAGCTGTACCGGCACATTTTCAGCGGGTTTGGGTGCACGTCCCCTGGAAACGTGCGGAAGTTTTAGCCATTAAGCAGTCTTTGCCTGACCCACGCAAAAACCCAGCAGGGTATTATAAAGAGCTGACTCAGACTGTGGGTTCGTGTATTATGAATTTGGCAGACATCGACATGTTGTTTGGCAATGTTGTCCCACAACCCATTTGGAGTAAGATTCGTCATACAGATCATGTGGTTGAATTGGGTGATACATGGGTTAACCTTAGAGATGCCGACAATAGGCAAGTAGGCGGTGCCAAGCCCGAAGATTTGATTACTGAACTCCCTGGTAAGATCATCGATTACATGAAGACAATGATGCCTGTGTTGCGTGTAAATTGGGATAAGTTGTCTGCGTGTAAGCAGAAGAAAGATGAAACGGTGTCTGATTTCTTCACCAGGTTTGAAGAAACGTTTGTCGACCACAGTGGTCAAGATATGAGCACAGAAGGTGGTCAGCGACTGTTCGTCGATAAATTTGTGCACAATCTGCTACCAGAGTTGTGTAAGAAGTTGAAGGATTCGGAGAGTTCATGGGCAGTTTCATCTTCAGCACAAATATTGGCTACTGCGCAATATTATGAAAATAGAGACAAAGATGAGAAAGAAAGAGCAGAAAAGAAAACTAAAGAGTTGAAAACAAAGGTCCTGTTACAGCAAGCATACCCGCCACGTGGTGGCAGAAGCCAGAATAATGGCGGTCAGAATAATTATCAGCAACCTCAACAGTTTCAAAAGCAAAGAGTAGAGTACACTCAGCCACGCGTTCCTGTGGGTCCCAATCAGTGTTCGTATTGCAAGGAAGAGGGTCATTTTAAGTATAGTTGCCCTATTCTGTTACAGCGCGCAAATGGTGTGTCAAGCACAAGAGGTAGAGGTGTCCAGCAAACACCTAGAGGTAGAGGACGTGGAAATGTCCATCAGAATGCACGCTCCCTTCCGCCTCAGGATTCTATGAATAGGTTTGATCAGCAGAATAACACACCTGGTAGGACAGCTCAGTACTATGCTGATGATTATTATGCAGAAGATGAGTGGACCGAAGGTAACGATTGCTAGGACAGCCATAGACAAAGAGAGGGAGTTGTTTCAGTTCCAGTAGATCAGAGTGGACCATATGATGAGGTGATTACATCAGGTGTGTCAGAACCTTTTCTGTTGGATACTGGTGCTACAAAGAGTTCTATGATGCACTCAAAACTCCCTGGCGCACCTTTGTCTGGCGAAATGAATGTTTCTGTAGGTTTTTCTGGCGCCCCGGTTAGGAACCCGATTTCATGTCCTATGTCCCTGTCTGTTGGTCCTTGTGAATTCGAAGCACCCCTTATTCTGACAATGGGTTGCGGTGAGAACTTGTTGGGATTAGACCTGTTAAAAAGATTGTATGCGACTCTGTACTGCTCTCCCTCGGGAGTGCAACTTACACTAGGTAAGAAAGTGGTTTCTCCAATGTATTTGTCGAAGGATAAAATTCCGACAGAATTGCTGTCCCTACCTGATATTCTTTGGGCTACTGGTCCTAACGATGTGGGTCTGTTGGAAATACCACCATATGTTGTGACATTGAAAGCCAATGTTAGAATGCCGCGCATTCCCCAATACAAGATCTCCAGTGAAGGTGAAAAAGCGTTGTTAGCGATCATTTATGATTTGATTGAGAAAGATGTGATTGAAGAGACAAGAGGCAACGTTTGCAATAGTCCTGTTCTGCCTGTTTTGAAACGAACTGATGCCTCTCAGCCACCTGTGTACAGATTTGTGATTGACCTTAGAGAGGTAAATAAAATAGTAGTGCCACAATTTCCAGTTGTTCCTGACATTACTGCCCTGCTGACTATGATCCCAGCCTCTGCAACATGGTTTTCAGTAATCGATTTGAAGAATGCTTTCTTCAGCATCCCAATTGCTGAGGAAAGTAGGGATATTTTTGGCTTCAGTTTAGGAGGACGAAGTTTCCGCTTTAAGCGCGCTCCCCAGGGCTACTGTGAAAGTGCATCAATATATAGTCAAGCTCTAAAAACACAGCTTGATACGATTGTTTTACCTGAAGGCGCTACACTCATTCAGTATGTAGATGACTTGCTTATTGCTGCAGATTCTGAGGAAATCTGTAAAAACGCCACGTTGTCATTGTTGCGTCATTTGTGTGATCTGCATCACAAAGTGTCCCTGTCTAAATTACAATATTGTCGACAAGAAGTGACCTACTTAGGTCATCTCTTATCGAAGGAGGGAAGGAAACTGACCCCAGTGAATTTGTGGGACGAGTGATGAAAGAAGTGTGTGAAGGGCTAGGCATCCGACAAAAATTCCACGCTGCAAATCCCCCCCAATCAGCTGGATTAGTAGAATGCTACAACGGCACCCTAAAACTCAAGCTAGCCAAGATTCAAGAGAGCACTGGTCTTAAATGGCCTGATGCTCTGCCCTTAGCACTCCTATCCACCAGAATGACAGTGCATTCTAGAGTAAAACTGAGTCCCTACGAAATTGTCTTCGGCCGTCCGGCCAACATATGGGGGGTGCCCAGGCCCACAAAGTTTAGTGAAATAGAGCATCCTGTTTTGCTTGACTATTTGTATGATTTGACGGCTAAATTGCGTGTTTTACACCAACAGGTTCACGACTCACTACCTCAAGCCTCTGAAGCTCCAGGGCACCCTATTGATCCTGGAACATATGTCCTCGTGAAAAATTTCCAGAGGACAAGGAACGACCAGCCCCGGTGGACCGGTCCTCATTTGGTCCTTCTCTCGACGAGATCTGCCGTCCGAGTGGAGGGAAAAAAACATTGGATTCACGGCACCCACTGCAAGCGGGTCCCTTTGCCTCTACCCTATGACCGGTGGGTCCAGGAGGGTGTCGCCGACTCAGAGACTGAATCTGTACCAAGATGCATCCCCTTCAGTGATGCTCGTGTGAAAGGAACAATTACAGAACAAGATAGTGACAATATTCTACAAGCAGCTGTGCCTTCATCAGCCCGATTGGACACTACAGAACCTGAAGCTCTGTTTCAAGACCATACAATACCGGGAAAACAACGGTATAATCTGAGGCCGAGAAATACGAACTAATAAAATTGGACTAATACATTTTTTTTCTCCTTAAATACTATTTTTGAAAGCGCAGCTCTCCACCTGAGAAACTTGCTCATTTTTGTTTTTTTCGAACCACCATCCGGGTTCTGCTGCTAGGGCCGCGGTTGCCGCAGTCTTTGGAGTGCAGCTGGAGACGGTTAGGTCTACAGTTCTGGTTGGTGTAAGGGAGTTACCCTGGACTGAACAGAAGCACTCCTTGGCAGAATCAACCTCCCACCGCGGGCAGCAAATTAGAGGATGGAGTTTTTCAAAATGGAGAGACCTGCCGAAACTGTAAATTTTAAGACAAGAATATGTGGATTGATGACAAGAAAAAGTTTTTTATTACTATGCATTTTCCTATTATTAAGTACAATGGTGTTTCTAATAGGATATATACTGTTTTCTTTACAAGTGACCTTTACCCCGACTGCATCGCCCATACCTCTTCCTACTGTTTCTTCACATTTTTTCCAACCCCTTCTTGAACATGAGTCAGTTAGGAGATTAGAGTTTATTAATAACTCATTCATTCAACTTCTACACCAACACCAGGTTGTAATAAACGCGACAAATTGTTGGGTATGTGGACTCATGCCACACACGACCGATAGGGGTATCCCGTATTTTGTCTTACCTTTTAGTTATTACGGATCTTTGTGGGCATTTCAAACGTTGTTCTTATTCTCCCTCGAACCATATTCTCCACGCTCCACAGGGAGCAACTCCAGCAACGGGGCATTATTAGTGGGGATCAGAAATATGAGCCAAAATATCGACACATATAGAATTCTCCCCAGAGACGAACTAGAAGCCTACCGTAGATGGAATATAACAAGGTATGGAATTTCGTTAAGTGAGAGCCAGCGAGTAAAGAAATCCTCCCCAATCTGGATAGTGCCCCATCAAGGTCACCTATGTCTGCAAGGAAATGAAAAAAAATCCCAGAGCTCAGCTGGGGAATAGTGTCTGTACCGAGACATATGTCTTCCCATCTCAGACCTCTCCTTCATTTTTAGCAGCTAAGGGTACACATTTTATCTGCCATGATAGGGCATACACATGGCTGCCCCCTGACTTCTCGGGCACATGTTTTATCTCGTTCCTGCTGCCACCCACCTACACGGCTGCGGCAGATTACCATAGGACAAGGATAGTTAGGGGTGTTGTGAGTAAAGACGACACTGCGGAACAAGAGTTTGGTGATTTCGCAAAAGGTTTTCTGCCATTTTGGGGGCCTATGGTGAACAGCAGGAACATTCGCCAGTTGATAAGAGTAGTCTAATCCACCGTAATCGAAACGGCTGGTGCCCTTAGTAATCTGACTGCTGAGCTCCAGTCGGACCGACTCATGACCCTTCAGAACAGGGTCACATTAGATGTCCTTCTTGCAGACCGAGGTGGGGTATGTAAGCTGATCCAATCGAGTTGCTGTATATTCATTCCAGATAACGCTCCAACAGTATACCAGGCCATCTCCAAACTGCATAAGATTTCCGAATCGATCCATGTGGATAAAGGAGATTGGTCTTTCATGGGATGGTTCTGGGAACTGATATCTGGCTGGGGATGGAAAATACTAATGGTCATTGGGAAGGTCTTAGCCATTCTCTTCCTGTTCTGTCTGTGCGTGCAGTGCGCTCCTGCAATATGTGGCCTCTGTGCCACATCATGTGTAAGGAAGCCTGTAAAAAGTACAATATACCTCAGTAAGGACCTATATTTCTTTTGGCGTTGAGTAAATCTAGGACATTTTTAACACAAAGATGCCAAAGAGGAAAATAGAAACTTCAAAGTATTATCAAAACATATATATTTTATTTTTCTTTTTTCATTTTTTGGATAAATAAATTTGAGGATATTTGTGCAACTGTACAAATTTTTTCATTATACTCAATATAAAGTTCATGACTGTTGTATATACATTTTCAAAAAAAGTCTACAAAGTACAAAACAATAAGACCTAAAAATAAATGTGCCCTCTAATAGCAAGTGATCCTAACATTCATACATACATGCTCACATACCAATCATACTAATTCATTTTTGTATAAAACATACCTAACAGCATAAATACAAAGACTGGATTTTACAAAACATAGAAAAACGACAGCTCTAAGGTGTACTTGATGGACTACAGAAAGAACTTAGATGAAAGAGTTCTACTAGTTGAGGTGGGATTAACCAGTTCGTATCCAAACAGTAGATGTTGGGCCGACGTACGTTTCGGTGAGAATCACCTTCCTCAGGGCCAAAGACAACATATATGGAGATATAAATATAACATAGATACTCTAATCATTTTTTTAAAAAAGAGACGAGGGCATAGTACAGTTATCTGAAAGTAAAAAGAAACGTTTGTAAATATAATCATTCTTTATAATCATTCGTTATCTAACATAGTATCTCAGTGGCATCAACTAAATATATAGTGTCACATCATTAGTACCATTATAGAACTGCTCATATCTAACAACAAAACACCTTTGTCGGTTTTAGTGTAAATAGTGCGAGGAACTATGCCTAAAGTGGAGAGGTGAGGGATGATTTGAGAGAACAGGATAGTTACCATCAGAATAATACACCCCGTGTGCAAAAGACATTTGTATGTGATACATACAGTGCTCTAGGGGATAGAAATAAGAGTAATGATAGTAGATACCTATAGGGTAGATGATCTGTAAGTGAATTGCATAGTAAAACAGATTCTGGTTGTTGTTTGTAGGCATATACTGAAAGAAATATAAGAATGTCTATAAGAATATGGTTACATAAAAGTTGGCGTTTTAGGTGACAAATAGATTGTACTGTGTTACCTTAATTACAAAGGAGTTTTTGCATTAGATTCTTTTAAAATGAGGGTCCCTTGAGATGTACAAAACGGAGGGCCTCTGTATATCATACAATCTTCCTGTATGGGAGAAGGTAATAGATCTAATGAGTATATGAGTATTTACAACCCATGGGATGACTTTTTTAGAATAAGACATAGTGAGAAATACCTGATCATATATACTTTGTAGTATTCAAATCTTGGGTAATGTAGATCAGCCAGCCTCTATATCTGTGATAAAATGACATGATAATGGGCATCGCGGAATATTACTACTCGATATTTTAACTTAGAAAGTTTCATGAGATTGCACAACTGTTGCCTAGAGAGTAATGCGATATTACGAGGAATTACACAGCTAATATACGAGAAAGCGGGATTGCCTTTATAGTTTTATAGTGAAGTGGCCACCAATACTGATAGTTTAAAAAGAAACTAAAAATATGATACACGGAGAACTCCTTCATATTATGATTAAATTTTTAGCACTGCTTCTAGTGTAACTAAGGGTAACGCTACGAAGGGGTTGTGATCGGAGCATAGCGTGCGTGTCATCATACCTGTTTGTGAGAGGGCTGGTGCCGCGACCGAGGGTTCCTGGGACTCAGCACAGTATGAATAGTTTTTCGAACGTAGTTAGGGGTTGAATTGCAGCCTTAAAGATAAAAATAAACAAGGGAGACTAAATCTATGGCTAAATATAGCAGAAATTTGGGAAATGTTTTAGAAAAACATCTAGATATCGAGGGTTAAATTAGGCGCTGCAATTGGTGGGGCTTAGAGTGAGGCTGCGTAGAGATTGCAGCCGCTCAATACGGACTGTTGCTTAGGGTTAGGCAAACGCGAGCGAAGCGTGGCTTCGGAGTAATCTTACCTGAGTTTCAGTAGGCTGGTGTCGCGACCGGGGGTTCCTGGGACTGAGCCCAATGTAAAGGGTTTACGAACGTATTGACAAGTTTAAATATAGCCTATTAATTATGTACAGGTGAGGAGCCATGAGCATGAAAATAGGACTGGTTCAGATGCCACAACTGGATATAGATGACAGACTAAGGTTAGCAGGCTGAGACTATAGCGGCCATATTGGACTAGGATTCGGTAGTATTTTCTCGTTAGGAAACGGGCAGAGATTGAGTACATTATGAATATGTGATTTCAGGGAATTTCATTAAAACTTATCTGTAGAAAGACAAAAAGAATAAAGATTTGTGGAAGTCTGTAGTTTCACATTTCATATGTGGTCTTGCACGTGATACACAGAGTAAAAAGGTGTTTTTAGATAATAGACAAGCCCATTCGTAGATAGAGAGTATAGTAACATCATCATAATGTTACTATCCAGGAGATTTCTTCATTATGTCCCAATCGGACTGTGTCCAAATGGTGAATCCAAAAAGTTTCAAGTTTTTTGCGAAAAATTGATGAGTCCTTTCCTGGTGGTGCATAGACATGCTCCAAAATCTGCCATCGCATGTCTTTTTCCTTATGACCGTATTTGAGAAAATGGGGCACCATAGGGGCATTTGTCTTTTGCGTTCTAACAGCAGACTTGTGTTCAGAGAATCTGGTGCGGAATTCCCTGACGTTTCACCAATGTACCCTATATCACACGGACACTTGATAAGGTATATGACGTTTTTAGTTCTGCAGTTGGTCATTTCTTTTAAGTTTCCTTGTTTTTGGCCATATGTCCATTTTTCACCTGAGATTATCTGGTCGCATGCATGACAATTACCACATTTGTGGTTGCCTTTTGGTAGGGGATTCCCATCAATGGTTTTCTGTTTGTTTTGTTCCTTATTTTTCCACCTACTGTGTACCAACTTGTCTCGTAAATTTTGGTTTCTTCTGAATGCAAGGGTTGGTTTTTACATAGTTTACTTTCCTGGTCATTGATGTTTAGAATTTTCCAGTTCTTGTAAATCACCTTCCTTATCTTGTTGTTAATCGTGGAGTGGTTCAGTACACAGACGAGTTTCTGTTCCTGGGGTTTTGGTGTTGGATTTAACAGAACATCTCTGTTATAATATTTCGCTCCCTTCATAGAGTTGTGTATGAGGCGTTTGGGGTATCCTCTTGCCAATAGGCGTTCTGTTAGTTTGTTGGCATGTGCTATAAAATCTTTCATGGACGTACAATTTCTTTTAATTCGTAAAAATTCTCCAACGGGATAGAGTCCTTTTGGCAGTGAGGGTGGTAGCTGCCATGTTCCAAGATGGTATTTTTGGCTGTCGGTTTGCGATATAGGTCGACTGTCAGTTCTCCTTCAGTGTGTCGTATCCATATATCTAGGAATTCCACTTTGTCTGAGGAGAAATTATGAGTGAATTTTAAGTTTTTGTCTGCCAAGTTGAGCCATTCGATGAATTGTTTTAACAACTCTTCTGTTCCTGACCAGATAAAGAAGACATCGTCAATAAATCTGTGCCATCTGGAAATGTTTTCAAAGAATGGCGCGATTTCATTAAAAATGTTTTTACGCTCAAATTCTCCCATATATATGTTTGCTATGCTGGGGGCACAAGAGGCCCCCATGCTTACACCTTTGACTTGGTGATATACGTCATCTTTGAATTCAAAAAAGTTGTTTTGTAAGACCATTCTTAAACATTGCAGTATGAAGGTGTTGGGTCTAGATCCAGGTGTTCTTTCTAGGAGTGCTGCAACTGATTCAATGGCTTCGTTCTGTGGGATATTAGTGTATAGAGATTCTATATCACATGTGACAAGCAACTGTGTGGCATTATTGAATGGAGAATGTTCAAGGACTCTGATCATATGCCCGGCGTAATTAGTGGTAAGAGGGCATAGAAAGGAATCTAGGTATTTTGAAAGAGGTTCCGTGTTTGAGTTTATGGAGGCTACTATTGGTCTTAGAGGTGGATCCAATGTGTTCTTATGCGTTTTCGGAACACCATAAATTGCTGGAACCACTGGATTGATGTTAATAAGGTAGTCCATTTCTTTTTGACAGATGTATCCTTCAGTGAAGGCATTGGACACTGTTTCCTTTATTTCTTCTGCTAGAGCATTTAGAGATCGTCTACTTGCTTTTTTGTAATGCTCTTCTACTCTTAGCATCTGGTTGATTTTATCTGTATAGTGATTTGTGTTCATAATCACAATTCCTCCTGCTTTATCGCACGGTTTTATTATGATGTCTTGATTGCTTTGTAGTGTTTTCAGAGCTTGTCGTTCCTCTTTTCCCAGATTTGTGTGAGGTGAAGGGATATATCTCAAAACTCTTTCTAGTTCGTTAAGAACGCTTTTTTCAAAGATCGCTACTTCTGGTCCAAGCATGTCCAGAGTAGGGGTGAATGTGGATGGTGGTTTACATCCCGATAGGTTTTCCTCTTCTTCTCTTGTTTCTATGTTGTCAAAGTATTTCTTTAGTCTGATTTTCCTAAAAAAAGAAAAGATGTCCTGATGAATTTGGAATCTGTTTGCTCCAGTGCTAGGAACATATGATAGACCTTTACTTAGTATGTTTATTTCTTCTGTTGATAGATTGTGTGAAGAGAGATTAAATATTGGTATGGAGGTGTTGTTTCGATTTTTTATTGTTTCCAGTACTGTTGGCGTCTCGTTTGTACGTATGGCTGAGGATGTGGAGGGTTCGGCTGTTGATATTGGTTCGATTGTTGGTATTGATGTTGATTCACTGTTGGATATCGGGATCTTCCCCGGCCTCTGCCCCTCGATAAAAAAGGTTGACGTGGGCCTCGATTTGATCTTCCTGAAAAATGGCCTCTTTGAATGTGATTGGCGTAGCCATAATCGTAATCTTCTTCTGTAATCATTCCTTCTTGTTCTGAGTCTGAGGAGTCCGTATTAGAGAAGGTTTGGAATCTTACTCTTTTGTTGGATCTAGAGTTGTGAAAAGTCTGGTCATATGATCTGGTTCCTTCAGTTGGATCTTCTTGATGGTGAGTATAAAAATCCTGTTTTAGGTATGGATAAATTTTCTCCTGTGCAAACCAGCGAACGTCTTTTCTCAGTTTGTCCATTTTCTTTTTTGTGAGATATGTATCAAATTCTTCTATTTCTTCGTTTATTTCCTGGAGTGTTTTCTCTGTCTCTTCTAGTGATGGATTTGCTTTTAGTTTCTCTTCTAGCTCAAGGATTTCCTTTTGTAGTGCCACTAGCATTTCTTTCACTGTATTGATGATAAGAAGCATCCAATCACGTGAGCAGCGATTTGCAATGAGAGACCATCGCTCTAAGAAACTACGGACTTCCACAAATAGGGCCGGCATATTCCTGACTCTAAGCCCTATGGGGATAGCGCCTGCTTTTAAATATTCCCCCATAAAGAAGGCATGTGATTCCATTCGTTTTGCTTTCTTTTTCATATTAACAAGCCTGTGTCACAAGACGAACTGAGCACCAGAATGATGCTGCAGCAACATCTCAATGACTTTAGGAATATAGACCTGGACTCAGACTAGCATGAGATTAGGTTTAATTGCCTATGTAAGGGCAAAAGTAGGGTTTGTGGTTCCTGAAATTTTCAGGAACCCGTGAAATAAATTTTGTCGTGGCATGACGATTTTTATACCAAAATACCGATAATGACTAGCACATTATGCACACAATCGAGTAACGATTTCACCACGAAATCGTCATTTTCGTTTTTGAACCCTTGAGTGCCATTTTGCGTTGGCAGCCATCTTGTATGTTGCCCTTCACATAGGCTTGTAACTGCAGCTGAATTTGATATCAAGGACACATACACCTTAATCGACTTCCCTGTGACCTGGGCCAGCTGAAGCCATCGCCCCAAGCCAAACCTGTTCGGTCAGTTCCTTTCCCAGTGGCCGAGCGAGATAGCATCAAAGCACAACAGGCCATAAATAGTTTGCATCACACACACACCCTGCCCAAATCTTGCTCACACCTGGCCCTGCTCTTTTCTTCTCTATTTCTTTATGATGAGGAGGAGCCCGGTTTTATTGAGGGTACACCGATATCTGATGGAAATGTTGGGCCTTGCCGGGTAATTGATCACGAACTGGACACACTAAATGTATACGTGTCACTATGACTCTGCTTTTCCTTTTGTAATGAAAATATGTGAATAGCTCACTGTAAATTCTAGAATGTTTGCACCGTAAACTTAAGAATTCTTGCCTGAAGCCTAAAAAACTGTATAAAAGAAGAAGCCAGGCTTTGTATTTTTGAGCAGTCTCCTGAGAACCTACATGCTGTTGTACTTCTAGGACGCTTGTTACTTGGTTGCAGCCAATAAATTACAACTTTGACTTCACCTAGAAGACTCGTGTTTCTGTGGTCTAGATCAGGAAAGTACTCGAGGTCTTTGGGTGTTATCCCTGACACCGCTGGGTTACCGGATCAGTACCGGTTCCGTAAAACCCAGTACCTCAGCGCAGCCATTGGTCCTGGCTGGGGCGCCCCCGAGGCGGGCTCTGTGATTGGTTCCTGCAAGCCCGGCCCCTCCTCTGTGGGTCCGGGATTGGTCCCCGGGCCATGGAGGTGCCTGGAGGCCCGGGAACAGCCAGCAGCCTCGCCGGAGGTCCCCGAAGGAAGCCCGGGCCCTCCCGACTCCAGCATCCGCCGCAAGGGCTCCCACGGGTGCCAAAGCACGAAAGGTAACCCCCGGGGGAGAGGAGGGCGGCCGCGGGAGTGAATGCAGGGCCCCCCAGGAAGATCGAGGGAGGCCCCGGGGCCGCCCTCCCCTACCGGGACGATTGTTAGGCCGGGGGCCCTCAGTAACTGATATAAGAGACCCTGAAGCTGTGACTGGGCCCCGTTGGCCCCCAATGAGCCTCTAGTGACTGCGAGGCCCTGATGAACATCCAGGTTCCTCGGTCTAATTAACTGTTTATGCCGGGTGGCAGGCTCACGCCTGGTTAACTGTTATGCCTGGAGCCATAGTTACCACTGATTAACTGTTTAGGCCCTGATTGATAACAAGGTGGTTCGGGCCTAATTAACTGTTTAGGCCTGATGACCTGATGATTTACCCCGAAGTGGTTTAGCCCTGCGCAAGGGAGTTGTCAGCCTCAATGAAATGATTTGCCTTTAATGAACTGTTTATTCTTATAGGATGTAATGCTCATTCTTACTACCTGAAATGCTAGTTCATGATAAATGAAAGGATCCACTTATCCACTTTATGTGATGAAAAGGTTATTGCGACAGGCTATGTTATTTTCTGAATTGCTACCTTTGCTCCCATGATGAAAATGCTTTAGTGAAATACTCTAGGAAATGCGGATGAATTGATTGCCCTGATCCTAATCCTATATAAAAGCTATTGATTTTAATCAAAAGTACTGGTGTGGTCTCCATTATTGCGCGCACTTATCGTCTCAGTGGATGAGTGTGTTGTGTAGCTACTTTACACGTAAGCCCCTGGTTGCCTACCTGCTCGAGCCAAGCTACCCCCCGGGGAACTGGAGGTCCCAGTTCTGACAGCTGGCAAACCTGTTTGGCTACAGCTTACAGCGTTACTCTGCTGAAGGAACTCGAGCTTCAAAAAGTGATTACGTCTGAATGTGGAAATCTTCACCAGGCGAAGGCTCATGAAGTATCTGGCCAGTGCGGGATCTTGCTTAGGTGCAAATTTTGAATTTCTCCTGCTTAGACCTTTCCTGCCAAAATCAACAGCTTCACCTGGATCATGTCTGATAGCTATTTGGCCTTGTATAGTCCTCCTAAGCCACAACCTGCTGCACTGCCCAGCTGGGATTTTTTACTTCAATTTCAGAAACCAAGGGCCAGATGTACGACTGGTTTTTATGGTCACAAAGAGGTTTTAGGCTTTTTTGCGACCGCAAACAACGTGGGGCCCATGTACACTTGCAAAATAGGGTTTAGCCACCTGCTATAAGAAAGGGGCATTCCTTTCCTAATAGCAACTCCAAAAGCTATGTAAGAATGTTTTGCGACTGCAATTGCGGTTTACCACTAGCAGTTTACCACCCTTCCCAGAAGGGTGGTAAAGCTCTCCCAAAAGGGAAGGAGTCCCCAGTGGACCCCTTCCCCTTTGGGAATGCATGTGCAAAAAATGTTTAAGGGCAGGCAGTGGTCCCAGTGACCACTGCCTGCCCTTAAAAAATGAAAATGAAAAGTTACATTTTTATTTTTTAAATGCATCCCATTTTCCTTTAAGAAACACGGGCTGCATTAAAAAAAACTGCTTTATTTGAAAGCAGTCCAAAACATGGAGGTCTGCTGACCCCAGTAAGCCACCATCCCTGGGAGTGCAAGCCATTCCCATTGGGGTCGCAAATTGCGACAGCCTCATTAATATGCATGAGGCTTGCAATATGCGACCTCACTGGGAATCGCAAGCAGTGTCTCTGACACTGTTGTACAATGATATTTGCAACTCGCAAGTTGCGACTCGCAATTTAATGCAATTTGCGAGTCAATGGTCGTACATCTGACCCATTGTCTTAAGGTAAAACGTCTTCCTGGGTCGAACCTGATTCTCATATCAGATCTTCATCAATTGATTGGCCTAAAATCATGCCTATACAATGGTCAAGTGCAACCATATGATAGAGGTTGTTGTTTGACACATTTTGGTGTTATTTCCATTTTAAACTGTAATATTCATATCTCTGGTTCCCCTTATTGGATTTTTGTTATTTTAGCGTCATTTGTTCATTAAATCATTTTCAAATGTTATAAATCTGGATTTTTATTGTGTTGTGTTGTTGACTTTTCAACTGTTTTGGTACTTCCAAATTCTTTACATATTTTCTTAAGCTAAGCCTGTCTACACTGTGCCATAGCTGCCAGGGGTTGAGCTCATGTTTAGATTTCTGAAACTTTTACTGGACCTAACAAAAATAGTGACCTCATTAACCCTTTCTGTGCTGGTGACGGAGCCACTCCGTCACCAGCCACGGACGCGCTGTGCTGGTGACGGAATGGTTCCGTCACGGATTGGCCGCCGCGCCTGCGCGGTATCAATTCTGCGCCTGCGCGGCATGTTCTATTGAGCGGGCGGGGCCGTCACAGAACCACTCCGTCACAAGACCAGCGCGCCCGTGGCTCGTGATGAAGTGGTTCCGTCACGAGCATGGCGGCGCCGCGCGGCCCCCCCAGTCCCCCAGTGCCGCGGCGGAATTACCGCCGTGGCGAAGGGGTTAAATGAGGTGGACTACCATCCACACCAACTAATAATCCGCTCTCTCACACTGACTTAATGGTGAAATCATATTTTGACAACTTAATCGGAGAAGTGACTTCGTAAAATTTTTTATGTAGGATGCCTGAGACAGAAGTGGCTGAAAACTAATTCTGTAAATTGTCATAATTTCAGAGCTGGAATATACGTCCTTGTCTGGAAAACTTAAAGAACCTGGTCTAGAGGACAATAGCTTGCCTTTGGGTCCAGGAAAGGTCAATGGTTGTTAACTACTGACCTCTTAGTAGAAATTTGCTCACGGGGAGAGGAGTGCAATAGTTGGCAGGGGTAGCTTTAACACTGCTTCTTTTGGCTTGGAGATGCCAGGGAAGACTTTTCCTATTCATTCCTTTGTCTCTCTTAGACAGCCCATCCCCAGTCACAATCAGAGGGAACACCATGTGTGCCAATTATTGTACTTCTTGATCTGGAATGCAGATCTTATATTGTGAAAGGTAATAACTCCGGGTCAGAGGTCAAAGGCTTGCCTCTGGGCCCAGAAAAAGCCAATGGGTGTTCACTGCTGACCCCTTGGCAAAGATTAGTTATCTGGGAGTAGACAGAAACTTTTGGCAAAGCAAAGGCAGCTTTTGCACCACCACTTTTGACTTGAAGATGCCAAAAAGGCCTTCTTCTATTCCTCCCTAGGACCCTCATAGGCAGTAAGGCTCCAGCAACAGTAGAAGGGTAAACCAGTTTTAACTCTGTCAGATATCGTAGTGTCCAAGAAGCTGAAGAGAAGCCTGCCATGTGACAACTGGGTTCAGCCATCTTTAAGCAGGGGCTACTTGGTAATTTTGCATGTAGGCAAAGAGGAAGTGCTGCAAAAGAAGGTGGGGGACTGAAGGAAAGTTGTTAGGATGGAGCAGTAGAATTCTTCTGGCTAGTGCACAGGATAATTTTGGCACCTTCACCACTATATCTGTAGAACATTCCTGAACCTGGGAAGACTCCATTTGAATAAGAAGGCCATGTTGGAGAAATAATCCTAGCTTCCAACTCCTGGCTCCTTTTCGTAGAAAGGCTCACACAAGGACTCATGGACCCCTTAATACTGCTGCAGCCCATGTACTAGAATTGCTTTCTCGGGGTCAAGCAGCTGGCCTCCTGGTTCCCTACTACAGGGACACAAAAAGCAGAAGGAGCTTGACTCTAAGAGGTCCAGCTGACTAAAGAGGATTAGGCTCTGCAGAAGACTTGACTGGAGAGAGTCTTGGTGCCCAATTGGAGACTAAATCTGAAAGTAGATGCTTTGACCAGGGTACATCGCTTGGTGCATCTGACCTCCGCCCCATCGCAGTTGGCTGGAAATTGCACCTTCATCCTGTTCCACCACAAACTGTTTTTTTTCTATAGGACTAGTCTTTTTTAGGCACTTTTTGCCTTTAACTTGCAGGTCACTGAACCTATTTTGAAGATCTTGGTGTTCTTGGTAATCTTTTTGCTCATTAAAAATCTCTTTATTTTTCTAAATTGGCTTAGGAATTTTATTTTGTTGTATTCTTTACTTTAAAATGTGTCCTGCTGCTTGAATTTAGCATGGGAATTGTCAAACATGCCTGCATCTGATTTTATCACCCTGTTCTCAGGAACAATATATATATCTTTTTTTTGTTTAAGAAGTTTTTTTTTAATTTTCAAGTATATGAGACAAAAGAGAAAATAAGAACAACAACTAAATGAAAAAAAGCATTCATAAATATACACAGCATATTATATAATATAGGCAAGTAAATAACAATGATGTAATATGAGCATAACATTAGAGAGAGAGGAGGGAGGAAAACAGGGGGAAGAAGAAGGGAGAGATAAAAAAGGAGGAAAAAGAAAAAGAAGAGAAAGAAAGGTCTAAAATTTTGTAGGAGAATAATATAAAGAAAAGAAAGAAAAAGAACTAGTGTACAGGAGAATGAGTAGAGAGATATGATGTAAAAGGTAGCCAAAGAAGATCAGATTTAATTTTTGGAGAGCGGGACATGGAGGAAATATTAGCGATTCTATGCTCATCACAAATAAAATTCCACCAAGTTAATGAAAATATTTTAGGATTGTCTTTCCGGGATGATAAGATAACTTTGAAAGCTAATGCAATAAAAAGGTCAAGTAACAGGGAAACAGGAGACGAGTCATCAACATCAGGTGAAGAAGAGCCTAGAAAAACATTTTGTAATGATAATGTTAGATCACATTTAAAAATTGTCATGCAAATAGACCAAACAGATTTCGAAAATGTTAATACATTTGAACAATCATAAAGTTGATGTCTCAATGTGCCAGTATCGTTAGAACAGGACCAGCATAGAGGAGAAGAGGATGGAGAAAACTTAGAAATACCAACAGGAGTTATAACAGCTCTATTGTAAATAAAATACAAAGGGCCTCATTTATGAGGCTGTGCGTCACTTTTACGCTGCCGGTGCGTCACTTTTTGTGACGCACAAGTGGCATAAAAAATGCCCCTTGTTGCACCTCATTTACAAAGTGACGCATCTAGGTAGATGTGTCACTTTGTAAACCCCTGCACCACATTATACCTGCGCCGGTTATAATGTATGCAAGGGGGGCGTATTGACGCAAGGAAGGGTCGTAGAAGTGAGGCAGTGAAATCTATGAGATTTCACTGCGTCCCTTTTAGGACGCCGTTGCGTCAAAATCTTGCGCCTGCCTCACAGCAGGCGTAAGACTGACGCAGGCCCTTTCACATGGGGCTTGCCCCATGTGAAAGGACGCATTGCTGGAGTTGCGTCACTTTTGTGACACACTCCCGCAATGCGTCACTTTTGCGCTTACAGATACGTCAGAAATACTGACGTGTCTGTAACTCCTTGCAACATGATGCGTCATACATTAAATATGACGCATCAGGAATGTCGCAAGGAGTGCGCACTGAGAAGTGACACATCGCTGCTTTCACGCAGCGATGCGTAATTTCTCATAAATGAGGCCAAAGATTGGGTTATACGAGCAGCAGCAGAAACTTTAAATAATTTAGACCACAATTTATCCCAAGTCGTAATGGAAAAAGAAATGGACAAGTCACTTTCCCAAGCAGATTCAATAGGAGATTTGGGCCCCTCAGTAACATTCGATAACAATAACTTATATACAAGAGCAGCTTTAGGTCTGTGTGTTGGAAATACAAGATGTAAGGGAGAGGGTGGAGTAAGAGAAGGTGTATCAGCTTGGAAGGTCAAAAGTAGCTCATTGTGATTGTAAGGCATTGGAAATTATGATATATTCATTGAAGTAAGAATCAGGTAATTAGTATTGTACCTGTAGGTCAGAAAAAGGAATAACAGCATTTTGGTGAAATAATTGGTGAACAAAAATAATTCCCTTCTCCTTCCAGTATTTGCAGTAGAACGATTTACCTTTATATTTAAGAAATTTGTTATACCAAATTGTGGATGATAGGAAACATTGAAATGGAGTAAAACCATTAGAAAATGTATTGTATAATAAACTGTGAATATTTTAAAATAGGGTTATTGGACATGAAAGTGCTGTTGGACATAAAAAGTACATTCTGAAAAGAAAAGTCTTTTAGTAAGGAGCGTTCACAAACAATCCATCTGAGAATAGGAATATCAGCACAATCATATGCTAAAGCAAAGGATTGCTTAATCAGAAAAGCCGAGTGATATGCTCTAAAGTTTGGAAAACGTACCCCACCCTCAGACTTAGGACGAATAAGTTTTGTAAGAGCAATTCATGGATGCTTCTTATTCCATAAAAATTTAATACAAGAGGAGTTAATTTGAGAAAAGTAGGAGAAGGGGATCCGAAAGGGTAACATGGATAATGTTTATAAAACATGAGGTACAATCATCATTTTAATAGTATCTAACCTACCCCACTAGGAAAGATATAGGGGAGACCAAGTGAGAAGCAGTGATTGTATTTTAGTAAGTAACACAGTAAATGTTTACCTAATAGTATCGGGTAACGAGGCAGAAAACCAAATACCAAGATATTTAATTTTGGTGGGACACCAAGAAAAATTAGTATCACTAAACATAAATTGGTAACATATGGAGTTTAAAGGTAAAACTTCTGCCTTTGAAAGGTTTAGCTGATAACCAGAAATACTGGAGTATAATCGGACCTCATCCAAAAAAGGCGGGAGGGAGTCAATAGGGTTCGACATGTAAATTAATATATCATCGGCATAAGCACATATTTTTGTTTCTATGGAGTTATAAGTAAAACCAGAGATATGTGAGTTAACACGGATACGCTCCAGGAAAGGTTCAAGGCAAAAAACAAACAATAAAGGTGAAAGCGGCAACCTTGTTGCGTACCTCTGGTTAAAGAAAAAGAATTGGAAAAATAATTATTAACAAAAATACTAGCTTGAGGGCAAGAGTACAGTAATTTAATATAAGAAATAAAAGTAGGGCCAAAACCAAACCATTGGAGGGTTTTAAACATAAATTGCCAATTGATACGATCAAAAGCGTTTTCAGCATCCAATGACAGTGCTGCAAGAGGAGATTTGTATTTTTTAGAATATGAAATAATATTTGTAAACATTTGTGCATTATCTGATGCTTCACAAATGCTTCAAAAATCCGACTTGGTCAGTTTTAACCAATAAAGGAATAATGGTTTCAAATCGGGATGCAAGAATCCTGGCAAATATTTTTCAATCATAGTTTATTAAAGATTTAGGACGAAATCTTGTACAAAGGGAGTGATCTTTATTTGGTTTAGGAATTATAATAATTAAGGTGTCCATAAAAGAACTGGACACTTTAGCATCAGCAATAAAGGAATTAAAAAGAGCTAAAAGTTTATGAACAAAAATGGAGGTAAAGGTAGCGTAAAATTCAGCAGGGAGACCGTCAGGGCCAGGAGCTTTTGATTTTTTTAGAGATTTAATAGCATTAGTTATCTCCTGAATCGTGACCTCTCTTTCCAATGTATTAAATTCATCAGGCAAAGATGGGGGTGAAGGGAGGCCTGAGAAAAAGGTATCTAAATTTTGATTAGTGGGAATCGTGTCATCAGAATAAAGAGATCGATAATATTCATGAAAAACCTTGGCAATATCTTTATCTGAGGACACCATTGTTTTAGTAGATTCATTGAAGATGGAACCAATATCTTTACATTCAGATTCAATTTTCAAATAATTGCGTAGCATTTTACCCGCTTTATTTTGACCAACATGATATTTAGATTTAATTTTAAGAAGAATATTACAAGCTTTAATTGTTGCCAATTTGTTGAGTTCAGACTTGGCCTTAATCAATTCATGGTGGGTAGAAGGTGATTTAGAAGTGAAATAAGTATGTTCCAGCAATTTGAGATGTTGTAATTGATATTTATATTTTTTTTGCGTGGTTTTCTTCTTATTCGAGACATATTAAATAGTAAAGGCACGAAAAGAGGCCTTGAAGACATCCCAATTATTAGAAACAGAGGTGTCTAATGGGTTATTGAAATTAAAAAATTCATTAATAAAAGTGGTGGCTTCTTTGATGTAAATAGTATCAGATAATAAAAAATATTACGTTTCCAACAAATTAAAGGGAGGTAAGTGAAAGGTCAAGTAGCGCATGAACGGGCGCATGGTCTGAAATAAAAATAGATCCAATTTCTGAAGATTGAAAGGAAGGGAGCAGGGATTTACTAACCAAAATATAATCAATTCTAGAGTGAGTATGATGTACATTTGAGAAAAAAGTATATTCAAGTGAATCAGGATTACATGTCTTCCAAACATCATATAATGGACGAGAGGCAATGGCCGATTGAAATGCTTTATGAGATTTATCAGGATGAAATGTACATTTAGATAATCTATCAGAGAAAGGGTCTATCCATTGGTTAAAATCACCAGCAACAATAATATTAGGGCAGTCTATGGAAGAGAGTAGAATTTTAATGTCATTCCAAAACTTAGGTTCTGGTTTAACAGGGCCATAGATATTTAGCAAGACTAGAGTTTTGTTTTGTATAACAACCTTTGCCATTACCCAGCGTCCAT
The DNA here is from genome assembly GCF_964263255.1 of Lissotriton vulgaris. NCBI lineage: Eukaryota > Metazoa > Chordata > Amphibia > Caudata > Salamandridae > Lissotriton > Lissotriton vulgaris. The sequence continues at coordinate 167,669,368 of NC_141689.1, read as the reverse complement.
CATCATCATTCTGTGTAGACAGAATTTGTACAGATAATGACTTATGAAACAATATAACAACACCCCCTTTTTTACTAGAAGCAGGAGAATACACAACTTGACCCACCCAATGCCTTTTCAACTGATGTGATTCAGCTTCAGTACAATGAGTTTCTTTAAGAAAAGAAACCTTAGAATCAAGCTTAGATAAATGAATTAATACCTTTTGTCTTTTGACGGGATTTCCAAGACCACGAACATTCCACGTGACAAACTTGCACATAATGGAGGGATAGGAGGGTAATACACGAATGGAGTTGATACACATCAGGATTACAGCTATAAGAAATAAAACACCACATATGAGGTTCATATATGAAAAACATTACAGAAAAACACACAGTTCTAATATATACAAGCAACCAGTTGAATAAAGTTAACAGAGCAAGGCAAAAATAGAAAGACCAAGGAACAGAGATAAAGAAAATATTGAAGAAGGAAAACACCAGGACAGAACAGGAAAAGTAGGAAAGAATAAGAAAGCAAGAAAATAAAAGAAGGAAGAAGTACGCAAACAGATTAAGGCATAATAACCAGATCTGTAGGAAGAGAGAAAATCGAAGAAGGCGGGACATAGTGACACAAGATGGTACGGACCTCAAAAAACAATAATGAAGGAGATAAAAAGAAAAGAAAGGAGAGCCTCATTAGCATGAGAGAATATGCATAGTCTAAGATGATAGAATAAACATAAAAATGATTTAAGATGGCAATCCTAAAAGAATAGAAAGATCAAACATTAGTATCAATTCCATTAGATGAAAGTTGATGTAGATAAAGTCAAAAGAGCGTGAACGGCCATCATGAGTAATCTTGCAGAGACAAGGATGAAGGATTCCATACTGAATATTATGGTGTCTCATCTGAGGATGCAAGGCAAGGATTTTTTTGCGACGTGCATTCGTTGCATCAGAGATATCCTGTGAGATGAAGATATTGTGGCCAGACCAAATAAGACGACGTTTAAGTTTGACAGCCTTCAGAATAGTCATTTGTTCAGTAAACTCCAGAAAAAGCATTATGATGCCATGTGGTTTTGTAGCACTGGGGTTTAAACGACCCAAACGATGTGCTCTTTGTATGTTAAGAGGTGTAGTAGAAGATTGAAGATCCAGGAGTTCAGGAAGGAATTTCTGTAGAAATAGAACCATATTCGACCCTTCAATATTTTCCGAAACACCACACAGTGGTAGGTTATTTCGACGATTTCGATTTTCAAGGTCCTCTGTGTGAATTTTTAGTTTGTGAATTTACTTTTCAAGAAATGGAATCTTGGTAGAGGCATCCTGTAAAACGCTAAATCGTTGTTCCAGTTCTAGTACCTTGCCTTCCATAACAATCCACCTCTCCTCAATTTGTTTTAGTTTTTAATTTGTCGCAGACATAAAAGGTTGAAATCCGCGGACTTCATCTAAAATAGAGTCCAATACCAGATTCTGAGATGAATGAATGGGAGACGGCGGGTCATTTTTGTCTCTTTGGTTTTGTACCAGATATGGATGGCCTAGCAGAGTGGATATCATTAGCCATTTTAGTGTTGAAAGAATTCACCAAAAAAAATGCAGAAGGATGTGAAGACAAGAATAAAGAAGAGCTTCAAATTGCACAAATATTAATTTAAAGTTGAAGTAGAGTTCCTCAGAAAAAAAACTATAGTTAGATGCAAAAGGAGTATAATTTCCTCATTATACTGGCAAAAATTAGTAAAAATTGTACACAGGAGAGGATAGTTTAATATTTGTGAAATAAAGGGCTGGTTGTAGGAATCATAAAGTGGAATCCTTCATCGCAGCAAAAATAAAACTAGTAGAAAATATATAGACATTGTTAGAGGTCATTTTGTTATTGGTGTAATAGAAGCGGCATATCAGTAAGACAAGACGCAAGCTCAGCGACCAAAAAATGGTGGGAGCTCACATCTCCAATATACAAAATATTGCTGCAAATTCCAAGAAGCTTGAAGGAGGAATAAAAGCATCCACAATGTTAAGTTCAGAAGCACAGCGTATGTTAAAAAGCGGATACACAACCTCAAAAATTATGTTCCATAAAGAGGTAAAGTGTTACATGAGGGTGCTTCTCTGGTGAGACATTGCACAGTCAGAGCATGTGGAAATACAGAGCATAATGGCGAAAATCCTGAGGTAAACGCTTTTCCAAAAGTACCAATTTAAAAAATCAGGTCCATACAGGATTGCCGAGTTGCAAGGACAGATCAGGAGAAAAGCGGTAAAAAAAAAGTGAAGGAAAATTTCAAGACGCGGGTGTGGCGACCTAAAATGGCGGCTGCCCGCATCTCTGACAGGAAAATAATACTGCGAGCTGTAGCGGTGAAGTTAAGGTGTGGAGGCATCCAAAAACGCGGTCTGTTGACTCACCGCATACTCATTTGCGGATGCCCGATGTTCCGGACACGAAACGACGAAGAGGAGGCTCTGCGCTATCTTCCGAGTCCTGCACTTAAGCGGAGCTCACACCAGGTCCGCCATACCAGCTCGGCGTGCAAGCCACGCTCCCCAGGAACAATATATTTTTATTTTTATCAAAGTATATGTTAGAGATAAGGGGGTGTTTGACAGACCAATAATACTATCCCTTATGTAGCTTCTGAGAACATATATTGCATTTTATATGTGCCTGAGACACAGGCTCTGTTTTCCTTATGATAGTTAGGGAAAGGTTCTTTTAAAAAAATTATTACTGAAGCTAATGTCTCTCCTTTCTGCATATCCGGAACGTGATTACTAAAGGCTAACAATTTCAATACCACAATATTTGGCACTCAACACTTGCGAGATTGTAACATAGTATTTACTGAAAGATAGCATATATTTTCCACTGTTGTCAAATTGAATTTATTTGTATTTTCACTACAAACCTTAGCCCAATGGTGCCCAGCAGAGGTCCAAGACGGCCACTACCATCTCACATTCGAATGTGCAACCAATAGTGTCAGAATTGGGGTTCTTAGTTTCGGAGGGGCTACTCCTACCAACTAATCAGACCTGCTCAGGGCAGGTCAAAGCACAAAGTTCTGAGAGAATCTCTGCTCAACCTCGGATAACTATGGCACAATCAGCAGGCAATTCTATAGCCCAGTCTGCTCAGGGTGTCTTTGACTGCTTCGAAAATTGATATTTACGGATTAATAAGCGGTGTACAAACACAGAAGTAAAATTGAAAATTGAAAAAAAAATAATGTTATGTAAATGTGAAGGAATTTGTAACTGGAGACTAAAAATTTACTTGGTATCCTTAGATGCATTTGTGGGAGCAGTGCAAATGCATCAAACAGAATATAGTTTGGACGCTGAGTGGCCTTAATAGAATTAACAAAAGCTACAATCTTCACATTAAGATTAAGGGGGCATATTATCAAGGGGGTTTATCTCCGCTTTTTTTGCTTTAAAAGCCAAGAAAGCGGAGATAAAATTATCTCCCTATTACCTAGCTGTCGCTAACACCAGTTAGCGACAGCTAGTAGGAGATAGCGACCATCTTGGGCCCCACTTTGCATGTCAGTGATATTTATCACTAATGACATGCAAAGTGGGCGTGCCAAGATGTTAGCGACTGAAAACAGTCGCTAGCATCGCTATCTCCTATTACCAACTTTTGGAGATATTCGCGCTAAGCGCGAATATCTCCTAAAGCTAACACCTGCCCTGAGCAGTTCTTAGCCATGTTATCCAATCGGAGGTGGATAACATGGCTAAGAGCATTAGCTCGGTAATGCATGAATATCGCTGACTTTTCAGCGATATTCATGCTTTGCGGCGATTTTTATCGCATTTGCAATAAACCTTGGTAATACCAAGGTTTATTTGCGGTAAAAATCGCCGCAGCTCAGCGGTAAAGTTTTGTCTCTAACCAAGCAATAGCGATAATTATCGCTATTGCTTGGTAATATGCCCCAAGGTTTTTTATGTGTGCATTAAATAAAATATATCATCATATGTGCTTTTGTTTGATGGATGCTTGTTTCTGTATTTGTATGCAGTGATTGCAGTTCAAAACATCAATATTTCTTAGGCTGGGGTCCTAGGTTTTCAATAATGACCCAGTGGGGGTCTAAACAGTCACTGCTAGAGACAAACTAAAATTTTGTAAAATATTAAATAGAAAGACATCTTAAATGAATGTTCTTTGAAGCAATATATAAACTATTCTTAATCAATCCAAAACAAAAAAAAATTGCATATTTTTTTTTAATGCAATATATAATTTTTGCGAAAATAACATACATTACTTGATTGCTTTTTACGTCATCTGGGTGAGTACGTTTGTGTTGTTGGGTGTGCTTCGAGTACAAAGATCACACAAGGTACTGACCTGTGAAATTATGCACAAGAGCACACAAGCTTTTTTTACATCATCAGCGGGCAATATTTTGTAAATATCGCGCTGCGCTGCAGATTTTCGCACTGCATTGTTGAAGAATCCAGACTGGGAAGAAAAGAGGTAGGCTGGAACGGGTTGTTTATGAAGGTTTATTCAGTAGGGTAAGTTAGCATCTTTAGGAGCCCACGCCAACCGTCGCACTGGAGTACTCGGAATCTCCTACGCAGAGGGTTCCGAGTTCCAGGAATATGCAGCAGACACGAGCCCCCCCGCGAGGATACCACACATCCTCCTTCCTTGAAAAAGAATAAACATTAAAAAAAAAAAAATAATAAAGATAAAACAAATAAAGATACCAGAGAATCACATCTACCAAAACAACAATGAAGCTAAAACAGCAAAAGGAAGAGATATTCATTACAAATTGATAACACAAATTACATTCCCACTTTGTAGTCTTTGAACCATGAAGGAGGCTTCCTTAGCCGAGGATTTGACTTGTTGACAGGAGGAATGGGAGCTGCTGAGGGCATGGGAACAGAAAAGGAGAACCGCCCACCATGAAGAACGGGAGCACCACCAATCCTGTTATGGAGAACACCAGCATCAGGTGGTGAAGATCTATCACCTAACCAGGGAACCTTAACAACTTTGGAAAGACTCCAAACATTTCCATCCGACAACTCCACCACCTGTCTGCCTACTCTAACTACAAGCATGGGATCAGAAAAGTGCGACTCACCAGATCTAATGAAACCAGACTTCCTCACACGTACCCAATCACCAACCTTACACGGGCTACTGACAGCAGCACTGACCAAAGTAGAACCGGGTTTCTTGCATTTGCCATTAATAAGATCCCTCATCCACAGTTGGCTCATGTTACAAACACCCTTTCTCCCCTGCATTTTTTCGAAAGGAGACAAATCCCCTTCAAATCTGGGAGTATTTCTGTAACTCCATAAGAGTTTCTTAACAGCATCATAACAATTTTCACCATTACACACAGCCAGTTGTAAACCTTCCTTAAGAACCCTGATCCACCTTTCTACCATGCCATTACCTTGAGGATAATATACGGAAGAACGTTTGTGAATTATCCCGTGGTTGCAACAAAATGACTTCATCTCAACTGAAGTAAACTGCGTACCATTATCAGATAAGATAGAAACCGGGAAACCTTCTTTCTCAAAGATAGAATTTAAAAACTCAATGATGACTCTAGCTGACACATGCAGAACAAATTTCACCTCAGGCCAATGAGAAAATTGATCAACTAAAACAATAGCATAGACAGGACTATGACCAAAGCTCATTGGACCAGCAATATCAATTGACACACACTCCCAGGGTCTGGAAGGCCTAGTAACAGAGTCACGTTGATATTTTACAACTTTCTGAGACTTGTCACTTACACAATCAATCAATCAATCATCATATTTATATAGCGCACTACTCACCCAGAGGGTCTCAAGGCGCTGGGGGGGGATCTGCTACTGCTCGAACAGCCGGTCTTGAGCTGCTTCCTGAAGGCGAGGTGGTCCTGGGTCAGGCGGAGGTGGGTGGGGAGGGAGTTCCATGTCTTGGCGGTGAGGTAGGAGAAGGACCGTCCCCCTGTGGTGGCTCTACAGATGCGGGGGACGGCGGCGAGGGCGTGGCTGGTCGAACGAAGCTGGCGTTTGGGATCGTAGAAGTTGAGGCGGCTGTTGAGGTATCCTGGGCCTTGGCTGTGTAGGGCTTTGTGTGCGTGGGTGAGGAGACGGAAGGTGATTCTCTTGTTGACTGGGAGCCAATGCAGATCTCTCAGGTGTCCGGAGATGTGGCTGCGACGGGGGATGTCCAGGATGAGTCGTGCTGAGGCGTTCTGGATTCGCTGGAGTCTCTTCTGGAGTTTGGCGGTGGTTCCGGCGTAGAGGGTGTTGCCGTAGTCCAGACAGCTGGTGACGAGGGCCTGGGTGACCGTCTTCCTGGTCTCGGTGGGGATCCACCGGAAGATCTTACGTAGCATGCGCAGGATGTTGATGCACGACGAGGAGACGGCGTTGACTTGTCTGGTAATGGAGAGGGAGGAGTCCAGGATGAAGCCCAGGTTGCGTGCGTGGTCTGTTGGTTTGGGTGCGCTGTCCAGGGCGGGGGGCCACCAGGAGTCATCCCAGGCGGCGGGTGAGGATCCCAGGATGAGGACTTCCGTCTTATCCGAGTTCAGTTTCAGGCGGCTGTTCTTCATCCATTCGGCTACCTCTTTCATCCCTTCGTGAAGGTTGGCTCTGGCGGTGGCGGGGTCGTTGGTAAGGGAGAGGATCAGCTGGGTGTCGTCGGCGTAGGAGATGATGTTGAGGTTGTGCTGGCGTGCGATGTCTGCGAGGGGGCTCATGTAGATGTTGAAGAGGGTTGGACTGAGCGAGGAGCCTTGAGGGACGCCGCAGATGACCTCGGTGGCTTCAGATCTGAACGGGGGGAGGCGGACTCTCTGTGTCCTTCCGGCGAGGAAGGAGATGATCCACTCCAGTGCCTTCTCCTGGACTCCGACGTTGCTGAGGCGTTGTACTAGGGTACGATGGCAGACAGTGTCGAAGGCCGCGGAGAGGTCAACGAGGATGAGGGCCGCTGTTTCTCCGTTGTCGAGCAGCGCTCGGATGTCATCGGTGACTGCGATCAGGGCGGTCTCGGTGCTGTGGTTGGCCCGGAAGCCAGACTGCGAGGGGTCGAGGGATCCGTTCGTCTCGAGGAAGGCGGCCAGCTGCTTGTTGACGGTCTTCTCGATGACTTTTGCAGGAAACGGGAGCAGCGAGATGGGGCGGTAGTTCTTGAGGTCGGTGGGGTCAGCCGATGGCTTCTTGAGTAGAGCGCTGAGTTCGGCGTGCTTCCAGCTCTCCGGGAAGGTAGCGGTGTCGAAGGAGGTGTTGATGATGTCCCGCAGGTGGGGTGCGATGATAGCATCGGCCTTGTTGAAGATGTGATGAGGGCAGGGGTCGGTCGGAGATCCGGAGTGGATGGAGTTCATCGTGCGGACGGTGTCTTCGGTGCTGATCGGAGTCCAGGCGCGGAGGGTGGTGGTGGGGGGCGGTGGTTAGGTCGTGGTGTTCGTCGGTTGAGTGCTGAAGCTGTTGTGTATGTCCGCGATCTTGTAACACTCTACACAAGATCTAACCTTTCTTTCAACAAATCTGTCGACACCAGGCCACCAAAATTCACTTCTTATTCTCCTCTTCATGCTGGACATGCCAGGGTGGCCTTCATGAGCCATGTCCAAAACCGTTTCTCTAAGAGTTTGAGGAACAACCAAAAGTAGACCCCTTGTTGGACAGGCCACGTGAAGGGCCGCTCCTCCCTCTGCCCTACCAGGCCCGAGCCCGGCCCCTCAAGTGTCACACACCACCACTTCACGTTTTCCGTCCCCTCCGGGACCCTTGCCTCTGAACATATCGACCTCGTGGGCCCGATCCACTACCGGCCCGCGCACCCAGCCTGGGCGCCATCTTGGACCCTCCACCACGAGGCCGCATGGCTCCCGATCGACCCCAACCCTGGGCCTGGCCAGGCCTCAGACATCCCGGCACCACCATCCACCCAGGAGGTGAGCGGACTACTTGGCAGGTCAATGGGAGAAAGAGGTGTCGATGGCTCTCCCCCGCCAGGTACCGCTCGCCCACAACCTCCCCGGGCGCTGGCTCCAACCCCCTGCTGGGTGTCTGGACTCCTTCATCCCGGACCCCCCGACCTCCAAGTGCGAGGGTCCGGACATCAAAGGGCACCAGCCCTATAACTGGGGCAGCTCCAGAGCAGGAAGGCAGTTGTATCTTGGAGTCGAGAGACGCAGAGAAGAACTCATCCTTGACGGGCTATTGGCGCTGCCGTAGCTCTGCCTTGCGAACTATCGTCCTGCCTGCTGGCGCTGCCGCAACCTTCGTAAACCTTCATCGTCGTCGGGACCTGCTGGCGTGGCCGCGGACCGTTTGTAACCTCCATCTTCATCGGGACCTGCTGGCTCCGCCGCGGACCGTCGCTTCCTTCGTCCATCTCGGGACCTGCTGGCTCCGCCGCGGCCCGTCCATCCAGAACGCCGAGCTCGAGGATTGAGAGCTATTCCATCTATTTGGTAACAAGACTGTCCCGCTACCCCTTTTCCCCATCCAGAGACCAGAATCGAGGGGACCCCTGAGTCCAGACCTCCTTGTATCATTTTACCGTACTCAGAGAATTGCTTATAAAGTATCGTTAACCCTTAATCTGGTGTGGTGTCCGTCTGTGGGGGGGGAGTTACTTGTCTGTATGATCGCTGGAGACGGCTCTCCCCGGAGACCTCTCCCCTTATCCTCGGCCGACCCTCCCGGTCCGTCTAACATTGGTGGCCAGTGGCGCGATCCGAATCACCGCATAATCGTACAGAAAGTAGCTCACCCCACGACGAAATCACGATGACAACCAAAGAAAGCGGATCCACCGAGAAATTTCAGATGGAAAAATTGGACGAGTACAGCCATCGCGAATTAAAACAATTCTGCATCGAACTAGGTATCGCTACCACCGGTCTCAGTACCAAAGATGATTTCAAGCATGCCCTAGAGTCCTGGGCAGAAACCGGGGCCATCGGAACCACCGACCAAAGCATCGCAGCAGTAGAAAAAAACACCACGGCCCCCGAGGAGCAAAGAAAGGGTCTCTCGCAAGACGAGATCCAGGAACGAGAGAAAACACGGCTACATGAGCTAGAAATGGCCCGGCTCAAAATGGACGTTGAACTCAAGTTGGCCGAACAAAAGCTGAGCTTAGAGCACCTGCGTCTCCGAGAAGAAAGAGAGGAAAAACAGAGACAAAGGGAGCTCGAGGAAAAGAGACTGGCATATGAACACGAGCGCAAGTTAGCTGAGATAGACTTACGCAAGCAGAACAAAGAATTAGGAGTGCCCGAGCAACCCCACACCCCAGGGCCAACAGTTAAGAAGGTACACATCCCCAAGGATGTCGTTCGAGAATACTTCCGAGAGGACGACATCCAGCAATGGTTCAAGGCCTACGAAATCGCTATGACCGCCCACCGGATCGATCGAAGCGACTGGGGAGCCGGTCTATGGGGGAGATTCCTCAATGAAGGCCGTGATGCCCTGCTACAGCTCCCGGACCACCAGATGACCTCCTATGACCACATGAAAGCTGCCCTCCTCACCCGCTATGGGCTCACACCCGAGATGTACCGTCAGAGGTTCCGAGACTGCACCCGCATCCCGGGTACAACTTGGGTGGACTACGTGAACTATTTTAGCCGAGCCTTCGAGGGCTGGATCAAAGGAAGCAATGTCACAACTTACGAACAACTATTCAATCTCATGGTGTGGGAGCATCTATCAAACAATTGCTTCATTGAGCTCCGGCAGCACCTCCTCGACACCAAATTGACTGATCCTCGGCAGCTCGCAGCCGAAGCTGACCGGTGGGAAATCACCAGAGTGGGCCGAAATGGATCCTATGAACAGAACCGGAACAACAACGGTCAGCACCGTCCCCGAGGAGGGGGAGGGGGCCAAGGACGAGGAAGAGACAACGCTCCGGTCGCCCCCGCTACCAGCACCACCCCCCCCGGCCACCCGGGGCAGCACCCCGGCGCGACCGGGATACAGAGCCAATGTCACGTGTCACCGGTGCCAACGAATCAGCCACTATGCAAACGACCCAAATTGCCCACAGTACCAGAGCCCAAGACCCCGCCAGGTGGCCGCTGCTGCCCTGGGGGAAGAACAGATCTCCGAGGAACAGGAAGAATATGAGCAAGAGCATCAAGAATGGGAGCCAGCCGCCATGGCTCTAGCATGCTTAGGGGGGAAAGACATGGTCCCGCGGGTCCCCCTACCCGCTAACACCCGGAAGTACAGCCAATGGGTGAGCATCAATGGACGCCAGGCCGAAGCTCTCCGTGACACCGGGGCCAGTGTAACAGCCGTCCGCTGTCACCTGGTGACCCCAGAACAGTTCCTACCAAACATTCTCTGCCCTGTCCGTTCAGCCGATAACTCGGAAAGTCTGTGTCGGATGGCCTGCGTCCCTTTCGAATGGGGAGGGGTCTCAGGCATGTTGAAAGTGACGGTCCGGGATGATGCCCCCGTAGACTGCCTCCTGGGAAATGACCTTGAAAGTTCTCCGTGGGCAGCCGTAGAGCGAAGAGAACACCTGGGGATGTTGGGCGTCCCGGACTGGGCGTGCGTCACCACCCGGTCCATGGCCGCCCGTGCCAACCCCCGACCGGAGGAACCCGAATGGCCGGCGCCTCCTCCCCCAGTCGCCCCAGTCGAAGACACCGACCGTGCCGTCCCCCCAGAACCAGCTCAGCCTCCGGACCTCGCTGACCTCGACCAGTGGCATCAAGAGGGGGGGCCCACTCAGGAGCAGTTTCGACAAGAGCAGAAGACCTGTCCCTCCCTCGAGGGACTCCGCCAACAAGCCCTCGCCCAGAGTGCAGGGGATACCTCCGGAACACATTGGATTTACTGGGACAATGATCTGCTATACAGTGAGCAAAGGATCGCGGAGCTGGGAGCCAGCCGAGTGCTAGTGGTGCCCCTCCGTTTTAGAGACTTCCTGCTAAATCTGGCCCACGATGTCCCCCTGGCTGGACACCTGGGTCAGGATAAAACCTACAGCCGCCTAGTGACCCACTTCTTCTGGCCCAAAATGAGGAATGATGTACTCCAGCATTGCCGATCTTGCCCCACGTGCCAAGCCAGTGGAAAGAGCGGCCGCAAACTAAAAGCCCCCTTGCAAACATTTCCCGTGGTCACCACCCCGTTCGAGAGGGTCGGGATAGACATTGTGGGGCCCCTGGACCCCCGTACAAGACAAGGACATCGGTTCATCCTGGTACTGGTGGACCACGCCACCCGCTACCCCGAGGCTGTTCCCCTGCGAACCGTGACAGCCCCGGTGGTCGGCCGGGCCCTGATGGGGATCTTCTCCCGTGTGGGCTTCCCCCGAGAAGTCGTCAGCGACAGAGGCACAAACTTTATCTCTAAGTATATGAAGTCCCTCTGGCAACAGTGTGGGGTCACCTACCGATTCACGACCCCCTATCACCCTCAAGGGAACGGACTCGTTGAGCGGTTCAACCGCACGCTCAAGGGGATGATTGGGGGGTTGGAAGAGCCCCTCCGTCGCCAGTGGGATGTGCTGCTGCCGTGCCTCCTCTTCGCATATCGAGAGGTCCCCCAGAAGTCCCTCGGCTTCAGCCCGTTTGAGCTATTGTATGGACACCCCGTACGGGGGCCGCTCAGCCTAGTCAAGGAAGGCTGGGAAATGCCCCCTCTAAAGAACCCTCCAGATGTCTTCAAATACCTCCTAACCCTCCGCAACCAGACCCGCCGGTTCAGAGAGCTGGCAAAAGCAAACTTGGAGGCCAGTCAAGAGGACATGAAAAAGTGGTATGACCAAAATGCCTCCTCCATCGAATTTGAACCCGGACAACAGGTATGGGTGATGTCCCCCACCGAACCCTGCGCCTTGCAAGACAAGTGGACGGGGCCCTTCAAAGTAGTCGAGCGCAAGGGTCCCGTCACCTATCTCATCGACATGGAATCTTCACGGAACCCCCTCCGAGTCCTCCACGCTAACAGACTGAAACCCCACTTTGTACGTTCAGAACTCAGCCTCCTGATGGCCACAGACAATGGAGCCGAAGGAGACTCCGAACCCCTCCCTGACCTCCTACGGACTCGGGAGAAAGATGGCTCTGTGGATGGGGTCCGACTCTCAGAGGCCCTCACCCTGGAACAACGCCAAGAATGTCGAGACCTTCTGTTGCAGTTCGCCGGCCTGTTTTCCCTCACCCCAGGTGTCACTTCCTGGTGTGTGCACGACGTGGACACGGGGGACAGCCCCCCTATCCGCCACCGGGCCTACCGCGTACCAGATCGGGTACGGGCCTGCATCCAGGAAGAAATAACCAAGATGCTCACGCTCGGGGTCATTGAGCCCTCAGACAGCCCCTGGGCTAGCCCAGTAGTACTGGTCCCCAAAGCAGCCCCTCCCGGCACCACACCGGAACTCCGGTTCTGCATCGACTACCGGGGCCTGAATGCGGTCACTAAAACGGATGCACACCCCATCCCCCGGGCAGACGAGCTAATCGACCGCATGGGAGCTGCCCGCTACCTCAGTATTTTCGACCTGACGGCGGGCTATTGGCAGATCGGCCTCACACCCCGGGCCCAAGAACGATCTGCATTTTCCACTCCTGATGGCCATTATCATTTCAAGGTCATGCCCTTCGGTATGAAGAATGCCCCAGCAACATTTCAGCGGCTCGTCAATCAGGTCTTGGCCGGGCTCGAAGGATTCAGCGCCGCCTACCTAGACGACATCGCTGTGTACAGCCACCATTGGTCCGACCACCTCCACCACCTCCGAGCGGTGCTACAGGCCCTTCAGCACGCTGGCCTCACGATCAAGGCCAGCAAATGCCAAATTGGTCAGGGGTCCGTAACCTACCTCGGACACCAGGTGGGAAGCGGCCTGGTGGCCCCTCTGCAGCTCAAGGTTGCCGCCATCCAGTCCTGGCAGCCCCCCACCACCCAGACCGAGGTACGCGCCTTTCTGGGACTCACGGGCTATTACAGACGGTTCGTGAAAGACTATGGTACCATCGTGGGGCCCCTCACAGAACTCACGTCCAAAAATCAACCCAAGAAGGTCAACTGGACCCCAGATTGTCAAACAGCCTTCGAACAACTGAAGGCCGCCATGTGCTCCGCTCCGGTGCTCCAGGCCCCCGACTACAGCCGGGAATTCGTCGTCCAGACGGATGCCTCCGACCACGGCATTGGGGCGGTCCTGTCTCAATTGAACACCGAAGGCCTTGATCAGCCAGTGGCCTTCATCAGCCGGCGACTCCTACCTCGAGAACAACGCTGGAGCACCATCGAGAGGGAGGCCTTCGCTGTGGTGTGGGCCCTCAAGAAGCTCCGGCCCTACCTCTTTGGCACCCACTTCCGGGTGCAGACCGACCATCGACCCCTGCAGTGGCTGATGCAGATGCGGGGGGAGAACCCAAAACTACTACGTTGGTCCATCTCCCTACAAGGGATGGACTTCACTGTTGAACACCGGCCTGGGCTAGATCACGCCAACGCGGATGGCCTGTCCCGCTTTTTCCGCCTCGACGAGGAGAGTCCCCAAGAGGATGGGTGACTCTCCCCGCCTTCAGCTGGGGGGGACGCATTTTGGGCAGGCCACGTGAAGGGCCGCTCCTCCCTCTGCCCTACCAGGCCCGAGCCCGGCCCCTCAAGTGTCACACACCACCACTTCACGTTTTCCGTCCCCTCCGGGACCCTTGCCTCTGAACATATCGACCTCGTGGGCCCGATCCACTACCGGCCCGCGCACCCAGCCTGGGCGCCATCTTGGACCCTCCACCACGAGGCCGCATGGCTCCCGATCGACCCCAACCCTGGGCCTGGCCAGGCCTCAGACATCCCGGCACCACCATCCACCCAGGAGGTGAGCGGACTACTTGGCAGGTCAATGGGAGAAAGAGGTGTCGATGGCTCTCCCCCGCCAGGTACCGCTCGCCCACAACCTCCCCGGGCGCTGGCTCCAACCCCCTGCTGGGTGTCTGGACTCCTTCATCCCGGACCCCCGACCTCCAAGTGCGAGGGTCCGGACATCAAAGGGCACCAGCCCTATAACTGGGGCAGCTCCAGAGCAGGAAGGCAGTTGTATCTTGGAGTCGAGAGACGCAGAGAAAAACTCATCCTTGACGGGCTATTGGCGCTGCCGTAGCTCTGCCTTGCGAACTATCGTCCTGCCTGCTGGCGCTGCCGCAACCTTCGTAAACCTTCATCGTCGTCGGGACCTGCTGGCGTGGCCGCGGACCGTTTGTAACCTCCATCTTCATCGGGACCTGCTGGCTCCGCCGCGGACCGTCGCTTCCTTCGTCCATCTCGGGACCTGCTGGCTCCGCCGCGGCCCGTCCATCCAGAACGCCGAGCTCGAGGATTGAGAGCTATTCCATCTATTTGGTAACAAGACTGTCCCGCTACCCCTTTTCCCCATCCAGAGACCAGAATCGAGGGGACCCCTGAGTCCAGACCTCCTTGTATCATTTTACCGTACTCAGAGAATTGCTTATAAAGTATCGTTAACCCTTAATCTGGTGTGGTGTCCGTCTGTGGGGGGGGAGTTACTTGTCTGTATGATCGCTGGAGACGGCTCTCCCCGGAGACCTCTCCCCTTATCCTCGGCCGACCCTCCCGGTCCGTCTAACACCCCTCAACAAAATATCACATTGAATTGACAACTCTTGAGCAACATGGAAATAAGGCAAAACTCCTTGCGACAAATTCGTTTTGACAGGCCAACCATTCTTAACAAAAGACAGGACTTTCATATAATCAAGATCATCACCACAAGCAACCCTCCATTCGTCCTCTTTAATACATCCATTGGACACCTCACAAATTGATACAACCTTATCAGGATCGTCATCAGGAGCAACTTGATTATCATCTTCCACGGGCAATCTCGAGAGAAAGTCAGCTAGAACATTTTTCGCACCAGGAATGTATTCAACTAGAAAAAGAAAATCTTGCAATTTATATTGCCATCTCGCAATTCTGGAAGTAGCTTTGCTACAACCTTTAGTCGTGAAAAGATCCACAAGAGGACGATGATCAGACCGTACAACAAAATCGGTACCGTACACATATCTGCGAAAATATTCAATACCCCACCAACAGGCCAAGGTTTCTTTTTCTAACGTAGAATATTTTACCTCAGCACCACGTAACGGTCTTGATGCGAAAGCAATAGTAACTAAACCAATTTTCTGCTTTTGCATCAATACCGCACCAATGCCCACATTGCTAGCGTCGGTGACTATGAATGATTTACAATTGGTGTCAAAGGGAGATAAAGCAGGAGCAGAAATAATACACTTCTTAACAAAATTAAATTGATCTTTACAATTGGCATCCCAAATAAATTGTTGTTGATTTTTCTTTAGATTTCTTAAATGAGAAGTTTTGTCAGCAAAAGAAGGGATGAATTTGGCATAATATTCGGCTAGCCCTAAAAAGGACCTGAGCTGATCTTTGTTACTAGGATCAGGTGCATTTTCGATAGCTTTGACCAAACTCAACTTGGGAGAAATGCCCTTCTTACTGATGGAATGCCCCAAGTAATCTACAGAATCCCTGCCAAACTTACATTTTTCCTTGGTGAGAGTAAGACCATTGTCTTGTAAAATTGATAAAACTTTAAATAGAACTTCAGAATGCTCACAATCATCCTTACCAAAAACCAAAATGTCGTCCTGGAAGTAAAGGACATTGGACAAATTTTTGAACAGGTTATGCATGACACGCTGGAATACTGAGGAAGCAGACACTAAACCAAAGGGCATCCTTTTATACCTGTATGCTCCTTCGGTGGTTATAAAAGATGTAAGATGCTTGCTATCGTCATGGAGGGCAATCTGATGATATGCGTTAGATAAATCTAACGTAGTAAAAACAGAGGGATTTTTGAGTTTTGAGAACATCTCCCCAATGTTTGGGAGTGGATGCCTAACAACCCAAACATTAGAATTTAGGTCACGCATATCAACACATAAACAAATCTTTCCGTTTGGTTTGTGAGCTACTACAACAGGCGAAAGCCATTCAGAAGATTCAATTTCTTCGATTACATCGAGGTCACACAATCTTTGAAGTTCTATTTTAACAGACTCTCTTAAAGACAAGGGAATGTTACGCACTTTATGTACCTTAGGAATTGCATTATGCTTTAAAATGATCTTGTGTTTAAATCTTTTTAGCAAACCTAAATTAGAAGAAAAAACTTGAGGAAAAAGCGTTTCCCACTTGTTAATAGAAGATACATCAACAGCATTGACAAAATCAGAATAGCCTAAAACTTGTTCTGGATGGTTTGGATCAAGCTTAATCATCAAATCTCTTTGTTGTGGCCAACCCAATAAACATGAACCATCTTTAGCCACATAAACTTTAGATATAATGGATTTGCCCTTAAAGGATAGGGTAGAGCAAAAATACCCAAGTACCTCAATCGGTTTTTTACTGTAACCAAGTAACCTTATGTCAGAAGGAAACAAAGATACATCTGGAAATTCTTTCATAACTTCGTCACCTATTAAAGTATGTTTTGCACCAGAATCTGCCATAACTTTTATAAATTTAGAACCAATCTGTAGCATACAGAAAGGTGCATCTTTTTTTTCCTCTCCAATTTCATACACGGCTAGAAGGCCGTCATAGTCATCATTATCACTGTCCACAACTTGAACATCCGAATATTTGGTGCGTCTGGGATCAGAGGAAAAACTTTTAGGTCTGTTGCGACTTTTGCACATTCTAGCAAAATGGCCTCTAGATTTGCAATAATTGCAGAATTGTCCGATTGCAGGACATCTTTTGTCAGTTGCAACGTGGCCAGGAAAACCACACTTAAAGCACACTACTTCTTTTTTAAAACTTGGATTCATTGAAGGAGAAAACGTTGGTTTACTGGAAAGGTTTTCTACATGTTTCCTTCTGACCACATGAACCTCAGAAATAGTAGGTCTTTCCATAGAAGATTCTTTTGACTTCTTATCGGATAATTCTTTTATTCCTAATTTCATATCCTCAAAACGATGTGCGATGTCAAGAGCCTTAGAGAGAGACAAATCTTTCGCATCAAGTAACTTTTCTTGTAGTTTTACATTTGCTACATTATGTACTAACTGATCTCTCACCATCTGATCGTGGAATTCTTGATAATTGCATTTGGCTGCTAGAATTCTTAAGTCTTTCACAAATGAGTCAATAGGTTCAATAGGTAGTTGCTGCCTACTAAGAAATGTATGACGTGCCACAACCTCATTGACTTTTTTGATAAATTGTTTGTCGAGCTGCATAATGGCGTTTTCATAGACATCAGTTTCTTCTTCAGAAGAATTGTCTATAGCTAGAGGAGGAAGATGAGAAAGAACTTGCCTGCCCTCTGCGACAAGAGAATGTTTGAGAATGGCAAGTTTACGTTTATCAGTATAATTCTCACCACCTATTGCCTCTAGATAAGCTTCAAAACCTTCACGTCATTGTTTCCATTCCAAAGGTGGTTCGCCTGGGCTAGCTAAAAATAGAGGAGGAGCATTGAAACTTTCCATACTGGTGATTAATAAAATAAAAATGATGATAATGTACTTGGTTTTGGTTAATTGTTCTTTTTCTAAAGAATTGATAGAGAAAAATAGTGGAAAACCAGAGGCTACTATGATGTCATAAGTAATTGTGGCTCCAAAGTAAATTTATAGTTCTGAGAATAGTCATAGATTTAATATTCCATTGAGAAAGAAACAGCCCATTGTGATGTATAAAACATGTAAACTACAGAGATCAGCCCAACAACTCTTTGTGAGGTTGCAGTTTGTGACGTCATAGAAGGACGGTTGCTAAGTGACGCTTTGTTGTGCTTTATTCGAGGATCCAGACGATCTGGTATGCGCATGCGTTGATAAATGGAATTCGAGTGTGTGCGCTGTTAAGAATTCTAAGCGCGGGCTTGTGCGCATTCGTCGACTCGCGCTGCTGAAAGCTGGATGCGCTTGTGCGCATGCGTCGACTCGCGCTGCAGAAAGTTGAAAGCGCTTTGGCTAAAAAGGGAGAAAATAGATAAAAGTCTCACCGCAGGGTTGAGAAAAGCGGGATTTTCAGGGTTACACACGGCAGACGACAATGGAGCATCCGAATGATTCGTGGAGAGAATACAGCAGCCGACCTTCGCAACGGTAATCTTGGTCCGGATGTACCGGGGCTGCAGGCTCCCAAATCGCGTGGATATGCTTCTCCCTCGTCGCCAGTGAAGAATCCAGACTGGGAAGAAAAGAGGTAGGCTGGAACGGGTTGGTTTATGAAGGTTTATTCAGTAAGGTAAGTTAGCATCTTTAGGAGCCCACGCCAACCGCCGCACTGGAGTACTCGGAATCTCCTACGCAGAGGGTTCCGAGTTCCAGGAATATGCAGCAGACACAAGCCCCCCCGCGAGGGTACCACAATTGTGTGGCATGATTTTTAGTAAGACTATGAAAAACCTGGTTCATAAATGCTAAGAGCATTCGCATTACTCACAGTAATTTCACTAAAAGTATCTCTTGAAAAATGACTAACAAAATAGTCTTAGGTAATTATAAAACATAGGATGCATTTAATTTAGATGTTCCGAGAATCGCAGGCCTAATGTATTCGACTGCATATGCTATTTAATGAAAGTATATTTATAAAAGTTTTGAGTGGGTTTGCAAACCTGCTTTTTCTTATGCCGCAAATTAATGATGCTTTTGTTGTCCAAAAGTATTAATGCGCCTGAATTTAAACAAGGCAAGTTTGAAGTGGTATTTGTTTGGTAAAGTTATTTAGAGGGTTGTTTACATCCTGACTGTCAGTAAAGAAAAGTTGTATTTATTTGTGTGCGCGTTTAAGTAGTGACAAGTGGTTGCCTTAGTGTGAGTGATGAAAAGTCCTTGCTAAAGAGACAGAGAGGAATATTAAGCGCTGTGTCTTGCTTTATATACACATATCAGTCAGAGTGAAAACACTACAATGCCCAGCATGCATTGCAGAAGACTGAAAGCAGATGGGAGAGAACATTAACCCATCAGCATGAATCCCCACAAATACAATGTTTGGCTCCAGCTTGCAAGTTCTCTTTCTACCTGTGAAGAAACTCCAGGAATAAAGAATAGAAACTGTGAACCTCAACAAAAAAAATTCCCAAACTGGGTGGTGTGGAACTCCAGAGCTATATCCATCCTGGTGCTCAAGGAGATGGTGGGGTTGATAAAGATGAACATGTAGAGAATCCACGCATGTGTAGCCATCGGAGGTGAGATAGGCAAGGGTAAGGCAGCTCATAGAAATACACATTTTAAAGAGCAAAATAGAGTAATATTAGGTTCTATGGGGCATATTATCAAGGACCGGTGTTAAAATTATCGCCGTTTTATCAGCAGGAAACTGCCGATAAAAAGGCGATAATGGACTTGATGATAAGCCCTTGTTAATTCCCATAGAAGTCCATGTTCTGATGTTAACATGGGCTTCTATGGGAATTAACAAGGGCGTTTTATCAAGCCCATTATCGCCGTTTTATCGGCAGTTTCCTGCTGATAAAACGGGGATAATTTTAACACCGGTCCTTGTTAATATGCCCCCATGTCTTTAATAACAAGCATTTACGATGCAATAGGTCTAGCATTTGCGAGAGTTTAAGCTATTGGGATTGTAAATGACAATGAATTTTGTTTATCTGTTTTGATAATTAACACATACGTAAAAGGCATTGTCATTTACAATGCCAATAGCTCAAAATCTTGTAAATGCTAGACCTATTCAAAGAAGCGGCCGCATTGTCCCCGGCTGCTAAAAAAGTGAAAGCGCGCATGGAGCACTGAATGTTGCAGGAGAGCATGTTGTGCCGGCAACAGGAGAAACTGATTAAATAAAATAGGGCATACAGACTAAATAAGACATACTGTGTAACAACAGAAGTAAAAGGGCCAGTCCTCATGGGGGTTACAAATAAAGACAAGGCGGTACTAAGGAAGGCCTAAGAAGCCTATTAACGAATCAGAAACCAGCATTTAAAAAGGACAATGACACAAGCCAATGAAAAATATGGTTGGAGAGTGGGCGGAGCATCAAGTCCATATTCTAATACAGCATGCCTAGCAGACCAGCGCATGAGCTGCCAAGGCCAGACCTAAATATCGGGGTTTCTGTCACCGGAACTAAAAAAATATACATTTCCCAACATGCTTGTACAATGCATATTCACAGTACTCAAAGAGGAGCGAGAAACATGTTGGTAACAAAACTCTTGAAGCTAGATCAAGCTTCAACTTTAATAATAACCTCTATTAGGACCCATACCCAGAGAGCTTTTGAAGCCATAGACACTCTTCGTAATGGGGTCTCAAAAACGGAAATCAATACTTGCCAAATTTGTGATCCAGTTGCACCCATCTAGTTAGAGTGGGGAAGGAAACCTGACCACAAGGCTACTCAACGAAATTGGATGTATGAGGTTACAACACATGCTTTTACCACGCATGCCTTTACAACGCGGTTTTTACATCGCAATCCATTACAACGCATAGCGCTTAGAGGTGCTGGATAGTGCAAAGTTTAATTTTCTATTCCAACTCCAGTCCTCGTGGACACTAGGGAAGGTGTTGGATAGAAAATTAAACTTATTCCCTATCCTAGAGCGCCCCCCAGCGCAATGCGTTGTAATGGTTTGCGTTGTAATGCCTGCGTTGTAATGGTAGTGCGTTGTAAATGTTTCGTTGTAAAGGTTGTTCACCAACGAAATTGGTTCTTGGGCAGAGGATTTCAGCAAAGTGGCATATCTGCTTTCATATTGTTGTAAACTTGGAACTGCACAGAACTTCTGATGTGCCGGAATTAAGGATATTGAACAGATATTGATACGGTCTTTGTTTAACTTTAAATGTTAAGAAGACTACAGAAGGAGAAAGTGTCCACTGGAGATATTCAGGGCTCTGACAGCTGAGACTCCACTCAAGCATAATAAACACAACATGGCAGGGAGCAGAGCAGACCAGGCTTTGGGAGAATCCTTCCAAGCATTGAACATTTGTAAAAGCAAATCAACATCCCACAAAGTCGAATGTTTTGGAGCTGGTTGATTAGATAGTCCACACCCCTCTGCAAAATGACAGCTTGGAGGGTGCTCAACCATTGGTTTGCCACTGGATAATCTCTGGTGTCTGGAAATAGTGGAAGGTTCTGTAGCCATACTTCTGTGGTCAGGCAGGTTATAAAGATGTGGGCCAGCAGCCAAGCCCTTGGCTGACGTGAAATTAAAACAAACACTAAGTAATTGACCTAGGGAAAACAGGGAGATAAGAGAGGTAGGAGGACAAATACTGGGCCTAATTGATTCCACCAGTGACAAGTGGAATACAGAGCAATATACACGGTTACCAGGTAATGAAGGGCTCCATCTGCCTGCCTTCATGTCTATGATGCCAGCTTTCACCGGGTCGCAAACTCCTACGTGTCCGGTGCCATCATTGGCTGTTTTGCTTAAACTGCCATCTTGGAATTGGCGCAATGCCAACCCATTGTCAGGAGTGTATACTGCCTTTGTACCCAAAGCCTTGCTGACCAAAATGGCAGGTGCCTGTAGGAAGCTACAGGCACCAGCCCCATATAGGCATCATGGATGTTTCATTCTCCCGCGAGAAGCATGTGCACTCAGGTGCCGCTCGACTGTAAGACAGAGAACCCTGATTTCATGGGCAAGCTTTGAGTACAGTGACAAGTCCTAACATCCGCAGTATTTTATAAAGCAAGCTTGTTTACAAACAAACAATTTGTGTGACATCTGCTGAAATGAGATTGTGCCTGCCCCCACACCAGGCAGCCCATGTTGGTTTATGTGCGCGACTGGTAGGTGGAGTCTATGCTTTTGCAATGAAGTTGATAGCTTCTGATGAAAGTCATGGGCCGCCTGCTGACATCTGACTTGAGAGAGTTGCTCCACTTGAGATTTTGATCGATACCTAATCACTATTGATCTAAAACCCCATTCTGATCAACTGAACCTTTGTTGCCTGTCATTGAGGAAAGAAAGTGCACCTCTTACCCAGTTAGTTACACCCCAGAAAGAACTCCGCTCGGAAGAACCACAAACAACTTCTAACTTTCAAAGGTTTATTATAAGATTAAAGTGAGCTGTAAGTACAGGCATCTCAAAATGAGATTCACTAGATACACCGGCCCAATTACATACATGTGCTCTCTGAAAACCCTCAGACGAGCAAAGAAAACTACAAGTACAAGTTCTAAGAATAATAAGGCCATTAGCATAGACACATATTGAATTCTCTCCGTCATTTAATTCTGGAGTAAAAATACAGGTTAGGCTGTCCCTACCCTGCTCTAGATGGTATCCCTACTTAACAAGGTCTCAACCTATCAAAAGGTGTCAGCGGTGAATGACTTCCTAGAAAGATCCCCCACTCTTAGTCTCTAGATGGAAACCTATAATCGCCAGTCATGACCCCTCTCTGCCTACCCATCCGCTCTCTAAAGGGTCCTCAGGCATCTGCTCTACCTCCACCCAGGGGTGCTGTCCCTAATACAAAACACAACAACATTTGAGACGCCCCTTGTGAGACGCCCCTCACGTGGTGTATCTTCTGGCTTTTTCCATGATGAGGCCTCGTGCGTTAGAGTTGACCTTGCTTCGCAGACTCTTCTCCGGCCCGCTGATACCCCCTAAAACATTCCGGAACCCTCCTACATGTCTGAACCGTCTTCTGAACAAGACTTTATTCATTTCATTTTATAATTGGATCCCCCCTCTGTCTTGCAGACAGACATCTGCAGTCAAACCCCCATTTTCATAGACTTCTGACAAAATAGCAACATTTCTCTTCAAAGACCAATATGTGTAATGCAATGACTAAAACATTTCAGGCCTACAGCATTTCTCATAATGATTATATCATTCAAATATTTTTCATCAATTAATAGCATGTTAATACTCTATTCTATGATTCGGTAAACACATCTATAAAATATAAACCTATTACATGCTTATTTACTAAATATCATTTAGTGCAACCCACATCATGAAAACGAAGTACCTTTCCCAAACACTTTCTGCTCAGGCCCTAAGGCCTACCACGTTCTACGTTTAACCGCATTGCCATCTTTCATTTTAGCAGCTACATGACATGGGTTCAGGATTAATCACGTCTAATAAAGTTATTCATGTATATATTTCTGCATTACTTCCACTTCTACCTAAGTCTCTAAGTTAACCACACAATTCAGAATATAAATGAATATAATGTTGGCACTCATGGCATTTCTCTTCATGATAGTGCGTACTACATGTAAGTATGATGTACTACTACAATTCGTTCAGTTTGCGCTCTCTCAGTTCCCCCCTTTGATGACCTCTCGGGGTCATCACCAACTTTTAAACTGCAGTGATAGCTAGTGTACCTCGTTTTCGCGTTTCCAGAGCCCTCAGACTCCTGTACTGATTATCTTGTATCGCAGCTAATCTCTCCAGCTGCTCTCTATGTGCCCTCTCCAACCTCCTTGCTCTATACCATTGGAATACCCTCACCAATCCCCATAACACAATCCCACAGATCAATATCATGATGATAGGTTTCAGTATACTCCACACAAAGCTCTTGCCTAATGAGGTGAGCCAACCTCCGGCTTTACTTATTCCCTGGCCCACCTTTTCCCATACATTTTCCCTACTCAAGTCTTAGATCTCCTTGTGAATATCAGTTATATTCTTAATAACTTTTTCAAGGGGTTTAGAATTGTCTGGAATGTAGGTACAACATTCCTGGACCTTCAAAGCCTTACAGACTCCGCCCTCCTTTGCTAGCAGGACGTCTAAGGCGAGACGGTTTTGAAGAACCATAGCCCTTATCGATTGCATCTCTCCTTCCACCAGCATTAAGGAATGAGCAGTGCTGGCAGACAACCTGTCTACGACTGTTGCCAGTCGTCTAATCTTGACATCATTAAGGATGAGTCCTAAGAGAGGAAATGCGGCTCCAAATACATCTCCAACCATTTCTGCATCTCCTAGGCCTCTTTTCCCTCGCGATGTTGCCTTGCCCTCGATGATCCCTATGTCTTGGGCATGATATATTTTGGGGAAGATAATTGCCAGATAACATGAGCCATACCAGTTGTCAGGCAGTCTCACGTAAGCATTTTTCCCACAGACAAAATATACATTTGGAATCACTTGCATTCCCTTGAGGAAATCTTTAGTGTAGTATTCTAAATTAAAAGCATGTTCACAACTGACTTCTCCCACGTATACATTTTCATAATACGTTTTGGCTCTGTGAAGACATAACTTTCCTCTCTGCGCTTTATCCAAAGCTATTGGACCACTACTACCCTTCCTCTTGTGTGCTTTCTCTTCCTCGGTCCAATCTGTTTTCCATTGTCCTGATTTTTTCAAAATCTTCTGCCTTCTGTATCTATCATCCACCTGCCCTATGAACTTCTTCTCGACTTCTGACACCTTACATGTCAGATTGTTTCTACGGGCATGTGAAGTATCCAAAGTAATCCAAGGAATGAAAAACTTAGCCAACCTGTCTTCACTCTTCCAGTAGTCCCATTTATTCATTTGCTTATAATTTGGGACTTCTGGCAACACTGAGTCGTAATTGGAGAAATAGTATTCAAAACTATCTCTCCCATAAAATATACTAAGCAATAAGCTACATGTGATGCCATATGTCAGCGGGAGGTGATGATACCTAATGCCTTCATCTACAGACGCCGGCAACTGCATGCAGACGTAGCAGTCCTTAACCTCCATAGCATCCACGTATTCATATAAAAGTTTAGCATAAGCATTTGACCTAAAGTCACCTTGGGACTCATCCACATGTAACCTGCGAGCTTCTGCAGCTAATAACGCTTTCTCTTGAGTGTTTTCCCTTTTCTCACCAGCAACAGTGGGTGCAAGCGTTTCTACAGATTTCACATCAGTTATCTTTGTCTCCTCCTCACGTCCCTTTACATAGGAAACTGTTACCACTAAAACTATTAATATTATCACTCCTACTATTAGTGTGCCTATTATACATTTAGCTCTACGGTTCTGGGTGCCGGCCTCCATTTCGTCAGACAGTGTGGCTCTCTCTTATCTCTGCACAAAGTTCTCTTCTTCTCGTTCCTTTACAGTCTCTCTTTCTCCTGTCGTCCCTAGAACCACACAACTGGAAGCTGACAACCTTCTTCGCAAAAGTCCTTTAAAAGTTCAATACAGACAACCCTAGCCCTTCTCCGTCAACTCAAAGGAAGTCCCTAATATTCTCTGCTTCCTGGGCGCTAGGTAATCTTCTTTTTCTCTTCTCGCTTATTTACAAAGTCTTTTTAAGCATCTATGATAAGGTTTGTACCCGCAGCTTCAATAGCAAAGTTCAATATTTCCAAACGAAGAATGTGATCTTCATGATCTGTCATCTTTGTACCAAAATCGGGGAATTGCAATTCTGTGAAAAACATGTGCTTTAGCTTGCTGAGACGGGGAGGTCTGGGGAGCATGAAAGTTAGTGACCCTTCCTGTTCGATTCCGGGCACCAACAGTCTTATTTCTACTGTGACGATGGGCTCAGAAGTGGACACCACCACCGCTCGTATCCTCCCTGTTTTCTGTTCCGAAGACATTTGCCACCATATATGTCCACTCAGGGGTGGAGTACCTTCGACTAGGCACACGCACTCTTCTTGACCTTCTCAAGTCCGGTGCCTCAGCGCCCTGAGCACCTTCTTCTGGGTCTGAGTCTTCCGTTACCGGAGCAAGGGTTCTCTCTGGAGTTGACCTCAGGCCGGAGCTCCTTCTTTGCGGCCAATTCGCTTCTCCACATACCCTTCTACTCCTCCTTCTCCGGGTCCGTTCACGCTCCCTCTCAGACTGGTCAGTCTCTGATTCGGTCTCCCAGCTACTTTCTCCTTCAGTAGCGTCGTCTGTCTCGCTGTTATACTGACCGTCCTCAGCTTGGTCAGACTCGCTCCCTGCTTCTTCAGGCACCTCTACAGCTTGGCTAGCCCCCTCTATGGCTTCTCGGTCCACAGCTGGACGTCTATCCGAGAGAGGAGCTGTTTCTTCCAGAGGTGCTGGAACCCTCCGCGTATGTGACGCGTGGATCCAGTTGGGCAGGCCTCCCACCTTCACGGCGGTGTTCGTGATCAGGATGATCTGGTAGGGCCCACGCCAACGAACATCCAGGCAGCTTCTTCTCACGTGCTTTCGCACGAGGACCCAGTCCCCAGGGAGCAGGTCATGGCATACCTCCTGGCACGACGGAACTTCGGCAGCCTGCACCTGGAGGGACACAGAATGAATGGCGTCAGACAGCCCCTTACAATAGTCCAGGATCATATCATCTGTGATGTTTAACAATGCAGCAGTTGGTACAGATGGCAACCTCATTGCTCTCCCCATCAACACCTCATGTGGTGACAGCCCCGTTCTCCTATCTGGGGTACTACGAAGGCTCATAAGGACCAATGGCAAAGCGTCAGGCCAACTTAGGGACGTTGATGAACACATCTTAGCAAGTCGAGCCTTTATGGTGCCGTTTATTTGCTCCACAATTCCTGAGGCTTCTGGTCGGTAACTGCAATGCAATTTCTGATCTATATTTAGAGCTGCACAAATCATCTTCACAAGCTCGCTGTTGAAATGTGTCCCTCTATCTGATTCCAAAGAGGCCGGTACCCCGAAGCGCGGAATGAGTTCCCTAAGCAGTAACTTAGCCACTGTAAGGGTGTCACACCTACGTGTAGGGTATGCCTCAACCCATCTGGAGAATACGCAGACAACCACCAAGACATAACGGAGGCGGTTGCACCTTGGCAGTTCGATAAAATCCAACTGCATGCGGTTGAATGGACCTCCAGATCTCCCTATATGACTCAGTGCAACTGGTGTTTTCTTCCCTACATTCAACTGCTGACAGGTCACACAACGTTGGCACACTGCTTCAGCTGCTACTCTAAACTTAGGATTGTACCAGGTCTGTCTAAATACTCTCAGCATAGCATCTCTTCCTAGATGTACAGGGCCATGTATCTGTCTTGCCATTGGGCTCACCATCTCATTGGGTAACACTGCTCTTCCATCTGCCGAGACCCAGAAGTGGGACTCACCCACCACACATCCTGCCTTTTCCCAGGTCTGTTTTTCAACCTCAGGTGCATTGTCTTGCATGCACTTCAGTTCGTCCCAAGTGTCGACAGTTTCTAATATCATAGCTAATTCAGTTCTTACATTTATTCCACCCACTTCCACCTCTGTGAAATTGTACCCTTGTTCTGCACAATACCGTGCGACTTCGTCGGCATATCTATTGCCCTGTGACACGAAGTCCATATTTCTGGTATGTGCGGTACACTTCACAACTGCGATACCTGCTGGACATTGCAAAGCTTCTAACAGTAGACGCACAAACTCTCCATTGCGAATAGGAGAGCCTGAAGACGTCATGTAACCTCTCTGAGACCATAACTGCCCGTAATCATGAACTACGCCGAAACCATATTGGCTGTCGGTGTATATGGTGACTCGAATTTGATTGCTTGCCAAACAGGCACGGGTCAATGCAATAATCTCGGCTACCTGAGCGGAGTGTACTCCTTCCAGGCATCCAGCTTCCACAATTCCAGAAATCGTACAAACAGCATAAGCTGCTCTCAACTGCCCAACTTCGTCTCTTACACATGAGCCATCAACAAAGAAAATTTCATCAGGGTCAGTCAATGGCTCATCCACGATGTCGGGTCTCGGTTTGGTGCATAGTTCAGTCACATCGAGGCAATCATGGTCTGTACATTCATCATCGTCATCGATATCATTTGGGAGAGGCATCAAGGTAGCAGGATTCAAAACAGAGCATCTCTTGAGGGTCACGTTCTCTGCAGCAAGAATGACTTGCTCATAGCGCGTGAGCCTGCTATTAGTCAGATGCTGTGTTTTGGTCCTGGTCATTAACAGTTCAACAGAATGGGGCACGTACACCTCTAACGGGTGCCCCATAACTATGTTCTCACACCTTTCTATGCTGACACCTGTTGCGGCAACGGATTTGAGACATCCGGGCAACGCTGCGGCTACTGGGTCTAAAGTAGCCGAAAAGTATGCGACTGGTCTACGGGCACTCCCGTGGATTTGGACTAACACAGACAACGCACAACCCTCTCTCTCGCAACAGTAAAGCAAGAATGGTTTATCGTAATCAGGCATTCCCAGAGCAGGAGCACGACACAAGTCCTCTCTCAGCTGCAGGAACGCCATCAAACAGTCTTTGTCCCATGGTACCGGATCACTCACCTCCTTGTGCGTCAGTTTCTGCAAAGGTTTTGCTTTCAGTGAAAAGTTTGCAATCCACTGTCGGCAATAACCCACCATCCCTAGAAACATCCTGACTTCTCTCTGTGTCTTGGGCGCATTCATTTTCATGATCGCCTCTATTCTGTCTGGTGACACTTTTCGTTTACCCTTCTCTATTCTGTGCCCCAAGTACTGCACTTCTGTCAAACAGTACTGCAATTTTCCCGGGGACACCTTATGCCCATTTGCAGCTAGGTGATTTAGCAAAGCAATGGAATCCTCCCTGCACGCTTCCTCTGTCTCTGACGCCACAAGGAGGTCATCTATGTACTGGACCAGAACTGACTTCTGGGGCAGTACCAGACTTTCAAGATTCTTCTTCAATAACTGGTTAAAGATTGATGGGCTTTCTGTATACCCCTGGGGGATACGACACCATGTTAATACGCGATTTTCCAGCTTAAAAGCGAAAAGGAAATGGCTATCTTCATCCAATGGGATCGAGAAGAAAGCCTGGCAAAGGTCAATCACAGTGAACCACTCAGCTTGGACCGGTATCTGAAACAATATCACGGATGGATTCGGTACCACAGGGCAACATGAAACGACTATATTATTAATCTTTCGGAGGTCCTGCACTATTCGGAATTTCCCATTTGGTTTCTGCAAGCCCATAATCGGGGAGTTACATGGACTACCCACGATTTCCTTCAATATTCCCTGCTTAATCATGGACTCGATCACAGGCTTAATGCCAGCAATCGTTTCTGGTGTCAATTTATATTGGGGTGTTCTTGGAAACTCGGCGTGTGGTTTCACTACTATTTTCACTGGGTCCACCCCTTTAACCAATCCAATGTCTTCCCCAGTGAAATCCCACACTTCCGGGGCTACTGTCTCTCTCAGATCCCAGGGGAGCTCATCTACAGTCAAAGTGGGATACAGCTCCACACATATTCTGGAATTTGCAACTTTAAAGTCTGCATCATCATCATTAGTCAATATCTCCACTCCTTGTGGTGTGCAGTATATGGTACAATTTAATTTGCACAAAAGGTCTCTTCCTAACAGACATACAGGACTGGAATCACAAACCACAAACTGGTGCTCATCGCTATACTTCCCTATTTTCACCTGCACTGGTTCAGTCAGTGGGCTGGTCATTCTCCTGTTAGCGACCCCCACCACTTGTATTGTCTCTCCTGACATGGGCAAGCCTGGGACTGCAGCTGATCTAATCGTGGACCTAGTGGCTCCTGTGTCCACTAGAAAGGTCGTGGGGCACCCTGCCACTTCTGCCTCTACGTAGGGTCCCCTTTGGTCCACATCTAAGGCTGCCCCGAGGGTACAGTCTTCTCTTTCTACTCTTTGTCCTGTTAGCGGATCGATGTAATAGCATTCCTCTCCTCCTACAAACAGAGGCATCTGTCTATACGTCTTACCCATCGTCCCTACTCTAGGTGGCTGGGGGAACTGGGCTCGGGGAGGAGGCCCCCCCCCTTTGAGCACCTTTCCTTGGTATTGCGTTACCCCCCCCCCCCCCCTTTGCACATTTCGGACCTCTTCTTCCTCTACCTCCTGTTCTCCTATCTCGACATTGTATGGGCACTCACGTTTCCGATGCCCCACCTCGTTACACTGGTGACACCGTGTCGTTTTCTTCAAGGTGGCTATGTCTATTCTGGGTCTAAAGGTGGAATTCTCCTCGTTGCCCTTATTCTGGCCATACTGCTTCTTTCCGCCAGTCCCAATCCCTTGCAGCTGTTGCTGCTGTCCCCCCTTTCCGGCTGCCTGCATCTGCACCACCATCAATTTCTCTTTTAGCTTCTTTGCCTTGGAGTCTATCTCATCACAGCAGTATCTGGCATATCTCAGGATTTCATCTAAGGGTTTGTTTTGCCAACAAATCAAGTGTTGCTGAATCATTAAACTAATATCTGGTCTCAGGCCGAGGACAAACTTGGACACAAATTGCCCTATGTCCTTCGGATCCATTACATCCAACCCGCTATACTGTTTAAAAGCCTTCAGCAATCTCTCATAGTATTCGTGAACTGTCTCTTTGGGTTCCTGTCTGGTTCGATCTATTTTGACCCAATCTATGTCTTGCATTGGCACTTTCTCTTTCAGCCATGTCATCACTCTCTCATATTTTGCCATCACAATCTCGGACGGCCCATTAGTTGTAGGATCTCTTTCTGGCTCTGTCGTGGGCCACTCAGCGCTAACCTTGCATGCTGTCCACAAATCTCCTGGCACTACAATGTCAAACAGCGTATTCAGATCTATCCAGAGGACCTTTGAGATTTTTACGAACCTTTCAACTTGCTTATACCACTCCACTGGGTTCTCCCGCAATTTGGGAAAGGAGGTGGTAAAAGCAGCTAAATCTCCCCTACTCCATGGCACGTGCACATAGTTCCCATTTGCGACTTCACGCAAAGGGTATGCTTCCATTCCCTGCAATCCTCCTGGTGCCATTCCAAGCGTGCTTCTCCTGACGGTCCCTTTCTTGGACCACCTCTCTTCCCACTTATCTAATGTCCTCCATGTCCTTATTCCAGTGATCAGTTCCCTTATGTGCGTTTTCAATCCTATTGTCCTTCTCTCATCTAAGTCTCGATCTGAATAATGTAATCTGTGGTTACCCTGTAATGCTTTGGTCCTTGACAGATCCACCATATATTTGCCTGCTAGTTCGACTAACTTTTCATGAATTGTTCTCGCTTTCCGAGTGATGTCCTTTGCCATGAACAGTATTTCATCCTGCTCATACATTTCCAATCTTTCTAAAGGCAAGAGACCCTCCACCATGTCATCCAGGTCTGACCTTAAGCTGGCAACATCAAGTCTCTTGGCTTTTATCTCCGCTCTCAGTATGTCCTTTGAAGGGGGTTCACCGGCCTCTCTGCCATCCCAACTCCGAGCCCTCCGCTTAGACTCCGGAGAGTTAAGGAGAGCCCTACCTTCCTCCCATCTCTCTAAATCCCACGCTCGGCCATCCTGCCTGGGGAGGTGATGAAACACAGGCCTGTTTCCCCCTATTCTATTTTGTCCATTTTCCTTTGCTCCCCTTCCTTCATGGCAAGATTCGCCATTGTTCTCTGTCCTGCCCTCATTTTCTCGTGTCCTAGTGTCACTCAGTATCTGGTATGATCCTTCCCGATCCCCCATATCCCTAGGACTACGTTCCTGTCTGTAATCACAGGGATCCTGGCGAGACCTCTCGCAGCTCCTGTTCTGTCCATTATTCCCAGACACATAGTGAGTGCACTTGAAACTGTTTCTATATTCCTGCGTCCTCCGGTCTGCTTCATTGTGCATTGCGCGAGACAACCCCCCACACTCGGAGCCCCTGTTTTCCAGGTCTGACCTCCCTCTTCTTGGGCCAGTGTCCTCTCTCCGGTCCTGTTCCCTCCCGTCCCACTCTGGACTGCTTTCTCCAGCCCCGCAGTGAGTCCGGGCTCTGCTATCCTGACTTTCCCTTCCAGCTTCTGCTGTTATGATGCTCTTGTGAGCCTCCACGGCCTCGTCCCACTTCCTCATGTACTCACTTAGCTCCTGGAAGGATTTTCGTCCTGATCCCCTCATATCCACTGGCCATCTAGGCCCCCCCGGATCCCCTCCTGGCTTCTTTCCTGTTTGTACTGGGGTGCTCCACTCTCTTGGTATCAGCAACTGACTTGGGGAGCTAATCGTATCGTTCTTCCTTGTCATCTCTGCTCTTTCTCTGTCCCTTCGTACCCGTTCCTCCCCTCTGGCTCTTTCTGGGTCATACATCGATACTATAGGACCTATGGTAACAGGTACTTGCAGTGCATCTGGTAATGAGTAGGATGTGGCACACTCCGTTTCCGGCCTTTGTACCACAAACCTCCCAACCACTTGTTGCACCTTGCTAGGCTGGGACAGTTCTTTCTTTGCCGCGGGATCCCAATCGGAACTGGGAAGCGGTCCATGCTCTCCTGCATTGTCCCCCTCTTTTTCACTATGCTCGACATCTCCCCCTGCTCTGTTGTACGGGGGTGGCCTATCTGTCAATAGTCTGTTTATCAAGCTGTCTTCTGTTTCGCTCTCCTCATCTTCTTCTAAGGGGCTTTTGTTCCCGGGCATTTCTAATACTGGGTACAATTTATTTACTTCCATGTTATGCACTCTCCATCTTTTAGCATCCGCATCCCACTTAGCATCCTGCACTGCCCTTACCGATCGTTTCACCCTTTCTTGTCTTCTATTCAGGTTCCTCTCGTGTGCTGCCCTTAGCCATGCATTGAGAGCTTCAAACTGGGTTGGTCTAGGCATGGGTCTTATTGAAGTCATGACTGCTTTCAATCTATGTAACACCTCTAATCTGAACGTTCCGTACTTCGGAAACGTCAGTTCCTCATTTCCTTCTGTAATCTTGCTCCATTCTGAAATCCACAATATTGTATGTAGCCCAACATTGTCCGCCATGTAACGGGCTGGCGTACCCTCCGGCGGGGCTTCTTCCCCTGCATACGACCCCCGCCTCTCTTTCTTAAACACCGCTCTCAACCATTTAAAACACTTCATGATTTTACGCACAATTTCCAGCCTCGATATTCTGTTTACTTCCTGATGACTATCCACCAATCCTAGCGCGGCTTTGCTGGCTGGCCTATCACAGCGCGGTCTTTCTCCGGCCGGCCAATCCCAGCGCGGCACCTTCTGACGTCACTAGTCTCCGCTTCGCAGCAGCACCCCTCCTTTCTCAACTCGTCTCCCGGTCATGCATGCGTCCCATTCATCCGCCGAAAAGTGACTACTTCCGACCAAGCCGTCACTTCTCTTGACTGTACGTCCACAGTCTATCTGTAATTGTCATACCAATTGACGAAACGTCCTCCGTCCCTCTGATAGGTTGCTTACACACAGTAACTTCCGACCAGCGTCCGTTACTCACACACTCACTCTTTCGTTCCCCCTATCTCGGTCTTTCGGGCGATCAATGGTACCTCATGACCCCCTTCACTCCGGTTTGACAATTACTCTGGATGTCCGATACACCCGAACCACTTAAGCTCGCCTTGAACTTAAGATTTTCACCGGTTGCGCGCGCTCACAACCTGTTCCACAATCACTCTACAGGCATTCAACTCCGCCAGACATTACAACATAGATACAATACAAAAACACCGCAATCTAACACGCATGACCCTTTATACTCACTCTCGACCGATACTGCTGCTTTTCTGTCTTACGTCATCCGGACCTTCTTCGGCGGGCGGTTCTTCCAATCATCGATCTCTAGGGGCCTTGGGGTAATCTAACCTGGCCTAGGTCACCTTCCTCAAGAAGACAACCATCCTCTGTAGCTACCAACTGCTCCACTTGAGATTTTGATCGATACCTAATCACTATTGATCTAAAACCCCATTCTGATCAACTGAACCTTTGTTGCCTGTCATTGAGGAAAGAAAGTGCACCTCTTACCCAGTTAGTTACACCCCAGAAAGAACTCCGCTCGGAAGAACCACAAACAACTTCTAACTTTCAAAGGTTTATTATAAGATTAAAGTGAGCTGTAAGTACAGGCATCTCAAAATGAGATTCACTAGATACACCGGCCCAATTACATACATGTGCTCTCTGAAAACCCTCAGACGAGCAAAGAAAACTACAAGTACAAGTTCTAAGAATAATAAGGCCATTAGCATAGACACATATTGAATTCTCTCCGTCATTTAATTCTGGAGTAAAAATACAGGTTAGGCTGTCCCTACCCTGCTCTAGATGGTATCCCTACTTAACAAGGTCTCAACCTATCAAAAGGTGTCAGCGGTGAATGACTTCCTAGAAAGATCACCCACTCTTAGTCTCTAGATGGAAACCTATAATCGTCAGTCATGACCCCTCTCTGCCTACCCATCCGCTCTCTAAAGGGTCCTCAGGCATCTGCTCTACCTCCACCCAGGGGTGCTGTCCCTAATACAAAACACAACAACATTTGAGACGCCCCTTGTGAGACGCCCCTCACGTGGTGTATCTGCTGGCTTTTTCCATGATGAGGCCTCGTGCGTTAGAGTTGACCTTGCTTCGCAGACTCTTCTCCGGCCCGCTGATATCCCCTAAAACATTCCGGAACCCTCCTACATGTCTGAACCGTCTTCTGAACAAGACTTTATTCATTTCATTTTATAATTGGATCCCCCCTCTGTCTTGCAGACAGACATCTGCAGTCAAACCCCCATTTTCATAGACTTCTGACAAAATAGCAACATTTCTCTTCAAAGACCAATATGTGTAATGCAATGACTAAAACATTTCAGGCCTACAGCATTTCTCATAATGATTATATCATTCAAATCTTTTTCATCAATTAATAGCATGTTAATACTCTATTCTATGATTCGGTAAACACATCTATAAAATATAAACCTATTACATGCTTATTTACTAAATATCATTTAGTGCAACCCACATCATGAAAACGAAGTACCTTTCCCAAACACTTTCTTCTCAGGCCCTAAGGCCTACCACGTTCTACGTTTAATCGCATTGCCATCTTTCATTTTAGCAGCTACATGACATGGGTTCAGGATTAATCACGTCTAATAAAGTTATTCATGTATATATTTCTGCATTACTTCCACTTCTACCTAAGTCTCTAAGTTAACCACACAATTCAGAATATAAATGAATATAATGTTGGCACTCATGGCATTTCTCTTCATGATAGTGCGTACTACATGTAAGTATGATGTACTACTACAATTCGTTCAGTTTGCGCTCTCTCAGAGTAATCTAGATATCATCGCAAATGGGTAGATAGCATTGTCCAAATCCACAAAGCTATTCTAAATTAACACATCTGTGGCAAGGGCCATAGAGTCCCATCTCCAGCATTAAAAATAAAGAAGATGAGTGTTGAGATGTGAAGTGAAGAGATTTATATAGAGATTTTGAGACTGAATGCATGGAAAATGCTCTCACCAACCTCTGTAACGCATTAGGGAACGAGGATGCAATTCCACAGTTGTGTTATTTATATTAGGTTGTATTCCACCCAAAGTGAAATCTTGTGTGTGAGCCGAAATTCCCCAAACTGTTTCACTATTTCGACAGGATTTTTTATATTTGTGCCCCTCTCAACCCCCCCTCCAAATGACTTCCGTATTTTACAGCAGATGAGAGTTTATTGCAATACAACTGAGCAATGGGCATGGTGTTTATTAAAAAAATTGAAAGCAAAAGACCAGTAAGCCAATCTAAAACGCAGAATAAACTCCACCACAGACCACTTCCAGTCCCTCAAAAAATGCGTACAGTAAGACAATCTTGTATCTGACTCTAATAATACTGAAAAAAAATGACGTCGACATTCCAATCTCCAAGTTTGCCTCTTCAGTTGTTTCTATGTCTAAATAAATAACAATAGTATAGCAGAGATATTTGCATTTATGACGATTTTGGATTGTTTGGAGTGGCAAGAAGTCTCGGAAGCATTGTCTGTAGTGAGCATGATGGAAGACCAACTATCAAAAAGATAATTATGGGAGAGAAATGTGTCTTAAAGAGATGCAGGCTCTCGATTCTTGACTTTGCATGGCTATGGAGGAGCTGGAGGGCATGCTGAAGAGTCTACCACAAAGCACAGAAATGCCATCCTTTGTGGGGCCCTCAGGGGTGACTTCAGCCTATGTCTTGCAGTAGAGAAATGGCCTTGTGTAAATGAAGTTGTCGTGTAAATGGACCCTGCTCCATCAATATAATGTCATTTAAACATATTAAGATTTGGATTCAAAATGTCAAGAAGGCAATGAAAAGTTTCAACAGTTTCATGGCATTTCATGGGTGTAAGAGGTATTTATTTCCATCATAATAGAATGAAAGTTATATTTTGTGACCCTGAATGATGGAACTGAGAGCCATGCATCTGTCTGATACAGCTTTATCATCCATCTGTGTGTTTTAGGGCATCTCACAAGTGAACACTTCTTTTCATCTGGAAGTTGCAAAGCAGAACAAAAATGCTGAAATCTCAAAGATTTGTCACGTGTCTGACCTGTTTTTTGGTTTAAGAACCTTTGGGGTTCAAAGGACCTGTTAATGGCATGTTTATAGGACCCTTTACAAGAAGATCTGCAAATCCCTCATTGACTAGAAAAGAGCGATGTTGTGTGAAATACATGAGATGAGATCAAATGCATTATGCTGCAGTAGTTGAGAAATAATGTAATGCGTCCTCCTACCGCCAACTGGAACATACTTACAGCGCCAGGTGACCCTGCCGCAGGGGTCTCCTACCTTTTCTGTAATAACAGCTACTTATGGTCAATGAAATGTCTCCCGCGCTACTAACATTGGGTCATATAGTTGCAAGAACCTTGTTAAAATTATAACCGTTTTAGCGGCAGGAAAGTGCCGCTAAAACGGCGATAATGAGCTTGCTAATATGTGTTATAGAATTCCAATAGAAGCCCAGGTTACATGTCCTGCACATCTAAACTGGGCTTCTATTGGAATTCTATAACGCATATTAGCAAGCCCATTATCGCTGTTTTAGCGATAGTTTCCTGCCGCTAAAACAGCGATAATTTTAACGAGCTTCTTGCTAATATGCCCCATTATTTTAGATGTAATAGACCAAATCAGACAAGATTACGTTAGTGTCCATCTTATGCAAGTTCACCAGCAGCGATCACTTCAGTGCTTTGTCAATGTGAAAAGCCTCCATAAGTGAAATAGCATCCATAGGCGAAATGCCCAATGTGAAATAGCATCCAATGTGAAATAGCATCCATAGGTGAAATGCCCTGCCACCAAGTTAATATCATTAGTAAAAGAATCACCCCAACCTCATTTGATTTTCTCAATCAAATATCAGCTTTAAATATATTTTGGAAATTCAACCATTTTTCTCCACACATCAGGTTTTGAATTCTAAAAAGACAAACATTTCATTTCAAAGACATGCTTTTCAATTTTGGTATACATGTATTAATTCAACCAAGTACAAGCTTCTAATGTAGTTGACCAGGCTGCACACAGAAGAGCGACTTGCCGGTACCTAGAGAGCTACCGTAAGATATTCGTTGGAAAAGCCTGCGGCCTGGCGGGTGATAGTGTACTTTACAAATACACATAACATAACTTTTTGAAGTTTGCAGCAGGTCTAGGTCAGCTCCTGCTGAATTGTTCATGACATGATCAATTTAATTGCAGGAGGATTGAAGCCACTACATTGTGCTCTATTGAAAAACTAGCGTCGCCTGCCTCAAAACTTTTGACTGGCACTGGTGTCCCCTGCTTTTACTGGCCTTTGAAAAAACATGACTTCCAAACACTCGATAGAAAGTGGGCTGTGCTTTTTCTATTGATGCAAATGCACTTTGCAAGTTAGACATTTAGGCCCTCATTATGAGTGGTCTGCAAAATCCAGACCATTGCAAGTTCTATCCTGATGTTCCCTTAGAAACGAAGAATTAGGAATCAGCAATTCAAGTCCAATTCTACTGTTCATTCTTAATTTTCTCCTAGAGTTTCACACAGAGGTTTCAGTTGGCAAAATCTCCAGGTAAAAATATAGAGATCCACGGAACCACCGCGGATCTCATAATTCCAAAAAGCTGGCAAATGCTGTTGCCAGCTCCGTTGGAATAAATTGGCCACTCTTCTTGAGAGCCTTAATATATGTGTTTAACTCAAAGAGCGAGAACCTGCACTGCAGGACAGGCTTTAATTGGTGTCAATGTTGAGATCCATAGCCATTTGAGCCAAATCAAATCAGGCTGTTTACCCGGAGCGGTGGCTCCGCTAAGGTGGAGGAGCGCCGCCCCACTTCCTTTCTGCACTGCAAAAATGCTAAAAATAAAATGATGATAACGAAAGGTTATTATTAATTTATTTTTCCGGCCTGAGGCAGTTTCGCAGGGTGGAGCTCGGCTGGGCAGCACAGGGGGGAGGAATGGTGGCAATCTCTAAGTGCCCATAACTGTTAGCCGGCCCTCTTTGACCGGCCAAACAGTCATGCGCACTTTGCTTGTTTTCCACATGACCTGTATTACAGCCTGGGTGGAGAACATGCCCAGGCTTCCATTCCCTGTCTGAGCACCGAACTACAGCGCTCAGACAGATCACAATGCTGCATTGAAGCGTTGTGATTGGTTTAGGGAGCCTGGGTGCTTCCTGTTCACAGAGAAGCCAGGAAGAGGACAGAGAGGGTGGAGGCGGTCGGCCAGCCGGCCGGCAGGGAAGTAATCTTATTATTTTACATCCCATCCTCCCCCTTCCAGGCTCCCCGCCCCACTACTGATTTGCCGGAGAAGTCGCCGCTACTGTTAATGGCTGGTAATATATTTCAGCAGCCCAAACTTTGCCTATCCTCTATTCAGGGTCTTTCACATATTTACTGAAAACGGTCAATCGTTGGTTTCCAGTGGAAGGAGTGGATACCCTCACGTCAAAAATGTAATAACCTGGACAGTGTGGTACCAAAATATCATTGTCAGAATATTGTCTAAAATAAATATTGTGGATGTGAGTGTCATAGTTAATAATATAAGATCTCTAACTAACAGGATGATATTTTTTTTTGTAAACTATATTTAGGGCAAATATTTAAACCAGACAATATTTCTATATGAGATATTAAGTCTGCTCTAAAAAGGCTTGTATAGGAGAGTGTGGATATGTTTTTTAAGTAATTCTGCATAAGGTCATTTTAATGAGTGATGAATAACTGAAGGGTCAAAAACATCATTTCTTCCAGGGAGTTAAGTACTTTGATTGGCGAAATTCAAATTTTAGGAGCTTGTGGCCTCTTTCTTGTGCCACAACAAATCCATGATGTGACACAATGCCCCTTTTTGTGTGGTCACCCCATTTTTAAAATATTTATAAATGTTAACATATGCCTACAGCGACAAGCCCCCAAAAGCTATTTTCACTGTGGAAGGCCCTGGCTGGTCTATGAGGTAGACTAGACGGCAGATTAATCTATTAAATTTGCTATCCCAGGTTTTGGACAAGCCAGAAAAATGGTTCAACCACTATTTTAACATGTCTGTATTAAAATCCAATTCAATGATCTATTTAGATTTTTAATGCATAATTATGAAAAGTCACTTTTAGAAAGTTACCTATCCCCTGCCTGACGTTCGTCGAGGCTAATTTGCATTACCCGTCTAGTAGCTTACCCATCCAATACCTGGCCTTAATGAAGTGCGTAAACTACTCCCAGAGCAGGACAAGGGCCTAGGCCTGCTGGGCAAAATGGGCTGGGTGTAAAAAATGTGACACCAGTCAGCCCATGAAGAGCAGCTCAGATGGATCAGGGCTTTAATTTGTTTCAAAGGGCCAAGGATGAGGCGTTCCCATTCATGTTGTAAGGAGAGACGTGAGGAAGGAAAGACCTGTGGTCTTTAGGCCTTCTGTAGCCACTTGTGCAGCTGTCCAGGGCAGGCGGGAGAGGCTGATCCCAGCACCAGTTTAGTGTAGTTGAGGAGGAGGGTACCACAGTGTTGTATTTATGGGGAAGCTGCATCTTTTGTTGCTCTTGCTGTTAACTAACTTTCTACAATAAATCCTCTATAAAATAAAGTTGCATTGATTGCTGTGTCGTTCAATTCACATTGTTACTCGTTAAGGACTGGCAAGCGGGAGGCACGTTCAGTCAACACCCAATCATGACTGCCACCTGGGACTATGGGCCGGTCACACGGACACTGTCCACTTCCAAACAAACCAGAGAAGAGATGCAAAAGTGCCCTTAGGGCAGCTACAGCCTGGAATTCCCTGCCTTATTCTTTGCGCAGCATTCAAGATCTGGGACAATTTAAGAAACAGCTCAAAACATTCCTGTTCTGATCAGTTTATCATATTTAGCGGCTCATGGCTTGCGCCGGGACCCTCTTGGAGTATCTGTGCTCGTTACAAACTTCAGTGACATAACATAACAAAAGTGGAGTGCGATGAAGACTTCCCAAAACTCACACTTAAGCACCCTCCAATAGGTCCTCCATCGGATAGTGAGAAGGGACTTGAGTCCAGGAAGCAGGACATTGAGAGACCCTCCGGGCCACCGTAGTTTCCATGACATCATCACCATGGTTCATCAGTGAGGCTGAAAAACGATGAACTCTCAGCGGTTATGAGGGTAATTCAGCATTACTCACTGATGAACCTCGTATCTCCTTGTTTGGTTTTGAAAGGAAATTGATGGGCAGCTCACCAAGAACATTTCAGGCCCTCTAAGCAGACAAGACGCTCTCACAGCGCACTCATCCTCTGCTTAGCCGCAGACACGTTCCACTCTCAGAGGCGTGATGCAAAAAGATGGCCCCCCTTGAAGGCTATGTGGAGTGCACCTTCAGTCTCTCATATGTCACAGATATTCATTGGCCTCGGGCTGACTGTGGGGCCCCCAAAGATGTGGGCCCCTGTCCCCTGAGCAGCAGGGGCTGCAGCGGGCTGCGTTAAGCCAGGGTCCACACTCAAAAGAGCATCCCTGCCCGGATCTCAGTGTGAATCCAGCTCTGCATGCACGCTCTTGTGTGCACCAGTGAATCATGCCCTGTTCACACGTGCATGGCAGAAACCACGTGTAACTAGAATTTCCACTACTCCCTTCTCTATTTATCACTTAAATAATTACGCAAGTCTAAATGTCACTGCAAAGAAAGTCGTGGTATTTATGCCTAAACCGGGGGCTCTTGAGAGGTAAGATGTCCTAGTTCTGTGCCTTGTCCTGAGTCCTGGAAGACGGATGGCACTTGCCCTGAGACCAGGCGTCAGACTGACAGGGTCCTGCTCCAATGGCAGGCGTCTCTCACTGCGAAGCCCCTCCCATGTGCGCCTCTCAGCCTGACGGGGACCGCCAGGCTCCGAGACAAGCTGTCAGGCTGCAGATAACGGAGGTGAATTGGGCACGCGGGACGCACGTGCATCCAGGGCGGGAACCCTAAGGTAAGCCACACCCCAGCGTAGTCTGTTGCCAGTGGCAACACGTCACAGAGATGAGAAGTTCAGGATGCCTCTGCTTCTGATTTTGCAGATTAAAGAAATAAATATTCCGTGATTTTGGACGCTGGGTTTGCTGGTTTGTTTTTGAGTCTGCATTCCTCCGTGGGGTGGCCAGGGCGCCCCCGTCATGTCCTGTTGGTTTTGGGAGCTCTGCGCACCCCGGTGTTTGTGCAGGGAGTTAGTGCGGAATGACTGGCGCGGGGTTTACTCGCTGATGTGCAAAGGCAGCTGCCGGCTGAGCGGGCAGCCTCGGGGCAGGCTGGCTGTCAGTGGGGCGAGATTGAAGCCTCCTGCAGTGAGCCCCCACCCTCCCGAAGAGAGAGATCGCGTGTTAGGGGTGGGCCACGGTGAGTGCACATTAGAGGGCGCGGGGACAGAGTTCAAAAACTGCTATTTTAGCTGTTTGTCACAGTGTCGAACACCCCCTGCTGAGAGAGGTTCAGTTCCATCTGCTACTCACATGTTCAAGTTCAAGTTCAGGAATTTGTATAGCGCACTACTCACCCAGAGGGTCTCAAGGCGCTTGAGGGAGGGTAGGTGCATTACTTATCGAATAGCCATGTTTTTAGTTGCTTTCTGAAGGAGAGGTGGTTCTGTGTAAGTCGGAGGTGAGTGGGGAGAGAATTCCAGGTTTTGGCCGCTAAGTAGGGGAAGGATCTTCCTCCCATGGTGGATCTGTGGATGTGCGGAATTGCGGCGAGGGCTTGATTGGATGATAGTAGTTGGTGGGTGGGGGTGTAGAAGGACAGTCGTGTGTTGAGGCATTCCGTACCTAGGGCGTAGAGGGCCTTGTGTGCATGGGTGAGGAGACGGAACGTTATTCTCTTGTTGACGGGGAGCCAGTGGAGATCCTTCAGGTGACCGGAAATGTGAGCATGACGGGGGATGTCCAGTATGAGTCTGGCTGAGGCATTTTGGATGCGTTGGAGTTTTTTCTGTAGTTTGGCTGTGGTCCCGGCATAAAGGGTGTTTCCATAATCCAGTCGGCTGGTGACCAGTGCGTGGGTGACTGTCTTTCTTGTTTCGGTGGGGATCCAGCGGAAGATTTTTTTGAGCGTGCGTAGGATGTTGAAGCATGAAGATGAGACGGCGTTGACTTGTCTGGTCATCGAGAGGGAGGAGTCTAGGATGAATCCCAGGTTACGTGCGTGGTCTGTGGGTATGGGTGCTGTGCCTAGGGCCGGTGGCCACCATGAGTCGTCCCAGGCAGAGGGGGATGATCCTAAGATGAGGACTTCCGTTTTGTCCGAGTTAAGTTTTAAACGGCTGTTCTTCATCTATTCGGCTACTTCTTTCATTCCTTCGTGTAGATTGGTTTTGGCGGTGTTTGGGTCTTTGGTAAGGGAGAGGATCAGCTGGGTGTCATCTGCGTAGGAGATGATGTTGAGGTTGTGTTGGCACGCGATGGATGCGAGGGGATGCTGCAAGAGACATGCGCTGCACTGTGGAACTCACACGAGGAAGCTGTCAACGAGACATGTACTACAGTCTGTCACTCACTCACATACAGATGCTGTCAGAGTGGAATGCGCCTTAGTCTGGTACTCACGTGCAAGTGCTGTGAGAACAACATGTGTCTCAGTCTGGTGCTCACATGCAGATGCTGTCAGAGAGAGGTGCACTGCAGTCTGGTTCTCACATGCAGATGCTGTCAGAGAGAGGTGCACTGCAGTCTGGTTCTCACATGCAGATGCTGTCAGAGAGGTGCACTGCAGTGTGGTGCTCACATACAGATGCTGTCAGAGAGAGGTGAACCTCAGTCTGGTGCTCACATGCAGATGCTGTCAGAGAGAGGTGCACTGCAGTCTGCTTCTCACATGCAGATGCTGTCAGAGAGAGATGCACTGCAGTCTGGTGCTCACATGCAGATGCTGTCAGAGAGATGCACTGCAGTCTGGTGCTCACATGCAGATGCTGTCAGAGGGAGATGCAATGCAGTCCGGTGCTCAGATGCAGTTGCTGTCAGAGAGAGATGCACTGCAGTCTGGTTCTAACAGGCAGATGATGTCAGAGAGAGGTGCACTGAAGTCTGGTGCTCACATGCAGATGCTGTCAGAGAGAGTTGCTCTGCAGTCTGGTGCTCACATGCAGATGCTGTCAGAGGGAGATGCAATGCAGTCCGGTGCTCAGATGCAGTTGCTGTCAGAGAGAGATGCACTGCAGTCTGGTTCTAACAGGCAGATGCTGTCAGAGAGAGATGCACTGCAGTCTGGTGCTCACATGCAGATGCTGTCAGAGAGAGTTGCTCTGCAGTCTGGTGCTCACATGCAGATGCTGTCAGAGAGAGGTGCTCTGCAGTCTGGTTCACACATGCAGATGCTGTCAGAGAGAGGTGCACTGCAGTCTGGTGCTCACATGCAGATGCTGTCAGAGAGAGATGCACTGCAGGCTGGTGCTCACATGCAGATGCTGTCAGAGAGAGGTGGTCTGCAGTCTGGTTCTCACATGCAGATGCTGTCAGAGAGAGGTGCACTGCAGTCTGGTTCTCACATGCAGATGCTGTCAGAGAGAGGTGCACTGCAGTCTGGTGCTCACATGCAGATGCTGTCAGAGAGAGATGCACTGCAGTCTGGTGCTCACATGCAGATGCTGTCAGAGCGGTGCAGTGCAGTCT
Source organism: Lissotriton vulgaris (assembly GCF_964263255.1). Taxonomy (NCBI): domain Eukaryota; kingdom Metazoa; phylum Chordata; class Amphibia; order Caudata; family Salamandridae; genus Lissotriton; species Lissotriton vulgaris. The sequence continues at coordinate 167,625,486 of NC_141689.1, read as the reverse complement.
GGTGCTCACATGCAGATGCTGTCAGAGAGAGGTGCACTGCAGTCTGGTTCTCACATGCAGATGCTGTCAGAGAGAGGTGCACTGCAGTCTGGTGTTCACATGCAGATGCTGTCAAAGAGATACACTGCAGTCTGGTTCTCACATGCATATACTGTCGGAGAGAGATGTACTGCAGTCTGGTGCGCACATGCATATACTGTCAGAGAGAGAAGCACTGCAGTCTGGTTCTCACATGCAGATGCTGTCAGAGAGAGGTGCACTGCAGTCTGGTTCTCACATGCAGATGCTGTCAGAGAGAGGTGCACTGCAGTCTGGTGCTCACATGCAGATGCTGTCAGAGAGAGGTGCACTGCAGTCTGGTTCTCACATGCAGATGCTGTCAGAGAGAGGTGCACTGCAGTCTGGTGCTCACATGCAGATGCTGTCAGAGAGTTGCACTGCAGTCTGGTTCTCACATGCAGATGCTGTCAGAGAGATGTGCACTGCAGTCTGGTTCTCAGATGCAGATGCTGTTAGAGAGAGGTGCACTGCAGTCTGGTTCTCACATGCAGATGCTGTCAGAGAGAGATGCACTGCAGTCTGGTGCTCACATGCAGATGCTGTCAGAGAAAGGTGCTCTGCAGTCTGGTGCTCACATGCAGATGCTGTCATAGAGATGCACTGCAGTCTGGTGCACACATGCATATACTGTCGGAGAGAGATGCACTGCAGTCTGGTTCTCACATGCAGATGCTGTCAAAGAGAGGTGCACTGCAGTCTGGTGCTCACATGCAAATGCTGTCAGAGAGGGATGCACTGCAGTCTGGTTCTCACATGCAGATGCTGTCAGAAAGAGGTGCTCTGCAGTCTGGTGCTCACATGCAGATGCTGTCATAGAGATGCACTGCAGTCTGGTGCACACATGCATATACCGTCAGAGAGAGATGCACTGCAGTCTGGTGCTCACATGCAGATGCTGTCAGAGAGAGGTGCACTGCAGTCTGGTGCTCACATGCAGATGCTGTCAGAGAGAGGTGCACTGCAGTCTGGTTCTCACATGCAGATGCTGTCAGAGAGAGGTGCACTGCAGTCTGGTGCGCACATGCATATACTGTCAGAGAGAGATGCACTGCAGTCTGGTTCTCACATGCAGATGCTGTCAGAAAGAGGTGCACTGCAGTCTGGTTCTCACATGCAGATGCTGTCAGAGAGAGGTGCACTTCAGTCTGGTGTTCACATGCAGATGCTGTCAGAGCGGTGCAGTGAGTCTGGTTCTCACATGCAGATGCTGTCAGAGTGAGGTGCTCTGCAGTCTGGTGCTCACATGCAGATGCTGTCATAGAGATGAACTGCAGTCTGGTTCTCACATGCAGATGCTGTCAGAGAGAGGTGCTCTGCAGTCTGGTGCTCACATGCAGATGCTGTCATAGAGATGCACTGCAGTCTCGTGCTCACATGCATAAACTGTCAGTGAGAGATGCACTGCAATCTAACTCTCACATGCTGATGCTGTCAGAGAGGTGCACTGCAGTCTGGTGCTCACATGCAGATGCTGTCAGAGAGAGGTGCACTGCAGTCTGGTTCTCACATGCAGATGCTGTCAGAGAGAGGTGCACTGAAGTCTGGTGCTCACATGCAGATGCTGTCAGAGAGAGGTGCACTGCAGTCTGGTTCTCACATGCAGATGCTGTCAGAGAGAGGTGCACTGCAGTCTGGTGCTCACATGCAGATGTTGTCAGAGAGACGTGCACTGCAGTCTGGTTCTCACATGCAGATGCTGTCAGACAGAGGTGCACTGCAGTCTGGTTCTCACATGCAGATGCTGTCAGAGAGAGGTGCACTGCAGTCTGGTGCTCACATACAGATGCTGTCAGAGCGGTGCAGTACAGTCTGGTTCTGACATGCAGATGCTGTCAGAGAGAGGTGCACTGCAGTCTGGTTCTCACATGCAGATGCTGTCAGAGAGAGGTGCACTGCAGTCTGGTTCTCACATGCAGATGCTGTCAGAGAGAGGTGCACTGCAGTCTGGTGCTCACATGCAGAGGCTGTCAGAGAGTTGCACTGCAGTCTGGTTTTCACATGCAGATGCTGTCAGAGAGATGTGCACTGCAGTCTGGTTCTCAGATGCAAATGCTGTTAGAGAGAGGTGCACTGCAGTCTGGTTCTCACATGCAGATGCTGTCAGAGAGAGATGCACTGCAGTCTGGTGCTCACATGCAGATGCTGTCAGAGAGAGGTGCTCTGCAGTCTAGTGCTCACATGCAGATGCTGTCATAGAGATGCACTGCAGTCTGGTGCACACATGCATATACTGTCACAGAGAGATGCACTGCAGTCTGTTTCTCACATGCAGATGCTGTCAAAGAGAGGTGCACTGCAGTCTGGTGCTCACTTGCAAATGCTGTCAGAGAGGGATGCACTGCAGTCTGGTTCTCAGATGCCGATACTGTCAGAGAGAGGTGCACTGCAGTCCGGTTCTCACATGCAGATGCTGTCAGAGAGAGGTGCACTGCAGTCTAGTGCGCACATGCATATACTGTCAGAGAGAGATGCACTGCAGTCTGGTTCTCACATGCAGATGCTGTCAGATAGAGGTGCACTGCAGTCTGGTTCTCACATATAGAGGCTGTCAGAGAGAGGTGCACTGCAGTCTGGTTCTCACATGCTGATAATGTCAGAGAGAGATGCACTGCAGACTGGTTCTCACAGGCAGATGCTGTCATAGAGAGATGCACTGCAGTCTGGTTCTCACATACTGATGCTGTCAGAGAGATGCACTGCAGTCTGGTGCTCACATGCAGATGCTGTCATAGAGATGCACTGCAGTCTGGTTCACACAGGCAGATGCTGTCAGAGAGAGATACACTGCAGTCCGGTGCTCACATGCAGATGCTGTAAGAGAGAGATGCACTGCAGTCTGGTGCTCACATACATATACTGTGAGAGAGAGATGCACTGCAGCCCAGTGCTCACATGCAGATGCTGTAAGAGAGAGATGCGCTGCAGTCTGGTGCTCACATACATATACGGTCAGAGAGAGATGCACTGCAATCCTGTTCTCACATGCTGATGCTGTCAGAGAGATGCACTGCAGTCTGGTTCTCACATGCAGATGCTGTCAGAGAGAGATGCACTGCAGTGTGGTGCTCACATGCAGATGCGGTCAGAGAGAGATGCACTGCAGTCCGGCGCTCACATCCATATACTGTCAGCGAGAGGTGCACTGCAGTCTGGTGCTCACATGCAGGTGCTGTCAGAGAGAGATGCACTGCAGTCCGGTGCTCACATGCAGATGCTGTCAGAGAGAGATGCACCGCAGTCCGGTGCTCACATGCAGATGCTGTCAGAGAGAGATGCACTGCAGTCCGGTTCTCACATACAGATGCTCTCAGAGAGAGATGCACTGCAGTCCGGTGTTCACATACAGATGCTGTCAGAGGGAGATGCACTGCAGTCTGGCGCTCACATGCAGATGCTGTCAGAGAGATATGCACTGCAGTCCGGTGCTCAGATGCAGTTGCTGTCAGAGAGAGATGCACTGCAGTCTGGTGATTGCATGCATGTAATGTCAGAGAGAGATGCATTGCAGACCGGTGCTCACATGAAGATGCTGTCAGAGAGAGATGCACTGCAGTGTGGTGCTCACATGCAGATGCTCTGAGAGAGATGCACTGCAGTCCGGTACACACATGCTGATGCTGTCAGAGAGAGATGCACTGCAGTCTGGTGCTCACATGCAGATGCTATTAGAGAGACACACTGCAGTTTGGTGCTCACATTCAGATGCTTTCAGAGAGGGGTGCATTGCAGTCTGGTTCTCACATGCAGATGCTGTCAGAGAGGTGCACTGCAGTCTGGTGCTCACATACAGATGCTGTGAGAGAGAGGTGCACTGCAGTCTGGTGCTCACATGCAGATGCTGTTAGAGACGTGCACTGCAGTCTGGTTCTCCTATGTAAATGCTGTCAGAGATATGCACTGCAGTCCGGTGTTCACAGGCAGATGCTGTTAGAGAGATGCAGTGCATTTGCTGCTCAGATGCAGATGTTTTCAGAGAGAGATGCACTGCAGTCTATTTCTCATAGGCAGATGCTGTCAGAGAGAGATGCACTAGAGTCTGGTTCTCACATGCATATACTGTCAGAGAGAGATGCACTGCAGTCTGGTGCTCACATGTAGATACTGTCAGAGAGAGATGCACTGCAGTCTGGTGCTCACATGATGATGCTGTCAGAGAGATGCACTGCAGCCCGGTGCTCACATGCAGATGCTGTCAGAGAGAGATGCACTGCAGTCTGGTGCTCACATGCAGATGCTGTCAGAGAGAGATGCACTGCAGTATGGTGCTCACATGCAGATGCTGTCAGAGAGAGATGCACTGTGGTCTGGTTCTCACTTGCAGTTATTGTCAGATAGAGATGCACTGCAGTCTGGTGCTCACATGCAGATGCTGTTAGAGAGAGATGCACTGCAGTCTGGTTCTCACATGCAGATGCTGCCAGAGAGATATGCACTGCAATCTGGTGCTCACATGCAGATGCTGTCAGAGAAAGATGCACTGCAGTCTCGTTCTCACATGCATAAACTGTCAGAGAGAGATGCACTGCAGTCTGATGCTCACATGCAGATGCTGTCAGAGAGAGGTGCACTGCAATCTGGTTCTCACAGGCAGATGCTGTCATAGAGAGATGCCCTGCAATCTGGTTCTCACAGGCAGATGCTGTCATAGAAAGATGCACTGTAGTCTGGTGCTCACATGCAGATGCTGTCAGAGAGAGATGCACTGCAGTCTGGTGCTCACATGCAGATGCTGTCAGAGGGAGATACACTGCAGTCTGGCGCTCACATGCAGATTCAGTCAGAGAGATATGCACTGCAGTCCGGTGCTCAGATGCAGTTGCTGTCAGAGAGAGATGCACTGCAGTCTAGTGATTGCATGCATGTAATGTCAGAGAGAGATGCATTGCAGTCCGGTGCTCACATGAAGATGGTGTCAGAGAGAGATGCACTGCAGTCTGGTGCTCACATGCAGATGCTGTGAGAGAGATGCACTGCAGTCCGGTACACACATGCTGATGCTGTCAGAGAGAGATGCACTGCAGTCTGGTGCTCACATGCAGATGCTATTAGAGAGACGCACTGCAGTCTGGTGCTCACATTCAGATGCTGTCAGAAAGGGATGCACTGTAGTCTGGTTCTCACACGCAGTTATTGTCAGATAGAGATGCACTGCAGTCTGGTGCTCACATGCAGATGCTGTCAGAGAGAGATGCAAAGCAGACTGGTGCTCACATTCAGATGCTGTCAGAGAGAGATGCACTGCAGTCCAGTGCTCACATGCACAAACTGTCAGAGAGAGATGCTCTGCAGTCTGGTTCTCACAGGCAGATGATGTCATAGAGAGATGCACTGCAATCTGGTGCTCAAATGCTGATTCTGTCAGAGAGATGCACTGCAGTCTGGTGCTCACATGCAGATGATGTCATAGAGATGCACTGCAGTCTGGTGCTCACATGTAGATGCTGTCAGAGAGACATGCAATGCAGTGTGGTGCTCATATGTAGATGCTGTCAGAGAGAGATGCACTGCAGCCGGGTTCTCACATGCATATACTGTCATAGAGAGATGCACTGCAGTCTGGTGCTAACATGTAGATGCTATTAGTGAGGTTTCCTGCAGTCTGGTTCTCACAGGCAGATGCTGTCAGAGAGAGATGCACTGCAGTCTGTTGCTCGCATGCATATACTGTCAGAGAGAGATGCACTGCAGTCTGGTTCTCACATGCATATACTGTCAGAGAGATGCACTGCAGTCTGTTGCTCGCATGCATATACTGTCAGAGAGAGATGTATTGCAGTCTGGTTCTCACATGCATATACTGTCAGAGAGAGATGAACTGTAGTCTGGTGCTCACATGCAGATGCTATCAGAGAGGTTCTTTGCAGTCTGGTTCTCACAGGCTGATGCTGTCAGAGAGAGATGCACTGCAGTCTGGTGCTCACATGCATATACTGTCAGAGAGAGATGCACTGCAGTCTGGTTCTCACATGCATATACTGTCAGAGAAATGCACTACAGTCTTATGATTGCATGCAGATACTGTCAGAGAGAGGTGCACTGCAGTCTGTTTCTCACAAGCAGATGCTGTCAGAGAGAAATGTACTGCAGTCTGGTGCTCACATGCATATACTTTTATAGAGAGATGCACTGCAATCTGGTGCTCACATGCTGATGCTGTCAGAGAGATGCATTGCAGTCTGGTTCTCACATGCAGATGCTTTCAGAGAGAGATGCACTGCAGTCTGTTTCTCACATACATATACTGTCAGAGAGAGATGCACTGCAGTCTGGTGCTCACATGTAGATGCTATTAGAGAGACGCACTGCAGTCTGGTGCTCACATTCAGATGCTGTCAGAGAGGGATGCACTGTAGTCTGGTTCTCACACGCAGTTATTGTCAGATAGAGATGCACTGCAGTCTGGTGCTCACATGCAGATGCTGTCAGAGAGAGATGCAAAGCAGACTGGTGCTCACATGCAGATGCTGTCAGAGAGAGATGCACTGCAGTCTAGTGCTCACATGCACAAACTGTCAGAGAGAGATGCACTGCAGTCTGGTTCTCACAGGCAGATGATGTCATAGAGAGATGCACTGCAATCTGGTGCTCAAATGCTGATTCTGTCAGAGAGATGCACTGCAGTCTGGTGCTCACATGCAGATGATGTCATAGAGATGCACTGCAGTCTGGTGCTCACATGTAGATGCTGTCAGAGAGACATGCAATGCAGTGTGGTGCTCATATGTAGATGCTGTCAGAGAGAGATGCGCTGCAGCCGGGTTCTCACATGCATATACTGTCATAGAGAGATGCACTGCAGTCTGGTGCTAACATGCAGATGCTATTAGTGAGGTTTCCTGCAGTCTGGTTCTCACATGCATATACTGTCAGAGAGATGCACTGCAGTCTGTTGCTCGCATGCATATACTGTCAGAGAGAGATGCACTGCAGTCGGATTCTCACATTCAGATGCTGTCAGAGAGAGATGAACTGTAGTCTGGTGCTCACATTCAGATGCTATCAGAGAGGTTGTTTGCAGTCTGGTTCTCACAGGCTGATGCTGTCAGAGAGAGATGCACTGCAGTCTGGTGCTCACATGCATATACTGTCAGAGAGAGATGCACTGCAGTCTGGTTCTCACATGCATATACTGTCAGAGAAATGCACTACAGTCTTGTGATTGCATGCAGATACTGTCAGAGAGAGGTGCACTGCAGTCTGTTTCTCACAAGCAGATGCTGTCAGAGAGAAATGTACTGCAGTCTGGTGCTCACATGCATATACTTTTATAGAGAGATGCACTGCAATCTGGTGCTCACATGCTGATGCTGTCAGAGAGATGCATTGCAGTCTGGTTCTCACATGCAGATGCTGTCAGAGAGAGATGCACTGCAGTCTGGTTCTCACATGCATATACTGTCAGAGAGAGATGCACTGCAGTCTGGTGCTCACATGTAGATGCTGTCAGAGAGAGATGCACTGCAGTATGGTGCTCGCATGCAGATGCTGTCAGAGAGAGATGCACTGCAGTACAGTCCTCAGATGCAGATGCTGTCAAAGAGAGAAGCACTGCAGTCTGGTGCTCACATGCAGTTATTGTCTGATAGAGATGCACTGCAGTCTGGTGCTCACAAGCAGATGCTGTTAGAGAGAGATGCACTGCAGTCTGGTTCTCACATGCAGATGCTGTCAGAGAGATGCACTGCAGTCTGGTGCTCACATGCAGATGCTGTCAGAGAGAGATGCACTGCAGTCTGGTTCTCACATGCATATACAGTCAGAGAGAGATGCACTGCAGTCTGGTGCTCACATGTAGATGCTATTAGAGAGACGCACTGCAGTCTGATGCTCACATTCAGATGCTGTCAGAGAGGGATGCACTGTAGTCTGGTTCTCACACGCAGTTATTGTCAGATAGAGATGCACTGCAGTCTGGTGCTCACATGCAGATGCTGTCAGAGAGAGATGCAAAGCAGACTGGTGCTCACATGCAGATGCTGTCAGAGAGAGATGCACTGCAGTCTAGTGCTCACATGCACAAACTGTCAGAGAGAGATGCACTGCAGTCTGGTTCTCACATGCAGATGATGTCATAGAGATGCACTGCAGTCTGGTGCTCACATGTAGATGCTGTCAGAGAGACATGCAATGCAGTGTGGTGCTCATATGTAGATGCTGTCAGAGAGAGATGCACTGCAGCCGGGTTCTCACATGCATATACTGTCATAGAGAGATGCACTGCAGTCTGGTGCTAACATGCAGATGCTATTAGTGAGGTTTCCTGCAGTCTGGTTCTCACAGGCAGATGCTGTCAGAGAGAGATGCACTGCAGTCTGTTGCTCGCATGCATATACTGTCAGAGAGAGATGCACTGCTGTCTGGTTCTCACATGCATATACTGTCAGAGAGATGCGTTGCAGTCTGTTGCTCGCATGCATATACTGTCAGAGAGAGATGCATTGCAGTCTGGTTCTCACATGCATATACTGTCAGAGAGAGATGAACTGTAGTCTGGTGCTCACATGCAGATGCTATCAGAGAGGTTCTTTGCAGTCTGGTTCTCACAGGCTGATGCTGTCAGAGAGAGATGCACTGCAGTCTGGTGCTCACATGCATATACTGTCAGAGAGAGATGCACTGCAGTCTGGTTCTCACATGCATATACTGTCAGAGAAATGCACTACAGTCTTGTGATTGCATGCAGATACTGTCAGAGAGAGGTGCACTGCAGTCTGTTTCTCACAAGCAGATGCTGTCAGAGAGAAATGTACTGCAGTCTGGTGCTCACATGCATATACTTTTATGGAGAGATGCACTGCAATCTGGTGTTCACATGCTGATGCTGTCAGAGAGATGCATTGCAGTCTGGTTCTCACATGCAGATGCTGTCAGAGAGAGATCCACTGCAGTCTGGTTCTCACATGAATATACTGTCAGAGAGAGATGCACTGCAGTCTGGTGCTCACTTGTAGATGCTATTAGAGAGACGCACTGCAGTCTGGTGCTCACATTCAGATGCTGTCAGAGAGGGATGCACTGTAGTCTGGTTCTCACACGCAGTTATTGTCAGATAGAGATGCACTGCAGTCTGGTGCTCACATGCAGATGCTGTCAGAGAGAGATGCACTGCAGTCTAGTGCTCACATGCACAAACTGTCAGAGAGAGATGCACTGCAGTCTGGTTCTCACAGGCAGATGATGTCATAGAGAGATGCACTGCAATCTGGTGCTCAAATGCTGATTCTGTCAGAGAGATGCACTGCAGTCTGGTGCTCACATGCAGATGATGTCATAGAGATGCACTGCAGTCTGGTGCTCACATGTAGATGCTGTCAGAGAGACATGCAATGCAGTGTGGTGCTCATATGTAGATGCTGTCAGAGAGAGATGCACTGCAGCCGGGTTCTCACATGCATATACTGTCATAGAGAGATGCACTGCAGTCTGGTGCTAACATGCAGATGCTATTAGTGAGGTTTCCTGCAGTCTGGTTCTCACAGGCAGATGCTGTCAGAGAGAGATGCACTGCAGTCTGTTGCTCGCATGCATATACTGCCAGAGAGAGATGCACTGCAGTCTGGTTCTCACATGCATATACTGTCAGAGAGATGCACTGCAGTCTGTTGCTTGCATGTATATACTGTCAGAGAGAGATGCATTGCAGTCTGGTTCTCACATGCATATACTGTCAGAGAGAGATGAACTGTAGTCTGGTGCTCACATGCAGATGCTATCAGAGAGGTTCTTTGCAGTCTGGTTCTCACAGGCTGATGCTGTCAGAGAGAGATGCACTGCAGTCTGGTGCTCACATGCATATACGGTCAGAGAGAGATGCAATGCAGTCTGGTACTCACATGCATATACTGTCAGAGAAATGCACTACAGTCTTGTGATTGCATGCAGATACTGTCAGAGAGAGGTGCACTGCAGTCTGTTTCTCACAAGCAGATGCTGTCAGAGAGAAATGTACTGCAGTCTGGTGCTCACATGCATATACTTTTATAGAGAGATGCACTGCAATCTGGTGCTCACATGCTGATGCTGTCAGAGAGATGCATTGCAGTCTGGTTCTCACATGCAGATGCTGTCAGAGAGAGATGCACTGCAGTCTGGTTCTCACATGCATATACTGTCAGAGAGAGATGCACTGCAGTCTGGTGCTCACATGTAGATGCTGTCAGAGAGAGATGCACTGCAGCCGGGTTCTCACATGCATATACTGTCATAGAGAGATGCACTGCAGTCTGGTGCTAACATGCAGATGCTATTAGTGAGGTTTCCTGCAGTCTGGTTCTCACATGCATATACTGTCAGAGAGATGCACTGCAGTCTGTTGCTCGCATGCATATACTGTCAGAGAGAGATGCACTGCAGTCGGATTCTCACATTCAGATGCTGTCAGAGAGAGATGAACTGTAGTCTGGTGCTCACATTCAGATGCTATCAGAGAGGTTGTTTGCAGTCTGGTTCTCACAGGCTGATGCTGTCAGAGAGAGATGCACTGCAGTCTGGTGCTCACATGCATATACTGTCAGAGAGAGATGCACTGCAGTCTGGTTCTCACATGCATATACTGTCAGAGAAATGCACTACAGTCTTGTGATTGCATGCAGATACTGTCAGAGAGAGGTGCACTGCAGTCTGTTTCTCACAAGCAGATGCTGTCAGAGAGAAATGTACTGCAGTCTGGTGCTCACATGCATATACTTTTATAGAGAGATGCACTGCAATCTGGTGCTCACATGCTGATGCTGTCAGAGAGATGCATTGCAGTCTGGTTCTCACATGCAGATGCTGTCAGAGAGAGATGCACTGCAGTCTGGTTCTCACATGCATATACTGTCAGAGAGAGATGCACTGCAGTCTGGTGCTCACATGTAGATGCTGTCAGAGAGAGATGCACTGCAGTATGGTGCTCGCATGCAGATGCTGTCAGAGAGAGATGCACTGCAGTACAGTCCTCAGATGCAGATGCTGTCAAAGAGAGAAGCACTGCAGTCTGGTGCTCACATGCAGTTATTGTCTGATAGAGATGCACTGCAGTCTGGTGCTCACAAGCAGATGCTGTTAGAGAGAGATGCACTGCAGTCTGGTTCTCACATGCAGATGCTGTCAGAGAGATGCACTGCAGTCTGGTGCTCACATGCAGATGCTGTCAGAGAGAGATGCACTGCAGTCTGGTTCTCACATGCATATACAGTCAGAGAGAGATGCACTGCAGTCTGGTGCTCACATGTAGATGCTATTAGAGAGACGCACTGCAGTCTGGTGCTCACATTCAGATGCTGTCAGAGAGGGATGCACTGTAGTCTGGTTCTCACACGCAGTTATTGTCAGATAGAGATGCACTGCAGTCTGGTGCTCACATGCAGATGCTGTCAGAGAGAGATGCAAAGCAGACTGGTGCTCACATGCAGATGCTGTCAGAGAGAGATGCACTGCAGTCTAGTGCTCACATGCACAAACTGTCAGAGAGAGATGCACTGCAGTCTGGTTCTCACATGCAGATGATGTCATAGAGATGCACTGCAGTCTGGTGCTCACATGTAGATGCTGTCAGAGAGACATGCAATGCAGTGTGGTGCTCATATGTAGATGCTGTCAGAGAGAGATGCACTGCAGCCGGGTTCTCACATGCATATACTGTCATAGAGAGATGCACTGCAGTCTGGTGCTAACATGCAGATGCTATTAGTGAGGTTTCCTGCAGTCTGGTTCTCACAGGCAGATGCTGTCAGAGAGAGATGCACTGCAGTCTGTTGCTCGCATGCATATACTGTCAGAGAGAGATGCACTGCTGTCTGGTTCTCACATGCATATACTGTCAGAGAGATGCGTTGCAGTCTGTTGCTCGCATGCATATACTGTCAGAGAGAGATGCATTGCAGTCTGGTTCTCACATGCATATACTGTCAGAGAGAGATGAACTGTAGTCTGGTGCTCACATGCAGATGCTATCAGAGAGGTTCTTTGCAGTCTGGTTCTCACAGGCTGATGCTGTCAGAGAGAGATGCACTGCAGTCTGGTGCTCACATGCATATACTGTCAGAGAGAGATGCACTGCAGTCTGGTTCTCACATGCATATACTGTCAGAGAAATGCACTACAGTCTTGTGATTGCATGCAGATACTGTCAGAGAGAGGTGCACTGCAGTCTGTTTCTCACAAGCAGATGCTGTCAGAGAGAAATGTACTGCAGTCTGGTGCTCACATGCATATACTTTTATGGAGAGATGCACTGCAATCTGGTGTTCACATGCTGATGCTGTCAGAGAGATGCATTGCAGTCTGGTTCTCACATGCAGATGCTGTCAGAGAGAGATCCACTGCAGTCTGGTTCTCACATGAATATACTGTCAGAGAGAGATGCACTGCAGTCTGGTGCTCACTTGTAGATGCTATTAGAGAGACGCACTGCAGTCTGGTGCTCACATTCAGATGCTGTCAGAGAGGGATGCACTGTAGTCTGGTTCTCACACGCAGTTATTGTCAGATAGAGATGCACTGCAGTCTGGTGCTCACATGCAGATGCTGTCAGAGAGAGATGCACTGCAGTCTAGTGCTCACATGCACAAACTGTCAGAGAGAGATGCACTGCAGTCTGGTTCTCACAGGCAGATGATGTCATAGAGAGATGCACTGCAATCTGGTGCTCAAATGCTGATTCTGTCAGAGAGATGCACTGCAGTCTGGTGCTCACATGCAGATGATGTCATAGAGATGCACTGCAGTCTGGTGCTCACATGTAGATGCTGTCAGAGAGACATGCAATGCAGTGTGGTGCTCATATGTAGATGCTGTCAGAGAGAGATGCACTGCAGCCGGGTTCTCACATGCATATACTGTCATAGAGAGATGCACTGCAGTCTGGTGCTAACATGCAGATGCTATTAGTGAGGTTTCCTGCAGTCTGGTTCTCACAGGCAGATGCTGTCAGAGAGAGATGCACTGCAGTCTGTTGCTCGCATGCATATACTGCCAGAGAGAGATGCACTGCAGTCTGGTTCTCACATGCATATACTGTCAGAGAGATGCACTGCAGTCTGTTGCTTGCATGTATATACTGTCAGAGAGAGATGCATTGCAGTCTGGTTCTCACATGCATATACTGTCAGAGAGAGATGAACTGTAGTCTGGTGCTCACATGCAGATGCTATCAGAGAGGTTCTTTGCAGTCTGGTTCTCACAGGCTGATGCTGTCAGAGAGAGATGCACTGCAGTCTGGTGCTCACATGCATATACGGTCAGAGAGAGATGCAATGCAGTCTGGTACTCACATGCATATACTGTCAGAGAAATGCACTACAGTCTTGTGATTGCATGCAGATACTGTCAGAGAGAGGTGCACTGCAGTCTGTTTCTCACAAGCAGATGCTGTCAGAGAGAAATGTACTGCAGTCTGGTGCTCACATGCATATACTTTTATAGAGAGATGCACTGCAATCTGGTGCTCACATGCTGATGCTGTCAGAGAGATGCATTGCAGTCTGGTTCTCACATGCAGATGCTGTCAGAGAGAGATGCACTGCAGTCTGGTTCTCACATGCATATACTGTCAGAGAGAGATGCACTGCAGTCTGGTGCTCACATGTAGATGCTGTCAGAGAGAGATGCACTGCAGTATGGTGCTCACAAACAGATGCTGTCAGAGAGAGATGCACTGCAGTACAGTCCTCAGATGCAGATGCTGTCAAAGAGAGAAGCACTGCAGTCTGGTGCTCACATGCAGTTATTGTCAGATAGAGATGCACTGCAGTCTGGTGCTCACAAGCAGATGCTGTTAGAGAGAGATGCACTGCAGTCTGGTTCTCACATGCAGATGCTGTCAGAGAGATGCACTGCAGTCTGGTGCTCACATGCAGATGCTGTCAGAGAGAGATGCACTGCAGTCTGGTGCTCACATGCATAAACTGTCAGTGAGAGATGCACTGCAGTCTGGTTCTCACAGGTAGATGCCGTCATAGAGAGATGCACTGCAATCTGGTGCTCACATGCTGATTCTGTCAGAGAGATGCATTGCAGTCTGGTTCTCACATGCATATGCTGTCAGAGAGAGATGCACTGCAGTCGGATTCTCACATTCAGATGCTGTCAGAGAGGGTTGCACTGTAGTCTGGTTCTCACACGCAGTTATTGTCAGATAGAGATCCACTGTAGTCTGGTGCTCACAGGCAGATGCTGTCAGAGAGAGATGCAAAGCAGACTGGTGCTCACATGCAGATGCTGTCAGAGAGAGATGCACTGCAGTCTGGTGCTCACCTGCATAAACTGTCAGAGAGAGATGCACTGCAGTCTGGTTCTCACAGGCAGATGATTTCATAGAGAGATGCACAGCAATCTGGTGCTCAAATGCTGATTCTGTCAAGAGAGATGCACTGCAGTCTGGTGCTCACATGCATATACTGTCAGAGAGAGATGTACTGCAGTCTGGTGCGCACATGCATATACTGTCAGAGAGAGATGCACTGCAGTCTGGCGCTCACATGCAGATGCTATTAGTGAGGTTTCCTGCAGTCTGGTTCTCACAGGCAGATGCTGTCAGAAGGAGATGCACTGCAGTCTGGTGCTCACATGCAGATGATGTCATAGAGATGCATTGCAGTCTGGTGCTCACATGTAGATGCTGTCAGAGAGACATGCAATGCAGTGTGGTGCTCATATGTAGATGCTGTCAGAGAGAGATGCGCTGCAGCCGGGTTCTCACATGCATATACTGTCATAGAGAGATGCACTGCAGTCTGGTGCTAACATGCAGATGCTATTAGTGAGGTTTCCTGCAGTCTGGTCTGGTTCTCACAGGCAGATGCTGTCAGAGAGAGATGCACTGCAGTCTGTTGCTCGCATGCAAATACTGTCAGAGAGAGATGCACTGCAGTCTGGTTCTCACATGCATATACTGTCAGAGAGATGCATTGCAGTCTGGTTCTCACATGCATATGCTGTCAGAGAGAGATGCACTGCAGTCGGATTCTCACATTCAGATCCTGTCAGAGAGAGATGAACTGTAGTCTGGTGCTCACATGCAGATGCTATCAGAGAGGTTCTTTGCAGTCTGGTTCTCACAGGCCGATGCTGTTAGAGAGAGATGCACTGCAGTCTGGTGCTCACATCCATATACTGTCAGAGAGAGATGCACTGCAGTCTGGTTCTCACATGCATATACTGTCAGAGAAATGCACTACAGTCTTGTGATTGCATGCAGATACTGTCAGAGAGAGGTGCACTGCAGTCTGTTTCTCACAAGCAGATGCTGTCAGAGAGAAATGTACTGCAGTCTGGTGCTCACATGCATATACTTTTATAGAGAGATGCGCTGCAATCTGGTGCTCACATGCTGATGCTGTCAGAGAGATGCATTGCAGTCTGGTTCTCACATGCAGATGCTATCAGAGAGAGATGCACTGCAGTCTGGTTCTCACATGCATGTACTGTCAGAGAGAGATGCACTGCAGTCTGGTGCTCACATGTAGATGCTGTCAGAGAGAGATGCACTGCAGTATGGTGCTCACATGCAGATGCTGTCAGAAAGAGATGCACAGCAGTACAGTCCTCAGATGCAGATGCTGTCAAAGAGAGAAGCACTGCAGTCTGGTGCTCACATGCAGTTATTGTCGGATAGAGATGCACTGCAGTCTGGTGCTCACAAGCAGATGCTGTTAGAGAGAGATGCACTGCAGTCTGGTTCTCACATGCAGATGCTGTCAGAGAGATGCACTGCAGTCTGGTGCTCACATGCATAAACTGTCAGAGAGAGAGATGCACCGCAGTCTGGTTCTCACAGGCAGATGCCGTCATAGAGAGATGCACTGCAATCTGGTGCTCACATGCTGATTCTGTCAGAGAGATGCATTGCAGTCTGGTTCTCACATGCATATGCTGTCAGAGAGAGATGCACTGCAGCCGGATTCTCACATTCAGATGCTGTCAGAGAGGGTTGCACTGTAGTCTGGTTCTCACACGC
Organism: Lissotriton vulgaris; assembly: GCF_964263255.1. Taxonomy (NCBI): domain Eukaryota; kingdom Metazoa; phylum Chordata; class Amphibia; order Caudata; family Salamandridae; genus Lissotriton; species Lissotriton vulgaris. The sequence goes on along the minus strand of NC_141689.1, from coordinate 167,609,486 downwards.
AGTTATTGTCAGATAGAGATGCACTGCAGTCTGGTGCTCACAGGCAGATGCTGTCAGAGAGAGATGCAAAGCAGACTGGTGCTCACATGCAGATGCTGTCAGAGAGAGATGCACTGCAGTCTGGTGCTCACCTGCATAAACTGTCAGAGATAGATGCACTGCAGTCTGGTTCTCACAGGCAGATGATTTCATAGAGAGATGCACTGCAATCTGGTGCTCAAATGCTGATTCTGTCAGAGAGGTGCACTGCAGTCTGGTGCTCACATGCATATACTGTCAGAGAGAGATGTACTGCAGTCTGGTGCGCACATGCATATACTGTCAGAGAGAGATGCACTGCAGTCTGGCGCTCACATGCAGATGCTATTAGTGAGGTTTCCTGCAGTCTGGTTCTCACAGGCAGATGCTGTCAGAAGGAGATGCACTGCAGTCTGGTGCTCACATGCAGAGGATGTCATAGAGATGCACTGCAGTCTGGTGCTCACATGTAGATGCTGTCAGAGAGACATGCAATGCAGTGTGGTGCTCATATGTAGATGCTGTCAGAGAGAGATGTGCTGCAGCCAGGTTCTCACATGCATATACTGTCATAGAGAGATGCACTGCAGTCTGGTGCTCACAGGCAGATGCTGTCAGAGAGAGATGCACTGCAGTCTGGTTCTCACAGGCAGATGATTTCATAGAGAGATGCACTGCAATCTGGTGCTCAAATGCTGATTCTGTCAGAGAGATGCACTGCAGTCTGGTGCTCACATGCAGATGATGTCATAGAGATACACTGCAGTCTGGTGCTCACATGTAGATGCTGTCAGAGAGACATGCAATGCAGTGTGGTGGTCATATGTAGATGCTGTCAGAGGAAGATGCACTGCAGCCGGGTTCTCACATGCATATACTTTCATAGAGAGATGCACTGCAGTCTGGTGCTAACATGCAGATGCTATTAGTGAGGTTACCTGCAGTCTGGTTCTCACAGGCAGATGCTCTCAGAGAGAGATGCACTGCAGTCTGTTGCTCGCATGAATATACTGTCAGAGAGGGATGCACTGCAGTCTGGTTCTCACATGCATATACTGTCAGAGAAATGCACTACAGTCTTGTGATTGCATGCAGATACTGTCAGAGAGAGATGCACTGCAGTCTGGTTCTCACAGGCAGATGCTGTCATAGAGAGATGCACTGCAATCTGGTGCTCACATGCTGATTCTGTCAGAGAGATGCACTGCAGTCTGGAGTCTGGTGCTCACATGCTGATGCTGTTAGAGAGAGATGCACTGCAGTTTGGTTCTCACATGCAGATGCTGCCAGAGAGAGATGCACTGCAGTCTGGTGCTCACATGCAGATGCGGTCAGAGAGAGATGCACTGCAGTCTGTGCTCACATGCATAAACTTTCAGAGAGAGATGCACTGCAGTCTGGTTCTCACAGGCAGATGCTGTCATAGAGAGATGCACTGCAATCTGGTGCTCACATGCTGATTCTGTAAGAGAGATGCACTGCAGTCTGGTGCTCACATGCAGATGCTGTCAGAGAGGTGCACTGCAGTCTGGTGCTCACATGCAGATGATGTCATAGAGATGCACTGCAGTCTGGTGCTCACACGTAGATGCTGTCAGAGAGAGATGCAATGCAGTTTGGTGTTCATATGTAGATGCTGTCAGAGACAGATGCACTGCAGCCTGGTTCTCACATGCATATACTGTCAGAGAAAGATGCACTGCAGTCTGGTGCTCACATGCAGATGCTATCAGAGAGGTTCCCTGCAGTCTGGTTCTCACAGGCAGATGCTGTCAGAGAGAGATGCACTGCAGTTTGGTTCTCACAGGCATATACTGGTAGAGAGAGATGCACCCCAGTTTGGTTCTCACATGCATATACTGTCTGAGAGAGAGGTGCACTGCAGTCTGGTTCTTACATGCATATACTGTCAGAGAGATGAACTGCAGTCTGTTGATTGCATGCAGATGCTGTCAGAGAGATGCACTGCAGTCTGTTGATTGCATGCAGATGCTGTCAGAGAGATGCACTGCAGTCTGGTGCTCACATGCAGATGCTGTCATAGAGAGATGCACTGCAATCTGGTGCTCACATGCAGATGCTGTCAGAGAGAGATGCACTGCAGTCTGGTGCTCACATGCAGATGCTGTCGGAGAGAGATGCACTGCAGTCTGGTGCTCACATGCAGATGATGTCAGAGAGAGATGCACTGCAGTCTGGTGCTAACATGCATAAACTGTCAGAGAGAGATGCACTGCAGTCTGGTTCTCACAGGCAGATGCTGTCATAGAGAGATGCCCTGCAATCTGGTGCTCACATGCAGATGCTGTCAGAGAGAGGTGCACTGCAGTCTGGTTGTCACAGGCAGATGCTGTCAGAGAGAGATGCACTGCAGACTGGTTCTCACAGGCAGATGCTGTCATAGATAGATGCACGGCAGTCTGGTTCTCACATACTGATGCTGTCAGAGAGATGCACTGCAGTCTGGTGCTCACATGCAGATGCTGCCATAGAGATGCACTGCAGTCTGGTTCTCACAGGAAGATGCTGTCAGAGAGAGATGCACTGCAGTCTGGTGCTCACATGCAGATGCTGTCATAGAGATGCACTGCAGCCTGGTTCTCACATGCAGATGCTATCAGAGAGGTTCCCTGCAGTCTGGTTCTATCAGGCGGATGCTGTCAGAGAGATGCACTGCTGTCTCGTTCTCACGGGCAGTCGTTGTCAGAGAGGGATGCACTGCAGTCCGGTGTTCACATGCAGAAGCTGTCAGAGAGATGCACTGCAGTCTGGTTCTCACAGGCAGATGCAATTAGAGACATGCAGTGCAGTCTGGTTCTCACATGCAGATGCTGTTAGAGAGAGATGCACTGCAGTCTTGTTCTCACAGGCAGATGCTGTCACAGAGAGATGCACTGCTGGCTGGTTCTCACATGCATACACTGTCAGAGAGAGATGCACTGCAGTCTGGAGCTCACATGCAGATGCTGTCAGAGAGAGATGCACTGCAGTCCGGTTCTCACAGGCAGATGGTTTCAGAGAGATGCACTACATTCTGGTTCTCACATGCAGATGCTGTCAGAGAGATGTGCACTGCAGTCTGGTGCGCACAGGCAGATGGTGTCAGAGAGAGATGCACTGCAGTCTGGAGCTCACATGCAGATGCTGTCAGAGAGAGATGCACTGCAGTCTGGTTCTCACAGGCAGATGGGGTCAGAGAGATGCACTACAGTCTGGTTCTCACATGCAGATGCTGTCAGAGAGATGTGCACTGCAGTCTGGTGCTCACATTCAGATGCTGTCATAGAGATGCACTGCAGCCTGGTTCTCACATGCAGATGCTATCAGAGAGGTTCCCTGCAGTCTGGTTCTATCAGGCGGATGCTGTCAGAGAGATGCACTGCTGTCTCGTTCTCACGGGCAGTCGTTGTCAGAGAGGGATGCACTGCAGTCCGATGTTCACATGCAGAATCTGTCAGAGAGATGCACTGCAGTCTGGTTCTCACAGGCAGATGCAATTAAAGACATGCAGTGCAGTCTGGTTCTCACATGCAGATGCTGTTAGAGAGAGATGCACTGCAGTCTTGTTCTCACAGGCAGATGCTGTCACAGAGAGATGCACTGCAGGCTGGTTCTCACATGCATACACTGTCAGAGAGAGATGCACTGCAGTCTGAAGCTCACATGCAGATGCTGTCAGAGAGAGATGCACCGCAGTCTGGTTCTCACAGGTAGATGGTGTCAGAGAGATGCACTACAGTGTGTTTCTCACATGCAGATGCTGTCAGAGAGAGGTGCACTGCAGTCCGGTGTTCACATGCAGATGCTGTCAGAGAGAGGTGCACTGCAGTCCGGTGTTCACATGCAGAAGCTGTCTGAGAGATGCACTGCAGTCTGGTGCTCACAGGCAGATGCTATTAGAGAGAGATGCACTGCAGTCTGGTTCTCACATGCAGATGCTGTTAGAGAGAGATGCACTGCAGTCTTGTTCTCACAGGCAGATGTTGTCACAGAGAGATGCACTGCAGGCTGGTTCTCACATGCATACACTGTCAGAGAGAGATGCACTGCAGTCTGGAGCTCACATGCAGATGCTGTCAGAGAGAGATGCACTGTAGTCTGGTTCTTATAGGCAGATGCTGTCAGAGAGAGATGCACTGCAGTCTGGTGCTCACATGCAGATGCTGTCGGAGAGAGATGCACTGCAGTCTGGTGCTCACATGCAGATGATGTCAGAGAGAGATGCACTGCAGTCTGGTGCTAACATGCATAAACTGTCAGAGAGAGATGCACTGCAGTCTGGTTCTCACAGGCAGATGCTGTCATAGAGAGATGCCCTGCAATCTGGTGCTCACATGCAGATGCTGTCAGAGAGAGGTGCACTGCAGTCTGGTTGTCACAGGCAGATGCTGTCAGAGAGAGATGCACTGCAGACTGGTTCTCACAGGCAGATGCTGTCATAGATAGATGCACGGCAGTCTGGTTCTCACATACTGATGCTGTCAGAGAGATGCACTGCAGTCTGGTGCTCACATGCAGATGCTGCCATAGAGATGCACTGCAGTCTGGTTCTCACAGGAAGATGCTGTCAGAGAGAGATGCACTGCAGTCTGGTGCTCACATGCAGATGCTGTCATAGAGATGCACTGCAGCCTGGTTCTCACATGCAGATGCTATCAGAGAGGTTCCCTGCAGTCTGGTTCTATCAGGCGGATGCTGTCAGAGAGATGCACTGCTGTCTCGTTCTCACGGGCAGTCGTTGTCAGAGAGGGATGCACTGCAGTCCGGTGTTCACATGCAGAAGCTGTCAGAGAGATGCACTGCAGTCTGGTTCTCACAGGCAGATGCAATTAGAGACATGCAGTGCAGTCTGGTTCTCACATGCAGATGCTGTTAGAGAGAGATGCACTGCAGTCTTGTTCTCACAGGCAGATGCTGTCACAGAGAGATGCACTGCTGGCTGGTTCTCACATGCATACACTGTCAGAGAGAGATGCACTGCAGTCTGGAGCTCACATGCAGATGCTGTCAGAGAGAGATGCACTGCAGTCCGGTTCTCACAGGCAGATGGTTTCAGAGAGATGCACTACATTCTGGTTCTCACATGCAGATGCTGTCAGAGAGATGTGCACTGCAGTCTGGTGCGCACAGGCAGATGGTGTCAGAGAGAGATGCACTGCAGTCTGGAGCTCACATGCAGATGCTGTCAGAGAGAGATGCACTGCAGTCTGGTTCTCACAGGCAGATGGGGTCAGAGAGATGCACTACAGTCTGGTTCTCACATGCAGATGCTGTCAGAGAGATGTGCACTGCAGTCTGGTGCTCACATTCAGATGCTGTCATAGAGATGCACTGCAGCCTGGTTCTCACATGCAGATGCTATCAGAGAGGTTCCCTGCAGTCTGGTTCTATCAGGCGGATGCTGTCAGAGAGATGCACTGCTGTCTCGTTCTCACGGGCAGTCGTTGTCAGAGAGGGATGCACTGCAGTCCGATGTTCACATGCAGAATCTGTCAGAGAGATGCACTGCAGTCTGGTTCTCACAGGCAGATGCAATTAAAGACATGCAGTGCAGTCTGGTTCTCACATGCAGATGCTGTTAGAGAGAGATGCACTGCAGTCTTGTTCTCACAGGCAGATGCTGTCACAGAGAGATGCACTGCAGGCTGGTTCTCACATGCATACACTGTCAGAGAGAGATGCACTGCAGTCTGAAGCTCACATGCAGATGCTGTCAGAGAGAGATGCACTGCAGTCTGGTTCTCACAGGTAGATGGTGTCAGAGAGATGCACTACAGTGTGTTTCTCACATGCAGATGCTGTCAGAGAGAGGTGCACTGCAGTCCGGTGTTCACATGCAGATGCTGTCAGAGAGAGGTGCACTGCAGTCCGGTGTTCACATGCAGAAGCTGTCAGAGAGATGCACTGCAGTCTGGTGCTCACAGGCAGATGCAATTAGAGAGAGATGCACTGCAGTCTGGTTCTCACATGCAGATGCTGTTAGAGAGAGATGCACTGCAGTCTTGTTCTCACAGGCAGATGTTGTCACAGAGAGATGCACTGCAGGCTGGTTCTCACATGCATACACTGTCAGAGAGAGATGCACTGCAGTCTGGAGCTCACATGCAGATGCTGTCAGAGAGAGATGCACTGTAGTCTGGTTCTTATAGGCAGATGCTGTCAGAGAGAGATGCACTGCAGTCTGGTGCTCACATGCAGATGGTGTCAAGAGAGATGCACTGCAGTCTTGTTCTCACGGACAGATGCTGTCAGAGAGAGATGCACTGCAGTCTGGTGTTCACATGCAGATGGTGTCAAGAGAGATGCCCTGCAGTCTGGTGCTCAGATGTAGATGCTGTCATAGAGAGATGCACGTCAGTCTGGTGCTCACATGCAGATGGTGTCAAGAGAGATGCACTGCAGTCTTGTTCTCACAGGCAGATGCTGTCAGAGAGATGCACTGCAGTCTGGTTCTCACAGGCAGATGCTGTCAGAGAGATGCACTGCAGTCTGGTGCTCACATGCAGATGGTGTCATAGAGAGATGCACTGCAGTCTGGTGCTCACATGCAGATGGTGTCATAGAGAGATGCACTGCAGTCTGGTGCTCACATGCAGATGCTGTCATAGAGAGATGCACTGCAGTCTGGTTCTCACATGCAGATGCTGTCAGAAAGATGCACTGCAGTCTTGTTCTCACAGGCAGATGCTGTCAGAGAGATGCACTGCAGTCTGGTGCTCACATGCAGATGGTGTCATAGAGAGATGTACTGCAGTCTGGTGCTCACATGCAGATGGTGTCATAGAGAGATGCACTGCAGTCTGGTGCTCACATGCAGATGCTGTCATAGAGAGATGCACTGCAGTCTGGTTCTCACATGCAGATGCTGTCAGAAAGATGCACTGCAGTCTGGTGCTCACATGCAGATGGTGTCATAGAGAGATGCACTGCAGTCTGGTTCTCACATGCAGATGCTGTCAGAGAGATGCACTGCAGTCTGGTGCTCACATGCAGATGGTGTCATAGAGAGATGTACTGCAGTCTGGTGCTCACATGCAGATGGTGTCATAGAGAGATGCACAGCAGTCTGGTGCTCACATGCAGATGCTGTCATATAGAGATGCACTGCAGACTGGTACCCACATGTGACTGCTATCAGAGAGGTGCACTGCAGTCTAGGAAATTAATGTAGATGGTGTCAGGAAGAGATACACTGGTACTTAATAGTGAATATAATCAGCTTCAAGCCTCAAGTCTTGCATGTACCCGTGAGTGATGTCGGAGGAGTGACTTCAGGCCAGTACTCACATACCCATGCTGTCAGATAAGAAACACTCTGCAGTGCAGTGCTCGCATGTTCATGGTGTCTGGTGAGAGATGCACCGCGGTCTAGTACTCAGACTAGGGATAAACTCTGGTGAGAGGGCAACCGCGCACTCCAGTGCCTAGAAGTGAATAGTGTCAATTACAAAGATTTACCATGTAGTGCAATACTCACATGCCCATGATTGGTGTTAATAACTGCACGTATGTGGCCGTACAATGCTCACATGCCCATGACTGGTGTTAATAACCGCACTTATGTGGCAGTGCAATACAAACATGCTCATGACTGGTGATAATATATGAACTTATGTGGTAGTGCAATGCTCATATGTCCATGACTTGTGATAATAACTGCACTTATGTGGCACTTCAATAATCACATGTGCATGATTGGTAACTGCACTTATATGGCAGTGCAATATTCACATGCCCATGATTGGTGTTAATAACCGCACTTATGTGGCAGTGCAATACTCACATGCCCATGATTGGTGTTAATAACTGCACTTATGTGGCAGTCAGTGCAATACTCACACGCCCATGATTGGTGTTAATAACCGCACTTATGTGGCAGTGCAATATTCACATGCCCATGATTGGTGTTAATAACTGCACTTATGTGGCAGTGCAATACAAACATGCTCATGACTGGTGATAATAAATGAACTTATGTGGTAGTGCAATGCTCATATGTCCATGACTTGTGATAATAACTGCACTTATGTGGCACTTCAATAATCACCTGTGCATGATTGGTGTTAATAACTGCACTTATATGGCAGTGCAATATTCACATGCCCATGATTGGTGTTAATAACCGCACTTATGTGGCAGTGCAATACTCACATGCCCATGATTGGTGTTAATAACTGTACTTATGTGGCAGTCAGTGCAATACTCACATGCCCATGATTGGTGTTAATAACCGCACTTATGTGGCAGTGCAATATTCACATGCCCATGATTGGTGTTAATAACTGTACTTATGTGGCAGTCAGTGCAATACTCACATGCCCATGATTGGTGTTAATAACCGCACTTATGTGGCAGTGCAATACTCACATGCCCATGATTGGTGTTAATAACTGTACTTATGTGGCAGTCAGTGCAATACTCACATGCCCATGATTGGTGTTAATAACCGCACTTATATGGCAGTGCAATATTCACATGCCCATGATTGGTGTTAATAACCGCACTTATGTGGCAGTGCAATACTCACATGCCCATGATTGGTGTTAATAACTGTACTTATGTGGCAGTCAGTGCAATACTCACATGCCCATGATTGGTGTTAATAACCGCACTTATGTGGCAGTGCAATACAAACATGCTCATGACTGGTGATAATAAATCAACTTATGTGGTAGTGCAATGCTCATATGTCCATGACTTGTGATAATAACTGCACTTAATTGGCACTTCACTAATCACATGCGCATGATTGGTGTTAATAACTGCACTTATGTGGCACTTCAACAATCTCATGTGCATGATTGATGTTAATAACTGCATTTATGTGGCAGTGCAATACTCACATGCCCATGATTTGGGATAATAACTGCACTTATGTGTCAGGGCAATACCCACTTGCCTGTGATAATTGATAAAAACTGCACTTATGTGGCAGTGTAATATTCACCTGCCCGTGATGTGTGCTGATAACTGTACTTATATGGCAGTGCAATATTCACATGTCCATGAATCTTGATAACAACTGCACTTATGTGGCAGTGCAATACTCAAATGCAAATGATTGGTGACAATAACTGCACTTATGTGGCAGTGCAGTACTCACATGCTCATGATTAGTGATAACTGCACTTATGTGGCAGGGCCGTACTCACATGTCCATGTTGCCTGAATAAACTGAACTGATGTCTTGAGAGAGTTTCACTGCATTCTCGTGTTTACATGTAAACAGTGCCATATAAAAGACTTACAGGGCTGTTTACAAATAAAACCTGCAGAGGTGCAGAGGGTAATATGTGGTTATCATTGCTGTGTGTGGGGAGGTGCCATGGGTCTGGAGAGGGAAAACCCAGAGTGAATCATGCCCTCCCACAACAATGGCAATAAATAGCATATTGTATTCTGCTAATAAACACATATGGTTTACACCACAACATGTCCTCATGTGAAGTTGTTTTAACAAACATATTTAATAAAAACCAGGATACAAGGTGTTAAATGTGTGCAGTGTGGTGAAATCACACTTAAGAGCCCTTGTCACTACTAGGAGGGTTGTTCCACTGTGTTCCATGCTATTTGTGAGACAGTAAATTTAGTTTTACAATGTCACTGCTGCTGTGCTGTGGTAATAAACACGAATTAGAGCTTTGTACTGTAGTAATAAATGTATGAATGTGCCTTTGTAGGTACAGTTACTTGCAAGCCATAGGAACGTGTCAAGCTTTAGAATCACTATTTATTTATGTATTGATATACTCAGCGGCAGTAGCATTTTGAACAGAACGGTTTTTCGTTTTAAACTTTAAACTCATCTGTTGTAATACAGATTAGTTGCCCATAGAGGCCTGGAATATACATATTTAAAGAGATTTTAGGGTGCAAGGGGGGCACCACTCACTCTTGTCTTTCTAGTAGGCAGTGATGGCATATTGAAGTCCTTCTCACTTCTTGGAGGGAAGCCTGGTGGCCATAAGCTCCCAGTGCTAGCAAAACCAGATCCAGGAAGTGGCATACGTCAGCCTGGGCTGGTTAAGGAGATGATGACTTGTTAAATCTATGTAGTCTTAGCTCTTGGTTTGATTCTAAAAGGATAGGGTGTTAGAGAAATAGTTGGCTGATGTTACCTTTTCAACAAATGCAAAACTCGGGCCTATCAATTTCATAAAATAAGAGAACACCTTATCTGCAGTAGAGGCCACAGTGTCCAGGCGGCCCTGGTGGAGCTAGACTCGATTATCAGCAGCCATATGGATAGCTCAGTGAGTTGAATGCTCACCACTGCAATGTGTGGGGATTTGTTGGTCATAAGTTTAAATCCTGACAAGGCCAACTCAGAAATACGCCTTTCATCATACTAAGGTCGGTTAATTCAGGACACAATAAACTGGACACTTGTAACTTCGTCAATTGCTCTACTTAAAAAATGCAGTACAGAATTATGGAGGAAAAAGCAAATAGTTATTACTATAAATGTCAGTTGTGTCTCAGATTCTTTTATTTGATTCTGCACTTCCGATTCCGCTTTCTCCAAACATTTACCTTAAATGTGGCACACCAATTATACATTTCATATGTAGATGAAAATAACCGTGTGTAATTCTCAACATACTAAAACTCACGCTAAAAGGCAAATGTGCCTGATTTTTAGGTCTCATAGAGAGACCTATTACTGTTAAACCACAAAATTACCTAAAGGCGGATTTCTAACAGTTCACATGAATCACATGACCTAACAAGCACGAGCATTTCCCCACATGAAAGGCATCAGCCTCCCTTCCCTAAATATTCACTTCACTTTTCACGGCCGCAGGCCGTGACTCGCATTTCTAACCCCCCCTGCATCAGCCTCCCACAGGCTTCCCTCCCCATGACTTCAAAGGCTCCCCCAGCGTGCGCTCGGCCAGCCTCTGGCATTTCTCCTCCCCTAATTATTCACTTCACTTTGGCCGCCTCGACTAGAAGTATCCCGGAAAGCAAGCAAGCGCGCTACAAGCAGCCTTAAGTGGCACAAGCAATTACTTTAAAACGCAAATTATTTAACTCACTTGCTCTATGTACACACACTGCGTTTTTTGCGTTCAGTTACAGTGCTTTAGAAGCGCATGACCTTAGTTTTACATCTTTACTACAGGTGCAATAACCAGCTAAGTTAACCATCACCTCCTCCAGTCGCTCACTAATAAGCATTTTAGAAGCAGAGTGCACAATATTTCAGCGGTTACAAACTGTTGTCATTTTTTCACCACCGAGGGGGGAAACTTTGCTAACCATCTTTTTAAAAATATAATTAAGAATCCAGTTAATGTAAAAAAGAGCGGAAGGGGCGTATCGAAACCACCAACCTCAGAGAGGGCTTCTAAGCTTTTTAAATGTACATTTGCGAACTTTTTTTTCCTAGGAGATTTTAATCTGTCTCTTTTTTGTGTGTAAAATGCGTGAGAGAGCTTTAAACAGGAACAACCCATTAATTGTTTTTCTTCTTTTCATAAAATAAGGCATTTAAAAGAGGAGGCTGTGGCTTTAAGTGAGACAGAGGTAATTGCCTCTCTGCAGCCAGCCAGATAAACAGCTCGCCAGGCTGGCGCCAGCAGCAGGCAGACTGTGTATTATCAGCGCTCCCCTCCTGAAGAGCGCAGGGACCTCCTTGGGTAACGGGGAAAGGCTTTTAAAGCACAACTTGAAACTGATCTCATTTCAAAGAGCGTCAGAATGCCAGGCCAAAGAGGAAAGGAAAAAACAAATCTGCTTTACTCCCACCCTCGCCAGGGCCCCCGCGGCAAAACTAGCCTTTCCAAGGCGGTTTCCTGAAAGTTGCTCAAGAAATAAACACATAAGAAAACACAACTCAGTTTTTAGGCACAACGGGCTTTTACTTGTGTGATTCCTGTCGAATTCTGAACACCAAGGTCTTCCCACACTCGATTTTCGTGCATAAAAGGAATCATTTATTTCATGCGTTTTCGTCTTTGTACCCCTAAATAATAATCAAACTTGGGTCATGTTCCGGGCGACCAAAAACTGATGGATTTAGAACCCTTATTAGAACAGAAAAAAATGGCCATTTCCCCTTTCAAAAATTACAATAAAATGTTTTGGCCCCAAAGCATAAAAGTTTATTTCGCATCATCTGCCAGCTACTGCAGAGTCTCCAGGTTTATCCACACTTTGTCGAGGGCTGCTGTGCGGTGTTATTTCACAACTTTCAAAGGAATGGAAGCGCTAGAGAGACTGTGTACTCTGTACATCTGGCGTTACTGGTGGGCTTCTCTAAAGCTAGATTCGTCAGCAATCGTTTTCACTTGATCGACCCAATGGATTTTAAACGGGTATATGTAATTATTTTCCTTTGTACTTTTTTTTTATTTAAATAAATCTAGCTATACCAGTCTGATGTCTAGTTAACGTGGTCCACGCTATAGAAAACCTCAAATAATTATACAGAAGATATTTGTCATTTTCCTACCCACCCGCCTGGAGCCTGAACACATCAGACGCTCACTCCTCTTTTGCTCAAAAATATTTTCATAGCTACCCCCGAGCTTTCTTCCCTCCCTCCAGCCAGTAATGACTGGACTCTCTCCTGCCACTTAGACATATGGGCACGGTCTACCTTGGCTTCCGCCTCACTCTCCGTGCCAGCCCCTCTGCCCCTCAGTCTCCGTGCCAGCCCCTCTGCCCCTCACTCTCCGTGCCAGCCCCTCTGCCCCTCACTCTCCGCTCTCCGTGCAAGCCCCTCACTCTCCGCTCTTCGTGCCAGCCCCTCTGCCCCTCACTCTCCATGCCAGCCCCTCTGCCCCTCACTCTCTGTGCCATCCCCTCTGCCCCTCACTCTCCGTGCCAGCCCCTCTGCCCCTCACTCTCCTTGCCAGCCCCTCTGCCCCTCACTCTCCATGCCAGCCCCTCTGCCCCTCACTCTCCTTGCCAGCCCCTCTGCCCCTCACTCTCCGTGCCAGCCCCTCTGTCCCTCACTCTGATTAACACGCATTCTCAGACTCTATAACTCGCAAGTCAGCTTGTGAGGTAAGTGAGTCAGGCTGATCATACAGAATCTTGGCTCCTCTGCTGGGGGCGGGGTTCCATCTCCAGCCCTCACCCTCACACCCCTCACACCCCTCACCCTCACACCCCCTCACCCTCACCCACCCTCACCCTCACACCTCTTCACCATCACATACCCTCACATCCTCTCACCCTCACACACCCTCACTCACCCTCACCCACCCTCACACCCTCACTCACCCTCACACCCCCTCACCCTCACACCCCCTCAACCTCACACCCTCACACCCCCTCACCCTCACTCACCCTCACCCCCTCATGCTCACACACCCTCTCACCCTCACCCACCCTCACCCTCACACCCCTCACCCTCACACCCCTCACCCTCACACCCCCTCACCCTCACATCCTCACCTTCACACCTTCACCCACCCTCACTCACCCTCACGACCCTCTCACCCTCACACATCCTCACCCTCACACCCCCTAACCCTCACACACCCTCACCAGCATAGCATAACAAAACCTAGCATAGCATAGCAAAACATAGCATAGCATAACAAAACAAAGCATAGGATAGCAAAACCAAGCCTAGCATAACAAAACAAGAAATAGCATAGCAAAACACAACAAAGCATAGCATAGCATAACAAAACACAACAAAACATTGCATAACAAAACATAACAAAGCTTAGCAAAACAAAACATATCATAAGATGAAACATAGCATAACAAAACAAAGCATTGCATAACAAAACATAGCAAAACACAAAGCATAGTATAACAAAACACAGCATACATAACAAAACATAGCATAACAAAGCATATCAAAACATAACATAACTTAGCATAACAAAACACAACAAAACATAGCATAACAAAACACAACCTAGCATCGCATAACAAAACAAAGCTTAGCATAGCATAACAAAACATAGCATAGCATAGCTTAACAAAACATAGCATAACAAAACATAGCATAGCAAAACAAAGCATAGCGTAATAAAACACAACAACACATTGCATAGCATAACAAAACATATCATAGCATAACAAAGCATAGCATAACAAAACAAACCAAAACATAGCATAACAAAACATAGCATAGCATAACAAAACACAGCATAGGATAGCAAAACTAAACATAGCATAGCATTACAAAAAAAAGCATAGGATAGCAAAACAAACCATAGCATAACATAACATAACATAACAAAACATAGCATAACAAAACACAACAACACATAGCATAACAAAACATAGCAAAACACAACAAAACATAGCATAGCATAACAAAACACAACAAAACATAGCATAGCATAACAAAACAAAGCATAGCAGAGCATAACAAAACAAAGCATAGGATAGCATATCAAAACAAAGCATAGCAAAACAAAACATAGCATAGTATAACAAAGCATAGCATAACATAACATAGCATAACAAAACATAGCAAAACACAACAAACCATAGCATAACAAAACATAGCATAACAAAACATAGCAAAACACAACAAACCATAGCATAACAAAACATAGCATACATAACAAAATATAGCATAGCAAAACATAGCATAGCATAACAAAACACAACTTAGCATAGCATAACAAAACACAACACAACAGCATAACAAAACAAAGCTTAGCATAGCATAACAAAACACAACATAGCATAGCATAACAAAACACAACACAACATAGCATAACAAAACAAAGCTTAGCATAGCATAAAAAAACATAGCATAACAAAACATAGCATAGCATAATAAAACACAACAAAACATAGCAGAGCATAACAAAGCATAGCAGAGCAAATAGCATAGCATAAAAAACATAGCATAGCAAAACACAACAAAACATAGCATAGCATAACAAAACAAAGCATAGCCAAACAAAGCATAGCATAGCATAACAAAACATAGCATAGCATAACAAAACATAGCATAACAAAACATAGCATAACATAACAAAACATAGCATAACAAAACACAACAACACATAGCATAACAAAACACAACAAAACAGCATAGCTTAACAAAACACAACAAAACATAGCATGGCTTAACAAAACAAAGCATAACAAAACAAAGCATAGCATAGCATAACAAAACATAGCATAGCATAACAAAACATAGCATAACAAAACATAGCATAACATAACAAAACATAGCATAACAAAACACAACAACACATAGCATAACAAAACAAAACAGCATAGCTTAACAAAACACAACAAAACATAGCATGGCTTAACAAAACATAACAAAACATATAATAGCATAGCAAAACACAGCATAGCATACCAAACACAGCAAAACATAGTATAGCATAACAAAACATAGCATAGCAAAACAAAACATAGCATAACAAAGCATAGTAGAGCAACACATAGCATAACAAAACATAGCATAGCATAGCCTAGCAAAACACAACAAAACATAGCATAGCATAACAAAACACAACAAAACATAGCATAGCATAACAAAACAAAGCATAGGATAGCAAAACTAAACATAGCATAGCATAACAAAACAAAGCATAGCATAGCAAGACAAAACATAGCATAACATAACAAAACATAGCATAACAAAACACAACAAAACAGCATAGCTTAACAAAACAAAACATAGCATGGCTGAACAAAACATAACAAAATATAATAGCATAGGAAAACACAGCATAGCATACCAACACAACAAAACATAGCATAGCATAACAAAACATAGCTTAGCAAAACAAAGCATAGCATAATAAAACACAACAAAACATAGCATAGAATAACAAAGCATAGCAGAGCAAAACAGCATAGCATAACAAAGCATAGCATAGCATAACAAAACATAACATAGCATAGCATAGCAAAACATAGCATAACATAGCATAACAAAACATAGCATAGCATAACAAAACAAAACATAGGATAGTAAAACAAAACATAGCATAGCATACAGCATCACTCAGCACCACCACAGCATCACTCAGTGGCACCACAACATCACTGAGCTCCACCAAAGCATCAATCTGTGCAACCATTCAACAACAACTGTTTCAAATATGTTATCTCAATGTTTCAAGCTTTATTACAAATGTAACAAAAAGATGTTAATATTTGACATATTTTCTTGGATTTTCGTCACAGTAAAATACACTGAACATAATCTTCACAAATGTTATATACAAAAGTTTAAGCTATTGCCATTATAAATTACAATAACTTTTATTTAAGTATTAATTAATAAAAAAATAAAAACCATTGTTATTTGTAATATCAATACATGTAAGTCACATAAATACAACACATATTGCATTACAAATGCTATAGGTGTCACATTTGCGAAAGTTATAACTATTGGCATGGTAAATGACAAAGCTATTAATTTCGCTACTTTCAAAAACAAAACCTAAATAAAAAAAAAATCATTTACAATACCAATAGCTCAAACTTTCCTAATACGAGATCTATTGCATTGCAAATGCTTGTTAAAGGTGCAACAATTCCTCTCGATGCGCCTGGCCTGGGTATAGACTAGTTCTAGGAGGCTGTCCATAGTGGGGGCACCCCTTAATCCTAACAATACAATGTCCACGGCCACGATGATGACGTGTTAGTTCCCATTAGTCAAAGGCACCTGGATACCCTCACGGGTGACAAGTAACCCTCTACAAATCTACTGACTGATTGAGTGACAAGCAGTGCTAACCTTACCCTTTTCAGTAATAAATCAAAGGCCTACGGAATCAGGCTTGCTCTATAGTCCAAGTTCAAAATCTGGGTGTAAAATTGGGCTGCTAAAGGCATCACTGCTTTTGGCAGTGCCCTGATAAAGACTCTGGGGCCTCATTTATGAGGTTTTGCCGTCGGGCAGAGCAGCAGGCCTTCCTGCTGCGCTGCCCTACGGCAAAAGAAAGGGGCAGGAATGCGCCATATCTATAAGATAAGGCGCATTCCTGTTTTATTCCCCTGCGCCGGCGCACAATGGGCTGCCGTGCGCCAACGCAAGCACCTTTGCACAATGGCGCAAGGGTGCCTGCGTTGTGGGGATGATTATTTTTATACAGGAAGGGCTTTTACCCCGCGTGCCGTTACAACGTGGGCTTTACAACGCAAGTCGTTACCCCGACTTATGCTGTAGGGTGCTGTACTTAGGAATAGTAAGATTTACTATTCCAACACCAGCCTACGTACAGTAGGGAAGGTGTTGGAATAGTAAATCTACTATTCCTTAGCCTAGAGCGCCCTCCAGCGCAAGTCGTGGTTACGACTTGCGTTGTAAAGCCCGCGTTGTAATGGTAGTGCGGTGTAAAAACCGTGTGGTAATGGATGTTCCCCCTTTCTATGTGTGCAGCAAGAATAACGAGGAGAAATAACGATATTTCTTCCTGTTGCGCCCCCCTTACGCCTCCCCTGGGGAGGCGTAAGCTTTTGGCACTGCCTCTTTTCTCGTAAATCTGGGGCAGGCTATGGATGTTGCAGGGAACACCCCCAGCAACACCCATTGCACGCCCCTTTAACGCAGAACACTGCATTAAAGGTACTGATATTTATCAGCCAGCATTTGGCAAAAAACTGGCTTAGTGCTGCCTGATAAATATCACGCAGGCTTCTGCACCACGGAACGTCACAAAAAGTGATGTTCCGATGGCGCAAGAGAACTCATGATGTCCCCTTGACTCACCACTGTTAAGTTCCTTCGGTGTGTTTAGCTCTGAAGTACGGTGCGCAATGTCTTCCAATGGTACTCAAAATTCCAACCTCTTTGCAAAATTCTACCAACTACTATTGAGTGGCTACAAAGCTGCACCAGTCACTGCCTGCCTCTTCAACTCACTCTTGCAGGCTCTCTGTCATCCCTGCTTTCTCCCTTTGGCACAGTTCATCCATCTTTATCTTCTGCCTCCCTTCTCTTGTGTGTTTTTCATTCTCTTGCTCAGGATTGAAGTCTGTTGAAGAAAAATAGGTGGCAGTTCCAAAAAGTGAGCTCCGGTGACCCCTCCTACAAACACCGGCTCAAATTAAGGACTCGTTCTCATCAAGTGAATGTGGTGTACCAAGTTTGGTGGTTCAATAAAAGTAGTTCCTCCTTCCTGGTTTCATGGGATCTCTCCTATAACATGCCACGGCGAGCTTGTTCAACTTTTTCCTGTTTGGACAGAAACACAAATATATTCACTCCCTTCGTCCCTTGATGGGGTTGTTTAATTTGCATTGCTAATTGTTTGCTGCCATAATAAGTATGAGATAACAGGCTTTAGCCATATATTGCTCACTGTAGGTTTTGAAATCTTCCTTGGGGAGATCAAGGTACGGATTATTGCTTGGTACCGATGTCTCAAATATAAGAGTTGCCATTGATGACGCATTCATGCATTCTATTCAAAATGTGCATTATTAATAGTGTCCCCTAAAAACTTGCTGAATGCCATAATCTATACAGGATATTTAAGAACATTATCCACAGATGATTATGCTGAGCTGTTGATAATTAGGGGACATATGTAGGTAAATACTATTTACCGGTTCTAAAATACCGAATTTTACTGATTCGGTATTTCAGAATTGGTAAATGGTATGTAGGTATAGATTTGGTAAATTTTACAGAATTGGTAAAATTCGGTATTTACCGAATCGGTAATTCCTATTTATTCCTATGGGCCTAGAGACCCATAGGAATGAATGAGAATTTCAGAAATTCAGTCATTTTGGCCGTTACCAACCGGTATTGGGCTACCTACATCTAGCCCTAAGTCTTGTAAAGTTGTTCAACTATAGAGGTCACATACACAAAATGTTCTTGATAAGAAATACCTTTCCATTCACCTTGGACGCTTCTGAACTCTTCGCCTGCAGCCTGCCTTATCTTTACGAGGTGTGTTCCATTAGCTTCCCTTTAAGCTTGGCTCTAGTTTCAGTGATTTATGGTTTGCTGTTGCTGTGCAGTGTGTCTTCAGACTCAATCATGACAGTTGTCATTTATCACAGAGGTGCTGTGATCTATAAACTCACTCATGAACTCTGGAATAAGACCATGTCAAGTTTTGTGCCGCATGCAATTGTGTGATCCTGAGCAAATTCAGGGGCATATTATCAAGGGTGGCGATAGGGAATTTTCGCCGCTTTAGCGGCCGTTTTTGGCCGCTAGGCAGCGATAATTCTATCGCCCTAATAGCAAGCTGTCACTAACAGCAGTTAGCGACAGCTTTTAGGTGATAGCGAGCGGTTTGGGGCCCGCTTTGCATGTTAGCGATATTTATCGCTAATGACATGCAAAGTGGGCGTACCCAAACTGTTAGCGACTGAAAACAATCGATAACATCGCTATCGACTATTAGCAAGGCAGGTGTAGCGATGGAAACATTCGCGCTAAACGCGCATATCTCCATAAACTAACACCTGCCCTGACCAGTTCTTAGCCATGTTATCCAATGGGAGGTGGATAACATGGCTAAGAGCATTTTGTTGCTAATGCGTGAATATCACTGTATTCTCAGTGATATTCACGCATTTCGCCGCTATTGATGGAAAATGGATCGCTTTGGAGATAAACGTTGCTAATAGCACGTTATCTCAGCGATAAATTCCGGCGATGCTCAGCGATAAAAAAAATCATCGCTAAGCCTATTTAGCGATAAATATTGCTACTTGTTGGTAATATGCCCCCTAGTTTTCTCCCTCTGTCTCAGGTCCTCTGCTTGCCAACATTATAAACTAGCATTGGTAAAGCTTAGAGGTCTGGCGTAGGCTACCATCATTTTGGCCTTGCGAATGCTTGTTTTGTTTTTTAATGGTAGTTATAAAACATTTTTGTTTGAAAAGGTGCAAGCCCCTCGGGAATCTGAAAACATACAAACATTGGTTAAAAAGTACAAATGCATTTTAGTTCTCAAAAAGTACAGTTTGCCATACTAGACCCTAGCAGTTAAGGGAACTACTTTGTGTTAGATGCGCTCCATCCGGCCCTGGCAAAGTGCTCTGCCGGCCCCCCACCCCCACTGGGGATTGTGGGTGCTGCCGAGCTCTTTGCCGGGGCCGGTTTTTGGCTGATTTTGTTACAGGGCCAATATTGCAGCAATGCTGCAAAACCGGCCCTGTAACAAAACCGGCCCCCACCCGTATGGCCAGTCTGGGCCTGCGCTCCATGTGGAAGGGAAGTATGCTGCTACTCATAGTGAAGTTAGCCAATGACTGAAGTGGGCTGACCCATGCTGTGTACTGTGATGGGCGACAGAAAAATATGAATGACGCAATCACAGACCAGTGAATGAAGAGGGCTGCCCGAAAGCCCCAATAAGTAATTATATTATACTTATAACTTTAGTAAAAACAATGAAGGACCAATGGATGAACACGACTGGCTGAAACCCCCTATAAGTAGCGATATTAGCCTTATAATTTTAGGAAAAATCAAAAGGTTTGGGCTAGCGTCAGATCTAAAAAAAAAATCGTAGCACCAAGCTGAAAATGGACCCTGGCTATTGCACAGTACAGACATTCTAATGAAGGGATCACTGTGTTACTGATGTTTTTTATGCATATCGATGTGTATAGTGCCCACTGCACAACGACTATTTTTAGGCGCTTCTTAACAGCTCCACAAGAATACATAGCATAGTGCTGACAAAGCAATATCTGACTATTCCTAATGAAGCCTGTCATTTATGTATTTTTATTTATTTATAGAATTTAATAATGCGTATGGCTGACCAAGGGCTTCCCAGCGCTACCGAGAGAAGGCACAATGTTAAGGAGGGATCTTTAAGGGAATCGCCACGTCTTAAGTTGTCTTCTAAAACTTCTTTCTTCTCTAGTCATTCTCAGTTCCTTGGTCATGGAGTTCCAGAGGTTTGAGCAAGGTATGAAAAGGATCTCCCTCCCCATCTAGCTCTCTTTATCCTTGGGATGTCCATAAGGTGGTCGGATGAGGACCTGAGACATCTATTGGGGGCATAGGGGGGACCATGGCTTTTAACAGGGCTGGACCCCGATCACACATGCCTCTGTGAGCTAGACACAGAGCTTTGAACCTGGCCCTGGGCTGGATGGGGAGCCAGGGCAAGGTTTTTAGCGAGGATCTGACTGACTCCTGTCTCAGGATCTTCAGGAGCATCCTCGCCGCGGCGTTCTGAACGACTTGTAGCCTGTCGACCACATATTTGGGTGAACCCAGAAACAGGGAATTACCGTAGTCCAGTCTTGAGGTCATTAGGGCCTGTCATACATGTTGCATTTGTATCATACATGTTGCATTTGTGACACAGGGTAACCAAAATGGTGTTCCAAAGCCTTGAAAGCAGAACTTGCCTCAGGCGGCCATGGGAGCCTGAACCCTCCTGCCCATGGCGTACTGTCAACAATACCGAGGGATAGTGGTCCATTGCTCCCTTTGGACAAGTGATGCTGGTGTTGTCATAGTCATCCATTGCATGGATGGCTGCATAATGTGTTGTTTCTGGGTTTTCTCTCTTCGTCGTGGCCCATAGTTTGGGGTACATAGAGATGGGGATTAACTTTGGCCCTTTAGACCGTGAGAGTGGGAGCATTGCAAACGGTGGCAGAGAGGACCGTGGCTCCAGTACAACAGTCACCCCAGATCTTGAATCAGGTTTTAGGGATCACTAGAAAGTTGCTGTTGGAGAAGATGATGGATACTGGCAGTGCTTAATTTGTAAAAGAACAACTGCAGGTGCCTAAAGATCAGACCAGAAGCCTGCGGCCGGTGCAATTAAACATCAGCGTGCCGCATACCAAAGCTGTGTAGTCTTAAATTCACCTCGTGCCTCTTTAATCCATTACCAGTCCTGGACCTTCCTCTCACTCTTGCAAGCTCCGGCTTTCTTCCTTTACAACGGTATTGCATCTTTTCTCTTCCGCCATTTTTAGATCTGTGTTTTTTTGACTCTCTTGTGCTCTGTAAATATCTGATGGTGAAAAATAAGTGTTGGTCTCTAAAAATAGCTGCCTGTAGCACCACCGGAAAGCACCAGTTCAAATTAAGGACTGGGTACTGGTAGACTATGCACGCCGTATCGATGGACATCTCTTGTTCTTCCCTTCACTTTATCTGTACAGGAGGTTCAGCTTCTCTTGTGAACAGGTTACAAAGACAATATTTCAATACTGCATTTATTATAAAGATAAGAGTTTACATTAAATAATGTCTTAAAGCTTTTTCTGCCAGTCTCACCGGAGCCCAGGTAAATCTCCCTTGAAAGGACAGCCAATAGTTACTTCCACCGTAATCAGTTCACACGACTTTACATAACCTTGCGGAGGGCGTAAAGTGTGCTAATGTTGGCATTATTTTTAGATTATACACGTTGAAGGTTGGCACTATTGTTTTTACTATTTATTTTAAATTGCTTACTACTGATATCGCTACAAGGACTTTAGGGGTCACTTGCTCTGTGCACTTTGTCCCATGATTAGCTCTGTGCTTGTTTGAACACTCACTGGAGTGACTTTAAGTGCAAGGTCTGAACACGCCTTAACAACTTCAAGGGAATTCAATTCTGGTATCCAGTTGAGTGCAAAGATAACCTTTTCTCTAGGCAGTGATTGTGGTTTTTGAATACTTGTTGAATCCCTTCACAACATCAGTTTTTGCTCTGTATTCTAGATGTTGAAATGTACAATTCACCCTGGCCTGTGCATGGAAGGCAGTCTTTGAGTAGGAAACACAACTGAACCCTGAGAGCGACTGTGCCCTGAAGTCACATCCCTGCTAAAGCATCGGTCCACACTAGTCTACCGCCGGGGATGCTGTCCTGCTGCAGGAGGTTGGCTACTACTCGGCCTGCAGCTGGTCGAGCATCCCAGGAGGACCACCCTACATCACAGACACCAAGGCCAGGCCTAGGTCTATTACTGGTGATGAACCCGTTCACAGCACTCACTGCCTTAGGCCTAGGCCTCTGTTTCTAGTCTATTTCAGATTGTTTAGGAGGTTTCTTAGACTCCCTGGATATCCTTTGGACCGTGTTACCATATCAGTACTCATAGGCATAACCATTTCCCCTCACAGAAACCTTAAAGGTGAACAATTACGCACTCAACAATCAGAACTTTAAATCTTTTCTTTTTCTCCATGAGGTAAAATGTTTCCCAGCGTGGATAACCCTTCCCACACACCACCTTCAATGCTGAATTCTTCCTTCGCCACATACATCACTTGCTGCCTTTAAATATGTGCAACTGCACTCATTCATTCTCAGTAGATTGTGAATTCTAATGTGTTCTCAAAAGCAGCGGATTTGCTCTCAGCTTCCTTTGCCAGTGGAAGGCAGGTGGGTCTGTCTAGCCACTGCCTCTAGTACCATGTCTCTGAATTAATAGTCTTATTTTCTGAAGTGCATGCTAATATTTGTATTGGGCCAGTGGGTCTGTACTAATTGTTCTATCCTCCATGCCACTTGTCAGATTGATTAGCTTCAGCTGAAGGACAAGTGGCAGCCTCAAGGGAGAGAGACAAGAGGACGAAAAGCTGCCCCCACGCCACGCACGCCATAGCGCGTCATCCCGCGCAGCCGCGTCGGCTTCCGAAGGCGCAAGGGCAATAAAGCGCAACAATCCAATGACATTGATCAGAGCAGGCGGGGAGGGCGGGTTACATGGCACGGCTTCGCAGCCTCATCCCAGAAATGGAGGTCAGGTGCGCAGCGCGGCCATAATACTAATGAAAGGGCAATGCGACTGATGGGATTCCAGCACTTTACAGGCATCACATCATTAAAAAGAGTATGAAAAAGACCTGTAAATGTCATGGTGTCGTTAACCTCATCAATCAATTAGTGTGGAGCTTTGTCCCAGCATAAGGTACATTGTATTTTGTAACCCCTTCGATGCCATGTGGGCATATATACCATAACACCTAAGCTTGGCTATACAAAATCCTCTGAAAAAACACAATTCAAATGTGTAGGACTTTGGATCATTTGCTGAGTAGGATGTGAGACCTGTGCAAGCAATAGGTCTACATTTTCTACTCACTGGTAAACAAGTACCCCGTTGTTGCTCCTAACTCTCTCATTGTAGCGAATCAGACTAGTACAAGGCAGTGGTCAAAGTGGGGGAAAAAAAGTAGGGGAACTGTGGGTGGAGAATCAGGGGGCTGGAGTAACCGAAGATTGAATCAGTGGGCGGAGTCAGGGGTGTGGCTAGAAATAGCAAAACATACCAATTTTTAGTACATTTAGCATTTCTCTGACCAGTTACAGCTTACAGCGTTATTTAATTAAAACAATGGATAAACATGTTTATTTGAGGTTTAATTCAGGAAAAAGCAAACACTAATAGGGAATACAAGTTTATGTAAAGCGTGTGAAATATAAGCAGGAACAACATGTTACCTTAATGCGTTGTTCATAAATCCATGATTATTTTTTGTCTCAAACATTGAGGTCATGAATACAGGGCTTCTCCTGTACACATGTGTTAAGCAGGGCTCAGAAGAGAAAGGGACTCTTTAGGAGAATCTAGACTCGCGGAAACCCACAAAGGCTCCTTCATATTCATGTCAGCCAGCTAGCTGCTCAATCATAATATAGCAAAAAGAACAACTGGTGGACAGAATGCAGAACAATATCATACATTCACCCCAGTACAGAGATCTGGGCCTAAATCCATTGTTTCTTTGCTCACCATGCCATTCCAGTTTGGACGCAGTCATATGCAAAACAGTCTTGACCCTGAGCCTCATGGGTACAGCCCAGCCTGAACTGCAAAGCCAGGGCCTCCCTGGACTGGAAACAAGCATCCTAGGACCGGTTTCGGGCTTTCAGCCCTCATCAGCTAGGATAGCTTGATTCCAGTGGCATGGAGAGCACGGAACCCACGTCTGGGCATACCCGTCCCACTCAGTGTGACAAATGCAAAAAGAACAATTGATGGACAGAATGCAGAACAATGTCATACATTCACCCCAGTTCAGAAATCTGGGCTTAAAAATCCATTGTTTTTTGCTCATCACCACTCCTGCCCCATCACCTCTCCTGCCCCGTCACCTCCCCTGCCCCGTCACCTCTCCTGCCTAGTCACTTCTCCAGCCCGGTCACTTCTCCAGCCCGGTCACTACTCCTCTCCTGCCCTGTCACGTCAACAGCCCGTCATGTCACCTGCCCGTCACTTCTTCTGCCCGGTCACTTCTCCTGCCCGTCACTTCTCCTGCCCGGACACTTCTACTGCCCGGTCACTTCTCCTGCCCTGTTGCCTCTCCTTCCCCATCACTTCTCCTGTCCCGCCACTTCTCCAGTCCCGTCACTTCTCCAGTCCCGTCACTTCTCCAGTCCTGTCACTTCTCCTGTCCCGTCACTTCTCCAGTCCCGTCACTTCTCCAGTCCTGTCACTTCTCCAGTCCCGTCACTTCTCCTTTCCCGTCACTACTCCTGTCCCGTCACTTCTCCTGTCCTGTCACTTTTCCTGCACCGTCACTTCTGCCCCGTTCATTTTTCCTGCCCCATTCACTGCTCCTGCCTCATTCACTGCTCCTGCCTCATTCACTGCTCCTGCCCCATTCACTGCTCCTGCCCCGTTCACTGCTTCTTCCCCGTTCACTGCTCCTGCCCCGTTCACTGCTCCTGCCCCGTTCACTGCTCCTGCCCCGTTCACTGCTCCTGCCCCGTTCACTGCTCCTGCCCCGTTCACTGCTCCTGCTCATGCCTAATCACTGCTCCTGCCCCATTACTTCTACTGCTTTATCACTTCTCCTGCCCCGTAACCTCTCCTGCCCAGTCACCTCTCCTGCCCGTCACCTCTCCTGCCTATCACCTCTCCTGCCCATCACATCTCCTGCCTGTCATGTCACCTGCCAGTCACTTCTTGTGCCCGGCACGTCTCCTGCCCTGTTGCCTCTCCTTCCACGTCACCTGTCCTGCCCTGTCGCCTCTCCTGCCCCATCACTTCTCCTGCCCTGGCACTGCTCCTGCCCCGTCACTTCTCCTGCCCCGTTCACTGCTCCTGCCCCGTTCACTGCTCCTGCCCCGTTCACTGCTCCTGCCCCGTTCACTGCTCCTGCCCTGTTCACTGCTCCTGTCCCGTTCACTGCTCCTGCCCCATTCACCGCTCCTGTCCTTTCACCGCTCCTGTCCTTTTACCGCTCCCGCCCGGTTACTGCTCTAGCTCATGCCCCGTCACCTCTCCTGCCCCGTCACCTCTCCTGCCCGTCACCTTCCCTGCCCCATCACCTCGCCTGCCCCGTCATCTCTCTTGCCCCGTCATCTCTCCTACCCCATCACCTCTCCTGCCCGTTCACTGCTCCTGCCCATTCACTGCTCCTGTCCGGTCAGCACTCCTGCCCGATCACCGCTCCAGACCCATAACTTCTTCTGTCCCATCACTTCTCCTGTCCCATCACTTCTCCAGCCCCGTTCACTGCTCTTATCCGTTCACTGCCCCTATCCATACACTGCTCCTGCCGGTTACCGCTCCTGCCCATGCCTAATCACCGCTCCTGCCCCTTCACTTCTCCTGCCCCATCACTTCTCCTGCCCCGTCACTTCTCCTACCCCGTCACTTCTCCTGCCCCGTCACCTCTCCTTTCCTGTCACCTCTCCTTTCCTGTCACCTCTCCTGTCCTGCCACTGCTCCTGACACGTCAACTCTCCTGCCCTGTCGCTTCTCCTATCCGTTAATTCTCCTGCCCGGTCACCTCTCCTGCCCTAGTACCTCCTTTCTTGTCACCTCTTCTGTCCAGTCACTGCTCCCACTGCTCCTGCCCAGTTCAATCTGTGTACAACATTGACAAATTAGACAAGGTGTCAAGTTCCCCACAGTACTCTGTCTGGGGAAAGCTCCTCTGTAATCACCAGGCCCGGAATGGTCATAGCGGGCACCGGGTGTTTTCCCCGGTAGGCTGCTAGGGTGGGGGCCAGTTTTGGGCCCCTGGGAGGCTGATTTTGTTACTGGGGGTCGGCAATATCGGCCCCCTGTTACAAAATCGGCAAAAACTGAAATGGAACTGGAAATATTATCTGTGACCTAATACTGGTACTTTGTGAGTTTCGCTGAAAAGAAATGAAAAATGTATGTATGAAACTGTTTTAATGTAAAGTGCTCTTATACCTAGTATGTTAAGTTTGCACTATATAAAACTACTAGCGGCCCGTCCCGACGTTGTCCGGGTAAAAAAGGGCTAGGCAGCAATGGTTTTAGTATCATTGTACATTCATCCCACATGATAAGAGACACATTTTGAAGCAGTGTCCCCAAAGGTCTGTTTTTCCGAATAGAGCATATTGAATCCCTTTCAAGGGAAACTGTTAGAGGCAGTTCAAAGGTAGAATGTGCTGTTTTCCCAGCTGTTAGCAAAGTGGCAGCTATTCCAGATGAAGCAACAGCTAGAGCCAAATTCCCAGAAGATCGAACTTTGGCAAGTATGAGGTTGATTAGGTAAGTCTTTCCTGTGCCACCGGGGGCGTCTATGAACAATAGTTTTCCTTGCTTCTTTTCAACACTATCAACTATGGTGTTGTAGACAAGTTGTTGATCGGGAACTAAGTTAGGCAAGTGTTGAGCAAGGTAGTTATTTAGCTCTGGAATATTGTTTGCGGTAGCGATATTGTGGTATCCAGTTAGGTTAGTTCGGACCGCTGGCGGCAGGCTGAAATCTTGTAAGGACTTCTCGCTTAATAGATACAGTGAGTCTTTAATTTCTATAAGTGCTTGGTTTATGATTTCATTGTTGATAGCAGCCCGTGCCGACGTTGTCCGGGTATGAATTGCTGCCGGCCAGTAGTATATTGTTTTGTAGGATTTCGTTTTGATAGCATTTCTTATCTGTGACAGGCCTGTGAAACGCTCCGATTCACAGTGCACTGCTGATGCACTTAAGAGTGCGCGTTCAGTAGTGTGTGAACTCGAGTTTCCCTACTTTATATTTCTTTGCAATATTATATAACGCAAACTCGACAACATGGCATGAGCACAATTTACATTACAGAAGAACACATTCCTTTGTGGTAGGCACGGGGAGACAAAGCGATTTGCCTGGAATCACAGGATGTTGGGCTGATGCCGAGATTCGAACGTAGCTCCCCAGCTCTAAAGTTCGCAATTCAAAAAACTTGTGGCGGGAGGTGTGTCTAAAAGTCTATGTTGGTGCTGGCCATCAATGAGAGAGACCTGTGCATTTTTCAAATGGGTGGTGAAAAAATATGAGTATGTTGCTGGAGATGTGGGCCGCCGTGCCACCAATGTACTTACCGGGGGAGGGTAAACACCGATTATTCCGCAACTTTCTTTCCGCATACCATCACTCTGCATACTTTCATTACGAAAGTACCATGACTCCGCAATGCCATTATAATGCATGTCATTACATTTTATATGCTTTTACTACGCATACATTTACAACAAAATTCGTTGTAAATGCATGAATGGTAAAAGCATGTTTTTTTAATGTTTGGATAAGGTAAGTATGGGTATAGGGGTATATGTTTTGGGGTACTGAGGTATATGTGTTGGGTTTTTTGGGTATTTTAAGGGTTCAGATATAGTTTTGGGTTATGGGGTACAGGGGTAGTTTTAGGGTTTAGGGATAGGTATGGGTTTTGGGGTACATGGGTATTTTTAGGGTGCAGGGCTAGGTTTGGGGTTTGGGGTGTAGGGGTGTAGGGGTATTTTTAGGGTTCAGATTAGGTTTGTGTTTTGGGGTACAGGGGCATTTTAAGGATTCAGGGCTAGGTTTGGGGTTTGGGGTACAGGGGTATTTTTAGGGTTCAGGGCTAGGTTTGGGTTTTGGGGTACAGGGGTATTTTCAGGGTTCAGATATAGTTTGGGTTTTGGGGTATATGGGTATTTCTAGGGTTCAGGGGTAGGTTTGGGTTTTGGGGTACAGAGGTATTTTAGGGTTCAGGGGTAGGTTTGGGTTTTGGGGTACAGGGGTATTTTTGGGGTTCAGGGCTAGGTTTGGGTTTTGGGGTACAGGGGTATTTTTTGGGTTCAGGGGTAGGTTGGGTTTTGGGGTACAAGGGTATTTTTAGGGTTCAGGGCTAGGTTTGTGTTTTGGGGTACAGAGGTATTTTAGGGTTCAGGGGTAGGTTTGGGTTTTGGGGTACAGGGGTATTTTTGGGGTTCAGGGCTAGGTTTGGGTTTTGGGGTACAGGGGTATTTTTAGGGTTCAGGGGTAGGTTTGGGTTTTGGGGTACAGGGGTATTTTAAGGGTTCAGGGCTAGCTTTGTGTTTTGGGGTACAGGGGTATTTTAGGGTTCAGGGGTAGGTTTGGGTTTTGGGGTACAGTGGTATTTTTAGGGTTCAGGGCTAGGTTTGGGTTTTGGGGTACAGGGGTATTTTAAGGGTTCAGATATCGTTTTTGGTTTTGGGGTATAGGGGTATTTTTAGGGTTCTGGGGTAGGTTTGGGTTTTGGTGTACAGGGTTATTTTAAGGGTTCAGGGCTAGGTTTGGGTTTTCAGGTACCGGGGTATTTTTAGGGTTCAGGGCTAGGTTTGGGTCTTGGGGTACAGAGGTATTTTAGGGTTCAGGGGTAGGTTTGGGTTTTGGGGTACAGGGGTATTTTTGGGGTTCAGGGCTAGGTTTGGGTTTTGGGGTACAGGGGTATTTTTAGGGTTCAGGGGTAGGTTTGGGTTTTGGGGTACAGGGGTATTTTAAGGGTTCAGGGCTAGGTTTGTGTTTTGGGGTACAGGGGAATTTTAGGGTTCAGGGGTAGGTTTGGGTTTTGGGGTACTGTAGTATTTTTAGGGTTCAGGGCTAGGTTTGGGTTTTGGGGTACAGGGATATTTTAAGGGTTCAGGGCTAGGTTTGTGTTTTGGGGTACAGGGGTATTTTAGGGTTCAGGGGTAGGTTTGGGCTTTGGGGTACCGTGGTATTTTTAGGGTTTAGGGCTAGGTTTGTGTTTTGGGGTACAGGGGAATTTTAGGGTTCAGGGGTAGGTTTGGGTTTTGGGGTACTGTAGTATTTTTAGGGTTCAGGGCTAGGTTTGGGTTTTGGGGTACAGGGATATTTTAAGGGTTCAGGGCTAGGTTTGTGTTTTGGGGTACAGGGGTATTTTAGGGTTCAGGGGTAGGTTTGGGCTTTGGGGTACCGTGGTATTTTTAGGGTTTAGGGCTAGGTTTGGGTTTTGGGGTACAGGGGTATTTTAAGGGTTCAGATATAGTTTTGGGTTTTGGGGTATAGGGGTATTTTTAGGGTTCAGGGGTAGGTTTGGGTTTTGGGGTACAGGGGGATTGTAAGGGTTCAGGGGTAGGTTTGGGTTTTGGGGTACAGGGGTATTTTTAGGGTTCAGGGCTAGGTTTGGGTTTTGGGGTACAGAGGTAATTTAGGGTTCAGGGGTAGGTTTGGGTTTTGGGGTTCAGGGGCAGGTATGGGTTTTGGGGTACAGGGGTATTTTTAGGGTTCAGGGGTAGGTTTGGGTTTTGGGGTACAGGGGTATTTTAAGGGTTCAGGGCTAGGTTTGTGTTTTGGGGTACAGGGGTATTTTAGGGTTCAAGGGTAGGTTTGAGTTTTGGGGTACAGTGGTATTTTTAGGGTTCAGGGCTAGGTTTGGGTTTTGGGGTACAGGGGTATTTTTAGGGTTCAGGGGTAGGTTTGGGTTTTGAGGTACAGGGGTATTTATAGGGTTCAGGGCTAGGTTTGGGTTTTGGGGTATATGGGTATTTTTAGGGTTTAGGGAAAGGTTTGGGTTTTGGGGTACAGGGTATATTTATAGGGTTAAGATGGGTTAGTGTTTAAGGGTGTTGGGGTATTTTAAGGAGTAAGGGTGGGTTATGAGCATGGGGTGCAGGGGTATTTAAAGGGAGCATGGTGGGATTAGCACACAATATGAGACATGGCATGAAGGGCGGAACATACCACACGCCCCCAGCCCACGCCCACAGCACAACGCAGACACGCCCACAAGGGACTACTTTGCTGGCACGGTTCTTTTACCTATTAAATGTATATGGTGGGCGTCTGCATAGCCTATGTCCTTCTGCTGCAACTGCCCTTTCCAACGCTGTATTGGGTGTTGTGATTGGTGCTGTGGTTCCCGATATTATTACCCGCCTCAAAGGTTTGGGCTCTCTCTTTATATTATTAGTATAGATAAAAATAAATAAATAAACAAATATAACACAGGGATAGGGTTGACGGTGATAAGGACTAATATCAAAAGAGAGGTATCCTATTGATTTGCAAATGACCGATGATGAGAAAATCAAGAAATGTCTCTCAACTCCCTACAATAAGGACCGCTGAACACAAGTGGCAATGGGTGGTAGCAAGAAGTCTGTAGTAAAGTACAGGAAGGTATAAAGCATTACGACATTAGTGCAATGAAGCTTTTTGTTATAGGTCTGGGTGAAACTGGTCTCTGAAATACGACCACTAATTCTTATTTGTGAGTTCACTTGGTAGAAGGCAGATTTCTTGCCCAAAACAGAAAGCACGTATGCTCAAGCTGCTGGCCTGCACTCCCCCTCACCCCAGGGGAGGCCCGCTGAGCAGTTTGCCAGGGCTGGTTTCTGTACCCAGTCAGGCCCTGGTAATCACCAACTCCGATCTCACTCACTTGATGTGCTAAAGGCAGAGGGCGGGCCCATTGTCATTCGAAAGAGGCTAATCAGCCTCAATTGGAATGACAATGGGCCTGCCCTCGGTCTGTGCGAGCTCAGGGAGGGGCTGCTGCAGCCTCTGGAGTTCAACAGAGAAGTGCGAGCAGCCCCTGGATTCTGAATGAAAAAAGTTATCGTTTTTTTCAGTAGGACTATTCTTGCCGCCCCGGGATGCTTTTTATGAAAGTAAGAAGTAGGGGAACGGACTGAAATATTTTTTAGAAGTAGGGGCACGCCGTGCCCTTCCGTCCCCGCCCACTTCTACCACTGGTACACGGCCATATTTGAGGGAGGTGGTATGCGCTAGTATCACCATTCGCTGGCATGCAATGATAACACTCAATAAATAATTGTACAGTCTTTGCTTTTTCTTTAGGAAAGGGAAAAGTGCCTTTATTACACACACACACACTACTAAATACTATGCATTCATTTACAAAGATAAACATTAGGCAGCTTGGAAACTCCATAGATCACATTGCGTAATCACATTTGACCCCTAAAGTGTCATGACCTCCAAATCCTTGCCTCCCACTGTGCACTTACCTTTCGATATTTGTTCTTCTTTATTCTTGGAACAATATTCTATCCTGTCGAGATTTAGGACTCAATATTTTCTACTACAATTTACAAACAGCTCCATCATGCAATGCTCTGACATTTTGTTTAATTGAAATAGTGAATCTTCATGAATTTGCAGATCTATGGAGGATCTGAGAATTAAGGGTCCAGATATGTCTAGAATTTAACCTCCTTATGCCCCAAATGGAACACTTTTTAAATGACAGTATATCAAAAACAACTGAGCTAATTTACAACAAACCAAGCATAGGCACTTCCTTGAGTAAAGTTCCGCTTTTTATTCTGTGTGGATAAGCAAAGAATCTAATGGGAGTTAACAAGGGAAATGTCACTATTGCCACCGAAAATGTTGATGAATCTGCATGAAACTCCCCACTAAGAACTCAAAATGAATTAACTTTTATTTTTCTTGGAAAGTTTTGTTCAAATTTACTGAATGGAGCCAAAGCTATTAAGAAAACAACATATGTTTTGCAATGGAAACCCTGACCTACCCATAATACATACATATGGTGTGCCAATTGTGTGCAGTGCTGTTATTAATGGCTATTCGTTTCCTCAGGAGTTGTTGTCCATTTTGTATAAATGTGTGTAAAAGAATCCGAATACGAATCAATGCGAGTGCCACAAAATGTGCTCCTTACATTGCCTTTAGGACATAATAATAAAGCACATAATGTGCACTTTATTGGCTGATTATTTAACCACGCATTATGCGTAGTTTGGTCGCCATCTGAATAATTCCAAAGATGATGAACAAATTGAGGGAGATAATGACAGAGTAAAATGCCTGATATCAAGCTCAGCCAACAGCATGTAGCATTGAAGTTGTAGAAGTGAACATTTAGCATCCGTTAACCCCATCAAGGGGCTTCTGGGGGGGTGGGACGTTCGCCCTACAGCTTGCCTCTTGTGCCATACATAACTTCATCACATACTGCATTTTTGGTGGTCTAATGGAAATCTAAGCATGGCACAGTTTGTACCTTTATTCAGCATTCCGTCCATCATTTGTTTGCCTTAATTTGACACCCTAAGTGGGCAGGGAATGCCCAGAGGTGGATCCCGTTCTAGCTACTGTACTGGATTCAAGCTAGTCTGGCTGATGAGGGGTGTTACCCTGAAACCGGTACCAAGATGCCAGTGTCTGTTCCAGTGAGGACCTGGCCTGGCAGTTCGGTCTGGACTGTTGCCATGGGGAGCAGGGTCATCACTGATTTGCATATGACTGGGTCTAAACTGGAATGGCGTGACAATCAAAAAAAGATGGATTCAACCCAGATCTGTGACTGAGGATGAATGTTTGATTTGTTCAGCATTCCGTCCATCATTTCTTTGCTTTAATTTTTCCCCTGTGATCCTCTGCACACATCACTGATTTATTTGACCAGTAAACATTCCTATATATTTTACTAATGCCACATATTCTCTGATTTAAGCGTAAAACAGGACAAATCAGTGAGAATTTGAATTTTACAGGTTATTATTATTGTATTGGTATATTAATGAAAACATAGTAAGCAGTCAATAAAGGGTTGACGACATCAGCAGTAGATCTGTCCAGGTGTACAGCCTCAGAGTCACACCCTCTCAAGGGACTGTGAGGTCATCACGCGTGGTGAGGAAGAGGAGGTGTCGAAAAAAGACACCCCTCGAGCAGTTTGAAGGGATCTGATGAAGCACCTCAAGGTGGCCCACCATAAGGTTTGACCCTACAAAAGGCGTTACTTGGGGTGATATCTGGCACCCGCTGTCATGCCACCACCCAGAAGTGGTTGTAAGCATGCCACCTTTGCATGAGATAGGTGCAGCAAAGGGATACAGCTTCTACAACGCAAGAAATACTTGCACCAGCCCTGCGGCCATCACGTGAGTTCTACCCTACTGCCACAGAGGTATGTGTGTTTGAGCTTGAGAAGTACTTATGTGTTAAATGGAAGCATGCATTATTTCCACCACCAGTAAATGTGACCAAATGCACATTTACACTCTGAGGTCCAGATTCAATGTTGGGCGCAAGTTGAGCACCTGAAAATAATCAATAGTGGATGGTTCGATGATGTGCGGCAGATCTTTGGGCTATGATGGGGTATAACCTGCTAATAAACATTTCCCCGGTGCCCAAACTTTACTTTGCTCTATTTTCTGCCCAACCCGTGCCAGACAAGCACTCACACAGCTGTAGTGCGACACCAGATCCTGATCATTGGCAAATGGAAGCTTGTACCCAATCGGTATTTGCACAACATTGAGTAACATGGAAGCAGGGTTTTTTTGTTCCCCCATGGAGACAGTCCTTCATCTAACCTCATAGTAAATATAGGGGTGGTCCCTCTACATTCCAACTGTATTTACTCATGGCCTTGATAGGAGAACATCTACATTACTTCGCCTGGTAGAAAACTATCTGCAAATGATATGTGAATACCCTAATTTACACGTTGTGTAATTTATCTCCAGAACCACCCACAAACCACTCTTAGACACTACATTTGAGGCTGTGGAAATCCCACCGCTCTAGCACGATTAACACATTCAAAAATAAGGTTTATGAGGGTAAAATTAGGAATTACACATTTTTTATGCACAGTTCAACCTATGTGTACAAAATGATTTACATTTGGGGTGGGGGGAAGGTCACCTTAACCTTGAAGGAGAATAACATGGCATTGTTCTCTGATTGGTGGCTGCTGCAGACTGACCACACTACTAACTTCTAATCAGGAGACTTGAGCTAGATACTTATCAGAGGTTTACAGCTTCACTATCTCATCACGTTGTGTTTCATCCTGAAGTGCTTTACGTGAGACAACCTACTAACCCAATGCTGTTTACTCAACCTTTGGGCCTCTTAAGGAATAAACTGAAAGGTTGGAAGTTGCTTTGTGAGGGAACAGCTTAAAATAGCTCCCAGGGCCACCCCTCAAGTCTCCAATATTCTGTCAGAATGATATTTGTCATTAACTGAGGTTACCATTGGGATCCCTGTGTGGAGCCCGACTCCAAATAACTAAGCCTGGGCGGAATTTTCAATTTCCCGGTGGAATCGGAGGATTTTGGTAATTCCGAGTTACTCTTGTAATGAAGGATTGCTGACAAATTGAAATTCTGATGCTCACCTGGCGAAATTAAAAACTGCAGTGGTTTATTTTCTCAAGTTTTGAAACCACATCACTCGGGGAAGTATGTAAGGTCGCTGAGTGATATGCAGTGGGCTCAAAAGTTTCCCAAAGGGGAGGAACTTATAACTATTATTACTGTAATACACTTTCCAGCAAGATATTTACACATTACATTAGAGTGCCAGCTGTAGATCTAGGGCTACCCGCTGTGCTGTATGCTAATGTACACATTGTCTGTGAGTTTCTACTCCCATATTTAGCAAAACTATGATTGCTTAAAAAGGAGCTAAAAGTTCGCATAAAGGATATATATCTATATATATATATGTATGTATATATATATATCACGCGGGACTTCCGGCCCGGAGGTGGAGATTTCGGCCATGGCTAAATCTCCGCCACCGGCCAGAATCCCCATCTCTGGGCCCGAAGCTCCGCCTCCGGGCCAGAAGCTCCGCCTCTTGGCTGGAAGCTCCGCCTCCAGGCCAGAATCTCCAGCCTGAGTGCGAACGTAAAGTTAGCAGTCATAAATCCATTCTGTGAATACCAAAAGTAGTAAGTGCATTCTGTGAATACCAAAAGTAGTAAGTTTAGGATTTTGTCTTAAGTAAGTTCTGTGAATCGGACCAACCTGCCTGATTTCCGGTTTTGCAGAGAAACTTCATAGCGCGAGATTTCCTCGATCTTGGAACCGGTGTGACTTCTCGTTCTGCGCATTGGGGGCAATCTGGGCCTCAAGCCCCCATCAGCTCCAAAAGCCCCAGGGCCCAGCAATCAGGGGCGCTCGCCATGCCATCTCACCTCCAGCAATGCAGCCCAACACACGCTGCACGACCTAACTGTACCTGGTGCACAGGCCAGGTGGGATCTCACTCTTTGGGATCAGGCCCACAACAGACTCTCTTTAGAGGGGCACAGCTGGGCCCAGACAGGCCAGCTCACAGAGCCCTCCAGCAGAGGGGCAGTTCCTCGTGGTGGTTCCTCCTGGGGCCAAGCAAGCAGCACCCCAACAACAGCACAAGGAAGCACATCTCACATGGGGTCACAGCCCCAAAATTTATACAGCATTTCTCCTTGTCTGCCCTGGCACAGGACTTTGGGGAACCAGTCTCAACTGGTTCTGGGGGATGTTGAAGCACTGTGTTTACCAGGCTTCCACCCTCCTTTGTCAGATTGGGCTCGGTCATCAGACACACCACAGGGGGTGGAGCCAGCATTCACCAAGGCATGCGCAGACCTATTCAGGGTCAGGGGACTCCTCCTCCCACTACTCCAAATGCAGATCATCTATTCAGCTTAGCGCTGACTCACCCTGCCCTCCCTGGAGCCAAGACACCCGGGGGGGTCCAGCAAAGTATGGCTTGGGTGGGTCCCCCAACATTTCCCTACCCAGAATCCCCTGCAAACCTCAAATTTTGTTGAAAAAAGAATTTTTTTCTCACATTTCTGTGTGGGAAAGTTGTAGGATCACCGTGCTGACACAGATTTCCTACCACCCACCGTTCCCCCAGGTCTCTCGATAAAAATGATAACACACTTGTGTGGGTAGGCATAGTGGCTGCAACAGACAATGGCCCAAATTGTACTGTGGAGACTTCAAAATGACCTATAACAAAACTACCTGGCTTTTGGGGGGGCACCTGTGTTTTTGTCCCAGGGCTCGCCGCCATCTAGGTAAACCTACCGAACCCACACATTTCTGAAAAACTAGACACCCTGGGGAGTCCAATGAGGTATGGTTTGCATAGATCCCCAACGTTTACCTACCCAGAATCACCTGCAAACCTCAAATTTAGCTGAAAAAAGACATGTTCCACATGTTTTTGTGTAGATTCACCGTGGCGGCACAAATGTCCTACCCCAAAGCATTCTCCTTAGTGCCCCTAGTAAAATAATACCTCACTTGTGTGGGTGTTCAATGCAGAATTGGCAAAAAACTCTCTGTGCACCCCCCCGCTCCCCCGCTGCTGCTCCCCTGTGGCCCGCCCCCTTTTTCTTCTGTACCCAGCCCCCTTCCTATTCGCCGCCCCGCTCCCACCTCCTAGCTGCTCCTCCCTCCCACTTAAATGGCGGAGACCGCGCGGTGGTGAGCTGTGACCTCTGACCCTGTTCACAGGGCCGGTCGCTCCACGCACCGCGCGGGCCCCCCGTGATTGTGCCCGAGTTGTCCCCGCTGCTGCCTTGAGTCCGCCCTGCTGCTGAGTATTGTGCCTTTTGTATTTGTATTTGTAGTGTATTTTGTGCCCTGTGACTGTTTTTGCCTTGGTGTTTATTGTATTTTCTCCTCGCCGCCCTACGCAACCGTCTTCCCGCTCTGTGCACCCCCCCGCACCCCCGCCGGTGCTCCCCCGCAGGCCCGCCCCCTTTTTCTTCTGTACCCA
The DNA here is from genome assembly GCF_964263255.1 of Lissotriton vulgaris. Taxonomy (NCBI): domain Eukaryota; kingdom Metazoa; phylum Chordata; class Amphibia; order Caudata; family Salamandridae; genus Lissotriton; species Lissotriton vulgaris. Next base: position 167,571,847 of record NC_141689.1, on the reverse strand, counting down.
GCCCCCTTTCTATTCGCCGCCCCGCTCCCGCCTCCCAGCTGCTCCTCCCTCCCACTTCGCCATTTATGGCGGAGACCACGCGTACGCGCAGCGACCACGCGCAGTGGGCGTGCCGATTGCGCGCCAAAGGCAAGCCCGTCTGCGCCCCTCCGTGCCTGGATTGCGCCCAGCACCAGGACCACTGGCCCGCAACGACACCAGCCCACCGGCCTGATCTACAACACTGCCACCCTCCTCGCTCTCAACACCAGACGGAACCCCGCCTGTCACCGAGCCACCCCGAAACGCACCCACGGACCCTTCACCTGCCAAGCCTGCAAATTCACCTGCCTCCGGACCTGCTCAGCACCCGCCAGGCCAGGCACCGGCAACAACCACCTCAGGTGCATCCTGCTCAACACCCGCTCCGTCCACAGGCACGCTGTCGAGCTCTGGAACCTCCTCGACACAACATCGCCAGACGTCGCCTTCCTCACAGAAACCTGGATGAACGCCTCCTCAGCCCCCGACATCGCCATAGCCATAGCCATCCCTGAGGGCTACAAGATCACCCGAAGGGACCGCACCAACCAATCCGGAGGAGGCATCGCCATCGTCCACAGAGACACCATCCGCATCACGACCAACTCAGACAACACCCTCACCGCCGCCGAGCACCTTCACTTCCAGATATACACCGACCCCAAAACCACCCTCAGAGACACCCTCATCTACAGACCCCCGGGACCACGCACACAGTTCAGCGAAGCCATCGCAGACTTCATCAGCCCGCACGCCCTCACCTCCTCGGACTACATCCTCCTGGGAGACCTCAACTTCCACCTGGAAAACAACAAAGACAACAACACCACCACACTGCTGGACAACTTCGCCAACCTCGGACTCAAGCAACTGGTGAACACCCCCACCCACTACGCCGGCCACACGCTTGACCCAGTCTTCTCCTCCAGCAACCACATCTCCTTCAGCCACTCCACTGGACAGATCACAGCTGCGTCCACTTCAGCTTCAGGAAAACAACGACCCACCACCACCGGCAACAGGCTCCCTGAAGATGCTGGAGCAAGATCACCACCGACCAGCTCACCACCTCCCTGAGCCAAAAACCCCCCACCAGCACCACGGACACCAACGAAGCTGCCTGCACCCTCGCACTGTGGCTCACCAACTGCGCCGATGCCCTTGCACCACTGAAGAAACCTCCCAGCAGACCAGGCAGCAAGAAAACCTTGTGGTTCACCAATGACCTCAAAGACTCCAAGAAATCCTGCCGCACCCTCGAGAAAGCCTGGCGCCACGACCAGTCCACAGAAAACATCACAGCCCTCAAGAACGCCATCCGCAATCACCACCAGCTCATCCGCACCACCAAAAGGACAGCATTCAGAGAACGACTAGACAACAACACCCACAACAGCAAGGAACTCTTCAACATCGTCAAAGAGCTCTCCAACCCCAGCGCCAGCAACAACGATATCGCGCCCTCGCAAGACCTCTGCAACGCTCTCGCCTCATTCCTCCACCACAAGATCGCCAACATACACAACAGCTTCGGCACCCAGACCACGCACCCAAGCGCCGAACCAATGCCCGCCACCACCACCCTCTGCGCCTGGACCCCCGTCAGCACCGAAGACACCACCCATGTGATGAACACCATCCACTCCGGCTCCCCTGCCGACCCCTGCCCACACCACATCTTCAACAAAGCCGATTCCATCATCGCACCCCACCTCCAGAACATCATCAACAACTCCTTCGCATCCGCCACCTTCCCGGAGAGCTGGAAGCATGCGGAGATCAGCGCCCTCCTGAAGAAACCCACCACGGACCCCACGGACCTCAAGAACTTCCGCCCCATCTCGCTCCTCCCGTTCGCCGCCAAAGTCATCGAGAAGATCGGCAACAAACAGCTAAACTCCTTCCTCAAGACCTTCCTTCCCGCCCTCTTCTTCTAAAACTCCACTGGCTCCCAATACGCCAACGGAAAAAGTTCAAAGTCTGCTGTATTAGCCACAAAACATTGCACAACCTTGGCCCTAGCTATCTATCAGAAAAGTGTATTCCCTATCTTCCCCCGAGAGCTCTGTGCTCCAGTACAAAATATTTGCTGACAGTTCCCAGAATTAGGAAAGTGAGTCTGAGAGGTAAATCTCTCTCATACCTTGGACCGAAACACTGGAATGACCTCCCCCTTCAGCTAAGAGAATGTACGAATCATCTTGTCTTCAGAAAATTACTCAAAACCTCTCTATTCTGCTTTTAAAATGTATAGGCTCCGCACGATCAGGTGATACGCTTCCACAAAAGCTCAGAGATACTCCCTGGAGTCGATTCTGGCGCTATATAAACTTTTAACCCCTTGGCCTTGGCGGTAATTCCGCTGTGGTGTTGGAGGGGAGGGGGCCTCGCGGCGCCACCATGCTCGTGACGGAAACACTCCGTCACGAGCCACGGGCGTGCTGTGCTTGTGACGGAGTGGTTCCGTCATGGCCCCGCCCGCTCAATAGAACGCGCCACGCAGGCGCAAAATTGGTGCTGCGCAGGCGCGGCGAACGGGCCGTGACGGAATCATTCCGTCACCAGCACAGCGCGTCTGTGGCTGGTGTCGGACTGGTTCCGTCACCAGCATGCCCAGGAGTTAAATAAATAAATAAATACATTTCTGGCTAATCAGCCGTCATCAGCCAGGCTAACTTGAATCCAGTGGCAAAGTGAGCAAGGGACCCACGTCTGGGCATACCCTGCCAACTTAGGGCAAACAAAGCAAAACCAAAGGGGATGATGGGCGGAGCGTTGAACATTGCAAGCATTCACCCCCAGTCAACAGATCTGAGTTTAATCCATCATCATTCTTTAGCTCACTCCATCACCCCAGATCAGACATGGCCATATGCAAATCAGTCTGACCCTGTGCCTCATGGGAACAGTCCACTGGGGGAGCAGAAAGACTGTTACTTTTTTTGGGGGGGGATGGGGGCATTTGCCTGCCCATCTTGGGCAGCCCACACCCCTACATCAATAAAAAAAAACTGATTTCTAATGGGCTTTCTGTCCCCCCGGGGGGCTGATTGGGGGCTATTGCCCCCCTCTGTCCCCTGGGGGGCAGAAAGACTGACATTTCTCTGGGGGGGGGCATTGCCATGCCCTTTTGGGGAGCCCCCACCTAAACATCAATAAAAGAAAATCCTGGTTTCTAGTGGGCTTTCTGTCCCCCCTGGGGGGCAGATTGGGGGATACTGCCCCTATATGCTCCCCAGGGGGGTGGGCAGAAAGACTGACATTTCTCTGTGGGGGGGGGGGTGGTTGTGGGGGCATTGCGATGCCATTTTTGGGAAGCCCCCACCCCAATGTCAATAAAAAAAATAATCCCTGGTTTCTAGTGGGCTTTCCACCCCCCCGGGGGGGGCAGATTTGGGGCTACTACCCCATATGCCCCCCAGGGAGGGGCAGAAAGACTGTTGCAACCAAACAAATATGGGGGGAGCAAAGGCCCTTGCCCAAGGGGCACTCCCCCATCCCTGGTGCTAGTGGGTAGATCCCTGCTTGGGGATCGCCCTCCTGGGGTGATCCCCAAGCAGGGATCCACTAGGGATGGGTACCACTGTGAAACGATACCTCTCCCATCTTTTTCGGTGCTCGGGGCTGAGATAGCCCCACAAGCACCGCAACTGAGAAACTGAAACTAAGTTTCAGTTTCGATTTCGTTGAAATGACGATAGCACGCCATGGGCGCGATCATCATTCTGATGAAATTCAAAAATAGGCCTGGGGAGGTTGGGGAGGCTCTTTCCCACCTCCCCAGGCAACAACAAATATGGGAAATCCCTCTGCTGTCTGCAGCAGAGGGATTTCCTAAGCATGTGCTCCGTCATGGTTCCGTCATGAGCATGGGAGGGTTAAAAGCCCCTTGCGCCACCAGTGCGTCACCTTTTCACGCAGTAGCGGCACAAGAGGCTTGTAAATAAGCCCCATACTTCAGTGGGATGGGGAAAACCATGTAAATGTCCAACATTTCTTGTTGGGTCTAATTTTGTTTTAGATCAAATTATTTGTTTTTGTTGACATTCATGTAGTGTTTTTTGCACCTACACAATATATTTTCTTTACTAATAAAACGTGAAAAGTTTTTTGTGGCTTCATATGCTTTATGTCATGGACGTCATTAGGATCGTCAGGGGTCACAGCTGTGACCACGGCATGCCCCTTGCAACCCCTGGCTCTGCCTTTGTGACCCCAGGACTCAGAGGTGGCAAAACCAGTTCCAGGAACACAGGAGCAGCTTGTCCTTATGGACGTTGGCTGTGGCTGCACTCTTTTTAGGTCTCGCTGGTGTTCCAGCGAAAGACCTTATGTTGTGCACTTGCCGGGAATGTTGGACAGGGGAAGGGTACGCGCTTTCCCTCAGCGATTTCATCTCGTGGGCACGCTCGCCCAGCCCGGCGCCGTGCACATCTCCTGTTCAACATTCACCACAAGTCAGTCTCTCGCCTCTCTCAATCGCGCGCGCACACACGCATGCACACACACACACAAACACGCACACACACACACACGCAGGCACACACACACACACACACACGCACACACACTGCATACACACACTGCATACACACACGTGCACACACACATGCACGCACACGCACGCACACAGCCACCCTCGCCCCACCCACTCACCTGGCTCTTTTGTTGCGACTCCTCTGGTATCTCCGCCGTATCACCTGGCACATGCGCGGGGCTTCCCTCACTCATGGGAGCCCCGCACTTGTTGTACAATAGCTAAGAAATTTAGCCGTGCACGTATACCAGACCCCAAACTCCAGTCTCAGCAAGACCCCCATTCTATGTACTCACGGGTCATTGCTGTCCGTGCTCCAAGGTTCGCAGACACCGAAACTCCGCTCTCTCGTACTCTCCTGACGACACTGATTGCCGTCGGACCGACCAACGCCGTTTACTGAAGAACGGTTTCACTCCGCCCTCGAGACCCTACACCCTATTGGTTAACTGGACACCACGTGATTCGTGCTTGTTTTATGTTGAGTCTACCACTGCAAAAAGTATGGGGAAAACACTTGTTGCACAGTTCTATGAAAAAATATTGCATCTGAATGGTCATTTAGTAGTAAAATGTTCTGTGAAAGTCGTTCACAAACTGGGCTGCAGGAATGTTAAAATCGGCCCTGTCCCTATTAGTGTCCGCTGGTTACCGCACTCCACTGCTAAAATCGGCCCTGTCCCTATTAATGTCCGCTGGTTACCGCACTCCACCGCACTCTGCCAATCATTTTTTACCTCAGGGTTTTGCCTCTCAGAATTGCTCAAAAATGGGACTTAGGCCTACTAAAAATGAGCTGCCCTGATGAAGTGAAAATAGACTGAACTAACGTGCCATGAAATGAAAGGTCAGCGCCAATGTGTCTCAATAGAATGCCGCGAATTGGGTGCACCCTGTGAATGCAGCCGGCCTGTGCAGCGCCTATTGCAATGGCGATGCCAGCAACCTGTGAGGGCGCACTATGCGGGCACAGATCGGCCTGCCAGGGACAGGGCTTTGAAGTCCTTTCAGGTCGCGCAGGGGCACTGTGAACTACCGTGGATGGTTTGTGGGTGGAGCCTGTCATGTTTGTATGTCTAAACAAGAAAATGCTGGCTGTGTGGGACGATTTAAAGGCGAGAGAGTCTGTTGGAGTGAGTTGTGATGTCACCTGTGTGTGCATTATGTCACAGCTTTTAGAAAAGCGCGCTTCTTGCCAATTGTATGGTTTCGTAGCACTTTCTGAGACTTTGTGCACCTTCTGTGAATAATAAGGGTCCTGCAGGCCTAAATGCAGCCAAGATAAAATAGGCTGATTGCTTCCAGGTTGAGTAGCAAAAAAAACCCCATAAAAACAGCCGTAATGGTGATGCAGTGCGCCGCTTAGATTGGGACTTGACGGCACTGCACCTGCAGCACTATTGATAGCCTTGCCACTGCACACTCTCTCCTAACGCTTATCTTTGTAGCAAGGGCTCCAAATGCATTTAGAATGCAATAGGTCTCACATTTGCGAGAGTTTAAGCTATTGGCGCTGTAAATGACAATGCCTTTTATTTTGGTTTTAAAAACCAGCCATAAATAAAAGGCATTCGGCCACATGCATCAAGTGATTTAGGAATCGCAAACGGTGCGAATCGCAAAATTCGGCCGTTTGCGATTCCTAAATCACTATTTGGGATGCATCAATCAAAAATACAAGAAATCGCTATTTTTTGCGATTTCTAAAAATGCGATTGCATTTAAGGAATCGCAATTCGCGATTCCTTAAATGCAATGCATGACACCTAAAAAAATTGCGAATTCGCAATTAGGAGGAAAAAATTACCATGAGGTTGGACTTCATGGTAATCGGCGAAAAATCTGAAAAATGCAATTTTGTGCATTTTTCAAACTGTCATGTTGTGCACACACATGCCCTTAGGGCATGTGTGTGCACAACATATGTGCATATATTGATTTCAGGGGTGCAACAGGGTGTCCTTTGGACACCCCTGCACCCTTGAAATCGCAATCTCAATTTGCGATTAGCTAATTGCGAATCGCAAATTGAGATTGTCTTCCCATTCATTCCTATGGGCCTTTTGGCCCATAGGAATCAATGGGAAGGGATTCCTTAATTGCGGATCGCAAATTGTGAATCGCAATTAGAGAAAAATAAGGAATCGCTAAAAAAAATGCGATTTTTTGATGCATTGCCGTTTGCGATTCCTTAATTGCGATTCCTTAATTTTCGCAATTAAGGAATCGCAAACGGCAACAATGATGCATGTACCTGATTGTCATTTACAATGCCAATAGCGCAAACTCTCATAAATGCGAGACCTATTACATTGCAAATGCTTGTTGTATTCTGTCAATTCTTTTTATATATATGTAATGATAATATATAAATGACATACAAATGTTCAGTTAGCTGGAATATCACCTTCCCTGGTAGCTGAGGTAAGTTCGAATTGCTTTAAATATATGTTGTGTGCTTGTTTACAGATGAGAGTGTATTTATGTGAGAAAAATAGTGTGTAAGTGTGAATATGTGTGTATGTGTAAGCTTGTGTGTGAGTAAAAATTAAGGTCAATGGGCGTGTGCTGCTACCCCAGGCATTTTGGTGAATTGACGTGCATACTTTTATGTAAAGTTTTGGTTAATATATGCTCTGTGTAGCTTTTGGTGGGAGAAGCCTTCTTCTTTTTGTTCAGCAAACCGTGCCTGTCAGCTGCTGCTAAATAGTCAATAGCGTGACAGTGGGAGAGAGGTACTGCATTAAAACCCCTTCCTATGCATCTTTAGAAAGTTAACAACAAAAATCAGACACACGTCTAATGCTGTCTGTAGTGAGACCTAAAGATACATTTTGGGCTTATCTATTAGCCCCTTGTGCTGCCGGTGCGTCACTTTTTGTGACGTTCTGTAACGCAGGAGCCTGCTCCTTATTTACCAGCCAGCACTGAGCCACTTTATTTGCCTTACTGCTGCCTGGTAAATACTGTTCCCTTTAATGGAGTTTTCTGCGTTAAATTGGCAGGCTATGGGTGTTTATAGGGGGCGTTACCAGCAACATCCATGGCTGTTGGATATTGCACCAGATTTGCGAGATATCGTAACACTAAGGCTGTGCTAAAAACGTACATCTCCCCAAGGGAGGCGTAAGGGAGGGGCAACGATGAGAAATATCTTTATTTTCTCGTTTTTCCTTTTTCTATATGAGCTGCATTCTGCAGCACACAGAGAAAGAGGAGAAAGCCTCTTGTGAATATTTTTGCGCAGGAGTGTTTTCCTTCCTGCACAAAAATAATCATCCCCTCAACACAGGCACCTTTGCACCATGATGCAAAGGTGCTGCGTTGGCGCACGGCAGACCATTGTGCGCTGGTGCAGGAGAAAAGGCCAGGGCCTTTATTTATGAGGCCTTGCGTCAGTTTTGCGCCGCCGGTTCGTCACTTTTTGTGACGCACCAGCGGCGTAAAAAATGCGCCTTGTGCGCCATATTTAAAAAGTGACGCATCTAGGTAGATGTGTCACTTTTTAAACCCCTGCGCCACATTATAAATGCGTCAAGTATAATGTATGCAGAGGGGGCGTTCCCCCGCAAAAAGCCTCGTAATAGTGACGCAGTGAAATCTATGAGATTTCACTGCGTCACTTTTAGGATGCTGTTGCGTCAAAATCTTGCGCCTGCCTCACAGCAGGCGTAAGACTGACGCAAGCCCTTTCACATGGGGCTTTCCCCATGTGAAAGGACGCATTGCTGGAGTTGCGTCACTTTTGTGACACACTCCAGCAATGCGTCACTTTTGCGCTTACAGATACGTCAGAAATACTGACGTATCTGTAAGTCCTTGCGACATTGTGCGTCATACATTAAATATGAAGCATCATTGGTGTCGCAAGGAGTGCGCAGTGAAAAGTGACGCATCGCTGTTTTCACGCAGCGATGCGTCACTTTTCATAAATGAGGCCCCAGGAAAGCTCCATATGTGATAGATACGGCTCATTCCTGCCAATTTCTTTTGCCGAAGGGCAGCGCAGCAGCCCTACAGCGCTGCCCTGCATCAAAAACTCATCAATATGGCCCTAAATGTCTTGACTGTACATTTTGCAAGAATTTAGCCTCACAGGTATTTTATATCCCACCCAGAAAAGGAAGTTTAAAAACAGGAACACTGGAGGTTAAAATAAGGTACCTGCTGCTTATTAGGAAGCTTCTAAACTTCAGAAAGTCGCCAGTCTTGGGTGTTCACAGGCAGGATTTACCCAGAGTGGCATTTGAATGCAGAGTGTCGGTGTTTACTTTTTAAAGTTTGATTGATTGTGTGATTTGGGAGGCTTGTCCGGCATTACACGTCAAATGTCTAGTAACTGTCCTTAAGCACTCCCTCCAAGCCCTTCTGCTGCCCTTGAGTAGATAACACACCACCCAGCCTGAGGACACAGATAAGCGCCAGGGACGTTTACACATTTTATCACCACAACTTGTGCTCTCGGTGTCCTTGGCGGGTAATCCAGTGTTTTTCCTCTGCTCCAAGCAGCACTTTGATAAGCACATGGCCACCTATATGTGAAGCAAGAACCGGTGTCCTTTCTTTGCAGTAACCACTCCTTTTACTGCTGTTGTGTCCCATAAGGTGAAGTTTGTGTTCTAACTTTATCCGCAAACAAAGTCTGATTTTTCAAAGGGACACACTCGCCATCAACGATCAGAAGCATTAGAGCTCTATTGATGTGAAGCATATTCAATTTGGGGCCAGTGATGGTGACATTACAAGAGCATATACCAGTGCTTAATTTGTAAAGCAATACGTGCCAGGGCTCTCGTCGGGACCCCACTGCAGCCTGCACCACACATTGCTCCTGCCAGCTTGCAATGACAGTACAAACACAGCTGACAACCATCACCCACAGCTGTTGTTGTGATAATACCTAAATAAGCCAGACAGCGCCACCATGTGGCAGACTGTCATAAGCCACAGTGCTGACAATTAGGTGCCGGTGCTGAGCACCGGAAACCACCGGCTCGAATTAAGCACTGGATACACTTCTGGTCCAGGGTACCCCTCTCGATGTTGGGAAGGGAGGTGCTAGTAAAGATGATGATGCTGATGCGTTGTCTTTATGTTCTCCTGGGCCTCTTTTCTTAGGCACCTTGAGTTCTTCTGAGATGTGGATGGTCTGCTTACCGCATTGATTTGGGTGGCGCTCGGCCGAGAGTTCACCTGGGTGCCTGTAAGTTGCCGTAAAAGAAGAGCTGACTGCCCATGTCAGATCTGGAATGCTCTTACTTGGCATCTCAGTTGCAGCACCTTCCTGAATGTCTGAACCATTCACCTAAAAGGAAAATCAATTTGCTGCATGGATGCTGTGGTTATATCTCAGGAGGATTTAGAGGGTGGGAATAACTGACCTTGAATGAGTTCAAGGGTGGGCCTTTGAACCAATGAACTTTGAGATACTGGCCATTAGGGCATTCTCTATTTGGCAACTTGACAGGGGATAATTATAGCTAGGGGTGTTTATTTATTTCTATTTTATTTATTTATTTATAAAGTTCTCTATAGCACGAACATGACCAGTGAGGGTATCAGAGCGCTTTACATTAGGGGATGAACGAGATAATTAGGAGACAAGAAAAAAGAGTCAACAAAAAAGAAAAAGGTGCAAAACAGAGCTTAACAGGTTGCAAAAGAATGAACTCCATAGGAAGTCAGAAATAAAATGATCATGGTCAGCAAATGAGTCCTAGTCCTCGATAAGTTTGTTAAACCAACAGGAGTGATTTTAGTGCAAGAATTTGTTCATCAGAAGTGTTTTCATTCTTTTTTGAGGGAGGCGGGAGGCGGAATCAAATGGATTTCCAGAGACAGAGAATACAAGATTTTCGGGGCGACACCCCAGAAAGGCACTGTTGCACCTTTTGTTTTTATGGAAAATCTGTGGTTTCAGGAACATGGAGCTGGTGCAGCATGATGTTCTGCATCCTCCAGATAGTTTTAGTTCTTGTGCTAAACACCTAGGGGTATTGAAATGTAAAGTTGCTATTGACTGCTAGCTGCTGGAAGCAGAAATAATTTAAAGGGTTGCTACAAAATGTTTTACACTCTAATTGCATTTATTGTATGTACTATGTATGTGGAGAAGTGTGGCTCACTGGTTAGAGGAGGCAGACCTGGAAGCAGAGGACCAGGGTTCAATTCCCGGCTCGGCAGGGTCTTGAGTCCTAATGATGTCCATGGACTAGACAATTCTCGCTCCGGTGCCCACTCGATTCATGGGTTCACACTCTGCGACTCTGGGCAATAGCTTGCTTAATCTCCACAACGGCCCCTTGCGGCGGGATGCCTGGCTTTCACCTTGCGGATACCCTGCCGGGGTTATCTCACAGGGGAATACCAGGACGGGTTCCCTAAGCAAGCGCTTAGAAACCGCTCGGTGATTTTGCGCTATATAAATTCCTGTACATTTACATTTACATTTACTAGCTTTCAAAGCCATCTATTACTAGAATGTACATACTTGACTATTTTAAAGCTAATTTTCAAAATTATAATTTATTACCTATTATATGTATTATGTGAAAGCTAAATTTGAAAATATTATTTAGTATCTATTTTTTATATGTAGCTGCTTGACAACCTTTTGCTGTGCACTTACAGCTTCTGATTTATGTTCAATATTCAAAGTGATAAAAGTATTTAAAAAATAAAATAAATGGAGACTTTGGTTACATGGACCTTGGACATCAGTTTCTGATCCCAGTCTAGGCAACAGGAGAAATATTGCATACATATCACACACAGCGAGTCTGATCCCCTATATTTGGAATAGAGGAACTGAATGTATCTCAAGACAGGCACCCATGTCGTTGTCGGCACTGCTTTTGGCCTAAAGGAACTACACAAACTATATGCAGAAGCTAGATGGTTGGAATGGGAATATGATCTGATGGGAGAGCTCTAGGAGGAAGACAGGCTCCACACATTGATGAAGCGAAGGCAAGACGGGTTGTGTACCCCGGCCACGTCCTGTAGTTTGTCAGGTTCTAATGGGTGGTCGGCGACTCGGGGCAGGGAATACCTACAGACCACAGAAATCCAAAACATTGAAAAAGATTGTGGTATTGGGATAATGAGTGAGATCCCTGGGCTTAAAATGTAAAGCCTTGCTAAACAGAATAATGCACGTCGGAGTCAAACAAAAATTGATGGGAGACTGTAGCACCCAGAGCATCGACGCGGAGTGGGATAGAATAATGCAAGAGTCCTGGTAGGGGTTGGTGTCATGCCAGCAATCAGTGGTGGGGGAAATGGTCAAAATGGATCTACATCACTCTATACTGTCCCTCTACCCTGCACCAACAAGGAGCAGGCAAATGAAAAGTAGTGTGCCAGGTCTGGGTCTCATTCTTGCTAAATGTAGAATCTCAACTTTTGGCTTCAGGGGTTGGGCCCTGTTTGTGACCTATGGTGTAACATGCTTATTAAATGGATGTTAGCTGAAGGCATTGCAGTCCGTCGTCAGGACAGACAATAAAGTGCCAGAAGACCTTGTAGGTTGGAAAGTGTTGACCAACACCTTAAATAGCCCTCCTGCAAAAGCCAATAGAGACCAGGCTCTTCTCACTCCCCACATCCAACACTCCACCTGCCAGCACTTTTTACGTACTTTGGTGTTGACCACTGAAGCTAAATATATTTTTGCTTTCTGGGCCTTTTGAATGTTTATGTTTATAGGATTTGTAAAGCGTGTGACTACCCTTGGGCATCTCAGCGCTGCGTGAGTCAGAAGTAGGGGCAGTGAACAGTTAGTCTTGTGGGAAGAGCCGTGTCTTGAGTTTTTTCCTGAATTATGCTTTTTTTTGAGTGAGTCGAAGCTCTGGATCTAGACTGTTCCAGAGTGTGGGCATCAGATGGGTGAAAGACCTTCCACCCCATCTGGCTCTTTTTATTGTAGTCGCTTCCATGAGGAATTTTGAGCTCGACCTAAGATGTTGGTGGGGTAGATAGTGGGTGACCAGGTTTTGGATGAGTACAGGGCACCTTCCGTACATGGCACAATGAGCCAAACTTAAGGACTTGAATTTGGTTCTGGCTTGAACCGGGAGCCAATGCAGTTCCTTTAGTGTTGGTTTGACTGATTGACATCTGGGTATGTTCGGTAGTAGTCGTGATGCTGCATTCTGAACAATTTGTAGTCAGTTTGTTACGTACTTGGGAGAACCAAGAAAGAGAGAGTTGCCGTAATCCAGCCTCGAAGTCCCAGAGGCCTGGACCACCGTCCTCCTCGCATCCTCTGGGAGTAGGGATATGATTTTCCTAGTAGTATCCCGAAACAGGTGCCAGATAGTTTTTTGGCCTGTACCTCCATTGTTAGATTCTGGTCCAGCCACATGCCAAGGTTTTTTATGGCTGCCTTGGGCGGAGTGAGTACCCCCCAACTAGTTGGCCACAAAATCTCTGAGCGAGGATTAAATATATTTCCCAGAATCATTAGTTCTGTCTTATCCCCATTTAACTTGAGTCTGCAGTCCGCCACCCAGGATCCAATTTTCTCAAGGCAAGGTACAAGTTGCTGATGATCTGAGTTGAGTGTGTCTGAGATTGAGAATACTAGTTGCGTGTTGTCGTCAAGGAGGAGGGAGAGTGATCAGTCGATCAGACGGGCACCAATTACCACCCAAAACAAGGGGGGAAGGTCCAGTGTGAGCTTGTGCCCGTGCGAGTCACACGTTCAACAAAGGAGAGTGCTGAACTGTTCCTAAAGAAGATTAAACAGACTGGCGTGACCGTAGGTGTGTGTCTTACACCTTTGGGCATCCATTATGTTGGACGTGTTTGCCTCACACACCCGAAAGGGTGTCATGCTTCATCATTGCTCCTCGTCGGGGAGGCGGTGCAATCCCCGACAGGCTCACCAAAGAGAGGGGCTCTTTGGCGTAGATCTTTTTGTCCAACAGCCTATTGGTGAAGTGCGGGTATGTGGGTCAGGGCAGTAAGTTTCCTGAAGAAAAAGTGATTAAAATGTAGCAGGGGGTGCCGGAAAACACTTTATTCTGGTGGTCCCCCTACCGCAGTTAAAAAAGTGGAACTAGCTCGCTGGGTGACGGCAGATTAGGTAGCGTAACCCTAGACGAAACTAGAGTGAGGGTTGGTCAACATGTTTCTCGCCTGGGAAATTTCCCGCGATTCGTCAGGACCTAGTGAAGGTGAAGTTTAAAAGGAAAGAAAGAAAAACATGCTGGTGTCATGTGTTTCGTGTAGTTTTACCTCAGGGGTTAATCCTATGCCTAAACAATGGAGAGAAAAAAAGGCAACAAGGTTAACATTTTTAACATTCTCTTGTAAAGGTATAAAAGGTCACAGCCAAAACAACAACATAGTGCAGTGAAATCGCGGCAGTGTGGGGATATTCACACGACCAAAACATGCCAGTGTTGTCGTCGGGTGTAGTGTATAGTGAACACTCTTCCACACTATGTACGTGAAGGGGGTAGTGTGGTGTGAATTTAAAACCAGTGTTACTAAAAAACCGCAGCAGCAATCTAATGGAGAATACCATGACTATGGAGATGTGAGGGCCAACAGTGGTGGTCGTATGATGTTGACTCACAACTCACCTAATGGTCTTGGACTAATTACCACCTGAGCAGTCGGCGGGTCGGTACAACGGGGTTGTGCCTACAGTTCTGGCTGAGGGAGAGGAAGGAACTGTTAGCTTGGGAAGGAACAAGTAAATGCAACCCCTGAAAGAGGTCAAGGATGTGTTGACTCCGGCAGTGAGTTTGCCAGGGGTTAGAAAGGAGGGGACTGTCTTACCTCAAGCTTCCCGTGTCCGTGCGGAATCACCTACCCATCACCGCCGAGCTCGAATAGGTAAAGACGCTCGGGGCGTGTACTATTTATAGGTGACCGCGTCATAGGGTTGCGCCAGTGGACGCCCACTTGTGTGGATCACGTGTTAACTGGTGGGATGGTGACGGCCATAGTTAAGTGGTGGTAATTAGAGTTGAACTATGGAGCCAAACTTCATTGTGTCAATAATACCCGAGGTACGTAGGGCAGGCAGAAAAACTCACAGGAAGTGGTATAAGGATTGTAATATACAGCATAGCAATGAAAAGGTTATCGTAAAACCAGATGGTAGATGGACGAGACAGACAGTGGCAAGTTTATAGAGAGTGCCAGGGAATATCTTCATTGAGTCCTTGTTTATCTGTAGAGAGGCGGTAGACCCACCTTTGTTCTTTTCGGAAAAGGGCATTCTTGGGGCAGTTAGGACTGGATTCAAGTACCACCCACCTAATTGCGTCTGCGTTGTGATTATTTTCCACATAGTGCTTACACATTTTGGTGTGGGTTTTCTTACGCCGAAAATTGCTGCGGTGTTCAATGATTCGTGTTTTGATTGGGCGGGTTGTCATCCCAATGTATTGAAGACCGCATGGGCATGTTAGCATATATATGCAGTTGGTGGTGTTGCAATTAGTGTGGCCCCGGATTTCCCACTTGAAGGTTTCAGAAAGTTGGATTGTTTTTTGAGGTGTGGTGTATTTACATACCCCGCAAGTGCCGCATGGGTAATGGCCGGTGACGGGAGGTAGATTCCATAGGGTCTGCTGGGTGCATTTCTTTGTCGTTTTAGGTCTAGTGTTAATGAGGATGTCTTTCACGTTTTGTGACCTTTTGAATGCGAACCTGGGTTGTTCAAAGTTCATATCACCTGTGTTAAGGATCCCCCAGTGGCGTTTGATTGTGCTCTTGATTCTGTTAGATATGGGGGTAAAAGTAGTGACACAGGTGATAGGCTGGTTCTCGGTAGGTGTTTTTTCCCGTCTTTCCAGTAGGGCTTCTCTATTATTGTTTCTGGCCCGTTAGTTAGCTTTAGCGACCTCTCTTTTCGGGTAACCTCTGTCAAGTAGATTCCTAGACAGGATGGTGGACTCTTTTTTGTAGTCTGCCACATCACTGCAATTCCGCCTGATACGAAGAAATTGCCCGAAGGGTAAATTAGAGCGTAAAGCTTTAGGGTGGTGGCTTTCGTAATGTAGCAAGCTGTTACGATCTGTGGGCTTCCTGAACATTGTGGTGTTAATTCTCCCCTCCAGCAATTTTATCGTCAGGTCAAGGAAGGCAATCTCATTCGTTGAGGAAGACATAGTAAAATGTAGGTATGGGTTGAGTGTATTAACCCATTCAAAGAAAGCCTCATGCGAATTGGGTGGGCGCGTCCATAGGATGAGGATATCGTCTATGAAACGTCTCCACATTTTGATATTGTCTGCGAAGGGATTCGATTGGTGGTGTATGTGTTTCTCTTCAAAGTCGGCCATGTACAGACATGCCACTGACGGGGCAAAAGTGCTGCCCATCGAAGTCCCTTGGGTCTGATGAAAGTATTTGCCCTTGAACTCAAAGAAATTTTCAGTGAGCGCCAGGGTGGCGCATTCCATGATAAATGAAGGTGGGGTGTTCGAGTTCCACTCCTCCAGTCCTAGCCGTGCCTCTATTACCTCTAGTGTGGCCCTCTGAGGGATGTTGGTATAGAGGGCCTCCACATCTAGAGTAACCAGGAGATCAATGTGCCCCATGTCTTGAAGTGAGTTCAAAAGGCACAAGACATCGGTGGTGTCCTGGATGTAGGAGGGAATGCGTTTCACAAGCGGTTGCAAAAAGTGATCGCAAAACTGCGAGAGTGGTTCCAATACAGAATCAATCCCTGAGACTATAGGTCTCCCAGGTACTGGTCTAGTTCCCTTATGAATTTTGGGCAGTATGTAGAAATATGGCACCCGTGGATCTTTTTTCATAAGGAATTCTGCCTCCTTCTTGCTGATCCATTGCTCGCATTCCGCAGTCTCCACTAAGCCTGTGATAGTAGTTTGTAGGCGTGGGGTAGGATCACTGGGAATGGGAGTGTAATACCGTTGGTCATTCAGTTGCCTTGAACATTCTAGTTCATAATCTGCAGTGTTCATCAGAACTGTGGCGCCTCCCTTGTCAGCTTGTTTTATAGTGATCAGGGGGTCGTCCGACAGTGATTTCAACACCTCCATCTCTTTGCGAGAAATATTGGAGTGTTTTGTTTGTCGATCTAGTGCATCGATGTCTTTGAGTACTGCTTGCTCAAATGTTAGAACCTCATTAGGAACCATCCCATTGTGGGGTGTGAAGGTAGATGGGTTGTGTAGGCCCGAGTCTTCTGTTGGTTCACAGGGCCTACCTTCAAAGAAGGCCTTGAGTCTTACTTTTCTAAAGAAAGACTGGATTTCCCAAGTCTGGTTGAATAGGTCAATTCTGGGTGTGGGAACAAAACCAAGTCCTTTTTGAAGGACTTGTTCCTCGCTTTCTGTAAGGAGGCGATCTGAAAGGTTGACGACAAGGCTCATTTTGGTCCTGACCTGTTCGTGCTCCTTGTGTCCATCCCCTGGGGGCGTGTGTCCTCCCATTGCACTCTCTTCTCTGAGGCGTTGACTCGTTTTCGCCCGCGCCCTCTGCCCCAGCCTCTGCCTAAAAAAGGGGGGCGTGCAGAACCTTGAGGTGCGAAAAAGGGTGGATATTGTGGAGCGAAGGGTGGTTGAAACTGTGGAAATTGTGGGTATTGCCAAAAAGGGGGGCCCATGGGTTGCCCCTGTTGGGGGAAGTTGGGGAAGTTATGGAAGTTCTGTTGACCCCGACCCCTACCTCTTTTAGCCCTCGGTGGCATGTTGGGCATTTCATTTTCGTGGCTGTTCTCGGATCCACTGTTTGAACCCCTCCTAGATGAGGTTGCACTCGAGTCCGAGTTATAATTGGTTCCTGGGGGGACATAGTCTTCTTTGAGGTAAGGATAGACCTTTTCTTTGGAAAACCTTTTTATGTCTTTTTGGTGTTTTGCCACTTTTTGGTTCATAAGGTACTCTTTATGTTCTTCAAAATTGTGGGATAGGTCTTAAGCACTCCTGTTAGTTCTTGTTTAATAATTTGACTGATATCCTTCATCAAATTTATTGTCCTTCTTTTGCGTGCTGCTTGGTAGCTCTGGGCTGCCTGTCCCTGAGATTTAACAAGACTGTTTGGAATTGGTTAGTGGTAACAATATCACAACCATACCAAGCGCACAGCTGATATTTACGTTATTTCCCCCTTTTCAATGATTCTCCTAATTCAGTTTATGTTTTTGATTCTCATATTTTATTCTGAGGTTTTAGTTTCGCATGAATACATTCTATTCTTATTGTTCACTTTGCACAATGTTTTCCAATGCATTAAACTCAAAATCAAAAAAATTTCTTTAGTACATTTGTAACAAATAAACGACGATTGCTGAATTTGTTGGCCCGATGCATTTCGGGACCAGCGTCCCTTCTTCGGGGGCCTCTGTGAAAGAAATAATATGTCAATTACTTTCTGCTATCTATACTTAAATGTGCCACTACTCACGATCAAGTACCACACTCCATTGTGTTAATCAATTCCTAACTCTCAATTCATTATAACAAACAATGTCAGCAAAAATGCATGATATGACCACACTCCATTGTGTTAATCAATTCATAACTCTAAATACATTATAACAAACAATGTTAGAAAAAATGCATGATATGACAAATCATGATGTTGTTATCTGGGGTTAAATTGAATACAGTGATGACAAAACTCATATCTGTTCATTTCCTGCTGTGTATTTAAATTCACTGCACAAACATTAATTGTCCATTGGTTACTCATATGGTGAAAAAACTCACTCACGTGTGTGTTTGCAATCGTCTATGTTAACCTCATATTCTAGATGATGGGGCTGAACCGAATTCCTATTCTGTAATAAACAAAGAGCAACATCCATAAGGGACTCTGTACTGTTGTGTTGATTTGATTCATGACGGTTAAAGTAAACAGAAATTTACCTCCTTTTCGTAATTTAGAACCGCGTATCTGAAAAGCAATGTAAAACCCATATTAAGTACCGGGTCTTGAAGAGGGCAATAGGGCTAGATGTTGCCGATTTAAACTCATTTGCGCTTACCGGTGGTTTTAAGAAACGTGTTCGAAGAAAGTCCTCCTTGGCTCTGCCTCTCAATCGGTGAGTGAAACTGACGGACTCGCGGGATTGGTTTAAATTGACGCGTTAACTGGGTGTCGCGTAAGTCAAAGACGGACTATACCTTCCATCGGCCATGTTTAAATGGTCTAAATACGGCGGAATGCTACCAGTTTAAATTAACGCGATAACTGGGTATCGCGTAAGTCAAAGACGGACTATACCTTACAGTTGCGGTATATCGGCCATATTAGAATGGTCTAAATTCGACGAGAATACTGCCAGTTATAATGATTGTATAAGAAAAAACAGGCGAAGAGATAAAATTCATGCTCTCTTCTAAATAAACATCTAGTGAGAGATGTAAACAACTGTATGCTGCAAGAACAACTGTGAACGATCATGGAGTAAAGTTAACTCCTATATTTATTTGAAAAAACGGGGTGTGGACATGGTAAATGACGTGTCATCCATGTTAAAAGAAGGGAATAGTAAAGATTCCTGATTCTGAATTTTAAATGTGTTTCTGTGTTTTTAGGGAGTATGTTCAAATAAAAATACGGGCAATCTGGTTATAAGTTGTTTCCATGTACCTGTAATTGTGAAGCCATACTACAACACAATGTAGCATCAATACAGTGTAGTACTTGTATAAAACACAGTGTAAAAGATATGATACTTGCAATAATCAATCGACAATCTTGAGGTTTGCAATATATAGCCCAATTCCTAGTGGAAGATTTATAATCATTACATCATTTCCCTGAATTGGTTAGTTGAATCAATACAATGTTGTGCTAGTATAAAACACAGAATAAGAGATATGATGCTTACAAAAATCAATCAACAGTCTTGAAATGTACAATATATAGCCCAAGTCCTTGTAAAAGATTTCTAATCATTACATCATTTCCCTGGCTAGGTTGGCGGCTGTCTTAGCATCCAGATATCCTGATCATATCCCCATTGGGTTAGTTCCATATTATTCATTATGATCATAGAAAGCATCCTAGATCTAATTTATCATTTAGACCCATTGGTTCCATTGTTTGGAATTTTTTGATTAGCATGACTTCCCTTTGGGATAAGAGTTTCTGACAGTCCGTTCCTTCTCTTAGGTTGATTTTTTCTAGGGCCATGAATCGAACTTGTGAAATGTTATGATTATTAGATATCCAGTGGGCTGCTAAGTTAGATTTCATGTTTTTGTTCCGTATCATGCTTTTGTGTTCTCCTATCCTTATTTTTAACTTCCTCTCTGTTTTGCCTATGTACATTAGGCCGCATGGGCATTTTATACAATACAATACAAAGTTTGAGTTGCAGTCAGCAGTGAATTTAAGTTTGATTTTTTCTCTAGTTCTGGGGTGGGTTACAAAGTCCTGTTGCATAACGTTGTTGCAGTGAACACAGTTGTTGCACTTGCGCATCCCTTTGTGATCGGTGTTGTCTGGTTTCTTCATCATTTTTAGGTGTTCTTGCAAATTGTGGCTTCTGGTGTATGCAAATAATGGCTTGGAGTCAAAGATATTATGAAAATCTTCGTCATTTTCTAGAAGTTCCCACCTTTTACTGATGATTTTCCTGATGCTAACAGCTCGTGTTGAGAATTTAGATACAAACACACTACGGTTGGTGCTGGTAGTTTTGTTTTTGCTTATCAGTAAATTCTCACGCTTAATCGCCTTAATGCGTGTTTCAGCTTTCTCTATGCATTTGGTAGGGTAACCTCGTTCCGTGAATCTTTTCTTGAGTCTTTGCAAGTCCTCATCATGTGCTTCTGGGGTGGAACATATTCTTTTGCTCCGTATCATTTGAGAAAACAGCAGATTTTCAATAAGTTTGGGAGAGTGAAAGCTCTGGTACAGTAAAGTATTGTTTCTGTCAGTCGGTTTCACATAAGTTTTGGTGGAAAATGTTTTTTCTTGTTTTGTTATTTTAACATCCAGGAATGTTATTTCTGTGGAGCTGATTGAGTGTGTAAATTGAATTCTGGCGTTTTTTTCATTTAACTCCTTAATGTTTTGCTGCAGGTTTTCACAAGAATCATCCCAGATTAAAACAATATCGTCGATGAAACGTTTGTATAGGATTAGGTGATTGGACCATTTAATATCTGAGAAGATGTGCAGTTCTTCGAATTGGGCCATGAAAATATTTGCGTAGGTTGGCGCCCCTCCAAATCCCATGCTTGTTCCACTTATTTGTAGAAAAAAGTCCTCTTTGTATTTAAAGTAACTGTGTTGCAGACAGAATGTCAAGAGCTCTAGAAGTAGAATTTGATTGGCGCCTATGTTTTCCATCTGTAATAAAGCCCATTCTATTGCTTCAATACCTTCTTTCAAGGGAATTGACGTGTACAGAGATGTTACGTCGATCGTGCACATAATCCAATGTTGACTGTTATTGAGATCCAAATTGTTGAGCTGATTCAGAAAATCTGTAGTATCTTTAATGGTGGTTTTCCAGTTTAAGACAAATTTCTGAAGAAAGAAATCAATATAAGTGCCCAATGGTTCAAATAACGATCCTACACCTGAGACGATGGGTCTAAAGGGAGGGTCGTATAAGTTCTTGTGTACTTTAGGTAACATGTACAAATGCGGTCTCTTTGGGTTTTGTTTGGTCACAAATTGTTCTGTTTTAGTGGAAATCCAATCCATATCTTTGGCATGATTCAAGATTTTTCCAAGAGTTTGCATTATTTCTTGAGTTGGGTCTTTCTCCAAACGCAGATAGGTGGTTTCATCGGCTAGATGTTCCATGACCTTCTTGTTGTAATGTTCAGTGTTCATTATGATGAGGGCTCCCCCTTTGTCTGCTCGTTGGAACGTTAATTCCTTCTGGTTGGATAATTTTTGAAGTATGTTTCTTTCTTTTTTTGAAAAATTAGTTTTCTGCTTGACTTGAAAGTCGAGTTTGTGAATATCCAACAAAACTAGTTTTTCAAATAAATCCAATGTCTTGTGGGAAACTGGAGCTACGAAGTTGCTTTTAGGTTTGAATTCCACGTATTCCTTACTGGCTGGGGGTTGTTGTTCAATGATGACGTTGGCAAAAAAGTGTTTTAATCTGATGTTTCTCATGAACTTGTAGAATGCTATTTCTGTTTCAGCCAGATTAGATTGATATGTGGGGACAAAGGAAGTGCCTTTATCCAAAACTTTCATTTGTTGGTTTGTCAATTGTGTAGATGAGATGTTGATCACTATACTCTCCCGCTGCGTAGGTTGGGTTTGGTTTTTTCTTTTGGTTTTTCCTCTCCTGGTTTTTGTTGGTTTCCTCCCGCTTTTGCAGTTGGGTCCGGAGCTTTTGGTGCCTGTTGGCCCTGTTCTAAAAAAGCCTCCGTGGTCGTTATTGTAGATGGTGTAACTACTGTTGTCAGTGGTGTAGCTGATGTTGTTGCTGTTTCTTTATCTGTGCTTGATGTTTCTTTTCTTTGTACTGGAGCTCTGGAAGTAGATATATCTCCGTCAGACACTACACTCTCTTCGTATGAGGTAAATTGTTTTTTCGAAGTTGGGCGACGTTGTGCATACATTTCTGCCCATGTGTACACTTCGTTTAAACGGTAATCAATGGTGTCCCGTTTAAATTTTCCTAATTTCCTTTCTTGCAAGTCTTTCTCATAGCTTTCCAATTTTTTGTTCATTAAATCCAATTCATTCTGCCATTCTTCTCCGTCCATGCGTTTAGATAGGTCTTGTTGTAAATTGAATATCTCTTCTTTAAGTTCTTTAATGCTTTTGGATAATTCCTCCACGATTAGTAAAATGAGGTCTAGTGAGCATTTGTTTAACACCGCGTACCATCTGTCCATGAAGTTTTTGTTGTGCTGGAGTCGAAACAAAAGAGGTTTAATTGCAAGTCTCAAGCCTCTAGGGATACGTTGATTTTTATGATATTGGATTAATGTTGATGCGTGGAGTCTTTGATTAAGTTCACGACGCATGATGAATTCCAGTTGTCTTAGTTGTTGAATTGTGGAGCCTTGGTGGGACTCAAAGGATTTCGTGGCTTTTATAAGTGAATAGATTTCTGCCGCTTGTTGATCTGTATATGTTTTAGTATCAGCGCGATTTCCAGTAGTACTTGCTATACTTTCAAAGGTTGCCATGTTGGGTGCTCAGACCTGTTGTTAGGCAGTGACTGCGAATGATATTCAAAATTGTGGGATAGGTCTTAAGCACTCCTGTTAGTTCTTGTTTAATAATTTGACTGATATCCTTAATCAAATTTACTGTCCTTCTTTTGCGTGCTGCTTGGTAGCTCTGGGCTGCCTGTCCCTGAGATTTAACAAGACTGTTTAGAATTGGTTAGTGGTAACAATATCACAACCATACCAAGCGCACAGCTGATATTTACGTTATTTCCCCCTTTTCAATGATTCTCCTAATTCAGTTTATGTTTTTGATTCTCATATTTTATTCTGAGGTTTTAGTTTCGCATGAATACATTCTATTCTTATTGTTCACTTTGCACAATGTTTTCCAATGCATTAAACTCAAAATCAAAAGAATTTCTTTAGTACATTTGTAACAAATAAACGACGCAGTATGTTCTGCCATTTCTTTATTCAATTCGGCCAATTTGGTCTTGAAACCTGTATTCTGAGCCGCAGTCTTCAAAGCAGCCTCGGCCGCTTGAATGCGGACTAGGAGGGCATCTGCTAGTCGTTTTGCAGTATTCACGATGAGGATGAGAAGGTCATGGGTGCACTTCCACGACACTTGAGACCACTCGACTTTGAACTGTCCATCTTCCCAGAAAATTCTGGGGAAGTTCTAAACTATCAGGCCATTGGGAGCAGTTTTGGCTTTGAAGTATTCAGCCATCATCGTCCCGTGTATTGTGATTCTTATCCATTCCCGTTTGAGATCTGCCAAGGATTGCCACTCTGTAGTATTGCTCACTGAGGCTGTCTCTACGTCTGTACCGAAGAGTGATGGAGTTCTCATAATTGCCGCTGCGTCTTCTTCCCCGAAACTTAATCCTTGACTTTCCATATTGGTAGAGTCAAGGGACGTGTTCCTGGTCGAAGAGGGATCCTTCAAATGAAGGATGGTAGAGAGGACTGAAAAGAAAGGTACGATACCCACTAGGGGGTATGGTGCGTGACTAACCAGTATGGTATAAAAGTCACTGAGGTGGGGGCTATGAATAATCTAACCCACCAGGAATGAGCTCCCACGGTTCGCACCGTGCATAAGCAGTCGTCAAGGAGGAGGGAGAGAGATCAGTCGATCAGACGGGCACCAATTACCACCCAAAACAAGGGGGGAAGGTCCAGTGTCAGCTTGTGCCCATGCAAGTCACACGTTCAACAAAGGAGAGTGCTGAACTGTTCCTAAAGAAGATTAAACAGACTGGCGTGACCATAGGTGTGTGTCTTACACCTTTGGGCATCCATTATGTTGGACGTGTTTGCCTCACACACCCGAAAGGGTGTCATGCTTCATCATAGGCGTTGCTCCTCGTCGGGGAGGCGGTGCAATCCCCGACGGGCTCACCTCAGAGCGGGGCTCTTTGGCGGAGATCTTTTTGTCCAACAGCCTATTGGTGAAGTGCGGGTATGTGGGTCAGGGCAGTAAGTTTCCTGAAGAAAAAGTGATTAAAATGTAGCAGGGGGTCCCGGAAAACACTTTATTCTGGTGGTCCCCCTACCGCAGTTAAAAAAGTGGAACTAGCTCGCTGGGTGACGGCAGATTAGGTAGCGTAACCCTAGACGAGACTAGAGTGAGGGTTGGTCAACATGTTTCTCGCCTGGGAAATTTCCCGCGATTCGTCAGGACCTAGTGAAGGTGAAGTTTAAAAGGAAAGAAAGAAAAACATGCTGGTGTCATGTGTTTCGTGTAGTTTTACCTCAGGGGTTAATCCTATGCCTAAACAATGGAGAAAAAAAAAAAGGCAACAAGGTTAACATTTTTCACATTCTCTTGTAAAGGTATAAAAGGTCACAGCCAAAACAACAACATAGTGCAGTGAAATCGCGGCAGTGTGGGGATATTCACACGACCAAAACATGCCAGTGTTGTCGTCGGGTGTAGTGTATAGTGAACACTCTTCCACACTATGTACGTGAAGGGGGTAGTGTGGTGTGAATTTAAAACCAGTGTTACTTAAAAACCGCAGCAGCAATCTAATGGAGAATACCATGACTATGGAGATGTGAGGGCCAACAGTGGTGGTGGTATGATGTTGACTCACAACTCACCTAATGGTCTTGGACTAATTACCACCTGAGCAGTCGGCGGGTCGGTACAACGGGGTTGTGCCTACAGTTCTGGCTGAGGGAGAGGAAGGAACTGTTAGCTTGGGAAGGAACAAGTAAATGCAACCCCTAAAAGAGGTCAAGGATGTGTTGACTCCGGCAGTGAGTTTGCCAGGGGTTAGAAAGGAGGGGACTGTCTTACCTCAAGCTTCCCGTGTCCGTGCGGAATCACCTACCCATCACCGCCGAGCTCGAATAGGTAAAGACGCTCGGGGGCGTGTACTATTTATAGGTGACCGCGTCATAGGGTTGCGCCAGTGGACGCCCACTGTGTGGATCACGTGTTAACTGGTGGGATGGTGACGGCCATAGTTAAGTGGTGGTAATTAGAGTTGAACTATGGAGCCAAACTTCATTGTGTCAATAATACCAGAGGTACGTAGGGCAGGCAGAAAAACTCACAGGAAGTGGTATAAGGATTGTAATATACAGCATAGCAATGAAAAGGTTATCGTAAAACCAGATGGTAGATGGACGATTGATTCTGTATTGGAACCACTCTAGCAGTTTTGCGATCACTTTTTGCAACCGCTTGTGAAACGCATTCCCTCCTACATCCAGGACACCACCGATGTCTTGCGCCTTTTGAACTCACTCCAAGACATGGGGCACATTGATCTCCTGGTTACTCTAGATGTGGAGGCCCTCTATACCAACATCCCTCAGAGGGCCACACTAGAGGTAATATAGGCACGGCTAGGACTGGAGGAGTGGAACTCGAACACCCCACCTTCATTTATCATGGAATGCGCCACCCTGGCGCTCACTGAAAATTTCTTTGAGTTCAAGGGCAAATACTTTCATCAGACCCAAGGGACTTCGATGGGCAGCACTTTTGCCCCGTCAGTGGCATGTCTGTACATGGCCGACTTTGAAGAGAAACACATACACCACCAATCGAATCCCTTTGCAGACAATATCAAAATGTGGAGACGTTTCATAGACGATATCGTCATCCTATGGACGGGCCCACCCAATTCGCATGAGGCTTTCTTTGAATGGGTTAATACACTCAACCCATACCTACATTTTACTATGTCTTCCTCAACGAATGAGATTGCCTTCCTTGACCTGACGATAAAATTGCTGGAGGGGAGAATTAACACCACAATGTTCAGGAAGCCCACAGATCGTAACAGCTTGCTACATTACGAAAGCCACCACCCTAAAGCTTTACGCTCTAATTTACCCTTCGGGCAATTTCTTCGTATCAGGCGGAATTGCAGTGATGTGGCAGACTACAAAAAAGAGTCCACCATCCTGTCTAGGAATCTACTTGACAGAGGTTACCCAAAAAGAGAGGTCGCTAAAGCTAACAAACGGGCCAGAAACAATAATAGAGAAGCCCTACTGGAAAGAAGGGAAAAAACACCTACCGAGAACCAGCCTATCACCTGTGTCACTACTTTTACCCCCATATCTAACAGAATCAAGAGCACAATCAAACGCCACTGGGGGATCCTTAACACAGGTGATATGAACTTTGAACAACCCAGGTTCGCATTCAAAAGGTCACAAAACGTGAAAGACATCCTCATTAACACTAGACCTAAAACGACAAAGAAATGCACCCAGCAGACCCTATGGAATCTAACTCCCGTCACCGGCCATTACCCATGCGGCACTTGCGGGGTATGTAAATACACCACACCTCAAAAAACAATCCAACTTTCTGAAACCTTCAAGTGGGAAATCCGGGGCCACACTAATTGCAACACCACCAACTGCATATATATGCTAACATGCCCATGCGGTCTTCAATACATTGGGATGACAACCCGCCCAATCAAAACACGAATCATTGAACACCGCAGCAATTTTCGGTGTAAGAAAACCCACACCAAAATGTGTAAGCACTATGTGGAAAATAATCACAACGCAGACTCAATTAGGTGGGTGGTACTTGAATCCAGTCCTAACTGCCCCAAGAATGCCCTTTTCCGAAAAGAACAAAGGTGGGTCCACCGCCTCTCTACAGATAAACAAGGACTCAATGAAGATATTCCCTGGCACTCTCTATAAACTAGCCACTGTCTGTCTCGTCCATCTACCATCTGGTTTTACGATAACCTTTTCATTGCTATGCTGTATATTACAATCCTTATACCACTTCCTGTGAGTTTTTCTGCCTGCCCTACGTACCTCGGGTATTATTGACACAATGAAGTTTGGCTCCATAGTTCAACTCTAATTACCACCACTTAACTATGGCCGTCACCATCCCACCAGTTAACACGTGATCCACACAGTGGGCGTCCACTGGCGCAACCCTATGACGCGGTCACCTATAAATAGTACACGCCCCCGAGCCTCTTTACCTATTCGAGCTCGGCGGTGATGGGTAGGTGATTCCGCACGGACACGGGAAGCTTGAGGTAAGACAGTCCCCTCCTTTCTAACCCCTGGCAAACTCACTGCCGGAGTCAACACATCCTTGACCTCTTTCAGGGGTTGCATTTACTTGTTCCTTCCCAAGCTAACAGTTCCTTCCTCTCCCTCAGCCAGAACTGTAGGCACAACCCCGTTGTACCGACCCGCCGACTGCTCAGGTGGTAATTAGTCCAAGACCATTAGGTGAGTTGTGAGTCAACATCATACCACCACCACTGTTGGCCCTCACATCTCCATAGTCATGGTATTCTCCATTAGATTGCTGCTGCGGTTTTTTAGTAACACTGGTTTTAAATTCACACCACACTACCCCCTTCACGTACATAGTGTGGAAGAGTGTTCACTATACACTACACCCGACGACAACACTGGCATGTTTTGGTCGTGTGAATATCCCCACACTGCCGCGATTTCACTGCACTATGTTGTTGTTTTGGCTGTGACCTTTTATACCTTTACAAGAGAATGTTAAAAATGTTAACCTTGTTGCTTTTTTTTTTTTTCTCCATTGTTTAGGCATAGGATTAACCCCTGAGGTAAAACTACACGAAACACATGACACCAGCATGTTTTTCTTTCTTTCCTTTTAAACTTCACCTTCACTAGGTCCTGACAAATCGCGGGAAATTTCCCAGGCGAGAAACATGTTGACCAACCCTCACTCTAGTCTCGTCTAGGGTTACGCTACCTAATCTGCCGGACAACCAACAGAGCTAGTTCCACTTTTTTAACTAAGGTAGGGGGACCACCAGAATAAAGTGTTTTCCGGGACCCCCTGCTACATTTTAATCACTTTTTCTTCAGGAAACTTACTGCCCTGACCCACATACCCGCACTTCACCAATAGGCTGTTGGACAAAAAGATCTCCGCCAAAGAGCCCCTCTCTGAGGTGAGCCCGTCGGGGATTGCACCGCCTCTCCGACGAGGAGCAACGCCTATGATGAAGCATGACACCCTTTCGGGTGTGTGAGGCAAACACGTCCAACATAATGGATGCCCAAAGGTGTAAGACACACACCTACGGTCACGCCAGTCTGTTTAATCTTCTTTAGGAACAGTTCAGCACTCTCCTTTGTTGAACGTGTGACTCGCACAAGCACAAGCTGACACTGGACCTTCCCCCCTTGTTTTGGGTGGTAATTGGTGCCCGTCTGATCGACTGATCTCTCTCCCTCCTCCTTGACGACTGCTTATGCACGGTGCGAACCGTGGGAGCTCATTCCTGGCGGGTTAGATTACTCATATCCCCCACCTCAGTGACTTTTATACCATACTGGTTAGTCACGCACCATACCCCCTAGTGGGTATCGTACCTTTCTTTTCAGTCCTCTCTACCATCCTTCATTTGAAGGATCCCTCTTCGACCAGGAACACGTCCCTTGACTCTACCAATATGGAAGGTCAAGGATTAAGTTTCGGGGAAGAAGACGCAGCGGCAATTATGAGAACTCCATCACTCTTTGGTATAGACGTAGAGACAGCCTCAGTGAGCAATACTACCGAGTGGCAATCCTTGGCAGATCTCAAACGGGAATGGATAAGAATCACAATACACGGGACGATGATGGCTGAATACTTCAAAGCCAAAATTGCTCCCAATGGCTTGATAGTTAGGAACTTCCCCAGAATTTTCTGGGAAGATGGACAGTTCAAAGTCGAGTGGTCTCAAGTGTCGTGGAAGTGCACCCATGACCTTCTCATCCTCATCGTGAATACTGCAAAACGACTAGCAGATGCCCTCCTAGTCCGCATTCAAGCGGCCGAGGCTGCTTTGAAGACTGCGGCTCAGAATACAGGTTTCAAGACCAAATTGGCCGAATTGAATAAAGAAATGGCAGAACATAAAGAGTACCTTATGAACCAAAAAGTGGCAAAACTCCAAAAAGACATAAAAAGGTTTTCCAAAGAAAAGGTCTATCCTTACCTCAAAGAAGACTATGTCCCCCCAGGAACCAATTATAACTCGGACTCGAGTGCAACCTCATCTAGGAGGGGTTCAAACAGTGGATCCGAGAACAGCCACGAAAATGAAATGCCCAACATGCCACCGAGGGCTAAAAGAGGTAGGGGTCGGGGTCAACAGAACTTCCATAACTTCCCCAACTTCCCCCAACAGGGGCAACCCATGGGCCCCCCTTTTTGGCAATACCCACAATTTCCACAGTTTCAACCACCCTTCGCTCCACAATATCCACCCTTTTTCGCACCTCAAGGTTCTGCACGCCCCCCTTTTTTAGGCAGAGGCTGGGGCAGAGGGCGCGGGCGAAAACGAGGCAACGCCTCAGAGAAGAGAGTGCAATGGGAGGACACAGGCCCCAGGGGATGGACACAAGGAGCACGAACAGGTCAGGACCAAAATGAGCCTTGTCGTCAACCTTTCAGATCGCCTCCTTACAGAAAGCGAGGAACAAGTCCTTCAAAAAGGACTTGGTTTTGTTCCCACACCCAGAATTGACCTATTCAACCAGACCAGGGAAATCCAGTCTTTCTTTAGAAAAGTAAGACTCAAGGCCTTCTTTGAAGGTAGGCCCTGTGAACCAACAGAAGACTCGGGCCTACACAACCCATCTACCTTCACACCCCACAATGGGATGGTTCCTAATGAGGTTCTAACATTTGAGCAAGCAGTACTCAAAGACATCGATGCACTAGATCGACAAACAAAACACTCCAATATTTCTCGCAAAGAGATGGAGGTGTTGAAATCACTGTCGGACGACCCCCTGATCACTATAAAACAAGCTGACAAGGGAGGCGCCACAGTTCTGATGAACACTGCAGATTATGAACTAGAATGTTCAAGGCAACTGAATGACCAACGATATTACACTCCCATTCCCAGTGATCCTACCCCACGCCTACAAACTACTATCACAGGTTTAGTGGAGACTGCGGAATGGGAGCAATGGATCAGCAAGAAGGAGGCAGAATTCCTTATGAAAAAAGATCCAAGGGTGCCATATTTCTACATACTGCCCAAAATTCATAAGGGAACTAGACCAGTACCTGGGAGACCTATAGTCTCAGGGATTGATTCTGTATTGGAACCACTCTCGCAGTTTTGCGATCACTTTTTGCAACCGCTTGTGAAACGCATTCCCTCCTACATCCAGGACACCACCGATGTCTTGCGCCTTTTGAACTCACTCCAAGACATGGGGCACATTGATCTCCTGGTTACTCTAGATGTGGAGGCCCTCTATACCAACATCCCTCAGAGGGCCACACTAGAGGTAATAGAGGCACGGCTAGGACTGGAGGAGTGGAACTCGAACACCCCACCTTCATTTATCATGGAATGCGCCACCCTGGC
Organism: Lissotriton vulgaris; assembly: GCF_964263255.1. Lineage (NCBI taxonomy): Eukaryota > Metazoa > Chordata > Amphibia > Caudata > Salamandridae > Lissotriton > Lissotriton vulgaris. The sequence continues at coordinate 167,541,323 of NC_141689.1, read as the reverse complement.
GCTCACTGAAAATTTCTTTTGAGTTCAAGGGCAAATACTTTCATCAGACCCAAGGGACTTCGATGGGCAGCACTTTTGCCCCGTCAGTGGCATGTCTGTACATGGCCGACTTTGAAGAGAAACACATACACCACCAATCGAATCCCTTCGCAGACAATATCAAAATGTGGAGACGTTTCATAGACGATATCCTCATCCTATGGACGGGCCCACCCAATTCGCATGAGGCTTTCTTTGAATGGGTTAATACACTCAACCCATACCTACATTTTACTATGTCTTCCTCAACGAATGAGATTGCCTTCCTTGACCTGACGATAAAATTGCTGGAGGGGAGAATTAACACCACAATGTTCAGGAAGCCCACAGATCGTAACAGCTTGCTACATTACGAAAGCCACCACCCTAAAGCTTTACGCTCTAATTTACCCTTCGGGCAATTTCTTCGTATCAGGCGGAATTGCAGTGATGTGGCAGACTACAAAAAAGAGTCCACCATCCTGTCTAGGAATCTACTTGACAGAGGTTACCCGAAAAGAGAGGTCGCTAAAGCTAACAAACGGGCCAGAAACAATAATAGAGAAGCCCTACTGGAAAGACGGGAAAAAACACCTACCGAGAACCAGCCTATCACCTGTGTCACTACTTTTACCCCCATATCTAACAGAATCAAGAGCACAATCAAACGCCACTGGGGGATCCTTAACACAGGTGATATGAACTTTGAACAACCCAGGTTCGCATTCAAAAGGTCACAAAACGTGAAAGACATCCTCATTAACACTAGACCTAAAACGACAAAGAAATGCACCCAGCAGACCCTATGGAATCTACCTCCCGTCACCGGCCATTACCCATGCGGCACTTGCGGGGTATGTAAATACACCACACCTCAAAAAACAATCCAACTTTCTGAAACCTTCAAGTGGGAAATCGGGGGCCACACTAATTGCAACACCACCAACTGCATATATATGCTAACATGCCCATGCGGTCTTCAATACATTGGGATGACAACCCGCCCAATCAAAACACGAATCATTGAACACCGCAGGAATTTTCGGTGTAAGAAAACCCACACCAAAATGTGTAAGCACTATGTGGAAAATAATCACAACGCAGCCTCAATTAGGTGGGTGGTACTTGAATCCAGTCCTAACTGCCCCAAGAATGCCCCTTTCCGAAAAGAACAAAGGTGGGTCCACCGCCTCTCTACAGATAAACAAGGACTCAATGAAGATATTCCCTGGCACTCTCTATAAACTAGCCACTGTCTGTCTCGTCTATCTACCATCTGGTTTTACGATAACCTTTTCATTGCTATGCTGTATATTACAATCCTTATACCACTTCCTGTGAGTTTTTCTGCCTGCCCTACGTACCTCTGGTATTATTGACACAATGAAGTTTGGCTCCATAGTTCAACTCTAATTACCACCACTTAACTATGGCCGTCGCCATCCCACCAGTTAACACGTGATCCACACAGTGGGCGTCCACTGGCGCAACCCTATGACGCGGTCACCTATAAATAGTACACGCCCCCGAGCGTCTTTACCTATTCGAGCTCGGCGGTGATGGGTAGGTGATTCCGCACGGACACGGGAAGCTTGAGGTAAGACAGTCCCCTCCTTTCTAACCCCTGGCAAACTCACTGCCGGAGTCAACACATCCTTGACCTCTTTCAGGGGTTGCATTTACTTGTTCCTTCCCAAGCTAACAGTTCCTTCCTCTCCCTCAGCCAGAACTGTAGGCACAACCCCGTTGTACCGACCCGCCGACTGCTCAGGTGGTAATTAGTCCAAGACCATTAGGTGAGTTGTGAGTCAACATCATACCACCACCAATGTTGGCCCTCACATCTCCATAGTCATGGTATTCTCCATTAGATTGCTGCTGCTGTTTTTTAGTAACACTGGTTTTAAATTCACACCACACTACCCCCTTCACGTACATAGTGTGGAAGAGTGTTCACTATACACTACACCCGACGACAACACTGGCATGTTTTGGTCGTGTGAATATCCCCACACTGCCGCGATTTCACTGCACTATGTTGTTGTTTTGGCTGATACCTTTACAAGAGAATGTTAAAAATGTTAACCTTGTTGCCCTTTTTTTTTTTTTTTTTTTCTCCATTGTTTAGGCATAGGATTAACCCCTGAGGTAAAAGTACACGAAACACATGACACCAGCATGTTTTTCTTTCTTTCCTTTTAAACTTCGCCTTCACTAGGTCCTGACGAATCGCGGGAAATTTCCCAGGCGAGAAACATGTTGACCAACCCTCACTCTAGTCTCGTCTAGGGTTACGCTACCTAATCTGCCGTCACCCAGCGAGCTAGTTCCACTTTTTCAACTGCGGTAGGGGGACCACCAGAATAAAGTGTTTTCCGGCACCCCCTGCTACATTTTAATCACTTTTTCTTCAGGAAACGTACTGCCCTGACCCACATACCCGCACTTCACCAATAGGCTGTTGGACGAAAAGATCTCCGCCAAAGAGCCCCTCTCTGAGGTGAGCCCGTCGGGGATTGCACCGCCTCCCCGACGAGGAGCAACGCCTATGATGAAGCATGACACCCTTTCGGGTGTGTGAGGCAAACACGTCCAACATAATGGATGCCCAAAGGTGTAAGACACACACCTACGGTCACGCCAGTCTGTTTAATCTTCTTTAGGAACAGTTCAGCACTCTCCTTTGTTGAACGAATACTAGTTGCGTGTCATCAGTGTATGACACGATGGAGATACCGAAATCCTGGATGATATGGGCTAGGGGACTAAGTTAGATATTACAAAGGGTTGGACTCAGGGAAGATCCCTGAAGCACTCCCCAGGGTACAAGAAGGGGGTCTGACTTAAAACCGGCCTCCATACATTGGAAGGTCCTGTCACTCAGGAATGATGCAACACATTGTTTCACTGTTCCACCAATTCCAACGCTTTCCAACCTCTGAATCAGCACTGAGTGGTCTACCATATCAAATGCGGCACTCAAATCTAGGAGTACCACTGCTGCCATTTTTCCTTGATCAAGGATGGATTTGAGTTTTTCAGTGACCACTAACAGGGCTGACTCGGTGCTGTGTTTAGGTTTGAACTCCATTTATGTCTGATGGATGACAATATTTTTTTTCGAGAAAGGTGGAGATCGTGGTGTTCACATGTTTTTCCGCCATCTTGCCCACTAAAGGCAGAAGTGATATTGGGCGATAGTTTGATAGATCTGCAGGGTCCAGGTGTGTTCTTTTCAGCAAAGGTTTAATGATGGGGTGTTTCCACTCCTTGGGAACCCCGCCCTTTTCAAAAGAGAGGTTAATGAGGTTGCCTAGTTGGGTGAGAACGGATTTTCCGCCCTGGACGAGGATGTGCGGTGGGGCCGGGTCCAGTGGGGATCCTGACTTGATTTTCTGTAGCAAGGCAAATATATGATCTGTATTTGTCAGCGGGATGGACATAAGAACAGGTGCGACCAAAAGGGCTGACTCCATGTGTTCACTCTGTGGCTTGCTATGTGACCTAGGTGTAATTCCTAAGGTCATTGTGGATTTAGGGTGGAGAGAGTTGTAGATATTTTCCACTTTGCTTTGGTAGAAGGTGGCCAAATGTAGATTTGTCAACCCCTTAGGTATCAGTAAGCTTCAGTAATTTGCTCTCGCACCCATCACCAGCAAGTAATGTTATAATCATTTTAATTATGCAACAATAATTCATATAGTGCCACTCTCTACCCTACTTCAATGCACTAGCACTCAAGACCACACTGCTATCTCATTACACAACCTGAGTCCTTAGTAGGACCTCGTCACCTTTATGGGAGAAGATGCTCTTAATTTCGAAGCCAATTTTCCAAGTCAACATCCAACCTTATTCAAGGGCCCTGCATGGAAGGGCGGTCAGGCCTAAGAACCATGGCGAATAGACAACATAGTTTTTGTTGTATACTTTAAGTTGTAGAATTTGTGTCATGAACAATTGCTGGAGATAAAGGAGCAGCTTTTATATATCTCAGGGACGGCTCCTCCGTTTGAGCGAAGGAACGTCGCCACACTGAAATGCCCCCAGAGGCGAAAAATAAAATGGCAATGAAGTTAATTCATTACCACTTTATTCTTCATCACCCCGTCCCTAGTGGAGCATCAGGATGTGGGTGGGGTTCTGCTGATTGGCAGCAGCAGAGAGAGCAGGGCACTTCAGTTTAAAGTGTGCATGTCTTTTTGGCTGGCCTTCTTGCAACAGCAAACCACACATTCTCACTTTAAACCTCTCTAACCTTCTTGGTTAGAGAAAGCAAACGCCTCCAGGGCTCTTCTGAGTGAGATAGAGGCTGCCCCAACCAATCCTGGCACTGCTCTCATGCTGGTGAGAGCAGCACCTATCCAACACAATAACTGCCAGTACTGCCACTCTATTCTGGTTTCTTTTAAGGGGAACGTATTGACCTCAAACAATAGGTACCATAGACTTATTTTTCAGGGTGAAATAAATCAATTTCTTTTATTTACTTTACATATATCAAAATCAATTTTTATTTTTTTGTATATTTATAAACACATGATTAACATTTGCACCTTATCAAATCCTAAAAAACCAAATTGTTTTGCATTCACTCTCCCTACTTCTCACATTCTTTTCATACATTCCTACAAACAAAACGCGTAGACCGGTTCTTCATGCAGCCTTAGGAGTGTTCTCATATGACACAATTGAAAAAGTTACTAAAAGATATCCCATGGCTGTTTTTTGTAAATAATTCATGCAAAATGTATATATTATGTTGATTTTGTAAAGGAGAATGTGTGGATAGGTTGTTGGGTGAATGTAGGAATGTATGAAAAGAATGTGAGAAGTAGTGAGAGTGAATGCAAAACTATTTGGATTTTTAGGATGTGATAAGGTTCAAATGTTAATCATGTGTTTATAAATATACAAAAAAAGAAAATTGATTTTGATATGTGTAAAGTAAATAAAAGAAATTGATTTATTTCAGACTGAAAAAGAAGTCTATGGTACATATTGTTTGAGGTCAATACGTTCCCCTTAAAAGAAACCAGAATAGAGTGGCAGTACTGGCAGTTATTGTGTTGGATAGTTACTTGAGGCTTGGCCTTACTTCTCTGAGCCCCAGCCCAGTGTTGGTATCGGTGAGAGCAGCACCAGCATTGGCTTGAGATTTTGGAGCCTGTCTGTCTCGAGGAGAGAAGACCATGGAGGAGGACGTCGTGCTCGAAGTAAGTGCTTTTAATTTTAAAAAAATGTATGTCTCACCCGCCTCACCACCCTTAGTACATGCCAGCCGCTACTGATATCAATAAGGGCAGGTGGTGTAGTTACCACATGTGCAATTACTGCTATTTATGTTCCTCCAATAGGGGATATTGGTGAAAAAAGTGTGTATTACTTCCATAAAAGATGTCCAAATTCAGTGTTAGTCCGCATTTGCTCCGGGTTTTAACTGACGAAAGTCAGGTGGACAAAAAACGCAAGGAGTCGGATAACCCAAGAGTATAATCCCAACTCAGGCACAAATACTAGTTTGCCTATAAGTAATAATGAGCTGTGTACTTGTAATGAGGTCCTTAGCAGAGAAACAGCCTACAGGAGGCTTCGATGCCATAGTAAAAACAAGGTGATGGATGGAATGCTTGTATTAATCTCAGCCTCTGCCGATACTCGGCTGATGAGCCCTTAACGAGGGCGAAACAGGTCCTGGGTTGCTTGTGTTCTGGTACTGGGAGGACCTTGCTTTACAGTTCGGGCTGGCTGCTCCGATTGGAGCAGGGTCAAGACTAATTTTCATATAGCTGAGCCCAATCTGTGTTGGCATGGTGGGCAAAAATAATGATGGATTGGGATGCAGCCCCTAGTAAATACCAGTGGCTGAAATTAATTCAAGCATTCCATCCATCACTTTTTTGTATTCTTTGATGCCATAGTAGGCATTCTGGCGAGCAATTTAGAATATTTTCCGTAAAAAACAAATAGTTTGCTCACTTCTTCTGCTGAGTCTGAAACGTAAATGCTAAAGAGATGACAGTGAGGACACACGTCTGGTTGTTTCCAACAAGTTCACCACTACTCTCATGAGACCACTGGTATTCAACCACATAACTATATTCCAAGAGGGCAAAAAGCATTGAATAAGTGCAGGAAGAACACCCAAAAAATGTCTCCTTCCACAGCTGAGAGCTATAATATCTGTCAAAATTCAGATGTGTTGTAAGGATTTTCGAGGCCCCAGATAGACATATATGTTTGGAATTTCAATATCCCCTCATAACATGTCAATTTTATGCCATGTGTTGTAAAGTGACGACCTCTTGTGGTCATTCATGATGATGCTGGAAGGCAGCTGCCTGCTGCGGTCTCTGGGGCAGATTTACAAGCCCCTTGAGTCACTTTTCCCCTGTTAAAAGTGACACAAAAGTGATGCAAGGGGCTTGTAATTCTGCCGCTCATTGCCTGGGGCTACATGCCAGCAAAACAGCTTGAAGGGCAGTGACAAACCTCACAAATTCACAATACAGAGGCGCTAGTACCACTGTGTATACTAGTGTGCGGCGACAGGCATTTCTGTTGTGTGTAAGTAGCGCCTGCGTATCTGTGCCTGTCTGTGGGTATCTCAGACCTCAGGTGAGAGCAGCTTAGTTCCAGAAGCTTTGCTTGATGCCCTTGCTCCTGGTCCTTATCTGTCCAACTTAAGCCTTCATATCTGCAGCTTTGCAGGTGATTAACTCGTGAGTGCCCCTTCAGCCTCCCATCTCATGACACATCCCTGTGCACAGACAGGCTCAGGCCTTGAGTCAGCTCCTCGCTCGGTTCCTTCTTGTTTATATTTAGCTGGCTGGTACTATTTTCACTGAACACATTTTTCCACCAAGATGTGTTCATTCCTGGATGGAAAGGAAAATCATTGTGGAACAAAAAGCACTGGCAGGGGATTTTTTCGGAGCTTTTAGCAGAAAGCTCTTAAAATCTGTTTCCCGAATTGTGCTTAGTAGCTCTTTTTGTAAAGAAATGATCGCTAAGAAGTCACTTCTAAGCACAAGTTTCAGGGGCAGTGCCAGGGCGTTCCACAGCCTTGTGTTGGGCATTTCACGTGACTTTGCTGATGCCTTTCCTAAACCCAACTGAGGTCTCCATACCTCCCAGCCCATTAGCACTGCTCACTGGGATACTCTTTTTTCCAGGGTAACTCAGGGGATGGAATCCCTGGTGCAGTGTAAACTTCAAGGGGGGGTACATGATGTGAACCAATACTTCAGCCAGGCTGTACTGTACAAGCCCGTCAACAGCGGCAGGGGTCCCGCGGGTGGAATAGCATCCTATTGGCGTGACACGCGGTCCATCGCCACCAGCACACTGGAATGGGGGGCACGGGCCATCTCGTTGGGCACCTAGCATTGAATGCCAAATCACCATTGGGGAGTCTAGTGGTGCACGCTGTTCACAATACAGTCAGCATTACTGGTCTAATTGTGGTAGTGTGCCTGGCAGGGAAAGGGGGGGGGTGGGGGGGGGGGGTAGCAGACACCTCGTCATGGGATGGGCCTGTGTGGTACCTCAGTCAGTCCACACAGGGCAAAAGCTAGAAGGCAAACCACGCACACCACCTCTATCAATGAATAGCAATCTTTAGGCATAGGAGATATAGGTGGTTGCCAGCTGTGGGGGTGGTCGGGTGGCGACAGGGGCGGGGGTGAAAAAAAGAGCAACTCGTGCAGTGCAGTGCTTTGCACGGGTTCACAAATCACCTTTCAAGTTGTTGATTTCTGCATTCAGGTATTGAAGTGGCACTAATCCTGAAGTGAAACTTTTGCCTGGACAGCATTAGTGTTTTTTAAAATGACGCAATAGGAAAATACTGTCACAGAATGTGCTTCGCTATGCCTTACCTTTTCTTGCCGCATAATTTAGTCAACGCTGAAGCATCATTTAGTCTTCCGTCGCAGCATGAATTCAGCCACTCCTCCTATTTCTAGTGTTTTCCCAGTGCATGCTCTGCATGCTTTTGAAACTAGATAGGGAATTCCAGTCCCAGATGCAATCTGTTACAAGTTCCCTCTAAAGTTGTGTCATCCAAGAGGAAGCACACTTCCAGCTGGCGAGAGTAGGGCAGAACTGTCTGACACACTGTGCGCACACCTGTTTCCGATAGACACAATTAACAGATAGATGTACTGGGGAAACATCAGAGAACACTTGAATGTACCTCCAGGCTCAGCAAATCAAAGCTGCCATTCCAGGATGGTACTATGATACTAAATATTTTTGGTGGCTGAACTGCGCCCTAGTGGTTCGATCTCCTGGGTGTTATGTTATGTTATGTTATGTTATGTTATGTTATGCAGATTTGTAGAGCGCACTGTCACCCGGGAGGGTACCCTGGCTCTGACGAGGTGTGAGTCTAGGCGCACCCAGGGCCTGGTATGAGCACTTGAAAGGCCAAGTCGTCAGCTTCTTGCAGAACCCAATAATTGAGGAGTTGGCTCTTCGTATGTGCAGCGGCAGGGCGTTCCATGCTATAGGAGCAATGTGGGTGAAGGCCTGACTGCGGGATCTGGTTTTGAGGTGGAATCCATGTGGTATTTTAATGGGGGGATGAAGTGACTTGAAAGTTTGTCCCCTTCCAGATGTGGTAAACTTCCACCAAAACCCCCATTATGTGGCACCATTGACAGGCGAGCTTGTAACACACCGCCTCAAAGTCAGATTATGAATATAATCTGGATGTGCACAAAATGTGGACACAGCTGAATACTAGCCTCGCAGATTTGTACACTCTAGCTGCAAATCTGTCCCTGTCACTTCTTTCTCATTCTGTCTTGTGTGTGTTTGCTGCTGCATGCTGCCATGCCAGGCATGGAGCGCGCTCTCTGGGCCTCATGCATGACACCAAAACTCAACACTATTACATGATGATGAAACCAACACATTCCCCTATCTATGCACTGGGGGGTGCAGCACCAACCTTCCCTACCAGCTAATGAGCGCTTGGAGGCATCAGCAAGAGGTTGGAAAGCTCTATCCGACTGCTACAATACAGCACTATAAGGCACAGTGCCTGTGATTCAGGCCTAATCTAAATGGTCGTAGGTAGTGTCTCCTCCATCTGAAAGAAAGGCATGAGTCGCTCACACTGACTATTACTGAGAAGCCCATATACCTGTATTGACTCTTTACACCTATAGTATGGGCAGAATGTAATTCTGCATATAAATGTATAATTCAACTCGCATGACCACTGTGTGCCAGAATAGGTGACTTTCTGTGGATTTCTTTTGTTTCATGACTTGCAATGGCTCTCAGGCACCCTTAGCTCAGGGTTCATGGCACTGACAAGATCCAGCTGCCTGGGATCAGACTTGTGGTTCTCCTCACCCCACGAATGATATGTCATGCAGCGTTTATGGAATTTGAAGTGCTTTTGCCCCAGGAAGATTCTAGATAGGTGTTCCTCAATTTTGGAGCCAAGAATGAACAGGTACTTCCTTTTCTCTGAAACGAGAGTCACTAGACTTGTACCAGTGGAACAACGTTCTCCTGAGGAAGTAAGATCTGTCAGATGTTTACAAGCAATACTTTGTTCCTCCGTCAGTCAATGGAATGGCTGATATTAATGAGCAAATTGATCATATGGGCAGAATATACCATCTAAACCAGTTGCTTTATTGTGTACCAGTTGGAGCTGTTTCTAAAGGCAGATTGGCCCCACAAATAAAGTACATTACATAGTAAATATTCAAAACTCTCATGATGGGTTAGTCCATAGCCACAGCGTTCCTCTGGAGCATTCTAAGATGATCCAACCTGGGCAGCACCCAGTTCATCTGGCCAAAGAGCTGAAGACCAGAATACTGTGGGCATTCCACCACCATCACTTTTATTTCATCTAAGAAAAGCCTCAGTCAAGTGCCACATACCAAATCTATCATGGACCGCATGCAGGTATGGAAGTCCATGCTCTCTCCGCTAGGTTTCCCCACAAAAATTAAGGAATATCTGCGCCCATATTGTTATACTGCCCTTGTTTGCGCCACAGAGCACCTTTAAGCAGTTGTGCCAGGCGCAACAAGGGACATTCGGTCCTATTACAATGACTGTGCTGCACTCTGGGCAGCTGCAAATTCGTGCTGTTGTGGGGGCAGTGCATTCAGTGAAATACGGAGCAGCGGCTTCAAAGCCGCACTGTGTTTCTCTGTGCAGACGGCACGCCGCCGGCACTTTACGGAGGGTTAGAGATATCCTTTCAGGCTGGTGCAGTTTGTGACGACACATGCCTGCAGGGGGATGACTGGGTGTCCATAGGATCTCCTTGCACCACTCTAGAGGGCCGCTCTCAGTGTGCCACCTTTTCTGGTGCACTCCTAGTGTGCTTCCTATGGGCATGTTTGCCTCTGCGCCCACGCTTGAATATGGTGCAGACGCAGAGGGACAGTGATTCCCTCATTTCCACAGGGACACACCCTCTGAAGATAGCATTGGCACTGCATTTGTGCCACGCTTTCACGGTTACAGAATACCATAGTGCCTCGGAGGCAGAAAAAGTAGGCGCACACGCCCATTGCACAACAGAGGCACTGTGTATTAGATGGCGCTTGGATGTCATCGGCATATGTGTGAAGATTGTAGCCATTTGAACATATGAAATCAAATGGCTAAAGCAGGGGTCCCCAAACTTTTTTGACCTGCGGCTCCCTTGATCTAATTTTTTTTTTTTACAGGTGCGGGGATGTAATTCCTACCTTGGGAGTACTTCTAGTTCTGACTGACATTAATTATTTTTCCTATGTAGGAGCACTTTTGCTCATTTGTTGTGAAAATAATGTGAGTATTTAATTGAAATATATCAATCTTTTTTAATACTCCCCAAAAACCACTTTTTCACTTCTTTGACTGTTGAAAGTAAAGTGGGACACACACTTAGAAATGATTCAAATGGGCAAAGAAAGGTAAGGGGGTGGGTGTGTTTGCATTTATGTGCGTTTGTGTGTGTGCGCGCGCACGTTTGCACTTACTTGTGTGTGTGTGTCGGAGTGTGTGTGCACACAATTTGATGTTATTTCTCTTTCATTTGACTTCTGGGTATGACATAACCTCAGTGTCACAATGGTTGAACTAATATGGCCGAACCTATTCAAATTCTGTGCTTTAGTTTGCGTAACATAACAGAAGGGCCCTAGTTCAAGTTCAAGTTCGGGCATTTGTATAGCGCACTACTCACCCAGAGGGTCTCAAGGCGCTAGGGGAAGGGGTTCATTATTTGTCTAATAGCCAGGTTTTAAGTTCTTTTCTGAAGGAGATGTGGTTCTGAGTAAGGCGGAGGTGGGTGGGGAGTGAGTTCCAGGTCTTGGCAGCCAGGAAGGAGAAGGATCTGCCACCCATGGTGGATTTTTGGATGCGCGGGACTGCGGCGAGGGCTTGATTGGACGATATTAGTTGGCGGGTGGGTTTGTAGAAGGACAGGCGAGTGTTGAGGCATTCGGGTCCTAGATTGTAGAGGGCCTTGTGTGCGTGGGTGAGAAGGCGGAAAGTAATTCTTTTGTTGACGGGAAGCCAGTGGAGGTCTTTTAGATGTCCGGTGATGTGATCTTGGCGAGGGATGTCTAATATGAGTCTCGCTGACGCGTTTTGGATGCGCTGGAGTTTTTTTGAAAGAGGAGAGCAAGTGCCGAGCAAATTAGTGACTCATCACTGCTCATGGCACACTATTTTACCGAGTCACAAGAGTCACTGCATGGGTCAAATCACATGGACATCACACTTGCACCCCTCATGGATAGCCCACTTTTGTATTTGTTTGCTGCTTGTGTTCACTGCCTAAGGCGGCGACTACATCAGCGGCAGAAGAGAGCGATGGACAAACCACCATCCGTCTGGGGCTCACGAGTGACTTTGTATCAGGCTGAGATGGCCGGCCTTCCGCCCAGGGTCAGTTCACTCTGGGCTCGCTCGGATGTTTGAATGTTGTAATTTCACACTCCACTCTCTTGTCTCCTTCAGCAGTGCCACTGGGGCGAATAATCTTAGTTGGTGTGTATAAAAAAACAAAAAAACAGAAACATTCCAGATTATCTTGGAGTTTCAATTGATTTAGGGGAGTAGCCAGGTCACCCTGCCATTATCCAGCACTGCGCTCTGCCCCCTCCTCCCCCGCCCGACATGTCTCAGCCTCTGTTGTTTCCTTCTCCTTGCTCCAGGTGCTTGCTGTTTTTGCCATTTCCCGATGCCACTTTAAATTAGCTAATTACTGTCTATGTTCTTTGCTGTGCCACATATATTGAATTTTTATGCAAAATGTGCCCACCCTGCGTTCATTTATTTAGAGTAGGACCCCTTACTGATGTCTTGATCATCCCCTGTGATCTGTTTTATTTGAATTATCTGTTATTTACATGGCTCTGCCTCACATAAGAGTCCGAGAAATTACCAGTGTCTGATATTAATTCATGATTTCACCCTTTACTTGTTTGTTATTTTATGCCATGTGTGATACCTTTAGATCCAGCCAATAGGTCCCACGTTTGAGACCTGTTGGCTCTGCCAATAATTTTTCTTCTTGTGGTACTGCGCCAAAGCTGTAGCACATGAGGAAAATATTTTTTTAAATGCACGGCCTAACACGGTTGTGCTGCAAGGCCAGCAAGTACCAAAGCTAGGAAAGTCAAGCGTTGCAGCCCATGTTTTAATTTACATGCCATTAATTATTTACAATTGTATTTCTACCGCCGCCGATGTGCATGGGTGAACCTACTTTAATCTGTGAAGAAGGGGGTCTCGAGTTGCGGCAGAACCCGGGCAGCAATATCGCTTGTCATTCCTAAATTTCAAAGAAGTGCGCGGCGCCCCTAGCTAGTCCTAATGGCGCACAGGGGATCAGCGGCGCACACTTTGGGAACCACTGCCCAACCCTGTTGGGATGGTCCTGGTGTATAATCCAGTATCCTTCAGGAAATGTTACACAATGGCTGGTACCAATGACTTGTTAAGCCATGTTTGAGCTAGGAAGAGAGCATTGGAATTGTGTGATGAAATAAAATCGAATAAGTCTAACCTGTGTTTGGAGAGGGATCTTATGGGATATGCCACGTAAGCATGGGCGGAAAATCCCTTTCGCTCGCGGATTTTGTGGATTTTTGGGAAATTCGCAATCCGCGAGATTTGCGAATTTCCTGCAAAATCCGCAAATTCGCACGCAGCGGATTTTTTTTGCGGCGCGCGGCGTTGGTGATACAATTTTTGCGGCGCGCGGCGTTTATCATCGTTTGCCGAGTTGTTTTTCTCGATAGTTTACGAGTGCTGCGCCATTTTGGATCTTGCTGTGTGATCCCGCGGGAATTGGCGAGCGCGATTACGTCATCGCGGCTTGCCAGCTATAGTTTGTCAACGCGAGTACGCGAGATCACGTCTCGCGGTACTTCGCAATTGCGAGATTTGAGATGCGGCGAGCAGCAAGAATCTCGCACAAGCGAAAATATAAAATTTGCAATTCTGCACAAGAAATCCACCAGCAAGCAGCATAAACCTTCTTGAAATGATGATTTTTAGGTTTCGCCTATTACCATTCGCTTGCGAATGGAATGGCGAAAATTCATGGGCTCGATCGAATAGTCAAACCACTGCGGTTTCCACTGCGGTTTCTTTACAGTGCATGTGAGGTCACGTGACCACAAAAGCGGGTCACGTGACCACACACGCACGAGCATCTCCCTAATCCGCCTGCCCCCACAAGGCTCTCCCGCCCCCATCCGGCTTCCCTCCGCGCATCTGCCTATCACACTTCTCCCCTCGCACGCATTCCCGCCCCCCCACCAGGCTCTCCCGCCCCCATCCGGCCCATCTGCCACCAGGCTCTCCCGCCCCCATCCGGCCCATCTGCCTATCACACTTCTCCCCTCGCACGCATTCCCGCCCCCCCACCAGGCTCTCCCACACCAATCCAGCCATTTCCTTTTTCGAGCCGAGCATGGCGGAATAGTCTTGCTTTCCCGGTTTTTCAGTTTATTTCTGGCATTTGAAACAGACGGAGCTACTTCGGCCCTCAAAAAGTAATTTACCTTCCAAACGTAATCAAGCTCTGTCTGGTCTTTACCAGCACTCAAGTTATTTCAGACTTTTGTATTTTAGTAATTTTTTTCTTTGATCTCCGCCGCACGTTCACACAGGCTCCTCTCTGCCCACGCATCTCTCCTCTTCAGTAAAAATGTATATCCTGGAGTGGGGTCACAGTTCAATGTAGTGAGAAGAATTATATCAATTATTCGTGCTTTTAGTTACCGTTTAGGTATAATGTGAACCATGAAATTACTAAGTAGTACTTGAAAGACTGTTTTCAAATGATCAAACATGGATGAATATTTAAGCCCAATATGATATAAATTCAGTAATGTGCAGTGGACCAGATCGCTTCACTCGGTGTAGGGAGCTTCTATAATTGTTTATAATGTAACTCATGTTTAAAACCCCACAGACTAAACCGGTAGGTAAGCCAGAATACAAGTAGCCACTGCAGAGACTCCTAAGAGACGTCTTTTATACATGGCTTTTGCTGTCTTGTGACCATTCACCACATGATCTTTTTTTTTTTAAAGTTCTGTTTATTGATTCATTTTTTTCTTTTCATTCCTCGGATGTTGCAGTCTTAGTGGGATGATTACACCAGTTCAGCAACAATCTTGTATGTGTGTAGACCTTCGGCAGATTTTTTCAGCATTATGCCTCGACATATGCATCTCTCTAGTTTCCAGTGCCAGGCGGAACAGCACACTCGGGGTTTGGGTGCTTCTTTAATTGAGCTGAACAGTATGAAGGGCTTCCATTTGCTACCACTGTTGCCACACGCATTGAACTCGCCAGGCAGCCCACCCCCTCCCTCTCCAGCGTGCGCCGCGCTCTCCCTTGGTTGCCACACGCATTCAACTCACCACCCCCCTTCCTCTCCATATGGGTGTTAGCGTTTTTCTTTGATCTCCGCCGCACGTTCACACAGGCTCCTCTCTGCCCACGCATCTCTCCTCTTCAGTAAAAATGTATATCCTGGATTGGTGTCACAGTTCAATGTAGTGAGAAGAATTATATCAATTATTCTTGCTTTTAGTTACCGTTTAGGTATAATGTGAACCATGAAATTACTCAGTAGTACTTGAAAGACTGTTTTCAAATGATCAAACATGGATGAATATTTAAGCCCAATATGATATAAATTCAGTAATGTGCAGTGGACCAGATCGCTTCACTCGGTGTAGGGAGCTTCTAATAATTGTTTATAATGTAACTCATGTTTAAAACCCCACAGACTAAACCGGTAGGTAAGCCAGAATACAAGTAGCCACTGCAGAGACTCCTAAGAGACGTCTTTTATACATGGCTTTTGCTGTCTTGTGACCATTCACCACATGATCTTTTTCTTTTTTTAAAGTTCTGTTTATTGATTCATTTTTTTCTTTTCATTCCTCGGATGTTGCAGTCTTAGTGGGATGATTACACCAGTTCAGCAACAATCTTGTATGTGTGTAGACCTTCGGCAGGTTTTTTCAGCATTATGCCTCGACATATGCATCTCTCTAGTTTCCAGTGCCAGGCGGAACAGCACACCCGGGGTTTGGGTGCTTCTTTAATTGAGCTGAACAGTATGAAGGGCTTCCATTTGCTACCACTGTTGCCACACGCATTGAACTCGCCAGGCAGCCCACCCCCTCCCTCTCCAGCGTGCGCCGCGCTCTCCCTTGGTTGCCACACGCATTCAACTCACCACCCCCCTTCCTCTCCATTTGGGTGTTAGCGTTTTTCTTTGATCTCCGCCGCACGTTCACACAGGCTCCTCTCTGCCCACGCATCTCTCCTCTTCAGTAAACAAGCACTGGCGTTGCCAATAGGTCTCGCAGTAGGAAAGTTGGAGCTATTGGTTTTGTAAATGACATTTTAGATTTATATATCGTTATTGGCATTGTCAATAACAATCTATAAATATAAAATGTCATTTACAAAACCAATAGCTCCAACTTTCCAAATGCGAAACCTATTGGCAACGCCAGTGCTTGTTATCTGAATAACTCCTTAGGTTGACATTTGCCTGCACTTTTTTTAGCGAGGAGTCCATTTTGGGGAGGGGGGGAGGGGGGTGGGAGGAAGGAAGTGCCCCACAGTCTTCAACTTCCTGTTCCTGTTCAGCAGGCTCCTCCCAGTGCTTTGTCCATCTCCTGGTCACTTTTCATTTGGATCTGGAACTGGAAGGATTACTTTTTGTGGATGCTGCTGGATCTTTGGATTTGAGGCCTTTTTTTCACTTTCTTTGGATCACTGTTGGATTAGAAATTTTACAAGTAAGTTTGTTTGGGACATTACAGTTGCTGCAACTAAAATTTTGGAATTTTCGATTTTTGGGCTGTTTTGGGGCCTTTTGCCCAGGGGTACTCAGTGGTGGGTGGACTGAGTCTTTCTGTGGGTTGTCTTGAACTTAAACATCATGGAGGGCATGGATGGATTGGGATTGTGCTGATTTTTCAGTGATTTTCGTTTTTTGGGGCTGTACTTGTGGCCTTTTCACCAGGGGTATTTGAGTCTAGCATGGGCCTAGTCTTTCTGTGGGCTGTCTTGAACTTAAACATCATGGAGGCCATGAATGGAATGGGATTGTGCTGATTTTTCAGTGATTTTCGTTTTTTGGGGCTGTACTTGTGGCCTTTTCACCAGGGGTATTTGAGTCTAGCATGGGCCTAGTCTTTCTGTGGGCTGTCTTGAACTTAATCATCATGGAGGGCATGGATGGAATGGGATTATGCTGATTTTGCAGTGTTTTTCGATTTTTGGGGGTGTTCATGGGGAGGGACAGGCCATGTGGCTGGTGGCCATTTTGAGTGCAGCTACAGGCACTGGCCATGTGCTGGCAGGCAAGTGGCCATTTTGAATGCAGGCTTTGTTGTTAAGCCTGCAACCATTTTGCCTACTTTTCAACCTTTATTTATGCCCAGGGGTAGTGAGTCTTGCATGGGCCTAGTCTTTCTGTGGGTTGTCTTGAATTTAAACATCATGGAGGGCATGGATGGATTGTGATTGTGCTGATTTTGCAGTGTTTTTCGATTTTTGGGGGTGTTCATGGGGAGGGACAGGCCATGTGGCTGGTGGCCATTTTGAGTGCAGCTGCAGGCACTGGCCATGTGCTGGCAGGCAAGTGGCCATTTTGAATGCAGGATTTGTTGTTAGGCCTGCAACCATTTTGCCTACTTTTCAACCTTTATTTATGCCCAGGGGTAGTGAGTCTTGCATGGGCCTAGTCTTTCTGTGGGTTGTCTTGAATTTAAACATCATGGAGGGCATGGATGGATTGGGATTGTGCTGATTTTTCAGTGATTTTCGTTTTTTGGGCCTGTACTTGTGGCCTTTTCACCAGGGGTTTTTGAGTCTAGCATGGGCCTAGTCTTTCTGTGGGCTGTCTTGAACTTAAACATCATGGAGGCCATGGATGGAATGGGATTGTGCTGATTTTGCAGTGTTTTTCGATTTTTGGGGGTGTTCATGGGGAGGGACAGGCCATGTGGCTGGTGGCCATTTTGAGTGCAGCTACAGGCACTGGCCATGTGCTGGCAGGCAAGTGGCCATTTTGAATGCAGGCTTTGTTGTTAGGCCTGCAACCATTTTGCCTACTTTTCAACCTTTATTTATGCCCAGGGGTAGTGAGTCTTGCATGGGCCTAGTCTTTCTGTGGGTTGTCTTGAATTTAAACATCATGGAGGGCATGGATGGATTGGGATTGTGCTGATTTTGCAGTGTTTTTCGATTTTTGGGGGTGTTCATGGGGAGGGACAGGCCATGTGGCTGGTGGCCATTTTGAGTGCAGCTACAGGCACTGGCCATGTGCTGGCAGGCAAGTGGCCATTTTGAATGCAGGCTTTGTTGTTAGGCCTGCAACCATTTTGCCTACTTTTCAACCTTTATTTATGCCCAGGGGTAGTGAGTCTTGCATGGGCCTAGTCTTTCTGTGGGTTGTCTTGAATTTAAACATCATGGAGGGCATGGATGGATTGGGATTGTGCTGATTTTTCAGTGATTTTCGTTTTCTGGGCCTGTACTTGTGGCCTTTTCACCAGGGGTATTTGAGTCTAGCATGGGCCTAGTCTTTCTGTAGGTTGTCTTGAATTTAAACATCATGGAGGGCATGGATGGATTGGGATTGTGCTGATTTTTCAGTGATTTTCGTTTTTTGGGGCTGTACTTGTGGCCTTTTCACCAGGGGTATTTGAGTCTAGCATGGGCCTAGTCTTTCTGTGGGCTGTCTTGAACTTAAACATCATGGAGGCCATGGATGGAATGGGATTGTGCTGATTTTGCAGTGTTTTTCGATTTTTGGGGGTGTTCATGGGGAGGGACAGGCCATGTGGCTGGTGGCCATTTTGAGTGCAGCTACAGGCACTGGCCATGTGCTGGCAGGCAAGTGGCCATTTTGAATGCAGGCTTTGTTGTTAGGCTTGCAACCATTTTGCCTACTTTTCAACCTTTATTTATGCCCAGGGGTAGTGAGTCTTGCATGGGCCTAGTCTTTCTGTGGGTTGTCTTGAATTTAAACATCATGGAGGGCATGGATGGATTGGGATTGTGCTGATTTTGCAGTGTTTTTCGATTTTTGGGGGTGTTCATGGGGAGGGACAGGCCATGTGGCTGGTGGCCATTTTGAGTGCAGCTACAGGCATTGGCCATGTGCTGGCAGGCAAGTGGCCATTTTGAATGCAGGCTTTGTTGTTAGGCCTGCAACCATTTTGCCTACTTTTCAACCTTTATTTATGCCCAGGGGTAGTGAGACTTGCATGGGCCTAGTCTTTCTGTGGGTTCTCTTGAATTTAAACATCATGGAGGGCATGGATGGATTGGGATTGTGCTGATTTTTCAGTGATTTTCGTTTTTTGGGCCTGTACTTGTGGCCTTTTCACCAGGGGTATTTGAGTCTAGCATGGGCCTAGTCTTTCTGTAGGTTGTCTTGAATTTAAACATCATGGAGGGCATGGATGGATTGGGATTGTGCTGATTTTTCAGTGATTTTCGTTTTTTGGGGCTGTACTTGTGGCCTTTTCACCAGGGGTATTTGAGTCTAGCATGGGCCTAGTCTTTCTGTGGGCTGTCTTGAACTTAAACATCATGGAGGGCATGGATGGATTGGGATTGTGCTGATTTTGCAGTGTTTTTCGATTTTTTTTGTGCTGTATAACTGAACTGATGTTCCTCTGTCTTCCATTGTTTTTAGGTGCACAAGACTCAAGAGAACCACCAGTGCCAGGAAGAAGTCCTGCAGCGGTGTGTGTGTGCAGCATAACGTCACGCGACGTCACGTCTGGCCTCAGACAACTCTACAATTCGTGCAACTGCGGCCTGCTGTCTGACCTGCTCTGAAGAAGATGGCCCCAAAAAAAGGTCTCCGTAGCTCCTCTAGCAAGAAAGTTGCTAGTAAGGAGCAGAAGAAGCAAGTTACCAAGGAGGCTGGTGTGCCACCCGCCACGTTTTTTGGGAGCAAAAAAAAAAGTACGCCTGCAGCAGCAGGATCTGCTGGGGACCAAGCTGGGAGCAGCACCCCTGCTCCTTTGGGTTCAGTGCCTCCACCACCATGCCAACTTAAGTCAAAGCCCTTGAGTGCTTCAGAGGCAGTTAGTGTACTTCTCCAATCACCATCGACCAGTGATGTTGGCTCATCGCAAGAAAGTAGCAGCAATGTCCCTGAATCAACACAGGTTGTTGTAACTCATCTGACAAGTGTTGAACAACCACAGCCGCAACAACAACACCATGTGCAAGTACACGCCCAAGTACATGTGGAAGGAGAGGCAGCAAAAGGAGATGCGCAAGCAAAGGTGCATGGAGGTTCACAAGTGCCCACAATAGTTGTTCCTCCCGAAGTAGGGGCACATCAGGAAATCGACAATGAAGCCGAGGTATCATTGGAAGCCACTCCTCCTGATGATCATTCACTGTCTTCCATATCCCCAGCAAGGAAAAGATCAAGGGGGGTGTCTACATCTTCTTCAAGCCCACCTCCTATTGATGATCTGGATGACGATTGGGTACCATCACCGCAGCCTGAGAGTGAGGCACACCATGATCTGACAAAGGTACCTAAGCGTAAAAGGAAGGTCGTCGAAAAACTCATAGCTATGGAGTGTGATGAGGCTCAACAAGAAGTGACAGATACTGCTGGTGATGAAGCCTCTCACGATGACGACGAGCCAGTCATCACAAAGGTCACTGCAGCCCCACCGGGCATGCAGCAAAGAGACATTTTGACCCTATCCCGAGAAGCTGCTGAGCGTGATGATGATGTCGACGAGGAGGCAATGGAAATGGAATCATTAGATTTGGAGTTAAGTAGTACACCAAAACCTACCGCTTCCATATTTCTTCCTCGCAAGAAGGTACCCACCTCGACCTCAATTCGTGGTGGTGAAAGTGCAAAACGTACTGAAGTTCGGCAATCCACATCCTCCACTTCATCTGGCATTAGCAGCAGGACCACCACCACCAGTATCGCCGCCTCCTCCGGCCCCCAAAGACATTTCAAGTCTCCAGTTTGGGACTTCTTTAGTGTTTGCCCAAAAATGGAAAACATAGCCATTTGTAGCATTTGTAAGGTTCGAGTTGGTCGTGGTAAGCTTGGTTCTAACTATGGTACCGGAGGCCAGAGAGGTCATCTTAAGAGAGCGCACCCTGTCCAATGGTTTCCGCACCTAGAGGCGTTTAAGCAAGCCGGAATAGCACGTAATGAAAACGTTGATTTTTCTTCTGATGATGACGAGGAGGAAGAAGACGATTCAAACACTTCACTTACACCCAGTACCCCTGTCAGCAGCACACCCCATGTGAGGCACACTAAGAGTGTGGGAGAGAGTGAGACATCAATGCGGAAAAGTTCATCAGCGAGCGTAACTGGGTCGAAGATATCATCATCATCCCGTAAATCCTTGGTCCAGGGCAACATTAAAAAGATGTTGTTTACAGAAGCGCAATATGAACGCAACCACCCACTGACGCGTCTGTATAACACTAAGCTGGCTAAAATGCTAGCTCTGGACCTTCTCCCTTTTTCTTTTGTAGAAGGGGTTGGTTTTCTAGAATTAGTGGCAGCGCTCTGCCCTAAATGGAAGGTTACTAGCCGGTTCTATTTTGCCCGAGTTGCGGTTCCAGCACTACATGAAGATGTTCTGAAGGTGATTGGGGCAGCTTTGCAGAAGAGTGCTGTTCACACTATACATCTGACAACAGACATGTGGACCAGTGGCGCAGGCGCTGATTACATGTGCATCACTGCACACTGGGTCTCTTTTTCAGGGGCTAAAGCAAAGCTAAACACAGGTGTTGACACGGACATTGTTTTTAAAGCTGCTCGGAAACATGCAACACTAGCCATGTTTGGTTTGGAGAAACGTCACACAGCAGAAAACATTTTGGATGTCTTTAAGACAAAGGTCCTTAAGTTGCTGTCCCCACTAAAACGCCAGGTTGGTTATGTTTCCACGGACAATGGCGCCAATATAGTTAAGGCCATGAGGGACGGTGACTATTTCAGAGTGCCGTGTTTGGCGCACTGTATAAACCTGGTTTTCCAAAAATTCTTGGGTAATAAAGGCAGTGCAGCGTACAGTGTATTGGACACCTGCCGAAAAATGTGCAAGCATTTCAGCCATTCTTTTAAGGCCCGGAAGCAGCTGAGGAGCCTGCTATATCAACATCAAATGCCAGTGAAAGCACTCATCCAGGAGGTGGTAACACGTTGGAACGCAACCTTCTACATGCTTGAGCGTCTGTATGAGCAGTATAAGGAACTCGATCAATATTTCCTTACAGAGGGTACAGAGGAGCTGAGGATGGGTGCGGCGCAATGGAACATAGTTCAAAGCCTGACACGCATGCTTCGTCCTTTTGAGTTCTTCACGCGTGCAGTCAGCAAGGAGGACTCTAATTTGGGAAAAGCTATCCCATTGTTGTACATGCTGGAGGACCAACTGAAGGAGGTGTGTTCTGTGTTTGCAGACAATGACAAAAACCAAGACTCTTTGCTTCTGGCTGAGAAATTATTAGAGCTCCTACAAGGTGATGAACGTCTTAAAGAGATCCACTCAGAAAAGCATTACATTTGTGCTACTATTCTGGATCCACGCTACAAAAAGGCGCTGGCAGGCCAAGCATTCTTTCCTTTTGATGATGAACATGTTCCAAAGTACAAACGTTGGCTAGCCTTGTCAGCCAAGAGGTTTGAAAGAGAACGGCTGGAAATTGAAGGAAATGGCAGTACATCAGCAGGCCATCCCCAGTCAAAACAATCCACTTCTGCACCTGTGGCTGTGGCACAAGTGACCTCTCAGCCGTTAAAGACACCGGCAACCGGATCATCTGCACGAGACACAACAGAAACATTGGAGGCTGAAGAGGATTGGCTAGCTCTGCGTGGGTTTGGTTCTCAAAAGGTCAGAGGCACAGCAAGAGCTAAGCAAAGTGGAGGAACCTTGGATGAGGACCTTGAGTCGATGGTGAAGGACTATCTGAATGACTCAACAGAGGTCTATGTTAATTCTGACCCATTGGCGTATTGGCATGGGAAAAAAGAATTGTGGCCACATATCACCAACCTGGCTTTAAACTACTTGTCTTGCCCACTCGCAAGCGTGTCTTCTGAACGGGTTTTCAGTGCTGCTGGTGGCATTGTAACTCCCAAACGGAGCCGCCTCTCGCCCAAAAATGTGGACAGGTTAACAATGATCAAGATGAATCAGCACCTCATACCACCAGATTTCAGAGTACGAGAAAGCGTGCCGGATGAAGAGGAGGTGGCCAGCAACATAGATGAGGGAATTTCTACTCTGTCAGGTGACACTGAGCTCCCCCTGCCTGAATTCGCAGAGTATGATGACGAAGCCTTATTCTTATTCCTGGACCGTGATACAGAGCCCTGAAAATGAGACAACAAATCAATAACTTTCTTTTTCGTCCTTATTCACTTTTATTCCTGTGTGTCTGTCTTTCTTTGTTGTGCACAGTTAATATATTTCAAACTTTAATCAGATAATCACAAAATCAAGCCCATCAGCAGAACTGTCTTCACTGGTTTGCTAATTGATTTGAAGTTGCCGCAGTCTGTATTCCTCAGGTTCACAAGTTCAGAAGAACATGCTCCTCTATCCTCCTCCTCCAGACTCCTATTTCCATCAAACCAGAGGGCTGGTTTACGCCCAATGAAGAAAGACTCAGCATTTGTGGGGGTGTTGTTGTACCTCTTTGCAGGTGAGTTGACGGCTCTGGGACCATTGTTGGGAAGCTCTAATACCGGATAAAAGTGTTTTGGACCAAATCCCAGGCGGAATTTTGTTTGTGTTTTTGATGACTTGCTTGCCTTTGAGGTGCTCTTTGGGGGGGTTCCGTCTGTTTCAGGGTGAGTTTCGTGGTCTGGGAGCACTGCTGGGACACTCTAATCTTGATTGCATTTGCCTTTCAGGAAATCCGTCGTGGCAACCCCGACATATGGCCTAGCTACGCAGCGCGTTTGGACCGAAGGCCGAGAAATATTGCAAGTATGAGATTTTGCTTTTGGCCTGTTTGGGGGTGTTATGCTTCTTGGCGGGTGGGTTGGCGGGTCTTGGGGCATTCCTGGGAAGGTCTAATACCGGGTAGAAGTGGTTGGGACAAAATCCAGGCCGATTTCTTTTTGTCTATTTCTGACATTTTGCTCAATGTAGCGTTTTCAGGAGCCTGTTTGGGGGGCTTCCTGATGTTTGTGGGTGAGTTTCGGGCTCTGGGAGCACTGCTGGGACACTCTAATCTTGATTGCATTTGCTTTTCAAGAAATCCGTCGTGGCAACCCCGACTTATGGCCTAGCTACGCAGCGCGTTTGGACCGAAGGCCGAGAAATATTGCAAGTATGAGATTTTGCTTTTGGCCTGTTTGGGGGTGTTATGCTTCTTGGCGGGTGGGTTGGTGGGTCTTGGGGCATTCCTGGGAAGGTCTAATACCGGGTAGAAGTGGTTGGGACAAAATCCAGGCCGATTTCTTTTTGGCTATTTCTGACATTTTGCTCAATGTAGTATTTTCGGGGGCCTGTTTGGGGGGCTTCCTGGTGTTTTTGGGTGAGTTTCGGGGTCTGGGAGCACTGCTGGGACACTCTAATCTTGATTGCATTTGCTTTTCAGGAAATCCGTCGTGGCAACCCCGACTTATGGCCTAGCTACGCAGCGCGTTTGGACCGAAGGCCGAGAAATATTGCAAGTATGAGATTTTGCTTTTGGCCTGTTTGGGGGTGTTATACTTCTTGGCGGGTGGGTTGGCGGGTCTTGGGGCATTCCTGGGAAGGTCTAATACCGGGTAGAAGTGGTTGGGACAAAATCCAGGCCGATTTTTTTTTGGCTATTTCTGACATTTTGCTCAATGTAGCGTTTTCGGGGGCCTGTTTGGGGGGCTTCCTGGTGTTTGTGGGTGGGTTTCGGGGTCTGGGCCCACTGCTGGCTATATATACTTTACTTTGCAAGAGGTTTGAAGCAAATCCATGGTGGCAGAGGGGAGTTAGGGCCTAGCTGCAGAGCGCGCGCGGAGTGATTTGGGAAATTTGTGAAAAATTTACTAAGTCCCCATTTTTGTACTTTTGCTCTTTGGCTGTTTGGGGGTCTTCTACTCATTTTCTCCTGGGTTGACGGCTCTGGGGCCATTGCTGGGAAGCTCTAATACCGGATACAAGTGTTTTGGGCCAAATCCCAGGCGGAAATCTTTTTGTGTTTTTGATGACTTGCTTGCCTTTGAGGTGCTCTTAGGGGGGGTTCCGTCTGTTTGTGGGTGAGTTTCGTGGTCTGGGAGCACTGCTGGGACACTCTAATCTTGATTGCATTTGCTTTTCAGGAAATCCGTCGCGGCAACCCCGACTTATGGCCTAGCTACGCAGCGCGTTTGGACCGAAGGCCGAGAAATATTGCAAGTATGAGATTTTGCTTTTGGCCTGTTTGGGGGTGTTATGCTTCTTGGCGGGTGGGTTGGTGGGTCTTGGGGCATTCCTGGGAAGGTCTAATACCGGGTAGAAGTGGTTGGGACAAAATCCAGGCCGATTTCTTTTTGGCTATTTCTGACATTTTGCTCAATGTAGCGTTTTCGGGGCCTGTTTGGGGGGCTTCCTGGTGTTTGTGGGTGAGTTTCAGGGTCTGGGAGCACTGCTGGGACACTCTAATCTTGATTGCATTTGCTTTTCAGGAAATCCGTCGTGGCAACCCCGACTTATGGCCTAGCTACGCAGCGCGTTTGGACCGAAGGCCGAGAAATATTGCAAGTATGAGATTTTGCTTTTGGCCTGTTTGGGGGTGTTATGCTTCTTGGCGGGTCGGTTGGCGGGTCTTGGGGCATTCCTGGGAAGGTCTAATACCGGGTAGAAGTGGTTGGGACAACATCCAGGCTGATTTTTTTTTGGCTATTTCTGACATTTTGCTCAATGTAGCGTTTTCGGGGGCCTGTTTGGGGGCTTCCTGGTGTTTGTGGGTGGGTTTCGGGGTCTGGGCGCACTGCTGGCTATATATACTTTACTTTGCAAGAGGTTTGAAGCAAATCCATGGTGGCAAAGGGGAGTTAGGGCCTAGCTGCAGAGCGCGCGCGGAGTGATTTGTGAAATTTGTGAAAAATTGACTAAGTCCCCATTTTTGTACTTTTGCTCTTTGGCTGTTTGGGGGTCTTCTACTCGTTTACTCCTGGGTTGACGGCTCTGGGGCCATTGCTGGGAAGCTCTAATACCGGATACAAGTGTTTTGGGCCAAATCCCAGGCGGAAAATTATTTGTGTTTTTGATGACTTGCTTGCCTTTGAGGTGCTCTTAGGGGGGGTTCCGTCTGTTTGTGGGTGAGTTTCGTGGTCTGGGAGCACTGCTGGGACACTCTAATCTTGATTGCAATTGCTTTTCAGGAAATCCGTCGTGGCAACCCCGACTTATGGCCTAGCTACGCAGCGCGTTTGGACCGAAGGCCGAGAAATATTGTAAGTTTGAGATTTTGCTTTTGGCCTGTTTGGGGGTGTTATGCTTCTTGGCGGGTGGGTTGGGTTGGCGGGTCTTGGGGCATTCGTGGGAAGGTCTAATACCGGGTAGAAGTGGTTGGGACAAAATCCTCGCGGAAAAGCCTTTTGGCACTTTTTGTAACTTAGGGTTCGTTAGGGTTAGCCCTAGCAGCAGGATTGCATGTGTTTCGAGGTGTTCTAGATTTTTGCAACTGAGTTCTGGGGTCTTAGAGCACTCGTGAGAATGTGTAATTTTGGTTGCAAGTCATTTGAAGAAAATCCATGGTGGGAAAGGGAGGATTTGGCATAGTTAAAGAAAGCCTTTGCCACTATTCTTAACTTAGGGTTCGTTAGGGTTAGCAGTATTTCTATTGCATGTGTTTGAGTGGGGGGGATTTCGAGTCTTGGAGCGATGCTGGCTATGGCTACTTTTGCTTGCAAGTGGTTTGAATGCAATCCACGGTGGGTAAGGGGTAATTAGGAAGGGGGTACTTCGGCCTACTTTTACTTTCAAAGCAAGTTTTGTCACCAGTTTTCTGCTAGGCCTCGTTTTTTGAGATTTGATTGGGGGTCTTCTACATTTTTGCGACTGGCTTTAGTAAGGGTCTGGGTGGGAGCACTGCTAGGAAGATCTAATTTTGTTCTAAAACACAGTTTACAGTACACCTAGCTTGAGGGGAAAGATCTGCTACATTAATTTGCCCATACTTATTTATCCTTCAAAAGGTGACTCAGACAGAGTACGCACTTTCAAAAATATTGTACTGTCTACTAGGAAAATCAAATTGTGACTTTTTGCACTCCACAGCCTACATACCTTATATTTCTTTATCAGTGGTGTTGTAATATTATATCACTTCCTGTTTTTCGTTGAATAATTACAGGCCGGGTTTCAGTCTCTGCAATGGGGAAAAAAGGATGGAGTCAGGCTTCACAGTAGCGAGCCACAATTCAGCATCAGGCAGGCAGTGGACAGGGTGTCTTCTGGTG
Organism: Lissotriton vulgaris; assembly: GCF_964263255.1. NCBI lineage: Eukaryota > Metazoa > Chordata > Amphibia > Caudata > Salamandridae > Lissotriton > Lissotriton vulgaris. The sequence continues at coordinate 167,514,337 of NC_141689.1, read as the reverse complement.
ACCAACATCGATGGACGAAGCGTCGGCTGCAATGGAGGAGTGGCGCTAATAAGAGGATTTTTTTTCTGCCGTCAACTTACTTACCACTTCCAACAGGACAACTACTGTGGAAATTAGCAAAATTAATGTACCTAAGCGGCGTTCATTTGCCCTCTCCCGTCCCCCTCCCTGTAGGCACCACGTATACCCTGAAATGTTGACCGCATCATTCTGCCAATGAAAGCCCGTGCCCATATGTACATGACAGCCATTTTAGGCCATGGCCTCTCTGTCCGTTTTTATAAAATCCCCGGCTTCCCTCCTGCGTGCATTTGAGCACCCCCCTCCCACTCTCACATGCATAGACCATGAAACCCAGCACTCTGCGCGACCCTGCTATGAAAGGCAACCCTCCTGCTTGACCCAGGCACCCCCCCCCCATTTCCCTCTTGAAGAAGCATCCTTCGCCTCAGCTGACATAGCCCCCCCCAGCTGTATCTGACTGCCCCTGTTCTCTCATGTACGGGTCATAAGATCTCTCTCTCTCTGTGCGACTCTGACCCTGCGCGCACCCTGACCCCCTCCTTCTCCCTCACATGGACAAGTCATAAACCTTCCTCCTCTGCAAGACCCTGTCCTTGGGAGTCACGGCCGCGCCTGACCAAACACCTCCTTTCCTTCCATGAATGCCCCTCTGTTGACAAGCCTTCCCTCCGCGCTCGATTGTCCACGCGGCATGAATACCACTCCTTTGATGACCTCTTCCCCCGAGTCCGGCTGACCACACATGTCCGAGGCCATCGCCTGAGCCGGGAAATACCATTTACTGCCCTTATTGTATGAAGTCACTCCTCTTCAAAAGATCCACTATTGATCCTGGCCACCCCACCCCCTGGGCTATGATCAGGCGCACACATCCTAAACTGTTGACGGAACACTTAGCTGCGTGATTACCCTCCCCTCTTATCAGCAGGTCAAGGGTCCCTATTGTGAACACATGTGGGGTAGGATTGACACAAGGATCATGGGGATGTATTTTCCTTGTTACACAATATCATGATTGTAGTGCCAAGTGTTCTGCAAAGTATAAAAGACAGAGTCTCAGCTCACTTGTTAGAGCACCTCGAGACGATACCTTGTTGTCTGATCTGATGTGTTCTGCTCCGTCGGAATAAACTTCTGTTTCCTGCCTTCTGGTCTCCGGCGCCTGCCTCATTGCTTGGTAATTTGAATGGTACAAGGGCGGTTAGCGCCGGGCAAATCTTGAGAAAGGTCCTAGCCCTACCTTTTTCTACAATTGGCGTCCCAAAGCGTGGGGCCCATCAGCGACACGTGGATCCAGTGGGAGAGGTCCCGACGACAGAGTGAACGACTGCAACGATCGGGAGAGCTCGTGTCCGATAGACCCTCGTCTGACAGCCGATCATCCGACCTTCACTAGTTCTGAACAGACCTCTCTCGAGTGATCCACGGTCCTGACTGGGAACCATCAGGAGTGCCACGGGCATCACAAAGAAGAGAGGACGATCGGGCGCTGGATCCAGGAGACAGGAAACCGTCCATGCGGTCCGGGTAAGGTCGTGTAAACACGACAAATTAAGAAAAGATTGTTTTTGTTTGGATAATACTAGTATTACGCTTTGTTGAAACCTCTGGAGATTCACTGTCTGCAAACGGGGAAAAACAAACAGGCTCTCTCTTTGCAAGCAGTGAAGGATAGGTAACGCAGACTTTTGCCCCCGTTGCAATCCGTCGTACCTATCTTCCTCCCCCACTGTTTCCCGAACTGTTGTTCGTGGATTATTGTCTGGAGATTCTTTGTCTGCAAACAGGGAAGAACAAGGTCTCTCTTTGCAGGTAGAGAAAGAGTGGGTAGCGATAACTTTTCGTGCCCACTTATTCTCCCCACTGAATTGTTTGATTGGCCGATTATTCGGTATTGGTTCGTTTGAGGTATTCACCGCCGGCAAACAACGGAGAATAGAAATATTCTGTCTAGTCTTTGCCCGCCGTGATAAGATAGGTAGTGCAGACTTTTGTCCCCGGTGTAAACCGTCATGCCTATCTTCTCCCCACTGGTTGGTAGCCTGTTTAGCCCGGACCGCTTATTAGAGATGAACCATCCAGCTCCACTGGAGGGCACCCCTAATAAGGACATGTTCACTAAGCATGGACTAGTCGCTATAGCTTATAATAGGTTATGGCATAAAAATACAAGAAAAGGAGTTGAGCGAAATCAGTAGGCCACTGAGGAGTTATCAACTTCGCTAAAAATAAAATAAGAAACGCTAGAAACAACCCGTAATAAGAAACATACAAATGGCGAGGGAAGACAAGTTTGACAGCAGGCAAGCCACGAGGTAGCTAGGTTCCGTTGCCTATTCCTGCCCTAAACATGTCTGCCTCATTGCCCACCACGCCCAAATAACGGTCACGTGAAATAGATACAAATCAATAGGTACCTACCCCCATCCCGGAAACTCCAGAAGTGCCACAGGTCCGCGGTTACGCCCATCCGGTAGGCGAGGCCTCGAGGCATGCGGGGCTCGCCTGGACGCAGTCGGAAGGGGAGGCTGTGGGGCGGACGGCCCAGAAAACCGTGATGGCCTCTCCTTCTCTCCTCCTCTGCTGCCCTGCAGGCCACGGGGGGGGCTGTCTTGCCTCAGCCGCCGACCACCCCCCCCCCATCTTCAATAGCCGGCACGGCCAACACCGAAGCGGCGGAGCCGAGGAACGGCGCGGGGTCGCTGGAAGGGGGAGGCGGCGCGAACGAGCCTCCCCCACCTCCCTCCAGGTGGAGGCTTCCAGCGACACCCCAACGCTCTTACTTAAAGAGGGTCCACATCGAAAAGCGGTCTTTTGCCCGGGACGGGCACACGTCCCATGCCTTCTCTCCTCAACTTTGAAGATTCTATGAGAGCCGGGGGGCTACCCGACCCCTCCGCATGGGCGCCCCCGTCCCCCTCACTGGGAACCGCGACATCGACGCACTCTTGCCGGTGCCAGCCTCAGTTTGGAAACGGCTAAAGCACAGCCAAGGTACAGACTTGTTCAGTTCCGGTGGAACACCAAAATGACCCGGTAGGAAAATTGTTGCCGCCCTCCCCACTCTTTAAACTGATGGTCCATATTGTTAGACTGTTACCACATTGCGAAGAAACTTTTTGAACTGCCAACGGAAGGTTCTGGTCCAACCATGAGTCATTGAAGACGTTCTGACTATACCGGAACCTGCCTGACCTTGCCCAAAATGGCGCCGATACACGAAACAAAACTTTTTGCCCTGTTCACCCGGATTGCTCGAATCTTGATGCTCTGAGATACGTGTGCATTTTTGGACAATGGAAGTCGATAGGATGGATAATGAGTATGTGTTTAGAGAAGAAAGCAATGTAAGACAGATATTGATCATGTGTTTGGACAATGAACTGATTTAGGGTGGGTACTAATTATGATTTGGGAAAATGAACTGGTGTAATTTAGACAGTGAATGAGCATTTGGATACTGAATTAATGAACTAATTGAAAAACAGAATTCTTGACATGCATCATGCTTGCTCTGTAGGGAAGTTTGATACGATTTTATTGCACTGCTGCACTTTATGCAATGAACTGCCACCAACTTCGTTCTTCTTGTGTACAGTTCCAATCTGCTCCGTGGCCGGTCCACTGGGTTGTAGGCCTGTATTTATACATCAACACTTTTTTTATTAAAAGTATTTTGAAAAAGAAAGCATAGTTGTAGTGGTTGCGTTAATGAGTTTCGAATGTTTTGCTACTATGAGCAAAAGAATAAGTATGATGAAAGCTGAAGGTTAAAAAGAACCAGATATTTAGCAGCTACATTATGTGTCACAGGCAGCTGGAAAAATGTTTTAGACACACTTAAAACGACACCACAATGCCACCTGACCGCCACCCTTGCACCCAACAAAAGGGGTTGCGACCAAGTAACCTATGTAGATATCATATACCTGACATTACTGGTCCTTCTGGGCTTAAACGCCGAGATGGTAAAGAAATGCACTACGTGGAGATAGGTCGAGTATGTGGTAGGTAAAAACATTTCCGGATTACTGCATGCTGATGAGGTTTGAATGCTGCCCCCCACCCCTTCTTTCTCCTCCCTTCTGCAGGTCGCGTTGGAACATCGGCTGAAGTATGGGAGAACGATGATCGAACAACCGACGAAAAAGGGAAGGAGGGAATATGAGCATAGTCCTTATGACAATAAGTTTTTAGAGACATAGACTTAAATATGACTGTTCCTCCATTAGAGCATAGCGACTGAGAAAATGGACTGACATAGAAACTCGACGGATACTGTATGACGGAAATTGACTGGAAATTAGCACGTTAGAACGGCTGGGAGGATGGACTGACATAGAGACTTGACGGGTACTGTATGACGAAAAGTGACTTGAGATAACACGTTAAAGAATGTAACTAGACGTTTGACTAGGTAGGGAAAGGACAGAAGAAAAATGCAAGAGTTAGGGTTACCAAGGCTGCTGCCGTCTGGGAAGGTAGAAATGTTGCTGATGTTCAAAAATACTGCCCCCCCCCCCCTTCTCACATTATAGATCTAGCCAAGCTGTCCGACTGTTCTCCTGATCAATACTTGCCGTTGCCTCAGCCTGGAGAACTTCCCACCAAAGGAAGAAACTGAAAAATGATTTAAGATCCAACCATGGGTAAATAGCGCGACCAGGTTAATTTCTGATCAACTAATCGAGGTGTAAGTATTGGCAAATGAGAAGGCTCGAAGAAATAACAAACGAAAAGGGAAATGAGAGGAAAAGGAGGAAAAAGGTCAAAAGAGCTCAGCACGTAGATAAATAGGATACTAAAGATGCGCAGCATGCAGAAGTTCTGTTTGGCCAATAACTGTTTTGTGTTTTGTCGTGAACTCTTTTGTATGTAACACATGTACTGTCTTCCCTTGTCTGAGTTTGTGTGTATGTAATGTACGGGTTTATGTCTTCCCTCTGTCTGCGTTTGCGTGTTACCTGACCTCTGTCGTTCTGTGTTGTGAGCACACTAAATGACCTATTTTCGTACACGTCTCTCTCTCTCTCTCTCTCTCTCTTTCTCTCTCTCTCCCTCTCTCTACATGTCATACGTGTACCGAATGGCTCGTTTAGGTTGCGGACGACTCTCACTCCCTACGAGAGTCCCCCTGTCCCATCCTTTTTGTATGGTAATATTGTGCCCCGTCGGCACCAGTCTGATTGGATACTTATTGAACGCGAAGGTGTTCAGCGAAATTGACCGAAACTAAAATGATTGTATCTCGCCATATTACTACCTCTCCTTTCTACAAAATGAATGAACTCGAATTGGCTGAGAAGGAAAGGACAGGTGAGACGACTAAGGTCCCCTAATCTGGCCCTTTTATAAGGGGGACTATATGTCAATGGCATCCTAATTTTTATTGTTAGAGACAAGCGCCAAGGTCCAGATTGACCCCCAATGCCCAGATTGCCCCACCCCCTTTGCCCCAAGCGCGAATGCCCGAAGCGTCCCCGCCCCACTTGATTGACCCCAGCTACTGTCCCCGATATATATATCTGATGACCATGAGTAACTGCCGCCCCTCGAGAAAAACCTGTTTGACCCTGTCTTTCAATGATTGCACCCCCGCTCTGTTTGAAAGAGTTAGCCAGCTCTAAAGGGAAATGTAAGACTGTTAAGGCGCGGGTTAGAAGGACGAGTCTCCCCTGAATGTTGTCAATCTTGGGGTTTTTGTTGAAATACGCAGGTGATAAGAGTCTGACCTCTGTCCATATATGTCATGAACGAACGCCGATTAGACTTGGTGCGAACGCAGTAGAAATACCCACCTACTTACTTCATGCTAATAGACTTCTGACTATGACCAATGAGCATAACGCCAGGTGCTAGGATTGCGAGTGGAATTCAAATGTAAAAATCTCTTCTCCTGCCAGGTCTCTAAAACTTGTTTTTACCCATTTAAAGATACTCAATCACCGGAGGAGAAGGGCCGGACGTGACGCACAGCGTGGCTGCAGATCATGAGACACATGCGACCTCGACCAAAGGTGGAGCCGCAGCACAACAAGAAACGGGACGAGGCAGCACTCTCAAAAGCGGTAAAAGAAAGGATGAAGGGCTGTCCTGAAGCTCTCTGTCCGCCAACCCACGTGTGCCTGGAGCCTCCGTTCCTCTCTTCAAGCCCGATTGATGGGCCCGCTTGCTTGTTATCCATTGCTCCCTTGGTCCCTTTGGTGTGTCCCAGGAAATCTGCCCCCACTCCGCCCTCTCACTCCCATCGACTATCGAAACAACACACCCTCTTTTCCATGCGACTCTCTGCTGAAAGGAAGAACAGCATCTAGATGGAAATGGGGTTACGCCACGGAAATATAGGTGCCAAACTTAAGGCGCCACTAAAAGGATTGGTTAGGGAACAGGACTGTGGTCTAACAGCAGAGGACTGACCGCACCCTGCAACGCGTAAGGATAGAACCGAGCTGGACCTATAGCTCCACCGCCGGTGCTCAACAGCGCCAACGAAAGGACACGGACTAGAGCCTACCAGTGATGGCTCACTACTAAAAAGACACTGTGACGAAGAGATCTTATTGGACTGAATTCCTCCCTCAACTACTTGGTCAAAATGTTCATTGGTCACATTCGTTTTTGAAAGTCAGAAGCATTTATGCTATGTAGTACGTTTACAAATGCAATTTCCTATGTACTGCATTTTGCCAATCGCACCAACTGTTCATGATTTTTATGCAGTATGTTAGTATTGACAAATGCTATTTCATCAACCACATGTTTATATGTACGCCCCTTAACTAGGAAGGATAGGAAAATGAACTGTTGTTGTTTATATGTACGCCCATCAACTAGGAAGAATAGGAAAATGAACTCGCTTATGTTAAAAGCGGCGACTGTGGAAATTAGCAAAATTAATGTACCTAAGCGGCGTTCATTTGCCCTCTCCCGTCCCCTTCCCTGTAGGCACCACGTATACCCTGAAATGTTGACCGCATCATTCTGCCAATGAAAGCCCGTGCCCATATGTACATGACAGCCATTTTAGGCCATGGCCTCTCTGTCCGTTTTTATAAAATCCCTGGCTTCCCTCCTGCGTGCATTTGAGCACCCCCCTCCCACTCTCACATGCATAGACCATGAAACCCAGCACTCTGCGCGACCCTGCTATGAAAGGCAACCCTCCTGCTTGACCCAGGCACCCCCCCCCATTTCCCTCTTGAAGAAGCATCCTTCGCCTCAGCTGACATAGCCCCCCCCAGCTGTATCTGACTGCCCCTGTTCTCTCATGTACGGGTCATAAGATCTCTCTCTCTCTGTGCGACTCTGACCCTGCGCGCACCCTGACCCCCTCCTTCTCCCTCACATGGACAAGTCATAAACCTTCCTCCTCTGCAAGACCCTGTCCTTGGGAGTCACGGCCGCGCCTGACCAAACACCTCCTTTCCTTCCATGAATGCCCCTCTGTTGACAAGCCTTCCCTCCGCGCTCGATTGTCCACGCGGCATGAATACCACTCCTTTGATGACCTCTTCCCCCGAGTCCGGCTGACCACACATGTCCGAGGCCATCGCCTGAGCCGGGAAATACCATTTACTGCCCTTATTGTATGAAGTCACTCCTCTTCAAAAGATCCACTATTGATCCTGGCCACCCCACCCCCTGGGCTATGATCAGGCGCACACATCCTAAACTGTTGACGGAACACTTAGCTGCGTGATTACCCTCCCCTCTTATCAGCAGGTCAAGGGTCCCTATTGTGAACACATGTGGGGTAGGATTGACACAAAGATCATGGGGATGTATTTTCCTTGTTACACAATATCATGATTGTAGTGCCAAGTGTTCTGCAAAGTATAAAAGACAGAGTCTCAGCTCACTTGTTAGAGCACCTCGAGACGATACCTTGTTGTCTGATCTGATGTGTTCTGCTCCGTCGGAATAAACTTCTGTTTCCTGCCTTCTGGTCTCCGACGCCTGCCTCATTGCTTGGTAATTTGAATGGTACAAGGGCGGTTAGCGCCGGGCAAATCTTGAGAAAGGTCCTAGCCCTACCTTTTTCTACACTACAACCACATAGATATAGTATCCCTTGCCTTTTTCTCTGACTGTGACTGCATTTCTTGGATCTCTCTCCGCTTCTAAATTGATCCCTTAACACATCACTTAGTCCACTCCACTATCACATCTGCACCACACATAGTCATTTGTAAGTGCTCCTACGTAATTCGCAAGTCGCAGCACGCCCCAGCCCGTAGAGGACTGAGATGGCCCCAATGATGAAGCATGTCACCAAGGGGCAACCCTGGTGAGTGAGGGGACACCTAGAAAAAAAGCAATTTCTCCTTTTCTATCTACTATACCTTCCAGACCAACCCCATTGAGTGTTGTTGTGAATGGATTTATAGTGACCAGCAAGGCTCTCGGGTATCTGGCTACAGAGACCTTATGTTGAATATCGTTATCAATAATTCCACACAGGCCCTGTACTGTCGCATTCTTTCTTCCACAGTTGTCGAAAGTACTACTTACTTTTCACTGACATGCATGCAGTAGTGCATGCACTTTCAAAGATTGATGGATAGGTTTGTACCCAAAGAATTGTTTATGTTCAATTGTTTGTCTATGCTGTGCTTTTTTTTACAGGGTGTCTTCTGGTGACCAACATCGATGGACGAAGCGTCGGCTGCAATGGAGGAGTGCCGCTAATAAGAGGATTTTTTTTCTACAGGCAACTTACTTACCACTTCCAAAAGGACAACTACAACCACATAGATACAGTATCCCTTGCCTTTTTCTCTGACTGTGACTGCATTTCTTGGATCTCTCTCTGCTTCTAAATTGATCCCTTAACACATCACTTAGTCCACTCCACTATCACATCTGCACCACACATAGTCATTTGTAAGTGCTCCTACGTAATTCGCAAGTCGCAGCACGCCCCAGCCCGTAGAGGACTGGGATGGCCCCAATGATGAAGCATGTCACCAAGGGGCAACCCTGGTGAGTGAGGGGACACCTAGAAAAAAAGCAATTTCTCCTTTTCTATCTACTATACCTTCCAGACCAACCCCATTGAGTGTTGTTGTGAATGGATTTATAGAGACCAGCAAGGCTCTCGGGTATCTGGCTACAGAGACCTTATGTTGAATATCGTTATCAATAATTCCACACAGGCCCTGTACTGTCGCATTCTTTCTTCCACAGTTGTCGAAAGTACTACTTACTTTTCACTGACATGCATGCAGTAGTGCATGCACTTTCAAAGATTGATGGATAGGTTTGTACCCAAAGAATTGTTTATGTTCAATTGTTTGTCTATGCTGTGCTTTTTTTCTTGTCTCCCAAAACCTTTCCCAAAAACCCCCGTACCCATCCATTTTTCAAACCCTAACCCTCTTCCCCCGGGCTGTGTGGTTTTGATTGATGTGTGACTAAATTACAGCAATAAATCCACACACTTGCTGGGGAGGATAAGGTGATAGCAACAGGCTGGTGAAGAAATCCGAGGATATATTCTTACTCTGCTTGACAAAGACCCATGGCTAATGTCAAAGAACTTCAACCGAATTAGTAGTTATACTTTACCATTTGTTAGGCTACAATGTGGCACTGTTCTAGTGTACTTCTGTCACCTGCTATATTCTCAGTTGTACCGTTGAATTGCTCAGGAGGACAAACCAGATTTCATTTTCTTTTCTTTCATAGGCATGCAACTGCCACTGTGTCACACCACTGGTACCACCGCTATGAGGAAATTGTATCCGACCAAGATTGCCAACCTTATTCGCTGTTTCCCGTGGAGCCAGCCCTGGGTCTAGCCCTACTTTCAAACACAAATTACAGGTAAGATAAGCGTTTGGTGGTTTGGGGGTATAATGGAGTATTCGTAGGCGAGACGAGAGACTGACGGTAGTACTACTAAAGTCCTAGGACTCTTGGATTCACTTCAAGTACTCTGTGAGAGGCACTTAGTGTTGAAAACATTTGGGCATTTACACTTAAAGGAAGAAAATGGAACTAAACTTTCAGGAAAACAAAGTCACTGTTAAACCCCCACCCACCAGGCAAGCAGTAAGAAATGGGTATGCTCAGATAAAGTTTGAAAAAGTATATTTATATCCCTAACAAAATAATCTCCCACAAGACCCTCCCTAACCCCAACGATTGTCCTTCAAAAGTCCCCAAAAACCCAACTCCCAATTCCCACCCCCCAAAAGTCTCTAAAAAAAGGGGCAAGGGACACTATGGGTGGATGCTGTCTACTTTTTGGGCGAGGGCATCATGCTCGTGGCGGAGCAAGGCGTGCTCTACGCGGAGCCCCTCCAACTGGTTTGAAAAGTGGTGGAGCTCCTGCTGGAGGCGGGACACCATCAGGGTACTGCGGCGCAGGCGTGCCTTCAATGCCTTGCAGGTGCAACGGCTGTGAGAGGAAGCTGTTGTCCTTGCTACTCTGCGGTGTCGTTTGGCTTGGACCACTGTGCTGGGTGGCACTGGCAGCCCGTGGGGGCACGGAGGCCGATGCAGACGACGTAGTTGTTGTGGTCGACTGCACACTTTCTTCGTCCTCCAGGGCCACCAGCCGCCGATATTCGGCCACAGTGGCATCGATCCTCCGTTGCCGGGCCGCTCTAGCCAGCTCCTTCCTCCTTGTTCGTTTGGAAGGAGAACCTATATGAAGAAAGAAAGACATAGTCTGTAACCAATGCTCTTTAAGATTAACTCAATCATTCAGCAGAAATTTGTGTTGCACTACAACTAGCTAATTGCAAGCGCATTACATAACTATTGAGGCCAGTATCCATCTAACCTCACACTTCTTCATCCTTGCTCTAACATTAGTGGGAGTTTAAGGAACCAATTCTACGAGCACTATGGACTTCCATTGGAGTCGACTATGAAAGTACACCAGTCTTATTCTTCTTCTTGTCTCTTATTTAGGAAAATTGGTACGTTATCTTCTGCAAGCCGGCATAATGCCAGCACAGTAAACTTGCACCCGAGAAAAAGAGACGCACGCCATGAGGAGTGACCTAGACTTGCGTTGCATTACTGTACCCGTCCAGTACATGCAGGTGGTGAAGCTCTTACTTTTCTATTACGGGTGGCACTGAGAATACTCTGTTACAACTCAAGGGCTACTGCTTAATTAATTTAACTTTCACCCTACAGTGGAAATGAGTACTAGAAATGGAAAATTGAAGAAGATAAATAATCTGATTATCTATCACTTCACATGGGATGTTTTTGCTTATATATGGGATGACTTTAGGTGCTTTGCTTTTTATTGAGTGACCAGTGATACATCCACACATGAATGACTGAGTACTACTAAACTTATTAAGAGAGGTAGGGAGTGGCCACCGTAATAACCGGATCTATGCTGTACTTGCAATACAAACTACTGCTACTATTGATGGTAGTATTTGGACAAAATTAAAACTTCTTTTCCTTGCCTTTCCTACACTGGAACGGACGTGCGGGTGCAGTGTTACATGCTCTTCAAAGTTACACTTAGTTCATCCACTGACCGTCTACTCTCTCTAGATCATGATTACTCACAAACTTTCTCTCAGGGGCTAAATTTACAGTGTAGTTTGTGGCCGAGGGCCGCACTGGTGGGAGCGGAGTCAGAGGGGGCGGGGCTAAAGCAAAACGAAAACTTGTGACCATGAGGTTGCACACAGGTCCCTGCAGCAGATGCCTTCATCCACTGAGCCACCAGACCCAGCATTTACATACATCTCTCTCCCTCCTGCTCTCCCTCCTGCCCTCCCTCTCCATCTCTCTCTCCCTCCTGCCCTCCCTCTCCCTCCCCCTCTGTCATCTCAGTGTGTGTGTCTATCTATGTCAGCCTTCAGCCCGGGTTGAGACCGCTTCCTCAACGCGCACACACAGACAACAACACCAAAGTACTTAACAGGTCTTTAAAAGACCATTAACATATTATTGAGGCTTTGTTTGTTGTAGCGCCCCTGTATCCCCGCCCTGACAATCACTGCTTGCCCGGCCCGCAGGGCAGAGGCTTTGTTCTATTTCACCTCTTTGTGGCCTTGCATCTCCACTCTGCTCTGTGGGGGCCGGGGGAGCAGTGATTGTCAGAGTGGAGATGCAGGGGCGCTAACAGGTGAAATACAAAAAAGCCTCTGCTCTGTGGGGGCCGGGGGAGCAGTGATTGTCTGCAAGGTCTGCGCACCACCAAGGAAGGCTTGCCGGGCCACCACCGGCCCGCGGGCCGTACTATGAGTACCCCTGCTCTAGATACACATATGCTATCTAAGAGTCAGATAGTAGCATGATCCAGGTATATGGACACATACAGTTTCTGTGTCACCCACCCAGGCTGTTGTCCTTCCACCCATCATTGCTTCATCATTCACCCAGCCATGCATCTCATATTCTTGCCTTCCCAGCTAGTCTTCAATCTCAATAAGTAAGTAATATATAAGAGCTTACCTCTGGCCGCCACCACCACCGTCTCAACTCTCACAGCCGCCGCCTCCTCCCCTGAAGAATCACCCTCCGCCTCCGTGTCGAGCACCACCACCTCCACGCTGGCCCCGCCACCAGATGTTCCACCTACAAAGTACATTTAAGAATGTTAGAATAAAGCACTCACTAGTCTTTGGTCTAGGAATGAAGACATGTGAAAACAATGTAATTTGTGACTGTCTACTTTAAAGTTAAAAAAAATGTCCCTTTTTCCAGGGAAGGTTGTCTTGCTGCACTTTTTGGCACAACTGATGAAGGCTGGTTTTTTAACACGCACCATTTTTCTCCACACAGACAGAAGATTGACTTCTAACAACAAGATCAAGTTGAAACCAGGTGAGAGCTCGGCTCGACCACAAGAAATGTCTTCAATTAATCGTCAGCACTAACCACTTTTCCATTATCAGTTAAACGTTTAGTTTTATTATGACTTCATTTTAATAAATGTGTTTACTTTTAATAAAGCTTTTAAACTTAAATACAATCTGTGTTTTTTGGTCCAGACTAGAGTGACTGAGCGAAAGGTTTTGCAATTTTTGCAAGCATGAGTCCAGATAGAACACTTCAAAAGACATTATGGACAATCCCAGAGGACTGCACTAAGTTGATAGAGCTATTGCTGACTAGAATCATGGGAGTTTCGCCAACCGTGCAATCTTAGTTAGCTACACAGACAGACTAATAAGAATAATCTAGTAATACCACAGGGAGTCATAGTAGAGGCAGGATAAGAATTTAGATACAGTCTACAAGAAGATCAAAGACAATTTTGAAAAAAGTCAAATGAGGAACGCTAGGAAAAATAGGTACTAGTCTAAAATGAAAACTTACTGGGGCCAGCAAAGGAGCCCTCGCCTGCCCGATCCTGGCCCTGTTCAACAGCATCCGCCGCCTGCTGCTCCTGTGTCCTCCTCTCGCCCCTGGGGGGAGCTGACGTACAACATGAAAGAAAGAACAAAAAACATGGATGATTGTTGCTTGTCAATGTCAACTAAATCAAACATTTCAAAAGAAAAATAACAAAATTTTTCAGCGAAATTATATTGATTAGGGTTAGTTTTCATTTATTTGCGGACCTGTGACTTCGAAAGTCACGTAACTCACTAAACAAAGTACTGAAAGGTTCACCTAGGACTGGCAGGCAGCAGTCCGCAGGCAAGACGCAAAGTGACAGACAAACTCCATTGTGATTTCAGTCAGATCAGTGACAACACTAACAGTTGCCTGCTACATTACCAGTCATTTAAATAGTCAAACTATCAATCCACCGCCACTATTTTTCTTATTGTCAGGGGTACAAAGGAAGGGGCAGATTTAAGCCCCTTGCGGCTCTTTTGCTCCGTTCTTGCGTGACTTTTGTGACGCAGCAGCTAAACAAAAAAGGGCGCCATGGTGCGGCGTATAATATTATAACAACGTGACGCATTTGGGAGATGCATCCCGTTATAAAGCCCTGCGCCATCAGGGGGCGTTCCGGCGCAGGGGAGGGCATTCCTGCGCTGGAACACATCCTAAAAGTGGCTGAGGGAAATCTACAAAATTTCAATCCGTCACCTTTAGGACAATGATGCGTCACACAAACCCTGCACCTGCTTGAAGCAGACGTACGGCTTGACCCAGCATTGGGGAGATAGGGTACCCCAGAGCATTGCTGGAGCTGCGCCATCGTTGCGACGCAACTCCAGCAGTAAAGCTTCGGTGACGTTTTGGGCCCATGGTGCGCCGCATTGCAAATACGGCGCACCATGTTTGGTGGTGGTAGCGGGCCGCACAATTAATGGCGCATCCCTGCTACTTTGCAGGGATGCGACGGTAATTGCAATTCTGCCCCTTAGGGGCATACTTACTTACGCGTTCTGGCGCATCTCCAGAGATGCGCCAGATGAAATGCGTCACGCAAAACTACCCTTGCGACACGGCAGATGCGCCTCATTTACAATGCGGCGTGCCCTGGCGCAAGGGTAGGCACTTGCGTGACGCATCTCGTCACGTAAGTGCGGCGCATCGCTGGAGTCACGTCGCTAACGCAATGCAACTCCAGTAATGCTCAGGGCCACCCAATACTTAACATGCTGTGTCAGTCCTTTCGCCTGCTTCAAGCAGGCATAAGGAATTGAATTGACGTAGCAGCGTCGCAGAAGTGCCTGCGTTAAATCTTGTAGATTTCACGCAGGCAATTTTGCGAGGCGCACAGCCGCCGGACCGCCCACCCTGCGTACTAGGAACGCACCCATTGTGGTGCAGGCCCATGGCTTTATAACGTGACGCATCTCCCTAGATGCGTCATGCTGTAAATGACTCGCAGGGATGCGGCACGTTTACGCCGCTGTTGCGTCACGCAAGGCAACGTAAACGTGGCGCAAGGGGCTTGTAAATGTAATCTGCCCCCTAGTGTCTAGCATTACGCAGTTCTGTAAAGTACACTCATACATAATAGTTACTCAGGCCAATGAGACCACGAAATAGAAAACAAATAAGCATAGTAGCAACGCCACTGAGAAGGAGAGCAGTGCACCTGAAATGCACAGAAGATTTTGAAATATAATTTAACTACAATATAATCGTCATCAGCGGCATTATTGGCTTGCTCCATGTAAAAAACAAATATTTGCAATACAACAACACAGAGCAGGAGAAAACATCATAGTAGTGAGTGATGAAATGGCTACTACTACTCACCAAGCCCGGGGATCTTCAAGCCGAGCTGGTCCAGCAGGTCGCGCTCCCGGTCCAGGAGGTCCGTCCAGCGATGGGTGACCTGGCTGTAGGTGCGCTGGACCCCGTAGAGGTGGGATATGGCCCAGCACACCTTCTCCCACCGCTTCCGGCACTCCCGCATGTTGTAGCCGCCGGCCGCGATCCTGCCGCCTCCCGCGATGGTCCTGGGCAGGCGGCGCTGGACGAAGTAGACCAGCGCGCCCACTTCCTCCGGGCTGAATATCTCCCGTCGCGTCACCTGCTCCCCCCTCAATCTCCCGCATGCTGTCCTGGCACTGGGTCCAGTACTACTCCCCGCCGCCGCTGCGGCCCTCAAGTGCCTGGGCAGCTTCACAGCGCCTGGCTTGACCATGGTCTGCAATCCTCAATTCAATAAGACCAATGAATCAGTCTGTAATCTTATGAGTAATTCTTTTTATTTTGACTTTCTTTTATGTGTTTTGTTTTCTTAAGTTTGAGCAAAGTGCTTTTAAACGAACAGTTTTTTTTACAAAAGAAGAGACTCAAAAAGTGCATACAAAAACCATCAATTATATACAAAACCAACAAAAACAGTTAATCTCAACTCTAATCCTATATATATTGTTTTGCAACGCGTTTAGAGGACACATTAAACATTAAAAAGGACTCCACTTAGTGAACTTAGAGACACAGACACACAAGACAAGACAATTTGACAATGGTATGACAAGGATTCACCGTTCCTAAAGAAAATATGTAAACGCCCTGTTTTCAATAAAGTTTCCGTTAAAACAGGTGCGGATATTGGTTTTTAGTACGAATTCTTTTTAGACTTGTTTTATACAATAGACCATCTAATAATTCAATTTTATCAGTTTTAGTCATGGAAAGATTGGTCTAATGAAAGGACGATGAGTTTTCGAAGGGACAGCGGTCGACGCGTTTCGAATCCCTTATGTGGCAGGGATTCTCATCAGGACCATGTGGACTCAATCTAAAAATAAATCAATAAACATTCTGTCAGTCATACTGGGTGACACTCAACTCCAAAACAGTCATACATTCTCTCAGATCGTACCTGTATATTAGATTACAGCGGTCAGTCTCCCAAGAGATGGAATGCTCATACAGCTGTAATGTAAATGAGCATGGTTAGGGTAAATGTGCCAAGGGAGTCAATCAAATTGATGAAGAACACCAATCTGTGTACTTACATAGATCGGCAATTTGGCCACGTAGTTGGAGCGCACAGTGTGTGTTACCACATTCGGAGCTTCATCTAACTTTCTCAAAAAGACCATCAATCAGAACTGGCATCTGATAAGAGATGTTGACACACAATTAAACGCCAAACCACTTTTTGCCTTTAAAAAAGACAAGAGCATTGCGAACCAAATAATCAGAGCTGCCGTCCCTGCCAAGAAGGCACCTACAATACGGGAGTTTGTCAACTTACCACCCGTCACAGGACACAAAAAGTGCGGCACATGCTTGTGCTGCAACTCGACAATTGAAGGGAATGTTTTCCAACATGAAGGAATCTCATGGAAGCACAATGCTTTCACAAATTTTAAATCCAAGAATTTGATCTACGCCATTCTATGCCCATGCGTAAAATTGTACATAGGAAAAACTAATCAGGAAATCAGACAGAGAATCTCTCAACACAAATCAAGAATAAAGAAAAAAATCATCACAGCACCCCTTGTACAACATTGGATCGATGAGTCACATGGTGACCTCGATTTTAAATGGACTGTCATCTCGAAATTAGAGCATGATCAGAGGGGCGGAGATTTAGAGGCCAAACTCAAACAACGAGAAGCTATGTTGATCCTGAAATTAAACTCAGCCACTCGTGGCTTAAATGAAATGTCGGAACTTTATAACCTATAAACAGAAAGGTCTGTCCTCCCATGAAGCTAGTATATTCACATACTTCTCGACACCTTCTAAATAGTCATGTGTGACCCCTCACTTGTCTGACTCAAATGAGCAACAGCGTCACTGAAATAGTACATCAACTCCTCAAGACACTGAGCAATTGTGAATGCTCCCAATCCACCCGAAATGCGTCTCGCTAAACATGCCACAGGAAAAGGATAAAGCATATATTTTGTACAAATACTGCCTCCTCGGCCTACAAACTACAAATTCCATCAACCTAAGCAGAAAAAACTCCAAATCCCATCAACCCCAGCAGCGGGTCCATATTCATTTTAACATCCGGGTCAACCGGAACCAATACTCACGCGCCTCAGTAATTGATATGGATGCGTATGGAGGAGACTCGGAATACTAACACCGGTAAGATTTCCCTATGCGGAACGAGACTTTACAAAACCGGACTAACTCGGAAACTAAAACTTTGCATGCCGCCATTGCATGCGGACCTCGGAAGTGTATTCTTTTTAGTTATTCATTCCCAAACGCTTCCATTCACCTTATTTCACCCACTCTCCCCCCGTGACACGATCTTGGCACGTAATTTATAAACGCTCACCACCGAGCACCTTAAACGCTATAAATGTTCAAAAATGCCTACATGTGCATTTACAGTGCCAAAATAAAGCTCTATGCGGAACGAGACTTTACAAAACCGGACTAACTCGGAAACTAAATTTTTGCATGCCGCCATTGTATGCGGACCTCGGAAGTGCATTCTTTTTAGTTATTCATTCCCAAACGCTTCCATTCAACTTATTTCACCCACTCTCCCCCCGTGATACGATCTTGGCACGTATTTTATAAACGCTCACCACCGAGCACCTTAAATGCTATAAATGGTCAAAAATGCCTACATGTGCATTTACAGTGCCAAAATAAAGCTCTGCATGCCGCCATTTTACGCGGATCTTTTAATCGGTTCCCCACTTTCACACTTTTCCTCCGTGACACGATCCCGGCACGCTATTAATAAACGCTCACCACCGAGCACCCCAATGCCCACATGTGCAATTTAAATGCCCAATGCGCATTTACAGTGCCAAAGCTAAAAGAGACTTTGTCCTTTGTTTTTAGAATCTTCAGAAGAAAGTGAATATAAGCTGACTACGTGGCCAAATTGCCGATCTATGTAAGTACACAGATTGGTGTTCTTCATCAATTTGATTGACTCCCTTGGCACATTTACCCTAACCATGCTCATTTACATTACAGCTGTATGAGCATTCCATCTCTTGGGAGACTGACCGCTGTAATCTAATATACAGGTACGATCTGAGAGAATGTATGACTGTTTTGAAGTTGAGTGTCACCCAGTATGACTGACAGAATGTTTATTGATTTATTTTTAGATTGAGTCCACATGGTCCTGATGAGAATCCCTGCCACATAAGGGATTCGAAACGCGTCGACCGCTGTCCCTTTGAAAACTCATCGTCCTTTCATTAGACCAATCTTTCCATGACTAAAACTGATAAAATTGAATTATTAGATGGTCTATTGTATAAAACAAGTCTAAAAAGAATTCGTACTAAACACCAGTATCCGCACCTGTTTTAACGGAAACTTTATTGAAAACAGGGCGTTTACATTTTTTCTTTAGGAACGGTGAATCCTTGTCATACCATTGTCAAATTGTCTTGTCTTGTGTGTCTGTGTCTCTAAGTTCACTAAGTGGAGTCCTTTTTAATGTTTAATGTGTCCTCTAAACGCGTTGCAAAACAATATATATAGGATTAGAGTTGAGATTAACTGTTTTTGTTGGTTTTGTATATAATTGATGGTTTTTGTATGCACTTTTTGAGTCTCTTCTTTTGTAAAAAACTGTTCGTTTAAAAGCACTTTGCTCAAACTTAAGAAAACAAAACACATAAAAGAAATTCAAAATAAAAAGATTTACTCATAAGATTACAGACTGATTCATTGGTCTTATTGAATTGAGGATTGTTACTCAATTTATCAAAATATTGAATTCAAATGCAGTACTGGCACTTCTTTGTTGTATGTCATATTGGCGCAGCCTTACTGCTTTAGCCAGAACCCTTACTGTTGCCACTTGACCATGGTCTGGGCAGGTAAGGTAGGAAGAAGTAGAAAATTAAGAAAGAATAGGATAGGGAAGAAGAAAAGAAAAGAGTTTAAAAAAGTAGTTTAAAAGTAAAGAAAAATAGCAGAAAAGACAAAAATATACAGCTAGGAAAAGAGAGGGATAGATAAGAAGCAAAATCGTAAAAAAAAAAACTGAAAACACGCAAAGGATGGCAAAGATACCAAGAGGATTAAACACCATGCCCAGACACAGGAAATGAATGAAAAACAAGATGGCCGGCGCCCGTTCACGAGCGCGAAAGTAAGTTCGCGCGAGATTTCCCTCGCGATCTTGTGCGAACCTCTAGATTTCCCTCGCGATCTCGTGCGAACCTCTACTCGCAATGCGCTTACTGCGCGAGATTATACATAGCGGGCGGAAACGGAAATACGTCACGCAAACAAAATGGCCGCCCCCGTACTCGACCTTGGGGTAAATTCGCGTGTTGCGCTGCAAGCGGCTCGCGAATACTGCAAAAAAACTCGCGAAACAACAAGCCGCAAAAAAATAAAAAGCTCATTCGCACGAATTGGCTGTTTCCGCGGTCGGTTTCGCACGACGCCGCGCCCCGTGAATAGCGCGAAAAAAACGAAAAACGATTTTTGCAAAAGCAAAAGCAATGAGCAGGTGCAAAAGGTCAACCTCATGATTTGTAACGATTCCCTGTAGTGCTTCCTGAGGGGGCCCTCCAGAATTCGGTTGCCTGCTTGCAACTATTGTGTGACCCTGCTCTGACCTTAACTGTATGCCACAAAGGTCCTGATTTACAGCTAAAGGAGCAGACAAGCAGGTGCCAGGATGGAACTTCAAATTCTTTCAGTGACACATTAATTAGCCCCTAATTCATTATTGTCAGTTGGGGCAGGGGCAGGTGTTGTTAATAAACTAACCCCAAATTAATTCATGTCAGTTCAAGCAGGGCAGGTGGGCTTGCTTTTCACCCCCATCTTCTACAGTGATGATGAACCAGAGGGTGGCATTGATGTAACAGAGGGTGGCATGGGTCAAAGAGAGGGTGCCAGTGGTGAAACAGAGGGTGCTGGGAGGCTGTGATGATGAACCAGACGTAGAAACAACATAGTCGCGACCGTTGCGAGCCGACAAGTAAGTTCGCAATTGCGAACTAGTACCAAATCCTCGCGAACTGGCAGGAACACTTGCGAACACAAAAAAAAAAAGAATCCGCAAATTCGCGAAATTCGCGAACGCGAGATTCGCAAAATTCGCCCATGCTTAATGCCACGTCTGCTTGGTCGAAGAAGGGAATGGCGGGCCTTCGTGTTGTCGGTGGGTGACCATCTTTCAATCAGCCGCAGAATGGTGACATGGCATTGGGTACAAGAAACACCACCTTGGTATAGTATGTGTTAAAAAAGCAAGGATATTTATTTGCCGAGGGCAACACTATGATGCCCTCATCACTTTATCTAGTCCTCATTGTGTACTTAACACTCCCATGCGCCACTCGCCATGCCACACGCCACATCCAGCCTACGGAAACACATACTCAACAGTATCCGAACTAACACCAGGGAGCTAATGCACATACTTGATCACAGAAACCATCCCATCCATGCTCATCAGTGCTCATCAAAGCACACTGCAGTCATCCTTGCACCCAACATCATCACTTAACACAACCTTGATTCACTGTTCATCACAGAACATGACTCACATCACCCTGCACACACATCCTTGATGTCTCCTTTTGCACAAACTACAGCATCCAATGAAGATACTACACACACAAGTCAGGTGGTGGACCACCATCATGCACACGCGTACCTGGTTCTGCACTTTTAATAACCACGCATTGCGTCTCATTCAATGTCGCTGCCTGCCTCTGCCCACTCTCAGCATCTAAGAGTTTCCTCCTAACACACTTACATACACCCTTGTCCCAACAAAAAATGTACAGAACAAATGCCTTACCTCTTTCCTTCTGTGTTTATTCATCTCACCTACCCCACATTCCTAAGAAACTTCCAGCAAAAATGCTGTGAAAGTATCCATCTGTACACTACTGTGAATGTGAACCATGCATCACCATTCTAAATGACTCTAGAGCCAACACCCTGGACCTCATCCTGACAGCCTGCACTTCGAGTCGCTACAGAGCCTCATACCACCGAACTGGATGGACCACGTTGCCATTCTCTTATCCATCCTTAACTTCACACCGATGCATCAAAATGAACTAAAATGATTAAAAGTGTCTTCACTGAACTTACCCATATCTCAAACTCCCACCCTGTTGCAAAAGATGTTGATACACTCTTTTTTTTAACATAGTTTTATTATAAGGTTTCAGTACAGTACATCACGAGGTAAAGCACCATATACATTCTGAACTTAACAATATGAGACACATTTTTCGTAATAACACAGACCATATGTAAATTCACTATTTACAACATGTATCCCAATATGACATTCATGCATCGTACAGCTGTTCAAATAGTACTGCACCAGCATGCCACCCTACATTAGAGTTTAGAAAAACCAAAAAACCAACAACTTCCCCACCCTCTCCCTCCCCCCTTAGTCTCAGCGAGTAAAATGTGTACATCTCTATACATATTCCAGATCAGCATATTGTCTCTTTGTTATATACAAGTGTTAATAAGATGACTTACAGCAGCTATCCCTTTTCTTTTGTGGGTTGTAAAGTCCATAGAGTCCCAGTTCTCCTGCAACAACGCCCGTCCCGATTCCCATCAAATCACATTTTAGGGGCAATACTCAAGTATGTCTATAGCACCAAGCTCTTCCAGTAACAGATTCCATTCCATAGATATAGGCATCTTACGCAGTCCCCTCTGCTCTTCCCTCTTCAATTCCACACCCTCCGACACCACAACAACTCATCTTACCAGTCCTTCAACGCCGGTGGTCTAGCAGCCTTCAATTTCATTGTGATATTACGTTTGGCCAAAATGAGCGCCAAGTTGTTAAATTTAGTGACCGGGCTACCTTTCTTCCCCTTGGGGTCTAGTCCCAACAAACAGTATTCCAGCCTATCATTATCCCTTACTGGAGCAATAGTTGTTAGGATCCCGCAGACTGCCGTCCAGTACTGTCGGAGTCGTGGAGAACTCCACAGCATGTGTACCAAGTCCGCAGCCTGCAGTTCACAACGCGGGCATACATCTGAGGCATCTGGGAACATGGCCCGCAGCCTGCACGGTGTCAAATATGCCCTATGTAAAAGCATGAGTTGTATGAATTTGAATTTCGGGTTTCGTTGTTGATACACTCCTCAGCGCATACAGCAGAACTACACAAAACCATGCTTAACTCACCACATCACTAAAATTACAATACTCTAACCAAATCTCTCAGCACTGGAGCCCTATAACCCTGGGAACTGGGGCAAGACAATAACAAAGCATGACAATGGTCCCTTCGGGGGAAGTGTAAGCGTCTACTTCCTGGGCAATTGTTATTTGGCAATTAATTACTTGTCTTAGAGAATTAATCTGTTTTTTGTTCATTGTAACAGAGTTGTCTACAATAAACAAAAAACTGATTATTTCTCAATGACAAGCAATCAGTTAATAGTCTTGTTATAAGTACCAAGGAGCTAGAGGCTTATACTTTCCCTGAAAGGACCAGTGTATTGTTTTATAAGTGAATGTTCCTAGCATGTTGCTTTCATCTACTAGACACCATTGATAAAAAAACACTAAAATGTGGTTCATTTATGGTAACTTTTCAAACCCTTATTAAGGTTTCTACATTTTGGGTCAAGGCTTTGTAGGAAGGTGGATATCTGACTATGGTTACCCCCAAACTTTTTGCCTGGTGTTTAGCTGGTTTTTGACATAGTTGACCTGGGATCCTGCTATTCAGGGCCCCACGCTAATTGCTCTCTCCTTAAAATGGACTCCATGTACCTTAGCTGCATACACAATTGGAACTGGTTCACCATATAGGCCCCTGTAACAGTGTACCATAGGTACCGAGGGCATAGGTGTAACCAAGGCCTACCAGGGGCTGCAGCATGTATTGTGCCACCCCTGGCCTGGCCTCCATATTTGACACAACTGGCTGATCACTCAGCTGGGGTAAGTTGGTGTAATCACCTCTTACTTAGATATAGTATACCTATATCTAGCCGCCAGGGTCTTCCTATACCCCGTGCTTACCCGGTTCCCCTGAGGGTGCTGCTCACCGGGATCACATCATCTCCAGCCCTCGTGGCCCTGCTCCTTGCGCAGTCTCATGCACCAACCTTAGCTTCCTCATAAGTCCCCCCGCCAGCAACTACCAAGACTATCCTCGCCCACCTGTGGCGTAGAAGAGGCACCGCAACTCCTGTACTACGCATCATTGATATAGGGATACCTCTCTTTTTTGATTTTAACTGCACTAGGCGGGATCATCATTCGCCTGGAGCGGAGCTGTTTTGCATCCTCGGCGCAATGGGGAAACCTGACAACAAACAACCTAAACTGCATTTTGAGGCCGCAGTGCAGAAAAAAAGTGACGAGGAATACAGTGGAAAGTGGACAGCCCAGAAGTCCCTCCGCGGAAGTATCCACATCGGCCCCTACGGCGCCGGACATTGCCACAATGCTGCATGAGATGCGACAGGGCTTTGCCACTGTTGTCGATAAAGTTGATAGACTTTCGGCCAGAATGGACGGCATAGTCCAGAAGATGGATATCCACGAGGAGGCATTACGGAAGCGGAGCGCCGCATTTCCGAAAACGACGACACCACGGCGGCGCACACCTCGAGACTCTCGAGGATGGACAATGTGCTTCGAGTGATTGCCGCCAAAAATGAGGAATTGGAAGCGAGAAGCCGAAGGAATAACATCCGCGTCACGGGCGTTCCAGAGACCACCAACACAGGGAAAATGGAGCTCTACATAGAGAAAATACTCATATCTGCAGTGGGGGCAGAGGCCTTCTCTAACCAATTTATTGTTCCCTTGGCCTCAGCCCAAGTCTGGTGCCCCGTCAAGGCCCATAATTGCGCGCCTGCTCAATTATAGAGATCGAGATGCGGCACTGCGGGCGGCCCGAGCTAACCAGAACCTCACACATGACGGTGTGTCATTCTCTATCTATCCTGACTTTACCCCAGTGGTGCAAGAGCAACGGCGTAAATTCCTTGCTGTTAAAAGGAAACTTAGAGACCTGAACATTGACTATGCCCTCTTATACCCGGCCAAATTGAGAGTGACTCATCAGGGCACACAACATTTCTTTCTCAACCCGCAACAAGTCGAGGGATATATTAAGACTTTGCCTAAACAAGGACGACGATTTGCGGAGGCAGAGGGCCGACATGACTCTAATTCAGAATAAGTGGCCTGTGGCCGTATGTTGCTGGACCTCTACATACTGCTGGAACATGTCACCTGACTCCCTGCGGAGTTCGGTGATCCTGCGATGGCTGGAGACTGCGACAGCTACTTGGGGTACCACGGACGGGTACTGGACTGCAGGCGGTAACGTATGCCAGGCATCCACCCCCCTGCCCCCTCTCCCCTCCGGATAGAGCCATCAGGGCGGACATGTACGGAGTGGGTGGTGGAGTGGTGGGAAGACGTGCACCTCTAATGACCCCTAATGGGTATGCCCCACAGACCTGGACTTCAATTCTATTGATGGTTGGTTGGTTTTGTTGCTGTTTGGGAGGGGGGGTGGGCTTGGATTGCTGGCAAGTTGGGAATGCTTCAGTGGGGGGCGAGTTGCCTTGTGTGGGAGAAATGCAGACAGCAGAACATGGCTCATTCTGGGGGAGCCGTATAGCCTGCGCAAGCGGGGACGGGATTTAGCTGTTAATGTTCTTTCTGCGCGAATGACTTGTTTACTGGGGAATCTTGGGGATGGGTGGGTAGGGGGCACAATTGGGAGGAATGTTTGGTTTATGTTCATGACATGTGCACTAGGTATCGAAGAAGTATTACTATGTCTTGATGTGAGGCTTTCTGACTGCGTCGGGGAGATAAAGGGGCCTATTATGAGACGTGTAACCTATATGTTGCAACGAAACATCGCGTGGGACGGGAGCACTGCTCATGGGCTGGGCCCTCCACTCACTTTGGGGAATGCACGACACACGCGACTGGAGCGTGACCCAATGCTTGATGGTATTAGATGCGTCATGCCGGATGACGCTCATTCTGGTATAAGTGTACACATGCACACATGGGGGATACAAACTTGAACATCATCACATGGAATGTGAGAGGGCTCGGTGATCATAGAAAGAGAAGGCACATTCTAAGCTATCTTGATCGACATAACATTCATATTGCCTTCCTTCAGGAGACGCATTTCAAACCTCATGGGCCACACTCATTTGGGAAACGGTGGGCCTCTTATACAGTTTTCTCCTCATGTTCATCATATGCACGAGGTACTGCTATTCTGATCAAAAGGAACACGCCTTTCTATTTGGCTGGCTCCACGTCAGACACACAAGGGAGGTTTTGCTTAATGTGGGGCAGACTGGGTCACATGGCTGTGACATTGGCCTGCTGCTACGGCCCTAATATGGACAATCCACAGTACTTTACTGACCTGTGGGCGGCAATTGTGGGCACTGGACCACAACACATCATATGGGGGGGTGATTTCAACACTGCCCTGAACCCTGTCTTGGACAGATCACACCCCACCCCCCATCACTATACTCAGGGGAGTGAAGGACTGGGCTAGTCTAAGGCCCAGCGGTGCCAGGGGACAACACCTTCGTGGGTTACCTGTTCCGGCGTACAATTTACAGAGACACTGGACACTTCCTTCGGCGTCAAAGATCGAATTTATTTACTGCAGGGAACACAGAAGTCACAAGAAGTACAACGCATGTAGGTTCTAGGAGACTGCTTCAAATTGCAACAGTGGATCGCTCCTTTTATACATATTTTCGTCATAGCACAACATGGCGAACAAAAGGTTACAACTCAGTTCCCACAGTAAACTTCAAAAGGGCTGCTTTCATGTATTCAGGATCCCGGAACATAATTACAGTAGCATCGCCGGTTCCCAACTGTAAAAGTACATTATCCCAACATTAAGTACATTCCATTCTGGCTGTAAACGAGGTTTAAGGAAGAGTCAGAAACAGGTGCAAGGGAAAACAAAGATAGACAACAGATTGGAAAGAGTGTGGGGGGCGATATCGGAAACATGATTGCAGGATCAAAGGAGTCGTGCCTAATGAATGCACGGCTAAAACAATAGACCAGCACGGCAAGATGAGCCTCGAGCGGGGCCATCTGCCTCTACAGTATCATCCCCCTCATCATAAAGACACCCTCAAAGGAACACGTGTCTTCCGCAAGAGCTTGGGAATCCCAGGGTCACGAAGCGGACAGTGTCCGTTCGCTGGCTACTTGAGGGCAAGAGACAAAATGGATGCCGTATCTAAAATGGAACCCGTGGGTTCAGATGAAGAAACCCACGAATAAGACGAAGGGTTCAGGTCAGCATAGCGAAAACGCGTACACCCACTAAACTCGTCATTTGCGGTTCATAGATACCAAACTCGTCCATATTCGAACGAGTCAAAAACACCGCTTATAATTGTCACGGAACCTCAGACGCTCCTTTTGCCCTCATGTAGGCAAGCACTAGTCGATATCAGAATCGATCTCGATATTCATCAGATCATTCAGATGTTGCTGCAACATTATTCTATCCATCAATGCTTCCTTGGTAACAGATGGCCGTCTTATACACGTCGTAGCACAGAGGCCACATAAGGCAGGACCACACTGTACACAAAGACAACACGTGAACAGAAATGCTACAACAACCCCAATGATCATCAGAATCTTCCAACCCCACGTCGACATCAGGCCCCAAAACCATCCTAGTAGCGTCCAATCACCTACGTCCACGTATATGGACTCGGAGATCTTATGCAACTTTGAGATGGCTTGATAGACAGTTGGAGCGTTATCAGGGATGAAAATACAGCAAATCGAATGGATCACCTTACATACACCACCTCTATCTGCGAGAACAACGTCTAAAACCATACAGTTTTGTAACGTCATAAGCCTATCCGCCTGAAGCTCTGCTGTCAGATTACCAAGAGCCCTTGCAGTTATATTAGGAGTCGATTCTACCACACGAGTCAACTGTCTCAGGTTCCTACTATTGATCATAGGTCCCCAAAACGGCAAGAAACCCTTAAAGAAGTCTCCTGCTTCTTGACCGGCAGTGTCTTCTTCGCTAATAACGCCTCTCACAACTCTAGTCTTGTGATAGTCCGACCCAACTGTGAAGGTCGGTGGCAACAGATTCGCAATATAACAGGTGCCCGAGAAATCACGAGGCAACCATGTATATGCGCGGTCGTAACATACAAAGTATGTACCCTTGGCAGTCAAAAGAACAGGGGAAGAGAGTGTTGGTAAAACATACGTTTCAGTGCAAGCACTCCTCCCAAGCTGAGCTCGCGGGCTTCGGCCAAGACCTTTCAAGCAAAAATTACCAAGATGGGGTACGATCCAGATCGGAGATGAGCTTTTAAGCTGTCTATCACCCACTGACATGCTATACTCAGCCTCACTCAGATCCCTGTATGCTCGCACCTCTTCCTCTGGGATAAGCGATGCGTCAAAAATATCTCTATCTAAATCAGCGATCGCTCTCGCCAAAGGCTTGTGGTACGGCCCAGAACCATGATCTGCAGTGCGTGGCTCTCGATGGGGGTAGGAATCTAGTGCGCTACGAAACATAGTTTGGAATGCTCGAGCTGACCCCTGGGAACTATAAGGAAGGACCAAATACGGAATTCCCCGATCCATAGTATGTGGCATTAAACCACACACCCAGTGTTCATCACCAACTGATGTTGATGAAGAAGCTGGACAAAGGAGTTGTTCATGAATTCCGCACGTCTAATCTGTTCGTGTTGGGGTAGAGGATGAAAGGAATGTGGAGAAATAGTGGGAGTAGATTTTGGTTCAGAAGAAGAAGTAGGTAAAGCAGAAGGCAATAACGACTGTAGTCCAAAATACACTCCACCCACCAGTAGCATGGAAACAGTTGAAAACAGCAGGAATACCTGAAACAGAAAGCATTTTGTTCGTACAACCCTATGTAGTGTTGATCTTTGAACTAACACCTTCTCCACTTCCGACAACTTTGAGAATTCCATCCTCTAAAAACCGTCCGCAACGTTCTTGACGCACTTTGTTCTGAGAAGCGATTATCAATTCCCAGGAGTTCCCAGGAATCGACAAAAGTACCGACCTAGTGTCAGGAACCTGCTAAACAGAAGGAAGTTCCCGCACGGCCCTACGGTCAACCCCGATGTAAGGTTTTCTTTAATCAAACATTTAATTTTAGTGCAAATCTCTTAGCTGTGGAAAAAGAAACATACGTGGAAAAGAACTCAAGAATTAATGGAAGATGCAATTGTTCATAATGTTCAAAATGACAATAAAGGGTAATATGAATTCAAAAAAAAAGGGAAAAAACCAAAAAGTGTTTTATTAGTCTTTGTTGTGAGAACGAAGAAAATATCTGCTTTTTCCAGGACGAGTCTGTTCTTCAAATAATTGTTCAGGTTGCGGAACAGAGTCCTGTCGATCAGATGAGATTTCAAGTCTTGAGTTTTCCAAAGATGAAGGTTCAACAAATGTGTCTGACTGCAATGAAGTGTCTCCTACAAGTTGAGCATCGCTGAACGGCACAAATGTTATCGGGGTCTCGGTCTCCGTCATGGCGATTCCTGTCCTCACCCACGAATCTGCCGGTAAAGGTATAGGCACCTTCTTGGTGTGGGTGGCATGCACCCAATTTTTCCGGCCTTCCAGACGAACTGCAGTTCTCGTGGCAAGGAGGACCTGGAATGGTCCAACGAATCTCGGCTCCAAATTGCGCTTCCTGCCAAAATTACGGGTAACCACCCAGTCACCCGGTTGGAGCCGATGTCCAGGACCCTCAGTCTGTGCCGGCAGTGCTTCAAAGACCTGTTGATGAATTAACCTCAGTTTAGCAGTCAGATCATGAAGATAATCAATTAACATTGGGTACTCAAGACTATCGAAGGCCCTAGGCCTCGGGACCCCCCAAATGTTCGCAGGACGGCCGAACACAATCTCATATGGGCTAAGCCCTACTCGAGAGTGTACAGTCGCCCTGGTCGACAAGAGAGCCAGAGGCAAGGCATCAGGCCATGACAAACCAGTCGTAGCTTGGATCTTAGCGAGTTTCAGTTTCAGAGTACCATTGTACCCTTCAACTAAACCTGCTGACTGGGGATGATTGGCACTATGGAATTTTTGTTGAATTCCAAGGCCTTTACACACACTCTGCATCACACTCCCCACAAACTCACTTCCGTTATCTGACCATGCAATCTGTGGCATTCCATACAGAGGAAAGTATTCCTTCAGTAGGACCTTTGCTGTGGACAAGGCAGTATTATCTTTAAGAGGATAAGCCTCGATCCATCTGGAGAATGCGCAAACCACAACTAAAACGTACTTCAGATTATTACATCTCTCCATATGGATGAAGTCCAGTTGGATAACTTCAAAGGGACATGTAGGAGGAGCAAAATGGCCAGGTGGGGTAGGAGTGCCCTTGCCAGGATTGTACATCATGCATACCATACAATTCTTAACCACTCTCTCAGCACATTTAGCAATACCATCATTCTTCCATACAGGGGACAGCAACTTGCAGATACCTTTTGCGCTAATATGTGACAAGCCGTGAGCCATAGTCACAATGGCTAGCACATATGCATCCGGCAACATCCATCTCTGATTTTCCGACAAATCAATCCAACATCCGTGCGCATCTAACTTTCCCGTGCTTTCTTTCCACTTAGTCTTTTCAGTTTCGGTGGCCTCATTCTGAATCGCTTTCACACTCTCAACAGTGTCCTCACACATGCCAGTCTCTGCAGGACACCTTACTGAACTCGTAACGTACATTCGGGTTGCAAGGTTTTTAGCTGTCTCTTTAGCAATCTCATCCGCAAACGCGTTACCACGACCAACATCATCCGTCACCTTTCGGTGCGCGCTGCATTTAATAATTGCCACCTGCTTAGGCAATGTAAGTGCGTCCAAAAGATCGTTCATGAGCTGTCCGTGTTGGATCTTCGTGCCATGCGATGTTATAAATCCTCTCTCCCTCCACAGACGACCAAACCTATGTGCAACGCCAAAAGCATATTGGCTATCAGTAAACACATTCACTCGCTTTCCCTTAGACAAAACAAACGCTCTCGTCAACGCAATCAACTCTGCCGCCTGCGCAGAATTCTGACTCAATCTTGCAGTTTCCACAACCGTACTCAACGTCACCACAGCATACGCAGTCGTCACATCACCATTCGGCAACTTAAAGCACGAACCATCAACATACAAAGTACCATCGGGATCTGCCAATGGAGTGTTTTTTAGGTCAACACGACCCTTTGTTTCTTCCTCAGTTCGCAAATAACAATCATGTGGTGGTACATCATCTGATTCCATATTAGTCGGCAACAACGTCGCCGGGTTTAGTACATTGCAGCGCTTTATTTGTATGTAACTTGCCAAAAGCGTCAACTCATAACCGGACAACCTTGCACTCGTCAAGTGTTGGGTTTTTGTACAATTCAAGAAAGTGTCAACTGCATGTGGAACCATCACCGTAAGCATATTATCCATGACCAATCCTGCAGATTGTCAGATGGACACCGCAGCCGCCGCTGTTGCTCTTAGACAACTCGGCAACGCTCTAGCTACTGGGTCCAAGGTAGAGGAAAAATATGCACATGGACGCTGCTTACCACCAAATTGCTGCGTCAAGACACTCAACGCACAACCCTCTCTCTCGTGAACGTATAGTGTAAACGGCTTGCTGTAGTCAGGAGTACCTAACACAGGAGCCGAACACAACGCATCACGCAATTCGGAAAAACTTTTCTGACACTCTTCAGTCCATGGCAAAGGAGTCGGAACATCCTTGCACGTGAGGGCTACCAATGGCTTCGCTAGCAATGAAAAATTTGGAATCCATTGCCTGCAGTATGACGTGATACCTAGAAAGGCACTCACATCTCTCTGAGTTGTTGGCACAGTCATTCGAGCGATCGCTGCGATTCTCTCTGGGGTCAACCTTCTTCCCTCCTTTGACAATAAGTGACCTAAATAGGTTACTTCTTGACAACAATATTGCAGTTTAGAAGGTGACACCTTATGATGTAAGTCACAGAGATGCTGTAACAGCGATACTGTAGCAGTTTTGCAAATCTCTTTGGTGTCGGCAGCCACTAACAGGTCATCAACATACTGGATCAAAGCCACACCAGCCGGTAATACAAATGCATCAAGTTGACTCTTCAGGGCTTGGCTGTATATCGATGGACTCTCACAATAGCCCTGAGGAGCGCGCTTAAACCTGAAGCTGCGACCACCTAAGGAGAAACCGAATAGATCTCTGTTTTCCTCAGCAATCGGAATGCTAAAGAAAGCATTCTTCAGATCGATCACTGAGAACCATGAAGCGGAGGCTGGAATCAGGGTCAGTAAAGCCGTAATGTCAGGCACTACAGGAAATTGTGGAATCACAATTTTGTTCACCTCCCGAAGATCAATGACAAAACGATACACAGGAGGCTTAGATGGATCAGTTCGTTTCAAAATAGGTTACACAGGACTATTACACACGTTTCCCCGAGTTTCCTCGATAACATCTTTCTTGATCAAATCATAGATGATCGCTAACAATGCTTGTTCACCATCGAGAGAGATCCGATACTGGGGAATACGTGGCAATGGCACATTCGATTTCAATTGGACAACATAAGGGGATATGTCCAACAGGCCCACATCATTGGGACCTGGAGCCCACAAAGACTTAGGAAGAGAACTCAATTCCGGTGGGAGCTTATCAGTTGACAAAAACATAGGAGAGATCACTCTCTGACCTAAATTAAGCTCCACTCTCGAAGGAGAACAGTACAGAGTCGCATATAACCGTTTCAACAAATCCAGGCCCAAAAGATTCTCACCACAACCAGTAGTCAAAATCAAAGGAGCTTTCAGCTCACAAGGCCCAATTGTAAGGGGCAACGGGCAAGAAACCGGATTGCTAACGGGGGCGCCAGAGAATCCAACGGAAACATTCGTTAAGCCAGACAAAGGTGCGCCAGGGAGTTTCGAATGCATGATGGAACTTTTCGCTGCACCAGTGCCCAACAGAAAAGGCTCAACTACGCCCGATGTGGCAACTGCGACGTAAGGCCCTCTCTGATCAACCGGAACTGATACTACTCCCTCTCTTTGTCTGTGGCTGTCCTAGTAATTACCGTCATCCATATCATGCTCGACGTAACAATCGTCCACATGATACTGTGCAGATCTACCTGACGATGAACCACGCTGATCAAAACAATTATTTGAATCTGATGAATTATTAGAACGATCGTTCTGATTTTGGGTAACACCACGACCTCTACCACGCGAAGCCTGTTGAGGACCACTACGACCTCCTCGAGCCGAACCACCACTATTTCGGTCGCGCAAGACCGGACAATCAAACTTTAAATGACCCTCACCTCTACAGTATGCACATTGATTATATCTGAGCATAGATCTCGGCGTAGAAGAGTCATTACGCGACTGCGACCTAGAAAATTGTGATTGTGATCTATTCTGCTGCCGAGAGTCATTTTGATTCGAGCGTGGAGGATACGCTTGCTGCAACAAAACTTTCGTTTTGAGATCCTTTGTTTTCTTATCCGCACGATCATTTTCCTCCTTTTCCCTATTTTCGTAATATTGAGCCGTGGCCAATATTTGAGCAGAAGTGGAAACAGCCCACAAACCTTCAGAGTTTTTCAGCTTATTGCTGAGTTCAGGCAACAAATTCGATACAAATTTATCTACAAATAAATGCTGACCTCCCTCAGTGCTCATATCCTGACCACTGTGATCGATGAATGCCTCCTCAAATCTCGTAAAGAAATCGGAGACACTCTCGTCCTTCTTTTGCTTGCATGCAGACAGTTTATCCCAATTAACTTTCATTGCTAGCATAAGTGTCTTCATTAGCGTAATGATTCTTTGAGGCAGAGCCGTAATTAACTGCTCAGGCTTAGCTCCACCAACCTGCAATGCGTCAGCCGCTACAAGTGCAGCCCAGTCACCGCCTAACTCAGCTGCGTGATTCTCTTGACGTATTTTCGCCCAAATTGGTTGAGGTACTACATTACCAAACAACATGTCGATATCGGCAAGATTCATGACAGTAGCATCCACAAGTTGGGATAACTCCTTATGATAACCAGCCGGATTTTTACGGGGGTCAGGTAGAGATTGTTTCACCTGCAAAACTTCCGATCGCTTCCATGGGAGGTGTATCCAAACTCTCTGGAAGAATGGCAAAATCGGAGGGTTAGCACCAGGGTTACCTGGCATCCACACTGGGGGGACTTCCCGCATGGGATACTGACCAGGCGTTGCCATCCACTCCTCAGTTTCGTCCTTAAACAATGCTCGAGGTAGTACAGTAGGCCGAAAAGATAGAAGATGTTCTACAGCACGTCGAACATTACTACCCACGATCATACCACTCGAAAACTGATGTTGAAGTTCAGTCACATCGGGCGGCACATTGTCTACCTCATCATTATCCATCACTTCTCGTAAACATTTACACATTTCCTCAAACACAAATCTCTGTGCGGGCTCATTAAATTGGGAGTACGTCTCAAAAATTATGCGCGGAGTATGTTTAGCGGGGTACCTAATCCAATGACGCGCCATTTTTATTAACGTATCACGTTCCCTACCATCAGGAATTTGACTTCGTCTTTGAGGGACATCAGAAACATCGTACCCAAGAATCGGTCCAAAAGGAGAGTAAAGATTAGCAACAGCATTAGGTATGCGACTACGAACAAACGGAGAAGAGGAGAGAAGTACAGGAGCGACAACATGGGGACTAAACACAGGAGCAGTAGGAGCAGTAGGAGCAGCCAAAAGAGCAGAAGTAGCGGGAACAGTAGACTGAGAAGGTATAGGCAGTGGAGCAGTGGGAACAGGAGCAGGTAAGGGAATAGGAACGACTTGGGGAACAAGAGGATTCGGAAGAACCGGACCAGCGACAGGCTGACCAGCAGCTGCCGGAACAACAGGTTGGGGAACAGGAGGAACTACAGGAGCCGTAGTATCCTGTGCGTATGGAGGTGGTGACTTCAGTAGATAGGACAACAAAGGGTCCTCTACCGCTTCCTCTCCCTTCTTATCAGTACTTGACGGTAAAACGGGATAACACTTATCCACCGCCATACGTTGTAGTCTATCAAAAACTTCCTTTTCCTTTTCTTCTTTGTCTCGCTGAAACTGCTCTGCATTTCTCATCGTCGTAACGATACCTTCCCTTTTATTTCTTTTAAGCTGTTTGATTTCTTTCTGCTTGGCCTCTTTACGCCATAACCGAAAGGAATCAAACATGGCCGGCCTAGACTTCTTTTTGAACAATTTCGCTTCTAGATTATCCAAAATTGTCGTTTCGAAACTACCATGAGGTGGCCAACTAAGGACACCGTCATCTTTAGTATAGCGGACCCAGCAATCATTATATGCAATAGGACCCATTCCATGTCGACTATATAAATCATAGACCGGAGTTCCAACTGGAGGTATCGGACATGAGTCCTCCAATCGGGAATCCGCACCACAACTTTTAAAGCAACTAAACAAAGTACTACGGCCAGGCATCATGCACACTAACCGAGTTTCACAAACTTCAAGGGTTATTGGATTACGATATCCTCGCAAAAATGCAAAGCCCTCGGTTTTTGGCAATTGCAATCGTCAAATAAGACCCACCAACTAAGAACCAACAACGAAGAACCACAAATGCAATGGAACCATGCAAACAACCAAGCACCAACAACAACCAACCAAAGAGCAATGGCGTCACCAGGAAGGCCCGTCAATGGTCTCCCTGTACAAAGAACTACGCCAGGCGCCAAAACAGGTCGACAGTCAGGGCATCAGTCCGTCGCAGCCGTCAGGAGGCGGGAATCTTCGCGGGAAAAGTCTTCGGGCCACTTGTTTCGACAACAGGATCGATGAAGCGGGGTGCACCTTCCCTCGGAGATTTCACACGAAGTTCCTCACGATCGTCGGGCTTTGGACCGGTACCGCTGATGTCGCCCCACGTTGGGCGCCAACTGAAGGACTGGGCTATTCTAAGGCCCAGCGGTGCCAGGGGACAAAACCTGAAACCTTCGTGGGTTACCTGTTCCGGCGTACAATTTACAGAGACACGGGACACTTCCTTCGGCATCAAAGATCGAAGTTTATTTACTGCAGGGAACACAGAAGTCACAAGAAGTACAACGCATGTAGGTTCTAGGAGACTGCTTCAAATTGCAACAGTGGATCGCTCCTTTTATACATATTTTCGTCATAGCACAACATGGCGAACAAAAGGTTACAACTCAGTTCCCACAGTAAACTTCAAAAGGGCTGCTTTCATGTATTCAGGATCCCGGAACATAATTACAGTAGCATCGCCGGTTCCCAACTGTAAAAGTACATTATCCCAACATTAAGTACATTCCATTCCAGCTGTAAACGAGGTTTAAGGAAGAGTCAGAAACAGGTGCAAGGGAAAACAAAGATAGACAACAGATTGGAAAGAGTGTGGGGGGCGATATCGGAAACATGATTGCAGGATCAAAGGAGTCGTGCCTAATGAATGCACGGCTGAAACAATAGACCGGCATGGCAAGATGAGCCTCGAGCGGGGCCATCTGCCTCTACGGTATCATCCCCCGCATCATAAAGACACCCTCAAAGGAACACGTGTATTCCGCAAGAGCTTGGGAATCCCAGGGTCACGAAGCGGACAGTGTCCGTTCGCTGGCTACTTGAGGGCAAGAGACAAAATGGATGCCGTATCTAAAATGGAACCCGTGGGTTCAGATGAAGAAACCCACGAATAAGACGAACGGTTCAGGTCAGCATAGCGAAAACGCGTACACCCACTAAACTCGTCATTTGCGGTTCATAGATACCAAACTCGTCCATATTCGAACGAGTCAAAAACACCGCTTATAATTGTCACGGAACCTCAGGAGGGAAGTCCTTTGTGCGATTATTGAGGAACATAAGCTCATAGATGCATGGAGATCAATGCATGGGACAAAGGGGGAGGGTACACACTTCACTGCGCAGGCACGCTCGTGGGCCAGACTGGATTATGTACTCTTGACACCACAGCTCTACACATCCCTAGAATACTCAATTCATCCCCCCAGAACATATTCGGACCACTCGCCTGTCATAGTCACGCTGAGAGGAACCGAACTGGGGCCCCCGGTTACGGCATGGCGTATGCAACCCACGATGCTACTTGATTCAGAATTCCAAGAAGAACTTAGAACTGAATGCTTAGATTTTTTCAAACGTAAGAAAGACTCAGTCCAATATGTCGAAACTATATGGGATGCTTTCAAGGTCACGCTTAGGGGCCTCTGCATATCGAAGGGCTCGGGTGTGCTCAAGAGTATTCTGAATAGACTAAAGACTCTGGAATCAGATCTTAGACGCGCGGAGGATGCACTCCGCGCACATCCAGGGAGTGATACCCTGGCTGTGATCCGTGCCAAACTGTCGGAATACACTGATGAAGCTGCTCGGGAGGTGAAGTTCAGGAACAAACACTGGGTGGCAAGAAGATATGGGGAGGCTGAAAGGCCGAGGAAGGCCTTGGCTGCAACGATTGGACTTATGCGCTCGCCTACTGTCATACTTGAATTGGAAACGGCTGAGGGGACACTACTCAGGGACACCACACACATACTAAATGCCTTTGTAGAACACTACAGCACGCTATACTCCTCGAACAGAACAGGGGAACTAACACTTGACGACTACCTGGCGGATGTATCATTGGGGTGGCTGAGCGACTCACAAAGGGCCTTCCTAAGCGCCCCGTTCGAATTAGACGAAGTACGTGAAGCTATCATGCACATGAAATCGGGCAAGGCCACAGGGTTGGACGGCATCCCTATTGAATTTTACAAGACATTCATAGACTTCATGGCGCCGGTCCTGCGCGAGGTGTATGAGGATGCCTTGGAGGTTGGCCATCTCCCCGCCTCTATGAGAATCGCCCTCATCACATCCCTCCTCAAGCCAGGGAAGCCTGCTACTAACTGTGATTCATATAGGCCCCTGTCATTGCTGAACTGCGGTGTGAAAATTCTCGCTAAATTAATAGCAGCGCGCATTAGCCTTCTATTACCCGATCTGATACTCCCCGACCAGACTGGATTTGTCCCGTGCAGGGCGACATCACATAATCTTCGCACCTTTTTCTCTGTCTATGATTCCGTACACGAAGACTTGCCGATGGCGGCCATATTTTTGGACGCCACCAAGGCGTTTGATTCGCTAGAGTGGGATTATGTATTCAGGGTACTCGAACGCATGGGCTTCCCACCTATCTTCATATCCTGGATTAGACTATTGTATACACGCCCGGTAGCCAGGGTACTAATTAACAGCAGATTGTCCCCGGAATTCCCGGTGTCCAGGGGTACTAGGCAGGGTTGCCCCCTTACCCCACTCCTATTTGCCATAGCTACTGAGCCCATCGCAGCAAAACTGCATCAACATCACCGAGATAGTGCATTAAGATGTTTTCAACGGCAGATACTAATCTCGATGTATGCCGACGATATTACACTCTTTGTCCGCCACCCGGGTAAGAACTTGCACCCCATCCTTAGAGAATTCATTCGGTTTGGAGCCCTCTCCGGCGTCCAGATCAACTGGACCAAGTCGTGTATTTTCCCACTTACCGCCTCGACCCATACATTTCCGTTGGAGTACCCACTTGCCTGGTGTGAGGGAGATTTTAAATACCTAGGAATACATATAGAAAAAGACAGAGAGGCGTTGATTCGGGCTAATTATGGCACAGTGATGGATAAAATCAGTGACAAGATCTCTAGATGGATAACCCTTCCTCTTTCGATGGCTTGGAGGGCTTCCTTAATTAGGATGGTGATACTCCCTCAGCTCCTGTACCTTTTCCTGAACATACCATTTCACCATGGAGCCTATTTTTTTAGACTGCTACGCTCGGAACTGCTTAAACTAGTATGGGCGGGAAATCACCAAGGCTCAAATGGGAGGTCCTTATCAGGCCTTACTCACAGGGTGGCTTTGGGATCCCGGATTTTGAGCTTTATTATCGCGCAGCTCAGGCCCACTTTGCCTACTTCTGGGTGCGACAACCTAGATACATGCCCCAATTGGCAGCTGAACACTGGCTGGCACACCCAACCCCGATTGAAGGCGCATTATACTCCCCTGTGGAAGGTAGGGACAAGACCCCCAACACAGTACTGAGCACAGTGACTGCGTGGCAGGGGATAACATCGCAACTCGATCTGCGACTATTGTATGCCCCATTGTTACCCTTGGTTTACCACCCGCAGCTACCACTTCTACAAGAAGCAGGCTTTCAGAAACTACTGACGAAAATACATGTCCGAACATAAGGGGACATATACCGTAGTGGCACGTTCCATTCCAAGGAACAACTATACGAAGGTATACAGCCGACACCGCTAGAGGTGTTTTATTATATCCGACTCCGGCACGGTTTACAGGCAGTTACACCTGACTTCCCACACGAGCCTCCTGTACTTCTCCCACTACAGAACCTACTCTTGCATAAAAACCCCAACAAACTGGTGTCTACACTATATAAATCAGTCCGTGCCAATCTGGAATACACTGACTTACCTGCTAGGAGGAAGTGGGACCAGGAGTTGGACATAACCCTTACTGATAGACAGTGGGATTTTTGTATGCAACAGACAGAACACATATCGGCTAGCAGCAGATATAGGATCATTCATTACAAATTCCTACACAGATTGTACCGCACACCTGCACGGCTACACAGATTCCAGTTAAGAGCCACTGACAATTGTGATCGATGTGGTGAGCCTGGGGCAGATTTCTTACACCTTGCATGGGGATGCGATCAGGTATGTCGTTACTGGGATCAAGTCTTTCAAGCCATCTCCAAAATGATACACATGGTAGTAGATCCATCCCCGATTGTAGCGCTACTGGGCTATGTAGAGCCACTCCAGGCAGCCCACCGTAAGTATGTGGCACTGGCTATGCTGTTGGCCAAGCGCACAGTGGCTTGCAGGTGGGGGAGGGGACGGGGCCCCAAATTCAAGGATTGGATGCAGGACATGGTGTACTGTCAAGAACAATTGCATACCTACTCTGAACTGTTACCGATTGCCTCTAGACCTACTGATATATGAGCCCCGCTGCAATGCTATCTACTGGAGGTTACCTCGGAAGATGACAGGGATTGCTGATTTATGGGATATGCTAATGATGTGCTGCTATGTACTCGCAGGGTCACGGGGGAGTGTACAAGAGTGGTATGCGGTTGTGTTTTTCTGCTATTGGCATTACCATTCCCCCCCCCTCCCTTTTCTCCTTTTTACCCTGCGGACCGCTCATGTGATTGGTGTTGTTTCTGTGCTTGTTAAGTGACGCTGTAGAAGTGATTGCCCGATGTATGGGGTATGGGGGACCATGTTGAGGTCTCATAAGTAACAATGGACTGCTCCGGTTTTCTTCTTGTTCCCTTGCGTTGCACTGTCTGAGCTTCACCACGCCCAGGAGTGGGCCCCCCACTTACCTGACGCTCGGATGTCTCTCATTGATAGACTTGATACCGCACACGTTGAGGTTTAACAACAAAAAAAAAAACTGTAAAAAGCGAGACAAATTGATTTGTTTATATTGCCTATGCAGACTGTCAGTACATTTCTATAACAACTATGTAACTGTACCTGTGAAACTGTTTTTATATATCTTATAATCCTGATGATGGTACAAATAGCGGCCGGCCTCAGGGTTGTAGGCGTGACGCTGTGTTCACTTGACAGTACTTAATAAAAGTCTTGCACCAAAAAAAAAAAAAATCCTGGAGGCAGAGTGCGTGGTTTCATGTGAGATGGTGCTCTAGCATGAGCTGAGCCTGTCTTCAGCTGTCGGGAACAACTCCCTTAGCTGTTCCAGGATATTGCCATACCATATACTCTTAAGTGCATTATAATCCTCGCTGTTATATGCTAACTTTGGTTTGGCTTTATCAAAACATGTCGAGTAAGGTGTCATACTATTTGGAATACTATCCCCTCGACAGTTCTGTCGACGGGGATAGCATTCCACCCTTCTAGAGGGACACGACATGTACATAGCCTTAACCCCGGTTAAAGTTAACCAGAGCCTCAGCATCACAAAATGGATGCTGCCACCACAGACACAAGTCTGACCTCCTGCTGCTGGGAGTCCTTCCAGCGAGGGAGGCTTGGACAAAGGGTTTCCTGCCTTGGGAGGTGTGAGCACCACCCCAGACAGGATTTTGCGTATTGGGTAGGACAGGGCTGAATAGAATCTGACATGCCCGGGGCACACAAGGTGTCCCCGTGCATAAGCCAGTCCAAACTGGTCCTGGGACTTTCCAGACCCAGGCCTGGCGAGGAGCTGGACAAAGAAAAGGGGGTGTAACCGCCCCCCTTCCTGGTCCCACCAAGAGGAGGGACCTAGCAGGTGATCCACCCCTCAGATTGGGAAAAAGAGTGGGAACAGTGCCATAGCACCTCAGATCATCCTGAATCAACTTGAAACTAAGAAGACGACTGGACTTCGACATTCTGCTGCACAGAAGACTGAAGAGCATCTCCCTTGTGGCCTAGGAGTGGCCACCCTGTGAACACAGGCACCATCCAGCAACTCGACGTCTGCTTTGCCGCCGCCTCCTGCCGGAGCCCGAGCCCAGAGCCTGATCAGACCCAGACTCCCAGACTTCTCACCGCCCGGTCCACAGTCCCTGCAAAGAAGGGACCCGTGGAAGCACCGAAAGACGTGGGACCGGACATCTCGAAAGACCCCCGAGAAGCTGACTGCGCAGCACCCGAGGCACCCTCGATGCTGTGCTTTGGGGTTTGAGAAGCCCCACAACCAAGCAGTTTTTGCATCGAAGATCAGCCCCCCAGCATCTCCACGATCTGCGTGGGGCCCTCTTGCATTGTGCCACTCGACGCGCCATCCCGGCCACTTGCCACGTGGTCAGTGGCCATCTTGGCGACGAAACCTACAATCTACACTGCGGGTCTGGTTGCTCCAGACTTGCCCTCGCTCCTGTAAAAAGGAGCACCCGCTCTAACCTTGCTGGTCCGAGCGATAAGCCTTTTTCACTTCCTGCGTGGCTTGCATTAGCTAAGGCCTGTTTGCTCCGATCAAGTTGCCGACACCGCCATCAGCTAGAACCTTCCTGGGACAGCTCGTGATCGACTCCTGGACGTCCTCGACCTCTTTGTGTCCACGTGGCTGCTGAGAGAAGCTACACCTCATCGCCTGTTTGCACCCGACATCGCCTGGTTCCAATCTGGTTCCACGGTAGTCACTGGCTAGTGACTTTGAACATTGTCCCCTCTGCTTTCAGGTCTTCACCACTTCAGATCCACCCTTGATCCACCGGACCTCTTCCCATCAAGCCGCCTGCAGCATTTTCAGCTCCAAGCACCATCGACCTGCGTGACAAAACCCGACACTACTTCGCACCTGTGCACCCGCTTCCTGTGGGTGAGGTAACTCAGCAACGCTGGTGTTCCCACACTGGTATACACCTTTAGTGTCTGTGTCTAAAGTTTCATCCTTATAGGTCACTCGGAAGGTTCCTAAAACACTAACTTTGTAACTTTTACGTACCATAGACAATGCATTGGTGAATGCGTGCACTTTAAACACTGCAACCGAGTCCCGCGGGCCTTTCCCGACTTAGTCACTGCTAGTCCCTATCAGCTCCAGCGATTCCCAAGGCCCTAGGCCTACTTCCTTTTCGATTGGTATCTCTTATACCACTTTCTTAATATATGGTTTGAGTGAACACCCACCCTCATCCATATTGTGCAACTTTTGTGTATTTTAACTGTGTTTTGTTTTAACGCTTGTGCGTCTGTGCTCATAAAGAGTATAGGGGATATTTGTAGTTAATAAATATATATATATTTTCAATATATATCTGTGTGGTGTCCTTTCATTTCAGAGTTTAGCCTAAGACTGCTTTGTCCACGCTACCACTAGGATAGCTGGTCTATAAGGTTGACTTACAACCAATCATCATAAGGGTTGCTTGGCATGGTACAAGGTGATCACTAGAACTAGATAGCATCATATACCAGGCCAACTTCTCACAGGCTTATTAGGTTTTTCTCTATTTGGCTAAATTGTGTCTGGACTGTCTTTCTGTGGGTGTTCCTTATTTCTTTAACTGTATTGTTGTCTGATTGGTTTGTTACAAATACCACCTCTCCTACTTTCCCTTAGTCTACCTTGTCAAGCTACCAAAGGTGAACCGTGAAGGCCATTTTCTCCATGTAGACTGCATGCAGCACACTTAGATAAAAGGCAGAGTGCGCATGATTGGTTTAGTCAGCCTCAGAGGGCCGATGAAACACTCCGGGCCTACTGCATTGGGCAAACCACTCCTTTCTGACCCGCCCCCAACCAGGCATACCCTTCTGCTATTCCTTACATTGATGCCAGTGGTGGGATTCAAATCTACCCCTTTATAATTCTATAGTGGGGCCAGGCAACCAGGCACAGTTATCAACTTGTGTGTATTCAAGAATATTTCTTTGTTAGTCACTGTCACAAATTTGAGGAAAAAGGTGACATGTCAAACTTGAACACCAATTGTCAAAGTATTATTTTTTAAATGTTTTGTATATTAATACTAATATGTTGATTCATTTGATGAGTAGTAAAAGTATACACAAAAATTAATACAGGTGCATAGAAAAATAAGGTAAAAGATTGATTGTGATAAAACATTTTTACATTGCTAAATATAACAATACGCTCAGTTGGTAGAAGGTTCCTCTTCTGACACAGGTACCCACCCACCGCCTTCCAATTTACAATGTTTTAAAGAATATGGCAGCCTGCAATATCAGAGTGGAAGATAAGCTGTTTTTTCCAGTTCAAATCAAAACCAAATCATAAAGTTCCTTCAATTGTGGGATCTGTCATATAGGGATCATTGACAAAATATCGACCTACATAATATCGACCTACAGGAATATCGAGTCAAAAATATCGAGGGCAAGAATATCGACATCCTATCTACAACATGGTAAGTACAAAAATATCGAAAAAATAATATAGATGTTAAAAATATCGATGTTAAAATATCGCTTTTTTTCTTTTAAAATATAATTGTGAAATAAAGTAAATAACACTAATAAATAAAATGTATATAGCTAAAAGTATCTAATAATGTTTAAAATTAATAAATAATACATATTTAATAATAATACATTAATTAAATATATACAGTAAATATATAATATATATGTACTGAACAATAAATAGTAATAATTATTTTACTAATTTATAATTTAATGAAATATATCAATCAATCAATGGCATTTATAGAGCGCACTACTTACCCGTAGGGTCTCAAGGCGCTGGGGGGAGGGGGGTGCCGCTACTGCTCGAACAGCCAGGTCTTCAGCTTCTTCCTGAAGGAGAGGTGGTCTTGGGTCAGGCGCAGGTCGGTCGGGAGGGCGTTCCAGGTCTTGGCGGCCAGGTAGGAGAAGGATCTTCCTCCTGAAGTCGCTCTTCGGATGCGGGGGACGGCGGCGAGGGCGTGGTTGGCCGATCGGAGGTGGCGTTTGGGAGCGTAGAAGTTGATTTGGTTGTTGAGGTAGCTCGGGCCTTGGTCGTGTAGGGCTTTGTGTGCGTGGGTGAGGAGGCGGAAGGTGATTCTTTTGTTGACGGGGAGCCAGTGCAGGTCTCTCAGATGTCCGGAGATGTGGCTGGTTCGTGGGATGTCGAGGATGAGTCTGGCTGAGGCATTCTGGATCCGCTGGAGTCTCTTCTGAAGCTTGGCGGTGGTGCCGGCGTAGAGGGCGTTGCCGTAGTCCAGTCGACTAGTGACGAGGGCCTGGGTGACGGTCTTCCTGGTCTCGGTGGGGATCCACCAGAAGATCTTCCGTAGCATGCGTAGGATGTTGAAGCACGCCGAGGAGACGTTGTTGACTTGCCTGGTCATGGAGAGGGAGGAGTCCAGGATGAAGCCCAGGTTGCGCGCGTGGTCTGTCGGTTTGGGTGCGGTGCCCAGGGCGGGGGGCCACCAGGAGTCATCCCAGGCGGAGGGTGAAGAGCCCAGGATGAGGACCTCCGTCTTGTCTGAGTTCAGTTTCAGGCGGCTGGTCGTCATCCACTCGGCTACCTCTTTCATCCCTTCGTGCAGGTTGGCCCTGGCGGCGGCGGGGTCGTTGGTCAGGGAGAGGATCAGCTGGGTGTCGTCGGCGTAGGAGATTATGCTGAGGTTGTGTTGGCGTGCGATGGCCGCGAGGGGGCTCAT
Source organism: Lissotriton vulgaris (assembly GCF_964263255.1). Classification (NCBI taxonomy): domain Eukaryota; kingdom Metazoa; phylum Chordata; class Amphibia; order Caudata; family Salamandridae; genus Lissotriton; species Lissotriton vulgaris. Next base: position 167,469,714 of record NC_141689.1, on the reverse strand, counting down.
GTAGACGTTGAAGAGGGTGGGGCTCAGCGAGGAACCTAATTTACTAATACATTTACAAACATAAAACAATAACATAAATAAAATGTAAAAAATATAAATAATTAAATATTCTTTTAATATTTATAACATTAATTATATAAAACGTTGGATAGCGTAAGGGTAATAATTACTATTCCCACTCCAGAGAGTGCAACTGTAGGAAAAGCGTTGGATAGCGTAGGAGTATAAATTACTATTCCCGCTCCAGAGAGTGCAACAGTAGGGAAAGCGTTGGATAGCGTAGGGGTAAAAATTACTATTCCCACTCCAGAGAGTGCAACAATAGGGAAAGCGTTGGATAGCGTAGGGGTAAAAATTACTATTCCCACTCCTGAGAGTGCACCAGTAGGGAAAGCGTTGGATAGCGTAGGAGTAAAAATTACTATTCCCACTCCAGAGAGTGCAACAGTAGGGAAAGCGTTGGATAGCATAGGAGTAAAAATTACTATTCCCACTCCAGAGAGTGCAACAGTAGGGAAGGTGTTGGATAGCGTAGGGGTAACAATTACTATTCCCACTCCAGAGAGTGCAACAGTAGGGAAAGTGTTGGATAGCGTAGAGGTAACAATTACTATTCCAACTCCAGAGAGTGCAACAGTAGGGAAAGCGTTGGATAGCGTAGGGGTAAAATTTACTATTCCCACTCCAGAGAGTGCAACAGTAGGGAAAGCATTGGATAGCGTAGGGGTAAAAATGACTATTCCCGCTCCAGAGAGTGCAACAGTAGGGAAAGCGTTGGATAGCGTAGGGGTAAAAATTACTATTCCCACTCCAGAGAGTGCAACAGTAGGGAAAGCAATGGATAGCGTAGGGGTAAAAATTACTATTCCCACTCCAGAGAGTGCAACAGTAGGGAAAGCGTTGGATAGCGTAGGAGTAAAAATTACTATTCCCACTCCAGAGAGTGCTACAGTAGGCAAAGCGTTGGATAGCGTAGGAGTAAAAATTACTATTCCCACTCCAGAGAGTGCAACAGTAGGGAAAGCGTTCGATAGCGTAGGGGTAAAAATTACTATTCCCACTCCAGAGAGTGCAACAGTAGGGAAAGCGTTGGATAGCGTAGGAGTAAAACAATAACATAAATAAAATGTAAAAAATATAAATAATTAAATATTCTTTTAATATTTATAACATTAATTATTTAAAACGTTGGATAGCGTAAAGGTAAAAATTACTATTCCCACTCCAGAGAGTGCAACAGTAGGGAAAGCGTTGGATAGCGTAGGAGTAAAAATTACTATTCCCACTCCAGAGAGTGCAACAGTAGGGAAAGTGTTGGATAGCGTAGGGGTAACAATTACTATTCCAACTCCAGAGAGTGCAACAGTAGGGAAAGCATTGGATAGCGTAGGGGTACAATTTACTATTCCCACTCCAGAGAGTGCAACAGTAGGGAAAGTGTTGGATAGCGTAGGGGTAACAATTACTATTCCAACTCCAGAGATTGCAACAGTAGGGAAAGCGTTGGATAGCGTAGGGGTAAAAATTACTATTCCCACTCTAGAGAGTGCAACAGTAGGGAAAGCGTTGGATAGCGTACGGGCAAACATTACTATTCCCACTCCAGAGAGTGCAACAGTAGGGAAAGTGTTGGAGAAGCGTAGGGGTTAAAATAACATACTTATAATGAAAAGCTTTTTTTAGAAATTATTAAATAAATATAAACCATACACAATACCTATACATAATTATTAAAGACATGATTATCAAATTATATGTAGCCCAAATTAAATATTAAAAAATACCAATTTATATTACTTAATGACCAATTAATAATTAATTATCAATTATATTATTAACAAAACAATTCATTTAAATACATTATTACTTAATTACATTTAAATTACTTCCGACCATATTCCCCTATTAACCCATCAACCGGCAACAGAACACATTTATCTATTTATGAATTAATGAAAATTATTTACCAATTAATTAAAATTAATTAGCAATTATTTCAAATTAATTTATAATTCCAACTAATTATTAAATAATTAAACATAAAATAAAATACTTCCCACCCTATTCCCCTATAAACCCACAACCCGCTACAAAACATATTTATCAATTAAACAATTAATTAAATTTTATTTCAATTAATTAAAATTAATTAGCAATTAATGATAATTAATTTATAACTCCTACTAATTAATAATTAATTAAACATAATTAAATTACTTCCCACCCTATTCCCCTATAAACCCACAACCCGCTACAGAACATATTTATCAATTAATTAAAATTAATTTCCAAATATTTAAAATTAATTAGCAATTAATTTAAATTAATTTATAACTCCTACTAATAATAATTAATTAAACATAATTAAATTACTTCCCACCCTATTCCCCTATAAACCCACAACCTGCTACAAAACATATTTATCAATTAATCAATTAACTAAAATTAATTTCCAATTAATTAAAATTAATTATCAATTAATTAAAAATATTTTATAACTCCTACTAATTAATAATTAATTAAACATAATTAAATTACTTTCCACCCTATTCCCCTATAAACCCACTACCCGCTCCAGTACTAAAACATATAAATAAATGTATTAATATATAAAATTAATACACATATAATATTATTTATTTTAAATACTTAAGTAACGCATATAACATATATATAATAAAAAACAAAAAAATCATACAAATATCGATATTAGTGTCATCGAAATTAGTGACATCGATATATATGCTATCGATATTACTAACTTCGATATTACTTACATCGATATAAATAATTTCAATATTACTTACCTTAGGGTCGATATTCTGTCCAACGATATTCTTGACATCGATATTCTATACCTTCGAAATTTCTAACACAATATTTTGGTAGGTTGATATTTACAACTTGATATTTTGACTGGGTACCATCATATAGATCTACCCAGTACATTCAATGTATTAATTCATATAGAGAAAAGCAAAACAGCAACAGCAGCAGTAGTTACCAATTTAAGAACAAGTTTTAATTCATTGGCTACATCACTATCTCTGTACAAAAGGGTGTATAGGTTGCCCAAGGCGAGCGTGCATAAGATAAAGAATGTGAAGTATTTAGTGAGGATAGATCTATATGACATATCCCACAATTGAAGGAACTTTATGATTTGGTTTTTTTGATTTGATCATATCTTGTGAAAATATTGGTTGAAGACCATTGTATTTGAATATTGTTGAACACCCAGGTCTTTCGATCTTTTGGGTCACCCCATTTTTTGATAATGGATTTTTCCAGTTCAGCATCAGCCTGGACATCTGTCTGATATCATAAATGTTCACAGTGAAGTCCGAATCCCACCATTGCCTTTGGTCGCCTTGGACTGGGCAACTGTTCAATGCCAAGAGGGTAGTTAGTTGTTTGGCCAGCCCTTTCAGTGAACTATCTGCTTGTTACTAATCTTTCAAAAGCAAAATGGGCTGCTGTGGATGCATGGGAACAAGTAGTCATTCACTGGAGTCCTGTGTGTGGCTGCTGTGGATGCTCAGGTGCAAGTAGCCATTCATTGGAGGCCTTTGTGTCTGCTGTGATGCACAGGTACCAGTAGAATTCAGTTGACATATAGGTACAGGCTGTCATTCAGGGGAAGCCTGTGTGGCTGCTGTGGATGCATAGGTACAGGTAGTCATTCACTGGATCCTGTGTGTGGCTGTTGTTGATGGATAAGTATACGTAGCCACTCAGAGGGAGCATGTGTTGCTGCTGTGGATGCACAGGTACAGGAAGACATTCAGGGGGAGCCTGCATGGCTGCTGTGGATGCACTGGTACAGGAATATATTCAGGGGAGCCTGCGTGGCTGCTGTGGATGCACAGGTACCGGAAGACATTCATGGGGAGCCTGCGTGGCTGCCGTGGGTGCACAGTTACAGCAAGACATTCAGGGGGAGCCTCTGTGGCTGCCGTGGATGCACAGGTACAGGAAGACATTCAGGGGGAGCCTGCACGGCTGCTGTGGATGCACAGGTACAGAAAGACATTCAGGGCGAGTCTGCATGGCTGCTGTGGATGCACAGGTACAAGAAGACATTCAGGGGTGCACAGGTACAGAAAGACATTCAGGGGGAGTCTGAATGGCTGCTGTGGATGCACAGGTGCAGGAAGACATTCAGGGGGAGCCTGCGTGGCTACTGTGGATGAACAGGTACAGGAAGACAGTCTGGGGTGCACAGGTACAGGAAGACATTCAAGCGGAGCCTGCAGGGCTGCTGTGGATGCACAGGTACAGATTGACATTCAAGGGGAGTCTGCGTGGCTGCTGTGGATGTACAGGAACAGGAAGACATTCAAAGAGAGCCTGTGTGGCTGCTGTGGATGCACAGGTACAGGAAGACATTCAAGGGAGAGCCTGCATGGCTGCTGTGGATGCAGAGGTACAGGAAGAAATCCAGGGGGAGTCTGCATGGCTGCTGTGGATGCACAGGTACAGGAAGACATTCAGGGGTGCACAGGTACAGAAAGACATTCAGGGGGAGCCTGTGTGGCTGCTGTGGATGCACAGGTACAGAAAGACATTCAGGAGAGTCTGCATGGCGGCTGTGGATGCACAGGTACAGGAAGACATTCAGGGGGAGCCTGCTTGGCTGCTGTGGATGCACAGGTACAGAAAGACATTCAGGGGGAGTCTGCGTGACTGCTGTGGATGCACAGGTACAGGAAGACATTCAGGGGGAGCCTGCATGGCTACTATGGATGAACAGTACATGAAGACATACAGGGGAAGCCTGTGTGGCTGCTGTGGATGCACAGGTACAGGAAGACATTCATGGGGAACCTTTGTGGCTGCTGTGGATGCACAGGTACGGGAAGACATTCAAGGGGAGCCTGCGTGGCTGCTGTGGATGAACAGGTACAGAAAGACATTCAGGGGGAGCCTGCGTGGCTGCTGTGGATTCACAGGTACAGGAAGACATTCAGGGGGAGCCTGTGTGGCTGCTGTGGATGCACAGGTACAGAAAGACATTCAGGGGGAGCTTGTGTGGCTGCTGTGGATGCACAGGTACAGAAAGACATTCAGGGGGAGCTTGTGTGGCTGCTGTGGATGCACAGGTACAGAAATACATTCAGGGGGAGCTTGTGTGGCTGTTGTGGATGAACAGGTACAGGCAGACATTTAGGGGGAGCTTGTGTGGCTGCTGTTGATGCACATGTACAGGAAGGCATTCAGGGGGCACCTGCGTGGCTGCTGTGGATGAACAGGTACAGGAAGACATTTAGAGGGAGGCTTCATGGCTGCTGTGGATGCACAGGTACAGGAAGACATTCAGGGGGAGTCTGCATGGCTGCGGTGGATGCACAGGTACCAGTAGCTATTCAGGAGCAGCACGGACTACCAGATTGGGCAGCTCTGTGGGTATTGGCCTGGGAATGTGGCTCATGGTCTCCAGTTAGATAGGAGGAGTAGAAGGTGGGTGAAGCCTGCAGGGGGAGTAATAGGGATCAGGAGCACCTGCACAGGTACAGGAAGACATTCAAGGGGAGCCTGCGTGGCTGCTGTGGATGCAAAGGTACAGAAAGACATTCAGGGAGAGCCTGTGTGACTGCTGTGGATGCACAAGTACAGGAAGACATTTAGGGGGAGTCTGCATGGCTGCTGTGGATGCACAGGTACAGGAAGACATTCAGGGGTGCACAGGTACAGAAAGACATTCAGGGGGAGCCTGTGTGGCGGCTGTGGATGCACAGGTACAGGAAGACATTCAGGGGGAGCCTGCTTGGCTGCTGTGGATGAACAGGTACAGGAAGACATTCAGGGGTGCACAGGTCCACGAAGACATTCAGGGGAAGCCTGCTTGGCTGCTGTGGATGCACAGGTACAGGAAGACATTCAGGGGGATCCTGCGTGGCTACTGTGGATGAACAGGTACAGGAAGACATTCAGGGAGGGCCTGCGTGGCTGCTGTGGATGCACAGGTACAGAAAGACATTCAGGGGGAGCCTGCGTGGCTGCTGTGGATAAACAGTTCAGGAAGACATTCAGGGGGACTCTGCATGGCTGCTGTGGATGCACAGGTACGGGAAGACATTCAGGGGTATCCTGCGTGGCTACTGTGGATGAACAGGTACAGGAAGACATTCAGGGGGGCCTGAGTGGCTGCTGTGGATGCACAGGTACAGAAAGACATTCAGGGGGAGCCCGCATGGCTGCTGTGGATGCACAGGTACAGAAAGACATTCAGGGGGAGCCTGCGTGGCTGCTGTGGACTCACAGGTACAGGAAGACATTCAGAGGAAGGTTGCATGGCTGCTGTCGCTGCACAGGTACAGGAAGACATTCGGGTTGCACAGGTACAGGAAGACATTCAGGGGGAGGTTGCATGGCTGCTGTGGATGCACAGGTACAGAAAGACATTCAGGGGGAGCCTGTGTGGCTGCTGTGGATGCACAGGTACAGGAAGACATTCAGGGGAATCCTGCGTGGCTTCTGTGGATGCACAGGTACAAGAAGACAATCAGGGGTGCACAGGTACAGGAAGACATTCAGGGGGAGCCTGCATGGCTGCTGTGGATGCACAGGTACAGAAAGACATTCAGGGGGAGTCTGCGTGGCTGCTGTGGATGCACAGGTACTAGAAGACATTCAGGGGTGCACAGGTACAGAACGACATTCAGGGGGAGCCTGGGCGGCTGCTGTAGATGCACATGTACAGGAAGGCATTCAGGGGGCGCCTGCGTGGCTGCTGTGGATGAACAGGTATGGGAAGACATTCAGGGGGAGCCTGTGTGGCTGCTGTGGATGCACAGGTACAGGAAGACATTCAGGGGGAGCCTGCATGGCTGCTGTGGATGCACAGGTACAGGAAGACAGTCAGGGGGAGGTTGCATGGCTGCTGTGGATGCACAGGTACAGGAAGACATTCAGGGGAAGCCTGCGTGGCTTCTGTGGATGCACAGGTACAGGAAGACATTCAGGGGTGCACAGGTACAGGAAGACATTCAGGGGGAGCCTGCATGGCTGCTGTGGATGCACAGGTACAGAAAGACATTCAGGGGGAGCCTGCGTGGCTGCTGTGGATTCACAGGTACAGGAAGACATTCAGGGGGAGCCTGCATGGCTGCTGTGGATGCACAGGTAGAGAAAGACATTCAGGGGGAGTCTGCGTGGCTGCAGTGGATGCACAGGTACTGGACGACATTCAGGGGTGCACAGGTACAGGAAGACATTCAGGGGGAGCCTGGGTGGCTGCTGTGGATGCAAAGGTACAGGAAGGCATTCAGGGGGAGGTTGCATGGCTGCTGTGGATGAACAGGTATGGGAAGACATTCAGGGAGAGCCTGGGTGGCTGCTGTGGATGCAAAGGTACAGGAAGGCATTCAGGGGGCGCCTGCGTGGCTGCTGTGGATGAACAGGTATGGGAAGACATTCAGGGGGAGCCTGTGTGGCTGCTGTGGGTGAACAGGTACAGGAAGACATTCAGGGAGAGCCTGCACGGCTGCTGTGGATTCACAGGTACAGGTAGTTATTCACTGACGCCCTGCGAGGTGTGGGGCCGCGGCCACCGTGACTGACGCTGGTATCTGGGGATCACGGTTCGCTCCCCGGCTCCGGCGGCAGGTTAGCCCAGGACCATGTGACTCTGGGTAATAGCTTGCTTAATCTTCCCGACGGCCCTCAGTGCCTAGAGACCCTTAGGGGTGTGTGTTCGCGCTTTACAAATGTGGATTATTATTATTAATATTGCATGGGCCATAAGAGTGTCCTTAACATATCTTAGCTATGGATTTTTTTTACCATGATCAAGTGAGAGACAATCCTCAATCACTAATCGATTAAAACCCACCTCCTGGCTTGTCCAAATCTTCAGCCAACATAACAAAGGTTTAACTGCAGCCTGGTCTATTATATACTTCATTACTAATTCTTTGTGTGCTACGTGCGTGCCAAGTGCGTGTTTTTCTACAAAGAAATGCGTGTCTCTGCAGAAAGAACACATACAGATGTTTGTCTCATTAACTGTTATAATTTACAAGAAAGTGTTAAAAAGGGTCCACTCACTGGAGCCTCACCTACAAACCTGCAACATATGGCATCACTACAACAGAACACCCTCAACCTCTGTTTGGTGACCTTGCCTTGTCTATGATGAGGGAGAAAGTCTTGTGCATATTCTACCCAAAATATGTTTGATTGGAGTCACACGTAAATTACAATTGTTGCATGGATGCACACACATTTCCTACGGGTGTGGGCCACCACTCTGTGGAGCTTTCATTTAAATTATCCCAGTTAAAGAGAAATGCATCGGCGAAGAGTATTAAATCAGTCTAAGGGCCATATTTAGATATTGCTGGACAGGTTACTCTGTGAAAATGGTGACGGGTATCCCGCCCGCCCAAATATAAATCCCATAGGATAGAATGGGATTTATATTTCGGCAGACAGGATATCCTTTACTGTTTTGACAAAGTAGCCCGTCCACCAAGATCTAAATCAGGTCCTTAGTCTTAAGAGGACCCCTGAACTTAACAAGGGGTCGCAAGGTGTAGACATAAAGGACTCAATATGAAGGTGTATTGAAGAATGAGTGGATTTACAAGTGTCTCAATGGATTATTTAGTAAGTGTGTGACTGACTGTATAACTGAGTAATTGAACGTGTTTTGGTGAATGCATGGATTAGTGACTAAACTGTGTGAAAGTCTGTATTATTCTCTCAGTTGGTGTATAAGCGGCTGCATGGGCTGGTGAGTAGCTACATGAGTGTCTATATGGGTTATTGATTTGTTGTCTTAGTATCTGTATGGGGGCCTGAGTGTGTGTGTGGGTGGGTGGGGGGTGTTTGACTCAGTGTATAGATGTCTGAGTGGGTTATTCACTGGTTGTATGGATTCAAAAGTGCATCTGGGAAGGGCTGTATGGGTGAGTTAGTGTGTGTATGTTAGTGAGTGAATGAATGTGTCAGTGGTATACGTGTGAGTATCTACATATGTTGTAAGGCAGAAGAGTGTTGGAGTATATAAATGACTATACGTGAGAGTAAGTTATTTGAAGAATGGGTGTATAAATGAGCGTCTGCTTGTATCAGTGATTGTATAAGACAGTAAATATGTGTTAGAATCTGCATAAATAAGTGATGTGGTGTGTGTATAAATAACTGAGTTGGTGTGTATAACAGTATACATGAGTAAATGGGTATGTGATTCATTCTTTGCATGCATGACTGACTAGGTGTGTGGGTAACTCTATGGATGAGTGGTGGAGTGTGACTGTATGTATAGGTGTATGAGTACATATTATAGTACTGTATTGATGAGTAACTGTATGTATAAGTGACTGAACGTGTGTATAGACCTAGGAAATAGTCGGTGGTATGTGGTATGTGGCATTGTTGTATGTATGGTTTCAAAAATAGTAGCCTGTATTTTAGAGTTGGAGTATCAAAGTCTATATCAGAGCATCAGTAGATGCATCAGATTATCACGTGGACAATGTCATCAGTAATGTCATTTGAGAGTTCATCAGCGATGTCATCAGTGATGCCACTGACCATGCCATCAGAGATGGAATATGTGACGTCATCAGCAGTGCATTGCGGGTGCACGAGTTATAGTTACCTCAAATAACTGTAACAGGCAAATTTCTCTGGTTTTCTATGAGTCAAATGTCCAACTAACTATAACAACCCTGAAACCTATTTTTTTGAGTGAATTTTAAAGGTTTTTTAAAATCTAATTCCTAACTATAACGTCTGTAAAACCTATGGTTTTTTCAGTGAATTTCGAAGGTTTTTTAAATGTTAATTTCATATTTTAATATTTATAAAACCTATATTTTTTCTAATTATTTTATAACATTTTGGAACTCTATTATCCTTTTTTTTCTACTTTAAAAATGATGTAATGTTTTATATCTTTAAAAAAAAAAAGCATATCAATGTTTTTTGGCGGGGAGAAAACTAGAGTCCCGTACCGGTAGTCTACCAAGCTCAATCAGCACCCGAATTCTATCCGTCATATTGCTAAACTCGTAAATGATGCGCATTTCGTTTCCGACAGGTTTGTGGCACCGCGTCCCGCCTAACAACATATACGTATGAGGTCGTGCCAGCTGCTACTTTCAAAAGCGATGGGGACGCAGTACCAAACCGCGCATTATATCATGTACATATAGGGTCGCGCCCGCTGAGGGTTGTGTATGCGACGAGTGCATGCTGCCCGGCCCTTTGTTACATCATAGACGTATAGTGTCGCACCAGGTACACCATTCCCTCTTTTTTTATGTCTCAAAACTATATCTAAATAACTTAAACGTGTATATGAGAGCAAGCGATATTCTAAAATATTTTAAACATTTATATATTTCTAACTGTAATAAACTTATATTATAGCAAATATATTTTCTCAAAATCGCGTCGGGTGCGGTCTCCTTGCGGGTGCGTGATTGCCATGTGATCTTACTAAAAAGCATTTGATTACTTCATAACATTTCCCATTGCAGCAGTTGGAAAACGTCACCCATTTACTCATTCTCTCTACAGCATTTGATGAGACACACCTCTTCTGCTTATAGAGCTTTTTTGGAAACGTTTTGCTATGTACACATATCTTACACTGCACACAACGTGCAACCATCATCGTCATCAATATTCATGCTCTGTAAAGTAGCATTCCACCTGTGATAGCCATGCACCTAGAAGTTACATAACCAAACTTTTCCCCACTGCCAGAGGTAACATTGTTGCTTACGCTGTCCACAGCACAATGTAGTGTGGTACAGCCCAGGGGAAGTATCATGCATAGATAATGAACACAATGACACAGATAGATGGAAGTGGGTACGGGCATGTGCGCTCAACACCTTTTTTATTACCAGGGTCACATATCCAGTGTCATCTGTGCTAGATGCGTGTGGGGTGAATGTAAACCAGCCATCAGGGAATGGTTGCAGCTAGCATCAACTACAACAGTAACCATTGGATCACACACAGAGATTCAATAATAAAGGGGTCAATAGTTTGTGCTGCAGTAAGGTACGGACAGTAGATGTGAAATCATACAGAACAAATTATATTGTAAAAGAACCACAACTTGTGGTATACGGAGACACAGGCAATAAGTCTGAAATAATACACAAAAAGATTGTATCATAAAGGGTCCATCAGTTCTAGTGCACTCAGATAGCCACATTAAAAGGATTCAGCATGTGCCCAGCCAGCGATGATGCGTGCTGCGGGCGGACCTTAACAGGAGCAATGTCTGTTGCCATCAACACTGCATCATCTGCAATAGTGACTCGATCTGAATTATGAACACTGCTGTCTGCAGTGTAGGCCAGAGTGAGCAGTCAGCAAGGGCCCACAGCCATGTTGCGTTGACTTGAGCTGCCCAGTTTGCAATACACGAAGCAACAAAAAGCGTGTGCGGAGCCTGCCATGATGCGTATACGTGGTGGGGACAGAGCGCAGTGGAGCAATGTCTTTTGCATACAGGACAGCGTCATCTACAATAGCGACTCAATCTGAATTGTGAACACTGCTTTCTGCAGTGTACATTGAACACAGTAGTCACACAGACATCCATGAATACTTTTTCTCACTTCCTCTTCACAAAATACAACAACATAAATTACAGAAAACTCCACAAAAATTAAATCAAACTAATTCGATTTACGATCTCTGCTGTCCACAGTGTAGATTGTTATTCCGTGTTCTTTTCCACTACCTAGAATAATTAGGTCATTGTACTAAACCTATAACTCATCTAAAAAAAGTACTTCAAGCAAGTATACTTAAAGGATATTGTGCATATTTCAATAGACGCTGTAGTTACTTGACTACTAGATTCTCTAATTAAACAATCACTACTCGATCTGAATTGTGAGCCCTGCTGACTGCAGTGTAGGCCAGGGGCAGTGGTTATTAATGCTTCACAGCCACGTTCCGTTGGATTCGAAAGCACAGAGTTGGTTGCACCTCATCGGGAGGGGGGTACACAGAAATGATCAAACACTTTAACTTCTGACATCCTCAATCATAGAATAAAGACCCTCTTTCACTGTTCGGACCTGATGCACCGCGGTGTACTGCACCGACTGGTGTCAACCAAGCACAGTAATAATGTGCAGCAGTTAGCTACTGAAGCACAGGGTATGATGCACATCAAAGGAGGGAGTTGTGTAAAACCAAGCGGTGGATAATATTGGACATCGCCCATTGTGGCATCAAGACCGCTTTCCACTGTTGGGACCTAGAGTAGGTTGCACCTGGTCGAAGGCAGTGCGTTCATCTCCACTCTCAGATGCAGTTCTAACATCATTCATTGTGGGATCAAGACACAATTCCACTGTTGGGGCCTACAGTTGGTTGCACCTGGTCAGAGTGGTTACACAGAAATGATCACAGACTTTAACTTCTTACTGCTCAATCATAGAATCAAGACCCCGTTTCACTGTTCTGACCTGCTGTACCGGGGTGTAGTCCAGCAACTACAGTCAATCAAGCCCAGTAATCATGTGCAGCAGTTAGCTACTGAAGCACAGAGACTGATGCACCATAAAGGAGGGAGTTCTATGAAAACCAAGCAGCAGGTAATATCGGACATCGTCCATTGTGGGATAAAGACACCGTTTCACTTTTGGTACCCAGAGTTGGTTGCACCTGGTCGAAGGGAGTACCTTCATCTCCATTCTCAGATGCAGTTCTAACATCGTCTATTGTGGGATCAAGATACCTTTCCACTATTGATACCTGTTGGACTACTGTATTAGTAGTAAACAGAGCACTCCACGCTGCTGGGCTTCAGACTGGGCGTTGTGTGCCTGTGTCGCGGTAGCCAGCGTTGATCTCAGGAACCTTCCAACCTCACCGACCTTGGCCCAGGAGCTTCCGCCGGCACGTGGTGGGCCCTCTTTCACATAATGCGGTAGCGAAAGTTGAAATGTGGGGCATATATGGGTCGCAGCGGTCATGACACTTTCTGAGTACCAGCAAGCTGAGAGCATCATTCACACAGCCACCTTCACTCACGGGGTCAGCTTCATGGCAGTGTAAGCTGCTCAGACCTGGCAGACAAGTTTTCCATTCCTGAAAAAGCCACACCCACAGAAATGTGCCTTTTATTCATACCCCTATGGTAGCCTGGCGTACGCCGAGCCAGCCCACTGCGCTAAAGATTTGAAGGGGGAGGGGGCATGTACGCGCTATGTTTTCATAATCTTCCCTACTGACTGTACTTTCATGGTTTCTTCCACTGTCTACTTCACTCAATAGACCATCAGTGTATGTTCACAGGTACATGTCTGTGCTCTGCATACTCAAGTCTGTCCAGCACATCCCCTCAACACTTTGCATTGTATACTTTTATTATCGAGAATCACTTGCCATAATTGCACATACTTTGCTCCCATCTCTCCCCGTACTCTGCATTGTGTGGCAGAGGTGCCATGCCATGTTTGGTTTGTGTACATGGCTAGCCACGGTTGCCACAGTACGTAGTGTTGTTGTGTCTGCTAGGTGTACATGTTGTTTGTCATGTTGTATGTGATTATACAAGGTAGCACATTTATTACTGAGCAGTGGTTTGTCCCATTTACATATCATTTTCTTAAAGAGGATACAGAACTTTTTCTCACTGGTGAAAAGTGCGACCACAATGGCAGTCATTCATTACTATCCAAGAATGTCCAACTGCACTATGCTTCTAAGCTTACAGCCCAAAATCTTGTGTGCTTTCTTAAAAGCACGCTAACTCCCACAGTCAGACCAACATTCACACAGCTTTCTAACGGCAGTTATCGGCTTCTCAATAACATGCACTCCTACGGAATGTGAGCTGGCATACCATATATCCTTACTGTTTCAAACTGAGTGAATTCCTGTGGCAATGTCTATTCCCACCCATACAAAATAACTCCCAAACTTCAACTTAGCCTTCAATACCTACATTCAAAACAGATTTCATTAAACTAACCAACCTGAAAGCGCTTTTGTTCAGAACAGAAGTGTCCCTCACTTCTACAAAATAAATGTATCGACTGCAGATAGCACGAACTTCAAGTAAAATACAGTCACTTTTAAATATGCACCTCCCATTACACTTTGTGTGAATTGTTAGACAATTTTCAACACATCTCACACTCAACGTGTGCAACACTTTTTTAACACGGTCTCCTCCGACCTTCTCACAGTCTTTCAAACTGTTTTTGGTATAATACAAGACTTCATTTATTCGCTCACCTACGGAATATCAGGAACAGTGCCCATAATTCTGTCTCTCTTTGTGGCCATCCGTCTACTATTTTTGCTTATAAAAAATGGCTGCGCTCCCTGTGGTAACAACTATGTTCGACAGAACTTTTCGGCTGCCTGCCTCTATTGTCGGAGCCAGATACAACATGACATTCATTTACACATATGCAATCTGCGTGCAACCATCTTTTTATTGCACAACTTGCCCATTCGACTGGCGAATGGATCTATGCCCTGCCAACATCCCAACAATCATTTCCGATATCCAGCAGGTATTGGAGTATCTTGAAAACCTTGAACTTGATTGTTCAGGCAGTGGAGAAATGGTGGATGCAACGCAAAAAGGTATTGTGGTGGAATGGTATTCCTGCACAGCTGCGAAAGATCTTCTGCACCGTGCGACCTTTGACAACATCGCAGATTGCCTGCCAATTCAAATTACCGCTCCAACATTCGAGGAACATTACTGTCCTTTCGAGGATATGAATTGGAGTGTTTCGCTTTTCTCACACGATGGCAACAATGATCTCTTGGAACATTACGCATCTCAAGCAACTGAAGAACTTCCGGACTGCAATCTCCAAGACTTGTAAGAAATTCACGTTATTCTTGGATTGATTTTTTCCAACTTTTTTTACTTTTTCCTTAACATTTTTTTAATACACTTCAATTGAACTATTTTCATTCAATAAGTTTCTAAGTATGCTCAGGCATTTGAACTCTGTTTTCATTATTGCCCCTTACGTCTCCAGTCTAACCAGGGATGGGTGATGTATGGCCTATGCAAATACACTATTTACTTGCTAAATTAGCCTAAACCCGACATCCATTTTGAAACCATGTCTATTCTTTGTGCACACGTCTCTCTGCCTGCCTGTTATCCACGAAGCCCTTTCACACAAATTAGCTCATCCTCAGCCTCTGCTCACGAGCTGGCGATCAAGATCAAAAAACACGACATTGTTTAGGAACTGGTTGGCACAGTGTGGTAATTGTATCCTACCTTTATTTTCATTATAGAATTTAGTCATTCGTGTCTAATAGCTATTCTTTATGTCACATGGAACTGTAACATGTAATGTGTAATTCACTGATGCAGGAGCTTCGGTTTGAATACAACAGAAGCGGTTGGAGTTTGTCTCAGCTCAGTGCTTAGCTCTTTGCACAAGAATTTTTTTTGAAAGAGGTGAAGACAATAATGTATGGTTTGACGAGAAGGGTACCGAATGTGCTTCTCAGAAGCGTAATTTTGTGTTCCTCCTCAAAGTTCCGATGTGGGTAGAACTATTACCAATTCTGACACGCACCAGATTGAATCTACTGTACAAGAGATTGCTGACTGTTCTACTGTTGATAATTTTGTGTTACAAAAAAGGAGTACCAGGGTACCTAAGAAGTTTGACGATTACATTTTTCTACTTTTTTTTGTTTACTTTCTTAAAGGATACATGTGGTAATCGTATCCTACCTTTATTTTCATTATAGAATTTTCGAGTCATTCAAGTCTAATAGGTATTGTTTATGTCACATGGAACTGTAACATGTAATGTGGAATTCACTGATGTAGGAGCTTACGTTTGAATACAGTAGCAGCGGTTGGAGTTTGCCTCAGCTGGATGCCTTAGCTCATACACCAGTGGGTCCATTTATGGCACTTAAATAAAGACACTTTTTATATAACTTGCAGTCTCCAGCGCTTTATCACACACAGCCACTTTCTTAGACACACCTGATTTCACCATTTGTCTTCTGTGGCATTGCAACATTCCGCTTTATATTCGTCATGATTATTTCTTTATTCCTGCTTGCTCCTGTATAGTATAAACGCATACTAACACTACTTACACAGGTATACTACAGTGGTCAGTATCCTACACAGTGCCCACAGCACATCACTTTGCAGTAATCAGCTCACTGCTTAGGCTCACGGTTTTATCCACAAATCTTCAGACCAGTACCAGTGAGTAGTTTGTTTCCCACTCCCGCTATAGTCTAAACGCATACTAACACCACCTGCACAGCTATCCTACAGTGGCCAGTATGCTACAGCGCCCAGAGCACATCAGTTTACAGCACTCAGCTCATGGTTTAGGCGAACGCTTACATCCCCGAGAGTACCAGCACGCTACCTCAGCATCATCTCACTCTGGGCAAAACAGCACTTTCACACCGGTAGGGGTAAATACTTCAGCACATCAGTTTACAGCACTCAGCTCAAAGCTTAGGCGCATGCTTTCATCCCCGAGTGTACCGGCACCTCACCTCAGCACCATTTCACTCTGGGCAAAACAGCACTTTCACACCTGTAGGGACAAATACTTTGCTTCACATTCTCTGTATAGCACACCCTAGACACTTCACAGATGTTACAGTGCTCCTACCCTCCTCTTTCCTACTTTTTTCACCCTTTTTTCCCCTCACTCACTTCAACGGAATCACAAAATGGCTGCCAACACTTCCTAGCTGCAACCGCTCGCAGCCAATAAGCAGCAAGCTTGTGCTCGTAACGCCTCAGCCAATCAGATTGCAGAATTCCCAAATATTGATATCTGTAAATTTTGATATTTCTCCAACACTATTGAACCGATTTCCACCAAATAAACAAAAGCATGCTTTCTAAACTAAGACCCTTCTCCCTGCCAAATTTGGGGTAATTCCGTTTGACCTGTAGCCTTGTCTAAAGTTTCTTATGGAAATTAACATGGAGAAAACATGTTTTAGGATCCCCCTTTATTCTCAGCCCCCCCTTGCTGAATCACCCCCAGACTTTCAACATAGGAGCTGACATCAACAAAGAATTAGTTTCGAAAATGTCATGAAGTCTCATCAAAGGACGCCAAAGTTATAAGCTAAACAAAAAATTTTCTCGAAGATATGACGCATTTCGGATTGCACTAGTCCTTGCTCACATACATATATATATACACTCACGCACTCTCTTTCGTCCCATCAGGTTAAAAAGAAGCACTCACAGGGGTCTTTGATTTCTTTCGAATATTTAATTAATCTTGCTAGCAGTTCACATGACGCATTTCGGCTACTGCCTTTCTCCGATGTTACCATGTTTCGCGCTAAGGACGACATTTAAAATCATCAAAAGTCACATGATGCACAAAGACCAAAAATTAAAGAAGGACCATTAGACTTTTTCACGGGCGCCATCTTGGAACATGTCTAATGTAGTTCAATGCACCAAAAGTTCTAATACTTAGTAAAATCCTATGCATTATGACAATACCCTCGCTCATATCGAGCAAAACGAATATGGATATTTCATTATATGAATGGCATTTTGCTAACATCAGCATTATTATCGGGCGGTGTATCGGCCTTCGCAATCAGTTGTTTATGTTCCAACTTACAGTTTCCTTGTGAATAAAAATCTCGCCGTGTATCGGCCTATCTTATCTTGATACTCTATGCATGAGTGACTAAAAACCATTAGAATCTTCAATATTACATAGCATGTTACAGATCTTACACAAAACTTATTAATTCATTCATTATCCTTTCTTTCCATATAAATTAATTTCCCAGATGTATTGATAGCTCCTCTCCTATACTCATCCTCTTCGGGGTCTTTGTTTCCAGATAAACAATATATCTAGATTCAAGCCTGCGTAGCTTCCTGATCCTATCCCCACCCCTTATACTAGGTGGAATTGTATATAATTATTATAAACAACAAAAGAGTGACACAACAGAGTGTGGAAGTTGACTAAAAACTCCCTTTTCCGCCTGGTGTCCCATCATGCACCCTATCCACCTTAACACCGACTAGGCAAGCCGATTATCCTACTTCAAGCACAAATCCTGTTATACCCCCTCTTGCCTATTTTCCTCTTCGTTGTGCTGGCACATGCAAAGAAATAATGGCCAAGCATCGTGTATCTTACGGGTTTCCGTCCCGTTCTATATTCTCCCTTAAAACAGAACGGAGTCAGTTAAGATGGTTGCCTCGCCAAACCCCCCCTCTCTAACTCTGTCACAGAACGAGCAGCTCTCGCTCGTCAATGATCTCTCAGCTTGCGAGGACAGCCATGGGTTGGGTCAACAATCAAGGGAAAACCCGATCAAGCACACGAGACAGCCACGAAGAAGAATAGTTTACCACAGCCCATTCTCCTTCCTCCCAGCTGCACACACATACCATTGTGAGACATCACCGCCCTTGTGTAAGAAGTAAAGAACGCACAATGCCTCGTACTCTTTACCTTTCCGACAGAAATGACCCTGTAACAATGCCTCGATTCTCTGTCCCCAGACACTAGTAACTCTGTAACTTGTCACCACAATCACCCTGGTGCAATATGTTTGTCTATGTGTAAATGTAATTCAAGTTATTCTTTAAACGAGAACAAGCATGCTATGTCTTCCGTATGATTACATCATGAATGATTGAATCAAGTCTGGGGGAACTCCTTCTTTTGATTGTACTCATAAGTGCTGTTATGTTCCAAGTAAAGCAGACTACTCCTGAACCCGCTTGGTGAAGGAGCTCTCCCTTAACTCGAGTTCTGGAATAAAACCCTTTCTCTGGTCCTCATTTTATGCATTACCATTTCTTGGGTAATTATAGAAATTCCAACAGCGTAAATAATTAGTTTTTTTATTTACCACATTAATTGGCGCCTGAACAGGTACGCTCCCTCTTCCCTACGCGCCGGTGATGTAAGTCGGGTCCTTGTCCCTTCCATACTTTCGACGGACTTCAAGTGCACAACAGCGGGGTGTTCCTGCTAACTCCCTCGAGACGAGGAGGAGACAGGCTGCGACTGATCATCCACACGAGGCGGTGAAGAAGATTTCGGAGCGTCCCAACCCAGAGCCTGACCAGTGAGAGCGCCGAGTCCGAGGTCTTTGGAGCCCCGATATTCCTGCGCAAGCGTCAAGAGTCCGATGACCAGGTCTTCAAGTTTTGCTTCTTGGTGAGTTCCACTGGGAAAGTATAAAGACGGGTTCCATTTTTGGAAAACGGTAAAGACGTGTCTCATTCGTGAGACCGGTACGGTTGCACTATATTCTAGTGTATAAAGTGTATTGTTTTGTTTTTGTATATTCCAAGTCTTTCTTTTTTTAAACCGTAATTTGTTGAGTTTAAGAATGCCTCTGTTTTCCAAATTACGTACGATCGGCACCAAAAAGAATCTATTAGAGAAACCAGTTAAAGTCCCGCCTGGAGATACGCCTGGACATTTCTTGTATACCAAACATGGATCGGGTGCCATATTGTTCTTAGACCTTTGGGTGGACTATACCGAAAAATTAGAAATGGTGCATAGATGGCCCACCGCAGGTACCTGGGACATAGAATGTATTATGAGGGTGGAGGAAGAGTTATGGAAACGAAAGGCAAGGCCCTCACAGACAGAAGCCATTGAGTTATGGCGTAAGGAAGCACATAGGAGGGCCCAGAAAGAACTAGGGAAAGTCGAGAAAAGTAAGAGAATGTCGGAACAGGCTAAAGAAAAGCAATTACAAGAAGAAGGTGAGAAGGTTTTAGCTGAACAAGCAGAGAGAGAGAGAAGCGCCCTTGTTACTGGCATTTATCCTGTTTTGTCGGAAGAAATTATAGAAGAACATCCCAAATCCCCAGTGAAAGTAATTCCCACTGCTCCCGACAATTTTCTCCCTGCCTATCTGTCCGAACCACCCCCGCTTATGTTAACATGCCTAGAACACGCCCGTCTACACGTGCTCCTGAACTAGTAGCCGGCGGTTCCACCTCTGATTTAGGAGTGTCCGGGAACGGGGCTGAGGATAAAGACGATGTCCCGCCTCTTGAGTGTCCTTACGACCCCGAACCCGGTAGTGGCCCAATGGCCACGATATCAGAGAGATTAAGACAAGCCCTGGGTCAACTCCAGAAGGTCCCTGATATAACGAAGCATTTGGATAGAGTTTATGAGTTCATACGAACAGGTGAAGGTCCGGATACTCTGGTCCAGGTCATGAAAAACAGAAAAGTTCCCATCAGAGGACTGCTCCTACGGTTCATCATAAATTGTCTGATACGGGAACTAGACCCAGGTAATGGAAGCGTGGACTCTGAGCTAATAGACCTTAGTGAGCAGATACACAGTGGAGCACACGATCTGGGACATCAGATCGACAAAATAACTAAAAAACTGGTTAAGAAAATTGTCACTATTCACTCTGAGAAAGTCACACAGGAGGACGACTCAGAGGAAGATGAGGGTCCGACACTAGATAGAATGAATTTCCTGGGTGTAGCGCGACATTGTCCTGGCCCCAAGTGGCGAACCCTGCGAGTGTCGCGGAAAATTAAAAGGTTAGATCCTTCTTTGGAAGATCTTTTTCAGTCCACAGAAAGAGCCCTAGACAAATGGATGGACAATGAGCCTCCCCTTACCCAACAAGAAAAAGAATTGGCCCGGTCTGCCACCCATTGGATATCACAGCACCGGATATACGGCCCAGATATAGTAGCGCAAATGTTTCTGGCTCTTCCCCGAGCAGAACAACGGCTAGCAGGTATTTATATGATCCAACACCTAGCTACCTTATACGAGAAGTGGAGAAGTGTGGCTCAGGGGTTAGAGGCGGCAGTCCTGGAGCTTGAGTTTCGGCCCTGGACCAGGGTTCAATTCCCCGCCTCGGCGGGTCATGGGCTCAATAATCCCACGGACTCGATAATTCTCGCTCCGGTGCCTTCTCGACTCACGGGTTCATACTCTGCGACTCTGGGCAATAGTTTGCTTAATCTCCACATCGGCCCTTCGCGGCGGGATGCCTGGCTTTCACCTTGTGGATACCCTTTCAGGGTTATCTCACAGGGGAATACCAGGACGGGTTCCCTAAGCAAGCGCGGAGATGCCCCAGGGTAAGTCCTGCGCTACATAAGTTTCATACATTTACATTTACACATTTACTTCCACCGATCAGACAAGCTATACAAATTGTTACAGGAAGTAATGACAGATAGATGGAGGTCTCGGGGACCGGAATTGATCAATACCATTCTGGACCTGCGCCTCCGTTACCTCCAACTTACCTTAGCTTCATCAGACCATGAACCTTATAGTATAGGCCAATACCCCTTACAAGAAGTCCACCCCAAACCCCAGCCAGATGGTACACTGCAACAAATACATGTGTATACTCCCCTTACCAAGCTAGAAATATTGGAAATGAAAAAGATGGTGCCCTCTCACGAAAAAGATCCTGGAGGATTTCATAGTGAGTTGAAGGATATCTTCCAAATGGGTAGTTTTACATATCCAGATATAATCATACTACTCAAAGTAATTCTACCCACAGGTATATTTGACAAATTAAAGGAAAAGGACTGGGAGGTGGGTGGTAAAAAGATTACGTGGACTGCCCTAGAAATAGAAGAGACAGACAGAAAGTCAGGTGAAGGTCTGGGTGAATGCGTAAAAGAATTGCCTAGTCTCCTCATACAGGTCTTACCTCTGTTATTGACAACGAAAAAGGAAGATTGGGATGCCATTTCTGCCTGTAAACAAAAACCAGACGAGGATACGGGTGATTATTACACCAGATTGGAGAAATGTTTCTCTATAAATAGTGGACTCGCACATAGTAGCGAGGCATATCCTCATCTTTTTGTGTCCAAATTGGTGGACAACGCCTTACCCCCCCATCAGAAATAGAGTGTTAAAGATTGAGAGTACCTGGCAAGCAAATAGTCCTTCACAAATGTTACAAATGTTACAGTACCACCACAACAGAATAAGGGAAGAACAGGAACAAGAAAAGAAAAGAGTAAAAGACACAAAAATGAAGGTACTGGTTGCACAGACGGCACCAGTAAACACGGGCCCCAAAGGTAATGCGGGGGCCAATAAAGGTACGTGCAACTACTGCAAGCAACAAGTCCATTTTGTGAGGGAATGTCCAGTCCTGAAACATAACATAGCGACAGGAAAGACAAAAGAACGCCCTCACACTCCCCGACCAGGTAACACTCAGCAGCCTCAGACCATTACCCCTCCAAAGGTTCAGACGCCTGCTGCTGCTGCCACACAGATGTACCAGTACGCACAGTCAGATTACCCCGGTTTGAACCATATGCATGAGACAGCCTTGAGAGAGAAAGTGACTTGCCCCTTATCCCAGTTCCAGTGGATCAGAAAGGTCCATATGTACAAGCTCATTTACTGGGACAAGACAGAAAATTCCTCATAGACACGGGGGCGAGTAGGACTACCATAAGTCATAAGGAAGTCCCAGAGGTTCCTCTCTCTGGCTCACATAATATATCTCTGGGCTTTTCAGGAAAACCGATCATAAACAAAGTATCTGAATAGGTCTTTTTAGGAGTAGGTCCTCTGACACGTACTACTGATCTAGTCCTTACGGAAACGTGCCCAGAGAATTTACTAGGAATTAAGACACTCAAAGAACTAGGAGCAGTAATATGCTGTTCACCGGAAGGAATAAAATTGTTTCTACGAGATTTCAAAGGACATTTCACAGTCAAAGAATTCGACCCCAGACTAAATGATATCCCACAACACTTGTGGGCAAAAAGCTCGACTGATGTCGGATACATGGACATCACCCACATCAAGTCACGCTCAAGGAGGGTGTAGTCCTACCCCGTATACGACAATATAAGATTCCACCCGAGGCTGAACAAGCCTTACTCAAGATAATCCAAGAAATCATAGAACATGGAGTGGTAATAGAGACAGATTCCAATGTTTGTAATTCTCCAGTTCTTCCAGTCCTCAAAAGGACTGACCCTCAGGCACCCCCGGTCTACCGACTGGTGGTTGATCTTCGAGAACTGAACAAATGTGTGATCCCACAATATCCAGTGGTCCCAGATATTTCCTCACTTTTGACTGCCATAGACCCCGAAGCTGCATTTTTCACAGTCATCGACTTGAACAATGCGTTTTTCAGCATTCCTATACATCCCGACAGTCAATAGCTATTCGGATTCAATTTAAAGGGATGAAGTTTCAGATTCACTAGAGCTCCCCAAGGCTATACAGAGAGCCCAAGCATCTACAGCCAAGCACTAAAAAGACAACTTGACAGTATCAATATGCCTACCAACACAGCATTGATACAGTATGTAGATGACATTCTCGTCACAGCAAGGACAGAACCAGGCTGTGAAAAAGCATCTCTCACAGTTCTACATTTCCTGACAGACAAAGATCACAAGGTGTCTCCCTCAAAATTGCAGTTCTGCGCACAGCAAGTGGCTTACTTAGGACATTTGCTGTCCAAGGAGGGTAGGCAACTGACACAAGAACGAATCCAATTGATCTCGACAATTTCGCAGCCAAAGTCACAAAAAGAAGTGTGTGCATTCATTGGTCTCACCTCATATTGCAGACAATGGATCCCTCAGTATGCCCACATAGTCAAGCCACTCATACAGTTAACTACAGTGGAAGCGGCCACTCACGCAACTCTCCCTTGGACATCAGAACACTCCCAAGCATTTGAAGCTCTAAAACTAGCTCTGTGTCAAGCACCAGTTTTGGCCACCCCGAATTACAGCAAGCATTTTACCCTGTTCGTGACGGAACAGCACTATCTGTCCTCACACAAGACCAAGCAGGAAGAAATAGACCCTGTGCTTACTTTTCTAGCACATTGGACCCTGTAGCACAAGCTTTGCCTGCATGACTGAAATCCGTTGCGGCTACAGCCCTGGCCATAAGACAAAGCGATTCAATAGTGTTAGGACATCCCCTGATAGTACAAGTGCCACATGCTGTGGAAGTCCTTCTAAACAGAACACAGACTCAACACCTGACTGTAGCAAGACTGAAAGGATATGGTCTAACGCTCTTTCAGCCACACATAGAGATCAGACGATGCAACATATTGAACCCCGCTACCCTTTTGCCCTCAAGCTCAGATGACACGACGCAACATGACTGTGTGGCTATGATCGATGTAGTGACAAAACCAAGACAAGACCTAACAGATGTTGCACTCACAGATCCTGATGTAACACTTTATGTGGATGGATCGTGCATGAGGACAAGCGCTGGACAGTTAGTGGCAGCCTATGCAGTAACAACGGACTGTAAAATTATAGAGACCCAAAGAATAGACATCCTGTCAGCCCAAGCAGCAGAGCTCATCGCCCTGACACAGGCCTGCATATGGGCAAAACAATTAAAGGTTAACATCTACACCGATTCCCAGTATGCATTCAGTGTAGTTCACAATTTTGGAGTGTTGTGGCAAGAGAGAGGTTTCCTTACCTCACATGGGACCAGAATACAACATGGCCCCCTGATTCAAGCCCTACTAGATGCCATACACCTACCCACAGCCATAGCTATTCTGAAGTGCAAAGCACATACCAAAGCTACAGACACCATATCCAAAGGAAATGACTTAGCGGACCGGACTGCTAAACAGTCAGCCCAGAACCCAGTGAATACATCAGACTCTCAGTTACCTACACAGACTGTCACTATGATAGTGAGGGACACCTTGAAAGATGTGCAAGACATACAGACGCATGCCACCACAGATGAAGTAAAGAAATGGACTGAACAAGGAGGGGTCCAGACTGATCAGGGTTGGATGACCAAAGACAGAACAGTGTGGTTTCTCCCTGACTCCATGGTACAAGTCATAATTGACACGGTCCATAGCCCCGCCCACCTAGGTGAGAAAGGTATGCTGGATAGTTTACGGAACATCTGGTTTAACAAACACCTAAGAGCTGCAGCCAAACAAAAAGTAAAATCTTGTATGATATGTTGCCAATTTAACCCTGGTAAAGGAGTACCAGTAGAACAGGGTGGATTCCAGCCTCATGATCATCCTTTTGAGGTCCTCCAAATGGATTATATCCAAATGGATAGATGTAGAGGATACAAATATGTACTGGTGGTAGTGTGTACACTGACATGATGGACTGAAGCATACCCCGTCCCAGACTATGGTGCCCAGACAACCGCTAAGCAATTAGTGAGAGAATTTTTCCCCAGGTATGGGTTGCCAAGGGTCATCTATTCAGACAATGGACAGCCTTTGTCTTCCAAACTAATGGAAGCTGTTTCTCTTCTACTGGGATATTCCTGGAGATTTCATTGTGTCCTACACCCTCAAGCAGCGGGTTTGGTAGAGCGACACAACCAAACCTTGAAAACGAAACTAGCCAAAGTATGTGCAGAAAAAGGAATAGACTGGGTCACTGCCCTCCCGGTCGCTCTTTTTTACATGTGGATGGTGGCACATTCCCGGACGGGACTGTCCCCTTTCGAAATAACATTCGGGAGACCTCCTAACATCTGGGGTGTACCCTCTCCTAGGAAACTGACTGAAATTCATTCTAACATGTTGACAGATTACCTGGCTTCCTTGATGTCTGCACTCCAATCTTGTCGTTCAAAGGTTGCAGCAGCATTTCCAGATCACACCACACCTGAGGAACACTCGATTAAGCCCGTTGACTGGATCCTCGTCCGGAACTTCGATCGTACCAGCCCCCTGGAGAAGAGGTGGACAGCTCACAAACTAGTCCTCCTGACCACAAGGACGGCCGTCAAAGTAGAAGGACGCAAGGGATGGCTCCACACTAGCCACTGCCGAAAATATTTTGGACCGACACCAACAGACACTGTGCCCTGTTCAACGGTTATAAACGCCCCGGATATATTTTCACCACTTCCAGAACTCACTCCTCAACAGGAATATAGATCGCGGCTGCGATCTCACCAAAAACAGACTAAAGACATTACACCTGATCGTAACGCACCGGTGGCTAATTAAGCCCAGGAACAAGCTCTTGGTGAAGCGGCTGCTGGGAGATGTTTTGATCTCGTGTACAGAGACATTTTGATATTAAATTCATAGACAATATGAGGAGAAATGACATGATGCGCAAATGGAAAAAGACTAACTATGTAAAATTACTCCATAGCAGGTTCTCAATTTTTCTACTGATAATGTTACTTGTTTGCTGTGTAGCAGCTTGTCTGGGTTGGATCTTATGTACAGTCTTCCCTCCGCATTCTTCCACACCTGTAAAGAATACCACTATGCATTCCCATGTTGATCTTCCCCCACACCTCGAGGACAGAAGAAAGGAATTTATAAATAATACCTTCATTTCCACCCTCCATAAACACCAACTCATAGTTAACAAGACAAACTGTTGGGTCTGCGGCTTGATGCCACATTCCGTACATAAGGGAATGCCCTTTTTCTCCCTCCCGTTTGGTTATTCAGGGTCAGCCTACGCCTTAGCCATGATATTTTCTGAGGTATGTTACTGTTACCACGGATTTTTTAGCACGCAGTACCGTTACCACGGATCCATTACCACGCAGGATCCATTACCACGGATACCTTTACCACGCATTTTTTTACAACGCAGGTACTATTACAACGCATACCATTACATCGTATATTTAGGTAAGTTTAAAGGTAAGTATTGGGGTATTGGGTTTGGGTTTTGGGGTACAGGGGTATTTTTAGGTTTTAGGGTTGGGTTTGGGTTTTGGGGTACAGGGGTATTTTTAGGTTTTAGGGCTGGGTTTGGGTTTTGGGGTACAGGGGTATTTTTAGGTTTTAGGGCTGGGTTTGGGTTTTGGGGTACAGGGGTATTTTTAGGTTTTAGGGTTGGGTTTGGGTTTTGGGGTACAGGGGTATTTTTAGGTTTTAGGGCTGGGTTTGGGTTTTGGGGTACAGGGGTATTTCTAGGTTTTAGGGCTGGGTTTGGGTTTTGGGGTACAGGGGTATTTTTAGGTTTTAGGGTTGGGTTTGGGTTTTGGGGTACAGGGGTATTTTTAGGTTTTAGGGTTGGGTTTGGGTTTTGGGGTACAGGGGTATTTTTAGGTTTTAGGGCTGGGTTTGGGTTTTGGGGTACAGGGGTATTTTTAGGTTTTATGGCTGGGTTTGGGTTTTGGGGTACAGGGGTATTTTTAGGTTTTAGGGTTGGGTTTGGGTTTTGGGGTACAGGGGTATTTTTAGGTTTTAGGGTTGGGTTTGGGTTTTGGGGTACAGGGGTATTTTTAGGTTTTAGGGCTGGGTTTGGGTTTTGGGGTACAGGGGTATTTTTAGGTTTTAGGGCTGGGTTTGGGATATGGGGTACAGGGGTATTTTTAGGTTTTAGGGCTGGATTTGGGTTTTGGGGTACAGGGGTATTTTTAGGTTTTAGGGTTGTGTTTGGGTTTTGGGGTACAGGGGTATTTTTAGGTTTTAGGGCTGGGTTTGGGTTTTGGGGAACAGGGGTATTTTTAGGTTTTAGGGTTGGGTTTGGGTTTTGGGGTACAGGGGTATTTTTAGGTTGTGGGGTTGGGTATGGGTTTTGGGGTACAGGGGTATTTTTAGGTTTTAGGGCTGGGTTTGGGTTTTGGGGTACAGGGGTATTTTTCGGTTTTAGGGCTGGGTTTGTGTTTTGGGGTACAGGGGTATTTTTAGGTTTTAGGGCTGGGTTTGTGTTTTGGGGTACAGGGGTATTTTTAGGTTTTAGGGCTGGGTTTGGGTTTTGGGGTACAGGGGTATTTTTAGGTTTTAGGGTTGGGTTTGGGTTTTGGGGTACAGGGGTATTTTTAGGTTTTAGGGTTGGGTTTGGGTTTTGGGGTACAGGGGTATTTTTAGGTTTTAGGGCTGGGTTTGGGTTTTGGGGTACAGGGGTATTTTTAGGTTTTAGGGCTGGGTTTGGGTTTTGGGGTACAGGGGTATTTTTAAGTTTTAGGGTTGGGTTTGGGTTTTGGGGTACAGGGGTATTTTTAGGTTTTAGGGTTGGGCTTGGGTTTTGGGGTACAGGGGTATTTTTAGGTTTTAGGGCTGGGTTTTGGTTTTGGGGTACAGGGGTATTTTTAGGTTTTAGGGCTGGGTTTGGGTTTTGGGGTACAGGGGTATTTTTAGGTTTTAGGGTTGGGTTTGGGTTTTGGAGTACAGGGGTATTTTTAGGTTTTAGGGTTGGGTTTGGGTTTTGGGGTACAGGGGTATTTTTAGGTTTTAGGGCTGGGTTTGGGTTTTGGGGTACAGGGGTATTTTTAGGTTTTAGGGCTGGGTTTGGGTTTTGGGGTACAGGGGTATTTTTAGGTTTTAGGGCTGGGTTTGGGTTTTGGGGTACAGGGGTATTTTTAGGTTTTAGGGTTGGGTTTTGGGGTACAGGGGTATTTTTAGGTTTTAGGGCTGGGTTTGGGTTTTGGGGAACAGGGGTATTTTTAGGTTTTAGGGTTGGGTTTGGGTTTTGGGGTACAGGGGTATTTTTAGGTTTTGGGGTTGGGTATGGGTTTTGGGGTACAGAGGTATTTTTAGGTTTTAGGGCTGGGTTTGGGTTTTGGGGTACAGGGGTATTTTTCGGTTTTAGGGCTGGGTTTGTGTTTTGGGGTACAGGGGTATTTTTAGGTTTTAGGGCTGGGTTTGGGTTTTGGGGTACAGGGGTATTTTTAGGTTTTAGGGCTGGGTTTGGGTTTTGGGGTACAGGGGTATTTTTAGGTTTTAGGGTTGGGTTTGGGTTTTAGGGTACAGGGGTATTTTTAGGTTTTAGGGTTGGGTTTGGGTTTTGGGGTACATGGGTATTTTTAGGTTTTAGGGCTGGGTTTGGGTTTTGGGGTACAGGGGTATTTTTAGGATTTAGGGCTGGGTTTGGGTTTTGGGGTACAGGGGTATTTTTCGGTTTTAGGGTTGGGTTTAGGTTTTGGGGTACAGGGGTATTTTTAGGTTTTAGGGTTGGGCTTGGGTTTTGGGGTACAGGGGTATTTTTAGGTTTTAGGGCTGGGTTTGGGTTTTGGGGTACAGGGGTATTTTTAGGTTTTAGGGCTGGGTTTGGGTTTTGGGGAACAGGGGTATTTTTAGGTTTTAGGGCTGGGTTTGGGTTTTGGGGTACAGGGGTATTTTTAGGTTTTAGGGTTGGGTTTCGGGTTTTGGGGTACAGGGGTATTTTTAGGTTTTAGGACTGGGTTTGTGTTTTGGGGAACAGGGGTATTTTTAGGTTTTAGGGTTGGGTTTGGGTTTTGGGGTGCAGGGGTATTTTTAGGTTTTGGGGTTGGGTATGGGTTTTGGGGTATAGGGGTATTTTTAGGTTTTAGGGCTGGGTTTGGGTTTTGGGGTACAGGGGTATTTTTAGGTTTTAGGGCTGGGTTTGTGTTTTGGGGTACAGAGGTATTTTTAGGTTTTAGGGCTGGGTTTGGGTTTTGGGGTACAGGGGTATTTTTAGGTTTTAGGGCTGGGTATGGGTTTTGGGGTACAGGGGTATTTTTAATATATATTTTAAAAATGTATAATTAAAAATAATGCCATTTATATAAATATTTAATGATTAAATAAAAAATAATTAAATTAAATATTTAAAAAATAATTATTTTAAATATATTAATGAATTATTAAATTAAATATTACAAAAATATTTTTAAATAAAATATATATACTTACCTATACTTACGTTGTAATGGTATGCGTTGTAATAGTATGTGCGTTGTAGTGTATTGCGTTGTAATGGTATCCGTTGTAACATGACCTGCGTTGTAAAAAATCTGTGGTAATGGTATGCGTGCTAAAAGTACGCGTGGTAACATGGTACATCCATTTTCTGCCTCAGTCAGAAACATTCCCCCGACAAAATTGAAAAACGAGAGTAATTGGAACGAGGTAAAGACAAAAATAGTAAAGGCTGTTTCTAAAATGGTGGATCTCACTGTAACCTGGGGGAGAGCCGAAGATCACGAAAATATCAGTTACTCTCAGTTCCATGACATTGCTTCCTTCAGGGAAATGTTTTCCGTCGATCAAAGACGGACAGATCAAGGAGATTGGGTAGTACCGCAAAATGGCCGCTTTTGCATAAGGGGGAAAGGAAAAGGGGAAGTAATGGGGAACAGCAAGTGTGATAGGACCTATACACTGCCCGCTCCCGATTTTTCGACCATAGTCACTGCCCCAAACACCTATTTCATCTGTGGACCCCATGCGCGCACTTGGTTGCCTCAAGGCTGGTCTGGAAAGTGCTACATCGCATTCCTATTACCACCAACTTACACAGCCCCTGCCAATTACCACCTGATTGACCCTCTGACCCAAGTTAGAAGACAGCGAAGGGGGGGCATAGATGCAAAAGATACTGCAGGACAAGAAGCTGAAGACTTCTATAAAGGTTTTCTCCCTTTCTGGGGACCTATGGCAAATAGTCGCCACATCCGGCAACTAACCCGTGTAGTTCAGGCCGCCATAGACGAAACAACTGGCGCCTTAAACAACATTACAGCTGAGGTAGCTGCAGACAGGCTCATGACACTGCAGCACCGTATAGTTTTAGATGTCTTGTTAGCCGACCGTGGTGGTGTGTAAGGTAATAGGGTCCAGTTGTTGTGTATTTATTCCAGACAACGCCCCATCAGTTTATTCTGCTATCTCCCGCCTCCATGTACTATCCGATAAATTGGATATGGACACTGGCACATAGTCCCTGACCGGCTGGTTGTGGGACCTCCTGTCCACCTGGGGGTGGAAGGCACTAACAGTCCTGGGCCTCGTTTTAGCAACTATTTTCACCTGTTGCCTCTGTATCCAGTGTGGCCCCGCCCTTTGTGGACTGTGTGCCACTTCCTGTACTCCTCGTCCACGAAACAGAGGAAAGAAAAATGAAATGATCATGTTGCAAGAACAAGTATACGACCTAATGAATATAGAAATTGATTAAGAATTTCTGTAATAGGGTTTCTATGGGGCAAGGAGGGAATGTGGAAGTTGACTAAAAACTCCCTTTTCCGCCTGGTGTCCCATCATGCACCCTATCCACCTTAACACCGACTAGGCAAGCCGATTTTCCTACTGCAAGCACAAATCCTGTTATACCCCCTCTTGCCTATTTTCCTCTTCGTTGTGCTGGCACATGCAAAGAAATAATGGCCAACCATCGTGTATCTTACAGGTTTCCGTCCCGTTCGATATTCTCCCTTAAAACAGAACGGAGTCCGTTAAGATGGTTGCCTCGCCAAAACCCCCCTCTCTAACTCTGTCACAGAACGAGCAGCTCTCGCTCATCAATGATCTCTCAGCTTGCGAGGACAGCCATGGGTTGGGTCAACAATCAAGGGAAAACCCGATCAAGCACACGAGACAGCCACGAAGAAGAATAGTTTACTACAGCCCATTCTCCTTCCTCCCAGCTGCACACACATACCATTGTGAGACATCACCGCCCTTGTGTAAGAAGTAAAGAACTCACAATGCCTCGTCCTCTTTACCTTTCCGACAGAAATGACCCTGTAACAATGCCTCGATTCTCTGTCCCCAGACACTAGTAACTCTGTAACTTGTCACCACAATCACCCCGATGCAATATGTTTGTCTATGTGTAAATGTAATTCAAGTTATTCTTTAAACGAGAACAAGCATGCTATGTCTTCCGTATGATTACATCATGAATAATTGAATCAAGTCTGGGGGAACTCCTTCTTTTGATTGTACTCATAATGTATATAAGTGCTGTTATGTTCCAAGTAAAGCAGACTACTCCTGAACCCGCTTGGTGAAGGAGCTCTCCCTTAACTCGAGTTCTGGAATAAAACCCTTTCAACTCAAAGACCACGGACTCTGCTCCTCATTTTATGCATTACCATTTCTTGGGTAATTATAGAAATTCCGACAGCGTAAATAATTAGTTTTTTTATTTACCGCAAGAGTATAAGATTAACTAGGAGCAAACAGTATCAAAACCTTATAGCCCACAATTAAAACTAGTGATTAAAGCGTAAACTGTGACAGCAAAGTTGGCATTTGTTTTCTTCATTGGGTTCAGTTTTGTAAAAAGGGGCTAATGAAAGTTCCCAGGAGAAGAATAGTTAGTGCAGTTAAAAGAAGAGCCAACAGTTCCCAGTACCCATTTTAATAAAGGGATAGTTGTCCTTCAATAAAAACAAGATGACTGGTCGAATAAATCAACATCTACAAAGACCCCTTTTCAGGAGGAATTTTGTGTTATGCGACAAACTTGGCTAAGAGGGGGCAAGACAAGACCCTAAGTACTAAGTATTAGGACTTTTGGTGCATTGAACTACATTAGACATGTTCCAAGATGGCGCCCGTGAAAAAGTCTAATAGTCTTTCTTTAATTTTTGGTCTTTGTCCATCATGTGACTTTTGATGATTTTAAATATCGTCCTTGGCGCATAAAAATTGCAACATCGGAGAAAAGCAGTAGCCGAAACCTGTCATGTTAACTGCTAGTGTCATATGGATACTTCGTTACATATATTGCGTTAAGTTAGCATGAGTGCATTACATGTTTAAACAGCCTTTTTTCCTTCGGCTTCAGTTTTGCACACGACACATACTTGTTGTTGTCGCTTTCACCCCAGAAGCGGTGAGGTGGTTTATTTGAGAATAATATGTTATTTCTATGCTATCAGCTTTGCCTGGTACACTTGGTACAACTGTCTGCACACTGAGAGCTGCACACTCTAAAATTAACCTAACACAAGGTTGCTGGGAGGCCTGATCCTCGCACCACATTAGACATAACACAAATAATGTTGATGCCAACATTTTGGGCTCTACGCGGGTTTAAGATAGAGTTACACGGAATGAACGTAGACACTTGGTGCTGCGCATGAAGAGAGCTGGTAGCTGTTGATGTGATCTGCTCCTACTGACATTGAGAGGTATGGGGCCGCCCTGCTAAAGCCCGAATGAGACCTTCTTAGATATAAAATAATATGCTAGATAGGGTGCGCGAAATATAGGTGATATAGATTTCTATAGATTTTGCATTATAACATGCTAGCACCTTTTGCTTACTATGGATTAGTGACTATGCTGCTGACTCTGATTTTTATAATCTGCATTTTGGTATTATACAAGATACTGCGTTTGAGAACTTTGCATTGAATAATAAATATTTCAAACTTGCACTTGTGTTCTTTGACTCTCAGTTTTGGTTTGAAATGATTATATAACGAAAGAGTGTTCATGTGTTCCACGATTCCTGAGGTATTCTAAAGATCATGTTCTGGTTTGTCTAAGACATGAATCATTCCATAATGATCCATGAGACACTGTAGCTAGCTAGGTAAGGGGATTTCTGACACTGAGATGAGTTTTGGATCATCCTAACTCACTGAGGTTCTAGATCTCTATGCACAGTTCTGTGGGAGAACGGAAACCCTGCTACATGGCGCCCAACGGTTTGGTTGGCCTTATTTCATGACACTCGAGTAGTATATCATTCATACCTTGACACCTTCATTCCCGTTTCCGGTAAACGGTGGTGTCGGAAAAACCTACCTATTTTTTAAATGGGTCTTTTCAAGCTTGAATTCTTTTAAAAACGGTTTCTTTGAATAACTACCCAGTTGTGCTACAAACTGCTCTTAGTCTCTTTTCACTTCCTGTGCTAACATGGCCGTGGACATAGCGCAGCATAGCCGCGTCGCGGTTCGCGACCACTTGCGGGCATATAATGTACCTGCGGAAGGCTTGGCTGTGGTTCTAGTGGTGAGTGTGGAACATGCGTACCCGTACGAATTGTTTTATTCCTGGGTGACATTTCCGGCAGTGGACGCTAATTCGGGTGTCTTCCATTCATACACTGCCTCGGATGCACCGGCGGCTTATGCTCCGTACAGGGCACTGGAAGTACCTATCGACGCTTGGCAGCACGGGGTTTGGTTTGGTGGCGCCCTACCCCATTCTTTAACGGCTTCAAGGTTAGGTCCTTTGTCCATTCCGGGCACAAATTGGCCTGCTTTGGGTGGATTTACTCCTCATCCTAATCGCGCCACTTGTAATGTGGGTGACCTGCGGCGTCTTCATGATGTCGCGGTTGGAGTGATTAGAGCGCTTGTTCATTACATTGGTCGTAATATTCATGGCGCAGTCCCCGCAGGGGCACAGCTTCGGGCAGAACAGGCTGGTTTGAAAATCAGTCCTGTCTTGGTGAATTCCGTTATGGGCAGAAAGCCAGATAATAAGGATGATTTTCCTTACTGGCTTGCCGAGAAATTCGACCAGTTGGAAGCTGTGTTTCCTAATACGACTCCGGGTGAAAAACACCGGATTCTTACGCTTAGTTTACCGAAAGATTTAGCCCCTGAACTTGCTGACTGTGAAACATGGGGTAAGACTTTTGCAGCGGTTTACTCGAGGTGCTATGGCACCCCGTCTGTGTCAAACCTTTCTGCGGTCCTTAAACGTGTTCAGGATGATCACGGACCGGAGTCGGCGGTTGAATTGGGTATGCGCCTGAGCGGCTCGTTTGAGACGGTTTGCGGTCTTATCCTTGCAAATGTCAAGGGGGATGCAGTGAACTTTCAGGTGGCCAATGCTCTGGCGTTAATTCCCGATGCCGAGAAACCCCGTCAGCTGGCAAGAATTATTGTGGCGGCTTATAAAATGGTTGGCCGCACTTCTAAGGGTTTAAAAGCTTTTTCTGAAAAAGAGAAGAAGCAGCCCCAGGGACAGTCTTCGGAAACGGGTGAACAACCCAAGTCCAAAAAACAAAATTGGCCTAAAAAGAAGAATCAGGGTAAGCAACAACAACAGCAGACACAGGTTTCTAGTCCTACGCCTTCGCAGCCTGCGCAGTCAGATCGAGTTTATGATTTGCGCGATCGCGCGACGATTAAATCGCCTGAGAGATTTCAGGCTTCTGACCAACGCTCTCCTCGTTCCTTTCAGGACTCATCGGCTCCGTCAACCGGTGGTGGAGGGGGCGGCAGGGGCAGGGGTGGCCAGCAAGGACGTGGCCAGCCCCGCACGCGAAGTGAAGGGGATCAGCGGGACGACTCTACGCCAAAGAGACCGCAGTTTGCCAAGAAGAAAGTCGCAGCCTTAACGGCGCATCGATATGCCCCAGATAGTGAGAACGCGGCTTCGGAATCTGACGTGGGCTCTGACCTTGCTGGACAGCGCGGCAGAGATTACCATAGTGAGAGAGGCCCTCCGTCCACTGTTGAAGGTGACAGCGACTGAGACTTTTATTGTGATTGAAACAGCTGATACACATGTTGCTCCCCCTGAAAGACTTTTTGAAATTGTCCTGTTAATTGAAGGTGACATGCAGCGAACTGTAAAAGGGGTATTTTGGGAAAATCTTTCGGATACGTATGACATTTTGCTTTCGGAGGCTGACTGGCCCCCACCTTTTGTTCTCGCAGCTCCGCGAGGGGAGGAGGTGATCCTCCCCAGTTTCGCGCACACTGTATCGAGAGTGGAAGCGCTGCATTTTGCAGAAGAGTGGGCTCTGGCGCTTGCGCCGGCTGTGTACCGAAATCAGTGTGGCTGGGATAAATTGTCCCCTAGCCATGAGATTCTTATATGGTCACAGCCGCAGCCACAACCCCAGTATCCCATACGGCGTGAAGCTAAAGCTTCGGTCGCGGCTATCCTTGAACAATTAGAATATCAAGGTGTTATTGAAACGTGTGTGTCACCAATGAATAATCCCCTTTTTACTGTTAACAAGCCGGACGGCTCGTATCGTCTGGTTTTGGATTACCGGCATTTGAACTCGCATTTCCGTAACTGTGCAGTACAGAATACTCACGGCTCTGCCCTAGTAAATAGTCTTGAGCGTAAACGGTTCAAAACCACGCTTGACATTTCCAATGGTTTTTATGCACATAGATTAGATGGTCTAAGTTCCCAATGGACCAGTTTTACATGCGGCGGCGTACAAAAAATGTTTAAACGACTCCCAATGGGATATAAAAATAGTCCCGGAGTGTTTTCCGCCCGCATAGTCTCTCTTTTGGAGAGCTTCGATCCAGTTGCTTGTTCGTATGTGGATGACATTTATCTCACAGACGACGAACTTTGGGTGCATCTGTGTCGAGTAAACAGCATAATTTGTAACTTTGCAGACATGGGTTACAAGTTTAACTTTGCAAAATCACACATTGCGGAGTACACAGTGTTGTTTCTGGGTTATGAACTTAACCACGAAGGAAAGGGGTTGGCTCCTCAATTCCTGGAGAAATGCGCGCAGTTGCGCTCTCCGACAACGCTGAAAAAATTACAGTCTTTACTGGGTTTTTTAAATTTCGGGAGGACATACATTCCGGAATATGCCCAGCGTATCAAGCCTTTATATGCCTTGGTACAACCATCTTTTTCCAAATCATGCTGGCTGCCTGAGCATTCAGCCATTCTGCAGTCCTTGCAGGCTGATATGCTCGCTTCTGACTACTTACAGACTCGTGATAACCAGACCAACCTGGTGATAAGAATTATCCCTGGGACGGTGGGTTTCACGTACCTGACTTTTAATGAAGGGGATACTGTACCTATTGCTTACAAGTCAAACTTGTACACTTCGGCTGAACTGCGTTTTTCCACTGTGGAGAAAGTTTTAACGGCTGTGCAGATGGCGATTCTTAAGGAACGTGCCCTGTCGCAGGGAAAGCGCATGTTGGTGGTTACCCCGTGTCCTGCCTTGGAGGCGGTCACGAAAGCCAGTGTACCGAATTCTAAAGCTTTGCACCCTCGGTGGATTCAGTGGGCTACGTCACGTTTATTTTTGACGCCGCTTTACGGTCGCAGGAGTATTTACAGTATGAATTTGTTCATCCTGCTCCTTTAGCAATGCGGCCGTTGGAGGATTTCCATTGTATCATTTACACGGATGGTTCGGCGCAGGTTGCGCATGGCTCTAAACATGCCTACGTTTCCGCTTGCGCCATTGTAGTCGGTGCCATGGTGAACGATGAGTTCAAGTCCAGTGTTGTGCACACGCAAACACTAGGGGACTGCACCGCACAATTAGCAGAGCTTCGTGCTCTTATGCTCGCATTGGAGTACGCTGATCCTTGTGTGACGACTTTAATCGTAAGTGATTCTTACTACTGTGTCCAGTCTTACAATGAGAACTTGTTCTTTTGGATTCAGAATGATTTTCGTGATTCCAAGGGTAGCACAATAAAACATAAAATGATCTGGGTCCGAGTGGCGGAACTTAAAGAGAAACTGCCACTCGTGTTTGTGATTCATACTCTTGGCCACCAGCGCGTGGGGGTCCACGCTGTTGGCAACTCGCTTGCTGATGAAGCAGCGAAGTCAGCGGTATCAAAATACTTAGTTGCAGCAGTCACGAGGTCCAAAAGCAAAATAGATGATGACATCTTGGCGGCTGTTGCTGCCACGGAGAAGGGAGGTAAATATCCTGCGGGGTTCCCTTCGAAGTACACATACCACTTAAGTCCCGATAAGGTTCCTTATGTGAAAATTCCTGAAGTTGGAGAGCGTCTAGTTCCCAACTCGGATCGCAGAGCTTCTCTGATTACAGCGGCTCATGAAGGTGTGGCGTCTGCGCATGCGGGCGTCTCAGCCACTGTATCTCAGCTGCAACAGAGGTTCTGGTGGCGGGGACTGTACAAACAGACGCGCGATTATGTCCTTATGTGTGACATTTGTCAGCAGATCAAGCCTTCTACTGCTGCGCGTCCGCCTCAGACACAGTTGTACATCTCTAATCAACCACTTGGATGTGTTTATTTGGATCACTGCGGTCCTTTTTCTTCTGATACTGCGTATAAATACATCTTAGTAGCAGTTGACTCATGCACACGCTTTGTATGGGTATGGCCGCATCGAAGCACTGATTCGCGAACTGTCATTAAGGATTTGCGTGTCTTTGTGGGAATCTTTGCTTGTGGTGCTTTCCATTCGGACCAGGGTCCGGCTTTCGCCTCTAAGGCGTATAAGGATGCTATGGTTTCGTTGGGAGTACAGGTGAAGTTTTCAAGTCCCTACAGGCCTGAGGGCAATTCTGTAGTAGAACGAATGAACCGCGACTTAAAGCAATCTTTGACAGCCCGTGTTATAGGCACTGGTAGAAACTGGCTGACCCACCTCTATGGCGTGCAGCGTGCGCTTAATAATCTCCCTAGAAGGTCTCTGGGTGGGCGGACCCCATACGAAATGCTCTTTGGTATCAAGATGTACGTCCCTGACCTTGATGGTGCAGACTGCCAGGCCCAGGCCGCGGCCTTTGACGTAGATGAACATTGCAATGTTTTACAGGATCTACAAAAGACCAGAGACAGTCTTGCAAAGGAACACTTGCCCTCCACGTCGGATGATGCGTTGCAGATCCCGGTAGTTGGCTGGCTACCCCAAGTTGGAGAACTGGTTCGAGAGAAGATCGATAACAAGAAAGAGTTTGGTCCCTCATATCGAGCGCCGGTTCGAGTCCTTGGAGTGAAGGGCACAAGAACAGTCATTTTACCACCACTTCCAGGTCGTAAAGAAAACAGAATTATTTCTATTGACAATGTCAAGACACACAGGGTGGCCGATTCTTCATAGCATGACACCGGCTGTATCCTGTCCTTCCATGGTGAGGCACTCTGTGCTGGCTATTACATCTGGTGCAGATCAGGAGGTGTCCCTCGAGATGCCTGCCATATCCAGTCCTTTATTAAATAATATTCCTGTTACTAACATTGATGAGGTGACCTATGCAGATCCTGCTGATTTATCTATGTCCGATTTACAAGCTCGTTTGGCTAACCAATCCAGATTCTCTTTTGACTCTGATTCGGAACTTTCAAAGAAACCATCGACTATTGCAAAATATGCCACGTTGTTTAAAAAACATTTTTTAATTCCACCTTGGACATACATTTGGCTGATACTATTTTCATTTTATCTTTTTATGTCAATTGGTTTTGTGTTTTATTTTTTCCGCCTGATCGATGGCCATTATGTGGAAGAAAGAACAGGAATTCGGTACCTTAATGGAACATTGGCCCCTCTTTCCTCCTCACATTCAGCACACAGACTAAAGAGAGACTTACATTCAGTAGAGATTACTTCTTGGCCTGTCCTTGATGGGATTGTGTGGGATGCGGTTAGGTTTCAGATACATGGCCCCACAGAAGTTATTAATGTTCCTAATGTGCTTAGAGTAAACATGGGAGATGTAATTCAGCAAAATATTCGTTCTGATGATTGGGATCTTCAGGCAGTAGAAGCTTTATTCTCTGATTTGAAATATTATGCGGCCTTTGATGCTGAGGATTTGTACTTGGATTCTGTTAATTATGGTGATTTGTTTTGTTATCAACATTATGGGAATCATTTCTTACACAAAACAAGTTCCGGGAGGGTTCCGGTGAACTACACACAGTGGGAACATTGTCCTGCGCCTTTGCAAGGGAGCTCGAGTACATTTCTGGGAAAATACTCATATTTTACAGATTTTAATCAATCAAATCCTGAGTCGTTTTATTTTAAAGTAAAACAGAAGTCCATGTCCAAAGTCAGACTTACCGATACAAAATTGCTGTATTCAAAGTCCTTTCTAGACAGGTTAGCTGTAGATGGCTATGAGTTATGGAAGGAAGCTATTGACCTTAAATCGGTTTGGGGTACCAAAGATTGGCAGGTACAAGGCACTGAGGCTTTGCATCGTGCATGTCTCATCCCGAATCACATGTTGTTTCTAAATTCTACTATTTCCCAGACAACATGTTTTGGATTGGCTACATCTAAAAAATGAAATGCACCAACCATCCCTGATTTGGAAGAATATTCAGGCTGGAATAATTTCACTACATTGTCCATAAGTGAGATGCGAGACCTGTTGCACAATTCCTCCTTTAATATTTCCAGTTTTGATCCAGATGGGTGGCTTTTGTGGCAAAGAAGCTCTGATTCTTGCCAACGTCGTTTTTTGGGTTTGTCTGAAGGGTTTAAACACATCAGACCGGATCCCCGTTTTGAAACAGATCACACGGTCACTACTTATTCAGTAGGCAAATTGTGTCAGAATTGGTTACAACATTCCACTTTGGCTGCAGTAAAACTGCATCTGTCACGTTTGAATGAGAATATAGAACTGAATGACTTTATAAAAGGCCCTGCTAGGGGTAGATCTAAACGCTTTCTTTATGCTGTTTACAATGAAATTTGGAAATTTTCACAAGTTGAGGCAGCTAAACGCCTGAGGGCTATTGATCAAGCGAATTTGGAAAAAGTGCTTGCAGTGGTCGATAACAGTATTAACATGCTTTCTTCCAGGATTTACACATTGGATAATATTGTTTCTTCTGTTGTTGATATTGTACATGATGAAGTGTCCACGTTATACCATGGTCAAAATCAATTGCGCTCTGTAATGCAGTTTGCCTGGACCCTACAGACACTTAAGGCTGGTCGAGTTCCCTGGACCTCATTGAACGTTTCATCCCTTTTCGCCCCTTTTAATCTGACTGAAAAACAGCGCATGCTTTCAATGCGTGATGCTTCATTTTCTATGTTACATATTGAGAAGCTAGAATCCTTGCCTTTCTCTGTTGCTGAAACCACTACTGCCACGTGGCTTATTCATGGATTAATTACATTACCATTTCCCTTATATAAATTTACTAACTGTATGCGGTATATTGCTATAGGACGGTATGAACCACTAGGCAATGCATTCCTACATGAGGCATGGTCCTTACCATACACATACAGATGTCTGAAGGATGGAAAAGAAGTGAATCTTAATGGTGAGGAATGCACACAGTCACCTGACCATTCATTAATATGCAGACACATTCAGTTACACGGTTCTTGTAATCAGGACCGCCCAAATTTAGCATGTGTTTTAAAAGGCACGCCAGTTCCAGCAGTGGTTCCCACATTTACATTATTGGCTAATGGTAGTTATTTGCTTTTAAACAACGAGTTATGTTGTGGGTTATTAATTGGTGTGGCTTATGTGGTAACTGTATCAGAGCGTGTGGTGTGTTGCAAGAATGTTCTATACCCACCCACGCATGGTTCTTCAGATGTCTCCATCTGGCCACGGATTCCAACCTTGGAAGCAAAATTCAATAGTTTAAGCAGAATAAGGGCCCTTTTGTCTCAAAAACAAGTGACCCTGAGTTTGGCCCGGGAAACTTATGTCCTTCACATAGCTAACACCCGCACAGAGGTGCAGGCGCTTTTAAATACTGATTTGCTGTTTCATTTCTGTGAGCTGGTGCACCAGATTTTTAATGCTTCTTCCACGACTGGCCTTGCACATTTTTTTAAATTGGTAAGCAGTGGCCTCGTGACTACGTTTGAAAAAGTTTTTGGTATCATTCCCACGTTTTTCCACACTATTTTTTCGAGTTTGTTTGGAGGACTACCTGTGTTGCTGGCTGTAGCCGCTGGCATTCTGTTGGTGTTTTTCTTCATAA
Organism: Lissotriton vulgaris; assembly: GCF_964263255.1. NCBI lineage: Eukaryota > Metazoa > Chordata > Amphibia > Caudata > Salamandridae > Lissotriton > Lissotriton vulgaris. The sequence goes on along the minus strand of NC_141689.1, from coordinate 167,428,381 downwards.
AACATGGATGCCCATCCTGCGCAAGACGCCGTTCAACGCCTCCTGACACTGTGCCGTAATCGGATGCTCAATTACTATGGAACATCGCCGCTTGCAGCATTAAGCACGGCCTATAGATTGTCATTTCGGTTCACCGACTTCACGTGTGTCCAACCTGTGTTTCACTGCCTGAGCTGCGAGTTCGATTGGGCCATTGATTTGTGCCTATGCTTGAGGACTGCTCCTGACGTCGATTTTGATCAACTAATGCGTCCCGTGGTGGCTCATGAGCTGATCTGTTCTGGCGAAAGAGTTATGGCCTTGGCAGCGATAAATGGAGTTCTGGGCCAATGGGAGATCTCTGCAGCGGCGGATGCCTTTCTGACACACAGCGATCTGGTGAACCCACCGAGTTGTCCTCTGACGTTACAGGAGGATCCGATGCTGGAGGAGCACGTATGTTCTTTCCCATTGCTGAATTGGATTGCTGAACTATTTTCGGATGATGGCAGTGATTTCATACTGGAGGCTGTTGCAACTTTCTTTGCATATACTTTCCAATCATGACATGCCTGGGAGGAGTGCTTTGTTGTGAAATATGACTTTCCCCTCGCTGAATTGGAGGGATGGACTGTGTTCAGCTGATGGAGAGTTCAATCGCGTGATGTCGCTGAGGATAACGTCAATGTGGCACATGACTTTGGATATCGGATAAGTGCCTTGTTTTTTCTCTTACAGACATTTGAATTGATGCGGCCTGGTCCTACATTTCATATTTTTGAGACCTGGCGAATAACTTTTGGTTCGAAAGTTTTGTTTTTATTTTTAGACTTGAGGCCACTGTAGGCATTCATACATATTCATTCATACATATTTTTAGCTTATTTTAGCTCAAGATTATTGAACTTTGCTTTCAATTTTTGTATCTGATTTAGTATTGCCTTTTCCCTTATGTTTGACGGTGCTCGGACCAATGGGGGGGTGTCATATGGATACTTCGTTACATATATTGCGTTAAGTTAGCATGAGTGCATTACATGTTTAAACAGCCTTTTTTCCTTCGGCTTCAGTTTTGCACACGACACATACTTGTTGTTGTCGCTTTCACCCCAGAAGCGGTGAGGTGGTTTATTTGAGAATAATATGTTATTTCTATGCTATCAGCTTTGCCTGGTACACTTGGTACAACTGTCTGCACACTGAGAGCTGCACACTCTAAAATTAACCTAACACAAGGTTGCTGGGAGGCCTGATCCTCGCACCACATTAGACATAACACAAATAATGTTGATGCCAACATTTTGGGCTCTACGCGGGTTTAAGATAGAGTTACACGGAATGAACGTAGACACTTGGTGCTGCGCATGAAGAGAGCTGGTAGCTGTTGATGTGATCTGCTCCTACTGACATTGAGAGGTATGGGGCCGCCCTGCTAAAGCCCGAATGAGACCTTCTTAGATATAAAATAATATGCTAGATAGGGTGCGCGAAATATAGGTGATATAGATTTCTATAGATTTTGCATTATAACATGCTAGCACCTTTTGCTTACTATGGATTAGTGACTATGCTGCTGACTCTGATTTTTATAATCTGCATTTTGGTATTATACAAGATACTGCGTTTGAGAACTTTGCATTGAATAATAAATATTTCAAACTAGCACTTGTGTTCTTTGACTCTCAGTTTTGATTTGAAATGATTATATAACGAAAGAGTGTTCATGTGTTCCACGATTCCTGAGGTATTCTAAAGATCATGTTCTGGTTTGTCTAAGACATGAATCATTCCATAATGATCCATGAGACACTGTAGCTAGCTAGGTAAGGGGATTTCTGACACTGAGATGAGTTTTGGATCATCCTAACTCACTGAGGTTCTAGATCTCTATGCACAGTTCTGTGGGAGAACGGAAACCCTGCTACACTAGCAAGATGAATCAAATTTTCGAAAGAAATCAAAGACCCCTGTGAGTCCTTCTTTTTACCCGGATGGGGCGAAAGAGAGAGCGTGTATTTTAAACGCGGTTAGCACTTCTGCGTTACAGCACCCGTTCGAGAGTGCGCTGCAACAAGGTGCAGAGGAGCGACAATAAATATATATATATAATGTATAATATACAGAAGCCTACAATACTTGTATAAAAGCCTGTCTCTCATTTCCATATTACAGGAGTCTTGAGATGTCCCTAGTTGCCTCTAAAAAAGAAACAATGTAGATTTTGTGGGCGGGTCATCTCAAAGATAATCTGTATGATTGTGTGCCAGAATGCAGGGTCAGAGATGGGGTTAACCTCAAGAACTATGAGATAATGTTTTCTTAAAAAACAGAATTAATACAACATTTTAAAAATATAGTCAATAAGGAAGGACTCACTCAAAAAGGGAGTTTGAAATTAAGAATTGGAAAAAACTATGAAGGTTTATTAAAATGTAAGTGCATAAAGAAAAATGAAAGAACTGCAAATGTAGCAGCAGTGTCATTGAATTGGCTAAAGTACATAGGATTTAATTGCCATGAAGGCTTCCAGTTACAAGAATAATGCAATAATAAGCACACTTAGAAACATAGGCTAAGTCTCAAAGGTGTGTGGCTCACACCCAAATTCGAGGGTTTATAGAGCCAATTTCACCACAGAAAAGATGGAAACTGCAGACTCTGCATAGTGCGAGCAAAAACATAATTATTTCAACAAATCACCTTGCATTATTCCAAAGCATTGTATAACCCTACCATTTATTTATCTATTTACAAAGTTTTATATAGCGTAAACATCTTAACACTAACTCACTACCTGAATATTGATTTGCCTTATCTGACCTACTGTCATCTGGAGGTGTCCAAACATAAATAATAGAAAAGATTCATGAATGAATGCTAAACAGAAATATTTTTTGCAACATTTCTTGCAGCTTTACATAAATATAGGAAAAATAGAATGACTCTGCATATTTCTACATATTCTGAGCTGCATTGTATTTTTGTTTAAATCGGACTTGTATTAAACAGATTCTAATATATTTTGGAGCAGATATCTAACTGCTATTTGAGCTAGAGTTTCTGCTTGTATTCTTCATGTTTGCAAACATCCTAGCTCTAGAAAATGAAAGAGCAATACACACCAAGGATGATAGTGGTCTGTGGGGAAAGTTATGTTGTAACCATGTATTATAAGGAATAAAGTACCCCCTACCGTACATTATAAGGGTATTCCAAAATACCTTGGAGTTCCATTACCTTATAAACAAACTCTGCCTTCAGTCTCCTTCCTCTATATGGTCACGTAATTTCTCTGTGACTTGCAACAGCCTTTTAATGTGCGGCAGGAGGTAATTATTGTTTTTTTTATTTACATAGCACATACTACCCCTGATGAGGCATTAAACTTTACACCATATTTAATTGGAGAAACTGAATAAGACAGTAAGCAGGATTCTTCTATCATTGTGTTACATACTGAAGCACCTTTTGACTTTCTCAATCCTTACACACAGACACGTCAACACAAGTGCACAGACATGTTCTCTCTGGTTTGAAACATATGGGGTCTCTAAGGGAGTTTTGGCCTATGACTAGTAACTGAGAATCACTTAAAAGAGGTGTGGCTCTGAAACAAAGGGTGTGTCCATAAGAATGTGGCCTAGAATCTCCATGTTTTCCTCTTCCTACTGGCCCTCTTCCTCCTGGACCTCTCCCATGCTGGGCCTTCTCCTCGTCCTCATCTGCATCATCACCACGGCTCTCCTCCTGGCCATGTTCTCCTTTTCTTTTTTCTGCTCTGGTTCCTCACCCTACGTTTGGTGTTCCTCCTGGTACCCCTTCTGGCTGTGGTCTGCTTACAATACGGGTCTTGTCACTGGGCCCCCCCTTACCCTGATCATACTCCTGGTCCGCCTCTGGGGTCTGGTCCTGTCCCTCTCTCTCCTCATCCTCATTCTGCTGGACCTCTTGCCCTGGCCTTCCTCCACCTCTTGGTGCTCATTGTCCAGGACCAGGCCCTCCTCCTCCAGGTCTGCGTCTGCCTCCAGTGCCCCAGAAACCAGTTATAACGAGCCAACTGGAATTTTATCCTCTGGTTTCTGACAGGAACACTGCATGATTCCAACTTTACAAAACCGGGAGGTCCATGGTTGAGATGTGACGTCATCGCGTGCACCTTTTTTAGGTCTCGCCTGTCGATGCGCATGCGCATCGAGTAAGCGAGACTATGGGGACTTATCCACTCTTTGTCCAACTTGCAAGGAATCGTGGCGATTCCTTGTAGTGCCCGTGACTTTTAAGCTCAATGCGCATGCGCTTTGAGCTTAAAAGCGCGTGCACATCAGTTCCTTCAGCCACTCCAGGCCCCTGCTGCTTTCACACCTCCCCGCTCCGCCCCCTCCCCTGCCCGCCGTGTCGCATTTCTACTCCCCCTCCCCTTATCTGCCTTCCCTCCGTCTGTTCCCTCTCCCCGCTCCGCCCCCTCCCCTGCCCCCTCCCCTTCTCTCTCTTCCCTCAGTCTTGCTTCTCCAGCACACCCGGCCTCACTTCTCCTCCCCCTAATTACACTTCTTTCACTGCCGCCAGGTTTGCTGTCACTTAATCTCCCCACTGCCCCACCCCCATTAGTGTCCTAACTACACTTCCAAGTCTCGCTACCTCGCCGCCTCCTCTCTATCCCTCTCTCTCCGTTCTTTTCCCATCTCTCCGTCCTCCCCTCTCCTTTTCTCAATATTCTTCTTTTCATACTTGTTCTTCTCTCCCATCCTGCGCTGCTCTTTCTCTCTCAAGCTTGCACAGAATGGCGGTGGCGGTGGCTCCATTTCTGTCGGGTTTAATTCATGTGGGGCATGAGTACCTCTTTCCCGTTTTCGCAGCTGAATTATCTTTGTCAGGGCCCTTTGGCTTTAAGTCTGACCGTGATCAGTGTTGCTGCCGTCATCTGCAAAATAAATCATTTTTCGTCCGAGTTCCAGGCTGACTGTGATGAATCCGCTATGTCACAGGGACCCGTAAATGTGGCTTTATGTGGCTCTACATTTTGTGCAGTGGGAGCACAAACATGAACATGAACCCAGTTATGCAGTGCCAGTAAAAATAATTGTGGCCCAAAAACACAGAAGCCCGAATCCGGGTGAATGCTGTTACGTGTACAAGCTCACCCACCCACACATTAACACTTAATGCGCGGGTCACATTCAGTGTTATTACATTATTGCCAGGAGAAAGGGCTTTTCATTGGCTCAGACTACTTGTCATAATGACGTAAAAAAGTAGAAGGCAAGCTAATAAACATTATATTATAATCTGCACATATACTATATGTCCATTCAGGTTCTTTAAAAACTGAAATGTTTCTAATCCGTGCGCATGTATATTTTGTGAAATGCAGGTTAGTCAGAGATGTGGCCTAACGACCAGAGCTGCCATCTAAGTCACGTAAATACAAAACATGTTGCATTACAAATGCTATAGGTGTCACATTCGCAAAAGTTATAACTATTGGCATTGTAAATGACAAAGCTATCAATTTAGATATTTTAAAAACCAAAACATAAATAAAATATTTGTCATTTACAAGACCAATAGCTCCAACTTTTCTAATGCGAGACCTATTGCATTTCCAATGCTTGTTTCCATTTAACCTCAGTGCGCACGTGCCAAAGGCACAGAGTGCAACGAGTTTGCACTTGGCACGGTGCGTGTGAACCACGGCGCCTCACATCCCAGGCAGCCCAGGGCCGCGCATACATTTTATAAGTGGAATGTTTCCTCTAATGGGCATGACGCTGAATGTTTTGCTAAGACTGCGGCCGCTTTCCTGGTGTCTCGGGGAGTGAGCCGGGTGCAGGCCCGGGTGCTGGGAATCGATGGTCGTGCGACATTCCTTCCCCTGTGCCATAGAGAGGGAAGGCTCCGGCGGCCGGTGATATACGGCTGCGCTGGTGCCCCTGTGTAATGTGTGCGGGCCCCACGGTGCCACAGCACACTTAACAGGCCTTGTCTAAATATGTGGCGGCTTTAGATAGTGAGTCACGGGCTGGGATGTTTGTGAAGGCAAGGCCAGGGGCCCTGGAATGCTAATGTAGGCGATGCCGGTATTAGTAAGGTTTCCTAGAAAAAATAATCGAAAAAAGCCTTGTTATATAAGTTGACACACGAAGGGAAACGTGTCTGGTGTAGTGTACTTTCCCCAACGTGTATGATTTTTTGCCACTTCGTTTGTAGCGCCTAATATACTTTTACAGCGCGTCTTTCGGCAAACCTGTGTATGTAACAGAAAAAAATATTGTGTGGTCCGTTGGAGACGCCAATATGTCTTCTTTCAGCACTGTGGCGAAAGCATGGCAGTGTTTTTGTGCTTGTTTTATTTATTTAAAGATGTGCTTCTTCGTCAAAACCTTATGCATTACATCAACTATACCGCACACAGACCAGAATGTCTTCACAACAAGCGTTCCCATGGAGACCACCCTCAAACCCACCATGTTCAAAACACGAACAGGGGGGAGATATTGCGCAGTGCTTAGATGTCCTTGCTTCATCACCTTTCGTTCCGGAAAACTATAAAAGCGTGGCGAAGGGCCATAAAAAACATGACTGACACAATGCAAAACACGAGTCTCATGCTGCCAGGACCCGACTTCCCTGGTGCTTGGAGGACCCAGCCCAGTGTAGGAGATTACACAGCTGTAAACACACACCCTCCTGTCAATGACAACAGCAAGTGTGCGCAGACCGGAGTCTGCTTCACACCTGCACCAACAAACCAGCACCCGGCCCAGGCCCTGCACCACTGCATGCACCAGCAACCACACCCAGGGGATCAAAAACACAAAGTGATGGATGGAATGCTTAAATTAATCTCAGCCACTAGCGATCTCTAGGGAATGAATCCCAATGCATCGTTTTAAGCCCCCCATGCCTCCCCAGTTTGGACCCAGCCGTATGCAAATCTGTCTTGACCCCGCTGCTCATGAGAACATTCCAGCCCGAACTGCCAAGCTAGGTCCTCCCTGGAGGAGTGTTCACTGTGGATTGATGCTAACTGAATTAAATTAGCCAGGTCCTCCCTGAACCAGAACACAAGAAGCTTAGAACCAATTTTGTCCTTATTATGGGCTCATCAGCCAGGTATAGCTTGATACTATAGGCGTAGTGAACACGGGACCCACGCCTGGGCATACCCGTCACATTTGGGCATAAAAAAAAGTGATAGATAGCATGCTTTGATTACACTCAGACACTGGCGATTGCTCTGGCCTCATCCCAATCCATTGTTTTTTTGCCCACCATGCCTCAGCAGTCTCGGCCCAGCCACATACAAATCAGCCTTGACCCTGCTCCTCATGGGAACAATCCAGCCCATACTACCAGGCCAGGTCCTCCCTGAACCAGAACACAAGTAACCCAGGACCGGTTTCATGCTTATTATGGGCTCATTAACCAGGTATAGCTTGATTCCAGTTGTATTCTTTAGTATTTCATCCTAAGTGGGACGGTTTGCCCAGATGTGGCTCTCATGCACACTGTGTCACTGGAACCAAGCCATACTCGGCTGATGGGCCCATAGCGAGGGCAAAACTGTTCCAGTTTGCTTATGTTCCTGTTCAGGAAGACCTAGCTTGGCAGTTCGGTCTGGACTGTTCCCATGGGTATTGTATTGTATTGTATTGTATATTGGATTTATATAGCGCTTATCACCCAGGGGTCTCTAAGCGCTTGCCTTGAGAACCCGTCCTGGCTTTTCCCTGTAAGATAGCCCCTACAGGACATCCCCAAGGTGAAAGCCAGGCATCCCGCCGCGGGAGGCCGTTGTGGAGATTAAGCAAGCTTAATGCCCAGAGTTGCAGAGTGTGAACCCATGATTAGGTCAGGCACCGAAGCTAGAATTATCGAGTCCGTGGACATTTGAGCTCAAGACCCTGCCGCGTCGGGAATCGAACCCTGGTCCCGGGTCTGACCTCTGCTTCAGGGTCTGCCTGCTCTAACCAGTGAGCCACACTTCTCCACAGGGTAAGGACTAATTTGCATACAGCTGGGTCTGGTCCTGGGTTGCATGTGTACTGGGTCAGGGAGGACCTGGCTTGGCAGTAAGGTTTGGACCATTCCAATTGGAGCAGCGTCAAGACCAATTTGCTGAGTAGGAATTATGTCCATACGTGGGTTCTGTGCACAATGTGTCACTTGAACTAAGCTATACCTGGCTGATGAGCCCATAACAGGGGCAAAACTAGTCCTGGTTTGCTTGTGTCCCTGTTCAGGGAGGACCCAGATTGGCAGTTAGATCTGGACTGTTTCATTGGATCAGGGTCAAGACTGATTTGCATATATCGGGGTCCAAACTGAGGTTCATGGCGCACACAATAATGATGGACTGGGATGCAGCCCAATTACCAGTGGCTGAGATTAAGTCAAACATTCCATCCATCATTTTTTGTATACTCCAGCAACTATACCAGCATCTGCTTCAGCACAATCTCCTGCACTATGAATTGCTCTAGCACCAAATCATGCTTGAGGACCTCACCACCTCTGCGCCATCCCCACAGCAAAAACCAAACTAGCATCTGTTTCAGCACCATTTCCTGCTCTGGTACAGCAGCAAATAGTGCACTAGCACCTCACCAGCACCTGCACAAGCAACCACACCAACATCTGCTACAGCACCATCACCTGCACTCAAATTTGGGCCAACACATAAACCAGCCCTTACACTAAAACCTTAATAAGCACCTGGATCTGTACCAGCAACAACACCAGCATCTGCTTCAGCACCATCATGCACTATCATCTCATCGGTGACTGCACCATTACCCACACCAGACCACACCAGCATCTACGCAGCACCATGTCCATCAATAGTACTTGTTCCAGCACCATATCATGCACTAGCACCCTCACCACACCTGCACCTTCACCCACAGAAGCAACCACACCAGCATCTGCTTCAGAACCAGCACTAGCTCCAGTGTCGGATCATGCACTACCAGCCATACCAGCATCTGCTTCAGCACCATCATGCACTAGCATCTCATCTGTGACTGCACCATCACCATCACTCACACCAGCATCTGTTCAGCACCATGTCCTTCACTAGTACTTGCTCCTGCACAAATATCATGTACTAGCACCCTCACCGCACCTTTGCCTTCCCCGCACAAGTAACCACACCAGCATCTGCTACAGCACCATTGCTTGAAGTACTGGCTCCAGGAGCAAATAATGCACTAGCACCTCACCGCACCTGCACCAGCACCCGTAGAAGCAACCACACCACCACCTCCTTCAGCACCACCTCTTGCACTAGTACTGGCTACAGCAGCCAATAATGCACTAGCGCCTCACCAGCACCGACATCATTACCCACACCAGCGTCTGCTTCAGCACCTTCCCCTGCTCAACACACAAATAAGCGCTTTCACCAGCACCTTAATCTGCCCCTGCACCCGGCCCTGCACAAGAAACCACACCAGCATCTGCTTCTGCACCCTAGCCTGATCTAGTTCTGGATAAAGCAGCAAATAATGCACTAGCACCTCACCTCCACCAACACTATCACCCGAAAAAATAAAATAAAATGTAATGGCCAAGCCCGGGGGATGGGGTCCCCGGGGCTAAAAATGGCTGCACCCCTCCCTTTTTTAACGTAATAAAAAAAACACACACACAAGAAGGCCGGCCCGTGGAATGGGGTCCCCAGGGCCAAAAGTCACCCAAGGAAGAGGGGCCACACGGCCCCCCCTCCCATTTAATAAAAAAAAAGGAAACCGGCAACTCACCGAAGGCTCCACCCCCTCCCTGCACAACTCTGCAAATGCAAGTGAGAATAACAAGGACCCCCTGGGTAGTGAAGATCTATAGACTCCTAGGGCAGGGTAGCAACAGGTGTGAGAAATATTCCTAGGACATCTAGGTGTGCGAGTGGACAATTAGGTCAGGCCAGTGATCATGAAGGAACAGTAGAAAAAGGTTGCCAAATCTGTATAAAAAGTATATTTTTATTTAGTATATTTAAAAATCATATTGAAAATGACCAAAGGCCAAACAATATGATGGGTGTTAAAAAACATTTTGTCAAAATTATATACAGATACAATAAACAATTAACATAAAACTCATATTCCACAAAGTAAAATAATATATTGACAAAAACATAGGAATAATCACAAAATTAGTGAAAAAAGTATAAAAACTCGACGCGCGTTTCGGCAGAGGACCGCCTTCTTCAGGAGACACAGTTTAAATCCTGGAATATAATTATAAGAGAATATGTGTGTTATCTATACATTCATAAATTCGTGTCAACATATTAACCCAAATGTGACAGAATAACAGACAAACTATCTATTTATTGTTGCTGACATGTTAAGAACATTATTCCTTACTTAAACACTGACCATGACTAGAAGTTCGTACACTCACAGCCGTTGATGGGCCAGATAACGACTGGCGATTATACAGTATCTGACTCAGAAAAACATCGTTGTGAATAGGTCATAGAGGGCAACCCCCTACAATTATGAAGCACTCAATCGAGCTTCTATATTTAAGCTGAAGATGGCTCACTACTCAATACACACAATTGGGACTGTATTTTTTGTAATCCAAAAACATAATAGTTATACATTGGTCACATGATTTCTTACTGTTTGATGAAATACGGTCCTGATGAAACTAAGCAATGTATTTAATTTGTAATGGTATACTTACAACAATTGAGGCTCTATCCAAGCAGCAAGGACACTGAAGGTGAACACTTCATGTAGTAATTGTAGGTGACAGTATAATTATTGGATGAAGGAGATCCTAATAATAAAATTAACATTTTAATAAATCGATGGACACATAAAATTATTCATCTACATCTAGACACAATGGCTCAAACATTCTGCACAAAACATGTGGATAACACTGCAGCTATAGTAAGGGTCACAGTGGCAGTGGGGAAGAGATGGAAGTGCTCAACCAAATAAAGCCAGCGCATGACATTATCGTTGTATAATGGTTATGTCACGGACGCATAATTATCATTAGTCCCCAAGGATCCCAAGCGAATTCTACCGACTTCAAGGCGAATTCTACCCACTGCTGAAAGAGTGACGACATGATGAGACAACGGGCAGGGGGGAAGGATAAGCACTAACTGTATTAACCGAAAGATATTATATAGCACAGATCATAGAATTGATATAGCCATCTCTGTACCTGAGATTCCAAATAGGACGTGTAAATTAGGTTGATAAAAGTTAGTCTTTGTACAGACATCGATAGCCGTAGTGTAGATGCCCCATATCAATAAGTAAAACACAGTAACTAAAAGATAAAGGGAGACAGTAAATAAGCTTCTATCACAGAGATAGTCGAAGAATTGGTCAGTTAATAATAAAAAATACCTTATAAATGTGTTAATTACCTTGATTTAAAATATTATGGCGGCTAGTGGACTTGACGTAGTAAACAGGCTAACTGCTCATGGCGCCTTATTTTGAGGGTCAAGAAAATGGGCTCTGAAAATAGGGTCATATTAGTGAATTAATATTAAAAAGTCTCAACGTTAATTTATGGCGAGACAGTCTGAAAAATTGTGACGTATTTGAGTATGCTAGCATACCTCACATAGTGCAACAATTAGATTTACCTTAATTTGATTTAGAATAGCGCTTGTGCTGTATACACTTCAAGCAGGTAGACTCAGGATAGCGCCTTGTTATGGAGTGACAAATAGACTCTGAAAATAGAGCCAAAATACCAATTTAGTATGGTGTAGTCTCAGAACTAGTAAATAGTGAGGCAGTATAGATTTTGTTAGCGTCTTGGTGTGCTCAATATGCGCACCGTAGCAGGGTTCTTACCGGAAATGGAGAAGTCAAGGACAGACAGCACGATGTTGCTGCTCCGTGTTCCGTCGTGTGGGGACTCGTCCTCCGTGAAAATAGAAGATAGCCTGCGAACGGATATTCCCTATTTAAAGGGATTTATTTGGCGCGAAAATCACCCGATCATACTAATGGTGGTAGTGAGGAAGGACTAAGGGATTGAAACTGATCAAAAAATATCCCATTTTAAGATGGCGCTCAGAGGTGCGCGAGAAGTATCCGTCGCAGGGGGTTAACAGCGCATATTGTTATGGATGGAACAAGTGATGAGTTCATCTACATATTTGTAAAAATGCCTTGATTTGCCGCTTTACTCAAATATGGAGGAATTTTTTGAAAATTTATTTCGAACAGTATAACTATATCAGAGACTGTTCGATACAGATAGCAAGCAGATTTTCCCTTATTTAAAGGGAAATATTTAGCGTGAAATTCACCCGATCATACTAATGGTGCTAGCGAGGGAGGACTAAGGGATTGAAAGTGATCAAAAGATATCCCGTTTCAAAATGGCGCTCAAAAGAGCGCGAGAAATATCCATCGCCGGGGGTTAACAGCGCATATTGTGATGGATGGAACATGTGATGAGTTCATCTATATATTTGTAAAAATGCCGCTTTACTCAAATACGGAGGGATTTTTTAGTAAATTGATTTCGAACAGTATAACTATATCAGATACTGTTAGATACAGATTAGATCAATATAAAGCATTAACTCTATGAATGTGTGTATATAGAATATACTGCATGTGTAGAGATACTAACAATACTTAATGCAATATTAGTAATAGTCAAAATTTATTAAAGCCTTAATAAATATATAATTAAAGGGACAGCTATATGAACAACCTTTTCTATATTAAGAGGTGAATAGCTAGGGATACCTAAAGAATGGCATTCTCCCAGGGAATTTCGGCATTGAGACCTCGTTTGAAAGTTCCCAGGGAGAAAATCCAAAAGACTTCCCTCTTTTTTCTGACTTGGTCACCTCCACTCTGCAAATGCGCCTCCTTTGAACTTCACTGAAAAAACAATAGGTTTCTGGGACGTTATAGTAGAAAATAGCATTTAAAAAACCTTAGAAATTCAATGAAGAAACCGTAGGTTTCAGGGACTTTATAGTTAGAAATTAGCATTTAAAAAACCTTAGAAATTCACTGAAGAACCACAGGTTTCAGGGACGTCCTAGTTAGTTGGACATTTTACTTGTACAAAACCAGAGAATTTCGGCCATTATAGTTAATTGAGCAAACCATAACTCGCGCCCTCTCAATGCACTGCTGATGACGTCACATATTGCATCACTCATGATATGGTCAGTGACATCACTGATGACATCATCCATGTGATCATCTGATGCACCTCCTCACACCCTGATATAACCTTTGATGCACCCACTCTAAAATACCGAATGCCATTCTCGAAACCATAGACACAACAATAAGAGTTAGTACATACCCACTCACTAATTCCTAGATCTACACATACATCTACTCACTCACCCATACACTCACTCATACATGCAGACACTCATCAATACAGCCACTATCATATGCAGCCAGACACCCATACAGACACTCACATACTGCCACTCACCCATAGAGTTACTCACACGTATAGTCAGTCATACAGAGAATCAATTAGACTCCCAGTGATTTACCTATAGTTATACACACACCACCTCACTTATTCATACAGTGACTAACACATATTTACTCTCTTATACAATCACTGACAATAGCACACACTCATGCATACAGCCACTCTCACAACCACTCACTCTCACATATAGTTAGTTATATACTCCAACACTCACATATACTGCCTGTATCATATGTAGTTACTCACTCATAAACCACTGAGACATCCATTCACTCACAGACACAGCCATACACACATACTCACTCACCCATACAGCCCCTCGCAGATGCACTCATGAACCCATACATCTACTAAATCACCCACTCAAACATTCATGCAGGAAGTTACACCACCCCACCCACCCACACAGACACTCAAGCATCCATACAGGTACTCAGACAACCAATTAATAACCCATATAGACACTCATGTAGCTAGTCACCAACCCATGCAGCCAGGTACACACCAACTGACACAGTGATACAGACATTCACACAGATTAGTCATTCACCCATGCATTCACTCACTTATATAGTCAGACACGTACCCACAAAATCATCCATACAGACACTCATTCACCCACTCATTCTTCAAATAAAACTTGGCTTATATATAGATAACATTCTCAAACTTTTTAGAAACACTCAGTCACTGCAATATGTCATCAGGAATGTCATCAGTGGTCATTTGAGATGTTATCAGTGATGTCATGAGTGATGTCACTGACCATGTCATGAGTGATATCATATGTGACGTCATCAACAGTGCATTGCAGGGGAGCGCATTAAAGGTTAGCTCAACTAACTATAATGGACGAATTTCTATGGTTTTGTACGAGTGAAATGTCCAACTAACTATAAATTCCTTAAGCCTGTGTTTTTTTCAGTGAATATATATATCCATACATAAAGATATATAGATATAGATAGATATAGATGTATATATTTCTATATATCTATATCTCTCTCTCTCTATGTATATATATCTATCTGTGTATTTAGATATAGACATATATGTTAAATCGTATGGTTGGAAATACACTTCAATTAGATAGTCCTGGATGCTGGTGCTGGCAACACTCTCTGAAGGACCCTCTTTAGTCCACTGGGAATTTCTCTGGTGGACTGGAGCTCTTGAAGTGGTGAGTCCAAGGCCACTCCTAGTGCCCATGTCACTTTCCCCAGCTCCCCCAGGTAAACTGTAGCAGGCACAAAGCTTTAAGAGAGATGTAGGGAAGGGGAGAGAGGAGACAAGATAGAGAGAAAGCGATCATATAGGAGAAAAGGAGAGAGAGCGAGAGAGAGTGGGTGAATGGAAAGAGAAAGAGAGAGAGATAGCTCAAAGAGAGGAGTGGGAACTGGGCTGGTTTGCGCATTTTTGCGAGTGCTGCTTTTGGTTACCCAGTCTGGCCCTTCTATTTAATCACTACAGGGAGAGTTGGGCAAGGGTCTTCCACATGAACAATGGGACATTATCCTTTTGTCGATAGAAACCCGAAAGGCAGGATCATAACTGGGTATGAGTGTTTGGGGTGTTACAACCCCACCCTTAATAAAAAAATATTTCTGTAGTGTCTAATGGGGTACAGGTGCTTTCAGTCGGGTATGGTGAGGTGTCTGTCGGATTTCACCTGGAGTTTTAAATACACACCGACAAAAACACACACATATACGCACTAGTAATGTGAAAAATATTGTGTTTTAAGTCCTCATAAAAATCATCCGCACTCCCCTCCCTATCCATTGCCCTTTAAGTACCCGTCGTGCCCTGCTTCTCATGTAATGTATTTTAACTGGATATGTCAGCCTAATTTTTTGGGAAATCTGAAGCTCACCTCCTAACCCCCTCCTCCCATTTTAATGACCAAACTACGCCTCTGAAAAAAAGAACGAAACACCGCCATGAATGTTATGCATTAGGAATTAACCACTGTACAGAGTTGACTTTTTGTTGTGGACTGACTTCTGATATACCTCAGATCTGAGTAACATGTAAGCTTGACGAATACCCGAGTATGCACGCAGGGGGATACCGTGGGTTGCCAGCACCCGGGACAAGGCAAGTATCTTTCCAATTTTCTTTTAAAATTTTGCACCCCGATTAAAATTTTGAGCCCCTAAGAATTTTGTGCCTGGATAAACCGTCCCTGTGGCCCCGCCCACGCTACACCATTTATGCGCGTATATGTCTTGCTGATGTTACTTAAGAGAACATATGCATGCGCTGGTATGTTTTGCTTTACCCACAAAATTTATATTCCTTTATACTGTTTTTTTGTTTTGCAAAAATGGTTCACAAATGCAACCATTATGCTCACTGAATAACTGCATCCTGTGTTGCATGTGTGGAATTGCGATTACGACCTACTATTGACAAAGGGAACTGCTACAACAATGCCTCTGTATATATGACACACCCAGCCTGTTCACCATTTTGTCTTTAATTAATCTGCAATGTTAATAACGGGTTTAAACACTTAAGGCTCTATCTGCCATTTTATTGCAACATGCGTTAAATTAATAACATTTTCACACATTAGATGCTTTTCATACATTACCTTTGCTTTCCTATATCAACTCTTAATTACGAATGTTAAATTCATATATTTTGTACAAGTCACTATTACCTATATCACTTTTTCTTTCCAGACTAGCTTTTTGCCTCATCCCATGATTCATTTTATTCTTATGTTTTGATAGATCCCCTTCTAATGAATAGCCTTACACACATTAAAAAGAATATGGGTGGCATATTAGCAAGGGCGTTATCAACGCTTTTGGAGAACTCTTTGCAGATAAAGCGGCAATTTTTTTATCGCCCCATTACCAAGCTGTCGCTAACAATAGTTAGCGACAGCTTCCAGGTGATAGTGACCGGTTTGGGGCCCGCTCTGTATGTCAGCGATATTTATCGCTAATGACATGCAAAGTGGGCGTACCCAAACTGGTAGTGACTGAAAGCAGGCGCTAACACAGCTATCGCCTAATAGCAATACCTGCGACGCGATTAAAAAACGCGAGCTAACCGCGATTAGTGCCAGGATTTTACACCTGGCAAAAAACGTATTATAGCCATAATAGTCAATGGGAGGTGGTTTCTACGGCTAAGTCCCCATCTGCCTATTAGCGAGATTTCCGTTAGCAATATGATTTTAGTCGCTGAAAATCTCATGTTATAGATGGGATTCGCCGCTATTGCTGGATTTTCTATCGCTGTGGAGATAAACGTTGGTAATACTGCGTAATCTCCACAATAAAATCCAGCGATAGGAGGCAATAAAAAATATCATGCTAAGCGCGGTTTGCGATAATTATCGCAAGTTGTTGCTAATATGCCATATAGTGCTTTGACACCTGCTTTATCACAACTTCTGTTTAATTCCCCTATGTTTTAAAAACACTAGTTGCCCCCTATATTTTACCAACTTACAAAACAGTCAATTGCACCAATAATTTGCTTACATACCTCACCTTTAGGGGATTACTAAAAACCACATGCTGCCAGTTACAGTTTTCCAATGTTTTCAAGTAAATGAAAACCCCTCTACACACATAACTTCTATCCTCTTCATTATTTTCTTTAGTAATGTATCTCTTGCATTTTACTGATCTCATCCGCATAAAATGTATCGTTTTCTGCTCTTATATGTGTTTTATATACTTTTTCATTTACAGGCTATCCTATTATCCCTCCACAAAAACAATTAACAACACAAACACCAAAACTCTGGTATTATGTTAAAGCTGCTTTGTATATTTCAAAGAAAGCCTTAGCCTCTGGTGCTGTGATGGACTCACCACCAGCAATGTAAACACACCTCAGCTGTGGCAGTTCATGGTCCAAGCATATTTCACCTCTATGAAACCACATGCTTCCTGTCCAGGGGTTTATAGGGAGCAGTAAACATCCACCTTATTATCACAAGCGTGAAATGGGTTATAGATTCTTTGCAGTGATATACCGTGCTCACAAGTCATTTCTCAGGAACGCCCAATGTCCACGTTGATGTGAAAAACCTGTAGTTATTGTATTTTTATTGAGCTTATCAGAGCTTGATCTGGTAATGGAAATTCTTATGCTTCTACAGGAAAATCTAAATCCAGAGGATATTTCTGCAGTGCACCCCCCCCCCCCCCACCACCACCATAGGTAGTGGATAGAAGAGAACATTCACCTGCTGAGCAACACACATTTATCACCTTGAGTTATTATCTTAACTAAAGGCCAGGCTGTTGTTGTGCTCTAAATATGGCCTGATTAGGAGTTGAGAGCAGTGATAAATCCACAGGATAATCCTGCATTGGAATCTCAGGCTGGTCTACAGATAGGGGAGGTCGTAGTTGGAGCGAAGACCTGGTCACCGTTCGGATACTTGTCCTATGAAGTTTGATTGGTGGAGTTGCCTCTGGATTTAGTACATCCTCCGGTAATCAGGGGGTTTCCATCACCCTAACTTTAAATCAGGCTGATTGCAACCATCTTCCAGATCCAGCCAACAATCACATTCAATGCTTTAATTAATATATCCATAGTTCTGATGCCACGCTTTGTATGGGCAATGTAGGTGGGGAAGTAACAGTTTGCGCTGCTTTGCGTCGGTTCGGAGTTGCCAGCTGTGCTGAGAGGCTTTGCATTACGCTGTGTCGATTCTTAAGAGGCTGGCAGCTGTGCAGGAGGCTTTGCATCACTCTGTGTCGATTCTTAAGAGGCTGGCAGCTGTGCGGCGAGGCCTTGCGTCACTCTGTGTCGATTCTTAAGAGACTGGCAGTTGTGCGGCGAGGCCTTGCGTCAATCTGTGTTGATTCTTATGAGGCTGGCAGCTGTGCTGTGAGGCTTTGCGTCACTCTGTGTCGATTCTTATGAGGCTGTCAGCTGTGCGGCAAAGCTTTGCGTCACTCTGTGTCGATTCTTAAGAGGCTGGCAGCTGTGCGGCGAGGCCTTGCGTCACTCTGTGTCGATTCTTATGAGGCTGGCAGCTCTGCAGCGAGGCTTTGCGTGGCTTCTCATTGCTTCAAATTGGTTTATCGCACACACCCGAATTGCTTACAGGCACTTTTATATCAGGTGTTATTAATGAAAGGTATACTTAAATATAGCAAACTGAAATATCTCCAAGCACTTTATTAACAGATGGCATTGATGAAAAATTCACTTAAATATAGCAAGCTGGAATATCTCCAGGCTCTTTAATAGCAGGTGTTACTAATGAAAGCTTTACTTAAATATTGTAAACAGAAATATCTTCAGGCTCCTTCATAACAGGTGTTATTAATGAACGATTTACGTATATACGGATAATGGCTAAATCACTACCATTTAAATATACAGAAACTGGTTTTTATTCCAGCCTCAGCACCTCACTAAAGAGTCATGCAATTGAGATCAAAACTGCTGTATTTTCCATGTTTCTCCATTTGTAATTGCATGTAGCTTAACCCCTTCCATGCTCATGACGAGCCCAGCTCGTCATGAGTCACAGTGGAGCTGTACTCATGACGAGCTGGGCTCGTCAAAAAGGCCGCGTCCAGCCCACACGCAATTGATTCCCCGCCTGTTCGGGAGAGTTAATCAGTGGCCGGGGTTGTGACGAGCCCAACTCACCATGATCACAGCTCTACTGTGACTCATGACGAGCTGGGCTCATCACGAGCACTGCAGCCCTGCGGCCCCCCTTACCATCACGCCGTGGGGGAATTACCCCCGCGGCGAAGGGGTTAAGTAAATATACAAGAATATAATTTCATTGTACTATCTAGTAAGTTTAGGTTTGGTTTAGGGGATTTTTAAAGCACGTGACTACCCTGGGGCATCTCAGCGCTGAGGTGATACAGGACGGGAGGCTGTTAGCACTTGGATTTAGGGGAAGAGCCATGCTTTGAGTCTTTTTATGAAGGACACTTCATGTTCAATTAGTCGGAGTTCTGGATCCATACTGTTCCATAGTTTGGGTACCAGATGGGTGAATGATCTTCCACCCCATTTAGCTCTATTGAATGTGGTCGGATTCATCAGGAAGTTGGAGCTTGACCTGAGATGTCAACTGGGAGAATAGTGTGAGACCAACTTTTGGATCAGGCAGGGGCCTCTCCCATACATGGCTCGGTGAGCCAGGCTTAAAGAATAAATATGAACCTGGCTTGGACCGGAAGCCAGTGAAGCTCTCTCAGTGAGGGTCTAGCTGAATGGTGTCTGGGTATGTTGAACAGCAGTTGGGCAGCTGTATTCTGTACGACTTGCAGTCTATTTGTGACATATTTAGGAGAGCCCAGAAGAAGAGAGTTGCTGTGGTCCAGCCTTGATACCACCAAGGCTTGGACTACAGTCATCCTAGACTCCTCTGGGAGCAGGGACATTAGTTGTCTGATCATGCAGAGTATCCCAAAGCAAGTACTTGATCATTTATTGGCTTCCTGCAATTTATTGTGCCTGATTATATCGTTTTCGTAGCGCTTTACTGCTAGACTGCTCTTCACTTATTATTCATCTGTGCACTGCTCGCTTTGCCTACTTTAATTTTTTGTGCCTGATTGTGCCGGTGCCACTGCCCATTTAATAGCGATTTTCAGGTTGTGCCCCAATCTCGTCCTGTTTCACTTTTGGCTTGCTGCCATTTTGTTGTTTGTTTGTTGTGCCTCCCAGCCCGGCTCTCCACCCCGCTACCGCCTCCCAGCTGCTCCTCCCTCCCACTGTAACTTAAGGCTCTACCCGATCTCTCAAGCGCTGTGACCGTCCTGACTTCTCAGAAGCGGTCGCTCCTCACGCTGCTCCCTACCCTTTCATTGGTATCGTAGCGCTTACTGCCAGACTGCTCATTGCCTTTGATTTCAATTGCGCACTGCTTCCTGCAATTTATTGTGCCTGATTATATTGTTTTCGTAGCGCTTTACTGCTAGACTGCTCTTCACTTATTATTCATCTGTGCACTGCTCGCTTTGCCTACTTTAATTTTTTGTGCCTGATTGTGCCGGTGCCACTGCCCATTTAATAGCGATTTTCAGGTTGTGCCCCAATCTCGTCCTGTTTCACTTTTGGATTGCTGCCATTTTGTTGTTTGTTTGTTGTGCCTCCCAGCCCGGCTCTCCACCCCTCTCCCGCCTCCCAGCTGCTCCTCCCTCGCTCCGCCCCCTCCACTATCCACTTATGTCAGAACAGCCTACCCGCAGCGTTCACGCGCAGCGGAAGCGCCCTATGTGCGCCGAAGGTGCGCCAAAGGAAAGCCCGTCTACGCCCGTCCGCGCCTGGACCGCGCCAAGCGCCAGACCCCCTGTCCCCCGTAAAACCCACTCCACCCGCATAACGTACGACGCTGCTACCCTCTCTGCACTCAAACCCGGCCGTCTCCCAGACTGCTACCAAGCCACACCAGGACACACCCATGGACCCTTCACCTGCCACTCCTGCAAGTTCGACTGCATCAGGACCCACACCAAATCCTCAAACTCTAACAGAGCTCCATAACTAACCACCTGAAGTGTATCCTGCTCAATACCCACTCAGTTCACAGACACGCAACTGAACTTTGGAACCTACTCGACACCACATCGCCGGACGTCGCCTTTCTTACAGAAACCTGGATGAACGCCTCATCAGCGCCCGACATCGCCATAGCCATCCCAGACGGCTACAAAATCATCCGAAAGGACCGCATCAACCAAACAGGAGGAGGCATCGCCATCGTCCATAAGAACACCATCTGCATCACGACCAGTTCTGACAACTCCGTCGCAGCTGCCGAACACCTTCACTTCCAAATTCACATCGACCCCAAGAACACACTCGGAGGCACCCTCATCTACAGACCACCTGGACCCCGCACACAATTCAGCGAAGACATCACTGACTTCATCAGCCCACACGCCCTCCCCTCCGAGGACTACATCCTACTGGGAGACCTCAACTTCCACCTGGAAAAGAACAACAACAGCAACACCACCACCCTTCTGGACAACCTCGCCAATCTCGGACTCAAACAACTTGTTGACACCCCCACCCACTATGCCGGGCACACGCTCGACCCAATCTTCTCCTCCAGCAAGCACATCTCCTTCAACCACGCCACAGGACTCCATTGGACTGACCACAGCTGCATTCACTTCAACTACAAAAAGACCACAACCCACAACCACCCACAACCAATCCCCGCAGAAACTGGAATAAAATTACCACCGACCAGCTCTTCACATCGCTTCACCAAAACCCTCCTACCGAATCATCGGACCCAAACCAAGCAGCCATCAACCTCATACAATGGATCACCGACAGCCGACGAATTAGCACCCTTGAAAAACCATCAAATCATACAAGGTAGCAAAAAAGCCCCCTGGTTCAATGATGACCTCAAGAAATCCAAGAAGATCTGTCGCACCCTTGAAAAAGCATGGCGAAAAAACCCAACCACTGACAACCTGGCCACCTTCAAGAACGCCACCCGCAAACACCACCAACTGATCAGAACCACCAAGAAATCAGCATTCAAGGATCGACTCGACAACAACGCCCACAACAGCAAGGGACTATTCAACATCGTCAAAGAGTTTACTAACCCCACTGCCGTCACCAACGACATCACTCCCTCTCAAGACCTCTGCAACTCTCTAGCCTCGTTCTTTCACAACAAGATCGCTGACATACATAACAGCTTTGGCAACCAGTCCACCCCACCCACCTCCGAACAAAAACCCCCACCAACAACCTTTGCACCTGGAACCCTATCACCACTGAAGACACCATCCGCCTGATGAACTCCATCCACTCAGGATCACCAACCGACCCTTGTCCCCACCACATTTTCAACAAAGCAGACTCCATTATCGCACCCCATCTCCGAGATGTCATCAACTGCTCCCTCAACTCCGCTACCTTCCCGGAAAGCTGGAAAAATGCCGAACTCAGCGCCCTCCTGAAGAAACCCACAGCAGACCCCACTGAACTTAAGAACTACCGCCCCATTTCGGTCCTCCCTTTCCCTGCCAAAGTCATTGAGAAAACCGTCAACAGTCAGCTTGCCGCCTTCCTCGAATCCAACGGCTCCCTCGACCCGTCACAGTCCGGCTTCCGAGCCAAACACAGCACCGAGACCGCCCTCATCGCAGCAACAGACGACATTCGAACTCTACTGGACAACGGAGAAACAGCCGCCCTCATCCTACTTGACCTCTCCGCAGCCTTCGACACAGTCTGCCATAGCACACTTATACAACGCCTCAGCAACATCGGAATACAAGGAAAAGCATTGGACTGGATCATCTCGTTCCTCGCTGGAAGAACCCAGAGAGTCCGCCTCCCCCCTTACAAATCGGAAGCCTCTGAAGTCATCTGCGGCGTTCCACAAGGATCTTCACTCAGTCCCACCCTCTTCAACGTATACATGAGTCCCCTCGCATGCATCGCGCGCCAACACAACCTCAACATCATCTCATACGTAGACGACACCCAGCTAATCCTCTCCCTCACCAAAGACCCAAACTCCGCCAAAACCAACCTACACGACGGGATGAAAGAAGTGGCCGAGTGGATGAAGAACAGCCGTTTGAAACTGAACTCGGACAAAACGGAAGTCCTCATCTTAGGATCATCCCCCTCCGCTTGGGATGACTCATGGTGGCCACCAGCCCTAGGAAACGCACCCACACCAACGGACCACGCGCGCAACCTGGGCTTCATCCTGGACTCCTCCCTCTCAATGACCAAACAAGTCAACGCCGTCTCATCATCATGCTTCAACATCCTACGTATGCTCAAAAAAATCTTCCGTTGGATCCCCACCGAAACAAGAAAGACGGTCACCCATGCACTAGTCACAAACCGACTGGACTACGGAAACACCCTGTATGCCGGAACCACAGCCAAACTACAGAAAAAACTCCAACGCATCCAGACCGCCTCAGCCAGACTCATCCTAGACATCCCCCGCCAAGCTCACATTTCCGATCACCTGAAAGACCTCCACTGGCTCCCCGTCAACAAGAGAATAACCTTCCGTCTCCTCACCCACGCGCACAAAGCCCTTTACGACCTAGGACCCGAATACCTCAACACGCGCCTGACCTTTTACACCCCCACCAGCCAACTACGATCGTCCAATCAAGCCCTCGCCGCGATTCCACACATCCAAAGATCCACCTTGGGGGGAAGATCCTTCTCCTACTTAGTGGCCAAAACCTGGATTTCTCTCCCCACCCACCTCCGCCTCACACAGAACCACCTCTCCTTGAGAAAACAACTAAAATCCTGGATTTTTGACAAGTAACGTACACCCCCCCCCTCCCTCAAGCGCCTTAAGACCCTCTGGGTGAGTAGTGCGCTATACAAATTTTGAACTTGAACTTGAACTTTAGGAGGGGGCGGCCCCCAGTGTGCAGGCCAGGAAATCTCCCAGCGAGGAATGAAATTGCTGCCCAGGATCATTAGCTCTGTTTTGTCCCCATTCAATTTGAGGCTACAATCAACCATCCAAGATTGGATTTTTTCCAGGCAAGGGACGAGTTGTCTATGGTCCGAGTTAAGAAAGTCTGCGATTGAGAACACTAGTTGCATGTCATCAGCATATGACACGATGGAGAGGCCAAATTCGTGTATTATGTGTGCCAATGGGCTGATATATAAGATTGTTGGACTCAGGGGGGATCCATGAGGGACTCCCCAAGGTGCTGAGAGGGAGTCTGACTTGAATCTGGCCTCCATACATTGGATGGATCTGTCACTCAGGAATGAGGCAACCCATTGGTTGGCTGTTCCTCTAATTCCAACATTCTCCAGTCTTTGGATTAGCACTGTATGGTCTACCGTATCAAATGCTGCATTTAAATCCAAAAGTACTAGGGCCGCGGTTCTCCCTTGGTCTAGGATGGATTTTAGTTTTTCAGTGACCACCAGCAGGGCTGACTCCGTGCTGTGTTTTGGTCAGAATCCCATCTGGGTCAGGTGTATGATGCTGTAGTTTCTCAAGGAAACTAGAGATTGTGCTATTCGTGTGTTTCTCTGCAATCTTACCTAAGATAGGCAACAAGGATATTGGGGGATAATTGACCAGAACTGCGGGGTCCAGTTGTGTTTGTTTTAGCAGGGGTTTAATGATGGCGTGTATCCACTCTTTGGGTACCTTGCCATTTTCAAAGGAGAGATTGATTAGATTGGAAAGTTGACTGAAAACAGCTTTCCCACCCTGGGCAAGGATATGAGGTGGATCCAGGTCTCTCTGGGGTAGCCTGATTTAATATTCTGTAATAAGGAGCACCCCAGATATTCATTCATTTTCGGGAAGGACAGGAGGGCAGAGTCAGAGAGGTGGGGTGGTCCCATTTGTTCACTCTTCCTTGGGAAGTTTAAAGTGCTATGGGGGCCCTCTATGGCACCTGATGTCATGGTGGAGTTAGGGTGGAGGGAATTGTAGACATTTTCCACTTTGCTCTTGAAAAATGAGGCTAACCCATTGCATCTTTCTTTGGAATGTTGGGAGCTGTTTGTTCCGGGGTCTATCGTGGTAAGTGATTTGACAACTTTAAAGAGCTCCTTAGAGGAGTTGGAGGACCTTGCAATTTTTTCTTCAAAGAAGGCTGCTTGTGCTTTCCTGATGCTCTTGTGGTAGAGCTGTATGGCTAGTTTGTAACCTCTTTTGAGCTCTGGATCATAGGATTTCCTCCAGTTACGTTCTAGCCTTTTGAAGCTGTTCTTTTGAACGACCAGTGTTGGACAAAACCAGGACGATCTGTTCAAGTGTTTTTGCAATAGTGGTCCTGCTTCCTAAAGTTCCAGTCAATGGAGCTATTTATCCAAGTTAGCCAGTTGCCATGGGCCTCTTCCAGTTCTTTAGTGTCTGGTGGTGTGAAGGAGTCCAGATCAGTGATCCACGCCTCAGGAAAACCATTTGTGTCCCACTACACTAGGTTCTTTTTTTTATCACCTATATGAGGTTTAAGGAGGCGCATCGGAATCATGGTGTGATCTGTCCAAGGCATCCGCTTGGGTGCTAGCACCTCGAGTCTGGGGTCGTTTGATAAAATGGGATCTAGGAGATGGCCTTTTTCGTGAGTGGTGGACGGAACCAGTTGTGAGTTGTAGGGCTTCCAGGTCAGCTAGGCATCTCCTAGCTGACGGGTCATTGACATCATCCAGATGGATGTTAAAAGCGCCTAGTACTGTGAGGGCACTTTTTCCTATTAGCATGCTCGCCAGCATGTCAGGGGCGGATTCTAAGAACTGTGTACAGGCGCCTGAAGGTCTGTAGATCAATCCCCCTGAGAAGGAGCATGACGTCGAGAGGGATCGTCTGAAGGCGAAGGCCTCGGATTTAGCCAGGTTGTGAGGGGTGATGGTACACCCTAGCTGTGTTTTACAAATAATTGCAATACCCCCTCCTATAGCTCAGACTCTATCAAGGCGGAACATTTCACAGCCCTGAGGGAAGGCCTCTATAATTTCTGGGGAGGAACTTTCTCGGAGCCAGGTTTCGGATGAAAACAGGACCTCCAATTCATCTTCTTCTATTAGGAGTCTAATCTCCACTGCGTGCTTAGGGAGGGATCTACAGTTAATTAGTCCCATCTTCCAGGCTTTGCAGTGATCCCTATTATCCAATCCCTGTGCAATAGGCACACTGGTCTCTCCAGTGAACCCACAGACCGGGCAGTTCAAGGGCAGCTCTGCTCTCAGAGCATGCATGCACAATGGATGAGCTACAATATTCATAGCTAAAAGCTCTGTGTTAGTGTATGTAATAGGTTTTTAAGGGAGGATGGTGATTTGGGCAGGGTTCCTGGCCCCTGGTCCCGGATGGGCACGGAAGGGCGCAGACGGGCTTGCCTTATGTGCGTCTTTGGTGTGCCAGCGGCACGCCCGCTGCGCGTGTCCGCTGAGCGTCGCGCCATCCTGAATTTAAGAGTAGCCTGAGCTAATGATTAGTGTGAGGACTAGAGCGCCAACTTCCAAGATGGCCGTCACCTTGTGGCCACCCGGAAGTGAGGATATTCGGCATGAGTAGCTCCCTCCACAACAATCAGCTATGGGAGCTGTGGTGGATCGGGGAGTCTCAAATGCAGTGAGAAGTAACAATATAAGGTATTTTATATCAGTTGGCAATATTTAAAAGCATAAAAGCGTGCGAGGTTGTGCTGTGCTAAGTGTGCTTGCAGTAGTATACAAAAGATCAGTAGCAGTTAAAACCAATTTAAGAACAGCATGGCAGTTTCCCTCAGCCCAGCGCATGCTTGTTGTTCGTGGCTGCCTCTACCTGATCAGTAGTACATTCTTTATATGTTAGTTATAGGTGCAACTTCCCACTGGCCACTGCTACACACAATAACTTTGAAGTAACTCTCCCAGCATTGCAAATTTTGAATGAATCAAACTTTTCTGACAAGAGCCCCGACCACTAAGCTACCTGAATGTATTTTTTTTTATCTAGACACATTTTGCTGCAATTTCTTTGCATTTTGTAATGTTGACAGATTTTGTAATTGTATATCATTTGTAATTGGCTTTGTATTTCAATGGCCTTTTCATACTAGTCTGGATTTCACTGAAAACTGTTGGCTGAGGGATCACAATGTACAATGACGAGAAGGGGTGGCGAGAAGGTTTACAGGAATGAATCAGTGCACGGAACCAGGAGAAAGAGAGTGGATGGTACAGCAGCTGGGGTGAGTATGTGTGGGGGGAGAGTTCCTCGAGTGTCTTTGAGATTTGGATCAGGATTGAGTTCCTGCTCATCAGTGGAGTGCAGGAGAAGTCTCATGTGCTGTTTTCTCCTGAGATTTCTGGTCTTGAGCCTGACTATGCTGCTGTGGGAGGGATGTGACGACTATAAGATATGATGCTTCTTTTGCAGATTTTTGTGTTGATCACTGTGCTGATGATGTAGCAGGTTTTGATTGTGACTTCAGTTGGTTCGTATGAGCCTGGGAAGTTCTCCAGCGAAGCAGCCTTCCGACTGCCAGAGATGCAAAAAGGTGTACACAACTGTTGGGACAATCAATCAAACATTTTTAAGGCACAGCAAATCACCCATCTCGGTCTCGAGGGTCCATCCTCAAGCTTGTCATTGTGGCCACTAGGAGGCCAAGGTCTTGGAAGGATTGGGGGGAACACTCTATTGGGTCACAGTAATGCTGAGTGAAGTGTTGGTGGTCATACCACTACTTCAGAAGTAAATGCCAATAAATCAACTTGCTGCTTTTCCACAAACAAGTACGTGCCATCTTTTTATTGGCGACGAGGATCCTGAACGGCAACCACAGGCTTCTGCTCGACACTGCCAGAATCACTTTCTTTGTAGCATCGATTTCCTCTCACCAGACCATCCGATGGCCAATGTTGGGCCTTTCTTTAAGTTCTATGCCCATTTCATCCACATTCTGCACTGCCTTGACTGCTGTAGCACCTCCCTCTTCTCACAAAGAGTCCACAAGGAGCATGTGTGTGACTGGTTTATGCCTGCCTACAGTGAGAATTTCTTTTGACAATTGTGCATCGGGGTCTAGGTACCTCAGAGACATTATCTACAATGAGCGCCATCTTAAATAAAGTACTCAAGCTAACGTATGAGCCTTCCTCATCTTTGTACCACATTTCAGTTTTGCAACAGCCGTCTTGGATTGGGACAAACTTTCTGAGTAATAATCTCACGATTCAGATAGACTGTGGATATCCCAACCTGGCCGTAGTGCCGATATTTAAAAAGGGGGACAGGAATGATCCCACCTGCTATCGACCAATCTCGCTACTCGATGGCCTAATGAAGGTTGTGGGGAGGATCATTCTAATAAGAATCCAGGATTGGATGGAGGAGCATAACATCATTTTGAATCTTCAATACGGGTTTAGAGCTGGTAAGGGCACCATAGAACAGGTACTAAATCTGGCACTAATAACAGCAAAGTATACTCAGGCCAAAAAAAGTAACCTGTTTGTAACCTATGTGGACCTAAGTTCCGCATTTGACTGCGTGGACCATGAAACGCTCTGGCAAACTCTTTCTGAGATTGGTCTGGATAAAAATATCCTTACATTTGTTAAAGAACTTTATAATGGGGCAGGTGCTCGTGTAAGATATGGTAGGAGGGGTGAGTGTTCAGATCTGTTTCAGATTTATAGAGGAGTAAGTCAGGGGTGCATTCAGGCACCCTTGCTTTTCACCCTGTATATTAACAAGGTCGGGTAACACCTCACTAAAGAGTATCACGATTATCCCACAGTAAATGGGACAGCTATACACATTCTCCTTCACGCGGATGACGCGGCTATTATGTCTCAAACAAGGGTTGGCTTGCAACGGGCAGTGGATACATTTTCAGAATTCATGAAAGTCAGAGGCCTCCACGTAAACGTATCTAAAACATTTACTATGTCCTGTCGAACAAGGAACAGATACCTTGTCCAATCTTTTTGGATGGCAGATAGGTGGAGCCTACCGACAGATTCTCCTATCTCGGCATAAACTTCGAGAGAAGGGGTTCATGGCGGGAGGCTGTAACCACTCGGGGCCTTGCATTCGTGAGAGCTACGGGCGCCCTAATTAACTTTGCCAAAAGGTTGGGTGGCAGGCCAGTCAGAGAATTCTTGCAGATCTATAGGGCTAAATGTATCTCGACTGGCACATATGGGGCCGGCCTTTGGGGGATTGCGCAGGTGGATTCCATTCAACGTGCGGCCCTGTGGAGGAGCTTATCTTAAATTAAAAGCCTTGGATAATGTACATATTATAGTAGTTGTATCAACCTATTTGAAGGCGATTGTCAGATTTAGGAATTCGATGCAAAGAAATTATAACTGAAATGTTGTATACTCTTCAAGGGGGCTTTTTTACAATGATTGTTTTTTAACTGCAGTGGTAGCAAGACTTGGTTGCCTATGGTTCCACATGCTTTTTTTATCCTAAATATTGTATTCTTTAAAAAAAACTATTTAAAATGAATGTAATTGATATGATTGATAGCTTGTTTTATTAATGTCAATTTTTAAATATCTGCTTTTATGATTTTGTTTTATCAAATCGAATAAAGCTATATCAAACAAACAAGACTGTGGCTAGTTATTTCATATAAAAGTACTGTGTGGTCTCATTCAGTTCAATTACTTAATATACATTATCGTGATTTCTTTATTATTCAGTTAATCTGTGAACATTTCAGTAGAAAGTATATACGCTCCTGCTCCTTATTAACAGATCTTGGCAGACACCCATTAGACTGGCTTAATTAGACGCTATTGATGGAGACATGTTTACATATAAGAACAAAAAGCTCTGTTAGTACAACATTTAGGCTAGAGGGGAGATCTATATTAAAAATCTTGCCTTGAGTGAACATGTAAGAAACTGGGTTGTTGGTTGACTGGGAGTCTTCCATTATCAATCAGAAACATCACTGTGACTCTGATAGTCAATTCCATTGCAAATATTTTACAAGGCTGTAGGGCGGACAATCAGCTCACTATTCCTTGGTTTCCCAAGGATATACCTATAGTGCATTTCCGGGAATCTGTGATGTACACAATAGCAACTCATTATGCCAAAGATAACCTAGGTAAAAATGTATATGGAAAGAACAGTGTTTCAGCAGGGACTCAATTATTAAAGCGTAAGATGGCATTGTGGATATCACAGAGTATCCTCTGTATTCAGACAATAATTTCTAAGTGTTCATTTTCTTACATTAGGGTTATCAGGCTCCTTACCGTCAAACCTCTCTTTCAATTAGGTCTTCCATTTTCAGAAAGCTCGTGGTTGCACTAATCTGGATCCTCTGAAAGACTGTGACGATATATGCTGCTTCCTCCATGTCGACTTGTAGTAACGACTCTCAATGTCTCAGCATTAGCCAGCCCACCATTTGGTTTTCCAACTGATCAGTGGGATACCTCCACTTGGGTTAACCATTTCCAAGCAAGTGATTCCAGACTTAATAGCCGAGAAAACTTTTGCCAACTACTTCAAAGAGTGGGATGAGTTCTTTGGACTTCTGTGATTAATAACTGCACATAATACTGTTATTACATGGCACTTTTACCTTAAACCCACACCTTTATTTATTTACTTTATTTTCTATACACAGGCAACATAAAGTCCTACTGAGTAATAACTTATGTTGGTTGTACGCACTGTGGTGCTCTTCAGCACTCAACACAGATTACACTTTGAACTTGTTCCCCCCTAGGTCACAAATCCCCTCACCAGGCTGTAGACCCAATAGTGCCATTAACCAATATTTTGGTACTCCTTAGAGGTAACTACATTGCAGATTGACTAGTTTTCGTCTCTATCTTTTTATGCATCTTAGTATAGTCCCACTCATTACCCCCTTTTTATGGTCCGGCTTGACAGCACAGCCATCACCAATTATGTGAGAATCCCCAGGAGAGAAGCTTTGGCTCCACCCACAAGTTGAAAGCCAGGAGTACGTTTTGAATGGGTAGACGTTTTGTGCTTAAGAAAAAGTGCTTGCCTGATACACATCTATGATCATTTTATTTATTCAGCTGCCTGAGCTTGAACTTTCAGGGGCTCCCACATGACATTATAATGCTATTAACATGGTTTAGATAACTAGATAATTTTAGTGATTTTCTCTGGCACCAACTTACATGGAATGAGGCCAGTCATTAACCTACAGGAATATTTAGGTCTGGCTTCAGAGTGCAACTGTCACCTGACCTTTTCACCTACACCACTACTATTCTCCAGTTTTTTACTTCACACATAAATAAATATCCATTCCCTTTTTTTAATCCCAACTCTTTAATATTGTTTATTCAAAATCAAACATATAATGAACAACAATCAAATACCTTCATAAAAAACAGAAAAAAAGATACACCAGTTAAACAATATTAGATGTGGGCAATGACATTGATCACAAAAACAAAAAATAAGAATCAAGAAATAGTACAAATACCTCGGTTACACATGTACATGATAAATCAATACAACAGGACGAAGAAAATAGTATTGATTCATACTACAAAAAGTGTCATGCATACAATATATCAGAATCAATGGAGAACATATAAATAGTAAATATGCATTACACAGTCAGAATCACCTTAAATGTATAAAATAACCGCATTCAATTTATAAATCATTTTTCAAATTGAGGCACATCAACCATGTCTTCAAGCCAAGACTGAAGTGTTGGAATAACATTAGTTCTCCAAAAATGTAAAATATTAACTTTGTCTAGACCAAGAGCTGTAGAAAGCCTCTTAAAGGCATAACTGGATGTAGGCGATATTTCAGAAGTATCATGTAAAAGTGAAAAACGTTCTGACAGGGAAAAATTACTAAAAGAGTATGTCTGCAAAAAACCTTCAATCTGGAGCCAAAATGTGTGAATATTAGGGAATTCCCACAGAATATGAACTATATCACAATCAGATGTGCTACAACGCCAGCAAAGGGAATCAGGACCAAGGTGAGCTGAGTACAATTTGGCCGGTGACCAATGCCAACGATGCAGTATTTTGAAAAAATTAAATTTAAGACGGGAGTCCCTAAATCCTTTGTTGTAATTATCCAATATAGTATCCCAATCTTTATCCGTAATTTCTAGATTTAGACGTGTAGACCACCATGATAATGAAGGTCTCAGTAGAAAATGAATAGTCAATTAAAATGGCATGGAGACAGGACACTGTACCCTTGAAATGTTTCCAAGTGTAAATATATCATGCAATTGGGGAGTGGGTTGTTATTTTGTGAGCTTTTAGCACACTTAGAGAGACTGCAGGGGAAAGTTGATTGCGTCTAATCATCTGTAATGAAGAAGATCAGTCGTGTTATAAATATGAGAATGATTTCAAAGAATGATTATGTGTACATACATTCTTTACATGAAATATTTTTCTGTCTGGTCCAAATAGACCAGTTGAGTTCAGCCCCTTTGTATGTGATATCTGCATTATTCCATAACAGAGCTTCAGAATGAAGATGAATATGAGTATTCGTAATCTTGTGCTCTTTCTGCCATGCTAATTGCAAAGAATTAATAATTGGATTAGTTGAATTAGTACATTTTGGGCATTTCATGTAATAAATCAGCAATTCCATAACAGATTGAAATATTGAGCGTTCAAACAAAACCCAGAGTGGTGTTTTCCTATGAGTGGGTAGCATATAAATAGAATGAGCCAATTATTGTGCTATCCAATATTATTCTAAATGAGGGCGATATAACCCCCCTTCACAGCTGAGGAATGTAACTTGGTGCCATTTTATCAGGGTCTGTATTTATCCCATACAAGTCAAGAAATAGTGGATGTCAACATTTTAAGAAAAGATCTTGGGATGGTAAGTGAAATCATGCCAAAAATGTAATTGAATATCGGAATCCTTTTCATTTTTATTATTTGCACACCACCCCATAATGACAGGTTTAGAAGCGACTACAGTTGAAAATATCTGTTGCTTTGTTCAAATATCAGACTTAATTTTTCCATAATAATGTCCTTTAAACCTCTATTAAGAAATACCCCTAAATATTTGAATTTTGAATGTAGCCATTTTAAATGGAATACTATCAACATGAGTAATTGCCAGGGCTTCACATTTAGTTCAGTTGATTTTATAACCAGAGAAAATGTGTTTAATTGGGAAATCAAAGCATTTGCTGAGGATTGTGGATGTGAAAGAGTCAAGAGAATATTGTTAGCGTAATAATAGGCCTTAATTAGCCCAGCTGTAGAAATATTACCCCTGATATCAGCATTGGAGTTTATTGCTATAGCGAGTGGCTATAAATGCCAGAAGGAACAATAAAGGAGAAAAAGGGTAACCTTGCCTTGTAACTTGATACATGTAAAAATACTGATTTATAAAGCCACCATAAGTGACAGCCCCTGTGGGTGAAAAAAACATCCCACTAGTTAGTGCCCGAAAATCTTAGCCGAATCCCATCCTCTCCATAGTACGGAATAAATAAACCCATTCCACTCTATCAAAGGCTTTTTCTGCATCTAAAGACAGGATGACCTTATCTTCCTTATTATTTCGTAATTGCCACAGTAAATGAGAAATAGTACGGAAATGATAGGTGGATGAGCGGCCAAGGACAAACCCACATTGGGAGGGATGAATCAAGAATGTAATTACTGATCCAAGATGATGTGCTAAAACTTTAGCTACAATTTTGGCATCAGAATTTAATAATGAAATTGGTGTATAGCTAGAGCATTCTAAGGGATCTTTACCATGTTTAGGAAGGACTGTAATACGAGTCCTTAAAAAATCAGATGGTAAATGTCCTAGACGTAAATTCTGATCAAAAACACAAATCAAAATTGGAACACTGTAATTTTTAGTGATTTTTTAAAATTTAATAGGGAACCCATCCTCCCCGGGCACTTTACCAGAAGTCAAAGAGTGAATTGCCTTAAGTACCTCGTCACTCGTGATACTCCCTTCTAGATCATCTTCTTGTTCCTGTGATAATTTTGGAGGATTATGTTTGGAGAAAAAGGCATTTTCTACTGTGTGATCTGAGTTGTCTATGGAGTGTTGCATAAAATGTCTGAAATTTAGAAAGAATCTCTGAGGAATGTGTGAGTAGAGCGCCAGTAGAATTTCTAATTGTGGGGATTAATCTAGAGGATTCTTGCTGGTGTTATTGATATGCTAAAAATCTCCCTGCCTTTTCTCCACGTTCATAATGACGTTGACAACTTCGAAAAAGACATTTCTCGGCATGAGAGATATAAAGATTGTTAAGAGCACATTTCACAGAGAGGAATTCCTTCAACACTAATGGGAACTGTGTATGCAAATAATTAGTTGTGTGTTTTAGGACTTCTTTCTCGAGGTTTACCCTAGCAGCATTCATATGTTTTTTAGTAACTGCAGTATCTCCCATAATCAAACCCCTCAGTACTGCTTTTCAAGCACCCCAAAGTGTATGTGCATTAGGTGCAGAATGATAGTTATCTTTTAGAAATTGTTCCACATAAGAGCACAGTTGCTTTTTCTCTTGCTGGGCCTGTTTGAAGAGAGACTGAGTCTCCAGGGAGATTTTGGGATTCAAGAAAGTCCCAAGTCCACCCTAATATCCATAAGATCATGATCCGATATAATGCAAGGAACTATGTTTGCTTGAGTTACCAATTGCAGAACAGAAGTTGAAGAAGTTAAAAAGATATTCAAGTATAGAGTGGGGGCATGAGGTAAAATTATAATCTCTCACACTTGGTTGCATTAATTTCCAGGGTTCCTGTAATGAGTAATCATTAATGAAATCCGCTAGCATGTGCCCATCCTTATTGTGATGAGTGTCAGGTCTACCGGATCTGTCAATAAATGGATCTAAAGTGACATTCCAGTCTCCTCCTATTAAGACACGTGTGGACCCAAACGCTGTTAATAATCTACTAAGGTGAGAGATAAAGTTACGTTTAGAATCAGTAGGGCCACATACAGAACCCATTATTATAAAGATGTTATGGATGAGAAGTTTAACAAAAATCTATCTACCTCTGATGTCCTCCAGGTTTGCAATATCGTATAGGGTAAATATTTATTGAAAAGAATATCCATTCCCATGCTCTCTACTTGTAGTGCTTTACATTCCTATACACCGTTCCCTTAAATCCAAAACTATTGACATGGCCAATGCTTGTTAGATGATTATTCTTGCCCTTTGACTTTACATCCTTTTTAGGTCGAGCAATCGAGACCTCTTATATATACTTTAGTATATACTTATATGTGTATGCACTTTGTGGGCTCTGGAGATCAGTCCTATGACTTGTCTGCTTCCGCTTACGGACTTTTTTTCTGTTCAACTGCCTCTATTTAACTGTCTTGATAGAAAACAACCAGTAGAGGTCAGTAAAATACAAGAAATGCTTTCTGCTTGCTCAACTGCATCTATTTAACTGTCTTGTCAGAAAATGACCAGTAGAGGTCAGTAAAATACCAGAATTGCTTTCTGCTGAGGGACATTCATTTTTAAAAAATTTCTGGCAACTGCCTCTAACTTTCTTGATAGAAAACGACAAGCAGAGGTCTGTAAAATACGAGAATCACTTTAGGATTCTTTAGATTCCAGTCTTTTGAAATTGTCTTCCACAAGCACCCGTAGACAATAATATTGTTTTCAGATTTTCCTAGATATGACGACCGAAGGACCTGATTTTATATTAAAAACAGAGCTTTGGACTATGCCATTTCCCGCTGAAAAATAATATTTCTCTCCATGTGTTCCCATACCTGGCATATCACTCAGTTTGGTGCTTAGCTTTGCCTCTATGTTAAAGAAAAGTAGATGTTTCAGCAACCAGGCTAATGTGCTCCATAGCTATATATATATAAGATCTAAAAGGTGAGACCATTTGCATTGCAAATGCTTGTTCAGTTAGGTGTCCCTTATATTATTACAATCCTGATGATTCCTCGATATCAGAAACAAGGTGAAAACATCTTCAACACAACACAGGACGCAAACTGAATTGACACCAAGAGGCCTGGGTTAATATCTACTTACTAAAGTTCTATATTACTAATGGACTCAAGCTGTATTTCTTTGTATATACACACTTTCTATGAGTGTTGTAATGTTCTAGCTTGTTTTTCTTTTGTGTGAGAACTGGAGACTGAACAAAGAACTTCATTTTTTTTCTTCTAAGTGCCAAGCGTTTTCT
Source organism: Lissotriton vulgaris (assembly GCF_964263255.1). NCBI lineage: Eukaryota > Metazoa > Chordata > Amphibia > Caudata > Salamandridae > Lissotriton > Lissotriton vulgaris. The sequence continues at coordinate 167,392,282 of NC_141689.1, read as the reverse complement.
ATATTAAGAATTGAAAAATAAATGCATTCTATAGCGAACCCTGAAGGAAGTGGGCTATATTGCATTCCCTTGTTTACATCTATTGTTATGAGTAATTGACTTACTGACTATTCATTTACTAACATAATTGAGTCCATGGTGATCCACTGTTGTTTTGGAATCTGGTGCTAATGTCCATTTCTGTGGTAATCATGAAGTCATCACAAATACAGCTGATACACTTAACTAACTAATTTGCTGTCACCTGGCAACAGACTGCAATGGACACATAATTAGCTCCACTTCCTAGAACCAAATAACAGAGAATTGATTGATTCGGCTCCCTGATAAGCGCACAGAGCCAGCAGCCAAAAGCTAGCGACAAACACAATCAATGACGGATTGGTTTTGCTCTGATTTGTTTACCATGGCACTAAAATGGCGGATCAAGGGAAGGTCACAGGGGCTGATTAACCAATCAGCATGTGGGCTTCAGCTCCCTGTAGCCTCTTACCCTACATCCGACTTCCTAACATCTCGTTCCAATCTTCAGGATTGCATGTCTCTTCGTTGGGGGTGTATTTTGTTTATTTTTGCATTACATTTTGTAAATGCGGACCACATGTTCCCCGTGGATCAAAACCACAGTTGTATTTACAAAGAAATAAGAGCAAGGAAGCAAAACAGTGTCCCGCGGATATAATGTAGTATTCCACAAAAATGTATACATGCAAGGCTTAAGGATGATCAAAGGGAAAGAGGCCCCTAATTATTCTGTGAAATATATGTAAATAACCTTGACATATATTTATACAAAATTGCACAAAGTGCAGGAGGGAATCATTCGAAACTGGAGGGAATTTCCGAAAAAAAAAAGATTTTAGCAAAGAGCTGCCTGCTAAATCTTTACTCATAAAACTTTTTTTTTGTTGTAGGTATTTTATTTATTGGCTTTTTGTCATACAACTCCAACAGCAGCCAAAAGCAGGAAGGGAAATAAAAATGAACGAAAAACAACATCAAAGGGTAAGTACAGCTTGGCATTCTAACTCACATGACAGAGCAAAGCTATTTCCAGGGTTGTCAAGGGGTGTGCAGCGAGCTTACAGCTTGTTGTATCACAAGGTCCCACTCCCAGTGTTCAAGCCCTCAGAGGACCAGTCCAACATCGCCGTACCGGCACCATGCCACCCATCTCTCAGGGCGACATGGTGCCGGCGACATCTGTAGCTCGTGACAACCCAGGAGCAGCGAAGGTCTACATTTCCCCTATATTCGTTCCTCAGTGGGGGCTGCCGTTAATCGATGTTTTGAATCAGCAGGTACGACTGCACAGGGCCCGATGTTTTTGGGCCAGTGCTTCTGAGGCATCATGGAATAGTACCATTCCAGCTGGTCATTAAAATATGCCATATCTTGGAGCCAGTCCTGGGCCGATCGCAGCCATCCCACACACATGGTACCTCCATTTTTGCTAGCAGTTGTACAAGTGATGTAAAGCGCCAGACTCCTCGTAGTGTTCCCCATCTACATCCCAAAATGTCTATCTTAGGTGGCAAGTCAAGTTCCATTGCTTACATTTCTGCACCTTCTTCTCCCTCCGAGTATTCAGCTATCACCCGGCATTGCCACGCAAGATGCATAAGCCCAGCTTCAGATTCCCCACAGTGGACACATCACATGTGCGCTTTGAGATGGAGTACAAATAGTAGTTGGTGAATATGATATGTTCAGTGAAGATATTTAAAGTGAATTAGACATAATACCTGACAAGACCTGGCGGTTCTAGCCCTGTCCCACTTCTCTGCCCTTTATTTCTGTCTGGCTTTATTCTGAATGGTGTTGGTGTCATTGCAAGAGCTCTGAAACCTGCGGGTGATTTATGCGCTATATAAAAACAATTTACATTACATTACATTACAATATCCCGTTAGGGGAGAAGGAAGAAGGCATAATCCTCGCCTCCGAGTCCTTAATAGAATTGGAACTTACCGACACCAAGGCTAGGCAAATTCTCATTCTACCGTTAAGTTGCAGCAAGGCATTGAGTCCTGGTCTGAAAGGGTCTCACCCAGATCTATTTTCCATTGTTCTCTGGTACTGGAGTGTAGTTGTGAGGTCTCTGAATGGAGAAGTATAAGTTGGTCCCCATGTGTCTAACTGTAGGAGCAGCCAGACACATTGATAATGTGGATGATGTCAGGGTTCTTGGTGAAAAGTAGGGTATTAAGTATGGATACAAGAATACGTAAATATATCCAGTGGGGTTAGATTGGTATCAACGACGACAGACTTTTTGGGAGAGTAAAGAATTGTCGACTTTAGCCTCTTCCGAATCTTTAGTCAAGCTTGTGTGCATCGAGGGGTCTGACCTAGTAACACCACAAGCAGGGTTTGGTGGCCATTATCATTCTCAGTTGCTATGTGTGCAAAGTAAGGTGGAGGTTTATGCTAGAAATATGCAAAGTATGCTTTCACACATAGATATTTGAATTCAAAGTCTGGAGCATTCAGCCTTCCCCTGTCATATGGCAGAATCAAGGTATCTCATCGCACACAAGGTTGACACCCGGCCCATACTAGTGTTATCAGCTGTGATTTAAGGGTCTTGGAGAAATTTTGGGTGAGGGGTCTGGGAATGTTTTTAACTAAGTAAAGTAGCTAAGGCAGGATGACCATTTTAATCAGTGCTATCCGCCCCCTAGTAAGAGCAGAAGGGTCTTCCAATGGGAGACCTATTCCTCAATGAGGGTCATGATAGTCCAGTAGTTTTCTTTGACCACAGACTCTGTAGTAGTTGACAGACTGCGTCGCCCAGGTGATTGGGAAGTTTAACATTCGAAGTGTCTTAATTTGTTTGATTGAGAATATTGTGGATTTGTTCAAGTTTATAGATACTGCTGTAATTGTTTGAGGCTCTGGACTGGGTCCATCCAGTATAACACAATTAGGTTCAGAGGAGAGAGCACAAACCCCCTCTGCCAATGGAGCTGTCAGGAGCTGTCATATTGCAGGGAATAGACGAAGGGGGACAGAAGAGGGCATAGAGGAGTGGGGGGGAGGGGAGGGGGCGATGGGCAGCCCTGTCTAGTGCCCCATCCAGTACGTTGTTGGGGAAGTAAGCAACAACCTCACCCAGTTTATAAACTGTTGTAAGATGCACAGTCAGGTTAGCACAGCGAAAAAGTATGGCCAGTCTAGTAAATCGGCGGCTTTGATTGCATCGAGAAAGAGCGCAACCTCCTCCTGTTTGGCTTTAAGCTGGTGCAAGAGCGCAAATATAGTTTGCAGTTGTGTGCTGTGGATCTGCCCCACCTGGTCCGGATGAACCAGCATGGGAATCATAAGGGTCAACCTATTGCCAGTATGTTGGCTAAGATTTTAGTGTCTATGTTTATAAATAATAATGGGCGGTACAATTCAGGGGTTTCAGGTGCTTTGATCGGCTTCAGCAATGTGAGAAGGATAGATTCATGCATCGAAGGGGAAAGTTCCCCACACTGAAACGCCTCATTGTATACATGCAATAACTACTGGGCTTATAGGATCTCTTACCATTTATAAAACTCAGCCGGGAACCTGTCTTCCCTCGACGCCTTACATGGAGGGAACCCATCTTTAGCTGTCTAGACTTCCTCCAGAGCAATTGGCTCCTTGTGCAATCATCTGTGTGGTCCTTCATTCCAGGTCAAGACCACCCGGTCAAAGTACTCTGCATACACTTCGCATTGTGGCATGATCCGGGAGGTGTATAAAGTAGTGTAGTAGTCAACTAGTTCCAGCAAAATATCAGTCACCTTATTGTAACGTCATCCCCATTTTTTTGGGTGTGTGATGGCTTGGGTATGTCTTTCTGGTCTCAAGAGTATAGTATGATTTTGGGTTCCTTTTGGCCTCTCTGCCTCTCCGTAGGCTTGAGCCCATGCATACAAATGATTGGCCTCCATTTCCTCTGTATCTGAACTTTCCGTCTGTTTCACCTAATTTTTTCTAGTGCTACTGCATAAGGTGCAGCCAAATAGTCAGCCTCTAAGGCTTTTAGTGCTCCTTTAATCCGATCAAGACTGGTTCGAAGTGCTTTCCATACCCCATGTTGTTTTGCTATGCAGATACCCCTAATATGTGCTCTGAATGCTTCTCAAACCACTCTAGGAGACTGTACCGACCCTCATTAGTCTGAAAGTACTGATATATATCGTCTTCCACCTCATCTGCGAACGCCATTCTAAGCAAAGCTTGTGGGGATAGGTGCCATATGAGGTCACGATGCTTGAGAGAAGGTGTACTTATAGTCAGCTTAATAGATGAGTGGTCAGACAGGGTATGTTGGAGGTGGTCTACTTCCGTCGCCCACCCACCTATGTGATAGAGCGCGGGCTCACCTGCCAGTTTTACCATACTCACCTGGGCCCATAAACAACATACATACTTTGAACAGGTAAACCTACGCTTAATCAATTTTGTTTAACCATTCAGGACCTATACCATTTGACTTACGAATCCTTGTCACCGGTACCTAGAATCCTAAAGGATCAAGGGTGTTAGCATAATAGGCATGTAAATAACATTTGCACTCATATAATAACCACAAACTCGGGAAAGATTTAAATTCTTTATCTCTGAAAAATTATTAAATGTCATAATCCAAGCATTTAAAACCATAGATCTTTCGATTAGAAAGATAACAATTAAAATGAGAACATGCAAAGATTTTATAAGTCTGTTTTTAAGCATTGGACGATAGGAAGGGTAGAAAAAGAGAAACAATACAATGACATACCCACACAGAATATTTACCTAAAATGATGTGAAGACCAACCCTGGCCACAGGTTGGGTTAAAGGACAGAACCCCAAGATTGCAGGTGCCAGCAGGGAAGAACAGGTACAGACCAGAATTCAGGACCGGTGCGGATCAAATTGGATCAGGACAGAACCACCTCAGGCTAAGACCGGCACCCACAGCTAAAGTGCAACGCCTGCGTCACGCTCCTCACTGCAGCTAACAGTTGGACCCCGACTGGGTTAGCGAATCTCCTTCCCAGAACCCCGATTGGGTTATCGAACCTTCTGACAGAGTGCTCCGCCAGCACGTCTGCTCTCGATCGCCTATTGAGTGCGTTGGGTCAGTGATAGGTCAGCTATTAGGATAAGTCGGACAAAGTAACTAGCTGAGCCTACGCTAGTTATACTATTTTCCAGGGCAGTGTACCACCCCCAATGTTGCAAGTGTAAGAATTCCCAATTTCGATTGGACAAAAGAATGAGGAGAGGTTATCACACCATACCAAAATGCAACTTTTTTCAGAATATTGAAATTAGCGTTTCCGCCCATCATTTTATTTTCTCATGCACTTTTATTCCACTCATCAATGAATGTTCTAATAGTAAATACAACTGTACATTTGTACAGTTGGTCTTCCTCTTGTGAGGTCGGAAGGTGAGCTTCCCAGGCGCCTCTCAGTCAAGACTGTCCTTGGCATTCATTCAATGCCATGACTTGAGCGTTTCTGGATTCTGGTGCGCATGTGCGGTGTGGGTTTCAAAATGGAGTTACAGATACATCTCAGGCCCAAAACACGAGCTAATAGCAAAGTAGAAAAGAAACAGTTTTAGAACAAAGAAAAAATGAATGTTCTGTATAAGAAGTGTGGCTCAATGGTTAGAGCAGCAGATCCTGATGCAGCGGTCTAGACCGGGACCAGGGTTCAATTCCCCGCCTCGGGGGATCTTGGGCCCAAAATTCCATGGACCTGATAATTCTCGCCTCGGTGCCTATTCTAATCATAGAGTCCCACATGCTTAATATCCACAACAGCCCCCACAACGCTAAGGATGCCTGGGGGTGCCCAGGAGTGGACGCCTCACAGGGAAAGCCAGGACGGGTTCCACAGCGGTATTTGTACAAGTGCCTTGAGACCCTTGCGGGTGAGTAATGCGCTATACAAGTATCAATTTTCATTTATACCACTTATCTCTACTCTATTCCCATTATTTTATATTTAACTTCAGCATTATGGTTAGGCAGAATGAACAGCTTAGCAAAAGCAGCGATGCAAGCTTCTTACACGTTATGACACAGAGCAGCCATCTTAGTTCTAGTGCGCAGAAGCAAAAGTTTCCCACCAAAGCAGAGAGTACGTCATGTCACGTGAGTGTGACAGATGCATGCGCAGTAAGAAATCCCGCGTAGCAGCGGCCATTTGAATGCAAGCGGATTATAGTTAGTAAAAGCACATTGGAAAGCTTCCCCTAGATGCTAGATATGTCGTGAAATGCAATTTTAGTAAGACAAAACATGTTAGTTAGTACGTTATGAGTTATTTGAGAGGGTTGAGTACAAGCAAGTCGCTTGCTCCATCATATGTCTGGCATGCCCAGCAAGTAATCTAGGTGTGTCCAAACCCTTGAGCTGTAGAAATGTGTGCCCTCTGTGCGGGCAGGGAAGTGGGTTCTCCAAAGGTCATGTATGGTGATGAGATTGACAAGACACTTGCAGCTGCTTGATGAGTGTGGGTGGTAGTGTTGGAGCAATCAAGATGCCAGTCAGGAATTAGATGGAAGGACCCTCCCCAGAGTATGATGCGGGGTTCCAGAACGTGGCATTTTATCCATAGACTTCTGACAAAGTCGAGCGCATCAGCATTGCGGTCATAGGAGTTGATCAGTGTGATATGTTTACCCCCAAGTATTACCTGTATAATGTTTTATCTGCCCTGTGGGTTATTGTCTTTATACAGCAATCAATAAGGGACACCTCTTTTGATAAGGGCGGCTGTCCCTCGGGCATAGGAGGTGTAATCAGAAAAGGAGAGGTGGTCGCTCCACCAGGAGGCAAAGTGGGTCTGGAAATGCAGTGCAAGGTGTGTTTCCTGCAGGAGAGCGATGTCTATTTTGTGGTAATCGAGGTATGCCACCACCTGCCGTGCTTCATGGGGGTTGTTAAGTCCTCTCACATTCCAGGTCAGCAGTCCTTGAGGAAGAAAGTTAGGCAACCTGCTCATCTGTTAGTAGAATGTAAAATGCCATAGAGCCTCAGTGGAAACCCTCCTTCTTGTTTGTGCTCCGGTTGCCGAGCCGCTTGCTTCGGCTGTGAGTTCCATATACCCTGTGAGTTTCTAATTTTGGGCCAGAAATATGGTACCCTTTACCACCCTCTCATGCCAGTCACCCCAAACTGCCAGTGAAAGCACTCAGCATAAAACAAACAACCTTCTGCAACTAAATCTAAAAGGTGAAAACAACATATTGATAGTGACTGCAATCAAATATGTGTTCACCCCTAGGGGGAATCCAGAGTCTGCCCATCAATTTATGGGAATTGAAAGGCATGGGTAGTCATTCAAACCAATTGCTCGAGGAGACCCTCGTCTGGCAGAATGGGGCCGTCATGTCAGGATAGTCCTTTGCTGCATTGCGGTCCATGCGAACGACTCGACAGGCTCCTTGAGGCGGAGCGGATTCGCCCCTCCTGCCCCCCTCCCCGCAGGCATCGGTCGGACCGCCTGTACCGTAATACAGCAGTCGGACCAATGCCTGATATGTCAAACGGTCCGCCATTGACGAGTTGTCATATGGCCTTCCGCCCAACATTGTAATGAGACCCTAAATGTTAGAGCCACTACTTTATAATAGCACAATAACTAATACTGATACATTAGCACTGTTTCAAGTTAAAATTACCCTTGGGACACAGCTGTTTTATACCTCTTAGGCGGTTTGTTAGAGGTTTCATGCTCAAAGCGGACTCGTGCCCACAGAGGCACAAAACTGGACAATTATTTCTACTGCTTGGAATGCAAATTTTAACTTACGATTGATGTGTGTAATATTGTGAAGCAACTTAATAATTAAGTTTGTACTTGAATCATTAATTCGCTGCAAATAAGTTGTTGTTTTTGCAGGTGAATGCAAATATGGAATCATTAATTGAGGATTATTAAAATTATATTTAGTGTCATTTTTAATTACAGCTCCTTGTAGTCTGTCCTGAAGAGGGCTTTTCATAAAGTTGTTATTAAGGTCGAAACTCATCGACATAGTTGGAGGCATGCACCATGGACTAATATTGAATAAGGAAGAGATTACTTTCTAAAAGAAATTTCAGCAGAAAGTGTTTCTGGAATGCAATCAAGAATTTTAATCCTTCACTTTGTGTTGCATCCAAAACTGTGTTAATGACTTGAAAAATCACACACTGGCTTATTCTAAATTTTCTGCAAGTAAAGCAACAATTAGTTTAATAATCAAGGTATAAAAATGTCTTGGTAATGCATTATCAAATTCTGTAGCCCAGCGTCTCTGAATAATAAAGCAATAGGTTTGCCTCATACTAAGTATTGTTTTTTAGGAAATTCTGTAAAGACTTAGACATAGCCATCTGTGAATTATAGACTGGTGTCTCAATAAGCATACTGTTCAATCAATTCCTGAGAGAACGTTTATATTTGGCTTGCAACAAAGCCATGGGGTTGTAATTTAATCCGGCAGGGGCTGGACTGATTGACAAGAATTATGTCAAACAACAGCATTCTCAATGGGACTGCAACCCACAGGAGGGACAAAAGGTGTCCTGTCTCCCCTCAATAAGTGTCGGTGGGACCCAGTCCAAATTAAGCACTGGTCAAGAGGCCGCAGGAAGGTGGTGGTGGTGGCTGGAGCCTGCTACCATAAGAAAACAGAGATGCCCCGGATCAGGCAGGCGGACACGCACTCAGAGCTGCCTGTCAGTGTCTAACTTTGGTAAAAGCCCTGGGTGGCTGACCGTGGCAGAGGGTGCAGGGTCAGGAGGGTTGCTAGGCAAACAAGGTACACAAGACAGGAGTCTTGAGCCCATATCTCCTGTAATAAAAATAAACCCAGACAGAGACTGTGAATGCATTTCCTCATGTCTGGCTAAGTGTCTTGTTTGTCTTTGAGGTGAAGGACTCATTGTTGACAAACATAAGATCTAACTGAAGGTTGTTTTGTTTCTCTTCAGGCAGATGCCTTAGCTTAATGTTTCAATGGTGTTAACGCCGTTTGAATCCAGCCCCCAAAGGCAGTAGGCGGTTCCTATTGCGTCTGATTATCTTGTCAACAAAGGCAGGCATAATTATTTTGATCATTAAGAGTTCAATAGAATAGGCCTGGTTAGAGCATTGTGGGGGTCTGCAGGGATGCGATGTATCTTGATGTACATGGTGCATAATGTAAACAGACTAGAATTAGTTCCTTTATGGGAAATATCTTTAACATGTGCGATTTGTAGACTGATCATTTGCAAGGCCTCCTTTAGGAAGCGTTTTAAACAATTATTCCCACCAAGACATCCAGTACTGGGACACTGTTTGGTAACTGCATATTATGTATCTATTTATGATTCTATGTATAGTATTTAGCTCTATTTGCATCACTTTCCCCCCCCCCAGAAGCAAAAACCCTAATTGAACAATGATTTATTGAGTGATTTTAGTTATGTTACTGGATTCTCAGCTTCCAACAAAATCTCCTCCTTTAGGGAGCCTTGAACTGCTCTCCCCTCAGTACACTCAGAGTCAAGGGCTGAAGGGCTGGGGCAGGTTTTCAACTTGGAGTGATGACAGTGTGGGGACCCCTGGGACTCCAGTGGTAAATATACTTAGTTGTCCCAGTTGAGCCGCTGTAACTCACTTGATACCCTTGGTCCCTCTGAAGATGTACTCACGACAACTTTAAACATGGGGCAGTCCTTATTTCTAGTAGCGGTAACAATATCACCCGGGTAGTATACGAATCAACAGCATCTAGGGTGATGTAAATAGTCATCACCTCCTTATACATTATTAGGAGGCAACTTTAAAAGTAAGCAATTGTGAATGTTGTTCTATCATCTCGTAGTTGTCATTAGCTTCTTCCTCAGTGCAGGCATGGTACACATAGCCGAGCACTACCATCTGCATTAGCTGAATATCATTTGTAATGAAACCACTGTTGATCTCGCATGTCAGACAGAAATAGTACCCGAAGTCGTAGAACTTCCAGGTACGTCCTAGGAACAAGAACAGAAGCAACTCCAATACGGTTTGGCCTAGAATAATTACCAGTGGCTGAGAATAATTCAAGCAATCCGCTGGTCACTTTTTTGTTTCCCCTCAGTGTGGCCCCTGTGCTCACTGTGCCATAGGACTCAATGTGCACCCTACCGACGGGATGCAAGCAGGCTAAAACCAGTATGTGGTTGCCATGGCATCGGTTACAGGAGCATCCATCATGCAGCCATTCGTGGATAGCGGTAGTAGAATATCAAAAAGGAGGAGCAGAGGCCAATAGTGGGAATCGGTACAATAGAACTAGCCAAGCTTTGTGGTCCGAGTGATCCACTTAGTAGTGGAAGCGGAATAACCCATAGAAGTAGGATGTACATATGCTCGAGGAGCATATGCAGGTGTGGCAGCGAGCAAACCATAGGTTGCCAGTCGAGTGCTTAATTAGAGGTGGTTGTTTGTGGAGCTTGGTACCGGCACTTAATTGTCAACACTGGCGCTTGTGACAGTCTGCCACAAGGTGGAGCTGTGTGGCTAATTTAGAGATGAGCACAACAACAGTAATTATTAATTCAATATACAATGAAAATAACTACTACCTGCTGCCAAAGCCATTCTTATAGCTGTGGAGGCCTGAAATAGTTGAAACTGTCACACTTGTAGGAGTGTGATGGTTAGCAGCTGCGTTGTTACTATCATTGGCAGCATCACAGGGGCAATGTGTGGTGCAAGCTGCAGTGGCCTCCTGACGAGAGCCCTGACACTTATGTTTTATTACAATTTAAACACTGTGACAGTCTATCCTTTTCCAGCTTCATTCTTTTGAGGACGGAGTGCGGTTTCCTATACAGCTTAAGGTTCTTTCGTACTGGGCTCTTAAGGACCTATACTTGAAGTTCCCAGACATACTCTATACAGTGTCTGTTATATATAATTTCTTATTTGATTGCCCATTATATGTATCCACAGCGTCTTCCATCTGAATCCAATGGGAGTCCTCATTTAAATACTTCGCCCAACGCTGGTCTCCCGGATTTGAAACTGTATGCTTCTGAATATCCTACGAATACGATAACTGTGCCCATGGAGACAAGCTGACTGTAGCATAGAATTTCAGACCTTGTATGAGATCAGATGTGAGCTCTTTTCATCTTTGAAAAGTTTGGAATGCATGGCATCGGACACAATACATATAGAATGTAGCTAGCGCCCTGATGAAGGTTGTACAATTTAAGTGTACTCTGACTATCGAAAGTTGTGTCGGCGCAACTCTGTTCCGATACATTCTGTTTTCGAATCGAGAAAAAGGACAGAAAAAGATATGTATACAATTACTCTTTCTTTGAATTTCAATTATAAAATGGAGCAATAGATATTATATTGTGATATCTCTGTTTTTAATGTTTGAACTGTATGTTTGGTCATAGTATGAGTGGGTTTGAGTGTTTTGAAGTCACAGGATATGTTGTTGTTTTCTCTTCTCTCTATTTCTGTTTTTGTTTTGAACCTGTGTTGATCTTACAAAATATGTATATATATATATATATATATATATATATATATATATATATATATATATATATGCAGTATGTGTCGTCCTCAGCTTGTTTAAGCTCAGCTACTTGCAGCCAAAGGAAGATGCGAGACCCGATTTCTTAGGTGTTATTAAGTATTTATTTTGAACCCAAACACCAGTTTGCCACGACGCGTTTCGGCCAAAGCCTTGATCACATATATCTATGACTAAATCATTTATGGTCAATTATTTATATGCTTATATTGAAGAAAATAAGTCATACACTGAATTGGTCTGATGTATGGTTCCTAATATTGTAAGCATGCATTTTTGCTTTGAATACCTTGGAGAAGTTAGCTTTTTGTTCCCTTTGCCAGTCTATCCTTTCTTCTCTGGGCGCTTCCTGTGCCTATGTTCAGTGTCTTTTAAAGTGTATGTAAATGTAAATGTACAGGAATTTATATAGCGCAAATCACCGAGCGGTTTCTAAGCGCTTGCTTAGGGAACCCGTCCTGGTATTCCCCTGTGAGATAACCCCAGCAGGGTATCCACAAGGTGAAAGCCAGGCATCCCGCCGTGAAGGGCCGTTATGGAGATTAAGCAAGTTATTGCCGAGAGTCGCAGAGTGTGAACCCCTGAATCGAGTAGGCACCGGAGCGAGAATTGTCAAGTCCATGGACATTTTTAGGACTCAAGACCCCGCCGAGCTGGAATTTGAACCCTGGTCCCGGGCTGGCCTCTGCCTCCAGGTCTGCCTCCTCTAACCAGTGAGCCACTCCAAAGCTTGAGAAGAACATCTACTTGAGCAGCTTTAGAAGAACATCAACTTGAGCAGCAGAAAGAGGCAGTGCCCTCTTGCGCCATGCATGGTGAAGTTCACGCTGATTTTACAGCTTGGGAAAAACTCCTGGCATTAAACATCAGCACAAACGACGCGCCATAACACACTCCACCGCTTGCGGAACTTCGCGTAGCACGGAGGAGGTTTTTAGTCACTAGCCGGAACTCCGCGAACTCTACCCAGGCCTACTCATATTCACTTCAAATTCAGCCAAGTCAGTCATAGCCACACTGCTAAAACATGATTGGAGCACAACTCTGGTCTTCACATGCATCATACATGTCCCATATAGGCCGCATATAAGACACACACTCTTCCTCCCATAGCACTATGTTGTAAGGTTAATTCCTCTCTTCTTTCTTTACATCAATCATCTCCCTTCTGTTCAGCCTGCATGACTGGAGAATGCTGTATGATGTCATGGAATGTTGGCGTGTGGACTTGTGGAGAGTGTGGAGGGCGTCGGTTGGAGATGTGAGGCTGAGCAGAAGGAGGATGCTCCTGGTGGGGCTACTATTCCAGCTTAGATTAATACTTACCATTTTACTACAACTTACCATCTATCTATCTACTACCTGGAACTTAATACAATAAAGTACATCTTGGAACCTACCACCTTGTCTACAATTTGGACTTCGTACATTTTGGCGACACTCCAATGAAGCAGCGTGCAACCACCAAATGCAGTTGTCATCTCTTTTGGTCTGCCACTTCATCCACGTCCTCATCCTCCATTGCATCCATAAATACAGCAAATGAGGAGCCGCAGCTGGCGTCGGTCACAGAGCCGCATTCTTAGGCCAGAGGGTGAAGTGAACTGAAAGCAGGTTCTTGTGCCAGGGGCCGGGCCTGTGCGGTGCCAGCGATGAATAACCGCGCTTTACACCTCCTGCAGCCAGCACTGAGATGGACGTTCAAGGCGCTACTTCTGAGAAGGCCTGCGCCACAGCCAAGTTTCCGTCCACAGCTCCTGGTGGCCGGGCTCCAGGGCCCACAGCCATTTTCATGCCTCAGACAGCTGAGCAGACAGCCGGGTCAGCAGAGGCGTGATCCTGGGCACATGTGTTATCTTCATCATAAGCGCAGCTCGTTTATCACCGCCATTTTGTGTAGTAAAAACTTAATTAAAGAGCTTAGCTGGATGAAAATTGGTGCTCAGCCTCCACTTCTGAGCAGCCTTTGTGCCAGTGAGGAAATGAGTTGCCCCAGCCGGGGGCCCTCCCCTCAAGGGCCAAAGTTACTTTCACTGGCCAAGACCAACACGTGCTATTAACTCTTAGATAAATGAAGGTTACAGGTCTACGAATCATTTTTAGGTCTTGCTATGGTTAGACATAGCTGTTTATAAGACCTACTGTAAGCAAAAACACACACAAGCACAGCACAATATAACATACAGAAAGGGGCTTTGGGACAGCCTTCTTTACCCATTGGCTAGTTTGGATGAGCATCTTTCCGGCATTGGCTTGATAAGCTTTCCATCATGTTTTGATCAGTCTATTGCATTTCGCAGATATATGTATCCATCCTTACCTTGGTGACAAGTAAAAAAAGTCGTTTTCAGTGAAAGTATGATGTGGTACAACTTTAATTGTAGAAATGGCACCATTTACCCCACAAATCATATAGCAGAGACCTTGTAGATGGGCGTGGCCACCGTACATTGTACCCAAGGGCGTAGTGAACCCCCGCTGCAGCAGCTACAGTGGGGGTGTTTTTTTTTTTATAGGCCTCTTATCTGCAACTTGGCAAATAAGAGATCATAATTAATTAAAATGAAGAAAGAGAGGTGGGTTGCTAGAAAAGGGAGAGAAAGATGGACGAGTGAATGCATAAGAGTGTGAAACGATGAGTGGGTGAAAGTGTGGGTGGAAATTTGGATGAGTGGCAGAAAGGATGGATGGGCGGGTGAAAGGATCGATGGATGAATGTGTGAAAGGATGGATGGATGAGTGGATGAAAGGATGGGTGGATGAGTGGGTGAAAAGATGTGTGGATGATTGGGTGAAAGGATGGGTGACTGGGTGGGTGGATAAGTGAATAAAAGGATGTGTAGATGGGTGGGTGAAAGGATGGCGGAGTAAATGGAAATCTGAGAGGATGGATGGGTGGGTGAAAGGATTGATGAGTATGTGAAAGGATAGCGGATACATGGAAATCTGAGAGAATGGATGAGTGGGTGAAAGGAACAATTGATGGCTGGAAAGCATTATTGATGGATGAGTAGGTCAAATGATGGGTGGGTGGATGGATGTATGGATTGATGCATGCATAGATAATGGATGTGTGAATGAATGGATAGGTGGATGATATGGCTAATGGGTGGATGGAATAGTGACATATTAAATGATGGATGAAAGACTGAATGGATGACAGAACGGTGGATATCAGCAGGTAGATGACGGGTGAAATGATGGATAGATGCTTGGACAGAAGTGACAAGGGAGCTCTTCTATGGAGGTTCGGGCTCACTTGCATCGCATGTTTGGTGCCATCAGAGCCTTGGTTCTAAGTGGGGGGCATTTTCATTTTATGGTTTCCCTTGTTTGTACCCGCTCCTCTACACCTCTGTTTCTGCCACTACCACCCCGTCATGGAGTCTGTGACTGTTCATGCTCTCACCTTTAATTTGAGTTTGTGAAATAGCTATGCTTTAAAGTGAAACACATTAGGTGAACTGCAGATGGTTCCAGAATGTTTCAGACTATAATTGAATGCATGCCAAATGCATCCTAATGCATATATAACGAAAGCACAATTTTACCTATATGCAAATAAGCATTAGCAAAGCCAACGTCTGGCTTATAACTGAAAATGCAAGCTAGACCTATTGGTCTTGGTAGTTCTTGCTCTAGACTTTCAAGGACTTTGCATTCCACACCTCTTAAAATACTGTTGCCCCATTGGGTTGAGTCCCCCCTCCCTGTCTGGGTGTGTGGAAACCACTAGCACGTGTTGCACGGTGGGATCAAGCTTGTCTATCTCTCTCTCTTTCTCTCTCTGCATGGAATTACTGTAACATGGCATTGGAAGGACGAGCGTTTCTCTCTAGCCTGGTCCTCATATTTGAGTATTAATTAGATAAATCTGAGGGGTTCACATTGGGGAGTAATAATCACCTCCCACTCAGGGCATAAGTCCTAAACATTAAGTGAGGGAACTAACCTAGTCAGGCAGTATGCAAGTGACAACACAACATGTGACATCACAGTGTGTGACATCGCACTTAGCATCACAGGAAACGGCATCACAACTCATGACTTCACGGGAAGTGACATCACAAGAAGTAACATCAGATCTTAAGATATTTGCTGAAGAGATATGTGTTTTTTTCTAGTCCAAGTTTTGAATCAAAGTAGCACAGAGGGTTAATGTGTCTCCTGCAAAGCACATCATATGATATACAGATGACAGATTCTCATTTTATGTGGATGGGTAAGTAGATCACTACTTTTATCACAGAGATCCTTTTGTTACTTGCAGTTTATAAATTGTAATCCTTGGAATACAGCACAGTGAGTTATGCAGGACATGTGACTTCTACACCTTGTGACCCTCACTGTCTCATGTAACACAACCTGTACATTAATTTACATACATGATGATGTAAAGCTCTCTGACATCCAGGATTGAGATGAGTAGCGCTATAAAACAAAATGGTGGAATATTAAGCTTGGATGTGCAAATAATGGAGCAGACCAACCCATCTGGCATTATTACAGTGCATGCCTATCTCCTATATACAGAGAGTGAAAAAAGTCAAAAGCGCCCTCTCTCAAATATCTGTGAAGTGATAACAAGCTGTGTGCCTTTGTTTCCCCTCCATTGCATTTACATCTAGGTGTGAGGCTCCAGATAGCTCCCATCCAGAAAACTGAAACAAAAGGAGGCCTGATGGCCCCTTAAATTCAGCCTTTGCTTTGGGTCCAGCTGGAATTTGAAATAAGAAACCCCTCCTCAGCCTGCACATTGCTGCTCTGAACAAAAGCAGACAAAATGCAGGCGCTGCTGAAACTGTCTCAGTGTCAGAAAATTACCCCAGAACAGATGAGCCTATTTCTGTGGGGTCTAACTTCTTGGCAGGGTGGATAGCTTCCACCCTCTGAAAAGATTGGTTAGATGCCGTCTATCCGCATGTACCCTCCACATGTGCTCTGTTCCCACCCAAATCCATTGTTCAGAGTGGGTAAGGAGGAGGCTCAACGTCATTTGGCGAGGGTCAACAGTGCAAAAAGAAGCAGCAAAGCCGGGCTCTTGGAACTCTCATTAACTCTCACATTCTCCCTCATCTGAGCCTAAAAAGCGCAGGTACCTCTTTTGTTTTGTTTTTTGTTTCTCGGGCCAGGTGTTCACCAGTGCCCTTTGGTACCTGTATCTTTTTTTTAGAAAGCTTCATCAGCAAGGGACCCCTCTGGACGCCCTTTCTTAGGAAAAGTTGACACTATACAAGACATGTGGGGTTTCCACAAACATTCTGAGACTGCTGCAGAATCAGGTTCTTGGTAAACCATGCAGTGATTATGTCCCCTTACTCTTTTTCAGTTTAGGTTATAAATTCTTTCATGGACACCTCGAGCTCCTGGAAAGAGCTGTTCTTTAGGATCCAGGCCCCCTTCAGCCTTTGCTTTAGCAGCCCCCGAAGCGGTATACGTTCAGCTGTAACCAGTGGCCAGGTTGCATTCACTCCCAGTCGCTCGTTTCATTCAGCAAGGCGCCCTGCTTGATCTGGGCTCTGCTGCTTGTGTCGCCTGTATTTATAAAGCCCGTGGCTATCATGACCTAAATGAAACCGTGTTCTCAATCTTTCTTTTCTGGGTCCAAGGGGAGAAATTCCAAATGTGCAAACAGGATTATCAGAGCATCAGCAGCATCTGCTCTTGGAGTGAACCAGCAGGGCCCTTCAGAGCCTTGCCGAACACATGACAGCAATCAGCTCTATGCAGGCGCAGGCGCTATATGATGTATAGCTGCATGACTCATTGCATGCACACAGTATAAGGGAGGGGGGGGGTAGGGATGACCACTGTCAGGCCCACCTGGACCAATCAGAATTCACCGCGGCTCCATTTGTCTCGTTGCGTTCCTGCTACAGTGACTCCCATGTAAATGTCAAACCCTTTTGGATTCTGGTGCAATATTGTACCTTGTCCTCACTACCACTTGAATGTGTTCATTACTGTTTGTTTACAAAATTCTATGTGCCCCCTCATTTGTCCCGGAAGAGTCCATGCACCGCCTCTAATCTATTGCCACTTTTTCCCTGCAGTTGGCCAAGTCCATGTCCCAGGTTTGCCAGGTGGACTTAAAATAAGGCAGCATCAGGCTGAAGCAGAGTCTGGCAGACCAGGTTATCTGCAGTGCAGCAATAATGCCACCACCAGGGTCTGTGCAAAGGACTTTGCCACACTAAATGGGAACCTTTTGTTCTTACTGCATTTCTAGCTAACTGTGCCTCATTTGGAGAGGTGAGGTGTGGCACAGCGGCCAGAGTGGCTGACTCCGGAGCATGGGGCCTGCGGTTTGAATCCCAGCGCTGGTGGCAGCTCAGCTCAGCATCATATAACTCTGGGCAGTAGCTCACTTAATCTCACCAACGGCCCCCAGTGCCTTGAAACCCTTTAGGGGTGACATGTTTGTGCTTTACAAATACGAATTATTATTTGCTGAATATATGAAACTAGACAGTGACTGGGCGTTATCTGGCCCAAGATGCAGCTCTTTGCAAAAAGACATCACAATGGCCCAGGGAGAGACCATGAAGTGATGAGCACTGGTACCCACCCAAGTTCCCACTCAATGACATCACGTGTGAGGTCAAGCGCAGTACATTGGAGGAGTTACGGTTGCCTTGCTCACCATAACTGCCACATTTCAGTAGTTTTTAGATTTGTTATTTTATTTAAGTAAGTGGTATTGCTATATCTCAAACCTAATTTAAAGGCAGCAGAGCATTGTACAGGATCAAAGGCAAGGATACAGTTAACAAATGATTTGAGAGATATCTGTTTTGTGGACTGGTACTGCAATTATGACAATAACAACGCTTCATCTGAAGAGTTTTAGAGCAATATATACACAAATACATACCCAACCACCACTGTGCAGTTATAGTTGGGTCAGAGTCTCCATCGGAAAGGCATTATTTGTTTCTTTAGGGTCAATATACAGATCTGCACAACTCTTTCCAAAAAAAACTTTGGCTCCTTCATGGAAAGTTTCAAAGTGATTCGTTGAGCTATGCCAAGCAAACGAGGGGGGTTTGCCAGTTCCCATGCCAATTCCTATAGGATGCTTTGCTCTGTAATACAGAAAAAAACTTCTGACTCCGAAAATGTTTGTGATTTGGTGTAAACCTGTACAGCTGTTTTCGAGAAATTAGCATTAAAGAGAGGCTCAATTTGGGCGCAAAGGGGTTAATCCTCGGAATAACAGGGATATATTGGGGCATATTTATGAGTTCTGGCGCATCTCTGCAAATCAGCAGGGATGCGCCAGAACAAATGCGTCACGTAAATCTACTCTTGAGTTACAGATGATGCGCCGCATTTACAATGAGGCGCGCCGTGGCGCAAGGGTAGGCAAATGCGTGACGCATCTTGTGACGTAAGGGGTCGCATCGCTGGAGTCGCATTGCAAGCACGACCCGACTCCAGCAATGCTCGGGTGTGCCCTATACTTAACGTGCTGCGTCAGTCCTTACTCCTGCTTCAAGCAGGTGTAAGGAATTGACGTTGATTTCACGCAGGCACTTTTGCGAGGCGCACCTGCCCCGGAACGCCCACCCTGTGCCGGGATGCCCACATGTGGCGCAGGGCTTTACAACATGACGCATCTGCCTAGATGCGTCACGTTGTAAATGGGTCGCAGGGATGCACCACGTTTAAAAAAAATTCAGAAATGTGTACATATGTTTTTTTTTTGTTGCTTGATACATGTTTTTCAGACTATTGAATAAAAGGAATTAATCAATGGAACTCATGTGTGAGGTTTTTGGAATGTCTACTTTCCCAGTGAAATCCCGTTAAATTACACCTCAATTGTATACCAGAAGGGCTACTGGTATAGGGGAGGTTGGCAAGTGCTGCGCCTTTTTTCAGTTAACGCAGCTCTTTAGCTTAAATGTTGTCATATATTTGCATGGTATCCAATCCGATCAATTCTTTGCTATGCTTACTTGAGGGAGCCTCACGCAGCCTGGCTAGAGCCTTGACACCTGCAGAGAAACATGAGCTACCTGGCTAAAACATGAGCTGCCTGGGTAAAGCCCTGAGACCATGCTGAGAAACTTGAGGGAGCTGTACACAACCTGGCTAGATCCCTGAGACCTGCAGAGAAACTTGGGGGAGCTGCACGCAACCTAGCCAGAGCCCTGCGACCTGCAGAGAAACTTGAGGGAGCTGTACACAACCTGGCTACTGCCCCGAGACCTGCATAGAAACTTGAGGGTGCTGTACACAGCTTGGCTACTGCCCCGAGACCTGCAGAGAAACTTGAGGGAGCTGTACACAGCTTGGCTACTGCCCTGAGACCTGCAGAGAAACTTGAGGGAGCTGTACACAGCTTGGCTACTGCCCCGAGACCTGCAGAGAAACTTGAGGGAGCTCTACACAACCTGGCTAGAGCCCCGAGACCTGCAGAGAAACTTAAGGAGCTGCACGCAACCTAGCCAGAGCCCTGCGACCTGCAGAGAAACTTGAGGGAGCTGTACACAACCTGGCTACTGCCCCGAGACCTGCATAGAAACTTGAGGGAGCTGTACACAGCTTGGCTAGAGCCCTGAGACCTGCATAGAAACGTGAGGGTGCTGTACATAGTTTGGCTACTGCCCCGAGACCTGCAGAGAAACTTGAGGGAGCTGTACACAGCTTGGCTACTGCCCCGAGACCTGCAGAGAAGCTTGAGGGAGCTGTAAACAGCTTGGCTACTGCCCCGAGACCTGCAGAGAAACTTGAGGGAGCTCTACACAACCTGGCTAGAGCCCCGAGACCTGCAGAGAAACTTGAGGGAGCTGTACACAGCTTGGCTACTGCCCCGAGACCTGCAGAGAAACTTGAGGGAGCTCTACACAACCTGGCTAGAGCCCCGAGACCTGCAGAGAAACTTTGAGGGAGCTGTACACAGCCTGGCTAGAGCCCTGAGACCTGCATAGAAACTTGAGGGAGCTGTACACAACCTAGCTAGAGCCCTGCGACCTGCAGAGAAACTTGAGGGAGCTCTACACAACCTGGCTAGAGCCCTGCGACCTGCAGAGAAACTTGAGGGAGCAGTACACAACCTGGCTACAGACCCGAGACCTGAGGAGAAACTTGAGGGTGCTGTACACAACCTGCCTACAGCCCCGAGACCTGCAGAGAAACTTGAGGGAGCTGTACACAGCCTGGCTAGAGCCCAGAGACCTGCAGAGAAACTTGAGGGAGCTGTACACAACCTGGCTACAGCTCTGAGATCTGCAGAGAAACTTGAGGGAGCAGTACAAAACCTGGCTACTGCCCCGAGACATGCAGAGAAACTTGAGGGAGCTGTACACAGCCTGGTTAGAGCCCTGCGACCTGCAGAGAAACTTGAGGGAGCTGTACACAACCTGGCTACTGCCCGAGACCTGCAGAGAAACTTGAGGGAGCTGTACACAGCCTGGCTAGAGCCCTGCGATCTGTGGAGAAACTTGAGGGAGCTGTACACAACCTGGCTACTGCCCCGAGACCTGCAGAGAAACTTGAGGTAGCTGCAAGCAACCTGGCTAGAGACCTGAGACCTGCATAGAAACTTGAGGGAGCTGTACACAGCCTATCTTACTGTATCTTGTTTGCCGTCAGTTATGCGTTCATGCTCCTATCTTTTGTAGCATGATGGTGGCTCAACACTGTAACGACGCGTACCCTTGGGTGTCTGTGGATCGTAGTAAGGTGCATGACATACATTTTTTCC
The DNA here is from genome assembly GCF_964263255.1 of Lissotriton vulgaris. NCBI lineage: Eukaryota > Metazoa > Chordata > Amphibia > Caudata > Salamandridae > Lissotriton > Lissotriton vulgaris. Next base: position 167,371,019 of record NC_141689.1, on the reverse strand, counting down.
AATAGCGTACCCATAAATCTTCAACTTCCACTTGGAGAATTGGGCAGGTGTGGGACTTTGAATCCTGGTCTGGCTACTATGGTCATGGGCTAGGGCTGTTGTTGTTCTGTGGCTAGGATCATTGAGATTTCTATATAACTAGAGTTTATTGACTTGCCTTGGATTCATCATTCTTTTTACTTTCTGTCCGCCTGTTCTTTCCTTATCTTTTTGACCTGCTAAATTTAAAACGCTTTTTTACATTTCTTTAAAAAAGAGAAACACATTTCTAGTTTTGAATACTTCAGTGGTAGACTTACAGGTTATAAAATGTGTTCAGAAGTTTATGGAGCACAACTTTCTATATTTTCAGAGCCATGAAAAGTCTCTCTCAAATCATTTCAAGTTTCTATGTAGGTCTCAGGGCTCTAGCCAGGTTGTGTACAGCTCCCTCAAGTTTCTCTGCAGGTCTCACAGCTCTAGCCAGGCTCTGGTCAGCTCCCTCGAATTTCTCTGCAGGGCTCAGGGTTCGAGCCAGGCTGTGTTCAGCTCCCTCAAGTTTCTATGGAGGTCTCAGGGCTCTAGCCAGGCTGTGTACAGCTCCCTCAAGTTTCTCTTCAGGTCTCAGGGCTCTAGCCAGGCTCTGTACAGCTCCCTCAAGTTTCTCTTCAGGTCTCAGGGCTCTAGCCAGGCTCTGTACAGCTCCCTCAAGTTTCTCTTCAGGTCTCGGGGCAGTAGCCAGGCTGTGTACAGCTCCCTCAAGTTTCTCTGCAGGTCTCGGGCAGTAGCCAGGTTGTGTTCAGCTCCCTCAAGTTTCTCTGCAGGTCCCAGGGCTCTAGCCAGGTTGTGTACAGCTCCCTCAAGTTTCTCTGCAAGGTCTCAGGGCTCTAGCTAGGTTGCATGCAGCTCCCTCAAGTTTCTCTGCAGGTCGCAGGGCTCTAGCCAGGCTGTGTACAGCTCCCTCAAGTTTCTCTTCAGGTCTCAGGGCTCTAGCCAGGCTCTGTACAGCTCCCTCAAGTTTCTCTTCAGGTCTCGGGGCAGTAGCCAGGCTGTGTACAGCTCCCTCAAGTTTCTCTGCTGGTCTCGGGCAGTAGCCAGGTTGTGTTCAGCTCCCTCAAGTTTCTCTGCAGGTCGCAGGGCTCTAGCCAGGTTGTGTACAGCTCCCTCAAGTTTCTCTGCAAGGTCTCAGGGCTTTAGCCAAGCAGCGGCAGCTCCCTCATGTTTCTCTGCAGGTGTCAGGGCTCTAGCCAGGCTGCGTGAGACTCCCCAAGTTTCTCTGCAGGTCTCAGGGCTGTGGCCAAGCTGTGTACAGCTCTCTCAAGTTTCTCTGCAGGTCTCGGGGCTGTAGGCAGGTTGTGTACAGCTCCCTCAAGTTTCTCTGTAGGTCCCGGGCTCTAGCCAGGCTCTGTACAGCTCCCTCAAGTTTCTCTTCAGGTCTCGGGTCTGTAGCCAGGTTGTGTACAGCTCCCTCAAGTTTCTCTTCAGGTCTCGGGTCTGTAGCCAGGTTGTGTACAGCTCCCTCAAGTTTCTCTTCAGGTATCGGGTCTGTAGCCAGGTTGTGTACAGCTCCCTCAAGTTTCTCTGCTAGGTCTCAGGACTCTAGCTAGGTTGCGTGCTGCTCCCTCAAGTTTCTCTTCAGGTCTCAGGGCTATAGCCAGGTTGTGTACACCTCGCTCAAGTTTCTATGCATGGTCTCAGGGCTTTAGCCAAGCAGCGTGCAGCTCCCTCATGTTTTTCTGCAGGTGTCAGGGCTCTAGCCAGGCTGTGTGAGGCTCCCCAAGTTTCTCTGCAGGTCTCAGGGCTGTGGCCAAGCTGTGTACAGCTCCCTCTAGGTTCTCTGCAGGTCTCAGGGCTGTAGCTAGCTTGTGTACAGCTCCCTCATTTTCTCTGCAGGTCTCAGGGCAGTAGCCAAGCTGTGTACAGCTCCCTCACGTTTCTCTGCAGGTCTCGGGGCTGTAGCCAGGCTGTGTACAGCACCCTCAAGTTTCTCTTCAGGTCTCGGGCTGTAGCCAGGTTGCGTGCTGCTCCCTCAAGTTACTCTTCAGGTCTCGGGGCTCTAGCCAAGCTGTGTACAGCTCCCTCACGTTTCTCTGCAGGTTTCAGAGCTGCAGCCAGGCTGTGTTCAGCTCCCTCAAGCTTCTATGCAGGCCTCAGGGCTCTAGCCAGGTTGTGTACATGTGTACAGCTCCCTCAAGCGTCTATGCAGGCCTCAGGGCTCTAGCCAGATTCTGTACACCTCCCTCAAGCGTCTATGCAGGCCTCAGGGCTCTAGCCAGATTCTGTACACCTCCCTCAAATTTCTCTACAGGTCTCGGGATGTAGCCAGGTTGTGTACAACTCCCTCAAGCTTCTCTACGGGTCTCAGGGCTGCAGTCAGGCTGTGCACAGCTCCCTCAAGCTTCTCTACGGGTCTCAGGGCTGCAGTCAGGCTGTGTACAGCTCCCTCAAGTTTCTCTGTATGTCTTGGGCTCTAGCCAGGCTCTGTACAGCTCCCTCAAGTTTCTATGCAGGTCTCAGACCTGTACCCAGGTTGTGTACAGCTCCCTCAAGTTTCTATGCAGGTCTCAGACCTGTACCCAGGTTGTGTACAGCTCCCTCAAGTTTCTCTGCAGGTCTCGGGCAGTAGCCAGGTTGTGTAAAGCTCCCCCAAGTTTCTCTGCAGCTCCCAGGGCTCTAGCCAGGTTGTTTATATCTCCCTCAAGTTTATGTAGGTCTGTAAGTCTTAGGGCTGCAGTCAGGTTGCGTTGTGTACATCTCCCTACAGTTCTTCTGCAGGTCTCAGAGCTGAAGCCAGGTTGTGTAGAGCTCCCTCAACTTTATCTGCAGGCCTCAGGGCTGCAGCGAGGTTGTGTACATGTCCCTCAAGTTTCTCTGCTGCTTTCAGGGCTCTAGCCAGTTTGTGTGCAGCTCCCCAGGCTCTTGTCTAGGTTGCTTGGTCATGAACAGGATCTCTTCTGCTTCCAGGCTTCACAATCAGAAAAGCATAGGATGAAAACCGCACAGGAAGAGTTTACTTAAAAGCAAAGCCTGGCTTTTCAAGTCAGCGCCGGATTCTCTTTCATGAGAGTTTTACTTTTATTTTGATTGTAATAATAGTACCCTTCTATCAACTAGGCGGAACCGTGCGCTCTGTAATTCCGAATCCCACCAAAGCTTGGGCAGCAAAGGCATAATATTAGCCTTTGAGGGTAGTGGCAGGCTCCTGATGTGGTCTGGGAGCATTTGCATATGGCACAGGATGGCTGAGGATTCTGTAGCTACGGGATAAGCCACCAGCCACAATTCATGCAGAATGAAAACAGCAATTAAAGATCATTTCCGTCAATGCTAGGAGTGTAAGATTTATTGTCTGCCTCCAGGGATGCAGAGCTCTCAGTCTGTTGCTGATTTATTCCTCCCAAGGGGCACCCTTATTGACCTCTGGGCAGAGCTGAAGCCGGAATACTTTCCATTTGGCTCTGCGGATTGGTGGGTCTCCAGACCTCTGCAAGTGTTTCTGTAGAGAGGCCTTCTGGGGGTCTAGAGACCTGGCCGATGGATGAGGCAGGGGGGCCCTTCCAAGGGTCAGAGACCTCACACTGAGGCCACAGTCTGTGCACAAGGGCGAGGAGTTTGCCAGTGCTTTGCTGCCCTGAGCAGCCAGCAAGGCATTGAGTCTGCTGCTGCTATGACTCTGAGGCCCAGGCAGAACAAAGCATCTGGGATACTGCCCTGCATGAAAATCCCATGCATTGCACAAATAATGGGAGTAGAAGTCGCATTCTGACTGTGTCTTCTGCCACACGCGTGCAAAATAAGCCGTGGTGCAAAGGCAAGCGAGCCCCGCCTCGCGAGATCCAGAGGCGCACACACCTTCCAGGAGACATTTCTGTGTGCAGATAACCACGAAGTGGAAGCTGCTGAAAATGTTCAATTTGGTGGAAGTTGCACATCAAACATGGAAGTATAACATGATATTTAGCTTACTGATTGCTTACGCCTGTTTTTTTTGTAGCTACAATTCCGTGCAAAGCCGAATCTTATTATTTTAGTTGACCTGGCTTTGCGTGCGATCCTAGTTGCGCTTGCACGGTACTCATGACATTCTGCCCAAATTATTAGGAGGTCCACCCTACACAAAGCAATGCTTTTTTAGCACTATTCACGCTTCAACTTTCTGGACAAAAGTTGTTTCCCATGCGTAGGTTGATTGCTGGGCATGCACCAATGCTTTATAGATCTGGGCCTGCAGCTCTGAAGGACACTGTAGGTTGGCATGAGGTGCGTCTTCTGCTTCCTTGACCAATGCTTTGTTGATCTGGGCCTGCGTCTCTAAAGGTCACTGGAGGTCGGTGCGAGGTGCATCTTCTGCACCCATGACCAATGCTTACTCCATTGGAGGTGAGTCCTCACCTCATGAGATAGGCACCTCGTCGACTATTATTTTATTTTTAAATTTAACAACTACCACCTCCTCTCCCAGGGGATGGCTATAGGAAAAGGTCTACATTGTCTCCTTCTTGAGCCTATTGCCTGGCATGTGGTTTTGTTTTCATTTTGTATGCACACCAAGCCCCACAGTGCAGCCCCTGCTGCGGTAGGGATGCCAAGGACTAGGCTGAAAACAGTTTTATAGACCCCTGGGCTTTGGGTCGCACTAAATGAAGCTGAGTGACACAGTGCCTCACATGTGTGTCCCCCTCAGTCTCTGCCAGGTGTGTGCTTATGAAAGTGAATGAGCCACCTCGAGAGGTAAAATCTGCCTGTAGTTGTAGGTTGGTCTGCCCTTGACAACACACAGCTAAAACTGGCTGTAGGTGGCACCTTAAAATGACTCAGTGTAGTGATGAACACAGAGAATAAACCACCACGCTAGGGAAATCTGCCTGTAGTTGAATGTTGGGCTGTCCTTGGCAAAACGCAGATAAAATTGGCTGTAAGTGGCACCTTAAAATGACTCAGTGTAGTGATGAGGTCACAAATGGCTGAGTTTAGAAGTTGTTTATAGGTGCAACCTCCTCTACATCCTTCCGTGTGAAGGGCCAGTGGGGTAGAGGAGGAGAAGAGGAGAGTCCAGATGCTGTACTTTGTTTTTTTCATTGGCAAGTCCAGATGAGCAGTTGTGAGCAAGCCTCACTTTGTGCATGGCGTGTAATGTTATGTTATGTTATGTTATGTTATGTTATGTTACAGCATAGTTATCAAGTACACGTACTGCAAAAAGGTTTCATGGTGCTGAAACAAAGAGGCATGAAAGACAAATCTTATCCACTCGCCTGTATATAAAGCTATGTTTTTAACTAAGTCCTAAAGCTGATGTAGGGCGTTGTGATTCAGAAAAGGGGGTGGTGATGAACAGAGTGTCTGAATTAAGCAGACCACTCTTACCCAGTTCAAAGATCAGGGCTTGATCCATCACCGTTTTTTAGCTCACTGCACCATCCCAGCTCAGTACCTGGCTACATGCAAATTAGTCTGTCCCTGGCCCAGTGCATCATGGGAACAGGGCAGACAAGACTACCAAGCCAATTCTTATTCTGGGAAGGAAACAAGCTTCCGGGGACCGGTTTCTGGCATTTCAGCCGTCTTCGGCCCGGCTTGCTTGAATCCTGATGGTGCAATGAGCAAGGGACTCATGTCTGAGCATACCCTTCCACGCTTATGGTGGACAAAATGATTCAGAAAAGGGGGTGGTGATGAACAGAGTGTCTGAATTAAGCAGACCACTCTTACCCAGTCCAAAGATCAGGGCTTGATCCATCACCTTTTGTAGCTCACTGCACCATCCCAGCTCAGAACCTGGCTACTTGCAAATTAGTCTGTCCCTGGCCCAGTGCATCATGGGAACAGGGCAGACCAGACTACCAAGCCAATTCTTATACTGGGAAGGAAACAAGCTTCCGGGGACCGGTTTCTGGCATTTCAGCCGTCTTCGGCCCAGCTTGCTTGAATCCTGATGGTGCAATGAGCAAGGGACTCACATCTGAGTATACCCTTCCACGCTTATGGTGGACAAAATGATTCAGAAAAGGGGGTGGTGATGAACAGAGAGTCTGAATTAAGCAGACCACTCTTACCCAGTCCAAAGATCAGGGCTTGATCCATCACCGTTTTTTAGCTCACTGCACCATCCCAGCTCAGAACCTGGCTACATGCAAATTAGTCTGTCCCTGGCCCAGTGCATCATGGGAACAGGGCAGACCAGACTACCAAGCCAATTCTTATACTGGGAAGGAAACAAGCTTCCGGGGACCGGTTTCTGGCATTTCAGCCCTGTTCCCATGATGCACTGGGCCAGGGACAGACTAATTTGCATGTAGCCGGGTTCTGAGCTGGGATGGTGCAGTGAGCTAAAAAACTGTGATGGATCAAGCCCTGATCCGTTGACTGGGTATGAGTGTTCTGCTTAATTCAGATACTCTGTCCATCACCAACCCCTTTTCTGAATCGATTTGTCCACCATAAGCGTGGAAGGGTATGCTAAGACATGAGTCCCTTGCTCATTGCACCATCAGGATTCGAGCAAGCCGGGCCGAAGATGGCTGTAATGCCAGAAACCGGTCCCCGGAAGCTTGTTTCCTTCCCAGTAAAAGAATTGGCTTGGTAGTTTGGTCTGCCCTGTTCCCATGATACACTGGGCCAGGGACAGACTAATTTGCATGTAGCCGGGTTCTGAGCTGGAATGGTGCAGTGAGCTAAAAAACGGTGATGGATCAAGCCCTGATCTGTTGACTGGGTATGAGTGTTCTGCTTAATTCAGATACTCTGTCCATCACCACCCCCTTTTCTGAATCGTTTTGTCCACCATAAGCGTGGAAGGGTATACTCAGACGTGAGTCCCTTGCTCATTGCACCATCAGGATTCAAGCAAGCCGGGCCGAAGACGGCTGTAATGCCAGAAACCGGTCCCCGGAAGCTTGTTTCCTTCCCAGTAAAAGAATTGGCTTGGTAGTTTGGTCTGCCCTGTTCCCATGATGCACTGGGCCAGGGACAGACTAATTTGCATGTAGCCGGGTTCTGAGCTGGGATGGTGCAGTGAGCTAAAAACGGTGATGGATCAAGCCCTGATCTGTTGACTGGGTACGAGTGTTCTGCTTAATTCAGATACTCTGACCATCACCACCCCCTTTTCTGAATCGTTTTGTCCACCATAAGCGTGGAAGGGTATGCTCAGACATGAGTCCCTTGCTCATTGCACCATCAGGATTCAAGCAAGCCGGGCCGAAGACGGCTGTAATGCCAGAAACCGGTCCCCGGAAGCTTGTTTCCTTCCCAGTAAAAGAATTGGCTTGGTAGTTTGGTCTGCCCTGTTCCCATGATGCACTGGGCCAGGGACAGACTAATTTGCATGTAGCCGGGTTCTAAGCTGGGATGGTGCAGTGAGCTAAAAAACGGTAATGGGTCAAGCCCTGATCTGTTGACTGGGTACGAGTGTTCTGCTAATTCAGATACTCTGTCCATCACCACTCCCTTTTCTGAATCGATGTAGGGCGTTGTGGCTCTAATGTTAGTGAGAAGGGAGTTCCAAAGACCAGGAGCAAGCGCCGCAAACCTGGTTCCACCCTGCTTCTTCTTGTTAAATTTGGGAATCTCTAGTAGGTTTTGGAGCACCGACCTAATATTGCGCATAGGACCACAATTCCGAATTGAAGCGCTCACAAAAGTTGGGGTTTTAGCATATCGAGATTTGAAAATAATACACCCATTTTTTAAAGGGTTCTCTGAGGGACTGGAGGTCAGTGTCATTTACCAGCAGAGGTTTGATGTGGCAGAATCTAGGCTGACGCCAGACTAATCTAGCTGCTTGGTTTTGGACCAGCCGAAGCCTCTGACTCAAGCCTTGGGAAGGCCCAGGCAGAGAGACCTAGCATGGTCAGTACAGGACATGCCAAGGGCAGTTATGATCTGTATGAAGGCCTCAATGGGGGAAGTATTTCTCCATTTCAACTATCGGGGGCTTCGGTGAAAGGTCTTCATTGACTAAAATCCCTGGGCTTTGAAACTCTGTGTTTGGGAGGGGGAGCACCCAACTCCAATGGCTAGATGAAGGGATTCCAACTATGCAGTTTGTTTTTGATCATTAAAATCTCAGTTTTGTCTGAATTCATCTTCAGCTGATGGCGGTTCATCCAGTCTCAGATGTAAATCAAAGTGCTCTGAAAAAACTCTGTAAATTCCGGCGAGTTATCTACGTCATAACATAGTTATATATTTCACCCTTCAGCTCTGCAGAGTGTGTGCCAGCGGGTGGATGTAAAGATTAAATAAAAGTCGGGGACAATGAAGAGTCCTGAGGTCCTCCACAGGCGAGAATTATCTTGGATGTACAGAAAGGGGAGAGTTGAAAGGCCTGAAAGGAATGATTTCAGCCAATTTAATGCTGATTCCTGTGGACCAGCGGCCTCAACACAGTTGATTAAGAGGTCATGATCCACCGTGCCAAAGGCCGCCGATAAGTCCAAAAGGACTAATGTGTGGGCCTCTCCTTTATCTGCTTCCTCTCTCATATCATAAACTACGGATAGTGTAACAGATTCCGTTGAGTGGGAGGGGAAATCCCGCCTGATGAGAGTCAAGGAAGGAGCAATCTATAAGAAAAGAACACAGATTTTGGGCATTGTGTGCCTTCAATATCTAGGCGAGGTAGGGGAGTAAAGAGACAGGGCGATAGTTCTCCAAAACAGATGTGCCTTCCCCAGCTTTTTTTAGAAGAGGAACGACTACCCCTTCCTTAAATGTATGGGGGACCAAGCCCTGCTAAGGGATAAGTTGAACAGAGATAATACTGGGTCATGAAAGTCTGAGAATATAATTTTTTTAATCCAAGGAGGGCAGATTTCATTAGGGGAGATGAATTTGACCTTGGGCATAAGTTTCGAGAAACCATCCTTGGTGATTGCGGAAAGGCTGTAAGTTTTATAGTATTTATATCTTCCTAGGAGATAGCACTGGTAATTGGGCTAGGGGGTATGCTATCTTATATTATCTGAATTTTATCTAAGTAGAAGGAATTCAAATTGTCGCACAATTTTTGAGTAGAAACCACCAGGACATTAAGGCGTCTGGTTATAACGTTCGATAATTGAGTCGAATAAAACTTTTTTTTTCTAGTTTTGTTGTCAGACTTTAAAATGTAATTAGAAAAATAGGTAGGTTTGGTCTCTTATGACAATTTCTGATAGGCTTTAAACTTCAAGGCAAAGCTATCCTTCTTGTGAGGTAAATATGCTTTCTACCATTTATGTGCCAACTGGCGTAGTTGTTTTTTTTAATGCAGTTTTATATAGCGCGAAATGGACCCGAAGGTATGGGGTATCAGAGCGTTTTACACAAGCACCAGTTGCGTTTCATGAGGACACATTCATTTTTTGGTAGGCACGAGGAGATTAAGTGATTTGCCCAGAATCACAGGATGTTCAGCGTCATTGCCGAGACTCAAACCCGGTTCCCCAGAATCGAGGTCAACCGCCCTAGCTGTTAGGCCAACTCCTCTCCCAGCTTAAGTTTAAATCCTCTGTATACCATTAGACACTTCATGGTGATTTTGTTTTACGCATTGGAGCATGCGTATTGCTGGCTTCTTCTAGCCAGTCAGTAACTGCCCTTTCGAGAACCTTTACATTCTCACTATAAGGAGGCTGAGACTGTGCCAAGGAGTTACAGAAGGTGCTAAGATTAACACGCTTCTGCAAGTTTCTGTAAGAGATGCTTGCACAGGTGGGAGATTTCCTAGATGTTTTATCATTCATGTCAAATTTAATTAAATGATGATTCGACCAGTGTCATGGGGCGACCAAAAGGGTTGATATCAGTAATCAGTGACCAAACCTGATCTAGTGTATGGCCCTTAATATGTGTGGCTGTAAGCACCTGCTGATCAAAGTTTAGTCTAGTAAGAGAGTCAGTAAGATCAGAAGACTTGTGGCTACTGTTTTCCACTTTGGCCCACAAGTTGAAGTCTCCAAGAAATTTCAATAAAATGTATTTTTTTGTATAATCAAACACTTGTGGATAAAGAGTCAGTTAGGTGTAGTGAAAGCTGAGGCATGTCTGTATATAAGAATACATATTAGAGGGAAAGTATGCTCATCTAATTTGATTACCAAATTCTCTACTGACGGGACTGGTAAAGGGGTACATTCAGTGAAAGAAATGTGCTTTTTAAATGACTGCAGCCACCCTTCCACATTTTTTCCCTTAAGGTTTATTAAAATTGAGTACACAGTAATTGTCTGGAAGTGCTGCTAAAATGTTAGGCATGGAGTCCTTTGTTAGCCAAGTTTCTATTAAAAACATATATATCCGGGGATTCTGACTCAAGGAGGCAAAATATCTCAAGTTGATGTCTTACCAATGATCTTGTGTTAAAGTAGGCAGAAAGATAAAATCCTTTTCTGTGGATTTTGACTGTGACCAAGGGCAATTTTCCACAGTAGTCGTATAAGTCAGCAACCTATACGAAGTCCAACTGTTGGGGTTTTATGATACCGAATGTATCCAGTTTTTGTATAAGAGGAGTTTCAAAATGGTAATTTTTTGTGGATAGAGATCAGAGATCTTTTATAGAGTACACAAAGATTTGACCATTATAGCTGGCTTCTGACCCCAGACTGATGCGGATGGGCATAGACAGGCTTACTTTAGGTGTACCTTCTGAGCGCCCGCTGCATGCATGCGATCCTCCACCAGGTTTAAAAGACCCCGTAGATCTTTGCTTCCCCCAGCCAATAGTGGTCAAGTTCAGTGTGTCTGAGGGAGCGCGATGAAAGCAATTAACAAACGCAGTTTTCCCCATCAAAAAACAGCAAAGTGTGAAAATAAAAAGTGCAGCCAGCGTATGAATAAAAAGCTTTAAAAGTCACTATGCCGCCTGCCAGCTTAAAAGGGCCAGTGCCCTTCTGGTGTGTCGGCTTCCAGCTTGCCACCCATTTTGGAAGGGACTACGCTGAGGAAGAATACCATTGCAATGGCCATGTTGCTAAAGGAGGCCATAGTAACAGAGAGGCCCATTCAGCTAAAGCCAGGTAAAGCATTTAGGGGTTGCTAACCAAAATAACAAGATAAGCTTTTATGTCTGTGTAGGAAGCTGGGTTTCTGTTGCAGTAACCCCCCCCCCCCCACACGCTTTTGGCCAAACTACTGATGCACTTTTGACTTGCTGTGCCCTGGGTCCCTGCCAATCAGGTTCACAGGGCCTGTGTTCTTTCCCCCAAAAAATCCCAAACTCATTTGGTATCTCTGGCCACAGGTCAGCCACTGGTAAATGGTACCACAGGTACCAAGAGCACTGTGACCAGGGAAGACTTCTAAAGGCTGCAGCACTTATTGTGCCACCCTTAGAGGCCCTGTACCTTTACACACACACACTGCCTTTGCAGGGTGCATGTCTTGGTGCATAACAAACTGAAGAGTCATCATGGCAAACATCCCTGTGTGCCATGCCCACAACCCACTGCCCTGGCATAGATCAGTCACCCCTCTAGCTGGGTGCACTATACCAGTGGTGAGGGTACAGGTGCATGAGCCCTGTCCCCTACAGTGTCACAGGTCCACATGCATCAAAGGAAATACCGGTCGCAAACGGGCAGATTCTCAGAATCTGCCCCTTTGCGACCAGTATTTTTGTATTTGGGATGCATCATCCCAAATCCAAAAATCGCAATTTAAGAAATCGCAAAATTGCGATTACTAAAATTGCGATTGCATTAAAGGAATCTCAAAGTGAGATTCCTTACATGCAATGCATGAAAGTAAATAAATTAGCCATTTCGCTATTAGGGGGAGCAAATTACCATGAAGTTGAACTTCATGGTAATTTGCAAAAACTTTGAAAAATGCACTAAAGTGCATTTTTCAAAGTTCCATATTACACACAAACATGCCCTTAGGGCATGTGTGTGTAAAAGATGTACCCATAGGCAGACTTCAGGGGTGCAACAGGGTGTCCTTTTGACACCCTGGCACCCTTGAAATTGCAATCTCAATTTGCGATTTTCTAATTGAGAATTGCTAATTGAGATTGTCTTCCCATTCATTCCTATAGGCCTCTAGGCCCATAGGAAGGAATGGGGGGGGTATTCCTTAAATGCGATTCGCAATTTGAGACTCGCAATTAAGGAATTTTAAGAAATTGCTATTTTTTAAGCGAGTTCTTCATGCATAGCATTTTGCTATTCCTTATTAGCGAATCCTTATTTTTCGCTAATAAGGAATCGCAAATGGCATTGTTGATGCATGTGGGCCACAGTCCATTCTTAGACATTGTAAGTGCAGTGCTGCCATTAAGAGTATATGGTGCTGGGAGCTTGTCATTACGAACTTCACAGCACCATAATGGCTACAATGAAAACTGAGAAGCTTTGTATCAAACTTCTCAGCACATTCAACCCACACTGATGCCACTGTGGGATTTAATGAAAAATTTACCCAAAGGCTTTCTTAGAGATGCCCCTTGAAAAATGACCTGCCACTAGTGTCCAGGATGAGTGGCTGCTTTCAGCTGCCATCACCAGACATGTTTTTGGACCCCTCAGAAGAGAGCCTGCTGCTCTTGGGGGCCTGAAACAATGCACACCCAGGGACGAGGAGCCAAGCCTCCTCCCCCAGGATGGGCACAGTTCATGAAGGGGAAGATTTGAAGGCTTGCCACCTTTGTGAGCTTCCCCAGGCCACTTTCTGCTTTCAGCAACTAGTCCCGTCTGGTTCTGAACCCACTTTGGGCGGGAGAACGAGCGGGAAAAACAAGTGAGGAAGAGAGGTGAGCCCAGCTTTGTCAACTCCACCCTTCAAGTGGGGGAGGCGAGGTGAAGCACAACTCTCAGTTCCCGCTATCTTGTAGATGAGGGGACTCAGCCAGCCAGAGAAAGGCCTATGCCTCCCTCCCACTGGAGGGTGGCATAATAGGGGGTGTACCTACCCCAGGGAAGGGACCCATTGGTCCCAACCTTTTTACCTACCTGTAAGGCCCTTAATCTAGTATTTAGGGGCAACCCTGAACCTTGCTTCCTCAGACAAGAACATGCAAGAAGAAAAGAAGCAGCAGAACTGAATAGCATGCCCGAAGCTAACAAGAGGAGGATGCCCACTGACTTGGTCCCAGCCCTACCCGCCTGTCCCCATCTCGAACCAGATCCAGCAAAATCCAGGTTTGTCCTGCAGCCAGCAACCTCAAGAACCAGGAGGACCTACTTGCCTTCAATCCCAAAGACTCTGTTTCCAGTGAACACCAGATTTGTTCAAACACCAGACTCCAGCTCCACAAGGATTAGAAAGTTTGCACCACTCTACACCTGATGTCCACAGCCCGAGTTCGAGTGGCCCAATACCAAGAGGAGGTATCCCCGATGATCCTGACCTGAGATCCAGTGACCTCTGTCCCGCCTCAAGCCTCCAGCCTACGCCTGCATCTTCAAACCGGAAGGTCCCATGACCAGGAGCTGGTAAGAAGATCCAACCCTAAAAGGCACCCCTGCACTCGACGCCCCATGGCCTTGGGTGGCCCAACTGATGGTGGCTAACCAACCCCGAATATCCCAACTTACCTCTCCAAGTGGTGGTCGCACCCAGAAGACCTTCGCCCCCAAGCCTGCATTGCTTTTGCAAACCGGAGACTCCCCATTGAAAGCTACAGGGTTTCCTTCGCCAAAACAGCACTCTGCACCCGGCCGCCCTAGTGCTGCTGAGGGTGCATATTTTGTGCTGGCATAAACCCCCATTTGCCCTGAGCTTAACCCAGTGGCCTCCTCTTCAGCAGCCACCAACCGGAGGCACCCCATCCTCCAGTGGATAACATTGGGCCTCAGCACTCTGCACCCGGCCCCCCTAGTGCCACTGAGCTTGTAACAAGAGTGCATCCCTGATCTTGGGGGACCCCTGAGTCTATCCCAGAACCTTAACTCCCACTATCGAATACTTACCCTAAAACCAAAAACACTATTTTCCTCCCTAGGATAACATTGATTATTTTTCTTGGAAACGTTTCTGAGTGTGGTGTTTGAAAACCTAAAGAAATTCTTTAAAATTGTACTAACAAAAACGATTATGCTTACCTGTTTACAGGAGATGTCCCAGTGCAGTATTCAGGCATACTGCACTGTGTAAGAAAAGTAATCTCAATAGTAACTTACCTATAATTTTACTAAGAATCCAATACAAAGTATATGCACTGTATTCTGAAAAGCATTGCATTATCAGTAACACTACTGTGATCAAATCAAAGTACATTTACAATTGCAATCCAAACTGTGCTACAAACTGTATATTTACTGCAAAGTACTTATCACTTACCTGTGCCAGACTTGCCAGTTTCTAAGAAATAAAATAACTAAAATAATATTATTATACAAAAACAATTGGTCTGAAGTTCAGTCTTTGAGTGTGTGAATTCATTTGCTGACTGAGTGAGTATAACAAATGCTTAACACTTTCCTCTGATAAAGCCTTACTGCTCGACCACACTAACACAAATAGAGAGTGAGGTGCTATCTACTTTACCTCTGCCTACCTTTTGGGTTCCACTGGACTCTGTGCACACTATACCTCACTTTGGTATAGTATATACAGAGCCAGCTTCATACAGTCTGTAAATACTTATCTGATCTAGGGAGCGTGGCCACGCTGACACCCATGTGGGTGGCCTAGTGTGGAGCTTCATGCGGCATGAGAGATCCTGGCGTGCGGAGCCTGCCCTGCACCCACTATTCCACTCATCTGGTGGGATAAAAAGGTTGGACTCCTGTAGCAGTTTGGGGGCTGCCTGCCATCACTTCAGGGGGCATTATTCTATTCTCCACAGATGAGGCCTAGTCAGGAGCACTGTTCTCGGAAGCCGCAAAAGAAGCCGCTGGTGAACATAAGACCAGCTGTCCTCACCCACCTGCCATGTCTGCCGACACATATACTGTGAGGGTTTCAAATACCAGTGGCTCTCCTCCATCCTGCTGACATGGTTGCCCCGATGGGCAATGCGGAGTACTTTTAATGGCTGCTGGAGATGCTGAGAGCAGTGTTGATCCTGTGGTGCCTGTGGCAGCTGCAGCATTTCACGGAGGTGTCCTTCATGACCATCAGTGAGGATTCCGGCATCGATACTGGCTGGGTGAGGAGTGCCTGTATGAGAGTGGGTGCACCGGTGTTTCTCAGGAGTGATGGTGAGTAGCCAGCATGAAATCTTGATAATTCATCGGTCATCTTTAGGCCCTCCTGCTTACTTGGCTTGTGACACTCACTTGTGGGAAGGTGGCTCCCCCGAGTCTGATTGCCTGCTCATGCTGTCACTTCAGCTCTAGCTTCACAGCAACACATATACCTGCTGTGGTCCATGCTAGTCCTTGCCTACCCATCATGTACAGCTGGAGGATTCCCATCGCCCATGTATATTTCAGGGGTGCAACAGGGTGTCCTTTTGACACCCCTGCACACTTGAAATTGCATTCTCAATTTGCGATTCGCTAATTGCTAATCGCAAATTCAGAATGTCTTCTACAGGCCCATAGGAGTGAATGGGGAGATATTCCTTAATTGCGAATCGCAATTGGCAATTCGCAATTAAGGAATATGTAGGATTCGCAAAACATATTGCACATCCTACATACATAGCATTTTGCGATTCTCAAAAAGCGATTCGCAAAAAATCGCTATTTGAGAATCGCAAAATGACTTTTTGATACATATGGCCCTTTGTCCCTTCACACATTGCAATTTTGCGGGTCATATTGGCGCTTCGAGCTGCAATCCTTGAATACTATCAGATTAATACTGGAACAGTTGCTAAATATGGCACTCTTTGGGAGGCCTTTAAAGCATGTATCCAGAGACAGGTCATATCAAAACATACTGGGGTGTTGAGGGACATCCAGAGGCAACTCACTCTATGCGAAGATGCATTACCGGTCCTCGAAGCCCAAATGTGGTGTGCTCCCAGTGAGGCCCTGCTGTAGGAACAGAGTTGACTTCTGCAGCAATTTCAGGACCAAGCAGAGAGGTAGGTTAGCCACCTTAAGAAAGTCACCCTGGCTAGACAATACACAGAACACTGGCCTGGCTCCTAAGGCGCGAGAAGACTAGATCACACATTGCTGGGCTGGAAAGCCACAGTGGGACAATCTTTACCGCAGATGATGACATTCTCTTTGAGTTCATGAACTACTAAAGTCACTGGCCTGTGTTAAGGCGCCAGGTACTGATTAGCTAACTGCCAAATTTTACAAAGCGTATAACATGTCCTGGCCCCTCATTTCAGTGAGGTATATGCAGAGGCACTGGTCACCCTCCTTCATTATCCTGGGAAAGACCTCTCACCAAGTACAACCTATCAGCCTTTCATTGATTAACTAAGATAACAAAATCCTCGCCACAATTCTTACCATTAGACTTTCTCAACTACTTGAATGCATTTCTTGAGCGCTCTCTCCCCCAAGAGACCCTTCGATGATATGGCGTACCTAATAATATCCTTATCAGGCTCTTGTAGACACGTCCTACCACTCACATCGCTACCAAAGGTCTGACATCGGATGCTTTTCCCGATAACATGGGTGATTCAATGGAGCTGTCCCCTATACCCTCTACTGTTTGTATTGGCTATGGAGTCCCTGGCCAGGCAGGTGCAAGAAAAACATATCCAGAGGCCTTTCATTCCGGCATGGGCGACTGCTAGTGACATGTTATTTGTAAAGGACTCAGAGGTCAATCTAGTACCACTGATTTGGGAGATTGTTCGATTCGGTACCTACTCTGGGGCCTCCATCAACTGGTGGAAATGAGGCCTCTTTCCACTCACTGACATCACCGCGCCAGTGCCTTTGGAGTACCCTGTTGGTTGGGTTATTGACTCAGTGAAATAATGTTGAAGATTGAGGACGGAGAGGACACAGGTAAGTTCAACTTCTTTATTTGAAGAAGGCAAGGAGCTTCGGTCAAGCTCAGTACATCCTGCCTCAGCAACCGCCAGCAATAGAATACAGAACAAACAGTAGCCAGCATTCTGAAAGATGTCACCTGGAATGCTGACTACCTCATAGGGAAATAATGCATTAACAAGGCACAACATATACCTTGGCATATTTTTGCATAGGCAGCCAGAACAGTTGATCAGGCTTAATTATAGCTCAGTAATAGACTATCTATTGAGCCAAGTGGACCTCTGGCTCGGGCTTTCACTCCCTTTCATCTGCAGTGTGGCCCTAATTAAAATGGTGATCTTTCCTAAATTATTACAGATTTTTTCAAATAGCCCGGTACCCCTAAATAAACAATTCTTCACCATGCTCCTTGCCATCCTGATGAAGTTACTCTGGGCGAATAAACCAGCATGGATCGCCTAGTACCTGTTGGGTCTGCCATTTGACCATGTCGGCTTTGAGGTTCCAGACTCTGAAATATATTTTTTAATGGTGCAAAGTCACTTAGCTACATTTTGGTATTACCCTGATGCACGTATTCCCTATGTGTTTCCGGAATCAGCTGAGACTGGCGGAATCCCATTGGCCTCACTTCTACCATTAGGCTTTCCCAGACCACACAAGGAGATTTACACCATCTCTACCAACTGCTGGGCCTGGAAATGCATCTGTGGTAAGACTGGTATGTTGTACCTATACTCTCTGGCCACCAAATTGTGCACTCCAGTCCTGCCTAAGATGGATTTGTTGAAGATAGGCCTCCTCTATACTAACTGCACCTTCCTATCTTTAGATCAATTTTGCTCTTGCAGTGATGCTACCTCCTTGGACACTTTTATATATGCCTATTTAGGCCACATCATGAGAAAGGCATGGCCAGGGTTCCAGCAGGAGTCTGATTAATTTCTTGACAGTCTTTACTACGTCAGCTGATGGGTGTCTTTGCGCTTGGTTGGTTACATCCAAAGGTACTGTGTTTTTTTCTTTATTTATTGGCATTCACGTGCTGCCCGTAAGTCGCGAGATACTCTCACACGCGCATTGGAATGCGCAGTGGAACGCGAAGCATTCTCCTTGCGCGATAGCAGTAAGACGCATTTCTTGGAGTTTCCTCGTCAAGCCACACCACGTCATGCACGTCATGGTGTCTCAACTTCAGGCAGCCAAAGCCGACTCAGCCAGAACAGTTTGGGAGAGGGAACTCAGTATATCTATACCCGAATACCGGTGTAAACTGACGGTGGTACTGTCTATGAATTATATGCACAAGCTATTACACTGCAAATTCTACACTGAGCTTACGTTACTTCACAACAGCAACAGAGGGTTGACTCCTCGCTTCCACACAGTTGCCGGCATTGCAGTTAGGATGATGCTGGATTCTTCATATTGCTTGGGAATGCTCTGCTGTCCTCAATTTGCTGCTCGAGATCCTTAGAGTGATAGCCAACATAATGCAGCATACCTACAATTAGAGCGGCTGGTACCCCTACTTGGATATGTGAAGGAGGTATCGTTGGGTAGTCGACGCCTCACTCCAAAGGTTCTGCTATTGGCTAAATATGGAGTGTCAATGAACTGGGGGTGGCTAGAATACCTGTTGTTGCTGATTAGCTGTGTGACATGGCAACCTGTAATGACTGGATCGAAACCTATACTCATACAGGCTCCTATATCTCAGCTGCAAGATATATGGGGACCGCATTGAGCCTACCTCCTTTGCATCATGCCCAATGACCTGCTGGACCAGTCACAGGGAGGGTCTGATTAGAGCGCCAGCTCCATACGCATTGGGAACTGTCTGAATCCAAGACTCCCCTTGAATTTGTATAGCCCCCTTGATCATCTCAATGGCTGATTTCCCTTCCTTTCAAATAGTGTTGCTGTGTTGGAGACACTTCATGATATATCTTATTTATTTCTTATTTACGTGCCGCACCCCTATGTCTATTGTAAGGCAGGAATGGGGATATTGTTCTACATGACCATGTTTGTTGATGTGTTTGTTATAAAATCAAAATTGCTAATAAAAAAAGGTACTGATCTAATCTAGATTTTAAGAAATGCCATAAAGAGTAGGAGAGGCCACTAAAAGATGCTCTTGCTGACTTTATGGGAGATTGGCTATGTTTCCTCCAAGTGATCTTTGAGCAGATAAACCACAGCAGAAAACTCCAGCTCAAAAGATGACATGTACAGACACCTAAGAGTGCCCCGAAAGATGGGCTGTCCTTCCCTACTTTGTGTTAAGTCAAAGAGAAAAAAAATAGTTGACCACAGAGATCCAGTGGCAGAAGCTTCCCGTCCAGCTCTCGTGTGGTGACATCTCTGCTAAAGAGGATGCTAGGGATTGCCACTACTGAATCCACCATTGATTCCTCTGATCCTGAAGCTTTTTCTTCATCTTCCTGGCCACTCTCTGACTACGACAGCCGTGAGGAGGAAGAATTACCCAAGTCAGAGGCTAGGTGGAACTAAACATAACATAACATGTGTATTTGTAAAGCGCACGTTCACCCCAACGAGGTCTCTTGGTGCTAAATAACAGATGTTTATTGTTACTCAACTCAACGGTACTCATTTTATCGACCTTTGATGGATGAAAGGCTGAGTGGACCCGCCGGGATTTGAACCTGTGACCATGAGGTCGAACACAGGCCCCTGCAGTGGCTGCATTAGTCCACTGAGCCACCAGACCCGGCCTCCATAAACAAAGGATGGGTCTCAGCCATGGTGGACTTCATCACTCCATCACAATGTTCAATGATCAGCAGACGAACAATGTCTTATACAAGTTGTGACCTGTTCCGTCAGTTCCGATGCTCTCCCCAAAGTTAACTCTTGAAAATATTATGCATAAGAGATCTGAAGAAAGTCTATGCACCCTGGTTTTAATTGATGCATCTGGGAGTGATCAGATCCAGGCTTTCCTCAGGCATTCTACTGGAAGGCATGTTATTGAACCTGCCAGCCGAATTTCCCATAGCTACTCAGTATGCTACTCCTTTTCACTCAGTGCATAGTAGGTACAGGCTAGACCAACAAATCTCGGGGCAGATTTATGTTGGGAATGCGCCACGTTTGCGTCACGCAACTGCGGCGTAAACGTGGCGCATCCCTACGACCCATTTACAATGTGACGCATCTAGGCAGATGCGTCACGTTGCAAAGCCCTGCGCCACTTGTGGGCGTTCCGGCGCAGGGTGGGCGTTCTGGGGCAGGTGCGCCTCGCAAAAGTGGCTGAGTGAAATCAATAAGATTGCACTCAGTCACATTCAGGCCAATGCTGCGTCAAAACCCTGCGCCTGCTTGAAGCAGGCGTAGGTCTTGACGCAGCATTGTAAAGATGGGGCACCCCGAGCCTTGCTGGAGCTGCGTCGCGCTTGCATCCGTGCTGTTTTTGCCCCATGGTGCGCCGCATTTACAATGCGGCACGCCATGGGTGGCGGAGCAGCGGCGCAAAATACCTGGCGCATCCCTGGGGATGCGCCAGTTATCATAAATCTGCCCCCTCATCTTTATAACGTGAGTTCTAAGCTGAAGACTTTGCCAATGCCTGGCTGTAAGGCAATGTTTGAAAAAGTAAAAGAAAATAAAGATCGGAATTACAAAAAAAGCAAACATATCCTAGGGTATTTCAAAACCGAACACATCAATCTATGTAGCCAGCATGGTTTATTTTTTTAATTTCATGCAGAAAACACTGCCCAGGATTCATTAAATCCTGTAGCACATGATCCAGTTTATAAATAACAGAGGACTAATTGTGGTACATAAAACAAGGCATCAGCTGTCTGAGAAGGTGTCAGAATTTAAAAGAAAATCTTTTCCATTTACTTTCCACATGATACAGAACTGGGACAAATTATCCATCGATTTGGTGCTCTGCAGCAGCTGGGGAGCAGGTTTATGGTCCTCTGGAAGAGGAGCCTCGAGGAGGAGGGACATATTTTCAGCCACTGCCTAAAAGGGTGGCTAAAGGTAGCAGGCTGCCTGTTTCCTTCTCAGACCTATAAATGCTGCCTTTGTGTGCCAAGGACCGGGCCTTCATGCAGCATGTAAAAGTCAGGAGAAAATTGAAAACCAACCAATAAAGTCTGCTCTTTAGTCAAACTTGGCAAAAATCTATCTATTTCTGTGCTTCTGCAGGTGTGCTGGGGGGATAGGGAACAATACGGAACAAGCATTGGAAATGAAATAGGTATCGGATTTTTTTGAGTTAGAGCAAATGGCATTGTAAATGGCAATGTCTTTTAGCCATGTGTTATGGAGTGTATGCATGTGGTGTGTAGTGGAATTATGTGGTTTGGATTGCATTTGTTCACCCTGCACACTCACACACTGTTCACCCTGCACACTGACACACTGTTCATCCTGCACGCACACACTGTTCACCCTGCACACACACACTGTTCATCCTACACACACACTCTCACACTGCTCACCCTGCACACTCACACACTGCTCACCCTGCACACTCACACACTGCTCACCCTACACACTCACACACTGCTCACCCTACACACTCACACACTGCTCACCCTACGCAATCACACACTGCTCACCCTACATTAGGGTACATAGCACACAGCACTCTGCCCTCAACAGCACTCTCCCCTCAACAGCACTCAACAGCACTCTGCACTCAACAGCACTCTGCCCTCAACAGCACTCGACAGCACTCTGCCCTCAACAGCACTCAACAGCACTCTGCACTCAACAGCATTCTGCATTCAACAGCACTCGACAGCACTCTGCGCTCAACAGCACTCAACAGCACTCTGCCCTCAACAGCACTCTGCCCTCAACAGCACTCAGCAGCACTCTGCCCTCAACAACACTCTGCACTCAACAGCATTCTGCACTCAACAGCGCTCAACAGCGCACATCACTCTGCACTCAACAGCACACAGCACTCTGCACTAAACAGCACACATCACTTTGCACTCAACAGCACACAGCACTCTGCCCTCAACAGCACTCAACAGCACTCTGCACTCAACAGCACTCAACAGCACTCTGCACTCAACAGCATTCTACACTCTGCACTCAACAGCACTCTGTACTCAACAGCACTCTGCACTCAACAGCACACAGCACTCTGCCCTCAACAGCACTCAACAGCACTCTGCACTCAACAGCACTCAACAGCACTCTGCACTCAACAGCATTCTGCCCTCAACAGCACTCTGCACTCAACAGCACACAGCAATCTGCCCTCAACAGCACTCTGCACTCAACAGCACTCTACACTCAACAGCATTCTGCATTCAACAGCATTCTGCACTCAACAGCATTCTGCACTCAACAGTATTCTGCACTCAACAGCATTCTGCACTCAACAGCATTCTGCACTCAACAGCATTCTGCACTCTGCACTCAACAGCACTCTGCACTCAACAGCACTCATCGGCACACATCACTCTGCACTCAACAGCATTCTGCACTCAACAGCACTCTGCACTCAACAGCACTCTGCACTCAACAGCACACATCACTCTGCACTCAACAGCACACATCACTCTGCACTCAACAGCGCACAGCACTCTGCACTCAACAGCACACAGCACTCTGCACTCAACAGAACACAGCACTCTGCCGTCAACAGCACTCAACAGCACTCTGCACTCAATAGCACTCAACAGCACTCTGCACTCAACAGCACTCAACAGCACACATCACTCTGCACTCAACACTCAACAGCACACAGCACTCTGCACTCAACAGCACACATCATTCTGCACTCAACAGCGCACAGCACTCTGCCCTCAACAGCACTCTGCAATCAATAGCACTCTGCACTCAACAGCACTCTGCACTCAACAGCATTCTGCACTCAACAGCACTCTGCACTCAACAGCACACATCACTCTGCACTCAACAGCACACATCACTCTGCACTCAACAGCACACAGCACTCTGCACTCAACAGCACACAGCACTCTACCCTCAACAGCACTCAACAACACTCTGCACTCAACAGCACTCTGCACTCAACATCTACTTGCAGGGCCCCGTCTGTTGCTGCAGTGTTTATTTTGGCACTGCCGGGGAGCAGAGAGCAGGGCGCTGCTCCGGGTGACGTGCTTGGTTTCCGAGGGTGCCGTGACACTTCTTAGAAGAAACACTCACAGTGTTATGCAATCTGCAGTTCTGGTGGCAGGACAGAAAGAAAGATTGTTTCCTAAACAGCAAGGTTGAGGCTCGGGAGGACGAGGATCTACATGCAGCAGAACGTGTCATTTGGTGATGTCATAGTTAGGTCAAAGAGGGTATGATGTCACTTTCGCTGCCTCACTTGCTCCTCTCACTTCGAGACACTCGTCGAGGCAGGCACTAAGCGATGCATGGTAATGGTTGACGCAGCGTTACTTTACCAGGGCTCTGCAGCATGCGCATTGACCCACTGAGGTGTCCCACTAGGGCGGCACTATAATAAATGGCATCGGCCTCGCGCACACGCCTGATCGCACAAGGCCACGCTCCGCTCTGGCATCATTATGTTAAAAGCTTCTCTGTTTCCCTCCAGCATGGACGCAGTCTCCTTCACCCCCAGTATTTCAAGGCCGAGGAGCTATATTTTCGCAGGCCGCTTTCCCCGCAGCCCAGCCGCAAACGTTAAACTGCATGTTCAAGGAAATGATCCCAACAACAGGGATTACAAGAAAATAAAAACACTTAATGTCAGACTGAAGTCAAGGTTTGGCCGGGAGCAGGCATGCGCACACACACAGCTGGGAAAAAAGAAACTCAAGAGTGGTGCACGTGCGCCCAGCATCTGTCTTTAATTACCGCGGTCCCTGACAGCTGGTAATTGAAGAAATATGGCCTTCGGATGTGCGTGTCCGCACAGAATATGCAGGAAGCAGAGCAACTCTACAGCCTATGGCATATTGCGTGCTGGCTTGTAAAAACACAGCCATGCGAGGGCCAATTGCCATGCAGCTGACATAAATAACGACCAAAAATCACGAGTTTCTCTGGAATTCGTAGGTTAGATTTTCGAAGTCCTCACAAAAGGACTCTGAAGCCACGCCCACTTCGTGGGACGTAGGCCGAGCCCTAAAAAGTGGGCAGGCTGGGATGTGAAGGAGAAGAAACATGTGAGGCAGAGAGCCAGGGAGAAAATGCACTGCCATGGAGTGCTCAAAGAAAAGGAAAAGGAAAAAGTAGTTCCCTTATGTGATTCATGGAAGGGTATGATACAAAGCATCCAACCAAACGGATGGTAAAGAAGCAGTCAGTAGCGGCTGCTACCGGAAGGTGTGGTGGGCGGGGGTTAGAGAGGGGAGGAATGTAATTTTTTTTTAAAAAGGACTTACCTTGAACAGCCTGCCATCGCCTCTCCTCCGTCTTCCACCCTCGTCCTGTTGATCTTCCTGTCCCAGCCAGCAGCAGCAGGAAGCAACCAGGCACACAGGCTCCCCTGAGCCAAACACTACGCTGCAGTGCAGTGTTGTGATTGGGCTCAGTGCTGTTAATCTACGCGCAGACTGGAACAGGGAGTTTGTGCATGTTTCTGACCAGGCTGTGTAATGTAGCGTGGTGGGAACATGCAAAGTGCGCATGATCTTTTAAAGTGCGCATGAACTGTTAGTTCGGCCCACGAGGGCCGGCAAAACAGTTCATGCGCACTTAGGGATTGCACACCGCTCCTCCCCTGCTCTGGCCAGCCCCACCCACCACTGACATCAAAAGGGAAAATAAAATTATAATAGCTATACGTTATTATAACTTTATTTTTCCTTTGAAGCAGTGGGGCGCCGCTCCTCTGCCTGGAAGCTGTGCTACAGAGGAGGGGCAAACACAAGACGAGGAAAGAAAGCCCTTGAATAAGAAACAAGTGAATAATAATGAGGAGAAAGCCAACAAATTACAACCAATAGGCCAACCCAAAGCCCACTTTAAATATTAGTATTGTACACAATATATATTTGGCAGCAGCAGCTAAAAGGTGTAGGTCACATCTTAAAAGGACTCAGAGTCGTAATGAGCACACAAATGGGTGAGTTTAGAAGTAGTTTGTAGGTGCAACTGCAGGCCACAGCTGCACTCTACAACATCATCCGCTTCCTTAACCCCTTGCGCGCTAGCCGTTTTCCCGCTGTGTGCTGGGTTTTTCGAAAACCCACGTTACATGACGAGCTCAGCTCGTCATCAGCATACGAGCGCCGTAGCTGATGACGAGCTGAGCTCGTCATCAGCATCAAAGGGGTTAAAGCATCCTCCATGAAGAGCAGTCCAAATCAGGAGTTAAGCTGTGTCATAGACACATGAGACAAGCATAAGCAGACACTACTCACAGCACGTTTAAAGGTGGACTCTAGTCACTCAAAGACGTATATCAGGCTTAGCCCAGCCCTTTGGACTGGCACTTATTCCACTTGTGTAATCCAGTAATGTCCTTGGAATGGCCTTTCTGCAACTCTAGAGGAAGCTGAAAATGCCTCTGAGTTGTTCAGATGGTTTAAAGGCAATGTGTCTGCTCAAACTTCCTTTGATGTGATACTGTTGGACAGGCCACCTGAAGGGCTCGCTCCCTCCCCGCATGACAGGGCCCGGACGCTGGCCCTCCAGGTGCTACCCCCAGAAGCAACCCGCACACCGTCCCCTACGGGACTCCTGCTCCCGGACATCTCTGTGCCATTGGCCCGGCCCCTGTCAGCTCCATTGCCCGGCCCGGCCGCCATCTTGGACACTGCACCACGAGGCCGCGTGGCCTCAGCTCGACCCTAACCCTGGGCCTGGCTAGGCCCCGACATCCCGGCACCACCATCCACCCAGGAGGTGAACGGACCACTTGGCAGGTCAATGGGAGAAAGAAGTGTCGATGGCTCTCCCCCGCCAGGTGCCGATCGCCCCCAGCCTCCCCGGGCGCTGGCTCCACCCCCCTGCTGGGTGTCTGGACTCCCTCATCCCGGACCTCCCGACCTCCAAGTGCGAGGGTCCGGACATCAAAGGGCGCCAGACCTATAACTGGGGCAGCTCCAGAGGAGGAAGGGAGTTGTATCCTGGAGTCGAGAGACACCGTAAAGAACTCATCCTTGACGGACTGCTGGCGCTGCCGCAGCCCTGCCTTGTGAGCTGTCGTCCTGCCGCTGGCGCTGCCGCGGCCCTCTGCAACCTTCATCCTCGTCGGGACCTGCTGGCGCTGCCGCAGCCCATTGTAACTACCATCTTCGTCGGGACCAGCTGGCGCTGCCGTGGACCGTTGCCACCTACGACCTTCTCGGGACCTGCTGGCGCTGCCGCGGCCCGTCCTCCTAGAACACCGAGCTCGAGGATTGTGAGCTACCCATCATCTCAGCGTAACTACCAGATTGGTAACAAGACTGTCCCGCTACCCTCCTTCCCCAACCAAGAGACTAGAATCGAGGGGACCCCTGAGTCCTGACCTCCTTGTACCATTCTACCGTACTTCAAGATTGCTTATAAAGAACGTTAAACTATATCTTTGTGTGGTGTCCATCTGTGGGGGGGAAGTTACTGGTCTGTACGATCGCTGGAGACGGCTCTCCCCGGAGACCTCTCCCCTTGTCCTCGGCCGACCCTCCAGGTCCCGTCTAACATTGGTGGCCAGCGGCGCGATCCGAATCAACGCGTACGTACAGAGAGTAACTCACCCCACGACTAAACCACAATGACAACCAAAGAGAGCACACAAAAATTCCAGATGGAGAAATTGGAAGAGTACAACCATCGTGAGTTAAAACAATTTTGCAGCGAACTAGGCATTGCTACCACCGGTCTGAGCACGAAAGACGATTTCAAGCACGCCATCGAGTCTTGGGCGGAAACCGGGGTCGTCAGACCCCCGGACCAAAACATTGCAGCATCAGAGATCAACACCTCTTCTCCCGAAGAACAGAGAACGGGGCTCTCACAGGAAGAGATCCAAGAAAGAGAAAGGAACAGACTACATGAATTAGAGATGGTACGGCTCAAGATGGACAGTGAGCTAAAACTAGCGGAACAAAAACTGAACTTAGAACACCTACGGCTCCGAGAAGAGCGGGAAGAAAAGCAAAGACAAAGAGAACTCGAAGAAAAGAGACTGGCATACGAACACGAGCGCAAACTGGCAGAGATAGAACTACGGAAGCAAAACAAAGACCTGGGGGTGCCCGAGCAGCCGCGCACCCCAGGAGCTACAGAACCAAAGGTCCACATCCCCAAAGATGTCGTCCGAGAGTATTTCCGAAACGACGACATACAACAGTGGTTCAAGGCCTACGAGATCGCCATGACCTCCCACCGGATTGATCGAAGTGACTGGGGAGCCGGGCTATGGGGGAGGTTCGTCAATGAAGGCCGCGATGCCCTGCTACAGCTCCCGGACCATCAAATGACGTCCTATGACCACATGAAGGCCGCCCTCCTCACTCGATATGGGCTTACACCCGAAATGTACCGCCAGAGGTTCCGCGACTGCACCCGAATCCCGGGTACAACTTGGGTGGAATATGTGAACTATTTCAGCCGCGCCTTCGAGGGATGGATCAAGGGGAGCCGCGTAACAACCTACGAGCAACTTTTTAACCTCATCGTGTGGGAACACCTCTCCAACAACTGCTTCGTCGAGCTCAGGCAGCACCTCCTCGACAGTAAATTGACTGACCCTCGGCAGCTCGCCGCCGAGGCTGACCGTTGGGAGAGCGCCCGAGTGGTCCGGGGTGGGCCGAACGAACAGAACAGGAACAGCCAAGGCCATCACCGTCCCCGAGGAGGAGGAGGAGGCCAGGGCCGGGAGAAAGACGCCGTCCCGGCCGCTCCCGCTACCAGCACCCCACCTCCGGCCGGCCGGGGCAACCCCCCGATGCGCCCGGGGTTCCGAGCCAGTGTCACTTGTCACCGATGCCAGCGAGTCGGCCACTACGCCAATGATCCGAACTGCCCAAAGAACCAGACTCCAGGGCCCCGCCAGATAGCTGCCGCCGCCCTAGGAGAAGAGCAAGTCTCCGAAGAATCTGAAGAATACGAACAGGAACAACAGGAGTGGGAACCGGCCGCCATGGTCCTGGCATGCCTAGGGGGAAGAGACATGATCCCGCGGGCTTCCCTACCCGCCAACACCAGAAAATACAGTCAGTGGGTGAACATAAATGGACGCAAGGCTGAAGCCCTGCGTGACACGGGGGCCAGTGTGACGGCCGTCCGCTGTCACCTGGTGACCCCGGAACAAATCCTGCCGAACGTTCTCTGCCCCGTCCGTTCAGCCGACAATTCTGAGAGCCTGTGTCGGATGGCCTGCGTCCCATTCGAATGGGGAGGAGTATCCGGCATGTTGAAGGTGACGGTCCGTGATGATGCCCCCGTGGACTGTCTCCTGGGGAACGATCTCGAGAGTTCCCCGTGGGCCGCCGTGGAAAGAAGAGAGCACCTGGGGATGTTGGGCCTCCCGGACTGGGCGTGCATAACCACCCGGTCCATGGCCGCCCGCGCCATCCCCCGACCTGAAGAACCCGAATGGCCAGCACCTCCTCCCCCGATCGCTCCAGTGGGGGACGCCGACCATACCGACCCCCCGGAACTAACCCAAGAAAGGCTCGCTCAGCCCCAGGACCTTCCAGACCTGGCTCAGTGGCGTCAAGAGGGGGGACCCACCCAGGAACAATTCCGTCAAGAGCAAAAGGCCTGTCCCTCCCTCGAGGGACTACGACAGCAAGCCCTCGCCCAGAGCGCGGGGAGTACCGCCGGGGCCCACTGGATCTATTGGGACAATGACCTATTGTATAGCGAACAAAGAATCGCGGAGTTGGGGGCCAGTCGAGTGTTGGTGGTGCCCCTCCGCTTTAGAGACTTCCTGTTGAATTTGGCCCACGATGTCCCCCTGGCTGGACACTTGGGACAGGACAAAACCTACCACCGCCTGGTGACCCACTTTTACTGGCCAAAAATGAGAAATGACGTCCTCAACCACTGCCGTCCTGCCCCACTTGCCAGGCCAGCGGGAAGAGCGGCCGCAAACTCAAGGCACCCCTGCAACCATTCCCGGTTGTTACCACCCCGTTCGAAAAGGTGGGAATAGACATTGTGGGGCCCCTGGACCCCCGAACAGCACAAGGGCATCGATTCATCCTGGTACTGGTGGACCACGCCACCCGCTATCCCGAGACTGTTCCCCTTCGAACTGTAACAGCCCCGGTGGTCGGCCGAGCCTTAATGGGGATCTTCTCCCGGGTGGGCTTCCCCCGGGAAGTCGTCAGCGACAGGGGCACGAACTTTATTTCAAAATATATGAAATCCCTCTGGCAGCAGTGCAGGGTCACCTACCGATTCACAACCCCCTATCACCCTCAAGGAAACGGACTAGTTGAGCGGTTCTACCGCACCCTCAAGGGAATGATTATGGGGTTGGAAGAACCCCTATGCCGCCAGTGGGATGTGCTACTTCCGTGCCTCCTCTTCGCCTACCGAGAAGTCCCCCAGAAGTCCCTCGGCTTCAGCCCCTTCGAACCCTTGTACGGACACCCTGTTCGAGGGCCCCTCAGCCTAGTCAAAGAAGGTTGGGAGATGACCCCCCTGAAAACCCCTCCAGACGTCTACAAGTACCTCCTGACCCTACGCAACCAGACAAGACGATTCAGAGAGATAGCCAAAGCTAATCTTGAGGCCAGTCAGGAGGACATGAAGAAATGGTACGATCAAAATGCCTCCTCCATAGAGTTCGAACCTGGCCAGCAAGTATGGGTGATGTTCCCAACCGAACCTTGTGCCTTGCAGGACAAGTGGACAAGGCCCTTCAAGGTAGTCGAGCGCAAGAGCCCCGTCACCTATCTCATCGACATGGAATCTCCCCGGAACCCCCTCCGGGTCCTCCACGCCAACAGACTTAAACCCTAGTTTGTGCGCTCGGAGCTCAGCCTACTGATGGCTACAGACAGTGGAGCGGAAGAAGACTCCGAGCCCCTCCCTGACCTACTGAGGACCCGGGACAAAGATGGTTCAGTAGACGGGGTCCGACTCTCAGATGCCCTAACCCCGGAGCAGCGCCAAGACTGTCGGGGCCTCCTGCTGCAATTTGCGACCCTATTTTCCCTCACCCCAGGAGTCACCCCCTGGTGCTTGCACGACGTGGACACTGGGGACAGTCCCCCTATCAGACACCGGGCGTACCGCGTACCAGATCGGGTACGGGCCTGCATCCAGGAAGAAGTGTCGAAAATGCTCACCCTCGGAGTCATCGAGCCCTCGGACAGCCCCTGGGCCAGCCCAGTCGTACTGGTCCCCAAAGCTGCTGCCCCAGGCACCACCCCTGAGATCTGATTCTGCGTCGACTATCGGGGTCTGAACGCTGTCACCCGAACCGACGCTCACCCCATTCCCCGAGCAGATGAACTTATCGACCGCATGGGGGCTGCCCGCTACCTCAGCATCTTCTACCTGACAGCGGGCTACTGGCAGATCGGCCTCACCCCCAGGGCCCAAGAACGATCCGCTTTCTCCACCCCGGATGGCCACTACCATTTCAAAGTGATGCCATTCGGCACGAAAAACGCTCCAGCCACTTTTCAACGACTTGTGAACCAGGTATTGGCGGGCCTCGAAGAGTTCAGCGCCGCCTACCTGGACGATATTGTTGTGTACAGCCGCCACTGGTCAGACCACCTCCGCCACCTCCGAGAGGTCCTGCAGGCCCTCCAACAGGCCGGCCTCACAATCAAGGCCAGCAAATGCCAAATTGGCCAAGGGTCCGTGACCTACCTCGGACACCAAGTGGGAAGCGGTCTGGTGGCCCCCCTTCAGCTCAAGATTGCTGCCATCCAGTCCTGGCAGCCTCCCGTAACGCAAACCGAGGTCCGAGCCTTCTTGGGGCTCACCGGATACTACCGGCGGTTTGTGAAGGACTATGGCAGTATTGTGCGGCCCCTCACATAGCTCACATCCAAGAAACACCCAAACATGGTCAACTGGACTCCAGACTGTCAAGCGGCCTTCGAGAAACTGAAGGCCGCCATGTGCACCGCCCCTGTGCTCCAGGCTCCCGACTACAGCCGGGAATTCATCGTCCAGACTGATGCCTCCGACCATGGCATCGGGGCCGTCCTCTCCCAGCTGAACCCCGATGGAGTGGACCAACCAGTGGCCTTCATCAGCAGACGCCTACTGGCCCGAGAACAGCGCTGGAGCATCATCGAGAGGGAGGCCTTCGCAGTAGTGTGGGCCCTCAAGAAGCTCCGGCCCTACCTCTTCGGTACCCACTTTCGGGTACAAACAGATCATCGCCCCCTGCAATGGCTAATGCAGATGCGGGGGGAAAATCCCAAACTATTGCGCTGGTCCATCTCCCTGCAGGGGATGGACTTCACTGTGGAGCACCGACCTGGCCAGGATCACGCCAACGCGGATGGCCTGTCACGCTTTTTCCGCCTCGACGAGGAGAGTCCCCAAGAGGATGGGTGACTCTCCCCGCCTTCAGCTGGGGGGGACGCATGTTGGACAGGCCACCTGAAGGGCTCGCTCCCTCCCCACATGACAGGGCCCGGACGCCGGCCCTCCAGATGCTACCCCCAGAAGCAACCCGCACACCGTCCCTACGGGACTCCTGCTCCCGGACATCTCTGTGCCATTGGCCCGGGCCCCTGTCAGCTCCATTGCCCGGCCCGGCCGCCATCTTGGACACTGCACCACGAGGCCGCGTGGCCTCAGCTCGACCCTAACCCTGGGCCTGGCCAGGCCCCAACATCCCGGCACCACCATCCACCCAGGAGGTGAACGGACCACTTGGCAGGTCAATGGGAGAAAGAAGTGTCGATGGCTCTCCCCCGCCAGGTGCCGATCGCCCCCAGCCTCCCCGGGCGCTGGCTCCACCCCCCTGCTGGGTGTCTGGACTCCCTCATCCCGGACCTCCCGACCTCCAAGTGCGAGGGTCCGGACATCAAAGGGCGCCAGACCTATAACTGGGGCAGCTCCAGAGCAGGAAGGGAGTTGTATCCTGGAGTCGAGAGACACCGTAAAGAACTCATCCTTGACGGACTGCTGGCGCTGCCGCAGCCCTGCCTTGTGAGCTGTCGTCCTGCCGCTGGCGCTGCCGCGGCCCTCTGCAACCTTCATCCTCGTCGGGACCTGCTGGCGCTGCCGCGGCCCGTTGTAACTACCATCTTCGTCGGGACCAGCTGGCGCTGCCGCGGACCGTTGCCACCTACGACCTTCTCGGGACCTGCTGGCGCTGCCGCGGCCCGTCCTCCTAGAACACCGAGCTCGAGGATTGTGAGCTACCCATCATCTCAGCGTAACTACCAGATTGGTAACAAGACTGTCCCGCTACCCTCCTTCCCCAACCAAGAGACTAGATGAAGGATAGACTATGGCACTTATAATGCTGGACCTTAGTGCGGCGTTCGACACTGTGGCACACTCCATCTTGCTACAGTGTCTGAACAAAGCCGGGGTCACCCAGGAAGCTTTGGGCTGGCTGAAAGCCTTCCTCACCAATCGCTGCTTCCAGGTTCAGAGAGGCGCTTTTCTCTCTGAAAGCATTGCCTTGGAACAGGGGGTACCTCAGGGCTCTGCTCTGAGCCCTACCCTGTTCAACCTGTACATGGCCCCTTTGGCTGAAGTGGTTCAATCGTTCGGCATTGAATTAGTTTCATATGCCGACGATACCCAACTTCTCATCTCCCTATCCCAAGCCCCCTCTGCTTCTGCAAATAACTTTAAATCTTGCATGCAGGCTCTGGCAGGTTGGATGACCCAACACTGCCTGAAGCTCAATGGTTCGAAAACAGAGGTTCTGGTTATGGGAGGTAGGGATACGAGCTGGACCAAGGAGTGGTGGCCTTCGTGTCTGGGGCCGTTACCCACCCCCTGTGAAGCGGCCAAGAATCTGGGGATTTGGGTTGACCCCAAACTCTCCTATGACTGTCACGTGAACAAGGTGGTCGGAAAATGCTATGGGGTCATGAAGACCCTGAACCGCACCCTTGATCTCCTTCCTCTTGAAGCCAGGCGCACTATGACACAGGCTCTAGTGACCTCTAGAATAGATTATGGGAATGTGCTTCTGCTTGGTACAACGCAAAATAACATCAGGAGACTTCAAGTCCTCCAAAACACAGCAGCACGTCTAGTCCTTAGACTTCCCAAGAGAGCACCATCCAAACCTGCTCTAGACACCCTCCACTGGCTACCGATAAAAAAAAGAGTTCTCTTTAAAGCACTCTTAATGTGCCATAGGATCATCTCCCAAAAAGCTCCTCCTTACATGAATGACCTAGCTATTCCCTATGAGCCCAATAGAACTCTTCGCTCTGGGGGAACTGGCTTGCTCAAAATACCCCGTATCAGGAAAGCCAGAATGGGTGGCCGTTCCTTCCAGGTTATGGCCGCCAGGGAATGGAACGCTCTCCCTATGGAGATCAGACTAGCGGACTCGGAAACCTCCTTCAGGAAAAGCTTAAAAACCTACCTGTTTTCCCTGTAACCCCTTACTCTGGTCTCGATTTCTCTCCACAGCGCGGGGACACGCCGAGATGGCGTCACCAGGCGCTTTATAAGCTCCTTTGTTGTTGTTAGAATCGAGGGGACCCCTGAGTCCTGACCTCCTTGTACCATTCTACCGTACTTCAAGATTGCTTATAAAGAACGTTAAACTATATCTTTGTGTGGTGTCCATCTGTGGGGGGGAAGTTACTGGTCTGTACGATCGCTGGAGACGGCTCTCCCCGGAGACCTCTCCCCTTGTCCTCGGCCGACCCTCCAGGTCCCGTCTAACAGATACGATCCACAGACCTACCACCAGGTGCCTCTTTAGAAGCTCACTGGAACTTGAGGATGTGAGATTGGAAGGCGGCTGGTGTCCAAAGGACCAGCCCCTTAATGTCACCTTTCCTTGCCAGATGTGCCCTTCAAAGTATAAAATAATTTCGAGATATTTCGTAGGTGAAGAAAAATCTCCTCGTCGGACCATCTTCCCCACTCACTAGTTTATTCCATCTATCCAGCCTGACACTTCAAGACAGTTTACGAATAGATTCATTAACAGATCCTCAGGCAAATGCTTGAGCAAGACTCCCAAATGTCCTCTAATAACCTGCCCCCAACAATGCTGACTGCAGATAAGAGGATGGAGTGACCACAGGATCAGCAAAGGCTGTACCTGTTTATGGACCCCTTGGAATGGTGTCTTGGAAAGGTCTGAAGGAGTTATCAATCTTTGCTTCTACACCTCAAGAGTCAGGCTTTGTGTGGACTTTGCCGCCATCACTTTGAATGAACTTCTCTTCTTCATAAAAGCTTCCCCCAGTCTTATGGAATTCAGAACATCCATTAAGACCTGGCTTTTTACATTTTCTCTCTAGACTTCTCCAACATAGTATACCCGTGCCTTCCAGTTATCAGCACTGAGATACCCTTATGGGTAATCGAGCGCTTGATAAAATGTATAACATAACTTTGTGGCATGTGGACCAGGAGCCTGGCTGTGGGTGTGGAGAGGGCACCCAGGATCTGCCCCAGAAAAAGGCCATCTATTGACTCTACCAACGGGAAGAGGGCTCTATATTTTTTATGTGTGAATATTCTCGAGCGCAGTGTGAAGTTCATTTGATAATCAGTGAGGACATGTGCAGTGGTTTACAGCTCTATCTGCGAAACAAAATTATCTGCACAATGATGCTCTTCTCCTTACATAATAATCTATGCCTTAGGTTCTTGAGGACACCTCCTCACAGCCCGACTCAGGTTCTCATTTCTGCGTCCTGATGTTCGCGCTCCTCGCTGTCATTTCCTTCCTTTTGGGCGGAAGTCAACTCTCGGGGTGTTCACCAAGCTCATAGCTCCCTTTAAGAGGTTATCCAGGATATATGTTATTATAAGAACATCCTTACCTGCACGACTGGATGGTCCACCTGACCTCTCATGGAGATAAAGATGGCAGATGCAGCGGAAGTGAGCGAAACGCTGATAAAGAACAGCTTTATGAAGAACCTCAAGGAGGTCCTCCACCTGGCTCATTTTAAGACTGCTCAGGAGTCTGCTCTTTGCCCAGTGAGTCAAACAGAGATACTGAGACAAGACCTCAGAGAGCTGCCTCGACCGTCTTCCCTGGCAAGAGAGTGGCTGTAGATAGAGAGGCGCACAGTGAGAAGTCACAACCAGCTGTGGTTCGGAATGGTTGCGACTGTATTCAGCGGTGAGTTGCCGTTTCTCTTGCCTTCCACAGGACGTGATGGTGTCCATGAAGCCCTGGCCTGAATGTGCTTGGATCTCCCTCAACGCCCCTTTTATGCTTCAGAAACCAGAGCTCGCAGCGGCCTGTGGCTTTGATCCCAGGCTTGACCTGTTTGAGTGGTAGGTCAGTCCATCAATTCCAGGCTACGGGAGAGAGGCAAGACTGGACACATCAGCCTTCGAATCTGTGGCTCTCGGGCTTAGACTATGTATCAGACCTTTTCCCGTTCGTAAACGGACCGATTCTCTGAATCGGCCCGTTTGTGAACGGGAAAAGGCCTTTTGGGATGGATCATCCCAACAGAGCATCGTAAATTAGAGAATCGCAAACTTTGCGATTCTCTATTTTGTGATTGCATTTAAGGCAGTGTATGAAGCACAGAAAAAGTGTGATTTGATCTTCAGGAATCTCAAATTACCACCAGCTTCAAGTTGGTGGTAATTTGCGATTTCTTTGCAAGATACACATACTTATTTCAAGGGTGCAACAGTTTGTCCTTTTGACACCCTGGCACCCTTAAGATTGCATTCTCAATTTGCGATTCTCTAATTGCGAATCGCAAATTGAGAATGTCTACCCATTTATTCCTATGGCCCTCCTGGCCCATAGGAATGAATGGGAAGATATTCCTTAATTGCGATTCGCAATTTGCTAATCGCAATTAAGGAATGCCACGGAATCACAAAATATTTGCATATTTTTTATTACATCCCATTTTGCGATTCTTAAATAGCGATTCTCTAAAAATCGCTATTTGAGAATCGCAATGACGGTATTTGATACATATGCCCCTTGGTTGCTATTCATTAATGCATGAACTTAGGGCCCGATGTAGGAGCCTTAATACCGGTCGGAAACGGCCGATTTCGGCCGTTTCCGACCGGTAAATGGCCATTTGGTATGTAGGTGCCCGTTTCCGAGGGCATATGTAGGTAGCTGCACATTTACCGAATCGGTAAAATGACCTAATCGGTAAAATACCGATTCGGTAATTCTACCGATTCGGTAAATTCCTAATGTAGGTGGGACTCTTCTGAGTCCCACAGGTGTTACCGAATCGGTATTTTACCATGAAATACAACTTCATGGTAAAATACCGATTCCGGTGTGCATGCACATGTGTGCATGCACACCTATGCCATGTGGCAGGCAGACCTGCCCCTAGGGCATGTATGCCTGCCACATGGCACCCAAGCCTGTATTGGGGGTGCTAGGGGGTGTCAAAGTGACACCCCCTGCACCCTTGCAGAAATCGGTAATTACCGAATCGGTAAATACCGATTCGGTAATGCCCTTTGATTCCTATGGGCTTCAAGGCCCATAGGAATCAATGGGGGATACCGATTCGGTATTTACAGAATCGGTAAATACCGAATCTTACAGATTCGGTATTTACCGATTCTGAAATACCCACATCTCCCCCCCTCCAATTTACCACTTCTCAAATACCGAATCGGTATGATTCGGTATTTAAGAAGTGGTAAATTGGAGTTTACCTACATCGGGCCCTTACTACGCTATCTATCTCACATGGACATGTAGGGGTTCTAGAGCGTTGCCTTAATGTCTGCTTCATAGTTCTTTACACACATTCTTGATGTCTGTGTCAATTTCAAAGAGTTATGGATAAAATGTAGGTTGGTTGTCCCCACATAAGTGTAAGGAATAATTTTGTCGGGGCATGGCTTTTATTTGACAACAATAAATCTTCCAATAAAATCTTTTGAAATAAAAAAATAAAAAATAAAAAAAAGAAAATAAAGAAGAAAACGTGCCTTACTTTCAAAAGCACACAAATCCCATCTTTGGATGTAATATATTGAAAATGAGAATAGATCGTAAATACGAATAATGTAGTATACACGATATTAAATTATTCGTATTTACGAACTAGTCTCATCTGTTTTCATAAGGCACACAGGTCATTGACAACGAAAGTCCCATAAATAGGTTAACTGCAATTGCAATATGATATGAAGCTGCATTTGAAGTAATGAGTATCTAATTTCAGGAGGAATTCGTTCAATTATATAAATTTCAAGGATTTAGGAGGTTAAAAGTTGTCAGTTTCAAGGAGACGGGCTGTCTGCTCTGCAGCGGGCCTGCAAGTGAAACAGATGTGGCCGCCTCCTCTGCCTCCTTCCACATGTGTCTGCACATTCATACATTCCTTCGGAAGAGAATAACATTTCCGCCACAAGATCCAGATCTCCACAGGAGAAGGTACTCTCTCACAGCTGATGACATCATTCTCCCAGATGTACTGGAGAGAGTCCAGGAGACACGTCATCAACGTGCGGTGGTATGTTCTGCACGTGCATTGCAAGGGGGTGCAAAAGGGGCTCTGAAAAGGAGCCGTGCATTCATTTCAAAAAGAAAAACACATGTTAAACGTCCTACAGCCCATGCAGGTCGTGAGGACCCCTGAGCTTTAGGGGCCTCTCGTCTAGTCTGGATATCTGTGAGATGCGTGAAGGCGCTATAATTGTGCGCTCCCCATTTAAGGACCAACTAACTTTCAAAATATTGCATTGCATTTGCATTTATATAACGCTTACTACCCCTGACGAGGCATCAAAGTGCTTTTTCGGCGAGTAGCACGCTACTCTGGAACTAAAAAAGGAGTACCGGCGAATAAGCCTACGGAAATATGAAATTAATTTGAGCGGTGGACATGTTAGTCCGGTATTTGGATTGAAAAGGATAGTGGAGGGATAGAAGAGGCAAGGGTTTGCATTTATATAGTGCTTGCTTCTCCTAATGAGGTGTTGAAGTGCTTTATGGGGGTAGCACGCTACTCCAGAACCCAAAGGGGATTAGTGGGATATTAGTATAGGGAAATACAAAAATAATTTGTGAAGTGGGAGGGGTCTAGAAAGTTTTTTTTTAATTCATAGCAGTCGTAGGGGGTTTGGGATGAGTAAAAGGGAGGTGGAGGGGGAAGAGTCAGAAGGAAGGGTTTAAATGTGAGAAGTTGGCCTGATAGGTAGTGTTTCCAATTCTGGAACCACTGGTTATCAGTCCAAGCAAACCCCAAAGATGTCAGGTTGTAAGTCAACCTTGTAGACAAGCTATCCTAGTGGTAGCATGGACTAAGCAGCCTTAAAGGCTTAACTTAAGAGGTCGTGTTAAGCGAGC
The DNA here is from genome assembly GCF_964263255.1 of Lissotriton vulgaris. NCBI lineage: Eukaryota > Metazoa > Chordata > Amphibia > Caudata > Salamandridae > Lissotriton > Lissotriton vulgaris. The sequence goes on along the minus strand of NC_141689.1, from coordinate 167,332,850 downwards.
TTGTTTTACCACATACAATCCTGTAATCAAATGAAAGGACACCACACAAGTATATATTATAAAAATATATGTATTTATTACTAAATTACTCCCCAGTACTCTTTATGAGGAAAGGGGCACAAGCGTTAAACCAAAAGCACTGTTACACATATAAAGTTGCACGTTTATGGATGAGGGCGGGTGGCCACTCAGACCATATATCAAAAAAGTGGTATAAGTAACACTTTACGAACAATGGTTAGGCCTAGGGCCTAGAGATTCGCTGGGAGCAGTCAGGACAAGCAATGAAGAAGTCGGGAGTAGCCCACAGGAGACGGATGCAGCACGGAAAGTGCAGCGCGCACCAATGCACTGTCAATGGTGCGTAAAAGTCAATTAAAGTGAATAAAAAGATATTTCCGCTGAACCTAGGAACACAAAACTTTAGACACAGACCCTAGAGGTGTGTACCAGTGTAAAGACACCGGCGTTGCAAAGTTACCTCACCCACAGGCCGTGGGTGCACAGGGTCGAAGTGGCGTCGGGTTCTGTCACGCAGGTTCTGGGTGCTTGGAGCTGTTGCAGCTGTAGGCGCTGTGAAGCAGAAGTGTCCGGTGCGATCCAAGGGTGGATCGATGTAGAAAAGTACCTGAAAGCAGAGGGGACAGAGTCTGGGTCACTCAGCAGTGACCAGGGTGGAACCAGGACGGAACCAGGCAATGTCGGGCGCAATCAGGCGGTTGTCGATAGGCTTCTCTCCGCTGTCACGTGGGCTCTGGGGCATCTGCGACGTCCAGGAGCAGGTCACGATCTGTCCCACGTAGGCTCTCGCCGTCAGCACCGTCGGCTTGAAGATTGTAGCAAACAGCACTTGGCAAAAGCAATCCACGCGGAACCGGGAGATTGCTTATCACTCGAACCAGGAGGGTCAGAGTGGGTGCTCCTTTTCACAGGAGCTGGTGCAGATCTGGAGCAACCAGAAAAGCAAGTCGTATTTCGAAGTTCGTCGGCACAGGGGCCACAAGCCAGCTGGCAAGTGACCGGGCCAACGCGTCGAGCGCACACAAGCAGAAGGGCCCCACGCAGCACTCGTCGAGTGTGGAGGGGTGAGCTTTGGTGCAAGTGGAGCTCGGGGCTGGGGCTTCTCAAACCCCGATGTACAGCTTCGAGGGTCACTCGTGGGCCGCACGGTCAGCGTCTCGTGGCCTTTTCAAGATGGCGTGCCCCACGCTTCCGGTCGCCTCCACGGGTCTCAGCTCTGCAGGGACTGTGGATCGGGCAGGTAGAAGGCAGGCAAGCTTGATCTCGTCGATCTCTGTCGCTCGAGTTCCGGCGGGAACTGCAACAAAGCAAGGGTCGAGGGCTGGATGGTGCCTGTTTGCACAGGGTGGTCACTCCTTGACCACAAGGGAGATTCTTCAGTCTTCTCACGTCGTGTAGAAAGTCGAAGGGTCCAGATTTCGTTTCTTATGTTTCTTCAGGATGATCTGAGGTCCGTTGGGACTGCTCCCCCTCTTATTCGAATCTAGGGGGTTGGACATCCTGCTAGGTCCCCTCCTATGGGTGGGACCCAGGAAGGGGGTGGTTACACCCCTCTCCTTTGATCCTGGCCGCGCTGGGACAGGGGCTGGGAGGCCCCAGAACCGGTTTGGCCGGATCCTGCAAGGGGCAGCCTTGTGCTCCCCAGGCAGTGTCTGGTTTCATTGAAACCTCCCTACTCCAATCCACTATCTCCTGTCTGGGGTGGTTTGACACCGCCCTGTGACAGGAAACCCTTTGTCCAGGCCTCCTCTGCCGGGTTTCGGTCAGCAGCAGGAGGTCAGACCCGTGTCTGTGGCAGGGGCATCCATTTTGTGGATCTGAGGCTCATTTTAAATCAACCGCGTTTCAGTAAAGTAACATGTCTTCTCCCTCTAGAAGGGTGGAATGCTATCCCCGTCGCCAGAACTGGCGAGGGGATAGTATTCCAATTCGTATGACACCTTACACGACATGTTTTGATAAAGCCAAACCAAAGTTGCTATATAACCGCGAGGATTATAATGCGCTTAAGAGTATATGGTATGGCATTATCCCGGATCAGCTTAGGGAGTTGTTCCCGACAGCTGCAGACAGGCTCAGCTCATGCCAGAGCACCATCTCACATAAAACCACGCACTCTGCCTCCAGGATTGATGAGGCCTTCCATAGGAGTGGCTTACAGGCTATATATGTGTCCAGATATAGGTTTAGATATAGGTATACTATATCTAAGCAAGGGGTGATTACACCCACTTGCCCCAGCTGAGTGATCAGCCAGTTGTGTCAATTTAAGAACCAGCCAGGGGTGGCAAAAGCTATGCTTCAGCCCCTGGTAGGCCTTGGTGGCACCTATGCCCTGGGCACCTATAGTGCATGGTACAGGGGCTGACAAGGAGTCCATTTCCAATTGTGGTATGTACCTATAGCACATGTATTATGAATTTAGAGAGAGAACAGCAGGCTGGGGGTCTGATTAGCAGGCCCACAGCCTCAGTAAGTCGAAAACCAGTGAAGCAAAAAGCAAAAATTGGGGTGACCATAGGATAGCAGACCCTACTCTCCTACATAACCCCCCCCCAAACGCAGGGACATTAAACTTAACCTTGACCAGATAAGTCTTCATGTTCTAAGTGGAAGTACCGGGAGAGACCATCTGCATTACCATGGTCAGTCCCTGGGCGGTGCTCCACTGTAAAGTCCATCCCCTGTAGGGAAATGGACCACCTGAGCAGTTTGGGATTTTCACCCTTCATCTGATTTAGCCACAAGAGGGGCTTATGGTCTGTCTGAATTAGGAAGTGAGTACCAAACAAGTATGGCCTCAACTTCTTCAGGGCCCAAACCACAGCAAAGGCCTCCCTCTCAATAGCTGACCAACGTTTCTCCCTGGGGGTCAGCCTTCTGCTAATAAAAGCAATGGGCTGGTCTTGACCATCTTGATTAAGTTGTGAAAGCACAGCTCCCACCCCCAACTCAGAAGCATCTGTCTGTACAATGAACTGTTTGGAGTAGTCAGGACTCTTCAGGATAGGTGCAGAGCACATGGCCTTCTTCAGGTCATCAAATGCCTTTTGACAGCTAACTGTCCACTGAACCTTTTTGGGCATCTTCTTGGATGTCAAGTCATTCAATGGTGTCACAATGGACCCATAGTTCTTTACAAATTTTCTGTAATACCCAGTCAGGCCCAAGAAGGCTCTGACTTGTGTCTGGGTAGTTGGAGGAGTCCAGTCCTGTATGGTCTGGATCTTGCTCTCCAGTGGTTGAACTTGACCCCCACCTACTAGGTGGCCCAAGTACACAACCTTGCTCTGCCCTATCTGGCACTTAGTAGCCTTGATAGTCAGGCCTGCCTTTTGCAGGGCCTCCAGAACCTTCTTCAGGTGGATCAGGTGATCCTCCCAGGTGGAGCTAAAGACAGCAATATCATCTAGATATGCTGCACAAAAGTCATCCAGCCCAGCAAGGACTTGGTTCACCAACCTTTGGAAAGTGGCAGGTGCATTCTTCAAACCAAAGGGCATTACCACAAACTGATAATGCCCACTAGGGGTAGAGAATGCTGTTTTGGCTTTTGACTCCTCAGCTAGTCTGATTTGCCAGTAGCCAGCTGTCAAATCAAATGTGCTCAGAAACTTGGCAGAAGCCAATTTATCAATGAGCTCATCTGCTCTTGGAATGGGATGAGCATCTGTCCTAGTGACAGCATTGAGACCTCTGTAGTCCACACAAAACCTCATTTCTCTCTTTCCATCTTTGGTATGAGGTTTTGGCACAAGGACCACTGGGCTAGCCCATGGGCTCTCTGATGGCTCAATCACTCCAAGCTCCAACATCTTTTGCACCTCAGCCTTTATACAATCCCTGACATGGTCAGGTTGCCTGTAGATTTTATTCTTCACAGGCAGATTGTCACCAGTATCCACCTCATGGGTGCACCAGCTAGTCTGACTGGGTGTGAGTGAAAACAAGTGTCTGTGGGCCTGCAACACCTGTCTGCAGTCCACCTGTTGCTGTTCAGTGAGGCTGCCTGCCAAGGCTACTCCATCAACTGAACCATCATCAGGGTTCTGGGAAAGCAGGTCTGGGAGAGGGTCACTCTCTTCCTCCTGTTCCCCATCTGTGGCCATGAGGAGACTCATGTCCTCCCTGTCAACAAATGCTTTCAAACGATTGACATGGAGCACCCTGTGGGGGCTCCTAGGGGTGCCAAAGTCAACCAAGTAGGTGACTTCTCCCTTCTTTTCAATGATAGGGTAGGGTCCAGTCCATTGGTCCTGGAGCGCTGCTGGCCCCACTGGGTCCAACACCCACACCTTCTGCCCTGGCTGGTACTCAACCAGAACAGCCTTTTGGTCATGCCAGGCTTTCTGTAATTCCTGACTTGCCTCAAGGTTTTTGGATGCTCTCTCCATGTATTCAGCCATCCTGGAGCGGAGACCAAGTACATAGTCCACAATGTCTAGTTTAGGCTTTTTGAGAGGTAACTCCCATCCTTCCTTCACCAAACTCAATGGACCTCTTACAGGGTGGCCAAACAAAAGTTCAAAAGGGCTGTAGCCAACCCCCTTCTGTGGGACCTCTCTGTAAGCAAAGAGCAAGCAGGGTAAAAGGATGTCCCATTTCCGCCTAAGCTTCTCTGGTAAACCTTTTATCATTCCCTTTAGGGTCTTGTTGAACCTTTCCACAAGCCCATTGCACTGTGGATGGTAGGGTGTGGTAAACTTATAGTTTACTCCACACTCTTTCCACATTGCTTTTAAGTATCCAGACATGAAGTTGGTACCTCTGTCTGAAAGAACCTCCTTTGGAAAGCCCACTCTTGAGAAAACTGCAATGAGGGCTTTTGCCACCACAGGAGCTGTGGTGGTCCTCAGGGGAATTGCTTCTGGGTACCTGGTGGCATGATCCACTACCACCAGTATAAATCTGTGCCCAGAGGCTGTTTGAGGATCCATGGGACCCACAATGTCTATTCCAACTCTTTCAAAGGGTACCCCCACCACAGGTAGTGGTATCAGGGGGGCCTTTGTTGTGCCACCTGACTTACCACTGGCTTGGCAAGTGACACAGGAGCGACAAAACTCCTTGACATTTTCTGACATGTGAGGCCAGTGAAAGTGTGGAACAAGCCTGTCCCAAGTCTTATTCTGGCCTAAGTGTCCTGCAAGGGGAATATCATGGGCCAAGGTAAGAAGGAAGCCCCTAAACTTCAAAGGTATAACCAACCTCCTGGTTGTGCCAGGCTTGGGGTCTCTAGCCTCTGAATAAAGGAGTCCTTCATCCCAATACACTTTATGGGTACCTTGAGCATTCCCTGCAGCCTCAGCAGCAGCTTGCTGTCTGAGGGGTTCAAGTGAAGGGCAATCTAATTGGGCCTGCCCCAGGTCTGCCCTTGAGGGTCCCCCTGTCCCCAGAAACTCAACCTGATCAGGTTCAAGCTCCTCAGAGACAGTCTCCTCTTGGACTGCAGAATCAGTTTCCTGTGAAACCTGATCCTCAACCTGGGGCAAGTGGGAAGGCACAGCCTTAACCCTTTTGCTCCTTCTCTTGGGTTGTGGTTGGTCTATTGTTTCAAGATCCACCACTGGTTCAGGAAGGCACTTCTTAGCCTGAGACCTTGTCACTGCAAGGACATGAGCTGAAATCCCTAGCATTTCTGCATGAGTCCTGTACTCCACTTCTGACCAAACTGAGCTTTCAAGATCATTGCCTAACAGACAGTCTACTGGGAGGTCTGCACTCACAACAACTTTCTTTAGGCCATCTACCCCTCCCCAGGAGAAGTTCACAACAGCCACACTATGGGAAGTAGTGGAGTTGCTTGCATTGGTCACTAGGTAACTTTCACCTAGTACAATTTGTCCAGGGTCCACAAAGCCAGGTGCCACCATTGTGACACTGGCACAAGTGTCCCTGTAGGCCTGAGCCAGTTTCTCATTAATTAAGGGAGTCTGCCTATATTTGCCCAGGTTACTGGGGCTTACTGCAGTGGGCAAAGATATGTCCACATCATATAGGAGAACTGCCTGTGTGGGGATTCTGACTAGGCCAGATTCCACCTCAGTACCCAGGGTCAACCCTACTAAACCCTTTGGCTGTGTACCACCACTGCTGACTGTACTAGGGGGTGCAGTTGCTTTAGGAGCTGCAGTGGTGGGGACTGGATTTTTCTTAGTGCATTCACTGCCCCAGTGTGAAACTGATTTGCAGGTATTACACCAAGGTTTCTTTGGGCCATCGTTCTTCTTTTTCTTGTTTCCATTTTGGGAACCCCCCTCCTTATTGCTAGTTTGGGGGCCTGAAGACTTCTGGTCCTTTTCTTTATCTTTCTGATTCCCACCCTTCTGGTCTGTTTTCTTCTGGTCACCTTGGTTCTGGTTTTTCTGCTTAATCCTTGTTCTGACCCATTTGTCTGCCTTCTTTCCCAATTCTTGGGGAGAGGTCAAATCAGAGTCAACAAGGTATTGATGCAACAGCTGGTTCTGACAGTTATTAAGGATCTGTTCTCTCATCATAAGATTGTACAATCCTGTATAGTCTGAAACTTTACTTCCCTGCAGCCAACCCTCCAGAGCCTTAGTGGCACAATCTACAAAATCAGTCCAGTCCTGAGTCTGTGCTTTTTGGGTGTCTCTGAACAACAACCTGTATTGCTCAGTGGTTAGGCCAAACCCTTCAATAAGAGCACTCTTCAGAACAGAGTAGTTTTTGGCATCCTCAGGTCTAACAGTGAGGAGCCTGTCCCTCCCTTTCTCAGAAAAGGAGTACCATAAAATTGCTGCCCACTGATCCTCAGGGACCTGCTGTACCATGCAGGCCCTCTCAAGAGCAGTCATCCATTTGTGGATATCATCCCCTTCCTTGTAGGGGGGCACAATTTTTGTCAGGTTTCTATTGTCATAGGCCCTGTCTTTTTCTTTAGGAACTTTGCTGCCACCAGTGGCATCTAAGCCACACAATTTTTTCTCTCTTGCTAAAGCAAGTTTAGCTTGAGCCAAGGCTACCTCTTCCCTTTCTATTTGGAGTTGGACAGCCCTCATCCTGGCCCTATGCTCTATTCTCTGGGAGGAAGTCATTCCTCTTTGAGATTCTCTTGAGGCACTAGAAAGGTGAGAGTCCCTTGACAGAGATCTCTCCCTTCTATTACCTGGGAGAATTTGGTTATGAGATCTGGAGTGGTGCTGGCCCCCTCCATTCCCATGTAGGTCCAAGTTGGCCTGGTTAAGCCTGGCAACCTGTACCTGGTTTCCCACCTGATCCTGATCTTCAGGCTCTTCTACATCAGAGCCTTCCTCTGGGTCTTCCTCTTCCTCCTCTATTCCTTCTTGAAGATCCTCATTCTCAGGGGAGTTTATCCCTTCCTCTGTTTCTAAGGGAGTCTGAATCGCCTTGTCTAGGTCATCCTTTTCTAGGAGAGCTATTAGGGAAGGAATGGTAGGGCCTCTGCCCTTTTTTAGCCCCCTGGCTGTGCACAAGGCACTCAGGTCTTTGTGGCTAAGGTTGTCATATCTGGATGTTGTCCCTATAGGATCAACTATTACAGGAGCAGAGCCTGAAGCTCTACCTGTATCAGACATGACTGCTAGTGAGGTGTAAGTGGTGCACTTACCTACACTAAGTGGTTTCCTACTGTACCTTGCTAGTGAGTTGTAGTCAGGGTGTGCTAATCCCTTTAATCTACAACTACTAAGTTCAGTAGAACTTAATATGCTAAGCTTTTGATTTATATGTACCTAGAGGTACTTGATGTGATCTTTCAATTTGATAAAGATTGCAATGGTAAAACAAACAGCAAGCTCAAATCCGCACCGCTGCACACCAATGTGAGAAGTTGGCCTGATAGGTAGTGTTTCCAATTCTGGAACCACTGGTTATCAGTCCAAGCAAACCCCAAAGATGTCAGGTTGTAAGTCAACCTTGTAGACAAGCTATCCTAGTGGTAGCATGGACTAAGCAGCCTTAAAGGCTTAACTTAAGAGGTCGTGTTAAGCGAGCTTGTTTTACCACATACAATCCTGTAATCAAATGAAAGGACACCACACAAGTATATATTATAAAAATATATGTATTTATTACTAAATTACTCCCCAGTACTCTTTATGAGGAAAGGGGCACAAGCGTTAAACCAAAAGCACTGTTACACATATAAAGTTGCACGTTTATGGATGAGGGCGGGTGGCCACTCAGACCATATATCAAAAAAGTGGTATAAGTAACACTTTACGAACAATGGTTAGGCCTAGGGCCTAGAGATTCGCTGGGAGCAGTCAGGACAAGCAATGAAGAAGTCGGGAGTAGCCCACAGGAGACGGATGCAGCACGGAAAGTGCAGCGCGCACCAATGCACTGTCAATGGTGCGTAAAAGTCAATTAAAGTGAATAAAAAGATATTTCCGCTGAACCTAGGAACACAAAACTTTAGACACAGACCCTAGAGGTGTGTACCAGTGTAAAGACACCGGCGTTGCAAAGTTACCTCACCCACAGGCCGTGGGTGCACAGGGTCGAAGTGGCGTCGGGTTCTGTCACGCAGGTTCTGGGTGCTTGGAGCTGTTGCAGCTGTAGGCGCTGTGAAGCAGAAGTGTCCGGTGCGATCCAAGGGTGGATCGATGTAGAAAAGTACCTGAAAGCAGAGGGGACAGAGTCTGGGTCACTCAGCAGTGACCAGGGTGGAACCAGGACGGAACCAGGCAATGTCGGGCGCAATCAGGCGGTTGTCGATAGGCTTCTCTCCGCTGTCACGTGGGCTCTGGGGCATCTGCAACGTCCAGGAGCAGGTCACGATCTGTCCCACGTAGGCTCTCGCCGTCAGCACCGTCGGCTTGAAGATTGTAGCAAACAGCACTTGGCAAAAGCAATCCACGCGGAACCGGGAGATTGCTTATCACTCGAACCAGGAGGGTCAGAGTGGGTGCTCCTTTTCACAGGAGCTGGTGCAGATCTGGAGCAACCAGAAAAGCAAGTCGTATTTCGAAGTTCGTCGGCACAGGGGCCACAAGCCAGCTGGCAAGTGACCGGGCCAACGCGTCGAGCGCACACAAGCAGAAGGGCCCCACGCAGCACTCGTCGAGTGTGGAGGGGTGAGCTTTGGTGCAAGTGGAGCTCGGGGCTGGGGCTTCTCAAACCCCGATGTACAGCTTCGAGGGTCACTCGTGGGCCGCACGGTCAGCGTCTCGTGGCCTTTTCAAGATGGCGTGCCCCACGCTTCCGGTCGCCTCCACGGGTCTCAGCTCTGCAGGGACTGTGGATCGGGCAGGTAGAAGGCAGGCAAGCTTGATCTCGTCGATCTCTGTCGCTCGAGTTCCGGCGGGAACTGCAACAAAGCAAGGGTCGAGGGCTGGATGGTGCCTGTTTGCACAGGGTGGTCACTCCTTGACCACAAGGGAGATTCTTCAGTCTTCTCACGTCGTGTAGAAAGTCGAAGGGTCCAGATTTCGTTTCTTATGTTTCTTCAGGATGATCTGAGGTCCGTTGGGACTGCTCCCCCTCTTATTCGAATCTAGGGGGTTGGACATCCTGCTAGGTCCCCTCCTATGGGTGGGACCCAGGAAGGGGGTGGTTACACCCCTCTCCTTTGATCCTGGCCGCGCTGGGACAGGGGCTGGGAGGCCCCAGAACCGGTTTGGCCGGATCCTGCAAGGGGCAGCCTTGTGCTCCCCAGGCAGTGTCTGGTTTCATTGAAACCTCCCTACTCCAATCCACTATCTCCTGTCTGGGGTGGTTTGACACCGCCCTGTGACAGGAAACCCTTTGTCCAGGCCTCCTCTGCCGGGTTTCGGTCAGCAGCAGGAGGTCAGACCCGTGTCTGTGGCAGGGGCATCCATTTTGTGGATCTGAGGCTCATTTTAAATCAACCGCGTTTCAGTAAAGTAACATGTCTTCTCCCTCTAGAAGGGTGGAATGCTATCCCCGTCGCCAGAACTGGCGAGGGGATAGTATTCCAATTCGTATGACACCTTACACGACATGTTTTGATAAAGCCAAACCAAAGTTGCTATATAACCGCGAGGATTATAATGCGCTTAAGAGTATATGGTATGGCATTATCCCGGATCAGCTTAGGGAGTTGTTCCCGACAGCTGCAGACAGGCTCAGCTCATGCCAGAGCACCATCTCACATAAAACCACGCACTCTGCCTCCAGGATTGATGAGGCCTTCCATAGGAGTGGCTTACAGGCTATATATGTGTCCAGATATAGGTTTAGATATAGGTATACTATATCTAAGCAAGGGGTGATTACACCCACTTGCCCCAGCTGAGTGATCAGCCAGTTGTGTCAATTTAAGAACCAGCCAGGGGTGGCAAAAGCTATGCTTCAGCCCCTGGTAGGCCTTGGTGGCACCTATGCCCTGGGCACCTATAGTGCATGGTACAGGGGCTGACAAGGAGTCCATTTCCAATTGTGGTATGTACCTATAGCACATGTATTATGAATTTAGAGAGAGAACAGCAGGCTGGGGGTCTGATTAGCAGGCCCACAGCCTCAGTAAGTCGAAAACCAGTGAAGCAAAAAGCAAAAATTGGGGTGACCATAGGATAGCAGACCCTACTCTCCTACAGTTTAGAAAGGCTAGTTTGTGAGAGCAGAATAGTAAGAGAGGTTTGAGACGATGCAAGGGGAAGTAACAGAGGGAAGAGTTTAGAAATGGTTATTTTTGGGATCATAGTAGTGGTAGTGGTATGGGGTTTGGGATGAATGAGAGAGTGGAGGTAGAGGATATATTGAGAGAGGTATAGGGTGAGGAATATGGTAGTGCATTGGAGAGAGTAGTAAAATGAGTTCTGAGATGAGTCAGATTGGAGGTAGAGGATATATTGAGAGAGGTATAGGGAGAGATATTGGCATAGGATATGCTGAATTAGAGCAAAGTAGTAAATATAGAGATACATAAGTACATGGAATTATATATACGCATAAGGAAGGTAATGCATGTAGATTAAAGTAGAATTTAATAAAGTCACACTTTCAAGTGTTGTTGTACTTTAAATTAATGTATTTGTTTTTATTTTTTAATTTAATAGTGAAGCAATCGCAGATAAATAGTTATTATAAAAGATTTATTTATTTATGCAGTCACTTATATACATGGTAAACACACTCTAATGTAACTATAAATATTATGCAAAATTTTTGAGCAGAACTAACGAATATCTGTATCTTTAAAAACGAAATTATTAAACCTGATTATAAAAAGCAATACACGTGTAGTTACACATCTACAGTTCAAATAAATACTTCTATTCACAGGGATATGCTGTATATGTATGTTTGAGAATGGTGGTTATGTAGGGAAAAAACTATTCTTGAGTAGTCCTCTGAAGATAGGATGGTTGTCCGTGGATCTTATGTTTCGGGGGTAAAAAGTTCCATAGTTTAGCTGCTTGAACAGAGAAGGATGTGACACCCATGGGTTTTTCTTGTACAGTGGTGCCACTCTAGAGCACAGGTTCCTTTGTTGAATGTATTTTGTGATTTTATTCCTGATGAAGCACGGTCCTGTTCCAGGTATTGCTGTGTGGGTGATACAAAGCAGCTTGACTATTGATCTTCTGGCAACCAGTAACCAATGTAGGGTTTTTAAGGCAGTGGAGACGTGAGCTTGTGGCTTTATATGTAAGAGAAGTCTGGCAGTAGAGTTCTGAATCCGTTGTAGTCTTTTCACAGTTGTTAAAGGTGATCCGTGGTAGAGGCTATTAGTGTAATTGAGTTTGGACAGAACAAGGGAGATGATAGCCTGGACCTTGTGTGGAAATCCCCAATGGGTGAAGATGCTTCGCAGAGTTTTTATAGTAACAAAGCTTGATCTTGCTAGTTTGTCCACTTCGGCATTCATTGATAGCTTGGAGTCCATGGTAATTCCAAGGTTTCTTACTTCCTTTGATACTTTAGGCAGTGCTCCCTGATTATCAAGCCATGCGGGAGGTGTGTCATCATTTTTCCTATCGCCACATCAGAATATTTCCATTTTGAAGCATTCAATTTGAGGTGGCTCCATGTCATCCACAGCTCTGAGACTACTGAAAATTGGTGAGGATCCAATGTCTTTAGGGCATTGCAGTTAAAGGAGTATTTGCGTGTCATCTGCATAGTTGTAGCACGTGAGGTGAAATTGATTGATCAGTGCTGGTAGTGACTTCTTGTAGATGTTGAAAAGCATGGGTGTGATGATAGAGCCTTGAGGGAACCAAGCTTCTGTGAAGTATGGTTTGGAAGAAAAAGGGGGGTATGATGACATTAGTTCTGTTGTGAAGGTAGGATGTGATGCAGTCTAGAGAAGTCCCCTCCATGCCGGCTTTGTGGAGTCTTTGTTTCAGAGTGTCATGGTCAACCGTGTCAAAGGCAGCTGAGAGGGCCAAGAGAGGTAGTGCAGCAGCCCCCCTTCCGGTCTACTGTGTTAAGGTCATCCCAGATGGCAAGGAGGGCAGATTCAGTGCCTCTTCCTGGATGGAATCCTGTTTGGAAGTCTGAAAGTATGGCATTATCTTCAATGAATTGTGACATGTGGGTGGATGCTGCTCTTTCTATCAGTTTGCACAGGAAAGGTCTATTTGTAATTGGTCTGTAGTTGTGTGGGTTCAGTGGGTCCAGGTTTGTTTTCTTTAGTAATTGGCGTATGTGTGAGATTTTTAGTTCTTCTGGAAATATTCCTGTAGTTATGGAATTGTTGATGATTCTTCTTACTGGTGTGGCAGCAGAGGTTGTTAGAAAAATTCTCTTGAAGGTTTGTGGAGGACACTGGTCAGAAGGGCTGCTGGCAGGCGTGCTTGCTTGGACCGGTCCACAAATTCTTTTTGTGAAATTTGTTGGAAGGAATGGAGAGGCTGAGGTAGAGTATTCTTGGATTGTTGTTTTTAAAAAAAGGTCAGTGCTGGTGCTTTTTCCTTGTTTTAAATGAGTTCAACATGTCTGCTTTGGCAATGTAACGATTTGCCAGTTTGTCTGTGAAATCTTGAGTAATGGGATGAGCTCCTTCTTGGCAATTTGGTTTACGAAATTCATTGAGAATTTTATAGAATTGTTTATTTGCACATTTAGCATTTTGAATTCTGTCTGAATAGTACCTTTTCTTAGCTTTTTTGATAGCAGACTTGTATAATCTGTTACGTTTCTGTAGGGGACAAGATTGTCTTGATTGGTGTTTGTTTTGAGCCAGGCACGTTGTAGCATTCTAATGTGTTGTTTTATCTCTTTTAGCTCTGTATTTCTCCATGGTGCCTGTTTTCTTTTGTTCTGTTGTGTAGTTTTTAGTGGTATTATGATATCAAAAGCTTCATGTAGCCACTCATATAATTTTTGAACAGAATGTATTGTGTCTAGATCTGTACGGGATGTTAGCTGTGTTTCTAAGTGTTCCAAATTGAGTTTGTTCAATGGTGGATGCACAAAAGGTGGTTTATGGTGTGTCACTCAGTGTTGTTTATGTTGGAAAGCAAGCACAGGGTGGACAGACTATGTGAGTGGAGTTATTCTTTGATAGGTAACTAGTTCTGTATTTGCAAAACTTACGTCTAGGATGTCTACAGCAGTGTGTGGATTTATGGATGATCTAATGTTCGTTCAGTGCGTCTAGGCCAGTGATGATTGTTTTTTGATGGGGCATATTGAGTTTATCAAACCAAATGTTGAGGTCACCCATAACGATTCAGAAAAGGGGGTGGTGATGAACAGAGTGTCTGAATTAAGCAGACCACTCTTACCCAGTCCAAAGATCAGGGCTTGATCCATCACCGTTATTTATCTCACTGCCCCATCCCAGCTCACAACCTGGCTATATGCAAATCAGTCTGTCCCTGGCCCAGTGCATCATGGGAACAGGGCACACTAAACTACCAAGCCAATTCTTCACCAGAAAGGAGACAAGCTACCGGGGACCGGTTTCTGGCTTTTCAGCCGTCTTCGGCCCGGCTTGCTTGAATCCTGATGGAGCAGTGAGAAAGGGACTCATGTCTGAGTATACCCTGCCACACCTATAGTGGCCAAAAACGATTCAGAAAAGGCGGTGGTGATGAACAGAGTGTCTGAATTAAGCAGACCACTCTTACCCAGTCCAAAGATCAGGGCTTGATCCATCACCGTTATTTATCTCACTGCCCCATCCCAGCTCAGAACCTGGCTATATGCAAATCAGTCTGTCCCTGGCCCAGTGCATCATGGGAACAGGGCAGACTAAACTACCAAGCCAATTCTTCACCAGAAAGGAGACAAGCTACCGGGGACCGGTTTCTGGCATTTCAGCCGTCTTCGGCCCGGCTTGCTTGAATCCTGATGGAGCAGTGAGAAAGGGACTCATGTCTGAGTATACCCTGCCACACCTATAGTGGCCAAAAACGATTCAGAAAAGGGGGTGGTGATGAACAGAGTGTCTGAATTAAGCAGACCACTCTTACCCAGTCCAAAGATCAGGGCTTGATCCATCACCGTTATTTATCTCACTGACGGTGTTGGATCTAGCCCTGATCTCTTGACTGGGTGAGAGCTTTCTGCTTAATTCAGAGACTCTGTCCCTCACCACCCCTTGTTGTAAATATTTTTGTCCACCCTAAGCGTGGAAGGGTATTCTCAGATGTGAGACCCTTGCTCATTGCACCATCAGGATTCAAGCAAACCGGGCCGAAGACGGCTGTAATGCCAGAAACCGGTCCCCGGGAGCTTGTTTCCTTCCCAGTGTAAGAATTGGCTTTTGTAGTTTGGTTTGCCCTGTTCCCATCATGCACTGGGACAGGAACAGACTAATTTGCATACAGCCAGGTTCTGAAACTGGGATGGTGCAGTGAGCTAAAAAACGGTGTTGGATCTAGCCCTGATCTCTTGACTGGGTGAGAGCTTTCTGCTTAATTCAGAGACTCTGTCCCTCACCACCCCTTGTTGTAAATATTTTCGTCCACCCTAAGCGTGGAAGGGTATTCTCAGATGTGAGACCCTTGCTCATTGCACCATCAGGATTCAAGCAAACCGGGCCAAAGACGGCTGTAATGCCAGAAACCGGTCCCCGGGAGCTTGTTTCCTTCCCAGTGTAAGAATTGGCTTTTGTAGTTTGGTTTGCCCTGTTCCCATCATGCACTGGGACAGGAACAGACTAATTTGCATACAGCCAGGTTCTGAAACTGGGATGGTGCAGTGAGCTAAAAAACGATGTTGGATCTAGCCCTGATCTCTTGACTGGGTGAGAGCTTTCTGCTTAATTCAGAGACTCTGTCCCTCACCACACCTTGTTGTAAATATGAGGTCACCCATAATGCATCGGTTTTTAGGTTAGTGTTATCAGGTTTGAAACTGTGTCTAGAAGTGTGTCAGGGAATGTTGCATTTCTAAGTGAAGGTCTGTAAAGGAGCAGGAAGTTGCAGGAGGAAGATGGTGTAGGATTGCATCTGGTGAAATGGGCCTCACAACCTTGTAAGTAGACATCGTCAGCTTTAGTGAAATGTAATGTTTGCCTGAACACAACAGCTAGGCCACCTCCGCTTTTGCCTATACGATTTTGTTTGATAGCCTAGAGGAGCGGCTTCATGCAACACTGCAGTCATGTCTTCTCCCAACCATGATTCAGTTAGGACGAGTATGTCAGGTTTTGTGTCAGTGAGAAGGTATAGATGTGATGTTTGTTTTTAGAGGGCAATCAAGCATTAATAGTAAGCAGTTTAGGGAATGTGCCTTGGTGATAGTGTGACTTTGTTTTGTAGAAGAGTGAGCAGTATTTTGTGGGCTTGTAGCACATGTGTCCTTAGCATTTGGATGAGTTGTATGAGGATAGCAATAGTGTAGCTGTTCTGTATTGTGTTACTTATCCAGCAGACTAAGAAGGTATTTTGATGGGTCTGAGTGTGTAGTGGAGGAGATGTTGGTTGAAAGTGAGCTTGGGAGCTGTCTTGTATTTTTAGTGTAATTTTGTTGTGCAGTAGACATAGAGAAGCTAAGTAGTGAGGACTGGCGTGTTGCTAATTTTGTTTGCGTCTGTTTAAGGCAGAAGGTGTATGAGCTAGGGGTGGTGGGCAGCTTGTGGGTCATGTAGTAAGGTGCTAAATTGTCCAATGGATGAGAGGTGGTTAAAAGAGAGTTTCTGTGTTGGTGTATATATATGTTAGGTGTGCAGGAAGAGAGAAAGCTTGGCTTTGGAGTTTGTTCATGGAGGGCATCATTTGTGTAGTCTGGAAGGTAGGAGTGGGCATAGGATTGTAGTTTGTGATAGATAGGATTATGAGGTGTCATGAGTGAGAGAATTTGTTGTGCTGGTGTGCGTGTTATGTTATGTTTTTGAGGAGTGGTGAAAGGAGGTGCTGATATCTTTGTTTTCTGAGAAGGATTTGTATGTAAAGTATTGTTGGTGTGTGGAAGTTGTAAGGTAGAAGGGGTGGTGATATGTTTGTGAATAGAGTTTTTGCACCTCTTTTTAATTCTGCGAGGGTAACATTTGATGGCTTATTGTGCTTGCTATACTTGTGCAATATGGGTCCAAACAAGAGTGGCCCATGAAATCTGACGGGTCTTATAAAGGGAGTTGCTGGATCCATTGGACATATCGGTTTTGGTTTTTCACACAGAGGCTTTGACTAAAAGCAAAAACATGCAGAAATCTGAGGTTAAACCCTGATTCCCACACGTTGTTCCCCAAAACCTGTAATACCTGTTTGGTTCCCATATAGATGGTGTGTTAAAAAATGTGTGCAAGGGGCTAAGATATTTCCCAGGAGGCCACTGCAGCTTGTAACACCAGCTCTCCATGGCAGCGTTGCTAATCAATAGCATTGGTATAGCGCAGCGATGTCACACCTAGGGGTATCTGGGCACTGAGGGTGCTGTGTCTCTGTCGAAAAGCCAGGTCTTGAGTTTCTTTCTGAAGTCCGACAAGAGGGTGCTGTTCGTAGGTGGAGGGGAAGGTCGTTCCAGTTCTTGGCAACGATGTAGAAGAAGGAGTTGCCCCCATGGCGGCTGCTATGTGGTGGGGTGTGGTGGGAGGGAGGATCAAATAAATGACCTAACACAGCTTCTCCTCTGTCCTCTTCTCTTCCTGGATCCTGGCAGCACACAGGCTCCCTAAGCCAATCACAACGCTGCTATTTGGCTGCTCTGACAGTGCCTGGGAGCCTTGGGACTGGTCTCTACCCGGCTGTGAAAAACTGCCAGTTGGAGAAATGCTAAGTGTGCATAACTGCTTGGCCGGCCCACCAAACTGTCATGCTCACTTTAAAAAATATATATTTATTACAGTTTTATATAGCATGAACTAGACCTGAAGATATCGGGTGTCAGAGTGCTTTACATAGCACCAGTTTTGTTACATGAGTATACCTTTGTTTTTGTTAGGCACGGGGAGATTAAACTCACAGGATGTTGTGTGTCGTTGCCGAGACTCAAACCTGGTTCCCCAGCTTCGACATCGACCCCTATAGCCTTAAGGCTACATCCTCTCCCATATCCTCTCCACTTATGGTGCACAAACCACTCCTCCTCCCTGTGACTCCAGCCCCACCCGTCCTATCATAACCCAATAGCTGGTATGAAAAATAAAATGATAATAACATTGTTATTATCATTTTATTTTCCCCTTTTCCACTGCTCCAAGAGCAGTAGGGCGATTCTCCTCCACCTTAGTGGAGGAGCGGCCGCTAAGCGGGCCCTGATGTGGTTGCAACAGATGTGGGGGGATTAGTGCTAGGGTGACTGTGGCAGAGCACAGGTGTTTAGTGGGCAGATGGATTTTCAGACGCAGGTTGATCTAGGATAGTTCTTGATCGTGTAGAGCTTAGGATACGTGCATGAGGATCTTGAACTGGCATTTCTTCTGGATTGGGAGTCAGTGAACGATTTGCCAGTTTGGCTGTGAAATCTTGAGTAATGGGATGAGCTCCTTCTAGGCAATTTGGTTTACGAAATTCAGTGAGAATTTTATAGAATTGTTTATTTGCACATTTAGCATTTTGAATTCTGTCTGAATAGTACATTTTCTTAGCTTTTTTGATAGCAGACTTGTATAATCTGTTAAGTTTCTGTAGGGGACAAGATTGTCTTGATTGGTGTTTGTTTTGAGCCAGGCACGTTGTAGCTTTCTAATTTGTTGTTTCTAGTGGGCAGATGGATTTTTAGACGCAGGGTGATCTAGGATAGTTCTTGATCGTGTAGAGCTTAGGATACGTGCATGAGGATCTTGAACTGGCATCTCTTCTGGATTGGGAGTCAGTGAACGTTTCTGAGGTGAGGGTGATGAAGGTGCATTTGGGGAGGTCCAGGATGCGCCTGGATGCAGTGTTCTTTGTGGTCGGGAGTATTCTGAGGACATCTGCAAAGGCTGTCATGTGGATGTTGAACAGGTTGGGGCTGAGGGATGATCCTTGGATGCGGAGGTGAAGAGAGGCAGTCGGATGCTCTGTGTGCGTCCTGTAAGGAGAGTGACAATCCACTTGAGGGCGTTGAGTTGTATACCGATGCTGTTGAGTCCGTTGAGGAGAGTGTGGTGGGAGACAGTGTCGAGCGTAGCAGGGAGGTCGAGCAGATTAGTGCTCCAGTTTCTCTGAGGTCAAGGAAAGTTCTGATGTCATCTGTGGCGGCAATTAGCACAGCCTCGGTGCTGTGGTTGGTACAGAATCCTGATTGTGAGGCATCAAGGGGGTGGGTATGTTCCAGGTATTTGGTTCAGCTGTTGTTTGATGGCTTTCTTAAGTACTTTGGCTAGGTGGGGAATCAGGGAGACTAGTGGGTAATTTTTGGGGGTTACTTTTTTCGGTAGAGGGTTTCTTTAGGAGGGGTCTGACCTCTGCATGTTTCCATCTCTCTGGGAAGGTGGCTTAGGAGATGGCGGTTGTGAGGATGTTGGTGAGTTCTGTGCTCATTAGGTAAGATCTGAAATTGAAAGGATGGTGGGGGTAGGGGTCAGTGGGAGCCCCAGAGTGGATGCATGACTCGACGGCTGTGGTGGTCTGGATGGAGAGGGGAGACCAGGAGGTGATCATTTGGCTGTTCACTGGTTGGATGAGGTAGTCGAGGCAGCGAGTGGTGGGTTGGGGGTCAAAGTTGTTGTACATGGTGTGATTTTGCTGCTGAAGCTGTCCGAGAAGGTATTGTAGAGTTCTTGTGGGGGTGGATTGTGTTCTCTTTGGCTGTCAGGTTGGAAAATTCTTTGATTATTTTGAAGAGCTCCTTCCTTTGGTCTGCCACTGTATCGATGCGGGTAGTGATGGCTGCTCTCTTGGCTTCCTTGATGTGCAGGGGGTAGTTGCTGAGGGCTTATTTGTGAGAGACTCTGTCAAAGGAGTTCTTTGTGATGCACCATTGTTTCTCAAGTCTTTAGCAGTTGTGCTTGGTGATTCCGACTCTGGGGTGTACTAGCTGGCTTGTTTTGAGGTTTTGTTGGCTTTTGCTGAATACATTGGGGTGACTTTGTTGGCAAATTTGGCGATCTAGTGGGCAAAGCTTTGGATGGCCTATTCAAGAACTCCTGACGTTTTGGGTTGTGTGGTGCTGAGGACCTGTGTCCACTGAGTTTCGATTACCTTGCCCCACCTGCGGTAGTAAGGATGGTGGTTCTTGTAGAGGGAGTGTTGAGTGTCGGGTATAATTAAGTGGACAATAGCGTGGTCAGTCCCGGTGGGTTCTGTGATGTGGGTGAATGTGGTTCTGTTGCTGGAGGTAAAGATGGGGTCAAGTGTTTGTCCGGCTTTGTGCGTGGGTTTGGTGACCAGTTAGGAGAGGACTGTGTTGTTTAGGTTTTCCAACAGAGTGGTGGAATTGGTGGCATTGATGTGAAAATTGAGATCACTGAGTAGGACATAGTGGTAGGAGTCGATGGCTAGAGAGGTGATGAGCTTGGAGATGGCGTTGCAGAAGGCTGGTCATGGTCCTAGGAGTCTGTAGCGAGGGTGCCTCTTATAGTGGTCTTAGCGTTGATCTGTGGAAAGAAGTTGAGGTGTTCCATGAGAGGTGTCTGGTCATCGTGGGTGACGGTGCATGAGATGAAAACCCTGAAGATGATGGCGATGCCCCTGCTTTGTTTGTGCAGTCTTGGTGTATCACCTTGTAGCCGTTGGAAGTGGCAGTGTCTATATCCAGATTCGAGGCGGTGTTGAGTCACGTTTCAGTGATGAAGACGTCAGGTGAGAGGGTGGTGATGGTGTCCCAGTTTCCTTGGAGTGTTTGCAGAGGGAACAGGTGTTGAGCAGGATACATTGGAGTGGTTCTGGGTTGTTTGTAGTCTTCTGAGCGGGAGCAGTGCGGGGTCCAGTGCGGGCGAGTGGTCATGTGTAGAAGGAAAAGCAGCAGTGGTGGCAGGTGAAGAGTCCTTTGGTTGATCGCAGAGAGGACATGAAGCAGCTGCTGTAGCAGGATAAGGGGCCAGAACCTCCTTGGTGGTGTAGCGGCAGATGGAGGGTGAGCCGGGTGTCCTAGCGCTGGGTGTGGTACTGGCGCAGAGGAGTGCAGAAAGGCTTGCCTTTGGTGCACACGCAAGCGTGCATCATCCTCCATAAGTTGTTCTGGGAGGTGGAAGGGACTGTCAGGGAGGCGAGAGGACGGGGAGTGGGAGAACGGCGGGAGCAGTAAAAAACTGCAGGCAAGTAGTACGGTGGTAAGGGCGGTGGTGCTTGGAGATGGAGTGCTGGGTGTCAGGGATGGTTAAGTGGACGATAGCGTGGTCAGTCCAAGTAAGTTCTGTGACGTGGGTTTATTTGGTTCTGTCGCTGGAGGTGAACATGGGGTCGAGTGTGTGTCCAATTACCTTTACCAGGAAGGCTGTAGGGGGATTGTCCCAGCAATCTTGCTAGTGGGTTGGTCCTCTAATAGCATGGCCAAACAGGAGGCTTTGTGACTAGGAACAGAGTTCTAGTCTCGAGGAGTTGGGCAGGGGGAGCGACACATTTACCAGATGTCAAGGGCTAATGCCAGAACCAACTCAACTAATACCTATCACACTCCTACAAAGTTGGAAATTTGGACTATTCCAGGCCACCTAAGGCCTGGATCACCTGGTGTCATTTTTTTAACAAAAGTTGAATTGTTAAACTCTCTGCTAATGTACTGCCTCATGAATGCCACCAACATGTGTTGAACTGACATTAAGAAGTGCTGATGTTAAGAGTTAAGCGTCAGTGCCGAGCACTAGCAAACACTGGCACAAATTAAGTAATGCTTTCCTGCTCTTGGATTTACAGTGATTGCCAGTGTTCTGGGTCAGAGAAATAATGGGCATTTTAATGGTTTACTCATAATGAGGGCAAAAGTGGTAACAACAGGCATTCATTGATGTTACAAAACAACCACAAAAAGAAAAAGCACAGAAATCAGTTGTAACACCACAAACATCAATGGTGACTACTTCTCTGAAACATGGATTTTGTGTACCCTGCATTTATACCAATAAAATGTTCTTGTGGTGTAAGCTGTCTGCATACATTCTGTCTGACTTAGAGGCTAGTACCAGTTGTATTACTGTTGGGCATCCTACACTTCCTGACTACACCAGGTACAAGTAAACGTATGCACATTTAATTTCTAGAGCATGTGTGACAAGACTTTATGCTGGCACAGTAGGAACTTTCATTTTAAATATATTGCTATTTAAGGAATTCTGCCTAACATAGCTTTCCAATGTACTCACATTTTGTTGCAAACCAATTGGAATTAAATCCTAAATAAAACCATGTCATTAGCGTACATCAGTGCGTGGAGGTCATAGGCGGCACATCATTGGGGAATGTTTCTTATGTCCCAAAAATTGGACTTATAGGTCGTGTTAGTAAATGGTGAAGAGAAGAGGAGCCAGGAGATATCCCTGTTTTAATCCATTCCCAGTACAGATTTTAGAGGAACTATCACTGGAATTCCGTCAGGGCCCATAGCTGAAGAAACTCTTGCTTTTTTCTTTCTTTAAGTGTCTTGTAATACCTTTCAAGTGTTGTGACTTCTCCCAAATATATTAATGTTGCACCCCGTGCCATGGCAATGATTATAACTCTGATAGCCTAGCATTAGCGAATTTGTTTAGGACATGGAAACGACCTAAAGTCACTAGATTGTGAATAATTTCAGTGTCTTGCACCACTTTAATCTGCAGTCTGTAGTTAGGTGGAGCTGGAATGACCAACATCTAAGGATCCAAGTCCTGATGAAGCTCTCACAAACTACAATCCCACAGTAAAAGGTTGAAATGCATCATGCTGACATTTTCATAGCCGAGGGGTTGTTTTAAACTGATGGGAAACAGCATCCAACAGAATTTTTACTAAAAAATCACATTAATATTTGAAAGAACGTGTACCCCTTTACCCTCAGCGGAAATTATTAATGTTCATTACTTTTCTCTTAAAATGTTAAAGCCATTTCTATAGCTACAGGATCTCTCTCTTGCAGTGATGCCTAGAACTAAACACTGATTACTTTGAATGTATTAATGTATGTGCATGACTGTACATCATAGTAATGGGAGCACTTGTTGGGAGTAGGCTAATGTGGTAAGTATGTGAATTTTGATTCAGACACCTCTTATTGCTTATTTGCTTACTTCTTTCAAATTGATTTCAATGTGTGTGGTTTGGCTATGCCATGATTATTAAAAAAATATTTGAGAAATATTACAAAAATAATAAAAAAAGAATTAGAAGAAGGACATGTATTACAAGTACTATGAGTAAGTGAACAATATACAGTATGGTTGTTGATTGATGGTCGATGGAGGCACATATTTTTATTGTACTGACTAGCGCCATCTCCAGTGGAATTAATTTTCTAGTCATTATTTATTCAAAGGCAAGCCATGGAGCATACACTTTGCAATCATAAATTGATAACAATTATTTGGGCTGGCTGGGTTCACTGTGCTAATTTAGGGATAGCTACCTCTTCTTCTTTGCAAAAAATTAAAAATCATCATTATGACTAACATCATCTCCTTCATCTCCTGAGGTGTTTACTGATTTATACCTCCAGATCTTGAAATTCAGTTTTCCTACATCCCCTGGGAAGGCACTGAAACAAATGGAGGTCTCTTGGGAGGGAATTCATTTGATATGGATTTTGACAGCTAACAATATACATAGAATGGGCTTAGCATCTGTCCCTTTCAACCATTGGCTTTCTTCAACCAGCCTCTTTCAGCCACTGGCTTGAGACTTCGTCAGTCACGGATCACTGAAATATTATCGATGGTCACATTATCGACTTACCAAAATATCGTTGAAAAATTATCGACGACAAAAATATCGACTTTCTATACTTATTACACAAATTACAAAAATATCGAGTAAAAAATATCGAGTACTAACTATATCGAATACATAAATATCGCTTCAATAAATATCGACTACAAATATATCGTTGGACATGAAATTAGCCTTTACACTACAAAAATATCGACTACAAAAATATAGACTACCAAAATATCGTTAAAAAAAAAATATCGAGTTCAAGTTTGTACACTTTCATTTCTAAAATACCATCTTAATCATCAATAAAAGTCATTTTTCTATACAAAATACATTTCACATATAATACCTGTTACTTACATAAAATTACTATTAATCAACATTTGCTATACATTCTATTACATGCATTTTATCATTTTCTACATATTCTTTGCATTTAACAAACATTTTCATTACTTATTTTCACATAAAAATATATTTCATTTAAAAACGAACCTGCTTTAATGCGGGAATCACCACATACCACCATTCTCACATCAACAAACACTCCAATTAACTTAAAAAAATTCAAACTAGCCTATACAATGCTTCCTTACATCCTACAACCAATCAAATCAAAGCACACATAATACATATACTATAAAATGGATACATGCATTCTACCATTTGTTGCTGCTACCTCTCTGGAAAGTAGATGCCAACACTCTGAAGATTTTGTTGCAGAATAAACATCTTTAAAGATCCAGCTCACTAGCTAATTAATCAAGTAAGTAACACTGCATTTTTTAGAAATCTAAATTAGAAGTGCACTATTTTCCTTACATCTCCTAACTCTTACACTTATTTTATTTTCATCTCTTCCTACATTTCTGATAGAAACTACTCCAACACAATTCCTATTACATGGTCATATTTCTTCACGTGAAAAATCAGATAGTAAGTATATAATAATGCTCTGTTATACACCAACTGCTGGTTTTAAACACTAATTTACAAGAGTATTTAATTTTGAAAAACATTATATTTACAGATATACTGAGATTGTCCTATTTCTACACCAAAAAGGATAAAACTACACTAATTACACATGTAAGTATAGATGTGTTTGTTATGAAACAGCCAATTTTATTATTGCACATTTCGAAGCAACATATCTTGCTTTTTACATCTTCCCTATAGATCATTTGAAGATCCAACATCAACTATACCAAAAGACAAGAGTACCCTTCTGAAAAATTTAAGTATAATTGTAATTTGTCTAAAACTGGGCACAAAAAACGCTAACTATATTCTTAACACCATGTTATATATTTTGAATTGCCTCTACAGATATTCTGAAAACATCATACATCTATTCTACATATCCTATGAAAACATCCAACACAAACTATACCAATATACAAGAATACCCTTGAAAAAAATGTAAGTATACTTGTCATTTCTCAAAAACTGCCGAAAATAACACACACTATGTTCTTAACAACATGTTATCTATTTTATATTTCCTCTACAGATATTCTGAATACATCATACAGCTATTCTACCTACAACCAAGAAAACGACTTATTTAGAAGTTAGTATAATTTTAAATATTTTCCATTTCCAAATGGTTCAATATAAAAATTATAATATTTTGCATTTATTTCTTCTATCTACTCTACAGATCAGACCTGTACTAACTTGATGTACTCCAGCAATTACTACAACTCTACTATTTAAACAAGTAAGTATATGTAATGTTTACATCAAATGTACAAGTAAGCAAAAATGACAACTGCTTTTTAGTAGGAAATACGTTTGTTATGTGTAAACATTAACGTTGCTTTTCTATATTTTCATACCAACAGCAAATAAAGACATACATACAAGAAAATCCTTCAAAAGACATTTCTGCTTCTGTGACTACTACTTTAATTAACTGTAAGTATAAATACATCAATAATGATGTTAGCACCACAAAAGGAAAAAAATGTGTTCTGATTTTGTTTCTTTCTACTCTTTCCTAGAACAAGTAAATCAAAATGACTGAAGGTGCAGAATTTGTCATGTCTCAGAAAAATAAATTACTATTATGCTACATGGGTTATGTGTATAATCAGGAAAGACAAAGTGGTAGAAAAGTTTTTGGGAAGTGTACCAAATATTACTCCAACAAATGTTATGGGAGGGCCACTACTGAGGAAACTAATGTGCTATTTACTAGGGAACACAATCATCCCCCAAATGTCACAGAAATTGAAATTAGAGATGCTTTAGAAAGTATTAAAAGTGCTAGCACACAAAGTGATAAACCAACAACACAAATCCTTAAGGAAGAACTGGTAAAAGTCCCAGCCCATGCTTCAGGTCAACTACCCTCTATTGACTCCCTGAAACGCACAATTGCACGCACTAAACGACTCACTAGCACAACCCAACCCAACCCAACAACTTTTGAGGAAATTATTATTTCACCAGAAATGGCCATCACACACAATAAAGATACATTTATTCTTTTTGATAATGAAAGCAGTACAAGCAGAATAATTATGTTTGCAACTGCAAGTAATTTACGAAAAATCCAACAATGGATGATGGATGGAACATTTAAACCATGCCCAAAACCTTTTTATCAACTGTATTCCATCCACGGTTTATACCATAATTCTAACATACCTTTCATTTACTGTTTGCTACCCAACAAACAGCAAACCACTTACACAGAAATATTAAATGTTCTCAAAACGGAAATCAATAATTATTTTCCTGAAAAAATAATTATTGATTTCGAATTAGCTATGATTAATAGCATTTTGAGAACATTTCCCCACACAGCAATCCAGGGTTGCTATTATCATTTTAATCAGAGCATATGGAGGCATCTCCAAAAATCTACTTTAAGTATACTATACTCTACAGATAGCACCTTTGCCTATCAAGTTAAAAAGTTAATAGCCCTGGCCTACGTCCCTATTACAGATGTAGCTGAACATTACAATTTATTAATTGACAGCACATATTACAAGAGGAATGCGGATAAACTAACCCCATTACTGGACTATTTTGAAGACACTTGGGTGGGAAGGTTGCACAGATCTGGACATCGACGCCAGCCCAAATTCCAAATCCCTTGGTGGAATGTCTATCTTAGTACTTTAAACCAAGAGGCTAAAACAAACAACAGTGTAGAAGGGTGGCATAATGCTTTCCAAGCAACTACAAACAGAGGCAAACCCACATTCCATAACCTTCTAGAAGCTTTGAAAAAAGAACAAAGCTATCAGGAACTAAGAATGGAACAATCAGTGTCACAAATAGGTCCAAAACTCACTAAACAAACAAAACAAATGTTCCGACTACTTCAAAGTCAAGTCACACTATACCCTACAACTAGAGGATTAGAATACCTGGCAATAATATCTAAAAGTCTACTATAAAAATGTCAAGTAAATATACGAATGTCTTCTTACAATAATAGTAACATTTACATGTCATAAACATATATAATCAATTATAAATAATACATATTTGTTTGACAAACTTATTAAAATTATGAAAAATATTTCGTAACAAATATGCAATGTTTATAATTTAATCACACATACACATAACATTAAAATTAGACATTTCCCACCCAATGAAAATTGTAAATTAAATACTTACAATTTTTGGAGATGAGAGACGCAATCAAGCAAAAAGCAATCCATACAATCCAATCCAATATCTTACTATTCCAATATGGGAAACCCTCAAAAACCCGAAAATAAAGTGTAAAACTTAAAAAAACGCTCCAGGAAATCCCGAAAACAGTAGTGTGGACACTTTAGTATTTAAAGTGATATACACACAACTTTTAAAAAACGGTCACGCATATCAATGTATCAATCCGATTCGAAACCCTCAAAAAAACCCGAAAAAGGTTGAAAAAGTGTTAAAACCGCTCCTGGCAAACACGAAAAATAGGAGATAAATGTCAAAATATAAGCATAATAAGTCAAACATTTGTTTCTCCGTAAAAAAAACACGCTTCCTTCCATGTAGTTTTCATGCGAGGAACCGGAACCTGTAAAATAACATACATAACGAAACCCACCCACAAATACCCCCTTCACATTTGTAAATATACTAACAATTAACATTAACCATGTAAGAAGACATTTCCGAACACTTAAAATAACACTTGAAGCAAAAAAAACACGACACATCTATAACGGAGACTTTTCACCCAAACGCTACTTAAACAATTAATACATACACCAAAAAACACTACTAAGTTCGATTATACCCTCAAACATGAGCACTTACTTATAATTTGTAGGTAAAAATAACCTTACCTCTCTCCACGCGAGGCAACTCCCAACCGCGAGCTTCTCCAGTCCAGAATGGAGCGCAATAACCTTACGCGGTAAAAAAGTAGTCCCCTTAACCCATTTGTGTAAAAGTATAATAGACAATACAATGTAATATTTAAAAATATAATACATACACATGTATAATTTAACAAATTAATACACTATACTCATTACAATTTTCCTTATTTAATAAAAAATAAATATATTTAATATAAATTAATATATAATAATTATTATATATTAATAATATTAAATAAATATGTAAGACTTTGAATAAAAGATGTAAATATTTGGTTATTGTGTACATTTATATGAATAAGTTTGTGTTTATTTTTAAGTAAATATTATAAATGTTTATGGTAATAATTAATAATAATAAATAATATAACTTATTTATTGTTATTAATATAACAATTTGAACCATTTACTATATAAACAATGGCCAGAAAAAAAGTATTTATTTTATCTGTGAATGTATATATTTTTGAAAATAATAAAGGAATGTTTATGTTTATTAATTAATAATAATAATAATTAATAAAATAGTTATTATTTTTTATTAATTATTACAAAATGTTTTATAATAATTTCTAACTATAACAAAAGTATATAATAGCTTAACTAATATTTTGGCAATACCAGATATTATAATTAAACATATTGTTTCCCTATACAATTATAAAGTTTACAACCGAATAGATTTCTATGTTTAATTTAAAAACAACATTTTCTGAAATATATACCAACAAATATTTTATTTTGTATTTCAATTTCTTCTAACAAATGTAATAATAGTCATGTTACTTGTTAAAATAAAAAATGTTTTATATATATTTAATGATATTATTATTTAATATTAACATTATTAAATATTAATGTAAAAAATGTATAACAAATCATTGTTTTATGTATTTCAATATAAATACTTGTAACTGTAAGTGACTGATGGGAATATGTTAAATTTACTGAAATAATGTTGTAAACAATTTTATTTTTATTATTGACAACATGTATATAAATGTAAATATGTTATTCTGTGAATACTAAAAGTCAAAATAATGTGATGTTATATTTGTTTGTGATTGTATTGTAGTACACAATAAAAATTTAAAAAATTGTTTAATAAAGTTTTTTGAAAACATCCATGTTGCATTATTTTTTAATATTAAAAGACAGTAATGAACAAATGTATGCAAATGTGCTGCACACTGACCAATTTAATATGTCCTATTGCTACTCCAGTCAAGCTAATATCATAGAAGCTGCAGGACACTAGCTAAAAATTATTTACTATCCTACTCCACTCAAGCTAATATCATAAAATGTGGTGGAGACTGACCAATGTTTATTTATTAATCCAACTCCAGTGTAGGTAATATCAGTGATGGTGCTGGACACTAACCAATTAATAATTAGAATTCCAACTCCACTCTAGCTACTGTCTGGAAACATGCTAATACATATATTTTTTAGATAAAAGTAAAACTTAATAATGTAAAGTTATATTATTTTGTATTTTCCTGTAATAGCTTTAATGTATAAGTGTTTTATGTTACACTATACACCAGCACTCCAAAATACCCAAAACTGTCCCTAAACACTAAAAATACCCCTTCACCCCAAAGCCCAAAACTGACCCAGAACCCTACAAATACCCCTTTATCCACAAACTTAAAACTGACCCTGAACCCTACAAATACCCCTTTACTCAGAAACTGAAAACTGACCTTCAACCCCAAAAATACCCCTTTACCCAAGAACTGAAAATTGACCCAGAGCCCCAAAAATACCCCTTTACCCACAAACTGAAAACTGACCCTGATCCCCAAAAATACACCTTTACCCAAGAACTGAAAACTGACCCTGACCCTTTAAAAAACTCCTTTACCCACAAACTGAAAACTGACCCTGAACCCTACAAATACCCCTTTACCCACAAACTATAAACTGACCTCAACCCAAAAAATACCCCTTTACCCAAGAACTGAAAACTGACCCAGAACCCCAAAAATACCCCTTTACCCACAAACTGAAAACTGACCCTGATCCCAAAAAATACACCTTTACCCAAGAACAGAAAACTGACCGTGAACCTTAAAAAACACTCCTTTACCCACAAACAGAAAACTGACCCTGAACCCTACAAATACCCCTTTACCCACAAACTGAAAACTGACCCTCAACCCTAAAAATACCCCTTTACCCAAGAACTGAAAACTGACCCAGAAGCCCAAAAATACCCCTTTACCCACAAACTGAAAACTGACCCTGATCCCAAAAAATACACCTTTACCCAAGAACTGAAAACTGACCCTGAACCTTTAAAAAACTCCTTTACCCACAAACTGAAAACTGACCCTGAACCCTACAAATACTCCTTTACACACAAACTGAAAACTGACCCTCAACCAAAAAAAACCTTTACCCAACACCTGAAAACTGACCCTGAACCCTATAAATACCACTTTACCCACAAACTGAAAACTGACCCTAAACCCTATAAATACCCCTTTACCCACAAACTAAAAACTGACCCTGACCCCAAAAAATACACCTTTACCCCTGAACTTAAAACTGACACTGATTATTTAAAAACACCCCTTAACGCACAAACTGAAAACTGACCCTGAACACTATAAATAATAATGAACACAACATTAAACATTAATATTTAATTAACAAAAAAATAATAATTAACAAAAACAAAAAGAAAATATATTATCACATTAGCTATAATAATAAATTTGATTAATTAATATTGTTTAATTCCAATTAATTAATTAACATGAACATACATTTATACATTACATTTAAATGCATCCAATTAATGTAATTAAGTCATTATTATAAATTAATTACCAATTAATGAATTGAATTTAATTAATAAGCAAAATATTAATAAGATAATTAACTAATTATAATAAATTTTTTACCAATTTATAAATTTCAATAATATGCTAATTCATAATAAAATAAATCACTAATTATTATTAATTAATAACCAATTTATCAATTAAAATAATATACAAATCAATAAAAAATATATAATTAATAATTAATTAACAATTAATCAATTAAATAATATGCTAAATACTTAATAATACAATTAACTAATTAATATTAATTAATTACCAATTAAAATCGAATTAAAACAATTAACAAACATATATTGATTAATTAATTATTATTAAATTACTTCCCACCCTATTCCCCTATAAACCCACAACCCGCTCCTAAACATTAACTACTATTTATTTATATATTATTATTATTTTTTTTTTTTTACATTTTTTTCTACATATTCTCGATATTTTTTACTTTCACTATATTTCGATATTTTGTCTGGTCGATATTTTTGAGTCGATATATTTGTATTCGATATTTTTTGGTCATTTTTTCAGTCGATATTTTGTCCAACGATATTCCTATAGTCGATATTTAGTTAATGTCGATATTTTTCCGTCGATATTTTGTCCATTCGATAATATGTAGTCGATATTATGTCCAGTTACCGTCAGTCACGCCTTGGCTCAGCCCAGTGTTCATATCTTCCCTGATGCTATTGGCTGTTTGGGTGTATCCTTTGCCTCGACGCGACTGCTTATAATAAACTGCATAAGGTACTAATTTACAACTATAGCCCTCTTCCCGGGCCCCCTCCCTTGTGTCTCACTCTAATGTGCTAATGCTGCATGCATTACCATTTAAACTCAGACTTGTTGACTTTGGCAAAGCTTGTCAAAGTCTGCCCATCAGGCAGACTTTGACAAGCTTTGTGGGGCATCAATCTTCTTGTTCAAATCTGCATTAGGTTTGGTGTGAAGAAGCAGGTAGTTGGCACATTGCTTAATTTGTTGCAGGTGGGGTAACTGGAACTCGTTTTTTGTGACCGGGTCCAGCGGCTGCTGCTCCATGAGAGCGGAGTAGCACCGCCCTCGCCACCATCAAACAAAATGATAATAAAACAGGGTTTAAACCTGTTTTATTATTATTTTATTTTAATCCCCGGGACCCGCCCTCAGGACTCTGACGAGTCTTGGGGGGTGGGTCCAGGGGATGACACTGCTGGTGGGAGAGTGGTGGGCACTGTCTTCATCACTGCCCATGAAGTGTTTGGCCAGCCACCTCAGACACAGACATCATGCACAGTGAAGCTCTCTCCAGCCCCGTTTATGCCAATCTTGATGCTGCTTTCCTGCAGCGTCCAGATTGGTCACAGTGCCTTATGGGAGCCTGTGCACAGGGCCAGGAAGAGCGCGATGCGGCGGCAGACAGGGGCGGCGGTGTGAAGGTACATTTTTTTTTCTTCTATATGCTGTAGCTTCTGTATAGAGGTATCTCTCAAAGAATTGCATTTTATTCAGTTTCTTGAACAGGAAGGGACAGCTTATTCCCACGACAGTATCCTTGCAAAGTGTCAACACAAATGTGTGGGACCCTCAAATGCTGGAGTTTTTTAGAAATCTACCCTCGTTGACCCAGCCCTTCCAGATCTACTGAATCCCCTATGTGCTGAGTAAGGGGCTTCTTTCAACGTCCTTTTAGCGATTAGATCCATTATTTAGGGTGTGTAGGTTAAGCATACAGAGCCAAATAGCTGTGTTACTAATATATTCCTAATAATGTCACAAAGTAAGACACGTTGTATTCCTCATGGAAATTGTTGTGTTTGCATTTCTTAAATGTAATTGTTTTAATTCCTTGTGCATGTGCCTGCTTAGGTCATTGTTAGAATGTAGAATGTAAATGTCATCTTGATGTGCATCATTTGTAAAGGACAGTTGCTCCTTGGATGCTGAATCTACTGGATGCGTACTGTCAATGCAGGCAGACCCTTGTATGCCAAACATTCGCAAACTTCATCAAATTCCAGACTTAAATGTTTTAGGTGCAATAGTTTGGAGCATTTAGCAGACTTTAAAGGATGTCTTGGCTTTAATGCAAAATGCTCCAATTGTGGGTTAAAAGGTCATTTGACAAAAGCGTGTAACAGAAAAAAAAGTAAAGTTAAGTTTGTGAATGAAGTCGATGAGGATGAAGATTTTGAAAAAGATTTGGAGGATAATTTAGTTATGAATTTACATGATAAGCTAGTTTTAAAAATCCGTGATGAAGATGTTATAAACAAACCTATTTGTTTGATGAACATTGGTGGTGTTGATGTTAAGATCTATGCAGACTCTGGTTCGCCCTATACAATTATTAATGAAGACATGTGGTAAGCTTCTTTCGTCCAACGAGTTGGTGAAAAATTATTGTTATCTGACATTCATCCAGAAGGTTATATGGGGGAACCTATTACTATCCTTGGTTTCCGTTGGTTTGTGTTTAAATTCAAGGGTAGAGAATGCCGAGGAAAGTTATATGTTGCTAAGAAGGGACAACCAGTTTTAGGGTGGTTTGACCAGAAGCAATTGCACATCATTCTTGATCCAAACAGCCGTGAGCAGGTCTTAGTTGTGGATGATAGTACTAAAGTTACTAATGAAATTTTGCATGAATTTGCAAAAGTTTTTATTAAGAATTTGGGAAACTTAATTGGTTTTGAACACAAAATCCTAATTAAAGAGGACGCTTGTCCTAAGGTACATAAATGTAGAAATATTCCCATTTTAGTGAGGGATAAAGTGAGCAAAGAGCTTGATAAGTTAGTTTCTAACAATATTATTGAGCCTATCGAAGCCAGTGAATGGGTTTCTCCGATTGTCGTAGCGAGGTGGAGCAATGGAAAAATTAGGTTATGTGTTGATCTAAGGTACCTAAATAACAACATTGTGGTTGACAAGTTCCCACTTCCAAAAATTAATGAAATGGTGTCTAGTTTAGGTGATGCGTGGTGGTTTTCGACGACAGACCTATCTTCGGCGTATCACCAAATTTCCTTATGTCCAGAATCAATGAAATTCACATCTTTTGTTACACCATTTGGTTGCTTCCAATATAAACGAATGCCTTTTGGCTTAGCTTCGGCGGCTGCTGTTTTTCAGCGATTAATGTACCAACTTCTTAAAGAAGAAAAGGGAGTCAGATTTTTCCAAGATGACATCCTTGTTTTTGGGAGTGACGAAGATGAACATCTGTTAAGATTGAAAAATGTTTTGGGTATTCTTGAAAGTAAAGGCCTTACGGTGGAACATTCTAAGTGCAAATTCTCACAAAAGAGTGTGACATACCTTGGCCATGTTATTGACGAGCAGGGTGTAAGGCCTAAACCATCTTTGGTTTCTTCCATTTCAGAAGCTCCTGTTCATACATGTAAAGATGACATTAGATCCTTTTTAGGAATGGCGGAATTTTGCTCTAAGTATGTACCTAATTTTGCAAATATAACTTACAACATTCGGCAACTCCTGAAAAAGAACGTTAAATTTGAGTGGTCTAAATTTTGTGATTTGGATTTTAAGAATATAAAAGAAGCTATTGCCAAGGCCACTGCACTGCATAGTTTTGACCCATCTCTAGAGAGCGTAATTACAACAGATGCTAGTAATAAGGGCCTTGGAGCTGTTTTAGCTCAGGTGGATATGAATGGTATTGATAAGGTAATTGCTTACGCTTCAAGATCGTTATCCCCTTGTGAAGAAAAGTACCCAATAATAGAAAGGGAAGCCTTAGCATGTGCTTGGGCGTTGGAACATTTCAAATCTTTTGTTTGGGGGAAAATGTGTACTTTGCGTAGTGATCACAAACCCTTGGTGAAGATTTTAACAACAGAGGAGTGATCAATGCATCTGCAAGATTGGCTAAGATTTCAATGAGGTTAAAAAAACTTTATTCACAAGATTATTTACGTTCCTGGCAAGACTAACGTAGTTGCATATTTTGTGTCTAGGATGCCAGTTATGTTGGAAGAGTGTGATGATAATGAGTGGAATGAGTTACAAGTCGCTTTTGTTCGTGATGAGGGTCTTTCGGCTTTCAGTAAAGAGGAGTGGAATAATGAGTCTTCCACAGACAGCAATTTACAAAAGATTATTTCATATACTGTTGATGGGTGGCCAGTTAAAAAGGATTTGTTAGATGATGCTATTAGGCCGTTTTGGGAAGTTTGGTCAGAACTTTCTGTTGAAAAATGTACACTTTTAAGAGGCAAAAGGATAATGCCTCCTGTAGGTTTACGTGAGGGAATTATTCAAGTTCAAGTACAGGGATTTGTATAGCGCACAGCTCACCCAGAGGGTATCAAGGCGCTTGGGGAAGGGGGGTTCAATT
Source organism: Lissotriton vulgaris (assembly GCF_964263255.1). Taxonomy (NCBI): domain Eukaryota; kingdom Metazoa; phylum Chordata; class Amphibia; order Caudata; family Salamandridae; genus Lissotriton; species Lissotriton vulgaris. The sequence continues at coordinate 167,298,175 of NC_141689.1, read as the reverse complement.
TTTGTCGAATAGCCAGGTTTTGGGTTCTTTTCTGAAGTAGATGTGGTTTTGAGTAAGGCGGATGTGAGTGGGGAGTAAGTTCCAGGTCTTGGCCGCCTGGAAGGAGAAGGATCTGCCACCCATGGTGGATTTTTGGATGCGCGGGACTGCTGTGAGGGCTTGATTGGATGATCTCAGTTGGCGGGTGGGTGTGTAGAAGGACAGTCGGGTGTTGAGGCATTCGGGTCCTAGTTTGTAGAGGGCCTTGTGTGCGTGGGTGAGAAGACGGAATGTAATTCTCTCGTTGACGGGAAGCCAGTGGAGGTCTTTTAGGTGTGCGGTGATGTGATCTTGGCGAGGGATGTCCAATATGAGTCTCGCTGATACGTTTTGGATGCGTTGGAGTTTTTTCTGTAATTTTGCTGTGATTCCGGCGTATAGTGTGTTACCATAATCCAGTCGACTCGTGACCAGTGCGTGGGTGACAGTATTTCTTGTATCGAGGGGGATCCAGCGGAAGATATTTTTGAGAATACGAAGTACGTTGAAGCAGGAGGATGAGACTGCGTTGACTTGTCTGGACATCGAGAGAGAGGAGTCTAGGATGAAGCCCAGGTTGCGTGCGTGGTCTGTGGGTGTGGGAGTTGTGCCCAGAGCGGAAGGCCACCAAGAGTCGTCCCAGGCAGAGGGGGAGGATCCTAGGATGAGCACCTCCGTTTATTGAACTCTGTCATGAGGGTCATATAGGAATCGTGAGATCTAAGTCATTGGTGAAAAATTTATTTTGATGGCCTGGTTGTGATTCTCAAATAGAGAAAGTTGTGAGGAATTGTGTTATGTGTGCTTCTTCAGATAAGACCTTACATACTTTTTGTCCTCTAATGTTAGAGAGTTCTTTTCCTGATAATCCTTGGGAATGCGTTGCAGCGGACATTATGGGTCCTATTCAGGAACATGATGGTTCTCATCATTTTTTTATTGTTCTTATGGATCTTTTCTCAAAATGGCCTGTTGTTAAAGTGGTTGACAAGGCAGACACTGATTCAGTTCTTTCTTTTCTTGATGAGACTTTTGTAGCTGAAGGGATTCCCTCTTGCAACCTCACGGATAATGGTGTTCAGTTTTTATCATTGAGGGCTAAAGCGTATTTAAAAAAATTGGGTATTACCCATAGAACGACATCATTGTATAATCCTAGTGGGAATGGTGTTGTTGAAAGATTTAATAGAGTTTTGAAGAATACTATTCAGTTGTCATTTAGTAATAATTTAGATTGGCCTACACAAATTGGGAAGGTGATTTGGAATTACCGGATCACTAGTAATGTTTCCACAGGTATTTTTCCATTTGTGTTAATGAAAGGTAGGAATCCACGTTCTAAACCTATTCCTGCTTGGTTGTTTTCCAGTGAGGTAGAACCATGGTCTAGAGAGTTGGTTAAAGCACGCATGGAGAAAGTACATGAAAAAAGCAAAATGTATCATGATTTGAAGCGTGATTCAAAGGTGGTTCAAATTGAGGTTGGAGATTGGATTCGTATTAAGAAACCTGTTAAGGTCCAAAAAGGTGATTCCCAGTTCTCAGAGCCTTTTCAGGTTGTTGAAATTTTGAAGAACTCTGTGAAGCTTGATAATGGTAAGGTATGGAATCTTAACAGAATTGCGAAGTGTAGACCAAAGAGTTCTAATACTATTTGGAAACCAGAGGATTTGGATGTGGAAAGTTCTGCGTCAAAGGATGATGATTTGCAAGACAATCCAAGTCCTTCTAGTGATAGTGATAGTGAAATTGGGAATGTAATTCCTTCTGGTGGTGGAAGTGTAGTTTCACCTTGTAGTGTTTCTGAAGGTTCTTCACCTGGTGGTGTTTCTGAGGGTCAAACTCGTGGTTTTTCTGAGGGTCAAATTACTGTTCCACAAGATGAGGTATCTGATTTTGAGGGAGATAATTCTGTTTCATGTCGTCATTCCTCAAGGAAGAGGGTGGTCCCTTCTTGGCTAAAAGATTATATTATTAGTAATAGGTAAAATCTTTCCATCAATTATATGTTCTTGTGATGGTTATAGAAACCTGTGCATGTATCTTTACTATGTTCTTATATTTTGCATAGTGTTTTAATGTTGTTCTTTTCTTTTTTTTTTATTCTGTTGTTAGGAAAAGGGGGATGTGCTGTGTTTGCATTTCTTAAATGAAATTGTTTTCATTCCTTGTGCATGTGCCTGCTTAGGTCATTGTTAGAATGTAGAATGTACATGTCATCTTGATGTGCATCATTTGTAAAGGACAGTTGTTCCTTGGATGCTGAACCTACTGGATGACATACCATTGAGCTCTTCGAGTATTAAAGGATACTTATCTACAATTCCTGCATTGTTTCTTTATTACAGAAATATAACGTAATCAGGCTTCTTTTTAACAAGGCTAGTGTTACAAGATGCAGCCATTTTATATGCTGGCGGCAGCTAGGCGTATTAAGGCCACTTTAAAAGTGTACTTTTGCACGGGCAACTGATGTTTGATAACTCGCCCCATGATATTGGAAATTAAAAATCTGCAGTAAATTAGAGTTGCAAATATCGCACATGTGGCTTTTCCACACATTGGACTGGGGATTGGCATGCATTATTAACACGTTATTCTCTATTCACAAACTTGGAATCAGGTTCCAATTGTGCACCCTCTGATTGGCGCACCCCACAGTAATGCTAAGCAGTGCGTGCGCAACTTGAACATGCATCTTTTTTGCATGTTTTTACCAAGTTTTGTTTTGCAATGTGTTATAGCACTTATATTGCATTCGCTATTCCTTTGTGGTGTGTTGAAGTGCTTACCAGTAGCATCATTTCCCATTTAGAAACTCACAATTGCGAGAATTCCGTTTTTTAAAAAAAATAACAAAAAAATACCCCTGCTTCGATGCACCAGGGCATTTTTCTGATTGTGAACCACCTGGCAAGATCACGGAATGCAAGAGAATGAGTTGAGAAGGGGGTTTCTGGCAGATCATGAGTGGTGTCTACATCCTGAGGTGGTGCAGGGCATTTTGCAACAATGGGGAGAACCTTGGCTAGCCACCATCAAGAATGTGCCCTGTTGAAAGTTTTGTGTGATGGTGTTTCCATAACAACTCTTGTTAGGAGATGCATTTCAGCTGGAATGGAGACAGGACTCCTGTACACCTTCCTGTACCTACCTCTTCTGCCCTTTGTTCTGAAAAAGATCAAGAACAATGGGCCAAAGTGATCATAGTGGCTCCGGATTGGGAGAGAAGTGTGTGATACCTGGAAATTCTGGACATGTACAACTGTCCTCCGATCAGGCTACCAGTGCAGGAGGATCTCTTGTCACAGCAACAGGACATGGTCCTCCACTTGAATCTGTACAACTACACCTACATGTGGCAATTGAGGGGTGGCAACTGACTGCATTTGACCTGCCACCTAACGTGGTGGATGTTATCATTCCTGCCAGGTGCCCTCCTCAAAATCCATATATACTAGGTGCATGTACAAATGTGTGGCCTGGTGTGTCACTTGCTAGATTTTTCAGTTACAAGCAAATGCTGCTGGACATCCTTTTGTTCATTTACCTTTAATCCAGCAAGGGATTGCAATGGGCGCTATGAAAGGTGATTTGTCGGCTCTTTTTGCCTTTCTGCATTTAATAGACCACCGTCCTTGGTAAATCATCTATTGTGTTGCGATTTATTATAGATTTAACACATATATTCCCTCTCAAACCATTAGCAATGCCACAGTAGGACCTGAATGTGGTTTTGCTGTTTCTCCTGTGTATGCCCTTTGAGCTGATGCATAGCTGCTCACTGTATCTACTGACTTTGAAGGCTGTATTCCTCATCAAAATTACATCAACTCATTGCTTGTGTGATCTCTTGGTGCTTTAGGTGCAACCCCCATAGACCAGCTTTCCAAGTTGATGCTCAGGACTCTGATGGTATTCTTGCCAAAAGCTGTGACTTCGTTTCACAATAGACAGTCCGTGTCCCTGCCTATGTTTTTTGCTTCACCACACCCCTCAGACCCTGAAAGGACTTTAAATTAACATTTACATTGATTGTATCAAGGATCACCATTTGTACCATCTTCTATTTGTGAGGTTCTCCAGGGCAAAGAAAGGAAGGCTGTGCAGAAGAAGACCTTGTGTTGGATAGTCCTGTGCATCGAGAAGCAGCTCACAAAAGGAGCCTGTAGGAACTGGCGCGAGCAGGTAGGCACCCGAAAGCTTAGGTGTTAAGTGACTACACAGCACACGCATCCACGAGACAATAAAATGCACACGCAATGACTGAGACCACACCAGTGAGTTTGATTTAAATTAATTACGTTTTTATCTAAGATCAAGGTTCAGGATAATCCAACAATCACAGTATCAATTACTCATCAAAGCATTTCATGAGAGGGGAGTAAAGGGAGCAGTTCAATATCCAATTTAACACGTCGCAATAAACATTTCATTAAAGGATTAGCATCTCATTACTTCAGAAAGAACCAGGGTAAAACATTTCATTAGATAGGAATGAAGACTTTCCATCTGGTAAGGATATACCTTTCATCAGGTGCCAATAAAAGCATTTCCTTAGGGTAAAACCATCACATTACCTGATGCCTGAATAAGCAGTGCATTTCCCCTATTACTCAGGGATGGGCATTTCAGCCCTCAAGTGTAAACATTTCCTTTAAGCAGGGTAGCCTTTCTTCAGGTAAAAATAAATAGTTCCCTAATTAGGAATCAACATTTCATTCAAGAGAGGTAAACCATTCCTAAGAGGACTTTGAGCCATTCTACTTTCTTAGGGTGCACCCGGTAGTGCACAGGGCAGGAGTAAGCATCACATGTGGCCCAGGTAACATTTCTTTATGCAAAGATAAGCATCCCCGTGGGAAGAAGAATGACCATCCCCTTATGTAAGGCAAACATTTCGTTAGAGATCTGTAGGCATTTCTTCAACAGGTTATGAAGCGAGGATACCCCTTTCATTACGCATCGGTAAACCCTTCTTCATGGGAGTACAGGCAAGGAGCTCAGTGAAGGGGAACTCAGTTGATATTTGCATTAACCAGGTCACAAATGCAGTTACCTCAATAACCTCTGTAGTCAGCATTTGCCACAATGACCTCTGCAATAACACTTTGTAGGGAGTGGACAACATTTCATTAAGCATGAATAAACATTTCAGGAAACCAGCATGTCATTAACCCAGTTTGTTGAAGGGTTAAACGTTTCATTACCCAGCAATGGGCTTTTAATTACATCCCTGTAGGCATTCATTAGTCACAACATTAGGCTAGTGTAACACCTTCTGTGAAGCAGGAGTAAAACATTTCATCAAGTATACCTATCTCCTTATGCAGGCAATCATTTCATTAAGGAGCATTAAACAGGTCATTGAAAATCAGGCCGAAATCAACATCTCATTAGGGCGAAGCTAAACCAGGCCCAGGCAACAAGGAGTTTGGCCCTAATCAGATCCTGGCAGAAAGATGAGCCTTCGAGGGTTTAATCGGCTAATGGATCTGTCACTAAATCCTCTTGGAGGGTTCTACTGTCAAGGCAGGGCTCCACCTCGTTTCCCGGAGGCCTGGGGGCAAAACAGGGGCCAACAGGGACCAACAATAATCTTCCCATGGGGAGGGGCGAACTCGAGGCCTCCTGTGGCCTTTCACCCTCCTCCCCGGGGGTTACCTGATTTCTTCGCCCTAGCAGGGCCCTTGTGGAGGTTTTCGGTAAGGGGGAGGGCTCCTATTCTCCTCGGAGACCTCCGGCAGTGTTTCCCCCTGTTCCCGGGCCTACGATGACGTCTGAGGCCTGGAAACCAATCCAGAGGCTGCCGTGAGGGGGGCTCGGCCTCCTCGGCCAATCGTAGTGCAGGCATGGTGGGCGCGGCAGCTGCAGCCAATCGCTGCGCAGCGCCGGATGGGGGTGTGGTCGGGGACGCCGCGTCCCCAGTCACGTGATGCGGGAACAGGCCTCCAGGCCTAGCGCGGCCTCTACTCAGTCGCGGCGGCCTACCTCAGGCACCGGGGGCCGCCGCGGGGATTCTTCACTCTTGGGCCGGGTTGCGGCGGTGATAGCGGCCCTCAACAATGCAGCGGCGGCCCTCTCCTGGTACCGGGGGGCGCCGAGGTTGACAACGGGGACACCGGTGGCACGGCGGGGGCAGGCAGGCTCAGAGGTCTCCCGCCCTATAGCGGTAAGTCGGACAGCACTTTTGGGACACAGCACTCAAGGGCCTAGGCGCCGGGGCACACACGTGGGGATAAGCGGCGCTTCGGCCGCAGGCAGCAGGCTTGGCAGAATCAGCGCTCGGGGGGCAGTCTCCACAACGGCGCTTCTCAAGTGGGCACAGGGGTGCAGATAAAGGCAATGCTGGAGTGTGACAGCACCTCAGGGGGCAGTCAGCAATTCAGGCACAGCGCGGCCCAGTGCACAGCAGGGGGACACTTTACAGACAAGTTCTGGCAGGGAAGGCCACACGACTGTGGCAGGACAGCAAAGGGGCACAGGTTGTGGCAAGGGGCGCAGTGTGGATACAGCGCCTGTACCTGGTTGATCCCCAATAGTCCTTTGTAGCACAGGCAAGTAGTCTTCTCGGCGCTTGGTGGTTCTGGCGCCCTTTTGTGGAAGCAGTTCCTTGGTTTCTTGAGAGGGGGGGGTTGAGTTGAAGGCTGCTGACAGGATTCCTCAGAAGGTCACTGCAGGTGGTCCCTGGGTTCCCCTCCCGTCGGGCCAGATCAGTGGGCTAGTTCAGTGTTCCTTACACAGCTTGGTGGGCAGCGCCTAAACCCTGTCACCCCCAGTGGTATTGGTTTCTGACTAGGTCCTACTGCCTAAGTCTCCTGCGTAGGATCCCCCAGGTCAGTGATGCCCCAACTGACTGGAAAGTTTCCCTCCCTTTTCTTTTATAAGCCCAGGTCAGGTGACCACCCTCTAAGGCGGCAAAAACAGACTCTGCCCCTATTCTAGAAGGTTCCAGGAGCTTCCCTACTCTAACTGTGGGCAGGCAAGGCAGGCTGGAATAGATACAATGTTTAGGGGTTCCAGCCAGCTCCTGGCTACTAGAGTGCGCCTAACAAGACCACGCTGCAGTAGCAGGGGTCAGTGGCAGGCATGTTGGGGGAAGAGGGCACCTGCACCTTAGCATTGATTTTAATATTACACCGGGCATCTTAACCTCACAGGGCCTATACAACTTTATTATGAGGGGGGGACATCCTGAATTAGGGGAGCGAAAAGCGAAAAATTTCAGGAAAAAGGTCAAGTCCAACAGAACCCATTCCACTAGGGCTACGGTTGTTAGCACTGTGATGGCTTGCAAAGTGCCTGTCTTTGACATCTGCTAGGCAGCAACGCGAATGTCTGTGCCTTGACGGCCAGGTCCAGAAGGAAAGACACTTTGCCTGCTCGGTCCCGCTGGACTTTCTGATCTGAGTCTACTGCACAGACCCTTCACTTGGGGAGGTACTACTTTGGTATCTATACTAAGGTGAGGAATCTGTGATTAGATGTCTCTATCAGAAGAAGTAGGGGCATATCATCAAGGCGGCATAAAACAATTATCGCCGCTTTTGCGTCCGTTTTTAGGCAAAAAGCGGCAATAATTATATCGCCTAATCAGCAAGGTCACGCTATTGCGTGAATCCTTACCTTGGCACCCTTTACACCAACGCCCAGCTTTGCATCTCTAATGAGATGCAAAGTGGGCGTACCTTGGCAAGCTTCCATGGAAAATGTTGCTAACCGACATTACTCCAATCAACAAGGATATCGCTAACCTCTTTAGCGATGTTAAAAGTAGCGCTAACCGTGCATAACGCAGGTTTTATTAAGCCTGCTTCAAAGCTGACTTAGCCATAATATCCAATGGGATGTGGATATTATGGCTAAGTCCACCGTGCCCTATCAGCAAGGTATCGCCTGTTGCAGTGCGATTATCGCTGAATTTCCAGCGATAATCGCACCGTTTCGTAGCTAAAGCTTGGATTTCTATTGCTTGGAGATAAGCGTTGCTGATAGTATGCTATCTCCGCGATGGAATACGGCGATAATTATCCTAGCGCTAAGTGCGCTTAGCGATAATTATCGCTGGTTGTTGCTGATATGCCCCGAAGTAAGCATGAGCGAATTTTGCGGATCTCGCGTTCGCGAATTTTGCGGATTTGCGGATTCGCAATCCGCAAAATCCACGAATTCCCGCGAATTTGCGGATTTTTTTTTTTTTGTGTTCGCCCGTGTTTCTGCCAGTTCGCGAGGGTTTTTCACAATTTCGCAATTTGCGAACTTACCTGTCGGGTCGCAAGTTTTGCGAACTTGTTGTTTCTACGTGTCCAGCCTGTTTGGGACACTCTTCTTCATCACTGCCACTCTCTGTCACCACTGCCACTCTCTGACTACTCATGCCACCCTCTGGCCCACCCATGCCACCCTCTGTTTCATCACCACACCCTCTGGTTGTCCAGTGTACATTATTTTCGGCAAAGCAAAGCACACCTTCCCTGCCTCAAGTGACCTGAATTAATTTGGGGCTGATTAATGTGTCACAGAATATTTTTTTAGCTGGCACCTGCTTCCTTAGTGCGCCCTGATTAGTGATCTTTTGCACTTGCTAAGTGCTTTCATTGTTGCAAAATTAGTTACAACACCTGCCCTGCCCCAACTGACAATAATGAATTAGGGGCTGATTAATGGATTTTAACTTCCAGCCTGGCTCCTGCTTGTCTCCCTTAGCTGTAATTCAGGACCTTTGTGGCATATGTGTAACTATTCTGAGGTTCAGAGCAGGGTCACATAATAGTTTCAACTGGCAATTGAACTCTGGAGGGGCCCCTCAGGAAGCACTACAGGAAATGGCTACTAATGATGAGCCTGAACTTTTGAACCTGGTAAGTAGTTACTTTCAGTTTTGCTAAGATCGTATTTCTGCAATTTTGCACTTATTCGCGGGGCGCGAACTCACGCGAACTCACGCGAACAGTGCGAGCAGTGCGAGCAAAATCCGCTGCTCGCGGATTTGCGGATTTTGCGGGAGATTCGCGAATCTCGCGGATTGCGGATTTCCCGAAAATCCGCAAAATCCGCGAGCGGAACGGATTTTCCGCCCATGCCTACCCCGAAGTTACTTACCTTCAGAAATGCTCTTTCTGGTGGATACTTTATCTAACTGCAGATTTCTCGCTACGCTACCAGCACTCCGTTCTGAGACATGTCCTCTTTTTAACATCTAAAAACGCCCAGATTAGAAATTAGCACACTGGTGGCAATAATTGTTCACGCTTCCAGGGGTGGTGGTTATATGCAGCTCTCCTCCATCACTTCCAGGATGATACATATCCAACTTTAAGCAACAAGGCGCAATCCAGCAGAGGTCGAGAGAACTGCTTAAGAATAGTTTCCAGGTCCAGTCTGGTGCTTGGGTAGAATTCTAAGTGACAAATCTGCAGTTTGTATATCCACAGAAAGATCATTACCAAAGGTAAGCAGCTGTTCATTTGTAGCTCTCTGCAATTTAAAAATAGCAAATAGCAGATTTTGACTGGCTTAAAGGTCTTCCACTCCTCCAATTCCTCAAAAGGCACAGTTGAAAGGAATGGTAGCGGTGGTTCAATCATACGGCTCTCATCCTTTGTCATCTTATGACTTATAAGATGCGGCAGCCAGTAAACCCATGGACACAAACAAACAGGAAGCACAACCCCAGCATCTCTCAACGCAGAGTCTACGGGCCGCCTGGGGCTGTGCTGTCACACTGCCCTGACCCCAGAGTGGAGGCAGCGTTGGCCTCACTCTTCAGAGTAGTCATGGTGTCCTCTGCCAAGACAGTGATTCGCCCCTCAGGAATGTGTAGAATCAAGAGTCTCTTGTAGTAGCCATGTGTGTGCCTGACAGAGGAGGCTGACTGAGCAGGAACCTTGGAAGGAAAAGCAGAGCTGGGTTTAAAATTAGATTTCTCCCAGTGATTTCACAGACATTTTTTGGCACCATCTGTCTTCAAATGAAACTCTTGAGAGAGCCGTGGGCAGGTCTTAAAAGCGCGGGTGGGGCTGTCGAGGAGCCCATTTCATCATCCAACTGGCTTGGCGGATAATTCGAAGCAGGCTTGTGTGTTCAGCATCAGTGTTATAAAAGTGATTTAATTTGTAAATGGTATCCAGAGGGAGGATTCTCTGAGGTTGCAGTGGGCAGGCGTGTTGGCGCGGTTTCCAATCCTCAAAGCGCTTTAGCGTTGTGCCAAACCAAAGGAGATGCCACCAGCGTCCTGCTGGTGCTGAGCAAAGCGATAGCATGCATTGCTTTTTATATTAGTAATTATACAGAGCCTACATAGATGGTAAACAGCAGAGAGCTGTACAAGGCATTATGCCAGCAGGCACCCAGGGAGGGAGAACCATGAAGAAAAGTATGACATGCAAAGCTCTGTGGGTGGACTGGAAGCCGCAAGAATAGAAATACCCTTATGGGGGTTGATGCGGGGGTTGGCAAGACTCGTATTTGGTTCCTATTGTAACATTTCTTTTTATTTCCTACTGCTTCTATGTGGGATACTCCAGCACTTGCCTACATGGGTAAAATACTACACCTTGTAGGGTGTGCGGTTGGAAGAATGTTTACTTTCTTTCGATCATACGTTGGGGCTATTTCCATGTTGAGCGTGATGATGACCACTGCGTTGCAGTTATCGTGTTATAGCTCTACAGGTTCCTCTATGACACGGGTTCTTGCGACCATTTTCTAAGGTTTGAGAAGGTATGATCTCTGGTTGACATATTTGAGGCCGCATTTGATGCCAGAAGGGTGGGGGTAGTGGTATTGGGATGCACAGTGGGCATTGGTGGACAAAGCATGTCCCAGTGTGGACTGCGAGTTGTGGAGTTATTTTAAGGGTTTCATTAAACACTGCCCTCTAAATGAGGCCCCTAGTCTGTAGAAGAGGCATTGATTTGACAGTATTATGCTATACTCTATCTGAGTTGGTATTTTGTTTAACCCCCCTAGAATAAGCCTTTTCTGTTTACTATTGCTACCTTTGGTGGGTCAAGTGTTCAAAGGAAAAATCAATTATTGAATTGGAATGAAGCAGAATTTTTGTACTCACAATCTCCTTATTCCTTTTGAGTCTTATGTGTAAACATTAGGAGCGCTTAGAAACAGAATGAGTTAAAGCAGCAAGTGCTACAAATATTCCTTGACAGAGATACCCCTCCCCCACCCAAACAAAGTGTACAGTTCACTGAGGTGGGCAGACAAATATTAAACCTCGACTGCTAGACACTTGTAGCCTTCATGCTTAAGTTTTGGCTTTATCACTTTGTGAGCGCTGAATTAAATGTCTGGGCAGGTTCCACAATACAATGGCATTCTTGTGTGTGAGTTACTGCCTGAGTCTCACAGCTTACAGCCTAGCTGTTGTGTAATGAGTGAGATAAAAACAATGGAACAAAAGACATGTTTTCCACCTCCCCTTGTGAACATTGCGTGCTTTTGGGCAGTCGCCACTTGTTTGATAAGAAGTACTTAAATCAAAATAAACAATGGTAGTACGCATGTGATAGGCAAACAGGACTGTAACCCAGTAAGTATTGGATTTTACCCATGAGTAAGAGAACACCCAATCTCATAGTCCACTCCCTGATATGTGGTGTAGTGAGAAAGTTATGGAGCATAAAACAAGGAGTCCCACACTGTGATCGTTCGATCATGGTGAAAATATGTACTTCATTTGCACCCTAATTGCTGTCTTGTGATAGAGGTGGGCGACACACTGAAGGCTCAGGTCAAGCTTGAGCCCGATGCCCGGCTCTCGGTCAGCATGCGTTTCTTTTGGATCTTCAAGACACAAGCCGAGCTGTTATGTGGCTCCTGTCTGCCACCCTTGCTCTAGCCTCATGTGCAAAAAATCAATAGAAGACAAAGCATTAACATTTGATGTAATATAAGAGAGTGAACGAGGTACCCTCTTGTGGCTGAACTGCACAATGCAAAACCAGAAAACCTAGGGCCAGATGTATCAAGGCTTTTGCGACTCGCAAAGGCTGAAAATCGCAGATTTTCGGCCTTTGCGACTCGCAAACGGCCGTTTTGCGATATTTCACATGTATGAAATAATCGCAATTTATTTAATCGCAATTATTTGCGATTCCTTCTTTTGCACAGCATTTAAGGAATCGCAAATTTTGCGATTCCTTAAATGATATGTATGACACATTTTTGGTGTGCGAATTTGTGTAAAAAAATCGCATTTTACCATCAACTTGTAGTTGGTGGTAAATTGCGATTTTTTACAAAAAAGCCCTAATTGGCATTTGTAAGGGTGGCATGTGACACTCATACATGCCCATAGGCCATGTATGTGTGCCACATGCACACACATGTAGATTTGAGGGGTGCAGCAGGGTGTCTTTGAGACACCCCTGCACCCTTGAAATAATTCTCAAATTGCGATTAGCAAATTGCGAATTCGCAATTTGAGAATTACTGCACAATCATTCCTATGGGCCTCCATAGAAATGAATGGGAAAATAATTCCTTAATTGCGATTAGCAATTTGCTAATCGCAATTAAGGAATTTTAAGGACTCGCTAAAAAATAGCAAAATTCTACATACATACCATTTTGCACTTCTCAAATAGCGATTCCTTAACAATCGCTATTAGAGAAGTGCAAAATGGTTTCTTGATACATCTGCCCCCTAGTATCAACCCTGGATGCCCGGCTTCAGAAAATTGCTGAATCCTGGGCTATTGTTTTACTTCACCTTGTCTACCTTTTTCTTTTTACATCAGTTCATGATGTGCGCCCTACACGAACTTCTCTCGTGTATGATTAATAGACTATAATGGTGTTCCATGAGTAATAATGACCTATGCCAGATAGAGGGTGCCCATGACAGCTGATGTGCCTCGTGCTTTACTAATGCGATTGACTTCAGAGATGAGCGTAGGGCATGAATACTTTCAAGCGTATATTGAACAGCTATCATTTTAAATAAATGACTCTAAATGCAGTGGAATAATCTAACGTACCAAGGTGTATCATGACCAGATGTTAGAGGCACAAATGTGTTTGAATTTGGAAGAGCCTTTATCATATTTTTACATGTGTGCTGTAGAATCTCGATAAAAACCTTTGCCACGTCTTTTCCTTTACTTCAGTTAATGTGTATATAGGTACTTGCCCATTTAACATCTTTCAGAATGTTGGTGCTCACTCGAGTGGACTGCAGCTCAGTGCCGCTGTCCACCAGGGGCCACGTGTAAGGTCAGGTGGGCTGCAAGTGGCCCCGAGCTGCCCAAAGAGTATCCTAAGGCTGGTATTTCATGTGATCACAGTCCAGTAAGCAGGTTACTGCACAGGGGTGAACATTCTAAGAATGTTGTTTACGTGCATTGATCCGAGCAGGCATAGGCTAGAGGTAGAGCTGGTAATAGACGAGGTTGACTGATCTAATGACGTCTAAGGGAAATGTTGAATAAGAGAAGAGTCATAACGGACAGAGAGATGTCAAGATGTTGGGTTGAGGGTTTTAATGTGAATTTTGTTTGGTACATCAAGCTTTTGTCTGTCTTTGAGGCAGACTACTTGTATGCCGACGTGAATTCTGCACAAATGTACTCAGCACAACAAGCAAAGTATGATATTGCTATGCGCAGAGGCAGCATTTCCCACCCACTCATCACATCTAATGCTAACACCTCTTCAATTGACATACCTTTTTATATGTTTTCTACATAAATACTATGAGTGAGAATGCATGAGACAGAAACCGAATCTCAGTCAGCAAATAGATATCTTTTTCATGAGAGGAACAAAAAAGGACCTTGGAAAAGATACAAGAAATGTAAACTTCCAAACACTCAGCTAGTCATTTGTGAATCCCCGCTGAGCTGTGCCAAGAACAAAAATGAAAGTGAGGATACGTATGTCAGAAGTAAGAAAGCAATGCAGGTTATGCGCAATATGCACAAACAAAATGGCATTGCATTTATCAACATGACTTTACAGTGATTTCAAAGCAATTCTTGTCAGTTTCTCAGAGGTAAATTATTTCACAGCATGTTGAGGTATTCCAAGATGATGAAGTATTTGTAGTATCCTATGGTGATAGCAAGTGTCAGAGCCTGTCCATAGGTGGAGAAGCAATAGGGCAGCTGCTCCACAGTGACTATTAGGTCATTCCAGCTACATAGGAGGCCTCTCTCTGTGCCTCCACCTGTTCTGAATCGAGGTTGCTGGTGTGACATCCTCATTGAACTTGGAAAGCTGCGCTATGACCTGACTTTGAACCTTTCATTGTTTTTTTAAAACTTTTGTCCATGATATAGCACACTCTTTTTAGGTCGAGCCTAGAGTCAGCGCGCATGCACTGCTCTGCAAGACTTGTTGTACTGGAGTATGGAATATAAGTCCCTCTCACTCTCTGCCCATATTTGTCATTGGATTGTCATTGTTCTTTGTAAATGCTGGCTTCTAAATTCATAAATAGGCTTGTTAGTCCCTTCTTAGTACCGCCTTGTCTTCATTTGTAACTGTCAATGGCGACTGGCCCTTTGACTTCGGTTGTTACATGGTATGCTTTATTTAGTCTGTAAGTACTATTTTCTGTATTGAGTTTCTCTTACTGCAGGCACAACGTGCTTTGCTAGCATTCAGCGTGCCATGCATGCTTTCTCTTTTCAAGCAGCTGGAACAATGGCAGCCACTTCTTTCCAATGCCATAGGTCTCGCATTTAAATGCAAGACCTATTGGACTACAACTATCTTTTTAGAAGCGTCCCATGCCGCGTTTTACCTTTAATGGCTGCAGCGATGCTGTGACCTTTTAGTTATTTATTTAATACAGCACCCTTAGTGCTTGACTTCAAAGAACACCCCTCCCACTCCCCAATTAGCATTGAGCAGCAATCGCTGTGGCTCTTTTATTTATTTAATAAGACATTGTAAAGCTTGCCTGCAAACATACCCCTCCCACCTCCCAAACATCATCTAGCAGCGATGCAGTGGGCTTTTAGTTATTTATTTGATAAGGTGCCCGTATGCTTTTTGTTTGTGTTTTTTAATTTTTACTGCTGGAGTGAGACCTCCTTAAATCGCCTTTTAAGTTTAGCAACACAGGCGCACAGTTAATTTTTTACCTTCAATTAAAGCCCAGCAGGAGGGGGCTGCGGCCACCATTGTTCACGTGCGCCTGTGTTGTTAATCTAAAAGTGCGCCCATCAGTCAGTAAACAAGTGCTGGTGTTTAGTCTTGCAAGGCATAAGAAGCGGTGTGCTGCGAGTAGGTATCCTGTAAGTACAACTTTTTTTCTTTAACAACGATCCTGTCTCTTGTTTGTTAAATCTGCATACTAAATAATGAAAAACACCCCTTTCACCTCCCAAACATCATCCAGCAGCGATGCTGTGGCCTTTTTAGGTCTCACATGGCGTGAGCCACGTGCTTGCGCGGCTCCCACCCTAGGGCCTTTTGGAATCAATACGGGTTCCAAAGCGTACCAGCGGACGGACGGAAGATGTCTTATTACTTACCGGTAATCTTCATTACCCCGATTAGGGTCCTCCCCGTCCCAGTCCTAACAACGTGAGGCAGTCCTGCCTCCACCCAGCCAATCACAATGCCAGTATTTCAATACTACATAAGCCCCGCCCACCTACCGCCATGCCTGTTATCAACAAGACTCCGACACAAACACAGCGGGAGGGTGGGAGGGAAGAGGACTGGGACGGGGAGGACCCTAATCGGGGTAATGAAGATTACCGGTAAGTAAAAAGACATTACCCCCTCATGGGTCCTCCCTGTCCCAGTCCTAACAACGGGAGGAACTCACAAGCAGAGAACCAATAAAGAAAACACGCAGGACACCAGGGATCCATGCAGAGTACAAAACTTTAATCAATAAAAGATCAATGAACAACAGCGTTCAAGACGGCAACAGAAAAACTGTCAGCAGAGCCATGTAAAACATCAAGCTGATAATGTCGCACAAATGTGTGATGAGACTGCCAGGTGGCCGCCCTACAAATCTCCTGGATTGAGACCCCCGCCGCCTCAGCCCAGGAAGCAGACACAGAACGCGTCGACCGACCCTGTACATGAGACGGAGGAGGCAAATCCAAAGACTTGTAAGATTGACAGACCGCCAAACGGACCCACCGACTGATCGTGGAAGTGGAAACCTTCTTCCCTTTAGCCACACCCCCACAGGAGACAAACAGGGCAGGAGAACTCCGGAACCCCAGGGAACGTTGGTCGTAAATCTGGAGAGCCCTGCGAACATCCAAAGAAGGGGGAACAAGGGAATCCCCCTCAGCAGGCAAATCAGGAAGAATCACCTCCTGCTGCAAATGAAAACTCGAAGAAACCTTAGGAAGAAAAGCCGGATCAAGCCGCAAAATGACCCGATCCGGGAGGAACTGCAAATAGGGAAACGAAACCAGCAAGGCACCCAACTCACCCAACCTGCGAGCGGAGGTAATGGCCAACAGGAAAGCCACCTTAGCGGACAGCCACAACAAATCTGCCTCCATCAAAGGCTCAAAAGGGGGCAACTGCAGACCACGCAAAACAGTAGGCAAATCAGTAGGCAAATACCAAGAAGGAATGAGAACAGGAGAATCCGGCCGACGAAGCAGAAAGCTCGAAGAAGCCGATTAACCAAAGGAGCAACACCCTCCAAGGAGGCCCCAGGACCCCGGCAAGCACGAACCGCCGCCCACTGAGCAGACAACGTGGATGGGGAAAGGCCTTTCAAAAAACCATCCCGGAGAAACTTCAACACAGAAGTAGGAACCCCCAGTACAGGATCCACCCCATGAGAAGAACACCAAGAAACAAAAGAACCCCAATGGCGGCCATAGCACTTAAGGGTTGAAGGGCGGCGAGACAACTGGATGTCATGAGCCACCACCGATGAGCAACACAAAGACTCCAAAGTCAACCGCTCAAGAGCCAAGCCGTCAGCTACAAACGACGAAGACAAGGCAGAGACAGGAGTGGAAACTGAAGAGGAGATGGACTCAAAGGAAGCCGGACAAACTGACCCTTCGCCAGCTTCAGCAGGAGAGGAAACCAAATGCGGCGAGGCCAGAAAGGAGCAATCAACAGGACCAAAACATTCTCCCTCCGAATCTTCTGCAGCACCCTCGGGAGGAGGGGAATGGGAGGGAATGCATACAGAAGGCCTGAAGGTCAGGGAATCAAAAGAGCATCCACCGCCCAAGCCTGAGGACACAGCACCTCCAAACAAACCCGGGGCAGGAGAGAGTTGTGAGGGGACGCAAAAAGATCGATCCAAGGAGTCCCGAACCGAAGGCAAAGGGACAGGAACAGAGGAAGAGAGAGATGGTACAGAACAGAAGATGGAAGGCGTCCGCATGAAAATTCAACCGTCCCGGAATGTACCCCGCCCTCAAGGCCAACAGATGAGATTCCGCCCAAGCACAAATCATGGAGGCCAACAAGTTCAGAGACGAGCACCTGGTCCCCCCCTGACGGTTCAAGTAATAACGAGCCACCTGGTTGTCTGTACGAACCAACAGATTCACCCCCAGGAGAAGAACCTGAAAGAACTGCACCGCCTCCCAGACAGCCGCCAACTCCCGCCAGTTCGAGGAACGGGTGCTGTCTCCCTGAGACCACCAACCCTTGGCTTCCAAGGACCCCAAAGTGGCCCCCCAACCCCAGAGACTGGCATCCGTCATCAACAAAAGGGGAGGAGGAAGACAAAACCGCACCCCCTTCTCCAGGTTGGGAGTGCAAAGCCACCAGTCCAAGTCCAGAACCAGAGCAGGAGAGAGAGGAATCAGAGTCCCGTAATCCGCCCGGGAGGGGTCCCACCGAGCCAACAGATGGGTCACCAAGGGCTTGAGATGGAGGCGAGACCAAGGAACCACAGCAGTGGTCGCAGCCATCAACCCCTGGACCCACAACCAAACACGAGCCGGGGCAGAGGGACGACTCAACAGATCCCGCAGCAGAGTCTGTAAGGAAAGGATCCGAACAGGAGGGAGAAACACTGCCCCCAGAGAGGTGTCGAACAGACCCCTGATGAACTGAAGTCTCTGAACAGGAACCAGATGAGACTTGGCCAAATTCACCTTGAACCCCAGCTCCCGTAACAGGGACAACGTAGCCTCCTCCGCCAGAAGAGCCTGAGGGAAAGAGGAAGCAGAGACCAAACAATCATCAATATAGGGAAACACGGAGAAACCCTGATGTTGCAAAACCCCCACAGCAGGAGCCAATACCTTGGTAAAAGTCCTGGGAGCAGTGGAGAGGCCGAACGTCAGAACCCAAAACTGGAAATGCATCCCCTGGACCACAAACCTCAGGAGCCGCTGACTGGCAGGATGGACCGGAACGTGAAAATAGGCATCCTCCAAGTCCAGGGAAGCCAAAAAAATCTCCCTCCTGGATGAGGGGAATGATGGACTGCAATGTGACCATCCGAAAATGATCCAGCCGCACCAACTTGTTCAGGAAACGGAGATTCAATATGGGACGGAAGGAACCATCGGGCTTCGGAACCAGAAACAGACGGGAATAGAACCCCAGGCCCACTTCCTCCACTGGAACCGGCACCACCGCCCCCTTCTGGAACAACAAGTGGACGCCGGACAACATGGCAGACCGCCGCACTGGGTCTCTTGACCAGAAGACAATCCAGAGGGGGAGGGCCTCGGAAGGGAATCCGGTAACCTCACCTGATGATATCCAAGACCCATTGATCGGAGATCAGAGCCGACCAACGGTCCAGAAACAAATGGAGACGAGCCCCCACAGCGGCATAGTCACTTTTGTCCAGCACCAGAGGGAGGCTGCGGCAGCTGCTGCTGCTGTTGCTGCTGAGGCCGGGATAAGGGATTTAAAATGGAACGCGGCCCCCCGACCACGGGGCCGTCCACGAAAGGGCTGAGAGGACAACACCCCCTGAAACCCCTGCTTCTGGAAAAAAGACCTTTTCTTAGGAGCAGGCTGAAAAGACTTCAACAACTTCTTCTCCTCCGCAGAGCGCTGCACCATCCAATTCAAGGCATCCCCAAAGAGACGAGGACCCTCAAAAGGCAGTTTATGGACCAAAGACTTCTGAGCAGCATGAAGACGCCACGGCTTTGTCCACAGAGACCTCCTCCCAGCCACCACCGCCCCAGCAGCCGAGGAGAAGGCCCACAAGGAATCAAAAGTGACATCTGACAGGAATTGCGCCAAAACCTCCATTTGAGCCAACACAGGAGTAGGGTCCCCATGATCCTGAAGACAGTCAAACAGCCCCTCGAAATCCTTGAGCAGGACCTGTGACGCATAGGCCGCATAAGTGCTAGCACGCACCCCAAAGTGAGAAGCGGCGTAAGAACGCTTGAGAGCAGATTCCACCTTACGCTCCACCGGATCAGACAGGGAAGCCTCCTCCGAAGACAAAGATGAAGAGCAGGAAGCCATAGAAGACAAAAGAGAATTAACCTTCGGAATCGCAGGAAACTGGGAATCAAAGTCCGCCAGGCGAGATCGCTTCCCCAGGAATCGAGAAATACCCTGCTTATCCACCTCCAGCCACTCTTTCGTGAGGATATCCTTCAGGACATCATGGAAGGGGAGGTCATCCACCACAGAGGAACTATACTGTGCGTAAAACCTCTCTTCATATATATGTAAAGTAACAACCTAGGCAATCAACAGTTTTAAATATGTACTTGGCAAAGGATAATAAACAGATAACTACAGCTGGCTAAAAGACATCATATTTTATTCATTAATTAAAACAGAAAACATTTCATTCAATGTGACACAAAGTTAAAAATCATGCAGTATTTTATTGCAGGTGAAAACACTTTTAAAAAAATATACAATGAACAATAAATTCATAAATTAAGTAAGATGAGTGGCAAAATTATTTGACTCTACGCGCGTTTCGGCGACCAGCGCCTTCTTCCTGGAGTAGCCACTTGATATTCCTAAATACAATTCCCCTTTCAAGAAACGATCAAATGCAGTTTAGTTGTCTGCTTCTTTTTGATAATTCTTAGCTGTCAGGAGTCACCTAGATAGGGTTGACAAAGGATATTAAGCATCAGCCACCGGAGCCCTTAGTATGATTTCGAGGTCTGTGGAGTTTCCAACTTGGCCTTTCACACAGTATCCTGGGACGCTAGTATTCCTAGGATATGTCTATTCGTTATGATACTGTACTTAAAAATCCGAATTAATCTTCATTGTTTAACGTGGTGATCAGTCAGCAGGATTTTATATTTTTGGTAATTTCTTCCTTGCCTATATCAATGGATTCTTTTGTTTCTGACGCTTCAATGAGTTAATTTTGAGGTGCTGGATAAGATGATGAAAGTTAAAAGATCTCCCTGTCTGAGGATAGTCAGCAGGGCTCGATACGTCCGGTGGCGAGATGGTTCGAAACGGCAGCTGCAAGCGCGGGAAGTGACGCATCGCTGCTTTCACGCAGCGATGCGTCATTTCTCATAAATGAGGCCCCTGCTTTTTAGAATTGACGGTGCTGAGCACCGTCAAGACCCGGCCCTCTTAAAGTCCTGCTGATACCCTTGGATAATACTGGTTTCTGTTTCCCTAATGAAAGCAGTGCTTAATTTGAGCAGGTGGGCAACAGCGCTTAATTGTGAACAACACACCCTCCCACATGGCGGCACTGTTTGGCTAATTTACAAATGAGCACATAAGCAGTTGTACAATATACATTTAAAGCATCTGCAATGCAACAGGTCTCGCATTTATACGAGTTTGAGCTATTGGCACTGTAAATAACAATGCCTTGTATTTATTTTTTGCTTTTTAAAAAATAAATAAAAGGTATTGTTATTTACAATGCGAATAGCTTCAACGCTCACTAATGCGACACCTATTTTCTTTTACTTAGTTGAGTTTAGATTTAGTGGGCTTGCCATCCAGGTTTTGCTGCCTTAAGCGAAAATGCACACCAGATATGTGTGGGTGCCTGTGCGTGGACACACACAGAGACACACACACACAAGTATACATAGAGACTCAAATACAGAGACTGACAGAGACACACCCACACAAAAAAAAAACACTCTTTCTATATCACTTTACCATAATCCATTTCGGTTTTTCAAAGCACACCAAATGACCCAGAGGCAAACTCTAAGAGTCAACCTGCAAATCTTTGTTGAAACTTAAACACACGCCATGTGAAGCGCTAATGTTGACAGCTTCCACACAAGCCGCTTTCTATCCACTTCAGTGCACCACATAGGGGTAGTAAGCGCTATACAAATGCTGCATTACAATACACACAGTCACACACAACAGGTACTTTCTTCATTCTCTTGATTTTATCCAGTAAAAGAACGTGAGAAGCGTGGCAGGCAAGGATGTGGGGGCATATTACCAAGCAATAGCGATAATTATCGCTATTGCTTGGTTAGAGACAAAAACTTACAGCTGAGCTGCGGCGATTTTTACCGCAAATAAACCTTGAAATTACCAAGGTTTACCGCAAATGCGATAGAAATCGCCGCAATGCATGAATATCGCTGAAAAGTCAGCGATATTCATGCATTACCGAGCTAATGCTCTTAGCCATGTTATCCACCTCCCATTGGATAACATGGCTAAGAACTGCTCAGGGCAGGTGTTAGCTTTTGGAGATATTCGCGCTTAGCGCGAATATCTCCAAAAGTTGGTAATAGGAGATAACGATGTTAACGACTGTTTTCAGTCGCTAACATCTTGGCACGCCCACTTTGCATGTCATTAGTGATAAATATCACTGACATGCAAAGTGGGGCCCAAGATGGTCGCTATCTCCTACTAGCTGTCGCTAACTGGTGTTAGCGACAGCTAGGTAATAGGGAGATAATTTTATCTCCGCTTTCTTGGCTTTTAAAGCCAAAAAAGCAGACATAAACCCCCTTGATAATATGCCCCGTGGTCTTTTGACAATGTCATGATTTCAACAACACGAGATTGAGATGTATCCCAGCATGCATGTTTGTCCGAATTGTGTGATCCTGAGAATTCTGTCTCCTTGTGCCTCTGTCTCTTACCTTACCAGATGTTGTTCTATATAAAAATACAAATAAAGCAGAAACTATCTCCTAGCCACTTAGCAACCAACGAGACAAAAGAGCATGTGTAAAAATGAATCCACCTTAGCCATCATAGCCTAGCGGCTCACTCCGCCAGTTCAGAAACACACGTTTGCACCATATTTACAAGGATATGGTACAGACTTGCCAATCCAATCCAATCCAAAAGACTTTATTTAGATAACTATGTATCCATAAAAGCAAAACATGTACAAGATTGGATTGGATTGGTTCAGACTTGCATTTCCCTCTGCGCTGGTGTAGCATTGTAGCGCCAACTCAGGCATCCTTACACCATAGTGCAAGGGTGTCTGTGTGCAGGGGAGGGTTGTTTATGTGCAGGAAGGTGCCCCTTCTTGCACATAAACAATCCTGAAATGCCATTTTGTCACTTTTATGTGTGCTGCCTAATGCAGCACGCATGAAAGTTAGGAATTGTCATTTTTTAAGGCTTGTTTATGTGCAGGAAGGGACACCTTTCTACACATAAACAATCCAAAGCGTTTTGCTTTTTCCATGTGTGCTGTCCAAGGCAGCACACATGAAAACAGCAAAAACAAGGAGAAATAATGCATTTCTCCTCGTTTCTAAAAGTTAATGTCAGGTTTAGCTTGGTCTTAATTCTGGCGCTGCCTCCTATTTACGTTGCCCTAGTAAATAGGGGGCAGCATCAAAAACAATGGGGTTTGCGGTTGAACAACCACCACTACACCCACTGCCCACCCCTTTCACACTAAGTATAGCATGAAAGGGGGCCTTATTTACAAGGCAGCGTTCACCCACTTTTAAGTGGCTTAACGCTGTCTTGTAAATGAGGCGAGGCCTCATCGCCATCACAACATCACTGAAAGTGACGTTGTGATGGCGATAGGTGCTTGTACATATGCCCCTTAGTTTGTTGACTTGGTTCAACTATACTCCAAAATTAGTTAATAATTTTCTTTGCCACAAGAATGCTTTGTTTTTCCATGGTGAATGGTTAGATTTTCTAAATAAGCTTTTGTATTACTGTATTACGGTAGGCTAACAGAATTGTTTGACAAAAAGTGGGAATGAAAAACTATGGGCCATATTAGCAACAAACTGCGATAAATATTGCAGAGCGCGCTTAGCGTGACATTTTTTATCTCCAGCTATCACTGGAATATATTGCCACGCTAACGCTGTATTAGCAACAATTAGCGCTAAGGTGATATATATTCCAGCGATAGTGGGAGGGAAGGGCCAACATCGCGACAAAACCAGCGATGTTGCATGGGGAAGGGGGAAAACCTTGCTGACACGACCCTGTGGTCGTATCAGCATATTCCACCCCCCACGTCAGGTATGGTTAAGTCAGAAAAATAGCAGGTGTTAAAAAAACTGCGATGACCCCGGTTGGCGTGACTTTTCACGTTACTAACCGGAGCCAGGTCCTCCTTGCTAATAGGCGATAGGCCTGTTAGTAGCTGTTTACCAGGTCTGTTGGTCAGGAACGCCTACTTTGCATGTCATTAGCGATAAGTATCGCTGACATGCAAAGCGGCACCCAAACCGGTCGCTTCCGTCAGAAAGCTGTCGCTAATTGCTGTTAGCGACAACTTGCTAATAGGGCGATAGAATTATCGCGCTTTAGCAGGAAAAGGTCCGGCTAAAGCAGCGATATTGCCCTTGCTAATATGCCCCTTCATTTTTATATTTTCGAAATACAATAGCGACCTTGCTACTCAGCGTATAATTTAAAACAAGCATTGTCAAAAAAAGCCAATAATTCAGACTTAAAAGCCTTCTGCACTGAATACAATGCGTCCATGACTTAAAGCACATAATGTTTGTTGATTCAGAGCACTTTTCAGACGTAAAATGATCCCTCATGCATTGCAATGCAGGCACTGTGAATGCTGAATGATACACCAAACAGGCAATAACACGACATTGTAGTGTAGTTCCTATATTCCCAATAGGCTCTGCATATTGGAATAACATAAAGGATAGTTTAGACGTAAGACTGAAGTCGACTAGGTCTCTATTGAATATGTTGGACTTAATTGTGAATGCCAGCTAGCTCAGAGGTCACTAGAAACTTTCTTGAATACACAAGAAGGGATTAGTTTCTGACAACCATATAACATGACAACTTTGTTCCCCAAGAATAAGAAATATATCATCAGAGTCGCGGAAACAATAGATGGCTATTTCACTCAGTCAATCATGCATGCTTCGTTTCACCAGGGTTTTTGCAGAGAAATAGAGAGACTGGCGTTTTCAATAAAAAGGTTATTTATTGAGCAGTCTTCTTTCTCATGCAAGAGAAGTTAATTGCAACAATCGTAATACTTATTATGAAGTAAAGTGGTACAGTAAAAAGAGTATTATGAAATAATACTGCAAAAGCATGATATGGTTTCTAAGCCATAAAATACATAAAATAGATAAAATACATACAATGATAAATAATGACTAAAAGTTCTCAACTGGTGCATCTAAAATACGCCTACCCCGGTGTACCTAACCTAAGTCTAGTACAAGGGAAGAAGTAAGTGAGGTGTAGCTTGAGTTAAATAGTTTCTGCCAAGAATCTATCCAAGAATTCTCTAAGGGTCTAATCAGCTCCGTACGTTGGTTATAGAATGAAGGAGGTCTTGTATCTCTCTCTCAGGACTCGATCTTCCAGTAACCCGCAAGGATAGCAGGGAAACCCTGGAGCTGGATTTCTCGGCAGGAGAAAAGACAGCGTCTCTCTCAGTGCGTCAGCTGGAGGGTCGGCTTCCTTCGGCACTCGCTACAGCAGGGCGTTGGGCAAGTTGTTAGTCGATCTGCTCCAAACCACCTTGTGTTTGATAGGGCAGATGTGGGTATATTTATCCCTGGAAGGTGCTGAGTTTGACGTAAGGGTGGACATAATAACGTCACTGAGAACTCAAAGTTCTTTACACGCTCCAGGAGTTCTGGGACAAATCAATACTGAAGCAGGGGGAATTCCCGTACTGCTGAAGGCTGGTTGTCTTCAAGAACTCGTTGTACTCTAGGAGCTTAGTGGAAGTAGCCATGCCATATTTGGACTGCATTGGCTGTGTCTAAATATGGTTATGATTCTAATGCCTATATAAGGATATGATAAGTTATACCTATATAAGGGCATGAATCGGGAAAATTACACTAGAGCCCTAGATACGTTCACAACACCCACTCCACGTAGGATGTCCATCTTTACTAAATACTAAGCAGTTATAACATTCCTAAGCATGTGTTTACAATCCCACCCCAAAAATACAAAAAAATGCATTTGAAATGGTTTGTACACGAAAAATTAGTATTGTACTGTACGTTTTCTAAGCAGTGGTATCATTCAAACAATGCATATCGTTTTACATTTGAAATGCTGACCGAATGATTCACAAAATTACATTTATGAAATGGCTCTTAATACAGAAGAGAAGGTCGAGACCATTTCATCACAGATTTATATAATACTGTACATGTGCTAGAGGCTAAGTTTAAATATTGTCTCTAGGTATCAAAAAATAGAAATCTTGTTCTCTAAGAATAGTTCTTCATTAAGCAGATTACTCTGTGCCAAAAAAAGGGAAATATTTTGGTGTTGAGAAAAAATTATTTTGTTGTAGTAAAAAAATAGTTTCAAATTTTAGAAGTTCTGTTTATCAAAACTGAAGGCCGAAATCAAAGTTCAGGGAACGCTGTGTGCTTGTTTTTCAAGAGTTATTCTCATTGTTAGGAGAAAACATTAACTCAGATAGGCTGGCAAAGAATTTGTCTACCACAGTAGGTGAAAGTTGGGCCATTTCCGAATAAGTAGAAATAGTGCATATGTGAGATGCATTAGCGAGATGCATTAGTGAGATGAGTGAGATGAGTGAGATGCATTAGCGGCTCCTTCTCCGCTCCCATTATACCTACCACCTGCGGGGTACCACAAGGTTCCTCGTTATCTCCCCTTCTTTTTAATGTTTACTTACGCCCTCTTTTGCACTCCTTGCGTCATGCTAATGTAACCATCTTCAATTATGCGGATGATTTGCAGCTCATCTTCCCTCTCAACAACACTGACTCAGTGGACGTATTCCAAAGAACTATGTCCCACATATTGAGTTGGATGAGCTGCAATCATCTGAAGCTCAACCCGGGCAAGACCGAGCTGGTCCTGCCCGGACAGAGCCCACTAAGCTGGAACCCTAACTTCTGGCCCACTAACATGGGAGCCCCCCCCACTAAATCTTCCGTGGTCAAAAGCCTAGGCATTTTTATCAGCGAGGACCTCTCGCTAAAAAGACAGGTTGGAGCGGTGGTATCTTCCAGCATTTTTCAACTGAAGAAAATAAGAAAAATTGCTCGCTTTTTCTCTTCAGCAGCCCTTACACAGATTGTCCTCTCCTTGGTTCTGTCCAGGCTGGATTTCTCTAACAGTCTTTACCTCGGCCTCCAAATTGGTGAGCTTAAACGCCTCCAGCTTGTTCAGAACCAAGCTGCCAGGCTACTGCTGAACATATCCAGGAGGCAATCCATCAGACCTGGCCTTAAGCAACTACACTGGTTGCCAGTTGAGCAACGTGTGGCCTTTAAGGCTGGGTGTATTCTGTTCCGCTCTCTGAACGACTCTGGCCCTTCTTTTATCAGAGATCTTTTCAAAAAATATTGCCCCTCCCGTCACCTTCGATCCACCTACAAATCACTTTTGATTGTTCCTCCATTCAAAAGGAAACGCCTCGGAGGCAGCTGCTTCGACCATCAAGCTGCTGTACTCTGGAATTCTCTTCCTCGCCATATAAAGCAGAATGATAACATCCTCAGCTTTAGGCAATCTCTGAAGACCTGGTTGTTTTCTCAAGCTTACTATTGATAGCACTGCTTATCCTTTGACTGTCTTGTTTGGCTCCTTCTACAGCGCCATGAAGCCTCCGGGCGTACGAGCGATTAACAAATCCCAACTAACATTAACATTAACATTAACCGTCAGCGTTATCTGGATCAGCAATGTTCACAGAAAGTGTACCTGTGTGCCGCTTTCATCTCGTACCTCACCGCCACCTAGTCGTAATGGTGAGGTCTTAACGAATGCCGTCATCAGAATTGGTAGCCGCTGGGGACAACAAGTTGCATGAGCCGTTACCGAACCAATCAGAGTATCGACATCCATAGGTACTGCTGATGGAAGTGAGAGACTGATGTCTTCTCCGCAGAGCAGGCATCGTAGAACAGGTAAGATGCAATCTTGCCAGATTTGGTCTGAATGATAGAAACCATGTGGTATTCAGATCTCTTAGACGAGCCAAGTCGAGGACCTGTGTTATCTTATTTTGGTACCGCATTGCCTGGATCGTTTGTTCCATGGTAATCTGGGTATCGCTGGTGACTGGACTTGCCATATCGGAGCAGAAGGAACAAAAATAGAATTCCTATTACGAGTCCCAAAATGAGAGGCAGGCTGCCGAACACAGAGTGCACAAAATTCGGGAAAATGCTTAGGACTGCTTCAAAGGGTGCTAACAGTCCCGAAAAAATTGTCTTAAATACATGTGCGATGCCACTGGTATCTGACATGTTTAAATTTTGACCTAACATTTCTACGAAATGTACAGGGCAGTTTGTTGATAATAATGTATGTATCTCTGCTGAAGTCCTTGCAACTTGCAGATCATACATTTCTCTAGACGAGGTTAAAGGCACAGTTTTTTGTAAAAGAATGGCTTTCATTCTGCTTAATGTATCAATTCGAATAGAAGAGATATTCAATGAAGGCCAAATCGTTGCCTCCTTGTCTGGCTTGCCGTTTGGATCCAATACTTGCATACAACAAGTGACCCTGGATGTAACACTGACGAGATAGGCCGTTCCTGGCAACATGCCACAGCAGCTGTGGTCACTTAACATAACGTAGCTGCCGTTGGAAAGCTGCCTGAAAACAGGTTCTATTTGGGTGGCTGGGGTGCCGTGCAAGTGGCAACAAAGGTCATTAGATGAACCCTCACAGGCTCCATGTAAATTAATTTCTTGACACAGAAGTGTACCACTTAGCGAGTTTTCACAATTTTTCCCACTAAGAAATACTTCTTTGTTACGCCCACTCCAACATCTATGTGTGTAAGGTAAATTCCAGGTCGACTTAATGTATCCTTTACCCAACCTTTCATACAGGCTGTTGTGTTATATACCTTTAAAGAACTTGTTCTCGTGTTGCTACACAAGCTTAATATGTATTTGTAGAATGTTATTATTTGTTAGAGCATTCCACTTCATCGTTGTTCTCACTGGACATACTGCATTACTTGAGGCAGCTGATCAGGGAGAAGGACTGAAGAAAGGAAGCTCCGTTGGTATCCTTGTTATTTTAATAAATACTTTAAACTTGGATTATTCCGGATTCTTTACTCATCAAATTTGGCGACGATACTCTACCAACGGAGAGAACCCACAAGAACATTTTCAGATTGATTTTTACCATTTATTTTTTAATTTTCAAAAAAGAAGGAATTACTTAGAAATTATTTGTTCTTGGCCCTCGTACAGCTCAGTGATTACTGGATTTGGTAATGTATTATTTTTACTTTTAAATGAAGATTTACCTCACCAGCAGCTTTTAATATTTGCGGCATTTTTTAAAGGTGCGCGCTCGAGGAACGGAATCCAGCCAGCTTTGTAACGTTCGTTTTCCTCTGTGACTTCTTACGCGATACGCTACGAGCACGCAAGTTTCCTGCTGATGTGTGCTATGTAAATTACGTACGCGAGGTCACGCAAAGGTTGAACAACGTGCCGCCATATTGGATTTTGTTTACTTTTTGGATTCACCATCGCAAAACTGAGTGAGAGTTAAAATACACTTGTATATTTATGTTCAGTTTATTTAATTGATTTAAACTCATTTAAAACTTTCTTCAGCACCTGGAATTTCACACATGGAAGTATAAAGGTACTATTTGTTATATTTTCACATTTTAAGAATTTTAAAGGCATTTTCTGTGAGAGAAGAGAGAAGCAGTTAATTTTGATATGGCTTCTCAACAAAACTTCACAATTAAAAATCCATTACCATTTTGGTCTTCTGGTTGTGACCCTCCTATTAAATGGTTGGAATGGAAAGCGTACTTTTTAAACTTCATAAAGTCTATTGATGTCGATAAGAAAATGAGGGCAGAAAGGAAAAAAACTCTTTTTCTTTATTTTCTGGGTCCAGCTGGTTTAAAGACCTATGAAAAAATGCAAAAAAGTACAATTAGTGGCGACATGGATGAATTTGTGATTATTTTAAAAGACTTTGACAATCACTTTTCACCAAAGGTCTGCATTGGCATAACAAGGTACAAATTCTTTCATAGAAAACAAGAGTCTAATGAAACCATCGATGAGTACGTCTCAGCTCTAAGATCAATAGCTGAAGATTGTAAATTTGATCACTTGGAAGATCAATTAATAAGAGACCAGGTTGTTATGCATACTTGTGACACGTCTATTCAAGACCGTTTGTGGATTAATGGTGACTCTGAATTGAAAGACATTTTAGCGTTAGTGAGAAAAGCAGAACTTTCAAGCCGAAGTGCTAATGCTCTAAAAAAAGAAAACAAGACAGAGGACAAGAGTTAAAATATCATCAGTAAAATTAGAGACAAATCGTCTGAAAAAAATAAAAGGATTAATATAAAGAATAGTAAACATGATCCTTCAAAGGAAAAGGAAGGTTTAAAATGTTTTTGCTGTGGAAGTAGTTTACATCTCGCTAACAGCAAGAGTTGTCCTGCCTTAAAACATAAGTGTTCAAATTGTAATTTTGTAGGGCATTTCGCAAAAGTTTGTTACAGAAAGATGTCAGTTAAGGTAAAATGCATAGATGATGAATTCAGTTAAAAAGATTTCGTTTAACACTGTTTTAGATGATAAGGGTTCTGGAAATTCAAGAGAATTGTTTTTGTTAAACATCACTGACAAAGAAAATAGCAGAAAGAAACCTCTCTGTTTATTATCTTTAGGTGGTGTTGATGTCCAAATATATGCGGATTCAGTTTCCCCATATACGATAGTCAATGAAGCAATTTGGAAAATAAACTTGGGAATGAATTATTACCATCAGATATTCGACCAGTGGGGTTTTCTAATGAGAAAATTGACATAGTTGGGTATAGACCTCTTCTATTTAGGTTTAAAGGAAGAGAGGCCTATGGAAAATTGTATGTCTCAAAGAAAGGTCCGTCCGTTCTAGGATGGATTGATCATGGGAGTCTTGGAATAATACTTAACCCTAACAGTGAGGATACAGTAATGTTACTAGATGATAATTCAGATTTTTGTAAGGAAATTTTGAATGTCTACCCAAATGTCTTTAAAAAAAATTGGAAGGTTAAATGATTTAAAACATCAAATTGTTCTGAAACCAGATGCATGTCCTAAGGTGCACAAGGTAAGGAACATTCCTATTGTGTTAAGAAGAGAAGTTGAACTGGAACTTGAAAAACTGGTTCAAGCGGATATTATTGAACCTATTGAGTCATCACAATGGATTTCTCCCATTGTGGTGGCTCGACGCAGCAATGGAAAATTGAGACTTTGCATTGATTTAAGGCATTTGAATAATGATATCCTGGTTGACAAGTTTCCGTTGCCTAAGATTTCAGAGATGTTGAGTCTGATTAAGGATGCAAGTTGGTTTTCGACAATAGACTTGTCAGCCGCTTACCATCAGATTCCACTCACTGATGAAAGTAAATCTTTAACTGCATTTATCACCCCCTCGGGTTGTTTTCAATATAAGAGACTACCATTCGGTTTAGCATCCGCTGCCGCAATCTTTCAAAGGTTGATGCATCAATTATTCAGTAAATTTCATAACGTGAGATGCTTTCAAGATGATATTCTTGTTTTTGGAAAAGATAAAGCGGTACATGATAACATCTTGAAAGAAGTTTTAAATGTTTTGGAAAAAAAAGGTTTGACTGTGGAGCATTCTAAATGCAAGTTCGGTGTGAGATCAATCACTTACCTGGGACATGTTATCAGTGGAGAAGGAATTTCCACTAAATCTTCCCTGGTAAATTCAGTGATAAATGCTCCGAATCCTTATAATAAAGATGAAGTAAGATCTTTTGAAGGTCTGGTTGAATTTTACTCGAAGTTTGTAAAAGATTTCTCGAGTAAAATTTTTAATATCAGACAATTATTAAAGAACAAATCTAAGTTTGTGTGGTCTGCGGAGTGCAATGAGGAATTTGAAAATATTAAATGTGAGATTGCAAAAGCACCAGCTTTAAGCGCTTTTGACCCGGATTTGGACAATGTAATAACTGTGGATGCAAGTAATAAGGGGTTAGGAGGTGTGCTTTCACAGTTTGATTCAGATGGAATGGAGTATATAATTGCTTATGCTTCTCGTTCTTTGTCTCCTACTGAGGAAACATTTTCTGTGATAGAAAAAAAAGCTTTAGCCTGCATTTGGTCCTTAGAGCATTTTAGGGCTTATGTTTGGGGAAAACCTTGCACTCTCAGAACTGATCACAAACCTTTAGTTAGGTTATTGACTACAGAAGGTTTATTTAATGCTTCACCCAAAATAGCCAGAATGTCTTTAAGGTTACAGGATTATATTTACAAAGTAATTTACGTGCCAGGTAAAGAAATTGTAGTAGCTGATTTTCTTTCACGGATGCCAATCAATCTTTTGGATAGTTCTGATCATGAATGGGAGAATATTCAGGCTGCTTTAGTTCATGATCATGGTTTACCTTGTATTGACAGGAGTGATTGGGAATCGTCCTATAAGAAAGATTCCGTTTTGACTGAATTATCTTCTTTCATTTCAAAGGGATGGTCTAATAAACAAGATTTATCAAATGAGTTGAAGCAATTGTGGGAGATTCGTGATGAACTTTCAATATTGAATGGTAACATTATACGGAATGGAAAGGTTATCCCTCCTTCTAGTTTTAAAAAAGAAATTGTTGTGATGTGTCATTAAGGTCACTGTGGTATAGTGAAAACTAAGCAAAAAATTAAGCAATGGTTTTGGTGGCCGGGAATGGATTTGTTTGTTGAAAGAATTATTAGGGATTGTGTGTGGTGTGCTAATTCAGATAAAACTCTAATAACTTTGAGACCAGCTATGGCTGAACCTATTATTCCCAAAGCACCTTGGCACACAGTTGCCATTGACATAATGGGCCTATAGGAGCACACAATAAGTATGTCTTAAGTGTTATTGATCTATTTTCCAGATGGCCAGTTTTGAAAGTAGTTGAGAAAATCACTTCTGAAGTTGTAATACATTTTTGGGATTGTGTCTTTGTTGGTGAAGGATTACCAGTATTATTGATTAGTGACAATGGTGTAAAGTTCACTTCAAATATTGCCAAAGATTATTTTTAAGAAGGTGGGTATAAGACATTGCACTACGTCTCCATATAATCCAAGTGGTAACGGCATGATTGAAAGATTCAACAGAGTACTAAAAAATGCTATACAAGGTGCTGTGAGTAATGATTGTGATTGGGAATTACAGTTATTCAAGACCATTTGGATGTATAGAACTTCACCTCATGAGGTTTTAGGTACATCACCTATTGAGGTTATGAGAGGGAGATCTGTACGTACAAAGTGTAATCCAGAATGGATGGTTTCAAGTGAAAAACCTTTGATTCCTTTAGAAGAGTTAAGGGACAGGATAAAAGATAAACATTTGAGAAACAAGGAAATATATGACTTGAAACACAATGTAAAATTTTGCAATATCAGTGTAGGATCTTGGGTCAAAGTTAAAAAACCTTGGAAGGTAAAAAAAGGTGAGAGTCAATTTTCTGAACCATTAAAAGTAGAGAAAATCTTTAGAAATGCGGTCCGCTAAAGTGATGGGAAAGTGTGGAATTTAAAACGTATTGCAGTTCTCAAGAGTGAAATAGGTTTGTACAAAAATACAGGAGATTCAGGTTTGTCTAAAGGGAATTTTCAACATTTTATCATTGATGATGACCTTATTAAAAATCAAGATTTAGGAATGAGGGAAAATCAAGATGATGGAAAATGCGATCTTGGAACAAGTAGTGCAGCTGGAACATCTATGGCATCAGATAGTGGTGCAGCTGTGACATCTATGGCATCAGATAATGCTGGTGTTTCCAAGGAAATAGAAAATATTGTTCCTATTCCAGATGGTATCACATCTTCTGTTGATACGTCTCATGATAAAAATATTTATGTTGATCGATCTATGAGAATTAGATCCAAACCTGTATGGTTAAAAGATTTTGTATGTGATAGTTTATCTGATTAATGTTTTCCTTTTATTTGCATTTTATTTTGTATTAAGAGGAAGATGTGTTGTGTTATATACCTTTAAAGAACTTGTTCTCGTGTTGCTACACAAACTTAATATGTAGTTGTAGAATGTTATTATTTGTTAGAGCATTCCACTTCATCGGTTGTTCTCACTGGACATACTGCATTACTTGAAGCAGCTGATCAGGGAGAAGGACTGAAGAAAGGAAGCTCCGTTGGTATCCTTGTTATTTTAATAAATACTTTAAACTTGGATTATTCCGGATTCTTTTCTCATCACAGGCCCGCTGGTATACGCTGTAGGCAGTATTGAAACTGGAATGTCGTTATTGGTATTGTTATGGTACCATGTATTATCCATTCAATGACAGGCCTCTCTGAAACTGTTAATGGTAATCTTTCTAGTTTTTTAATGCTCAGCACCGTATAGTCTGCTCCTTTTTGTGCCAAAGAGATTTGTTTATCTGTAAGGTTAAAGATAGAAAATAATGACGTTGTGTTGATTAGACGCCAAGGCACGTAGCCTGAATGCAGATTTTGTAACGCCCAGCCTAACTGTACAATAGAACATAAATGGGACTGGCCATGTTGTAACATTAGCATATCCTGTTCTTCTTATATATCAATAGCAGATGATACAATGCTGTCCAAAGAATAAATTCTGGAGGACAGAGTCGTTAACCCATTGTCCACTACAGACAGTGATTTTTCCAAATCAATACGATCAATTTCTCGTATTTTTTCAGCAGTTTCAATTTGCGTTACTTTCCAAGCTTCGTTGTAAGCAGCATATATACCGGCGTATATGAAATGTTTTTGACGCTGTTTGGGAGGTCCCAATAAGAAATCCCGCAAGTCAGCACCTTCTTTAAGTAAGGTCAAGTGTTGCTTAATTTCAGGTAGTGTGGATTTCTGTAGCAATTCGAGGCATTGTTTTCCTACACTGTATGTTGTTATTATCCCTGGATGTTGTCTCTGGGAATATCTTGGGTCTGGCCTGTTCTGTTTAAACCTCTGTGTTTTGTCCAGGAATCTATCTTGACAGTTATTAGTGTCTGTGGGCCAGATAAACCATTTATCTGTAGTGATATTTCTATCAGGCATAGGCTTTGGTATAGACGGGTTGTTTAAATCTTTTATCTTGGCTAGGTCAAGACAGGTTGTTTGTTGAATGGTGTCATTCAAGAACATTATTTGTTCTGGGATCATGCAGGCTCTAAATAATGATTCTAATACCTGTACTTGCCAATCTTTTGAACCCCATATTGTTTTTGTTTCTATGTTTTCTTTCCAGAATTCAAAACCAAATGTAGACAATTGTTCATAAAAGTTTGCAGAATATATCTGTTTTGTATTGGTCAACATATTTTTCATTCCTGTCTTATTCACATTTTTTAAATAAAACGTTTCTGGATCTGTGACATTAAACCCTGAGAAGTATGGAAATTTCTCATAAAATATTTTCGAGCTGCCTTTTTGCAGTGTTGGACAATGTTCCCATTGATTATAAGTTAAAACATTTGTAGGTTTTGCAGATTTATGCAAATAGTGGTGCCCATGATGATTAAAGCAATACATTTCTTCATAATCAGATGAACCTTCTAAATAATCATGATCTGTAAATTTTGCTGACATCATCTAAATCAGACATCATATTATTAATAGCCTCAAAGTCCCAATCATCAGAGAAAGTGCTCGGTGAGACAAAGTCACTTAATGAAACCTTGAACTGGTGTGGATACTTTAAGAGTTCAACCGGGCCATAGATGTCGTAATCAGTAGCGTCCCATTATACACCACCAGATATAGGAATGGCTGTGATGTTTACTGATGACAGGTCTCTTTTTTCAACATGAGATGACTTGTGAGGTTTTAGGACCAAGTTGATTTTCTGACTTGCTGTGTCCATTGTACTGTATTTTCCATCAATCATTCTTCCCAAGCTTAAAACCAAAATGAGCCAGAGCAGGAGGAAAAGTACACCTAACACAATCCGCAATTCAATCCATGGTGAAATCAGATATATTTCTCCAAGTTGATGAAAGAGTTCTGTTATTTTATCTTTGAATGTTTTGTTTGCTGGCTTTTCTTCCTGTTCACTGGGATCTTCAGAAAAGTCATCGAAATTGATGAAATAGCCAGAGGCAGTTCTGTCAATTGTTGGAATCGCATCAGTAGTGTTATTAATCTTTGTAGTTGCTTTTTCTTTGTCATTTCAGTATAGTCAGAGGCTATATCATTGCAGGCAGGTGTTTCTTGATGAACTGTTGCAATTTGGGTTTCAAGAGGCACAAGTTCCATGGCTTTGTTGCATAGTCCTTTTTTATTCACTGCAGGTTTATCAACTGTGATTAGTCTTTTAGTTTGAACCTCTTGAATTGTAGCAAGGTTTGGTCTTCTGCTACATCTTAGGAGTCCACCGGGCCTACTACTTATTATTGGCCACATGATTGTGGTTTTACCAGGTCGATTGATACAACTCTGTTCTCCTTTTTACCAGCAAGGGGCGGTAGTACTACTGATCTTGTTTCGTTGATTGCTAAGACAGGTACTGCTTTTCTGTAAGAAGGCCCGAATTCCTTCTTCACCGCGATCTTTTCTCTGACCAGATCCCCAATCTTTTGAATCCAGACAGGTCTTGCTGGGACAGGTGGTTTTTCTTCAGTGGCCGTTGGCTTTAGCTTTGTGTAACTAAGACTTCTTCTTGTTTCATTTAAGTCCTGTAAAACAGCCAAACGATCTTTGATATCAAAGGTTTTTTGTTCCACCACGGAAGTCTGACTATCGAGGTCTTCGATTATCATTCTAGTACCAAACAAAAGTTCATACGGAGTTATTCCACCCAGAGAATTTCTTGGCAGATTATTAAGACTACGTTGGACATTTATTAGATGTTTGACCCACCCATCACCCGAACCTAATACCCTCGCTGTTATAGATTGATTTATGTCACGGGGTTTTTCTTTCCACTACTGCATTACCCTCAGGATGGAAGGGAATAGAGTACCGCAATGCAATGCCCAATCTGGCATTGGCCTCCTTGTAAGCTCGAGAGCTAAACGCAGGACCCTGGTCAGAATGTAGAGTGCCGATTGCGTATGTGCTGATAAAGACTCGCAAATCTTTTATAACAGTTCTGGCGTCAGCCGAGCGCTAGGGCCAGATCCAAATGATTCTTTGTCTTAGTAGTTGTGGGGCCGCATCCGTCCGTAGGGACATCTGCGTGTACAGTCTAATGCTATCTAACAGAGGTGTCTGGGCTGGACTTACTGTGCTTTTGTCAGTTACATGATCCGGTTCATAACTGCGATCTCTGTTGCAGTTTTGGCAATTAATTGCAAAGGTATAAATTTGCACGCTCATTCCCGGCCACCAGTACTTCATCTGTAATTCTATTAGAGATGTCAAGATCCCTTGGTGCCTCAGACCCTCTCCCATATGTGCTTCTTGTACAAAGTAAGTCCTCCGTTTCCTGTTTGTGATTACTCTGTCCCCCACTCCAGGGATTTGAGCAAAAGGAACGGAGTTTGCATCAATTATGTATGTATTTCCGAGTGGATAGTTTAGAGGTAACGCCGCATAATTGCCTTCCATTGAGGCTTTTACTGCTAGTAGCGTTTCACCGTCTATTCTTTTTTTAGAACGCTTAATTGTAGCTATGGAAGCCGTGTGGACAGCTGCCTTTGCGGCTTCATCAGCCAATAAATTCCCTGCAACGTGAACGCCATCACGTTGATGACTCAGTGTATGGATCACATGAGTCTTTTGTAGTTCTTTCTGTAAAAGAACTACTTGTTCCCAAAGCATTTTATGCTTTATTGTGCCACCTTTTGAGTCTTTGAAACCGTTTTGAACCCAGTTCTGCAAGTATTCATTGTAAGACTGGACGCAGTAATACGAATCGCACACTATTAGTGTGGGGAATTCGTGATCAGTATTCTCAAGCGCCATCTTGAAAGCCTGTAGTTCAGCTCGCTGAGCTGTACAGTCTCCGAGTGATTGAGTTTTTGTGACCATAGGTCTGAATTTACCTTTGCGCCATCGACCTTTTACAATCGCGCATGCAGCATTGTATACTTGTTTATCCACAATCCAGTGTTGTGCTGATCCGTCTGTATATATTATACAGCCGTAATGTTTGAGAGGCAGAATTTCGGTCGGCAGAGGCCATTCGTACTCGTATTGGAGAAATTCTTGTGTTTTCAAGCTAGGGCCAAAAACGTATTCAACGTCTGTTGCAGCAAGAGAATTAACCCATTGTATCCATCTTGGATGTAAAGCTTTAGCATTTGGAATGCTCGCTCTTGTCACTGCCTCTAAGGCAGGTACAGGTGTAACAACCAATATGCGTTTTCCCTGTGCGAGGGCTCTTTCTTTTGCTATAGCAGTTTGTACCACCGTCAGAATTTTATCAGTTGAAGTGAATTTTATTTCAGCTTGTGTGTACAAGTGTGATTTGTAAGCTATTGGTACCGTTTGAACTTCATTATAGGTCAGGTACGTGAATCCGCATCTTCCTGGGATGACTCGGATTACAAGGTTGCCTAAGTTTACGCGTGTTTGCAGCTTTGTTTTAGCTAACATGTCTGTTTGTATTGAGCGTAAAATTTCTGTGTGTTTCTGAGACAAATTAGTTGGTTTGAAATCAGGTTTTATTAATTCGTAGAGAGGTTTAACCCTCTCTGCGTAATTCAGAACGTAAATTCTTCCAAAATTCAGGAAACCTAGAACTGATTGTAAGTTTTTCAGCGTTTTTGGTGCTTGGAGCAGCGCACATTTCTCTAAGAAATTGGCTGCTTGGCTTTTTCCTTCACTTGATAACTCATATCCTAGAAATAGGACAGTGAGGTGGGCAATCCCTGATTTTTTAAAGTTGAATTTGTACCCTTCAGATGCGAACCCAAGTATAATGGTGTTCACTCTTTTCATGTGTCTGTTCAAATCATCGTCTGTTAGATAGATGTCATCGACATAAGATAATGCCTCATCATCATACATTTGTAGTAACTCTGTTACTCTAGCTGAAAATAATCCTGGGCTATTCTTGAATCCCTGGGGGAGATGGCAAAATTGCCTCTGGGCCCCCATACTTGAGAAAGCGGTCCAATACCTGCTTTCTGGTGCATTGTTTTGACAGAAGAAACCATTTGAAATATCTAACGTTGTTTTATATTATTTGCGCACAATGTTATTCATCAGTGCTGCACTGTGTGAATTTTGTACTGCAAATGTTTTGCAACGAGAATTTAAGAGTCTGTAGTCCAATACTAGACGATATGAATTGTCTGGTTTGGAGACAGGAAACAAAGGATTGTTCATTTGTGAGGTGCATGTTTCAATCACCCCCTGGTACTCAAGTTGATCTAAGATCTCCCTGACTTGTTTTTTAGCTTCTTGCTTAACAGGATACTGCCTTTGTGCAATAGGTTGATTTTTTAACTGGATTTTATGGTAAGGGGATTCCTCATCCCATCCTGCATGATTTTTATATAATGCAGGGGTTTGGCTACTGCCCATTTTCTTGCATATGTGTATTTTTTATGAATTGGAATATGATTTAAGAAGGCAGGCATAATCATTTCTTCGCCATGTGGGCACTCCCTAACAAATTCTGGTGGCCAGTCTTTCTCAGCTAGAAGAATATCATAGCCTTTAGATAGCTTCTCCCAAAAGAGAGTTCTTATTTTCCTAGTTATGTCCCCTTCTATACGCAATGTTATTTCATATAATTTATAGGGTACACTAACTCTGGTGTCTGCAGTTTCCACCTGAATGTACTCATTCGTGCCCACTGTCTCCAGAAGATTCATCAGGATGCTGTCTAGCACTGTTTGGGCCCACTCTCCGTTCTTGAGTTGTGTCCTCAGGATCCTCGGCGTGTTTTATCTTTATGCTTGCTACCTTCTTTTTGGAAAATTGAGAGTTTTTTACTTTGGTGAGCGGGTTTCTTGTCTTTGGACTTGACGCGCTGTTCTTTATGTTCTGACTGTCCTCTTCTTTCCGATTTCTGTGAGGAAGTCTGAAAAGATCGAGAGGGACGTGTATCATTATCTTGATATCTGTCAGGTTTTTTCAAATTATCCCTATTTCTGAGGTTATATCTTTTCTCAGAGGGCTCCCGTTGTGGAGACCTAACCCCCCCCCGTTCTGGAGATCTATCTCTCCGTTGGGGAGACCTTCCTCTGGACTGAAACTGTTTCTCTTTAGGAAGAGTCTGTCTGATAGTTTCCCATTTATTTTAGGAGTAATTAAACTATTTTTAATGAAAGTGTTTTCCGGATTTTCTGTTACTTGTGGTTTTTGGCGGCAGGTTGTACCATCAATTGTCAATTGAACTAATTGTCTATATGGTTTTGTTAATTCATTTAGCTGAGCTAAGTGTTCTCTGTCTGACATTTCTTCAATGTCAGGAAGTGGTGTATAGCTGGCTAGAACCGGCCATTTGGCTCCTGGTCTAACTAGTGGACCGAGCCTGGTAATGTGATTTTTATGTTTTAGGGCGCCATTAAACCAGAGCTGATGCTCCTGGTAAGTTAGTGGAATTTCAACCTCCTCGAAAGGAATGTATTCCGCTGGAGGTTCCTCTGCTTTGTAGTAGTGGAACTCGCGTGTGACAGCATTTCCTGCTGGAAAAGTTATCCATGAATAGAATATCCTCATGTGCCTCTTCCACAAATATGACTGTACCACCTCTCGATGATACTCCATTATTTATTAGTTTGTAAGTTACACTCTTTCTTATATTTACCGGGATGATTATTGCAAGCCGGGTCATTTTGCTGAAGACTTGTGTCCTCTGCTAATAGTTGAGTTGCTATTCTAGCTCTCTCCCTTTCGTCGTCACTCTCCGTCATTTTGCTGACCGAAAGTTTTGCAGAGCAAGTTTCAAGGAAACAAAGATTAGGTGCACAATATTTTTGAACACTGTATCCTTCAACGTTGAATAAACCAAAAACTAATACATAGGATTCTCGTCCTATTTAGTTCTGTCGGATACTAACCTTATACCCACTCCAGGGATCACTGACATAATATAGAATGACAAAATATAGGCTTACCAAAATATAGTCACCAAAATATAGAATGCCAAAATATAGAATTCCTATCTACCAACAGGTAAGTACAAAAATATCGAATCCAAAATATAGTCTGTAAAAAATATAGTCAGTCAAAATATCGAATTTTTCGAAATGTCTTAAAAGTAATTTAAAATTAATGAAATAATAAATATAATTAACTAAAACATACTTAAAAATACTCAAATAACCTTAAAATTAAGATATAATTAATTTAAGTTATTAATAAAAAATGTACAATATTTTACCGTAGGATAGCAGGAGGGTAACATTTAATATTACCACTCCAGTGAGTGCAACAGTAGGGAAAGCGTTGGATAGCGTAGGGGTAAAAAATACTATTCCCACTCCAGTGAGTGCAACAGTAGGGAAAGCGTTGGATAGTGTAGGGGTAAAAAATACTATTCCCACTCCAGAGAGTGCAACAGTAGGGAAAGCATTGGATAGCGTAGGGGTAAAAAATACTATTCCCACTCCAGAGAGTGCAACAGTAGGGAAAGCATTGGATAGCGTAGGGGTAAAAATTACTATTCCCACTCAAGAGAGTGCAACAGTAGGGAAAGCGTTGGATAGCGTAGGGGTAAAAAGTACTATTCCCACTCCAGTGAGTGCAACAGTAGGGAAAGCGTTGGATAGCGTAAGGGTAAAAATTACTATTCCCTCTCCAGAGAGTGCAACAGTAGGGAAAGCGTTGGATAGCGGAAGGGTAAAAAATACTATTCCCACTCCAGTGAGTGCAACAGTAGGGAAAGCGTTGGATAGCGTAGGGGTAAAAAATACTATTCCCACTCCAGAAAGTGCAACAGTAGGGAATGTGTTGGATAGCGTAGGGGTAAAAATTAATATTACCACTCCAGAGAGTGCAACAGTAGGGAAAGCGTTGGATAGCGTAGGGGTAAAAAATACTATTCCCACTCCAGTGAGTGCAACAGTAGGGAAAGCGTTGGATAGCATAAGGGTAAAAATTACTATTCCCACTCCAGAGAGTGCAACAGTAGGAAAAGCGTTGGATAGCGGGAGGGTAAAAATTACTATTCCAACTCCAGAGCGTGCAACAGTAGGGAAAGCGTTGGATAGCGTAAGGGTAAAAATTACTATTCCCTCTCCAGAGAGTGCAAAAGTAGGGAAAGCGTTGGATAGCGGGAGGGTAAAAAATACTATTCCCACTCCAGTGAGTGCAACAGTAGGGAAAGCGTTGGATAGCGTAGGGGTAAAAAATACTATTCCCACTCCAGAAAGTGCAACAGTAGGGAATGTGTTGGATAGCGTAGGGGTAAAAATTAATATTACCACTCCAGAGAGTGCAACAGTAGGGAAAGCGTTGGATAGCGTAGGGGTAAAAAATACTATTCCCACTCCAGTGAGTGCAACAGTAGGGAAAGCGTTGGATAGCATAAGGGTAAAAATTACTATTCCCACTCCAGAGAGTGCAACAGTAGGAAAAGCGTTGGATAGCGGGAGGGTAAAAATTACTATTCCAACTCCAGAGCGTGCAACAGTAGGGAAAGCGTTGGATAGCGTAGGGGTAAAAATTACTATTCCCACTCCAGAGAGTGCACCAGTAGGGAAAGCGTTGGATATTCGAAGGGTAAAAAATACTATTTCCACTCCAGCGAGTACAACAGTAGGGAAAGCATTGGATAGCATAGGGGTACAAATTACTATTCCCACTCCAGAGAGTGCAACAGTAGGGAAAGCGTGGAATAGCGTAGGGGTAAAAAATACCATTCCCACTCCAGAGAGTGTAGCAGTAGGGAAAGCGTTGGATAGCGGGAGTGTGAAAATTACTATTCCCACTCCAGATAGTGCAACAGTAGGGAAAGCTTTGGATAGCGTAGGGGTAAAACATACTATTTCCACTCCAGAGAGTGCAACAGTATGGAAAGCGTTGGATAGCGGGAGGGTGAAAATTACTATTCCCACTCCAGTGAGTTTAACGGTAGGGAAAGTAATGATTTAATATATTATTAAAAATAAATTAAATATCAATCCAAATAAAACATTAATTGAAAATAATAACCAATTTAATATTATGTAATAAATAATTAGAAATACAACTACATATTAATTATTAAAAATGCATAACCTATTCATAATTATTAAACAACTTATTAATTTTCAATAACAAAAACTAATTAATAATACAAATTAATACCAATTAAAATTAACAGTAAATTAATTATCA
Organism: Lissotriton vulgaris; assembly: GCF_964263255.1. Taxonomy (NCBI): domain Eukaryota; kingdom Metazoa; phylum Chordata; class Amphibia; order Caudata; family Salamandridae; genus Lissotriton; species Lissotriton vulgaris. Next base: position 167,255,597 of record NC_141689.1, on the reverse strand, counting down.
ATACACAAAAAGTATTTTTAACATGTAATTAATTACAATTACATTACTTCCCACCCTATTCCCCTATAAACCCACATCCCACTACAGAAAATACATTAATACAACTATCATAATTATCAAATATGTAATTAATACAAAATAATTACCAAATAATAAACATTAATTGCCAATTAATAGAAATTAATTACCAATTAAAAATTAATTAACAATAAATTTAAAATCAATACCAATGAATGAAAAAAATTATTTACTTAATTACAATTAAATTACTTCCCACCCTATTCCCCTATAAACCCACAACCTGCTACAGAAAATAAATTTAGAAAATTAACATAATTAACAATTAATCAATTAATACAAATTAATTGGCAATTAATAAAAATTAATTACCAATTAAAAAATAACAATAAATTCAAAATGAATACCAATAAATAAATAAAAATATTTAATTAATTACAATTAAATTACTTCCCACCCTATTCCCCTATAAACTCACAACCCGCTACAGAACTAAAAAGCAAAATTTAATTAAAAAATAATAATAATTGCTAAAAATTAATATTTAATTTAATATAATTAAATTACTTCCCACCCTATTCCCCTATAAACCCACAACCCGCTACAGAATTAAACTACGCAAAAATTAAATAACATAAAATTCATTCCTTAAAATACATTAAACATACATTACAAAAATTAATATACACCTTTCACACATATACTAACATGCAAAACACTTTAAAAAAATTGATATTATTAAAAAATCGATATATTTAATGTCTATATTGTATACTTCAATATTTTGACTTCTATATTTTGAAAATCGATATTACTTACCTTAAATTCGATATTTTTAACCACTATATTGTGTCCATTCGATATTTTGTCCATTCTATATTTTGTAATCGATATTATGTCCATTCTGTATTTTGGAATCGATATTATGACTGTTTACCCCACTCCAGACGTCTATTGGAGTTTTTACGGAAAAAGGGGTCTGTGTGAAAAGCACGACTGAGTTACTCTAGTATCTAGCATTAAATTATCGCCTTACCAAACGTTAGGTGCCATGTAGTATAGTTCCTATATTCCAAATAGGCTCTGCACATTGGTATAACATAAACAATAGTTTAGACGTAGGACTGAAGTCGACTAGGTCTCTTGAATATGTTAGACTTAATTGTGAATGCCAGCTAGCTCAGAGGTCACTAGAAACTTTCTCGAATACCAAGAAGGGATTAGTTTCTGACAACCATATAACATGACAACTTTGTTCCCCAAGAATAAGAAATATATCATCAGAGTCGCGGAAACAATAGATGGCTATTTCACTCAGTCAATCGTGCATGCTTCGTTTCACCAGGGTTTTTGCAGAGAAATAGAGAGACGGGCGTTTTCAATAAAAAGGTTATTTATTGAGCAGTCTTCTTTCTCATGCAAGAGAAGTTAATTGCAACAATTGTAATGCTTATTATGAAGTAAAGTGCGTACAGTAAAAAGAGTATTATGAAATAATACTGCAAATGCATGATATGGTTTCTAAGCCATAAAATACATAAAATAGATAAAATACATACAATGATAAATAATGACTAAAAGTACTCAACTGGTGCATCTAAAATACGCCTACCCCGGTGTACCTAACCTAAGTCTAGTACAAGGGAAAAGTAAGTGAGGTGTAGCTTGAGTTAAATAGTTTCTGCAAAGAATCTATCAAAGAATTCTATAAGGGTCTAATTACCTCCATTACCTTGGTTATAGAATGAAGGAGGTCTTGTATCTCTCTCTCAGGACTCGATCTCCCAGTAACCCGCAAGGGTAGCAGGGAAACACTGAAGCTGGATTTCTCAGCAGGAGAAAAGACAGCGTCTCTCTCAGTGCGTCAGCTGGAGGGTCGGCTTCCTTCGGCACTCACTACAGCAGGGCGTCGGGCAAGTAGTTAGTCAATCTGCTCCAAACCACCGTGTGTTTGCTAGGGCAGATGTGGGTATATTTATACCTGGAAGGTGCTGAGTTTGACGTAAGGGTGGTGTAAGCATTCAACACCTTTTCCTTAAGGGAGCTCTATCGCAAGCATCAGACAGTCAGTGACAGTATCACACTAGGTATTTTATTCACCCTTCAAAAGAGTTAAACAGTTGCAAAATACTTGGCAGCAAATAACAAAGGATGAAGGGCGCGGTCTTCGGTCTCTCTCTCCCGGTCACTCTTTTCATAGGATAACATGTACCGATGTTTCTCAAAAGGCAAACAGAGGAACACTATCGTCACGAACTGTATAAATTCTTAAAGCTCTAATACGTGCTCCCGTCACCAATAACCTGGGATTCACCGAGACTAGTGGTAGAGTTTAAAGTAAGAGGAAGAGTAGGGGTAGTGAGGAACAGGGGAAGGGAAAAACAAATGCGTTATTCCGCATGCAGCGTGTACAACTCTATTTGTGCCATAAACCCCACAGTCCTTTGCCCTCCAACCTCCTCCTCCACCGTTCTCCCCACATCACTTGCCTGGGGCTACGGTCCCCGGTGACCATAGCAATGGGTATTGCGGTGTCCTGTTGCTTGGAGGGACAGCCGGATACGAGCACGGTGTTTGCTGGGGAAACCTCCCGTGGACCAGCTCCGTCGCTCCCTCGATTCTCCTCCGCGTGGTCTTCGACAACTGGAATCTCCTCTTCTCCTCCACGTGTTCCGTCTCCCATCGTGCAGCTCCCCGTCGTAGCTTCGCCTCCTCCGCACCTCCAATCACCCGACGGCCCACACCTGAGCCAACGGCTCCCTTTTAGCTCCTGTCCATGCCTCTGCTCTTCCTCTCCAGAGACTAGACCGCTCGATCGCCCTTGCTGGAGTGGACCACTGGACACCATCTTCGAAATCCCGGCAGCCTTGGTGATAGGATGCTCTCTATCACAGGTGGACATAATAACGTCACTAAGAACTCGAAGTTCTTTACACGCTCCAAGAGTTCTGGGACAAATCAATACTGAAGCAGGGGGAATTCCCGTACTGCTGAAGGCTGGTTGTCTTCAAGAACTCGTTGTACTCTAGGAGCTTAGTGGAAGTAGCCATGCCGTATTCGGACTGCATTGGCTGTGTCTAAATATGGTTATGATTCTAATGCCTACATAAGGATATGATAAGTTATACCTATATAATAGCATGAATCGGGAAAATTACACTAGAGCACTAGATACGTACGGAGAAATACACCGATGGGAGGAGCCAAAGCGTAATTTATGTTTACTTAATGAATTCCTAATCATAGAAAATGGCACTGTCAAGCCACACCTATAGGGTATTCCTTTGAGGTAATATCACAAAATATAAAAAAAATTCAAGTGGGATTTAACAGATTGGCATGATGTAGAAAGGGAAACAGAGTTAAAGAAAAGAGGATTGATGCAAATCTATAGAATCTACCAACAGAGAGAACCCATTTCTAAGTCTAATGGAATGAACACCTTTAAAAAACTTGTTAAATTATGTTTTTCAAAAAAGATATTCAAAGAAATTGTTTCTACCAATTGGTAATTGCAAATCATTTGATTAAACAGTGTAGGTGAGACGGTTTCGCAGAAATAGTATCTTGTGATTCTGTTTTTCTATGAAACTACATACAACCGATGACAGGTGATGTGTTTCTACCAGCAGCACTACAGAAAGTTTACTTGCAAAAATATCACTATTCCCAGAGGGCAACTAACATTTGCAATCCTATCTGTTTGTGATGGACAGACTTAATTCATTTAACTTAATTTAAGGAGTTTTATTTAGCGTGAGCTCGACCCGCACTTCTGCATCTCTTTTGCCACTATTAATTCTATTACCAATTTGGATACAAAATTTTTCTTAGGAGAGAGGAAGTGAAATATTGTGAGGGCTTTCAACAACAATTAAGTTCCCAGAACACATCTATAGAACCTGGTCTTATACTGTATGAAAGTCTATCATTGGAAAACCAAGTGAAAAGCCTAACCTTCTGTGTTTCATCAAGTCCAATCCGATTCCCTGAGATCTTAGACTTCAACTTGTAGGAGCGATAATGTATGTATGTATGTATGTGTCTTGTAAAGCGCACTGCTGCCCTGAGGCGTCGTGGCGCTGTAGACCGCTGGGGAACCCGTCCTGGCTATCCCTGTGAGATGGTCCCTACGGGGTATCTCCAAGGTGAAACCAGGCATCCCCGGCGAATGTGGGGGGCCTTTGTAGAGATGAGGCAAGCTAATGCCCAGAGTTGCCGAGTGTGATCCCTGGTTAGAGTGGGCACCGAGGCAAGAATTATCGAGTCCACTGACTCTGGTCCACGACTCTGCCGCGTCGGGAATTGAACCCTGGTCTCGGGCCGTTCTCTGCTTCCGGGTCTGCCGCCTCTAACCAGTGAGCCACACCACTCCACTCTCTTTTTAAAATAATACTTTATTTAGGTGTTGATGGACAGTGCAAATGCTTGATGGTTCATGGGATACAGCCCTAACATGCAAAAAACATTTGTAAGAGTGAAAAACGTAGTGCAACGGATTGAACATAAAGTGGGAAAGGAGAAAAGAGAGGGTTATGAAAGAGACAATTAGGGATCCTTCACAAAAGCAGGGAGATGTGCAAGAGAAACAGAAAGGGAACATAATAGATTGGGCTTTGATGAGCCAGAGTGACATGTTAATGACCCCCATAGGCAATAAGGGACATTATAAATAATGCAATCCAGGAAACATCAGAAGGAGAAACTCTCCAGGCAACCACGGGACATATGTCTTTCAGAGTAAAGGTATGGTTTACATAGGCCATAGGTGCAAACCAACAAAGCTCTAAGTGCAATAGTGGTCGGTACACCTGGAACTTCCTCTGCTGGTTGCCAATTTTCTCACTGCGCATCATGATGCTAATTTGAGTCAAGAGTGGGTGGGCTCCTTTGAGGGGTAAAAAGAGACCTCAGGTCAGATCTCAGGGTGAATGCAGTCCAAGAGGAATTCCATTTCCCATAGCAGAGATGTGGAAGGTCATGTGTCCTATTGGAAGGTTAACTCCCTATTGATTGTTCAAATGTTTCTTATTTGTTTATATTTTCAAATTTGGGCCAGGTCTAGTCCCTCCTATTCGTACTGTGCAAAGATGCTTTCCCTGCTGCCTGAGGCTAGGTAAAGGAAACCAAACCCTCATTTTAATCTTCAGATTTCTGAGTATGCACCCTGAGAGATTACTTTCTGACATTCTTCTTGTATCTGGAAGTGTTCATTCTCCATTTCTTAAATGATGGGTCTAGGAGGCAGGTATTGATTCTGGACTGAGCTGTAGCGCAGTTGGATACTGCTCTTCTAGAGCATAACCGTGGGAAGTGTCTGGCATTAGAGAACCTGAAATAAAAATAATGTCAGTACGGCAAATGTTCTCACAGTAGGGATTTCCTGAAAAGAAGAGCCTCCCCCTTTTTTGGGGAGCAAGAAGATGATTAGTATCGCTAAGATGCGCTAATGCAAACACTGCGGATCACTTTGCCAACAAGTCACCCCTCAACTTTTCAGATTTGTATGGCATAAACGAGTATCTTACAAGGGCGCAATATTAAGGAATTTGCTGACATAATGTGATAGACTTTTGACTTGTAATACTAGCACCAGATTTTGAGATTCCCCGAAGGACAACAGATCAAGCATCAGGCAAAACTCACAGAGGCAGATGGGTGGTGCTGCCCAATAGTGGTTGGGCCATCATATCCAGCAATGGATTGAAGGAGGGTTTACATGCTGTGAGTAAGGCCAGTAACAGAAATCAGTCATATTGGTTCCTGGAAGAATGCAAGAAAATGGTGGGGGTGGGGGTTGGGTCATGGGGGTTTAGAAAGAAAATAGGACAGCAGTGAGTGCTGCAAGAGTTGAACCGGTGCAGATGCGTTTTGTGTAAACGTGCCTAGGGAAAAAAGGGAAGAACTATAGGTGATGTGTGAGTTATCGCCAGTTGTAGGAGACCTTAGCTGGTGACTACACTTCCAGCTGTACATTGAGAGACCCACGAAATGAAGAAAATGAATAAATATGAGTGCCCATGGGGATATGTGAATCAGAGCATGGGTCGCTCGGACAGCTGCACGGAGTTAGCTGGGCGATCTCAATACATCGCGATCATCAATCCACATGGATTCATGGGACTATATAGGAGAAGGGATGGCAGAAATAACCACACAAGAGATGGATTAATCACAGAGCATGTATCAGAATACAGAAATGGGGAATACTGAAGTGTGACATCACAAGGGAAAGAAAACCGCAAGGGAGGAGAAGGAGGTGTAGTTTACCGCGTTACTGGGGGACACTCTGTAGATCTCATGAGCCTAAAAGAAAAACGCAAAAACCACACTTGATGGACAGAATGCAGAACAATGTCATACATTCACCCCAGTACAGAGATCTGGGCCTAAATCCATCGTTTTTTTGCACTCCACACCACCCCAGTTCAGACATGGCCATATGCAAATCAGTCTGACCCTGTGCCTCATGGGAACAGTCCAGCCCGAACTGCCAAGCCATGCCTTCCCTGGACCGGAAACAAACTTCCGAGGACCGGTTTCTGGCATTCCAGCCGTCTTCAGCCCGGCTTGCAGACGTGAGTCCCATGCTCTCCACACCACTGGAGTCAAGCTATTCTAGCTGAAGACGGCTGATAGCCAGAAACCGGTCCTAGGATGCTTGATTCCGGTCCAGGAAAGACATGGCTTGGCAGTTCGGGCTGGACTGTTCCCAGGAGTACACAGGGTCAAGGCTGATTTGCATATGGCCATGTCTGAACTGGGGTGGTGTGGAGTGCAAAAAATTGATGGATTTAGGCCCAGATCTCTGTACTGGGGTGAATGTATGACATTGTTCTGCATTCTGTCCATCAACTGTTAACTTTTCTAAAAGAAAAACAGGCATATCTTACCCTTTTCCTAAAAAAGGACACAACAACTGGTAGGTATCTTTCTCTTCACTCTCTAAAGAGTTAAACTCTCTTAAACAGGGAGTGTTAGGGGTAGAGCGCTTAGAATGCTTAGGATTTATATTCTGAACAGACATTGTATATTTCATGTTGCTCCCACACCCCCCAAAAGGAATGCTAAGTTGTTAATGACTTAGTGTTACTTTTTGTTCATTCCTTTTTTTGCAAAATAACTTCGAGGCCTGGAGGCCTGTAGTTTAATATGACTCGGGTAAGTGTGAAATTTGACATATGTAGACATCCAGGTCGCATGACTAAAATGCTACTTTTTGTGCTTGTCTTATCATTTTTAGAATATGGTTGTGTTCATTGGGGTAACTTCTTTTATTGATCGTCACATGTTGCAAAAGAATTTTAGACAATTGATGGACACTTTTCTGAAGAATTACAGTGTAAGCAGTTAAAAAAAAAAATGGGGTCAACACTGATGCTTTTCCCTCTTTGTTTTGTTCCGTTAGGTTCTTACCATTCCAAACGAGGGACCAGTAGGGTTTTAATAATTCCTTTAATTTGCATGGTATGGATACCCTAGCTAGGGTGGTCCTTATACCCTGAATAAGACTGTAGACCTTTCTAGGCTGTGGTGTAGGCCGAAACATGTTGGTAATTCATGTATACAAGATGGGCATGTGAATCATTACACTTCCCCAGATGGCCATTTTTTGTGTTTTTAAACTCTCGAAGGGTACTCACTAATAAAGGAAATCTTTAACTACACCCCTAGGCATTTTTAATTATTTTTGCTTCAAACAGAACCTCAGTATTTGTCCTGAGATATATAAGAAATCCCAGGGCATTTCTTTCACTCGGTTGAGCCTGCTGGAGTGGAATTGTTCCTACCCCAATGTGAGTAGTCAACAATGATGAAGCATGCCTTGATACGTTAAGGGTGAGATCACCAGAGCACTTATTGAGGGTTGAAACGGGTTTCCCACACATCGACTGGTAGAAAATCCCATACCCCTCTTATTTTAATAAAGTAGGCAGCTACAAGAATAAAAGTACCCAGAGTAGACTGTACTAACTTTTTTTAAAACCACCACTTGCACATGCTCACAACTTCACAATTAGGGCCCCTCACTCCCACTCAAACATCGGCTCTGGAATAAAAGATCTCCGTTAAAGTGCAGCACCATGTGCTGCCCGTCAGGCATTGCAGTGCCGGCTTGACGCAGGAGCAGGAAGCCGATGATGATACGAAGCGGCCGGTTGGGAATGCGACAGTAGTCACAGGACCAGCCGGTTGTGTGAGGTTTCCCTAATTCCGACAAGGGACGACTGCCCCTGCCTATTAGATACAACCACAACCACACCTTCAGAGAAGGGGAACCTTTCCACTCTTTCTCGCATAGATCTCACTCCCTGGGGAACCTTGTGCAAATTTTTGATGATGAGATCACCTATAACATATCTTTTTATGACCCTATCCTCTTAAGTCTAAACTGTGAATTAACAGTGGTGACTATTAAAACCTTGAGTATTTTTTTGTGTTGAGTATTAGGAGTCAGACACATCCTGTCAGGTGATCTCCCATCGGCAGGGGTGTAATATATGAAGATTCATCTTGGTTCATGGAAGCAGGTATGCTCACAAGTTGTACATCAATTTATTATGCATTATATATGTACAAATCATATGTATCAGCAAGCATGATAATTACTACGGAAACCTTTGCAGTCAATGAAGAGATCAGTGCAACCACTAAAAATGCCCTGAACATATTTCATCACACAACCCTATTCTATTAGTCTAAACCCCTACCTAGTTTGTATAAATGTACACCACCCATCTCACTGCTTGGCTGTATATTTCCAAGTTAAATGATAATATGCCAAACAATGCAAGTTACTTTGTATACCTTATGTTAATGTAGGGTCTGCAGTTAGAATGTGGTCATTCACCCTGTCCCTTGAGCAGCCAGTCTATGCGTACATCCCCTCCAACATTCTGCCATCTCTTTACACCTTAGTCCCCATCATTCTCCATGGAGATGGGAGGGGGGCGCTCCTTTACTTCTTTCGTGTTGCTACTTTAGTTTGCTAACAATGTTATTTTGCATAAGTATACACAAGGCAGGCAATGTAACTGTCTCTGCTTCCTTCTAACTCATATCTGCATATGGTCACTTCGCCTTGTAGCTGCGATTGTAACATGTGTATCAAAGAACATAAAGCTTTCTTTCTCTGACTTGTTAGAGTCAATACAGACTAAACTGGAAATAAAAACAGTGATCGTACATTCAGTCAACATCACTATTCATTCAATTATTTCACTTTCTAGGGGCTCTAAGCCTGACATTCGAATAGTCTGACGTGGTAATATGTCTGTACAACCTGACAGGCCCACTGACACACGACAGAGGAATACGCGATGGACGACACAAAAACCATGATGACAGGGCATGTCTTGCAGGGTATGATAGCAATGCAATGGCAACTGGGATCAAGTGTACTGGAGCCTAGATTAGAGGTCAAGTGAAGGTCAGGCTCAGGTACCATCGTTATCCTTCAGAGGAGAGCCGGATATGTACTTGTCGCTGTTGGATGCTATAGTGTCCTTATTTCTGAATTCCTCATCTTGTCAGCGGTAGGCTTATCTCGGCTTTATGGGGATCTCCTTGGATCTGGAATCGGTGGTAAGTGGGCCCAATGTGTGAATCATCCAATGTCCATATCTAATGTTCTCTTTGTGTCAAAGGAGACTCCCTGTCATCGGGGCCTGTGTATTTTCTCATTTGGCCATTAATTCTGATTCTCGCTGTAAAAGGGTTAAAAAGACCAAAACGTGATGCCCCATTTTCTGAGCCTGTAGCTGAATACCAGAAATGACATCATCAAACTTGTGTTGACCGGAACTTTTGTCAATACGTACACCTTTGACCATTTGTAAGAGAAGCATCTTTTCTTTGTGGTTGTTTGGATCACCCTCCTGGAGTGGGCTGTCCCTGGACCAGCACTTTAATTGGCCTTTTGAAAATGTACTGGGGTTGGGTTGGAAGGTCTGCCCCTGTGCTCCCTTAGACATTCAGGCAGGTGGGTGATTACAATCTCCAACATTCACCTACATTCGTGTAAATTAATCCGCCAGGAGACCCATCACATTGTCATAAAAACACAGATAGTTCCTCCAGGTGATACCCTTCAATACCACCCTGCATCTCTGTAGATGCCAGACATCCTGGCCAGTCAGGTGTCTTGATCCATCAGTCTTCAATGCTATTGGGTTGCTGGAAGGAAGCGTTGTGCACATGGTTCAACTTGATTTAAAATTGCAGATTGTTCCTCCAATTCCACCCTACACCTCTGTGATGTCCAGAGATCCTGGCCAAAGTCAGGTGTCTTGCTCCATCGGTCTTCAATACCATTGGGTCTCATGTCATGGATAAACAAGCATTGATGGAAGGAAGGTTTTTGCACATGTTTTGACTTGATTTTTTCATGCGCCTCGGATATTTTCTCCTCTATCAAGACAATAAGTAATTTAATGGCAGAGATCTCTGAAATGATGGCTTCCAGTGTAGCAACATCTGCCAAGACATTTGGAAGAAGACTTAAATTCTAAATGATGAGGAAATGTAAATCTCACTAGAAAGTGCATGAAAGAAGCAAACAATTTGGGAAGGTTGATGTATCACGCAGTGCATGCTGAGCATGACAATATATCTGCATCAGTGGGGAATCTGCAATATGTGGCATCTGGATTCAAGATGCCCGGGCAGGAATTTAATCAAAGACAGCCTGAGGCAGGTGTGGCAGCAGAAGATATCACCACACAGGGACATCTGGAAATGTTCACAAAGATGGCACTGCTGCGCTGAGGCGTTCGCCCTAAATTGGCAGGGAATGCCCAGACATGGGTCCCTTGCTCTCTTTGCCACTGGATTCAAGCTAGCCTGGCTGATGAAGGGTATTACCCAGAAACCAGTCCTGGGATGCTTTTTTCCGATTCAGGGAAGACCTGGCTTGGCAGTTCGGGCTGGACCGTTCCCATGAGGCAGAGGTTCATGACTGATTTGCATATAGCTGGGTCTGAACTGAGGTGGCAAAGTGAGCTAAAGAATGATGATGAATTCAACCCAGATCTGTGACTGAGGATGAGTGTCTGAAAAGTTTCAGCACTCCATCCAACATTCCCTTGTGATTGGAGATATGACATTCCTGGGCTGGCAAGAGGCTATCAACATGAAAAAAATCAAGGTCTTGAATGGTATAAGTGATAGTTGAGCTACTCCCTGTATCTGCAGAGAATAAAGAGAAAAAGTCCACTGAAGAACACCTATGCTGTATAAATGTAGAGGTGGCCCACTTAAAGCTCATCATATAGGCCTCACCAATAGGAATCAGCCTGAGAGCTATCCATGTAGCTCATGAACAGGGGTGGGAGCTTTGAGGGCTGTGGCTGAGTGGGTGGAAGCCAACCTCCCAACAGCCTCCATCAAGCAATTCATGATGCCAGCACCAGCCTGAGCAGAAACAGGTCTGTGAATGCTAATGTGTATTAAGTTGAAAGGCCGCACAAGTCTATGCGTAACATGATCATTGCACCCAGCTTGCGAGTTAATCAATACTTGACCCAGGGCGAGCTTTCAAGGGCGAGCTGGCACAAGACCAATGGTGCCAATCAGCAGACTGGCACACAGAGCTGTATGCCTTAAGTTCATTCGAACAGCAGTGCGCTATAGGCCTGGTGAAAATTAAATACACTGGAGTAACTTCAGTAATTACGCACTACTCTTGTGATACAAAATTACTGAGATAATAGAATTACGCCAGTTTGCTTAATTATAAGTCATTTGGTGGCCAAAATCCTACCTCAGGATCACAGGAATAAGGAGCTAAGAAAGATTGAGCGGCTGCTTCTGCTGCTGTCCGTGTCCTGCAGTGCGAGAAGCAGAAACATAAAGTATGAATAACTTTCAGTTATTACCATTTTATGTTTGGTTGCGGGCGGGCAGGTGGGCGGGGCTGCTTTGCCAGCATGTCAGGGGAGGAGTGGTGTGCCTGCCCACTTCTAAATCCGCAAGACTGTTTGGTCGGACCCCTGTGGGCGGCGAAACCAGTCATACACACTCTGCCCTTCTACATGCAGGCCGCGACTGGCTGCAGGTGGTGCTGTAGCACCCCCTAAAATAATCTTGCATGATTTAGAAGATAAATGAGTAAAGAGGCCTTTATAAGTAGTTTTTAACTTCTGCCATTTGTTCGTCAAAGACAGATGTCAAGTGCCAGGCAATGTTTTCTGACAAACTACCTCTTATTGAAAATGGAGATGAGTCCTGCCCCTGATTACAGACTGAGGGAGTTTGAGAGTGTGTTTCAAAAGACCATCTTTCTGGGGTGCAGGAGGGGTGAAAGGAAAGACAGTAGTATGTCAAATGATTTCACACACAACATTTAAATTGTTGTGTATGAATTTTACAAATATGTCTACATAATTGAGTAATTAGTAATAAAATAGTGAAAATGAGGCACGTTGTTTTATTGGAATTCTTAAGTGTACAAGACACAAGCATTTGAATAGGGTCACAGCAAGCCAAGACCTAGGTGTGTGATGCTCAAATGATAAAAATGCACAGAAATCCAATTTTCGCTTTCTGTGCAGTATGCATGTATTAAAACAGCAAGCCTGATGCAAATGTTGTCCATTTCAAGGGCGATTTCAATGGAAAATCTTCTCTCTGTATTATAACACTCCATAGTTTGGTTACATATTTGTTATAATGCTCCCAAAAAAGCACCACTGGACCCCTGCTGTTCTCATGCTGGGTGCTCCTTTGCTGCAATTGTTTATTGTGTAAAGTTGTAACTTTACACACCATCTAGGACTTCAGGGACTTTGAATGCAGCTTCCTGACTCTGGAAGTTGTCCAGCACCAGGGCTTTAGGAGTAATTAATCACATATCCCTGATCCGTCCTAGGAAATCCCCCAGGGGAAAGTCCTCCTTCCTGAAATCAAAACACAACAGATTCTAATAAGACAATGTGATCATTATTTTGGGAAATTATAAAGAAAACTGCTGAAAACGCACCCAAGGCTCCTGACCCAGGATAACTAGAAACAATGTTGTGCATTGATAAATCGTAAATAATGTGCAATGCGGATGTGCACGATAATCATACATTTAGATAAAAGTTATTTTTGGTGCAATGTAAAACATGGTGAGACGGAAAAATGATACATTTGCCAGCTCTTTAAATGGGAAGGTACTGGGTAAATGCACTTCAGGAAATTCAAAGGGATACTATTATTTATTTATTTTATAAAGTTGTATATATGAAAGGGACAGTAGGAGTACTTCTCAGCTGTGGTGCAATGCCATGAATGGGAGAGCACCAGTACTTCTCGGCTGTGGTGCAATGCCATGAATGGGAGAGCACCAGTACTTCTCGGCTGTGGTGCAATACCATGAATGGGAGAGCACCAATACTTCTCGGCAGTGGTGCAATACCATGAATGGGAGAGCACCAATACTTCTCGGCAGTGGTGCAATACCATGAATGGGAGAGCACCAGTACTTCTCGGCAGAGGTGCAATACCATGATTGGGAGAGCACCAATACTTCTCGACAGTGGTGCAATACCATGAATGGGAGAGCACCAGTACTTCTCGGCAGAGGTGCAATACTATGAATGGGAGAGTACCAGTACTTCTCAGCAGTGGTGCAATACCATGTATGGGAGAGCACCCGTACTCCTCGGTAGTGGTGCAATACTATGAATGGGAGAGCACCAGTATTTCTTAGCAGTGGTGCAATACTATGAATAGGAGAGTGCCAGTACTACTAGGCAGTGGTGCAAAACTATATATGGGACAGCACCAGTACTTCTCGGCTGTGGTGCAATACCACGAATGGGAGAGCACCCGTACTTCTTGGTAGTGGTGCAATACTATGAATGGGAGAGCACCAGTACTTCTTGGCAGTGGTGCAATACTATGAATAGGAGAGTACCACTACTACTAGGCAGTGGTGCAAAACTATGAATGGGAGAGCACCAGAACATCTCAGAAGTGGTGCAATACTATTAATGGGAGAGTACCAGAACTTCTCAGCAGTGGGACAATGCTATGAATGGGAGAGCACAAGTACTTCTCAGCAGTGGTGCAATACTATGAATAGGAGATTACCAGTACTTCTCAGCAGTGGTGCAATACCACGAATCAATCAATCAATCAATCAGTCAATTTATATAGCGCGCTACTCACCCGCTAGGGTCTCAAGGAGCTGGGGGGGAGGGGTCCGTTACTGCTCGAAAAGCCAGGTCTTGAGTTGCTTCCTGAAGGAGAGATGGTCCTGGGTCAGCCGTAGGTGGATGTGGAGGGAGTTTCATGTCTTGGCCGCCAGGTAGGAGAAGGATCTTCCTCTGGCGGTGGCTCTGCGAATGTGTGGTATGGTGGCGAGGGCGAGGCTGGTCGATCGCAGCTGGCGGGTGGGCGTGTAGAAAGTGAGGCGGTTGTTGAGGTACTTGGGGCCCAGGTCTTGGAGAGCCTTGTCTGCGTGGGTGAGGAGTCTGAACGTGATCCTCTTGCTGACGGGGAGCCAGTGCAGGTCTCTGAGGTGGGCGAAGATGTGGTTGTGGCGGGGGATGTCCAGGACGAGTCGTGCGGAGGCGTTCTGTATGCGCTGGAGTCTTTTTTGTAGTTTGGCTGTGGTTCCTGCGTAGAGGGTGTTCCCGTAGTCCAGTCGGCTGGTAACAAGTGCCTGGGTGACCGTCTTCCTGGTTTCGGTGGGGATCCATCGAAAGATCTTTTGGAGCATGCGCAGGGTGTTGAAACAGAATGACGAGACGGAGTTGACTTGTTTGGTCATCGAGAGGGAGGAGTCCAGGATGAAGCCCAGGTTTCGTGCGTGGTCTGTTGGCTTGGGGTTGGTGCCCAAGGCAGGGGGCCACCAGGAGTCGTCCCAGGCGGAGGGGGATGATCCCAGGATGAGGACTTCCGTCTTGTCTGAGTTCAGTTTCATGCGGCTGTTCTTCATCCACTCGGCGACGTCTTTCATTCCTTTGTGTAGGCTGGCTCTGGCGGTGGGGGGTTGTTGGTGAGGGAGAGGATCAGCTGGGTGTCGTCAGCGTAGGAAATTATGTTAAGGTTGTGTTAGCGTGCGATGGCCGCGAGGGGGCTCATGGAGACGTTGAAGAGGGTGGGGTTGAGCGAGGATCCTTGAGGTACGCCGCAGATGACTTCGGTGGCTGCGGATCGGAACGGGGGGAGGCGGACTCTCTGGGTTCTTCCGGCAAGGAACAAGATGATCCACTCCAGTGCCTTCTCTTGGATTCCGGTGTTGCTCAGGCGCTGTATTAGTGTGCGGTGGCAAACTGTGTCGAACGCTGCAGAGAGGTCCAGGAGGATGAGGGCAGCTGTTTCCCCGTTGTCAAGCAGGGATCTGATGTCGTCGGTGGTTGCGAATGGGAGAGCACGAGTACTTCTCTGCAGTGGTGCAATAATCTGAATGGGAGAGCACCAGTACTTCTCAGCAGTGGCGCAATAATATGAATGGGAGAGCACCAGTACTTCTCTGCAGTGGTGCAATACTCTGAATGGGATGGTACCAGTGCTTCTCGGCTGTGATGCAATACCACGAATGGGAGAGCACCCGTACTTCTCTGTAGAGGTGCAATACTATGAATGGGAGAGCACCAGCACTTCTTGGCAGTGGTGCAATACAATGAATAGGAGAGTACCAGTACTACTAGGCAGTGGTGCAAATCTATGAATGGGAGAGCACCAGAACTTCTCAGCAGTGGTGCAATACTATGAATGGGAGAGCCCCAATACTTCTTGGCAGTGGTGCAATACAATGAATAGGAGAGTACCAGTACTACTAGGCAGTGATGCAAAACTATGAATGGGAGAGCACCAGTATTTCTCGGCAGTGGTGCAATACTATTTATGCGAGAGTACCAGAACTTCTCAGCAGTGGGACAATGCTATGAATGAGAGAGCACATGTACTTCTCAGCAGTGGTGCAATACTATGAATAGAAGATTACCAGTACTTCTCAGCAGTGGTATTGTGGTGCAATACCACGAATGGGAGAGCACCAGTACTTTTCTGCAGTGGTGCAATACTCTGAATGGTACAAGACCAGTGCTTCTCGGCAATGGTGCAATACTATGAATGGAAGAGAACCAGAACGTCTCAGCAGTGGTGCAATACTATGAATAAGAGAACACCAGTACTTGTCAGCAGTGGTGCTATACTATGAATGGGACAGTACCAGTAATTCTCAGAAGTGGTGCAATACTATCAATGGGAAAGTACCAGTTCGTCCCAGAAGTGGTACAATTCTACAAATGAGACAGTATCAGTACATCTCAGCAGTGGTGCAATACTCTAAATGGGACAGTACCAGTACTTCTCGGCTGTGGTGCAATACCACGAATGGGAGAGTACCCGCACTTCTCGGTAGTGGTGCAATACTATGAATGGGAGAGTACCAGTACTACTAGGCAGTGGTGCAAAACTATGAATGGGAGAGCACCAGAACTTCTTGGCAGTGGTGCAATATTATGAAAAGGAGAGTACCAGTACTACTAGGCAGTGGTGCAAAACTATGAATGGGAAAGCACCAGAACTTCTCAGCAGTGGGACAATGCTATGAATGGGAGAGCACAAGTACTTCTCAGCAGTGGTGCAATACTATGAATAGGAGATTACCAGTACTTCTCAGCAGTGATGCAATACCACGAATGGGAGAGCACCAGTACTTTTCTGAAGTGGTGCAATACTCTGAAAGGTACAGTGCCAGTGCTTCTCTGCGATGGTGCAATACTTTGAATGGGAGAGAACCAGAACATCTCAGCAGTGGTGCAATACTATGAATTAGAGAACACCAGTACTTGTCGGCAGTGGTGCAATACTATCAATGGGAGAGCACCAGTATTTCTTCAGAGTGGTGCAATACTATGAATAAGCGAGAACCAATACTTCTCAGCAGTGGTGCAATACCAGGAATGGGAGAGCAATAGTACTTTTCTGCAGTGGTGCAATACTCTGAATGGTACAGTGCCAGTGCTTCTCGGCGATGGTGCAATACTATGAATGGGAGAGAACCAGAACGTCTCAGCAGTAGTGCAATACTATGAATAAGCGAGCACCAATACTTCTCAGCAGTGGTGCAATACTATGCATAGGAGAGCACCAGTATTTCTTCAGAGTGGTGCAATACTATGAATAAGCGAGCACCAATATTTCTCAGCAATGGTGCAATTGGATGGTACCAGTACTTCTCGGCTGTGGTGCAATACCACGAATGGGAGAGCACCAGTACTTCTCGGCAGTGGTGCAATACTATGAATGGGAGAGCACCAGTACTTCTCAGCAGTGGTGCAATACTATGAATGGGAGAGCCCCAATACTTCTTGGAAGTGGTGCAATACAATGAATAGGAGAGTACCAGTACTTTTAGGCAGTGGTGCAAAACGTGGTGCAAAACTATGAATTGGAGAGCACCAGAACTTCTCAGCAGTGGGACAATGCTATGAATGGGAGAGCACAAGTACTTCTCAGCAGTTCAAGTTCAAGTTCAGAAATTTGTATAGCGCACTACTCACCCAGAGGGTCTCAAGGCGCTTGAGGGGGGGGTGGGGGTGCTTTACTTATCAAATATCCAAGTTTTTAGTTGCTTTCTAAAGTGGAGGTGGTTCTGTGTAAGGCGGAGGTGGGTGGGGAGGGAATTCCAAGTTTTGGCCGCTAAGTAGGAGAAGGATCTTCCACCATGGTGGATCTATGGATGCGCGGAATTGTGGCGAGGGCCTGATTGGACGATCGTAGTTGGCGGGTGGGGGTGTAGAAGGACAGTCGCGCGTTGAGGCATTCGGGTCCTAGGTCATAGAGGGCTTTGTGTACGTGGGTGAGGAGACGGAACATTATTCTCTTGTTGACGGGGAGCCAGTGGAGGTCTTTCAGGTGACCGGAAATGTGAGCTTGACGAGGGATGTCCAGTATGAGTCTGGCTGAGGCGTTTTGGATGCGTTGGAGTTTTTTCTGTAGTTTGGCTGTGGTTCCGGCGTAAAGGGTATTTCCGTAATCCAGTCGGCTTGTGACCAGTGCGTGGGTGACTGTCTTTCTTGTTTCCGTGGGGATCCAACGGAAGATTTTTTTGAGCATGCGTAGGATGTTGAAGCATGATGATGAGACGGCGTTGACTTGTCTGGCCATCGCGAGGGAGGAGTCCAGGATGAAGCCCAGGTTACGTTCGTGATCCGTAGGTATGGGTGCTGTTCCCAGGGCCGGTGGCCACCATGAGTCGTCCCAGGCAGAGGAGGAAGACCCTAAGATGAGGACTTCCGTTTTGTCCGAGTTTAGTTTTAAACGACTGTTCTTCATCCACTCGGCTACTTCTTTCATTCCTTCGTGTAAGTTGGTTTTGGCGGTGTTTGGGTCTTTGGTGAGGGAGAGGATCAGCTGGGTGTCGTCTGCGTAGGAGATGATGTTGAGGTTGTGTTGGCGCGCGATAGATGCGAGGGGACTCATGTAAACATTGAAGAGGGTGCGACTGAGTGATGATCCTTGTGGTACGCCGCAGAAGACTTCGGTGGCCTCTGATTTGAATGGGGGGAGGCGGACTCTCTGGGTTCTTCCAGCGAGGAACGAGATGATCCAGTCCAATGCTTTTCCTTGTATTCCGACGTTGCTGAGGTGTTGTATAAGGGTGTTATGACAGACTGTGTCGAAGGCGGAGGAGAGGTCAAGTAGGATGAGGGCAGCTGTTTCTCCGTTGTCCAGTAGCGTTCGAATGT
The DNA here is from genome assembly GCF_964263255.1 of Lissotriton vulgaris. NCBI lineage: Eukaryota > Metazoa > Chordata > Amphibia > Caudata > Salamandridae > Lissotriton > Lissotriton vulgaris. The sequence goes on along the minus strand of NC_141689.1, from coordinate 167,236,890 downwards.
CATCTGTAGCTGCGATGAGGGCGGTTTCGGTGCTGTGTTTGGCTCGGAAGCCGGACTGTGAGGGGTCGAGGGATTTGTTGGATTCAAGGAAGGCGACGAGCTGAATGTTGGCGGCTTTCTCAATGACTTTGGCAGGGAATGGGAGGAGCGAGATGGGGCGGTAGTTCTTAAGTTCAGAGGGGTCTGCTGTGGGTTTCTTCAGAAGGGCGCTGAGTTCGGCATGTTTCCAGCATTCCGGGAAGGTGGCGGAGTTGAAGGAACAGTTGATGACATCGCGGAGATGGGGTGCGATAATGGAGTCTGCTTTGTTGAAAATGTGGTGGGGACATGGGTCGGTTGGCGATCCTGAGTGGATGGAGTTCATTAGGCGGATGGTGTCTTCAGTGGTGATTGGGTTCCAGGCGCAAAGGGTGTTAGAGTGCTGTTTTGGTTCAGAGGTGGGTGGTGTGGACTGGTCTTCTGACTGGTTTTCAAAGCTGTTATGTATGTCTGCGATTTTGTTGTGGAAGAATGAGGATAGAGAGTCGCAGAGGTCTTGGGAGTGAGTGATGTCGTTGGTGCCGGCGGTGGGGTTGGTAAATTCTTTGACGATGTTGAATAGTTCCTTGCTGTTTTGGGCGTTGTTGTCAAGTCGATCTTTGAATGCTGATTTCTTGGTGGATCGGATCAGTTGGTGGTGTTTGCGAGTGGCGTTCTTAAAGGTGGCCAGGTTGTCAGTGGTTGGGTTTTTTCTCCAGGCTTTCTCGAGGGTGCGACAGAACTTCTTGGATTTCTTAAGGTCATCGTTGAACCAGGGGGCTTTTTTGCTACCTTTCTTGATTTGATGGTTTTTCAAGGGTGCTAGTTCGTCGGCGCTGAGGGTGATCCATTGTGTGAGGTTGGTGGCTGCTTGGTTTGGGTCCGATGATTTGGCAGGGGGGTTTTGGTGAAGCGATGTGAAGAGCTGGGCGGTGGTAATTTTGTTCCAATTTCTTCGGGAATTAGGTTGTGGGGGGTTGTGGGTCGTGGTCTTTTTGTAGTTGAAGTGAACGCAGCTGTGGTCCGTCCAATGGAGAGCTGTGGTGTGATCAAAGGAGATGTGTTTGCTGGAGGTGAAGATTGGGTCGAGCGTGTGCCCGGCAAAGTGGGTGGGGGTGTCAACAAGTTGTTTGAGTCCGAGATTGGCCAGGTTGTCCAGAAGGGTGGTGGTGTTGTTGTCGTTTTTCTTTTCCAGGTGGAAGTTGAGGTCTCCCAGTAGAATGTAGTTCTCCAAGGGGAGGGCATGTGGGCTGATGAAGTCAGCGATGTCTTCGCTGAATTGTGTGCGGGGTCCTGGTGGTCTGTAGATGAGGGTGCCTCTGAGTGTGGTCTTGGGGTCGGTGTGGATCTGGAAGTGAAGGTGTTCGGCGGTAGTGAGGTTATCGTCGGAACTGGTCGTGATGCGGATGGTGTTCTTATGGACGATGGCTATGCCTCATCCTGTTTGGTTGATGCAGTCCTTTCGAATGATCTTGTAGCCGTCCGGGATAGCTATGGCGATGTCGGGTGCTGATGAGGCGTTCATCCAGGTTTCTGTAAGGAAGGCGACGTCCGGCGATGTGGTGTCTAGTAGGTTCCAGAGTTCAATGGAGTGTCTGTGGACCGAGCGGGTGTTGAGCAGGATGCACTTTAGGTGGTTGTTGTCGGAGCTCTGTTTGGAGTTAGTGGAATTGGCGAGGGTCCTGATGCAGTCGAACTTGCAGGAGTGGCAGGTGAAGGGTCCATGGGTGTGTCCTGGGGCAGCTTGGTAGCATTTTGGTGTGCGTCAGGGGTTAAGGGCTGAGAGGGTTGCGGCGTCGTATGTTATGCGGGAGGAATGGGGTTTGCAGGGAGCAGGGGGACTGGCGCTGGGCGCGGTCCAGGCGCGGACGGGCGCAGACGGGCTTACCATTGGCGCACCTTCGGCGCGCATGGGCGCGACCGCTGCGCGTGAACGCTGCACGCTGAGGCATCTGTCATATGCGGATAGTGGAGGGGGAGGGGCGAGGGAGGGTCAGCTGGGAGGCGGGAGCGGGGTGGAGATCCGGGCAGGGAGGCACAGCAACAACAACAACAAAAACAAAATGGCAGCAAGCCAAAAGCGAAACAGGATTGGGGCACAAATAGGAATAACGCGATGTAAATGGCAGTGGCACCGGTACAATCAGGCAGCAATCAATTTGACAGGCAGATCAGCACTATTTAAAATATAATTAAAGCGTACTTTGGCAATCAGAGCGCTACGATTTAAAAATGCTCATCAAATTGACAAACTATCAGGCAATCTAGCGCTACAGGGTACTTGCGATACTCGAACAGGCAATGGCAGATGTGGGAGCGAGGCGAGGTAGCAGACAGCAGTCCAGGTGGCAGGCAGAGCGGGGAGCAGCGTGAGGAGCGACCGCTTCTGTAGGGAACAGGACGGTCACAGCAGTGGTGCAATACCATGAATAGGAGATTACCAGTAATTCTCAGCAGTGGTGCAATACCACGAATGGGAGAGCACCAGTACTTTTCTGCAGTGGTGCAATACTCTGAATGGTACAGTGCCAGTGCTTCTTGGCGATGGTGCAATACTATGAATGGGAGAGCACCAGTACTTCTCAGCAGTGGTGCAATACTATGAATAAGCGAGCACAAGTACTTCTCACCAGTGGTGCTATACTATGAATGGGAGAGCACCAGTATTTCTTTAGAGTGGTGCAATACTATGAATAAGCGAGCACCAGTACTTCTCAGCAGTGGTGCTATACTATGAATGGACAGTACCAGTAATTCTCAGAACTGGGGCAATATTATCAATTGGAAAGTACCAGTACATCCAAGAAATGGTGCAATTCTACAAATGAGACAGTACCAGTACATCTTAGCAGTGGTGCAGTACTATGAATGAGACAGTATCAGTACATCTCAGCAGTGGTGCAATACTATGAATGAGACAGTACCAGTACATCTCAGCAGTGGTGCAGTACTATGAATGAGACAGTACCATCACTTCCAGTAACAACAGATGCTCTGAAATAGTGAAGAAGCACTTCTGTTTCCAGAAAGGGGGTCTGATCTTCCAGAGTCATGGATTGCAGCTTAGTTCCGGAGAGGGTGATTATTAGGGCTGCATTTCAGTAGCAGCGTGGATTGGGCCTTACACTCCAGAGCATGTATTACAAATAGTGCGCACCTTCCCTGTTTGCGCCACGGCACACATTTAAACAGGCGCAACAGGTGCAAACAGGGCACGAGCATCCTATTACAATTAACTCAGGGCAGCTGCAAACTCGAGCTGACTTGGGGCCGCGGGTTCAGTGAAATACAGGGCTGCTTCTTCAAAACCATTCTGTGTTTCTCTGTGAAGCTCTGTGAAGGTCTCTGTGTGGCTCACTGGTTAGAAGCGGCAGACCCTGAAGCAGAAGTTGGCCCGGTACCAGGGTTCAATTCCCGACACGGCAGGGTCTTGGGTCAATGTCCGCGGACTCGATAATTCTCGCCTAGGTGCCTACGCTAACCATGGGTCCCACTCTGCAACTCTGGGCAATAGCTTGCTTAATCTCCACAACGGCCCCAGCAGCGCTGGGGATGCCTGGCTTCACCTTGGGGGTGCCCTCTCACAGGGAAAGCCAGGACGGGTTCTCCAGCGGTATACAGTGCCAGGACGCCACGTAACGAGGTAACAGTTCGCTTTACAAGTATACATACATACTTTGAGGAGAGGCGAGAGGTGCCTTTGCAGGCAGGAGCACTGAGTAACTGCACCCGCCTGCAAGGGGATGTCTAGGGGGGTCCATGGGACTCTCTTGCCCGGGAGTGAGCCTCCTAATGGCCTGTTTACATCTGTGCACACATCTATAATAGGGTGTGAGCGCAGAGGCAAAGAGATTCGCTTATGTGAATGGGGCCACACCTGCATGCAAATGAGGGAACGCCCTCTCATGATAGGACTGGTGAAGCACTCACAAGCGCCTGCGCCCCCCCTCCCCCCGCACCCCCCCCCCCTCTTTCATACCATTGTGCTTCGGGGCACCCCGGGGCACAATGTATAGTAGGGCCCCAGAGGTGTTGTGTAACAGGTGTGCATCCCAATGGGGAGTTTGTAATTACCCTGCATTCCAGACGGGAGGCGGATTGGTCTTGCCTTTTCGTGGGGACTGGGAAAGGGTTTGTTTTCCAGAGGTAGTGGGGTTCCGGATTGCGTTCCTGATTTTCCTCTTTATACAAATTCGTCAAAATATATTCTTGTGGATTTGTGCATTTGCACATAAATCTTCTCTTTATTCTCTTTCTCCACTGTGGAGGAACAAGTTCCCCTTTCCCCATCTCCCCGCCCTTAAAGATGTCGGTCTCTGTCTTTCCCCATTCTGAGAGGGGTTGTCTATGTTTCCAGGCAATGCACGCTACAATGGTCTATACAGTAATATCCTAGTTCATAAATATTGCACTCTAAATATCTTTTACAAAAATAGTGCCCCATTGGATGGACATTTTCTACTAAGGTCGGTGGGGCGGTATTTTTTAAGATGATGATAGGGGCCCTATATTTATATCAGACAATATTCCGACAGTGATAGTCAGGCCCGACGAGGATGAAAACGACCTGTATAATGTATCTGAATAACCACAAAATGAGATGTGGCTTGGCTCCCCTGCTTCGGATTGGTGGGCCACCTTGAAATCCCCCCTCGCCCCCCAACTCCCTGTTCTCTGATTTACAGCTGTGGGAATTCTGCGATCCTGGCACATCCCCCCTACAGTAAGTGCACTTTACAGCTGTAAAACTCCCCAAGTGCTGTTTGCTTGAATCACGAGCCGAAACTAATGTCTTTTCTTAGGTGTGGAGAGAAGTTTCTGTCCTGGGCTCTGAGACAGGCACATCGAATAGAACCCCGAAGGGGTCCCCCGAGGCATTCAAAGGGTGCACCCAATGTGAGAGTAAACCATCTGATCATGTGGTGCCTTCCTGGACATGCGCTGTGAGCTGCGGGTCGGCATCTTTCCGTGAATAACCCTGGTTTCCAGACAACAGGCGATGAACCAGGGAATCCTCGTGGTATCTCAGCATGAACTATGCGCGCGCGCTGACAGCTTGGCTGCTGCCCTGGTTGTGGCGGGAAAGGAGACCAGCCTTCCGGGCTGCCTAATCTTAGGTGATACTGAAAGAGCTACATTAAACCACTGAGCGCTTCTTTTGGCTTTTGGAGTTTTTGCACTCATGTTTCTCTCTCTCTCTTAACTAAAGGCCCAGGGTATGAAGGCATTTTGTGGTCGCAAAGGGTCTGGCACGCAAAATCGAACCCTCTGTGACCTCAAAGCTTCCTTTTGGTACGTACCAAACCCAAACTGCGATTCGGTAAAAAATTACCAAATCACAATTTGGGTTTGCGACTATATACCGAATTGCTAATTTAATATGCAGCAGCTTTTCCCTGTGCATCGTGCCTCGAAATCCCCCCCAACGTGGCCCCACTGCTGTTACCTGCACGGACCGTGGCTGATTGGCTGGGTTTACGCCATTACTACCAAGAAACAAATCTAAATGAGATATGTTGATGTATTATGACTGAAGTCCAGTCACAAAACATTAATATTTTATGACACTGAAAGGTAGCGGTAACCCATTTTCATAGGGAAAGGGTCCCCAGATAACCCCTCTCCTGTGAGAATATTTAATATACATTTTTTAGGAGTAGGCAGTGGTCCATTGGAAAGGGAGTAACCAGAAAATTAAAATACCCATCCATCCACCCAGTCACAGTCATCCATCCTTTCACTTATCCATCACCGTTTCACCCATCCATTCATCCATCCTTTCAATTATCTAGCCATCCTTTTGCTCATCCATCCCCCTTTTCACTCAATCATCCACCCTTTCACTGCAACCACCCTTTCACTCCATCATCTATCCTCCCTTTCACTCATCCATCCATCCACTCACCCTTTCACTTAGCCATCCATCAACTTCTTTTTACTTGATTTACATTGTTTAATAGATGTACGGTTCGCAATGGTTTTAATTATTCGTGCAAAAAATAATAAAGTCTATCAGTCAGTCAGTCAGTCAAATATCTTTATTCGGTTTATGTGCAAACCATAAAAGCATTCAAAAAAGAGTTTATGTTAACAAATATAAATCCCTAATATAAAAGCACAATCAATATTCATAAATACATATAAAACCGATAAATGGAAATAGTACAAACTGATTACATTTTAGCACAATTTTAAAAATATACATGATTATATGATATTAAATTATTTTCCTCAGAATTCTTACAGCTTCAGATAAAAAATTAGCAATGTTAAAAGTTTCCCATTGATTTGTCAGCATTTGCAAATAGAGAAGGGCTGGTCTCACTTGCATAAAGCCTTTGTTAATCAAAATTGGAAAAATAAAACGCTTCCTAATGACAGTCAGATGCTCACAGAAAAATATAAAGTGTATGATGTCCTGCCCCGAGAAACTATCGCAGGTACAGGGCCCAAAGTCATCTACTTTCTTCCAACCTTTCTGTTCACCGAGAAGAAAGTGAAATTGATTACGTCTTAATCTAATTAATGAAAAACGGTGATTGTTGTTTGTGACAAAGCCTAAATATGGTTCCATTAATAGTGTTGTTTTACATAGCAGGTGGGCCCTTACTGTCACCTTTTCCATCTCTCTCTCTTCTCTATCCGTGGTTGCTAAGCGCAGGTATGTTTCCTTGGACCATTTTAAACCTCCCTTCTCTAGTGTTTTTCGGGAGTTATATAATTCTGGTCTACCCAGCGTGACTGACAGCTTCTGGACGTATTTGAGCCAGGGTATAGACAACCCACGATCGAGTTACATACAATCTTTCAAGATGTCGTGGTTTAGCACTAAATCAGGGTTTAGCCATGTAATTATCCATTTCTGTAGGGGTGCCACGGCAATAGCATCTTCAACAAAGCCAATTCCACATTCCTGGTGGACGATGTAATTGGCTGTTGTTTTAGGGACAGTTAGAAAGTTCTTTAAAAACCTATCTTCGACAATCTGGATGGCCTTCTTATTTTTAATGCCCCACAAAACGGCCCCATACATAGCTAGTGATATGCACTTCGCTCTATAAATTTGAATTAGGGCCTTCATTGGCCTAGCTCCTAACTTCCTGGCAAAACCCATCACAGCCGATGTGACTCTAAACAGAACAGTTTTTTTCGCTGCAATTTGGGTTCCCCAGGAACCTTGATCGTCGAATAATACTCCTAAATATGGAAACAACGAGACCCTGGATAGTATATGACCCTTGCAATAAAGGGTTTTGACCTTTAGGGATTTCTGACCAATAGCCATTATGTGTGATTTTGAAAAGTCTATCTAAAATCCTCCCTTTGACCAATCCATCCATCCATTCGTAAAACTTTCAGTCATCCTTCCATCCTTTCATTCCACTCACTCATCCATCCACCATTTCAATTGTCCATCCATCCATTCACCCTTTTACTCATACATTTGTCTACCCTTTAATCCAACCATCCATACACCCTGCTTTTCACACATCATCAATTCCTTCATTAATCCTTCTTTTCAACCATCCCTTCACTCCTCTATCCATCCTTTCGCTCATCATGCAGCCATACATAATTACATCCATCCTTTCATTCAGCCATCCATCTTCCCTTTCTCTCGTTCATCCTTACATCAATCTTTTCACTCATTCATCCATGAATCTATCTATCCACTCTTTCACTAACCCATCCATTGTTTCACTCACTGACCCACCAATGTATGGTAATTATGAGGCTTCGTCTACCACAGAAGAGGCCTATCAAGAACAAGGCCCTTCCCCCGGTATCTACTAAAGGAGGGGGGTTGATGACACCCTTATCTATAAGTCCGCTGCATACTCATAAAAAAGCTTGTAAATGTTTCCTTTTTTTTTTAAATGTCGCCCATGTTCTTTTTACGAAAACGTGTTACATTTGAAGAAAAGGATTGCTTTATTGAAAAGCAATCGCAGACATAGTGGTCCCACCTCAGCAGACCGCCAACCCTGATTGTAGCTAATCGTAGTGGGCCGTAATTTTCAAGTTACCTCATGAATATTAATGAAGTAGGTCAGTTTACAGTCCACTATGATATGTGCGTTTGCTTTTAGTGCATAGGTCAGGTCTCAAAATCTGAATCGATTCGGTAAAAGTCAGTGTGAAATTTCCAACCACTTTTACTGGTCCTTAAACTGAAGTTCGCCTGTGGAAGTTGTGTTGAAGAAGGTATGGTCTCTGCGCCCACTGCATTTTAAGTTACTGTTCCTATAATAAAAATGTTTGGCACTCAATTCTAAAAATGATTTGTGAGTGTAAATTCAGCTTGTACGCGCAGCAGGGCCGTACTGGAAAAGCAAAGCAGCCCTGGCAATTTTTTCTGACCAGCCCCTACTGAAGCAATGCCTGGCCCAGGGAGGCTGGAAACGCCTACTTGCTGCTTTTGTTACTGTAGGCTGATATTACAGCGCTACTGCTAAACCGCCCCCTAGTAACAAAACCGGCCTACACCGCTGCAAAACTGGCTCCTACCCTTCCAGCCTCCCGGGGAAATGCCCGTTATGGCCAGTCCGGCCCTGACACGCAGTCTTTTTTACAAATGTATAGCCACGTTTGATGTCCACAACACAAAAAGTGTACTTACACATAGATTTTTGTATGAATGTATTTTCTCCAAGGTGCAGGGAAATGGCGTGTCAGGATAGTAATACCCTGCAAGTTTAGGATTTGTAAGCTTTTGCTAAGCAAATCCCCACCTTAGAAAATGTCAGTGATTTACTTCTATCAGGGGCAGGGGTAAACCTTTCCTTGTTGAGAAAAAACAGGTAAGAGCAATTTAGCAAATTATGCCATTTTAGCTGTGTACAAACATGCATGCCCAACTTCCTTCGCATGTGAGTACATTTGAACTTGCCAAACCGTTTCAGGAGTAATGTAAATAATATTGAGGCAATTTGAGCTTTCAGGATTATGACATTTTAGAAATATGTATGTCATAATCTTGGCTTTTTCCCACTACAATTTTGGGGGGAGTTAGATCCTGGCAGATGGCCCGTTTCTCTGCCAGGGGGGTGGAGTAAATTACTCCACTGTCCTGGCGGAGATGCCGGCCACCAGGTTCATCAATGATGTCTAAGTTGACAGTAATTTATAAAGCATTGGCAGGAACCACAGTCAGATCAGTTCCTGTCTATGCATTTTGCTGTTTGGTGCAGGGCTCCATCAATATGATGGAACCTTTCACCAAACACTTTTCTTTTTAGGTCTCGCCTATACAGCGCGCATTCACTGCGTAGGAAAAAAAGACCTTTAGTAATCGACTCAGCTTTGCAGGCAAAAACATGCACGCGTTGCATTGATTTGAATTGCAACGTGTGCACGTTTGGCGATTTCCTTGCGGGAGCGAGCTTTAAAACCATTTTATTACAAACAGATGGTTCCTGCTCGCTCCCCCAAGGGAAACCGGCACAGGCCCCCTCTCTCTCACCCCCCCTGCTGACTCTTTTCAGCACGAGGCACGCACGCTTGTTTGATTTCTGCTTGATTAAATTTGTCTTCTTGTGCGCACTGCTTGGTTCACTGTTTCTGAATTCATGATGTATTTAATTCTTACTGCAACCTCTTTATGAAGGAGATGTTTGCGGTTCCTCGAAGCACATAACAAGGGCACCTTCCAGAGGCCTCTCTGCGTTCCTGATGAATGATTCGGCAAGAGAAGGACCTACGAGCTTCATTGCCTTGGTTTTAGAAAAACCAGGCAAGCACGCAGCCCACTTCATAAGCAACACACATGCACCGATCCGTGCACTTCCTATGGAGCTGCTGACGTCCGGGAGCCACCTTAGTATATAAATGCTGTGATAATAGTCATGCCAGAAATAGATGTGCCCTTGCTGTCCCTTGGAAGCGGCCTCCTTGCTCCAGCTGGGTGAGTTTATGTTCAAAGGCAACTCCCTTCCTACTCTATTTAACAAAGACTGATGTGCGTGAAGTGAACCCATAGTGGTCCGCTCCCACCATCCCATTCACACTGCTCGTGAGGCACTGCTCTTCAGAAAGCTTAATTATGACTAAAAACAGGGTTTTGTGAGAGGACAGACAGAGTTAGAATGGTCTCACTAGTTTCCACGCTGTCATACTTTTTTTTGGTGACAGCAGGGTAGAGTCAAACACGGAGGTTTTATTAGCTAGTTTACATAGCGCCACCAAGACCCCAGTGCTACTGTAGGTGCTTCCGAAAAACCAAACTCCCTTTTCTGTACCTCTTCAAAGTCTTTGGTTCACTTTAACCCCTTCGCTGCTGGCCCATTTCCGCCGCTGTGTGGTAAACAAAAGAACAGGGGCGGGCCATGACGAACCCCAGCCGTCATCAGCACACGAGCACCGTAGTGCATGACGGATGGGGTTCGTCATCAGCATACAAGGGGTTAAACGGAAAAGAATGGGAACTTGCTGAAATCCTTCAGCTCTGACTCCCTCTCTTAAAATAGTTTAAGGCCGGTGGAGCCTTTTAATCATAGGCGCTGGAGACAGTAGATGCTGGCACGCATCTTGTGGTGAGTTATACAGTAATTAAGTTCGCAGTTAGCGCTTGAAAGGTGCCCTTAACAGTGGAGCATAGCTGCCTGCCTGTTTGTGAGGTGCCGTTTCCCACAGCTCTGATCTAATTCAGACTAAACTCAATCTCCGTGTGCCAACCCCGCCCCAGCGTTCTCCCACCCGCCGACAGCCCGCTCTCTCAGGTTGTGTGCGTGTTACACATTTACATTGTCAATCTGGCAGGCTCCCCTCAAACAACCCTTGTGTCTAGGTTTACAATGTAAACTGGCCAGGATGCGGGGACTGTCTGTAGCAATAACACTCTCATGACCCGGGTCCCTGTTGTTCATGCCCCTCTGCCCCTTCCGTCCCCGTCCCGCACTTTTACTTCAACAGCCTGTGTCCTGTTCCCTCGGAGCGCCGACACCAGTGATCAGTCATTTGGTTAGAAACCATTTCCTTTGCGTGAATTTCACAATTGTTCCACGCATTGCGGCACCTTTGTGCACGGAGTAATGAAGCAGATATCTCCCTCGCTCCAAAATATAGTGACCGATTCAGCACACAAATGCCTTACTCTGCCTAAACATTTGAAATACGGGCCTCAAGGATTTTTACTGACAGTCCATGCGTTCTCTGCCCAAGTTCTAACAGAGTCACCTCAAAGACATTTTGTAGTCTTGCTGTCCCCATCCAAGAACTCTGCCGCTTAGTCAAAACAAGGAATGACACAGCCAATAGGTCTCGCCTGTGGGACCTTATAAGTGTTTCGTTATGCAGCACAATATCCTTGGTGCAACAACATCAACTGTTGCATTGCTAAACACTTATAAAGTCCCAAAGGCGAGACCTATTGGCTATGCCAATGCTTTTTTTATTTTCAAAAAGAAAATCCCAAAACAAGATTTTCTTTTTGAAAATAGAAAAGATAATGCCCACCTCACCACAGGAATTATCCCCCATGGCAAGGGGGACATTATTTCTTTTTTACTGTCTCTCACACCCAAGATTTTCCTGGTGGTGATGCACAGTAAAAAGAAATGGCTATATGCCCACCCCTCCTAATTGGGCAGATGGACATATAGCCAATTCTCTGATGGCCATTAGTCTAGTGTGCTGAGAGAAGTGTGGCTATGGTAGTGATAGATTAATCACTGTTGTGGCCAAACTTACGGTCCGCCCGCATCTAAAGCAGGCAAATAGACCAGTGTGTTGGCAGGGAGGGAACACCGTAGACGTTGCGAAGGCGTTCCTTCTCCGACAACATATCAATCGGGACCTTTGTCACTTCATATCGCCAGATGTAGCAGTGCTGGACTGTCATGCACCAGATGGACTTTGTTTATCAAAGAGGTCTTCAAAACAGTGGTGTAGCAAGAATGCTATCGGTCTTTATATGGGGAATTATTAAAGTCTGTACCTAGTTCTTGAGGGCAGCTAACGAGCCTAGAAGTGCTATTTTACAAGAGACATGTCAGCTCCTTTACATAGAAAGGTCAAATTTGGGTCATATGTTACGTGGGGAAAATATATAAATTAAGGTGGAGTTGGAAGGAGTTGAGTGGATCCATGGAGGTGTCAGGGACAAGTGTTGTTAACTAGCTCGAGGCAGATGTGGGCAGGGCCATCTTAACAGCATTATAGGCCCTGGGACAAAGCAGTGCACTCGGGCCCCGCCTACACAACCACTCACAGGAATAAAAATGTTTAACGGAAAATTTGTGATAAATTCTGGTCTGCATGGGGCCTTTATGCTCATGGGGCTCGTGTGGAATGTATGACTTTACAACGCAAACATTTACAACGCATGCGTTTACAACACAGTTTTTACATCGCAACATCCATTACAACGCATACCATTACAAAGCATACCATTACAATGCATATTACTTTTCGGGCAACAGTAGGGTAAGTGCTGAACAGTGTAGTGGTAAACATTACTGTTCCCACTCCAGCGAGTGCAACAGTAGGTTCAATGTTGGATAGTGTAGGGTTTAAAATTACTATTCCCAATTACTTACCTTATAAGGCGTTGTAATGGCAAGCGTTGTACTGACATGCGTTGTAATGATATGTGTTGTAGTGACATGAGTTGTAATGGCTGCATTTTAATGGCATGCGATGTAAAGGATGTTGTGTTGTAATGACTGTGTTGTAAAGGTAGTGCGTTGTAATGACTGCATTGTAAAGGTTGTTTCCCCTTCTGGGCTACCGCCCAGTGTGCCCATGCATTAAGATGGCACTGGATGTAGGCACTGCTCATGAAATAGCAGTTGTGTTTTCTTGCACCTATGACGCTAGTTTCATAACTCAGTCTGGTAGATACAGACATCGTTTCAATCTGAGTCAGTTCCATCATCTCTTCGGCATCATACCCCACAAAGGAGAAATCAGTTCAATGCCTGGCTCTTCCTGTTGTGATACTTGAGCTGCTGTGGGCCTGACCTGTGTCCACATTAACATCTCTATTCATTTAATCCAAAACCATTTCATTGTTAAAACAAATGGGATTGGAAATGTAATCTGTACAGGAATAGTACAAGAAATCTAATAAGGGCCTTGGATCCTGTCCATACACACATCACTCCCACATCCATCTTCATTGCAAGCTGCAGCTAATACTTGCAATTTGTTTGCAGAGACTGTAACCTCACTTCTGTATTTCTTGCCAAACCTATTACTGTCTTATTTCCCATGATATTCCTCTTGTCATGGGTTTCTTAGTTCTTCTAAAAATTACTACTGTTGAAACGATGTTGGACATAGTTACTTTTTTGTGCATATTTAAAAAAAAAAAGATTTTAGGATAGACAAATCATGCATGAAGTGCACCATCAATTCCACATTCATTTGAAATCCCCAAGAAGGTCAAGCCGGCTATTGCACCAGCAGCATGCGCGGTTACCCACTTGGAAATTAGACCAAGTACTACTTGAGAGAGGGAGATGAGTATGGCCACCTAACACGTCTTCCAGGCAAAGCAGTGCTCTCTGCAACATGGTCAGCGCCCTGAGATGTGGAGAATGCAGGGGAGCAGCGTCCTGTGGCAAATACTGGTGTGCTGATCTCTGTGCCTTCTGTTGTTGATAATCCTACTCTCTGCTCACTGAAATGTGGAGAAAAAAAGGTTCTGAGATTTTACGTCGAACACTAGCAGCACCTTAGGAGAAGAATAGAAGCCCGAGTACAGCGCCTATGAAAGCAGTCGACCAGCACCGCTACAGAGGCATCCGGAGACTCCCTCCAGCTCCCGCAGCCACCCTGTGACGATTCCAATGCGCACAGCTAAGGGAGCTGGGAAGCCGCATTTTATTCATTTATTTATTAATTTATTTAATGCGATTTTATAAAGCGCGAACTTTACCTGAAGGTGTCAGAGCGCTTTACATAAGAAGCAGTTGCAAAACATAAGGACTAAGGATTACATGTGTTACATAAAAGATACAAACAGAAAAAAATTGCAAATGTACAAGATGTAAAGTCACACAAAGAAGAGACTAGTGATTAGAGTTATCTCTAAATACATAGGGATGGGATATGAATGGATATACTCTAAGGGTCACATAGGAATGGTAGAGAGTACAAAGGTCTACTGCATATACTAGTGATTAGAGTTATCTCTATATACATAGGGAAGGGATACGAATGGATATACTCTAAGAGTCACATAGGAATGGTAGAGAGTACACAGGTCTACTGCACATACTAGTGATTAGAGTTATCTCTATATACATAGGGAAGGGATACGAATGGATATACTCTAAGAGTCACATAGGAATGGTAGAGAGTTCAAAGATTGTAAAATCTGAGGTAGGAAGGGGTTAGGAAAGAGGAAGAATTATACAAGAAACACAATAGGTAACTGAAAAGAGCTTCCCCTCCACTTCAACGATAGACTCTCCCATCCTGGGAAATCCGAGCAGTCACTTAATTGAGACCTAAAACGTTCTTATCAAATGCCTAAAGCAAAAAAAAACTATGCTGCACAGAAAAGGCCCAAGCTATCCAGTGAACAACAAAGCTGAAAAATGCCAGTTGCAAGTAAAAAATAAATTACATGCATATTTGAATCGGAATTGACAAGCGGTCTAGGTAAACAGTGACCTGTCAATCAAAGCAATGAGCAAAGTCAGAGCTGGACAGACAAAGACATATTGAGTATTATAGAAGGTCGATAAATGGGCAAAAAAGGCACAAGTAGGCACAGATGAGAGGTAACCTCAAGCTAAAACTGCAGTGGAAGCATGCAGCAAAGCACATAGAGATCTTCAATTATCAGGATAAACTGTTGCAGCAGAAGTATCAAGCACCAACCAGATTCTAGTTCTAGAAAGATCATAATTAGCGTAATCAAAAATCTAAATTCAAATTTAGACTATGCAAATATATCTGAGAAAAAAATTCTTCCGAAGTTGACAAAATACTCCCAATTAGTAATATGCCAAACAAGACATATTCGGTCTTCTCAATTAGAGATTAAAATCATCAGCTCAGGGCAAGACCTACAAATTATGACAATAACCTCCATAGGACAGAGAGTCAGTGCACACAGTCATAGTGCAGAGATTGTCTCAAATTCTATGAGAAAAACTTCAACCCTTCAGAAGACAGACAAAAACTTAAACAAGGTAGGACAAAATGCCTCTTTCGAGAAGCGTATTCATTTAAGGAGTGAGCGAACAGTACCACAGGCAATGGAGCAGGTCTCCAATTCAGAAAAAAAAAATGATACTTGTATAGCGCACTACTCACCCGCAAGGGTCTCAAGGCGCTTGTACGAATACCGCTGTGGAACCCATCCTGGCTTTCCCTGTGAGGCATCCACTCCTGGGCACCCCCAAGGTGGAGGCCAGGTATCTTTAGCGTTGTGGGGGCCATTGTTGAGATTAAGCAAGCTATTGCCCAGAGTTGCAGAGTGGGCCTCCATGATTGGAATAGGCACCGAGGCGAGAATTATCAGGTCTGTGGAATTTTGAGCCCAAGACCCGCCGAGGCGGGGAATTGAACCCTGGTCCCGGGCTAGACCTCTGCATCAGGGTCTGCCGCTCTAATCATTGAGCCACACTCAGAATGCTGTTTTTAAATCTCTGCTCAGAAATTGCCTAACAGAGGCAAATGAATTAAAAATAAATCGAGCTCACTATGTAAACATATGCAAGAAAATAAAATGAAGATACATGATTTTGCCACACAGATCTTGGATGGTGAAGACTCACAATACAATTTAAAAAACAGAGTTTTACACTTACAAAGGAGTTACCCTCTATAAAGACACAACTTGAGAATCCGGAGATTTGAATGAGGAGATCCAATTCAAGATTTGTAGTCATTGCAGGGAAGAAAGAACAGAACGCGTCAATCACAGAGGTTGTTAAAAAGCTGATTAAAACTCAAATGCTAGATGGAATTAAAGAGGATTAGACAATCACTAGTGTACCATTCTCTGCAAATCCAAGCAATAAGCTCCCAAGTACAATCTTTGTGAACTTTGGCGACTACAGAATAAAAGAAAAAATAATTAGGTACAGCAATGAGACAAAAAGAATTTAAAGTAGAAAAAATGTCTTTCCAAATCTACTCTGACGCGTTATGAATCCAATTATTCCTTTATTTAAAGCAGAAGACACACAAGCAATGCTCATACAACCAGTTAACCTACAATTGTTAGTAAAGGCTACATTCAGGATATTTCAGGACATTGATTCAGCTGAGGAAAGTCTCAGAGTAATACACAAAAAGAGTAATGAATTGTTAAAAAAATAGCATTAAAAGTAAAACCACTAAAAAAAAGACAGGTTACATTTTAAAGTTAAAGTTCTCTATGTGATGTAATGCTGAATGTATTATTGTTAAGGGGTCACAAACTACACCTGAAAAGTTTACCAGGGTTGGTGCTCTGCTTTTCACACACACTCTAATGGTGCATTACATTGCATCGTGTTTGGGAAGGGAGGATGATCCAGTGGGGCAAGTGGAAAATCACTGGAGTTCCATGACCTTATCAAGTAACTCTGCTTTCGGCCTTGTTCCTCTATATAGTTACAGATCTCCTCAATGACTTGCAATATCCTTATAAATGATTGCAGAGAGACTACTTTCTCTTATATATTAATTGCCGGAATGATCATTACTACTCAATGAGACCACCAGATTTTCAAATGAGGCTATTAAATTAAAAAAATGTCTACACAAGAGAAGATGTATACACTAAGCATGCAAGGATGTTGAAAACATTTCCAAGAATTTGGAATAGATACAAGAACTTTGTTAAAATGAATCACTTTAACTTGTTAAGAAAATTGAAATAGATGTCATTTTTAGATATCAATGGATTGTTTTTTCTATCAATGTAAATTGATCGTTCATTCATTAATTGAATAGTTGATAGTAAAATTGCAATGTTCTGTTAAAAATCAGGAAATTTTATAAAACCAAATTTAAAAAAAGAGAGTATATGCTGTTCCTTTATGTCACTGTTGCTTATTAAATAAATGTGTGCCTTCGTGGGATGGTGTCCATCTTAGTAATAACTACTACACTAACGTAGTGCTATTTACAGTTTGTCTGGTTCATAGTCGCTGATAGCAGGTGTTAAGTATCAACCAAATCTTGAAATCTAAATGGAGCTACTGTTAGTTGAACCTCTGACCTGCAGGTTACCCAAAAATCTCCCCGGTGGATTTAGTTGTTCCTAAGCTATCTTATCAGCTAGGTCAGCTGGTATGATGCAAGCATCAGCTAGAAAACTTTAGCCGCCCTCAAAGAAAGCTACTATTAGGTGTACCCAGCTCAATGAGATTGACGTTCCTGCTCTGAAGACTTGGGATCTATGTTCACTTTAGGGTGCAGACCTGCGCATAGCGGACCTTTACATTTAAAAACACCCAGGTGCTCTTTTGGAGTGCGCATGCCAAACATGCACAAAGAGAGTTTCCGCTCTGTCAGACTTCTTAGAGAAGAGTGGGGGCACTTGGGGCCTTTTGTGCCGAAACTAGCGGATTTTGCAAAGGCTGCCAACTAGGGACAGCTAATGGGGTGTTTTGGTATAGAGTCAAAATATTGAGTTTTTATTATCGATTTGCATTAATATCGATTAAAAAATATAGAATGGAAACAATATCGACAGGACAGAATATAGACTACAAAAATATCGAATAGGATAGCATTAATATCGAATTAAAAAATTTAGAATTGGGGGGCGTGGCCAAGATGGCGGCGGAGTAGGACGCCTTTTCGAGCCGCTCCGGCGCTGATCCGACAAAGCTTCTAATAGCACGATCCTGAGGGAGCGAACCCGCCTCAAAAGTAGTGGGGAGATCTGCCTCGCATAGCGGTCTGCTTTGGTGCGGTCGCTGGAGCGGTGAGGCCCCGAGATTGCCCTTGAGATCGATCAAACTCTGCCGTCTGTGCGACCCCGGCCTTTCCTGATCTCAACGTCCGGCGTAGGAGGAGGGCGGAGCCCCTGAGGTCCCGCCTGGAGACGCCGAAGCTAGCAGAAGGTGGAGGGACGCTTTGTGTCATCGGGCCGGAAGGTCTAGCGGCAGCTGTGACTTGGAGCCCCCTGGCCCGCAAGGTGTGCGGAATCGCGGGGCCTGGCGTGGAGAGCCCCACAGTGGTCGCCGAGGGGGTGGTACGAGACTTCTGCACACTGAAGGTGATGGCCCTGAGCGGTAGCGATTTCCCTGCCCATGCCTGGAGGTGGTGAGCGGCACCGGACCAACGGATCCCGGCGAGACCCGAGCCACGTGGGGGCCGGAGGAAGCTTGGGAGTCATCGACAGCACTTGCGCGTGGCCGCCATTGGACTCTTGCTCGCCTGTGCACGTGTGAGGACCGCGGCTCGTACTGCCGTACATGTGGAGCTCGACACTGCTGCGGACTATAGAGTGAAGCCTGGTACTCGAGTTGTGGGCGCCCGCTCTAGCCTGGGCCGAGCGACGCAGTTTGGCCACGTGGCGCTTGGTCGGGACGCTGTGAGCCGCCATGTCTAATGCGCAACGCAAACGGGGCCAGGGAAAGGATAATGCCCTGAAATCCTCCCAGCAACCGGCATCCCCTGGAGCTAGTGGATCATCGAAGCAGTCGGATGACGAAGCACCGGCGACGAAAGCCTTCATGACTGAACTCTTTGCCTCCATTAAGGAGGACATCTCCGAACTCCGGGTGCAATTAGCCTCCGATTTGCGGGAGGTGCGAAGAGATGTTGACGGCTTGGGCGAGAGGGTGGCGACCCTGGAGGACCGTGACCTAAGTGTGGCCACCGACGTGCACCTGCTGCAGCAGGATATCATTCGCCTCACTGAGCAAAACCTGGACCTGCAGTTGCACACGGAGGACTTGGAAAACCGCTCCCGTAGAAACAACATTCGTATACGGGCGGTGCCATGGGACGGTGAGGCGGGGGACCTGCGGGGATATGTCCAGGAATTATTCCTCCAAATATTGGATGAAGAGGATACAAAGGAGATTCGGATGGACAGAGTGCATAGGGTAGGGCTGCCCCGGCGCGGCGGGGGCCCCCCCCCGATATCCTTGTGTGCGTCCATGATTTCCAGCTTAAGGAGCGGATCCTCCGCAAAGCCAGAACACTCACGTCGCTACAATTCCGGGACCACCGCCCCCAACTGTACCAGGATCTAGCGGCCTCTACCCTACAGAAATGGCGGGAGTTCCGCCCGGTGACCACATTCCTGAGAGAACGGGGCATCGCCTATTCCTGGGGTCATCCGTTTAGGATCATCTTCCGGTGGCAGAATCGTCTTGCGCAAATCCGCACGCTTCAAGCAGCGAAGGAACTTCTGGGCCTGGAAGATGTGCCGCCCTCACAGGCCGCGACTGCTTCTCCATCTCGGAGGCGCCACCGTTCATCTTCCTGGCAGAGGGTGGGTGCTTCGCCTGCCCGACAGCGACCGGACCTCTCTACCAGCTTGCAAGAGCGGGGCAGCGCTGTGGCGTCGGTGGCATCGGCCACATTGGCCGACTCGCAGCAAAGCTCCGGAGCGGCATGACCTCCTTATCTTGATGGATCGGCGCCGGAGGGGTTCGGACCTTCTGGTTGGGGGGTATGAAAGTACTCTTGGAGGAGACACCCTCGACTATGGCCATGGGGGATAGTGTACTGGTCCCTCGGGCCTGCTTCCTGGACGGAAGGCCTCCTACGGACTTCGGCCTTCTGGACATGATTAGTACTGATTTTGCATTTAGTTTTTTGTTTCTGCTCTTGTTTTGGGTTGAGTCTCGGTTGGGGCGAGGATGGGAGTTGGGGAGTTCGGGATGTTGGGGGGGGACCCGTGACGGTTGGACTGGGGGGGCGTTCGATGTGTGGCTGTGGGTGTGCGTGTACATTAGTGTTGTGGATGTCATTGCACTGGTAGATTGGCGACTGCTGGTCATTGCTTATGTGGGGCTGGCCTGGCTGTGGGGAGGGGGACGCTTGGCGTACTGAGAGCGGTTCCTGGTGTTTATCTTTGTTATGCCGATTAGTATAGGAACGTGGAATATCAAGGGCATGAATTCACCACAGAAGCGGCAGAAGGTTTTGAAGTATGTAGTGGACCACCACCTTGATGTTGTTGGACTGCAAGAAACACACTTGGCACGGAAAGATGAGATGAGGCTCCGCCATAGGGCCTATCCCATTATTTATAGGTCTTCCGCTGCTACGAAACACAGGGGCGTGGCACTCCTCTTCAGAGCTGCATTGCACTTTCAACCTGTGGAGGTCCGTCACGACAAGGAGGGCCGTTGGCTCATGGTTAAAGGTCTTATACAAGGGCGATTGTGCACTTTTGTGGTGGTGTATTTGCCCAATGCTGGCCAGAATAAGTATTTGCAGGACCTGTTTGTGAAGGTGGGAGAATTTGCAGAAGGGCACTTGTTCCTGTTGGGGGATTTCAATTTGGTGTGGGACAGGGATCTGGACAGCTCAGGGGGACACAGGGCGGGTACAGGGGTGTTTTCTGGTTCCACGCAGCAAGGGGTGGGGGAGCTGGGACTAGTTGATGGCTGGCATTTTTTTCACCCTACCACGAAGGACTATACATTCTTTTCACACGTGCATCACTCCTATTCCCGCTTGGATTACATTTTCCTTAGCCAGTCCCTTCGTGGGAACGTGCTGGATGCCGCCGTTCTTCCGATCTCGGTGTCGGACCACAGTCTCTTGGTGCTTAATCTTCGTTGGTCGCCGCCTGACGCTACGTGTCGGAAGTGGTATTTTCCAGCGTCGGTGGTCAGGGACGATGTATCTAACCAGGCATTGCGCCTTGCTATCCGCGAATTCTTTGACCTCAATCCTCCGTCAGACACTTCGTTGGCGACCACGTGGGACGCCTTTAAAGCAACGATCAGGGGCACGTGCCTGGGTCTCAACTCGCAGCTTAACACATTGCGGAGGAAGGAACGTGATGCCTTGGAGGCTGAGGTACTCGAGCTCGAGCGGGCTCACAAAAGTAACCCCTCGAGAGTGACCCTCCGCCCGTTGATGGCGGTACGGGGCAAGTTGAAGGCACACTATGCCAATAGGGCCGAGCTCACTCTCCTGCGACTGGGGCGTCAATCATACTCTTGTGGCAACAAGATCGGCAGACACTTAGCGCGACAATTGCGTGACAAGAGGGAGAGGGAATACGTAGGGGGGATTAGAGACTCCGCGGGAGTGCTACACCATCGCGACGGGGTGAAGGCGGACATTTTTGGACGCTTTTACGCCGATCTGTACACGGGCGACGCCCTGGACGCTGCGTCGCAACGGGAGTTTCTACGACGTTTACCGCTACCACAGGTCTCTAGTGAGTGGAACAGCGTGTTGAAGGCGCCGATCTCGAGGGAGGAGGTTCTCTCCGCCATCAAAAATTTGAAATTACATAAGGCCCCGGGACCGGACGGGTACACAGCGGTCTTCTACAAGACGTATGCGACTGAGGTGTGTGACTTTCTGGTTACCCTTTTTAATGATATGGCGACGTCCGGAGTGAACGCAGGGACTATGGCAGAGGCGGTGATTACGGTCTTGCCGAAACTGGGGAAGGACCCGGAGCAATGTGCTTCGTTCCGTCCCATAGCCTTACTTAACATAGATGCGAAACTTTATTCGGCGATTCTGGCCAGCCGTCTCCAGGACCTGCTTCCGGCGATCATACACCCGGACCAGTCCGGCTTTATTAAGGGCCGCCAGACTCACGACAATACCCGTAGAGTGGTTCACCTTATCGAAAAAGCTGACAGGTTCCGCATCCCGGCTGTATTGGTGGGTCTAGACGCGGAGAAGGCCTTCGATCGAGTAGATTGGGGCTTTCTGTTTCACACGTTGCGAGCATTCGGCTTCTCAGATAGATTCATTACTATGGTACAGGCGAACTTTTGTAGTCCACGTTCGAGGGTGGCGGTGAATGGCCACCTGTCGGCCTTTTTTCCACACTCGCGGGGCACCAGAGAGGGGTGTCCCCTCTCCCCCTTGTTATTCGCGCTCAGCATTGAGCCCCTAGCTATAGCTGTGAGGGAACATGAAGGAGTGAAGGGCATACCGTTCACGGGTGAGCAACACAAGATTTCCCTATTCGCGGCGATGTCCTGCTTTCGGTGGCTGATCCTGCTGGTTCTCTACCTTGTGTCCGGGATATTTTGCTTGAATTTGAGGGAGTGGCTGGCTTCAAGATTAACTATGGCAAATCTTACATTCTGAATCTGACCTTGTCGCAGGCCGATGTAGCTCAGGTGAGGGCATTGACGCCGTTGGCTTGGGCCTCGGGCTCGATTCTCTATCTGGGAGTTCACCTGACTCCTACGGTGGGTAGGTTGTTCGCGGCCAACTTCCCGCCCCTGCTGGCAAAGACGCAGGCGGAATTGGAGAGATGGAAGCCTAAGTTCCTGTCCTGGTTAGGTAGGGTGCACGCGCTTAAAATGGTTCTCCTCCCCAAATACTTGTATCTCTTCCAAGCCCTGCCTATCCCACTGGAAGGCTCTTTCTTTCGGCAACTCAAAACGATGATCTTGAAATTTGTCTGGCAGGGGGGTCGGGCGCGTCTGTCATTCGCACTCCTGCGCCGGCTGCGATCTGAGGGCGGGGTTGGTCTTCCAGACCTGCACTTATATTATAAAGCTGCCCAACTGAGGGTCATGGTGGAATGGTCGCAGCAGTTCTCCGAGAAACACTGGCTACATATGGACCGAAGCGTGGCAGGTCGGTCCATCTGGGATTTAGCCTGGAAGCCGAAGAGGGATCGCCCAGTGAATGCGTACCTCAGTACTCCCACGGGTACTACGCTGAAAGTGTGGGACACTTTGGTAGGCGATGAGAGGTGGACGACCTTCCCATCTCCGTTCACTCCATTGCACTTCAACCCGGCCTTCCCGCCGGCGCTTGACGAGGGGCCTTTTGATGCGTGGAGGGAAGGTGGATGCAGGGCGCTGCTCCATCTGTTTCATGGCTCTGATCCTCTGACCTTCGCCAATTGCATGCGGGATTACCAGGTGCCGCAAACTGATAACTACAGGCATATCCAATTACTACATTGGGCCACGTCACCGGGAGTGCGGGAGGCAGCCACGCGGCCTCCTTCCGAATTCGAGGCTTTCTTGCTGAAGACGTCCACCATGAAGGGAGCCATCTCCTTCCTATACCGACTGCTGCTTCAATCTGCTTTGTCTCCTAGGCCGCGTTATATGGAGCAGTGGGAGGAAATGGTGGGGAGGGAAATCACCGATGGGGAATGGTCGGCATTGTGGAGGGATCTGACCCAAATCAATCACTCGATCCACCTGAGGGAGGCACATTTAAAAACTCTCATGCAGTGGTATATGGTTCCGGCCCGGCCTCATCGTATCTACCCGGCTACCTCAGATAGGTGCTGGAGGGGCTGTGGCCTTCTGGGGGACTTCCGCCACATTTGGTGGGATTGCCCAATAATCAGACCATTCTGGGATGAGATTCTCTCTCATATCAAGGATATTTTGCGATACCCTATTGACAACTCTTTGGCTTTTGTACTCCTGGGCCTATGGGACCCCGGTCTTGAGCACCAGACACGCGCGGATAAGAAGATTCTATGGCTTTGCTTGGGTGCAGCCAAGCTTACGCTGGCGGCAGCTTGGAAACGGAGGGAGGCACCAGCGGTCTCCCTTTGGCATGCGAGACTCTGGAGGCTTTTGAGTCTGGAAAGAATGGCGGACATCTTCCTCGGCAATTACAAAAACTTTAAGCACATATGGGGCCCCTTGGTGTCCTTTCTATCCACTGGTCTGCCTTCGGCGGTGTGCCCAGCATCATTGAGGACCTTACATCTCTTTCAACTTTAGTGTGCATGCTGAATGAATGGGGTGTGGGTGTGTCGCCGTCACGGGGGGTAAAGGGGGGGTAAGGGGTGTTGTGTTTCTTTCTTTTTGGTGCTGCAACCGGGGCACCTACTCTCAGCGGATAATGCCTTTTTTTTGCTTCTTGGACTGTCAGTAGACCTGCTTGAAGGGACTATTTGATTTCGTAAAGACTCTGCTCCTATGGGGCAATTTATACAGCAACTCCTTTCCTGCGAATGTACGGGCCTGTTGCCTGATCTTTCTTTTTGCATTGCATCGCTGCCTCCGTCCTGATTCACTCTATTTCCCACTGTGTGGGATTATCTGTGCTCCCGGTGTGGTATGTTTTATTTTTGTTCTTTTTGTTCACTGCAAAATAAAAATTTTACAAAAAAAAAAAAAAAATTTAGAATGGACATAATATCGAATGGACAGAATATAGACTACAAAAATATCGAATTTGAGGTAAGTAAGTTAATATCAATTTTTAAAGTGTTTTTTATGTTAGTATATGTTTGAAAAGTGTATATTTATTTTATTATTTATATTAATTAATTATTTTTATGGTATTTAATTTTTGCTTAATATAATTCTGTAGCGGGTTGTGGGTTTATAGGGGAATAGTGTGGGAAGTAATTTAATTATAATTAATTAAATATGTTAATTTATTTATTGGTAATATTTTGAATTAATTGTTAATTAATTATTAATTGGTAATTAATTAAAATATAATTGGTAATTATTTTTAATTATAGATTGATTGATAATTATGTTAATTTTAGTGATTTATTTTCTGTAGCGGGTTGTGGGTTTATAGGGGAATGGGGTGGGAAGTAATTTAATTATAATTAATTAAATATGTTATTAATTTATTGGTATTTATTTTGAATGAATTATTAATTGGTAATTAATTCAAATATAATTGGTAATTAATTTAAATTCATAGAATAATTGATAAATATGTTAATTGTAGTAATTTATTTTCAGTAGTGGGTTGTGGGTTTATAGGGGAATAGGGTGGGAAGTTATTTAATTATAAATAATTAAATATGTTAAGTTTTTCATTTGTATTTATTGTGAAATAATTGTTAATTAATTATTAATTGGTAATTATTTAAAATATATTGGGTAATTAATTTTAATTCATTTATTATTTGATAATTATGGTAATTTCATTAATTTAGTTTCTGTAGGGGGTTGTATGTTTACAGGGGAATAGAGTGGGGAGTAATTTAATTGTAAGTAATTCTATTTTTAATTTTTTTTTATTTTATACAATTTTTAATCATTTTCTAATTGTTAATTAATTTATTGTTAATTGGTAAATAATTTGTATTAGTAGGTAATTATTTTTATTAGTTAATTTTTATTTGCATTTTTAATTGATTAATTAATATATTATATAAAGTGTTAAGTATTTTAATTAATTTGTAATTGGTATTATTATTTATTTTATTTTTATTTATATATGAAGTATTTACTTTCCCTACTGTTGCACTCACTGGAGTGGGAATAGTAACTTTTACCCTCCTGCTATCCAATGCTTTCTCTAATGTTGCACTCACTTGAGTGGGAATAGTAATTTTTACCCCTACGCTATCCAACGCTTCCCCCTACTGTTGCACTCTCTGTAGTGGGAATAGTAATTTTTATCCCTACGCTATCCAACGCTTTCCCTACTGTTGCACTCTTTGGAGTGGGAATAGTCATTTTTACCCCTACGCTATCCAACGCTTTCCCTACTGTTGCACTCTCTGTAGTGGTAATAGTAATTTTTACCCCTACGCTACCCAACGCTTTCGCTACTGTTGCACTCTCTGGAGTGGGAATAGTAATTTTTACCCCTTTGCTATCCAATGCCTTCCCTACTGTTGCACTCTGTGGAGTGGGAATAGTAATGTTTACCCCTACGCTACCCAACGCTTTCGCTACTGTTGCACTCTCTGGAGTGGGAATAGTAATTTTACCCCTATGCTATCCAACGTTTTCCCTACTGTTGCACTCTGTGGAGTGGGAATAGTAATGTTTACCTCTACACTATCCAACGCTTTACCTGCTGTTGCACTCTCCGGAGTGGGAATAGTAATTTTTACCTCTACACTATCCAACGTTTTCCCTACTGTTGCACTCTCTGGAGTGGGAATAGTAATTTTTACCCCTACGCTATACAGCGCTTTCCCTACAGTTGCACTCTCTGGAGTTGGAATAGTAATTTTTACCCCTACGCTATCCAATGCTTTCCCTACTGTTGCACTCTCTGGAGTTGGAATAGTAATTTTTACCCCTAAGCTATATCATGCTTTCCCTACTGTTGCAATCTCTGTAGTGGGAATAGTAATTTTTACCTCTACGCTATCCAACGCTTTCCCTACTGTTGCACTCTCTGGAGTGGGAATAGTAATTTTTACCCCTACGCTATCCAATGCTTTCCTTACTGTTGCACTCCGTGGAGTGGGAATAGTAGTTTTTACCTCTATGCTATTCAACGCTTTCCCTACTCTTGCACTCTCTGGAGTGGGAATAGTACTTTTTACCCCTACGCTATCCAGCGCTTTCCCTTCTGTTGCACTCTCTGGAGATGGAATAGTAATTATTACCCCTACGCTTTCCCTACTGTTGCACTCTCTGGAGTTGGAATAGTAATTTTTACGCCTACGCTATCAAACGCTTTCCCTACTGTTGCACTCTCTGGAGTGGGAATAGTAATTTTTACCTCTAAACTATCCAACGCTTTACCTGCTGTTGCACTCTCCGGAGTGGGAATAGTAATTTTTACCTCTACACTATCCAACGCTTTCCCAACAGTTGCACTCTCTGGAGTGGGAATAGTAATTTTTACCCCTACGCTATACAGCGCTTTCCCTACAGTTGCACTCTCTGGAGTTGGAATAGTAATTTTTACCCCACGCTATCCAACGCTTTCCCTACTGTTGCACTCTCTGGAGTTGGAATAGTAATTTTTACCCCTAAGCTATCTCATGCTTTCCCTACTGTTGCAATCTCTGTAGTGGGAATAGTAATTTTTACCTCTACGCTATCCAACGCTTTCCCTACTGTTGCACTCTCTGGAGTGGGAATAGTAATTTTTACCCCTACGCTATGCAACGCTTTCCCTACTGTTGCACTCTCTGGAGTGGGAATAGTAATTTTTACCCCTATGCTATCCAACGCTTTCCCTACTGTTGCACTCTCTGGAGTGGGAATAGTAATTTTTACCCCTACGCTATCCAATGCTTTCCTTACTGTTGCACTCCGTGGAGTGGGAATAGTAATTATTACCCCTACGCTATCCAACGCTTTCCCTACTGTTGCACTCTCTGGAGTTGGAATAGTAATTTTTACCCCTACGCTATCAAACGCTTTCCCTACTGTTGCACTCTCTGGAGTGGGAATAGTAATTTTTACCTCTACACTATCCAACGCTTTACCTACTGTTGCACTCTCCGGAGTGGGAATAGTAATTTTTACCACTACGCTATCCAACGCTTTCCCTACTGTTGCACTATCTGGAGTGGGAATAGTAATTTTTACCCCTACGCTATCCAGAGCTTTCCCTACTGTTTTTTTTTGTCCTCATAACCATCATGTAGACAAAGTACCAAAAGGAATTTACAGAGAGCAGCTGTCTCAGTTTATCTGAAAAACTCGAGGGGACACGAGTCTTGTGGGGGCCATCTATCCCTCAGCTGTCAACTGTATTCCAGAAAGGCACAGAGTCATGATTTACCAATCTGCGGCAAACCTTGGGGTAGTTTTGCAGCCAAGTGGGGCCGGGCATGAACCGGATAACGGCTGTTCCACAGGTACAAGATATCGAAGTATCATAGGAGATCAATTAGTGGGCCTGGGGAAAAAAAAAACCCGGATGAGTCAATGAAGCCAAGAAAGTAGATACCAGAACGCCCATTTACTGTGATTACCAGATCTGGCCAGATCGGTACATGACGTCTGCAAGACTGAGTTTTGCCAATCTCTAAAAGTAGGAGGTGAAGAGTCTTTCCATTTCCTGCAGATTTCCCTTCTTGCAAGCAGGATAGCATAAAAGACTAGACACCTGGCTAGATTTTGTACGCCTTCTAAAACACCAAATACTATTAGAGGCAGATCTATGGTGACAAGTCTTCCCAATGATTCTGTGAGGGAATTACTGATATCCTCCCAAAATGTGGTTAATAGTGGGCCTTCAAAATACATGTGTGTATCTGATGCAGCAATCAACCTGCATTTAGCACAAAACACTGACTGTCCTCCTGCAAATTTAAATAACCTAAGAGGGGAGATATGATTTCTGCAAAGCCAGGACGGCTTAACAATGTTTCACAGAAGTTCAAAAGAAGTCATCCAAAGATTTTGTAAATTCTGGTCCGTCAAAACAGAGCCCCATAATGACTCCGGCAGAACAAAGTCCCCATCCGACTCCTCCAAAATGAAATTATACCATTTAGATACTTCTTTTTTAGCTAGACCACAGATTAGTAAATCTGAGACAAATGGGCTCTGCCCTTCAAGATTGAATTTATTCTGTTAGCGGGAGAGGTTTTATAGGCGACAGTCCAGCTATGAATCTGTATGTATTTGAATCGTGAAAGATTGGGGCCAACCTTGGCTTGCAGATGTTCCCACGAGAGTAAATCCCCCTCATAAAAGAGGTCACCCCAAACTTCCAGGCCTGCCTCTCTCAAAGGGATTGCTAGAGTGTCATCAAGCCAAGCAAGATTTTCAGGCAACCCCCACAGCGGAGTTTTTTCGCAAAAAAAATTTAATTTTATGGATTTCATTACTTCAGCCCAAGTTCTAGCCAGACCTTGTAGGGTCTTCAGTTTGATTTTTTTTTTTAACTTAGGATTACCAAACTTAAAAAGAAAACCAGAATGATTAATTCTTTCCCCATCCAACATAGCTGCATACATAGGACCCACCCTCAAGACTACGGGACCCTTCAACAACATTCGTGAGTGGGATAATTGAAAGGCCCAAGCATAGATTCTTAGGTCTGGAGCCGCCAAGCCCCCCTTATCACGTCGCCGCCTTAGTTTTTTCCAAGCGATCCGTGGAAGATGGGTATTCCAGATAAAGGATGAGATATTAGATTGGAACTTGGCTAAAGTAGTTTGATCAGAGTATACAGGAATGGTATTAAATAAAAAGGAAATTTTAGGAAGGATAGACATTTTGATTAGATTGGCTCTACCTAGTAATGAAAGAGGCAAATGCGACCTCTACGCTATCCGATGCTTTCCCTACTGTTGCACTCTCTGGAGTGGGAATAGTAATTTTTACCCCTACGCTATACAGCGCTTTCCCTACAGTTGCACTCTCTGGAGTTGGAATAGTAGTTTTTACCCCTACGCTATCCAACGCTTTCCCTACTGTTGCACTCTCTGGAGTTGGAATAGTAATTTTTACCCCTACGCTATCTAACGCTTTCCCTACTGTTGAACTCTCTGGAGAGGGAATAGTAATTTTTACCTCTACTCTATCCAACGCTTTCCCTACTGTTGCACTCTCTGGAGTGGGAATAGTCATTTTTACCCCTACGCTATCAACGCTTTCCCTACAGTTGCACTCTCTGGAGTGGGAATAGTAATTTTTACCCCTACGCTATCCAACGCTTTCCCTACTGTTGCACTCTCTGGAGTGGGAATAGTAATTTTTACCCCTACGCTATCCAACGCTTTCCCTACTGTTGCACTCTGTGGAGTGGGAATAGTAATTTTAACCTCTACGCTATCCAATGCATTCCCTACTGTTGCACTCTCTGGAGTGGGAATAGTACTTTTTACCCCTACGCTATCCAGCGCTTTCCCTACTTTTGCACTCTCTGGAGATGGAATAGTAATTTTTACCCCTATGCTATCCAACGCTTTCCCTACTGTTGCACTCTCAGGAGTTGGAATAGTAATTTTTACCCCTACGCTATCCAACGCTTTCCCTACTGTTGCACTCTCTGGAGTTGGAATAGTAATTTTTACCCCTACGCTATCAAACGCTTTCCCTACTGTTGCACTCTCTGGAGTGGGAATAGTAATTTTTACCTCTACACTATCCAACGCTTTACCTACTGTTGCACTCTCCGGAGTGGGAATAGTAATTTTTACCACTACGCTATCCAACGCTTTCCCTACTGTTGCACTATCTGGAGTGGGAATAGTAATTTTTACCCCTACGCTATCCAGAGCTTTCCCTACTGTTTTTTTTTGTCCTCATAACCATCATGTAGACAAAGTACCAAAAGGAATTTACAGAGAGCAGCTGTCTCAGTTTATCTGAAAAACTCGAGGGGACACGAGTCTTGTGGGGGCCATCTATCCCTCAGCTGTCAACTGTATTCCAGAAAGGCACAGAGTCATGATTTACCAATCTGCGGCAAACCTTGGGGTAGTTTTGCAGCCAAGTGGGGCCGGGCATGAACCGGATAACGGCTGTTCCACAGGTACAAGATATCGAAGTACCATAGGAGATCAATTAGTGGGCCTGGGGAAAAAAAAAACCCGGATGAGTCAATGAAGCCAAGAAAGTAGATACCAGAACGCCCATTTACTGTGATTACCAGATCTGGCCAGATCGGTACATGAGGTCTGCAAGACTGAGTTTTTCCAATCTCTAAAAGTAGGAGGTGAAGAGTCTTTCCATTTCCTGCAGATTTCCCTTCTTGCAAGCAGGATAGCATAAAAGACTAGACACCTGGCTAGATGTTGTACGCCTTCTAAAACACCAAATACTATTAGAGGCAGATCTATGGTGACAAGTCTTCCCAATGATTCTGTGAGGGAATTACTGATATCCTCCCAAAATGTGGTTAATAGTGGGCCTTCAAAATACATGTGTGTATCTGATGCAGCAATCAACCTGCATTTAGCACAAAACACTGACTGTCCTCCTGCAAATTTAAATAACCTAAGAGGGGAGATATGATTTCTGCAAAGCCAGGACGGCTTAACAATGTTTCACAGAAGTTCAAAAGAAGTCATCCAAAGATTTTGTAAATTCTGGTCCGTCAAAACAGAGCCCCATAATGACTCTGGCAGAACAAAGTCCCCATCCGACTCCTCCAAAATGAAATTATACCATTTAGATACTTCTTTTTTAGCTAGACCACAGATTAGTAAATCAGAGACAAATGGGCTCTGCCCTTCAAGATTGAATTTATTCTGTTAGCGGGAGAGGTTTTATAGGCGACAGTCCAGCTATGAATCTGTATGTATTTGAATCGTGAAAGATTGGGGCCAACCTTGGCTTGCAGATGTTCCCACGAGAGTAAATCCCCCTCATAAAAGAGGTCACCCCAAACTTCCAGGCCTGCCTCTCTCAAAGGGATTGCTAGAGTGTCATCAAGCCAAGCAAGATTTTCAGGCAACCCCCACAGCGGAGTTTTTTCGCAAAAAAAATTTAATTTTATGGATTTCATTACTTCAGCCCAAGTTCTAGCCAGACCTTGTAGGGTCTTCAGTTTGATTTTTTTTTTTAACTTAGGATTACCAAACTTAAAAAGAAAACCAGAATGATTAATTCTTTCCCCATCCAACATAGCTGCATACATAGGACCCACCCTCAAGACTACGGGACCCTTCAACAACATTCGTGAGTGGGATAATTGAAAGGCCCAAGCATAGATTCTTAGGTCTGGAGCCGCCAAGCCCCCCTTATCACGTCGCCGCCTTCGTTTTTTCCAAGCGATCCGTGGAAGATGGGTATTCCAGATAAAGGATGAGATATTAGATTGGAACTTGGCTAAAGTAGTTTGATCAGAGTATACAGGAATGGTATTAAATAAAAAGGAAATTTTAGGAAGGATAGACATTTTGATTAGATTGGCTCTACCTAGTAATGAAAGAGGCAAATGCGACCTCTACGCTATCCGATGCTTTCCCTACTGTTGCACTCTCTGGAGTGGGAATAGTAATTTTTACCCCTACGCTATACAGCGCTTTCCCTACAGTTGAACTCTCTGGAGTTGGAATAGTAGTTTTTACCCCTATGCTATCCAACGCTTTCCCTACTGTTGCACTCTCTGGAGTTGGAATAGTAATTTTTACCCCTACGCTATCTAACGCTTTCCCTACTGTTGAACTCTCTGGAGAGGGAATAGTAATTTTTACCTCTACTCTATCCAACGCTTTCCCTACTGTTGCACTCTCTGGAGTGGGAATAGTCATTTTTACCCCGACGCTATCAACGCTTTCCCTACAGTTGCACTCTCTGGAGTGGGAATAGTAATTTTTACCCCTACGCTATCCAACGCTTTCCCTACTGTTGCACTCTCTGGAGTGGGAATAGTAATTTTTACCCCTACGCTATCCAACGCTTTCCCTACTGTTGCACTCTGTGGAGTGGGAATAGTAATTTTAACCTCTACCCTATCCAATGCATTCCCTACTGTTGCACTCTCTGGAGTGGGAATAGTACTTTTTACCCCTACGCTATCCAGCGCTTTCCCTACTTTTGCACTCTCTGGAGATGGAATAGTAATTTTTACCCCTATGCTATCCAACGCTTTCCCTACTGTTGCACTCTCAGGAGTTGGAATAGTAATTTTTACCCCTACGCTATCCAACGCTTTCCCTACTGTTGCACTCTCTGGAGTTGGAATAGTAATTTTTACCCCTACGCTATCAAACGCTTTCCCTACTGTTGCACTCTCTGGAGTGGGAATAGTAATTTTTACCTCTACACTATCCAACGCTTTACCTACTGTTGCACTCTCCGGAGTGGGAATAGTAATTTTTACCACTACGCTATCCAACGCTTTCCCTACTGTTGCACTATCTGGAGTGGGAATAGTAATTTTTACCCCTACGCTATCCAGAGCTTTCCCTACTGTTTTTTTTTGTCCTCATAACCATCATGTAGACAAAGTACCAAAAGGAATTTACAGAGAGCAGCTGTCTCAGTTTATCTGAAAAACTCGAGGGGACACGAGTCTTGTGGGGGCCATCTATCCCTCAGCTGTCAACTGTATTCCAGAAAGGCACAGAGTCATGATTTACCAATCTGCGGCAAACCTTGGGGTAGTTTTGCAGCCAAGTGGGGCCGGGCATGAACCGGATAACGGCTGTTCCACAGGTACAAGATATCGAAGTACCATAGGAGATCAATTAGTGGGCCTGGGGAAAAAAAAAACCCGGATGAGTCAATGAAGCCAAGAAAGTAGATACCAGAACGCCCATTATCTGTGATTACCAGATCTGGCCAGATCGGTACATGAGGTCTGCAAGACTGAGTTTTGCCAATCTCTAAAAGTAGGAGGTGAAGAGTCTTTCCATTTCCTGCAGATTTCCCTTCTTGCAAGCAGGATAGCATAAAAGACTAGACACCTGGCTAGATTTTGTACGCCTTCTAAAACACCAAATACTATTAGAGGCAGATCTATGGTGACAAGTCTTCCCAATGATTCTGTGAGGGAATTACTGATATCCTCCCAAAATGTGGTTAATAGTGGGCCTTCAAAATACATGTGTGTATCTGATGCAGCAATCAACCTGCATTTAGCACAAAACACTGACTGTCCTCCTGCAAATTTAAATAACCTAAGAGGGGAGATATGATTTCTGCAAAGCCAGGACGGCTTAACAATGTTTCACAGAAGTTCAAAAGAAGTCATCCAAAGATTTTGTAAATTCTGGTCCGTCAAAACAGAGCCCCATAATGACTCCGGCAGAACAAAGTCCCCATCCGACTCCTCCAAAATGAAATTATACCATTTAGATACTTCTTTTTTAGCTAGACCACAGATTAGTAAATCTGAGACAAATGGGCTCTGCCCTTCAAGATTGAATTTATTCTGTTAGCGGGAGAGGTTTTATAGGCGACAGTCCAGCTATGAATCTGTATGTATTTGAATCGTGAAAGATTGGGGCCAACCTTGGCTTGCAGATGTTCCCACGAGAGTAAATCCCCCTCATAAAAGAGGTCACCCCAAACTTCCAGGCCTGCCTCTCTCAAAGGGATTGCTAGAGTGTCATCAAGCCAAGCAAGATTTTCAGGCAACCCCCACAGCGGAGTTTTTTCGCAAAAAAAATTTTATTTTATGGATTTCATTACTTCAGCCCAAGTTCTAGCCAGACCTTGTAGGGTCTTCAGTTTGATTTTTTTTTTAACTTAGGATTACCAAACTTAAAAAGAAAACCAGAATGATTAATTCTTTCCCCATCCAACATAGCTGCATACATAGGACCGACCCTCAAGACTACGGGACCCTTCAACAACATTCGTGAGTGGGATAATTGAAAGGCCCAAGCATAGATTCTTAGGTCTGGAGCCGCCAAGCCCCCCTTATCACGTCGCCGCCTTAGTTTTTTCCAAGCGATCCGTGGAAGATGGGTATTCCAGATAAAGGATGAGATATTAGATTGGAACTTGGCTAAAGTAGTTTGATCAGAGTATACAGGAATGGTATTAAATAAAAAGGAAATTTTAGGAAGGATAGACATTTTGATTAGATTGGCTCTACCTAGTAATGAAAGAGGCAAATGCGACCTCTACGCTATCCGATGCTTTCCCTACTGTTGCACTCTCTGGAGTGGGAATAGTAATTTTTACCCCTACGCTATACAGCGCTTTCCCTACAGTTGCACTCTCTGGAGTTGGAATAGTAGTTTTTACCCCTACGCTATCCAACGCTTTCCCTACTGTTGCACTCTCTGGAGTTGGAATAGTAATTTTTACCCCTACGCTATCTAACGCTTTCCCTACTGTTGACCTCTCTGGAGAGGGAATAGTAATTTTTACCTCTACTCTATCCAACGCTTTCCCTACTGTTGCACTCTCTGGAGTGGGAATAGTCATTTTTACCCCTACGCTATCAACGCTTTCCCTACAGTTGCACTCTCTGGAGTGGGAATAGTAATTTTTACCCCTACGCTATCCAACGCTTTCCCTACTGTTGCACTCTCTGGAGTGGGAATAGTAATTTTTACCCCTACGCTATCCAACGCTTTCCCTACTGTTGCACTCTGTGGAGTGGGAATAGTAATTTTAACCTCTACGCTATCCAATGCATTCCCTACTGTTGCACTCTCTGGAGTGGGAATAGTACTTTTTACCCCTACGCTATCCAGCGCTTTCCCTACTTTTGCACTCTCTGGAGATGGAATAGTAATTTTTACCCCTATGCTATCCAACGCTTTCCCTACTGTTGCACTCTCAGGAGTTGGAATAGTAATTTTTACCCCTACGCTATCAAACGCTTTCCCTACTGTTGCACTCTCTGGAGTGGGAATAGTAATTTTTACCTCTACACTATCCAACGCTTTACCTACTGTTGCACTCTCCGGAGTGGGAAAAGTAATTTTTACCACTACGCTATCCAACGCTTTCCCTACTGTTGTACTATCTGGAGTGGGAATAGTAATAGGAATAGGAATTTTTACCCCTATGCTATCCAGCCCTTTCCCTACTGTTGCACTCTCTGGAGTTGGAATAGTATTTTTTTACCCCTACGCTATCCAACGCTTTCCCTACTGTCGCGGTCTAGCCAAGTATAGGACCGCGCACTAAGTAAATAATTCATCACATTCACGCACTTCCCAACCTAATGCTTGTCTTAATTAGTTCTCACTCCCTTGCGTACCACAAGAGTAGATTAGCTTATGGGTCCCGCGTCACATCATTGATCCGTCCCATCTTCTCCCTCTACTAGGCTTGACCGTTTGGCAACCCACCAGGCTGAGAATTCTCCTCCTGCTTCACATGTGAGTATCCCGGCTCACACATGTCATTAGTGAGGTTATTTGTAAGGGGCGGAAGAAACACAGTTTTGGCACCTTCAATGCCAGGATAGTAACAGGGACTCTGTAAGATGTCCCACATTCTTTCTTGTCCACAATTTTCTCTCTGACCAGGACCCCAACCTTCAGGACCCAGCTGGGTCTTGCCAGGACAACCTTCCATTCCCTAGTGCCAGTGCATTTTACTTGGGAATTGCTTTGCCCATCCTGCAAGCTCTTTAGAGATACAGGCGCTACTCTGCACTAGCTTCCCATGATATTTTGGAGAGCTGCTACATCTTATTTTTAACATGTCTAGTCTAAAGGGAATAGCACAAATTTGTTCAAAAGTTTTGGCTCTGTTTTGATTAGCACCTTTCAAACAGTTTTCTGAGTCATTCACTCTTATACATTCATTCTCATGCTTGCAAGCATCTTAAGAAGTCTTCTTCTGGTCGAGTGCTTAATTGTTGGGACTGTGATTTTAACTTTTCTGCTCTGCAATGGATGTCCCATTTCGAGATCAAATGGAACTAGCTCTACTACGTGCTGCTGTGCAGTTAGCACATGGTGATGGTGCAAGCTTATAATAATATGAGGCTGGGTCAGATGTATCATACCCAGCACAATAAGCAAACTTCTATGCAAATGTTCATTTGAGTGTAATTGTAAATAGCAAGTGGAATACTTGATTTATGCAGAAAATGTTGACCGTAATGTTGAAAACAAAACATTTTACTATAATTAGTTGTATCATCATACAATTCATCAGACAAAAACACAGTAGAATGCTCCAGATCTTCTAGCATTTCATGCACTGTATTAATGTTCCAATCATCAGAAACAGTATTAGGAATAATGATATAATTCAAACATATTTTGAACAGATATGGAATTTGTAAACAATCAGTGGGGCCATACACATCATACACTAACCTATCCTAAACAATCCCATCGGAAATTAATACAGCTGAAATGTTCACCAAGGAAAGGTCTCTTCAGTCATGGTGTGATGACACGTGCATATGAGAACCAAGTTCACCAGTTGTATTGCAGAGCATCCTGGGAGATATTGTCTATTTAGGAGTAAGAAAGGGACTGCCCACAAACCAATCCAAAGGACCTGGAAAAGTGGCACAATTGTAATCCAAAGATATAATCATGGAGAAACAAAATATGTCCTTTTCAGCCAAAGCTAGAAAACTCATATTTTCAGCCTGAATGGTAGAAGCGGGGTGGTGGTTGATCCGATGCATCAGACGGGAAGTCATCAAAGTTGATGAAGTAGCCAGAGACTGCCCGATCTATTTTTGGCAGCACAGCAGGTTTTGTAGAATTGGGAGAAGACTCGATTTATGGTACATTGACGTAGAACATATTCTTTTCAGGTTTCTGAATTGAAATCTGTGATTCTGTACTAGTTGACTATCGAGATGTTGTAGTTGTTGCAGCAGGTAGAAGACATACTTTGTTATTGTTAATTGTTGTCTCTCATTGGTGAGAGGATGCTTCGTTAGTCATTAGTTATTAAAGCTTCCATCTGAACTTCCTGCACTAATTGCACGACCCAGAGTTATGGTTGGGCTCCAGGCACCACAGGTAGATATCTGTTGCTGTCCAGTGTCGCTGCCTGGCTAGCTCATCTCCTGCTATCCAATGATAGACATAGCTAGCTCATCTCATTCTCTTTTTCACTTTGCATTCTAGTCCCTCAAGTCCTATTGTTATAATGTGGTGGACAAAATACATGTTATGCAATGGCAGAAACAAACATGACTGGATAAGCTACTGAAGCCTGATATGGGAAAC
Source organism: Lissotriton vulgaris (assembly GCF_964263255.1). Lineage (NCBI taxonomy): Eukaryota > Metazoa > Chordata > Amphibia > Caudata > Salamandridae > Lissotriton > Lissotriton vulgaris. The sequence continues at coordinate 167,199,551 of NC_141689.1, read as the reverse complement.
TTGAGAGCTATGTTAAATGCTTTCCAACATTATTCAAAGTAAATTTATTGAATTTTAAGAACATTTGAGTTCTGTCATTTCTGTACCTGTTTAATACAGGTGCTGGTGGAGTACATGTCATGGGGAACTGGTATCATCATGTTAGTGTATAATACGACTTACATAAATATGATCACTACATGCAAAGAAGAGTGAGTCAAAATGATCCTTTTACATTTAATTTGAAGTAGCACAACCTAGAGAATTTGGTAGCTCACACACACACGTGATTGCTTGCATAGTGAGTGTTTGCATGCCTTTGGTGCACAGAGCCTTGGCCGCTGTGCACAGAGAACTTTTATTGCCCCATATAGAATACAAAAAATAGAGGGAACATTGCTGGGGATGTTTGTCTATGTAATTAATTTTAGCAAACACTTGTAGCACTTGTACCATGTATTTTTCTGCTACACATTTGATATATGTCCTGAAAGAGGTGGCTGGCAAAGAACAAGAAAACCCCTGTTAATTAGTGAAAGGAGGAAAATGAGAGGTAAAGGAAGAATCAGTCAAGCAAAAGTTGGTATTGCAATCCCAGCGCTGGGACGCCCCCGGGCAGCCATGCGCTTTAGAAATCCCGTTTTCATTTCATTTCATTTCATTTCAAAAGATATAACAAACCCACACATCCATTCACATTCAGGCCAGTGCTTAATTTGGAAAAGAATAAGTGCTAAGTCCAAGGTTGTGCTCAGAAGCCTGAATGCTGCACTGTTGAGGGTCGGGTTGCCGAATTCCAATGCTGCGTAGTTTTGGTTCAAACTCTTGCCCCTTTCATCCACCACCAGACACTTGCTGCCTCTTAATCACACTCTTTTGGGTTCTTGTTCATCCCTACTGTCTTTCTTTGTTACGATTTTCTGTCTTTCACTGCCTCCTTTCTTCACCTCTTGTGTTTTTCTATCTCTTCCTCTACCTCAAATTTTGATGAGGAAAATAGTGCTGGTCTCTAAAACTAAGTGCTGGTGGGCCCCACCTGCATCCATTGGCTCAAATTAAGCAGTGAGTCAGGCACCCATCTATCTCTCTCCAAATTCCAATCTACCCATGCCCACTCATTTACTCTTACATGAGTGTGCTTATAATGCAGTTTCCGGTACCCACCTATGCATTCCTTCAGCCATCTTTTACATTCACCCACAGTCAGGCACCCATCCATCCCCCAATCCACCCATGCCTATTAACTTAACATCCCATCTAGCCACGGTCAGTCAATCAGTACTCTTGTAAAGGTGCTGAGTGGGGACTGGGATATCTGCGGTTGTGTCAAAGAGCCAGGTCTTGAAGTCCTTCCAGAATTGCCTCAGTGATGGTGTTTTCCTTAGGTGCAGAGGCAGGGAGTTCCAGGTCTTTGCAGTGAGTTTGGGGAAGGATCTTCCTCCAGCCGTGGTCCTGCGGATCAGTGGGATGGGGGGCAGGGCCAGTTGGGTGGAGCGGAGATGTCTGGTGGGAATGTAGAAGGAGAGACAGTGGTTGAGGTATGCAGGTCCAGCATTGTGGAGGACTTTGTAGGCATGCATGAGAATCTTCAAGGTGATTGTTTTGTTGAGAGGTAGCCAGTGAAGGTCTCTCAGGTGGCTGGTGATGTGGTTGTGGCATGGGATATTCAAGATGAGTCCCTAGGTTTATCCATCAACTTACCGCTCCCATGTACTGAGACAGTGATGTAATCACACTGCACTTTCAGAGGTCAACCCAAACCCATGCATTCATTCATTCAGCCATATTTTGTATGGGTGTCCTGTAATTCTTAGCAAGCACAACAAGATGATGGATGGAGTGTTGAAACTTTTCAACCACTCACCCCAGGCAAAGATCTGGGTTCAAGCCAGCATTGGCTCCTCCGATAAGTTGGAGGAGCATCAGCCCACATGCCAGCAGCCAAGAAAAATACAAATTAAACAATGGTAAGCTCTTGCTTATTATCCTTTTATCTTTGCTCTCAGAATCGAGACTTGGGGGCAGGACCCGGGGATGACAGGCTGGTGGAGGAGTGGTTGCCCTGCTATTCGGTGCGCATGACAGTCTGGGCGTCCGTCTCAGGATGGCCAAACTGTCATGTGCACCGTAGCTCTACCCAACCAGCGTTGCTGGGTTGGAGAGAGCAGGCAGTGGCTTCTAGTCTAACTGAGAGCGCAAATCATTGGTGCTCAAGCCAATCCTGATGATGCTTTTAGCAACATTAAAGCAGCATCAGGCTTGGCCACAGTGGACTCTGGGAGCCTGTGCTTGCAGTGGAGAGGAGCACGATGCAGACGGAAAGTGTTTTCTTTTTATATGTCTTGTTATACGTCCGTCTGTCACCCTCTCTCCCCACCCCACCACTCTTTCAATACACTGACCGCTACTGGTTTAATCCATTGTTCTTTTGCTCACTATGCCATTCCAGTTTAGATCCAGTCATATGCAAATCCTCATGGGAACAGTCCAGCCCGAACTGCCAGACCAGGTCCTCCCTGGACAGGAAACAACCATCCTGGGACGGTTTTTGGGGTTTCACCCCTCGTCAGCCAGGCTAGCTTGAATCCAGTGGCACAACAAGATGACAGACGGAGTGCTGAACCTTTTCAACCACTCACCCCTAGTGACAGTACTGGAGTGGCATAGTGAGCAAAAAATGTTGGATTAAACCCAGATCTGTGACTGGGGGCGAGTGGTTGAAAAGTTTTAGCACTCCATCTATCATCTTGTTGTGTTTGCTATGTCCTATAATACTTATCACAATGTAGTACAACATATTGTCCATCCAGCTACAAGCCCAAACATATGCATGCATCTTTCACACTTTCTAGACATCCATATACCTATTCCTTCATCTAATAACCAAACCCATGCCTCCGTCTATACAAACACCCAAACTCATCCTCACCAATGCATACCTCCATCCAAACACACAAACACATCCACACCCATGCCTCCATCCATCCAAACATCCAAAAACATCCACACCCTTGCATCCATCTATCCAAACACCCAAACTCATTGCAAACCCACGCATCCATCCATCCAAACACCCAAACTCATTCCAAACCCATGCACCCATCCATTCAAACACACAAACTCATTCCACACCCATACACCCATCCATCCAAACACCCAAACTCTTTCCAAACCCATGCATCCATCCATCCATCCAAACACTCAAAATCATCCATGTCCATGCGCCTATCCATCCAAAAACCCAAACTCATTCCAGACCCATGCATCTATCCATTCAAACACCCAAACTTATTTCACCCATCCATCCAAACACCCAAACTCATCTACACCCATGCATCTATCTAAGCACTCAAACTCATCCACACCAATGCCTCATCCATCTAAAGACATCAACATCCATGCATCCATCCATCCAAACACCCAAACACATCGATACCCATCCATCCAAACACCCAAACTCATTCCACATCCATGCTTCCATCCATCCAAACACTCAAACTCATTCATGCCCATGTGCCTATCTATCCAAACACCCAAACACGTCTACATCAATGAATCCATCCAAAAGCCCAAACTCATCCAACACCTGTGCATTCATCCAAAAATCAAAACTCGTCTACACCCATGCATCCATCCATCCATCCATTCAAACAACTAAACACATCTACACCTATGCATCCATCTATTCAAACACACAAGCTCATCCACACCCATTCATCCATCCATTTATCCAAACTCATCCACATCCATGCATCCATCCATCCAAACACTCAAACTCATTCATGCCCATGTGCTTATCCATCCAAACACCCAAACCCTTCTACACCCATGCATCCATATATCCATCCAAACAACCAAACACATTTACACCTATGCATCCATCCATTCAAACACCCAGCTCATCCACAACCATGCATCCATCTATCCATCCAAACGCATCCACATCCATCCATCCAAACACTCAAATTCATTCATGCCCATGTGCCTATCCATCCAAACACCCAAACACTTCTACACCAATGCATCCATCCAATTGCCCAAACTCATCCAACACCCATGTGTTCATCTAAAAATCAAAGCTCGTACACACCCATGCATCCATCCATCCATTCATACAAACAAACATATCTACAACTATGCATACATCCATTCAAACACCCAAGCTCATCCCCACCCATGCATCCATCCATCCAAACTCATCCACACACATGCAGATATCCATTTAAACACCCAAATGCACCCACAACCATCCATTCAAACACCCAAACACATCCACACCCAAGAATCCATCCATCCAAACACCCAAGACCATCCACACCCAAGGATACATCCATCCAAATACCCTAAAACATCCACACTGAGGCACCCATCCACTCAGTCCTATCCATCTAATCACAATACCACTTTAACACACCCATGCAATTATTCTGCATCAAGCAAGAGCCATGTGTATGTTTACTCTTAAATTATGCAATACCTGATCCCTGCAATCATGATGTCATTTTGGTGCGCCCAGCATACATGCTACAGAATAGCAGAAAATAATAGCCATTATTACGCTGAGGCACACACACAAACACACGCGCACACACAAGGATGTATCTGTATTAATCTTTCCGATAACACTGACGCTTACAACTCTTCCTCCATCCATCCACACACTCTTACTCCGACAGCCATTCATCCATGCCCTCATAAACATACACATGTACCATTCACCAACCCCCATACATTCATCTGTCCACCTATCGTTCAGCCATCCATGAGTGACCTCCCATCAATACATCCTTGGGTTCATCTTTGTACCCGTTTCTGCTCAAGCATCAATTGAACCTTTCTTTCATATACACACATATAAAGGCATGTGAGGGTGAGAGAGACTGCGAAAAGAGTGGGAGATACAGACAGAGAGAGCGAGAGAGAGAGAGAGAGAGGAAGGGAATAAGAGAAGAGAGAGAGGGAAAAAGAGAAGAGAGAGAGAAAGAGAGAAAGAATGTGTGTGGGGGTATATTAATGAAATGTGTGCATGGGTGTCTGTGTGATTAGAGTGTGTGTTCATGGATGGCTCTATCTGTGTCGGTTTGTATGTGCACGAATGCGTTTTGCTCCATGTTTACATATATTCGAGCACAAATTATACGTGCGCTATATGAAGGTGGTTTTGCCAGTGCTTGTTCTTCTTTGAATCACCGGGCTGCACACGGGCTTGAGTATGCGAGTCTGCTCACGTGAGAGACTCAGGGATGCATTACAGTCCGTGCTTGTCCCTGAATCCCGCACACCCTCCTCCGGGAGGCCCTGCGCTCCCCTCCGGGAGGCCTGTGCAGACCTGCGCCCCCTCCGCAGCTGCCGAGACGCGCAGGTGGAGTGATGCTCGGCTGCACGTGCGTGAACCCAGCCGTGACCTTGTGTTTGACTCAGTTGTGGCTCATACGGGAACTCGTGGGTGGCCGGGTGGGTGTATGTCAGCAGCTCTGACAGCCGACGCCTTCTCTCCGGGATCACACTCCATCCACCTCGGACACTTTCAAAGCCCGTCCGTGTCTGGGGAGCAGTCGAGTGATATCTGTTTTTAACTATATTCAGACTCAAGGCAATGCTGTGAGTGTGCGTGATTACATAGCGCACTGAAGAAGAGAAAGAATGCAGTGCCTTGCGCATTGGTGCTTTTATAATGTGTTGTACGGGGATAGGGAGGGGGGAGCAGAGGCGTACCTACGGTTGGTGCAGCAGGTGTATGGCACCAGGGCCCAGAGCCACGAGGGGCCCATCGAACACTATTAGTGGCTGTAAACTACTACCCCAGCCGCAGTCAAAGGGGCCATTTTCTATCCTTGCACCAGGGCCAATTGCATCCTTCATAGGGTAGAGGGGAGATACTTGGGATAATGCATTCTGCAGTTTACAATTAGGCCTGGGCGGAGGTTCACTTATGTCACAATGATTGGAGTAATTCTGCGTTACTCTTTGATACAAAGGGGCAGATTTATGAGGCCCTTGCGCCACGTTTACGCTGCTGTTGCGTCACGCAAGGCGGCGTAAATGTGGCGCATCCCTAGGAGGCATTTACAACGTGATGCATCTATGGAGATGCGTCACGGTGTAAGGCCCTGCGCCACATGAAACCTGCGTCAGGTTTCATGTAGGCGTTCCGGTGCAGGGGGGGCGTTCCGTCGCAGGAACGCCCCTGGAAAGTGACTCAGTGAAATCTACAAGATTTCACTGAGTCACTTTCTACGTCAATTGCTTACGCCTGCTTGAAGCAGGCATAAGGGTGATGCACCATGCAATGTAGGGGTGGCCCCTGTGCTTTGCAGGAGTCATGTCGCACTTGCGACATGACTCCAGCAATGCGCTGCCCATACGGCGAAAGATGCGTCACGCATCTTCCCTGCCTTGCACCATGGCTGGTGGAGCTGTGGCACACTGTGGCGCACATTAACTGGCGCATCCCTGGGGATGCGCCAGTTAACGTAAATCTGCCCCCATATGACCAATAATAACGCAATTATGTCTGATCACGTACCTAAGAGTAATTTGTGGGACAAAAATCCTACCGCGAGAGCACACGTAGCTGCTGTTTATGTTCTGTTCCATTTAATGCTATTTTTTTAGAGAAAAGTGTCTCTTTGCGATAAATCTGGATGTGAGGAGGCATTTCGCGCTAAGAAACTAGCGGTAAAAGCTGCAAAAAAGTTGGGGGCAAATCCTACCCCAACTGCACATTTAGGGAGCACGAGCAGCCAATCACACCACTATTCATGCTCTGTTGCATCTAATGCTATTTCTTAGCACTAAATATGTCTGTGCATCCATTTTTGATGCTTGGGTAATTTCTGGGGTGAGAAAATAGCCATAAATGCAGAATTTCTCTTTTTGTGTAATTCAGCATTATTTTGCAGATTATTTGGGTACTTCACATGGTTTTGCAACACAGAATCACGCAAGTTACGCCCACCCATTTTTACAACGTGGAAGGTAATGTGGTTGATTCACGTGTATGGGATGGTCAGGGAAGTGAGGAAAGTGGCCGTGCTGGGATTAGGAGAGTGGGCTTGGTGGGAGTGGGGACCTCTGAGGATTGGCGGGGGTCTGGTATGTCACTCTGTGGGAGGTTATGCTGTGACAAAGAATGGGTCATTGCAGCAGCAGAGAATGTCAATCTCAATGTCAGATATTCTTGTAAAGCGCACAACTCAACAGACGGCAACCTGATACCTAAAGCAAACTTATTGGGGAAAGAGCCACATTTTCAGCTTTCTACGAAAGCATTTGTGATCAGCTATGGATGAAAGGCGTGCTGGTAATTTGTTCCATAGCATGGGGGCGAGGTAAGAAAATGAACGGCCACCATTACGGGAGTTTCGAATGCGAGGCTGAACAAGGTATGATTTGGTACCAGACCTTAAAGATCTTCCCGGTATATACCATTGGTGTTTTTTTTCCTAGGTAGCTTGGGCCAGTATCATACACTGTCTTGTGCGTAAGATTTAGGATTTTAAAATGGCCTCTTTGTCGCACCGGGAGCCAGTGAAGGGTTTTAAGACTAGATGGCGGAAAGAGATGTAGGGGGAAGATTGAGAATGAGTCTGGCCGCTGTATTTTGAAGAATCTGGAGCTTGGAAAGCAGGTCCTCATTGAGTGCTGTTAACAAAGCATTTCCATAATCAAGACAGCTAATAACAAAGCCCTGCGCCACGGGTTTCCTCGCTTCAATAGGAAGCCATTTAAAGATTTTACAGGGATAACACATAATCCCGTAGCAGACACCTAAAACCTGGTTAATGTGAGTTTTCATGGACAGAGAACTGTCGATAGTAATGCCAAGGTTATGTACTGCTGAAGGAATGGAGCCGAAAGGATCTGGAACGAAAAGGCTCCAGATCCTAGGAGGACACTAGATTGATGTCTGTCTTCTTATCTTCTCTCTGCATTTCATGATGTCCAGTGTGCAGTGCTTGGGCTGCGTTCTCCACGTGCCCCAACATATCCCCTAAGAATGGCTCCCAGGTAGAGAGGAGTGACGCTTTGAAAATAATACAGCTAGTTATGAAAAATAAACTCGCAGATAGTGGTGGTCAATTGAGTTCTCTCTGGGTGGTGGGATCCTGTTTTTTGTACATGTGGATTAGGCATTACCTTAAGGATCTACCTGCCTCCTTGCACTCATTTATCACTTGTACAGATATGTTGTAAGTACGGGTGTTAACCCCCACGAAATTGGAAACGCCATGCTCAGTATATCCAGTTTCGCACAGTTATTCCCCATTCCATAGGCTTAGTTAGGTGCTGAAACACTGGCCATGATCAATAATTCAAGCCACCCAAAATCTCTGTGTAAACTACACCAGATTTGTGATTGAAATCCCTTGGTAGCTGACAAATTGTAGAGGGCCTCAGACATCCAGACTTGAAGTATAGGAAGACAATCGCAGGAGATCAGTATCGTAGCACAATGAAATTTCTTAATAGGGATGTAAGTCAGACAACTTGTTGAACAACCTTTTCAGGTTCAGACCATCCTGTCAGCCAGCAGGATTCCAAGTTGAAGATCATGGGCAAGAGGATGGAGCCTTGGGTGATGCCAAAGACAGGGGCATGAAATCAGACTGATCAGATTTGTGCTCTTCTGTAGGTACAATTGGAAGCATCACCTGATTATGCTTTGAAAGTCCACTTGACATCTGCCACTTTGATGGTTTCCATACTTGTCCTGCAGTTTGATAAGTATCCCAATTGCCAGACTTCAAGGTAGACTTGCCTGTGATCTTATTTCTGTCAGTTTTAAAGTCATCGGGCCCAGGTTGAGGGTATCCAGGAAGCAACCTTGGGAGACGGAGAGGTTGGCAATGCTCAGTGGTGGCATCAACACTTCATCAGAGAGGTCCCTCCCTATTAGTAACGAGGTAACAAACATTGCGGCCACACTTGGTGCCCTTTGGAGATGAGACAAGTTATTTGCTGTCATCAGTGAAGAAGGAGTTGAGTAAGGTCCACTTGAGCACGACGCTCGTTTATTGTAGAAGTGGTCCTGGATGCTATTGATCAGTCTTTGAAGGAACCTCTGATTGTTGTTGCTTTCTCTTGGAATGCTCCAATGCAGGATCTTTTTTTTTTTTTTTTTGTGAACAAAACGGAGTTTGGTCCTGGGACAGAGGGGCAGCTGGACCTAATATAACTAGAAAAGAGAAAAAGTGCTAGCCCTCGGGATGATTTACCTCACAATTTTTGAGAATACAAACAAGGGGGAACCTTTTGTTTGTATGGGTTATTTTATTTAAACCCTTTTATAAATTTTTGATCATTTTTAGAAACATTTTTTCATGGGTGAGAAAAAACACTAAATACAAACATTTACAATATTTACAACTATCATACATACAGCTATCATACAACTATCCAACAACTGACATATATACAAATGAATCCACATTTATATACAAGCTTCTTTTACAAGAAAAAATAAGTAACAATTCGACCACCACAAATAGTTAATCTTTGCGGAAATTCAAATCATTAAAGTGCCCCACCAGGGTCAAAAAACAGAAAAAGGCAACAAGAAATTGAATTTAAACTCTTCAATTAATTCAAATTGATGAATAAACAACTGGAGATTACTAAATCAAAATGCCTATTTGCCGTTTGCCGACGCGTTTCGAACCTGGATGCAATCTCAGATTCTCCTCAGGGCTCTTTCAATGTGGTACTCTAAAAAAGAAAGGAAGCTTGTTTTAACCACTAGTTATAGTAATGTGTAAACCCCCTGACTAGACAGGTAGTCACAGGATTTTGTTACCTTCTTGGATGGATTACGCGGTCCCGCGGTCCAATTATTCAAGTGGGATAGGGCTTTTGTTTTGGCAGAGGTTCTGTTAAAAGAATATGTAAATGCGAGATGGTTACCAGACCATCCAGAGACGCGCAGTTACTGTGGCTCCACAACTATAAAGCTGACAAGTCCTACCTTGAGTTGTTAAAAACGGGGACGCTACTGTTTTCTTTCACGCTGTGAATTCTCCGCTCACAAGGCGATATCACTACAGCCTGAAACGCACAAACATGAGCTGTGCTCAATACAACCAAAATATTGGCCAGCAACTAGTCCGCGCAGACATCAGAACAATTAAACCGCAAAGCGACTTATTGTCAAAATGGGGACTTAAACCGATAGAGGGTCACCACAGATGTGGGAATTGCATTGCATGTGACACAACCATTGAAGGGAAAATTTTCCACCATTTATTAATTGGACCGCGGGACCGCGTAATCCATCCAAGAAGGTAACAAAATCCTGTGACTACCTGTCTAGTCAGGGAGTTTACACATTACTATAACTAGTGGTTAAAACAAGCTTCCTTTCTTTTTTAGAGTACCACATTGAAAGAGCCCTGAGGAGAATCTGAGATTGCATCCAGATTCGAAACGCGTCGGCAAACGGCAAATAGGCATTTTGATTCAGTAATCTCCAGTTGTTTATTCATCAATTTGAATTAATTGAAGAGTTTAAATTCAATTTCTTGTTGCCTTTTTCTGTTTTTTGACCCTGGTGGGGCACTTTAATGATTTGAATTTCCGCAAAGATTAACTATTTGTGGTGGTCGAATTGTTACTTATTTTTTCTTGTAAAAGAAGCTTGTATATAAATGTGGATTCATTTGTATATATGTCAGTTGTTGGATAGTTGTATGATAGCTGTATGTATGATAGTTGTAAATATTGTAAATGTTTGTATTTAGTGTTTTTTCTCACCCATGAAAAAATGTTTCTAAAAATGATCAAAAATTTATAAAAGGGTTTAAATAAAATAACTCATACAAACAAAAGGTTCCCCCTTGTTTGTATTCTCAAAAATTGTGAGGTAAATCATCCCGAGGGCTAGCACTTTTTCTCTTTTCCAATGCAGGATCTGGCATTGGGTTCGCACATCTTATGGTTCATACGTTGTCGGCTCGTTCTTGGCTGTACCATGAAACTGTTGACGACATCCTGCCATATAATGCACCCACGCAGGGTCAGGGACGGTGATAAACCTCATGCATGTGTAAGGCGGTGTGTCACTAAATAGCACCCAAACACAAATCCAATAAATAGCATCTGTAGCAAGAAGTACAATTAAAACCATGAAGATGTATTAAAATCATTCAGGATGCACTGCAGAAGGCAAAAATAGATTCCTATTAATTCAGTATAGGGCATTATTATAAATCTCAATCAAGTGCAGCATTTGAAGTCAATGCAAAAATATTCTGAGTCAAAAGCATAAGACAAACCAACAAGGGTTCTGTCTTAAAAGTCATGGAGTCAGAAGACTTGGCTCACCTCCAGAAGTACATAATTTAATAGCCTATTTTACAATGCTAGTCAAAGGAAATTGCAAAGTCAGCATAGGGTGAGCAAATGGTGGGAGGAATTGACAAATCACAATACCGAATTATAGAATGTCATCTAATGCCACCATTCTAACACTAGCCCCCTTACTACATATTATGTGCCCTACTCTAAGCTAATGCCACAGTACAAACCAGTTACAAAACATTGATAGTCATACTAATACCAGCTACTGGCAGGAAAAGCCTTGAATATTTCCAAAGCGTGTGCCGTGATTCTTCGAGAACAGCATGTCAATAGAAAGCAGTGTGTCTCGTGGTTACGTGGGTTGATCAGAAGTGAGCAGGATCGGAAGGGCACAGCGTGCCCCTACTTTTTAAATTCATTACAGTCCGTTCCCCTACTTATTTTTGTTAAAAAGCATCCCAGGATGGCAGGAATGGTCCATACTTAAAAATGATAGCTTGACCATTCAGCCGTGTCCCCTCTGTGGTGCATATCGAGGAAGGCCTCTGCAGTGCCCACAACATCCCCCCCCTTCCCCTCTGTATCTGGGGGTAGGGGCTTGTAAAGCAACACTGAAAGGGACATCAGTCTTAGGTTAGCACGCAAAAACGGCTACCTCTGAGGCCCTGCTGCTGCAGTGATTTACAGCTCATTACTGCCGAGGCTACCTGGCTGCCCCCACCGTGACCAAAACAATGGTCACATCAGGATGCTTTGGTGGCGCCGCCCTTTCTAGCCACACCTCTGACTCCGCCCACTGACCCAATCCTCTGGTTATTCCTGACCCCAGATTCTCCGCCCACAGTTCCCCTACTTTTTTTCCCCACTTCGACCACTGATTAAGACTCACATCATCATGTCTGATTTAGAACAGAAAATTAAGTTGACACCTCGTTTAGGGCCTGATTGTGTCAAGCAGAGAAAAATACAGTTCTGTCAAGTGCAGTGTTGTTGTTCCAATGCAGAAATCTTTAGAATATCAATTACCCAGCTCTCTTGATGTGCGGGTCTTGAACTTCACTGAACAAAACTTAAGTGGGGTGTAAGCATCTGGTCCCACCACAAATGTATGGATGCAGGTGTGTGAGCTCAGCATTGTTGTGTGGGTAAAACATGGATAGCAGGAGAGCTTCTGTAAAGGCGTAACCTGGGGCGGGGGGGGGGCGGGGGGGAGACATTGACAACATAAGAGGCCTCAGCATTATTTGAAGTTTTCTTCACTATAGGTGAACCAATTACATCATCTTCCTAAAGGGCGGTTGTCGGAGACTGAGGGGTTTGCAAAGTCATCAGTGAAAAGAGTTCACTCAAATATGCTGCCTATTTCTGTGGCTGTACATTGCTGTGCTCTTAGAATTTGTCCTTTTTTATTGGAAGAAATTATTAATTGTTCTATAGGTCTTCTTGGAGACAGAAAACATTCCACTTACGTACTACACAGCTGCCATTCATTGGGCCCCAGACACCAGGAGGTTACAGGTTGTCCAGAATTGGGCAGCACGTGCCATCTTTGGACTATCTCGCCGTGCCAGAGCCTCGGGCCTCCTGGAGGCTCTGCACTGGCTTCCTGTCCGGAAGCGGATAATTTTTAAGACTCTTACTCTGGCACACAAAGCCTTGCATTCCTCCGGAGCAAAATACCTTCAGAAAAGGCTAACATTTTACCATCCCGCCAGGTCGCTCAGGTCAGAATCCTTGTTTCTTGCTGCGGTTCCTCGTGTGAAGAAAGCCCGCACCGGTGGTCGCTCTTTTAAATTACTTGCGCCTCAGTTGTGGAATAAACTGCCTGTGTCCCTGCGCAGCACTCCCAACCTGTTGGCTTTTAGGAAGGGGCTCAAAACCTGGCTTTTTACCTCTTAGTTTCTGGTCCTATTAGGTTTTCCTTTCTTTTTGTTTTTTATTTCCTTTCCCTGTTGTGTTATGAGATTAGTGTGCAATTCAAAGCGTCGGGACACTCTTTCGAGTAGCCGCACGCTATATAAAACCCCGGTATAACATAACATAACAGGAGAACGAGCAAGCTCTCTTGCAACAACTGACAGCCTCGGTGCAGAGCAGGAGGTGAACACACAAGAGGAGCTATTTTTACTGAAACTTTTAAACTTGCATATCTCTGGTTCTACTTATTGGATTTTTGTCATTTTGGTCTTGATTTATTTACTAAAATTAACTCATTTATTACATTTTTCTAAATTTTGGTGGAAGGTTTCTTGTGTTGTGTTTTCACTTTATTACTGTTTGAAGGGCTGCATTGATACTTCACGCATTGCCTTTAAGTTAAGCCTTACTGCTCTGTGTCAGGCTATGAGAAGGTTGAGCACTGGTTAATTTGAGGATTGCTTGTGATTTCAACCTTATAAGGATTGTGGGTTCTGCTTGAGTAGGGTTTCCCCCTCAACCAGGCACGGGCCGTGCTGGGCGTTACACTGGGGCGGTGACGTCAGGCAGGGGAGGGTCAGGGTGGGGGGATGTAAAATACGGGATAAGTACCATTAGAGGTAAGTATTGAGAAAATTAAAAATTTCGTTGCCCACTCTGCATCGCCAAATGTCATGCAGAGTGGGCAACGAAATTCGTTATTTTTTTTTCTTCGATACTTACCTCTTATGGTCCTTATCCCGCATTTTACATCCCCCCACCCTGACCCTCCCCTGCCTGACGTCACCGCCCCAGTGTAACGCCCGGCAAGGCCCGTGCCTGCCCTCAACCAGTAACGTTTGACAGAATAATTTTGTAGATGCTGTTGCTCCTTTCAGCATCTGCAGAACTGGTCACACAGTCCTTGTACAAAGCTTCAAGTTGGGAAAGAGCTGGAATGTGGTCAGCCAGCCCACGCCAAAAGAGGTCCGTGTCAATCACTCCTGAAACAGATGCCTGCACTGCTTCTGGGCCTACATTTTCAAAGTACAGGCGAAGCTCCTGATCGGGAACTTCGCTCAAATACAGAAGATCTCGGGGTTGTGGCGCAGTCAGTTAGCTCACCTACAAATATATTTGGTGTTACTAGATGCATTTCAAGGGGGAGGAAAGGCAATTGTTGAATGGTAAGTTAAGAAAGCGCCGGGGATCAATGATTAAAAATGAATGCAACAATGAAGCACTACACATGGCCAAAAATTGGAAAACTTTTTCGGCCGCAACTGCAATGGGAAATGCCGAACGGCGTTGAGAAAACAGTGTTAAAACAGCATGGTCAGTCGCCTACAAATATATTTGGTGTTAGATGTGTTTCAAAGGGGAAAAAGGCATTGCAATTGTCGAAAAAACCTAAGGCAAAAATGTTTTCCGAAAAACAAGCAATCCTGGCCCTAAGTGCTTGCAAATAAAAAATACTATGACAAAGGTTGCATGGCTGGAGAAAATGGACCAAAAAGAGCACGATCAGCTACCTGCAAAGAAAGTGAAACCTAAGCGCCGAAAACAAATTTGTACAAGTGTGTTTTGTAGGAGCACATAAGCTAGGCATTGACACTCAGGGGAGGAGAAGAATAGGAGCAGTCAAGTGCTATCTGGTATGCACGGAAAATCCTACAATTTCCCAAACCCAAAATAAAGAATTATGAAAGTCCCCAGAAGTGTACAGAAACTCAAACTTACCCGCGTTGTGCAGCAGGCGGCCCAATTCTGGCGCATGAAACAGCAGTTCCTTTCCCCATAGACACTGCAAAAGACCCAAACCCAAAATAAAGAATTATGGAACTCCCCAGAAGTGTACAGAACCCCAAACTTACCAGCGCTGTGCAGCAGGCGGCCCAATTCTGGCTCTTGAAACAGCTGATTTTTTCCTCCAAGACTCTGCAAAAGAACCAAAATAAAGGTTTATGAAAGTCCCCAGAAGTGCCCAGTGAGGGGCTGTCCAGAACCCCCACACCGGGCATGCGGCGGGACCCAAGGCCCAATAATTAATTTTAAAAAAATGCCCCCAGGGCCGCCACGTTAATGTGGCTCCTGGGCCCGCCGCACACCCGGCACGCGGCAGGACCCAAGGCTGAATAATTTTTTTTTAAAAAAATGCCCCCGGGGCCCGCCGTGTGCCCCATGTGTGGCGTGCCCCCACAGAATGTGACCCCTGGGCCCGCCGCACACTGGGCACGCGGCGGGACCCGAGGCCCAACCATACAAATACCCGAACAAAGTTGTCGTCTGCATTCTCCCCTCCAAAGCTGCGAAATCCTGGAAGGGAGGGTCAGAGCAGCCTCAGGACAGCAAGAGCAGGCAGGCAGCCACACAGGTGAGGCACAGCTGAGGGTGAGGGGAGGTATGGCGAGCGATACCGACACCTGGGAGACCCTTTCTATTGGCTCCGTGGTGACGAGCCATGGAGCCAATAGAAAGTGACGGATTTCGCGGGCAGTTTTGTAAAAATCGCGGCATTTTTACAAAACTGCAGATTTCGCGATTTTTTGCAAATCGTGAATTCGCGATATCCTGCAGGGTCTGTAAACTGCACAACAGAGGGCCTCTTTGAGATGCCCCCTGAAACCCGATCAACTCCTAGTGACATGACTGAGTGGCTGCTTAGGCTGCCACCCCCAGACACGTGTCTGGACCCCTGGGTCGAGAGCTTGCTGCTCTCGGGGCCTGAAACAATGCACATCCTGGGACGAGGTGTCAAGCCTCCTCCCCCTTGATGGGCAGGGTTCACGAAGGAGAAGCTTCAAAGGCATGCCACCTTTGTGAGCCTCTTCAGGCCCCTTGCTGCTTTCAGCAACTGGGCCCCACTGGTTCTACCCTCCACTTTAGGCGGGAGAACCGGCAGGAAATCAAGTGAGGAAAAGAGGGATGCCCACCTCTGCCAACTCCATCCCTGAGGTGGGGCAGGGGAGGTGAAGCACAACCTCGAGTCCCCGCCATTTTGAGGATGGGGGACCCAGCCAACTAGGGACAGGCCCCTGCCCCCCTCCCACTGGAGAATGGCAGAATAGAGGGGTACCCACCCCAGGGAAGGGACCCATTTGTCCCTGCCCTTTACCTACCTGTAATGCCCCTAAATGTACTATTTAGGGGCACCCTGAAACTTCCTTCCTCAGATCCAGCAACAACAAGAAAAGAAGAGAAGAAGAAGGACGAGAAGCCGTGCAGAGCTAACAAGAGGACGATGCCCACTGACTTTGCCCCAGCCCTACAGGCCTGTCTCCCCTCGAACATGCTCCTGCAAAACCCTGGCGTGTCCAGCTGCCAGCAACCTCAAAAACCCTGGAGGACCTGCCTGCCTTCACTATAAGAACTGTTTCTCCCATGAACACCAGACGTGTTTGAACTGTAGCTTCTGGTGCCAGCCAGGAAACGCAAATCCAGCCCACTTTGCACCTGCCGAACCCGGCCCGAGCCACAGTAGAAAAATATCACGAGGAGGTCCCCTCGGCGATACTGACTGGAGATCTGGCAACCCTTGACCTGCCTCAAGCCTTCAGATGACGCCTGCAGCCTCAATCCATAGAACCCTCAATATCCCTACTTACCCCTCAAAGTGGTGGACGCTCCTGGAAGATCATCGTCCCGAGCCTGCAGTGTTTCTTTCTCCCAGAGAATCTTCATTGAAATCAACTGGGCACCTGACCTCAAAACAGCACCCTGCACCCGGCTGCCCTAGTGCTGCTGAGGATGTACCTTTTGTGCTAACTTGGTCCCCAACTTGCCCTGAGCTTAACCCTAGGAGCTTTGCTCCGACAACCCTGTAGCTTGCTTGCCAGCAGCCACCAATGGGAGTCCCTCTAACCTCCCATAGGATAATATTGGGCATCAACACTCTGCACCCGGCCGCCCGAGCGCCGCTGAGGGTGCAACAACAGTACATCACTGACCCTGGGAGACCCCTGAGTCTAACCCCAGGACCGTAACTCTAAAGACCGATTACCAACCCGGAAACCGATAACCTCTTTCTCCTCTTAGAATAACATTGACACTTTTTCTCCAAAAATGTTTCTGTGTCGACTTTTGAAAACTAAGAATATTCCTTAAACATCAACCGAATATCCAAAATGCATTTTCTCAACTGTTTTCAGGAAATGTCCCAGTGCTGAATCTAGGTATCCAACACTGAGTAAGAAAAGCATTGTTAAAGTAACTTACCTGCAAAGTGAATTTCCTCCCATAGGATAACATTGGTGATTCTATGTGAAAAAGTTTCTGTCAATTTTAGAAATACAATAATATTCTTTAAAACTCGTACATCTAACTAAAACACATTTACTCAACTGTTTTCAGGTAATGCCCTGGTGCTGAATCTAGGATCCAGCACTGTGTTAGTAAAAGTAATCCGAAAAGTAATTAATTGCATTTTTACTGAAAAAGGCTATTGATTCCTATGTACTGAGTCTACTAAGTTTGTGCATTTCATTGCAACCCCTGTAAACTCCAATTGGCACAAAATCCTACTATCTTTTGAAAGTATTCAACAACAGGATCTTGTAGCTGAAAAGTATTTACCTGCTTACCTGTACCAGTCTTGCTTGGTTCTAGAAATAAAAAAAACTATATTTTTTATACAAAAACAATTAGCCTAGAGTTCAGTTCTTGAGTGTGTGAATTAATTTGCTGACTGATTGTGTAAATCAAATGCTTAACACTGTCCTCTGATACCGTCTTACTGCTCGACCAAACTACCACTTTAGAGAGTAAGGTTTTATCTAACTTTAACCTCTGCCAAACCTCTGGAGACCCTTGGACTCTATACACATTCGACCTCACTTTGGTGCAGTATATATAGAGCCAGATTCTTACATAGGTGAACATCAAGCTCTCACTCCTTCCTTGGAGCCTACCATGTATACGGAAATTCTACAATCTAACCCACTCGCATGATCGTCAGCCATGCTAGGGTGATCTTAGTGACTACCAGGCCATCCTAATGCATGGGTGACGCAGGAATCCTGGTTATAAAAGAGATGTATGGTGGAAACCTAGATGGTAGTACCATCTTACAGCACAGCTCTGGATCACAGACCAAAGTATTGCCTCCTATCTATTTATGTCATGTCATGTCAAAAGTTTTTATATAGTGCAACTTATCACAGTTGGGTCTCAAGGCGCTTGCAGCAAAATCTGTTGACCACGTGTGAGGCTAGTTGGATATGCCGAGGTTATTTTGGAAAAAGCCAGATTTTGAGAGTTTTGCAGAATTGTTTGTGTTCAGTGATGGATAGAAGGTGGGGGGGGGGCAATCTGTTGCAAAGCAAAGGGGCAAGATAGGAAAAGGAGCGATGGCCGTAACTGGAAGTCCAGACACGTGGTTGGATCAGAAATGATTTGTTACTGGACCTTAAGGGTCTTTTGGGTACATACCAGTTAAGTTTCTTTAGAAGGTATTTAAGGCCGGTATTGTACAAGGTATTTATGATGCACGGGTCACTACCGACACGTGACCTTACAAGCAAATGGAGTAAGCGCACTGAGAGTAGCTGCCCTGGGTGGGGAGTGGATAGAGAGAAAGACATGCACATCCTCTTCTTCTGCCCAGCGTACAGTGGAGCTAGAAAGAAATGGATAGTCCCACTGTGCAAAAACTTAGGCTTCTCCGAGTGTCTGGTGGCTTACAGGGTACTTAAAACCGACCTTGCTGAAAACATCGTGTTTGCTGCGGCAAAATACTTGGGCACTGTCTGGAATAGGAGGCGCTATTGTTTGAATCTAGCCCTTCAAAACTAGGAAGTATTTTACTAAGAATGTGGCCAACTTGAGCATTTGATTGAAATAGTTTTATATTTTTAACTGTGGGAATTTTAATATTGTAATATCATTTTTAATATTGTATCAATGTACTGTTTTTTGTATCTTTTATGATGAACAACCATCGAAATAAAGATTATGAAAATGAAATGAAAATTTATGAAAATATATCACCCTCCTGCTTGCCTTTCTAATCTAAGATGCCGGATGGAGGAGGTTCTGCGTTAATGAGATGTGGTGTGCATCCTTTGTGTAGCTGGATCTGACATGATTCATTTAATTCAGTCATTGTACCTAAAGGTCTAGCAGTAACCACAGGCATCATCTACAACATTTAGAATGGCAATAACTAAAGTGTTCGAAGTAGTAGGTAAACAGGTTGCTCTTGCATCGTGGGCTGGATCCAATGGGGGTCTCTTTGGTATAAATGTGCATCACTATTTGGACAATAAAGCACCTGTGTGTTGCATTGTTATTGTTGTTATCGTTATTGTTATAGCGGGTTTATATAGCGCCGAATCACCTGCAGGTCTCAAGGCGCTTTTGACCACAAAACATAACAACCGGGATACTGAAAGAGGGTGGAGGGAAGGGACAGGACTTAAGCTAAGCTGAGTACTGTTCTGAAAAGGTTGGTTTTCAGGGCTTTCCTGAAGCGGAGTAGATTACCCTCCTTACGGAGTGCCTCAGGCAGGGCGTTCCAAAGGTTCGGTAGTAGGACCGAGAAAGATCTCCCTCCCATTGTGGCCAGTTTGAAACGTGGGCATACAAGGAGTTGGGCGTCTGAAGACCTGAGGTTTCTTTCCTGTCTATATGTCTCAATCCGTTCCTTGATGTAAGCCGCGGCCTGCCCATAGATGGCTTTATGGGCTATACAGAGGCCTTTAAAGACGGACCTCTGCTCGATTGGCAGCCAGTGTAGACTCTTTAGTAATGGAGAGGCATGCGCTCTCCTCGGGAGATTAAAAATGAGTCTGGCGGCGTCGTTTAGGACTACCTGAAGTCTGTTTATTAGCATTTTTGGCAGGCCTAAGTAGAGCGCATTTCCATAGTCGAGTCTTGCCACTATGGTGGCAGAAACCACTGTGCGAAGCATCGACTGGGAGAGGAGAGGAACTAGTTTGCGCAACTGTCTTAAAAGACCGGTGCAGGTACCAACCACGGTGGAAACCTGGTTGGTCATTGAAAGGGCACTGTCTAACTTAATGCCAAGACTTTTGACTGTGGCAACTGGCTGTGGAGTTGGGCCCAGCTTCTGGGGCCAGTACATGTCACTCCAAGAGGAGCACTTGGATGGTACTATCAGCACCTCTGTTTTTTCCGGGTTGATTTTTAACTGGTTAGTGGCCATCCAATGGACTGTGTATCTGAGTATGTCATGGGCGTGTGACTGGGCTTGTACGGTGTCATCTATGCCCAGCAACAGCTGTGTGTCGTCGGCATAGTTAAGCACCCGACAGCCCATCCCTGCTAGTGTGTTAATCAGAGGCTGCAGGTATAGGTTAAACAGGAGTGGGGATAGTGCTGAGCCCTGTGGGACACCACAGGTCAGACCTCCCACTCCTGATATGCTGTCTCCCATCTGGATTCTCTGGGTTCTCCCAGATAGGAATGATTCCAGCCACCGAAGAGCTAAGCCCTGAATCCCAACCCCAGCCAGCCTGTCCAGCAGAAAGGTATGGCTGACAGTATCGAACGCCGCTGATAGGTCTAACAGAATCAGGGCGCTCGGTCTCTTACTGTCAGCCATCCTTCTGAGCTCGTCCAGCACCGAGAGCATGACAAGCTCGGTGCTGTGATGTGTGCGGAAACCTGCCTGCCTCTCATGGAGTAGATGTTAGACTCCAGGAAGCTTGACAGAGATTTTAGCACATGTTGCTCGAGTACTTTGGACAGGAAAGGCAGCTGGGATATGGGTCTATAGTTTTATAAGGCGTTGGGATCTGCCCCCACTTTCTTTAGCAGTGGTCTTACACAAGCTTCTTTAAAGCTAGTGGGGAGCCTGCCAGTGCTCAAGGATTTATTTAGTGTGGCTAGGATATGGTCCTCTAGAATAGGACGTGCCAAGCAGAAAATACTTGGGGGGCATGGATCTGCTGGGGAACCAGATTTTGTCAACATCAGGGGTGGCTCTAGGCTCATGGCTGCCGTGGGCAGGGAGCGTAGGTAGGGGCCCCGGAAGAGGGGTTCCGGGCAGGGTGGAGCATGGAGGCTGGTGAAGAGGGGGGGTCAGGGTGCCAGGGGCCACCATGCTAATATGTATCCATCCTCTGAGGATTATTATATTAAGGTAATATATTGGCGTGGTGGCCCCTGGGGTTTGGTGGCCGTTTGCAGGTGCACAGCGTGCACATGCCTAAGGCCGCTCCTGTCAACATGCTTTAGTGTGGTTCGCGTAGACAGCCAATAGGCACTGCTCCATTAACAGCTTGGTAAATCCTCATGAAATACTGACTGTGAGGAAGATGATGAGTGAGCGGTGGATGGTTTGACTACATGAGAAGGTTTCTGCACCATTTTCCTCCTCTCGCCCCATGTCCAGTGTCCTCAATGAGATGACCGGCAGGGCACTGTATGAAAACTTGATGTGGCAGCAGGAGTGGGCAGGTGCCGCCCACAGAACTTGCAAGGGAAGAAACTCGGCACCAGTAGAGAAGACAGACTGATAATAGCAAACCTAGAAGATGGTTTGGTGAAAATATGTATTGATGCATCTCTGGAGGTGATGTAAGCCTCAAAGTACAGAGGATGACGAGAAAACCTAAAATTCCCATGAACAGGTAAAAGGTTCAGACCTCACTGATGAGATTGGAGGCACAGAGCAAGGGTTGTTTACAACTGTGCGTTTATGAATACTGCGCTTTTCGTACTGATTTATTTAAGCAAACAGAAAGGCAGTAACACAGCTGCCCTCGGGGCTCACCTATTTATAACACACATATGAATTATGAATAGTTAGAAAGTGCTCACAAAAAGCCTAGTAAACAGAAACCTGGGGCTGTCAGTAGAAATGTGTGTCTGTAACTGTTTTAAGATGCGCATCTATCATAAGAAATATAGTTTAAAATATTCAGCTAAAATTGAGAGGCGACCATGTCATCTAAAATTGGCTCATCTCTCAGTATGTTAAACTTTAGATCAGTATTTCAAATTTCGGAAAAATTAATAGATTTTAGTTGTGTGCAGAAGCCCATCAGTTGATCTAATGGAGGAGATGCAGACCCACTAACTAGGAAAGGCCGTTTCAGTTGATTGGCAGTCTCTTGTGACATGCACTTATAGAGGGATTTAAGCCTCTCTATTTTGGAGACAATATGGGCCTGCATAGAGCTTCGAAGAACTTCATTTATGGCTTTGAGGATATGCAGTGGCGTGTGGAGAACTATAGAAGGCGCTGGCTTGTGTGATAAATGAATGAGTGAGTCCATGTTATGTTATGTTATGTTATACTTTATTTTTATAGCGCACGGCTACTCCAACGGAGTGTCCCGGTGCTTTGTTTTGGCAACTCAGAAAAGAGAAACATAGCAGAAGAAAGATTTCCAGACCAACACAATAACATAACTAAAGAGTAAAAATCCAGGTTTTTAGATTTTTCCTAAAGGACAACAGATTCGAAGTGCTTCGTAGAGCCAGTGGCAAGGTATTCCAAAGCTGGGGCGCCCTCACACTAAAGGAGCGCCCCCCACACGGGCCTTCCTGACCCGGGGAACCTCTGCAAGAGACAGAGACTCCGAACGAAGAGCTCTAGTTGGACGATAAAAGGCAAGCCTGCGCTGAAGGTATTTTGCTCCCGAGCCGAAGAGCGCCTTATGGGCCAGCGTCAGCTCCTTAAAAACTATCCGCTGTCGGATAGGCAGCCAGTGAAGTGACTGTAGTAGGCCGGACACTCTGTCTCGCCTGCGGAGGCCAAAAATGGCGCGCGCCGCAGAATTCTGCACAACCTGAAGCCGCTGCACAAGATAATCTGGGAGACCCAAGTAGAGAGCGTTGGCATAATCTAATCTTGAGCCAATCAGAGCTTTCCCATGTATAGAAAATGCATGAATTATAAGAACAGTGAATGTAGAGAGAGCCTTTTCCTGACAATATCTACACAAGCCCTACCATAAAGGATATTGTAGAGACTGGTTTAAGAGATTTTGGGTAAAGGACCATTAAAAGTTTTCATTATTATATTATTTTATGTTTCATCTCTTTTGTGGGTATGTGATTGTAAGCTGTAGATTGCCTCCTGCACACAGTTTTAGGCGTTAGGGGGATAGAAGGGAAAAAAGGACATTACTCTTTGATGTGGAATTACTGATTACATGATTAATCCTCCTTGCATAACTAAGAGTAATTTGGGGGGGAAATCCATGAGCACATTTAGTGAGCGTGCGCAGCGCTTGTGTTTGATTTTCTTGTTCTGCTGCATTTGCCACTGTTACTTAGCACAAAATGCATCTTCCTTCCAATTTCGAAGCCAGGGTGCATTTTGCGCTAAGAAAACAGGACTGTATGTCAGTAGTAAGTTGGGGGGAAACTCTACCCCACAAGCAAATTCAGCAGGCAGGATCTTGCACTTATATTTTGCATTCTGTTGGATTTAGCACTATTTCTTAGCGCAAAGTGCACCTTCGCGTCCATTTTGGATTCAAGGGGGCATTTTCGCACTAAGAAATAGCCCTAAATGCAGAACTACTCTCCTTGCATAATTCAAGCGAAATCCCTCAGACTTTTTAGGTAATTCCATGTGATTACGCTACATTGCATCAAACACACCCCTAGTATACAGTATAAAGTATGAACTAATTTCGTTGAGAGGCAAAGCCACCTGTGCCCACATTCAATGGGCCTTTGGTTTGGCTGGGCTTTACCTAAATAACATTATACCCACTATCTTACCCTTAACACCTTCGTTGCACATGACAGCTCCCGGCCGTCATGAGTCACAGTAGACATGTGCTCATGACAGCCGCGAGCTGTCAGAACGTTGCTGCTCCGCCCACGCGCGGTTAATTCCCCACCTGTGCGGAAGAATGAATCAGTGGGCGGAGTTCTTGCGACTCCCGGCCGCCATGAGCACCCGCTCACCATGATTTATGATGGCCGGGAACCGTCATAAGTACATGAGCGCCACGCCCAACGCCGCCCCTCTCTCGCACCATGGCAGAGGGGTTAAAGCTCAGTTCACTTCTTGATCAGTCTCCAAAACAAAAGCTTCTCTAATGCCCAAGGAGACATTCTGCACCATCCTGAATTATTCCCAATCCATTTCACCTAAGTCTCCGGCACCAGCCTCGGCCTGTCAAGGTAAGTTGTCTCATCAGGTCACATTGTACTGCTAGACTGACTGTCTGTTGGCGTCATGCATCTCAGGGTCATCTTTGGCCGAAAGAGCCTGGGTCATCTCAAGGATTGAAAGAGCCTGGTTTGAAAAGTTTTCGTACAAGTGCTTCATCTTCTTTGCTAAAGACACAGGCCACAGGTTTGTGGCTTCTCACATTTGACCTGTTTTAGCCAATTCTCAGCCTCATCCCAGGCAGTCTTTGCATGCCAGTGACACTTTATTAGAACCATGTCCCAACTAAGGACCTCTTGAAATGTCAAACCATGGTCTCGGCATTGCAAATAATATGTTCGTGGAAAACACCAACTGCATTGGCTTGAACACAGCCAAGTACAAATATTGTGAGATTCATAGAACAACTGTGACAGCTTCCATCCACCTGTCCATGAAGAGCAAGTCAACCAGAATATGACCAGCAAAGTCTTCCCAGAAATGACGGAGGTCTGGTCAGGACTGAGACCAAGGTGAGACTGCAAAGACAAAAAGCACAGGTTACTGTGGGAAAGATCACCAACAGAAAGTTTAGTTGGATTGTAGATATGTAAACCGGTGACTGGGTAATGAAGGCCTTACAGTGAAAGAAACCCCGAAGAACCTCTTGGGGACAACCAGGAATAGAATCATAGGCAAGGTATCAGGGACAGGACAAAATAAAACTAAGACATCAACAAGACCAAAATCAGCTACCGGAGACAGGTCAATAACTGAATCTAAGTCAGTTAGCAGCTGTGTTAGCGGGAGATCTGGACAGGGAGAAATAGAGTCTCATGAGCAGGAAACTAAATCACAAACCAACAGGAAAAGGTGTAGACCTGGTGTGGACCAGCAAAAGGACACAATACAAGGTCCGATAACCAGGTATAGGCCCAATGCCGACTCTACGCCTTTGACATGAGCAATCCATCATTTTGGAGTTGTTGAGGTTGTTTTTTGTTTGCCATGGACTTTAAGGCATCTGATCTGTGTGTTCATCAGCTCAACAGCAGCTTGATGTGTTAAATGATCATGCTAATTTTCTTCCCATTCTCAGTATTTAACCTCAGGTACAGGAACTAAATAAGTAGGCCTTGCGAATTAACAATGTTCACGATTTGCTTTAGTGACTTCCAGGACTGATCTGTTTCATGGCTGATCTCCTAAAATATGATGTCTGGCTCACCTGAGCCAGCTGAAACAACTAATCACTCTCTATCCAGACAACACTAACTCATCTATGGTGAACTGCATTAAGGCAGAAGCCTCTGAACGGAAATATCCGCCAACTCTAATTTCAGATCAACAACACGGCTAGACTCAGAGCAGGATTAAAACAAATAGAAGACATTAACTTCTGCACCACAGTTATGGTTAGCTCTTACTAACCACCCGGAAGGCAGGAAGGCAGGAAGGCAGGAAGGTCCATCTTCCTTGCTTGCATTAGACCCACTGAACGTTTGATAAACCTCTGGCTCGGTACATCTTTAAATCAATTATCCTAATCTACACATTGCTTGCATAGCATCTTCTAACCTTCCTGTAATCCAGACCGAAAAGCTACTCATGCTGATCACCTTTCATTGCAACTTCTAGCCCACATTCTCACACTTTTCAGTGGCAAGCCGAACATCTCATCACATGGTACAAGAGTAAATGTTCGAATAAACCAGGTATACCAGAATTTGTGTTTTTCAGAACAATGTTAGGTTCTTCTTCCTTTTCATAGTCGCTCCATTAATAAGAGAAGCATCATTTAATTCCAGTCTAGAAACACACATATACACGTGTTTTTTTTACTCGTTAAGCTTCACAGTATTTTTAAATTTTGTAATATATCAAAAATCCTTTTCAAGGTTGGTGCTTGTGATTGTGGAAAAGCGCAGGGTCAAAAGTGATTTGCATATTGTTGGGACTAAACTGGTGTGGCATGGTGAGCAAAAGAGCAATGGATTTAACCCAGATATCTTGACTGGAGGTGAGTATTTGAAGTCCCCCCTCTGCATCCATCATCTTGTTGCATTTGCTTATGATTGTGGGGCAGCTGGATAGACCAGCAAACACCTGTTGATTCATGTAAGCCTCTTTGTTGACAAAGTAACACTTGACCAGTCGTTCAACATCCATTAAAGAATTGCACGTTAGATTGACAATCATTCATTAGATACTGGCGCTTCGTGCCACAATGAGGGGTGGCAAACAACATTTTTTGATGGATAGCATGCAACACTGTGGTGGACTAACACTCCAACGTCATGTTGGGTTCGCAGTGCTTAACAGTGTGAGAGGAAGAATGAGTGAGCTACAAGGGGAAATAGTTATAATTAGCTGGCAGATATAATGTATTCTGCCTATTGCATGATGAGTTTTTGTAAGTTACAGATGATTTTCAATTCACCACGTGTCCTGTACAGAGCAAATAGTCCATCCACCCTGTAAACCCTGAAGGTTTGGAAAGCAAAGGGAGAGGTTAGAGAGAGAACAGAGGTCAAGAACACAGATCTAATGGATGAGATGGACTGTAGTAGTATATAGCTATGCTGTAGGAAGTCTACTTTTGAGTATTCTCCTTTAGTAAATCCACCACACACAAGCACTTTTGCCACTCTCTTACACAGAATCTGGAACAAAGTCTCCGAAGAAAATCTCACCTTTGCCCTCACCTGCACTCCACCCGCAATTACAACAGATGCCAACACCACGGCTTCAACCTCCACCAGTGGATCACCAACTGCGCCAACACACTAACCCCCCTCCAGAACACCTCAAGAAGACACAACAAGAATGCAAACTGTTTCACCATTGGGTCTCCAAGAATATAAACATTACAGCCGACAGCTGGAAAAGACATGAGAAACAGCAAAACTCCGGAAGCATGTGCCGCCTACAAAACAGCCACCATGGCACACCACCAACTTATCAAATCCACAAACAAGAACTTCCTCCAAGACAGAATCCTCTACAATGCCCACAACTCCAAGAAACTCTTTGCATCATACAGGAATTTGTAAAACCCAACAGTGAAACAACAGACGTCCCTCCCTTCCCAGACTTCTGCAACAGACTCAGCTCCTTCTTTCACCACAAGGCCAAGACGCTCTATGACAACTTTGAAGACCAAGACTTCTGCACCAACCCAACCTCCATCCCCATTGACACCACCCAATAGACCCTACTCGCCTTGACCCCACTAACAACCGGACACCCTCAAGACCATGAAGAGCATCCACTATGGAGCATCTTCTGACCCCCGCCTGCTGCACATCTTCCAGAGGGCTGCCACAGCATTCGCCCCGAGTTATGTCAAACGATTAACTGCTCCCTCGAGACAGCCACATTCCCTGATAACTGGAAGCACTCCGAAGTCCACCCCTCCTGAAGAAACCCCCTGTAGACCCGATGGAGCCCAAGAATTTGAGGTTAATCTCACTAATTACTTTCGCAGCCTAGGTCGTCGAAAAGGCCGTCAATACCCAGCTATCACACTTCATTGAAGCCAACAACATCCTAGACACCTCTCAATCTGGATTCCGCTTCAACCACAGCACCGAGACGGCCCTCCTCGCCGCCACAGATGACATCTGCACCCTCCTCAACCAAGGCCAAATGGCAGCCCTAATCTTCCTGGACCTATCAGCAGCCTGTGACACTGTCTCCAACTACCACCAGACTCCACAATCCAAGGAAAGACCCTATACTGGCTATGCTCATTCTTCACAGGCAGCACACAAAGATTAAGACTCCCTCCCTTCCTCTCAGAAGGGACAGAGATCAGATGCGGAGTACCCCAAGGTTCCTTTCTCAGCCCCACCCTCTTGAAAGTCTACAAGGCCCCCTCACAACCATCGTCAGAAACCACGGGCTCAACATCATCTCGTACGCCGATGACACCCAGCTCATCTTGTCACTCACCAAGGAACCCAACATCACCAGGTGCAACTTCCAAGAAGGGATGAAAAACAGCTGCCTGAAACTCACCTCAGAGAAAACAGAAGTCCTCACCATTGGCTCCACCCCCTCTGCTTGGGACAAAACGCGGTGGCCCCCTGCCCTCGGAAACCCACCCACCATGACAGACCATGCAGCTAATCTCTGCATCATACTGGACCCGTCACTCATTATGAATCACCAGAACAACGCCATCTCCTCGGCATGCTGCAACAGCCTCCGCATTCTACTTAAGACATTTAAGTGGATCCACCCCAAATCCAGAAAAATGGTCACTCATGCACTCGTCACCAGCAGACTCAACTACGGCAATGCTCTCAATGCCAGAATCAACAAAAAACTCCTTGCAAACTCCAGATCGTCCAGAACGCTCCAGCCAGACTAATCCTGGTTATTCCAAGGCACAACCACATCACCCAACACATCTGTGATCTCCACTGGCTCTCTGTCGAAAGGATAACTTTGAAGCTGCTCACCCAAGCCTACAAGGCCCTCTACAACATCAGACCTCTATGACAGCCTCTCCTTCCTTGGCTCCCAAGATAAACCTCCTGTCAGCCGACCTCTTCCTAACCACAGCCCCATGCTCCCACAGGACTGGAATGGGTGGAAGGTCCTTCTACTACTTCGCAGCCAAAACCTGGAACGATCTCCCCTTCACCTCCGACAAAGCCTGATACTTCTCCTCTTCAGGAAAGACCTCAAGACCTGACTCTTCAAATGACCTCAGCTGAGCTGCTCACACCTATTCCTCAGTATCTCGAGACCCTAACAGGTGAATAGTGGTCTCTACAAAACCTTGATTGATTGATTGAGTCAGGATGTTTAGGTGAATTTATGGTGGTATTCTGACAGTGTGAGCATGTCTGGTCTGTCCGGTCTGTTGAGGCAATAGCCAGCTGGGCTAACAGTGATATGTCAGGCTAAAGAGGTTATAATGTCATCTAACCAGCACATGTTACAGTCAGCCAAATTATTCAGAAGTTGTCTCTTGTTAGTTGCTTTCAGTTTTGTCAAGTTATGTAGTCTGTTCATCCCTGGATTAATCAGAGTTTATCAATTGTGGTGGCCCTAGGACAGGTTTATATCAGCCTATTATATTTCCCTATGATGGGTTCTTGAAGGTGATCTGACAAACTAGCTGTGGGTTAAACCAATGAGAGACTCTCCCAAACCAGCTTAGGTTATCTGTGGGGGGACCCGAGGAGGGACCCTCCAAAGCAACCTTAAGTTGTCTGTGAGATTGTTGTGTGCACAAATTATCATAAGTCGCTCCCCGCTCTTCTCCTTTGACCCCATGAACCTCTGCCTGCCTTAATGCATTATCTATATAAAATGTTATTGTTCATGCTTTAGTGTACTAAAATAGTTATTCCCCTAAATGGACCTACAATGTACAACTTCAAATGGAAGGTTGTGCTGGCTTGAGATGGGAGCAATCAGGTAGGGCCTAACTTATTCTTAATTATGGGGCCTATGAAATAATGGACACACACGTAGTTCAACAGTGTCTGGAGATGAACCCACGTGCGGGTTCTCCCCTTTTATTCTAATCACCCAGGCCAGGTGTGGCCTGCAGGTACAGTTCCTGCTGGCAGACTAGAACGCCAGCACTCTAAACATTGTATCCCTCTCCAACTTGGTTCTTGAAACACAACTTCTAAAAGTCCAGTTAACTTACACAGTTCGGTTGCATCAGTCTTTAGAGTATTAACACGCAAAATCCTGAAGATCTCGGCTAGGGCGAGGGGGGGGGTAGATTATGGCTGGTACCCTGTCTCCGTCTTCTTCCTGGCTCTGTACATTCTGGCTCGGGCTCAGTGGGACTTGAGGGCCAGTTTCTGAAGATAGCGGTCTTCGAGTATGACTTTGGCACTGGGTCGGAGTGACCTGGGTGCAGCGTGGTTCTGTTGCTCTCGCTTGGGTTTCCTGGACGTCCAGCGGCATGGTGTTCACCCTGGACACTTGGAGATCAGTTCCCTCCGTGGGCTGTTGAACATAAGGGATCATGGACTCCGTCACATGGTGCAGTGTGGGGTGCTCCGGTATTCCCTGAGGAACACGTGAAGACGCCACTCCTGATCCGCTTGCTCCACACTTGCAATGCGCAGCATTTTGTTTGGGGTCCGCATGAAACGCTCTACATCCCTGTTCACCTGTGGCCATTGAGGCGTGACACGGAGGTGGTGGATCCCTCGCTGACAGAGGAAAGCGGCAAACTCAGCCCCATGGAACGGGGTCCATTGTCGCTCCGGACCTCTAGGGGAAACACAAATGTTGTAAACACCTTCTCGAGGACTGGGGCCACATGTGCAAAAGCGGTCGACATGACTGGTTCCACTATGGGATAATTTGAGAATGCAAGAATGGACAAACGTGTGTTTCCCTCCGGGGAAACTAACGAAATCCATGCTTAATTTCGACCACGGTAGAGTCCAGGCCTCTTCAGTGGTTACTGGGGTGGGATTCTCAGGAGCGCTGGTTATCTGGCAGGCTAGACACCGGCGTACCAGTTCTTCAACCATTACCTTGAGTTCTGTACACCAGACCTTTTCCCTCATCCTCCCTTTCATTTTGGCCACGCCTTGGTAGCCTCCATGGGCCAACTGGGTTGCTTGGTGCCTCAGAGCTTTTGGTATCACCAGCCTCGAGCCTCTCAGGAGTATTCCGTCTGCCATGGTGCTCAGCTCGCTCCTCACCCTCCAAATCTTCATCAGCGTTTCTCGGTCTTCTGGCGCCCATGTGTTAGTCTGTTGGAGGTAGTCCCTCCATGACCCTTCTTGGACCCCTTGGAGAGTCTGTGTTTATATAGTGTCTTGCTTGGTGGCTTCCTTGATTCCCTCGAGCATCATCACCTGATTGCACGCCGCCGCTGAGATCATGTTTATTTATTGCACTGACCCTTCGGGGTTGGTCCCTTCTTCCTTTGGTGCTGGATGACGAGACAAAAAATCAGTGGGGTTCTTCGCCCCAGGCCGATACTCCACGTCCATCTGGCATGGCTGGAGTTGTACCGCACATCGCTCAAACAGGGAAAGTGGGTGAGGGGCTTTCCCCTTAAAAAGGGGGAACCAGAGGCTGATGGTCGGTGACCACGGTAAATGGCTGGCCCGTCAGGTACAAGTGGAAAAGGTTGCAGGCTCACTTTATAGCAAGCGCCTCCCGACCTTGCTTCAGTGGGGGTCAGTGACTTGCTGGCAAATGATAAGGCCACCCAGCGATCTGGCTCCTGTCCTTGGGCAAGCACTGCTCGCAGCCCTACGGGACTGACGTCTATTAGTAGTTCCATCCGTTTCGCCGGATCTAAATAGGCGAGGGTAGACTCTCCCAGTAGCGCGTCCTTGATGCTCTGAAATGCCTCTTCCTTTCGCAGTCCCCTGTGCCATTTGACATCTGCCTTTGTGAGTGCCCTCAACTGCTCGGCGCGAGTAGCAAGATTGAGAATAAACCTCCTGCAATAAGTGTCCATGCCAAGGGAACTCCTCACTTCAGTAGGGAAGCCTGGACCGCATTTCACGGATCTTGTTCTGGAATACCTCTGCTGCTGAGGATATCCCAAAGTTCAGTCGTTTGTAACAACGCAACCCTAAGTGGATACTAAAAGTTGTAATGTAGCGGCTTTCTTCCACTAAAGGCAGTTGGTGGTACCCTGCGTTCAGGTCAATTTTAGAAAACCACCTCGATCCGTTGACATCCGCAATTATGTCATCCATTGTTGGGGTGATATGGCGCTCCCTTTTGATGGCCCGGTTGAGCAACCTCATATCGATACAGAGGCATATGGTGCCTGGCTGGTCTTTTCTGCTATCACCATTGGGGACACCCAGGGCATTGTTCCTGACACCTTCTCAATTACTCCTTGCTTCTCAAGATTTCCTGGCTCTTTTTCCACCAAGGGCTTCAAGTGAAAAGGGACTCACCGGTGTCGCAGTGCGACTGGTGTGATCCATGAAAGAGTTCTGGGAACTGGTCGAGGATCTCATTGACCTGGTGTGCTTGGACCCTCCTGTCGAAAGACACTAGGCCTAGGTCTTCTGCTAGGTGACTGATGATGAGGGTGTCCGCTTCACGATCTATTACGTGTACAATGGTGGTGACCTCCTGGTCATTCGACCTGTTAGGATGGATATCCTGCCCCTCAGTGGCAGAGGAGTGTGGCTCCTGTAGGCAGATATCCTGGTCCGGGACGGGGTGATCGGTGGTCGAGGTCGGAGGTGCCTGTATTGCTGGAGGCCCATCACGTTTACCGATGCCCCTGTGTCGATAATTGCCTTTACCTCCGATCCTGCAATTTGCACCATGCAGGTAGGTTGAGGTCTTCTGGGGCGTATGATCTCTCGTGTGAACGAGATCAAGTATGTCTCTACCTCATCCTCCTCTGTGAATGAATCCTCTGTCCCTTGATACCTTCGGCTCATCCTTGGTGGCTCCTCCTTCTGTCCTGAGTAGGTTAGGGACAGTTGAAGTACAGCCCGATATGGTGGTTTCTGACCTCGGGTGTCTCAGCCTCGATTCCGCCTCCTGCAACTGCTGCAAAGTGGTTGAAGATCCCAAAATTAGCGCAGGTTTTTTCTTGCACGTCAGGCTTTGTCTTCCTGGGTGTGTCACTCCGCAGCCTTCGTTGAGGCATGTCAGGGTTTGATCCATCTCATTGGCCCTAGAGGAGATAGATCATGGATCCTTGCTAGTATGAGTATGTCTTCCAAGGCAATTTTTGGCTGGCACAGGATGAGGCTTCGAAGCGTCTTGTCCCGCCACCCCTGGATGAGCTGGGCTCTGATCTTCTTTGGTTGATCGACCTCCGTGCAGGTGCTGGCCAGTTCACGCAGGCGAGTGTAGAAGACATCATTCGACACCCCTTCCCTCTGGTGGGCCTGGTGCAACTTGAATCGTTCAAAATCGGTATTAAGTTGGGGGTCGAAGTGCACGTCTAATGTTGCCACCGCTGTGTCGCAATCTGTGTTGTGACCTGTATTTGTCAAGTGTTTAAACAGCTTGAATATTTTGTCTAGGGCATAGTGGAGAAGTAGCAACCTCTTCACCGCTCTGTCGGTCTCCCTGGTGGCCACGAAATAGTTATTCAGGCACTCTATCCATATTTTCCACTTCGGGGACGATGTGGCCGGATCTTCCAGTTCGCTGAAGGTTGCCAATACCCGGGTAAGTGCATGTTGGACTGGGATTTTATGTGGGGCCTTCGCTTGGCCCTCGTCACCCATATTTCCTATGGGTAGGTGCCTTTTTCCTATCTTCTGTTCTTGTCCGCTTGGTATGTTTAGTGGTCTTGAAACTTTCCTTGGTGTCTCCTCTTTAGTTGGGCACCTTCTTGTCTTCCACTTTAGTGTATAGTGCTGCTTGTGCGCTGCCTGTGCTCCCACTGCCTTGTCGATTCAGAAAAGGGGGTGGTGATGAACAGAGTGTCTGAATTATGCAGACCACTCTTACCCAGTCCAAAGATCAGGGCTTGATCCATCACCGTTTTTTAGCTCACTGCACCATCCCAGCTCAGAACTTGGTTATATGCAAATTAGTCTGACCCTGGCCCAGTGCATCATGGGAACAGGGCAGACCAAACTACCAAGCCAATTCTTATACTGGGAAGGAAACAAGCTTCCGGGGACCGGTTTCTGGCATTTCAGCCGTCTTCGGCCCGGCTTGCTTGAATCCTGATGGTGCAATGAGCAAGGGACTCACATCTGAGTATACCCTTCCACGCTTATGGTGGACAAAAATGATTCAGAAAAGGGGGTGGTGATGAACAGTGTCTGAATTATGCAGACCACTCTTACCCAGTCCAAAGATCAGGGCTTGATCCATCGCCGTTTTTTAGCTCACTGCACCGTCCCAGCTCAGAACTTGGTTATATGCAAATTAGTCTGACCCTGGCCCAGTGCTTCATGGGAACAGGGCAGACCAAACTACCAAGCCAATTCTTATACTGGGAAGGAAACAAGCTTCCGGGGACCGGTTTCTGGCATTTCAGCCGTCTTCGGCCCGGCTTGCTTGAATCCTGATGGTGCAATGAGCAAGGGACTCACATCTGAGTATACCCTTCCACGCTTATGGTGGACAAAAGTTATTCAGAAAAGGGGGTGGTGATGAACAGAGTGTCTGAATTATGCAGACCACTCTTACGCAGTCCAAAGATCAGGGCTTGATCCATCACTGTTTTTTAGCTCAGTGCACCATCCCAGCTCAGAACTTGGTTATATGCAAATTAGTCTGACCCTGGCCCAGTGCATCATGGGAACAGGGCAGGCCAAACTACCAAGCCAATTCTTATACTGGGAAGGAAACAAGCTTCCGGGGACCGGTTTCTGGCATTTCAGCCGTCTTCGGCCCGGCTTGCTTGAATCCCGATCCTGCAATTTGCACCATGCAGGTAGGTTGAGGTCTTCTGGGGCGTATAAGCTCTCGTGTGAACGAGATCAAGTATGTCTCTACCTCATCCTCCTCTGTGGATGAATCCTCTGTCCCTTGATACCTTCGGCTCATCCTTGGTGGCTCCTCCTTCTGTCCTGAGTAGGTTAGGGACAGTTAAAGTACAGCCCGATATGGTGGTTTCTGTCCTCGGATGCAACTTGAATCGTTCAAAATCGGTATTAAATTGGGAGTCGAAGTGCACGTCTAATGTTGCCACCGCTGTGTCGCAATCTGTGTTGTGACCTGTATTTGTCAAGTGTTTAAACAGCTTGAATATTTTGTCTCCGGCATAGTGGAGAAGTAGCAACCTCTTCACCGCTCTGTCGGTCTCCCTGGTGGCCACAAAATAGTTATTCAGGCACTCTATCCATATTTTCCACTTCGGGGACGATGTGGCCGGATCTTCCAGTTCGCTGAAGGGTGGCAATACCCCGGTAAGTGCATGTTGGACTGGGATTTTATGTGGGGCCTTCGCTTGGCCCTCGTCCCCCATATTTCCTGTGGGTAGGTGCCTTTTTCCTATCTTCTGTTCTTGTCCGCTTGGTATGTTTAGTGGTCTTGAAACTTTCCCTGGTGTCTCCTCTTTAGTTGGGCACCTTCTTGTCTTCCACTTTAGTGTATAGTGCTGCTTGTGCGCTGCCTGTGCTCCCACTGCCTTGTCAGCCCCACCAGTGGGATATGCCTTCTCTTTGTCTTGGTCTGTGGTTAATCACTCTTGGCTTCCCACTCTGCCACTAGGGGCTATCTTTATCTTGTCAGTCTGTAATACTGTTGCCTCTCCTCTGGGTGTAATATCTTCCCCTTTTCCTTGGTGTTTCTTTTTTCTTTGTGGCCTTCCACTTCCTGTGCCCAGACCTACTGGAGGCCAGCTTCCAGGGCACATGCCTCCTTCCTGTCTACACTCCAGCCATGCAGGGGCTCACGGGCTCACTCCACGCTCCTCAGGGCCTTACAATGTGCTTCTCACGTGAGGGTGCCGGTTTGGAAGCTTGTCTTCGTCTTCTGGGCGTGATAGCCTTCCCACTGCTGTGCACTACCCCCGCGGAGGCAGCGCTCGACAAGTGAGCAGCGCAGTTGCAGAACGGCTCGTCGGGGTAGCAGGGCAGGTGCCAGAGGGCGTTGGGGAGCCTCCTCAATGCAGCAGGACAATACAGCGGGCAACACTCACCCGCAGGGTCGCGACGCCACACCAACGATGATCCAGGCACCGTGGAGGTCGCGGCTCTTCAGCGCGGCAGTCATTGCAGATGGGGCAGCTGATCGAGGCGAGGGTTGCAGCCCCCCTCGTCGCCAATGTGCTGGCCTGAGATGGGAGCAATCAGGTAAGGCCTAACATATTCTTAATTATGGGGCCTATGAAATGACGGACACACACACAGCTCTCCCCTTTTATTCTAACCCGGCAGGCCACGCCTGGCCTGCGGATGACGTCGGAACAGTTCCTGCTGGCAGACTAGAACGCGAGCACTCTAAACGTTACACAGGTGACATATTGTGCACCATAAACGTGGCTTACATTTATCAAAGGCTTAGTATGTCACCCTAGCATAGGATCAACGATCCCTGTCCTATGAAAGGGTCACACCACGAGGAGCGAAAGCTAGCTATACTTGAAGCATTAAAGGACCACAAAATGAAGCAGTTAAACTGGCTGCATTGATAAGCGTAGGAATTCTTATTTTCATAAAAGGTGCACATTCATTTATAGCACACACTTAAGTCTATACGATAAATGCCAATATACTTTAACAATACATTTTTAAACCTTAGAAAGATAGCTCGAGCTAAGAAAGTGGCGAATTGACGTCTTTGGCAGTGCTGCTTCTGCTTGACGACGGCCTCAAACCTCGGATTGGACCGCTCACTGCAGTGCCAGGTACCCTTATGCCCCGCCCCGTCCGTGACCTGCTGGCATCTTTGTGAGAACAGGTCCCAGTCTTCAAATCGACTTCCCTGGACCAGCACCAGAAAATGCAAACAGAAGGAAGGAAGCGGTGGTTGGGTGTAAAGAGTGGGCAAAAATAGTATAAGATTAGTTAATTAAATAGCATTTTTCTATCATTAAGCCGCCTTGGGTGGAAAAGTGGTCCTTTCCGGGCTATTTTCGGCCCTCGTGAATACCAGCGCCCTTGTGATGTTGCAGCTGCGGCGCGAGGTGTGAGAGAAAGCTTGGCAAGAGAAGACATACCTTTGGTTAAAATGCAAAACACCTGGGGAGGGGGGTAGCGATGGGCGGCAGTAATAAAAGGCCCCTCTTGTTTAACGGGGCCGTGCTGCCAAAGAGGCCTGAAACGAGCAATCACAAACACACCAGCCGGCGGGAGTCAGTGTCAGTGTTTGTAGGTTTTACAGCATCTTCTCCTGAACTGTGCAGTGCTCAGGGCAGGAGACGTTGCCTTGTTGTTAGCACTGCTCTGATTGGATGATTCCTACAGTGCCGCCTAAACCAACGACCTTCATTAGTCCATTAATTGCTTACTTTCTAAGTGATTATTTAATTAGCTAATGCAACGCAGATCAGAACATTCGATTGGCTGATCATGCTTCCGTAGTACAGTACATTGTAGCATTCGTTAAGCAATCCCATTGGTTAATGTAGACAATGATACAGCCTGCAACTAAGGGTGTGTGAATCTGCCAAGTTTGTTAGTAAATTTCACAAAAGTCCATGTAAATCTTTACAACTATGTGGTGGGTTTTAAATGCTGTCCTATGCTTTTCTGCATGGACATCATAACCTTTTCAACAATGTGCGTCACATGTATCAATATTTACCGCTAGCAAAATGATTGTGCATAAAATAAACTCTGCAGAAAACAGTTCTTGGATTATCGTGGCAAGGCCGGATTGGCCATAGCGGGCACCAGGCATTTCCCCGGTGGGCCAGAGGCGTGGGGGTATTTTTTGTAGCCGCGAGGCCGCTTTTATAACATGGGGCTGGTTTTGCAGCAAATATGTGATATCGGCCCGTCGTAAAAAAAGCCACAGCGGAGATTTTTGCTAGCATTTCCCCGGTTGCCCAGAGGGTGGAGGCCACTTTTGTGGCCGCATGGCCCGATTTTGTGACAGGGCCTGCTTTTGCAGCAATGGTGTAATTTCAGCCTTCTCACAAAGCGGGAGCGGTGCTTTTTGCTAGCACCCTCCTCCTCCCCTAAGGGCCAGTTGAGCATCAACCAATCTGTCAGGGCTGGTTGCTAGTCCGGTCCTACACTGTGGGATCTGCACCTCTATCGAATTTAAAATCAGATGCAAACTGTGTTTGTACCCATTTTAGGTTCACAGTTGGGCACAATATGCGCTTCGACCAAGTTTTTTTCCTCCAAGTAGGTTTGCCTTTGTATTACCTTGAGCAGTCAACAGTGCAGATGGTGGTAAAACCTGCAGTTTTACCACTTTGTAAGACCAAAAACGCATGTAATACCGCTATCAAGTGATAACTGTATTATTCCCAGATGCTTTTACTGGCTGCGGTGACTGCCTCACTTTGAACAAGTTGGCTACAATGTTTCTGAAGAGAGAATGTGTATAGAAAGTTTGCTGAATTTGTAAATCTGCAGTGAAGAAGCCTGCTCACATTTTCCAGCGTGGCTGGTTTTGATTCAAGTAACTGATGTTGCTGTGCAGTTAAAATGATCACACAATGAAGGAAAACGTTTAGCTCAGAAGAAGGTAAATGAATGGTGTAAATCTGGAACTTTGCAACACTTCATATCAAATCAATCATAACTTTATTCGACAATTAAGTCATAAAAGCATTTAATAAAACATCCAATATTTACAAATAAAAGCTGTAAGATAAATACCAAAGTACATTTATATAAATATATTAAAAATATGATTAAACTTCCACAAGACAACTGCCGAGTATGATCATTACATAAACACAAGTCTATAATTATTTTTTAAATCGAACAATTTCTCCTTTGTTATTCGATAATCCATTCAGTTTAAGCTAATCTAGGGCAGTAAACAAAAAGCATCATTACCTATGCAGAACTACCGCTTGGAGCGAATAACCCAAGCACATTTCAAGAACTTGGCTACAGCTATAGCAATAGGGGGACTTGGGTCTGTGGCTAAGATTCTCAATGCCTCCCTATATATGCGTGTTCCAATTAATCGGCATATAGGTTTCACCCACTTTTTTCGAGGTGCAGCATAGCTGGGACAAAAAAACAAGATGTGGCTTTCAGATTCTTGCTGGTCCCTGCACCACGGGCATTTATCGTCATCAGATGTTCCTGCCCATTGTTCTGTAAACACCTTTATCGGGAGAGTGCCTATCCTAAATTGAAAATAAAGCTTACGATCAATCGGGTTCTCTATAGCATCCCAGTATGGTTCCATCATTGGTCGAGTTTTGAATTCAAGAAATCTACCTGTAAGGTGAGAGGAGAGACCTTTTGCAAATATTGTTGTAATAGTCATCTCCCAGTAGCTGGCTTTCAAAAGCGTCTTAAGGGGAAATACTGCATTTGCGAGGTCATCCCACAGTTCTCTCATTCCCAATCTTACTAACAGGGATTTAATTTCCTTCAGCCAAGTTATTTTTTGGAAGCAGTCTATTTCAATAATGCCTTTTAGACCCTGAGCGTAATGCAAAAGTTCCTCAGTGGTCCATATTCTGTCCCAATACAATAATGGCCGCAGAGTAGCTAAGTATTTAACTACCCAAGATCCCACATCAGTGGTACTAGTGGAGTACTTTGCGGAACACCTATGGCTTTTCTCAAGAACTCATTTTCTGCCAATGTCAGGCTCTTTAGCTTCTCGAATCCCCATAATTCGGAACCGTAGAGGACCGAACTTAATACCTTCGTACCATATATCTCGAGAAATGGACTTATATGTTTCGTTATTGAGTTCTTGAACTTTTTCAGAAGGAGCCCTGACTGCTGCTGGTACTTTAGCACAGCCAAATCAAGTTGGCTATTCCAGCGCATGTCCCTCTGCAGGGTCACCCCCAAATAAGTAAAGGCGTCTACCTGCTCTAGTGGGCAATTATCCGTATCCATGCTTCCTCTGTATGGTTTGAAGGTCTTGGAGGGTTTCCGATCATTAAGGGCCATAAACTTTGTTTCTGCAGTGTTTATTTCCAGTCAGTGCGAACGACAAAATTCTCCAAATCGACAGAGTGCCCGCTGAAGGCCACTCGGTGTCTTGGAGACTATCAAGGTGTTGTCCGCAAACATGAGGATTGGGACACGATTACCCGCCATCACAGGGGCATCAGTTGGTTCCAAGGAGAGGTAGTCCGTCACCCCGTTTACGAACAGAGAGAACAGGGTGGGTGCCATGACACATCCCTGCCGCACTCCCCGCTCAACCAGGAAGGTTTCCGTCACCTCTCCTCTTAGCCCCCACCGGACTCGGGCGAAATTGTCCTCATGCAAACGCACAACCAGAATCAACAATTCCGGGGCCATCCCCAATCCCTCCAGGACTCGCCACAGTTTTTGGCGCGGCACCAGGTCGAAGGCCGCCCTCAAGTCCACGAACACTGTGTGAAAAATAAATACAAACTTGATGAACATTATCGGCGCCATCTTGCCCCTTTCCAGGCCCATTCGTGCGCGTAAGCGGCAGCCATTTTGAGCACCATGGCCTCCCTGCCCCTCACTAATAGCCAGCGCGTCTCTCTCTCTCTCTTAACCTCGCAAAGCATTCCCCCGCATGCTGACAACCCCCGCTCTCTCATGCCTCGGGTCATAAACCCCTCTCCAGCGCAGCTTCACCACGGAATCCCATCCTGTTCCCAGCGCGACACCTCCCTTCATTCCTTTCATGGCCTCAAACCCTTTTGATGCAAACCCCCTTTTCCTGTGTCCCCGTTTGTCTTCCTCGTTCCCAGGCCGCCACCTGACCCTGCGGATACTGTTTATTACCCCGTACAGTAGGAAGCTTCCCCTCCCCATCAAAAGACCCCCGAACCGATCAAAGCCCCCACCCCATGAGATCCGATCAACCCCATGCATTCCGTGAATCGGCGGAATGCCCTGCTGTGCAACCACCATCACCTGTTGTGACCGGGGTGGGGAATCCAACTGTAAATGTATGTGGGAACGGGTCTGGAGGGGAGATTCCGAGGATGTTCTTTCAAGTATTAAAATATTGCGAGAATGTGTTATGTGCAATAAAGGTCGTAAACTCTAGTATAAGAGGCCCGGCCTCAGAGATGTGGTTAGAGCACCTCGTGACGATACTTGCTGTCTGAATTGATGTGTTCTCCTCCGGAGAGAATAAAATCCTCGTTTCCCGCCTTCCAGTCTCCAGCGCCTGCTTCTTCATTGATTAATATTGGTGGGTCATAGAGGCGATACCGCCGGGCAACATAAAAGGGTTTTTGGTTACCGGTTGTCTTTGGAACCCTTTTTTAACAATTGGCGTCCCAAACGTGGGGCCCATCAGCGACTCGTGGATCCAGTGGGAGAGGTCCCGACGACAGAGTGAACGACTGCAACGATCGGAAGGTACCCTGTCCGATAGACCCTTGTCTGACAGCCGATCATCCGAACTTCACTGGTTCCGAACAGACCTCTCTCGAGTGATCTGCGGTCCTGACTGGGAACCATCAGGAGTGCCACGAGAAGTACGAAGAGAAGAGGACGATCGGGCGCTGGATTCGGAAGACGAGAAACTGTCCATACGGTCCGGGTAAGGTCGTGTAAACACGACGAATAGCGAAAGTGATAGATAATCGAAAGTGATTGATAATTGTTGAGAAAATACTAGTATTACTTTTTGTTAATTTATTGGAGATTCACTGTCTACAAACGGAGAAACAACAGGCTCTCCCTTTATAAACAGCGAAGGAT
The DNA here is from genome assembly GCF_964263255.1 of Lissotriton vulgaris. Taxonomy (NCBI): domain Eukaryota; kingdom Metazoa; phylum Chordata; class Amphibia; order Caudata; family Salamandridae; genus Lissotriton; species Lissotriton vulgaris. The sequence goes on along the minus strand of NC_141689.1, from coordinate 167,158,079 downwards.
AGGTACGCACCCGTCGGACCTATCTTTCTCCCCCACTGAACAATTGCCCCTTCCCCCCATTGATTAACTGTTATAGATTGTTTTCTGGAGATTCTCTGTCTACAAACAGGGAAGATTAGGTCCCCTCTTTGCAGATAGTGAAAGGGTAGGTGACGCGAACCTTTGCGAGCCTACTTATTCTCCCCATTGACCATATTGATTTTTTATTTTTGACCTAACATCGATTGATTGCTCAGAATTGGTTCATGAGGTATTCACTACGTGCAAACAACGTAGAATAGAAATATTCTGTCTAGTCTTTGCGCGCAGTGATAAGATAGGTAGTGCTGACTATTATCCCATTGTGATCCGTCATGCCTGTCTTCTCCCCACTGGTCAATAGCCTGTTTTACCCGGACCGCTTATTAGAGATGAACCATCCGGCTCCGCTGGAAGGCACCCCTAATAAGGACATGTTCATGAAGCATGGATTAATTGCTATAGCCTATAGTGAGCTGTGGCATAAATATACGAAAAAGGATCGAGAAAGACAGTGGCCACTGAGAGGATCCTTTGATCTCGACAAAATAGAAACAGTAGAAATAGCCCTCCGTAGGAATGAAACAACACCTATTATGCTCGATAGTCTCGGTATGTGGCGCAAAGAAGCCACGCAACGAAGGGAAAGCGACGAATTTAGAAAAGGTGAAGGGACACGACGGACAAACCTCCAAACGTCTAGTAGGCAAAGGGAAGGGCCAGCGATGGCACAGCCCTGAGGAGTAGACATGACAAGCGAATGGTGTAAGGGGTTGTGCCGACAAGCCAACCCCGGAACACAACGACCTGAAGGTAATCCCCCGACATTACGCACAGGACGGACAGATTTAAAACAAAACCAATGTGCTTTCTGTAAATGTCTTGGACACTGGAAAGCCCAATGCCCGACTCTGCAAAGCATAGGTAAGAATGGAGGGGTGACAGAAAGGACGGACCGACAGAAAGGAAAAAGACGTGAGATAAAAACCAATCAGACTAGTGCAGACAGAACAGACAGGACCACCCCGTTCGATTATGCTCGGTGGCACAGATTTCGTCAGACCAATTTTAACGACATGTTAGAGTCCTGGGACTGATTGCTCTCTGTTGCTCCCCCACTCTGAAAAACAAACACAACTGCAGGTCAGTGTAAACAACCCCCCGTTAGAGAAAAGATTCAAGAAAGCCAAGCGTCTATTATATAACTTAGGATTTAATTACGGTAAAACACACAACCAACAGTAAATAGAATAACTAGTAGAACTCTCTAAAAAGCAAACTTGACTAATAGGAAAAATACAAAACATGTTATGCTCACTCCGGAAGTCCTCGAAACGTAACAGTTCGATGGTCCCGCCCATCCGAAACACATAGCACGTGTGGGGCGGGGCCTGCCAGCAACCATAGGCCAAAAAGAGATCGCTGGCGAGAAGGTACTGGAGACTCCACCAAGCAGGCAATGAAATGGTCTTCCCATACTGCCCTTCCAGGGATGGCGTCCCCCGGGCCGCGAGTAGGGAGGGGGCGGATGAAAATGACCCCCTCCCTCATATCTCCTGGTCCGGCCATCACGAATTCCTCCATCGAACGGATGCAGGGTGGGCAGGGAGGAAGAGGCGACGCGGACGAGCCTCTTCCACCTCCACAGGTAGGAGGCTCCCCTGCCCTGGCCCGACGCCGATGTCCTCCAGCCGGGCGACGGCCATATACCTACGCTGCACAGGAAAAATAATGTCCGGCTGGTATATTTCCGCAACACAGGACATACAATGCCCGACTCGTATATTTTCTCAGTACAGGACATACAAGACCCGGCTGGTATACTTGCGTAGTACAGGACATACAATGTCCGACGGGCATATTTACGGAGCACCGGATGTACAGTGGTCCCCCAAGAGTCGGAATCAGGGGTGTAGGGTGGTCATCATGTGCGCCCCTGATTCCAAGAGACGGCGTAGGATGCACCGGGAGAGGAAGACGGCACGGTGGGCCTCCCTCACCTCCCCAGATGAAGGCTCCACTACTGCACCCTGGCGCCCCGAACCAAAATGTCCTGCTCCAACCGCATGATGCTCTGTTTTTCGCCATCACAAGAAGTTTTCCTCCGCTCCTGATGGATACGGCAAAGGTTGCTGCAGGGCCTCAAAATGGCGTCTGGGCCCTTGAAAGGCGGGTCTAGGCCGCTGGAGTAACTTTGTCCGAAATCGCAACTCGGGCGCTTGCCCACCTGGGCGCAAGCCCCCACCATCGACAAAACATCCCCTCGACTTTGAAGATTCTACCAAAGTCCCAAGAGCCCTCGGCCCCTTCAGGCTTCCGGTGAGGAACAGCTGCATTGATCTCAAATGAAATAACCACGGCACAGCAACAAGATGGCGGTGCTCTCGTGTCTGCATCAGCTTCCGTCTGAACCACCCAGGAACATTATGGGCTAACGAACTCGAGCAAGTTCCGGCTGAACATCAACATGACCCGGTAAGAGAGACTTTACCCCCTCCCTCTCTTGATTGACGGTCCACACCACCAGCCCCTTTGTTAGCACAGTTTTCTTTTGGACTACCGAAAGGGACTCTGGTCCAACCGCCAATTGTCGGGGATATTTTGCCCCTGATGCTACTTCCGGACTAAACCAGCCTCGCCCAAAATGGCGCTGGTACCAATGGAACTTACGGGTGCCTCGTGGTGTTCCTTAGCTAATGAAACTTGATGTACTAAGATATATATGTATATATATGAACCATTGCGCACTCGATGTTAAAGGGAGGAGGGTTCACTTGGCAAACATTTAAGAAGGGTTCTGTAAAAATGTTGATTTCAATGAACAATTTATTTTTGATATTTGTTGTAACTGATACATAACGTCGCTCATGATGCACGCCCGCGGTTTGCATTTAGGAAATGTGACTACGATGAGCTTGACTGTGTTTCCATCTATGAACTGAAATGCCCCTGATTCCTTCGTCACGCAATGAAATGTTTTTGGTCACTTACAAATAATCAATTAGACCTTTTTACATGTTCTTGTACTACAAAATAACCCCCTACTGTATGTGCTTCCATCGACGACATGTCAGGCCAAAATATGAATTGCGCTCTCACATTTTACGTACTGAATAATTCTACAAATAAAAGTCTTAAAAGCTATGGATAGGCTCCGCGTACTTTTGTAAAATACGAGTATCGGTGGGAGGGTTTTTTTTTCTGTGCGCAACTGTTCTGCTCTCTTTTTAAGGTTATCCGAGAAATGGTTGTTCGGCCCTGGGTTGATGGTCAAAACGAAGGTATGATACGCTGCTTATGAAGAAGGACCTCGACTTCAGAGAATGGGTAAAGTAAAATGGTGTGATTGATAAATTGTTATAAGGATATGGTGGTCGAAGGTACTAAGGTACAGGGTTGAACGAAGAACTGGTATGCCTTAAGAACATCACAGCTTTGGGAATGATCTAGGGACCCCGATGACCGGATACATCTACGAAACCGGGTACCTCGCGCTAGGCGCCTCTGATTCCTCTTTTTAGCGTTTTTCACTACACACGATCCTTAATGCCATCCTCGAACCTCCCCATGAACCACCTATCACATTGCCTGCCCCCATGACTTTAAGAAGCCAGAACCCTAAGGGATTATATCCCGAAGAGACAAGTACGAGTATGTGGTAAGTAAAGGATTTTCGTGCCCTTACATTTGATGTGTTCGAATGTTGTCCCCCTACCCCCCCCCCCTTTTTTTCTCCCCTTTTTCCTCTACAGGTTACATTAGAATCCCGATTAGAGTATCATAAGGGATCTGGAACCACGTCACGCCCGATGCATGAAGACGGACTAGCGCTACAAAATGGCACAACAAGGACGCTCTCACGCCCTTTTTACCAAATCTAACGCTTTTCTGTCCCAAAACTGCATGCTTCCCACCTCCTAACACAGACCCGAAACGTCTAACGTTGGGTAACGCACTGAATAGCCCAAACAATACACGGTCATTCTCTATGTCACACGTGTACTGTTCGGCCTATTGTCTCTCTCTCTCTCTCTCTCTCTCTCTCTCTCTCTCTCTCTCTCTCACTCTCTCTCTCTCTCTCTCTCTCTCTCTCTCTCTTTCTCTCACTCACTCTTCCACCCCTCCACACTTTCCCTCTTCCTAGCAACTGGCACCTAATTGGCGAACCTGGTGCACCTCCTGATTGGCCCCAAATACCACAAGTATTTGCGCAAATCTGTCCTAAATAAAATTGTATTGGTACCACGTTACTACCTCTCCTTTTCTACTAAAATATGGATGAAATTTAAATTGGCCGATAGGAAAAGGACAGGTAAGATGACTAAGGTTCCCTAAATTTGACCCACTCTCAGGGAACTATTTGTCAGTGGCTCCTATGATAAAAATGTGTCTGTGGTAATGCGACCATCCCCATTGAAAATTGTCTCCGTACCCCAAGCTGTAAGAAATGATCGAGACACCCCCATCTACCCAAAATGCCCCCAGTTTGGTATCCATCAGATCCCTCCTTCCCCGAGGATAAGTTTAATAATTATTGCAAACCACCCCTCCCGAGTTTTTGTAGTAACCAGGTTGCGAGGATTTATATAGAAAGTTAGAAGGATGTGTGCAAAGTTGAAAATTAGATTGAAAAACGAAAGAACTTGTTGCAGTAAGCATGGTTGAAAATAAGATGTTTTTATGTAATGCAGACTTGTTTAGCCTATGTTCATCCCTCAGAAGGATGCTTATCAGACTATGGTGAATAGCACGTTGCACTTTTTGTAAAATACAAGGCCCTGAAGACCAGCCTAGCCTTTCAAGACTTGTACTAGGGAAATGGGTCTCTGCCAGAAGAACTGACATCTACTATAATAGACATATGACAAATAAACGTAATAATCATCAGAGCGTCAAAGAATTAGCCAACAAAAGGAAGTTGTAAGGAATCCAGCAAACCCATCATCAATTGTTTATACGTTAGCCGCAAGAATCTCCAATGTAGCGAGTGCTTACCCCAGTTGCTTGGTGTTGGGAGAGAAATAGACTTATGTAATTATCTTTTTCTGCAAAATCTCTAAAGACTGTCTTTTCAACACTCAGTTAAGGATATCACTGTCGGAGGAGAAAGAGACCGGATGTGGGAGCACGCGGCCTGACTGCGGATTGTGGAACGTCAGCAACGGAGGCCAAGGCGAGACCACGGCAGTAAGGAGTCGCAGGACGGGGCACTGTTTCAAACAAAGCTAAGGAAAGGGCTGACCTGAAGCCCCTGCTCTATGATCAACGTATGCCAAAAAGCCCCCGCTCTCTGAACATGGTCACGGACTCGCCTGACGCAAAACTCTCCGCCTCCCCCTGATCTGTTCCCGACTTGGCCTTGCTCCATCCCCTCTTCCTCCGACCTACCATAAGGACTGTTCACACCCGCACCTTTCCACCCGAACTCCCAAGTTCCTCCAAATCCTACTGAGCTACCCAGAGAAGAGTACTCCCTGCGTCAGAAGGGAGGGAGCTCCGACTAAGTAGACCACGAACTGTGTTAAATCCCAGAACGGTGACCTAGAACTCCACCAAGGGTCGCCCCCGAAGAAAAGATAAACAAAGTCTGTGGTTCTGCCCGCTACCAAGCACCTTGGAGATGATGGAAGCAACAGGAAATGCCCACCACAGAGACTCAAGAAACGAACTGATCTCACAATTACCCCCAACGACTCGATCCACATGAACATTTCTGTTGATAGGTAATCCAGGTGTTCAACAGTGCCGACAGAAGACGACAAAAGGACAACGAGAACTCTGATATTTTTTTTACTGTATCTCCTTTCTCTCCCAATCACCATTGGACTGACTATGCACCCACCGTATACAAAAAGGACTTACTTATATGATAATTTACCAGTTCTTATTCTATGATCTGTACCCAACGCCCTCGCTACGTAATTCTAGTCTGATATTGCATTACGATGACTTTTTCCTGCAACCAACTTAACAATGAACCCGCCTACTGACTGATGAGATTTTTCAATATGATGTTTATAATGTGATGTTTACGTACAGTTCTTCCACCCAAGTCCCCTCTCCCTTACTTATGATCACTGCATATAGGGGTAGATAGGAAATAGGCCAGCAAGATGTCTTGGAAATGTTAAAGGGAGGACTGTGAAAAATAAATACAAACTTGATGAACATTATCGGCGCCATCTTGCCCCTTTCCAGGCCCATTTGTGCGCGTAAGCGGCAGCCATTTTGAGCACCATGGCCTCCCTGCCCCTCACTAATAGCCAGCGCGTCTCTCTCTCTCTCTTAACCTCGCAAAGCATTCCCCCGCACGCTGACAACCCCCGCTCTCTCATGCCTCGGGTCATAAACCCCTCTCCAGCGCAGCTTCACCACGGAATCCCATCCTGTTCCCAGCGCGACACCTCCCTTCATTCCTTTCATGGCCTCAAACCCTTTTGATGCAAACCCCCTTTTCCTGTGTCCCCGTTTGTCTTCCTCGTTCCCAGGCCGCCACCTGACCCTGCGGATACTGTTTATTACCCCGTACAGTAGGAAGCTTCCCCTCCCCATCAAAAGACCCCCGAACCGATCAAAGCCCCCACCCCATGAGATCCGATCAACCCCATGCATTCCGTGAATCGGCGGAATGCCCTGCTGTGCAACCACCATCACCTGTTGTGACCGGGGTGGGGAATCCAACTGTAAATGTATGTGGGAACGGGTCTGGAGGGGAGATTCCGAGGATGTTCTTTCAAGTATTAAAATATTGCGAGAATGTGTTATGTGCAATAAAGGTCGTAAACTCTAGTATAAGAGGCCCGGCCTCAGAGATGTGGTTAGAGCACCTCGTGACGATACTTGCTGTCTGAATTGATGTGTTCTCCTCCGGAGAGAATAAAATCCTCGTTTCCCGCCTTCCAGTCTCCAGCGCCTGCTTCTTCATTGATTAATATTGGTGGGTCATAGAGGCGATACCGCCGGGCAACATAAAAGGGTTTTTGGTTACCGGTTGTCTTTGGAACCCTTTTTTAACAACTGCATACAATGTCCCTTTCCCCAATACCACCGCCTTCCAATAGAGGATAACAAACCGAAATACCTGATCAATAGTACTCGTCTTGGGGTGAAAACCAGCCTGGAGTGGGCTCAATATGTTATTGTCCTCCATCCACGCCTGAATTTTCCCCAAGACAAGACGGCCCATAATCTTCTGAATAGAGTCTATAAGGCCTATAATTGCCTGCTTGAGCCTTGTCCCCTTTCTTATACACAGGCACAGTTTCTGCTCCCTTCCAGGAGTGGGGGACTACATCCCTTGGGCTATATCATTTACTAAATAGAATATGTATTTCCGCCAATGTTGCCTATCATTTAAAACACGTCAGCAGGAATACGGTCCATCCCCGGGGCTCGTCCCTCAGTTACTGAGTCTAATGCCCTATCTACGTCCCCTAGACTAAAAGCATCATCTTTATAAAAAATTAATGGGGGAATGCTTTCACTATCGTCACCGCTACTACATGCGTATTGCGGCCCAAAATAATTAACCCACGAATCTTGGGCAACATTATTCTGCGGGCAATCCGGACACCCACCCCTATTCCATTTTAAAATGTACCAGAAGGATTTCGAGTCTTTAGCTGCGCACGCTTCCTTAAGTTCCCTCCATTTACCCTCTTCTAATGCTTTTTTTACAGTGGCCTGAGTTTTCCTGTAGTTACCACGTGCCGCTCTTACTTTAATAGAATCCCTTGCTTTTAATGCAAGGCTCAACTCGACACGTGATTGCCTACAGGCAGCATTATACCAGCTCTCAGGCTTCTTTCTGAGCTTGTTCCTATCTGAGCCTGATTTACAAAAATATTTCCGGAGCTTAGCAAATAGATTATTATGGGTATCCAGAAGGGAGGGATTCATTACCCCATTGAGTGCACCTGTCTCCAGGTTTTTCAGTGCCCCGTCGACTTCGCTCCTAATAGCAGTCAGGGCATCTACATTCCTGGTGACATTACACCACTTAAGGTGGCGTTCATCATTTGTCAGGGCGATTTCAGTGCCCTGTGCGCCCCGAGTTACTAGTACTCCCCCTCCCTCTAGGCCCAACCTAAATTATGAAGTCAAAGGAATGTGGTCACTCTCAATGCGGTTTTTAGCATCCATATCCACAAGAGAGTGGCACATTTGTAAATGGACAAGCAAATAATCTATTCGGCTAGACCGTAGACCGTCATCATAAGTTCTAGCTCCATTCCTGTCCAAAGTTGTTCGGCCGTTAGCTGCCCTTAGCTGGTTACCAAGACATAGCCCTTTCAGTTGCATTGCGGCCTCTGTCCATCCATTTGTGGGCTCCAACTCAAGTTCAGGGACCCCCCACCTGGAGTCTTCCTCCTCCATTAGGCTCAAGTCCTCATGCACTAGTGGCTCAAAAGTCGAATTAAAATCACCCGCTATCAGGGGCAATACATCACTTGGTAGAACCTCAATTACGGCTTCTAAGGCTGTTACTACTTCCGAATTCTATCCACCAGGTAGACCACTTGCATAAACATTAAATATAACAATGTTTTAGGTAGCAGAGAAGGTAAGGCGCACCACAAGAATGTCACAATTTTTAACAGGAAAAGGCTGAATCTTACAGTTTAGGTTTTCTTTGACCCAAATCACCAGTCCTCCTACAGGACGGCCCTTTTGCTTCTTCACAGCCGGGACATAGATCACATAATGAAGGAAAAAGTTTAGCTCAGAAGAAGGTAAGTGAATGGTGTAAATCTGGAACTTTGCAACACTTCACAAGTGAAAAGAATATTTCTCACACCCCTATCTTCAGCAAGACAATAATATTTTTTTTTATCCATTTAATGATGCGTTATTACCCGGAGATGTTCTCTGTATACTACAAAGCCTTTTATGTTGATAGGGTTGTTGGCTCCTACAGAAGTCCTGTGTGTACCACAAACAATTGGCCATACCCCTGTCTTGAGATATAATAGTCACCACCCACAGTACTTAGAGAACATTTACCATAAGGGGAGTGTCTTACTATCAGTGGTCTAGGTTCCAGGAAAAATCAAATGAGATGATTAAAAAAACTGTCTGACATGAGTCTTCTTGATTGGTTAATTCTATAAATTGAAACAGGAACATCAACAAGGAGTCTCATTTGGAAACACGCGCCAAAGCAGAGACCAATCACATCACGTGTCGGCACCTTTTGATCTGTGTCAAATATACTACATTTCTGTCCATATTAGACCGAGGTCTACCAGAAAAGACCACAACTACGGCTATGCAACCTGCCTCCAGCACAGAACCATTATCCTTGTGGCAAACGTAGTGTGTGCAAATACACAGTGAGAAACATACATATCCCATTTGGGTCTACAAACAACCTGTGAATGAAAGTCATATAGCAATTGCAATAATGAACAAGTAATGTATATGATAATGTGCACCTGTAATCTAAATTATATCGGAATGACCACCAGAGAGGTTATGACATGCATACTTAAACACAGGATGCAAACTCAATGCCACATAAATGTTCATACACTTTACAGAACTGAGACACTCTGAGAATGACATGAGGTGGAAGAATAGACACATCCCAACACATCTGGGATATTCAAACTACAGACGAATGCATGCGGAATTAATGATGACATCACCTGGCATCAGGATTGGTAGCCACCATAATACCATTTTAGCATTAAGTCTGCATATAAAAGGTAAGAACAACCCTAGTGCACACAGGGTATAAGAAAGGACTTAACTAGGGATTGACAGTCCGCCTGTTAGTAACCATGTCTTTAGTTACCCCTAATGAACTCTCATAGGGCTCCCCTTTGTTTAAAAAGGGCTCTAGAAATAGATAGATGAATCACAACTGATCTTATAAATGTAGTTGTCACATTTGACTAAGTGGGTCACAGACGCCTATACATTTCAGTATTGTTTCATGAGCCCGGACACTAACCTACTGATAGTGATAAGGGCTCCCAAGGTGATGGCCGCATTGCACACAGTTTTCTCCTGCTTCTATCCAGTATCCCAGATTGGGCACTTGTCGGTCATGTGAACGCGTGCCAACACGTTGCTGCTCTGGTTATAACCCGCTGAGGCTTCCTTTGAATGGCTCCAGGAACAAGAGGGGCCAAGCACACTAAATGTTCCTACACTTCCCCCTATTTAGCTACATGATTGACAAATGTGACAAATGTATTTCACAGACTCCCCTCTGTACGCATCTGTAAGCATTTCTTTGGGCATACTGATACCCAATGTGGCTACTCCCCGACTTCAAGTCAGCTTTGTGAGCAGGGGCGGAGCTTCACAGGGGTGGTGTTTGTGGTGTGACAACCCCAAATAAATGCAATCTTGGCCTGGTACGTAGGCCAAGGGGTTCAGTTGGGTTAGCCGAGCCGGCATCAGGTTTTCATCATGGACTCAGAACAAAAGACAAAACAGTGACTTTGATGTAAGACTTAGATGAGTGAGAGGGAGGCACAGAGATATAACCTAGTGTGTGAATTTTATTTAAAATGTGAAATCAGATAACAGATGTCGGTAGCAAACCATACCTGTAGTCACCTACAGCTACAGCAACTTCAACAGTTATGCACTGTCCTAGTATTGGCTCAACTTTACGTGCTATGGAGTACTCGTTGAATCCAGTATTTGGGTAATATCCCTATTGCGTATCTCAGTACTTTGCTCTTTGTTTCTTTGACCTTGTTCCATCCTGTATCAAATCTCCCAGTACTTTGTCCTCTACTTGGTTGACCTTGTTCCATCCTGTATCAAATCTCCCAGTAATTTGTCCTCTACTTGGTTGACCTTGTTCCATCCTGTATCAAATCTCCCAGTACTTTGTCCTCTACTTGGTTGACCTTGTTCCATCCTGCATCAAATCTCCCAGTACTTTGTCCTCTACTTGGTTGACCTTGTTCCATCCTGTATCAAATCTCCCAGTACTTTGTCCTCTACTTGGTTGACCTTGTTCCATGCTGTATCAAATCTCCCAGTACTTTGTCCTCTACTTGGTTGACCTTATTCCATCCTGTATCAAATCTCCCAGTACTTTGTCCTCTACTTGGTTGACCTTATTCCATCTACTTGGTTGACCTTGTTCCATCCTGTATCAAATCTCCCAGTACTTTGTCCTCTACTTGGTTGACCTTGTTCCATCCTGTATCAAATCTCCCAGTACTTTGTCCTCTACTTGGTTGACCTTGTTCCATCCTGTATCAAATCTCCCAGTACTTTGTCCTCTACTTGGTTGACCTTGTTCCATCCTGTATCAAATCTCCCAGTACTTTGTCCTCTACTTGGTTGACCTTATTCCATCCTGTATCAAATCTCCCAGTACTTTGTCCTCTACTTGGTTGACCTTATTCCATCCTGTATCAAATCTCCCAGTACTTTGTCCTCTACTTGGTTGACCTTGTTCCATCCTGTATCAAATCTCCCAGTACTCTGCCCTTTGTTTCTTTGACCCTGTTCCATCCTGTATCTGAGCTCTACCATTAGATTTTTCTCAAAATCAGTGTCATCGCTTTTTTCACGACGACATCTACCTGAAATAAACAATCACTGGTAAAGAACCACTAAAGACCTGCAAATGGGGTAATACATAAAACATGTTTCTGGCAAGACAGACTTATCAAGTGTAACATTTGTGTAGTGATACATTTAACAGATGCTACAGCTGAAATATAAGAGTAGCTGCTTAGAGTTGTAGGGTATTTTAAGTCAATATGACACTACACTTCAGAACACCTGGACACAGGCGAGCATGGACCTGAAAAGTTGGCTCTGAAAGGATATCCAAATGAGAACCATGCAAATCCGACCAACAAAAGAGCAACTGGCGCAGCTTCGCACGAATGAATGCAGAACTTGTATAATGCAGCACTTTCGTTCGTTGGCATCTTGGTGATTTTTATTAGACAGGGAGACTGAAGGCCTCTCGTGGGTGTTGCCTTTGCACATCTGGGCATATTCAGAAGAGGCAAAGAAGCAGCAATAATATATGACATCAGAGCTCCATTTCTTTCTGATTTTCATGAGAGGTAGTATTGTTGCTCTACAACACTGAGCCCTCGAGCCCCCTTGTCTGCTCTCCATTCTTATTCATTCACGCGGTGCTCCCGATGGATGTAAAATGTTACTGTAAGGTACGGGCCTGAATTTTGGAATTCGCAGCGAGGTGCATTCTGGGGCGCAGACATTATTCAGCAAGATTTGTAGTCATCCTCTCTGAAATCTTGAAAAGGGAGGAGTAACCACTTCTCTGGGCACATCTCACAGCAGAGGGGGGATTGCACTTTCACTCCATTCATCTGATCTTGTGGTTTGTGCAGATGGAGGCGAGGCCCCCCTCCAGCGATGGGTGAGTCAGATAGGCCTCTGATTACACCGTCCAGCTGCCTTCTATCGCGCCCATTCTCCCCACACGCGCACATCTGCATCACGGCGCGGTTTTGTGTCTCTCGATTCAATAGGAGGGCACTTGACAAAAGTATGTGGTGCACAAACCGTCATGCAAATGATCACGTATTGTAGAAGGGCCCATTCTTGGAGTGCCCGGCTTCCATAAAAAGCGCACTGCTGTTGAATATTAATGATCTGACGTCATACAATCCGACCACATCACACTGAGCCCGAAGCAAGATAAAATGTGTTTGTGATTTCCGAGCTTGGTTTAAGAGTCGCGCTTTTGTTTGTCTCAAAGGGCTTGGATTAAAAAGCCGGCGCCTCGGGTGTGACACAGGCAGGGAAAGTGCCTTTGAAGGGAAAGGCGCGGATTCCTCGGGAGACATTGGCACACCTCTGCATGATGTTTCGCGCCACCATTAGAAAGGCAAACTTTTTATTGTTCTCCGCTGACTGTTTGGAAGAATTCCGGAAAGTTCCCTTGAGTGTGCGGTCCTCCACTCCATGCTGTAAAGTGTAGATCGGGGAGGTACACTGGAGGAGAGAGTGTGTATTGGTGGTGTAAAGTTGCGACTTCCCAAATAAAGACTCCACCAGTCGTTCAGGTTGTAACTATATTTATTCACTTTATATGCCCTAAAGAGCGCCGAGCCGATCAGCCGTCGGTGCCGGCTTTCGCGCCTCTAATCCCTGATGCGCGCGCAGCCGCCAATATGGCCGCCAGCACGTCATGTCACGGCGTGACATGCAACAACTAGAGCGCGACACCACATATCTCCCCTTTTTCCAAACAATGAAACTGTTAACTTACAGTCCGCTGTCCATGTCAAAGTCTCAAAACCTTGCCGGTATTACCACGGCTCTTCCCCTCCGGGTCAGCCTCACCGGGGTGGACGGAGTCTCTTTCTCCTGAGTCTCTACGTCCGCCCCTCCACTTCTAAGCGCAGCCGCGCTCTCATCTCGTCTCCTCATGTCTCTTTCCCTCGCAGCTCCCTGGCTGCCGTCGTCAGCTCTCTCTTCATGCTGCTCTCCTCTTCTCTCATCCAGCTCCACATCCGCTTGCTCCTGCTCCACGTTTCTTTCCTCCATGTCTTCTAGATCTGCTCCGCCTTGGCTCCATCGTAGAACTCTTTTGCATCTTGCCATGCGATCCTGGGACCACACGTTTCCGTCGCTTAACAGAGCCGCTCTGCCATACACCTCCTTGACCTGCATAGGCTTACTATACTTGCTGTCTCCCTTCCTTTGTAGCGTGGCCAACTTTACTCGCACCCACTCGCCTCTTTCCAGTTCTGTCTCTTTCACATTTCGGCGGTTGTTGTAGCGTCTCGAGTAGATGGCCTGTGCCTTTTCCAAATTGGCTTGCACCACTGCTGGGGACCACTCGCTCGTTATGGTCTTTTCCTTCCACATGCGGTTGTCCCGAGTGAATGGTTCACGACCCCTCAGAATTTGGAAGGGGCTATATCCTGTCCCTGTGGGTGTGATTCTGTATGCCCACACCATGTGCCATATCTCCCTTTCCCAGTCTTTGTTGCTGGAGATAGCTGCTTGCACCGACCCCATCACTACTCTGTTAAATCGCTCTACTAGTCCATTTCCGGCCGGATGGTAGATGGATGTATGTTTGGCTAGGATACCATTCCTCTGCATAAAGTTGCTCCATTTGTCTGACCTGAATTGGGGGCCATTATCGCTCAGGATGGACTTGGGGATGCCCTCTCTCACGAAGGTGTCAGACAGGAACTTTATGATGGTCTCTGTATCCATCGCCTCATCCACTTTCACCTCTGGCCATTTCGAATACCTATCAATGAGGACGCACAGGTATTTTTGAACTCCTTGATCATCCAGAATCGGGCCCAGGATATCCTCCGACAACTCTTCCCACGGATTCTGCGGGGGGTCAAATTTTCCTGTTGCTGGGCGTAACAGTTTGAGTGTTTTATCTGCTCCTTGGCACTGTAAGCAGTCCCTGACGTGTCTCTCGGCCCGTATATCCATCCCTGGCCACCAGTAGTTTTGCTTGGTTCTAAACTTCATTTTACCTATTCCCAAATGGCCTTCGTGGAGCATGCTTAGTAACTTGGGGATGATGTTTGCCGGGGGGATGACCTTATCTCCCCTGTACACGAACACTCCTTGGTCGTCCATCGACAACTATTCCCTGATCTCATAGTATGGTGTAAGGTCCTCGCTGGTCTGTCTTTTGTCCGGCCATCCCTTCCTGATGTATAATTTCACTTCCTTTATGGGCTGGTCTTCATCATAAGCTTCTTTCCACTCCTGATTTCCGATTACTCTTTCTTGGTCCTCCGTGAGTGCCACCAATTCTTCCATCCCTGCTTGGTCTTCCTCGCTCTGTTCCATGGCCGCCGCCCCGCTTAAATAGTCTGCCACTCTGTTCCTGCTTCCTGGGATGTATTCTATCTACATCGTATCTGAATTCTAATAGTTTCAGGGTCATCTTCGAGATCCTGGGCGTGGCGCTGGCATGTCCGCTGGATGTTAGTACTTTCAGTAAGGGCTTATGATCCGTTTTCAACTGGAACCGTGTGCCCCACAGAAACTGACTGAACCTCGTCATCGCCCACACGACTGCCAGCATCTCTTTTTCTATTACGCTGTATTTCTTTTCCGTTTCGCTCAGTGTGCGGGATGCAAAGCTGAGTGTCTCCATCCTTCCTTGTCCTCGGTCTTGCATCAATACAGCACCCAGCCCCTTTTCGCTGGCATCGGTAGTAAGCACTGTCTTTCCCTGGGGGTCGTATCCTTGGAGTGGTACTGCTCCTACCACCTCCCTTTTGATGACTTTGAATTCACTTTGTGCCTCCTCCGTCCAACGGAACTCAGTACTTTCTCTCATCAGCTGCCTCATGTGATATGTCTTGGTGGCGAAGTGCTGCACGAACTTACTGTAGTATTCCGCCATGCCTAAAAATGACCTGACCTCCTCTTCGTTGGTGGGCGGTGGCGCTTCACAGATCGCCTTTACATTCTCTGCTTTAGGGGTAACTCCTCGCACCCCGATTTCGTGCCCTAGGTAAGTCACCGACTGCATGCCTATCCGGCATTTGGTCCATTCTGCTGTGAGGCCCTTACCATCTAGGATCTTCAGTACTTTGCTGAGTTTCACGTCGTGGTCTGGTTTGTCTCGCCCCATTACCAGTATATCGTCCTGGAAATACTGGATGCCATCCATGTCTTTAAACAGTTGGTGCATCAGTTTCTGGAACACCGCATCCGCCGAGGCCAGCCCGAACGGCATGTGGCGGAACTGATAGCACCCAAATGGGGTGATGAACGATGTTAATTTCCGGCTCTCTGGGTGTAATGCAATTTGATGGTAAGCTGAGGTCAAGTCTATAGTGGAGTACCACTTGATTCCTCTAGTCTTGGCCAGCATTTCTTCAATTCTAGGTAATGGGAACTTCTCCACCACAATGTTCTTATTCAATTCGCGCAGGTCGACACACAGCCTGACTTTTCCATTGGGTTTCATAACTACCACCAATGGCGCAAACCACTCCGCGCACGTGATTGGTTCGATGATCTCCTTTTTTTCTAAGTCCTGCAGCTCTTCCTGTACTGCTTCTCTCACTGCCAGGGGCACATTTCTCACCTTATGGGCGACTGGTACGGCTTCCTCCTTTAGGATTATCTTGTGTGTGAATTTCTCCATCCTTCCCACCATGCCTCCGGATACTTTGGGGTACTCTCTTTTCCACTTGTCCAGATCTGGCCAGGCTTCGAGTTCGGAGAGTAGTATCTGTTCCTTGCCCCCTGGATCCAGCTTGATGCCCAGGTCGCCTTGGTCCAGCCATCCTAACACCGAGGGCCCTCTCTCCGATATGTATAGCTTGCAGAAAGCGGAACGGCCTCTGAACTCAAATTTTAAGGGTCTGAATCCTGCCATGGGTATGCGGTCCCCATTATATGTGACTGGACGGATATCCAGCTTCTCCAGTTCTGGGCCTAGATGTGGCACAAAGATTTCATTCCACACCGCTCTCTGGACGATGGTGTAAGGCGAGCCTGTGTCTGCCACTACGCTTATCGGTACTCCACCTATCGTCATTTCCAGTATCGGTTTCGTCGTTCTTCTGCCATCCACACTCAACACTTGGTCGTATATGCAAAGTACAGTGACAACGTCCTCCTCTGTGCCTTCTTCCTGCTCTTCACGATCTTGGCCAATGTATCTTACCACGCTTTTGGAAGATTTCCTCCGGCATACCTTCTCATAGAGGCCCACAATGCCACAGTACATACATTTGGCGCGGAACGCTGGGAACTTCCTGTCGTGCGCCTCGTGGGACCAGCTTCCACATCTGTAGCATTATTTCTTGCTGATCCCCATCTGCTTTCCTGGTGGGCCCGGGTTGCCTTGCCATTTGTTGGGCCCCTTCGCTGACGACCCCTTGTACTTGTAGTCTCTGCGGGGCTCCTCCTCGTTGACTTTATTCACCATGGTGCTGGGTGCCGTCTCCGTCTTCGTCGCTTCCGCGCACCTGCGCGCCAACTCTGTCCTCTTGACTATAACCATCACCTCCTTCAGCGTGGTTCCCCGCTGGCCCACAGCTTGTCCTGAACTGCTGTGCTTGTGGTGTGCATCACTATCTGATCTTTGATGAATTCTTCTTCCCATGTATCATATTTGCATGTGGCCGCCAGTTTCTTCAGGGCCGCCACGTATTCCTCTACCGTCTCTCCTGGACGTTGTTTCCTTTGCTGGAAATTGAACCTGTCTACTGATACACACACTGCCGGCCTGTAGTGTTCGTTCAGGTCATCAATGGCATGGGCATATACATCGTCGTCTGTGCTTCCTCTTTGTTTGGACACCAGGCTCTTGTAAATTCTGAGTCCTTCCGGGCCTAGGTTGAGTAGTAGGATGCGCTTTTTCCTCTTGGGGTTGAACTTTTCCTCATTTTCGTCTTCTAAGACTCCTATGAAGTTGTCAATGTACTCCCTCCAATATTCCTACTTCATGAGTGGTTCTCCTGGTCTGGGCAGGAATTGCGCTGGCGCCGTTGCGTATCCCGCTTGGGCGCTCATCTTTTCACTTTTGACCGTGGGACTGCCTGGTGTATTGTCTGGCTCCTGTTTTCCGGCTTGTAACTGGGGACTTTCTGTGTCGGCCCCCTCGCCCTTTTTTAAGGTAGCCAGCTCGGTTTCCCCTTGTTATAGTTCACCGTGCAATTTGGCGCGCTTACGCCTGATTTCGCTTGGGTCTTATCACTCCACCCCCTGCGTAATTGTCTTTCCCTCCAGGGTGGGGTTTGGCTCTGCCGCGCTCTTTAGGGTAGGGTACCTCGTGTGGTAGCTTGTTTGCCTCTCATCGACTGCGTGCTTCCCTTGGCCGCCTGGCACCGCTGTCCTGCTTCCTGCTCTGGACCTTCAGTTCACCGGTATAAATAATGTTTCCTTCGGTGTATTTTCCTATTATTTTTTTCTTTAGTGTGCAGGGGTTCGGGTAAGCATGGGCGAATTTTGCGAATCTCGCGTTCGCGAATTTTGCGGATTTGCGAACTCGCAATTCTCAAAATCCGCGAATTCTCGCGAATTTGCGGATTTTTTTTTTTTGTGTTCGCGCGGGTTTCTGCCAGTTCGCGAGGGTTTTGTACAATTTCGCAAACGCGAACGTACCTGTCGGGTCGCAAGTTTTGCGAACTTGTTGTTTCTATGTGTCCAGCCTGTTTGGGACACTCTTCTTCATCACTGCCACTCTCTGTCACCACTGCCACTCTCTGACTACTCATGCCACCCTCTGGCCCACCCATGCCACCCTCTGTTTCATCACAGCACCCTCTGGTTGTCCAGTCAGTGTACATTATTGTGGCAAAGCAAAGCACACCTTCCCTGCCTCAAGTGACCTGAATTAATTTGGGGCTGATTAATGTGTCACAGAATATTTTTTTAGCTGGCACCTGCTTCCTTAGTGCTTCCTGATTAGTGATCTTTTGCACTTGCTAAGTGCTTTCATTGTTGCAAAATTAGTTACAACACCTGCCCTGCCCCAACTGACAATAATGAATTAGGGGCTGATTAATGGATTTGAACTTCCAGCCTGGCTCCTGCTTGTCTCCCTTAGCTGTAATTCAGGACCTTTGTGGCATATGTGTAACTATTCTGAGGTTCAGAGCAGGGTCACATAATAGTTGCAAGTAGGCAACTGAACTCTGGAGGGGCCCCTCAGGAAGCACTACAGGAAATGGCTACTAATGATGAGCCTGAACTTTTGAACCTGGTAAGTAGTTTCAGTTTTGCTAAGATCGTATTTCTGCAATTTAGCGCTTATTCGCGGGGCGCGAAGTTGTACTGGGAAGCCGCGAACTCACGCGAACAGTGCGAGCAAGCCATAAAATCCGCTGCTCGCGGATTTGCGGATTTTGCGGGAGATTCGCGAATCTCGCGGATTGCGAATTTACCGAAAATCCGCAAAATCCGCGAGCGAAACGGATTTTCCGCCCATGCTTAGGTTCGGGATCCCGTCCTCATCGCCATTGTAAAGTTGTGACTTCCCAAATAAAGACTCCACCAGTCGTTCAGGCTGTAACTATATTTATTCACTTTATGTGCCCTAAAGAGCGCCGAGCCGATCAGCCTTCGGTGCCGGCTTTCGCGCCTCTAATCCCTGATGCGCGAGCAGCCGCCAATATGGCCGCCAGCACGTCACGTCACGGCGTGACGTGCAACAACTAGAGCGCGACACCACAGGTGGTTGTTGTTATTGTTACACACTTTGGTTAATTCACAGCTGCGTGCCATTCCCCTAGGGAGATAGCTTTGCTATTAGTGTCTGTAGTGAGTTTATTCTCTATAGAGGTGTTTTGGGCTCATGATAATAAGTACTCGGGGGATCCCTCACACTTCTATAGAAACAATCTGTGTGCACCAGCTGCTGCTCCCTGTGGCGCTATACCCCTGGCACATTACACGCACAACCATCACCCCTTCATTGAGTATCTAATACTCCTAGGGGTACTCTGCTCACAACCTCCCCCTCATACTTCTTTCTTGGCCCTCCCAGGGGTACTTTGGTGCGTATTAGATGCCACCTGTCATATTCTACCCATCACCCCTCCAACAAGAATCAGGTCCTCCCAGGAGTATTCTACTTACAACACCCTCACTCCTTCAGTGAGGGTCAGAAAATTCCGGTGGTACTCTAAGCACTACGCTCTCACCCCTTCATTGAGTAACAGGTCCTTACAGGAGTATCCTTTCTACAACACCTTCACCTTTTCAGTGAGTAACAGGTCCTCCCAGGAGTACCCTTCCTACAACGCCTTCACCCTTTCAGTGAGAAACAGGTCCTCCCAGCAGTACCCTTCCTACAACACCTTCACCCCTTCAGTGAGTCACAGGTCCTTCCAGAAGTATCCTTCTTACAACACCTTCCCCTCTTCCGTAAGGATCAAGTCCACAGGAGTAATCTTTCCACACCACCCTTACTCCTTCATTACTACCAGGTCCTCAGAAGGGTCATCTACCCATAGCAACCTTACACCTTTGATAAGTATAAGGTCCTCTCAGAGTACTCTGTCCACAATGCCGTCAACCCTTTTGGCGAGAATCAGGTCCTCCCTGTGGTATTATATCCATTATGCCTTTACCCCCTCGTGAGTATCAGATAATCCCTGTTGCCCTCTGCCCTCTACACCGTCACCCCTTAGATGAGTATCAGATCCTCGCAGGGGTACCCTAGCCACAAAACCCTCACCCCTGTGGTGGGTACTGGGTCCACCCAGGCGTATTCTATCCATAGCATCCTCATCCCTTGGTTGGTATCAAGTCCTCCCATGTATTCTGTACCAAAACAACCATCAACCCTTTACTGAGTAGTCAAGTCAAGTCATAAAATTTATATAGCGCACTACATACCCAGAGGGTTTCAAGGCGCTTAGGAAGGGGAGGAGGATTATTTGTCAAAAATCCACGTTTTAAGCTGCTTTCTGAACTCTAGGTGATTCTGGGTGAGGCGAAGGTAAGCGGGGAGTGAGTTCCATGTTTTGGCAGCCAGGTATGAGAAGGATCTGCCTCCCATGGTGGTCTTGTTGATGCGAGGTACAGTGGCGAAGGCTTGGCTGGAAGAGCGAAGTTGGCGGGAGGGGGTGTAGAAGGACAGTCGAGAGTTGAGGCAGTCTGGTCCGATGTCGTAGAGTGATTTGTGTGCGTGGGTAAGCAGTCGGAAAGTAATCCTCTTATTGACGGGTAGCCAGTGGAGGTCTTTAAGGTGACCAGAGATGTGTTCGTAGCGTGGGATGTCTAATATGAGCCTGGCTGAGGCGTTTTGGATTCGTTGTAGTTTCTTCTGGAGTTTAGCGGTGGTACCTGCGTAGAGGGTGTTTCCGTAGTCCAGTCGGCTCGTGACTAGAGCGTGGGTGACTGTTTTCCTTGTTTCGGTGGGGATCCAGCGAAATGTTTTTCTCAGCATGCGAAGAATGTTAAAGCAGGAAGAGGATACGGCGCTGACTTGTCTGTTCATTGAGAGTGAAGAATCCAGGATGACGCCAAGGTTCCGTGCGTGGTCTGTCGGGATGGGTGCATTTCCGAGGGCTTCCGGCCACCAGGAGTCGTCCCATGCAGAGGGGGATTTACCTAAGATGAGGACTTCTGTTTTGTCTGAGTTCAGTTTCAGACGGCTTTGTTTCATCCATTCGGCGACTTCTTTCATTCCTTCGTGTAGATTAGTCTTGGCGGTGCTGGGGTCATTGGTGAGAGAAAGGATCAGTTGAGTGTCATCCGCATAAGAGATGATGTTGAGGTTGTGTTGGCGTGCGATGGCCGCGAGGGGGCTCATGTATACGTTGAAGAGGGTGGGACTGAGTGAGGATCCTTGTGGTACGCCGCAGATGATTTCAGAGGCCTCGGACTTGAATGGTGGGAGGCGGACTCTCTGGGTTCTTCCGGTGAGGAACGAGGTGATCCATTCCATTGCCTTTCCTTGGATTCCGATGTTTCTGAGGCGTTGTAAAAGGGTGCTGTGGCAGACTGTGTCGAAGGCTGCAGAGAGGTCGAGGAGGATGAGGGCGACTGTGTCTCCATTGTCCAGTAGAGTTCGAATGTCGTCTGTTGCTGCGATGAGGGCGGTCTCAGTGCTGTGTTTTGCTCGGAAGCCGGACTGTGAGGAGTCGAGGGATTTGTTGGTTTCGAGGAATGCGGCGAGCAGGTTGTTGACAGCTTTCTCGATGACTTTGGCCGGGAATGGAAGAAGCGAGATGGGGCGGTAGTTTCTGAGTTCGGTGGGGTCTGCTGTTGGTTTTTTCAGAAGGGCGGTGAGTTCAGCGTGTTTCCAGTCTTCTGGGAAGGTAGCGGAGTTGAAGGAGCAGTTGATGACGTCTCGGAGGTGCCTAGCTATGACGGAGTCTGCTTTGTTGAAGATGTGGTGAGGGCATGGGTCTGTGGGGGATCCAGAGTGGATGGAATTCATCAGGCGGATGGTGTCCTCAGTGGAGATTGGGTTCCAGGCGTTAAGGGTGTTAACGGGGGGAAGATGGTCAGCTGATGGTAGGGTGGGTTGGCTTCCGGGTTGGATGTCAAAGCTGTTGTGGATGTCAGCAATCTTGTTGTGGAAAAAAGAGGCTAGGGAGTCGCAGAGGGTTTGAGAGGGGGTGACGTCGTTGGAGTTGGCCGAGGGGTTGGAAAATTCCTTGACGATGTTGAAAAGTTCCTTGCTGTTGTGGGCGTTGTTGTCAAGTCGATCCTTGAATGCTGTTTTCTTGGCTTTTCGGATCAGTTGGTGGTGAGTACGGATGGCGCTTTTGAAGGCGTCCTTGTTGCTGGTGGATGGGTCTTTTTTCCAGGCCTTTTCAAGGGAGCGGCACAGTTTCTTGGACTTCTTGAGGTCATCGTTGAACCATGAGGCCTTCTTGATGCCAAGTTTGTGTTGACGTTTTTTCAGTGGTGCTAAGGTGTCGGCGGTGTTGGATAACCAAAGGGTGAGGTTGGAGGCGGCTTCGTTGGCGTTAGAAGAGGGGGCTGGGGAGGTTTGAAGGAGCGATGTGGAGATCTGCTCCGTGGTGATTTTGTTCCAGTTTCTTTGTAGAGTTGGTTGGAGGTGGATGATGGGTTTCGGCTTGTTGTAGGTGAAGTGAACGCAGCTGTGGTCAGTCCAGAGGAGATCCGTAGTGTGGCTGAAGGAGACATGATTGCTGGAGGTGAAGATGGGGTCGAGTGTGTGACCTGCGATGTGGGTGGGGGAAGTGACCAGTTGTTTAAGTCCGAGGTTGGCTAGGTTGTCCAAGAGGGCGGAGGTGTTGCGGTCGTTGATCTTTTCAAGGTGGAAGTTGAGGTCTCCCAGAAGGATGTAGTCTTTGGAAGGGAGCGCGTGTGGGGTGATGAAGTCCGTGATGTCTTCACTGAATTTTGCGCGGGGTCCTGGTGGTCTGTAGAGGAGGGTGCCTCTGAGTGTGGTCTTGGGGTCGATGTGGATCTGGAAGTGAAGGTGTTCGGAGTTAGTGAGGTTGGCGTCAGAGCTGGTTGAGATGCGGATTGATTTCTTATGGACGATAGCGATTCCACCTCCTGTATGGTCGGTGCGGTCCTTGCGTGTGATCTTATAGTCGTCAGGGATAGCGATGGCGATGTCAGGGGCGGAGGAAGCGTTCATCCATGTTTCCGTTAGGAAGGCGACGTCAGGAGAGATGGTGTCTAGTAGGTTCCAAAGGTCAATGGCGTGCCTGTGGACCGAGCGGGTGTTGAGAAGGATGCATTCTAGGTGGTTGGGGTCGGGAATCTGTGTTGTGGTCGTAGCGGAGATGTTGTCGGTGCCGCTAAATTTGCAGGAGAGGCAGGAGAACGGTCCATGGGTGCGTCCAGGAGCGGCTTGGACGCAGTTGGGGGCGCGACCGGGGTTAAGGGCTAGGAGGGTGGCGGCATCGTAGGTAACGCGGGGGGGCTGGGCAGCGCGAGGGGCAGGGGGTCTGGCGCTGGGCGCGGTCCAGGCGCGGACGGGCGTAGACGGGCTTACCTTTGGCGCACCTTCGGCGAGGCCGTAGCGCGTGGACGCTGCGCGTGGGACCATTGGCCATAAATGGATGGTGGAGGGGGCGGAGCGTGGGAGGGTCAGCAGCTGGGAGGCGGTGGCGGGAGGAGGGGCGGCAACAACAACAACAACGCAAAATGGAGGGTCAAAGGCGAGAGCCTTACACGCAGTAGCAGCTGAATAAAGTTTAAATGCAAAGTAACTGCCTCAGCGACGTCGCGTTAACAATTAAATAAGAGCGACAGTGCGGCGCTGATTAAATGAGTCAGATACACAGAGCAGCACAATTAATTAAATAATTAAGTTAAGTTAATCTCAGCAGTGCAGCGCTATGAAGCGATCGTGTAGCGCTGTACAATGAAAGGTTATCTGAGACAATGCAGCGCTAGGAGGTTAAACGATACCAGGCTGGAGCGTGGGGGAGCAACCGTGCTGAAGGAGGGTCCAGGCGGTCACAGTGGTCTCGGGAGCGAGGAAGGGTTCTAATCGTGGGTGGGAGGGTCAGCAGCTGGGAGGCGGTGGCGGGAGGAGGGGCGGCAACAACAACAACAACGCAAAATGGAGGGTCAAAGGCGAGAGCCTTACACGCAGTAGCAGCTGAATAAAGTTTAAATGCAAAGTAACTGCCTCAGCGACGTCGCGTTAACAATTAAATAAGAGCGACAGTGCGGCGCTGATTAAATGAGTCAGATACACAGAGCAGCACAATTAATTAAATAATTAAGTTAAGTTAATCTCAGCAGTGCAGCGCTATGAAGCGATCGTGTAGCTCTGTACAATGAAAGGTTATCTGAGACAATGCAGCGCTAGGAGGTTAAACGATACCAGGCTGGAGCGTGGGGGAGCAACCGTGCTGAAGGAGGGTCCAGGCGGTCACAGTGGTCTCGGGAGCGAGGAAGGGTTCTAATCGTGGGTGGGAGGGTCAGCAGCTGGGAGGCGGTGGCGGGAGGAGGGGCGGCAACAACAACAACAACGCAAAATGGAGGGTCAAAGGCGAGAGCCTTACACGCAGTAGCAGCTGAATAAAGTTTAAATGCAAAGTAACTGCCTCAGCGACGTCGCGTTAACAATTAAATAAGAGCGACAGTGCGGCGCTGATTAAATGAGTCAGATACACAGAGCAGCACAATTAATTAAATAATTAAGTTAAGTTAATCTCAGCAGTGCAGCGCTATGAAGCGATCGTGTAGCGCTGTACAATGAAAGGTTATCTGAGACAATGCAGCGCTAGGAGGTTAAACGATACCAGGCTGGAGCGTGGGGGAGCAACCGTGCTGAAGGAGGTACTCTACACAGATTATCAGCCATCCTTGGAGAACGCCGACAACAACACCCACTTTCTTTTGGTGGGGGTCAGGTTACTCCCTGGGATACTGTACCCACACCGACCTCACCTATCCCATGATTCACAACCTTCAACGAGAACTCTAACCACACCAGCCTCACTCATTTGGCAGATGTCAGTTACTCCCTGAGGAGCCATACCTCTTTATTGTTGTACCTGTTATTGTTACTTAGATACTGATTATCAGCTTCTCCGACCCATGCAGAGTATTAGGTCCTCCAATGGGCTCTCTACTTACAAAATTCTATCCCTTTCAGTAGTCGGAGGCCGCCCCTCATAGAATCCTCAACCTTCACCACCACCCCCCTTTACTGAGTATTAGGTCACGCTATGTGTAATCTGCACAATTTGTCAGATCCTCCCAGGAGAACTCTACCCACACCAACCCACACCTCTTTGGTGGAGATGAGGTGAGTATTTCTGGCGTACTCTACCACACCTCCCCCATTTAGTGATGATTACATCCTTCAAGGAGAACTCTATCCACACCACCCGCACTCATATGGTGGGTATCCCTTGCTTCCTGGGGTACTTAAACCAGAGCTCTCATGCCACCTTATTGTTATTGTTCTAAGTTTTTATTAGCATCTCAATGTTCACCTGTTCCCTCTTTAAGCCCTCCCAGGGGTTCTGTCCCAACACAACCCTCACCTATTCAGTAAGCATCAGTAGTCCCTGGTGTACTCTGCCATCTCAGGTGAAGTATCCGACACAGATATGAAACTGCTATCCCTTACATAAGAGCAGCTGGTGACAGTTCTTCTTTATTCTTCTCTGCAAAAATATTATCTTGTCCTGAGGGGACGAAAAATTCGGTCTCAAACCTGTGAATATCTGTGAGAAATGGAAGTTTTGAAAGTCCCTGATCACTTTCTCCAGGGCCCTCCATCATTTTGCATCATGCCATTGTCTGTTGTTGTATTCCGCTTAGGTATCCGTATATAGGTTTTCCTGATACATGCCCGTATATAGGCACAATTCGCATTGCCCTTATATAGGCCCAGTGCTTATTTAGTCATTAGACATGCTATCCAAATACAGGCATGGTCACCTACATCTGTCCACACCAACGTCACAATGAGTTCTTAGAAACCAGACCCTTAAGCTCTTGGGAGTTCCCGTAGCACAGGATTATTGATTTCTCCAAGAACTCATTTAATATGCGTGAACCGCTATTCCTTAAAGGTTCATTTCTGACGTCTTCCTCTGCCCGACTTTACGTCAATGCTAACATTCCAAGGCACCTACCGGGTATAAATATACCTTTCCTTGCCCAAGCAAGTAGACTGAGACCTCAACTTTAAAGGAGCCCGTGTCTCGGCCTGACGCGCTGACAAGAGACGCTGTCATCACTGCTCGCAGAGAATCCAGCTTCCAGTGTCCTGACTCTCTTCGCGGGGTGTTAGAGTTCGAAACCCAGAAAGAGATTCCCACCTCTCTCATTCTCAAGATATGGAGCTGACTAGAACCTAGAGGGACTCTTGGCATACCAGACTTGGCATATCAGACTTAGCATACTATAGAATACATCACCTACTTCTTATCTTGCACTACACTTAGGTTAGGTACACTTGGGTAGAATTAGTTAGAGAAGCATCTTATGAGTACTCGCATTTTTAGCTTCTTTTATTTATGAATATGAATATATGTGTCATTGCTAAAAGATAATGCTTGCATAGTATTATTTCTTTCTACTGCTTACCCTGTACATAATATATCTCGCATACTGTCTTACGATTGTAACACCTCATATCTCTTACACAAGAAACAAGACTGTTCAATAAATCCTTTTATTGAAACACCCATCTATTCTTTCTGAGAGTGTTCTCATTCTAAAGGGAAACAAAGTTATTATGTTTATGTGGTTGCAAGAAACTACTCCCTTCTTGTTTACAAGGAGTTTCTAGTGGCCTCTGAGTTTGCGGGTACAAAGTAATTAAGTTTAATATACTCAATAGGGGCATACTGACCTCAGCCCTATGCCTAAACTATAGGGTATATTATTCCTATGTGAAGAGTCTATTAGGGAAATAGGAACTACACTACACTGTCATGTCAAATTGTTCTCTATTTTGTCCCAGAATTTTTGTTCAGGCTTTCTGTCAATTCTGATTCCTTGCAGGTGTTCTTTTTCTCCATATACATATTTGGTACACACTTTCTGCTCAGATGGGATGAGAGGAAAGCTCTGAGTAACCTCCTAGGGTGTTCCTGTGCGTCACTGAATGCAACAAACTGTAGGTACACTGGATACATTCACAGCTGTGGTTATGGATTTTGGTAAGGATGATAACTTCTAGCAAAAATTATTTTCGACTCCCTCCATGAACATTTAGTTGTACCCTTGAAACTAACAACCAAGGTTCATAAACTCCACTTTCTGTGCAAATTAATTGGTCCAGGCGCTTGTTTCAAGAACACCTCCCACTAAAAAAGAGATTCCAACACCTGAATCCCTTTTCCATTAGGCTTTGTAGCCAGTCTTTATATGTGTATTTCTAAGGGTTTAATTAAGAGTCTTCTATGTACACTTGTCTGTGGATCTTCGTAGGTGGAAGAGATCAGGAATGTAGACGACTTCTAAATATTGAACACTGCTATCCATCAAACACGATTTCTACGTACTTATCAAACATTGCATGGTCAAGTTGCCCAAGTCTGGTCACTAAGATGTACTGCTGCCCACATACTTGGGACCTGGTGTTTCAGGAGGTCCAGGTTAGGTCACAGATCCTTTCCTGGTTTATTAGCTGGCCTGTTGACTGTCCCAACCATTGGTGATTTGAATGGTCGAAGATTGTCTTCAGTTTAGGAAAGCACTAGAAACCATGCTTCTCCAATGAGAAACATCATCAGTCTCAATTGTGAGTGTTGGTTCTGCTCCCCACAGTGTCTTGAATACATGTTGCATCTTTTCAGAACACTCTCCCACCTAATCTAACAAACCATCCACCCCCCTTGCCTCGAGGAAACATTTATACTCACCTGTACTGGTTATTCTGAAATCCTTTGGATACTCAGTCTCTGCAGTTGTTAAAAAGGGTTCCAAAGACAACCGGTAACCAAAAACCCTTTTATGTTGCCCGGCGGTATCGCCTCTATGACCCACCAATGTTAATCAATGAAGAAGCAGGCGCTGGAGACTGGAAGGCAGGAAACGAGGATTTTATTCTCTCCGGAGGAGAACACATCAATTCAGACAGCAAGTATCGTCACGAGGTGCTCTAACCACATCTCTGAGGCCTGGCCTCTTATACTAGGGTTTATGACCTTTATTGCACGTAACACATTCTCGCAACACTTTAGTATTAGAAAGAACATCCTCGGAATCTCCCCTTCAGACCAGTTCCCACATACATTTACAGTTGGATTCCCCACCCCGGTCACAACAGGTGATGGTTGTCGCACAGCAGGGCATTCCGCCGATTCACGGAATGCATGGGGTTGGTCGGATCTCATGGGGTGGGGGCTTTGATCGGTTCGGGGGTCTTTTGATGGGGAGGGGAAGCTTCCTACTGTACGGGGCAATAAACAGTATCCGCAGGGCCAGGTGGCGGCCTGGGAACAAGGAAGACAAACGGGAACACAGGAAAAAGGGGGTTTGCATCAAAAGGATCTGAGGCCATGAAAGGAATGAGGGGAGGTGTCGCGCTGGGAACAGGATGGGATTCCGTGGTGAAGCTGCGCTGAAGAGGGGTTTATGACCCAAGGCATGAGAGAGCGGGGGTTGTCAGCGTGCGGGGGAATGCTTGCGAGGTTAAGAGAGAGGGAGACGCGCTGGCTATCAGCGAGGGGCAGGGAGGCCATGGTGCTCAAAATGGCTGCCGCTTACGCGCACGAATGGGCTTGGAAAGGGGCAAGATGGCGCCGATAATGTTGACGTTTTGCAGTCTAATCTTTAACAGTCCTCCCTTTTCAACATATCTTAGCCAACTTGCTTACT
The DNA here is from genome assembly GCF_964263255.1 of Lissotriton vulgaris. Classification (NCBI taxonomy): domain Eukaryota; kingdom Metazoa; phylum Chordata; class Amphibia; order Caudata; family Salamandridae; genus Lissotriton; species Lissotriton vulgaris. The sequence goes on along the minus strand of NC_141689.1, from coordinate 167,129,369 downwards.
CAATGTCAATCCTCATCAAATTCCTAACCTCGGCATCATATATTGCTCTCATACGTTCGTTTTCAAAGTCCACAGTCTTAGGGCAAATACAATTTACACATAATGTACACAGGGGTGGTAGACATTGAATTCCTAAACATAAACCGCATAGTACAACCACAGGAATCAGGATAATGGTGAATAGTCTCCAGCCCCAGTTTTTAACGGTGCTCCAGAACCACCCACCCAGCGACCATTCTTCTTGTTCTTGGTGGACTTCTGAAGAGAGTCTATGAAGATGTTCGATGGCCTTGTACACTGAGGGTGAGTTGTCCGGTATGTACGTACAGCAGCTGGACCCAATAATGCGGCATGCCCCACCACGATCCGCAAGAACCACATCCAGGACAAGGCGGTTCTGGAGGGCCACCAAGCGGACCGCTTGAAGTTCAGCGGTGTTGTTAGCAAGGATACCCGCCGTGATGTTCATTGTTGTCTCAACTGCTTGAGTCAGATGTCGGATGGCACGGCTGTTTGCCATCGGGCCCCAGAGGGGGACAAGTCCTTTCATAGCATCGATGAATTGCGCTCCTGTTGAATCGGCTTGTTCGATGTCCTTGGCTCGTTTTTGTCTGTGATGATTTGCTGGTGCCACATAAGTCGGAGGAAGGATGAAGGAAATGAAACAAGTGCCCCCCCAGCCTTTGGGGAGCCAGGTGTAAGCCTTCGTGCCGCAGACGAAATACGTGTTTGGAGATGCCACAAAGGAAGGTGGGTCGATGGAGTCCAGAGTTCTGGAAAACCGGCAGGCACTGTGGCCTACCAGCTGAGTCCCAAGCCCTTCCATGCACATGTGGCCGGTGACATTGATGACTGACAGGGCCACAGTCAGAGTGGCAGCCGTTCGTTTTCGCAGGTAGGAGAAGGTGGTTCTGGTTGGATTATTGAACACTTGCATTTCAACTTGTTCTTTAGCAGGGATGTCCAAGTGGACTGTGTTGTTGTTGGTCTGCGGGCAGAAGTGTGTCTTTGTTCTGTTCCGCCAGACCCCGTGGTAGAAATGCGTTACGGTTTTGCTGGAGGTGGCATTGTCTTTAAAGCTTTCTTGCAGAAGCATCAGCCAGGCAAGACAGGAGCCGTGAACTGAGAAAGGTGAAGGGATGAATGGTATCGAGTGTCCAGTGGCGTGGGGTAGCAACCCACAGATCCAACAGTTGGTGGCATTGGTGGCAAGGTTGTGCTGGTGAAGTAGTTGCACGAAGGAGTTATTCCAAAATTCCTTTCGCCTCTCTCTGAGTTGGGGAGAGAGCGAAATCAGATAATGTTCCTTCATGGTGGTAGGCTGGACAGTGGTCAGGAAGGTTTCGTGAGCAGGTGCATTTTCTTCCACAATCCAGAGTGTGGTCATGAGGAGAAAGCAGAAGAGGATTGTGATGAAGAGCGCAATAGTCTTTGGGCTATGGAGTCTGTCTGCTTTTGGGTTTCTGCGGTGGGTATTTCCTGTTGCCTTCATCATCTTCTTATTTGGCGCTTCCATCATCTTCTTATCTGGCGCTTCCATCATCTTCAAGGGGCTCGGTAGCGGGCAGAACCACAGACTTTGTTTTGCTTCTCTCCAGGTAACCCTTGGTAGTGTTTAGGTCACCGTTCTGAGATTTAACTCGGTCCGTGGTCTACTTAGCCGAGACTCCCCCCTTTCGACGCAGGAAATACCCTTCTTTTGATGGCACTGTGGGATCAGAGAATTTTGAAAGTTCAAGTGTGTCGGTATCAGGATAGCAGGTTAGTGACGGTCGGTCCTTGTTCAGGAGCTCTTCTTGGCTGTCGATGTTTTCAGTCGAGGTCAGGGTCGAGGAGATCTTCTTACAGTGGTGTGCATGCAGCCAGTTGCGTTTTCCCTCCACCCGTAGTGCTGTTCGGGTGGTGATGAGGACTTGCCAGGGGCCCGTCCACCGGGGTTCCAGACTCTTGGCACGCTGGAAATTCCGGATTAGGACAAAATCCCCAGGCTGAATGGTGTGTCCGGGACCCCTGGAAGTGTCAGGGATGGCATGCAGCACCTGTTGATGGATAATAGACAGCGTTTTAGTCAACTGACATAAGTAATCAGACATTAGGACGTCCGGGACGTCATGAATGGAAGTTGGTTTCGGTGCAGACCAGACATTCATAGGCCGGCCGAAAACAACCTCGTATGGCGTCAAGTGGTGCTTGGTGGGGGTGGAACGCATTGAAAGCAACGCCAGGGGGAGTGCGTCTGGCCATTTCAGTCCTGTGGTAGCTACTATTTTGGCCAATTTTAGTTTCAGTGTGGCGTTATGTCGTTCAACTATTCCAGCAGATTGGGGGTGGAAGACTGCGTGGAACTTTTGTTTTACACCCAACCCCTTCAAAATGAGTTGGATAACTTCGGCTACGAAGTGGGGGCCATTGTCGCTCCACAAAATTCGACAAAGGCCGTAACGGGGGAAAAACTCCTTTAACAGTACTTTTGCTGTGGCCATAGCAGTGTTGTCACGGGTTGGATATGCTTCCACCCATTTGCTAAATGCACATACCACCACAAGTACATATTTCAGGCCTTGACATCTGTCTAGTTGGATGTAGTCCATCTGCAGGACTTCAAATGGGTGATTCGGGACCCCGAACCCTCCCCGGGGTACTACAGTTCCTTTCCCGGGATTGTGTTGCAGGCATATCAAACATTGTTGGACCAGGCGTTTGGCGGACTCTGTGATCTTATCATTGTGCCAAACTCTGGAGACAAGTTCAATCATGGGGGCTGATCCTATGTGGGCAGGGGAATGTGCCATAGTCAGTATGGGAATCAGATATGAGTCAGGTAACAACCATTTGTTTGTGTCTTTTGTCCGCCAGCAGCCTTCGTCATCTTTCAATCCCACCCGTGTCCATTCAGTCAGTTCGTGTTGTGTGCTAGCCATTTGAATGTCTCTGATAGTGCCCCTAGCGTCAGACCATTTTTCTGCTTGTGACCTGGTCACGTACATGCGTGTTGTCGTCCTATTTTCAGCTGTCGTTCGGGCAGTGATGTCGGCTAGTGCATTCCCCTGTCCAATAATGTCTGTCACCTTTTTGTGTGCCTGACATTTGATGACTGCAAGCTTTTTGGGGAGAAGGACGGCTTCGATCAAGGCGGAGACTAGATCTCCGTGCAAAATGGGGGTGCCGTGTGAGGTCAAGAATCCCCTCTCCCTCCAAAGGAGCCCAAAATGGTGAACCACCCCAAAGGCATACTGGCTGTCGGTGTAAATGTTTGCTGTGGTTCCTGCTGCTAGAATACAGGCTCGTGTCAGGGCAATCAGTTCCGCTGCCTGGGCAGATCGTTGCGTTATGCGGGCTGTCTCGACTACAGTTCGAGCCGTGGTGACTGCATAGGCAGCTGAAGTGGTGCCATCGGGGAGTTTGATGCAAGAACCGTCCACCCACAGCTCTCCGTCGGGGTCGGGGAAAGCCGTGTCTCTGAGGTCAACCCTACTTCTGGTCTGTTCGTCTGTGAGGGTCACACAGTCGTGTACAGGGTGCGCATTGGGATCGTTTTCTGGTAAGGGCAGCAGGGTTGCTGGGTTCAGTGTGGTGCATCTCTTCAGAGTGATGTGGGGTGCGAGCAGAGTCAGTTCGTATCCTGTCAGTCGTGCACTCGTCAGGTGTTGCGTTTTGGTTTGGTTTAGGAGGGTGTCAACTGCATGGGGTACCAGTACTGTGAGGGAATTCGAGAGCACGATCCCCTCACTCTGTCGGATAGAGATCGCAGCAGCAGCTACGGCTCGAAGGCAAGCAGGCAGGGCTCTGGCTACAGGGTCAAGAGTGGCTGAGAAGTAAGCGCATGGTCGTTGCTTTGAGCCGATGGACTGGGTCAGGACAGATAAAGCGCACCCCTCCCTTTCATGGGTGTAAAGGGAGAAGGGCTTTGTGTAATCGGGGGTACCCAACACAGGGGCCGAGCAGAGGGCATCTCGTAGTTGCATGAAAGAAGCCTGACACTCAGGGGTCCAAGGGAGTGGGAGAGGGATGTCCTTTGCTAACAATGAAAGCAGTGGTTTTACTACAAGGCTAAAGTTGGGCAACCACTGTCGGCAGAAGGAGGTGAGGCCTAGTAGGGAGCGGACCTGTTTCTGGGTCTTAGGGACGGGGGTGTCGAGAATGGTTTGGATCCGGTCAGGAGTCAGTTTCCTTCCGTCTTTGGACAAAAGGTGGCCTAGGTAAGTGACCTGGGGTTGGCAGAATTGCAACTTCTTCTTAGAGACCTTGTGGCCATTTTCTGCAAGGAAATGCAGGAGTTGAATGGTGGCTGTGACAGCTAGTGGAGTGGTGTCGGCTGCCAAGAGGATGTCATCGACATATTGTACTAATACCACTCCATCGGGTAACTGGACTTGATCCAGTTGTCTCTTGAGGGCCTGGCTGTAGATGCTAGGGCTTTCTGTGTAGCCCTGGGGTGCTCGGCAGAACCTATATGAGCGGGCTTTTAGGGTGAAACCGAAGAGATATCGGCTGTCTGGGTGGATGGGGATGGAAAAGAATGCGTTTTTGAGGTCAATGACAGTGAAGGTGGTGGCAGTGGAGGGAATCAAAGTCAGGATGGTGGTAATGTCCGAGACCACAGGGTACTGGGGTACCACCACTTTGTTGATCTCTCGAAGGTCAATGATGAAGCGGTATGCTTTCTCATCTCCTTCTCCCTGTTTCTTAATGATGGGCAAGATTGGGCTGTTGCAAACGTTGCTAACTACTTCCTCTACCACTCCTGCGTCTATCAGTGATTGGATGATTTCTACCAATGCCTTCTCGCCTTCGGGCGATATCCGATATTGTGGAAGTTTTGGGAGTGTTGCATCTGGTCGAACAGTGATGTGCACGGGGTCAATCATCATGCGCCCTACATCCGAATCCGTTTTGGCCCACAGATACGGAGGCAGAGTGTCAAGCAGGGAAGTGTCAGCGTCGGTGATGGAAAACATGTGTCTGGGGGGGCAATGTCTAAGCAGAACAGGATTGTCGTAAAGGAAAACTCGGACTTCATCTTGAGAACATCTAATCGTTGCTCGGAAGTGTTTCAATAAGTCGAGTCCCATAATTGCGTCAGGGCTATTGGAGGAGAGCAAAAACGTGGTGTCAGTGGTGTTGTTTTCTAAGTCAAAGAGGATTGGGGCGGACAAAGGGTTAGTGGAGGGCGTCCCATCGAAACCTGTCGATGTTATTAGTAAGCCAGACAAGGGTGCCCTTGGAATCAGTCGTTTAGATAATGCACTACGTGTTGCGCCAGTGTCTACCAGGAATGGTGACTTTGTACCCAAGACCTTAGCAGTGACATAAGGGCCTTGCTGGTCAACATGGAGCTCGACTGGATCCCTCTCTTGCCCTAGGCAGTCCTATGCAAAGTCATGAACGTCATCGTAGTCGGATTGCTGGCATTGGTTCTGTCGGGGTCGATCAAATGTGTTTGGTCTACTGGATCTATCATTAGTTGCGTTGTTTGGGGGCCCTCGCTGTGGTCCCCTATTTCTTGGTTCGTTTGCTGAATCTCTAGGATCTCTATTTCTGGTGAGTTCCAAAAGAACCGGGCACTGAGATTTCCAGTGGCCCGATCCTTTACAGAAGGCACACTGGTCCTCCCTAATGTCTGTACGTCCAATGTGGGGAGTTGAAGCACGGTCTTTGGGAGGTGCCGTTTTAGGGACGTTCATCTGATGGTTTCCCCGGTATTGGTCTCGTCCCAGAGTCACCCCTTGCAGTTGTGCTATCATCACCCTCTCCTTTAATTCTTTCTTCTTCCTTTCTGTTGTTCTATCGTTTTCGTTTTTCTGATGTTCATAATATTGGGCCATCTGGAGGATAGCCGTAGGTTTGGAGGCTGCCCAACTACTTTCACTGGCCTGCAGTTTCTGCGAGACCTCCGGTGATAAGCCCTTAACGTAATTCTGGACAAACAGATGGTGTCCGGTTGCAGTGGTCAGGTCCTGGCCGCTGTAATCGGAGAACACCGTTTCAAACCGGGAGAAGTATTCCGATACATCCTCCTGAGGTTTCTGGCGACAAGCCGTTACTATCGACCAGTCCACTTTCTTTTCTGGGATCAGGGTTTTTAATTTCTGCACGATTTTATCCGGGAGGTCTAAAATGGCTTTTAAAGGCTTTTGTCCGGGTTCTCGTTGTCTGTCTATGCCATCAAGTTGTGACCAGTTATGTCCAAACAGCTCAGAGTGGTCGACTTTCCGGATTTGCTTCCACACATCAGCTGGTAGACATAACCCGAAAAACAAGTCGATGTCAGCTAGAGTCATAATCGTCGAACCTAGGGCCGTACCCAACTCAGTATAGAAGGCAGTGGGGTTTTTACGTAGGTCAGGCAGAGATTTCCGGAAGGTCAGAATCTCTTGCCGGTCCCATGGTTGGTAGACCCAATTGTATACTACCCTTCCCTTTGCATCTTTGTTGTTTGCGTCATCGTGAGTCCCTTCACCTCGTGGAGGAACCCAGTAAGGGGCAGCCTCTCGTATCGGCATCATAGTGTTAGGTCGTTCAGTTTGTGGGTCGGTTGCTACGGAGGTAGTGGATTCGGTTTTCGGCTTTTGTTCAGTGAGGTGGCGGAAAACCTCAAGCGTACGCGTAAGGAGGTCCGTCACATCACTCTCACTCTCATCCCCGATATCAACCTTCCGGTACAGAGTCGTTAGGCTCTGTGGACCTTTTTCTTGATATCGGTCCTCGTATGCATTTAAGACGTGGTAACACAGTTGTACAGTAAAGTGTCGTCTGTGACTCCCAGTATAAGAATTAAACACGTCCGTGACGGACTCTTCATCCTCCCTCTTCTCTACCAGTATCTTTGCTATCTTGTCGACCCCTGCTCGTTCATGTTTGCTTAGTCTATATGCTCTAACAGGACCAACCCTTCGGGCTTCTGGGTCGCCCGGTGTTGTCGTTTGCGTAACATCTAATACGAGGAGTTCAGCCGGCACGGAGGCCATGGGGGCTGAAGCCGTGGTGCTACTCCCGCTGGTACCTGGGGATAGTGGGTGTTGGGCTAAGGGTTGGGAAGGGGCATATGGAGGGGGCATGTGGATGATCGGAGGACCTAGCAGCAGATCATCGTTGGTTCGCTGTTTTGAGTGTAAATCAGGGTAGAGCGTGGAGGGAGTTCTAACCAGGCACTGGCTTGATGTTTCCATTTCTAGCTTCTGTTTGGTATCCTCTCTTTCTTTTATCTCTTTCTCTAGTTTCTGGGCTGCTAGGTGGGCTGCTTTCCGCAGCTCTTTTCCCAACCTACTCTCAGTTCTCTTTTTGCGTTGTTCGGCTTCTTTTCGCCACATGCCGAAGCTGTCAAGCATAGTGGACGTCGTCTTGTTTTTACCAAGGGCTGTTTCTAGTGCGATTATTCTATCATTTTCGAAGGATCCTATCAGTGGCCACTGACTTTCTCGATCCTTTTTCGTATATTTATGCCACAGCTGGCTATAGGCTATAGCGACTAATCCATGCTTCGTGAACATGTCTTTATTAGGGGTGCCTTCCAGCGGAGCCGGATGGTTCATCTCTAATAAGCGGTCCGGGTTAAACAGGCTACTAACCAGTGGGGAGAAGACAGGCATGACGGATCACAATGGGATAATAGTCAGCACTACCTATCTTATCACTGCGCGCAAAGACTAGACAGAATATTTCTATTCTACGTTGTTTGCACGTAGTGAATACCTCATGAACCAATTCTGCGCAATCAATGTTAGGTCAAAAATAAAAAATCAATATGGTCAATGGGGAGAATAAGTAGGCTCGCAAAGGTTCGCGTCACCTACCCTTTCACTATCTGTAAAGAGGGGACCTATTTTTTCCCTGTTTGCAGACAGAGAATCTCCAGAAAACAATCTATAACAGTTAATCAATGGGGGGAAGGGGCAATTGTTCAGTGGGGGAGAAAGATAGGTCCGACGGGTGCGTACCTATCCTTCGCTGTTTATAAAGGGAGAGCCTGTTGTTTCTCCGTTTGTAGACAGTGAATCTCCAATAAATTAACAAAAAGTAATACTAGTATTTTCTCAACAATTATCAAATCACTTTCAATTATCTATCACTTTCGCAATTCGTCGTGTTTACACGACCTTACCCGGACCGCATGGACAGTTTCTCGTCTTCCGAATCCAGCGCCCGATCGTCCTCTTCTCTTCGTACTTCTCGTGGCACTCCTGATGGTTCCCAGTCAGGACCGCAGATCACTCGAGAGAGGTCTGTTCGGAACCAGTGAAGTTCGGATGATCGGCTGTCAGACGAGGGTCTATCGGACAGGGTACCTTCCGATCGTTGCAGTCGTTCACTCTGTCGTCGGGACCTCTCCCACTGGATCCACGAGTCGCTGATGGGCCCCACGTTTGGGACGCCAATTGTTAAAAAGGGTTCCAAAGACAACCGGTAACCAAAAACCCTTTTATGTTGCCCGGCGGTATCGCCTCTATGACCCACCAATGTTAATCAATGAAGAAGCAGGCGCTGGAGACTGGAAGGCAGGAAACGAGGATTTTATTCTCTCCGGAGGAGAACACATCAATTCAGACAGCAAGTATCGTCACGAGGTGCTCTAACCACATCTCTGAGGCCTGGCCTCTTATACTAGGGTTTATGACCTTTATTGCACGTAACACATTCTCGCAACACTTTAGTATTAGAAAGAACATCCTCGGAATCTCCCCTTCAGACCAGTTCCCACATACATTTACAGTTGGATTCCCCACCCCGGTCACAACAGGTGATGGTTGTCGCACAGCAGGGCATTCCGCCGATTCACGGAATGCATGGGGTTGGTCGGATCTCATGGGGTGGGGGCTTTGATCGGTTCGGGGGTCTTTTGATGGGGAGGGGAAGCTTCCTACTGTACGGGGCAATAAACAGTATCCGCAGGGCCAGGTGGCGGCCTGGGAACAAGGAAGACAAACGGGAACACAGGAAAAAGGGGGTTTGCATCAAAAGGATCTGAGGCCATGAAAGGAATGAGGGGAGGTGTCGCGCTGGGAACAGGATGGGATTCCGTGGTGAAGCTGCGCTGAAGAGGGGTTTATGACCCAAGGCATGAGAGAGCGGGGGTTGTCAGCGTGCGGGGGAATGCTTGCGAGGTTAAGAGAGAGGGAGACGCGCTGGCTATCAGCGAGGGGCAGGGAGGCCATGGTGCTCAAAATGGCTGCCGCTTACGCGCACGAATGGGCTTGGAAAGGGGCAAGATGGCGCCGATAATGTTGACGTTTTGCAGTCTAATCTTTAACACAGTAACTACTGTACTTATCACTGCTCTGTCAAGTATAATATGTTTATTATTGTAATATGATTCTCTGTTTCTGCAATATACTATTATGATAGTATGGTCTATGCAAAGTGCAGTAATATTATAGTGCAGTAGTTAAATAAGTAAAATTAAATGTATACATGAAGATTATAATTCTCATCATCCATACATTGTATATCACTCCATAATCCACCATTACAGGGCTCGCTGTCTTCTTCATAAGCCCATTAGACAAAGTAAGAGGTTCACATTATGTCCAGAATCTTACACTCACTGTTTACCTGGCACAGGATAGCAGCTAAGATGTTCCAGAAAGTTGTGGGCAGCCTCAAGGTCCCAGGGTCTAATGTTGTAGGACAACTCAGCGGGTTACCTTTTCAAGGAATTTGCAATAAGTTTGCATAACAATCATACTTGAAGTTCCTAATATTTACACGGCTGCATTTAACAAACAATATGATAGCATGTACTATTTTTACTGCAGACACACAGTATACATTGTATCTCTAACATTAAAAAGGTAGCAAGTGCATATAACTGCATGGAGTTTTAACCCTCAGCCAAGTGTTCTTTTGTGTCCCATCTATGGTTGGTCTGGAGTCTCTAATTGAATAAAACACATACTAAAATATTAGTTTGAACGAACCCCATATGTTAGTTGATGTTTATTTAGAATTGTCAGTCCATGTTTCTCTATTCCTGTCTATTTGTAGCTCAAGTACTTCCTTACAATTCTTTCTTCCTCCTGTTTTGATCCTGGTTGGACTTGGCCCTCTCTGCAGGGTCACCCCAAATGTTTTCCCTCCACATTTTTTCCGAATTTGTTTTTATTGGTGTTAGGGCTTCGTGCAATTTATTTCTGCTAACAAGTGCTAAAGTGCACTTGCTCTCTTCCTAAACCATGGTTATATTGGCTGATATTCAATTGCCATACTTTCATTTACTTGTAAGTCCATTGTAGAGTGGGATGCCGTATACCCAGGGCCTGTAAATTAAATGCTACCAGTCGACTTGCAGTACTTATCATGTCACCCACTCAAGTAGCACTTTAAAAAGTGTCCCAGGCCTGCCATTGTAACCTGATGCAGCTATACATTGCCATGTCAACTTAGCATTAAAACCTCCTTGCCAACATTAAACTCCCCTTTTATTACATTTAATTGGCCCCTAAGGTAGGCCATAGTTATCCCATAGGGCAGGATGCTGTGTAATTGAAAGGTTGGAAATGTACTTTTAAGTTTTACATGTCCTGGTAGTGAAAAACTCCTAAATTTGTTTTCAACTACTTTGAGACCTAACCCTCCCATAGGATAGCACTGGGGCTTCCTTGTTGCATTTAATACACTGTGATTCCTAATTGTGAGTGGTTACCTATGTCATGTTTGGTATCCAATAAATAGTAATGATAAACCCTCTTCAATGGTCAAGTAGGATTTTTCTTTACAATTTTCAAAATGCCACCTATAGAAAGAGGGTATTTTCCTTCTGGTAGCCCTTTATGCCCATAGCCTGGTGTGGGTTACATGACTGGGTGTAACTGACATTTAGACTTTGTGAATTCCCCCCAAGGAGTCACAAAATAGAGGGATTAGGTGTGCCTGAATGGGCCATCTGCAGTCAGGGTGGTGGGGCTGAGCTGAGCACAGTCTCACTTACAACTGAATAGCCTGTGCTCTGCCTTCACACAAAGGGCCAGGACAGGGAAGGCAGGAAATTCCATGCACTTAAAAGCCACTGTCTAGAAGCTTTTCCCTCCTTCCAGAACCAACGCACCAGGTTATAACAGTAGGACCTCAGACAACAACTCTTCAGTTCACTACTGGACCTGGGAAGTACTCTCAGAGGACTGCCTTCTGCTGTGACCTACTGTGCACTCTGACAGACCACTGCTGTACCTGAAAGGACTGCTTTGCTGCCTGAAGCAAGACTTGAACCCTCGGTGGCCAGTCCTGCTGTGAGCCCTGCACCTAGGACTAAAAGAAGTAACTCCAAAGGCTAGTTTGCTGGCCTCTGTTCAGATCCAAAGGGACATAAAAGACTCCCATCATATTAAACCTGCACTTGGACCCAACCTGACTAAGTCCTGATCCCCCAAGAGGTGTCCCACCAGCTATAGCTGCCCAGATGATCAATTTACAAAACTAAGGCAAAAAAGTGCTCTGAGAAGTAGGAAGAGACCGGGACCAACCTGCTCACACAGCTGCCCCAGGTGCATTGTCCGTCGGACTGACATCCCAGCTTCTCTCGCTACGTTCTACTCTGCTGCACCACATCCATTTCAATGTTAAAGGGGTTTCTGACCATGTGAAACTGTCTTCAACTACAGCCCTCTGCTTCGTCACAGTGGAGTTTTTCAACTTCCTTTTTGGCGACTAAGTCCGAAAGTAGACATTTTCACTGCGGCTTTGACCAAAGGCCATTCTACGACGACTTCCCCTCCTCTGACACCCTCTGCAGCTTTGTCCCTCTGAACTTTACCTTATCAGACATTTTTTCTTCAAGACTTTTTCTAAGTCCTAAGGAAAGCGGGGACAGGGCTCAGTCCAAACTTGTTTCTGAATCCCACTCCATCACAGTCAGCCTTAACTTTCGACTTTGACTTAGTTGCTCAGTCTACTAAATGTCCACCGTTGGTGCTTTGATCTATTAGGTGCTTGTTTTCACTTACAACTTTACAAATTCATAACTGTAGCTCCACTGATTTTTTTGTCATTTTGGTGTCAAATAATTAATTAACATTTTCTTGGGATTTTTCTTGGGTTGTGTTTTCACTTTATTACAATTTGTGTTGCGTAAATACTTTACACATTGCAATTAAGTTAAGCCTGACAACCAAATTTCTCACACCCTTTTTACTTTTTATTCTTTTGCCTCCTGTCCTCTCTTTCCACAGTTAATTCATTTGAAGGTTTGTAGGCTGTAGTTGGAGTCACCGTACTTCACCCTTGAGTCAGTCCACAGTTTACACTGGTGCTGGTCTTCTAAGTACATCCCATCAGGGCTATACCACCTAATAGCTTTGTAGGACAGATCCCTCTGATGTATTGCTTATAATATGGCAAAACTCCCTTTAACCCCTTGCATGCAGGGGTAATTCCCCCGCTGTGCTGGGGGTGGGGGGCGCGCACAGTGCCCCCATGGTCATGACGAGCTGAGCTCGTCATAAGGCACAGTGCTCAGGTGCTCATGACGAGCTGAGCTCGTCACAGCCACGCCCGTTTCAATAGAACGTTCAGCACAGCAGGGGAATTATCCCCGCGTGTGATCGTTCCACGGGCCATGACGAGCTCAGCTCGTCATGAGCACCTGTGCACTGTGCCGAGCACTGAACGGGTTAAGTCCTTAGTGGGTGATAGGGTGGCATGCAGGATGAACAGGAGCCTGAAAAGTGATAATATTGTTGCAGTCCACAGACAGTACTTTCTTCAGGCCCCACTTCACCTGGTATCTGGATGGGTTTCAAAAGTGTCTCACTGGCTCTGCTCCATCTTACTCACTCCTCTTGACATTCCCAGCAGTGGTTGCATTCCCAGGATCTGACACTCCTGAAGTAGCTTTTGACACAAGGTGTACATACTTTCTGTCCATTTTCACAGTTTCTGGAACATCTTCAAGATATAACTACTTTGTCACTTTCTGTTCACTAGGATATGTATCTGGTTAATCTAGGCTCAAGCGCCTGGATTTAGTTTAGAATGAAATGTGTGCTATATCACCTAATCATTCATTCAAGCTTTTGAATTTTGTTCCTTTGGACTTATTTTGAAAAGGAGTTATGTGGTTTCCCATTTCCGACGAGGTTAATATACTTCCTGCCTTTTGTCAATGGAAAGGCTCTTGTGAACAAGCTCTGATGAACCAGATTTAAATTAGCATGTTATCTCTGTGCTGAGCCACCGCCACCAGCCTACACGTGCAATTTCGATCCAGCTCTCACCGTCAACCTCGTTGCTAATACCATGTCCTACCCTTTTAGTGGAAACTCGGCTCTTTTCTATTGGTTCTGTATACATGCAATAGCTAGGGATTGTTTTGTACTTATTATGACAAGGAGTTATGCTTGTTTAACATTTCCAACAATGATAATGTACACCCCACGTTCCCTCAGAGGACTGGCGCTTATGGACATATTCTGTTGAAATAGCAACACTTAATGAGTACGTTATCCCCATACTGAGCCTCGGTCACTTACCCACACTTGCACTTTCAATCATGATCTCACCTTCTACCATGTGACTAATGACAACTGATACTCCTTCGCTGAAGACACAGCTAGTTTTTTTTCTGGCACTGAAGCGATACATTGGCTACGTATGGTCAAAGATACTGAACACCAAATGGTCCAGCAAGCACACAACTCAGTTGTACTAGCTCTTTTTTACAATTACACTAGGCTTATTTTGAGCTTATTTTCATTAAGAGTTGTGTTTTACCCATTTACTACTTCGATGATTGATTTATGTGATTGTTTTCGTTATTTTCTTCTAGCTTTTATTTTTCCGTGAAAGTCTGTTGCCATCCTTATGCATAACATTGTTTAGTTTTCTCTTTTGCTTAATAAAATACAGCCACAAAGAATATGTATTTCCCAACCACTCCACTGTCGTTGCTCAGTCTGTGTGCATTGAAGCTGTGCAAAGGAAGGCTGTACTCTACTCCCTAAGTGGCTGCACCTCTCTAGAAGGATTCCCTGAAGGATTCCAAAATGTCACGTGGTCTGGCTCCCTGGGGAACAGTCTATATATCTGTCTCTTCCAGCTCACTACAAGTGGTTACATCCAGTTGACTTTTTTTAGGTTTCGCCTAATCATGTGTATTAAAAAAAATCTTTAAAGCAGCGTACAACCTGCCCATTAATTACCTTTACTTACCAGTCGTTGGAATCAATGCTGTTCAATTTCCATGCTTCTGATTGGTCAGCATGTCATCTGCTTTCACTTTGCATGTCTTCCTGCTTTGCCTGTCCATTCCATGGAGCGTAGCCCAAGTACAGCTTCCAGTCATTGGCAAGTGTCCTTCCAATGGCTACGCACTTCGGAAGGTATTATTTAACCCCTTTGATGCTGATGACGAGCTCAGCTCGTCATCAGCCACGGGGGGCATGTGCGGATGACGAGCTGAGCTCGTCATCTAACGCGGCTTTTACAAAAAAGCAGCGTAGCGGAAAAATAACCGCCACAGCGAAGTGGTTAAAAATGTGCTATCTAGCACTCAGGCAGTCTCTCCCCTCCTCGGTGCCCTTCCCACATTGTTGCTAGCACCCTTGCCCACTCGTTATTGCATGCTCAATATTGCTTCCTCCCACCCTCCTCATTGCTTGCCCATCCCCACCACTCCCGCTTGCTGCTTAACCCGTCTCCCCACTTATTGCTTCCTTTGCTGCCTGTTTTTATTTTCTGCCATGGCTCATTACATGCCGTCTCCATCCCTCATGTTGCTCTGCCCTTTCCACCTCTCACACACTGACCTCCTGTTACTACACAGGAGAAACATCAATTCGCAAAGCCAATAGCTTTAACCTACACGAAATCTATTGGTTTTATCAATGCTTTGTGCATGTTGCACAGCAGTTTAGCTGCTGTACAACACGGCTTAGTGTAGAAAAAAGTGCTTAGACATTGACTGCTTATTAGTGCCTTTTTTTTTTTTATTTTAAGCTTTGTTGCACAACAGATCAACTGCTGTGCAACATGTAAAAATAAAAATTGACAAACCCAATAGATTTTGCATAGGCAAAACCTGTTGGTTTTGCCACTGCTTGTTTACCATTGGAAGGGGAGTTCATTCCACTTTGTAGTGGAACCTGCCACGTAGCCAACAATAGCCCTCATTTATGTCCATTTTAGAGAATAAGCTCTGATGTGTCAGCACTTTTAATCAGGCACTCGCTTCCTGTCCTTGTCACTCACAACAATTGATTTCCCTCAAGTGGACACACAGCTCCTTTCTACTGACTCTGGATATGCGCACTGTTAATGTGTGGTCAAAGGCACAACAACAGTGTGGCTCCTTTGTAGACAGTAATGTTTGTCACTAAGATTTTTTGGGTCCTTTTTAGATGAGTGAATTACTTTATTTGTTAGTTCTTTGTTTCTCTGTTGCTGTTGGGACATGGGTTGCATCTTTCAGTCAGTGAAGTAGGGACTGCAGTATTGGGTTTTTGTGCAGCTTCACACTTAGGGAAAAATGGTTCGTCCCACTGTCTGTGCGGTTATTCATATTTTTAACAGCCAGTTCTGCATGCTGTATAACTGTCAACATGCAGAAAGAGTCAAGCATGTTGAAACACATTTCTGTCATGTAGAACATAGTCAAGTCCCTTCTGCAGAGGTGATACTGTTAAAGCTACATTTTTATAGGTCTTTTACACAGCGATATCACTTTTCCTCAGCCACCACACTTTAGACAAGGTTCTACCCATGGGCGTTGATGGATTCTTGTGGCAGGTGCTTTGTAATCCAATCCCCTGTTCGGTGCCAAAGTAGAGTGGAAAAGATACTGGCTCTTCGAACTGCAGTCCCGGCTCAGTCTCTGATGATGCTTCTAACAAGTTACAGTACAATAAAACCCTCTCTGTTCTCGCTGCTTCCATGATTCACTCATTCATTTACCTCCCCGCCCTTTACAACGCGCCTTTTTACACCTCGCTTCCCCACACTACTATTGCACACAACATATCCACTTACGCGCTCACCAATCAATCTATCTATTGCTCCGTGTGGTCATTAACTCATCCATCCAGGTGTCTTTGCACTCATTCAATCATTCGTTCATCCATTCATCTACAGTCACCATAGGAGTGTCAAACCTATTGGCTTCGACAAAGCTTTTTTTTTCTTTTCTTCACATTCATTCACTCTTTCGTCGTCTTTCCTTGGTTCTCCCTCTCTTTCTTCTATGTTTTTCTTCCTCTTTTATTTAAAGTTTTAGTTGTCACTCTTATACTCTATTTAGCTTATTACCAAGTTTTGTAAACATCTTTTTCATTTACGTATATGTGTACCTGCCCCTTCTGCATTTATTATCCATTCCCTCTCGTTTTTCATTTGCCCACATCTTTTTCACTTTGCAGCTGAAAACTGTGCGCCCTTTCACCGTCCAAAAAGCCCAGCCACAAATATCCTTTTCATGATTTTTTTTCCAGCTGGATTTGGTAGTCAGCCGCTTGCCAACAGCCAAAAAGAAATTTCTCTCTGCTTATTTTGAATTATTTTTTAAGTCAATGTTCACTGGAGTCCTAATGGTCTCAACATGAACACAGTCCAATAAAAACGCGAGCAAAGAGCGGGCAGTGTAATATCAGTTCTGTAACCTGACCAGCTCCCCTCCTTTCACAAACACACACTCCGTTTACATTTAATAGCTTTTTATTGCGCTGGCAGCCAAAGGGAATGGCTGCCATCTGTTGCTGATCGTTAGCTTGGCACAGTCTCCTAGATGCCACATCACCAAAGCATCCATTGTAAGCCATATGCACAGTTCTTAGGTTTTGGTACCACAGACACCCTTTCATCCTTCGCTCCTTGTGCCATCCTGCCAGCTTCTTCATCGACACTGCTCAAAACTGAGAGCTGTGCCCAGTGGGTTCTGTCATGTGTCACAGCATTAATACAAGGACACATTTGCTTCCCAGCGCAGGTGCGTCCTTGCTGCACTTTTCTTGTTTCCAATGTTTGGTGTGCATTCGAACCGTGTATCTCATGTGTAACAATACTGTACTGTACTGTACATCAGGAACTTTGCTGTGCATCCTTCAGGGTTGGTCTGTCTTCTATTCAATCTTTAGCGTCTCCCTGGCATGTGCAATCTAAGCCACATTGTTTAGGTGGGTTGACAGCACGACATGTATTTACCAATTCTTTTTAAAATACACACAGAGTGGACTTTAGATCTGCTTAGAGTTGTCTCTATTGCTTTGTGCTATTAGTTGTTTAGTGTATCATTCCACCTCCTGTGGAATGCTTGCTTTGTAATTCCTATGGGACTATCATTGGTGTATAAATGTATATCAAAGGCATTTAGCCGAAACGCGTCGGTTGCATTAAATAATTTCATTATTTTTTACACTCCTGTATAATATTGGACTTTACAATAAATCCTACCTTTTTTGCACTGTGAATGCTGTTGAATTACCCTGTGTGTGTTTTATGTGCTGCCACATCACAAGCTGACAAGAGGCTGTGGGGGAGGATATTATATATATGCCGTCCCGTGCAAGATGCACCATCTCGAAGGAATGAGAGGCTGAGGGGGAGGAACCTTCCTGCTCCGGTTTCCAGCACAGTGCGTCTTGATGAAAAGTGCCTGCTCCCATCACATCCAGATCCTACTAAGGATTCTAACTGACTCTCTTAAATCTGTTCGCATTGGAACCTACTATAGGCGTTTAATAAAAGCTCAATGTGACTACTCATCCCAGCATGCTGTATGAAGAAATCGAATACGTGGTTGAACCCAATGGGGTTTTTCAACCAATCAGCATGCAGTACAAAGAGCGCTCCAATGGGTACAGGAGAAATGCCTCTGATGAAGTGGACCGTTGGCCACAGAAACACATCAGGCAGCACAATGAACTTGGATGGCTGGGGTGGGCTGAACCATGATGCCGAATGGCAGACGCACTGTCGAGTGCATCTTGAGAAGCTTCGGCGATTGTTTGAGAAAAAAAAAATATATATACATATATATATATGTATACATATATGTGTGTGTGTATATACATACATACATATATATATATATATATATATATATATATATATATATATATATATATATATATATATATATATATATATATATATATATATATATATATATATATATATATATATATATATATATATATATATATATATATATATATATACATTAACAACACGTTTGCCTGCAAAGGAAGGAGCCCACAAGCAAGGTGAAATCTCGGCTTTTTATTCCTGTTGGGAGCAGCTGTGAAATGGATGCAAATTTCCAGCAGCAAGCATCAAAGTCCAGCCTGACGCGTTTCGTAGCCTTACTTCATCAGAGGCTTGGGCTTGTACTCGGAGGCAAGCATTTTTATCAGGCAACAACATACTCTCCGCCTCAGTGGGCGTTGCCAAACAGATGGCCTTTTGGTCTTGGTAGTTCCCTGTCTTACTCGAGTGAGTTGCCTGCCCCCAAGCACCAAGATAATGTCACATTAAAACCCGAGTGGGGTGTGCTGTTATGCTTCTCAATTCAAAGCTGTCCATAGTCTGCCAACAAGTGCCACTTTGCTTCCATACCGGTGGCGTTTTTAGGCGTCTCCATGGGGGGCCAGCAAGCCCCAGGACCTCCTTCCGCGGCTCAGGCTCACCGCTCAAACATTAACAACACGTTTGCCTGCAAAGGAAGGAGCCCACAAGCAAGGTGAAATCTCGGCTTTTTATTCCTGTTGGGAGCAGCTGTGAAATGGATGCAAATTTCCAGCAGCAAGCATCAAAGTCCAGCCTGACGCGTTTCGTAGCCTTACTTCATCAGAGGCTTGGGCTTGTACTCGGAGGCAAGCATTTTTATCAGGCAACAACATACTCTCCGCCTCAGTGGGCGTTGCCAAACAGATGGCCTTTTGGTCTTGGTAGTTCCCGCGGAAGGAGGTCCTGGGGCTTGCTGGCCCCCCATGGAGACGCCTAAAAACGCCACCGGTATGGAAGCAAAGTGGCACTTGTTGGCAGACTATGGACAGCTTTGAATTGAGAAGCATAACAGCACACCCCACTCGGGTTTTAATGTGACATTATCTTGGTGCTTGGGGGCAGGCAACTCACTCGAGTAAGACAGGGAACTACCAAGACCAAAAGGCCATCTGTTTGGCAACGCCCACTGAGGCGGAGAGTATGTTGTTGCCTGATAAAAATGCTTGCCTCCGAGTACAAGCCCAAGCCTCTGATGAAGTAAGGCTACGAAACGCGTCAGGCTGGACTTTGATGCTTGCTGCTGGAAATTTGCATCCATTTCACAGCTGCTCCCAACAGGAATAAAAAGCCGAGATTTCACCTTGCTTGTGGGCTCCTTCCTTTGCAGGCAAACGTGTTGTTAATGTTTGAGCGGTGAGCCTGAGCCGCGGAAGGAGGTCCTGGGGCTTGCTGGCCCCCCATGGAGACGCCTAAAAACGCCACCGGTATGGAAGCAAAGTGGCACTTGTTGGCAGACTATGGACAGCTTTGAATTGAGAAGCATAACAGCACACCCCACTCGGGTTTTAATGTGACATTATCTTGGTGCTTGGGGGCAGGCAACTCACTCGAGTAAGACAGGGAACTACCAAGACCAAAAGGCCATCTGTTTGGCAACGCCCACTGAGGCGGAGAGTATGTTGTTGCCTGATAAAAATGCTTGCCTCCGAGTACAAGCCCAAGCCTCTGATGAAGTAAGGCTACGAAACGCGTCAGGCTGGACTTTGATGCTTGCTGCTGGAAATTTGCATCCATTTCACAGCTGCTCCCAACAGGAATAAAAAGCCGAGATTTCACCTTGCTTGTGGGCTCCTTCCTTTGCAGGCAAACGTGTTGTTAATGTTTGAGCGGTGAGCCTGAGCCGCGGAAGGAGGTCCTGGGGCTTGCTGGCCCCCCATGGAGACGCCTAAAAACGCCACCGGTATGGAAGCAAAGTGGCACTTGTTGGCAGACTATGGACAGCTTTGAATTGAGAAGCATAACAGCACACCCCACTCGGGTCTTAATGTGACATTATCTTGGTGCTTGGGGGCAGGCAACTCACTCGAGTAAGACAGGGAACTACCAAGACCAAAAGGCCATCTGTTTGGCAACGCCCACTGAGGCGGAGAGTATGTTGTTGCCTGATAAAAATGCTTGCCTCCGAGTACAAGCCCAAGCCTCTGATGAAGTAAGGCTACGAAACGCGTCAGGCTGGACTTTGATGCTTGCTGCTGGAAATTTGCATCCATTTCACAGCTGCTCCCAACAGGAATAAAAAGCCGAGATTTCACCTTGCTTGTGGGCTCCTTCCTTTGCAGGCAAACGTGTTGTTAATATATATATACATATATATATATATTCACTGAAAAAACCATAGGTTTCACACCGGTTATAGTTAGGAATTAGCATTTAAAAAACCTATTAAATTCACTGAAAAAACCATAGGTTTCACACCAGTTATAGTTAGCTGGAAATTTTACTGACATAAAACCATTGAAATTCCCACGTTATAGTTAGTCGGACTCACTATAACTTGCGCGTGCAATGCACTGCTGATGACATCACATATTACATCACTCATGACATGGTGAGTGACATCACTCATGACATCACTGATGACACCATCCAGTGAATATGTGTCTTTCTGAAAAATAAATATTAGTGAGTTATGTTTAAATATTTAAATACATATATTAGTGTTTCACTTTGTGTATAAGTGGCTACATGTGTTGATAAGTAGCTACATGCGTATGTATATGGGTTATTTGATATTTTTATTAGTATCAGTTTGAGTGTCTATATGGTTTGGTGGGGGTATTACTTAGCACATAGATGCATGAGTGACTGACTCTTTGTTTGTATGTGTTTTGAAGACAGCATATGTACAGGACTGTATGGGTGGATGAGTGTCTATATGTGTTTGTTAGTGAGTGAATGACTGTCTCACTAGTGTCTTTATCAGTAACTACATATGTTTTAATCTAGTATATATGAATATTGATGTATATAAGTGAGTATATGTGAGAGTAAGAGATTGTAAGAGTTCCTGTTTAAATAAGTATGTGTTTCTATAAGTGATTGTTTAAGAGAATAAATATGTGTAATTTTCAATAGAAGTAAGGTGGAAGTGTGTGTATAACTCTATATTGAAATAAATTGTTGTTCAATAGTTTATTTGCACGTGTGAATATGTGTGTGAGTAACTTTTGGATGAATGTCGGTGTGTAACAGGATGTATAGGTGTATCTCTTCATATGATGAGTGAGTATATGTATGAGTGACTATATAGAACTGTTGGTGAATGAGTGGATGTGTATATAGATAGTGGAAGTACAGAATTGCTTGTTGTAACTGATATAGGTATGTCCATTTTTAAAAAATTTCAGTTTCTATTTTTGAATATGTGTCTCAAGGGTTACTTTACACTGAGAGGAGGTCTGTCACTGTGTCACAAGGATGGTGTCATCAGTGATGTCATGAGTGATGTCACTCACCATGTCATGAGTGATGTAATATGTGATGTCATCAGCAGTGCATTGCACGCGCAAGTTATAGTGAGTCCGACTAACTATAACGTGGGAATTTCAATGGTTTTATGTCAGTAAAATTTCCAGCTAACTATAACTGGTGTGAAACCTATGGTTTTTTCAGTGAATTTAATAGGTTTTTTAAATGCTAATTCCTAACTATAACCGGTGTGAAACCTATGGTTTTTTCAGTGAATTTCATAGGTTTTTTAAATGCTAATTCCTAACTATAACTGGTGTGAAACCTATGTTTTTTTCAGTGAATTTCATAGGTTTTGTTAATGCTAATTCCTAACTATAAGTTTCACTTTATAAATAAGACTGTTAGCACTCTAGTTGTTCTTTTTAACACTCTGGTACATTCTGTCATTGGGCTACAGTTGGGCTACATCTAGTTGAAATTTGGGCTACATTTACAATTTTTGGTCTCTGGTGGCCATCTTTGGGCTACTTTGGGCTACTTTGGGCTACATTTGGGCTACATTTTGGCTCTAACATATATTAAGCCCAATGTAGCACAATACATATTTTTATAAAGTTAATTTTTTTACAAACCACTTCAGAATAGGGCTACCTGTCCCTACAATTATTCCATTTTTTTTTTTTTTTTTTGGGGGGAGCGCTCCCAGAGCGCGCCCCGAAGTGCGCCCCGAAAAGCGTATTTCTGAAAAGCGCCCCCTGGCGCGCTCCGGGGAGCGTCCCGTGAGCGCCAATATCGCAAACGAAAACATGATCGTGACGTATCGCGTAGCCGCGACCGCGTGATACGCACGGCGTAAGCGCACCCGGAAGTACTCGAGCGAATACGATCGTGCAACGTAGGCGTCTGACACGCTTACGCGGCGCGCCTCTGGCCGCGCCCCGCGGCGCGTCGCGTAAGCGCGTCGGGTCATGTGACCAGAAAATAACACTTTTCATTGGTTCATAACAGTTTTGGTTTCATAATGATGAAGCCCATGGTCATGTGACCTGTAAATAACACTTTTCATTGGTTCAATAATTATTTTTTTCTAAATTTAGAGAAACCCACCCATTTCTCTCACTATTGATTTGCACTTGGAGAAAGCAAGAGGTGTTTTGTGAATTTTGAACTCATACTTTCCTGATCTACAACAATGACTGCAAGGGAGTCCTCCAGCAGTGATTCAGATGGATTTGTGCAAGAGGACCCTCCTCACCAGAAAACAAAGAACCACTTCATCTGGAAATTTTATGACATCCCTGAAGGACAAAAAAAAGTTAATGCAAGTAAAGTAACTTGTAAAATATGTGGAAGTATTTTATCCAGAGGCAATCCTCTAAAAAAATACAGCTTTGGAAATGCCAATTTAATTAGGCATGTCAAAAGAAGACACCCCAACAATTACTCCAGGGAGAGTGTCAGGGAGCTGGCAGAGAAGGCACGAAGAGATGGCAGCAGCACCTCCACTGGTGGAGCAACACCTTCAGGTTCAACACGTGCAAGAATGGTCCCTAACGTCCAGCCGGTATTTGCAGGAATAAAATTTTTATGCAAGGACTGTGACGAACTACTCTGTTACGGGGAGCAGAGCGTTGAACTCATTGCAATAAAGAAACAGGAACACCAATGCTCTCCCCGTCCCTAAATTTTCTAATTTTTTTGCTCCTGTTGAGCATTTTTTGAATCCCTGTTTTTGTTTTTCCCCTGAAAAAAATCCAAAAAAAATATAAAATCGTTTCAAAAAGTATAAAAAAAATATAAAACAACAAAAACAAAAAAAAAGTTCTTTTCAGAACTACCTCCAATTTATAAAAAAATGCTATTTTTTTTTTAAAAAAAGTGTCATTCTTTTTCTCAATCGTACGCTCACCGGTGCGCGTACCAGGCGCTCCCTCGGCGCAAATTAAAAAAAAAAATTTTGGGGGGCCCCGTACGGCTTTTTTATGACCCCCACATCAAACCTAGGGGGTCAGGGGGGGGTGTACCCTGCCCCCTTTTGCTCATTTCCCCCTTTGATTTTTACCACCTCAATCCTACCGAGGTACAAGATGGCGGCCGCTGCGGACTGTTTCGAATGTTTACAGACACCCGAGAGCCAATCAGCTTTCCGTACGCAAGTCGCGTGGCGCGCTTTGAGCGCTCCCCTGCGCGCGTACCGGGGCGCGGCTCTAGATATATATTTTTTTTTGAACCTAAATTACTCAAAATCCACTGGAGCACATATCTTGAGACATAGCAAAGGCACGTCGGGCTACCAGTCCCTACAATTTTGCCAAATTTGGTGGAAATACATTCAGCCGTTCGGGCTAAAAGTGAAATCGACCGCCCTATGAAAATTAACATGGGGAAAACGCGTTTTGGGACCCCCCTTTTATCTCGGCCCCCGCTTGACGAATCCCCCCCAAACTTTCAGGGAAGGACCGGAGCTTGACGAGGCCATTTTGAGGAAATTTTCAAGCAGATTCGTCAACCTGTGCCAAAGTTATTCCAAATAGAATTTTGAGATTTAACATTGAAAAAAATCCTAACTATAACTACCTACTGGCGACCGCCAGTAGGTAATATATATATATATATGTATATATATATATATATATATATATATATATATATATATATATATATATATATATATATATATATATATATATGTATATATATGTATATATATATATATATATATATATATATATATATATATATATATATATATATATATATATATATATATATATATATATATATATAACTTTTCATACCATCCAGTGCACACCTGTGCTCTCAGATCATTTGGGAAAAGAAATCTCCAGTGTCTCTAATGTGTTTGCAAAGATGACCTCATCCCCTGGGAGAAGTTTAAAAAGCGGAGCTTTGAATTCAGTGGAGGTGCTCAGATTCTGGGCTCAAGCTCCAAGTACCTCTCTCCATCGTTGCATGGAAGCTGTAGTCATTCATTGCACAATGGGACTGAGCCTGCCTCCTCTTCTGAGGTCAGTAGTACTGGAGTGTGGTACACAGCATGTGCCCAGAGATCTTCTGGCAGATCTTTGGTGATGGTGGCAGTGAGCCAGGTCCTATGGAGAAGAAGGTGCTCACAACATGCTATGGCAGGGGGACTGGGGGCTGGACTCTGAGAGTATTCCATCGAGCGCCACAGGAAGCATTTGAATGTTTGTAGATAATAAGAGCCTCCACTGTTTGACATTGACTGGGTGTTTGCATATGCCTGGCTGGGAGTGCTTCAATGGAATGGAATTAATGGCACCCCAAGTGAAGAAGCAAGGAGGATCCACCTAGATCTGGTTCTCAGCCTTAAATGAAAACTGTATTCTCCACGCCTGAACATTCCTTGTAGGTTACTTCCAGTACTTGTTTCTCTAGCCCACAGGGGGACTGCACCGTCCAGCAGCTTGAGGACTCCTCTGCAGACTGCAGAGGAGCATCCCTACATTGATTGCACGGTTGCTTGTCCGAGGTCTAGGATGAAACCCTTTTTGGTGAAGTTGGTTCCAGCAACTTTTATTTTCAACAATAGTGCTAAAAGAAATGATAAGGAGTTCATTTATGTAGCACCGCGGGATCAACAACCCAGCACCCGCCATCAACATCTAACACATAAAGGTACAGTGTGCAATTAAAATGACAGGGCATTAGCAGACACTGGGTCAGCTACGCTGGAAGCTTATAGGAAACCATGTCTTGCCAGCTTAATAATGGTTGTATATACCGCATTCACTGCACCCACCCCCATGTTGTTGTCTGAAGAGTGCCAAGGAGCAGGGATATTTAGCGCTTGCTACAGTCATGTCTTAAAGTCCGCTCAGCGACTAACTGACTCAGCATTCTCTCCCTTTCAGCTTAACAAGAAGGGATGTTGTAGCACCTACAAAAGGCCCACCCTGTGGTCTGGTTGTGCGAGAAAATAATTAAATAAACAAGCGCAGCCAAAGCGGACTGTGCTGAAAATAAAAGCAGAAGGCATTAGTGAGCAGCAATGCTCCCTTTTGGTCCACGTGGCAAAGTAATTAAATAAATAAACAAGCGTGGTCGAAGCTGTCCTCGCTGAAAATAAAAAGTAAAAGAATGCTTAGCGACTTATGAAGGAGCCTGTGTTGCGCCACAAGTAAAAGATCCAGTCCTGATGGGCGGTTCCAAGAGGAGACAGGGCGATAACAAGGAGGGACTAAGAAGCCTCATTATCAATTGGAAGCCAGCGTTTTCATGGACGATGATGCCAGCCAATGAAAAATATGGGCGGGGCTTCCACACCACATCTAAAAAAGATCCTAATACAGCATGCCTCGCAAAGCGTGCAACGCATGCGCTGCAACGCTAGGCGAGACCTAAAAATTGGAATGTTAGGAGCTCTATTGAAGACAATAAAGTGGCTCAGGTCTAATGATGGCATATATGGTCCTTCGGCTCCAAAATTCCAATGTTTGTTTTTCTGTTCCTCCCTCTTTAACTTACAACACTGTACACTCAGTGGGTGGATTGTTCTAATAGCCTCATAGCCTGCTGCTGAGGGCTATACAGGTTATTAACTGCCCTCTCCTTCATTTTAGGCCTTTGGCTGTAACTTAGGACTATAGCTCGGGTTCAGGAGCTTTAACAATAAGCATTTGCAATGCAATAGGTCTTGCATTAGGAAAGTTTGAGCTATAGGTATTGTAAATGATTTTTTTTTTATTTATGTGTTGGTTTTGAAAATAGTGAAATTAATAGCTTTGGCATTTCCAATGCCAATAGTTTTAACGTTCGAAAATGTGACACCTATAGCATTTGCAATGCAATATGTGTTGTAATTATGTGACTTAGATGTATTGATATTACAAATAACAATGGCTTTTATTTTTTTATAATTAATACTTAAATAAAAGTTATTGTAATTTATAATGGAAATAGCTTAAACTTTTGTAAATAACTTTTGTGAAGATTATGTTCAGTGTATTTTATTGTGACGAAAATCCAAGAACAGACGTGAAATATTAAAAAAAATTTGTGACATTTGTAATAAAGCTTGAAACATTGAGAGAACATATTTGAACCAGTTGTTGTTGAATGGTTGCACAGATTGATGCTGTGGTGGCGACGAGTGATGCTGTGGTGGCGACGAGTGATGCGATAGATAGATAGAGTGAAGGCAATAGATAGATAGATAGATAGATAGAGTGAGGGCGATAGATAGATAGATAGATAGATAGATAGATAGATAGATAGATAGATAGATAGATAGATAGATAGATAGATAGATAGATAGATAGATAGATAGATAGAGCGATAGATAGAGCGATAGATAGAGTGAGGGCGAAAGATAGATAGAAAGGGAGATAGATAGATCGAGTGAGGGCGATAGATAGATAGGGCGATAGATAGAGTGAGAGCGATAGATAGATAGATAGATAGATAGATAGATAGATAGATAGATAGATAGATAGATAGATAGATAGATAGATAGATAGATAGATAGATAGATAGATAGATAGATAGATAGATAGATAGATAGGGAGAGAGATAGATAGAGTGAGGGCCATAGATAGATAGATAGATAGCTAGGGCGATAGATAGAGTGAGGGCGATAGATAGATAGGGCGATAGATAGAGTGAGAGCGATAGATAGATAGATAGTGTGATAGATAGATAGATAGATAGATAGATAGATAGATAGATAGATAGATAGATAGATAGATAGATAGATAGATAGATAGATAGATAGATAGATAGATAGATAGATAGATAGATAGATAGATAGATAGATAGATAGATAGATAGATAGATAGATAGATAGATAGAGTGAGGGCGATAGATAGATAGATACATAGATAGAGTGAGGGCGATAGATAGATAGATAGATAGATAGATAGATAGATAGATAGATAGATAGATAGATAGATAGATAGATAGATAGATAGATAGATAGATAGATAGATAGATAGATAGTGTGATAGATAGATAGATAGATAGATAGAGTGAGGGCGATAGATAGATAGATAGATAGAGTGAGAGCGATAGATAGATAGATAGATAGATAGATAGATAGATAGATAGATAGATAGATAGATAGATAGATAGATAGATAGATAGATAGATAGATAGATAGATAGATAGATAGGGCGATAGATAGATAGATAGATAGATATATAGATAGATAGATAGATAGATAGATAGATAGATAGATAGATAGATAGATAGATAGATAGATAGATAGATAGATAGATAGATAGATAGATAGATAGATAGATAGATAGATAGATAGATAGATAGATAGATTGAGGGCGATAGATAGATAGATAGATAGATAGATAGATAGATAGATAGATAGATAGATAGATAGATAGATAGATAGATAGATAGATAGATAGATAGATAGATAGATAGAGTGAGAGCGATAGATAGATAGATAGATAGATAGATAGATAGATAGATAGATAGATAGATAGATAGATAGATAGATAGATAGATAGATAGGGCGATAGATAGATAGATAGATAGATAGATAGATAGATAGATAGATAGATAGATAGATAGATAGATAGATAGATAGATAGATAGATAGATAGATAGATAGATAGATAGATAGATAGATAGATAGATAGATAGATAGATAAATTGATAGAGTGAGGGGCGATAGATAGATAGAGTGAGGGCGATAGCCCAATCCCCACTTTAGGAGCATTTTTCAAAGCCCTTACCTTATATCTCACCAACATGCATTGCTAAAGCAATGCCTTAGGCGAGACCTAATAACAAGCATTGGAAATGCAATAGGTCTCGCATTAGAAAAGTTGGACCTATTGGTCTTGTAAATGACAAATATTTTATTTATTTGTTGCTTTTTAAAATAGCTAAATTGATAGCTTTGTCATTTACAATGCCAATAGTTATAACTTTCGCGAATGTGACACCTATAGCATTTGGAATGCAACATGTTTTGTATTTACGTGACTTAGATGGCAGCTCTGGTCGTTAGGCCACATCTCTAGAGAGCAGGAGAGTGCAGCAGGGGAGAGAAGCACAGCAATGCAATAGGTCTCGCATTAGGAAAGTTTGAGCTATTGGTATTGTAAAGGACACTTTTTATTTATGTGCTTGTTTTGAAAATAGCGAAATTAATAGCTTTGTTATTTACAATGCCAATAGTTTTATCTTTAGCAAATGTGACACCTATTGTAACACAATATGTGTTGTAGCACTGAGTGGTGTGAGGGTGAGGGTGTGAGTCACAAATCTGCTGTAAAAAATGCAATCTTTGTGTCATGTCTTTATTGCTAGATGCTCATCTGAAACAGGACACTTTGTATCATGTGTTATACAGGTAATTACATAGTCTGTAAAAAGTGCAATCTTTGCATCATGTGTTTATGGCAGTTAGACACACATGTAGACAATGCTGCATTGGAATCCTATATGTATATTATACACCAGATGTGTACAGCTGGACCTTCTTGAGTTAAAACTACAGAAATTGACACCTAACTAAAAGCATTTATCATCATGACCAATCGTGTTCCTGCTGACGCACCTGTACTAGTTCCATATATGATGGAAATATATAGACTGCATTTCATGACCATCAATTCAATACATTTTGCATATTGGGGGTTGGGCAGGGTTCAGTTGACCCCAATAATGGCTTAATGGGTTTTAATGGTTTCTACATCCCTTAAAATGAGCCCAGTGAACCACTTACATAAAATGTAAATACTCAGCTTTTTGTGTCATATACTGTCTATCAAACACAAAAGGGTCAGGAGCATTAAGGGCTGTCAGGGCAGCCTCCAAGTAACTTCAAAGAACCACAAAAGAACTGTCTGCCTTTGTTGTGTAGGGAAAGGCACAATAATAGAAAAGGTAACTAGATGGGAAACCCTTCACTGATTAATGAAATAAGCCCTCAGAGGCCTTGCCAGTCAGTGTCATGCTTAATCATCGGGCCCCTGCTGGCCCCTTTTCAAAGGAGTAGATACACGCTATTATCCATGCGTTTATTGGGGGAGCTTAGGGGGCAATTAAAGATAGATAACTATCTATTCCACTTGTCTAGTTTGCAAGGGTGTGTGGGAGTTCAGAGGGGAAAAAGGAGTATGTGTGCGTGTTAAAACGATCTATAAGGGTGGAATGTATCAAATTTATTGAATCCCCTAGTGGCAGGATGAAAGAAACTTGAGGGAAAAATCTACAAACTGAGGTCTACATTTTTCTGCCCATTCAATCCTCCAAGGAGGTGTCAGTGGCATTCCTCAGGAATAATGTCACCCTCCCTGCTAGCACGGTAAAATCAAGCCACTCGTTTTATACACTACCCGGCGCTGCAGTGTATGTATGATGTCAGGTATCCACTCCAGTAACTGAACTATAGGTCTGTAACGAGAAACGAGAAACTTACAACATCAATACAAGTTTGAAATAAGGAATACAAGACGGCTGAACCCTGATGGATTCCTTATGTTGAAAATGTACCAGTGGTGGCCGTTTTTGCCCACAGTGAGTAGCGTCTGTGTCCAAGCAAGGATGCCAAACCATCTTCATGCTGCCTATATGGATGTCGTTATTCCCGATAGCGTCCAAAAGAATGAAGAAAATGCACTTAGTGAGGTTTTTGCAATGGTAGTAAAATGCATGCTGCCTACTCCCAAGATGATTTACGGAGTGCCAAAGACTGGCACGACTTTTGACCTTTTGAAGCCAGATCCTACTCTGGTAAGCGGCCACGTTACGCTACGATCGTAATAGATAAGTATGCCTGGGCTGAGGCGCGAGATAATAGGAACACAAACTGCAGGGGCGTCTGCGCATGCGCGGTCCATCCGCCAGCGTCCTTTCGAGTCTCACTAATGTAATATTTCGAGTGTGAAACAAACAAGACCGGAACCGCACTCAAGCGACCTAATGTCCAATTCCTGCAGACGCTTTCCCCTCCACTGGTCGAGCCCCAGGCATATAAGTAATAATCCTATAACTTCTGATGCCAGCCCGTAATTAAAGTAACGGCTATCCAGCAGCCCCCTTGGTCAAACCATTACACGGTTTATAGCCTGCATGTCACTATCACCGAAAGGGATACGCAGCTCAAGGCAAACCAAAGCTGGTTGCAGCATTAAAATGGCCTCCGCATCCAGGCAGCTGGTTGCTGACGTCAGCCTTCAGACAGCGGAGCAACGTTTGTGAAAACATTTCAGACTGCTATTGTGTTTTAAAGTAAGATTTTCATCCCAGCAAGGCTGGTAAAGTAGACGTTTTCTCATACATGACGACTAGAAAATACCAAGGGCGGGGGCCCCACTCTAGCCCTCTGAAAGTCATCCAGCAACGCTCAGCAAAGGCCTAACTAAGAGAGAGAGAGAAACAAGACGGAGGGCATTGCTGTGGGGAGGGGGGAGGAGAAATGCGACACGGCCGCACTTCACACGGCCGGCCGGCCGGCCGTGAAACTGAAAGCACGGCCGGCCGGCCGTGAAAGCCTTTGATGCCGCAGGGGGTGGAGCGGCACCAAGCTGGGCAACAGATGGCTGACAATTTGATGCTGTGCACGCGCATTTTAGGTCAATGCGCTTGCGTATTGACCTAAAAGCGCACGGGCACAGCACCAAATCGGCAGTTAGTTAAAGTCTGTTTAAAGCCCTATAGTCTCGCTCCGCTCAATGCGCATGCGCATGGATAGGTCACGAGACCTAAAAATGAGGTAGGGGTAGCTGAATCTCTCAAGAATATACAAAGTGGAGATGCCGAAAGCATACATAACGAATACAAAAGTGTCCAAAACACAAATAATCTAAAAAATAGGTTTTAGCATAGTGTGTTGCCAAAGTAGAATGTTTCCACTCCTGCCAGCATATCCATATATGTAACACAAGTGGAAACACACCAAAAAGCAGCCATGCCTATTAGCTTTGTCAATAGTTGTTCCTACATAATGATTTAACAAAAAAGTAAAGCTTTGCTATATAAAAAAGATACGCTTTCGTTCATATGTGCTAATTTGTAGCATACGACAAAGGATTGCGGCTTTCAGGGACCAGAATTGTGTTACAGCCCTGGCTCACCATTGTGTAATTATGGACAACCTTGTGATCACTGTGGCTACAGAAATCAACATAAACGTTGTTTGTATGTACTTAACCTAGTAGGGTCGAGTTATAGCGCAGGCTCACAAAAAATACATAAACGTTACGTTTGTAGAATGTAACTATGGACTATATAAAACGGTCCAATACATTAAGACTGAGTTTGTGCTATATACAATTGTCTAAAAATCAAATGGCATTGCAAACCATGAAATGCTACAAAGTTAAAATCTCGTCTTTACCCTATTAATAAAACTTTACTTTTATGGTACACATGTAAGTCTGTAAATACAATGCAATAAATACAGCTAGGTTTGATTAACAAAATGCAGACAGAAAGTCTGCTATAGTGTGATGTTCCGGTGACAAATCCAGCACTTGAGAAAGAAAAGTAGGAGACGTTAATTAAAAGCTCTGTAGACAAGCGACACAGATTGTAATCTGTTTGGAGGCTGCATCTGTGGGATGCAAATTAATAACAGCAGGATGCTAAACTTGTGCTGGCAAGTAGGACTAGGAAGGGGAAAAAACAGCATTGACAACTACTGCATGGTAAAAGACATGTTACTTTATATGTGCATAACTAGTGGCTTTGTAAAACTGTACAATACTTTAGGTTCGAATTAACACTATATACAATAGCCCAAAAACCAAATAAAAATTAAAACCTAAAATGCTGCAAAGGTAAACTATGATTTTTCCCTCTAGGGTGACGGTAAAAACAGAGAGCCCGATCGGCACACGTTGCAGCACCTACTTGGACCAGGCACACTTAAAGCCCTAAGTAAAGTGTAGTGCTCAAAGGAGATATACGTTGTGCCACGTGCAAGATCTCCCACATGATTTACCTACAAATTTCAGCTTACGTGTATTTCAGCCCGTCCTCGCCCCTCCGTTCACCAGCCACGCCCACAAACCCTCATAAATGTAATCACCCCAAACCGTGTTGTTCATATGCACAATATTATGTGCTACGTACTTATAGATAAACATCATTCCAATGAGCTTGTACAGTATATTCGCTGCTTCTTCTTCGAACAGTACCACTTTTAGTACAACTTGGCACATTAAACACTGGTACACACCACAGTAGAGAAATGCGTGCAAAATCAGCCACCCTACAGACAATGTAACACTCCAAGCACGCGATAACCGGAAGCACCGAAAACGAAGAAGGAAACAAAGAGTAAATTAAACATATCCAGACTGACAGAATGTAAGTATTATTTGTACAACAGTTTATTCCATGGGAAGAGCTGGACTAAGAGAAATAGTATTAAAATGCAAACATGTTCAAAGCCCAGTCGAAAACTAGTATTAAAATGCAGACAACATGTTCAAAGCTCAGTCGAATACACTGAGATTTTGTCTTTTTGCAATAAGCCTGCTTGGTAACTGGCCCACAGAAGTTTGCATTCCGGGTTAGCTGCTACTACGGAAGCTGCTGGGCTGTCAATTACATGGAACAGTTCTTGTGGGGGTGGTATTCAAGCATGAGGACAAACCACCACCATAGGCACAAACATTCTCACGAACCCCCGTTTTTGAACAAAATGTGCAGTCAGCAGGGCAAAGCACCTTCCTTACCTTTAACTAGCGCCCACCTGTCGGCGCAGATCAATAATTTCCAGGGTCCGCGTGCCTCTCCTGTGCAGGCAGGAGAATTTGCCCCCAACAAAGCATATGCACAAATTCCCAACAAAAACGCAGTGTGACGTGACCATCTCAAATGTTCACAGTTCACCTAAGAGTGCTGCCGATCTCCTAGCTAGCGCGGAGCGCCCCGGTTCACCCTTGCCGCGCAGTAACCATGACATTGCCAAACACAGACGATTATTTGTCTGAGCTCCCCGGGAACAATGGCCATCTGCATTTTATCAATCAATTTTCCCCTGCTAACGGGGACAGTGAGACAAAGCTGGTCAAGCAACAAAAACCTCATCTGCCAGAAAGATGGATGTTCAATAATTAGGGGATAGGGGCGGATAAGAACGGTCACGGGAGGGCTCAATTTCAGGGTAAATGCTACCGCTGGCTGTACTGCTCAGCAGATAAAGAACGGTAAATCGTCATTTTTCACAAAGTGACATAAGGAAAGGGAGGAAAAAAGCAACAATAAATAAACACTACATAAACAAGTTTAATACACTGGGAGGGGGGAGGAGAAATGCGCGACACGGCCTGGCGGCCGTGAAAGTGAAAGTACCGCCAGCCGTGGGCAGTGAATAATTAGGGGAGGAGAAATGCCTGAGGCCGAGCGCACGCTGGGGGAAGCTTCAGGGGAAGCAACTGATGGCTGGCTTTGATGTGGTGATGCGAGGCAGGCAGGCGGATAGAAGCGCGTGCACAGGACACATGCACTTCTGGAAATCCGCATTTTTTGAGAGCTTAGTTTAGCTCTTAGTTTAGCCCCAATAGGTTTCGAGTTATAAATAACTCGACCTAAAAAACACATCCTTCGACAGCCAGCATAAGGCTATTGAACTCAAGCCCAGTAACCTCTGATTACCCTGGGACTCATGAAAAAGTTGCCACATAGGATAACTCCATCCAGTTGAGACAGGACTAAGCATTGGTCTTTTGTTCTAAAATAAGTTTATGGTAGAAAACATATCACCTTTTCCTAAGCTGCAACATTTTGGGATCTGAGCTCTTTTGTCTGAAAGAGTTGGTGACAATATGTGTGCTATGAAGTGATCCCATGCAGGACAGGGTCAGAGAAGCCCATGCTGCACGTTTCTAGGATGAGGATCATTGCCCGGAGGTGAACTGTGTCAAGCCTGTTGGAAGTTGCATAGAATCAGGAGGAAGAGGTCATTTGTGTTGGTGTTTACGAGGGTGTTGTCATCAATCTGAATGGTTGTGGTCTCCCTGCTGCGGCATTGTCTGAAACTGGATTGATATCCATGTAGAGCATTGTTCTTGTTAAGTTAATCTTGTAGCACAATGGGATGGCTTTCTCAATGACTTTTCTATTTAAATATATTTGAGTGATGAAGCAGTAGTTGCCAGGGTAATTTCGGCTTAGGGTCGCATTATTTAGCAGTGGCAGGATATGTCCTGTTTTGGAATCCTTTGGGAAGGTTCCTTGTCTGAGAGAGACGTTGACAATTTCAAGTAGGCCGAGAGTGGAATGATATCCACTCTGTGGAATAATACCACAATGGAACATGTTGGAAATATGTCCTCATACATGATGGCCTTGAGGGAGTTCAAGATGTTGGTGAGTTGAATGTGAAAAAGGAGGCTGACGGGTGTCCCATTGGTGGTAGAATAATGACAAACTGGGGTCAGTATGGATGTCTGCTTGGTATTGTTGATGTGTATCTCAATTTCTTTATCTCCTTCGTGAAGAATTGATTGACGGTGTTGCACTTGTCCAATGACTGTGGGCTTTGTATTTTTGGGAGGTAACTGATGCAGAGCTTGACTGACTTCAAGAATGATTTACTTCAACTGACTGCTTTTAGGTGACAGAATCATAGAAGGTAGGCTTGGCCGTGCCATATGAGGGATTTGGAGACAGCGTGGAGTGCTTTGAGGTAAATTAGGTCCTCTGGGCTTTGCTAAGACTCCATGTCATTCCTTGCTTGCTTGTGGAGCACTTGTATTCAAAGAGCTGTTGGGTGTACCATGGTGCAGAGGCAAAGGCATGAAGTAGTTTGAAAAGTGCAGTGACTTCCATAATCTTATATTAGGCATGGATTTTACGAATCCCAATTTCAATAAGTGATCTAAAACTCTGCAGGTGAGTCTGCCTTGTGGTTCTAAAGTGAGACAATGTAAAGTCCATGTGATGCAGTTAGGCTTCCCTGCCCCACTCTCAATTAACCTCACGAGCAGAGATGGGAAATGTCATGGTTTCATGGTTCACACTATATCAGTGATCCTTCTACCGTAAGCATGGCTAACTTCCATTGTAGTAAATCCTAACTGGGCTTGCTGTATGGAGATTAGTTCTACTTTGGAAGTGGGCTCTTGTGCTACCATTTCTTTAGGTCCCTTATGTCAAATCTCTTAATATGAACTATGAATGACGCAGTCTTCCTTCTGTCTTCAACATTAGGGAGAAGTTGAGATGTTGCATCTTATGAGCATGAGGAGGAGACAGATGCTTCTTGTCAATATTGCATCTTATCATACTTTGGAAGTCTTTATGTCGAGGTGAATGAGAAACCAGCTAATGAATAGCATGTTTAGATTTGCTTTTTGAAACATAGGGCCTTTACCCGAGACTCTCTTTTAGCCTTTCCACTAGCCATTGTGACCTGTCCTTCTGAGGTACAGTGGTCATAAGTTTCATATCTGCGTTGGATAAGCTAGGATGATCGATGGGGAAAGAATGCTTCGGTTACTTACTGGTATTCTTCAGTACTCCTTCATAAGTATGAGTGTCTGTTTTAGTTCTTCTTTTATATGAAATGAGGTAAGAACCAATGAAGCGCTGCCATAGAGGCAAGGAGGCAAATCACGGTTGCACACTTCCTTTTGAGCATTGGGCGCCTTTCAACCTGTGGATGGTTACAAGTGGTGGAGGAGGTGATCCTTGGACAGATGTGGGTCACTCTCTTTGCAAAAGCTAAAAGGTCACCGTTCATCTAATAATTGCTGTATGGAGGCATTATACATGTGAGAATCTTGGACTTGATGTGTTAATATCCCATGTTGGGGGGCCTAGAAGTGGTCTTCTGTCTGCTGTAAGACACAGGAATCCTACCTACTTAAATCGCAGGATAGAAGGAATTATGCTTTTCTTTGACATAATATAATACATTGTGTCATTGCCCATGTTTACATTGTAGTGTTAGCAAGTGATTGATGGACACGTCGTCCACGCTTTCCTTTCCCACGTGATCCGTAACAATGCGGGCGGAACAACTACTGCTCTGAACTACGTATTCCATTTACAACTCAAGTTGTTACAACCACTTGCCTTAGGGGGGTGCTGGACTTTGGATTAGAATAATTTACCATTCCAACTCCAGTCCTCGCAAAAGTAGGGAAAGCGTTGGACGTGAACGTCCAACACCACTTTACGTAACGCATGTCGTTGTAACAACTTGCATTGTAAATGGAATGCGTGATTCAGAAGCATTCGTTGTTCCACTCGCGTTGCTAAGGCAATGCGTTGTTAGGCACTCGTGGTATTTGCTGTTTCCCTTAGCAAACTGCAGTCATTCCAAAAACTCATGCAGGCTTAAGGAAAGCTCCCAGATAGTTTGCACCTGTTAAGGACTGAAGTCTTGACTTGTATTGTACAAATTACGTATGTAATTTACAATACTGATACGCAGAGGGGGTTTCTTGTTGGATCGGTGTGGACACAGAGTAAGCCAGAAACTGAATAGAGCTTTTGTAATTATAATATAGCTGCAATTGAGAATAAGAGGCATTAGCTAGTTTTGAACTTATTGCAATTCTGTACTTATTTTACAAAACTACTTTATCTTGGTTTTAGAGACAGGAAAGAATAAATTTACCTCGCATGAATATTCGTGCAAACTTGAAAGGTTTCTATTCTAAATGACACAAAAATTGAGTGCAATTGTTTGCTAATGCAAAATTGAATAAAACAAGTTAAAAATGTTATTTAATTTTGCCAGGAAGAATGAACAATGACATTAAACCTCATTTGTTTGCTTCCATGCACGATTTCTCTTTTGTTGAAGCCATTTTTAAACAGGGTCTGCTTAATATGTATGTTTTTCTTTCTTAAGAATCGCATGTATTTCCTGTTACATTGGTATGCCTTTTGTATTAATTATTTTTATAACATCAAAAGTAGCAGAAATAAATGCAGTAGAAAGTACTGCGTAATTCCTATAGATGCGCATACACAACATATTACACTTATGTATATTTGTTAACAATTTTCCACTTCCTGCAGCTTCTGACATCTGTGCCATTTTCTCATTGTATTTTGTACAATCAATATATTGACATGTTTGATGTTGGAATTGTACATGTTTTGGTCGATATAATTTGTAAATAAAGGTGATATCACCTATTGTATACATTGTGAGGGACAATAGAATTAAGACCACAGGATGCTGATGAAGTGGTTCCTCCACCATCAAGAGACGGGAGGGTTCAACTGAGTGTTCTGAGGTTTGAGGCCGATCAGAATTCCCTTGATGCTGGGTTGTCATGTATCAGCCTTTAGGGGGCGCCACAGTGGAATAGGAATGAATGGCACAGTCTCACTTTGAAGCATCTTGTCACTAACAGAGGCAGAGAGATACGAGCACCATCCTTTTGCCATGTACTCTTCTGAACCAGGCACTATTTTCCTCCAGGACCACAGAATTTCTGAGGGGACATGTTTGGTTTTTTTTAACCTTTATTTTGCTAGTTTGTCATAGTACAATACACATACATAACATTTCCCCAAGTTTGGGGTATAGCTATGACTTTCTCAGATACATGAGAGCACATGGTTCATGATAGCTTTGCTACAGGGAAAGCGGTCTGTAAGGAAGGACTTGTAGGTCCTCATGCACATGTTTTAGGTGGCAATAGAGAAGGGGGGACGGATGAATATTTGATCCAGGCTTGAGCCAAATGCCTGGCTCTAACTCAGCTCGACTTCCTCTTAAACCCTCCTACCCAAAATGATTCGAGAAACCATGTAGCTTCTGCCTGTCAACCATGCTCTAATCTCATGTGCCTAGAATGAAAGTAGTACAAAAGGGGGTCGGGGGGAGTGGTGAAAGACGGAGCATCTGAATCAATCAAACACTCACACCCAGTCAAAAGATCTGGGTTTAATCCATCACCATTCTTTAGCCCACTCTGCCACCCGAGTTCAGACATGGCTATATGCAAATCAGTCTGACCCTGTGCCTCATGGGAACAGTCCAGCCCGAACTGCCAAGCCATGTCTTCCCTGGACCGGAAACAAGCTTCCGAGGACCGGTTTCTGGCATTCCAGCCGTCTTCAGCCCGGCTTGCTTGAATCCAGTGGCAAAGTGAGCAAGGGACTCACGTCTGAGCATACCCTGCCACACTTATGGCCGCCAAAAGCGGTACAAAAGGGGGTGGTGATGGACGGAGCATCTGAATCAATCAAACAATCACACCCAGTCAAAAGATCTGGGTTTAATCAGTCACCGTTCTTTAGCCCACTCTGCCACCCCAGTTCAGACATGGCTATGTGCAATGAAAGTTACAGCATTATCTTTGAAGAAAATCATTAGAGAGAGAAAGAGATTCCCCTTCTGTGGCTTAATGTGAAACCAGAAAAGTTGGTCTCAATTCAGACTTGCTTGCTTGACCAAAATGTGTGATCCTATGCAAATTTCTCTTGTGCTTGATTTCATCGAATGTATTGTTGCATCATGTGTAATAACAATCGAGCCCACATGACAGCTGATATGCCTCTTTGTTCACTAATGGTGTTAATTGTCAGGGCACGTGGGCATGAATGTTCCCAAGTTCATATTGAAAAACTATCACTTTTAATAAATGCAGCTAAATGCACTGATTTAATTTAATGGTCTACAGTGAAATTCTTCTACTTGTTAAAGAAATACACTTTTATTTATTTTGATTAGACTTTGGGCCAGATGTAAAACGCGTTTTGACATTTGTAAACATTCTTATTTGCTGTATCTGTGGGTTTGTAAAGTCTAAAACACTTTTTTGACTTTACTAAGCCCATTTAACAATTTGGAAAAGCTATTCTGAGTCTTAAAATGGGGTTAGCAAACCACACCGAATTAGAATTTGGAAGGGCTGTGTTTGGGGCTTCCATTCCAAATACCAATTCCTTATGGTATGCATTAATGTTTTGCGACCAAATTCCAAGCCTCAAAACTTTAATATTTTACAGACACCTTAAAGGAGGTGGTAACCACTTCCCCTTTGTGAAAGTTGAAACAAAGTTTTTTAGGAGTAGGCAGTTTTTTCTTTAAGAAAAACAAGCTGCGTTAAAAAAAGGATTGTTTTATTTAAAAGCAATACCAGGCATGGTGGTCAGTTGACCTAGCCGGCCACCATCCCTGTGATGGCAACGAACCCTAGTAGGTCAT
Source organism: Lissotriton vulgaris (assembly GCF_964263255.1). Lineage (NCBI taxonomy): Eukaryota > Metazoa > Chordata > Amphibia > Caudata > Salamandridae > Lissotriton > Lissotriton vulgaris. Next base: position 167,089,840 of record NC_141689.1, on the reverse strand, counting down.
AGTTGGCATTCGGAGAAGTGTGGCTCAATGGTTAGAGCGGCAGACCCTGATGCAGAGGTCTAGCCCGGGACCCGGGACCAGGGTTCAATTCCCCGCCTCGGCGGGTCTTGGCCTCAAAAATTTAACGGACCTGATAATTCTCGCCTCGTGCCTATTCCAATCATGGAGTCTCACTCTGCAACTCTGGGCAATAGCTTGCTTAATCTCCACAACGGCCCCCACAACGCTAAGGATGCATGGCCTCCACCTTGGGGGTGCCCAGGAGTGGACACCTCACAGGGAAAGCCAGGATGGGTTCCACAGCGGTATTCGTACAAGCGCCTTGAGACCCTTGCGGGTGAGTAGTGCGCTATACAAGTATCAATTTACATTTACATCTATCCCCTTATTAATAATGGGTATGTCAAATGGCGAACCTGTGTGATACGGCACCTTGTTAACCGACCTATTGGTACATACGTGAGTTCTCAAAATAACAATGTATTCGGAAAAATGGTGTTCTTAAATTGCAACCACTTTTACCAAGTGCACTGTAAGTACAACTATCAGGGCCGGCCGGACTGGCTGTAGCGGGCATGGGGCGTTTCCCTGGGAGGCTGGATGGGTGGTTCCAGTTTTGCAGAGGTGGGGGCAGGTTTTGTTACCGGGGGTCGGTTTTGTAGCAATCCTGCAATATCGACCCCCGGTAACAGATGCAGCAATGCTTCACACATGCCTGCCCCCCCCCCCTCACCCCCCCATGTAACAAAATTGCCAGTGACTGCTTTGGGTTCCCAGGTCGGCCCTGACAACTGTCCCTTTATCATATTTTTACATGTGAGCAAATTACATTCCTTACTGGGCTCGTTCGTGGGCTCGTAGAGCCGAGCCAGACCCTTGGCTCGTCTCCGGCTCCCCCTGTTATTTGCTGGCTCTTCGACCTCTAGGTGTGCCACAATTCTTTTATTTCTTCCTCTGGTGTCGTTTCCTTGTTTTCCCTCCGAGTGCCTCCCTGTTGCTGGGGAAGGTGTCGGATCGAGGCTCTGGGGTCCGTTGGGAAACGAGCCGGATGGCGTCACGCTGGCAACCTGTGCGCGGGGCTCAGGAAGGGGCCCGGGGGTGCGCGTGAGTGAGGGGTGCCCGGAAAATCCCACACATACACACACGCGTAAACGGCTCCAGCTGCGGGGTCTGCGAGGAAAATTGGCTTCAATTTCCCCCTCCCCAAGAACAGCGCACATCAATGCACAGACGTGGCTCGCCAGGGCACACATGTGCTCGCCGATGCACAGATGTGCCTGGCCAAACATTCTTTCATTATTGTGCTGTTTTTTGTGTTCAACGAACATGGCTTTCTCTCTTCGAGCGAGTAGAGTCAGGTTGTGTTTTACCTATGCTTGCAACAGTGTGTGGCTGGGACCGCGGTAACCACTTCGGCAGCCGGGGGCCCTCCACGCGCGGTGGGCTTCCTGGGCACGGCACAGGCTGGCAGTGTTTGCCCGGCGGCCTCGGCTGCATCAAGCGCCACTTGTCATCACCGGTAACTGGGTTTTTGTCTTAATATCGTTCATATTTCAAGTGGTAAACTGAGCAGTTCTTGAGATCGGTTGTACGCTGCCTGAAAGATATTTAATAATTTACTTTATTTTCCAGGTGCTTTTTGGATGCTGCCGACTATTCTTACAGTTACAAATCGAAACATTCAAATTCTCTAATCGCCAAAATAGTCACATGATCCGGCCAGTGCCACAGCCCAGTTGAAATATCGCCGAAATTAAGAGACTTCTTTTTTTCCAGCTCCGTTCAGGTTTTAGCGTGAAATTAGGTGTTGATTCTTGGAGAAGGCCTACCTGCCAGGCCAGATGTGGAATGCAAGGCTCTTACTTATTTGTACTTTGCAGTTTTATTTATACGAGCATCATTTACATAACACACGGTCATATTTATTTTTTAAGGACAGGGAGATTAGGTGCTTTGCCCAGAATCACAGGATGTTGAGCCGACGCCGGGACTATGCACTTGGTTCTCCAGGCCCAAAGTCTGCAGCTCTGGCCGTAGGGCCACTTCCTCTCTTATTGTAGAAGCTGAGTTTACACAGTGTCTGAGATGCAACCCAACCTTTACTCTGCCCTCTTCTCAGGGCTTTAAGTGGGATGGAAAAACTGGGGGGTCTCTCAAAGGGGCGTGGCTTACACACTTAAGCTAAAAATCTGTGCTTAGCATAGTGTGCCGCCGACTTGTACTTTGCTGTTTCAGTCATTGCATCCAGATAAATTATATATAACATCATACCAACAACAAGCCAGGACTATTGGCTTTGTCAATGGTTGTTAGTTGCATAAGATAAATAAGCAGCAACTATGGCTTGTTACATATAGTTTTGAAACAGCTTCCACTTAAAGCCCTGGTGACACCAGGACAATGTTGCTGCTCCTGAGTCAGAAAGAGAAGGGAAATCAAGAGGGAATATGACTCTCTTTAAAGGATTTCTCTTCCCCTACAACGCTCCCGTAATGCCATAACTTCTTCACTAGTGAGAAGTGAGCAGCGTGAGCGTGCGCACATCGATGTGTATGCTGTCACTGCAGTCCTGATATAACACTGCCCGCCTGTGCCAGGGCACAAAATAGCGCCAGATAGAGACCCGTTTCAAGGCATCCTTAAAATAACTGCTGGGGCTCAGACCCAGTGCGACCCAGCCCACTTACAGCCCTGCCTTTTCTGAATGTCCTAATCTGGCTGAGAGGCAAACGGAGTCGCAGAAATAAAACTCTTAATATTAACAGGGTGGGATTTCCTGTGCGAATCCGTGCAAACGCCTGCGAATGCAGAAATGGAATTCTGCAAAGGACGGCAGACCTCTTGTCTACTTTTGTAAAGTGCTGGGAATAAGATGGGGCAAGCGACTTTAACCAAGGCAAATCTACTGCAATTAATGGATTGCATCTACATGGAGTGCGGAAAAAGCCATGTTTTATGCTTTTTCCAAAATATCCTCCCATTCGCCCAGCTACTTAGGTGCCAGGGGAGCAGGCTCCAAAGCTTATAAATTGTACAAAATCTCTGTTTCCCCATGAGGCAGTGCAAACTCTTTGCAGCCGCGGCCCGTGCAGGTAAGGGCAGTGGGGCCAGGCGAGGAGGGATTTCGGCAGAGGAGGACAAGGGATACTTAATTATTTATTCAATTTTCCCTCGTGGTCGTCTGTCAAATCCCCTCCAACGCGTCTTTACTGCCCCACCACTCTTACCTGCACGGGCCGCGACTGATTCTTTGTAACGTGACATTTTTGGTGGTTCATGAGTGAAGGCTTCTACCTGGGACATATCATAAAATGTATTTTTAAGGTATTCTGTCCCGACGCCATGAAGTGTTTTATGTGCTGTGCAAAGTGCCTTGAACACCACTCTCATTCTTACAGGGAGCTAGTGCAGCTCCTCCATGGCCTTTGCGACCAAGTAAAATTTTTAGATATTTTTGAGCAGCCTGGCAGCTGCATTCTGAACTCCTTTCAGTTTCATGAGAGAGCCCTGCTGCATGCCCACACACGGGCATTGCAGTAATCAACTCATGATAGGACCACAGAGATGACCACCCTATTTTTTAAATCTTTAGGAATAAAGGGCAAGATTTTCCTGAGGATTTTTAACTGGTGAAAACAGATAGATGTAAGCTTATTTGATTGTTCCTTAAACGAAAGTTTGGAATCGAAGATTATTCCGAGACTTCTCACTTTTTAGGAAGAGGTCCCAACATCTGAGGCCACCAAATATCACTCCAAAAGGAGGACTCCCTCCCAAAGACAAGTCCTTTTTTTTCCGAATTCAACTTGAGACACTGGTTGTCCATCCAGCTAACCACTGCTCGCATACAACTATTGAACCGTTGTGCCGCCTCCTTAATATTACTCGTGATGGATACCACAATTTGTGTTCCATCAGCATAGGAGGTGGTTGAAAAGCCAATGGATCGAATACATTTGGCAAGAGGGGCCATATAGATATTGAATATCTAATGCCATTTGTTGTCTGGAGGTGCATGTTGCAGCATCTCTATGTGATTGTCACCATATTTGTGCCTGTGAATAAGGTGGGACTAAGCAATGATCCTTGTGGTACACCACATGGCAAGGAGAAGGGAGTGGAATCAAAGTCTCTTAACATGACTGTTTGCTGACTATCTGAAAGGAAAGACTGCAAGAGATCATGGGCTGGCCAGCAATTCCTATCTCCGTTAGCCTTTGCATCAGTTCCGAATGGCTCACAGTGTCAAAGGCCGCAAAAAGGTCTAATAGGACCACAATGGCTTTGTCTCCGAAATCCATGATGTCCCTGATTTCTTCTGTGACCACCATGAGTGCCGATTCAGTATTGTGCACCTATCTGAAGACAAATTGAGCTTCATGTAAAATCCCGTTTTGGTCGGGGTATTCGAATAGAGTGATGTTGATATGTTTTCCTAATATTTTTGCAGATGTGGGAAGATGTAATATGTGACGATAGTTCTTTCCCTCTTGAGGATCCAAAGTTGTATTTTTTAAGTAGAGGTAAGATGGAGGCTTTGTCACACTCAGATGGAAAGGAGCTTGTGTGGATGATAATGTTAAGTAGTGTACTGAGATGGGGGGGGGGGGTACCACACTTGCAATCTGCTGGAGTGTTTTGGGAGGGCTGGGTTCTGACAGGACGCTTGACCAGGTCCAGTACTCTCTCAGTGGAAAGAGAAGGAAACTTAAGAAGCTGAGGGTAATTAAGGTCTTCTGACTTATGTACATTACAAGGGGTGCTAGTATTTGTGATTGTATTGAGGTCCCTGTAAACAGATTCAACTTTGTTTTGAAAAAACTCTGCCAAGTTATTGCAGACATTTTGTCTCGGTACGAACATATTACTAGGAGATGGGCAGGCCAGTTCTTGAACCATTTTAAATTGCTCTTGGCTTGAGTTTTTTGCCCTGTTAATCCTTTTTGTGTAAAATATAGGTTTTGTTCTACACTATTCTTGTTTTTTTTAAACCGAAATTAGTTGTTTAAATTTTACTGTCTCATCTCTGGAGAAATTGCGCCTCCAGACTCTCTCCTGCTTTCTGCACTTCCTTTTCAAATTACCTAAGCTTGGGGAGGACCAGGGTGCATTTGGGCATGCCCTAAAACATTTAATAGATGTGGCTGCCAGATTAGTCCATTCCTTGTAACCTGCTGCAGTCACATATAATCACCTCTCAGCAATGGTTGAGAAGAGTCTAATATAGTAATCATATCTTCCTTGTTGATTTTATTCCAAGTGCTGTTTTTGGCCTGGCCTACATTTTTAGTGGCTAGTTTCTCTGAGCTTGGATAAATGCAGCACCCAAACACCATATGGTCTGGAGATCAGCGTGATGAGAAATGATGCCGTACAAGGTATGTCTGGCTGCATGAGTGGCCATAATAACCATTTGGGAAAGATTAAAACAGATCATGCTATCTAGCAAAGTTCTGGGGCTGTATTTCCGGAGTGCCTTGGGGGTGCAATGGGCATTTGCGTCCGTGCCCTGGGGCACTTTGGTATATGTCAGTGCGCCCCCTGATGGCAGCCCTCTGGAGGGGGAAAAGGGGGCCCCATGGACACCCTAGACATCTTCTTGCAGGCAAGTGCAGTCACTCACTGCACCCACCTGCAAGAAGGTCTCCAACCCCCTTCAAAGTGCAGGCAGGTTGCTGCCTGCACAGTGAAACACAGCATCTTCAAAGCAGCCGCTCCATTTTTCACATGAATGCACTGCCCCCAGGCATGAGGTTGCAGCTGCCCTGGGGACAGCACAATCACTATAATGCAGTGCATGTTCCTAGTTAGTGCCGGGTGTACATTTTGAAAGGTGCATCTATTGCTTCCTAGGAAATGTGCCGCATACGTAATACTGCCCCTGGTGTCTTTATTTTCCAAATCTTCCAGGTGGAAGTCAAAATCTTCTATAATATTGTAATTCACCAATAGAATGCTCGATTCGAGGAACTCGTTGAGAGTCTCCAAGAATTGCATCTTAGGGCCTGGGGGTCTATAAATTATTAGCCCATAAAACATGGGGTTGTATCCACTTTGAATTTAAAGGAGAGTGCTCGCTGTCCCTTATCTGGACGGTTCTCCTGCAAGGCTAAGTTAGTCGCGGTAAATCATCGCAAGGCCCCCACCTCGCTTATCTTCTCTATCCATCCTAGTAATGTTATAGCCAGTAGGAAGCATAGAAGCCATGTCCAAGTCCCAGGAAGTATCTGCCCATGTTTCTGTTAAAAAGGCAATCTACGGCCCATATGAATCAAGATCATCAAATATCTCGAGTTTGTGTTTCACAGCAGATCGAGTGTTCAGCAAGACGCATTTAAGTTCTGAGACACAATTAGTTTCACCAGGTGAATGATACTGACTTGCGAGAGCAGTAAGTATCTGCTAAGAGCAGTCAGTATATGAGGAGGGCAGTCAGTATCTGTCGAAAGCAGTCAGTATCTACCCCTCACAGGGTCAACCTTGTGAATGGACACTGACTCCTGAGAGACGTCGGTACCTGCCAAGAGCAGTCAGTACCTTTTAACAGTAGTTGCCGGCTATTCATACTTTCCTTGTCGGTTCCTAGAAGGCAAGGACGCTGAATGAATGGAATGAATGAATGAGTGAACGAATGTATGCAGAAGCCCCATGTTGACTCTGCAAATCCATTTGCAACTCGCAGTGTCATGTTAGAACATTACCAAGTGGAACGAATGGCAAGTAGCGCAGTTCACCCTTTACAAGTGCAATAACCTTTCTGCCCCCAGGGGGCTATGCAGCCCACAATGTGTTTGTGTATGTGTGTGTGTGTATATATATATATATATATATATATATATATATATATATATATATATATATATATATATATATATATATATATAGAGAGAGAGAGAGAGAGAGAGAGACATAGATATAGATATATATACACACTTCACATGATACATGGAAAATCAATGCAAACTGCGGCTTTATATGATAGTTCCTCTTGAAGTCGATAATAGGTGTAGAACTGAATTAAAATATATGAGTGAGCCAGTGATGTGGGTACATCACTCCTGCTAAAATCTAGAGGTTACCAATAAAAATGCATGTCACATCACAGCATCCCTCTGTTGGGGTAAACATGAAATCGGACACATATAATCCACTAACTTGCCCCTCACATCTAAACTAATGCACAAAATTAAGCCGGGGGTAAGTGGGTATGTAACGGAGACTGTGCAGTTTTCTCAATAAAAAATGACACTCTTTAATCTTTAACTATTTTGAGTGAAGGCTACCTGTGCATTAGCTATTTTAGGTGAGTTTAGCTATTAGATAACTATTCTGTGACAAGTACTCTGAGCTCTCTTGTGTTCTGATCGCTTCGTTGCCCTGCCCGCCAGCCTGTCTGCCTGTTACGGACGCTACGGACGCCACACAGCCCTCGACCAAGCACCGCCCCTACATCAGATGCCTGAACGCGCGAAGCAGAGTTGCGAGCAAGCCGTGAACGGAGCCGAGCCGGTTGCGTTTCACGCCAGTGCGGGGGAAGCAGCAACGCAGCTTCAGTAATTGAGAAGCGGAGGTAGAAGGAGAGGCGGAAGGAGATGCGGCATACCCTGGGGGTGTGCAGGCTGCCCCCTGCTTAACCTGCTTAATCTGCGGACCGTGGGGGCATGGGCACGAAGGCTGATCTAGAAAAACACACAGAGGTAAGTGGGAGAGCGGAGAGAAGGGAGGAGCACTGAACGCCTCTCCGAATTTGCGTGAACTTTGGGGCTGGCCTGGAAAGATTGATGGTTAAAAACATGGTGGTTTGAACTGATTTCAACCCCAGTAAAGAAGACCTACAGTGCACGTGGAGTGACCAAGTTACCGGTCCATGACCCTGGCCACGCATGTAGTTGAACTTATTATTGTCCACTACCAGGAACACGATCGACCCACCCTTCAGAAGCGGCAGCGCTGAGTAGACAGCAAGTCCCGGCTTCCCGGGCTTCCTAGGACACGGGAACAGACTCGTTCCACGTGTCTCACAAAAAAAGAATCAGCCCGCTACAGATCCTTACGAAACCATAAAGGACCGCCGTGGAGGACCTATTTTATCCCTACCACATATCACAGGATCTTACTACTGTGGCGGATCGCTACCATAAGTTTAAAAATACACCAGGTCATTACACCCAAAACTTACGGACCTCAGATGTGAAAAGTCAACCTATACACCCGGTCCTGAGCGAAGCCGGGTCGGCATTATCACCGGCTTTGCGACCTTCAACGATACCTATCATATCCCAAAGCCCAGAGGAGTCGCGGAAATCACATTCCGTTTGCGACGAAACACGTGTAGGCTGGTGCACGAAGAACCATTAAACGAAGAGTTCTTCAATCTGAACAAACTGTGTTTTCTATTTTCTTGGCAATTGTATTAACCCCTTTGATGCTTGTGACAAGGTCAACTCGTCATGGGTGTTACCTGCGCTGTGCGTTTGACGAGTTGACCTTGTCACAAACAATGGGATTTTGAAAATTGCAGCGCAGCACGGGAAAATAGTATAGCAATGATGCGGTTAAGAATGCACTGTGATCATATAGTATACAAGCTTGTGTTTTAACTCATATTTTAGTGTGCATAGGGCATGTTCCGTTTGTAATTTTGTAGGTTGTTTTGCAACTCACACATTGAGGGGTTATAGGGCTTATCCCCTCGCCCTCTATTGCACCTTCACCTAAATACTCATCCATAACACCTCTTGCGAAAATAGCCAGCTGAGCGCCCAGTATTTCCCCTGAATTTTCAAAAAACCCTTTCCTTTGTTACTATCCCTAGTTGAAATTATTACACTTCCCTCTATTAAACAGTTATAAAGGGAATTAACCCGGGGGAACTGTAACTGCACTGGGAAAATTCAATGATGGCCCCAAAAAAAGGGAAAAAGCTGGCAGAACATAATTTGAGACCAAGATTAAACGCAGCAAACACAGTAAGCCCGGTTACCTCGGAAGAGAGCAGTGGGAGCATAGAGATGACACAGGCGAAAGCAAAAAGGAAAGGAGCAAAGAGGATTAAAGTGGTGGCCTAAAACCTGGGAAACTCGATAAAGGAATTTGTGGGGAAACATTTTAAAAATGTTTTTACACCTGTAGAAAACCACAAAATGCAACAAGCAAGTTAGCATCTCTTAATGGGAGTCCAGAGAGAGATGAGAATGCATGTACCTCCCTCCCCTTGGAGGTACATATGTCCGACTCCCTCAATATGGTCAATCAGTCCTTACAGTTATTATTGGACAATGGGGGCTTAGCGTCGCCAAGGTTGTCGTCATCACCTCGAGATCCCTTTTTCTATGACTTTGAGAGAGGACCCCAGAATTCCACTGGTCAGTCCAACTCCACTGGCAGGAATTGAGAGAGCAACAGAAATCTCTTCAAGTAGTAGGACAAGCCAGAAAAGAAGGGAAAATTAAAGTCCGGCTGAAGCTCGAAATATCAGATTAAGTCGTTGTGCCGAATTGAACTTAACACCAGAGTTAAAGCCAGAATCAAATCATGACCTTTAATCTATGTCTGCTGCCTCTATGTTGGATAGAATGCTAATATTACAAAGGACTCTTCAAGGACTTTTAGAAGTAACTCTGTCTAATAATATAATTTTAAAAAATCTGAAAATGTATCTAGCCAAAATAGAGGGGGAGCTGCACGGGATTAGATCCCATATGCCAGATATGCTAAGATAAATCCCTGATCCCGAGCCCCAAATGCAGGGACAGGGGGAAACTGGCAAACCTCCTAAAGGAAGCGAGTAGAAGCCAAATATGGCAGGTAATATTCCTAACCCCGACCCTGACTCCCGGGGGGAGGGACATATTCAAACTGACATACCACCCAAAGAGAGTCATCAGGTATATATATCTCAAGGTGGCCTAAGAGGATAATAAGAAGAACAGAAGAGACTAGACCGACTAGACGTGGACAAACAAATAGATCAAGAAGCGCAGGAAAAAAATCAGCAAGAAAGGTGAGCCAAATCCCTGAGGAAGAATTAGGGGCGGAAAAGAAAGATGGTGAGAGGGGAAAGGGAACAAAGGGACACAACCCCCATACGAGTATATCAAAGTAGAAATCCCCAAAAAGGCAAGGAAAAACTGCGCCCCCACATAATATCTCGATACCCCTGAAGAACCCAGATAATAATATATCCTCAGCACAGACCAAGGTGCCTGGGAGACAACTGGGAGGAAATCTTCAGGCCTGGGTTACCCGGGAGGGGAGAGTAAATAGACCTAATAATCAAATAGATAAGGGCAATATGAAAGAACCTTCGGCTCCAATTAGGGCAACAAAAAAGGGCAATGAGAATAAGTGACTTTACCTTGAACAAATCCCGCTAAGGAAAGGGGAGAAGAAGTTAGGAAATAGGCTGCTATTAAATAGGTCACAACTCCTGCAAGGATTCACCAAATGCCAGAACTTGAAAGCGATAGGAACAAATGACCTAAGGCGAGTGGGTTTCAGCCAAACTAGAGAAGGGAAGGAGGTCACTAGAATTACGATGTATTCAAATCTGGTAAAAGATACGATCGAGTAAGCAGCAAACGAGCTACAGAAGGAGGGAATTCGACTACTTGATGAGAATGAAGTATTAGCAGAAGTAGAAGGGAAGGGGTGGCAGGGAAAAAATCTCCTAAAATGTCACGCACGTCTAGGAAAGAGACAGGTCATGAGGAAGAGGATGGTGCGCTGTTGGGAAACATCAAAATATTAGCAAATAATTCAAATGTCGAACAGTGGTGGGGAAGTTGGAGCAAGGAGGCAGGCCAGGCGGGGCCTTCATCAAGAACTTTTAAAGATCAGGGGGATGAAAGTTGGTTAGATGATATTGAATAGGAAAAAGGTATGCCAAATAGCATTAGACTAGCCTCCTGGAATATAAATGGCCTAGGAGATGAGGTGAAACAAAAAAACATAAGGGAACTTGGAGAAAAGACCGAGATTATAGGTATCCAGGAGACTTGGCTATGTGGCAAGACCCCAATTTTTGATGGTTTCTACCAGCTAAACCGACTAGCAAAGAAATATAGATTTGGTCACCCAGCTTGTGGAATAATGACCCTGGTGTCAACAAAAACTATGAAGAAAGTAACTGAAATAACTGTGAAATGTAAATGGTTGCTGGTTTGTAGAATACTGTTATCAGGGTTCATAAAAATGGATACAATTCTGATTATAAATGTGTACATGCAATGGGCCTCTAAAGAGCAATATGCGGAAGAAATGGTTCTTTTTAAAGATGATATGGATTTTCTTTGTGAAAAGCATTGCAAGGATATGATTATATTAATGGGCGATTTTAATCATAAACTAAACCCCAAGATTGTAGACTGCTGGTTCTAAGCTGTACTAGATGCATATGAGATTCCACAAGCTACTTTCCCAGAATGTGTAACAAGTGCTAAGGACATGCAGTTAAGCATGGGCGAATTCTGCGAATCTGGCGTTCGCGAATTTGCGTATTTGCGAACTCGCAATCCGCAAAATCCGCGAATTCTCGCGAATTTGCGTTTTATTTTGGTTTTATAGTGTTCGCAAGGGTTTCTGCCAGTTCGCGAGGATTTTGTACCAGTTCGCAATTGCGAACTTACTTGTCGGCGCGCAACGGTCGCGACTATGTTGTTTCTACGTCTGGTTCATCATCACAGGTTCACAGCGCCCTCTGTTTCAACACTGCCACCCTCTGTTTCACCCATGGCACCCTCTGGTACATCAATGCCACCCTCTGGTTCATCATCATCACTGTAGATTATAGGGGGAAAAAGCAAGCACACTTGCCCTGCTTCAACTGAAATGAATTAATTTGGGGTTGATTTATTAATGTGCCACTGTTTTAAAATTCCAGTCTGGCACCTGCTTCCTTATCTGTCATTTGCTTTCTGTTGCAGTGCAATTTTTTTTTCCAGGACCTTTGTGGCCTACTTGTAGCTATTCTATGATCCGGCTGTGAGGGTCAGAGCAGATTGTCATACAATTGTTGCAACTAGCAACTGAACTCTGGAGGGGCCCCAGTCAGGAAGCACTACAGGGAATGGTTACTAATGATGAATTTGAACTTTTGCACCTGCTGAGTGCTTTCAGTTTAGCAAAACTCGTTTTTCTGCAGAACAGCAAATGTAATGCCCCAAACAAACTTACTTGTGAAAGTTGATTTCTAATCCAAAAGTGATCCAAAGAAAGTCAAAAGGCCTCAAATCCAAAAAAGGGCAGGCAAATGTCAACCTGAGGAGTTATTCTGATAAAAATCATCATTTTCAGAAGGTCTATGCTGCCTGCTAGTGGATTTCTTGTGCAGAATTGCAAATTTTGTAATTTCGCGAGTGCGAGATTGTTGCTGCCCGCCGCACCTACATGTTCGCAATTGCGAACTTACGCCGCACGCCGCAAAATTGAATCACCAAGAAAAAAAAATCCGCTGCGTGCGAATTTGAGGATTTTCGGTAAATTCGCGAGCGTTCGCGGATCGCAAATTTACCGAAAATCCGCAAAATCCGCGAGCGGAACGGATTTTCCGCCCATGCTTACATGCAGTTGGGAAAATTCTTGGGAGCCAAAAATGTATTTTGTCTAAATGGAAGATGCCACTTAGACTGTCCTGCGAAAAAAAACATTCAAGCTGGGTACTCAAATCTGCCCTATTGATTATGTTTTTATGGCACCCTGGAACTTCCAACTAACTACGGGGTTTAAGATCTTAAATAGAGAAGGAAGCGATCATAATGTGGTAGTCTTGGAGATCCCCGATGTACAACTAGAACACCGCCCAAAAGTGACGGAGCAACAGATGGATTATTCTAGACGTTGTAAAACTAGGTTAATGGAAAAATATGTCTCCAGATTAATAAAGTTACAACAGGACCTAGATCTGGAGACAGTAAGTGGTTTGAGTCTAGATTGGTATGTAAGAAAAATTGAGGAGGTGGTTCTAACACTCAGTAAGGGATTGAAAAATGGAAATAGTGGTAAAAATAAAACTTAAATGAGCAGTCTAAAGACGGAGAAACTAACTGGTTGGTTCACAAGGGACTGTCAGGAGAAAAAAAGAGTAGTGAGAAGAATGGCACAGGTAAATCCCTAAAGAGGGACCAGGATAGTGGAAAAGCCCTAGTGGCACTAAAAAGAGAATATAACATGCTAATCAGGAGGTCAAAAAGAGAGTTTAAAGAAGGTTGCTGGTTAAAATTACTTGAGGCAATCGAAACAAGGAACCTACGCCAGTTCTGGAAGCTAGTGCATTCAGCAGCAGACCACCAGCCAGGGGCAATGAATTGTATAGTGGAAGAAGCAGCTTGGGAAGAATATTTACAGGAAAGAGACTCTGTACACAGACTGGAGCGGTCTGGTAGCAGATATAAAACCCGATTTCTCAGTCACTGAAGTTCAAAAAATGATAAAGGGCTTCACTCTTACAAGAGCGGCAGGCCCAGATAATCTCCTGACACAGATAATTAAAACGCAATCAGACTGGTGGGCGGAATTCTTTGCAAATATGTTCCGAGCTATTTTAGACACTGGGAGGCTCCCGGATAACTGGAAAGGGGTTATAATAAGGCCCATACATAAGAAAGGGGATATGCATAACCCGAAAAAATATAGACTTATCAACCTACTTGACATTGGGGAGAAGATATTTACAAAAATAGTGCTAGGCAAACTAAAAAACTGGGTAGAAGCAAACTCAATCATCCCGGTGGAACACGGGGGATTTAAAGAAGGGCACTCCACAGTGGACCACTGTTACGCCCTTTGGGCACTTGCCCGGAAGTCGATAGAACAAAAGGGGAATATGTTCTGCTGCTTTGTCGACTTCCGGGCAGATTTTGACTCGGTGGTCGGAGGGAAATTATGGGAGTGCTTGATCAAATACGATATCCCAGTCTTCTTACTAGAAATACTAAAAGAACTACATAGAGGGAACTGGGCCCAAGTAATAAAAGACACAGATGGGGCACTGACAAGGAAAATAGATATAGGCAATGGGCTAAGACAGGGCTGCGTCTTAGCCCCCCTCCTCTTTTCAATTTTTTTAGCAGATCTGCCAGCAGCATTTGAGGTAGAAAAAAGTGCCAGCCCTAAAATGAGTGGAAGAAAGGTCTCAAGCCTGTTGTATGCAGATGACCTAGCCATTATCAACCAGACAGAGCTAGGGTTACAGAGAAAACGAAATGCTTTTAATGATTACTGTAAGGAAAAATTGCTAGTAGTAAACATGGAAAAGACAAAGATCTTGTGCTTCGGAAAAAGGTCAAAGAGTTTTAGTTGGTATCTAGATAAAACAAAATTAGAAACGGTAAAAGAATATAAATACCTAGGCCTATGGTTCGAATCCTCCTTAAAATGGGACAAACATTTGGAAAATCAAAATGCAAAAGCATCTTCCTCCATTTGTGGTTTCGAAAAAATGTAATAAAAAATATGGGGACTTGTCACACAAACCCCTGTTAAAGGCTTATGAAGCCATGATTCCCCCCAAGGACTGTATGGTGTAGAGGTGCTCCTATTTAGTGGCAAATGGGGATGGGATCGGGAGGAAGGTAAGGCTTTAAGAATGTTATTGTCCCTGCCTAAGTCAGCAATGATACAGGCAATTAGATTAGAAACAAGAACGATAGGATGGAATACCCAGGCCAAAATGGCGGTGGCAAGATTCTGGAAACGCCAATCCCAAGTGGAAGCCCAAAAGGTCTCACGTTGGTGCAGTGATGAAATACGCCATAGTAGCCTAAGATGGGCAATAGAGGCAAAAAGGAAAATAAAGGAGATAATATCGAGTTTAAATGTGGGTGTAAATCAAAACTCCTTAGACGTAGACTTCAAGAAGAGTGCTCTCAGATCACAAGGAAGGGAGTATTCCAGAATGCAGGACTTAGGATACCTAAGAAATAAAAAATCAGTCCAATACCTGATAGAAGCATGGGAAAATGATGCATGTTATCCTTATTTAGAAACCCTGCCGAATTATGGATTTAGGTGGGTCATTTTGAAAATCCGAATTGGTACCATCCCTTGGCTATTGGAGGGGAGAGTTAAGACAGAAATGTTAGATCCTGACGGTATATGTAAGTGTGGAGTGGGGACCAAGTGTGAAATGTTGCATATACTATTTGATTGTCTTACGTGTGTAGAAGTGAGAAAACGGTTCTTACGACCCCTATTCATAAAATACGACCTAAGACTTCGAGCCCAAGCATCTAATTTACTGGTAGGAATGGAACATTTTGATTTAGCAATTGCACTTGGCAACTATCTGAGAGGGGTCAACCTACTGGCAAGGGAAAAGCTTAAGAAAGTACAGTGAGGAATTTACTTTTACACCATCTCCCACAAAAGTTGAAGGTTAAAAATCGAGGAGAAAAAAGCACAAATGGCCCTAATATTTTATTGTAAATGAAGAATGCTGAATGTAAATAACTTGTTTTTATTGTAAAGTTTGATAACGCCCAGTTTTATTATGTATAGAGGGTTTTATACTTTTAATGTTTTTACAAATTAGAATATTAATGAAACTGATTTTAGTATAGAAGTAGACTTGTGGAGTAGCACAGAAAGTAATTGTGTGATTTTACAAATCTTGTATTGTCCCACTATTGATTGGTTTTTATACTGTGTTCCGAATTTTATATGATCATGAAGTTTAAAGACTACTGTGTAAATAAACAGAGTTCTTCTCTCTCTCTCTCTGTGACACGTATTTTAAGTGGAGAATACCAGTTTTAGGCACGCTTAATTTGTTAAGGAATATGTGCTGGGGCCCAGCCTTTGCTCAGAGAAGCCGCAGAGACGTTGTAAGGCATGGGCACAGTGGCTCTAGCCGAGGGACCCAGCCTTCAGAGGGGCCCCTAATAGAGCCAGCTCTGTTCTGCAGAGTGTCTTGCCCTGTTTACTTTGAAAAATTCTTAAGCAGATTCTTGCAAATTGTGTTTTCCATTAATTTATTTTTAATATGGGTATTCTGTCATAGACATTTTACAGACAAATGTGTTTATGTTTCATGTAACATCCATAAAAAAGTTTCTTTTAGATCCAAACAGGATCTCACATCATAGAAAAGGGAGGGTGTCACAGAGTTGATTTGCAGTAATAATAGTGACCTGCTGCCTTAGAATATTGAAAACACTCGTCAACATGCCTAAATATTACATGTAAACACATTTTGAATTTGGACAGGTGTGCCTGTGCATTATCAGTGACCTGGCCAAAGGGGGCATGAAAGAGCTGAAACTGGATCATAAATTCAAAGCTGTTCTGAACAAGGGGTCCCTAAAATACATTTGGCCCTGGGCCCCCAAAAGCCTTCAGATGTCCTCGAGAAGCCGGAGTATGGCACTATTATATGTGTTGAATACTAAGGAGTAGCCTTGATTCCACCTTATGCCTCTTTTATCCACCACGATACACTCTCTGCTTCTTTTTCATCCCTGCTTTCTCCCTTTGTCACCGTTTTTCAATCTATCTTTTCTGTCTTTTGTGTTTTCCTCTCTCTTGCTTTTGGTAAAAGTCTGATGAGCAAACATAAGAGCCGCTCTCCAAAATTGAGTGCCGGTGGGTCCCACCTGCGACCACCGGACTCAAATCACACACTGGTTTCAGGCCTCATCTCTGCCCTCCCTGCTGTCCTAAATCACTATATGCACATTCAAACATTGGCTTCTCAGCTGAAGTTGCCAGCCGGCTTTTCTAATCATAGGACTAATTAGAGTCAACTACCATCTTCTGCAATTGATACTGGTTCACAGGAATGTGTGGGTTTCACCATCAAGTCATTTCATACTGACCAATGACAGGGGGAGTGGGGATATTTGCTAACGGGAAGAGGGTTGCACATGTCATCCCCTCCAGAGCAAGGCTGCAAGGCCCTGGCTGGAGAGATGACCCCTGTAATGCCGAGTTGCTTCCATTTCAGCTTATCCCTTCTGGATACCGCCAGGTTGCACCCGACTCTGCCAGGACCATTCCCCATAATATATGATTGATTGCTCATCTTCCTACATGTGTAGGGTTCCCACAGCATGTGAGGAGGAGAGGCCTGGAGTAGGATTAGAGGGCATGGAAGAGCAGATGCCATGGTAACAAAGCAAGTTGGCACCATGGACGTCAAGAGAAGTGATTGGAATGCCTGATACTGCCCTCTCAGGGTCCATGAAGGAAACAGTAAAAATAACAAGCATTAGCAAAGCCATTTCTTGCCTACTGCCTTAGATGCTTTTACGGAAAACAAGGAAAGGCTTGGGTCCTGTCACTGTCCGGCCTGGACCACTACTATGAAGTAAACAAAAACAAATGGCCGGGCAGATTGAATTATTAGAACAATACACCACCTAGTGAAATCAGTTGCTAGGTTGGACAACCATTTGTATTGAGTTAATTCTTATTTTATAAGATTTTTTGAAAAAGTGTTTTTTTTTTTTTTACATCAAAACACAACACGATATTTACACAAATACATGAATACATTCAATCCACTGAAATAAACATGTCAAACAGAGTAATTAAACAAAAATATTGTCACATAAATAGTCACATAGACAACTGTACTATGCCTCAAATAGATCAATTGTTGAGGCACCAGTCCTGAATGATAATGAACAAGTGGAATAGCAGATTGTTATCTTAGCCTACTTGTCAACACCGACACAAGATACAGAGTAAAGTTCATAGTGCTATGGCTAGGAATGACACATCAAACTGCTAGATGATTGCAAGTGTGTTAATTAATTCCTATCAAGCCCCATCTTGACACGTGTCTGTCTCACAGAGGTAGATGGGTGCCGGACCGAAGCGTTTGCAATCTCGCCCACAACTAACAAGCCCGTGCGGCGGCTGCCGCTTCCTCACGCGTGCAGTCAGAACGAACTCTGCTTAAACACGAAGTAACCAAGATTTGAACATTGAAAACTAACATGTACCGGCACCCGCCTCCCGCAAATCATGCGCATTAATGAGGGAGCAACCTGAACCCTTCATCAATAAGTGACAGCGACCCCCCAGTCCGTGTCCTGAGGAGAACCCGCAGAATCATATTGGGTTCGAAACGCGTTGACGTCCTTCCCTCCAAGATACAAAATAGATGGGGCTTGATAGGAATTAATTAACACACTTGCAATCATCTAGCAGTTTGATGTGTCATTCCTAGCCATAGCACTCTATTATGAACTTTACTTTGTATCTTGTGTCGGTGTTGACAAGTAGGCTAAGATAACAATCTGCTATTCCACTTGTTCATTATCATTCAGGACTGGTGCCTCAACAATTGATCTATTTGAGGCATAGTACAGCTGTCTATGTGACTATTTATGTGACAATATTTTTGTTTAATTACTCTGTTTGACATGTTTATTTCAGTGGATTGAATGTATTCATGTATTTGTGTAAATATCGTGTTGTGTTTTGATGTAAAAAAATAAAGAAAAAAACTTTTTCAAAAAATCTTATAAAATAAGAATTAACTCAACACAAATGGTTGTCTTACCTAGCAACTGATTTCACTAGGTGGTGTATTGTTCTAATAATTCAATCTGCCCGGCCATTAGATGCTTTTACAGCAGTGATAAAGGTGGGAGGCAGAGGGGGAAGCAAAACAAAATAGCACCATCAAAATTCATGAATTCCTCCTCGGGAAACAGCATCACAACACGGAGGACCCAATCCATTCTTCCCGGATGCAGCTGTCGGACATAGGAAGAAATGTTCACTATAGGTTCTCTGCTTTCTTTAGCACCGGTAAGGTCGCTCCCCCTCCGCACAGCTCCGCCTGTGTGCCCCTGCCCCAGCTGAGGAATCGTAAGTGTGTTCATCTTCCGCATTACTGTTTTACTGTATTGCCTGTATTTTCTTTGTTGTGTCTGTGACTGCTGTTATCTGTCTTCCCCAGCTGCCTGTACGTGGTCTTTGCCCGTTTTCTTTCCTTCTGTACCCCTCACTGACCCCATGTCTCTGCCCGGTTTTCCTTTCTATTCCCCTCGTTGCCCCCGTGCCTCTCTGCCCGCTTTTGCCTTCTGTTTCCCAGCTGCCCCGTATTTCTGTGTCCTTTTTGCCTTCTGTGCCACTCGTTTTTCACTGACATCTGTGCCCTTTGCTTTCTGTGCCACTCGTTTCCCCCTCGTTTTTGTGCCCCTTTTGCTTTCTGTGCCTATTGTTTTTTATTGATTTCTGTGCCCTTTGCTTTCTGTGTCACTCATTTCCCCCTCGTTTTGGTGCACATTTTGCCTTCTGTGCCACTCGTTTTTTATTGATTTCTGTGCCCTTTGCCTCCTGTGCTACTCCTTTCACCATCGTTTTTGTGCCCCTTTTGCCTTCTGTGCCACTCGTTTTTATTTATTGATTTTTGTGCCCTTTTGCCCTATTCAGTGCCCTTTTTCCTTCTGTTCCCTCTGTCGTCCCTCACCGCCCCCGCCGCTGTGTCCCCTGCGGCCCCGCCACCCTGACTGCCCTCTGCCCATTCGCTGCCCTCGCCTCCCGCCTCCAAGCTGCTCCTCCCTCCCACCTCCCCATATATGCCGGAATCTGTGCGGCCACGCCGAAGGCGCCTAAGGCAAGCCCGTCTGCGCCCGTCCGCACCTGGACTGTGCCCAGCGCCAGAACCCCTGGCCCCCGCTCCTGCCACGACGACCACCGCTGCTACGATGCCAGCACACTCCACGCCCTCAACCCCGGACAGACCCACACCTGCTTCAAGGCCGCCCCGAAACGCACACACGGTCCCTTCACCTGCGGGAACTGCAGCTACATCAGCCTCAGAACCGACAAACCACCCGCGAAGAATGACCGCACCTACCTGCAATGCATACTACTGAACATCCGCTCCATGCGCAAACACACCGTCGAGCTCTGGGACCTGCTCAACACAACATCCCCGGACGTCGCCTTCCTGACAGAGACCTGGTTGAACGACTCCTCTGCACCCGCCATCGCCATAGCCATCCCAGATGGTTACAAGATCACCCGCAGAGACCGCACAAATGGAGTCGGAGGAGATACCGCCATCATCCACAAGAACAGCATCAGGGTATCGATTAGCACCAATGACGCGCTCAGCACCGCCGAACACATGCACTTCCAGATCCACACAGACTCCAACTCCACCCTCAAAGGCACCCTTGTCTACCGACCCCCCGGACCCCGCCCCCAGTTCAGCGACTCCATCGCCGATTTCATCCGCACGCACGCCCTGACCTCCACCGACTACATCCTCCTCGGAGACCTGAACTTTCACCTTGAGAACAACAACGACAACAACTCCACAACCCTGATCGATATTCTCGCCAACCTTGGACTAAAGCAACTCGTCACAACGCCCACCAACTCTGCCGGCCACACGCTCGACCCTGTCTTCTCCTCGAGCCTGCACATCTCCGTCAGCCACATCACCGAACTCCTCTGGACCGACCACCACTGCATCCACTTCACCTTCCAGAAACCCATCACACACCACCGCACCCAACAGATCCCCCGCCACTGCTAGAGCAAAATCAGTGAAGACCAACTACATGCAAACCTCGCTCATAGTCCACCCACTGTACCCTCCAACACCAACGACGCTGCCCACAGCCTCAGACGCTGGATCAAAGACTGTGCCAACACCCTCGCCTGCTGAAGAAACCCCCCCACAGAGACACCAGCAAGAGGGCCAGCTGGCTCACCCCAGAACTCCTAGTCTCCAAGCAAGCCTGCCGGAAACTAGAGAAGAAATGGCACAGCGAACAAACTCCAGACAACCGCGTAGCAAACAAGGACGCCATCCGCAACCACCACCACCTCATCAGGGCCACCAAGAGAACCTCGTTAAAAGACCGCCTCGACAATAACGCACACAATAGCAAGGAGCTCTTCAACATCGTGAAGGAACTCTCCAATCCCAGCTCCAACACCAACGACATCCCGCCGTCACAAGCCCTGTGCGACTCTCTCGCCACCTTCTTCCACCGCAAGATAGCAGACATCCACGACAGCTTCAACACCCAGACAGACCCAACAGAAAGCAACACAACACACCCTCCGCACACCATCGACCTTAACCCCCTGCTAGCCTGGGCCAGCGTGAGCACCGATGACACCATCAAGACCATGAACACAATCCACTCTGGCTCTCCGTCAGATCCCTTCCCGCACCACTTCTTCAACAAAGCAACCAGCTCCATTGCACCCCACCTGCGCAATGTCATCAATCTCTCCTTCGAGACCGCGACCTTCCCAGAGAGCTGGAAACACGCCGAGATCAACGCCCTACTGAAAAAACCCAAGGCTGACCCTAGAGACTTCAAGAACTTCCGAGCCATCTCTCTGCTCCCCTTCCCGGCCAAGGTCATAGAGAAAAACGTCAACAGACAGCTAACACAATACCTCAAAGAAAACAGCATCCTAGACCCTTCCTAGTCAGGGTTCCGCAGCAACCACAGCACCGAGACCGCCCTCATTGCCACCACCGACGACATCAGGACCCTGCTGGACAATGGCGGGACCGCAGCACTAATCCTCCTAGACATCTCCGCCGCCTTCGACACCGTCTGCCACCGCACACTACCCGCACGCCGCAGGGATCTGAATCTAGGTGCTGGAAAGGACCACCTTCTTCCTCTCTGGCAGAACCCAGAGCATCCGCCTCCCCCCATTCCGGTCCGAAGCCTCCAAGATCATCTGCGGCGTACCCCAGGGATCCTCCCTCAGCCCGACACTGTTCAACATTTGCATGGCCCCACTCGCACGCGTCACCCAACAGCACGACCTCAACATATTTCCCTACGCCGACGACACTCAACTGATCCTCTCCATCACCAAAGACCCCATCACCGCCAAAGCCAACCTCCATGAAGGAATGAAGGCTGTCGTCGACTGGATGAAGACCAGTCGTCTGAAGCTGAACTTGGACAACACGGACGTCCTCATCCTCAGCTCCAACCCTTCAGCCTGGGACGACTCCTGATGGCCGACTGCTCTGGGAGCAGCCCCGACACCCACCGACCACACACGCAACCTGGGAATCATCCTCGACTCAACTCTCTCAATGACCAAGCAGGTCAACTCTGTCTCCTCCTCTTGCTTCAACACCCTCCGCATGCTCCGCAAGATCTACAGTTGGATCTCGACAGATACAAGAAAGACAGTCACCCAGGCCTCCTCAGCAGCAGACTAGACTACGGAAACACCCTCTACGCGGGAGCCCCGACCAAGCTCATCAAACCACTACAGTGCATCCAAAACGCCTCGGCACGACTGATCCTCGATGTACCACGCCACGGCCACATCATCCCCCACCTGAGGGACCTGCACTGGCTCCCCATCAGCAAGAGGATATCCTTCAAGCTCCTTATCCATGCACACAAGGCACTCCACAAGACCGGCCCAGCCTACCTCAACAGACGGCTCTCCTTCTACATCCCCAACCACCAGCTACGATCCGCCGACCTCTCACTTGCCACCGTCCCGCGCATCCGAAGAACAACCACCGGCGGGATATCCTTCTCCCACCTCGCCGCCAAGACATGGAACACCCTCCCACTGAGCCTACGACAGACCCAAGACCTACTGACCTCCAGGAGGATGCTCAAGACCTGGCTGTTCGATCAGTAGCGCCCCACCTCTTCGCCTTGAGACCCTTGTGGGTATGTAGTGCGCTTTTACAAATGACTGCTTGATTGATTGATTGATTGATTGATTAGGTTTGGCCTTGGCAAGCTGGGGGTTGGTCAATTCATATTTTATTTTTTATTATCCACATGTGCCACAAACATAAAAAGAAGAATAAAAAGAGAATATGCCAAGGCCTAAACCTTATGGCCATAACCTTGCAATAAAATTAATGAATCCAAAACATGGCTCCGGTAATTTTAATAGAACAGAACGAGTGCTTTCTGTTGAACAAGCATACAACCTCTTTTTAATTTTAATGCAAAACATAGGAAAATAGGAGTCTAATTAGCGCAAATAAATTTGAATGGGTGTAACCAGAAGACATCGTTTAATCACAGAAGGATGACTCGAAAACACAAGTACACAAATAACAAAGGATAAAGAATTGAAAGAGACACCATTAGTACCAGTACAATACAGTAAAAGTACAGTATATGCTCAGCAGCCCAGGCACTGAAGTGCACTTATCTTTAGCCACCTATGAACATTTGATTAGGAAAAATACTGTAACTTGCGGTGCAAGTCATCTAGTGGCTGAAGTGGGCTGACCCAATGCCCTATGCTGTATGCCGGACTGGACGGAAGCAGAACGTGAATGACAGTTGAATAGACCAATGGAGGAAGAGGGCTGACCCAAAGCCCTTGTATGTATGCATGTCTGTATTTTTTATTGAAGTGGATATCAAGACTGGTAAAGCGTAATGGCCTAATTCAGAAATTTTGCATACCAAGCATAGTACGAAATTCCCCAAATTACATTGCTTACTCCGGCGTAATTTAAATTCCGCCCAGGCCTAAAATTTGAAACCTTGTACCTCTGAGGCTTAGGGCGCCTGAGTGCTGTCCTGGCAGTTCTTGCTGGGAGCACTCGTTAGTTTATATTAGGTGTTCTCCTCACTTCTTTCTGAGGCAACACTGACTATTTCTGAGCTCTATTTACTCCGTGCAGGGAGTGATGTGATGTGTATTTCCGGGAATGTTGCTTATGCTTGTTGGAGAGCTTTGCTTATTTGTGAGGGTGCTATTTCTAGAGCATTGGATATTTCTGGGATCACTGGTATATTTTTGTTAGAGAGAACTGCTTATTTCGTGCACCTCTCATTTCTAGGTGTCGAACGCAGCACATGTTTTGCTGCAGGGCAGTGCTTTTCCCATCTCAAGTGGCACTCCCTGTCTCTGGGAAAACTGTTTATTTCTTACCCTAGAACTCATACTATCTTATAGGTAGGAAAAGGGTTGATGATTTGAGCCATGAACCCCTAAAAAGCATGTAATTACAAGCAGTGTATTATGGGTAATCATGTAAAGCGAAGCATTCCAGTCAGTGCTTAATTTGAGCCTGTGCTTTTCGGGTACAGGACCGCCACTTAATTTTCAGCATAGGCGCTTATGACAGTTGGCCACATGGTGGCACTGTCTGCCTAATTTAGGTATGGGCACAACAATAGCTGTTTACTAATACAATATACATTAACAATGACTAATGCCTACCACCCAAGCCATTCTTATAGCATGGGGGCCTGTAATAGTATGAATTGTCACACTTTTAAGAGTGTGATGATTAGTAGTTGTGTTGGTACTGCCATTGTCAGTGCTGGCAGGGGAAATGGATGGTGCAAGCTGTAGTGTGCTGATGAGGCCCTGGCACTTACTTTTTTTTTTACAAATTAAGCTCTGATTCTAGTGCTTTGAAAGTGGTGCAAAGTCACTTTTCTGTACCATTTGAATGATCGTGTGGGATGAATGTTTGAATCATGCACACTCTGTTTATAACCCATGTGGAGGGTGTGCTCTCCCCTGAGTGAAGTGGTCGCAAGGATGCTTATGAATTGTACTTGCTATCTCTCCCCTTATAGGGCGCTGGTAACCATGGCAGTGGGAAGTCCAACGTGATGACGCAATAACAGTGCCGCAGAGCAGAAGGTAGTCACACCTCTAGCAACTGAATACAGAGAGATAACACATAAGGTATGTTTTATTTCTACTATAGCAAAGCGATGGGTATTAAACTGTCTGCCACTGGGATTTTTTGTACATTTTATTAGTCCTGGGTTTTCCCATTCTCAGCGTGTGGGTACAAAGGTTACTAGAGTGGGACCTAAAACTGCTTCATAAAACTGGTCAGTCTGAACTTTGCGAATCAGTGCTGTGCACACATGCGGGCATTCCACACATCAATGCCCTTCTCTCCGCTCATGTGCATGTCAACAGATCTCTGATTCTCATCAAATGCTGTGGTTCACTAGCTGCTTCTCTTACACCCATCCACTTCCCAATGAGGGGCCTTCCCCTAGTTACCCAATGGATATTAACATCCTTAGAGCTTCTTTTTGCTCATGTTCCCTTCCTCCCCTCATTCTTTCATCTCCAGGAGCATCCAGCACAGGTTTTAAGCCATGTGTTGGCCTAACCGCTCCAGCAGTAGACCTCGAATCTGGGGAACTGGGTTTGCGTCTCGGCAATGACGCTGAACATCCTGTGATTCTGGGCAAATCACTTAATCTCCCTGTACCTAACAAAAAATGAAAGGGTCCTCATCTAATGCAACTGGTGCTATGTCAAGCGCTCTGAAATCAGATACCTTTGGGTCAAGTTCACTCTATATAACGCCGTAAAATAAACAAGGGTGTGTCATGTCGCCATAGAGAAGGTGAGTTGCATTGCATCTGGGTCTCTTGTTGTAGAACAGTAACCAGTTGAAAGTATGCACCCCGATATTTAGACCGAATATAGGAAACAGAAATATCGTTGACCAAAATATTGTGTCAAGAATATTGAGGACACAAATCTGGTGACGGTAAGTTTCTATAGGTAGATACAGTTTTACTATATAAGACTTCATATATATATTAATCTTGACAATAGATATATCTTCAAGTGACATAGATGTGGAGTTAAGAATAGTCAATCTATACTTACCTGTGTGCACTTACCTGCTTGATATTTTGGTCCTCGATATTTTTGACACAATATTCTGTCCACACGATAATTCTGTTTCCGATATTCTGTCACCTGATGACTGTGTCCATGAACAGAGCAGGTTCCCATAAGAAGAAATGTAGTGTCAGAATAAAGCGGAGCAGATCCCGCAGAAGATGGTGGATGCAGTCTTGTATTCTAAGTTTACTACCCCCAGGTTCCCAGTGGTGCCTATGAGAGCATTCATTAATTTGGGGCAGTTCATCACTCCATTCCTTACCTCCACCAGAACAAGTATCGACCATCAGCCAGATGGTAGATCGCTTCATGGGCACAAAGGGCATTTCAGACTAGTAGCACACACGGATTCTGAAAGTATAAGTATGCTGCGTACGAAAGCTCCCCTTTGCCAAACTGTGTGTGTGTCCCAACAACTTTATCTGGCAGAACACTGGAACCAGTAGCTGGACCACCCAGTCATGCCAGAGTGGGCAAAGATTCCAAGCTCAGGATGGGACGAGCCTTCTATCTGCCATGCCTTTGCTCCAGGTTACCACCAACCTAAGTAGCCGTGCTGCTTACCCTCAGTGAGTGTACAGGGCAGTGTGAAGGGGACCATGAAGCCCCATGATTGTGCTGCTGCAGCATGCCTAACAACTGTCACAGCACATACAGTCTCCTCACCAGAGAGCTACAGAATGCAGCACCTACTGTAATTTTGGCTTACCCTGATACTCTCATTAAAGTATTGCATAGATTCCTGGCCTTGAACAATGCACTCACTCAGAAGCTCCTCTCTCATCCCTGCTCAGGCATTAGGAGGTCCCGTAGTTGCCTTTTTAGGGCTCAGAAAAAGTCTGTGGTACTACCTTGGAATTTTGCACAGAGAAAATCCTCCCAGGTATTGTAGACTTGTGGATAATACAGTCCTAGGAACATTTTAGGCCCCAAGGACTGGTATATCCAGTGCTCAATGATTCCATAAATCTGGTCTTTCAAACTTAGAGGCCATTCAGAGCCCCCACCACCATCAATCACCCCGGTGTAGTAGCCGCTTGTGCGGCCCCTCAGAGACCTGTCCAATTGAGTATCTTCCTCGGACCACTAGAACGTTACAGGCGTACAACAGTCGTGCTCATAGACTCATTTTCTAAGTATCCTATTGTGGAGCTAGCGGAATCCACCAGTTTCAGGAATGTCCAGCCCATCCTAGACAAAGTGTTCGCCATGTTTGGTCGCCCCCAGATACTCAAAACAGACAATGGGCCCCCATTTCAGGGAGGCGAATTTCATGACTTTTTGAAGAACCTAGGAATCAAACATCATCGCATAACACCACAGTGGCCGCAGGCGAATGGTGAAGCCGAGAGGTTCATGCGGACCATTAACAAAGTGCTGAGAATAGCTGGAATAAAGGAGAGTGACCCAGAGAAAGAGTTGCAACATTTCCTCGGGGAATACAGAAGTACGCCCCATGTACGCCCATCAGGGAAACTCCCAAAATCCATGCTAACCCAGGACCAGGGTGTTGGGGCATGTTCCTCGGTGACGATAGGTGCTGGAGTTTCATGATTGCTGGTGAGTTGGCATGCTCGGCAATTCTTTACTAATGTGTCAATGCTGACGTCCATCTCTGGGAACCACACCTTTTCCCTCATTCGACTTTTCATCCGTCGTATTCCTTGGTGCCCCGCATGCGCCAATGTGGTGGCGTGCTCTTGCAGACTTAGGGGTATTACTATTCGGCGTCCTCTGAGGACCAGTCCATTTTCAGCCATACTGAGTTTGTTGTGGATTTTCCATATGTGTCCTATTCTGGTGCGATCTACTTCTGACCAGTCATGGTTGTCTTTCAGAAATCCCTGCCATGTTCCAGTCTGGATGGTGTTTGTCACTTTCTGTAGCACCTTGTCTTGACGGTAATGTTCTAATATCAATGGGATTGACATGGCTTGAGGGCACGCGCGCTGTGCTAGAAGGTTAATTTCTTCCTCAAACAAGGTTTCTTCCTCCCCTGACTCCATGGTCTCTGCTGCCGGATGACGGGATAGGAAGTCCGCTGGATTTTTCTCGCCTGGCCGGTAGACAAGGTCCAAGTGGTACTGTTGTACTTGAATTGCCCACCTCTCAATTCTGGGAGGTGGATGTGGGGCTGTTCCTCTGAATAGGGGTATCAGCGGCTGATGGTCGGTGACTAGTCGGAATGGGCACCCTGCTACATATAAGTGGAAATGGTTGCAGGCCCATTTTACTGCTAGCGCCTCCCTCTCGATCTGTGAGTATCGAGCTTCGGTGGCTGTTAGCGCTTTGCTGGCAAATGCTAAGGGTGTCCATACTCCCGGCTCTGCTTCTTGAGTGAGTAGTGCTCCAAGCCCCACTGGGCTGGCATCGACTAGGATCTCAGTTTTTCTGGCTGTGTCAAAATATGCAAGAGTCGTGGTGTCTAACAGCGCTGCCTTGATCTTTGCAAATGCTTGCTCCTCTTCGGAACCCCATTTCCACTGTGCATCCTTTTTTGTTAGGGCACGGAGTGGCTCTGCGATTGTTGCTAGGCCAGGAATGAAACGTGCACAGTACTGCGCCATCCCTAGGAAGCTCCTCACCTCAGACGCTGTCAATGGGGCTGGCGCATGCTTGATGGCATGTGACTTGCGTGGATCTACTTTCACTCCCTGGCTATTGAAGATGTTTCCAAAGAACTCCACCGTCTTTTGGAAGAATTTGCACTTTTCTCGGTGAAGTGTGACACCATGCTCCGAGAGTCGTTTCAGTGTTGCACGTAGCCTCTGGTGGTGTTCCTCGCTGGTTTTTTAATGAATGAGGATGTCGTCGCTGACATTTAGTACTCCTTGCAATCCGGACAGCACCTCTTTGATCGTGTTCTGAAAGAGTTCGGCAGCTGACGAGATCCCAAAATTCAAACGCTTATATCTTCGCAAACCAAGGTGCGTGGAGAATGTCGTTATATACCTGCTTTCTTCCGCTAGTCGGAGTTGGTGGTATCCGGAGTTAAGCTCGAGCTTAGAGAACCACTGGGCTCCGTTGAGGTCTGCTAAAATGTCATCTACTGTCGGTGTGAGGTGTCGTTCTCGTTTGATGGCCTTGTTGGGCATGCGCATGTCTATGCAGATGCGGATTTTTCCCGGTTGACGGGGTTTTTCGGCGATCACCATAGGTGAAACCCACGGGGTGGGGCCAGTGACTTTCTCTATCACGTCTTGTTGTTCTAGCTTCTCTAGCTCGTCCTCCACTGCCGTTCTGAGATGGAACGGTATTCTTCTGTGCCGGAGAGCAATGGGCTGTATTGTTTTGTCGATGTGTAATTTTATTGGCGGCCTCTTGATCATGCCTAATCCTTGGAATAGGGTTGGGAATTGTAGCAGTAGTTTGTCAACCTGGATGCTCTTGACAGCGTTGGCGAACGCGATTAGCTGTAGATCTTCTGCCGTGTGGCTGCCGACGAGGAGGTCTGCTTCTCTGTCTACCACGTGGAACGTTGTGGTGACCTTGTGTTCTTCTGCTTTCACTTGGACCACCATTTTGCCTCGCAGTGGAAGGGGCTCTTTCCCGCCATATGTGAATATGCGGACTTTGGATGGAACCAGTTTTGGCTTTGGGTTTAGACTCTTGTAGTGCTGAATTCCCATGACGTTGACTGTTGCACCAGTGTCAATCACTCCGACGGCTGGGGAGCCATCTATTAGGATGTTGCACTTGGGTTGTGGTCTTCGCCGTCGTTTTAGGTCACTCGTGAATGAGACGAAGTAGCACTCGTCATCTTCGTCCTCAGATGAATCATCGAGTCTGTCGTACCGTCGGTATGGTGACCTCATGTTTCGCAGTGACTGTCCCTCTTCTATTTCTAGTTGTCGGACTGCTCCGGACAGTGATTTCTTTCCGAATGATCCTCGTCCTCTGGCTCTCCCTCGGACCCTGAAAAAATATCCCAGAGGTGTACCTGCAGAATGTATAGTCACTGACCTAGTGGAGAAAGACATAAAGAGAAGAAAACAAATATTATAATATAGTGCCATACAGATTGTCTTGTATAGTACTTTCTCCCCTGGGTCAGTTTAAACATTTTTTAATTATTTTTTAAATAATTAGTTGATTAATGTATGTTTAAACTTATAAAATATTTACATTTAATTTAATCTTACATTTTAAATTATGCTTAATTGAAAAGTCGAAATAATTTAACTTATTTAATATTTTTTCTATGTGGTGTTCTATCTAGTCGCTGCACCTATTATTTTCTATAGGAGTGTGAGGGCAGATTTGTGGCGCTTAACTTATTCCAAGATTGGACTGAAGCACATTTACAAGTGCTTGGTACTTTTTGGGCTGCAAAAACTTTAAAAGTGTAGTTTGTGAATAGTAGTGACCCTACACTTCTGTAGGTGGGTTTATTCGTATAATGTGCCTTGCCTCCCACCTCCCATTTAAGAGGAACTATTGCTCATTTTAAAGCCTCTCCCCCTTATCCCTCCCACATCTACTACTGAATCGTTGGCTTATGTGGGCACATACTCCCCATAGAAAAGATAGGACCTGCACCTGGTTTGTTTTGAAGACCCTGCATGAAAACTGTTGCAGTAATCTAGTATTGAAATAAGTAAGGTGAAAGCCACAATCTTTCTAGTGGCCAGAGAGACCAGGTCAAAACATTTTCTCAAAGACTTTATTAAAATAAAACACATGCCAGTTACTGCAAGAGCTTGAGGAAAAAAGACAAGGAAGCATCAAATTTCACCCTAAGATTTTTATACCACCTCCACAGTGGGGGATGGGGCTCTGAAGGTGGGCACTGTTTGGCTGGCATGAAGAAGTTTTCCAAGCAGCATGATCTGAGTTTTTTTGGTGTTACATTTTAAATGATTAAATTGCATCCACAGAATAACTCTGTGTAGGCAATTATTGAAATTGGTCTCAGAACCAAGGGATGCTTTATCCAGTGATAGGATCAGTTGCTTATCATCAGGACCGGACTGGCTGTAGCGGGCACTGGGTGTTTCCCCGGTGGGCCGCCAGGCTGGGGGCTGGTTTTAGACCCATGGGGGCCGTTTTTGTTACCTAGGGCTGGTTCTGCCCCCAGAAACATAAGCGGTCCAAAGCTTTCCATTAGCACCCCTCCCCCACTTTGCCAGGGTCGGCTTCGGTTCCCAGTACGGCCCTGCATGTAATCTGCGTAAGTGGCGGTCTTAATACCAAAAACTGAGATCAAAGTGATAGGAGGACATGTAAATATTAAATAATACAGGGCTACGCGATGAGCCCTTGGGACCCCTGATGTCACACTACTTTCTGAGGATGAGAAAAGTCCCAGTGAAACAAATTGTCTACGGTTTTTCAGAAAGGAGTATATCCAGGCCAGGGACTGTTGAGAAATCCCGCAGTCCTTGATGCGTTGGGGCAGGTTGTCATGGGAAATAGTATTGAAATCAGCAGATAAGTCTAAAAAAATCAGCACTGCATCGTTTCCCGCATCCAAGGGTAATTTCAAAGTATCAGCAACTTCCAATAATGCAGAGTCCGTGGAGTGCGCTGGGCAGAAGCCGGACTGCCGTTGATGAAGGCTCTTCAGGCCTTCTTGTTGGCAGTTAGTTGTTGACCGATGTTTCAAGGCTCTTGCTCTGAAAGGGGAAAAGTGAGATGGGGCAAAAATTAGACAATATTGTAGGATCAGTTAAAGGTTTTTTTTGCAAAGGTTTGACTACTGCTGATTTCCAATCAGGCAGAACCGGATGTTTAATGAAGTGTTCAGAATTTAATTAATTACGATGTCAACAACTTTCTTCAAAATGGACGGGGACAAAGATCCTTCAGGGATCCCGATTTAAAGGACAAAATGGCCTCCTGTGACTAAACCTGGATGATTCCTTGGAAAGCTGTCGGGGTTGTGGCTACTACTGCTTGAAGAAGAATTCACCACAGTATCATCGGACCGGTGTGGGTTGGTTATAAAATCCTGTTGAATAGTGCATAGTTTTTCATTACAAAAAGTAGAAATTTGTTCGCACAACCTTTGGGAGGGTGGAAAATCCCTGTTCAATGCCCTGTGTGGTAGGAAAGATTTAGTGATGTTAAAGATAGTTTTTGGTTTAGCTTTGGCTTCCTCAATCTGAGTGGCAAAATAGACATTTTTTTTTTGCAACTTTTTTCTGGCTATGATACGATTTTAATGCTGCTTTGAAAAAGAGCAAGTCCTTTGACAGGGAAGCCTTCTGCCATTTCTGTTCCAGCTGCTTGCAGCCTATGAATCGGGTCCTAAATTTGCATTTCATCCACACATCCCAAGGGCCGATGTGCAACATACAAAGCTGTACCGGTTTTCTACAAGTCAACCTCCATCCTGCTACTAAATAATTTATTTTCTAAAACTTCCTAGTGAAAGTCCAAAAAAATGTCTCTTATTTATCTGGTTTGCTGCCCGTGCTCTCCACGCAGACTCATTCATTAACCCTTTAGGTTTCACTGTTTGCCCTCACAATTTTTCCTTTTTTTTCGGGAAATTAATTTCATAGTAAATTCCTCCTTCTTGACTGAGTCTCCGTTGACTCTGAGTCAATTCTGTGCTGTGCTTTTACCAAAATTACAGTGTCACGCTGCAGATGTGGCGCCAGAAGGTTTTGAGTTGTAAGCGTTGACATGGCAAGCTAAATCTTTCTGAACATGGGTTGGTCTATCATGTTAGAAATGTTCCTGCATAGAAGTTTAAAAAATATTTTTCACATGGTACATTTGAAAATATAGTTTACATATAAATTTATTGAAACATGGGTGATAATGCAGGTGGGGATTTGGTGCAGCTTTATCTCTCCCCCAAAATAAGTAATTACATAGCGAGAAGGTAGGGGATATTTGGCCTATATTTTGTAAAATGCATGTACCACCTAACACGGCTCCGCTCAGACCCCCTCACCTGCCCACACCCATCCAGAGTATGATCCACCGGGTGAACACTTTGGACATGATCCCGATTGATGTTAGAACACCTGCCTCTGATCAGAACTTGGGAATCCCCACAGATCCAATTGATATATTGTGTTTATCCTGTAAT
The DNA here is from genome assembly GCF_964263255.1 of Lissotriton vulgaris. Lineage (NCBI taxonomy): Eukaryota > Metazoa > Chordata > Amphibia > Caudata > Salamandridae > Lissotriton > Lissotriton vulgaris. The sequence continues at coordinate 167,057,199 of NC_141689.1, read as the reverse complement.
GCTTAATGACTTGGAAGAGACCACTGCATTACTTCTTGAATTGACACTACCCGGGTTCCTACGGTTATTAAGTTGCTCCTGTCTTTATTTATTGTCCAGAGACAGACTCCAGATTGAGGCAGGCCAACTGTCCTGGACTCCTGGTCCAACTTGGAAAACTCTCAACTTGTGGACACACCCTGTTCAATAACCTTCCCATCAGAAAGCAGGCCTGGGTGGAATTTTAATTACGCCAGAGTAATATAAGTGAATTTGATAATTTACTCTAAATTACGCAATTACGCCTGCTCGCGTAATTGTGATTAATCTGGGGTAACATGTCTACCAAGGGAACACAGAAACAACTGGCAGCTGGCGGCGTCTGTTCGTGTTCTGGTGCATTTGGAAACAAGTGCATTTTGCAGTAAGCACATAGCGCTAAATGCAGGTTTAATCTTGAGAAATTCTACCCAATCTTGCGTAATTCTGCTGTAATTTCACGTAATTATACAATAGCAAATTATGCATGTTACACCCACCCCTATAGTTTAGTGAAATGCCATTTCCATCTAGATATGATCTGGCTCAAGTGTATCTTCTGCTAAGGAGGTGGAGAGCGGTTTGTCTAAATTAGCTGATAATGGAAATTAATTTTGCTCTTATGAGGCTTCAATAATTTGAGGTCATGTTTGACGGAACGCCTGCAGACAGACGGAATGAATAAAGGAGGGATTGTCGAGTGAGTTCATGATGCTCTTGCCACGGAAGCCACAATCGAGCTAAGTTCAGACGGGGTCAACAACATTAAAGGCAGAGCAGCTGTTGTCAGCTTTTCATGTGATAGCAGACTGTCCGTTCATTTCTCACTGCACTTCTGTGAAGGGCGGGCCTGCGGTCAGTCTTCTAGCTTCTGGTGCTAGGTTTTGGCAGCGGTTCCTGAACATTACATAGAGATCTCAGAGTGAGATGCAGCCATAGGCTCCATTTCTAAAGGATAGCTCAGTGAGTTATACACCCGCTGCAGAGATGTGTATGTTAAACGCAGGGCTCACATTTGAAGCTCTGAAAGCTAACTAAGGTACTTATTTTTCAGAGAGTGACATTGCTTTGGGTGGTGATTAAAAAAATATTCTAAAAGCCTGACTGCAAGTGGGACATTTAATGTCTACCCGTGGGTAAACCCCTCTTTACGCATGGGTCAGAGTTACAAGTTAAAAGATATTTAACAAATCCGATAATTATTGGATGAATGAAAAACCTCAAGGTTCTTTAAGTATCAGCAGGTCAAACCTACTGATATTTTTTTATTTCAGTAATTTTTATTGAAAATAAAGAGCATATTTACATGGTACAGGGTGAAACACATGGGGGAAAGGAAAGGGAAAAGATAGGGAAACAATAGAGAGCGCACGGGGGGGGGGAAGGGGCAAGCATTGTCTCAATTGGCTTAAATTAGTTTGGCTCTTGACTGTCCATTGTCCATTTTGCTTCATCTTCTTCTAGTCCGGCTTGCACGTTTACGGTTTCCCCCGTGCCCCCTTGCAACCTGTCCGGTTATCTTCCCGCATCCCTGGTGGTGTAAGTAGAGAGAAAGGTGAAAGAATAGGGGTGTAGAGAGGCGAGAGAGAGAGATAGGCGCATTGTTTAGTAGAGTAGGATGCGTGTGTAGTTTATGTAGCATTGTCGGGTCTGGCGTTTTAGGGTGGCTTATGAGAGGACAGGTAATTGTCTAGTGACCGCCATGTCTCACTCTTTTTCCCTGAGTTCGTTTGGCTGTTGGTTGTTATGGTGTTGGCTCCTCTTAGGAAAATGACCCAGTTGAACCAAGCTTTAAAGGTGGCTTTTGCTGTGTCCTTCCAGTTGTTCAACACCGTTTTGACCGCCGCTGTGAGCAGGAGGTCAATCAGGTCTCTGTCATTTTCGGATGTTATGGATGGGTCGGTGTATCCCAGAATTAGGTGGTGGAACTCCATTGATAGTGTGGCTCCTGTTACGTCATTGATTAGAGTGTTTATGGAGTTCCAGAACTTCTTTGTTTTGGAGCAGTGGAAGAGGAGGTGTGCCAGGTCTCCCTTCTGCTTGTTGCAGTTCCAGCAGGAGTCGGTCTCTCTGATGCCCATGGCGGCTAGGCGTGCTGGTGTCCAATAGGCCATGTGTACTAGCCAGAATTTTGTCTGATCTAGAGTAGTTGTCACCTTTCTCCTTGATGTGGAGGACCACAAATCTGTCCTTTCCTTCTCGCTTAGCTCTTTCCCTGTTACTGCTTCCCATTGGCTTAACGTTCTGTTGTTTAGTTTGGAGGTTTTGGGGCTCATGGCTCTGTATATGTGCGCTATCTGGTGCCCTGTTATGTTCAGGCTGTTAGCGTATTGTGTTATTGATGGGGTGAGCATGTTTATGTTGGCTTTGGCTATCGCCACTCTTATTTTAAGGAAGTTATAGAGCTCTATGTTGTCAAAATTGTACTGTTCTCTGAGTGTGTCAAAAGCTGTTCGATTCCCTTTCTCCTGTATCTGGCTCACCGTTGTTATGCCGTGCCGGTACCAAGTGTGCATGTCCAGTGATTTATCTCTATACTTAATCCTAGGGTTGTGCCATAGCGACTCTAGTTGAGTTTGTCTGACGCTAGTTTCTAGTAGTTTGTCTAATTTTAGTAGAGCCAGTCGTGTGTTCCTAAGAATTGCGTTCTGTTTGATCGCGGGGTGTTTCGTCGCTGTGAGTAGTGCCACGGGTTCCATTCCCCCTAGTAGTCTCCGCTCTAAGGAGAGCCAGGCCGGGGTGTAGTCGCCTTTTGGTGATATCCAGTGCAGACCCTGTGCTGCCATGCAGGCTGTTTGAAATGTTCTAAAGTTTGTTATGTTCAGACCTCCTAGTGCCTTGGGGAGTCTGAGTTTCTGAAGGCTGATCCTAGGTTTTTTCCCTCTCCATAGAAATGTGTTCAGTAGTTTGTCCAGTTTTTTGTGAAAGTCAGTTGTGTTGGTTAGTGGTAGCATGTTGAGCATGTAATTGACCATAGGGGTGACCATCATTTTGATGGTCTCAACCCTTCCCCACCATGTAGTGAATCTTGGTGACCACCCCTCTAGTTTCTCCTTTATTTTGTGTAAGGTTGCTTGTTCATTCTGGTCTAATGTGGTCCGCAGGTCTCTCTCGAAGAGGAGGCCTAGGTACTTAATGGCCTTCTTTTGCCAAGTAAGGCCCGAGGACCCCAGCACAGTCTTGTTGGTGTGTATGTTCAGTGGTTTGCATTCAGATTTCTCTCTATTAAGTTTGTATCCTGACACTTGTGCAAACTGATCTATGGTGTCCATTAGTGCCTTAATGGATCTTTCAGGGTCCTCTGTTACAATGAGGACATCGTCCGCATACGCTGCTAACTTGAAGGATTCTCCCTCTATAGGTATGCCTCTGATGTCTGGGTTTGAGCGTATCATACTGAGTAAGGGTTCGATAGCTAGTAGGAAGAGGCCCGGAGATAGCGGGCAACCCTGCCTCGTCCCTCTTTTGAGATCTAGTAGGTCTGACGTGGCTCCATTCACTACCACTCGTGCTTTGGGGTCATTGTACAGTGCCATTACCATCTTCCTATAGTGTTGGCCTAGTCCGAATTTTTGCATACATTGGTCTAAGTAAGGCCATGACACTCTGTCAAATGCTTTTTCAGCATCAAGGGCGATCATGACCGCCGCACTGTTGCTTTTGGCCGTGTGGTTGATTATGTGGCATAGCAATCTTGTGTTGTCTTGGGACATCCTGTTCTTCAGGTATCCCACTTGCGCGCAGTGTATGAGGGATGGGAGGTATGTGTTGAGCCTGGTAGCTAGGATCTTGGCGTATATTTTGCAGTCAACATTGATAAGTGAGATGGGTCTGTAGTTTTTGGGATGTTGTATATCTTTCCCTTCTTTTGGGATCACTATAATGTTGGCTTCGGCCATTGATGGCGTCACGCGGCCTTTATGTATACATTCCGCGAAAACTGATGTCATCGCTGGCCTGAGTGTTGTGATGTAGTGTTTGTAGAACTTGGCTGTGAACCCATCTGGCCCTGGGGCCTTTCTATCCTTCAGGCTTTTGACCGCTCTCTCGATCTCATCTCCGGTTATTTCTGAATCCAGTATTTCCCTCTGTGTTTCTGTCAGTTTTGGAGTAGTGATGTTCCCCAGTAGCTCATTCCCCCCATCTGCACTTAGCGTTCCGTCTTTTTTGTAAAGCTGTGCGTAGAAGTCTCTGAAAGTGTCTAGTATTCCTTTGTTCGTTGTGTGTGATTTGTTCGTGCTGTCCCTGACTGCTGCTATTGTGTGTTGTCTCTGCTTGCCTTTGAGGTTCGCCGCAAGTGCTTTACCTGCTCTGTTAGCTGAGCACAGGTTTATTGCTTTATATTTGTTGATCCAGGTTCCTGCTCTTTCGCTAAGGATCTTGTTTAATTCGTACTTTTTCTTTGTTAGGGTTGTGAGGGTGTTCCTGTCCTCTAGGTTGGCTATGTGTCCTGCTTCTAGCTTTTTGATATCGCTCTCTAGGTCCGTTATCTTTTTGTTCCTTTCCTTGTTCTGTCTTCCCTTGATACTTATTATGGTCCCTCTTACAGTGGCTTTCAGTGCGTCCCATAATGTCCCTCTTTCTATGTCTGCGGTGTCATTGTTTGCGAGGTAGTCCTTAAGGGCTAGTTCTATTTCGGCACTGCTGCTATTGTTTTTAAGAAGGTCATCGTCAAACCTCCATCTCCGTGGTGGGTGCTCGTTGTGTCTGCCCGCTAGAGTTAGGCAGATGTGAGAGTGGTCTGAGATCGTTCTCGGGCCTATCTCCGTGTGCTCTATGAGGCGTGTGTGAGTGTCTGAAATGAGTATATAGTCTATCCTGCTATAGGAGTTGTGTGGGTTTGAGTAAAAGGTATATTCCCTCTCATCTGGGTTTTGTAGCCTCCATGGGTCTGCTAGTTTGAGTTTTGAGCAGAGGTTCCGTAGTGGGTTGCCCCTCTGTGTATTTTGGCTCTGTCTTTGTGGGTGCCTGTCTATGGCTGGGTCCAGTACCTGGTTCATATCACCAGCTACTATCTGTAGCTCTCTTAAGGGTAGTGCTTCTAGTTCCTTGCCTGTCTGTTCCCAGAATGTCTTATCTTCCGCGTTTGGTCCATAGATGTTTGCCACATGTATAGGTTCCTCCCCCCTGAGCAGGCTAGTGATTAGTAATCGCCCCTCTTTGTCTTTCTTTGTTTTGGCTGGTGTCAGATTTGACTTTTTACTGAGTATTGTAATGACCCCGTTTTTTTTTGTTCTTTGCTGGTGACCCTATTACGTGACCTATCCATCTTGCCTTTAGGCGGTCTATGTCCTCCTCACCTAGCCTAGTCTCCTGCAGGACATAAATATCACTTTTTAGTTTGGACAGGTGTTCTAGGACTTTCCTCCTTTTGACTGGGTGGTTGAGACCCTTAACGTTCATTGATACTACCTTGATGTCTGTCTTGAGATTATGGCTCGTGTTATGTGTCATTTTCCGTGCTTGCCTGGCTGGCTTCCTGTTCGGCTCCAACTTGTCTTGGTTCTGTGTTTTGGTTCCCTGTCTGCTCTCTCTAGGAAAAGAATAAGGGTGTGAAAAGACAGAAAAAGAAAAGAAAATGGTATCAGCCCATGTGTGTGTACCCCGCACCCCCCTCCCCCCTCCTTGCCCCCCTCCCCTTCATCCCCCCTCCCCCCCTTACTTGCATAGTGGGTGTGCGACAACAAAGTTCCTTTGCTCCGCAGCTCCCTGAGGTAGATTGGTTGCTGATTCCGTAGTCCTTCATCGTCCTGTTATTTTAGTTCTGTTTGTTCTCGCCGGGACGGCAATCTGCGCTGCCCGGGGTAGTTTTGTTTAGAGTCCCTTCATTCGAGCTATGAGGTAGGTGTCGGTATAATGTTCCTTGAGTTGGTCTCTGGAGATTACTGTTGGAGTCATAAGGTTGATCACAGTACTTGTTCTTGAGGTAGTTCCTTGCGTTGCTTCTATCTGGGGGCTCAGTCTGATTTTCCTTCCCCGCCAGGTGATGCACTTCTTTTCGGGGCACTTTGGCTTTTACCACTCGCCTCCATCTCTTCGGTTGGTGGTCCTGTCAAGTAGCGTCTGAGTTCTTCAGGGTCCTCGAAAGTAACAGATCTCCAGTTGTCAGTGACTTTGAATCGGGCAGGACCAGTGAAAGAATAGGTGAGGTTCCTTTTCCGCAGCGCTTCTCTCATGGCTAAGAAACCTTTCCTGGTTTCTACCGTGGTTTTCGAGTAGTCTTGAGTGAGCACAATCTTGTTGCTCGCCCAGGTGAGGTTTTGGTTTTTTCTTGCAAAGGCGAAGATCGCGTCTGTGTGCTCCGCTCTTAGTGGGGAACAGATTATTGCTCTTGGAGGCCTCCCCGTGGCTGGTTTTCCTGCTGGTACTCTGTATGCCTTGTTGACTTCAAACTGCCTCTCAAAATTCAGGCCAGTAAGTTTGGGGAGCATGTCTTCAAGCATTGCTGCGCAGGATTTCTCCCTTTCCTCCAAGCCTTCCGGGACTCCTAGGATTCTGATGTTGCCTCTCCTTGCTCTGTCGTCCTGCTCCGCCAGCTGCTTTTGTATTGTCTTGGCTATCTTTGCGTGCCCCTCCGTGGCCTTTATGTTTTTATTGGTTGCATCTTCAACCTCACTCATCCTGCCCTCTACTTTCTCCTGTCTATTATTTGTGTTGTGTTGGTCCGCTCGGATCGCCGCTAGCTCTAGTTGCATGTTATCTATCGTCTTTTTGGTTTCTCTTGCCACATCCTTAACTTCGTTAATTCTTTTCAACACTGTTTCTAGTGTCGCAGTCTCTGTTTTAAGCTTCCCCGGGGAATCCATAATGTCTTTCTTTAGTTTCTTCAGGTCGGTTGCGCTCTTCCCCTCGGTCATCCTCCTTAGCTGTGGTCTGCTCCTGCTGCTGAAGGTGCCTGTGGTCCCGGTGCTTGCTCGTTGTGTGGCTTGCACCAGATTTGTTGCTTGCCCTGCGCAGTTATAGCGGAAGCGGCTCGGAACTTTGATCTGCCTGGTCTTTGTTTTAGTTCTTGTCCCCTCCAGTGCTTGCTTGTCTCGTTCACCTCTGGTGTGGGTTATGTTTGTCCTTCTGGTCTTGTCTCTGCGCTGGCAGTGTGGTGTGGCATCTGCTGGTTTTGCCCACTGACCTTAAGTTCTGTTGGGGATAGCGCCTCTGCACTCTCTGTCCCCTCTGTGTGGCGTGTGCGTGCTGTTGTTAATTGTGGGTCACAGTGCCCATGCAGTTGCCATTTTCCTCCTTTGTTTGTCTGGTGTTCCCTCCTTTAGGTCTCTCTTCCTTGACCGGGCTTCTTGCTGGCAGTGGGTGCAGTGTTTGCCCTGCACGTTAGGTGCCTAGATAGCCTGTCCCCCGAGCTTGCTGACAGCTGCTGCTGTACGATGATTCATTGCTCTGAGTCCGCACATCAGTTGTCTGAGCAGAGATGCCCAGAGAGCGCCCAGCGAGTCTGTCTCCTTTACCCCTGAGCTTGCCGCCGCACGTTGCTACTACCTCCTGTAGCTGCCACTTGTACTGCCCCTGTAGAATTCGGGCACGCGGTATTTATGCTCCCTCCTCTGTTTGTTTGTTGCCCAATTCAGAGCGTTTGAGGCATGCGCGCGCTTCCTGCCTACCTTCGGGGGGGGGGGGGAGCGGAGCACTTCGTCCGCTTCTTGCTTGCTCACTAGTGTGTCTCTAGCGACTGCCGAAATGCGTACCACGTATGCCTGGGCAGGGAGCAGGCTGACGTGGCTGAGCGTACCTCGTCTTCTGTGCTCCTTCTTCGTGCCTGACCCGCACCGTCGTTTCCGCTTCCTGTTCACCCGGTCATGCAGGTCATTTCCGCTTCCTCTCTCCTCGGCTGTGTGCTTCCGGTTCAGCTTGCCCCTACTCTTCCGCTTTGTAATGGCCGCTTCAGCCGTTTCAGTCGGGTACTTCCGGTTTCAGCTTGATCGAGTTCCGCTGTCCTTACTGACCGAGTTCTTCTCTGGTAGGTAGTTGCGGTGTGCTCCTTGCATGTGGTTCCCTCGGCTCCCGCTCTGTCTCCCAGCTTCCTTCCTTTCAGCAATTTTCGACAGCTTCCTTCCCTTTTCGCCTACCGAAACGGGCACCGGTATGTTTGCAGCTTCTTCAGACAGTCCGTTATACCTCCCGCTTTGTCCGTGTTCCGCTTGATCTTCGTTTGGGCGCTTGTCTGGCTTGACTCGACCTCGGCTCGGCTTCTCCTCTCTCAGCACCGCCCTTCCGCCATCTTGCCCCTCTGTGGCTCCGAGAAGTCCGTTTTGGCTATCTGGGTTTTGGGCTACTTCCGAGACTACCGGTACCTATCACCATGTGGCCCCGTTCTTTATGCTTCGTTGGCTCGTTCCAAGGTTAAAACCTTGCGTCTGGCTTCCTATAATCGCTTTAGTTTCCCCCAGGGATTGCGGAGCCTTGGACCTAGACAACCATCTCCTTTGTCGTCCAAGCCACGCCCCCAAACCTACTGATATTTTAATGGGAAAATGTGCAAAGGTGTGTAAACCAACAAACTCTGCATGTTATTGCCCAGACAGACTCGTCAAAGACGTTATTTTTTGCACCTGATATATAACGTACCATGTGGTATAGTTATTTATCAGGTGTGCTAAATATCATCGAAACTCGTAATCAGGGCCTTAGTGCCAGTGGCAGCCGGCATGGCTTGCGGGTAGTGGGCGGGTGCAGGGGGGAAAGTGTCGCGTGTGGGAGTATCGGAATAAAAAATAAAAATAAAAACCTTATCTTGAGGCTAATTCCCTCCTTTTCTCTGCTCTTGATCTCCTGTCTCTGACTCTGACAGGAACAGGAAGCAGGCAGCCAGGCTCCCTCCCCTAAGCCAAGCACAATGCTGCATTGTGATTGGTTCTTTGCGCCATGACACAGCGCTCAGCCAGGGGCTGGAGGGGTGGGCATGTTCTCCGTGCAGGCTGTAATGCAGCCTGCATAAAGAATGGGGAAAGTGCCCATGACTGCTTTGGGCAGCCCAAGAGGGCCAACAAAGCAGTCATTGCGCACTTATGAGTGGGCAAACCGCTCCTCCCCTGCTCGGAGAGCAGAGCAGCCCCACCCACCACAAAGCAGCAGGACCCGAAGCATACAATGATAACTCTAAGCTATTATCGTTTTATGTTTCTCACTGCTTAAAAACAGTGGGACGACGCTCCAAAGCGGAGGAGCCACACCTGCTTAGTGCCTAGAAACAAGTAGAGTTGCATTGTGTGCTATAGAAAATCACTGTTAAAATACTTATTAATGTATGCCTACAATACATAGCATATTGTGTACATTCATGAGACATGGTATTTTCTTTACCTACCCTGAAGATCAAATACAGTACATTCTTTCAGTGGTTCTTGTTGTCTGTAATCATTCTTAGAATGTTTTGATCAACTTGGCTGGAAAACATTTTGCTTTTAAAGAGAGCTCTTGAAAGTGAATTGTTTTCATATCTTTATTCAGCTTTCTCTTGACTTGTGAACAGAGTGGGTCAATGGGAGGGGACAGCATCTAGCTCTCTTCCTGGTCATCTTTATTTATGTATGTATTTATTTATTTAATGCGATTTTAAATAGCGCGAACAGTACCCGAAGGTGTCAGAGCGCTTTACAAAAGAACCAGTTGCGCTACATAAGGACTTTGGGTTACATAAGAGATACAAACAGGAAAAATTTGCAAATGTACAAGTTGTAAATTCACACAACGAAGAGATACACACAGAAAAAAATTAGCAAATGTAAAAGTTGTAAAGTCACTCAAGGAAGAGATACAAACGGATAAACTCTAAACTCATAGGAATGGTAGTAAGTACAAAGGTCTAGTACATATACTAGTGCTTTGCCCAGCTAGGACACTAGCCTGCCAATATAAAACTGATGAAAGCTAAGTGGACGTCCCCTTGTCAGCCTTTTACAGAGAGACAGATTGCACCAGGAGAAGATAACATGTTCCCACCCACTGGTGACAGTGGGGGCCGCCCTTCGTATCCCCTCCTTAGGCAGAGGACAGTGTATTTACCCGCTTCTCAGAAACAGGCATGGTTGCATTAGGGTTGCATTAGGGTAACAAGCTGAGAAGAGCCTGGCTGGCACTGACCGTCTCTCCCATCACTTCTCATGAACGCTTTAAAAAGTGTGCCAGATGGCTGGTCAATGTGATGGAGGCAGAAAGACAGCTTAGATGGGGTGGATGAACACAGAATCAGGAGGTGTAAGGTGTCTGTAGGAGCCCCACCATCTCATTCACCTATTCTTCTGAGACCCCCTTGCCAACCTTCCATCCCAGGGGTATTTCAAAGGCCTCCATTTTCTCTCCACAAGCTGTTGACCAGCGGAGGTGAGTCACCTCCCATACTGTTGCAGAAAGTGTGAAAAATAAAATCTTAATAAACTTATTTTATTAGCATTTTAGCCTTTACTCTCTGCAGAACGGAGTGTGGGGGCGGGGCCAGTGCATCACTGCTGCTGATTGGCCGCAATGAGGAGTGGCCACTTCGGTTTGAAGTGTGCATGTAGGGTAAGCTGGCTATCTTACTATGGCTAGACCAACATGCACAATTCAAACCTCTCAACCCAGCTGTCTAAAACAGCTGTGTTGGAGAGCAGGCACAGGTCTCTAGTGCCTTTTAGAGTGCTGAACCAGCCTGCTCCAACCAATCCAGATGCCTCACTCATGCTGTGCAACAGCATGAGAGCAGCGTCTGGATACAATAAAGTAGTTGGGTGTCAGACCTAGAGCTTAGGGGAGCCTGGAGCCAGGGTCTGGAGAATATTGAGGACGTGCTGCAGGATGAAGTAAGTGAAACTTACATTTTTTCTTTCTTAAATATTTATTTTAATGTAGTTTCGTAATGCCTCACCATTTTTTTTATCTCACCAACCGCCACTGCTCAAAAGGAGGAAGTAAAAGAGAATCGACACTCAGAGGACTAAGACATCTTCTGATAGAGCCCTTCTAGTCTGCTTCAAGACAACAGTTATGCAAAGATCCAGTACCAGTGTGCCAAGATGCCTTCTCAACTATCCTTTCCTTACGTAGAGGGTGATGTACACTCTCACTTATTCAGTGATTTATCATCAACAAAAGGACGGCAGTGTGAGGCCTGCGCTGTTTGCACCGACCCATGGATAGCCCAAATTTCTTTTTTTTTTGTTGTTTAAATTTGTTTATTGGGATTTTTACAGTATTTAGTGCACATTAACATTCTTATATCATCATATTGAATTGCCACCTAACTGCGATTAGAAACAGAGTGATTATACGATGCATCTTACACGCATTTCCTGCATTCCAATCCTACGAACGAGAAAGAGTATTAAGAGGATTCATGAGAGTTGTTTGTTAACTCTTATGTCTACAATGATCCCATCTGTTGGTCCGGACCCATTTTAATAGAACATTTGGACAAAACACTTAGCATGCATCCACCATAGCACAGATAAGCAAGTCAAAGGCAGTCATGGTGTCTCAACGACACTCAACTCCAACCCAACATCCTACAAGACATGCTAGATCAAACACTGCACAAGCATCCGACAGAGCTCAGATATGACCAATGTGGGCACAACAGCAATCTCCATTCTGAAGGAACACCCATCCAACGTGTTAGACAGACGGTATCCTTATCAAACATAGCACAGACGTCTCATCTTATGATTGCCTCTATGTTCAGGAGAGAATCAACCACTTAGAAACAATACAGACAAAGACGTTTACACAACATAGGAGGCAGAACAATGTATACACATCCAACACAGTACGGTGAAGGGTCTCGTGTCACAGACCCACCGGAAGCCTCTGCTGTCGCTGAGTCTGTGTACTGATGAACAAAGAGAGGTGTATCACCAGACGCAAAACTGGAGAAGAATCAGGGAAAAGGAGTATGTGAGAAATTCAAGATTGGTGCTCACACTCCAAGATTTTGTCAGTTTCTTGGGACGGCACCACTCAGCCATAGTGGTATGTACCTTGGATTGATCTGAGTAGATGGAAGACACAGAGCAAAGGTCAGTGCAGATACCAGCTGGATGTAAAGTGCAGGTGACAATTGAAATAGGGCTTATTGCTTCCAGCAGCGGGTGAAGCCTTCGCAAGCTCAGAGCCGACTAGGATTCCAGCGAAGGCCTCAGGACTCTGCTGGACACACAGAGGTAAGACTCTACAAGAGATAAGACAACCGAGTGTGTTAGGTAAGGAATGGACTAACAAGTGAGCCGAGAGGGAGAAAACAACAAACAGTGCTGAATGTAAAGCGAGTGCAATCTATCGCAGGGATCAGAACAGCCAATGCAACCAGGCACAGAGCAAAGGTCACAACGGTCTAAATAGAGCTCTACCCCTCTTGATCTGGAAAGGACTCCAACCCAGGAAGTGAGGATGCATGTACTCCCAGGAAGTTAGCGGTCTAGTGTTCCCATTGTCTAAGCTTCACAGTTCCATTCTCCAGAGCTTCCAGCCATTGTGTGTCTGTCGCCTAACCTGATTGATGACACTCCATATGTTGTATAATGAACAAGCCCTATACCTCAGCCTCTAGGACCTCTGCCCACACCCGTTAAACTGTTTAATCCACAGACCAATGAACTATTAAAATTACTAAAACAACTCATCATACACCACAACAGAACCACAAATACACAACTGGTGTTGCGGATCAAACCTGATCAGACTCCAGACTGTGTTGGAAACCTCAAAATCCGTGTGAGAAGGCAGCGGACACAATAGCGCCAAGAGGCCAAACTAAAGGAAAAATTTACCCAAAATAAATATGTCCAAGACCACAACAGTGCTCCACTCCCTTTCGCTTGATTTGCGTTATAGAAATACCATATATATTGCCTACTGGCGATAGCCAGTAGGTATATATAGTTAGGATTAGCTACCATAGGAAATCCGCAACATTCTATTGGGAAGAACTTTGGCGCCGGTTGAGGAATTTGCGTGTAATTTTCCAGAATTTTGACCAGCTCTGCTCCGCTCCTTCCCTGAAAGTTTCGGGGGATTCGTGAAGTGGGGACTGAGAAAAAAGGGGGGTCCCAAAACGTGTTTTACCCATGTTAATTTCCATAGGACGGTCTGACAAGTCTACAGCCTGAACCGCTGAACGGAATAGCGCCAAACTTTGCAAAATTGTAGGGACTAGTACGCAGATGTGCCTTTGCTATGTTTGGTGAAAATTGCTCCAGTGGTTTTTATGAAAATTAACTTCAAAAACACATATATATCTGGGCTGAGCCTTACCACACATCTGATCTGATTGGCTGTCAGCACTTCATCCAAAAAGTGTTGGCAGCCATCTTGGGACCAATATACATGATATCACCTCATTAAAAAGCATTGTAGTTAATAGAGGGTTTTAGGACTTTAGTTACATTATAAATCATTTGTTGATGGTACCATACTCATTTTAGGAATTGTGATGTGTTCTAAGGTGATTTTACCATGTGAAAAAGCCTTCTGCTGTGATATCATGAATCATGTTTGAAAGAAAACTATTATCTCATGCTTTTCCCACAGTGGTTTGGAAGGGGATCTATAAGCTAAACTGAAAGCATATTTTCTGTAAATTCACATTATCTTTCTCAGTCATGTGAGAATGAAGTCTGACATTCTCAGTAAAACATGTACATCCAACAAGGACAGAGACTGTCAGTTGATTCCTTTGTGTTCTACTGCAGCCTCCTAGAGTGTTCTAAAGAACAACTAGAGCGCTAACAGTCCTACTTATTACAAAGGTATAGCACACCTGAAGCCATCTTGATTGGAATAAAGTGGTAACTCTTAAAACATTTAATTTAAAAAGGAACAAAATGAGGGGGTATATTTTGCCATAGAAAGTATTATTAGTGCTGCAGAAAGAAAAATTAGGGCACATTTTGAGTGACTTCTCAAATCCTCTTCTATTTCATTAAAAAATTCTGACATGCAGTCTCCCAAGATGGCCACCAGAGACAAAAGAGCCCAAATGTAGCCCAAATATCACCCAGATGTAGCCCACGTATAGCCCAATGACAGAATGTCCCAGAGTGTTCTAAAGAACAACTAGAGCGCTAACAGTCCTACTTATTACATAGGTATGGCACACCTGAAGCCATCTTGATTGGAATAAAGTGGTAACTCTTAAAACATTTAATTTAAAAGGGAACAAAATGAGGGGGTATATTTTGCCATAGAAAGTATGATTAGTGCTGCAGAAAGAAAAATTAGGGCACATTTTGAGTGACTTCTCAAATCCTCTTCAATTCACATTTAGAAATCTGGCAGCAGGGGAGGCAAGATGGCTGCCGACAGGTTGTGGTGAGCAGTCACTGCGAGACCTCTCTCTACTATACCCCCCTGATGGCTCTTACCTGAAAAGATGCGTGTTCTCCCCCGATGGCGTTTGAGCTCCTGATACAGAAAAGCCTTCGCTGCTACGAGAGCCTGAAAAGGGGCATCACTAAAAAACTCGGTCCTGGGGCACTGCATCTGAAGGTGGCAAGTGCTCTTGGAATACTTGGAGCAATCCGGGAGGTGAAATACTTCAGGAGGATGCCTCCGCGACCACAGCGGTTGGAGAAGGAGAAGGATAAGGAGAAGGGGGAATCTCTCCCGGACTCTGCGGTAGTCAAACATCCGCCCGATACTGTAAGGAAGGAGGTCATATCTGCGACCCTGACATCGGGTGCGATCCGGAAGATTGCCGTGCCGGCACCAGCATCTAAGGGGAAAAAGACAGAAGTCCGAAGTAAAGCACCAACAAGGGGGGAGCAACCCGAGGACGGGACTCCCACAGCAGTAGCAACATCGGACGTGGAGAAGCAGAAGATACGGGGGCTGGCACGATGCAAGGATGTTGCGCTTCGACAGCCCACCCTGATGGGAGTCTTTACCCCAAAAATCGGGCAGCAGCTCGAGGAAGGTTTTGCCCGTGATGAGAGCGTCCTCGAGGACGCTGCAGAGGACGCTGCTTCTGACGCGGCTTTGGTCGTTGCTAGGCAACGCTCGAACACAGGCTCGGCTTCAGGCTCGCGCGGAGGTGGCGGTGGCGGCGAGCTCGCTGGAAGTCCGCCGAGGGCAAGCAGGACAATGGAGTCTCCGGCGGCCCATGAGGCAGACAGGAACCCTTAGTCGGTAGCGTGGTGAACGAGGGGCTAGGAACTGGTACAGCAGGGAGTGCAGACATGCTTGAGGTCCTAATGCAGGTCGAGGCCGAACTGAAAGCAGGGAGTTCATGGGGTAGCAAGGCCAGCCTGGCTAATAAGAAGAGTTTGTTACCGAACAATGTGGAAGGGCCTGAGGGGGCTGAAGGAGGCTCAGCAGAGGGAGACTGCTTCTATTCTGTGAACGAGGATATGGATGTCTCAATTACAAGTGAGACTGGGACAGAGGAGGAGGAGGATGGGTCACTTTTGGCCTCCAGCATGTCTGGGAAAGAAAGTACACAGAAGAAGAGATGGACTAAAGGAAGAAAGCAGGCTTCAGGATTAGGGTCACCAACCAGGGTGGGGAAGAAGCTTCTCTGGGACTACTCGGCCACTTCACAGACCTATGAGGAGAATAATTCGGCACAGCTTCAGGCCCCTTTGGATATGATTACCAACACACTGAAGTAGATCCAAGGGGAGGCCAGGGCCGAAAGTCGAAGGGCAAGACACGCGACGAAAAAAATACATAACACTCTGAAGAAGGTTAACAAACTGTACGATGGTATGGCAATAGGGTCACTGAGGTTGAAGAGAGAACAGGAAGATTGGAGGACGACGTGGGAGCTTGGCAGGAGTTTAAAATTAACCAGGAAAAAGTGACCGACAATATGCTCTGGAAGATGGAGGAGTTTGAAAACCGCCAGTGGCGGAATAACATTTGCCTCTTGGGTGTGGAAAAAGGGGGAGGGGGCAGAATATTCTGCAATTTGTTGTAAATTTGCTTCGAGGGGCTTTTCCGGAATCGGACTGGCAGTGGGAGAGGGAGGTACAAAGGGCCCATAGGTTCCCCTTTACAATCAAGAAAGGACGGGGAGGAGGGGGCCAGACAGGTAAACCACCTCTCCCTAGAGCAATTTTGATATATGTTGGGAATTATCTTCTTAGAGAAGAGCTCATGGAGAAGGCAAGGCCAGATAGTAGACGGTCATTTGAGGGTACCTCCTTTTTTGCCAGGCCGGACTTTTGCCATGTCACCGTAGAGAGGAGGTGGAGGCTGAGGCAGCTCATTAAGCCGTTTCAGTCATTGGGCTCTGAGGCTTATCTGTTATTTCCAGCAAGGCTAAAGGTGGTTACAAGAGGGAGAGCATCAATATTTTGGTCGGAAATTAAAGCTCAACAGTATTTGGAGCAATTAAAGTCGCAGAAGGGAGGCTAAAAAAGAGGCGATTGGGCTAAAGTGTCTAAGGATATGGTAAAGGATGGCAATGTTCTGGTATTTTAACGGGGGAGCACGGGGATTACAAGGAACTTTGGGGGGGCAGAGAGGGAGGTTAGCGACTTCCACATACTGTAGCAACCACACATAGGTCTCTCTGACCTATTTGCCCGTAGAGGGGGGGGAGGGGGTTGGGACAGGAAGGGGGGTAGGGAGGGACAGGGGGGTTTAGGGGGTCAAGGGGGGAAGAAATGGGGGAGAAGAATTGGGTTGCACTGGTTGGTACAGCACAGAGGAGGACAGAGTGGCGCACAAGGAAAACACCTAATACAGTATAGGGGTTTTTTAGGTTGCGATATCAAGGGCGCACTGCCTCAATTTCTACGTTACTGTGTGTTGGTTCAAAGGTTGCTGTGTAGTGCGTGAAGAGCAGACGGTAAAACACCCTTAACCGTCCAATAAGTCAGAGACCGATCAACAATTAAACAGCTGTGCTCTCGCAACTACATCAAGGTGTTACAAATTACAAAACAGTTTGAGGTATGACAAAATGAACAGAAGCAGATTCTTCAGTGTGTATTCTTGTCCCAGCAGGGAGATGGTTTATTGCATCCAGACTTTTACAGTCTCACAAAATGCCGACACGTGTTTCGTCGTGTGCCGTAGATATCTTTAAATTCATTCGCAACCTCAAACTGAAGAAACATTTTGCCAGAGCACAAGATACACAGAGACAACTTAGACACACTCCAAATGTTTTTGATGACGATTGTTTGACCATTAAAAATGTGCAAGCTACACATTTGCTTCTTTCTTTAACGGACAGGGAAGACAGTCCTCTTGAAATGGAAAAGTTACTTGAGGAGTTGGATGTTGGGACTGATTACAGTATGACGAGTGGCTTGAAAAGTAAATCCAATTGGACACCTACACTATCAGGGGACAATGTGATTGACAGATTTCACAGACATGTTCTTGAGGACCTAAATAGAACCAATTTCAAAAACTTGAACTCTAAATTCAAATACAAAGACAACTTAACAAGAGGGGAACGGCTAGCACTTTCCATCTTGAGCGACAATCCCAATATAATCATCAGGGAGGCGGACAAAGGGGGAAATGTGGTGGTCATGGATCTGGTGGACTACAACAATGAGATCCAAGGTCAACTCAATGAAGACTCGTGTTATGAATTACTCAGTCATAACCCCATGGGTCCACTTACACTTCTGATCAATGGACTCCTTCTCAACTGGAAACAATCTGGTCTTCTAGATGACAACGAGTACCTGTATCTTAAAGTCTCCAAACCCACTTATCCCTGGTTGTACACGTTACCTAAAATCCACAAAAATCTACCATTTCCTCCAGGAAGACCGATAGTATCGGGGATTGGAGGTCCCACCGAAAGAATCGTCGAATATGTGGATCTTTTCCTGGGGCCTCTAGTCAAAAATCTTCCGTCTTACATACAGGACTCCAAACACATACTCAGCATCATGTCAGACATGGAGTGGCAACGAGACACCATCATAGTGACCTTAGATGTGGTGTCTCTCTACACCAGCATCGATCCTGAACTAGGCTTATCAGCAATCACCAAACTTTTATCTAATCGACCTGCTTCACTCTGGGCACACACCAACATGCTCTTAACAATGATGAAAATCATCCTAGAAAACAACTTTTTTATTTTTGACCGAAAATGGTATAGACAAAAGAAGGGAGTAGCTATGGGTTCCAAATTCTACCCCTCCTTTGCCAATCTCTTCATGGGGGCTTTGGAGGCTGACTTTATTTGGGATACTAAAGGAATCAGATACGTCGACTCCATAGTCTTTTGGGGTCGTTACATCGATGATTGTTTTCTGTTGTAGTCAGGCTCCGAAGCACTACTTCAATCTTTTCTGGAACATCTGAACAACAACACATGGGAAATGAGCTTTACCATGCGACACAGCCTTACGAACATGGAATTCTTGGATTTAGAATTTTATGTGAAGGATAACCAACTACACTCTAAACTTTTTAGGAAACCTACCTCCTGCAATTCCACACGGATTAGTACCGTTAGCTCCAGACTACACTCGACCCATTCCTGGTGTTGAGTCTAAAGCCCTGAAGAGTCGTGTTGACTCTACGGCACACGACGAAACACGTGTCGGCATTTTGTGAGACTGTTAAAGTCTGGATGCAATAAACCATCTCCCTGCTGGGACAAGAATACACACTGAAGAATCTGCTTCTGTTCATTTTGTCATACCTCAAACTGTTTTGTAATTTGTAACACCTTGATGTAGTTGCGAGAGCACAGCTGTTTAATACCTAATACAGTACTTGGTCATGAAAACTCAATACATGCAATCAAGTGACGGTCTCAACTTGAGAAATAGCATGTGGGGTTGGTTACTATTATGTACGGAAGGGATCTCAGTCCATGGGGAAATGTTTGAAATTTCTAAATGAGTTGTAGGATTGCTACCATAAATGTCTGTGGTTTAAATGATGTAAATAAAAGACTCAGGGTGGCGGCACTGCTGAGAATGTTACTGCTGGGTTTAGTATGCCTGCAAGAAACGCATATAGAGGCATCAAAAAGCTATCTTTTGGGACAGCTGGGATTTGCTGTTCTTGCAAATTCTAAGCAAGGATCTAGGAATAGGGGAGTGGCAATCCTGGGTATAACTGGGGACGTGGCAGTGATTAGGAAAAAGGAGGATCAGTGGTGGCGATGGGCGATTCTTGAATTAATCTTTAAAGGGGAGAAACTCACCCTCGCTACGGTCTATAGATCAACGGAGGATGATCCCGAGATCTTTCAATACTTGGACATGGAATTGGCGCATTGGGCAGAGCCAATAGTAACCTGTGGGGACTTTAATATACATGATCCTAAAAGCACATTTTCACAGGCAGGAGTTTGTTATCCAGGTAGAAAAAGGAGAACGTATAGAGCACTATCTGATCTGGTTATTCACAATTCTCGGATCGATCCTTGGATCAAGATTTATCCAAGCAGAGAGGGAAGCACATTTTATTCTGCCCCTCATAAAGTGATGGTCAGGTTAGATTATTTTTTGATTTCTGGGTCCTTGCTGAAGGGGGCACAGATGGAAAAACACCCCGTGTGGTATCAGATCACAGCCCCTTAGTTTTAATTATTGAAATAGGTCAGGACCAGAGGAAGGAAAGACAATGGACTTTTGAGAGAGCTTTGCTCAAGGATGAAGGATATAGGGAGTACATGGAAGGTTGGATTAGGAGCTTTTTGGATATTAATAGAGGAACAGCTGCTCCAGGTGTGGTTTGGGATGCATTTAAGGCCGGAGCGCGGGGGTAAACTATGAGCTATGTACTCTCAGCGCAGAAAAGGGAAAAAGGCAGAATAAAGGAAATAAATAAAAAGCTGATGGAAGCTGAAGAGGAATTGGTGGTAGCCATCCAGCAGCGGCTGTCCCTAGAAACACACTTACTTAGAATCGTCTCCCAGCAGCAGCCACAGAGCATATATCTAAGAAGGCAGCGGAGAATTATTTAATTAGGAAGGAAGGGGCATACGAGTTTAGTGAGAAGGTGGGCCATCTGTTGGCGGTCCGAACTAGGCAGAGGCCGGCAGCATCAAATATTTCGGAGATCATAGATGGACAAGGAAATAGTATTGTAGGGGTAGAAGGAGTGAGGGAAGTTTTTAGGCAGTTCTATGCATCCCTATACCAGGAGGGCAGTGGGGGAGAGTTGCGAGAGATTGAGGGGTACTTGAGGGGTCTCACACCGTCACTTATTGCCGCGGAAAGCAAGGAGGAGCTGGAAGCACCTTTTCAGGTGGAGGAATTTTTAAGGGCATTAAGTTCTCTACCCTCGGGTAAAGTCGCCGGCCCTGACCAACTGCCGGTGGAATTTTATAAAACATTTCAAGAAGTATTAGGCACAGATATGTTTAATATGATGAGGCAAGCACAACTTGGGGAAGCAATTCCTGATTCATGGGGTGGAGCAGATATAGTTGTGATCCTTAAGAAAGGGAAACCATCAAATCACCCAGGCTCTTACAGACCGATTACCCTCATGAACGCTGATGTCAAAGTCTACTCAAAAATGCTGGCCAAGAGACTTGCAGGGATTATTGAGAGTTTAGTAATCTGCTCACAGCATGGGTTCATACCGGGCAAAGGGACTACGCAACACACCAGGCAGGTGATCACAATGTTTGATGCTGCAGGTATCCTGGGAGACCCTATGGCGGCACTTTTTCTTGACGCCGAGAAGGCATTCGATAGAGTCTCTTGGAAATATCTATGGTGTACCCTAAGGTGGAGCGGTATAGGGGAACGGTTTATTAAAGCAATGCAGACTTTATATAAGAACCTTTAGCTAGAATTAGGGTCAACAGGGGGTATTCAGCAGCAGTCAAAATAGAAAGAGGAACTAGACAAGGTTGCCCATCATCCCCTCTTCTATTTGCATTATATCTAGATCCCTTTCTGCGTAAATTGGAAGGTAATCAAGGGATTCCCAGAATGAGCCTGAATGGTTGCGAAGCAAAAACACTGGCTTATGAAGACGACGTAGCCATTTTAACATCTAGCCCGGAGGGCGCCATTAGGGAGGTGGAGATGGAGGCCCAGAATTTTGGCCAGGTCTCTGGTTACAGTCTGAATGAATCTAAGACCCAGATAATCTGTAATCAGCATGTACAAGGGGGCATAGACCCGAGAGTCGTAGAGTCGGCAGTATACTTGGGGGTGGCAATATCGGCGGATGTGGAAATTGTCATGCAGAACAACACGGCTCCTTTGATGGCTAGTGTAAAATCGGACTTGGAACGGTTGAATAACCTCCATCTTTCTCTAATGGGGTGCACAAACATAATCAAGATGCTTATATTGCCTACATTTTTGTATCACTTTAGGGCAATCCCTCCTTTCTTCGAAGCAAAATGGTTCAATATACTGGAAGGTGTTCTTAATAGATTTATTTGGGCACAGGGCAAAACCCGTAGGGCATATAGGTTCATGACACTACCGAGAGAAAGAGGTGGATGAGGGGGCACCGGATTTTAGATTATATTATTGGGCTGCTGCAATTCAGTATCTGCAAGGGCTGATAGGAGGGGGGGTATAGATCAAAGAATAACAGACTGCTCCTCTAGAATCTATGCTGCCGTCCTGGGGGAGGATGTGGAAAACTGTTTTTTAACATGCGTAGAGTATGGGTATTATAAAAGGACCAGGTTTAAGACAGTTGAGGCGGGTATTAAGGTATGGAGTGCTCTAATGAAAAAGTTGGACATAGGGAGATTTAACCGGTATACAAGGTTGTTTAAAAATAGATCTTTTCCAACTGAGGTATTTGGGGATATGACAATGGAAAGGTGGGCGTCAAAGGAGATTGCTCAGATAGGAGATGTTAGGAATTTGGAGGGTTTTGTATTATTTTCGTACTTGAGGGATAGGTACGGATTGGATAGGCAGGATTTTTTTAAGTACCTACAGATAAGGAGCTTTCTAGGGAGTAAGCATGGGGGGCAGGTGGGGTTTAACAGAATCGAGATCATAGAGAAAATAAAGTTCGGGGGGGATCGCTCGATACGAAGTTTCTATGCCAGTTTCTTAGATACAAAGCAGGATGATATGGATAAGTATAGTGATAAATGGGCAGGGAAACTGGAGGGCGAGATAGGGTGGTTTCAGGACTCACTGGATCTAGGACGGACAGTTCTTTGCTCTGCGTCGTTGCAGTCGCAACACTATAAAACCCTTTATTCACTCTACTATACCCCGGCTAGGATAGCGAAATGGGGTGGGACTACAGGCATTACCTGCCCGCGATGCAATTCAGTAGAAGCAGATATAATACATATGTTTGCACTATGTCCTCAGCTGCACACACTTTTAAAGGATATAGAGAACTTCTTTGAGGTCTCCTTAAGCATTAAGATAAGTCTTAGACCTCTACACATATTGTTAGGAGTAGTCCCGGAAGATGGTATTCCGCAGCGACATTTCATCTTTGTAGCCATGGCTGTGTATAGGTTATGCATAGCCAGGGCCTGGTTGAATCAGAACCCCCCAGGTTTGCAAACATGGTTGTCTAATTTGTTGGCAGCATATAATTTAGAAAAACCCATCTATGCAAGGAAAGGCAGGAAAGGAAGACAGTTGGGGTTACGAATTTGGGACCCTATTAGTAAATGGCGAGCGGGTTGGGATAGCTATGAGGATTTCGGCAATTTCTGGGTAATGTTTAGGAAATGCTTGTAAGTAGGATTACTTTACGTATGCTTGTAAATCCATTTATCGGAATCAGAGACGAAGTACTGTTATGACTATGTTTATGTTTACGCTTATCAATTTATGGCTTTGAAATGGCGGCGCTCTGTCTAAAATTATGTGCTGAATGGAAAATAAAATATATATATATTTTTTTTTTAAATCAAATCCTCTTCAATTTCATTAAAAAATTCTGACATGCAGTCTCTCAAGATGGCCACCAGAGACAAAAGAGCCTAAATGTAGCTCAAATATCACCCAGATGTAGCCCAAGTATAGCCCAATGACAGAATGTCCCAGAGTGTTCTAAAGAACAACTAGAGCGCTAACAGTCTTACTTATGACAAAAGTATGGCACAAGAGAAGCCATCTTGATTGGAATGAAGTGGTAAGTCTGAAAACATTTAATTTACAAAGGAACAAAATGAGGGGGTTCATTTTGCCATAGAAAGTATGATTAGTGCTTCAGAAAGATAAATTAGGGCACATTTTGAGTGACTTCTCAAATCCTCTTCTATTTCCTTAAAAAAATTCTGACATGCAGACTGAACATGCACTTTGAATACCAGCAGCAGACTTCCCTGGTGAGCAGTAGCTTTACTACATTGATCTAATGAGCAACTAGAGTGCTAACATTCAGAATTTATGGCAAATGTGTGACACATCTGAAAGCCTTCTTGATGGAACCAAAGTAAACAA
This sequence comes from Lissotriton vulgaris, assembly GCF_964263255.1. Classification (NCBI taxonomy): domain Eukaryota; kingdom Metazoa; phylum Chordata; class Amphibia; order Caudata; family Salamandridae; genus Lissotriton; species Lissotriton vulgaris. Next base: position 167,033,878 of record NC_141689.1, on the reverse strand, counting down.
GCAATGAAAATGCAATAGATCTCGCCCTCGTTTAAGTTAAAGCCATTCTGTTTGTAATGAGGTGGCTTTTTAGCTTTGCTTTTATTAATGTTTTTAAACTTTCATGTAAATAACATGCATATGTATGCATATATGTATATGTATGCATGCATTTATATTTGTATTTATATAGATATACAGATTATATATGTTTATAATATATATAAAAAGGGTGTGGCCTCATTACACCTCTCTGCAATGCAGCCCCCTGGCACATATTGGAGGCTCCTGGTGGGCTACTTGGCCCCCAGGGACCCCCAGTATGCAAGGGGAATTAGTTCCCCCTCTGCAAATGCGGCAGGGGGCTGCGTTGCAGAGAGGTGTAACAAGGGGCATAGCCTCATTACACCTCTGCAATGCAGCCCCCTGGCGCACACTGGAGGTTCCAGGTGGGCTAGTTGGCCCCCAGGATGCAAGGGGAGTTATCTCCCCCTCTTCAAACATGCACGGGGGCTGCGTTGCAGAGAGGTGTAAAAAGGGGCGTGGCTTCATTACACCTCTCTGCAAAGCAGTCCCCTGGCGCATACTGGAGATTCCTGGTGGGCTTTCAGGTCTTATATAGTTAGGAATTAGCATTAAAAAACCTTTGAAATTCACAGAAAAAAACAAAGGTTTCAGGCGTTATATAGTTAGGAATTAGCATTTAAAAAACCTTGCAAATTCACTGAAAAAAACATAGGTTTCAGGCCTTATATAGTTAGGTATTGGCATTTAAAAAACCTTTGAAATTCACTCAAAAAACTATACGTTTTAGGGGTGTTATAGTTAGCTGGACATTTCACTCATACAAAACCATTGAAATTGCTAACTATATTTCGCGCACCCGCAATCCACTGCTGATGATGTCACATATTACATCATTCATGACAAGGTCAGTGACATCACTGATGACATCAAAAATGACATCACTGATGACATCACTGATGACATCATCCACGTGACAATCACAAACACCTTTTCATACACTAGTAAAATCTTTGATCACTCTTTGTAAAATACAGAGTATGATATTTGAATCCATTGTTACAGCAATACAAGTATCTAAAAACCCACTCAGTGATTCATAGATGTATACACACATCTAATCACTTACCTGTAGATTCACTCATACATGCTGTCAATGAACAATAGAACACTATCAAAAATACTTATACACCTAAATCGACATTACACACCAGCACACATCCTATTCACATATGAAGTCATCCTACTCACTTATGCAAACAATGGATCATACTTACGTATTTACTTAGCTACACACTTATACAAACTCAACTTCCTCTATTCATTTAGATAGTAAGTCATACTTAGTGAATTATAAAATCCTTACTACAAGTATAAAGTTATCCATACAGTCACTCACACAATCATTGAGTCTTATGTATACTTATTTATATACAACAACTGACACATACACTGCCTTTTATTTTTCTAGTTTGTTGGACATGTACCAATGAGAAATATATTTGCTCATCACCACACCCATAAAGATATTCACTCACCCAAACAACTGTTAGAACATGTAGTTTTCACTTCATATATCTAGTGAATCAACTATTCACACATCTTTGGGCAGTCACACACCCCCACCGAGCCACACACACATTCACTCTCCCACACAAATACTCAGTTAACTAATCAATAACTAATACAGACTTTCACATAGCTAGTAACCAACTGGAGTACCTGTTTACACAACCACTGACAAAGTGATACAGATATTCAAACAGTTTAGTCACTATCCACTATATTTAGTGAGACACTATAAATTGGTCAAGTAAACAGTCAATTACACTGCTACTAAATCCTCCATCCAAATATTTATTTTAATATATCCACTCATTCATCAATGCAAATTGCTATATATATAATGCATATTTAAATAACGAAGCAAACCACATTCACTGGATGATGTCATCAGTGATGTCATCAGTGATGTCATTTGAGATGTCATCAGTAATGTCACTGACCTTGTCATGAATGATGTAATATGTGACATCATCAGCAGTGGAGCAATTTCAATGGTTTTGTATGAGTGAAATGTCCAGCTTACTATAACACCCCTAAAACGTATAGTTTTTTGAATGAATTTTAAAGGTTTTTTAAATGCTAATTCCTAACTATATAAGACCTGAAACCTATGGTTTTTTTAGTGAAAATATATATATATATATATATATATTTCTTGAAAACAGTCCTGGTTTCTTGGTACCACCATTTGAACTGATTGATACATACCTACCATAGGTACCATGGTGTTTCAGGGTGGGCCCGTGACAGTGTCCAGTGGATAAGGTTCTCCACAAGATCTTTCCTCGCCCTCAGGGTTTGCAGTTCCCACACACACAAAAAACACACTCCTGCGTAAAATTCTTCCGCTCGTAGGTCAAAATCTAAATTTAAAAATGCTCTTAACAATGTTTAGGATTAAGTCCCAGGAATCCTGCCAGGGGTGAGCCAGTGATGCAAACTCTTGAATTCTGTTTACAGCAGATGTGGTGGAAGACATCGGACGGACGGACAGCCTCCTCTGTCTGTGGTAGTTTTACCCAGCACAGCAGAGTCAGGGCACTTATCTTGATACATTTATATCTTACAGAGAAAAACAAATATTTCACTTTGAAACCGTGATATACCCCTTCTTAAATATTATTCTAATAAGCACAAAGGACTACATTTGGGATGCAGAAACCCTTGAAACACTCTGGCATGGGAGGAATGCTGAACATCCTCAGCAGAGAGACCTCTTAATTTGTTTATTAGCAAAATAAAGTTAGTCTGTCAATCACTGAGAAGGGTGGGATATGTATGTCGTGCAGTGCTTAAATTGAGACGGTGGTTTCCGGTGCTCGGCACGGCGCTTGATTGTCAACAATGCGACTTATGACAGTCTGCCACATGGTGGTGCTGTATATCTAATTTAGAGACGAGCACAACAACAGTGGGCCTATTTGTTCAATATACATTAAAATTACCAATACCTGGCATCCAAGCCATACTTATAGCTTTGCGGGTATGGAATAGTCTGAATTGTCACAATTGTAGACGTGTAATGGTTAGTAGTTATGTTGGTAATATCGTTGTCAGCGATGGCAGGGGCAATGTGTGGTGCAAGCTGCAGTGGTCTCCTGGCGAGGGCCCTGACACTTATTTTTTTACAACTCAAGCACTGATGTTGAGCATCCTTTGAGCATAAAGCTAAAGCACACAAGTCCAGGACACAGATGTATATGTTTACATACACAGAGCTCTAGAGATGAAACCAAAACATAAGTACTATGCAGTTGCAGAAAATGACATTGTGAGTTACTACACTATTGACCTTCAAACACATACAAAAATGTAAACTTTCCAAGCCGAGCTCTCTATTCAAGAGTTTCAGGTCTGCAATACCAAACAGAGAGGGAAGCTTTCCGCGTCAGAGACGGGCACAACTTGGCAGCACTGGTTAGCAGTGAGCAAAAAGATGACTGTTGCGATTACAGGTACAATAAAGCAATATTTTGAATTCCACATTCGCCATCACTCACCACACACCACACAACTAGCACTTAATTTGAACCAGTGGTTGCCGGCACTCATTTTGGGAGAGCAGCACATATTTTTCCTCATCAGACATTGACCAAAAGCAGGGGAGGGAAAAACAAAACACACAGTGTGTAAAAGGAGGAAGATAAAGACGAAAAAACATCACAAATGAAGAAAGAGGGAACCCACAAGAGAGAGATAAAGGGACAGGGAGTGTCTGGTAATGGATTAAAGAGGCATGAGGTGGATACAAGACTACGTATTTGCTGCACCCTCATTTGGTAGCAATGACAGTGGGCTTTGAAACATCGTTTTGGCCACTGATACCCATTCTTTTTCAAATTAAGAACTGCACACAACATACACTTACATCACACACAACATACTCATATATATAGTGTTAGATCTGGGGGTCTCTAGTTGGCAGCGGTAAGTACCTTTGATCAAATAGGGACTCTTGCTTCTAGTCAGGGTAAAGGGGATACACACTGTTGATAACCCCTGCTCAACCCCTTGGTAGCTTGGCACGAGCAGACAGGCGTATCCCCAAGGCAATGTGTAAAATATTTGCACCAACACCCACAGTAACACAGTAAAACACCAAAAATTAGCACCACGCATGTTATTTATAAAAATATAAATCACTTTATCTGATTAGGCTAGATCGAAACGACATAAAACCAACATACATAAGGATTCTTTCTTTAGAAATGTTTCTTTGGAATGTTTTAGCAAAAGTAAACATACTTGTAAAAGTAAAGGAACTTGGAGAGTCAGTATGGCTATAGACTCGATTTTCAAAGCGTGGAAAGTCACTGTAAAACAATGTGCTACTATCAATAATGCCCCTACTGCACTTGTTAACAAACAGAACAGAGATGCCAGTACTGATATACATGATTCAACAAAACTAAATACCCACCAGAAACCCGAACAATAAATCAGGAATGGGGATTACTACTTAATAGTATTTTATTCACGTTATTTGCAACATTTGACTCAACATATAATTCATAATACAAAAAATATATTTACAATGGACACAGGGGACAGTGGGGTATTAGCCAACCATTCAATCATTCGTTCAAAATGCAGGCATATCACAAACAACAATATCATGTATACATGCTGGGGGAAAAAAAGGATTTAAAGAAAAAGAGGGACAGTGAAACAAATACCAAGGTCTACAGAATTTTTCAAAACCATTTAGACTGGCTATTTTATGGGTACATTCCTATATTTCTACAGGGTCAAGTAGAACTCATTAGGATTACTATTGCACGGTAATGTACAGCACAATGCTCTGGGTTCGACTAATTCAATGCCCAGGAGCTTCAGTAAACCGGTAGGGTGGGGCCTACGCGTTTCGAATCCCACTGAAATCGTAGGGGATTCTCTTCAGGGCCTTTGGAATTCCTTTACTCAAAGGAAGGACGTGTGTCCTTGCGATACTAGTCCCCGTGTATTGCCTAGGCGCAGGAGCATAGAAGCCTGCCCCTATCTTCCTTTTGGATGCATTATGAGGCTTCTAGGTAAACTCGCTGCAGTTCGAAAGTGGAGCCAACGGAAGTAACGGTCTCGAAGCGTTTAGGGGACCGTAACTGATTAGATAGAGGGAGCCAAACGGTTAAAACCTGAAGTTTGCATTTCAATATTAAATCTTGTTCTTTGAAAGGCGCAACGTCAGTCGATAAAAATAGACGAGTGGAAACACTGGTTTAACAAATTTTGAGAAGCGCGTCTTTTATATTTTTGAATGAAGCGTACGATTTAAATGAACGTACCTGATTTATATTTATATATCCTTGGCTCCGTAGTGGAAAAATGCCGGTTTCAGTATCCTCTCAATGAGGGTCAGGGGGAATGATGATCCGAAAAACCGGGCACTAATCGTCGGCGTCTTAGTCCGCACTGCTCACTCGCGCATGCGTAGTGAGCAGTGCGGACTAAGACGCCGACGATTAGTGCCCGGTTTTTCGGATCATCATTCCCCCTGACCCTCATCGAGAGGATACTGAAACCGGCATTTTTCCACTACGGAGCCAAGGATATATAAATATAAATCAGGTACGTTCATTTAAATCGTACGCTTCATTCAAAAATATAAAAGATGCGCTTCTCCCAATTTGTTAAACCAGTGTTTCCACTCGTCTATTTTTATCGACTGACGTTGCGCCTTTCAAAGAACAAGATTTAATATGGAAATGCAAACTTCAGGTTTTAACCGTTTGGCTCCCTCTATCTAATCAGTTACGGTCCCCTAAACGCTTCGAGACCGTTACTTCCGTTGGCTCCACTTTCGAACTGCAGCGAGTTTACCTAGAAGCCTCATAATACATCCAAAAGGAAGATAGGGGCAGGCTTCTATGCTCCTGCGCCTAGGCAATACACGGGGACCAGTATCGCAAGGACACACGTCCTTCCTTTGAGAAAGGAATTCCAAAGGCCCTGAAGAGAATCCCCTACGATTTCAGTGGGATTCGAAACGCGTAGGCCCCACCCTACCGGTCTACTGAAGCTCCTGGGCATTGAATTAGTCGAACCCAGAGCATTGTGCTGTACATTACCGTGCAATAGTAATCTTAATGAGTTCTACTTGACCCTGTAGAAATATAGGAATGTACCCATAAAATAGCCAGTCCAAATGGTTTTGAAAAAATCTGTAGACCTTGGTATTTGTTTCACTGTCCCTCTTTTTCTTTAAATCCTTTTTTCCCCCAGCATGTATACATGATATTGCTGTTTGTGATATGCCTGCATTTTGAATGAATGATTGAATGGTTGGCTAATACCCCACTGTCCCCTGTGTCCATTGTAAATATATTTTTTGTATTATGAATTAAATGTTGAGTCAAATGTTGCAAATAACGTGAATAAAATACTATTAAGTAGTAATCCCCATTCCTGATTTATTGTTCGGGTTTCTGGTGGGTATTTAGTTTTGTTTAATCATGTATATCAGTACTGGCATCTCTGTTCTGTTGGTTAACTAGTTGGCTCAGCCTTACTGATTAGAGCCAGCTCCCTGTTGTTTTTCGCCCCACTGCACTTGTAGCACAGAATACTGCCTTTGTAGCCAAGGATGCTTTCTTTCAATGTTTCGTCTCTCAGCAATGCCCCCGCGGTACTGGTAGCACCAAAAATGCTGCCTTTCCCAGACGTCATTACGCTCGCACAGTCACTCGTAGCCCCTGCCAGCTCTGAACCCGCTCCTGGCATCACACAGACACAGCGCGGCGGGGACGTTTACCTGGAGCTGCACTGGTGTTGATGCCTCCCTCCTTATGAACCTCCAACGGGAGCCCCTCTCCTCCTGCGGCACAGCTTCGGCAAATACGGGACTTCTTTCTTCCGCTCTGCGTCTTGATGACATGGTTGCAGGAGTCCGGGTTGCTAGGCCACCCTCTGGCTTCGCTCCAGATACGCCGCAGCTCCTCTCCTCAGTGGAACCTTCCTTTGGCAAACAGCTCAAGTAGCTGCAATGAATTAAAAGTAAACACGCAGCAATTCTGGCGATCGGGCCGTTGGTAAAGAGATACCTGCCCCTCGGGGCTTCTCTCTGATCACGGGCAGGGCGGCTGTGATCAGGGCCGGACTGGGAACCAAAACCGGCCCTGGTAAAGTGCTTGGCCACCCCCCCCCCCCCCCCACCCCCCTCCCAAAGGGGGGGGGGTCCGGTGGTGCGGCTGAGCTGGTTGCCAGGGCCGGTTTTCTGCTTTTTTTGTTACAGGGCCGATTTTGCAGTTATGCTGCGAAAACGGCCCTGTAACAAAAACGGCCCCCAGGGGCCAAAGACCGGGACCCATCCATGCGGTGCACCAGGGGATTGCCCGGTGCCCGCAACGGCCAGTCCGGGCTTGGCTGTGATGCACGCAGCGCTCTCTGTGCTTGTTGAGAGCAGATAAGAGTGCAGGCAAGACATGCTTCACAGAGGCACCAGCAATGTCCTGGGGGCACACAATTATCACCAGAGACAGCAGAAACAGCAGAGCATGGTGCAGGGCAAATTTCAGGAGTTTTGGCAAAACCTTTGTATCCCTGTTTCCAACAGGAGGCCAGCTCTTCTCAGGCCCTTGGAGACAGTTACACTTCAGAGGGGACAAAGCACACAGCGCAGCTCCTCTTCAAGTAGGGGAACACAGCACACAGCAGAAAGTCCCTTAGTCCTCTTCCTCAGTAACAACAGCAACTGCAGGTCAGCCCCCAGACACACAGCAATGGCAGCACTTTTCCTCAGTCTTCTTCAGCTGTTTTTCCTTGGGAGGGATTCCTTCTTGATCATGAAGTTTCCTAGTCCAAAGTTTAGGGGTTTCAGTTCAGATATTGATACCCCAAAAGTCTTTGTTCTTCATGTGTGAGGGGTCCTGGACCCAGTCAACCCCAGTTCTGGGTGCACTCTGCCAGTGCACATCTTCTTGAAATGAAATTAAATGAAATGAAAGGAGTCTTATAAACGCGCGACTTCGCCAAATGGCATCAAGGCGCCTAACAAAAATTAAAAAAAACAATAGAACAGTGACTACAAGTACGCCTTTGCAAACAGCCAGGTTTTTAAGGCTTTACGGAACCGAGGGACAGAAGACTGGGCTTTAATTTCACCAGGAGAGTGTTCCACAGCCTATGGGCGATTGAGGAAAAAGCCCTCCCGCCCCATCTGTTCTTAAAGAAACGCGGTACCACCAGCAGATTTTGTGAGGAGGAATGTAAGGGTCTGCCGGAAACATAGGGGGCCAGCAGTTTCTTGACCCCACCTGCACCATTACCAGAAAGTGCGCTATGAGTCAGGCAGAGCACCTTAAAAGTGATCCTCGCTTCAATAGGAAGCCAATGTAAGGCCTTCCTAGCTGCTGTCGTAGATGCCAGTCTGGGAACGTCAAGAACAAATTTGGCGGCCGCATTTTGTGCGGTCTGAAGACGTTGTATTAGGCTCTTATTCATGCCGGTATATAGGGCGTTACAATAATCAAGTCGCGAAGCAACAAGTTGTGGAAAATTAACACAAACTTGGTGAACATTATCGGCGCCATCTTGCCCCCTTTTCAAGCCCATTCGTGCGCGTAAGCGGCAGCCATTTTGAACACCATGGCCTCCCTGCCCCCCGCTGATAGCCAGCGCATCTCTCTCTCTCTCTCTTAGCCTCGCAAGCATCCCCCCGCACACTGACAACCCCCGTTCTCTCATGCCTTGGGTCATAAACCCCCCTTCAGCGCAGCTTCACCACAGAATCCCATCCTGTTCCCAGCGCGACACCTCCCCTCATTCCTTTCATGGCCTCAGATCCTTTTGATGCAAACCCCCTTTTTTCCTGCGTCCCCGTTTGTCTTCCTTGTTCCCAGGCCGCCACCTGGCCCTGCGGATACTGTTTATTACCCCGTACAGTAGGAAGCTTCCCCTCCCCATCAAAAGACCCTCGAACCGATCAAAGCCCCCACCCTATGAGATCCGATCAACCCCATGCATTCCGTGAATCGGCGGAATGCCCTGCTGTGCGGCAACCATCACCTGTTGTGACCGGGGTGGGGAATCCAACTGTAAATGTGTGTGGGAACGGGCCTGCAGGGGAGATTCCGAGGATGTTCTTTCAACTATCAACGTGTTGCGAGAATGTGTTATGTGCAATAAAGGTCATAAACCCTAGTATAAGAGGCCAGGCCTCAGAGATGTGGTTAGAGCACCTCGTGACGATACTTGCTGTCTGAATTGATGTGTTCTCCTCCGGAGAGAATAAAATCCTCGTTTCCTGCCTTCCAGTCTCCAGCGCCTGCTTCTTCATTGATTAACATTGGTGGGTCATAGAGGCGATACCGCCGGGCAACATAAAAGGGTCTTTGGTTACTGGTTGTCTTTGAAACCCTTTTTAACAATTGGCGTCCCAAACGTGGGGCCCATCAGCGACTCGTGGATCCAGTGGGAGAGGTCCTGACGACAGAGTGAACGACTGCAACGATCGGAAGGTACCCTGTCCGATAGACCCTCGTCTGACAGCCGATCATCCGAACTTCACTGGTTCCGAACAGACCTCTCTCGAGTGATCTGCGGTCCTGACTGGGAACCATCAGGAGTGCCACGAGAAGTACGAAGAGAAGAGGACGATCGGGCGCTGGATTCGGAAGACAAGAAACTGTCCATGCGGTCCGGGTAAGGTCGTGTAAACACGACAAACTGCGAAAGTGATTGATAATTGAAAGTGATTGATAGTTGATGAGAAAATACTAGTATTACTTTTTGTTAATTTATTGGAGATTCACTGTCTGCAAACGGAGAAACAACAGGCTCTCCCTTTATAAACAGCGAAGGATAGGTACGCACCCGTCGGACCTATCTTTCTCCCCCACTGAACAATTGCCCCCTCCCCCCATTGATTAACTGTTATAGATTGTTTTCTGGAGATTCTCTGTCTGCAAACAGGGAAGAATAGGTCCCCCTCTTTACAGATAGTGAAAGGGTAGGTGACGCGAACCTTTGCGAGCCTACTTATTCTCCCCATTGACCATATTGATTTTTTATTTTTGACCTAACATTGATTGTTCAAGATTGGTTCATGAGGTATTCACTACGTGCAAACAACGTAGAATAGAAATATTCTGTCTAGTCTTTGCGCGCAGTGATAAGATAGGTAGTGCTGACTATTATCCCATTGTGATCCGTCATGCCTGTCTTCTCCCCACTGGTTAGTAGCCTGTTTAGCCCGGACCGCTTATTAGAGATGAACCATCCGGCTCCGCTGGAAGGCACCCCTAATAAGGACATGTTCATGAAGCATGGATTAATCGCTATAGCCTATAGTGAGCTGTGGCATAAATATACGAAAAAGGATCGAGAAAGTCAGTGGCCACTGAGAGGATCCTTTGATCTTGACAAAATAGAAACGGTAGAAATAGCCCTTCGTAGGAATGAAACAACACCTATTATGCTCGATAGTCTCGGTATGTGGCGCAAAGAAGCCACACGACGAAGGGAAGGCGACGAATTCAGAAAAGGTGAAGGGACACGACAGACAACCCTCCAAACGTCTAGTAGGCAAAGGGAAGGGCCAGCGATGGCACAGTCCCGAGGAGTAGACATGGAAAGAGAACGGTGTAGAGGGATGTGCCGACAAGTCAACCCCGGGACACAACGACCCAAAGGTAACCCCCCGACACTGCGCACAGGACGAATAGATTTAAAACAGAACCAATGTGCTTTCTGTAAATGCCTCGGGCACTGGAAAGCCCAATGCCCGACTTTGCAGAGCATAGGTAAGAACGGAGGGTCGACAGAAAGGACAGGCCGACAGAAAGGGAAAAGACGCGAAATAAAAACCAATCAGACTAGTGCGGACAGGACAGATAGAACCACCCCGTTTGATTATGCTCGATGGCACAGATTTCGTCAGACCAATTTTAACGACATGTTAGAGTTCTGGGACTGATTGCTCTCTGTTGCTCCCCCACTCTGAAAAACAAACACAACTGCAGGCCAGTGTAAACAACCCCCCCCCGTTAGAGAAAAGACTCAAGGAAGCCAAGCGTCTATTATATAACTTAGGATTTAATTACGGTAAAGAAAACACACAACCAACAGTAAATAGAATAACTAGTAGAACTCTCTAAAAAGCAAACTTGACTAATAGGAAAAATACAAAACATGTTATGCTCACTCCGGAAGTCCTCGAAATGTAACAGTTCGATGGTCCCGCCCATCCGAAACACATAGCACGTGTGGGGCGGGGCCTGCCAGCAGCCATGAGCCAAAAGGGATCGCCGGCGAGAAGGTCCTGGAGGCTCCACCAAGCAGGCAATGAAATGGTCTTCCCATACTACCCTTCCAGGGATGGCGTCCCCCGGGCCGCGAGTAGGGAGGGGGCGGATGCAAATGACCCCCTCCCTCGTATCTCCTGGTCCGGCCATCACGAATTTCTCCATCGAACGGATGCAGGGTGGGCAGAAAGGAAGAGGCGACGCGGACGAGCCTCTTCCACCTCCACAGGTAGGAGGCTTCCCTGCCCTGGTCCGGCGCCGACGTCCTCCAGCCGGGCGACGGCTATATACCTACGCCGCACAGGACACATAATGCCCGACTGGTATATTTCCTTAGCACAGGACATACAAGACCCGACTGGTATACTTGCATAGTACAGGACACACAATGTCCGACGGGCATATTTACGGAGCACCGGATGTACAGTGGTCCCCCAAGAGTCGGAATCAGGGGTGTAGGGTGGTCATCATGTGCGCCCCTGATTCAAAGGGACGGCGTAGGATGCGCCGGGAGAGGAAGGCGGCACGGACGAGCCTCCCTCACCTCCCCAGATGAAGGCTCCACCGCTGCACCCTGGCGCCCCGAACCAAAATGTCCTGCTCCAGCAGCATGATGCTCTGTCCTTCGCCATCACAAGAAGTTTCTTCCACTCCTGATGGATACGACAAAGGTGGCTGCCACAGGGTCTCAAAATGGCGTCTGGGCCCTCGAAAGGCGGGTCTAGGCCGCTGGAGTAACTTTGTCCGAAATTGCAACTCGGGCACTTGCCCACCTGGGCGCAAGCCCCCACCATCGACAAACGTCCCCTCGACTTTGAAGATTCTACCAAAGTCCCAAGAGCCCTCAGCCCCTTCAGGCTTCCGGTGAGGAACAGCTGCATTGATCTCAAATGAAATAACCACGGCACAGCAACAAGATGGCGGGGCTCTCGTGTCTGCATCAGCTTCCGTCTGAACCACCCAGGAACATTATTGGCTAACGAACTCGAGTAAGTTCCGGCTGAACATCAACATGACCCGGTAAGAAAGACTCTACCCCCTCCCTCTCTTGATTGACGGTCCACGCCACCAGCCCCTCTGTTAGCACAGTTTCTTTTGAACTGCCGAAAGGGACCCTGGTCCAACCGCCAATCGTCGAGGATATTTTTTTTTTCCTCTGGTGCTACTTCCGGACTAAACCGGCCTCGCCCAAAATGGCGCCGGTATCAATGGAAACTAACGGACGCCTCGTGGTGTTCCTTAACTAATGAAACTTGATGTACTAAGATATATATACGAACCATTGTGCACTCGATGGGAAAGGGAGGAGGGTTCACTTGGCGAACGTTTGAGAAGGGGTTCCGTAAAAATGTTGATTTCAATGAACGGTTTATTTTTGATATTTATTGTAACTGGTACATAACGTCGCTTATGATGCACACCCACGGTTTACATCTAGGAAATGTGATTCCGATGAACTTGACTGTGTTTCCATTTATGAACTGAAATGCCCCTGATTCCCTCGTCACGCAATGAAATGTTTTCAGTTACTTGCAAATAATAGATTAGGCCTTTTTACATGTTCTTGTGCTACAAAATAACCCCCTACTGTATGTGCTTCCATCGACGACATGTCAGGCCAAATTATGATTGTGCTCTCACATTTTACGTACTGAATGATTATACAAATAAAGGTCTTAAAAACTATGAATAGGCATCGCATACTTTTGTAAATGCGGGTATCGGAGGGAGGGTTTTTCTGTGCGCAACCGTTCTGCTCTTTTTTAAAGGTTATCCGAGAAATGGTTGTTCGGCCCCGGATTGATGATCGGATCCCAGGTATGATACGTTGCCTCCAAAATATACGACTAAGCTCAGGAACTAACGTATGACGAAGGACCTCGACTTCTGAGAATGGGTAAAGTAAAGCGGGGTGATTGATAAAATGTTATTAAGATATGGCGGTCGAAGGTACTAAGGTACCGGGTTAAACGAAGAACTGATATGCCTTAGAACCTCACAGCTTTGGGAATGATTTAAGGATCCCGAAGGCCGGATACATCTACAAAACCGGGTACCTCACGCTAGGCACCTCTGATTCCTTTTTAAGCGTTCCTCTACACACGATCCTTAATGCCATCCTCGAACCCCCCCATGAACCACCTATCACATTGCTCGCCCCCTTGACTTTCGGAAACCAAAACCCTAAGGGATTATATCCCGAAGAGATAAGTACGAGTACGCGGTAAGTAAAGGACTTTCGTGCCCGTACATTTGATGTGTTCGAATGTTGTCCCCCCACCTCCCCCTTTCCCTCCTTTTTCCCTCTGCAGGTTACATTAGAATCCCGATTAGAGTATCGTAAGGGATCTGGAACCACGTCACGCCCGATGCATGAAAACGGACTAGCGCTGCAAGACGATACAAAAAGGACGCCCTACCCAATGCACGACCTTTTTTGTACCTGATCTAATGCTCTTCTGTCCCAAAACTGCATGCTTTCTACATCCTAACATAGACCCGAAACGCCTAACGTTGGGTAACGCACTGAATAGCCCAAACAATACACGGTCTTTCTCCATGTCACATGTGTATTGTTTGGCCTATTATCTCTCTCTCTCTCTCTCTCTCTCTCTCTCTCTCTCTTTCACCCCTCCACACTTTCCCTCTCCCTAGTGACTGGCACCTAATTGACGGACCTGGTGCACCTCCTGATTGGCCCCAAATACCATAAGTATTTGCACAAATTTGTCCAAAATAAAATTGTATCGGTACCACGTTACTACCTCTCCTTTTCTGCTAAATATGGATGAAATTCAAATTGGCCAATAGGAAAGGGACAGGTAAGACGACTGAGGTTCCCTAAATTTGACCCACAGTCAGGGAACTATTTGTCAGTGGCTTCTATGATAAAATACGTCTGTGGTAATGCGACCATCCCCATTCCAAATTGTCTCCACACCCCAAACAGTAAGAAGTGATCGAGACACCCCCGTCTTTCCAAAATGCCCCCAGTTTTGGTATCAGCTGCCCTGAACGAGAGCCTGAAAAACGCCCCCTGCTCCAATTCACTGTGTTCCTGATTGTTTTCCATAAGATCCCGCCTTCCCCGAGGACAAGTTTAATAATTATTGCAAACCACCCCCCCCCCGAGTTTTTGTAGTAACCAGCTTGCGAGGATTTATATAGAAAGTTAGAAAGATGTGTGCAAAGTTAAAAATTAGATCGAAAATCGAAAGAACTTGTTGCAGTAAGCCTTGTTGAAAATAAGATGTTTTTATGTAATGAAGACTTGTTTAGCCTATGTTCACCCCTCAGAAGGATGCCTATCAGACTGTGGTGAATAGCACGTTGCACTTTTTTTTTGTAAAATACAAGGCCCTGAAGACCAGCCTAGCCTTGCAAGACTCGTACTAGGGAAATGGGTCTCTACCAGAAGAACTGACATCTACTATAATAGACGTATGCAATAAATGAGTACCAGACCTCGTACCTATTACAAATGAACGTAATAACCATCAAAGCGCCAAAGAATTAGCCAACAAAAGGAAGTTGTAAGGAATCCAGCAAACCCATCATCAATTGTTTATACGTTAGCCGCAAAAATCTCAAATGTAGCGAGTGCTTACCCCCGTTGCTTGGTGTTGGGAGAGAAATAGATTTATGTAATTACCTTCTTCTGCAATATCTCTAAAGACTGTCTTTTCAAAACTCATTTAAGGGTGTCACTGTCGGAGGAGAAAGAGACCGGATGTGGGAGCACGCGGCCTGACTGCGGATTGTGGAACATCAGCGACGGAGGCCGAGGCGAGACCACGGCAGTAAGGAGTCGCAGGACGGGGCACTGTTTCAGACAAAGCTAAGGAAAGGGCTGACCTGAAGCCCCTGCTCTATGATCAACGTGTGCCAAAAAGTCCCCGCTCTCTGAACATGGTTACGGACCCGCCTGTCGCAAACTCTCCGTCCCCCTGATCTGTCCCCGACTTGGCCTTGCTCCATCCCCTCCTCCTCCGACCTACCATAAGGACTGTTCACACCCGCACCTTTCCACACGAACTCCCAAGTTCCTCCAAATCCTACTGAGCTACCCAGAGAAGAGTACTCCCTGCGTCAGAAGGGAGGGAGCTCCGACTAAGTAGACCACGAACTATGTTAATCTTAGAACGGTGACCTAGAACTCCACCAAGGGTCGCTTCTAAAGAGAAGATGAACGAAGTATGTGGTTCTACCCGCTGCTGAACGCCTCGAAGATGATGGAAGCAACAGGAAATGCCCACCACAGAGACTCAAGAAACAAACAGATCTCACAATTCAGGAACAATCGCATTTTTTATTGCAAATCTATGCTCTGCGTTACAAAAGAAAGTGCACCTGCTCCAAAACCGTAACGCATTTCTCCTATGAGGTCTGACGAAACAAAACAAAATGTACCCCTGCCCGCAGACCTCCAACGACTCAATCCACATGAACATTCCTGTTGACAGACCGAATTGTAATCCAGGTGCTTAACGGTGCCAACAGAAGACGACAAAAGACAACGAGAACTCTGATATTTTTACTGTATCTCCTTTCTCTCCCAATCACCATTGGACTAACTATGCACCCGCCGAATGCAAAAAGGACTTACTTATATGATAACTTACCAGTTCTTATTCCAAATGACTATAAGTATCTATGATCTGTACCCAACGCCCTCGCTACGTAATTCTAGTCTGATATTGCATTACGATGACTTTTTTCTGCAACCAACTTAACGATGAACCCGCCTACTAGATGATGAGATTTTTCAATATGATGTTTATAATGTGATGTTTATGTACAGTTCTTTTGCCTAAGTCCCCTCTCCCTTACTTATGATCGCTGCATATAGGTATAGATAGGAAATAGGCCAGCAAGATGTCTTGGAAATGTTAAAGGGAGGACTGTGGAAAATTAACACAAACTTGGTGAACATTATCGGCGCCATCTTGCCCCCTTTTCAAGCCCATTCGTGCGCGTAAGCGGCAGCCATTTTGAACACCATGGCCTCCCTGCCCCCCGCTGATAGCCAGCGCATCTCTCTCTCTCTCTCTTAGCCTCGCAAGCATCCCCCCGCACACTGACAACCCCCGTTCTCTCATGCCTTGGGTCATAAACCCCCCTTCAGCGCAGCTTCACCACAGAATCCCATCCTGTTCCCAGCGCGACACCTCCCCTCATTCCTTTCATGGCCTCAGATCCTTTTGATGCAAACCCCCTTTTTTCCTGCGTCCCCGTTTGTCTTCCTTGTTCCCAGGCCGCCACCTGGCCCTGCGGATACTGTTTATTACCCCGTACAGTAGGAAGCTTCCCCTCCCCATCAAAAGACCCTCGAACCGATCAAAGCCCCACCCTATGAGATCCGATCAACCCCATGCATTCCGTGAATCGGCGGAATGCCCTGCTGTGCGGCAACCATCACCTGTTGTGACCGGGGTGGGGAATCCAACTGTAAATGTGTGTGGGAACGGGCCTGCAGGGGAGATTCCGAGGATGTTCTTTCAACTATCAACGTGTTGCGAGAATGTGTTATGTGCAATAAAGGTCATAAACCCTAGTATAAGAGGCCAGGCCTCAGAGATGTGGTTAGAGCACCTCGTGACGATACTTGCTGTCTGAATTGATGTGTTCTCCTCCGGAGAGAATAAAATCCTCGTTTCCTGCCTTCCAGTCTCCAGCGCCTGCTTCTTCATTGATTAACATTGGTGGGTCATAGAGGCGATACCGCCGGGCAACATAAAAGGGTCTTTGGTTACTGGTTGTCTTTGAAACCCTTTTTAACAAAGTGCTACCACCACTTGCTTCCGCGCCTGAGGGGACAGGTAGGGTTTTATTTTCCTGAGTATTTTAATAATCCCCCAACAGGTAGCAAGAGTTATGTTGACCTGCAGAATCATAGAGAGGGCAGGGTCAATCAGAACTCCCAAATTCCGCGCTGACTCCGTAGGGGTAGGACAAGCTCCCAGCGAAGGCGGCCACCATTCAGGTGACCAGATGTTATTGTTAGGGCCGACCACCAGAATCTCAGTTTTATCCCCGTTCATTTTTAATGAATTGTAAATCATCCATTGTGACACTGCTTCCAAGCAGTTCCTAAAGTTGAGCGGGGACGAGTGATCGTGGTGAGACAGGGACACCAGAATCTGTGTGTCATCTGCATAGGAGACTACCTCCATCCCAAAAGATCTAACCAGCTTGGCAAGTGGGTTCACATAGATGTTAAACAGGGTCAGACTTAATGCCGACCCCTGAGGGACCCCACATTGCACCGGTAGGGATGGAGATAAAAAGTCTCCCAGCTTAACCCTCTGAGACCTCTGGTCGAGGAAGGAGGCCAACAGACCAAGGGCCGCCCCTTCAACCCCTATTTCCCTCAGGCGCGATGTTAACACCGAGGGAGACAGGGTATCGAAGGCGGCCGTGAGATCTAGAAGGACTAGGATGATGGAATGACCCCGGTCTACCTCCAGACGGATGTTATTCAATACGACCAATATGACTCAGTACTGTGGTGTTTCTTAAAACCATGCTGGGATTGGTCCAAAAGATCTGAGGAGTCAAGAAAGGCCGCCAGATGTTGGTTAAGATACGTCTCCAGCATCTTCGCAGGTGCTGGGAGCAAAGAAATGGGGCGGTAATTCTTGAGCACCTCTGGGTCAAGTGTGGACTTTTTTAAAAGTGGCTTGACCACTGCGTTCTTCCATTCAGATGGAAAAATGCCCTCTCTCATGGCCCTGTTCATAATGTCAAGAAGAGAGGGGAGCAAGGAGTCTCTGCAGTCCTTCAGGCCCTTAAGAGGACATGGGTCCAGGGGGGATCTTACTTAGAAGCATATCGAGCTCCAGATAGGATAGAGCGGAAACTCTACCAAGCTCTTTGGGGCAGTTAGGGATAACTCCTTTAAAAGCGGCGAGAGGGGAACAGGCGGAGGAGGTGTGACAGATCTTTGTACTTCAAGATTAAGGTATATATCCTCAATCTTCGAATGAAAGAATCCTGCGATTTTGTCACAGAATTCTTGGGTGCCTGCCACAGAGTCTGGTATCTGTAGCACACAAAGCGAGTCCACTATTTTAAAAAGATATCTAGGAGAGGCGAGAGTCGTCGTCAAGTTAGCAAAGTACTCTCAACTAAAAAAATTTAATGTTTGTGGACTGTCATTGTGAACCAGTGTGTGGAAAGAAGGAATGTGGGGGTGCTGCAGCACCCCCAAAATAACCCTACAGAAGTTCAAGGATAGAATGAGCAATGAAGAGGGTTTAAAATGTTGAGTTTTTCTTCTTGCATTTGTTTGTGCTGAAAGACCGATGTTAAATGTCAAGGAAAGTCTTCCAACAAATTGCTGCTCATTATTTAAACATGGAGATTGATGTTTACTTTTCCTTTCTAGAACTGCAAAATGAGGGGATTTCATAACATGGACCAAGTGACAATCTTGTTGTAGTACCAGCAGTGTGAAAGGAAAGGCTCAAGGAAATGTTTTCAAACAACCAACACTTACATTGTTGTAAATATTCAAATAGTCCAAGATATAGCAGCAACAGAAAATGCAGACTTAAGGCATTCCAGTGTGTTTGTCGTTCTGCAGTGCGATAGAAACAAATATTTTTATAGGATCAAAATAAAGAAAGGCAACCCCAGTTCTGGGTGCACTCTGCCAGTGCACATCTTCTTCCTTTGTGAGTGTGGGCCAGGGTCATCAGACACACCTCAGAAGGTGGACTTAGGCCTATTCAGCCTAGTGCTGACTCACCCAGCCTCCTGGAGCCACCACACCCCCTGTCCCTCACAAACCAGACAGTACATTCACAAGCAGGCAGAGGCACACAGAAAGGTTGAACAAGAAAATAGCCACTTTCTAAAAGGGCTATTTCTAAACACTAAATTTAAAAATCAACTTCCCTAAAAGATGTGTTATTAAATTCCGAGTTCAGGTATACCAGATTCCAAATTTCTATCTTGCTGCTATGGGAAGATATGCAGGTAAACATGTTACCCAGCATTCCCCATTCTATTCTATGGGCAAGATAGCCTTTCAATAGTGAACAAGCATTTGCAATGCAATAGGGTTCGCATTAGTAAAGTTAGAGGTATTAGTACTGTAAATGACACATTTTTTTATTTATGTTTTTGTTTTGAAAATAGCGAAATAATAACTTTGTCATTTACAATGCCAATAGTGTTAACTTTTGCAAACGTGACACCTATAGCATTTGTAATGCAATATGTGTTGTATTTACATGACTTAGATGTATTAATATTAACAATAACAATGGGTTGTATTTTTTTCAATATTTAATACTTAAATAAAAGTTATTGTAATTTAAAATTGCAATAGCTTAAACTTTTGCAAATAACTTTTTGGAAGATTATGTTTAGTGTATTTTATTGTGAGGAAAATACAAGAACAGAAGTGAAATATTAACATTTTTTTGTGACATTTGTAATAAAGTTTGAAACATTGAGAGAACATATTTGAATCAGTTGTTCTTGAATGGTTGCACAGATTGATGCTGTGGTGGCTCTGAATGATGTTGTGGCGGTGACGAGTCATGCTGTGGCGTTCAGTGATGCTCTGGTAGTGCATAGTGATGTTGTGGTGCCCCTGAGTGATGCTGTGGTGATGCGATGGATAGTTAGGGCGATAGATAGAGGGAGGGTGAAAGATAGATAGAAGGAGGGCGAGAGATAGAGGCAGGGTGAGAGATAGAGGCAGGGCAAGAGGGCCAGGGATGGAGTGTGGGCGAGGGATGGAATGTGGGCGAGGGATGGAGTGTGGGCGAGGGATGGAGTGTGGGCGAGGGATGGAGTGTGGGCGAGGGATGGAGGTGCTGAGTGGTGCTGCTGAGTGGTGCTGCTGAGTCATAATGTGGAAGGGAAGGGAAGAAAGAAAGAATAAAAGAAAGAAGGAAGAAGGGAGGAAGGAAAGAAAGAACAAAAGAAAGAAGGAAGAAAGGAGGAAGGAAAGAAAGAACAAAAGAAAGAAGGAAGAAGGGAGGAAGGAAAGACAGAAAGGAATGAAAGGGAGGGAGGAAAGGAAGGAAGGAATGGAAGAAAGAAAGAAAAGGAAGGCAAGAAAGGATTGAAAGGAAGGAAGGAAAGGAAGGAAGGAAAGAAAAGAAGGAAAGAAAGGATAAAAGGAAAGAAAGAAAGGATTCTAATTGCAAGTGTCAACATGAACAGGCTTGTTTTGAAGATGTAGTCCCCAAATTTGCGATTCCACGACAGAGAGGGGCTGTGAAGGACGGAGGCGACAGGCAGAGGCCACGGGGACATCAAAGGAAGGGTGGGAGGGGAAAAAATGCATTAGCGAGCGAGAAAAGCCATAAACACCAGGGGGGTGGGGAAGCAGATTGCCTCCGAGCTTTCAAGCCTTTGTGAGGCCAAGCGCGTGCCTGGGGAAGCAATGTTGAGTGCTGGCCAGAGGAGAGCACGACAGGTAAGAAAGAGGACAATGTGGAGCACTGGGCGGGAGAGAGAAGGGTGTGAGAGAGATCGAAGAGTAATGCAAAAACAAAATAGTAAGAGATCGAGATGGCATGTGCCGGACTTCAAATACAGTACAGTATTGATTCATTCTAAACGGTACCAAGTGAGTAGCGTTTCAGCAAAAGGGTGGACGTGGCAAATGTAGCACGAATCCTGAGATAGGTCTGAAAACAGATTACAATCCAATGAAAGAGGCAATAGATAAAATTATATCCATCCGTACTATGGGAGCGTACTATAAAATAGAAGGTACATTCGGAATGGAATAACATGGGTAAAAGGTGATTCAAAAACAAACGCGCTTCTAACGTGTAAACACTAATGGGTGTCAGAGGTTCATACTTAAGACATATGCAAATGTAAACAGGCAAATTAGGTCTGATGCAAAAGCAATACTGTGTGGTTAATCAACATACATCACAAAAAACGACTAATAAAGACTTGTCCGTTAGGCATATTAATGCGTGATGTCATTATAGCCTTCAGTAGTACAAAAATAGTGTGGGCGCTTCGTGTAAAACAGCAAGTGATACTGTGAAGCAAATAACGTGGGCGGCAGGTGAATCCAGCATGACGTTGTCCTACAGCAATTAAAACTGCTAGGAATCCCTGATATCAAAGTAAATCATGTGCAGATATAAATAACTGGGTGCCACTGATTCAAAGGATGACTGTGCAAATATAAACAGGGAGATGAGTCTGACATAAAACAAGTGAGTAGCGTTTCAGCAAAAGGGTGGACATAGAAAGTGTAGCACGAATCCTGAGATAGGTCGGAAAACCAATTACAATCCAATGAAAGAGGCAATAGATAAAATATATCCATCCGTACTATGGGAGCGTACTATAAAATAGAAGGTACATTCGGAAGGGAATAACATGGGTAAAAGGTGATTCAAAACCACCCGCACTTCTAACGTGTAAACACTAATGGGTGTCAGAGGTTCATACTTAAGACTTATGCAAATGTAAACAGGCAAATTAGGTCTGATACGAAAGTAATACCGCGTGGTTAATCAACATACATCACAGAAAACGACTAATAAAGACTTGTCCGGTAGTCATAATAATGCGTGATGTCATTATAGCCTTCAGTAGTACAAAAATAGTGTGGGCACTTTGTGTAAAATAGCAAGTGATACTGTGAAGCAAATAACATGGGCGGCAGGTGAATCCATCCATCCAACAGCAATTAAAACTGCTAGGAATCCCTGATATCAAAGTAAATCATGTGCAGATATAAATAACTGGGTGCCACTGATTCAAAGGATGACTCTGTGCAAATATAAACAGGGAGAGGAGTCTGACATAACAAAATGTGCAGCGTGGTAATTCTGCAAAAATCACGGTGGTCGGCTATTGAAGACAAAAACTGGTAGGCAAAAGGGTCTGTGAATGTAAAAACCTGCGCAGTAGAAACCACAAAGAGGTGATCGCGTAAGAAAATGGCGAGTCAACCGGTAAAGCGAGGACATGTCTCATATGGTGGCGAGAATGGTAACCCGTGTCTAACATTAACACGGAAAGCTTAAAGGTGTTAATTGGTGTCTACATGGGTTGGGGAGGAGAAATGCGAGTCACGGCCGGCCGATCGCACGCTGGGGGAAGCTTCAGATGCATGTGGGAGGGAGGCTGGTGGCTTGTGGATGTGCTTTTCACGTGCACTGCCTGCCTGAAATCCGATCTGCCCGATGGTTTAGCTCTGAGCTCTGGTTTACTCACTATACTCTCGTTCTATTAATAGGACGAGCCCTAAAAACGAAAATGGCAGTATTTCAATATCAGGACATGTTACCCACACTAGAACATGTCCAACCTTTCACATACACTGCACCCTGCCCAGGTGGGTACCTTGGGCCTACCGTAGAGGTGTCCAATGTGTAAGAAAAGGGAAGGGTTAGGCCTGACAAGTGTGTACACTGGCCAGGACAACATGGCAGTTAAACCAACTGCGCACAGGCACTGCAGTGGCAGGCCTGAGACACCATCTTAGGGCTACTCATGCGGGTGGTACAATCAGTGCTGCAAGCGCAGTAGTAGCATTTGAATCACCAGCCCTGGCACACTCAGTGCACTTTACTAGGGACCTACTTGTAAAACAAATATGCCAAGCATGGATAACCAATCACCATATCAATGTATACAGAGAGCACATGCACTTTAGCACTGATCAGCAGTGGTAAAGTGCCCAGAGTCCTACAGCCAACAACCACAGGTCAGGAAAAACAAGGGAGGAAGAAGCAAAAAGTTTGGGGATAACCTTGCAAAAAGGGCCATTTCCAACATATAGGTATAAATACAGATACAGAAAGGGGCTTTTGAACAACCCTTTGAAGACATTGGCTATTGTGGTTCAGCTTGCTGTAGGCATTGTGTTGGAATAAGCAAATGGCACTTCGCAAATATGAATTTGTTTATAAAGATGTCCATATGCATTCTGAATAATTCCTTGTATTTTAAAATGTTCTTTTTTGGGGTAGCTGTGTTGCAATGGTGAACTAAAAAAATCTAATGTTTGTGGAGTGTCATTGTGAACCAGTGTGTGGAAAGAAGGAATGTGGGGGTGCTGCAGCACCCCTAAAAGAAATCCCTACAGAAGTTCAAGGATAGAATGAGCGGTGAAGAGGGTTTAAAATGTTGAGTTTTTAGGTCTCGCCTGTCGATGCGCATGCGCATCGAGCAAGCGAGAGTATTGGGACTTATCCACTCTTTTCCCAACTTGCAAGGAATCGTGGCGATTCCTTGCAGTGCCCGTGACTTTTAAGCTCAATGCGCTTGCGCATTGAGCTTAAAAGCGCGTGCACGTCCGTCTTGGTTTACCCGCTCCGCCCCCTCCCCTTCCCGCCGTGTCGCATTTCTCCTCCCCCCTCCCCTCTCTTCCCTCCGTCTTGTTTGGTTGTCCCTCCCCTTCCCGCCGTGTCGCATTTCTCCTCCCCCCTCCCCTCTCTTCCCTCCGTCTTGTTTGGTTGTCCCTCGTAATGGACGTGGCACGCCAACACCTCCCAGAGCGAGGCTTCCTCCTTCTGTCCCGGCATTGAGCCCAAGCAACATTTGACAGAGAACCATCTGTGAGTCCCGTCGCCCTCCGTCTCTTTCACCAGATGGTTAGTGCAGCGATGCCCGTAGTCCCCAACTCACCATGGCCGACAGCGAAAAACTAGACAACCAGCGCGTCAAGAATTTTAAGCAGTTTCTTTCCCTCCACCCACGAGATCGGCTGCGCGTCCTTATCTATTTCCGCCCTGAGCACCTCGCACATAGCTTGACTAATGCCGGCTCGTGCTCATTTCCGCACTTCCCACCGTGACTCTGTGGACCTTCAGAGCCTTGCCATGCTTTCTTCCCTCATTGCTGCACCTCCCGTCCTTCAGAGTCCTGCTATGCTTCCTTCAACCTTCTGCATCGCTGCACTGCCTCTCAAGCTTCCCGTCCCGCTCCTGATCCTCGCACTCGCAGCAGTGTCTTCCATAGTGATCTGACTCGCGCAAACATTACAGCCTGACACGCGGGTTGACCACCGCATTCCTTGCGCCCTGGCCCTGCAACCCCCCTCTTGACCACCACTAGACATAGCACTTTGCAGCATACCACACCTTGCACACACCATTGATTTATCTTCCGTCTCTAACTCACAGGCAGCATACCCAAGCTCCTTTGCGATGGATTGACCCTTCGCTAATCACCCTGTTCAACTAGCTATGAATATCTTATAACATACTTTAGTCACCTCTACACTTCGACCCCCTCACCCATTCCCCTTAACCTGTGTTCATTCCACGCATAGGTTTCCTTGGGACATCCTGTGTCCTGGTGGACGGAGCCCGGCCTCGACTCTTGAGTAAGTCCACTACTGCCCATGCAAGGGCATCTCAAGCTCACCTTTCTCTTCTATGATCCTAGGCACATGGGTGTGTGTCCCCTCAAACAGGCAGTTTAGTGACAGCGGGGGGAGGGGTGGACACCCTAAATAATAAAAAGCACCTGCCCCCTCCTGCACTACTCTTTAATGTCTACCAAGGGGGAGCTGTCAGGAAACACGAAGGGGGGCGAGAGCTATTATAAAAGCCAGTACCATTTACAATGCCAATAACTCAAACAAGTGTAAATGCAATAGATTTTTTTATATGATGCGTTTACGGCTGAAGCGCGAATGTTGTACTTTTCTAAAACTCTATGCAGGCTTTGGAATTTTCAGACCTGTAGCCACGTATAGTGTGTCTTTGGCAAAACTTCATTTCATTCTAATTCAAGATATGTTACGAAGTTTCTCTTCCCTCACTCACCCTCACTCACCCTCACCCTCACTCACCCTCACTCACCCTCAAACCCTCACCCTCACTCACCCTCACCCACACTCACCCTCACTCACCCTCAACGCCTCACCCTCACTCACCCTCAACCCCTCACCCTCACTCACCCTCACCCTCACTTACCCTCAACACTTCACCCTCAACCCCTCACTCACCCTCACTCTCACTCACCCTCACTCACCCTCAACCCCTCAGCATCACCCTCACTCACCCTCAACCCCTCACCTACCCTCACCCTCACTCACCCTCAACCCCTCACCCTCACCCTCACTCACCCTCAACACCTCACCCTCACTCTCCCTCAATACCTCACCACCTCACCCTCAACCCCTCACTCACCCTCACTCTCACTCACCCTCACTCACCCTCACTCACCCTCAACCCCTCAGCATCACCCTCACCCTCACTCACCCTCACTCACCCTCAACCCCTCACCTACCCTCACCCTCACTCACCCTCAACCCCTCACCCTCACTCACCCTCACCCTCACTCACCCTCAACACCTCACCCTCACTCACCCTCAACACCTCACCCTCACTCACCCTCAACACCTCACCCTCACTCACCCTCAACACCTCACCCTCAACCCCTCACCCTCACTCACCCTCACCCACACTCACCCTCACCCCCTCACCCTCACTCACCCTCAACCCCTCACCCTCACTCACCCTCAACCCCTCACCCTCACTCACCCTCAACCCCTCACCCTCACTCACCCTCAACCCCTCACCCCCTCACCCTCACTCACCCTCAACCCCTCACCCCCTCACCCTCACTCACCCTCAACACCTCACCCTCAACCCCTCACCCTCAACACCTCACCCTCACTCACCCTCACAACACATATTGTGTTACAATAGGTGTCACATTTGCGAAAGATAAAACGATTGGCATTGTAAATAACAAAGCTATTATTTCGCTATTTTAAAAACAAGCACATAAAAAATGTGTCCTTTACAATACCAATAGCTCAAACTTTCCTAATACGAGACATATTGCATTGCTGTGCTTCTCTCCCCTGCTGCACTCTCCTGCTCTCTAGAGATGTAGCATAACGACGAGAGCTGCCATATAAGTCACGTAAATACAAAACATGTTGCATTCCAAATGCTATAGGTGTCACATTCGCAAAATTTATAACTATTGGCGTTGTAAATGACAAAGCTCTCAATTTAGCTATTTTAAAAACCAATAAATAAATAAAATATTTGTCATTTACAAAACCAAAAGCTCCAACTTTTCTAATGCGAGACCTATTGCATTTCCAATGCTTGTTCTTCTTGCATTTGTTTGTGCTGAAAGACAGAAGTTAAATGTCAAGGAAAGTCTTCTAACAAATTGCTGCTCATTATTTAAACATGGAGATTGATGTTTACTTTTCCTTTCTAGAACTGCAAAATGAGGGGATTTCATAACATGGACCAAGTGACAATCTTGTTGTAGTACCAGCAGTGTGAAAGGAAAGGCTCAAGGAAATGTTTTCAAACAACCAACACTTACATTGTTGTAAATATTCAAATAGTTCAAGATATAGCAGCAACAGAAAATGCAGAATTAAGGCATTCCAGTGTGTTTGTCGTTCTGCAGTGCGATAGAAACAAATATTGATATAGGATCAAAATAAAGAAAGGCACTTTACTTGTTTGTTATGCGTAAATGATCAATATGTGCTAACACTCAATTTCCACACATTATGGTTTGAATGCCATGTTATGCAGTAAAACTGGTTTAATGATGCACATTCATTGACCATTTCTTGTGACCCTATCAATGAAAAAAAACGTAGTTTGTGATAATGGCAGTCCTCTACCACACCATGCTCTAGTCATTTATTTTGGACAGTGAGCTCCAAAATGCACCACTGAACACATACTGTGGTACTGGGCATCACTCATTTCTTACCTTTGTTCTTCGTGTAACGTTAGAGCTTTCATTATCCCTATAACTTTGGTGACATAGCACTCTTAAAATTGTTCCTGCACCATTGATATGAACAAGTATAGACAAAGCTAATTGGTCGGCACAAGCCTTCTAAAGGCGAAATCTATTGGCTTTGTTAGTTCTTATTTTGTTCGATAATAGCTTTACACAGTGCTGGCTTGCTTATATGCCAAAACTTGGGGGCACTTTCCTACCCCACTGAATGAAAAATTCCACCCAACTGGTTGTCAAGGTATAGACTGTCCCACAATTCAAAATCCCAGAATCATCTAGCCATTTATTTTTTAGGTCTGGCATCGACCAGGGCCTTTTGGTTTTACTACAATTATATGTACAATAAACTCACTTAAAGTG
Organism: Lissotriton vulgaris; assembly: GCF_964263255.1. NCBI lineage: Eukaryota > Metazoa > Chordata > Amphibia > Caudata > Salamandridae > Lissotriton > Lissotriton vulgaris. Next base: position 167,006,480 of record NC_141689.1, on the reverse strand, counting down.
GTTGTGTTGTATCATTCACATTTTGCTCCCACCCACTACACCATATAGCATGGGGAAGTGGGTCAGCCTACTTAAGCCACTGGTTAGCTTCACTCTGAGTGTCTGAATTTAGCACTTTCACAAGGAGCACATCCGCACACAAGCTAGTTCCCTTCAGTGCCAGCATTTTCATTGTTACTTTATTATTACTTTAGTATTTTTTTGTGTTTAGAGCCTTTTAATGTGAGCACAGGGCACGTTCCAATGTTTTCACATTCCATCTCCTGCTAATGCTGTTGGAAGTTCCTTTTTGAGTGGCCTCGTTGATCTATTTTTTTTATTTTTTTTTTTTTTTTATTTTATAAACATTGATGTAACACAAAGAATCAAAAATCCAAATAATTCATTATGACGATCCTATACAAATCCTAAAAATGGTCATGGCTACAAATATTAAAGCTCCCCCATTCTTTCTGTTCAACGTTTCTTGTAAACCCATCGTAATAGTTACTGGAGTTAGTTGAATGTCCTGCGATAAAACTCTGCCCAGGAACTGCTGTACTTTATTCACTAGAGGTTCTAATTTCACGCAGGTGGTGAACATATGTACAGAGTCCACACTAAACTCAGAACATCTAGGACATATTGTTCCTCTACCAGTTCCCCATTTAGTAATTCTACTGGGAGTGATATATGAGAAAAATCCTGTCTTATAAAATTGAGCCTGTTGTTTGGCTGATAAAAGATTGATCTGAGCAGAGCTCAATGCGAGACAAAAGGTGCTCGTGCTGCCTCCCCGGGTAGTGATTTTTAGGGAGATGGAAGTCCAGAGGTACACGTATCAGAATGTTCATGCAATAATTCTGTACAATATTGTAATACCGCAGCCCAGTAGTACAATCTTAAGTTAGGCAGCGCCCACCCTCCTCTCTCCCTAGGAAGAGAGAACAGTTACAAGCCCTCCTCGGCTGAGAATAAGCCCAGATGAATTGGGAACAGTTTTTTTTTTCGAACTTTTGGAGCATGCTTTTGTTAAATTCTATTTTTCAAACATTACACCACCCCACTATGGTGTTTTTGTTTTATTGAGTGCGTATCCAGACAGCTTCCCAAATTATTGAGCCTCTTGTTCCAGGGCCCCAATGGCCAATTCAGTTTCTGAGGTCCCCACTGCTAGATCGTCAGCATAGGCCATGATCTTAGTGTCCATATCAAACCTACTCACCGCCTGAACTTCTAGATTGTTGTTGAATTTTTTTTAATGAGGGGGTCGATATATATGGGGAAGAGCAGCGGGGAACAAGGGCACCCCTGTCTCGTCCCACGCAAGATATCTATTTGCTCTGTCATTTTCCCATTGATTGAGATTCTGGCTGTAGGATTTTTATATAGGGCTTGAAGGGCTTGAATTATCCTAGGTCCAAAACACATCCATCTCATAACACCTCACAAAAATTGCCAGGAGACCCGATCTAAAGCTTTATCAGCATCAAGTAAGATTAATGAGATCGGGTCTCCCGTCACCCTAGCGGTGTCAAATAGAGTGATAGTCCGACGGATGTGTTCTGTAGTGCCCTTTTGGGGGATGAACCCATGCTTTCATTTGGAAACAAGAGACTCAATGTTGGTAGATAGTCTAGATGCGATGACTTTAGAATATATTTTGGAGTCGGTGTTTATAAGAGTAATTGGCCTAAAAGAAGACATCTCTTATGGTGACTTATCTTTTTTGGTAAATATTACGATTTTTGCTGTAGACCAAGAGGTGGATAGAGAAGCCCCGTTAAAGATGGATATTTCATCTTTCGTAAAAAGATCTTTGATTTGAAGGGAAACACTTTTATAGAACTCAACTGGAATGCAATCCATACCAGCGGCTTCGCCATCTGGCATGCTTGCAAGTGCTATAAAAATTTCTTACCAAGTCAGGGTATTTTCCAATTGACCGTAATTCTCCATACTGAGATGGGACAGTGATATTGTCTTAAAATATTCGGAAATTTCTATTTCTCTGAACTCAGAGGGCCAAGTGTTCTCCTCTGTGTAAAGTGTAAAGATTTTTATAAAATTCTCAGAAGGCCCCCTGTATCTTATCCGGGTCATTAGTCATATCTCTTGTAATAGTTTGAATTGAGTATATCACTTTGGCAGTAGCCTGTTGTCTCATTGAGATGACTAATTGATGACCAAAACATTCGCTGCACTCACATATTTTCTCCCTGGCCGAAGCCCATTTAGCGGCCACTCTCTCCACAAATATAGTCCCAATATCAGCTTTAGCAGCAGCTACCTCAATCTGTGCAGCTTCAATTTCTGTCCCAAGCTGGACTGCCTGTGTTAGTTTCTCTTCTTCTTTTTTCATTTTATCTTGCAGAACAGAAACCTGCATTTTCTCTTTTTTGTTTCTCCTGATGGAGAATTGCAGCGTGTCTCCACTAATGCTTGCTTTTAAGGTATCCCATATGACCTTAGTTGGGGCTGTCCCAATATTTATTTTCAGAAACTCTTGAATCCAACCCTGCATGTGTGCCCGATATCCATTGTCATATGGGAGAGCCTTTTCCAAACTCCAATTCGAGCCTTCTCCTCTATAACCCAACCCTCGATATATAAAATGAGTGGATTATGGTCTGACATAAATCATGGTGTAATGTCGATAGAACAATCTTGCACCAAAGAGAAAGAAACCATAAAGTAGTCAAGTCTTACCAGACGGGGAGCTGAAAAAAAGTAAATCCCTCTTGTTTAGGTTTTAATTCAGCCCGTACATCATGTAAACCATGAGTATACATTAAGTTTTGTATAGCCTGATATACCTTAGGCTTCCTGCCTCTGTAGTTCCACTGGTCACTCACTTTCTATTTGCTAGGCAAGTTGATGTTAAAATCGCCGCAGAGAAATATTGGAAGAGGCCAATGTTTCTAATTCTCTGTTTGCCCAATTAATTATTTCAGGATCGTCTAAATTACTCCCATAAATGGAGCATATAGTAAAGACAAGATTAAGGGATAAAGAGCCTCCTGCAATCACCCATCTCCCAAGGGAATCAAATTTTATTTTAATAATTTTTATAGGAAGTTTTTTCTGTGCCATAATCCCAACTCCTTTTACCCGTGCGCCCTGAGAGGTTCCCCCGATGACTTTATACCACAGTGAGTTCAGCAGGTGTTTCTGTGCTCCTTTAATGTGCGTCTCCAGGAGACAAACGATGTCGGCCCCCAGTGAGCGTAAGCCCTGTGCTACTTTTTGCCTCTAGTCTTTGTGGCATCATTTAGGTCGCAGATGTTTACAGATACAATTCTAAGATTATTCATTGTACTCAATTTATAATCTGGGTTGATTGCCTTGACTGAAAACCATTCGAAGTATTAAACTGATAACCCGAAAGACAATTAAAAAACCTCTAAATAGCCCAACATAGATTTCAACAGCAGTGCAAATCATAGAAAATATCATTCTTTTGCAACTGACAAAGAAATTAGCATTAATTTTCCATTATCCACAAATTGTTTATCTTAGTTTTCCCCATTGTTTCCCCCTTTTTTTTTTTGGCTTCCCTTCCCTCCCCTTCCAGTCTTATTTTTCTCCGTGTTCCCTGCTCCCTCTGTGTCATCTGTTTTAAGTCTCCCAAACCCCATTCCAAATTGCACAGCACCCGTAGAATAAAAAACACAATTTTTCCTCCCGCACTCCGATTGTCCCTCCTTCCCTACCTTACCACCCCCTTCATATTTAGAGCAATCAGGAAAACCCTGAATGATGGTAAGCATACGTGAACTCCAATCACCAGGCCACGCAGATCCTTACAGCCAGTCGGCATGTTTTAAAGAGCCAGCCAACCTAAGTACAATGAGCAGAAGGCCTTCTGATAGAAGCTGCTGGATTGTATAGCGTATTTTGCACATTGCTTTTAATTTTGGAATATTTCTGATGCTCACCTTTCTGCCTCCTTTGCTTTCCTCTCCCCGGTCCACCATGAGCTCTGCTCGATTGTTGTGCAGGGAGTCTTTGCTCATTTCTCCTCTTCCAGTTTGAGGGAGGGTGGCGCTCTAGTGCCCCAGCCCCCTCTATATAACCGGATGCGTCAGGTGATGAGCAGAGGACGCACGCAGCGGACGCCAAATGCAAGCCCGTCTGCGCCCGTCCGCGCCTGGGCGTCACCAGGAACCAGGAACCCTGGCCCATTCATCTCTGAAAAGGGCTTAGCCCCTCTCAGGTTTTATACTAGACAAGAGCTGTTGGATCTGAGGATCGAGCCTTCATTCTTAAGCAGGACTGAGCCTTGGCCTCTCTTGCAAGGTCCTTTTTCCTGCAGAGCCTGCCAGTTTCAGGGAAATATGGGTCAGAAGGCATAGATTTGCGAGGCTTCTCATCGCCCTCTGCCTAATACAGGCTCTCTTACTTCTGAACATGCTACCACCCCTGTCCAATCTATAGGCAATGTCAAAAATAAGACACATATTGGATGGAAATGTTTGCTATTCAACATCCGCTCCCTGCCCAGGCACTCAACTGAGGTTTGGGATCTTCTATCCTCTATACAGCCTGAGCTGGGATTTCTGACAGAAACCTGGATGAAACCCCACTCTGTCCCCTCTATTGCACTGGTCATACTTGAAGGGTACAAACTCATTAGGATGGACAGGCCACTTAAAGTGGGGGGAGGACTTGCTTTTCTGCATTAAGATAGCATCAACGTCTCGTAATGTAATGCTCAATTAGAAGTACTTGTCTTCCGGATAGACTACTCCTCCCCATTTAGTTGGAGGGGAGCTTTAGTGTATCGTCCCCCAGGACCCCTAGCCGATTTTCCATTACTACTCATGGAATTAATAGCCCCCCATGTAATCGCGAGAAGCAATTTTCTGCTATTAGGTGACTTTAATATTCACAGCGAATGCACCTCCAACGCTGATTCACAGGCTTTTACGGCTGACTTAGCACCCTTAGGCCTATCTAAGCTCAATGAAGGCCCTACTCATATAGCGGGCCACACACTGGACATTATTTTTTCCAATTCTCCTAATGTCCATTGTGATCCCACCCTTCCAACTTACCTGGTCCGATCATGCGCAAATTGAATTCTCTATTCCGGACAAAGGGAGCTGACGGGATTAACTCCGGCCACCCACTATATCCGTAGACAATGGCAGAAAGTCACCCCAGAGAGCTTTCAAGCCTCCTTCTCAAGACCATGGACTACCGCATCAGATAACATAGTAGAAGCCTTGGCGAAATGCAATTGTGCACTCTCCAAGACGATTGACTATCTTGCACCATTGAAACGTCTTCCTAACCACTCCAAAAGGCTGCAGGCTGCCTGGTTCTCCCCTCAGCTGCGTACGCAATAACAACTTTGCAGGAAATATGAGAGGGGCTGGCGCACGACTCATGATGAGAATGATAAGACTCAGTTTCTGACAATTCTGTCCAGATATCACAATAATATAAAAGAAGCGCGTAAAACCTTTAACGCCTCCCAATTGGATATGGCTGGCAATGCCCCTAAAACCCTACATCGTATCCTCCAGTCTTTTACTAATCCCAAGGCTTGTGAAAACCTTGAAGTACCCAGGCGAACACTATGCAATAATATTGCGCAATATTTCTCACTGAAAATTGAACGAATTTATGAAAAAAAATGTTGTCACATAGCCAGGGCCAGCCCCCCTCGGCCGCGGATCTACCTGTACCGGCTACTTCTCAGATGTTTGAAAGCTTTACCCCATTGACCTCGGCACAGGTTCCGACTCTGATCCACAGAATTAAATCTGGGTCTCCCCATGACACCATTCTAGCCAAAGTCGTCACTTCTCTGGCGAACCAGCTTTCCCCCTCAATTGAACATCTCCTCAACCTTTCACTTAGAGACAGCCATGTCCTGGCAGAATGGAAGGCAGCGCAGGTTATGCCCATTCAAAAAAACACCAAGGCCCCTTTGACAGATCTGTCCAATCTCCGGCCTATCTTGTTGCTCCCCTTTCTTAGTAAACTTCTGGAGAGCATATTAACACTCAACTCTCAAGCCATGTCGATCTGCCTGGTTGTCTCGATTCTTCCCAGTCTGGCTTTAGGCCCAAGTACAGCACTGAATCAGCCCTGCTAGCTGTCACCGATAACATCAGTATGACCCTAGACAAGGGCCACTCTATGATTTTGGTGCTGTTGGACCTATCTGCCGCTTTCTACTTAGTTTCACACCAAATATACTCAGAAGACTGCAGGAGATTGGTTTAAGAAGCTTGGCCTTCCAATGGATGTTGAGTTTCCTATCTGGTCGCTCTCAGACTGACAATCTTGGCCCATATCGCTCGGCACCTATGGAACTATCCAAGAGAGTACCTCAGGGCTCATGCTTGAGCACCACACTTTTTAATATCTATGTTGCTCCCTTGGCCAACCTCCTGAGGACCCATGGGTTTACTCCAATATCATGTACCGACATACTCAGCTGCTTTTCCCTTTTGACAAATTTACATTGTCGGTGGAAGAGGGTAAAATGTAAAATCTTCTGTACCATTTCCAAGGCACTTTTTAATTTTGTCCCCTCATCTCTGGTGGAGAAATGTTTGCGCTACTGTCCTTCTAGGTCTCTCCGCTCGTGTTCTAAACATTTGTTAGAAGTTCCCTGAATTAAGAGGGCAAGACTAGGGGGAAAGGACCTCGCCTACATCGGTCCGCGCTACTGGAATGAGCTCCCCCTACATTTACGTCAATGCCCTAATCATTTACAATTCAGGAAGCTGCTTAAGACTATTCTTTTCTCCTGTTGATTCAGGCTGTAGTTGCATTCTACCTGTGCTCCTCGTCTGAAGCGCAGAGATAATCCTTCGGGAGTTGATTCTGGTGCTATACAAATAAATAAATAAAAACATGAAATAATAAGTGAATGTGAAAGAAGAAAAAGAAGAAAGCAATTCATAGAACTACCACAGCTACGTAGCTTAGCACATTAGTTTAGATAATAGACATAGCTTAGTCCAGCCCCTTTTTCCCAGTGATGTCCTTCAGATGTTCTCCAGCTTTAATTTCTGACAAAAAGGCCAGAGTGGATCCATTAAATGTAGCTTTTAGTCTAGCTGGGTTCATTAGGTATACCTGGGCACCTTGCTGTTGAAAAGGAGATATTAATTGTTGGAGTCGACATCTCCGCTCCACAGTTGCATGACAGAAATCAGGCTTGGCAAAAAACTTTACTCCATCAATTTCTTTCTGGGAATTCGGTCAAGCCTGATCATAAACCACCTGCCTGAGAAGGAAATTCCCCAAAAAGACTACAAAACCATGGGTTTCTCACTGCCAAAGCTGCTTTTGATTGAAGGGGAAACGATGTGCCCTTTGAACCTCGTGGTCCCAGTTCCAGTTGGCATGCTCAGGAAAAGCGTCCCGAAGAAGTCTGACAATGTACCGTCCTGGGTAATGTAATGTAATGTAATTGGTTCTTATATAGCGCATACTGCCACCCTACCGGTATCCTGGCGCTCAGACTAAAAGGAAAGTAGCCATCATCTAGGTGAGCCAAAAAGCAGGAAGGATGAAGAGGAAGGGTCACGCCTTAGGAAATAGCCAAGTTTTCAGGCTCTTCCTAAACTCGATTAAGAAGTTGATTTGTCTGATGTTCTGCGGGAGCTCATTCCAAAGATGGGCAGCAGCCAGATTAAAGGCCCTCCCTCCCATCCTAGATCACTTAAATCTAGGAGTTACCAGCAAGTTTGCACTGGAAGAGCGAAGCTGCCTCTTGGGGAGGTACCAGGTGAAGGTTTCCTGTAGTGGGATTGGGCACAGATCATGTAACGCTCTATGTACCGTACAGAGCGATGTAAAATGGACCCTCTCCTTAATAGGCAGCCAGTCGAGATCTCGCAGGGCAAGAGTAGATGAAGATCTACGTTGCCTATTTAGCACCAATTTTGCTGCTGCTGGCTGGACCCTCTGCAACCCCTGCAAGATGTAACATGGTGCTCCCAGATACAGGGAATTGCAGTAATCCAGTCTGCTCAACACTGTGATTCTTACTACGAGAGTGCGCGAGTCCTTGTGAAGAATTGGAAGTATCTCGCGCAACATTCGCATCAAGGAGAAGCACACGCTGGTTGTCTTGTTGGCATGTGCCTCCATCTGGAGATTGTCATCTATAAGAACCCCCAGATAACGCATTGTACTAACGGGGGTCAGAGGTTCCTCCTCAGGAGTAAGCCTAAACTCTGATGGAATACGTTTAGGCATCTTAGCAGCAGAGCAGTACAGCCCCTCCTTTTCCCCCGATTAAACTGCAGGGAGTTTGTCCGAAGCCAACCTGCAGTCTGATGCATACATTCCTGAAACGTCTCGATGGATATTGTGTGTTTTCCTTCCAGAGAGAACGCCAGTTGCGTATCGTCCGCATAGTTTACCAGGTCGACCCCGAACGATTTAATGATGGGAAACAGAGGCTGCAAATAGATATTAAAAAGAATGGGACTAATCGCAGAGCCCTGTGGTACCCCATAGGCTACCGGGGATTTAGGAGAGGAAAAAGGCGTTAAGGTTACCACCTGCTGTCTTCCTTCCACAGCACCCAAATCATGAGATGCCACGATGGCGGCATCTGCAACAAGGCAGTGAACTGGATCCACTCCTTCCTTACCGGACTAACACAGCAAATCAGACTACCCCTGTTCATCTCAGAACCTACAGAGATCCGCTACGGATTGATTCAGGGCTCCTCCTTGAGCCCACCCTCTTCAACGTCTACATGGCTCCCCATGCAGCCATCATTAGAAGCCACGAACTCAATATCTTCTCCTACGCCGATGACACTCAGCTGATCCTCTCCCTCACCAACAAACCCACAGCTGCCCGAATCAACTTTCACAGAGGAATGAAGGCCTTTGCTACCTGGATGAAAGACAGCCGCCTCAAGCTCAACTCGGACAAGACTAAAGTACTCATCCTAGGACCCATCCCCTCAGCTTGAGATGACTACTGGTGGCCCGCTGTAATAGGAACCCCTTCCATCCCTACGGACCACACACGCAACCTCTGCATCGTACCGGACACCTCGCTCACAATGAACCACCAAATCAGCGCAGTCTCCTCATCCTGCTTTCACAAGGTACACTTGCATCGAAATACATTCAGATGGCTCCCCACAGAATCCAGAAAGATGGTCACCCACAAACTCATCACCAGCAGTCTTGACTAACGCAACAAACACTATGCCGGCATCACCAAGAAACAGCTATGGAAACTACAGTACATCTAAAATGCCACAGCCAGACAGGTCCTTGACATCCTCTGCCTCAGCCACATAACACAACACCTCAGACAACTCCACTGTCTCTCAATTAACAAGAGAATCACCTTCAAGCTCCTCATACATGCCTACAAGGCTCTTTACAATGCAAGACCAGAATATCTGAACCACCGCCTCGCAATCTACACACCTGCCAGAAAACTCTGCTCCACCCAACTTGCTCTGGCCCCGTCCCACGGATCCCCAAGACCAGAACAGGAGAAAAATCCTTCTCTTACCTCGCTGCCAAGACCTGGATCACCCTGTCCCTCCTTCACAAGCAATCCACATCTTTGTCACAGTTCAGAAAGGACCGCCAGACCTTTCTCTTTGACTGCTCCTCCATGCCCAGATGGACCAGCAGTCCACCGCACACCCCTCTGCCCCATGAGACCCTCACGGGTGAGTAGCCACGTATACAAACTCCTAAATGATTGACTGATTTTGAGCCTGGATTCATCCATTAGTCTGTGGTTATGTCATTCACAATTTTCTTTTACCCACTCCATCATGCTTCAAAGGGCAATGCATCAGCAAACTTCAGCCATTGGCTACTTCATTTTGACTTATGACATGCCCCCCATTTCACAGGCAGCCCATCTACCCACAAAGAGGCTCCTTCAGTGCCAGGGAATTTCTATGCTAATATTTGCTGCTTTGTGATTAAAAAAAAAAGATTTTTTTTTCCTTTTACCAATGTTCTGTTTTTTTAAGATTGATGAGTGTGAAGCAGCTTCATGAAAAATAAAGATCCACCATAACAAACCAAAACAATAATTGCCGTAAGAACAGCAGCCAATGCCAGACCTATTGCCTTTGTCAATGCTTGTTTCCAATGTAACTTTTTTACTTCTTTGCATCTTTAAACAGCTGAAAGTCAACACTTGGCGGCTATCATCTTTCGCCTTTCTTGACACTTTTGAAGTGTTAAACAGCCACGTGATACTTTGTTACTTCATGGAGAGCGAGATGCTTCTATAAATATATTGATTAACTCAACTTTATGCATAACAGAAGCTTGGCAAGGTCTAGTGCTTGAACAAGAAATTTAGTGAATATTTTCTTTCTTTCTTAACTGTAGTTATCTCTACCTGATATTTATTTTCTTTATAGTATGAAAGCTATTCCCCCTCACCGCTATTATGAGAGAGGATGGAGCCTAACCGCTAGAGCGGTGGACCTCGAAGTGGGAGTACCGGGATTGAGTCTTGGCAGGGACGCTCAACATCCTGTGATTCTGGGCATTTCACTCAATCTCCCTGTGCCTAATTAAATGAATGTGTCCGTCTGTAATGCAACTGGTGTTCATGTAAAGCGCTCTGATACCTTCAGATCGAGTTTACACTATATAAAACTCAAACTAATATTAATTAGTGTTTACCCAATAGTCTCTGAGCCTGGAAACAGCAAGGTGCCTGCTTCAGAGTGGTCCTAGATAGATGTCTAGTTTCTGCCTGTTTGAGGATGATAAAAGTGCTGATCATGTCATTCCAAGGGAACATCACTCCTGGTCTGGCCTCATGAGGGAGGCTGCCTGGTTCAGCACAGTACCCTTGGTTGGGGGTTCAGCTCCAGGCGAGCGACGCCCATTGGGCTCAAAGGGCTTCAGCCCCCCAATCGTGTGTGTCAGCCCCGGCTGGCCTTCCCAGGCACACACACAGCTGCACCCAATACTTTACTTGCTAACGAGGTTTTGTTGTGTTTTCACCCCTTCCTAGAGCCCCTGCATCTCCACTGTGCATATTGCTGGAAGAATCAGCCCCCACCCCCTCGCCCCCCCCCCCGAAATTTTTTGTAGCTCCGCCCCGAAATTTGGCTCTAGTTGCACCTCTGTTCAGCACAGTACCCTTGGTGGGGGGTCCAGCCTTGTTATTGTGCAAGACTCGTGCACTCTTTTAAATACGCGACGAAAACAAGTGGCAAGTGATTTTCGGAACCCAGTAGCCAGTGTCAAGTGCGATGCGAGCGTCTTCCTTCCTTGCTACCATGAATACGTTATGTTTCTATATTTGTAGCAGGCGACAGAACACTTGATCCATCTGCCTTGTCTTCGAGGCGCTACATTGTGGCTGCCGAAGAGCTCATCATTACGACAGACACATAATGGTTTGTTACAACTACTTGTGCACGTGTGAGTGGTCTCTGCCGGTGACCGTCAGCTGTCTCGGATAAGCTCGTCTGCTGTGAGACAAGTGGGAGGAGGGAGGAAGTATTCAAGATTTCTTACACAATAACAATCTAACTTTCAAAAATATGAAATGTCCTGCACTTTATCGCTCAGTCGATGCTTGTTTTCTGTATCCCACGTGCCTGTATCCCACATCTCAGCCAGATACTCATCGCCTGAGGCTGTGGGTGCTCCGACTACGGTAGCGCCTACATTTCATCCAAACGCGGGGCGTGCTTTAGTGACGCTGTGAAATTCAACACTATAATGTTATCAATAAAGGACAAGCCGGCCAGACACGTGACCCTGCACAGAGGACCAGTCCTCATCAAGGTGAAGGCCTTGGGAACCTGTCAGAGCCTTTTACAAGCAGAGTGGTCCTTGGACGCAAACACCTTATGGAAGTGTTATCCTTGAATGCCCTCCTGTCCCCAACTGCTCCCGCGCGGTACCAGAGGCGTCCAAGGAGCCCCTGACCTAATGAAAGCAAGAAATAAATGTACCTCACTTCACTGGTTGCATAGTGAATTACAAGTATATTAGGGGTGTAGAAGGTTGGGCTCTCACACCCCCCGGGCCCCGGTGCAAGTGCACCTGCTGCACTATTGATAGCTACGTTTCTGAGTAATAATTTACCCAAACTTTCCTTGGAAAACATATCCAGGGGCATGTACTAGGCTTGGGCAGAATTTCGGTTACGCCAGAGTAATTGGAGTCATTTTGGAAATTACACATTACCTTGTGACACTGTATTGAAGATAATTACACAGTTACTCCTACTTGCATAATTGAGAGCTATTTGGGGGGAAAAACTACTGCAAGAGCACATTTAGGGAGCATGAGCAGCTACTCACTATTTGTGGTCGATCCTCGCGTCCAGTCTGGAAATAACGCTCAATGCCAGTAGTAAGTTGGGAGGAAATCCAATCCCAAGAGCAGATTTAATGTTAACGAACGCAAGCAGCTGCTCGCTATTCATGTTCTGTTGCCTTTAGTGCTTTTTCTAACTGAAAAACGCATTTTCACATCCATTTTTGGTATAAAGGGACATTTTTGCCCTAAGAAATAGCTCTAAACGTGAATTACCCTTCTCGCGTAATTCAAGTCGAATCTCGCAGAATCCTTATCTAATTACACCTGCTTATGCCACACAGATTTACTCCCACCACTAGCATTTAACCCATTAGGAAACTTCCCTTCGAATTTTTTCATCCATTAAGAAGGGCCATCTCTCCTGCAACCTATCACAATTTATTCTTTCTTCTTCCAATGCTTGTCTAGTGTTGAACCCAAACTCCTGTAATTATGTAATCACTCTCATTTGTAGACCACCACTTTACTTTCATGTTGTCCTAATCCTAGTCTGTTGCTGCATGTTGGAACCCTACTGTCAGTGAATTTAGAGTTCTATAGAGGTCACAACAACACCCACATTAAACCCGAGAGTCCCAGACTATTGCAGCAAGCGAGAACCCTGCTATCATTAAATGAGGGGTCCAAGACACTACCGGATTTGAACCAGCGAGCACTACTCTGTTGTGGCTGTCAAGAAACCTAAAGATATTTGAGTGTTAAGGCTTTTTTATTTAGCAGTGTTTTACCATTCTGGTATTTGGAGTATTAGTAAATACAAAAACATAGCCCAAAACAGAGACAGAGACACACACAATGAAGGACAGGGTTTTAGAACCCAGCGGCGTCAGGAAGAACGCCTGAAACCTTCGAGTTCCCCTGTTTTGGCAAACAGAAACACGGGATACTTCTTGATGACGTCAAAGACCAAAGTTTATTGGTTGCAACCAGGGACAGAGATCTACGAAGTACACACGGGTAGTTCGTCAGAGACTGCACACTTTCGATAAACGGAGCTCGTCTTTTATGCCGAAAATCATGCCTCAGGCAGCATTACAATTTACATTTGGTGCACACAAACTGACCAATGACAATGTAGCATTTCAAAAGTAGCAAATGACGACAGTCAAAGACAATCCCATTTTCCGTTGTCCAGCCCACCATAAACGATGACGCACATGCTCGGTTTCCTGTTCAATCAGGCCGGACAAACCCATCGTACACCATTCAACCCAGATCGATGAACATATCGTAAAGGAAAGTCAGAAACAGATGGGGAGGAGATAGAGAGGTGGGAACGGTGTACCATAAACTCGGGTACGTCCTGCCCTTTGATCTTTATCAGACCAGCTGCTGAACAAGGAACTGGCTCAGCGGGGTCCGCCCCAGGCAAGGAGTCAGTTCGGCCAGGTCAACCAGAAGTCAGCTAAAGCGTACGTGTCTCAAGGACATGCTCGGCCGCAGTCACCGGGCCTATGTTAGGGCAACCACACAAAATGGCTGCCGCATACAAAATGGAACCCGGAGGTTCAGACTAAATCCTCGAATATAGAGTGTTCTCCTATATCGATTCATACGAAAACACTCAGACACGCTACACTCGCCATTTGCGGTCTGATGACACCAAAATCATCAATTTCCGACGATCTTCATAAATCGGGTTCGGAACTATCGAACCCAATTCAGGACCACGGAACCACAGACCCTCCTTTTGCCCTATCATAGGCAATAAACCCAAACCCATTTTAATCTGAATCCGGATCTATGTTCATCAGGTCATCGATATGCTGCTGCAGCATCATCCTATTACTAAGCATCTCTCTCTGGACAGGCTTCCGTACACACAAAGCAGCACAAAGGCCACAAATAGCAGGAGCACACTGTACACAGAGACAGAACATGAACAGGATTGCTAAGACCATCCCAATGACCATCAAAATCTTCCAACCCCTAGTGGATATCAATCCCCATAACCATCCCATCAGAGACCAATCACCTTTGTCCACATGGACAGAATCAGAGATTTTGTGCAATTTGGAAATGGCCTGGAAGACTGATGGAGCGTTGTCTGGAATGAAAACGCAGCAGCTTGATTGAATCAATTTACAAACGCCACCTCGATCTGCCAGGATAACGTCTAGGGCAACTCTATTCTGAAGTGTCATAAGTCTATCAGACTGGAGCTCAGCAGTCAGGTTAACAAGGGCACCGGCAGTTTCAACTATGGTGGACTCAACCACTCACGTTAGCTGACGAATATTCCTACTGTTAGCCATAGGTCCCCAGAACGGCAGAAAACCCTTAAAGAAATCTCCCAATTCTTGTCCTACAGTGTCTTCTTGACTAAAGACACCTCTAGCAACTCTTGTCTTGTGGTAATCTGCCGCAGCTGTAAAAGTGGGAGGTAACAGAAAGGAAACAAAACATGTGCCCGAGAAGTCGGGGGGCAACCATGTGTACGCTTTGTCATGGCAAACAAAGTAGGTACCCTTAGCAGCTAAGAACGCTGGGGAAGACTGAGACGCAAACACGTAAGTCTCAGCGCAAACTCTCTTCCCTAACTGAGCCTTCGGATTCTTACCGTTGCCCTGCAGACAATAGTAGCCCCGATGGGGCACTATCCAGATCGGTGGAGGACTTTTCGCTCGCTGGTTAACACTCAGACTAACTCCATATCCAGTGACGTTCCAACCACTATATGGTTGCCTCTCATCTTTCGGAATAGTCTCAACTGCATTAGTCCCCTTAATCATGTTGACTATGCCTTTAGCTAAAGCACTATTCTTCGGATTGTCTTTCGGTGAACGTAGGGGGTAGACACTATGGGCATAGATAAACATTGTTCTATAAGCTTGAATCGAACCATTTAAACTGAAGGGCAAAACTAAATAAGGAATACCCTTATCGGTTGTATGAGGCATCAAACCACAAATCCAGCAGTTCGTTGTATTGATCACTAACTGGTGCTGGTGCAAAAGTTGAACGAAGGAATTATTAGAGAATTCCAAACGTCTGACTACCTCATGTTCGGGCAAAGGATGGAAAGAATGGGAAGAAATAGTAGGTGAAGGTGTAGGTTGCACAGTGGAATTAGACGTCATTTTAAAAACAAATGCTACATAACCAGCTATAAATATTACGAAGCTCAATATCAAAAATAAACATGGTATCAAAAAGCATTTCTTCGACATTATTTTGCATATTCTTTTTCTAAAAGTCAGTGTCTGTACAGGTCTCTCCAACTCAAAGAAATCCATCCTAAACTAAATGAGCTGCCCGCGGTGGTTGGTTGATTCTGCTTGAGAGTGCCTCTGCTGAACCCAGGAAGGCTGCCTCGGGCCAACAGAACCCTCGACCTAGTGTCTCAGGCTTGCACTCCCAAGACTGGTAGCAACCGCGACCCTAGCAGCGAGAACCGGATGGCAGTTCAAGAAAAACAAAAATAAGTAGATCCTTGGTGGAGAGTTAACCTGCAAACAGTAAAAAATAAATCAACTTTATTAATATTTTATTTGTCCATAATTCTCGATCTCAGATTGTAGCGATCTTTTCCGGATAGTTCCTGATCAGCAAACAAAAGGTGAGGCTCTGTAGTGTCCAATCGCTCTGCAGGAGGTACTGATGCTTGTAAAATTTGATCGCTCTCCTTCTCTGAGCTAGTTCCAATCAGTCGAGCATCGCTGAACGGTACGAACCGTGGCACTACTTCTGTTTCAGAGTCCGCAAGACCCTCCTGGACCCACTTGTCGTAAGGCAAAGGCAAAGGTGCCTTTTTGGTGTGTGAGCCGTGGATCCAGTTTTGTTTACCCCACACTCGGACCGCAGATCTCGTAGACAAAAGCACCTGGTAGGGCCCAGTCCAGCGGGGCTGCTCGTTCTTCGTCCGCTGAAAATTCCGAACAAACACCCAAGAGCCAGGTTCAATGGAGTGCCCTGGATCCTCTGTAGCTTGTGGAAGACTGTCATGTACCTGTTGGCATAAAACACTAATTTTAGTTGTCAGTTCACGCAAATAATCAAGCAAAACAGGATACTCAAGGTCACTGAACCTCGTCGGTCTTGGTACGCCCCAAATATTCGCCGGGCGACCAAACACAACCTTATACGGACTCAAACCCATTCGTGAATGCACAGTCATTCTTGTGGACAACAGTGCTAAAGGCAGGGCATCTGGCCATTGCAAACCAGTGCTTTCTTGAATTTTGGCCAATTTCAACTTAAGGGTGCCATTGTAGCACTCGACTAAACCAGCTGATTGGGGGTGATTTGCAGCGTGGAATTTCTGCCTAATCCCGAGGCCCTCACACACTCTCTTCATGACTTGACCCACAAATTCACTTCCGTTATCACTCCAGATAATTCTCGGCATTCCAAACCTCGGGAAAAAATCCTTTATCAAAACCTTCGCCGTGGACAAAGCAGTATTGACCTTAAGGGGGTAAGCTTCTACCCATCTAGAAAAAGAGCAAACAACCACTAACACATACTTCAGGTTGTTGCATCTCTCCATATGGATTAAATCTAGCTGCAAAGCCTCGAACGGATACATGGGAGGAGCAAAATGACCAGCTGGTGTTGGAGTTCCCTTACCAGGATTATGCATCAAACATACCATACAGTTCTTGACTAAATTCTCTGCACATCTGGGTATTCCCACATTCTGCCAAACCGGAGCCAACAACTTGCAAATTCCTTTCACACTAATGTGTGCCATTCCATGAGCCATTGTAACAACTGGAAGCACATACGCGTTAGGCAACAACCATCTCTGATGTTCAGACAAGTCAGTCCAACAACCATTCGAGTCCAATCTGCCCTTACTTTCTCTCCATTCATCCAACTCTTTCTCTGCGGCCTCACTCTGAATAATTTTCACGCTCTCAATAGTGTCTTCACACATACTCTTCTTTTGAAACCCATCTTGCCGGACCCGCAACATACATTCGACTCATCATGTTTCTAGCAGTTTCTTTCGCAACTTCATCCGCAAACGCATTACCACGAGCAACGTCATCCGTAACCTTTTTATGGGCACTGCATTTCACAATCGCCACTTGCAAAGGTAACGTAAGAGATTCAAGGAGTTCATTCACCAGTTGTCCATGTTGAATCTTCGTACCATGCGATGTCAAAAATCCACGTTCACGCCACAATCGTCCAAAGCTATGAGCCACACCAAATGCATACTGACTATCCGTGTACACATTCACTCATTTTCCTTTCGCCAACACACATGCTCTCGTAAGTGCAATCAATTCAGCTGCTTGTGCAGAGTTATATGGGATACGTGCAGCTTCAACAACCGTATGCAAAGTCGTCACAGCATAGGCTGCAGTCGTATCGCCATTCGGCAATTTAAAACACGAACCATCAACCCACAAAGCATCATCACAGTCAGGAAGAGGAGTATCTCTCAAGTCTATTCTCCCTTTCTTCTCTTCTTCGGTTCTTAGAAAACAATCGTGCTGTTCTTCACTATCATCATCTGTCTCAAGCGAAATCGGCAACAATGTAGTCGGGTTCAAGGCATTGCACCTCTTGATGTGCACATGGCTCGCTAACAACGTAAGCTCATACCCTGACAACCGAGCACTAGTTAAGTGCTGTGTCTTTGTACGATTTAACAAGGTATCCACTGCAGGTGGAACCATGACCACTAACGTATTGTCCATAACCAAACCAGCAGATTGTCGAAATGAAACAGCCTCTGCCGCTGTAGCTCTCAAGCAACTCGGCAACGCTCTGGCTACAGGATCTAAAGTCAACGAAAAGTACGCACATGGGCGTTGCTTCTCGCCAAACTGCTGAGTCAAAACCGATAATGCACATCCCTCTCTCTTGTGGACATACAATGTGAAAGGCTTACTGTAGTCGGGAGTGCCCAAAACAGGAGCCGAACACAACGCATTTTGTAATTCAGAGAAACTCTTTTGACATTCGTCAGTCCAAGGAATAGGATTTGGAGTATCCTTAACCGTAAGGGCTATCAAAGGCTTCGCTAACAGAGAAAAATTAGGGATCCACTGTCTACAGTACGACGTAATACCCAAAAACGCACGTACTTCTCTCTGTGTCGTAGGGACACTCATTCTCGCAATAGTCTGAATTCTTTCTGAGGTCAGTTTCCTTCCCTCCTTCGATAAGAGGTGACCTAAATAGGTAACTTCTTGGCGACAGAATTGCAGTTTCGAGAGAGAAACTTTATGATGGCAATCAGATAAATGGGACAACAAGGACACAGTGGCATCCTTACAGATGTCTTCGGTATCAGCAGCGACCAATAAATCGTCGACATACTGGATAAGGGCTGCACCGTCAGGAAAAACTAACGAGTCAAGTTGTGTCTTCAGAGCTTGACTATAAAACGATGGACTCTCGCAATAGCCTTGAGGAGCGCGTTTAAAGCGGAAACTTCGTCCTCCTAAAGAGAATCCAAAGATATCTCTACTCTCCATGGCAATCGGAATGCTGAAGAAAGCATTCTTCAAGTCGATCACCGAAAACCAGGTGGCAGAAGCTGGAATCAATGTCAATAATGCAGTAATGTCAGGTACAACAGGAAATTGTGGAACAATAATCTTGTTCACTTCACGGAGGTCAATAACAAATCTATATACAGGAGGCTGTGAAGGATCCGTCCTCTTTAAGACAGGCAAAACAGGACTATTACACACATTACCTCGCGTCTCTTCAATAACACCTTTGTCAATCAGATCATAAATGATCGCTAAAAGTGCACGCTCACCATCACTTGAAATACGATATTGTGGAATGCGCGGTAACTTAGCATTCGCCTTCAATGTCACAACATATGGGGGAATATCTAACAGGCCCACATCATTCGGACCCGTAGCCCATAATGAGTCTGGTAACGAAGACAATTCAGGTGGGAGACAATCTTTCGACACATACATCGGAGGGATCACATTCTCACCCAAAGTAAGGTGTACTCCTAATGGAGAACAGTACAAAGTCGCATACAGTCTCTTCAACAAGTCCAGGCCTAGCAAGTTCTCATTACAACCTGTAGTCAAAAGAAGGGGTGCTTCAAACCTACGAGGACCAACAGAAAGAGGCAATGGAACGGAAATCGGATTTGTAACGGGGGCGCCAGAAAAACCTATAGAAACATTATTAAAGCCAGACAAAGGTGCGCCAGGGAGTTTAGAATGCATAATAGAACTCTTCGTAGCACCAGTGTCTAGCAGAAAAGGCTCTGACACACCTGATGCAATCACGTCAACGTAGGGTCCACTCTGATCTACTGGAACTGAAACAACTCCCTCTCTTTGTCTATGGCTGTCCTAACAATAATTACCTTGCTCTTCGTCGCCTTCAACATAGTAATCATCCACGTAGTATTGTGTAGTCCTACCAGACGAATTCTGCTGTTGGTCAAAGCTATTCATTGAAGTCTGCGGAGGAAAAGGGCGCCCAGTCTGTCCGCGACCTCTACCTCTAGGCGCTTGCTGAGCACCTCTACCTCTCACACCAGGAGCACTATTTGCACGTTGCAACAGGACCGGACAACTATTCTTATAATGGCCCTCTTCTCTACAATACGCACACTGATTAGGCCCATACGGAATACGCCGTTGAGGAGTCTCGTCTCTTTGCGAGTTCCTCGAATATTGTTGTGGCTGCTGATAATCACGCTGATTATTAACACGGGTGGATACGCTTGTTGTAGAAGAACTTTAGTCTTCAATTCCTTAGTCTTCTTATCCACTTTCTCTAACTCATCCTTACGCCTATTCTCATAGTACTGAGCCGTAGCTAGAATCTGCGCCGATGTAGGGACAGGCCAAGCACTCTCGGAATCCTTCAACTTAGTACATAACTCAGGAAGAAGATTGTGCACAAATTTATCAACGAACAATCTCTGGCCACCCTCGGTAGCCATATACTGACCACTATGATCAACAAAAGTTTCTTCGAAACGCGAGAAAAAATCTGACACAGTCTCATCTTTCTTCTGCTTACATGCAGACAACTTATCCCAATTAACACGGACTTCAGGCATGAAAGTCTTCATGAAAGTAATAATTCTACCAGGAAGTTCAGTAATAAGATTTTCAGGCTTAGCACCTCCAACTTGTCTATCATTTGCAGCAACAAGATTTACCCACGAATCACCCAATTCATTATCATGATCCGTATGTCGAATGACATTCCAGATGGGCTGTGGAACAACATTCCCAAACAACATGTCTATGTCCGCCAAATTCATGACGCACAAACTCACAGTTTGCGTAAATTCTTTATAATATCCCGCCAGATTCTTCAGCGGATCAGGTAAAGTCTGTTTAAGCGCTAAGACTTCTGCACGTTTCCATGGGACATGAACCCATACTCGCTGAAAATGCGCAAGAACAGGTGGATGAGCATTCGCATCAGCAGGTCTCCATACCGGAGGAACCTCTCGCATCGGATACTGACGCGCATGTCTTCTAACTGACGAATCTGGCTCAAACAGCCGTTCAGTAGGGACATTGCTTCGAAGTGACAATAACGTCGACACAGCTCTCTCGATGTCGTGAAGACTCACAATCGTTCCCTTTGCAAACTCGGAACGCAATCGGAACAATTCTTCAGGAGCTTTACCCACTTCGTCCGTCCATTGTTCATGGAGGAACGCACACATAAGCTCAAAAACATAACGTTGCTTTGGTGCTTCCCATTGTCGGAAAACATCCATAATACCCTCAAGATCGTACTGGGACTTGTACGTCACCCATCTACGCGCCATATGATCCAGAACCCCTTGTTCATCTGCATCAGGCAACTGACTACGCAGCTGTCTACGCTCACTTACAGGAGACATACCCAATTGTCCCAACCAAGGAGTCAGAAAACCAGAAAAAGCAGCAGTCATCCGCTGTCTAGGAGAAGGAGTAGTCGGAAGAACAAGAGGAGACGAAACAATAGTAGAAGAATCCATAGTCGGAACAGGCATTGCAGCAGTGGTAGCAGGAAAAGACAAAGTTGGCGGCCCCTGAGGAGGCTGCGCCAAAGGGACAGTAGCCAACGAAGGAGCGGGCTGTGGAGGAATAACAGGAGGCAAAACAACCGGCAATTGCACAGCCACGACTGGTGGCGGTGGTGCCGTAGCATTCTGCACATGAGGTGGCGGTGAACTCAAGAGATGCGACATTAAGGGATCTTTTGCAAGATCCTTCTCATCTTTCTGTTCTTTAGACGGCAGTACTGGGTAGCATCGGTCTACCGCTAACTTCTTCACTCTAAGCATCTGCTCATTCTCTTGCTCCTCTTCATTATCTCTGTATGCAATGGCAGCTTGCACCATTGACATATCCTTCTTATTCTTCTTCGCTAACTTTATTTCTTTCTGTTTGGCTTCTTTGCGCCATATGCGGAAAGAGTCAAACATTGCCGGCCGGGCTTTCTTCTTGAACTTCACCTCAAGGTTGTCTAAGATTTCTGTCTCAAAACTACCGTAACGAGGCCACTGTAGGACACCGTCACTCTTCATGTATTTTACCCAAATCTCATTGTAGCTAAAAGGACCCACACCATGCTTCACATACAGTTTGTATGTAGGAGTTCCGATCGGAGGAACCGGACACGAATCCTCTAACCGGGAATCCCTCAAAGTACCACAACTAAACAATTTTCTAAGACTGCTAAAACCAGGCATCTTGCACACTAGTCTAGCTTCAAACAACAAGGGGAATCTGAAAACGATAGTCTCGTGAATACACTAAGCATGGGCGAATTTTGCGGATCTCGCGTTCGCGAATTTTGCGGATTTGCGGATTCGCAATCCGCAAAATCCGCGAATTCCCGCGAATTTGCGGATTTTTTTTTTTTTTTGTGTTCGCCCGTGTTTCTGCCAGTTCGCGAGGGTTTTTACAATTTCGCAATTTGCGAACTTACCTGTCGGGTCGCAAGTTTTGCGAACTTGTTGTTTCTACATGTCCAGCCTGTTTGGGACACTCTTCTTCATCACTGCCACTCTCTGTCACCACTGCCACTCTCTGACTACTCATGCCACCCTCTGGCCCACCCATGCCACCCTCTGTTTCATCACCACACCCTCTGGTTGTCCAGTGTACATTATTTTCGGCAAAGCAAAGCACACCTTCCCTGCCTCAAGTGACCTGAATTAATTTGGGGCTGATTAATGTGTCACAGAATATTTTTTTAGCTGGCACCTGCTTCCTTAGTGCGCCCTGATTAGTGATCTTTTGCACTTGCTAAGTGCTTTCATTGTTGCAAAATTAGTTACAACACCTGCCCTGCCCCAACTGACAATAATGAATTAGGGGCTAATTAATGTGTCACTGAAAGAATTTAAAGTTCCAGCCTGGCACCTGCTTGTCTGCTCCTTTAGCTGTAAATCAGGACCTTTGTGGCATACAGTTAAGGTCAGAGCAGGGTCACACAATAGTTGCAAGCAGGCAACCGAATTCTGGAGGGCCCCCTCAGGAAGCAATACAAAGAATCGTTACAAATCATGAGGTTGACCTTTTGCACCTGCTCATTGCTTTTGCTTTTGCTGAAATCGTTTTGCGGTTTTTTTCGCGCTATTCGCGGGGCGCGGCGTCGTGCGAAACCGACCGCGGAAGCCGCCAATTCGTGCGAATGAGCATTTTATTTTTTTGCGGCTTGTTGTTTCGCGAGTTTTTTTGCAGTATTCGCGAGCCGCTTGCAGCGCAACACGCGAATTTACCCCAAGGTCGAGTACGGGCGCGGCCATTTTGTTTGCGTGACGTATTTCCGTTTCCGCCCGCTATGTATAATCTCGCGCAGTAAGCGCATTGCGAGTAGAGGTTCGCACGAGATCGCGCGGGAAATCTAGAGGTTCGCACGAGATCGCGAGGAAAATCTCGCGCGAACTGACTTTCGCGCTCGGAAACGGGCGCCGGCCATCTTGTTTTTCATTCATTTCCTGTGTCTGGGCATGGTGTTTAATCCTCTTGATATCTTTCCCATCCTTTGCTTGTTTTCAGTTTTTTTTTTACGATTTTGCTTCTTATCTATCCCTCTCTTTTCCTAGCTGTATATTTTTGTCTTTTCTGCTATTTTTCTTTACTTTTAAACTACTTTTGTAAACTCTTTTCTTTTCTTCTTCCCTATCCTATTCTTTCTTAATTTTCTACTTCTTCCTACCTTACCTGCCCAGACCATGGTCAAGCCAGGCGCCGTGAAGCTGCCCAGGCACTTGAGGGCCGCAGCGGCGGCGGGGAGTAGTGCTGGACCCAGTGGCAGGACAGCAGGCGTGAGATCGAGGGGGGAGCAGGTGACGCGCCGGGAGATATTCAGCCCGGAGGAAGTGGGCGCGCTGGTGTACTTTGTCCAGCGCCGCCTGCCCAGGACCATCGCGGGAGGCGGCAGGATCGCGGCCGGCGGCTATAACATGCGGGAGCGCCGGAAGCGGTGGGAGAAGGTGTGCTGGGCCATATCCCACCTCTACGGGGTCCAGCGCACCTACAGCCAGGTCACCCATCGCTGGACGGACCTCCTGGACCGCGAGCGCGACCTGCTGGACCAGCTCGGCTTGGAGATCCCCGGCCTTGGTGAGTAGTAGTAGCCATTGGCATTTAATCACTCACTACTATGATGTTTTCTCCTGCTCTGTGTTGTTGTATTGCAAATATTTGTTTTTTACATGGAGCAAGCCAATAATGCCGCTGATGACGATTACATTGTAGTTAAATTATATTTCAAAATCTTCTGTGCATTTCAGGTGCACTGCTCTCCTTCTCAGTGGGGTTGCTACTATGCTTATTTGTTTTCTATTTCGTGGTCTCATTGGCCTGAGTAACTATTATGTATGAGTGTACTTAACAGAACTGCGTAATGCTAGACACTAGGGGGCAGATTACATTTACAAGCCCCTTGCGCCACGTTTACGTTGCCTTGCGTGACGCAACAGCGGCGTAAACGTGCCGCATCCCTGCAAGTCATTTACAGCATGACGCATCTAGGGAGATGCGTCACGTTATAAAGCCATGGGCCTGCACCACAATGGGTGCGTTCCTAGTACGCAGGGTGGGCGGTCCAGCGGCTGTGCGCCTCGCAAAATTGCCTGCGTGAAATCTACAAGATTTAACGCAGGCACTTCTGCGCCGCTGCTACGTCAATTCAATTCCTTATGTCTGCTCGAAGCAGGCGAAAGGACTGACACAGCATGTAAAGTATTGGGTGGCCCTGAGCATTACTGGAGTTGCATTGCGTTGGCGACGTGACTCCAGCGATGCGCCGCTCTTACGTGACGAGATGCGTCACGCAAGTGCCTACCCTTGCGCCAGGGCGCGCCGCATTGTAAATGAGGCACATCTGCCGTGTCGCAAGGGTAGTTTTGCGTGACGCATTTGATCTGGCGCATCTCTGGAGATGCGCCAGAACGCGTAAGTAAGTATGCCCCTAAGGGGCAGAATTGCAATTACCGTCGCATCCCTGCAAAGTAGCAGGGATGCGCCATTAATTGTGCGGCCCGCTACCACCACCAAACATGGTGCGCCGTATTTGCAATGCGGCGGCGGCGCCCCATGGGCCCAAAACGTCACCGAAGCTTTACTGCTGGAGTTGCGTCGCAACGATGGCGCAGCTCCATCAATGCTCTGGGGTACCCTATCTCCCCAATGCTGGGTCAAGCCGTACGTCTGCTTCAAGCAGGTGCAGGGTTTGTGTGACGCATCATTGTCCTAAAGGTGACTGATTGATATTTTGTAGATTTCCCTCAGCCACTATTAGGATGTGTTCCAGCGCAGGAATGCCCTCCCTTGCGCCGGAACGCCCCCTGATGGCGCAGGGCTTTATAACGGGATGCATCTCCCAAATGCGTCACGTTGTTATAATATTATACGCCGCACCATGGCGCCCTTTTTTGTTTAGCTGCTGCGTCACAAAAGTCACGCAAGAACGGCGCAAAAGAGCCGCAAGGGCTTAAATCTGCCCCTTCCTTTGTAACCCTGACAATAAGAAAAATAGTGGCGGTGGATTGATAGTTTGAATATTTAAATGACTGGTAATGTAGCAGGCAACTGTTAGTGTTGTCACTGATCTGACTGAAATCACAATGGAGTTTGTCTGTCACTTTGCGTCTTGCCTGCGGACTGCTGCCTGCCAGTCCTAGGTGAACGTTTCAGTACTTTGTTTAGTGAGTTACGTGACTTTCGAAGTCACAGGTCCGCATATAAATGAAAAGTAACCATAATCAATATAATTTCGCAGAAATATTTTGTTATTGTTCTTTTGAAATGTTTGATTTGGTTGACATTGACAAGCAACAATCATCCATGTTTTCTGTTCTTTCTTTCATGTTGTACGTCAGCTCCCCCCAGGGGCGAGAGGAGGACACAGGAGCAGCAGGCGGCGGATGCTGTTCATCAACAGGGCCAGGATCGGGCAGGCGAGGGCTCCTCTGCTGGCCCCAGTAAGTTTTCATTTTAGACTAGTACCTATTTTTCCTAGCGTTCCTCATTTGACTTTTTTCAAAATTGTCTTTGCTCTTCTTGTAGACTGTATCTAAATTCTTATCCTGCCTCTACTATGACTCCCTGTGGTATTACTAGATTATTCTTATTAGTCTGTCTGTGTAGCTAACTAAGATTGCACGGTTGGCGAAACTCCCATGATTCTAGTCAGCAATAGCTCTATCAACTTAGTGCAGTCCTCTGGGATTGTCCATAATGTCTTTTGAAGTGTTCTATCTGGACTCATGCTTGCAAAAATTGCAAAACCTTTCGCTCAGTCACTCTAGTCTGGACCAAAAAACACAGATTGTATTTAAGTTTAAAAGCTTTATTAAAAGTAAACACATTTATTAAAATGAAGTCATAATAAAACTAAACGTTTAACTGATAATGGAAAAGTGGTTAGTGCTGACGATTAATTGAAGACATTTCTTGTGGTCGAGCCGAGCTCTCACCTGGTTTCAACTTGATCTTGTTGTTAGAAGTCCATCTTCTGTCTGTGTGGAGAAAAATGGTGCGTGTTAAAAAAACAGCCTTCATCAGTTGTGCCAAAAAGTGCAGCAAGACAACCTTCCCTGGAAAAAGGGACATTTTTTTTTTAACTTTAACGACAGTCACAAATTACATTGTTTTCACATGTCTTCATTCCTAGACCAAATACTAGTGACTGCTTTATTCTAACATTCTTAAATGTACTTTGTAGG
Organism: Lissotriton vulgaris; assembly: GCF_964263255.1. NCBI lineage: Eukaryota > Metazoa > Chordata > Amphibia > Caudata > Salamandridae > Lissotriton > Lissotriton vulgaris. The sequence goes on along the minus strand of NC_141689.1, from coordinate 166,980,062 downwards.
TGGAACATCTGGTGGCGGGGCCAGTGTGGAGGTGGTGGTGCTCGACACCGAGGCGGAGGGCGAATCGGGCGATGCTTCAGGGGAGGAGGCGGCGGCGGCAGCTGTGAGAGTTGAGACGGTGGTGGTGGCGGCCAGAGGTAAGCTCTTATATATTCCTTACTTATTGAGATTGAAGACTAGCTGGGAAGGCAAGAATATGAGATGCATGGCTGGGTGAATGATGAAGCAATGATGGGTGGAAGGACAACAGCCTGGGTGGGTGACACAGAAACTGTATGTGTCCATATACCTGGATCATGCTACTATCTGACTCTTAGATAGCATATGTGTATCTAGAGCAGGGGTACTCCTAGTACGGCCCGCGGGCCGGTGGTGGCCCGGCAAGCCTTCGTTGGCGGTGCGCTGACCTTGCAGACAATCACTGCTCCCCCGGCCCCCACAGAGCAGAGGCTTTTTTGTATTTCACCTGTTAGCGCCCCTGCATCTCCACTCTGACAATCACTGCTCCCCCGGCCCCCACAGAGCAGAGTGGAGATGCAAGGCCACAAAGAGGTGAAATAGAACTAAGCCTCTGCTCTGTGGGGCCGGGCAAGCAGTGATTGTCAGGGTGGAGAAGCAGGGGCGCTAAAACAAACAAAGCCTCAATAATATGTTAATGGTCTTTTAAAGACCTGTTAAGTACTTTGGTGTTGTTGTCTGTGTGTGCGCGTTGAGGAAGCGGTCTCAACCCGGGCTGAAGGCTGACACAGATAGACACACACACAGTGAGATGACAGAGGGAGAGGGAGGGCAGGAGGGAGAGAGAGATGGAGGGAGGGCAGGAGGGACAGCAGGAGGGAGAGAGATGTATGTAAATGCTGGGTCTGGTGGCTCAGTGGATGAGGGCATCTGCTGCAGGGACCTGTGTGCAACCTCATGGTCACAAGTTATCGTTTTGCTTTAGCCCCGCCCCCTCTGACTCCGCCCCCACCAGTGCGGCCCTCGGCCCCAAACTACACTGTAAATGTAGCCCCTGAGAGAAAGTTTGTGAGTACCCATGATCTAGAGAGAGTAGACGGTCAGTGGATGAAGTAAGTGTAACTTTGAAGAGCATGTAACACTAACACTGCACCCGCACGTCCGTTCCAGTGTAGGAAAGGCAAGGAAAAGAACTTTTAATTTTGTCCAAATACTACCATAAATAGTAGCAGTAGTTTGTATTGCAAGCACTGCATAGATCCGGTTATTATGGTGGCCACTCCCTACCTCTCTTAATAAGTTTAGTAGTACTCAGTCATTCATGTGTGGATGTATCACTGCCTGTCACTCAATAAAAAGCAAAGCACCTAAAGTCATCCCATATATAAGCAAAAACATCCCATGTGAAGTGATAGATAATCAGATTATTTATCTTCTTCAATTTTCCATTTCTAGTACTCATTTCCACTGTAGGGTGAAAGTTAAATTAATTAAGCAGTAGCCCTTGAGTTGTAACAGAGTATTCTCAGTGCCACCCGTAATAGAAAAGTAAGAGATTCACCACCTGCATGTACTGGACGGGTACAGTAACGCAACGGCAACGCAAGTCTAGGTCACTCCTCATGGCGTGCGTCTCTTTTTCTCGGGTGCAAGTTTACCGCGCTGGCATTATGCCGGCTTGCAGAAAATAACGTACCAATTTTCCAAAACAAGAGACAAGAAGAAGAATAAGACTGGTGTACTTTCATAGTCGACTCCAATGGAAGTCCACAGTGCTCATAGAATTTGTTCCTTAAACTCCCACTAATGTTAGAGCAAGGATGAAGAAGTGTGAGGTTAGATAGATACTGGCCTCAATAGTTATGTAATGCGCTTGCAAGTTGCTAGTTGTACTGCAGCACACATTTCTGCTGAATGATTGAGTTAATCTTAAAGAGCATTGGTTACAGACTATGTCTTTCTTTCTTCATATAGGTTCTCCTTCCAAACGAACAAGGAGGAAGGAGCTGGCTAGAGCGGCCCGGCAACGGAGAATCGAGGCCACTGTTGCGGAATATCGGCGGCTGGTGGCCCTGGAGGACGTGGAAAGTGTGCGGTCGACAACAACGACAACGTCGTCCTCCGTGGCCTCACCGGCTGCCACCGTGACCCAGCACAGTGGTCCACCGAGACTGAGCCGGGCTGCCAAAGGCAAACGCCACCGCCGAGCAGCAAGGCCAACAGCTGCTTCTCACAGGCCTTGCACCTGCAAGGCAGTGAAGGCACGCCTGCGCCGCACCACCCTGATGGTGTCCCGCCTTCAGCAGGAGCTCGCCTTGCTCCGCGAGGAGCATGATGCCCTGGCCCAAAAAGTGAACAGCATCCACCCCTAGTGTCCCTTGCCCCTTTTTTAGAGACTTTTGGGGGGTGGGAATTGGGAGTTGGGTTTTTGGGGACTTTTGAAGGACAATCGTTGGGGTTAGGGAGGGTCTTGCGGGAGATTATTTTGTTAGGGATATAAATATACTTTTTCAAACTTTATCTGAGCATACCTGTTTTTTACTGCTTGCCTGGTGGGTGGGGGTTTAACGTTGACTGTTTTCCTGAAAGTTTAGTTCCATTTTCTTCCTTTAAGTGTAAATGCCCAAATGTTTTCAACACTAAGTGCCTCTCACAGACTAAGTGAAGTGAATCCAAGAGTCCTAGGACTTTAGTAGTACTACCTTCAGGCTCTCGTCTCTCGTACTAATACTCCATTATACCCCCAAACCACCAAACGCTTATCTTACCTGTAATTTGTGTTTGAAAGTAGGGCTAGGCCCAGGGCTGGCTCCACGGGAAACACCGAATAACGTTGGCAATCTTGGTCGGATAAAATTTCCTCATAGCGGTGGTAGTAGTGGTGTGCCACAGTGGCAGTTGCATGCCTATGAAAAAAAAGAAAATGAAATCTGGTTTGTCCTCCTGAGCAATTCAACGGTACAACTGAGAATATAGCAGGTGACAGAAGTACAGTAGAGCAGTGCCACATTGTAGCCTAACAAATGGTAAAGTATAACTACTAATTCGGTTGAAGTTCTTTCACATTAGCAATGGTTCTTTGTCAAGCAGAGTAAGAATATATCATCGACAACTGTGGAAAGAAAGAATGCGACAGTACAGGGCCTGTGTGGAATTATTGATAACTATATTCAACATAAGGTCTCTGTAGCCAGATACCCGAGAGCCTTGCTGGTCACTATAAATCCATTCACAACAACACTCAATGGGGTTGGTCTGGAAGGTGTCACGTTTACTCCCCGTGATCCAGTCGATGCAAATATGGTTCCACCTCCAAATGTCACCAACACCCAGAAGTGTAAACACAGGGTGTTCGAGGCATTAGGCGAGGGAGAAAAATAACAAACTAAAATAAAAAATGTGGGATGGGTAAAGGTAGGGTCAGCAGGGAAAGGATACCTGTAAGAGAAGACAAGACAGGCATCAGTGAAGTGATGTCCTAACATACAAGGGTACTCTCATATAGTCTCACTAAATAGTCTGCAAGTCTCCCGCCTACTCATGGGAAATGTAGTTTCATAGTACGGTAGGCGCTTAGGGGCTGCGTAACCTGACAGAAGGTATAGTAGATAGAAAAGGAGAAATTGCTTTTTTTCTAGGTGTCCCCTCACTCACCAGGGTTGCCCCTTGGTGACATGCTTCATCATTGGGGCCATCCCAGTCCTCTACGGCCTGGGGCGTGCTGCGACTTGCGAATTACGTAGGAGCACTTACAAATGACTATGTGTGGTGCAGATAGTGGAGTGGACTAAGTGATGTGTTAAGGGATCAATGTAGAAGCCGAGAGAGAGCAAAGAAATGCAGTCACAGTCAGAGAAAAAGGCAAGGGATACTGTATCTATGTGTGGTTGTAGTGGTCCTGTTGGAAGTGGTAAGTAAGTTGCCCGCAGAAAAAAAATCCTCCTATTAGCGGCACTCCTCCATTGCAGCCGACGCTTCGTCCACCGATGTTGGTCACCAGAAGACACCCTGTCCACTGCCTGCCTGATGCTGAATTGTGGCTCGCTACTGTGAAGCCTGACTCCATCCTTTTTTCCCCATTGCAGAGACTGAAACCCGGCCTGTAATTATTCAACGAAAAACAGGAAGTGATATAATATTACAACACCACTGATAAATAAATATAAGGTATGTAGGCTGTGGAGTGCAAAAAGTCACAATTTGTTTTTCCTAGTAGACAGACAGTACAATGTTTTTGAAAGTGCGTACTCTGAGTCACCTTTTGAAGGATAAGTAAGTATGGGCAAATTAATGTAGCGGATCTTGCCCCTCAAGCTAGGTGTACTGTAAACTGTGTTTTAGAACAAAAATAGATCTTCCTAGCAGTGCTCCCACCCAAAAAACGAGGCCTAGCAGAAAACTGGAGACAAAACTTACTTTGAAAGTAAAAGTAGGCCGAAGTACCCTAATTACCCATTACCCCCCGTGGATTGTATTCAAACCACTTGCAAGCAACCAAGCAAAAGTAGCCATAGCCAGCATCGCTCCAAGACTCGAAATCCCCCCCACTCAAACACATGCAATAGAAATACTGCTAACCCTAACGAACCCTAAGTTAAGAATAGTGGCAAAGGCTTTCTTTAACTATGCCAAATCCCCCCTTTCCCACCATGGATTTTCTTCAAATGACTTGCAACCAAAATTACACATTCTCACGAGTGCTCTAAGACCCCAGAACTCAGTTTGAAAAATCTAGAACACCCCGATACACATGCAATCCTGGTGCTAGGGCTAACCCTAACGAACCCTAAGTTACAAAAAGTGCCAAAACTAAAGGCTTTTCCGCGCGGATTTTGTCCCAACCACTTCTACCCGGTATTAGACCTTCCCAGGAATGCCCCAAGACCCGGCAACCCACCCGCCAAGAAGCATAACACCCCCAAACAGGCCAAAAGAAAAATCTCATACTTGCAATATTTCTGGGCCTTCGGTCCAAACGCGCTGCGTAGCTAGGCCATAAGTCGGGGTTGGCACGACGGATTTCCTGAAAAGCAAATGCAATCAAGATTAGAGTGTCCCAGCAGTGCTCCCAGACCACGAAACTCACCCGCAAACAGACGGAACCCCCCCTAAGAGCACCTCAAAGGCAAGCAAGTCATCAAAAACACAAAAAAAATTCCGCCTGGGATTTGGTCCAAAACACTTTTATCCGGTATTAGAGCTTCCCAGCAATGGCCCCAGAGCCGTCAACCCAGGAGAAAACGAGTAGAAGACCCCCAAACAGCCAAAGAGCAAAAGTACAAAAATGGGGACTTAGTCACTTTTTCACAAATTTCCCAAATCACTCCGCGCGCGCTCTGCAGCTAGGCCCTAAGTCCCCTCAGCCACCATGGATTTGCTTCAAACCTCTTGCAAAGTAAAGTATATATAGCCAGCAGTGCTCCCAGACCACGAAACTCACCCGCAAACACCAGCAAGCCCCCCAAACAGGCCCCCGAAAACGCTACATAGAGCAAAATGTCTGAAATAGCCCAAAAAAAAATCGGCCTGGATTTTGTCCCAACCACTTCTACCCGGTATTAGACCTTCCCAGGAATGCCCCAAGACCCGGCAACCCACCCGCCAAGAAGCATAACACCCCCAAACAGGCCAAAAGCAAAATCTCATACTTGCAATATTTCTGGGCCTTCGGTCCAAACGCGCTGCGTAGCTAGGCCATAAGTCGGGGTTGGCACGACGGATTTCCTGAAAAGCAAATGCAATCAAGATTAGAGTGTCCCAGCAGTGCTCCCAGACCACGAAACTCACCCGCAAACACCAGCAAGCCCCCCAAACAGGCCCCCGAAAACGCTACATAGAGCAAAATGTCTGAAATAGCCCAAAAAAAAATCGGCCTGGATTTTGTCCCAACCACTTCTACCCGGTATTAGACCTTCCCAGGAATGCCCCAAGACCCGGCAACCCACCCGCCAAGAAGCATAACACCCCCAAACAGGCCAAAAGCAAAATCTCATACTTGCAATATTTCTGGGCCTTCGGTCCAAACGCGCTGCGTAGCTAGGCCATAAGTCGGGGTTGGCACGACGGATTTCCTGAAAAGCAAATGCAATCAAGATTAGAGTGTCCCAGCAGTGCTCCCAGACCACGAAACTCACCCGCAAACACCAGCAAGCCCCCCAAACAGGCCCCCGAAAACGCTACATAGAGCAAAATGTCTGAAATAGCCCAAAAAAAAATCGGCCTGGATTTTGTCCCAACCACTTCTACCCGGTATTAGACCTTCCCAGGAATGCCCCAAGACCCGGCAACCCACCCGCCAAGAAGCATAACACCCCCAAACAGGCCAAAAGCAAAATCTCATACTTGCAATATTTCTGGGCCTTCGGTCCAAACGCGCTGCGTAGCTAGGCCATAAGTCGGGGTTGGCACGACGGATTTCCTGAAAAGCAAATGCAATCAAGATTAGAGTGTCCCAGCAATGCTCTCAGACCATGAAACTCACCCACAAACAGACGGAACCCCCCCTAAGAGCACCTCAAAGGCAAGCAAGTCATCAAAAACACAAAAAAATTTCCGCCTCGGATTTGGCACAAACCACTTTTAGTGCTTCCCAGCAATGGCCCCAGACCCGTCAACTCACCTGCAAAGAGGTAGAACAACACCCCCACAAGTGCTGAGTCTTTCTTCATTGGGCGTAATTTAAACCAGCCCTCTGCTTTGATGGAAATAGGAGTCTGGAGGAGGAGGATAGAGGAGCATGTTCTTCTGAACTTGTGAACCTGAGGAATGCAGACTGCGGCACCTTCAAATAAATTAGCAAACAAGTGAAGACAGTTCTGCTGATGGGCTTGTCTTTGTGATAATCTGATTAAAGTTTGAATTATATTAACTGTGCACAACAAAGAAAGACAGACACACAGGAATAAAAGTGAATAAGGATGAAAAAGAAAGTTATTGATTCGTTGTCTCATTTTCAGGGCTCGAAGTCGGAATCACGGTCCAGGAATAAGAATAAGGCTTCGTCATCATACTCTGCGAATTCAGCCCGGGTGAGGTCAGTGCCACCTGACAGAGTAGAAATTCCCTCATCTATGGTGCTGGCCACCTCCTCTTCATCCGGCACGCTCTCTCGTACTCTTATATCTGGTGGTATGAGGTGCTGATTCATCTTGATCATTGTTAACCTCTCCACATTTTTGGGCGAGAGGCGGCTCCGTTTGGGAGTTACAATCCCACCAGCCGCACTGAAAACCCGTTCAGAAGACACACTTGCGAGTGGGCAAGACAAGTAGTTTAAAGCCAGGTTGGTGAGCTGTGGCCACAATTCTTTTTTCCCATGCCAATACGCCAATGGGTCAGAATTAACATAGACCTCTGTGGAGTCATTCAGATAGTCCTTCACCATCGACTCAAGGTCCTCCTCCAAGGTTCCTCCACTTTGCGTAGCTCTTGCTGTGCCTCTGGCCTTTTGAGAACCAAACCCACGCAGAGCTAGCCAATCCTCTTCAGCCTCCAATGTTTCTGCTGTCTTTCGTGCAGATGATGCGGTTGCCGGTGTCTTTAACGGCTGAGAGGTCACTTGTGCCACAGCCACAGGTGCAGAAGTGGATTGTTTTGACTGGGGATGGCCTGCTGATGTACTGCCATTTCCTTCAATTTCCAGCCGTTCTGTTTCAAACTTCTTGGCTGACAAGGCTAGCCAACGTTTGTACTTTGTAACATCTTCATCAGCAAAAGCAAAGAATGCTCTGCCTGCCAGCGCCTTTTTGTAGCGTGGATCCAGAATAGTAGCACAAATGTAATGCTGTTCTGAGTGGATCTTTTGAAGACGTTCATCACCTTGTAGGAGCTCTAATAATTGCTCAGCCAGAAGCAAAGAAGAGCCTTTCTTTTTGTCATCTTTTCGAAACACAGAACACACCTCCTTCAGTTGGTCCTCCAGCATGTACAACAATGGGATAGCTTTTCCCAAATTAGAGTCCTCCTTGCTGACTGCACGCGTGAAGACCTCAAAAGGACGAAGCATGCGTGTTAGGCTTTCAACTATGTTCCATTGCGGCCCACCCATCCTCAGCTCCTCTATACCCTCTTTCAAGAAATATTGATCGAGTTGCGTATACTGCTCATACAGACGCTCAAGCATGTAGAAGGTTGAGTTCCAACGTGTTACCACCTCCTGGATGAGTGCTTTCACTGGCATTTGACATTGATATAGCATGCTCCTCAGCTGCTTGCGGGCCTTAAAAGAATGCCTGAAATGCTTGCAAATTTTTCGGCAGTTCTCCAATACACTGCACGCTGCACTGTCTTTATTACCCAAGAATTTTTGGACAACCAGGTTTATACAGTGCGCCAAACACGGCACTCTGAAATAGTAACCGTCCCTCATGGCCTTAACTATATTGGAGCCATTGTCCGTGGAAACATAACCAACCTTGCGTTTTAGTGGGGACAGACAGTTAAGGACCTTTGTGTTAAAGACATCCAAAATGTTTTCTGCTGTGTGACGTTTCTCCAAACCAAACATGGCTAGTGTTGCATGTTTCCGAGCACCTTTAAAAACAGTGTTAGTGTCAACACCTGAGTTTAGCTTTGCTTTAGCCCCTGAAAAAGAGACCCAGTGTGCAGTGATGCACATGTAATCAGCGCCTGCGCCACTGGTCCACATGTCTGTTGTCAGATGTATAGTGTGAACAGCACTCTTCTGCAAAGCTGCCCCAATCGCCTTCAGAACATCTTCATGTAGTGCTGGAACCGCAACTCGGGCAAAATAGAACCGGCTAGGAACCTTCCATTTAGGGCAGAGCACTGCCACTAATTCTAGAAAACCAACCCCTTCGACAAAAGAAAAAGGGAGAAGGTCCAGAGCTAGCATTTTAGCCAGCTTAGTGTTATACAGACGGGTCATTGGGTGGTTGCGTTCATATTGCGCTTCTGTAAACAACATCTTTTTAATGTTGCCCTGGACCAATGATTTACGGGATGATGATCTCTTCGACCCAGTTACGCTCGCTGATGAACTTTTCCGCATTGATGTCTCACTCTCTCCCACACTCTTAGTGTGGCTCCCATGGGGTGTGCTGCTGACATGGGAACTGGGTGTAAGTGAAGTGTTTGGATCGTCTTCTTCTACCTCCTCGTCATCAGCAGATGACAAATCAACGTTTTCATTACGTGCAATTCCGGCTTTCTTGACCGCCTCTAGGTGCGGAAACCATTCGAGAGGGTGCCTTCTCTCAAGATGACCTCTCTGGCCTCCGGTACCATAGTTAGAACCAAGCTTACCACGACTATATCGAAGCTTACAAAGGCTACAAATGGCTACGTTTGCCTTTTTTGGGCAAACACTAAAGAAGTCCCAAACTGGAGACTTGAAATGTCTTCGGGGGCCGCCGCCGGAGGAGGCGTCGATACTGGTGGTGGTGGTCCTGCTGCTAATGACAGATGAAGTGGAGGATGTGGATTGCCGAACTTCAGTACGTTTTGCACTTTCACCACCACGAATTGAGGTCGAGGACGAGGTGGGTACCTTCTTGCGAGGAAGAAATATGGAAGCGGTAGGTTTTGGTGTACTACTTAACTCCAAATCTAATGATTCCATTTCCATTGCCTCCTCGCCGACATCATCATCACGCTCAGCAGCTTCTCGGGATAGGGTCAAAATGTCTCTTTGCTGCATGCCCGGTGGGGCTGCAGTGACCTTTGTGATGACTGCCTCGTCGTCATCGTGAGAGGCTTCATCACCAGCAGTATCTGTCACTTCTTGTTGAGCCTCATCACACTCCATAGGTTTGAGTTTTTGGACGACCTTCCTTTTACGCTTAGGTACCGGTGGCAGATCATGGTGTGCCTCTGCCTCACTGTCAGACCGCAGTTGTCGTGGTTCCCAAGACAGATCACTTGCACCAGAACGAGGTGGGCTTGAAGAAGATGTAGACACCCCCCTTGATCTTTTCCTTGCTAGGGATGTGGAAGACAATGAATGATCATCAGGAGGAGTGGCTTCCAATGATACCTCAGCTTCATTGTCGATTTCCAAATGTGCCCCTACTTCGGGAGGAACAACTATTGTGGGCACTTGTGAACGTCCATGCACCTTTGCTTGCGCATCTCCTTTTGCTGCCTCTCCTTCCACATGTACTTGGGCGTGTACTTGCACATGGTGTTGTTGTTGCGGCTGTGGTTGTTCAACACTTGTCAGATGAGTTACAACAACCTGTGTTGATTCAGGGACATTGCTGCTACTTTCTTGCGATGAGCCAACATCACTGGTCGATGGTGATTGGAGAAGTACACTGACTGCCTCTGAAGCACTCAAGGGCTTTGACTTAAGTTGGCGTGGTGGTGGAGGCACTGAACCCAATGGAGCAGGGGTGCTGCTCTCAGGTTGGTCCCCAGCAGATCCTGCTGCTGCAGGCGTACTTTTTCTTTTGCTCCCAAAAAAAGTGGCGGGTGACACACCAGCCTCCTTGGTAACTTGCTTCTTCTGCTCCTTACTAGCAACTTTCTTGCTAGAGGAGCTACGGAGAACTTTCTTTGGGGGCGGGGCCATCTTCTTCAGAGCAGGTCAGACAGCAGGCCGCAGTTGCACGAATTGTAGAGTTGTCTGAGGCCAGACGTGACGTCGCGTGACGTTATGCTGCACACACACACCGCTGCAGGACTTCTTCCTGGCACTGGTGGTTCTCTTGAGTCTTGTGCACCTAAAAAAAATGGAAGACAGAGGAACATCAGTTCAGTTATAGAGCACAAAAAAATCGAAAAACACTGCAAAATCAGCACAATCCCAATCCATCCATGCCCTCCATAATGTTTAAATTCAAGACAACCCACAGAAAGACTAGGCCCATGCAAGACTCACTACCCCTGGGCATAAATAAAGGTTGAAAAGTAGGCAAAATGGTTGGAGGCCTAACAACAAAGCCTGCATTCAAAATGGCCACTTGCCTGCCAAGCACATGGCCAGTGCCTGTAGCTGCACTCAAAATGGCCACCAGCCTCATGGCATGTCCCTCCCCATGAACACCCCCAAAAATCGAAAAACACTGCTAAATCAGCACAATCCTATTCCATCCATGGCCTCCATGATGTTTAAATTCAAGACAGCCCACAGAAAGACTAGGCCCATGCTAGACTCAAATACCCCTGGTGAAAAGGCCCCAACAACAGGTCAAAAATCGAAAAACACAAAATTGTACAAAAAAAAAAATTCGAAAAACACAGAAAAATCAGCACAATCCCAATTCATCTATGGCCTCCATGATGTTTAAATTCAAGACAACCCACAGAAATACTAGGCCCATGCAAGACTCACTACCCCTGGCATAAATAAAGGTTGAAAAGTAGGCAAAATGGTTGGAGGCCTAACAACAAAGCCTGCATTCAAAATGGCCACTTGCCTGCCAGCACATGGCCAGTGCCTGTAGCTGCACTCAAAATGGCCACCAGCCACATGGCATGTCCCTCCCCATGAACACCCCCAAAAATCGAAAAACACTGCAAAATCAGCACAATCCCATTCCATCCATGATGTTTAAATTCAAGACAGCCCACAGAAAGACTAGGCCCCATGCACCACTCACTACCCCTGGTCAAGGCCCCAACAACAGGTCAAAAATCGAAAAACACAAAATTTTACACAAAAAAAAATCGAAAAACACAGAAAAATCAGCACAATCCCAATTCATCTATGGCCTCCATGATGTTTAAATTCAAGACAACCCACAGAAATACTAGGCCCATGCAAGACTCACTACCCCTGGCATAAATAAAGGTTGAAAAGTAGGCAAAATGGTTGGAGGCCTAACAACAAAGCCTGCATTCAAAATGGCCACTTGCCTGCCAGCACATGGCCAGTGCCTGTAGCTGCACTCAAAATGGCCACCAGCCACATGGCATGTCCCTCCCCATGAACACCCCCAAAAATCGAAAAACACTGCAAAATCAGCACAATCCCATTCCATCCATGATGTTTAAATTCAAGACAGCCCACAGAAAGACTAGGCCCCATGCACCACTCACTACCCCTGGTCAAGGCCCCAACAACAGGTCAAAAATCGAAAAACACAAAATTTTACACAAAAAAAAATCGAAAAACACAGAAAAATCAGCACAATCCCAATTCATCTATGGCCTCCATGATGTTTAAATTCAAGACAACCCACAGAAATACTAGGCCCATGCAAGACTCACTACCCCTGGCATAAATAAAGGTTGAAAAGTAGGCAAAATGGTTGGAGGCCTAACAACAAAGCCTGCATTCAAAATGGCCACTTGCCTGCCAGCACATGGCCAGTGCCTGTAGCTGCACTCAAAATGGCCACCAGCCACATGGCATGTCCCTCCCCATGAACACCCCCAAAAATCGAAAAACACTGCAAAATCAGCACAATCCCATTCCATCCATGATGTTTAAATTCAAGACAGCCCACAGAAAGACTAGGCCCCATGCACCACTCACTACCCCTGGTCAAGGCCCCAACAACAGGTCAAAAATCGAAAAACACAAAATTGTACAAAAAAAAAAATCGAAAAACACAGAAAAATCAGCACAATCCCAATTCATCTATGGCCTCCATGATGTTTAAATTCAAGACAACCCACAGAAATACTAGGCCCATGCAAGACTCACTACCCCTGGCATAAATAAAGGTTGAAAAGTAGGCAAAATGGTTGGAGGCCTAACAACAAAGCCTGCATTCAAAATGGCCACTTGCCTGCCAGCACATGGCAAGTGCCTGTAGCTGCACTCAAAATGGCCACCAGCCACATGGCATGTCCCTCCCCATGAACACCCCCAAAAATCGAAAAACACTGCAAAATCAGCACAATCCCATTCCATCCATGATGTTTAAATTCAAGACAGCCCACAGAAAGACTAGGCCCCATGCACCACTCACTACCCCTGGTCAAGGCCCCAACAACAGGTCAAAAATCGAAAAACACAAAATTTTACAAAAAAAAAAAATCGAAAAACACAGAAAAATCAGCACAATCCCAATTCATCTATGGCCTCCATGATGTTTAAATTCAAGACAACCCACAGAAATACTAGGCCCATGCAAGACTCACTACCCCTGGCATAAATAAAGGTTGAAAAGTAGGCAAAATGGTTGGAGGCCTAACAACAAAGCCTGCATTTAAAATGGCCACTTGCCTGCCAGCACATGGCCAGTGCCTGTAGCTGCACTCAAAATGGCCACCAGCCACATGGCATGTCCCTCCCCATGAACACCCCCAAAAATCGAAAAACACTGCAAAATCAGCACAATCCCATTCCATCCATGATGTTTAAATTCAAGACAGCCCACAGAAAGACTAGGCCCCATGCACCACTCACTACCCCTGGTCAAGGCCCCAACAACAGGTCAAAAATCGAAAAACACAAAATTTTACAAAAAAAAAAAATCGAAAAACACAGAAAAATCAGCACAATCCCAATTCATCTATGGCCTCCATGATGTTTAAATTCAAGACAACCCACAGAAAGAATCAGTCCACCCACCACTGAGTACCCCTGGGAAAAGGCCCCAAAACAGCAAAAAAATCGAAAATCCCAAAATTTTAGTTGCAGCAACTGTAATGCCCCAAACAAACTTACTTGTAAAATTTCTAATCCAACAGTGATCCAAAGAAAGTCAAAAAGGCCTCAAATCCAAAGATCCAGCAGCATCCACAAAAGGTAATCCTTCCAGGTCCACATCCGAATGAAAAGTGACCAGGAGATGGACAAAGCACTGGGAGGAGCCTGCTGAACAGGAACAGGAAGTTGAAGACTATGGGGCACTTCCTTCCTCCCACCCCCCTGCCCCCCTCCCCAAAATGGACTCCTCGCTAAAAAAGTGCAGGCAAATGTCAAACTAAGGAGTTATTCACATAAAAATCATCATTTCTAGAAGGTTTATGCTGCTTGCTGGTGGATTTCTTGTGCAGAATTGCAAATTTATATTTTCGCGCGCCGCATCTCAAATCTCGCAATTTGCGAAGTACCGCGAGACGTGATCTCGCCGTACTCGCGTTGACAAACTCTCGCTGGCAAGCCGCGATGACGTAATCGCGCTCGCCAATTCCCGCGGGATCACACAGCAAGATCCAAAATGGCGCAGCACTCGCAAACTATCGAAAAAAACAACTCGGCAAACGATGATAAACGCCGCGCGCCGCAAAAATTGTATCACCAACGCCGCGCGCCGCCAAAAAAATCCGCTGCGTGCGAATTTGCGGATTTTGCGGGAAATCCGCAAATCTCGCGGATTGCGGATTTCCCGAAAATCCGCAAAATCCGCGAGCGGAACGGATTTTCCGCCCACGCTTAGAATACACGAATCCCTTGGCTTTGGGGCCTGCAGGTACCAAATCAAAGCTATCCACTAAAGGATATAAACAAACTAAGGACTAGGAGACGCTCCGTTTATACTTAACTGAGATGTCGATGGCGTCACCAGAAGACCCGTCAATCGTCTCGCTCTACAAACGTCTAAGGCTCCAAAACAGGGCGACAGTCAGGGCAGCAGTCCTTCGTAGCCGTCGGAAAGCGGGAAACCTCGCAGCAAAGACTTTCGGACCACGACGACATGCAGGGGTCGATGAAGTGGCTGGCCTTCCTCCAGAATTTTCACACGAAGCTTCTCACAAACCTCTGGCTTGGACCGGTACCGCTGAAGTCGCCCCACGTTGGGCGCCAACTGAAGGACCGGGTTTTAGAACCCAGCGGCGTCAGGGAGAACGCCTGAAACCTTCGAGTTCCCCTGTTTTGGCAAACAGAGACACAGGATACTTCTTGATGACGTCAAAGACCAAAGTTTATTGGTTGCAACCAGGGACAGAGATCTACGAAGTACACACGGGTAGTTCGTCAGAGACTGCACACTTTCGATAAACGGAGCTCGGTCTTTTATGCCGAAAATCATGCCTCAGGCAGCATTACAATTTACATTTGGTGCATACAAACTGACCAATGACAATGTAGCATTTCAAAAGTAGCAAATGACGACAGTCAAAGACAATCCCATTTTCCGTTGTCCAGCCCACCATAAACGATCACGCACATGCTCGGTTTCCTGTTCAATCAGGCCGGACAAACCCATCGTAAACCCTTCAACCCAGATCGATGAACATATCGTAAAGGAAAGGCAGAAACAGATGGGGAGGAGATAGAGAGGTGGGAACGGTGTACCATAAACTCGGGTACGTCCTGCCCTTTGATCTTTATCAGACCAGCTGCTGAACAAGGAACTGGCTCAGGGGGGTCCGCCCCAGGCAAGGAGTCAGTTCGGCCAGGTCAACCAGAAGTCAGCTAAAGCGTACGTGTCTCAAGGCCATGCTCGGCCGCAGTCACCGGGCCTATGTTAGGGCAACCACACAAAATGGCTGCCGCATACAAAATGGAACCCGGAGGTTCAGACTAAATCCTCGAATATAGAGTGTTCTCCTATATCGATTCATACGAAAACACTCAGACACGCTACACTCGCCATTTGCGGTCTGATGACACCAAAATCGTCCATTTCCGACGATCTTCATAAATCGGGTTCGGAACTATCGAACCCAATTCAGGACCACGGTACCACAACAATATCCAGCAACAACATGAAAGTAAAGTGGTGGTCTACAAGTGAGAGTGATTACATAATTACAGGAGTTTGGGTTCAACACTAGACAAGCATTGGAAGAAGAAATAATAAATTGTGATAGGTTGCAGGAGAGATGGCTCTTCTTAATGGATGAAAAAATTTGAAGGTGAGTTTCCTTAATGGGGTAAATGCTAGTGGTGGGAGTAAATCTGTGTAGCGTAAGCAGGTGTAATTAGTTAAGGATTCTGCGAGATTGGACTTGAATTACACAAGAAGAGTAATTCATGTTTAGAGCTATTTCTTCGATTCAGAAAAGGGAGTGGTGATGGACAGAGTATCTGAATTAAACAGAACACTCATACCCAGTCAAGAGATCAGGGCTTGATCCATCACCGTTTTTTAGCTCACTGCACCATCCCAGCTCAGAACCTGGCTATATGCAAATTAGTCTGTCCCTGGCCCAGTGCATCATGGGAATAGGGCAGACCAAACTACCAAGCCAATTCTTATACTGGGAAGGAAACAAGCTTCCGGGCACTGCACCATCAGGATTCAAGCAAGCCGGGCCGAAGACGGCTAAAATGCCAGAAACCGGTCCCCGGTAGCTTGTCTCCTTTCTGGTGAAGAATTGGCTTGGTAGTTTAGTCTGCCCTGTTCCCATGATGCACTGGGCCAGGGACAGACTGATTTGCATATAGCCAGGTTCTGAGCTGGGATGGTGCAGTGAGATAAATACCGGTGATGGATCAAGCCCTGATCTTTGGACTGGGTAAGAGTGGTCTGCTTAATTCAGACACTCTGTTCGTCACCACCCCCTTTTCTGAATCGTTTTTGGCCACTATAGGTGTGGCAGGGTATACTCAGACATGAGTCCCTTTCTCACTGCACCATTAGGATTCAAGCAAGCCGGGCCGAAGACAGCTGAAATGCCAGAAACCGGTCCCCGGTAGCTTGTCTCCTTTCTGGTGAAGAATTGGCTTGGTAGTTTAGTCTGCCCTGTTCCCATGATGCACTGGGCCAGGGACAGCCTGATTTGCATATAGCCAGGTTCTGAGCTGGGATGGTGCAGTGAGATAAATAACGGTGATGGATCAAGCCCTGATCTTTGGACTGGGTAAGAGTGGTCTGCTTAATTCAGACACTCTGTTCATCACCACCCCCTTTTCTGAATCGTTTTTGGCCACTATAGGTGTGGCAGGGTATACTCAGACATGAGTCCCTTTCTCACTGCACCATCAGGATTCAAGCAAGCCGGGCCGAAGACGGCTGAAATGCCAGAAACCGGTCCCCGGTAGCTTGTCTCCTTTCTGGTGAAGAATTGGCTTGGTAGTTTAGTCTGCCCTGGTCCCATGATGCACTGGGCCAGGGACAGACTGATTTGCATATAGCCATGTTCTGAGCTGGGATGGTGCAGTAAGATAAATAACGGTGAGGGATCAAGCCCTGATCTTTGGACTGGGTAAGAGTGGTCTGCTTAATTCAGACACTCTGTTCATCACCACCCCCTTTTCTGAATCGTTTTTGGCCACTATAGGTGTGGTAGGGTATACTCAGACATGAGTCCCTTTCTCACTGCACCATCAGGATTCAAGCAAGCCGGGCCGAAGACGGCTGAAATGCCAGAAACCGGTCCCCGGTAGCTTGTCTCCTTTCTGGTGAAGAATTGGCTTGGTAGTTTAGTCTGTCCTGTTCCCATGATGCACTGGGCCAGGGACAGCCTGGTTTGCATATAGCCAGGTTCTGAGCTGGGATGGTGCAGTGAGATAAATAACGGTGATGGATCAAGCCCTGATCTTTGGACTGGGTAAGAGTGGTCTGCTTAATTCAGACACTCTGTTCATCACCACCCCCTTTTCTGAATCGTTTTTGGCCACTATAGGTGTGGCAGGGTATACTCAGACATGAGTCCCTTTCTCACTGCACCATCAGGATTCAAGCAAGCCGGGCCGAAGACGGCTGAAATGCCAGAAACCGGTCCCCGGTAGCTTGTCTCCTTTCTGGTGAAGAATTGGCTTGGTAGTTTAGTCTGCCCTGTTCCCATGATGCACTGGGCCAGGGACAGACTGATTTGCATATAGCCAGGTTCTGAGCTGGGATGGTGCAGTGAGATAAATAACGGTGATGGATCAAGCCCTGATCTTTGGACTGGGTAAGAGTGGTCTGCTTAATTCAGACACTCTGTTCATCACCACCCCCTTTTCTGAATCGTTTTTGGCCACTATAGGTGTGGCAGGGTATACTCAGACATGAGTCCCTTTCTCACTGCACCATCAGGATTCAAGCAAACCGGGCCGAAGACGGCTGAAATGCCAGAAACCGGTCCCCGGTAGCTTGTCTCCTTTCTAGTGAAGAATTGGCTTGGTAGTTTAGTCTGCCCTGTTCCCATGATGCACTGGGCCAGGGACAGACTGATTTGCATATAGCCAGGTTCTGAGCTGGGATGGTGCAGTGAGATAAATAACGGTGATGGATCAAGCCCTGATCTTTGGACTGGGTAAGAGTAGTCTGCTTAATTCAGACACTCTGTTCATCACCACCCCCTTTTCTGAATAGTTT